>NW_027362762.1:347388421-352388421 GCF_046119375.1 Phyllobates terribilis | reverse complement strand
CTCGGTCTTCCACCTGCACCCAAAGCCTGTCTGGTCATGCCACAAGCTTTCTAACTGCGCAGAAGGGATCCTGCACACCTCCTTACTATGCTGGCAGTAGGGCTCAACGTCATCAGGCGGTTTTTACATTGAAATGTCTGGGAAATGTGAGTCACACAGCTGAGGAGTTGTGGTCAGCTCTGGAGAACCAATTTCATGAATGGTTGTCTCCACTGGACCTGAAACCAGGGAAGGCCGTGTGCGACAATGCTGCAAACCTGGGTGCGGCCCTTCGCCGGGGCAATGTCACACACGTGCCTTGTATGGCTCACGTGTTGAACCTGGTTGTCCAGCAATTTTTAGCCCACTATCCCAGACTAGATGGCCTTCTGCAGAGGGCACAGTCGCTGTGTGCTCACTTCCGCCGTTCGCATCCCGCAGCTCAGCGACTTACATCTCTACAGAAGTCGTTGGGCCTGCCACTTCACCGGCTAAAATGCGATGTGCCTACCCGATGGAATTCAACTCTGCACATGTTGCAGCGACTGTGGCAGCACCGACAAGCCCTGGTGCAATACGTTCTGATGTATAGCCTGGGCCAACGAGATCCAGAGGTGGGGCAAATCACGCTGGAGGAGTGGTCTCAGATCAGGGACCTATGCACCCTTCTGCACAGTTTTGAAATGGTGACGAAGATGTTTAGTGCTGATGATGCCATTATCAGCATGACTATTCCGGTGATTTACATGCTGGAGCACATGTTAAACAGAATTCGGAGTCAGGTGGTGGCACAAGAGGAGGTGGAGGAAGTAGAGGAGGAGGAGTTGTATGCGGAAGGGCTAACATCTGCAAGGTCCAGACGGTCGGCAGCACCAAGGCGGCAGGCATGTGAGGGTGGGGGAGATGGTTTTACCAGGGCGCATGGTAACAGCCAAACTAGTGAGGAAGGTGCAGGAGCCCAGGAAGAAGTGGAGGAAGAACTGATGGAAGACTCATCAGATGAGGGAGACCTTGATCACATTTCTGTTGTGCGAGGTTGGGGGGAGAGGACAGAGGAAGGAAGCATGATTGTTACTTCGCCACCAACACAACAGGGACTTGGTGCTCCTGGATGCGCAACACACATGAGTGCCTTCTTGCTGCACTACCTGCAACATGACCCTCGAATTGTGAGAATTAGAAATAATCCTGACTACTGGGTTGCCACACTGTTAGATCCCCGGTACAAAAGTAAATTTGCCGAAATTATTCCTGCCATAGAAAGGGATGCACGCATGCAGGAGTATCAGCAGAGACTGTTGCAGAATCTTACATGTGCTTTTCCACAAAATACCAGTGGTGCACGTAGTGAATCTCACAGTTCCAACTTGCCAACCGTGGGACCGTCAAGTGTTCAGCACTCAAACTGTAACAGAACCACAGTATCTGCTGGTAACATCAATTTTGCGGAATCATTTCACCACTTTTATAGCCCATCCTTTGCAAGGCCACAGGAGACAAGAAGTCTGACACATAGTCAACGCCTAGAGACGATGGTACAGGAGTATCTCCAAGTAAACATTGAAGCCATGACTGTGTCACTGGACCCTTGCTCTTTTTGGGCTTCCAATCTGGATAAATGGCCGGAGCTAGCCACTTACGCCTTGGAGATCTTGTCATGCCCCGCAGCCAGCGTTCTGTCTGAACGTGTGTTCAGCGCTGCTGGTGGTGTGCTGACAGATAAGCGCACGCGGCTCTCCACTGATAATGTAGACAGACTCACGTTCATAAAGATGAACAAATCATGGATCCGAAACGACTTTTCTACCCCTGTGTCATCCTGGGGAGAGTAAAAGCTTGATGATTGGTTAAAATCACCCTACCAACCGTTTTAAGCTTTCAAATTACTAATCATGTTTATCTGTATCTTGGCTGGAAAATAATTTGGGCTTTGTAGCAGTGTGCAGCACTGATTCTATTAGGCCATCTATAATAGGCTCCACCAGATTTAAAATTACTAATCATGTTTATCTGTATCTTGACTGGAAAATAATTTGGGCTTTGTAGCAGTGTGCAGCACTGATCCTATTAGGCCATCTATACTAAAGCTTCACCAGATTTAAAATTAATAATAATTTTTAGCTGCATCTAGCCCGGAAAATAATTTTGGGGCTCCGAGATGCGCAAGACACATAAGTGCCTTCTTGCTGCACTACCTGCAACATGACCCTCATATTGTCAGAATTCGAAGTAATCATGACTACTGGGTTGCCACACTCTTAGATCCCCCAAACTTTTCGATCAACCTTTTCATTTTAATAAAGACCAAAAAAATGGTCATTTTTGAAATTATAAGCATTAGCAGGTTGTTAGAAACTGAAATCAAACAGTTTTCAACTCAAAACTTTATTCTAGGTGATGTTACATTTTCACATAGGACCCCTTGTTCGAAAGGAGCTTCTGAACTCTCTCGTCCATTGAATTTGTCAGGTTTTGGATGGTTTCTGCTTCAATTGTTTTGCATGAGGACAGAATACCCTCCCAGAGCTGTTGCTTAGATGTGAACTGCCTCCCGCCATCATAGACACTCCTTTTAATGATGCTCCAAAGGTTCTGAATGGGGTAGAGGTCAGGGGAGCATGGGGGTCACACCATAAGTTTGTCCCCTTTTACGCCCATATCAGACAGAGATGCAGATGTTTTATGTGCAGCATGAGATGGTGCATTATCATGCAAAAAAATGATCTTGCTGTGAAATACATGGTTCTTCTTCTTGAACCATGGCAGGAAGTTCTGTTTGAGAAAATCCACATACATTATGGAGTTCATCTTTAGCGCCTTCAGGGATCCTAAAGGGGCCGACAATCTCTCTCCCCATGATTCCAGCCCAAAACATTACTCCACCTCCTCCTTGTTGGCGCTGTAGCCGTGTTTGCGTGGGGTGTCCATCAACCAGCCATCCTCCACTCCATCCATCTGGACCATCGAGCGCTGCACGGCACTCATCCGTGAACAAAACAGTTTTGAAATCAGTCTTCATGTAATGTTTGGCCCACTGGAGCCGTTTCTGCTTGTGTGAAGTGGATAGAGGAGTAGTGTTGAGCCACCCCCGTAGTGTTCGAGTTCGGTTCGGTTCGTCGAACACCCGTGTGTTCGCAGAACTGTTCGTCGAACTGTTCGTCGAACACCTTCGAACACCGTTAAAACCAATGGCAGGCAAACAAAAACACATAGAAACACATAGAAAACACCTTCAAAGGTGTCCAAAAACTGACAAACTGCTCAGAAGACATAACTAACACATGGAAAAGTGACAAGTACATATAGTCATGCGAAAATAAAAGAGGTGGAGGAGTAAAAGGAGGGGGAGACACAGATATAGGCATGTCATGCCCTTCTAAAATCCAAAAAGTGAGAAGCCGACACGGCCAGTCCGCTCCTGCCCGTGCCACCTCCGTGTCGCCGGGTTTGTGCCAGAGCCACGGTGAACCCTGACGGCCAGCCCCCCTCTCCCAATACTGGTGCCTGTCCGCTGGTGGGTCGAGCGAGCCCCCCTGTGGTGGAGGCAGCTCTAAGCTTTTTAATTTAAATTGTCTCTCTAATTTGAATGAATACACTTTAAATCCATTTACAAGGATCTATTGGAGGGCAAGTCTCATGCCAGCAGCCGCGGTAATTCCAGCTCCAGTAGCGTCCACTAAAGCTGCTGCAGTTAAAAAGCTTTTATAAGGATCGAGCTCGGCTGTCCACCGCAAGGCATCCTACTGCCAGTCCCAGCCCCTATGCCTTGGGGTGCCTCCTGATGCTCTTCACTAAGTATCCCATGGTCCCGAAGCATTTCCTTTGAAAAAATTAAGTGTCTAAACTACAGGTGGTGCAGCTTGCTTAACAGCCGGGATAATCCGCTTACTAGCAGACACTGCTACTAGGCACAAAGTATTTCCTGGGCTAGATGCAGTTAAAAATTTGTAATTAGATACTCTCGTTGGATGCTGAGAAAGCATTCCATAGAGTCTCCTGGCACGCCATATATGATTCTCTTAAAAAGCTTGGGGTAGGGGTCTAGGGGACCCTTTTATAGCCAAAATCACGGCCCTGTATCGCAATACGTCACCTAGGCTGAAGATAAATGGAACTGTAGCACCCTGAGGGCTCGGTTGCTAAAGACGTATTGCACCTCACCCAGAGGTGTGATATCTCACTCTCAGGTAAGGATGGAGTGTGGATCAGGACCCGACACCTGCATGCATTACACCACATTGCCGTGGGGCAGGGCGACCAATATGCCCCTGAGATGGGCACGACAGTCCCTGTCCCTGGCTGGAGTGGGGGGAGGGAACACTGAGGAAGGGGAACCCTGTAGTGCAGGAGCAGGGAGGAAGCAGTTCCTGGGTGCATTGAGAAAGGAGTATAAAAGGTGGGCACCATCTTAGTTCAGTGCAGAGAAGTCTGAGCAGAAGTGGCAGGGAGCAGGGGCTCTGCATGAGCTCTGCTCCGGAGGCGGGCCTAGTAACAGAGGCCCAGGCCTGGAAGAGGGAGAAGGAAGGAAGAGGAGCGGAGAAGGCTCCAGGAACGAGGAATGAAGGGATCCCAGGGGTGCGGACGGGCGAGTCGCCACCGCACGCCCGAATCCACCTGCGTGGAGGGGTCAGGCCAAAGGGGGAGACCGGTCGCCGAACTAGTGGAGGCAGGAAACGACCTTCAGCTAGAAACCGGAGGCTCTGACATTTTATGTGGCGCAGCCCCTCGCTACACCCCCTAGGAAGGCACCACATAGGGTCAGGGAAACTGGCTCCAAGTTTACCAAGAGGAGGCCCGAGGCAGCCGGACAGAAGTGTTGGTAAGAAAGGCCAGACAAAGGACACACAAAGGGGGTCCTGTGAAGTGCTCCAAAGTTATCTGGGAGTTGTCTGAGCCCCTCACCTGGTGAGCACAGTACGACGTGGGCAGCCGTTACCTGCAGACGTGGTCTGGATAATAAGAACTGTGAGTAAAGGCCCTGAACTGCATCACTGACTCCGTGTCGTTACTGCTGCTGCCCTGCACCATCACCCCCATCCTCCGCATACACTGCCCTGAGGCTATACTCCTCCCGTGGGGAGTTATGCTACGCTCTGCTGCACCCACAACACCAGCCTCAGTGGCCTGCCCTGTAGCGGCGGTTCACTCTGACCGCAATCCACGGGTGGCGTAGTCGGACATTTAAACATGAAAACCACATAAATAGTTCCGCCACTGGTTTGACCACCCTGAGCCACGGAACTGGGTCGCCGCCACGAAGACTACAACCACCAGCATCCACCAAAAAGGGTCCGACTCCGGGTGTCCCAAGGCCCAGGGGGTGCGTCAGAACATTTTCATCACCTTTCACAATCACCAATGGGACAAGGCAGTGATGTCCTCTGTCCCCTCTCTTATACATCCTAGTGACGGAGCACCTGCTCTCATCAATTCGCCATAACCCCAATATTAGGTGGATTGAGGTGGGAGGCACCGAGTACAAGTGCTCTCTATTTGCTGATGATGTCCTAGTATATATCACTCAATCACATATATCCATCCCTGCTGTTATGGCTGAAATAGATCACTTTGTTACATGGTAAAATTTTAAAATCAATGCAGCGAAGTCTGAGGCCCTCGATGTCTCCCTCCCCAAATCCATATAGGATTCCATCCAGTCCAACTTTCCCTTTGCCTGGCCCTCACAGGGTATCAAATACTTAGGAATTCCTATTCATAGAGACCTCTCCCATCTATGTTATCTTAATTTTGGGCCCTTTATTGAACAACTCCATACAGACCACGGTTGGCAAGTTAGAACTGTAAGATTCACTACGTGAACCACTGGTGTTTTGTGGAAAAGCACATGTACACTGCGTTCCAAATTATTATACAAAAAGTGTTTAGGAGTGATAAGGGAAGAATTTGTTTGTTTGTCAGTTAAACTCATTGATGGTGATGTGTGTCAGGGCTCTTTATATCACTGTAAGCAATTGCAGACACCTGTGCTAATTAGTTTGGCAGGTGTGTCCAATGAAAGGCAAGACTACTTAAGAAGGCTCTCTCACATTATTAAGCAGCCTACATTTTCTGCCAAAATGGGAAAGAAAAAGGATGTGTCGGCTGCTGAGAAGCAACAAATTGTGGAGTGTTTAGGTCAAGGCATGACTACAATCAACATTGTGCGATGATCAGGATGAAGTGTCTTGGCAATCAAGAAGTATGTAGCTGATTCACAGTACACACGTGTGCGTGCTGATAAGGGCAAATTGAGGACTCTTTCCTACAGGCAATTACGTCAGGTTGAAAGAGCAGCGGCAAAAAAGCCTTGTCATAGCAGCAGACAAGTTTTTGAAGCTGCTTGTGCCTCCAACGTCCCCCGAACAACAAGATGCAGGGTCCTTCAGAGGTTTGCAGCTGTGCATGCGCCATCCTGTCGACCTCCTCTATCCACTTCACACAAGCAGAAACGGCTCCAGTGGGCCAAACATTACATGAAGACTGATTTCAAAACTGTTTTGTTCACGGATGAGTGCCGTGCAGCGCTCGATGGTCCAGATGGATGGAGTGGAGGATGGCTGGTTGATGGACACCCCACGCAAACACGGCTACAGCGCCAACAAGGAGGAGGTGGAGTAATGTTTTGGGCTGGAATCATGGGGAGAGAGATTGTCGGCCCCTTTAGGATCCCTGAAGGCGCTAAAGATGAACTCCATAATGTATGTGGATTTTCTCAAACAGCACTTCCTGCCATGGTTCAAGAAGAAGAACCGTGTATTTCACAGCAAGATCATTTTTCTGCATGATAATGCACCATCTCATGCTGCACATAAAACATCTGCATCTCTGGCTGATATGGGCATAAAAGGGGACAAACCTATGGTGTGACCCCCATGCTCCCCTGACCTCTACCCCATTCAGAACCTTTGGAGCATCATTAAAAGGAGTGTCTATGATGGCGGGAGGCAGTTCACATCTAAGCAACAGCTCTGGGAGGGTATTCTGTCCTCATGCAAAACAATTGAAGCAGAAACCATCCAAAACCTGACAAATTCAATGGACGAGAGAGTTCAGAAGCTCCTTTCGAACAAGGGGTCCTATGTGAAAATGTAACATCACCTAGAATAAAGTTTTGAGTTGAAAACTGTTTGATTTCAGTTTCTAACAACCTGCTAATGCTTATAATTTCAAAAATGACCATTTTTTTGGTCTTTATTAAAATGAAAAGGTTGATCGAAAAGTTTGGGGGATCTAAGAGTGTGGCAACCCAGTAGTCATGATTACTTCGAATTCTGACAATATGAGGGTCATGCTGCAGGTAGTGCAGCAAGAAGGCACTTATGTGCCTTGCGCATCTCGGAGCCCCAAAATTATTTTCCGGGCTAGATGCAGCTAAAAATTATTTTTAATTTTAAATCTGGTGAAGCTTTAGTATAGATGGCCTAATAGGATCAGTGCTGCACACTGCTACAAAGCCCAAATTATTTTCCAGTCAAGATACAGATAAACATGATTAGTAATTTGAAAGCTTAAAACGGTTGGTAGGGTGATTTTAACCAATCATCAAGCTTTTACTCTCCCCAGGATGACACAGGGGTAGAAAAGTCGTTTCGGATCCATGATTTGTTCATCTTTATGAACGTGAGTCTGTCTACATTATCAGTGGAGAGCCGCGTGCGCTTATCTGTCAGCACACCACCAGCAGCGCTGAACACACGTTCAGACAGAACGCTGGCTGCGGGGCATGACAAGATCTCCAAGGCGTAAGTGGCTAGCTCCGGCCATTTATCCAGATTGGAAGCCCAAAAAGAGCAAGGGTCCAGTGACACAGTCGTGGCTTCAATGTTTACTTGGAGATACTCCTGTACCATCGTCTCTAGGCGTTGACTATGTGTCAGACTTCTTGTCTCCTGTGGCCTTGCAAAGGATGGGCTAAAAAAGTGGTGAAATGATTCCGCAAAATTGATGTTACCAGCAGATACTGTGGTTCTGTCACGGTTTGAGTGCTGAACACTTGACGGTCCCACGGTTGGCAAGTTGGAACTGTGAGATTCACTACGTGCACCACTGGTATTTTGTGGAAAAGCACATGTAAGATTCTGCAACAGTCTCTGCTGATACTCCTGCATGCGTGCATCCCTTTCTATGGCAGGAATAATTTCTGCAAATTTACTTTTGTACCGGGGATCTAACAGTGTGGCAACCCAGTAGTCAGGATTATTTCTAATTCTCACAATTCGAGGGTCATGTTGCAGGTAGTGCAGCAAGAAGGCACTCATGTGTGTTGCGCATCCAGGAGCACCAAGTCCCTGTTGTGTTGGTGGCGAGGTAACAATCATGCTTCCTTCCTCTGTCCTCTCCCCCCAACCTCGCACAACAGAAATGTGATCAAGGTCTCCCTCATCTGATGAGTCTTCCATCAGTTCGTCCTCCACTTCTTCCTGGGCTCCTGCACCTTCCTCACTAGTTTGGCTGCTACCATGCACCCTGGTAAAACCATCTCCCCCACCCTCACATGCCTGCCGCCTTGGTGCTGCCGACCGTCTGGACCTTGCAGATGTTAGCCCTTCCGCATACAACTCCTCCTCCTCTACTTCCTCCACCTCCTCTTGTGCCACCACCTGACTCCGAATTCAGCATGTAAATCACCGGAATAGTCATGCTGATAATGGCATCGTCAGCACTAAACATCTTCGTCGCCATTTCAAAACTGTGCAGAAGGATGCATAGGTCCCTGATCTGAGACCACTCCTCCAGCGTGATTTGCCCCACCTCTGAATCTCGTTGGCCCAGGCTATACATCAGAACGTATTGCACCAGGGCTTGTCGGTGCTGCCACAGTCGCTGCAACATGTGCAGAGTTGAATTCCACCGGGTAGGCACATTGCATTTTAGCCGGTGAAGTGGCAGGCCCAACGACTTCTGTAGAGATGTAAGTCGCTGAGCTGCGGGATGCGAACGGCGGAAGTGAGCACACAGCGACCGTGCCCTCTGCAGAAGGCCATCTAGTCTGGGATAGTGGGCTAAAAATTGCTGGACAACCAGGTTCAACACGTGAGCCATACAAGGCACGTGTGTGACATTGCCCCGGCGAAGGGCCGCACCCAGGTTTGCAGCATTGTCGCACACGGCCTTCCCTGGTTTCAGGTCCAGTGGAGACAACCATTCATGAAATTGGTTCTCCAGAGCTGACCACAACTCCTCAGCTGTGTGACTCACATTTCCCAGACATTTCAATGTAAAAACCGCCTGATGACGTTGAGCCCTACTGCCAGCATAGTAAGGAGGTGTGCAGGATCCCTTCTGCGCAGTTAGAAAGCTTGTGGCATGACCAGACAGGCTTTGGGTGCAGGTGGAAGACCGAGAGGAGGTTGAGGAGGCAGAAGCAGTGGTGGAACTTTGACATAAAGAGGATTGACGCACAACTCGTGGGGACGGCAAGACTTGGACAGCAGCCCCTTGTCCTGCTGTCACCATAGTTACCCAGTGCCCAGTCAGCGACATGTAACGCCCCTGTCCATGCCTACTCGTCCAAGTGTCTGTGGTGAAATGCACCCTGTCACACACAGAGTTTCTCAAAGAAGAGGTGATGTTGTGTGCGACATGCTGGTGGAGCGCAGGCACACCTTTCTTTGAGAAGTAGTGCCGACTGGGCATCTGGTACTGGGGCACTGCGACGGACATAAGGTCTCGAAAATCCTCTGTGTCCACCAGGCGGAAAGGCAGCATTTCTGTAGCCAAGAGCTTGCAGATGGTGAAATTCAACCTCTTAGCTTTCTCATGGCTAGGAGGAAATGGTCTTTTACTTGTCCACATCTGAGGGACCGAGGGCTGGCTATTGTGCTTAGACGGGGTTGATAAGGGTGTCCCCGGCAAACTGCCGGTCTGTGAGGAAGATGCAGGCGGACATGTTAGGTTGCCTTGATCCAAAGGTGGTGCTATCGATGTCGGACAGCGCTCAAGACCAGCTGGTGTTACCACCTCCAAAGAAAATGATGACCTGCCAATCACGCTGGCTGTTGCGGGTAAAGAGGTGGCAGGTCTGCGCCCCAAAACAGGTGTGACTGCTGTCCCCCCAGTCACAGAGGATGAAGAGGCCGCGGATGCACAAGATATGGCAGACGGTGGTTGGCCCGGCCGGCTAGACCGCATTGTAGCACACTGAGCTTCCCACTGCAACTTATGCTTCATGTCCATGTGCCGGTTCATGCATGAAGTACTCAAACTATGTATTTTTTGGCCTCTACTTAGCTTTTGCTGACAAATGTTACAGATAACAGGAGTTGGGTCATCTTTATCGATCTGAAAAAATGCCCAGGCTATGCAAGGCTTAGCACCCATGCGACCTGAAGAGCCACCACGACTTGTGGTGAGAGGCAGAGTTGTGTTTGAGGATGCAGTTGTTGACGTGCTTCCAGTACTACGTCTCTGTCCAGGAAGGCGCAACCTGATCTCGTCGTCACTAGCATCTTCCTCCATCTCCTCTGCTGACCTCATCTCTTGGCTTACTGTGGATTGACAGTAAGTGGGATCTCCGACCTCATCATCATCACCCTGTGCGTTATCACACCCGTCGTCCTCAGAGCCAACCTGTTCCTGCCCTGACAAAAAACTAAAGATGTCGCTCCAATCAGGTATTTGAGTCTTATCATCGTCTTCCTCATTGTCTCCACCAACAGGAGTTACAGTTTGGGAATGAGGGTCTACATTATGGTCAGAACCTTCTGCGTCTGGTCCTGGATCCGACTCATAAAGATTCTGGGCATCAGTGCAGATCATTTCCTCGTCTGGATTCACAGAAGCGCTGGAGTCGACCTCTGATTCCCAGGCTATAGTATGAGTAAACAGCTCTGCAGACTCAACCATCTGTTCTACCTCATACTCAGACGGGCAGCTGGAGATTTGGGAGCTGTGAGGAAGCAAGTGCGATTTGGGTGACACCTTTGAGGACTGGAGTATTTGTGATGTTGAAGTTGATGTGGAGGAGAGCCCACTTAAAGGAGCACTTGATATCCGTTGAAGCACCTGCTGTTTTTGTGCCTCATCTGGAATTCGTAGCGATTGGCGTGGCCGTAAGAAAGGGATCTTATCACATTGTCCGCTAAAAGAAGTAGACATTTTAGTTTGGCTGGAAGATGGTCTTTCTTCTGCACCTACCCCACGGACACAACCTTTTTTCCCCTTCCCAACACGCCTATTCCCCTTTCCACCAGCAGCAGGCCTTTTTCCACTCATTTTGGTGGTTAACTAATTCACAACTCTGGAGTTGTTTGCACAAAAAAACAATGGATGGTAACCGAGCAGAGCTGAGTGGCCAAACTGTGGTATTAGGCCAAAACTATTGGCTGGGTTAGATGCAGAAAAAAATTATTTTTAATTTGCAACCTGATGGAGGTCAGTATAGATGGACTAATAGACCAAGTCCCACACACCGCTAGAAGCCCAAATATTTTTTCAGAGCTAGATGCAGAAATTTTTTTTATTCAATTTGCAACCTGATGGAGGTCAGTATAGATGGACTAATAGACCAAGTCCCACACACTGCTAGAAGCCCAAATATTTTTTCAGAGCTAGATGCAGAAAAAAATTATTTTTAATTTGCAACCTGATGGAGGTCAGTATAGATGGACTAATAGACCAAGTCCCACACACTGCTAGAAGCCCAAATATTTTTTCAGAGCTAGATGCAGAAAAAAATTATTTTTAATTTGCAACCTGATGGAGGTCAGTATAGATGGACTAATAGAACAAGTCCCACACGCTGCTAGAAGCCCAAATATTTTTTCAGAGCTAAATGAAGAAAAAAATTATTTTTAATTTGCAACCTGATGGAGGTCAGTATAGATGGACTAATAGACCAAGTCCCACACACCGCTAGAAGCCCAAATATTTTTTCAGAGCTAGATGCAGAAAATTTTTTTATTCAATTTGCAACCTGATGGAGGTCAGTATAGATGGACTAATAGACCAAGTCCCACACACTGCTAGAAGCCCAAATATTTTTTCAGAGCTAGATGCAGAAAAAAATTATTTTTAATTTGCAACCTGATGGAGGTCAGTATAGATGGACTAATAGACCAAGTCCCACACACCGCTAGAAGCCCAAATATTTTTTCAGAGCTAGATGGAGAAAAAAATTATATTCAATTTGCAACCTGCTGGAGGTCAGTATAGAAGGACTAATAGAACAAGTCCCACACACTGCTAGAAGCCCAAATATTTTTTCAGAGCTAAATGAAGAAAAAAATTATTTTTAATTTGCAACCTGATGGAGGTCAGTATAGATGGACTAATAGACCAAGTCCCACACACCGCTAGAAGCCCAAATATTTTTTCAGAGCTAGATGCAGAAAATTTTTTTATTCAATTTGCAACCTGATGGAGGTCAGTATAGATGGACTAATAGAACAAGTCCCACACGCTGCTAGAAGCCCAAATATTTTTTCAGAGATAAATGAAGAAAAAAATTATTTTTAATTTGCAACCTGATGGAGGTCAGTATAGATGGACTAATAGACCAAGTCCCACACACTGCTAGAAGCCCAAATATTTTTTCAGAGCTAGATGCAGAAAAAAATTATTTTTAATTTGCAACCTGATGGAGGTCAGTATAGATGGACTAATAGAATGATGCTATGCCCAAAAGATTTTACTTCACTAGGTGCAGTAAAAAAATTGGTATTCTATACACAGGTGGTATATCTTGCAACACAGATAGGCTACTCCACTGACTAACACACTCTGCAATAGGCCAAAAAGGATTAGCTTTGCTAGATTCAGCCAAATGCTGTGAAAAAAACTTGCACAGCACTGGCACAGACCTGCCTGGCAAAAACTGATAGGAACTGATGTAACCTAGTCCTGAAAAGGACTCCAATTACAATTAGTCTTTACTGTCACAATCTATCTATTTAAGAGCACAGACCTGCCTGATAAAAGTCGTAGGAAATGCTGTAACCTAGTCCTTAAAAGGACTGCAATCACAACTATTCCCTACTCCCAAGCTATCTGTATATTTGTGCGAAAATTGGCTTGAAATTAACAAGGTATAGCGCACACAGCAACAGCGGTGCCGTCTAACACGCAGCTGCAGCAGTGAGAAAATGGTGGCGACGGGGAAAATGGCTTGGTCTTATAGGGCAAGGACATGTGACATACACTGCCAATGACACATGCCCTTGCTTGTGTGAAAAAAAGCACTTCGCTCCGTGTGTGCGCTGCTGATAGGCTGACAGATTGCACCTCCCCACTGCAAATGCGGGAAAGAGAAAAAAAAATGGAGATCTTCATTGTTCCTGCAGAGATCCATCCCCTGCCCCTCCCCCCGCCCCGCTGTACACTCAAACTGCGTATTAACATTAATTTTCATCATTACTGAGAAAAAATCCAGTTATGATTTTGGTGCACGAACAGTTATCGAACATAACCTCGAACAGCCGAATTTTTCTCAAATTGTTCGTGTTCGCCGACCGGCTCGAACACCGCCCAAAACAGCTCGAATTTGAGATTGGCGAACAGTTCGAGTAGAACAACGCTCATCTCTATAGAGGAGGTCGACAGGATGGCGTATGCACAGCTGCAAACCTCTGAAGGACCCTGCATCTTGTTGTTCGGGGGACGTTGGAGGCACCAGCAGCTTCAAAAACTTGTCTGCTGCTATGACAAGGCTTTTTTGCCGCTGCTCTTTTAACCTGACGTAATTGCCTGTAGGAAAGAGTCCTCAATTTGCCCTTATCAGCACGCACACGTGTGTACTGTGAATCAGCTACATACTTCTTGGTTGCCAAAACACTTCATCCTGATCATCGCACAATGTTGATTGTAGTCATGCCTTGACCTAAACACTCCACAATTTGTTGCTTCTCAGCAGCCGACACATCCTTTTTCTTTCCCATTTTGGCAGAAAATGTAGGCTGCTTAATAATGTGAGACAGCCTTCTTAAGTATTCTTGCCTTTCATTGGACACACCTGCCAAACTAATTAGCACAGGTGTCTGCAATTGCTTACAGTGATATAAAGAGCCCTGACACATCACCATCAATGAGTTTAACTGACAAACAAACAAATTCTTCCCTTATCACTCCTAAACACTTTTTGCATAATAATTTGGAACACAGTGTACATGTGCTTTTCCACAAAACACCAGTGGTTCACATAGTGAATCTTACAGTTCTAACTTGCCAACCGTGGTCTGTATGGAGTTGTTCAATAAATGGCCCAAAATTAAGATAACATAGATGGGAGAGGTCTCTATGAATAGGAATTCCTAAGTATTTGATACCCTGTGAGGGCCAGGCAAAGGGAAAGTTGGACTGGATGGAATCCTATATGGATTTGGGGAGGGAGACATTGAGGGCCTCAGACTTCGCTGCATTGATTTTAAAATTTGACCATGTAACAAAGTGATCTATTTCAGCCATAACAGCAGGGATGGATATATGTGATTGAGTGATATATACTAGGACATCATCAGCAAATAGAGAGCACTTGTACTCGGTGCCTCCCACCTCAATCCACCTAATATTGGGGTTATGGCGAATTGATGAGAGCAGGTGCTCCGTCACTAGAATGTATAAGAGAGGGGACAGAGAACATCCCTGCCTTGTCCCATTGGTGATTGCGAAAGGTGATGAAAATGTTCTGACGCGTCCCCTGGGCCTTGGGACACCCGGAGCCGGACCCTTTTTGGTGGATGCTGGTGGTTGTAGTCTCCGTGGCGATGACCCGGTTCCGTGGCTCAGGGTGGTCAAACCAGTGGCGAAACTATTTATGTGGTTTTGATGTTTAAATGTCCGACTACGCCACCCGTGGATTGCAGTCAGAGTGAACCGCCGCTCCAGGGCAGACCGCTGAGGCTGGTGTTGTGGGTGCAGCAGAGTGTAGCATAACTCCCTCAGGGCAGTGTATGCGGAGGATGGGGGTGATGGTGCAGGGCAGCAGCAGTAACGACACGGAGTCAGTGATGCAGTCCAGGGCCTTTACTCACAGTTCTTATTATCCAGACCACGTCTGCAGGTAACGGCTGCCCACGTCATACTGTACTCACCAGGTGAGGGGCTCAGACAACTCCCAGATAACTTTGGAGCGCTTCACAGGACCCCCTTTGTGTGTCCTTTGTCTGGCCTTTCTTACCAACCCTTCTGTCCGGCTGCCTCGGGCCTCCTCTTGGCAAACTTGGCGCCAGTTTCCCTGACCCTATGTGGTGCCTTCCTAGCGGGTGTAGCGAGGGGCTGCGCCACATAAAATGTCACAGCCTCCTGTTTCTAGCTGAGGGTCGTTTCCTGCCTCCACTAGTTTCGGGGACCGGTCTCCCCCTTTGGCCTGACCCCTCCACGCAGGTGGATTCGGGCGTGCGGTGGCGACTCGCCCGTCCGCACCCCTGGGATCCCTTCGTTCCTCGTTCCTGGAGCCTTCTCCACTCCTCTTCCTTCCTTCTCCCTCTTCCAGGCCTGGGCCTCTGTTACTAGGCCCGCCTCCGGAGCAGAGCTCATGCAGAGCCCCTGCTCCCAGCCACTTCTGCTCAGACTTCTCTGTACTGAACTAAGATGGTGCCCACCTTTTATACTCCCTTCTCAATGCACCCAGGAACTGCTTCCTCCCTGCTCCTGCACTACAGGGTTCCCCTTCCTCAGTGTTCCCTCCCCCCACTCCAGCCAGGGACAGGGACTGTCGTGCCCATCTCAGGGGCATATTGGTCGCCCTGCCCCACGGCAATGTGGTGTAATGCATGCAGGTGTCGGGTCCTGATCCACACTACATCCTTACCTGAGAGTGAGATATCACACCTCTGGGTGAGGTGCAATACCTCTGTAGCAACCGAGCCCTCAGGGTGCTACAGTTCCATTTATCTTCAGCCTAGGTGACGTATTGCGATACAGGGCCGTGATTTTGGCTATAAAAGGGTCCCCTAGACCCCTACCCCAAGCTTTTTAAGAGAATCATATATGGCGTGCCAGGAGACTCTATGGAATGCTTTCTCAGCATCCAACGAGAGTATCTAATTACAAATTTTTAACTGCGTCTAGCCCAGGAAATACTTTGTGCCTAGTAGCAGTGTCTGCTAGTCAGCGGATTATCCCGGCTGTTAAGCAAGATACACCACCTGTAGTTTGGACACTTAATTTTTTCAAAGGAAATGCTTCGGGACCACGGGATACTCAGTGAAGAGCATCAGGAGGCACCCCAAGGCATAGGGGCTGGGACTGGCAGTAGGATGCCTTGCGGTGGACAGCCGAGCTCAATCCTTATAAAAGCTTTTTAACTGCAGCAGCTTTAGTGGACGCTACTGGAGCTGGAATTACGCATCTGCTGGCATAAGACTTGCCCTCCAATAGATCCTTGTAAATGGATTTAAAGTGTATTCATTCAAATTAGAGAGACAATTTAAATTAAAAAGCTTAGAGCTGCCTCCACCACAGGGGGGCTCACTCGACCCACCAGCGGACAGGCACCAGTATTGTGAGAGGGGGGCTGGCCGTCAGGGTTCACCGCGGCTCTGGCACAAACCCGGCGACGCGGAGGTGGCACGGGCAGGAGCGGACTGAACATGTCGGCTTCTCACTTTTTGGATTTTAGAAGGGCATGACATGCCTATATCTGTGTCTCCCCCTCCTTTTACTCCTCCACCTCTTTTCTTTTCGCATGACTATATGTACTTGTCACTTTTCCATGTGTTAGTTGTGTCTTCTGAGCAGTTTGTCAGCTTTTGGACACCTTTGAAGGTGTTTTCTATGTGTTTCTATGTGTTTTTGTTTGCCTGCCATTGGTTTTAACGGTGTTCGAAGGTGTTCGACGAACAGTTCGACGAACAGTTCGGCGAACACACGGGTGTTCGACGAACCGAACCGAACTCAAACACTACGGGGGTGGCTCAACACTACTTCCTAGATGTCACTTTGTCAGCGAGAGAAAGACAGAAATAAAATTCTTATCACCCCCTTCAGAAAAGACAGACAGCAATATGATCCTCAGAGCAAGTTCTTGTTCCCTGCTCATGTAGTGGTTAATATTTCCAAGGGAGAATTTATAAGAACAAGGAGAAATTGCTCAAACCTCTCTGCATTGGAAAAAGAAATGGATATAGTGCAAAAACGGTTGGTGGAAAGAGGGTATAAACAAAAGTCACTAGAAAAAGTAAAAAAAGAAGTGATACTGGTAAACAGAGAGCACCTCATTGCAAATAAAACCAAAGAAAAACCTGGAGATAATAAGAATATCACATTCAGTAGACAATACAGCACAGAATATAATGAGATTACAAAAATCATCAAAAAATATGTTCCCATGTTGAACCAAGATGAAAAATTTAGAAAAATCATAGACACAAACACAATTAGATAAGTAGCAAAAAAAGCACCCACATTTGGTTCTATGATATTACCATGTCTGTTTGTGAAAAATCAGGATGAACAGAAGCAGACATGGCTGGAAATAAAAGGTTTCTATAGATGTGAACTCACAGTGTGTCTGTGTTGTAGCCATGTCAAAAAAAGCAATGAATTTTCTTCCTTTTCCACAGGTATAACATATAAAATAAATTAATTTATGAATTGTAATCCTAAATGTAATATACTTGGTGGAATGCAACGTGTGTAATGTACAATACTGTATATGGGATGTACCTCGGGCCTCTTGAAAAAAAGCAGGCATGTTTCCGATTCCACGGACCAGCTGAAACTGAATAGCTCGGCTGTATCTAGGCACTTTGCTAATATTAATGGGGGGGACACATTACACCTGAAATTTTGTGCTATTGAAAAAGTATTTAAACCACAGAGAGGAGGGGACCACAGGAGAAAAATCCTGAAGTTTTTGGATTTCTAAACTTAACACAAGGGTGCCCGTAGGGCTTAACATCCGACGTGACATGGTGTTGCAATATGATTGAGAATATATAGAGATAAAGCTAGGATCATGTTCACATTTGCCATGCCGAGTTAAAAGAATCAAATATGTGGGGTGTTTTATGTGAATTGTATGTGCCTGGAAGTGATAGGTGGATAAATAATACTTAGAAATGCTAGGACCACGTTCACATTTGCCATCCTGAGCTCAATGTATTAAAAGGGGGAGTTTTTCTGTGTGAAATTGCATGTGTCTAACAGTGATAGACAGGTGGATAAATAATGCATATGACATTGTATATAATGAATGCAGTAGCAAACATCATTAAAACACCGCATATAGCTGCAGTGGTGGCCATTACTACAGCATTTCATCTCAGCTTACATATCTCAGCTTAGATATTCTTATTATGTGACTCTGGAGGGAATTGGCTACTCAGGATTTTATTTCGGGGTATCAGAATGCTGGTGGCTGAATACAAATGCAAGCTGAGATGAAATGCAGTAGTAATGGCCGCCACTAACAATAATATATTGTGTTTTGGACTGTTGGAACAGCACTGGTTGATAAGTAGTGATGGGCGAGCACTAAAATGCTCGGATGCTCAATGCTCGGGTTGAGCACATTGGAATACTCGGGTGCTCGACCCGAGTTACGAGCCCAATGTAAGTCTATGGGAAACGCAAGCATTTTTCTGGCGGCTCCACCCGGCTATCTGCAGAGGGCCAAAAAATTGCCCAAATCGATGCTCAAATGACATGGGAACAGCATGGGGAAGAATCCTGGAAGCATCTCTGACTCCCAGGTCACTGCTGTCAACAACGTTGTCAGAGGTATTACGCCACTATTACAGACTCACAATTAAACAAACAAAAACTAAACCAAAATGAATTTTCCTGGGAAATATGTTAAGGAACATCCTTTCCAGGGTAATGACTTGTATTTAAAGCAAAATAAATATACAAAAACAAAAATGGTACTCCACACCTTGGGCTATGTTTTTGATACTTTTTTGCACTTTTGCATTGCTTTCAACCAAGACAAATTCATTCACTGGGAAATGTCATTTTAACATTTAACAACCTTATCTGGCCATGTGGTGTGTGACACATCATCATACACATGCATACAGTGCTGAAAAGACATGGGAGCAGCATGGGGGAGACCCCTGGAAGCATCTCTGACTCCCAGGTCACTGCTTAAAAGTGTGCCCATCATAAGTGATCCTTGGTGCATGTGAAGATGCCTCCTGCTATGCACCTGTCATTGCAGACTTGCAACAATCACCGTCCACGTCCTTGTCCCAGTGCAGTGTTCAGTTGTTCCTACCTCATTTCTTGGAATGCAAGTGCAAGTATGCAGCCAGACAGCCACCCACTCACAGTGGGTGGCTGGCTGCATACTATACTGCCGCTGCAATACTATACTGCCAAATTTTTGACAGCTGCTTGCACTTGAAATGTGGCCTTTTAGGCTTGTGGAGGCAGAAGCTGTCCACAACCTTATGGCGGCGGGTATCCATACTCGGTCCCCAGCCGCCACTATTTGTCCCGCTGTCGTCTCCTCCTTTCACAAGCACGAGTTCTACAACATTACCCATGCCCTCCCCAGTTTACTTACTGGGAAGGACCGCCTAACCACAAACACGTGGACAAGTAAATGTGGCCAGGGACAGTACGGAGCCAGTCCACAGCTTGTCGGTGAGTTGTATTTCACCACAGCCATATTCTTTAGCTTGGTAAAAAGACTTGGGAAACCGTATCTACTCCAGCTGTAATTTCTCCCAGGAAGTCCTCTAAAGCTGTTTGCACTTGAAATGTGTCCTTTTCGGCTCATGGAGGCAGAAGCTGTCCAAAACTTCATGAAAGCGGCGGCCGGGTGTCCATACTCGGTCCCCTGCCATCACTATTTGTCCCAGTGTCGTCTCCGCCTTCCACAAGCACGGGTCCCGCAACATTACCCGTGCCCTCCCCAGTTTACTTACTGGGAAGGACCGCCTAACCACAAATACGTGGACAAGTGAATGTGGCCAGGGACAGTACGAAGCCCGTCCACAGCTTGTCGGTGAGTTGTATTTCACCACAGCCATATTCTTTAGCTTGGTAAAAACACTTGGGAAACCATATCTACTCCAGCTGGCATTTCTCCCAGTAAGTCCTCTAAAGCTGCTTGCACTTGAAATGTGGCCTTTTAGGCTCGTGAAGGCGGAAGCTTTTCATAACCTCATGCCAAAGGCGGCCGGGTGTCCATACACAGTCCCCAGCCACCACTTTTTCTCCCAGTATCGTCTCTGCCTTCCACAAGCATGGGTCCTACAACATTACCCGTGCCCAGTGCACTTACTGGGAAGGACCGCCTAAACACAAACACGTGGACAGGTGAATGTGGCCAGGGATGGTACAGAGCCAGACCACATTAAAAAAGCAGCCATAGAGTGTCCGGAAATAATGTTGAGCGAGCACTAAAATGCTCGGGTGCTCAAAGCTCGGCCCGAGCTCACCGTGATACTCGGGTGCTCGACCCGAGCAACGAGCCCAATGTTAGTCTATGGGAGACCCGAGCATTTTTGCGGTGGCACCCCAGGCAGTCTTTTAAAAACCTAACAAGTGCCCAAAACGATAGTGACAGTGCTCAAATGACATGGGGACAGCATGGGGAACGCTCCAGGAAGCATTTCTGACCCCCAGGTCACTGCTGTCAACAATGTGGTCAGAGATATTAAGCCACTTTTAAGGGCTCACAATAAAACGTTCAAAAACGAAACTGAAACTGCTTTCCTGTGAAATATGTTAAGGAAGTTCCTTTCCAGGGTAAAGACTTGTGTATAAGGTAAAATAAATAACCCCCCCAAAAAATACTCCTCCACACCTTGGGCTATGTTCACAAGTATCATTTTTTATGCGTTTTTGCACTTTTGTATTGCTTTCAACCGTGACAAATGTATTCACCTGGAAGTGTCATTTTAACATTTTACAACCTTATCTGGCCATGTGCTGTGTGACACATGCATACAGTGCTGAAAAGACATGGGAACAGCATGGGGAAGACCCCTGAAAGCATCTCTGACACCCAGGTCACTGCCTAAAAGTGTGCCCATCAGAAGTGATACTTGCTGCATCAGAAGATGCAGACTTGCAACTATCCCCATGCAAATTCTTGTCCCAGGGCACTGTTCAATTGTACCTCCCCCATTCCTTGAAATGCAAGCGCAAATATGCAGCCAACCACCCACTCACCCCCAGGCTGCAATACCCTACTGCTAGCTTGCTTGCACTTGAAATTGGGCCTTTTAGGCATGTGGAGGCGGAATCTGGCCACCACATCATGGCTGCGTTGGCGACCTGGAATCAATACTCAGTCCCCAGCTGCCCGGCGGCCGGGTGTCGTCACTCGGTCCCCAACCACCAGGGGGTGACCGGGTGTCCATACTCGGTCCCGAGCCGCCCCGCGGCCGGGTGTCCACACACGGTCCCCAGCCGCTTGGGGGCAGCCAGGTGTCCATAAACGGTCTCCAGCCGCCCCTATTTCTCCTTGGAACTCCCCCCCCACACTTTTCTTAGCCCGGCCTGCTTTAGGGCAGCATTGGACGAGCCCACCAGAGAACCAGACTCCTCCGGTGGGCCCTGGCTTCTCCATCAGGGGAGTTGAGAGTGCCAAGTTGAGGACCATGATGATGATGATACAAGTTAGCATCTGCTTTGTTTTCTTGGAATGCAAGCGTAAGTGTGCAGCCTGGCACCTACCCACCCCCGGGCTGCAATGCCATACTGCTAGCTTGCACTTGAAATGGGGCCATTTAGTTTGGAGGAGGCCGAAGCTGGCCACTACCTAATGGCTGCTTCGGCAGCGAGATATCCATACTCAGTCCCCAGCCGCCCCTATTTGTCCCGGTGTGCCTTATACATAAGATTAAGCGCACATACCAAAACATAACCTGTGCCCTCCCCAGTGCATTTAGTGGGAAGAACAACCTATTCCGCTGTAGTGTGTGCATGCCAAACCCCTGTTCATGGTACATGCGAAGATGCCTCCCACCCTGCACCTGTCGTTGCAGACTTGCAACTATCCCCGTTGAAGTCCTTGTCCCAGGGCAGTGTTCAATTGTACCTCTCCCATTTCTTGCAATACAAGCGCAAGTACGCAGCCTGCCACCCACCCACCCCCAGGCTGCAATACCATACTGCTTGCTTGCACTTGAAATTGGGCCATTTAGGCATGTGGAAGCGGAATCTGGCCACAACGTCATGGCTGCGTTGGCGGCCTGAAATCCATACTCAGTCCCCAGCCGCCCGGCGACGGGTGTCCACACTCGGTCCCCAGCCGCCAGGGGGCAGCCGAGTGTCCATACTCAGTCCCCAGCCACCCCGCGGCCGGGTATCCACACACGGTCCCTAGCCGCCTGGGTGCAGCCGGGTGTCCATAAACGGCCCCAGCTGCCCCTATTTCTCCTTGGAACTTACCCCCACACACTTTTCTTAGCTCGGCCTGCTTTAGGGCAGCATTAGACGAGCCCACCAGACAACCAGACTCCTCCGGCGGTCCCTGGCTTCTCCATCAGGGGAGTTGAGAGTGCCAAGGTGAGAAGCATGATGAGGATGTTAGAAGTTAGCATCTGCTTTGTTTTCAAGGAATGCAAGCGCATGTAAGTAGTAGCGGTTAGGCCTGAGGTGGTCAGCGTTTTGGCGCATATCCTACCTCCTCCGAGGATTGCTGGATATTTTCCTGCTACTATCCAAGTTCCATGACTCCCCTTAAAACAAAGCTTCAGGTGATAAATGATGGATGAGGTAGTGGCAAAGGAGAAATAGCAGGAGGAACAGGGACCATTCACATCAATATCAGTCCAGTCAACCACATATGTCTTGTAGGATATGTTTCTGTAACAAAAGGTGCAATGCCTACCAAAAATTTTGAGGCACTCCAATGCCCCTTGGAAGTGACATGGAGGTCAAAGGGTCTTAACTAAACCTTTTTTTCCATTTATAGCAACCGGGTCTCCTGTGCACTGTTGGCCTAAGCAGTGAATGGAAGGGTTTCCAAAAATTATGAGGAACTGCAATGCCCCTTGAAACAGACGTGGATTACAGCGTACTAAAAACGTTCTACCCATTATTGGGGAGTGTGCATCCCTTAGTTTTCACCTTTGCATTGAAAAGCAAAAGCTGACTAAAATTACTAGGAAATGCAATGCCCGTTGGAAGAGTCGTTGGAGATTAGAGATAAGGTAATTAAAAACAACATTACAATGCCCCTTGGAAGAGCTGTGGCGTTCAGAGTGGTTTAACAAGACGGTGTTAATGCCCCTTTGAAGAGACGTGGAGGTCACGGTAGCTTAACAAGATGGTTTTAATGCCCCTTGGTAGAGTGATGGAGGTCGCAGTAGAATAAAAAGACAATATCAATGCCCCTTGGAAGAGACGTGGAGGTCACAGTAGCTTAACAAGACGGTTTTAATGCCTCTTGGAAGAGTGGTGGAGGTCGCAGTGGAATAAAAAGACAATATCAATGCCGCATGGAAGAGAAATGGAGTTCAGAGTGGCTTAAGAGGATGCTTTTATTGCCCCTTTGAAGAAACATGGAGGTCACAGTAGCTTAACAAGACGGTTTTAATGCCCCTTGGAAGAGCTGTGGAGTTCAGAGTGGTTTAACAAGATGATTTTAATGCCCCTTGGAAGAGACGTGGAGGTCACAGTAGCTTAACAAGACTGTTTTAATGCCCCTTACAAGAGCCATACAGTACAGCATCGTAAAAACATTATTCCCATTATTGGGGAGTGGGTCTCCCATAGTATTTGCTTATGCCTTCCCAGCAAAAGCTTCCAAAAATTAGGATGGAGCAACTTGCAATGCCCCTTACAAGAGCCATGCAGTACAGCATATTACAAACATTAGTCCCATTATTGGGGGGTGGGTCTCCCATAGTCTTTGCTTATGCCTTCCAAGCAAAACCTTCCAAAAATTAGGACGGAGCAATTTGCAATGCCCCTTACAAGAGCCATGCAGTACAGCATATTACAAACATTAGTCCCATTATTGGGGAGTGGGTCTCCCATAGTATTTGCTTATGCCTTCCAAGCAAAAGCTTCCAAAAATTAGGACGGAGCAACTTGCAATGCCCCTTTCAAGAGCCGTGCAGTACAGCGTATTACAAACATTAGTCCCATTATTGGGGAGTGGGTCTCCCATAGTATTTGCTTATGCCTTCCAAGCAAAAGCTTCCAAAAATTTGGACGGAGCAACTTGCAATGCCTCTTACAAGAGCCATTCAGTACAGCATATTACAAACATTAGTCCCATTATTGGGGAGTGGGTCTCCCATAGTATTTGCTTATGCCTTCCAAGCAAAAGTTTCCAAAAATTATGAGGAAATGCAATGCCCGTTCGAAGAGTCGTGGAGGTCCCAGTAGGTTAACAAGACGCTTTCATGCCCCTGAGAAGAGACGTGGAGGTCAGAGTGGTATAACAAGACGCTTTTAATTCCCCTCAGAAGAGACGTGGAAGTCAGAGTGGTATAACAAGACTGTTTTAATGCTCCTTACAAGAGACGTGGAGGTCAGAGTGGTATAACAAGACGCTTTTAATGCCTCTCAGAAGAGACGTGGAGGTCAGAGTGGTATAACAAGATGCTTTTAATGCCCATCAGAAGAGACGTGGAGGTCAGAGTGGTATAACAAGACCCTTTTAATGCCCCTTGGAAGAGACGTGGAGGTCAGAGTGGTATAACAAGACGCTTTTAATGCCCCTCAGAAGAGACGTGGAGGTCAAGGTAGCTTAACAAGATGGTTTTAATGCCCCTTGGAAGAGACGGGGAGGTCACAGTAGCTTAACAAGACGGTTTTAATGCCCCTTACAAGAACCATACAGAACAGCATCTTAAAAACATTATTCCCATTATTGGGGAGTGGGTCTCCCATAGAATTTGCTTAATCCTTCCAAGCAAAAGCTTCCAAAAATTAGGATGGAGCAACTTGCAATGCCCCTTACAAGAGCCATGCAGTACAGCATATTACAAACATTAGTCCCATTATTGGGGAGTGGATCTCCCATAGTATTTGCTTATGCCTCCCAAGCACAAGCTTCCAAAAATTTGGATGGAGCAACATGCAATGCCTCTTACAAGAGCCATGCAGTACAGCATATTACAAACATTAGTCCCATTATTGGGGAGTGGGTCTCCCATAGGATTTGCTTATGCCTTCCAAGCACAAACTTCCAAAAATTAGGATGGAGCAACTTGCAATGCCCCTTACAAGAGCCATGCAGTACAGCATATTAAAAACATTAGTCCCATTATTGGGGAGGGGGTCTCCCATAGTATTTGCTTATGCCTTCCAAGCAAAACCTTCCAAAAATTAGGACGGAGCAACTTGCAATGCCCCTTACAAGAGCCATGCAGTACAGCATATTACAAACATTAGTCCCATTATTGGGGAGTGGGTCTCCCTTAGTATTTGCTTATACCTTCCAAGCAAAGCTTCCAAAAATTATGAGGAAATGCAATGCCCGTTCGAAGACTCGTGGAGGTCCCAGTAGGTTAACAAGATGCTTTTAATGCCCCTCATAAGAGACAGGGAGGTCAGAGTGGTATAACAAGACGCTTTTAATGCCCCTCAGAAGAGACGTGGAGGTCAGAGTGGTATAACAAGATGATTTTAATGCCCCTTACAAGAGACGTGGAGGTCAGAGTGGTATAACAAGACGCTTTTAATGCCCCTCAGAAGAGACGTGGAGGTCAGAGTGGTACAACAAGACGCTTTTAATGCCCCTTGGAAGAGCCGTACAGTACAGCATCTTAAAAATATTATTCCCATTATTGGGGAGTGGGTCTCCCACAGTCTTTGCTTATGCCTTCCAAGCAAAATCTGACAAAAATCAGGATGAAGGAACTTTCAATAATGGCAACATGGACTACGGTCACCCTGGTGGTATAGTGGTGGTGGAGGCTGAGGATAAGGAGAAGAACATAAAACAGCCGAAATGAGGAAGCGTATACCCATGTGTGGGTGTGAAGCTTTGCATGTGAATACACCTCCCGAAATAACATAGTGGATTTGCCTTTTTGTTACTCTGCTGTCATTTGGTGGTGATGAGAAGTCTGGCCCTATCCAGCCCTTGTTCATTTTGATAAGGGTCAGCTTGTCAGCATTGTCAGTTGACAGGCAAGTACGCTTATCAGTTATAATTCCCCAGCGGCACTAAAAACACGCTCCGATAACACGCTAGCAGCAGGGCAGGCCAGGACCTCCAAGGCGTACAGAGCGAGTTCATTCCAAGTGTCCAGCTTGGATACCCAATAATTAAATGGCACAGAGGAATCACGGAGGAAGCTGGTACGGTTGGAAAGGTACTCCCTCACCATCTTTCGAAACTTTCCACTCCTTGTGAGAGTACCCCGCGCCTCAGGGTCTGTCCGAAGGAAGGGTCTGAGAAAACTGTCCCAGAACTTTAACAGTGTTCCCCTGCCTCTGGCGTTCAGTCTCTCTCGCATGTACGCCTTGGTTGGGCAACAAACTGTGACCTCTGCCGCTAGCGTGTTCAGTTGGGAATTTTTTTGAACAGTTCTGCAGCAAGGGCCTTCTGGTACTGCCCCATTTTTGTAGACCTCTCTACCTTAGGAATAAGAGAGTAAAAGTTCTCCTTGCAGCGGGGGTCTACAAGTGTCACCAACCAGTAATGACTGTCACTTAACATTTTGACAACGCGAGGGTCACGGTTAAGGCAGCGTAACATAAAGTCAGCCATGCGTGCCAGACTGGTAATGGCCAAGATTTCCGTGTCCTCACCAAGATGATGACTGACCATGCTCTCCTCCTCCTCCTCCTCCTCCTCCCCCCCTGTCCTCAGGCCACCCACGCTGAACCAACGGTATGACAGTTGTACAGGTACTACCGTCTACAGCGCATGATACCAGGTCCTGTTCTTCCTCCTCCTCCTCCTCCTATCCCTCATTGTCCCCCAATGCACATTGGGATGAGATGAGGCTGGGCTGTGTTTAATCGCCCGCTATGGCTTCTTGATCCATCTCATCATACTCTGGCTGCAATGCCTCCTCTTTAATTCTCTGCAGAGAGCGTTGCAAAAGACAGACAAGTGTGATGCTGACACTAATGATGGCGTCATCGTCACTCACCATCTTGATGGCCTCCTCAAAGTTTGTCAGGATGGTACATATGTCAGACATCCAGGTCCACTCCTGAGGTCTTATGTGTGGAGTCTGACCTGAATATCGACGGCCTTGTTGCAGCTGGTACTCCACAAATGCTATCTTCTGCTCACAAATCCTTAGCAACAAGTGGAGGGTAGAGGTCCAAAGTGTGGGGACATCACACACCAGTCGGTGTGCCGGAAGCTGCAAATGCTGCTGCAACACAGCAAGGGCAGGGGAACCTGTAGCCGACATGCGAAAATGAGCTGACAGGGGCGAACTTTCACGAGCAGATCTGGCAACTCGGGGTACGATTTAAAAAAACGCTGAACCACGAGGTTAAGCACATGAGCCAGGCATGGTACGCATGTGATCTCGCCTCACCTCAGAGCCGCCACCAGGTTACGGCCATTGTCACACACAACCATGCCTGCATGTAGGTTCAGCGGTCTCAGCCACAGATCTACCTGCTCTTTCACAGCTGTCCACAACTCACAAGCTGTGTGAGGTTTATCACCTAAGCTTATGAGTTTCAGCACAGCCTGTTGTCGCTTGGCGGAGGCAGTACTGCAGTGCTTCAAGCTTGTAACTGATGTGGTGATATCTGAGATGGAGGCTGAACATGAGGAGGAGGAGGATGATGCGCAGGAGTTGTACACTGTGGGGGCAACGCTGACTGACATAGGGCCCGCAATCCTCGGTGTGGGGAGGATGTGTTCCGTCCCAAGGTCCGACTGAGTCCCGGCTTCCACTATGTTTACCCAGTGTGCCGGCAGGGAGATGTACCGTCCCTGGCCACACTGTCCACGTGTCTGTTGTCAGGTGGACTCTCCCAGTAACTGCGTTGTTGAGGGCACGGCAGATGTTTTGGGACACGTGCTTGTGTAGAGCGGGGATGGCACACCGGGCAAAATAGTGTCGGCTGGGGAGCGAGTACCGAGGGACGGCCATCGCCATAAGGTTGCGGAAGGATTCCGTCTCCACCAGCCTAAAAGGCAGCATTTCCAACGCAAGCAGTAATGAAATGTGCAAATTTAGGACTGTGGCCTGTGGGGCGTTAGCTGCGAATTTCCGCTTTCATTCAAAAGTCTGGGATATGAACAATTGAACGCTGCGGTGGGACGTGGACGTGGACGTTGATGCTGTTTCTTGAGAAACTGCCATAACAAGTGAAGACTGAGAGAAGGGGGCATCTTTACATGCAGTATGGACAGGGGATTGCCTTGCACACACAACAGTGGGTTCTATTGAACGCACAACAGCGGAAGAAGTAGTGGTGACACCCACTGACACTGGTCGTGGACCTTGGGGTTCGCCCCACAAAGTCGAATGCTTTGCTGCCATGTGCCTGATCATGCTGGTGGTGGTCAGGCTGGTAGTTTTGTCACCCCTGCTGATGCTGGCATGGCAGGTGGTACAAATGGCCTTTTTGGGGTTGTCAGCAGAGTCTTTAAAAAAATTCCAGACTCTGGAAGACCTACCGCTTGTACTCGCAACGTCACTCGTGTTGGTGTTACGGGGAATGGTTGCACGCCTTCTGTGTGCGGCCACCACACTGCTTCTTCCTGCCTGTTGGGGTACTCTGCCTCCCTCCCCCTGTGTGCTGCTGGCCTCCCTCTGCTTGTCCTCCTGCCACGTTGGGTCAGTTACTAGATCATCCACCACCTCCTCCTCTTCCACTTGCGCACCACGATGCTCCTCCTCACTTCCTGGCAATTGTGTCTTGTCATCGTCCACCTCTTGTGACAAATTTCCAGCGTCGCCTTCCTGTGGCAGTGGCTGTTCAAATATTTGGGCATCGCTACATGGGATTTCCTCTTCCACCACTTCAAGCGGAGCAGGCGAGGGGCACAAATCTGTAAATGGACCCGTGAACAGCTCTTCAGAGTGTCCAAGTGTGATGTCAGTTGCTGTCTGACGACACTCGGCATGGTGGAAGGAAGGAGCATCAGGGTGAGGAGGAGTATGCGGTCGAGACTCACGGCTACTAAGAGTTTACCGTGTGGAAGACAGACCGGAGGTGGTGGTGCCCAGGTAACTGGAAGTGTTATCTTCTATCCAATTAGTAACCTGTTCACACTGATCAGTTCGCAATACTGGTGTTGTTCTGTGCTTCCCTTGTAATTCGGTCAAGAAGTGGGAGCGAGAAGATGTGGCTGTTGGTTGTGGCACATTTTCACCTTGGCCACGGCCCCGTCCTCTGCACGCACCATCACAAGAACGTCCACTTCCACGTCCCTTGCCACGCGCCTTGCCCATTGTAAAGGAAGTAAAATAGCTTACACTCGCACTATCAATGGAAAAAGGGTAATAAAAAGTAGATTAGAAACGTGGAAGAGGAAAACCACAGTTCTATTTCTCTGGCCTACACCCGACTCTTTTAAACAATCAGAACAATCAGGGAGAAACTATTACTGTTTTTCTTTACGGAAAAAATACCAAAAACTGAATAATAGAGATTTTTTACCGTGGAATGGCAAAACCACAGTTATTGTTTACTAGGGTATACCATAAAATTGTAAAAATATATATTTGCGGCTGAACAGTGAGCGACACACTCAAACTGTTTTTTTTTTAGATACAAACGGCCCAAAACTGGATAATACAGAGATTTGACCCGTGGAACTGAAAAACCACAGTGGGATTTGTCGGGCCTACAACAGACTATTTTCAACAGATATATTTTTGTGTATGAACAGTCAGGAGACACTACTGTTTTTTTTTAAGGCAAAAAATGCAAAAAACAGTATAATAGAGATTTTTTTCCGTGGAACAGCAAAACCAGTTTTAATTTACTGGTGTATACCAGACTTTTTTAAAAATATAGATTTGCGGCTGAACAGTGAGCGACAAACTCAAACAGTTTTTTTTTAGATACAAAAGGCCCAAAACTGGATAATACAGAGATTTGACCCGTGGAGCTGCAAAACCACACTTGGATTTGTCGGGCCTACAACAGACTATTTTCAACAGATATATTTTTGTGTCTGGACAATCAGGGAGACACGATTAAATTTCTTTTTTTACGGCAAAAAATGCGAAAAGCAGGATAATAGAGATTTTTACCGTGGAACAGCAAACCCACAGTTATAATTTACAGGTGTATACCAGACTTTTTTAAATATATACTGTTTATTTGCAGCTGAACAGTGAGCGACACACTCAAACTGTTTTTTTTTTAGATACAAAAGGCCCAAAACTGGATAATACAGAGTTTTGACCCATGGAACTGCAAAACCACACTTGGATTTGTCGGATTTGTTGGATTTTATTTGAAAATAAACAAGTGAGATGGGATTATATTTGGTTTTTATTAAGTTGCCTAATAATTCTGCAGAGTAATAGTTTCTTGCACAAACAGATATCCCCCTAAGATAGCCAAATCTAAAAAAATCCCACTCCAACTTCCAAAAATATTAAGCTTGGATATTTATGAGTCTTTTGGGTTGATTGAGAACATAGTTGTTGATCAATAATAAAAATAATCCTCCAAAATACAACTTGCCTAATAATTCTGCACACAGTGTAGGTTAATAAGATGGGTATTTGTACAGTGCGAAGGAGAAAAAAAAAAAGAGGATTTAGATGAAAAAAAAAGGATTTTTACTGGCCCCTGAGACCTGGAGCTAAGTCCAGCAATTTCAGAAACAGGAGCACACAGGACTGTAATGGAGCGTTTGCTGGTATAACCACTGCGTCTCCTATACAGCCTGCCTGCCTGCCTGATATCTGGGATGGATATTAGTCTTAAGAAGGACTGTTTGTTTGATCTGGCAGCCTTTACAGACCCTACGCTAACTATTTCGCAGGATAAATCTCTCCCTCGCTCTGCAGCGCTGTCCCTACACTGTCTAATCCAGAGCGACTGTGTCCAAGATGTCGGCGCCCGGTTTTAAATACTCGAGGTGACTCTGTGCGGCCAGCCAATCACTGTAATGCCCACAAACAACATGGCTGCGTCATTACAGTGACTGGCTGGCTATCCCTGCATGTTCATTGGCTCTGTAAAGAGCGCCAAACATGCAGGGCGGAGACCCGAGCTCCCGCCCGAGTAGCCCAGAAATGCTCGGTGCTCGCCGAACATCCCGAGTAGCATCGAGCATGCTTGCTCAACACTATCTGGGAACCTTCCCACACACTTTTCTTAGCCAGGGCTGCTTCTCGGCAGGGTTGGATGGGCCCAACAGAGAACCGGAGACTCCTCTTGTGGGCCCTGGCTTTTCCTTTAGGAGAGTTCATAGTGCCGAGGTTAGGCCATGATGATGATAGAGGCCAATATCTGCTTAGTTTTCTGTTACTTGGAATGCAAATGCAAGTATGCAGGCAGACACTCACCCACAGACCGCAATACTAAGCTGCCAGATTTCTGGGCAGCTGCTTGCAGTTGAAATGTGGCTTTTTAGGCTCGTGGAGGTGGAATCTGTCCAGAGCCTCATGACAGCAGCGGCAGGGTGTACATACTCGGTCCCCAGCCGCCACTATTTCTCCCGGTATTGTTTCCGACTTCTACAAGGGCGGGTCCATGAACATTGCTGCTGGTACTTTTCTGTGGGAATCTGCTTGCCTCCTAAAAGCCTGGAATATTTCCAGTAAACTATGGTACGACGCCATGGTATTAGCACTGCCCCCAGTACCAGTAGCGAAGCCATACCCAATTTCCTTCTCAAGAATTTTATTTGGTAGACTGAGTGGCTGCTCAAATACAGTAGTTTCTCACAAAGGAGCTGAAGATAGAGTGGCAGCACGTGCAAGTTTCTCCAGCCTGTTACATATCAGAGGGTGAATGGCAGCACATTGGATCAGTGGTTAGCACTAGTGTTGAGCCACCCCCGTAGTGTTCGAGTTCGGTTCAGTTCGTCGAACACCCGTGTGTTCGCCGAACTGTTCGTCGAACTGTTCGTCGAACACCTTCGAACACCGTTAAAACCAATGGCAGGCAAACAAAAACACATAGAAACACATAGAAAACACCTTCAAAGGTGTACAAAAGCTGACAAACTGCTCAGAAGACACAACTAACACATGGAAAAGTGACAAGTACATATAGTCATGCGAAAAGAAAAGAGGTGGAGGAGTAAAAGGAGGGGGAGACACAGATATAGGCATGTCATGCCCTTCTAAAATCCAAAAAGTGAGAAGCCGAGACGGCCAGTCCGCTCCTGCCCGTGCCACCTCCGTGTCGCCGGGTTTGTGCCAGAGCCGCGGTGAACCCTGACGGCCAGCCCCCCTCTCCCAATACTGGTGCCTGTCCGCTGGTGGGTCGAGAGAGCCCCCCTGTGGTGGAGGCAGCTCTAAGCTTTTTAATTTAAATTGTCCCTCTAATTTGAATGAATACACTTTAAATCCATTTACAAGGATCTATTGGAGGGCAAGTCTCATGCCAGCAGCCGCGTAATTCCAGCTCCAGTAGCGTCCACTAAAGCTGCTGCAGTTAAAAAGCTTTTATAAGGATCGAGCTCGGCTGTCCACCGCAAGGCATCCTAGTGCCAGTCCCAGCCCCTATGCCTTGGGGTGCCTCCTGATGCTCTTCACTAAGTATCCCGTGGTCCCGAAGCATTTCCTTTGAAAAAATTAAGTGTCCAAACTACAGGTGGTGTAGCTTGCTTAACAGCCGGGATAATCCGCTGACTAGCAGACACTGCTACTAGGCACAAAGTATTTCCTGGGCTAAATGCAGTTAAAAATTTGTAAGTAGATACTCTCGTTGGATGCTGAGAAAGCATTCCATAGAGTCTCCTGGCACGCCATATATGATTCTCTTAAAAAGCTTGGGGTAGGGGTCTAGGGGACCCTTTTATAGCCAAAATCACGGCCCTGTATCACAATACGTCACCTAGGCTGAAGATAAATGGAACTGTAGCACCGAGGGCTCGGTTGCTACAGACGTATTGCACCTCACCCAGAGGTGTGATATCTCACTCTCAGATAAGGATGGAGTGTGGATCAGGACCCGACACCTGCATGCATTACACCACATTGCCGTGGGGCAGGGCGACCAATATGCCCCTGAGATGGGCACGACAGTCCCTGTCCCTGGCTGGAGTGGGGGGAGGGAACACTGAGGAAGGGGAACCCTGCAGTGCAGGAGCAGGGAGGAAGCAGTTCCTGGGTGCATTGAGAAGGGAGTATAAAAGGTGGGCACCATCTTAGTTCAGTGCAGAGAAGTCTGAGCAGAAGTGGCAGGGAGCAGGGGCTCTGCATGAGCTCTGCTCCGGAGGCGGGCCTAGTAACAGAGGCCCAGGCCTGCAAGAGGGAGAAGGAAGGAAGAGGAGCGGAGAAGGCTCCAGGAACGAGGAATGAAGGGATCCCAGGGGTGCGGACGGGCGAGTCGCCACCGCACGCCCGAATCCACCTGCGTGGAGGGGTCAGGCCAAAGGGGGAGACCGGTCCCCGAACTAGTGGAGGCAGGAAACGACCCTCAGCTAGAAACCGGAGGCTCTGATATTTTATGTGGCGCAGCCCCTTGCTCCACCCGCTAGGAAGGCACCACATAGGGTCAGGGAAACTGGCGCCAAGATTACCAAGAGGAGGCCCGAGGCAGCCGGACAGAAGTGTTGGTAAGAAAGGCCAGACAAAGGACACACAAAGGGGGTCCTGTGAAGCGCTCCAAAGTTATCTGGGAGTTGTCTGAGCCCCTCACCTGGTGAGCACAGTACGACGTGGGCAGCCATTACCTGCAGACGTGGTCTGGATAATAAGAACTGTGAGTAAAGGCCCTGAACTGCATCACTGACTCCGTGTCGTTACTGCTGCTGCCCTGCACCATCACCCCCATCCTCCGCATACACTGCCCTGAGGCTATACTCCTCCCGTGGGGAGTTATGCTACGCTCTGCTGCACCCACAACACCAGCCTTAGCGGTCTGCCCTGTAGCGGCGGTTCACTCTGACCGTAATCCACGGGTGGCGTAGTCGGACATTTAAACATCAAAACCACATAAATAGTTCCGCCACTGGTTTGACCGCCCTGAGCCACGGAACCGGATCGCCGCCACGAAGACTACAACCACCAGCATCCACCAAAAAGGGTCCGGCTCCGGGTGTCCCAAGGCCCAGGGGGTGCGTCAGAACATTTTCATCACCTTTCACAATCACCAATGGGACAAGGCAGGGATGTCCTCTGTCCCCTCTCTTATACATCCTAGTGACGGAACACCTGCTCTCATCAATTCGCCATAACCCCAATATTAGGTGGATTGAGGTGGGAGGCACCGAGTACAAGTGCTCTCTATTTGCTGATGATGTCCTAGTATATATCACTCAATCACATATATCCATCCCTGCTGTTATGGCTGAAATAGATCACTTTGTTACATGGTAAAATTTTTAAAATCAATGCAGCGAAGTCTGAGGCCCTCGATGTCTCCCTCCCTAAATCCATATAGGATTCCATCCAGTCCAACTTTCCCTTTGCCTGGCCCTCACAGGGTATCAAATACTTAGGAATTCCTATTCATAGAGACCTCTCCCATCTATGTTATCTTAATTTTGGGCCCTTTATTGAACAATTCCATACAGACCACGGTTGGCAAGTTAGAACTGTAAGATTCACTACGTGAACCACTGGTGTTTTGTGGAAAAGCACATGTACACCGCGTTCCAAATTATTATGCAAAAAGTGTTTAGGAGTGATAAGGGAAGAATTTGTTTGTTTGTCAGTTAAACTCATTGATGGTGATGTGTGTCAGGGCTCTTTATATCACTGTAAGCAATTGCAGACACCTGTGCTAATTAGTTTGGCAGGTGTGTCCAATGAAAGGCAAGACTACTTAAGAAGGCTCTCTCACATTATTAAGCAGCCTACATTTTCTGCCAAAATGGGAAAGAAAAAGGATGTGTCGGCTGCTGAGAAGCAACAAATTGTGGAGTGTTTAGGTCAAGGCATGACTACAATCAACATTGTGCGATGATCAGGATGAAGTGTCTTGGCAATCAAGAAGTATGTAGCTGATTCACAGTACACACGTGTGCGTGCTGATAAGGGCAAATTGAGGACTCTTTCCTACAGGCAATTACGTCAGGTTGAAAGAGCAGCGGCAAAAAAGCCTTGTCATAGCAGTTCACATCTAAGCAACAGCTCTGGGAGGGTATTCTGTCCTCATGCAAAACAATTGAAGCAGAAACCATCCAAAACCTGACAAATTCAATGGACGAGAGAGTTCAGAAGCTCATTTCGAACAAGGGGTCCTATGTGAAAATGTAACATCACCTAGAATAAAGTTTTGAGTTGAAAACTGTTTGATTTCAGTTTCTAACAACCTGCTAATGCTTATAATTTCAAAAATGACCATTTTTTTGGTCTTTATTAAAATGAAAAGGTTGATCGAAAAGTTTGGGGGATCTAAGAGTGTGGCAACCCAGTAGTCATGATTACTTCGAATTCTGACAATATGAGGGTCATGCTGCAGGTAGTGCAGCAAGAAGGCACTTATGTGTCTTGCGCATCTCGGAGCCCCAAAATTATTTTCCGGGCTAGATGCAGCTAAAAATTATTTTTAATTTTAAATCTGGTGAAGCTTATTATAGATGGCCTAATAGGATCAGTGCTGCACACTGCTACAAAGCCCAAATTATTTTCCAGTCAAGATACAGATAAACATGATTAGTAATTTGAAAGCTTAAAATGGTTGGTAGGGTGATTTTAACCAATCATCAAGCTTTTACTCTCCCCAGGATGACACAGGGGTAGAAAAGTCATTTCGGATCCATGATTTGTTCATCTTTATGAACGTGAGTCTGTCTACATTATCAGTGGAGAGCCGCGTGCGCTTATCTGTCAGCACACCACCAGCAGCGCTGAACACACGTTCAGACAGAACGCTGGCTGCGGGGCATGACAAGATCTCCAAGGCGTAAGTGGCTAGCTCCGGCCATTTATCCAGATTGGAAGCCCAAAAAGAGCAAGGGTCCAGTGACACAGTCGTGGCTTCAATGTTTACTTGGAGATACTCCTGTACCATCGTCTCTAGGCGTTGACTATGTGTCAGACTTCTTGTCTCCTGTGGCCTTGCAAAGGATGGGCTAAAAAAGTGGTGAAATGATTCCGCAAAATTGATGTTACCAGCAGATACTGTGGTTCTGTTACGGTTTGAGTGCTGAACACTTGACGGTCCCACGGTTGGCAAGTTGGAACTGTGAGATTCACTACGTGCACCACTGGTATTTTGTGGAAAAGCACATGTAAGATTCTGCAACAGTCTCTGCTGATACTCCTGCATGCGTGCATCCCTTTCTATGGCAGGAATAATTTCTGCAAATTTACTTTTGTACCGGGGATCTAACAGTGTGGCAACCCAGTAGTCAGGATTATTTCTAATTCTCACAATTCGAGGGTCATGTTGCAGGTAGTGCAGCAAGAAGGCACTCATGTGTGTTGCGCATCCAGGAGCACCAAGTCCCTGTTGTGTTGGTGGCGAGGTAACAATCATGCTTCCTTCCTCTGTCCTCTCCCCCCAACCTCGCACAACAGAAATGTGATCAAGGTCTCCCTCATCTGATGAGTCTTCCATCAGTTCGTCCTCCACTTCTTCCTGGGCTCCTGCACCTTCCTCACTAGTTTGGCTGCTACCATGCGCCCTGGTAAAATCATCTCCCCCACCCTCACATGCCTGCCGCCCTGGTGCTGCCGACCGTCTGGACCTTGCAGATGTTAGCCCTTCCGCATACAACTCCTCCTCCTCTACTTCCTCCACCTCCTCTGCTGACCTCATCTCTTGGCTGACTGTGGGTTGACAGTAAGTGGGATCTCCGACCTCATCATCATCACCCTGTGCGTTATCACACCCGTCGTCCTCAGAGCCAACCTGTTCCTGCCCTGACAAAAAACTAAAGTTGTCGCTCCAATCAGGTATTTGAGTCTTATCATCGTCTTCCTCATTTTCTCCACCAACAGGAGTTACAGTTTGGGAATGAGGGTCTACATTATGGTCAGAACCTTCTGCGTCTGGTCCTGGATCCGACTCATAAAGATTCTGGGCATCAGTGCAGTTCATTTCCTCGTCTGGATTCACAGAAGCGCTGGAGTCGACCTCTGATTCCCAGGCTATAGTATGAGTAAACAGCTCTGCAGACTCAACCATCTGTTCTACCTCATACTCAGACGAGCAGCTGGAGATTTGGGAGCTGTGAGGAAGCAAGTGCGATTTGGGTGACACCTTTGAGGACTGGAGTATTTGTGATGTTGAAGTTGATGTGGAGGAGAGCCCACTTAAAGGAGCACTTGATATCCGTTGAAGCACCTGCTGTTTTTGTGCCTCATCTGGAATTTGTAGCGATTGGCGTGGCCGTAAGAAAGGGATCTTATCACATTGTCTGCTAAAAGAAGTAGACATTTTAGTTTGGCTGGAAGATGGTCTTTCTTCTGCACCTACCCCACGGACACAACCTTTTTTCTCCTTCCCAACACGCCTATTCCCCTTTCCACCAGCAGCAGGCCTTTTTCCACTCATTTTGGTGGTTAACTAATTCACAACTCTGGAGTTGTTTGCACAAAAAAACAATGGATGGTAACCGAGCAGAGCTGAGTGGCCAAACTGTGGTATTAGGCCAAAACTATTGGCTGGGTTAGATGCAGAAAAAAATTATTTTTAATTTGCAACCTGATGGAGGTCAGTATAGATGGACTAATAGACCAAGTCCCACACACCGCTAGAAGCCCAAATATTTTTTCAGAGCTAGATGCAGAAAATTTTTTTATTCAATTTGCAACCTGATGGAGGTCAGTATAGATGGACTAATAGACCAAGTCCCACACACTGCTAGAAGCCCAAATATTTTTTCAGAGCTAGATGCAGAAAAAAATTATTTTTAATTTGCAACCTGATGGAGGTCAGTATAGATGGACTAATAGACCAAGTCCCACACACTGCTAGAAGCCCAAATATTTTTTCAGAGCTAGATGCAGAAAAAAATTATTTTTAATTTGCAACCTGATGGAGGTCAGTATAGATGGACTAATAGAACAAGTCCCACACGCTGCTAGAAGCCCAAATATTTTTTCAGAGATAAATGAAGAAAAAAATTATTTTTAATTTGCAACCTGATGGAGGTCAGTATAGATGGACTAATAGACCAAGTCCCACACACTGCTAGAAGCCCAAATATTTTTTCAGAGCTAGATGCAGAAAAAAATTATTTTTAATTTGCAACCTGATGGAGGTCAGTATAGATGGACTAATAGACCAAGTCCCACACACCGCTAGAAGCCCAAATATTTTTTCAGAGCTAGATGCAGAAAAAAATTATATTCAATTTGCAACCTGCTGGAGGTCAGTATAGAAGGACTAATAGAACAAGTCCCACACACTGCTAGAAGCCCAAATATTTTTTCAGAGCTAAATGAAGAAAAAAATTATTTTTAATTTGCAACCTGATGGAGGTCAGTATAGATGGACTAATAGACCAAGTCCCACACACTGCTAGAAGCCCAAATATTTTTTCAGAGCTAGATGCAGAAAAAAATTATATTCAGTTTGCAACCTGATGGAGGTCAGTATAGATGGACTAATAGAATGATGCTATGCCCAAAAGATTTTACTTCACTAGGTGCAGTAAAAAAATTGGTATTCTATACACAGGTGGTATATCTTGCAACACAGATAGGCTACTCCACTGACTAACACACTCTGCAATAGGCCAAAAAGGATTAGCTTTGCTAGATTCAGCCAAATGCTGTGAAAAAAACTTGCACAGCACTGGCACAGACCTGCCTGGCAAAAACTGATAGGAACTGATGTAACCTAGTCCTGAAAAGGACTCCAATTACAATTAGTCTTTACTCCCACAATCTATCTATTTAAGAGCACAGACCTGCCTGATAAAAGTCGTAGGAAATGCTGTAACCTAGTCCTTAAAAGGACTGCAATCACAACTATTCCCTACTCCCAAGCTATCTGTATATTTGTGCGAAAATTGGCTTGAAATTAACAAGGTATAGCGCACACAGCAACAGCGGTGCCGTCTAACACGCAGCTGCAGCAGTGAGAAAATGGTGGCGACGGGGAAAATGGCTTGGTCTTATAGGGCAAGGACATGTGACATACACTGCCAATCACACATGCCCTTGCTTGTGTGATAAAAAGCACTTCGCTCCGTGTGTGCGCTGCTGATAGGCTGACAGATTGCACCTCCCCACTGCAAATGCGGGAAAGAGAAAAAAAAATGGAGATCTTCATTGTTCCTGCAGAGATCCATCCCCTGCCCCTCCCCCCGCCCCGCTGTACACTCAAACTGCGTATTAACATTAATTTTCATCATTACTGAGAAAAAATCCAGTTATGATTTTAGTGCACGAACAGTTATCGAACATAACCTCGAACAGCCGAATTTTTCTCAAATTGTTCGTGTTCGCCGACCGGCTCGAACACCGCCCAAAACAGCTCGAATTTGAGATTGGCGAACAGTTCGAGTAGAACAACGCTCATCTCTAGTTAGCACTGAAGCCTTGCAGAGCTGGGATGCTCGGTTCAAATCCCAGCAAGGACAACATCTGCAAGGATTAAGTATGTTCTCCCCATGTTTGCGTGGGTTTCCACCTCAGTAAAAAAGCATCCATAGAGTGTCCGGGAATCTTCCCACACACTTTTCTTAGCAAGGACTGCTTCTTGGCAGGTTGGACGGTCCCAAGAGAGAATCCTCTGCTGTACCCTGGCTTCTACATCAGGAGAATTCATGATAGCGCAATCTTTGCAGCTGCTATGGGGCTCTTGAGCGGGGGAGACAGGTGAACCCTCAGAATCAAATCCTCTGGTGGTCCCAATGTTTTTCAATTTGAAACAGCTTCCCAGTGGGAATTGTATTTCACCACAGCCATATTCTTTAGCTCGGTGAAAGGACTGGCATAGAGGGAAACTGTATCTACTCCAGCTGTCATTTCTCCGTCACCAGGATCCGCCCATTGTCACACATGACCATGCCTGGCTGTATGTTCAGTGGTGAAAGCCACAGATCAGGCTGCTGTGTTGCAGCTTTCAACATCTCAGCAGCGCTAGGCGGTTTGTCACTTAAGCATTAAGCATGTTATCTTCAGCACAACCTGTTGCCGCGTGGCCAAGGCAGTGCTGCAGTACTTTCAGCTTGTGACTGATGTGGTCATTTCAGAGACGGATGACAAGGTGCAGGAGCTGAACAATGTGATTACATTGAGGTTACATTAGCGACTGTTTTTTATAATAAAGAAAGATCCTAATTTTTTATTTATTTTTTTTTTTACGTTATTTGTTAAGACTAGTGTTGAGCGAACATGCTCGACACTGCTCGGTACTCGCCCGAGCATCACGCTACTCGGGATGTTCGGCGAGCACCAAGCATTTCCGGGTTACTCGGGCGGGAGCTCGGGTCTCCGCCCTGCATGTTTGGCGCTCTTTACAGAGCCAATGAACATGCCGGGATTGCCAGCCAGTCACTGTAATGCCGCAGACATGTTGGTTGTGGGCATTACAGTGATTGGCTGGCCGCACAGCGTCACCTCGAGTATTTAAAACCGGGCGCCGCCATCTTGGGCACAGTCGCTCCGGATCATACAGTGTAGGGACAGCGCTGCTGATTTAGGGAGAGATATAAACTGCAAAATAGTTAGTGTAGGGTCTGTAAAGGCTGCCAGATCAAACAAACAGTCTTTCTCAGGACTAATATCCATCCCAGATATAAGACAGGCAGGCTGTATAGGAGACGCAGTGGTTATACCAGCAAACGCTGAATTACAGTCCTGTGTGCTGCTCCTGTTGCTGAAATTGCTGGACTTAGCTCCAGGTCTCAGGGGACAGGAAAAATCCTATTTTTTTCATCTAAATCCTCTTTTTTTTTTCCTCCTTCACACTGTACAAATACCCGTCTTATTAACCTTTTGGTATCCCCCCCCCCCCCCAAAAAAAAAGCGTGTCTCTGATTTTTCAGACACAAATATATCTGTTGAAAATAGTCAGGTGTAGGCTAGAGAAACAGAAGTGTTGTTTTGTACTTCCACGGTTCAAACCTCTGTATTATCCACTTTTGGGCAATTTGTATCTAAAAAAAAAAACAGTTTGAGTATGTCGCTCACTGTTCAGCCGCAAATATATCTTTTGAAAAAAGTCTGGTATACCCCAGTAAACAATAACTGTGGTTTTGCCATCCCACGGTAAAAAATCTCTATTATTCAGGTTTTGGTATATATTCTGTAAAGAAAAACAGTAGTGTCTCCTGACTGTTGTGACACAAAAATATATCTGTTGAAAATGGTCTGGTGTAGGCCAGACAAATCCCAGTGTGGTTTTGCAGTTCCACAGGTCAAATCTCTGTACTTTCCAGTTTTGGTCCTTTGGTATCTAAAAAAACACAGTTTGAGTGTGTCGCTCACTGTTCAGCCGCAAATCTATATATTTAAAAAAGTCTGGTATACCCCAGTAAACAATAACTGTGGTTTTGCCATCCCACGGTAAAAAATCTCTATTATTCATGTTTTGGTATATTTTCCGTAAAGAAAAACAGTAGTGTCTCCTAACTGTTGTGACACAAAAATATATCTGTTGAAAATAGTCTGGTGTAGGCCCGACAACTCCCAGTGTGGTTTTGCAGTTCCACGGGTCAAATCTCTGTACTATCCAGTTTTGGGCTTTTGGTATCTAAAAAAACAAAGTTTGAGTGTGTCGCTCACTGTTCAGCCGCAAATGTATATATTTAAAAAAGTCTGGTATACCCCAGTAAACAATAACTGTGGTTTTGCCATCCCATGGTAAAATATCTCTATCATTCAGGTTTTGGTATATATGCCGTAAAGAAAAACAGTAGTGTCTCCTGACTGTTGTGACACAAAAATATATCTGTTGAAAATAGTCTGGTGTAGGCCCGACAAATCCCAGTGTGGTTTTGCAGTTCCACGGGTCAAATGTCTGTACTATCCAGTTTTGGGCCTTTGGTATCTAAAAAAACACAGTTTGAGTGTGTCGCTCACTGTTCAGCCGCAAATGTATATATTTAAAAAAGTCTGGTACACCCCAGTAAACAATAACTGTGGTTTTGCCATCCCACGGTAAAAAATCTCTATTATTAAGGTTTTGGTATTTTTTACGTATAGAAAAACAGTAATAGTTTCTCCCTGATTGTTCAGAATGTTTAAAAGAGTCGGGTGTAGGCCAGAGAAATAGAACTGTGGTTTTCCTCTTCCACGGTTCTAATCTACTTTTTATTACCATTTTTCCATTTATAGTGCAAGTGTAAGCTATTTTACTTCCTTTACAATGGGCAAGGCGCGTGGCAAGGGATGTGGAAGTGGACGTTCTGGTGATGGTTCGTGCAGAGGACGGGGCCGTGGCCAAGGTGAAAATGTGCCACAACCAACAGCCACATCTTCTCGCTCCCACTTCTTGACCAAATTACTAGGGAAGCACAGAACATCACCAGTATTGAGAAATGATCAGTGTGAACAGGTTATTAATTGGATAGCAGATAATACTTCCAGTTACCTGGGCACCACCACCTCCGGTCTGTCTTCCACACGGTCAACTCTTAGTAGCTGTGAGTCTCGACCGCATACTCCTCCTCACCCTGATCCTCCTTCCTCCCACCATGCCGAGTGTCGTCAAACAGCAATTGATCCCACACTTGGACACTCTGAAGAGCTGTTTACTGATCCATTTCCATATTTGTGCCCCTCGCCTGATACGCTTGAAGTGGTGGAAGAGGAGATCCCATGTAGCGATGCCCAAATATTTGAACAGCCACGGCCACAGGAAGTCGACGCTGGCAATTTGTCACAAGAGGTGGACGATGACAAGACACAATTGCCAGGAAGTGAGGAGGAGCATCGTGGTGCGCAAGTGGAGGAGAAGGAGGTGGTGGATGATCTAGTAACTGACCCAATGTGGAAGGAGGACATGCAGAGTGAGGCCAGCAGCACACAGGGGGAGGGAGGCAGAGTACCCCAACAGGCAGGAAGAAGCAGTGTTGTGGCCGCACCGAGAAGGCGGGTAACCGTTCCCCGTAACACCAACACGAGGGACGTTGCAAGTACAAGCGGTAGGTCTTCCAGAGTCTGGAATTTTTTTAATGACTCTGCTGATAACCCCAAAAAGGCCATATGTTCCACCTGCCATGCCAGCATCAGCAGGGGTGACAAAACTACCAGCCTGACCACCACCAGCATGATCAGGCACATGGCAGCAAAGCACCCGACTTTGTGTGGCGAAACCCAGGGTCCACGACCAGTGTCAGCGGGTGTCACCACTGCTTCTTCCACTGTTGTGCGTGCAATAGAACCCCCCTGTTGTGTGTGCAAGGAAATCCCCTGTCCATACTGAATGTAAAGATGCCCCCTCCTCTCAGTCTTCACTTGTTATGGCAGATTCTCAAGAAACAGCATCAACGTCCACATCCACGTCCCACCGCAGGGTTCAACTGTCCATATCTCAGACCTTTGAACGAAAGCGGAAATTCGCAGCTAACGCCCCACAGGCCACAGTCCTAAATTCGCACATTTCACGACTGCTTGCGTTGGAAATGCTGCCTTTTAGGCTGGTGGAGACGGAATCCTTCCGCAATCTTATGGCGGTGGCCGTCCCTCAGTACTCGGTCCCCAGCCGACACTATTTTGCCCGGTGTGCCATCCCCGCACTACACAAGCACGTGTCCCAAAGCATCTGCTGTGCCCTTAACAACGCAGTTACTTGGAGAGTCTACCTGACAACGGACACGTGGACAAGTGCTTGTGGCCAGGCAGGGAAATCTATCTGACGGCACACTGGGTAAACATAGTGGAAGCCAGGACCCAGTCGGACCTTGGGACGGAACACGTCCTCCCCACCCCGAGGATTGCGGGCCCTATGTCAGTCAGAGTTGCCCCCACAGTGTATAGCTCCTGCGCATCATCCTCCTCCTCCTCCTCATCATGTTCAGCCTCCATCTCAGATATCACCACATTAGTTACAAGCTGGAAGCACTGCAGTACTGCCTCCGCCAAGCGGCAACAGGCTGTGCTGAAACTCATAAGCTTAGGTGATAAACCTCACACTGCTTGTGAGTTGTGGACAGCTGTGAAAGAGCAGGCAGATCTGTGGCTGAGACCGCTGAACCTACATCCCAGCATGGTCGTGTGTGACAATGGCCGTAACCTGGTGGCGACTCTGAGGCGAGGTGAGATCACACACGTACCATGCCTGACTCATGTTCTTAACCTCGTGGCTCAGAAGTTTCTTAAATCGTACCCCGAGTTGCCAGATCTGCTCGTGAAAGTACGCCACCTGTCAGCTTATTTTCGCAAGTCGGCTACAGCTTCCGCCGCCCTTGCAGTGTTGCAGCAGCGTTTGCAGCTTCCGGCACACCGACTGGTGTGTGATGTCCCCACACGTTGGAATTGTACCCTCCACATGTTGCAAAGGATTTGTGAGCAGAAGAGAGCTGTTGTGGAGTGCCAGATATAACAAGGCCGTCGATATTCAGGTCAGACTCCACACTAGTGTTGAGCCACCCCCGTAGTATTCGAGTTCGGTTCGGTTCGTCGAACACCCGTGTGTTCGCCGAACTGTTCGTCGAACTGTTCGTCGAACACCTTCGAACACCATTAAAACCAATGGCAGGCAAACAAAAACACATAGAAACACATAGAAAACACCTTCAAAGGTGTCCAAAAGCTGACAAACTGCTCAGAAGACACAACTAACACATGGAAAAGTGACAAGTACATATAGTCATGCGAAAAGAAAAGAGGTGGAGGAGTAAAAGGAGGGGGAGACACAGATATAGGCATGTCATGCCCTTCTAAAATTCAAAAAGTGAGAAGCCGACACGGCCAGTCCGCTCCTGCCCGTGCCACCTCCGTGTCGCCGGGTTTGTGCCAGAGCCGCGGTGAACCCTGACGGCCAGCCCCCCTCTCCCAATACTGGTGCCTGTCCGCTGGTGGGTCGAGCGAGCCCCCCTGTGGTGGAGGCAGCTCTAAGCTTTTTAATTTAAATTGTCTCTCTAATTTGAATGAATACACTTTAAATCCATTTACAAGGATCTATTGGAGGGCAAGTCTCATGCCAGCAGCCGCGGTAATTCCAGCTCCAGTAGCGTCCACTAAAGCTGCTGCAGTTAAAAAGCTTTTATAAGCATCGAGCTCGGCTGTCCACCGCAAGGCATCCTACTGCCAGTCCCAGCCCCTATGCCTTGGGGTGCCTCCTGATGCTCTTCACTAAGTATCCCATGGTCCCGAAGCATTTCCTTTGAAAAAATTAAGTGTCTAAACTACAGGTGGTGCAGCTTGCTTAACAGCCGGGATAATCCGCTCACTAGCAGACACTGCTACTAGGCACAAAGTATTTCCTGGGCTAGATGCAGTTAAAAATTTGTAATTAGATACTCTCGTTGGATGCTGAGAAAGCATTCCATAGAGTCTCCTGGCACGCCATATATGATTCTCTTAAAAAGCTTGGGGTAGGGGTCTAGGGGACCCTTTTATAGCCAAAATCACGGCCCTGTATCGCAGTACGTCACCTAGGCTGAAGATAAATGGAACTGTAGCACCCTGAGGGCTCGGTTGCTACAGACGTATTGCACCTCACCCAGAGGTGTGATATCTCACTCTCAGGTAAGGATGGAGTGTGGATCAGGACCCGACACCTGCATGCATTACACCACATTGCCGTGGGGCAGGGCGACCAATATGCCCCTGAGATGGGCACGACAGTCCCTGTCCCTGGCTGGAGTGGGGGGAGGGAACACTGAGGAAGGGGAACCCTGTAGTGCAGGAGCAGGGAGGAAGCAGTTCCTGGGTGCATTGAGAAGGGAGTATAAAAGGTGGGCACCATCTTAGTTCAGTGCAGAGAAGTCTGAGCAGAAGTGGCAGGGAGCAGGGGCTCTGCATGAGCTCTGCTCCGGAGGCGGGCCTAGTAACAGAGGCCCAGGCCTGGAAGAGGGAGAAGGAAGGAAGAGGAGCGGAGAAGGCTCCAGGAACGAGGAATGAAGGGATCCCAGGGGTGCGGACGGGCGAGTCGCCACCGCACGCCCGAATCCACCTGCGTGGAGGGGTCAGGCCAAAGGGGGAGACCGGTCCCCGAACTAGTGGAGGCAGGAAACGACCCTCAGCTAGAAACCGGAGGCTCTGACATTTTATGTGGCGCAGCCCCTCGCTACACCCGCTAGGAAGGCACCACATAGGGTCAGGGAAACTGGCGCCAAATTTACCAAGAGGAGGCCCGAGGCAGCCGGACAGAAGTGTTGGTAAGAAAGGCCAGACAAAGGACACACAAAGGGGGTCCTGTGAAGTGCTCCAAAGTTATCTGGGAGTTGTCTGAGCCCCTCACCTGGTGAGCACAGTACGACGTGGGCAGCCGTTACCTGCAGACGTGGTCTGGATAATAAGAACTGTGAGTAAAGGCCCTGAACTGCATCACTGACTCCGTGTCGTTACTGCTGCTGCCCTGCACCATCACCCCCATCCTCCGCATACACTGCCCTGAGGCTATACTCCTCCCGTGGGGAGTTATGCTACGCTCTGCTGCACCCACAACACCATCCTCAGTGGTCTGCCCTGTAGCGGCGGTTCACTCTGACCGCAATCCACGGGTGGCGTAGTCGGACATTTAAACATGAAAACCACATAAATAGTTCCGCCACTAGTTTGACCGCCCTGAGCCACGGAACTGGGTCGCCGCCACGAAGACTACAACCACCAGCATCCACCAAAAAGGGTCCGGCTCCGGGTGTCCCAAGGCCCAGGGGGTGCGTCAGAACATTTTCATCACCTTTCACAATCACCAATGGGACAAGGCAGTGATGTCCTCTGTCCCCTCTCTTATACATCCTAGTGACGGAGCACCTGCTCTCATCAATTCGCCATAACCCCAATATTAGGTGGATTGAGGTGGGAGGCACCGAGTACAAGTGCTCTCTATTTGCTGATGATGTCCTAGTATATATCACTCAATCACATATATCCATCCATGCTGTTATGGCTGAAATAGATCACTTTGTTACATGGTAAAATTTTAAAATCAATGCAGCGAAGTCTGAGGCCCTCGATGTCTCCCTCCCCAAATCCATATAGGATTCCATCCAGTCCAACTTTCCCTTTGCCTGGCCCTCACAGGGTATCAAATACTTAGGAATTCCTATTCATAGAGACCTCTCCCATCTATGTTATCTTAATTTTGGGCCCTTTATTGAACAACTCCATACAGACCACGGTTGGCAAGTTAGAACTGTAAGATTCACTACGTGAACCACTGGTGTTTTGTGGAAAAGCACATGTACACTGCGTTCCAAATTATTATACAAAAAGTGTTTAGGAGTGATAAGGGAAGAATTTGTTTGTTTGTCAGTTAAACTCATTGATGGTGATGTGTGTCAGGGCTCTTTATATCACTGTAAGCAATTGCAGACACCTGTGCTAATTAGTTTGGCAGGTGTGTCCAATGAAAGGCAAGACTACTTAAGAAGGCTCTCTCACATTATTAAGCAGCCTACATTTTCTGCCAAAATGGGAAAGAAAAAGGATGTGTCGGCTGCTGAGAAGCAACAAATTGTGGAGTGTTTAGGTCAAGGCATGACTACAATCAACATTGTGCGATGATCAGGATGAAGTGTCTTGGCAATCAAGAAGTATGTAGCTGATTCACAGTACACACGTGTGCGTGCTGATAAGGGCAAATTGAGGACTCTTTCCTACAGGCAATTACGTCAGGTTGAAAGAGCAGCGGCCAAAAAGCCTTGTCATAGCAGCAGACAAGTTTTTGAAGCTGCTTGTGCCTCCAACGTCCCCCGAACAACAAGATGCAGGGTCCTTCAGAGGTTTGCAGCTGTGCATACGCCATCCTGTCGACCTCCTCTATCCACTTCACACAAGCAGAAACGGCTCCAGTGGGCCAAACATTACATGAAGACTGATTTCAAAACAGTTTTGTTCACGGATGAGTGCCGTGCAGCGCTCGATGGTCCAGATGGATGGAGTGGAGGATGGCTGGTAGATGGACACCCCACGCAAACACGGCTACAGCGCCAACAAGGAGGAGGTGGAGTAATGTTTTGGGCTGGAATCATGGGGAGAGAGATTGTCGGCCCCTTTAGGATCCCTGAAGGCGCTAAAGATGAACTCCATAATGTATGTGGATTTTCTCAAACAGCACTTCCTGCCATGGTTGAAGAAGAAGAACCGTGTATTTCACAGCAAGATCATTTTTCTGCATGATAATGCACCATCTCATGCTGCACATAAAACATCTGCATCTCTGGCTGATATGGGCATAAAAGGGGACAAACTTATGGTGTGACCCCCATGCTCCCCTGACCTCTACCCCATTCAGAACCTTTGGAGCATCATTAAAAGGAGTGTCTATGATGGCGGGAGGCAGTTCACATCTAAGCAACAGCTCTGGGAGGGTATTCTGTCCTCATGCAAAACAATTGAAGCAGAAACCATCCAAAACCTGACAAATTCAATGGACGAGAGAGTTCAGAAGCTCCTTTCGAACAAGGGGTCCTATGTGATAATGTAACATCACCTAGAATAAAGTTTTGAGTTGAAAACTGTTTGATTTCAGTTTCTAACAACCTGCTAATGCTTATAATTTCAAAAATGACCATTTTTTTGGTCTTTATTAAAATGAAAAGGTTGATCGAAAAGTTTGGGGGATCTAAGAGTGTGGCAACCCAGTAGTCATGATTACTTCGAATTCTGACAATATGAGGGTCATGCTGCAGGTAGTGCAGCAAGAAGGCACTTATGTGTCTTGCGCATCTCGGAGCCCCAAAATTATTTTCCGGGCTAGATGCAGCTAAAAATTATTTTAAATTTTAAATCTGGTGAAGCTTTAGTATAGATGGCCTAATAGGATCAGTGCTGCACACTGCTACAAAGCCCAAATTATTTTCCAGTCAAGATACAGATAAACATGATTAGTAATTTGAAAGCTTAAAACGGTTGGTAGGGTGATTTTAACCAATCATCAAGCTTTTACTCTCCCCAGGATGACACAGGTGTAGAAAAGTCGTTTCGGATCCATGATTTGTTCATCTTTATGAACGTGAGTCTGTCTACATTATCAGTGGAGAGCCGCGTGCGCTTATCTGTCAGCACACCACCAGCAGCGCTGAACACACGTTCAGACAGAACGCTGGCTGCGGGGCATGACAAGATCTCCAAGGCGTAAGTGGCTAGCTCCGGCCATTTATCCAGATTGGAAGCCCAAAAAGAGCAAGGGTCCAGTGACACAGTCGTGGCTTCAATGTTTACTTGGAGATACTCCTGTACCATCGTCTCTAGGCGTTGACTATGTGTCAGACTTCTTGTCTCCTGTGGCCTTGCAAAGGATGGGCTAAAAAAGTGGTGAAATGATTCCGGAAAAATTGATGTTACCAGCAGATACTGTGGTTCTGTTACGGTTTGAGTGCTGAACACTTGACGGTCCCACGGTTGGCAAGTTGGAACTGTGAGATTCACTACGTGCACCACTGGTATTTTGTGGAAAAGCACATGTAAGATTCTGCAACAGTCTCTGCTGATACTCCTGCATGCGTGCATCCCTTTCTATGGCAGGAATAATTTCTGCAAATTTACTTTTGTACCGGGGATCTAACAGTGTGGCAACCCAGTAGTCAGGATTATTTCTAATTCTCACAATTCGAGGGTCATGTTGCAGGTAGTGCAGCAAGAAGGCACTCATGTGTGTTGCGCATCCAGGAGCACCAAGTCCCTGTTGTGTTGGTGGCGAGGTAACAATCATGCTTCCTTCCTCTGTCCTCTCCCCCCAACCTCGCACAACAGAAATGTGATCAAGGTCTCCCTCATCTGATGAGTCTTCCATCAGTTCGTCCTCCACTTCTTCCTGGGCTCCTGCACCTTCCTCACTAGTTTGGCTGCTACCATGCGCCCTGGTAAAACCATCTCCCCCACCCTCACATGCCTGCCGCCTTGGTGCTGCCGACCGTCTGGACCTTGCAGATGTTAGCCCTTCCGCATACAACTCCTCCTCCTCTACTTCCTCCACCTCCTCTTGTGCCACCACCTGACTCCGAATTCTGTTTAACATGTGCTCCAGCATGTAAATCACCGGAATAGTCATGCTGATAATGGCATCGTCAGCACTAAACATCTTCGTCGCCATTTCAAAACTGTGCAGAAGGGTGCATAGGTCCCTGATCTGAGACCACTCCTCCAGCGTGATTTGCCCCACCTCTGAATCTCGTTGGCCCAGGCTATACGTTAGAACGTATTGCACCAGGGCTTGCCGGTGCTGCCACAGTCGCTGCAACATGTGCAGAGTTGAATTCCACCGGGTAGGCACATCGCATTTTAGCCAGTGAAGTGGCAGGCCCAACGACTTCTGTAGAGATGTAAGTCGCTGAGCTGCGGGATGCGAACGGCGGAAGTGAGCACACATCGACCGTGCCCTCTGCAGAAGGCCATCTAGTCTGGGATATTGGGCTAAAAATTGCTGGACAACCAGGTTCAACACGTGAGACATACAAGGCACGTGTGTGACATTGCCCCGGCGAAGGGCCGCACCCAGGTTTGCAGCATTGTCGCACACGGCCTTCCCTGGTTTCAGGTCCAGTGGAGACAACCATTCATGAAATTGGTTCTCCAGAGCTGACCACAACTCCTCAGCTGTGTGACTCACATTTCCCAGACATTTCAATGTAAAAACCGCCTGATGACGTTGAGCCCTACTGCCAGCATAGTAAGGAGGTGTGCAGGATCCCTTCTGCGCAGTTAGAAAGCTTGTGGCATGACCAGACAGGCTTTGGGTGCAGGTGGAAGACCGAGAGGAGGTTGAGGAGGCAGAAGCAGTGGAGGAACTTTGACATAAAGAGGATTGACGCACAACTCGTGGGGACGGCAAGACTTGGACAGCAGCCCCTTGTCCTGCTGTCACCATAGTTACCCAGTGCCCAGTCAGCGACATGTAACGCCCCTGTCCATGCCTACTCGTCCAAGTGTCTGTGGTGAAATGCACCCTGTCACATACAGAGTTTCTCAAAGAAGCGGTGATGTTGTGTGCGACATGCTGGTGGAGCGCAGGCACACCTTTCTTTGAGAAGTAGTGCCGACTGGGCATCTGGTACTGGGGCACTGCGACGGACATAAGGTCTCGAAAATCCTCTGTGTCCACCAGGCGGAAAGGCAGCATTTCTGTAGCCAAGAGCTTGCAGATGGTGAAATTCAACCTCTTAGCTTTCTCATGGCTAGGAGGAAATGGTCTTTTACTTGTCCACATCTGAGGGACCGAGGGCTGGCTATTGTGCTTAGACGGGATTGATAAGGGTGTCCCCGGCAAACTGCCGGTCTGTGAGGAAGATGCAGGCGGACATGTTAGGTTGCCTTGTTCCAAAGGTGGTGCTATCGATGTCGGACAGCGCTCAACACCAGCTGGTGTTCCCACCTCCAAAGAAAATGATGACCTGCCAATCACGCTGGCTGTTGCGGGTAAAGAGGTGGCAGGTCTGCGCCCCAAAACAGGTGTGACTGCTGTCCCCCCAGTCACAGAGGATGAAGAGGCCGCGGATGCACAAGATATGGCAGACGGTGGTTGGCCCGGCCGGCTAGGCCGCAGTGTAGCACACTGAGCTTCCCACTGCAACTTATGCTTCATGTCCATGTGCCGGTTCATGCATGAAGTACTCAAACTATGTATTTTTTGGCCTCTACTTAGCTTTTGCTGACAAATGTTACAGATAACACGAGTTGGGTCATCTTTATCGATCTGAAAAAATGCCCAGGCTATGCAAGGCTTAGCACCCATGCGACCTGAAGAGCCACCACGACTTGTGGTGAGAGGTAGAGTTGTGTTTGAGGATGCAGTTGTTGACGTGCTTCCAGTACTACGTCTCTGTCCAGGAAGGCGCAACCTGACCTCGTCGTCACTAGCATCTTCCTCCACCTCCTCTGCTGACCTCGTCTCTTGGCTGACTGTGGGTTGACAGTAAGTGGGATCTCCAACCTCATCATCATCACCCTATGTGTTATCACACCCGTCGTCCTCAGAGCCAACCTGTTCCTGCCCTGACAAAAAACTAAAGTTGTCGCTCCAATCAGGTATTTGAGTCTTATCATCGTCTTCCTCATTGTCTCCACCAACAGGAGTTACAGTTTGGGAATGAGGGTCTACATTATGGTCAGAACCTTCTGCGTCTGGTCCTGGATCCGACTCATAAAGATTCTGGGCATCAGTGCAGATCATTTCCTCGTCTGGATTCACAGAAGCGCTGGAGTCGACCTCTGATTCCCAGGCTATAGTATGAGTAAACAGCTCTGCAGACTCAACCATCTGTTCTACCTCATACTCAGACGGGCAGCTGGAGATTTGGGAGCTGTGAGGAAGCAAGTGCGATTTGGGTGACACCTTTGAGGACTGGAGTATTTGTGATGTTGAAGCTGATGTGGAGGAGAGCCCACTTAAAGGAGCACTTGATATCCGTTGAATCACCTGCTGTTTTTGTGCCTCATCTGGAATTTGTAGCGATTGGCGTGGCCGTAAGAAAGGGATCTTATCACATTGTCCGCTAAAAGAAGTAGACATTTTAGTTTGGCTGGAAGATGGTCTTTCTTCTGCAGATGTTACTGTTGCTTTAACACCTACCCCACGGACACAACCTTTTTTCCCCTTCCCAACATGCCTATTCCCCTTTCCACCAGCAGCAGGCCTTTTTCCACTCATTTTGGTGGTTAACTAATTCACAACTCTGGAGTTGTTTGCACAAAAAAACAATGGATGGTAACCGAGCAGAGCTGAGTGGCCAAACTGTGGTATTAGGCCAAAACTATTGGCTGGGTTAGATGCAGAAAAAAATTATATTCAATTTGCAACCTGATGGAGGTCAGTATAGATGGACTAATACAACAAGTCCCACACACAGCTAGAAGCCCAATATTTTTTCAGAGGTAGATGCAGAAAAAAATATATTCAGTTTGCAACCTGATGGAGGTCAGTATAGATGGACTAATACAACAAGTCCCACACACAGCTAGAAGCCCAATATTTTTTCAGAGGTAGATGCAGAAAAAAATATATTCAGTTTGCAACCTGATGGAGGTCAGTATAGATGGATTAATAGAACAAGACCCACACACAGCTAGAAGCCCAATATTTTTTCAGAGCTAGATGCAGAAAAAAATTATATTCAGTTTGCAACCTGATGGAGGTCAGTATAGATGGATTAATAGAACAAGACCCACACAGAGCTAGAAGCCCAATATTTTTTCAGAGGTAGATGCAGAAAAAAATATATTCAGTTTGCAACCTGATGGAGGTCAGTATAGATGGACTAATACAACAAGTCCCACACACAGCTAGAAGCCCAATATTTTTTCAGAGCTAGATGCAGAAAAAAATTATATTCAGTTTGCAACCTGATGGAGGTCAGTATAGATGAATTAATAGAACAAGACCCACACACAGCTAGAAGCCCAATATTTTTTCAGAGGTAGATGCAGAAAAAAATATATTCAGTTTGCAACCTGATGGAGGTCAGTATAGATGGACTAATACAACAAGTCCCACACACAGCTAGAAGCCCAATATTTTTTCAGAGGTAGATGCAGAAAAAAATATATTCAGTTTGCAACCTGATGGAGGTCAGTATAGGTGGACTAATAGAACAAGTCCCACACACTGCTAGAAGGCCAAATATTTTTTCAGAGCTAGATGCAGAAAAAAATTATATTCAGTTTGCAACCTGATGGAGGTCAGTATAGATGGATTAATAGAACAAGACCCACACACAGCTAGAAGCCCAATATTTTTTTCAGAGCTAGATGCAGGAAAAAATTATATTCAGTTTGCAACCTGATGGAGGTCAGTATAGATGGATTAATAGAACAAGACCCACACACAGCTAGAAGCCCAATATTTTTTCAGAGCTAGATGCAGAAAAAAATTATATTCAGTTTGCAACCTGATGGAGGTCAGTATAGATGGATTAATAGAACAAGACCCACACACAGCTAGAAGCCCAATATTTTTTCAGAGCTAGATGCAGAAAAAAATTAGATTCAGTTTGCAACCTGATGGAGGTCAGTATAGATGGATTAATAGAACAAGACCCACACACAGCTAGAAGCCCAATATTTTTTCAGAGGTAGATGCAGAAAAAAATATATTCAGTTTGCAACCTGATGGAGGTCAGTATAGATGGACTAATACAACAAGTCCCACAAACAGCTAGAAGCCCAATATTTTTTCAGAGCTAGATGCAGAAAAAAATTATATTCAGTTTGCAACCTGATGGAGGTCAGTATATATGGATTAATAGAACAAGACCCACACACAGCTAGAAGCCCAATATTTTTTCAGAGCTAGATGCAGAAAAAAATTAGATTCAGTTTGCAACCTGATGGAGGTCAGTATAGATGGACTAATAGAATGATGCTATGCCCAAAAGATTTTACTTCACTAGGTGCAGTAAAAAAATTGGTATTCTATACACAGGTGGTATATCTTGCAACACAGATAGGCTACTCCACTGACTAACACACTCTGCAATAGGCCAAAAAGGATTAGCTTTGCTAGATTCAGCCAAATGCTGTGAAAAAAACTTGCACAGCACTGGCACAGACCTGCCTGGCAAAAACTGATAGGAACTGATGTAACCTAGTCCTGAAAAGGACTCCAATTACAATTAGTCTTTACTCCCACAACCTATCTATTTAAGAGCACAGACCTGCCTGATAAAAGTCGTAGGAAATGCTGTAACCTAGTCCTTAAAAGGACTGCAATCACAACTATTCCCTACTCCCAAGCTATCTGTATATTTGTGCGAAAATTGGCTTGAAATTAACAAGGTATAGCGCACACAGCAACAGCGGTGCCGTCTAACACGCAGCTGCAGCAGTGAGAAAATGGTGGCGATGGGGAAAATGGCTTGGTCTTATAGGGCAAGGACATGTGACATACACTGCCAATGACACATGCCCTTGCTTGTGTGAAAAAAAGCACTTCGCTCCGTGTGTGCGCTGCTGATAGGCTGACAGATTGCACCTCCCCACTGTAAATGCGGGAAAGAGAAAAAAAAATGGAGATCTTCATTGTTCCTGCAGAGATCCATCCCCTGCCCCTCCCCCCACCCCGCTGTACACTCAAACTGCGTATTAACATTAATTTTCATCATTACTGAGAAAAAATCCAGTTATGATTTTGGTGCACGAACAGTTATCGAACATAACCTCGAACAGCCGAATTTTTCTCAAATTGTTCGTGATCGCCGAACGGCTCGAACACCGCCCAAAACAGCTCGAATTTGAGATTGGCGAACAGTTCGAGTAGAACAACGCTCATCTCTAGTGTTCAATAGTGGTGTTCTGTGGTCCCCTGTTAATTGGGACAGGAAGTTCCTAGCAAGAAGATGTGGGTGTTTGTTGTGACACAATTTCAACTTGCCCACGGACTCGGCATCTGCATGCAACATCACCATCACCATCACGTATAGTTCTCCGTCCATTGAAAGTGCTTTGCCCAATTTAAATGGAGGACAATATCTTCTACGCTCACTACAAATGGCTAAATTTGGAGTGAACTTATATGTGATCCGTGTGACGGACAAACCACAGTTTTAAATACCTGGAATGTAAGTAACTATTTTGAACAGCAAAATGGTGTCAACAGCTTCACTGATACACTGAAACAAATGTTTAATGGAGGCCAGAAATGGCAGTATTTTCTGAAAACGTATATGTGATCCGTGTGACGGAGAAAACACAGTATTAAATACCTGGCCTGTAGGTAACTATTTTGAACAGCAAACTGGTGTCAACAGCTTCACTGACACACTGAAACAAATTTTTAATGGAGGCGAGAAATGGCAGTATTTTCTGAAAACGTATATGTGATCCATGTGACGGAGAAAACACAGTATTAAATACCTGGCCTGTAGGTAACTATTTTGAGCAGCAAACTGGTGTCAATAGTTTCACTGACATACTGAAACAAATGTTTAATGGAGTCCAGAAATGGCAGTATTTTCTGAAAACGTATATGTGATCCGTGTGACGGGTCAAACACAGTATTAAATACCTGGCCTGTAGGTAACTGTTTTGGACAGCAAACTGGTGGCAATAGTTTCACTGACACACTGAAACAAATGTTTAGTGGAGGCCAGAAATTTCAGTATTTTCTGAAAACCTATATGTGATCCATGTGACGGAGAAAACACAGTATTAAATACCTGGCCTGTAGGTAACTATTTTAAGCAGCAAACTAGTGTCAGTAGCTTCACTGACACACTGAAACAAATTTTTAATGGAGGCCAGAAATGGCAGTATTTTCTGAAAACATATATGTGATCCGTGTGATGGAGAAAACAGAGTTTGAAATGCCTGGCCTGTAGGTAACTATTTTTAACAGCAATCTGGTGTCAATAGCTTCACTGACATACTGAAACTAATTTTTCATGGAGGCCAGAAATGGCAGTATTTTCAGAGCAATTAGATGTGATCCGTGTGATGGACAAACCATAGTTTTAAATAGCTGGATTTTTAGTGCTGTAATATGGAAAGGACCTAGCTGTATTCTGCAGTGCCAACAAGCAAATGGTGCCGAAAAACGGTGTTCTTTTTAAGCAAATAATGAGGATTAAGATCCAAAAAACAATTATTTCTTGCCCCTGAGACCATTGCCTATTTCTAGAAATATCTAACAGCAGCAGCAGCAGACAAAACTGGAATGGAGCCTCTTGTGCTATATGCACTGTAGTGTGCTATATACACTGACTGATTGCCTATATACACTGCCTGCCTGATATCTCTGCATAAGGATTAGTCCTCAGAAGGACTGTTTGTACAGATGGACATGTGTCTCTAATATACAGTGGTGGCCAAAAGTATTGGCACCCCTGCAATTCTGTCAGATAATATTCAGTTTCTTCCTGAAAATGATTGCAATCACAAATTCTTTGGTATTATTATCTTCATTTAATTTGCTTGCAAAGAAAAAACACAAAAGAGAATGAAGCAAAAATCAAATCATTGATCATTTCACACAAAACTCCAAAAATGGGCCAGACAAAAGTATTGGCTAAAATAACTGCGAACAACTGCTTCCGGTAACCATCAATGAGTTTCTTACAATGCTCTGCTGGAATTGTAGACCATTCTTCTTTGGCAAACTGCTCCAGGTCCCTGATATTTGAAGGGTGCCTTCTCCAAACTGCCATTTTGAGATCTCTCCACAGGTGTTCTATGGGATTCAGGTCTGGACTCATTGCTGGCCACCTTAGAAGTCTCCAGTGCTTTCTCTCAAACCATTTTATAGTGCTTTTGGAAGTGTGTTTTGGGTCATCGTCCTGCTGGAAGACCCATGACCTCTGAGGGAGACCCAGCTTTCTCACACTGGGCCCTACATTATGCTGCAAAATTTGTTGGTAGTCTTCAGACTTCATAATGCCATGCACACGGTCAAGCAGTCCAGTGCCAGAGGCAGCAAAGCAACCCCAAAACATCAGGGAACCTCCGCCATGTTTGACTGTAGGGACCGTGTTCTTTTCTTTGAATGCCTCTTTTTTATTCCTGCACACTCTATGTTGATGCTTTTTCCCAAAAAGCTCTACTTTTGTCTCATCTGACCAGAGAACATTCTTTCAAAACGTTTTAGGCTTTCTCAGGTAAGTTTTGGCAAACTCCAGCCTGGCTTTTTATGTCTTGGGGTAAGAAGTGGGGTCTTCCTGGGTATCCTACCATACAGTCCCTTTTCATTCAGACACCGACGGATAGTACGGGTTGACACTGTTGTACCCTCAGACTGGAGGGCAGCTTGAACTTGTTTGGATGTTAGTCGAGGTTCTTTATCCACCATCCGCACAATCTTGCGTTGAAATCTCTCGTCAATAGTGTTGAGCGATACCTTCCGATATCGGGAAATATCGGATCGGATTGGATCGGACCGATACCGAAAAAGTATCGGATATCGCCGATTCCGATACCGGAAACCAATGCAAGTCAATGGGACATAAATATCGGAATTAAAATAAACCCTTTCTTTCCTTGTAGGTTATTTCTACATGAAGGAAAACAACTAAGAATAATGTAGAATGTATTGGGGGAGGTGGGGGAGACAATAAAGGCATAGAGGTTTAGCCCAGTCAAATGGAATAGCAGGAATTAATATTTTTTTATTATGTTCTGAGTTACGGAAATATTAACTATGTTAAGTATTTTTATATTTTGTCAGATATTTGTTTCACTACTTCCATGCTCTTCACCTTCTTTTTTACTTCTCCCACACTTTCTCCTTCATCATCCTCAGCATCTTTTTCATCCACTTCTTCTTCACCTTCTTCTTCTTCACCTTCTTCGTATTATTCTTTTTTTTACATTCTTCATATTCTACTTCTTCATCTTCTTCATATTCTTCTTCTTCATCATATTCTTATTTGTGACAGGCATTCCTGTAGTTGTTATCTATAAAAGGTTGGACATTACACCTTTCGTTCTGCCCGTCACAAAAGATTTACAACAGGATTTGTCCGCGTTCAGTTTGGCCTGCAGCAGCAGGTCTTTTCCAGGGGCACCACGAGGAGGAACGGACTCACCCCCATACACTGCTTAGTCATCTTCTGCTTATAATTTAGATATTATCTTTTGCTCTGATTTTTAGTCTTATGCTTAATGTTCTTCCGCTTTTTGTTCTGCAGCTTCTTGTATTTCTGCTTCTTGGTTTTCTGTCTCTTGTTTTTCTGTATCTTGGTGCTTGTCTTCTCTTCTTTGTCTTCTTGGTCAACTTCTTCAGGGTCATCTTCTTGGTCTTCTTCGGGGTGGTCTTCAGGGTCGTCGTCTTCGGGGGTCCTCGTCTTCGGGGTCCTCGTCTTCTTCGGGTTGGTCTTCTGGGTCCTCGTCTTCGGGGTCCTCGTCTTCTTCGGGGTGGTCTTCAGGGTCCTCGTCTTCTTCGGGGTGGTCTTCAGGGTCCTCGTCTTCAGGGTCCTCGTCAGGGAGATCCAGAGTGATTACCAAGAACCATTTCAAAAAGCTTGAACTTGGAAATGTAGCAGAAGGTACAAGAAAGCTGAGGAACTACCGAGGACCAGCTGACGGTACTGGAACCCGGATGGATAGCAGAAGGTACAAGAGCCAATGGAACTACCGAGGACCAGCTGATGTTACTGGAACTCGGTTACTAAGCAGGAGGTACCTGTGCCAGAAAGCACTACCAAGGACCAGCAGACGTTGGTGGAACTTGGATACCGAGAAGGAGGCACCTAATCCAAAGGCACTGCCGAGAACCAGCTGACGGTACTGGAACCCGGATGGGTAGCAGAAGGTACAAGAGCCAATGGAACTACCGAGGACCAGCTGATGTTACTGGAACCCGGATGGGTAGCAGAAGGTACAAGAGCCAATGGAACTACCGAGGACCAGCTGATGTTACTGGAACTCGGTTACTAAGCAGGAGGTACCTGTGCCAGAAAGCACTACCAAGGACCAGCAGACGTTGGTGGAACTTGGATACCGAGAAGGAGGCACCTAATCCAAAGGCACTGCCGAGAACCAGCTGACGGTACTGGAACCCGGATGGGTAGCAGAAGGTACCCATGTAAAAAAAAAAGTTCAAGGCCGCGAGCCGGCCGCAGTTACCAAAACCCACAGTCCTACAGAGGGTGCTTGTCCTATTGGCACTATGGAACCAGCCTTCATTGCCAGATCCCGCAGCCCACATAGGAGTCACCTAAACTGCAGGCACCATAGAGTCGGCTAACCCGACCTCAACACGACAGGACAACGCATTGGAGGCAAAGTGACGTTGACACTACCCGGAAACAGCTGGCGTGCTGGAACCAGGCTGGGCAGGAGGGAGTACCCGTGCCAAAGACACTGCCGAGAACCAGCTGACGGTACTGGAACCCGGATGGGTAGCAGAAGATACAAGAGCAAATGGAACTACCGAGGACCAGCTGACGGTACTGGAACCCGGATGGGTAGCAGAAGGTACAAGAGCCAATGGAACTACCGAGGACCAGCTGATGTTACTGGAACTCGGTTACTAAGCAGGAGGTACCTGTGCCAGAAAGCACTACCAAGGACCAGCAGACGTTGGTGGAACTTGGATACCGAGAAGGAGGCACCTAATCCAAAGGCACTGCCGAGAACCAGCTGACGGTACTGGAACCCGGATGGGTAGCAGAAGGTACCCATGTAAAAAAAAAGTTCAAGGCCGCGAGCCGGCCGCAGTTACCAAAACCCACAGTCCTACAGAGGGTGCTTGTCCTATTGGCACTATGGAACCAGCCTTCATTGCCAGATCCCGCAGCCCACATAGGAGTCACCTAAACTGCAGGCACCATAGAGTCGGCTAACCCGACCGCAACACGACAGGACAACGCATTGGAGGCAAAGTGACGTTGACACTACCCGGAAACAGCTGGCGTGCTGGAACCAGGCTGGGCAGGAGGGAGTACCCGTGCCAAAGACACTGCCGAGAACCAGCTGACGGTACTGGAACCCGGATGGGTAGCAGAAGATACAAGAGCAAATGGAACTACCGAGGACCAGCTGACGGTACTGGAACCCGGATGGGTAGCAGAAGGTACAAGAGCCAATGGAACTACCGAGGACCAGCTGATGTTACTGGAACTCGGTTACTAAGCAGGAGGTACCTGTGCCAGAAAGCACTACCAAGGACCAGCAGACGTTGGTGGAACTTGGATACCGAGAAGGAGGCACCTAATCCAAAGGCACTGCCGAGAACCAGCTGACGGTACTGGAACCCGGATGGGTAGCAGAAGGTACCCATGTAAAAAAAAAGTTCAAGGCCGCGAGCCGGCCGCAGTTACCAAAACCCACAGTCCTACAGAGGGTGCTTGTCCTATTGGCACTATGGAACCAGCCTTCATTGCCAGATCCCGCAGCCCACATAGGAGTCACCTAAACTGCAGGCACCATAGAGTCGGCTAACCCGACCGCAACACGACAGGACAACGCATTGGAGGCAAAGTGACGTTGACACTACCCGGAAACAGCTGGCGTGCTGGAACCAGGCTGGGCAGGAGGGAGTACCCGTGCCAAAGACACTGCCGAGAACCAGCTGACGGTACTGGAACCCGGATGGGTAGCAGAAGGTACAAGAGCCAATGGAACTGCCGAGAACCAGCTGGCGGTGCTGGAGCCCAGGGTAAATACTAAAAACAGAAGAGCCAGAGGTGTATTTGGAGGAGGTTTTAAATCCGTACTACAGTGGATGTGGACAAAGCAGGAGAATTTGCCGGACACACAGCTGGGGATCAGCTGACGTTACTGAATCCCAATAACACTGGAGCAAGCGTTGACTGTGCAGACGGCACTTCTGAGCAGCAACTAGCGGTATTGGAGCCCAGGGTAAATACTAAAAACGGAGGAGCCAGAGGTGTAATTGGAGCAAGTTTTAAATAAGTAGCACAGTGAATATGGACAGAGCAGGAGAAATTGCCGTGAACACAGCAGGGGAACAGCTGACGTTACCGAACCCCAATAACACCGCAGCAAGTGTTGACTGTGCAGACGGCACTTCCGAGCGCCAACTGGCGGTGCTGGAGCCCAGGGATAAGAATGAAAACAGAGGAGCCAGAGGTGTAATTGGAGCAACTTTAAAATCTGTAGTAGTGAGAATGTGGACAGAGCAGGAGAAATTGCCGTCCGCACAGCAGGGGAACAGCTGACGTTACTGAACCCCAATAACATGGTAGCAAGTGTTGACTGTGCAGACAGCACTTCCGAGCGCCAACTGGCGGTGCTGGAGCCCAGGGATAAGAATGAAAACAGAGGAGCCAGAGGTGTAATTCGAGCAACTTTAAAATCTGTAGTAGTGAGAATGTGGACAGAGCAGGAGAAATTGCCGTCCGCACAGCAGGGGAACAGCTGACGTTACTGAACCCCAATAACACGGCAGCAAGTGTTGACTGTGCAGACGGCACTTCCGAGCGCCAACTGGCGGTGCTGGAGCCCAGGGATAAGAATGAAAACAGAGGAGCCAGAGGAGTAATTGGAGCAACTTTAAAATGTGTAGTACAGTGGATGTGGACAAATCAGGAGAAATTGCCGTCCGCACAGCAGGAGAACAGCTGACGTTACTGAACCCCAATAACACGGCAGCAAGTGTTGACTGTGCAGACGGCACTTCCGAGCGCCAACTGGCGGTGCTGGAGCCCAGGGATAAGAATGAAAACAGAGGAGCCAGAGGTGTAATTGGAGCAACTTTAAAATCTGTAGTAGTGAGAATGTGGACAGAGCAGGAGAAATTGCCGTCCGCACAGCAGGGGAACAGCTGACGTTACTGAACCCCAATAACATGGTAGCAAGTGTTGACTGTGCAGACAGCACTTCCGAGCGCCAACTGGCGGTGCTGGAGCCCAGGGATAAGAATGAAAACAGAGGAGCCAGAGGTGTAATTCGAGCAACTTTAAAATCTGTAGTAGTGAGAATGTGGACAGAGCAGGAGAAATTGCCGTCCGCACAGCAGGGGAACAGCTGACGTTACTGAACCCCAATAACACGGCAGCAAGTGTTGACTGTGCAGACAGCACTTCCGAGCGCCAACTGGCGGTGTTGGAGCCCAGGGTAAATACTAAAAACGGAGGAGCCAGAGGTGTAATTGGAGCAAGTTTTAAATAAGTAGCACAGTGAATATGGACAGAGCAGGAGAAATTGCCGTGAACACAGCAGGGGAACAGCTGACGTTACTGAACCCCAATAACATGGTAGCAAGTGTTGACTGTGCAGACGGCACTTCCGAGCGCCAACTGGCGGTGCTGGAGCCCAGGGATAAGAATGAAAACAGAGGAGCCAGAGGTGTAATTCGAGCAACTTTAAAATGTGTAGTACAGTGGATGTGGACAAAGCAGGAGAAATTGCCGTCCGCACAGCAGGAGAACAGCTGACGTTACTGAACCCCAATAACACGGCAGCAAGTGTTGACTGTGCAGACGGCACTTCCGAGCGCCAACTGGCGGTGCTGGAGCCCAGGGATAAGAATGAAAACAGAGGAGCCAGAGGTGTAATTCGAGCAACTTTAAAATGTGTAGTACAGTGGATTTGGACAAAGCAGGAGAAATTGCCGTCCGCACAGCAGGAGAACAGCTGACGTTACTGAACCCCAATAACACGGCAGCAAGTGTTGACTGTGCAGACGGCACTTCCGAGCGCCAACTGGCGGTGCTGGAGCCCAGGGATAAGAATGAAAACAGAGGAGCCAGAGGTGTAATTGGAGCAACTTTAAAATCTGTAGTAGTGAGAATGTGGACAGAGCAGGAGAAATTGCCGTCCGCACAGCAGGGGAACAGCTGATGTTACTGAACCCCAATAACATGGTAGCAAGTGTTGACTGTGCAGACAGCACTTCCGAGCGCCAACTGGCGGTGCTGGAGCCCAGGGATAAGAATGAAAACAGAGGAGCCAGAGGTGTAATTCGAGCAACTTTAAAATCTGTAGTAGTGAGAATGTGGACAGAGCAGGAGAAATTGCCGTCCGCACAGCAGGGGAACAGCTGACGTTACTGAACCCCAATAACACGGCAGCAAGTGTTGACTGTGCAAACAGCACTTCCGAGCGCCAACTGGCGGTGTTGGAGCCCAGGGTAAATACTAAAAACGGAGGAGCCAGAGGTGTAATTGGAGCAAGTTTTAAATAAGTAGCACAGTGAATATGGACAGAGCAGGAGAAATTGCCGTGAACACAGCAGGGGAACAGCTGACGTTACTGAACCCCAATAACATGGTAGCAAGTGTTGACTGTGCAGACGGCACTTCCGAGCGCCAACTGGCGGTGCTGGAGCCCAGGGATAAGAATGAAAACAGAGGAGCCAGAGGTGTAATTCGAGCAACTTTAAAATGTGTAGTACAGTGGATGTGGACAAAGCAGGAGAAATTGCCGTCCGCACAGCAGGAGAACAGCTGACGTTACTGAACCCCAATAACACGGCAGCAAGTGTTGACTGTGCAGACGGCACTTCCGAGCGCCAACTGGCGGTGCTGGAGCCCAGGGATAAGAATGAAAACAGAGGAGCCAGAGGTGTAATTGGAGCAACTTTAAAATCTGTAGTAGTGAGAATGTGGACAGAGCAGGAGAAATTGCCGTCCGCACAGCAGGGGAACAGCTGACGTTACTGAACCCCAATAACATGGTAGCAAGTGTTGACTGTGCAGACAGCACTTCCGAGCGCCAACTGGCGGTGCTGGAGCCCAGGGATAAGAATGAAAACAGAGGAGCCAGAGGTGTAATTCGAGCAACTTTAAAATCTGTAGTAGTGAGAATGTGGACAGAGCAGGAGAAATTGCCGTCCGCACAGCAGGGGAACAGCTGACGTTACTGAACCCCAATAACACGGCAGCAAGTGTTGACTGTGCAGACAGCACTTCCGAGCGCCAACTGGCGGTGTTGGAGCCCAGGGTAAATACTAAAAACGGAGGAGCCAGAGGTGTAATTGGAGCAAGTTTTAAATAAGTAGCACAGTGAATATGGACAGAGCAGGAGAAATTGCCGTGAACACAGCAGGGGAACAGCTGACGTTACTGAACCCCAATAACATGGTAGCAAGTGTTGACTGTGCAGACGGCACTTCCGAGCGCCAACTGGCGGTGCTGGAGCCCAGGGATAAGAATGAAAACAGAGGAGCCAGAGGTGTAATTCGAGCAACTTTAAAATGTGTAGTACAGTGGATGTGGACAAAGCAGGAGAAATTGCCGTCCGCACAGCAGGAGAACAGCTGACGTTACTGAACCCCAATAACACGGCAGCAAGTGTTGACTGTGCAGACGGCACTTCCGAGCGCCAACTGGCGGTGCTGGAGCCCAGGGATAAGAATGAAAACAGAGGAGCCAGAGGTGTAATTCGAGCAACTTTAAAATGTGTAGTACAGTGGATTTGGACAAAGCAGGAGAAATTGCCGTCCGCACAGCAGGAGAACAGCTGACGTTACTGAACCCCAATAACACGGCAGCAAGTGTTGACTGTGCAGACGGCACTTCCGTGCGCCAACTGGCGGTGTTGGAGCTCAGGGATAATACTGAAAACAGAGGAGCCAGAGGTGTAATTGGAGCAACTTTAAAATCTGTAGTAGTGAGAATGTGGACAGAGCAGGAGAAATTGCCGTCCGCACAGCAGGGGAACAGCTGACGTTACTGAACCCCAATAACATGGTAGCAAGTGTTGACTGTGCAGACAGCACTTCCGAGCGCCAGCTGGCGGTGCTGGAGCCCAGGGATAAGAATGAAAACAGAGGAGCCAGAGGAGTAATTGGAGCAACTTTAAAATGTGTAGTACAGTGGATGTGGACAAATCAGGAGAAATTGCCGTCCGCACAGCAGGAGAACAGCTGACGTTACTGAACCCCAATAACACGGCAGCAAGTGTTGACTGTGCAGACGGCACTTCCGAGCGCCAACTGGCGGTGTTGGAGCTCAGGGATTACAGTTCAGGTGGTAGAAACATGAACAGAACAGGAGACCTGGATACTGTTGCCAACCAATTATTTATTCTGGAAGAGGACTGGCAAATTCATGAGAGATCCAGGCCTTGTTCATTTTGAGAAAAGTAAGCCGGTCAACGTTATCGGAGGATAGTCGCATGCGACGGTCTGTTAGTACACCACCTGCGGCACTAAAGACGCGTTCCGATAATACACTAGCAGCAGGGCAAGCTAGCACCTCCAGTGCATACTGACTAAGCTCTGGCCATGTATCCAGCTTACAGACCCAAAACTTGAAGGGAGAAGAGCCGTCTGGGAGTACACTAAGAGGGCAAGACATGTAGTCTGTCACCATCTGACGGAAACGTTGCCTCCTGCTGACTGGAGCTGTCTGTGATGGTGTAGACATTTGTGGCGGCGGGGACACAAAACTTTGCCACATTTCGGCCATACTGGTCTTGCCTTGTGCTGAGGCGCTGCTTCTGCTCCCTCTTTGTGCAGAGCTTCCTCCACTGCCTCGACGCACTGAGCTGCTTTGTAAAGCACTAGCAGCACTGCTCTCGGTTGGAATGGAGAACATGATGGAATGCACCAGTGCGTCGTGGTACTCCCGCATTTTACGCTCCCGGTTCAATGGTGTTATGAGGCTTTGTAAGTTGTCCCGGTAGCGAGGATCTAGGAGGGTGGACACCCAATAATCAGCCGTGTTGAGAATGTGGGCGATGCGGCGGTCGTTTCTGAGGCACTGCAGCATGAAATCAACCATGTGCTGCAGACTGCCAACTGGCCAAGAAACGCTGTCCCCTGCTTGAGGCGTGATCTCTGCCTGCTCTGCATCACCCCACCCTCGCTCTAGATACTGACTACTAGAGCATTGTGTACCTCCCTCCTCTGGACAGATGTCTTCCTCATCCATTGACTCCTCCTCATCCTCCTCACAAAGTGTCCCCTGCCTAGGCCTTTGTGAGGAACCACGTTGCGCAGACTGTAGAGAAGCAGATGGCATTTGTGACTCCTCATCCTCCACCTCTTCCAAAACCTCGTCCCTTAGTGCTTGCAGTGTTTTTTCAAGCAGGCAGATAAGGGGGATAGTCATGCTGACTAGTGCATCATCTGCACTCGCCATCCGCGTGGAATAATCGAAGGCACGCAAAACGTGGCAAATGTCCTTCATAGAGGCCCACTCAGTGGTGGTGAAGTGTGAACGGCGCGCACTGCGACTTGTTTGCGCCTGCTGCAGCTGGTACTCCATTACTGCTGCCTGCTGCTCACACAACCTCTCCAACATATGTAACGTTGAATTCCACCTGGTGGGTAGGTCACATATGATGCGATGTTCCGGAAGACATAATCGGCGCTGCAGAGCTGCAATGCGTGATCTTGCATTGCTGGAACGCCGCAAGTGAGCGCACTCTATGCGGACCTTGTGAAGCAGTGCATCAAGATCCGGATAGTCCCTCAAAAAACTCTGCACGACCAAGTTGAGCACATGTGCCAGACATGGGATGTGAGTGAGGTTGCCTAGGCCCAGAGCTGCCACCAGATTTCGGCCATTGTCACACACTACCATGCCTGGCTGGAGATTCGCTGGCACAAACCACACGTCACTCTGCTGCTTGATGGCATTCCAGAGCTCCTGCGCTGTGTGGCTTCGATTCCCCAAAGAAATTAATTTTAATACGGCCTGTTGACGTTTGGCCACGGCTGTGCTCATATCGGTCATCATAACAGGTAACCGTTCACGGGTCGATGTGGAGGTAGACCGTGACAGCTCCTGCAGCGCTGATTCAGAGGAACTGGAGTATGAGGAGGAGTCAATGTGTACAGACTGGATTCCTGCAATCCTTGGAGTTGGCAGAACACGTACAGCGCCACTCTCAAGATCTGTACCCGGCTCCACAACATTTACCCAATGGGCAGTGAGGGAAAGGTATCGTCCCTGTCCATGCTTACTGGTCCACGCATCAGTGGTCAGGTGGACCTTGCTACTGACGGCGTTTTGTAGCGCATGTTTAATTTTTCCCTCCACATGATGTTGCGGGGCAGGGACGGCTTGCCTGCTGAAATAAAAGCGGCTGGGCACGTTGTATTGTGGGACTGCCAATGCCATAAAGTTACGGAATGTGTCAGTCTCCACCAGCCTGAATGATAGCATTTCAAGGGCCAGTAGTTTAGCAATGCCAGCATTCAGAGCCTGTGCTCGGGGGTGGTTTGCCGAGTATGGGCGCCTTTTCTCCCATGCCTGTGCTAACGATGGCTGTAGACTGGCCTGGGAGTGTGAGGATGACTGGGAAAGTGGTGCTGTGGGTGGAATTACACTGTGTCTCTGTACAACAGTGCCAGAGATTCTTCCATGGCGATCCTGTGAGGAAGCCGAACCAGCTGTGTGTGAGCTGGAGGAAGAGGCTACAACACGAGCTGAAGAGGTGGTAGGTGGCGCTGTAGGTTGGCCTAGGTCTTCAGTGTGTTTGTGTAACTCCACCACGTGCTTGGTCCGCACATGTTTCCACATATTTGTGGTATTGAGGTTGCTGACACTTTTCCCTCTTTTCACCTTCTGATTACACAGCTTGCATTTGACAAAGCAAATGTCATCTGCAACTGTGTCAAAAAAGGACCAGGCACTGCAAGTCTTGGGAGCGCCCGCTTTGGATTTTGGAAGAGCCATGCTCCTAATGGGTGCCGAAGTGGAGGCTACAGGCAACCAAGTCTGCCCCCTCCCTCTCCCTCCTTTTTGGGCCGTTCGGGGAATCTCTTCCTCAGAGCTGCTCCCACCACCTTCCTGTCCCTCACGCCATGATGGGTCAAGGACCTCATCATCTACACCACCCTCTTCAAACAACTGCTTCTCCTGGGTAGTCTCGACAGCACAGTACGCACCAGAAAGTGGCACCTGAGTCTCATCATCAGATGCATACTGAGGTGTGCTGCTGACCATAGGCACTGGCCCACCCGCCTCTTCAGATTCAGAGAGACAAAACGGTTGCGCATCACTGCATACTACCTCTTCTTCAAATTCTCGAATTCTGCTTGGCTGGCCCCCTCTTTCCAAGCCAAGAGATTCAGAGAACAGAAGTAGAGATGGCTCCTGTCCAGGGCTCTCTGACTGCCTGGGCAATTTGGCAGGTGGTGAAGAGACAGATGGGTGCTCTTCAGTGCTCAGGACCTGAGAGGATCTGGAACTAATTGAAGTCGATGCGTTAGCTGCCATCCATCCGACAACGGCTTCAATTTGGTCCTCGCGCAGCAGTGGGGTACGGCTAGCTCCTACAAAGCTGCGCATAAAGGACTGTTCCCTGGTAAAACTGGGGGATGCTGAGTCACTGGTGCCCGCAGCAGGCACAGAATCCCCACGTCCTCTCCCTGCAGGCACAGAATCCTCACGTCCTCTCCCTGCAGAAACTCCACGCCCACGCCCACGACCACGACCACATGCCTTACTCCCTGCCTTCTTCATCTTGGTAGACTGATAAAGATAGGCAGAAAAGTACTAAGGGCTTAGTGTGCTTATTCCTGAACAGCTGCTAACAGGTATAAGAAACACTAATTTTATAAAGTGTGGACTAGACTTTAATATGAGCTAATGTGGCCTACACAACTGTAAAGTGGAGTGTTTGGTGAACTTTATTTAGGTTTTTTTTGTCACAAAAAGACACTGGATGTGCCTAAAGATGTAATAACGATAGTATCACAAACTTTTTGTAGCTATTACAATGTAGGAAGGTAACCTACAATGCAATAGATGAGGCTGCAAAAAATAGGCTAATACTAATCTGGCTGGGGCTGCAGGGCCCAATGCTGCAGAAAGGCTCCTCTATCTACTCCTATATAGTGTGTTTGGAATCAATTTAGCTGAATATGGATGGAACCACCACACTAATAGGAGATATCAGGAAAAATTATGAATTGGCAATAAAGGACAATGTATGAGGCAGTGACACACACTGAGTGCACTACAACCAGACGGGGTTGAAGCACACACTACAGGGTGAGCTGCACTCACACACCAGACCTTGCAGACAGCGGTGAACAGTACAGATGCAGAGCACTGTGCACTAGTGCTGCAAGACGGAAAAAAAATTCTCTATCTACTCCTATATAGTGTGTTTGGAACCAATTTAGCTGAATACAGATGGAACCACCACACTAATAGGAGATATCAGGAAAAATTATGAATTGGCAATAAAGGACAATGTATGAGGCAGTGACACACACTGAGTGCACTACAACCAGACGGGGTTGAAGCACACACTACAGGGTGAGCTGCACTCACACACCAGACCTTGCAGACAGCGGTGAACAGTACAGATGCAGAGCACTGTGCACTAGTGCTGCAAGACGGAAAAAAATTTCTCTATCTACTCCTATATAGTGTGTTTGGAACCAATTTAGCTGAATACAGATGGAACCACCACACTAATAGGAGATATCAGGAAAAATTATGAATTGGCAATAAAGGACAATGTATGAGGCAGTGACACACACTGAGTGCACTACAACCAGACGGGGTTGAAGCACACACTACAGGGTGAGCTGCACTCACACACCAGACCTTGCAGACAGCGGTGAACAGTACAGATGCAGAGCACTGTGCACTAGTGCTGCAAGACGGAAAAAAATTTCTCTATCTACTCCTATATAGTGTGTTTGGAACCAATTTAGCTGAATACAGATGGAACCACCACACTAATAGGAGATATCAGGAAAAATTATGAATTGGCAAAAAAGGACAATGTATGAGGCAGTGACACACACTGAGTGCACTACAACCAGACTTGGCTGAAGCACACACTACAGGGTGAGCTGCACTCACACACACAGACCTTGCAGATAGCGGTGAACAGCACAGGGAACTGTGCACTAGCACTGCAAGGCACAGTGATTTAGAAAGTAGCTTGGGTAAAGCAGTATAGAGCAAATAGGTAGCTAAAACTGTCCCTCAGAACAACAGCGTCCTATCCCTAACTGAATTCACAGCAGAGTGAGCTCAAAATGGCGGCGGTGGCTTTTATAGTGCATCATGACATCATTTCAGCAGCCAATCACAGCCATGCCATTAGTTAAGATGCCTACATGCCTAACAGGATGTGCCCACACTTCTTAGGATCCTCATTGGCTGAATAAAATGAAAATGTCTCATTGCATTATGGGAACTTCCGATTCCGGTATACGATATTGCAATAGTATCGGAATTAAGTATCGGAATTCCGATACCGCGAATATCGGCCGATACCCGATATTTCAGTATCGGAATGCTCAACACTACTCGTCAATTTTTCTTTTCCGTCCACATCTAGGGAGGTTAGCCACAGTGCCATGGGCTTTAAACTTCTTGATGACACTGTGCACGGAAGACACAGGAACATTCAGGTCTTTGGAGATGGACTTGTAGCCTTGAGATTGCTCATGCTTCCTCACAATTTGGTTTCTCAAGTCCTCAGACAGTTCTTTGGTCTTCTTTCTTTTCTCCATGCTCAATGTGGTACACACAAGGACACAGGACAGAGGTTGAGTCAACTTTAATCCATGTTAACTGGCTGCAAGTGTGATTTAGTTATTGCCAACACCTGTTAGGTGCCACAGGTAAGTTACAGGTGTTGTTAATTACACGAAATAGAGAAGCATCACATGATTTTTCAAACAGTGCCAATACTTTTGTCCACCCCCTTTTTTAGGTTTGGTGTGGAATTATATCCAATTTGGCTTTAGGACAATTCTTTTTTGTGTTTTTTCATTGAAGACAAATTAAATGAAGATAATAATACCAAAGAATTTGTGATTGCAATCATTTTCAGGAAGAAACTGAGTATTATCTGACAGAATTGCAGGGGTGCCAATACTTTTGGCCACCACTGTAGTTTGGTATACCTACACTAACTAGAAACAAGCAAATCTCTCCCTAGCTCAGCAGCACCTCTCCCTACAATGTATGATTCCGGAGTAACTGTGACCAGCTCGGCACTCGGCAAGTATTTCCGGGTTGCTTGGGTGGGAACTCATGTCCCCTAACTGCATGTTTGCCGCTCTTTAGAGAGCCAGTGAACATGCATGGATTGCCTGCCATGCACTGTAATGCAGTAGACATGTTGGTTCTGGGCATTACAGTGGTTGGCTGGCCACACAGCATCATCAGGTGTATATAAGACCGGGCGCCGCCATGCTACTCTGGAACCAGGCAGAGTAGGGAAAGCTGCTGCTTCATCAGGGAGAGATTTGCTTCATCATAGTTAGTATAGGTATTGCACAACATATAAATACATATATAACTGAACTAACAGTCCTTTTGAGGACTAATCCAGCTGCATATATTCAGTGGTGATAGCAGGAGTTTGGCAGGTAGGCAGGCAGTGTATGTGGCAGACTGCAGTGCATGATACAGCACAAGAGGGTCCATTGAACGTCCTGTTAGTATAGGTATTCCACAACATACAGTACAGACCAAAAGTTTGGACACACCTTCTCTCTTTAAGATTTTTCTGCATTTTCATGACTATGAAAATTGTACATTCACACTGAAGGCATCAAAACTATGAATTAACACATGTGGAATTATATACTTAACAAAAAAGTGTGAAACTACTGAAAATATGTCTTATATTCTAGGTTCTTCAAAGTAGCCACCTTTTGCTTTGATGACTGCTTTGCACACTCTTGGCAGTCTCTTGATGAGCTTCAAGAGGTAGTCACCGGAAATGGTTTTCACTTCACAGGTGTGCCCTGTCAGGTTTAGTAAGTGGGATTTCTTGCCTTATAAATAGGGTTGGGACCATCAGTTGTGTTGTGCAGAAGTCAGGTGGATACACAGCTGAAAGTCCTACTGAATAGACTGTTCGAATTTATGGCAAGAAAAAAGCAGCTAAGTAAAGAAAAATGAATTGCCATCATTACTTTAAGAAATGAAGGTCAGTCAGTCCGAAATATTGGGCAAACTTTGAAAGTGTCCCCAAGTGCAGTTGCAAGAACCATCAAGCGCTACAAAGAAACTGGCTAAATGGAGGCCCGCCCCAGGAAAGGAAGACCAAGAGTCACCTCTGCTTCTGAGGATAAGTTTATCCGAGTCACCAGCCTCAGAAATCGCAGGTTAGCAGCAGCTCAGATTAGAGACCAGGTCAATGCCACACAGAGTTCTAGCAGCAGACACATCTCTACAACAACTGTTAAGGGGAGACTTTGTGCAGCAGGCCTTCATGGTAAAATAGCTGCTAGGAAACCACTGCTAAGGACAGGCAACAAGCAGAATAGACTTGTTTGGGCTAAAGAATACAAGGAATGGACATTAGACCAGTGGAAATCTGTGCTTTGGTCTGATGAGTCCAAATTTGAGATCTTTGGTTCCAACCACCGTGTCTTTGTGCGACGCAGAAAAGGTGAACAGATAGACTCTACATGGAGGAGGAGGTGTGATGGTGTGGGGGTGCTTTGCTGGTGACACTGTTGGGGATTTATTCAAAATTGAAGGCATACTGAACCAACATGGCTACCACAGCATCTTGCAGCGGCATGCTATTCCATCTGGTTTGCGTTTAGTTGGACCATCATTTATTTTTCAACAGGACAATGACCCCAAACACACCTCCAGGCTGTGTAAGGGCTATTTGACGAAGAAGGAGAGTGATGGGGTGCTACGCCAGATGACCTGGCCTCCACAGTCACCTGACCTGAACGCAAGTGAGATGGTTTGGGGTGAGCTGGACCAAAGAGTGAAGGCAAAAGGGCCAACAAGTGCTAAGCATCTCTGGGAACTCCCTCAAGATTGTTGGAAGACCATTTCCGGTGACTACCTCTTGAAGCTCATCAAGAGAATGCCAAGAGTGTGCAATGCAGTCATCAAAGCAAAAGGTGGCTACTTTGAAGAACCTAGAATATAAGACATATTTTCAGTTGTTTCACACTTTTTTGTTAAGTATATAATTCCACATGTGTTAATTCATAGTTTTGATGCCTTTAGTGTGAATGTACAATTTTCATAGTCATGAAAATACAGAAAAATCTTAAAATGAGAAGGTGTGTCCAAACTTTTGGTCTGTACTGTATATATATATTTCCATCTGAACTAATAGTCCTTCTGAGGACTAATCCAGCTGCATATATTCAGTGGTAATAGCAGGAATTATTCAGACAGGCAGCGTATGCGGCCAACGGCAGTGCATATAGTGCAAGAGGGTCCATTGAGCGTTCCTGCTGCTGCTGTTCTTACAGATATTTGTAGACAAAGCCACAGATATCAGGGGCCAGGGGAAAAAAAATTTTGATCTTAATCCTGGTTATCCACTTAAAAAGCATTCCAGAGTACACCACTTTTCTTCTCCATTTGCTTGTTCTCACTGCAGAATAGAGCCAGATCTGTACCATATTTTAGCGATAAAAATCCAGAAATTTAGATTGAACCTGGAAAATATTGGCCTCCTTTTCCTTTCTGTTGCAGTGTGTCAGTCAAGCTATTCACACTAGGTGTCTGTGAAGGATAGTATTAGCAAATAACAGGTCTGCTCTTTAAAGCCGTGGTTCTCTGTCAGACATAACACCTATAAGCGTGTTCCAAAATCAGACATTTCTTCCATTTTCCTTCCGTTGCAGTGTGTCGGTCAAGCTATTCACACTAGGTGTCTGTGAAGGATAGTATTAGTAAATTACAGACCTGCTATTTAAAACCGTGGTTCTCTGTCAGACATAACACCAATAAAAGTGTTCCAAAATCAGAGATTTCTTCCATTTTCATTCCATTGCAGTGTGTCAGTCAAGCTATTCACACTAGGTGTCTGTGAAGGGTAGTATTAGCAAATTACAGGCCTGCTATTTAAAACCGTGGTTCTCTGTCAGACATAACACCTATAAGAGTGTTCCAAAATCAGACATTTCTTCTATTTTCATTCCGTTGCAGTGTGTCGGTCAAGCTATTCACACTAGGTGTCTGTGAAGGATAGCACTAGCAAATAACAGGCCTGCTATTTAAAACCGTGGTTCTCTGTCAGACATAACACCTATAAGAGTGTTCCAAAATCAGATATTTCTTCGATTTTCATTATGTTGCCATGTTTCAGTCAAGCTATTCACACTAGGTGTCTGTGAAGGATAGTATTAGCAAATAACAGGCCTGGTATTTAAAACCATGGTTCTCTGTCAGACATAACACCTATAAGAGTGTTTCAAAATCAGACATTGCCGTGCATCAGCAGCGTTTGCAGCTTCCAGCTCACCGACTGATCTGAGATGTCCCCACGCGTTGGAACTCTACATTGCAGATGTTGGGAAAGATTTGTAAGCAGAAGAGCTTCACACATAACACCTCAGGAGTGGACATGGATGTCAGACCTATGTACCATCCTCAAAAACTTTGAGGACTCTACCAACATGGTGAGCGGCATAATCCTGCTTCTCTGTCTTCCGAAACACTCTCGGCTCACAATTAAAGAGGATGCATTGCAGCGGAGCACGATGAGATGGAGCAAGGAACCATACAGGGTGATTCCACACAGCCCAGCCTCATTTCATCCCAATGTTGATTGGGTGACCATGAGGAAGAGGAGGAGGAAGAACAGGAGCTAGTTTCCTTTGCTACAGATGTTACTACCTGCACAACTGTCATACCGTCTGTTCAGCGTGGATGGCCTGAGGACAGGGAGGAGGAGAAAGAGAAGGACGATGAGAGCATGGTCAGTCAACCTCTTGGTGAGGACAGGGAAGTCTTGCCTCATTGCAGTCTGGCACAAAAGGCTGAGTTTATGTTACGCTGCCTTTCCCGTGACCCTCGCGTATTCCAAATTTTGGGTGACAGTCATTATTGGTTGGTGCTACTTCTAGACCCATGCTAAAAGGAGAACTTTATGTCTCTTATTCCCTTGCAGGACAAGCCTAATAAAATGGCATAGTATGAGAAGGCCCTTGTTGCGGAATTATTTAAAAAATTCCCATCTGAAAACCCTGGTGGCAGAGGTCGTTGTTCGTTGGACAACCAAAGAGTACAGGCAAGAGAGACACAAATGCAATCAAGCAGAGGCAGAGGAACATTGTCAAAGTTCTGGGACAGTTTTTTCAGACCCTCCCATTGCACAAGCCCTGATACTCTCTCAAGGAAGGAAAATTGCGGAGGATGCTGAGGGATTACCTTGCCGACCATACCAACGTCCTCTGTGATTCCTCTGTGCCTTATAATTATTGGGTGTCCAAGCTGGACACGTGGAATGAACTGGCTCTCTACGCCTTGGAGGTCCTGGCCTGCCTTGCCACTAGGGTTTTGTCAGAGCGGGTTTTTAGTGGAATTATAACCAATAGGCGCATCCGCCTGTCAACTGAAAATGCTGACAGGCTGACTCTTATAATAATGAACAAGGGCTGGATTGGACCAGATTTCTTAACACCACAGAATGATGGAAGCGTAACATAAACTCAAATACAGTGTCTTTTTTTGGGAGGTCTAACTCTATTCCCATGTACTCTGTCTTCACAACCAGACATGGGTATGCACTTCCTGATTTTGTCTATTTGCTCTTGTCCTCCTACTTCTCCGCATCCTCCTCCTCCACCACTATATCACAACCATATATACCATATCAAGATATCTACTAGAGATGAGCGTTGTTCTACTCGAACTGTTCGCCAATCTCAAATTCGAGCTGTTTTGGGCGGTGTTCGAGCCGTTCGGCGAACACGAACAATTTGAGAAAAATTCGGCTGTTCGAGGTTATGTTCGATAACTGTTCGTGCACCAAAATCATAACTGGATTTTTTCTCAGTAATGATGAAAATTAATGTTAATACGCAGTTTGAGTGTACAGCGGGGTGGGGGGAGGGGCAGGGGATGGATCTCTGCAGGAACAATGAAGATCTCCATTTTTTTTTCTCTTTCCCGCATTTGCAGTGGGGAGGTGCAATCTGTCAGCCTATCAGCAGCGCACACACGGAGCGAAGTGCTTTTTTTCACACAAGCAAGGGCATGTGTCATTGGCAGTGTATGTCACATGTCCTTGCCCTATAAGACCAAGCCATTTTCCCCGTCGCCACCATTTTCTCACTGCTGCAGCTGCGTGTTAGACGGCACCGCTGTTGCTGTGTGCGCTATACCTTGTTAATTTCAAGCCAATTTTCGCACAAATATACAGATAGCTTGGGAGTAGGGAATAGTTGTGATTGCAGTCCTTTTAAGGACTAGGTTACAGCATTTCCTACGACTTTTATCAGGGAGGTCTGTGCTCTTAAATAGATAGGTTGTGGGAGTAAAGACTAATTGTAATTGGAGTCCTTTTCAGGACTAGGTTACATCAGTTCCTATCAGTTTTTGCCAGGCAGGTCTGTGCCAGTGCTGTGCAAGTTTTTTTCACAGCATTTGGCTGAATCTAGCAAAGCTAATCCTTTTTGGCCTATTGCAGAGTGTGTTAGTCAGTGGAGTAGCCTATCTGTGTTGCAAGATATAACACCTGTGTATAGAATACCAATTTTTTTACTGCACCTAGTGAAGTAAAATCTTTTGGGCATAGCATCATTCTATTAGTCCATCTATACTGACCTCCATCAGGTTGCAAACTGAATATAATTTTTTTCTGCATCTAGCTCTGAAAAAATATTTGGGCTTCTAGCAGTGTGTGGGACTTGGTCTATTAGTCCATCTATACTGACCTCCATCAGGTTGCAAATTAAAAATAATTTTTTTCTTCATTTAGCTCTGAAAAAATATTTGGGCTTCTAGCAGTGTGTGGGACTTGTTCTATTAGTCCTTCTATACTGACCTCCAGCAGGTTGCAAATTGAATATAATTTTTTTCTGCATCTAGCTCTGAAAAAATAGTTGGGCTTCTAGCGGTGTGTGGGACTTGGTCTATTAGTCCATCTATACTGACCTCCATCAGGTTGCAAATTAAAAATATTTTTTTTCTGCATCTAGCTCTGAAAAAATATTTGGGCTTCTAGCAGTGTGTGGGACTTGGTCTATTAGTCCATCTATACTGACCTCCATCAGGTTGCAAATTAAAAATAATTTTTTTCTGCATCTAGCTCTGAAAAAATATTTGGGCTTCTAGCGGTGTGTGGGACTTGGTCTATTAGTCCATCTATACTGACCTCCATCAGGTTGCAAATTAAAAATAATTTTTTTCTGCATCTAGCTCTGAAAAAATATTTGGGCTTCTAGCAGTGTGTGGGACTTGGTCTATTAGTCCATCTATACTGACCTCCATCAGGTTGCAAATTAAAAATAATTTTTTTCTGCATCTAGCTCTGAAAAAATATTTGGGCTTCTAGCGGTGTGTGGGACTTGGTCTATTAGTCCATCTATACTGACCTCCATCAGGTTGCAAATTAAAAATAATTTTTTTCTGCATCTAGCTCTGAAAAAATATTTGGGCTTTTAGCAGTGTGTGGGACTTGGTCTATTAGTCCATCTATACTGACCTCCATCAGGTTGCAAATTAAAAATAATTTTTTTCTTCATTTAGCTCTGAAAAAATATTTGGGCTTCTAGCAGTGTGTGGGACTTGTTCTATTAGTCCTTCTATACTGACCTACAGCAGGTTGCAAATTGAATATAATTTTTTTCTGCATCTAGCTCTGAAAAAATAGTTGGGCTTCTAGCGGTGTGTGGGACTTGGTCTATTAGTCCATCTATACTGACCTCCATCAGGTTGCAAATTAAAAATAATTTTTTTCTGCATCTAGCTCTGAAAAAATATTTGGGCTTCTAGCAGTGTGTGGGACTTGGTCTATTTGTCCATCTATACTGACCTCCATCAGGTTGCAAATTAAAAATAATTTTTATCTGCATCTACAGTACCTCTGAAAAAATATTTGGGCTTCTAGCAGTGTGTGGGACTATTTGTATTAGTCCATCTATACTGACCTCCATCAGGTTGCAAATTCAAAATAATTTTTTTCTGCATCTAACCCAGCCAATAGTTTTGGCCTAATACCACAGTTTGGCCACTCAGCTCTGCTCGGTTACCATCCATTGTTTTTTTGTGCAAACAACTCCAGAGTTGTGAATTAGTTAACCACCAAAATGAGTGGAAAAAGGCCTGCTGCTGGTGGAAAGGGGAATAGGCGTGTTGGGAAGGGGAAAAAAGGTTGTGTCCGTGGGGTAGGTGTTAAAGCAACAGTAACATCTGCAGAAGAAAGACCATCTTCCAGCCAAACTAAAATGTCTACTTCTTTTAGCGGACAATGTGATAAGATCCCTTTCTTACGGCCACGCCAATCGCTACAAATTCCAGATGAGGCACAAAAACAGCAGGTGCTTCAACGGATATCAAGTGCTCCTTTAAGTGGGCTCTCCTCCACATCAACTTCAACATCACAAATACTCCAGTCCTCAAAGGTGTCACCCAAATCGCACTTGCTTCCTCACAGCTCCCAAATCTCCAGCTGCCCATCTGAGTATGAGGTAGAACAGATGGTTGAGTCTGCAGAGCTGTTTAATCATACTATAGCCTGGGAATCAGAGGTCGATTCCAGCGCTTCTGTGAATCCAGACGAGGAAATGATCTGCACTGATGCCCAGAATCTTTATGAGTCGGATCCAGGACCAGACGCAGAAGGTTCTGACCATAATGTAGACCCTCATTCCCAAACTGTAACTCCTGTTGGTTGAGACAATGAGGAAGACGATGAAAAGACTCAAATACCTGATTGGAGCGACAACTTTAGTTTTTTGTCAGGGCAGGAACAGGTTGGCTCTGAGGACGACGGGTGTGATAACGCACAGGGTGATGATGATGAGGTTGGAGATCCCACTTACTGTCAACCCACAGTCAGCCAAGAGATGAGGTCAGCAGAGGAGGTGGAGGAAGATGCTAGTGACGACGAGGTCAGGTTGCGCCTTCCTGGACAGAGACGTAGTACTGGAAGCACGTCAACAACTGCATCCTCAAACACAACTCTGCCTCTCACCACAAGTCGTGGTGGCTCTTCAGGTCGCATGGGTGCTAAGCCTTGCATAGCCTGGGCATTTTTTCAGATCGATAAAGATGACCCAACTCGTGTTATCTGTAACATTTGTCAGCAAAAGCTAAGTAGAGGCCAAAAAATACATAGTTTGAGTACTTCATGCATAAACCGGCACATGGACATGAAGCATAAGTTGCAGTGGGAAGCTCAGTGTGCTACAATGCGGCCTAGCCGGCCGGGCCAATCACCGTCTGCCATATCTTGTGCATCCGCGGCCTCTTCATCCTCTGTGACTGGGGGGACAGCAGTCACACCTGTTTTGGGGCGCAGACCTGCCACCTCTTTACCCGCAACAGCCAGCGTGATTGGCAGGTCATCATTTTCTTTGGAGGTGGTAACACCAGCTGGTGTTGAGCGCTGTCCGACATCGATAGCACCACCTTTGGATCAAGGCAACCTAACATGTCCGCCTGCATCTTCCTCACAGACCGGCAGTTTGCCGGGGACACCCTTATCAACCCCATCTAAGCACAAAAGCCAGCCCTCGGTCCCTCAGATGTGGACAAGTAAAAGACCATTTCCTCCTAGCCATGAGAAAGCTAAGAGGTTGAATTTCACCATCTGCAAGCTCTTGGCTACAGAAATGCTGCCTTTCCGCCTGGTGGACACAGAGGATTTTCGAGACCTTATGTCCGTCGCAGTGCCCCAGTACCAGATGCCCAGTCGGCACTACTTCTCAAAGAAAGGTGTGCCTGCGCTCCACCAGCATGTCGCACACAACATCACCGCTTCTTTGAGAAACTCTGTGTGTGACAGGGTGCATTTCACCACAGACACTTGGACGAGTAGGCATGGACAGGGGCGTTACATGTCGCTGACTGGGCACTGGGTAACTATGGTGACAGCAGGACAAGGGGCTGCTGTCCAAGTCTTGCCGTCCCAACGAGTTGTGCGTCAATCCTCTTTATGTCAAAGTTCCTCCACTGCTTCTGCCTCTTCAACCTCCTCTCGGTCTTCCACCTGCACCCAAAGCCTGTCTGGTCATGCCACAAGCTTTCTAACTGCGCAGAAGGGATCCTGCACACCTCCTTACTATGCTGGCAGTAGGGCTCAACGTCATCAGGCGGTTTTTACATTGAAATGTCTGGGAAATGTGAGTCACACAGCTGAGGAGTTGTGGTCAGCTCTGGAGAACCAATTTCATGAATGGTTGTCTCCACTGGACCTGAAACCAGGGAAGGCCGTGTGCGACAATGCTGCAAACCTGGGTGCGGCCCTTCGCCGGGGCAATGTCACACACGTGCCTTGTATGGCTCACGTGTTGAACCTGGTTGTCCAGCAATTTTTAGCCCACTATCCCAGACTAGATGGCCTTCTGCAGAGGGCACGGTCGCTGTGTGCTCACTTCCGCCGTTCGCATCCCGCAGCTCAGCGACTTACATCTCTACAGAAGTCGTTGAGCCTGCCACTTCACCGGCTAAAATGCGATGTGCCTACCCAGTGGAATTCAACTCTGTACATGTTGCAGCGACTGTGGCAGCACCGACAAGCCCTGGTGCAATACGTTCTGACGTATAGCCTGGGCCAACGAGATTCAGAGGTGGGGCAAATCACGCTGGAGGAGTGGTCTCAGATCAGGGACCTATGCACCCTTCTGCACAGTTTTGAAATGGCGACGAAGATGTTTAGTGCTGACGATGCCATTATCAGCATGACTATTCCGGTGATTTACATGCTGGAGCACATGTTAAACAGAATTCGGAGTCAGGTGGTGGCACAAGAGGAGGTGGAGGAAGTAGAGGAGGAGGAGTTGTATGCGGAAGGGCTAACATCTGCAAGGTCCAGACGGTCGGCAGCACCAAGGCGGCAGGCATGTGAGGGTGGGGGAGATGGTTTTACCAGGGCGCATGGTAGCAGCCAAACTAGTGAGGAAGGTGCAGGAGCCCAGGAAGAAGTGGAGGACGAACTGATGGAAGACTCATCAGATGAGGGAGACCTTGATCACATTTCTGTTGTGCGAGGTTGGGGGGAGAGGACAGAGGAAGGAAGCATGATTGTTACCTCGCCACCAACACAACAGGGACTTGGTGCTCCTGGATGCGCAACACACATGAGTGCCTTCTTGCTGCACTACCTGCAACATGACCCTCGAATTGTGAGAATTAGAAATAATCCTGACTACTGGGTTGCCACACTGTTAGATCCCCGGTACAAAAGTAAATTTGCAGAAATTATTCCTGCCATAGAAAGGGATGCACGCATGCAGGAGTATCAGCAGAGACTGTTGCAGAATCTTACATGTGCTTTTCCACAAAATACCAGTGGTGCACGTAGTGAATCTCACAGTTCCAACTTGCCAACCATGGGACCGTCAAGTGTTCAGCACTCAAACCATAACAGAACCACAGTATCTGCTGGTAACATCAATTTTGCAGAATCATTTCACCACTTTTTTAGCCCATCCTTTGCAAGGCCACAGGAGACAAGAAGTCTGACACATAGTCAACGCCTAGAGACGATGGTACAGGAGTATCTCCAAGTAAACATTGAAGCCACGACTGTGTCACTGGACCCTTGCTCTTTTTGGGCTTCTAATCTGGATAAATGGCTGGAGCTAGCCACTTACGCCGTGGAGATCTTGTCATGCCCCGCAGCCAGCGTTCTGTCTGAACGTGTGTTCAGCGCTGCTGGTGGTGTGCTGACAGATAAGCGCACGCGGCTCTCCACTGATAATGTAGACAGACTCACGTTCATAAAGATGAACAAATCATGGATCCGAAATGACTTTTCTACCCCTGTGTCATCCTGGGGAGAGTAAAAGCTTGATGATTGGTTAAAATCACCCTACCAACCGTTTTAAGCTTTCAAATTACTAATCATGTTTATCTGTATCTTGACTGGAAAATAATTTGGGCTTTGTAGCAGTGTGCAGCACTGATCCTATTAGGCCATCTATACTAAAGCTTCACCAGATTTAAAATTAAAAATAATTTTTAGCTGCATCTAGCCCGGAAAATAATTTTGGGGCTCCGAGATGCGCAAGGCACATAAGTGCCTTCTTGCTGCACTACCTGCAGCATGACCCTCATATTGTCAGAATTCGAAGTAATCATGACTACTGGGTTGCCACACTCTTAGATCCCCCAAACTTTTCGATCAACCTTTTCATTTTAATAAAGACCAAAAAAATGGTCATTTTTGAAATTATAAGCATTAGCAGGTTGTTAGAAACTGAAATCAAACAGTTTTCAACTCAAAACTTTATTCTAGGTGATGTTACATTTTCACATAGGACCCCTTGTTCGAAAGGAGCTTCTGAACTCTCTCGTCCATTGAATTTGTCAGGTTTTGGATGGTTTCTGCTTCAATTGTTTTGCATGAGGACAGAATACCCTGCCAGAGCTGTTGCTTAGATGTGAACTGCCTCCCCCCATCATAGACACTCCTTTTAATGATGCTCCAAAGGTTCTGAATGGGGTAGAGGTCAGGGGAGCATGGGGGTCACACCATAAGTTTGTCCCCTTTTATGCCCATATCAGCCAGAGATGCAGATGTTTTATGTGCAGCATGAGATGGTGCATTATCATGCAGAAAAATGATCTTGCTGTGAAATACACGGTTCTTCTTCTTGAACCATGGCAGGAAGTGCTGTTTGAGAAAATCCACATACATTATGGAGTTCATCTTTAGCGCCTTCAGGGATCCTAAAGGGGCCGACAATCTCTCTCCCCATGATTCCAGCCCAAAACATTACTCCACCTCCTCCTTGTTGGCGCTGTAGCCGTGTTTGCGTGGGGTGTCCATCAACCAGCCATCCTCCACTCCATCCATCTGGACCATCGAGCGCTGCACGGCACTCATCCGTGAACAAAACAGTTTTGAAATCAGTCTTCATGTAATGTTTGGCCCACTGGAGCCGTTTCTGCTTGTGTGAAGTGGATAGAGGAGGTCGACAGGATGGCGCATGCACAGCTGCAAACCTCTGAAGGACCCTGCATCTTGTTGTTCGGGGGACGTTGGAGGCACAAGCAGCTTCAAAAACTTGTCTGCTGCTATGACAAGGCTTTTTTGCCGCTGCTCTTTCAATCTGACGTAATTGCCTGTAGGAAAGAGTCCTCAATTTTCCCTTATCAGCACGCACACGTGTGTACTGTGAATCAGCTACATACTTCTTGATTGCCAAGACACTTCATCCTGATCATCGCACAATGTTGATTGTAGTCATGCCTTGACCTAAACACTCCACAATTTGTTGCTTCTCAGCAGACGACACATCCTTTTTCTTTCCCATTTTGGCAGAAAATGTAGGCTGCTTAATAATGTGAGAGAGCCTTCTTAAGTAGTCTTGCCTTTCATTGGACACACCTGCCAAACTAATTAGCACAGGTGTCTGCAATTGCTTACAGTGATATAAAGAGCCCTGACACACATCACCATCAATGAGTTTAACTGACAAACAAACAAATTCTTCCCTTATCACTCCTAAACACTTTTTGTATAATAATTTGGAACGCAGTGTACATGTGCTTTTCCACAAAACACCAGTGGTTCACGTAGTGAATCTTACAGTTCTAACTTGCCAACCGTGGTCTGTATGGAGTTGTTCAATAAAGGGCCCAAAATTAAGATAACATAGATGGGAGAGGTCTCTATGAATAGGAATTCCTAAGTATTTGATACCCTGTGAGGGCCAGGCAAAGGGAAAGTTGGACTGGATGGAATCCTATATGGATTTGGGGAGGGAGACATCGAGGGCCTCAGACTTCGCTGCATTGATTTTAAAATTTTACCATGTAACAAAGTGATCTATTTCAGCCATAACAGCATGGATGGATATATGTGATTGAGTGATATATACTAGGACATCATCTGCAAATAGAGAGCACTTGTACTCGGTGCCTCCCACCTCAATCCACCTAATATTGGGGTTATGGCGAATTGATGAGAGCAGGTGCTCCATCACTAGGATGTATAAGAGAGGGGACAGAGGACATCACTGCCTTGTCCCATTGGTGATTGTGAAAGGTGATGAAAATGTTCTGACGCACCCCCTGGGCCTTGGGACACCCGGAGCCGGACCCTTTTTGGTGGATGCTGGTGGTTGTAGTCTTCGTGGCGGCGACCCAGTTCCGTGGCTCAGGGCGGTCAAACCAGTGGCGGAACTATTTATGTGGTTTTGATGTTTAAATGTCCGACTACGCCACCCGTGGATTGCGGTCAGAGTGAACCGCCGCTACAGGGCAGACCACTGAGGCTGGTGTTGTGGGTGCAGCAGAGCGTAGCATAACTCCCCACGGGAGGAGTATAGCCTCAGGGCAGTGTATGCGGAGGATGGGGGTGATGGTGCAGGGCAGCAGCAGTAACTACACGGAGTCAGTGATGCAGTTCAGGGCCTTTACTCACAGTTCTTATTATCCAGACCACGTCTGCAGGTAACGGCTGCCCACGTCGTACTGTGCTCACCAGGTGAGGGGCTCAGACAACTCCCAGATAACTTTGGAGCACTTCACAGGACCCCCTTTGTGTGTCCTTTGTCTGGCCTTTCTTACCAACACTTCTGTCCGGCTGCCTCGGGCCTCCTCTTGGTAAACTTGGCGCCAGTTTCCCTGACCCTATGTGGTGCCTTCCTAGCGGGTGTAGCGAGGGGCTGCGCCACATAAAATGTCAGAGCCTCCGGTTTCTAGCTGAGGGTCGTTTCCTGCCTCCACTAGTTCGGGGACCGGTCTCCCCCTTTGGCCTGAACCCTCCACGCAGGTGGATTCGGGCGTGCGGTGGCGACTTGCCCGTCCGCACCCCTGGGATCCCTTCATTCCTCATTCCTGGAGCCTTTTCTGCTCCTCTTCCTTCCTTCTCCCTCTTCCAGGCCTGGGCCTCTGTTACTAGGCCCGCCTCCGGAGCAGAGCTCATGCAGAGCCCCTGCTCCCTGCCACTTCTGCTCAGACTTCTCTGCACTGAACTAAGATGGTGCCCACCTTTTATACTCCCTTCTCAATGCACCCAGGAACTGCTTCCTCCCTGCTCCTGCACTACAGGGTTCCCCTTCCTCAGTGTTCCCTCCCCCCACTCCAGCCAGGGACAGGGACTGTCGTGCCCATCTCAGGGGCATATTGGTCGCCCTGCCCCACGGCAATGTGGTGTAATGCATGCAGGTGTCGGGTCCTGATCCACACTCCATCCTTACCTGAGAGTGAGATATCACACCTCTGGGTGAGGTGCAATACGTCTGTAGCAACCGAGCCCTCAGGGTGCTACAGTTCCATTTATCTTCAGCCTAGGTGACGTATTGCGATACAGGGCCGTGATTTTGGCTATAAAAGGGTCCCCTAGACCCCTACCCCAAGCTTTTTAAGAGAATCATATATGGCGTGCCAGGAGACTCTATGGAATGCTTTCTCAGCATCCAACGAGAGTATCTAATTACAAATTTTTAACTGCATCTAGCCCAGGAAATACTTTGTGCCTAGTAGCAGTGTCTGCTAGTGAGCGGATTATCCCAGCTGTTAAGCAAGCTGCACCACCTGTAGTTTAGACACTTAATTTTTTCAAAGGAAATGCTTCGGGACCATGGGATACTTAGTGAAGAGCATCAGGAGGCACCCCAAGGCATAGGGGCTGGGACTGGCAGTAGGATGCCTTGCGGTGGACAGCCGAGCTCGATCCTTATAAAAGCTTTTTAACTGCAGCAGCTTTAGTGGACGCTACTGGAGCTGGAATTACCGCGGCTGCTGGCATGAGACTTGCCCTCCAATAGATCCTTGTAAATGGATTTAAAGTGTATTCATTCAAATTAGAGAGACAATTTAAATTAAAAAGCTTAGAGCTGCCTCCACCACAGGGGGGCTCGCTCGACCCACCAGCGGACAGGCACCAGTATTGGGAGAGGGGGGCTGGCCGTCAGGGTTCACCGCGGCTCTGGCACAAACCCGGCGACACGGAGGTGGCACGGGCAGGAGCGGACTGGCCGTGTCGGCTTCTCACTTTTTGGATTTTAGAAGGGCATGACATGCCTATATCTGTGTCTCCCCCTCCTTTTACTCCTCCACCTCTTTTATTTTCGCATGACTATATGTACTTGTCACTTTTCCATGTGTTAGTTATGTCTTCTGAGCAGTTTGTCAGCTTTTGGACACCTTTGAAGGTGTTTTCTATGTGTTTCTATGTGTTTTTGTTTGCCTGCCATTGGTTTTAACGGTGTTCGAAGGTGTTCGACGAACAGTTCGACGAACAGTTCGGCGAACACACGGGTGTTCGACGAACCGAACCGAACTCGAACACTACGGGGGTGGCTCAACACTAATATCTACGTCTCTTTCATGGGGCACTGGAGTTCCTCCAAATTTTTGGCAGCCGTTGCTTCACTCATAGGCAAACAGTATGGGAGACACACTTCCTAATAATGGGAACATTGTTTTCAGGAGGCCCTCTGACCTCTACGTTTCTTGCAAGGGGCATTGTAGTTCCTCCAAATTTTTGGCAGCCGTTGCTTCACTGCATAGGCAAACAGTATGGGAGACACACTTCCTAATAATGGGAACATTGTTTTCAGGAGGCCATCCGACCTCTATGTCTCTTGCAAGGGGCATTGGAGTTCCTCCAAATTTTTGGCCGTCGTTGTTTCACTGCATAGGCAAACATTGTAACATAGTAACATAGTTTTTAAGGTTGAAGGAAGACTAAGTCCATCTAGTTCAACCCATAATCTAACATGTTGATCCAGAGGAAGGCAAAAAAAAAACCCATGTGGCAAACACTAAGCTCCATATTGGGGAAAAAAATTCCTTCCTGACTCCATACGACAATCAGACTAGTTCCCTGGATGAACACCCTATCAAGGAATGTAGTATGTATAACCTGTAATATTATACTTTTCAAGAAAGGCATCCATGCCCTTCTTCAATTTTAGTAGTGAATCACTCATTACAACATCATGCGGCAAAGAGTTCCATAGTCTCACTGCTCTTACAGTAAAGAATCCGCGTCTGTGATTATGATTAAACCTTCTTTCCTCCAGACGTAGAAGATGCCCCCTTGTCCTCATCTCAGGCCTCAGAGTAAAAAGATCAGTAGAAAGGTTTTTGTACTGTCCCCTCATATACTTGTACATAGTAATAAGATCACCCCTAAGCCTTCGTTTTCCAAAGTAAATAACCCCAAGTGTAATAACCCATCTTGGTATTGCAGACCCCCCAGTCTTCTAATAACCTTGGTCGCTCTTCTCTGTACCCGCTCTAGTTCAGCTATGTCTTTCTTATACACCGGAGACCAGAACTGTACACAGTATTCTAAGTGTGGTCGCACTAGTGATTTGTATAGAGGTAAAATTAGGTTCTCCTCATGAGCATCTATGCCTCTTTTAATACATCTCACTATTTTATTTGCATTTGCAGCAGCTGCCTGTCACTGGCCACCAAACGTGAGCTTGTCGTCCACCAATACACCCAGGTCTTTTTCAGTTACAGTTTTGCACCGTGTTTTACAATTAAGCATATAATTATACATTTTATTTCCTCTGCCCAAGTGCATTACTTTACATTTATCCCCATTAAAGCTCATTTGCCATTTATCAGCCCAAGCTTCTAGTTTACATAGATCCTCCTGTAGTATAAAATTTTCCTCCTCTGTATTGATTATCCTGCAGAGTTTAGTGTCATCTGCAAATATTGAAATATTACTCTGTATGGCCCCTACAAGGTCATTAATAAATATGTTAAAAAGAAGCGGGCCCAATACTGACCCATGTGGTACCCCACTGTTAACTGAGACCCAGTCTGAGTATGTTCCATTAATAACCACCCTTTGTTTCCTATCACTGAGCAACTTCTTAACCCACTTATATATATTTTCCCCTATCCCCATTGTTCTCATTTTATGTATCAACCTTTTGTGTGGAACCGTATCAAAAGCTTTTGAAAAGTCCATATATACAACATCCACTGCATTTCCTTGGTCCAGTCCAGAACTTGCCTACTCATAAAAGCTGATCAGATTAGTTTGACAGGTTCCTTGTAAACTCATGTTGATATTGGGTCATGAGGTTATTCCTCTTCAAATACGCTAGCATAGCATCTCTTAGGAAACCCTCCAGGATTTTACCCACAGTATGGGAGACACACTTCTTAATAATGGGAACATTGTTTTCAGGTAGCCCTCCGACCTCTAGGTCTCTTGCAAGGGGCATTGGAGTTCCTCCAAATTTTTGGCAGCAATTGATTCACTGGATAGGCAAACAGTATGGGAGACCCACTTCCTAATAATTGGAACATTGTTTTCAGGAGGCCCTCCGACCTCTAAGTCTCTTGCAAGGGGCACTGGAGTTCTTCCAAATGTTTTGGCAGCCATTGCTTCACTGCATACCCAAACAGTGTGGGAGACACATTTAATAATAATGGGAGCATTTTTTGCAGGAGGCCCTCTGACCCCTACGTCTCTTGCATGGGGCATTGGAGTTCCTCCAAATTTTTGGCAGCCGTTGGTTCACTGCATAGATAAACAGTATGGGAGAAACACTTCCTAATAATGGGAGCATTTTTTTCAGGAGGCCCTCCGACCTCTAGGTCTCTTGCAATGGGCATTGGAGTTCCTCCAAATTTTTGGCAGCTGTTGCTTCACTGCATAGCAAATAGTATGGGAGACACACTTCCTAATAATGGGAACATTGTTTTCAGGAGGCCTTCTAACCTCCACTTCTCTTGCAAGGGGCTTTGGAGTTCCTCCAAAATTTTGGCTGCCATTGTAGTCACTGCATACACAATAACAGTATAGGAGACACACTCGTTAATAATGGGAACAACAAAGCATAGCCGACTGCTGGCCCTTTAAGAATAGTCTTTGTGACTTTCCGAGTCCCTCCATCATAAATGAAACAGGATGCGTCTGATGATGTGTCACACACCACATGGCCAGATAAGGTAGTAAATTGTTAAAATGACAATTACTGGTAAATGTTTTTTCATGGTTGAAAGCAATGTAAAAGTGCAAAAATGCATCAAAATCGCTATGTGAGAACATAGCCCAAGGTGTGGAGGAGCATTTTTGTTTTTGGTTATTTATTTTGCCTTATATACAAGTCATTACCCTCGAAAGGATTTTCCTTAAAATATTTCCCAGGAAAATCCATTTTGGTTTCATTTTTGTATGTTTTATTGTGAGTCCGTAAAAGTGGCGTAATACCTCTGACAATGTTGTTGACAGCAGTGACCTGGGAGTCATAAATGCTTTCAGGGGTCTTCCCCATGCTGTTCCCATGTCATTTGAGCACTGTTCCCATCGATTTGGGCAATGTTTAGTCCCTCTGCTGCCTGCCGGTGGGAGCCGTCGGAAAAATGCTTGAGTTTCCCATAGACTTACATTGGGCTTGTTACTCGGTCCGAGCACTCGAGCATTTCAATTTGCTCGACTCGAACAATGAGTACCCGAGCATTTTAGTGCTCGCTCATCACTAGTTGATACCTTTTAATGGCTAACTGAAAAGATGGTAACAAGTTGCAAGCTTTCGAGACTACTCAGGGCTCTTCATCAGGCATATAGTATAATTTAGACTGCATAATATCAGAGTTGGAAATTTGGTTTTGAGTCCATTCAGTCACATGTGACTATATTTTGAATTATAGATGGATAGACCTATATTGGGAGCAGCATTATGCTTATTTCTGTATATGGGAACAATTAATGGATCAATGTAGAAGATTTAATTTTTTTTGCACAAAATAGTCAGCACTTATAGGGGGGTGGGCACTTTTCACTTAAGCATGCTGCACGCCTGTGCTTTCTTCCTGTGATTAACACATCTACTTTATTAATTACGCTCTTCTATATATTTTCAAAGTTATCAGGATGAATTATTAAATGACCAATTTCTAATTGATTTTGACCTCCTAAATTAAAATCTGACAATGAAAATTTTTCATTGGTTCTTGTTTCTATGATGTCAAAGAGTTTTCCTTTTACTGCTATATATAATCAATGCATTCAAGTTTCAGCACTTTGAAACATTATTACTTTTGCAATTAAAAAGATGCAGTATATTTTGTTATGCCAATTTTCTGATATTTATTTAGAGGATACTTAGCAACAATTCAAATAACTAAAACATGTGTAAACAGTTATTATCGTGAATTATAATCAGTTACAGGAATTGCACTACAAAATTTGGTCCTCATTCAGTGGCAACTCTTTTTTGCTTGTGTCTTATATAGGGATGAGATGACTGGTTGAAGTTCAGATTTATCGGGTTCTACTGACCCTAACTTGACCCCGTACCTGAATCCCATTTAAGTCTATGGGGACCCAAACTTTGGTGTTGTAAAATGGCTGTAAAATGGTTGTAGTAAGGGCTAGGGGGCTGAAAAAGGAGGAACATGGGGGTAAGAGCAGGACAATTGCCCTGCAAACAATTGTGGATAGGGAAATTACTTAAAACAAAATAGAATAAAAAAATTAAAATAAAATAATCTTGAACCAGGAGGCAGAGGTCCAAATGGTGGAGTGGAGCAGAGCTTTGCGTGTGTTTTTTTACTGTACCTGTTAATAAATAAATATATGAAAAAAATGATGGGCACCCTCTTCTTTTAATAACCAGTTAAGGCTAAACAGACAGCTTGGGGCTGATATTAACAGGCTGGGAAGAGTCATGGATATTGGCCCCTTCCCAGTCTACTACGACCAGGCCTCAGCAACCCCATTAATGGCATATCCCTTAGATGAGTCAATTCTAGCCCTTATCCTTATCTCTTCCTGATTGCCCTGGTGTGGTGCTCATCGGGGTAATGAGATTGAGGGGTTAATGTCAGCAGTTGGCGCTGACATCAAGCCCACATACTAGTAATGGAGAGGCATCTGCCAGACAGCCCCATTACTAACTCAGTAGTCAAAAGAAATAAACACACACAAAAAAATCTTTATTTGAAAAAAAATCTCCCCAACAATTTCCCTCCTTCACCCATTGATTAAAAAAAAAAACTTCACCTGAATCTGCCATAGTCCATATGGAGGTCCCATGCCGGCCAGCCATAGTCCACATGGAGGTCCAACTCAGATCTGTCGTAGTCCACAAGGAGGTCCAACAATGATACCCATCTCCATCTTACAATGTATGGGGCCATGCATGGGCTGTAGCAGCAGTCACTACCGGGTCTCACGCTGTACTCCACCGGGTCTCCCAGAGTACAGTGTGAGAGCCGGAATGATGTGCGATGACATTACCACTAGTGTTGAGCCACCGCCGTAGTGTTCAGGTTCGGTTCGGTTCGTCGAACAGTTCGTCGAACACCTTAGAACACCGTCGAACACCGTTGAACACCATTAAAACCAATGGCAGGCAAACAAAAACACATAGAAACACATAGAAAACACCTTCAAAGGTGTCCAAAAGCTGAAAAACTGCAAAGAAGACACTCTCTTTAAAAAAGCCGCCGGCAATTCAGCAGCAGTACCCGACAGTTTATAACAGAAAGAATAGAGCATCACACATAGATCAGATACATAGAAACATGTCAGTCACATATATAAGAAGTACAGTGATAGTGTTGATTACTGTACTTGTCATTTAGTGTTAAAATAAAGGATTTATTAAAAAAAAAATTGGCGTGGGGTTCCCCGTAATTGTAGTCTCTAGCGTAGATTAAGCAGATGGCTGGGGCAGATGTTTGAAGCCTGGGAAGGGGGTAATACCCACGGAGCTTCCCAGGCTACTAATATCAGCCCCCAGCTGAATACCTAGCCTTTACTAGCTATAAAATGGGGGACCCCCCAAAAAATGACGTGTGGTCCCCCCTATTTTAATAGCTAGCAAAGGCTAGGCAGACAGCTGGGGGCTGATATTAATAGCCCAGGAAGGGTGCCATGAATATTGGCCCCCTCCCAGGCTAGAAACACCAGCCGTCAGCCGCCCCAGAAATTCTGGCACTTAGCCTTGTTCTTCCCACTGCCCTGTAGCAGTGGCAGTGGGGTAATAGGGCTGAGGTTGATGTCAGCTTATAATGCCAGCTGACATCAAGCCCAGGTTAGTAATGGAGAGGCGTCTATAAGACACCCCCATTACTAACCCCATAGTCAAAGTTAAAAAAAAACACAAACACCCAGAATAAAGTCCTTTAATTGAAATAAACACACAATTCTTTATTGTTCTAAATTAAACCATACTTACCATCACGCCCATTCCAGCTGAAGCAAACGATCTCCTGCAATAAAAGTAAAATATTAAACCAACATCATCCTTACCTTTCCATGGTTCCCACGACAGCTTCAGCTCACATGACAGGCTGGACCGCAGCAGAACGCTATCATCCAGTTTGCCATGCCACAGACACTGAGAAGCACAGGCATGCTTGCGCTCTGCAGTGTCTGGCTGTGACGGCATAAAGATGAGCCAAGGTCATGTCCAATGAACTCAGTTCACCTCATGCACGTCACTGACAGCGTGGGAAAATTCTCCTGCGCATGCGGTGAGTGCAGGAGAATTTTCCCATGCTGTCAGTGACGTGCATGAGGTGAGCTCATGTCCAATGAACTCAGCTCACCTCATGCACGTCACAGACAGCGCGGGAAAATTCTCAACACTCAGCACTTCAGCAGGAGAATTCTCCCACACTGGGATGGCATTGAGATGACAGGCTGGATGGTAGCTGAACGCTGCCATCCAGCTTGTCATCCTTCAGAGACACTGCAGAGCGCAACCACCAGATGCCTATTTGTACCTCGCCGGACACAACAATATAGAGAAGCCCTTTTTTTTCAATTATTTCATGAAATAATTACAAAAAAAAATACGTGGGGCTTCGCCCTATTTTTGTGTCCAGCCAGGTACAACTAGGCAGCTGGGGGCTGGAATCCGCAGCGCAGGGAGGCCCAAGCTTTCTGGGCCCCCCCCTGCTGCAAATCGCAGTCTGCAGCCACCCCAGAAAATGGCACGTTCATAGAAGCGCCATCTTCTGCCGCTGTACCCAACTCATCCAGGGCCCTGGTGCGGTGGCTCACTGGGTAATAAAGGGGTTAGGACCAGCTAGGCATTTTCAGCTGGCCCTAAGCCCGAAATTCATGGGGTCACGCCAATATTAGACATGACCGCCATGAATTTCTAGTAAAGCATTTAAAAAAACACAACACCCAGAATAAAGTTCTTTAATTGAAATAAAGACACAATTTTTTATTGTTCTAAATTAAACCATACTTACCATCATGCCCATTCCAGCTGAAGCCAACGATCTCCTGCAATAAAAGTAAAATAATAAAGCAACCTCATCCATACCTTTCCATGGTTCCCACGACAGCTTCAGCTCTGCTACATTGACATGACAGGCTGGATGGCAGCCGAAAGCTGCCATCCAGCTTGCCACACCACAGACACTGAGAAGCGCAGGCATGCTTGCGCTCCTCTGTGTCTCACTGTGACGGCATCCAGATGAGCCGAGGTCATGTCCAATGAACTCGGCTCACCTCATGGACGTCACTGACAGCGTGGAAAAATTCTCTTGCGCTCAGTGCTTGAGCAGGAGAATTCTCCCACGCTGGGATGGCATTGAGATGACAGGCTGGATGGCAGCTGAGCGCTTCCATCCAGCATGCCATCCTTCATAGACACTGCAGAGCGCAGGCAATTCTCCCACGCTGTCAGTGACGTGCATGAGGTGAACTGAGTTCATTGGACATGACCTTGGCTCATCTTTATGCCGTCACAGCAAGACACTGAGGAGCACAAGCATGCCTGTGACTCGCCCCCTGGGCCGTGGGGCACGCGGATCCGGGCGATAGGGGAATGATGGGGGTAGTAGTGGTGGCGGCCCGGTCCCGCGGCTCAGGGTGGTCAGGCCAATGGTAGTCTGCTATGCGCTCCAAGTAATGTCCGACTACGCCACCCGTGGATTGCGGTTATTAGGAACCGCCGCTGCAAGGCAGTCCGCTGGGGCTGATGATGGGTGCAGCTGAGGTGATGTGACTCCCCACGGGAAGAGTGCAGCCCCAGGGCAGTGTAGTGGATGTTGGGAGCGATGGTAGTGCGGGTCCCGGTGCTGATAGTGCTGTAGGCGCGAAGGAGCACACAGACAACAAGTTACAGTCCAGGGTCTTTACTCACAGTTCGTTTGTTCCAGGTCACTTCGGCCAGCAGTGACCGCCCGAGCCGTGCTGCGTCCACCAGGTGAGGGGCTCGGTCAACACCCAGGCAGTTCAGGAGCATGGCACAGGACCCCCTTTTATCCTTTCTCTGGCCTGCCTTACCAGTGACCCACTTTTGTCCAGCTGCCGCGGACCTGTGCGGTTAAACGTGGGCCCCGTCCTCCGCTGTCCTATATGGTGCCTTCCTAGCAGGTTTGATGAGGTGTCTCACCAATATATGATCACGACGACCGGTCTTTGGCTGAGGGTTGTTTCTCCTCCACCAACTTGGGATCCGGTACCCTTAGTCTGCCTGACCCTGCACCCTGGATTCTCGTGGGTTCTTAGGGTCCCTTCCACCTTCTTGTTCCTGAGCCCTTCTGTTTCTCTGTCTCTCCTTCTTTGCAGTTCCTTTCTGTTTCTGTTCCTTTCTCTTGGAGCTGAGATGAGCCAGAATCTCAGCTCCCCTTCACCTCCTCCTCGGCCTCTTCTCCAGGCCCACTTCTCCTTCTCCTCTCAGGCCCCGGCCTCTTCCCTAGGCCTGCCTCTGGAGCAGCACTCAGCCTGAGCTGCTGCTCCCTGTCTTCTCCTCTCCACAGAACGAACCTAGATCTAAGATGGTGCCCACCTTTTATACCTCCCTCTGACCATGAGCCCAGGTGACCAGCAACCAATGGGCTCCTTCCTACACTCAGGAACCAACCCCTATCTGCCCCCACAGCACTGGGTGTTCCACCCCTCCCTCCCCACTCCAGCAGGGACATGGTCGGTCGTGCCTGCACTTCTGTCTAGTGGGAGCACCGTTGAGCTGTCCCTCGGAAATGGGGTGTGTGTGCATGCAGCTAACTGAGCCCTGGTCCACACTCCATCCTTACCTGGGAGTGGAATATCACACCTCTGGTCTGAGGTGCAATACCCCTGTAGCGGCCGAACCCTCGGGGCGCTACATTCCCCCCTGGTAAAGCACATCACGTCCTCGGGCTGGAAAAGAGCAAAAACAGTTGATTACAGGACATGCAAAGACTTTTTCAATAACTTTTTACATTAGAAACAGACATTATGGTTCAACTCCCTTTATGGGACACACTTTTCTTTTCACTAGACATTATAGAAAACTTTTCCAATACTTCCGGAACTCTTTTCTATAAAACATTATAGAAAACTTTCACATGACTATTTAGCAGCATATAAAACCTTTTCACATAAAAAAAATGTTTTAAGTAAAGCACATTCTTGGATCCTGGCGGCGGTGCAACTTGCGACCAGGTGTTCTTTCTTTTTAAAGGTGCAACAGTCCATTTTAACTTTGAGGTAGATGTTGCGGTTCTTGTATAAAACCAGTAGGGGGCGCTTTAAGAAGCGCAACTATATACATGGGATTGGCCGTTCCCAGTCCTCGGCCGGTGGGGATAGGGGAATGGCTGCTCACAGTCCTCAGCCTGGTTACTTAGGGGATAGGGCATAACGTTCACACAGTCCTATATCAGTCCCAACGGGGACCACACACAATTTGAAACAGTCCCACACAGTTCCTTTGCACCCTTACGGGTAACTATTTACAATGCCACTTGACCGTTCACTGGTAACGGTGTCTTCGTGACGCTCCTTCTTCCTCTTGGTGATCTCCAGACCCGTCCGGGTCCTCTTGACTCTCCTCATAGCCATAGTGCTGCAGTTCCTCCTCTGTAAGCCGATGGACATGGAGGGCGTACGGTCCTTTTGCGCCCTCGTGTTGGGTGAAGGTGACCACGTCACCAGGGTATAGGTCAGTCCCAAAGGGTGGTGGCTTCAGGACCGGGGGCGCACGTGGTTGGGAGGTGCCTGGGGAGTTCAGGCTTTGCGACCGGGCCGGTGACGCATCTCTCTTTACGGCGCCCGGGGTCAAGGGGCGTGGCGCCGGGCGGGGCGCGGCCTCGGCGCTCACCGCTTGAGGCCTAGCTGGGAGCGGTGACGGCGCGGCAACAGGTGCGGTGAGTGGGGCTTCAGGTTCTGCGGCGGGAGGCTGGGGCAGGCTTGCGGCTGCTGGGCCTGGGGTGGTAACGTCCCCTGTACTTGCCTCGGTCCTCGTGGCTCCCTCCGCGACGCTGTCGTCGGCCTTCACTCCTCCTGCACCGTCCTCAGAGGCAGGCGCCCTGTTGGGTGCTGGCAGTGTCTCTTGCGGCTGGGTCATGGCCCGCTGGGCCACCTCCTCCTTCCACCCGGCGATGACGTCCCGCTGCGCCCGAACCATTCTCCGGTCCAGCTCCTCCACCGCAGTCCGCATGAACTCTGGGTCTTCTTTGGGGAGTTGCGCTTGCAGCTCCGTGAAGCTGCATGGGGATTCGGCCTGCAGCAGGCCATGCGCCAGGGCGCTGGAGCTGGTTCCTGTCTCTATCTTCGGGTGCGGCCTGGCCAGACTGATCCAGACTGCGCCCTGCCCCACAGTTTTCTTCTCTCTCCGCCCCCAGAGGGGGTGGTCCTGGGGCATTCTGCTGACAATCACTTTCAGGGGCAGCCCCCCCATGTTGATGGACATCTCCACTGCTGCATTCATGGCTGGTGGGGGCGGGCTCCTTCTTTGGCGCCATTCTGGGACATGGCCCACGATGGGAGGTGGCTTCCTGCTGTCTTTTGGAGCGCACATAATGGCGTCCGCTCTGCCAGGGCGGGAAAGACGGATGAAGATGGCGGGAAAAGGTCCAAGATGGCGTCCGATGGCGGGAATCGGCTCCGGATGGCGGGAAACGACTCCGGACGGCGGGAAACTTTTTTTTTTTAAGGTACATGTGCAATTTTCTTCAGGCACGCAATAACCGCTTGTGGCGGGTTGGTAATGATCCTGCCGACTACGCCAAAGCTGACTCGCCCCCTGGGCCGTGGGGCACACGGATCCGGGCGATAGGGGAATGATGAGGTAGTAGTGGTGGCGGCCCGGTCCCGCGGCTCAGGGTGGTCAGGCCAATGGTAGTCTGCTATGCGCTCCAAGTAATGTCCGACTACGCCACCCGTGGATTGCGGTTATTAGGAACCGCCGCTGCAAGGCAGTCCGCTGGGGCTGATGATGGGTGCAGCTGAGGTGATGTGACTCCCCACGGGAAGAGTGCAGCCCCAGGGCAGTGTAGTGGATGTTGGGAGCGATGGTAGTGTGGGTCCCGGTGCTGAAAGCGCTGGAGGCGCGAAGGAGCACACAGACAACAAGTTACAGTCCAGGGTCTTTACTCACAGTTCGTTTGTTCCAGGTCACTTCGGCCAGCAGTGACCGCCCGAGCCGTGCTGCGTCCACCAGGTGAGGGGCTCGGTCAACTCCCAGGCAGTTCAGGAGCATGGCACAGGACCCCCTTTTATCCTTTCTCTGGCCTGCCTCACCAGTGACCCACTTTTGTCCAGCTGCCGCGGACCTGTGCGGTTAAACGTGGGCCCCGTCCTCCGCTGTCCTATATGGTGCCTTCCTAGCAGGTTTGATGAGGTGTCGCAATAATATATGATCACGACGACCGGTCTTTGGCTGAGGGTTGTTTCTCCTCCACCAACTTGGGATCCGGTACCCTTAATCTGCCTGACCCTGCACCCTGGATTCTCGTGGGTTCTTAGGGTCCCTTCCACCTTCTTGTTCCTGAACCCTTCTGTTTCTCTGTCTCTCCTTCTTTGCAGTTCCTTTCTGTTTCTGTTCCTTTCTCTTGGAGCTGAGATGAGCCAGAATCTCAGCTCCCCTTCACCTCCTCCTCGGCCTCTTCTCCAGGCCCACTTCTCCTTCTCCTCTCAGGCCCCGGCCTCTTCCCTAGGCCTGCCTCTGGAGCAGCACTCAGCCTGAGCTGCTGCTCCCTGTCTTCTCCTCTCCACAGAACGAACCTAGATCTAAGATGGTGCCCACCTTTTATACCTCCCTCTGACCATGAGCCCAGGTGACAAGCAACCAATGGGCTCCTTCCTACACTCAGGAACCAACCCCTATCTGCCCCTACAGCACTGGGTGTTCCACCCCTCCCTCCCCACTCCAGCAGGGACATGGTCGGTCGTGCCTGCACTTCTGTCTAGTGGGAGCACCGTTGAGCTGTCCCTCGGAAATGGGGTGTGTGTGCTGCATGCAGCTAACTGAGCCCTGGTCCACACTCCATCCTTACCTGGGAGTCGAATATCACACCTCTGGTCTGAGGTGCAATACCCCTGTAGCGGCCGAAGCCTCGGGGCGCTACACCTGCACTTCTCAGTGTCTGCGGCATGGCAAGCTGGATGACAGCTTTCTGCTGCGATCCAGCCTGTCATGTGAATGTAGAAAAAAAGAGAGGGGTCGCTCACCGGTCCATTCGGGTGCTCTGAAGAAAAGAGTAATCTCAATTGCAAAAAGAACTTCGGCACTCCATACATGAATATATAAGAAATATTGTATCTAGACTAATGTCACTTTGAAAAATGAAGGTTTTTTGCGCATAATTTGGCCAATTTATGTGTGCCCATCAACCACGACAAGATCACCTTCGTATGATGGGAAACTACGCTACGCTACCACTGGATATGCCACTCTTGGGCTGTAAGCCTGTATGGACAATATGTCTCTGCTTGGGCTTTTAACCTACAATGTATGGGCTGGTAGAGCTAGTTAAAACCACCTGTGACTGAAGGGAAGGGACACATGGTCAGAAAAAAGGCTGTCAAACTTCTAATAGTGTGAACACGTACCTGCTGCAATGCTCCAGGAGCGGGATCCCAAAAATGATTAATAGAAAAAAAGAGAGGGGTCGCTCACCGGTCCATTTGGGTGCTCTGAAGAAAAGAGTAATCTCAATTGCAAAAAGAACTTCGGCACTCCATACATGAATATATAAGAAACATTGTATCTAGACTAATGTCACTTTGAAAAATGAAGGTTTTTTGCGCATAATTTGGCCAATTTATGTGTGCCCATCAACCACGACAAGATCACCTTCGTATGATGGGAAACTACGCTACGCTACCACTGGATATGCCACTCTTGGGCTGTAAGCCTGTATGGACAATATGTCTCTGCTTGGGCTTTTAACCTACATTGTATGGGCTGGTAGAGCTAGTTAAAACCACCTGTGACTGAAGGGGAGGGACACATGGTCAGAGAAAAGGCTGTCAAACTTCTAATAGTGTGAACATGTACCTGCTGCAATGCTCCAGGAGCGGGATCCCAAAAATGATTAATAGAAAAAAAGAGAGGGGTCGCTCACGGGTCCATTCGGGTGCTCTGAAGAAAAGAGTAATCTCAATTGCAAAAAGAACTTCGGCACTCCATACATGAATATATAAGAAAAATTGTATCTAGACTAATGTCACTTTGAAAAATGAAGGTTTTTTGCGCATAATTTGGCCAATTTATGTGTGCCCATCAACCACGACAAGATCACCTTCGTATGATGTGAAACTACGCTACGCTACCACTGGATATGCCACTCTTGGGCTGTAAGCCTGTATGGACAATATGTCTCTGCTTGGTCTTTTAACCTACAATGTATGGGCTGGTAGAGCTAGTTAAAACCACCTGTGACTGAAGGGGAGGGACACATGGTCAGAAAAAAGGCTGTCAAACTTCTAATAGTGTGAACACGTACCTGCTGCAATGCTCCAGGAGCGGGATCCCAAAAATGAGTGGCATATCCAGTGGTAGCGTAGCGTAGTTTCCCATCATACGAAGGTGATCTTGTCGTGGTTGATGGGCACACATAAATTGGCCAAATTATGCGCAAAAAACCTTCATTTTTCAAAGTGACATTAGTCTAGATACAATATTTCTTATATATTCATGTATGGAGTGCCGAAGTTCTTTTTGCAATTGAGATTACTCTTTTCTTCAGAGCACCCGAATGGACCGGTGAGCGACCCCTATCTTTTTTTCTATTAATCATTTTTGGGATCCCGCTCCTGGAGCATTGCAGCAGGTACGTGTTCACACTATTAGAAGTTTGACAGCCTTTTTTCTGACCATGTGTCCCTCCCCTTCAGTCACAGGTGGTTTTAACTAGCTCTACCAGCCCATACATTGTAGGTTAAAAGCCCAAGCAGAGACATATTGTCCATACAGGCTTACAGCCCAAGAGTGGCATATCCAGTGGTAGGGTAGCGTAGTTTCCCATCACACGAAGGTGATCTTGTCATGGTTGATGGGCACACATAAATTGGCCAAATTATGCGCAAAAAAACCTTCATTTTTCAAAGTGACATTAGTCTAGATACAATATTTCTTATATATTCATGTATGGAGTGCCGAAGTTCTTTTTGCAATTGAGATTACTCTTTTCTTCAGAGCACCCGAATGGACCGGTGAGCGACCCCTCTCTTTTTTTCTATTAATCATTTTTGGGATCCCGCTCCTGGAGCATTGCAGCAGGTACGTGTTCACACTATTAGAAGTTTGACAGCCTTTTTTCTGACCATGTGTCCCTCCCCTTCAGTCACAGGTGTTTTTAACTAGCTCTACCAGCCCATACATTGTAGGTTAAAAGCCCAAGCAGAGACATATTGTCCATACAGGCTTACAGCCCAAGAGTGGCATATCCAGTGGTAGCGTAGCATAGTTTCCCATCATACGAAGGTGATCTTGTCGTGGTTGATGGGCACACATAAATTGGCCAAATTATGCGCAAAAAACCTTCATTTTTCAAAGTGACATTAGTCACTCTTGGGCTATAAGCCTGTATGGACAATATGTCTCTGCTTGGGCTTTTAACCTACAATGTATGGGCTGGTAGAGCTAGTTAAAACCACCTGTGACTGAAGGGGAGGGACACATGGTCAGAAAAAAGGCTGTCAAACTTCTAATAGTGTGAACACGTACCTGCTGCAATGCTCCAGGAGCGGGATCCCAAAAATGATTAATAGAAAAAAAGAGAGGGGTCGCTCACCGGTCCATTCGGGTGCTCTGAAGAAAAGAGTAATCTCAATTGCAAAAAGAACTTCGGCACTCCATACATGAATATATAAGAAATATTGTATCTAGACTAATGTCACTTTGAAAAATGAAGGTTTTTTGCGCATAATTTGGCCAATTTATGTGTGTCCATCAACCACGACAAGATCACCTTCGTATGATGGGAAACTACGCTACGCTACCACTGGATATGCCACTCTTGGGCTGTAAGCCTGTATGGACAATATGTCTCTGCTTGGGCTTTTAACCTACAATGTATGGGCTGGTAGAGCTAGTTAAAACCACCTGTGACTGAAGGGGAGGGACACATGGTCAGAAAAAAGGCTGTCAAACTTCTAATAGTGTGAACACGTACCTGCTGCAATGCTCCAGGAGCGGGATCCCAAAAATGATTAATAGAAAAAAAGATAGGGGTCGCTCACCGGTCCATTCGGGTGCTCTGAAGAAAAGAGTAATCTCAATTGCAAAAAGAACTTCGGCACTCCATACATGAATATATAAGAAATATTGTATCTAGACTAATGTCACTTTGAAAAATGAAGGTTTTTTGCGCATAATTTGGCCAATTTATGTGTGCCCATCAACCACGACAAGATCACCTTCGTATGATGGGAAACTACGCTACGCTACCACTGGATATGCCACTCTTGGGCTGTAAGCCTGTATGAACAATATGTCTCTGCTTGGGCTTTTAACCTACAATGTATGGGCTGGTAGAGCTAGTTAAAACCACCTGTGACTGAAGGGGAGGGACACATGGTCAGAAAAAAGGCTGTCAAACTTCTAATAGTGTGAACACGTACCTGCTGCAATGCTCCAGGAGCGGGATCCCAAAAATGATTAATAGAAAAAAAGAGAGGGGTCGCTCACCGGTCCATTCGGGTGCTCTGAAGAAAAGAGTAATCTCAATTGCAAAAAGAACTTCGGCACTCCATACATGAATATATAAGAAATATTGTATCTAGACTAATGTCACTTTGAAAAATGAAGGTTTTTTGCGCATAATTTGGCCAATTTATGTGTGCCCATCAACCACGACAAGATCACCTTCGTATGATGGGAAACTACGCTACGCTACCACTGGATATGCCACTCTTGGGCTGTAAGCCTGTATGGACAATATGTCTCTGCTTGGGCTTTTAACCTACAATGTATGGGCTGGTAGAGCTAGTTAAAACCACCTATGACTGAAGGGGAGGGACACATGGTCATCCTATGGATTCGCCATTTCTGGGGCGGCTGACGGCTGGTGTTTCTAGCCTGGGAGGGGGCCAATATTCATGGCACCCTTCCTGGGCTATAAATATCAGCCCCCAGCTGTCTGCCTAGCTTTTGCTAGCTATTAAAATAGGGGGGACCCCACGTCATTTTTTTGTGGGTCCCCCATTTTAGTAGCTAGTAAAGGCTAGGTATTTAGCTGGGGGCTGATAATACTAGCCTGGGAAGCTCCGTGGGTATTACCCCCTTCCCAGGCTTCATACATCTGCCCCAGCCGTCTGCTTAACCTCCGCTAGAGACTACAATTACGGGGAGCCCCACGCCAATTTTTATTTTAATAAATCCTTTATTTTAACACTAAATGACAAGTACAGTAACCAACACTGTCACTGTACTTCTTATATATGTGACTGACATGTTTCTATCTATCTAATCTATGTGTGATACTCTATTCTTTCTGTTGTAAATTGTCGGGTACCGGTGTATGCCGCTGCTGAATTGCCGGCTTTTCATGTTTGACTGTGAGCACTGTTCCCATCGATTTGGGCAACCACTGTAATGCCACAACCACCATGGCTGTGGCATTATAGTGAGTGGCAGACAATCCCTGCATGATTGGTGCTCTAAATAGCGCCAGACATGCAGAACACGCTTTTGGTGCACGAACAGTTATCGAACATAACCTCGAACAGCGGAATTTTTTGCAAATCGTTCGCGTTCGTCGAACGACTCGAACACTGCCCAAAACAGCTCGAATTTGAGATTGGCGAACAGTTCTAGTCTAACACCGCTCATCTCTAATTACCACGAGTTACCTATACAGCCTCAGTAACATCATCGCCTGTGAGACATGACTGCGAGTAACCTATGCAGCCTTGAGAACGAGGCTGCATAGGTTACTCACGGTCATATCTCGCAGTCGATTATGTCATTTCATGGGTGATGATGCAAAAAAGAGGCATATCTGATTAAAACATATAGAAACATATCAATATGCTAAGAAACTAAGCTAATAAATCCTAAAACTGTATGCCTTACTCAGAGAGCCTTTTTAAAAGTAGATCATGCAACTGTAATTAGGTTCACGCCATCGGAGCTGACTTAGTGTTTTTTGATTGGTCCCTAAGATGATAGAATACTGAAGGCTCAATAGAGAAATAGGTGATGTAATAGACTAGCTACTAACAATGCAATGATGATGATGAAATAATAATTACGCCTGCATGAAAGGTGTCATAATAATGTTGAGCGATACCTTCCGATATCGAGAAATATCGGATCGGATTGTATCGGACCGATACCCAAAAAATATCGGATATCGCCGATTCCGATACCAGAAACCAATGCAACTCAATGGGACACAAATATCGGAATGAAAATAAACCCTTTCTTTCCTTGTAGGTTAATTCTATATGAAGGAAAACAACTAAGAGTAATGTAGAATGTATTGGGGGAGGTGGGGGAGACAATAAAGGCATAGAGGTTTAGCCCAATCAAATGGAATAGTAGGAATTAATATTATTTTTAAGACGTTCTGAGTTACAGAAATATTGACTATGTTAAGTTTTTTTATATTTTGTCAGATATTTATGTTTCACTACTTCCATGCTCTTCTTCACCTTCTTTTTTACTTCTCCCACACTTTCTCCTTCATCATCCTTAGCATCAGCATCTTTTTCATCAACTTCTTCTTCACCTTCTTCATCTTCTTCTTCTTCACCTTCTTTGTATTCTTTTTTTTTTACATTCTTCATATTCTTCTTATTCAACTATTCTTCTTCTTCATATTCTACTTCTTCATCTTCTTCATATTCTTCTTCTTCATCATAATCTTATTTGTGACAGGCATTCCTGTAGTTGTTATCTATAAAAGTTTGAACATTACACCTTTCGTTCTGCCCGTCACAAAAGATTTACAACAGGATTTGTCCGCATTCAGTTTGGCCTGCAGCAGCAGGTCTTTTCCAGGGGCACCACGAGGAGGAACGGACTCACCCCCGTACACTGCTTAGTCTTCTTATGATTATAATTTAGATAATATCTTTTGCTCTGATTTTTAGTCTTATGCTTAATGTTCTTCCGCTTTTTGTTCTGCAGCTTCTCTTATTTCTGCTTCTTGGTTTTCTGTCTCTTGTTCTTCTGTAACTTGGTGGTTGTCTTCTTGTTCTTTGTCCTCTTGGTCATCTTCTTCAGGGTCATCTTCTTCGGGGTGGTCTTCAGGGTCCTCGTCTTCAGGGTCGTCGTCTTCGGGGTCCTCGTCTTCTTCGGGGTGGTCTTCAGGGTCGTCGTCTTCAGGGTAATCATCTTCGGGGTCCTCGTCTTCTTCGGGGTGGTATTCAGGGTCCTCGTCTTCAGGGTCGCCGTCTTCGGGGTCCTCGTCTTCTTTGGGGTGGTCTTCAGGGTCGTCGTCTTCGGGGTCCTCGTCTTCTTCGGGGTGGTCTTCAGGGTCCTCAACTTCAGGGTCCTCGTCTTCGGGGTCCTCGTCTTCTTCGGGGTGGTCTTCAGGGTCCTCGTCTTCAGGGTCTTCGTCAGGAAGATCCAGAGTGATTACCAAGAACCATTTCAAAAAGCTTGAACTTGGAAATGTAGCAGAAGGTACAAGAAGGCTGAGGAACTGCCGAGAACCAGCTGACGGTACTGGAACTCGGATGGGTAGCAGAAGGTACAAGAGCCAATGGAACTACCGAGGACCAGCTGACGGTACTGGAACTCGGTTACTAAGCAGGAGGTACCTCTGCCAGAAAGCACTACCAAGGACCAGCAGACGTTGGTGGAACTTGGATACCGAGAAGGAGGCACCTAAGCCAAAGGCACTGCCGAGAACCAGCTGATGGTACTGGAACTCGGATGGGTAACAGAAGATACCCATGGAAAAAAAAGTTACAAGGCCGCGAGCCGGCCGCAGTTACAGAAACCCACAGTCCTACAGGGGGTGCTTGTCCTATTGGCACTATGGAACCAGCCTTCATTGCCAGATCAAGCAGCCCACATAGGAGTCACCTAAACTGCAGGCACCATTGAGTCGGCTAACCCTACCGCAACACGACAGGACAACGCATTGGAGGCAAAGTGTCGTTGACACTACCCGGAAACAGCTGGCGTGCTGGAACCAGGCTGGTCAGGAGGGAGTACCCGTGCCAAAGACACTGCCGAGAACCAGCTGACAGTACTGGAACTTGGATGGGTAGCAGAAGGTACAAGAGCCAATGGAACGACCGAGGACCAGCTGACGGTACTGGAACTCGGTTACTAAGCAGGAGGTACCTGTGCCAGAAAGCACTACCAAGGACCAGCAGACGATGGTGGAACTTGGATACCGAGAAGGAGGCACCCAAGCCAAAGGCACTGCCGAGAACCAGCTGATGGTACTGGAACTCGGATGGGTAACAGAAGATACCCATGAAAAAAGAAGTTGCAAGGCCGCGAGCCGGCCGCAGTTACCGAAACCAACAGTCCTACAGGGGGTGCTTGTCCTATTGGCACTATGGAACCAGCCTTCATTGCCAGATCCCGCAGCCCACATAGGAGTCAACTTAACTGCAGGCACCATAGAGTCAGCTAACGCGACCGCAACACGACAGGACAACGCATTGGAGGCAAAGTGTCGTTGACACTACCCGGAAACAGCTGGCGTGCTGGAACCAGGCTGGACAGGAGGGAGTACCCATGCCAAAGACACTGCCGAGAACCAGCTGATGGTACTGGAACTCGGATGGGTAGCAGAAGGTACAAGAGCCAATGGAACTACCGAGGACCAGCTGACGTTAATGGAACTTGGCTACTAAGCAGGAGGTACCTGTGCCAGAAAGCACTACCAAGGACCAGCAGACGTTGGTGGAACTTGGATACCGAGAAGGGGGCACCTAAGCCAAAGGCACTGCCGAGAACCAGCTGATGGTACTGGAACTCGGATGGGTAACAGAAGGTACCCATGAGAAAAAAAGTTGCAAGGCCGCGAGCCGGCCGCAGTTACAGAAACCCACCATCCTACAGGGGGTGCTTGTCCTATTGGCACTATGGAACCAGCCTTCATTGCCAGATCCTGCAGCCCACAGAGGAGTCACCTAAACAGCAGGCACCATAGAGTCGGCTAACCCGACCGCAACACGTCAGGACAACGCATTGGAGGCAAACTGTCGTTGACACTACCCAGAAACAGCTGGCGTGCTGGAACCAGGCTGGGCAGTAGGGAGTACCCGTGCCAAAGACACTTCTGGGAAACTGCTGGCGGTGCTGAAACCCAGGGTAAATACTAAAAACAGAGTGGAGCCAGAGGCCTAATTGGAGCAACTTTAAAATCAGTAGTAGACTAGTAGTTTGAATGTGGAAAGAGCAGGAGAAATTGCTGTACGCACAGCAGGGGAACAGCTGACATTACTGAACCCCAATAACACGGCAGCAAGTGTTGACTCTGCAGACGGCACTTCTGAGCGCCAACTTGCAGTGTTGGAGCTCAGGGATAATACTGAAAACAGAGGAGCCAGAGGCGTAATTGGAGCAACTTTAAAATCTGTAGTAGTGTGAATGTGGACAGAGCAGGAGAAATTGCCATACGCACAGCAGGGGAACAGCTGACGTTACTGAACCCCAACAACACTGGAGCAAGCATTGACTGTGCAGACGGCACTTCTGAGCAGCAACTAGCGGTGTTGGAGCCCAGGGTAAATACTAAAAACAGAGGAGCCAGAGGTGTAGTTGGAGCAAGTTTTAAATTAGTAGTACAGTGGATGTGGACAGAGCAGGAGAATTTGCCGAACACACAGCTGGGGATCAGCTCACGTTACAGAACCCCAATAACACTGGAGCAAGCATTGACTGTGCAGACGGCACTTCTGAGCAGCAACTAGCGGTGTTGGAGCCCAGGGAAAATACTAAAAACAGAGGAGCCAGAGGTGTAATTGGAGCAAGTTTTAAATTAGTTGTACAGTGGATGTGGACAGAGCAGGAGAATTTGCCGAACACACAGCTGGGGATCAGCTGACGTTACAGAACCCCAATAACACTGGAGCAAGCATTGACTGTGCAGACGGCACTTCTGAGCAGCAACTAGCGGTGTTGGAGCCCAGGGAAAATACTTAAAACAGAGGAGCCAGAGGTGTAATTGGAGCAAGTTTTAAATTAGTTGTACAGTGGATGTGGACAGAGCAGGAGAATTTGCCGGACACACAGCTGGGGATCAGCTGATGTTACTGAACCCCAATAACACTGGATCAAGCATTGACTGTGCAGACCGCACTTCTGAGCAGCAACTAGCGGTGTTGGAGCCCAAGGTAAATACTAAAAACAGAGGAGCCAGAGGTATAATTGGAGCAAGTTTTAAATTAGTAGTACAGTGTATGTGGACTGAGCAGATGAATTTGCCGGACACACAGCTGGGGATCAGCTGACGTTACTGAACCCCAATAACACTGGAGCAAGCGTTGTCTGTGCAGACGGCAATTCTGAGCAGCAACTAGCGGTGTTGGAGCCCAGGGTAAATACTAAAAACAGAGGAGCCAGAGGTGTAATTGGAGCAAGTTTTAAATTAGTAGTACAGTGGATGTGGACAGAGCAGATGAATTTGCCGGACACACAGCAGGGGATCAGCTGACGTTAGTGAACCCCAATAACACTGGAGCAAGCGTTGACTGTGCAGATGGCACTTCTGAGCAGCAACTAGCGGTGTTGGAGCCCAGGGTAAATACTAAAAACAGAGGAGCCAGAGGTGTAATTGGAGCAAGTTTTAAATTAGCAGTACAGTGGATGTGGACAGAGGAGGAGAATTTGCCGGACACACAGCTGGGGATCAGCTGACGTTACTGAACCCCAATAACACTGGAGCAAGCGTTGACTGTGCAGACGGCACTTCTGGGCAGCAACTGGTGGTGTTGGAGCTCAGGGATTACAGTTCAGGTGGTAGAAACATGAACACAACAGGAGACCTGGATACTGTTGCCAACCAATCATTTATTCTGGAAGAGGACTTGTAAATTCATGCGAGATCCAGGCCTTGTTCATTTTCAGAAAAGTAAGCCGGTCAACGTTATTGGAGGATAGGCTCATGCGACGGTCTGTTAGTACACCACCTGCGGCACTAAAGACGTGTTCCAATAATACACTAGCAGCAGGGCAAGCCAGCACCTCCAATGCATACTGGCTAAGCTCTGGCCATGTATCCAGCTTAGAGACCCAAAACTTGAAGGGGGAAGAGCCGTCTGTGAGTACACTGAGAGGGCAAGACATTTAATCTGTCACCATCTGACGGAAACTTTGCCTCCTGCTGACTGGAGCAGTCTGTGATGGTGTAGACATTTGTGGCGGCGGGGACACAAAACTTTGCCACATTTGGCCATACTGGTCTTGCCTTGTGCTGAGGTGCTGCTTCTGCTCCCTCTTTGAGCAGAGCTTCCTCCCCTGCCTCGACGCACTGAGCTGCTTTGTAAAGCACTAGCAGCACTGCTCTCGGTTGGAATGGAGAACATGATGGAATGCACCAGTGCGTCTTGGTACTCCCGCATTTTATGCTACCAGTTCAACGGTGTTATGAGGCTTTGTAAGTTGTCCCGGTAGCGAGGATCTAGGAGGGTGGACACCCAATAATCAGCCGTGTTGAGAATGTGGTCGATGCGGCGATAGTTTCTCAGGCACTGCAGCATGAAATCAACCATGTGCTGCAGACTGCCAACTGGCCAAGAAACGCTGTCCCCTGCTTGAGGCGTGATCTCTGCCTGCTCTGCATCACTCCACCCTCGCTCTAGATACTGACTACTAGAGCATTGTGTACCTCCCTCCTCTGGACAGATGTCTTCCTCCTCCATTGACTCCTCCTCATCCTCCTCACAAAGTGTCCCCTGACTAGGCCTTTGTGAGGAACCACGTTGCGCAGACTGTACAGAAGCAGATGGCATTTGTGACTTCTCATCCTCCACCTCTTCCAAAACCTCCTCCCTTAGTGCTTGCAGTGTTTATTCAAGCAGGCAGATAAGGGGGATAGTCATGCTGACTAGTGTATCATCTGCACTCGCCATCCGCATGGAATAATCGAAGGCACGCAAAACGTGGCAAATGTCCTTCATAGAGTCCCACTCAGTGGTGGTGTAGTGTGAACGGCACGCACTGCGACTTGTTTGCGCCTGCTGCAGCTGGTACTCCATTACTGCTGCCTGCTGCTCACACAACCTCTCCAACATATGTAACGTTGAATTCCACCTGGTGGGTAGGTGACATATGATGCGATGTTCCGGAAGATGTAATCGGAGCTGCAGAGCTGCAATGCGCGATCTTGCGATGCTGGAATGGCGCAAGTGAGCGCACTGTATGCGGACCTTGTGAAGCAGTGCATCAAGATCCGGATAGTCCCTCAAAAAACTCTGCACGATCAAGTTGAGCATATGTGCCAGACATGGGATGTGAGTGAGGTTGCCTAGGCCCAGAGCTGCCACCAGATTTCGGCCATTGTCACACACTACCATGCCTGGCTGGAGATTCGCTGGCACAAACCACTCGTCGCTTTGCTGCTTGATGGCATTCCAGAGCTCCTGCGCTGTGTGGCTTCGATTCCCCTAAGAAATTAATTTTAATACGGCCTGTTGACGTTTGGCCACGGCTGTGCTCATATCGGTCATCATAACAGGTAACCATTCACGGGTCGATGTGGAGGTAGACCGTGACGGCTCCTGTAGCGCTGATTCAGAGGAATTGGAGTATGAAGAGGAGTCAATGTGTACAGACTGGATTCATGCAATTCTTTGAGTTGGAAGAACATGTACAGCGCCACTCTCAAGATCTGTACCCGGCTCCACAACATTTACCTAATGGGCAGTGAGGGAAAGGTATCGTCCCTGTCCATGCTTACTCGTCCACGCATCGGTGGTCAGGTGGACCTTGCTACTGACGGCATTTTGTAGTGCATGTTTAATTTTTCCCTCCACATGCTGTTGCAGGGCAGGGACGGCTTGCCTGCTGAAATAAAAGCGGCTGGGCATGTTGTATTGTGGGACTGCCAATGCCATAAAGTTACGGAAGGTGTCAGTCTCCACCAGCCTGAATGATAGCATTTCAAGGGCCAGTAGTTTTGCAATACCAGCATTCAGAGCTTGTGCTCGGGGGGTGGTTTGCCGAGTATGGGCGCCTTTTCTCCCATGCCTGTGCTAACAATGGCTGTAGACTGGCCTGGGAGTGTGAGGATGACAGGGAAAGTGGTGCTGTGGGTGGAATTACACTGTGTCTCTGTACAACAGTGCCAGAGGTTTTTCCTTGGCGATCCTGTGAGGAAGCCGAACCAGCTGTGTGTGAGCTGGAGGAAGAGGCTACAACACGAGCTGAAGAGGTGGTAGGTGTCACTGTAGGTTGGCCTAGGTCTTCAGTGTGTTTTTATAACTCCACCATGTGCTTGGTCCGCACATGTTTCCACATAATGGTGGTATTGAGGTTGCTGACACTTTTCCCTCTTTTCACCTTCTGATTACACAGCTTGCATTTGACAAAGCAAATGTCATCTGCAACTGTGTCAGAAAAGGACCAGGCACTGCAAGTCTTGGGAGCGCTGGCTTTGGATTTTGGAAGAGCCATGCTCCTAATGGGTGCTGAAGTGGAGGCTACATGAAACCAAGTCTGCCCCCTCCCTCTCCCTCTTTTTTGGGCCATTCGGGGAATCTCTTCCTCAGAGCTGCTCCCACCACCTTCCTGTCCCTCACGCCATGATGGGTCAAGGACCTCATCATCTACACCACCCTCTTCAAACAACTGCTTCTCCTTGGTAGTCTCGACAGCACAGTACGCACCAGAAAGTGGCACCTGAGTCTCATCATCAGATGCGTACTGAGGTGTGCGGCACAGAGAACTGTGCACTAGCGCTGCAAGGCACAGCGATTTATAAAGTAGCTTGGGTAAAGCAGAATAAAGCAAATAGGTAGCTAAAACTGTCCCTCAGAGCAACAGCGTGCTATCCCTAACTGCATTCACAGCAGAGTGAGCTCAAAATGGCGGCGGCGGCTTTTATAGTGCATCATGACATCATTTCAGCAGCCAATCACAGCCATGCCATTAGTTAACATGCCTACATGCCTAACAGGATGTGCCCACACTTCTTAGGATCCTCATTGGCTGAATGAAATGAAACTGGCTCATTGCATTATGGGAACTTCCGATTCCGGTATACGATATTCTAAAATTATCGGAATTAAGTATCTGAATTCCGATACCGCGAATATCGGCCGATACCCAATATTTCAGTATCGGAATACCCAACACTAGTCATAATTAATTACAGCCTCCTCTGGATCTTGAACCTTAGAGCCAATCAGCAAATTTAAGCATCATATTAGTTTTCAGCACCACAAAATTAGTTCAGTTCAACTGTTTTCGTGTTTGAACCAATTAGACTGTAGAACAGTGTTATATAGATGGGGAGACACATCTGTAAACCCTGTCAATCATGAATATTGAACTGAATTGGATAAACTGCAATATGAGACACAGCTTCCCATATTACTAAGCCAAACCCTGCATGTGTTGTGGTTGTCTAACAGCGGTGAGACAGCCGTGGTGATGTGAACATATTTTGCAGGCACGCTGAAGATATCTGATTAGGACGCCTTATCCCAGCACATTCGCGCAATACTAGTTAAAAATAATTCCTGTCTTCCAATAAACGTAGAAATGTGCCCCTATGTAATGGATGTGTCCGACCTTGCAGTAACATGGTCTGATCATGCCACAGCTTCTGTGCAGGTGAGGAAGCAAAAGATTATAAAGATATCACAGCATGGATCACAGCTGATTATTTCTGTGAGGTAAAACAAGATTTTAAACATGGAGGGAAATGCTTTACCTTACAGAAAGCTGAAGCTGCTATCCTGTCTTATAATGTCTTTATACACTCTCTTCCATCCTCCCTTGCCCATTAGATGTGGCAAGAGCAATTATATGCTCAGTCCATGTTCCAGCACTGTCAGATGCAGCCATTACACAGTATATAGCAGGGAAACATATATTTATTTATTTTACTCATTTATATAGCACCATTAATTCCACAGCACTTTACAAACATTATCAGCACTGTCCCCATTAGAGCCCACAATTGAAGTTCCCTATCACTATGTCTTTGGAGTGTGGGAGAAATCCCATGCAAACACAGAGAGCACATACAAACTCATTGCAGATGTTGCCCTTGGTGTGATTTGAACCCAGAACCTCAGCGCTGCAAGATTGCAGTGCTAACCACTGGGCCACCATGCTTCCCTATACAAGGTTATCTCAGCACAGAAACATTACTTTTTAAAACATCCAATTGTAGAACTTATTTTTATTCCAGGATCTATTGATTAAAGTGTACTTTATTCATGGGATGACCCCTTTATGTGCGAATTGTGCTCTGTGCAGTCATATTTGGGACCTCCATTTGTTGGCAAAATAAGTGTTTCCTGCCCCATATGTGTATGTGCTTTGTTAATTTTATTGTTTGTCTTAGAGAAGGCTTTGAATAATGAAACTAGCAGAAGTGGTTGATCTGTAATATCACAAGTAGAATGTTTTTGTTTATCAAAGTAAAAAAAAAGTATTGAAAATAGTGGGGAATTGAAAACAAAGTTAGATAACTTTTCATTATACAATATACATTATTACATACAGTGGTGGCCAAAAGTATTGGCACCCCTGCAATTCTGTCAGATAATACTCAGTTTCTTCCTGAAAATGATTGCAATCACAAATTCTTTGGTATTATTATCTTCATTTAATTTGTCTTCAATGAATAAAACAAAAAAAGAACTGTCCTAAAGCCAAATTGGATATAATTCCACACCAAATGTAAAAAAGGGGGTGGACAATGGTATTGGCACTGTTTGAAAAATCATGTGATGCTTCTCTAATTCGTGTAATTAACAGCACCTGTAACTTACCTGTGGCACCTAACAGGTGTTGGCAATAGCTAAATCACACTTGCAGCCAGTTAACATGGATTAAAGTTGACTCAACCTCTGTCCTGTGTCCTTGTGTGTACCACATTGAGCATGGAGAAAAGAAAGAAGACCAAAGAACTGTCTGAGGACTTGAGAAACCAAATTGTGAGGAAACATGATCTATCTCAAGGCTACAAGTCCATCTCCAAAGACCTGAATGTTCCTGTGTCTTCCGTGCACAGTGTCATCAAGAAGTTTAAAGCTCATGGCACTGTGGCTAACCTCCCTAGATGTGGATGGAAAGAATGTTCTCTGATCAGATTAGACAAAAGTAGAGCTTTTTGGGAAAAAGCATCAACATAGAGTGTACAGGAAAAAAAAAGAGGCATTCAAAGAAAAGAACACGGTCCCTACAGTCAAACATGGCGGAGGTTCCCTGATGTTTTGGGGTTGCTTTGCTGCCTCTGGCACTGGACTGCATGACCGTGTGCAAGGCATTATGAAGTCTGAAGACTACCAACAAATTTTGCAGCATAATGTAGGGCCCAGTGTGAGAAAGCTGGGTCTCCCTCAGAGGTCATGGGTCTTCCAGCAGGACAATGACCCAAAACACACTTCCAAAAGCACTATAAAATGGTTTGAGAGAAAGCACTGGAGACTTCTAAGGTGGCCAGCAATGAGTCCAGACCTGAATCCCATAGAACACCTGTGGAGAGATCTCAAAATGGCAGTTTGGAGAAGGCACCCTTCAAATATCAGGGACCTGGAGTAGTGTTGAGCCACCCCCGTAGTGTTCGAGTTCGGTTCGGTTCGTCGAACACCCGTGTGTTCGCCGAACTGTTCGTCGAACTGTTCGTCGAACACCTTCGAACACCGTTAAAACCAATGGCAGGCATACAAAAACACATAGAAACACATAGAAAACACCTTCAAAGGTGTCCAAAAGCTGACAAACTGCTCAGAAGACACAACTAACACATGGAAAAGTGACAAGTACATATAGTCATGCGAAAAGAAAAGAGGTGGAGGAGTAAAAGGAGGGGGAGACACAGATATAGGCATGTCATGCCCTTCTAAAATCCAAAAAGTGAGAAGCCGAGACGGCCAGTCCGCTCCTGCCCGTGCCACCTCCGTGTCGCCGGGTTTGTGCCAGAGCCGCGGTGAACCCTGACGGCCAGCCCCCCTCTCCCAATACTGGTGCCTGTCCGCTGGTGGGTCGAGAGAGCCCCCCTGTGGTGGAGGCAGCTCTAAGCTTTTTAATTTAAATTGTCCCTCTAATTTGAATGAATACACTTTAAATCCATTTACAAGGATCTATTGGAGGGCAAGTCTCATGCCAGCAGCCGTGTAATTCCAGCTCCAGTAGCGTCCACTAAAGCTGCTGCAGTTAAAAAGCTTTTATAAGGATCGAGCTCGGCTGTCCACCGCAAGGCATCCTAGTGCCAGTCCCAGCCCCTATGCCTTGGGGTGCCTCCTGATGCTCTTCACTAAGTATCCCGTGGTCCCGAAGCATTTCCTTTGAAAAAATTAAGTGTCCAAACTACAGGTGGTGTAGCTTGCTTAACAGCCGGGATAATCTGCTGACTAGCAGACACTGCTACTAGGCTCAAAGTATTTCCTGGGCTAGATGCAGTTAAAAATTTGTAAGCAGATACTCTCGTTGGATGCTGAGAAAGCATTCCATAGAGTCTCCTGGCACGCCATATATGATTCTCTTAAAAAGCTTGGGGTAGGGGTCTAGGGGACCCTTTTATAGCCCAAATCACGGCCCTGTATCACAATACGTCACCTAGGCTGAAGATAAATGGAACTGTAGCACCGAGGGCTCGGTTGCTACAGACGTATTGCACCTCACCCAGAGGTGTGATATCTCACTCTCAGATAAGGATGGAGTGTGGATCAGGACCCGACACCTGCATGCATTACACCACATTGCCGTGGGGCAGGGCGACCAATATGCCCCTGAGATGGGCACGACAGTCCCTGTCCCTGGCTGGAGTGGGGGGAGGGAACACTGAGGAAGGGGAACCCTGCAGTGCAGGAGCAGGGAGGAAGCAGTTCCTGGGTGCATTGAGAAGGGAGTATAAAAGGTGGGCACCATCTTAGTTCAGTGCAGAGAAGTCTGAGCAGAAGTGGCAGGGAGCAGGGGCTCTGCATGAGCTCTGCTCCGGAGGCGGGCCTAGTAACAGAGGCCCAGGCCTGCAAGAGGGAGAAGGAAGGAAGAGGAGCGGAGAAGGCTCCAGGAACGAGGAATGAAGGGATCCCAGGGGTGCGGACGGGCGAGTCGCCACCGCACGCCCGAATCCACCTGCGTGGAGGGGTCAGGCCAAAGGGGGAGACCGGTCCCCGAACTAGTGGAGGCAGGAAACGACCCTCAGCTAGAAACCGGAGGCTCTGACATTTTATGTGGCGCAGCCCCTTGCTCCACCCGCTAGGAAGGCACCACATAGGGTCAGGGAAACTGGCGCCAAGTTTACCAAGAGGAGGCCCGAGGCAGCCGGACAGAAGTGTTGGTAAGAAAGGCCAGACAAAGGACACACAAAGGGGGTCCTGTGAAGCGCTCCAAAGTTATCTGGGAGTTGTCTGAGCCCCTCACCTGGTGAGCACAGTACGACGTGGGCAGCCGTTACCTGCAGACGTGGTCTGGATAATAAGAACTGTGAGTAAAGGCCCTGAACTGCATCACTGACTCCGTGTCGTTACTGCTGCTGCCCTGCACCATCACCCCCATCCTCCGCATACACTGCCCTGAGGCTATACTCCTCCCGTGGGGAGTTATGCTACGCTCTGCTGCACCCACAACACCAGCCTTAGCGGTCTGCCCTGTAGCGGCGGTTCACTCTGACCGCAATCCACGGGTGGCGTAGTCGGACATTTAAACATCAAAACCACATAAATAGTTCCGCCACTGGTTTGACCGCCCTGAGCCACGGAACCGGATCGCCGCCACGAAGACTACAACCACCAGCATCCACCAAAAAGGGTCCGGCTCCGGGTGTCCCAAGGCCCAGGGGGTGCGTCAGAACATTTTCATCACCTTTCACAATCACCAATGGGACAAGGCAGGGATGTCCTCTGTCCCCTCTCTTATACATCCTAGTGACGGAGCACCTGCTCTCATCAATTCGCCATAACCCCAATATTAGGTGGATTGAGGTGGGAGGCACCGAGTACAAGTGCTCTCTATTTGCTGATGATGTCCTAGTATATATCACTCAATCACATATATCCATCCCTGCTGTTATGGCTGAAATAGATCACTTTGTTACATGGTAAAATTTTAAAATCAATGCAGCGAAGTCTGAGGCCCTCGATGTCTCCCTCCCTAAATCCATATAGGATTCCATCCAGTCCAACTTTCCCTTTGCCTGGCCCTCACAGGGTATCAAATACTTAGGAATTCCTATTCATAGAGACCTCTCCCATCTATGTTATCTTAATTTTGGGCCCTTTATTGAACAATTCCATACAGACCACGGTTGGCAAGTTAGAACTGTAAGATTCACTACGTGAACCACTGGTGTTTTGTGGAAAAGCACATGTACACCGCATTCCAAATTATTATGCAAAAAGTGTTTAGGAGTGATAAGGGAAGAATTTGTTTGTTTGTCAGTTAAACTCATTGATGGTGATGTGTGTCAGGGCTCTTTATATCACTGTAAGCAATTGCAGACACCTGTGCTAATTAGTTTGGCAGGTGTGTCCAATGAAAGGCAAGACTACTTAAGAAGGCTCTCTCACAATATTAAGCAGCCTACATTTTCTGCCAAAATGGGAAAGAAAAAGGATGTGTCGGCTGCTGAGAAGCAACAAATTGTGGAGTGTTTAGGTCAAGGCATGACTACAATCAACATTGTGCGATGATCAGGATGAAGTGTCTTGGCAATCAAGAAGTATGTAGCTGATTCACAGTACACACGTGTGCGTGCTGATAAGGGCAAATTGAGGACTCTTTCCTACAGGCAATTACGTCAGGTTGAAAGAGCAGCGGCAAAAAAGCCTTGTCATAGCAGCAGACAAGTTTTTGAAGCTGCTTGTGCCTCCAACGTCCCCCGAACAACAAGATGCAGGGTCCTTCAGAGGTTTGCAGCTGTGCATACGCCATCCTGTCGACCTCCTCTATCCACTTCACACAAGCAGAAACGGCTCCAGTGGGCCAAACATTACATGAAGACTGATTTCAAAACTGTTTTGTTCACGGATGAGTGCCGTGCAGCGCTCGATGGTCCAGATGAATGGAGTGGAGGATGGCTGGTTGATGGACACCCCACGCAAACACGGCTACAGCGCCAACAAGGAGGAGGTGGAGTAATGTTTTGGGCTGGAATCATGGGGAGAGAGATTGTCGGCCCCTTTAGGATCCCTGAAGGCGCTAAAGATGAACTCCATAATGTATGTGGATTTTCTCAAACAGCACTTCCTGCCATGGTTCAAGAAGAAGAACTGTGTATTTCACAGCAAGATCATTTTTCTGCATGATAATGCACCATCTCATGCTGCACATAAAACATCTGCATCTCTGGCTGATATGGGCATAAAAGGGGACAAACTTATGGTGTGACCCCCATGCTCCCCCGACCTCTACCCCATTCAGAACCTTTGGAGCATCATTAAAAGGAGTGTCTATGATGGCGGGAGGCAGTTCACATCTAAGCAACAGCTCTGGGAGGGTATTTTGTCCTCATGCAAAACAATTGAAGCAGAAACCATCCAAAACCTGACAAATTCAATGGACGAGAGAGTTCAGAAGCTCCTTTCGAACAAGGGGTCCTATATGAAAATGTAACATCACCTAGAATAAAGTTTTGAGTTGAAAACTGTTTGATTTCAGTTTCTAACAACCTGCTAATGCTTATAATTTCAAAAATGACCATTTTTTTGGTCTTTATTAAAATGAAAAGGTTGATCGAAAAGTTTGGGGGATCTAAGAGTGTGGCAACCCAGTAGTCATGATTACTTCGAATTCTGACAATATGAGGGTCATGCTGCAGGTAGTGCAGCAAGAAGGCACTTATGTGTCTTGCGCATCTCGGAGCCCCAAAATTATTTTCCAGGCTAGATGCAGCTAAAAATTATTTTTAATTTTAAATCTGGTGAAGCTTATTATAGATGGCCTAATAGGATCAGTGCTGCACACTGCTACAAAGCCCAAATTATTTTCCAGTCAAGATACAGATAAACATGATTAGTAATTTGAAAGCTTAAAACGGTTGGTAGGGTGATTTTAACCAATCATCAAGCTTTTACTCTCCCCAGGATGACACAGGGGTAGAAAAGTCGTTTCGGATCCATGATTTGTTCATCTTTATGAACGTGAGTCTGTCTACATTATCAGTGGAGAGCCGCGTGCGCTTATCTGTCAGCACACCACCAGCAGCGCTGAACACACGTTCAGACAGAACGCTGGCTGCGGGGCATGACAAGATCTCCAAGGCGTAAGTGGCTAGCTCCGGCCATTTATCCAGATTGGAAGCCCAAAAAGAGCAAGGGTCCAGTGACACAGTCGTGGCTTCAATGTTTACTTGGAGATACTCCTGTACCATCGTCTCTAGGCGTTGACTATGTGTCAGACTTCTTGTCTCCTGTGGCCTTGCAAAGGATGGGCTAAAAAAGTGGTGAAATGATTCCGCAAAATTGATGTTACCAGCAGATACTGTGGTTCTGTTACGGTTTGAGTGCTGAACACTTGACGGTCCCACGGTTGGCAAGTTGGAACTGTGAGATTCACTACGTGCACCACTGGTATTTTGTGGAAAAGCACATGTAAGATTCTGCAACAGTCTCTGCTGATACTCCTGCATGCGTGCATCCCTTTCTATGGCAGGAATAATTTCTGCAAATTTACTTTTGTACCGGGGATCTAACAGTGTGGCAACCCAATAGTCAGGATTATTTCTAATTCTCACAATTCGAGGGTCATGTTGCAGGTAGTGCAGCAAGAAGGCACTCATGTGTGTTGCGCATCCAGGAGCACCAAGTCCCTGTTGTGTTGGTGGCGAGGTAACAATCATGCTTCCTTCCTCTGTCCTCTCCCCCCAACCTCGCACAACAGAAATGTGATCAAGGTCTCCCTCATCTGATGAGTCTTCCATCAGTTCGTCCTCCACTTCTTCCTGGGCTCCTGCACCTTCCTCACTAGTTTGGCTGCTACCATGCGCCCTGGTTAAACCATCTCCCCCACCCTCACATGCCTGCCGCCTTGGTGCTGCCGACCGTCTGGACCTTGCAGATGTTAGCCCTTCCGCATACAACTCCTCCTCCTCTACTTCCTCCACCTCCTCTTGTGCCACCACCTGACTCCGAATTCTGTTTAACATGTGCTCCAGCATGTAAATCACCGGAATAGTCATGCTGATAATGGCATCGTCAGCACTAAACATCTTCGTCGCCATTTCAAAACTGTGCAGAAGGGTGCATAGGTCCCTGATCTGAGACCACTCCTCCAGCGTGATTTGCCCCACCTCTGAATCTCGTTGGCCCAGGCTATACGTCAGAACGTATTGCACCAGGGCTTGTCGGTGCTGCCACAGTCGCTGCAACATGTGCAGAGTTGAATTCCACCGGGTAGGCACATCGCATTTTAGCCGGTGAAGTGGCAGGCCCAACGACTTCTGTAGAGATGTAAGTCGCTGAGCTGCGGGATGCGAACGGCGGAAGTGAGCACACAGCGACCGTGCCCTCTGCGAAAGGCCATCTAGTCTGGGATAGTGGGCTAAAAATTGCTGGACAACCAGGTTCAACACGTGAGCCATACAAGGCACGTGTGTGACATTGCCCCGGCGAAGGGCCGCACCCAGGTTTGCAGCATTGTCGCACACGGCCTTCCCTGGTTTCAGGTCCAGTGGAGACAACCATTCATGAAACTGGTTCTCCAGAGCTGACCACAACTCCTCAGCTGTGTGACTCACATTTCCCAGACATTTCAATGTAAAAACCGCCTGATGACGTTGAGCCCTACTGCCAGCATAGTAAGGAGGTGTGCAGGATCCCTTCTGCGCAGTTAGAAAGCTTGTGGCATGACCAGACAGGCTTTGGGTGCAGGTGGAAGACCGAGAGGAGGTTGAGGAGGCAGAAGCAGTGGAGGAAAAATGACATAAAGAGGATTGACGCACAACTCGTGGGGACGGCAACACTTGGACAGCAGCCCCTTGTCCTGCTGTCACCATAGTTACCCAGTGCCCAGTCAGCGACATGTAACGCCCCTGTCCATGCCTACTCGTCCAAGTGTCTGTGGTGAAATGCACCCTGTCACACACAGAGTTTCTCAAAGAAGCGGTGATGTTGTGTGCGACATGCTGGTGGAGCGCAGGCACACCTTTCTTTGAGAAGTAGTGCCGACTGGGCATCTGGTACTGGGGCACTGCGACGGACATAAGGTCTCGAAAATCCTCTGTGTCCACCAGGCGGAAAGGCAGCATTTCTGTAGCCAAGAGCTTGCAGATGGTGAAATTCAACCTCTTAGCTTTCTCATGGCTAGGAGGAAATGGTCTTTTACTTGTCCACATCTGAGGGACCGAGGGCTGGCTATTGTGCTTAGACGGGGTTGATAAGGGTGTCCCCGGCAAACTTCTGGTCTGTGAGGAAGATGCAGGCGGACATGTTAGGTTGCCTTGATCCAAAGGTGGTGCTATCGATGTCGGACAGCGCTCAAGACCAGCTGGTGTTACCACCTCCAAAGAAAATGATGACCTGCCAATCACGCTGGCTGTTGCGGGTAAAGAGGTGGCAGGTCTGCGCCCCAAAACAGGTGTGACTGCTGTCCCCCCAGTCACAGAGGATGAAGAGGCCGCGGATGCACAAGATATGGCAGACTGTGGTTGGCCCGGCCGGCTAGACCGCATTGTAGCACACTGAGCTTCCCACTGCAACTTATGCTTCATGTCCATGTGCCGGTTCATGCATGAAGTACTCAAACTATGTATTTTTTGGCCTCTACTTAGCTTTTGCTGACAAATGTTACAGATAACACGAGTTGGGTCATCTTTATCGATCTGAAAAAATGCCCAGGCTATGCAAGGCTTAGCACCCATGCGACCTGAAGAGCCACCACGACTTGTGGTGAGAGGCAGAGTTGTGTTTGAGGATGCAGTTGTTGACGTGCTTCCAGTACTACGTCTCTGTCCAGGAAGGCGCAACCTGACCTCGTCGTCACTAGCATCTTCCTCCACCTCCTCTGCTGACCTCATCTCTTGGCTGACTGTGGGTTGACAGTAAGTGGGATCTCCGACCTCATCATCATCACCCTGTGCGTTATCACACCCGTCGTCCTCAGAGCCAACCTGTTCCTGCCCTGACAAAAAACTAAAGTTGTCGCTCCAATCAGGTATTTGAGTCTTATCATCGTCTTCCTCATTGTCTCCACCAACAGGAGTTACAGTTTAGGAATGAGGGTCTACATTATGGTCAGAACCTTCTGCGTCTGGTCCTGGATCCGACTCATAAAGATTCTGGGCATCAGTGCAGATCATTTCCTCGTCTGGATTCACAGAAGCGCTGGAGTCGACCTCTGATTCCCAGGCTATAGTATGAGTAAACAGCTCTGCAGACTCAACCATCTGTTCTACCTCATACTCAGACGGGCAGCTGGAGATTTGGGAGCTGTGAGGAAGCAAGTGCGATTTGGGTGACACCTTTGAGGACTGGAGTATTTGTGATGTTGAAGTTGATGTGGAGGAGAGCCCACTTAAAGGAGCACTTGATATCCGTTGAAGCACCTGCTGTTTTTGTGCCTCATCTGGAATTTGTAGCGATTGGCGTGGCCGTAAGAAAGGGATCTTATCACATTGTCCGCTAAAAGAAGTAGACATTTTAGTTTGGCTGGAAGATGGTCTTTCTTCTGCACCTACCCCACGGACACAACCTTTTTTCCCCTTCCCAACACGCCTATTCCCCTTTCCACCAGCAGCAGGCCTTTTTCCACTCATTTTGGTGGTTAACTAATTCACAACTCTGGAGTTGTTTGCACAAAAAAACAATGGATGGTAACCGAGCAGAGCTGAGTGGCCAAACTGTGGTATTAGGCCAAAACTATTGGCTGGGTTAGATGCAGAAAAAAATTATTTTTAATTTGCAACCTGATGGAGGTCAGTATAGATGGACTAATAGACCAAGTCCCACACACCGCTAGAAGCCCAAATATTTTTTCAGAGCTAGATGCAGAAAATTTTTTTATTCAATTTGCAACCTGATGGAGGTCAGTATAGATGGACTAATAGACCAAGTCCCACACACTGCTAGAAGCCCAAATATTTTTTCAGAGCTAGATGCAGAAAAAAATTATTTTTAATTTGCAACCTGATGGAGGTCAGTATAGATGGACTAATAGACCAAGTCCCACACACTGCTAGAAGCCCAAATATTTTTTCAGAGCTAGATGCAGAAAAAAATTATTTTTAATTTGCATCCTGATGGAGGTCAGTATAGATGGACTAATAGAACAAGTCCCACACGCTGCTAGAAGCCCAAATATTTTTTCAGAGATAAATGAAGAAAAAAATTATTTTTAATTTGCAACCTGATGGAGGTCAGTATAGATGGACTAATAGAACAAGTCCCACACGCTGCTAGAAGCCCAAATATTTTTTCAGAGATAAATGAAGAAAAAAATTATTTTTAATTTGCAACCTGATGGAGGTCAGTATAGATGGACTAATAGACCAAGTCCCACACACCGCTAGAAGCCCAAATATTTTTTCAGAGCTAGATGCAGAAAAAAATTATATTCAATTTGCAACCTGCTGGACGTCAGTATAGAAGGACTAATAGAACAAGTCCCACACACTGCTAGAAGCCCAAATATTTTTTCAGAGCTAAATGAAGAAAAAAATTATTTTTAATTTGCAACCTGATGGAGGTCAGTATAGATGGACTAATAGACCAAGTCCCACACACTGCTAGAAGCCCAAATATTTTTTCAGAGCTAGATGCAGAAAAAAATTATTTTTAATTTGCAACCTGATGGAGGTCAGTATAGATGGACTAATAGACCAAGTCCCACACACCGCTAGAAGCCCAAATATTTTTTCAGAGCTAGATGCAGAAAATTTTTTTATTCAATTTGCAACCTGATGGAGGTCAGTATAGATGGACTAATAGACCAAGTCCCACACACTGCTAGAAGCCCAAATATTTTTTCAGAGCTAGATGCAGAAAAAAATTATTTTTAATTTGCATCCTGATGGAGGTCAGTATAGATGGACTAATAGAACAAGTCCCACACGCTGCTAGAAGCCCAAATATTTTTTCAGAGATAAATGAAGAAAAAAATTATTTTTAATTTGCAACCTGATGGAGGTCAGTATAGATGGACTAATAGAACAAGTCCCACACGCTGCTAGAAGCCCAAATATTTTTTCAGAGATAAATGAAGAAAAAAATTATTTTTAATTTGCAACCTGATGGAGGTCAGTATAGATGGACTAATAGACCAAGTCCCACACACCGCTAGAAGCCCAAATATTTTTTCAGAGCTAGATGCAGAAAAAAATTATATTCAATTTGCAACCTGCTGGACGTCAGTATAGAAGGACTAATAGAACAAGTCCCACACACTGCTAGAAGCCCAAATATTTTTTCAGAGCTAAATGAAGAAAAAAAATATTTTTAATTTGCAACCTGATGGAGGTCAGTATAGATGGACTAATAGACCAAGTCCCACACACTGCTAGAAGCCCAAATATTTTTTCAGAGCTAGATGCAGAAAAAAATTATTTTTAATTTGCAACCTGATGGAGGTCAGTATAGATGGACTAATAGACCAAGTCCCACACACCGCTAGAAGCCCAAATATTTTTTCAGAGCTAGATGCAGAAAATTTTTTTATTCAATTTGCAACCTGATGGAGGTCAGTATAGATGGACTAATAGACCAAGTCCCACACACTGCTAGAAGCCCAAATATTTTTTCAGAGCTAGATGCAGAAAAAAATTATTTTTAATTTGCAACCTGATGGAGGTCAGTATAGATGGACTAATAGACCAAGTCCCACACACTGCTAGAAGCCCAAATATTTTTTCAGAGCTAGATGCAGAAAAAAATTATTTTTAATTTGCAACCTGATGGAGGTCAGTATAGATGGACTAATAGAACAAGTCCCACACGCTGCTAGAAGCCCAAATATTTTTTCAGAGATAAATGAAGAAAAAAATTATTTTTAATTTGCAACCTGATGGAGGTCAGTATAGATGGACTAATAGAACAAGTCCCACACGCTGCTAGAAGCCCAAATATTTTTTCAGAGATAAATGAAGAAAAAAATTATTTTTAATTTGCAACCTGATGGAGGTCAGTATAGATGGACTAATAGACCAAGTCCCACACACCGCTAGAAGCCCAAATATTTTTTCAGAGCTAGATGCAGAAAAAAATTATATTCAGTTTGCAACCTGCTGGACGTCAGTATAGAAGGACTAATAGAACAAGTCCCACACACTGCTAGAAGCCCAAATATTTTTTCAGAGCTAAATGAAAAAAAAAATTATTTTTAATTTGCAACCTGATGGAGGTCAGTATAGATGGACTAATAGACCAAGTCCCACACACTGCTAGAAGCCCAAATATTTTTTCAGAGCTAGATGCAGAAAAAAATTATTTTTAATTTGCAACCTGATGGAGGTCAGTATAGATGGACTAATAGACCAAGTCCCACACACCGCTAGAAGCCCAAATATTTTTTCAGAGCTAGATGCAGAAAATTTTTTTATTCAGTTTGCAACCTGATGGAGGTCAGTATAGATGGACTAATAGACCAAGTCCCACACACTGCTAGAAGCCCAAATATTTTTTCAGAGCTAGATGCAGAAAAAATTTTTAATTTGCAACCTGATGGAGGTCAGTATAGATGGACTAATAGACCAAGTCCCACACACTGCTAGAAGCCCAAATATTTTTTCAGAGCTAGATGCAGAAAAAAATTATTTTTAATTTGCAACCTGATGGAGGTCAGTATAGATGGACTAATAGAACAAGTCCCACATGCTGCTAGAAGCCCAAATATTTTTTCAGAGATAAATGAAGAAAAAAATTATTTTTAATTTGCAACCTGATGGAGGTCAGTATAGATGGACTAATAGACCAAGTCCCACACACTGCTAGAAGCCCAAATATTTTTTCAGAGCTAGATGCAGAAAAAAATTATTTTTAATTTGCAACCTGATGGAGGTCAGTATAGATGGACTAATAGACCAAGTCCCACACACCGCTAGAAGCCCAAATATTTTTTCAGAGCTAGATGCAGAAAAAAATTATATTCAGTTTGCAACCTGATGGAGGTCAGTATAGATGGACTAATAGAATGATGCTATGCCCAAAAGATTTTACTTCACTAGGTGCAGTAAAAAAATTGGTATTCTATACACAGGTGGTATATCTTGCAACACAGATAGGCTACTCCACTGACTAACACACTCTGCAATAGGCCAAAAAGGATTAGCTTTGCTAGATTCAGCCAAATGCTGTGAAAAAAACTTGCACAGCACTGGCACAGACCTGCCTGGCAAAAACTGATAGGAACTGATGTAACCTAGTCCTGAAAAGGACTCCAATTACAATTAGTCTTTACTCCCACAATCTATCTATTTAAGAGCACAGACCTGCCTGATAAAAGTCGTAGGAAATGCTGTAACCTAGTCCTTTAAAGGACTGCAATCACAACTATTCCCTACTCCCAAGCTATCTGTATATTTGTGCGAAAATTGGCTTGAAATTAACAAGGTATAGCGCACACAGCAACAGCGGTGCCGTCTAACACGCAGCTGCAGCAGTGAGAAAATGGTGGCGACGGGGAAAATGGCTTGGTCTTATAGGGCAAGGACATGTGACATACACTGCCAATCACACATGCCCTTGCTTGTGTGAAAAAAAGCACTTCACTCCGTGTGTGCGCTGCTGATAGGCTGACAGATTGCACCTCCCCACTGCAAATGCGGGAAAGAGAAAAAAAAATGGAGATCTTCATTGTTCCTGCAGAGATCCATCCCCTGCCCCTCCCCCCGCCCCGCTGTACACTCAAACTGCGTATTAACATTAATTTTCATCATTACTGAGAAAAAATCCAGTTATGATTTTGGTGCACGAACAGTTATCGAACATAACCTCGAACAGCCGAATTTTTCTCAAATTGTTCGTGTTCGCCGACCGGCTCGAACACCGCCCAAAACAGCTCGAATTTGAGATTGGCGAACAGTTCGAGTAGAACAACGCTCATCTCTAACCTGGAGCAGTTTGCCAAAGAAGAATGGTCTACATTTCCAGCAGAGCATTGTAAGAAACTCATTGATGGTTACCGGAAGCGGTTGTTCGCAGTTATTTTGGCTAAATGTTGTGCAACCAAGTATTAGGCTGAGGGTGCCAATACTTTTGTCTGGCCCATTTGAAGTGACCGCGGGCAAGGCCGCGCGTTGGTATCTATGATCTGGCCCAGCAAGATCCCCACAAACAGACTCTACCTTGATAACCGTATCTTTACTTGTATACATTTTTAACAAAGCAGAACACAATAAATGACAACCGTAAATGTTCACAGCAATAACGTGTACTTATAAGCTGACCCTCACTGTCCCTACTCACACGTTACCAGTCCTTTACTCCAGAAGGATGTGTCCCCCGTCGCAGGCCCGTCTGTCTTTGCAGGAAGGCGTCCCAGCTGAAGAAAACAGGAACAGCAGACTTCGCAGAAAGGAAGGAATACTTAGGCCTCTCGCCAGAGGTCCCGCTTACAGTCTCTCTGATCCGAGTAGTAGCTCTTGTGGATTCCCTTATGTGGTTCACACTCCAGTAGCGGGGAGTGTAACAGCTGAATCCTTCAGCAGTGCGGAAGCTGGGGAAAACTCTGAGGAAAAAATGTCAGATAACAGCAGCCACGTTGAGAGTATCCTCTAAGGCACACGCGAGGACCTGCACACCGTCCTGGTTCTTTTCACAGACTCTCTCAGACTCTCTGCGCGCTTTTTTCCTGCTTCTCACTCTGGTCACGTGACTCTCTTGGGCGGGACACAGGAGACTCAGTCTTTTTCTCTGTCATCACACCCTGCGCAGGTGCAACCTCTGGCCACAAGGTGGCAACACCATCCTGCGTAATCATTTCTGTCACAGGCTCTATCTCAATTATCACAGAACAGCCAGAGCCTGCCAGCTCACTACACGCCCCCCCACTCAAAGGTTGGCAGTCCCTGTCATTGACCGGCTCCAGGGCGGCGATGGCTGTGGATGTGATAGGGGGCGACTGGGAAGATTGCCACACATATTGGTCTCTGTAGGACTGTCCTGGAGGTACCCCTGCAGTGGTCCTCGTTGTCCGCCTAAGGGGTTGGATCCCCTCTCTCCCATCAGTCACCCCACTCTCTTTCCCAGTCAACATGTCAGTAGAGGAGGTAATCGGTTCAAGTGCGTCAGTCGGACGGACAGGGATAGGCATGCATTCAATCTCTACATCCCCGGGGTCAGTGTCTCCGACAGTATTAGTGATATCCATCTCTCTAGGTATGACAGTATAGGAGTCAGGCTGGGAACGGCATGGGCGCAACATATTACGGTGCAAAGTTTGGATGCTGCCGCTGTCTTCGCCCTGCACTCGATAGACGGGGCCACTGGGGTACGGCTGTCCAATTACTCGATAGACTTCGGTCTCCCACTTGGGCCGGAGTTTCCCTTGCGGTTTCTTTATACGGACTATGACCAGTTGGCCTACATTCAGTGGGTCCTCTTGTACTGGAAGTGGGTCAGCGTGCACTTGATCCTGAATTTGTCGGCCGACTAGCCGGTAGACAGTCTCCATTCTCTGGCGGTGTGCTTGTAGCCAGGAAGGATAGGTACCACAGGTATCTTCTTCGGAGCTAGACAGTTGCAACTCATGAATGCCTTTGCCTGGATGGCCAAAGAGAAGGGTGTATGGGGTATATCCGGTGACGGAATGGACTTGATTATTATAGGCCCACAGCAGTTCTGGGAGGAATCGAGGAAAGTCGGGCTTTTTGTCTTCAGCCAGTGTCCGGATCAGTTGTAAGAGGGTCTGGTTAAAGCGTTCACACGCGCCATTCCCTTGTGGATGGTAAGGGGTGGTCCTGGACTTCTTGATTCCATACATCCGTTGGAGTTCTTCAATGACTCACCCTTCGAAACAAGCCCCTTGATCAGAGTGCAGCCGCTCCGGACACCCGTAGATTCGAACGAACTGCTGACAGATGGCCTGTGCAGCTGATTCGGCAGTCTGATCTTTGGTAGCAACAGCGACGGCGAATTTCGTGAAGTGGTCCACCATCACCAGACAGTACTGGTAGCCACTATTCGCCGTTCCGATCAACAGATAGTCCACCATCAACAGCTCGAGGGGCCTCGACGTCTTAATAGTCTGGACGGGGGCACGCTGCTCCGAGGACTTGTGGAATTCACAGGAACGGCATTCTTGACAGATGTTTTCAACCAGCTTACGGAGCCCCGGACAAAAAATGAACTGCTGGGTCCACCGGAAGGTCTTGTCTATGCCGAAGTGGCCGTTCCTCCTGTGAGCTTCACCCACCATCTCGTGGGCCAACTGCACCAGGACGACAATCTGCAAACACTCCTCCAGCATCTGGGATAAAAGGGCCCTGTGATACAGGACTCCATCTTTCATGATCAGCCGATCCCATTGGGCAAGCAGAGCCAAGGCTCCGGTCGATAGTCGGGCTCTCACTTCGGAGAGCGGTTTCTCTTGTTCATTCACATACTGTTTCAGTAAGACGTGCTCGGGATCTCTATCTTGAAGCTTGGCCCATTCCTGCTGGGACAGGGGAGATGCCACTACGGCTTCAATCCCTCCTACAGCATACTGGCTGCTATCTTCTATTTGCTTTGCGAGCCGGGCAAAGTCAGGCATCTCATCTTCCTCCAACTCTTCATCCCGGTCCCCCACTGGCGGGGATGATGTCATTCTAGACAGGCTGTCCGCATTCTAATTCTCATTCCCCGCTCTGTATTTAATTTTGTACTGGAATCTAGAGAGCCTGGCCATCCAGCGCTGTTCCATTGCCCCTAGTTTGGCATTCTCTTGGTGGGCAAGAGGATTGTTGTCCGTCATGACCAGCACCTCCGCTCCTGTCAGATAGCCGGCAAATTTCTCCGTCATAGCCCAAGTCAGAGCCAAGAGTTCCAAGCGGAAGGAGCTGTAGTTGACGGGATTCTTTTCGGTATCACGGAGAGACCTACTGGCATAGGCTATCATGCGTTTTTTATTATCTTGAACTTGAGAGAGGACCGCTCCTAGACCTTGAAGGCTGGCGTCGGTGTGCAACTGAAACGGTAATGTGTAATCTGCATACGCCAGAACAGGGGGTGATGTTAGAGCAGCCTTAAGTGCCTGAAAGGATTTTTCTCGGTCAGGCCCCCAACTGATGCGTCGTCCTCTGGGACTGTTCGTGGTCCCTCGGAGAACCTCATGCAGTGGTTCAGCAAGCCGAGCAAAGTCCTTGACAAACCGACGGTAGTAGCCTGCCAGCCCCAGAAAAGCCCGGACTTCTTTGATGGTAGTTGGCTGCAGTCACTCTTGAACGGCTGCTATCTTCTCCGGAGAGGGCTGGACACCTTCGGCCGAGATCCGGTGACCCAAGTAGTCGATTTCCTGCTGGAACAGACGGCACTTGCTGGGCTTCAACTTCAAGCCGTGTCCTCTCAAGCGCTGGAACACTTGGCCAAGCTTATGAAGATGATCCTCAAAGGTGGCAGAGTATACCACGATGTCGTCAAGGTATATCAGCGTAAACTCAAAGTTGAAGTCCCCCAGACAGCGTTCCATCAGTCTCTGAAAGGTCCCCGGTGCGTTATTCAAGCCGAACGGCATCCGGTCGAACTCATACAGGCCCATGGGAAGGATGAAGGCGGTCTTTTCCCTGTCCTTCTCACTCATTGGAACCTGCCAATATCCACTGGCCAGGTCTAGGGACGAAAAATATTTGGCCTTCTTCAGGGCAGTCAGTGACTCTTCGATCAGGGAAGTAGATATGAGTCCCGGATAGTGCAAGCGTTCAGCCTACGGTAGTCCACGCAAAATCTCAGGGAACCATCTTTCTTTTTGACTATCACCACGGGTGCAGCCCACGGGCTCTGGCTTTCACGTACCACTCCGGCCTGTAGCATGGGTTCTAATAGGCTTTTCACTTCCTGGTATTGTTGAGGTGGTATCTGCCGGTACCTCTCGCAGATAGGGGGGGTATCGCCCGTGGGTATCTCTTGCTGGATACTGGTGGTACACCCAAAGTCTGTGTCATGCTTTGCAAAGGAGTCTTGGTGTTCCCGCAGGAGTTCCTCCACTTGAGACACTTCTTGTTGGTGTATTGGGACGTGTCTAGCTGTACTTTTTCCCGTAGTTTTCGCCCAATGTCTTCATCGTCTACTTGAGCGTTTATGGCTGAGACGGTTACAGTCCAGTCGCCTTCTGTAGACGGGGTGAATTTTAGGGGTCCAATGGGATTCACTTCCATGGGTAGAGCATATACCCGGGCAAGTTGAGTGCCGGCTTCAAGGGCTAGGCCTACGTCTGCGGTGTTGTTTAGCCTGACAGGGACTCTCCCGTTCCTCACGACGGCTAGAGTGCGAGCAACTAGTGGGTTTAGCTTACCCCCACTTGGGGTCCTCGGCTCGATCAACCCTTCAACCCCCTCAAGTTGTCGGTGGGTGTTAAGGGGTAAGGAAATGACTGTCTCTTTTTCAGCGGGCAAAGTAATCCGGGTACGGCGTGGCACCGTAATGGCGGCTAGGGGTAGTTGTTCCTCTGCCATCTGTTGAAGTCCAACGGTCCGGATTACGCGCTGGAACGCCAGACGAGTCGGCTTATGTTTGGTGACTTTCTGCCAGTATTTGGGTCCTTTTCTTGTCAACAGCATAAGATCTAGGTCTTTCAAGATGTTCATTCCAACTATCACTGGGGTCTCGGAGCCGAAACCATCCTTGACGATGACGATCCCTCGTTTCCCTAAGTCCTGTCCGCAGGCCTTTGTGTCCATCCAAGCAACTCCGGTCACTGGAATGGGTAGATTATTAGCCGCAATAATCTTAATGGCGGTGTCTGGGTCACAAGCAGTTCTTGGTTTGAGGTAATTTTCGTAAAACTGTTCAGAGATCGTGGTCACTTGTGACACGGTGTCCATCAGTCCCTGTATGGCAATTCCTTCCAGGACAACTTCAAGTGTCGGGCTATTCGAGGCAAGAGCACTCCGCCGTCGGTTCTGTTTTTCCACACCCCTCTCTTTGGCCTCCCCTGCTGCGCGAGCCGCAACTGCAGGGGTGTCTAGTTTAATGGCGGCCATTGTGGTGAGGCCCGGCATGGTAGCTCTGCTTGTGGATATGGCTGGGGTTCCATTCGCTAGTCTGATCGAAATTCCCTTCGCTGGGGCGACTGAGGGTTTGTTCGTTGGTGCGACGGAGATTTTTGCGGAGCGAAGTGTTGAGGACAACGATTTGCCCTATGGCGAGGATCACCGCATGACCAACACTGTCCCACGGGACGACTAGGCTGTCTTCACTGGTCTCCCTGTCGGTCTAATGTTAACTGTAATATCTGTTTCTGTAAGTCTGCTACCATCTGTTTCAGGTCTTCCGTGTCACTGTTCGGATTTTTAATGTCAGATATGGATCTGCACACAGCACCTGGAATCCCCACATCCATGACGGGTCCCCTTGAATGTTCTATGGCTTCCTTTTTGACTTCAGCAAAAGTAAGAGTCAGCATCATCCGGATCAAGTCCTGTAACGTGCGGTTAAGATACTGGTCTCTCAGTCCTATTACAAATTGGTCTCTCAGTACCAGGTCACGAGGAGTCATACCAGCTAGTTGTTCCCCTTTTCCACAGGCTTGTTCAAGGAGTACCTGAAGGGCGTTCGCATATTGGGGAATATCCTCCCATTCAAGCTGCGTCCGTCTAAAGAACGTGTGTCGCAGTGTTCCCTGGTATGTGGTCGGCCCATAGGTGTTCTCCAGCACCCGCACCAAATCATCCACTGTACGCTGGCCCCTGACCGTCTCCAGTCTGACTGTCGTCCATGCCTCCCCATCTAGCGTCAGTACTGCCATTTCTGCCAAGGTCTTAGGGTCAATATTATACATTTCCCCCAGTATCCAGACTTGTTCCGCCCACTCTGGTACAGGGTAGTTTCGTCCGCCAAATTTCCTGACCTGATTCACAATAGACACCGGCGGGACTTTTTGACTGTACACGTGGCCTGGGTGGGAATCTTGCGGGTCACAGATCCTGCCGACTACGCCAGATGAAGTGACCGCGGGCAAGGCCGCGCGTTGGTATCTATGATCTGGCCCAGCAAAATCCCCACACACAGACTCTACCTTGATAACCGTATCTTTACTTGTATACATTTTTAACATAGCAGAACACGATAAATGACAACCGTAAATGTTCACAGCAATAACGTGTACTTATAAGCTGACCCTCACTGTCCCTACTCACACGTTACCTGTCCTTTACACTGGAAGGATGTGTCCCCCGTCGCAGGCCTGTCTGTCTTTGCAGGAAGGCGTCCCAGCCAAAGAAAACAGGAACAGCAGACTTCGCTGAATGGAAGGAATACTTCGGCCTCTCGCCAGAGGTCCCGCTTACAGTCTCCCTGATCCGGGTAGTAGCTCTTGTGGATTCCCTTATGTGGTTCACACTCCAGTAACGGGGAGTGTAACAGCTGAATCCTTCAGCAGTGCGGAAGCTGGGGAAAACTCTGAGAAAAAGAAGTCAGATAACAGCAGCCACGTTGAGAGTATCCTCTAAGGCACACACGAGGACCTGCACACCTTCCTGGTTCTTTTCACAGACTCTCTCAGACTCTCCGCGCGCTTTTTACCTGCTTCTCACTCTGGTCACGTGACTCTCTAGGACGGGACACAGGAGACTCAGTCTTTTTCTCTGTCATCACACCCTGCGCAGGTGCAACCTCTGGCCACAAGGTGGCAACACCATCCTGCGTAATCATTTCTGTCACAGGCTCTATCTCAATTATCACAGAACAGCCAGAGCCTGCCAGCTCACTACACATTTTTGGAGTTTTGTGTGAAATGATCAATGGTTTATTTTTGCTTCATTCTCTTTTGTGTTTTTTCCTTGCAAGCAAATTAAATGAAGATAATAAGACCAAAGAATTTGCGATTGCAATCATTTTCAGGAAGAAACTGAGTATTATCTGACAGAACTGCAGGGGTGCCAATACTTTTGGCCACCACTGTAAATAGACATTATTTACATAAATCCAGAAAACTCTTCTGAGCATTGCTGAAGTTTTTCTGTGAAGCATAAGAATAACATGTGTTGTATTGAAACTTTGTAGTATAAATTATGACATATGCATATTGAATAACATGCTGTTTGCATTATTACTGATATTTCTGATGTTGAAGTAAAATCACATTGGAAGCCATTTATTGTATATATGCAAAAGAACAATATTATAATATTCAACATTAATACCTTTATTATAAAAGATAAATATAAAAACAAATGGTCATCAGAATCAGTAGATAGAATGCTGTGTAGCTTTATGGTCATAGTGAGTCATATTAAGTGGACATACAATATCAGCCTAATTTCTTTGCTTCATTTCTCAACAAGGCTATAGTTTTAACTAAAATACAAGGAAATTGTGTTTAACAGTGAAGAAACTGAGCATCTTAGTGTTAATTAAGTGAAGTCTCAGGCCTAGTCGAAGAAGTACTGAAATGGTGTACCTGTCATAAAGACCTTACAACGCAAGAGTCATGACTCTAACCTGGGAGACTCCTCTGCAGAAGCTCTTTCACTTGAGCTATTCAGCTCTCTGGATAGTTCATTGCTAATCCAAATACCAGTACATGTGTTGCTCCTGAAGTGGCTCCATCCTCTGTTGTTCCTGATTGGCTTCATCCAGTGGTTCCTGATTAAACACCCTATATAAACCTGTTCTAGCACTTCCTTCCTTGCCAGATTATTGAGCTCCCGTCCTTTAGTCAAGCTCTCTCCTCTGCTATTACTTCACATCTTACTGCTGTTTCCCATGTACCAACCTCTGATTTTCCTATCGAATACACAATCTGCTAACCCTCCAATACCACACTGTCACTTCTGTGTTCTGACCTGTGGCTTCCCTTGACTATGCTATATGCCTCTGCTCCCCGTAGTGGTTGCTATAGTGAAAACTCCAATCCAGATCCAGACCCTTACAGAATAATCTCGCAAAAAAAAATGGGGTCTATTGTAACCACCTTGAGGCAACAATTTGCGTTGCTGAACTTCAGGATTTTGGCGTCACCTACCAAAAAAAAATTTCTGTTAATAACACTAGTATAATACCAACAAAAAAAGATTATTGAGTTTCAAAGGCAATTTCTGGATTTACACAAATCATTTACCAGTGAAAGGAAAAAGGTACTCTTCATCATTAATCTCCCAACTGATGAGTCTTATGACTTAGATTCCTTCATCACAGTTATGGGTCACGGTTTTGATGACCCGAATCGTTGTGTCGCAGCTAAATCCAAATTGCATAATTTACGTCAAGGAAGGCGCTCTGTGGCTGAATATACATCAGAATTCCGTTGTTGGGTGGATAACACCACATAGAATTGCTGTATTGTGGGAGCAAAGAAACTTGTCCATCATCTCAGATGGTCAAATATTACTGCAGTATTAATACTGATTTTATTTTGCAAGCTGCAAAATATTATACTCCATTTAAAGTCTGCTACTAGTATGTCCAAAATATATTCACACTTGTTTGCTGACCCATAGCATCGGTATACCGTCACTGGGCAAAAGAATTGGTCATCAGACATGATCAAATACTGTGGTATTAATCCTGATTTTTTTTTTGCAAGCTGCAAAAGATTACACTCCATTTAAAGTCTGCTACTTTTGTGTCCAAGATATATTCACACTTGTTTGCTGACCAATTGCATCTGTATACCATTATTGGGCAAAAAAATTGGTCATCAGACGTGCTCAAATACTGCGGTATTAATCCTAATTTTTTTTTGCGAGCTGCAAAAGATTATACTCCATTTAAAGTCTGCTACTATTGTGTCCAAAATATATTCACATTTGTTCACAGACCAAGATTATACTCCATTTAAAATAGGCACGGCACGTGGTAAGAGATAGGGAAGTGGACATGATGCTGATGGCGCACACAGAGGCCGATGCCGTGGGTAAGAGGATATTGTGCCTGTTGGGGGAGCACAACAAACATCTGTGACACCCCAGGGGTCTGGTTGCCACAGTAATAGAGATATTATGTCTGAGAGCAAGTGGGAGGTTTCTCTGGTCAGGATCCCTAAACATGCAACACGGTCCGCCCAGACCTGGGAGGGGAGGAATCTGCCCTTATAAACTGGGTCTGGGGCAGGATTAGTGAGTGAAGCTGGAGACAGAGCCTGCAGAACAAGCAGAGCAGTCAGAGTGGAGCTACAGACAGTTCCAGACACAGGGAAAGCAAGAACAGGAGCTCTGTAGGAGCAGTAGCAGAAGTCCAGGGGCTGGAGCTGAGCAGAGTTCGCCCTGGACGAAGATACTAAAGCCGGACACAGGAGTCCGAGGCTGTGGGGACTGATATACACCCAGCAGCAGAAACCAGCCGGCAGGGGATTCCAGGTCCTCTGGCCATAGAAGCCCGGAGGCTCAGTCACAGAGAAGGGACCAGCGCCGCCATCCAGGAGCGGAGGCTAACAGAAGGCCCCAAGTCACCAGCCATACGGGTGAGCACTACACGGTATACGCAGGGACGTGGGCTACTTGTAACCGCTGACAGCAAGGTAGCCAGGAAGAGTGCAGATTAACGGGGAGGCCTACAACTCCACCTGGCCAGAGGAACTCCTGGTTGCTCGCAGACTGATCAGGCCCCTTATACTAGCCAGTACTCCCGGGAGGGTCTGCCTTGTACCATCAGTAAAGACCCTGAACTGCACCACACGTCTCTGTGATTCCTTGTCGCACCAGCACCATCAGCACTGGGACCCTCACACCATCACTCCCATCATCTCTCACATTAGCTGCCCTGAGGCAATTACTCCTCCCGTGGGGAGTTATCCCATACTCGGCTGTGCAACCAACATCAGCCTCAGCGGTCGGCAGCGCAGCGGCGGTCTCCACTGACCGCAATCCACGGGTGACGTAGTCGGACACTTATTACAACATTTAGACTGCCACTGGTTTGACCACCCTGGGCACGGACCGGGTCACCGCCACGGAGAACTACAACCCCCAGCGATCCGGTTCCGGGTATTCCCCTGCACAGCAGCAGCAGCACAGGCCTAGGGGGCGCGTCAACTTTGGCGTAGTCGGCAGGATTTCGTGCCCGCAACCACCGGGTACTGCGTGCCTGAAAAAGACTTTTATACTTACCTGTGGTGGAGTTTCCTGCTGTCCGGAGTCGTTTCCCGCCATCCGGAGCCGATTCCCGCCAATAGACGCCATCTTGAACCGTTTCCCGCCGTCTTCTGCCTTTTTCCCGCCATCCGCAGCTGCTTCCCGCCTTCGGACGCCATCTTCGGGACGCCGCACGGGAAGAAGAGGGGCGTGGACGCCGAAAGCGCGCGAGATCCGAAGCTCCGCCCCACGCTCCGCCCCACGCTCTGACGCTGCGCAAGGTCCTGGAAGGGAGGAAGAGCGACGCTGATGTCATCGGAGCGCGACGCCAGGTCCTCAACCCCGACGATCGACTGCGGAGCCGCGGCCTACGGAAGAAGAGCATCGCAATGTAGGCCACGGTCCACTAGAGGGGAGGAGGATGCCGGATACCGAGGGGAGCTCCACTGCCACAGCCACCGCCAGCGCAACGGCTGCAGCAGTCATGCCATTCACCATGCCCTATATCCTGGGGGCAACCTGGCTACCCCAGTACTCAGGGGAGTCACATACTCTAAATGACTTTAGAGAAAGACTGGATAGCCTCTTCCAGGTGTACCCCCTCACAGAAGAGCAAAAAGTGAGCATCCTGGTGGCCCAATTAATCGGGGCAGCCCGAAGGGAGGTAAAGTCCTGGCCACCTGGGAGGAAGAGGACTGTCAGAGACATACTAACCCGGCTGAAAGACACATTTGACACCTGCACCTCAGCCGAAATAAAGCTCAGATTTACGGGTGCAAACAGCGAGCACATGAGAGTATAAGAGACTATGCTTTAAACTTACAAGAGGCCCTGAGAGCCATTAAGCAGGCAGACCTGACAGCGTGGGAAATGAAGATAAGCTGTTGACTGAACAATTTATTGAGGGTCTACTATGCAATGCCCACCGAACCCAGTTGCGGGCAATGGCCTTACAGGACCCTGACCTGGACTTTGCACAGTTCAAGGACAGAGCCATCCGGGTGCTCCGAGAACCGGCACCAGGTGGTGCTGTGACCCACAGGCGCCCTGCTATCACTTATCACCAGGAGACGGCGCCCTTGTCTGCAGGGCCTGTGGGGGCTGATGCGCAGGCTTTGAACAATGACCCGGCAACAGACCTGCACCATCAGGTCCAAGAGCTGACTAAGAGTGTTGCCGCGCTAACCAGAACTGTGCAGTCTTTACGGGTCTCTTCTCCAGGAAAGATCCAGCTGGCATCCGGACCGGAGGACGTCCCATGGCGCCGACTGAGGAGGACCCCACCGGCCAGAGGAAGACCCAGCGACAGATACAACGAGGACGGACGACCCATCTGCCGCCGCTGCAATCAACCCGGACATGTGGCAAGGTACTGTCATTTAAACGGGCACAACCTGGGGTAGAGGGCCAACCCCCAGGCATAAGATCATCAGGCCCATCGAACTGGCGTGATAAATACGTAGGGGGGCGTCCAATCTTGCCTGTGGTACTGGATGGCATTCCTATGAGTGCCCTACTAGACACCGGGTCACAGGTCACCACCATTCCGTACGTGCTCTTCAAGCAGTACTGGAATGACTCGGACATAACCCGCTACCCAGATGACAACCTGAGTATCATCGCCAGCAATGGTCAGCCCGTGCCGCAGGTGGGATTCAAAGAGGTGACCATTAAGATCGGTAAAGTCGAACTGGCGGCACAAGGACTGATTATAGTGGACATAGACCGTCATGAGAGTCACCCTAGAATAACCTTGGGAACTAATGGGATTGAAAATTGTCTTGCAGAGGTGATTCTCATTTTACAGCAGGTTGCCAAGAACGCCAGTTCCGGCCAGCAGCGTGTGCTCCTAAAAGAGATCCGGGCACTGATGAAGCGGCAACAGGTGGAACTATCTGGTGGTGAGATAGGTAGCGTGAGAATGTGTGACCCGTTCCCTATTGCCATGCCCCCAAAAAGTGAGATGATGATTTGGTGCCGGGCAGCTATTGGTCTAAGAGGTAGAGACTACCAAGCAATGGTAGAACCCGTCTACTCAGACAGTAGGCCCACCATTTTGACAGCACGGGGGGTGGTCGATGTACGCCGTGGGAGGGTGCCCGTTCGCATCATAAATATTGGGGAGAGAGAAGTACACCTGGCCCGGTATGCCACGCTGGCCAAATTGTTCACCATAGACCAGAATTCTGTACAGGGCGTGGAACCCTTGCCTCCATCTCAACCAGAGGAAGGTAACGGCTCTAAGAAACCAATGGAGGACTGGTGTCAGCAACTGCATTTGGGTACTGACTCCACTCCCTCACACCAGAAACAGGGAGTCTATCGGGTGGTTCGAGAGTACGAGAGAGTGTTTAGTAAACACCCGCTAGACTTTGGGCGAGTAAAGGGGGTAGAACACCACATCCCCACGGGAGACCATCCTCCCATAAAGGAGAGATACCGACCCGTACCCCCGGCACACTACCAACACGCCAAGGGGATGCTTAGAGACATGAAGGAGGCTGGGGTAATCAGGGACAGCTGTAGCCCCTGGGCAGCTCCACTAGTCTTAGTGAAAAAGAAAGACAACACCATGAGAATGTGTGTAGACTACAGGAAGGTCAACCGTATCACACACAAAGATGCGTACCCGTTACCAAGGATAGAAGAGTCCTTAGCTGCATTAAAATCTGCTAACTTCTTCTCTACTTTGGATCTCACTAGTGGGTACTGGCAGGTTCCTGTAGCAGAGGCGGACCGGGAGAAGACCGCATTCACCACCCCGGTGGGTCTCAGCGAATTTAACTGTATGCCGTTCGGGCTCTGCAACGCACCAGGAACCTTCCAACGGTTGATGGAATGCTGTCTGGGACACCGGAACTTCGAGACAGTCCTGTTATACCTGGACGATGTCATCGTCTATTCCAAGACCTACGAGGACCACCTGAAACACATGGCAGAAGTGTTCGAAGCTCTGGCAAACTACGGCCTAAAGGTGAAACCCTCCAAGTGTCACCTCCTGAAACCAAAGGTGCAATACCTGGGACACGTGGTGAGTGCTGACGGAGTGGCTCCTGACCCTGGTAAGATCACCGTGATTAAGGACTGGCCAAGACCCTCCAGCATAAAGGAAGTGCGGCAGTTCCTCGGGTTGGTAGGCTACTACCGAAGATTCATTCCCGGTTTCACCAAAATGGCAGCCCCTATGCAGGACCTCCTGATAGGTCAATCTCGGAAAGCCAAAAACCAGAAGCCGCCCTTTAGGTGGGAAAAGCTGGAAGAGGAGTCCTTCTGCCAGCTGAAGATGGCCCTCACGGAGGATGAAATCCTGGCATATCCAGACTACAGCCAGCCCTTTATCCTCCACACGGACGCAAGCAACATTGGGCTAGGAGCCGTACTGTCCCAGATCCAGCAGGGGAAAGAACGGGTAATCGCTTACGCCAGCCGAAAGCTACGGCCCACGGAGAGGAACCCTGAGAATTATAGCTCATTCAAGCTGGAGTTCCTGGCAGTAGTGTGGGCAGTGACCGAACGTTTCAAGCATTACCTTGCCTCCTCCAAATTCACCGTGTACACGGATAACAACCCGTTGACACACCTGGACACTGCAAGGCTCGGTGCCCTGGAACAGAGATGGATGGCCCGCCTGTCCAACTTTGAATTCACCATCAAATACCGGGCAGGACGATCAAATGCCAACGCGGATGCCCTGTCTAGAATGCCGAACTTACCGGACGTAGGGGAAGATCCAGAAGATCTGGAAGAAGTTGAGCTCCCTGCGTTCCACCGTCATGGGATTACCCTGTATTCCCACCGTGTGAAGGACAGGCGCTCCGTGACGTTCAATCCCTTGCCCCACTACAACTGGGCGGAGACGCAAGACAGTGATCCCGCAGTCCATTTGGTGAAGGAAATGCTGACCCAGGCCGATGCCCGTCTTAACCCAGATGCTCCGGAGGAGACCAAGCAACTGTGGAAGGAGAAAAGTAAGCTGTTCCTCTACAGGGAGAAGCTGTGCCGGAGAATGGTTAACTCTCGAACGCATGAGTTGACCTGGCAGGTAGTGGTCCCAAGACGAGACGCGGCTATGGTTCTGGAGGCATACCACAACGGAGCAGGGCATTTCGGATGGAAGAAGCTGGAGTTCTTGTTGCGTGAACGGTTCTACTGGGTAGGCATGAGAGGAGCCATCGAGAGGTGGTGCAGAGACTGTGGCCTGTGCCACCTGAGAAGAAAAGATCGTGCCAGCCAGAAGACTCCCCTGCAGCCCATCTTCACCAGACAGCCACTGGAACTGGTAGCCCTGGACCATGTGAAACTGGCTCCAAGCAGATCTGGGTATGTCTACGCTGTTATGCACACGCCCGGACTGACTGGTGTGTGCGGGTGTTGTGGTTCCACTGGACCATGGACCGGAGAGTGCCTGGAGGGGCGTGACTAAGTATCTGGCCGATCCGACCAAGGTGGCACGACGGCATACGACGCCAGTGCACCAGGGAGAAACCGGGCAGAGGGACCAGGTGCTACTCCAGGTCAAACTCCGGACACGGGGGTTGACCCACACTGGGATTACTGGAACAGGCAGGTTAGGCTGGCACAGACTGGTGGATGTAAGCAAACACGGCAGGTATGCAGATGGGTGGATACAGGCGAGTATGCAGGCAGGGAGGTACTGGCCGAAAGAACGGGATGGAGCACAGAGAGGTTAAGACCCAGTACAGACTGGGTCACAGAACCGCAGATGCGGTAGACAACCACAGCAGAGAGGGAACGCCCGAAGCGGTGGGCAAGAACAGAGCAGGACGGGGCTGCAGGAGCAGCGAGCACAAGCAGGGCAGGACAGGACTGCCGGAGCAGCAGGCAGAAGCAGGGCAGGGCGGAAACCGCAGAAGCAGTAAGCAAGATAAGAGCAGAGCAGAAACCGCAGGAGCGGCAAGCAAGGCAAGAGCAGAGTGAAAACCGCAAGAGCGGCAAGCTAAGCAGGAGCAGAGCGGACACCGCAGAGCGGTAAACAAGGCAGGAGCAGAGTAGAAACCGCAAGAGCGGCAAGCTAAGCAGGAGCAGAGCGGACACCGCAGAGCGGTAAACAAGGCAGGAGCAGAGTAGAAACCGCAAGGGCGGCAAGCTAAGCAGGAGCAGAGCGGACACCGCAGAGCGGTAAACAAGGCAGGAGCAGAGCAGAAACCGCAAGAGCGGAAAGTTAAGCAGGAGCAGAGCGGACACCGCAGAGCGGTAAACAAGGCAGGAGCAGAGCAGAAACCGCAAGAGCGGCTAGCTAAGCAGGAGCAGAGCGGACACCGCAGAGCGGTAAACAAGGCAGGAGCAGAGCAGAAACCGCAAGAGCGGCAAGCTAAGCAGGAGCAGAGCGGACACCGCAGAGCGGTAAACAAGGCAGGAGCAGAGCAGAAACCGCAAGAGCGGCAAGCTAAGCAGGAGCAGAGCGGACACCGCAGAGCGGTAAACAAGGCAAGGGGATAGGACTCTGTTCACAAAGAACAGACGGAGAAGGAAAGGCAGAACCAGAAGCACGCACAGTACTTACATAGAAGTAGCGAGCGTACACTAAATTCACAACAGAGGTACAGAGACGACGAGAAGGAATTTAGGAGCGGGTTCAGACTCTGCAGAAAGACGCAGAAAACAGACATAGAGGGAAAAGGGAGACAAGGTTAAAGTAGAAACGAGGCACAGACAACAGGGAACAGAGGAACGGAAACAGAGACAGCAAGGCAGGAACACAAACAGGACTCTGTTCAGACGGGAACAGATACCGCAAGGCAGGAACACAAACAGGACTCTGTTCAGACGGGAACAGATACCGCAAGGCAGGGACACAAACAGGACTCTGTTCAGATGGGAACAGATACCGCAAGGCAGAGACACAAACAGGACTCTGTTCAGACGGGAACAGATACCGCAAGGCACAGACAGGCAGATCTAGGAATACGGCCCCTAGAAGGCGAAAGAACAGGCAAGAAGCGTGTTCACAAGAACAGACCACAGTTCAGACACAGAACTGGAAAACAGGCAGGAAAACAGGATAGGACCTGGCATGTCAGAGACAAAAAGCCAACTGACAAGAAACAATGCTCAGGCGGCATCTTGAGGAAGAAGGTGGTATAAATACCCAAAGATGGACAGCAATAGGCTGAAGGTGCAACAGGGGCGTGTCCGCAGCAGGTACAAGAAACAGGAAGTTCAGCGGGCGTCGCCCTATGCAGCCAAAGTGGAGCAGAGCAGAGCACAAGGAAAGAAGCCAGACTAGGAAGCTGGGCGGGAGATGAAGTTTGCGATCTTGCATGATGAGAGATGGAACACCATGCAAGAACGCCGCCAGGTATGCTACAGTACCCCCCCCCTTACGCCCCCTCTTCTTCAGGCCTGCAAGGATCTTCCGCAGGGAATTTGGGGGCCAATCCCTCTCTTCAAGGAGATTACTTCTATTGTCCACAGGAGGAGACAAAACTGGTCTCATAATCTGGATGGCTAGGATGCGACTTTCCATCCAGCCATCTTCAGCAACAGATGAAACGGGTGAAGTACCAGAAACAGCACACAAAAAAGTCTCTCTACATTTATTTTTAGGCAGCACCCCAAAAAGTTCAGGAGACAACTGGAGGTCCTCTGCCGGGTTGGAGGGGTGCAGAGACTCGGGGGTAGCCTCTGCTTCGGGGTACATCTTGTCAAGCTCACAGGATGAAATGGGCAAAGTATCAGGTACAAGGTGTAGAGAAGACACTGCCTCTTTGTTATGTGGTGGTACCCCGGAGGATTCAGGAAACAACTGGGGGTCCTCCGCCAGGTTGGAGGGATACCGAGACTCGAGGGTAACCTCTGCTTCGGAGTACACAAGGTCAGACTCACTGGAAGAAGAGGGCGAGGTATCAGGTACCGAGTAAAGGAGAGTCTCTGTCCATTCGCTATCAGGTAGCACCCCGGAGGGTTCAGGAGACGACTGGAGGTCCTCCGCCTGGTCGGAGGGGTGTAGAAACTCGGGGGTAACCTCTGCTTCGGAGTACACTAGGTCAGACTCACTGGAAGAAGCGGGCGAGGTATCAGGTACCGAGTAAAGGAGAGTCTTAGTCCATTCGCTATAAGGTAGCACCCCGAAGGGTTCAGGAGATGACTGGAGGTCCTCCGCCTGGTCGGAGGGGTGTAGAGACTCGGGGGTAACCTCTGCTTCGGAGTACACTAGGTCGGACTCACTGGAAGAAGCGGGCGAGGTATCAGGTACAGAGAATAGGAGAGTCTCTGTCCTTTCGCTACCAGGTAGCACCCCGAAGGGTTCTGGAGACAACTGGAGGTCCTCCGCCTGGTCAGAGGGGTGTAGAGACTCGGGAGTTACTACCACTTTGAGGCACCCATTGTCAGGCCCACAGGACTGAGCAGACGAAGTATCGGGTACCGGGTGTAGGGAAGTCTCTCTCCAATTGTCATCGAGTGGTATCCCGGAGGATTCAGGAGGCAACAAGGGGTCCTCCGCCAGGTAGTAGAGGTGTACAGACTCGGAGGTAAACACAGCTTCGGAGCATCCTTGGACATGCACACTGGTTAAAGTGGGTGTAGAATCTGATGCCAGGTGCAGGAAGCTCTCCTGTGTGGACTCTGGATGGGTAGCAGTCTCTTCTGGCTGGAGAACTGGTGCACCACCCACGCACATCACCCGCTGGGGCTTCTCCGGGATACAGGAAGATGAAGCTTCAGTAGGGACTTCAAGGTTGGGGTCAGGAGGTCTCAGGGAGGACAGACCCTGGCGTGACGGCTTGCCTCTGCGTCTAGCACGTCTGGACTGCCTCTTGAGGTTTGGAGCAGTATTCTGGAGAGTGTAGTCATCCTGAGTGGATTCAGGGCAAGCAACAGTCTTTTCGGGCAGGAGAACTTGTGCGCTACCTATGCACATTACCCGTCGGGGCTGCTCCGGGATACAGGGAAGTGAAGCTTCAGCAGGGGCTTCAGGGTTATGATCATCGAAAGCCAAAAGGAAGGCCACCAGGAAGGCCTGTAGGTCAAGAACGATAGGATCCTGTGCTTCCCATAGGGGGTTGATCCATTCCAAGGCATCACCCGCTAGGTTGGACATTATAAATCCCACCTTAACCCGATCAGAAGAATAAGCATTAGCATAGAACCGGAACTGCAGCAAGCATTGCCACACAAACGCACGGCATTGTTTTGGATCCCCGTAGTACCGTGGTGGATCCGCGGGAGCAGGTGCAGCTTCATCAGGGACTCCAGGGTTGGGGTCATCGAAGACCATTAGGAAGGCCACCAGGAAGGCCTGCAGGTCAAGGACGATAGGATCCCAAGCTTCCCATAGGGGGGTGACCCACTTCAAGGCATCCCCTGCTAGGTAGTCAATTATAAATGCCACTTTAGACCAATCAGAATGAAAAGAAAGAGGGTAGAACTTGAAGTGCAGCATGCATTGCTCCACAAATGCACGACTTTGTTTTGGATCCCCATAGTACTGGGGCGGATCCGCAGGAACGGGTGCAGAAAGTTCCATCTGGACTTGTGCGAAATTAGCCTGGAACTCAGCTAGAGAAAAAAAAAAAATATATATTTATTTATTTTTAATGCACGTATTAGCTGGAAAACGTCTCAGAGAGCGAAGGCCGTGGGGCTCAACGGGAACCATGGCCTGAGCATGCTGTTATGCACACGCCCGGACTGACTGGCGTGTGCGGGTGTTGTGGTTCCACTGGACCATGGACCGGAGAGTGCCTGGAGGGGCGTGACTAAGTATCTGGCCGATCCGACCAAGGTGGCACGACGGCATACGACGCCAGTGCACCAGGGAGAAACCGGGCAGAGGGACCAGGTGCTACTCCAGGTCAAACTCCGGACACGGGGGTTGACCCACACTGGGATTACTGGAACAGGGAGGTTAGGCTGGCACAGACTGGTGGATGTAAGCAAACACGGCAGGTATGCAGATGGGTGGATACAGGCGAGTATGCAGGCAGGGAGGTACTGGCCGAAAGAACGGGCTGGAGCACAGAGAGGTTAAGACCCAGTACAGACTGGGTCACAGAACCGCAGATGCGGTAGACAACCACAGCAGAGAGGGAACGCCCGAAGCGGTGGGCAAGAACAGAGCAGGACGGGGCTGCAGGAGCAGCGAGCACAAGCAGGGCAGGACAGGACTGCCGGAGCAGCGGGCAGAAGCAGGGCAGGGCGGAAACCGCAGAAGCAGTAAGCAAGATAAGAGCAGAGCAGAAAACGCAGGAGCGGCAAGCAAGGCAAGAGCAGAGTGAAAACCGCAAGAGCGGCAAGCTAAGCAGGAGCAGAGCGGACACCGCAGAGCGGTAAACAAGGCAGGAGCAGAGTAGAAACCGCAAGAGCGGCAAGCTAAGCAGGAGCAGAGCGGACACCGCAGAGTGGTAAACAAGGCAGGAGCAGAGTAGAAACCGCAAGGGCGGCAAGCTAAGCAGGAGCAGAGCGGACACCGCAGAGCGGTAAACAAGGCAGGAGCAGAGCAGAAACCGCAAGAGCGGCAAGTTAAGCAAGAGCAGAGCGGACACCGCAGAGCGGTAAACAAGGCAGGAGCAGAGCAGAAACCGCAAGAGCGGCAAGCTAAGCAGGAGCAGAGCGGACAACGCAGAGCGGTAAACAAGGCAGGAGCAGAGCAGAAACCGCAAGAGCGGCAAGCTAAGCAGGAGCAGAGCGGACACCGCAGAGCGGTAAACAAGGCAGGAGCAGAGCAGAAACCGCAAGAGCGGCAAGCTAAGCAGGAGCAGAGCGGACACCGCAGAGCGGTAAACAAGGCAAGGGGATAGGACTCTGTTCACAAAGAACAGACGGAGAAGGAAAGGCAGAACCAGAAGCACGCACAGTACTTACATAGAAGTAGCGAGCGTACACTAAATTCACAACAGAGGTACAGAGACGACGAGAAGGAATTTAGGAGCGGGTTCAGACTCTGCAGAAAGACGCAGAAAACAGACATAGAGGGAAAAGGGAGACAAGGTTAAAGTAGAAATGAGGCACAGACAACAGGGAACAGAGGAACGGAAACAGAGACAGCAAGGCAGGAACACAAACAGGACTCTGTTCAGACGGGAACAGATACCGCAAGGCAGAGACACAAACAGGACTCTGTTCAGCCGGGAACAGATACCGCAAGGCACAGACAGGCAGATCTAGGAATACGGCCCCTAGAAGGCGAAAGAACAGGCAAGAAGCGTGTTCACAAGAACAGACCACAGTTCAGACACAGAACTGGAAAACAGGCAGGAAAACAGGATAGGACCTGGCATGTCAGAGACAAAAAGCCAACTGACAAGAAACAATGCTCAGGCGCCATGTTGAGGAAGAAGGTGGTATAAATACCCAAAGATGGACAGCAATAGGCTGAAGGTGCAACAGGGGCGTGTCCGCAGCAGGTACAAGAAACAGGAAGTTCAGCGGGCGTCGCCCTATGCAGCCAAAGGGGAGCAGAGCAGAGCACAAGGAAAGAAGCCAGACCAGGAAGCTGGGCGGGAGATGAAGTTTGCGATCTTGCATGATGAGAGATGAAACACCATGCAAGAACGCCGCCAGGTATGCTACATACGCCCTCACAATCGTAGATCATTACTCCCGGTTCCTGGTGGTGGTCCCGGTCAAGGACTTAACGGCTCAAACAGCAGCTAGAGCCTTCCAGCAGCACTTCTGCCGTCCACACGGGTACCCGGACCAAGTGTTGACAGACCAAGGACCAGCCTTCGAAGCGGAGGTCTTCCAGGAGTTCTGCAACCTGTATGGCTGCAAGAAGATAAGAACAACGCCCTATCACCCTCAAACCAATGGACTCTGCGAGAAGATGAACCAGGTGGTGATAGATCTGCTAAAAACATTGCCCCTGGAAGAACGCAGTTTGTGGCCTGAGAGACTGCCCGACCTGGTGGAACTGTATAACCACATCCCTGTAGGTTCCACCAACTGTACCCCGGCTTACCTAATGAGAGCAAGACCTGGTAAGCTGCCTATCGAACTGGATATGGGAGTCCTGACGCCTGAGGACACCTCACCAGAGGCAGACTGGGATACAGAACGGCAGCAGCAGTATCGGAAAGTACAGGAGAGCATCGAGCGAAGTCTGTCTCAAGCTAGAGAAAGGCAAGAGAAGGCTTATAACTAGTGTTGAGCCACCCCCGTAGTGTTCGAGTTCGGTTCGGTTCGTCGAACACCCGTGTGTTCGCCGAACTGTTCGTCGAACTGTTCGTCGAACACCTTCAAACACCGTTAAAACCAATGGCAGGCAAACCAAAACACATAGAAACACATAGAAAACACCTTCAAAGGTGTCCAAAAGCTGACAAACTGCTCAGAAGACATAACTAACACATGGAAAAGTGACAAGTACATATAGTTATGCGAAAATAAAAGAGGTGGAGGAGTAAAAGGAGGGGGAGACACAGATATAGGCATGTCATGCCCTTCTAAAATCCAAAAAGTGAGAAGCCGACACGGCCAGTCCGCTCCTGCCCGTGCCACCTCCGTGTCGCCGGGTTTGTGCCAGAGCCGCGGTGAACCCTGATGGCCAGCCCCCCTCTCCCAATACTGGTGCCTGTCCGCTGGTGGGTCGAGCGAGCCCCCCTGTGGTGGAGGCAGCTCTAAGCTTTTTAATTTAAATTGTCTCTCTAATTTGAATGAATACACTTTAAATCCATTTACAAGGATCTATTGGAGGGCAAGTCTCATGCCAGCAGTCGCGTAATTCCAGCTCTAGTAGCGTCCACTAAAGCTGCTGCAGTTAAAAAGCTTTTATAAGGATCGAGCTCGGCTGTCCACCGCAAGGCATCCTACTGCCAGTCCCAGCCCCTATGCCTTGGGGTGCCTCCTGATGCTCTTCACTGAGTATCCCATGGTCCCGAAGCATTTCCTTTGAAAAAATTAAGTGTCTAAACTACAGGTGGTGTAGCTTGCTTAACAGCCGGGATAATCCGCTGACTAGCAGACACTGCTACTAGGCACAAAGTATTTCCTGGGCTAGATGCAGTTAAAAATTTGTAATTAGATACTCTCGTTGGATGCTGAGAAAGCATTCCATAGAGTCTCCTGGCACGCCATATATGATTCTCTTAAAAAGCTTGGGGTAGGGGTCTAGGGGACCCTTTTATAGCCAAAATCACGGCCCTGTATCACAATACGTCACCTAGGCTGAAGATAAATGGAACTGTAGCACCCTGAGGGCTCGGTTGCTACAGAGGTATTGCACCTCACCCAGAGGTGTGATATCTCACTCTCAGGTAAGGATGGAGTGTGGATCAGGACCCGACACCTGCATGCATTACACCACATTGCCGTGGGGCAGGGCGACCAATATGCCTCTGAGATGGGCACGACAGTCCCTGTCCCTGGCTGGAGTGGGGGGAGGGAACACTGAGGAAGGGGAACCCTGAAGTGCAGGAGCAGGGAGGAAGCAGTTCCTGGGTGCATTGAGAAGGGAGTATAAAAGGTGGGCACCATCTTAGTTCAGTGCAGAGAAGTCTGAGCAGAAGTGGCAGGGAGCAGGGTCTCTGCATGAGCTCTGCTCCGGAGGCGGGCCTAGTAACAGAGGCCCAGGCCTGGAAGAGGGAGAAGGAAGGAAGAGGAGCGGAGAAGGCTCCAGGAACGAGGAATGAAGGGATCCCAGGGGTGCGGACGGGCGAGTCGCCACCGCACGCCCGAATCCACCTGCGTGGAGGAGTCAGGCCAAAGTGGGAGACCGGTCCCCGAAACTAGTGGAGGCAGGAAACGACCCTCAGCTAGAAACCGGAGGCTGTGACATTTTATGTGGCGCAGCCCCTCGCTACACCCGCTAGGAAGGCACCACATAGGGTCAGGGAAACTGGCGCCAAGTTTACCAAGAGGAGGCCCGAGGCAGCCGGACAGAAGGGTTGGTAAGAAAGGCCAGACAAAGGACACACAAAGGGGGTCCTGTGAAGCGCTCCAAAGTTATCTGGGAGTTGTCTGAGCCCGTCACCTGGTGAGCACAGTACGACGTGGGCAGCCGTTACCTGCAGACGTGGTCTGGATAATAAGAACTGTGAGTAAAGGCCCTGGACTGCATCACTGACTCCGTGTCGTTACTGCTGCTGCCCTGCACCATCACCCCCATCCTCCGCATACACTGCCCTGAGGCTATACTCCTCCCGTGGGGAGTTATGCTATGCTCTGCTGCACCCACAACACCATCCTCAGCGGTCTGCCCTGCAGCGGCGGTTCACTCTGACCGCAATCCACGGGTGGCGTAGTCTGACATTTAAACATCAAAACCACATAAATAGTTCCGCCACTGGTTTGACCACCCTGAGCCACGGAACCGGGTTGCCGCCACGAAGACTACAACCACCAGCATCCACCAAAAAGGGTCCGGCTCCGGGTGTCCCAAGGCCCAGGGGGTGCATCAGAACATTTTCATCACCTTTCACAATCACCAATGGGACAAGGCAGGGATGTCCTCTGTCCCCTCTCTTATACATCCTAGTGACGGAGCACCTGCTCTCATCAATTCGCCATAACCCCAATATTAGGTGGATTGAGGTGGGAGGCACCGAGTACAAGTGCTCTCTATTTGCTGATGATGTCCTAGTATATATCACTCAATCACATATATCCATCCATGCTGTTATGGCTGAAATAGATCACTTTGTTACATGGTCAAATTTTAAAATCAATGCAGCGAAGTCTGAGGCCCTCGATGTCTCCCTCCCCAAATCCATATAGGATTCCATCCAGTCCAACTTTCCCTTTGGCTGGCCCTCACAGGGTATCAAATACTTAGGAATTCCTATTCATAGAGACCTCTCCCATCTATGTTATCTTAATTTTGGGCCCTTTATTGAACAACTCCATACAGACCACGGTTGGCAAGTTAGAACTGTAAGATTCACTACGTGAACCACTGGTGTTTTGTGGAAAAGCACATGTACACTGCGTTCCAAATTATTATGCAAAAAGTGTTTAGGAGTGATAAGGGAAGAATTTGTTTGTTTGTCAGTTAAACTCATTGATGGTGATGTGTGTCAGGGCTCTTTATATCACTGTAAGCAATTGCAGACACCTGTGCTAATTAGTTTGGCAGGTGTGTCCAATGAAAGGCAAGACTACTTAAGAAGGCTGTCTCACATTATTAAGCAGCCTACATTTTCTGCCAAAATGGGAAAGAAAAAGGATGTGTCGGCTGCTGAGAAGCAACAAATTGTGGAGTGTTTAGGTCAAGGCATGACTACAATCAACATTGTGCGATGATCAGGATGAAGTGTCTTGGCAATCAAAAAGTATGTAGCTGATTCACAGTACACACGTGTGCGTGCTGATAAGGGCAAATTGAGGACTCTTTCCTACAGGCAATTACGTCAGGTTGAAAGAGCAGCGGCAAAAAAGCCTTGTCATAGCAGCAGACAAGTTTTTGAAGCTGCTTGTGCCTCCAACGTCCCCCGAACAACAAGATGCAGGGTCCTTCAGAGGTTTGCAGCTGTGCATACGCCATCCTGTCGACCTCCTCTATCCACTTCACACAAGCAGAAACGGCTCCAGTGGGCCAAACATTACATGAAGACTGATTTCAAAACTGTTTTGTTCACGGATGAGTGCCGTGCAGCGCTCGATGGTCCAGATGGATGGAGTGGAGGATGGTTGGTTGATGAACACCCCACGCAAACACGGCTACAGCGCCAACCAGGAGGAGGTGGAGTAATGTTTTGGGCTGGAATCATGGGGAGAGAGATTGTCGGCCCCTTTAGGATCCCTGAAGGCGCTAAAGATGAACTCCATAATGTATGTGGATTTTCTCAAACAGCACTTCCTGCCATGGTTCAAGAAGAAGAGCCGTGTATTTCACAGCAAGATCATTTTTCTGCATGATAATGCACCATCTCATGCTGCACATAAAACATATGCATCTCTGGCTGATATGGGCATAAAAGGGGACAAACTTATGGTGTGACCCCCATGCTCCCCTGACCTGTACCCCATTCAGAACCTTTGGAGCATCATTAAAAGGAGTGTCTATGATGGCGGGAGGCAGTTCACATCTAAGCAACAGCTCTGGGAGGGTATTCTGTCCTCATGCAAAACAATTGAAGCAGAAACCATCCAAAACCTAACAAATTCAATGGACGAGAGAGTTCAGAAGCTCCTTTCGAACAAGGGGTCCTATGTGAAAATGTAACATCACCTAGAATAAAGTTTTGAGTTGAAAACTGTTTGATTTCAGTTTCTAACAACCTGCTAATGCTTATAATTTCAAAAAGGACCATTTTTTTGGTCTTTATTAAAATGAAAAGGTTGATCGAAAAGTTTGGGGGATCTAAGAGTGTGGCAACCCAGTAGTCATGATTACTTCGAATTCTGACAATATGAGGGTCATGCTGCAGGTAGTGCAGCAAGAAGGCACTTATGTGTCTTGCGCATCTCGGAGCCCCAAAATTATTTTCCAGGCTAGAAGCAGCTAAAAATTATTATTAATTTTAAATCTGGTGAAGCTTTAGTATAGATGGCCTAATAGGATCAGTGCTGCACACTGCTACAAAGCCCAAATTATTTTCCAGCCAAGATACAGATAAACATGATTAGTAATTTGAAAGCTTAAAACGGTTGGTAGGGTCATTTTAACCAATCATCAAGCTTTTACTCTCCCCAGGATGACACAGGGGTAGAAAAGTCGTTTCGGATCCATGATTTGTTCATCTTTATGAACGTGAGTCTGTCTACATTATCAGTGGAGAGCCGCGTGCGCTTATCTGTCAGCACACCACCAGCAGCGCTGAACACACGTTCAGACAGAACGCTGGCTGCGGGGCATGACAAGATCTCCAAGGCGTAAGTGGCTAGCTCCGGCCATTTATCCAGATTGGAAGCCCAAAAAGAGCAAGGGTCCAGTGACACAGTCGTGGCTTCAATGTTTACTTGGAGATACTCCTGTACCATCGTCTCTAGGCGTTGACTATGTGTCAGACTTCTTGTCTCCTGTGGCCTTGCAAAGGATGGGCTAAAAAAGTGGTGAAATGATTCCGCAAAATTGATGTTACCAGCAGATACTGTGGTTCTGTTACGGTTTGAGTGCTGAACACTTGACGGTCCCACGGTTGGCAAGTTGGAACTGTGAGATTCACTACGTGCACCACTGGTATTTTGTGGAAAAGCACATGTAAGATTCTGCAACAGTCTCTGCTGATACTCCTGCATGCGTGCATCCCTTTCTATGGCAGGAATAATTTCTGCAAATTTACTTTTGTACCGGGGATCTAACAGTGTGGCAACCCAGTAGTCAGGATTATTTCTAATTCTCACAATTCGAGGGTCATGTTGCAGGTAGTGCAGCAAGAAGGCACTCATGTGTGTTGCGCATCCAGGAGCACCAAGTCCCTGTTGTGTTGGTGGCGAGGTAACAATCATGCTTCCTTCCTCTGTCCTCTCCCCCCAACCTCGCACAACAGAAATGTGATCAAGGTCTCCCTCATCTGATGAGTCTTCCATCAGTTCGTCCTCCACTTCTTCCTGGGCTCCTGCACCTTCCTCACTAGTTTGGCTGCTACCATGCGCCCTGGTAAAACCATCTCCCCCACCCTCATATGCCTGCCGCCTTGGTGCTGCCGACCGTCTGGACCTTGCAGATGTTAGCCCTTCCGCATACAACTCCTCCTCCTCTACTTCCTCCACCTCCTCTTGTGCCACCACCTGACTCCGAATTCATGTGCTCCAGCATGTAAATCACCGGAATAGTCATGCTGATAATGGCATCGTCAGCACTAAACATCTTCGTCGCCATTTCAAAACTGTGCAGAAGGGTGCATAGGTCCCTGATCTGAGACCACTCCTCCAGCGTGATTTGCCCCACCTCTGAATCTCGTTGGCCCAGGCTATACGTCAGAACGTATTGCACCAGGGCTTGTCGCTGCTGCCACAGTCGCTGCAACATGTACAGAGTTGAATTCCACCGGGTAGGCACATCGCATTTTAGCCAGTGAAGTGGCAGGCCCAACGACTTCTGTAGAGATGTAAGTCGCTGAGCTGCGGGATGCGAACGGCGGAAGTGAGCACACAGCGACCGTGCCCTCTGCAGAAGGCCATCTAGTCTGGGATAGTGGGCTAAAAATTGCTGGACAACCAGGTTCAACACGTGAGCCATACAAGGCACGTGTGTGACATTGCCCCGGCGAAGGGCCGCACCCAGGTTTGCAGCATTGTCGCACACGGCCTTCCCTGGTTTCAGGTCCAGTGGAGACAACCATTCATGAAATTGGTTCTCCAGAGCTGACCACAACTCCTCAGCTGTGTGACTCACATTTCCCAGACATTTCAATGTAAAAACCGCCTGATGACGTTGAGCCCTACTGCCAGCATAGTAAGGAGGTGTGCAGGATCCCTTCTGCGCAGTTAGAAAGCTTGTGGCATGACCAGACAGGCTTTGGGTGCAGGTGGAAGACCGAGAGGAGGTTGAGGAGGCAGAAGCAGTGGAGGAACTTTGACATAAAGAGGATTGACGCACAACTCGTGGGGGCGGCAAGACTTGGACAGAAGCCCCTTGTCCTGCTGTCACCATAGTTACCCAGTGCCCAGTCAGCGACATGTAACGCCCCTGTCCATGCCTACTCGTCCAAGTGTCTGTGGTGAAATGCACCCTGTCACACACAGAGTTTCTCAAAGAAGCGGTGATGTTGTGTGCGACTTGCTGGTGGAGCGCAGGCACACCTTTCTTTGAGAAGTAGTGCCGACTGGGCATCTGGTACTGGGGCACTGCGACGGACATAAGGTCTCGAAAATCCTCTGTGTCCACCAGGCGGAAAGGCAGCATTTCTGTAGCCAAGAGCTTGCAGATGGTGAAATTCAACCTCTTAGCTTTCTCATGGCTAGGAGGAAATGGTCTTTTACTTGTCCACATCTGAGGGACCGAGGGCTGGCTATTGTGCTTAGACGGGGTTGATAAGGGTGTCCCCGGCAAACTGCCGGTCTGTGAGGAAGATGCAGGCGGACATGTTAGGTTGCCTTGATCCAAAGGTGGTGCTATCGATGTCGGACAGCGCTCAACACCAGCTGGTGTTACCACCTCCAAAGAAAATGATGACCTGCCAATCACGCTGGCTGTTGCGGGTAAAGAGGTGGCAGGTCTGTGCCCCAAAACAGGTGTGACTGCTGTCCCCCCAGTCACAGAGGATGAAGAGGCCACAGATGCACAAGATATGGCAGACGGCGGCTGGCCCGGCCGGCTAGGCCGCATTGTAGCACACTGAGCTTCCCACTGCAACTTATGCTTCATGTCCATGTGCCGGTTCATGCATGAAGTACTCAAACTATGTATTTTTTGGCCTCTACTTAGCTTTTGCTGACAAATGTTACAGATAACACGAGTTGGGTCATCTTTATCGATCTGAAAAAATGCCCAGGCTATGCAAGGCTTAGCACCCATGCGACCTGAAGAGCCACCACGACTTGTGGTGAGAGGCAGAGTTGTGTTTGAGGATGCAGTTGTTGACGTGCTTCCAGTACTACGTCTCTGTCCAGGAAGGCGCAACCTGACCTCGTCGTCACTAGCATCTTCCTCCACCTCCTCTGCTGACCTCATCTCTTGGCTGACTGTGGGTTGACAGTAAGTGGGATCTCCAACCTCATCATCATCACCCTGTGCGTTATCACACCCGTCGTCCTCAGAGCCAACCTGTTCCTGCCCTGACAAAAAACTAAAGTTGTCGCTCCAATCAGGTATTTGAGTCTTAATATCGTCTTCCTCATTGTCTCCACCAACAGGAGTTACAGTTTGGGAATGAGGGTCTACATTATGGTCAGAACCTTCTGCGTCTGGTCCTGGATCCGACTCATAAAGATTCTGGGCATCAGTGCAGATCATTTCCTCGTCTGGATTCACAGAAGCGCTGGAGTCGACCTCTGATTCCCAGGCTATAGTATGAGTAAACAGCTCTGCAGACTCAACCATCTGTTCTACCTCATACTCAGACGGGCAGCTGGAGATTTGGGAGCTGTGAGGAAGCAAGTGCGATTGGGGTGACACCTTTGAGGACTGGAGTATTTGTGATGTTGAAGTTGATGTGGAGGAGAGCCCACTTAAAGGAGCACTTGATATCCGTTGAAGCACCTGCTGTTTTTGTGCCTCATCTGGAATTTGTAGCGATTGGCGTGGCCATAAGAAAGGGATCTTATCACATTGTCCGCTAAAAGAAGTAGACATTTTAGTTTGGCTGGAAGATGGTCTTTCTTCTGCAGATGTTACTGTTGCTTTAACACCTACCCCATGGACACAACCTTTTTTCCCCTTCCCAACACGCCTATTCCCCTTTCCACCAGCAGCAGGCCTTTTTCCACTCATTTTGGTGGTTAACTAATTCACAACTCTGGAGTTGTTTGCACAAAAAAACAATGGATGGGAACCGAGCAGAGCTGAGTGGCCAAACTGTGGTATTAGGCCAAAATTATTGGCTGGGTTAGATGCAGAAAAAAATTATATTCAATTTGCAACCTGATGGAGGTCTGTATAGATGGATTAATAGAACAAGTCCCACACACAGCTAGAAGCCCAATATTTTTTCAGAGGTAGATGCAGAAAAAAATATATTCAGTTTGCAACCTGATGGAGGTCAGTATAGATGGACTAATACAACAAGTCCCACACACAGCTAGAAGCCCAATATTTTTTCAGAGGTAGATGCAAAAAAAAATATATTCAGTTTGCAACCTGATGGAGGTCTGTATAGATGGATTAATAGAACAAGTCCCACACACAGCTAGAAGCCCAATATTTTTTCAGAGGTAGATGCAGAAAAAAATATATTCAGTTTTCAACCTGATAGAGGTCTGTATAGATGGATTAATAGAACAAGTCCCACACACAGCTAGAAGCCCAATATTTTTTCAGAGGTAGATGCAGAAAAAAATATATTCAGTTTGCAACCTGCTGGAGGTCTGTATAGATGGATTAATAGAACAAGTCCCACACACAGCTAGAAGCCCAATATTTTTTCAGAGGTAGATGCAGAAAAAAATATATTCAGTTTTCAACCTGATAGAGGTCTGTATAGATGGATTAATAGAACAAGTCCCACACACAGCTAGAAGCCCAATATTTTTTCAGAGGTAGATGCAGAAAAAAATATATTCAGTTTGCAACCTGCTGGAGGTCTGTATAGATGGATTAATAGAACAAGTCCCACACACAGCTAGAAGCCCAATATTTTTTCAGAGCTAGATGCAGAAAAAAATATATTCAGTCTGCAACCTGATGGAGGTCTGTATAGATGGATTAATAGAACAAGTCCCACACACAGCTAGAAGCCCAATATTTTTTCAGAGGTAGATGCAGAAAAAAATATATTCAGTTTGCAACCTGATGGAGGTCAGTATAGATGGACTAATACAACAAGTCCCACACACAGCTAGAAGCCCAATATTTTTTCAGAGGTAGATGCAAAAAAAAATATATTCAGTTTGCAACCTGATGGAGGTCTGTGTAGATGGATTAATAGAACAAGTCCCACACACAGCTAGAAGCCCAATATTTTTTCAGAGGTAGATGCAGAAAAAAATATATTCAGTTTTCAACCTGATAGAGGTCTGTATAGATGGATTAATAGAACAAGTCCCACACACAGCTAGAAGCCCAATATTTTTTCAGAGGTAGATGCAGAAAAAAATATATTCAGTTTGCAACCTGATGGAGGTCTGTATAGATGGATTAATAGAACAAGTCCCACACACAGCTAGAAGCCCAATATTTTTTCAGAGCTAGATGCAGAAAAAAATATATTCAGTCTGCAACCTGATGGAGGTCTGTATAGATGGATTAATAGAACAAGTCCCACACACAGCTAGAAGCCCAATATTTTTTCAGAGGTAGATGCAGAAAAAAATATATTCAGTTTGCAACCTGATGGAGGTCAGTATAGATGGACTAATACAACAAGTCCCACACACAGCTAGAAGCCCAATATTTTTTCAGAGGTAGATGCAGAAAAAAATATATTCAGTTTGCAACCTGATGGAGGTCTGTATAGATGGACTAATACAACAAGTCCCACACACAGCTAGAAGCCCAATATTTTTTCAGAGGTAGATGCAGAAAAAAATATATTCAGTTTGCAACCTGATGGAGGTCTGTATAGATGGATTAATAGAACAAGTCCCACACACAGCTAGAAGCTCAATATTTTTTCAGAGGTAGATGCAGAAAAAAATATATTCAGTTTGCAATCTGATGGAGGTCTGTATAGATGGATTAATAGAACAAGTCCCACACACAGCTAGAAGCCTAATATTTTTTCAGAGGTAGATGCAGAAAAAAATATATTCCGTTTTTCAACCTGTTGGAGGTCTGTATAGATGGATTAATAAAACAAGTCCCACACACAGCTAGAAGCCCAATATTTTTTCAGAGCTAGATGCAGAAAAAAATTATATTCAGTTTGCAACCTGATGGAGGTCAGTATAGATGGACTAATAGAATGATGCTATGCCCAAAAGATTTTACTTCACTAGGTGCAGTAAAAAAATTGGTATTCTATACACAGGTGGTATATCTTGCAACACAGATAGGCTACTCCACTGACTAACACACTCTGCAATAGGCCAAAAAGGATTAGCTTTGCTAGATTCAGCCAAATGCTGTGAAAATAACTTGCACAGCACTGACACAGACCTGTCTGGCAAAAACTGATAGGAACTGATGTAACCTAGTCCTGAAAAGGACTCCAATTACAATTAGTCTTTACTCCCACAATCTATCTATTTAAGAGCACAGACCTGCCTGATAAAAGTCGTAGGAAATGCTGTAACTTAGTCCTTAAAAGGACTGCAATCACAACTATTCCCTACTCCCAAGCTATCTGTAGATTTGTGCGAAAATTGGCTTGAAATTAACAAGGTATAGCGCACACAGCAACAGCGGTGCCGTCTAACACGCAGCTGCAGCAGTGAGAAAATGGTGGCGACGGGGAAAATGGCTTGGTCTTATAGGGCAAGGACATGTGACATACACTGCCAATGACACATGCCCTTGCTTGTGTGAAAAAAAGCACTTCGCTCCGTGTGTGCGCTGCTGATAGGCTGACAGATTGCACCTCCCTACTGTAAATGCGGGAAAGAGAAAAAAAAATGGAGATCTTCATTGTTCCTGCAGAGATCCATCCCCTGCCCTTCCCCCCACCCCGCTGTACACTCAAACTGCGTATTAACATTAATTTTCATCATTACTGAGAAAAAATCCAGTTATGATTTTGGTGCATGAACAGTTATCGAACATAACCTCGAACAGCCGAATTTTTCTCAAATTGTTCGTGTTCGCCGAACGGCTCGAACACTGCCCAAAACAGCTCGAATTTGAGATTGGCGAACAGTTCGAGTAGAACAACGCTCATCTCTACTTATAACCAGTATGCTCCCGCTGTTCCCCTGGTACCTGGAGAGCAGGTCTTGAAGAGGAAGAGGCGGCTCCACAAGTTGGATGACCAGTGGGAGAAGGACTCGTACACCGTACTGCCATCAAGCCATGAGAACCCAAAAATCTGCGTAATCAGTAAGGATGGAGGAGAAACCACAGCCATTGTCTCCAGAGACCACCTGAAGAAGTGTCCTGAGCAGCTGCAAAGCCCTGAAGAAGATCAAGAAAACCCTCAACCCGCAGAGGAAAGGGAAGAAATGATCAGTACCGTACTCGGAGACTTCCCCCGGTCTTGGACACAAGTAAACGGCGCTGTCGTGGTACTCGTCCTCACCTTTCTCCAGCCAGCCCCGCAAGTGCCTACAGAGGAACCAGAAGAGCTGGAAGAGCAGCCGGCCCAAGAGGCAGAAGAGTCCACACCAGCAGTACAGGAGAATCAACCATCTGCTAGTAGTGAGCCTGCTGTGCCCCTAGTGAGCCAAAGAGTGCGCAGAAAGCTGCCCAGCTTGCCCATAACACCTCCTACACCCTGTAGTGCAGAACCAGTTAGTGAGCTCCGTAGGTCCACTAGAGACACTAGAGGTCAGATGCCCGCTCGCTGGAGAATCTAAACTAATGCACTGTGAATTTATCTGTTAAGTGTTTATGGTTCATGTTGGTTGCCTGTTACTAATTATGTTTCTCAGTTACCCTGCAGATTTATTTGAACTAACAGGTTATGGACACTGGATAACCGGAACAGTTTTGTAGATAGTTGCACCTTGGTGCCTCTTGTGAAGACGGTCGCAGAAGAGAAAACCTGTCTGGCGTGGCCTCCTTGCGGCCCAAAGTAGTTAGTATACCCTTGCAGCCACGCCCAAGGACAACGCAAGGGGTTTGCTTTGGACAGGTCCCCTACTTCCCTTAAAACTTCACCTTGGGTGATATGGACACCCGGTCACGGAAACGCCGTGACCTCTACAGACTAAAGTTTCTTGTGAATATGTTGTCTTGTTATTGTTATACCTTGTATTTATGTTTCTTTAAAAAATGTGTTTAGTCCCGGAGTACTAAAATTTACTAGGGGGGAATGTGACACCCCAGGGGTCTGGTTGCCACAGTAATAGAGATATTATGTCTGAGAGCAAGTGGGAGGTTTCTCTGGTCAGGATCCCTAAACATGCAACACGGTCCGCCCAGACCTGGGAGGGGAGGAATCTGCCCTTATAAACTGGGTCTGGGGCGGGATTAGTGAGTGAAGCTGGAGACAGAGCCTGCAGAACAAGCAGAGCAGTCAGAGTGGAGCTACAGACAGTTCCAGACACAGGGAAAGCAAGAACAGGAGCTCTGTAGGAGCAGTAGCAGAAGTCCAGGGGCTGGAGCTGAGCAGAGTTCGCCGTGGACGAAGATACTAAAGCCGGACACAGGAGTCCGAGGCTGTGGGGACTGATATACACCCAGCAGCAGAAACCAGCCGGCAGGGGATTCCAGGTCCTCTGGCCATAGAAGCCCGGAGGCTCAGTCACAGAGAAGGGACCAGCGCCGCCATCCAGGAGCGGAGGCTAACAGAAGGCCCCAAGTCACCAGCCATACGGGTGAGCACTACACGGTATACTCAGGGACGTGGGCTACTTGTAACCGCTGACAGCAAGGTAGCCAGGAAGAGTGCAGATTAACGGGGAGGCCTACAACTCCACCTGGCCAGGGGAACTCCTGCTTGCTCGCAGACTGACCAGGCCCCTTATACTAGCCAGTACTCCCGGGAGGGTCTGCCCTGTACCATCAGTAAAGACCCTGAACTGCACCACACGTCTCTGTGATTCCTTGTCGCACCAGCACCATCAGCACTGGGACCCTCACACCATCACTCCCATCATCTCTCACATTAGCTGCCCTGAGGCAATTACTCCTCCCGTGGGGAGTTATCCCATACTCGGCTGCGCAACCAACATCAGACTCAGCGGTCGGCAGCGCAGCAGCGGTCCCCACTGACCGCAATCCACGGGTGGCGTAGTCGGACACTTATTACAACATTTAGACTGCAACTGGTTTGACCACCCTGGCCACGGACCGGGTCACCGCCACGGAGAACTACAACCCCCAGCGATCCGGTTCCGGGTATTCCCCTGCACAGCAGCAGCAGCACAGGCCCAGGGGCCGCGTCACATCCACATCATGTCAACCTACATTCCTGTTCCACTTTCTAGGGAGCCACAGAACACCACTCTTGAAGCCATAGCAGTGTGAAAAGGTTGTTGGTTGGATAGCAGATAATGTTTCCAGTAGAGATGAGCGGTGTTCGACTCGAACTGTTCGCCAATCTCAAATTCGTGCGGTTTTGGGCGGTGTTCGAGCCGTTCGGCGAACACGAACGATTTGAAAAAAATTCGGCTGTTCGAGGTTATGTTCGATAACTGTTCGTGCACCAAAATCATAACTGGATTTTTTCTCAGTAATGCTGAAAATTAATGTTAATACGCAGTTTGAGTGTACAGCGGGGTGGGGAGAGGAGCAGGGGATTGATCTCTGCAGGAATAATGAAGATCTCCATTTTTTTTTCTCTTTCCCGCATATACAGTGGGGAGGTGCAATCTGTCAGCCTATCAGCAGCGCACACACGGAGCGAATTGCTTTTTTTCACACAAGCAAGGGCATGTGTCATTGGCAGAGTATGTCACATGTCCTTGCCCTATAAGACCCAGCCATTTTTCCCATCGCCACTATTTTCTCACTGCTGCAGCTGCATGTTAGACGGCACCGCTGTTGCTGTGTGCGCTATACTTTCAGTGTTAATTTCAAGCCAATTTTCACACAAATCAACAGATAGCTTGGGAGTAGGGAATAATTGTGATTGCACTCATTTTAAGGACTATGTTACATCATTTCATACGACTTTTATCAGGCAGGTCTGTGCTCTTAAATAGATAGGTTGGGAGTAAAGACTAATTGTAATTGCAGTCCTTTTCAGGATTAAGTTACATCATTTCCTATTACTTTTCGCCAGGCAGGTCTGTGCCAGTGCTGCGCAAGTTTTTTTCACAGCATTTGGCTAAATCTAGCAAAGAAAATCCTTTTTGGCCTATTGCAGAGTGTGTTAGTCAGTGGAGTAGCCTATCTGTGTTGCAAGCTACACCACCTGTGTATAGAATACAATTTTTTTTACTGCACCTAGTGAAGTAAAACTTTCGGCCATAGCATCATTCTATTAGTCCATCTATACTAACCTCCACCAGGTTGCAAATTCAATCTAATGTTTTTCTACATCTAGCTCTGAAAAAATATTTCAGCTTCTAGCAATGTGTGGGACTTGTTCTATTAGTCCATCTATACTGACCTCCATCAGGTTGCAAATTCAATATAATTTTTTTCGGCATCTAGCTCTGAAAAAATATTTCGGCTTCTAGCAGTGTGTGGGACTTGTTCTATTAGTCCATCTATACTGACCTCCATCAGGTTGCAAATTCAATATAATTTTTTTCTGCATCTAGCTCTGAAAAAATATTTCGGCTTCTAGCAGTGTGTGGGACTTGTTCTATTAGTCCATCTATACTGACCTCCATCAGGTTGCAAATTCAATATAATTTTTTTCTGCATCTAGCTCTGAAAAAATATTTTGGCTTGTAGCAGTGTGTGGGACTTGTTCTATTAGTCCATCTATACTAACCTCCATCAGGTTGCAAATTCAATCTAATTTTTTTCTGCATCTAGCTCTGAAAAAATATTTAGGCTTCTAGCAGTGTATGGGACTTGTTCTATTAGTCCATCTATACTGACCTCTATCAGGTTGCAAATTAAATCAAATTTTTTTCTGCATCTAGCTCTGAAAAAATATTTCGGCTTCTAGCAGTGTGTGGGACTTGTTCTATTAGTCCATCTATTCTGACCTCCATCAGGTTGCAAATGCAATATAATTTTTTCTGCATCTAGCTCTGAAAAAATATTTAGGTTTCTAGCAGTGTGTGGGACTTGTTCTATTAGTCTATCTATACTGACCTCCATCAGGTTGCAAATTCAATCAAATTTTTTTCTGCATCTAGCTCTGAAAAAATATTTAGGCTTCAAGCAGTGTGTGGGACTTGTTCTATTAGTCCATCTATACTGACCTCCATCAGGTTGAAATTCAATCTAATTTTTTTTCGGCATCTAGCTCTGAAAAAATATTTTGGCTTCTAGCAGTGTGTGGGACTTGTTCTATTAGTCCATCTATACTGACCTCCATCAGGTTGCAAATTCAATCAAATTTGTTGTAGCATCGGCGTCTCTGCCCCGTTCCAGGCAGAGACGCCGTCCCTCTCACCTCCCCGCTCCTGTCGCGGCGTCCTCCAGCGCTGCTCTCCCCGCTGCTTCCGGCACGCGCTCCTTCCCCGGCAGTGTGCTTAGGGCGCGCGCGCGCGCGCTCCCCCTCTCTTAAAGGGACCGCGCGCGCCGTCCTAAGGAGTCCCCGGCCAATTGCCGGAGGACCTCCCATATAAAAGGCACCTCCTCCAAAATGGAGGTGCCCGAGCAATGTTGTAGCACTGTTCACTACTCTGCTTCAGCCCTCAGGTCCCATTGCCAGTTACCTGCCAGATTCCTGCCAGTCTGCTGTCTAATTCCTGCCTGATATCCTGCTACCTGCCTGCTAGCCTGAGGTCCGACGGTCTGCCTTAGTACTCCTGTCAGTCTGTCTAAGGACCAGCTTGCCCGCTCACCTGGGAGCGCACATCACCTACCTGCCTGCTTGCCTGAGGTCCGACGGTCTGCCTTCCAACTCTTGTCAGTCTGTCTATGGACCAGCTTGCCCGCTCCCCTGGGAGCGCACATCTGCTACCTGCCTGCTAGCCTACCTGGAGGCTCCGCCGTCACGTGCTGTGACCACCTGCCTGTCCAGTGACTCCTGCCCGCTCACCTGGGAGCGCTCATCTGCTGCCTGTCTGCTAGCCTACCTGGAGGCTCCGCCGTCACATGCTGTGACCACCCGCCTGTCCACAGACTTCTGCCCGCTCACCTGGGAGCTCACGTCTACCATCAGCCGCCACAGGTCGTACCAACCCTTTACCCAGAGACTGCCCCGGTCACTTCCCGTCACCATCTGCCCGTTCACCCAGAGACTGCCCCGGTCACTTGCCGTGACCATCTGCCCGTTCATCCAGAGACTGCCCCGGTCACTTGCCGTGACCTCCTGCCCTTTCTTCTAGAGACTGTCCCGGTCACCTGCTGTGACTGCCTGCCTGGTCACCACCCGCTCCCTTACAAGGACCGCCCCCTTGTATAGTAGCTCAGAGGTTCCGCCTCCCAGACCCGTTACAGTTTGCTCGGGCCATGGAACCCTGTGGCACCCAAGCTCCCTCGCTCTCTGACCTATACCATGAAATCTCCCGTCAGAGATCCCAGCAGGAGTCCATCCTGAACCACCTGCGGAATGTCAACTCCCGCCTGGACACACTGTCTGCTCCACCAGCAACCACCGCTAGTGTCACGACTCGCACCCCGGCAGCACCGTTGCCCACCAATACCATGGCATCCTGTCTCGGACCCAGGCTGTCTGCACCTCCTCGCTTCGGAGGGGACCCCGCTCAAGCTCGGGGCTTCATAAACCAGTGCACCCTGCACTTTGAACTCTTGACTCACCAGTTTATCTCCGACCGGGCCAAAGTGGCATTCATCATGTCCCATCTCACTGGGGAGGCACTGGCATGGCTTAACCCCCTGTGGGAGAGAGGGGATCCCCTGGTGTCCGACCTGTCGTCTTTCCTCAATGCTTTCCGGAGAGTCTTCGATGAACTGGGACGAAAGACCTCATCTGCCTCCTCTTTGCTACGTCTCCGTCAAGGGAGTCTCACCGTGGGCCAATATGCCATACGGTTCCGCACCCTCGCTTCTGAGCTTGCCTGGGATAAGGAGGCCCTGGTGTCCGTCTTCTGGGAGGGCCTTTCCGGTCGGATTAAAGATGAGCTCGCCGGTCGGGATATTCCTACCACCCTGGATGACATGGTTTCGTTGGCTACCCGGATTGACATCCGGTTTCAAGAACGCACCAAAGAGACCACCCGAGAGAGAAAGTTTCCCCGCCTAGCTCCTACTTTCCAGAAACCTGTCTCCTCTTCCGTCACTCCCCGGGCACACTCACCCGAGCCCATGCAGGTCGACCAGACCAAGATGGTCAAATCTCGCCAGGAGTCTCGCCGAGCCGAGGGGAGCTGCTTCTATTGTGGCAGTAAGGAGCACTTGATTCGTTCCTGCCCGGAGAGGCCGGGAAACTCCAGTGTCTAGGACTGCTCGGAGAGGTCGCCCTAGACAAAAATAAATCCTCTCCAACCCTGACTTTGTCTGTATCTATCTCCTGGGGAGAGACCCGTCACTTTGAACTCGCCCACCTGGATTCTGGATCCGCTGGAAACCTCATCTCCCAGTCCCTGGTTGAGAAATACCGTATTCCCACCAAGTCACTGGCTGAACCCTTGTCGGTCGCCTCAGTGGATGGAAGACTCCTTCCGGTGACCATCCTGCTCGCCACGGAACCCATAACCCTGCAGGTGGGAATGCTGCTCTCTGAGGTAATCTCCTTCCATGTGTTGCCCGGACTCTCCCACTCCCTATTGCTAGGTCTACCTTGGCTCCAAACACACGAACCCGTGTTGAACTGGCATTCCGGTGAAGTACTCCGGTGGGGGCCGGACTGCCATAAGACCTGCCTGGTTCCGGTTCGTCCGGTTCGTCCTCCACCTACCCCAGCTAACTTACCCGGTCTTCCGGCTCCTTACTGGACCTATGCTGACGTCTTTGGTAAGAGGGAAGCAGAGACATTGCCACCTCATAGGCCATATGATTGCCCGATTGACCTGGTTCCTGGCGCCACTCCACCCCGTGGGCGTATTTATCCGTTGTCTGCGGACGAAACCCGGGCCATGTCTGAGTACATAGAGGAGAATCTGGCCAGGGGATTCATCCGGAAGTCTACTTCCCCGGCTGGAGCCGGATTCTTCTTTTTCAAAAAAAAGGATGGCTCGCTACGCCCCTGTATTGACTATAGAGGACTCAATCAGATCACGGTTAAAAATAAATACCCCCTTCCGCTCATCTCCGAGTTATTTGATCGCCTTAAAGGCGCCAGGATCTTTTCCAAGCTGGATCTACGTGGAGCGTATAACCTGGTCCGTATCCGTCAGGGAGACGAGTGGAAATCGGCATTTAATACCCGTGACGGACACTATGAGTACCGTGTGATGCCCTTCGGTCTCTGCAATGCTCCCGCCGTCTTCCAAGAACTGGTCAACGACATCTTCCGTGACCTTCTTTATTCCTGCGTGGTGGTATACCTGGACGACATCTTGGTCTTCTCTCCGGATCTTCCCTCACACCAGAGGGATGTTCGTCAGGTCCTGCTGAGGCTCAGGCAGAACCACCTCTATGCTAAATACGAGAAGTGCCTTTTTGAGCAGACCTCTCTTCCATTTCTGGGCTACGTTATCTCCCAGACGGGTTTGCGAATGGATCCCGAGAAGCTCTCTGCTGTCCTAAAGTGGCACCGGCCGGAGGGCTTGAAGGCGATACAGCGATTCCTGGGCTTCGCTAATTACTATCGTCTCTTCATTCCTCACTTCTCGTCTCGGACTGCGCCCATATCTGCGCTCACCCGTAAGGGAGCAAATCCCAAGGTATGGCCACCCGAAGCTGAGGAGGCCTTCCTTTCCCTGAAGCAAGCCTTCTCCTCTGCCCCTGCGCTGCACCGTCCGGACTGCAACAAACAGTTCTACCTGGAGGTTGATGCTTCCTCCTCTGGAGACGGAGCGGTGCTCACTCAAAAGTCTTCTTCCGGGAGAATGGTAACCTGCGGCTTCTTCTCTAAAATCTTCTCCTCCTCTGAGCGCAATTACTCCATTGGAGACCGAGATCTGTTAGCTGTTAAATTGGCGCTGGAGGAGTGGCGTTACCTGCTTGAAGGGGCTCTATACCCGGTGATCATCTACACGGATCACAAAAACCTGGCATATCTCCAAAATGCCCAGAGACTTAATCCACATCAGGCCCGGTGGTCTTTGTTTTTTGCCCGCTTCAATTTCATCCTTCATTTCCGCCCGGCGGACAAGAATGTCAAAGCTGATGCCTTGTCCCGATCCTTCCTGTCCTCCGACCAAGAGGAGGAGCCTATGCACATTATCGACCCCTCCAAGGTGATGAATGTGGCTCCCCTGGATTTGACTCGTCTTCCACCCGGCAAGACGTTCGTGGCGCCTCCTGACCGTGAGAAGGTTCTTCACTGGGGTCATTCTTCTAAACTTGCTGGCCATGCCGGCCAAAGAAAGACCTTCCTACTCATTTCCCGGCATTACTGGTGTCCTACCCTGCGTAAGGATGTGGTAGACTTCGTCTCTGCATGTTCATCTTGTGGCCGCAACAAGGTTCCCAGACACTTACCAGCTGGTCATCTCCTGCCGCTTCCCATACCTGTTGCCCCGTGGCAACACATCGCTATGGACTTCATTACCGATCTTCCTGTCTCTGCCGGGTGTACTGTCATTTGGGTGGTCGCTGACCGCTTTTCTAAAATGGCCCACTTCATTCCCCTGCCTGGTCTTCCATCTGCACCTGAGCTGGCTAAGGACTTTATCCGCCATATCTTCCGTCTTCATGGCCTACCCCTCCACATCGTGTCGGATCGAGGAGTTCAGTTCACCTCGCGCTTCTGGAGAGCCACATGTAAACTGCTGGACGTCACCCTGGACTTCTCCTCCGCTTACCACCCTCAGTCCAATGGTCAAGTGGAGCGGATCAATCAGATCCTTACCAGCTATCTCCGGCACTTTGTTAATGCCCACCATTCTGATTGGGTGGACCTCCTCCCTTGGGCCGAGTTCTCTTACAATAACCACGAGAGCGAGTCCTCTTCCAAATCCCCGTTCTTTGTTGTCTTTGGCCAGCACCCCCGGATTCTGTTTCCCGTCTCCGCCTCTGTGGACAACCCTGCCGCGCAGTCTCTTGTCAGCGAGTTTTCTACCATTTGGGAGAGTACTAGATCCGCACTTCTTCTGTCCTCCGAGCGGATGAAGAGATATGCTGATAAGAGACGTCTGGATCCGCCTCAATTCCGTCCGGGAGACAAGGTTTGGCTCTCCTCCAAACATGTACGGCTCAAGATACCCTCCTACAAGTTAGGTCCTCGCTTCATCGGCCCATTCGAAATCCTCAGGCAAATAAATCCGGTGGCCTACAAACTAAAACTCCCGGCCACCTTACGGATTCCTAACTCCTTCCATGTGTCTCTCCTCAAACCCGTTGTCTTTAACTCTTTTTCCAATAATCCAGGTGCCCCTCCTGCTCCGGTTTCCGCTGATGACGTCTTTGAGGTAGAGAGTATTCTGGCCTCCAAGAGGGTAAGAGGAAAGAGCTTTATTCTGGTAGATTGGAAGGGGTTTGGTCCTGAGGAGAGAACTTGGGAACCCAGGGAGAACATCAACGCCCCGCTTCTCCTTGAGAAATTTCTTTCTGGCCAAAAAAAGAGGGGGCCTAAAGGGGGGGGTACTGTAGCATCGGCGTCTCTGCCCCATTCTAGGCAGAGACGCCGTCCCTCTCACCTCCCCGCTCCTGGCGCGGCGTCCTCCAGCGCTGCTCTCCCCGCTGCTTCCGGCACGCGCTCCTTCCCCGGCAGTGTGCTTAGGGCGCGCGCGCTCCCCCTCTCTTAAAGGGACCGCGCGCGCCGTCCTAAGGAGTCCCCGGCCAATTGCCGGAGGACCTCCCATATAAAAGGCACCTCCTCCAAAATGGAGGTGTCCGAGCAATGTTGTAGCACTGTTCACTACTCTGCTTCAGCCCTCAGGTCCCGTTGCCAGTTACCTGCCAGATTCCTGCCAGTCTGCTGTCTAATTCCTGCCTGATATCCTGCTACCTGCCTGCTAGCCTGAGGTCCGACGGTCTGCCTTACTACTCCTGTCAGTCTGTCTAAGGACCAGCTTGCCCGCTCACCTGGGAGCGCACATCAACTACCTGCCTGCTTGCCTGAGGTCCGACGATCTGCCTTCCAACTCTTGTCAGTCTGTCTATGGACCAGCTTGCCCACTCACCTGGGAGCGCACATCTGCTACCTGCCTGCTAGCCTACCTGGAGGCTCCGCCGTCACGTGCTGTGACCACCTGCCTGTCCAGTGACTCCTGCCCGCTCACCTGGGAGCGCTCATCTGCTGCCTGTCTGCTAGCCTACCTGGAGGCTCCGCCGTCACATGCTGTGACCACCCGCCTGTCCAGAGACTTCTGCCCGCTCACCTGGGAGCTCACGTCTACCATCAGCCGCCACAGGTCGTACCAACCCTTTACCCAGAGACTGCCCCGGTCACTTCCCATGACCATCTGCCCGTTCACCCAGAGACTGCCCCGGTCACTTGCCGTGACATCTGCCCGTTCACCCAGAGACTGCCCCGGTCACTTGCCGTGACCATCTGCCCGTTCACCCAGAGACTGCCCCGGTCACTTGCCCTGACCATCTGCCCGTTCATCCAGAGACTGCCCCGGTCACTTGCCGTGACCTCCTGCCAGTTCTTCTAGAGACTGTCCCGGTCACCTGCTGTGACTGCCTGCCTGGTCGCCACCCGCTCCCTTACAAGGACCGCCCCCTTGTATAGTAGCTCAGAGGTTCCGCCTCCCAGACCCGTTACATTTGTTTCTACATCTAGCTCTGAAAAAATATTTAGTCTTCTAGCAGTGTGTGGGACTTGTTCTATTAGTCCATCTATTCTGACCTCCATCAGGTTGCAAATTCAATATAATTTTTTCTGCATCTAGCTCTGAAAAAATATTTAGGCTTCTAGCAGTGTGTGGGACTTGTTCTATTAGTCTATCTATACTGACCTCCATCAGGTTGAAATTCAATCTAATTTTTTTCTGCATCTAGCTCTGAAAAAATATTTCGGCTTCTAGCAGTGTGTGGGACTTGTTCTATTAGTCCATCTATACTGACCTCCATCAGGTTGCAAATTCAATATAATTTTTTTCTGCATCTAGCTCTGAAAAAATATTTAGGCTTCTAGCAGTGTGTGGGACTTGTTCTATTAGTCCATCTATACTGACCTCCATCAGGTTGAAATTCAATCTAATTTTTTTTCGGCATCTAGCTCTGAAAAAATATTTCGGCTTCTAGCAGTGTGTGGGACTTGTTCTATTAGTCCATCTATACTGACCTCCATCAGGTTGCAAATTCAATCTAATTTTTTTCTGCATCTAGCTCTGAAAAAATATTTAGGCTTCTAGCAGTTTGTGGGACTTGTTCTATTAGTCGATCTATACTGACCTCCATGAGGTTGCAAATTCAATCTAATTTTTTTCTGCATCTAGCTCTGAAAAAATATTTAGGCTTCTAGCAGTGTGTGGGACTTGTTCTATTAGTCCATCTATACTGACCTCCATCAGGTTGCAAATTCAATCAAATTTTTTTCTGCATCTAGCTCTGAAAAAATATTTAGGCTTCTAGCAGTGTGTGGGACATGTTCTATTAGTCCATCTATTCTGACCTCCATCAGGTTGCAAATTCAATATAATTTTTTCTGCATCTAGCTCTGAAAAAATAATTCGGCTTCTAGCAGTGTGTGGGACTTGTTCTATTAGTCCATCTATACTGACCTCCATCAGGTTGCAAATTCAATCTAATTTATTTCTGCATCTAGCTCTGAAAAAATATTTAGGCTTCTAGCAGTGTGTGGGACTTGTTCTATTAGTCCATCTATACTGACCTCCATCAGGTAGCAAATTCAATCTAATTTATTTCTGCATCTAGCTCTGAAAAAATATTTAGGCTTCTAGCAGTGTGTGGGACTTGTTCTATTAGTCCATCTATACTGACCTCCATCAGGTTGCAAATTCAATCTAATTTTTTCTGCATCTAGCTATGAAAAAATATTTCGGCTTCTAGCAGTGTATGGGAATTGTTCTATTAGTCCATCTATACTAACCTCCATCAGGTTGCAAATTCAATCTAATTTTTTTCTGCATCTAGCTCTGAAAAAATATTTTGGCTTCTAGCAGTGTGTGGGACTTGTTCTATTAGTCCATCTATACTGACCTCCATCAGGTTGCAAATTCAATCTAATTTTTTTCTGCATCTAGCTCTGAAAAAATATTTCGGCTTCTAGCAGTGTGTGGGACTTGTTCTATTAGTCCATCTATACTAACCTCCATCAGGTTGCAAATTCAAACTAATTTTTTTCTGCATCTAGCTCTGAAAAAATATTTCGGCTTGTAGCAGTGTGTGGGACTTGTTCTATTTGTCCATCTATACTGACCTCCATCAGGTTGCAAATTCAATCTAATTTTTTTCTGCATCTAGCTCTGAAAAAATATTTCAGCTTGTAGCAGTGTGTGGGACTTGTTCTATTAGTCCATCTATACTGACCTCCATCAGGTTGCAAATTCAACATAATTTTTATCTGCATCTAACCCAGCCAATAATTTTGGCCTAATACCACAGTTTGGCCACTCAGCTCTGCTCGGTTCCCATCCAATGTTTTTTTGTGCAAACAACTCCAGAGTTGTGAATTAATTAACCACCAAAATGAGTGGAAAAAGGCCTGCTGCTGGTAGAAAGGGGAATAGGCGTGCTGGGAAGGGAAAAAAAGGTTGTGTCCGTGGGGCAGGTGTTAAAGCAATAGTATCATCTGCAGAAGAAAGACCATCTTCCAGCCAAACTAAAATGTTTACTTCTTTTAGCGGACAATGTGATAAGATCCCTTTCTTACGGCCACGCCAATCGCTACAAATTCCAGATGAGGCACAAAAACAGCAGGTGCTTCAACGGTTTCAAGTGCTCCTTTAAGTGGGCTCTCCTCCACCTCAGCTTCAACATCACAAATACTCCAGTCCTCAGAGGTGTCACCCCAATAGCACTTGCTTCCTCACAGCTCCCAAGTCTCCAGCTGCCCGTCTGAGTATGGGGTAGAACAGATGGTTGAGTCTGCAGAGCTGTTTACTCATACTATAGCCTGGGAATCAGAGGTCGGCTCCAGTGCTTCTGTGAATCCAGACGAGGAAATGATCTGCACTGATGCCCAGAATCTTTATGAGTCGGATCCAGGACCAGATGGTTCTGACCATAATGTAGACCCTCTTTCCCAAACTGTAACTCCTGTTGGTGGAGACAATGAGGAAGACGATGATGAGACTCAAATACCTGATTGGAGCGACAACTTGAGCTTTTTGTCAGGCAGCAACAGGTTGGCTCTGAGGACGATGGGTGTGATAACACACAGGGTGATGATGATGAGGTTGGAGATCCCACTTACTGTCAAGCCACAGTCAGCCAAGAGATGAGGTCAGCAGAGGAGGTGGAGGAGGATGCTAGTGACGATGAGGTCAGGTTGCGCCTTCCTGGACAGAGACGTAGTACTGGAAGCACGTCAACAACTGCATCCTCAAACACAACTCTGCCTCTGACCACAAGTCGTGGTGGCTCTTCAGTTCGCATGGGTGCTAAGCCTTGCATAGCCTGGGCATTTCTTCAGATCGATAAAGATGAACCAACTCGTGTTATCTGTAACATTTGTCAGCAAACGCTAAGTAGAGGCCAAAAAATACATAGTTTGAGTACTTCATGCATGAACCGGCACATGGACATGAAGCATAAGTTGCAGTGGGAAGCTCACTGTGCTACAATGCAGCCTAGCCGGCCGGGCCAAGCACAGTCTGCCACATCATGTGCATCCGCGGCCTCTTCATCCTCTGTGACTGGGGGGACAGCAGTCACACGTGTTTTGGGACGCAGACCTGCCACCTCTTTACCCGCAACAGCCAGCGTGATTGGCAGGTCATCATTTTCTTTGGAGGTGGTAACACCAGCTGATGTTGAGCGCTGTCCGACATCGATAGCACCACCTTTGTATCAAGGCAACCTAACATGTCCACCTGCATCTTCTTCACAGACCGGCAGTTTGCCGGGGACACCCTTCTCAACCCCGTCTAAGCACAACAGCCAGCCCTCGGTCCCTCAGATGTGGACAAGTAAAAGACCATTTCCTCCTAGCCAGTAGAAAGCTAAGAGGTTGAATTTCACATCTGCAAGCTCTTGGCTACAGAAATGCTTCCTTTCCGCCTGGTGAACACAGAGGATTTTCGAGACCTTATGTCTGTCGCAGTGCCCCAGTACCAGATGCCCAGTCGGCACTACTTCTCAAAGAAAGGTGTGCCTGCGCTCCACCAGCATGTCGCACACCACATCACCGCTTCTTTGAGAAACTCTGTGTGTGACAGGGTGCATTTCACCACAGACACTTGGACAAGTAGGCATGGACAGGGGCGTTACATGTCGCTGACTGGGCACTGGGTAACTATGGTGATAGCAGGACAAGGGGCTGCTGTCCAAGTCTTGCCGTCCCCACGAGTTGTGCGTCAATCCTCTTTATCTCAAAGTTCCTCCACTGCTTCTGCCTCCTCAACCTCCTCTCGGTCCTCCACCTGCACCCAAAGCCTGTCTGGTCATGCCACAAGCTTTCTAACTGCGCAGAAGGGATCCTGCACACCTCTTTACTATGCTGGCAGCAGGGCTCAACGTCATCAGGCAGTTTTTACTTTGAAATGTCTGGGAAATGTGAGTCACACAGCTGAGGAGTTGTGGTCAGCTCTGGAGAACCAGTTTCATGAATGGTTGTCTCCAATGGACCTGAAACCAGTGAAGGCCATGTGCGACAATGCTGCAAACCTGGGTGCGGCCCATCGCTGGGGCAATGTCACACACGTGCCTTGTATGGCTCACGTGTTGAACCTGGTTGTCCAGCAATTTTTAGCCCACTATCCCGGACTAGATGGCCTTCTGCAGAGGGCACGGTCGCTGTGTGCTCACTTCCGCCGTTCGCATCCTGCAGCTCAGCGACTTACATCTCTACAGAAGTCGTTGGGCCTGCCACTTCACCGGCTAAAATGCGATGTGCCTACCCGGTGGAATTCAACTCTGCACATGTTGCAGCGACTGTGGCAGCACCGACAAGCCCTGGTGCAATACCTTCTGATGTATTGCCTGGGCCAACGAGATCCAGAGGTGGGGCATATCACGCTGGAGGAGTGGTCTCAGATCAGGGACCTATGCACCCTTCTGCACAGTTTTGAAATGGCGACGAAGATGTTTAGTGCTGACGATGCCATTATCAGCATGACTGTTCTGGTGATTTACATGCTGGAGCACATGTTAAACAGAATTCGGAGTCAGGTGGTGGCACAAGAGGAGGTGGAGGAAGTAGAGGAGGAGGAGTTGTATGCGGAAGGGCTAACATCTGCAAGGTCCAGACGGTCGGCAGCACCAAGGCGGTAGGCATGTGAGGGTGGGGGAGTTGGTTTTACCAGGGCACATGGTAGCAGCCAAACTAGTGAGGAAGGTGCAGGAGCCCAGGAAGAAGTGGAGGACGAACTGATGGAAGACTCATCAGATGAGGGAGACCTTGATCACATTTCTGTTGTGCGAGGTTGGGGGTGAGAGGACAGAGGAAGGAAGCATGATTGTTACCTCGCCACCAACACAACAGGGACTTGGTGCTCCTGGATGCGCAAGACACATGAGTGCCTTCTTGCTGCACTACCTGCAACATGACCCTCGAATTGTGAGAATTAGAAATAATCCTGACTACTGGGTTGCCACACTGTTAGTTCCCCAGTACAAAAGTAAATTTGCAGAAATTATTCCTGCCATAGAAAGGGATGCACGCATGCAGGAGTATCAGCAGAGACTGTTGCAGAATCTTACATGTGTAAGATACATGTAAGATACATGTGTAAGTATCTGCTGGTAACATCAATTTTGCGGAATCATTTCACCACCTTTTTAGCCCATCCTTTGCAAGGCCACAGGAGACAAGAAGTCTGACACATAGTCAACGCCTAGAGACGATGGTACAGGAGTATCTCCAAGTAAACATTGAAGCCATGACTGTGTCACTAGACCCTTGCTCTTTTTGGGCTTCCAATCTGGATAAATGGCCGGAGCTCGCCACTTATGCCTTGGAGATCTTGTCATGCCCTGAAGCCAGTGTTCTGTCTGAAAGTGTGTTCAGCGCTGCTGGTGGTGTGCTGACAGATAAGCGCACACGACTCTCCACTGATAATGTAGACAGACTCACGTTCATAAAGATGAACAAATCATGGATCCAAATCGAGTTTTCTACCCCTGTGTCATCCTGAGGAGAGTAAAAGCTTGATGATTTGTTAAAATCACCTCACCAACCGTTTTAAGCTTTAAAATTACTATTCATGTTTACATGTATCTTGGCTGGAAAATAATTTGGGCTTTGTAGCAGTGTGCAGTATATATTCTATTAGGCCATCTATACTAAGCTCCACCAGATTTAAAATTACTAACCATGTTTATCTGTATCTTGGCTGGAAATTAATTTGGGCTTTGTAGCAGTGTGCAGTACTGATTCTATTAGGCCATCTATACTAAGCTCCACCAGATTTAAAATTACTAATCATGTTTTTCTGTATCTTGGCTGGAAAATAATTTGGGCTTTGTAGCAGTGTGTAGTACTGATTCTATTAGGCCATCTATACTAAGCTCCACCAGATTTAAAATTAATAATAATTTTTAGCTGCATCTAGCCCGGAAAATAATTTTGGGGCTCCTAGATGCGCAAGACACATGAGTGCCTTCTTGCTGCACTACCTGCAACATGACCCTCAGATTGTCAGAATTCGAAGTAATCCTGACTACTGGGTTGCCACACTCTTAGATCCCCCACACTCTTCGATCAACCTTTTCATTTTAATAAACAACAAAAAAATGGTCATTTTTGAAATTATAAGCATTAGCAGGTTATTAGAAACTGAAATCAAACAGTTTTCAACTCAAAACTTTATTATAGGTGATGTTACATTTGCACATAGAACCCCTTGTTCGAAAGGAGCTTCTGAACTGTCTCGTCCATTGAGTTTGTCAGGTTTTGGATGGTTTCTGCTTCAATTGTTTTGCATGAGAACAGAATACCCTCCCAGAGCTGTTGCTTAGATGTGAACTGCCTCCCGCCATCATAGACACTCCTTTTGATGATGCTCCAGAGGTTCTGAATGGGGTTGAGGTCAGGGGAGCATGGGGGTCACACCATAAGTTTGTCCCCTTTTATGCCCATATCAGCCAGAGATGCAGATGTGTTATGTGCAGCATGAGACGGTGCATTATCATGCATGAAAATGATCTTGCTGTGGAATACATGGTTCTTCTTCTTGAAGCATGGCAGAAAGTGCTGTTTGAGAAACTCCACATACATTATGGAGTTCATCTTTACCCCTTCAGGGATCCTAAAGGGGCCGACAATCTCTCTCCCCATGATTCCAGCCCAAAACATTACTCCACCTCCTCCTTGTTGGCGCCGTAGCCGTGTTTGCGTGGGGTGTCCATCAACCAGCCATCCTCCACTCCATCCATCTGGACCATCGAGCGTTGCACGGCACTCATCGGTAAACAAAACACTTTTGAAGTCAGTCTTCATGTATTGTTTGGCCCACTGGAGCCGTTTCTGCTTGTGCGCAGTGGATAGAGGAGGTCGACAGGATGGCTTATGCACAGCTGCAAACTTCTGAAGGACTCTGTATCTTGTTGTTCGGGGGACGTTGGAGGCACCAGCAGCTTCAAAAACTTGTCTGCTGCTATGACAAGGCTTTTTTGCCGCTGCTCTTTTAACCTGACGTAATTGCCTGTAGGAAAGTGTCCGCAATTTTACCTTATCAGCACGCACATGTGTGTACTGTGAATCAGCTACATACTTCTTGATTGTGCGATGATCAGGATGAAGTGTCTTGGAATGTTGATTGTAGTCATGCCTTGACCTAAACACTCCACAATTTGATGCTTCTCAGCAGCCGACACATCCTTCTTCTTTCCCATTTTGGCAGAAAATATAGGCTGCTTAATAATGTGGGACAGCCTTCTTAAGTAGTCTTGCCTTTCATTGGACACACCTGCCAAACTAATTAGCACAGCTGTCTGCAATTACTTACAGTGATATAAAGAGCCCGGACACACATCACCATCAATGAGTTTAACTGACAAACAAACAAATTCTTCCCTTATCACTCCTAAACACTTATTGCATAATAATTTGGAACACAGTGTACATGTGCTTTTCCACAAAACACCAGTGGTTCACGTAGTGAATCTTACAGTTCTAACTTGCCAACCGTGGTCTGTATGGAGTTGTTCAATAAAGGGCCCAAAATTAAGATAACAAAGACGGGAGAGGTCTCTATGAATAGGAATTCCTAAGTATTTGATACCCTGTGAGGGCCAGGCAAAGGGAAAGTTTGACTGGATGGAATCCTGTATGGATTTGGGGAGGGAGACATCGAGGGCCTCAGACTTCGCTGCATTGATTTTAAAATTTGACCATGTAACAAAGTGATCTATTTCAGCCATAACAGCAGGTATGGATATATGTGATTGAGTGATATATACTAGGACATCATCAGCAAATGCAGAGCACTTGTACTCGGTGCCTCTCTCCTCAATCCACCTAATATTGGTGTTATGGCGAATTGATGAGAGCAGGTGCTCCGTCACTAGGATGTATAAGAGAGGGGACAGAGGACATCACTGCCTTGTCCCATTGGTGATTATGAAAGGTGATGAAAATGTTCTGACGCGCCCCCTGGGCCTTGGGACACCCGGAGCCGGACCCTTTTTGGTGGATGCTGGTGGTTGTATTCTCCGTGGCGGCGACCCGGTTCCGTGGCTCAGGGCGGTCAAACCAGTGGCGCAACTATTTATGTGGTTTTGATGTTTAAATATCCGACTACGCCACCCATGGATTGCGGTCAGAATGAACCGCCGCTGCAGGGCAGACCGCTGAGGCTGGTGTTGTGGGTGACGCAGAGCATGATGTAACTCCACACGGGAGGACTATAGCCTCAGGGCAGTGTATGCGGAGGATGGGGGTGATGGTGCAGGGCAGCAGCTGTAACGACACGGAGTCAGTGATGCAGTCCAGGGCCTTTACTCACAGTTCTTATTATCCAGACCACTTCTGCAGGTAACGGCTGCCCACGTCGTACTGTGCTCACCAGGTGTGGGGCTCAGACAACTCCCAGATAACTTTGGAGCGCTTCACAGGACCCCCTTTGTGTGTCCTTTGTCTGGCCTTTCTTACCAACGCTTCTGTCCGGCTGCCTCGGGCCTCCTCTTGGTAAACTTGGCGCCAGTTTCCCTGACCCTATGTGGTGCCTTCCTAGCGGGTGTAGCGAGGGGCTGCGCCACATAAAATGTCACAGCCTCCGGTTTCTAGCTGAGGGTCATTTCCCGCCTCCACTAGTTTCGTGGACCGGTCTCCCCCTTTGGCCTGACCCCTTCACGCAGGTGGATTCGGGCGTGCGGTGGCGACTCGCCCGTCCACACCCCTGGGATCCCTTCGTTCCTCGTTTCTGTAGCCTTCTCCACTCCTCTTCCTTCCTTCTCCCTCTTCCAGGCCTGGGCCTCTGTTACTAGGCCCGCCTCCGGAGCAGAGCTCATGCAGAGCCCCTGCTCCCTGTCACTTCTGCTCAGACTTCTCTGCACTGAACTAAGATGGTGCCCACCTTTTATACTCCCTTCTCAATGCACCCAGGAACTGCTTCCTCCCTGCTCCTGCACTACAAGGTTCCCCTTCCTCGGTGTTCCCTCCCCCCACTCCAGCCAGGGACAGGGACTGTCGTGCCCATCTCAGGGGCATATTGGTCGCCCTGCCCCACCGCAATGTGGTGTAATGCATGCAGGTGTCGGGGTCCTGATCCACACTCCATCCTTACCTGAGAGTGAGATATCACACCTCTGGGTGAGGTGCAATACCTCTGTAGCAACCGAGCCCTCGGGGTGCTACAGTTCCATTTATCTTCAGCCTAGGTGACGTATTGCGATACAGGGCCGTGATTTTGGCTATAAAAGGGTCCCCTAGACCCCTACCCCAAGCTTTTTAAGAGAATAATATATGGCGTGCCAGGAGACTCTATGGAATGCTTTCTTAGCATCCAATGACAGTATCTAATTACAAATTTTTAACTGCATCTAGCCCAGGAAATACTTTGTGCCTAGTAGCAGTGTCTGCTAGTCAGCGGATTATCCCAGCTGTTAAGCAAGCTACACCACCTGTAGTTTGGACACTTCATTTTTTCAAAGGAAATGCTTCAGGACCCCGGGATACTCAGTGAAGAGCATCAGGAGGCACCCCAAGGCATAGGGGCTGGGACTGCGGTAGGACGCCTTGCGGTGGACCGCCGAGCTCGATCCTTATAAAAGCTTTTTAACTGCAGCAACTTTAGTGGACGCTACTGGAGCTGGAATTACGTGTCTGCTGGCATGAGACTTGCCCTCCAATAGATCCTTGTAAAAGGATTTAAAGTGTATTCATTCAAATTAGAGAGACAATTTAAATTAAAATGATTAGACCTGCCTCCACCACAGGGGGGCTCGCTCGACCCACCAGCGGACAGGCACCAGTATTGGGGGAGGAGGGCTGGCCATCAGGGTCCACCGCGGCTCTGGCACAAACCCGGCGACACGGAGGTCGCACGGGCAGGAACGGAGTGGCCATGTCGGCTTCGCACTTTTTCAGTTTTAGAAGGGCATGACATGCCTATATCTGTGTCTCCCTGTCCTTTTACTCCTCCACCTCTTTTCTTTTCACATGACTATATGTACTTGTCACTTTTCCATGTGTTAGTTGTGTCTTCTGAGCAGTTTGTCAGCTTTTGGACACCTTTGAAGGTGTTTTCTATGTGTTTCTATGTGTTTTTATTTGCCTGCCATTGGTTTTAATGGTGTTCGAAGGTGTTCGACGAACAGTTCGACGAACAGTTCGGCGAGCATACGGGTGTTCGACGAACCGAACTCAAACACTACGGGGGTGGCTCAACACTAGTTTCCAGTTAGTTTGCCACCACCACCATCACCCTGTCTTCCACATGGTCCAGTCTCAGTAGCCTTGAGTCTGGACCACATATTCGCCGCCCTGATCCTCCTTCCTCCCACAATTCTGAGCGCCCAGAGACAATTGATTCAACACTTGGACACTCTGAAGAGCTGTTCACATTTCCATTTATAGATTCTGGCCTCTCGTCTCGCGCGCTTGAACTGGGGCAACAGGAGATCGCATGTAGCAATAGGTGGATGATCATGATGAGACACAATTGCTAGCAAGACAGGAGGAGGCCCAGAGTGGAAGACGAGGTGGTGGACAATGAAGTCACTAACCCAACCTGGCAAGGTGACATGCATAGTGAGGACAGCAATGCAGAGGGTGAGGGAAGTGTAGCACCACAACAGGCAGGAAGAAGCTTTAGGGTGGCTACAGACACAAGGCGGGCAATTGTTCCCCAAAACACCAATACGGGGGAAGTTGCCAGTACAACTTCTAAGTCTTCCCAAGTCTGGTTCTTTTTAAAGACTGTCCAGATAACCCCAAAAGGCCATTTCAACATCTACCATGCCAGGATCAACATGGGCAGCAAAACTACCAGCCTGACCACCTCCAGCATGCTCAGGCACATGACAGCAAAGCACCCGACTAGCTGGGCCAAACGTCAGGGTCCAGAAACATCTGCGGGTGACAACACTGCCTCTTCTGCTGTTTTATGTGCATGCCAAGCGTCGGTCCATGATGGAGGCAAAGATGCCTCCAGCCCTGTACCTGTTGTTGTACACTTGCAACCATCACTGTCATCAACCACTTCCATGTCCTTGTCCCAGTGCAGGGTTCAGTTGTCCCTACCCCAGTGTTTGGAATGCAAGTGCCAACACTCAGCCACACCCTCACAGGCCAGAATACTAAACTGCCACATTTCTCAACTGCTTGCACTAGAAATGTTGCCTTTTAGGCTTGTGGAGATGGAAGTTTTCAGAAATCTCATGGCAGCAGCTGTCCCTCGGTCCCCAGCCACCACTATTTCTCCCGGTGTGCCGTTCCCACCTTGCACAAGCACGTGTCCCAGAACATTACCCATGCCCTCACCAACGCAGTCACTCAGAAGGTCCACCTAACCACGGATACGTGGACAAGTGTTTGTGACCAGGGATGGTACATTTCACTGACAGCCCACTGGGTTAATACTGTGGAAGCTGGGACCCAGTTGGATCCTGGGACAGGACACGTCCTCCTGACACTAAGGATTGTGGGCCCTGGGTTATTCAGGGTTGCTCCCACATTCTACAGCTCCTATACCTCTTCCTTCTCATCCTCCTCTTCAGCCTCCATCTTCAAAATTACCACATCAGTCGTAAGCAGGAAGCTCTGAAGCACTGCCTCGGCCAAGCGGCAACAGGCTCTGCTGAAGCTTATTTGCTTAGGTGACAAACCGCACTCTGCGGCAGAATTGTTGAAAGCTGTAGCAGAGCAGGCAGATCTATGGCTCACCACACTGAACTTACAGCCAGGCAAAGTCTTGTGTGACAATGGTCAGACCCTGGTGGTGGCTCTGAAGCTTAATGACCTCACACACATACCATGCCTGGCCCATGTGCTCAACCTAGTGGTTCAGCGGTTTCTTAAAACCGACCCAGATCTGCCTGAGCTGTGTACCCATTTCAGGAAGTCAGATACAGCTTCTGCCACCCTGACTGTGCTTCAGCACCATTTGCAGCTTCCAGTTCACCGACTGGTGGGCGATGTCACCACACGTTAAAACTCAAAGTTGCGTATGTTGGGAATGATTTGTGAGCAGCAGAGGGCAGCTGTTGAGTACCAGCTTCAACATGCCTGTGGGTATTCAGGTCAGTCTCCGCACATAAGAGCTGATGAGTGGGCATGGATGTCTGACATCTGTGCTGTCCTCCAAAACTTTGAGGACTCCACCAAGATGGTGAGTGGTGATGAAGCCATAATTACCATCACCATCTCGCTTCTCTGCCTACTGAAACGCTCGCTGCTCACAATTAAAGAGGAGGCATTGCAGGTGGAGCATGATGAGATGGAGCAAGGAACTATACAAAGTGATGATACACAGCCCAGCCTCATCTCATCTCAATGCAGATTGGGTGATAATGAGGAGGAGGGGCAGGAGAAGGAAGAGGAGGAGGAACAGGAGCTGGTTTCCTGCGCTACACACAATACTACTGACACCACATTCATACTGTCTGTTCACTGTGGTTAGTCTGAAGAGTGAGAGAACAAGGAGGAGGACCAGGAGGAAGATGAAGTGGAGAATATGGACAGTTGTCCTCTTGGTGGGGACAGGAAAGTCTTGGCTGATGGCAGTCTGGCACATAAGCCTGCATTTTTTTTCCACTGCATTTACCATGACCCATGCATTTGTATGCATTTTGGTCAACAGTAATTACTGGTTGGTCACACTTCTAGACTCACGCTATAAGGACAATTTTCTATCTCTCCTTCCTGTGGTGGACAGGTCTAATAAAATGTTGCAGTACCAGAAGTCCCTTGTTGAAGAATTATTTAAAAAATTCCCAGCTGACAACGCAGGCAGCAGAAGTCACATTTCCTTGGACAACCAAGGAGTACAGACGAGGGAGACACAAACCAGATGCATCAGAGTCAGGGGAACACTGTCAAAGGTCTGGGAAAATTTTCTCAGACTCTCCCAACGCCTAGGCCCTGACGTGCGGGGTACTCTGACAAGGAGGGAAACGTTTTTGAAGATGCTGAAGGTGTACCTTGCCGACCGTACCTCTGTGTCTTACAACGATTGGGTATCCAAGCTGGACACGTGGCATAAACTGTCTCTCTATGAATCTGACCTGCCATTAGTGTTTTGTAAGAGCGAGTTTTTAGTGCCGCCGGAGGGATTATAACTGATAGGTGCATCTGCCTGTCAACTGAAAATGGTGACAGACTGACTCTTATCAAAATGAACAAGGGCTTGATTGGACCAGACTTCTCGAAACCATCGGATGATAGCAGCGGAACATAAACTCAAATCTAGTGGGCTTTTTTGGAGGGTCTATTCCCATTCCCCTCTTCATACCCAGACATGGGTATTCACTTCAGGATTTAGTCTATTTCAGTGCTTCCCATCCTCATGGCCCCCCCACAGGTCAGGTTTTCAGGATCTCCTTAGTATTACACAGGTGATTGAAGTATTATCAAGGCATCGGGAATTCTCTCACCTGTGCAATACTAAGGAGATCCTGAAAACATGACCTGTGGGGTCCGTGAGGATGGGGTTTGGGAAACACTTGTCTATTTCATGTCATCCTCCTTCTTATCCTTCTCCTCATCCTCAACTAACATATTACCAGTGTGACCATCATGCAACATGTTTATGATACCCATAGGAACTATTTTTAGAGGCCTATCTCTAACTTTATATATAATATATGTATACACCCCAGGGGTAAATGTTTTTCAGCCCATGCACTTAGTGCATGGGCATTACCAGTCTAGGACACCCACTCCTTAACCCCTTTCTATTAGACCAGATACGTATTAGTATGCACAATCTTTAATGCGGCACCATGACTTCGGTCGTTGTGATTGCATTAAATTTCTGGCGCCATCTTACCTCAGGGTAGATTTCATCGTCATCTCGGGGGGTGTCGTCTCCCCCCCGCAAATATGATCATTTTGCCGGAATGCCAGAAACAGTGATGTGCAGCCTAGGATCGGTGCTCCTAAGAACACCGATCCTAGGCTGTTGCCTAGTAACCCCAGCCCTCTCCTCAACCTGCTCTGATTGGTGCGATCACCGATTACATCGATCGCACCAATCAGAGCGCCGACCGCGAGTTGACTGGGTGGTCAAGGGGCAGTGACCGTCTTGTGACCTGCCTGTCACCTCCCTGTGACCCCCAGTATTGTCTGTCCTGGCTCCAGCCGGCTCTGATTGCACCAATAAGAGGGCCTGACCAGGAGGTGACCGGGTGGTGACCGGTCTGTGACCTGCCTGTAACCACCCTATCACCCCCCTGTGACTGCCCTGCAGCTCCTCACTCTTTTTGAGGATTTAAACAGAGCGGTCACACTTTTGATCACTGGTGTGCTCGGCCTTGTGGTGCCACAGAAGCTTCTGTGACACCACAAGACCATCTATTACCTGCTCCGGTCGCTGCTCCTGCTGGGCCTGCTGCTGCTCCCATCACTGATTGCCTGCTCTGGTCTCCTGCTGCTGCTCCCATCACTGTTCGCCTACTCCGGTTTCCTGATGGTAAGCTGCTCTTGCTGCTTATCCTACTCCAGAGCCTGAAAGAAGAAGAGAGAAGACTTTGTTAAATCCATCTCTGATTTCCCCTCATCCACCCCCAGTCTCCCTCTCCCCCCTCCCTCCTCTTCTTACCCCTCAGCCCCCATCTCAGAGGCCTCCCAAAGATGATAATTGGGCAGATGCTCAGAAGGGGTGAGAACAGAGCCCAATTTCGCGACTACCAGCTGGTGGTCAAGTACAAGGACAAGAGGGATGTCCTTCTCTTGACCACCATACATGGTGATGGCAGCACCCTCAGCACTGTATGAGGTTCCTCTACACAGGTCATCAAATCAGACTGCATATTAGGGTACAACAAGTGCATGGGGGGAGTTGATCTCTCTGATCAAGTCCTCCAGCCATACAGTGCTTTGGGAAAAGCCAAGGTATGGTATAAGAAGCTGGCAGTGCACATCGTACAGATGGCAATGCACAACGCTTTCCTTCTATCAAAATGTGCAGGCCAAACTTCTACGTAGTACCTTCACTTCAAGGAGGTAGTCATCAAGGCCCTGATATTTGGCAGTGGTAACTGAGTTTGCCCCAGTACTTCCAGAACTGAAGTACCTCGAATTGTACCAGGCCAGCTTTTTCCAGGGGTGGTTCCTCACAGTAGAAAAAAAGGTAAGTCATAGAAGAAGTGCCAAGTGTGTTCCAAAATGGGAATACAAAAGTACACCATTTATCAATGCGACACCTGCCCCGACAAACCTGGCCTGTGCATGAAAGAATGTTTCAGAAGGTACCATACTTCCATGCACTACTAAATTATTTCTGATGTATGACTACCTGACGAACACTACACAACTGACATAGTGTTCATCAGGTTGATCTACGTCAGTTGTGTAGTGTTCGTCATATGACACTACATTATAAAATTCACATATCAGGAATCAGTTCCAAAAAGGGGGCACTTGTTGGGCATTTCTACTGTTTAGGCACATCAGGGGCTCTGAACACGTGACATGACGCCCACAGACCATTCCATCAAAGTCTGCATTCCAAAGCGTCACTTCTTCCATTTCGAGCCCTGACATGCGCCCAAACAGTAGTCTTCTCCAACACTTGGGGTATCAGCCTACACAGGAGAAATTGCACAACAGATTTTGAGGTGCACTTTCTCCTGTTACCCTTGTGAAAATATATTTTTTAACATTTTTGTGGAAAAAAATTGATTTTGTTTTGCTTATTTTGACTAGTCAACATTATAATTTTCTGTGAAGCACCTGGGGGTTCAAGGTGCTCACCACACATCTAGATAAATTCATTGGGTGGTCTAGTTTCCAAAAAGGGGGCATTTGTTGGGCATTTCCACTGTTTAGGCACATCAGGGGCTCTGAACAGGTGACATGATGCCCACAGACCATTCCATCAAAGTCTACATTTCAAAGCGTCACTGCTTCCCCTCCGAGCCCTGATGTGAGCCCAAACAGTAGTTTTCTAAAACACATGGGGCATCAGCATACTCAGGAGAAATTGCACAACCACTTTTGGCATCCAATTTCTCCTGTTTCCCTCATGAAAATAAAAAAATTGTAGCTAAAAGATAATTTTTGTGGAAAAAATTTTTTTTTTTTTCACTGCTATACGTTTTAAACTTTTGCGAAAAACACTTGAGGGTTCAAAGTGCTCACCACACATCGAAATAAGTTCCTTAAGGGGTCTAGTTTCCAAAATGGGGGTCACTTGTGGGGAGTTTCTACTGTTCAGGCACATCAGGGGCTCTCCAAGTGCAACATGGCGTCCGCTGTAAATTCCAGTGAGTTTTGCGTTGAAAACATCAAAGGGTGCTCCTTCCCTTCCAAGCCCTGCTGTGCGTCCAAACAATGGCTTTTCCCCACATATGGGGTATCAGCGTACCCAGGAGAAATTGCACAACAACTTTTGGGGTCCAATTTCTCCAGTTACCCTCGTGAAAATAAAAAAATTGCAGCTAGAAAATCATTTTTGTGGAAAAAAGTGATTTTTTTCACGACTCTACGTTATAAACTTTTGTGAAAGACTTGGGGGTTCAAACTGTTCAACACACATCTAAATATGATCCGTAAGGGGTCTAGTTTCCAAAATGAGGTCACTTATGGGGGGTTTCTACTGTTTAGGCACATCAAGGTCTCTCCAAACGCATCATGGTGTCCGCTGTCTATTCCAGCGAGTTTTGCGTTGAAAACATCAAAAGGTGCTCCTTCCCTTCTGAGCTCTGCCATGCACCCAAACAGTGGTTTTCCTGCACATATGGGGTACCAGCATAGTCAGGAAAAATTGTACAACAACTTTTGAGGTCCAATTTCTCCTGTTACTTTGTGAAAATAAAAAAATTGGGGTCTAAAGTAAAATTTTAGTGAAAAAAGTGAAATGTTCATTTTTTATCCACTTTAGATTCATTGCTGTGAAGCACGTGAAGGGTTAATAAACTTCTTGAATGTGGTTTTGAGCACCTTGAGGGATGTAGTTTTTAGAATGGTGTCACTTTTTGGCATTTTCTGTCACATAGACCCCTCAAAGTGACTTCAAATGTGGTGTGGTCCCTAAAAAAAAGTTTTGTAAATTTTGTTGTAAAAATGAGAAATCGCTGATCAACTTTTAACCCTCATAACTCCCAAACAAAAAAAAAATGGTGGTTCCAAAATTGTGCTCTTGTAAAGTAGACATGTGGGAAATGTTATTTATAAACTATTTTTGTGACATACAGTACAGACCAAAAGTTTGGACACACCTTCTCATTTAAATATTTTTCTGCATTTTCAAGACTATGAAAATTGTACATTCACATTGAAGGCATTCACATTGTTTTTATGGCCTGAAAATTCAAAGTTTGAAAATTGTGAAATTTTCACCAAATTTCCGATTTTTTCACAAATAAACTCAAGCCATATCGAAGAAATTTTACCATTGTCATGAAGGGGTAATGTGACTGTTACGCAAGTGAGATTATCATCTAATTAGGTGTTAGGTGAGTCTAAATTTGCTTTTTTTTCTGCTTGTTGTTTTACAAGAGACAATGGCTTCAGGGATTAGGTGTTAGGTGAGTATAACTGTGTTTTTATTGTTAAATAAATTATTAAAACCATGTGGACTTTTATTTAAAATAAATGATTTTTTACAGGCCGTGTCTTTATTTCCATACCTTTACTATGGGGTTAGTAATGGGGTTGTCTGGGCTTCACCGTGAAACATGTAAGGGGCCTTATTTTAATAGTTTGTCCTGTTTTGCTTAAAAACTATGTCACCCAGGATGCCATTGATTTAGAAATAGCAGCAAATTTTGCTCAATATAAAGTGTCAAATTAGCAAACTGGGGGCAAAGCAATCTTAATTGCTTTATTTATACACTCTCCTTTAAATGTATTTAATAAAAGTTAAGCTTTAGGTCCTGTTAGTGAGGGTTATTTAGTGGGGTTCTCCCCTTTTGGTCTGTATTGTAGAATCCTTCCAAGGACTGCAGTATATGTACCCCACAGTTTTTTCTGTTGTTCCAGTAGATTTGATGCATAGGGGAGAAGTGATATGGTGTGATAGCTAGACACAGAGGATGGCTGAACAGAGAGAGCTTTTTTGAGGATTGATGTGATAGAAGCATGTTTAAAACAAGAGGGGAAGACACAAGTTGTTAGTGACAGGTTGAAGACATGGGTTAGGGTTATGATGAAGACTGTGTGAGGTTTGGAATGAAGTGGGATGGGATCGGGTCAAGTGCATAGGTGGTGAGATGTGATCTGGAGAGTTGATCTTCCTTAATGGCGGAGAAGTTAGTTTTGGAAGAGTAGGGTTGAGTATTTATGAGGAACGCTGAGCTGCCATGAGAGAGGTCACAGGAGTTCATCAGCTGATGAACTCCAGTGATCTCACTTACTGCATCGCCCCTAAGAGATTGTCTGCAAGACCAGACAAAGGGCCTGGTTTTCTCCAGATTTAATTTTATAGTTTCTTATTGGCATAGTTCAAAAAACGGCAAGGCTGATGCTCTATCAAGGATATATACTGAACCTCTGGAGAGGTCTAACACTGACTGTACTATTCTATGCCCTAAAAGGTTTTTGTGAATACTGGACTCTAAAGAATTTTTAACAAAGAGTAAAGATGAATGCCAGATAGACTTAGCTTAACCATCCTTCTTAAGACAGTTTAAATGTCCCCGAATCTGCTTGACTTTAAGTCCTGTAATTATGAAAGCTCAATAACTACTGCTTCACTCATTTTGGTGGCCTAATTTTAGGAAGGATGCGAGAAAATATGTTTTGTTCTGTTTAAAATGTTCACAAAACAAGACTGCGATCTCTTCCTTTAGGACTGCTTCAATCTCTTCCAGTTCCATCCAGTCCTTTGGGATCAATCTCAATGTATTTTATTTGGACCTTCTAAAGAAATGACTATCATCCTTGTTGTGATGGATCAGCTCACAAAAATAGCACATTTCACTGAAACTAAAGGGATTCCTACAGCTGAACATACCACATAATTAATGATCAAAGAGACATTTAGGCTGCACAGAATTCCTGACAATGTTGTCTCTGATAGAGGTGTTCAGTTTACATCAAGATTTTGGAAAAGCTTCTGTACAGAATTATGAGTTACTGTTAATTTGTCTAATGACTTCTACCCTAAATCCAATGGCCAGACTGAAAGGATTAACCAGACACTCGAACAGTACCTCCGCTGTTATATTTCTAACTTTCAGGATGATTGAACTATTTACCAACAGCGGAATTTGCCTATAAGAATTCCAAACATAGTTCTACATCCCAAAGTCCATTCCATGCCGACTATGGCTTGAAACCAGTATTCATTCCTAAATTTCCAGCCAACACTTTTATTTCTGCTGTTACTGACAGGCTCAGAAAGTTACAGGAAACCCGGAAAGAACTAATAGAGAGATGTTACAAAAGGCCTAAGAAGATTATAAAGAAGCAGCATATAAACACCGCTAAGCCTCACTATCCTTCAGATTGGTGACAAGGTTTGGCTATCTACTAAAAATCTGAAAACACATATACCATCTTCCAAACTGGGTCAAAATTTCATAGGGCCTTTTCAAATTTCTGCATAAATTAATAAGGTTGCCTTCCTCTTAAAACTTCCTAACAGCCTGAAAATTCATCCAGTATTCCATGTGTCCTTTCTCAAACCATTCAATAAGAATCCCTTTCTAGGAAGAAATCAGCTTCGTCCTCTACCTGAAAAAGTCCAAGGTGAAGAAGAATATGATGTTGGTAAAATTCTGGACTCTAGAAGATTAAAATATCTGGTACAATGGAAGGGCTATGGACTAGAAGAAAATTCATGGGAGCCAGAGAGCAATGTTCATGCAACCAGGCTTACAAGAGCCTTTAATCGGAGTCCTCCAGCTCCTGAGATGTCCAGAGGCCATCCTGGAAGAAAGGGACTACTATCAGGGCTCGTACCCGACGACTTCTGTCCACCAGGCAGAAGTTCTTCCATATGAGCTAGTCAGCTTCCTGTATAGTTCTTTGCTAACCTAGATACCAGTACCTCTGTTGTTCCTAAAGTGGTCCACCCTGTGTTGTTCTTGACTGTGTTCATCCTGTGGTTCCTGATTGAACACCCTATATAAACCTGGCCTGGCATCCCCTTCCTTGCAAGATTTTTGAGCTCCTAGCCTTTCTCTGCTGCTGCTCCACACCTTACCGCTGTTTCCTGTGAACCAATGTCTGGCTTCTCTATGGACTATGCAGCCTGCTAATACTGCAATACTGCATTGCAGTTCCTGTGTACCAATCTCTGACTTCCCTTGACTATGCTACCTGCCTCTGGTCTCTAGTGGTTGCAATAATAAAAACTCAAAGTCAGACCCAGACGGCTAAAATGTCTTAAGCCTAGCCAAGACTGCAAGTCCTGCCCCAGCAGGAAGCCCGAGGTTTCAACACATGGCAGTTAAAGAGACACCAAGGATATACAGAGGAGAATAAGAAGTGAAAAGCAGAGCTGGCTGAGGAAAGGCGAGAGGTGAGTTTTATTTATTTATTTTTAAAACCTTATGTGGGATCCATAATGTTTATAGAGATAAGCTTGCAGCAAATTACAAAAATACGCAATATTGAGAATATGAATTTTTTTAACATTCAAGTAGAATTCAGTTCCACTCGAATAAATTCACCCAACTCTACTAAGGAATGATTCCAATATTTGCCATTATTACAGACAATCTATTTAAAGGGAATCTGTCAGTAAAATTTGCCCTAGGGAAACATATGTACTTTAGGTTAGGACAGTGAGAAACCTATTCAAAGATACCTGTGTTTCATTATCTAGTGCTCCTTTGCTCTGGAATTCATTGTTTATTCCTTTTATCACATGCAAATTAGCTTTGCAGTCCTGAACTCCTGTTCAATTCTACCTGGAAACTTCACTCCTCTTTCATGATTGACAATGGAGACAGAGGCCTTGCTGCATAACATCATCTCTGTTCTCCACTGTCAATCAAAGAGGAGGAGAAGGGAAGCCAGCAGGGAGAAGCAAAGAAGAGCCAAGGATTGCAAGTGCATTAAATATACCCACCATTGCACTTGCAAAGCTAATTTACATATGAGTAGAAGGTTTTCACTGTCCAAGTTTGCAGTACCTCAGCTTCCTAAGGCAAATGTTAATGAAGTATTCTATTTATTTAACACTAATCATCAATTTTATTCAAAGATTATAGTCTTTAAATTATTTAATGTCAAATTTTGAGATTATGTGTCCATCTTCTCCATTGTGTTGGTCCATGAAAATCCGACGACACTCAGAAGTCATCCGAGTGCAGTCTGATGGTTTCCACACACTCATTGACTTGCACCTTAAGCCTCTGATGATTTTGTGCTACAGTATACTAAACTATCCTGTAACTTCAGGTTTTACCCTTCATGTGGGAAGTTTTGAGTCCTCTTGAACTTTAACGTTAATATACATATGTAACACAGGTACTTTAGATGCAGTGACACAGAAACACAGAGCAGCTAGTACAGGGTTAATAAACAGAGGGGATTTATTGTAACAGGGTCAATCTCCATGCAGTCAGTAACAGGGGAAATATGGGGACAACAAGGGGAGTAGCAGGTAACAGACTATAAATGACAATTCACAGTTGGGCTAGATGTAGCAGAGTTGACACGGTTATAATTGGCAGTTTTACACTTAGCTGACTCTTGTCCCCCACAAGGCAGTTGCCGGCTGATGCCGTTGTTGTTTTCTTCTGACTTCCCCGCCTAAACAATGCTTCGTCTTCTGGCGGCAGCGGGCGGTCTCCAGTTTGACCCACTGAGCCCCTAGTCCAAAACACTGCACCTCACTTGCTCGGCTCCACGTCTTCTGGCGGCAGCGGGCAGTCTCTAGTTTGACCCGCTGAGCCCCTGGTCCATAGCACTGCACCTCACTTGCTCGGCTCCACGGACCCTGCTTCTCTTCTCCCTCTAGCTGGGCTTGACCCCAACTCTCAACTCTCTGCTTTCCCACGCAAAACTCCCTTTTCTCCCTCTTCCTAGACATGCTTCAAGCTCCCCGGTCACCTGACCCCTGAGCTCTAGCTCTGGACACGCCCCCAGCTTCCCGGTCACCTGACTCCTGTGCTCGTAGTCTGTCTTCCCACTGCAACCAGAGGCACGGCTTCAGCAGTTCCGGATCCCTTGTTCTGAAAGTACTTACACCCCGGTCTTCCCCCTTACACATATATATAAATATCTGAATATTAGCATCTCCCAAGTTATGATGTTTCCAATTAAATCACACCTTTTCCTGGAACTAAATGCTGATAACAATCTTAAAACTCAGTAACAAAGTATTGTGGTTATGAAATTGGCAAAGATGTCTACACTGAAGCCTTTTGTCAAACAAAATGTCATCAGGTAGGTGACAAGTGACCCAGGTAAACTATCATAAATCTGGGAGCAGATTCCTGTTAATGAGGGTGACAGGTAGATTAGAAAACTTTTTAGTTACTTTTTATTATCATATATCCACTAACTCCCCATAAATAAAAGTTTATCAAATACACAATTCCGGTGAACTGCAGTGTACTGTTATTCAACACTGAGGGAACATTGATTCAGAAAGGTAATTGTTTTCTGACATAGAGGGCACATTTCACTGTTGTGTTTGTATACCTTTTTAATGGATCAATGCAGAACATTTCTTGCACAGTTTGAGCTCATTGACTATTTCCAACTTCTCAAAATAAATGGTATTATAGAGCATTTTAGTGTAATTAATTTGCTTTGTTCTCCTTCACATTGAAGAACAACATTTTATGTATATATGAAAAATCATAGTGTATACAACATGTAGAGCAATTTACTAAAAGAAAGAACATTTATCAAATATAATTTACATTCAAATTAAGTCAAGCTCTTTTCAGGGTCAAAAGACACTTATGTGAGATAATTAGCAAGCTTTCTGTTAAATGTCACGTTGATTAGGAAGATAAAGCCATATAAGAGACAGTTACATTATAACCTTTTTAAATAGTTTCTAAACGAGAAAATAAAAGATACAAAAAGAAAACGTTTTGACTTTCATGCAACATGATAATTTATCTCTATTTTGACTTGTTTGTCGGTTTATATAAGAATATGCAATATTTCAGTAACCTGTCTATTACACAAATTAAGGGTATGTTGTGTAAAAATGCCACATAGTTTTAAAAGTTTCTGAAATTCCGCTAAGTAGCAGAGATGAGTTTCTCACTAGTTTACAAGTAGTGTATATGTGTATGATGTATGTTACTATTTATATGTAGAATCAATAGGTACAATATAAGGGTGCAGCATAGCATAATTGTATGTGTGTGATACAATAATATTATTTCTATGTCTAATTTAATAGTATTACTTAGGGGTATAGTATTTATAAATGCATGCTTTATAGCACCAGAAAAGCTGAATTTGACATTTCTCATTTGGAGCAATTACAGATTGGAAAACGATTCTACTATAAGACCTATGGAAAACCTTATATAATACCTAATAATAAGTGTATAGAATGGGTAAGGAGGCGCTAATAGGCAGTTCACTCACAGTAGCTGCGAATTTTTCAGACAAGGAACCACTAAATGTCCGTTGGTGTGTATAAATTAGTAATTATGATTTAATTCGCGCTAAACAGTAGTGGGACGGACTCAAGGGGTGAAGCTTAATATTCCTTTATTGGGTCATAAAATATCCTGTTTAACTAATTAAAAGTAGATTTGCTTTAAAAGTACATTGGCTTTAAAATATACCGTAGATACACAATGTATAGATAGGAAAATTGTCCTTAAAAATAGAGTAATAAAAAAATAGAGTAATGGAAAAATATATGTATATATATATATATGACTCGAGGTAGTGTTCCTCGGGGGTCGTTGGAGGAAATTGGTAGATTCAGTGGGATCTGGGACGGAGACCTAGTAGGGAAGAAGGGATAATTGGTATTAGATCTGGTTTGGAGAGTGAATATAGGTTGTGATATGGTTTGTTTTACAATGTCTTTAATTTACCTGGTAGGATGATTTAGATGTGATCTTGAGGGTCGATGGAGTGCTCTATGAAAGGCTTACTGTGGTATAGTCTAAGGTAAAGAGCAAGGGGTTAGTTTGCTTGGGTGTCAATTTGTTGAAAGTGAGTGTGGATAGTGGGTTACCTGTTACTGGATGGAGAGTTGGCAGGCTGTTAGGAGCTTGCTGTTAGGGTATCCCGCTTGGACAGTGGTCCTTACAGGTTTGGTTCCTTTAAAAATACTCTGTTGAATAGAGAGTATTGCAGTGTAGGTTATTACAAGGTGTAATAGTGAGTTGGTATCATACCTTGGTACTTAGGGGTGTTAGTACCTGGAGTTCACCTGGTGGGTTATCCTGGAGTACAGGGCTAGTGCTGTCGGTCTTGTGATAGTTTTGGTTGTTTAGGGTTGTTGCTTAATGCCCTGCTAAACTCCGGGAGTGGGCCGTGTTGGCTCAGCACTGTTGTGGCAACGAAGTCCAATAGGTGGTCCAGTGAGACACGAAAATGTAGGACATGCGGTTACTGTCCTGTGGAGGTAAGTATAGTAATATTAGTCGGAGTCCTGGTTGTGGTATTAATTAGTTGGCGGTTTAGAGTGTACTCACAATTAGGACGGACGTGTCCTGTTTGGGGTCCGATATGGCCGTGTGGCCTAGTTCTGGTTTCAGGGGGATAGTGCTGAGTTAAGAACGTTCACCATCCTAAGGAGGTGAAAGGAGTCTGGTAAGTGGGAGCTCTAGTTGTGGTGTCTATAGGATGGTAGGGCAGCGTTATACTCATAAATGAGGGTGATGGTCAGCGTGTCCAGGTTGGGGGCCGTAGCCCAGGTATATTCACAGTCCAGGAGTTGGGTGTCGATAGGCTGAGATCCGGAGAGAGAGCGGAGCCCCGGCAGGTGGCTGCCGCCGACTCGCTTATTTCCGGGTTAGGGAGAGATCGCGCTTCCTGCAGAAAGCACGCGAGAGGACCAGTGTGCCGCAGCGTCACATGGTGCGCAAAGTACGGAGGCCTGTGGGTGTCTCTTAGACTGGCTTATGGACAATTTCCTTTCCAACGTGTTTCAACAGCTGCGGCTGTCTTCATCAGGGATCTTCGTTGCCACAACACTGCTGAGCCAACACGGCCCACTCACGGAGTTTAGCAGGGCATTAAGCAACAACCCTAAACAACCAAAACTATCGCAAGACCGACAGCACTAGCCCGGTACTCCAGGATAACCCACCCACCAGGTGAACTCCAGGTACTAACACCCCTAAGTACCAAGGTATGATACCAACTCACTATTACACCTTGTAATAACCTACACTGCAATACTCTCTATTCAACAGAGTATTCTTAACGGAACCAAATCTGTAAGGACAACGGTCCAAGCGGGATACCCTAACAGCAAGCTCCTAACAGCCTGCTAACTCTCCATCCAGTAACAGGTAACCCACTATCCACACTCACTTTCCACAAATTGAGACCCAAGCAAACTAACCCCTTGCTCTTTACCTTAGACTATACCACAGTAAGCCTTTCATAGAGCACTCCATCGACCCTCAAGATAACATCTAAATCATCCTACCAGGTAAATTAAAGACATTGCAAAACAAACCATATCACAACCTATATTCACTCTCCAAACGAGATCTAATACCAATTATCCCTTCTTCCCTACTAGGTCTCCGTCCCAGATCCCACTGAATCTACCAATTTCCTCCAACGACCCCCAAGGAACACTACCTCGAGTCATATATATATATACATATATTTTTCCATTATTCTATTTTTTTATTACTCTATTTTTATGGACAATTTTCCTATCTATACATTGTGTATCTACGGTATATTTTAAAGCCAATGTACTTTTAAAGCAAATCTACTTTTAATTAGTTAAACAGGATATTTTATGACCCAATAAAGGAATATCATGCTTCAATACCTAATAATACTATGATATTTACCAACAACCAACAGCTAACTCATATCTAAGCTTTCTTAAACTGGTATTCCTATTAAAACAAAATGATTATCTTTAAGGATGGTTATACACACTAGTAATAAATCATACAAAACCAAACCGAGCAATTTATTCCATATAAATTATATAAATGTAATAAATTAGGATTAGTCAAATCATTGAAACTATAATTTAATTAAAGAATAATAAAGTTATTATTTGTAATTAATCAATTAAAAAGCAATATACAAATTAGTAAGGAGCTCCAATAAAGAGAAAAACATTATAAAATCAGATTAAAAAGATAGGGGTGGCAGAGATATGACACAAACTATCAGAAAAAACAAATACATTACAGATGATATAAAAATATATGAGGGTATATTAGTAGTGTCAAATTGCCAGAAATTACCCTTTATGTCAATAAAGTAAGTATAAAATAATAATATAAAATATTGTATAATATAATCAAAAAATTGTCAGTAAGTAATAGACAAAAAGGCAAAATGACAATGAAAAAATATATAAATATACTATTATTCTATTATTATATATTATAATATTATTGGATTATTTATATTTAAATATATATATATATATTATAATATTATTAGATTATTTATATATATTCAGTTTTCTCTTTATAGGTATATTTTTGAGTAAAATGTACATTGTTGTTTTAGTCTATAGACTACTGACAACATGTCTCCGAAATTCAAAAATAAAAATTTAGTATTTATTTGCAGCAAATGATAAAGAGTCAAAATATTAAAAAAGAAACAGTGCTTTCAGACCTCAAATGACTCATGTTTTAACTCAGAAAGAGTTCAGAAATCAATATTTGGTGTAATAACCATGTTTTTTAATCACAACTTTCGTGCGTCTTGGCATGCTTTCCACCAGCCTTTCCATGCTTTCCAATAGAAAACTGTTCAATGGTCTCTTAATTTTTGCGAGAGCTGTATGTATATGTATATGTATACATACACATATATACATACACATATATACATACACACAGACTATATACATATATATACAATTCACATTTTGTAAAAGTTTCAAAATAGTAAAGCAATCTTGTTTCCTTTCATTTATACTTTTGTCACACTCTATAAATAGTGTAATTTAGTTTTATTTCTTCTGCTGAATTGGCCTTGCAAAAAATTGATAACTTATTGATATGTGAGTTTGGGCAGATTGTTCAGAAAGTGCACTATTACATCTTATTTTATGCATTGCTATTAGTCACCTTTTAACTTATCTTCCTAAGGGCATGTTCTCTTTACTACCATGTTTTACCTTACCTCCTTAAAGCACATCCAATTTCAATAAACAGTTAATAAACCTTTTGTATGGACAGAATGTCACAATTTTGTTCCTTTCAGGTGATCTTGAGTTTACTGTAATTAACTTTTTTATAGTGTGTATTAAGTAATTGAATGGCTTCTTTCCAACTCTATGCACTCTGTGGCTATATTTCAAAGGAATGGTAAACTAAAATGATGACAGCACTTTGAGGTTTAGCTCAAAATGATTCCATTTGTTACTATAAAATATTGTGAGATTTCTTTACTGTCTGTTTTCAAAGTTCTAAACACAGAAGCACATATCTTCATATTCTATCATGTAGCAAGATCCCGTGAATATTATTTACCAAACTATACTATAATTAGTATGTTTAAAAAACTAAAGTATACCAAAAGAAAAAGAAATGTATTCACTCTGAGTTACTGTATAGTTAATATGTGTCTTTTTTCTAAATTGTATTTTAATATACAAAGTGTTTAATGTAACTTAAATAATGATGTAATTTCAATACACATCAGAAATACACATCAGTGAAAGTGAATATTAACAAGTACATGTAGATAGTGTTTAGACATTTATGAGATATCTGCATGACCTTCAGCATTGGAAGTCTGAGGTGAAGTTCCACCAAATAGAGACTTCATCTCAGTCACTGGTGGACACAGACAGAAGAGAGCCACAACTGGTTGCACCAATATAATATACATAAGGGGGCCTTCATTTTAAATGATCGTGGCAAAAACGCCAATTAAAGAATGCATGGCTAGTAATTACCACAAGCCTACTCAGCATTAAATATAATAATAGGAGAAACAGAGTACATATGGGCATAAAAACAGTATAGCTTTATTAGATATCAAATATAAAAAGGGCCACGACAGGTGGCGACATGAAGTAGTAATAGATTACAAAATGCAGCACATAGTCATATGAATACAGCATATATATACTTTGAGAAAAATTTCCTCAGGAAAAAAGAGGAAAAGGGGGCAAGCACAAAAGGATATAAGACACACCATGCAAATGCACCGCTCCATACAAGTGTACGGGTAAATATGCAGTGTCAATGTAAATATCAGATGTCGCTTACCAAACGCAATAATAGATAAAAGTAAGAGACAGGCCAAGGACCAGGAGAGACAGAGATACCAGGTGGCCCTAATTGGAGCCTCGACGCGCGTTTCGCCCCTGAATAGAGGGCTTTCTCAAGAGGCATAGATGGGTAAAAGATCAGGACCTTTTTAAAGGTTGGTAACAGGTCACGTGACCGCATCGTAGGCCACGTGACCGGAAGTCCGTAAGTGATCAGCGCCGAGCGGCGCATGCGCCGGATGCCAGGCATCGTCGGCGCGGGCAGCGTCCGTCACCTGGCAACGCACATAGCGGAAGCACCTGGTATGTGCCCCGGAAGTACGTGGCGAGGAGCAAGACGGCCGTGCCCGGGCCGAGAACGGCGTGCCTCCGGCGCATGCGCACCGCAAACTGAGCACAAAAATGGAGATTGCCACTAGCAAATGTAGAAGTTGTATTAGAACAAATACTTATGGGACTGATGTCATGCATCGGAATTTGGATGCCTGCTATATATGTGACAGCACTGTTTGTTCTAATACAACTTCTACATTGGATTGAATCATTTCATGTTGTATTTTGTTGCACTATATTCGTGATGTATGATGCCTCTCCCCTTCTGCTCTGGTCTCTGTTTATTTCCCGTGGTTCGCTTTCTCTTTGCTAGTGGCAATCTCCATTTTTGTGCTCAGTTTGCGGTGCGCATGCGCCGGAGGCACGCAGTTCTCGGCCCGGGCACGGCCGTCTTGCTCCTCGCCACGTACTTCCGGGGCACATACCAGGTGCTTCCGCTATGTGCGTTGCCAGGTGACGGACGCTGCCCGCGCCGACGATGCCTGGCGTCCGGCGCATGCGCCGCTCGGCGCTGATCACTTCCGGACTTCCGGTCACGTGGCCTACGATGCAGTCACGTGACCTGTTACCAACCTTTAAAAAGGTCCTGATCTTTTACCCATCTATGCCTCTTGAGAAAGCCCTCTATTCAGGGGCGAAACGCGCGTCGAGGCTCCAATTAGGGCCACCTGGTATCTCTGTCTCTCCTGGTCCTTGGCCTGTCTCTTACTTTTATCCATTATTGCGTTTGGTAAGCGACATCTGATATTTACATTGACACTGCATATTTACCCGTACACTTGTATGGAGCGGTGCATTTGCATGGTGTGTCTTATATCCTTTTGTGCTTGCCCCCTTTTCCTCTTTTTTCCTGAGGAAATTTTTCTCAAAGTATATATATGCTGTATTCATATGACTATGTGCTGCATTTTGTAATCTATTACTACTTCATGTCGCCACCTGTCGTGGCCCTTTTTATATTTGATATCTAATAAAGCTATACTGTTTTTATGCCCATATGTACTCTGTTTCTCCTATTATTATATGGTTGCACCAATATGTCTATCCCTGATCCCAGGTATACCCACATATATCCATGACCCATTTAATTTAGTATCATATGGTCATATCAGACCTCTTTTATGTGTTTCACTTAGGTGTCTGCCAGGATTATTAATGACACAGTGTCTAAGTTATGAACATATTTTGCTTTGTAGGAAATAGTGTGCATTTACATTTCCCCACGCCTTTCATTACTAACAACTGAAAGAATGCAAAAGTGTTTTACCAATAGTGTAGATTTCTATTGATTGGATCTGAAAATATACAAATGTACCCAGATCGCGTGGATTTTACAAGGAAATTCAATTCATATTAAAGTACTCTCTCCACATTCCAGTGCATAATGAGGGAAAGATGTACAAAAATACCCTAATACTCTCCTCACTGCTCACCTGTCTAGTTACCCCTGCTGTTCACTGCCTGCTGTCTGGTCCTCTGCACCTCTTCCATGCATGGTTTGGCATAGAGTGCAGGAACATCCAAGGCTTGGATGGAGTCAGAAGTCCCGGCCTTGAATGAAGATACTTGAGATGAAGCAGCCAGTGACAGAAATAAGATATGTACAGGGACAGGATGGCGGGCAGTGAGTAGCAGGGGTGGTCAGACTGTGGAATTGGAAAAGTGAATAGTTTTAGTGATTCTTTTGTTCTTCAATATTTTGTTGGCCCATTAAGTGGCAGTCAGTGGCCCATCATTTTTCTGAATTCATGTGGCGCGAATTACAAAAATTCCATATTCAAAATAATACAGATTTTTCTAAAATTCAAGATAATTCAAATCCACCTTGAATATATTTGCTTATATTTCTTGTTGACAAATAACAATCATAATTTTTTTCAGATGATCAGCTTTCTCTAGAAATTGCAAATAATTGCTTGATAAATATTCAAGACTAGGGAAAAGCGAACATGGACTGTAAAGTTCAGGGTACGCAAAGGACACCTAGTGTCGGGTGCTAAACTCCGGACACGGACTTCTTCCGGAAGTTGGTGAGAAGTCCGTGTTACTGTTGGATGTTTATTGGATGCTTAATAAAGCTTGTTGAAAGGCTGCAGTGCAGCCAATAAACAGGTTTTTAGGCTGTGGGCACCAATACAGTCATCACAGCCAATACTTAGTTTATGCAATAAAATGCTATTTAATTATTTAAAAATCATACAATGTGATTTTCTGTTTTTTATTTTTAGATTCTGTTTCTTAAAGTTGAACTGTACCCACGATAAAAATTACAGACCTCTCCATTCTTTGTACGTGGGAAAACTTTAAAAATTGGCAGTGTATCAAATACTTATTTTCCCCACTGCAGGTACTATTTAGCACTATCTAACATAGTTATAGGCAGGAAATGTGTGGCTGGTTTGCCCCTACAATAGCAGCATCAGCAGCAGAATCTGTAAGTTAGAGGATTAGGATGGTGAGGATAGGGCAGTTAAGTAGATGTGTAGCAATGTAGGGCATCAATAGCAGCCATGGCAGCTGCAGTATGTATGAGTACTAAAAAAAACAGTGGACAGCCAGAAGATATGTGACTTGCATTGCTCTTCCGTGGTGGCGGCAGAAGCTACACAGTAGAGAATTTTAAATATGGCAGGTAAGGAAATGTCTTACTATGTAGGTTATGCAATGGCAGACCTGGTAGCAGCAGTGCAGTCTAGAACTATAAAACACATTGGGCAGACAGATGATGTGTGGCTGGCATGAGTTTGTTGTCGCAGTGACACCACCAGAAGTCACACAATAGAGAATTAGGATGGGACAGGCAAAGTGGTATCTGTGTCTGTCAGTTTGGGCCAGCCATGGCAAACCCGTCAGTAGCAGTACTATAATATAGATTACATTATGGGCAGCCAGTAGATGGCCGGCTGAACATACTGTAGGTCATCGGCCTTGGATGCAGCAGAACATTCTAGAAGACAGACAATGGACAGGTAGCTGGAAGATGGTATGGCCTATGTAATCATTGACTTCAGTCGTGGGTCCATGAAAGTCCGCACTGATGTATGCCAGATTCAATTTAACAAATGTTAAGTTTTCTATGCTTGTGGCTGATGACCTGGTCCGCTTGGGTGTGAAACCCTCTTTGACATTTAATAACATATGTGGTCGTTCTTAATGACCAAAAGTCAATATATATCATACAGAAATCTGAAAAATAGAACAAAGTCCCCTTCACATGATTATTCAAATCAAATGTTCTTTATTACATATTCATATACAAAAACATTCTAAAAACGACTGAAACAAAGAGTAAAATCTGAGGAAATTTCAAAGTTCAGAGTAAAGAACTGGTGACAATATACATAATGTAATACAAAGGATTATAAAAAAGTATCAAAAAACAATTCTCGTGTATGAGCTATATTTTATTTATTGTATTGGAAGTAGGTATTATGCAAGCAATTTTATAAATTGAATTCATAGTAAAATATATCTTTTGCTTATAGTTAAGGGCTCAATGCCTATAAGGTTCAAGAGAAAAATCATAGCACTATAATGACTGTTAGAGTAAAATAATCAAGTAATTCTCCTCCTAGTAGGAATATTAGCATGGTGCATGCATACTGTTTGTTTAGCACTGAATCAGAACACATTCAATTTAAATAAAAGTCTAGGACATTCAGAGAATCAAGGTATGCAAGAAATGTTGTAAAAAGTTGTTACCATATACTAGATTTAATCAGGAATAGAGATGAGCAGTGTTCAACTCGAACTGTTCGTCAATCTCAAATTCGAGCTGTTTTGAGCGGTGTTCGAGCCGTTCGGCGAACACGAACGATTTGAAAAAAATACGACTGTTCGAGGTTATGTTCGATAACTGTTCGTGCACCAAAATCATAACTGAATTTTTTCACAGTAATGCTGATAATCAATGTTAATACGCAGTTTGATTGTACAGCGGGGTGGGGTGAGGGGCAGGGGATGGATCTCTGCATAAATAATGAATATCTACATTTTTTTCTCATTCCCGCATTTACAGTGGGGAGGTGCAATCTGTCAGCCTATCAGCAGCGCACACACGGAGCGAACTGCTTTTTTTCACACAAGCAAGGGCATGTGTCATTGGCAGTGTATGTCACATGTCCTTGCCCTATAAGACCCAACCATTTTCCCCGTCGCCACCATTTTCTCACAGCTGCAGCTGCATGTTAGACGGCACTGCTTTTGCTGTGTGCGCTATACTTTGTGTTAATTTCAAGCCAATTTTCTGAGAAATATACAGATAGCTTGGGAGTAGGGAATAGTTATGATTGCAGTCCTTTTGAGGATTAGGTTACAGCATTTCCTACGACTTTTATCAGGCAGGTCTGTGCTCTTAAATAGATAGGTTAGGAGTAGGGACTAATTGTAATTGCAGTCCTTTTGAGGACTAGGTTACAGCATTTCCTATAACTTTTTGCCAGGCAGGTCTGTGCCAGTGCTGTGTAAGTGTTTTTCACAGCATTTGGCTAAATCTAGCTAAGCAAATCCTTTTTGGCCTCTTGCAGTGTGTGTTAGTCAGTGGAGTAGCATATCTGTGTTGCAAGCTACACCACCTGTGTATAGAATACAATTTTTTTTCTGCACCTAGCCAAGAAAAACCTTTTGGGCATAGCATCATTCTATTAAGCCATCTATACTAAGCTCCACCAGCTTGCAAATTACTAATAATTTTTATCTGCATCTAGCTCGGAAAATAATTTTGGGCTTGTAGCAGTGCATGGGACTTATTCTTAGTCCAATCAATACTAAGCTCCACCAGTTTGCAAATTACAAATAATTTTTAGCTTCATCTAGCTCTGAAAATAATTTTTGGCTTGTAGCAGTGTGTGGGACTTATTCTTAGTCCATATATACTAAGCTCCACTAGCTTGCAAATTACAAATAATTTTTAGCTGCTTCTAGCTCGGAAAATAATTTTGGGCTTGTAGCAGTGTGTGTGACTTATTCTTAGTCCATCTATACTAAGCTCCACCAGCTTGCAAATTACAAATAATTTTTAGTTGCATCTAGCTCGGAAAATAATTTTGGGCTTGTAGCAGTGTGTGGGACTTATTCTTAGTCCATCTATACTAAGCTCCACCAGCTTGCAAATTACAAATAATTTTTAGCTGCATCTAGCTTGGAAAATAATTTTGGGCTTGTAGCAGTGTGTGGGACTTATTCTTAGTCCATCTATAATAAGCTCCACCAGCCTGCAAATTCCAAATAATTTTTAGCTGCATCTAGCTCGGAAAATAATTTGGGGCTTGTAGCAGTGTGTGGGACTTATTCTTAGTCCATCTATACTAAGCTCCACCAGCTTGCAAATTACAAATAATATAGCAGCATCTAGCTCGGAAAATAATTTTGGGCTTGCAGCAGTGTGTGGGACTTATTCTTAGTCCATCTATACTAAGCTCCACCAGCTTGCAAATTACAAATCATTTTTCGCTGTATCTAGCTCGGAAAATAATTTTGGGCTTGTAGTAGTGTGTGGGACTCATTCTATTAGTCCATCTATACTAAGCTCCACCACCTGTGCATGTAATAAAATTGTTTTACTGCATCTAACCCAGCCAATTCTTTTGGGCTAATACCACAGTTTGGCCACTCAGCTCTGCTCGGTTCCCATCCATCGTTTTTTGTGCAAACAACTCCAGAGTTGTCAATTAGTTAACCACCAAAATGAGTGGAAAAAGGCCTGCTGCTGGTGGAAAGGGGAATAGGCATGTTGGGAAGGGGAAAAAATGTTGTGTCCGTGGGGTAGGTGTTAAAGCAACAGTAACATCTGCAGAAGAAAGACCATCTTCCAGCCAAACTAAGATGTCTACTTCTTTTAGCGGACAATGTGATACGATCCCTTTCTTACGGCCACGCCAATCGCTACAAATTCCAGATGAGGCACAAAAACAGCAGGTGCTTCAACGGATATCAAGTGCTCCTTTAAGTGGGCTCTCCTCCACCTCAACTTCAACATCACAAATACTTCAGTCCTCAGAGGTGTCACCCCAATAGCACTTGCTTCATCACAGCTCCCAAGTCTCCAGCTGCCCATCTGAGTATGGGGTAGAACAGATGGTTGAGTCTGCAGAGCTGTTTACTCATACTATAGCCTGGGAATCAGAGGTTGGCTCCAGAGCTTCTGTGAATCCAGACGAGGAAATGATCTGCACTGATGCGCAGAAGCTTTATGAGTCGGATCCAGGACCAGAAAGTTCCGACCATAATGTAGACCCTCGTTCCCAAACTGTAACTCCTGTTGGTGGAGACAATGAGGAAGACGATGATGAGACTCAAATACCTGATTGGAGCGACAACTTGAGTTTTTTGTCAGGGCATGAAGAGGTTGGCTCTGAGGACGACAGGTGTGAGAACACACAGGGTGATGATGACGAGGTTGCAGATCCCACTTACTGTCAACCCACAGTCAACTAGTCGATGAGGTCAGCAGAGGAGGTGGAGGAGGATGCCAGTGACGATGAGGTCAGGTTGCGCCTTCCTGGATAGAGACGTAGTACTGGAAGCACGTCAACAACTGCATCCTCAAACACAACTCTGCCTCTGACCACAAGTCGTGGTGGCTCTCCAGGTCGCATGGGTGCTAAGCCTTGCATAGCCTGGGCATTTTTTCAGATCGATAAGGATGACCCAACTCGTGTTATCTGTAACATTTGTCACCAAAAGCTAAGTAGAGGACAAAAAATCCATAGTTTGAGTACTTCATGCATGAACCGTCACATGGATATGAAGCATAAGTTGCAGTGGGAAGCTCACTGTGCTACAATGCGGCCTAGCCGGCCGGGCCAACCATCGTCTGCCCCATCTTGTGCATCTTCTGCCTCTTCATCCTCTGTGACTTGGGGGACAGCAGTCAAACCTGTTTTGGGACGCAGACCTGCCACCTCTTTACCCGCAACAGCCAGCGTGATTGGCAGTTCATCATTTTCTTTGGAGGTGGAAACACCAGCTGGTGTTGAGCGCTCTCTGACATCGAGAGCACCACCTTTGGATCAAGGCAGCCTAACATGTCCGCCTGCATCTTCCTCACAGACCAGCAGTTTGCCGGGGACACCCTTCTCAACCCCGTCTAAGCACAACAGCCATCCCTCCTTCCCTCAGATGTGGTCAAGTAAAAGACCATTTCCTCCTAGCCAGTAGAAAGCTAAGAGGTTGAATTTCACCATCTGCAAGCTCTTGGCTACAGAAATGTTGCCTTTCTGCCTGGTGGGCACAGAGGATTTTCGAGACCTTTTGTCCGTCGTAGTGCCCCAGTACCAGATGCGCAGTCGGAACTACTTCTAAAAGAAAGGTGTGCCTGCGCTCCACCAGCATGTCGCACACAACATCACCGCTTCTTTGAGAAACTCTGTGTGTGACAGGGTGCATTTCACCACAGACACTTGGACGAGTAGGTATGGACAGGGGCGTTACATGTAGCTGACTGGGCACTGGGTAACTATGGTGACAGCAGGACAAGGGGCTGCTGTCCAAGTCTTGCCATTCCCACGAGTTGTGCGTCAATCCTCTTTATCTCGAAGTTCCTCCACTGCTTCTGCCTCCTCAACCTCCTCTCGGTCCTCCACCTGCACCCAAAGCCTGTCTGGTCATGCCACACGCTTTCTAACTGCGCAGAAGGGATCCTGCACACCTCCTTACTATGCTGGCAGCAGGGCTCAATGTCATCAGGCGGTTTTTACTTTGAAATGTCTGGGAAATGTGAGTCACACAGCTGAGGAGTTGTGGTCAGCTGTGGAGAACCAGGTTCCTGAATGGTTGTCTCCACTGGACCTGAAACCAGGGAAGGCCGTGTGCGACAATGCTGCAAACCTCGGTGCGGCCCTTTGCCGGGGCAATGTCACACATGTGCCTTGTATTGTCCAGCAAATTTTAGGCCACTATCCCAGACTACATGGCCTTCTGCAGAGGGCACGGTCGCTGTGTGCTCACTTCCGCCGTTCGCATCCCGCAGCTCAGCGACTTACATCTCTACAGAAGTCATTGGGCCTGCCACTTCACCGGCTAAAATGCGATGTGCCTACCCGGTGGAATTCAACTCTGCACATGTTGCAGCGACTGTGGCAGCACCGACAAGCCCTGGTGCAATACTTTCTGACATATAGCCTGGGCCAACGGGATCCAGAGGTGGGGAAAATCACGCTGGAGGAGTGGTCTCAGATCAGGGACCTATGCACCCTTCTGCACAGTTTTGAAATGGCGACGAAGATGTTTAGTGCCGACGATGCCGTTATCAGATTGACTATTCCGGTGATTTACATGCTGGAGCACATGTTAAACAGAATTCGGAATCAGGTGGTGGCACAAGAGGAGGTGGAGGAAGTAGAGGAGGAGGAGTTGTATGCGGAAGGGCTAACATCTGCAAGGTCCAGACGGTCGGCAGCACCAAGGCGGCAGGCATGTGAGGGTGGGGGAGATGGATTTACCAGGGCGCATGGTAGCAGCCAAACTAGTGAGGAAGGTGCAGGAGCCCAGGAAGAATTGGAGGACGAACTGATGGAAGACTCATCAGATGAGGGAGACCTTGATCACATTTCTGTTGTGCGAGGTTGGGGGGAGAGGGCAGAGGAAGGAAGCATGATTGTTACCTCGCCACCAACACAACAGGGACTTGGTGCTCCTGGATGCGCAAGACACATGAGTGCCTTCTTGCTGCACTACCTGCAACATGGCCCTCAAATTGTCAGAATTCGAAATAATCCTGACTACTGGGTTGCCACACTCTTAGATCCCTGGTACAAAAGTAAATTTGCCGAAATAATTCCTGCCATAGAAAGGGATTCACGCATGCAGGAGTATCAACAGAGACTGTTGCAGAATCTTACATGTGCTTTTCCACAAATTACCAGTTGTGCACGTAGTGAATCTCACAGTTCTAACTTGCCAACCGTGGGACTGTCGAGTGTTCAGCACTCAAACCATAACAGAAACACAGTATCTGCTGGTAACAGCAATTTTGCGGAATCATTTCACAGTTTTTTTAGCCCATCCTTTGCAAGGCCACAGGAGACAAGAAGTCTGACACATAGTCAACACCTAGAGATGATGGTACAGGAGGTTCTCCAAGTAAACATCGAAGCCATGGCTGTGTCACTGGACCCTTGCTCTTTTTGGGCTTCCAATCTGGATAAATGGCCGGAGCTCGCCACTTACGCCTTGGAGATCTTGTCATGCCCCGCAGCCAGCGTTCTCTCTGAACATGTGTTCAGCGCTGCTGGTGGTGTGCTGACAGATAAGCACACGCAGCTGTCCACTGAGAATGTAGACAGACTCAGGTTCATAAAGATGAACAAATCATGGATCCGCAAGGACTTTTCTACCCCTGAGTCATCCTGGGGAGAGTAAAAGCTTGAGGATTTCATAAAATCACCTCACCAACCGTTTTAAGCTTTCAGATTACTAATAATTTTTAGCTGCATCTTGTCTGGAAAATAATATTGGGACTGTAGCAGTGTGCGGTACTCATTCTATTATGCCATCTATACTAAGCTCCACAAGCTTGCAAATTACTAATAATTTTTAGCTGCATCTTGTCTGGAAAATAATTTTGGGCATAGTAGCAGTGTGTGGTACTCATTCTAACCACCCGTTTTAAGCAACTCTGGGGCAAATGATGCCACTTAAGTGGTGTCTGTGCCACAAATTTTTGGAAAAAATGGAGACTCTTTTTGGAGTCCCCTTGCTTTGTTTTACGTAATGTTGTCATCATCAATTAGAGGTGGGTTGGGTCATCCCCCCCACCCCTTTCAACCGTAAGAAAATACATACACTATGGCTTGGGGTAACACAGATGGTTGAGTCTGAAGAGCTGCTTACTCAGAGGTCTGCTCCAAAGCTTCAGTGTATGCTAGTCAGCGTAGTAACCCAGCTGCGAAGCAAGCTGCACCGCCTGTGTATCTAATAATGATTTTTAAATGCATCTAGCCTAGGCAGACTGTGGAGACCCCTAGCCAAACCCAAACGCTCAGCCCCCTAATGCCCCCCTTTCATTGACAATACAATCATGTAACTCTTACAACTGGATGGGTGAGGATCGGTCACAGCTTTATTAACTGTTTATACTCATTCCATTAGAAATGCATTTTATTTCTAAAATAATTCAGCTTGTTGCAGCATGCCATGTGTCTCCAGTCTCCACAACGGCAAGTTGGCCAACAAGTGTAACTCTCCAACATGTCCTTTCTATTTCCAGGCCACGGAGGATTCTGCTTACTCGTATGCAGGACTCTGACCCCCATCCATCACTCTTAACGCTTGTTCCACTCCGTCCTGGAGTCGTGACAGGAATATGTCCAGTCCAATGTCCATTAAGTGAACACTGTCGGGCCATATGAGACCTGCTTTATCTCCTTCCAGTTGTCGGTGTCGTATCACTACACAGCCTCTGTCTCTTATAAATTTTGCCATCCGAATATTTATTACCTGCCTTGTCCGTTTGATGGCCGTGATGACTCACGCACCTTGCCATACCGTTTTCGGCACAATCTCTGACCATACTATAGTTAGTTTTGTGAAAAATTCTCTGAAGCGCTCAGTGTCTAGTTTCATTATTGCCATTAGTTATGCGCTCTTGTGATAAGCTATGTCACTTCCCCCAGCCTGTATAATTAAAAATGACCGGACCTCTTGCCTCTCTCCCTACCTTGATTACCTCCATTAGTACATGTGGCCATTGCAGGACTCTAATATCTCTCCAGTTCAAATATGTGTTATGAAACTCCAATTTCCTCCCTCCTGGGCGGACTTTCACCCTTCTTTCTGCACAATATATATACGAGTTCTTAATCATTGCATAGCAAAAAAACAGCAAGGAAGAGGTATGTATATGTCATGTCCTGCTATTCACCTGTTCAAGGCTGAGTTAATTAGAAATGTAAACACACATACCATGTTAAAATCGTATAGCATAGAAACCATGCATATAAATGTAAATAATCAAAATGAAATAGAAAAGAAGAAAAAAGGAACATATATATAATAATAATCTATAAATGATCACTCATAATGATACATCAAATCATGTCTGATGTTTAAACCCGCTGGTACACGTGTATTTAAAGTATAAATCCACCAACTTTCTCTATTAAGGAGCTTTCTCCTATAATCATCCACCAAATCTCCACCAATCGCCACGGCCCATGGAGGGGCCACCACAGTCAGTGAATCCTTCCTTATTTAGTATAGAGTCTACCAATACTTTGGGCGTATTAGCCCAGCTGCAAAGCAAGCTGCCCCGCTGTGTATCTTATGAGAATTTTTAACTGCATCTAGCCTAGGCAGACTGTGGGGACCCCCAACCAAACCCTGACGCTCTACATCTAACCCAGCCAATCATTTGATAGTATTGCTAGTAGCAGAGTCGCATGGGCTCTAAACCTTGCATAGCCTGTGCATTTTTTCAGATCGCTAAGGATGACCCAACTCGTGTTATCTGTAACATTTGTCACCAAAAGCTAAGTAGAGGCCAAAAAATACATAGTTTGAGTATTTCATGCATGAACCGTCACATGGATATGAAGCATAAGTTGCAGTGCGAAGATCACTGTGCTACAATGCGACCTAGCGGGCCGGGACAACCACCATCTGCCCCACCTGTGTCATCCTGGGGAGACTAAAAGCTACTGCGTAGTCTTTGTCAAAAATTTGAGGGAATTACCACGGGAATGGTTTGGAAGAGGTATAAGAGTTTAGGTAGGGCGTTCATTTTTAGTATACTTATTCTGCCGAACCAGGAAAAATCCTTCACCATCCAAGAAGGAAGATCTTTATGGAGTTGTTCAATAAAGGGTCCAAAATTAAGATAAAATGGATGGGAGAGGTCTCTATGAATATGAATTCCTAAGTATTTGATACCCTGTGAGGGCCAGGCAAAGGGAAAGTTGGACTGGATGGAATCCTGTATGGATTTGGGTAGGGAGACATCGAGGGCCTCAGACTTTGCTACATTGATTTTAAAATTTGACCATGTAACAAAGTGATCTATTTCAGCCATAACAGCAGGGATGGATATATGTGATTGAGTGATATATACTCGGACATCATCAGCAAATGCAGAGCACTTTTACTCGGTGCCTCCCACCTCAATCCACCTAATATTGGGGTTATCGCGAATTGATGAGAGCAAGTGCTCCATCACTAGGATGTATAAGAGAGGGGACAGAGGACATCCCTGCCTTGTCCCATTGGTGATTATGAAAGGTGATGAAAATGTTCCATTTATCTTCAGCCTAGCTGACGGATTGCGATACAGAGCCATGATTTTGGCTATAAAAGGGTCCTCTAGACCCCTACCCCATGCTTTTTAAAAGAATAATATATGGCGTGCCAGGAGACTCTATGGAATGCTTTCTCAGTATCCAACGAGAGTATCTAATTACAAATTTTTAACTGCATCTAGCCCAGGCAATACTTTGGGCCTAGTAGCAGTGTCTGCTAGTCAGCGGAGTAGCCACCGCCTGTAGATCTAATTACAAATTTTTAACTGCATCTAGCCCAGGAAATACTTTGGACCTAGGAGCAGTGTCTGCTAGTCAGCGGATTATCCCACCTGTTAAGCAAGCTACACCACCTGTAGTTTGGACACTTAATTTTTTCAAAGGAAATGCTTCAGTCCCCCGGGACACTCAGTGAAGAGCATCGGGGAGGCACCCCAAGGCACAGGGGCTGGGACTGGCGGTAGGACGCCTTGCGGTGGACCACCAAGCTCGATCCTTATAAAAGCTTTTTAACTGCAGCAGCTTTAGTGGATGCTACTGGAGCTGGAATTCCCGCGGCTGCTGGCATCAGACTTGCCCTCCAATAGATCCTTTTAAAAGGATTTAAAGTGTTCTCATTCAAATTACAGAGACAATTTAAATGAAAAAGCTTAGACCTGCCTCCACCGCAGGGGGGCTCGCTCGACCCACCAGCGGACAGGCACCAGTATTGGGAGAGGGGGGCTGGCCATCAGGGTCCACCGCAGCTCTGGTACAAACCCGGCGACAAGGAGGTCGCACGGGCAGGAACGGACTGGCCGTGTCAGCTTCGCACTTTTTTGGTTTTAGAAGGGCATGACATGCCTATATCTGTGTCTCCCCCTCCTTTTACTCCTCCACCTCTTTTCTTTTCGCATGACTATATGTACTTGTCACTTTTCCATGTGTTAGTTGTGTCTTCTGAGCAGTTTGTCAGCTTTTGGACACCTTTGAAGGTGTTTTCTATGTGTTTCTATGTGTTTTTGTTTGCCTGACATTGGTTTTAACGGTGTTCGAAGGTGCTCGATGAACAGTTCGACGAACAGTTCGACGAACATACAGGTGTCCGACGAACCGAACTCGAACACTACGGGGGTGGCTCAACTCTAATCAGGAACCCCTTAAAGGGGTCATCATGTATATACACTTGAAACCAGAAGTTTACATACACTATATAAAAAGACACATATGCATGTTTTTCTCAATATCTGACATGAAATCAGAATAAACCTTTCTCGTTTTAGGTCAATTAGGATCACCATAAAGTTTAATATTTCCCAAATGCCAGAATAATGAGAGAGAATGTTTTAAGTCATTTTTATTACTTACTGCAAAGTCAAAAGTTTACATACACTAAGATTACTATTAGTGTTGAGCGAGTATGTTCTGTTAATCCTTTCGCCACGTATGCTCGGGCGAGCACCGAGTAGTTAAAGCTGCTCGGTGTTATGTTTAAATCACTCCCATGTGCATGATTTGCGACTGTTTGACAGCTTTATTACATGTGAGGAATGCGAAAGAAATAATCATTCGTCACATGTAATAAAGCTGTCAAACAGTCGCAAATCATGCACACGGGAGTGATTTAAACATAACACCGAGCAGCTGTAACTACTCGGTGCTCGCCCGAGCATACTCGGCGAAAGGGTTAACAGAATATATTCGCTTAACACTAATTACTATGCATTTAAACAATTGTGGACTATCCATATGATGATGTCATGTGTTTTGAAGCTTCTTTTTTTGGCAATATCTGAGTTAATTTGAGACACACCTCTGGATGTATTATAATGCACACCTGAAACGCGCTACTTCTTTGTGTAGCATCATGAAAAAGTCTAAAGAAATCAGCCAAGATATCAGGAAGAAAATTGTGGACTTGCTCAAGTCTGGCTCATTATTGGGTACAATTTTAAGATACCGGAAGGTGCCTTGTTCATCTATACAAACAATTATATGCAAGTACAAACAAGATGGGAATATCCAGCCATCAGACTGCTCAGGAAGGAGACGGGTTCTGTATCCCAGAGATGAACGTGCTTTGGTCTCACATGTGCATATCAACCCAAGGACAAAAGCAAAAGACCTTGTAAAGATGATGGCGGAAGCTGGTACGATTGTTTCAATAACCACAGTGAAACGAGTACTATATCAACATGGGCTGAAAGGCCACTCTGCAGGAAGAAGCCATTACTTCAAAACAAACATAAAAAATGCCAGACTAATATTTGCAAATGCACACAGGAACAAAAACCTTTTAGCGATGTCCTGTGGTCTGATAAAACTAAAGTTTAACTTTTTGGGCATAATGACCATCGTTATGTTTGGAGGAAAAAGGGAGAAGCTTGGAAGCCTAAAAAAACCATCCCAACTGTGAAACATGGGGGTGGAAGCATCATGTTGTGGGGTTGTTTTGCAGCAGGAGGGACTGGTGCACTTCACAAAATAGATGGAATCTTGAGAAAAGAAGATTATGTGGCCATACTGAAGAAACATCTCAAGACATCAGCCAGGAAGTTAAAGCTTTGGCGGAAATGTGTCTTCCAAATGGACAATGACCCAAAGCATACTGCCAAAATGGTAACAAAGTGGCTTAAGGATAAAAAAGTCAATGTTTTGGAGTGGCCATCATAAATCCCTGATCTCAATCTTATTGAAAATTTATGGGCAAAGCTGAAAAGGCAGGTGCAAGCAAGGCAACCTATAAACCTGGATCAGTTACACCAGTTTTGTCAGGAAGAATGGGCCCAAATTCTGACCAACTATTGTGAGAAGCTTGTGGAAGGATATCCTGAATGTTTGAACAAAGTCATTCAGTTTAAGGAAAATGGTACCAAATACTAATGAAATGTATTTAAACTTTTGACTTTGCAGTATGTAATAAAATGCCTTAAAACATTCCCTCTCTCTCATTATTCTGGCATTTGGCAAATATTAAAAATTATGTCGATCCTAATTGACCTAAAACGGTAAAGGTTTATTCTGATTTCATGTCAGATATTGAGAAAAACATGCATATGTGTCTTTTTATATAATGTATGTAAACTTCTGGTTTCAAGTGTAGTAACATCTTACAGACAGTGGACCATTGTGTCTGTGAGGATCCAAGAAGAGTATGCTGGTCAGTCATGTGTTTGCCAGGTGTCTTCTAAGTGAAAGCTTTGCATATCAGGTAACTCAGCTTATCGTGGCCAATTTCAAAATCTGGAAGAAATTCCTCCTTCTGCTTTTAAGTCTAGGATTTAAAAGAGTGGCTATCAATTACTCATTCCTTTGAATGTTAATAGTATGCTTGTCATCCCACAAGCATTCCAGAATACAGGTTATTATTCTCACCAAGATGACTGAGAACCCTGTTGGTTGATTTTCATTACCACCGCTACAATGGTCAGTTGTCATGGCTAGCATCATTATCATCATTTTTACTCCATTAACCTCATCCACTGCCTGTGCCAAGTTTATATCACCCTCCACATCCAGCTTCTACTGCTCCTCTTCTTGTCAGTAGTTCTACATGTAATATGCTCCACTAGAATCTCAAAAAATACAATATGTGGTGAAGAACATGTGCAAGTTGCTGTTCTTCCTTCATACCCTCTAGCATTCTGGTGAGTGTTTTTTCCAAGATAAATTTGAGTGGGATGATATTATTGATTCTACACGTAATTCCACATGAGTTCTAGCAGGTTGTTACCTCACAAACAGGTGGCTTGAAAAGAATGATGGTTATATGTGAAATCAATGATGTGTCTTGTGCCTGTTGAAGATGAGATCATGTCAGTTGAGCAGAATCTAGAGGATGTGTATGAGGAGGAGAGTGTGGCCTATGTTCTCCTGCACATGAGATCAGAGAGCTGTCACACCTTTCTTCGAGAAATAATGGCTGCTGGGTATCTTCCAGCAAGGCTTAGTGCACACCATCATTTCTCAAAAGGAAACAGACTGCAAAAAGAGTTATGAGGCTGTTTTGACACATAGGCAGGTAAGAAATGTAATGGCTATGCACCATCCTTTTTAAAAGGTCACCTTGATGTGGTTGGATGGCTATTGCACTCTTTCTTTGATCAAAACTCGCCAAATAAGTACCTTTACGTTTTTAACGTTTGTAGCATTATTGAAGTTCATGTATTCATTAGTCCCAATGTGCTGACGCATTGTGTCAAAAAGAGTTATTGCTGTGACTGCACCACCATCAACTTGACTAGGTGAGAGTTTAGTTATTAAACCAGCAGATGACTGTGTGCAATCACCTGTTTCCTCAACACATAATCATGGATGGATATTTGCCAATGCAATGGAGAAGGCTTAGCAGCAGTGGTGGCTGACAATGATGGTGGTGGTAATGAGAAAGAGCAGGTACTAGTTGAAAGTGTGGGGTGGCTGCCAGAAAGTTAAGAGTACCAATTTGCACCCTACTGGCACTAATTAGGAGTAGCGTATATCCTTCTTCTTGAGAAAGTTAAGAGTAGTGAGAAGAGGGAGGAGAACAACTTGCTTGAAGATTGCTCTGATTACTGGTAAGCTGGACTTTACCAAATAAGCAGGTGATGTCGCTTCATGAGCTGATGGAGAGCCACAGTTCCTAGTCTATTCAAAATAGAATATACACTGTTATTTTACTCTTGCAGAGACTGTTGATTGCCAAACTAATCATCCAGCTGCAAACTGTAGAAAACCTCCCACACACCAAATGTCTGCACAAATGACTTGACACCACTGCTACCAGATATTACTGGTACTGTTAAGACTCCCTCACCAACAGCAGACGGGGCATCATCTGCTCCAGGACTGACTGCAGAAACAGTTCATTTTGCCAAATAGCATCTGACTACAATGTGTATTGTTGAGGCCAACACCCTCCTCCTCTGATAACCTCACCTCCTTGTCACCCATTTCTGATTCCCACGTCTTGTCAACTACAGAATCATCATCATCCTTACAATCATGATTTAGCTGATAGTTGCCTCTGTGTGGGATATGACCTAAGCTCTCTGCTCCCTGCAAAATTTCCACCTTAAGGTTTGCCCTGCCTCAGAGAGCTACCTATTAGTGACCCTATAACTCGGCAGTATCTCTACCACCTTGTATCACAGAGTCTTCAACACACATTGATGTTAAAATGGTATTGTCCATTTTCTCTGGCACCATGTCTTCTGAGAACAAAAGTTGACTGCTCATGTCTTCCAAGAAATCAACTGAAACAAGTTTTTCTGATATAGTATGTCCCTTAGCTCCTGGAGTGCTGTGGGTTAGGGGACTATGGAGCAGAACAGAAACAGACATCATTGATAGAATAGGAAAACCTGCACAGTTAAATGTTTTGATGTACTGTAATAATTTGTGTGCAAATTTTGCCTGTATTACCATATTTTGGGTGTATTACCATATTTTTCTGACTATAAGATGCACCAGACCATAAGACACAACTAAGTTTTAGAGGAGCAAATTAGAAAAAAAATTGAAGCAAAAAATGTGGTCATGATCACGACTCACTTTTATGGGGGAGGGGGTCTGCTGCTCACCCTATTATATTGTTAATGTCCCCAAATTGTGCACTAATATCCCCCATCCTGTTATACAGTGCCTACAAGTAGTATTCAACCCCCTGCAGATTTAGCTGGTTTGATAAGATGCAAATAAGTTAGAGCCTTCAAACTGCAAACGAGAGTAGGTTTTATGAACAGAAGCATAAATCTTACAAACCAAAAAGTTATGCTGCTCAGTTGAATTTTATTACATTTTAAACATAAAAGTGTGAGTCAATTATTATACAACCCCTATGTTTAATATTTTGTGGAATAACCCTTGTTTGCAATTACAGCTAATAATCGTCTTTTATAAGACCTGATCAGGCCGGCACAGGTCTGTGGAGTTATCTTGGCCCACTCCTCCATGCAGATCTTCTCCAAGTTATCTAGGTTCTTTGGGTGTCTCATGTGGACTTTATTCTTGAGCTCCTTCCACAAGTTTTCAATTGGGTTAAGGTCAGGAGACTGACTAGGCCACTCCAACACCTTGACTTTTTCCCTCTTGAACCAGGCCTTTGTTTTCTTGGCTGTGTGCTTTGGGTCGTTGTCTTGTTGGAAGATGAAATTACGACCCATCTTATGATCCTTGATGGAGGAGCGGAGGTTCTTGGCCAAAATCTCCAGGTAGGCCGTGCTATCCATCTTCCCATGGATGCGGACCAGATGGCCAGGCCCCTTGGCTGAGAAACAGCCCAACAGCATGATGCTGCCACCACCATGCTTGACTGTAGGGATGGTATTCTTGGGGTCGTATGCAGTGCCATCCAGTCTCCAAACGTCACGTGTGTGGTTGGCACCAAAGATCTCGATCTTGGTCTCATCAGACCATAGAACCTTGAACCAGTCTGTCGCAGAGTCCTCCAAGTGATCATGAGCAAACTGTAGACGAGCCTTGACATGACTCTTTGATAGTAAAGGTACCTTACGGGCTCATCTGGAACGGAGACCATTGCGGTGAGTACGTTACTTATGGTATTGACTGAAACCAATGTCCCCACTGCCATGAGATCTTCCCGGAGCTCCTTCCTTGTTGTCCTTGGGTTAGCCTTGACTCTTCGGACAAGCCTGGCCTAGGCACGGGAGGACACTTTCAAAGGCTGTCCAGGCCGTGGAAGGCTAACAGTAGTTCCATAAGCCTTCCACTTACGGATGATGCTCCCAACAGTGGAGACAGGTAGGCCCAACTCCTTGGAAAGGGTTTTGTACCCCTTGCCAGCCTTGTGACCCTCCACGATCTTGTCTCTGATGGCCTTGGAATGCTCCTTTGTCTTTCCCATGTTGACCATGTCTGAGTGCTGTTCACAAGTTTGGGGAGGGTCTTAAATAGCCAGAAAAGGCTGGCAAAAGAGATCTTTAATCCACACATGTGAAGCTCATTATTCTTGGTGCCTGAACTACTTCGTAATACTTTAGGGGGACCAAACAGAATTCTTGTGGTTTGAGGGGTTGAATAATAAATGACACTCTGAATTAACTTTTAACGTTTAAAAAAAAAAAAAAAAAAAAAAAAATTTGCTGCAGTGCATTTCCCACTTCCAGGCTGATCTACAGTACAAATGTCACAATGCCAAGTTAATTCCGCATGTGTCAACCAGCTAAATCTGCAGGGGGTTGAATACTACTTGTAGGCACTGTATATGGCCCCCCTTTTTGTTATAATTGGCTCCCATGCCCATCCTGTTATACATGGGTCTCCATCCTGTTATACATGGCACCCCATCCCCATCCTGGTATGCATGACACCCCTCATCCCCATCCTGGTATGAATGGCACCCCTCATCCCCATCCTCATATGCATGAAATCCCTCATCCTCATCCTGGTATGTATGCATGGCACCCCTCATCCCCATTCTGGTATGCATGGCACCCCTCATCCCCATCCTGGCATGCATGGCACCCCTCATCCCCATCTTGATATGCATGACACCCCTCATCCTGGTATGTATGACACCCATATGGTGGTATGCATGGCACCCCCATCCCCATCTCCATCACGCTGCACACAATAAATAAACTATTCTACTCACCTTCCTTCCCTCTGCTCCAGTGCTGCATCCTGTTCTGCTGCAAGCAGTTGATTTCACAATGTGAGCAGCATAGACGTTACTGCCATGCACCCTCATACAATGAGATGAGCTGCTGGAATAGTCACTGCTCTCCATGCCCGGACTATGGGCATGTGGAGTAGTGACGATTCATTCTCCTTAATAGTATGCACAGTGTCAGCCACGACCACGGCTCCTGCTGTGGCTCAGCATTCACGTGTGCCTGCTATTAAAGAGCATGAATATTCAGTACTTCTCACGTCCATGGTAGTAGGGAGTTATGAATATTCATACTCTTTAATAGCGAGTGCACGTAATAGCCGAGCCGCTGCAGGAGCCAGCGGCTGCTGCTGACACTGTGCGAGCTATTACGGAGAATGAATATTCAGTGTTCCACATTCCCATGGGAGTGGGGAGCAGTGACTATTCATTTTTTTTAGCAGCAGGCACAGTGTTGGCTGTGTTATGATCTGCAACAAGTACTAAGGAAAGATAGGGGAAAGCTGTCCCTACAGTAAGACTAAGCTGAATCCCTACGATGTAGCGGACTGCCTGTTCCTAGCGAACAGACTCGCCTTAGTCCTCGGCTAGTCTGAACGAAGATCTATAGCATAAGGGGAGGGGTTCCTAAAAGAACTTAAGACTGGGACAAAAATTGGACACCTCCTAAACAGAAAAGTTGTTGCAGAACACAAAAAGACAAACAGGCAAAAAAGTACTAGAGGTCCCAGAAGGACCAAACGAACTGACAGAGAAAGGCACAGAAGCACCTGGCTATAGAAACAGTAAAACACTGAAGTCCAGCACAGCCAAAAGGGCGGAAGAGGAATATAAAGGCAGATGGCACGTGACAGCAAAACACAAGATGGAAAAAACAAACAGGAGGGTTCTAACAGTACCCCCTCTTCTATGAGGATCCTCCGGATCCTCCTGGCCCAGGCCTATCCGGATACCTCTAGTGGAAAGCTTTAACAAGCCTAGGAGCAGAGACATCATCTGTCCTTACCCAGGAGTTGTCGTCGGGACCGAAACCCTTCAAGGAGACAAGATACTGTAATCTCCCTCTATGCCATCTAGAATTCAAGATATGAGAAATTTCATATTCGCCGTCTTCCACGACAGGAGGAACTGAGACAGTGGCTTCCCTATCTGATACATCAGCCTTTTTCAACAAGGAAACATGAAACACAGGATTAATCTTCCAGGAAGTAGGGACATCCTACCTAACAGCAGACGGTTTAACAACCTGAAGCACTTTAAATGGACCCAAAAACTTAGGACCCAGTTTTTAGAGGGAATCCTCAACCGCAGGTTCTTTGAGGAAAACCAAACCATGTCACCCACTGTAAACAAAACCTCCTTACGTTTCCTGTCAAAATACTTCTTGGACTTCTTGTTAGCCTCTTGAAGGTTGCAACGTACAATAGTCCAAGCTCTCTTCAAATCACCGGAAAAATTCTCCTCCTCCGGCACCGCCGACCCCAATTTGGAGAACGAACAAAAAGACAGATGTCTCCCAGTACAACAAAAAAAAGGAGAACACCCAGCAGAGGAGGATGTATGATTCTTAAGAGCAAATTCTGTGAGAGGCAGAAACTCAGACCACACATCTTGATTGTCCGCCACAAAACAACGCAAAAACTGTTCAACATCCTGGTTCTTTCTTTCAGTCTGTCCATTAGACTCAAGATGATACCCAGACGAAAATGACAAATGGACTCCCAACCTGTCACAAAAAGCACGCCAAAAGCGAGCCACAAACTGAGGTCCTCTATCAGAAACAATATCCGTGGGAACGCCATGGAGCTTGACAATCTCCTTAACAAACGCCTTAGCAAGTGTCTTGGCGCAGGGCAACTTAATGAATGGAACCAAATGACACATCTTATTAAAACAGTCCACGACCACCCAGATGACAGTAAAACCATTGGACACAGGAAGATCAGTAATAAAATCCATTGTGAGATGCGTCCAAGGCGCACTAGGAACCTCCAGAGGGCAAAGCAATCCCGCAGCAGGAGTATGTGAAGCCTTTGACCTAGCACATAGAGTACATTGAGGCACCCACTTGATGACTTCCTTCTGCCATCCAGGCTACCAAAAACTGTGACTGATAAGTCTCCAAAATTCCTGGATGACCTGCCAACCGAGACTCATTACACTCCACAAACAAATCTCTCCTAAAAGCTCTATGCACGAACAACCTCCCATGGGGAGTGTTAGAGGGAGCATCATCTTGAGCTTTCACAATCCCATTCTCCAAAAAGGATTCCAATGCCGCCACAACAACTCCTTTCTGTAAAATGCTCTCCTCCTCCTCGGCACCAACCGCAGGAGAGAAGCTGCGAGATAAAGCATCGACTTTAAAATTCTTAGTACCAGGGATGTAGGTAGCAGAAAAATGAAACCGAGAAAAAAAAGTGCCCACCTAGCTTGACGGGCATTCAAGCGCTGGGCAGCATCCAGATAGATCAAATTCTTATGACCTGTGAAAACCTGAATAGGAAATCTAGCGCCTTCCAAAAAATGATGCCAATGTCCAAACGCGAGTTTAATAGCCAGCAACTCCCGATTTCCAACATTATAATTCAGTTCGGTTTCCAAAAATTTTTTCGAAAAGAAGGCACAAGGATGTACTCCATTCTTGTTCTCCTGAGACAAAACTGCTCCGACCCCCACTGATGAAGCATCGACCTCGACCAAAAAAGGCTTGGTCTCATCAGGCTGCATAAGGATAGGGGCAGAACTGAACCTCTTTTTGAGATACTCAAATGCTTCTATGGCCTCAGTAGTCCACTGGACCGTATTCGCACCTTTCCTGGTGAGATCGGTCAGAGGCTTAACAAATATGGAAAAATTCTTAATGAATTTCCTGTAATAATTGGCAAAACCCAAAAATCTCTGTATAGATTTCAAACCAATAGGCCTAGGCCATTCCTGCATAGCCTGAACCTTCATTGGGTCTATCTCAAAGCCCTTGCTGCAGACAATTTAGCCCAAAAAACAAATTTTCTGCACAGCGAACTCACATTTCTCCAGCTTAGCAAAGAGTGAATTATCACTCAATAACTGCAAAACTTCACGCACACTCTGCCAATGGGACTCTAAATCTGGTGAATAAATCAAAATGTCATCCAAGTACACAACCACATTCTTACCAATCAAAGGTCTCAGGATGTCATTAATAAGGTTCTGAAAAAATGCAGGTGCATTGGTAAGACCAAAAGGCATCACCAGATTCTCAAAATGACCTACCGGAGTGTTAAAAGCAGTTTTCCATTCATCACCCTCCTTCACTCGTAACAAATTGTATGCCTCCCGGAGATCAATTTTAGAGAACCACTTGGCCCCCACCAACTGGTTAAACAAATCAGGAATTAATGGCAATGCGTAGGAATTGCGTATGGTAATCTTGTTAATTTCACGAAAATCCAGACATGGACTTAAACCGCTGTCCTTTTTTTTAACAAAGAAGAATCCAATTGCCACAGGTGACTTAGAAGGTCTAATTTGACCAGCAGCCAGGCTAATCTGTATGTACTCCTCCAAGGCTTTTCTTTCAGGGATAGTCAGATTAAACAAGCGACTTTTGGGAAGAGTAGCACCCGAAACAAACTCAATGGCGCAATCATAATCCCTATGAAGAGGTAAAACTTGCGACCCCTCCTCCGAAAAAACCCTCCAAAAATCTTGAATAGGTACAGGTAATTCTCCCTTGTCCACAGCCGCAATGCGACCATTACAACATTTATCATAGCACTTCGGACTCCAAGACTTAATCACATTAGTAGACCAGTCCAATAAAGGATTGTGCAGTCTTAACCAAGGCAATTCTAGAACAACTGGAGAGGGCAAATTATCCAAAACAACCAAGTCCAAAATTTCTTGGTGATCTCCATTGATAGAAGAAATGCATCAGTCTTGTGAGTAATACATTTCAAAGGAATGTTATCAATTGCAACCACAGAAATAGGTGATGACAAAGGTTTGGATTTCAATTTAAGGTTTTCCAAAAACCCTTTATCAATCACATTAAGTGCTGAACCACAATCCACAAATACCTGAAATTCAATCAAATCTTCCTGCAGAGTAGTACTCCCAGAAAGAAACTCTCCTGCAGAGCGTAAACAAGCTATACAGGCGTAACTGACCTTTTTTTTTTTTCTTTACTTAAACAACACTCACAATGCTTAATCAAATAATCATCTTTACCACAATAAAGACACAAACCTTCGGCGAATCTCCGATCTCTTTCCTGAGAGCGGAGTGACATTGCCCCCACCTCCATTGACTCTCCGCTGTCTGAGCAGATTTTCTGGGACTAGGACCTGAAGTTACAGAGTTTTTACATAATTAGCCCTGGACCTCAGTCTCATGTCCACACGAACAGCTAACTGCATAGCTTCCTGCAGAGTCTCAAATGCAGGGAATGCAATTAGCAAATCCTTAACCCTTTCACTCAGACCAGCAAGAAATAAACATCTTAGCGCAGAATCATTCCATTTAACGTCTGAAGCCCATCTCCTGAATTGTGTGCAATAATTTTCAACATCATCTGACCCCTGATTCAAACGTCTAAGTTCTGATTCAGCAGATGAGATTCGATCAGGATCGTCATATAATAGCCCCATGGCAGAAAAAATTCTTCAACAGAACCTAAACACGGATCATTAGGCTGGAGAGAAAAGGCCCAACCCTGTGGTTCTTTGCGCAAAAGTGACATAATAAAACCAATGCGCTGTGATTCATTCCCAGAGGATCTTGGTCTCAAACCAAAATATAACAAACAAGCATTTTTAAAGGAAAAAAAATCTTGCTGTTTACCGTATAAAAAATCAGGCAGTCCTAACTTGTGCTCAACAAAATGCGCTCCAGGACAGCTACTCACGTGTTGCGGAAGCTCGGCCACCTCCAGAGACAATCCCTGCAGACGTTGAGCCAACTCCTGGACGGAAACCATACTGATCCCCGAATTTCTTTCCTTTTAGTTTTTTTTTTTGAACTGGACTTACTGTTATGATCTGCAACATAAACTAAGGAAAGATAGGGGAAAGCTGTCCCTACAGTAAGACTAAGCTGAATCCCTACGATGTAGCGGGCTGCCTGTTCCTTGTGAACAGACCCGCCTTAGTCCTCGGCTAGTCTGAATGAAGACCTATAGAGTTAAGGGAGGAGTCCCTAAAAGAACTAAGGACTGGGACAAAAAAGGGACACCTCCTAAACAGAAGTTGATGCAGAGCACAAAAGACAAACAGAAAAAACGTACTAGAGGTCCCAGAGGACCAAGCGAACTAGACAGAGATAGGCACCAAAGCACCTGGCTAGAGAGACAGTCAAACAACACTGAAGTCCAGCAAAGCCAGAAGGGCGGAGCTGGAATAAATAGGCAGATGGTCACGTGACCGCAAAACACAAGATAGCAAAAACTAACAGGAGGGTTCTAACAATTCCGGACTCCAAGACTTAATCATATTAGTAGACCAGTCCAGCAAAGGATAGTGCAGTTTTAACCAAGGCAATCCTAGAACGACCGGAGAGGGTAAATTATCTAATACAACCAAGTCCAAAATTTCTTGGTGAACTTCATTGATAGTGAGGGGAAATGCAGCAAACTTGTGAGTAATACATTTCAAGGGAGTGTTATCAATTGCAATCACAGAAATAGGTGATGACAAAAGTTTGGATTTCAATTTAAGGTTTTCCAAAAACATTTTTTTCAATCACATTAAGTGTTGAACCACAATCCACAAATACCTGAAATTAAATCAAATTTTCCTGTAAAGTAGTGCTCCCAGAAAGAAATACTCCTGCAGAGCGTAAACAAGCTGTACGGTCATAACTGACCTTTTTTTTTTCTTTACTTAAACGAAGCTCACAATACTCAATCAAATGGTCAGCTTTACCACAATAAAGACACAATCCCTTGGCGAATGTCCGGTCTCTTTCCTGAGAGGAGAGCGACTTCGCCCCAACCTCCATAGGTTCTCCGCCATCAGAGCAGATTTTCTGGGGACTAGGACCTGGCATTACAGGAGTCTTTACCTCAAGCTGTCTAAATCTCAGTCTTCTATCCACACGAACAGCTAATTGCATGGCATCCTGCAGAGTCTCAGGTGCGGGGAATGCAATTAGCAAATCCTTAACCCTTTCACTCAGACCAGCAAGAAATAGACATTTCAGAGCAGGATCATTCCATTTAACTTCTGAGGCCCATCTTCTGAAGTGTGTGCAATAATTTTCAACATCACCTGCCCCCTCATTCAAACGCCTGAGTTCAGCCTCAGCAGATGAGATTCGATCTGGATAGTCATATAATAGCCCCATAGCATAAAAAAAATTCTTCTACAGACCTTAAACATGGATCATTAGGTTGGAGAGAAAAGGCCCACCCCTGTGGTTCTTTGCGCAAAAGTGATATAATAAAACCAATGCGCTGTGATTCATTCCCAGAGGACCTTGGTCTCAAACGAGAATATAACAAACAAGCATTTTTAAAGGAAAAAAAATCTTGCTGTTTACCATAAAAAACATCAGGAAGTCCTACCATGGGTTCCACAAAATGAGCTTCAGAACAGCTACTCACGTGTTGCTGGAGCTTGGCCTCTTCCAGAGACAATCCCTGAAGGCGTTGAGCCAAATCCTCGACAGAAACCATACTGATCCCCGAATTTCTTTCCTTTTAGTTTTTTTGGGCTGGACTTAGTGTTATGATCTGCAACAAGTACTAAGGAAAGATAGGGGAAAGCTGTCGCTACGGTAAGACTAAGCTGAATCCCTACAATGTAGCGGGCTGCCTGTTCCTAGTGAACAGACCCGCCTTAGTCCTCGGGGAGTCTGAACGAAGACCTATAGCATAAGGGCAGGGGTCTCTAAAAGAACTTAGGACTGGGACAAAAATGGGACACCTCCTAAACAGAAAAGTTGTTGCAGAACACAAAAAGACAAACAGACAAAAAAGTACTAGAGGTTCCAGAAGGACCAAAGAACTGACAAAGAAAGGCACAGAAGCACCTGACTAGAGAAACAGTAAAACACTGAAGTCCAGCACAGCCAAAAGGGCGGAGCAGGAATATAAAGGCAGATGGTCACGTGACAGCAAAACACAAGATGGAAAAAACAAACAGGAGGGTTCTAACAGGCTGCAGCAGGTGGCTCCTGTCTCCTGTGCCCTGCTTCTCCGCCACTGCTGCTCCCCCATCTCATCCATAGCCATAGCAACACTATTTGGGCTATACACATTCAGATTATAAGACGCATCCCCCACTTTCTTCCAAAATTTGGAGGAAAGAAGAGCGTCTTATAGTCCAAAAAATACGATAATTCCCTCTTGTTAAAAAGGACCATATTAAAACAAATGCAGGATGTAGGAACAAAAGCTAAAAATACTGCATTATTATTATTATTATTATTATTATTATTATTAGTTGTGTGACTTACTATTGCCAAACTAGCATATTAAAATAGGTGTACAAAAAGTTAAATGTGTGTAACTGTATATAATGTTTTCAAATCTGTTTTTTTAGGGGATAGATCATTTTTGTTCTAAATTCTTCACTTTAGCAAAAATTGCTTAACCCTGTAAAAAAGTCAATATGTAGGTAGTTTAATGCAGCAGCTTGCTAGCATTACTGTAAATGGTCCAGGATGTGTTTTACCTGACCATGTACCTTCCCCTTTAACTGACTGGTCACATGACTGTGACATCACACAGGTCCTGTATGCACAGTAAAGGTCTGTACACATGACTGGGACAGCACACAGGACCTATACACACAGCTGACTGATCACATGACTGTGACATCAGCAAGGTCCTGTCAGTTTGTGTGTGTGCACAGGATATATAAACCCTGGTAATTTGAGACAGGTGTGTTCTGTGAGAGGCATGAGGCCTGTTCCCCATGTGTGTGGGACACCGTTTGTGTGAGGCCTAGTGAGGCCGAGAGTGAAGCCTGGCAGCCTGAAAGGTCGAGCCTGGATCCTGTGCGTGGATGCCAGTGACATTTGAGGGAGAGCCGGCTTGGCATACAAGAGTCCTGAAAGGCGCAGACTGGATGTGAGTGAAAACATACCAGTAGCCTTCGAAGGTACGACGGCTGGAGACCCCTACCTGGGAAGCCACAAAGCCACAGTGGTGGCAGATTAAATGGACTGCAGCAACTAAACCCAGTAAAGGTAATACACTTTGTTACATGGACTGTGTTATGGACATTGATAATTTATTACCTTGCCGTAGGCTGTAACTAGGAGCAAGTGGGCCTGTGTGCCACTTGTCTCATGAATATTGTGGATATGTGTGTCGGCGTGCCACGGAGTTGGACCCGGTGAACTGTGGCTTATGACGTAATAAACTGCAACATTGTGAGAAAAGCGTAAAGACATTGCACGTGTGCATTGATTGACGCAGCGAAGCGAGTAACCCCCAGTATGATGACTAGCACTGCCTTACAGTAGACACACAGAAATTAAAAGCATCTGGCTGCAACTCGGCGGGGTTGCGAAGATTATCGTCGCACTCAAACCTGGTTTGCGGTGGCTCGGCGGGGCCACAAATATTTTTTCCGGGAGAGCGGTGAAGTTCTAGTGTGAACAGCGTACTGCGATGGCTGTGAGCAAAGCAGCAGATCTGTCTGGAGCTATTGAGCGGTTGAAGGGCCGGTTGGGACCGGAGCAGGTATTTGGGAAACTTTTACTGGACATGGTGCAGGAACCGCAGGAGCTGTGGGCACCATATGGAATGGCGGCAGTGGACCATTCTATGGACTCTCCGGGGGCGCCAGTGTTGTCCCAGAGTGCCCGGGGAGGTGGTAAGAGATGTTGTGAACTGAGTCCTAAGACTACTGCTGATTTTTTGTGTAAAAATTACTCTGCTGGTGTGGTTGTTAAAAAGGGGGCGGAGTCTAAAAAAGGGGCGGATTTTCACAAGAGTGTGGACTGCAGAAAACTGGAAATTGTTACTGGTTGTGGGTTGGTACCTCCTAAAAATGACAATGTGACCATTGATAACGGGGTAACTCCAGTAGAAGGGGGTGACGTCAAAGTGGGAGGTGACCTGTTAGTCCACAACACCATGGGGAGGGACACAGACCCCGTAGCTGACTGTGACACTATGAAAGTAAAAAGTGAGTTCGGTCAGGAGGGGCAAGACGAGGGGAGAGATTACCCCTCTCGTCGTCGACGGCGCAAGGGCCACAAAAAGGATGCTCCGGTAGAACTCCCTGAAAATGAAAATAAAGCGAATATAGTACTGTGTGCCTATGCTTCAAGTGTGGATCCTCCTTTAGAGGTAGAAGAGGAGATGACGTTGCCAGTAGCAACCTCCGGTACGGTACTGAGACTGACGGATCAGGATCCGACAGCCCTGAAAGGGGACGCGGCCAGTCATGACCAAGAGCGGGAGCCTATCAGGCCGCAGTGTCAGATTGACGTGCAGCAGTTATGTGAAAACCTGGGGAACGTGTCCTCAGACCAGCTGAACCTGGAGTCTGAGCAGCAGAAAATATACCAGGTTATGAGGAACTGGCAGCGAGACATGGAGGGAAGCAACGCGGAAATTAACCATTGGAAGGAAATGTTCTACGGAATTAAGGAGGACAGCCGTAAAATCAAGGAGGAGGTTTTTCAATTACAGATTGACAAAGCGGTGTATGAAGATCAGTTATGCGAGGTGAAAGATCGCTTCTCCCTGGTACAGTTAGAGCTGTCTGCCCTCAAAGAGGTGCTGCAGCATGAAGTTGCTGGGCGTGAACAAAACCTGGAACGATTGCGCGAACAGTTCAACCAGGAGCTGTGTGACTCCAAGAAGGAGTGTGATGAAAAGTTCGGTATGGAACTACAACAACTTAAGAGAGATTATGAGGATCTCCTCAAGGTAAAAGAAAAACTAGAGGAGGATAAGGCGGGTGCAGAGCACATGCACCAAGTGGGTGAGACCACTCTGCAAGAGACCCGTGAGGAGAATGATTACCTCCGTGGAAAGACCCTAGGTCTGGAAGCTCAGGTGAAGGAGCTACAGATGTACTGTGAAACTCTCCAGAGGGCGGAGACGTGCCTTAAAGAAACAGTCAGCAAGATGGAAGCTGAGCGGAAAAAGATGGAGGAGTCCATCGGAGAAGCAACAGACCAGGGCCAGGAGTTGGCCCCTGGTGAGGGGAGGTATGAAGCAGATACCTCCTCGAGTGATGCGAGCTTGGATGATTCAGTGGAAGTAACAGCCGAGATCAGGGAGCTCAAGGAATTGCTTCAGGCCCATTTGAAGCAAGAGAGGTCTGAGAGAACTCTACTGTTAAAAGAGCAGTTGAAGCAGGAAGAGCTTCAGAGACGGGCCGTGAGAGGCGAGTGACAGAACTAGAGGAAGAGGTTTCCGGGCTCAAAAGTCGCCTGACAAAGTATCACTCGGTGAGCGAGGCCTCCTTGGAGAAGGAAAAGGGCACACACGTTGTACTCACTCCCTTATACCATGAGAAGGTGGACCTGAGGAGAGCTAAGAGCAGGGTAACAGAAGATAAATATGAAGTGGAAGTGGTCAAGACGAAAATTCGTGAATTTGTAGCTGTGAGTCAGCTCAGGGTAAGCATACAGGGGGAAGAAGCTGAAAGTCAGTTGTCCCTGAACCCTGAGCTGGTTGATCATCTGGAAACTACTGGTGAGACCGAAACGTCTTGGTACAAATGACTCATAGATGTACCCGAGGATTTGAGGGAAGAATGCACCTGTGAGTCCGTGCATGAAGAGTTTAAGAAGGCTGTGGGAGCCTGTAAGGTGTACTTGACCTCCGAAGCTAAACAGCTGGTGGTTCTGTCCATGACTAGAGATGAGCGTTGTTCTACTCGAACTGTTCGCCAATCTCAAATTCGAGCTGTTTTGGGCGGTGTTCGAGCCGTTCGGCGAACACGAACGATTTGAGAAAAATTCGGCTGTTCGAGGTTATGTTCGATAACTGTTCGTGCACCAAAATCATAACTGGATTTTTTCTCAGTAATGATGAAAATTAATGTTAATACGCAGTTTGAGTGTACAGCGGGGTGGGGGGAGGGGCAGGGGATGGATCTCTGCAGGAATAATGAAGATCTCCATTTTTTTTTCTCTTTCCCGCATTTACAGTGGGGAGGTGCAATCTGTCAGCCTATCAGCAGCGCACACATGGAGCGAAGTGCTTTTTTTCACAGAAGCAAGGGCATGTGTCATTGGCAGTGTATGTCACATGTCCTTGCCCTATAAGACCAAGCCATTTTCCCCGTCGCTACCATTTTCTCACTGCTGCAGCTGCGTGTTAGACGGCACCGCTGTTGCTGTGTGCGCTATACCTTGTTAATTTCAAGCCAATTTTCGCACAAATCTACAGATAGCTTGGGAGTAGGGAATAGTTGTGATTGCAGTCCTTTTAAGGACTAGGTTACAGCATTTCCTACGACTTTTATCAGGCAGGTCTGTGCTCTTAAATAGATAGGTTGTGGGAGTAAAGACTAATTGTAATTGGAGTCCTTTTCAGGACTAGGTTACATCAGTTCCTATCAGTTTTTGCCAGGCAGGTCTGTACCAGTGCTGTGCAAGTTTTTTTCACAGCATTTGGCTGAATCTAGCAAAGCTAATCCTTTTTGGCCTATTGCAGAGTGTGTTAGTCAGTGGAGTAGCCTATCTGTGTTGCAAGATATACCACCTGTGTATAGAATACCAATTTTTTACTGCACCTAGTGAAGTAAAATCTTTTGGGCATAGCATCATTCTATTAGTCCATCTATACTGACCTCCATCAGGTTGCAAATTGAATATAATTTTTTTCTGCATCTAGCTCTGAAAAAATATTTGGCCTTCTAGCAGTGTGTGGGACTTTCTCTATTAATCCATCTAAACAGACCTCCATCAGGTTGCAAACTGAAAATATTTTTTTTCTGCATCTAGCTCTGAAAAAATATTTGGGCTTCTAGCTGTGTGTGGGACATGTTCTATTACTCCATCTATACTGACCTCCATCAGGTTGCAAATTGAATATAACTTTTTTCTGCATCTAGCTCTGAAAAAATATTGGGCTTCTAGCTGTGTGTGGGACTTGTTGTATTAGTCAATCTATACTGACCTCCATCAGGTTGCAAACTGAATATATTTTTTTCTGCATTTACCTCTGAAAAATATTGGGCTTCTAGCTGTGTGTGGGACTTGTTCTATTAATCCATCTATACAGAGCTCCATCAGGTTGCAAACTGAATATAATTTTTTTCTGCATCTAGCTCTGAAAAAATATTTGGCCTTCTAGCAGTGTGTGGGACTTTCTCTATTAGTCCATCTATACTGACCTCCATCAGGTTGCAAATTAAAAATAATTTTTATCTGCATCTAGCTCTGAAAAAATATTTGGGCTTCTAGCTGTGTGTGGGACTTGTTCTATTAATCCATCTATGCAGACCTCCATCAGGTTGCAAACTGAATATAATTTTTTTCTGCATCTAAGTCTGAAAAAATATTTGGCCTTCTAGCAGTGTGTGGGACTTTCTCTATTAGTCCATCTATACTGACCTCCATCAGGTTGCAAACTGAATATATTTTTTTCTGCATCTACCTCTGAAAAAATATTGGGCTTGTAGCTGTGTGTGGGACTGGTTCTATTAATCCATCTATACAGACCTCCATCAGGTTGCAAACTGAAAATAATTTTTTTCTGCATCTACCTCTGAAAAAATATTTGGGCTTCTAGCTGTGTGTGGGACTTGTTCTATTACTCCATCTATACTGACCTCCATCAGGTTGCAAATTGAATATAATTTTTTTCTGCATCTAGCTCTGAAAAAATATTGGGCTTCTAGCTGTGTGTGGGACTTGTTGTATTAGTCCATCTATACTGACCTCCATCAGGTTGCAAATTGAATATATTTTTGTCTGCATCTACCTCTGAAAAAATAATGGGCTTCTAGCTGTGTGTGGGACTTGTTCTATTAATCCATCTATACAGACCTCCATCAGGTTGCAAACTGAATATAATTTTTTTCTGCATCTAGCTCTGAAAAAATATTTGGCCTTCTAGCAGTGTGTGGGACTTTCTCTATTAGTCCATCTATACTGACCTCCATCAGGTTGCAAACTGAATATAATTTTTTTCTGCATCTAGCTCTGAAAAAATATTTGGCCTTCTAGCAGTGTGTGGGACTTTCTCTATTAGTCCATCTATACTGACCTCCATCAGGTTGCAAACTGAATATTTTTTTTTCTGCATCTACCTCTGAAAAAATATTTGGGCTTCTAGCTGTGTGTGGGACTTGTTGTATTAGTCCATCTATACTGACCTCCATCAGGTTGCAAATTGAATATATTTTTGTCTGCATCTACCTCTGAAAAAATAATGGGCTTCTAGCTGTGTGTGGGACTTGTTCTATTAATCCATCTATACAGACCTCCATCAGGTTGCAAACTGAATATAATTTTTTTCTGCATCTAGCTCTGAAAAAATATTTGGCCTTCTAGCAGTGTGTGGGACTTTCTCTATTAGTCCATCTATACTGACCTCCATCAGGTTGCAAACTGAATATAATTTTTTTCTGCATCTAGCTCTGAAAAAATATTTGGCCTTCTAGCAGTGTGTGGGACTTTCTCTATTAGTCCATCTATACTGACCTCCATCAGGTTGCAAACTGAATATTTTTTTTTCTGCATCTACCTCTGAAAAAATATTTGGGCTTCTAGCTGTGTGTGGGACTTGTTCTATTAGTCCATCTATACTGACCTCCATCAGGTTGCAAATTGAATATAATTTTTTTCTGCATCTAACCCAGCCAATAGTTTTGGCCTAATACCACAGTTTGGCCACTCAGCTCTGCTCGGTTCCCATCCATTGTTTTTTTGTGCAAACAACTCCAGAGTTGTGAATTAGTTAACCACCAAAATGAGTGGAAAAAGGCCTGCTGCTGGTGGAAAGGGGAATAGGCGTGTTGGGAAGGGGAAAAAAGGTTGTGTCCGTGGGGTAGGTGTTAAAGCAACAGTAACATCTGCAGAAGAAAGACCATCTTCCAGCCAAACTAAAATGTCTACTTCTTTTAGCGGACAATGTGATAAGATCCCTTTCTTACGGCCACGCCAATCGCTACAAATTCCAGATGAGGCACAAAAACAGCAGGTGCTTCAACGGATATCAAGTGCTCCTTTAAGTGGGCTCTCCTCCACATCAACTTCAACATCACAAATACTCCAGTCCTCAAAGGTGTCACCCCAATCGCACTTGCTTCCTCACAGCTCCCAAATATCCAGCTGCCCGTCTGAGTATGAGGTAGAACAGATGGTTGAGTCTGCAGAGCTGTTTACTCATACTATAGCCTGGGAATCAGAGGTCGACTCCAGCGCTTCTGTGAATCCAGACAAGGAAATGATCTGCACTGATGCCCAGAATCTTTATGAGTCGGATCCAGGAGCAGAAGCAGAAGGTTCTGACCATAATGTAGACCCTCATTCCCAAACTGTAACTCCTGTTGGTGGAGACAATGAGGAAGACGATGATGAGACTCAAATACCTGATTGGAGCGACAACTTTAGTTTTTTGTCAGGGCAGGAACAGGTTGGCTCTGAGGACGACGGGTGTGATAACGCACAGGGTGATGATGATGAGGTTGGAGATCCCACTTACTGTCAACCCACAGTCAGCCAAGAGATGAGGTCAGCAGAGGAGGTGGAGGAAGATGCTAGTGACGACGAGGTCAGGTTGCGCCTTCCTGGACAGAGACGTAGTACTGGAAGCACGTCAACAACTGCATCCTCAAACACAACTCTGCCTCTCACCACAAGTCGTGGTGGCTCTTCAGGTCGCATGGGTGCTAAGCCTTGCATAGCCTGGGCATTTTTTCAGATCGATAAAGATGACCCAACTCGTGTTATCTGTAACATTTGTCAGCAAAAGCTAAGTAGAGGCCCAAAAATACATAGTTTGAGTACTTCATGCATGAACCGACACATGGACATGAAGCATAAGTTGCAGTGGGAAGCTCAGTGTGCTATAATGCGGCCTAGCCGGCCGGGCCAACCACCGTCTGCCATATCTTGTGCATCCGCGGCCTCTTCATCCTCTGTGACTGGGGGGACAGCAGTCACACCTGTTTTGGGGCGCAGACCTGCCACCTCTTTACCCGCAACAGCCAGCGTGATTGGCAGGTCATCATTTTCTTTGGAGGTGGTAACACCAGCTGGTGTTGAGCGCTGTCCGACATCAATAGCACCACCTTTGGATCAAGGCAACCTAACATGTCCGCCTGCATCTTCCTCACAGACCGGCAGTTTGCCGGGGACACCGTTATCAACCCCATCTAAGCACAATAGCCAGCCCTCGGTCCCTCAGATGTGGACAAGTAAAAGACCATTTCCTCCTAGCCATGAGAAAGCTAAAAGGTTGAATTTCACCATCTGCAAGCTCTTGGCTACAGAAATGCTGCCTTTCCGCCTGGTGGACACAGAGGATTTTCGAGACCTTATGTCCGTCGCAGTGCCCCAGTACCAGATGCCCAGTCGGCACTACTTCTCAAATAAAGGTGTGCCTGCGCTCCACCAGCATGTCGCACACAATATCACCGCTTCTTTGAGAAACTCGGTGTGTGACAGGGTGCATTTCACCACAGACACTTGGACGAGTAGGCATGGACAGGGGCGTTACATGTCACTGACTGGGCACTGGGTAACTATGGTGACAGCAGGACAAGGGGCTGCTGTCCAAGTCTTGCCGTCCCCACGAGTTGTGCGTCAATCCTCTTTATCTCAAAGTTCCTCCACTGCTTCTGCCTCCTCAACCTCCTCTCGGTCTTCCACCTGCACCCAAAGCCTGTCTGGTCATGCCACAAGCATTCTAACTGCGCAGAAGGGATCCTGCACACCTCCTTACTATGCTGGCAGTAGGGCTCAACGTCATCAGGCGGTTTTTACTTTGAAATGTCTGGGAAATGTGAGTCACACAGCTGAGGAGTTGTGGTCAGCTCTGGAGAACCAATTTCATGAATGGTTGTCTCCACTGGACCTGAAACCAGGGAAGGCCGTGTGCGACAATGCTGCAAACCTGGGTGCGGCCCTTCGCCGGGGCAATGTCACACACGTGCCTTGTATGGCTCACGTGTTGAACCTGGTTGTCCAGCAATTTTTAGCCCACTATCCCAGACTAGATGGCCTTCTGCAGTGGGCACGGTCGCTGTGTGCTCACTTCCGCCGTTCGCATCCCGCAGCTCAGCGACTTACATCTCTACAGAAGTCGTTGGGCCTGCCACTTCAACGGCTAAAATGCGATGTGCCTACCCAGTGGAATTCAACTCTGCACATGTTGCAGCGACTGTGGCAGCACCGACAAGCCCTGGTGCAATACGTTCTGACGTATAGCCTGGGCCAACGAGATTCAGACGTGGGGCAAATCACGCTGGAGGAGTGGTCTCAGATCAGGGACCTATGCACCCTTCTGCACAGTTTTGAAATGGCGATGAAGATGTTTAGTGCTGACGATGCCATTAACAGCATGACTATTCCGGTGATTTACATGCTGGAGCACATGTTAAAGAGAATTCGGAGTCAGGTGGTGGCACAAGAGGAGGTGGAGGAAGTAGAGGAGGAGGAGTTGTATGCGGAAGGGCTAACATCTGCAAGGTCCAGACGGTCGGCAGCACCAAGGCGGCAGGCATGTGAGGGTGGGGGAGATGGTTTTACCAGGGCGCATGGTAGCAGCCAAACTAGTGAGGAAGGTGCAGGAGCCCAGGAAGAAGTGGAGGATGAACTGATGGAAGACTCATCAAATGAGGGAGACCTTGATCACATTTCTGTTGTGCGAGGTTGGGGGGAGAGGACAGAGGAAGGAAGCATGATTGTTACCTCGCCACCAACACAACAGGGACTTGGTGCTCCTGGATGCGCAACACACATGAGTGCCTTCTTGCTGCACTACCTGCAACATGACCCTCGAATTGGGAGAATTAGAAATAATCCTGACTACTGGGTTGCCACACTGTTAGATCCCCGGTACAAAAGTAAATTTGCAGAAATTATTCCTGCCATAGAAAGGGATGCACGCATGCAGGAGTATCAGCAGAGACTGTTGCAGAATCTTACATGTGCTTTTCCACAAAACACCAGTGGTGCACGTACTGAATCTCACAGTTCCAACTTGCCAACCGTGGGACCGTCAAGTGTTCAGCACTCAAACCATAACAGAACCACAGTATCTGCTGGTAACATCAATTTTGCGCAATAATTTCACCACTTTTTTAGCCCATCCTTTGCAAGGCCACAGGAGACAAGAAGTCTGACACATAGTCAACGCCTAGAGACGATGGTACAGGAGTATCTCCAAGTAAACATTGAAGCCAAGACTGTGTCACTGGACCCTTGCTCTTTTTGGGCTTCCAATCTGGATAAATGGCCGGAGCTAGCCACTTACGCCTTGGAGATCTTGTCATGCCCCGCAGCCAGCGTTCTGTCTGAACGTGTGTTCAGCGCTGCTGGTGGTGTGCTGACAGATAAGCGCACGTGGCTCTCCACTGATAATGTACAGTACAGACCAAAAGTTTGGACACACCTTCTCATTTAAAGATTTTTCCGTATTTTCATGACTTTGAAAATTGTACATTCACACTGAAGGCATCAAAGCTATGAATTAACACATATGGAATTATATACTTAACAAAAAAGTGTGAAACAACTGAAAATATGTCTTATATTCTAGGTTCTTCAAAGAGACCAGGGCTATGCCACACAGAGTTCTAGCAGCAGACACATCTCTACAACAACAGTTAAGAGGAGACTTTGTGCAGCAGGCCTTCATGGTAAAATAGCTGCTAGGAAATCACTGCTAAGGACAGGAAACAAGCAGAAGAGACTAGTTTGGGCTAAAGAACACAAGGAATGGACATTAGACCAGTGGAAATATGTGCTTTGGTCTGATGAGTCCAAATTTGAGATCTTTGGTTCCAACTACCGTGTCTTTGTGCGACGCAGAAAAGGTAGATGGACTCTACATGCCTGGTTCCCACCGTGAAGCATGGAGGAGGAGGTGTGATGGTGTGGGGGTGCTTTGCTGGTGACACTGTTGGGGATTTATTCAAAATTGAAGGCATACTGAACCAGCATGGCTACCACAGCTTCTTTCAGCGGCATGCTATTCCATCCTGTTTGCGTTTAGTTAGACCATCATTTATTTTTCAACAGGACAATGACCCCAAACACACCTCCTGGCTGTGTAAGGGCTATTTGACCGAGAAGGAGAGTTATGGGGTGCTACGCCAGATGACCTGGCCTCCACAGTCACCAGACCTGAACCCAATCGTGATGGTTTGGGGTGAGCTGGATCGCAGAGTGACGGCAAAAGGGCTAAAGATTGTTGTAAAAGGGCTTCAAGATTGTTGGAAGACCATTTCCGGTGACTACCTCTTGAAGCTCATCAAGAGAATGCCAAGAGTGTGCAAAGCAGTCATAAAAGCAAAAGGTGGCTACTTTGAAGAACCTAGAATATAAGACATTTTCAGTTGTTTCACACTTTTTTGTTAAGTATATAATTCCACATGTGTTAATTCATAGCTTTGATGCCTTCAGTGTGAATGTACAATTTTGGTCTGTACTGTATATATATATATAGTATATATATATACATTACAGACCAAAAGTTTGGACACACCTTCTTATTTAAAGATTTTTCTGTATTTACATGATTTTGTTGAAGAGATGCGTCTGCTGCTAGAACTCTGTGTGGCATTACCCTGGTCTCTAATCTGAGCTGCTGTTAACGTACAATTTCTGAGGCTGGTGACTCGGATAAACTTATCCTCAGAAGCAGAGGTGACTCTTGGTCTTTCCTTTCCTTCCTCATGTGAGCCAGTTTCTTTGTAGCGCTTGATGGTTTTTGCAACTGTACTTGGGGACACATTCAAAGTTTGCCCAATTTTTCGGACTGACTGACCTTCATTTCTTAAAGTAATGATGGCCACTCATTTTTCTTTACTTAGCTGCTTTTTTCGTGCCATAATACAAATTCTAACAGTCTATTCAGTAGGACTATCATCTGTGTATCCACCTGACTTCTGCACAACACAACTGATGGTCCCAACCCCATTTATAAGGCAAGAAATCCCACTTATTAAACCTGACAGGGCACACCTGTGAAGTGAAAACCATTTCCGGTGACTACCTCTTGAAGCTCATCAAGAGAATGCCAAGAGTGTGCAAAGCAGTCATCAAAGCAAAAGGTGGCTACTTTGAAGAACCTAGAATATAAGACATATTTTCAGTTGTTTCACACTTTTTTTGTTAAGTATATAATTCCACATGTGTTAATTCATAGTTTTGATGCCTTCAGTGTGAATGTACAATTTTCAAAGTCATGAAAATAGAGAAAAATCTTTAAATGAGAAGGTGTGTCCAAACTTTTGGTCTGTACTGTAGACAGACTCACGTTCATAAAGATGAACAAATCATGGATCCGAAACGACTTTTCTACCCCTGTGTCATCCTGGGGAGAGTAAAAGATGGATGATTGGTTAAAATCACCCTACCAACCGTTTTAAGCTTTCAAATTACTAATCATGTTTATCTGTATCTTGGCTGGAAAATAATTTGGGCTTTGTAGCAGTGTGCAGCACTGATTCTATTAGGCCATCTATAATAAGCTCCACCAGATTTAAAATTACTAATCATGTTTATCTGTATCTTGGCTGGAAAATAATTTGGGCTTTGTAGCAGTGTGCAGCACTGATCCTATTAGGCCATCTATACTAAGCTCCACCAGATTTAAAATTAATAATAATTTTTAGCTGCATCTAGCCCGGAAAATAATTTTGGGGCTCCGAGATGCGCAAGACACATAAGTGCCTTCTTGCTGCACTACCTGCAACATGACCCTCATATTGTCAGAATTCAAAGTAATCATGACTACTGGGTTGCCACACTCTTAGATCCGCCAAACTTTTCTATCAACCTTTTCATTTTAATAAAGACCAAAAAAATGGTCATTTTTGAAATTATAAGCATTAGCAGGTTATTAGAAACTGAAATCAAACAGTTTTCAACTCAAAACTTTATTCTAGGTGATGTTACATTTTCACATAGGACCCCTTGTTCGAAAGGAGCTTCTGAACTCTCTCGTCCATTGAATTTGTCAGGTTTTGGATGGTTTCTGCTTCAATTGTTTTGCATGAGGACAGAATACCATCCCAGAGCTGTTGCTTAGATGTGAACTGCCTCCTGCCATCATAGACACTCCTTTTGATGATGCTCCAGAGGTTCTGAATGGGGTAGATGTCAGGGGAGCATGGGGGTCACACCATAAGTTTGTCCCCTTTTATGCCCATATCAGCCAGAGATGCAGATGTTTTATGTGCAGCATGAGATGGTGCATTATCATGCAAAAAAATGATCTTGCTGTGAAATACACGGTTCTTCTTCTTGAACCATGGCAGGAAGTGCTGTTTGAGAAAATCCACATACATTATGGAGTTCATCTTTAGCGCCTTCAGGGATCCTAAAGGGGCCGACAATCTCTCTCCCCATGATTCCAGCCCAAAACATTACTCCACCTCCTCCTTGTTGGCGCTGTAGCCGTGTTTGCGTGGGGTGTCCATCAACCAGCCATCCTCCACTCCATCCATCTGGACCATCGAGCGCTGCATGGCACTCATCCGTGAACAAAACAGTTTTGAAATCAGTCTTCATGTAATGTTTGGCCCACTGGAGCCGTTTCTGCTTGTGTGAAGTGGATAGAGGAGGTCGACAGGATGGCGTATGCACAGCTGCAAACCTCTGAAGGACCCTGCATCTTGTTGTTCGGGGGACGTTGGAGGCACCAGCAGCTTCAAAAACTTGTCTGCTGCTATGACAAGGCTTTTTTGCCGCTGCTCTTTTAACCTGACGTAATTGCTTGTAGGAAAGAGTCCTCAATTTGCCCTTATCAGCACGCACACGTGTGTACTGTGAATCAGCTACATACTTCTTGATTGCAAAGACACTTCATCCTGATCATCGCACAATGTTGATTGTAGTCATGCCTTGACCTAAACACTCCACAATTTGTTGCTTCTCAGCAGCCGACACATCCTTTTTCTTTCCCATTTTGGCAGAAAATGTAGGCTGCTTAATAATGTGAGACAGCCTTCTTAAGTAGTCTTGCCTTTCATTGGACACACCTGCCAAACTAATTAGCACAGGTGTCTGCAATTGCTTACAGTGATATAAAGAGCCCTGACACACATCACCATCAATGAGTTTAACTGACAAACAAACAAATTCTTCCCTTATCACTCCTAAACACTTTTTGCATAATAATTTGGAACACAGTGTACATGTGCTTTTCCACAAAACACCAGTGGTTCACGTAGTGAATCTTACAGTTCTAACTTGCCAGCCGTGGTCTGTATGGAGTTGTTCAATAAAGGGCCCAAAATTAAGATAACATAGATGGGAGAGGTCTCTATGAATAGGAATTCCAAAGTATTTGATACCCTGTGAGGTCCAGGCAAAGGGAAAGTTGGACTGGATGGAATCCTATATGGATTTGGGGAGGGAGACATCGAGGGCCTCAGACTACGCTGCATTGATTTTAAAATTTGACCATGTAACAAAGTGATCTATTTCAGCCATAACAGCATGGATGGATATATGTGATTGAGTGATATATACTAGGACATCATCAGCAAATAGAGAGCACTTGTACTCGGTGCCTCCCACCTCAATCCACCTAATATTGGGGTTATGGCGAATTGATGAGAGCAGGTGCTCCGCCACTAGGATGTATAAGAGAGGGGACAGAGAACATCCCTGCCTTGTCCCATTGGTGATTGTGAAAGGTGATGAAAATGTTCTGACGCGCCCCCTGGGCCTTGGGACACCCGGAGCCGGACCCTTTTTGGTGGATGCTGGTGGTTGTAGTCTCCGTGGCGGCGACACGGTTCCGTGGCTCAGGGCGGTCAAACCAGTGGCGGAACTATTTATGTGGTTTTGATGTTTAAATGTCCGACTACGCCACCCGTGGATTGCGGTCAGAGTGAACCGCCGCTACAGGGCAGACCGCTGAGGCTGGTGTTGTGGGTGCAGCAGAGCGTAGCATAACTCCCCACGGGAGGAGTATAGCCTCAGGGCAGTGTATGCGGAGGATGGGGGTGATGGTGCAGGGCAGCAGCAGTAACGACACGGAGTCAGTGATGCAGTCCAGGGCCTTTACTCACAGTTCTTATTATCCAGACCACGTCTGCAGGTAACGGCTGCCCACGTCGTACTGTGCTCACCAGGTGAGGGGCTCAGACAACTCCCAGATAACTTTGGAGTGCTTCACAGGACCCCCTTTGTGTGTCCTTTGTCTGGCCTTTCTTACCAACCCTTCTGTCCGGCTGCCTCGGGCCTCCTCTTGGTAAACTTGGCGCCAGTTTCCCTGACCCTATGTGGTGCCTTCCTAGCGGGTGTAGCGAGGGGCTGCGCCACATAAAATGTCACAGCCTCCGGTTTCTAGCTGAGGGTGGTTTCCTGCCTCCACTAGTTTCGGGGACCGGTCTCCCCCTTAGGCCTGACCCCTCCACGCAGGTGGATTCGGGCGTGCGGTGGCGACTCGCCCGTCCGCACCCCTGGGATCCCTTCATTCCTCATTCCTGGAGCCTTCTCCGCTCCTCTTCCTTCCCTCTCCCTCTTCCAGGCCTGGGCCTCTGTTACTAGGCCCGCCTCCGGAGCAGAGCTCATGCAGAGCCCCTGCTCCCTGCCACTTCTGCTCAGACTTCTCTGCACTGAACTAAGATGGTGCCCACCTTTTATACTCCCTTCTCAATGCACCCAGGAACTGCTTCCTCCCTGCTCCTGCACTACAGGGTTCCCCTTCCTCAGTGTTCCCTCCCCCCACTCCAGCCAGGGACAGGGACTGTCGTGCCCATCTCAGGGGCATATTGGTCGCCCTGCCCTACGGCAATGTGGTGTAATGCATGCAGGTGTCGGGTCCTGATCCACACTCCATCCTTACCTGAGAGTGAGATATCACACCTCTGGGTGAGGTGCAATACCTCTGTAGCAACCGAGCCCTCAGGGTAATACAGTTCCATTTATCTTCAGCCTAGGTGACATATTGCGATACAGGGCCGTGATTTTGGCTATAAAAGGGTCCCCTTGACCCCTACCCCAAGCTTTTTAAGAGAATCATATATGGAGTGCCAGGAGACTCTATGGAATGCTTTCTCAGCATCCAACGAGAGTATCTAATTACAAATTTTTAACTGCATCTGTAGCACCCTGAGGATTCGGCTGCTACAGGGGTATTGCACCTCAACCCAGAGGTGTGATATTCCACTCCCGGGTAAGGATGGAGTGTGGAACTGAGCTCAGATAGACTGCATGCACTACATACATCCCATTTCAGAGGAGCAGGCCGACGGTACTCCCACTTAGAAATGTGCAGGTACAACCGAGCCTGTTCCTGGCTGGAGTGGGAGGGGGGTGGTACATCCCATGTAGTGTAGGGGCAGATAGGGGGAGCAGTCTGGGTAGTGATAGGAGCTCATTGGGTGCTGGTCACCTGAGCTCACACATAGAGGGATATATAAGGAGGGCACCAACTTAGATCAGGGTCAGTCAGCTGCAGAGGACAAGTTCAGACGCAGAAAGTGAGTTGGAGAGGAGAGAGAAGGAAACAGCAGCCCTGGAGAGAGAGAGAGGAGAAAGAAAGAGAAAGACCCAGAGGGGGAAGACTGAAGGGACCCAAGAACCCAAATTAGAGCACCGGGTGAGGAGTCAGCATCAGGGTACCGGAACCCAAGCTGGTGGGGGTAAAAACAATCCCCAGCCAGAGACCGGAGATCGTGGGCAGCGTTTGCCACGGTCACCCACCATATTCACCCCGAAGGCACACCACATGAAGGGTCAGGGAACCCAGGGCCAAGGGTGTCCCAACAGAAGGCCCGAGGGAGCTGGACCTAGGTGAATCACTGGTGGGGACGGCTGAAGAAAGGACAGAGGGAGAGCTCAGGGCCACGCTCCGGACTTGTTTGGGGGTTGGCTGGATCCAGGACCTGGTGGACGCAGCACGGCTCGGGTGGTCACTAGCAGCTGGAGTGACCAGTACAACATCTGCAGTAAGTAAACACCCTTAACTGCACAACCCGAGTCTGTCTTCATTGCCGGCTGCACCGCACCACCACAACCCCCATCCTCTGCGCCTGTCCCCTCTGAGGCTATACCCCTCCCGTTGGGGGTTATCCCACCAAGCTGCGCATCCACCATCAGCCTCAGCGGACCCTGCTGCAGCGGCGGCCACAGTGACCGCATCACAACGGGTGGCGTAGTCGACACAAAAGAACTTTAGTAACATCTGTAAAGCTGCCACATAACACTGAGCTTGACGCCCTGGGCACGGGACCGGGTCACAGCCGCTCGGAGACTACAACCCCCCCCCCATCTGATCCGGTGCCGGGTATTCCCCTCAAAAAGGAATATGTCCCAGGGGGCGCGTCAACTTTGGCGTAGTCGGCAGGATTACGTGCCCGCAACACCCGGGTACTGCGTGCCTGAAGAAAAGTGCAAGTTTACCTCAGAAAGAAGTCTCCCGCCGGTTCCGGAGGGTCCCCGCCATCGGACTCCATCACCAGTCGTTTCCCGCCGATTGTCCGCCATTTCCAACTTGTTCCCGCCATCTGCAGAGTTTCCCGCCACTGGGCGACGCTTCCCGCCAAAACCGCAGATTTCCCGCCTTGGAAGAGCAGCGGACGCCATTATGGGCGTGCCAAAGGAGGGCAGGAGGCCACCTCCCATCGTGGGCCGGGACAGAAAATGGCGCCAAAAGTGGAAACCGCCCCCACCAACAGAGACTGTGATGTTGGAGGTGTCTGTCAGCGTGAAATAACTACCCCTGGAGCTGACAGTCACCGAGTTGCCCCGGGACCGCCCTCGAGGTGGGAGGAGACGAAAGAGAAGAGAAAAGATGGGTGTCGCTTGGAGCAGTCTGGAGCGAGCGCACCCGGAGGCAAGAGGTCTAACGAGGAGTAGCGGAGGAGCTCACCCGGAGATGGAGAGAAAGCAGAACAGCACCGGCCCGCTGGCCAGGAGTCTGCTAGAGACCGAGGAAGGAGGGCAGAGCAGCACCGGCCCGCTGGCCAGGAGCCTGCCGGAAGAAGAGCAGAGCAGCACCGACCCGATGGTCAGGAGCTTGCTAGAGTCCACAACCCCGCTAGGTCTAGCGGAGATCTTAGCGCAGCTCCCCCGAGACCGGGAGTGTGCACAAACTGCCCTGGAGGGCCTCGCACGGAGGATGGCCCGGGTACAGCGCGAGATACTGACGGAGTGGAGCCGGGAGATGGCCCAGCAAGCTGAGACCAGTCAACGGAGCACGCTACCCTGGAAGAGGAAGCAGACCGCCTCTGAGGATGGCGCGGGAGGACCCAAGGCCGGAGACGGCGCCGAGAAGGGAGCCGAACGCATGGAGGCAGGTAAAGGGGACGCCTATACCCCAAGCCGAGAAACCGCCCACCTGCCCCAGCTCCCCGTCGCAGAGCCCGAAAGTCCCCCTGCTGTGCCCGTAGCCGCCATGTCACCGCTATGGACTAGGCCCCGACCGGAAGCCGCCGCAGCGACCCCTGTGACGTCACGCGCCTCGACCCGGAGCGTGACAAAGCAGGAAATACCACCAGCCTGGTCGCAAGGCCTAGTACCCCCGGGCGCCGCACCACCAACAGCGCCCCCGACCTCCGCGGAGCCTCCGGCCTGGCCGCAAGGCCAGGTAGCCCAGGGCGCCGCCGTCCTAACGGTGCCCTTCACCTTCCAGGTGCCCCAGGCCTGGCCGCAAGGCCTGGGCAACCCGGGCGCCACCACCACCGCGCCCGCGCCCGTAATACCAAGGGTGCCACACCTGGGGGAGGACCTCTTCAGCCAGCTCACATGGCCGGACGGGCGGCCCTTCATCTGGCCCGAAGGATACCATGAGCTGGAGCGGCAACAAAGACTAGGGCCCTTGTGTGAGCCCCTGATCCCGGCTCCGAAGCCCGTGACTCGGGTCTCGCCTCCTTTAGAAGAAGCCCAATTCGTGTGGGACCCCACGGGAGAAGATTTGATGGGGTTCACCGGAGAAACTCGGGCAGTCGCCGCTGAGCGTACTGAGTGTTGTCGTCAGCAGCTAGCAGAGTTTGCGAGAGAACGGGAGGAGAGGCGGGTCAGAGAACAACAGGCCCAAATCCGGAGCGCGGAGCAGAAGAGCCGGACTAGGAGGAACCCCCGTGCAGCGCATTGTCCCCGCACCATCGGGACAGTGATAAAGTTCAACCCGCAGCATGGGTGGGGCTTTATTCGGGACCGTAACAACCGCGGTGACGTTTTTGTGACTCGCAGAGACGTCGAGTCCCACCTGCCGGAAGGTCACAAAGGCCGTGACCTCTACGTCGGAGACGAAGTCACTTTCACCCGGCACAAGTGTGCCAAAGGACCTTACGCCCTCCACGTACACCGCTTGACGGAGGAGGAGTTGCGGTACGGAGAGGAGGAGCCAGAGGACCCGGACGGGTCTGAAGAAACATCATATCAAGAAAGAGCAGGAGGGAGCCGTCGTTGAGGACGGGAGTAGAGACTGTATATAGTTGCCCGTCGGGGCACAGTGAACCGTTGCTGCTAAAATAGTCCCCGTTGGGACCAGTGAACTGTTTACCCGTTAACCCCTTCATCCTACAGGCTGAGGACTGTGAGCAGCCATTCCCTTCCCTCTACCTGGCCGAGGACTGAGAGCGGCCAACTTCCAACTTCTCCCTGTATATAGTTGCGCGTCCTAAAGCGCCCCCTACCGGTTTTATAGAAAACCAGTTTTTCTAAGAGACTGTCGCACTTTTCCCGGACACACGTTGCACAGTGTCCGGAGGAGGAACCAGAGACAAGAGAAGTCTACGAGAATGTTTATATAAAAAAAAAAGTTTTATATATATAATGTTTTATATGTTTTATATGTTTATATGAAAAAAAAAATTGTATGTTTTGGTGTTTTATGTCTTTACAGCCCGAGGACGTGCTGTGATTTACCAGGGGGGAATGTAGCACCCTGAGGATTCGGCTGCTACAGGGGTATTGCACCTCAACCCAGAGGTGTGATATTCCACTCCCGGGTAAGGATGGAGTGTGGAACTGAGCTCAGATAGACTGCATGCACTACATACATCCCATTTCAGAGGAGCAGGCCGACGGTACTCCCACTTAGAAATGTGCAGGTACAACCGAGCCTGTTCCTGGCTGGAGTGGGAGGGGGGTGGTACATCCCATGTAGTGTAGGGGCAGATAGGGGGAGCAGTCTGGGTAGTGATAGGAGCTCATTGGGTGCTGGTCACCTGAGCTCACACATAGAGGGATATATAAGGAGGGCACCAACTTAGATCAGGGTCAGTCAGCTGCAGAGGACAAGTTCAGACGCAGAAAGTGAGTTGGAGAGGAGAGAGAAGGAAACAGCAGCCCTGGAGAGAGAGAGAGGAGAAAGAAAGAGAAAGACCCAGAGGGGGAAGACTGAAGGGACCCAAGAACCCAAATTAGAGCACCGGGTGAGGAGTCAGCATCAGGGTACCGGAACCCAAGCTGGTGGGGGTAAAAACAATCCCCAGCCAGAGACCGGAGATCGTGGGCAGCGTTTGCCACGGTCACCCACCATATTCACCCCGAAGGCACACCACATGAAGGGTCAGGGAACCCAGGGCCAAGGGTGTCCCAACAGAAGGCCCGAGGGAGCTGGACCTAGGTGAATCACTGGTGGGGACGGCTGAAGAAAGGACAGAGGGAGAGCTCAGGGCCACGCTCCGGACTTGTTTGGGGGTTGGCTGGATCCAGGACCTGGTGGACGCAGCACGGCTCGGGTGGTCACTAGCAGCTGGAGTGACCAGTACAACATCTGCAGTAAGTAAACACCCTTAACTGCACAACCCGAGTCTGTCTTCATTGCCGGCTGCACCGCACCACCACAACCCCCATCCTCTGCGCCTGTCCCCTCTGAGGCTATACCCCTCCCGTTGGGGGTTATCCCACCAAGCTGCGCATCCACCATCAGCCTCAGCGGACCCTGCTGCAGCGGCGGCCACAGTGACCGCATCACAACGGGTGGCGTAGTCGACACAAAAGAACTTTAGTAACATCTGTAAAGCTGCCACATAACACTGAGCTTGACGCCCTGGGCACGGGACCGGGTCACAGCCGCTCGGAGACTACAACCCCCCCCCCATCTGATCCGGTGCCGGGTATTCCCCTCAAAAAGGAATATGTCCCAGGGGGCGCGTCACATCTAGCCCAGGAAATACTTTGTGCCTAGTAGCAGTGTCTGCTAGTCAGCGGATTATCCCGGCTGTTAAGCAAGCTACACCACCTGTAGCTTTGACACTTAATTTTTTCAAAGGAAATGCTTCGGGACCACGGGATACTCAGTGAAGAGCATCAGGAGGCACCCCAAGGCATAGGGGCTGGGACTGGCAGTAGGATGCCTTGCGGTGGACAGCCGAGCTCGATCCTTATAAAAGCTTTTTAACTGCAGCAGCTTTAGTGGACACTACTGGAGCTGGAATTACGCGGCTGCTGGCATGAGACTTGCCCTCCAATAGATCCTTGTAAATGGATTTAAAGTGTATTCATTCAAAGTAGAGAGACAATTTAAATTAAAAAGCTTAGAGCTGCCTCCACCACAGGGGGGCTCGCTCGACCCACCAGCGGACAGGCACCAGTATTGGGAGAGGGGGGCTGGCCGTCAGGGTTCACCGCGGCTCTGGCACAAACCCGGCGACACGGAGGTGGCACGGGCAGGAGCGGACTGAACGTGTCGGCTTCTCACTTTTTGGATTTTAGAAGGGCATGACATGCCTATATCTGTGTCTCCCCCTCCTTTTACTCCTCCACCTCTTTTCTTTTCGCATGACTATATGTACTTGTCACTTTTCCATGTGTTAGTTGTGTCTTCAGAGCAGTTTGTCAGCTTTTGGACACCTTTGAAGTTGTTTTCTATGTGTTTCTATGTGTTTTTGTTTGCCTGCCATTGGTTTTAACGGTGTTCGAAGATGTTCGACGAACAGTTCGACGAACAGTTCGGCGAACACACGGGTGTTCGACGAACCGAACCGAACTCGAACACTACGGGGGTGGCTCAACACTATCCATGACCCAAGTCACAGTGAAGAGGGTGGCGATCCTAAGTGATATGCATTGGCGATGTATTGGCACTAAGCGGTTTCTCCGGTTGAAGACGGAACAAGCCGTTAGACAACTGGAGCTGATGAGGAAAGTTCACAGTATGCGTGAAGAGGTCATCCGCGTGCCTCATGTTCTGGTGAGAAAGCTCATTTGGAGAAGCGGTCGAGCCATGCAGATGATGGTCAAGAAGTCTGGTGTGGTGAAAGTAAGCAGTCCACGTGATCATCAGGACCGGATACCAGATGAAGATGGCATGGTGTCCTTCTCCGCTGTAGGAACAGAAGAAACCCTAGAATATATACCATGCTGATTGACTACCGAGTGACCTACCTGCAGGAGGTAGAACAATTGAATCTCGCTAGACTGCGAGTAGATAGACCGCATCATCTGAGCAGCAGAAGATGGAAGCCGTCTAGAAATAGTGAGACCCGACAGAGAAAGGGCCCCCTTAATAACAGAACAGCTACAGCTGGTGATAGGGACCTTTCAAAATGTCCTGAGAGCAGTGGGCGTGGGTTTAGAGGTAGTGAGACCTCCAGTAACTCAGGTTTGAGCAGCCCATACAAACGACCCCATAGAGGACGGGACAGTACGGAGTCGAACCGGACCTTAGATACCAGGGCATGTGAGTCACACCGCAGTATGACTGACCGCTGGGAGCGGGGGAGACCTGACAAGTAGTGTTGAGCCACCCCCGTAGTGTTCGAGTTCGGTTCGGTTCGTCGAACACCCGTGTGTTCGCCGAACTGTTCGTCGAACTGTTCGTCGAACACCTTCGAACACCGTTAAAACCAATGGCAGGCAAACAAAAACACATAGAAACACATAGAAAACACCTTCAAAGGTGTCCAAAAGCTGACAAACTGCTCAGAAGACACAACTAACACATGGAAAAGTGACAAGTACATATAGTCATGCGAAAAGAAAAGAGGTGGAGGAGTAAAAGGAGGGGGAGACACAGATATAGGCATGTCATGCCCTTCTAAAATCCAAAAAGTGAGAAGCCGAGACGGCCAGTCCGCTCCTGCCCGTGCCACCTCCGTGTCGCCGGGTTTGTGCCAGAGCCGCAGTGAACCCTGACGGCCAGCCCCCCTCTCCCAATACTGGTGCCTGTCTGCTGGTGGGTCGAGAGAGCCCCCCTGTGGTGGAGGCAGCTCTAAGCTTTTTAATTTAAATTGTCCCTCTAATTTGAATGAATACACTTTAAATCCATTTACAAGGATCTATTGGAGGGCAAGTCTCATGCCAGCAGCCGCGTAATTCCAGCTCCAGTAGCGTCCACTAAAGCTGCTGCAGTTAAAAAGCTTTTATAAGGATCGAGCTCGGCTGTCCACCGCAAGGCATCCTAGTGCCAGTCCCAGCCCCTATGCCTTGGGGTGCCTCCTGATGCTCCTCACTAAGTATCCCGTGGTCCCGAAGCATTTCCTTTGAAAAAATTAAGTGTCCAAACTACAGGTGGTGTAGCTTGCTTAACAGCCGGGATAATCCGCTGACTAGGAGACACTGCTACTAGGCACAAAGTATTTCCTGGGCTAGATGCAGTTAAAAATTTGTAAGTAGATACTCTCGTTGGATGCTGAGAAAGCATTCCATAGAGTCTCCTGGCACGCCATATATGATTCTCTTAAAAAGCTTGGGGTAGGGGTCTAGGGGACCCTTTTATAGCCAAAATCACGGCCCTGTATCACAATACGTCACCTAGGCTGAAGATAAATGGAACTGTAGCACCGAGGGCTCGGTTGCTACAGACGTATTGCACCTCACCCAGAGGTGTGATATCTCACTCTCAGATAAGGATGGAGTGTGGATCAGGACCCGACACCTGCATGCATTACACCACATTGCCGTGGGGCAGGGCGACCAATATGCCCCTGAGATGGGCACGACAGTCCCTGTCCCTGGCTGGAGTGGGGGGAGGGAACACTGAGGAAGGGGAACCCTGCAATGCAGGAGCAGGGAGGAAGCAGTTCCTGGGTGCATTGAGAAGGGAGTATAAAAGGTGGGCACCATCTTAGTTCAGTGCAGAGAAGTCTGAGCAGAAGTGGCAGGGAGCAGGGGCTCTGCATGAGCTCTGCTCCGGAGGCGGGCCTAGTAACAGAGGCCCAGGCCTGCAAGAGGGAGAAGGAAGGAAGAGGAGCGGAGAAGGCTCCAGGAACGAGGAATGAAGGGATCCCAGGGGTGCGGACGGGCGAGTCGCCACCGCACGCCCGAATCCACCTGCGTGGAGGGGTCAGGCCAAAGGGGGAGACCGGTCCCCGAACTAGTGGAGGCAGGAAACGACCCTCAGCTAGAAACTTGAGGCTCTGACATTTTATGTGGCGCAGCCCCTTGCTCCACCCGCTAGGAAGGCACCACATAGGGTCAGGGAAACTGGCGCCAAGTTTACCAAGAGGAGGCCCGAGGCATCCGGACAGAAGTGTTGGTAAGAAAGGCCAGACAAAGGACACACAAAGGGGGTCCTGTGAAGCGCTCCAAAGTTATCTGGGAGTTGTCTGAGCCCCTCACCTGGTGAGCACAGTACGACGTGGGCAGCTGTTACCTGCAGACGTGGTCTGGATAATAAGAACTGTGAGTAAAGGCCCTGAACTGCATCACTGACTCCGTGTCGTTACTGCTGCTGCCCTGCACCATCACCCCCATCCTCCGCATACACTGCCCTGAGGCTATACTCCTCCCGTGGGGAGTTATGCTACGCTCTGCTGCACCCACAACACCAGCCTTAGCGGTCTGCCCTGTAGCGGCGGTTCACTCTGACCGCAATCCACGGTGGCGTAGTCGGACATTTAAACATCAAAACCACATAAATAGTTCCGCCACTGGTTTGACCGCCCTGAGCCACGGAACCGGATCGCCGCCACGAAGACTACAACCACCAGCATCCACCAAAAAGGGTCCGGCTCCGGGTGTCCCAAGGCCCAGGGGGTGCGTCAGAACATTTTCATCACCTTTCACAATCACCAATGGGACAAGGCAGGGATGTCCTCTGTCCCCTCTCTTATACATCCTAGTGACGGAGCACCTGCTCTCATCAATTCGCCATAACCCCAATATTAGGTGGATTGAGGTGGGAGGCACCGAGTACAAGTGCTCTCTATTTGCTGATGATGTCCTAGTATATATCACTCAATCACATATATCCATCCCTGCTGTTATGGCTGAAATAGATCACTTTGTTACATGGTAAAATTTTAAAATCAATGTAGCGAAGTCTGAGGCCCTCGATGTCTCCCTCCCTAAATCCATATAGGATTCCATCCAGTCCAACTTTCCCTTTGCCTGGCCCTCACAGGGTATCAAATACTTAGGAATTCCTATTCATAGAGACCTCTCCCATCTATGTTATCTTAATTTTGGGCCCTTTATTGAACAATTCCATACAGACCACGGTTGGCAAGTTAGAACTGTAAGATTCACTACGTGAACCACTGGTGTTTTGTGGAAAAGCACATGTACACCGCGTTCCAAATTATTATGCAAAAAGTGTTTAGGAGTGATAAGGGAAGAATTTGTTTGTTTGTCAGTTAAACTCATTGATGGTGATGTGTGTCAGGGCTCTTTATATCACTGTAAGCAATTGCAGACACCTGTGCTAATTAGTTTGGCAGGTGTGTCCAATGAAAGGCAAGACTACTTAAGAAGGCTCTCTCACATTATTAAGCAGCCTACATTTTCTGCCAAAATGGGAAAGAAAAAGGATGTGTCGGCTGCTGAGAAGCAACAAATTGTGGAGTGTTTAGGTCAAGGCATGACTACAATCAACATTGTGCGATGATCAGGATGAAGTGTCTTGGCAATCAAGAAGTATGTAGCTGATTCACAGTACACACGTGTGCGTGCTGATAAGGGCAAATTGAGGACTCTTTCCTACAGGCAATTACGTCAGGTTGAAAGAGCAGCGGCAAAAAAGCCTTGTCATAGCAGCAGACAAGTTTTTAAAGCTGCTTGTGCCTCCAACGTCCCCCGAACAACAAGATGCAGGGTCCTTCAGAGGTTTGCAGCTGTGCATATGCCATCCTGTCGACCTCCTCTATCCACTTCACACAAGCAGAAATGGCTCCAGTGGGCCAAACATTACATGAAGACTGATTTCAAAACTGTTTTGTTCACGGATGAGTGCCGTGCAGCGCTCGATGGTCCAGATGAATGGAGTGGAGGATGTCTGGTTGATGGACACCCCACGCAAACACGGCTACAGCGCCAACAAGGAGGAGGTGGAGTAATGTTTTGGGCTGGAATCATGGGGAGAGAGATTGTCGGCCCCTTTAGGATCCCTGAAGGCGCTAAAGATGAACTCCATAATGTATGTGGATTTTCTCAAACAGCACTTCCTGCCATGGTTCAAGAAGAAGAACCGTGTATTTCACAGCAAGATCATTTTTCTGCATGATAATGCACCATCTCATGCTGCACATAAAACATCTGCATCTCTGGCTGATATGGGCATAAAAGGGGACAAACTTATGGTGTGACCCCCATGCTCCCCTGACCTGTACCCCATTCAGAACCTTTGGAGCATCATTAAAAGGAGTGTCTATGATGGCGGGAGGCAGTTCACATCTAAGCAACAGCTCTGGGAGGGTATTCTGTCCTCATGCAAAACAATTGAAGCAGAAACCATCCAAAACCTGACAAATTCAATGGACGAGAGAGTTCAGAAGCTCGTTTCGAACAAGGGGTCCTATGTGAAAATGTAACATCACCTAGAATAAAGTTTTGAGTTGAAAACTGTTTGATTTCAGTTTCTAACAACCTGCTAATGCTTATAATTTCAAAAATGACCATTTTTTTGGTCTTTATTAAAATGAAAAGGTTGATCGAAAAGTTTGGGGGATCTAAGAGTGTGGCAACCCAGTAGTCATGATTACTTCGAATTCTGACAATATGAGGGTCATGCTGCAGGTAGTGCAGCAAGAAGGCACTTATGTGTCTTGCGCATCTCGGAGCCCCAAAATTATTTTCCGGGCTAGATGCAGCTAAAAATTATTATTAATTTTAAATCTGGTGAAGCTTTAGTATAGATGGCCTAATAGGATCAGTGCTGCACACTGCTACAAAGCCCAAATTATTTTCCAGTCAAGATACAGATAAACATGATTAGTAATTTTAAATCTGGTGGAGCTTATTATAGATGGCCTAATAGAATCAGTGCTGCACACTGCTACAAAGCCCAAATTATTTTCCAGTCAAGATACAGATAAACATGATTAGTAATTTGAAAGCTTAAAACGGTTGGTAGGGTGATTTTAACCAATCATCAAGCTTTTACTCTCCCCAGGATGACACAGGGGTAGAAAAGTCGTTTCGGATCCATGATTTGTTCATCTTTATGAACGTGAGTCTGTCTACATTATCAGTGGAGAGCCGCATGCGCTTATCTGTCAGCACACCACCAGCAGCGCTGAACACACGTTCAGACAGAACGCTGGCTGCGGGGCATGACAAGATCTCCAAGGCGTAAGTGGCTAGCTCCGGCCATTTATCCAGATTGGAAGCCCAAAAAGAGCAAGGGTCCAGTGACACAGTCGTGGCTTCAATGTTTACTTGGAGATACTCCTGTACCATCGTCTCTAGGCGTTGACTATGTGTCAGACTTCTTGTCTCCTGTGGCCTTGCAAAGGATGGGCTAAAAAAGTGGTGAAATGATTCCGCAAAATTGATGTTACCAGCATATACTGTGGTTCTGTTACGGTTTGAGTGCTGAACACTTGACGGTCCCACGGTTGGCAAGTTGGAACTGTGAGATTCACTACGTGCACCACTGGTATTTTGTGGAAAAGCACATGTAAGATTCTGCAACAGTCTCTGCTGATACTCCTGCATGCGTGCATCCCTTTCTATGGCAGGAATAATTTCTGCAAATTTACTTTTGTACCGGGGATCTAACAGTGTGGCAACCCAGTAGTCAGGATTATTTCTAATTCTCACAATTCGAGGGTCATGTTGCAGGTAGTGCAGCAAGAAGGCACTCATTTGTATTGCGCATCCAGGAGCACCAAGTCCCTGTTGTGTTGGTGGTGAGGTAGCAATCATGCTTCCTTCCTCTGTCCTCTCCCCCCAACCTCGCACAACAGAAATGTGATCAAGGTCTCCCTCATCTGATGAGTCTTCCATCAGTTCGTCCTCCACTTCTTCCTGGGCTCCTGCACCTTCCTCACTAGTTTGGCTGCTACCATGCGCCCTGGTAAAACCATCTCCCCCACCCTCACATGCCTGCCGCCTTGGTGCTGCCGACCGTCTGGACCTTGCAGATGTTAGCCTTCCGCATACAACTCCTCCTCCTCTACTTCCTCCACCTCCTCTTGTGCCACGACCTGACTCCGAATTCTGTTTAACATGTGCTTCAGCATGTAAATCACCGGAATAGTCATGCTGATAATGGCATCGTCAGCACTAAACATCTTCGTCGCCATTTCAAAACTGTGCAGAAGGGTGCATAGGTCCCTGATCTGAGACCACTCCTCCAGCGTGATTTGCCCCACCTCTGAATCTCGTTGGCCCAGGCTATACGTCAGAACGTATTGCACCAGGGCTTGTTGGTGCTGCCACAGTCGCTGCAACATGTGCAGAGTTGAATTCCACCGGGTAGGCACATCACATTTTAGCCGGTGAAGTGGCAGGCCCAACGACTTCTGTAGAGATGTAAGTCGCTGAGCTGCGGGATGCGAACGGCGGAAGTGAGCACACAGCGACCGTGCCTTCTGCAGAAGGCCATCTAGTCTGGGATAGTGGGCTAAAAATTGCTGGACAACCAGGTTCAACACGTGAGCCATACAAGGCACGTGTGTGACATTGCCCCGGCGAAGGGCCGCACCCAGGTTTGCAGCATTGTCGCACACGGCCTTCCCTGGTTTCAGGTCCAGTGGAGACAACCATTCATGAAATTGGTTCTCCAGAGCTGACCACAACTCCTCAGCTGTGTGACTCACATTTCCCAGACATTTCAATGTAAAAACCGCCTGATGACGTTGAGCCCTACTGCCAGCATAGTAAGGAGGTGTGCAGGATCCCTTCTGCGCAGTTAGAAAGCTTGTGGCATGACCAGACAGGCTTTGGGTGCAGGTGGAAGACCGAGAGGAGGTTGAGGAGGCAGAAGCAGTGGAGGAAAAATGACATAAAGAGGATTGACGCACAACTCGTGGGGACGGCAAGACTTGGACAGCAGCCCCTTGTCCTGCTGTCACCATAGTTACCCAGTGCCCAGTCAGCGACATGTAACGCCCCTGTCCATGCCTACTCGTCCAAGTGTCTGTGGTGAAATGCACCCTGTCACACACAGAGTTTCTCAAAGAAGCGGTGATGTTGTGTGCGACATGCTGGTGGAGCGCAGGCACACCTTTCTTTGAGAAGTAGTGCCGACTGGGCATCTGGTACTGGGGCACTGCGACGGACATAAGGTCTCGAAAATCCTCTGTGTCCACCAGGCGGAAAGGCAGCATTTCTGTAGCCAAGAGCTTGCAGATGGTGAAATTCAACCTCTTAGCTTTCTCATGGCTAGGAGGAAATGGTCTTTTACTTGTCCACATCTGAGGGACCGAGGGCTGGCTATTGTGCTTAGACGGGGTTGATAAGCGTGTCCCCGGCAAACTGCCGGTCTGTGAGGAAGATGCAGGCGGACATGTTAGGTTGCCTTGATCCAAAGGTGGTGCTATCGATGTCGGACAGCGCTCAAGACCAGCTGGTGTTACCACCTCCAAAGAAAATGATGACCTGCCAATCACGCTGGCTGTTGCGGGTAAAGAGGTGGCAGGTCTGCGCCCCAAAACAGGTGTGACTGCTGTCCCCCCAGTCACAGAGGATGAAGAGGCCGCGGATGCACAAGATATGGCAGACGGTGGTTGGCCCGGCCGGCTAGACCGAATTGTAGCACACTGAGCTTCCCACTGCAACTTATGCTTCATGTCCATGTGCCGGTTCATGCATGAAGTACTCAAACTATGTATTTTTTGGCCTCTACTTAGCTTTTGCTGACAAATGTTACAGATAACACGAGTTGGGTCATCTTTATCGATCTGAAAAAATGCCCAGGCTATGCAAGGCTTAGCACCCATGCGACCTGAAGAGCCACCACGACTTGTGGTGAGAGGCAGAGTTGTGTTTGAGGATGCAGTTGTTGACGTGCTTCCAGTACTACGTCTCTGTCCAGGAAGGCGCAACCTGACCTCGTCGTCACTAGCATCTTCCTCCACCTCCTCTGCTGACCTCATCTCTTGGCTGACTGTGGGTTGACAGTAAGTGGGATCTCCGACCTCATCATCATCACCCTGTGCGTTATCACACCCGTCGTCCTCAGAGCCAACCTGTTCCTGCCCTGACAAAAAACTAAAGTTGTCGCTCCAATCAGGTATTTGAGTCTTATCATCGTCTTCCTCATTGTCTCCACCAACAGGAGTTACAGTTTGGGAATGAGGGTCTACATTATGGTCAGAACCTTCTGCGTCTGGTCCTGGATCCGACTCATAAAGATTCTGGGCATCAGTGCAGATCATTTCCTCGTCTGGATACACAGAAGCGCTGGAGTCGACCTCTGATTCCCAGGCTATAGTATGAGTAAACAGCTCTGCAGACTCAACCATCTGTTCTACCTCATACTCAGACGGGCAGCTGGAGATTTGGGAGCTGTGAGGAAGCAAGTGCGATTTGGGTGACACCTTTGAGGACTGGAGTATTTGTGATGTTGAAGTTGATGTGGAGGAGAGCCCACTTAAAGGAGCACTTGATATCCGTTGAAGCACCTGCTGTTTTTGTGCCTCATCTGGAATTTGTAGCGATTGGCGTGGCCGTAAGAAAGGGATCTTATCACATTGTCCGCTAAAAGAAGTAGACATTTTAGTTTGGCTGGAAGATGGTCTTTCTTCTGCACCTACCCCACGGACACAACCTTTTTTCCCCTTCCCAACACGCCTATTCCCCTTTCCACCAGCAGCAGGCCTTTTTCCACTCATTTTGGTGGTTAGCTAATTCACAACTCTGGAGTTGTTTGCACAAAAAAACAATGGATGGTAACCGAGCAGAGCTGAGTGGCCAAACTGTGGTATTAGGCCAAAACTATTGGCTGGGTTAGATGCAGAAAAAAATTATTTTGAATTTGCAACCTGATGGAGGTCAGTATAGATGGACTAATAGACCAAGTCCCACACACCGCTAGAAGCCCAAATATTTTTTCAGAGCTAGATGCAGAAATTTTTTTTATTCAATTTGCAACCTGATGGAGGTCAGTATAGATGGACTAATAGACCAAGTCCCACACACTGCTAGAAGCCCAAATATTTTTTCAGAGCTAGATGCAGAAAAAAATTATTTTTAATTTGCAACCTGATGGAGGTCAGTATAGATGGACTAATAGACCAAGTCCCACACACCGCTAGAAGCCCAAATATTTTTTCAGAGCTAGATGCAGAAAAAAATTATTTTTAATTTGCAACCTGATGGAGGTCAGTATAGATGGACTAATAGACCAAGTCCCACACACCGCTAGAAGCCCAAATATTTTTTCAGAGCTAGATGCAGAAAAAAATTATATTCAATTTGCAACCTGCTGGAGGTCAGTATAGAAGGACTAATAGAACAAGTCCCACACACTGCTAGAAGCCCAAATATTTTTTCAGAGCTAAATGAAGAAAAAAATTATTTTTAATTTGCAACCTGATGGAGGTCAGTATAGATGGACTAATAGACCAAGTCCCACACACTGCTAGAAGCCCAAATATTTTTTCAGAGCTAGATGCAGAAAAAAATTATTTTTAATTTGCAACCTGATGGAGGTCAGTATAGATGGACTAATAGACCAAGTCCCACACACTGCTAGAAACCCAAATATTTTTTTAGAGCTAGATGCAGAAAAAAATTATTTTTAATTTGCAACCTGATGGAGGTCAGTATAGATGGACTAATAGACCAAGTCCCACACACCGCTAGAAGCCCAAATATTTTTTCAGAGCTAGATGCAGAAAAAAATTATATTCAATTTGCAACCTGCTGGACGTCAGTATAGAAGGACTAATAGAACAAGTCCCACACACTGCTAGAAGCCCAAATATTTTTTCAGAGCTAAATGAAGAAAAAAATTATTTTTAATTTGCAACCTGATGGAGGTCAGTATAGATGGACTAATAGACCAAGTCCCACACACTGCTAGAAGCCCAAATATTTTTTCAGAGCTAGATGCAGAAAAAAAATATTTTTAATTTGCAACCTGATGGAGGTCAGTATAGATGGACTAATAGACGAAGTCCCACACACCGCTAGAAGCCCAAATATTTTTTCAGAGCTAGATGCAGAAAATTTTTTTATTCAATTTGCAACCTGATGGAGGTCAGTATAGATGGACTAATAGACCAAGTCCCACACACTGCTAGAAGCCCAAATATTTTTTCAGAGCTAGATGCAGAAAAAAATTATTTTTAATTTGCAACCTGATGGAGGTCAGTATAGATGGACTAATAGACCAAGTCCCACACACTGCTAGAAGCCCAAATATTTTTTCAGAGCTAGATGCAGAAAAAAATTATATTCAGTTTGCAACCTGATGGAGGTCAGTATAGATGGACTAATAGAATGATGCTATGCCCAAAAGATTTTACTTCACTAGGTGCAGTAAAAAAATTGGTATTCTATACACAGGTGGTATATCTTGCAACACAGATAGGCTACTCCACTGACTAACACACTCTGCAATAGGCCAAAAAGGATTAGCTTTGCTAGATTCAGCCAAATGCTGTGAAAAAAACTTGCACAGCACTGGCACAGACCTGCCTGGCAAAAACTGATAGGAACTGATGTAACCTAGTCCTGAAAAGGACTCCAATTACAATTAGTCTTTACTCCCACAATCTATCTATTTAAGAGCACAGACCTGCCTGATAAAAGTCGTAGGAAATGCTGTAACCTAGTCCTTAAAAGGACTGCAATCACAACTATTCCCTACTCCCAAGCTATCTGTATATTTGTGCGAAAATTGGCTTGAAATTAACAAGGTATAGCGCACACAGCAACAGCGGTGCCGTCTAACACGCAGCTGCAGCAGTGAGAAAATGGTGGCGACGGGGAAAATGGCTTGGTCTTATAGGGCAAGGACATGTGACATACACTGCCAATCACACATGCCCTTGCTTGTGTGAAAAAAAGCACTTCGCTCCGTGTGTGCGCTGCTGATAGGCTGACAGATTGTACCTCCCCACTGCAATTGCGGGAAAGAGAAAAAAAAATGGAGATCTTCATTGTTCCTGCAGAGATCCATCCCCTGCCCCTCCCCCCGCCCCGCTGTACACTCAAACTGCGTATTAACATAAATTTTCATCATTACTGAGAAAAAATCCAGTTATGATTTTGGTGCACGAACAGTTATCGAACATAACCTCGAACAGCCGAATTTTTCTCAAATTGTTCGTGTTCGCCGACCGGCTCGAACACCGCCCAAAACAGCTTGAATTTAAGATTGGCGAACAGTTCGAGTAGAACAACGCTCATCTCTACTGACAAGGTTACGACTGACCGTTGGGAGCGGGGGAGGTCTGACAAGATTATGACTGACCGCTGGGAGCGGGGGAGACCTGACAAGGTAATGACCCGGAAAGGTGACCTGACGAAGTCAGTGACAGTGACAATTGGTAGGTCCCTAAGGAATGGGCTAATGTCATTGACTAATATTGCAGGGGCTGAACAGCGCAATTGACAAGTACATGGTCTCTGAATGAGCTGTGGGATATGAGGTGATTGTGTATATTATGTGTTCAACCCCACAAGTTTGAACAGAGGGTAGGGATATGTAATGCAGCAGCTTGCTAGCATTACTGTAAATGGTCCAGGATGTGTTTTACCTGACCATATACCTTCCCCTTTAACTGACTGGTGTTATGTTCTGCTACCAGAGCTAAGGAAAGAGAGGAGATCTGTCCCTACGATAGAACTCAGCTGAATCCCTACGATGTAACAGGGAACCTGATCCTGCGATCAGACCTGCTAAAGTCCTAAGCTAGTCTGTACGAAGACCTATAGATGTGGGGGAGGAATCCCTACAAGTACTAAGGACTGGGAGGAATATGGGATACCTCCTAACAGAAATAGTAGCAGACAGACGAACAAACAAAATATATAGAACATAGAGGTCAGTAGACCAAGCAAACTAACAGAGCAAGACACAGAGCACAGGCTAGCTAGAAAGTAGATATACAATGAAGTCCAGCAAAGCCAGAAGGGCGGAGCAGGATTAAATAGGCCAACAAGGTCATGTGACCAGCAAAGGAAAAAAAACCTAACAGCAAGGTTCTAACAGTACCCCCCCTTCTAAGAGGATCCTCCGGATCCCCTAGGACCAGGCTTATCAGGAAATCTCCTGTGAAACGCTCTGATAAGTCTGGACGCGGAAACATCATCTGACCTCACCCAAGAGTTATCCTCGGGTCCGAAACCTTTCCAGGCCACAAGATACTGCAAACTACCTCTATACCGTCTAGAGTCAAGGATGCGAGAAATTTCATATTCCCCGTCCTCCACCACCGGAGGAACAGAGGCAGAGGCGTCACCATCCGACACAACAGCTTTTTTTAACAGAGAGACATGAAAGACCGGATTAATTCTCCAGGAGGTAGGAACCTCCAACCTAACAGCAGATTGGTTGACAACCTGAAGCACCTTAAAGGGCCCTACAAACTTGGGACCCAATTTCTTAGAAGGAATCCTCAACCGCAGATTCCTAGAGGACAACCAAACCATGTCACCAACAGCGAACAAAACCTCCTGTCGTTTCCTATCAAAGTAGTCTTTAGATTTTCTGTTGGCCTCCTGAAGATTACCATGCACATCCGTCCAAACTCTTTCCAAATCACCGGAAAAATTCTCCTCCTCAGGCACGGCAGATCCCAACTTGGAGAACGACCCAAACGACGGATGTCTCCCAGAACAACAAAAAAAAGGCGAACAACCAGCAGAAGAAGATGTATGATTGTTCAGAGCAAATTCGGCAAGTGGCAGAAACTCAGACCACCCCTCTTGATTGTCTGCCACAAAACAACGCAAGAACTGCTCAACATCCTGGTTTTTCCTTTCTGTCTGGCCATTAGATTCAGGATGATATCCGGACGAAAACGACAAATGAATTCCCAACCTGTCATAAAAGGCACGCCAAAAACGAGCCACGAACTGAGGACCCCTATCAGAAACAATGTCAGTAGGAACGCCATGAAGTCTGACAATTTCCTTGACAAAGGCCTTAGCGAGAGTTTTAGCGCAGGGCAGTTTGACGAAGGGAACCAAGTGACACATCTTGCTAAAACGGTCCACGACCACCCAGATGACAGTAAAACCCTCAGAGGGGGGAAGGTCAGTTATAAAGTCCATAGCCAAATGTGTCCAAGGAGCACTGGGGACCTCCAAAGGACAAAGCAACCCCGCAGCAGGAGTATGTGAGGACTTAGATCTAGCACATACAGTACTTTGGCGCACCCATTTAATGACTTCCTTCTGCCATCCAGGCCACCAAAAACTGCGACCCACCAGTCTCTTGGTCTCAGAGATTCCGGGATGACCTGCCAACCGAGATTTGTGACACTCAACAAACAAATCTCTCCTAAAGGTCCCAGGCACAAACAACCTCCCATGAGGAGTGTTAGATGGGGCATTCTCCTGAGCTTTAAGAATCTCATCTTCCAAAACGGAGTCTAAAGCAGCTATCACAACACCTTCTTGTAAAATGTTTTCCTCTTTCTCAGCACCGACTATGGGAGAAAAACTGCGAGACAAGGCATCCGCCTTAACATTCTTAGTACCAGGGATGTAAGTAACGGAGAAATTAAACCGCGAGAAAAACAGTGCCCACCTAGCCTGACGGGCATTCAGGCGCTTGGCAGCGTCAAGATATATCAGATTTTTATGATCCGTAAGAACCTGAACGGGAAATTCCGCACCTTCCAAGAAGTGGCGCCAGTGTTCAAATGCGAGTTTAATAGCCAATAATTCCCGATTACCAATATCGTAATTCAATTCAGTCTCCGAAAATTTTTTTGAAAAAAAGGCACAGGGATGTAATCCATCCCCGTTATCCTGAGACAATACTGCGCCAACCCCCACAGAGGAAGCATCAACCTCAACCAAAAACGGCCTAGTAACATCAGGCTGCATAAGGATGGGAGCAGAGGTGAACCTCTCCTTGAGATACACAAAAGCTTCAATAGCCTCAGAAGACCACTGAACCGCATCAGCACCTTTCCTGGTGAGATCAGTCAGAGGTTTGACAATACTAGAAAAAATTTTTATGAATTTTCTATAGTAATTGGCGAAACCCAAAAACCTCTGTATCGATTTCAAACCAATAGGTCTAGGCCATTCCTGCACAGCCTGAACCTTAACCGGATCCATCTCAAAACCTTTGCTGGAGATAATGTAGCCCAAAAAACTAATTCTCTGTACAGCGAACTCACATTTCTCTAGCTTAGCAAAAAGCGAATTGTCCATTAACAACTGTAATACCTCACGCACGCTCCGCCAATGAGACTCCAGATCTGGCGAATAAATCAAAATGTCATCCAAATACACAACCACATTTTTACCGATCAAAGGTCTAAGGATGTCATTAATCAGATTCTGAAAAAATGCAGGAGCATTAGTAAGACCAAAAGGCATAACCAGATTCTCAAAATGACCCACAGGAGTGTTAAAAGCAGTCTTCCATTCATCACCCTCCTTCATGCGCAACAGATTGTATGCCCCCTTAAGGTCAATTTTAGAGAACCACTTGGCCCCCAATAACTGGTTAAACAGATCAGGAATCAATGGCAGTGGGTAAGGATTGCGTACCGTAATTTTGTTAATCTCACGAAAATCCAGACAAGGACGTAAACCGCCGTCCTTTTTTTTTACAAAAAAAAATCCAACCGCCACAGGAGACTTAGAGGGCCTAATGTGACCGGCGGCCAAACTTGTCTGTATGTATTCCTCCAAAGCCTTCCTCTCAGGAATAGTAAGGTTAAATAAACGACTTTTAGGAAGAGTCGCTCCAGGGACAAATTCAATAGAACAATCATAGTCTCTATGGGGAGGCAAAACCTGCGATTCTTTCTCAGAAAAAACTCTCCAAAAATCCTGAATAGGAACAGGCAATTCTCCCCTATCCAAAGCTGCAATACGCCCGTTACAACACTTGTCATAACATTTATGGCTCCAGGATTTAATTTCACTGGTAGACCAATCCAGTACAGGATTGTGAAATTTTAACCAGGGCAATCCCAATATTACTGGAGAAGGCAAGTTATTCAACACTACCAAATCCAATTTCTCATGGTGAACACCATTAATAGTGAGAGGAAACTCACAGACCTTGAGAGTAATATTCTTCAAAGGGGAACCATCCACAGAAACCACAGCAATGGGGGATGATAAAGGTTCAGGTTTTAAATTGAGTCTTTCCACGAATCCCCCATCAATTACATTCAGTGTAGACCCGCAATCAACAAACACCCGAAATTCCATTAATTTTTCCTGAGCAATCGTGGAAGCAGCTAAAAATATACCCTTGGAATTTAAACAGGCAATACGGGCATGACTGACCATTTTTTTTTCTTTCTTCATACGAAGCTCACAGCCTTTAATCAAATGACCAGATTTTCCGCAATAGAAACACAAGCCTTCCGAAAAACGACGGTCTTTTTCTTGAGAGCGAGGTGCCACCGATCCAATCTCCATCGGTTCACCACTGTTAGTACACACATTATCATAACCAGAAACTGACATAGCAGAGGATTTGCTCTCATTAACCCTAGCACGCAGTCTTCTATCCACCCGTATAGCTAATTGCATAGCCTGTTGCAAATCCTCAGGTGTAGGATAAGCAATTAGCAGGTCTTTAACCCTTTCACTGAGCCCAGCAAGAAATAGACTTTTCAGAGCAGAATCGTTCCACCCTGTTTGAGTGGACCAACGACGAAAATAAGTACAATATTTTTCGACATTACCTGATCCTTGTTTTAAACGTCTCAACTCAGTCTCAGCTGATGCGACACGGTCAGGATCATCATATAATAGTCCTAAAGCAGAAAAAAAACTATCCACTGATCTGAAGCATGTATCACTAGGTTGCAAAGAAAAGGCCCACTCCTGAGGCTCTTTGCGCAAAAGTGACATTATGAACCCTACGCGCTGGGATTCATCCCCAGAGGACTTGGGTCTCAAACGAAAATACAATAAGCAAGCATTTTTAAATGAAAAAAATTCTCGATGTTCACCAAAAAATAAATCCGGCAAACATACCTTAGGCTCCAAGAAATATGCTCCAGGACAGTTACTCACGTGCTGACGGAGCTCGGCCACTTCCAGAGAGAGTCCCTGCAGGTGTTTAGCCAAATCCTCAACCGACACCATGATGGAACAAAAAAAATCTTTCCTTAGAGAATTTGCTGGCTGGACTTACTGTTATGTTCTGCTACCAGAGCTAAGGAAAGAGAGGAGATCTGTCCCTACGATAGAACTCAGCTGAATCCCTACGATGTAACAGGGAACCTGATCCTGCGATCAGACCTGCTAAAGTCCTAAGCTAGTCTGTACGAAGACCTATAGATGTGGGGGAGGAATCCCTACAAGTACTAAGGACTGGGAGGAATATGGGATACCTCCTAACAGAAATAGTAGCAGACAGACGAACAAACAAAATATATAGAACATAGAGGTCAGTAGACCAAGCAAACTAACAGAGCAAGACACAGAGCACAGGCTAGCTAGAAAGTAGATATACAATGAAGTCCAGCAAAGCCAGAAGGGCGGAGCAGGATTAAATAGGCCAACAAGGTCATGTGACCAGCAAAGGAAAAAAAACCTAACAGCAAGGTTCTAACAACTGGTCACATGACTGTGACATCACACAGGTCCTGTATGCACAGTAAAGGTCTGTACACATGACTGGGACAGCACACAGGACCTATACACACAGCTGACTGATCACATGACTGTGACATCAGCAAGGTCCTATCAGTTTGTGTGTGTGTGCACAGGATATATAAACCCTGGTAATTTGAGACAGGTGTGTTCTGTGAGAGGCATGAGGCCTGTTCCCCATGTGTGTGGGACACCGTTTGTGTGAGGCCTAGTGAGGCCGAGAGTGAAGCCTGGCAGCCTGAAAGGTCGAGCCTGGATCCTGTGCGTGGATGCCAGTGACCTTTGAGGGAGAGCCGGCTTGGCATACAAGAGTCCTGAAAGGCGCAGACTGGATGTGAGTGAAAACATACCAGTAGCCTTCGAAGGTACGACGGCTGGAGACCCCTACCTGGGAAGCCACAAAGCCACAGTGGTGGCAGATTAAATGGACTGCAGCAACTAAACCCGGCAAAGGTAATACACTTTGTTACATGGACTGTGTTATGGACATTGATAATTTATTACCTTGCCGTAGGCTGTAACCTGGAGCAAGTGGGCCTGTGTGCCACTTGTCTCATGAATATTGTGGATATGTGTGTCGGCGTGCCACGGAGTTGGACCCGGTGAACTGTGGCTTATGACGTAATAAACTGCAACATTGTGAGAAAAGCGTAAAGACATTGCACGTGTGCATTGATTGACGCAGCGAAGCGAGTAACCCCCAGTATGATGACTAGCACTGCCTTACAGTAGACACACAGAAAATAATCAGAAGCAATGGCCAGCCAAGAGGTATTGTTGTGCACCCTACGATTGTTAAATGCAACTAGTAAAATAGTTGCAAAACCTTAACTTCTTTTGTCTTTTTTATATATTTTTAAAAAATGTTATACATTTTATTTTAATTTTAACTATGCCCCCCTTAAATAATGCAACATACGTTAAATGACGCTCAAATTATACATTACGAAGTAGCTACACTTAGGTTCACAACCGATTGATAAATTGAACAATTAAAATCGGAATTCCAAAACTAAAATGTGCAATATTTATATAAGGCCACTATATTCATGTAGACTATCTAGGAATCTGATATTGGTCTATTACAACAAGGAGCAGGAACTTTAACTCTGTGCTCTATGTTTACAATGCGCAGGTTTGGTCAATTTTGCAATGTGCTATTCTTTATAAACAGATGTTTTTTTCTGCAAAATATAAAGTGTTTATGATAAGGCTTTTAATGTTTACAGCAAAATATACTTATGAATTGCACCTGTAATTAACATTTACAGATGCATGCCAAAAACCTACAATGATAATTACAGTTATGGCTTTATGTAGATTAATTAAGTTAAAATACACTGAATATAGTTGGAACAATGCTGAGCCTTGGAATTAAAATTGAGAATAAGGTATAATTCTGTGGAAAGACATGTTGTGTTCACAGCTGTCTAATTTTTAATATGTAGCAAAGCAATTGTTTTTTACAGTCACTTACAAAATATAGTATTTTCTTAATCAAATGCTTTTATTTATACAGATGCAATTTATTAAACGTCTTACTGTAGTTTAGACACATATAATCTCTGTGAATCTCTGTTAAAGGAAAAAAGAAAAATCTGCTTTCCAGAAAGTTAAATTCAACCAACTTACAATTTTTTTTTTTTTTACACAGTTGTTGTGCTAGTCCAATATTACATACACACCACCCAAATACAGCAGCCTGTTGTGTGTGCTGGAATTTGGGACATTAACTTACCTAGCTTTTTTAGTCCCTTCCTATTTGATGAAGGCCCAAGTGGAGTGTTATTTTTTTATCCGAATAAATGTACATATTTTAATTTTCAAATGCCTGTTTTATTAGTCCCATTATTAGTTCCATTTAGCAACTGTACACCCCACAAAAATAATGCAGTGTTGCCACATGTACTGTATCTTTCCGGGTATGAACTAATGTGTATATACTTAGCAACATAGAATTTAAAGATTACATTGCATTTTGTCAAGTGGAAAAGAATTAAAACAAAAAATATCTGAAGAAAATAAAAGAAATTGTTATGTATTTTCAACAATATTGTTTATCCAATTTAACATCGATATTTGCCACAGCAAAAGTCTCAGGATCCAGACCTCCACCAAACAAAAGCACTATAATGTGCCTATAGTTAGATATGGGCCAACCCATGGATGTTCAGGTCTGGCGGGTTAGGCTGAACATTAAAAAAAAGTTCAGTACGGGTATAAGAATGGTACCTGAACTCGAACCCGAACCCAGACTCCATTCAAATGAATGGGGGGCCTGAACATCCAGTGTTTCCCACACTGTCATCTGTGTGACAGAGCGAGAACCAGCAGCTCTGATCGGCGGTAAAAAGGTTATTGCCCGTCACAGGCATTGGCAGATGTCCCTCAAAGTTTTCCATGAGGTGTCTGGGCCTACCAGCTTCCGGGAGACCTGGTAGAAAGGTTACCTGAGTTCACAGTCACCTGGTCTCACAGTAGCTTAAGTGCTGGACTGATGAATGCCGGAGTGCTGAGTGCCGGACTCGTGATCATTCATCAGTCCAGCACTGGTACTTGTAAAGCAAGAAAAACAGCTGCTATGAACTCAGGTGACCTTACTGTACTTGTTAATAAATAAAAAAATAAATGAAAAAAATGGTGTGGGTTCCCCTGTAATTTTCATATACAGCTGAGGGAAAGCAGATGGTTGCTGGCTGATGTTAATATTCTGGGAATGGGCCAACAGCCATAAAGATTCCCTGGCTATTAATATCAGCTCACAGCTATTTGCTTAGCCTTTACTGGTTATTATAGGAGAGACCCAAAAAAATGATGTGGTGTGCCCCCTATACTCAATAACTAGCAAAGGCTAAAGAGACAGCTGTGTGCTGATATTAATAGTCTAGGAAAGGGCCATGGAGATTGGTCCCCTCCCAGACTAAACATATCAGCTCTCAGCCGCCCCAGAAATGGCAAATCCATTAGATGCCCCAATTGTGACACTTAGCCTCGTTCTTCCCACTTGTCCCGGTGCAGTGGCAAGTGGGGTAATAGTTGTAGGGTGCTGATGTCAGCTTTGTAATGTCAGCTGACATCAAGCCCAAAGGTTAGTAATGGAGAGGCATTTATAAGATGCCCCCATTACTAACCCCATAGTAATATTATAATAAACATTCAGCAAGAATATAAAATATAAAATAATAAACCACCATATTCCTCACCTCTCTGATGAGAAGATAATCCATATCAGTTCCACGAAGAACTACAACTTTGGGTGGTTTTTAGAGTGGTGGCATGATGCGACAGCTTAACAAGACTGCAAGAACACACTGAGACAAGAGAGTCATTATGCTCCTGCAGTGTGTAGCGCTGACGTGAGAAAGGTCACCGGAATTCATAGCTGATGAAGCCCGGTCACCTCACTGACGTCACCGCTTGCTGCATGAGAAAGTTCTCACTGTTAAAATAAAAACCTGTTAAAAAACACACAAAAAAATAAATAAAAAAAGTATGAACCATACAATAAACGTCACGGTGGTTTACTACTTTCTATTAAGTAAGTGCCATGGAGGATCACAGAGACATGCCACTTTTCAAACAGTTTTAGCCTTGTAGAGCTGTGCAATTGTTATACATGCAGAGACAGTTTGTTGCTGTTGTGGTTTAATATGGACCAAACATTTATGGATATTAGTTCCCTAATATGGAATACAGGGAAATACAGGTCACTCCACTTAATTATCAATACTCACCTGACCATTTTTGTAATATGTGGGCTGGAGGAGTTTCTGTGTCATGACTGCTTTTAAGTCTCAGTTCGATTGCAAGATGCATGAAAAATGCTTGTTCTTCATAAGTAACAGGAGTTTTTTTTTTGTTTTTTTTTGTGGCATTCTTGGTGGTAGTTTTTACTTAGTGTCATTTTCCAGGCTTACATATTTCTTTGGATTTTAGATAAGTGTTACGGAGAGGCATATGGGATATGTTCAGATAATGCAGGATTTAACATTTGGTAACAAAAATAAATAAATAAAAATCAGTGGAAAATATGAAATACACTACTGATTTTCAACTTTTGTGTTCACTTGTCTTGTGTTTTTGAGATCAGTAAACATGCAGCATGTTCTAAGGTTGATGTTTTCTATAGCCAATTTTCTCTCCCTAAGACCTACTGGTTTGGGATTTTTGGGTAAAGTTGTGTTGCATTATTTTGCCATTTAATTATTACTTTTCTCACATTGCAAATTATTCAATTCTAAGAGGAGTCTTTGGATCATGTGATCTATCAATCTAATGATTTATAATCATTACATTATTAAAAACGCAACTTTTTCTTTCTATAAACATAAAAAATACCCAATGTCATAAATACAAAACATCTATGCACAGTCAGCAGCTGCACTGAGTTTTTGCATCTGCAGGAGTTGGAGGCAAAAACAGTTGGACTTCCCACAGAGAAAACAGAGATGGTTTACTTGGCCTCCTCCTCCAATCATAGTGATCATATGATCATTGGGTGCTGAGCAGGAGCCGGAGCTGGTGGATCTTAGTAGACCTGGATCTGCTCTGCAATGTAGGAAAGAGGTATATTTTTTTCAGTGTTGTTGTTGGACACTTTGAAGAAATTACCATACCACTGGTTAAAAATAATAATAAAAAAATTAGTTTGACCACTCAATACTTTAGGAAATATGGATTCAGCTCCCATTCATGACCAGAGTCAGGTGCATCTTATAGTCTGTTTAGAGGTCTCATAAGATAGGTGTACTTCAGATGTGAATACAGTTGGACACTTTGGTGCCAGGAAAGAGGCAGAGCAGCGCTCATCAGCCCCCATCCCAACATGCAGCGGTGTGATGAGATCATCACACTACTGACTTCATCACACTGCAGCTGTCCCGGTGCCACAGCTCAAAGAAGGAGAAGATATACAGTACAGACCAAAAGTTTGGACACACCTTCTCATTTAATGATTTTTCTGTATTTTCATGACTTTGAAAATTGTACATTCACACTGAAGGCATCAAAACTATGAATTAACACATGTGGAATTACGTACTTAACAAAAAAGTGTGAAACAACTGAAAATATGTCTTATATGCTAGGTTCTTCAAAGTAGCCACCTTTTGCTTTGATGACTGCTTTGCACACTCTTGGCATTCTCTTGATGAGCTTCAAGAGGTAGCTATGTGTTAATTCATAGTTTTGATGCCTTCAGTGTGAATGTACAATTTTCATAGTCAAGAAAATACAGAAAAATCTTCATGTGAGAAGGTGTGTCCAAACTTTTGGTCTGTACTGTATCCGGAAACAGTAAGCTCTCCAGGAGAAGCCAAAGATTAATTACTGTTATAGGAGGATGGAGGTTTGTGTTACCATGAGGGCACCTTATGGGGCAATGAAGGGGGAATTGTGAAGGAGACACAGTATGCAGAAGGACAGTGTGTGGGGTACATTATGGAGAGTAGCAGGATGTGTGGGGGAAATTACAGAGAGGGACAGTGTGTGTGAGAACATTATTGAGAGAGGCAGGGTATATGGGGGACATAATGGAGAGGGGCAGTGTTGGGGAATATTACAAATAGGAGCTGTGTGGGGTGATTTAATAGAGTAGCTCAGTGTGGGATGAACATTTTGGAGAGGGACAGTGTGATGGGAATATTATAGAGAGCAACTGTGTGGGGGGACATTACAGAGAGGGGCAGTATGGGGGTGATATTATGGAGAGGTTCATTGTGGAGATATTATGGAGAGGGGCAGTGTGAGGGTAATATTATGGAGTGGTTCAATGTGGAGGATATTATAGAAAAAGGCAGTGAGGAGTATATTTTGTACAGGTAGCACAGTGAGGGTCTTTATTTATTTAGGGGCACACCATGGGAGATATTTTTATTTATGGGACAGTTTAATTATACTTTTATTTTTCAGGACACTATGTCAGGAAATGCTGCTGAAGGCTGAAGAAGAAGGAAGTGTATAGATACTCTTCATCGTGTTTGTACTACAAATAGATAAAAGGGTTGGGAATGATTTTAAAGAGAAGATGTCACCTATGAGGTACCTGGATATAAATGTTTATTTGTGATATTGACTGTGTCTCATCAGTACTTTGGTTTCTGGATGGTCAGCAGTAGAGATGAGCGTTGTTCTACTCGAACTGTTCGCCAATCTCAAATTCGAGCTGTTTTGGGCGGTGTTCGAGCCGATCGGCGAACACGAACAATTTGAGAAAAATTCGGCTGTTCGAGGTTATGTTCGATAACTGTTCGTGCACCAAAATCATAACTGGATTTTTTCTCAGTAATGATGAAAATTAATGTTAATACGCAGTTTGAGTGTACAGCGGGGTGGGGGGAGGGGCAGGGGATGGATCTCTGCAGGAACAATGAAGATCTCCATTTTTTTTTCTCTTTCCCGCATTTGCAGTGGGGAGGTGCAATCTGTCAGCCTATCAGCAGCGCACACACGGAGCGAAGTGCTTTTTTTCACACAAGCAAGGGCATGTGTCATTGGCAGTGTATGTCACATGTCCTTGCCCTATAAGACCAAGCCATTTTCCCCGTCGCCACCATTTTCTCACTGCTGCAGCTGCGTGTTAGACGGCACCGCTGTTGCTGTGTGCGCTATATCTTGTTAATTTCAAGCCAATTTTCGCACAAATCTACAGATAGCTTGGGAGTAGGGAATAGTTGTGATTGCAGTCCTTTTAAGGACTAGGTTACAGCATTTCCTACGACTTTTATCAGGCAGGTCTGTGCTCTTAAATAGATAGATTGTGGGAGTAAAGACTAATTGTAATTGGAGTAATTTTCAGGACTAGGTTACATCAGTTCCTATCAGTTTTTGCCAGGCAGGTCTGTGCCAGTGCTGTGCAAGTTTTTTTCACAGCATTTGGCTGAATCTAGCAAAGCTAATCCTTTATGGCCTATTGCAGAGTGTGTTAGTCAGTGGAGTAGCCTATCTGTGTTGCAAGATATACCACCTGTGTATAGAATACCAATTTTTTTACTGCACCAAGTGAAGTAAAATCTTTTGGGCATACCATCATTCTATTAGTCCATCTATACTGACCTCCATCAGGTTGCAAATTGAATATAATTTTTTTCTGCATCTAGCTCTGAAAAAATATTGGGCTTCTAGCTGTGTGTGGGACTTGTTCTATTAATCCATCTATACAGACCTACATCAGGTTGCAAACTGAATATATTTTTTTCTGCATCTACCTCTGAAAAAATATTGGGCTTCTAGCTGTGTGTGGGACTTGTTCTATTAATCCATCTATACAGACCTCCATCAGGTTGCAAACTGAATATATTTTTTTCTGCATCTACCTCTGAAAAAATATTGGGCTTCTAGCTGTGTGTGGGACTTGTTCTATTAATCCATCTATACAGACCTCCATCAGGTTGCAAACTGAATATATTTTTTTCTGCATCTACCTCTGAAAAAATATTGGGCTTCTAGCTGTGTGTGGGACTTGTTCTATTAATCCATCTATACAGACCTCTATCAGGTTGCAAACTGAATATATTTTTTCTGCATCTACCTCTGAAAAAATATTGGGCTTCTAGCTGTGTGTGGGACTTGTTCTATTAATCCATCTATACAGACCTCCATCAGGTTGCAAACTGAATATATTTTTTTCTGCATCTACCTCTGAAAAAATATTGGGCTTCTAGCTGTGTGTGGGACTTGTTCTATTAATCCATCTATACAGACCTCCATCAGGTTGCAAACTGAATATATTTTTTTCTGCATCTACCTCTGAAAAAATATTGGGCTTCTAGCTGTGTGTGGGACTTGTTCTATTAATCCATCTATACAGACCTCCATCAGGTTGCAAACTGAATATATTTTTTCTGCATCTACCTCTGAAAAAATATTGGGCTTCTAGCTGTGTGTGGGACTTGTTCTATTAATCCATCTATACAGACCTCCATCAGGTTGCAAACTGAATATATTTTTTTCTGCATCTAGCTCTGAAAAAATATTGGGCTTCTAGCTGTGTGAAGGACTTGTTCTATTAATCCATCTGTACAGACCTCCATCAGGTTGCAAACTGAATATATTTTTTTCTGCATCTACCTCTGAAAAAATATTGGGCTTCTAGCTGTGTGTGGGACTTGTTGTATTAGTCCATCTATACTGACCTCCATCAGGTTGCAAACTGAATATATTTTTTTCTGCAACTACCTCTGAAAAAATATTGGGCTTCTAGCTGTGTGTGGGACTTGTTCTATTAATCCATCTATACAGACCTCCATCAGGTTGCAAACTGAATATATTTTTTTCTGCATCTACCTCTGAAAAAATAGTGGGCTTCTAGCTGTGTGTGGGACTTGTTCTATTAATCCATCTATACAGACCTCCATCAGGTTGCAAACTGAATATATTTTTTTCTGCATCTACCTCTGAAAAAATATTGGGCTTCTAGCTGTGTGTGGGACTTGTTGTATTAATCCATCTATACAGACCTCCATCAGGTTGCAAACTGAATATATTTTTTTCTGCATCTAGCTCTGAAAAAATATTGGGCTTCTAGCTGTGTGTGGGACTTGTTCTATTAATCCATCTATACAGACCTCCGTCAGGTTGCAAACTGAATATATTTTTTCCTGCATCTACCTCTGAAAAAATATTGGGCTTCTAGCTGTGTGTGGGACTTGTTCTATTAATCCATCTATACAGACCTCCATCAGGTTGCAAACTGAATATATTTTTTTCTGCATCTAGCTCTGAAAAAAAATTGGGCTTCTAGCTGTGTGTGGGACTTGTTCTATTAATCCATCTATACAGACCTCCATCAGGTTGCAAACTGAATATATTTTTTTCTGCATCTACCTCTGAAAAAATATTGGGCTTCTAGCTGTGTGTGGGACTTGTTCTATTAATCCATCTATACAGACCTCCATCAGGTTGCAAACTGAATATATTTTTTTCTGCATCTAGCTCTGAAAAAATATTGGGCTTCTAGCTGTGTGTGGGACTTGTTCTATTAATCCATCTATACAGACCTCCATCAGGTTGCAAACTGAATATATTTTTTTCTGCATCTACCTCTGAAAAAATATTGGGCTTCTAGCTGTGTGTGGGACTTGTTGTATTAGTCCATCTATACTGACCTCCATCAGGTTGCAAACTGAATATATTTTTTTCTGCATCTACCTCTGAAAAAATATTGGGCTTCTAGCTGTGTGTGGGACTTGTTCTATTAATCCATCTATACAGAACTCCATCAGGTTGCAAATTGAATATAATTTTTTTCTGCATCTAACCCAGCCAATAGTTTTGGCCTAATACCACAGTTTGGCCACTCAACTCTGCTCGGTTCCCAACCATTGTTTTTTTGTGCAAACAACTCCAGAGTAGTGAATTAGTTAACCACCAAAATGAGTGGAAAAAGGCCTGCTGCTGGTGGAAAGGGGAATAGGCGTGTTGGGAAGGGGAAAAAAGGTTGTGTCCGTGGGGTAGGTGTTAAAGCAACAGTAACATCTGCAGAAGAAAGACCATCTTCCAGCCAAACTAAAATGTCTACTTCTTTTAGCGGACAATGTGATAAGATCCCTTTCTTACGGCCACGCCAATCGCTACAAATTCCAGATGAGGCACAAAAACAGCAGGTGCTTCAACGGATATCAAGTGCTCCTTTAAGTGGGCTCTCCTCCACATCAACTTCAACATCACAAATACTCCAGTCCTCAAAGGTGTCACCCCAATCGCACTTGCTTCCTCACAGCTCCCAAATCTCCAGCTGCCCGTCTGAGTATGAGGTAGAACAGATGGTTGAGTCTGCAGAGCTGTTTACTGATACTATAGCCTGGGAATCAGAGGTCGACTCCAGCGCTTTTGTGAATCCAGACGAGGAAATGATCTGCACTGATGCCCAGAATCTTTATGAGTCGGATCCAGGACCAGACGCAGAAGGTTCTGACCATAATGTAGACCCTCATTCCCAAACTGTAACTCCTGTTGGTGGAGACAATGAGGAAGACGATGATAAGACTCAAATACCTGATTGGAGCGACAACTTTAGTTTTTTGTCAGGGCAGGAACAGGTTGGCTCTGAGGACGACGGGTGTGATAACGCACAGGGTGATGATGATGAGGTTGGAGATCCCACTTACTGTCAACCCACAGTCAGCCAAGAGATGAGGTCAGCAGAGGAGGTGGAGGAAGATGCTAGTGACGACGAGGTCAGGTTGCGCCTTCCTGGACAGAGACGTAGTACTGGAAGCACGTCAACAACTGCATCCTCAAACACAACTCTGCCTCTCACCACAAGTCGTGGTGGCTCTTCAGGTCACATGGGTGCTAAGCCTTGCATAGCCTGGGCATTTTTTCAGATCGATAAAGATGACCCAACTCGTGTTATCTGTAACATTTGTCAGCAAAAGCTAAGTAGAGGCCAAAAAATACATAGTTTGAGTACTTCATGCATGAACCGGCACATGGACATGAAGCATAAGTTGCAGTGGGAAGCTCAGTGTGCTACAATGCGGCCTAGCCGGCCGGGCCAACCACCGTCTGCCATATCTTGTGCATCCGCGGCCTCTTCATCCTCTGTGACTGGGGGGACAGCAGTCACACCTGTTTTGGGGCGCAGACCTGCCACCTCTTTACCCGCAACAGCCAGCGTGATTGGCAGGTCATCATTTTCTTTGGAGGTGGTAACACCAGCTGGTGTTGAGCGCTGTCCGACATCGATAGCACCACCTTTGGATCAAGGCAACCTAACATGTCCGCCTGCATCTTCCTCACAGACCGACAGTTTGCCGGGGACACGCTTATCAACCCCGTCTAAGCACAATAGCCAGCCCTCGGTCCCTCAGATGTGGACAAGTAAAAGACCATTTCCTCCTAGCCATGAGAAAGCTAAGAGGTTGAATTTCACCATCTGCAAGCTCTTGGCTACAGAAATGCTGCCTTTCCGCCTGGTGGACACAGAGGATTTTCGAGACCTTATTTCCGTCGCAGTGCCCCAGTACCAGATGCCCAGTCGGCACTACTTCTCAAAGAAAGGTGTGCCTGCGCTCCACCAGCATGTCGCACACAACATCACCGCTTCTTTGAGAAACTCTGTGTGTGACAGGGTGCATTTCACCACAGACACTTGGACGAGTAGGCATGGACAGGGGCGTTACATGTCGCTGACTGGGCACTGGGTAACTATGGTGACAGCAGGACAAGGGGCTGCTGTCCAAGTCTTACCGTCCCCACGAGTTGTGCATCAATCCTCTTTATGTCAAAGTTCCTCCACTGCTTCTGCCTCCTCAACCTCCTCTCGGTCTTCCACCTGCACCCAAAGCCTGTCTGGTCATGCCACAAGCTTTCTAACTGCGCAGAAGGGATCCTGCACACCTCCTTACTATGCTGGCAGTAGGGCTCAACGTCATCAGGCGGTTTTTACATTGAAATGTCTGGGAAATGTGAGTCACACAGCTGAGGAGTTGTGGTCAGCTCTGGAGAACCAATTTCATGAATGGTTGTCTCCACTGGACCTGAAACCAGGGAAGGCCGTGTGCGACAATGCTGCAAACCTGAGTGCGGCCCTTCGCCGGGGCAATGTCACACACGTGCCTTGTATGGCTCACGTGTTGAACCTGGTTGTCCAGCAATTTTTAGCCCACTATCCCAGACTAGATGGCCTTCTGCAGAGGGCACGGTCGCTGTGTGCTCACTTCCGCCGTTCGCATCCCGCAGCTCAGCGACTTACATCTCTACAGAAGTCGTTGGGCCTGCCACTTCACCGGCTAAAATGTGATGTGCCTACCCGGTGGAATTCAACTCTGCACATGTTGCAGCGACTGTGGCAGCACCAACAAGCCCTGGTGCAATACGTTCTGACGTATAGCCTGGGCCAACGAGATTCAGAGGTGGGGCAAATCACGCTGGAGGAGTGGTCTCAGATCAGGGACCTATGCACCCTTCTGCACAGTTTTGAAATGGCGACGAAGATGTTTAGTGCTGACGATGCCATTATCAGCATGACTATTCCGGTGATTTACATGCTGAAGCACATGTTAAACAGAATTCGGAGTCAGGTCGTGGCACAAGAGGAGGTGGAGGAAGTAGAGGAGGAGGAGTTGTATGCGGAAGGCTAACATCTGCAAGGTCCAGACGGTCGGCAGCACCAAGGCGGCAGGCATGTGAGGGTGGGGGAGATGGTTTTACCAGGGCGCATGGTAGCAGCCAAACTAGTGAGGAAGGTGCAGGAGCCCAGGAAAAAGTGGAGGACGAACTGATGGAAGACTCATCAGATGAGGGAGACCTTGATCACATTTCTGTTGTGCGAGGTTGGGGGGAGAGGACAGAGGAAGGAAGCATGATTGTTACCTCGCCACCAACACAACAGTGTCTTGGTGCTCCTGGATGCGCAACACACATGAGTGCCTTCTTGCTGCACTACCTGCAACATGACCCTCGAATTGTGAGAATTAGAAATAATCCTGACTACTGGGTTGCCACACTGTTAGATCCCCGGTACAAAAGTAAATTTGCAGAAATTATTCCTGCCATAGAAAGGGATGCACGCATGCAGGAGTATCAGCAGAGACTGTTGCAGAATCTTACATGTGCTTTTCCACAAAATACCAGTGGTGCACGTAGTGAATCTCACAGTTCCAACTTGCCAACCGTGGGACCGTCAAGTGTTCAGCACTCAAACCGTAACAGAACCACAGTATCTGCTGGTAACATCAATTTTGCGGAATCATTTCACCACTTTTTTAGCCCATCCTTTGCAAGGCCACAGGAGACAAGAAGTCTGACACATAGTCAACGCCTAGAGACGATGGTACAGGAGTATCTCCAAGTAAACATTGAAGCCACGACTGTGTCACTGGACCCTTGCTCTTTTTGGGCTTCCAATCTGGATAAATGGCCGGAGCTAGCCACTTACGCCTTGGAGATCTTGTCATGCCCCGCAGCCAGCGTTCTGTCTGAACGTGTGTTCAGCGCTGCTGGTGGTGTGCTGACAGATAAGCGCACGCGGCTCTCCACTGATAATGTAGACAGACTCACGTTCATAAAGATGAACAAATCATGGATCCGAAACGACTTTTCTACCCCTGTGTCATCCTGGGGAGAGTAAAAGCTTGATGATTGGTTAAAATCACCCTACCAACCGTTTTAAGCTTTCAAATTACTAATCATGTTTATCTGTATCTTGGCTGGAAAATAATTTGGGCTTTGTAGCAGTGTGCAGCACTGATTCTATTAGGCCATCTATAATAAGCTCCACCAGATTTAAAATTACTAATCATGTTTATCTGTATCTTGACTGGAAAATAATTTGGGCTTTGTAGCAGTGTGCAGCACTGATCCTATTAGGCCATCTATACTAAAGCTTCACCAGATTTAAAATTAATAATAATTTTTAGCTGCATCTAGCCCGGAAAATAATTTTGGGGCTCCGAGATGCGCAAGACACATAAGTGCCTTCTTGCTGCACTACCTGCAGCATGACCCTCATATTGTCAGAATTCGAAGTAATCATGACTACTGGGTTGCCACACTCTTAGATCCCCCAAACTTTTCGATCAACCTTTTCATTTTAATAAAGACCAAAAAAATGGTCATTTTTGAAATTATAAGCATTAGCAGGTTGTTAGAAACTGAAATCAAACAGTTTTCAACTCAAAACTTTATTCTAGGTGATGTTACATTTTCACATAGGACCCCTTGTTCGAAACGAGCTTCTGAACTCTCTCGTCCATTGAATTTGTCAGGTTTTGGATGGTTTCTGCTTCAATTGTTTTGCATGAGGACAGAATACCCTCCCAGAGCTGTTGCTTAGATGTGAACTGCCTCCCGCCATCATAGACACTCCTTTTAATGATGCTCCAAAGGTTCTGAATGGGGTACAGGTCAGGGGAGCATGGGGGTCACACCATAAGTTTGTCCCCTTTTATGCCCATATCAGCCAGAGATGCAGATGTTTTATGTGCAGCATGAGATGGTGCATTATCATGCAGAAAAATGATCTTGCTGTGAAATAAACGGTTCTTCTTCTTGAACCATGGCAGGAAGTGCTGTTTGAGAAAATCCACATACATTATGGAGTTCATCTTTAGCGCCTTCAGGGATCCTAAAGGGGCCGACAATCTCTCTCCCCATGATTCCAGCCCAAAACATTACTCCACCTCCTCCTTGTTGGCGCTGTAGCCGTGTTTGCGTGGGGTGTCCATCAACCAGCCATCCTCCACTCCATCCATCTGGACCATCGAGCGCTGCACGGCACTCATCCGTGAACAAAACAGTTTTGAAATCAGTCTTCATGTAATGTTTGGCCCACTGGAGCCGTTTCTGCTTGTGTGAAGTGGATAGAGGAGGTCGATAGGATGGCGTATGCACAGCTGCAAACCTCTGAAGGACCCTGCATCTTGTTGTTCGGGGGACGTTGGAGGCACAAGCAGCTTCAAAAATTTGTCTGCTGCTATGACAAGGCTTTTTTGCCGCTGCTCTTTCAACCTGACGTAATTGCCTGCAGGAAAGAGTCCTCAATTTGCCCTTATCAGCACGCACACGTGTGTACTGTGAATCAGCTACATACTTCTTGATTGCCAAGACACTTCATCCTGATCATCGCACAATGTTGATTGTAGTCATGCCTTGACCTAAACACTCCACAATTTGTTGCTTCTCAGCAGCTGACACATCCTTTTTCTTTCCCATTTTGGCAGAAAATGTAGGCTGCTTAATAATGTGAGACAGCTTTCTTAAGTAGTCTTGTCTTTCATTGGACACACCTGCCAAACTAATTTGCACAGGTGTCTGCAATTGCTTACAGTGATATAAAGAGCCCTGACACACATCACCATCAATGAGTTTAACTGACAAACAAACAAATTCTTCCCTTATCACTCCTAAACACTTTTTGCATAATAATTTGGAACGCAGTGTACATGTGCTTTTCCACAAAACACCAGTGGTTCACATAGTGAATCTTACAGTTCTAACTTGCCAACCGTGGTCTGTATGGAGTTGTTCAATAAAGGGCCCAAAATTAAGATAACATAGATGGGAGAGGTCTCTATGAATAGGAATTCCTAAGTATTTGATACCCTGTGAGGGCCAGGCAAAGGGAAAGTTGGACTGGATGGAATCCTATATGGATTTGGTCAGGGAGACATCGAGGGCCTCAGACTTCGCTGCATTGATTTTAAAATTTGACCATGTAACAAAGTGATCTATTTCAGCCATAACAGCATGGATGGATATATGTGATTGAGTGATATATACTAGGACATCATCAGCAAATAGAGAGCACTTGTACTCGGTGCCTCCCACCTCAATCCACCTAATATTGGGGTTATGGCGAATTGATGAGAGCAGGTGCTCCTTCACTAGGATGTATAAGAGAGGGGACAGAGGACATCCCTGCCTTGTCCCATTGGTGATTGTGAAAGGTGATAAAAATGTTCTGATGCACCCCCTGGGCCTTGGGACACCCGGAGCCGGACCCTTTTTGGTGGATGCTGGTGGTTGTAGTCTTCGTGGCGGCGACCCGGTTCCGTGGCTCAGGGTGGTCAAACCAGTGGCGGAACTATTTATGTGATGTTTAAATGTCCGACTACGCCACCCGTGGATTGCGGTCAGAGTGAACCGCCGCTGCAGGGCAGACCGCTGAGGCTGGTGTTGTGGGTGCAGCAGAGCGTAGCATAACTCCCCATGGGAGGAGTATAGCCTCAGGGCAGTGTATGCGGAGGATGGGGGTGATGGTGCAGGGCAGCAGCAGTAACGACACGGAGTCAGTGATGCAGTCCAGGGCCTTTACTCACAGTTCTTATTATCCAGACCACGTCTGCAGGTAACGGCTGCCCACGTCGTACTGTGCTCACCAGGTGAGGGGCTCAGACAACTCCCAGATAACTTTGGAGCGCTTCACAGGACCCCCTTTGTGTGTCCTTTGTCTGGCCTTTCTTACCAACCCTTCTGTCCGGCTGCCTCGGGCCTACTCTTGGTAAACTTGGCGCCAGTTTCCCTGACCCTATGTGGTGCCTTCCTAGCGGGTGTAGCGAGGGGCTGCGCCACATAAAATGTCACAGCCTCCGGTTTCTAGCTGAGGGTCGTTTCCTGCCTCAACTAGTTTCGGGGACCGGTCTCCCCCTTTGGCCTGACCCCTCCACGCAGGTGGATTCGGGCGTGCGGTGGCGACTCGCCCATCCGCACCCCTGGGATCCCTTCATTCCTCGTTCCTGGAGCCTTCTCCGCTTCTCTTCCTTCCTTCTCCCTCTTCCAGGCCTGGGCCTCTGTTACTAGGCCCGCCTCCAGAGCAGAGCTCATGCAGAGCCCCTGCTCCCTGCCACTTCTGCTCAGACTTCTCTGCACTGAACTAAGATGGTGCCCACCTTTTATACTCCCTTCTCAATGCACCCAGGAACTGCTTCCTCCCTGCTCCTGCACTACAGGGTTCCCCTTCCTCAGTGTTCCCTCCCCCCACTCCAGCCAGGGACAGGGACTGTCGTGCCCATCTCAGAGGCATATTGGTCGCCCTGCCCCATGGCAATGTGGTGTAATGCATGCAGGTGTCGGGTCCTGATCCACACTCCATCCTTACCTGAGAGTGAGATATCACACCTCTGAGTGAGGTGCAATACCTCTGTAGCAACCGAGCCCTCAGGGTGCTACAGTTCCATTTATCTTCAGCCTAGGTGACGTATTGTGATACAGGGCCGTGATTTTGGCTATAAAAGGGTCCCCTAGACCCCTACCCCAAGCTTTTTAAGAGAATCATATATGGCGTGCCAGGAGACTCTATGGAATGCTTTCTCAGCATCCAACGAGAGTATCTAATTACAAATTTTTAACTGCATCTAGCCCAGGAAATACTTTGTGCCTAGTAGCAGTGTCTGCTAGTCAGCGGATTATCCCGGCTGTTAAGCAAGCTACACCACCTGTAGTTTAGACACTTAATTTTTTCAAAGGAAATGGTTCGGGACCATGGGATACTCAGTGAAGAGCATCAGGAGGCACCCCAAGGCATAGGGGCTGGGACTGGCAGTAGGATGCCTTGCGTTGGACAGCCGAGCTCGATCCTTATAAAAGCTTTTTAACTGCAGCAGCTTTAGTGGACGCTACTGGAGCTGGAATTACGCGGCTGCTGGCATGAGACTTGCCCTCCAATAGATCCTTGTAAATGGATTTAAAGTGTATTCATTCAAATTAGAGAGACAATTTAAATTAAAAAGCTTAGAGCTGCCTCCACCACAGGGGGGCTCTCTCGACCCACCAGCGGACAGGCACCAGTATTGGGAGAGGGGGGCTGGCCATCAGGGTTCACCGCGGCTCTGGCACAAACCCGGCGACACGGAGGTGGCACGGGCAGGAGCGGACTGGCCGTGTCAGCTTCTCACTTTTTGGATTTTAGAAGGGCATGACGTGCCTATATCTGTGTCTCCCCCTCCTTTTACTCCTCCACCTCTTTTATTTTCGCATGACTATATGTACTTGTCACTTTTCCATGTGTTATTTATGTCTTCTGAGCAGTTTGTCAGCTTTTGGACACCTTTGAAGGTGTTTTCTATGTGTTTCTATGTGTTTTTGTTTGCCTGCCATTGGTTTTAACGGTGTTCGAAGGTGTTCGACGAACAGTTCGACGAACAGTTCGGCGAACACACGGGTGTTCGACGAACCGAACCCAACTCGAACACTACAGGGGTGGCTCAACACTAGTCAGCAGTCTGATGATGGCTTGGTAACAACAACTCCCAGCAACTCATTTCCATTGTTAAGGACCTACTGGGAGCTGCAGGTTAACGTCATATAAGTATATATGGGGATGACCTGAAACTGCAGTTGATCACTGCACTAAGCTTTGTGATGTTTTCCTGTACTGATGGTGTTTCTGACACTGCATTAATGTACTGACGATGATTCTGGCACTGCATTCATGTACTGATGGTTTTTCTGATCATGTATTAATCCATAGCGTGCTTCATATAACTGAAAAATACTCAATATTTAGTTTTGAAATTATGAGGAGGATTTTGTAGAGTTCCTGTTCAAAAAACTCAGCGTAAGTTTGGTTGTGTTCACACATATTTGTTGAAGCAGAAACTCTCCAAATCCTTTTCAAATACTATAAACTTGGTTCTGATTATCTATTAATGTACTGCCAGTGGTTCTGCTGATGTGTTTGCGTAAGTATCACTTTAATTTTTTTTGCGGCCTTTCAGATTGATTCAGTATGACAACGTGGCCCTTGGACCAAAAAATTATGTGCATCCATGGTCTAAAAGCTATTCTATCCAATTGTTATTACTTTGCTTCATGTTAGTAATACATCTGTCCTTCCATAAGCATTGTAGCATACAGTTTTCCATGCCTGTTAGAATGAGCGAGAACCCTTAGTTTCATTGTCTTAACCCCACTAGGATGGTTGGTTGTTACAGCCTGAGTTGTAGTCATCATAAATGACAGGCGTTGTAGTCATAATTTTTGCTTTCTGTCTGCATCATTTTCTGCCAACACTGTTCTCTAACACTTCAAAAATACAGATTTTTTGCAATTCTCCTGGATGAATTCAGCAAAATGGCTGAGTTTATCCAAGTTTATTCTATTTGATCTATTTTGCTATTTTTCCAAAAGAACAATTTCTGCATTTGAGTACAAAAAACACTATGCATCATCTGCCGGTTAAAGTGACAATGATAACTTTTATAAGAGATCTGATCAGCAAAGGGTGATCTATATTTACAAATTTGCAAAATTGACAGGAATAGAAAGCAGATGCCATGTCACGTTTGCAGAGCCCCTGATGAGCCTAAACAGTGGAAGCCCCCCACAAGTGGCCAAACACAAAATTTATCTAGAGTTGTAGTGAGCATCTTGAACCCATAAGTGCTTCGTGGAATTTTAAAACATTGGATCATGAAAATTAAAAAAAATTTCCCCAGAAATGTTGTTTTATCGCCAAATTTTTCATTTTCACAATGGTAACAGGAGAAAATGGACCATACAATTTGTTGTGTAATTTCTCCTGAGTATGCTGATATCCCACGTTTGGGGAAAACTTCTGTTTGGACACACAGCAGGGCCTGGAGAGAAGGAATACCATTCGACTTTTGGAACGCAAAATTGTCTAGAATAGATTGTAAATGTAAATTTGCATTTGGAGAGCCCCTGATGTGCTTAAAAAGTGGAAATCCCACACAAGTGACCACCATGTGTCTCTATAGTACTGTTTGGACACATGGCGAGATTCGGGAGGGAAAGAGCGCTATTTGACTCTTGGAGAACACATTTTTGTAGAATAGTTTGCGGACTCCCTATACCGAGCCCCCAAGGGATAGAAGAGCAGAATTTCCCCTCAATTTACCCCAATTTGGAAATGACACCCCTCTGGAAATGTAACTACAGGTATAGTGCTGATTTTGTTAGCATTGGATGCTGGTAAGTGAAAATGCAAATATGCCATTTTAGTGCCTGTACATTGTAGTACGTACATTGAGCCCTTTATACCCAGCTTACGCTTCTGGAGACATGCACCCTGTAAATTAAGTGGGTTCTCCTTTCTACAGTAATGCCACAGATGTGGATGTTAACTGTGGTTAAGGCACAGAGTGGGTCTCAAGAGGAGGGGGCATTTGGATTTGGGAGTGTAGATTTTGTTGGATTTCTTTTGGTGGGAGCCATGTCATTTTTCAAGTGCCTTTGTGCTACCAGTAATGTGGACGCCCCCTATAATTCAGTTAACAGATGACGGACCTGAGTGAGCATGTGGTTTGAGTAGAAGATTTTATTGGTGGCATTTTGTGGTACAGAACATTTTGGATCACCTTTATCATGTGCTCTACGCTGAGCACTTACATTGAGGTTTCCATCTAAATCTACAAAAAATGTGATTTAGATGAAACTTTGAGGTATCCATTCACTATAATGAGGCAGCAGAGTTACTCTGGACTCCGTCTGATCTCTATCCAGTGGTGTCCTTCTTTTCAGAGGGGCACAAAACTGAGGCTGACCGCACCTTTATGCATGCCTAAAAAGATGTGCATGACCGGATCATAGATCAGACAGAGTCCACAGTTCCTCCATCTGCCTCAATACATGGAATCTTCCTCCGGAGGTCCCATCTGAATCATTTATTTCAGAGATTTACACAGAAACCCTGGTGCAAGCACTCAGCATAGCGCTCAGCATAATTGTGAGCATAGCCTTACTGCAAGCAGTGGGATGCAGAATGAACAAATCAATAGTAGGTGAAGAATTGCTTTTATTTATTTTTTACACCATTTCTCTTGTGGTATAAGTGATTAGATGACTTTATTCTTTGGGTGGGTGCGATTACAGCGATACCATATTTATATAGTTTTTTATGTTTGGCTGATATTACACACTAAAAACCGCTTTTTTTTGTGCAAAAACAAGTTTTTGCATAGCCATATTTTGACAGCTATAATTTTTCTGTATTTCTGCTGAGAGCCAAGTAAGGGCTTTTTGTGGGACGAGTTGATATTTTATTGGTACCATTTTCAGGCATATAACATTTTTAGATCACTTTGTATTCCGATTTTTGTGAGACAGATTGAACAGAAACCAGCAACTCAGAGATAGTTTTTTTATGCCTTTCACCATGTGGTAAAAGTGATAAGGCAGCTTTATTCATCGAGTCAGTACAATTACAGCAAAACCACATCAATAACTTTTTTTATGTGTTGTTGTCGCTTCTGCTCAATAAAAACAATTTAATTGAAAAAATATTGTTTGTACATCGCTATATTCTGAGAGCTATAATTTTTTTATTTTTCCAATGATGGAGCTGTATGGTGGCTTGATTTTTGCCGGTCAAGATGATGTTTTCAGCGATACCATTTTTATTTACATTTATCTTTTTGATCGCGTTTTACTCCACTTTTTTTCCAGCGGTATTATGAAAAAACATAGCTTCCCATTTTTTTTTATTTTTTTCATTTACTGTAGGGTTTAACTAGTGTGAGTTTTATAGATTGAGTTGTTACGTTTTTAATTTATTTATTTTACATAAAAAGATGTATTTATTGGTATTCTTTACTTTTTTATCATTTTGTAATTTTTTTATATATATTTTTACAATTTTTTTCTAACTTTTTTCTTTAACTTTTTTACTTAGTCTCTCTGTGAGACTTTAAATTTCAATTCCTCATAGATTGTAAGCTTGCAAGCATCGCCATCACTCCTTTTGGTATCTGAGTTATGTTTGTTTTGTAATGTCTTTATTGTCTGTCCAAGTCCCTTCTAAAATTGTAAAGTACTGCAGAATATGTCGTCACTATAAAAATATTATTATTATAATGCACTGCATGTTTACACTCAGTGACTGTTTTAATCCATGACGGGCATAGCTGTCATGCTGCAGGAACTGACACCCACTCATGACGTGCTATGTCCGTCATAAGTCGTAAAGGGATTAAAGGTTTATGTATTGCAGAATTCTATGTCTTTTATGTACAGGTCAATCGTTTGTCCTCTCCTCTCACATCCGTACTGAAAGTGAGACAGCCTTCCATTTAAACCCTGACTGTCAAGGGCTCCAACAAGGTCACCCTTCTAACCTACTCCTCCTCTCCCCCATTGGAGCGGATCTGGAATACAAGACTGTGGCCATGTCTCAATGTAGTTTTTAGAAGCTGTATAAGTCTGTATAAGCATATGTTCATGTTAATCAGGTCTAATAGAGGAGCAAGCTACATACCATACTCTCTGGCATTCCATCATCATATTACATTTACATGCATATTGTAATGTACATTGGGTTTTGTTATATATTTTGTAAATGAAAAAACTGTAATCAAATTTTAAATAAAGATTTTTTTGCTAATAAAAAAAATATATTATTTATTTTATCATCAGGTTTCTAATTGCATGGCATGCACAGACTGTTTAATATTTGCATATTTTTACTTAAACATTTACAAAATAAAGTCAAAACTTCGGTATTATGCTTATCAGCAGACATGATTAGAATTAGTCCCTCTTGATTTGAACAATTTCGGTGTAGCTCACAGATATATCACAGCTTAAATGCCACTAATAAAGAAAGCTGGAATTGCAAATGAATAATCATTTATTCCATTGCTGTTTATGTGCTCTGTTAAATAATATTTGCACAGTTCTTGTGTTTTGCACATAATTATTTTTCGCATAGACATCTGTTTAACATTTATCATAGATATATTCATTCTGGATATTTCATAGATTTTTTTAAAAAACTAATAATTAACTGTAAAAGAAAACAAGCCGGGGGTACAAAATTGAAGTGAAAATAGAATTCATAATTTATTCAAAGAAAAATTGAATGGAAAAAAGAAAACTACAAAACCATAAAAAGCACAAAAAAATCAACAAAACCTTCTTATATATTGTAGAGGGTTTTTATTAGTCCGCAGTTTCTGCAAAAGCTATATGTCTATCGTTCTGTCCACCATTCTGTGAGATGTGTAAAAACTCATACAATTACTATAACGTCTGTACAATGTTTCTTGTATGCAGCTCATGCACGAGTTGCACACTTTAGAGCAATAAGGGTCTCAAGACATGGTCTACCACTGCTCGGCAACACTATATAGTTCCCAATAGAGATGAGCGAATATGTTTGAAAAACGATCGCAAATTTCAAATTCGGCACGAATATGGCACATTCGGATTCGTGATCGCACACATAAGCATTTTTTCTTAAAATCAGCAAAAGTAGGTAAAAAGTTGGAAAAAGTGCTGGAAATTATTGCATTGCCACTAAAGTATTTTTATTATTTTGGCTTGAATAGTGGTGGTGTATGATGAGCAGGTGGGAAGTGTTTGATGAAGAGAGGGGTGGGTAGACCTCAGAGGAGCGGCATGCTTGTTATCTTTTTTGTCTTTTTTCCTAACTTTATGTGTACAAATTGCAGCTAGCCAATCAGGGTGCAGGAACCATCCACAATGTCCAGACACAGACTTGTGCCATTGGCTGCTGAAATCACATGTCCCTCTCTATATCAAGAACAGACATGTTGTTTTAGCACCATTTTGTCAGTGGAAGAGCACAAAGAGGATGTTCCTGGTCTGCTCTTGGATTCATTAGAGATTTCAGCTAGTTAGCTAGGCGGTTGCTACTAAGTCAGATAGTTTAGATAGCTAGTGTCCTGGATGGCCGTGAAATAGACCTTCCAGCAGATTTTTTTTTCTTGTGCAGTTAGTGAGGTCCAGACAAAGACAGCAGGGCACATTTCATAGAAGTCTGCTGTACTCCATGCACGAGTACACCTTTAGAAATCATTTTTTTTAAGTTGCTAATGTGATACAGCAAGCCATATCTCACCTTGTCATTTAGTGGCGCTGAAATTCAGCTGTGTGCAGGGCTGTTGCAGAGTAAAAGAAATAATTTATTTCAGTTGCTAACATGATTCAAAACACCATATCTCACCTTGTCATTTAGTGCCGCTGAAATTCAGCTGTGTGCAGAGTAAAAATAAAAAAAAAATTTCTGTTGCTAACTAGTGAGTATGTTCTATTAACCCTTTCGCCAAGTATGCTCGGGCCGAGCTCTGAGTATTTATAGCTGCTCGGTGATAAGGTTAAATCGCTCCCGTGTGCATGATTTGCAACTGTTTGACAGTTTTATTACATGTGAGAAATGTCTATTTCTTACACATTCCTCACATGTAAAAAGTAAAGTAAAGCTGTCAAAAAGTTGCAAATCATGCACACGGGAGCGATTTAACCTTATCACCGAGCAGCTATAAATAATCGGAGCTCGGCCGAGCATACTCGGACAGAACATACTCGCTCAACCCTATTGCTTACGTGATACAGCACACCATATCTCACCTTCTCATTTTGTGGAGCTGAAATTTAGCTTTATGCAAAGCTCATGCAGAGAAAAAAAAAATCATTTTTTTTTGTGATTAACGTGATGCAGCATGCCATATCTCAGTTTGTCTTTTTGAGGCGGTGAAATTCAGCTGTATGCAGAGTTTGTTCATAGTAAAAAAATCAATTTTTTTCTGTTATGAGCGTTATACAGCAGGGGAGATCTCAGTTTGAAATTGTTCAGAGCATATATTCTATGTTATACAGGCCTCATCCTCGGTAAAAAAAAAAATACTTTCTTCTGTTACTAAAGTGATACAGCAGGCTAGATCTCAGCTTGAAATTTCTTGGAGAATATATTCTATTGAATACAGGCCTCATCCACAGTAAAAAAAAATACTTTGTTCTGTTACTAACGTGATACAGCAGGCTAGATCTCAGTTTGAAATTTCTTGGAGCATATATTCTATTGTATACAGGCCTCATCCACAGTAAAAATAAAATACTTTATTCTGTTACTAATGTGAGACAGCAGGCTAGATCTTAGTTTGAAATTTCTTGCAGCATATATTATATTGTATACAGGCCTCATCCACAGTAAAAATAAAATACTTTCTTCTGTTACTAAAGTGATACAGCAGGCTAGATCTCAGTTTGAAATTTCTTGGAGAATATATTCTATTGTATACAGGCCTCATCCACAGTAAAAAAAATACTTTGTTCTGTTACTAACGTGATGCAGCAGGCTAGATCTCAGTTTGAAATTTCTTGGAGCATATATTCTATTGTATACAGGCCTCATCCACAATAAAAATAAAATACATTATTCTGTTACTAATGTGAGACAGCAGGCTAGATCTTAGTTTGAAATTTCTTGCAGCATATATTCTATTGTATACATGCCTCATCCACAGTAAAAAAAATAAATTTGTTCTGTTAATAATGTGATACAGCAGGCTAGATCTTAGTTTGAAATTTCTTGGAGTATATATTCTATTGTATACTTGCCTCATCCACAGTAAAAAATTACTTTCTTCTGTTACTGATGTGATACAGCAGGCTAGATATTAGTTTAAAATTTCTTGGAGCATATATTCTATTGTATACAGACCTCAAAGACAGCAAAAAAATACTTTCTTCTGTTACTAACTAGTGATGGGCGAGTACTAAAATGCTCTGTGCTCGTTGCTCGGGTCGAGGAAATTGGAATGCTCGGGTAATCCACCCGAGCATCGAGCCCAATGTACAGTACAGACCAAAAGTTTGGACACACCTTCTCATTTAAAGATTCTTCTGTATTTTCTAGACTATGAAAATTGTACATTCACACTGAAGGCATCAAAACTATGAATTAACACATGTGGAATTATATACTTAACAAAAAAGTGTGAAACAACTGAAAATATGTCTTATATTCTAGGTTCTTCAAAGTAGCCACCTTTTGCTTTGATGACTGCTTTGCACACTCTTGGCATTCTCTTGATGAGCTTCAAGAGGTGGTCACCGGAAATGGTCTTCCATCAATCTTAAAGGAGTTCCCAGGGATGCTTAGCACTTGTTGGCACTTTTGCCTTCACTCTGCGGTCCAGCTCATCCCAAACCATCTCAATTGGGTTCAGGTCTGGTGACTGTGGAGGCCAGGTCATCTGGCGTAGCACCCCATCACTCTCCTTTTTGGACAAATAGCCCTTGAGGTGTGTTTGGGGTCATTTTCCTGTTGAAAAATAAATGATGGTCCAACTAAACGCAAACCGGATAGAAAAACATGCCGCTGCAAGATGCTGTGGTAGCCATGCTGGTTCAGTATGCCTTCAATTTTGAATAAATCCCCAACAGTGTCACCAGCAAAGCACCCCCACACCATCACACCTCCTCCTCCATGCTTTACGGTGGGAACCAGGCATGTAGAGTCCATCCGTTCACCTTTTCTGCATCGCACAAAGACACAGTGGTTGGAACCAAAGATCTCAAATTTGGACTCATCAGACCAAAGCACAGATTTCCACTGGTCTAATGTTCATTGCTTGTGTTCTTTAGCCCAAAGAAGTCTCTTCTGCTTGTTGCCTGTCCTTAGCAGTGGTTTCCTGGCAGCTATTTTACCATGAAGGCCTGCTGCACAAAGTCTCCTCTTAACAGTTGTTGTAGAGATGTGTCTGCTGCTAGAAAGCTGTGTGGCATTGACCTGGTCTCTAATCTGAGCTGCTGTTAACATGCAATTTCTGAGGCTGGTGACTCGGATAAACTTATCCTCAGAAGCAGAGGTGACTCTTGGTCTTATTTCCTGGGGCGGTCCTCATGTGAGACAGTTTCTTTGTAGCGCTTGATGGTTTTTGCAACTGCACTTGGGGACACTTTCAAAGTTTTCCCAATTTTTCGGACTGACTTACCTTCATTTCTTAAAGTAAAGATGGCCACTCGTTTTTCTTTACTTAGCTGCTTTTTTCTTGCCATAATACAAATTCTAACAGTCTATTCAGTAGGACTATCAGCTGTGTATCCACCAGACTTCTGCACAACACAACTGATGGTCCCAACCCCATTTATAAGGCAAGAAATCCCACTTATTAAACCTGACAGGGCTCACCTGTGAAATGAAAACCATTTCCGGTGACTACCTCTTGAAGTTCATCAAGAGAATTCCAAGAGTGTGCAAAGCAGTCATCAAAGCAAAAGTTGGCTACTTTGAAGAACCTAGAATATAAGACATATTTTCAGCTGTTTCACACTTTTTTGTTAAGTATATAATTCCACATGTGTTAATTCATAGTTTTGATGCCTTCAGTGTGAATGTACAATTTTCATAGTCATGAAAATACAGAAAAATCTTTAAATGAGAAGGTGTGTCCAAACTTTTGGTCTGTTCTGTAAGTCTATGGGAAACTCAAGCACTTTTCCTGCGGCCCACCTGGCGGTCTGCAGAGGGACTAGAAATTGCAGAAATATATGGGAGCAGTGCTCAAATGACATGGGAACAGCATGGGGAAGACCCCTGGAAGCATTTCTGACTCCCAGGCCACTGCTGTGAACAATGTTGACAGTAGTGATGAGCGAGCACTAAAATGCTTGGGTACTCGTTGCTCGGGACGAGCAAATTGGACTACTCGGGCGCTCGAACCGAGCAACGAGCCCAATGTAAGTTTATGGGACACCCGAGCATCTTTCAGGTGGCTCTCCCCGGCAGCCTGCAGAGGGCCTAAAAATTGCCCAAATCAATGGGAACAGTGCTCAAATGACATGGGAACAGCATGGGGAAGACCACTGGAAGCATTTCTGACTCCCAGGTCACTGCTGTCAACAATGTTGTCAGAGTATTACGCCACTAATATGGACTCACAATAAAACATACAAAAACGAAACCAAAATGGATTTTCCTGGGAAATATGTTAAGGAACATACTTTTCAGGGTAATGACTTGTATATAAGGCAAAATAAATGACCAAAAACATAAATGCTCCTCCACACCTTGGGCTATGTTCACAAGTAGCGTTTTTGATGGATTTTTGCACTTTTGCATTGCTTTCAACAAAGACAAATGCATTCACCAGGAAATGTCATTTTAACATTTTACAACCTTATCTGGCCATGTGGTGTGTGACACATCATCAGACACATGCACACAGTGCTGAAAAGACATGTGAACAGCATGGGGAAGACCTCTGGAAGCATTTCTGACTCCCAGGTCACTGCCTAAAAGTGTGCCCATCATAAGTGATCCTTGGAGCATACGAAGATGCGTCCCGCCATGCACCTGTCGTTGCAGACTTGCAACAATCACCATCCACGTCCTTGTCCCAGTGCAGCGTTCAGTTGGCCCTACCCCATTCCTTGAACTGCAAGTGCAAGTATGCAGTCAGCACCCACCCACCCACAGGCTGCAATACTATACTGCCAAACTTTTTACAGCTTCTTGCACTTGAAATTTGGCCTTTTAGGCTCGTGGAGGCAGAAGCTTTTCATAAACTCATGCCAGCGGCGGCTGGGTGTCCATACTCGGTCCCCAGCCACCACTGTTTCTCCCGGTGTCGTCTCCGCCTTCCACAAGCACGGGTCCCACAACATTACCCGTGCCCTCCCCAGTGCACTTACTGGGAAGGACCGCCTAACCACAAACACGTGGACAGGTGAATGTGGCCAGGGAAGGCACGGAGCCAGTCCACAGCTTTTTTTGCTGAGCTGTATTTCACCACAGCCATATTCTTTAGCTTGGTGAAAGGACTTGGGAAACCATATCTACCCAGCTGACATTTCTCCCAGGAAGTCCTCTAAAGCTGCTTTCACTTGAAATGTTGCCTTTTAGACTCGTGGAGGCGGAAGCTTTTCACAACCATATGCTGGTGGCAACCGGGTGTCCATACTCGGTCCCCAGCCGCCACTATTTCTCCCGGTATCGTCTCCGCCATCCACAAGCTCGGGTTCCACAACATTATCCATGCCCTCCCCAGTGCACTTACTGGGAAGGACCGCCTACCCACAAACACGTGGACAGGTGAATGTGGCCAGGGACGGTACGGAGCCAGTCCACAGCTTTTTTTGCTGAGAGTTGTATTTAGCTTGGTGAAAGGACTAGCATAGAGGGAAACCGTATCTACTCTGGGTGTCATTTCTCCGTCACCAGATTCCGCCCATTCTCACACACGACCATGCCTGGCTGTATGTTCAGCGGTGAGAGCCACAGATCAGGCTGCTGTTTTACAGCTTTCAACAACTCTGCAGCGCTGGGCGGTTTGTCAATTAAGCATTAAGCATGTTATCTTCAGCACAGCCTGTTGCCGCTTGGCCAAGGCAGTGCTGCAGTGCTTTCAGCTTGTGATTGATGTAGTCATTTCGGAGATGGAGGAGGAGGTGCCGGAGCTGAACAATGTGATTACATTGAGGTTAAATTGATGACGCTGTTTTTTATACTAAAGAAAGATCCCATTGTTTTGTTTTTTTTACGTTATTTTTTAAGACAAATGCATTCACCGGGAAATGTCATTTTTACATTTTACAACCTTATCTGGCAATGTGGTGTGTGACAAATTATCAGACACATCCTGTTTTATTTATGATGGAGGGACTCTGAAAGTCACAAAGCCTATTTTTATAGGGCCATCAGACGGCCCTTACTATTCTTAAAAGGCCAACAGTCGGCCCTTGCTATTGTTAGAGAGACATCAGCCAGCTATGCTTTGTTGTTCCCATTATTAACAAGTGGGTCTCCTACTGCTATTGCGTATCCAGTAACTGCAAGGGCTGCCAAAAATTTGGGCGTAAGCCAATACCCTTTGAAGGGACATAAAGGAGGGTCTCAGCAAAAAAAAATGTTCCCATTATAAAGGAGCGGGTCTCCTATAGTGGTAATGCCCATGCTGTGTCTGCAAGAGCTGCCAAAATTTGGGAAAAACCCCACTAAGAATTTAAAGACTCATAGAGCAGGGCCACAGTAATGACAAAATCCCATTAGAAAGGAAAGAGTCTCCAATAGTGTTGGCCTATGCAGTGAATGCAAGGGCTGCCAAAAATTTGGAGGCATTTCAATGCCCCTTGGAAGAGACATGGAGGAGGGCCTCATAAAAAAATGTTCCCATTAGAAAGGAGAGGGCCTCCTATACTTGTTATGCCCATGCACTAAGTGTATGGGCTGACAAACATTTACCCCTACCTGAACATACTGTATAAAAATTTTTTTTTACGGGCATCATAAACACACATTAAAAAAATTATCTGGGTGTTGCACCACGGTGGTGGAGGATGAGGAGATGGAGGAGGACAAGAGCAAATAGCCAAAATCAGGAAGCATATACCCATGTCTGGGTGTGAAAAGGTGCATGGGAATACACCTCCCAAGAAAAGACACTGGATTTGAGTTTATGCTAAGCTGCTATCATTCGGTGGTGTTGAGAAGTCTGGCCCAATCCAACCTTGTTCATTTTTATAAGAGTCAGCCTGTCAGCATTTTCAGTTGACAGGCGGATGCGCTTATCAGCTATAATTCCACCAGCGGCACTAAAAACCAGCTGTGATAAAATGCTGGCGGCAGGGCAGGCCAGTACCTGCAAGGCATAGAGAGCCAGTTCATTCCATGTATCCAGCTTGGATACCCAATAATTATAAGGCACAGAGGAATCACGGAGGACGTTGGTACAGTCGGCAAGGTACTCCTTCAGCATCTTCCAAAACTTTCCACTCCTTGTGGGGGTACCCCACGCCTCAGGGCCTGTGCGATGGGAGGGTCTGAGAAAACTCTCCCAGAACTTTGACAGTGTTCCCCTGCCTCTGCTGGATTGTAGTTGTGTCTCTCTTGCCTGAACTCCTTGGTTGTCCAATGAAGTGTGCCCTCTGCCGCCAGCATTTTCAGATGAGAATTTTTTTAATATTTCCGCAACAATGGCCTTCTGGTACAGCCCCATTTTTTTACACCTGTCTAACTCAGGAATAAGAGATATAAAGTTCTCCTTGTAGCTTGGGTCTAGAAGTGTCACCAACCAGTAATGACTGTCACCCAAAATTTTGAGAACGTGAAGGTCATGGGAAAGGCAGCATAACATAAACTCAGCCATGCGTGCCAGACTACTAACAAGCAAGACTTCCGTGTCCTCACCAAGAGGATTAATGACCATGCTCTCCTCCTCCTCCTCCTCTCTGTCCTCTGGCCATCCACGCTGAACAGACGGTATGAAAGCTGTGGAGGTAGTACCGTCTATAATGCATGAAACTAGCTCCTGACCTTCCTCCTCCTCCTCCTCTTCCTCATTGTCACCCAATCCACATTGGGATGAGATGAGGCTTGGCTGTGTGTAATCACCCTGTATGGTTCCTTGCTCCATCTCATCGTGCTCCGCCTGCAATGCATCCTCTTTGATTGTGAGCAGAGAGCGTTTCAGAAGACAGAGAAGCGGGATGGCGTCATTGCCACTCACCATCTTGGTGGAGTCCTCAAAGTTTTGGAGGAAGGTACATACTGTATGTCTGACATCCATGTCCTCTACTGAGGTCTTATGTGTGGAGTCTGAACTGAATACTGATGGCCTTGTTGATGTTGGTACTCAACAACTGCCCTCTTCTGCTCACAAATCCTTCCCAACATCTGCAGTGTAGAGTTCCAATGCGTGGGGACATCACATACCAGTCTGTGAGCAGGAAGCTGCAAATGCTGCTGTAACAGGGCAAGGGCGGCGGAAGCTGCAGCTGACTTTCTAAAATGGGCACACAGGTGGCGTACTTTAACAAGCAGATCCGGCAGCTCCGGGTAGGATTTGAGGAACCGCTGAACCACGAGGTTAAGCACATGGGCCAGGCATGGTACGTGTGTGAACTCGCCTCGCCTCAGAGCTGCCACCAGGTTCCGTCCATTGTCACACACGACCATGCCTGGCTGTAGGTTCAGAGGTGTGAGCCACAGATCTGCCTGCTATTTCAGAGCTGTCCACAACTCTTCAGCATTGTGCGGTTTGTCACCTAAGCATATTAGCTTCAGCACATCCTGTTGCCACTTGGCCGAGGCAGAGCTAAAGTGCTTCCAGCTTGTGACTGATGTGGTCATTTCAGAGATGAAGGCTAAAGAGGAGGAGGAGACTGAGAAGGATGAGGTGCAGGAGCTGTAGACCGTGGGGGCAACCCTGATTGACCTAGGGCCCGCAATCCTTCTCATCGGGAGGACTTGTTCCGTCCCCAGGTCTGACAGGGTCCCGGCTTCCACTATGTTAACCCAGTGTGCCGTCAGTGAGAAGTACCGTCCCTGCCCACAAGCACTTGTCCACGTATCCATGGTTAGGTGGACTTTCCCGGTAACTGCGTTGTTGAGGGCACGGCTAATGTTTTGGGACACATGCTTGTGTAATGCGGTGACTGCACACCAGGAGAAATAGTAGTGGCTGGGGACCGAGTACTGAGTGACGGCCGCCGCCATCAGGTTGCGGAATGCTTCCGTCTCCACCAGCGTAAAAGGCAACATTTCGAGCGCAAGCAGTTGTGAAATGTGAGAATTTAGTAGTGTGACCTGTGGGGTGTTGGCTGCATTTTTCTGCTTGCGTTCCAAGGACTGGGGTATGAACAACTGAACGCTGCGCTGGGACAAGGACATGGACGTGCTTCCTGATGCTGCTACTTGAGAGTGCGCAATGACAGGTGCAGGGCAGGAGGCATCTTCGCATGCGCCATGGACAGGGGATTGGCTTGCATGCACAACAGCGATAGAAGCAATCGTGTCACCTGAAGACACTGTTCCTGGACCCTGGGGTTTGGCCCACCAAGTTGGGTGCTTTGCTGCCATGTGCCTGATCATGCAGGTGGTGGTCAGGTTGGTCGTTTTGCTACCCCTGCTGATGCTGGCCTGGCAGGTGGTGCAAATAGCCTTTTAGGGGTTATTGGCAGAGTCTTTAATAAACAACCAGACTCGGGAAGACCTAACATTTGTACTGGCAACTTCCTTTGTGTTGGTGTTACTGGGAACGGATGCCTGCCTTCTGTCTGCGGCCACCACACTGTTTCTTCCTGTCTGCTGGGGTGCTCTGCCTCCCTCCCCATGTGTGCTGCTGTCCTTTCTCTGCATGTCCTCCTGCCAGGTTGGGTCAGTTACTATATATTCCACCACCTCGTCTTCCACTTGCGCACCCTGGTTCTCCTCCTGACTTTCTGGCAATTGTGTCTCATCATCCTCCACCTCTTGTGACACTTTCCCATCGTCGCCTTCGTGTGACCGTGGCTGCTCAAATATTTGTGAATCGCTACACGCGATCTCCTCTTTCCCCGCTTCAAGTGGACCGGGCGAGAAGCCCGAATCTATAAATGGAAAAGTGAATGTAGCATCGGCGTCTCTGCCCCGTCCCTCTCACCTCCCCGCTCCTGGCGCGGCGTCCTCCAGCGCTGCTCTCCCCGCTGCTCTCCCCGGCAGTGTGCTTAGGACGCGCGCGCTCCCCCTCTCTTAAAGGGACCTCGCGCGCCGTCCTAAGGAGTCCCCGGCCAAGTGCCGGAGGACCTCCCATGTAAAGGGCACCTCCTCCAAAATGGAGGTGCCCGAGCAATGTTGTTTGCACCTGTGTCTCACCTGTGCTTCAGCCCTCAGGTCCCGTTGCCAGTTACCTGCCAGTTACCTGCCAGATTCCTGCCAGCTTGCTGCCTTTGTCCTGCCTGATATCCAGTCACCTGCCTGCTAGCCTGAGGTCCGACGGTCTGCCTTCCAACTCCTGTCAGTCTGTCTATGGACCGGCTTGCCCGCTCAGCTGGGAGCGCACACCTGTTACCTGCCTGCTAGCCTACCTGCAGGCTCCGCCGTCACGTGTTGTGACCATCTGCCTTTTCAGAGACTCCTGCCCGCTCACCTGGGAGCGCACACCTGTTACCTGCCTGCTAGCCTACCTGGAGGCTACGCCGTCACGTGCTGTGACCATCTGCCTTTCCAGAGACTCCTGCCCGCTCACCTGGGAGCGCCCACCTGTTACCTGCCTGCTAGCCTACCTGGAGGCTTCGCCGTCACGTGCTGTGACCACCTACCATTCCAGAGACTCTCGCTTGCTCACCTGGGAGCACACATCTACCATCTGCCTGGTAGCCTACCCGGAGGCTCTGCCATCACAGGTCGTACCTACCCTTTACCCAGAGACTGCCTCGGTCACTTGCCGTAACTCCCTGCCCGTTCTTCCAGAGACTGCCCCGGTCACTTGCCGTAACTCCCTGCCCGTTCTTCCAGAGACTGCCCCGGTCACTTGCCGTGATCTCCTGCCCATTCTTCCAGAGACTGCCCCGGTCACTTGCCGTGACCTCCAGCCCGTCCACTCAGAGACTGTCCCGGTCACCTGCTGTGACTGCCTGCCCGTCATCCCTGATTGCCACCCGCTCCCTTACAAGGACCGCCCCCTTGTATAGTAGCTCAGAGGTTCCGCCTCCCAGACCCATTACAGTTTGCTCGGGCCATGGAACCCGGTGGCACCCAAGCTCCCTCGCTCTCGGACCTGTGTCATGAACTGTCCCGCCAGAGGTCCCAACAGGAGTCCATCCTGGGTCACCTGCGGAATGTCAATTCTCGCCTAGACACTCTGACTGCTCCGCCAGCAACCTCCGCCAGCGCCATGATTCGCAATCCGACAGCTCCGCTGTCCACCAACACTATGGTATCCTACCCCGGACCCCGGCTTTCTGCACCTCCTCGCTTCGGAGGCGACTCCGCTCAGGCTCGGGGCTTCATAAATCAGTGCACCCTGCACTTTGAACTCCTGTCCCACCAGTTTAACTCCGACCGGGCCAAAATTGCCTTCATCATGTCCCATCTCACCGGAGAGGCTCTGGCCTGGCTAAATCCTCTATGGGAGAGAGGAGACCCCCTGGTGTCCAACTTGCCTGCCTTTCTCACGGCCTTCCGGAAAGTCTTCGACGAACCCGGACGGAAGACCTCATCCGCATCGTCACTGCTACGCCTCCGTCAGGGAAGCCTCACCGTGGGCCAATATGCCATACGGTTCCGTACCCTTGCCTCGGAGCTGGCCTGGGATAATGACGCTCTGGTTTCAGTCTTCTGGGAGGGTCTGTCCGGCCGTATTAAAGATGAACTTGCCGGTCGGGACATTCCTACCACCCTCGATGACCTGATAGCTCTTGCCACCCGGATTGACCTGCGGTTCCAGGAGCGTGCCAAAGAGGTCACCCGTGAGAGGAGGTTTCCACGCCTAGCTCCTACTTTTCAGCAACCCGTCACTCCCTCCGTCTCTCCTGAGCCTATGCAGGTCGACCAGACCAAGATGGTCGGTTCTCGCCAAGAATCTCGCCGAGCCGAGGGAAGCTGTTTCTATTGTGGCAGTAAGAAGCACTTCATCCGTTCCTGCCCGGAAAAGCCGGGAAACGCCAGTGTCTAGGACCACTCGGAGAGGTCGTCCTAGACAAAAGTAAGTCCTCTCCGTCTCTGACCTTACCGGTCTCTATTGCTTGGGGAGAAAACCGTCTCTTCGAACTCGCCCATCTGGATTCTGGAGCTGCTGGAAACCTCATCGCCCAGTCTCTGGTAGAGAGATACCATATTCCCACCAAGTCCCTGGCGGAGCCATTGTCAGTTGCTTCCGTGGATGGAAGACTTCTCTCGGAGACCATCCTGCTCGTCACCGAACCTATAACCCTACAGGTGGGAATGCTGCACTCTGAGGAGATCTCATTCCATGTGCTGTCCGGACTTTCTCACTCCTTGTTGCTAGGTCTACCTTGGCTCCAGACACATGAACCCGTATTGAACTGGCGGTCCGGTGAAGTACTCCGATGGGGTCCTGACTGCCATAGGACCTGCCTGGTTCCGGTCCGTCCACTTCGCCCTCAGCCTACTCCAGCTAATTTACCTGGTCTCCCGGCTCCCTACTGGCCCTATGCGGACGTCTTCGGTAAGAAGGAAGCTGAGACGTTGCCGCCCCATAGGCCATACGATTGCCCGATCGACCTGGTACCTGGCACCACTCCTCCCCGTGGGCGTATCTACCCGTTATCTGCAGCCGAGACCCGAGCCATGTCTGAGTACATTGAAGAGAATCTGGCTAGGGGATTTATCCGAAAATCTACCTCCCCGGCTGGAGCCGGATTCTTCTTTGTCAAAAAGAAAGACGGCTCGCTACGTCCCTGTATTGACTACAGAGGACTCAATCTCATTACGGTAAAAAACAAATATCCCCTGCCACTCATCTCCGAATTGTTTGACCGGCTCAAGGGCGCCAGGATCTTCTCCAAGCTGGATCTTCGAGGAGCGTATAATCTGGTCCGTATCCGTCAAGGAGACGAGTGGAAGACGGCATTCAATACCCGGGACGGTCACTACGAGTACCTTGTGATGCCCTTCAGTCTCTGTAATGCTCCCGCGGTCTTTCAGGAACTAGTCAATGACATCTTCCGTGACCTCCTGTACTCCTGCGTAGTGGTATACCTGGACGATATCTTGGTCTTCTCTCCGGATCTCCCCACACACCGGAGGGATGTTCGTCAGGTCCTGCTTAGGCTTCGGCAGAACCTCCTTTACGCCAAATACGAGAAGTGCCTCTTCGATCAGACCTCCCTTCCGTTCTTGGGCTATGTCATCTCCCAAACAGGTCTGCAAATGGATCCCGAGAAGCTCTCTTCCGTTCTAAAATGGCCTCGTCCTGAAGGTTTGAAGGCGATACAGCGATTCCTGGGCTTCGCTAATTATTATCATCTTTTCATCCCACACTTCTCGTCTCGGACTGCTCCCATATCTGCACTTACCCCAGGATATGGTCGCCTGAAGCCGAGGAGGCCTTCCTTTCCCTAAAGAAAGCCTTCGCCTCTGCTCCCGTCCTGCACCGTCCGGACTGTAATAAACAATTCTACCTGGAGGTTGATGCTTCCTCCTCCGGAGCCGGAGCGGTGCTCACCCAGAAGTCTTCTACCGGGAGAATGGTAACGTGCGGCTTCTTCTCCAAAATCTTCTCCTCGTCGGAGCGCAACTACTCCATTGGAGACCGGGAATTGCTAGCCATCAAATTGGCACTAGGAGAGTGGCGCTATCTGCTTGAAGGGGCTCTCTACCCGGTAATTATCTACACGGATCACAAATACCTGGCATATCTCCAAAATGCCCAGAGGCTCAATCCTCGCCAGGCCCGGTGGTCGTTGTTTTTTGCCCGCTTCGACTTCACTCTTCATTTCCATCCGGCGGACAAGAACGTCAAAGATGATGCCTTGTCTCGGTCTTTCCTGTCCTCCGATCAAGAGGAGGAACCTACGCACATCATCGACTCCTCCAAGGTGATGAATGTGGCTCCCTTGGATCTAACTCGTCTTCCACCCGGTAAGACGTTCATAGCTGTGCCAGATCGGGAGAGGGTTCTTCGCTGGGGACATTCTTCTAAACTAGCTGGCCATGCTGGCCAAAAAAAGACCTTTCAACTTATTGCCCAGCATTACTGGTGGCCTACCCTACGTACGGACGTGGTAGACTTCATCGCGGCCTGTTCATCCTGTGCTCGTAACAAAGTTCCCCGACATCTACCTGCCGGCCATCTCCTGCCCCTTCCCGTACCTGCTGCTCCTTGGCAACACATCGCTATGGACTTTATCACCGACCTTCCAGTTTCTGCCGGTTGTACCGTCATTTGGGTTGTCGCTGACCGTTTTTCTAAGATGGCCCACTTCATTCCCCTGCCTGGTCTTCCGTCTGCACCCGAGTTGGCTAAAGACTTTATCCGCCACATCTTCCGTCTCCATGGTCTGCCCCTCCACATCGTGTCGGATCGTGGGGTTCAGTTCACCTCTCGTTTCTGGAGAGCCACTTGTAAGCTGCTGGACGTTACCCTGGATTTCTCCTCCGCTTACCACCCTCAGTCCAATGGTCAAGTGGAGCGGATCAATCAGATCTTGTCCAGCTACCTCCGGCACTTCGTGGATGCTCACCACTCGGACTGGGTGGATCTTCTACCGTGGGCCGAGTTCTCTTATAACAACCATGAGAGCGAGTCCTCTTCCAAATCCCCGTTCTTTATAGTTGGTGGCCAACATCCCCGGATTCCACTTCCTGTCTCCGTTTCTGTGGACAACCCTGCTGCGGAGTCTCTTGTCAGCGAATTTTCTACTATTTGGGAGAGCACCAGGTCCGCTCTTCTTCTCTCCTCTGAGCAGATGAAGAGATATGCTGATAAGAGACGTCTGGATCCGCCCCAATTCCGTCCGGGAGACAAGGTTTGGCTCTCATCCAAACATGTGCGGCTCAAAATACCCTCCTACAAGTTGGGTCCTCGATTCATCGGCCCCTTCGAAGTCCTCAGGCAAATTAACCCTGTGGCCTACAAATTAAAACTCCCGGCCACCCTACGGATCCCCAACTCCTTCCACGTATCTCTCCTCAAACCCGTTGTCTTTAACTCTTTTTCCAAAAATCCAGGTGCCCCTCCTGCTCCGGTTTCCGCTGATGACATCTTTGAGGTAGAGAGTATTCTGGCCTCCAAGAGGGTAAGAGGAAAAACCTTTTTTCTGGTAGATTGGAAGGGGTTTGGTCCTGAGGAGAGAACTTGGGAACCCAGGGAGAACATCAACGCCCCGCTTCTCCTTGAAAAATTTGTTTCTGGCCTAAAAAAGAGGGGGCCTAAAGGGGGGGTACTGTAGCATCGGCGTCTCTGCCCCGTTCTAGGCAGAGACGCCGTCCCTCTCACCTCCCCGCTCCTGGCGCGGCGTCCTCCAGCGCTGCTCTCCCCGCTGCTTCCGGCGCGCGCTCCTTCCCCGGCAGTGTGCTTAGGGCGCGCGCGGGTGCGCTCCCCCTCTCTTAAAGGGACCGCGCGCGCCGTCCTAAGGAGTCCCCGGCCAATTGCCAGAGGACCTCCCATATAAAGGGCACCTCCTCCAAAATGGAGGTGCCCGAGCAATGTTGTTTGCACCTGTGTCTCACCTGTGCTTCAGCCCTCAGGTCCCGTTGCCAGTTACCTGCCAGTTACCTGCCAGATTCCTGCCAGCTTGCTGCCTTTGTCCTGCCTGATATCCAGTCACCTGCCTGCTAGCCTGAGGTCCGACGGTCTGCCTTCCAACTCCTGTCAGTCTGTCTATGGACCAGCTTGCCCGCTCACCTGGGAGCGCACACCTGTTACCTGCCTGCTAGCCTACCTGGAGGCTCCGCCGTCACGTGCTGTGACCATCTGCCTTTTCAGAGACTCCTGCCCACTCACCTGGAAGCGCAAACCTGTTACCTGCCTGCTAGCCTACCTGGAGGCTCCGTCGTCACGTGCTGTGACCATCTGCCTTTCCAGAGACTCCTGCCCGCTCACCTGGGAGCGCCCACCTGTTACCTGCCTGCTAGCCTACCTGGAGGCTTCGCCGTCACGTGCTGTGACCACCTACCATTCCAGAGACTCTCGCTTGCTCACCTGGGAGCACACATCTACCATCTGCCTGCTAGCCTACCCGGAGGCTCTGCCATCACAGGTCGTACCTACCCTTTACCCAGAGACTGCCCCGGTCACTTGCCGTAACTCCCTGCCCGTTCTTCCAGAGACTGCCCCGGTCACTTGCCGTAACTCCCTGCCTGTTCTTCCAGAGACTGCCCCGGTCACTTGCCGTGATCTCCTGCCCGTTCTTCCAGAGACTGCCCCGGTCACTTGCCGTGACCTCCAGCCCGTCCACTCAGAGACTGTCCCGGTCACCTGCTGTGACTGCCTGCCCGTCATCCCTGATTGCCACCCGCTCCCTTACAAGGACCGCCCCCTTGTATAGTAGCTCAGAGGTTCCGCCTCCCAGACCCGTTACAGTGAACAGCTCTTCAGAGTGTCCAAGTTTTGGATCAGTTGTCTCTGGGCACTCAGCATGGTGGGAGGAAGGAGGATCAGGGTTAGGAATATGCGGTCCAGACTCACGGCTACTGAGACTTGACCGTGTGGAAGACAGGGTGGTGGTGGCTAAGTAACTGGAAGTATTATCCGCTATACAGCCAACAACCTTTTGACACTGATCTTGGTTCAATAGTGGTGTGCTGTGGTCCCCTAGGAATTGGGACAGGAAGGTCGGGCGAGAAATTGTGGGTGTTTGTTGTGGCACAATTTAAGCTTGCCCATGGCCTTGTCCTCAGCCTCTGCATGCACCATTACCATCACGTCCAGTTCCCCGTCCCCTGCCACATGCCTTGCCCATTTTAAATGGAGGACAGTATCTTCCACGCTCACTACAAATGACTGAGTTTGGAGCGAAATTATATGTGATCCGTGTGACAGAGAAAACAGAGTTTTAAATACCTGGCCTGTAGGTAAGTAGTTTGAACAGCAAACTGCTGTGAATTGCTTCACTGACACACTAAAGGAAATTGTTAATGGAGGCCAGAAATGGCAGTATTTTCTGACAACGTATATGTGATCCGTGTGACAGAGAAAACAGAGTTTTAAATACCTGGCCTGTATGTAAATAGTTTGAACAGCAAACTGGTGTGAATTCCTTCACTGACACAATGGAAGAAATTTTTAATGGAGGCCAGAAATGCAGTATTTTCTGACAACGTATATTTGATCCGTGTGACGGAGAATACAGAGTTTTAAATACCTGGCCTGTAGGTAAGTAGTTTGAATAGAAAACTCCCGTGAATTGCTTCACTGACACACTGAAAGACATTTTTAATGGAGGCCAGAAATGGCAGTATTTTCTGACAAAGTATATGTGATCCGTGTGACGGAGAAAACAGAGTTTTAAATACCTGGGCTGTAGGTAAGTAGTTTGAACAGCAAACTGCTGTGAATTGCTTCACTGACACACTAAAGGAAATTGTTAATGGAGGCCAGAAATGGCAGTATTTTCTGACAACGTATATGTGATCCGTGTGACAGAGAAAACAGAGTTTTAAATACCTGGCCTGTATGTAAATAGTTTGAACAGCAAACTGCTGTGAATTGCTTCACTGACACACTGAAAGAAATTTTTAATGGAGGCCAGAAATGGCAGTATTTTCTGACAACATATATGTGATCCGTGAGACAGAGAAAACAGAGTTTTAAATACCTGGCCTGTATGTAAATAGTTTGAACAGCAAACTGGTGTGAATTGCTTCACTGACACACTAAAGGAAATTTTTAATGGAGGCCAGAAATGTCAGTATTTTCTGACAACATATATGTGATCCATTTGAAGGAGAAAACAGAGTTTTAAATAGCTGGATTTCCAGCGCTGTAATATGGAAAGGACCTGGCTGTATTCTGCAGTGCCAAAAAGCAAATGGCGCAGAAAAACGGTGTTCTCTGGATTGCTTTTTAAGCAAATAATGAGGATTAAGATAAAAAAAAGTATTCCTGGCCCCTGAGACCTTAGTCTTTGTATAGAAATATCTAACAGCAGCAGAAGGCAGAATTGGAATGGAGCCTCTTGTGCTATATGCACTGCAGTCTGCTATATATCCTGCCTGCCTATATACACTTCCTGCCTGATATCTCTGCAGATGGATTACTTAGTCCACAAAAGGACTGTTTGTTAAGATGGATATGTGTAATGTACGTTTTTTCTCCCTACTCTACCTGATGCAGCAGAACCTCTCCCTGCACTGTCTGATTCCGGAGTGACTGTGATGAGCATGGCGGCGCCAGGTCTGATATAGACCTGATGACGCTTTGCGGCCAGCCAATCACTGTAATGCCACAACCAACATGGCTACGGCATTACAGTGAGTGGCAGGCAATCTCTGCATGTTGATTGGTGCTCTAAAGAGCGCCAAACCAGCAGGGAGGGGACCCGAGCTCCTGCTGAGCAACCCCGGAGATACGGAAATACTCGGCGAGCGCCGAGCATCTCGAGCAGCGAGATGCTTGGGCGAGCACCGAGCAGTAGCGAGCATGCTCGTTCATCACTAGTTGTCAAAGTTATTATGCCACTTTTACGGACTCACAATAAAACATGCAAAAACTAAACCAAAATGGGAAATATGTTAACCCCTAAAGGACCCTGAGATTTTCCATTTTTGCATTTTTTCTCCCCTTGTTCCCAGAGTCATAGCGTTTTTATTTTTTGGTCAATATGGCTGTGTGAGGGCTTATTAGGGACGAGTTGTACTTTTGAACGACAATACTGGTTTTACCATATCGTGTACGGGAAAACGGGAAAAAAATTCCAAGTGCGGTGAAATTGTAAAAAAAGTGCAATACCACAGATGGTTTTTTTTTTCATCTTTTATAACACGTTCACTGAATCCTAAAAATGACCTGGATTCTTATTCTCCAGGTCATTACAAGTTCGTAGATACCAAACATGTTTCGGTTCTTTCTTACTTAAGTGGTGAAAAAAAAATCCAAAGTTTGCTAAAAAAAAAAAATAAAATGTTGCCATTTTCCATGACCCGTGGCGTCTCCATTTTTCAGGAACTGGGGCTGGATAAGGGCTTATTTTTTGCACGCCGAGCTGAAGTTTTTATCGATACCATTTTGCGGTAGATCCGATGTTTTGATCACCCGTTATTGCATTTTATTGCAATGTTTTGGCGGCCAAAAAACGTAATTCTGGCATTTAGAATTTTTTTCTCGTTACGCTGTTTGCCGATCGGATTAATTCTTTTTTTTGTATTGATAGATCTGGCGATTCGGAACGCGACGATACCAAATATGTGTATGTGGGTTTTTTTTTTATTATTATTTTATTTTGCATGGGGCGAAAAGGGGGTGATTTAAACTTTTATATTTTTTTAATTTTTGAAATATTTTTAGAAACAGTTTTTTTACACTTTTTGCTTGCTTCTATAGTCTCCATAGGAGACTAGAAACAGCAACTGTCCGATTGCCTCTGATACATAGAGGTGATCAGCAGATCACCTCTATGTAGCAGAAATGCTCCTGTGCTATGAGTACCAACCACTAGGTGGCGCTCATAGCGATCAGTACATGACAACCACTGGGGTCTGCTGCAGACCCAGGGTTGTCATGCTCACCCATCAGTGACCCACAATCACATGACGGGGTCACCGATGGGCGGGGTAAGTGATGTGCTTCCTGCGCGGCGCTGTTAAATGCCGCTGTCAGAGATTGACAGTGGCATTTATCATGTTAACAGCAGCGGGTGGATCGCGATTCCACCCGCGGCTGTTGCAGGCTCATGTCAGCTGTATAAATCAGCTGACATGTACTCTGTTCAGTGTCTGCTCAGCGGCGGAGCTGAACAGGGGGTGACAGCCTAGCGCATACTATTTCGCCCCAGGCTGTTAAGGAGTTATAAAACATCCTGACCAGAGTAATGACTTGTATATAAGGCAAAATAATTAACAAAAAACAAAAATGCTCCTCCACACCTTGGGCTATGTTCACACATAGCGCTTTTGATGTGTTTTTGCAATTTTGCTTTCAGCCAAGACAAATGCTTTCTCTGGGAAATGTCATTTTAATATTTTACAAACTTATTTGGCCATGTTGTGTGTGACTCATCATCAGACACATGCATACAGTGCTGAAAAGAAATGGGAACAGCATGGGGGTACCCTGGAACCATCTCTGACTCCCAGGTTACTGCCTGAAAGTGTGCCCATCATAAGTGATCCCTTCCGCCATACACCTGTCATTGCAGATTTGTAACAATCACCGTACACGTTCTTGTCCCACCACAGCGTTAAGTTATCCCTACCCCATTCCTTGGAATGCAAGCGCAAGTATGCAGCCAGAAACCCAACGACACCGACAGGCTACAATACTATACTGCCACATGTTTGGACAGCTGCTTGAACTTGAAATGTGGCCTTTTGGCTTGTGGAGGCGAGAAGCTGTCCACAACCTCATGGCGGCGGCAGGGTGTCCATACTCGGTCCCCAGAAGCCACTATTTCGCCCGTTGTCGTCTCCGCTTTCCACAAGCACGGGTCCCACAACATTACCCGTGCCCTCCCCAGTGAACTTACTGGGAAGGACCACCTAACCAAACACATGTGGTCAAGTGAATGTGGCCAGGGACAGTATGGAGCCAGTCCACAGTTTTTTTTGCTGAGAGTTGTATTTCACCACAGCCATATTCTTGGTCAAAGGACTTGGGAAACCATATCTACTCCAGCTGTTATTTTCCCCAGGAAGTCCTCTAAAGCTGCTTGCACTTTAAATGTGGTCTTTTAGGCTCTTGGAGGCGGAAGCTGCCTACAACCTCATGCCGGCAGCCTGGTGTCCATACTCTGTCCCCAGCCGCCACTATTTCTCCTGGTATCGTCTCCACCTTCCACAAGCAAGGGTCCCTGAACATTACTCCTGGTACTTTTCTGTGGGAATTTGCTTGCCTCCTACCAGTCTGTAATATTTCCAGTGAACTATGGTACGACGCCCTGGTATTAGCACTGCCCCCAGTACCAGTAGCGAAGCCATCCCCAATTTCCTTCTCAGGAATTCTTGTTGGTAAACTGAGTGGTTGCCCAAATACATTCGTTTCTCACAAAGGAGCTGAAGATAGAGTGGCAGCAGGTGAAAGTTTCTCCAGCCTGTTAGATATCAGAGGGTGAATGGCAGCACATTGGCTCAGTGGTTAGCACTGAAGTCTTGCAGCACTGAGATCCTGGGTTCATATCCCAGCAAGGATAACATCTGCAAGGATTTTGTATGTTCTACACGTGTTTATGTGGGTTTCCACCTCAGTAAAAAAGGAGCCATAGAGTGTCCGGGAACCTTCCCACATACTTTTCTTAGCCAGAACTGCTTCTCTACAGCGTTTGACAGTCCCATCAGAGAATCCTCAGGTGGGCCCTGGCTACTCCATCAGGAGAGTTAATGATACCGCAAACTTTGCACCAGCTATGGGGCTCTTGAGTAGAGATGAGCGGTGTTCGACTAAAACTGTTCGCCAATCTCAAATTCAAACTGTTTTGGGCGGTGTTCGAGTTGTTCGACGAACCCGAACGATTTGCAAAAAATTCGGCTGTTCGAGGTTATGTTCAATAACTGTTCGTGCACCAAAAGCGTGTCCTGCATGTCTGGCACTATTTAGAGCACCAATCATGCAGAGATTGTCTGCCACTCACTGTAATGCCACAGCCATGGTGGTTGTGGCATTACAGTGATTGCCCAAATCGATGGGAACAGTGCTCACAGTGAAACATGAAAAGCCGGCAATTCAGCAGCGGCATATACCGGTACCCGACAATTTAGAACAGAAAGAATAAAGCAACACACATATATTAGATAGATAGAAACATGTCAGTCACATATATAAGAAGTACAGTGACAGTGTTGCTTACTGTACTTATCATTTAGTGTAAAGGTTTTTATTTAAAAAAATAATAGCGTTTTCGTGCACCGTCTCTTTAAAAAAGCTGGCCGGCAATTCAGCAGCGGTACCCGACAATTTAGAATAGAAGGAATAGAGAATCACACATAGATTAGATAGATAGAAACATGTCAGTCACATATATATGAAGTACAATGACAGTGTTGATTATTGTACTTGTCATTTAGTGTTAAAATAAAGGATTTATTAAAAAAAAATTGGCGTGGGGTTCCCCGTAATTATAGGCTCTAGCGGAGGTTAAGCAGACGGCTGGGGCAGATGTTTGAAGCCTGGGAAGGGGGTAATACCCACGGAGCTTAACAGGCTACTAATATCAGCCCCAGCTGAATACCTAGCCTTTACTAGCTATTAAAATGGTGGACCCCCCCCAAAAAATGACGTGGGGTCCCCCCTATTTTAATAGCTAGCAAAGGCTAGGCAGCTGGGGGCTGATATTAATAGCCCAGGAAGGGTGCCATGAATATTGGCCCCCTCCCAGGCTAGAAACACCAGCCATCAGTCGCCCCTGAAATGGCGCATTCATATGATGCGCCAATTCTGGTACCTAGCCTCACTCTTCCCACTGCCCTGTAGCGGTGGCAGTGGGGTAATAGGGTTGAGGTTGATGTCAGCTTATAATGCCAGCTGACATCAAGCCCAGGTTAGTAATGGAGAGGCGTCTATAAGACACCCCCATTACTAACCCCATAGTCAAAGTTAAAAAAAAAACACAAACACCCTGAATAAAGTCCTTTAATTGAAATAGACACAATTCTTTATTGCTCTAAATTAAACCATACTTACCAACACGCCCATTCCAGCTGAAGCCAACGATCTCCTGCAATAAAAGAAAAATAATAAAGCAACATCATCCTTACCTTTCCATGGTTCCCACGACGGCTTCAGCTCTGCTACATTCACATAACAGGCTGGATCGCAGCAGAAAGCTGCCATCCAGCTTGCCATGCCGCAGACACTGAGAAGAGCAGGCATGCTTGCGCTCCTCAGTGTCTCGCTGTGACGGCATCCAGATGAGCCGAGGTCATGTCCAATGAACTCGGCTCACCTCATGCATGTCACTGACAGCTTGGGAAAATTCTCCTGCGCTTGCAGTGAGCGTGAGAGAATTCTCACGCTGAAGCGCTGAGTGCAGGAGAATTTTCCCATGCTGTCAGTGACGTGCATGAAGTGAGCTGAGTTCATTGGACATGAGCTCACCTCATGCACGTCACTGACAGCATGGGAGAATTCTCACGCTGAAGCGCTGAGTGCAGGATAATTTTCCCACGCTGTCAGTGACGAGCATGAGGTGAGCCGAGTTCATTGGACATGAACTCGGCTCATCTGGATGCCGTCACAGCGAGACACTGAGGAGCGCAAGCATGCCTGCGCTTCTCAGTGTCTGCGGGATGACAGGCTGGATGGCAGCTTTCTGCTGCGATCCAGCCTGTCATCTCGATGTAGAAGAGCTGAAGCTGTCGTGGGAACCAAGAAAAGGTAAGGATGATGTTGCTTTATTATTTTTCTTTTATTGCAGTAGATCGTTGGCTTCAGCTGGAATGGGCGTGATGGTAAGTATGGTTTAATTTAGAACAAGAAAGAATTGTGTGTTTATTTCAATTAAAGGACTTTTTTCTTGGTGTTCTGTTTTTTTTAAATACTTTACTAGAAATTCATGGTGGTCATGTCTATTATTGGCGTGACCCCATGAATTTCGGGCTTAGGGCCAGCTGATAATGCCAAGCTGGCCCTAACCCCTTTATTACCCAGTGAGCCCCCGCACCAGGGCCCTGGATGAGTTGGGTACAGCGCCAGAAGGTGGCGCTCCTATGAATGCATCATTTTCCGGGGTGGCTGTGGACTGCGCTGCGGATTCCAGCCCCAGCTGTCTAGTTGTACCTGGCTGGACACAAAAATAGGGCGAAGCCCCACGAATTTTTTTTTTTAATTATGAAATTCATGAAATAATTAAGAAAAAAAGGGCTTCCCTAAATGCCGTCACAGCCAGACACTGAGGAGCGCAAGCATGCCTGCGCTTATCAATGTCTGCGGGATGACAGGCTGGATGGTAGCTTTCTGCTGCGGTCCAGCCTGTCATCTCGATGTAGCAGAGCTGAAGCTGTCCTGGGAACCATCGAAAGGTAAGGATGACGTTGCTTTATTATTATTCTTTTATTGCAGGAGATCGTTGTCTTCAGCTGGAATGCGTGTGATGGTAAGTATGGTTTAATTTAGAACAATAAAGAATTGTGTGTTTATTTCAATTAAAGGACTTTATTCTGGGTGTTTGTGTTTTTTTTTAACTTTGACTATGGGGTTAGTAATGGGGGTGTCTTATAGACGCCTCTCCATTACTAACCTGGGCTTGATGTCAGCTGGCATTATAAGCTGACATCAACCCCAACCCTATTACCCCACTGCCACCGCTACAGGGCAGTGGGAAGAGCGAGGATAAGTGCCAGAATTTGCGCATCCTATGGATGCGCCTTTTCTGGGACGGCTGACGGCTGGTGTTTCTAGCCTGGGTGGGGGCCAATATTCATGGCACACTTCCAGGGCTATTAATATCAGCCCCCAGCTGTCTGCCTAGCCTTTGCTAGCTATTAATATAGGGGGGACCCCACGTCATTTTTTGGGGGTGTCCCCCATTTTAATAGCTAGTAAAGGCTAGGTATTCAGCTGGGGGCTGATATTAGTAGCCTGGGAAGATCCATGGGTGTTACCCCCTTCCCAGGCTTCAAACATCTGCCCCAGCCGTCTGCTTAACCTCCGCTAGAGACTAAAATTACAGGGAACTGTACGCCAATTTTTTTTTTAATAAATCCTTTATTTTAACACTAAATGACAAGTACAGTAATCAACACTGTCACTATACTTCTTATATATGTGACTGACATGTTTCTATCTATCTAATCTATGTGTGATGCTCTATCTTTCTGTTTTAAATTGTCGGGTACCGACGCTGAATTGCCGGCTGGCTTTTTTAAAGAGACGCATGAAAACACTAATATTTTTTTTAATAAATCCTTTACACTAAATGACAAGTACAGTAACCAACACTGTCACTGTACTTCTTATATATGTGACTGACATGTTTCTATCTATCTAATCTATGTGTGATGCTCTATTCCATCTTGTCTTAATTGTCGGGTACCGGTGTATGCCGCTGCTGAATTGCCGGCCGGCTTTTTTAAAGAGAACGTCTTCTGAGCATTTTGTCAGCTTTTGGACACCTTTGAAGGTGTTTTCTATGTATTTCTATGTGTTTTTGTTTGCCTGCCATTGGTTTTAACGGTGTTCGACGGTGTTCTAAGGTGCTCGACGAACAGTTTGACGAACAGTTCCTCGAACATCCCGGTGTTCGACGAACCGAACCGAACCCGAACACTACAAGGGTGGCTCAACACTACTCTTGAGCAGGGGAGAAAGTTGAGCCCTTAGAATAAAATCCTCTGGTGGGCCCAATGTTTTTCAGTTTGAAACTGCTTCTCAGTGGGAGTTGTATTTCACAACATCCATATTCTTTAGCTCGGTGAAAGGACTGGCATAGAGGGAAACCGTATCTACTCTGGCTGTCACTTCTCCGTCACCAGGTTCCGCCCATTGTCACACACGACCATGCCTGGCTGTATGTTCAGCGGTGAGAGCCACAGATAAGGCTGATGTGCTGCAGTTTTCAAAAACTCTGCAGCTGTGGGCGATTTGTCACCTAAGCATTAAGCATGTTATCTTCAGCACAGCCTGTTGTCGCTTGGCCAAGGCAGTGCTGCAGTGCTTTCAGCTTGTGACTGATGAGGTCATTTCGGAGATGGAGGCCAAACTGGAGGAGGAGGTGCAGCAGCTGAACAATGTGACTACATTGAGGCTACATTGGCAACTCTGGTTTTTATACTAAAGAAAGATCCTACTTTGTTTTCTTTTTTTTCTTTACGCTATTTTTTAAGACAAATGCATTTACCGGGAAATGTCATTTTAACATTTTACAACCTTATCTGGCCATGTGGTGTGTGACACATCATCAGACACATCCTGTTTTATTTATGATGGAGGAACTCTGAATGTCACAAAGCCTTTTTTTATAGGGCCATGAGGCGGCCCCTAATATTCTTTTAGGGGCAGCAGTCGGCCCTCACTATTTTTAGAGAGCCATGAGCCGACTATGCTTTTTTGTTCCCATTATTAATGAGTGGGCTGCCTATACTATTATTGCGTATGCAGTGACTGCAAGGGCTGCCAAAAGTTTGGACGCAAACCAATACGCCTTTGAAGAGACATAGAGGAGGGTCTCAGTAAAAAAATGGTTCCCATTATAAAGGAGCGGGTCTCCTATGGTGGTAATGCCCATGCTGTGACTGTAAGGGCTGACAAAATTTGGGAAAAACCAACTAAGAATTTAAAGACACATAGAGCAGGGCCACAGTAATGACATGTTTACATTGCAAAGGAGCCGGTGTACTATACAGTTATAGGGTATGCAGTGAGTCCAACGATTGACAAAAATTAGGAAAAACCCCACTAACAATTTAAATACACATAGAGCAGGACCACAGTAACGAGTACGACATGTTACCATTAGAAAGGAAAGGGTCTGCTATTCAGTTAGAGGGTATGCAGTGAGTCCAACGGCTGAAAAAATGTAGGAAAACTCCCACTAACAATTAAAAGACACATACAGCAGGGTCATAGTAATGACATATTCCCATTAGAAAGGAGAGGGTTTCCCATACTGTTTGCCTATGCAGTGACTGCAATGGCAGTCAAAAATTTGGCGGCACTCCAATGCCCCTTGCAAGAGACGTAGAGGTCGGAGGGCCTCCTGAAAACAATACTCCCATTATTAGGAAGTGGGTGTCCCATTCTCTTTGCCTATGCAGTGAATCAACGGCTGTCAAAAATTTGCAGGAACTCCAATGCCCCTTGCAAGAAACATAGAGGTCATAGAGCCTCCTAAAAACAATGTTCCCATTAATAAGAAGTGGATCTCTCATAGTGTTTTCCTATGCAGTGAAGCAACGGCTCCCAAAAATTTGAAGGAACTCCAATGCCCCTTGTAAGAGAAGTAGAGGTGAGAGAACCTCCTAAAAACAATGTTCCATTATTAGGAAGTGGATCTCCCATAGTGTTTGCCTATGCAGTGAAGCAACGACTGCCAAAATTTTGGAGGAATTCCAATGCCCCTTGCAATAGACGTAGAGGTCAGAGAGCCTCCTAAAAACAATGTTCCCATTATTAGGAAGTGGGTCTCCCATAGTGTTTGCCTATGCAGTGAAGCAATGGCTGCCAAAATTTTGGAGGAACTCCAATGCCCCTTGCAATAGACATAGAGGTCAGGGAGTCTCCTAAAAACATTGTTCCCATTATTTGAAGTGGGTCTCCCATTCTGTTTGCCAATACAGTGAAGCAACAGCTGACAAAAATTTGGAGGAACTCCAATGTCCCTTGCAAGAGACGTAGATCAGACAGCCTCTTAAAAACAATATTCCCATCATTAGGAAGAGGGTCTCCCATAGTGTTTGCATATGCAGTGAAGCGACGGCTGCCAAAAATTTGGAGGAACTCCAATGCCCCTTGCAAGAGGCGTAGATATGTTCATATGGTACATATGGTGGTAATATGGTGGTGGAGGATGAGGATTCGGAGAAGGAGAACTTCAAGTGCAAGTAGACAAAATCAGGAAGCGTATACCCATGTCTGGGTGTGAAGACAGAGGTGCATGGGAATAGAGTTAGACCTCCCCAAAAAAGACACTGTATATGAGTTTATGTTACGCTGCTATTAGCGGTGAGAGAATATGTTCTGTTTACCCTTTCGCCGAGTATGCTCGGTTTTCTGCAATAGCTGGTTCTTCCAGTAGTGGTTTCTTCCACTATTTTTAATGGTGTTTTAATTGTTGGTCGGTATGTTCTTCTGTATATGTGTGTCAGGACCTATATGTTTTGAATAAATTGATGTATATTTATGGTAAATTGTTTATTGTTGATTATTTGGGTGATCACCGCTAGAAAGCATATCTTCTTTTTTCTTTGATTGTCATGTGTACTATGTTGTGATATGCTGTGGGTAGATCCCGAATATTAGATGGTGCCCTCCTAATAAGTGGTGTTTGTTATATATATGAAGTACAGTGACAGTGTTGATTACTGTACTTGTCATATAGTGTTAAAATAAATGATTTATTAAAAAAAAATTGGCGAGGGGTTCCCCGTAATTTTAGTCTCTAGCGGAGGTTAAGCAGACGGCTGGGGCAGATGTTTGAAGCCTGGGAAGGGGGTAAAACCCACGGAGCTTCCCAGGCTACTAATATCAGCCCCCAGCTGAATACCTAGCCTTTACTAGCAATTAAAATGGGGGACCCCCCCAAAAAAATGACGTGGGGTCCCCCCTATTTTAATAGCTAGCAAAGGCTAGGCAGACAGCTGGGGGCTGATATTAACAGCCCAGGAAGGGTGCCATGAATATTGGCCCCCTCCCAGGCTAGAAACACCAGCCGTCAGACGCCCCAGAAATGGCGCATCCATAGGATGCGCCAATTCTGGCACTTAGCCTCGCTCTTCCCATGGCCCTGTAGCGGTGGCAGTGGGGTAATAGGGTTGGGGTTGATGTCAGCTTATAATGCCAGCTGACATCAAGCCCAGGTTAGTAATGGAGAGGCGTCTATAAGACACCCCCATTACTAACCCCATAGTCAAAGTTAAAAAAAAACACAAACACCCAGAATAAACTCCTTTAATTGAAATAAAGACACAATTCTTTATTGTTCTAAATTAAACCATGCTTAACGTCACACCCATTCCGGCTGAAGCCAACGATCTCCTGCAATAAAAGAAAAATAATAAAGCAACATCATCCTTACCTTTCCATGGTTCCCACGACAGCTTCAGCTCTGCTACATCGAGATGACAGGCTGGACCGCAGCAGAACGCTGTCATCCAGCCTGTCATCCCGCAGACACTGAGAAGCGCAGGCTTGCTTGCGCTCCTCAGTGCCTCGCTGTGACGGCATCCAGATGAGCCGAGGTCATGTCCAATGAACTCGGTTCACCTCATGCACATCACTGCCAGCGTGGGAAAATTCTCCTGCACTCAGCGCTTCAGTGTGAGAATTCTCCCACGCTGTCAGTGACGTGCATGAGGTGAGCTCATGTCCAATGAACTCAGCTCACTTCATGCACGTCACTGACAGCGTGGGAAAATTCTCCTGCACTCAGCGCTTCAGCGTGAGAATTCTCCCACGCTGTTAGTGACGTGCATGAGGTGAGCTGAGATCATTGGACATGAACTCACATCATGCACGTCACTGACAGCGTGGGAAAATTCTCACACTGAAGCGCTGAGTGTAGGAGAATTTTCCACACTGTCAGTGACGTGCATAAAGTGAGCTGAGTTCATTGGACATGAGCTCACCTCATGCACGTCACTGACAGCGTGGGAAAATTCTCCTGCACTCAGCGCTTCAGTGTGAGAATTCTCTCACGCTGGCAGTGACGTGCATGAGGTGAGCTCATGTCCAATGAACTCAGCTCACTTCATGCACGTCACTGACAGCGTGGGAAAATTCTCCTGCACTCAGCGCTTCAGCGTGAGAATTTTCCCACGCTGTCAGTGACGTGCATGAGGTGAGTTCATGTCCAATGATGTCAGCTCACCTCATGCACGTCACTGACAGCGTGGGAGAATTCTCACGCTGAAGCGCTGAGTGCAGGAGAATTCTCCCACGCTGTCAGTGACGTGCATGAGGTGAGCCGAGTTCATTGGACATGAACTAAACCTCATGCACGTCACTGACAGCGTGGGAAAATTCTCACGCTGAAGCGCTGAGTGCAGGAGAATTTTCCCACGCTGTCAGTGACGTGCATGAAGTGAGCTGAGTTCATTGGACATGAGCTCACTTCATGAACGTCACTGACAGCGTGGGAGAATTCTCACAATGAAGCGCTGAGTGCAGGAGAATTTTCCCACGCTGTCAGTGACGTGCATGAGGTGAGCCGAGTTCATTGGATATGATCTCGGATCATCTGGATGCCGTCACAGCGAGTCACTGAGGAGCGCAAGCATGCCTGCGCTTCTCAGTGTCTGCGGGATGACAGGCTGGATGGCAGCTTTCTGCTGCGATCCAGCCTGTCATCTCGATGTAGAAGAGCTGAAGCTGTCGTGGGAACCATGGAAAGGTAAGGATGATGTTGCTTTATTATTTTACTTTTATTGCAGGAGATCGTTGGCTTCAGCTGGAATGGGTGTGATGGTAAGTATGGTTTAATTTAAAACAATAAAAAATTGTGTGTTTATTTCAATTAAAGGACTTTATTCTGGGTGTTGTGTTTTTTTTTAAATACTTTACTAGAAATTCATGATGGTCATGTCTAATATTGGCGTGACCCCATGAATTTCGGGCTTAGGGCCAGCTGATAATACCAAGCTGGCCCTAACCCCTTTATTACCCAGTGAGCCGCCGCACCAGGGCCCTGGATGAGTTGGGTACAGCGCCAGAAGATGGCGCTTCTATGAACGCGCCATTTTCCGGGGTGGCTGCGGACTGCAATTTGCAGCGGGGGGGGGGGACCAGAAAGCTTGGGCCTCCCTGCGCTGCAGATTCCAGCCCACAGCTGCCTAGTTGTACCTGGCTGGACACAAAAATAGGGCAAAGCCCCACGTATTTTTTTTTTTTAATTATTTCATGAAATTCATGAAATAATTAAGAAAAAAAGGCCTTCCCTATATTGTTGTGTCCGGCCAGGTACAAATAGGCAGCTGGTGGTTGGGGGCTGCCCGTTCCTGCCTGCTGTACCTGGCTGGACACAAATATAGTGCTATTGGATGCGCCATTTCTGGGGCGGCTGACGGCTGGTGTTTCTAGCCTGGGAGTGGGCCAATATTCATGGCACCCTTCCTGGGCTATTAATATCAGCCCCCAGCTGTCTGCCTAGCCTTTGCTAGCTATTAAAATAGGGGGGACCCCACGTCATTTTTTTTGGGGGGTCCCCCATTTTAATAGCTAGTAAAGGCTAGGTATTCAGCTGGGGGCTGATATTAGTAGCCTGGGAAGCTCCGTGGGTATTACCCCCTTCCCAGGCTTCAAACATCCGCCCCAGCTGTCTGTTTAACCTCCGCTAGAGACTAAAATTATGGGGAGCCCTACGCCAATTTTTTTTTAAATAAATCCTTTATTTTAACACTAAATGACAAGTACAGTAATCAACACTGTCACTGAACTTCATATATATGTGACTGACATGTTTCTATCTATCTCATCTATGTGTGATTCTCTATTCTTTCTATTCTAAATTGTCGGGTACCGCTGCTGAATTGCCGGCCGGCTTTTTTAAAGAGACGGTACATGAAAACACTATTATTTTTTTTAATAAATCCTTTACACTAAATGACAAGTACAGTAAGCAACACTGTCACTGTACTTCATATATATGTGACTGACATGTTTCTATCTATCTAATCTATGTGTGATTCTCTATTCTTTCTGTTCTAATTTGTCGGGTACCGGTGTATGCCGCTGCTGAATTGCCGGCTTTTCATGTTTCACTGAGAGCACTGTTCCCATCGATTTGGTCAATCACTGTAATGCCACAACCACCATGGCTGTGGCATTACAGTGAGTGGCAGACAATCCCTGCATGATTGGTGCTCTAAATAGCGCCAGACATGCAGGACACGATTTTGGTGCACGAACAGTTATCGAACATAACCTCGAACAGCCGAATTTTTTGCAAATTGTTCGGGTTCGTGGATCAACTCGAACACCGCCCAAAACAGCTCGAATTTGAGATTGACGAACAGTTCTAGTCGAACACCGCTCATCTCTACTCAACAACTGCCCACTTCTGCTCACAAATCCTTCCCAACATCTGTAAGGTAGAGTTAGAACGCGTGGGGACATCACACACTAGCTGCTGAGCCGAAAGCTGCAAATGCTGCAGAAGCACAGCAAGGGCGGCGGAAGCTTTAGCTGACTTTATAAAATGGGCACAAAGGTGGCGTACTTTGACTAGGAGATCTGGCAGATCTGGATAGGTTTTGAGAAACCGCTAAAACACGAGGTTAAGCACATGGGCCAGGCATGATACGTGTGTGAGCTTGCCTCGCCTCAGAGCCTGCACCAGGTTCCAGCCATTGTCACACACGACCAGGCCTGGCTGTAGGTTCAGCAGTGTCAGTCACAGATCTGCCTGCTCTTTCAAAGCTGTCCACAACTCTTCAGCATTGTGCATTTTTTCACCTAAGCATACTAGCTTCATCACAGCCTGTTGCCGCTTGGCTGAGGCAGTGCTGCAGTGCTTCCAGTTTGTGACTGATGTGGTCATTTTGGAGATGGAGGCTGAACAGGAGGAGGATGAGGTGCAGGAGCTGTAGAATGTGGGGGCAACTCTGATTGACCCAGGACCCGCAATCCTCAGCGTCGGGAGAACGTGTTACATCCCAAGGTCCGACTGGGTCGTTGCTTCCACTATATTAACCCAGTGTGCCATCAACAAGATGTACCGTCCCTATCCACAAGCACTTGTCCACGTGTCCGTGGTTAAGTGGACTTTCCAAGTAACTGAATTGTTGAGGGCATGGCTAGTGATGTCGGACACGTGCTTGTGTAATGCGCGGACGGCACACCGGGAGAAATAGTGGCGGCTGGGGACCGAGTACTGAGGGATGGCCGCTGCCATAAGGTTGCGGAAAGCGTCCGTCTCCATGAGCCTAAAAGACAACATTTCGAGTGCAAGCAGTCGCGAAATGTGTGAAATCATTAGTGTGGCCTGTGGGGCGTTAGCTGCTTATTTGCGCTTCCGTTCAAAGAACTGGGGTAGGGACAACTGAACGCTGCACTGCGACAAGGATGTGGACATGCTTGCCGATGGTGCTAGTTGAGAGTGTTCAACGACAGTTGCAGGGCGGGAGGCATTTTGGCATGTGCCATGGACAGGGGATTGGCATGCACGCACAACAGCAGAACAAGCAGTGTTGTCACCTGCAGACACTGTTTCTGGACCCTAGGGTTCGGCCCACTTAGTTGGTGCTTTGCTGCCATGTGCCTGATCATGCTGATGGTGGTCAGGCTGCTATTTTTGCTACCCCTGCTGATACTGGCCTGGCAGGTGGCGCAAATGGCCTTTTTGGGGTTATCGTCAGAATCTTTAAAAAACAAACAGACTTGGAAAGACCTAACAGTTTTACTGGCAACTTCTGTTGAGTTGATGTTACAGGGACCGGTTGTCCGCCTTCTGTCTGTGGCCATCACACTGCTTGTTCTTGCCTGTTGTGGTGCTACGCCTATCTCCCTCTGTGTACTGCTGTCATCGCTCTGCATGTCACCTTGCCAGGTTTGGTCAATGACTTCATTGTCCACAACCTCATCTTCCTCTTTCGCACCTTGGTCCTCTTCCTGACTTTCTGGAAATTGTGTCTCATCATCATCCACCTCTTGTGACAGTTTCCCACCGTCACCTTTGTGTGACCGTGGCGGCTCAAATATTTGGGCATTGCTACATGCGATTTCCTCTTGCCTCGCTTCAAGTGGACCGGGCGAGAACTGGATAAATGGAAAAGTGAACAGCTCTTCGGAGTGCCCAAGTGTGGGATCAGTTGTCTCCGGGCACTCGGCATGGTGGGAGGAAGGAGGATCAGGGTAAGGAATGTGTGGTCCAGACTCACAGCTACTGAGACTTGACCATGTGGAAGACAGGGTGGTGGTGATGGCTAAGTGACTTGAAGCATTATCTGCTATCCAACCAATAACTTTTTCACACTGCTCTGTGTTCAATAGTGGTGTTCTGCGGTCCCCTATTAATTGGGACAGGAAGGTCGAGCGGCAAGATGTGGGTGTTTGTTGTGGCACAATTTCAGTTTGCCCTCGGCCTCATCCTCTGCATGCACCATCACCATCACGTCCATTTCCCCGTCCCTTGCCACGTGCCTTGCCCATTTTAATTGGAGGACAATATTTTCCACGTTCACTACAAATGGATGGATTTGAACTGCTGTAATTTGTGATGTGTGACGGAAAACCACAGTTTTAAATAGCTGGCCAGTAGGTTACTATTTTTCACAGTGACCTCGTGTCAATAACTTCACTGACACATTGCACCAAAATTTAAATGGAGGCCAGAAATGGCTGAATTTGGAGCACACTTACATGTGACGGGAAAAGCACAGTTTTACATAGCTGGCCTGTAGGTTACTATTTTTCACAGCGACCTGGTGTCAATAACTTCACTAACAAACTGCAACAAAATTTAAATGGAGGCCAATATTTTCCACGTTCACTATAAATTTCTGGATTTTCATCGCTGTAATATGGAAAGGATCTGGCTGTATTCTGCAGTGGCAACAAGCAAATGGAGCAGAAAAATGGTGTTCTCTGGATTGCTTTTTAAGCAAATAATCAGGATTAAATTAAAAAAAAATTATCCCTGGCCCCTGATACCTGGGGCTATTTCTAGAAATATCTGTATCAGCAGCAGACAGAACTGGAATGGAGTCTCTTGTGCTGTATGCACTGCAGTCTGCCACATACACAGCCTGCCTGCTTAGCGCTGATATATATATACATATATACAGCTGGATTAGTCCTCAGAAGGACGTTAGTTCAGATGGATATATATAGATGTTATGGTATACCTACACTAACTAATAAACAAGCAAATCTCTCCCTAGCTCAGCAGCATCTCTCCATACACTGCCTGTTTCTGGGGTAGACTGTGACTAGCATGGCGGCACCAGGAAAAACTTGCAGAGTGCTGAGAATCTCGAGCAGTGAGATGCTTGGGCGATTGCCGAGCATGTTCGCTCATCACTATTACTAACGTGATACAGTAGGGGAGATCTCAATTTGAAATTGGAGCATATATTCTATTTTATACAGGCCTCATTCACAGTAAAAAAATATATTTCTTCTGTTACTAACGTGATAAGTAAGGGAGATTTCAGTTTGAAATTGTTTAGACCATATATTCTATGTTACACAGGCCTCACCCACAATAAATAAAAATATTTCTTCTGTTAGTAACGTCACACAGCAGACCAGATGTCAGTTTCAAATTTTTGGGTGCTGATATTTTTCTCCACATCGGGGTACATATGATAAAATCTAAATTGGCTTTCCTATTACGCAGTATATAAAGCAGGCTACATTTCATCTTTTAATTCTTTGGTGCAGATATTGTTCTCCACACAGAGGTACACATAATAAAATCAAAATTGATTTTCTTACTACCGTGGTATATAAAACAGGCAACATTTCATCTTTAAATTCTTTGGTGCTGACTGTTAGGAGGGCGGTTGCAAACAACTTTATTATAATGGAACGCAACCGACCCCGGGGTCCGCGGTGCAGCCTGGTGGACTGCTGCCGAACACTTTCCGGTTGAAAAGGAAAGCAACCAGCTTAAATGATAAACCCTTCCGTGTTACTGCACACGGGAATGGGTATAGCAATTCGCACAATCTCCGTTAGCAGCACGAGAGATGTGCGGTGAAAAACTATCTGTAGTCCTGTTACTGCACAGGGACTACACTGGTGGCGCAAGGATGCGTGTGTGACTACGCCGACGGGTACATGTGCCTCCAGCCGGCATGCTACCGGACTGAAGGGTACTACTCCACGTGGCTGACAGGCGATAGTCGTGGATAGGATGCCTGCAGGCTGCTCGGGGTGTTAGGCGACCCATTTGCCAGAGCCAGACTGCAAGAAGAAGCTACCTGCCTATTTCCACTAGCCTGCCTATTTCCACTAAACCTGCCTATGGAAACTACGTGGAACACAGTCGTCCACAGAACAACATCACATGCTCTATGATCAGAGAGCACCGCCATGTTTGTGGGCGGGCCTTTTAAAGAGTAAGCCCTGCCCACAGTCGCACCATTGGTGACACCACCTGTGGACCAATCAGGCGGTGCCAGGTCACCGGGTCAGGTGGTTGCAAACCACCAGTCACGGGCATGCTCAGTGTGGCGAATCCTTGACTTAGACTCCAAGAGTCCTGTCTCTCTCCGCAACCTATGCTTAACATTTCTAGGCACAAGCACCCAAGAGACAATCTGTGCATCTTGTGGACCAGGTAGGTGTTGAGGCTGATGCTGATGCTGAGCAGCATCAGCCCTGGCTGGACTGGAATGGGAGACTATAGAAGGTTCTGAACCCATTTTGAATCCAGCAACAGCCTGACGCCTAACAGCTGGTATTCTTCTCCATACAGGGGTTGACATGATAAAATATAAATTTGTTCTGTTACTATTGTGCTACAAAAATTAGGCCACATCTGAGGTTGTTGTTCTTTTGCACTGAGATTCTGCTGTATCCAAGGCTCATCCACAGTAAAAAAGCTATTTTTTTTCTGCTACTACCGTGCTACACAAAGTAGGCTCCAGCCAGGAGTCCACATTTCACAATGTAAATTATTTGTGCTAAAAGCATGGTCCTGAAACCATGCCACATTTAAGCATTGGACAGGGCTTGCAGAAGTATTTCTTCCTTAAAGTTTGGTCAGTAATTGGTGGATGAGTGACTGGTGTAGACCTGGTGCTCTGAGAGCTCTGCCAATTTCAGGCAACACAAATGAAGGAAACCCAACTTGAAGACCAAACACTTCCACTAATTATGGGCAGTTACCACTAAAGTGGCATCAATTTCTATTTATTTATTTTACTCACTTATATAGTGCCAATAATTCCATAGCACTTTACAGACATTTACAGACATTAGTGGCACTGTCCCCATTGGGTCTCACAATCTAAATTTCCTATCAGTATGTCTTGGAGTATGGGAAGAAAAATGAGTACCTGGAGGAAACCCTTGCAAACACAGGGAGAATATACAAACTCCTTACAGATGTTGTATTTGGTGTGGTTGGAACCCAGGACCCCAGTGCTGCAAACCTGCTAATGTTTTTGCTTTGACAACTCAACGTTCCTGTGGTTGGAAGTCTGTCACTGCGATGCACACTATGTGCCTCACTGCTGTCTTGGAGAAAATCCCTCTCAAGATTGTCTTTAAGCATGTAAGCAATGATACTGAAGCATGGGCGCATCCATTCCAGGGGCGGAAGCAACTGTCAAAATTTACTTTTGTACCATGGATTGAACAGACTGGCAACCCAGTAGTCAGCACTATTTCGAATCCTAACAATACGGGCAACAATCATGTTGCAGATAGTGGTACAAGAAGGCGATCATGGGTCCGTCTCTTTCATAAGGTCCAAATCCATAGTGTGTTGATGGTGGGATAACACTCAAACTTGCTTACTCCATCCCCTCCTGGCAACCACGGACAACAGAGAGGGAATCATTATCCTCTTCTTCTCCTATCTGTTGCACGTCCATCACCTCTTCCTCCTTGTCCTTATCCATTTGTTACTCTCATGGCAAGTGAAGTCGATCGCAGCATTTCCGGGGCAGGCAGCGGTAAGAGCGCCCCTCTAACCTCACACAGTGCAGGGTCCCGATCGTTGCCATGGTGACTCCTTGTCATCATGACGACATCCGGGTCACCAGGCATCTGCAAGTTAGATAGATCGCTCAGTGCACGATCTATATAACTTGTGTCTGCAGGTGCTGACAGCCTGCATAGCATAGAGATGTTGCTGCTGCAACTCTATGCTATGCAAGCGATCAGCCTGCGAAAAATGAAAGTCCCATAGTGGGACAAAGTGTAAAAGTAAAAGAAAGTGTCAGAAAGTGAAAAAATAAATAAAAAAGATTGTAAAAATCTTAAAAAAAAATGTAAAAATAATCCAAAAAATATATATATATACTGTACCCATAAATAAATATTATTATGAAAAAAACACACAATAAAAGTACATATATTTGGTATCGCCACATCCAGAATGACCTGACCTATAAAACTGTCCCACTAGTTAACCCTTTAGTGAACATGGTAACAAAACATAAATAAAAAGCAAAGCAAAACATGGTACAATATCATCATACCTCCAAACAAAAAATAATATAACAATAAAATGAAATAAATATGGTACCACTGAAAGCTTCATCTTGTCCCGCAAAAAACAAGCCATACAGCTCCATCAGATGAAAAATAAAAAAGTTATAGCACTCAGAATATAGCAATACTAAAAAATAATTTTTTCTATAAAATACTTTTTATTGTGTCAAAGCGCCAAAACATAAAAAAATATATAAATGTACAGGGTGGGCCATTTATATAGATACACCTAAATTAAATGGAAATGGTTGGTGACATCAACTTCCTGTTTGTGGCACATTAGTATATGGGAGGAGGAAAACTTTTCCAGATGGGTGGTGACCATGGTGGCCATTTTGAAGTTGGCCATTTTGGATCCAACTTTATTTTTTTCAATGGGAACAGGGTCATGTGATACATCAAACTTATTGAGAATTTCATAAGAAAAACAATGGTGTGCTTGGTTTTAACGTAACTTTATTCTTTCCATAGTTTTTTACAAGTTTATGACCACTTGTAAAATGTGTTCAAAGTGCTGCCCATTGTGTTGGATTGTCAATGCAACCCTCTTCACCCAATCTTGACACACTGATGGCAACACCGCAGAAGAAATGCTAGCACAGGCTTCCAGTATCCATTGTTTCAGATGCTGCACATCTCGTATCTTGATGGTATGATGTGAATTATGGGGGGTTCCACTATTTAGGCACATCAGGGGCTCCCCAAACAAAACATGGCATCCGCTAATTATTCAATTTAAATTCAAAAAGTCGCTCCATCCCTTACGAACCCTGCCATGTGCCCAAACATTGGTTTTCCCCCACATATGAGGTGTTTGCATGCTCAGGAGAAATGACACAACAAATTTTGGGGTCCATTTTTTCCTGTTACCCTTGGCAAAAATTGGGTCTAAAGTAACATTTTTGTGAAAAAAGTTAAATGTTCTTTTTTTTTCTCACACATTCCAAAAAAGTTTGTGAAGCACTTGAAGGGTAAATAAACTTCTTGAATGTGGTTTTCAGCACCTTGAGGGGTACAGTATTTAGAATTGGTTCACTTTTGGGTATTTTCTGTCATAAAGGCTCCTCAAAGTCACTACAAATGTGATGTGGTTCCTAAAAAAATGGTTTTGTAAATTCTGTTCAAAAAATTAGAAATTGCTGGTCAATTTTTAACCCTTATAACTTCCTAACAAAAAAAAAATTTTGGTTCCAAAATTGTGCTGATGTAAATTAGACATGTGGTAAATGTTATTTATTAACTATTTTGTGTGACATATCTCTCTTATTTAAGGACATGAAAATTCAAATTTTAAAAATTGTGAAATTTAATTTTTTTTTGCCAAATTTCCGATTTTTTCACTAATAAATGCAAGTCATATCAAATAAATTTTACCACTATCATGAAGTAAAATATGTCACGAAAAAACAATCTCAGAATCAGTGGGATCAGTTGAAACATTCCAGAGTTATTACCTCATAAATTGACAGTGGTCAGAAGTGTAAAAATTGGCCTGGACATTAACGCGCAAACCACCTTCGGCGTAAAGGAGTTAAAGAAGAGGTTGAGGGTGCAGTTGGAGACCCTAGGGGAGGTGGAGGAGGCAGAAGCACTGAAGGAAGTGTTATTTACAGAGGTTTATCACGCAAGCCTTAGAGATACCAAAACTTTGCGTCTAGTGACACCTTGGTGTCTAGTTCTTTAGTTCTCCATCCCCTGGAGTATAGTAGTTTAGTTCTTCAACCCTAGATGTTTAGTAGTTTAATTTTCCAAACCCTGCTGTCTATTAGTTTAGTTCTCCATGTGCTGGTGTGTATTTGTTCAGTTTTGCAACCCTAGCTGTTTAGTAGTTTAGTTATCCAAACCCTGTTGTCTATTAGTTTGGTTCTTCATGTTCTGGTGTGTATTTGTTTTGTTCTCCAACCTGAGCTGTTTAGTAGTTTAGTTCTCCAACCCCTGTTGTCTATTACTTTGGTTCTCCATGTTCTGGTGTGTATTTGTTTTCTTTTCCAACCCTATGTGTTTAGTAGTTTAGTTCTCCAACTCCTGTTGTCCAGTAGTTTAGTTCTCCATCTTCTGGTGGGTGGTGGTTTAGTTCTCCATCCCAAAGTGCCCTGCAAGCCTTTGGAGTTCCAAGACTTGAGGAGCAGCCCATTCCCCGCTTGCCCCCACAGCCACTAGAGTCATCCAGTGCCCAGTCAGTGAGATGTAACGCCCCTGGCCATGCTTGCTTGTCCAGGTGTCTGTGGTGAAATGCACCCTGGCAGACATAGATTTTTTTCAAGGAACGGGTGATATTGTCTGCAACATGTTGGTGTAGCGCAGGCACAGATTTCTTAGAGAAGTAATGGCGACTGGGCAACTGGTACAGGGTGACTGCAATGGCCATCAGATGTCGAAAACCATCTGTATCTACCAAGCAGAAAGGCAGCATTTCCGTGTCCAACAGATTGGAGATGGTGAAGTTCAAGGTCTTTGCATTGGCATATGTAGGAGGAAGCAATCTTTTACGTGACCACAACTGTGGGATTGAGGGCTTGCTGCTGTGCTGAGAGAGGGTGGAGTAGGGTGAACACAACAAGCTGCTGGACTGTGAGAGAGGTGCAGACGGAGATGTTACGGTGGATTGAGAATGATGGTGTGAAGACACGGGGTCTTCTGTGGGCATAATACTACTCAGACAACACAGAGTGAGGGTAAAACAGTTTGGCAATACTTTATTGAACCACAAAACAGGCAAAAAAAGGAACAGTCCCAACTAATACCCAAGAAGGTACAACATTACACAGTCCACACCCTTCCACTGGCCTGCCTGGGATAGAACAACTGAGACCTTGGTACTTCCAGGGCTAACTACCTCAACCAGTGGCCCCCCCACTTTAGGTGGGCCCCAAAGAGAGGAGATAGTGAAAGCTGACAGTCCATCAAGGTACAAGGCCAGGAGACCCGAGGGTCCCACCCTGGCCTCTCCAAAAGTTTCCATGGAGCCAGATGACCGGCTTGTCCCAATCTGGCTTCTTCGAATGTCTCCATGGGTTCCAGGTGACCGGAGGGTCCCACCTGGCAACCCAAACAACATATCCATGGGGCCAGGTGACTTCATCGTCCCATCCTGGTCTCCCCAAATGTATCTATGGGCTCTGTGATGGTCAATGGAACAGATCCATATCTTTTCAGTCAGGGACATATTCCCTTAGGCTGGAATCATGTAGAATCCAAATCTGTGTCTCTTTGATTAAAGCCATACTTCTCAACTGTTGGTCTGAGAGAGTCTGATCTTTTTGAATCTCCTTGTAAAGTCTCTCTTTCAATTTTTTGTTTCAAATCTGACTGCTACAGAAGCATATGTCCTTTTTAAGTACACATCCACAGGTCAAAGCTTAGGGATGATATTATTCCACAGAGCTCAGGTGTCATTCTTTGTGCATTTAAGGGGTATCCCTTAGACCTCAGTCCAGAGCCTCTCAACTAGCCAAATCAGTTCTCATACTTTGCATTGACAAGGGCCAACAGCCCGAAACACCGTGTCTGCAAATTTGGATTCTGATTTTGCTTTTATCCTAAGTCATATTGTACAACTCGATAAAGGGTTGATTGTGACTTGTAGGATTGCTGCTTCCAATAGGTGGCACTATAGAATTCAAGTACTCTTTTTCTCGGAAGAAGCAATTTGCATTTGTGCATTTAATAAATTGACATAGTTGGTATAGCAGGGGGCTCTTTAAATCAACATCTAGATGGCTTTTAGTACAATATGCAATTAGCATAGTAACAAACATCATTGTTTCACAACCAGGAGAAGACAACAAGCAGGGTTATACAAATACTGGTCTGTCCTTCCTGACCAGCCATAGAAACATACATACATTTACAAGTCAACACAAATATAATAGTGTATTTCTCTTGGATTAACAAATCTAATCATCTGGCTGATTAAGATAGAAGCTGTATCTTCACAGATGGAGTGTGCTCGGTGTCTGAGATTAGTCAAAAACAGCAGGCATGTCCACTTACATAACAGCTGACGGGCTTTCACTCACCCCGACTGTAGCGGGTAAACAAGTGGAGTTTCTGCAGTCGGAGACCTGTGTGAGAACACTTGCCATGGCGGCCAGTGGTTGGTGAGGCCCGCTAGTCTGCATTTTAGCATAGTGAGATTCCCAGATTAATGCATGTTAATCGCACATGTGCCAGTTCATGCATATAGTAGTCAAATTATTGCATTTTTTTACTCTACTCTGTCGTTTTTAACAAAGTTGGCAGATAATGTGAGCTGTTTAATTTTTGGCAGTCTCAAAAAAGACCCAGGCTAGGGAACTAAAGAAGACCTGTGAACGCTGCTGGCCACTGCCAGAGTTGGGGCTGAGGATGCAGTACGTGTCATGGTTGCATAACTCTGTGTCTGTGCGGGAAGCCGCAACATAACATCCTTGTCTTCCTCCTCCTCCACCTCCTCTGCTGAGCTACTCAGCTGCATGGTTCTGGGTTCACACCAAGTGGGATCTACAACCTGATCGTCATCCTCTCTGTTCTCCCACTCCTTGTCCTCAGAGTCATGCTTCTCCTCTTCCTTCCTTGACAGCACAGTACAGTCCACATGTGCCTCAAGTATCTGAGTCTCATAAGGATCACCTCCACCCCCAGGGGTTAACGTCTGGTGATGAGGAATTGGATTCTGATCGGACCCTACTTCATCCGGCCCCGTATGAAACTGAAAACAATTTTGGGCATCACTGCACATGCTTTCCCCCTCTTGAGTCTGTGAATCTTTGGATAAGACCTCTGATGCCCCAGAATAGAATGTGTGAATAGCTCTGCAGACTTGCCCATCTGTGGTTCCCCACAGTCAATTGGGCGGTTGGAGAGTTGTGACGCGGGTGAAAACAAGGATAACCTCTGCCACCTCTGAGGACTGTACTGTGTGTGATGTTAAGGTGGAGGAAGAGGAGCAGAGGCCACTTTATGCAGCACTTGCCATCTACTGGAGCACATATTCTTTCTGGCCCTCATCTACAAAATGCACTGCTGTGTGCCTGCCAAAGAAAGGGAATGGAGTAGCACATCCAGTAACAGAAGTTGTCAAAATGCTGGCCAATTTCTCACTGCAGCAAAATAAACCTACTTCTCATCTCTCATATCATACATATCTCACAGCCCTAAATAGCTATTCAGTACTTTCAAGTCTCTCATCTGTCCACTAGCTCCCCCTCCCTCTCCTCTCATCTCATCTGAAGACTTTGCCTCATTCTTCAAGCAGAAGATTGACAACATAAGTCAAAGCCCATCTCCAACGGCATCGGAGAGGTAGGTCTCTCAGGTAAGGCTGCATTGCAGGGTTCCTCCACAAGCGGGATGTCAGAGAACCAGGTTAGTCCAACTTGACCGGTGACTCGTCAGAAGCAAAGGAGAAGAGGGAGAAGCGGGCGCTACCCGCGGTTGTAGCGGCTGTGGCCGCTATCACGCACAGTGGTGGCACCGGGGCCTCTTCCGATCAAAAGGCTGCCGGGTCAGATGGAAGCCAGGAGACAGGTCCCTGGGAACTGACAGAAGATATGGCAGTCTCGTCTATTCTGGCCACGTCCAGTCAGGGGTTTCAGGCGGCGTTGGAGACTGACGATAGCCTGAAAGCTCTTAAGGAGCAGTCGGCACAGGCTCCCTCGAACTCAGACCTTTAGCAGGTGGTCTGGGACCAATGACTGCTGTACTGGGTAACAGTCCAGCGAGGTTCAACGGAGGTGAGGCCCAAGGACCGACAGTTAGTGGTACCCTATCCGTTCAGGGCGGAGTTGTTGCAGATGGCGCATGAGATTCCAATGGCTGTACATCTGGGGATCAATAAGACCAAGGCCAGGCTAGCCCCAAATTTCTACTAGCGAAGAATGGGGGCCGAGGCGACTGCTTACTGACGTTCGTGTGACACCTGTCAGAGAATGGTGAAGGTGGGGCGGCGCCTCAAAGCCCCACTGGTAAATCTGTCCATCCTTGAAGAGCCTTTCAGGAGGGTAGCTTTGGATTTGGTTGGCAAAGTCTGGAAAGAGACTTTACAAGGAGAATCAAAGATCAGACTCTCTCAGACCATCAGCTTGGAAGCATGACTTTAACCAACAAGACACAGATTTGGATTCTACATGATTCCAGCCTAAGGGTATATGGCCCTGACTGGAAAGATATGGATCTGCTCCATTGACCATCACAGAGCCCAACAATACATTTGGGGAGACCAGATGGAGACAATGAAGTCACCTAGCCCCATGGATACGTTGTTTGGGGTTGAAAGGTGGGACTGTCCAGCCACCTGGAACACATGGAGAAATTCGGAGAAGCCAGATTGAGACCCGTCGGTCATCTGGCCCCATGGAAACTCTCAGAGAGGCCAGGGTGGGATTCTTGGTTCTCCTGGCATTGTACCTTGATAGACTGCTAGCTTCCTAAGCTTGCCGCTACATTCTCTCTGTGGAGGTCCATCATAAACGGGGGGCCACTGGTTGAGATAGTTGGCCCTGGAAGTCCCAAAGTTGCAGCTGTTCTATCCCAGGCGGGCATAGAGGAGGGGTGAGACTGTATAATGTTGCACCATCTTCGGTATTTGCTGGGACTGTTCTTTGTGTTTATTGTCCATTTTGTGGTTAAATAAAGTTTTGCCACACTGTTTTGCTGTCACCCTGTGTTGTCTGAGTAGTATTATGCCCACAGAAGACCCAGTGTCTTCACAGCCGCATATCTGGATGACATCACCAACTTCAGTCCCACCTGGGAGGATCACCTGTTGCATCTAGCGTACGTGCTTAGGCAGATTCCTCGGGCTGAGTTGACCATTAAGCCAGAAAAGTGCCAGCTGGGTATGGGTAGGGTCCACTACCTGGGACACCGGGTAGGCAGGGGAGCTCTAAAGCCAGAGCCTGGGAAGGTGGATGCCATTGAATCCTGTTCCACCCCCAGGACCAATAAACAGGTGATGTCCTGGGCATCACCGGGTACTATAGGAGGTTCGTCCCTCACTATAGCAGCCTGGCAAAGCCAATGATGGACCTCACCAAAAAGAAGCTCCCCCCACAGTCGATTGGACAAGCAACTGTGAGACAGCCTTCCAGGCGCAGAAGACTGCATTTTCTAGCTCCCTGCAGGCAGCTGACTTTATACAGCCGTTTGTAGTGCAGACCGATGCCAGTGACTCTGGCCTCGGTGCTGTGCTCAGCCAAGTCAACACTACGGGCCATGAACACCCTGTTTTGTACCTGAGCCAGGAGCTCCTGCCAAGGGAGGTGGCCTACTCCGCGATGGAGAAGGAATGTCTGGCAATTGTGTGGGCCCTACAGCGTCTGAAGCTATTCTTTTACAGACACCAATTCCCTGTGGAAACGGACAACAATCTCCTCATCTGGTTACATACCGTATCTGGAGTGAATGGTAGGTTGCTACGCTGGAGCCTCGCGCTCTAGCAGTACCACTTTGCCATTCGCCTCAAGAAGGGCCGCGACCACGGTAATTCCAATGGTTTATCCCAACAAGTGGGAGATTGCAGACAAGCTTGTGGGGGAACACTGGGAAATGCTGCCCCCCAGCGCCCTCTAAAGGGGGGAGATGTGAAGAATATTGGAGATATAATTCCATGTCAATCATTGTATCCTATTTTGCAAAGGATTATAAAGCCTCCTTCAGTGTGCAGTTGTAACAGGACATCTAGCAGCGGCTGGGGGAAAGGAGACTGTGAGTGACAAATATCACACCTCTCGTCAGCTCAAATTCCATATCGATTTATGGAAATACTATGTGTCCTAGCCATACCTCAAATAGATTTCTGAAAATCCTGAGGACATGGCGAATGTCCGCCTGGATCTCGACCTAGTCTAGCACATAGGGATAGGGAGATACATGGCACAGCCATTCAGAAACCAATAGGGCCACTGTGTTAAGCAAGGACCCGGCTGGATCCGATGACACCAGAATTAGCACCCTAGGAACGTCCATTAAGGAGTTATGACCCATCTTAGTTTCTGGTGTTTCTAGCTGCTTGAGGCCAGAGGTGGAGATTTAGACTCAGGCTAGGGGGCAGGAGGGGGTGACCCAGAAGGGTTAAAAGCTTCTGCAGGTCTTGGGAGGTCACAATGATGCCATCATAAGCAACATTATTCCGGTCATCTACATGCTAGAGCACACATTGAATAGTCTGCAGGAGGAGGTGGTGGTCCCAGAGGAAGAGGAATAAGCAGTGGAGGATGCAAAATGGATAACAATATCTCTAAGTTCCAGTCTGTCATTGCACAGGCGGGTGAAAGGGAGGGTGGATTACAGCGATCGAGGGGGATCGTGGTACCAGACAAGCTGTTAGTGAAGGTGCAAGAACCGAGGAACAAATGGAGGAGGACGAGTGAGGAGGAAGAGGTGATTAGTGTGCAATAGTCAGGAGATGAAGAGGATATAGAAAGAAAGGGTATCCAGCTTCATGAATAGTCCAAAAAATATTCTTTTATTGTAGGCAAAATATTAAAATTCAGATTCCATAGTCGTGGTGTATAGCCAGGGCAACGCGTTTCGAACGCAAAGGGTGAGTTCTTTGCAACATGATCCCCGCATAGTTAGGATTCAAAATAATACTGACTACTGGATTGCCACTCTGTTAGATCCACAGTATACAAGAGTAAATTTTACCAGATGTTTCTCGCCTTGGAAAGGGATGCACTAATGCTGAAGTATCGAAACGCGCTTGTTGATAATCTTAAGATTGGTTTTCCCCAAGCAGCAGTAAGGCACACAGTGTGCACTGCCATTGTAGATTTCCAACCCCGGCGATATCAATTTATCAACACAAAAACATTAGCAGCAGCAATGTAAGTGGCAGAAGCAATTTTTGTGAGTTGTTTCACACATTTTTTAGACCAGTCTGTGCACCAGCACAACTTAGTACAAGTCTTTCACGTAGTGAACAACTGGAGAGGATGGTGCAGTAGTATCTTGGCTCAATATCAATGCCATCAGGGAGGGTTTGGTCCCTTTTACATTTTGGTCTTCAAAAATGAAACAGTGGTCTGAGGTTTTCTGTCATGCCTTGGAGGTTTTAATATGCCCGTCAGCCAGCGTTCTCTCAGAATGTGTCATCAGCACTGTTGGTGGTGTCCAGATGGATAAGCACATTCGGCTGTCCCTTGAAAGTGTAGACCACCTAACTTCATCAAGATGAAACGGTCATGGATCTCCAAGGACTTTTGTACCCCAATAGCAGATTGTGCAGCCTAGGTGATGGTGTAGTTTTTAGAGTGTTGTATGTTCTGGCTTCTGTGCCTGTTGTTGCTACTGCTGCTATTGTCTACCCCTAATTTTTTTGAAATGTGGAGACTCCTGGTTGGGTCTCCATCTGGTGTGTTTCTTGTAGTGGAAGGAGTGTCAGTCCCCATTATACTATTTTTACTCTAGTGAAATTGATGCCACTTTGGTGGCGTATGGCAATAATGTTTGGAAATGTGGATAGAGACTCCAAGTTTGGTCTCCTTCATGTGTGTTGCCTGTAACAGTAGGGCTTCCAGACCGGCATGCCTGCACTTTCAGTCAACTACCTGTGTCGCTATCCATAAATTTGTCTACCAATAGTACTCTATGAAACTGATGTTTGTGCCACCTGAGTGTGGCTGAGCAGAAAAGCAACTTGAGCTGTTACATGAGGTATCAGGGCTCCAAGCACAGCAGGCGTACACTGATCCCTCAGTCACCTTGTCTTGCTTTGAAGTTCAATTCAAAGCTGTAAATGCTGGCACAGACCCTGATACCTCATGCATGGCCCATGGCTGACTGCTGCTGTGCCATTTTAAAATTTGCACTGTTGGTCAATTGATGCCACTTTCCTGGTGTCTGGCCCTAATTTGAGCTGTTTTGGCAGCTTATTGGCCCCTTTGAAGGTGTTGTCTAGGCGTTTGGTTTTGCCTCCCATTGAATCCAATGTGACTTGGATATGTTCAATGAACGATTCGGCGACCTTTAGGAAATTCGTCAATCAGAACCAAATCGAGACTTGAAAGATTCTCTCATTTCTATTTTTAACCTGTTCAAATAAATTTTATTCAAGAACACATTGGCGCCCTGTTATACACATTCTGCCTTGAACACCATAGGTCTTTAAGCAGTTTTAACCTCGCAATAGAAATGCTGGGGGCCCTTAAGAGAACGGGGGGCCTAGGAAATTGAGCAGTTTGTCCTCATCCAAACGCCGGTCTAGACTGTAACTAGGGTTTATTTTTGGAGTAGGGCTTATATTGGAAGCATTCTTAAAAAATCCTGTAAAATCATGCTAAGGCTTATTTTCAGAATAGGTCTTACTTTCGGGGAAACACGGTAGTATTATTGCTATTACTGATCAATCCCTTAATCATGTATCTTTATTTGTGTACTGCAGTTAACATTTTCAGTAACTAACCCTAAGAAACTCTGCATTCCTGTGTTTATGGGTCTCCATGGTTACGGAATTCGAGAAAGTAATTTTACTGCTTTGCTATTACATTTAGAAATATGCATTTTCTCTATTTATTCAGAAATCACAAAGATTCAGTCCTTGAATATCAAGCAGGCAATCACTTAAGCCAAAGACATAATAGTTATCTATATTAATGTTTTAATAGTATAAAAGTATACAATTGTTAATGAGCACAATTATTGTTAAAAGGGTTTACACACAATGGAAATGTATCATCTTTCCATAGGATAAGTAATATAATTTTGATTTCTGCAGGTTTCACTGTGGGGAACCCAATAATTGCTAGACCGGTGCTTCCCAACTCTCTGATCCTTCTTTCTGCATGATAATAGTAAGGGTTCTTTCACACAAGTGTATTATTATACGTCTGCATTACAAATTTGCAATATAGGTGTATAATGAAACAGTATGCATTAATCAGTATTTAATCAGTTTTTGCATCTGTATTTTCATTCTTTGCTATTTTTTTTCAATGGGGCAAAACTATTGATGCAATACTGATGCATTCATATTGTTAAGCACTCCCCATTAGTGATGAGCGAGCACTAAAATGCTCGGGTACTCGTTACTCGGTTCAAGCAAATTGTAATGTTTGGGTGCTTGACTCGAATAACGAGTCTAATGGAAGTCAATGGAAAACTCAAGCATTTTTCTGGCACCTCCCCCCCTTCCCTGGAGGTCTGGAGGGGATCTAAAATTGGTCAAATTGGTGGAAACAGCGCTGAGATGACATGGAAATAGACCCCTGGAAGCATCTCTGAATCCCAGGTTGCAGCTGTGAACAATATTGTCAGAGTATTACACCAGTTTTATGGACTGACAATAAAACATACAAAACTGAAGATAAAATGGATTTTATGCGAAAGAATGTTGAGAAACATTCTTTCCAGGATAATGACTTGTATATAAGGCAAAATAAATAAGAAAAAAAATGCTCCTCCACACCTTGGACTATGTTCACACATAGTGTTTTTGCTGCATTTTTGCACGTGTGCATTGCTTTCAACGGTGAAAAAAGCATTCACCAGTAAATGTAATTATAACATTTTAATTCCTTATCTTGCCATGTGGTGCGTCAGACATCATCAGACACATTCATTTTTTTCCGGGCCATCAGGCGACCCTTATTATTGTTGGAGGACCATCGGTCAGCCCTCACTATTGTTAGAGGCCTCAATATTGTTATAGAGCCATTTGGTCCTCACTCAACATTTTTGGTGGGGCATCAGCCGGCTATGTTTTGAATAACCACATATTGATACTGCATTATAATTTATCCATATGATGTGGTCAAATTTTCTTTTTTTGTATTATTATTAATACTGTAAAGTTTGAAACTTGGTGGCCAGCTGGCAGCCCTCACAATTTATAGCGAGCCAGCAGGCAGGCCCCACTATTTTTAGAGGGCCAGCAGGCATCTTGTGAACAGATGAGACCAAGATAGAGCTTTTTATTTAACCACATCACTCAACTATTTAGTGTAAATGGAATTAGGCCTACAAATAAAAGAACACAATACTTACAGTTAAACATGGTGGTGATTCAAAGATATTTAGGGATTGTTTTGCTGCCTCTGGCACTGGGTACCGTGACTGAGTGCAAAGCATCATGAAATGTGAAGATTCCAAAAGGATTTTGGATCAAAATGTAGCACCCAGACTCAGTGTCAGAAATCTGGGTTTGCATCCTAGGTCATGGGTCTTCTAGCAGGACAATGACCCCAAACATACTTCAAGAAACACCCAGAAATGAATGGAAACAAAGCACTAGAGAGTTCTGAATTGGTAATTCCAGCTCCAGTAGAGTCAAGTCTCCCACCACTACCTCTTACATATACAATGCATTGTAAAAGTATTTGGCCCCCTTGAACTTTTCTACCTTTTGCCACATTTCTGGCTTCAAACATAAAGATATAAAATTCTACTTTTTTGGGGAAGAATAAACAAGTGGGACACTTGTTTTGAAGTTTGCCACACGCCACCTGGGAGACACACCAAACATGTTGAATAAGGTGCTCTGGTCAGATGAAACCAAAATCGAACTTTTTTGCCACAATGCAAAACGATATGTTTGGCGTAAAAGCAGCACAGCTCATCACCCTCAAAACACCATCCCCACTGTCAAACATGGTGGTGGCAGCATCATGGTTTGGCACTGCTTTTCTTCAGCAGGGACAGGGAAGATGGTTAAAATTGATGGGAAGATGGACAGAGCCAAATACAGGACCATTCTGGAAGAAAACCTGTTGGAGTCTGCAAAAGACTTGAGACAGGGAAGGAGATTTATCTTCCAACAAGACAATGATCCCAAACATAAAGCAAAATCTACAATGGAATGGTTCAAAAATAAACCATGTTAGAATGGCCAAGTCAAAGTCCAGACCGGAATCCATTCGAGAATCTGTGGAAAGAGCTGAAAACTGCTGTTCACAAACGCCCTCCATCCAACCTCAATGAGCTCAAGCTGTTTTGCAAGGAAGAATGGGCAAGAATTTCAGCCTCTCGATGTGCAAAACTGATAGAGACATACCCCAAGCGACTTGCATCTGTAATCGCAGCAAAAGGTGGCGCTATAAAGTATTACTCAAGGGGGCCGAATAATATAGCACGCCCCTCTTTTCAGTTTTTAATTTGTTAAAAAAGTATAAAATATCCAATAAATTTCGTTCCATTACACGATTGTGTCCCACTTGTTGTTGATTCTTCCCAAAATTTTGAATTTTATATCAATATGTTTGAAGCCAGAAATGTGGCAAAAGGTAGAAAAGTTCAAGGGGGCCAAATACTTTCACAATGCACTGTAGAAGCTACAGAGAAATTGTGAATGGACACATTAAATCAGCAAATTTTGTTAACTTCGATGAATATATGTCAACTATGTTGAATGTCTGAAAATTGAGTTTCTGGTTCTGGCTTATATCCTAAGTCATGTGATAAGGCTAGTTAAAGGGTCACTATTGACTTTTAGAATTGCTACTTCATGTAGGTGGCACTAGAGTTCTGGTCCTCTTCCTCTTTGAAGAGACAATTTGCATATTTCCCTGAGGAGCATTGTAGCTTTAAAGGTCTCCTCACCATGACATTCTTAACATGTCGCTCTCCGCAAGGAAAAATGTTGCCCCTTAGATGTCAACTATATTAAATTTCTGTCAACTTCAATGAATTTTTGTTCGCTTTGATAAATTGTGTCTATCCCTATACTAAATGCAGCTAACAACAGTATTAATAGGAAATAGAATAAAGTTTTTTTTTCGGTTGCAACAAGAGATGAGCGTTGTTCGACTCGAACTGTTCGCCAATCTCAAATTCGAGCTGTTTTGGGCGGTGTTCGAGCCGTTCGGCGAACACGAACGATTTGAGAAAAATTCGGCTGTTCGAGGTTATGTTCGATAACTGTTCGTGCACCAAAATCATAACTGGATTTTTTCTCAGTAATGATGAAAATTAATGTTAATACGCAGTTTGAGTGTACAGCGGGGTGGGGGGAGGGGCAGGGGATGGATCTCTGCAGGAGTAATGAAGATCTCCATTTTTTTTTCTCTTTCCCGCATTTACAGTGGGGAGGTGCAATCTGTCAGCCTATCAGCAGCGCACACACGGAGCAAAGTGCTTTTTTTCACACAAGCAAGGGCATGTGTCATTGGCAGTGTATGTCACATGTCCTTGCCCTATAAGACCAAGCCATTTTCCCCATCGCCACCATTTTCTCACTGCTGCAGCTGCGTGTTAGACGGCACCGCTGTTGCTGCGTGCGCTATACCTTGTTAATTTCAAGCCAATTTTCGCACAAATCTACAGATAGCTTGGGAGTAGGGAATAGTTGTGATTGCAGTCCTTTTAAGGACTAGGTTACAGCATTTCCTACGACTTTTATCAGGCGGGTCTGTGCTCTTAAATAGATAGATTGTGGGAGTAAAGACTAATTGTAATTGCAGTCCTTTTCAGGACTAGGTTACATCAGTTCCTATCAGTTTTTGCCAGGCAGGTCTGTGCCAGTGCTGTGCAAGTTTTTTTCATAGCATTTGGCTGAATCTAGCAAAGCTAATCCTTTTTGGTCTATTGCAGAGTGTGTTAGTCAGTGGAGTTGCCTATCTGTGTTGCAAGATATACCACCTGTGTATAGAATACCAATTTTTTTACTGCACCTAGTGAAGTAAAATCTTTTGGGCATAGCATCATTCTATTAGTCCATCTATACTGACCTCCATCAGGTTGCAAATTGAATATAATTTTTTTCTGCATCTAGCTCTGAAAAAATATTTGGCCTTCTAGCAGTGTGTGGGACTTGTTCTATTAGTCCATCTATACTGACCTCCATCACGCTGCAAATTCAAAATAATTTTTTGTCTGCATCTAGCTCTGAAAAAATAATTGGCCTTCTAGCAGTGTGTGGGACTTTCTCTATTAGTCCATCTATACTGACCTCCATCAGGTTGCAAATTCAAAATAATTTTTTGTCTGCATCTAGCTCTGAAAAAATATTTGGCCTTCTAGCAGTGTGTGGGACTTTCTCTATTAGTCCATCTATACTGACCTCCATCAGGCTGCAAATTAAAAATAATTTTTCTGCATCTACCTCTGAAAAAATATTTGGCCTTCTAGCTGTGTGAGGGACTTGTTCTATTAGTCCATCTATACTGACCTCCATCACGCTGCAAATTCAAAATAATTTTTTGTCTGCATCTAGCTCTGAAAAAATATTTTGCCTTCTAGCCGTGTGTGGGACTTTCTCTATTAGTCCATCTATACTGACCTCCATCAGGTAGCAAATTAAAAATAATTTATATCTGCATCTAGCTCTGAAAAAATATTTGGCCTTCTAGCAGTGTGTGGGACTTTCTCAATTAGTCCATCTATACTGACCTCCATCAGGTTGCAAATTAAAAATAATTTTTTGTCTGCATCTAGCTCTGAAAAAATATTTGGCCTTCTAGCAGTGTGTGGGACTTTCTCTATTAGTGCATCTATACTGACCTCCATCAGGTTGCAAACTGAATATATTTTTTTCTGCATCTACCTCTGAAAAAATATTGGGCTTCTAGCTGTGTGTGGGACTTGTTCTATTAATCCATCTATACAGACCTCCATCAGGTTGCAAACTGAATATAATTTTTTTCTGCATCTACCTCTGAAAAAATATTTGGGCTTCCAGCTGTGTGTGGGACTTGTTCTATTAATCCATCTATACAGACCTCCATCAGGTTGCAAACTGAATATAATTTTTTTCTGCATCTACCTCTGAAAAAATATTTGGGCTTCTAGCTGTGTGTGGGACTTGTTCTATTAGTCCATTTATACTGACCTCCATCAGGTTGCAAACTGAATATAATTTTTTTCTGCATCTAGCTCTGAAAAAATATTTGGCCTTCTAGCAGTGTGTGGGACTTTCTCTATTAGTCCATCTATACTGACCTCCATCAGGTTGCAAATTAAAAATAATTTTTATCTGCATCTAGCTTTGAAAAAATATTTGGCCTTCTAGCAGTGTGTGGGACTTTCTCTATTAGTCCATCTATACTGACCTCCATCAGGTTGCAAATTAAAAATAATTTTTTGTCTGCATCTAGCTCTGAAAAAATATTTGGCCTTCTAGCAGTGTGTGGGACTTTCTCTATTAGTCCATCTATACTGACCTCCATCAGGTTGCAAATTCAAAATAATTTTTTGTCTGCATCTAGCTCTGAAAAAATATTTGGGCTTCTAGCTGTGTGTGGGACTTGTTGTATTAGTCCATCTATACTGACCTCCATCAGGTTGCAAACTGAATATATTTTTTTCTGCATCTACCTCTGAAAAAATATTGGGCTTCTAGCTGTGTGTGGGTCTTGTTCTATTAATCCATCTATACAGACCTCCATCAGGTTGCAAACTGAATATAATTTTTTTCTGCATCTACCTCTGAAAAAATATTGGGCTTCTAGCTGTGTGTGGGACTTGTTGTATTAGTCCATCTATACTGACCTCCATCAGGTTGCAAACTGAATATATTTTTTTCTGCATCTACCTCTGAAAAAATATTGGGCTTCTAGCTGTGTGTGGGACTTGTTGTATTAGTCCATCTATACTGACCTCCATCAGTTTGCAAACTGAATATATTTTTTTCTGCATCTACCTCTGAAAAAATATTGGGCTTCTAGCTGTGTGTGGGACTTGTTGTATTAGTCCATCTATACTGACCTCCATCAGGTTGCAAACTGAATATATTTTTTTCTGCATCTACCTCTGAAAAAATATTGGGCTTCTAGCTGTGTGTGGGTCTTGTTCTATTAATCCATCTATACAGACCTCCATCAGGTTGCAAACTGAATATAATTTTTTTCTGCATCTAGCTCTGAAAAAATATTTGGCCTTCTAGCAGTGTGTGTGACTTGTTCTATTAGTCCACCTATACTGACCTCCATCAGGTTGCAAATTCAAAATAATTTTTTGTATGCATCTAGCTCTGAAAAAATATTTGGCCTTCTAGCAGTGTGTGGGACTTTCTCTATTAGTCCATCTATACTGACCTCCATCAGGTTGCAAACTGAATCTAATTTTTTTCTGCATCTAGCTCTGAAAAAATATTTGGCCTTCTAGCAGTGTGTCAGACTTTCTCTATTAGTCCATCTATACTGACCTCCATCAGGTTGCAAATTAAAAATAATTTTTATCTGCATCTACAGTACCTCTGAAAAAATATTTGGGCTTCTAGCTGTGTGTGGGACTTGTTGTATTAGTCCATCTATACTGACCTCCATCAGGTTGCAAACTGAATATATTTTTTTCTGCATCTACCTCTGAAAAAATATTGGGCTTCTAGCTGTGTGTGGGTCTTGTTCTATTAATCCATCTATACAGACCTCCATCAGGTTGCAAACTGAATATAATTTTTTTCTGCATCTACCTCTGAAAAAATATTGGGCTTCTAGCTGTGTGTGGGACTTGTTGTATTAGTCCATCTATACTGACCTCCATCAGGTTGCAAACTGAATATATTTTTTTCTGCATCTACCTCTGAAAAAATATTGGGCTTCTAGCTGTGTGTGGGACTTGTTCTATTAATCAATCTATACAGACCTCCATCAGGTTGCACACTGAATATATTTTTTTCTGCATCTACCTCTGAAAAAATATTGGGCTTCTAGCTGTGTGTGGGACTTGTTGTATTAGTCCATCTATACTGACCTCCATCAGGTTGCAAATTGAATATAATTTTTTTCTGCATCTAACCCAGCCAATAGTTTTGGCCTAATACCACAGTTTGGCCACTCAGCTCTGCTCGGTTACCATCCATTGTTTTTTTGTGCAAACAACTCCAGAGTTGTGAATTAGTTAACCACCAAAATGAGTGGAAAAAGGCCTGCTGCTGGTGGAAAGGGGAATAGGCGTGTTGGGAAGGGGAAAAAAGGTTGTGTCCGTGGGGTAGGTGTTAAAGCAACAGTAACATCTGCAGAAGAAAGACCATCTTCCAGCCAAACTAAAATGTCTACTTCTTTTAGCGGACAATGTGATAAGATCCCTTTCTTACGGCCACGCCAATCGCTACAAATTCCAGATGAGGCACAAAAACAGCAGGTGCTTCAACGGATATCAAGTGCTCCTTTAAGTGGGCTCTCCTCCACATCAACTTCAACATCACAAATACTCCAGTCCTCAAAGGTGTCACCCAAATCGCACTTGCTTCCTCACAGCTCCCAAATCTCCAGCTGCCCGTCTGAGTATGAGGTAGAACAGATGGTTGAGTCTGCAGAGCTGTTTACTCATACTATAGCCTGGGAATCAGAGGTCGACTCCAGCGCTTCTGTGAATGCAGACGAGGAAATGATCTGCACTGATGCTCAGAATCTTTATGAGTCGGATCCAGGACCAGACGCAGAAGGTTCTGACCATAATGTAGACCCTCATTCCCAAACTGTAACTCCTGTTGGTGGAGACAATGAGGAAGACGATGATAAGACTCAAATACCTGATTGGAGCGACAACTTTAGTTTTTTGTCAGGGCAGGAACAGGTTGGCTCTGAGGACGACGGGTGTGATAACACACAGGGTGATGATGATGAGGTTGGAGATCCCACTTACTGTCAACCCACAGTCAGCCAAGAGATGAGGTCAGCAGAGGAGGTGGAGGAAGATGCTAGTGACGACGAGGTCAGGTTGCGCCTTCCTGGACAGAGACGTAGTACTGGAAGCACGTCAACAACTGCATCCTCAAACACAACTCTGCCTCTCACCACAAGTCGTGGTGGCTCTTCAGGTCGCATGGGTGCTAAGCCTTGCATAGCCTGGGCATTTTTTCAGATCGATAAAGATGACCCAACTCGTGTTATCTGTAACATTTGTCAGCAAAAGCTAAGTAGAGGCCAAAAAATACATAGTTTGAGTACTTCATGCATGAACCGGCACATGGACATGAAGCATAAGTTGCAGTGGGAAGCTCAGTGTGCTACAATGCGGCCTAGCCGGCCGGGCCAACCACCGTCTGCCATATCTTGTGCATCCGCGGCCTCTTCATCCTCTGTGACTGGGGGGACAGCAGTCACACCTGTTTTGGGGCGCAGACCTGCCACCTCTTTACCCGCAACAGCCAGCGTGATTGGCAGGTCATCATTTTCTTTGGAGGTGGTAACACCAGCTGGTGTTGAGCGCTGTCCGACATCGATAGCACCACCTTTGGATCAAGGCAACCTAACATGTCCGCCTGCATCTTCCTCACAGACCGGCAGTTTGCCGGGGACACCCTTATCAACCCCGTCTAAGCACAACAGCCAGCCCTCGGTCCCTCAGATGTGGACAAGTAAAAGACCATTTCCTCCTAGCCATGAGAAAGCTAAGAGGTTGAATTTCACCATCTGCAAGCTCTTGGCTACAGAAATGCTGCCTTTCCGCCTGGTGGACACAGAGGATTTTCGAGACCTTATGTCCGTCGCAGTGCCCCAGTACCAGATGCCCAGTCGGCACTACTTCTCAAAGAAAGGTGTGCCTGCGCTCCACCAGCATGTCGCACACAACATCACCGCTTCTTTGAGAAACTCTGTGTGTGACAGGGTGCATTTCACCACAGACACTTGGACGAGTAGGCATGGACAGGGGCGTTACATGTCGCTGACTGGGCACTGGGTAACTATGGTGACAGCAGGACAAGGGGCTGCTGTCCAAGTCTTGCCGTCCCCACGAGTTGTGCGTCAATCCTCTTTATGTCAAAGTTCCTCCACTGCTTCTGCCTCCTCAACCTCCTCTCGGTCTTCCACCTGCACCCAAAGCCTGTCTGGTCATGCCACAAGCTTTCTAACTGCGCAGAAGGGATCCTGCACACCTCCTTACTATGCTGGCAGTAGGGCTCAACGTCATCAGGCGGTTTTTACTTTGAAATGTCTGGGAAATGTGAGTCACACAGCTGAGGAGTTGTGGTCAGCTCTGGAGAACCAATTTCATGAATGAATGAATTTTTAGCCCACTATCCCAGACTAGATGGCCTTCTGCAGAGGGCACGGTCGCTGTGTGCTCACTTCCGTCGTTCGCATCCCGCAGCTCAGCGACTTACATCTCTACAGAAGTCGTTGGGCCTGCCACTTCACCGGCTAAAATGCGATGTGCCTACCCGGTGGAATTCAACTCTGCACATGTTGCAGCGACTGTGGCAGCACCGACAAGCCCTGGTGCAATACGTTCTGACATATAGCCTGGGCCAACGAGATCCAGACGTGGGGCAAATCACGCTGGAGGAGTGGTCTCAGATCAGGGACCTATGCACCCTTCTGCACAGTTTTGAAATGGCGACGAAGATGTTTAGTGCTGACAATGCCATTATCAGCATGACTATTCCGGTGACTTACATGTTGGAGCACATGTTAAACAGAATTCGGAGTCAGGTGGTGGCACAAGAGGAGGTGGAGGAAGTAGAGGAGGAGGCGTTGTATGCGGAAGGGCTAACATCTGCAAGGTCCAGACGGTAGGCAGCACCAAGGCGGCAGGCATGTGAGGGTGGGGGAGATGGTTTTACCAGGGCGCATGATAGCAGCCAAACTAGTGAGGAAGGTGCAGGAGCCCAGGAAGAAGTGGAGGACGAACTGATGGAAGACTCATCAGATGAGGGAGACCTTGATCACATTTCTGTTGTGCGAGGTTGGGGGGAGAGGACAGAGGAAGGAAGCATGATTGTTACCTCGCCACCAACACAACAGGGACTTGGTGCTCCTGGATGCGCAACACACATGAGTGCCTTCTTGCTGCACTACCTGCAACATGACCCTCGAATTGTGAGAATTAGAAATAATCCTGACTACTGGGTTGCCACACTGTTAGATCCCCGGTACAAAAGTAAATTTGCAGAAATTATTCCTGCCATAGAAAGGGATGCACGCATGCAGGAGTATCAGCAGAGACTGTTGCAGAATCTTACATGTGCTTTTCCACAAAACACCAGTGGTGCACGTAGTGAATCTCACAGTTCCAACTTGCCAACCGTGGAACCGTCAAGTGTTCAGCACTCAAACCGTAACAGAACCACAGTATCTGCTGGTAACATCAATTTTGCGGAATCATTTCACCACTTTTTTAGCCCATCCTTTGCAAGGCCACAGGAGACAAGAAGTCTGACACATAGTCAACGCCTAGAGACGATGGTACAGGAGTATCTCCAAGTAAACATTGAAGCCATGACTGTGTCACTGGACCCTTGCTCTTTTTGGGCTTCCAATATGGATAAATGGCCGGAGCTAGCCACTTATGCCTTGGAGATCTTGTCATGCCCCGCAGCCAGCGTTCTGTCTGAACGTGTTTTCAGCGCTGCTGGTGGTGTGCTGACAGCTAAGCGCACGCGGCTCTCCACTGATAATGTAGACAGACTCACGTTCATAAAGATGAACAAATCATGGATCCGAAACGACTTTTACTCTCCCCTGTGTCATCCTGGGGAGAGTAAAAGCTTGATGATTGGTTAAAATCACCCTACCAACCGTTTTAAGCTTTCAAATTACTAATCATGTTTATCTGTATCTTGGCTGGAAAATAATTTGGGCTTTTTAGCAGTGTGCAGCACTGATTCTATTAGGCCATCTATAATAAGCTCCACCAGATTTAAAATTACTAATCATGTTTATCTGTATCTTGACTGGAAAATAAATTGGGCTTTGTAGCAGTGTGCAGCACTGATCCTATTAGGCCATCTATACTAATCTCCACCAGATTTAAAATTAATAATAATTTTTAGCTGCATTTAGCCGGAAAATAATTTTGGGGCTCCGAGATGCGCAAGACACATAAGTGCCTTTTGCTGCACTACCTGCAACATGACCCTCATATTGTCAGAATTCGAAGTAATCATGACTACTGGGTTGCCACACTCTTAGATCCCCCAAACTTTTCGATCAACCTTTTCATTTTAATAAAGACCAAAAAAATGGTCATTTTTGAAATTATAAGCATTAGCAGGTTATTAGAAACTGAAATCAAACAGTTTTCAACTCAAAACTTTATTCTAGGTGATGTTACATTTTCACATAGGACCCCTTGTTCGAAAGGAGCTTCTGAACTCTCTCGTCCATTGAATTTGTCAGGTTTTGGATGGTTTCTGCTTCAATTGTTTTGCATGAGGACAGAATACACTCCCAGAGCTGTTGCTTAGATGTGAACTGCCTCCCTCCATCATAGACACTCCTTTTGATGATGCTCCAGAGATGCAGATGTTTTATGTGCAGCATGAGATGGTGCATTATCATGCAGAAAAATGATCTTGCTGTGAAATAAACGGTTCTTCTTCTTGAACCATGGCAGGAAGTGCTGTTTGAGAAAATCCACATACATTATGGAGTTCATCTTTAGCGCCTTCAGGGATCCTAAAGGGGCCGACAATCTCTCTCCCCATGATTCCAGCCCAAAACATTACTCCACCTCCTCCTTGTTGGCGCTGTAGCCGTGTTTGCGTGGGGTGTCCATCAACCAGCCATCCTCCACTCCATCCATCTGGACCATCGAGCGCTGCACGGCACTCATCCGTGATCAAAACAGTTTTGAAATCAGTCTTCATGTAATGTTTGGCCCACTGGAGCCGTTTCTGCTTGTGTGAAGTGGATAGAAGAGGTTGACAGGATGGCGTATGCACAGCTGCAAACCTCTGAAGGACCCTGCATCTTGTTGTTCGGGGGACGTTGGAGGCACCAGCAGCTTCAAAAACTTGTCTGCTGCTATGACAAGGCTTTTTTGCCGCTGCTCTTTTAACCTGACGTAATTGCCTGTAGGAAAGAGTCCTCAATTTGCCCTTATCAGCACGCACACGTGTGTACTGTGAATCAGCTACATACTTCTTGATTGCCAAGACACTTCATCCTGATCATCGCACAATGTTGATTGTAGTCATGCCTTGACCTAAACACTCCACAATTTGTTGCTTCTCAGCAGCCGACACATTCTTTTTCTTTCCCATTTTGGCAGAAAATGTAGGCTGCTTAATAATGTGAGACAGCCTTCTTAAGTAGTCTTGCCTTTCATTGGACACACCTGCCAAACTAATTAGCACAGGTGTCTGCAATTGCTTACAGTGATATAAAGAGCCCTGACACACATCACCATCAATGAGTTTAACTGACAAACAAACAAATTCTTCCCTTATCACTCCTAAACACTTTTTGCATAATAATTTGGAACACAGTGTACATGTGCTTTTCCACAAAACACCAGTGGTTCACGTAGTGAATCTTACAGTTCTAACTTGCCAACCGTGGTCTGTATGGAGTTGTTCAATAAAGGGCCCAAAATTAAGATAACATAGATGGGAGAGGTCTCTATGAATAGGAATTCCTAAGTATTTGATACCCTGTGAGGGCCAGGCAAAGGGAAAGTTGGACTGGATGGAATCCTATATGGATTTGGGGAGGGAGACATCGAGGGCCTCAGACTTCGCTGCATTGATTTTAAAATTTGACCATGTAACAAAGTGATCTATTTCAGCCATAACAGCATAGATGGATATATGTGATTGAGTGATATATACTAGGACATCATCAGCAAATAGAGAGCACTTGTACTCGGTGCCTCCCACCTCAATCCACCTAATATTGGGGTTATGGCGAATTGATGAGAGCAGGTGCTCCATCACTAGGATGTATAAGGGAGGGGACAGAGGACATCCCTGCCTTGTCCCATTGGTGATTGTGAAAGGTGATGAAAATGTTCTGATGCACCCCCTGGGCTTTGGGACACCCGGAGCCGGACCCTTTTTGGTGGATGCTGGTGGTTGTAGTCTTCGTGGCGGCGACCAGGTTCCGTGGCTCAGGGTGGTCAAACCAGTGGCGCAACTATTTATGTGGTTTTGATGTTTAAATGTCCGACTACGCCACCCGTGGATTGCGGTCAGAGTGAACCGCCGCTGCAGGGCAGACCGCTGAGGCTGGTGTTGTGGGTGCAGCAGAGCGTAGCATAACTCCCCACGGGAGGAGTATAGCCTCAGGGCAGTGTATGCGGAGGATGGGGGTGATGGTGCAGGGCAGCAGCAGTAACGACACGGAGTCAGTGATGCAGTCCAGGGCCTTTACTCACAGTTCTTATTATCCAGACCACGTCTGCAGGTAACGGCTGCCCACGTCGTACTGTGCTCACCAGGTGAGGGGCTCAGACAACTCCCAGATAACTTTGGAGCGCTTCACAGGACCCCCTTTGTGTGTCCTTTGTCTGGCCTTTCTTACCAACCCTTCTGTCCGGCTGCCTCGGGCCTCCTCTTGGTAAACTTGGCGCCAGTTTCCCTGACCCTATGTGGTGCCATCCTAGCGGGTGTAGCGAGGGGCTGCGCCACATAAAATGTCACAGCCTCCTGTTTCTAGCTGAGGGTCGTTTCCTGCCTCCACTAGTGTCGGGGACCAGTCTCCCCCTTTGGCCTGACCCCTCCATGCAGGTGGATTCGGGCGTGCAGTGGCGACTCGCCCGTCCGCACCCCTGGGATCCCTTCATTCCTCGTTCCTGGAGCCTTCTCCGCTCCTCTTGCTTCCTTCTCCCTCTTCCAGGCCTGGGCCTCTGTTACTAGGCCCGCCTCCGGAGCAGAGCTCATGCAGAGCCCCTGCTCCCTGCCACTTCTGCTCAGACTTCTCTGCACTGAACTAAGATGGTGCCCACCTTTTATACTCCCTTCTCAATGCACCCAGGAACTGCTTCCTCCCTGCTCCTGCACTACAGGGTTCCCCTTCCTCAGTGTTCCCTCCCCCCACTCCAGCCAGGGACAGGGACTGTCGTGCCCATCTCAGAGGCATATTGGTCGCCCTGCCCCACGGCAATGTGGTGTAATGCATGCAGGTGTCGGGTCCTGATCCACACTCCATCCTTACCTGAGAGTGAGATATCACACCTCTGGGTGGGGTGCAATACCTCTTTAGCAACCGAGCCCTCAGGGTGCTACAGTTCCATTTATCTTCAGCCTAGGTGACGTATTGTGATACAGGGCCGTGATTTTGGCTATAAAAGGGTCCCCTAGACCCCTACCCCAAGCTTTTTAAGAGAATCATATATGGCGTGCCAGGAGACTCTATGGAATGCTTTCTCAGCATCCAACGAGAGTATCTAATTACAAATTTTTAACTGCATCTAGCCCAGGAAATACTTTGTGCCTAGTAGCAGTGTCTGCTAGTCAGCGGATTATCCCGGCTGTTAAGCAAGCTACACCACCTGTAGTTTGGACACTTAATTTTTTCAAAGGAAATGCTTCGGGACCACGGGATACTCAGTGAAGAGCATCAGGAGGCACCCCAAGGCATAGGGGCTGGGACTGGCAGTAGGATGCCTTGCGGTGGACAGCCGAGCTCGATCCTTATAAAAGCTTTTTAACTGCAGCAGCTTTTGTGGACGCTACTGGAGCTGGAATTACGCGGCTGCTGGCATGAGACTTGCCCTCCAATAGATCCTTGTAAATGGATTTAAAGTGTATTCATTCAAATTAGAGAGACAATTTAAATTTAAAAGCTTAGAGCTGCCTCCACCACAGGGGATCTCGCTCAACCCACCAGCAGACAGGCACCAGTATTGGGAGAGGGGGGCTGGCCGTCAGGGTTCAGCGCGGCTCTGGCACAAACCCGGCGATACGGAGGTGGCACGGGCAGGAGCGGACTGAACGTGTCGGCTTCTCACTTTTTGGATTTTAGAAGGGCATGACATGCCTATATCTGTGTCTCCCCCTCCTTTTACTCCTCCACCTCTTTTCTTTTCGCATGACTATATGTACTTGTCACTTTTCCATGTGTTAGTTGTGTCTTCTGAGCAGTTTGTCAGCTTTTGGACACCTTTGAAGGTGTTTTCTATGTGTTTCTATGTGTTTTTGTTTGCCTGCCATTGGTTTTAACGGTGTTCGAAGGTGTTCGACGAACAGTTCGACGAACAGTTCGGCAAACACACGGGTGTTCGACAAACCGAACCGAACTCGAACACTACGGGGTGGCTCAACACTAGTTGCAACAGCATGGACTATAAGGCAATAATTTCTGACTAGATGCCTGCAAGATGCTATCTTTTGTGCGAGAGCTCACCGTACACGAATTGCAGATAAGAGAGCAATTGTAGAATATAGAATCGATCGGCCTCATAAAAAAAATATTTTTTTTCCACTAAGAAATTATTAAGGAGTGGGCCTCCTAGACTGTTAATATGTATGTACTAAGTGCAAAAGCTGCCAAAATTTCGGAGGCACTCCAGTACTCATTTGAAAAGATGTGATGAATTTGAAAAATTGTAGCTATATTTATTAAGAAGTGGGTCTCCTAAACTGTTAATGCGTATGCAGTAAGTACAAAGGCTTTCAAAAATTAAGAGCCACTCCAATACCCCGTTGAAGAGACATAGTGAAGGTCCTCAGAAAAATGTTAAAGAGTGGGTCTTTTAGATTATAATTTGTATGCAGTAAGTGCAGGGGCTGCCAAAAATTACGAGGCACTCCAATATCCCTTTGGAGAGACATAGTAAAGGGCCTCAGAAAAACTTAGTAAAAATTATCAAGAAGTGGGTGTCCTTGACTCTTAATACATATGCATTAAGTGCAAAAGCTGCCGAAAATTATGAGGCACTCTAATATCCCGTTGAAGAGACGTAGTGAATGGCCTCAGAAAAATTTTAGTAAAAATTATTAAGGAGTGAGTCTGCTAGACTGTTAATGCGTATGCAGTAAGTGCAAGGGCTGCAAACAATTAGGAGAAGAAACGTAGTGGAGGGCCTCAGAATTTTTTTTTTCCTATTATTAAGGAGTGGGTCTCCTAGACTAGTAATGCCAGATCTGTTACTGGTATGATGCATGATGTCACTGATGAGACATGCAGAGCTGCACTGGGAAAAAGGTACCCTACTCACCACAGCGACTTTATTATCTGCAGGCAGCACTTGTTCTTTTCTTCCTTCTTTCTAACCACAAGTGTGGGTCTCATTAGATCTTGCAGGTGGGTCCTTGATGAGACCTGAAGGTCACGATCACTCTTTACAGATACCGCTGCTTAGTAGGTGCAATGATACGTGCATGGCCGGATAGTTTCCACGGTGATGCTAGGAGGGAAAAGGGCTTGTTTTCCTTCTTTTTGTTTCCAAGCATTTTTGATTGTGCACAGGTCTAAATTATCCCAAAATGGTCCAGGGGAGGTTTTGAAGCTTTCAGGCGCAATAACAATAGTCAATGTCTTCTGATTTAGTTATAAAAGGGCATTCCATGCTCAAAATTAGCAGAGCTTCAGAAGACTGCATACATCAGAACTTTTTGAGCTAAATGCAAAACACTATGTGTGGCGAAGAACTAACACTGGACATCACCCTGAAAACACCATTCCTGCCCTCAAACATGGTGGTGGAAGCATCATGCTGTGGGGATGTTTTTCTTCAGCAGGGACAGGAGTTGATGGGAAGATGGATGGAGCTAAATATAGGGCAATCCTGGAGGAAAACCTGTTAGAGACTGCAAAAGACTTGAGACTGGGCCATAGGTTCACCTAAACTCTTACTACAGTTAGGATGTAGATACCCTTAATTTAAAGGTGAAAATCTGCACTTTAAGCCTATATTGATTATTTAACTGTACCTTGAATATGTTTTTGTAAACAGATAAAATGACAAAACTTATGTCACTGTTCAAATATTTCTGGACTTAATTGTTTGCGCATCTCTAGTGTGAATATAATATTAACTGTTTATGGTTCTTGGATATTAATTTTTGACTTACCATTCTATTTTTGCTAATGTAGTAATTCTTGAGAAACAAACTCCTACAGTATTATGCCTTAGTTTGTTCAAACGTATCAAAGCATATATTATTATTTAGCAGCAAATGCATGGCTACTCATTCAATTATCTTGGTACTCTGGATATCTGTCCAAGCAGATCTTAAACAGAATTTCACCCCCCATATTATTTACATGCCCATGTAGCTTTTTGAAATACTAGTCCAGCAGTACTTTTACCTAGACAGGTCTGTTCCTATGTTACTGAGACATCATCTTTTGAACTGATATGCAATTGAGGGTGTAGATCTGAAACCTCTTTCACTCCAGCTCTTTTCTTCACCCAATGTCGTCTCTTTCTGATTGACAGATGGCTCCTTTGCCTGAAGCCACACGGCATAGAGGCTGTCAATCAAGCAGGAGGAGGAGGTGCTGGATATGAAATAGAGCTGGAGTGAAAGACGCTTCCGATCTACAAATAGTTCTTCAGCCTCATTTCTCCATAATGGAGGAATGGATTGGCCATGTAAAGATATTGCAGGACTCATCTTTGAAAGAGCTACAAGTACATATAAAGCACATATAAAAAGTTATATGGGTGAAATTTTGCTAACAGATTCCCTTTAAGAATGCTCATTCACTATAATCTTTCAGTATAAATGCAGCTTAAGTCTGACATAAATGCAAAGAATGACATTAGTAGAACCAGGATTTATAATCATAACAGAACCATTTTTAGGTGCCATAACACTAAGAGTTAAAAAGAAAGCACAAAACGTAATTGAAATATAGTTTAAAAAGATACATAACAGAAAATATAACTGTCTTTTAAGCAAGAAGAAAGTGACAGTAAGCCATTTTATTGCATTAATACTCCATACTAACATGCAATTGAATGAGATACACACAATTGTGCATAAAAGTGACTTGCTTAGTTTCATAGCTTTATAAAACAACAAATCAACCTTTGGTTGGGCTAAATGCTTTTCTGCCTGAGTTGGCCATTCTATTAAACTTTGTGCATCCAGCCTGAGGATGATCTCAGATAAGAAACCGGCACCTCTGTGATAGGATTATAGAAAGCTTTTGTTCTGATGCTTATCTATTTGCATATATAGAAAGAATGCTGACTTATTTCACTTTCATAGCTCTTTATTTTCTTTATCTCCCGAGGCCTGTGTTTCACCTTTTCTGTAAAACTGCTTTTGTTTGGATTTTTTCCCAGATACTATATGAAAAAAGAACATTGCAAATTAATATTGCCCAATGCAATGTGTCATATAAATCAATAGTTGCCTTTATTCTAAAAATGAAAGCACGTTTTATCGCAAGATCTCAAAACCAACGTCTCCATCTTTTTTATTTCTATGTCCACAAAAAATTAAAATGAAAAAACAATGACTTGTAAACATAGACAATACTGGATATGCATTTTATTTTTGAATATTGATAGAACATTTGCGTAAAAATAGACATCTGAATGGGGTGTAATCCTTAGTAAATACTCAAACATCCTCAAATTAACATTTCTGATACCATTGCAAACAACTGAAAAAGCAAATGCTTAAAAAAATGTAACACTGCAATTACATTCGTTTTTTACATAGAAATAAAAATAATATGATCAAAAATATTATATTTCAGGGGTACTCATATGATACATAAATAGGATAATGCAGAAAAGGTGTGGGTACCTAAAAGCTATGGGTCACTAGAGTTTTGAAACTTTGGGAAAAAGCAGCTCTTGGATCTTCCCATGATTCCTTTAGGCTTCAACATAGAGAGCCATTTACAAGAACAGTCACCTACCTGTTTAATCTATGAGGAATTTAATGACTGTAAGCCTGTGACAGGAGACAGGATTTCTGTTTTTCCAATAATCGGAGGCTCCAGAGATGGGACCCAAACATATCAGGAATTTCAAAAGCTTTGTCAATAACTAGACAACCCCATCTTAAAGTGGTGGTCTGAAGGCAAAGTACGTTTCATTCTAAATCCCTATCTGTTTGATGTTATAATCTAAACTATTTTTTAATATTCTTGAATTAAAAATGACCTACCATTTTCTAACTACATTATCTAACTTCTATTCTCTTTTTTTTTTCTACTTTATTTTTGGTGACGCTTTGTATGACAATCCCAATTCATGCTGGGATACTAAAACAAATCGTTATCAGGGTGCAGAGACTGCAGTTACTGCCACAGCCTCTACCCCCTCTCTGAAGCGAAGTATCACCAGCGACTCTGATGTTAGAGGCTGGGGTAGTCCTTGCGCGCTGTGCACTGTTCGATGTGCACAATCACAGTGCACGCTCTGTTGTTGACTCAGTTAAGCAGTAAGGAGCAGGCAACATAGTGGTGTCGCAATGCCCGGCGTGCAGAGACCAGTGATTTTACTTGCAGGGGAAGTGCTGGTCTCTGCTCTCCGGGTATTGTGACTCCACTCTGTTGCTGACTTATTACTGCTAATCTCAGCCAACAAAAGAGAGCATGCGGAGATTGTGCACATCAAACAGAGCACAGCACACAGGAACTAGCCCAGCCCCTGAAATAAGCGTCACTCATGATGGTTCATTTCAGAGAAGGCGCAGGAGCTTTGGCAGTGACCGCAGCCTCTGCTACTGATGATGCATCATTTGATTATTCCAGCATGCATTGGGATTCTCAAATGACAAGTCATCAGAATGAAAATAGGGGAAAAATAGATTAGCAGTTAAATAGTGTAGTTGGTTAAGGATAGGGAATTTTTAATGTAAGTAAAGTAGAAAATAGTTTAGATTATGGTACTAAATAGATAGGGATTTAGAATGAAGTTAACTTTGGACCAGGTCTTTAATCATTTTAGGCCCCAAATTAAAATTTAAGCAGTGTATACTCACCTCCTGCAGTAGTGCTAATTTGGTGATGTCAGAGCTACAGTTACCAGCAATTAATTGACATTTTTGTGTCACATGCCAGTTGCAGCCAATGAGCTGCTGTTCATTAGCTGCTATTAATGATGATCGAACATGCTTTGGTTAAGGGGTTACCGAGTATTTTCGCCGTGCTCAAATACTATGTTCGAGACGCCCTGCTGTGTGTCTTGCTGCTGTTAGATGGCTGAGCACTAATTCAGTAGAGAGACATACAGTACAGACCAAAAGTTTGGACACACCTTCTCATTTAAAGATTTTTCTGTATTTTCGTGACTATGAAAATTGTACATTCACACTGAAGGCATCAAAACTAGGAATTAACACATGTGGAATTATATACTTAACGAAAAAGTGTGAAACAACTGAGAATATGTCTTATGTTCTAGGTTCTTCAAACTAGCCACCTTTTGCTTTGATGACTGCTTTGCACACTCTTGGCATTCTCTTGATGAGCTTCAAAAGGTAGTCATGGGAAATGGTCTTCCAACAATTTTGAAGGAGTTCCCAGAGATGCATAGCACTTGTTGGCCCTTTAGCCTTCACTCTGCTGTCCGGCTCACCCCAAACCATCTCGATTGGGTTCAGGTATGGTGACTGTGGAGGCCAGGTCATCTGGCGTAGCACCCTATCACTCTCCTGCTTGGTCAAATAGCCCTTACAGAGCCTGGAGGTGTGTTTGGGGTCATTGTCCTGTTGAAAAATAAATAATGGCCCAACTAAACACAAACCGGATGGAATAGCATGCCGCTGCAAGATGCTGTGGTAGCCATGCTGGTTCAGTATGCCTTCAATTTTGAATAAATCCCCAACAGTGTCAAAAGCAAAGCACCCCCACACCATCACACCTCCTCCTCCATGCTTCACGGTGGGAACCAGGCATGTAGAGTCCATCCGTTCACCTTTTCTGTGTCGCACAAAGACACGGTGGTTGGAACCAAAGATCTCAAATTTGGACTCATCAGACCAAAGCACAGATTTCCACTGGTCTAATGTCCATTCCTTGTGTTCTTTAGCCCAAACAAGTCTATTCTGCTTGTTGCCTGTCCTTAGCAGTGGTTTCCTAGCAGCTATTTTACCATGAAGGCCTGCTGCACAAAGTCTCAGCACACAGGAACTAGCCCAGCCCCTGAAATAAGCGTCACTCATGATGGTTCATTTCAGAGAAGGCGCAGGAGCTTTGGCAGTGACCGCAGCCTCTGCTACTGATGATGCATCATTTGATTATTCCAGCATGCATTGGGATTCTCAAATGACAAGTCATCAGAATGAAAATAGGGGAAAAATAGATTAGCAGTTAAATAGTGTAGTTGGTTAAGGATAGGGAATTTTTAATGTAAGTAAAGTAGAAAATAGTTTAGATTATGGTACTAAATAGATAGGGATTTAGAATGAAGTTAACTTTGGACCAGGTCTTTAATCATTTTAGGCCCCAAATTAAAATTTAAGCAGTGTATACTCACCTCCTGCAGTAGTGCTAATTTGGTGATGTCAGAGCTACAGTTACCAGCAATTAATTGACATTTTTGTGTCACATGCCAGTTGCAGCCAATGAGCTGCTGTTCATTAGCTGCTATTAATGATGATCGAACATGCTTTGGTTAAGAGGTTACCGAGTATTTTCGCCGTGCTCAAATACTATGTTCGAGACGCCCTGCTGTGTGTCTTGCTGCTGTTAGATGGCTGAGCACTAATTCAGTAGAGAGACATACAGTACAGACCAAAAGTTTGGACACACCTTCTCATTTAAAGATTTTTCTGTATTTTCGTGACTATGAAAATTGTACATTCACACTGAAGGCATCAAAACTAGGAATTAACACATGTGGAATTATATACTTAACGAAAAAGTGTGAAACAACTGAGAATATGTCTTATGTTCTAGGTTCTTCAAACTAGCCACCTTTTGCTTTGATGACTGCTTTGCACACTCTTGGCATTCTCTTGATGAGCTTCAAAAGGTAGTCATGGGAAATGGTCTTCCAACAATTTTGAAGGAGTTCCCAGAGATGCATAGCACTTGTTGGCCCTTTAGCCTTCACTCTGCTGTCCGGCTCACCCCAAACCATCTCGATTGGGTTCAGGTATGGTGACTGTGGAGGCCAGGTCATCTGGCGTAGCACCCTATCACTCTCCTGCTTGGTCAAATAGCCCTTACAGAGCCTGGAGGTGTGTTTGGGGTCATTGTCCTGTTGAAAAATAAATAATGGCCCAACTAAACACAAACCGGATGGAATAGCATGCCGCTGCAAGATGCTGTGGTAGCCATGCTGGTTCAGTATGCCTTCAATTTTGAATAAATCCCCAACAGTGTCAAAAGCAAAGCACCCCCACACCATCACACCTCCTCCTCCATGCTTCACGGTGGGAACCAGGCATGTAGAGTCCATCCGTTCACCTTTTCTGTGTCGCACAAAGACACGGTGGTTGGAACCAAAGATCTCAAATTTGGACTCATCAGACCAAAGCACAGATTTCCACTGGTCTAATGTCCATTCCTTGTGTTCTTTAGCCCAAACAAGTCTATTCTGCTTGTTGCCTGTCCTTAGCAGTGGTTTCCTAGCAGCTATTTTACCATGAAGGCCTGCTGCACAAAGTCTCCTCTTAACAGTTGTTGAAGAGATGTGTCTGCTGCTAGAACTCTGTGTGGCATTGACCTGGTCTCTAATCTGAGCTGCTGTCAACCTGCGATTTCTGAGGCTGGTGACTTGGATAAACATCCTCAGAAGCAGAGGTGACTCTTGGTCTTCCTTTCCTGGGGCGGTCCTCATGTGAGCCAGTTTCTTTGTAGCGCTTGATGGTTTTTGCAACTGCACTTGGGGACACTTTCAAAGTTTTCTAAATTATTCAGACTGACTGACCTTCATTTCTTAAAGTAATGATGGCCACTCGTTTTTCTTTACTTAGCTGCTTTTTTCTTGCCATAATACAAATTCTAACAGTCTATTCAGAAGGACTATCAGCTGTGTATCCAACAGACTTCTGCACAACACAACTGATGGTCCCAAACCTATTCATAAGGCAAGAAATCCCACTTATTAAACGTGACAGGGCACACCTGTGAAGTGAAAACCATTTCCGGTGACTACCTCTTGAAACTCATCAAGAGAATGCCAAGAGTGTGCAAAGCAGTCATCAAAGCAAAAGGTGGCTACTTTGAAGAACCTAGAATATAAGACATATTTTCAGTTGTTTCACACTTTTTTCTTAAGTATATAATTCCACATGTGTTAATTCATAGTTTTGATGCCTTCAGTGTGAATGTACAATTTTCATAGTCATGAAAATACAGAAAAATCTCTAAATAAGAAGGTGTGTCCAAACTTTTGGTCTGTACTGTACTTAATATAAATTTGCTATACTAGTCTGTTAATCCTCTGTCTATTATATCTCTGGATCTTCTACGGATGTAAAGCATCTCATTGTCCTTTGATTTTGATAATCTTATTATAATTGTACTTTTTCCATGTATAGATGTTTATATTGACATATTGGTTATTGAAGAGAACCTGTAGCTATAGGGTCAATCTGCAGGCTAATAACTTGAGAAAAGTAGCCTGCTACTGCTCTTAAAAGGGACTTTATTCCTCCTGGGAGTTTCTGGCTTTCAGTCAGTCATACAGGCATGATGGCATGACTACAATCACCACTCACAGCACTGTGAACAACAGCTGCAATCATGCCCTGGCACTTTGAATGACAGCTTGCTCTGCACCAATGCACTGCAAACACCATTGCACTGCAAAGCTGGCTGTTAATAAAAAGTGCTGGAGTGTGCTTAGATCTACTGCTCACGGTGAGTGGTGACTGTAGCAGCAATGGCACGCTTGTATGACTGAAAGCCATGAGCTACTGGGACGAATAAAGTTTATTTTCTCCCGGGAGCTGCACTTTCAGTACAGTGCCTGGGCACCTTCATAATGCTATTAACCTGCATATTAACGCTATTTATAGTTGAGGTGTTTGGCTGGTGATACAGAAAAAATATATTTTCTCAGACACTAGTGTGGTGCTCAATGTTGATGATACTGTTTGTACTGTGCGAGGATCTTTATCGCCTTTTTTTGAAAGATACATTTTTTTCTGTAAAATTAAGGACCATTAGTTCAAACATTATTGGCTTTACTGTGGGCAAATCACATCACTTAGGGATCACTTGGTCAGCAGCACTTATCTTTACTAATATCTAATGAATACTTCTTTATCATACTTCAATAGGCATTCTTGTATCATCATTAAGGGAGTATAAATGATTGTGTTGTCTAAGTTTCATTCAACCTGCACCAAAACATGTTAATGTGAATTTTTTTTTTAGAAACTCATCTTTTTTCTAACACCTGTCTCTGTCTCTTCAAGAGAAGCTCCCAGTACAAATTGTGCATACCTAGCGATTACAATTGACTTTTAATTAATTATGTAACCTTATTACTAGTGTTGAGCGAGCACTAAAATGCTCGGGTGCTCGAAGCTTGGGCCGAGCTCACCGTGATACTCGGTTGCTCGACCCGAGCAACGACCGCAATGTTAGTCTATGGGAAACACGAGCATTTTTGCGGCAGAACCCCCGGCAGTCTGTAGAAAGCCTAAAAAGTGCCCAAAACGATAGTGACAGTGTTCAAATTACATGGAGACAGCATGGGGATCGCCCCAGGAAGCATTTCTGACCCCCAGGTCACTGCTGTCAACAACATTGGTCAGAGGTATTAAACCACTTTTACGGGCTCACAATAAATCGTTCAAAAACGAAACTGAAACGGTTTTCCAGTGAAATATGTTAAGGAACTTCCTTTCCAGGGTAAAGACTTGTGTATAAGGTAAAATAAATAACCAAAAACAAAAATACTCCTCCACACCTTGGGCTATGTTCACAAGTAGCATTTTTATGCGATTTTGCACTTTTGTATTGCTTTCAACCGTGACAAATGCATTCAGCGGGAAATGTCATTTTAACATTTTTCAATCTTATCTGGCCATGTGCTGTGTGACACATGCATACAGTGCTGAAAAGACATGGGAACAGCATGGGGAAGACCCCTGGAAGCATCTCTGACACCCAGGTCACTGTCTAAAAGTGTGCCCATCAGAAGTGATCCTTGCCGCATCAGAAGATGCAGACTTGCAACTATCTCCGTGCAAGTCCTTGTCCCAGGGCAGTGTTCAATTGTACCTCACCCATTCCTAGCAATGCAAGCGCAAGCATGCAACCTGCCACGTACCCACCTCCAGGCTGCAATACCATACTGGTAGCTTGCACTTGAAATGGGGCCTTTTAGTTTGGAGGAGGCCGAAGCTGGCCACTACCTCATGGCTGCTTTGGCAGCGAGGTATCCATACTCCGTCCCCAGCCGCCCGGCGGCCGGGTGTCCACGCTCCGTCCCCAGCCGTCAGGGGGCGGCCGGGTGTCCATACTCAGTCCCCAGCCGCCCCGCGGTCGGGTGTCCACACACTGTCCCCAGCCGCCTGGGGGCGGCGGGGTGTCCATAAATGGTCCCCAGCCGCCTCTATTTCTCCTGTCAACTGCCCCACTCTTTTCTTAGCCTGGCCTGCTTTAGGGCAGCATTGGACGAGCCCACCAGAGAACCAGACTCCTCCGGTGGGCCCTGGCTTCTCCATCAGGGGAGTTGAGAGTGCCAAGGTGAGGAGCATGATGATGATGACAGAAGTAAGCATCTGCTTTGTTTTCTTGAAATGCAAGCACATGTATGTAGTAGTGGCTAGGCCTGAGGTGGTCAGCGTTTTGGCACATATCCTACCTCCTCCGAGGATTGCTGGATGTTTTCCTGCTACTATCCCAGTTCTATGACTCCCGTTTAAACAAAGCTTCGGGTGATGAATGATGGATGAGGTGGCGGCAAAGGAGAATGAGCAAGAGGAGCAGGGACCATACACCTCAGTATCAGGCCAGTCAACCACACATGTCTTGTAGGATATGTTTCTGTACAAAAAGGAGCGGTTCGGCTACATATTTATAGGGCATACAGTGAGTGCAATGCCTACCAAAAATTTCGAGGCACTCCAATGCCCCTTGGAAGTGACATGGAGGTCAGAGGGCCTTAACTAAAGCATTTTTTCCATTTATAGAAACTGGGTCTCTTGTGCACTGTTGGCCTAAGCAGTGAATGGAAGGCTTTCCAAAAATTATGAGGAACTGCAAAGCCCCTTGAAACAGACGTGGATTACAGCATACTAAAAACCTTATACCCATTATTGGGGAGTGGATCTCCCTTAGTGTTCGCCTATGCATTGAAAAGCAAATGCTGACTAAAATTAGGAGGAAATGCAATGCCCTTTGGAAGAGTCGTGGAGGTTGGAGTTATTTAAAAATAACATTTCAATGCCCCTTGGAAGAGCTGTGGAGTTCAGAGTGGTTTAACAAGACGCTTTAATGCCCCTTGGAAGAGACATGGAGGTCACAGTAGCTTAACAAGATGGTTTTAATGCCCCTTGGAAAAGTGGTGGAGGTCGCAGTAGCTTAACAAGATGGTTTTAATGCCCCTTGGAAGAGACATGGAGTTCAGAGTAGCTTAACAAGACGGATTTCATGCCCCTTACAAGAGCCTTGCAGTACAGCATGTTAAAAACATTATTCCCATTATTGGGGAGTGGGTCTCTCATAGTCTTTGCCTATGCCTTCCAAGCAAAAGCTGCCAAAAATTAGGACGGAGGAACTTGCAATGCTGGCAAACAAAAGCCATGCAGTACAGCATAATAAAAACATTATTCCCATGATTGGGGAGTGGGTCTCCCATAGTCTTTGCCTATGCCTTCCAAGCAAAAGCTGCCAAAAATTAGGACGGAAGAACTTTCAATGCTGGCAACACGAACCACGGTCACCCTGGTGGTATAGTGGTGGTGGAGGCTGAGGATAAGGAGAAGAGCAAAATACAGCCGAAATGAGGAAGCGTATACCCATGTGTGGGTGTGAAGCGGTGCATGGGAATACACCTCCCGAAATAACACAGTGGATTTGACTTTATGTTACTCTGCTGTCATTTGGTGGTGATGAGAAGTCTGGCCCAATCCAGCCCTTGTTCATTTTGATAAGGATCAGCTTGTCAGCATTGTTAGTTGACAGGCGAGTGCGCTTATCAGTTATAATTCCCCCAGCGGCACTAAAAACACGCTCCGATAACACGCTAGCGGCAGGGCAGGCCAGGACCTCCAAGGCCTACAGAGCGAGTTCATTCCAAGTGTCCAGCTTGGATACCCAATAATTAAAAGGCACAGAGGAAAAATGGAGGACGATGGTACGGTCGGCAAGGTACTCCCTCACCATCTTTTGAAACTTTCAACTTCTTGTGAGCGTACCCCATGCCTCAGGGCCTGTAAGCTGGGCGGGTCTCGGAAAACTGTCCCAGAATGTTGACAGTGTTCCCCTCCCTCTGCTCGATTGGAGTTGCGTCTCTCTCGCCTGTACGCCTTGGTTGGTCAATGAACTGTGACCTCTGCCGCTATCGTGTTCAGATGGGAATTTTTTTAACAGTTCTGCAGCAAGGGCCTTTTGGTACGGCCACTTTTTTGCAGACCTCTCCACCTCAGGAATAAGAGAGTGAAAGTTATCCTTGTAGTGGGGGTCTAAAAGTGTCACCAACCAGTAATGACTGTCACCCAACAGTTTAACAACGCGAGGGTCACGGTTAAGGCAGAGTAGCATAAAGTCAGCCATGCGTGCCAGACTGGTAACGGGCAAGACTTCCGTGTCCTCACCAAGATGACGACTGACCATGCTCTCCTCCACCTCCCTCCTGTCCTCAGGACACCCACGCTGAACCGACTGTATGACAGTTGTACAGGTACTACCGTCTACAGCGCATGATACCAGCTCCTGTCCTTCTCCTCCTCCTCCTCTCCCTCATTGTCCCCCAATGCACGTTGAGATGAGATGAGGTTGGGCTGTGTGTAATCGCCCATTACAGCTTCTTGATCCATCTCATCATACTCTGGCTGCAATGCCTCCTCTTTAATTCTCTGCAGAGAGCATTGCAAAAGACAGACAAGTGGGATGCTGACGCTAATGATGGCATCATCGCCACTCACCATCTTGGTGGACTCCTCAAAGTTTGTCAGGATGGTACATATGTCAGACATTCAGGTCCACTCCTGAGGTCTTATGTGTGGAGTCTGACCTGAATATTGACGGCCTTGTTGCAGCTGGTACTCCACAACTGCTCTCTTCTGCTCACAAATCCTTTGCAACATGTGCAGGGTAGAGTTCCAAAGTGTGGGGACATCACACACTAGTCGGTGTGCCAGAAGCTGCAAACGCTGCTGCAACACAGCAAGAGCGGCGGAAGCTGTAGCCGACTTCCGAAAATTAGCTGACAGGCGGCATACTTTGACGAGCAGAACTGGCAACTCGGGGTACTATTTAAGAAACCGCTGAACCACGAGGTTAAGCACATGAGCCAGGCATGGTACGTGTGTGATCTCACCTCTCCTCAGAGCCGCCACCAGGTTACAGCCATTGTCACACACGACCATGCCTGGATGAAGGTTCAGCGGTCTCAGCCACAGATCTGCCTGCTCTTTCACAGCTGTCCACAACTCACAAGGAGTGTGAGGTACACCTAAACTTATGAGTTTCAGCACAACCTGTTGCCGCTTGGCTGAGGCAGTACTGCAGTGCTTCCAGCTTGTAACTGATGTGGTGATATCTGAGATGGAGGCTGAACATGAGGAGGATGATGCGCAGGAGCTGTACACTGTGGGGGCAACTCTGACTGACATAGGGCCCGCAATCCTCAGTGTGGGGAGGATGTGTTCCGTCCCAAGGTCCGACTGGGTCCCGGCTTCCCTGGCCACAAGCACATGTCCACATGTCCGTTGTCAGGTGGACTCTCTCAGTAACTGCATTGTAGAGGGCACGGCAGATGATTTGGGACACGCGCTTGTGTAGTGCGGGGATGGCACACCGGGCAAAATAGTGTCGGCTGGGGACCGAGTACTGAGGGACGGCCACCGCCATAAGGTTGCGGAAGGATTCCATCTCCACCAGCCTAAAAGGCAGCATTTCCGATGCAAGCAGTCGTGAAATGTGCGAATTTAGGACTATGGCCTGTGGGGCATTAGCTGCGAATTTGCGCTTTCATTCAAAGCTCTGGGATATGGACAATTGAATACTGCGGTGGGACGTGGACGTGGACATTGATGCTGTTTCTTGAGAAACTGCCATAACAAGTGAAGACTGAGAGGTGGGGGCATCTTTGCATGCAGTATGGACAGGGGACTGCCTTACATGCACAACAGGGGGTTCTTTTACATGCACAACAGCGGAAGAAGCAGTGGTGACACCCGCTGACACTGGTCGTGGACCCTGGGGTTCGACCCACAAAGTCGGGAGCTTTGCTGCCATGTGCCTGATCATGCTGGTGGTGGTCAGGCTGGTAGTTTTGTCACCAATGCTGATGCTGGCATGGCAGGTGGTACAAATGGCCTTTTTGGGGTTATCAGCAGAGTCTTTAAAAAAATTCCAGACTCTGGAAGACCTACCGGTTGTACTGGCAACGTTCCTCGTGTTGATGTTACGGGGAACTATTGCCCGCCTTCTGTGTGCGGCCACCACACTGCTTCTTCCTGCCTGTTGGGGTACTCTGCCTCCCTCCCCTGTGTGCTGCTGGCCTTGCTCTACATGTCCTCCTGCCACGTTGGGTCAGTTACTAGATCATCCACCACCTCCTCCTCTTCCACTTGCGCACCACGATCCTCCTCCTCACTTCCTGGCAATTGTGTCTCGTCATCATCCACCTCTTGTGACAAATTGCCAGCGTTGACTTCCTGTGGCCGTAACTGTTCAAATATTTGGGCATCGCTACCTGGGATCTCCTCTTCCACCACTTCAAGCGTAGCAGGCGAGGGGCACAAATATGGAAATGGACCAGTGAACAGCTCTTCAGAGTGTCCAACTGTGGGAACAGTTGCTGTCTGACGACACTCGGCATGGTGGGAGGAAGGAGCATCAGGGTGAGGAGGAGTATACAGAGATTTGACCCATGGAACTGCAAAACCACAGTTCTATTTCTCTGGCCTACACCAGACTCTTTTAAACATATATATTAGTGTCTGAATAGTCAGTGAGACACTATTTCAGTTTTTTTTTTACTGCAAAAAATGCCAAAAGCAAGATAATACAGAGATTTGACACGTGGAACTGCAAAACCACAGTTCTATTTCTCTGGCCTACACTAGACTCTTTTAAACAGATATATTGGTGTCTGAACATTCAGGGAGACACTATTACTGTTTTTTTTACGGCAAAAAATGCCAAAAGCAGGATAATACAGAGATTTGACCCATGGAACTGCAAAACCACAGTTCTATTTCTCTGGTCTACACCAGATTCTTTTTCACAGATATATTGGTGTCTGAACAGTCAGGGAGACACTATTACAGTTTTTTTTACGGAAAAAATGCCAAAAGCAGGATAATACAGAGATTTTACCCATTGAACTGCAAAACCACAGTTGTATTTCTCTGGCCTACACCAGACTTTTTTAAACCGATATATTGGTGTCTGAACAGTCAGGGAGACACTATTACAGTTTTTTTTTTACAGCAAAAAATGCCAAAAGCAGGATAATACAGAGATTTGACCAGTGGAACTGCAAAACCACAGTTCTATTTCTCTGGCCTACACCAAACTCTTTTAAACAGATATATTTGTGTCTGAACAGTCAGGGAGACACTATTACTGTTTTTTTTTACGGCAAAAAATGCCAAAAGCAGCATAATATACAGATTTGACCCATGGAACTGCAAAACCACAGTCCTATTTCTCTGGCCTATACCAGACTCTTTTAAACAGAAATATTTGTGTCTGAACAGTCAGGGAGACACTATTTCAGCTTTTTTTCAGAAAATATGCCAAAAGCAGGATAATACAGAGATTTGATCCTTAGTACTGCAAAACCACAGTTCTATTTCTCTGGCCTACACCAGACTCTTTTAAACAGATATAGTGGTGTCTGAACAGTCAGGGAGACACTATTACTGTTTTTTTTTTATGGCAAAAAATGCCAAAAGCAGGATAATACAGAGACTTGACCTGTGGAACTGCAAAACCAGAGTTCTATTTCTCTGGCCTACACCAGAATCTATTAAACAGATATATTGGTGTCTGAACAGTCAGGGAGACACTATTACAGTTTTTTTACGGCAAAAAATGCCAAAAGCAGGATAATACAGAGATTTGACCCATGGAACTGCAAAACCACAGTTCTATTTCTATGGTCTACACCAGATTCTTTTTCACAGATATATTGGTGTCTGAACAGTCAGGGAGACACTATTACAGTTTTTTTTACGGAAAAAATGCCAAAAGCAGGATAATACAGAGATTTTACCCATTGAACTGCAAAACCACAGTTGTATTTCTCTGGCCTACACCAGACTCTTTTAAACCGATATATTGGTGTCTGAACAGTCAGGGAGACACTATTACAGTTTTTTTTTTACAGCAAAAAATGCCAAAAGCAGGATAATACAGAGATTTGACCCGTGGAACTGCAAAACCACAGTTCTATTTCTCTGGCCTACACCAAACTCTTTTAAACAGATAAATTTGTGTCTGAACAGTCAGGGAGACACTATTACTGTTTTTTTTTACGGCAAAAAATGCCAAAAGCAGCATAATATACAGATTTGACCCATGGAACTGCAAAACCACAGTTCTATTTCTCTGGCCTATACCAGACTCTTTTAAACAGAAATATTTGTGTCTGAACAGTCAGGGAGACACTATTTCAGATTTTTTTCAGAAAATATGCCAAAAGCAGGATAATACAGAGATTTGATCCTTAGTACTGCAAAACCACAGTTCTATTTCTCTGGCCTACACCAGACTCTTTAAAACAGATATAGTGGTGTCTGAACAGTCAGGGAGACACTATTACTGTTTTTTTTTACGGCAAAAAATGCCAAAAGCAGGATAATACAGAGACTTGACCTGTGGAACTGCAAAACCAGAGTTCTATTTCTCTGGCCTACACCAGAATCTATTAAACAGATATATTGGTGTCTGAACAGTCAGGGAGACACTATTACAGTTTTTTTTACGGCAAAAAATGCCAAAAGCAGGATAATACAGAGATTTGACCCGTGGAACTGCAAAACCACAGTTCTATTTCTCTGGCCCACACCAGACTCTTTTAAACAGATATATTTGTGTCTAAACAGTCAGGGAGACACTAATACAGTTTATTTTTACGGAAAAAATGCCAAATGCAGGATAAAACAGAGATTTGACCCGTGGAACTGCAAAACCACAGTTCTATTTCTCTGGCCTACACCAGACTCTTTTAAACAGATATATTGGTGTCTGAACACTCAGGGAGACACTATTACAGTCTTTTTTTACGGCAAAAAATGCCAAAAGCAGGATAATACAGAGATTTGACCCGTGGAACTGCAAAACCACAGTTCTATTTCTCTGGCCTACACCAGACTCTTTTAAACAGATATATTGGTGTCTGAACACTCAGGGAGACACTATTACAGTCTTTTTTTACGGCAAAAAATGCCAAAAGCAGGATAATACAGAGATTTGACCCGTGGAACTGCAAAACCACAGTTCTATTTCTCTGGCCTACACTAGACTCTTTTAAACACATATATTGGTGTCTGAACAGTCACAGACACACTCAATTTTTTTTTTGGGGGGGGGGGAATACCAAAAGGTTAATAAGACGCGTATTTGTAAAGTCTGACTGAGGAAAAAAAAAATACAGGATTTACATGAAAAACAAAAAGATTTTTCCTGGCCCCTGGGACCGGGGGATAAGTCTATCAATTTGACCAACAGGAGCACACAGGACTGTAATGCAGCGTTTGCTGATAAAACCACTGTGTCTCCTATACAGCCTGCCTGCCTGATATCTGGGATGGATATTAGTCCTGAGAAAGACTGTTTGTTTCATTTGGCAGGCTTTAGAGACCCTACACTACCTATTTTGCAATATATATCTCTCCCTAACTCAGCAGCACTCTCCCTACACTGTCTGATCCCGGGCGACTGTGTCCAAGATGGCGGCGCCCGGTTTTAAATACTCGAGGTGACGCTGTGCGGCCAGACAATCACTTTAATGCCCACAAACAACATGGCTGCGGCATTACAGTGACTGGCTGGCAATTCCTGCATGTTCATTGGCTCTGTAAAGAGTGCCAAACGTGCAGGGCGGAGACCCAATCTACCGTCCGAGTAACCCGGAAATGCTCGGTGCTCGCCGAACATCCCAAGTAGTGAGATGCTCGGGCGAGTACCGAGCAGTGTCGAGCATGCTCGCTCAACACTACTTATTACTCAATAGGTATATAGTCTAGGTATTTTAACTGATGGGGTCTCTTAAAGGTCAGTCCAAGTGGTGTTTATCTCTTGGCTTCCCTTTCCTGCTACTGTTGGCTGAACAGAGATCATCATTTAGAGATAGTCTAAATAATAACAGTGCCCATAATCTTTCTTTCTTTCTCAATCCCAGTCAATCCTTTCTTCCATTTACTTTTGTATGTTATATTGCAGCACTTGAACTCTGTATCATTGGGATAAACAACTGACACATTCCCACCTGATATGTCCTTGCATTTTGGGTCAATTTTACTTACAGCATATTTGTTTTTTAATATTTTCCTTAAATTATTATCAGTAAACTGTGCCCAAGTTTTATTCATAAAGCGGTTAATCATATTGGAAATGAGAGGTGGTCCAGACACTCTGTTTTTCTAACCATTCTACGACCAGACTAAAATGAACCTTAATGACCTACAAATTTATTTTCTTTTTTTTTTCTTTTTTACCTCTCAGCATTTCAGAAGATATAACTTTTCACTGCCTGTGATGACTGATACTTTCTTTTATGCACTAGAAATTGTTTTATTTTTTTTCAGCCTGTTTTGGTGTACAAAATCTGGATGAAACATACCGTGTAATTTCATACATTTATTTTGTGGGGGGATGTGAATTAAAAATATATATATATATATATATAAATATATATATATATATATATATATATATATATATATATATATATAATTTTTTTTTTTTGTTAAGTCATGATCAAATTTCAATTGATGAAAACAGCTAATAAATAATGTACAATAATATATTTTCTTTTAAAATCCCAGTGAAATTGACAAATAAATACTTGAAAGACAGACATTTATATGCTTTATGATTAAAATTATCTGCAATTTATATATTGGGAAGATAAAAGCTACTGTTACAAAAATAGTAGCTATTTATTAGCAATTTGTGTGTTTGTTTTAACACATTCCTTTTCCTTGTGAATGATTAAATAAATGACATATATGGTTAAGTTCCAAGTTTAAACGCAATAGTTAAAATAGAATACAGAGATCCTAAAGGGAACCTGTAATTATAAAAAATGCTTTTAACTTGCAGATTAATAAAACTAAAAAAAAATCATTTTTAACCTGCGGCTGCCATAAAGCTAAGAAGACTGTCACTTAGTGCAGCGGTGTGTGGTTACTGCCACCACTGATTATGCACTGAGCGGTGACTGAAGCTATGCCGACCCATTCCTATGACTGAAAGCCTGAGGCTACCAGGAAGAATAAAATTAATTTCCCCCTGGCATCGCAGCTCATAGTGCGGGTGCTGGGCAGCTTCAGAATGGTATTAACTTGCAGATTAATCCCATATCTGCAGATTAGTAGCAATTTTTTTGCATGACAAGTTCCCTTTAAGTATTAACAAAATTATTAAGCCATGAGCTCCTTAGATTGCTATTCACTAAAACATCAAATGTACAAATTTACTAAGCTAACAATTAAAATAATCACAGTCAGACTTATAGAATAGGATAACAGAACTCTTCAATGCACTAGATAATACTTTACAAAAAGGAAAAAATATTTAATCCTTAAAAAAAAAAAGCCAATACAGATAAGAGACAACTCAAAACTAGAGGTGAGACGAATCAATTCAATGCAAAACAAGTTTGTGTCAAAATGTATGAAATTTCCAGGTCCTGGAAAACTCAAACAATATGCCTTTTGATTATTGAAAATTACTAGTGATGAGTGAGCACTAAATTGCTCGGGTACTCGTTGCTTGGGTCGAGCAAATTGGAATACTCGGGTGCTCGACCTGAGCAACGAGCCCAATGTAAGAGACTCAAGCATTTTTCAGGCGGCTCCCCCTGGCGGTCTCCAGAGGGCCTAAAAATTGCCCAAATCGATGGGAACAGTGCCCAAATTACATGGGAATAGCATTTCTGACTCCCAGGTCAATGCTGTCAACAATGTTGTCAGAGTATTACGCCACTTTTACGGACTCACAATAAAACATACAAAAACAAAACCAAAATGGATTTTCCTGGGAAATATATTAAGGAACATCCTTTCCAGGGTAATGACTTGTATATAAGGCAAAATAAACAACCAAAACCAAAAATACTCCTCCACACCTTTGGCTATATTCACATGCAGCGTTTTTGATGCGTTTTTGCACTTTTGCATTGCTTTCAACAAAGACAAATGCATTCACTGGGAAATGTCATTTTAACATTTTACCACCTTATCTTGCCATGTAGTGTGTGAAACATCATCAGACACATGCATACAATGCTGAAAAGACATGGGAACAGCATGGGAAGACCTCTGGAAGCATTTTTGACTCCCAGGTCACTGCCTAAAAATGTGCCTATCATAAGTGATCCTTGGCGCATGCGAAGATGCCTCCCGCCATGCACCTGTCATTGCAAACTTGCAACAATCACCGTCCATGTCCTTGTCCCAGTGCAGCGTTCAGTTTTCCCTTTCCATTTCTTGGAATGCAAGCGCAAGTATGCAGCCAGTCACCCACCCACAGGATGCAATACTATACTGCCAAATTTTTGACAGCTGCTTGCACTTGAAATGTGGCCTTTTAGGCTCGTGGAGGTGGAAGTTTTTCATAACCTCATGCCGGCGGCAGACGGGTGTCCATACTCGGTCCCCAGCCGCCACTGTTTCTCCCGGTGTCGTCTCCACCTTCCACAAGCACAGGTCCCACAACATTACACGTGCCCTCCCCAGTGCACTTACTGGGAAGGACCGCCTAACCACAAACACGTGGACAGGTGAATGTGGCCAGCGACGGTATGGAGCCAGTCCACAGCTTTTTTTCATGAGAGTTGTATTTAACTCGGTGAAAGGACTGGCATAGAGGGAAACCGTATCTACCCTGGGTGTCATTTCTCCCAGGAAGTCCTCTAATGCAACTTGTTGCAGAAGCAATGGCAGCGCGTCCAGCATCAACTCACACTTGTTGGTGGTGCTTTGACACACAAACATCATTCTTTGCGCATTAAATTTCATGAATACAGAGTTGGACAATGGCCTGATCTGCAATGCGGTTTAAGAAATAACATGCATACGCACATCCAATCCACATTAATAAAGCAGCGATAGAGTGTCTGGGAACCTTCCCCTACACTTTTCTTATCCAGGGCTGCTTCTCGGCAGGGTTGGACAGGCCCACCAGAGAACTGGAGGTTCCTCCGGTGGGCCCTGGCTTCTCCTTCAGGAGAGTTCATAGTGCCGAGGTGAGGCCATGATGATGATAGAGGCCACCATCTGCTTAGTTTTCTGTTACTTGGAATACAAGCGCAAGTATGCAGTCAGCCACCCACCCACAGGCCGCAACACTAAACTGCCAGATTTCTGGGCAGCTGCTTGCACTTGAAATATGGCCTTTTAGGCTCAAGGAGGAGGAAGCTTTTCACAACCTCATGCCAGCGGCGGCCGGGTGTCCATACTATGTCCCCAGCCGCCACTGTTTCTCACGGTGTCGTCTCACCTTCCACAAGCACAGGTCCCACAACATTACCCATGCCCTCCCCAGTGCACTTACTGGGAAGGACCGCCTAACCACAAACACGTGGACAGGTGAATGTAGTCAGGGACAGTACAGAGCCAATCCACAGCTTTTTTTGATGATAGTTGTACTTAGCTTGGTGAAAGGACTGGCATAGAGGGAAACCGTATCTACCCTGGGTGTCATTTCTCCCAGGAAGTCCTCTAATGCAGCTTGTTGCAGAAGCAATGGCAGCCCGCCCTACATCAACTCGCACTTGTCAGTGGTGCTTTGACACACAAATATTTTTCTTTGCGCATTTAATTTCATGAATACAGAGTTGGACAATGGCCTGATCTGCAATGCGGTTTAAAAAATAACATGCATAAGCATGTCTGATCCACATTAAAAAAGCAGCTATAGAGTGTCCGGGAACCTTCCCCCACACTTTTCTTAGCCAGGGCTGCTTCTCGGCAGGGTTGGACGGGCCCACCAGAGAGCCGGAGACTTCTCCGGTGGGCCCTGGCTCCTCCTTCAGGAGAGCTCATAGTGCCGAGGTGATGCCATGATGATTATAGAGGCCACCATCTGCTTAGTTTTCTGTTACTTGGAATGCAAGCGCTAGTATGCAGCCAGCAACCCACCAACCCACAGGCCGCAACACTAAACTGCCAGATTTCTGGGCAGCTGCTTGCACTTGAAATATGGCCTTTTAGGCTCGTGGAGGCGGAAGCATTTCACAACCTCATGCCTGCAGCGGCTGGGTGTCCATACTCTGTCCCCAGCCGCCACTGTTTCTCCCGGTGTCGTCTCTGCCTTCCACAAGCACGGATTCCACAACATTATCCATGCCCTCCCCAGTGCACTTACTGGGAAGGACCACCTAACCACAAACACGTGGACAGGTGAATGTGACCAGGAATGGTACAGAGCCAGTCCACAGCTTTTTTTGATGAGAGTTGTATTTAGCTCGGTGAAAGGACTGGCATAGAGGGAAACTGTATCTACTCTGGGCGTCATTTCTCCTTCACCAGGTTCCGCCTATTGTCACACACGACCATGCCTGGCTGTATGTTCAGGGGTGAGAGCCACAGATCAGGCTGCTGTGTTACAGCTTTCAACAACTCTGCAGTGCTGGGCGGTTTTTCAATTAAGTATTAAGCATGTTATCTTCAGCACAGCCTGATGCCGCTGGCCAAGGCAGTGCTGTCAGCTTGTGACTGATCTGGTCATTTCGGAGATGGAGGAGGAGGTGCCGGAGCTAAACAATGTGATTACATTGAGGTTAAATTGGTGACGCTGCTTTTTATACTAAAGAAAGATCCTATTGTTTTGTTTTTTTTTACATTATTTTTTAAGACAAATGCATTCACCGGGAAATGTCATTTTAACATTTTACAACCTTATCTGACAATGTGGTGTGTGACACATCATCTGACACATCTTGTTTTATTTATGATGGATGGACTCTGAAAATCATAAAGCCTATTTTTATAGGGCCATCAGATGGCCCTTACTATTCTTAAAAGGCCAGCAGTCGGCCCTCGCTATTGTTAGAGAGACATAAGCTGGCTATGCTTTGTTGTTCCCACTATTAACAAGTGGGTCTCCTATACTGTTATTGCGCATCCAGTGACTGCAAGGGCTGCCAAAAAATTGGACGCAACCCAATACCCCTTTGAAGAGACGTAGAGGAGGGTCTCAGTAAAGAAAATGTTCCCATTATACAGGAGCGGGTCTCCTATAGTTGTAAAGCCCATGCTGTGACTGCAAGGGCAGCCAAAATTTGGGAGAAACCCCACTAAGAATTTAAATACACATAGAGCAGGGCCACAGTAATGACAAATTCCCATTAGAAAGGAGAGAGTCTGCTATACAGTTATAGGGTATGCAGTGAGTCCAACGGCTTACCAATTTTAGGAAAAACCCGACTAAGAATTTAAAGACACACAGAGCTGGGCCACAGTAACAAGTACGACATGTTCCCATTAGAAAGGAGAGGGTCTGCTATACAGTTATAGGGTATGCAGTGAATCCAACGCCTGACCAATTTTAGGAAAAACTACACTAAGAATTTAAAGACACATAGAGAAGGGGCACAGTAACGACAAATTCCCATTAGAAAGGAGAGAGTCTGCTATACAGTTATAGGGCATGCAGTGAGTCCAACTGCTGACCAATTTTAGGAAAAACCCCACTAAGAATTTAAAGACACATAGAGCAGGGCCACAGTAATGACAAATTCCCATTAGAAAGGAGAGAGTCTGCTATACAGTTATAGGGTATGCAGTGAGTCCAACTGCTGACCAATTTTAGGAAAAACCCCACTAAGAATTTAAAGACACACAGAGCAGGGCCACAGAAACAAGTAAGACATGTTCCCATTAGAAAGGAGAGGGTCCGCTATACAGTTATAGGGCATGCAGTGAGTCCAACTGCTGACTAATTTTAGGAAAAACCCCACTAAGAATTTAATGACACATAGAGCAGGGCCACAGTAATGACAAATTCCCATTAGAAAGGAGAGAGTCTGCTTTACAGTTATAGAGTATGCAGTGAGTCCAACGGCTGACCAATTTTAGGAAAAACCCCACTAAGAATTTAAAGACACACAGAGCAGGTGTTAGAACCTTGCTCTTAGGTTTTTTTCCTTTGCTGGTCACATGACCTCGTTGGTCTATTTAATCCTGCTCCGCCCTTCTGGCTTTGCTGGACTTCATTGTATAACTACTTTCTAGCTAGCCTGTGCTCTGTATCTAACTCTGTTAGTTTGCTTGGTCTACGGACCTCAGTGTTCTATATATTTTGTTTGTTTGTCTGTCTGCTACTATTTCTGTTAGGAGGTGTCCCATTTTCCTCCCAGTCCTTAGTACTTGTAGGGATTCCTTCCCCACATCTATAGGTCTCCGTACAGACTAGCTTAGGACTTTAGCAGGTCTGATCGCAGGATCAGGTTCCCTGTTACATCGTAGGGATTCAGCTGAGTTCTATCGTAGGGACAGATTTCCTCTCTTTCCTTAGCTCTGGTAGCAGAACATAACAGTAAGTCCAGCCTGCAAATTCTCTAAGGAAAGATTTTTCTGCTCCATCATGGTGTCGGTTCAGGATTTGGCTCATCGCCTGCAGGGACTCTCTCTGGAGGTGGCCGAGCTCCGTCAGCACGTGAGTAACTGTCCTGGAGCACATTTCTTGGAGCCTAAGGTATGTTTGCCGGATTTATTTTTTGGTGAACACCGAGAATTTTTTTCATTTAAAAATGCTTGCTTATTGTATTTTCGTTTGAGACCCAAGTCCTTTGGGGATGAATCCCAGCGCATAGGGTTCATAATGTCACTTTTGCGCAAAGAGCCTCAGGAGTGGGCCTTTTCTTTGCAACCTAGTGATACATGCTTCAGATCAGTGGATAGTTTTTTTTCTGCTTTGGGACTATTATATGATGATCCTGACCGTGTCGCATCAGCTGAGACTGAGTTAAGACGTTTGAGACAGGGATCAGGTAATGTGGAAGAATATTGTACTCATTTCCGTCGTTGGTCTACTCAAACAGGGTGGAACGATTCTGCTCTGAAAAGTCTATTTCTTGCTGGGCTCAATGAAAGGGTTAAAGACCTGCTAATTGCTTATCCTACACCTGAAGATTTGCAACAGGCTATGCAATTAGCTATACGGGTGGATAGGAGACTGCGTGCAAGGGTTAATGAGAGCAAATCCTCTGCTATGTCAGTTTCTGGTTATGAGAATGTGTGTACTAACAGTGGTGAATCGATGGAGATTGGATCGGTGGCACCTCGCTCTCAAGAAAAAAGACTGTCGATTTTCTGAAGGCTTGTGTTTCTATTGCGGAAAATCTGGTCATTTGATTAAAGGCTGTGAGCTTCGTATGAAGAAAGAAAAAAAAATGGTCAGTCATGCCCGTATTGCCTGTTTAAATTCCAAGGGTGTATTTTTTGCTGCTTCCACGATTGCTCAGGAAAAATTAATGGAATTTCGGGTGTTTGTTGATTGTGGTTCTACTCTGAATGTAATTGATGGGGGATTCTTGGAAAGACTCAATTTAAAACCTGAACCTTTATCATCCCCCATTGCTGTGGTTTCTGTGGATGGTTCCCCTTTGAAGAATATTACTCTCAAGGTCTGTGAATTTCCTCTCACTATTAATGGTGTTCACCATGAGAAATTGGATTTGGTAGTTTTGAATAACTTGCCTTCTCCAGTAATATTGGGATTGCCCTGGTTAAAATTTCACAATCCTGTACTGGATTGGTCTACCAATGAAATTAAATCCTGGAGCCATAAATGTTATGACAAGTGTTGTAACGGGCGTATTGCAGCTTTGGATAGGGGAGAATTGCCTGTTCCTATTCAGGATTTTTGGAGAGTTTTTTCTGAGAAGGAATCGCAGGTTTTGCCTCCCCATAGAGACTATGATTGTTCTATTGAATTTGTCCCTGGAGCGACTCTTCCTAAAAGTCATTTATTTAACCTTACTATTCCTGAGAGGAAGGCTTTGGATGAATACATACAGACAAGTTTGGCCGCCGGTCACATTAGGCCCTCTAAGTCTCCTGTGGCGGTTGGATTTTTTTTTGTAAAAAAAAAAGGACGGCGGTTTAAGTCCTTGTCTGGATTTTCGTGAGATTAACAAAATTACTGTATGCAATCCTTACCCACTGCCATTGATTCCTGATCTGTTTAACCAGTTAATGGGGGCCAAGTGGTTCTCTAAAATTGACCTTAAGGGGGCATACAATCTGTTGCGCATGAAGGAGGGTGACGAATGGAAGACTGCTTTTAACACTCCTGTGGGTCATTTTGAGAATCTGGTTATGCCTTTTGGTCTTACTAATGCTCCTGCATTTTTTCAGAATCTTATTAATGACATCCTTAGACCTTTGATCGGCAAAAATGTGGTTGTGTATTTGCATGACATTTTGATTTATTCGCCGGATCTGGAGTCTCATTGGCGGAGCGTACGTGAGGTATTACAATTGTTAATGGACAATTCGCTTTTTGCTAAGCTGGAGAAATGTGAGTTCGCTGTACAGAGAATTAGTTTTTTGGGTTACATTATCTCCAGCGAAGGTTTTGAGATGGACCCGGTTAAAGTTCAAGCTGTACAGGAATGGCCTAGGCCTATTGGTTTGAAATCGATACAGAGGTTTTTAGGTTTCGCCAATTATTACAGAAAATTCATAAAAAATTTTTCTAGTATTGTCAAACCTCTGACCGATCTCACCAGGAAAGGTGCTGATGCGGTTCAGTGGTCTTCTGAGGCCATTGAAGCTTTTGTGTATCTCAAGGAGAGGTTCACCTCTGCTCCCATCCTTATGCAGCCTGATGTGACTAAGCCGTTTTTGGTTGAGGTTGATGCTTCTTCGGTGGGGGTTGGCGCAGTATTGTCTCAGGATAACGGGGATGGATTACATCCCTGTGCCTTTTTTTCAAAAAAATTTTCAGAGACTGAACTGAATTACGATATTGGTAATCGGGAATTATTGGCTATTAAACTCGCATTTAAACACTGGCGCCACTTCTTGGAAGGTGCGGAATTTCCCGTTCAGGTTCTTACGGATCATAAAAATCTGATATATCTTGATGCTGCCAAGCGCCTGAATGCCCGTCAGGCTAGGTGGGCACTGTTTTTCTCGCGGTTTAATTTCTCCGTTACTTACATCCCTGGTACTAAGAATGTTAAGGCGGATGCCTTGTCTCGCAGTTTTTCTCCCATAGTCGGTGCTGAGAAAGAGGAGAACATTTTACAAGAAGGTGTTGTGATAGCTGCTTTGGACTCCGTTTTGGAAGATGAGATTCTTAAAGCACAGGAGAATGCCCCATCTAACACTCCTCATGGGAGGTTGTTTGTGCCTGGGACCTTTAGGAGAGATTTGTTTGTTGAGTGTCACGAATCTCGGTTGGCAGGTCATCCCGGAATCTCTGAGACCAAGAGACTGGTGGGTCGCAGTTTGTGGTGGCCTGGATGGCAGAAGGAAGTCATTAAGTGGGTGCGTCAATGTACTATATGTGCTAGATCTAAGTCCTCACATACTCCTGCTGCGGGGTTGCTTTGTCCTTTGGAGGTTCCCAGTGCTCCTTGGACACATTTGGCTATGGACTTTATAACTGACCTTCCCCCCTCTGAGGGTTTTACTGTCATCTGGGTGGTCGTGGACAGTTTTAGCAAGATGTGTCACTTGGTTCCCTTCGTCAAACTGCCCTGCGCTAAAACTCTCGCTAAGGCCTTTGTCAAGGAAATTGTCAGACTTCATGGCGTTCCTACTGACATTGTTTCTGATAGGGGTCCTCAGTTCGTGGCTCGTTTTTGGCGTGCCTTTTGTGACAGGTTGGGAGTTCATTTGTCGTTCTCGTCCGGATATCATCCTGAATCTAATGGCCAGACAGAAAGGAAAAACCAGGATGTTGAGCAGTTCTTGCGTTGTTTTGTGGCAGACAATCAAGAGGGGTGGTCTGAGTTTCTGCCACTTGCTGAATTTGCTCTGAACAATCATACATCTTCTTCTGCTGGTTGTTCGCCTTTTTTTTGTTGTTCTGGGGGACATCCGTCGTTTGGGTCGTTCTCCAAGTTGGGATCTGCCGTGCCTGAGGAGGAGAATTTTTCCGGTGATTTGGAGAGAGTTTGGACGGATGTGCGTGGTAATCTTCAGGAGGCCAACAGAAAATCTAAAGACTACTTTGATAGGAAACGACAGGAGGTTTTGTTCGCTGTTGGTGACATGGTTTGGTTGTCCTCTAGGAATCTGCGGTTGAGGATTCCTTCTAAGAAATTGGGTCCCAAGTTTGTAGGGCCCTTTAAGGTGCTTCAGGTTGTCATCCAATCTGCTGTTAGGTTGGAGGTTCCTACCTCCTGGAGAATTAATCCGGTATTTCATGTCTCTCTGTTAAAAAAAGCTGTTGTGTCGGATGGTGACGCCTCTGCCTCTGTTCCTCCGGTGGTGGAGGACGGGGAATATGAAATTTCTCGCATCCTTAACTCTAGACGGCATAGAGGTAGTTTGCAGTATCTGGTGGCCTGGAAAGGTTTCGGACCCGAGGATAACTCTTGGGTGAGGTCAGATGATGTTTCCGCGTCCAGACTTATCAGAGCGTTTCACAGGAGATTTCCTGATAAGCCTGGTCCTAGGGGATCCGGAGGATCCTCTTAGAAGGGGGGGTACTGTTAGAACCTTGCTCTTAGGTTTTTTTCCTTTGCTGGTCACATGACCTCGTTGGTCTATTTAATCCTGCTCCGCCCTTCTGGCTTTGCTGGACTTCATTGTATAACTACTTTCTAGCTAGCCTGTGCTCTGTATCTAACTCTGTTAGTTTGCTTGGTCTACGGACCTCAGTGTTCTATATATTTTGTTTGTTTGTCTGTCTGCTACTATTTCTGTTAGGAGGTGTCCCATTTTCCTCCCAGTCCTTAGTACTTGTAGGGATTCCTTCCCCACATCTATAGGTCTCCGTACAGACTAGCTTAGGACTTTAGCAGGTCTGATCGCAGGATCAGGTTCCCTGTTACATCGTAGGGATTCAGCTGAGTTCTATCGTAGGGACAGATTTCCTCTCTTTCCTTAGCTCTGGTAGCAGAACATAACAGCAGGGCCACAGAAACAAGTAAGACATGTTACCATTAGAAAGGAGAGGGTCCGCTATACAGTTATAGGGCATGCAGTGAGTCCAACTGCTGACTAATTTTAGGAAAAACCCCACTAAGAATTTAAAGACACATAGAGCAGGGCCACAGTAATGACAAATTCCCATTAGAAAGGAGAGAGTCTGCTATACATTTATAGGGTATGCAGTGAGTCCAACGGCTGACCAATTTTAGGAAAAACCCCACTAAGAATTTAAAGACACACAGAGCAGGGCCACATTAAGAAGTAAGACATGTTCCCATTAGAAAGGAGATGGTCTGCTATACAGTTATAGGGTATGCAGAGAGTTCAACGCCTGACCAATTTTAGGAAAAACCCCACTAAGAATTTAAAGACACATAGAGCAGGGCCACAGTAATGACAAATTCCTATTAGAAAGGAGAGAGTTTCCCATAGTGCTGGCCTATGCAGTGAATGCAAGGGCTACCAAAAATCTGGAGGCACTTCAATGCCCCTTGGAAGAGACGTGGAGGAGGGCCTCATAAAAAAAATATTCCCATTAGAAAGGAGCGGGCCTCCTATTCTTATAATGCCCATGCACAAGTGTATAGGCTGACAAACATTTACCCCTGGTGGATATACATGAACATACTGTATAAAAAATTTTTTTTACGGGCATCATAATCATCCTTTAAAAAAATTATGTGGGTGTTGTATCATGGACCAAGGTCACCCTGGTGATATTGTGGTGGAGTATGAGGAGAAGGAGGAGGTCAAGAGCAAATAGCCAAAATCAGGAAGCGTATATCCATGTGTGGGTGTGAAAAGGTGCATGTGAATATACCTCCCAAAGAAAGACACTGGATTTGAGTTTAGGTTACGCTGCTATCATTCGGTGGTGTTTAGAAGTCTGGCCCAATCTAGCTCTTGTTAATTTTTATAAGAGTCAGCCTGTCAGCATTTTCAGTTGACAGGCGGATGCGCTTATCAGTTATAATTCCACCAGCAGCACTAAAAACCCGCTCTGATAAAATGCTGGCGGCAGGGCAGGCCAGGACCTCCAAGGCATAGAGAGCCAGTTCATTCCATGTATCCAGCTTGGTTACCAAATAATTATGAGGCACAGAGGAATCACGGAGGATGTTGGTACAGTCGGCAAGTTACTCCCTCGGCATCTTCCAAAACTTTGCACTCCTTGTGAGAGTACCCTGCGCCTCAGGGCCTGTGCGATGGGAGGGTCTGAGAAAACTCTCCCAGAACTTTGACAGTGTTCCCCTGCCTCTGCTGGATTGAAGTTGTGTCTCTCTCGCCTGTACTCCTTGGTTGTCCAACAAAGTGTGCCCTCTGCCTCCAGCATTTTCAGAATTTTCAGAATTTTTTTTAATAGTTCAGCAACAAGGGCCTTCTGGTACAGCCCCATTTTTGTAGACCTGTCCGCCTCAAGAAGAAGTGATATAAAGTTCTCCTTGTAGCGTGTGTCTAGAAGTGTCACCAACCAGTAATGACTGTCACCCAAAATTTTGAGAACGCGGGGGTCATGGGAAAGGCAGCGTAACATAAACTCAGCCATGCGTGCCAGACTACTAACAGGCAAGACTTCCGTGTCCTCACCAAGAGGATGACTGACCATGCTCTCCTCCTCCTCCTCCTACTCCTCTCTGTCCTCTGGCCATCCACGCTGAATAGATGGTATGACAGCTTTGCAGGTAGTACCGTCTATAGTGCATGAAACTAGCTCCTGTTCTTCCTCCTTCTGTTCCTCATTGTCACCCAATCCACGTTGGTATGAGATGAGGCTTGGCTGTGTGTAATCACCCTGTATGGTTCCTTGCTCCATCTCATCGTGCTCCACCTGCAATGCATCCTCTATGATTGTAAGCAGAGAGCGTTTCAGAAGACAGAGAAGTGGGATGGTGACGCTAATTATGGGGTCATCGCCACACACCATTTTGGTGGAGTCCTCAAAGTTTTGGAGGATGGTACATATGTCTGACATCCATGTCCACTCCTTAGGTCTTATGTGTGGAGTCTGAGATGAATACCGACGGCCTTGTTGATGTTGGTACTCAACAATAGAGATGAGCGTTGTTCTACTCGAACTGTTCGCCAATCTCAAATTCGAGCTGTTTTGGGCGGTGTTCGAGCCGGTCGGCGAACACGAACAATTTGAGAAAAATTCGGCTGTTCGAGGTTATGTTCGATAACTGTTCGTGCACCAAAATCATAACTGGATTTTTTCTCAGTAATGATGAAAATTAATGTTAATACGCAGTTTGAGTGTACAGCGGGGCGGGGGGAGGGGCAGGGGATGGATCTCTGCAGGAACAATGAAGATCTCCATTTTTTTTTCTCTTTCCCGCATTTGCAGTGGGGAGGTGCAATCTGTCAGCCTATCAGCAGCGCACACACGGAGCGAAGTGCTTTTTTTCACACAAGCAAGGGCATGTGTGATTGGCAGTGTATGTCACATGTCCTTGCCCTATAAGACCAAGCCATTTTCCCCGTCGCCACCATTTTCTCACTGCTGCAGCTGCGTGTTAGACGGCACCGCTGTTGCTGTGTGCGCTATACCTTGTTAATTTCAAGCCAATTTTCGCACAAATATACAGATAGCTTGGGAGTAGGGAATAGTTGTGATTGCAGTCCTTTTAAGGACTAGGTTACAGCATTTCCTACGACTTTTATCAGGCAGGTCTGTGCTCTTAAATAGATAGATTGTGGGAGTAAAGACTAATTGTAATTGGAGTCCTTTTCAGGACTAGGTTACATCAGTTCCTATCAGTTTTTGCCAGGCAGGTCTGTGCCAGTGCTGTGCAAGTTTTTTTCACACCATTTGGCTGAATCTAGCAAAGCTAATCATTTTTGGCCTATTGCAGAGTGTGTTAGTCAGTGGAGTAGCCTATCTGTGTTGCAAGATATACCACCTGTGTATAGAATACCAATTTTTTTACTGCACCTAGTGAAGTAAAATCTTTTGGGCATAGCATCATTCTATTAGTCCATCTATACTGACCTCCATCAGGTTGCAAACTGAATATAATTTTTTTCTGCATCTAGCTCTGAAAAAATATTTGGGCTTCTAGCGGTGTGTGGGACTTGGTCTATTAGTCCATCTATACTGACCTCCATCAGGTTGCAAATTAAAAATAATTTTTCTCTGCATCTAGCTCTGAAAAAATATTTGGGCTTCTAGCAGTGTGTGGGACTTGGTCTATTAGTCCATCTATACTGACCTCCATCAGGTTGCAAATTAAAAATAATTTTTTTCTTCATTTATCTCTGAAAAAATATTTGGGCTTCTAGCAGCGTGTGGGACTTGTTCTATTAGTCCATCTATACTGACCTCCATCAGGTTGCAAATTAAAAATAATTTTTTTCTGCATCTAGCTCTGAAAAAATATTTGGGCTTCTAGCAGTGTGTGGGACTTGGTCTATTAGTCCATCTATACTGACCTCCATCAGGTTGCAAATTAAAAATAATTTTTTTCTGCATCTAGCTCTGAAAAAATATTTGGGCTTCTAGCAGTGTGTGGGACTTGGTCTATTAGTCCATCTATACTGACCTCCATCAGGTTGCAAATTGAATAAAAAAAATTTCTGCATCTAGCTCTGAAAAAATATTTGGGCTTCTAGCGGTGTGTGAGACTTGGTCTTTTAGTCCATCTATACTGACCTCCATCAGGTTGCAAATTAAAAATAATTTTTTTCTGCATCTAGCTCTGAAAAAATATTTGGGCTTCTAGCAGTGTGTGGGACTTGGTCTATTAGTCCATCTATACTGACCTCCATCAGGTTGCAAATTAAAAATAATTTTTTTCTTCATTTAGCTCTGAAAAAATATTTGGGCTTCTAGCAGTATGTGGGACTTGTTCTATTAGTACTTCTATACTGACGTCCAGCAGGTTGCAAATTGAATATAATTTTTTTCTGCATCTAGCTCTGAAAAAATATTTGGGCTTCTAGCGGTGTGTGGGACTTGGTCTATTAGTCCATCTATACTGACCTCCATCAGGTTGCAAATTAAAAATAATTTTTTTCTGCATCTAGCTCTGAAAAAATATTTGGGCTTCTAGCAGTGTGTGGGACTTGGTCTATTAGTCCATCTATACTGACCTCCATCAGGTTGCAAATTAAAAATAATTTTTTTCTGCATCTAGCTCTGAAAAAATATTTGGGCTTCTAGCAGTGTGTGGGACTTGGTCTATTAGTCCATCTATACTGACCTCCATCAGGTTGCAAATTGAATAAAAAAAATTTCTGCATCTAGCTCTGAAAAAATATTTGGGCTTCTAGCGGTGTGTGGGACTTGGTCTATTAGTCCATCTATACTGACCTCCATCAGGTTGCAAATTAAAAATAATTTTTTTCTGCATCTAACCCAGCCAATAGTTTTGGCCTAATACCACAGTTTGGCCACTCAGCTCTGCTCGGTTACCATCCATTGTTTTTTTGTGCAAACAACTCCAGAGTTGTGAATTAGTTAACCACCAAAATGAGTGGAAAAAGGCCTGCTGCTGGTGGAAAGGGGAATAGGCGTGTTGGGAAGGGGAAAAAAGGTTGTGTCCGTGGGGTAGGTGCAGAAGAAAGACCATCTTCCAGCCAAACTAAAATGTCTACTTCTTTTAGCGGACAATGTGATAAGATCCCTTTCTTACGGCCACGCCAATCGCTACAAATTCCAGATGAGGCACAAAAACAGCAGGTGCTTCAACGGATATCAAGTGCTCCTTTAAGTGGGCTCTCCTCCACATCAACTTCAACATCACAAATACTCCAGTCCTCAAAGGTGTCACCCAAATCGCACTTGCTTCCTCACAGCTCCCAAATCTCCAGCTGCCCGTCTGAGTATGAGGTAGAACAGATGGTTGAGTCTGCAGAGCTGTTTACTCATACTATAGCCTGGGAATCAGAGGTCGACTCCAGCGCTTCTGTGAATCCAGACGAGGAAATGATCTGCACTGATGCCCAGAATCTTTATGAGTCGGATCCAGGACCAGACGCAGAAGGTTCTGACCATAATGTAGACCCTCATTCCCAAACTGTAACTCCTGTTGGTGGAGACAATGAGGAAGACGATGATAAGACTCAAATACCTGATTGGAGCGACAACTTTAGTTTTTTGTCAGGGCAGGAACAGGTTGGCTCTGAGGACGACGGGTGTGATAACGCACAGGGTGATGATGATGAGGTCGGAGATCCCACTTACTGTCAACCCACAGTCAGCCAAGAGATGAGGTCAGCAGAGGAGGTGGAGGAAGATGCTAGTGACGACGAGGTCAGGTTGCGCCTTCCTGGACAGAGACGTAGTACTGGAAGCACGTCAACAACTGCATCCTCAAACACAACTCTGCCTCTCACCACAAGTCGTGGTGGCTCTTCAGGTCGCATGGGTGCTAAGCCTTGCATAGCCTGGGCATTTTTTCAGATCGATAAAGATGACCCAACTCGTGTTATCTGTAACATTTGTCAGCAAAAGCTAAGTAGAGGCCAAAAAATACATAGTTTGAGTACTTCATGCATGAACCGGCACATGGACATGAAGCATAAGTTGCAGTGGGAAGCTCAGTGTGCTACAATGCGGTCTAGCCGGCCGGGCCAACCACCGTCTGCCATATCTTGTGCATCCGCGGCCTCTTCATCCTCTGTGACTGGGGGGACAGCAGTCACACCTGTTTTGGGGCGCAGACCTGCCACCTCTTTACCCGCAACAGCCAGCGTGATTGGCAGGTCATCATTTTCTTTGGAGGTGGTAACACCAGCTGGTCTTGAGCGCTGTCCGACATTTATAGCACCACCTTTGGATCAAGGCAACCTAACATGTCCGCCTGCATCTTCCTCACAGACCGGCAGTTTGCCGGGGACACCCTTATCAACCCCGTCTAAGCACAATAGCCAGCCCTCGGTCCCTCAGATGTGGACAAGTAAAAGACCATTTCCTCCTAGCCATGAGAAAGCTAAGAGGTTGAATTTCACCATCTGCAAGCTCTTGGCTACAGAAATGCTGCCTTTCCGCCTGGTGGACACAGAGGATTTTCGAGACCTTATGTCCGTCGCAGTGCCCCAGTACCAGATGCCCAGTCGGCACTACTTCTCAAAGAAAGGTGTGCCTGCGCTCCACCAGCATGTCGCACACAACATCACCGCTTCTTTGAGAAACTCTGTGTGTGACAGGGTGCATTTCACCACAGACACTTGGACGAGTAGGCATGGACAGGGGCGTTACATGTCGCTGACTGGGCACTGGGTAACTATGGTGACAGCAGGACAAGGGGCTGCTGTCCAAGTCTTGCCGTCCCCACGAGTTGTGCGTCAATCCTCTTTATGTCATTTTTCCTCCACTGCTTCTGCCTCCTCAACCTCCTCTCGGTCTTCCACCTGCACCCAAAGCCTGTCTGGTCATGCCACAAGCTTTCTAACTGCGCAGAAGGGATCCTGCACACCTCCTTACTATGCTGGCAGTAGGGCTCAACGTCATCAGGCGGTTTTTACATTGAAATGTCTGGGAAATGTGAGTCACACAGCTGAGGAGTTGTGGTCAGCTCTGGAGAACCAATTTCATGAATGGTTGTCTCCACTGGACCTGAAACCAGGGAAGGCCGTGTGCGACAATGCTGCAAACCTGGGTGCGGCCCTTCGCCGGGGCAATGTCACACACGTGCCTTGTATGGCTCACGTGTTGAACCTGGTTGTCCAGCAATTTTTAGCCCACTATCCCAGACTAGATGGCCTTCTGCAGAGGGCACGGTCGCTGTGTGCTCACTTCCGCCGTTCGCATCCCGCAGCTCAGCGACTTACATCTCTACAGAAGTCGTTGGGCCTGCCACTTCACCGGCAAAAATGTGATGTGCCTACCCGGTGGAATTCAACTCTGCACATGTTGCAGCGACTGTGGCAGCACCGACAAGCCCTGGTGCAATATGTTCTGACGTATAGCCTGGGCCAACGAGATTCAGAGGTGGGGCAAATCACGCTGGAGGAGTGGTCTCAGATCAGGGACCTATGCACCCTTCTGCACAGTTTTGAAATGGCGACGAAGATGTTTAGTGCTGACGATGCCATTATCAGCATGACTATTCCGGTGATTTACATGCTGGAGCACATGTTAAACAGAATTCGGAGTCAGGTGGTGGCACAAGAGGAGGTGGAGGAAGTAGAGGAGGAGGAGTTGTATGCGGAAGGGCTAACATCTGCAAGGTCCAGACGGTCGGCAGCACCAAGGCGACAGGCATGTGAGGGTGGGGGAGATGATTTTACCAGGGCGCATGGTAGCAGCCAAACTAGTGAGGAAGGTGCAGGAGCCCAGGAAGAAGTGGAGGACGAACTGATGGAAGACTCATCAGATGAGGGAGACCTTGATCACATTTCTGTTGTGCGAGGTTGGGGGGAGAGGACAGAGGAAGGAAGCATGATTGCTACCTCGCCACCAACACAACAGGGACTTGGTGCTCCTGGATGCGCAACACACATGAGTGCCTTCTTGCTGCACTACCTGCAACATGACCCTCGAATTGTGAGAATTAGAAATAATCCTGACTACTGGGTTGCCACACTGTTAGATCCCCGGTACAAAAGTAAATTTGCAGAAATTATTCCTGCCATAGAAAGGGATGCACGCATGCAGGAGTATCAGCAGAGACTGTTGCAGAATCTTACATGTGCTTTTCCACAAAATACCAGTGGTGCACGTAGTGAATCTCACAGTTCCAACTTGCCAACCGTGGGACCGTCAAGTGTTCAGCACTCAAACCGTAACAGAACCACAGTATCTGCTGGTAACATCAATTTTGCGGAATCATTTCACCACTTTTTTAGCCCATCCTTTGCAAGGCCACAGGAGACAAGAAGTCTGACACATAGTCAACGCCTAGAGACGATGGTACAGGAGTATCTCCAAGTAAACATTGAAGCCACGACTGTGTCACTGGACCCTTGCTCTTTTTGGGCTTCCAATCTGGATAAATGGCCGGAGCTAGCCACTTACGCCTTGGAGATCTTGTCATGCCCCGCAGCCAGCGTTCTGTCTGAACGTGTGTTCAGCGCTGCTGGTGGTGTGCTGACAGATAACCGCACGCGGCTCTCCACTGATAATGTAGACAGACTCACGTTCATAAAGATGAACAAATCATGGATCCGAAACGACTTTTCTACCCCTGTGTCATCCTGGGGAGAGTAAAAGCTTGATGATTGGTTAAAATCACCCTACCAACCGTTTTAAGCTTTCAAATTACTAATCATGTTTATCTGTATCTTGACTGGAAAATAATTTGGGCTTTGTAGCAGTGTGCAGCACTGATCCTATTAGGCCTTCTATAATAAGCTTCACCAGATTTAAAATTAAAAATAATTTTTAGCTGCATCTAGCCCGGAAAATAATTTTGGGGCTCCGAGATGCGCAAGACACATAAGTGCCTTCTTGCTGCACTACCTGCAGCATGACCCTCATATTGTCAGAATTCGAAGTAATCATGACTACTGGGTTGCCACACTCTTAGATCCCCCAAACTTTTCGATCAACCTTTTCATTTTAATAAAGACCAAAAAAATGGTCATTTTTGAAATTATAAGCATTAGCAGGTTGTTAGAAACTGAAATCAAACAGTTTTCAACTCAAAACTTTATTCTAGGTGATGTTACATTTTCACATAGGACCCCTTGTTCGAAAGGAGCTTCTGAACTCTCTCGTCCATTGAATTTGTCAGGTTTTGGATGGTTTCTGCTTCAATTGTTTTGCATGAGGACAGAATACCCTCCCAGAGCTGTTGCTTAGATGTGAACTGCCTCCCGCCATCATAGACACTCCTTTTAATGATGCTCCAAAGGTTCTGAATGGGGTAGAGGTCAGGGGAGCATGGGGGTCACACCATAAGTTTGTCCCCTTTTATGCCCATATCAGCCAGAGATGCAGATGTTTTATGTGCAGCATGAGATGGTGCATTATCATGCAGAAAAATGATCTTGCTGTGAAATACACAGTTCTTCTTCTTGAACCATGGCAGGAAGTGCTGTTTGAGAAAATCCACATACATTATGGAGTTCATCTTTAGCGCCTTCAGGGATCCTAAAGGGGCCGACAATCTCTCTCCCCATGATTCCAGCCCAAAACATTACTCCACCTCCTCCTTGTTGGCGCTGTAGCCGTGTTTGCGTGGGGTGTCCATCAACCAGCCATCCTCCACTCCATTCATCTGGACCATCGAGCGCTGCACGGCACTCATCCGTGAACAAAACAGTTTTGAAATCAGTCTTCATGTAATGTTTGGCCCACTGGAGCCGTTTCTGCTTGTGTGAAGTGGATAGAGGAGGTCGACAGGATGGCATATGCACAGCTGCAAACCTCTGAAGGACCCTGCATCTTGTTGTTCGGGAGACGTTGGAGGCACAAGCAGCTTCAAAAACTTGTCTGCTGCTATGACAAGGCTTTTTTGCCGCTGCTGTTTCAACCTGACGTAATTGCCTGTAGGAAAGAGTCCTCAATTTGCCCTTATCAGCACGCACACGTGTGTACTGTGAATCAGCTACATATTTCTTGATTGCCAAGACACTTCATCCTGATCATCGCACAATGTTGATTGTAGTCATGCCTTGACCTAAACACTCCACAATTTGTTGCTTCTCAGCAGCCGACACATCCTTTTTCTTTCCCATTTTGGCAGAAAATGTAGGCTGCTTAATAATGTGAGAGAGCCTTCTTAAGTAGTCTTGCCTTTCATTGGACACACCTGCCAAACTAATTAGCACAGGTGTCTGCAATTGCTTACAGTGATATAAAGAGCCCTGACACACATCACCATCAATGAGTTTAACTGACAAACAAATTCTTCCCTTATCACTCCTAAACACTTTTTGCATAATAATTTGGAACGCGGTGTACATGTGCTTTTCCACAAAACACCAGTGGTTCACGTAGTGAATCTTACAGTTCTAACTTGCCAACCGTGGTCTGTATGGAATTGTTCAATAAAGGGTCCAAAATTAAGATAACATAGATGGGAGAGGTCTCTATGAATAGGAATTCCTAAGTATTTGATACCCTGTGAGGGCCAGGCAAAGGGAAAGTTGGACTGGATGGAATCCTATATGGATTTAGGGAGGGAGACATCGAGGGCCTCAGACTTCGCTGCATTGATTTTAAAATTTTACCATGTAACAAAGTGATCTATTTCAGCCATAACAGCAGGGATGGATATATGTGATTGAGTGATATATACTAGGACATCATCAGCAAATAGAGAGCACTTGTACTCGGTGCCTCCCACCTCAATCCACCTAATATTGGGGTTATGGCGAATTGATGAGAGCAGGTGCTCCGTCACTAGGATGTATAAGAGAGGGGACAGAGGACATCCCTGCCTTGTCCCATTGGTGATTGTGAAAGGTGATGAAAATGTTCTGACGCACCCCCTGGGCCTTGGGACACCCGGAGCCGGACCCTTTTTGGTGGATGCTGGTACTTGTAGTCTTCGTGGCGGCGATCCGGTTCCGTGGCTCAGGGCGGTCAAACCAGTGGCGGAACTATTTATGTGGTTTTGATGTTTAAATGTCCGACTACGCCACCCGTGGATTGCGGTCAGAGTGAACCGCCGCTACAGGGCAGACCGCTAAGGCTGGTGTTGTGGGTGCAGCAGAGCGTAGCATAACTCCCCACGGGAGGAGTATAGCCTCAGGGCAGTGTATGCGGAGGATGGGGGTGATGGTGCAGGGCAGCAGCAGTAACGACACGGAGTCAGTGATGCAGTTCAGGGCCTTTACTCACAGTTCTTATTATCCAGACCACGTCTGCAGGTAACGGCTGCCCACGTCGTACTGTGCTCACCAGGTGAGGGGCTCAGACAACTCCCAGATAACTTTGGAGCGCTTCACAGGACCCCCTTTGTGTGTCCTTTGTCTGGCCTTTCTTACCAACACTTCTGTCCGTCTGCCTCGGGCCTCCTCTTGGTAAACTTGGCGCCAGTTTCCCTGACCCTATGTGGTGCCTTCCTAGCGGGTGGAGCAAGGGGCTGCGCCACATAAAATGTCAGAGCCTCCGGTTTCTAGCTGAGGGTCGTTTCCTGCCTCCACTAGTTCGGGGACCGGTCTCCCCCTTTGGCCTGACCCCTCCACGCAGGTGGATTCGGGCGTGCGGTGGCGACTCGCCCGTCCGCACCCCTGGGATCCCTTCATTCCTCGTTCCTGGAGCCTTCTCCGCTCCTCTTCCTTCCTTCTCCCTCTTGCAGGCCTGGGCCTCTGTTACTAGGCCCGCCTCCGGAGCAGAGCTCATGCAGAGCCCCTGCTCCCTGCCACTTCTGCTCAGACTTCTCTGCACTGAACTAAGATGGTGCCCACCTTTTATACTCCCTTCTCAATGCACCCAGGAACTGCTTCCTCCCTGCTCCTGCACCGCAGGGTTCCCCTTCCTCAGTGTTCCCTCCCCCCACTCCAGCCAGGGACAGGGACTGTCGTGCCCATCTCAGGGGCATATTGGTCGCCCTGCCCCACGGCAATGTGGTGTAATGCATGCAGGTGTCGGGTCCTGATCCACACTCCATCCTTATCTGAGAGTGAGATATCACACCTCTGGGTGAGGTGCAATACGTCTGTAGCAACCGAGCCCTCGGTGCTACAGTTCCATTTATCTTCAGCCTAGGTGACGTATTGTGATACAGGGCCGTGATTTTGGCTATAAAAGGGTCCCCTAGACCCCTTCCCCAAGCTTTTTAAGAGAATCATATATGGCGTGCCAGGAGACTCTATGGAATGCTTTCTCAGCATCCAAAGAGAGTATCTACTTACAAATTTTTAACTGCATCTAGCCCAGGAAATACTTTGTGCCTAGTAGCAGTGTCTGCTAGTCAGCGGATTATCCCGGCTGTTAAGCAAGCTACACCACCTGTAGTTTGGACACTTAATTTTTTCAAAGGAAATGCTTCGGGACCACGGGATACTTAGTGAAGAGCATCAGGAGGCACCCCAAGGCATAGGGGCTGGGACTGGCACTAGGATGCCTTGCGGTGGACAGCCGAGCTCGATCCTTATAAAAGCTTTTTAACTGCAGCAGCTTTAGTGGACGCTACTGGAGCTGGAATTAAGCGGCTGCTGGCATGAGACTTGCCCTCCAATAGATCCTTGTAAATGGATTTAAAGTGTATTCATTCAAATTAGAGGGACAATTTAAATTAAAAAGCTTAGAGCTGCCTCCACCACAGGGGGGCTCTCTCGACCCACCAGCGGACAGGCACCAGTATTGGGAGAGGGGGGCTGGCCGTCAGGGTTCACCGCGGCTCTGGCACAAACCCGGCGACACGGAGGTGGCACGGGCAGGAGCGGACTGGCCGTCTCGGCTTCTCACTTTTTGGATTTTAGAAGGGCATGACATGCCTATATCTGTGTCTCCCCCTCCTTTTACTCCTCCACCTCTTTTCTTTTCGCATGACTATATGTACTTGTCACTTTTCCATGTGTTAGTTGTGTCTTCTGAGCAGTTTGTCAGCTTTTGGACACCTTTGAAGGTGTTTTCTATGTGTTTCTATGTGTTTTTGTTTGCCTGCCATTGGTTTTAACGGTGTTCGAAGGTGTTCGACGAACAGTTCGACGAACAGTTCGGCGAACACACGGGTGTTCGACGAACCGAACCGAACTCGAACACTACGGGGGTGGCTCAACACTACTCAACAACTGCCCTCTTCTGCTCACAAATCCTTCCCAACATCTGCAGTGTAGAGTTCCAATGCGTAGGGTCATCACACACCAGTCTGTGAGCCGGAAGCTGCAAACGCTGCTAAAATACGGCAAGGGCGGAAGAAGCTGTAGCTGACTTTCTAAAATGGGCACACAGGCGGCGTACTTTAACAAGCAGCTCCGGCAGCTCCGGGTAGGATTTGAGAAACCGCTGAACCATGAGGTTAAGCACATGGACCAGGCATGGTACGTGTGTGAGCTCGCCACGCCTCAGAGCCGCCACCAGGTTCCGGCCATTGTCACACACGACCTGGCCTGGCTGTAGGTTCAGCGGTGTCAGTCACAGATCTGCCTGCTCTTTCAGAGCTGTCTACAGCTCTTCAGCATTGTCCGGTTTGTCACCTAAGCATATTAGCTTCAGCACAGCCTGTTGCCGCTTGGCCGAGGCAGTGCTGCAGTGCTTCCAGCTTGTGACTGATGTGGTCGTTTCGGAGAATGAGCCTGAAAAGGAGGAGAAGGCTGAGGAGGAAAAGGTGCAGGAGCTGTAGACCGTGGGGGCAACCCTGATTGACCTAGGGCCCACAATCCTTGGCGTCGGGAGGTCATGTTCTGTCCCATGGTCCGACTGGGTCCCGGCTTCCACTATGTTTACCCAGTGTGCCGTCAGCGAGATGTACCATCCCTGCCCACAAGCACTTGTCCACGTGTCTAAAGTTAGATGGACTTTACCGGTAACTGCGTTGTTGAGGGCACGGCTAATATTTTGGGATACATGCTTGTGTAATGCGGGGACGGCACATTGGGAGAAATAGAGGCGGCTGGGGACCGAGTACCGAGGGACGGCTGCTGCCATCAGGTTGCGGAATGCTTCCGTCTCCACGAGCCTAAAAGGCAACATTTCGAGCACAAGCAATCGTGAAATGTGAGAATTTTGTAGAGTGGCCTGTGGGGCTTTGGCTGCATATTTGCACTTGCGTTCCAAGGACTGAGGTATGGAAAACTGAATGCTGCGCTGGGACAAGGACATGGACATGCTTTCTGATGCTGCTACTTGAGAGTGTGCAACGACAGGTGCAGGGCAGGAGGCATCTTCGCATGCACCATGGACAGGGGATTGGCTTGCATGCACAACAGCGGAAGAAGCAATGGTGCCACCCGCAGACACTGTTCCTGGACCCTGGGGTTCGGCCCACAAAGTCGGGTGCTTTGCTGCCATGTGCCTGATCATGTTGGTGGTGGTCAGGCTGGTCGTTTTGCCACCCCTGCTGATGCTGGCCTGGCAGGTGGTGAAAATGGACTTTTTGGTGTTATCGGCAGAGTCTTTAAAAACAACCAGACTCGGGAAGACCTTACAGTTGTACTGGAAACTTATTATTATTATTATTATTTATTATTATAGCGCCATTTATTCCATGGCGCTTTACATGTGATAGGGATATACATAACAAAAGCATTTACATAATCTTAACAAAACGAGTCAGCGACTGGTACAGGAGGAGCGAGGACCCTGCCCGCGAGGGCTCACAGTCTACAAGGGATGGGTGAGGATACAGTAGGTGAGGGTAGAGCTGGTCGTGCAGTGGTGTTTACTGCAGGTTGTAGGCTTGTCGGAAGAGGTGGGTCTTCAGGTTCCTTTTGAAGGTTTCCACGGTCGGCGAGAGTCTGATATGTTGGGGTAGAGAGTTCCAGAGTAGGGGGGAAGCACGGGAGAAATCTTGTATACGATTGTGGGAGGAGGAGATAAGAGGGGAGTAGAGCAGGAGATCTTGTGAGGATCGGAGGTTGCGTGCAGGTAAGTACCGGGAGACTAGGTCACAGATGTATGGGGGAGACAGGTTGTGGATGGCTTTGTATGCCATGGTTAGAGTTTTGAACTGAATTCTCTGGGCAATAGGGAGCCAGTGAAGGGATTGACAGAGAGGAGAGGCCGGGGAATAGCGGGGGGACAGGTGGATTAGTCGAGCAGCAGAGTTTAGGATAGATTGGAGAGGTGCAAGAGTGTTGGAAGGGATGCCACGGAGCAGGAGGTTGCAGTAGTCGAGGTGGGATATGATGAGGGCATGCACTAGTGTTTTTGCAGAGTCTTTGCTGAGGAATGCACGGATCCGGGAGATGTTTTTGAGTTGGAGTCGGCAGGAGGTGGAAAGGGCTTGAATATGTGGCTTGAAGGAGAGATCAGAGTCCAGGGTTACCCCAAGGCAGCGAGCTTGTGGGACTGGGGAGAGTGAACAGCCATTGACGTTGATGGATAGGTCGGATGGGGGATGTGAATGAGAGGGTGGAGAGATGATGAACACTGTTTTATCCATGTTGAGTTTTAGAAACCTGTCGGAGAAGAAGGATGAGATGGCGGACAGACATTGTGGGATTCTGGTTAGTAGGGAGGAGATATCGGGTCCAGAGAGGTAGATCTGTGTGTCGTCAGCATAGAGGTGATACTGAAAGCCGTGAGACTCTATGAGCTGTCCCAGGCCGAAGGTGTAGATGGAGAAGAGCAGAGGTCCTAGAACTGAACCTTGGGGGACACCGACAGATAGGGGGCGAGATGAGGAGGTGGTGCGTGAGTGGGAGACGCTGAATGTCCTGTCTGTTAAGTATGAGGAGATCCAAGATAGAGCCAAGTCCGTGATGCCAAGAGATGAGAGAATCTGGAGTAAGAGGGAATGGTCCACTGTGTCAAAGGCAGATGACAGGTCCAGAAGGAGGAGGATGGAGTAGTGTCGCTTGGATTTGGCATTTAGTAGGTCGTTGGTGACTTTGGTCAGGGCAGTTTCAGTCGAGTGATGCGGTCGGAAGCCAGATTGTAGACGGTCGAAGAGGGAGCAGGAGGAGAGGTGGGAGGACAGTTCAAGGTGGACATGTTGTTCTAGAAGTTTTGAGGCAAAGGGGAGGAGTGATATGGGGCGGTAGCTGGTCAGAGAGGAAGGGTCAAGGGAGGGCTTTTTGAGGATGGGTGTGATTGCGGCATGTTTGAAACATGAGGGGAAGACTCCGGTTGTTAGTGATAGATTGAAGAGGTGGGTTAGGGTTGGGATGAAGACTGAGGTGAGGTTAGTGATGAGGTGGGATGGGATTGGGTCAAGTTCGCAGGTGGTGAGGTGTGATTTGGAGAGTAAAGAGGAGACTTGACCTTCTGTAATGGTGGAGAAGTGGGGTTTGGAGGAGGAGGGTTGAGTAGATATGAGGAGGGGTTTTGTGGACTTTAGGCCAAAGTTTTGTCTGATGGTGTCAATCTTCTGTTTGAAGAATGAGGCAAAGTCGTCGGCTGAGATGAGAGAAGAGGGAGGAGGTGCTGGGGGACGAAGGAGAGAGTTGAAAGTGTTAAATAGCTGTTTAGGGTTGTGAGATAGGGAGGATATGAGAGATGAGAAGTAGGTTTGTTTTGCTGTAGTGAGTGCGGACTTGAAATTAGTGAGGGATTGCTTGAATGCGATGAAGTGCTCGATGGAGTGAGACCTTTTCCATCTCCGCTCCGCTTCCTTCGTGTTGGTGCTACGGGGAATGGTTGCCTGCCTTCTGTCTGCAGCCACCACACTGCTTCTTCCTGACTATTGGGGTGCTCTGCCTCCCTCCCCCTGTGTGCTGCTGTCCTCACTCTGCATGTCCTCCTGCCATGTTTTGTCAGTTACTATATCATCCACCACCTTGTCTTCCACTTCCGCACCCTGTTCCTCCTCCTGATTTTCTGGCAATTGTGTCTCATCATCGTCCACCTCTTGTAACACTTTCCCACCATCGACTTCGTGTGACCGTGGCTGCTCACATATTTGGGCATCGCTAAACGCGATCTCCTCTTGCCCCCCTTCAAGTGGACCGGGGAAGAGGCCCAAATCAATCTATAAATGGAAAAGTGAACAACTCTTCAGAGTATCCAAGTGTGGAATCAGTTGTCTCTGCGTACTCAGCATGGTGGGAGGAAGGAGGATCAGGATGAGGAATATGCGGTCCAGACTCACGGCTACTGAGACTTGACTGTGTGGAAGACAGGGTGGTGGTGGTGGTGGCTTAGTGACTGGAAGCATTATCCGCTATCCAACCAACAACCTTTTGACACTGCTCTGGGATCAATAGTGGTGTGCTGCGGTCCCCTAGAAATTGGGACAGCAAGGTAAGGCGAGAAGATGTGGGTGTTTGTTGTGGTACAATTTCAGCTTGCCCGCGGCCTTGTCCTCGGCCTTTGCATGTACCATTACCATCATGTCCAGTTCCCCATCCCTTGCTACGTGCCTTTCCCATTTTAAATGGAGGACAGCATCTTCCAGGCTCACTACAAATGACTGAGTTTGGAGCGAACTTATATGTGATCCGTGTGACGGATTTTCAAATAGCTGGCCTGTAGGTAAGTAGTTTGAACAACAAACTGCTGTGAATTGCTTCACTGACACACTAAAGGAAATTTTTAATGGAGACCAGAAATGGCAGTATTTTCTGACAACGTATATGTGATCCGTTTGACGGAGAAAACACAGTTTTAAATAGATGGATTTCTAGCGCTGTAATATGGAAAGGACCTGGCTGCATTCTGCAGTGCCATCAAACAAATGGCACAGAAAACGGTGTTCTCTGGATTGCTTTTTAAGCAAATAATGAGGATTAAGATCCAAAGAAAAGTATTCTTGGCCCCTGAGACCTTGGCCTTTGTATAGCAATATCTAACAGCAGCAGAAGGCAGAATTGGAATGGCGCCTCTTGTGCTATATGCACTTCAATCTGCTATATACCCTGCCTGCCTATATACACTGCCTGCCTGATATCTCTGCAAATGGATTAGTTAGTCCTCAAAAGGACTGTTTGTTGAGATGGATATGTGTAATATATGGTTTTTCTCCCTACGCTACCTAATACACAAGCAAATCTCTCCCTGACGCAGCAGCACCTCTCCCTACACAAGCAAATGGCGCAGAAAAACGGTGTTCTCTGGATTGCTTTTTAAGCAAATAATGAGGATTAAGATCCAAAGAAAAGTATTCCTGGCAACTGAGACCTGGGCCTTTGTATAGAAATATCTAAGAGTGGTAGAAGGCAGAATTGGAATGGAGCCTCTTGTGCTATATGCACTGCAGTTTGCTATATACCCTGCCTGCCTATATACACTGCCTGCCTGACATCTCTGCAGATGGATTAGTTTGTCCTCAAAGGGACTGTTTGTTAAGAAGGATATGTGTAATGTACGTTTTTTCTCCCTACACTACCTAATACAGAAGCAAATCTCTCCCTCATGCAGCAGCACCTCTCCCTACTTTGCCTGATTCCGAAGTGACTGTGACGAGCATGGCGACGCCAGGTCTGATATAGACCCGATGGCGCTAAGCGGCCAGCCAATCACTGTAATGCCACAACCAACATGGCTACGGCATTACAGTGAGTGGCAGGCAATCCCTGCATGTTCATTGGCTCTGTAAAGAGCGCCAAACATGCAGGGAGGAGACCCAAGCTCCGGCCGAGCAACCCCGGAAATACTCGGAGAGCTCCGAGCATCTCGAGCAGTGAGATGCTCGGGCAAGTACCGAGCAGTGGCGAGCACGCTCGCTCATCTCTAAACATTACCTAAAAAATGTGCTTTCATTTTACACATTACAGAAGATTACATCAGCTACAGAAGGCTCACATGACTCTAGTGCAACCATGTGGGATTCTCCATAATGCCTTGCAGATATCACAGCACATAAGCCTACAAAAATTGTGTACAGCCAAGAAATGTGCAAAATAGCTTTATTCAATTAAATAGATGCAAATACAAAGTAGACAATGATTTAAAATAGGGAAACACTAGAGGGTGACATACACAGCAGGAGGAAAGGTAGATTCATGACAGTAATAGCATAGCACAATGTATACAGATAGATGAATGATTATATAGTAGAGTAGGAATATCACTTAGAAGATAACATGCCAGCCCAAGTGTGTGATAGTATATAACAAAGTTCAATTAATAAAAGGGCAGCATAGGAAGCAAAATAAACTAATGATATTCACCCATATGATTCTCCTGCTGGGATAGCGCCAGCCTCAATGAGCGTTTCGGCACTATCCTTCATCAGGGGGTGGCATCAAACAAGTTCAGTGATCTATTTAAACTCCTGATAATTTAACCCTATCTTGGAAAGAAAACTTAACACCTACCACAGGATAACAGCACATTGTGCACGTAATTTGAAAGATCATGTGGTTTTCTTTGTATAGACTAATTATTCTATGTACAGTGGTGGACAAAAGTATTGGCACCCCTGCAATTCTGTCAGATAATACTCAGTTTCCACCTGAAAATTATTGCAATCACAAATTCTTTGGTATTAGTATCTTCATTTAATTTGTCTTCAATGAAAAAACACAAAAAGAATTGTCCTAAAGCCAAATTGGATATAATTCCACACCAAACCTAAAAAAGGGGGTGGACAAAAGTATTGGCACTGTTTGAAAAATCATGTGATGCTTCTCTAATTCGTGTAATTAACAGCACTTGTAACTTACCTGTGGCACCTAAGAGGTGTTGGCAATAACTAAATCATACTTGCAGCCAGTTAACATGGATTAAAGTTGACTCAACCATTGTCCTGTGTCCTTGTGTGTACCACATTGAGCATGGAGAAAAGAAAGAAGACCAAAGAACTGTCTGAGGACTTGAGAAACCAAATTGTGAGGAAGCATGAGCAATCTCAAGGCTACAAGTTCATCTCCAAAGACCTGAATGTTCCTGTGTCTTCCGTGCGCAGTGTCATCAAGAAGTTTAAAGCCCATGGCACTGTGGCTAACCTCCCTAGATGTGGACGGAAAAGAAAAATTGACGAGAGATTTCAACGCAAGATTGTGCGGATGGTGGATAAAGAACCTCGACTAACATCCAAACAAGTTCAAGCTGCCCTGCAGTCTGAGGGTACAACAGTGTCAACCCGTACTATCCGTCGGCGTCTGAATGAAAAGGGACTGTATGGTAGGATACCCAGGAAGACCCCACTTCTTACCCCGAGACATAAAAAAGCCAGGCTGGAGTTTGCCAAAACTTACCTGAGAAAGCCTAAAACGTTTTGGAAGAATGTTCTCTGGTCAGATGAGACAAAAGTAGAGCTTTTTGGGAAAAAGCATCAACATAGAGTGTACAGGAAAAAAAAGAGGCATTCAAAGAAAAGAACACGGTCCCTACAGTCAAACATGGCGGAGGTTCCCTGATGTTTTGGGGTTGCTTTGCTGCCTCTGGCACTGGACTGTTTGACCGTGTGCATGGCATTATGAAGTCTGATGATTACCAACAAATTTTTCAGCATAATGTAGGGCCCAGTGTGAGAAAGCTGGGTCTACCTCTGAGGTCATTGGTCTTTCAGCTGGACAATGACCCAAAACACACTTTCAAAAGCACTATAAAATGGTTTGAGAGAAAGCACTGGAGACTTCTAAGGTGGCCAGCAATGAATCCAGACCTGAATCCCATAGAAAACCTGTGGAGAGATCTCAAAATGGCAGTTTGGAGAAGGCACCCTTCAAATATCAGGGACCTGGAGCAGTTTGCCAAAGAAGAATGGTCTACAATTCCAGCAGAGCATTGTAAGAAACTCATTGATGGTTACCGGAAGCGGTTGTTCGCAGTTATTTTGGCTAAAGGTTGTGCAACCAAGTATTAGGCTGAGGGTGCCAATACTTTTGTCCGGCCCATTTTTGGAGTTTTGTATGAAATGATCAATGATTTGATTTTTGCTTCATTCTCTTTTGTGTTTTTTCCTTGCAAGCAAATTAAATGAAGATAATAATACCAAAGAATTTGTGATTGCAATCATTTTCAGGAAGAAACTGAGTATTATCTGACAGAATTGAAGGGGTGCCAATACTTTTGGCCACCACTGTATTCAAGAATTGTGCTGTTTTGGAGTTTTATGGATCTATGATTTTTCTTTATTTTAAGGAACAATACAATAACTGAGCTTAAATAATATATGTATTTATTGTATTCTTTATTAGTGGTGAGCCACCCCCGTAGTGTTCGAGTTCGGTTCGTCGAACACCCGTGTGTTCGCCGAACTGTTCGTCGAACTGTTCGTCGAACACCTTCGAACACCGTTAAAACCAATGGCAGGCAAACAAAAACACATAGAAACACATAGAAAACACCTTCAAAGGTGTCCAAAAGCTGACAAACTGCTCAGAAGACACAACTAACACATGGAAAAGTGAAAAGTACATATAGTCATGCGAAAAGAAAAGAGGTGGAGGAGTAAAAGGAGGGGGAGACACAAATATAGGCATGTCATGACCTTCTGAAATCCAAAAAGTGAGAAGCCGACACGTTCAGTCCGCTCCTGCCCGTGCCACCTCCGTGTCGCCGGGTTTGTGCCAGAGCAGCGGTGAACCCTGACGGCCAGCCCCCCTCTCCCAATACTGGTGCCTGTCCGCTGGTGGGTCGAGCGAGCCCCCCTGTGGTGGAGGCAGCTCTAAGCTTTTTAATTTAAATTGTCTCTCTAATTTGAATGAATACACTTTAAATCCATTTACAAGGATCTATTGGAGGGCAAGTCTCATGCCAGCAGCCGCGTAATTCCAGCTCCAGTACCGTCCACTAAAGCTGCTGCAGTTATAAAGCTTTTATAAGGATCGAGCTCGGCTGTCCACCGCAAGGCATCCTACTGCCAGTCCCAGCCCCTATGCCTTGGGGTGCCTCCTGATGCTCTTCACTGAGTATCCCGTGGTCCCGAAGCATTTCCTTTGAAAAAATTAAGTGTCCAAACTACAGGTGGTGTAGCTTGCTTAACAGCCGGGATAATCCGCTGACTAGCAGACACTGCTACTAGGCACAAAGTATTTCCTGGGCTAGATGCAGTTAAAAATTTGTAATTAGATACTCTCGTTGGATGCTGAGAAAGCATTCCATAGAGTCTCCTGGCACGCCATATATGATTCTCTTAAAAAGCTTGGGGTAGGGGTCTAGGGGACCCTTTTATAGCCAAAATCACGGCCATGTATCACAATACGTCACCTAGGCTGAAGATAAATGGAACTGTAGCACCCTGAGGGCTCGGTTGCTACAGAGGTATTGCACCTCACCCAGAGGTGTGATATCTCACTCTCAGGTAAGGATGGAGTGTGGATCAGGACCCGACACCTGCATGCATTACACCACATTGCCGTGGTGCAGGGCGACCAATATGCCTCTGAGATGGGCACGACAGTCCCTGTCCCTGGCTGGAGTGGGGGGAGGGAACACTGAGGAAGGGGAACCCTGTAGTGCAGGAGCAGGGAGGAAGCAGTGGAGGCAGGAAACGACCCTCAGCTAGAAACCGGAGGCTCTGACATTTTATGAGGCGCAGCCCCTCGCTACACCCGCTAGGAAGGCACCACATAGGGTCAGGGAAACTGGCGCCAAGTTTACCAAGAGGAGGCCCGAGGCAGCCGGACAGAAGGGTTGTTAAGAAAGGCCAGACAAAGGACACACAAAGGGGGTCCTGTGAAGCGCTCCAAAGTTATCTGGGAGTTGTCTGAGCCCCTCACCTGGTGAGCACAGTATGACGTGGGCAGCTGTTACCTGCAGACATGGTCTGGATAATAAGAACTGTGAGTAAAGGCCCTGGACTGCATCACTGACTCCGTGTCGTTACTGCTGCTGCCCTGCACCATCACCCCCATCCTACGCATACACTGCCCTGAGGCTATACTCCTCCCGTGGGAAGTTATGCTATGCTCTGCTGCACCCACAACACCAGCCTCAGCGGTCTGCCCTGCAGCGGCGGTTCACTCTGACCGCAATCCACGGGTGGCGTAGTCGGACATTTAAACATCAAAACCACATAAATAGTTCTGCCACTGGTTTGACCACCCTGAGCCACGGAACAGGGTCGCCGCCACGAAGACTACAACCACCAGCATCCACCAAAAAGGGTCCGGTTCCGGGTGTCCCAAGGCCCAGGGGGTGCATCAGAACATTTTCATCATCTTTCACAATCACCAATGGGACAAGGCAGGGATGTCCTCTCTTCCCTCTCTTATACATCCTAGTGACGGAGCACCTGCTCTCATCAATTCGCCATAACCCCAATATTAGGTGGATTGAGGTGGGAGGCACCGAGTACAAGTGCTCTCTATTTGCTGATGATGTCCTAGTATATATCACTCAATCACATATATCCATCCATGCTGTTATGGCTGAAATAGATCACTTTGTTACATGGTCAAATTTTAAAATCAATGCAGCGAAGTCTGAGGCCCTCGATGTCTCCCTCCCCAAATCCATATAGGATTCCATCCAGTCCAACTTTCCCTTTGCCTGGCCCTCACAGGGTATCAAATACTTAGGAATTCCTATTCATAGAGACCTCTCCCATCTATGTTATCTTAATTTTGGGCCCTTTATTGAACAACTCCATACAGACCACGGTTGGCAAGTTAGAACTGTAAGATTCACTACGTGAACCACTGGTGTTTTGTGGAAAAGCACATGTACACTGTGTTCCAAATTATTATGCAAAAAGTGTTTAGGAGTGATAAGGGAAGAATTTGTTTGCTTGTCAGTTAAACTCATTGATGGTGATGTGTGTCAGGGCTCTTTATATCACTGTAAGCAATTGCAGACACCTGTGCTAATTAGTTTGGCAGGTGTGTCCAATGAAAGGCAAGACTACTTAAGAAGGCTGTCTCACATTATTAAGCAGCCTACATTTTCTGCCAAAATGGGAAAGAAAAAGGATGTGTCGGCTGCTGAGAAGCAACAAATTGTGGAGTGTTTAGGTCAAGGCATGACTACAATCAACATTGTGCGATGATCAGGATGAAGTGTCTTGGCAATCAAGAAGTATGTAGCTGATTCACAGTACACACGTGTGCGTGCTGATAAGGGCAAATTGAGGACTCTTTCCTACAGGCAATTACGTCAGGTTAAAAGAGCAGCGGCAAAAAAGCCTTGTCATAGCAGCAGACAAGTTTTTGAAGCTGCTGGTGCCTCCAACGTCCCCCGAACAACAAGATGCAGGGTCCTTCAGAGGTTTGCAGCTGTGCATACGCCATCCTGTCGACCTCCTCTATCCACTTCACACAAGCAGAAACGGCTCCAGTGGGCTAAACATTACATGAAGACTGATTTCAAAACTGTTTTGTTCACGGATGAGTGCCGTGCAGTGCTCGATGGTCCAGATGGATGGAGTGGAGGATGGCTGGTTGATGGACACCCCACGCAAACACGGCTACAGCGCCAAGAAGGAGGAGGTGGAGTAATGTTTTGGGCTGGAATCATGGGGAGAGAGATTGTCGGCCCCTTTAGGATCCCTGAAGGCGCTAAAGATGAACTCCATAATGTATGTGGATTTTCTCAAACAGCACTTCCTGCCATGGTTCAAGAAGAAGAACCGTGTATTTCACAGCAAGATAATTTTTTTGCATGATAATGCACCATCTCATGCTGCACATAAAACATCTGCATCTCTGGCTGATATGGGCATAAAAGGGGACAAACTTATGGTGTGACCCCCATGCTCCCCTGACCTCTACCCCATTCAGAACCTCTGGAGCATCATCAAAAGGAGTGTCTATGATGGCGGGAGGCAGTTCACATCTAAGCAACACCTCTGGGAGGGTATTCTGTCCTCATGCAAAACAATTGAAGCAGAAACCATCCAAAACCTGACAAATTCAATGGACGAGAGAGTTCAGAAGCTCCTTTCGAACAAGGGGTCCTATGTGAAAATGTAACATCACCTAGAATAAAGTTTTGAGTTGAAAACTGTTTGATTTCAGTTTCTAATAACCTGCTAATGCTTATAATTTCAAAAATGACCATTTTTTTGGTCTTTATTAAAATGAAAAGGTTGATCGAAAAGTTTGGGGGATCTAAGAGTGTGGCAACCCAGTAGTCATGATTACTTCGAATTCTGACAATATGAGGGTCATGTTGCAGGTAGTGCAGCAAGAAGGCACTTATGTGTCTTGCGCATCTCGGAGCCCCAAAATTATTTTCCGGGCTAGATGCAGCTAAAAATTATTATTAATTTTAAATCTGGTGGAGCTTAGTATAGATGGCCTAATAGGATCAGTGCTGCACACTGCTACAAAGCCCAAATTATTTTCCCGCCAAGATACAGATAAACATGATTAGTAATTTTAAATCTGGTGGAGCTTATTATAGATGGCCTAATAGAATCAGTGCTGCACACTGCTACAAAGCCCAAATTATTTTCCAGCCAAGATACAGATAAACATGATTAGTAATTTGAAAGCTTAAAATGGTTGGTAGGGTGATTTTAACCAATCATCAAGCTTTTACTCTCCCCAGGATGACACAGGGGTAGAAAAGTCGTTTCGGATCCATGATTTGTTCATCTTTATGAACGTGAGTCTGTCTACATTATCAGTGGAGAGCCGCGTGCGCTTATCTGTCAGCACACCACCAGCAGCGCTGAACACACGTTCAGACAGAACGCTGGCTGCGGGGCATGACAAGATCTCCAAGCCGTAAGTGGCTAGCTCCGGCCATTTATCCAGATTGGAAGCCCAAAAAGAGCAAGGGTCCAGTGACACAGTCATGGCTTCAATGTTTACTTGGAGATATTCCTGTACCATCGTCTCTAGGCGTTGACTATGTGTCAGACTTCTTGTCTCCTGTGGCCTTGCAAAGGATGGGCTAAAAAAGTGGTGAAATGATTCCGCAAAATTGATGTTACCAGCAGATACTGTGGTTCTGTTACGGTTTGAGTGCTGAACACTTGACGGTCCCACGGTTGGCAAGTTGGAACTGTGAGATTCACTACGTGCACCACTGGTGTTTTGTGGAAAAGCACATGTAAGATTCTGCAACAGTCTCTGCTGATACTCCTGCATGCGTGCATCCCTTTCTATGGCAGGAATAATTTCTGCAAATTTACTTTTGTACCGGGGATCTAACAGTGTGGCAACCCAGTAGTCAGGATTATTTCTAATTCTCACAATTCGAGGGTCATGTTGCAGGTAGTGCAGCAAGAAGGCACTCATGTGTGTTGCGCATCCAGGAGCACCAAGTCCCTGTTGTGTTGGTGGCGAGGTAACAATCATGCTTTCTTCCTCTGTCCTCTCCCCCCAACCTCGCACAACAGAAATGTGATCAAGGTCTCCCTCATCTGATGAGTCTTCCATCAGTTCGTCCTCCACTTCTTCCTGGGCTCCTGCACCTTCCTCACTAGTTTGGCTGCTACCATGCGCCCTGGTAAAACCATCTCCCCCACCCTCACATGCCTGCTGCCTTGGTGCTGCCGACCGTCTGGACCTTGCAGATGTTAGCCCTTCCGCATACAACTCCTCCTCCTCTACTTCCTCCACCTCCTCTTGTGCCACCACCTGACTCCGAATTCTGTTTAACATGTGCTCCAGCATGTAAATCACCGGAATAGTCATGCTGATAATGGCATCGTCAGCACTAAACATCTTCGTCGCCATTTCAAAACTGTGCAGAAGGGTGCATAGGTCCCTGATCTGAGACCACTCCTCCAGCGTGATTTGCCCCACCTCTGGATCTCGTTGGCCCAGGCTATACGTCAGAACGTATTGCACCAGGGCTTGTCGGTGCTGCCACAGTCGCTGCAACATGTGCAGAGTTGAATTCCACCGGGTAGGCACATCGCATTTTAGCCGGTGAAGTGGCAGGCCCAATGACTTCTGTAGAGATGTAAGTCGCTGAGCTGCGGGATGCGAACGGCGGAAGTGAGCACACAGCGACCGTGCCCTCTGCAGAAGGCCATCTAGTCTGGGATAGTGGGCTAAAAATTGCTGGACAACCAGGTTCAACACGTGAGCCATACAAGGCACGTGTGTGACATTGCCCCGGCGAAGGGCCGCACCCAGGTTTGCAGCATTGTCGCACACGGCCTTCCCTGGTTTCAGGTCCAGTGGAGACAACCATTCATGAAATTGGTTCTCCAGAGCTGACCACAACTCCTCAGCTGTGTGACTCACATTTCCCAGACATTTCAAAGTAAAAACCGCCTGATGACGTTGAGCCCTACTGCCAGCATAGTAAGGAGGTGTGCAGGATCCCTTCTGTGCAGTTAGAAAGCTTGTGGCATGACCAGACAGGCTTTGGGTGCAGGTGGAAGACCGAGAGGAGGTTGAGGAGGCAGAAGCAGTGGAGGAACTTTGACATAAAGAGGATTGACGCACAACTCGTGGGGACGGCAAGACTTGGACAGCAGCCCCTTGTCCTGCTGTCACCATAGTTACCCAGTGCCCAGTCAGCGACATGTAACGCCCCTGTCCATGCCTACTCGTCCAAGTGTCTGTGGTGAAATGCACCCTGTCACACACAGAGTTTCTCAAAGAAGCGGTGATGTTGTGTGCGACATGCTGGTGGAGCGCAGGCACACCTTTCTTTGAGAAGTAGTGCCGACTGGGCATCTGGTACTGGGGCACTGCGACGGACATAAGGTCTCGAAAATCCTCTGTGTCCACCAGGCGGAAAGGCAGCATTTCTGTAGCCAAGAGCTTGCAGATGGTGAAATTCAACCTCTTAGCTTTCTCATGGCTAGGAGGAAATGGTCTTTTACTTGTCCACATCTGAGGGACCGAGGGCTTGCTATTTTGCTTAGACGGGGTTGATAAGGGTGTCCCCGGCAAACTGCCGGTCTGTGAGGAAGATGCAGGCGGACATGTTAGGTTGCCTTGATCCAAAGGTGGTGCTATCGATGTCGGACAGCGCTCAACACCAGCTGGTGTTACCACCTCCAAAGAAAATGATGACCTGCCAATCACGCTGGCTGTTGCGGGTAAAGAGGTGGCAGGTCTGCGCCCCAAAACAGGTGTGACTGCTGTCCCCCCAGTCACAGAGGATGAAGAGGCCGCGGATGCACAAGATATGGCAGACGGTGGCTGGCCCGGCCGGCTAGGCCGCATTGTAGCACACTGAGCTTCCCACTGCAACTTATGCTTCATGTCCATGTGCCGGTTCATGCATGAAGTACTCAAACTATGTATTTTTTGGCCTCTACTTAGCTTTTGCTGACAAATGTTACACATAACACGAGTTGGGTCATCTTTATCGATCTGAAAAAATGCCCAGGCTATGCAAGGCTTAGCACCAATGCGACCTGAAGAGCCACCACGACTTGTGGTGAGAGGCAGAGTTGTGTTTGAGGATGCAGTTGTTGACGTGCTTCCAGTACTACGTCTCTGTCCAGGAAGGCGCAACCTGACCTCGTCGTCACTAGCATCTTTCTCCACCTCCTCTGCTGACCTCATCTCTTGGCTGACTGTGGGTTGACAGTAAGTGGGATCTCCAACCTCATCATCATCACCCTGTGCATTATCACACCCGTCGTCCTCAGAGCCAACCTGTTCCTGCCCTGACAAAAAACTAAAGTTGTCGCTCCAATCAGTTATTTGAGTCTCATCATCATCTTCCTCATTGTCTCCACCAATAGGAGTTACAGTTTGGGAATGAGGGTCTACATTATGGTCAGAACCTTCTGCGTCTGGTCCTGGATCCGACTCATAAAGATTCTGGGCATCAGTGCAGATCATTTCCTCGTCTGGATTCACAGAAGCGCTGGAGTCGACCTCTGATTCCCAGGCTATAGTATGAGTAAACAGCTCTGCAGACTCAACCATCTGTTCTACCTCATACTCAGATGGGCAGCTGGAGATTTGGGAGCTGTGAGGAAGCAAGTGCAATTGGGGTGACACCTTTGAGGACTGGAGTATTTGTGATGTTGAAGTTGATGTGGAGGAGAGCCCACTTAAAGGAGCACTTGATATCCGTTGAAGCACCTGCTGATTTTGTGCCTCATCTGGAATTTGTAGCGATTGGCGTGGCCGTAAGAAAGGGATCTTATCACATTGTCCGCTAAAAGAAGTAGACATTTTAGTTTGGCTGGAAGATGGTCTTTCTTCTGCAGATGTTACTGTTGCTTTAACACCTACCCCACGGACACAACCTTTTTTCCCCTTCCCAACACGCCTATTCCCCTTTCCACCAGCAGCAGGCCTTTTTCCACTCATTTTGGTGGTTAACTAATTCACAACTCTGGAGTTGTTTGCACAAAAAAACAATGGATGGGAACCGAGCAGAGCTGAGTGGCCAAACTGTGGTATTAGGCCAAAACTATTGGCTGGGTTAGATGGAGAAAAAAATTATATTTGATTTGCAACCTGATGGAGGTCAGTATAGATGGACTAATAGAACAAGTCAGACACACAGCTAGAAGCCCAAATATTTTTTCAGAGGTAGATGCAGAAAAAAAATATATTCAGTTTGCAACCTGATGGAGGTCAGTATAGATGGACTAATAGAGAAAGTCCCACACACTGCTAGAAGGCCAAATATTTTTTCAGAGCTAGATGCAGAAAAAAAATTATTTTGAATTTGCAACCTGATGGAGGTCAGTATAGGTGGACTAATAGAACAAGTCCCACACACTGCTAGAAGGCCAAACATTTTTTCAGAGCTAGATGCAGAAAAAAATTATATTCAGTTTGCAACCTGATGGAGGTCAGTATAGATGGACTAATAGAACAAGTCCCACACACAGCTAGAAGCCCAAATATTTTTTCAGAGGTAGATGCAGAAAAAAATTATATTCAGTTTGCAACCTGATGGAGGTCTGTATAGATGGATTAATAGAACAAGTCCCACACACAGCTAGAAGCCCAATATTTTTTCAGAGCTAGATGCAGAAAAAAAATTATTTTTAATTTGCAACCTGATGGAGATCAGTATAGATGGACTAATAGAGAAAGTCCCACACACTGCTAGAAGGCCAAATATTTTTTCAGAGATAGATGCAGAAAAAAATTATATTCAGTTTGCAACCTGATGGAGGTCAGTATAGATGGACTAATAGAAAAAGTCCCACACACAGCTAGAAGCCCAAATATTTTTTCAGAGGTAGATGCAGATAAAAATTATTTTTAATTTGCAACCTGATGGAGGTCAGTATAGATGGACTAATAGAGAAAGTCCCACACACTACTAGAAGGCCAAATATTTTTTCAGAGCTAGATGCAGAAAAAAATTATATTCAGTTTGCAACCTGATGGAGGTCAGTATAGATGGACTAATAGAACAAGTCCCACACACAGCTAGAAGCCCAAATATTTTTTCAGAGGTAGATGCAGATAAAAATTATTTTTAATTTGCAACCTGATGGAGGTCAGTATAGATGGACTAATAGAGAAAGTTCCACGCACTGCTAGAAGGCCAAATATTTTTTCAGAGCTAGATGCAGATAAAAATTATTTTTAATTTGCAACCTGATGGAGGTCAGTATAGATGGACTAATAGAGAAAGTCCCACACACTACTAGAAGGCCAAATATTTTTTCAGAGCTAGATGCAGAAAAAAATTATATTCAGTTTGCAACCTGATGGAGGTCAGTATAGATGGACTAATAGAACAAGTCCCACACACAGCTAGAAGCCCAAATATTTTTTCAGAGCTAGATGCAGATAAAAATTATTTTCAATTTGCAACCTGATGGAGGTCAGTATAGATGGACTAATAGAGAAAGTCCCACACACTGCTAGAAGGCCAAATATTTTTTCAGAGCTAGATGCAGATAAAAATTATTTTTAATTTGCAACCTGATGGAGGTCAGTATAGATGGACTAATAGAGAAAGTCCCACACACTGTTAGAAGGCCAAATATTTTTTCAGAGCTAGATGCAGAAAAAAATTATATTCAGTTTGCAACCTGATGGAGGTCAGTATAGATGGACTAATAGAACAAGTCCCACACACAGCTAGAAGCCCAAATATTTTTTCAGAGGTAGATGCAGAAAAAAATTATATTCAGTTTGCAACCTGATGGAGGTCTGTATAGATGGATTAATAGAACAAGTCCCACACAGAGCTAGAAGCCCAATATTTTTTTAGAGGTAGATGCAGAAAAAAAATATATTCAGTTTGCAACCTGATGGAGGTCAGTATAGATAGACTAATAGAACAAGTCCCACACACTGCTAGAAGCCCAAATATTTTTTCAGAGGTAGATGCAGAAAAAAATTATATTCAGTTTGCAACCTGATGGAGGTCTGTATAGATGGATTAATAGAACAAGTCCCACACACAGCTAGAAGCCCAATATTTTTTCAGAGGTAGATGCAGAAAAAAAATATTTTCAGTTTGCAACCTGATGGAGGTCAGTATAGATGCACTAATAGAGAAAGTCCCACACACTGCTAGAAGGCCAAATATTTTTTCAGAGCTAGATGCAGAAAAAAATTATATTAAGTTTGCAACCTGATGGAGGTCAGTATAGATGGACTAATAGAACAAGTCCCACACACTGCTAGAAGCCCAAATATTTTTTCAGCGCTAGATGCAGAAAAAAATTATATTCAATTTGCAACCTGATGGAGGTCAGTATAGATGGACTAATAGAATGATGCTATGCCCAAAAGATTTTACTTCACTAGGTGCAGTAAAAAAATTGGTATTCTATACACAGGTGGTATATCTTGCAACACAGATAGGCTACTCCACTGACTAACACACTCTGCAATAGGTCAAAAACGATTAGCTTTGCTAGATTCAGCCAAATGCTGTGAAAAAAACTTGCACATCACTGGCACAGACCTGCCTGGCAAAAACTGATAGGAACTGATGTAACCTAGTCCTGAAAAGGACTGCAATTACAATTAGTCTTTACTCCCACAATCTATCTATTTAAGAGCACAGACCTGCCTGATAAAAGTCGTAGGAAATGCTGTAACCTAGTCCTTAAAAGGACTGCAATCACAACTATTCCCTACTCCCAAGCTATCTGTAGATTTGTGCGAAAATTGGCTTGAAATTAACAAGGTATAGTGCACACAGCAACAGCGGTGCCGTCTAACACGCAGCTGCAGCAGTGAGAAAATGGTGGCGACGGGGAAAATGGCTTGGTCTTATAGGGCAAGGACATGTGACATACACTGCCAATGACACATGCCCTTGCTTGCGTGAAAAACAGCAGTTCGCTCCGTGTGTGCGCTGCTGATAGGCTGACAGACTGCACCTCCCCACTGCAAATGCGGGAAAGAGAAAAAAAAATGGAGATCTTCATTATTCCTGCAGAGATCCATCCCCTGCCCCTCCCCCCACCCCGCTGTACACTCAAACTGCGTATTAACATTAATTTTCATCATTACTGAGAAAAAATCCAGTTATGATTTTGGTGCACGAACAGTTATCGAACATAACCTCGAACAGCCGAATTTTTCTCAAATCGTTCGTGTTCGCCGAACGGCTCGAACACCGCCCAAAACAGCTCGAATTTGAGATTGGCGAACAGTTCGAGTAGAACAACGCTCATCTCTATTCTTTATATATCTGCCTTTGTTTTTTTATCAGGATACGCTATTTATTTATTCATTTATTTATAATCATTTATAATTATTGTTTTTTAGAGTGCTATTTGTTCAGCAGGTTACTTGGATTCAGCACACTTCTGAATTATTTATTTATTCTTTCTTTTGTTTTCTATTATATTTAGTGAGTAACCTCGGCAGATACAACAAAAATACTTTAGCTTTTGCTCTGTTTCTGTGACTCTCTCTTGCCATTCTTAAAAACATTCTTGCCCGCATGTTTTTGTATTCTATTATTTTTATCTTTATGTGTTTCTTTCTTATTTTGCAGACTCTTTGACTCTAGTATGAATACTTACCGCTATGCGGATACTGGACTGATTCATCTACTGTATGTTTATTTTTGTGTGTATTTATATATGTGTATGTATATATATTATATTCTTTTCCTTTAATCGCCTATTTGTATTTATTAAAACTATTACACTTGTGATTCCATTTTATGCTTATTAATCCTTTTGCAGTTTTACACCTTTATATATTTATTCACTTTTTCACCCCATTTTTCATACATCATCCCAGCTTAAATTGGGCTTTTTACTTGCATCCCACTCACTCATTGCAGTTAATTTGCATATTTCATGCACATTCCCCATTATTCGCATGTTAATACACCCATAGCCACATTAACTTCCTACACATTCTTTTCTTTTATATGTCTTTAGTGCACATAAATTTAATTTTAATATGCATGTAAATGATTGTTAGATTGCTCCCCTTTCCACCTCCCCTCTTTTTTCAGACCTGTTTCCCTCTTCTAGTTCAATTGTATTCCTTGCTCCATCTATCTTGCCTGTGCACATGCGCAGGTCTCCATCGGGCCACACATCCCCTGCCTTGTCTATACCTAGGCGTGGTGTGACTTGGGTCCCCGCCTACCTGCCTTCATCACTGATGGGGATAATGTAGGTTGGCCATCATGTGACTCGTCCCATCTCCTGTGATGCGACTGGGGTGTGCTTGCCTCTGACGGCGTCCGATGACTGCATCGCTGTTGGCAATAATTATTTTTTGACAGAGTGGTTTTGATTGGCTCATGAAAGTTTAAATATATCGCTCCGCTGGTTTGACTCAATTCCCTAACAAAGTCTAGCGCCAAAAAGCAAATTGTGGTTGGCGCCATCCCAGCTGGAGAATCATATGTGTGAATACCATTAGTTTATTTTGCTTTCTATGCTGCCCTTTTATTAATTGAACATTGCTACATACTATCACACACTTGGGCTGGCATGTTATCTTCGAAGTGATATTCCTCCTCTACTATAGAATCATTCATAGCTGCTCCTTTACCCACATCCCACTGCCACCCTCCATTGCCCTTCCTTCTTTTAAGGTGCATTGTGTGCGCATCTACTCCCCCTTCAACCTCAAACTGGCCATCATTTATCTTCCCCCAGGGCCAGCCACCACCTTCTTTGACCACTTCACCACATTTTTTTTCCATTGACATCCCTACTATCTTTACTGGTGACTTCAACATCCCCATCGACACTTCCCTCTCAGCTGTCTATAAGCTTCTATCTCTCACTTCCTCTTTCGGTCTCGATCAATGGTCCTCCATAGCCACTCACAAAGATGGCCACCCTCAGGACCTCATCTACACCTGCCTCTGTTCCCTATCTAACCTCTATAACTCACCTCAACCTCTTTCTGACCGCAACCAATTTATATTCTCTTCCCTCTCCTCCCCAGGCCCACAATCCCCACTCTACAAACCTGCACACCCTTGCAGAACTCTTAAACACCTTGATCTACACTCACTTTCTTAGCCCCTTCTTACTGGCATAAAGTTCCTTTCACAATGCAGATGCTGCTGCCCCTTTATATAACACCAGAATATGTGCAGATCTCGAATCGGTCGCACCTCTCACACATACCAAAGCTTGCAAAATCAACAGGTAACCCTGGCACACCAGCCTGACTAAAGAACTTAGGCGGGACTCCAGAGTTTCTGAGTGGAGATGGAAAAGATCCCACTCCAAAGAGTACTTCATCGAATTCAAACAGTCCTTCACTACTTTCAAGTCCACATTCACTGCAGCAAAGCAAACATACTTCTCATCTCTCATATCCTCCCTGTCTTACAACCCTAAACAGCTATTCAACACTTTCAATTCTCTCCTCCATCCCCCAGGACCTCCTCCCTCTCCAATCATCTCAGCTGAAGACTTTCCCTCATTCTTCAAGCAGAAGATTGATAACATCAGAGAAAGCTTTGGCCTACAACCCCCACAGCCCCTCCTCATATCTACTCAGCCCTCCTCCAAAACCAGCTTCTTCGCCATTACTGAAGATCAACTTTCCACTTCAACTTTCCGCTCTACTCTCAAGATCACATCTCACCACCTGTGTACTTGACCCGATCCTGTCCCAACTCAACCCAAACCTTACCACAGTCTTTACCCCAACCCTAACCCATCTCTTCAACCTATCACTAGCAGCTGGTGGCTCCCCCTCATGCTTTAAACATGCCTCAATCACACCAATTCTCAAAAAGTCCTCCCTTGACCCATCCTCCCTGTCTAGCTATCACTCCTTATCACTTCTCCCCTATGCCTCAAAACTACTGGAACAAAATGTCCATCTTGAACTGTCCTCCCACCTCTCCTCTTGCTCCCTCTTTGACCGCTTACAATCTGGCTTCCGACCACACCATTCCACTGAAATTGCGCTGACTAAAGTCACCAATGACCTACTAACTGCAAAATCCATGAAATACTACTCTGTCATCATCCTCCTTGACCTGTTATCTGCCTTCAACACAGTGGATCATTCCCCCCTACTACAGATTCTCTCAACTCTTGGCATCACAAACTTGGCCCTATCTTGGATCTCCTCATACCTAACAGACAGGACATTCAGCATCTCCCACTCACACACCACCTCCTCACCTCGCCTCCTATCTTTCCATGTCCCACAAGGTTCAGTTCTAGAGTCCCTGCTCTTCTCCATTTACACCTTTGGCCTGGAATAGCTTATAGAGTCCCATGGCTTTCAGTATCACCTCTATCCTTTCTGGACCTGATATTTCCTCCATGCTAACTAGGATCCTACAATGTGTCCACTATTTCATCTCTGCTAGATTTCTAAAACTTAATGACAAGCCCAGGGGATGGGGGATGACTCGGTTACCCGGGCCTTTAGCCTTAAGGAGGTCGTGGTGGTCGGCTCCCGGGCCCGTACTCTGGGGTCACTCTTTAAAAAGGCGTTGATCGATGTTAAGTTTCTAAAAATGTTCGTGACGCCACTTATGGTTTCTGATGATATTCACCAGCACTGCGCAGTCCACTGAGGCCGGTGATAAGGCAGCTAGATGGTATGGCTCCCCACAGGTGGAGCTGGGCCTCAGGGCAGTATAAGAACGGGGATGCAGGACAAGGAGACTCAGCCGAGTCGGAGCAAGAACAGGGACAGACACAAAAGTCACTTCAGTACCTTTTACTGATGGAAAATCAGGCACTCCCCAGAGCACTGTAGGGTGAAGGGTGTTTGTCCGGATCCTCCCCAATGAGCAGGTTTTGGGCCTCCTGGTTCTTGCTGCTACGTAATAAGTTTCTGACCTGCCTGGAGCTAGGCCTAACTTTGTCTCTGTCCTGCGCTGGCTGACCTTGTGGTAGGGCCTTCTCTTGGAGTGCACGCTCCCGACCTACGGGGCCTTTGTGTCTCCTGGCTCTGGTACATATCAGCACTTTAGCGATCCTGGGACTTGTAGTTCTCCAGGGATTCCGGTTTATCTTACTGGGTCATGGAGATCCCGGCAAGCTTCGGACCCGGTGTCCGGTAACTGCTTCTTCGGGGTGAGCTAATTAAGCTCCTCTGCCCCCTATGAGCTATCTCTCTACTCCTTCGCCTTCGGCCTACTCGGACCCTCAATAGGCTATTCACACTAACGGCAGCGGGCCGCGTTTCACCGATCTTATGGCGCCGGCACACCTAAAGCTCACCTCACTGAGCTGCACCGAGTCTCGATCTGGATAAGCTCCACTGCAGGATAGTAATTGCAGGAGCTGAACAGGCTTTTGTCCTCTGAGGTAACTCCTCTCAGGCTGCACTGGACTCACTGTTAAACCAGACTCTCACTTAGACTCCAACTGACTAACTGCCAGGCTCCACCTTCCCTTTTATATCTCCCAAAGGAGCTCCCTCTAGTGGTCTGAGGTGGAAGGTGGAGATGTGTGAATGGAATGGGGGCCTCTTGTGGAGGAATCCTTCAATACACCCTTCTGGGATTTGTGATACCAAGCACAGCTGGGCTTCACATTACCCCCTAGTTAAACTCAGCACTCCCGGGCTGAAGTACATTTTATAAAAACAGTAACAATAGTAAATATAAGCAATACTAGAACATTCTTCCCTTTATGGGAGGCACGAATCTTAAACGTTACATAACCAAAACAATTACAGAGTGTCCTCAGAATCCAAGTCTCTGATGGTGAGGTTCCCATAAAGAATGTCCATCTCACAAGGTAGAGTACTTTGGTGGTTTTGAGGGACCTGTCCTAAACCCTCTACGTAGGCTCTGGGGTGGCTGCAGGGCATGAATATCCCGTGTTGGACCTCCACACGTGCCACTCCAGACAGGCTTTCCTTCTGAGGTCACCTAAAAGGGCACTCCAAGCAGCGCAATTATATACAATATGAGTTTTTGGGCTGCACACAGTCCTCAGCCACGCAGTTCTTTGGTAAATAAAGAAGTAAATAGGCAAAGCACAAATTGATAAGCATGCATGAAATTATACAACTATGCAACACATTACAATTTAATATGCAATACCCCAGGGGTAACTATATATATTTTTCAGAAACTTTGACTATCTACTGCATGTACCTAGCAGGGGGTTTACCTCTCGTGCTACGTACTGATCTCCATAGTGCTGTGGTTGGTGGAGTGTCAGTATCTGTATCCTCAGTTACTCTATCAGTTCTACGTGTAACCATGTTGTAAAACTGCCTTAAACTCTCTCTTGGACTGGCAAGTCTACCATTGGCTGGGCCCTCTTGCTCTGCTCCTGCCGGGGATCCTTCATCCGGGGATAATTCTTGAGCTGGGTCTTCTGCAGCACTTACAGGTTCAACTTGCTGTGGAGGGTTTTCTGGCTGTGCATAGAATTGGAGTACTGGAATGATCACTGCACCTCCTATTTGAGGCCAATCAGCTGGGAAGTCTCCAAGGTCAGTGTGTATCACCGCTTCTTTAGGTTCTTCCTGGATTGTGAGAGGCACTTTTTCTTGGGGTTTCAGTAATTCTGGACACAACTTTAAGTGGTCCCTTGACACTGTTGTAGATGTTTTTCCTCCATCTCGACTGATTATACAAGTCTTTTTGTTGTCAAATCTTGATGGTAACAAGGGTCTTTTTCCCACTGATCATCGAGTTTGTGGTTACGTCTTTTCCTTTTTAGTACTGTTTCACCAGGCGTGAAAGGTTCTGCTGGTGCGTTTTTGTTGTAGTGCATTTCCTGCTTTTCTCTCACCCGAGTAAGACTGTCCTTGACACAAGCTTGTACCCTTCTGTACTGCTCTTGTCTGGTGGTGTCCCAGTCCTCAGTGGTCATATCAGCTTCAGGTTCAACAACACCAAGCTCCAAATCCATGGGCAGCTTTCCTGGTCTTGCCCACATGAGATATGCCGGAGTGCAATTGGTGGAACTGACTGGTATGTGATTGTACAGATCCACTAGGTCTGGTAGTAGGTCTGGTCACTGGTTTCTCTCCTCAAGTGGTAGGGTCTTTAGCAGGTCGATGATGATGTTGTTCATCTTTTCGCAGAGACCGTTTGTTTGTGGGTGGTAAGGTGTAGTTCTTATCTTTTACACCCGTAGAGATGGCAGAACTCTTTGAACAATTCAGCCTCAAAGGCCGGGCCTTGGTCAGTCAGTACCTGCTCAGGATATCCATGGGGTCTGCAGAAGTACGCTTGAAACGTCTTTGCTGCTGTCTCTGCTGTCAGGTCTTTGACAGGGGCGACCACCAGGAAACGTGAGTAAAGATCCACCATGGTCAGAGCATAGGAGTACCCTGACCTGCTGGGGGACAGCTTGACATGGTCCAGGGCCACGATCTCCAGGGGTCGAGTCGTCTTGATGGGTTGCAGGGGTGCCTTCTGGCTGCTGAAGTCTTTCCTTCTTAGGCCGCAGGGTCCACAGTCCCGGCACCACCTTTCAATGGAGCTGCGCATTCCTACCCAGTAGAATTGACACTTCAGCAGGGTCTCTAGCTTTTTCCAGCCAAAGTGCCCCGTCTGATCGTGGTAAGCTTCTAATACCATCTGGATGTCTGTCTTAGGGACTACTATCTGCCATACCAGCTCATGGGTCCTTGGATTAACGTACCTCCGGCACAGCTTCTCACGGTAGATAAACAGCCGGCTTCTCTCGTTCCACAGCTGCTTTGCTTGCAGAGACGCATCTTTCTCCAGGGAGGCACCTTCTTGGGTTATCAGCTGTTTGATGCGGCTGACAACTGGGTCGCTGTCCTGGGTCTCTTTCCAGCTGTGGTGAGGAAGGGGGTTTAACGTCTTTTCACGCGGCTTACTGGAGGCTCGTTGCTCATGGATCATCCCACTCCGGTGAAAGGCAGGTAGCTCTATATCTTCCTGGTTATCCACTTCTTCTTCTGTGTCTGACTGGTGAGGCATCCTAGACAGGGCACCGGCGTTGGCGTTCTTGCGGCCTGGCCGGTATTTGATTGTAAATTGGTAGTTTGACAGCCGAGCCATCCATCGTTGTTCCAGAGCCCCCAACTTAGCTGTTTCAAGATGGGTAAAGGGGTTGTTATCAGTAAAGGCAGTGAACTTGCTGGAAGCCAGATATTGCTTGAATCTTTCAGTGATGGTCCAGACCAAGGCCAGGAACTCCAACTTGAAGCTGCTATAGTTCTCTGGGTTCCTCTCAGTCGGATGGAGCTTCCTGCTTGCGTATGCGATGACTTTCTCTTGCCAATTCTGCTTCTGACTTAAGACAGCGCCCAGGCCTTCTTTGCTGGCATCCGTATACAGCAGGAACGGTTGGCTGTAGTCAGGGTAGGCTAGGATCTCATCACCTGTCAGGATCTCCTTCATCTCCTGAAACGACTCTGCTTGCTCCTTACCCCAGTGGAATGGAGGGTTTTTGCCTTTGGGGGACAGCCCCACCAGGAAGTCTAGCAGAGGAGCTGCTTTCTTTGTGTAGTCCTTTATGAACCTCCGGTAGTATCCTACTAGTCCCAAGAACTGACGCACCTCCTTGAGGTTCTTCGGCTCCGGCCACTTCTGGTTGGCTGTGACTTTCTCCGGGTCTGGTGCTACGCCTTCCGGGCTGACAATGTGCCCCAAGTACTGTACCTTCCTCTTGAGCAGGTGGCACTTTGAGGGCTTCAGCTTCATCCCGTACCGGGACAGTGACTCAAATACCTCTGCCAGGTGTTTCAGGTGGTCCTCGTACGTTTTGGAGTACACAATTACGTCATCCAGGTAAAGTAACACAGTCTCGAAGTTGCGGTGTCCCAGGCAGCACTCCATCAATCTCTGGAACGTTCCGGGGGCATTGCAGAGTCCAAACGGCATGCTGTTGAACTCGCAGAGTCCCATCGGGGTGGTGAAGGCCATCTTCTCCCGATCCTCCTCAGCCACAGCTACTTGCCAGTATCCACTAGTGAGGTCAAGGGTGGAAAAGTAATTTGCAGACTTTAAGGCAGCTAGTGACTCCTCTATGCGTGGTAAAGGGAATGCATCCTTATGTGTAATGCGATTTACTTGACGGTAATCTACACACATTCTCATGCTCCCGTCCTTTTTCCTAACCAGCACCAGGGGAGCCGCCCAGGGACTACAACTATCCCTAATTACTCCCGCCTTCCTCATGTCATGCAGCATTTATTTTGCCTTCTGGTAGTGAGCTGGGGGTATAGGCCTATAACGTTCTTTGATTGGGGAATGGTTGCCTGTGGGGATATGATGTTGAACACCCTTAACCCTCCCGAAATCTAGTGGATGTTTACTGAACACCTGCGAGTACTCTTGAACCACCCGGTGTACACCCTGTTTTTGATGGGCAGGAGTGGTGTCTGTCCCAACATGGAGCTGTTGACACCAATCCTCCACTTGGGTTGCAGGGTCATTATCCTCTACTTCGTCTGGTGAGGTTAAGGACTCCGCCTCATGGATGCAGTTATTATTGACAGCATGTAATTTGGCAACAGTGGCATAACGTGGCAGTCTGACCTCATCTTCCCCTAAGTTGAGAAGACGGACGGGCACCCTCCCATTACGTACATCTACCACTCCCCTGGCGGTTAAGAGCGTGGGTCTATGCTCGGAGCAAAGGGGTTCTACTACCGCCTGGTAGCTCTGTCCCCTAAGACCTATAGCAGCTCTACACCAGATGAGCATTTCACTCATTGGGGGATGACAATGGGTATGGGGTCTGTTACCCTCACGTTACCGATTTCACCGTCTGTTAGCCTTGCTTGCTGTTGATACATCAGGACTCGATCTCCCTTTGCAGTGCCCTTCTCTGTCCTGGTTTGGCAGTGTCGGCGATCTGTTGGAGTAAGAACACAACCTCTCCCAAACAGTTACCAACAATGTTAGTGCCAAGTACCATGTACGGATTAGTGTCATCAGGATTGGTCTCTACTACAATTAGTCCCTGGTCCTTCAGCTCCACTCTCCCCACCTTTACAGTCACATTCTTAACCCCGAGTAGGTTAAGGGGGAGTCCATTTGAGGCATATACAGTCAAATTTGGAGCTGGCGGACGTAGGTCGTCCATGGACCAGAACCTCTTGTAGAGAGCGTCAGGCATGATGGTTTCCTGAGATCCTGTGTCCAGCAGGGCATGCGTCAGGATCCCGTCCAACACAATGAACAGGAAAGGTCTTCCTCCGACGAACCTGTTGTACCAGTCTGATGGGCCTGGTGAGTCTACTCCTGGGTGTCGGCCCTCGGACCCAGGGTTTTCTTGTTTAAAGGACACTTCTGGGCGAGGTGTCCCGTCTTGTGGCAGCAGTAGCAGGTCGGGTCCTTCGGTGGGCGGCGCTGGTCACTGGTCCTTGGCGAGGGTGGTGTTGGCCTCCTCCTCCTTCACATCCAGTGGACATCCTCAGGGCAGTCGGCTAGCAGGATCTTCCCTCCTTCCTCGGGCTCCGTCCGCAGCTGCAGGGCACTCAGCACGGTGGTCAGGGTTTTGCTCAACTGACGCACCTCAGAGTGCAGACTGTCCAGTTCTTTAGGGGACGTTGCTGGAACCTTAGCTTCAGCAGTCACTGGGGAAAAGGTGGGTGTAGCAGGCACTGGAGTAGTCCCACCCTGGTAATTTTGGATGGCATTTGTCTCCAGGGGCAGCAGTCCTTTTATAGCCATGTCCTTGAGATTGTCAAAGGTGGCATCTGGATGATCCAGGGACCACCAACGCACAGTCCTGCTCTCCTCTGGAGACCTCAGTCCCTGGACAAACTGTTCCTTCAGCATTCGGTTCTCATTCTCAAAGCTGGTCGGACTAACCTGGTTCAGAGCCCGCAGGGCCCCTTGGAGACGCCAGGCGTAGTCCCGAACATTGTCCTCTGGTTGTTGGGAGCAGCTGCAGAACCTCATCTGGAGATCCGCCTCAGTAAGGTCCTCAAATACAGTCTGCAGTTTTTGGAATATTGCGGACACTGACTCCTGGTCTGCGGCCGACCATGTTTCCACTTCCCGCTCTGCAGCACCGGTCAGTTGTCCTAATACAACGGCAGCTCTTTGTTTGCCGGTCATAGAGTACATGTCTAAGATACCACATATCTTCCGTTTAAATCCAGACAGGGTATCTGGTTTGCCATTGTACTGTGGGAGCCACTTTTCTCCAGGAATGTACGGTAAAGTCATAGGAATAACAGGTGTTACAGGCGCTGCTGGTGGAGCGGCGGCTTCGGCCTGCCCATTATCGGGCGCGGGCTGAACTTCAGGGACGTTGACCGGTAGGTCAGCATTCTGCTGTTCGACGGACATCTTAGCGCCCCCCTAGTTAACCGTGGCCTACCTTCTGGTTTTTCTTCCGGTAGGCCGCAGCTCCGCAGGTGACGGTTATCTTCAGGACCTTGCGTCGCTTGCGTCCTACGTCAGATGCTCCGTACAGGACCTGGGGCTTCCTGATTTGATGTCGAGGCATGGGGCGTGTCCGGGACTTCGCGCTCTTTTGCAGGTATGCCCCTTATTTTCCCGCGGTTACACCCTTCTTCTCGCTCAACGGCCCAACAATGGCGGCTATCTTCACCACAACTTTACGTACACAGTTTAGAATAAAGGCGCACAGTACCCGGTGGCAACTGGCAAAACACGGCGTCGTTGCAGCGGGCACGCAATCCTGTTCGTGACGCCAGAAGAGATGACAAGCCCAGGGGATGGGGGATGACTCGGTTACCCGGGCCTTTAGCCTTAAGGAGGTCGCGGTGGTCGGCTCCCGGGCCCGTACTCTGGGGTCACTCTTTAAAAAGGCGTTGATCGATGTTAAGTGACGCCACCTATGGTTTCTGATGATATTCACCAGCGCTGCGCAGTCCACTGAGGCCGGTGATAAGGCAGCTAGATGGTATGGCTCCCCACAGGTGGAGCTGGGCCTCAGGGCAGTATAAGAACAGGGATGCAGGACAAGGAGACTCAGCCGAGTAAGAGCAAGAACAGGGACGGACACAAAAGTCACTTCAGTACCTTTTATTGATGGAAAATCAGGCACTCCCCAGAGCACTGTATGGTGAAGGGTGTATGTCCGGATCCTCCCCAATGAGCAGGTTTTGGGCCTCCTGGTTCTTGCTGCTGCGTAATAAGTTTCTGACCTGCCTGGAGCTAGGCCTAACTTTGTCTCTGTCCTGCGCTGGCTGACCTTCTGGTAGGGCCTTCTCTTGGAGTGCACGCTCCCGACCTACGGGGCCTATGTGTCTCCTGGCTCTAGTACGTATCAGCACTTTAGCGATCCTGGGACTTGTAGTTCTCCAGGGATTCCGGTTTATCTTACTGGGTCATGGAGATCCCGGCAAGCTTCGGACCCGGTGTCCGGTAACTGCTTCTTCGGGGTGAGCTAATTAAGCTCCTCTGCCCCCTATGAGCTATCTCTCTACTCCTTCGCCTTCGGCCTACTCGGACCCTCAATAGGCTACTCACACTAACGGCAGCGGGCCGCGTTTCACCGATCTTATGGCGCCGGCACACCTAAAGCTCACCTCACTGAGCTGCACCGAGTCTCGATCTGGATAAGCTCCACTGCAGGATAGTAGTTGCAGGAGCTGAACAGGCTTTTGTCCTCTGAGGTAACTCCTCTCAGGCTGCACTGGACTCACTGTTAAACCAGACTCTCACTTAGACTCCAACTGACTAACTGCCAGGCTCCACCTTCCCTTTTATATCTCCCAAAGGAGCTCCCTCTGGTGGTCTGAGGTGGAAGGTGGAGATGTGTGAATGGAATGGGGGCCTCTTGTGGAGGAATCCTTCAATACACCCTTCTGGGATTTGTGATACCAAGCACAGCTGGGCTTCACATTAACATGGACAAAACAAAATTCATAATATTTCCCCCATCTCACTCAACCCCCCCCAACAGACCTATGACTTAAAGTAAATGGCTGCTCATCCTCCCCAATCCCGCAAGCTTGTTGCCTCAGGGTAACCCTGGACTCTGCTATCTCCTTCAAACCACATATCCAAGCCCTTTCCACTTACTGCCGACTCCAAATCAAAATTACTTCCCAGATTCATACATTCCTTACTCAAGAATCTGCAAAAACCCTTGTCGATGCCCTCATCATCTCCCACCTCAACTACTGCAACCTTCTGCTCCATGGCCTCCCCTTTAACTCTCTTGCATCCCTCCAATCTATCCTAAACTCTACTGCCCGACTAATTCATCTGTACCCCCGTTATTCCCTGGCCTCTAACTTCTGTCACTGACTCCCCATTACCAAGAGTCCCCAGTTCAAAACCCTAATTTTGGCATACAAAGCCATCCACAACCTGTCTCCTCCATACATCTGTGACCCAGCCTCTCGGTACTTACCTACAGCAACCTCTGATCTACATACGATCTCCTTCTCTACTCCTCTCTTATCTCCTCTTCCCATAATCGCGTACAAGATTTCTCCCGTGCATCCATCTACTCTGTAACTCTCTCCCCCAACTCTCATCTACAGTGGAAACCTTCAAAAGGAATCCGAAGAACAACCTTTTCCAAAAAGCATACGACCTACAATAACCACCACTCCACCATACCACTACACATTGAGCTCGTGCCTCACCTACTGTATCCCCACCTATCCCTTGTAGATTGTGAGCCCTCACTGGCAGGGTCCTTTCTCCTTCTGTACCAGTTGGTGACTTGTATTGTTCAAGATTATTGTACTTGTTTTTTATTATGTATACCCATTTTCATGTAAAGCGCCATGGAATAAATGGCGCTATAATAATAACCAATAAAATAAATAAAATTCATCTATCTGTATACATTGTGCTATGTTATTACTGTCATGAATCTACCTTTCCTTCTGCTGTGTATGTCGCCTGCTAGTGTTTCCCCTATTTTAAATCATTATCATTGTACCTTTCTTGGGTGTACACAATTTTTGTAGATTCTTATATATCAGGTGTTGTCACAGTCACCTATATTTCACATGCTTGACTCTGGTGCTTTGAATTAATTTAATTTATTTACTAATATCTTTCTACTATTTATACCCCATTTGTAGTACTGCCCCCTATTGTTTCTTATCACAGCTCATTACTATTGCTAATTCAATAGTAATGTATTAGTGATATAGTATAACATTAGCATATTGATTACAAGTGTTATCAATCAAGAGGAAGTATCACAGACTATATAAAAGCTGAGGCAGGGAATGCAGCAACAATATTAGGTTGATATAGTCAAAAGACATTACAGCTCGGCAGCAGACATAGGAAAAGAAAGTCCTAACAGATAGGACAAATACTCCAGACAGTAATTTGTTGTACAACTGCAGCAATGAGGAGGATAAGAGTAGTAGTCTGTGAATAATAGAGAGACTGTAGATGTGCCAGACTCAGTGTGATTGATGAGTGATATGTGATAAAATACAGTCTGCTGACACATTTTGCTTTCTGTACATCTTCCTACCTAACTTGTCTTGTTACGTCCTTTTTGACAAGCATTGGATAAATGGGCTTTAACCCCTTTCTGACGTTGTACGTCCCTGTGCCCTGGGACTTATGGACCAGGTATGTATTAATATTGCACAGCGATCGCGCCTGCACAGTAGATGTGCGGGCGCGATTGCCGCCGGGTGTAAGCTGATTCTGACAGCTGCCACCCAGCACTCAGTTCCAGGAGCAGTGCCCGCACCGCTCCTAGCACTTTAACTCCCTAAATGCTGTGATCGCAGCATTTAGTGAGCAAGCAAAGGGACAGAAGCCCCTCTGCTCTTGGATTGGAGACCCCGCAATGTCATCGTGGGGTCCTGATCGTTGCCATGGTGACACAATGTTGTCATGACGTCCCTGACATGTGCCTAAACAGTAGTTTTCTCCCACATATGGGGTATCGGCGTTCTCAGGAGAAATTGCAAAACAACTTTTGGGGTCCAATTAATTTATCCTCTTTTTTATTTTCACGGCTCTATGTTATGAACTACTGTGAAACACTTGGGGGTTCAAAGTGCTCACCACACATCTAGATAAGTTCCTTAAGGGGTCTAGTTTCCAAAATTGGGTTACTTGTGTGGTTTTTTCACTGTTTAGGCACATTATGGGCTCCCCAAACCCAACATTGCGTTCACTAATTATTCAAGCAAATTTTCCATTCAAAAAGTCAAACGGCACTCCTTCCTTTCAGAGCCATTCCGTGCACCCAAACAGTAGTTTTCCCCCACATATGTGGTATCAGCTTACTCAGGAGAAATTGCACAACAAATGGTATGGTGCAATTTCTCCTGTTACCTTTATGAAAATGCAAAATTGGGGGCTGAAAAACATTTTTGTGAGAAAAAAGTAAACATTTTATTTTTACGGCTCAATGTTTTAAACTTATGTGAAGCACCTGGGGGTTCAAGGTGCTTACAACAAATCTATGTAAGTTCCCTGAGTGATCTAGATTCCAAAATGGTGTTACTTGAGGGGGGTTTAGACTGTTTAGACACATTAGGGGCTTCCCAAACCCGACATGGTGTCCACTAATTATGTCAGCAAATTTTTCATTTAAAAAGTCAAATGGCACTCCTTCCCTTCAGAGCCATGCCGTGCACCCAAACAGTGGTTTTCCCCCACATATGGGGTATCGGCTTACTCAGGAGAAATTGCACAACAAATGGTAAGGTGCAATTTCTCCTATTGCCCTTATGAAAATGCAAAATTGGGGGCTGAAAACATTTTTGTGAGAAAAATGTGAAAATTGTATTTTTATGGCTCAATGTTATAAACTTCTGTGAAGCACCTGGGGGTTCAATGTGCTTAGCACACATCTAGGTGAGTTCCCTGAGAGGTCTAATCTCCAAAATGGTGTCACTTGTGGGGGGCTTTCCACTGTTTAGGCAAATCAGGGGCTTCCCAAACGTGACATGGCATCCGCTAATTATTCCAGCAAATTTTACATTCAAAAAGTCAAATGGCGCCCCTTCCCTTCTGAGCCAAAACAGTGGTTTTCCAACACATATGGGGTATCGGCGTGCTTAGGAGAAATTGCTCAGCAAATTTTGTGGTCCATTTTTTCATGTTACCCTTGAGAAAATAAAAAAATGTCTAAAGTAACATTTTTGAGAAAACAAGTAAAATGTTCATTGTTTTCTTTCACATTCCAAATATTCCTGTGAAGCACCTGAAGGGTTAATAAACTTCTTAAACATGGTTTTGAGCACCTTAAGGGGCGCAGTTTTTAGAATGGTGTCACTTTTGGGTATTTTCTGTCTTATAGACCCCCTCAAAGTGACTTCAAATGTGATGTGGTCCCTAAAAAAAATGGCTTTGTAAATTTTGTTGGAAAAATTAGAAATTGCTGGTCAACTTTTAACCCTTCACTTTCTAACAAAAAAAAAATTGTTCCAAAATTGTGCTGATGTAAAGTAAATGTGTGGTAAAAGTTATTTATTAACCATTTTGTGTGACATATCTCTCTGATTTATAGGCATAAAAATTTGCAAAATAAGTTTGAAAATTGCAAAATTTTAAAATTTTTCGCCAAATTTTGGATTTCTTCACAAATAAAAGCCAGTCATATTAAATAAATTTTACCACTATAATGAAGTACAATATGTTACAAATAAACATTCACAGAATCAGTGTGATCGATTGAAGCGTTCCAGAGTTATTACCTCATATAATGACAGTGGTCAGAATTGTAAAAATTGGCCTGGACATTTACGTGCAAACAGCTTTCGGGGGTAAAGGGGTTAAAATATTATCAAAAGTCAATTATATTGTTATATAAAATTAATGGTAACAGAAAAAATATGATAGAAATTTGTCAAATATATGGCGAATTCAAATTTCAAAACATTTGAACATGTTTACTCAGGACTAGTGTTGAGCGATACCTTCCGATATCGGGAAATATCGGATCGGATTGGATCGGACCGATACCGAAAAAGTATCGGATATCGCCGATTCCGATACCGGAAACCAATGCAAGTAAATGGGACAGAAATATCGGAATGAAAATAAACCCTTTCTTTCCTTGTAGGTTAATTCCACATGAAGGAAAACAACTAAGAATAATGTAGAATGTATTGGGGGAGGTGGGGGAGACAATAAAGGCATAGAGGTTTAGCCCAATCAAATGGAATAGCAGGAATTAATATTTTTTTTAAGACGTTCTGAGTTACGGAAATATTGACTATGTTAAGTATTTTTATATTTTGTCAGATATTTATGTTTCACTACTTCCATGCTCTTCACCTTCTTTTTTACTTCTCCCACACTTTCTCCTTCATCATCCTCAGCATCTTTTTCATCCTCTTCTTCTTCACCTTCTTCATCTTCTTCTTCTTCACCTTCTTCGTATTATTCTTTTTTTTTACATTCTTCATATTCTACTTCTTCATCTTCTTCATAATCTTCTTCTTCATCATATTCTTATTTGTGACAGGCATTCCTGTAGTTGTTATCTATAAAAGGTTGGACATTACACCTTTCGTTCTGCCCGTCACAAAAGATTTACAACAGGATTTGTCCGCGTTCAGTTTGGCCTGCAGCAGCAGGTCTTTTCCAGGGGCACCACGAGGAGGAACGGAATCACCCCCATACACTGCTTAGTCATCTTCTGCTTATAATTTAGATATTATCTTTTGCTCTGATTTTTAGTCTTATGCTTAATGTTCTTCCGCTTTTTGTTCTGCAGCTTCTTGTATTTCTGCTTCTTGGTTTTCTGTCTCTTGTTCTTCTGTATCTTGGTGCTTGTCGTCTCTTCTTTGTCCTCTTGGTCAACTTCTTCAGGGTCATCTTCTTGGTCTTCTTCGGGGTGGTCTTCAGGGTCGTCATCTTCGGGGGTCCTCGTCTTCGGGGTCCTCGTCTTCTTCGGGTTGGTCTTCTGGGTCCTCGTCTTCGGGGTCCTCGTCTTCTTCGGGGTGGTCTTCAGGGTCCTCGTCTTCTTCGGGGTGGTCTTCAGGGTCCTCGTCTTCTTCGGGGTGGTCTTCAGGGTCATCGTCTTCTTAGGGGTGGTCTTCAGGGTCCTCGTCTTCAGGGTCGTTGTCTTCGGGGTCCTTGTCTTCTTAGGGTTGGTCTTCAGGGTCCTCGTGTTCAGGGTCCTCGTCAGGGAGATCCAGAGTGATTACCAAGAACCATTTCAAAAAGCTTGAAATTGGAAATGTAGCAGAAGGTACAAGAAAGCTGAGGAACTACCGAGAACCAGCTGACGTACTGGAACCCGGATGGGTAGCAGAAGGTACAAGAGCCAATGGAACTGCCGAAGACCAGCTGGTGGTACTGGAACTCGGTTACTAAGCAGGAGGTACCTGTGCCAGAAAGCACTACCAAGGACCAGCAGACGTTGGTGGAACTTGGATACCGAGAAGAAGGCATCTAATCCAAAGGCACTGCCGAGAACCAGCTGACGGTACTGGAACCCGGATGGGTAGCAGAAGGTACCCATGTAAAAAAAAGTTCAAGGCCGCGAGCCGGCCGCAGATACCAAAACCCACAGTCCTACAGGGGGTGCTTGTCCTATTGGCACTATGGAACCAGCCTTCATTGCCTGATCCCGCAGCCCACATAGGAGTCACCTAAACTGCAGGCACCATAGAGTCGGCTAACCCGACCGCAACACGACAGGACAACGCATTGGAGGCAAAGTGACGTTGACACTACCCGGAAACAGCTGGCGTGCTGGAACCAGGCTGGGCAGGAGGGAGTACCCATGCCAAAGTCACTGCCGAGAACCAGCTGACGGTACTGGAACCCGGATGGGTAGTAGAAGGTACAAGAGCAAATGGAACTACCGAGGACCAGCTGACGGTACTGGAACCCGGATGGGTAGCAGAAGGTACAAGAGCCAATGGAACTGCCGAAGACCAGCTGAAGGTACTGGAACTCGGTTACTAAGCAGGAGGTACCTGTGCCAGAAAGCACTACCAAGGACCAGCAGACGTTGGTGGAACTTGGATACCGAGAAGGAGGCACCTAATCCAAAGGTACTGCCGAGAACCAGCTGACGGTACTGGAACCCGGATGGGTAGTAGAAGGTACAAGAGCAAATGGAACTACCGAGGACCAGCTGACGGTACTGGAACCCGGATGGGTAGCAGAAGGTACAAGAGCCAATGGAACTGCCGAAGACCAGCTGAAGGTACTGGAACTCGGTTACTAAGCAGGAGGTACCTGTGCCAGAAAGCACTACCAAGGACCAGCAGACATTGGTGGAACTTGGATACCGAGAAGGAGGCACCTAATCCAAAGGCACTGCCGAGAACCAGCTGACGGTACTGGAACCCGGATGGGTAGCAGAAGGTACCCATGTAAAAAAAAGTTCAAGGCCGCGAGCCGGCCGCAGTTACCAAAACCCACAGTCCTACAGGGGGTGCTTGTCCTATAGGCACTATGAAACCAGCCTTTCATTGCCAGATCCCGCAGCCCACATAAGAGTCACCTAAACTGCAGGCACCATAGAGTCGGCTAACCCGACTGCAACACGACAGGACAACGCATTGGAGGCAAAGTGACGTTAACACTACCCGGAAACAGCTGGCGTGCTGGAACCAGGCTAAGCAGGAGGGAGTACCCGTGCCAAAGACACTGCCGAGAACCAGCTGACAGTACTGGAACCCGGATGGGTAGTAGAAGGTACAAGAGCCAATGGAACTGCCGAAGACCAGCTGACGGTACTGGAACTCGATTACTAAGCAGGAGGTACCTGTGCCAGAAAGCACTACCAAGGACCAGCAGACGTTGGTGGAACTTGGATACCGAGAAGGAGGCACCTAATCCAAAGGCACTGCCGAGAACCAGCTGACGGTACTGGAACCCGGATGGGTAGCAGAAGGTACCCATGTAAAAAAAAGTTCAAGGCCACGAGCCGGCCGCAGTTACCAAAACCCACAGTCCTACAGGGGGTGCTTGTCCTATTGGCACTATGGAACCAGCCTTCATTGCCTGATCCCGCAGCCCACATAGGAGTCACCTAAACTGCAGGCACCATAGAGTCGGCTAACCCGACCGCAACACGACAGGACAACGTATTGGAGGCAAAGTAACGTTGACACTACCCGGAAACAGCTGGCGTGCTGGAACCAGGCTGGGCAGGAGGGAGTACCCGTGCCAAAGACACTGCCGAGAACCAGCTGACGGTACGGGAACCCGGATGGGTAGTAGAAGGTACAAGAGCCAAAGGAACCGCCGAAGACCAGCTGACGGTACTGGAACTCGGTTACTAAGCAGGAGGTACCTGTGCCAGAAAGCACTACCAAGGACCAGCAGACGTTGGTGGAACTTGGATACCGAGAAGGAGGCAACTAATCCAAAGGCACTGCTGAGAACCAGCTGACGGTACTGGAACCGGATGGGTAGCAGAAGGTACCCATGTAAAAAAAAGTTCAAGGCCGCGAGCCGGCCGCAGATACCAAAACCAACAGTCCTACAGGGGTGCTTGTCCTATTGGCACTATGGAACCAGCCTTCATTGCCAGATCCCGCAGCCCACATAGGAGTCACCTAAACTGCAGGCACCATAGAGTCGGCTAACCCGACCGCAACACGACAGGACAATTCATTGGAGGCAAAGTGACGTTGACACTACGCGGAAACAGCTGGTGTGCTGGAACCAGGCTGGGCAGGAGGGAGTACCCGTGCCAAAGTCACTGCCGAGAACCAGCTGACGGTACTGGAACCCGGATGGGTAGTAGAAGGTACAAGAGAAAATGGAACTACCGAGGACCAGCTGACGGTACTGGAACCCGGATGGGTAGCAGAAGAAACAAGAGCCAATGGAACTGCCGAAGACCAGCTGAAGGTACTGGAACTCGGTTACTAAGCAGGAGGTACCTGTGCCAGAAAGCACTACCAAGGACCAGCAGACGTTGGTGGAACTTGGATACCGAGAAGGAGGCACCTAATCCAAAGGCACTGCCGAGAACCAGCTGACGGTACTGGAACCCGGATGGGTAGCAGAAGGTACCCATGTAAAAAAAAGTTCAAGGCCGCGAGCCGGCCGCAGTTACCAAAACCCACAGTCCTACAGGGGGTGCTTGTCCTATAGGCGCTATGGAACCAGCCTTCATTGCCAGATCCCGCAGCCCACATAGGAGTCACCTAAACTGCAGACACCATAGAGTTGGCTAACCGACCGCAACACGACAGGACAACGCATTGGAGGCAAAGTGCCGTTGACACTACCCGGAAACAGCTGGCATGCTGGAACCAGGCTGGGTAGGAGGTAGTACCCATGCCAAAGACACTGCCGAGAACCAGTTGACGGTACTGGAACCCGGATGGGTAGTAGAAGGTACAAGAGCCAATGGAACTGCCGAAGACCAGCTGACAGTACTGGAATTCGGTTACTAAGCAGGAGGCACCTGTGCCAGAAAGCACTACCAAGGACCAGCAGACGTTGGTGGAACTTGGATACCGAGAAGGAGGCACCTAATCCAAAGGCACTGCCGAGAACCAGCTGACGGTACTGGAACCCAGATGGGTAGCAGAAGGTACCCATGTAAATAAAAGTTCAAGGCCGCGAGCCGGCCGCAGTTACCAAAACCCACAGTCCTACAGGGGGTGCTTGTCCTATTGGATCTATGGAACCAGCCTTCATTGCCTGATCCCGCAGCCCACATAGGAGTCACCTAAACTGCAGGCACCATAGAGTCGGCTGACCCGACCGCAACACGACAGGACAATGCATTGGAGGCAAAGTGACGTTGACACTACCCGGAAACAGCTGGCGTGCTGGAACCAGGCTGGGCAGGAGGGAGTACCCGTGCCAAAGACACTGCCGAGAACCAGCTGACAGTACTGGAACCCGGATGGGTAGTAGAAGGTACAAGAGCCAATGGAACTGCCGAAGACCAGCTGACGGTACTGGAACTCGATTACTAAGCAGGAGGTACCTGTGCCAGAAAGCACTACCAAGGACCAGCAGACGTTGGTGGAACTTGGATACCGAGAAGGAGGCACCTAATCCAAAGGCACTGCCGAGAACCAGCTGACGGTACTGGAACCCGGATGGGTAGCAGAAGGTACCCATGTAAAAAAAAGTTCAAGGCCACGAGCCGGCCGCAGTTACCAAAACCCACAGTCCTACAGGGGGTGCTTGTCCTATTGGCACTATGGAACCAGCCTTCATTGCCTGATCCCGCAGCCCACATAGGAGTCACCTAAACTACAGGCACCATAGAGTCGGCTAACCCGACCGCAACACGACAGGACAACGTATTGGAGGCAAAGTAACGTTGACACTACCCGGAAACAGCTGGCGTGCTGGAACCAGGCTGGGCAGGAGGGAGTACCCGTGCCAAAGACACTGCCGAGAACCAGCTGACGTTACTGGAACCCGGATGGGTAGTAGAAGGTAAAAAGAGCCAATGGAACTGCCGAAGACCAGCTGACGGTACTGGAACTCGGTTACTAAGCAGGAGGTAGCTGTGCCAGAAAGCACTACCAAGGACCAGCAGACGTTGGTGGAACTTGGATACCGAGAAGGAGGCACCTAATCCAAAGGTACTGCCGAGAACCAGCTGACGGTACTGGAACCCGGATGGGTAGGAGAAGGTACCCATGTGAAAAAAAGTTCAAGATCGCGAGCCGGCCGCAGTTACCAAAACCAACAGTCCTACAGGGGGTGCTTGTCCTATTGTCGCTATGGAACCAGCCTTCATTGCCAGATCCCGCAGCCCACATAGGAGTCACCTAAACTGCAGGCACCATAGAGTCGGCTAACCCGACCGCAACACGACAGGACAACGCATTGGAGGCAAAGTGACGTTGACACTACCCGGAAACAGCTGGCGCGCTGGAAACAGGCTGGGCAGGAGGGAGTACCCGTGCCAAAGTCACTGCCGAGAACCAGCTGACGGAACTGGAACCCGGATGGGTAGTAGAAGGTAAAAGAGCAAATGGAACTACCGAGGACCAGCTGACGGTACTGAAACTCGGTTACTAAGCAGGAGGTACCTGGGCCAGAAAGCACTACCAAGAACCAGCAGACGTTGGTGGAACTTGGATACCGAGAAGGAGGCACCTAATCCAAAGGCACTGCCAAGAACCAGCTGACGGTACTGGAACCCGGATGGGTAGTAGAAGGTACAAGAGCAAATGGAACTACCGAGAACCAGCTGGCGGTGCTGGAACCCAGGGTAAATACTAAAAACAGAGTGGAGCCAGAGGTGTAATTGGAGCAAGTTTTAAATCAGTAGTACAGTGGATGTGGACAAAGCAGGAGAATTTGCAGGACAAACAGCAGGGGAACAGCTGACGTTACTGAACCCCAATAACACTGGAGCAAGCGTTGACTGTGCAGACGGCACTTCTGAGCAGCAACTAGCGGTATTGGAGCCCAGGGTAAATACTAAAAACAGAGGAGCCAGAGGTGTATTTGGAGGAGGTTTTAAATCAGTAGTACAGTGGATGTGGACAAAGCAGGAGAAATTGCCGTCCGCACAGCAGGGGAACAGCTGACGTTACCGAACCCCAATAACACGGCAGCAAGTGTTCACTGTGCAGACGGCACTTCCGAGCACCAACTGGCGGTGTTGGAGCTCAGGGATAATACTGAAAACAGAGGAGCCAGAGGTGTATTTGGAGGAGGTTTTAAATCAGTAGTACAGTGGATGTGGACAGAGCAGGAGAAATTGCCGTCCGCACAGCAGGGGAACAGCTGACGTTACTGAACCCCAATAACACGGCAGCAAGTGTTGACTGTGCAGACGGCACTTCCAAGCGCCAACTGGCGGTGTTGGAGCTCAGGGATAATACTGAAAACAGAGGAGCCAGAGGTGTAATTGGAGCAACTTTAAAATCTGTAGTAGTGAGAATGTGGACAGAGCAGGAGAAATTGCCGTCCGCACAGCAGGGGAACAGCTGACGTTACTGAACCCCAATAACACGGCAGCAAGTGTTGACTGTGCAGACGGCACTTCCGAGCGCCAACTGGCGGTGTTGGAGCTCTGGGATAATACTGAAAACAGAGGAGCCAGAGTTGTATTTGGAGGAGGTTTTAAATCAGTAGTACAGTGGATGTGGACAGAGCAGGAGAAATTGCCGTCCGCACAGCAGGGGAACAGCTGACGTTACTGAACCCCAATGACACGGCAGCAAGTGTTGACTGTGCAGTCGGCACTTCCGAGCACCAACTGGCGGTGTTGGAGCTCAGGGATAATACTGAAAACAGAGGAGCCAGAGGTGTAATTGGAGCAACTTTAAAATCTGTAGTAGTGAGAATGTGGACAGAGCAGGAGAAATTGCCGTCCGCACAGCAGGGGAACAGCTGACATTACTGAACCCCAATGACACGGCAGCAAGTGTTGACTGTGCAGACGGCACTTCCGAGCGCCAACTGGCGGTGTTGGAGCTCAGGGATAATACTGAAAACAGAGGAGCCAGAGGTGTAATTGGAGCAACTTTAAAATCTGTAGTAGTGAGAATGTGGACAGAGCAGGAGAAATTGCCGTCCGCACAGCAGGGGAACAGCTGACATTACTGAACCCCAATGACACGGCAGCAAGTGTTGACTGTGCAGACGGCACTTGCGAGTACCAACTGGTGGTGTTGGAGCTCAGGGATAATACTGAAAACAGAGGAGCCAGAGGTGTAATTGGAGCAACTTTAAAATCTGTAGTAGTGAGAATGTGGACAGAGCAGGAGAAATTGCCGTCCGCACAGCAGGGGAACAGCTGACGTTACCGAACCCCAATAACATGGCAGCAAGTGTTGACTGTGCAGACGGCACTTCCGAGCGCCAACTGGCGGTGTTGGAGCTCAGGGATAATACTGAAAACAGAGGAGCCAGAGGTGTATGTGGAGGAGGTTTTAAATCAGTAGTACAGTGGATGTGGACAGAGCAGGAGAAATTGCCGTCCGCACAGCAGGGGAACAGCTGACGTTACTGAAACCCAATAACACGGCAGCATGTGTTGACTGTGCAGACGGCACTTCCGAGCGCCAACTGGCGGTGTTGGAGCTCAGGGATAATACTGAAAACAGAGGAGCCAGAGGTGTAATTGGAGCAACTTTAAAATCTGTAGTAGTGAGAATGTGGACAGAGCAGGAGAAATTGCCGTCCGCACAGCAGGGGAACAGCTGACGTTACTGAACCCCAATGACACGGCAGCAAGTGTTGACTGTGCAGACGGCACTTCCGAGCGCCAACTGGCAGTGTTGGAGCTCAGGGATAATACTGAAAACAGAGGAGCCAGAAGTGTATTTGGAGGAGGTTTTAAATCAGTAGCACAGTGGATGTGGACAGAGCAGGAGAAATTGCCGTCCGCACAGCAGGGGAACAGCTGACGTTACTGAACCCCAATAACACGGTAGCAAGTGTTGACTGTGCAGACGGCACTTCCGAGCGCCAACTGGCGGTGTTGGAACTCAGGGATAATACTGAAAACAGAGGAGCCAGAGGTGTAATTGGAGCAACTTTAAAATCTGTAGTAGTGAGAATGTGGACAGAGCAGGAGAAATTGCCCTCCGCACAGCAGGGGAACAGCTGATGTTACTGAACCCCAATGACACGGCAGCAAGTGTTGACTGTGCAGACGGCACTTCCGAGCGCCAACTGGCGGTGTTGGAGCTCAGGGATAATACTGAAAACAGAGGAGCCAGAGGTGTAATTGGAGCAACTTTAAAATCTGTAGTAGTGAGAATGTGGACAGAGCAGGAGAAATTGCCGTCCGCACAGCAGGGGAACAGCTGACGTTACTGAACCCCAATGACACGGCAGCATGTGTTGACTGTGCAGACGGCACTTCCGAGCGCCAACTGGCGGTGTTGGAGCTCAGGGATAATACTGAAAACAGAGGAGCCAGAGGTGTAATTGGAGCAACTTTAAAATCTGTAGTAATGAGAATGTGGACAGAGCAGGAGAAATTGCCGTCCGCACAGCAGGGGAACAGCTGACGTTACCGAACCCCAATAACATGGCAGCAAGTGTTGACTGTGCAGACGGCACTTCCGAGTGCCAACTTGCGGTGTTGGAGCTCAGGGATAATACTGAAAACAGAGGAGCCAGAGGTGTATTTGGAGGAGGTTTTAAATCAGTAGTACAGTGGATGTGGACAGAGCAGGAGAAATTGCCGTCCGCACAGCAGGGGAATAGCTGACGTTACTGAACCCCAATGACACGGCAGCAAGTGTTGACTGTGCAGATGGCACTTCCGAGCGCCAACTGGCGGTGTTGGACCTCAGGGATAATACTGAAAACAGAGGAGCCAGAGGTGTAATTGGAGCAATTTTAAAATCTGTAATAGTGAGAATGTAGACAAAGCAAGAGAAATTGCCGTCCGCACAGCAGGGGAACAGCTGACGTTACTGAACCCCAATAACACGGCAGCAAGTGTTGACTGTGCAGACGGCACTTCCAAGAGCCAACTGGCGGTGTTGGAGCTCAGGGATAATACTGAATACAGAGGAGCCAGAGGTGTAATTGGAGCAACTTTAAAATCTGTAGTAGTGAGAATGTGGACAGAGCAGGAGAAATTGCCGTCCGCACAGCAGGGGAACAGCTGACGTTACTGAACCCCAATAACACGGCAGCAAGTGTTGACTGTGCAGACGGCACTTCCGAGCGCCAACTGGTGGTGTTGGAGCTCTGGGATAATACTGAAAACAGAGGAGCCAGAGTTGTATTTGGAGGAGGTTTTAAATCAGTAGTACAGTGGATGTGGACAGAGCAGGAGAAATTGCCGTCCGCACAGCAGGGGAACAGCTGACGTTACTGAACCCCAATGACACGGCAGCAAGTGTTGACTGTGCAGTCGGCACTTCCGAGCACCAACTGGCGGTGTTGGAGCTCAGGGATAATACTGAAAACAGAGGAGCCAGAGGTGTAATTGGAGCAACTTTAAAATCTGTAGTAGTGAGAATGTGGACAGAGCAGGAGAAATTGCCGTCCGCACAGCAGGGGAACAGCTGACATTACTGAACCCCAATGACACGGCAGCAAGTGTTGACTGTGCAGACGGCACTTCCGAGTACCAACTGGCGGTGTTGGAGCTCAGGGATAATACTGAAAACAGAGGAGCCAGAGGTGTAATTGGAGCAACTTTAAAATCTGTAGTAGTGAGAATGTGGACAGAGCAGGAGAAATTGCCGTCCGCACAGCAGGGGAACAGCTGACGTTACCGAACCCCAATAACATGGCAGCAAGTGTTGACTGTGCAGACGGCACTTCCGAGCGCCAACTGGCGGTGTTGGAGCTCAGGGATAATACTGAAAACAGAGGAGCCAGAGGTGTATTTGGAGGAGGTTTTAAATCAGTAGTACAGTGGATGTGGACAGAGCAGGAGAAATTGCCGTCCGCACAGCAGGGGAACAGCTGACGTTACTGAACCCCAATAACACGGCAGCATGTGTTGACTGTGCAGACGGCACTTCCGAGCGCCAACTGGCGGTGTTGGAGCTCAGGGATAATACTGAAAACAGAGGAGCCAGAGGTGTAATTGGAGCAACTTTAAAATCTGTAGTAGTGAGAATGTGGACAGAGCAGGAGAAATTGCCGTCCGCACAGCAGGGGAACAGCTGACGTTACTGAACCCCAATGACACGGCAGCAAGTGTTGACTGTGCAGTCGGCACTTCCGAGCACCAACTGGCGGTGTTGGAGCTCAGGGATAATACTGAAAACAGAGGAGCCAGAGGTGTAATTGGAGCAACTTTAAAATCTGTAGTAGTGAGAATGTGGACAGAGCAGGAGAAATTGCCGTCCGCACAGCAGGGGAACAGCTGACGTTACTGAACCCCAATGACACGGCAGCAAGTGTTGACTGTGCAGTCGGCACTTCCGAGCACCAACTGGCGGTGTTGGAGCTCAGGGATTATACTGAAAACAGAGGAGCCAGAGGTGTAATTGGAGCAACTTTAAAATCTGTAGTAGTGAGAATGTGGACAGAGCAGGAGAAATTGCCGTCCGCACAGCAGGGGAACAGATGACATTACCGAACCCCAATAACATGGCAGCAAGTGTTGACTGTGCAGACGGCACTTCCGAGCGCCAACTGGCGGTGTTGGAGCTCAGGGATAATACTGAAAACAGAGGAGCCAGAGGTGTATTTGGAGGAGGTTTTAAATCAGTAGTACAGTGGATGTGGACAGAGCAGGAGAAATTGCCGTCCGCACAGCAGGGGAACAGCTGACGTTACTGAACCCCAATGACACGGCAGCAAGTGTTGACTGTGCAGACGGCACTTCCGAGCGCCAACTGGCGGTGTTGGAGCTCAGGGATAATACTGAAAACAGAGGAGCCAGAATTGTATTTGGAGGAGGTTTTAAATCAGTAGTACAGTGGATGTGGACAGAGCAGGAGAAATTGCCGTCCGCACAGCAGGGGAACAGCTGACGTTACTGAACCCCAATAACACGGCAGCAAGTGTTGACTGTGCAGACGGCACTTCCAAGCGCCAACTGGCGGTGTTGGAGCTCAGGGATAATACTGAAAACAGAGGAGCCAGAGGTGTAATTGGAGCAACTTTAAAATCTGTAGTAGTGAGAATGTGGACAGAGCAGGAGAAATTGCCGTCCGCACAGCAGGGGAACAGCTGACGTTACTGAACCCCAATAACACGGCAGCAAGTGTTGACTGTGCAGACGGCACTTCCGAGCGCCAACTGGCGGTGTTGGAGCTCTGGGATAATACTGAAAACAGAGGAGCCAGAGTTGTATTTGGAGGAGGTTTTAAATCAGTAGTACAGTGGATGTGGACAGAGCAGGAGAAATTGCCGTCCGCACAGCAGGGGAACAGCTGACGTTACTGAACCCCAATGACACGGCAGCAAGTGTTGACTGTGCAGTCGGCACTTCCGAGCACCAACTGGCGGTGTTGGAGCTCAGGGATAATACTGAAAACAGAGGAGCCAGAGGTGTAATTGGAGCAACTTTAAAATCTGTAGTAGTGAGAATGTGGACAGAGCAGGAGAAATTGCCGTCCGCACAGCAGGGGAACAGCTGACATTACTGAACCCCAATGACACGGCAGCAAGTGTTGACTGTGCAGACGGCACTTCCGAGCGCCAACTGGCGGTGTTGGAGCTCAGGGATAATACTGAAAACAGAGGAGCCAGAGGTGTAATTGGAGCAACTTTAAAATCTGTAGTAGTGAGAATGTGGACAGAGCAGGAGAAATTGCCGTCCGCACAGCAGGGGAACAGCTGACATTACTGAACCCCAATGACACGGCAGCAAGTGTTGACTGTGCAGACGGCACTTGCGAGTACCAACTGGCGGTGTTGGAGCTCAGGGATAATACTGAAAACAGAGGAGCCAGAGGTGTAATTGGAGCAACTTTAAAATCTGTAGTAGTGAGAATGTGGACAGAGCAGGAGAAATTGCCGTCCGCACAGCAGGGGAACAGCTGACGTTACCGAACCCCAATAACATGGCAGCAAGTGTTGACTGTGCAGACGGCACTTCCGAGCGCCAACTGGCGGTGTTGGAGCTCAGGGATAATACTGAAAACAGAGGAGCCAGAGGTGTATGTGGAGGAGGTTTTAAATCAGTAGTACAGTGGATGTGGACAGAGCAGGAGAAATTGCCGTCCGCACAGCAGGGGAACAGCTGACGTTACTGAAACCCAATAACACGGCAGCATGTGTTGAATGTGCAGACGGCACTTCCGAGCGCCAACTGGCGGTGTTGGAGCTCAGGGATAATACTGAAAACAGAGGAGCCAGAGGTGTAATTGGAGCAACTTTAAAATCTGTAGTAGTGAGAATGTGGACAGAGCAGGAGAAATTGCCGTCCGCACAGCAGGGGAACAGCTGACGTTACTGAACCCCAATGACACGGCAGCAAGTGTTGACTGTGCAGACGGCACTTCCGAGCGCCAACTGGCAGTGTTGGAGCTCAGGGATAATACTGAAAACAGAGGAGCCAGAAGTGTATTTGGAGGAGGTTTTAAATCAGTAGCACAGTGGATGTGGACAGAGCAGGAGAAATTGCCGTCCGCACAGCAGGGGAACAGCTGACGTTACTGAACCCCAATAACACGGTAGCAAGTGTTGACTGTGCAGACGGCACTTCCGAGCGCCAACTGGCGGTGTTGGAACTCAGGGATAATACTGAAAACAGAGGAGCCAGAGGTGTAATTGGAGCAACTTTAAAATCTGTAGTAGTGAGAATGTGGACAGAGCAGGAGAAATTGCCCTCCGCACAGCAGGGGAACAGCTGATGTTACTGAACCCCAATGACACGGCAGCAAGTGTTGACTGTGCAGACGGCACTTCCGAGCGCCAACTGGCGGTGTTGGAGCTCAGGGATAATACTGAAAACAGAGGAGCCAGAGGTGTAATTGGAGCAACTTTAAAATCTGTAGTAGTGAGAATGTGGACAGAGCAGGAGAAATTGCCGTCCGCACAGCAGGGGAACAGCTGACGTTACTGAACCCCAATGACACGGCAGCATGTGTTGACTGTGCAGACGGCACTTCCGAGCGCCAACTGGCGGTGTTGGAGCTCAGGGATAATACTGAAAACAGAGGAGCCAGAGGTGTAATTGGAGCAACTTTAAAATCTGTAGTAATGAGAATGTGGACAGAGCAGGAGAAATTGCCGTCCGCACAGCAGGGGAACAGCTGACGTTACCGAACCCCAATAACATGGCAGCAAGTGTTGACTGTGCAGACGGCACTTCCGAGTGCCAACTTGCGGTGTTGGAGCTCAGGGATAATACTGAAAACAGAGGAGCCAGAGGTGTATTTGGAGGAGGTTTTAAATCAGTAGTACAGTGGATGTGGACAGAGCAGGAGAAATTGCCGTCCGCACAGCAGGGGAATAGCTGACGTTACTGAACCCCAATGACACGGCAGCAAGTGTTGACTGTGCAGATGGCACTTCCGAGCGCCAACTGGCGGTGTTGGACCTCAGGGATAATACTGAAAACAGAGGAGCCAGAGGTGTAATTGGAGCAATTTTAAAATCTGTAATAGTGAGAATGTAGACAAAGCAAGAGAAATTGCCGTCCGCACAGCAGGGGAACAGCTGACGTTACTGAACCCCAATAACACGGCAGCAAGTGTTGACTGTGCAGACGGCACTTCCAAGAGCCAACTGGCGGTGTTGGAGCTCAGGGATAATACTGAATACAGAGGAGCCAGAGGTGTAATTGGAGCAACTTTAAAATCTGTAGTAGTGAGAATGTGGACAGAGCAGGAGAAATTGCCGTCCGCACAGCAGGGGAACAGCTGACGTTACTGAACCCCAATAACACGGCAGCAAGTGTTGACTGTGCAGACGGCACTTCCGAGCGCCAACTGGTGGTGTTGGAGCTCTGGGATAATACTGAAAACAGAGGAGCCAGAGTTGTATTTGGAGGAGGTTTTAAATCAGTAGTACAGTGGATGTGGACAGAGCAGGAGAAATTGCCGTCCGCACAGCAGGGGAACAGCTGACGTTACTGAACCCCAATGACACGGCAGCAAGTGTTGACTGTGCAGTCGGCACTTCCGAGCACCAACTGGCGGTGTTGGAGCTCAGGGATAATACTGAAAACAGAGGAGCCAGAGGTGTAATTGGAGCAACTTTAAAATCTGTAGTAGTGAGAATGTGGACAGAGCAGGAGAAATTGCCGTCCGCACAGCAGGGGAACAGCTGACATTACTGAACCCCAATGACACGGCAGCAAGTGTTGACTGTGCAGACGGCACTTCCGAGTACCAACTGGCGGTGTTGGAGCTCAGGGATAATACTGAAAACAGAGGAGCCAGAGGTGTAATTGGAGCAACTTTAAAATCTGTAGTAGTGAGAATGTGGACAGAGCAGGAGAAATTGCCGTCCGCACAGCAGGGGAACAGCTGACGTTACCGAACCCCAATAACATGGCAGCAAGTGTTGACTGTGCAGACGGCACTTCCGAGCGCCAACTGGCGGTGTTGGAGCTCAGGGATAATACTGAAAACAGAGGAGCCAGAGGTGTATTTGGAGGAGGTTTTAAATCAGTAGTACAGTGGATGTGGACAGAGCAGGAGAAATTGCCGTCCGCACAGCAGGGGAACAGCTGACGTTACTGAACCCCAATAACACGGCAGCATGTGTTGACTGTGCAGACGGCACTTCCGAGCGCCAACTGGCGGTGTTGGAGCTCAGGGATAATACTGAAAACAGAGGAGCCAGAGGTGTAATTGGAGCAACTTTAAAATCTGTAGTAGTGAGAATGTGGACAGAGCAGGAGAAATTGCCGTCCGCACAGCAGGGGAACAGCTGACGTTACTGAACCCCAATGACACGGCAGCAAGTGTTGACTGTGCAGTCGGCACTTCCGAGCACCAACTGGCGGTGTTGGAGCTCAGTGATTATACTGAAAACAGAGGAGCCAGAGGTGTAATTGGAGCAACTTTAAAATCTGTAGTAGTGAGAATGTGGACAGAGCAGGAGAAATTGCCGTCCGCACAGCAGGGGAACAGATGACATTACCGAACCCCAATAACATGGCAGCAAGTGTTGACTGTGCAGACGGCACTTCCGAGCGCCAACTGGCGGTGTTGGAGCTCAGGGATAATACTGAAAACAGAGGAGCCAGAGGTGTATTTGGAGGAGGTTTTAAATCAGTAGTACAGTGGATGTGGACAGAGCAGGAGAAATTGCCGTCCGCACAGCAGGGGAACAGCTGACGTTACTGAACCCCAATGACACGGCAGCAAGTGTTGACTGTGCAGACGGCACTTCCGAGCGCCAACTGGCAGTGTTGGAGCTCAGGGATAATACTGAAAACAGAGGAGCCAGAAGTGTATTTGGAGGAGGTTTTAAATCAGTAGTACAGTGGATGTGGACAGAGCAGGAGAAATTGCCGTCCGCACAGCAGGGGAACAGCTGATGTTACTGAACCCCAATAACACGGTAGCAAGTGTTGACTGTGCAGACGGCACTTCCGAGCGCCAACTGGCGGTGTTGGAACTCAGGGATAATACTGAAAACAGAGGAGCCAGAGGTGTAATTGGAGCAACTTTAAAATCTGTAGTAGTGAGAATGTGGACAGAGCAGGAGAAATTGCCCTCCGCACAGCAGGGGAACAGCTGATGTTACTGAACCCCAATGACACGGCAGCAAGTGTTGACTGTGCAGACGGCACTTCCGAGCGCCAACTGGCGGTGTTGGAGCTCAGGGATAATACTGAAAACAGAGGAGCCAGAGGTGTAATTGGAGCAACTTTAAAATCTGTAGTAGTGAGAATGTGGACAGAGCAGGAGAAATTGCCGTCCGCACAGCAGGGGAACAGCTGACGTTACTGAACCCCAATGACACGGCAGCATGTGTTGACTGTGCAGACGGCAGGTCCGAGCGCCAACTCACGGTGTTGGAGCTCAGGGATAATACTGAAAACAGAGGAGCCAGAGGTGTAATTGGAGCAACTTTAAAATCTGTAGTAATGAGAATGTGGACAGAGCAGGAGAAATTGCCGTCCGCACAGCAGGGGAACAGCTGACGTTACCGAACCCCAATAATATGGCAGCAAGTGTTGACTCTGCAGACGGCACTTCCGAGCGCTAACTGGCGGTGTTGAAGCTCAGGGATAATACTGAAAACAGAGGAGCCAGAGGTGTATTTGGAGGAGGTTTTAAATCAGTAGTACAGTGGATGTGGACAGAGCAGGAGAAATTGCCGTCCGCACAGCAGGGGAACAGCTGACGTTACTGAACCCCAATAACACGGCAGCATGTGTTGACTGTGCAGACGGCACTTCCGAGCGCCAACTGGCGGTGTTGGAGCTCAGGGATAATACTGAAAACAGAGGAGCCAGAGGTGTAATTGGAGCAACTTTAAAATCTGTAGTAGTGAGAATGTGGACAGAGCAGGAGAAATTGCCGTCCGCACAGCAGGGGAACAGCTGACGTTACTGAACCCCAATGACACGGCAGCAAGTGTTGACTGTGCAGACGGCACTTCCGAGCGCCAACTGGCGGTGTTGGAGCTCAGGGATAATACTGAAAACAGAGGAGCCAGAAGTGTATTTGGAGGAGGTTTTAAATCAGTAGTACAGTGGATGTGGACAGAGCAGGAGAAATTGCCGTCCGCACAGCAGGGGAACAGCTGATGTTACTGAACCCCAATAACACGGCAGCAAGTGTTGACTGTGCAGACGGCGCTTCCGAGCACCAACTGGCGGTGTTGGAGCTCAGGGATAATACTGAAAACAGAGGAGCCAGAGGTGTAATTGGAGCAACTTTAAAATCTGTAGTAGTGAGAATGTGGACAGAGCAGGAGAAATTGCCCTCCGCACAGCAGGGGAACAGCTGATGTTTCTGAACCCCAATGACACGGCAGCAAGTGTTGACTGTGCAGACGGCACTTCCGAGCGCCAACTGGCTGTGTTGGAGCTCAGGGATAATACTGAAAACAGAGGAGCCAGAGGTGTAATTGGAGCAACTTTAAAATCTGTAGTAGTGAGAATGTGGACAGAGCAGGAGAAATTGCCGTCCGCACAGCAGGGGAACAGCTGACGTTACTGAACCCCAATGACACGGCAGCATGTGTTGACTGTGCAGACGGCACTTCCGAGCGCCAACTGGCGGTGTTGGAGCTCAGGGATAATACTGAAAACAGAGGAGCCAGAGGTGTAATTGGAGCAACTTTAAAATCTGTAGTAATGAGAATGTGGTCAGAGCAGGAGAAATTGCCATCCGCACAGCAGGGGAACAGCTGACGTTACCGAACCCCAATAACATGGCAGCAAGTGTTGACTGTGCAGACGGCACTTCCGAGTGCCAACTTGCGGTGTTGGAGCTCAGGGATAATACTGAAAACAGAGGAGCCAGAGGTGTATTTGGAGGAGGTTTTAAATCAGTAGTACAGTGGATGTGGACAGAGCAGGAGAAATTGCCGTCCGCACAGCAGGGGAACAGCTGACATTACTGAACCCCAATAACACGGCAGCAAGTGTTGACTGTGCAGATGGCACTTCCGAGCGCCAACTGGCGGTGTTGGAGCTCAGGGATAATACTGAAAACAGAGGAGCCAGAGCTGTAATTGGAGCAATTTTAAAATCTGTAGTAGTGAGAATGTAGACAGAGCAGGAGAAATTGCCGTCCGCACAGCAGGGGAATAGCTGACGTTACTGAACCCCAATGACACGGCAGCAAGTGTTGACTGTGCAGATGACACTTCCGAGCGCCAACTGGCGGTGTTGGAGCTCAGGGATAATACTGAATACAGAGGAGCCAGAGGTGTAATTGGAGCAATTTTAAAATCTGTAATAGTGAGAATGTAGACAAAGCAAGAGAAATTGCCGTCCGCACAGCAGGGGAACAGCTGATGTTACTGAACCCCAGTGACACGGCAGCAAGTGTTGACTGTGCAGACGGCACTTCCGAGCGCCAACTGGCGGTGTTGGAGCTCAGGGATAATACTGAAAACAGAGGAGCCAGAGGTGTATTTGGAGGAGGTTTTAAATCAGTAGTACAGTGGATGTGGACAGAGCAGTAGAAATTGCCGTCCGCACAGCAGGGGAACAGCTGACGTTACTGAACCCCAATAACACGGCAGCATGTGTTGACTGTGCAGACGGCACTTCCGAGCGCCAACTGGCGGTGTTGGAGCTCAGGGATAATACTGAAAACAGAGGAGCCAGAGGTGTAATTGGAGCAACTTTAAAATCTGTAGTAGTGAGAATGTGGACAGAGCAGGAGAAATTGCCGTCCGCACAGCAGGGGAACAGCTGACGTTACTGAACCCCAATGACACGGCAGCAAGTGTTGACTGTGCAGTCGGCACTTCCGAGCACCAACTGGCGGTGTTGGAGCTCAGTGATTATACTGAAAACAGAGGAGCCAGAGGTGTAATTGGAGCAACTTTAAAATCTGTAGTAGTGAGAATGTGGACAGAGCAGGAGAAATTGCCGTCCGCACAGCAGGGGAACAGATGACATTACCGAACCCCAATAACATGGCAGCAAGTGTTGACTGTGCAGACGGCACTTCCGAGCGCCAACTGGCGGTGTTGGAGCTCAGGGATAATACTGAAAACAGAGGAGCCAGAGGTGTATTTGGAGGAGGTTTTAAATCAGTAGTACAGTGGATGTGGACAGAGCAGGAGAAATTGCCGTCCGCACAGCAGGGGAACAGCTGACGTTACTGAACCCCAATGACACGGCAGCAAGTGTTGACTGTGCAGACGGCACTTCCGAGCGCCAACTGGCAGTGTTGGAGCTCAGGGATAATACTGAAAACAGAGGAGCCAGAAGTGTATTTGGAGGAGGTTTTAAATCAGTAGTACAGTGGATGTGGACAGAGCAGGAGAAATTGCCGTCCGCACAGCAGGGGAACAGCTGATGTTACTGAACCCCAATAACACGGTAGCAAGTGTTGACTGTGCAGACGGCACTTCCGAGCGCCAACTGGCGGTGTTGGAACTCAGGGATAATACTGAAAACAGAGGAGCCAGAGGTGTAATTGGAGCAACTTTAAAATCTGTAGTAGTGAGAATGTGGACAGAGCAGGAGAAATTGCCCTCCGCACAGCAGGGGAACAGCTGATGTTACTGAACCCCAATGACACGGCAGCAAGTGTTGACTGTGCAGACGGCACTTCCGAGCGCCAACTGGCGGTGTTGGAGCTCAGGGATAATACTGAAAACAGAGGAGCCAGAGGTGTAATTGGAGCAACTTTAAAATCTGTAGTAGTGAGAATGTGGACAGAGCAGGAGAAATTGCCGTCCGCACAGCAGGGGAACAGCTGACGTTACTGAACCCCAATGACACGGCAGCATGTGTTGACTGTGCAGACGGCAGGTCCGAGCGCCAACTCACGGTGTTGGAGCTCAGGGATAATACTGAAAACAGAGGAGCCAGAGGTGTAATTGGAGCAACTTTAAAATCTGTAGTAATGAGAATGTGGACAGAGCAGGAGAAATTGCCGTCCGCACAGCAGGGGAACAGCTGACGTTACCGAACCCCAATAATATGGCAGCAAGTGTTGACTCTGCAGACGGCACTTCCGAGCGCTAACTGGCGGTGTTGAAGCTCAGGGATAATACTGAAAACAGAGGAGCCAGAGGTGTATTTGGAGGAGGTTTTAAATCAGTAGTACAGTGGATGTGGACAGAGCAGGAGAAATTGCCGTCCGCACAGCAGGGGAACAGCTGACGTTACTGAACCCCAATAACACGGCAGCATGTGTTGACTGTGCAGACGGCACTTCCGAGCGCCAACTGGCGGTGTTGGAGCTCAGGGATAATACTGAAAATAGAGGAGCCAGAGGTGTAATTGGAGCAACTTTAAAATCTGTAGTAGTGAGAATGTGGACAGAGCAGGAGAAATTGCCGTCCGCACAGCAGGGGAACAGCTGACGTTACTGAACCCCAATGACACGGCAGCAAGTGTTGACTGTGCAGACGGCACTTCCGAGCGCCAACTGGCGGTGTTGGAGCTCAGGGATAATACTGAAAACAGAGGAGCCAGAAGTGTATTTGGAGGAGGTTTTAAATCAGTAGTACAGTGGATGTGGACAGAGCAGGAGAAATTGCCGTCCGCACAGCAGGGGAACAGCTGATGTTACTGAACCCCAATAACACGGCAGCAAGTGTTGACTGTGCAGACGGCGCTTCCGAGCACCAACTGGCGGTGTTGGAGCTCAGGGATAATACTGAAAACAGAGGAGCCAGAGGTGTAATTGGAGCAACTTTAAAATCTGTAGTAGTGAGAATGTGGACAGAGCAGGAGAAATTGCCCTCCGCACAGCAGGGGAACAGCTGATGTTTCTGAACCCCAATGACACGGCAGCAAGTGTTGACTGTGCAGACGGCACTTCCGAGCGCCAACTGGCTGTGTTGGAGCTCAGGGATAATACTGAAAACAGAGGAGCCAGAGGTGTAATTGGAGCAACTTTAAAATCTGTAGTAGTGAGAATGTGGACAGAGCAGGAGAAATTGCCGTCCGCACAGCAGGGGAACAGCTGACGTTACTGAACCCCAATGACACGGCAGCATGTGTTGACTGTGCAGACGGCACTTCCGAGCGCCAACTGGCGGTGTTGGAGCTCAGGGATAATACTGAAAACAGAGGAGCCAGAGGTGTAATTGGAGCAACTTTAAAATCTGTAGTAATGAGAATGTGGTCAGAGCAGGAGAAATTGCCATCCGCACAGCAGGGGAACAGCTGACGTTACCGAACCCCAATAACATGGCAGCAAGTGTTGACTGTGCAGACGGCACTTCCGAGTGCCAACTTGCGGTGTTGGAGCTCAGGGATAATACTGAAAACAGAGGAGCCAGAGGTGTATTTGGAGGAGGTTTTAAATCAGTAGTACAGTGGATGTGGACAGAGCAGGAGAAATTGCCGTCCGCACAGCAGGGGAACAGCTGACATTACTGAACCCCAATAACACGGCAGCAAGTGTTGACTGTGCAGATGGCACTTCCGAGCGCCAACTGGCGGTGTTGGAGCTCAGGGATAATACTGAAAACAGAGGAGCCAGAGCTGTAATTGGAGCAATTTTAAAATCTGTAGTAGTGAGAATGTAGACAGAGCAGGAGAAATTGCCGTCCGCACAGCAGGGGAATAGCTGACGTTACTGAACCCCAATGACACGGCAGCAAGTGTTGACTGTGCAGATGACACTTCCGAGCGCCAACTGGCGGTGTTGGAGCTCAGGGATAATACTGAATACAGAGGAGCCAGAGGTGTAATTGGAGCAATTTTAAAATCTGTAATAGTGAGAATGTAGACAAAGCAAGAGAAATTGCCGTCCGCACAGCAGGGGAACAGCTGACGTTACTGATCCCCAGTGACACGGCAGCAAGTGTTGACTGTGCAGACGGCACTTCCGAGCGCCAACTGGCGGTGTTGGAGCTCAGGGATATTACTGAAAACAGAGGAGCCAGAGGTGTATTTGGAGGAGGTTTTAAATCAGTAGTACAGTGGATGTGGACAGAGCAGGAGAAATTGCCGTCCGCACAGCAGGGGAACAGCTGACGTTACTGAACCCCAATAACATGGCAGCAAGTGTTGACTGTGCAGACGGCACTTCCGAGCGCCAACTGGCGGTGTTGGAGCTCAGGGATAATACTGAAAACAGAGGAGCCAGAGCTGTAATTGGAGCAACTTTAAAATCTGTAGTAGTGAGAATGTGGACAGAGCAGGAGAAATTGCCATCCGCACAGCAGGGGAATAGCTGACGTTACTGAACCCCAATGACACGGCAGCAAGTGTTGACTGTGCAGATGGCACTTCCGAGCGCCAACTGGCGGTGTTGGACCTCAGGGATAATACTGAAAACAGAGGAGCCAGAGGTGTAATTGGAGCAATTTTAAAATCTGTAATAGTGAGAATGTAGACAAAGCAAGAGAAATTGCCGTCCGCACAGCAGGGGAACAGCTGACGTTACTGAACCCCAATGACACGGCAGCAAGTGTTGACTGTGCAGACGGCACTTCCGAGCGCCAACTGGCGGTGTTGGAGCTCAGGGATAATACTGAAAACAGAGGAGCCAGAAGTGTATTTGGAGGAGGTTTTAAATCAGTAGTACAGTGGATGTGGACAGAGCAGGAGAAATTGCCGTCCGCACAGCAGGGGAACAGCTGACGTTACTGAACCCCAATAACATGGCAGCAAGTGTTGACTGTGCAGACGGCACTTCCGAGCGCCAACTGGCGGTGTTGGAGCTCAGGGATAATACTGAAAACAGAGGAGCCAGAGGTGTAATTGGAGCAACTTTAAAATCTGTAGTAGTGAGAATGTGGACAGAGCAGGAGAAATTGCCATCCGCACAGCAGGGGAACAGCTGACGTTACTGAACCCCAGTAACACGGCAGCAAGTGTTGACTGTGCAGACGGCACTTCCGAGCACCAACTGGCGGTGTTGGAGCTCAGGGATAATACTGAAAACAGAGGAGCCAGAGGTGTAATTGGAGCAACTTTAAAATCTGTAGTAGTGAGAATGTGGACAGAGCAGGAGAAATTGCCGTCCGCACAGCAGGGGAACAGCTGACGTTACTGAACCCCAATGACATGGCAGCAAGTCTTGACTGTGCAGATGGCACTTCCGAGCGCCAACTGGCGGTGTTGGAGCTCAGGGATAATACTGAAAACAGAGGAGCCAGAGGTGTAATTGGAGCAACTTTAAAATCTGTAGTAGTGAGAATGTGGACAGAGCAGGAGAATTTTCCGTCCGCTCAGCCGGGGAACAGCTGACGTTACTGAACCCCAATGACACGGCAGCAAGTGTTGACTGTGCAGACGGCGCTTCCGAGCGCCAACTGGCGGTGTTGGAGCTTAGGGATTACAGTTCAGGTGGCAGAAACATGAACAGAACAGGAGACCTGGATACTTTTGCCAACAATTATTTATTCTGGAAGAGGACTGGCAAATTCATGAGAGATCCAGGCCTTGTTCATTTTGAGAAAAGTAAGCCGGTCAACGTTATCGGAGGATAGTCGCATGCGGCACTAAAGACGCGTTCCGATAATACACTAGCAGCAGGGCAAGCTAGCACCTCCAATGCATACTGACTTAGCTCTGGCCATGTATCTAGCTTACAGACCCAAAAATTGAAGGGAGAAGAGCCGTCTGGGAGTACACTAAGAGGGCAAGACATGTAGTCTGTCACCATCTGACGGAAACGTTGCCTCCTGCTGACTGGAGCAGTCTGTGATGGTGTAGACATTTGTGGCTGCGGGGACACAAAACTTTGCCACATTTCGGCCATACTGGTCTTTCCTTGTGCTGAGGCGCTGCTTCTGCTCCCTCTTTGGGCAGAGCTTCCTCCACTGCCTCGACGCACTGAGCTGCTTTGTAAAGCACTAGCAGCACTGCTCTCGGTTGGAATGGAGAACATGATGGAATGCACCAGTGCGTCCTTGGTACTCCCGCATTTTACGCTCCCGGTTCAACGGTGTTATGAGGCTTTGTAAGTTGTCCCGGTAGCGAGGATCTAGGAGGGTGGACACCCAATAATCAGCCGTGTTGAGAATGTGGGCGATGCGGCGGTCGTTTCTCAGGCACTGCAGCATGAAATCAACCATGTGCTGCAGACTGCCAACTGGCCAAGAAACGCTGTCCCCTGCTTGAGGCGTGATCTCTGCCTGCTCTGCATCACCCCACCCTCGCTCTAGATACTGACTACTAGAGCATTGTGTACCTCCCTCCTCTGGACAGATGTCTTCCTCATCCATTGACTCCTCCTCATCCTCCTCACAAAGTGTCCCCTGCCTAGGCCTTTGTGAGGAACCACGTTGCGCAGATTGTAGAGAAACAGATGGCATTTGTGACTACTCATCCTCCACCTCTTCCAAAACCTCGTCCCTTAGTGCTTGCAGTGTTTTTTCAAGCAGGCAGATAAGGGGGATAGTCATGCTGACTAGTGCATCATCTGCACTCGCCATCCGCGTGGAATAATCGAAGGCACGCAAAACGTGGCAAATGTCCTTCATAGAGGCCCACTCAGTGGTGGTGAAGTGTGAACGGCGCGCACTGCGACTTATTTGCGCCTGCTGCAGCTGGTACTCCATTACTGCTGCCTGCTGCTCACACAACCTCTCCAACATATGTAACGTTGAATTCCACTTGGTGGGTAGGTCACATATGATGCGATGTTCCGGAAGACGTAATCGGCGCTGCAGAGCTGCAATGCGTGATCTTGCATTGCTGGAACGCCGCAAGTGAGCGCACTCTATGCGGACCTTGTGAAGCAGTGCATCAAGATCCGGATGGTCCCTCAAAAAACTCTGCACGACCAAGTTGAGCACATGTGCCAGACATGGGATGTGAGTGAGGTTGCCTAGGCCCAGAGCTGCCACCAGATTTCGGCCATTGTCACACACTACCATGCCTGGCTGGAGATTCGCTGGCACAAACCACACGTCGCTCTGCTGCTTGATGGCATTCCAGAGCTCCTGCGCTGTGTGGCTTAGATTCCCCAAAGAAATTAATTTTAATACGGCCTGTTGACGTTTGGCCACGGCTGTGCTCATATTGGTCACCATAACAGGTAACCGTTCACGGGTCGATGTGGAGGTAGACCGTGACGGCTCCTGCAGCGCTGATTCAGAGGAACTGGAGTATGAGGAGGAGTCAATGTGTACAGACTGGATTCCTGCAATCCTTGGAGTTGGCAGAACACGTACAGCGCCACTCTCAAGATCTGTACCCGGCTCCACAACATTTACCCAATGGGCAGTGAGGGAAAGGTATCGTCCCTGTCCATGCTTACTGGTCCACGCATCGGTGGTCAGGTGGACCTTGCTACTGACAGCATTTTGTAGTGCATGTTAAATTTTTCCCTCCACATGATGTTGCAGGGCAGGGACGGCTTGCCTGCTGAAATAAAATCGGCTGGGCACGTTGTATTGTGGGACTGCCAATGCCATAAAGTTACGGAATGTGTCAGTCTCCACCAGCCTGAATGATAGCATTTCAAGGGCCAGTAGTTTAGCAATGCCAGAATTCAGAGCCTGTGCTCGGGGGTGGTTTGCCGAGTATGGGCGCCTTTTCTCCCATGCCTGTGCTAACGATGGCTGTAGACTGGCCTGGGAGTGTGAGGATGACTGGGAAAGTGGTGCTGTGGGTGGAATTACACTGTGTCTCTGTACAACAGTGCCAGAGATTCTTCCATGGCGATCCTGTGAGGAAGCCGAACCAGCTGTGTGTGAGCTGGAGGAAGAGGCTACAACACGAGCTGAAGAGGTGGTAGGTGGCGCTGTAGGTTGGCCTAGGTCTTCAGTGTGTTTTTGTAACTCCACCACGTGCTTGGTCCGCACATGTTTCCACATATTTGTGGTATTGAGGTTGCTGACACTTTTCCCTCTTTTCACCTTCTGATTACACAGCTTGCATTTGACAAAGCAAATGTCATCTGCAACTGTGTCAAAAAAGGACCAGGCACTGCAAGTCTTGGGAGCGCCCGCTTTGGATTTTGGAAGAGCCATGCTCCTAATGGGTGCCGAAGTGAAGGCTACAGGCAACCAAGTCTGCCCCCTCCCTCTCCCTCCTTTTTGGGCTGTTCGGGGAATCTCTTCCTCAGAGCTGCTCCCACCACCTTCCTGTCCCTCACGCCATGATGGGTCAAGGACCTCATCATCTACACCACCCTCTTCAAACAACTGCTTCTCCTGGGTAGTCTCGACAGCACAGTACGCAAAAGAAAGTGGCACCTGAGTCTCATCATCAGATGCATACTGAGGTGTGCTGCTGACCATAGGCACTGGCCCACCCGCCTCTTCAGATTCAGAGAGACAAAACGGTTGCGCATCACTGCATACTACCTCTTCTTCAAATTCTCGAATTCTGCTTGGCTGGCCCCCTCTTTCCAAGCCAAGAGATTCAGAGAACAGAAGTAGAGATGGCTACTGTCCAGGGCTCTCTGACTGCCTGGGCAATTTGGCAGGTGGTGAAGAGACAGATGGGTGCTCTTCAGTGCGAAGGACCTGAGAGGATCTGGAACTAATTGAAGTCGATGCGTTAGCTGCCATCCATCCGACAACGGCTTCAATTTGGTCCTCCCGCAGCAGTGGGGTACGGCTAGCTCCTACAAAGCTGCGCATAAAGGACTGTTCCCTGGTAAAACTGGGGGATGCTGAGTCACTGGTGCCCGCAGCAGGCACAGAATCCCCACGTCCTCTCCCTGCAGGCACAGAATCCTCACGTCCTCTCCCTGCAGAAACTCCACGCCCATGCCCACGACCACATGCCTTACTCCCTGCCTTCTTCATCTTGGTAGACTGATAAAGATAGGCAGAAAAGTACTAAGGGCTTAGTGTACTTATTCCTGAACAGCTGCTAACAGGTATAAGAAACACTAATTTTATAAAGTGTGGACTAGACTTTAATATGAGCTAATGTGGCCTACACAACTGTAAAGTGGAGTGTTTGGTGAACTTTATTTAGGTTTTTTTTGTCACAAAAAGACACTGGATGTGCCTAAAGATGTAATAACGATAGTATCACAAACTTTTTGTAGCTATTACAATGTAGGAAGGTAACCTACAATGCAATAGATGAGGCTGCAAAAAATAGGCTAATACTAATCTGGCTGGGGCTGCAGGGCCCAATGCTGCAGAAAGGCTCCTCTAACTACTCCTATATAGTGTGTTTGGAACAAATTTAGCTGAATACGGATGGAACCACCACACTAATAGGAGATATCAGGAAAAATTATGAATTGACAAAAAAGGACAATGTATGAGGCAGTGACACACACTGAGTGCACTATAACCAGACGTGGCTGAAGCACACACTACAGGGTGAGCTGCACTCACACACAGAGACCTTGCAGAAAGCGGTGAACAGCACAGAGAACTGTGCACTAGCACTGCAAGGCACAGCGATTTATAAAGTAGCTTGGGTAAAGCAAAATTGACCAAAGAGGTAGCTAAAACTGTCCCTCAGAACAACAGCATCCTATCCCTAACTGAATTCACAGCAGAGTGAGCTCAAAATGGCGGCGGCGGCTTTTATAGTGCATCATGACATCATTTCAGCAGCCAATCACAGCCATGCCATTAGTTAAGATGCCTACATGCCTAACAGGATGTGCCCACACTTCTTAGGATCCTCATTGGCTGAATAAAATGAAAATGGCTCATTGCATTATGGGAACTTCCGATTCCGGTATACGATATTGCAAAAGTATCGGAATTAAGTATCGGAATTCCGATACCGCGAATATCGGCCGATACCCGATATTTCAGTATCGGGATGCTCAACACTACTCAGGACACATTATGGAACAAAAATACATCCAATATGGAAACAGTGAATCTACAAGCTCCAGAAGACAATAAAATGCATGAAAGAACTAAACCAATAACCCAATGGCCAAGTGCTATACATGCTAGACTTGTCCACAAGGACAAAAAATGGTGGGAAAGAACAGCAATATATTAAGTAGTATGTTTATTAGATAATAACAGAATTACTAAAATTATATAGATATGCATAAATACTGAGAAAAAATAAACAATGATATTGGAGAAACCTGATTAAAAAGACAAACAAAGAGCATTAAACCCAGATAATATAGAAGTCGAAAACAAGAAAACCCCCTATTCCAGAGAGAGAAACAGCCCCGTACTACCAATGCCAGTCATGGAAAAGATATAGCATACAGTACAGACCAAAAGTTTGGACACACCTTCTCATTTAAATATTTTTCTGTATTTTCATGACTATGAAAATTGTACATTCACACTGAAGGCATCAAAACTATGAATCAACACATGTGGAATTATATACTTAACAAAAAAGTGTAAAACAACTGAAAATATGTCTTATATTCTAGGTTCTTCAAAGTAGCCACCTTTTGCTTTGATGACTGCTTTGCACACTCTTGGCATTCTCTTGATGAGCTTCAAGAGGTAGTCACCGGAAATGGTCTTCCAATAATCTTGAAGGAGTTCCCAGAGATGCTTGGAACTTGTTGGCCCTTTTGCCTGCACTCTGCGGTCCAGCAAACCCCAAACCATCTCGATTGGGTTCAGGTCTGGTGACTGTGGAGGCCAGGTCATCTGGCGTAGCACCCCATCACTCTCCTGCTTGGTCAAATAGTCCTTACACAGCCTGGAGATGTGTTTGGGGTCATTGTCCTGTTGAAAAATAAATGATGGTCCAACTAAACGCAAACCGGATAGAATAGCATGCCGCTGCAAGATGCTGTGGTAGCCATGCTGGTTCAGTATGCATTCAATTTTGAATAAATCCCCAACAGTGTCACCTGCATAGCACCATCACACCTCCTCCTCCATGCATCACGGTGGGAACCAGGCATGTAGAGTCCATCCGTTCACCTTTTCTGTGTCGCACAAAGACACTGTGGTTGGAACCAAAGATCTCAAATTTGGACTCATCAGACCAAAGCACAGATTTCCACTGGTCTAATGTCCATTCCTTGTGTTCTTTAGCCCAAACAAGTCTCTTCTGCTTGTTGCCTGTCCTTAGCAGTGGTTTCCTAGCAGCTATTTTACTATGAAGGCCTGCTGCACAAAGTCTCCTCTTAACAATTGTTGTAGAGATGTGTCAGCTGCTAGAACTCTGTGTGGCATTGACTTGGTCTCTAATCTGAGCTGCTGTTAACCTGCGATTTCTGAGGCTGGTGACTCAGATAAACTCATCCTCAGAAGCAGAGGTGACTTTTGGCCTTCCTTTCCTGGGGTGGTCCTCATGTGAGCCAGTTTCTTTGTAGCGCTTGATGGTTTTTGCAACTGCACATGGGGACACTTTCAAAGTTTGCCCAATTTTTCGGACTGACTGACCTTCATTTCTTAAAGTAATGATGGCCACTTGTTTTTCTTTACTTAGCTGCTTTTTTCTTGCCATAATACAAATTCTAACAGTCTATTTAGTAGGACTATCAGCTGTGCATCCACCTGACTTCTGCACAACACAACTGATGGTCCCAACCCCATTTATAAGGCAAGAAATCCCACTTATTAAACCTGACTGGGCACACCTGTGAAGTGAAAACCATTTCCGGTGACTACCTCTTGAAGCTCATCAAGAGAATGCCAAGAGTGTGCAAAGCAGTCATCAAAGCAAAAGGTGGCTACTTTGAAGAACCTAGAATATAAGACATATTTTCAGTTGTTTCACACTTTTTTGTTATGTATATAATTCCACATGTGTTAATTCATAGTTTTGATGCCTTCAGTGTGAATGCACAATTTTCAAAGTCATGAAAATACAGAAAAATCTTTAAATGAGACGGTGTGTCCAAACTTTTGGTCTGTACTGTATATATAACAACAACAGGAGTTTACACCTCAAAGAATTACATGGATGGTCATCTGGTAAATCTGCTCTCATTAATGACAGAGAATGATAAGATAGTAGGAAAAAAATTGATAAATAATGAGGAAAATATCAGAAAGAGATAACAGGGAGCATGATTGAAACACAACACACATTAAACAGTAAACTATATGAAATCCATAATAGATCCAAACAAAAGGAAGATACAATGGGACCGATAAGGCCAAAGTAATTAATGGATATAGCAATACCAGAAAAGAAGAATATAATAAGCCCTGTAGACCGTCTATTTCTTGCAAATGGTTGATGCCAGTAAAGTCAAACAAGCTGGAGACAGAGACACCCATCTTGTTGAGGGGTTACCGCCGAACTATTTTCCTTATTCTCAGTTTTGTTCTTGTGAATGTGATCCTCGGCAAACAGATGAAATGTTGATAAAAGTAGGTGTATTCACAATTAAATGTTAGGTTTTGGGTGAAGTTGGCTTTTAATGCAAATATTACATAACACAAAAACAGAATTATATTAATTTTCAGAAAAAAATGTTGAAGTAACCACTACAGGTTCAGCGAGGCATGCTAACTGAATAATGACACAGAGTAAGCAGAATGGGACTCGGAGGATGATGATATTTTTGCTGCTCAATCTAGTTATAACACATTGGGATTTTGGATCTGAGTAAACAAGCTATAATATGCCTCAATTAATTATACAAATTCATAGCACACAAATGCCCCAGGGAGAGAGATTAATGCCACAGCATCTAAAAATCCACATAGATCCAATTTGCCACTTTAAAGTGTATTAAGAGGCTATGTACAGTATATAGTTATTACATAGTATCTCTGGAAAGATTTATTTGCATCTGAGCCATTGGGATAAACTCTTTGGCTTTATAGCTACACTAATTTACTCATAGATACATCCTGTCTGACAAGGTTTATCTTCTGTGGTGCTCTTTCATTTCACTGATCAAGAAGCTTACTTAACCATTGCTCTTATGATTTCCCAGTATGCCCTTGAGTTGCTGCAAACTGCAATCATCTCTTTACCCTATCCATCATGAAATTAAAGAAGTTCTTCTTTCATTTCTTGTTAACAACTCCAATTATAAAATGAATGTTTTTTCTTTATTTGTAATATAAAAGCCACCACTATTACTTTATTAGAATGTATGTAGAAGGTAAGACCACAAGGGCAGGGGCCTCTACCCTCTGCAGCAGTCTATCATTGTCAGTTCATTTACTGTAATTGACATCTGTGTTTTGTATGTAACCCCGTCTCATCTACAGAACCATGGAATCAATAGTGGAACCATCACCATGTAATCAATATATAAAAAAAATAATAATAATTAATAAAGTACAAAGAAATGTAAACCATGACGGTTGTAGCAATATATGTGAAATATAGAAGTCTTATTAATTTCCACAGAATAGGTTAAAAAGCCAGCACATTTGATCTTGCAGCATTTATGACGTGATTGGTTATTTAATGAAGCAAATCAGTGTACTGTAGATTTTCCCTTTTTAATTGTGCTTGAAAAGTAAAGTCACAATGAGAAATAAATATCTTGCTTCCAGTGACAAGATCTATAGACTCTGTCATCCTAGCCATAATTATCTGTAGCTTGTTCACTATCCTTGGGGATTGTTCAAAATTACCTGAGTTGAATATATGCTTTGTAATATATGGTTTTTATTGTCTGTAATAGTTTCATTGATCTTATTAGCATGGGCAGATTTTCAGGTGCCTTTCCTGTAATTAGGTTCTTATATTAGTTTCAGAGGTAAGTCATTTGTAAAAGGCAGTGTAGCAATAAAATCCATCCTGTTATCACAAAACACCTTGTGCCTGGGTAACTTTCTGTTTAATCAGAAGCTGAGCTAATACGAACATGAAATTGCAAAAGTTTCTGGTGCAACTTAATTTATATAAATTCTGCTTTAAAATGATAATATCATATATTGATATGAAAAGGAATCTGTTCTCAGGCATTAATACCCCACATGAGAGCAGCATGAAGTAGAGACACAGACCCTGATTCCAGCAATGGATAACTTACTGAGTTGCTTGCTGTATTTTTTATAAAATCACTGTTTTATTGGCTGCACATTTACCAGTTCTCTAAATGCTGAACTCTGTATAACCCCTCCCACATTACTGAATGGCAGCTTTTGCCCAAGTATAGTGTACACAGAAAGCTGCCAATTAGTGATGTGGGAGGGGTTATACAGAGCGCATGAATATGTTTGACTACCTGACTGTTCATTTATTAGTCCTCTAATGATAATCTCCTGCTGACAAAACAGAGAATTTATCACAACTGCACTAAGCTGCACAGTAAGTGACACATCCCTGGAATCAGGGTCTCTGTCCTTACTGTATGCCATGCTCACATTAGTTGGCAGAAACCTGGTGAAAGATTCACTTTAAATGAGTTCATAGATACCGTATATACTCGAGTATAAGCCAAAAAGGCACCCCTTGGCTTATACATATTCCATTGTTGGATAGTAGTGGGGGGTTGCGGCGGTAGAGGGGGGTTGGGGCGGTGGAGGAGCGATGCACAGGCAGTAGCCACTGCTGCAGCTACCACGTGTGCACGTTGCTAAAGGGAAATTAATATTCCCTCTTCTCCACTCCCATGGGCATGGAGAAAAACGAATATTCATTCTCTTTAGTAGCGGGCACGGAGGAGCACTGAGTCGCGGCTCCAGCTAATTGTGCCCACTACCAAAGAAAATGCATATTCGCTCCTCTGACATGAGCTGCTGCAGCAGAACAGGACTCAGTGCTGGAGCAGAGGTGAGGAAGGAAGGTGATTCTAAGTGTTTATATTTTTTTGTGTGTACAGTGATGGGGCCATACATAGCAGGATAGAGAGATGAGGAGGCCATACATACAAGGATAGGGGGATGAGAAGGGCATGTGATGCGCCCCCTGGGCCATGGGGTACTCGGTGCCGGGCCGGTCGCTGCTAGGGGAGATGTCACAGTGGCGGTGACCCGGTCCGTGACCCAGGGCGGTCTGTAAAAAGGGGTTTTATAGTTTTTATGTACAAAGTTCATGACGCCACCTGTGGTATGTGACTAACGGGAGCCGCCGCTGAGGAGCAGGTCCTCTGGAGCTGATGTTAGTGCAGCAAAACTGGTGTGGCTCTCCACAGGTAGAGCTTAGCTCCAGGGCAGTGTAGATGTTATAGTTTGTGCTGGGCGTTGTAGTGCAGGGGTGATGGTGCAGATAATAATCACAGAGACAGTGGGGTGCAGTCTTCTGAGTTTACTCACAGTTGTTAAGTTCCTCAGGTTACAGGTTCCGGATTACAACCTCCCACGTCATGCTGCGTTCATCAGGCAGGGGTTCAGCAATCCCTCAGGTAGTTCAAGAGTGCCTGACAGGACCACTTTCTATGTGCCTTCCTTAGTCGTCTTCCTGCGCTGGCTCTCGCCCTCCTGCCCTGCGCCTCACAATCAGTGTCCCAATCCGGTAGCCTCGGGTCTTGTCGGGGAACCTGCAGTCCCCTGGACCCTCTGTGGCCACCTTTTCCGTGATATAATTGTGGTTGTGGCCACTGCACCTTACAAGTACAGCAGCCTCCGGTTCCTAGCTGAGCCTTGTACTTCTCCACTAGTTTAGGGGCCGGTCCCCTCTGCGGCTCGATCCCTCCACCGCCTGGCAGATTCGGGCGTACGGATGGCCTCCAGCACTTTCCGTACTCCTGGGATCCCTTCTGTTCCTGGAGCCTTTCTCCTGCTCCCTCTCCTCTCTCAGTCCTGGGCCTCTCGGGCTAGGCCCGCCTCCTGAGCAGAGCTCCTACAGAGCCTCTGCTCCTTTCAGTTCTCCTCCTCTGACTGAACACACTCTGACTGGACTCACTCCCCAAGATGGTTCCTCATTTTATACAGCTTCTTTCAAGTGCTCCCCTATTCTACTTCCTCCACCCACACCCACTACATGGTTCCCCCTTGCTTGGCTCCCCTCCACTCCAGCCAGGGACCAGGGACTGTGCTCTCCCTTAGGAGCAACCTCGCCCTGCCCTACTGAAGTGAACATGTTGGATGCAGGTGTTAGGGTCCCGGGCAGCACACTATTCTTACCTGAGAGTGGGATACCACACCTCTGGGTGAGATGCAGTACCTCTGTGGCAACTGAACCTGCAGGGGTGCCACACATGCATACCAGGATAGGGGGATGAGGGGGCCATGCATACCAGGATTGGGGATGAGGGGGCTATGCATACCAGGATTGGGGATGAGGGGGCTATGCATACCAGGATTGGGGATGAGGGGGCCATGCATACCAGGATTGGGGATGATTGGGCAATACTTACCAGGATGGGGAAATTTACCAGTAGCTGCTGCATTTCCCACCCTAGGCTTATACTCGGGTCAATACGTTTTCCTAGTTTTTTTTGTGGTAAAATTAGATACCTGGGCTTATACTCAAGTATATACGGTATATCGAAGGGATCGTGATATATTACTGCACATTGCAGAAGTACAGCTGATACTTAACATTCCCCTGTATTCATACCAGTGATTTTCAAGGTATAATATTGAACTTGCAAACTTTTCAAGTCTCGGTGGATCTGATACTTCTGTTAGTCACTTAGCAATTTTCCTGTTTTGACCGATGGTAACTACATAGAAATAATATCCTACAAGCAATTAATAATTAATAAATGTTGTGATTATGTCAACTACGATGCAAATAAGATCTAAGAATAAATACAAAATGTTGGTCTGCTCCTTTCAACAAAATTAACTTTTCAGGTTATCCACACACTACCCTCACTTATCTTCAATTGCTTTGAGGTCAGACTCTACCGTCCCTTCTCCCTGCAAGTGGCATTTGTGTATCGCCCTCCAGGCCCCTCCCGTCAGTTGCAGTTTCTAACTTGTGACATCCCCACCTTCATCATGGAGGACTTTAATATCTCCATTAGGGATACCCTCTCCCCATCTGTCACTCACCTTTTATCTCTAAGTTCCTCTCTTAGCCTTTCACAACTTACTAATAGAGATGAGCGTTGTTCTACTCGAACTGTTCGCCAATCTCAAATTCGAGCTGTTTTGGGCGGTGTTCGAGCCGTTCGGCGAACACGAACGATTTGAGAAAAATTCGGCTGTTCGAGGTTATGTTCGATAACTGTTCGTGCACCAAAATCATAACTGGATTTTTTCTCAGTAATGATGAAAATTAATGTTAATACGCAGTTTGAGTGTACAGCGGGGTGGGGGGAAGGGCAGGGGATGGATCTCTGCAGGAATAATGAAGATCTCCATTTTTTTTTCTCTTTCCCGCATTTGCAGTGGGGAGGTGCAGTCTGTCAGCCTATCAGCAGCGCACACACGGAGTGAACTGCTGTTTTTCACACAAGCAAGGGCATGTGTCATTGGCAGTGTATGTCACATGTCCTTGCCCTATAAGACCAAGCCATTTTCCCCGTCGCCACCATTTTCTCACTGCTGCAGCTGCGTGTTAGACGGCACCGCTGTTGCTGTGTGCACTATACCTTGTTAATTTCAAGCCAATTTTCGCACAAATCTACAGATAGCTTGGGAGTAGGGAATAGTTGTGATTGCAGTCCTTTTAAGTACTAGGTTACAGCATTTCCTACGACTTTTATCAGGCAGGTCTGTGCTCTTAAATAGATAGATTGTGGGAGTAAAGACTAATTGTAATTGCAGTCCTTTTCAGGACTAGGTTACATCAGTTCCTATCAGTTTTTGCCAGGCAGGTCTGTGCCAGTGCTGTGCAAGTTTTTTTCACAGCATTTGGCTGAATCTAGCAAAGCTAATCCTTTTTGGCCTATTACAGAGTGTGTTAGTCAGTGGAGTAGCCTATCTGTGTTGCAAGATATACCACCTGTGTATAGAATACCAATTTTTTTACTGCACCTAGTGAAGTAAAATCTTTTGGGCATAGCATCATTCTATTAGTCCATCTATACTGACCTCCATCAGGTTGCAAATTGAATATAATTTTTTTCTGCATCTAGCTCTGAAAAAATATTTGGGCTTCTAGCAGTGTGTGGGACTTGTTCTATTAGTCCATCTATACTGACCTCCATCAGGTTGCAAACTGAATATAATTTTTTTCTGCATCTAGCTCTGAAAAAATATTTGGCCTTCTAGCAGTGTGTGGGACTTTCTCTATTAGTCCATCCATACTGACCTCCATCAGGTTGCAAATTAAAAATAATTTTTATCTGCATCTAGCTCTGAAAAAATATTTGGGCTTCTAGCTGTGTGTGGGACTTGTTCTATTAGTCCATCTATACTGACCTCCATCAGGTTGCAAACTGAATATAATTTTTTTCTGCATCTAGCTCTGAAAAAATATTTGGCCTTCCAGTAGTGTGTGGGACTTTCTCTATTAGTCCATCTATACTGACCTCCATCAGGTTGCAAATTAAAAATAATATTTATCTGCATCTAGCTCTGAAAAAATATTTGGCCTTCTAGCAGTGTGTGGGACTTTCTCTATTAGTCCACCTATACTGACCTCCATCAGGTTGCAAATTAAAAATAATTTTTATCTGCATCTACCTCTGAAAAAATATTTGGGCTTCTAGCTGTGTGTGGGACTTGTTCTATTAGTCCATCTATACTGACCTCCATCAGGTTGCAAACTGAATATAATTTTTTTCTGCATCTATCTCTGAAAAAATATTTGGCCTTCTAGCAGTGTGTGGGACTTTCTCTATTAGTCCATCTATACTGACCTCCATCAGGTTGCAAATTAAAAATATTTTTTTTTCTGCATCTACCTCTGAAAAAATATTGGGCTTCTAGCTGTGTGTGGGACTTGTTCTATTAATCCATCTATACAGACCTCCATCAGGTTGCAAACTGAATATAATTTTTTTCTGCATCTACCTCTGAAAAAATATTTGGGTTTCTAGCTGTCTGTGGGACTTGTTCTATTAGTCCATCTATACTGACCTCCATCAGGTTGCAAACTGAATATAATTTTTTTCTGCATCTAGCTCTGAAAAAATATTTGGCCTTCTAGCAGTGTGTGGGACTTGTTCTATTAGTCCACCTATACTGACCTCCATCAGGTTGCAAATTCAAAATAATTTTTTGTCTGCATCTAGCTCTGAAAAAATATTTGGCCTTCTAGCAGTGTGTGGGACTTTCTCTATTAGTCCATCTATACTGACCTCCATCACGTTGCAAACTGAATATATTTTTTTTCTGCATCTACCTCTGAAAAAATATTTGGGCTTCTAGCTGTGTGTGGGACTTGTTCTATTAGTCCATCTATACTGACCTCCATCAGGTTGCAAATCGAATATAATTTTTTTCTCCATCTAACCCAGCCAATAGTTTTGGCCTAATACCACAGTTTTTCCACTCAGCTCTGCTCGGTTCCCATCCATTGTTTTTTTGTGCAAACAACTCCAGAGTTGTGAATTAGTTAACCACCAAAATGAGTGGAAAAAAGGCCTGCTGGTGGTGGAAACGGGAATAGGCATGTTGGGAAGGGGAAAAAAGGTTGTGTCCGTGGGGTAGGTGTTAAAGCAACAGTAACATCTGCAGAAGAAAGACCATCTTCCAGCCAAACTAAAATGTCTACTTATTTTAGCGGACAATGTGATAAGATCCATTTCTTACGGCCACGCCAATCGCTACAAATTCCAGATGAGGCACAAAAACAGCAGGTGCTTCAACGGATATCAAGTGCTACTTTAAGTGGGCTCTCCTCCACATCAACTTCAACATCACAAATACTCCAGTCCTCAAAGGTGTCACCCCAATCGCACTTGCTTCCTCACAGCTCCCAAATCTCCAGCTGCCCGTCTGAGTATGAGGTAGAACAGATGGTTGAGTCTGCAGAGCTGTTTACTCATACTATAGCCTGGGAATCAGAGGTCGACTTCAGCGCTTCTGTGAATCCAGACGAGGAAATGATCTGCACTGATGCCCAGAATCTTTATGAGTCGGATCCAGGACCAGACGCAGAAGGTTCTGACCACAATGTAGACCCTCATTCCCAAACTGTAACTCCTGTTGGTGGAGACAATGAGGAAGACGATGATGAGACTCAAATACCTGATTGGAGCGACAACTTTAGTTTTTTGTCAGGGCAGGAACAGGTTGGCTCTGAGGACGACGGGTGTGATAATGCACAGGGTGATGATGATGAGGTTGGAGATCCCACTTACTGTCAACCCACAGTCAGCCAAGAGATGAGGTCAGCAGAGGAGGTGGAGGAAGATGCTAGTGACGACGAGGTCAGGTTGCGTCTTCCTGGACAGAGACGTAGTACTGGAAGCACGTCAACAACTGCATCCTCAAACACAACTCTGCCTCTCACCACAAGTCGTGGTGGCTCTTCAGGTCGCATGGGTGCTAAGCCTTGCATAGCCTGGGCATTTTTTCAGATCGATAAAGATGACCCAACTCGTGTTATCTGTAACATTTGTCAGCAAAAGCTAAGTAGAGGCCAAAAAATACATAGTTTGAGTACTTCATGCATGAACCGGCACATGGACATGAAGCATAAGTTGCAGTGGGAAGCTCAGTGTGCTACAATGCGGCCTAGCCGGCCGGGCCAACCACCGTCTGCCATATCTTGTGCATTCGCGGCCTCTTCATCCTCTGTGACTGGGGGGACAGCAGTCACACCTGTTTTGGGGCGCAGACCTGCCACCTCTTTACCCGCAACAGCCAGCGTGATTGGCAGGTCATCATTTTCTTTGGAGATGGTAACACCAGCTGGTGTTGAGCGCTGTCCGACATCGATAGCACCACCTTTGGATCAAGGCAACCTAACATGTCCGCCTGCATCTTCCTCACAGACCGGCAGTTTGCCGGGGACACCCTTATCAACCCTGTCTAAGCACAATAGCCAGCCCTTGGTCCCTCAGATGTGGACAAGTAAAAGACAATTTCCTCCTAGCCATGAGAAAGCTAAGAGGTTGAATTTCACCATCTGCAAGCTCTTGGCTACAGAAATGCTGCCTTTCCGCCTGGTGGACACAGAGGATTTTCGAGACCTTATGTCCGTCGCAGTGCCCCAGTACCAGATGCCCAGTCGGCACTACTTCTCAAAGAAAGGTGTGCCTGCGCTCCACCAGCATGTAGCACACAACATCACCGCTTCTTTGAGAAACTCTGTGTGTGACAGTCAGCTCTGGAGAACCAATTTCATGAATGGTTGTCTCCACTGGACCTGAAACCAGGGAAGGCCGTGTGCGACAATGCTGCAAACCTGGGTGCGGCCCTTCGCCGGGGCAATGTCACACACGTGCCTTGTATGGCTCACGTGTTGAACCTGGTTGTCCAGCAATTTTTAGCCCACTATCCCAGACTAGATGGCCTTCTGCAGAGGGCACGGTCGCTGTGTGCTCACTTCTGCCGTTCGCATCCCGCAGCTCAGCGACTTACATCTCTACAGAAGTCAACGGCCTGCCACTTCACCGGCTAAAATACGATGTGCCTACCCGGTGGAATTCAACTCTGCACATGTTGCAGCGACTGTGGCAGCACCGACAAGCCCTGGTGCAATACGTTCTGACGTATAGCCTGGGCCAACGAGATCCAGAGGTGGGGCAAATCACGCTGGAGGAGTGGTCTCAGATCAGGGACCTATGCACCCTTCTGCACAGTTTTGAAATGGCGACGAAGATGTTTAGTGCTGACGATGCCATTATCAGCATGACTATTCCAGTGATTTACATGCTGGAGCACATGTTAAACAGAATTCGGAGTCAGGTGGTGGCACAAGAGGAGGTGTAGGAAGTAGAGGAGGAGGAGTTGTATGCGGAAGGGCTAACATCTGCAAGGTCCAGACGGTCGGCAGCACCAAGGCGGCAGGCATGTGAGGGTGGGGGAGATGGTTTTACCAGGGCGCATGGTAGCAGCCAAACTAGTGAGGAAGGTGCAGGAGCCCAGGAAGAAGTGGAGGACGAACTGATGGAAGACTCATCAGATGAGGGAGACCTTGATCACATTTCTGTTGTGCGAGGTTGGGGGGAGAGGACAGAGGAAGGAAGCATGATTGTTACCTCGCCACCAACACAACAGGGACTTGGTGCTCCTGGATGCGCAACACACATGAGTGCCTTCTTGCTGCACTACCTGCAGCATGACCCTCGAATTGTGAGAATTAGAAATAATCCTGACTACTGGGTTGCCACACTGTTAGATCCCCGGTACAAAAGTAAATTTGCCGAAATTATTCCTGCCATAGAAAGGGATGCACGCATGCAGGAGTATCAGCAGAGACTGTTGCAGAATCTTACATGTGCTTTTCCACAAAACACCAGTGGTGCACGTAGTGAATCTCACAGTTCCAACTTGCCAACCGTGGGACCGTCAAGTGTTCAGCACTCAAACCATAACAGAACCACAGTATCTGCTGGTAACATCAATTTTGCGGAATCATTTCACCACTTTTTTAGCCCATCCTTTGCAAGGCCACAGGAGACAAGAACTATCTATCTATTAATGTATCTCCTTTTTTGATATCAAAAATATATTATATAAAATAATCATATTCATTCGTATTTAATCAGTACTTTTATTAAATCACAGCAAACAGAAAAGTGATAGTATCTTTAAAAATTCTTCATTATGCCCATAAAAACATTTAAAACCCTTCCGGGCAATGTGGTATATATATATAGCCTAAGACATATAAATAGCCATAAGTCTCAATGGTTATACACATAAGAATATAGAAGGTTACACATTAGATGTCTTGAATCAAAGCAATAATTAATTAGAAATATAGAGGGTCACAGGTCAAGTGTCCCAAATCAGAACAGTAATTAGATCATCATATCACATATAGATTCATTTTAAACAAAGAAATCCTTCAAAGTTTTTTTAAAAATTCAGTTGCATACATCATAATATTCTATACACTGTTTAGTCAACAAATATATACCATGGTAGAGATCAGTTAATTATATTTGATAGAACATTGTCTGATCAACCATATAGATTGCCACACTGTCCTGCATCCCAATGCAGTGCTATATTAAGCATTTATATTCCATAGCAAATAGTTAGCATATCATATTCAGGTGTATAGTAGACATATTATATTCAGATAGAACATTATATTACCAACCATGTGCCATGTTAAAGGCTACCACATTATCCAGCACCCCAACGCGCGTGTCGCGTATATTGCTTCCTCAGGGGGTATTAAGACATAGTGCAGGCTAATCATTAAATAGCCCCTCATCTTAATGGGCAGGAGGGTCTGGCAAATCACCAGTACCACACAATAATGTTGCCTAATAAGGCTTGATTAGTACCAATCCCTGTCCATATCACCGGTGTGTGTTATAGCGCGCTCCTGTCGCCCACACCGCGTTACCCACAGCGGTCGGCGTCCCGGAAGTTCCACCGCGCATGCGCGCGTATTGAAGCCTCCGATTGGACGCCGAGCGCTGGGGGCGAGGCCAGTATGACGCGGCGGGGGCGCGCTCCACCATGGATATTCTGACTCCATTTTATAGATGGGCAAAATTTGCCCTTAGCTCTTCATATCATACGTTCAAGCCTGACATTATATTGTATTCACAAAGAAGATGTACAATATTTGTTATAGTCATATTAAATGTAATACATCTTATACATATATTGAGTCTTTTTTTCTTTTTCATATCTTTTGCTTTATTTCCTCTTTTCTTATTGTTCTTCTTTGTTTTATGCATTTATCTTCTATGTGAGATCAGATTTTTCTCCGTATTCAATTGATACGTATCATGTCACGCTCTAATTTGGAACAGATAGATTTTAAGAATAGGTATAAGGTTATCAATATATTTACATTGTCACACATTATTGCTCCAATCATGTTATTAGCCCATTATATCCATCATTTGAAGTAAACAATACTTAACCTGCAGTATATAATCATATGAATACCACATAGGTCAATACATCAATATAATCCGTATTTTGCAATGTTTCGATGTAGTCCGTATTTTACAAAATTTATACTATATTTATATTTCACCTACATGTATAAAACATATTTATATCCCATATATATATCAGCAATCCTCTTTTTCAATCTTAATTGCAACAATGTCATAAGTCACAAAAATGAAACAAAGCTTGTCAAATCATTCAACCCTTTGGGCTTAACCGTGTTCAGAATAGTTATCCATTTAATCTCCCTTTGTTCAAGCATTTTCTTAAGGTTTCCTCCTCTCGCTCCCAGATTGATTTTATCAATACCCCTGAAGCGTAATAGTCTCCAGTTCCCATTATGACATTCCTTAAAATGCTTTGGTATATTCTTTAAAAAGGCAATTTCCTCTGTTCAACTGATGCTTTGTTTGAAAAACAAGCAACAGAGTTGACGAAGAGATTCGACGCCCGCAGTTACAGAAATGATGTCATCCTGAGTGGATACCAAAGAGCAAAAATGACCAGTAGAAGTGAACTTTTAAAACCCAAAACAAAAAACAAGATCAAAGTGTGAGATTTATTACCCCTTATCATGGTCAATGGAGGGAAATGTATGGGATTATCAATAAATATTGGCCCATTCTTCTCTCCGACCCTACTTTAAATCAATTTATTTCAAAAAAACCTTCTATAACTCCAAAACGATCAAAAACACTGACAGATATTTTGGTGAGAAGTCATTATATCCCCCCTAAGCCGCAAAATATATTCACTACCAATACTACCTATAGACAAGGATGTTTTTCTTGCGGATCATGTGGGGCTTGGCCCAGATAGATAGAACAAAGGAATTTTTTGACTCTACAAAAAAGAAGACATTCAAAATCTCTGAATTTATTAATTGTCGATCTACAGGAATAATCTACTGGGCAATTTGCCCATGTGATCTAATCTATATAGGACTAACGTCTAGAGAATTCAGAGTAAGGATCTTGGAACACATCAAAGATATAAAAAATGCAAAGAAATGTGACAAACCTGATGAAATTGCCTTTTTAAAGAATATACCAAAGCATTTTAAGGAATGTCATAATGGGAACTGGAGACTATTACGCTTCAGGGGTATTGATAAAATCAATCTGGGAGCGAGAGGAGGAAACCTTAAGAAAATGCTTGAACAAAGGGAGATTAAATGGATAACTATTCTGAACACGGTTAAGCCCAAAGGGTTGAATGATTTGACAAGCTTTGTTTCATTTTTGTGACTTATGACATTGTTGCAATTAAGATTGAAAAAGAGGATTGCTGATATATATATGGGATATAAATATGTTTTATACATGTAGGTGAAATATAAATATAGTATAAATTTTGTAAAATACGGACTACATCGAAACATTGCAAAATACGGATTATATTGATGTATTGACCTATGTGGTATTCATATGATTATATACTGCAGGTTAAGTATTGTTTACTTCAAATGATGGATATAATGGGCTAATAACATGATTGGAGCAATAATGTGTGACAATGTAAATATATTGATAACCTTATACCTATTCTTAAAATCTATCTGTTCCAAATTAGAGCGTGACATGATACGTATCAATTGAATACGGAGAAAAATCTGATCTCACATAGAAGATAAATGCATAAAACAAAGAAGAACAATAAGAAAAGAGGAAATAAAGCAATAGATATGAAAAAGAAAAAAAGACTCAATATATGTATAAGATGTATTACATTTAATATGACTATAACAAATATTGTACATCTTCTTTGTGAATACAATATAATGTCAGGCTTGAACGTATGATATGAAGAGCTAACGGCAAATTTTGCCCATCTATAAAATGGAGTCAGAATATCCATGGTGGAGCGCGCCCCCGCCGCGTCATACTGGCCTCACCCCCAGGGCTCGGCGTCCAATCGGAGGCTTCAATACGCGCGCATGCGCGGTGGAACTTCCGGGACGCCAACCGCTGTGGGTAACGCGGTGTGGGCGACAGGAGCGCGCTATAACACACACCGGTGATATGGACAGGGATTGGTACTAATCAAGCCTTATTAGGCAACATTATTGTGTGGTACTGGTGATTTGCCAGACCCTCCTGCCCACTAAGATGAGGGGCTATTTAATGATTAGCCTGCACTATGTCTTAATACCCCCTGAGGAAGCAATATACGCGACACACGCGTTGGGGTGCTGGATAATGTGGTAGCCTTTAACATGGCACATGGTTGGTAATATAATGTTCTATCTGAATATAATATGTCTACTATACACCTGAATATGATATGCTAACTATTTGCTATGGTATATAAATGCTTAATATAGCACTGCATTGGGATGCAGGACAGTGTGGCAATCTATATGGTTGATCAGACAATGTTCTATCAAATATAATTAACTGATCTCTACCATGGTATATATTTGTTGACTAAACAGTGTATAGAATATTATGATGTATGCAACTGAATTTTTAAAAAAACTTTGAAGGATTTCTTTGTTTAAAATGAATCTATATGTGATATGATGATCTAATTACTGTTCTGATTTGGGACACTTGACCTGTGACCCTCTATATTTCTAATTAATTATTGCTTTGATTCAAGACATCTAATGTGTAACCTTCTATATTCTTATGTGTATAACCATTGAGACTTATGGCTATTTATATGTCTTAGGCTATATATATATACCACATTGCCCGGAAGGGTTTTAAATGTTTTTATGGGCATAATGAAAAATTTTTAAAGATACTATCACTTTTCTGTTTGCTGTGATTTAATAAAAGTACTGATTAAATACGAATGAATATGATTATTTTATATAATATATTTTTGATATCAAAAAAGGAGATACATTAATAGATATTGAGTTTTGGGGGTAACTCCTTATAACACAATTAATGGATCTATACATCCATTTTTTTCTAATTACACAGGAGACAAGAAGTCTGACACATAGTCAACGCCTAGAGACGATGGCACAGGAGTATCTCCAAGTAAACATTGAAGCCATGACTGTGTCACTGGACCCTTGCTCTTTTTGGGCTTCCAATCTGGATAAATGGCCGGAGCTAGCCACTTATGCCTTGGAGATCTTGTCATGCCCCGCAGCCAGCGTTCTGTCTGAACGTGTGTTCAGCGCTGCTGGTGGTGTGCTGACAGATAAGCGCACGCGGCTCTCCACTGATAATGTATACAGACTCACGTTCATAAAGATGAACAAATCATGGATCCGAAACGACTTTTCTACCCCTGTGTCATCCTGGGGAGAGTAAAAGCTTGATGATTGGTTAAAATCACCCTACCAACCGTTTAAAGCTTTCAAATTACTAATCATGTTTATCTGTATCTTGGCTGGAAAATAATTTGGGCTTTGTAGCAGTGTGCAGCACTGATTCTATTAGGCCATCTATAATAAGCTCCACCAGATTTAAAATTACTAATCATGTTTATCTGTATCTTGGCTGGAAAATAATTTGGGCTTTGTAGCAGTGTGCAGCACTGATCCTATTAGGCCATCTATACTAAGCTCCACCAGATTTAAAATTAATAATAATTTTTAGCTGCATCTAGCCCGGAAAATAATTTTGGGGCTCCGAGATGCGCAAGACACATAAGTGCCTTCTTGCTGCACTACCTGCAACATGACCCTCATATTGTCAGAATTCGAAGTAATCATGACTACTGGGTTGCCACACTCTTAGATCCCCCAAACTTTTCGATCAACCTTTTCATTTTAATAAAGACCAAAAAAATGGTCATTTTTGAAATTATAAGCATTAGCAGGTTATTAGAAACTGAAATCAAACAGTTTTCAACTGTAAACTTTATTCTAGGTGATGTTACATTTTCACATAGGACCCCTTGTTCGAAAGGAGCTTCTGAACTCTCTCGTCCATTGAATTTGTCAGGTTTTGGATGGTTTCTGCTTCAATTGTTTTGCATGAGGACAGAATACCCTCCCAGAGGTGTTGCTTAGATGTGAACTGCCTCCCGCCATCATAGACACTCCTTTTGATGATGCTCCAGAGGTTCTGAATGGGGTAGAGGTCAGGGGAGCATGGGGGTCACACCATAAGTTTGTCCCCTTTTATGCCCATATCATCCAGAGATGTAGATGTTTTATGTGCAGCATGAGATGGTGCATTATCATGCAAAAAAATGATCTTGCTGTGAAATACACGGTTCTTCTTCTTGGACCATGGCAGGAAGTGCTGTTTGAGAAAATCCACATACATTATAGAGTTCATCTTTAGCGCCTTCAGGGATCCTAAAGGGGCCGACAATCTCTCTCACGATGATTCCAGCCCAAAACTTTACTCCACCTCCTCCTTGTTGGCGCTGTAGCCGTGTTTGCGTGGGGTGTCCATCAACCAGCCATCCTCCACTCCATCCATCTGGACCATCGAGCGCTGCATGGCACTCATCCGTGAACAAAACAGTTTTGAAATCAGTCTTCATGTAATGTTTAGCCCACTGGAGCCGTTTCTGCTTGTGTGAAGTGGATAGAGGAGGTCGACAGGATGGCGTATGCACAGCTGCAAACCTCTGAAGGACCCTGCATCTTGTTGTTCTGGGGACGTTGGAGGTACCAGCAGCTTCAAAAACTTGTCTGCTGCTATGACAAGGCTTTTTTGCCGCTGCTCTTTTAACCTGACGTAATTGCCTGTAGGAAAGAGTCCTCAATTTGCCCTTATCAGCACGCACACGTGTGTACTGTGAATCAGCTACATACTTCTTGATTGCCAAGACACTTCATCCTGATCATCGCACAATGTTGATTGTAGTCATGCCTTGACCTAAACACTCCACAATTTGTTGCTTCTCAGCAGCCGACACATCCTTTTTCTTTCCCATTTTGGCAGAAAATGTAGGCTGCTTAATAATGTGAGACAGCCTTCTTAAGTAGTCTTGCCTTTCATTGGACACACCTGCCAAACTAATTAGCACAGGTGTCTGCAATTTCTTACAGTGATATAAAGAGCCCTGACACACATCACCATCAATGAGTTTAACTGACAAACAAACAAATTCTTCCCTTATCACTCCTAAACACTTTTTGCATAATAATTTGGAACACAGTGTACATGTGCTTTTCCACAAAACACCAGTGGTTCACGTAGTGAATCTTACAGTTCTAACTTGCCAACCGTGGTCTGTATGGAGTTGTTCAATAAAGGGCCCAAAATTAAGATAACATAGATGGGAGAGGTCTCTATGAATAGGAATTCCTAAGTATTTGATACCCTGTGAGGGCCAGGCAAAGGGAAAGTTGGACTGGATGGAATCCTATATGGATTTGGGGAGGGAGACATCGAGGGCCTCAGACTTCGCTGCATTGATTTTAAAATTTGACCATGTAACAAAGTGATCTATTTCAGCCATAACAGCATGGATGGATATATGTGATTGAGTGATATATACTAGGACATCATCAGCAAATAGAGAGCACTTGTACTCGGTGCCTCCCACCTCAATCCACCTAATATTGGGGTTATGGCGAATTGATGAGAGCAGGTGCTCCGTCACTAGGATGTATAAGAGAGGGGACAGAGGACATCACTGCCTTGTCCCATTGGTGATTGTGAAAGGTGATGAAAATGTTCTGATGCACCCCCTGGGCCTTGGGACACCCGGAGCCGGACCCTTTTTGGTGGATGCTGGTGGTTGTAGTCTTCGTGGCGGCGACCCTGTTCCGTGGCTCAGGGTGGTCAAACCAGTGGCGGAACTATTTATGTGGTTTTGATGTTTAAATGTCCGACTACGCCACCCGTGGATTGCGGTCAGAGTGAACCGCCGCTGCAGGGCAGACCGCTGAGGCTGGTGTTGTGGGTGCAGCAGAGCGTAGCATAACTTCCCACGGGAGGAGTATAGCCTCAGGCAGTGTATGCGGAGGATGGGGGTGATGGTGCAGGGCAGCAGCAGTAACGACACGGAGTCAGTGATGCAGTCCAGGGCCTTTACTCACAGTTCTTATTATCCAGACCACGTCTGCAGGTAACAGCTGCCCACGTCGTACTGTGCTCACCAGGTGAGGGGCTCAGACAACTCCCAGATAACTTTGGAGCGCTTCACAGGACCCCCTTTGTGTGTCCTTTGTCTGGCCTTTCTTACCAACCCTTCTGTCCGGCTGCCTCGGGCCTCCTCTTGGTAAACTTGGCGCCAGTTTCCCTGACCCTATGTGGTGCCTTCCTAGCGGGTCTAGCGAGGGGCTGCGCCACATAAAATGTCAGAGCCTCCGGTTTCTAGCTGAGGGTCGTTTCCTGCCTCCACTAATTTTGGTGACCGGTCTCCCCCTTTGGCCTGACCCCTCCACGCAGGTGGATTCGGGCGTGCGGTGGCGACTCGCCCGTCCGCACCCCTGGGATCCCTTCATTCCTCGTTCCTGGAGCCTTCTCCACTCCTCTTCCTTCCTTCTCCCTCTTCCAGGCCTGGGCCTCTGTTACTAGGCTCGCCTCCGGAGCAGAGCTCTTGCAGAGCCCCTGCTCCCTGCCACTTCTGCTCAGACTTCTCTGCACTGAACTAAGATGGTGCCCACCTTTTATTCTCCCTTCTCAATGCACCCAGGAACTGCTTCCTCCCTGCTCCTGCACTACAGGGTTCCCCTTCCTCAGTGTTCCCTCCCCCCACTCCAGCCAGGGACAGGGACTGTCGTGCCCATCTCAGAGGCATATTGGTCGCCCTGCCCCACGGCAATGTGGTGTAATGCATGCAGGTGTCGGGTCCTGATCCACACTCCATCCTTACCTGAGAGTTAGATATCACACCTCTGGGTGAGGTGCAATACCTCTGTAGCAACCGAGCCCTCAGGGTGCTACAGTTCCATTTATCTTCAGCCTAGGTGACGTATTGTGATACAGGGCCGTGATTTTGGCTATAAAAGGGTCCCCTAGACCCCTACCCCAAGCTTTTTAAGAGAATCATATATGGCGTGCCAGGAGACTCTATGGAATGCTTTCTCAGCATCCAACGAGAGTATCTAATTACAAATTTTTAACTGCATCAAGCCCAGGAAATACTTTGTGCCTAGTAGCAGTGTCTGCTAGTCAGCGGATTATCCCGGCTGTTAAGCAAGCTACACCACATGTAGTTTGGACACTTAATTTTTTCAAAGGAAATGCTTCGGGACCACGGGATACTCAGTGAAGAGCATCAGGAGGCACCCCAAGGCAAAGGGGCTGGGACTGGCAGTAGGATGCCTTGCGGTGGACAGCCGAGCTCGATCCTTATAAAAGCTTTTTAACTGCAGCAGCTTTAGTGGACGCTACTGGAGCTGGAATTACACGGCTGCTGGCATGAGACTTGCCCTCCAATAGATCCTTGTAAATGGATTTAAAGTGTATTCATTCAAATTAGAGAGACAATTTAAATTAAAAAGCTTAGAGCTGCCTCCACCACAGGGGGGCTTGCTCGACCCACCAGCGGACAGGCACCAGTATTGGGAGAGGGGGGCTGGCCGTCAGGGTTCACCGCAGCTCTGGCACAAACCCGGCGACACGGAGGTGGCACGGGCAGGAGCGGACTGAACGTGTCGGCTTCTCACTTTTTGGATTTTAGAAGGGCATGACATGCCTATATTTGTGTCTCCCCCTCCTTTTACTCCTCCACCTCTTTTCTTTTCGCATGACTATATGTACTTGTCACTTTTCCATGTGTTAGTTGTGTCTTCTGAGCAGTTTGTCAGCTTTTGGACACCTTTGAAGGTGTTTTCTATGTGTTTCTATGTGTTTTTGTTTGCCTGCCATTGGTTTTAACGGTGTTCGAAGGTGTTCGACGAACAGTTCGACGAACAGTTCGGCGAACACACGGGTGTTCGACGAACCGAACCGAACTCGAACACTACGGGGGTGGCTCAACACTACTTACTAACTCTCCCATGCATGATGACAGAAATACGATTGACCTAGTGTTCTCCCAGTTTATCACATAAGAAGTGACTTGGCTCCTTGCAGCTTCTCACCCTACTGCCTGCACCAGTGACCCTATTCCCTCACATCTCCTCCAGTCCCTTTTTCCTGCTGTCACCACTCACCTAAGTAAAATATTTAACCTCTCTTTCTCATATGGTATCTTTCCCTCCTTATTTAAACATGCCAGCATACATCCATAGCTTAAAAAACCATCCCTCGACCAGAACTGTTTTGCTAACTACAGACCAGTTTCTAATCCTCCCTTCATCTTTAAACTCCTGAAATGCTTGGTCCACTCCCATATAATCTACTATCTCTAATATCACTCTCTTTTTAACCCTTTGCAATCTGATTTTTGCTTTTTACACTCTACTTTACACTCTACTGCCCTCACTAAAGTCTCTAGTGATCTATTAACGGCTAAATCTAATGGTCACTCTTCCCTGCTGATTCTCCTGGATCTCTCTGCAGCATTTAACATTGCTGATCACTAGCTCTTCCTCACTATGCTCCATTCTATCAGCCTGAAAGATACCACTCTCTCCTGGTTCTCCTACTAATCTGACAGCTCCTACACTGTATATTTTGCTGGCTCCTCTTCCTTTCCTCTTTCTTTTACTTGTGGGGTTCCTCAAGAATCAGTCCTAGGCCCCTCCTCTTCTCCTTATATATTGCCCCTATTGGGCAAACCATCAGTAGATTCAATTTTCAATGCCATCTCTATGCTGATGACACCCAACTATACACATTGTCTCCTGACAACACCCCTTAATTAATACAAAATACCAGTGATTGTCTTTCTGCTGTATCTAACATTATCTCTTCCCTCTATCTGAAACTGAATCTGTCAAAAAACAAACTCCTTGTGTTTCCTCCCTCCACTAATCTACCTACGTCAGATATTGCCATTTCTGTGTGCGGTTCTACCATTACTCTCCAGCAACATGGCCCCTGTCTTGGGGTCATACTTGATTCATATTTTTCATTCACGCCCTTCATCCAATCACTCGCTTGTTCGTGGCACTTACTCCTCAAAAACATCTCTAAAATGTAACCGTTTCTTACCTTTAACTCTGTAAAACTCTTTCTGTAGCTCTTATTCATTCTTGTCTAACTTATTGAAACTCTCTACTAATTGGTTGTCCTCTTATTAAACTCTCCCTTCTTCCATTTGTCCTGAATGCAGCATCTAGGATCATATTCCTTTCTAACCGCTATACCAATGCCTGCACCCTGTTCCAGTCATTGCACTGGTTGCCCATCTTCTACAGAGTTCAATATAAACTTATCACTCTCACCCACAAAGCTCTCCCCATTTCTGCACCATCCTACATCTCCTCCCCTCATCTCTATCTATCACCCTACCCATGTCCTCCTTTCTGCTGTTGACTCAAGACTAACTTCCTCAATAATCCGAACATCTCATTCCAGCCTTCAAGACTTCTTGCATGCTGCACCAATTCTTTGAAATGCACTACCTAGGACAATTCTATTAACACTAGAACGCATACCTTGGGCCTCGCAGGCCCGCCCTGTTAATTGTTTTCTATTTTCTGCAAGATTACTTTTAGTTAGAATTTTGAAACTCTAGGTATTCCTCAGGTATATAGTTGTTTGTCATTTTTGTTTGAGTTATTCCATGTTTTTTGCACACGGGCCTAAAAGGCCCCAGGTATGTGAAAAAGTAGATTTTTATGGTCATGCGTTCTAGGGTTAATTACCAAAACCCACAGTTTTAAGCGTGCCCTAAAGACGTATTTCTTTAGACTGGCCTATTTCCTCTCCACACTCATCTAACTATGTTTGTTTTGCCCATACAAATTTTTCTTCAAAATCAGGACCCTCATAGCATCTGTTCACACAGTCTCCATGCACTCTGTACTTGTACACATACTGGCTGATGAATGGTCCATGCAGCATTATGTGGATAACCAATTTATTATATTGATGGCTGAACCGTAAAATGCAAGAACTTTTTACAATTCACCTTTTGTGTCTTCCCTATTTCCCTATAGATTGTAAGCTTGCGAGCAGGGCCCTCACTCCTTTTAATATCTGTTAATGTATGTGTTATTCTGTAATGTCTTTATTAACTGTACAAGTCCCTTCTAAAATGTAAAATGCTGCGGAATATGTTGGTGCTATAGAAATAAAAATATTTTTTATTATTATATTACTATTATTATTATTGAAGTGAACAAAACATAAAGATGGGCCGAATAATACTGAAATAACCAATGAAGTCTTCTAAATAATAAGCATTGCAGTCATTATACAAAATGCTAATTACAACCTTCAAAAAGAAAATAATAGATTCTAAAACCCTTAATCTTAGTCATAAAAATAACTGTTTAGTATTGTAAAATAAATATAAACCCCTTACTGAAATATGATGTACTGGTACGTCATATGCTGGCTCCCTGACTTTGTTATGGGTTCGCACACCGAGCCCACATCTATCCTGACAGATGATGGTTGATTTAATCAGCCATGATGTGCCTTCAACAGCCATGGCTGTTAACTTGTTAAATACCTCTCAATCTCTGACAGCAGTATTTGACTTGTGCCACAGGGGGCGCATCATTTTATGCACCAGCATGATCGTGACAGGGACACTGTTTTCAAATATTCTTATGTATTTATTGAAGTTGTGACTTATACATAGGGTGTCCTTTTGGTCCCTCTTTATTCTCAAATTTTCACTATAGGTGATTTGATGTTTTTCATGGGGCTTGTGCTTTTATGACTACTTTCATATTCATTTTGGCTAGTGTGGATAAATTTATGAACTAGCTTGTGTATATCTTTATTTATATCACAATTATTTATTTATTTATTTATGAACACCTATTCTTGTAAATTGCATGCTATTTTGTTTTCAACTTTAATTATACTACTGTATATGACACATGTATCAAGTCAAGTTTATTGACATTTATATTCCTATGTATATAATTTGTTGTAGGCCATGATCAAGGTCTGATGACCGAAAAGCTGAACTGAATCCTGTACAGACACTATTGCTGCATTAAAAATACATTTTTCACTTGCATATTGTCTGTGCTGTGGTACTTCATATCATATTACTATACTCCTGTGAAAGCCAGCATTTAGCTCCAGTTTATGGAGGGGATGACTGTATAGCATTAAAATTGCACACAAAAAAGGCTTGTATAGGGCGCTAGCCTCACACAAGTAGTGCACAGTGTCTGACTTACAGCCTATGGCTACTGTCATACTATCAGTATTCGGTCAGTATTTTAGCTCAGCATTTATAAGCCAAAACCAGGTGAGGAACAATCAAAGAAAAAGTATAATAGAAACAAGCACACCAATTCTGCATTTTTGACCCAATCCTATTTTTGGATTACAAATACTGATGTGAAATAATGACCAAATACTGCTAGTGTGATCGAATCCTATTAGTGACACCCATACGATTAGACTAGGTGGGTTGTCCAGAAATATGTAAGTGCACTCAACTGGGGCAGACTCCCTAAAAGAGCATGTCATAGCAGATGTCACTTAATGGGGTTTTCCCATGAACAAAAGTTAATTTTAATAAATAGATCTAGGCATAATAAAAATTTCCACAATTGGATGTGTTTAAATAAAATGTTCCTGTGCTGAGATAATCTTATAAATGTGCCCCTGTTATGCATTGTGTAATGGCTGCGTCTGACCGTACAGGAGCATGGTCTGATCATACTACATCTCAGCACAGGAACATTTAATTTAAGCACATCCAATTGTGGAAATTATTATTTTTCCAAGATCTATTGATTAAAATGAACTTTTGTTTGTGCGAAAACCACTTTAATATGTATATACACCCCTTATAAAAAAAAAAACTATGAGATTATAGCTTAGCTATAGCTTTGATATGCTTGTTGTGGTAGCAAGTGCCATAGCTGTCTGTATATGTTATCAGGTGTAAAACATCTATTTAATAATGTATTTAGTTTGCATTGGGAAATTTGATGACAGATCGCCACTTATGATATATGTCATTTCTTTATATCTAATTATAAATTATATTTTTTCACTTGTAATGTTCATTATTGAGTTAGATTGTTTTCATTTTATGATATAGCACATAAAATGCAATACAATGTACTGACAAAGTAACTTAGCCATATCTCAATATAGAAAAAAAATATATGACTTTAGTGTTATTAGAACAAGTTCAAAAGATACAGATTACTGACTTTGAGGTGAATGTTTGACAATTAAGCTTAAGAACCCCTGCCGATTTCTGGTGACCTTGGTCATGGTGCTTAATTTCCCTTTTGTACCAGACTCAAAAATTAGCTTGTAAGCTTCACTGGTCAGGGTCAATATGACTGAAAAATGTGTGCAAGATGTCCCTATGTATCAGAATGTGCTGTGCTTCATAAAAATATCAGCAGTGCATAAACTTAAAAGTTCAACACAGCTATAAAACATCTACCAAATGAAGCTCATAAAAATGTTCTTATAAATATATACAAGTGTCAAACATGCAAGAACAAATGATAAGGGAAATGATTTATCTTTGTTTAAATTATAAGGGATGCTTAAAAATCCAGTTATTAAACTTAAAATAATTTCATTTTGCCAAGCAAATTGTTTTGTCACTTTTCATTGAACTTTACCACTTTTGTGAATTGCTTTTTGGTGCCTGTCAGATCGATCATTGTTTAGTCAACATTTCCAGCGATCAAACATCAAGTCATAATTTGCTTGTTTGTTGTAGATTACACCTGTTAAAATTGCTTGTCTCAGCACAACCCTTATATAAACAAGCACCGGTCTGTCATTTGTAATTGAAACTGTATAACATGGGGACATAAGCATGAACAATCACATTTCAGTGAAAAACTCACCACTATTACCACATGAATGCGAGTAAACGAGTGCTGATGGACTTGCTATGTCATCGGTCAATGCTCCTTGTGGACAATTTATCTGACCCTTAGTATGCTGAAGCTTAGGGGTATGAAGTGTGTCCAAGTAATGGGACATAAATTTAATTAAATTGAGTTCTAGCAATTTTAATTTTCAATTTGAAATTAGTTAATTATTTCTCAATTAATTCATCATAAATTTTAACCAAAATTCTGATACTTCTTTTTACTGTTTAATGGGGTCTACCTTAACATGCTGTATTCATTTTTAAAGTTAGAAAGCAGTCTGAAAGATTACTGGACGTAAACAGATGTTTTAATAATAACAAAACATTGGTTTAAGATAACATATTTCTTAGATTATATTGCTTATATCGATTTTTTTTCTGTCACACTGAGAATGTGTTTTTTTAACGTATTCATTCAAAATCTAAGATTTAATTTCTTTTCTGAAACAGTCTTTGTAGTGACACAGAGTTTGGTCTTATAAAGCTTGTGAGATGTAGCCTGTTCTCTTCTACTTTTGAAATGTATTGTTAAATATTAAATTGTGTTAACATATCTGTTTTGTCATAAATTAATATTTTCAACCCAATCTACAAAATAATCCTTTTATATCAATGCAAAACCGATCCCTATCAGGTGAGTTTGTGAGATGGAAAGGTAGAAGTATAGATAGAACACTCTTTTCCCTATGCTTGGCTCATACTGTGAGAAGTTCAAGACAGTGTATCCAAATCGTTACGTACATTTCACTTTCATCTTGTACATTGAAAACTGCTTTGGGTTTCTTTTACATATTGATGATAGGGCAATGTTGTAATTTATTGTAGTCCAAAAAGCAACATACAATCTCATTTTTGAGGAAAGGAAAGTCATACAATCGCTAAATTCTAAGATATCTTAATTAAACTTTTTGATATAGAAGAAGCAGAAATTATGACTCAGAATTTCTTCTGTAAGTATAAGGACCTTTATTAAAACTTAGTAAGATGAAGCCTTCTAAAAGTTATAAAAGATGCATTAAAAAAGGTGGCTTATAGCGGACTGTATCCCATTTATAACAGAAATTTTTTTTTTGTAATCTGGCTAGCAGCAGAAAAAAAAAATGTTTTTACTTTGAAAACAGCTGAATTTCACTGCCACTAAAGGACTAGGTGGCTTATAGCAGACTCTATCACGTTTGTCACAGAAATGTATTTATTTTTTATTCTGGATTGCAGCAGACAAAATAGATTTTTTTTACTGTGCATACAGCTGAATTTCACCCCCAAAAAATGACAAGGTGGGCTACTATAGCTTGCGGTATCAGATTAACAAATGAAAATAAGAGATTTTTGTACTCTTCACTCAGGAGCTCTGCATACAGCTGAATTTCAACCCCCAAAAATGAAAAGGTGGGCTAGTAGAGCTTGCTTGCTGTATCACATTAGCAAGTGAAAAAATAGAATTTGTAAGGGATACTCATGCATGGAGCACAATAGAAGCAGTGCACAACAGATTTCTAAGACATGTGCCCTGCTGTCTTTGTCTGGACCTCAGTATTAGCACAAGAAAAAAAAATCTGCTGGAAGGTCAATTTCACACACAGGACACTAGTTATCTAAACTATCTGACTTAGAAGCAACCGCCTATCTATCTAGCTAAAATCTCTCAGTAGGCAGGAGCAGCATCTGTGATCACATATAAGCATAAGGCTATGTGCCCACGATGCAGAAATGCTGCATATTTTTTCTGCTTCTACCTAGCAGCAAAAACGCATGCGGTTTTTACACGTGTTTTTTCCGCCAGGTAGAAGCGTTTGTCAAGCGTTTTTGCATGCATTTCTGCATGTGGGTTATCAAGCGCTTTCCAATCGATTTTAGCATCACTTGGAAAAGTGCTTGACAACTTGTTCACACTATATAAATCCATGCAACCGGCATGGATTTATAGTAGTGTGACCAAGTTAGTTAAAAAAAATAGAATAAGAATGGTAAAAAATGAAAAAAAAGATTATACTCCCCTTCCGATGTCCTCCCCTCATCAAACACGTCCCCCCGCTCATCATACACAAGCAGTATGCTGGCCAAACTGTTAAAAAAACTTGCGTTTTTGATCACGAATCCGAATGTGCCATATTCATGTGAATTTTAACATTTGAGATCGGATTTCGAACATATTTGCTCATCACTAATGACCACGGTTTCAGGCAGTCGCCTAATAGTATGGTATTTGTCACCGACCAAGTGTCAATAGCTTGGAACAACATACACCTGATAGACTTTAAATGGAGTGTAATATCTGACACGTTCCCAAAAATTTCTGTATTATTACAGCAGTAATATGGGATCACATCTGATGACCATGATTTCAGTCAGTCATCTAATAATATGATATTTGTCAGCGACCAAGTGTGAATAGGTTCATCAAAACACAGCTGGCTGACTTTAAATGGAGTGTAATATTTGGCATGCTTCAAAAAATGTCACTGATTAATACTGCAGTAATATGGGATCATGTGTGATCATGGAAAAGTTTCTCTGCTTCCACAATACAGTAATGCAAATATAATCAAAAAAATCTGGCTGTATTCTGCTAACAAGTAGTGATGAGCAAGCATGCTCACTACTCCTCGGTGCTCTCCAGAGCATCTCACTGCTCGAGATGCTCGTCGCTCACCGAGTATTTCCAGGGTTGATCGGCAGGAGCTTGGGTCCCCTCCCTGCATGTTTGTGGCATTACAGTGATTGTCTGACCGCACAGCGTCATCAGGTCTATATCAGACCTGGCGCTGCCGTGCTCGTCACAGTCACTCCGGAATCAGACAGTGTAGGGAGAGGTGCTGCTCAGCTAGGGAGAGATTTGCTTGCTTCTAGTTAGTATAGGTATACCAAACTATATTAGAGACACATATCCATCTCAGCAAACAGTCATTCTGAGGACTAATACATATACAGAGATATCAGGCAGGCAGTGTATATAGACAGGCAGGCAGTGTATAAAGCAGACTGCAGTGCATATAGCACAAGAGACTCCATTCCAGTTTTGTCTGCTGCTACATATTTCTAGAAATAGGCCCAGATCTCAGGGGCCAGGAATAATATTTTTTTGGATCTTAATCCTCATTATCTGCTTAAAAAGAAATCCAGAGGACACCGTTTTTCTGCGCCATTTTCTTGTTTGCACTGCAAAATACAGCCAGGTCCTTTCCATTTTCAGCGCTAAAAATCCAGCTATTTAAAACTGTGGTTTGTCCGTCACACGGATCACATATAATTGAGCTGAAAATACTGCCATTTCTGGCCTCCATTAAGAATTTGTTTCAATGTGTCAGTGAAGCTATTGACACCAGTTTGCTGTTCCAAATAGTTACCTACAGGCCAGGTATTTAAACCTGTGTTTTCACCGTCACACGGATCACATATACATTTTCAGAAAATACTGCCATTCCTGGCCTCCATTAAAAATTAGTTTCAGTGTGTCAGTGAAGCTATTGACACCAGTTTGCTGTTCAAAAGAGTTACCTACAGGCCAGCTATTTAAAACTGTGGTTTGTCCGTCACACGGATCATATAAAAGTTTTCTCCAAATTCAATTTGTAGTGAGCATGGAAGATATTGTCCTCCATTTAAAATGGGAAGGCATGTGGCAAGGAACGGGGAAATGGAAGTGATGGTGATGGTGGTGGTGCATGCAGAGGCTGAGGCCGTGGGCAAGCTGAAATTGTGCCACAACAAACACCCACATCTTCTCACTCGACCTTCCTGTCCCAATTATTAGGGGACCGCAGAACACCACTATTGAACACAGAGCAGTGTGAAAAGGTTATTGGTTGGATAGCAGATAATGCTTCCAGTCACTTAGCTGCCACCACCAGCACCCTGTCTTCCACACGGTCAAATCTCAGCAGCCTTGAGTCTGGACCGCATATTCTTCACCCTGAACCTTTTTATTACCACCATGCCGAGTGCCCAGAGACAACTGATCCCACACTTGGACACTACGAAGAGATGTTCACTTTTCCTTTTATAGATTTGGGCCTCTCGCCCGGTTTACTTGAAGCAGGGCAAGAGGAGATCTCATGCAGTGATGCCCAAATATTTCAGCAGCCACGGTGGGAAAGTGTCACAAGAGGTGGACGATGATGAGACACAATTGCCAGAAAGTCAGGAGGAGGGCAAGGGTGCGGAAGTGGAAGACAAGGTGGTGATGATATAGTAACTGACCCAACCTGACAGGAGGACATGCATAGCGAGGAGAGCAGCACACAGAGAGAGGGAGGCAGAGCACCCTAACAGGCAGGAAGAAGCAGTGTGGTGGCCGCAGACAGAACGCAGGCAACCGTACCCCGTAACACCAACGCGAAGGAAGTTGCAAGTACAACTATTAGGCCTTCCCGAGTCTGGTTGTTTTTTAAAGACTCTGCCGATAACCCCAAAAAGGCCATTTGCACCACCTGCCAGGCCAGCATCAGCAGGAGTGGCAAAACAACCAGCCTGACCACCACCAGCATGATCAGGCACAAGGCAGCAAAGCACCCCACTTAGTGTGCCGAACCCAAGGGTCCAGGAAAAGTGTCTGCGGGTGGCACCATTGCTTCTTCCATTGTTGTGCATGCAATCCAATCCTTTGTCCATGGTGCATGCGAAGATGCCTCCTGCCCTGCACCTGTCATTGCACACTCTCAGGTAGCAGCATCAGGAAGCACATCCACGTCCTTGCCCCAGCGCAGCGTTCAGTTGTCCATACCCCAGTCCTTGGAACGTAAGAGCAAATACACAGCCAACGCTCCATGTGCCACACTACTAAATTCCAACATTTCGTGACTGTTTGAGCTCGAAATGTTGCTTTTTAGGCTCATGGAGACGGAAGCTTTCCGCAACCTGAAGGCGGCGGCCATTCCTCGGTACTCGGTGCCCAGTCGCCACTATTTCTCCTGGTGTGCCATCCCCGCATAACACAAGCATGTGTCCCAAAACATTAGCGGTGCCCTCAACAACGCAGTTACCGGGAAAGTCCACCTAACCACCGACACGTGGACAAGTGCGTGTGGGCAGGGAAGGTACATCTCGATGATGGCACACTGGGTTAACATAGTGGAAGCCGAGACGCAGTCGGACCTTGGGACGGAACACGTCCTCCTCAAGCCAAGGATTGCAGACCCTAGGTCAATCAGGGTTGCCCCCACAGTCTACAGCTCCTGCACCTTATCCTCCTCTGCCTCCTCCTCCTCTTCAGCCTCCATATTAAAAATGACCACATCAGTCACAAGCTGGAAGCACTGCAGCACTGCCTCGGCCAAGAAGCAACAGGCTGTGCTGAAGCTAATATGCTTAGGTGACAAATCGCACAATGCTGAAGAGTTGTGGACAGCTCAGAAAGAGCAGGCAGATCTGTGGCTCATACTTACAGCCAGGCATGGTCATGTGTGACAATAGCCAGAACCTGGTGGCTGCTCGGAGGCGAGGTGAGCTCACACACGTACCATGCCTGGCCCATGTGCTTAACCTCATGGTTCAACAGTCACTCAAACCCTACCCAGAGCTGCCGGATCTGCTTGTTAAATTATGCCGCCTGTGTGCCCATTTTAGAAAGTCACCTACAGCTTCCGCCGCCCTTGCCGTGTTTCAGCAGTGTTTGCAGCTTCCGGCTCACAGACTGGTGTATGATGTCCCCATGCATTACAACTCTACACTGCAGATGTTGGGAAGGATTTGTGAGCAGAAGAAGGCAATTGTTGAGTACCAGCATCAACAAGGCCGACGGTATTCAGTTCAGACTCCACACATTAGACCTCAGGAGTGGACATGGACGTCAGACATATGTACCATCCTCCAAAACTTTGAGGACTCCACCAAGATGGTGAGTGGCGATGACGCCAGAATTAGCGTCACCATCCCGATTCTCTGTCTTCTGAAAAGCTGTCTGCTCACAATCAAAGAGGATGCATTGCAGGCGGAGCACGATGAGATGGAGCAAAGAACCATGCAGGGTGATTAAACACTGCCCAGCCTCATCTCATCCCAAAGTGGATTGGGTGACAATGAGGATGAGGAGGAGGAAGAACAGGAGCTAGTTTCATGCGCTACAGACTGTACTACATACACAACTGTCATACCGTCTGTTTAGCGTGGATGGCCTGAGGACAGAGAGGAGGTCACTCTTTCTCTTGGTGAGGACACGGAAGTCAAGCCTGTTAGCAGTCTGGCACGCATGGCTGAGTTTATGTTACGCTGCCTTTCCCATAACGCTTGCGCTTTTAAAATTTTGGGTGACAGTCATTACTGGTTGGTGACACTTCTAGACCTACGCAAAAAGAGAACTTTATATCTCTTATTCCTGAGGTGGACAGGTCTACAAAAATGGGGCAGTACCAGAAGGCCCTTGTTGTGGAACTATTAAAAAATTCCCATATGAAAATGCTGGCGGCAGAGGTCACAGTTCGTTGTACAACCAACGACTACAGGCGAGAGAGACACAACTCCAATCCAGCAGAGGTAGGGGAACACTGTCAACGTTCTGGGAGAATTTTGTCAGTCCCTCCCATTGCACAGGCCCTGAGGCGCGGGGTACTCTCACAAGGAGTGCAAAGTTTGAGAAGATGTTGAAGGAGTACCTTGCCAACCATACCACCCTGTCGCTAACATTTTATCAGAGCGGCTTTTAGTGCCATTGGTGGAATTATAACTGATAAGCGCATCAGCCTGTCAACTGAAAATCCAGTGTCTATTTTTGGGTGGTGCATTACCATGCACCTTTTCACACCCACACATGGGTATACGCTTTCTGATTTTGGCTATTAGCTCTAGTCCTTCTCCTTCTCCTCATCCTCATCCTCCACCACCATATCACCAGGGTAACCGTGGTCCGTGATGCAACACTCACATAATTGTTTTAATGGGTTTTTATGATGCCCGTAAAAAAAATTTTTTATACAGTATGTTTATGTATACCCACCAGGGGTAAATGTTTGTCAGCCCCTACACTTAGTGCATGGGCATTACAATTATAAGAGACCTGCTCCTTTCTAATGGGAACATTTTTTTATGAGCCCTCCTCCATGTCTTTTCTAAGGGGCATTGGAGTGCCTTCCACTTTTTGGCAGCCCTTGCATTCACTGCATAAGCCAACACTATGGGAGACCCACTTCCTAATAATGGGAACATTTTTTCATGAGGCCCTCTACTTCTGTTCCAAGGGGCATTAGAGTGCCTCCCAATTTTTGGCAACCCTTGCATTCACTGCATAGGCCAACACTATGGGAGACCCAATTCCTAATAATGGGAACATTTTTTCATGAGGACCTCTACTTCTGTTCCAAGGGGCATTGGAGTGCCTCCCAATTTTTGGCAACAATTGCATTCACTGCATAGGCAAACACACTGGGAGACCCACTTCCTAATAATGGGAACATTGTTTTTAGGAGGCCCTCTGACCTCCATGTCTCTTCCAAGAGGCATCAGAGTGCCTCCCAGTTTTTGGCAACCCTTGCATTCACTGCATAGGCAAACACACTGGGAGATTCACTTCCTAATAATAAGAACATTGTTTTCAGGAGGCCCTCTGACTTCCACGTCTCCTCCAAGGGGCATTGTGGTGCCTCAAAATGTTTGGAAACCCTTGCATTCACTGGATAGGCATGCACAATGGAAGACCCACTTCCTAATTATGGGAACATTGTTTTCAGGAGGCCCTCTGACCTCCACGTCTCTTCCAAGGGGCATTGGAGTGCCTCCAAATTTTTGGCAACCCTTGCATTCACTGCATAGGCAAACACAATTTGAGACCCACTTCCTAATAATAGGAACATTGGTTTCAGGAGTCCCTCTGACATCCACATCTCTTCCAAGGGGCACTGGAGTGCCTCCAAATTTTTGGCAACCCTTGCATTCACTGCATAGGTAAACAGTATGGAAAACCCACTTCCTATTAATTGGAACATTGTTTTCAGGAGGCCCTCCTCTACGTCTCTTCCAAGGGGCATTGGAGTAGGTCCAAATTTTTGGCAGCCCTTGCATTCACTGCATAGGTAAACAGTATGGGAGACCCATTTCCTAATAATTGGAACATTGTTTTCAGGAGGCCCTCCTCTATGTCTCTTCAAAGGGGTATTGGGGTGCGTCCAAATTTTCAAAGAGGTATTGGGGTGTGTCCAAATTTTCTAACGGGTATTGGGGTGCATCCAAATTTTGGGCAGACCTGCCACTCACTGCATACTCAATAATAGTATAGGTGACCCAATCTTTAGAAATGGGAACAACAAAGCATAGCCGGCTGATGGCTCTCTAAGAATAGCGAGGGCCGACTGCTGACCCTTTAAGAGTAGTAAAGGCCGCCTGATGGCCCTATTACACTAGGCTTTGTGACTTTCAGAGTCCCTCCTTCATAAATGAAACAGGATGTGTCTGATCATGTCTCACACACCACATGGCCAGATAAGGTTGTAAAATGTTAAAATGACATTTCCCGGTGAATGAATTTGTCTCGGTTAAAAGCAATGCAAAATTACAAAAACGCATCAAAAATGCTACGTGTGAACATAGCCCAAGGTCCAAAGTGTGGAGGAGTATTTTTGTTTCTGGTTGTTTACTTTTCCTTGTATGCGAGTCATAACTCTGGAAAGGATGTTCCTTAACATATTTCCCAGGGAAATCTATTTTGGTTTCATTTTTGTATGTTTTATTGTGAGTCTGTTAAAGTGGCGTAATACCTCTGACAACATTGTTGACAGCAGTGACCTGGGAGTCAGAAATGATTCCAGAGGTTTTCCCCATGCTGTTCCCATGCCATTTGAGCACTGTTCCCATCGATTTGGGCAATTTTTAGGCCCTCTGCAGACCGCGGAGGAAGCTGACGGAAAAATGCTCGAGTTTCCCATAGACTTACATTGGGCTCATTGCTCGGGTCGAGCACCCGAGTATTCCAATCTGCTCGACCCTAGCAACGAGCACCCGAGCATTTAATGCTCGCTCATCACTACTAACAAGGAAATGTAGCAGTAAAATGGTGTTCTCTGTATTGCTTTTTAAGGCTATGGATATCTGTAACTGCAGCAGCAGCAGACAGAATATGCAATGGACCCTATTGTGCTGTATACGCTGCCACTAACCCTGCCTGCCTAACTCCTGCTATAACCAGTAATATATGCAGCTGGATTAGTCCTCAGAAGGACTGTTAGATCAGATGGATATATATCTTGTTATGAAATACCTATACCTAACTAATAAACTGCCAATTATGTCCCTCACTCAGCAGCACCACTCCCTACGCTGCCTTTTTCCGGGGAAAACTGTCTTATATAGACCTGATGACGCTATGCGGACAGCCAATCACTGTAATACCACAACCAAGATGGCTACGGCATTACAGTGCGTGGCAAGCAATCCCTACATGTTAATTGCCCTTCTAAAGAGCACCAAACATGCAGGGCAGGAACCCGAGATCCTGCCCGAGCATCCTGGAAATACTCAAGGTGAGCCGAGCATGTCGAGCAGTGAGATGCTCGGGCGACTACTGAGCAGTGACGAGCACTCTCGCTCATCACTAATTAACACAGAACTTAAACACATGCTAAAAAGGAAGAATGAAATGTTTATCAAATGGAAAGAGGGAGGCATAACTAGAGAAGAATAAAATGATGTCTGCAGAGCCTGCATGGCACGCATCAGATTTAGTAAAGCTGATAATGAATTAAGGTTTGCAAGAGATTTCAAAAGCAATAAGTAAGGATTTTGGAGGTATAGTAAAAGAAAAGTCAAAGATGCTATAGGATTTTTACAGGATGGAAATGATAAAGTGGTAAAAAATAATGCCTAGAAAACTGAACTTTTAAATTCCTATTTTGCTTCTGTGTTCTCTAAGAAAGCAAATGATTAACTGATCTTCACTGTACTATTGAAGGAATAGAAAAATCCACACTGTCTACAGAGAGATAGTGAGGAAATACTTAGCTAACATAAATAAATTCAAGTTTCCATGTCCAGATGAATTACATCCTAAGGTACTGAAGGAGATAACAGAGGAAATTATTGAACCAGTCTCCTTTATCTTTGAAAATTCTTGGAGAACAGGAGAAGTTCCAGAAGACTGGAAAAGAGCAAATATTGTCCCTATCTTCATAAAGGGAAAGAAGTTGGACCCAGGGAACTTTTGGTCTGTGAGCCTTATTCTATACCAGGAAAGATCTTTGAACAATTTATTAAACAACATGTATGCAAGAACTTTTATGAGAATGAAGTGACTAACCAGAGCCAGCATGTGTTTGCAACTAATAAGTCATGTCAGACTAACTTAATTTCCTTCTATGACAGAATTACTGACTGGGTGGATCAGGGAAACGCAGTAGATATAGTATATCTTGACTTCAGCAAAGCATTTGACAAAGTATCTCATACCATCCTTATTGAAAAAATGACCAACTATGGAATGGACAAGGCAACTGTTAGGTGGATTCACAACTGGCATAGTGATCAGACCCAAAGAGTGGTCATAAATGCTTGCACATCCAGTTGGAAGAGTGTTTCAAGTGGGGGTAGCACAAGGCTCTGTCCTTGGCTCTGTGTTGTTCAATATCTTTATCAATGATTTAGATGACAAAATTGAGGATAAACTGATTAAATTAGCTGATGACACAAAGCTAGGAGGGATAGCTTAAGCCCCCGTCACACTAAGCGAGATCGCTAGTGAGATCGCTGCTGAGTCACAAGTTTTGTGACGCAACAGCGACCTCAGTAGCGATCTCGCTATGTTTGACACTTAGCAGCGACCAGGCCCCTGTGGTGAGATCGCTGGTCATGTCGGAATGGTCTGGACATTTCTTTGATCGTTGAGGTCCCGCTGGGTAGCATGCATCGCTGTGTTTGACACCTTACCAACGACCTTGTTGACGACTCAGACACAGAAACACATAGGCGTGCATCGTTATACAGATCGTTATGGGTCGCTGCATCGCTGCTGCGTCGTTGGGAAGATCTGACTGTTTGACATCTCACCAGTGACCACATAGCGATGCAGCAACGATCCGTGACAGGTCGTATCGTCATCGGGATCGCTGTAGCGTCGCTTAGTGTGACGGGGCCTTAACACTAGAGAAGACAGAGAGAGGATTCAAAACTATCTAAACAAACTGAAACTGTGAGCAGCAGGTTTTTAACAAGGAGAAATGCAAAGTACTATATCTGGGCAAGAAAAATGAAAAAAGCATTTACACAAAGGGAGGAATAAGGCTAAGCAACAGCACGTGTGAAAAAGACTTGGGTATACTAATAGATCACAGACTAAATGTAATGCACACGCCCGGGCTGAGCGGCGTGTGTGTGTATATGTAGTGATTCCACTGGACCGTGCCGGAGAGTGAAAGCCTGGAGGGGCGTAACTAAGTATTCACCCGATCCGACCAGGGTCGCACAACGGCATACGATGCCAGTGCACCAAGGAGGAACCGAGCAGAGGGACCAGGTGCTACTCCTGGATAGACCCCAGACACGGCTGTTGACCCACACCGGGGAACACAGGAACAGACAGGCTACGCTGGCACACAGACTGGTGGGTATAGGCAGACACGACTGGTATGCAGGCAGGCGGGTATGCAGGCAGGGGGGTACAGGCAAGCACGGCTAGAGTGCAGACAGGGAGGCACTAGCAGGTAGGAACACAGGCGGGATAGGACCCAGTACACATTGGGACTCAGGACCAGAACCACAGATGTGGCGGACAAACACAGCAGAGTTAGGCCGCCCAGAGTGATGAGCGAGAGCAGGGCAAGACGAGACGGCCTAGAGCGGTGAGCGAGAGAAGAGCAGGACGAGGCCACCTGGAGCGGTGAGCGAGAGTAGAGCAGGATGAGACAACCTGGAGCGGATAGCAAGAGTAGAGCAGGACGAGACCGCCTGGAGCGGTGAGCAAGAGTAGAGCAGGACGAGACCGCCTGGAGCGGTGAGCAAGAGTAGAGCAGGACGAGACCGCCTGGAGCGGTGAGCAAGAGTAGAGCAGGACGAGACCGCCTGGAGCGGTGAGCAAGAGTAGAGCAGGACGAGACCGCCTGGAGCGTTGAGCAAGAGTAGAGCAGGACGAGACCGCCTGGAGTGACGAGCAAAGGGTCAGAGCGGGGCGAGAACCGCTGGAGCGGAGAGCGAGGCAGGGCAGAGGGGACAGGGCTCTGTTCACACGGAACAGACAGGAAAGGAAATGCAGAACCAGATACCCACAGGGTACTTGCAGTGAAGTAGCGAGTGGACTACAAACTCACAAACAGAAGTACAGTGACAACGAACAGGAGTTAGGTACGAGTTCAGACTCTGGAGAAAAAGGAAAGGTACGGACATAGAGAAAAACAGGGAACTGGCTAGAAGAGTATTCAGACAAGAACAAACACAGTAGCAAGATACAGGAGCGGGTCTAGGTATGCAGCCCCTAGAAGGCGGAAGGAACAGGCTAGGAGCGAGTTCAGACAGGCCTGGAAATACAGCCTCCAGGAAAGGCAGGCAAGCAAACACAGAAAGGGACCTGGCACATTCAGAGTGAAAGAGCACACTGAATGAAACACAATGCTCAGGCAGGGTTTCCTGGGAGGAGCTGGGTTAAATACCAGGTGACAGACAGCAATAGCCTGAGGACGCACAAGGGGTGTGCCCGCAACAGGTACAAGAAATAGGACATGATCGGGCGCCGCCCTTAAGCAGCAGAAACAGAGGCAAGCAAACAGCATGGAGGGAAGCCAGGCTAGCAGACTGGACTGGAGATAAAGTGCGCGCTCTTGCACAGTGGGAGATGGACCACTATGCAAGGACGCCGCCAGGTATGTTACAGAACCCCCCCCTTACACCCCCTCTTCTTCAGGCCTGCCAGAATGTTCCACAGGGAATTCGAGGGCCAATCCTTCACTTCAAGGAGATCACTTCCACTGTCCACAGGAAAAACTGGTCTCATCTGAGTAGCTAGGATGCTACCTCCTGTCCAGCCATCCTCAGCAACAGACGAAATGGATGGAGTACCAGGAACAGTACACAAGGAAGTCTCTCTCCACATATTTTCAGGTGGCACCCCAGAGGGTTCAGGAGACAACTGGAAGTCCTCCGCCGGGTTGGAGGGGTGCAGAGACTCAGGGGTAACCTCTGCTTCGGAGTACACTAGATCGGACTCGCTATAAGAAGCGGGTGAGGCATCAGGTACTGAGTATGGGAGAGTCTCTGAGCATTCGCTATCAGGTAGCACCCCGAAGGGTTCAGGAGACAACTGGAGGTCCTCCGCCAGGTCAGAGGGGTGTAGAGACTCGGGGATAACCTCTGCTTCGGAGTACACTAGTTCGGACTCACTGGACGAAGCGGCCGAGGTATCAGGTACAGAGTATAGGGAAGACTCTGTCCATTCGCTACCAGGTATCACCCTGAAGGGTTCTGGAGACAACTGGAGGTCCTCCGCCTGGTCGGAGGAGTGTAGAGACTCGGGGGTAACTACCGCTTTAAGGTACCCATTGTCAAGCTCACAGGACGGAGCGGAGGAAGTATCGAGTACCGGGTGTAGGGAAGTCTCTCTCCATTTGTCATCAAGTGGTATCCCGGAGAATTCAGGAGGCAACAGGGGGTCCTCCGCCAGGTAGTGGAGGTGCACAGACTCGGAGGTAATCACTGCTTCGGAGCAACCTTGGACAGGCTCACCGGTTAAAGTGGGTGAAGTATCAGATACTGGGTGCAGGCAGTCCTCCTGTGTGGATTCTGGGTGGGCAGTAGTCTCTTCGGGCAGGAGAACTGGTGCACTACACATGCACATTACCCGTCGGGGCTGCTCCGGGATACCGGAAAATGAAGCTTCAGCAGGAACCTCAAGGTTGGGATCAGGAGGCCTTTGGGAGGACAGACCCTAGTGTGACGGTTTGCCTCTACGCCTAGCACGTCTGGGCTGCCTCTTGAGGTTGGGAGAAGTATTCCGGAGAGCGTAGTCATCCTGTGTGGATTCTGAGTGGGCAGTAGTCTCTTCGGGCAGGAGGACTAGTGCGCTACCCACACACATTACCCATCGGGGCTGCTCCGGGATTTTGGGAAGTGAAGCTTCAGCAGTGGTCTCCGGGTTAGGGTCATCGAAGACCATTAGAAAGGCGACCAGGAAGGCCTGAAGGTCCAGGAGGATAGGATCCTGTCTTTCCCATAGGGGGTTGATCCATTCCAAGGCATCACCCCCTAGTTTAGACATAATGAATCCCACCTTAACCCGATCGGTGGGAAAACAAAGAGGGTAGAACTTGAAGTGTAGCAAGCATTGCTCCACAAATGCACGGCTTTGTTTTGGATTCCCATAAAACCGTGGAGGATCCGCGGGAACGAGTGCTGATAGATCCATCTGGACGGTTGCGTAATTCGCCTGGAACTCAGCTGGTAGCAAAAAAAAATAAATAAATTTCCTCTAGATGCACGTATTCGCTGGAAAAAGTCTCAGAGAGTGAAGGCCGTGGGGCTCAATGGGAACCATGGCCTGAGCAGGCTGTAATGCACACGCCCGGGCTGAGCGGCGTGTGCGTGTATATGTAGTGATTCCACTGGACCGTGCTGGAGAGTGAAAGCCTGGAGGGGTGTAACTAAGTATTCACCCAATCCGACCAGGGTCGCACGATGGCATACGACGCCAGTGCACCAAGGAGGAACCGAGCAGAGGGACCAGGTGCTACTCCAGGACAGACCCCAGACATGGCTGTTGACCCACACCGGGGAAAACAGGAACAGACAGGCTAGGCTGACACACAGACTGGTGGGTATAGGCAGGCACGACTGGTATGCAGGCAGGCGGGTATGCAGGCAGGGGGGTACAGGCAAGCACGGCTAGAGTGCAGACAGGGAGGCACTAGCAGGTAGGAACACAGGCGGGATAGGACCCAGTACGCACTGGGACTCAGGAACAGAACCACAGATGTGGCAGACAAACACAGCTGAGTGAGGCCGCCAAGAGTGGTGAGCGAGAGCAGGGCAAGACGAGACCGCCTAGAGCGGTGAGCGAGAGAAGAGCAGGACGAGGCCGCCTGGAGCGGTCAGCGAGGGTAGAGGAGGACGAGACCGCCTGGAGTGGTGAGCAAGAGTAGAGCAGGACGAGACCGCCTGGAGTGGTGAGCAAGAGTAGAGCAGGACGAGACCGCCTGGAGCGGTGAGCAAGAGTAGAGCAGGACGAGACCGCCTGTAGCGGTGAGCAAGAGTAGAGCAGGACGAGACCGCCTGGAGCGTTGAGCAAGAGTAGAGCAGGACGAGACCACCTGGAGCGGTGAGCAAGAGTAGAGCAGGACGAGACCGCCTGGAGCGGTGAGCAAGAGTAGAGCAGGACGAGACCGCCTGGAGCGGTGAGCAAGAGTAGAGCAGGACGAGACCGCCTGGAGCGACGAGCAAAGGTTCAGAGCGGGGCGAGAACCGCAGGAGCGGAGAGCGAGGCAGGGCAGAGGGGACAGGGCTCTGTTCACACGGAACAGACAGGAAGGGAAAGGCAGAACCAGATACCCACAGGGTACTTGCAGTGAAGTAGCGAGTGGACCACAAACTCACAAACAGAAGTACAGTGACAACGAACAGGAGTTAGGTACGAGTTCAGACTCTGCAGAAAAAGGAAAGGTACGGACATAGAGAAAAACAGGGAACAGGCTAAAAGAGTATTCAGACAAGAACAGACACAGTAGCAAGATACAGGAGCGGGTCTAGGTATGCAGCCCCTAGAAGGCGGAAGGAACAGGATAGGAGCGTGTTCAGACAGGACAGACGAGATACAGGAGCGGGTCTAGGTATGCAGCCCCTAGAAGGCGGAAGGAACAGGCTAGGAGCGAGTTCAGACAGGCCTGGAAATACAGCCTTCAGGAAAGGCCGGCAAGCAAACACAGAAAGGGACCTGGCACATTCAGAGTGAAAGAGCACACTGAATGAAACACAATGCTCAGGCAGGGTTTCCTGGGAGGAGCTGGGTTAAATACCAGGTGACAGACAGCAATAGCCTGAGGACGCACAAGGGGTGTGCCCGCAGCAGGTACGAGAAACAGGAAGTGATCGGGCGCCGCCCTTAAGCAGTAGAAACAGAGGCAAGCAAACAGCATGGAGGGAAGCCAGGCTAGCAGACTGGACTGGAGATCAAGTGCGCGCTCTTGCACAGTGGGAGATGGACCACTATGCAAGGACACCGCCAGGTATGTTACACTAAACATAAGTCAACAGAGTGATTCAGCAGCAAAAAAGGCAAAGACAATTCTGGGTTACATTAAGAGAATCATACATTCTAGATCACGTAAAGTAATTAACCCTCTCTACTCCTCTTTGGTCAGACCTCATCTGGAATTCTGTGTCCAGTTCTTGGCACCACATCTTAAAAAAGACATCAAGAAATTGGAGCAAGTTCAGAGCAGAGCAACCAGAATGGTGACCGGTCTACAAACAATGTCCTATGAGAAACGGTTAAAGGATCTGGCAAGTGTTTAGCTTGCAAAAGAGAAGACTGAGAGAAGACTTAACAGCTGTCTACAAATATCTCAAGGGATGTCACAGTGTACAGGGATCAGCTTTATTCTCATTTGCAAATGGAAACACAAGAAGCAATAGAATGAAACTGAATGGGAGAAGATACAGATTAGATATTAGAAAAAACTTTTTGACAGTGAGGGTGATTAACGAGTGGAACAGGCTGACATGAGAAGTGTTGAGTTCTCCTTCAATGGAAGTCTTCAAACAGAGGCTGTCTGAAATGGTTTAGTGAATCCTGCATTGGGCATGGGGGTGGACTAGATGACCCTGGAGGTCACTTCTAACTCTAAAATTCTATGATTCTGGGCTTTGACTAGGCCACTCCAAAACATTTACACGTTTCCCCTTAAACCACTCGAGTGTTGCTTGAGCTGTATGCTTTAGGTCATTGTCTTGTTGGAAGGTGAACCTCCGTCCCAGACACTGACAGACTGAAACAGGCTTTGCTCAAGAACATCACTGTATTTTGGAGATGTTATTCTTGGGATGATGAGCTGTGTTGGTTTGGCTCCAGACATAGCATTTGCCTCAGTGGCCAAAAAGTTACATTTTGGTCTCATCTGACCACATCACCTTTCTCCATACATTTTGTGAATCTCCCATATGTCTTTTGGCAAACTCAAAACATTCTTAGAATTTTTGTGTATAAGAAAGGGGTTTTTTTTTGCCCATTCTACCATAAAAGCCACCTTTATGGAGCATATGACTTATTGTAGTCATATGGACAGATACTCCAGTCCAGTTTCTGCTTGGGAACTCTGCAGCTCCTTCAAGGTTACTTTTGGTCTCTGTGTTGCCTCTTTGATTAATGCCCTCCTTGCCCAGGCTGAGAGTTTTGGTGTGCGGCTGTCTCTTGGCAGGTTTGTTGTGGTACCATGTTCTTTCCATTTGATGATAATTGATTTGATGGTGCTCTGAGGGATGTGCAGAGATTGGGATATTTTTATAACCCAACGCTGACTTGTACTTTTCAACAACTTTGTTCCTGACTTGTTTGGGAATCTCTTTGGTCTTCATGATATTGTTAGTTAGTGGTGCCTCTTGCTAACTGGTGTTGCAGCCTCTGTGGCCTTTCAGAAAATGTGAGTATATACTGACAGACCATGTGACACTTAGATTTCACACGGGTGGCCTTCCTTCATACTAAGAATGTGATTTCTGAAGGTAATTGGTTGCACCAGAAATTTTTAGGGGATTCATAGCAAAAGAGTTGAATACGCATTTAGAGATGAGCGAATATGTTTGGGAAACAATCTCTAATTTCAAATTCGGCACGAATATGGCATATTTGGATTCATGTTTGGGTTACCGAGCCATGTGATTTTTTTCATGCACCCATTGACTTGCATTGGCGAGTCTTGTCTGAGATACGCGGCAATACGCAGCATGCTGAAATTTTTTTCTCAGTCCAATTTCAGCTGAGAAAAAAATCACAGATGAGATGTGCCTCATAGAATAATATTGGCCGGAGTGCAATCCGATTTTTTATCGGACTGTATTCGTCCATTTTTCTCACAAATGAGTATAAGCCCTTAAAGCAATGCCCCACTATTCTTTTTTCAAATATCTTTAATTATCTCCAAAAAGCATTCATTGCTTTACGAAAACGCATCAAAAAAGCATGCAAAAATGCACGCAAAAACGAACCAAAAACTCTGCAGCAAAGTGAATGAGACATGTGAAGTGTCATGCTCACGTTGAGTATTTTTGACTTGCAGATTTGGTGCAGAAAATAATCATCAGCATGTCAATTCTCTGTGAACTTTTGCTGCATTTTTTGCCTGTGTTTTTCACCTCATGAATACAAAAATACACCAAAAGTCAAAATAGAAAATAATCTTCAGCATAATAACACACATCAAAATTGCAGCAAAAATGCAGGCAATAAAATGTATCAATATCGCGGTCAAATCGCGATAAAATAGCTGCAAAAACTCAGCAAAAACATGCAAAGCACAAAATCCTGATCAAAAAAATCAAACAAGATGTGTGCATGAGAATTCTGGAATCTCATAGACTTTGCTGGTACTGTAAAATGAAGCAGAAAATTTGCATACAAAAACACTGAAAAAACGCAATTTGTGAAAATAGCCTTATTTAACCACAATTTTGATGCGTATTATTGTCTGCATTTTTGCTGCAATTTTGTAGCAATTTTGCCAGCTTTTTTTTAGTGCATTCAATGCACAAAGAATTGACATGCTGAAGATTATTTTCTATATTCACTTTTGGTGCGTTTTGACTGCATTTTTCACCCATTGAATGCACTGAAAAAACGCAGGTAAAAAATGCATCAAAAACACACAGAGAATTGACATGCTGAAGATTATTTTCTGCACCAAATCTGCAAGTCAAAAATTACTCAAAGTGTATTACTAGCTGGGGAAGGGGCCATTAGCCAAAGATGTTCCCTGGCTATTAATAACAGTTCACACCTTTTTTATTAGCCTTTACTGGTTAAATTACAGAGGGACCTCTGAAAAAGGGTTCCCCTATAAAATCTAACCAGCAAAGTCTAAACAGACAGCCGTGAGCTGATATTAATAGCCAGGAATGGGGCCATGGATCCTGGCCACCTCCGAGGCTAATAATATCAGCCCTCAGTGAACCCTGAAATGGAGCATCCATTAGATGCGCCAATTCTTCGCCTCACTCTTCCCACTGCCATGTAGCAGTGGCGGGTGGGGTAATAAGGTTGGGGTTCATATCAGCCTTGTATTGGCGGCTGACATGAAGCCCAGGTTAGTAATCGAGAGTAATGGAGACGCCCCCATTACTTATCCCGTGGTAAGGTTTTTGATGTTTTTTTAATAAAGACAAGGCCAGAATAAAGTCTTTTTAAATACAGTAAAATTCCACATGGTTTTAATAATTTATTTAAAAATAAAAAACACTGTATTCTCACCTAACGTCCAGTCCCCGAGCCCTCATCTCCTGTAAGAAACCAAAATAAAAAACAACCACATTTTATATTTATCACATATATACCAATATATATATATATACAGTGAAGGAAATAATTATTTGATCCCTTGCTGTTTTTGTAAGTTTGCCCACTGACAAAGACATGAACAGTCTATAATTTTACGGGTAGGTTTTAATTTTAACATTGAGAGATAGAATATACAAAGATACATTTTTTGCATTTTGCAATGAGAAATAAGTATTTGATCTCCTACTAACCATTATGAGTTCTGGCTTCTACAGACCAGTTAGACGTTCCTAATGAACTCGTTACTGGCATTAAAGACAGCTGTCTTACATAGTCACCTGTATAAAAGACTCCTGTCCACAGACTCAATTAATCAGTCAGACTCTACACTCTACAACATGGGCAAGACCAAAGAGCTTTCTAAGGATGTCAGGGACAAGATCATAGACCTGCACAAAGCTGGAATGGGCTACAAAACCATAAGCAAGACGCTGGGTGAGAAGGAGACAACTGTTGGTCCAATAGTAAGAAAATAGAAGAAATACAAAATTATTGTCATTCGACATTGATCTGGGGCACCATTCAAAATCTCACCTCGTGGGGTATCCCTGACCATGAGGAAGGTGAGAGATCAGCCTAAAACTTCACGGGGGAACTTGTTAATGATTAGTGTTGAGCCACCCCCGTAGTGTTCGAGTTCGGTTCGGTTCGTCGAACACCCGTGTGTTCGCCGAACTGTTCGTCGAACTGTTCGTCGAACACCTTCGAACACCGTTAAAACCAATGGCAGGCAAACAAAAACACATAGAAACACATAGAAAACACCTTCAAAGGTGTCCAAAAGCTGACAAACTGCTCAGAAGACATAACTAACACATGGAAAAGTGACAAGTACATATAGTCATGCGAAAATAAAAGAGGTGGAGGAGTAAAAGGAGGGGGAGACACAGATATAGGCATGTCAAGCCCTTCTAAAATCCAAAAAGTGAGAAGCCGACACGGCCAGTCCGCTCCTGCCCGTGCCACCTCCGTGTCGCCGGGTTTGTGCCAGGGCCGCGGTGAACCCTGACGGCCAGCCCCCCTCTCCCAATACTGGTGCCTGTCCGCTGGTGGGTCGAGCGAGCCCCCCTGTGGTGGAGGCAGCTCTAAGCTTTTTAATTTAAATTGTCTCTCTAATTTGAATGAATACACTTTAAATCCATTTACAAGGATCTATTGGAGGGCAAGTCTCATGCCAGCAGCCGCGGTAATTCCACCTCCAGTAGCGTCCACTAAAGCTGCTGCAGTTAAAAAGCTTTTATAAGGATCGAGCTCGGCTGTCCACCGCAAGGCATCCTACTGCCAGTCCCAGCCCCTATGCCTTGGGGTGCCTCCTGATGCTCTTCACTAAGTATCCCATGGTCCCGAAGCATTTCCTTTGAAAAAATTAAGTGTCTAAACTACAGGTGGTGCAGCTTGCTTAACAGCCGGGATAATCCGCTGACTAGCAGACACTGCTACTAGGCACAAAGTATTTCCTGGGCTAGATGCAGTTAAAAATTTGTAATTAGATAATCTCTTTGGATGCTGAGAAAGCATTCCATAGAGTCTCCTGGCACGCCATATATGATTCTCTTAAAAAGCTTGGGGTAGGGGTCTAGGGGACCCTTTTATAGCCAAAATCACGGCCCTGTATCGCAATACGTCACCTAGGCTGAAGATAAATGGAACTGTAGCACCCTGAGGGCTCGGTTGCTACAGACGTATTGCACCTCACCCAGAGGTGTGATATCTCACTCTCAGGTAAGGATGGAGTGTGGATCAGGACCCGACACCTGCATGCATTACACCACATTGCCGTGGGGCAGGGCGACCAATATGCCCCTGAGATGGGCACGACAGTCCCTGTCCCTGGCTGGAGTGGGGGGAGGGAACACTGAGGAAGGGGAACCCTGTAGTGCAGGAGCAGGGAGGAAGCAGTTCCTGGGTGCATTGAGAAGGGAGAATAAAAGGTGGACACCATCTTAGTTCAGTGCAGAGAAGTCTGAGCAGAAGTGGCAGGGAGCAGGGGCTCTGCATGAGCTCTGCTCCGGAGGCGGGCCTAGTAACAGAGGCCCAGGCCTGGAAGAGGGAGAAGGAAGGAAGAGGAGCGGAGAAGGCTCCAGGAACGAGGAATGAAGGGATCCCAGGGGTGCGGACGGGCGAGTCGCCACCGCACGCCCGAATCCACCTGCGTGGAGGGGTCAGGCCAAAGGGGGAGACCGGTCCCCGAACTAGTGGAGGCAGGAAACGACCCTCAGCTAGAAACCGGAGGCTCTGACATTTTATGTGGCGCAGCCCCTCGCTACACCCGCTAGGAAGGCACCACATAGGGTCAGGGAAACTGGCGCCAAGTTTACCAAGAGGAGGCCCGAGGCAGCCGGACAGAAGTGTTGGTAAGAAAGGCCAGACAAAGGACACACAAAGGGGGTCCTGTGAAGTGCTCCAAAGTTATCTGGGAGTTGTCTGAGCCCCTCACCTGGTGAGCACAGTACGACGTGGGCAGCCGTTACCTGCAGACGTGGTCTGGATAATAAGAACTGTGAGTAAAGGCCCTGAACTGCATCACTGACTCCGTGTCGTTACTGCTGCTGCCCTGCACCATCAACCCCATCCTCCGCATACACTGCCCTGAGGCTATACTCCTCCCGTGGGGAGTTATGCTACGCTCTGCTGCACTCACAACACCAGCCTCAGCGGTCTGCCCTGTAGCGGCGGTTCACTCTGACCGCAATCCACGGGTGGCGTAGTCGGACATTTAAACATCAAAAACACATAAATAGTTCCGCCACTGGTTTGACCGCCCTGAGCCACGGAACCGGGTCGCCGCCACGAAGACTACAACCACCAGCATCCACCAAAAAGGGTCCGGCTCCGGGTGTCCCAAGGCCCAGGGGGTGCGTCAGAACATTTTCATCACCTTTCACAATCACCAATGGGACAAGGCAGTGATGTCCTCTGTCCCCTCTCTTATACATCCTAGTGACGGAGCACCTGCTCTCATCAATTCGCCATAACCCCAATATTAGGTGGATTGAGGTGGGAGGCACCGAGTACAAGTGCTCTCTATTTGCTGATGATGTCCTAGTATATATCACTCAATCACATATATCCATCCATGCTGTTATGGCTGAAATAGATCACTTTGTTACATGGTAAAATTTTAAAATCAATGCAGCGAAGTCTGAGGCCCTCGATGTCTCCCTCCCCAAATCCATATAGGATTCCATCCAGTCCAACTTTCCCTTTGCCTGGCCCTCACAGGGTATCAAATACTTAGGAATTCCTATTCATAGAGACCTCTCCCATCTATGTTATCTTAATTTTGGGCCCTTTATTGAACAACTCCATACAGACCACGGTTGGCAAGTTAGAACTGTAAGATTCACTACGTGAACCACTGGTGTTTTGTGGAAAAGCACATGTACACTGCGTTCCAAATTATTATGCAAAAAGTGTTTAGGAGTGATAAGGGAAGAATTTGTTTGTTTGTCAGTTAAACTCATTGATGGTGATGTGTGTCAGGGCTCTTTATATCACTGTAAGCAATTGCAGACACCTGTGCTAATTAGTTTGGCAGGTGTGTCCAATGAAAGGCAAGACTACTTAAGAAGGCTCTCTCACATTATTAAGCAGCCTACATTTTCTGCAAAAATGGGAAAGAAAAAGGATGTGTCGGCTGCTGAGAAGCAACAAATTGTGGAGTGTTTAGGTCAAGGCATGACTACAATCAACATTGTGCGATGATCAGGGTGAAGTGTCTTGGCAATCAAGAAGTATGTAGCTGATTCACAGTACACACGTGTGCGTGCTGATAAGGGCAAATTGAGGACTCTTTCCTACAGGCAATTACGTCAGGTTGAAAGAGCAGCGGCAAAAAAGCCTTGTCATAGCAGCAGACAAGTTTTTGAAGCTGCTTGTGCCTCCAACGTCCCCCGAACAACAAGATGCAGGGTCCTTCAGAGGTTTGCAGCTGTGCATGCGCCATCCTGTCGACCTCCTCTATCCACTTCACACAAGCAGAAACGGCTCCAGTGGGCCAAACATTACATGAAGACTGATTTCAAAACTGTTTTGTTCACGGATGAGTGCCGTGCAGCGCTCGATGGTCCAGATGGATGGAGTGGAGGATGGCTGGTTGATGGACACCCCACGCAAACACGGCTACAGCGCCAACAAGGAGGAGGTGGAGTAATGTTTTGGGCTGGAATCATGGGGAGAGAGATTGTCGGCCCCTTTAGGATCCCTGAAGGCGCTAAAGATGAACTCCATAATGTATGTGGATTTTCTCAAACAGCACTTCCTGCCATGGTTCAAGAAGAAGAACCGTGTATTTCACAGCAAGATCATTTTTCTGCATGATAATGCACCATCTCATGCTGCACATAAAACATCTGCATCTCTGGCTGATATGGGCATAAAAGGGGACAAACTTATGGTGTGACCCCCATGCTCCCCTGACCTCTACCCCATTCAGAACCTTTGGAGCATCATTAAAGGGAGTGTCTATGATGGCGGGAGGCAGTTCACATCTAAGCAACAGCTCTGGGAGGGTATTCTGTCCTCATGCAAAACAATTGAAGCAGAAACCATCCAAACCTGACAAATTCAATGGACGAGAGAGTTCAGAAGCTCCTTTCGAACAAGGTGTCCTATGTGAAAATGTAACATCACCTAGAATAAAGTTTTGAGTTGAAAACTGTTTGATTTCAGTTTCTAACAACCTGCTAATGCTTATAATTTCAAAAATGACCATTTTTTTGGTCTTTATTAAAATGAAAAGGTTGATCGAAAAGTTTGGGGGATCTAAGAGTGTGGCAACCCAGTAGTCATGATTACTTCGAATTCTGACAATATGAGGGTCATGCTGCAGGTAGTGCAGCAAGAAGGCACTTATGTGCCTTGCGCATCTCGGAGCCCCAAAATTATTTTCCGGGCTAGATGCAGCTAAAAATTATTTTTAATTTTAAATCTGGTGAAGCTTTAGTATAGATGGCCTAATAGGATCAGTGCTGCACACTGCTACAAAGCCCAAATTATTTTCCAGTCAAGATACAGATAAACATGATTAGTAATTTGAAAGCTTAAAACGGTTGGTAGGGTGATTTTAACCAATCATCAAGCTTTTACTCTCCCCAGGATGACACAGGGGTAGAAAAGTCATTTCGGATCCATGATTTGTTCATCTTTATGAACGTGAGTCTGTCTACATTATCAGTGGAGAGCCGCGTGCGCTTATCTGTCAGCACACCACCAGCAGCGCTGAACACACGTTCAGACAGAACGCTGGCTGCGGGGCATGACAAGATCTCCAAGGCGTAAGTGGCTAGCTCCGGCCATTTATCCAGATTGGAAGCCCAAAAAGAGCAAGGGTCCAGTGACACAGTCGTGGCTTCAATGTTTACTTGGAGATACTCCTGTACCATCGTCTCTAGGCGTTGACTATGTGTCAGACTTCTTGTCTCCTGTGGCCTTGCAAAGGATGGGCTAAAAAAGTGGTGAAATGATTCCGCAAAATTGATGTTACCAGCAGATACTGTGGTTCTGTTACGGTTTGAGTGCTGAACACTTGACGGTCCCACGGTTGGCAAGTTGGAACTGTGAGATTCACTACGTGCACCACTGGTATTTTGTGGAAAAGCACATGTAAGATTCTGCAACAGTCTCTGCTGATACTCCTGCATGCGTGCATCCCTTTCTATGGCAGGAATAATTTCTGCAAATTTACTTTTGTACCGGGGATCTAACAGTGTGGCAACCCAGTAGTCAGGATTATTTCTAATTCTCACAATTCGAGGGTCATGTTGCAGGTAGTGCAGCAAGAAGGCACTCATGTGTGTTGCGCATCCAGGAGCACCAAGTCCCTGTTGTGTTGGTGGCGAGGTAACAATCATGCTTCCTTCCTCTGTCCTCTCCCCCCAACCTCGCACAACAGAAATGTGATCAAGGTCTCCCTCATCTGATGAGTCTTCCATCAGTTCGTCCTCCACTTCTTCCTGGGCTCCTGCACCTTCCTCACTAGTTTGGCTGCTACCATGCGCCCTGGTAAAACCATCTCCCCCACCCTCACATGCCTGCCGCCTTGGTGCTGCCGACCGTCTGGACCTTGCAGATGTTAGCAATTCCGCATACAACTCCTCCTCCTCTACTTCCTCCACCTCCTCTTGTGCCACCACCTGACTCCGAATTCTGTTTAACATGTGCTCCAGCATGTAAATCACCGGAATAGTCATGCTGATAATGGCATCGTCAGCACTAAACATCTTCGACGCCATTTCAAAACTGTGCAGAAGGGTGCATAGGTCCCTGATCTGAGACCACTCCTCCAGCGTGATTTGCCCCACCTCTGAATCTCGTTGGCCCAGGCTATACGTCAGAACGTATTGCACCAGGGCTTGTCGGTGCTGCCACAGTCACTGCAACATGTGCAGAGTTGAATTCCACCGGGTAGGCACATCGCATTTTAGCCGGTGAAGTGGCAGGCCCAACGACTTCTGTAGAGATGTAAGTCGCTAAGCTGCGGGATGCGAACGGCGGAAGTGAGCACACAGCGACCGTGCCCTCTGCAGAAGGCCATCTAGTCTGGGATAGTGGGCTAAAAATTGCTGGACAACCAGGTTCAACACGTGAGCCATACAAGGCACGTGTGTGACATTGCCCCGGCGAAGGGCCGCACCCAGGTTTGCAGCATTGTCGCACACGGCCTTCCCTGGTTTCAGGTCCAGTGGAGACAACCATTCATGAAATTGGTTCTCCAGAGCTGACCACAACTCCTCAGCTGTGTGACTCACATTTCCCAGACATTTCAATGTAAAAACCGCCTGATGACGTTGAGCCCTACTGCCAGCATAGTAAGGAGGTGTGCAGGATCCCTTCTGCGCAGTTAGAAAGCTTGTGGCATGACCAGACAGGCTTTGGGTGCAGGTGGAAGACCGAGAGGAGGTTGAGGAGGCAGAAGCAGTGGAGTAACTTTGACATAAAGAGGATTGACGCACAACTCGTGGGGACGGCAAGACTTGGACAGCAGCCCCTTGTCCTGCTGTCACCATAGTTACCCAGTGCCCAGTCAGCGACATGTAACGCCCCTGTCCATGCCTACTCGTCCAAGTGTCTGTGGTGAAATGCACCCTGTCACACACAGAGTTTCTCAAAGAAGCGGTGATGTTATGTGCGACATGCTGGTGGAGCGCAGGCACACCCTTCTTTGAGAAGTAGTGCCGACTGGGCATCTGGTACTGGGGCACTGCGACGGACATAAGGTCTCGAAAATCCTCTGTGTCCAGCAGGCGGAAAGGCAGCATTTCTGTAGCCAAGAGCTTGCAGATGGTGAAATTCAACCTCTTAGCTTTCTCATGGCTAGGAGGAAATGGTCTTTTACTTGTCCACATCTGAGGGACCGAGGGCTGGCTATTGTGCTTAGACGGGGTTGATAAGGGTGTCCCCGGCAAACTGCCGGTCTGTGAGGAAGATGCAGGCGGACATGTTAGGTTGCCTTGATCCAAAGGTGGTGCTATCGATGTCGGACAGCGCTCAACACCAGCTGGTGTTACCACCTCCAAAGAAAATGATGACCTGCCAATCACGCTGGCTGTTGCGGGTAAAGAGGTGGCAGGTCTGCGCCCCAAAACAGGTGTGACTGCTGTCCCCCCAGTCACAGAGGATGAAGAGGCCGCGGATGCACAAGATATGGCAGACGGTGGTTGGCACGGCCGGCTAGGCCGCATTGTAGCACACTGAGCTTCCCACTGCAACTTATACTTCATGTCCATGTGCCGGTTCATGCATGAAGTACTCAAACTATGTATTTTTTGGCCTCTACTTAGCTTTTGCTGACAAATGTTACAGATAACACGAGTTGGGTCATCTTTATCGATCTGAAAAAATGCCCAGGCTATGCAAGGCTTAGCACCCATGCGACCTGAAGAGCCACCACGACTTGTGGTGAGAGGCAGAGTTGTGTTTGAGGATGCAGTTGTTGACGTGCTTCCAGTACTACGTCTCTGTCCAGGAAGGCGCAACCTGACCTCGTCGTCACTAGCATCTTCCTCCACCTCCTCTGCTGACCTCATCTCTTGGCTGACTGTGGGTTGACAGTAAGTGGGATCTCCGACCTCATCATCATCACCCTGTGCGTTATCACACCCGTCGTCCTCAGAGCCAACCTGTTCCTGCCCTGACAAAAAACTAAAGTTGTCGCTCCAATCAGGTATTTGAGTCTTATCATCGTCTTCCTCATTGTCTCCACCAACAGGAGTTACAGTTTGGGAATGAGGGTCTACATTATGGTCAGAACCTTCTGCGTCTGGTCCTGGATCCGACTCATAAAGATTCTGGGCATCAGTGCAGATCATTTCCTCGTCTGGATTCACAGAAGCGCTGGAGTCGACCTCTGATTCCCAGGCTATAGTATGAGTAAACAGCTCTGCAGACTCAACCATCTGTTCTACCTCATACTCAGACGGGCAGCTGGAGATTTGGGAGCTGTGAGGAAGCAAGTGCGATTTGGGTGACACCTTTGAGGACTGGAGTATTTGTGATGTTGAAGTTGATGTGGAGGAGAGCCCACTTAAAGGAGCACTTGATATCCGTTGAAGCACCTGCTGTTTTTGTGCCTCATCTGGAATTTGTAGCGATTGGCGTGGCCGTAAGAAAGGGATCTTATCACATTGTCCGCTAAAAGAAGTAGACATTTTAGTTTGGCTGAAAGATGGTCTTTCTTCTGCAGATGTTACTGTTGCTTTAACACCTACCCCACGGACACAACCTTTTTTCCCCTTCCCAACATGCCTATTCCCCTTTCCACCAGCAGCAGGCCTTTTTCCACTCATTTTGGTGGTTAACTAATTCACAACTCTGGAGTTGTTTGCACAAAAAAACAATGGATGGTAACCGAGCAGAGCTGAGTGGCCAAACTGTGGTATTAGGCCAAAACTATTGGCTGGGTTAGATGCAGAAAAAAATTATTTTGAATTTGCAACCTGATGGAGGTCAGTATAGATGGATTAATAGAACAAGACCCACACACAGCTAGAAGCCCAATATTTTTTCAGAGGTAGATGCAGGAAAAAATATATTCAGTTTGCAACCTGATGGAGGTCAGTATAGATGGACTAATACAACAAGTCCCACAAACAGCTAGAAGCCCAAATATTTTTTCAGAGGTACTGTAGATGCAGATAAAAATTAGTTTTAATTTGCAACCTGTTGGAGGTCAGTATAGATGGACTAATAGAGAAAGTCCGACACAGTACTAGAAGGCCAAATATTTTTTCAGAGGTAGATGCAGAAAAAAATATATTCAGTTTGCAACCTGATGGAGGTCAGTATAGATGGACTAATAAAGAAAGTCCGACACACTACTAGAAGGCCAAATATTTTTTCAGAGCTAGATGCAGAAAAAAATTATATTCAGTTTGCAACCTGATGGAGGTCAGTATAGATGGATTAATAGAACAAGACCCACACACAGCTAGAAGCCCAATATTTTTTCAGAGGTAGATGCAGAAAAAAATATATTCAGTTTGCAACCTGATGGAGGTCAGTATAGATGGACTAATACAACAAGTCCCACACACAGCTAGAAGCCCAATATTTTTTCAGAGGTAGATGCAGAAAAAAATATATTCACTTTGCAACCCGATGGAGGTCAGTATAGATGGACTAATACAACAAGTCCCACACACAGCTAGAAGCCCAAATATTTTTTCAGAGGTACTGTAGATGAAGATAAAAATTAGTTTTAATTTGCAACCTGATGGAGGTCAGTATAGATGGACTAATAGAGAAAGTCCGACACACTACTAGAAGGCCAAATATTTTTTCAGAGCTAGATGCAGAAAAAAATTATATTCAGTTTGCAACCTGATGGAGGTCAGTATAGATGGATTAATAGAACAAGACCCACACACAGCTAGAAGCCCTATATTTTTTCAGAGGTAGATGCAGAAAAAAATATATTCAGTTTGCAACCTGATGGAGGTCAGTATAGATGGACTAATACAACAAGTCCCACACACAGCTAGAAGCCCAATATTTTTTCAGAGGTAGATGTAGAAAAAAATATATTCAGTTTGCAACCTGATGGAGGTCAGTATAGATGGACTAATACAACAAGTCCCACACACAGCTAGAAGCCCAAATATTTTTTCAGAGGTACTGTAGATGCAGATAAAAATTAGTTTTAATTTGCAACCTGATGGAGGTCAGTATAGATGGACTAATAGAGAAAGTCTGACACACTACTAGAAGGCCAAATATTTTTTCAGAGCTAGATGCAGAAAAAAATTATATTCAGTTTGCAACCTGATGGAGGTCAGTATAGATGGATTAATAGAACAAGACCCACACACAGCTAGAAGCCCAATATTTTTTCAGAGGTAGATGCAGGAAAAAAATATATTCAGTTTGCAACCTGATGGAAGTCAGTATAGATGGACTAATACAACAAGTCCCACACACAGGTAGAAGCCCAAATATTTTTTCAGAGGTACTGTAGATGCAGATAAAAATTAGTTTTAATTTGCAACCTGATGGAGGTCAGTATAGATGGACTAATAGAATGATGCTATGCCCAAAAGATTTTACTTCACTAGGTGCAGTAAAAAAATTGGTATTCTCTACACAGGTGGTATATCTTGCAAAACAGATAGGCTACTCCACTGACTAACACACTCTGCAATAGGCCAAAAAGGATTAGCTTTGCTAGATTCAGCCAAATGCTGTGAAAAAAACTTGCACAGCACTGGCACAGACCTGCCTGGCAAAAACTGATAGGAACTGATGTAACCTAGTCCTGAAAAGGACTCCAATTACAATTAGTCTTTACTCCCACAACCTATCTATTTAAGAGCACAGACCTCCCTGATAAAAGTCGTAGGAAATCCTGTAACCTAGTCCTTAAAAGGACTGCAATCACAACTATTCCCTACTCCCAAGCTATCTGTATATTTGTGCGAAAATTGGCTTGAAATTAACAAGGTATAGCGCACACAGCAACAGCGGTGCCGTCTAACACGCAGCTGCAGCAGTGAGAAAATGGTGGCGACGGGGAAAATGGCTTGGTCTTATAGGGCAAGGACATGTGACATACACTGCCAATGACACATGCCCTTGCTTGTGTGAAAAAAAGCACTTCGCTCCGTGTGTGCGCTGCTGATAGGCTGACAGATTGCACCTCCCCACTGCAAATGCGGGAAAGAGAAAATAAAATGGAGATCTTCATTGTTCCTGCAGAGATCCATCCCCTGCCCCTCCCCCCACCCCGCTGTACACTCAAACTGCGTATTAACATTAATTTTCATCATTACTGAGAAAAAATCCAGTTATGATTTTGGTGCACGAACAGTTATCGAACATAACCTCGAACAGCCGAATTTTTCTCAAATTGTTCGTGTTCGCCGAACGGCTCGAACACCGCCCAAAACAGCTCGAATTTGAGATTGGCGAACAGTTCGAGTAGAACAACGCTCATCTCTATTAATGATCTCAAGTCAGCTGGGACAATATTCACAAAGTAAACCATTGGTAACACATTACGCCTTAAACGTTTAAAATCCTGCATTGGCCGCAAGGTCCTCCTGCTCAAGAAGGCACATGTGCAGGCCCATCTGAAGTTTGCCAATGAACAACTGAATGATTCTGTGAGTTATTGGGAGAAGGTGCTGCGGCCAGATGAGACAAAAATTGTGCTCTTTGACATTAACTCAACTCGCCGTGATTGGAGGAAGAAGAAGGTTGAGCACAACCCTAAGAACATTGTCCCAACCGTGAAGCATGGTGGGGGAAACACTTTACTTTCAGGGTGCTTTTCTGCAAAGGGGACTTGATGACTGCACCGTACTGAAGAGAAGATGGATCGGGTCATGTATCGCGATATTTTGGCAAGCAACCTCCTTCCCTCAGTAAGGGTACCGAACATGGCTGGGTTTTTCAGTAAGACAATGACTCAAAACATACAGCCAAAGCAACAAAGTAGTAGCTCAAAAAGAAGCACAGTAAGGTCATGGAGTGGCCTAGCCAGTCTCCAGACCTTAATCCCATAAAAAACTTATGGAGGAAGTTGAAGCTCCGAGTTGCCAAGCGACTGCTTCAAAATCTTAATGATTTAGAGATGATCTGCAAAGAGGAATGGACCAAAATTCCTCCTGACATGTGCGCAAACCTCAACATCAACTACTAACAACGTCTGACTGCTGTGGTTGCCAACAAGGGTTTTGCCACCAAGTACTAAGTGTTGTTTGCCAGAGGAATCAAATACTTACTTCTCACTGCAAAATGCAAAAAAATGTATCTAATTTATACATTGTGATTTTCTTGGTTTTTTTGGATATTCTATCTCTCATTGTTAAAACTAACCTACCCTTAAAATTGTAGACTGTTCATGTCTTTGTCATTGGGCAAACTAACAAAAACAGCAAGGAATCAAATAATTATTTCCTTCACTGTATATACATATACAGTACCTACAAGTAGTATTCAACCCCCTGCAGATTTAGCTGGTTTGATAAGATGCAAATAAGTTAGAGCCTTCAAACGACAAACGAGAGTAGGTTTTATGAACAGAAGCATAAATCTTACAAACCAAAAAGTTATGTTGCTCAGTTGAATTTTATTAAATTTTAAACATAAAAGTGTGGGTCAATTATTATACAACCCCTATGTTTAATATTTTGTGGAATAGCCCTTGTTTGCAATTACAGCTAATAATCATCTTTTATAAGACCTGATCAGGCCGGCACAGGTCTGTGGAGTTATCTTGGCCCACTCCTCCATGCAGATCTTCTCCAAGTTATCTAGGTTCTTTGGGTGTCTCATGTGGACTTTATTCTTGAGCTCCTTCCACAAGTTTTCAATTGGGTTAAGGTCAGGAGACTGACTAGGCCACTCCAACACCTTGACTTTTTCCCTCTTGAACCAGGCCTTGGTTTTCTTGGCTGTGTGCTTTGGGTCGTTGTCTTGTTGGAAGATGAAATTACGACCCATCTTAAGATCCTTGATGGAGGAGCGGAGGTTCTTGGCCAAAATCTCCAGGTAGGCCGTACTATCCATCTTCCCATGGATGCGGACCAGATGGCCAGGCCCCTTGGCTGAGAAACAGCATCACAGCATGATGCTGCCACCACCATGCTTGACTGTAGGGATGGTATTCTTGGGGTCGTATGCAGTGCCATCCAGTCTCCAAACGTCACGTGTGTGGTTGGCACCAAAGATCTCAATCTTGGTCTCATCAGACCATAGAACCTTGAACCAGTCTGTCTCAGAGTCCTCCAAGTGATCATGAGCAAACTGTAGACGAGCCTTGACATGACGCTTTGATAGTAAAGGTACCTTACGGGCTCGTCTGGAACGGAGACCATTGCGGTGGAGTACGTTACTTATGGTATTGACTGAAACCAATGTCCCCACTGCCATGAGATCTTCCCGGAGCTCCTTCCTTGTTGTCCTTGGGTTAGCCTTGACTCTTCGGACAAGCTTGGCCTCGGCACGGGAGGACACTTTCAAAGGCTGTCCAGGCCATGGAAGGCTAACAGTAGTTCCATAAGCCTTCCACTTACGGATGATGCTCCCAACAGTGGAGACAGGTAGGCCTAACTCCTTGGAAAGGGTTTTGTACCCCTTGCCAGCCTTGTGACCCTCCACGATCTTGTCTCTGATGGCCTTGGAATGCTCCTTTGTCTTTCCCATGTTGACCATGTCTGAGTGCTGTTCACAAGTTTGGGGAGGGTCTTAAATAGTCAGAAAAGGCTGGCAAAAGAGATCTTTAATCCACACATGTGAAGCTCATTATTCTTGGTGCCTGAACTACTTCTTAATACTTTAGGGGGACCAAACAGAATTCTTGTGGTTTGAGCTGTTGAATAATAAATGACACTCTGAATTTACTTTTAACGTTTAAAAAAAAAAAAAAAAAAAAAAAAAAAATTTGCTGCAGTGCATTTCCCACTTCCACGCTGATCTACAGTACAAATGTCACAATGCCAAGTTAATTCCGCATGTGTCAACCAGCTAAATCTGCAGGGGGTTGAATACTACTTGTAGGCACTGTATATATACACTGCTCACAAAAATAAAGGGAACACTCAAATAGCACATCCTAGATGTGAATAAATGAAATATTCTCATTGAATACTTTGTTTTGTACAAAGTTGAACGTGCTGACAACAAAATCACAGAAAAATCATCAATGGAAATCAAATTTATTAACCAATGGAGGCCTGGATTTGGAGTGACCCCCAAAATTAAAGTGGAAAAACATACTACAGGCTGATCCAACTTTGATGTAATGTCCTTAAAACAAGTCAAAATGAGGCTCAGTATTGTGTGCGGCCTCCATGTGCCTGTATGACCTCCCTACAATGCCTGGGTATGCTCCTGATGAGGTTGCGGATGGTCTCCTGTGGGATCTCCTCCTAGACCTGGACTAAAGTATCCGACAACTCCTGGACAATATGTTGGTGGATGGAGCGTGACAGGATGTCCCAGATGTGCTCAATTGGATTCAGGTCTGGGGAACGGGTGGGCCAGTCCATAGCTTCAATGCCTTCATCTTGCAAGAACTGCTGACACACTCCAGCCACATGAGGTCTGGCATTGTCCTGCATTAGGAGGAACCCAGGGCCAACTGGAGCAGCATATGGTCTCACAAGGGGTCTGAGGATCTCATTTCGGTACCTAATGGCAGTCAGGCTACCTCTGGCGAGCACATGGAGGGCTGTGCGGAACTCCAAAGAAATGCCACCCCACACCATTACTGACCCACTGCCAAACCAGTCATGCTGAAGGATGTTGTTGGCAGCAGATCGCTCTCCACGGCGTCTCCAGACTCTGTCACGTCTGTCACATGTCCTCAGTATGAACCCTCAGTGTGAACCTGCTTTCATCTGTGAAAAGCACAGGGCACCAGTGGAGACTTTGCCAATCCTGGTGTTCTGTGGCAAATGCCAAGCGTCCTGCACGGTGTTGGGCTATGAGCACAACCCCCATCTGTGGAAGTCAGGCCCTCATACCACCCTCATGGAGTCAGTTTCTAGCCGTTTGTGCACACACAGGCACATTTGTGGCCTGCTGGAGGTCATTTTGCAGGGCTCTGGCAGTGCTCCTCCTGTTCCTCCTTGCACAAAGGAGGAGGTAACGGTCCTGCTGCTGGGTTGTTGCCCTCCTATGGCTCCCTCCACATCTCCTGACAGACACAGCTACCCTTATTGCTACAGCTCACACTGATGTGCCATCCTGGATGAGCTGCACTACCTGAGCAACTTCTGTAGGTTGTACTTTAGACACCGCCTCATGCTACTGTACCTCTAGGGGTGAGAGCAATGGCAAAATGAAAAAGTGACCAAAACAACAGCCAAAAAGGATGAGAACAGAGAAATGGTCTGTGGTCACCACCTGCAGAACCACTCCTTTATAGGGGGTATCTTGCTAATTGCCTATCATTTCTACAAGTTGTCTGTTCCATTTACTCAACAGCAGGAGAAATTGATTCACAATCAGTGTTGCTTCATAACTGGACTGATAGATTTCACAGAAGTATTATTGACTTGGAATTACATTGCATTGTTTAAGTGTTCCTGTTAGGTGATTGCTGGATTTTAAATGGGTTCAGAACCATCAGTGGATTTGATAGTCTCCCATTCCAGTCCAGCCAGGGTTGATGCTGCTCAGTATCAACATCAGGCCCAATGCCTAGCTGGTGCACGAGATGTACAAGTTGTCTCTTGGGTCTTTGTTCCTAGCAACATGAAGCGTAGGTTGCGGAGGGAAACAGGGCTGCTACAGCCTAAGTCCAGGATTCACTGCACTGAGCATGCCCTTGACATGGCGGACCGTGATTGGTGGTTTGGGAGTCAGCTGATCCGGTGACCTGGCACCGCCTGATTGGTCGCGGGTGATGTCACCAATAATGTGACAGTGGGCAGGGCTTAATCTTTAAATAGCCCGCCCACAAACATGGAGGCGCGCTCTGATCTTTGAGCTATGTTGGTGTTGTTGTGTGGACGCTTGGTCGTTTGGGCTCCACGTGTGCTTCAGCTTCTGTCAGGCAGGTATAGTGGGGGATAGGCATCCTTAGATGGAGGGAGGCAGGTAGCTTCGTCTGACAGTGCGGCTCCGATAAAGGGGTTGCCATACACCCCGAGCAGTCTGCAGATGCCGTATTCCCGGCACCACCTGTAAGTCATGTGGAGAGATACTCCTCAGTCCGGTAGCACGCCGGCTGGGAGCACGTACACGCTGGCGTGAATCAAACATGCATCGTAGCTCCTGCTGTGTAGTCCCTGTGCAGTAAACAGGGCTACGGATACATTATTTGTCGCACATCTCTCATGCAGTTAACGGAGATAGTGCAAATCCTATTCCATTTCCGGTGTGCAGTAACACGGAAGGGATTGTTATTTCTGTTGGTTGTTTTACCTTCTTACCCGGAAAGTACTCGGCCGCAGTCCTTCAGGCTGCATCGCGGACCCCAGGTTTGGTTGCTTTCCATTATTTAATAAAGTTGTTTGCAACCGTCCCCTTAACATTATCAGAGCGCCAGGGTCTTGCCGAACATGGCTGACAACCAGCAACTGCAGCGCTATATACAGCAACTTAAGGCCAGACTTTGGACTCTGGAACAAGCTGGCTGATATCACTGCAGTAGCTACCCAGGCAGCTTCTCAAGCAGCCAATCTGGTTAACTCGGCTGCAGTGAATGCTGCGGCAGCTGCAATCGCCCCATTACCCCATTTTGCTCTCCCGGAAAAAATTTCTGGTGACAGCAAATCCTGCAGAGGTTTTAGTAATCTGTGCTCCATTCAGTTGGAGATGATGGAGGCATGGTTCCCTCCAAAAGGGCCAAAGTGGGTTTTGTCATCTCGTTACTTTCCCATAGGGCCTTGGAGTGGGCTACACCCCTGTGGGAGCGGAGTGACCCGGTAGTGGCTAATGCGGGTCTCTTTCTTACAGCCCTAAAAAATGTCTTCCTAGGTCCTCAGGTCTTCCATGATATGGCTCTTAAGCTTCTTGCGTTGGTCCAGTGTTCGGTCACCGCCAGCCACTATGCCATCCAGTTCAGAACTTTAGCGGCTGAATTGGATTGGTCTGAGCGGTCTTTAATCCCGGTGTTCTGGAAGGGTCTGGCTGGGCATATTAAGAATGCTCTATCTACCAGAGAGATTCCAACCTCACTGGAGGAGTTAATCTCTCTTGCTAACCGAATAGATTTGCATGATGCAGAACTCAAGTTAGAGCTGGAGGTCCCCAGACCTCAGAGTCGGTTGGCACCTTCATTCTCTAGACCCATTTCCAAACCCACGACTCCCGACCCGGAGCCTGAGGCTATGGATGTATCACGGACGGAGTCTAGCCCCTCTCGTTCCCGACCTGCATATCTCTTGGAGTACCCCACTAATAAGGGTTCCATGCAGTCGGGAAAACGAGTGTGTCTAACCACCGTTGGAGGAGGTGTGTTAGATTCCGGGGCTCCTTCCTCCAAATTATTGTATAAGGTGTCATTGTTCTTCGGAACAACCACGGTTACTGCCAAGGCGTGGGTGGATTCTGGTGCCGATGGCAATTTTTTGTCATCTATGTTTGCCCAGAAGTACGCCATTCCTATGGAGTTACTTCCAAAACCAAAGAACATTAGGGTAGTCAACAGTTCACTACTGGACACACAAATCACCCACCAGTCGATTCACCTCACCATGTCATTTCCTCAGGGTCACCGGGAGGTTATCTCCTTTCTTATTATTCCCGGTGGATTAGATGAGGTGCTATTGGGTCTCCCATGGTTACGTTGTCACACTCCACACATTGATTGGAATTCGGGGAGAATTTCTTCCTGGAGTGAGAATTGTGTGTCTCAGTGTATGGTTACAGTCACCCAGAGGGTAGTCTCTGAGCCTTCTTTCGACTTGGCCGCTCTCCCTGCGCAAAATCAGACCTTTACGGATGTCTTTCCCAAAAAGGCTGCAGACACTTTACCTCGCCACCGACCGTATGGCTGTCCTATTGATTTGGTCCCAGGCACAGTTCCTCTGTCTGTCCCCGAGACCCAGGTCTTGTCAGATTATATCAAAAAGAACCCTCGGGTAGACCTTTTATCCCGTTCCATGGATACAGCTGAGGACGATGACGAGCCCAGGCTCACTCTTCCTTCTGGGAGGACGTTCGTTCCCCCTAATCTACAAAATGAGGTGCTCTTCTGGGCACATGACACTAAGATCGGAGGTCATTTTGGGGTCAAACGTACCACAAAGCTCCTTCAACGGTCGTATTGGTGGCCCCGGTGGCGCCAGGACATTAAGTAATATGTTCTAGCGTGTGTCTCCTGTGCAAGAGATAAATCATCCCGTCAAAGTCCGGCTGGTCTTCTCCACCCGTTACCCATGGCGGATTCCACAGATCTGACTCCGCTTCTTCTGAATAATGGCCAACATCCTCGCGTTCCGGTTCCTATGCCAGTTCCCTCTATGGAACCTGGGGTCAGAGATTTGGCTCTGGAAGCGCGGGAGGTTTGGTATCATACCCAGGATGCTATATTGGCCTCCAAGAATCGAATGAGAGAGTCGGCTGACAGTCTTTGTCGTCCTGCTTCCGTATTCTATCCGGGCGACAGAGTGTGGCTCATGGCTCGCAATGTTAAAGTACGCGGGGAATCTGCTAAGTTTGCCGCCTGCTTTATTGGTCCTTTCAAAATTTTGGCCCAAGTAAACCCAGTAATGTACCGTTTACAGTTACAATGACACCTGAGGAGTCACGACACTTTTCATGTGTCGCTCCTTAAACCCGTTCGCCTGACAAAACTTGATGAACCCCAACCTGCTACAGACACCAGGGGTGATAATCTTGAGGTGCAGGCGATTTTGGGGTCTAAGATGGTTCGTGGAAAAAAAGGTAACCCAGTACACTGGAGGGGCCATGGATCTGAGGATCATCCCTGGGAACCGGTGGACCACATTCATGCTCCCCTGCTTGCTGAGGAATATGAGCGTCAAGTGGAGGGGGATGTTAGAAGGGGGAGATAATGTTAGGCGTCGGGTGTTTGCTGGATTTGAAATGGGTTCAGAACCATCAGTGGATTCTGTGGTTTCCCATTCTGGTCCAGCTGGGGCTGATGCTGCTCAGCATCATCATCAGTCTCAATGCCTAGCTGGTGCACGAGATGTACAAGTTGTCTCTTGAGTCTTTGTTCCTAGCAACATGAAGCGCAGGTTGCGGAGGGAAACAGGGCTGATACAGCCTAAGTCCAGGATTCACTGCACTGAGCATGATCGTGACATGGCGGACCGTGATTGGTGGTTTAGGAGTCAGCTGATTTGGTGATCTGGCACCGCCTGATTGGTCACGGGTGACGTCACCAATAGTGCGATGGTGGGCAGGGCTTAATCTTTAAATAGCCCGCCCACAAACTTGGCGGCGCGCTCTGATCACTGAGCTATGTTGGTGTTGTTGTGTGGACGCTTGGTCGTTTGGGCTCCACGCGTGCTTTAGCTTCTGTCAGACAGGTTTAGTGGGGGATAGGCAGCCTTAGATGGAGGGAGGCAGGTAGCTTCGTCTGACAGTCCGGCTCCGACAAAGGGGTTGCCATACACCCCGAGCAGTCTGCAGACGCAGTAAGCCGGGCAACGCCTGTAAGCCACGTGGAGAGATACTCAGTGCAGTAGCACGCCGGCTGGGAGCACGTACACGCCGGCTTGAATCACACATGCATCGTAGCGCCTGCTGCGTAATCCCTGTGCAGTAAACAGGGCTACTGATACATTATTTGACGCACATCTCTCATGCAGTTAACGGAGATAGTGCAAATCCTATTCCCGTTCTGGTGTGCAGTAACACGGAAGGGATTGTTATTTCCGTTGGTTGTTTTACCGGGAAGGTGTTCGTCCACAGTCCTCCAGGCTGCATCGCGGACCACGGGTTCGGTTGCTTTCCATTATTTAATAAAGTTGTTTGCAACCGTCCCCTTAACAGTTCCCTTTATTTTTTTGAGCAGTGTATATATATTATAATTCGTTATCACAACTAATACCTAGTCACTACTCCACACTCTCCCTCATACTGTCCTTGCCTCATCTTCATGCATTCAACACACGCTGAAACCCAAGCATGCTAGACTGGGATATTTGTCAGGACATGAGCTGTAACCTTTGACTGGCACTCTAACTCGAGACTTCCGCCTTGACTTCTGGTTGAAAGTTCCTGCCTTGTGAAGATGGCTGGGCTTTAGCATGCGGTGGTGGTAAAAAGTGGCGCTGAGATCTTTACAAGGGACATTAAGCAGCAGAAGTAAGCAGTGAGGTATTATTGTTTTCCTACATATTACCTTTATTATGCTCTTGGGTCTCTTGACACTCAAAAGCTTAATAAGAGACATTCAGTTCACAGAGAATTATATTCACTTTAAAATTAATCTCCCCAAAAAATCGGGTGGATTTGGTGAATTAAAACCTCATAGAATCTACTCATCTCTAATGATTACATTTGCTCTTGGAGTAACTTCAATCAGTATGCTAATGGAGAAAAGTTGACAAGACTCACTTGTATCTATATACAAAAAACAGTACAAACTATGTACATTGATACGTTTATGCAATGATTATTTCACAAAGTAAAATAAATGTATACCATGAATTCTGCTATTGTTCATTATTATACAATTACATGGCCTACATTTCTTTTCCTGATCACAATGATCACTTTTGGGAAAGATGTCACAGTAACAATGTAACACAGAACAAAGAAACCTATGCATTGAATAATATTCACTTTTTCTATCACATAATACTGTACAACAGGAAGGCTTTTTTTATTCTCTGTCCTTTGTATGGTAACTCTTTTGTAGCATATATTGCTTCCTTTTCACAAGAAAGCTCTTAAGAACTTTAGTTGCAGAGTTTTCATTGGATCAATAATTCCTTTTTTGTTGAAAGAAACAACATATACTGTGTCTACCAGAATGCTAAATCTTGAAAAAGACTGACCTAGACAATCACTTTGTTTTTGGAGCTGTAATGTCATTCCGATGATTTTCAGCAGGAAATGTATTTATCCATTCTTTGGGACTGCATGCTGGTAGTCTCAAGTGCATTACTAATCACTTTTGTCACAGGCACTACTTATCAGTCTGGTTTCCTCTAGTGAGAGACTGGAGTAGGCAGGCATTCAGTTAGAAAGAAGCAGAGGTATTGTATACTGTTAACTATGTCATCAACAGAAATTGATTTTTCTTTCTTTGGCACAATCAGTAGGTGGCTATTGACTACAAATGTCACACTTATACAAATGTATCTATTTTTATTTATTACTCAGACTATATGTTGTGGTAAATGAAATAAGTCTAAATTATAGTGAGACTTATTATGCTTGAACACTCATCAGGGGTTTAAAAACAACTCACAATATTTCCCAGGCATCTAACAACTATCCTTCTGTCAGATGGTTTCAATGTGTAAGGAAATGCACCATCATTTATAATCACACAAAATACAAAGCTAATTTACTTTTGTAACGTTTTTATGTACATTCTTTTTCTATGTGAGTAGAGACAGCATGAAAGTATTTTCAAAGCTATCGATTACTGTGACACATTATATTTTTCTGACCACATAAATGTACGAGGGCTCGTTTTTTGTGAGACAAGTTGTACATTTACCAGACAGTATACTGAAAAACGGGAAAAAAATTGCAAGCATAGTCAAATTGCAAAAAAAATGCATTTTTGATATGTTTTTTTTTAATTGTTTTTAAGGCACACAAGGTGTGATAAACATTACCTGCCAATATGATGCTCCTCATTAGATACCAATCTTGTCCAGTGTTTTCATTATTTTAATGGTAAAAAAACAGAAAATTGAAAAAACATTTTTTTTAAATTTGTCACCATTTTCTGAGGCTTGTAAATCTTTCATTTTTTTGCTTGCTGGAGCTGTGTTTTTTACTTGATTTTTTGCAGGGAGAGATGACATTTTTATGGATAACATTTTAGGATACCTAAAACATTTTGATAGCTACTTCTAGCACTTTTTAAGGTATTGTGGCAACCATAAAAATGCTATTTTGGTGTTTTGAATTTTTTTCTATTTTACAGATTAATTTTATATTTTGATAGATTGGATTTTTCTGGACACAGCAATACTATGTACAGGAATTTTTTTTTTTTATTATCTTTATTTTTAACTTTTTACTGTATGTATTAGTCCCCTTAGTGGACTTGAACCTGCGATCGTCTGATCTCTTTCTCTATATACAGCCATACCACAGTATTGCTGCATATAGTAAAAATCATGGTCGCCTTTGAAGACCGGCCACAGGCTAGGCTTCAAACCAGCTTTGTAATGACAGGCATGGAGGTATATAAGAAACCCTCATCTGTGATAGCAACCTATAAGAACCCTGCAATCCTATCAGGAGAGCACTGATATGCGCATAAAATGGCACGCCCCCATGTCTGCATAATGTTAATGCCGCTGTCAAAGATTGACAGCAATATCTAACACAGTGGTTCTCAACTGCAGTCCTCAAGAGCCACCAACAGATCATGTTTTCAGGATTTCCTTAGTATTGCACAGGTGATGGAATTATTACCTGATTGTGGATGCCATGTTGTAAATACAGAGCCAACAAAGTGCCAAAACAGCAGGATGAACATTTATAACATTGTCATGTGAAGAAAAAATACTTTTTTTGCCACAAAAATGTTTTTTTAACCTCAACTTTATTTTCACAAGAGTAGTAAGAGAAAATGAACTGCATAATCTGTAAGGTAGTTTCCCTTGAACAGAATTTTGTCTGGAACTAATTCTGGACACCATGTCGCATTTGCAGAGTGCCCATAGTGCCAAAATAGCAGAACCACCCTTCTCCCCCACACACATGCAAACATTGAGAAGCAAAAATTAGGAAAAAAATTCTACTAAAATTATGTTTTAGCCCCAAATTTTTAATTTTAATAAGGGGTTATAGGAGAAAAAACTGTGTATTTCACAAATGTCTTTACCATTGGGATGTTTGTAAATGAAAAATGTATTCTATTATAATAGTATGTAAAGTTAGCTCAAATTGTTTCATCTCTAATATGGATAATAAGAAAAAAAGTCCTTGTAATTTATTACCCTTATTCCTTCAAAGTATGACCTTACCCTATATTTGGTCATACACTACAGACTGGCACATGGCAGGGCTCATAAGATAAAGAGCACTAGTTGGGTTTTTGGGTACAGAGTTTCCTGAAATACTTTTTGCGCACCATTTGCAGAGCCCCTAAAGTGCAATGAAAACAGAAATCCCCAAAAAGTAACTTAATTTTGTAAATTGTATTCAGGGAGTTCATCTACAGGTTTAGTGATTCTTTTGACCACATTGGCATTTTCCAGAAATGAGTGCGCAGTGGATATTGCAGAGTGAAAAGTTCAAATATGCTATTTTAATACTCCATACATAATGCCTAGCTTATTTTTCTGGAGACATGCACTCCATAAATTGTTAAACTGGTTATCAAGGACTCACAATTGATGACTTATGTCATGTGATTGGTGGTGTCTGACTCCACTACTGATCAGCTGAAAATTGTTCCAGCAACGGCCTGAACTAAGCAACGTACTGGTGGAATACTGCAGCACTGTGCATACTGTGGTATCTGCTGCGTATTCACTTCAATGGAAGATAAAAACTGCACTATTCATCTGCAGCCACTAAGCAATGTATGGGGCTGCTGTGTTCCACCCGTACATCACTTAGTTCCAGTGTAAGTTTTAGCTGATCGGTGAATGTGCCAGGTTTCAACCCCCTACCGATCTCATATTGATGAACGATTCAGCAGTGAGGTCATCAATGATTAGATCCAGAAGACTCCTTTAAGTGAGTTCTCCCCTCTGGAGTAATGTTATACCTACCGACCTTCAGTTTAGGCACAATACAAAGCTCAGAAGGTTGGCCATTTTTTATGGATTGATTTTTGGGAGCCATATTGCATTTTCAACACCTTTCATCTACGAGTACATGAAAAATCTCTATTTTTCAATTGACAGAGATCAGATATGAGTCAGGGACATTTTTGCCAGAATAGTTGTAGATTCAATTGGTGCAATTTGGAGGTATATAACTTTTAATGTATTTATTTTTTTGCTTTTTATTCTGACTATTATGATTACAGTGATTCCAGGGTTATATATTTCTTTTTCATATTTTGCTTTTTCTGCACACTAATAACAATTTTGCATAAAAAAAATATTTTTCTGCATCCCCATATTCAGAAAGCTATCACTTTTTTATTTTTCCACCAAAAGAGCTGTATTGGGGATTGTTTAATGCGGTATGAGCTGAAGTTTTTATTGGTAGCATTTTGGACTATATATCATTTTTTAGATCACTTTTTTTTATTTTTGTGTGATAGAGTGAAAAAAATCCAGTAATTTGAGTATTGTTATTATATTTTATGCCATTCATTGTGTGGTAAGTGTGATAAGAAAACATTTTTATTTGGATCAATATGATCACATTGACTCTACATTTTTATAGAATTTGCTACATATTCTCAAAGTTCTAACATTTTCTTTACTGACAGAGCCATATTTAAGCACTTTTTTGGGAGGACAAGATGACATTTGCAGCTTTGCCATTTATTTAAATACATTACTTTTTCATCAATTTTTATTCCACTAAGTTATTTTCTTGTGGCTGATAACCTTGTCTGCTTTGGTGTGACAAATCCACCAGCCACACTAAATACACTATCTGACATAACACTGGAGGCTAGACACAACAGAACTCTGAAAAATGGGCTAGCTTTTTCCACTCGTTCAATTTGTTGACTCAGAAATCCATGGGATCGGGGTTCAGAGTATCTGCCTGAGAAAGGACACAGTCTAGGTGCGACAGAACCTGGCTGTTAAAACTATTATTGCTGAAGTGTGCCAGCTTGTCACAAAGGTAGAAAAGACATATGTCCATCATTCCAAATATACTGTAGGGGCTACTGTTGACTCGACTACTTGATGTAGATCTAATGGTGGCAGAGGAAGGAGAACTTGGTGTTTGCACGGAACAAGAAGGAGTCTGCTGGTCAGTTGCTCAGGTAGCAGGTGTTAGCTCGCAGAGCAGGTAACACAGGTTGTCCTGGAAAAAAGCCAATTTGTACTCCTTTTTGGAAGCTGGAAAAAAAATCCCAGATTTTGCTTTTGTAGAGAGAGTTTAAAAGCGTGGCTATCCAATAGTCATCCCTTTGCTTCATGTTAACAATGTAAAAAACAAGCTAAAAACAAAATGAGCAAATACCCTGCAGTAAATAAATAAATAAATAGCAAAAGTGCATGAAAATAATAGGGTATTTAGTTAACATAAATTTAATAAAAAAAAGATGTAAAAGCCATCCCACCGCGTCAAGGTGACCCTATTTGTTCGGTTATAACCTCTAGAATTAAAACCTTACCATATGTCAAATGACATAAATGTGAATAAGGGCCGAGCCGGGACCAAAACCCCAACTAATGGACACCCAGCTATGGGGAGTTATATAAAATTAATGTCCATATCCAGCTCAAAGAAAAGGGAGGCCAATCTTATTGCACAGAGATGAAAAACTTGAAACAAAAACCTAACGAAATGAACTGAAATATAAGTTGGTATGCATGCAACATGTAGGCGCATGTTCACACTAGCCACTTAATAAATTAAACTTAAGATAAAAACAAAATGAGCAAACATCCTGCAGTAAATAAATAGCTGCAGTGCATGAAAATAACATATGGTACTTTGTTAACATAATTTTGATCAAAATAATTTAAAAGCCATCCCACCACCTCAAGGTGACCCTATTCGGTTCGGTCCTAACCTCTAGTATTAAAACCTTACCACATGTCAAATGACATAAATGTGAATAAGGGCGGAGAAGAACCAAGACCCTGACTAATGTTTACCCAGTCATGGGGAGCTATATAAATGCAATGTCCAGTTCAAAGAAAAGAAAGGTCATGCTCTTATTTGCAGAGTGCAAAGGTCTCCAAAAAAACTAAAAAGATGAACTGGAGTATAAGTTGGTATACAATCAATGAGTAGGCACACTGACCACTAAACAGACAAAAATTTTAACAATATGCCAGTCCTCCCGAAAGAAGTACAGGAAACCACTTGCCATAACTGCCACCACAACTGAGGGCCTTGTTTAACTATCATAACCCCACTGCGATGGTTTGTTGTCATGGTTAGTGTCGTAGTCATCATCATTTTTGCTCTGACTAGTGTTGAGCATTCCGATACTGAAATATCCGATACTTTTACAATATCGAATACCGGAATCGGAAGTTCCCATAATGCCTGCGCTCTGCAGTGTCTCTGAAGGATGACAAGCTGGATGGCAGCGCTCAGCTGCGATCCAGCCTGTCATCAGAATGCCATCCCAGCTTGAAAGAATTTTCCTGATTGTTTAAAAGCCGGCGGGCGGTAAAAAGCCGCCGGCTTTTAAACAATCACACAGCCCCATACTGCTTCCCCGCAGCCTCCCACCCCGATCCTCCACTCCCCTCGCCACCTCACATCTAATCATAAGTTAGGACCGGGCGGGGAGCGCAGCACCAAGGAGCGGGGAGCGAAGGACCCGGGCGGGGAAGCCGGCAGTGAAAAGACTTCACCGTGGGCTTTCCCGTTCTGTGCTGCGCTCTCCCGCCGGTTATTTCAAATGAACAGCTGAGGTATCAGCTGATGCTGATCAGCTGTTCATTTGAAGTAGCCGCGGTGTCCTCAGAGGGTTCATGTGAGTTCATGCTTGACTGCATTGCATGAACTCACATGAACTTTCCCACGGCCGCACAGGTCAGCCTCACCTCCCAGACCATCAGACCCGTCATGATTAGTGTGTGTGCGGTGTCTGTGCGATGTCTGCGGGTGTGTGCGGTGTCTGTGCGATGTCTGCGGGTGTGTGCGCGGTATCTGTGCGATGTCAGCGAGTGTGTGCAGGTGTGCGCGGTGTCTGTGCGATGTCTGCGGGTGTGTGCGTGCAGGCAGACATAGGCCGATGTGACATTACTACTGCCATCGGCCTATGTCTGTCCCCCATCCACTCGTGCCAGCAGGATCAGCTCAATGGGAGCCGTAGTTCCCATCAGCCTGATCCTGCTATTTAAACTGCCTCATGTGCTTTTTTTGCCCCTATACATGTTTTTTTTGGTCCCCAATAAATTTTAAATACATTTCATTGGTGGCCAGTGGTTACCTACAATAAATTAGTTTATACATTACCTGTCCCTGCCGATCGCCACCTAAAATAAAGTAAAAAATAAAAAAATACACCTATACTCACCTAGACACCTAATTCCCCGAAGCAATCGATCTCCTGTAATAAAATGTACAATAATAAACCACAACCTTATCCTTACCCCTCCGTAGTAGTCCACGAGTGTCCCATGAAGATCTCCAGTTTAGAGCAGCCACATAGAATGTGACCGCTCTGAACCGCTGCCGCCGCTAGAATGATGGGGCCGTAAAGCAGCCCCGTCATTGCTTAAGCGGGTTCGCCGGAGTTCAGGCAGCGCTGCTCCGGTCAGCTCCTTTACGGCCCTGCTGTACCGTGAGAAATTCCCACGGTACAGCAGTGCCATAAAGGAGGTCTCCGGAGCTGCGCTGCCTGAATGCACTCCGGTGACCTCAGTCCGGGGCTCACGCTGCCAGGATCGGACGTGTTCCCGGCAGTGTGAGCTTACAGCAGCCATGCACAGCTGTCACCATCTCCAGATGTGACAGCTGTGCATGGGAGATCAGCGCAGGAACGTGGACAAGTAACTATTTTTTTTTAGTAAACTAAGAATTAAATAAAATGGTGTGTTTTATTTCAAATAAATTATTTTTTTCTGGGTGTAGTGTGTGTTTTCTTTTTAACACTTTGTAGGTTAGTAATGGGGGTGTCTTATAGACGCCCATCATTACTAACCTGGGCTTCATGGCAGCTGGCGCTGACATGAACCCCACCACTATTACCCCCTGCCACCGCACCAGGGCAGCATGGAAGAGCGAGGCTAAGCGCCAGAATTGGCGCATCCTGTGGATGCGTCATTTCTGGGGCGGCTGACGGCTGGTGTTTCTAGCCTGGGAGGGGGCCAATATTCATGGCACCCTTCCTGGGCTATTAATATCAGCCCCCAGCTGTCTGCCTAGCCTTTGCTAGTTATTAAAATAGGGGGGACCCCACTTCATTTCTTTGTGGGGGTCCCCCATTTTAATACCTGGCAAAGGCTAGGTATTCAGCTGGGGGCTGATATTAGTAGCCTGGGAAGCTCCGTGGGTATTACCCCTTCCCAGGCTTCAAACATCTGCCCCAGCCGTCTGCTTAACCTCCGCTAGAGACTAAAATTATGGGGGATCCCACGCCAATTTTTTTTTTAATAAATCCTTTATTTTAACACTAAATGACACTTGAGGAGTTAATAAAGATGCAGTTCCTAAGTTATTATTTATTTTTTAATTAATTTTTCCCAAAAATTTTGATGTGGGCTTTGCCATATTTTTGTATGCCAGCGAGGTACAGCATCCAGGAACTCCCAGCTGCCTTTTTTTTTTAATTATTTCATGAAATAATTTAAAAAAAATTGACGTGGGGCTTCGCACTATATTTGTGTCCAGCCAGGTACAACAGGCAGGAACAGGCTGCCCCCAACCACCAGCTACCTATTTGTACCTGGTTGGACACAACAATATAGGGAATCCCTTTTTTTCTTAATTATTTCATGAATTTCATGAAATAATTTAAAAAAAAATACGTGGAGCTTCGCCCTATTTTTGTGTCCAGCCAGTTACAACTAGGCAGCTGGGGGCTGGAATCCGCAGCGCAGGGAGGCCCAAGCTTTCTGGGCCCCACCCGCTGCAAATTGCAGTCCACAGCCACCCTGGAAAATGGCACATTCATAGAAGCCCCATCTTCTGGTGCTGTACCCAACTTATCCAGGGCCCTGGTGCGGTGGCACACTGGGTAATAAAGGGGTTAGGGCCAGCTTGGCATTATCAGCTGGCCCTAAGCCCGAAATTCATGGGGTCACGCCAATATTAGACATGACCGCCATGAATTTCTAGTAAAGTATTTAAAAAAAAACACAACACCCAGAATAAAGTCCTTTAATTGAAATAAACACACAATTCTTTATTGTTCTAAATTAAACCATACTTACCATCACGCCCATTCCAGCTGAAGCCAACGATCTCCTGCAATAAAAGAAAAATAATAAACCAACCTCATCCTTACCTTTCCATGGCTCCCAGGACAGTTTCAGCTCTGCTACATCGAGATGACAGGCTGGACCGCTGCAGAACGCTGCCATCCAGCCTGTCATCCCATGGACACTGAGAAGCGCAGGCATGCTTGCGCTCCTCAGTGTCTGGCTGTGACGGCATCCAGATGAGCCGAGTCTCTCACGCTCACCGCATGCGCAGGAGGATTCTCCCACGCTGTCATTGACGTGCATGAGGTGAGCTGAGTTCATTGTCGGCTCATCTGGATGCCGTCACAGCCAGACACTGAGGATAATGTTGCTTTATTGTTTTTCTTTTATTGCAGGAGATCGTTGGCTTCAGCTGGAATGGGCGTGATGGTAAGAATGGTTTAATTTAGAACAATAAAGAATTGTGTGTTTATTTCAATTAAAGGATTTTATTCTGGGTGTTTGTGTTTTTTTTTAACTTTGAGGTCATTTTTTGGGGGGGTCCCCCATTTTAATAGCTAGTAAAGGCTATGTATTCAGCTGGGGGCTCATATTAGTAGCCTGGGAAGCTCCGTGGGTATTACCCCCTTCCCAGGCTTCAAACATCTGCCCCAGCTGTCTGCTTAACCTCCGCTAGAGACTAAAATTAAGGGGAACCCCACGCCAATTTTTTTAATAATAAATCCTTTATTTTAAAACTAAATGACAAGTACAGTAAACAACACTATCACTGTACTTCATATATATGTGACTGACATGTTTCTATCTATCTAATCTATGTGTGAAGCTCTATTCTGTCTGTTATAAATTGTGGGGTACAGATGCTGAATTGCCGGCGGCTTTTTTAAAGAGACAGTGCATGAAAACACTATTATATTTTTTAATAAATCCTTTACACTAAATGACAAGAACAGTAAGCAACACTGTCACTGTACTTCATATATATGTGACTGACATGTTTCTATATATCTAATCTATGTGTGAGGCTCTATTCCTTCTTGTCTAAATTGTCGGGTACCGGTGTATGAAGCTGCTGAATTGCCGGCCGGCTTTTTTAAAGAAAGCGTCTTCTGAGCAGTTTGTCAGCTTTTGGACACCTTTGAAGGTGTTTTCTATGTGTTTCTATGTGTTTTTGTTTGCCTGCCATTGGTTTTAACGGTGTTCGACGGTGTTCTAAGGTGTTCGACGAACAGTTCGACGAACAGTTCCTCGAACATCCCGGTGTTCGACGAACCGAACCGAACCCGAACACTACGGGGGTGGCTCAACACTAGTCTTCATCTAGCTCTGAAAAAATATTTGGCCTTCTAGCAGTGTGTGGGACTTTCTCTATTAGTCCATCTATACTCACCTCCATCAGGCTGCAAATTAAAAATAATTTTTATCTGCATCTACCTCTGAAAAAATATTTGGCCTTCTAGCTGTGTGTGGGACTTGTTCTATTAGTCCATCTATACTGACCTCCATCAGGTTGCAAACTGAATATAATTTTTTTCTGCATCTAGCTCTGAAAAAATATTTGGCCTTCTAGCAGTGTGTGGGACTTTCTCTATTAGTCCATCTATACTGACCTCCATCAGTTTGCAAATTAAAAATAATTTATATCTGCATCTAGCTCTGAAAAAATATTTGGCCTTCTAGCAGTGTGTGGGACTTTCTCTATTAGTCCATCTATACTGACCTCCATCAGGTTGCAAATTAAAAATAATTTTTTGTCTGCATCTAGCTCTGAAAAAATATTTGGCCTTCTAGCAGTGTGTGGGACTTTCTCTAGTAGTCCATCTATACTGACCTCCATCAGGTTGCAAATTCAAAATAATTTATATCTGCATCTAGTTCTGAAAAAATATTTGGCCTTCTAGCAGTGTGTGGGACTTTCTCTATTAGTCCATCTATACTGACCTCCATCAGGTTGCAAATTCAAAATAATTTTTTGTCTGCATATAGCTCTGAAAAAATATTTGGCCTTCTAGCAGTGTGTGGGACTTTCTCTATTAGTCCATCTATACTGACCTCCATCAGGCTGCAAATTAAAAATAATTTTTATCTGCATCTACCTCTGAAAAAATATTTGGCCTTCTAGCTGTGTGTGGGACTTGTTCTATTAGTCCATCTATACTGACCTCCATCAGGTTGCAAACTGAATATAATTTTTTTCTGCATCTAGCTCTGAAAAAATATTTGGCCTTCTAGCAGTGTGTGGGACTTTCTCTATTAGTCCATCTATACTGACCTCCATCAGGTTGCAAATTAAAAATAATTTATATCTGCATCTAGCTCTGAAAAAATATTTGGCCTTCTAGCAGCGTGTGGGACTTTCTCTATTAGTCCATCTATACTGACCTCCATCAGGTTGCAAACTGAATATAATTTTTTTCTGCATCTAGCTCTGAAAAAATATTTGGCCTTCTAGCAGTGTGTGGGACTTTCTCTATTAGTCCATCTATACTGACCTCCATCAGGTTGCAAATTAAAAATAATTTATATCTGCATCTAGCTCTGAAAAAATATTTGGCCTTCTAGCAGTGTGTGGGACTTTCTCTATTAGTCCATCAATACTGACCTCCATCAGGTTGCAAATTAAAAATAATTTTTTGTCTGCATCTAGCTCTGAAAAAATATTTGGCCTTCTAGCAGTGTGTGGGACTTTCTCTATTAGTCCATCTATACTGACTTCCATCAGGTTGCAAAATGAATATATTTTTTTTCTGCATCTACTTCTGAAAAAATATTGGGCTTCTAGCTGTGTGTGGGACTTGTTCTATTAATCCATCTATACAGACCTCCATAAGGTTGCAAACTGAATATAATTTTTTTATGCATCTACCTCTGAAAAAATATTTGGGCTTCTAGCTGTGTGTGGGACTTGTTCTATTAGTCCATCTATACTGACCTCCATCAGGTTGCAAACTGAATATAATTTTTTTCTGCATCTAGCTCTGAAAAAATATTTGGCCTTCTAGCAGTGTGTGGGACTTGTTCTATTAGTCCACCTATACGGACCTCCATCAGGTTGCAAATTCAAAATAATTTTTTGTCTGCATCTAGCTCTGAAAAAATATTTGGCCTTCTAGCAGTGTGTGGGACTTTCTCTATTAGTCCATCTATACTGACCTCCATCAGGTTGCAAACTGAATATATTTTTTTTCTGCATCTACCTCTGAAAAAATATTTGGGCTTCTAGCTGTGTGTGGGACTTGTTCTATTAGTCCATCTATACTGACCTCCATCAGGTTGCAAACTGAATATAATTTTTTTCTGCATCTACCTCTGAAAAAATATTTGGGCTTCTAGCTGTGTGTAGGACTTGTTCTATTAGTCCATCTATACTGACCTCCATCAGGTTGCAAACTGAATACAATTTTTTTCTGCATCTACCTCTGAAAAAATATTTGGGCTTCTAGCTGTGTGTGGGACTTGTTCTATTAGTCCATCTATACTGACCTCCATCAGGTTGCAAATTGAATATAATTTTTTTCTGCATCTAACCCAGCCAATAGTTTTGGCCTAATACCACAGTTTGGCCACTCAGCTCTGCTCGGTTCCCATCCATTGTTTTTTTGTGCAAACAACTCCAGAGTAGTGAATTAGTTAACCAATAAAATGAGTGGAAAAAGGCCTGGGGAATAGCCATGTTGGGAAGGGGAAAAAAGGTTGTGTCCGTGGGGTAGGTGTTAAAGCAACAGTAACATCTGCAGTAGAAAGACCATCTTCCAGCCAAACTAAAATGTCTACTTCTTTTAGCTGACAATGTGATAAGATCCCTTTCTTACGGCCACGCCAATCGCTACAAATTCCAGATGAGGCACAAAAACAGCAGGTGCTTCAATGGATATCAAGTGCTCCTTTAAGTGGGCTCTCCTCCACATCAACTTCAACATCACAAATACTCCAGTCCTCAAAGGTGTCACCCCAATCACACTTGCTTCCTCACAGCTCCCAAATCTCCAGCTGCCCGTCTGAGTATGAGGTAGCACAGATGGTTGAGTCTGCACAGCTGTTTACTCATACTATAGCCTGGGAATCAGAGGTCGGCTCCAGCGCTTCTGTGAATCCAGACGAGGAAATGATCTGCACTGATGCCCAGAATCTTTATGAGTCGGATCCAGGACCAGATGCAGAAGGTTCTGACCATAATGTAGACCCTCATTCCCAAACTGTAACTCCTGTTGGTGGAGACAATGAGGAAGACGATGATGAGACTCAAATGCCTGATTGGAGCGACAACTTTAGTTTTTTGTCAGGGCAGGAACAGGTTGGCTCTGAGGACGACGGGTGTGAGAATGCACAGGGTGATGATGATGAGGTTGGAGAACCCACTTACTGTCAACACACAGTCAGCCAAGAGATGAGGTCAGCAGAGGAGGTGGAGGAAGATGCTAATGACGACGAGGTCAGGTTGCGCCTTCCTGGACAGAGACGTAGTACTGGAAGCACGTCAACAACTGCATCCTCAAACACAACTCTGCCTCTCACCACAAGTCGTGGTGGCTCTTCAGGTCGCATGGGTGCTAATCCTTGCATAGCCTGGGCATTTTTTCAGATCGATAAAGATGACCCAACTCGTGTTATCCGTAACATTTGTCAGCAAAAGCTAAGTAGAGGCCAAAAAATACATAGTTTGAGTACTTCATGCATGAACCGGCACAGGGACATGAAGCATAAGTTGCAGTGGGAAGCTCAGTGTGCTACAATGCGGCCTAGCCGGCCGGGCCAACCACCGTCTGCCATATCTTGTGCATATCTTGGTGATCCTGGATGCGCAACACACATGAGTGCCTTCTTGCTGCACTACCTGCAACATGACCCTCGAATTGTGAGAATTAGAAATAATCCTGACTACTGGATTGCCACACTGTTAGATCCCCGGTACAAAAGTAAATTTGCAGAAATTATTCCTGCCATAGAAAGGGATGCACGCATGCAGGAGTATCAGCAGAGACTGTAGCAGAATCTTACATGTGCTTTTCCACAAAACACCAGTGGTGCACGTAGTGAATCTCACAGTTCCAACTTGACAACCGTGGGACCGTCAAGTGTTCAGCACTCAAACCGTAACAGAACCACAGTATCTGCTGGTAACATCAATTTTGCGGAATCATTTCACCACTTTTTTAGCCCATCCTTTGCAAGGCCACAGGAGACAAGAAGTCTGACACATAGTCAACGCCTAGAGACGATGGTACAGGAGTATCTCCAAGTAAACATTGAAGCCATGACTGTGTCACTGGACCCTTTCTCTTTTTGGGCTTCCAATCTGGATAAATGGCCGGAGCTAGCCACTTACGCCTTGGAGATCTTGTCATGCCCCGCAGCCAGCGTTCTGTCTGAACGTGTGTTCAGCGCTGCTGGTGGTGTGCTGACAGATAAGCGCACGCGGCTCTCCACTGATAATGTAGACAGACTCACGTTCATAAAGATGAACAAATCATGGATCCGAAACGACTTTTCTACCCTTGTGTCATCCTGGGGAGAGTAAAAGCTTGATGATTGGTTAAAATCACCCTACCAACCGTTTTAAGCTTTCAAATTACTAATCATGTTTATCTGTATCTTGGCTGGAAAATAATTTGGGCTTTGTAGCAGTGTGCAGCACTGATTCTATTAGGCCATCTATAATAAGCTCCACCAGATTTAAAATTACTAATCATGTTTATCTGTATCTTGACTGGAAAATAATTTGGGCTTTGTAGCAGTGTGCAGCACTGATCCTATTAGGCCATCTATACCAAGCTCCACCAGATTTAAAATTAATAATAATTTTTAGCTGCATCTAGCCCGGAAAATAATTTTGGGGCTCCGAGATGCGCAAGACACATAAGTGCCTTCTTGCTGCACTACCTGCAACATGACCCTCATATTGTCAGAATTCGAAGTAATCATGACTACTGGGTTGCCACACTCTTAGATCCCCCAAACTTTTCGATCAACCTTTTCATTTTAATAAAGACCAAAAAAATGGTCATTTTTGAAATTATAAGCATTAGCAGGTTATTAGAAACTGAAATCAAACAGTTTTCAACTCAAAACTTTATTCTAGGTGATGTTACATTTTCACATAGGACCCCTTGTTCGAAAGGAGCTTCTGAACTCTCTCGTCCATTGAATTTGTCAGGTTTTGGATGGTTTCTGCTTCAATTGTTTTGCATGAGGACAGAATACCCTCCCAGAGCTGTTGCTTAGATGTGATCTGCCTCCCGCCATCATAGACACTCCTTTTGATGATGCTCCAGAGGTTCTGAATGGGGTAGAGGTCAGGGGAGCATGGGGGTCACACCATAAGTTTGTCCCCTTTTATGCCCATATCAGCCAGAGATGCAGATGTTTTATGTGCAGCATGAGATGGTGCATTATCATGCAAAAAAATGATCTTGCTGTGAAATACACGGTTCTTCTTCTTGAACCATGGCAGGAAGTGCTGTTTGAGAAAATCCACATACATTATGGAGTTCATCTTTAGCGCCTTCAGGGATCCTAAAGGGGCCGACAATCTCTCTCCCCATGATTCCAGCCCAAAACATTACTCCACCTCCTCCTTGTTGGCGCTGTAGCCGTGTTTGCGTGGGGTGTCCATCAACCAGCCATCCTCCACTCCATCCATCTGGACCATCGAGCGCTGCACGGCACTCATCCGTGAACAAAACAGTTTTGAAATCAGTCTTCATGTAATGTTTGGCCCACTGGAGCCGTTTCTGCTTGTGTGAAGTGGATAGAGGAGGTCGACAGGATGGCGTATGCACAGCTGCAAACCTCTGAAGGACCCTGTATCTTGTTGTTCGGGGGACGTTGGAGGCACCAGCAGCTTCAAAAACTTGTCTGCTGCTATGACAAGGCTTTTTTGCCGCTGCTCTTTTAACCTGACATAATTGCCTGTAGGAAAGAGTCCTCAATTTGCCCTTATCAGCACGCACACGTGTGTACTGTGAATCAGCTACATACTTCTTGATTGCCAAGACACTTCATCCTGATCATCGCACAATGTTGATTGTAGTCATGCCTTGACCTAAACACTCCACAATTTGTTGCTTCTCAGCAGCCGACACATCCTTTTTCTTTCCCATTTTGGCAGAAAATGTAGGCTGTTTAATAATGTGAGACAGCCTTCTTAAGTAGTCTTGCCTTTCATTGGACACACCTGCCAAACTAATTAGCACAGGTGTCTGCAATTGCTTACAGTGATATAAAGAGCCCTGACACACATCACCATCAATGAGTTTAACTGACAAACAAACAAATTCTTCCCTTATAACTCCTAAACACTTTTTGCATAATAATTTGGAACACAGTGTACATGTGCTTTTCCACAAAACACCAGTGGTTCACGTAGTGAATCTTACAGTTCTAACTTGCCAACCGTGGTCTGTATGGAGTTGTTCAATAAAGGGCCCAAAATTAAGATAACATAGATGGGAGAGGTCTCTATGAATAGTAATTCCTAAGTATTTGATACCCTGTGAGGGCCAGGCAAAGGGAAAGTTGGACTGGATGGAATCCTATATGGATTGGGGAGGGAGACATCGAGGGCCTCAGACTTCGCTGCATTGATTTTAAAATTTGACCATGTAACAAAGTGATCTATTTCAGCCATAACAGCATGGATGGATATATGTGATTGAGTGATATATACTAGGACATCATCAGCAAATAGAGAGCACTTGTACTCGGTGCCTCCCACCTCAATCCACCTAATATTGGGGTTATGGCGAATTGATGAGAGCAGGTGCTCCGTCACTAGGATGTATAAGAGAGGGGACAGAGGACATCCCTGCCTTGTCCCATTGGTGATTGTGAAAGGTGATGAAAATGTTCTGTTGCACCCCCTGGTCCTTGGGATACCCGGAGCCGGACCCTTTTTGGTGGATGCTGGTGGTTGTAGTCTTCGTGGCGGCGACCCGGTTCCGTGGCTCAGGGTGGTCAAACCAGTGGCGGAACTATTTATGTGGTTTTGATGTTTAAATGTCCGACTACGCCACCCGTGGATTGCGGTCAGAGTGAACCGCCGCTGCAGGGCAGACCGCTGAGGCTAGTGTTGTGGGTGCAGCAGAGCGTAGCATAACTCCCCACGGGAGGAGTATAGCCTCAGGGCAGTGTATGCGGAGGTTGGGGGTGATGGTGCAGGGCAGCAGCAGTAACGACACAGAGTCAGTGATGCAGTCCAGGGCCTTTACTCACAGTTCTTATTATCCAGACCACGTCTGCAGGTAACGGCTGCCCACGTCGTACTGTGCTCACCAGGTGAGGGGCTCAGACAACTCCCAGATAACTTTGGAGCGCTTCACAGGACCCCCTTTGTGTGTCCTTTGTCTGGCCTTTCTTACCAACCCTTCTGTCCGGCTGCCTCGGGCCTCCTCTTGGTAAACTTGGCGCCAGTTTCCTGACCCTATGTGGTGCCTTCCTAGCGGGTGTAGCGAGGGGCTGCGCCACATAAAATGTCACAGCCTCCGGTTTCTAGCTGAGGGTCGTTTCCTGCCTCCACTAGTTTCGGGGACCGGTCTCCCCCTTTGGCCTGACCCCTCCACGCAGGTGGATTCAGGCGTGCGGTGGCGACTCGCCCGTCCGCACCCCTGGGATCCCTTCATTCCTCGTTCCTGGAGCCTTCTCCGCTCCTCTTCCTTCCTTCTCCCTCTTCCAGGCCTGGGCCTCTGTTACTAGGCCCGCCTCCGGAGCAGAGCTCATGCAGAGCCCCTGCTCCCTGCCACTTCTGCTCAGACTTCTCTGCACTGAACTAAGATGGTGCCCACCTTTTATACTCCCTTCTCAATGCACCCAGGAACTGCTTCCTCCCTGCTCCTGTACTACAGGGTTCCCCTTCCTCATTGTTCCCTCCCCCCACTCCAGCCAGGGACAGGGACTGTCGTGCCCATCTCAGAGGCATATTGGTCGCCCTGCCCCACGGCAATGTGGTGTAATGCATGCAGGTGTCGGGTCCTGATCCACACTCCATCCTTACCTGAGAGTGAGATATCACACCTCTGGGTGAGGTGCAATACCTCTGTAGCAACCGAGCCCTCAGGGTGCTACAGTTCCATTTATCTTCAGCCTAGGTGACGTATTGTGATACAGGGCCATGATTTTGGCTATAAAATGGTCCCCTAGACCCCTACCCCAAGCTTTTTAAGAGAATCATATATGGCGTGCCAGGAGAATCTATGGAATGCTTTCTCAGCATCCAACGAGAGTATCTAATTACAAATTTTTAACTGCATCTAGCCCAGGAAATACTTTGTGCCTAGTAGCAGTGTCTGCTAGTCAGCGGATTATCCCGGCTGTTAAGCAAGCTACACCACCTGTAGTTTGGACACTTAATTTTTTCAAAGGAAATGCTTCGGGACCACAGGATACTCAGTGAAGAGCATCAGGAGGCACCCCAAGGCATAGGGGCTGGGACTGGCAGTAGGATGCCTTGCGGTGGACAGCCGAGCTCGATCCTTATAAAAGCTTTTTAACTGCAGCAGCTTTAGTGGACGCTACTGGAGCTGGAATTACGCGGCTGCTGGCATGAGACTTGCCCTCCAATAGATCCTTGTAAATGGATTTAAAGTGGATTCATTCAAATTAGAGAGACAATTTAAATTAAAAACCTTAGAGCTGCCTCCACCACAGGGGGGCTCGCTCGACCCACCAGCGGACAGGCACCAGTATTGGGAAAGGGGGGCTGGCCGTCAGGGTTCACCGCGGCTCTGGCACAAACCCGGCGACACGGAGGTGGCACGGGCAGGAGCGGACTGAACGTGTCGGCTTCTCACTTTTTGGATTTTAGAAGGGTATGACATGCCTATATTTGTGTCTCCCCCTCCTTTTACTCCTCCACCTCTTTTCTTTTCGCATGACTATATGTACTTGTCACTTTTCCATGTGTTAGTTGTGTCTTCAGAGCAGTTTGTCAGCTTTTGGACACCTTTGAAGGTGTTTTCTATGTGTTTTTGTTTGCCTGCCATTGGTTTTAACGGTGTTCGAAGGTGTTCGACGAACAGTTCGACGAACAGTTCGGCGAACACACGGGTGTTCGACGAACCGAACCGAACTCGAACACTACGGGGGTGGCTCAACACTACTCCTCATTACAGAGATGCACATCACCAGATTTACTTAATTGGTAGTTGGTGCTCAAGCCTATGCAGCTTGGAGTAGGACAACATGTATAAAAAATATCATGTGATCAAAATACTCATTTGCCTAATAATTCTGCACGTGGTGTAGTTCAAACAGTTGCAAAATCTTAACCTCTTATTTATTTATTTAAATAATGACTGCCTTTCAAAATGAAAAGTATTTTAATGAAACGGTACAGTTATGCATTTCTAAAATCAGCGCAAGAAAATAAAGAGGCTCTGGATCAGGATTTACAATTCTATGTTTTTCAGTAACATCAGGGAATCTTAGAAAATCTCAAAAGCAAGTTCTGCTTCATATGTGTGGCACTTACAGGGGCCATAAATATGCAAAAAAAAAAAAATTTTTAAGTGCCAAAAATTCAGTCTTTATTTAAAAGTTTATCTTTGAACATTTGCATAAAAAATATATTGTTGTGAGTTATTTTTTTCAATAATCAAAACATTATTCAACCCTTATTATTCTTTCCCAATTTTATTATTTTTTTTACAATGCATACAATATTGGTAGGGCTTTGTCCACCTTCTCTACACTGATGGGATGTTTTGTTATGAATTCATTTTTTTCTGTATATTTTGGGGGATGTTGAGTGGTCAACATGTTTTGACAGTGATTCATTTATATATCCTCTTGTCTCCTATTTTCTTACTTTTGAATTCTTTAAATAAAAGACAAAGATGATAAACTGTTGTTTTATACTATAAAATCAGCATAGCAATGTGACTCTAGAATAAATTAACAGAGTAGACGTACTTTAAAGCATAGATTTAACACTATCATTAAGTCCTTAACAGCTGAATGAAACATATTTAACCCCTTTACAACCCAAGGTGGTTTGCACATTAATGACCAGGCCAATTTTTACAAATCTGACCACTGTCAATTTATGAGGTAATTACTCTGGAACGCTTCAACGGATCCCCCTGATTCCGAGAAAGTTTTTTCGTTACATATTGTCATTCATGACTGTGGTAAAATTTCTTTGATTTCACTTGCGTTTATTTGTGAAAAAAACAGATATTTGGTGAAAATTTAGAAAATTTTTAAATTTTCAAAATTTGAATTTTTATGCCCTTAATTCAGAGAGATATGTCACACAAAATAGTTAATAAATAACATTTCCCACATGTCTACTTTACATCAGCACAGTTTTGGAACCAAAATTTTTTTTTATTAGGGAGCTATATGGGTTAAAAGTTGACCAGTGATTTCTCATTTTTCCAACAAAATTTACAAAACCATTTTTTTAATGACCACATCATATTTGAAATCACTTTGAGAGGTCTTTATGACAGAAAATACCCAAAAGTGAAACCATTCTAATAACTGCACCCTTCATGGTGCTCCAAACCACATTCAAGAATTGTATTAACCCTTCAGGTGCTTCATAGGAATTTTTGGAATGTGGAAGAAAAAAATTAACATTTAACTTTTTTTCACAAAAATGGTAATTTAGACCCAATTTTTTTTATTTTCGCATGGGTAACAGGAAAAAATGGACCCCAAAATTTGTTGTGCAATTTTCCCTGGGCACGAAGATACCCAAATATGTTGGGAAAAAACACTGTTTGGGCGCACGGCAGGGTTCGGAAGGGAAGGAGCACCATTTGACTTTCTGAATGTAAAATTTGCTTGAATAATTAGCGGATGCCATGTTGTGTTTGGAGAGCCCCTGATGTGCCTAAACAATGGAAACTCCCCTCAAGTGACACCATTTTGGAAACTAGACACCTCAGGAAACTGATCTAGATGTGTGGTGAGCACCTTCAACCCATAGGTGCTTCACAGAAGTTTATAACATTGAGCCGTAAAAATACAATTTTCACATTTTTCCCAAAAATGTTTTTCAGCCCACACTTTTGCATTTTCGTAAGGGTAACAGGAGAAGTTGCAAAATGCAGTTTGTTTTGCAATTTCTCCTGAGTAAGCAGATACCCTATATGTGGGGGAAAACCACTGCTTGGGCATACGGCAGGGTTCAGAAGGGAAGGAGCGACATTTGACTTTTTGAATGTAAAATTTGCTTGAATAATTAGCGGATACCATGTTGCGTTTGGAGAGCCCCTGATGTGCCTAAACAGTGGAAACCCCCCACAAGTGACACCATTCTGGAAACTAGACCACTCAGGGAACTGATCTAGATGTGTGGTGAGCACCTTGAACCCCCAGGTGCTACACAGAAGTTTATAACATAGAGCCGTAAAAATACAATTTTCACATTTTTCCCACAAAAATGGTTTTCAGCCCCCACTTTTGCATTTTCATAAGGGTAACAGGAGAAATTGCACCATGCAGTTTGTTGCGCAATTTCTCCTGAGTAATCAGAAATCCCATGTGTGAGGGAAAACTGCTGCTTTGGGGCACGGCAGGGTTCGGAAGGGAAGGAGCGCTATTTGACTTTTTGATTGTAAAATTTGCATAAATACTGAGCGGACGCCATATTGCGTATGGAGAGCCCCTGATTTGCCTAAACAGTGCAAAACCCCCAACAAGTTAAACCATTCTGGAAACTAGACCCCTCAGGGAACTGATCTAAATGTGTGGTGAGCATCTTGAACCCCCAGGTCCTTCACAGAAGTTTATAACATTGAGCCGTAAAAATAAAATTTTCACATTTTTCCCACAAAAATGTTTTTCAGCCCCAATTTTGCATTTTCATAAGGGTAACAGGAGAAATTGCAACATGCAGTTTGTTGTACAATTTCTGCTGAGTAAGCAGATACCCCATATGTGGGTGAAAACCATTGCTTGGGCATACGGCACGGTTCGGAAGGGAAGGAGCACCATTTAACTTTTTGAATGTAAAATTTGCTTGAATAATTAGCGGATGTGCCCCTGATGTGCCTAAACAGTGGAAACCCCCCACAAGTGACACCATTCTGGAAACTAGACCACTCAGGGAAATTATCTAGATGTGTGGTGAGCTCCCTGAACCCTCAAGTCCTTTACAGTAGTTTATAACATGGAGCCGTGAAAATTAAAAAATCAAACTTTTTCCACAAAAATTATGTTTTAGCCCCAATTTTTTTATTCTCACAAGGGTAAGAGGAGAAAGTGGACCCCAAAAACTTTTGTGCAATTTCTCCTGAGTGTGCCAATACCCCATATGTGGGGAAAGTACAGTGTTTGGGCACACGGCAGAGTTCAGAATGGAAGGAGCACTGTGTGACGCAAAATCGGCTTGAATCGAGAATCGGATGCCATGTCGCATTTGGAGAGCCCCTGATGTGCCTAAATAGTGGAAACCCCCCACAAATGACCTCATTTTGGAAATTAATTTTATTAATGGGTATAGTGAACATTTTGAACCCAGAGGTACGACACAGAATTTGATAACATTAGGTCATCATATTAAATAAGTTGTCATTAGTCTTGAGCGCAAGTGCTCGCTACTTGAGTTTGCATCGGGTACTCAGGTATGCACCATGTATCAAGGGTGCTCGAGTGACATGCTCGAGTCCCCGTCCGTATGTTTCACGGTTATTAGACACTCAAAAAAAACATGCGGGGATTGCTCATGCATGGCAGGCAAACCCCACGAGGTTCTTTTGGCCACGAAGCATATGAGGCGGAGACTTGAGCATGTCACTCGAGCATCCACGATACTCAATGCAAACCCGAGCACCCGATGCAAACTCAAGTAGTGAGCACTTGCGCTCAACAATAGTTGCCATATCGTCATCTTTTTTTTTTTTACTTTTGAAAAAAATCCCAACCCTGAGCCTAGCCAACCCTAACCCCAGCGTCAACCCTAACCCTAGCCCAACCCCAACCCTAACCTTATCCCCAACCCTAACCCCAACCCTAACCCTAGCTCAACCCTAGCCCAACCCTAGCCCAAAACCTAACCCCAACCCTAGCCCAACTCTAGCCCTTACCCCAACCCTAACCCCAACCCCAACCCTAACCCTAGCCTAACCCTAGCCCAACCCTAACCCTAGCCCATCACTAACCCTAGCCCAACCCTAACCCTAGCCCAACCCTAACCACAACCCTAACCCTAGCACAACCATAACTCCAACCCCAACCCTATCCCTAGCCCAACCCCAACCCTAACCCCAACCCTAACCCAAGCTCAACCCTAGCCCAACCCTAGCCCCAAACCTAACCACAACCCTAACCCCAACTCTAGCCCTAACCCCAACCCTAACGCCAACCACAACCCTAACCCTAACCCTAGCACAACCCTAGCCCAACCCTAACCCAAACCTAACCATAACCCAAACCTAACCCCAACCCTAACCCTAGCACAACCCTAACCCCAACCCCAACCCTAAACCTAGCACAACCCTAACCCGAGAGTTTATTTTTTACGCTGTTCCTTGTGTAGTATAAGTGATTAGACGACTTTATTCTTCAGGTTGGTGCGATTACAGAGATACTAGAATCATATCGGGTTTTTATGATTGACAGCTGTCACACTAAAAGACACTTTTTTTGCAAAATCTAGTTTATGCATCACCATATTTTGAGAGCTATAATTTTTCCATATTTAGGCAGACAGAGTCATGTGATGGCTTGTTTTTTGTGGGATGAGTTGACGTTTTTATTGGTGCCATTTTTAGGCACATGTCATTTTTTGATCGCTTTCTATTCCGATTTTTGGGAGGCAGAGTTAACAAAACCCAACAATTCAGGAATTGTTTTTTTTTTCATTTTTTTTATTCTGCTCCGCGTGTGCTAAAATTGATAAGGTAGCTTTATTCTTCGGGTCAGTACGTTTACAGCGGTGCCACATTTATATTGTTTTTCTATGTTTTGGCGCTTTTACCATAATAAAAGCAATTTAATAGAAAAAAATATTTTTTGCATCACTTTATTCTGACAGCTATAACTTTTATATTTTTCGGCAGATGGAGTTGTATGGTGGCTTGTTTTTTGCGGGACGAGATGATGTTTTCAGCGGTACCATTTTTATTTATATTCGTCTTTTTGATCGCGTGTTATTCCATTTTTTGTTTGGCGGTATGATGATAAAGCATTGTTTTTTCCTTCGTTTTTTTTTTTTTTTACCATGTTCACTGAAGGGGTTAACTAGTGCGACAATTTTATAGGTCAGCTCATTCCGGATGTGGCAATACCAAATATGTGTACTTTTATTGTTTTTTTTTTTTCATAATAATATTTATTTATGGGTACATTATTTTTTTATTTTTGGTGGATTATTTTTTTATTTATTTTTTAATATTTTTACAATTTTTTTTTTCACTTTCTGACAGTTTTTTACTTTTATACTTTGTCCCACTATGGGACTTTCTCTTTTTTTATTCTGATTGCCTGCATAGCACAGGAATGGAGCACCATACCTGTGCTATGCAGGCTGTCTGCGCTGCACAGGGAGAAGATAGTTTGGTCATGCACTGCACATGACCAAAAAATCTACCTGCTGTCTTGTGACCCGGATGTTGTCATGACGACATTGGGTCGTCATGGCAACATCCAGGAAGCCGCGGCAGACAGCGCTGGAGGCCGGAAGAGGAGGTGAGTATTGCGATCACCTCCCCTTTGCCACCGCAATGTTGCGATCAACTTCGATCGCAGGATTGCGGGGGTTAACGTGCCGGGAGCGGTGCAGGACCGCTCCCTGCACATAGTACCGTGTGTCAGCTGTGACAATCAGCTGACACCCGGCGGCGATCGTGCCCGCACAGCCTGTGTGCGCACACGCGATTGCAATGACGTACTGTATTAATACGGGTCAGGCTCTTAAAGCCCCGGGCACAGACGCGTATTAATACGTCTTGGGCTTTAAAGGGGTTAATAAATTAAAATAAATTTTAGATTTGGCAGAATCTGTTAATTCCAAAAATTGACAATGTTTGGCCATAGAGTGATATATAAAACTACACGTCGCTTAAGGAAAGAACTACAAGTCATATACACAGAAGTGTATAAAACGGGCCAAAAAGAAATGGTGTATAAAGTGAAAAAATGAAATCAGGATGAGAAAATGGTGCCTTTATTAGTAAACTAAGGCCAAGTTCACACGTACAGTGTTTGGTCAGTATTTCACAACAGTATTTGTAAGTCAAGACAAGAAGTAGGTGAAAAATTCAAAAGTGGTACACATTTCTATTATACTTTTTCTCTGATTGTTCCACTCCTGGTTTTGGTTTACAAATACTGTTGCAAAATACTGACCAAATACTGAACTTATGCACATAGCTTAAGGAGAATTTGTTTATCTCATTCCAAATAATATTCCTCAAAAAGGAACAAACAATTTAAAAAGATTGATTTGCTTATAGAAGTTTTAAAATATTTTTTATTCAAAAAAGTACTGAAATATGCTACAGCTTAAACAAACACCAAACTGTGGAATAATGCATATCATCCATCATTATTTGTGTTTTACTATATTTGAACATCTTACCATTGTCTTTATTAGTATCGATGAAGATAATGAAGATCATGGTAATGTAAAAAGAAAAATGTAACCCAATCAGATTACACAATACCTAAATTGTTAGAATGTAATAACACCTTTGAATTCAAGGAATGCACGCACTGCCACTTGAATTATCTACTCACATGCTCAGATACACCATTTTTCTTGCTCTGGGATTAATTTTTTCACAACTACTGACATTTTTCAACCTTCCAAACCTATAAACTCTCATTAAAAACGGATCTTAACCTGAAAGCATTTATATAGTTATTAAAATTTCCTTACTGTGGAGAATATTTTATTTCTTGTAGTTTGTAAGGCTGTATGGGCAGGACTCCTAATAAATGTATTCTGTATATACTATTTATCTGTATTACTCTTTCTTTTGTAGTTATTACAATGTATAACTCCAAACTATGTAAAGTATTAAGGAAGTTAATGGAGCTACATAAAAACTGTGAATACTGGATGCCATCATGTAAAATAAATGTATGAACAATCCCACACTTGTAAAACAACATTTATGTGTGCAATGCATATACTAAAAACAACAACAGAAAAATATAGATATAAAGTTGAGAAAAATAAGACAAAATGGTTCATGATGAATACTTTAGAGTGCAGGTGATGATGACTTTCATCATAACAATGATGACTCTCTTCATAACTCGAACCTTCTACAGATTTGTCCATTTTTTTAATTTGATTAAGAATTCTACTTTGTCACAAACAAATTCGATGCAATACTGTGAATTACTAGTAAAACCATTGATAGGCTGTAATTCACATCACAACTAGTGATGAGCGAGCACTAAAATGCTCAGATACTCATTGCTCGGGTCGAGCAAATTGGAATGCCTGAGTGGTCGGTCCGAGTAACGAGCCCAATGTAAGTCTATGGGAAATTCGAGCATTTTTTCAGCGGCTCCCCCCGGCGGTCTGCAGAGGGCCTGAAAATTGCCCAAATCGACATGAACAATGCTCAAATGACATGGGAACAGCATGGGGAAAACCGCTGGAAGCATTTATGACTGCCAGAATACTGCTGTCAACAACGTTGTCAGAGGTATTATGCCACTTTTACGGACTCACAATAAAATATGCAAAAACGAAACCAAAATGGATTTTCCTGGGAAATATGTTAAGGAACATCCTTTCCAGGGTAATGACTAGTATATAATGCAAAATAAATAACCAAAAACAAAAATGCTCCTCCACATCTTAGGCTATGTTCACACATAGCGTTTTTGATGCATTTTTGCAGTTTTGCATTGCTTTCAACCAAGACAAATGCATTCACCGGTAAATGTCATTTTAACATTTTACAACCTTATCTGGTCATGTGGTGTGGGACACGTCATCAGACACATGCATACAGTGCGGAAAAGGCATGGGAACAGCATGGGGAAGACCCCTGGAAGCATCTCTGACTCCCAGGTCACTGTCTAAAAGTGTGCACATCTTAAGTGATCCTTGGCGCATGTGAAGATGCCTCCCGCCATGCACCAGTCATTGCAGACTTGCAACAATCACAGTCCACGTCCTTGTCCCAGCGCAGCGTTCAGTTGTCCATTCCCCATTCCTTGGAATGCAAGCGCAAGTATGCAGCCAGCCACCCACCCACTGACAGGCTGCAATGCTATATTGGCAAATTTTTGACAGCTGCTTGCACTTGAAATGTGGCCTTTTAGGCTCGTGGAGGTGAAAGCTGTCCACAACCTCATGGTGGCGGCCGGGTGTTAATACTCGGTCCTCAGCCGCCAATATTTCTCCCGGTGTCGTCTCCGCCTTCCCCAAGCATGGTTCCCACAACATTACCCATGCCCTCTCCAGTGGACTTACTGGGAAGGACTGCCTAACCACAAAAACGTGGTCAAGTGAATGTGGCAAGGGATTGTACGGAGTCAGTCCACAGCATTTTTTGATGAGAGTTGTATTTCACCACAGCCATATTCTTTAGCTTGGTGAAAGGACTTGGGAAACCGTATCTACTCCAGCTGTCATTTCTCCCAGGAAGTCCTCTAAAGCTGCTTGCAATTGAAATGTGGCCTTTTAGGCTCATGGAGGCAGAAGCCGTCCACAACCTCATGGCGGCGGCTGGGTATCCATACTCGGTCCCCAACCGCCGCAATGTCTCCCGGTTTCGTCTCCGCCTTCCATGAGTACTGGTTCCAACGCATTGCAACCCCATGGTGGCAGCAGCCAGGTGTCCATACGTGGTTCCCTGTAGCCACTATTTCTCCTAGTGTCGTCTCCGCCTTCCACAAGCATGGGTCCCACAACATTACCCATGACCTCCCCAGTGCATTTATTGGGTAGGACCACCTAGCCACAAACACGTGGTCAAGTTAATGTGGCCAGGGACGGTACAGAGTCAGTCCACAGCTTTTTTTTGCTGAGTTGTATTTCACCACAGCCATGTTTTTTAGCTTGGTGAAAGGACTTGGGAAACTGTATCTACTCAAGCTGTCATTTCTCCCAAGATGTCCTCCAAAGCTTGATATGTGGCCTTTTAGGCTTGTGGAGGTGGAAGCTGTCCACAACCTCATGGCTGCAGCGACTGGGTGTCCATACTCTGTCACCAGCCGCCACTATTTCTCCTGGTTTCGACACCGCATTCCACAAGCACGGGTCCCACAACATTACCCGCGCCCTCCCCAGAGCACTTACTGGGAAGGACCGCCTAACCACAAACGTGGACAAGTGAATGTGGCCAGGGATGGTACGTTGCCTGTCCACAGCTTGTCGGTGAGTTGTATTTCACCACAGACATATTTTTTAGCTCGATGAAAGGACTGACTTTTGGGAAACTGTACCTACTCTGGCTATCATTTCTCTGTCACCAGGTTCTGCCCATTGTCATGCACGACCATGCCTGGCTGTATGTTCAGCGGTGAGAGCTACAGATCAGGCTGATGTGTTACAGCTTTCTACAACTCTGCAGCAGTGGGCGGTTTGTCACCTAAGCATTAAGTATGTTATCTTCATCACAGCCTGTTGCCGCTTGGCCAAGGCTGTGCTGCAGTGCTTTCAGCTTGTTACTGTTGTGGTCATTTCGGAGATGGAGGCCGAACTGGAGGCGGAGGTACAGGAGCTAAACAATGTGATTACATTGAGATTACATTGGCGACTCTGATTTTTATGCTAAAGAAAGATCCTACTGTGTATTTTTATGTTATTTTTAAGACAAATGTATTCACCGAGAAATGATATTTTAACATTTTACAACCTTATCTGGCCATGTGGTGTGTGACACATCATTAGACATAATTGTATTTATGATGGAGGGACTCTGAAAGTCACAAAGCCTATTTTTATAGGGCCATCAGACGGCCCTTATTATTCTTAAAGGGCCAGCAGTCGGCCCTCGCTATTGTTTGAGAGCCATCAGCCGGCTATACTTTGTTGTTCCCATTATTAACGAGTGGGTCTACTATACTGTTATTGTGTATCCAGTGACTGCAAGGGCTGCCAAAAATTTGAAGGCACTCCAATGCCCCTTGCAAAAGATGTAGAGGTCAGAGTGCCTCCTAAAAACTAATGTTCACATTATTAGGAAGTGGGTCTCCCATAGTGTTTGCCTATGCAGTGAAGCAACGGCTGCCAAAAATTTGGAGGAACTCCAATGCCCCTTGCAAGAGATGTAGTGGTCAGAGAGTCTCCTAAAAACAATGTTCACATTATTAGGAAGTGGGTCTCCCATAGTATTTATCTAGGCAGTGAAGCAACGGCTGCCAAAAATTTGAAGGAAATCCAATGGCCCTTGCAAGAGATGTAGTGGTCAGAGAGCCTCCTTAAAACAATGTTCCCATTATTAGTAAGTGGGTATTCCATAGTGTTTCCTTATGCAGTGAAGCAATGGATGCCAAAAATTTGGAGGAACTCCAATGCCCCTTGCGAGAGACGTAGATATGTTGATATGGTACATATGGTGGTGATATGGAGGTGGAGGATAAGGATAAGGAGAAGGAGGTGGACAAGAGCAAATAGACAAAATTAGGGAGCGTATACCCATGTCTGGGTGTGAAGACAGATGTGCATGGGAATAGAGTTAGACCTCCCCAAAAAAGACACTGTATTTGAGTTTATGTTATGCTGCTATCATTCGATGGTGTTGGGAAGTCTAGCCCAAACCAGCCCTTGTTCATTTTTATAAGAGTCAGCCCTTGTCAGCATTTTCAGTTGACAGGCCTACACGCCTATCGTTTATAATTCCACAGGCGGCACTCAAAAACCTGCTCTTACAAAATGCTATCGGCAGGGCAGGCCAGGAACTCCAAGGTGTAGAGAGCCAATTCATGCCACGTGTCCTGCTTAAATACCCAATAATTATAAGGCACAGAGGAATCGTGGAGGATGTTAATACAGTCGGCAAGGTACTCCCTCACCATCTTCCGAAACTTTGCACTTCTTGTGAGAGTACCCCCCACCTCAAGACCTGTGCGATGAGAGGGTCTGAGAAAACTGTCCCAGAACTTTGACAGTGTTCCCCTGGCTCTGCTGGATTGCATTTGTGGCTCTCTCGCCTGTACTCTGTGGTTGTCCAATGAACTATGACCGCTGCCGCAAGTGTTTACAGATGGGAATTTTTTTCACTAATTCAGCAACAAGGGCCTTCTCATACTGCCCCATTTTATTAGGCCTGTCCTGCAAAGGAATCAAGGGAATAGGAGACATAAAGTTCTCCCTGTAGCGTGGGTCTAGAAGCGTCACCAACCAGTATTGACTGTCTCCCAAAATTTGGACAATGCGAGGGTCACGGGAAAGGCAGCATAACATAAATTCAACCATGTGTGCCAGACTGCAAAAAGGCAAGACTTCCGTGTCATCACCAAAATGACGACTAACCATGCTCTCCTCCTCATCCTCCTCCTCCTTGTCCAACAGCCATGGTGATGCTGGTAGTCAACAACTGCCCTCTTCTGCTCACAAATCCTTTCCAACATCTGCAATGTAGAGTTCCAATGTGTGGAAACATCGCAGATCAGTCGGTGAGCTGGAAGCTGCAAACGCTGCTGAAGCACTGCAATAGTGGCAGAAGCTGTAGCTGACTTTCAAAAATGGGCACACAGGCGACGTACTTTGACAAGCAGATCCAATAGATCTCTGTAGGTTTTGAGAAACCACTGAAACACAAGGTTAAGCACATGGGTCAGGCATAGTACGTGTGTGAGCTCACCTCGCCTCAGAGCCGCCACCAGGTTCCAGTCATTGTCACACATGACCATGCCTGGCTGTAGGTTCAGCGTTGTCAGCCACAGATCTGCCTGCTTTTTCGGAGCTGTCCACAACTCTTCAGCCTTGTGTGGTTTGTAGTGTTGAGCGAGCATGCTCGACACTGCTCGGTGCTCGCCCAAGCATCACGCTACTCGGGATGTTCGGCGAGCACCGAGCATTTCCGGGTTACTCGGGCGGGAGCTCGGGTCTCCACCCTGCACTTTTGGCGCTCTTTACAAAGCCAATGAACATGCAGGGATTGCCAGCCACTCACTGTAATGCCGCAGCCATGTTGTTTGTGGGCATTACAGTGATTGGCTGGCTGCACAGCGTTACCTCGAGTACTTAAAACCGGGCGCCGCCATCTTGGACACAAAAGCTCCGGATCAGACAGTGTAGGGACAGCGCTGCTGAGCTAGGGAGAGATTTTTCCTGCGAAATAGTTAGTCTGTTAAGGCTGCCAGAACAAACAAACAGTCCTTCTCAGGACTAATATCAATCCCAGACATCAGGCAAGCAGGCAGGCTGTATATGAGATGCAGTGGTTATACCAGCAAACGCTGCATTACAGTCCTGTGTGCTCCTGTTTCTGAAATTGCTGGACTTAGCTGCAGTTCTCGGTCTTCCTCCTACACACTGTACAAATAGCCGTCTTAATAACCTATTGGTGTCTCCCCCCCCCAAAAAAAAAAAGTGTGTCTCTGATTTTTCAGACACAAATATACCTGTTGAAAAGAGTCTGGTATAGGCCACAGAAACAGAAGTGTGGTTTTGCAGTTCTACGGGTAAAATCTAGTGTTGAGCCACCCCCGTAGTGTTCGAGTTCGGTTCGGTTCGTTGAACACCCGTGTGTTCGCCGAACTGTTCGTCGAACTGTTCGTCGAACACCTTCGAACACCGTTAAAACCAATGGCAGGCAAAGAAAAACACATAGAAACACATAGAAAACACCTTCAAAGGTGTCCAAAAGCTGACAAACTGCTCTGAAGACACAACTAACACATGGAAAAGTGACAAGTACATATAGTCATGCGAAAAGAAAAGAGGTGGAGGAGTAAAAGGAGGGGGAGACACAGATATAGGCATGTCATGCCCTTCTAAAATCCAAAAAGTGAGAAGCCGACACATTCAGTCCGCTCCTGCCCGTGCCACCTCCGTGTCGCCGGGTTTGTGCCAGAGCCGCGGTGAACCCTGACGGCCAGCCCCCCTCTCATAATACTGGTGCCAGTCCGCTGGTGGGTCGAGCGAGCCCCCCTGTGGTGGAGGCAGCTCTAAGCTTTTTAATTTAAATTGTCTCTCTAATTTGAATGAATACACTTTAAATCCATTTACAAGGATCTATTAGAGGGCAAGTCTCATGCCAGCAGCCGCGTAATTCCAGCTCCAGTAGCGTCCACTAAAGCTGCTGCAGTTAAAAAGCTTTTATAAGGATCGAGCTCGGCTGTCCACCGCAAGGCATCCTACTGCCAGTCCCAGCCCCTATGCCTTGGGGTGCCTCCTGATGCTCTTCACTGAGTATCCCGTGGTCCCGAAGCATTTCCTTTGAAAAAATTAAGTGTCCAAACTACAGGTGGTGTAGCTTGCTTAACAGCCGGGATAATCCGCTGACTAGCAGACACTGCTACTAGGCACAAAGTATTTCCTGGGCTAGATGCAGTTAAAAATTTGTAATTAGATACTCTCGTTGGATGCTGAGAAAGCATTCCATAGAGTCTCCTGGCACGCCATATATGATTCTCTTAAAAAGCTTGGGGTAGGGGTCTAGGGGACCCTTTTATAGCCAAAATCACGGCCCTGTATCGCAATACGTCACCTAGGCTGAAGATAAATGGAACTGTATTACCCTGAGGGCTCGGTTGCTACAGAGGTATTGCACCTCACCCAGAGGTGTGATATCTCACTCTCAGGTAAGGATGGAGTGTGGATCAGGACCCGACACCTGCATGCATTACACCACATTGCCGTGGGGCAGGGCGACCAATATGCCCCTGAGATGGGCACGACAGTCCCTGTCCCTGGCTGGAGTGGGGGAGGGAACACTGAGGAAGGGGAACCCTGTAGTGCAGGAGCAGGGAGGAAGCAGTTCCTGGGTGCATTGAGAAGGGAGTATAAAAGGTGGGCACCATCTTAGTTCAGTGCAGAGAAGTCTGAGCAGAAGTGGCAGGAAGCAGGGGCTCTGCATGAGCTCTGCTCCGGAGGCAGGCCTAGTAACAGAGGCCCAGGCCTGGAAGAGGGAGAAGGAAGGAAGAGGAGCGGAGAAGGCTCCAGGAACGAGGAATGAAAGGATCCCAGGGGTGCGGACGGGCGAGTCGCCACCGCACGCCCGAATCCACCTGCGTGGAGGGGTCAGGCCAAAGGGGGAGACCGGTCCCCGAAACTAGTGGAGGCAGGAAATGACCCTCAGCTAGAAACCGGAGGCTGTGACATTTTATGTGGCGCAGCCCCTCGCTACACCCGCTAGGAAGGCACCACATAGGGTCAGGGAAACTGGCGCCAAGTTTACCAAGAGGAGGCCCGAGGCAGCCGGACAGAAGGGTTGGTAAGAAAGGCCAGACAAAGGACACACAAAGGGGGTCCTGTGAAGCGCTCCAAAGTTATCTGGGAGTTGTCTGAGCGCCTCACCTGGTGAGCACAGTACGACGTGGGCAGCTGTTACCTGCAGACGTGGTCTGGATAATAAGAACTGTGAGTAAAGGCCCTGGACTGCATCACTGACTCCGTGTCGTTACTGCTGCTGCCCTGCACCATCACCCCCATCCTCCGCATACACTGCCCTGAGGCTATACTCCTCCCGTGGGGAGTTATGCTACGCTCTGCTGCACCCACAACACCAGCCTCAGCAGTCTGCCCTGGAGCGGCGGTTCACTCTGACCGCAATCCACGGGTGGCGTAGTCGGACATTTAAACATCAAAACCACATAAATAGTTCCGCCACTGGTTTGACCGCCCTGAGCCACGGAACCGGGTCGCCGCCACGGAGACTACAACCACCAGCATCCACCAAAAAGGGTCCGGCTCCGGATGTCCCAAGGCCCAGGGGGCGCGTCAGAATATTTTCATCACCTTTCACAATCACCAATGGGACAAGGCAGGGATGTTCTCTGTCCCCTCTCTTATACATCCTAGTGACGGAGCACCTGCTCTCATCAATTCGCCATAACCCCAATATTAGGTGGATTGAGGTGGGAGGCACCGAGTACAAGTGCTCTCTATTTGCTGATGATGTCCTAGTATATATCACTCAATCACATATATCCATCCATGCTGTTATGGCTGAAATAGATCACTTTGTTACATGGTCAAATTTTAAAATCAATGCAGCGAAGTCTGAGGCCCTCGATGTCTCCCTCCCCAAATCCATATAGGATTCCATCCAGTCCAACTTTCCCTTTGCCTGGCCCTCACAGGGTATCAAATACTTAGGAATTCCTATTCATAGAGACCTCTCCCATCTATGTTATCTTAATTTTGGGCCCTTTATTGAACAACTCCATACAGACCACGGTTGGCAAGTTAGAACTGTAAGATTCACTACGTGAACCACTGGTGTTTTGTGGAAAAGCACATGTACACTGTGTTCCAAATTATTATGCAAAAAGTGTTTAGGAGTGATAAGGGAAGAATTTGTTTGTTTGTCAGTTAAACTCATTGATGGTGATGTGTGTCAGGGCTCTTTATATCACTGTAAGCAATTGCAGACACCTGTGCTAATTAGTTTGGCAGGTGTGTCCAATGAAAGGCAAGACTACTTAAGAAGGCTGTCTCACATTATTAAGCAGCCTACATTTTCTGCCAAAATGGGAAAGAAAAAGGATGTGTCGGCTGCTGAGAAGCAACAAATTGTGGAGTGTTTAGGTCAAGGCATGACTACAATCAACATTGTGCGATGATCAGGATGAAGTGTCTTGGCAATCAAGAAGTATGTAGCTGATTCACAGTACACACGTGTGCGTGCTGATAAGGGCAAATTAAGGACTCTTTCCTACAAGCAATTACGTCAGGTTAAAAGAGCAGCGGCAAAAAAGCCTTGTCATAGCAGCAGACAAGTTTTTGAAGCTGCTGGTGCCTCCAACGTCCCCCGAACAACAAGATGCAGGGTCCTTCAGAGGTTTGCAGCTGTGCATACGCCATCCTGTCGACCTCCTCTATCCACTTCACACAAGCAGAAACGGCTCCAGTGGGCCAAACATTACATGAAGACTGATTTCAAAACTGTTTTGTTCATGGATGAGTGCCGTGCAGCGCTCGATGGTCCAGATGGATGGAGTGGAGGATGGCTGGTTGATGGACACCCCACGCAAACACGGCTACAGCGCCAACAAGGAGGAGGTGGAGTAATGTTTTGGGCTGGAATCATGGGGAGAGAGATTGTCGGCCCCTTTAGGATCCCTGAAGGCGCTAAAGATGAACTCCATAATGTATGTGGATTTTCTCAAACAGCACTTCCTGCCATGGTTCAAGAAGAAGAACCGTGTATTTCACAGCAAGATCATTTTTTTGCATGATAATGCACCATCTCATGCTGCACATAAAACATCTGCATCTCTGGCTGATATGGGCATAAAAGGGGACAACCTTATGGTGTGACCCCCATGCTCCCCTGACCTCTACCCCATTCAGAACCTCTGGAGCATCATCAAAAGGAGTGTCTATGATGGCGGGAGGCAGTTCACATCTAAGCAACAGCTCTGGGAGGGTATTCTGTCCTCATGCAAAACAATTGAAGCAGAAACCATCCAAAACCTGACAAATTCAATGGACGAGAGAGTTCAGAAGCTCCTTTCGAACAAAGGGTCCTATGTGAAAATGTAACATCACCTAGAATAAATTTTTGAGTAGAAAACTGTTTGATTTCAGTTTCTAATAACCTCCTAATGCTTATAATTTCAAAAATGACCATTTTTTTGGTCTTTATTAAAATGAAAAGGTTGATCGAAAAGTTTGGCGGATCTAAGAGTGTGGCAACCCAGTAGTCATGATTACTTCGAATTCTGACAATATGAGGGTCATGTTGCAGGTAGTGCAGCAAGAAGGCACTTATGTGTCTTGCGCATCTCGGAGCCCCAAAATTATTTTCCGGGCTAGATGCAGCTAAAAATTATTATTAATTTTAAATCTGGTGGAGCTTAGTATAGATGGCCTAATAGGATCAGTGCTGCACACTGCTACAAAGCCCAAATTATTTTCCAGCCAAGATACAGATAAACATGATTAGTAATTTTAAATCTAGTGGAGCTTATTATAGATGGCCTAATAGAATCAGTGCTGCACACTGCTACAAAGCCCAAATTATTTTCCAGCCAAGATACAGATAAACATGATTAGTAATTTGAAAGCTTAAAATGGTTGGTAGGGTGATTTTAACCAATCATCCATCTTTTACTCTCCCCAGGATGACACAGGGGTAGAAAAGTCGTTTCGGATCCATGATTTGTTCATCTTTATGAACGTGAGTCTGTCTACATTATCAGTGGAGAGCCGCATGCGCTTATCTGTCAGCACACCACCAGCAGCGCTGAACACACGTTCAGACAGAACGCTGGCTGCGGGGCATGACAAGATCTCCAAGGCGTAAGTGGCTAGCTCCGGCCATTTATCCAGATTGGAAGCCCAAAAAGAGCAAGGGTCCAGTGACACAGTCATGGCTTCAATGTTTACTTGGAGATACTCCTGTACCATCGTCTCTAGGCGTTGACTATGTGTCAGACTTCTTGTCTCCTGTGGCCTTGCAAAGGATGGGCTAAAAAAGTGGTGAAATGATTGCACAAAATTGATGTTACCAGCAGATACTGTGGTTCTGTTATGGTTTGAGTGCTGAACACTTGACGGTCCCACGGTTGGTAAGTTGGAACTGTGAGATTCACTACGTGCACCACTGGTGTTTTGTGGAAAAGCACATGTAAGATTCTGCAACAGTCTCTGCTGATACTCCTGCATGCGTGCATCCCTTTCTATGGCAGGAATAATTTCTGCAAATTTACTTTTGTACCGGGGATCTAACAGTGTGGCAACCCAGTAGTCAGGATTATTTCTAATTCTCCCAATTCGAGGGTCATGTTGCAGGTAGTGCAGCAAGAAGGCACTCATGTGTGTTGCGCATCCAGGAGCACCAAGTCCCTGTTGTGTTGATGGCGAGGTAACAATCATGCTTCCTTCCTCTGTCCTCTCCCCCCCAACCTCGCACTACAGAAATGTGATCAAGGTCTCCCTCATCTGATGAGTCTTCCATCAGTTCGTCCTCCACTTCTTCCTGGGCTCCTGCACCTTCCTCACTAGTTTGGCTGCTACCATGCGCCCTGGTAAAACCATCTCCCCCACCCTCACATGTCTGCCGCCTTGGTGCTGCCGACCGTCTGGACCTTGCAGATGTTAGCCCTTCCGTATACAACTCCTCCTCCTCTACTTCCTCCACCTCCTCTTGTGCCACCACCTGACTCCGAATTCTGTTTAACATGTGCTCCAGCATGTAAATCACTGGAATAGTCATGCTGATAATGGCATCGTCAGCACTAAACATCTTCGTCGCCATTTCAAAACTGTGCAGAAGGGTGCATAGGTCCCTGATCTGAGATCACTCCTCCAGCGTGATTTGCCCCACGTCTGGATCTCGTTGGCCCAGGCTATACGTCAGAACGTATTGCACCAGGGCTTGACGGTGCTGCCACAGTCGCTGCAACATGTGCAGAGTGGAATTCCACCGGGTAGGCACATCGCATTTTAGCCGGTGAAGTGGCAGGCCCAACGACTTCTGTAGAGATGTAAGTCGCTGAGCTGCGGGATGCGAACGGCGGAAGTGAGCACGCAGCGACCGTGCCCTCTGCAGAAGGCCATCTAGTCTGGGATAGTGGGCTAAAAATTGCTGGACAACCAGGTTCAACACGTGAGCCATACAAGGCACGTGTGTGACATTGCCCCGGCGAAGGGCCGTACCCAGGTTTGCAGCATTGTCGCACACGGCCTTCCCTGGTTTCAGGTCCAGTGGAGACAACCATTCATGAAATTGGTTCTCCAGAGCTGACCACAACTCCTCAGCTGTGTGACTCACATTTCCCAGACATTTCAAAGTAAAAACCGCCTGATGACGTTGAGCCCTACTGCCAGCATAGTAAGGAGGTGTGCAGGATCCCTTCTGCGCAGTTAGAAAGCTTGTGGCATGACCAGACAGGCTTTGGGTGCAGGTGGAAGACCGAGAGGAGGTTGAGGAGGCAGAAACAGTGGAGGAACTTTGACATAAAGAGGATTGACGCACAACTCGTGGGGACGACAAGACTTGGACAGCAGCCCCTTGTCCTGCTGTCACCATAGTTACCCAGTGCCCAGTCAGCGACATGTAACGCCCCTGTCCATGCCTACTCGTCCAAGTGTCTGTGGTGAAATGCACCCTGTCACACACAGAGTTTCTCAAAGAAGCGGTGATGTTGTGTGCGACATGCTGGTGGAGCGCAGGCACACCTTTCTTTGAGAAGTAGTGCCGACTGGGCATCTGGTACTGGGGCACTGCGACGGACATAAGGTCTCGAAAATCCTCTGTGTCCACCAGGCGGAAAGGCAGCATTTCTGTAGCCAAGAGCTTGCAGATGGTGAAATTCAACCTCTTAGCTTTCTCATGGCTAGGAGGAAATGGTCTTTTACTTGTCCACATCTGAGGGACCGAGGGCTGGCTATTGTGCTTAGACGGGGTTGATAAGGGTGTCCCCGGCAAACTGCCGGTCTGTGAGGAAGATGCAGGCGGACATGTTAGGTTGCCTTGATCCAAAGGTGGTGCTATCGATGTCGGACAGCGCTCAACACCAGCTGGTGTTACCACCTCCAAAGAAAATGATGACCTGCCAATCACGCTGGCTGTTGCGGGTAAAGAGGTGGCAGGTCTGCGCCCCAAAACAGGTGTGACTTCTGTCCCCCCAGTCACAGAGGATGAAGAGGCCGTGGATGCACAAGATATGGCAGACGGTGGTTGGCCCGGCCGGCTAGGCCACATTGTAGCACACTGAGCTTCCCACTGCAACTTATGCTTCATGTCCATGTGCCGGTTCATGCATGAAGTACTCAAACTATGTATTTTTTGGCCTCTACTTAGCTTTTGCTGACAAATGTTACAGATAACACGAGTTGGGTCATCTTTATCGATCTGAAAAAATGCCCAGGCTATGCAAGGCTTAGCACCCATGCGACCTGAAGAGCCACCACGACTTGTGGTGAGAGGCAGAGTTGTGTTTGAGGACGCAGTTGTTGACGTGCTTCCAGTACTATGTCTCTGTCCAGGAAGGCGCAACCTGACCTCGTCGTCACTAGCATCTTCCTCCACCTCCTCTGCTGACCTCATCTCTTGGCTGACTGTGGGTTGACAGTAAGTGGGATCTCCAACCTCATCATCATCACCCTGTGCATTCTCACACCCGTCGTCCTCAGAGCCAACCTGTTCCTGCCCTGACAAAAAACTAAAGTTGTCGCTCCAATCAGGTATTTGAGTCTCATCATCGTCTTCCTCATTGTCTCCACCAATAGGAGTTACAGTTTGGGAATGAGGGTCTACATTATGGTCAGAACCTTCTGCGTCTGGTCCTGGATCCGACTCATAAAGATTCTGGGCATCAGTGCAGATCATTTCCTCGTCTGGATTCACAGAAGCGCTGGAGTCGACCTCTGATTCCCAGGCTATAGTATGAGTAAACAGCTCTGCAGACTCAACCATCTGTTCTACCTCATACTCAGACGGGCAGCTGGAGATTTGGGAGCTGTGAGGAAGCAAGTGCGATTGGGGTGACACCTTTGAGGACTGGAGTATTTGTGATGTTGAAGTTGATGTGGAGGAGAGCCCACTTAAAGGAGCACTTGATATCCGTTGAAGCACCTGCTGTTTTTGTGCCTCATCTGGAATTTGTAGCGATTGGCGTGGCCATAAGAAAGGGATCTTATCACATTGTCCGCTAAAAGAAGTAGACATTTTAGTTTGGCTGGAAGATGGTCTTTCTTCTGCAGATGTTACTGTTGCTTTAACACCTACCCCACGGACACAACCTTTTTTCCCCTTCCCAACACGCCTATTCCCCTTTCCACCAGCAGCAGGCCTTTTTCCACTCATTTTGGTGGTTAACTAATTCACAACTCTGGAGTTGTTTGCACAAAAAAACAATGGATGGGATCCGAGCAGATCTGAGTGGCCAAACTGTGGTATTAGGCCAAAACTATTGGCTGGGTTAGATGCAGAAAAAAATTATATTCAATTTGCAACCTGATGGAGGTCAGTATAGATGGACTAATAGAACAAGTCCCACACACAGCTAGAAGCCCAAATATTTTTTCAGAGCTAGATGCAGAAAAAAATTATATTCAGTTTGCAACGTGATGGAGGTCAGTATAGATGGACTAATAGAGAAAGTCCCACACACTGCTAGAAGGCCAAATATTTTTTCAGAGCTTGATGCAGAAAAAAATTATATTCAGTTTGCAACCTGATGGAGGTCAGTATAGATGGACTAATAGAGAAAGTCCCACACACTGCTAGAAGGCCAAATATTTTTTCAGAGCTAGATGCAGAAAAAAATTATATTCAGTTTGCAACCTGATGGAGGTCTGTATAGATGGATTAATAGAACAAGTCCCACACACAGCTAGAAGCCCAATATTTTTTCAGAGGTAGATGGAGAAAAAAATATATTCAGTTTGCAACCTGATGGAGGTCAGTATAGATGGACTAATACAACAAGTCCCACACACAGCTAGAAGCCCAATATTTTTTCAGAGCTAGATGCAGAAAAAAATTATATTCAATTTGCAACCTGATGGAGGTCAGTAAAGATGGAGTAATAGAACAAGTCCCACACACAGCTAGAAGCAAAAATATTTTTTCAGAGGTAGATGCAGATAAAAATTATTTTTAATTTGCAACCTGATGGAGGTCAGTATAGATGGACTAATAGAGAAAGTCCCACACACTGCTAGAAGGCCAAATATTTTTTCAGAGCTAGATGCAGAAAAAAATTATATTCAGTTTGCAACCTGATGGAGGTCTGTATAGATGGATTAATAGAACAAGTTCCACACACAGCTAGAAGCCCAATATTTTTTCAGAGGTAGATGCAGAAAAAAAAATATTCAGTTTGCAACCTGATGGAGGTCAGTATAGATGGACTAATACAACAAGTCCCACACACAGCTAGAAGCCCAATATTTTTTCAGAGCTAGATGCAGAAAAAAATTATATTCAATTTGCAACCTGATGGAGGTCAGTATAGATGGACTAATAGAGAAAGTCCCACACACTGCTAGAAGGCCAAATATTTTTTCAGAGCTAGATGCAGAAAAAAATTATATTCAGTTTGCAACCTGATGGAGGTCAGTATAAATGGACTAATAGAGAAAGTCCCACACACTGCTAGAAGGCCAAATATTTTTTCAGAGCTAGATGCAGAAAAAAATTATATTCAGTTTGCAACCTGATGGAGGTCTGTATAGATGGATTAATAGAACAAGTCCCACACACAGCTAGAAGCCCAATATTTTTTCAGAGGTAGATGCAGAAAAAAATATATCCAGTTTGCAACCTGATGGAGGTCAGTATAGATGGACTAATACAACAAGTCCCACACACAGCTAGAAGCCCAATATTTTTTCAGAGCTGGATGCAGAAAAAAATTATATTCAATTTGCAACCTGATGGAGGTCAGTATAGATGGAGTAATAGAAGAAGTCCCACACACAGCTAGAAGCAAAAATATTTTTTCAGAGGTAGATGCAGATAAAAATTATTTTTAATTTGCAACCTGATGGAGGTCTGAAATTAACAAGGTATAGCGCACACAGCAACAGCGGTGCCGTCTAACACGCAGCTGCAGCAGTGAGAAAATGGTGGCGACGGGGAAAATGGCTTGGTCTTATAGGGCAAGGATATGTGACATACACTGCCAATGACACATGCCCTTGCTTGTGTGAAAAAAAGCAGTTCGCTCCGTGTGTGCGCTGCTGATAGGCTGACAGATTGCACCTCCCCACTGTAAATGCGGGAAAGAGAAAAAAAAATGGAGATCTTCATTATTCCTGCAGAGATCCATCCCCTGCCCCTCCCCCCACCCCGCTGTACACTCAAACTGCGTATTAACATTAATTTTCATCATTACTGAGAAAAAATCCAGTTATGATTTTGGTGCACGAACAGTTATCGAACATAACCTCGAACAGCCGAATTTTTCTCAAATCGTTCGTGTTCGCTGAACGGCTCGAACACCGCCCAAAACAACTCGAATTTGAGATTGGCGAACAGTTCGAGTAGAACAACGCTCATCTCTAGTGAAATCTCTGTAGTATCCAGTTTTGGGCCTTTGGTATCTAAAAAAAAAACAGTTTGAGTGTGTCGCTCACTGTTCAGCCGCAAATCTATATTTTTTAAAAAAGTCTGGTATATACACCAGTAAATTAAAACTTTGGTTTTGCTGTTCCACAGTAAAAAATCTCTATTATCCTGCTTTTCGCATTTTTTGCAGTAAAAAAACAGTAGTGTCTCCTGAGTGTTCTGACACAAAAATGCATCTGTTGAAAATAGTCTGGTGTACGCCTGACAAATCCCAGTGTGGTTTTGCAGTTCTATGGGTAAAATCTCTGTAGTATCCAGTTTTGGACCTTTGGTATCTAAAAAAAAACAGTTTGAGTGTGTCGCTCACTGTTCAGCCGCAAATCTATATATTTTAAAAAGTGTGGTATACCCCAGTTAACAATAACTGTGGTTTTCCTGTTTCACAGTAAAAAATCTCTATTATTCAGGTTTTGGTATTTTTTCCGTAAGGAAAAACAGTAATAGTTTCTCCTTGATTGTTCTGATTGTTTTAAAGAGTCGGGTGGAGGCCAGAGAAATAGAACTGTGGTTTTCCTCTTCCACGGTTCTAATCTACTTTTTATTACCCTTTTTCCATTGATAGTGCGAGTGTAAGCTATTTTACTTCCTTTACAATGGGCAAGGCGCGAGGCAAGGGACGTGCAACTGGACGTTCTGGTGATGGTGCGTGCTGAGGACGGGGCCGTGGCCAAGGTAAAAATGTGCCACAACCAACAGCCACATCTTCTCGCTCCCACTACTTCACCGAATTACTAGGGAAGCACAGAACAACACCAGTATTGCGAACTGATCAGTGTGAACAGGTTATTAATTGGATAGCAGATAATACTTCCAGTTACCTGGGCACCAACACCTCCGGTCTGTCTTCTACACGGTCAACTCTTAGTAGCCGTGAGTCTCGACCGCATACTCCTCCTCACCCTAATGCTCCTTCCTCCCACCATGCCGAGTGTCGTCAGACAGCAATTGATCCCACACTTGGACACTCTGAAGAGCTGTTCACTGGTCCATTTCCATATTTGTGCCCCTCGCCTGCTACGCTTGAAGTGGTGGAAGAGGAGATCCCATGTAGCGATTTCCAAATATTTGAACAGCCACGGCCACAGGAAGTTGACGCTGGCAATTTGTCACAAGAGGTGGACGATGATGAGACTCAATTGCCAGGAAGTGAGGAGGAGCATCGTGGTGCGCAAGTGGAAGAGGAGGAGGTTGTGGATGATCTAGTAACTGACTTAACGTTTCAGGAGGACATGCAGAGTGAGGCCAGCAGCACACAGGGGGAGGGAGGCAGAGTACCCCAACAGGCAGGAAGAAGCAGTGTGGTGGCCGCAGACAGAAGGCGGGCAACCGTTCCCCGTAACACCAGCACGAGGGACGTTGCCAGTACAAACGGTAGGACTTCCAGAGTCTGGAATTTTTTTAAAGACTCTGCTCATAACCCCAAAAAGGCCATTTGTACCACCTGCCATGCCAGCATCAGCAGGGGTGACAAAACTACCAGCCTGACCACCACCTGCATGATCAGGCACATGGCAGCAAAGCACCCGACTTTGTGGGGCGAAACCCATGGTCCACGACTAATGTCAGCGGGTGTCACCACTGCTTCTTCCGCTGTTGTGCGTGCAATAGAACCCCCTGTTGTGTGTGCAAGGCAAACCCCTGTCCATACTGCATGTAAAGATGCCCCCTCCTCTCAGTCTTCAATTGTTAAGGCAGTTTCTCAAGAAACAGCATCAACGTCCACGTCCACGTCCCACCACAGCATTCAATTGTCCATATCTCAGACCTTTGAGCGAATGCGGAAATTCGCAGCTAACGCAACACAGGCCACAGTCCTAAATTTGCACATTTCACGGCTGCTTGCATTGGAAATGCTGCCTTTTAGGCTAGTGGAGACTGAATCCTGCCGCAACCTTATGCCGGTGGCCGTCCCTCGGTACTCGGTCCCCAGCCAACACTATTTTGCCTGGTGTGCCATCCCCGCACTACACAAGCACGTGTCCCAAAACATCTGCCGTGCCCTCAACAACGCAGTTACTGGGAGAGTCCACCTGACAACGGACACGTGGACAAGTGCTTGTGGCCAGGGACGGTACATCTCCCTGACGGCTCACTGGATAAACATAGTGGAAGCCGGGACCCAGTCGGACCTTGGGACGGAACACATCCTCCCCACACCGAGGATTGCGGGCCCTATGTCAGTCAGAGTTGCCCCCACAGTGTACAGCTCCTGCGCATCATCATCCTCCTCCTCCTCCTCCTCATGTTCAGCCTCCATCTCAGATATCACCACTTCAGTTACAAGCTGGAAACACTGCAGTACTGCCTCCGCCAAGCGGCAACAGGCTGTGCTGAAACTCATAAGCTTAGGTGATAAACCTCACACTGCTTGTGAGTTGTGGACAGCTGTGAAAGAGCAGGCAGATCTGTGGCTGAGACCTCTGAACCTACATCCAGGCATGGTCGTGTGTGACAATGGCCATAACCTGGTGGCGGCTCTGAGGCGAGGCGAGATAACACATCTACCATGCATGACTCATGTGCTTAACCTTGTGGTTCAGCGGATTCTTAAATCGTACCCCGAGTTGCCAGATATGCTCGTCAAAGTACGCCGCCTGTCAGCTCATTTTCACAATTTGGCTACAGCTTCCGCTGCCCTTGCTGTGTTGCAGCAGTGTTTGCAGCTTCCGGTACACCGACTGGTGTGTGATGTCCCCACATGTTGAAACTCTACCCTCAACATGTTGCAAAGGATTTGTGAGCAGAAGAGAGCAGTTGTGGAGTACCAGCTGCAACAAGGCCGTCGATATTCAGGTCAGACTCCACACATAAGACCACATGAATGGACCTGGATGTCTGACATATATACAATCCTGACAAACTTTGAGGAGGCCACACAGATGGTGAGTGGCGACGATGCCATCATTAGTGTCAGCATCCCACTTGTCTGTCTTTTGCAACGCTTTCTGCAGAGAATTAAAGAGCAGGCATTGCAGCCAGAGTATGATGAGATGGATCAAGAAGCCGTAGTGGGCGATTACACACAGCCCAGCCTCATCTCATCCCAACGTGCAGTGGGGGACAATGAGGGAGAGGAGGAGGAGGAGGAGGAGGAAGAACAGGAGCTGCTATCTTGCGCTGAAGACGGTAGTACCTGTACAAGTGTCATACCGTCGGTTGAGCGTGGGGGGCCTGAGGACAGGGGGGAAGAGGAGGAGGAGGAGGAGAGCATGGTCAGTCGTCATTTTGGTGAGGACACGGAAATCTTGCCTGTTACCAGTCTGGCACGCATGGCTAACTTTATGTTATGCTGCCTTAAACGTGACCATCGCGTTGTCAAAATGTTGGGTGACAGTCATTACTGGTTGGTGACACTTGTTGACCCCAGCTACAAGGAGAACTTTCACTCTCTTATTCCTGAGGTGGAGAGGTCTACAAAAATGGGCCAGTAACAGAAGGCCCTTGCTGCTGAACTGTTAAAAAAATTCCCATCTGAACACGCTAGCGGCAGAGGTCACAGTTCGTTGACCAACCAAAGCGTACAAGCGAGTGAGAGTCAACTCAAATCCAGCAGAGGCAGGGGAACACTGTCAACATTCTGGGACAGTTTTCTCAGACCCTCCCTTCAGACAGACCCTGAGGCGTGGGGTACTCTCACAAGGAGTGTAAAGTTTCAAAAGATGATGAGGGAGTACCTTGCCGACCGTACCAGTGTCCTCCGTGATTCCTCTGTGCCTTTTAATTATTGGGTATCAAAGCTGGACACTTGGAATGAACTCTCTCTGTACGCCTTGGAGATCCTGGTCTGCCCTGCCGCTAGCGTGTTATCGGAGCGTGTTTTTAGTGCCACTGGGGGAATTATAACTGATAAGCGCACTCGCCTGTCAACTGACAATACTGACAAGCTGACCCTTATCAAAATTAACAAGGGCTGGATTGGGCCAGAATTCTCATCACCACCAAATGACAGCTGAGTAACATAAAGTCAAATCCACTGTGTTATTTTGGGAGATGTATTCACATGCCCCGCTTCACACCCACACATGGGTATACGCTTCCTCATTTCGGCTGTCTTATGTTCTTCTCCTTATCCTCAGCCTCCACCACCACTATACCACCAGGGTGACTGTGGTCCGTGTTGCCATTATTGAAAGTTCCTCTGTCCTTATTTTTGTTAGCTTTTGCTTGGAAGGCATAAGCAAAGACTGTGGGAGACCCACTCCCCAATAATGGGAATAATATTTTTAAGATGCTGTACTGTAGGGCTCTTGTAAGGGACATTAAAAGCGTCTTATTATACCACTCTGACCTCCTCGTCTATTGTAAGGGGCATTAAAAGCATCTTGTTATACCACTCTGACCTCCACGTCTCTTGTAAGGGGCATTAAAAGCGTCTTGTTATGCCACTCTGACCTCCACGTCTCTTCTCACGGGCAATAAAAGTGTCTTGCTATACCACTCTGACCTCCACGTCTCTTCTGAGGGGCATTAAAACAATCTTGTTAAACCACTCTGACCCCCACGTCTCTTGTAAGGGGCTTTAAAAGCATCTTGTTATACCACTCTGACCTCCACGTCTCTTGTAAGGGGCATTAAAAGTGTCTTGTTATACCACTCGGATCTATACGTCTCTTTTGATGGGCTTTAAAAGCGTCTTGTTATACCACTCTGACCTCCACATCTCTTGTAAGGGGCATTAAAAGAGTCTTGTTATACCACTGTGACCTACACGTAGCTTCTGACGGGCATTAAAAGCGTCTTGTTATACCACTCTGACCTCCACATCTCTTGTAAAGGTCATTAAAAGCGTCTTGTTTTACCACTCTGAACTCCACATCTCTTCTGAGGGGCATTAAAACCGTCTTGTTATACCACTCTGACCTCCACGTCTCTTCTGAGGGGCATTAAAAGCGTCTTGTTATACCACTCTGACCTCCATGTCTCTTATGAGGGGCATTAAAAGCATTTTGTTATACCACTCTGACCTCCACAACTCTTGTAAGGGGCATTAAAAGCATCTTGTTATAACATTTTGACCTCCACGTCTCTTCTGAGGGGCATTAAAAGCGTTGTGTTTTACCTCTCTGACCTCCACATCTCTTGTAAGGGGCATTAAAAGCATCTTGTTACATCACTCTGACCTCCACGTCTCATCTGAGGGGCATTAAAAGCGTCTTGTTATACCACTCTGATCTCCACGTCTCTTCTGAAGGGCATTAAATGCGTCTTGTAATACCACTCTGACCTCCACTTCTCTTGTAAGGGGCATTAAAAGCATCTTGTTATACCACTCTGACATCCACATTTCTTCTGAGGGACATTAAAACCATCTTGTTATACCACTCTGACCTCCACGTCTCTTCTGAGGAGCATTAAAAGAGTCTTGTTATTCCACTCTGACCTCCACGTCTCTTCTTAGGGGCATTAAAACCGTCTTGCTATACCACTGTGACCTCCACGTCTCTTCTGAGGGGCATTAAAAGCGTCTTGTTATACCACTCTGACCTTCACGTCTCTTGTAAGGGGCATTAAAAGCCTCTTGTTATCCCATTCTGACCTCCACGTATCTTGTAAGGGGCAATAAAAGGTCTTGTTATACCACTCTGACCTACACGTCTCTTCTGACGGGCATTAAAAGCGTCTTGTTATACCACTCTGACCTCCACATCTCTTGTAAGGGGCATTAAAAGCGTCTGGTTATACCACTCTGACCTCCACGTCCCTTCTGAGGGGCATTAAAACCGTCTTGTTATACCACTCTGACCTCCATGTCTCTTCTGAGGGGCATTAAAAGCATCTTGTTTTACCACTGTGACCTCCACGTCTCTTCTGAGGGGCATTAAAACCATCTTGTTATACCACTCTGACCTCCACGTCTCTTCTGATGGGCATTAATAGCATCTTTTTATACCACTCTGACCTCCACGTCTCTTCTGAGGTGCATTAAAACCGTCTTGTTATACCACTCTGACCTCCACGTCTCTTGTAAGGGGTATTAAAAGCATCTTGTTATACCACTCTGACCTCCACGTCTCTTGTAAGGGGTATTAAAAGCATCTTGTTATACCACTCTGACCTCCACGTCTCTTGTAAGGGGCATTAAAAGCGTCTTGTTATACCACTCTGACCTCCACGTCTCTTATAAGGGGCATTAAAAGCGTCTTGTTATACCACTCTGACCTCCACGTCTCTTCTGAGGGGCATTAAAACCGTCTTGTTATACCACTTTGACCTCCACATCTCTTCTGAGGGGCATTAAAAGTATCTTGTTATACTACTCTGACCTCCACGTCTCTTGTAAGGGCCATTAAAAGCATCTTGTTATACCACTCTGACCTCCACGTCTCTTCTGAGGGGCATTAAAACTGTCTTGTTATACCACTCTGACCTCCACGTCTCCTCTGAGGGGCATTAAAAGCATCTTGTTACACCACTCTGACCTCCACTTCTCTTGTAAGGGGCATTAAAAGCATCTTGTTATAGCACTCTGACCTCCACGTCTCTTGTAAGGGGCATTAAAAGCGTCTTGTTATACCACTCTGACCTCCATGTCTCTTCTGAGGGGCATTAATTGCATCTTGTTATACCACTCTGACCTCCATGTCTCTTCTGAGGGGCATTAAAAGCATCTTGTTATACCACTCTGACCTCCACGTCTTTTCTGAGGGGCTTTACATGCGTCTTGTTATACCACTCTGACCTCCACGTCTCTTGTAAGGGGCATTAATTCCATCTTGTTAAGCTACTGGGACCTCCACAAGTCTTCGAACGGGCATTGCATTTCCTCCTAATTTTTGGAAGCCTTTGCTTGGAAGGCATAAGCAAATACTATGGGAGACCCACTCCCCAATAATGGGAATAATGTTTGTAATATGCTGTACTGCATGGCTCTTGTAAGGGGCATTGCAAGTTGCTCCGTCCTAATTTTTGGAAACTTTTGCTTGCATGGCATAAGCAAATACTATGGGAGATCCACTCCCCAATAATGGGAATATGTTTGTAATATGCTGTACTGCATGGCTCTTGTAAGGGGCATTGCAAGTTGCTCCGTCTTAATTTTGGGAAGCTTTTGCTTGGAAGGCATAAGCAAATACTATGGTAGACCCACTCCCCAATAATGGGAATAATATTTTTAAGATGCTGTACTGTATGGCTCTTGTAAGGGGCATTAAAAGCGTCTTGTTAAGCTACTGGGACCTCCACGTCTTTTCCAAGGGGCATTAAAACCGTGTTGTTAAGCTACTGCGACCTCCACCACTTTTCCGAGGAGCATTAAAACAGTCTTGTTAAGCTACTGTGACCTCCACGTCTTTTCCGAGGGGCATTAAAACCGTCTTGTTAAGTTACTGTGACCTCCACGTCTCTTCAAAGGGGCATTAAAAGTGTCTTCTTAAGCCACTCTGAACTCCCCAGCTCTTCCAACGGGTATTGAAATGTTGTTTTTAATTACCTCTAACCTCCACGACTCTTTCAACTGGCATTGCATTTCCTCCTAATTTTAGTCAGCTTTTGCTTTTCAATGCAAAGGCGAAAACTAAGGGAGACCCACTCCCCAATAATGGGTAGAAGGTTTTTAGTAAGCTGTAATCCACATCTGTTTCAAGGGGTATTGCAGTTCCTCATAATTTTTGGAAAGCCTTCCATTCACTGCTTAGGCTAACAGTGTACAGGAGACTCAGTTGCTAAAAATGGAAAAAACTGTTTAGTTAAGGCCCTCTGACCTCCATGTCATTTCCAAGGGGCATTGGAGTGCCTCAAAATTTTTGGTAGGAATTGCACTCACTGTATGCCCTATAACTGTGTAGCCGAACCACTCCTTTTGTTACAGAAACATATCCTACAAGACATATATGGTTGACTGGCCTGATATTGATGTGAATAGTCCCTGTTCCTCCTGCTCTTTCTCGTTTGCCACTACCTCATCCATCATTTATCACCTGAAGCTCTATTTTAACGGGAGTCATAGAACTGGAATAGTAGCAGGAAAACATCCAGCAATCCTCGGAGGAGGTAGGATATGCGCCATAACGCTGACCACCTCAGGCCTAGCCGCTACTACATACATGCGCTTGCATTCCAAGAAAACAAAGCAGATGCTAACTTTTATCATCATCATCATGGTCCTCACCTTGGCACTCTCAACTCCCCTGATGGAGAAGCCAGGACCCACCGGAGGAGTCTGGTTCTCTGGTGGGCTCGTCCAATGCTGCCCTAAAGCAGGCCAGGCTAAGAAAAGAGTTTGGGGGATGTTCCAAGGAGAAATAAGGGCGTCTGGGGACCATTTATGGACACCCTGCTGCCCCCAAGCAGCTGGGGACCGTGTGTGGACACCCAGCCGTGGGGCGGCTGGGGACTGAGTATGGACACCTGGCCGCCCCCTGGCCGCTAGGGACCGAGCATGGACACCCGGCCGCCGGGCGGCTGCGGACTGAATATGGATTCCAGGCCGCCAACGCAGCCATGACGTGGTTGCCAGATTCCGCCTCCACATGCCTAAAAGGCCCAATTTCAAGTACAAGCAAGCAGTATGGTATTGCAGCCTGGGGGTGGGTGGGGGGTTGGCTGCATATTTGCGCTTGCATTGCAAGGAGTGGGGGAGGTATAATTGAACACTGCCCTGGGACAAGAACTTGCACGGGGATAGTTGCAAGTCTGCATCTTCTGATGCGGCAAGGATGACTTCTGATGGGCACACTTTTAGGCAGTGACCTGGGTGTCAGAGATGCTTCCAGAGGTCTTCCCCATGCTGTTCCCATGTCTTTTCAGCACTGTATGCATGTGACATTTCCCGGTGAATGCATTTGTCACGGTTGAAAGCAATACAAAAGTGCAAAAATGCATAAAAAATGCTACTTGTGAACATAGCCCAAGGTGTGGAGGAGTATTTTTTGGGAGGGGTTATTTATTTTAAATTATACACAAGTCTTCTTTACCCTGGAAAGGAAGTTCCTTAACATATTTCACACGAAAGCATTTTCGTTTTTGAACATTTTATTGTGAGCCCGTAAAAGTGGCTTAATACCTCTGACCACGTTGTTGACAGCAGTGGCCTGGGGGTCAGAAATGCTTCCTGGGGCAATCCCCATGCTGTCCCCATGTCATTTGAGCTCTGTCACTCTCGTTTTGGGCACTTGTTAGGCTTTTAAGAGACTGCCGGTGGTGCCGCCGCAAAAATGCTCGGGTCTCCCATAGACTAACATTGGGCTCGTTGCTCGGGTCGAGCACCCGTGTATCACGGCGAGCTTGGCCCGAGCTTCGAGCACCCGAGCATTTTAGTGCTCGATCAACACTAGTGGTTTGTCACTTAAGCATATTAGCTTCAGCACAGCCTGTTGCTGCTTGGCCGAGGCAGTGCTGCATTGATTTTAGCTTGCGACTGATGTGGTCATTTCGGAGATGAATGCTGAAGAGGAGGAGGAGGATGTGCAGGAGCTGCAGAATGTGTGGGCAACCCTGATTGACCCAGGGTCCGCAAGGAGGACGTGTTCTATCCTAATTGCTTAATGGGTTCTGACTTTCACTATGTTAACCCAGTGTGTCGTCAGCAAGATGTACCATCCCTGCCCACAAGCACTTGTCCACGTGTCTGTGGTTAGGTGGACTTTCCCAGTAACTGCATTGTTGAGGGCACGACTAATGTTGTGGGACACGTGCTTGTGTAATGCGGGGACGGCACACCCAAAGAAATAGTAGCTGCTGGGGACCGAGTACTAAGGGATGGCCACCGCCATCAAGTTGCGGAAAGCTTCCGACTCCACGAGCCTAAAGGGCAACATTTCGAGCGCAAGCATTCACAAAATATGTGAATTTTTTAGTGTGGCCTTTGGGGCGCTTGCGTTCAAAGGACTTGGGTAGGGACAACTGAACGCTGCACTGGGACAAGGACCTGGACGTGCTTGCTGATGATGCTAGTTGAGAGTTTTCAATGACAGGTGCAGGGCAGGATGCATCTTGGCATGCACCATGAACAGGGGATTGGCGTGCATGCACAACAGCAGAACAAGCAGTGGTGTCATCCGCAGACACTGTTGCTGGACCCTGGGGTTCGGCCCACTTAGTCGAGTGCTTTGCTGCCATGTGTCTTATCATGCTGGTGGTGGTCCGGGTGGTAGTTTTGCTACTCCTGCTGATGCTGGCCTGGCAGGTGGTGCAAATGCACTTTTTGGGGTTATCTTTAAAAAACAACCAGATTCGGGAAGACTTAACAGTTGTACTGGCAACTTCCGTCTTGTTCGTGTTACAGGGAACAGTTGCCTGCCTTTTGTCTGCAGCCACCACACTGATTGTTCTTGCCTGTTGTGGTGCTACGACTCCCTCCCCCTGTGTGCTGCTGTCCTCGCTCTGCATGTCACCTTGCCTGGTTAGGTCAGTGATTTCATCGTCCATCACCTCATCTTCCACTTCCGCACCCTGGTCCTCCTCCTGACTTTATGGCAATTGTGTCTCATCATCGTCCACCTCTTGTGTCAGTTTCCCACCGTCACCTTCGTGTGACCGTGGCTGCTGAAATATTTGGGCATTACTACTTGCGATCTCCTATTGCCCCGCTTCAAGTGGACCGGGTGATAGGCCCGAATTTATAAATGGAAAAGTGAACATCTCTTCAGAGTGTCCAAGTGTGGGATCAGTTGTCTCCGGGAACTCGGCATGGTGGGAGGAAGGAGGATGAGGGTGAGGAATATGCAGTCCAGAAAGGGTGGTGGTGGTGGTGGCTAAGTGAATGGAAGCATTATCTGCTATCCAACCAATCACCTTTTCACACTGCTTTGTGTTCAATAGTGGTGTTCTGAGGTCCCCTATTAATTGGGACAGGAAGGTCGAGCAAGAAGATGTGCGTGTCTGTTGTGGCACAATTTCAGCTTGCCCACAGCCTCGGCCTCCTCCTCTGCATGCACCATCAAGTCCACTTCCCCGTCGCTTGCCACACAACTTGCCCATTTTAAATGGAGGACAATATTTTCCACTTTCACTGCAAATGGTTGAATTTGTACCGCAGTGATTCGTGATACGTGTGGCTGAATTTGGAGCAAACGTATATGTGATACGTGTGACGGAAAACCACAGTTTTAAATAGCTGGCCTGTAGGTTACTATTTTTCACAGCGACCTGGTGTCAGTAACTTCACTGACACACTGCAACAAAATTTAAATGGAGGCCAGAAATGGCTGAGTTTGGAGCGAACTTATATGTGATACGTGTGACAGAAAACCACATTTTTAAATAGCTGGCCACTAGATTACTATTTTTCACAGTGACCTGGTGTCAATAACTTCACTAACACATTGCAACAAAATTTACATGGAGGTCAGAAATGGCTGAATTTGGAGCAAACTAATATGTGATACGTGTGACAGAAAACCACAGTTTTAAACAGCGGGCCTGTAGGCTACTATTTTTCACAGCAACCTGATGTCAATAACTTCACTAACACACTGCAACAAAATTTAAATGGAGGCCAGAAATGGCTAAATTTGAAGCAAACTTATATGTGATACGTGTGACGGAAAACCATAGTTTTAAATAGCTGGCCTGTAGGTTACTATTTTTCACAGCGACCTGGTGTCAATAACTTCACTAACGCACTGCAACAAAATTTAAATGGAGGCCAATATTTTCCACGTTCACTACAAATTTCTGGATTTTTATCTCTGTAATGTGGAAAAAATCTGGCTGTATTCTGTTGTGGCAACAAGCCAATCGAGCAGTAAAATGGTGTTCTATGGATTGCTTTTTAAGCAAATAATCAGGATTAAGATTAAAAAAAGAATTATCCCTGATACCTGGGGCAATTTGTAGAAATATCTGTAACATCAGCAGACTGAACTGAAATGGAGCCTCGTGTGCTGTATTATACACTGCAGTCTTCCACATACACTGCCTGCCTAGCTCTAATATATATATATATATATATGTATATATATATATATATATATATATATATATATATATATATATATATATGGAATACCTAGACTAACAGGATGTTCAATGGACCCTCTTGCTATATGCTCTGCAATCTGCCACATACTGTACACTGCCTGCCTGCCTAACTCCTGCTATCACTTTCACTACTGATTATATGCAGCTGGATAATTCCTCAGAAGGACGGTTAGTTCAGATGGATATAGTTGTGCTGAAAAGTTTACAAACCTCAGCAGAATTTTCCCTTTCTTAGCCTTGTTTCAGAGAATATGAATGATAACAACTCATGGTTATTGGTTGGGTGAAGCCATTTATTGTCAAACTACTGTGTTTTCTCTTTTTAGATCTTAATGACAACCATAAACATCCAAATGACCCTGATCAAAAGTTCACATACCCCAGTTCTTAATACCGTGTATTGCCTTCTCTAACATCAATGACAGATTGAAGTCTTTTGTGGTAGTTTTGAATGAAGTTCTTTATTTTCTCAGATGGTAAAGCTGCCCATTATTCTTGGCAAAAGCCTCCAGTTCCTGTAAATTCCTGGGCTGTCTAGCATGAACTGCGCTTGAGATCTCCCCAGAGTGGCTCAATGATATTGAAGTCAGGAGAGTGAGATGGCCACTCCAGAACCTTCCCTTTGTTCTGCTCTAGCCAATGACAGGTCAACTTGGTCTTGTGTTTTTGATCGTTGTCATGTTGGAACGTCCAAGTACGTCCCATGCACAGCTTCCGGGCTGATGAGTGCAAGTTTGCCTCCAGTATTTGCTGATAACGTGCTGCATTCATCTTTCCTTCAACTTTTACAAAGTTTCATGTGTCTTTGTAGCTCACACATCCCCAAAACATCAGCGATCCACCTCCGTGCTGTACTGTAAGAATATTGTTCCTTTCATCATAGTTGAAGAAAGGAGTACAGCACAGCAAAATTTTCTTGCATACAAATAACAATGTTTTATTGATATAAAACACACAATATTAATAAATTACATACAAGGAGATAGTGTCGGATGGTGTATTGCATCATGGTAGGGTAAGTAAATTTTATAAATTCATGGTACTAGGAGGCTACATAATTGCACGATGCCCATAAATGCCACACTGTCAGACTTAGGTTGCAAACCAGCATCAGGGTAACAGGCTAAGGTCACAATACATGCCATCAATGCCCCGAAATATTTGTGGAAAAATCCGCCCTCCCATACAGCCACATCAGAAAAAACAATGATAGTCACAGTGAGTATTAGAAGTCATAGCCTATGGCTCATACAGACCTAAATATAAAAAAAAGCTAGAAGTGGCATAAGGAGAGGTAACCTACCTATGAAGCACCACTGGTCACAAGGGGAGCATGGAGGTGAAGAGAGGGCATTGATGAATTTCAGCTCATGTTATTTGTGGGTTTTTCTTTGCATCCCAAATAATTTTCCTGGCAGTTGTGGCCGAAATTTTTGTTTGTCTTCCTGACCCTGGTTTGGTTTTTACAGAGCCCCTGATTTTCCATTTGTTAATCACAGTTTGAACGCTGCTGACTGGCATTATCAATTCCTTGGATATTTTTTTGCATCCCTTTCCAATGTTATATATTTCAACTACCTTTTCCTGTAGATCCGTTGACAATTCTTTTGCTTTCCCCATGACTCACAATCCAGAAACGTCAGTGGCTGGATGAAAGATGCAAGAGTCTGTCTGGATGCCAGAAACTCAATCAGCTTTTATGCACACACACTGATTGCAAGCAAACAGGTCACAGGTGAGGATGTTACCTTTAGTAGCCATTCAAACCCATTTGTGTCAAATTCTGTGTATGTTATTGATTCGGTCGACAGGGGTAGGGGTACTTGGATACTGGGATGGATGGGTTACTTCTGTGGGGATCACGGTTGGTTGGTTCCCGGTTCCGTGCCCTGGACCGTCAGTAAAGGGATGGGGGTCAGGATGATGGGAGAATTGAGTCCTGACGCCTCCTGTGGAAACTGGTAAAATCGGTTACCAGCGCTGTGTATGGTTGCTGAGGTGATCGGCATATGGCTTGTACGAACGCTATAGGCAGTAATGTCAAAATAGGCACACACACACATTAAGTCTTTGTTTCAGTACCTTTCTTTTACTGATGTCCGGTAACAGGTACAGTTCGGGAGGGTAACCAGGTTTTCGGTGCAGGTAGAGATATTCACTCTGGAGATTTGTGAGGCCTCCTCTAACAATGTGTGCGTTGTTTGGGATCAGTCCTGCCTTAAGCTGAACGTGCTACCTTCACTTTCTTTGGGGTCCTTCTCCACAACTGACAATGAGGACATTTCCTTGGGGCTACCAATTCTCTTTCTGGGCCCCTGGTCCTATACTTGGTCAAGTTTGGCAACTCTCTCCCCTTCTTCTTCAGGGGGAGTAGATCCTCCTGATCTGTCCGGGTTTTCTATGCTATTCCTGAATTAATAGCAATCTCGGACTCCGGTGTCCGGGTGAGCTAAAGGGATAATAGTTTTATCTCTTTCTCTCTCCTTTTAGCCTCCGTCCCTCTCTCTAGGGCGCTTAACAATGCAGACCTGTTTCCTAGTTGAGGGCTTAACTGGTCCCCAGCCAACAGCTCTCTGTCTCTCTCCTCCTTCATCCTTCTCAAGACTAACTGCCGCTTTTGCTGTCTCCCTGGAAACTGACTCCTCCCCTCAGACCTGGGGTGGAAGGTGTTGCGTGTCCGCAAGTATACATCTCTCCCTGCACCTATGAATCCTGTTTTAATCCCCCGCAGGGGTGCCACATTCCCCCCTGGTCAACTTCAGTCCTCCGGGACTGAAACAATTTTTTTTTTTAACAAAGATAACATAACATTAACATTTATATTTGTAATTTGAACAGAGTCTCAAAAATAAAATTTACAAAAAACAGGGATAATGGAAAAGATGGATAACCAGTCCATACAACGCTAGTCAATCTGCTGCAGGCTGTTAAAGGGAAAGTCTTCTTGTCACCACCAGTCCTGTGGATTCGGTCCATTTTTAAAAATTTGCAAAAAGTTTCAGATGTCCAAACGGGTAAAGTCTCTTTAGGGTTAAAGATTCAAATAGACTTAATAATTCACAATACACAACAAAACATTTACTACATGTGCCTCGGAGCAAAGGTCCTAGGTACAGCAGGGGCCTCTCCCGGTCATAAGCACTGTAGGCCCTTTGGCCCTGGGGTCACCTATTGGCCAAGATTTTGCTCTCCCTAGACAGCTTCTTACACCAACTCTACTCACCCCTTTTTTTATGTTGTGTACCTGGTGTAACCTGTTTTGGTCTACTCGTCACCCTTCTATACACTGACCTTAACTACATATTTACATTTTTTAACCTATTTACATTTCCCACTTGTTATGGTTTACTCCCTGTATCTGAGTGGTGGGTGTCCAAAATTAATACTTGATGACCTCCGTAAAACTGGTATCCCAGTGTGGAGCGAACACTACTTACTGACTCATGTGTTGGTCCCCTGCACGGGCGACATGAGCTTTCTCCTCATCCACGGAACATCCTCAGGGGATTCAGCTAACTGGATTCTGCTTGGTGGTTGTGGCTCCGGTCTGGCTTGCAAGAGTTTTAACACGTAGTCCATGTTTTTGGTTAGTTGTAACACCTGATTACGTAGGTCATCAACAGATTCGGGTGAGACAGCTAGTCCTACTGCTTTTACAGAGTCTTTAGGGGTAGGCTCTAAGTTCTTGTGAGAGGTATTAAAATGGTTCTAGTAGTACAGTTATAGCACGGTCCTTTAAGGTATTAAAATCCACATCTGGATGATCTAGGACCCACATGTGCACCTGCTGACGGTGAAAGTCTGATCTCAACCCATTCATAAACTGTTCTGCAAGCAATTTATCTTCATCTTGCACACTTGCTGGATCTACCTGTTTTATGGACCGGAGTGCCGCTTGTAAACGTAGGGCAAAGTCTCTGATGGTACCTTGCGGTCTCTGCTTGCATTGGTAGAATAGCATCCTTAGTTCAGACTGTGTGCGTTTTTCAAAAACAGCTTTGAGCTTATCAAACACATTTTCTATAGAGTCTCCTTTAGCTTCGCTCCAAGTCTCAGCTTCTAGCTCCGCTGCACCTATTAATTGTCCCTGCACAACGGAGGCTCGCTGCTTTCCTGTCATTGCATACATGTCCAGCACCGCACACATTTTACATTTCAAAGCTGCTAAGGTACCGGGTTTACCTTCATATGTCAGTAACCATTTGGCCCCCGGTACATACAGCAAGGCAATTGGCATTATCGGGGCCATTGCTCCAGATGCTGCGGCTCCTTCACCAGCTGAGGAACCAGCTGCTGCTGCGTCTTGGGCATCCCCTCCCTCAAGGTCTCGGATATTGTTTGCTTCACTCATGATGGTGCTCCCCAGTTAACCGTTGCCAGCCGCTACGATTAACTCCTTCAGTAACCGGTGACTCAAAAAAAAAAAAACGGCGGGGCTATCCTCACGCTCCTTTAGCCGCGCCCCCGCGACTCTCTCCGCTCTGTGACGCAGTTTAATTTCTCTATGACGCAGTAATGACGGCCCGTTTTACAGTACACAAACTTCCAATAAAGTCCAATTTAAGCACACAGTACCCGGTTCTACCGGGCCCGGTATCCTGTTTGTGACGCCAAACTGATTCGGTTGACAGGGGTAGGAGTACTCGGATACCGGGATGGATGGGTTACTTCTGTGGGGATCACGGTTGGTCGGTTCCCGGTTCCGTGCCCTGGACCGTCAGTAAAGGGATGGGGGTCAGGATGATGGGAGAATTGTGTCCTGACGCCTACTGTGGTAACTGGTAAAATCGGTTACCAGCGCTGTGTATGGTTGCTGAGGTGATCGGCATACGGCTTGTATGAATGCTATAGGCAGTAATGTCAAAATAGGCACACACACACATTAAGTCTTTGTTTCAGTACCTTTCTTTTACTGATGTCCGGTAACAGGTACAGTTCAGGAGGGTAACCAGGTTTTCGGTACAGGTAGAGATATTCACTCTGGAGATTTGTGAGGCCTCCTCTAACAATGTGTGCGTTGTTTGTGATCAGTCCTGCCTTAAGCTGAACGTGCCACCTTCACTTTCTTTGGGGTCCTTCTCCACAACTGACAATGAGGACCTTTCCTTGGGGCTAACAATTCTCTTTCTGGGCCCCTGGTCCTATACTTGGTCAAGTTTTGCAACTCTCTCCCCTTCTTCTTCAGGGGCAGTAGATCCTCCGGATCTGTCCGGGTTTTCTATGCTATTCCTGAATTAATAGGAATCTCGGACTCCGGTGTCCGGGTGAGCTAAAAGGATAATAGTCTTATCTCTTTCTCTCTCCTTTTAGCCTCCGTCCCTCTCTCTAGGGCGATTCACAACACAGACCTGTTTCCTAGTTCAGGGCTTAACTGGTCCCCAGCCAACAGCTCTCTGTCTCTCTCCTCCTTCATCCCTCTCCAGACTAACTGCCGCTTTTGCTGTCTCCCTGGAAACTGACTCCTCCCCTCAGACCTGGGGTGGAAGGTGTTGTGTGTCTGCAAGTGTACATCTCTCCCTGCACCTATGGATCCTGTGGTAATCCCCCGCAGGGGTGCCACATTTCCCCCTAGTTAACTCATGTCCTCCGGGACTTAAACATTTTTTTTTTTAACAAAGATAACATAACATTAACATTTATATTTGTAATTTGAACAGAGTCTCAAAAATAAAATTTACAAAAACCAGGGATAATGGGAAAGATGGATAACCAGTCCATACAACGCTAGTCAATCTGCTGCAGGCTGCTAAAGGGAAAGTCTTTTTGTCACCACCAGTCCTGTGGCTTCGGTCCATTTTTAAAAATTTGCAAAAAGTTTCAGATGTCCAAACAGGTAAAGTCTCTTTAGGGTTAAAGATTCAAATAGACTTAATAATTCACAATACACAACAAAACATTTACTACGTGTACCTTTGCGCAAAGGTCCTAGGTACTGCAGGGGCCTCTCCCGGTCATAAGCACTGTAGGCCCTTTGGCCCTGGGGTCACCTATTGGCCAAGATTTTGCTCTCCCTAGACAGCTTCTTACACCAACTCTACTCACCCCTTTTTTTATGTTGTGTACCTGGTGTAACCTGTTTTGGTCTACTCGTCACCCTTCTATACACTGACTTTAACTACATATTTACATTTTTTAACCTATTTACATTTCCCACTTGTTATGGTTTACTCCCTGTATCTGAGTGGTGGGTGTCCAAAATTAATACGTGATGACCTCCGTAAAACTGGTATCCCACTGGTGCGTAAGCCAGGTGTGGAGCGAACACTACTTACTGACTCATGTGTTGGTCTACGTAGCACAGGTATGCCGGAGTGTCTTCCCTCTCCCCTAGTGGGAATGGAAGGTACTCCGATTACAGGATTCCCTAGCTCGACTGCAGCAGGTGGTTCTTCTGCTCTTGATCCTTCTACTGGTTGTGGGAATGTCAACATGGGAATTAAATATGCTCCTTCTATTTGGGGACAATCTGCGGGTAACTCTCCTAAGATTGTCTTAATTGTCCTTTGCGTCTCTTCTGGTATGGGACAAGGGATATACTCTTTTTGTTGTAAGCGTTGAGGACACTTCTTTAAGTGGTTTCGGGACACTGTTGCTGTTGTTTTTCCGCTATCCTTGCTGATTAGACAGGTTTTCTGGTTGTCAAAATTGGATGGTAAAGCAGTGTATGGTTCTTCTTCCCATTGATTATCTAGCTTATGAAGTCTCTTTTTCCTTTTCAAAACCAATTCTCCGGGGGTTAACGGGATTCCTTGTGCGTTTTTATTGAAATTGGTTTCTTGTCTTTATCTTGATTTTGCTAGACTTTTCTCAACACACTCCTGTATTTTATTGTATTGTTCTGTTCTTCTAGTATCCCAATCTGCACTTGAGGGGTCTTCCTTAGGAACTACAATGCCCATTTCAAAGTCCACTGGCAATTTTCCTGGTCTCGCTCTCATCAAGTATGCCGGGGTACAATTAGTTGAGCTTACTGGGATGTTGCTATAGATGTCAATCAGATCTGGTAATTTCTCTGGCCATCTGTTTCTGTCTTCCAAGGGTAGAGTCTTCAGCAATTCTATTACCACGTGATTCATTTTTTCTGACATCCCGTTAGTTTGGGGATGGTAAGGCGTGGTACGAATTTTATTGCATCCATACAAGCTACAGAACTCTTGAAATATTTCCGCTTCAAAGGCAGGACCCTGATCTGTCAATACCTGTTCTGGATATCCATGTGGCCTGCAGAAATAAGCTTGAAAGGTTCTTGCTGCTGTCTGAGCTGTCAAATCCTTCACAGGAGCTACCACTAGGAATCTGGAATAGTGGTCCACCATGGTAAGAGCATAAGTATAGCCTGATCTACTGTGTGTGAATTTGAGATGATCCAAGGCTACCAGTTCCAAGGGCTATTTGGTTATGATAGGCTGGAGTGGTGCTTTCTGGCTGTTACGATCTCCTCTTCTTAATGAGCATGGGTCCCAATTTTTACACCATTTTTCTATTGGAAGACCTCATGCCAATCCAATAAAACCTCTCACGTAACAGTATTTCTAGTTTTCTTCATCCAAAGTGTCCTGCTCCATTATGGTACGCTTCCAATACCATTTGGACATCTCTCTTTGGAACCACAACTTACCATACCATTTCATGTGTCCTTGGATTGATATACCGTCTGCACAATTGGTTTTTATAGATAAATAACCTGCCTCTTTCTTTCCACAGGTATTGGGCCTCTGGGGGAGCATTCTTCTCGATTTTGGAATCCGGTTGGGTTACCAGCCTCTTCACTAGGCTCACTGCCGGATCGCTGTCTTGGGTTTCTTTCCATTCATAATGAGGCAGTTTGTTTAGTGCAACATCCTGACGGTTCTGGTAGATATGGGTTTCTGTCATTTTCCATTTTCTACTTTTATGGAAAGCCGGAAGTTCTATTTCCTCCAAGTCATCTGTTTCTTCTTCAAGCCCTTGCAAATGTACTTGAGGGTTTCTGGAGAGGGCATCAGCACTTGCATTTCCACGGCCTGTTCGGTACTTGATGGTAAAGTCGTACTTCGATAGCCGGGCCATCCAGCGCTGCTCCAATGCACCAAGCTTTGCAGTATCCAAGTGTGTTAGCGGATTATTGTCCGTAAAGATGGTAAATTTTGAAGCTGCTAAGTAATGCTCGAACCTCTCCGTGACTGCCCAGACCAAGGCCAGAAACTCCAACTTAAAAGAGCTGTAATTTTCCGGGTTCCTCTCGGTAGGTCGAAGTCTTCTACTGGCATAGGCAATTACTCTTCCCTTACCTTCTTGTATTTGGGACAGTACTGCTCCCAGGCCTACATTACTTGCATCCGTGTAGAGGACAAATGGTAGGTTATAATCGGGGTACGCCAAGATTTCCTCACCGGTCAGGGCCTGTTTCATTTGTTGGAAGGAGTCTTCTTGTTTCTTTTCCCATTCCAATGGCGGCTCTGCAGACTTTCTCTTCTTAGCTTGGCCTACTAGAAGATCTTGTAGGGGCACTGCCATCTTCGTGTAGCCCTTAATAAATCTTCTGTAATACCCAACCAAACCTAAGAACTGACGTACCTCTCTGACGGTGGTCGGCCTCTGCCAGTCCTGGATAGCTGTCACTTTTTCCGGATCTGGCGCTACGCCATCCGCGCTGACCACATGCCCTAGGTATTTGCCTTTTGGCTTCAGCCGGTAACATTTAGATGGTTGGAGCTTCATTCCATACTTTGTTAGGGCTGTAAATACCTCCACCAGGTGTTCCAGATGTTCTTCATAGGTTTTGGAATACACTATGACGTCATCCAGATATAAAAGTACCATCTCAAAATTCCGGTGTCCCAGGAAGCTCTACATGAGTCTCTGAAACGTCCCTGGTGCATTGCATAACCCAAATGGCATGCTATTGAATTCGCATAGGCCCATTGGTGTTGTGAATGCTGTTTTCTCCCGGTCTTCTTCTGCAACGGAGACATGCCAATACCCACTAGTGAGATCTAATGTGTAGAAATACTTAGCAGTCTTTAATGCGGCAAGAGACTCCTCTATACGGGGTAACGGGTAAGCATCTTTGTGAGTGATCTTATTGACCTCCCTGTAATCCACACACATCCTCATAGTGCCATCCTTCTTTCTGACTAAGACTAAGGGGTCCGCCCAGGGACTACAGCTATCTCTTATAACCCCGTCCTCCTTCATGTCCTGCAGCATCTCTTTAGCACACTGGTAGTGGTTTGGTGCGATGGGTCTATGTCTCACTTTAATCGGGGGATGATCTCCTGCGGGTATGTGATGGTGTACCCCTTTTATCCTCCCAAAATCTAATGGATGCTTACTGAATACTTGGCTAAACTCTTGTACTACCCGGTAAACTCCTTGCTTCTGGTGGTCGGGAGTGGCATCAGTCCCTATGTGCAACTGCTGACACCACTCCTCCAGCTGTCCCTTGGGGTTGTTGTACTCCGCCTGAGTTGACGGGGGCAAGGGCTCTAATGTCTGTATGTTGTTATTACTGACAGTGTACAGCTTTGCTACAGTATCATACCGGGGTAGTTTCACTTCTTCCTCACCACAATTCAACACACGGATTGTTACTCTTCCCCTGCGTACATCCACCACCCCTCTAGCTGTCAGCAGTGTAGGTCTATGCTCTGAATATACCGGTTCTACAATTGCTTGGTATTCCATTCTTCTGATACCCATAGCTGCTCGACACCATATCATCATTTCACTGTTTGCTGGTAATACAATGGGAAACGGGTCTGTTACCCGCGCACTGCCAATCTCCCCCCCAGACAGATTTACCTGTTGCTTGTGAATTAAGGCACGGATTTCTCTTTGAAGGACTCTCCTCCGCCCAATGCCAGCAGTCTCTGTAATCTGTTGGAGTAAAAACATCACTTCTTCAAGGCAGTTTTCAATCACATTAGTACCAAGCAACATCTAAGGACATTTGTTATTGGGGTCATCTTCTACCACACATAACCCTTGGCCTCTCAACTCCACCCTCCCCAGCTTTATTGTTACTTCTCTAAACCCCACCTGATTCAGTGGTTGACCATTAGCTGCTAAAATGACAAGACTAGAGTCTGGGGGGCTAAGATCAGCATCAGACATAAATTGCTTGTAAAGGATATGTGGGATGGTGGTGACTTGTGACCCAGTGTCTAATAGGGCCGATGTAGGGATTCCTTCTAGCGTAATGTTGAGGTACGGGTGGCCTCCCACATACCGACTACGCCAGTCATATGGGCCCTGCCGTTTTATTCCTGGGGGTTGGCCCGCGGACCCAGGAATCTCGGGTTTAAACGACATCCTCTTGCAAAGTGGCCCAGTTTGTTGCAACGAAGGCAAACAGGTTGTCCTTAAAAATCCGTGTGGTCGGTGGCTCTGCGTCTGAATGGTGCGTTGGTCCCCTGAACGGGCGACTTGTTGATCCCCTACTCGGGCGACATGGCTCTGTGTCGGAATGGTGAGTTGGTCCCCTGCACGGGCGACATGAGCTTTCTCCTCATCCACGGAACATCCTCAGGAGATTCAGCTAACTGGATTTTGCTTGGTGGTTGTGCCTCCGGTCTGGCTTGCAAGAGTTTTAACACGTAGTCAATGTTTTTGGTAGTTGTAACACCTGATTATGTAGGTCATCAGCAGATTCGGGTGAGACAGCTTGTCCTACTGCTTTTACAGAGTCTTTAGGGGTAGGCTCTAAGTTCTTGTGAGAGGTATTAACCTGCCAGGATGGAATTGCAGGTTTTGCAGGTAATGGTTCTCGTAGTACAGTTATAGCATGGTCCTTTAAGGTATTAAAATCCACATCTGGATGATCTAGGACCCACATGTGCACCTGCTGACGGTGAAAGTCTGATCTCAACCCATTCATAAACTGTTCTGCAAGCAATTTATCTTCATCTTGCCCACTTGCTGGATCTACCTGTTTTATGGACCGGAGTGCCGCTTGTAAACGTAGGGCAAAGTCTCTGATGGTATCTTGCGGTCTCTGCTTGCATTGGTAGAATAGCATCCTTAGTTCAGACTGTGTGCGTTTTTCAAAAGCAGCTTTGAGCTTATCAAACACATTTTCTATAGAGTCTCCATCAGCATCGCTCCAAGTCTCAACTTCTAGCTCCGCTGCACCTATTAATTGTCCCTGCACAACGGAGGCTCGCTGCTTTCCTGTCATTGCATACATGTCCAGCACCGCACACATTTTACATTTGAAAGCTGCTAAGGTACCGGGTTTACCTTCATACATCGGTAACCATTTGGCCCCCGGTACATACAGCAAGGCAATTGGCATTATCGGGGCCATCTCTCCAGATGCTGCGGCTCCTTCACCAGCTGAGGAACCAGCTGCTGCTGCGTCTTGGGCATCCCCTCCCTCAAGGTCTCGGATATTGTTTGCTTCACTCATGACGGTGCCCCCCTAGTTAACCGTTGCCAGCCGCTACGATTAACTCCTTCAGTAACCGGTGACTCAAAAAAAAAAAAACGGCGGGGCTATCCCTCGCGCTCCTTTAGCCGCGCCCCCGCGACTCTCTCCTCTCTGTGACGCAGTTTAATTTCTCTATGACGCAGTAATGACGGCCCGTTTTACAGTACACAAACTTCCAATAAAGTCCAATTTAAGCACACAGTACCCGGTTCTACCGGGCCCGGTATCCTGTTTGTGACGCCAAACTGATTCGGTCGACAGGGGTAGGAGTACTCGGATACCGGGATGGATGGGTTACTTCTGTGGGGATCACGGTTGGTCGGCTCCCGGTTCCGTGCCCTGGACCGTCAGTAAAGGGATGGGGGTCAGGATGATGGGAGAATTGTGTCCTGACGTCTCCTGTGGTAACTGGTAAAATTGGTTACCAGCACTGTGTATGGTTGCTGAGGTGATCGGCATACGGCTTGTATGAACGCTATAGGCAGTAATGTCAAAATAGACACACACACACATTAAGTCTTTGCTTCAGTACCTTTCTTTTACTGATGTCCGGTAACAGGTACAGTTCAGGAGGATAACCAGGTTTTCGGTGCAGGTAGAGATATTCACTCTGGAGATTTGTGAGGCCTCCTCTAACAATGTGTGCGTTGTTTGGGATCAGTCCTGCCTTAAGCTGAACGTGCCACCTTCACTTTCTTTGGGGTCCTTCTCCACAACTGACAATGAGGACATTTCCTTGGGGCTACCAATTCTCTTTCTGGGCCCCTGGTCCTATACTTGGTCAAGTTTGGCAACTCTCTCCCCTTCTTCTTCAGGGGGAGTAGATCCTCCTGATCTGTCCAGGTTTTCTATGCTATTCCTGAATTAATAGCAATCTCGGACTCCGTTGTCCGGGTGAGCTAAAGGGATAACAGTTTTATCTCTTTCTCTCTTCTTTTAGCCTCCGTCCCTCTCTCTAGGGCGCTTCACAACACAGACCTGTTTCCTAGTTCAGGGCTTAACTGGTCCCCAGCCAACAGCTCTCTGTCTCTCTCCTCCTTCATCCCTCTCAAGACTAACTGCCGCTTTTGCTGTCTCCCTGGAAACTGACTCCTCCCCTCAGACCTGGGGTGGAAGGTGTTGTGTGTCCGCAAGTGTACATCTCTCCCTGCACCTATGGATCCTGTGGTAATCCCCCACAGGGGTGCCACATTATCATGCCAAAATCACCAGGGTATGTAAACTTTTGATCAGGATCATTTGGATGTTTTTGGTTGTCATTAAGGTTTAAAAAGAGAAAACACAGTAGTTTGACAATAAATGGCTTCACCCAACCAATAGCCATGAGTGGAGACAAAGGTTTTTTGTTATCATTCATATTCTCTGAAACAAGGCCAAGAAAGGACAAATTCTGCCGGGATATGTAAACTTTTGAGCACAACTGTATATATAGATGGTGGTATACCTACACTAACTAATAAACAAGCAAATCTCTCCCGAGCACAGCTGCATCTCTCCCTACACTGCCTATTTCCGGGGTAGACTGTGACGAGCATGACAGTGCCAAGTCATATATAAACCTGATGACACTGTGTGGCCAGCCAATCACTGTAATGCCACAACCAACATGGCTACGTCATTACGGTGTGGCAGGCAATCCCTTCATGTTCATTGGCTCTCTAAAGAGCGCTTAAACATGCAGGAAGGGGACCCGAGCTCACGCCCGAGCAACCAGGAAATACTCGCAGAGCGCCGAGCATCTCAAGCAGTGAAATGCTCGGGTGAGTACCAAGCAGTGGCAAGCACGTTTGCTCATCACTAATCACAACCACTGATTTTCCACATAGACACATATAGCAAAATATCTTGTGATACAGTATGATTAAATTGTGTTTATTTAAAAGCTAGTAATTTTGGGTCATATATCTTGGGATATGTTAAGCAGGAAAATCTGTATAGCAGGGCATGCCATGATTGGTTACATCTAATGTGGTACTAAAAAAAAAAATGACAATAAGTCAAGCAGATTAAATCAATTAATATATTTAGAATCCATAATGTTTAGTTTCCATGGTGAGTGGGTGCAAGTGGCAAAAAGTGGCAAAATTTACAAAATTGCAACATTGCAAACAGATTTCTGCCAAATGTGTTGCATAAACTGATGAATATGTCTGTAGCAGGTCAGATATGCAAATGTTAGAAAAACAATTCTGGGGCTGACAGTATAAATATAGCAATTGCACTAAATTTGGAAGAACATTTGTGGTACTTATTTTGTTATTTTTTATTTTATCAATAAAACAATATATTGGACATCATGTATGTTATAAAATATCTTTTCATTTTTCATTCATTTTTTATGATAGCTGAAACTTTTTTTGATGGTAATAAAAAGGCAGACAATTAGTGCTGTTCGTTTTTTACAGGAAGAAAGGTTATTGTGCCCAGTACATTGAATAAAATAGAGTTTTATATTTTTGAAAAACTATCAATGATAATATAGTCAACTTATTTTTAGAAAAAACTTTATGCCTTGAATCAAAGAATCATTGAAAACTACAAAGGATCTGCAATCAATCTAGTTAAAATTATTCTTGACAAATAATAGACTTTATTATAATTAGTTAGATCCGAATCATTTACTCTTAAAATCAAGAATTTCTTCACTATTTTTCTTAAGAACTTGAGATCTGATTTGTAGAGTAACACTTTGTAATCATGTAGTAGCCTGATCAGTAGCTACTGAAAATTATTCTAACATTGGATAAGTAGAAGCAATGTTTGACACAGTTCCTTTTGTGTCAAAGGCCTTGATATAAAATAAAGGTTTAGAAGCGTAGTTTATGAAATTGTCATCATTGTTATTTGATTTTTTTATTTTTGCCCCAAATTTCTCAAAAAGAAAACTCTGAAGCGGATAAGTTATGAACTATGTTATTTTGCTGAAGAACAATAAAAAAGAAACATGATAAACATTGTAAGGACACAAAATTGCTGTGGGGACTTTGAGGATATGTGCACACGGTGCGTTTTTGATGAGGTAAAACTGCACGGAATTGGCCCCAAAAACGGATTGCAAACTTTATCCCAGCATTTTCTAGGAGATTTTGCAAGCTCTGTGCACATGATCAGGATTTTTCCTCAAACAATTTCATGTGCATTTAAAGAAGCAGCATGTCCACTCTTTGTGCATTTTTGCCTGCGTTTCCTATACAATGCATTTGAAAAAAATGCATGGCAAATTTGAAGGGAAAACACATCAAAAACACATGAAAACGCATAAAAAAACCTGCTGAATTTCAGCAGCGTTTTTGCTGCCAAGAGGTGCAGAACCTTGCAGAAATGCTGCTGAAATTTCAGCAAGAAATTACTGATCATGTGTAGTGTTGAGCCACCCCCGTAGTGTTCGAGTTCGGTTCGGTTCGTCGAACACCCTTGTGTTCGCCGAACTGTTCGTCGAACTGTTCGTCGAACACCTTCGAACACCGTTAAAACCAATGGCAGGCAAACAAAAACACATAGAAACACATAGAAAACACCTTCAAAGGTGTCCAAAAGCTGACAAACTGCTCTGAAGACACAACTAACACATGGAAAAGTGACAAGTACATATAGTCATGAGAAAAGAAAAGAGGTGGAGGAGTAAAAGGAGGGGGAGACACAGATATAGGCATGTCATGCCCTTCTAAAATCCAAAAAGTGAGAAGCTGACACGTTCAGTCCGCTCCTGCCCGTGCCACCTCCGTGTCGCCGGGTTTGTGCCAGAGCCGCGGTGAACCCTGACGGCCAGCCCCCCTCTCCCAATACTGGTGCCTGTCCGCTGGTGGGTCGAGCGAGCCCCCCTGTGGTGGAGGCAGCTCTAAGCTTTTTAATTTAAATTGTCTCTCTAATTTGAATGAATACACTTTAAATCCATTTACAAGGATCTATTGGAGGGCAAGTCTCATGCCAGCAGCCGCGTAATTCCAGCTCCAGTAGCGTCCACTAAAGCTGCTGCAGTTAAAAAGCTTTTATAAGGATCGAGCTCGGCTGTCCACCAGTCCCAGCCCCTATGCCTTGGGGTGCCTCCTGATGCTCTTCACTGAGTATCCCGTGGTCCCGAAGCATTTCCTTTGAAAAAATTAAGTGTCCAAACTACAGGTGGTGTAGCTTGCTTAACAGCCGGGATAATCCACTGACTAGCAGACACTGCTACTAGGCACAAAGTATTTCCTGGGCTAGATGCAGTTAAAAATTTGTAATTAGATACTCTCGTTGGATGCTGAGAAAGCATTCCATAGAGTCTCCTGGCACGCCATATATGATTCTCTTAAAAAGCTTGGGGTAGGGGTCTAGGGGACCCTTTTATAGCCAAAATCACGGCCCTGTATCGCAATACGTCACCTAGGCTGAAGATAAATGGAACTGTAGCACCCTGAGGGCTCGGTTGCTACAGAGGTATTGCACCTCACCCAGAAGTGTGATATCTCACTCTCAGGTAAGGATGGAATGTGGATCAGGACCCGACACCTGCATGCATTACACCATATTGCCGTGGGGCAGGGCGACCAATATGCCTCTGAGATGGGCACGACAGTCCCTGTCCCTGGCTGGAGTGGGGGCAGGGAACACTGAGGATGGGGAACCCTGTAGTGCAGGAGCAGGGAGGAAGCAGTTCCTGGGTGCATTGAGAAGGGAGTATAAAAGGTGGGCACCATCTTAGTTCAGTGCAGAGAAGTCTGAGCAGAAGTGGCAGGGAGCAGGGGCTCTGCATGAGCTCTGCTCCGGAGGCGGGCCTAGTAACAGAGGCCCAGGCCTGGAAGAGGGAGAAGGATGGAAGAGGAGCAGAGAAGGCTCCAGGAACGAGGAACGAAGGGATCCCAGTGGTGCGGACGGGCAAGTCGCCACCGCACGCTCGAATCCACCTGCATGGAGGGGTCAGGCCAAAGGGGGAGACCGGTCCCCGAAACTAGTGGAGGCAGGAAACGACCCTCAGCTAGAAACCGGAGGCTGTGACATTTTATGTGGCGCTGCCCCTCGCTACACCCGCTAGGAGGGCAGCACATAGGGTCAGGGAAACTGGCGCCAAGTTTACCAAGAGGAGGCCCGAGGCAACCGGACAGAAGGGTTGGTAAGAAAGGCCAGACAAAGGACACACAAAGGGGGTCCTGAGAAGTGCTCCAAAGTTATCTGGGAGTTGTCTGAGCCCCTCACCTGGTGAGCACAGTACGACGTGGGCAGCCGTTACCTGCAGACGTGGTCTGGATAATAAGAACTGTGAGTTAAGGCCGTGGACTGCATCACTGACTCCGTGTCGTTACTGCTGCTGCCCTGCACCATCACCCCCATCCTCCGCATACACTGCCCTGAGGCTATACTCCTCCCGTGGGGAGATATGCTACGCTCTGCTGCACCCACAACACCAGCCTCAGCGGTCTGCCCTGCAGCGGCGGTTCACTCTGACCACAATCCACGGGTGGCGTAGTCGGACATTTAAACATCAAAACCGCATAAATAGTTCCGCCACTGGTTTGACCACCCTGAGCCACGGAACCGGGTCGCCGCCACGAAGACTACAACCACCAGCATCCACCAAAAAGGGTCCGGCTCCGGGTGTCCCAAGGCCCAGGGGGTGCATCAGAACATTTTCATCACCTTTCACAATCACCAATGGGACAAGGCAGGGATGTCCTCTGTCCCCTCTCTTATACATCCTAGTGACGGAGCACCTGCTCTCATCAATTCGCCATAACCCCAATATTAGGTGGATTGAGGTGGGAGGCACCGAGTACAATTGCTCTCTGTTTGCTGATGATGTACTAGTATATATCACTCAATCACATATATCCATCCATGCTGTTATGGCTGAAATAGATCACTTTGTTACATGGTCAAATTTTAAAATCAATGCAGCGAAGTCTGAGGCCCTCGATGTCTCCCTCCCCAAATCCATATAGGATTCCATCCAGTCCAACTTTCCCTTTGCCTGGCCCTCACAGGGTATCAAATACTTAGGAATTCCTATTCATAGAGACCTCTCCCATCTATGTTATCTTAATTTTGGGCCCTTTATTGAACAACTCCATACAGACCACGGTTGGCAAGTTAGAACTGTAAGATTCACTACGTGAACCACTGGTGTTTTGTGGAAAAGCACATGTACACTGTGTTCCAAATTATTATGCAAAAAGTGTTTAGGAGTGATAAGGGAAGAATTTGTTTGTTTGTCAGTTAAACTCATTGATGGTGATGTGTGTCAGGGCTCTTTATATCACTGTAAGCAATTGCAGACACCTGTGCTAATTAGTTTGGCAGGTGTGTCCAATGAAAGGCAAGACTACTTAAGAAGGCTGTCTCACATTATTAAGCAGCCTACATTTTCTGCCAAAATGGGAAAGAAAAAAGATGTGTCGGCTGCTGAGAAGCAACAAATTGTGGAGTGTTTAGGTCAAGGCATGACTACAATCAACATTGTGCGATGATCAGGATGAAGTGTCTTGGCAATCAAGAAGTATGTAGCTGATTCACAGTACACACGTGTGCGTGCTAATAAGGGCAAATTGAGGACTCTTTCCTACAGGCAATTACGTCAGGTTAAAAGAGCAGCGGCAAAAAAGCCTTGTCATAGCAGCAGACAAGTTTTTGAAGCTGCTGGTGCCTCCAACGTCCCCCGAACAACAAGATGCAGGGTCCTTCAGAGGTTTGCAGCTGTGCATATGCCATCCTGTAGACCTCCTCTATCCACTTCACACAAGAAGAAACGGCTCCAGTGGGCCAAACATTACATGAAGACTGATTTCAAAACTGTTTTGTTCACGGATGAGTGCCGTGCAGCGCTCGATGGTCCAGATGGATGGAGTGGAGGATGGCTGGTTGATGGACACCCCACGCAAACACGGCTACAGCGCCAACAAGGAGGAGGTGGAGTAATGTTTTGGGCTGGAATCATGGGGAGAGAGATTTTCGGCCCCTTTAGGATCCCTGAAGGCGCTAAAGATGAACTCCATAATGTATGTGGATTTTCTCAAACAGCACTTCCTGCCATGGTTCAAGAAGAAGAACCATGTATTTCACAGCAAGATCATTTTTTTGCATGATAATGCACCATCTCATGCTGCACATAAAACATCTGCATCTCTGGCTGATATGGGCATAAAAGGGGACAAACTTATGGTGTGACCCCCATGCTCCCCTGACCTCTACCCCATTCAGAACCTCTGGAGCATCATCAAAAGGAGTGTCTATGATGGCGGGAGGCAGTTCACATCTAAGCAACAGCTCTGGGAGGGTATTCTGTCCTCATGCAAAACAATTGAAGCAGAAACCATCCAAAACCTGACAAATTCAATGGACGAGAGAGTTCAGAAGCTCGTTTCGAACAAGGGGTCCTATGTGAAAATGTAACATCACCTAGAATAAAGTTTTGAGTTGAAAACTGTTTGATTTCAGTTTCTAATAACCTGCTAATGCTTATAATTTCAAAAATGACCATTTTTTTGGTCTTTACTAAAATGAAAAGGTTGATCGAAAAGTTTGGGGGATCTAAGAGTGTGGCAACCCAGTAGTCATGATTACTTCGAATTCTGACAATATGAGGGTCATGTTGCAGGTAGTGCAGCAAGAAGGCACTTATGTGTCTTGCGCATCTCGGAGCCCCAAAATTATTTTCCGGGCTAGATGCAGCTAAAAATTATTATTAATTTTAAATCTGGTGGAGCTTAGTATAGATGGGCTAATAGGTTCAGTGCTGCACACTGCTACAAAGCCCAAATTATTTTCCAGTCAAGATACAGATAAACATGATTAGTAATTTGAAAGCTTAAAACGGTTGGTAGGGTGATTTTAACCAATCATCAAGCTTTTACTCTCCCCAGGATGACACAGGGGTAGAAAAGTCGTTTCGGATCCATGATTTGTTCATCTTTATGAACGTGAGTCTGTCTACATTATCAGTGGAGAGCCGCGTGCGCTTATCTGTCAGCACACCACCAGCAGCGCTGAACACACGTTCAGACAGAACGCTGGCTGAGGGGCATGACAAGATCTCCAAGGCGTAAGTGGCTAGCTCCGGCCATTTATCCAGATTGGAAGCCCAAAAAGAGCAAGGGTCCAGTGACACAGTCATGGCTTCAATGTTTACTTGGAGATACTCCTGTACCATCGTCTCTAGGCGTTGACTATGTGTCAGACTTCTTGTCTCCTGTGGCCTTGCAAAGGATGGGCTAAAAAAGTGGTGAAATGATTCCGCAAAATTGATGTTACCAGCAGATACTGTGGTTCTGTTACGGTTTGAGTGCTGAACACTTGACGGTCCCACGGTTTGCAAGTTGGAACTGTGAGATTCACTACGTGCACCACTGGTGTTTTGTGGAAAAGCACATGTAAGATTCTGCAACAGTCTCTGCTGATACTCCTGCATGCGTGCATCCCTTTCTATGGCAGGAATAATTTCTGCAAATTTACTTTTGTACCGGGGATCTAACAGTGTGGCAACCCAGTAGTCAGGATTATTTCTAATTCTCACAATTCGAGGGTCATGTTGCAGGTAGTGCAGCAAGAAGGCACTCATGTGTGTTGCGCATCCAGGAGCACCAAGTCCCTGTTGTGTTGGTGGCGAGGTAACAATCATGCTTCCTTCCTCTGTCCTCTCCCCCCAACCTCGCACAACAGAAATGTGATCAAGGTCTCCCTCATCTGATGAGTCTTCCATCAGTTCGTCCTCCACTTCTTCCTGGGCTCCTGCACCTTCCTCACTAGTTTGGCTGCTACCATGTGCCCTGGTAAAACCATCTCCCCCACCCTCACATGCCTGCCGCCTTGGTGCTGCCGACCGTCTGGACCTTGCAGATGTTAGCCCTTCCGCATACAACTCCTCCTCCTCTACTTCCTCCACCTCCTCTTGTGCCACCACCTGACTCCGAATTCTGTTTAACATGTGCTCCAGCATGTAAATCACTGGAATAGTCATGCTGATAATGGCATCGTCAGCACTAAACATCTTCGTCGCCATTTCAAAACTGTGCAGAAGGGTGCATAGGTCCCTGATCTGAGACCACTCCTCCAGCGTGATTTGCCCCACCTCCGGATCTCGTTGGCCCAGGCTATACGTCAGAACGTATTGCACCAGGGCTTGTCGGTGCTGCCACAGTCGCTGCAACATGTGCAGAGTTGAATTCCACCGGGTAGGCACATCGCATTTTAGCCGGTGAAGTGGCAGGCCCAACGACTTCTGTAGAGATGTAAGTCACTGAGCTGCGGGATGCGAACGGCGGAAGTGAGCACACAGCGACCGTGCCCTCTGCAGAAGGCCATCTAGTCTGGGATAGTGGGCTAAAAATTGCTGGACAACCAGGTTCAACACGTGAGCCATACAAAGCACGTGTGTGACATTGCCCCGGCGAAGGGCCGCACCCAGGTTTGCAGCATTGTCGCACACGGCCTTCCCTGGTTTCAGGTCCAGTGGAGACAACCATTCATGAAATTGGTTCTCCAGAGCTGACCACAACTCCTCAGCTGTGTGACTCACATTTCCCAGACATTTCAAAGTAAAAACCGCCTGATGACGTTGAGCCCTACTGCCAGCATAGTAAGGAGGTGTGCAGGATCCCTTCTGCGCAGTTAGAAAGCTTGTGGCATGACCAGACAGGCTTTGGGTGCAGGTGGAAGACTGAGAGGAGGTTGAGGAGGCAGAAGCAGTGGAGGAACTTTGACATAAAGAGGATTGACGCACAACTCGTGGGGACGGCAATACTTGGACAGCAGCCCCTTGTCCTGCTGTCACCATAGTTACCCAGTGCCCAGTCAGCGACATGTAACGCCCCTGTCCATGCCTACTCGTCCAAGTGTCTGTGGTGAAATGCACCCTGTCACACACAGAGTTTCTCAAAGAAGCGGTGATGTTGTGTGCGACATGCTGGTGGAGCGCAGGCACACCTTTCTTTGAGAAGTAGTGCCGACTGGGCATCTGGTACTGGGGCACTGCGATGGACATAAGGTCTCGAAAATCCTCTGTGTCCACCAGGCGGAAAGGCAGCATTTCTGTAGCCAAGAGCTTGCAGATGGTTAAATTCAACCTCTTAGCTTTCTCATGGCTTGGAGGAAATGGTCTTTTACTTGTCCACATCTGAGGGACCGAGGGCTGGCTATTGTGCTTAGACAGGGTTGATAAGGGTGTCCCCGGCAAACTGCCGGTCTGTGAGGAAGATGCAGGCGGACATGTTAGGTTGCCTTGATCCAAAGGTGGTGCTATCGATGTCGGACAGCGCTCAACACCAGCTGGTGTTACCACCTCCAAAGAAAATGATGACCTGCCAATCACGCTGGCTGTTGCGGGTAAAGAGGTGGCAGGTCTGCACCCCAAAACAGGTGTGACTGCTGTCCCCCCAGTCACAGAGGATGAAGAGGCCGCGGATGCACAAGATATGGCAGACGGTGGTTGGCCCGGCCGGCTAGGCCGCATTGTAGCACACTGAGCTTCCCACTGCAACTTATGCTTCATGTCCATGTGCCGGTTCATGCATGAAGTACTCAAACTATGTATTTTTTGGCCTCTACTTAGCTTTTGCTGACAAATGTTACAGATAACACGAGTTGGGTCATCTTTATCGATCTGAAAAAATGCCCAGGCTATGCAAGGCTTAGCACCCATGCGACCTGAAGAGCCACCACGACTTGTGGTGAGAGGCAGAGTTGTGTTTGAGGATGCAGTTGTTGACGTGCTTCCAGTACTACGTCTCTGTCCAGGAAGGCGCAACCTGACCTCGTCGTCACTAGCATCTTCCTCCACCTCCTCTGCTGACCTCATCTCTTGGCTGACTGTGGGTTGACAGTAAGTGGGATCTCCAACCTCATCATCATCACCCTGTGCGTTATCACACCGGTCGTCCTCAGAGCCAACCTGTTCCTGCCCTGACAAAAAACTAAAGTTGTCGCTCCAATCAGGTATTTGAGTCTCATCATCGTCTTCCTCATTGTCTCCACCAACAGGAGTTCCAGTTTGGGAATGAGGGTCTACATTATGGTCAGAACCTTCTGCGTCTGGTCCTGGATCCGATTCATAAAGATTCTGGGCATCAGTGCAGATCATTTCCTCATCTGGATTCACAGAAGTGCTGGAGTCGACCTCTGATTCCCAGGCTATAGTATGAATAAACAGCTCTGCAGACTCAACCATCTGTTCTACCTCATACTCAGACGGGCAGCTGGAGATTTGGGAGCTGTGAGGAAGCAAGTGCGATTGGGGTGACACCTTTGAGGACTGGAGTATTTGTGATGTTGAAGTTGATGTGGAGGAGAGCCCACTTAAAGGAGCACTTGATATCCGTTGAAGCACCTGCTGTTTTTGTGCCTCATCTGGAATTTGTAGCGATTGGCGTGGCCGTAAGAAAGGGATCTTATCACATGGTCCGCTAAAAGAAGTAGACATTTTAGTTTGGCTGGAAGATGGTCTTTCTTCTGCAGATGTTACTGTTGCTTTAACACCTACCCCACGGACACAACCTTTTTTCCCTTTCCCAACACGCCTATTCCCCTTTCCACCAGCAGCAGGCCTTTTTCCACTCATTTTGGTGGTTAACTAATTCACAACTCTGGAGTTGTTTGCACAAAAAAACAATGGATGGGAACCGAGCAAAGCTGAGTGGCCAAACTGTGGTATTAGGCCAAAACTATTGGCTGGGTTAGATGCAGAAAAAAATTATATTCAATTTGCAACCTGATGGAGGTCAGTATAGATGGACTAATAGAGAAAGTCCCACACACTGCTAGAAGGCCAAATATTTTTTCAGAGCTGGATGCAGAGAAAAATTATTTTTAATTTGCAACCTGATGGAGGTCAGTATAGATGGACTAATAGAGAAAGTCCCACACACTGCTAGAAGGCCAAATATTTTTTCAGAGCTAGATGCAGACAAAAAATTATTTTCAGTTTGCAACCTGATGGAGGTCAGTATGGATGGACTAATAGAACAAGTCCCACACACAGCTAGAAGCCCAAATATTTTTTCAGAGGTAGCTGCAGAAAAAAATTATATTCAGTTTGAAACCTGATGGAGGTCTGTATAGATGGATTAATAGAACAAGTCCCACACACAGCTATAAGCCCAATATTTTTTCAGAGGTAGATGCAGAAAAAAAATATATTCAGTTTGCAACCTGATGGAGGTCAGTATAGATGGACTAATAGAGAAAGTCCCACACACTGCTATAAGGCCAAATATTTTTTCAGAGCTAGATGCAGACAAAAAATTATTTTTAATTTGCAACCTGATGGAGGTCAGTATAGATGGACTAATAGAGAAAGTCCCACACACTGCTAGAAGGCCAAATATTTTTTCAGAGCTGGATGCAGATAAAAATTATTTTTAATTTGCAACCTGATGGAGGTCATTATAGATGGACTAATAGAGAAAGTTCCACACACTGCTAGAAGGCCAAATATTTTTTCAGAGCTGGATGCAGATAAAAATTATTTTTAATTTGCAACCTGATGGAGGTCAGTATAGATGGACTAATAGAGAAAGTCCCACACACTGCTAGAAGCCCAAATATTTTTTCAGAGGTAGATGCAGAAAAAAATTATATTCAGTTTGCAACCTGATGGAGGTCTGTATAGATGGATTAATAGAACAAGTCCCACACTCAGCTAGAAGCCCAATATTTTTTCAGAGGTAGATGCAGAAAAAAAATATATTCAGTTTGCAACCTGATGGAGGTCAGTATAGATGGACTAATAGAGAAAGTCCCACACACTGCTAGAAGGCCAAATATTTTTTCAGAGCTAGATGCAGACAAAAAATTATTTTTAATTTGCAACCTGATGGAGGTCAGTATAGATGGACTAATAGAGAAAGTCCCACACACTGCTAGAAGGCCAAATATTTTTTCAGAGCTGGATGCAGACAAAAATTATTTTTAATTTGCAACCTGATGGAGGTCAGTATAGATGGACTAATAGAGAAAGTCCCACACACTGCTAGAAGGCCAAATATTTTTTCAGAGCTGGATGCAGATAAAAATTATTTTTAATTTGCAACCTGATGGAGGTCAGTATAGATGGACTAATAGAGAAAGTCCCACACACTGCTAGAAGGCCAAATATTTTTTCAGAGCTAGATGCAGACAAAAAATTATTTTCAGTTTGCAACCTGATGGAGGTCAGCATAGATGGACTAATAGAACAAGTCCCACACACAGCTAGAAGCCCAAATATTTTTTCAGAGGTAGATGCAGAAAAAAATTATATTCAGTTTGCAACCTGATGGAGGTCAGTATAGATGGAATAATAGAACAAGACCCACACACAGCTAGAAGCCCAATATTTTTTCAGAGGTAGATGCAGATAAAAATTATTTTTAATTTGCAACCTGATGGAGGTCAGTATAGATGGACTAATAGAGAAAGTCCCACACACTGCTAGAAGGCCAAATATTTTTTCAGAGCCAGATGCAGACAAAAAATTATTTTCAGTTTGCAACCTGATGTAGGTCAGTATAGATGGACTAATAGAACAAGTCCCACACACTGCTAGAAGCCCAAATATTTTTTCAGAGGTAGATGCAGAAAAAAATGATATTCAGTTTGCAACCTGATGGAGGTCAGTATAGATGGACTAATAGAACAAGTCCCATACACTGCTAGAAGCCCAAATATTTTTTCAGAGGTAGATGCAGAAAAAAATTATATTCAGTTTGCAACCTGATGGAGGTCTGTATAGATGGATTAATAGAACAAGTCCCACACACAGCTAGAAGCCCAATATTTTTTCAGAGGTAGATGCAGAAAAAAAATATATTCAGTTTGCAACCTGATGGAGGTCAGTATAGATGCACTAATAGAGAAAGTCCCACACACTGCTAGAAGGCCAAATATTTTTTCAGAGCTAGATGCAGAAAAAAATTATATTCAGTTTGCAACCTGATGGAGGTCAGTATAGATGGACTAATAGAACAAGTCCCACACACTGCTAGAAGCCCAAATATTTTTTCAGAGCTAGATGCAGAAAAAATTATATTCAATTTGCAACCTGATGGAGGTCAGTATAGATGGACTAATAGAATGATGCTATGCCCAAAAGATTTTACTTCACTAGGTGCAGTAAAAAAATTGGTATTCTATACACAGGTGGTATATCTTGCAACACAGATAGGCTACTCCACTGACTAACACACTCTGCAATAGGCCAAAAAGGATTAGCTTTGCTAGATTCAGCCACATGCTGTGAAAAAAACTTGCACAGCACTGGCACAGACCTGCCTGGCAAAAACTGATAGGAACTGATGTAACCTAGTCCTGAAAAGGACTGCAATTACAATTAGTCTTTACTCCCACAATCTATCTATTTAAGAGCACAGACCTGCCTGATAAAAGTCGTAGGAAATGCTGTAACCTAGTCCTTAAAAGGACTGCAATCACAACTATTCTCTACTCCCAAGCTATCTGTAGATTTGTGCGAAAATTGGCTTGAAATTAACAAGGTATAGCGCACACAGCAACAGCGGTGCCGTCTAACACGCAGATGCAGCAGTGAGAAATTGGTGGCGACGGGGAAAATGGCTTGGTCTTATAGGGCAAGGACATGTGACATACAATGCCAATGACACATGCCCTTGCTTGTGTGAAAAAAGCACTTCGCTCCGTGTGTGCGCTGCTGATAGGCTGACAGATTGCACCTCCCCACTGTAAATGCGGGAAAGAGAAAAAAAAATGGAGATCTTCATTATTTCTGCAGAGATCCATCCCCTGCCCCTCCCCCCACCCCGCTGTACACTCAAACTGCGTATTAACATTAATTTTCATCATTACTGAGAAAAAATCCAGTTATGATTTTGGTGCACGAACAGTTATCGAACATAACCTCGAACAGCCGAATTTTTCTCAAATCGTTCGTGTTCGCCGAACGGCTCGAACACCGCCCAAAACAGCTCGAATTTGAGATTGGCGAACAGTTCGAGTAGAACAACGCTCATCTCTAATCATGTGCACATACACTGAAAGAAAAGATTTGGCACTGAACTGGTTATCCTGCTTCAGGCACAATGTTATACTGGCTGCCCACGTCCCTTCACTGAATTTGGATTTATTAAGCTAATACTGAATTAAATACTAGCTTTAACTCTATTATTTATGTACATATATTTTATATATTATTTATGCATTTTGCGGACTATAAGGCGCACTATAAGATGCATTCCAAATTTTGGGGTGGAAAATAGGAAAAAAAATGTTTTTAAATAAAATGGAGGAGTGTGCCATATAGGCCATTTTATCTCTAGTTTAATGGGGGGGGGGGTAATTTGCCGTGACAGTAGAGTGGGGTCACAGGAGGTAAGGTCACTGCTTCAGGAGGCTAGTAGCGCCAAGAGTGGGATGATGCTGTGGGCCCTGGGCTCTCATAAGATGTCGGCAACGGAGAACAGAGTCCACTTTCCCAATGATTTCCCTAAGGTGGGCTACAGGAAAATGGCTACTGGAGGCAGCTCATGTGCAGATTGAGATCTCGGGAGACGGTAGTGAGTCTGTCTTCTGTGACCCTGCTTGATCAAAGCCGCTCTCCACCCTCCAGTAAGCTCACTTCAGATTATAAGATGCATCCCCATTTATCTCCCATATTTGGAGGAAAAAGAGTGTGTCTTATAATCCAAAAAATATGGTACTCTGTATGCACTTCACCCCTACTAGTGTTGACTACAAAAAGCTACATTCTTTATCATTTATTGACTTAAAAAAAAACTGAGCAACTTTACAAAGACATATGCTATTGTGATATTAATTAAAAAAGTACTTTTTGGACATTAAAGGGATGTACACTTTCAAGAACTATTGTCCTCAAAGAAATTGGATGTTTGTAAAAAAACAACAAAAAAAGAAATATGGTACTCACACTTGCCTAGTCCAACAGCACTATCTCCTAGCTGCTGCTCTGGTCTCTGGGTTTTAAATACTGTGGTGATGCCATGACTACTGCGCACATCAGCACTGCAGCCAATCACTCAGCTCAGTAGCTTTGCCTTGTGTCTACATCTTCAAAGCTACTGAGCTCTGTTCGCTCCAAACTCAGTCATTTGTAGTGAGAATGGAAGATACTTTCCTCCATTTAAAATGGGCAAGGCACGTGGCTAGGGAGCTGGACATGATGGTGATGGTGCATGCAGAAGCCGAGGACAAGGCCGTGGGCAAGCTGAAATTGTGCTACCACAAACACCCACATCTTCTCGCCCGACCTTCCTGTCCCAATTCCTAGGGGACCGCAGCACACCACTATTGAACCCAGAGCAGTGTCAAAAGGTTGTTGGTTGGATAGCGGATAATGCTTCCAGTCACCTGGCCACCACCTCCACCAACACCCTGTCTTCCACACGTTCAAGTCTCAGTAGCCGTGAGTCTGGAACGCATATTCCTCACCCTGATCCTTCTTCCTCCCACCATGCCGAGTGCCCGGAGACAACTGATCCCACACTTGGACACTATTAAGAGCTGTTCACGTTTCCATTTATAGTTCCGAGCCCTGCGCCAGGTCCACTTGAAGCGGGGCAAGAGGAGATCGCATGTAGCAATGCCCAAATATATGAGCAGTCACGGTCACACAAAGGCGATGGTGGGAAAGTGTCACAAGTGGTAAACAATAAAGAGACACATTTGCCAGAAAGTCAGGAGGAGGACCAGGGTGCGGATGTGGAAGACGAGGTGGTGGATGATATAGTAACTGACCCAACCTGGCAGGAGGACATGAAGAGCGAGGACAGCAGCACACAGGGGAAGGGAGGCAGAGCACACCAACAGGCAGGAAGAAGCAGTGTGGTGGCCGCATACAGAAGGCAGGCAAATGTTCCCCATAACATCAACACGAAGGAAGTTGCCAGTACAACTGTTAGGTCTTCCCGAATCTGGTTGTTTTTTAATGACTTTGCAAAATAACCCCAAAAAGGCCATTTGCACCACCTGCCAGGCCAGTATCAGCAGGGGTGGCAAAACGACCAGACTGACCACCACCAGCATGATCCGGCACATGGCAGCAAAGCACCCGACTTTGTGGTCCGAACCCCAGGGTCCAGGAACGCTGTCTACGGTTGGCACCATTGCTTCTTCCACTGCTGTGCATGCAAGCCAATCCCCTGTCCATGGTGCATGCGAAGATGCCTCCTACCCTGCACCTGTCGTTGCACACTCTCAAGTAGCAGCATCAGGAAGCACATCAATGTCCTTGTCCCAGCGCAGCATTCAGTTGTCCATAACCCAGTCCTTGGAACGTAAGCGCAAATATGCAGCCAACGCCCCACAGGCCACACTACTAAATTCTCACATTTCACGACTGCTTGCACTCGAAATGTTGCATTTTAGGCTCGTGGAGAAAGAACCATTCCTCATCCTGATGTTGGCGGCAGTCCCTCGGTACTCAGTCCCCAGCCACCACTATTTCTACCGGTGTGCCATCCCCGCATTACACAAGCACGTTTCCCAAATATTAGCCGTGCCCTCAACAATGCAGTTACTGGGAAAGTCCACCTAACCACGGACAGGTGGATAAGTGCTTGTGGGCAGGGAAGGTACATCTCGCTGACGGCACACTGGGTTAGCATAGTGGAAGCCGTGACCCAGTCAGACCTTGGGACGGAACACGTCCTCTTGACGCATAGGATTGCGGGCCCTAGGTCAATCAGGGTTGCCTCCATGGTCTACAGCTCCTGCACCTCATCCTCTTCAGCCTCTTCCTCCTCTTCAGCCTCCATCTCAGAAATGACCACATCAGTCACAAGCTGGAAGAACTGCAGCACTGCCTCGGCCAAGCGGCAACAGGCTGTGCTGAAGGTAATATGCTTAGGTGAAAAACCACACAATGCTGAAGAGTTGTGGACAGCTCTGAAAGAGCAGGCATATCTGTGGCTCACACTGCTGAACCTACAGCCAGTCATGGTTGTGTGTGACAATGGCCGGAACCTGGTGGCAGCTCTGAGGCGAGGCGAGCTAACACACTTACCATGCCTGGCCCATGTGCTTAACCTCGTGGTTCAGCGGTTTCTCAAATCCTACCTGGAGCTGCCGGATCTGTTTGTTAAAGTACACCGCATGTGTGCCCATTTTAGAAAGTGAGCTACAGCTTCTGCTGCCCTTGCCGTGTTTCAGCAGCCTTTGCAGCTTCCGGCTCACAGACTCATGTATGATATCCCAACGCGTTGGAACTCTACACTACAGATGTTGGGAAGGAATTGTGAGCAGAACAGGGCAGTTGTTGAGTACCAGAATCAACAAGGCCGTCGGTATTCAGTTCAGACTCCACACATTAGACCTCAGCAGTGGACATGGATGTCAGACATATGTACCATCCTCCAAAACTTTGAGGAATCCACCAAGATGGTGAGCGGCGATGGTGCCATAATTAGCGACACCATCCCGCTTCTCTGTCTTCTGAAATGCTCTCTGCTCACAATCAAAGAGGATGCATTGTAGGCGGAGCACGATGAGATGGAGCAAGTAACCATACAGGGTGATTACACACAGCCCAGCCTCATCTCATCCCAACGTGTATTGGGTGACAATGAGGAAGAGGAGGAGGACAAGGAAGAACAGGACATAGTTTCAATCGCTATATACGGTACTACCTGCACAGCTCTCATACCGTCTGTTCAGCGTGGATGGCCAGAGGACAGAGAGGAAGAGGAGGAGGAGGAGAGCTGGTCAGTCATCCTCTTGGTGAGGACACAGAAGTCTTGCCTGTTAGTAGTCTGGCAGGCATGGCTGAGTTTATGTTACGCTACCTTTCCCATGACCCTCGCGTTTTCAAAATTTTGGGTGACAGTCATTACTGGTTGGTGACACTTCTAGACCCACGTTACAAGGAGAACTTGATATCTCTTATTCCTGAGGACAGGTCTACAAAAATGGGGCTGTACCTGAAGGCCCTTGCTGCGGAACTATTAAAAAAATTCCCATCTGAAAACGCTGGAGGCAGAGGGCACACTTTGGTGGACAACCAGGGAATACATGCGAGAGAGACACAACTTCAATCCAGCAGAGGCAGGGGAACACTGTCAAAGTTCTGGGACAGTTTTCTCAGACCCTCCAATCGCACAGTCCCTGAGGCGCGGGGTACTCTCACAAGGAGTGCAAAGTTTTGGAAGATGCTGAGGGAGTACCTTGCCGACCATACCAACATCCTCCGTGATTCCTCAGTGCCTTATAATTATTGGGTGTCCAAGCTGGATACGTGGAATGAACTGGCTCTCTATGCCTTGGAGGTCCTGGCCTGCCCTTCCGCCAGCGTTTTATCAATGCAGGTTTTTAGTGCCGCTGGTGGAATTATAACTGATAAGCGCATCCGCCTGTCATCTGACAGGCAGACTCTTATTCACTTATTTAAATGAACAAGGGCTGGACGGGACAAGAGTTCTCAACACCACCGAATGATAGCAGCGTAAAATAAACTCAAATCCAGTGTCTTTCCTTGAGAGGTGTATTCCCATGCACCTTTTCACACCCAGACATGGGTATACACTTCCTGATTTTGGCTATTTGCTCTTGTCCTCTTGGCCAGGGACAGTACGGAGCCAGTCCACAGCATTTTTTGCTGAGTTGTATTTCACCACAGCCATATTCTTTAGCTTGGTGAAAGAACTTGGGAAGCCATATCTACCCAGCTGTCATTTCTCCCAGGAAGTCCTCTAAAGCTGCTTTCACTTGAAATGTGGTCTATTAGGCTCATGGAGGTGGAAGCTGTCCACAATCTTATGGCGGCGGCGACCAGGTATCCATACTCGGTCCCCAGCCGCTACTATTTGTTCCAGTGCAGCCCCCATCTGTCAGTTTTATGTTGGCTGGTTATCAAAAATAGAGGGGCCCAACTGCGCTCCCTGTGGGAACCACAGCTTTTGACCTGTGGCAACCTCAATGATGTCACCGCAGGTCACTGAAGCTGCACTCTTATGCAATTTATAGGCGGGGAGGTCCAATATCAATGGCCCCTTCCCAGTCTGAGAATACCAGCCCCCAGCTGTCTGCTTTAGCTTGACTGGTTGTCATAAATGAGGTGAAACCAAGCCATTTCTTACAAAAAATATTTATTTAAATATTTTTTTAAAATGGTGCTGGGATTCCTCTATTTTTCATAACTAGTCAAGATAATGCTGACAGCTGAGGCTCAGCTGTCGGTTTTGCCTATGTTGGTCAGCAAAAATAGAGGGGACCGCACACCAATTTTTAATTTATATTATTTATTTATTTATTGCAAAGGCGCCAGCTGATGAATACTCTCATCGTACACTTGCTCTTACTGCTATCAGCGAGACCGGGCATACAATGATGAGAGTAGTGCTCTCATCATCAGCCAACACCTTACTTACTGCCGATCAGATCCGATGTTTCTTGCACTGTCACACAGATGACAACATGGGAAACACTGGCTGTTCGGGCCCCTCATTCATTTGAATGGGGTCCGGGTTTGGTTTCGAGTTCAGGTATCGTTCTGGTGCTCGAACCAATCTTTTTTTAAATGTTCAGCCAAACCCGCTGGACTCGAACATCCATGAGTTTGCCCATCCCTACTGCTGTCACATAGTGAGGTGAACAACAAGAGTTTGGGACAATTCCAATTGGCTACACTTTGTCGCAGTGGACAGGCTTTTACGCTTCTTTGATCAAAATAGAGTTAACTAAGTTCCATATGTTATTTACATGTACATATTATTTATTTATTACTTACTAAAGGTTATTTGCTCATTTTCTTTTTATTTTAGATTCTTTCTGTTCAATGGCCACAGTGTGAATATACATATACACATTTCGCCTATACTAATATGTGTTTTGGCTCATTTTTTTGTTTTTTTGTCTTGGTCTTGGTGGATTGCTGGTTAGTTCTAGATGCCTTTGTATTTTTATACGTTTCCAATCATTTGGAAATCACTTTCATGAAAGTGGAAACCCCCTAATAAAGTACAGTATTGGTCATTACAGGTGAGTGGATTGCTTCAAGGCAAATCAAATTTGCTTTGAATTCTCTCTTTTGCACTTTACAATGGTATAACAGAAAAAAGAAACCCACCAACAGCACTTTGTAAATGCATACCAGTACCAGACTTATGCAAGAGCACTTTGTAAATGCAATCTAGTACCAGACTTATTATTATAAATGATAATATAAAGCCTATACAGAAAAAAAGCATCATAAATAGCGTAAACTATAATGCTGCTTCTGAAAGTGGAGACTTTTAATATGGTATAGCAATATAACACTGAGATGCAAAGGGCCAACCTTTATCATTTATTCTGGGGACTCGCTCTTTAGCTACATGCAAATATTGCCTGATTTTTTTCACAAATTCCTGGTCAAGGTATTCGCCATACATTTGAGTGGAAAGGTGTTTATGTCAGTGACTCACCCCCTGGGCCAGTGCTGTAGTGCGGCGCACGTGCGCGCGGGGGATACCCGGAGCCGGATCCGATGGGGGTAGTAGTCTTCGTGTGGCGGTGACCCGGTCCGCGCTCAGGGTGGTCAAACTAAGTGGCAGTTCTTGGTATGATGGTATTAGTGTCCGACTACGCCACCCGTTGAATGCGGTTATGAAACCGCCGCTGCAGGGCAGACCGCTGAGGCCGGTGTTATAGGTGTGCAGCAATGTTGATATAACCCCCAACGGGAGAGGTATGGCCTCAGGGCAGCGGATGTGGGTGATGTTGGGAGTGATGGTGTGGATGTCCCAGCACTAACGGTGCGACAAGGAAGCACGGAGACGCGAGGGTACAGTTCAGGGCCTTTACTGATGGTACAAGGCAAATTCCCCCGGGAGTACTGGCTAGTAGTTGGGGCCTGGTTAGTCTGCGAGTAAGCCGGAGTTCCCCTGGCCAGGTGGAGTTGTAGGCCTTCCCGTTAGTCTGTATCCTTCCTGGCTACCCTGCTTTCGGCGGTTACAAGTAGCCCACGTCCCTGGGTATACCGTGTGGTGCTCACCCGTATGGCTGGTGACCTGGGGCCTCCTGTTAGCCTCCGCTCCGGGATGGCGGTGCTGGTCCCTTCGTTGTGACTGAGCCTCCGGGCTTTTATGGCCAGAGGACCTGGAATCCCCTGCCGGATGGATTCTGCTGCTGGGTATATCTTAGTCCCCACAGCCTCGGACTCCTGTGTCCGGTTTTAGTACCTTCTCCCAGGGCGAGCTCTGCACAGCTCCAGCCCCTGGCGCTTCTCCTTGGCTCCTACAGAGCTCCTGATGTCTATCTGTCCCTGTTTCTGCGTGTCCAGACCAGACTCCGTCTCTGTCTGGAACTCCTCTCCTCTAACCCTGCCTCAGCCCCAGTTTATGTAGGGGAAGTTCTTCCCCTCCCAGGACTGGGCAGGAGGTGTGGCATGCTTAGGATTCCTGCCCAGGAGACCTCCCACCTGCTCACAGACGTAATACTGCTATTACTGTGGAAACCAGACCCCTGGGGTGCCACATTCCCCCCTAGTGAAATTTAGTACTCCCGGACTAAACATTTTTTTTTTTTTTTTACAACATAACAGGGTATAAACAATAACAATTAAATACATGAGATGGTCACGGCGTGTCCGTAACCGGGAAGCAATAAGGGTGTCCATTTCACCAAAGAACAGGGAGCCGTAACCAGGTAGGGGTCTGTCCTGCCCCGAGTCTTTAACAGTCTTTAGTCCATTCCTGGGTTACGCTCCAAACATATTTACAACAGAGTTCCGGTTACTCACTGTCCATAACCTGTCAGTCCATATAAAGAAATCTGTAACTGAAAAACATAATTAGCAACGGCTACAACAAAACAGGTAAACATAAAATAGTTAAAGCAACTAGCCAACTTAGATTCTCCAATGTACGGGCATCTGGCCTCTGGTAACCCTAGTGGACCTACGGAGCTCACTAACTGGTCCTGCACTACAGGGTGTAGGAGGTGTTATGGGCAGGCTGGGGAGCTTTCTGCGCACTCTTTGGCTCACTAGGGGCACGGCAGGCTCACTACTAGCAGAGGGTTGATCCTCCTGTACTGCTGGCGTGGACTCTTCTGCCTCTTGGGCCGGCTGCTCTTCCAGCTCTACTGGTTCCTCTGTAGGCACTTGCGGGACTGGCTGGAGAAAGGTGAGGACGGGTACCACGACAGCACCGTTTACTTGTGTCCAAGACCGGGGGAAGTCTCCGAGTACAGTCCTGATCATTTCTTCCCTTTCCTCTGCGGGTCGAGGGTTTTCTTGATCTTCTTCTTCAGGGTTTTGCAGCTGCTCGGGACACTTCTTCAGGTGGTCTCTGGAGACAACGGCTGTGGTTTCTCCTCCATCCTTACTGATCACGCAAATCTTTGGGTTCTCATGGCTTGATGGCAGTACGGTGTACGGGTCCTTCTCCCACTGGTCGTCCAACTTGTGGAGCTGTCTTTTCCTCTTCAAGACCTGCTCTCCAGGTACCAGGGGAACAGCGGGAGCATACTGATTATAAGCCCTCTCTTGCCTTTCTCTAGCTTGAGACAGACTTCGCTCCACGCTCTCCTGCACTTTCCGATACTGCTGCTGCCGTCCTGTATCCCAGTCTGCCTCTGGCGAGGTGTCCTCGGGCGTCAGGACTCCCATATCCAGGTCGATAGGCAGCTTACCAGGCCTCGCTCTCATTAGGTAAGCCGGGGTACAGTTGGTAGAACCTACAGGGATGTGGTTGTATAGGTCCACCAGATCAGGCAGCTTCTCAGGCCACAGACTGCGTTCTTCCAGGGGCAATGTTTTCAGGAGGTCTATCACCACCTGGTTCATCTTCTCGCAGAGTCCATTAGTCTGTGGGTGATAGGGCGTTGTTCTTATCTTCATGCAGCCATATAGGTTGCAGAACTCCTGGAAGACTTCCGCTTCGAAGGCTGGCCCTTGGTCTGTCAGCACTTGGTCCGGGTACCCGTGTGGATGGCAGAAGTGCTGCTGGAAGGCTCTAGCTGCTGTTTGAGCCGTTAAGTCCTTGACCGGGACCACCACCAGGAACCGGGAGTAATGATCTACGATTTTGAGGGCGTAGACATACCCAGATCTGCTTGGAGCCAGTTTCACATGGTCCAGGGCTACCAGTTCCAGTGGCTGTCGGGTGATGATGGGCTGCAAGGGAGTCTTCTGGCTGGCACGGTCCTTCCTTCTTAGGTGGCACGGTCCACAGTCTCTGCACCACCTCTCGATGGCTCCTCTCATGCCTACCCAGTAGAACCGTTCACGCAATAAGAACTCCAGCTTCTTCCACCCGAAATGTCCTGCTCCGTTGTGGTACGCCTCCAGAATCATAGCCGCGTCTCGTCTGGGGACCACTACCTGCCAGGTCAACTCATGTGTTCGAGAGTTAACCATTCTTCGGCACAACTTCTCCCTGTAGAGGAACAGCCTACTTTTCTCCTTCCACAGTTGCTTAGTCTCCTCTGGGGCGTCTGGGTCCAGACTGGCATCGGCTTGGGTCAGAATTTCCTTCACCAGACGGACTGCAGGATCACTGTCTTGCGTCTCCGCCCAGTTGTAGTGGGGCAAGGGATTGAACGTCGCGGAGCGTCTGTCCTTCACACGGTGGGAATACAGGGTAATCCCATGACGGTGGAACGCAGGGAGCTCAATTTCTTCCAGATCTTCTGGATCTTCCCCTACGTCCGGTAAGTTCGGCATTCTAGTCAGGGCATCCGCGTTGGCATTTGAGCGTCCTGCCCGGTATTTGATGGTGAATTCAAAGTTGGACAGGCGAGCCATCCATCTCTGTTCCAGAGCACCGAGCCTTGCAGTGTCCAGGTGTGTCAACGGGTTGTTATCCGTGTACACGATGAATTTGGAGGAGGCAAGGTAATGCTTGAAACGTTCGGTCACTGCCCACACTACTGCCAGGAACTCCAGCTTGAATGAGATATAATTCTCAGGGTTCCTCTCGGTGGGTCGTAGCTTTCGGCTAGCGTAAGCGATTACTCGTTCTTTTCCTTGCTGGATCTGGGACAGCACGGCTCCTAGCCCGATGTTACTTGCGTCCGTGTGGAGGATAAAGGGCTGGCTGTAGTCTGGATATGCCAGGATTTCATCCCCCGTGAGGGCCATCTTCAGCTGGCAAAAGGACTCCTCTTCCAGCTTTTCCCACCTGAAGGGCGGCTTCTGGTTTTTGGCTTTTCGAGATTGACCTATCAGGAGGTCCTGCATAGGGGCTGCCATTTTGGTGAAACCGGGAATGAATCTTCGGTAGTAGCCTACCAACCCGAGGAACTGCCGCACTTCCTTTATGCTGGAGGGTCTTGGCCAGTCCTTAATCACGGTGATCTTATCAGGGTCAGGAGCCACTCCGTCAGCACTCACCACGTGTCCCAGGTATTGCACCTTTGGTTTCAGGAGGTGACACTTGGAGGGTTTCACCTTTAGGCCGTAGTTTGCCAGAGCTTCGAACACTTCTGCCAGGTGTTTCAGGTGGTCCTCGTAGGTCTTGGAATAGACGATGACATCGTCCAGGTATAACAGGACCGTCTCGAAGTTCCGGTGTCCCAGACAGCATTCCATCAACCGTTGGAAGGTTCCTGTTGCGTTGCAGAGCCCGAACGGCATACAGTTAAATTCGCTGAGACCCATCGGGGTGGTGAATGCGGTCTTCTCTCGGTCTGCCTCTGCTACAGGAACCTGCCAGTACCCGCTAGTGAGATCCAAAGTAGAGAAGAAGTTAGCAGATTTTAATGCAGCTAAGGACTCTTCTATCCTTGGTAACGGGTACGCATCTTTGTGTGTGATACGGTTGACCTTCCTGTAGTCTACACACATTCTCATAGTGTTGTCCTTCTTTTTCACTAAGACTAGTGGAGCTGCCCAGGGGCAACAGCTGTCCCTGATTACCCCAGCCTCCTTCATGTCTCTAAGCATCCCCTTGGCGTGTTGGTAGTGTGCAGGGGGTACGGGTCGGTATCTCTCCTTTATGGGAGGATGGTCTCCCGTGGGGATGTGGTGTTCTACCCCCTTTACTCGCCCGAAGTCTAACGGGTGTTTACTAAACACTCTCTCGTACTCTTGAACCACCCGATAGACTCCTTGTTTCTGGTATGAGGGAGTGGAGTCAGTACCCAGATGTAGTTGCTGACACCAGTCCTCCACTGGTTTCTTAGAGCCGTTACCTTCCTCTGGTTGAGATGGAGGCAAGGGTTCCACGGCCTGTACAGAATTCTGGTTTATGGTGAACAATTTAGCTAGCGTGGCATACCGGGGCAGGTGTACTTCTCTCTCACCGATATTTATGATGCGAACGGGCACCCTCCCATGGCGTACATCGACCACCCCCCGTGCTGTCAAAATGGTGGGCCTACTGTCTGAGTAGACGGGTTCTACCATTGCTTGGTAGTCTCTACCTCTCAGACCAATAGCTGCCCGGCACCAAATCATCATCTCACTTTTTGGGGGCATGGCAATAGGGAACGGGTCACACATTCTCACGCTACCTATCTCACCACCAGATAGTTCCACCTGTTGCCGCTTCATCAGTGCCCGGATCTCTTTTTGGAGCACACGCTGCTGGCCGGAACTGGCGTTCTTGGCAACCTGCTGTAAAATGAGAATCACCTCTGCAAGACAATTTTCAATTACATTGGTTCCCAGGGTGATTCTAGGGTGACTCTCATGACGGTCTATGTCCACTATAATCAGTCCTTGTGCCGCCAGTTCGACTTTACCGATTTTAATGGTCACCTCCTTGAATCCCACCTGCGGCACGGGCTGACCATTGCTGGCGATGATACTCAGGTCGTCGTCTGGGTAGCGGGTTATGTCCGAATCATTCCAGTACTGCTTGAAGAGCACGTACGGGATGGTGGTGACCTGTGACCCAGTGTCTAGTAGGGCACTCATAGGAATGCCATCCAGTACCACAGGCAAGATTGGACGTCCCCCTACGTATTTATCACGCCAGTTTGATGGGCCTGATGGTCTTATGCCTGGGGGTTGGCCCTCTACCCCAGGTTGTGCCCGTTTAAATGACAGTACCTTGCCACATGTCCGGGTTGATTGCAGCGGCGGCAAATAGGTCGTCCGTCCTCGTTGTATCGAACACTGGGTCTTCCTCTGGCCGGTGGGGTCCTCCTTGGTCGGCGCCACGGGATGTCCTCCGGTCCGGATGCCAGCTCGATCTTCCCTGCAGTAGAAACCTGTAAAGACTGCACAGTTCGGGTTAGCGCGGCAACGCTTTTAGTTAGCTCTTGGACCTGATGGTGCAGGTCTGTAGCCGGGTCACTGTTTAAAGCCTGCGCATCAGCTCCCACAGGCCCTGCAGACAAGGGCGCCGTCTCCTGGTGATAAGTGATAGCAGGGCGCCTGTGGGTCACAGCGCCACCTGGTGCCGGTTCTCGGAGCACCCGGATGGCTCTGTCCTTGAACTGTGCAAAGTCCAGGTCAGGGTCCTGTAAGGCCATTGCCCGCAACTGGGTTCGGTGGGCATTGCACAGTAGACCCTCAATGAATTGTTCAGTCAACAGCTTATCTTCATTTCCCACGCTGTCAGGGTCTGTCTGCTTAATGGCTCTCAGGGCCTCTTGTAGGTTTAGAGCATAGTCTCTTATACTCTCATGTGCCCGTTGTTTGCACCCATAAAATCTTAGTTTTATTTCGGCTGAGGTGCGGGTGTCAAATGTGTCTTTCAGCCGGGTTAGTATGTCTCTGACAGTCCTCTTCCTCCCAGGTGGCCAGGACTTTACCTCCCTTTGGGCTGCCCCGATTAATTGGGCCACCAGGATGCTCACTTTTTGCGCCTCCGTGAGGGGATACACCTGGAAGAGGCTATCCAGCCTTTCTCTGAAGTCATTTAGGGTATGTGACTCCCCTGAGTACTGGGGTAGCCAGGCTGCCCCCGGGATATAGGGCATGGTGAAAGGCATGACCGCAGCAGCGGTGGCGCTGGCGGCGGCTGTGGCGGTGAAGCTCTCCTCCGTATCCGACATCCTCCTCCCCCCTAGTGGACCGTGGCCTACCTTGCGATGATCCTCTTCCGTAGGCCGCGGCTCCGCAGTGGATCGTCAGGGTTGAGGACCTTCCGTCGCGCTCCTGTGACGTCGGCGTCTGCTGGGCTCCTTCCAGGACCTTACGCAACGTCCGGACGTGAGGCGGGGCTTCAGTTCTCGCGGGCTTTCGGAGTCCACGCCCCTCTTCTTCCCGCGCGGCGCCCTCAGGATGGCGTCCAATGGCGGGAAAACTCCACGGATGGCGGGAAGAAGGCAGAAGATGGCGTCGGATGGCGGGAATCGGCTCCAGATGGCGGGAAACGACTCCAGACGGCGGGAAACTTCACCACAGGTAAGTATAAAAGTCTCTTTTTTCAGGCACGCAGTACCCGGTGGTTGCGGGCACGTAATCCTGCCGACTACGCCAAAGTTGACTCACCCCCTGGGCCAGTGCTGTAGTGCGGCGCACGTGCGCGCGGGGGATACCCGGAGCCGGATCCGATGGGGGTAGTAGTCTTCGTGTGGCGGTGACCCGGTCCGCGCCCAGGGTGGTCAAACTAAGTGGCAGTTATTGGTATGATGGTATTAGTGTCCGACTACGCCACCCGTTGAATGCGGTTATGAAACCGCCGCTGCAGGGCAGACCACTGAGGCCGGTGTTATAGGTGTGCAGCAATGTTGATATAACCCCCAACGGGAGAGGTATGGCCTCAGGGCAGCGGATGTGGGTGATGTTGGGAGTGATGGTGTGGATGTCCCAGCACTAACGGTGCGACAAGGAAGCACGGAGACGCGAGGGTACAGTTCAGGGCCTTTACTGATGGTACAAGGCAAATTCCCCCGGGAGTACTGGCTAGTAGTTGGGGCCTGGTTAGTCTGCGAGTAAGCCGGAGTTCCCCTGGCCAGGTGGAGTTGTAGGCCTTCCCGTTAGTCTGTACCCTTCCTGGCTACCCTGCTTTCGGCGGTTACAAGTAGCCCACGTCCCTGGGTATACCGTGTGGTGCTCACCCGTATGGCTGGTGACCTGGGGCCTCCTGTTAGCCTCCGCTCCAGGATGGCGGTGCTGGTCCCTTCGTTGTGACTGAGCCTCCGGGCTTTTATGGCCAGAGGACCTGGAATCCCCTGCCGGATGGATTCTGCTGCTGGGTATATCTTAGTCCCCACAGCCTCGGACTCCTGTGTCCGGTTTTAGTACCTTCTCCCAGGGCGAGCTCTGCACAGCTCCAGCCCCTGGCGCTTCTCCTTGGCTCCTACAGAGCTCCTGATGTCTATCTGTCCCTGTTTCTGCGTGTCCAGACCAGACTCCGTCTCTGTCTGGAACTCCTCTCCTCTAACCCTGCCTCAGCCCCAGTTTATGTAGGGGAAGTTCTTCCCCTCCCAGGACTGGGCAGGAGGTGTGGCATGCTTAGGATTCCTGCCCAGGAGACCTCCCACCTGCTCACAGACGTAATACTGCTATTACTGTGGAAACCAGACCCCTGGGGTGCCACATCAGTACGTTTTATCATAAAATTTTGCAGTTTTGAAATTAATTATTAATAACTGTGGGTTTTTTAATGGGTAAACAGCAGTATTACCTATAAAAATATATGCCAATTAACAATCAATTAGAAACCATGCTATTTCGCAGTGAAACCACATTTTTGCCCTCTATTGCAACAAAATAACATCTCTCATTAGGTCATCACTTGTCAGTGCATGTTGGGAGTCACAGTTCCCAATTGAGAAGAAAATGTGATGTCAGAGGCCTTGTCATGCAGTAAGTCCCAGCCTGATGTGAAGGACCAATAAGATATGCATGATGGGAAAAAGCAAAAAGCAAAAAGAAGAGGCACAGAGGACTGGACTGTGGCCTGTAGGTCTAGTGAGGTATTAACAATGTGGATACAGTCTAAACCACATTTCCCTGATACATTATAGGCATTTGCCTAATTCAAATCTCTGCAGATTTGACCATCTCTACGATGCAGCAATGAGTCCAGAATTCAATCTAGCTGAAAGTCTTTGAAGAGAGCTAAATTACTTGGAAAAGTAACTCCACAAAATTTCAAGAGCTTGAGAGAGCTGCACTTGAACTCAGAACAGTGGAAGAAACTACCAGCAGATATATGCAAAAGGTTCAAAGATGGGTACAAAAAACATTTTGTTCCCAAAGTTTGTCCAACCAAGTATAGAGAATGCATCTTCAATCTTGTCCATGTCATAAACTATATTACATTATTTTTTTTTAATGATTGCATGTATGGTGATTGGTCAACTATTATGTTGAATTTATTTAAACATATTATTAAAATATTATAATAATATGTGTCCACTTATTTATGAAGATATTGGCTTTGTTATAATAGACATACATGCATTTTTTTCTTGCATCTGCAGATACTTCTTCATCAAGAACATTAACTTCCCTTTACCTGGAACAACACAGTAGCAAAGTTTTATCAGCAGATTCTAATAGCAGTGCTTGAACAACTTTGTAGATGAAAAGACAGTAGCAGTGCTGGAACAAATGATGTACCAAAGTAGTAGCAGTGAAGTCTGAGTAGCAGTGCTGGAACAATGATGATGTTTGTCTATATCAGTAGCGGCTGAGTAGCAGTTCTTGAATAATATTGTAGCACTGGAGGCACTTAACAATTGTGAACTACAATGAAAGATAGAGAGCAAGTTCATAACACTAAGCAGTGACAGGACACCAATTTACTTGAATCCTCAGATGGCATCTAACTGCCTAAACTGGACTATATTAACCTGGCAGAATAATGTCACAGAAACCTATCAAATTGCAAAAAGTCTTAAGCAAAAAGGTTGAAAGATGAAGCACACAGAGCTGGAGCCAGGATTCATGAGAAAGAAGTCACATTAAAAAGCATTGACATAAAACTTGTCAGTAGTCTCTTGCTTGAGGAATGGAGGAATTACCTCCTCTAGAGTAAATCTCTGTTATAGCAATTTGGTAATTTGACCAGTAACCAACATTTACTTGCACTAGATTTGAGTCCAGTCTGACTTCTACATTCACCACTTTTTATTCTGCTCAGGTCTTCCAAAGTTTTCACTTCCTTCCCATCCTTTCCTTTTCCCATCTATTTGACCCAACTTCATTTTACCAGGACACATAGTTTTTCTTTCAATCACTAGATAGCCACCTGGAATAAAAAGCCTCAAATATATAATTGACGCTTCTACCCCTCACACGGTAGCATGCCAACATGATGGATGGCTGCTTGTTCCTGTGTCCTTTGTATATTAACAGTCCTGATTTTTTTTGATTGTTATTAAGATCTAAGGTCCAGAGTCCTTCAATGCAAAATCCTGAAAAACATACAAAATAAAAGCGTATTCTTAGCACAAAGCAATTAAAACCCTTTGTATACACAGTACTGTATGAGTACATGGAGTTCTGCCAGTTCAATATCACTTTTGCCCCACATATACATTACAGATACATTACAAAATAATTATTCTTTTGCTATTTTTATAAATACTTTTTCATGCTTTAACTCCCTCAGTTGTGGCAACTGGCAACTTCGATGAATGCATAGTAGATAAGGAGTGTCCTAAGAATTAATTGATACATGAAATTAAGTATGTAGTGATAAAGCCAGCAGTGTTTTATAGTTTTGTCCACAAACCACCAAAACTGACCAGTACTAGCATCCGGAAATTATTTAAAAAATTGATTTTCTAACTATCATTCTATCATTGAGTCTGTGCAAGAGAAGCCAAAAAGAGCTGGAACATTGTAATTAATCCAGTCGCTTACTTTATCTTCGCTTTTCGTCCTCGCAGTTAACAGCGTCAACTGAGTAATTTGGTGGTGAGTGAAGGTCAGTGTCCACTGTTTCATATTAACCTGAAAAATGACATTTTGATTTCTCACTGTAAAAGGAAAGTGCTTCTTTTGTAATGAGCCATGTCCTAGTGTCATAGACTTTCATTGGGTCACATGGTTGACTTTAGTGCCACCAGATGTTACTGCATGTCATCTTCAGTAGAAATGATCAAAAATATTTACAGAAACCTGGGCCAGTGGCTTTGTCAGTAGTCCTTCTGCCTGTAAAACTCCTTCCACTTGTCAGGTGCATTTACATGCCGAGAGCATTATTATCTGTTACGGATCCGGGTGGTGGAACCTCTGTGCTGCGGTGCAAAGAGGGGCCAGAGGTGCGTGAGTATCTACTCGGCCCGACCAAGGTTGCACGGTGGCTCAGTCGCCTCCGTGAACCAGGGAGGAACTGAGCAGAGGACCAGGTGCCACTCTGGGACCGACCTTGTATGATAGCAAGTGACTCCCATGGGTCAGAAAGCAGGAACTGACCGGTACAGCGGATGAGCTCGGCAGGCAGGCTGACGGGTGGTTCGGGTAGACAAGCAGGCTGATTAGGCTGATAGTCTGGCGAGTGTTCCGGGTAGGCAAGCTGGCGGGTACAACAGGTAGCTGGCAGGTGACTCCAGGTAGGCGGGCACGGCAGGTAACAGGCAGGAGCTTCCAGGTAATCGAGTGGGCAAAGCCCATAGACAGACTGGCGGACAGGGCTGTAGACAGACTGTCGGGCTGTATAGTTGTCAGACTGGAGGACTGGACTATAGAACAGGATGGCGGACAGGACTGACTTGCAGAGGACCTCAGGCTGAAGCAAAGTAAGTAACACAAAGCAACAACCTTGCACGGGCACCTCCATATTGGAGGAGGTGCCTTTTATGGGGAAAGTCCTCCGGCCATTGGCCGGGGACTTTGTAGGACGGCGCGCGAGGCCCCTTTAGGAGGGAAGGAGCGCACCCTAACTACAGAGCCAGGGAAGCTGCGTGCACCAGCAACAGCTGCAGGGAGGCCGGAAGACACCGGAGCAGGACCGCAGCGGTAAGGGGGATGGCGTCTCTGCCTGGCAGAGGGCAGAGATGCCGATGCTACATTATCATTGCAGTGTGATGCATGCACGTCATTGCACTGAGCCTACTAATCAGAACATCCATATGGATGTGGGCAGGTAAGGTGTGCTTCATAGGGATCTAGTTGGCAGCCAGGGACTATTAATGTTGCTGCTGCACCAGAGTCTTATAAATCTTCTTGCTAAACTCTAGTCTCCAATCATATATTTGCCTTTGCTGCATGGTGACAAAATGGCTGTATACTTAAAATACTGTAGCTGAGATGACAACACTATAAACAAGTAGGATTATTAGAGAGACATATTTATAGCTATAGATCCCATATCGGCAATCCATCAATTACAAATAGTAGATTGAGATCTTCAGAAGTTACATTAAATTGTTGTGAAGTTTAAGAACTATCAACTTCATTCCCCAAAGTTTATGATTGTAAGCAAAGCTCACTTAAGACCTTTGGCCTACTAGAGTAGAGGTTTCCTGCATGAGCAGGTGTAAAGAATGCTGTTCGTCAAGGCCAGAAGAGGCCTGTTTTGTGCACTGCTGTGTGAGTTGTGAAAGTAGAGTTGTTGTAGAATTTTTAATTTAGCTTTTTTTTAAACTCTGGGGACATGGGTGAAGAATTATTTTTCTTTTGAGGGAGTCCAATATGTGCACTATAAACATTGAGGGTGATATTGTAACGCTGAACTTAGCTCAGTTAATTTAAAGGACACTTTTGCTACTATTACTATTACATAGAAACTTGAGAGCCAGGCACATTGTTAAATTGCATCCCTTTTAGGCCACAATAATTCAATAGAAAAAAGGGGAGGAGATTAATTAATATGCAGAAAACAACTCCTAAATTATCATAGACGAGGAGCAGAAATGGAGTTTTTTTGAAAATAATAAGTTCATCTTTATTGATACAAAAACGTTTGATTAAAAAGAGTAGCATATCATAAAAATGACAGACCACACAATGAAAGTTCCAAAGAGAGAAAAACAAAAAAAAAGGAAATGGAAAGAAGAGAGGGAGAGTTCCACTAAAGGGCAGGTACAAAAGTTCAATGCATAAATGGTTATACGATTAAGCCAGGAAAAGTTCACTTAGTTAAAGTGGTAATAACATCCTACTCATATCATACTGCAGGATCTCCTGTCTATATTGAAAAGCAATTCCTCATACCAAGCTGCAAATAGTCATCGCCATATATGCAGTTGAACTTCCATTTGTTCTCCCCATCTATATTGCTCCATTTGTTCTCCTCATCTATATTACTATTACTTGTGGTTATCAAGACACTTTGAAGTTAAAGCATAAAATTGTTAACTTTCTGCAGTTATTTACCCCAGATATATTGTGATAATAGATATATAATGAAAGCTCAAATGTAATTGATTGTTCATTCTCATTAAAGTATTCTAAACAGAATTATTCATAGTTATTAACACTAAACCTGGAAGGTTCACATTAACTTTAGACTTTTCTTGGAGCTTATATATGAGTTATAAAAACAGTTGTGATACATTTTTGATCATTCATAACAGCCATTATTTAAATTGGTGACAGTTTTACATACTGCCAATGGTAATTCTTTCGACATTATTGATAGATAATTTTTTTGGCAGTGTATGTTCATATTTCTTTTTGATCATTGGATTATGTCCAGCAACTCCATCATTGGTATATTATGCTCAAATAAAGCAGAGATATTTTTTTCTCATCTCCAACTGCAGAAATATGTTCAACTGGAGCTATTCAACAAACAATCGTTAATATATTTGCCTAAGTGTTTTTGCATGCTGATTTCTTCATTCTGTTTTCTTTGTTAGTGTGAGTACAAAATTCATCCTATCTGTGATATGTTATACAATTTCATACTGAGATGTGAAGTATAATTTAATCTTCATTGCCATTTTCCAGTAAAAGTGACATGTTTTGCCAAAATGGAAATTACAGTTTTCAACGATGGGTCTGTATCTGCAACATCTGAATCAAGTATAAAGTATGTTACTTGTGGGCAGGCAAAAGAACAACTATGCAAATTCCAATATTTATTACTTATATAGCACTATTATGTTCTTACAGACAATATCATCAAAATCCATATTAAGGTTCACAATCTAAATTCCTTATCAGTATGTCTTTGCCATGTGGGAGGAAAAGATCCTAGTTACTTACCAGTAACAGGATTTTACAGAGCCCATGACAGCACCACCTGAGAGATGGTATCCGACCACCAAGGACAGGAACGTACTGAATAAAAAGGCGGTACCTCTCTTCCGCATCAGTTTTTGTTTCAGAGCATGAGAGGGCCTCTGAAAAATAGTTTAGTACACAACTACCACCAAAACATTTATTTATAAAAACACCCTTAGAAGTGCACACCATAAGTGATAGAGGGGAGGAAATTAAAGGGGTGCTGTCATGGGCTCTGTAAAATCCCGTTATCGGTAAGTAACTACGATCTTTTCACCTTCTCCCATGACAGCACCACCTGAGAGATTTAAAGAGATCAGACACCAGAGGGAGGGATCACCACTTGTAACACCTTCCTCCCAAAGGACAGATCTGTAGAAGAGGAAGGGTCAAGACGGTAATGCTTGTAGAATGTAGAGGGGGATGACCAAGTTGCCGCCTTACATATGATGTTGATGGGCACATCCGCCTTCTAAGCCCAGGAAGCAGCTACAGCCCTGGTGGAGTGGGCCTTCAGGTTCTCTGGAACTGTCAGATTTCTAGAAGAGTACGCTATACCAATGGTGTCCCTGACCCACCTTGCTATGGTCCCCCTTGTAACCTTAAGCCCTTTTCTAGCCCCCTGAAATGAGACGAATAAGGCGTCACTTTTCCTCCAGGCCTTCGTCACCTCCAAATACTGGACTAATACCCTCTTTACATCTAAAGTGTGAAGCCTTTGTTCATCCGAATCTCTAGGATCAGGATAGAAGGAAGGGAGAGTAATTACTTGCGTCCTATGGAATTTGGAGGATTCTTTTGGAAGATAGGCCGGGTCTGGTTTTCAGGTTACTCTATCCATACACATTTGAGTGAACGGATGGTTTACTGACAGCCTACAAGCTGACGTTAGGGCTACCAGCATGAATGTTTTTAAGGTGAGAACTTTCTCCAAAACCTTCTCTAAGGGCTCAAAGGGAGGCTTGGTTATTGCCTCTAGAACTAGATTAAGGTCCCAAGGAGGCATTCTTGGAATAGGAATGAGTCTAGATCTACTGCAAGCTTTAATGAATCTGATGATCCACATATTTGCTGCTAAGTCGCAATTATATAGTGCCCCCAGAGCTGATACTTGTACCTTAAGGGTACTGGTTGCTAACCCCATGCTTAAGCCCTTCTGAAGGAACTCCAACATGGTCCCAATAGGAACCCTCCCTTTGGCGGACAGACCCGTGGTAGACAGAAATTTAGCCTAGGTTCTGCCATAGATCCTAGTAGTCACCGGCTTCCTACTCGCCAGTAGAGTAGCAACTAGACCTGGAGAAAACCCCTCCTGTGTTAGTAGTGACCTTTCAAAATCCAGGTCGTCAAATGAAGGCCCAATCTCTGGGGATGGAAGACTGGGCCCTGCCTGAGGAAATCTGCGTTGTCCGAAAGGACCCATGGTTCCGCTTGGGACATTCTCTTCATCCAAGTGAACCATGGTCTCTTGGGCCAAAACGAGGAGATCAATATAACCCTTGCCTGTTCTTCTCGGATCTTCCTCAGGATAGTAGGAATCAGCATTAGAGGGGGAAAGGCATAGGCCAGGGTAAAGTTCCAGGGAATTTGCAGCGCATCCACCGCAAAAGGCTTCTCCTTTGGATTCAGGAAGCAAAGGATTTTGGGTTTCCGATTGCGATTGTTTGCAAACAGATCTATATGAGGTTGTCCCCATCGGCCGACAATCTGCTGGAATATCGCAGGATTCTATTCCCATTCTCCTTGTTTCAAGATGTGCTGACTTAGAAAATCGGCTCTTACGTTCTCTTCTCCTCTTATATGCAGCGCTGAGAGCGTGAATAGATGACTCTCCGCAAAATGAAGGATCTGATCTGTCACTAACATCAGAGGAAGGGATCTTGTTCTCCCCTGATGATTAAAATAGGTGACTGTTGTTCGGTTGTCTGACATTATCTGGATGTGTTGACCCCGAAGTAGAGAACTGAACTCTACTACTGCGTTTCTGACTGCCAACAGCACCCTCATGTTGGAGGAGAGACCCGTCTCGCTGTCTGACCAGAGGCCCTGTATTGAATGATCTCTCAGGTGAGCTCCCCAGCCTTCTGCGCTTGCGTCTGTCGTAATCGTATCTGACACCTGGAAAGACCAAGGAACCCCCAGAGATAGATTTACCGGATTCATCCACCAATCCAGCAAGTTGATTACCAAACTTGAAAGGGATATTCTTCCATCCAAGTGACCTCTGAGCCTTCTGTCTGCTGTCAGGATCTCCTGCTGTAGACATCTGGAATGAAGCTGGGCCCACTGTACTGCTGGGATACAAGATGTCATCGTACCCAATAGAGACATTGCATTTCTCAGGGTCATGGATGGATTGCTGATTACGCGTGAAATGAGGGAACTGATCTTCAATTTCTTGTCCTCTGGCAGAAGACAAGTCTGATTTTCGGAGTCTAAAATGAAACCCAAAAAGGACTGAACCTTTTTTGGTTCTAGTCTCGAATTTTCTAAATTTAAAATCCATCCCAGGCCATTTAGACTGGCCATGACTTCTGCCAGAGCCAGTGTACCGAGTTGTATCTGCCCACCACCAAAAAATCGTCCAGGTAAGGGATGACTAGGATATCGTTCTCCTTTAGATGTGCTGTGACTTCCAGGATAATCTTTGTGAAAACCCTTGGAGCCATGGAGATGCCAAAGGGAAGAGCTACAAACTGAAAATGCTTTATATGCTTGTCGAACTGTACAGCTACCCTCAGAAACTGTTGGTGTGCAGGAAAGATTGGGACGTGGTAGTAAGCGTACTTCAAATCGAGGACGCACATGTAATACTCTGGAAACAACATCTTTATTGCCGATTTTATTGACTCCATCTTGAATGGCCTGTAAATTAAATGGTCGTTCAGCTTTTCAAGTTGACAATGGTTTTGAAGGAGCCATCCGGTTTCTTTATTAGGAAGAGAGTTTAGTAAAACCCTCTCCCTTGCTCGGGCACTGGTGTTTCTACTAGAACCCCCTTCACAACCAGAGTGAGTACTTCCTGCTGCAGGGCCATCTGTTCTCTTAGGCCTCTGGGGGCTGAAATCCTGACGGTGTCCCTGGGAATGGTTTTGAACTCCAACTTCAGCCCCCCGAAAAGAAAGTCTCCTTCACATGGGATTGAGCAGAGTTTTGATTTTGACTGCACATCCCCTGGCCAGCTCTTGAGCCATAAAAAATACCCTACGGGCTGCATTGGAAAGGTTTGCTGACCTGGCAGCCAGCCTAACTGAATCTGCCGATGCATCCGCAAGGAATTCAGCCACCCCCTGCATAAGAGGAAGACCCAACAGAATTTTATCTCTATGGATATTGCCTTTGATCTGGTCCTCTAACTGCTGTAGCCAGATCATCATAGACCTGGCGGTGCAGGTGGCCGCCGCTGCCGGTTTCAGAGCCCTTGCTGAGGACTCCCAGGCCTGTTTTAGAAAAGACTCTGCCTTTTTATCAAGCGGGTCTTTGAGGGCCCCCAAATCCTCAAAAGGCAGTGTGGATCGTTTCGAGGACTTCGAGATGGCCACATCAATTTTAGCCTCGTTCTCTTCTTCGAAAGGATACCTCCGCTTAGAAGAAGAAGGCAGCTGGCCCTTCCTCTCTGTTTTTTTCCACTCCCTTTCTATAAGAGTCTTGATCTTCTCATTAACTGGGAATGTGAGTCTCTTCTTCTGATCTAAGCCCCCGAACATGACATCCTGAACTGTTCTGGGAGCCTTGGCATCGGCAATACCCATGGTTACTCTAATAGCCTTGACTAATCTTTCAGTATTGTCAACCGAAAATCATGGCCTACCCCCTCCATCATCATCCGAAGACTCTGATGAAGACAATGACGAGAGGTCAGAGGGGGAAAGAGATTCCCTCACGATATGGGACTCTACTGATTCTTCTGAGTCCGAGGTAACCCGTTTCTGCTTTCTCCTCTTAGGTGAGGTCAAGTTCTTTAAGGAATCCCTGACCTCGGTCTGGATTAAGGTTTTTAAATCCATAGAAAAGCTAGGGGACTCCTCTGCTATAGTTTTCTGGATACACCCAGAGCACAAGTTCTTAGCATAGGAGTTGGGAAGGCTAACTTTACATAACGCACACTCTTTATTCTTATTCTTAGAACTACTCTTTTTAGGTTCCTACTAACCAGAAAGAAACGAAAAGAGAAAAAAGAAAAAAAACAGACAAGAGCACATTAATAAGGTGAACTTCCACGAAGATCACTCACCATACTGCCGTTCAGACTAGAGTACCAGAGGCGGTGGTTGCCATTCACATGAATGCTCCCATCTGGCGGAGATGGACTCTCGAGATTTCTTTTGACCGGTTCTGCCAGCACTCGTACAACCCCCACTGCTGTGGCTTTGATGATGGGAAAACTCCGTTGCTCCGGTTGTCTCACATTTTGCTTGAGCTGTTTACATTGTTTAGGCGCCTGTGGCTGCTGCTGTTCCTCCTGCTGCGGCGGTGACAGCTGCTGCCAAGGTAACTGCAGCTCCTCACTCATGATGATAGGGATGCAGACACCGCCATCTTGACTGCTTCCCATCTTTTCAAGGCATATGGGGCTCCACCTCCTTTGGGCCCCTCCCCTTCTGGCGGCAGCGCGCTCCCTCTCTTTTTTTATTTATTTTTTTTATTTTTTACTTTACTTCTTTTTTTTGTTTGTTTTTATTATATATATATATATTTTCTTTATTTTATCTTAGCCAGCTGGCACGCTAAGCCGCAGGACCCCTCCTGCTCGTGCGCAGACCCAGCTGCTCCCGGTGCGCTTGCTAACGGGGATGCATCATGGTGATCGCACCCCGCGCATGTGCAGACCCGGGCTTCCGGCGCACTCCTGCCAGGGCGCGACGAGACCCCGCGCGTGTGACGCTCGGACTTCCGGCGCGCTACGTCACAGGGTGCAACACGACCTGCACGTGCACAGCCCGGAAGGCCTGCCTACCGGCGCACCCAACCAATGATCTCCGTGCGTGTGCAGCCCCGGCCGCAGGACCCAGCGCATGCGGGAGAGGACCCCGGAAAACGCCCCCCAGCACGCAGACCCAGGCACTATCAAGATGGGGCTGAGAACAGAGGTCACATCTGCTGCGTCTTCACGGCCTCCAGGCCGCATCGATCCCGGGATCCACCCTCCAGATCCCACGATCAGATAGGCAAGGCAACACCTAGAGAGGCTCCCATCAAGTACAGGAACCAAAACTGATGCGGAAGAGAGGTACCGCCTTTTTATTCAGTAGGTTCCTGTCCATGGTGGGCGGATACCCTCTCTCAGGGAGAAGGGGAAAATGGAGTATTCAGAGGAATCCAATGCAAACGCAAGAGAAATATACAAACTCCTTGCAGATGATGTCCTTGATGGGATTTGAACCCAAGATTCCAGCTCTGCAAAGAAACAGTCACCATTTTGACTAAAGCTGAGAAGATCTTTTAAAATTCTGATCTGCCTGCTTTGCCAAATTTTCCCAAAAGGTTTTATTTGCAAATTGCATAACTAAAATGCCTCTAATTGCTTAAATTGTATGTGTATAACACTGAGAGTTCCCTTTGATGATTATTGAAACCATTTTGAGCTCTGTAATGCAAAACAGCATTTTTAAGGGGGAGATCCGGGACTTTAAAAAAAGACATGTAGTTGCTAACAGAGACAACTACCTGTCTGTTGTACCCGGCACCAGTCATTGACTGTTCCTTCCAGAGATTCAGCTACTCCCTGTCAATAGAGCAGCTGTTAACCTTCCTGTTGACAGGGCAGGACTATTAGTGTCATGCTGAGTGACAGCCGGCTCTCCGCTGCCTAATTGCGGGATGTCGGCTTTCAATCAGTATAAAACCATTAGTCCCTCCCTGTCAACAGGAAGAGAAACTGCTGCTTTGTTGACAAGGAGTAGCTGAATCTCTGGCAGGAGGGGTCAGTGACCGGCACAGGGTACAACAAACAGGTAGTTGTCTCTATTAGCAACTACATGCCTTTTTTCTTTAAAGTCCCAGATATCCCCTTTAATATCCAAGCAAACTCAACCTACCTGGCTAGGGAAAAACGGATTTTAAGCTTTAGTAACCAGCAACCTATTTAGCCACACACAACTATTTCAGGCTTTGTAGGCTACTTATATCGAATGAAAGGTGCAAAAATGATTCTTTTTGGGGACAGACAAATTACTTGCTTTTGATTAAACACATGATGAACAATTGGAAGAATATGTGACATTTTCAAACAGTTGAGTGAAAAAATGATTGTTGTTTGAGAAATAACAAGAGCTAAGCACTTTTCTTAATGAAGATGCTATAGCTTTTCACAAGCTGTTCAAAAATTATTATTTTAATAAGGAAAACAAAACAAGTGAGCTTTTCTGAATGTGAAGCTGGTAAGGCTAGTTGACAAACTAGCAGTTGACTGGAACAGTAAGCTGGTTTCCTCAATGCACAATCAGGTATGGATATTTTCTGTTCTGAAAGAGAAGAAGGAGGAGGATACATACTTGAAGTACTACATAGAGATGAGAAGGATGACAATGATGAAGGAGCTGAACATGACACTGACAAGGTACTACTTAAGGGAGCGTCTTAGCTGACAGAAAGACAAGGATGGTGAATATATGTAGGAGGACAACTTGAGGCTTGCTCAGATTGCTGGTAGGCTTGACTTGCCAAATGAGCAGATGATACAGTTGTGCTAATGGAGAGATGTACCTTCTATTCTATAGGAGCTGCAACGCACCCAAAATACAAATTAAAAAAAAGGCAGAAGAATAGGAGAGTGTTGTTCTTCTCACCACCTTCTCCTATGCTCTTCCTCCTTTTTTGAATTTGCATTCTCAACCCCCAAATGGGCATTGAATATGCTACTTCGCTCCCATTTTGGACTTTAAATACAGTAGCTCCATGTGTCAGTGTTTCATCTCATGTTTTCTTTACTTAAAAAAAGATGCCAGATGGCATGGAATGCATTGTCCAAAAAATAACCTTCATCTATGACTTCGGCTGCAAGAGACGATCTTCCAGACGCGCACCCATTTTTAAAGTTATATTATTAATAGTGATGAGCGAGCATGCTCGCCACTGCTCGGTACTCGGCCGAGCATCTCAGTACTCGAGATGCTCGGAGCTCGCCGAGTACTTTCGAGATGCTCGGGCGGGATCTCGGGTCCCCATCCTGCATGTTTGGCGCTATTTAGAGCACCAATCATGCAAGGATTGTCTGCCACTCACTGTAATGTCACAGCCATGGTGGTTGTGGCATTACAGTGATTGCCCAAATCGATGGGAACAGTGCTCACAGTGAAACATGAAAAGCCGGCAATTCATCAGCGGCATACACCGGTACTCGACAATTTAGAACAGAAAGAATAGAGCATCACACATAGATTAGATAGATAGAAACATGCCAGTCACATATATAATAAGTACAGTGACAGTGTTGGTTACTGTACTTGTTATTTAGTGTTAAAATAAAGGATTTATTAAAAAAAAAATAATAGTGTTTTCATGCACCCGTCTCTTTAAAAAAGCCGGCCGGCAATTCTTCAGCGGCATACATCGGTACCCGACAATTTAGAACAGAAAGAATAGAGCATCACACATAGATTAGATAGATAGAAACAAGTCAGTCACATATATAATAAGCAGAGGGACAGTGTTACTGTACTTGTCATTTAGTGTTAAAATAAAGGATTTATTAAAAAAAAAATTGGCGTAGGGTTCCCCATAATTTTTGTCTCTAGCGAAGGTTAAGCAGACGGCTGGGGCAGATGTTTGAAGCCTGGGAAGGGGGTAATACCCATGGAGCTTCCCAGGCTACTAATATCAGCCCCAAGCTGAATACCTAGCCTTTACCAGCTATTAAAATGGGGGACCCCCAAAAAGATGACGTGGGGTCCCCCCTATTTCAATAGCTAGCAAAGGCTAGACAGACAGCTGGGGGCTGATATTAATAGCCCAGGAAGGGTGCCATGAATATTGGCCCCCTCCCAGGCTAGAAGCACCAGCCGTCAGCTGCCCCAGAAATGGCGCATCCATACGATGAGCCAATTCTTGCACTTACACTCGCTCTTCCCACTACCCTGTAGCGGTGGCAGTGGGGTAATATGGCTGGGGTTGATGTCAGCTTATAATGCCAGCTGCCATCCAGCCCAGGTTAGTAAAGGAGAGGCGTCTATAAGACACCCCCATTACTAACCCCATAGTCAAAGTTAAAAAAAAACACAAACACCCAGAAAAAAGTCCTTTAATTGAAATAAACACACAATTCTTTAATGTTCTAAGTTAAACCATACTTACCATCACGCCCATTCCAGCTGAAGCCAACGATCTCCTGCAATAAAAATAAAATAATAAACCAACCTCATCCTTACCTTTCCATTGTTCCCAGGATGGCTCCAGCTCTACTACATTTACATGACAGGCTGGATCGCAGCCGAAAGCTGCCATCCAGCTTGCTATGCCGCAGACGCTGAGAAGCGTAGGCATGCTTGCACTCCTCAGTGTCTGGCTGTGACAGCATCCAGATGAGCCGAGTTCATGTCCAATGAACTCAGCTCACCTCACGCACGTCACTGACAGCGTGGGAGAATTCTCCTGCGCATGCGGTGAGCATGAGAGAATTCTCCTGCGCTCACTGCAAGCAGTGAAGTGCCTGAGGTGAGCTGAGTTCATTGAACTCAGCTCACCTCATGCACGTTGTTAAGGGGACTGTTGCAAACGACTTTATTAAATAATGGAAAGCAACCGAACCCGGGGTCCGCGATGCAGCCTGGTGGACTGCGTCCGAACACCTTCCGGGTGAGAAGGTAAAACAACCAACTTAAATAACAATCCCCTCCGTGTTACAGCACACCGGAACGGGAATAGGGATTCGCACGATCTCCGTTAACTGCACGAGAGATGTGCAATAAATAATGTATCTGTAGTCCTGTTGCAGCACAGGGACTGCACAGTTGGCGCTCGGATGCATGTGTGATTCACGCCGGCGAATACGTGCTCCCAGCCAGCGTACTACCAGACTGAGGAGTATCTCTCCACATGGCTTACAGGTGGTGCCAGGAATAGGGTGTCTGCAGACTGCTCAGGGTGTAAGGCGACCCCTTTGTCGGAGCCAGACTGTCAGATGAAGTTACCTGCCTATTTCATCTAAGCCTGCCTATTTCCACTAAACCTGTCTGCCATAAACTAAAGCACACATGGAGCCCAAGAGACCAAGCGTCCACACAACACCATCACAGCTCAATGATCAGAGAGCGCCGCCATGTTTGTGGGCGGGCTTTTTAAAGATTAAGCCCTGCCCACCGTCGCACCATTGGTGATGTCACCCGCGACCAATCAGGCGGTGCCAGGTCACCGGATCAGCTGACTCTCAAACCACCAATCACAGTCTGCCGTGTCACGGGCATGCACAGTACAGAGAATCCTGGACTTAGGCTTTAGCAGCCCTGTCTCCCTCCGCAACCTATCCTTCATGTTGCTAGGAACAAAGACCCAAGAGACAACCTGTACATCTCGTGGACCAGATAGGCATTGGGACTGATGATGATGCTGAGAAGCATCAGCCCCAGCTGGACAGGAATGGGAGACCACAGAAGGTTCTGGACCCATTTCAAATCCAGCAAATGCCTGACACCTAACATTATCCCCCCTTCTAACATCCACCTCCACTTGACACTTATTCTCCTCAAAGAGCAGTGGAGCATGAATGTGGTCCACCAATTCCCAGGGGTGATCCTCAGATCCATGACCCCTCCAGTGTACTGGGTAACCTTTTTTTCCACGAACCATCTTAGACACCATAATAGCCTGCACCTCTGGATTATCACCCCTGGTGTCCATAGCAGGTTGGGGTTCAGCGAGTTTAGTCAGGTTAACGGGTTTAAGGAGCGACACATGAAAAGTGTCGTGGCTCCTCAGGTGTCGTGGTAACTGAAACCGGTACATTGTAGAGTTTACTTGGGCCAAAATCTTGAAAGGACCAATAAAGCGGGGGGCAAACCTAGCAGATTCCCCGCGTACTTTAGTATTGCGAGCCGTGAGCCACACTCTGTCGCCCGGATAGAATACGGTAGCAGGACGACGAAGAGTGTCAGCCGACTCTCTCATTCAATTCTGGGAGGCGCCTCCAGAGCCAAATCTCTGACCCCTGGTTCCATGGATGGAACTGGCATAGGAACCGGAACGCGCGGATGTTGGCCATTATTCAGAAGAAGCGGAGTCAGATCTGTGGAGTCCGCCATGGGTAATGGGTGGAGAAGGCAAGCCGGACTTTGATGGGATGATTTACCTCTCGCACAGAAGGTACACGCAAGAACATATTCCTTAACGTCCTGGCGCCACCGGGGCCACCAATAGGACCGTTGAAGGAACTTTGTGGTACGTTTGACCCCAAAATGAGCTCCGATCTTAGGGGCATTTGCTCAGGAGAGCACCTCATTTTGTAGATTAGGGGGAACGAACGTCCTCCCCGAAGGAACCTCGTTTAAGGACACTGGAGCCACCCTCCGCATACTTTCCGAAGGAACGGTGAGCCTGGGCTCGTCATCGTCCTCAGCCATATCCATGGACTGGGACAAAAGGTCTTCCCAAGGGTTCTTTTTGACATAATCTGACAAGACCTGGGTCTCGGGGACAGACAGAGGATCTGTGCCGAGGGCCACATCGATAGAAGGGTCAGAGACTACCCTCCGGGTGACTGTAACCATACACTGAGACACACAATTCTCACTCCAGGAAGAAATTCTCCCCGCATTCCAGTCAATGTGTGGAGTGTGACAATGTAACCATGGAAGACCCAATAACACCTCATCTAATCCACCGGGAATAATAAGAAAGGAGATAACCTCCCGGTGACCCTGAGGAAATGACATGGTGAGGGGAATCGACTGGTGGGTGATTTGCATGTCCAGGAGTGAACCGTTGACTACCCTAATGTTCATTGGTCTTGTTGGTCTTGGCAATAACTCTATAGGGATGGCATGCTTCTGGGCAAACGTAGATGACAAAAAATTGACATCGGCGCCAGAATCCACCCACGCCTTGGCAGTAACTGCGGTTGCTCCAAAGAACAATGTCACTTTATATAATAATTTGGAGGAAGAAGCCCCAGAATCTAACACACCTCCTCCAACGGTGGTTAGACACACTCGTTTTCTCGACTGCTTGGAACCCTTATTAACGGGGTACTCCAAGAGATGTGCAGGTCGGGAACGAGAGGGGCTAGACTCAATCCGGGATATATCCATAGCCTCAGGCTCCAGGTCGGGAGTCGCGGGTTTGGAAATGGGTCTAGAGAAGGATGGTGCCAACCGACACTGAGGTCTGGGGGCCTCCAGCGCTAACTTACTTTCTGCATGATGCAAATCTAATCGGTTAGCGAGAGAGATTAACTCCTACAGGGAGGTTGGAATCTCTCTGGTAGCTAGAACATTTTTAATATGCCCAGCCATACCTTTCCAGAACACCGGGATTAATGACCGCTCCAATTCAGCCACTAAGGTTCTGAACTGGATGGTATAGTGGCTGGTGGTGACCGAACCCTGGACCAACGCAAGAAGCTTAAGAGCCATATCATGTGTGACCTGAGGACCTAGGAAAACACTCTTTAGGGCATTAAGGAAGAGGCCCGCATTAGCCACTACTGGGTCATTGAGCTCCCACAGAGGGGTAGCCCACTCCAGAGCCCTGTGGGAGAGTAACGAGATGACATAACCCACTTTGGCCCTTTTGGAGGGGAAGCGTGCCTCCATCATCTCCAATTGAATGGAGCATAGGTTAATAAAACCTCTGCAGAATCTGATGTCACCAGAAAATTTTTCCCGGAGAGCAAAATGGAATAATGGAGCAAATGCAGCTGCCGCAGCATTTACCGCATCCGAGTTAACCAGATTGGCTGCTTGAGAAGCCGCCTGGGTAGCTACTGCAGTAATATCAGCTACAGGGTCAGCTTGTTCCAGAGTCCTAAGTCTGGCCTCAAGTTGCTGTATATAGCGCTGCAGTTGCTGGTTGTCAGCCATGTTCGGCAAGACCCTTGCTCTCTGATACTGTTAATGGGACGGTTGCAAACAACTTTATTAAATAATGGAAAGCAACCGAACCCGGGGTCCGCGATGCAGCCTGGTGGACTGTGGCCGAACACCTTCCGGTTGAGAAGGTAAAACAACCAGCTTAAATAACAATCCCCTCCGTGTTACAGCACACCGGAACGGGAATAGGGATTCGCACTATCTCCGTTAACTGCACGAGAGATGTGCAATAAATAATGTATCTGTAGTCCTGTTGCCGCACAGGGACTACACAGTTGGCGCTAGGATGCGTGTGTGACTGACGCCGGCGAAAACGTGCTCCCAGCCGGCATACTGCCGGACTGAGGAGTATCTCTCCACGTGGCTTACAGGTGGTACCGGGAATAGGGTGTCTGCAGGCTGCTCGGGGTGTAAGGCGACCCCTTTGTCGGAGCCAGACTGTCAGATGAAGCTACCTGCCTATTTAATTTAAGCCTGCCTGCCAGAAACTACAGTAAAGCACAAGTGGAGACCAAGAGACCAAGTGTCCACACAACACCAGCACAGTGTGCTGCCATGTTTGTGGGCGGGCTTTTTAAAGATTTAGGCCTGCCCACTGTCGCACCATTGGTGACGTCACCCGTGACCAATCAAGCGGTGCCAGGTCACCGGATCAGCCGACTCCCAAACCACCAATCACGGTCAGCCATGTCACGGGCATGCTCAGTACAGAGAATCCTGGACTTAGGCTTTAGCAGCCCTGTCTCCCTCCGCAACCTATCCTTCATGTTGCTAGGAACAAAGACCCAAGAGACAACCTGTACATCTCGTGGACCAGCTAGGTGTTGGGACTGATGATGATGCTGAGCAGAATCAGCCCTTGATGGACTGGAATGGGAGACCACAGAAGGCTCTGGACCCATTTCAAATCCAGCAAATGCCTGATGCCTAGCACATGTCACTGACAGTGTGTGAAAATTCTCCTGCACTTGCAGTGAGCACATGAGAAATCTCTCACACTCACTGCAAGCACAGGAGAATCCTCCCACACTGTCAGTGACATGCATGAGGTGAGCTGAGTTCATTGGACATGAACTCAGCTTATCTGGATGCTGTCACAGCCAGACACTGAGGAGCACAAGCATGCCTGCTCACTCAATGTCTGCTGGATGGCATCCTTTGGCTGCGATCAACCTGTCATGTGAATGTAGCAGAGCTGGAGCCGTCCTGGGAACCATGGAAAGGTAAGGATGAGGTTGGTTATTATTCTACTTTTATTGCAGAAGACATTGGCTTCAGCTGGAATGGGCGTGATGGTAAGTATGGTTTAATTTAGAACATTAAAAAATTGTGTGTTTATTTCAATTAAAGGACTTTATTCTGGGTGTTGTGTTTTTTTTAAATACTTTACTTGAAATTCATGGCGGTCTTGTCTAATATTGGCGTGACCCCATGAATTTTGGGCTTTGGGCCAGCTGATAATACCAAGCTGGCCCTAACCCCTTTATTACCCAGTGAGCCACCGCACCAAGGCCCTGGATGAGTTGGGTACAGCGCCAGAAGATGGCGCTTCTATGAACGTGCCATTTTCTGGGGTGGCTGCGGACTACAATTTTCAGCGGGGGGGCCCAGAAAGCTTGGGCCTCCCTGCCCTGCGGATTCAAGCCCCCAGCTGCCTAGTTGTACCAGGCTGAACACAAAAATAGGGCGAAGCCCCACATATTTTTTTTTTAATTACTGTATATAATGAAATTCATGAAATAATAAAAAAAAGGGCTTTCCTATATTGTTGCGTCCGGCCAGGTACAAATAGGCAGCTGGTGTTTGGGGGCAGCCTGTTCCTGCCTGCTGTACCTGGCTGGACACAAAAATAGGGCAAAGCCCCAAGTCAATTTTTTTTTAATTATTTCATAAATTTCTTGAAATAATTTAAAAAAAATTGACGTGGGGCTTCGCCCTATTTTTGTGTCCAGCCAGGTACAGCATCCAGGATCGGGCAACCCCAACCACCAGCTGTCTATTTGTACCTGGCTGGACACCACAATATAGGGAAGCCCTTTTTTTTTTATTATTTCATGAATTTCATGAAATAATTAAAAAAAAAAAAAATGTGGGGCTTCGCCCTATTTTTGTGTCCAGCCGGGTACAACTAGGCAGCTGGGTCTGGAATCCACAGGGCAGGGAGGCCAAAGCTTTCTGCCCCCCCCCGCTGCAAATTGCAGTCCGCAGCCACCCCAGAAAATGGCGCATTCACAGAAGCACCATCTTCTGGCGCTGTACCCAACTCATCCAGGGCCCTGGTGCGGTGGCTCTCTGGGTAATAAAGGGGTTAGGGCCAGCTTCGTATTATCAGCTGGCCCTAAGCCCGAAATTCATGGGGTCACTCCAATATTAGACATGATCACCATGAATTTCTAGTAAAGTATTTAAAAAAAACAAAACACCCAGAATAAAGTCCTTTAATTGAAATAAGCACACAATTTTTTAATGTTCTAAATTAAACCATACTTACCATCACGCCCATTCCAGCTGAAGCCAATGTCTTCCGCAATAAAAGTAAAATAATAAAGCAACCTCATCCTTACCTTTCCATGGTTCCCAGGACAGCTTCAGCTCTGCTACATTCACATGACAGGCTGGATCGCAGCCGAAAGCTGCCATCCAGCATGCCATGCCGCAGACACTGAGAAGAGCAGGCATGCTTGCGTTCCTCAGTGTCTGGCTGTGACGGCATCCAGATGAGTTGAGTTCATGACCAATGGACTCAACTCACCTCATGCACGTCACTTACAGCGTGGGAAAATTCTCCTGTGCTTGCGGTGAGCGTAAGAGAATTCTCTTGCACTCATTGCAAGCGCAGGAGACTTTTCCCACGCTGTCAGTGACGTACATGAGGTGAGCTGAGTTCATTGGACAAGTCCAATGAACCCAGCTCACCTCATGCACGTCACTGACAGCGTGGCAAAATTCTTCTGCGCTTGCGGTGAGCGTGAGAGAATTCTCCTGCGCTCACGGCAAGCGCAGGAGAATTCTCCCACGCTGTCAGTGACGTGCATGGGGTGAGCTGAGTTCAATGAACTCAGCTCACCTCATGCACGTCACTGACAGCGTGGGAGAATTCTCCTGCGCTTGCTGTGAGCGCAGGAGAATTCTCTCCCGCTAACCGCCTGCGCAGGAGAATTATCCCACACTGTCAGTAAGGTGCATGAGGTTAGCTGAGTTCATTGGACATGAACTCGGCTCATCTGGATGCCGTCACAGCCAGACACTGAGGAGTGCAAGCATGCCTGCGCTTCTCAGTGTCTGCGGCATGGCAAGCTGGATGGAAGCTTTCGGCTGCGATCCAGCCTGTCATATGAATGTAGCAGAGCTGGAACCGTCCTGGAACCATGGAAAGGTAAGGATGAGGTTGGTTTATTATATTATTTTTATTGCAGGAGATCATTGGCTTCAGCTGGAATGTGCATGATGGTAAGTATGGTTTAATTTAGAACATTAAAGAATTGTGTGTTTATTTCAATTAAAGGACTTTATTCTGGGTGTTTGGTTTTTTTTAACTTTGACTATGGGGTTAGCAATGGGGGTGTCATATGGACGCGTCTCCATTACTAACCTGGGCTGGAAGTCAGCTGGCATTATAAGCTGACATCAACCCCAGCCCTATTATCCCACTGCCACCGCTACAGGGCTGTGGGAAGAGCGAGGCTAAGTGCCAGAATTGGCGCATCCCATGGATGCGCCATTTCTGGGGCGGCTGACGGCTGGTGTTTCTCGCCTGGGAGGGGGCCAATATTCATGACACCCTTCCTGGGCTATTAATATCAGCCCCCAGCTGTCTGCCTAGCCTTTGCTAGCTATTAAATTAGGGGGGACAACACATCATTTTTTTGGGGTCCCCCATTTTAATATCTAGTAATGGCTAGGTATTCAGCTGAGGGCTGATATTAGTAGCCTGGGAAGCTCCATGGGTATTACCCCCTTCCCAGGCTTCAAACATCTGCCCCAGCCGTCTGCTTAACCTCCGCTAGAGACTAAAATTACGGGAAACCCCACGCCAATTTTTTTTTTAATAAATCCTTTATTTTAACACTAAATGACAAGTACAGTAATCAACACTGTCACTGTACTTTTTATATATGTGACTGACATGTTTCTATCTAATCTATGTGTGATGCTCTATCCTTTCTGTTCTAAATTGTCTGGTACTGGTGTATGCTGCTGATGAATTGCCGGCCGGCTTTTTTAAAGAGACCAAAACACTATTATTTTTTTTAATAAATCCTTCATTTTAACACTAAATAACAAGTACAGTAACCAACACTGTCACTGTACTCATTATATATGTGACTGACATGTTTCTGTCTATCTAATCTATGTGCCAGTCGGCTTTTTTACAGAGATGGGTGCATGAAAATCGGAGGGCATTAGTGTGTTCCATGTGCCCTGCTATCTTTTTCATGCACCCTCCTATATACCCTGCCTGCCTGTCTGCCTATATATTCTGCCTGCCTGACGTTTAATTGAGCACCGTTCCTATTGATTTGGGCAATTTTTGACCTTCTGCAGACCGCTGGAGGGGACCACCAGAAAAATGCTCGAGTTTACCATAGACTTACATTGGGCTCGTTGCTCGAGTCGAGCACCCGATTATTCCAATGTGCTCGACCCGAGCTTCGAGCACCCGAGCATTTTAGTGCTCGCTCATCACAAATTATTAACCTTTTTTCATGTTATAGGTTAAAAAAATGTTTTGTGAAGCTCAGTCTTTGTTCTTGTGCTCAGTGCGACATTGATTAAAATATTACTTTTCAAATGAGGCATACTCATTTATGCTGAGCATTGTACATACATACTGTATAAAAATAGAAAAATATAAAACAGATGTAATTGCAGATGCAACAGCAATTTTTCTGCATCTTGCCATAAATTACTTTTCATTTGTGTACTTAAATAGCGACCTAGTTTTTTAGGGTTAAGCATTTTTTGCTAAGGGAGGGAAGAGAATTTAAAATACAAAATATATATTTCCATCTTTCCCCCCAAAAAAAAAGAAATTTGCAACAAAAAACTATGCACAGTTACACATTTAAGTTTTTGCAGTCCTATTTTAATATCCTAGTTTTGGAAGCAGTATATCACACAACTATACTGTAGTTTACTGCAGAATTTTTAAGCATTGTTCCTTCCTCTTGGCATTTGTTTTAATGTGGTCTTTTTTGGGCAAAAGGGAATTATTAAAAGAAATAAGTTATGACAGTAAAGTAAGGACATGTAATCTTGTTGATCTGATACACTGTAGCGTCGGCGTCCCTGCCTCCTGCTAGGCAGGGACGCTGTTCCCCTCACCTCTCTGCTCCGTGCCCGGCGGCTTCCTCCCGCTCTGCTTGCAGCGCCCGCTCTCCTCCGGTCACTGTGCTTAGGGCGCGCGCGCGTGCGCTCCCCCTCTCTTAAAGGGGCCGCGCGCGTCGTCCTAAGGAGTCCCCGGCCAATGGCCGGAGGATCCCTCCATATATAAGGCACCTCCTCCAAAATGGAGGTGCCCGAGCAATGTTGTTGCACTGTTCACTACTCTGCTTCAGCCCTCAGGTCCCGTTGCCAGTTACCTGCCAGTTACCTGCCAGTTACCTGCCAGTTAGCTGCCAGTCTCCTGCCAGTTTGCTGCCTGATTCCTGCCTGTCATCCGCTTTCCTGCTTGCTAGCCTGAGGTCCGACGGTCTGCCTTCCGACACCTGTCAGTCTGTCTATGGACCAGCTTGCCCGCTCACCTGGGAGCGCTCACCTGCTACCTGCCTGATAGCCTACCTGGAGGCTCTGCCGTCACATGCTGTGACCACCTGCCAGTCCAGAGACTCTTGCCCGCTCACCTGGGAGCGCTCACCTGCTACCTGCCTGATAGCCTACCTGGAGGCTCCGCCGTCACGTGCTGTGACCACCTGCCAGTCCAGAGACTCTTGCCCGCTCACCTGGGAGCGCTCATCTGCTACCTGCCTGTTAGCCTACCTAGAGGCTCCGCCGTCACGTGCTGTGACCACCTGCCAGTCCAGAGACTCTTGCCCGCTCACCTGGGAGCGCTCATCTGCTACCTGCCTGTTAGCCTACCTGGAGGCTCCGCTGTCACATGCTGTGACCACCTGCTTATCCTGAGACTCTCGCCTGCTCACCTGGGAGCACTCATCTGCCATCTGCCTGCTAGCCTACCTGGAGGCTCAGCCGTCACAGGTCGTACCTGCCCGTTTACCCAGAGACTGCCCCAGTCACTTGTCGTGACCTCCTGCCCGTTTACCCAGAGACTGCCCCGGTCACTTGCCGTGACCTCCTGCCCGTTTACCCAGAGACTGTCCCGGTCACTTGCTGTGACCTCCTGCCCGTTTGCCCAGAGACTGTCCCGGTCACTTGCCGTGACCTCCTGCCCGTTTGCCCAGAGACTGTCCCGGTCACCTGCTGTGACCGCCTGCCTGTCTTCCCTGGTCGCCACCCGCTTCCTTACAAGGACTGCCCCCTTGTATAAGTTGCTCAGAGGTTCCGCCTCCCAGACCCGTTACATACACTCGTTTAAATTGTCAAATTATTGATACATGCACACCACACTGATATTTTGAGCAAGCTGTTGTTGAATAATCCCTTTTGTTCCTCACGTGAACTCTGCCTAGCTTTTTTGATTGATTTCATATTTTTCCTCGGTTGGCTAAGTGTGGTAACAAAGTTTTTATACAGGAATATAATGGTATACTTGTGTTCAAAAATGTGTGTTAAATCAAAATGTGGCATCGACAGTTAATGTGGTAGCGTGAATAAAAAAATTGCAGAAAAAATGTGGGATCCCTAGATGTAGCAAAACTACTAATACTTTTAGCAGCAACCACTCCTGCAATAGTAGTACCAAACACAGGTCATTATTGGACTCTTTGGCCTCTGGAAAGCTTGTTAGTGGTGAGGAAACAGAGGTCATAATGAAATATCTGTCAGGCCATTCATATCAATTGTAGCGGTCAATCATAACACCATCAGCTGGAATCAATTTTCTGCTCAATCCACCTCCTCTGCTGTCATAGCACTTAATCATGTATATAGCAGAATTTCTATTCAAACACCTGATTTTGTACTGCCCCATAGTCCCCTATTGCACAGCACCCCAAAAGGTAAGGAACATATTACACTGTGTGCATCAATATTAGGCAAGTGAGTATTTTGTCCATATCATCGTTTTAACGCATATTTTTCAACTCTAAACTGTATAAACTTGAATGCCTATAGGATGAAGCAGATCAGTTGATGTTTAATTATATAATGAAGGAGGATGTGGCCTAAGGATATCAGCAAACTTTATCAAGGTGTGCAGAATTTTCAGGCAAAATGGGCCAATAAAAATGATTTAACTGACTGAAAAGTCAAAAATTGTTAAAAGTCTTATAGAAGGATGCAACACTTTTGAAATTGCTTTCTTGAAAATGATCACAGAACCATTAGAAGACAATTTCTTCATGCAGTGATAGAGGAAAAAGTCTGCATCTTTCAAGAAAACCATGATTTTTATGCAGGACTCCACCACATGCTTCGAAGTACTACTTGACTAGCCAGTAAAGACCTTAAAGAGAATCTGTCTGGTCTCATTGTAAAAATGTGTGTCATCATGAGAGCAATGTGACAATTATTACTTGATTCACACTGAAAAAATATTACAATTTGAGAGTCCTCTGTGGTTGATACCTTTTAATGGATAACTAGTGTTGAGCGAGCACTAAAATGCTCGGGTGCTCGAAGCTCGGGCCGAGCTCGCCGTGATACTCGGGTGCTCGACCCGAGCAACGAGCCCAATGTTAGTCTATGGGAGACTCTAGCATTTTTGCGGTGGCACCCCCGGCAGTCATTTAAAAGCCGAACAAGTGCCCAAAACGATAGTGACAGTGCTCAAATGACATGGGGACAGCATGGGGATCGCCCCAGGAAGCATTTCTGACCCCCAGGTCACTGCTGTCAACAACGTGGTCAGAGGTATTAAGCCACTTTTACAGGCTCACAATAAAACGTTCAAAAACGAAAGTGAAACTTTTTTCCTGTGAAATATGTTAAGGAACATCCTTTCCAGGGTAAAGACTTGTGTATAAGTTAAAATAAATGACCAAAAACAAAAATAATCCTCCACACCTTCGGCTATGTTCACAAGTAGCATTTTTTATGCATTTTTGCACTTTCGTATTGCTTTCAACTATGACAAATGCATTCACCGTGAAATGTCATTTTAACATTTTACAACCTTATCTGGCCATGTGCTGTGTGACACATGCATAAAGTGCTGAAAAGACAAGGGAACAGCATGGGGAAGACCCCTGGAAGCATCTCTGACTCCCAGGTCACTGTCTAAAAGTGTGCCCATCATAAGTGATCCTTACCGCATCAGAAGATGCAGACTTGCAACTATCCCCATGTAAGTTCTAGTCCCAGGGCAGTGTTCAGTTGTACCTCCCCCATTCCTTGCAATACAAGCTCAAGTATGCAGCCTGCCACCCACCCACCCCCAGGCTGCAATACCATACTGCTTGCTTGCTTGAACTTGAAATTGGGCCTTTTAGGCATGTGGAGGCGGAATCTGGCCACCACGTCATGGCTGTGTTGGCGGCCTGGAATCCATACTCAGTCCCCAGCCGCCCGGCAGCCTGGTGTCCATACTCGGTCCCCAGCCGCCCCGCGGCCGGGTGTCCACACACGGTCCCCAGCCGCCTGGGGGCAGCCGGGTGTCCATAAACGCTCCCCAGCCGGCCCTATTTCTCCTTGGAACATCCCCCCACACACTTTTCTTAGCCCGGCCTGCTTTAGGCAGCATTGGACGAGCCCACCAGAGAACCAGACTCCTCCGGTGGGCCCTGACTTCTCCATCGGTGGAGTTGAGAGTGCCAAGGTGATGAGCATGATGATGATGACAGAAGTAAGCATCTGCTATGTTTTCTTTTAATGCAAGTGTAAGTGTGCAGCCTGCCACCCACCCACCCCCAGACTGCAATTCCATACTGCTAGCTTGCACTTGAAATGGGGCCTTTTAGTTTGGAGGAGGCCGAAGCTGGCCACTACCTCATGGCTGCTTCGGCAGCGAGGTATCCATACTCTGTCCCCAGCCACCCATATTTGTCCTGGTGTGCCTTATGCATAAGACTAAGCGCGTATACCAAAACATTACCTGTGCCCTCCCCAGTGCATTTAGTGGGAAGGAGAGCCTATTCCGCTGTAGTGTGTGCATGCCAAACCCCTGTTCATGGTACATGCGAAGATGCCTCCCACCTTGCACCTGTCATTGCAGACTTGCAACTATCCCCATTCAAGTCCTTGTCCCAGGGCAGTGTTCAATTGTACCTCTCCCATTCCTTGCAATGCAAGCGCAAGTATGCAGCCTGCCACCCACCCACCCCCAGGCTGCAATACCATACTGCTTGCTTGCTTGCACTTTAAATTGGGCCTTTTAGGCATGTGGAGGCGGAATCTGGCCACCACGCCATGGCTGTGTCGGCGGCCGGGTATCCATACTCAGTCCCCTGCCACCTGGTGGCCGGGTGTCCCCGCTTGCTCCCCAGCCTCCAGGGGGTGGCCGGGTGTCCATACTCGGTCCCCAGCCACCCCTATTTGTCCCGGTAACCTTTCCCACACTTTTCTTAGCCTGGCCTGCTTTAGGGCAGCATTGGCCGAGCCCACCGGACTATCAGACTCCTCCGGTGGGCCCTGGCTTCTCCATCAGGGAAGTTGAGAGTGCCAAGGTGAGGAGCATGATGAGGATGATAGAAGTTAGCATCTGCTTTGTTTTGTTGTAATGCAGGCGCATGTATGTAGTAGCGGCTAGGCCTGAGGTGGTCAGCGTTTTGGCGCATATCCTACCTCCTCCGAGGATTGCTGGATGTTTTCCTGCTACTATCCAAGTTCTATGACTCCCGTTAAAACAAAGCTTCAGGTGATAAATGATGGATGAGGTAGTGGCAAAGGAGAAAGAGCAGGAGGAACAGGGACCATTCACATCAATATCAGGCCAGTCAACCAGATATGTCTTGTAGGATATGTTTCTGTAACAAAAGGAGCGGTTCGGCTACACAGTTATAGGGCATACAGTGAGTGCAATGCCTACCCAAAATTTCGAGCCACTCCAATGCCCCTTGGAAATGACATGGAGGTCAGAGGGAGTTAACTAAACCTTTTTTTTCCATTTATAGCAACTGGGTCTCCGGTGCACTGTTGGCCTAGGCAGTGAATGGAAGGCTTTCCAAAAATTATGAGGAACTGCAATGCCCCTTACAAGAGCCATGTGTGGCACCCCAGGGGTCTGGTCACCACAGTAATAGAGATATTATGTCGGAGAGCAAGTGGGAGGTTTCCTGGTCAGGATCCCTTAACCATGCAACATCCTCCTGCCCCAATCCTGGGAGGGGAGAATTCTGCCCTTATAAACTGGATCTGGGGCGGGGTTGAGTGAGTCAGAGAACAGTCAGAGTGAGAGCAAGGGAAAGTAACAGCAAGGAGCTCTGTAGGAGCTAGGAGCTAAAGACCAGGGGCTGGAAGCTGAGCAGAGCTCGCCCTGGCAGAAGACAATAGGAACAGGACACAGGAGTCCGAAGCTGTGAGGACTTATATATCCAGCAGCAGAAACCAGCCGGCAGGGGATTTCAGGTCCTCTGGCCATAGAAGCCCGGAGGCTCAGTCACAAGCAAGGGACCAGCACCGCCGTCATGGAGCGGAGGCTAACAGAAGGCCCCAAGTCACCAGCCATACGGGTGAGCACTACCCGGTACACTCAGGGACGTGGGCTACTTCTACCCGCTTACAGCAAGGTAGCCAGGAAGAGTGCAGACAGACAGGGAGGCCTACAACTCCACCTGGCCAGGGGAACTCCTGCTTGCTCACAGACTGACCAGGCCTCTTATGCTAGCTAGTACTCCCGGGAGGGTCTACCTTATAATCATCAGTAAAGACCCTGAACTGCACTGCAAAGACTCGGAGTCATTCCTGCTGCGCTCGAGCACCATCACTCCCATCATCCACACTCACTGTCCTGAGGCTATACTCCTCCCGAGGGGAGTTATCCCATTATATGCTGCGCACACAACACCAGCCTCAGCGGTCTGCCTCGCAGCGGTGGTACTCCCTGACCTTAATCCACGTGTGGCGCAGTCGGACAATTAACCTCAAAACCTAAGAAAGACTGCCACTGGTTTGACCAGCCTGAGCCACGGGACCGGGTCACCGCCACGGAGACTACAGACCCCAGAGACCCGGCACCGGGTATCCCACACACGTGTACACACGGCCCAGGGGGCGCGTCACATGCAGTACAGCATATTACAAACATAAGTCCCATTATTGGGGAGTGGTTGTCCCATGGTATTTGCTTATGCTTTCCAAGCAAAAGCTGCCAAAAATTAGGACGGAGCAACTTGCAATGCCCCTTACAAGAGCCATGCAGTACAGCATATTACAAACATAAGTCCCATTATTGGGGAGTGGGTGTCCCATAGTATTTGCTTATGCTTTCCAAGCAAAAGCTGCCAAAAATTAGGACAGAGCAACTTGCAATGCCCCTTGCAAGAGCCATGCAGTACAGCATATTACAAACATAAGTCCCATTATTGGGGAGTGGGTGTCCCATGGTATTTGCTTATGCTTCCCCAGCAAAAGCTGCCAAAAATTAGGACGGAGCAACTTGCAATGCCCCTTACAAGAGCCATGCAGTACAGCATATTACAAACATAAGTCCCATTATTGGGGAGTGGGTGTCCCATAGTATTTGCTTATGCTTTCCCAGCAAAAGCTGCCAAAAATTAGGACGGAGCAACTTGCAATGCCCCTTACAAGAGCCATGCAGTACAGCATATTACAAACATAAGTCCCAATATTGGGGAGTGGGTGTTCCATAGTATTTGCTTATGCTTTCCAAGCAAAAGCTGCCTAAAATTAGGACGGAGCAACTTGCAATGCCCCTTACAAGAGCCATGCAGTACAGCATATTACAAACATAAGTCCCATTATTGGGGAGTGGGTGTCCCATAGTATTTTCTTACGCCTTGCAAGCAAAAGCTGCCAAAAATAAGGACGGAGGAACTTGCAATGCTGGCACCCTGGTGGTATAGTGGTGGTGGAGGCTGAGGATAAGGAGAACAAGATTAAATAGCCAAAACGAGGAAGCGTATACCCATGTGTGGGTATGAAGCGGTCCATGTGAATACACCTCCCGAAATAACACAGTGGATTTGACTTTATGTTACTCTGCTGTCATTTGGTGGTGATGAGAAGTCTGGCCCAATCCAGTCCTTGTTCATTTTGATAAGGGTCAGCTTGTCAGCCTTGTCAGTTGACAGGCGAGTGCGCTTATCAGTTATAATTCCCCCAGCGGCACTAAAAACACCCTAATATAACACGCTAGCGGCAGGGCAGGCCAGGACCTCCAAGGCGTACAGAGCGAGTTCATTCCAAGTGTCCAGCTTGGATACCCAATAATTAAAAGGCACAGAGGAATCACGGAGGACGCTGGTACGATCGGCAAGGTACTCCCTCACCATCTTTTGAAACTTTCCACTCCTTGTGAGAGTACCCTGCGCCTCAGGGCCTGTAAGCTGGGCGGGTGTCCCAAAACTGTCCCAGAATGTTGACAGTGTTCCCCTGCCTCTGCTGGATTGGAGTTGCATCTCTCTCGCCTGTACACCTTGGTTGGGCAACGAACTGTGACCTCTGCCGCTAGCGTGTTCAGATGGGAATTTTTTTAAGAGTTCTGCAGCAAGGGCCTTCTGGTATTGCCCCATTTTTGCAGACCTCTCCACCTCAGGAATAAGAGAGTAGTGTTGAGCCACCCCCGTAGGGTTCGAGTTCGGTTCGGTTCGTCGAACACCCGTGTGTTCGCCGAACTGTTCGTCGAACTGTTCGTCGAACACCTTCGAACACCGTTAAAACCAATGGCAGGCAAACAAAAACACATAGAAACACATAGAAAACACATTCAAAGGTGTCCAAAAGCTGACAAACTGCTCAGAAGACACAACTAACACATGGAAAAGTGACAAGTACATATAGTCATGCGAAAATAAAAGAGGTGGAGGAGTAAAAGGAGGGGGAGACACAGATATAGGCATGTCATGCCCTTCTAAAATCCAAAAAATGAGAAGCCGACACGGCCAGTCCGCTCCTGCCCGTGCCACCTCCGTGTCGCCGGGTTTGTGCCAGAGCCGCGGTGAACCCTGATGGCCAGCCCCCCTCTCCCAATACTGGTGCCTGTCCGCTGGTGGGTCGAGCGAGCCCCCCTGTGGTGGAGGCAGCTCTAAGCTTTTTAATTTAAATTGTCTCTCTAATTTGAATGAATACACTTTAAATCCATTTACAAGGATCTATTGGAGGGCAAGTCTCATGCCAGCAGCCGCGTAATTCCAGCTCCAGTAGCGTCCACTAAAGCTGCTGCAGTTAAAAAGCTTTTATAAGGATCGAGCTCGGCTGTCCACAGCAAGGCATCCTACTGCCAGTCCCAGCCCCTATGCCTTGGGGTGCCTCCTGATGCTCTTCACTGAGTATCCCATGGTCCCGAAGCATTTCCTTTGAAAAAATTAAGTGTCTAAACTACAGGAGGTGTAGCTTGCTTAACAGCCGGGATAATCCGCTGACTAGCAGACACTGCTACTAGGCACAAAGTATTTCCTGGGCTAGATGCAGTTAAAAATTTGTAATTAGATACTCTCATTGGATGCTGAGAAAGCATTCCATAGAGTCTCCTGGCACGCCATATATGATTCTCTTAAAACGCTTGGGGTAGGGGTCTAGTGGACCCTTTTATAGCCAAAATCACGGCCCTGTATCGCAATACGTCACCTAGGCTGAAGATAAATGGAACTGTAGCACCCTGAGGGCTCGGTTGCTACAGACGTATTGCACCTCACCCAGAGGTGTGATATCTCACTCTCAGGTAAGGATGGAGTGTGGATCAGGACCCGACACCTGCATGCATTACACCACATTGCCGTGGGGCAGGGCGACCAATATGCCCCTGAGATGGGCACGACAGTCCCTGTCCCTGGCTGGAGTGGGGGGAGGGAACACTGAGGAAGGGGAACCCTGTAGTGCAGGAGCAGGGAGGAAGCAGTTCCTGGGTGCATTGAGAAGGGAGTTTAAAAGGTGGGCACCATCTTAGTTCAGTGCAGAGAAGTCTGAGCAGAAGTGGCAGGGAGCAGGGGCTCTGCATGAGCTCTGCTCCGGAGGCGGGCCTAGTAACAGAGGCCCAGGCCTGGAAGAGGGAGAAGGAAGGAAGAGGAGCGGAGAAGGCTCCAGGAACGAGGAATGAAGGGATCCCAGGGGTGCGGACGGGCGAGTCGCCACCGCACGCCCGAATCCACCTGCGTGGAGGGGTCAGGCCAAAGGGGGAGACCGGTCCCCGAACTAGTGGAGGCAGGAAACGACCCTCAGCTAGAAACCGGAGGCTCTGACATTTTATGTGGCGCAGCCCCTCGCTACACCCGCTAGGAAGGCACCACATAGGGTCAGGGAAACTGGCGCCAAGTTTACCAAGAGGAGGCCTGAGGCAGCCGGACAGAAGTGTTGGTAAGAAAGGCCAGACAAAGGACACACAAAGGGGGTCCTGTGAAGTGCTCCAAAGTTATCTGGGAGTTGTCTGAGCCCCTCACCTGGTGAGCACAGTACGACGTGGGCAGCCGTTACCTGCAGACGTGGTCTGGATAATAAGAACTGTGAGTAAAGGCCCTGGACTGCATCACTGACTCCGTGTCGTTACTGCTGCTGCCCTGCACCATCACCCCCATCCTCCGCATACACTGCCCTGAGGCTATACTCCTCCCGTGGGGAGTTATGCTACGCTCTGCTGCACCCACAACACCAGCCTCAGCGGTCTGCCCTGTAGCGGCGGTTCACTCTGACCGCAATCCACGGGTGGCGTAGTCGGACATTTAAACATCAAAACCACATAAATAGTTCCGCCACTGGTTTGACCGCCCTGAGCCACGGAACCGGGTCGCCGCCACGAAGACTACAACCACCAGCGTCCACCAAAAAGGGTCCGGCTCCGGGTGTCCCAAGGCCCAGGGGGTGCATCAGAACATTTTCATCACCTTTCACAATCACCAATGGGACAAGGCAGGGATGTCCTCTGTCCCCTCTCTTATGCATCCTAGTGACGGAGCACCTGCTCTCATCAATTCGCCATAACCCCAATATTAGGTGGATTGAGGTGGGAGGCACCGAGTACAAGTGCTCTCTATTTGCTGATGATGTCCTAGTATATATCACTCAATCACATATATCCATCCATGCTGTTATGGCTGAAATAGATCACTTTGTTACATGGTAAAATTTTAAAATCAATGCAGCGAAGTCTGAGGCCCTCGATGTCTCCCTCCCCAAATCCATATAGGATTCCATCCAGTCCAACTTTCCCTTTGCCTGGCCCTCACAAGGTATCAAATACTTAGGAATTCCTATTCATAGAGACCTCTCCCATCTATGTTATCTTAATTTTGGGCCCTTTATTGAACAATTCCATACAGACCACGGTTGGCAAGTTAGAACTGTAAGATTCACTACGTGAACCGCTGGTGTTTTGTGGAAAAGCACATGTACACCGCGTTCCAAATTATTATGCAAAAAGTGTTTAGGAGTGATAAGAGAAGAATTTGTTTGTTTGTCAGTTAAACTCATTGATGGTGATGTGTGTCAGGGCTCTTTATATCACTGTAAGCAATTGCAGACACCTGTGCTAATTAGTTTGGCAGGTGTGTCCAATGAAAGGCAAGACTACTTAAGAAGGCTCTCTCACATTATTAAGCAGCCTACATTTTCTGCCAAAATGGGAAAGAAAAAGGATGTGTCGGCTGCTGAGAAGCAACAAATTGTGGAGTGTTTAGGTCAAGGCATGACTACAATCAACATTGTGCGATGATCAGGATGAAGTGTCTTGGCAATCAAGAAGTATGTAGCTGATTCACAGTACACACGTGTGCGTGCTGATAAGGGCAAATTGAGGACTCTTTCCTACAGGCAATTACGTCAGGTTGAAAGAGCAGCGGCAAAAAAGCCTTGTCATAGCAGCAGACAAGTTTTTGAAGCTGCTTGTGCCTCCAACGTCCCCCGAACAACAAGATGCAGGGTCCTTCAGAGGTTTGCAGCTGTGCATACGCCATCCTGTCGACCTCCTCTATCCACTTCACACAAGCAGAAACGGCTCCAGTGGGCCAAACATTACATGAAGACTGATTTCAAAACTGTTTTGTTCACGGATGAGTGCCGTGCAGCGCTCGATGGTCCAGATGGATGGAGTGGAGGATGGCTGGTTGATGGACACCCCACGCAAACACGGCTACAGCGCCAACAAGGAGGAGGTGGAGTAATGTTTTGGGCTGGAATCATGGGGAGAGAGATTGTCGGCCCCTTTAGGATCCCTGAAGGCGCTAAAGATGAACTCCATAATGTATGTGGATTTTCTCAAACAGCACTTCCTGCCATGGTTCAAGAAGAAGAACCGTGTATTTCACAGCAAGATCATTTTTCTGCATGATAATGCACCATCTCATGCTGCACATAAAACATCTGCATCTCTGGCTGATATGGGCATAAAAGGGGACAAACTTATGGTGTGACCCCCATGCTCCCCTGACCTCTACCCCATTCAGAACCTTTGGAGCATCATTAAAAGGAGTGTCTATGATGGCGGGAGGCAGTTCACATCTAAGCAACAGCTCTGGGAGGGTATTCTGTCCTCATGCAAAACAATTGAAGCAGAAACCATCCAAAACCTGACAAATTCAATGGACGAGAGAGTTCAGAAGCTCCTTTCGAACAAGGGGTCCTATGTGAAAATGCAACATCACCTAGAATAAAGTTTTGAGTTGAAAACTGTTTGATTTCAGTTTCTAACAACCTGCTAATGCTTATAATTTCAAAAATGACCATTTTTTTGGTCTTTATTAAAATGAAAAGGTTGATCGAAAAGTTTGGGGGATCTAAGAGTGTGGCAACCCAGTAGTCATGATTACTTCGAATTCTGACAATATGAGGGTCATGCTGCAGGTAGTGCAGCAAGAAGGCACTTATGTGTCTTGCGCATCTCGGAGCCCCAAAATTATTTTCCGGGCTAGATGCAGCTAAAAATTATTTTTAATTTTAAATCTGGTGGAGCTTATTATAGATGGCCTAATAGGATCAGTGCTGCACACTGCTACAAAGCCCAAATTATTTTCCAGTCAAGATACAGATAAACATGATTAGTAATTTGAAAGCTTAAAACGTTTGGTAGGGTGATTTTAACCAATCATCAAGCTTTTACTCTCCCCAGGATGACACAGGGGTAGAAAAGTCGTTTCGGATCCATGATTTGTTCATCTTTATGAACGTGAGTCTGTCTACATTATCAGTGGAGAGCCGCGTGCGCTTATCTGTCAGCACACCACCAGCAGCGCTGAACAAACGTTCAGACAGAACGCTGGCTGCGGGGCATGACAAGATCTCCAAGGCGTAAGTGGCTAGCTCCGGCCATTTATCCAGATTGGAAGCCCAAAAAGAGCAAGGGTCCAGTGACACAGTCGTGGCTTCAATGTTTACTTGGAGATACTCCTGTACCATCGTCTCTAGGCGTTGACTATGTGTCAGACTTCTTGTCTCCTGTGGCCTTGCAAAGGATGGGCTAAAACAGTGGTGAAATGATTCCGCAAAATTGATGTTACCAGCAGATACTGTGGTTCTGTTACGGTTTGAGTGCTGAACACTTGACGGTCCCACGGTTGGCAAGTTGGAACTGTGAGATTCACTACGTGCACCACTGGTATTTTGTGGAAAAGCACATGTAAGATTCTGCAACAGTCTCTGCTGATACTCCTGCATGGGTGCATCCCTTTCTATGGCAGGAATAATTTCTGCAAATTTACTTTTGTACCGGGGATCTAACAGTGTGGCAACCCAGTAGTCAGGATTATTTCTAATTCTCATAATTCGAGGGTCATGTTGCAGGTAGTGCAGCAAGAAGGCACTCATGTGTGTTGCGCATCCAGGAGCACCAAGTCCCTGTTGTGTTGGTGGCGAGGTAACAATCATGCTTCCTTCCTCTGTCCTCTCCCCCCAACCTCGCACAACAGAAATGTGATCAAGGTCTCCCTCATCTGATGAGTCTTCCATCAGTTCGTCCTCCACTTCTTCCTGGGCTCCTGCACCTTCCTCACTAGTTTGGCTGCTACCATGCGCCCTGGTAAAACCATCTCCCCCACCCTCACATGCCTGCCGCCTTGGTGCTGCCGACCTTCTGGACCTTGCAGATGTTAGCCCTTCCGCATACAACTCCTCCTCCTCTACTTCCTCCACCTCCTCTTGTGCCACCACCTGACTCCGAATTCTGTTTAACATGTGCTCCAGCATGTAAATCACCGGAATAGTCATGCTGATAATGGCATCGTCAGCACTAAACATCTTCGTCGCCATTTCAAAACTGTGCAGAAGGGTGCATAGGTCCCTGATCTGAGACCACTCCTCCAGCGTGATTTGCCCCACCTCTGAATCTCGTTGGCCCAGGCTATACGTCAGAACGTATTGCACCAGGGCTTGTCGGTGCTGCCACAGTCGCTGCAACATGTGCAGAGTTGAATTCCACCGGGTAGGCACATCGCATTTTAGCCGGTGAAGTGGCAGGCCCAACGACTTCTGTAGAGATGTAAGTCGCTGAGCTGCGGGATGCGAACGGCGGAAGTGAGCACACAGCGACCGTGCCCTCTGCAGAAGGCCATCTAGTCTGGGATAGTGGGCTAAAAATTGCTGGACAACCAGGTTCAACACGTGAGCCATACAAGGCACGTGTGTGACATTGCCCCAGCGAAAGGCCGCACCCAGGTTTGCAGCATTGTCGCACACGGCCTTCCCTGGTTTCAGGTCCAGTGGAGACAACCATTCATGAAATTGGTTCTCCAGAGCTGACCACAACTCCTCAGCTGTGTGACTCACATTTCCCAGACATTTCAATGTAAAAACCGCCTGATGACGTTGAGCCCTACTGCCAGCATAGTAAGGAGGTGTGCAGGATCCCTTCTGCGGAGTTAGAAAGCTTGTGGCATGACCAGACAGGCTTTGGGTGCAGGTGGAAGACCGAGAGGAGGTTGAGGAGGCAGAAGCAGTGGAGGAACTTTGACATAAAGAGGATTGACGCACAACTCGTGGGGACGGCAAGACTTGGACAGCAGCCCCTTGTCCTGCTGTCACCATAGTTACCCAGTGCCCAGTCAGCGACATGTAACGCCCCTGTCCATGCCTACTCGTCCAAGTGTCTGTGGTGAAATGCACCCTGTCACACACAGAGTTTCTCAAAGAAGCGGTGATGTTGTGTGCGACATGCTGGTGGAGCGCAGGCACACCTTTCTTTGAGAAGTAGTGCCGACTGGGCATCTGGTACTGGGGCACTGCGACGGACATAAGGTCTCGAAAATCCTCTGTGTCCACCAGGCGGAAAGGCAGCATTTCTGTAGCCAAGAGCTTGCAGATGGTGAAATTCAACCTCTTAGCTTTCTCATGGCTAGGAGGAAATGGTCTTTTACTTGTCCACATCTGAGGGACCGAGGGCTGGCTATTGTGCTTAGACGGGGTTGATAAGGGTGTCCCCGGCAAACTGCCGGTCTGTGAGGAAGATGCAGGCGGACATGTTAGTTTGCCTTCATCCAAAGGTGGTGCTATCGATGTCGGACAGCGCTCAAGACCAGCTGGTGTTACCACCTCCAAAGAAAATGATGACCTGCCAATCACGCTGGCTGTTGCGGGTAAAGAGGTGGCAGGTCTGCGCCCCAAAACAGGTGTGACTGCTGTCCCCACAGTCACAGAGGATGAAGAGGCCGCGGATGCACAAGATATGGCAGACGGTGGTTGGCCCGGCCGGCTAGGCCGCATTGTAGCACACTGAGCTTCCCACTGAAACTTATGCTTCATGTCCATGTGCCGGTTCATGCATGAAGTACTCAAACTATGTATTTTTTGGCCTCTACTTAGCTTTTGCTGACAAATGTTACAGATAACACGAGTTAGGTCATCTTTATCGATCTGAAAAAATGCCCAGGCTATGCAAGGCTTAGCACCCATGCGACCTGAAGAGCCACCACGACTTGTGGTGAGAGGCAGAGTTGTGTTTGAGAATGCAGTTGTTGACGTGCTTCCAGTACTACGTCTCTGTCCAGGAAGGCGCAACCTGACCTCGTCGTCACTAGCATCTTCCTCCACCTCCTCTGCTGACCTCATCTCTTGGCTGACTGTGGGTTGACAGTAAGTGGGATCTCCGACCTCATCATCATCACCCTGTGCGTTATCACACCCGTCGTCCTCAGAGCCAACCTGTTCCTGCCCTGACAAAAAGCTAAAGTTGTCGCTCCAATCAGGTATTTGAGTCTTATCATCGTCTTCCTCATTGTCTCCACCAACAGGAGTTACAGTTTGGGAATGAGGGTCTACATTATGGTCAGAACCTTCTGCGTCTGGTCCTGGATCCGACTCATAAAGATTCTGGGCATCAGTGCAGATCATTTCCTCGTCTGGATTCACAGAAGCGCTGGAGTCGACCTCTGATTCCCAGGCTATAGTATGAGTAAACAGCTCTGCAGACTCAACCATCTGTTCTACCTCATACTCAGACGGGCAGCTGGAGATTTGGGAGCTGTGAGGAAGCAAGTGCGATTTGGGTGACACCTTTGAGGACTGGAGTATTTGTGATGTTGAAGTTGATGTGGAGGAGAGCCCACTTAAAGGAGCACTTGATATCCGTTGAAGCACCTGCTGTTTTTGTGCCTCATCTGGAATTTGTAGCGATTGGCGTGGCCGTAAGAAAGGGATCTTATCACATTGTCCGCTAAAAGAAGTAGACATTTTAGTTTGGCTGGAAGATGGTCTTTCTTCTGCAGATGTTACTGTTGCTTTAACACCTACCCCACGGACACAACCTTTTTTCCCCTTCCCAACACGCCTATTCCCCTTTCCACCAGCAGCAGGCCTTTTTCCACTCATTTTGGTGGTTAACTAATTCACAACTCTGGAGTTGTTTGCACAAAAAAACAATGGATGGTAACCGAGCAGAGCTGAGTGGCCAAACTGTGGTATTAGGCCAAAACTATTGGCTGGGTTAGATGCAGAAAAAAATTATTTTGAATTTGCAACCTGATGGAGGTCAGTATAGATGGACTAATAGAGAAAGTCCGACACACTACTAGAAGGCCAAATATTTTTTCAGAGGTAGATGCAGAAAAAAATATATTCAGTTTGCAACCTGATGGAGGTCAGTATAGATGGACTAATACAACAAGTCCCGCACACAGCTAGAAGCCCAAATATTTTTTCAGAGGTACTGTAGATGCAGATAAAAATTATTTTTAATTTGCAACCTGATGGAGGTCAGTATAGATGGACTAATAGAGAAAGTCCGACACACTACTAGAAGGCCAAATATTTTTTCAGAGGTAGATGCAGAAAAAAATATATTCAGTTTGCAACCTGATGGAGGTCAGTATAGATGGACTAATACAACAAGTATCACACACAGCTAGAAGCCCAAATATTTTTTCAGAGGTACTGTAGATGCAGATAAAAATTAGTTTTAATTTACAACCTGATGGAGGTCAGTATAGATGGACTAATAGAGAAAGTCCGACACACTACTAGAAGGCCAAATATTTTTTCAGAGCTAGATGCAGAAAAAAATTATATTCAGTTTGCAACCTGATGGAGGTCAGTATAGATGGATTAATAGAACAAGACCCACACACAGCTAGAAGCCCAATATTTTTTCAGAGGTAGATGCAGAAAAAAATATATTCAGTTTGCAACCTGATGGAGGTCAGTATAGATGGACTAATAGAACAAGTCCCACACACTGCTAGAAGCCCAAATATTTTTTCAGAGGTACTGTAGATGCAGATAAAAATTAGTTTTAATTTGCAACCTGATGGAGGTCAGTATAGATGGACTAATAGAGAAAGTCCGACACACTACTAGAAGGCCAAATATTTTTTCAGAGCTAGATGCAGAAAAAAATTATATTCACTTTGCAACCTGATGGAGGTCAGTATAGATGGACTAATAGAGAAAGTCCGACACACTACTAGAAGGCCAAATATTTTTTCAGAGGTAGATGCAGAAAAAAATATATTCAGTTTGCAACCTGATGGAGGTCAGTATAGATGGATTAATAGAACAAGACCCACACACAGCTAGAAGCCCAATATTTTTTCAGAGGTAGATGCAGAAAAAACTATATTCAGTTTGCAACCTTATGGAGGTCAGTATAGATGGACTAATAGAACAAGTCCCACACACTGCTAGAAGCCCAAATATTTTTTCAGAGGTACTGTAGATGCAGATAAAAATTAGTTTTAATTTGCAACCTGATGGAGGTCAGTATAGATGGACTAATAGAGAAAGTCCGACACACTACTAGAAGGCCAAATATTTTTTCAGAGGTAGATGCAGAAAAAAATATATTCAGTTTGCAACCTGATGGAGGTCAGTATAGATGGATTAATAGAACAAGACCCACACACAGCTAGAAGCCCAATATTTTTTCAGAGGTAGATGCAGAAAAAAATATATTCAGTTTGCAACCTGATGGAGGTCAGTATAGATGGACTAATAGAACAAGTCCCACACACTGCTAGAAGCCCAAATATTTTTTCAGAGGTACTGTAGATGCAGATAAAAATTAGTTTTAATTTGCAACCTGATATAGGTCAGTATAGATGGACTAATAGAGAAAGTCCGACACACTACTAGAAGGCCAAATATTTTTTCAGAGGTAGATGCAGAAAAAAATATATTCAGTTTGCAACCTGATGGAGGTCAGTATAGATGGACTAATAGAACAAGTCCCACACACTGCTAGAAGCCCAAATATTTTTTCAGAGGTACTGTAGATGCAGATAAAAATTAGTTTTAATTTGCAACCTGATGGAGGTCAGTATAGATGGACTAATAGAGAAAGTCCGACACACTACTAGAAGGCCAAATATTTTTTCAGAGCTAGATGCAGAAAAAAATTATATTCAGTTTGCAACCTGATGGAGGTCAGTATAGATGGATTAATAGAACAAGACCCACACACAGCTAGAAGCCCAATATTTTTTCAGAGGTAGATGCAGAAAAAAATATATTCAGTTTGCAACCTGATGGAGGTCAGTATAGATGGACTAATAGAACAAGTCCCACACACTGCTAGAAGCCCAAATATTTTTTCAGAGGTACTGTAGATGCAGATAAAAATTAGTTTTAATTTGCAACCTGATGGAGGTCAGTATAGATGGACTAATAGAATGATGCTATGCCCAAAAGATTTTACTTCACTAGGTGCAGTAAAAAAATTGGTATTCTATACACAGGTGGTATATCTTGCAACACAGATAGGCTACTCCACTGACTAACACACTCTGCAATAGGCTAAAAAGGATTAGCTTTGCTAGATTCAGCCAAATGCTGTGAAAAAAACTTGCACAGCACTGGCACAGACCTGCCTGGCAAAAACTGATAGGAACTCATGTAACCTAGTCCTGAAAAGGACTCCAATTACAATTAGTCTTTACTCCCACAACCTATCTATTTAAGAGCACAGACCTGCCTGATAAAAGTCGTAGGAAATGCTGTAACCTAGTAATTAAAAGGACTGCAATCACAACTATTCCCTACTCCCAAGCTATCTGTATATTTGTGCGAAAATTGGCTTGAAATTAACAAGGTATAGCGCACACAGCAACAGCGGTGCCGTCTAACACGCAGCTGCAGCAGTGAGAAAATGGTGGCGACGGGGAAAATGGCTTGGTCTTATAGGGCAAGGACATGTGACATACACTGCCAATGACACATGCCCTTGCTTGTGTGAAAAAAAGCACTTCGCTCCGTGTGTGCGCTGCTGATAGGCTGACAGATTGCACCTCCCCACTGTAAATGCGGGAAAGAGAAAAAAAAATGGAGATCTTCATTGTTCCTGCAGAGATCCATCCCCTGCCCCTCCCCCCACCCCGCTGTACACTCAAACTGCGTATTAACATTAATTTTCATCATTACTGAGAAAAAATCCAGTTATGATTTTGGTGCACGAACAGTTATCGAACATAACCTCGAACAGCCGAATTTTTCTCAAATTGTTCGTGTTCGCCGAACGGCTCGAACACCACCCAAAACAGCTCGAATTTGAGATTGGCAAACAGTTCGAGTAGAACAACGCTCATCTCTATAAGAGAGTGAAAGTTCTCCTTGTAGCGGGGGTCTACAAGTGTCACCAACCAGTAATGACTGTCACCCAACATTTTGACAACGCGAGGATCACGGTTAAGGCAGCGTAACATAAAGTCAGCCATGCGTGCCAGACTGGTAACGGGCAAGATTTCCGTGTCCTCACCATGATGACGACTGACCATGCTCTCCTCCTCCTCCTCCTCTTCCTCCTCCCCCCTGTCCTCAGGCCACCCACGCTAAACCAATGGTATGACACTTGTACAGGTACTACCGTCTACAACGCATGATAGCAGCTCCTGTTCTTCCTCCTCCTCCTCCTCCTCTCCCTCATTGTCCCCCAATGCACGTTGGGATGAGATGAGGCTGGGCTGTGTGTAATCGCCCGCTACGGCTTCTTGATCCATCTCATCATACTCTGGCTGCAATGCCTCCTCTTTAATTCTCAGCAGAGAGCGTTGCAAAAGACAGACAAGTGGGGTGCTGACACTAATGATGGCGTCATCGCCACTCACCATCTTGGTGGCCTCCTCAAAATTTGTCAGGATGGTACATATGTCAGACATCCAGGTCCACTCTTGAGGTCTTATGTGTGGAGTCTGACCTGAATTTCGACGGCCTTGTTGCATCTGGTACTCCACAACTGCTCTCTTCTGCTCACAAATCCTTTGAAACATGTGGAGGGTAGAGTTCCAATGTGTGGGGACATCACACACCAGTCGGTATGCCGGAAGCTGCAAACGCTGCTGCAACACAGCAAGGGCGGCGGAAGCTGTAGCCGACTTGCGAAAATGAGCTGACAGGCGGCGTACGAGCAGATCTGGCAACTCGGGGTACGATTTAAGAAACCGCTGAACCACGAGGTTAAGCACATGAGCCAGGCATGGTATGTGTGTGATCTCAACTCGCCTCAGAGCCGCCACCAGGTTACGGCCATTGTCACTCACGACCATGCCGGGATGTAGGTTCAGCGGTCTCAGCCACAGATCTGCCTGCTCTTTCACAGCTGTCCACAACTCACAAGCACTGTGAGGTTTATCACCTAAGCTTATGAATTTCAGCACAGCCTGTTGCCGCTTGGCGGAGGCAGTACTGCAATGCTTCCAGCTTGTAACTGATGTGGTGATATCTGAGTTGGAGGCTGAACATGTGGAGGAGGAGGAGGATGCGCAGGAGCTGTACACTGTGGGGGCAACTCTGACTGACATAGGGCTCGCAATCCTCGGTGTGTGGAGGATGTGTTCCGTCTCAAGGTCCGACTGGGTCCCGGCTTCCACTATGTTTACCCAGTGTGCCGTCAGAGAGATGTACCGTCCCTGGCCACAAGCACTTGTCCATGTGTCCGTTGTCAGGTGGACTCTCCCAGTAACTGCGTTGTTGAGGGCACGGCAGATGCTTTGGGACACGTGCTTATGTAGTGCGGGGATGGCACACCGGGCAAAATAGTGTCGGCTGGGGACCGAGTCCCGAGGGACGGTCACCGACATAAGATTGCGGAAGGATTCCGTCTCCACCAGCCTAAAAGGCAGCATTTCCAATGCAAGCAGTCGTGAAATGTGCGAATTTAGGACTGTGGCCTGTGGGGCGTTAGCTGCGAATTTCCGCTTTCGTTCAAAGGTCTGGGATATGGACAATTGAACGCTGCGGTGGGACGTGGACGTGGACGTTGATGCTGTTTCTTGAGAAACTGCCATAACAAGTGAAGACTGAGAGGAGGGGGCATCTTTACATGCAGTATGGACAGGGGATTGCCTTGCACACACAACAGGGAGTTCTATTGCATGCACAACAGTGGAAGAAGCAGTGGTGACACCCGCTGACACTGGTCGTGGACCCTGATTTTCGCCCCACAAAGTCGGGTGCTTTGCTACCATGTGAATGATCATGTTGGTGGTGGTCAGGCTGGTAGTTTTGTCACCCCTGCTGATGCTGGCATGGCAGGTGGAACATATGGCCTTTTTGGGGTTATCAGCAGAGTCTTTAAAAAAATTCCAGACTCTGGAAGACCTACCGCTTGTACTCGCAACGTCCCTCGTGTTGGTGTTACGGGTAACGGTTGCCTGCCTTCTGTCTGCGGCCACCACACTGCTTCTTCCTGCCTGTTGGGGTACTCTGCCTCCCTCCCCCTGTGTGCTGCTGGCCTCACTCTGCATGTCCTCCTTCCACGTTGGATCAGTTACTAGATCATCCACCACCTCCTCCTCTTCCACTTGCGCACCACGATCCTCCTCCTCACTTCCTGGCAATTGTGTCTCGTCATCGTCCACCTTTTGTGACAGATTGCCAATGTCGAGTTCCTGTGGCCGTGGCTGTTCAAATATTTGGGCATTGCAACATGGGATCTCCTCTTCCACCACTTCAAGCGTATCAGGCGTGGGGCCCATATATGGAAATGGACCAGTGAACAGCTCTTCAGAGTGTCCAAGTGTGGGATCACTTGCTGTCTGACGACACTCGGCATGGTGGGAGGAAGGAGCATCAGGGTGAGGAGGAGTATGTGGTCGAGACTCACGGCTACTAAGAGATGACCGTGTGGAAGACAGACCGGAGGTGGTGGTGCCCAGGTAACAGGAAGTATTATCTGCTATCCAATTATTACCTGTTCACACTGATCAGTTCTCAATACTGGTGTTGTTCTGTGCTTCCCTAGTAATTCGGTCAAGAAGTGGGAGCGAGAAGATGTGGCTGTTGGTTGTGGCACATTTTCACCTTGGCCACGGCCCCGTCCTCTGCACGAACCATCACCAGAACGTTCACTTCCACGTCCCTTGCCACGCGCCTTGCCCATTGCAAATGAAGTAAAATAGCTTACACTTGCACTATCAATGGAAAAAGGGTAATAAAGAGTAGATTAGAACCGTGGAAGAGGAAAACCACAGTTATTGTTTACTGGGGTAAACCACACTTTTTTAAATAGAGATATTTGCGGCTGAACAGTGAGCGACATACTCAAACTGCTTTTTTTTAGATACCAAAGGCCCAAAACTGGATAGTACAGCGATTTGACCCGTGGAACTGCGAAACCACACTGGGATGTCGATCCTACACAAGACTATTTTCAACAGATATATTTTTGTGTCACAACAGTCAGGAGACACTACTGTTTTTCTTTATGGAAAATACTACCAAAAGCTGAATAATAGAGATTTTTTACCGTGGGATGGCAAAACCACAGTTATTGTTTACTGGGGTATACCACACTTTTTTAAATAGAGATATTTGCGCCTGAACAGTGAGCGACACACTCAAACTGCTTTTTTTTTAGATACCAAAGGCCCAAAACAGGATAGTACAGCGAGTTGACCCGTGGAACTGCGAAACCACACTGGGATGTCGGGCCTACACAAGACTATTTTCAACAGATATATTTTTGTGTCACAACAGTCAGGAGACACTACTGTTTTTCTTTACGGAGAAAACTACCAAAAGCTGAATAATAGAGATTTTTTACCGTGGGATGGCAAAACCACAGTTATTGTTTACTGGGGTATACCACACTTTTTAAATAGAGATATTAGCGTCTGATCAGTGAGCGACACACTCAAACTGCTTTTTTTTTAGATACCAAAGGTACAAAACTGGATAGTACAGCGATTTGACCCGTGGAACTGCGAAACCACACTGGGATGTCGAGCCTACACAAGACTATTTTCAACAGATATATTTTTGTGTCACAACAGTCAGGAGACACTACTGTTTTTCTTTACGGAAAAAACTACCAAAAGCTGAATAATAGAGATTTTTTACCGTGGGATGGCAAAACCACAGTTATTGTTTACTGGGGTATACCACACTTTTTTAAATAGAGATATTTGCGTCTGAACAGTGAGCGACACACTCAAACTGCTTTTTTTTTTAGATACCAAAGGCCCAAAACTGGATAGTACAGCGATTTGACCCGTGGAACTGCGAAACCACACTGGGATGTCGGGCCTACACAAGACTATTTTCAACAGATATATTTTTGTGTCACAACAGTCAGGAGACACTACTGTTTTTCTTTACGGAAAAAACTACCAAAAGCTGAATAATAGAGATTTTTTACCGTGGGATGGCAAAACCACAGTTATTGTTTACTGGGGTATACCACACTTTTTTAAATAGAGATATTTGCGGCTGAACAGTGAGCGACACACTCAAACTGCTTTTTTTTTTAGATACATAAGGCCCAAAACTGGATAGTACAGCGATTTGACCCGTGGAACTGCGAAATCACACTGGGATGTCGGGCCTACACAAGACTATTTTCAACATATATATTTTTGTGTCACAACAGTCAGGAGACACTACTGTTTTTCTTTACGGAAAAAACTACCAAAAGCTGAATAACAGAGATTTTTTACCGTGGGATGGGAAAACCACAGTTATTGTTTACTGGGGTATACCACACTTTTTTAAATAGAGATATTTGCGGCTGAACAATGAGTGACACACTCAAACTGCTTTTTTTTTTAGATACCAAAGGCCCAAAACTGGATAGTACAGCGATTTGACCCGTGGAACTGCGAAACCACACTGGGATGTCGGGCCTACACAAGACTATTTTCAGCAGATATATTTTTGTGTCACAACAGTCAGGAGACACTACTGTTTTTCTTTACGGAAAAAAATACCAAAAGCTGAATAATAGAGATTTTTTACCGTGGGATAGCAAAACCACAGTTATTGTTTACTGGGGTATACCACACTTTTTTAAATAGAGATATTTGCGTCTGAACAGTGAGCGACACATTCAAACTGCTTTTTTTTTAGATACCAAAGGCCCCAAACTGGATAGTACAGCGATTTGACCCGTGGAACTGCGAAACCACACTGGGATGTTGGGCCTACACAAGACTATTTTCAACAGATATATTTTTGTGTCACAAAAGTCAGGAGACACTACTATTTTTCTTTACGGAAAAAACTACCAAAAGCTGAATAATAGAGATTTTTTACCGTGGGATGGCAAAACTACAGTTATTGTTTACCGGGGTATACCACCCTTTTTTAAATAGAGATATTTGCGGCTGAACAGTGAGCGACACACTCAAACTGCTTTTTTTTTAGATACCAAAGGCCCAAAACTGGATAGTACAGTGATTTGACCCGTGGAACTGCGAAACCACACTGGGATGTTAGGCCTACACAAGACTATTTTCAACAGATATATTTTTGTGTCACAACAGTCAGGAGACACTACTGTTTTTCTTTACGGAAAAAACTACCAAAACTTGAATAATAGAGATTTTTTACCGTGGGATGGCAAAACCACAGTTATTGTTTACTGGGGTATACCACACATTTTTAAATAGAGATATTTGCGGCTGAACAGTGAGCGACACACTCAAACTGCTTTTTTTTTAGATACCAAAGGCCCAAAACTGGATAGTACAGCGATTTGACCCGTGGAACTGCGAAACCACACTGGGATGTCGGGCCTACACAAGACTATTTTCAACAGATATATTTTTGTGTCACAACAGTCAGGAGACACTACTGTTTTTCTTTATGGAAAAAAACTACCAAAACCTGAATAATAGAGATTTTTTACCGTGGGATGGCAAAACCACAGTTATTGTTTACTGGGGTATACCACACATTTTTAAATAGAGATATTTGCGGCTGAACAGTGAGCGACACACTCAAACTGTTTTTTTTTTTTTTTACAAATGGCCCAAAATGGATAATACAGAGGTTTGAACCGTGGAAGTGCAAAACAACACTTCTGTTTCTCTAGCCTACACCAGACTATTTTCAACAGTTATATTTGTGTCTGAAAAATCAGAGACACGCTTTTTTTTGGGGGGGGGTGCTAAGTCCAGCAATTTCAGCAACAGGAGCACACAGGACTGTAATGCAGCGTTTGCTGGTATAACCACTGTGTCTCCTATACAGCCTGCCTGCCTGGTATCTGGGATGGATATTAGTCCTGAAAAGGACTGTTTGTTTGTTCTGGCAGCCTTTACAGACCCTACACTAACTATTTCGCTGTTTATATCTCTCCCTAAATCAGCAGCGCTGTCCCTACACTGTCTAATCCGGAGTGACTGTGTCCAAGATGGCGGCACCCCGTTTTAAATACTCGAGGTGACGCTGTGCGGCCAGCCAATCACTGAAATGCCCACAACCAACATGGCTGCAGCATTACATGTTCGCTCAACACTATGGATAACTGAAAAGATGGTAACAAATTGCAAGCTTTCGAGACTACTCAGGTCTCTTCATCAGGCATTAAATAACACAAAATCTAAAGAGTCACATATTGTCTCTAGGTTACTGATTACCTGAGAAGTCTCGAAAGCTTGCAATTTGTTACCATCTTTTCAGTTAGCCATTAAAAGATATCAAGTGAGTACACTCATATTTTTATATTTCTCTATCTACTGGCTAACACAGTAGAAGATATATATTTACCTTGGTTCATACTGATAACTCTTCATTTTATTTAAAATAATCTCTGGAGGCAGATTCTCATGCAGATCAGTGTCCGGTCCATAGCCCTGAACAGCTCATTTACATATGAGAAAAACATGGAATTCTCCGGAATAAGATTTACGATTGCATATATCAAGGCTTTATCTTATTTGACTTTCTATGACCTACATAGCGATATAGATGGTTTAGAAAAGTTGATCTTACTGACAGACTCATTTTGATTGAAGGCATTCCATTCATATTTACATGTAATGGTTCCATGGGAGTTTAAGAAACAAATAGAAAAACTTTACTTTTTTAACAGAAGGAAACTGATTTGTGTATTATTGTAAGACCAATTGTGAATCTAGAAACTAGATACAGTATATAAGATTTGACTTTTTTACATGAATATTTTTTCTCTGTTTATTGAATACAAGTTCTATTATATTCAGAGTACATGTTTAAATATAAATGATTTAAAGCCTCAATTCTTTGCACTTTATATTTGTAGACTTGGAAAATAAGAATTGAGCATTACCCACTTTGTTACTTTATGCCAATTCCATTAATTTTCCTTTTTTATGTCCTGAATTGTTTTGGATGTTCTCCACTTATTTTTGGCATTTTATTTTTTTATAAATTTATCACACATGGTTGATTCAGGCTGGCACCATCTGACAAAGGAAAAATTGATCACTGGCTATGAAAATGATGAAAAAATCATGCATTTAAATACAAATCAGAAATATCTGTTTATGTAAATGGATTGATTTTCATATGGTGGTTGCACAAGGGATGCTAATGATCATAAATCAATGTGATTCTGTTTCTTTAAATACATTTTTTTTTTAAAGGAATTGTTTCATAAAAAAATGATATAATGTTTAAATGTTTTCTTATGTTAAATTTATTGAAAATTATTACTGTTTTCAATTTTCTATATCATTATCTATATTAAATAAAATCTGAAGACTTGCAATTTTCACACTGCCAACTAGGTATCATAATAGAAACATACTTGCTGTTGTATTCAGAAAACACATGAACAAAAGCAAAAAAACGCTTACTCTGATCTTACTGAGTAATATACAAGTATTTTCTGAGCAACCCCTGCTCTAGACAAAGACCATCACCATGAGTAACCAGTATTCAAATTGCCAGACTTCTCTATTATAAAATGTGTATATATATGTATATATATATATATATATATATATATATATATGTTTGCCCACTGACAAAGACAAGAACAATCTATAATTTTAAGGGTAGGTTAATTTTAATATTGAGTGATAGAATATCCAAAAAAAATTAAGAAAATCACATTGTATAAATTAGATAAATTTATTTGCATTTTGCAGTGAGAAAATAAGTATTTGATCCCCTACAAACCATTTTGAGTTCTGGCTCTTACAGACCAGTTAGACGCTCCTAATCAACTCGTTACCTACATTAAAGACAGCTGTCTTACATAGTCACCTGCATAAAAGACTGCTGTCCACAGACTCAATTAATCAGTCAGACTTAACCTCTACAACTTGGGCAAGACCAAAGAGCTTTCTAAGGATGTCAGGGACAAGATCATAGACCTGCACAAAGCAGGAATGGGCTACAAAACCATAAGTAAAAACCTTCATTTTTTGTAAGTACTTGTTGCTGAACAAAACAGTTTAGATCTAATATTTTCATTGTTATCTTGGCCATATGGAGTGCTGCTGCATTCTTTTGATATATTTTATAGTTCCAGCAGCTGGCACCAGTTCACACTAGGAGGTTCTGGTCAGGTTTCTCTGGTTTGTACTATAAGGGGGTGTAACTGCCTCTTGCCTGATTCTGCACTCCTCCTATTAACCAGCAGGTGTTGTATAAACAGCTCTGCTTGCCCTTTAAATGTAGGTGTTTATAGCCCAGAAGAAGACATGTTTGTCCATTTAGTTGTAGGCTTGTAGCCCAAAAGTGTCATGGAAGACAGAGTAGTTACCCATCATGGGGAGGTTACCTTGCCGTGGTTGATGGGCACACATGAATTGGCCAATTTATGCCCTAAAAACCTTCATTCTTTATAAGTACTTGATGCTGAACAAAACAGTTTTGAGCTAATATTTTCATTGTTAAAACATATCTTGGCTATATGGAGTGCTGCTGCATTCTTTTGAGATATATATATATATATATATATGTATAAATATATGTATATATATATATATATATATATATATATATATATATATATATATATATATATACAATGTTTGCCCACTGACAAAGACAAGAACAATCTATAATTTTAAGGGTAGGTTAATTTTAACATTGAGAGATAGAATATCCAAAAAAAAAATCAAGAAAATCACATTGTATAAATTAGATAAGTTTATTTGCATTTTGCAGTGAGAAATAAGTATTTGATCCCCTAGAAACCATTTTGTGTTCTGGCTCTTACAGACCAGTTAGACACTCCTAATCAACTCGTTACCTACATTAAAGACAGCTGTCTTACATAGTCACTAGAGATGAGCGGTGTTCGACTAGAACTGTTCGCCAATCTCAAATTCGAGCTGTTTTGGGCGGTGTTCGAGTTGTTCGACGAACCCGAACGATTTGCAAAAAATTCGGCTGTTCGAGGTTATGTTCGATAACTGTTCGTGCACCAAAAGCGTGTCCTGCATGTCTGGTGCTATTTAGAGCACCAATCATGCAGGGATTGTCTGCCACTCACTGTAATGCCACAGCCATGGTGGTTGTGGCATTACAGTGATTGCCCAAATCAATGGGAACAGTGCCAACAGTGAAACATGAAAAGCCGGCAATTCAGCAGCGGCATACACCTGTACCCGACAATTTAGAACCGAAAGAATAGAGCTTCACACATAGATTAGATAGATATAAACATATCAGCCACATATATACGAAGTACAGTGAAAGTGCTGCTTACTGTACTTGTCATTTAGCGTAAAGGATTTATCAAAAAAAATAATAGTGTTTTCATGCACCGTCTCTTTAAAAAAGCCGGCCGGCAATTCAGCATCTGTACCCGACAATTTATAACAGACAGAATAGAGCTTCACACATAGATTAGATAGATAGAAACATGTCAGCCACATATATACAAAGTACAGTGACAGTGTTGCTTACTGTACTTGTCATTTAGCGTAAAGGATTTATCAAAAAAAATAATAGTGTTTTCATGCACCGTCTCTTTAAAAAAGCCGGCCGGCAATTCAGCATCTGTACCCAACAATTTATAACAGACAGAATAGAGCTTCACACATAGATTAGATAGATAGAAACATGTCAGTCACATATATATGAAGTACAGTGATAGTGTTGGTTACTGTACTTGTCATTTAGTATTAAAATAAAGGATTTATTATTAAAAAAATTGGCGTGGGGTTCCCCTTAATTTTAGGCTCTAGCGGAGGTTAAGCAGACGGCTGGGGCAGATGTTTGAGACCTGGGAAGGGGGTAATACCCACGGAGCTTCCCAGGCTACTAATATCAGCCCCCAGCTGAATACATAGCCTTTACTAGCTATTAAAATGGGGGACCCCCCCAAAAAAATGACGTGGGGTCCCCCCTAATTTAATAGCTAGCAAAGGCTAGGCAGACAGCTGGGGGCTGATATTAATAGCCCAGGAAGGGAGCCATGAATATTGGCCCCCTCCCAGGCTAGAAACACCAGCCGTCAGCCGACCCAGAAATGGCGCATTCATAGGATGCGCCAATTCTGGCACTTAGCCTCGCTCTTCCACGCTGCCCTGGTGCGGTGGCAGGGGGTAATAGGGTTGGGGTTGATGTCAGCTTATAATGCCAGCTGACATCAAGCCCAGGTTAGTAATGGAGAGGCGTCTATAAGACACCCCCATTACTAACCCCATAGTCAAAGTTAAAAAAAACACAAACACCCAGAATAAAGTCCTTTAATTGAAATAAAGACACAATCCTTTATTGTTCTAAATTAAACCATACTTACCGTCACGCCCATTCCAGCTGAAGCCAACGATCTCCTGCAATAAAAGAAAAATAATAAAGCAACCTCATCCTTACCTTTCCATGGTTCCCACGACAGCTTCAGCTCTGCTACATCGAGATGACAGGCTGGACCGCAGCAGAACGCTGCCATCCAGCCTGTCATCCCGCAGACACTGAGAAGCGCAGGCTTGCTTGCGCTGCTCAGCGTCTCTCTGTGACGACATCCAGATGAGCCGAGTTCATGTCCAATGAACTCGGCTCACCTCATGCACGTCACTGACAGCGTGGGAAAATTCTCACGCTGAAGCGGTGAGTGCAGGAGAATTCTCCCACGCTGTCAGTGACGTGCATAAGGTGAGCTCATGTCCAATGAACTCAGCTCACCTCCTGCACGTCACTGACAGCGTGGGAGAATTCTCCTGCACTCAGCGCTTCAGCGTGAGAATTCTCCCACGCTGAAGCGCTGAGTGCAGGAGAATTTTCCCACGCTGTCAGTGACGTGCATAAGGTGAGCTCATGTCCAATGAACTCAGCTCACCTCCTGCACGTCACTGACAGCGTGGGAGAATTCTCCTGCACTCAGCGCTTCAGTGTGAGAATTCTCCCACGCTGAAGCGCTGAGTGCAGGAGAATTTTCCCACGCTGTCAGTGACGTGCATGAGGTGAGCCGAGTTCATTGGACATGAACTCGGCTCATCTGGATGCCCTCACAGAGAGACACTGTGGAGCGCAAGCAAGCCTGCGCTTCTCAGTGTCTGCGGGATGACAGGCTGGATGGCAGCGTTCTGCTGCGGTCCAGCCTGTCATCTCGATGTAGCAGAGCTGAAGCTGTCATGGGAACCATGGAAAGGTAAGGATGATGTTGCTTTATTATTTTTCTTTTATTTCAGGAGATCGTTGGCTTCAGCTGGAATGGGCGTGATGGTAAGTATGGTTTAATTTAGAACAATAAAGAATTGTGTGTTTATTTCAATTAAAGGACTTTTTTCTGGGTGTTGTGTTTTTTTTAAATACTTTACTAGAAATTCATGGTGGTCATGTCTAATATTGGCGTGACCCCATGAATTTCGGGCTTAGGGCCAGCTGATAATGCCAAGCTGGCCCTAACCCCTTTATTACCCAGTGAGCCACCGCATCAGGGCCCTGGATGAGTTGGGTACAGCGCCAGAAGATGGCGCTTCTATGAACGCGCCATTTTCCGGGGTGGCTGCGGACTGCAATTTGCAGCGGGGGTGGCCCAGAAAGCTTGGGCCTCCCTGCGCTGCGGATTCCAGCCCCCAGCTGCATAGTTGTACCTGGCTGGACACAAAAACAGGGCGAAGCCCCACGTCAATTTTCTTTAAATTATTTCATGAAATAATTAAGAAAAAAAGGGCTTCCCTATATTGTTGTGTCCGGCCAGGTACAAATAGGCAGCTGGTGGATGGGGGCAGCCCGTTCCTGCCTGCTGGACCTGACTGGACACAAATATAGTGCGAAGCCCCACGTCAATTTTTTTTAAATTATTTCATGAATTTCCTGAAATAATTTAAAAAAATTGAAGTGGGGCTTCGCACTATATTTGTGTCCAGCCAGGTACAGCAGGCAGGAACGGGCTGCCCCCATCCACCAGCTGCCTATTTGTACCTGGCCGGACACAACAATATAGGGAAGCCCTTTTTTTCTTAATTATTTCATGAATTTCATGAAATAATTAAAAAAAATTGAAGTGGGGCTTCGCACTATATTTGTGTCCAGCCAGGTACAGCAGGCAGGAACGGGCTGCCCCCAACCACCAGCTGCCTATTTGTACCTGGCCGGACACAACAATATAGGGAAGGCCTTTTTTTCTTAATTATTTCATGAATTTCATGAAATAATTAAAAAAAAAGTACGTGGGGCTTCGCCCTATTTTTGTGTCCAGCCAGGTACAACTAGGCAGCTGGGGGCTGGAATTTGCAGCGCAGGGAGGCCCAAGCTTTCTGGGCCCCCCCCCGCTACAAATTGCAGTCCGCAGCCACCCCGGAAAATGGCGCGTTCATAGAAGCGCCATCTTCTGGCGCTGTACCCAACTCATCCAGGGCCCTGGTGCGGTGGCTCGCTGGGTAATAAAGGGGTTAGGGCCAGCTTGGTATTATCAGCTGGCCCCAAGCCCAAAATTCATGGGGTCACGCCAGTATTAGACATGACCGCCATGAATTTCTAGTAAAGTATTTAAAAAAAACACAACACCCAGAATAAAGTCCTTTAATTGAAATAAAGACACAATTCTTTATTGTTCTAAATTAAACCATACTTACCATCACACCCATTCCAGCTGAAGCCAACGATCTCCTGCAATAAAAGAAAAATAATAAACCAACCTCATCCTTACCTTTCCATGGTTCCCACGACAGCTTCAGCTCTGCTACATCGAGATGACAGGCTGGACCGCAGCAGAACGCCGCCATCCAGCCTGTCATCCCGCAGACACTGAGAAGCGCAGGCATGCTTGCGCTCCTCACTGTCTCGCTGTGACGGCATCCAGATGAGCCGAGGTCATGTCCAATGAACTTGGCTCACCTCATGCACGTCACTGACAGCGTGGGAAAATTCTCACGCTGAAGTGCTGAGTGCAGGAGAATTCTCCCACGCTGTCAGTGATGTGCATGAGGTGAGCTCATGTCCAATGAACTCAGCTCACCTCCTGCACGTCACTGACAGCGTGGGAAAATTCTCCTGCAATCAGCGCTTCAGCGTGAGAATTTTCCCACGCTGTCAGTGACGTGCATGAGGTGAGCCGAGTTCATTGGACATGAACTCGGCTCATCTGGATGTCGTCACAGAGAGACGCTGAGCAGCGCAAGCAAGCCTGCGCTTCTCAGTGTCTGCGGGATGACAGGCTGGATGGCAGCGTTCTGCTGCGGTCCAGCCTGTCATCTCGATGTAGCAGAGCTGAAGCTGTCGTGGGAACCATGGAAAGGTAAGGATGAGGTTGCTTTATTAGTTTTCTTTTATTGCAGGAGATCGTTGGCTTCAGCTGGAATGGGCGTGATGGTAAGTATGGTTTAATTTAGAACAATAAAGGATTGTGTCTTTATTTCAATTAAAGGACTTTATTCTGGGTGTTTGTGTTTTTTTTAACTTTGACTATGGGGTTAGTAATGGGGGTGTCTTATAGACGCCTCTCCATTACTAACCTGGGCTTGATGTCAGCTGGCATTATAAGCTGACATCAACCCCAACCCTATTACCCCCTGCCACCGCACCAGGGCAGCGTGGAAGAGCGAGGCTAAGTGCCAGAATTGGCGCATCCTATGAATGCGCCATTTCTGGGGCGGCTGACGGCTGGTGTTTCTAGCCTGGGAGGGGGCCAATATTCATGGCTCCCTTCCTGGGCTATTAATATCAGCCCCCAGCTGTCTGCCTAGCCTTTGCTAGCTATTAAATTAGGGGGGACCCCACGTAATTTTTTTTGGGGGGTCCCCCATTTTAATAGCTAGTAAAGGCTATGTATTCAGCTGGGGGCTGATATTAGTAGCCTGGGAAGCTCCGTGGGTATTACCCCCTTCCCAGGCTTCAAACATCTGCCCCAGCCGTCTGCTTAACCTCCGCTAGAGCCTAAAATTAAGGGGAACCACACGCCAATTTTTTTAATAATAAATCCTTTATTTTAATACTAAATGACAAGTGCAGTAACCAACACTATCACTGTACTTCATATATATGTGACTGACATGTTTCTATCTATCTAATCTATGTGTGATGCTCTATCTTTCTGTTCTAAATTGTCGGGTACCGCTGCTGAATTGCCGGCCGGCTTTTTTAAAGAGACAGTGCATGAAAACACTATTATTTTTTTAAATAAATCCTTTACACTAAATGACAAGTATAGTAAGCAACACTATCACTGTACTTATTATATATGTGACTGACATGTTTCTATCTATCTATTCTATGTGTGAAGCTCTATTCTTTCTGTTCTAAATTGTCGGGTACAGATGCTGAATTGCCGGCCGGCTTTTTTAAAGAGACGGTGCATGAAAACACTAATATTTTTTTTAATAAATCCTTTACACTAAATGACAAGTGCAGTAACCAACACTGTCACTGTGCTTCTTATATGTGTGACTGACATGTTTCTATCTATCTAATCTATGTGTGATGCTCTATTCCTTCTTGTCTAAATTGTCGGGTACCGGTGTATGCCGCTGCTGAATTTGCCGGCCGGCTTTTTTAAAGAGAGTGTCTTCTGAGCAGTTTGTCAGCTTTTGGACACCTTTGCATGTGTTTTCTATGTGTTTCTATGTGTTTTTGTTTGCCTGCCATTGGTTTTAACGGTGTTCGACGGTGTTCTAAGGTGTTCGACGAACAGTTCGACGAACAGTTCCTCGAACATCCCGGTGTTCGACGAACCGAACCGAACCCGAACACTACGGGGGTAGCTCAACACTAATAGTCACCTGTATAAAAGACTCCTGTCCACAGACTCAATTAATCAGTCAGACTCTAACCTCTACAACTTGAGCAAGAACAAAGAGCTTTCTAAGGATGTCAGGGACAAGATCATAGACCTGCACAAAGCAGGAATGGACTACAAAACCATAAGTAAAATGCTAGGTGAGAAGGAGACACTGTTGGTGCAATAGTAAGAAAATGGAAGAAATACAAAATGACTGTCAATCGACAACGATCTGGGGCACCATGCAAATTCTCACCCTGTGGGGTATCCTTGATCATGAGGAAGGTAAGATATCAGCCTAAAACTACATGGGTGAACTTGTTAATGATCGAAAAGCTGCTGGGACCACAGTCATAAAGAAAACCAATGGTAACACATTATGCCTTAAAGGTTTAAAATCCTGCAGTGCCCGCAACGTCCCCCTGCTAAAGAAGGCACATGTGCAGGACAGTCTGAAGTATGCCAATGAACACCTGGATTATTCTGTGAGGTATTGGGAGAAGGTGTTCTGATCCAAGGACTGGGGTAGGGACAACTGAACGTTGAGCTGGGACAAAGACGTGGACGTGCTTGCTGATGGTGCTAGTTGAGAGTGTGCAATGAGACTTGCAGGGCGAGAGGCATCTTGGCATGTGCCATGGACAGGGGATTGGCATGCACGCACAACAGCAGAAGAAGCAGTGATGTCACCCGCAGACAATGTTTCTGGACCATGAAGATCGGCCCACTTAGTCGGGTGCTTTGCTGCCATGTGCCTGATCATGCTGGTGGTGGTCGGGCTGCTATTTTTGCTACCCCTGCTGATGCTGGACTGGCAGGTGGTGCAAATGTCCTTTTTTGGGTTATCTGCAGAGTCTTTAAAAAACAACCAGACTCTTGAAGACCTAACAGTTGTACTGGCAACCTCTGTCTTGTTGCTTTCCTGCCCTGCATCTGCGGCCACCACACTGCATGTTCTTGCCTTTTGTGGTGCTACGCCTCCCTCCCCATGTGTGCATCTGTCCTCGCTCTGCATGTCCCCATGCCAGGTTGGGTCAGTTACTATATCATCCATCACCTCGTCTTCCACTTTCGCACCCTGGTCCTCCTCCTGACTTTCGGGCAATTGTGTCTCATCATTATAATACACCTCTTGTGACAGTAATTGCACTTTCCCACCATTGATTTCGTGTGACCGTGGCTACTGCGATATTGTTACACGAGTTCTCCTCTAGACTTGCTTGAAGCTGGCCGGGCAAGAGGCCCGAATCAACAAATGGAAAAGTGAACAGCTCTTCTGACCAAGTGTGGGATCAGTTGTCTCCAGGAGATCAGCATGGTTGGAGGAAGAAGGATCATGGTGAGGAATATGCGGTCCAGACTCACAGCTATTGAGACTTGACCATGTGGAAGACAGGGTGGTGGTGGTGGCAAAGTGACTGGAAGCATTATCTGCTATCCAACCAAGAACCTTTTGACACTGTTCTGGGTTCAATAGTGGTGTACTGCGATCCCCTAGTAATTGGGACAGGAAGGTTGAGTGACAAAATGTGGGTGTTTGTTGTCACACAATTTCAGCTTGCCCACGGCCACGTCCTCGACCTCGGCCTCTGCATGCGCCATCACCATCAAGTCCACTTCCCCGTCCTTTGCCATGCACCTTGCTCATTTTAAATTGAGGACATTATTTTTCACGTTCACGAGAAATGGCTCATTTTGGAACGCAGTTATATGTGATATGTCTGACTGAGAACCACGGTTTTAAATAGCACACCTGTAATTTGCTAATATTATTCTATACAGAGACCTAGTGTGAATAGCTTGACCGACACACCGCAACAAAATGAAAATGGAAGAAATGGCTGATTTTGGAACATTGTTATGGGTGATTTGTTTGATAGAGAACCACATTTTTAAATAGTAGGCCTGTAATTTACTAATATTATTCATCACAGACACCTAGTGTGAATAGTTTGACTGACACACTGCAACCGAATGGAAAAGGAGGCCAATATTTTCCACGTTCAGTTCAAATTTCTGGATTTTTATTGCTGAAATATGGAACACATCTGGCTGTATTCTGCAGTTCTAACAAACAAATGGAGCAGAAAAATGGTGTACTCTGGATTGCTTTTTAAGCAAATAACCAGAATTAAGATAAAAAAAATTTTTTCCTGGCCCCTGATCTCTGGGGCTATGTCTACAAATATCTGTAACCATTACAGCAGCAGCAGGCAGGACGTTCAGTAGACCCTCTTGCGCCATATGCACTGCAGTCTGCCATATACACTGCCTGTCTGCCTAACACTGATTATATGCAGCTGGATTAGTCCTCAAAAGGACTGTTAGTTCAGATGGATAAATATATATGTTGTGCAATACCTATACTAACTATAAATAAGCAAATCTCCCCCTGACTCAGCAGCACCCCTCCCTACTCTGCCTGTTTCCAGGGTAGACTGTGATGAGCATAGCGGCACCAGGTCTTATATAGACCTGATGATGCTGTGCGGCCAGCCAATCACTGTAATGCCACAACCAACATGGCTACGGCATTAGAGTGCATGGCAGGCAATCCCTGCATGTTCATTGGCTCTCTAAAGAGCGCCAAACATGTAGGAAGGGGACCCGAGTTCCCGTCCAAGCAACTCGAAAATACTCGCCGAGCGCTGAGCTTGTCGAGCATCATAGTGCTCGGGCGAGTACCGAGTAGTGGCGAGCACGTTCGCTCATCACTAATAGTTACATTTAACATCTATTGTGTGAAACCCTGAAATTCATTCTAGCTTTCTCTATATATTTAACTCCATGCCACGAGCATTTTTACTTAATTTTCAAACAGTTTAATAAATCTAATAAATTATCAGGAATTAAGAATTTTTAGTGAATGGTGAATATATTTAATATTTATGTTAATCATGTACTGAATGGGAAATTCTTCAAATTATTTTTTTTAATTTAGATATAAAATAAAATTACCAAACTATTTCCTTTAATCTAGATTAAAATATGAAAACCAGGTTTTATTTTTAAATGGTATCATCAATTGTAACAGGCTGTTTCAGGTCAAAGTCGTAGTGGAATTAAAAGACAATTTCAATAGCCCCTGGAAGAGTGGTGGAGGTCACAGTAGCTTAAAAAGAGGGTTTTAAAGCCCCTTGGAAGAGACGTGGAGGTCACATTAGCTTAAAAAGACAGTTTTAATGCTCCTTGGAACAGTGGTAGCGGACACAGTAGCTTAACAAGATGGTTTAATTGCCCCTTGGAAGAGACGTGGAGGTCACAGTAGCTTAGCAAGATGGTTTAAATGCCCATTGGAAGAGACAGGGAGGACACAGTAGCTTAACAAGGCAGATTTAATGCCCCTTGGAAGAGTGGTCGAGTTTGCAGTGGAATAAAAAGACAATATCAATGTCCCTTGGAAGAGAGGTGGAAGTCACATTAGCTTAACAAGACAGTTTTAATGCCCCTTGGAAGAGCTGTAGAGTTCAGAGTTGTTTAACAACACTGTTTAATGCCCCTTGGAAGAGTCGTGGAGGTCACAGTAGCTTAATAAGATGGTTTTAATGCCCCTTGGAAGAGACGTGGAGGTCACAGTAGCTTAACAAGACAGTTTTAATGCCCCTTGGAAGAGTGTTGGAGGTCGCAGTGTAATAAAAAGACAATATCAATGCCCCTTGGGAGAGTGGTGGAGGTCACAGTAGCTTAACAAGACGTTTTAATGCCCCTTGGAAGAGCTGTGGAGTTCAGAGTGGTTTAACAACATGGTTTCATTGCCACTTGGAAGAATGGTGGCGGTCACAGTAGCTTAAAAAGACGGTTTTAATGCCCCTAGGAAGAGACGTGTAGGTCACAGTAGCTTAACAATAAAGTTTTATTGCCCCTTGGAAGAGTGGTGGAGGTCACAGTAGCTTAACAAGACGGTTTTAATGCCCCTTGGAAGAGCTGTGGAGTTCAGAGTGGTTTAACAAGACGGTTTTAATGCCACTTGGAAGAGTGGTGGTGGTCACAGTAGCATAATAAGATGGTTTTAATGCCCCTTGGAAGAGACATGGAGGCTCTTAACAAGACAGTTTTTATGCTCCTTGGAAGAGTGGTGGAGGTTGCAGTGAAATAAAAAGACAATATCAATGCCCATTTTAAGAGTGGTGGAGGTCACAGTAGCTTAACAAGATGGTTTTAATGCCCCTTGGAAGAGCTGTGGGGTTCAGAGTGGTTTAACAACAAGGTTTTAATACTCCTTGGAAGAGTGATGGTGGTCACAGTAGCTTAACAAGATGGTTTTATTGCCCCTTGGAAGAGACGTGGAGGTCACAGTAGTCTAACAGGATGGTTTTTATGCCCCTTGGAAGAGATGTGGAGTTCACAGTTTCTTAACAAGACAGTTTTAATGCCCCTTGGAAGAGTGGTGGAGGTTGCAGTGGAATAAAAAGACAATATTTATGCCCCTTGGTAGAGTGGTGGAGGTCGCAATAGCTTAACAAGACGGTTTTAATGCCCCTTGGAAGAGCTGTGGAGTTCAGAGTTTATTAACAATTTGGTTTTAATGCCCCTTGGAAGAGTCGTGGAGGTCACAGTAGCTTAACAAGACAGTTTTAATGCCCCTTGGAAGAGTGGTGGAGGTCGCAGTGGAATTTAAAGACAATATCAATGCCCCTTTGGAGAGTGGTGGAGGTGACAGTAGCTTAACAAGATGGATTTAAAGCCCTTGGAAGAGCTGTGGAGTTCAGAGTGGCTTAACAAGACAGTTTTAGTACCCCATGGAAGAGTGGTGGCAGTCACAGTTGCTTAACAAGACGTTTTAATGCCCCTTGCAGGAGATGTGGATGTCACAGTAGCCTAACGAGACAGTTTTAATGCCCCTGGGTAGAGTGGTGGAGGTAGCAGTGGAATAAAAAGACAACATCAATGCCCATTGGAAGAGAGGTGGAGGTCACAGTAGCTTAACAAAACTGTTTTAATGCCCCTTATAAAAGCTGTGGAGTTCAGAGTGCTTTAACAACACGGTTTTAATGCCCCTTGGAAGAGTGATGGTGGTCACAATTGCATAACAAGATGGTTTTATTGCCCCTTGGAAGAGACATAGAGGTCCCAATAGCTTAACAAGATGGTTTTATTGCTGCTTGGAAGAGTGGAGGAGGTCGCAGTGGAATAAAAAGACAATATCAATGCCTTTTGGTAGAGTTGTGGAGGTCAAAGTAGCTTAACAAGATGGTTTAATACTCCTTGGAAGAGTGGTGGAGGTCACAGTAGCTTAACAAGATGGTTTTAATGCCCCTTGGAAGTGACGTGGAGGTCACAGTAGCTAAGCAAGACAGTTTTAATGCCCCTTAAAGAGTGGTGTAGGTCGCAGTGCAATAAAAAGACAATATCAATGCCCTTTGGGAGAGTGGTGGTGGTCACAGTAGCTTAACAAGACCGTTTTAATGCCCTTTGGAAAAGGTGTGGAGTTCAGAGTGGTTTAACAACATGGTTTTAATGCCACTTGGAAGAGTGGTGGCGGTCACTGTCACTTAACAAGACGGTTTTAATGCCCCTTGCAAGAGACGTGGAGGTCACAGTACCTTAACAAGACAGTTTTATTGCCTCTTGGAAGAGTGGTGGAGGTCGCAGTGGAATAAAAAGACAATATCAATGCACCTTGGGAGAGTGGTGTAGGTCACAGTAGGTTAACAAGACGGTTTAATGATCATTGGAAGAGTGTTGGAGGTCACAGTAGCTTAACAAGATGGTTTTAATGCCCCTTGGAAGTGAAGTGGAGGTCACAGTAGCTTAGCAAAACAGTTTTAATGCCCCTTGGAAGAGTGATAGAGGTCGCAGTGGAATAAAAAGACAATATCAATGCCCCTTGGGAGAGGAATGGAGGTCACATTAGCTTAACAAGACGGTTTTAGTGCCCCTTGCAAAAGACGTGGAGGTCACAGTAGCTTAACAAGACGGTTTTAATGCCCCTTGCACATTACGTGGAGGTCAGAGCAGCTTAACAAGACAGTTTTAATGCCCCTTGGAAAAGTGGTGGAGGATGCAGTGGAATAAAAAGACAATATCAATGCCCCTTTTAAGAGTGGTGGAGGTCACAGTAGCTTAACAAGACAGTTTTAATGCTGCTTGGAAGAGACGTGGAGGTCACAGTAGCTTAACAAGACAGTTTTATTGCCCCTTGGAAGAGTGATGGAGGTCGCAGTGGAATATAAAGAGAATATAAATGCCCCTTGGAAGAGTGGTGGAGGTCACAGTAGCTTAACAAGATGGTTTTAATGACACTTGGAAGAGTGGTGGAGGTCACAGTAGCATAACAAGATTGTTTTAATGCTTCTTGGAAGTGACGTGTAGGTCAAAGTAGCTTAACAAGACAGTTTTAATGCCCCTTTGAAGAGTGGTGGGGGTCGCAGTGGAATAAAAAGACAATATCAATGACCCTTGGAAGAGTGGTGGAGGTCACAGTAGCTAAACAAGACGGTTTTAATGCCCCTTGGAAGAGCTGAGGAGTTTAGAGTGGTTTAACAACACGATTTTAATGCCCCTTGGAAGAGTGGTGGTGGTCACTTTAGCTTAACAAGACGGCTTTAATGACCCCTGGAAAAGTGGTGGCAGTCACAGTAGCTTAACAAGATGGTTTTAATGCCCCTTGGAAGAGACGTGGAGGTCACAGAAGCTTAACAAGACAGTTTTAATGCCCCATGGAAGAGACGTTAAGGTCAGAGTAGCTTAACAAGATGGTTTTAATGCCCCTTCGTAGAGACGTGGAGGTCACAGTAGCTTAACAAGACAGATATAATGCCCGTTGGAAGAGTGATGGAGGTCGCAGTGGAATAAAAAGATAAAATCAATACCCCTTAGAAGAGTGTTGGAGGTCACAGTAGCTTAACAAGACGGTTTTTAATGCCCCTAGGAAGAGCTGTGGAGTTCAGAGTGGTCTAACAAGACGGTTTTAATACCCCTTGGAAGAGTGGTGGTGGTCACAGTAGATTAACAAGATGGTTTTAATGCCTCTTGGAAGAGACGTGGAGGTCACAGTAGCTTAACAAGACAGTTTTAATGCCCCTTGGAAGAGTGGTGAAGGTCGCAGTGGAATAAAAAGACAATATCAATGCCCCTTGGAATAGTGGTTGCGGTCACAGTAGCTTAACAAAACAGTTTTAATGCCCCTTGGAAGAGACATGGAGGTCAGAGTAGCTTAACAAGACAGTATTATTGCCCCTTGGAAGAGTGGTGGAGGTTGCAGTGGAATAAAAAGACAATATTAATGTCAATTTTAAGAGTGATGGTGGTCACAGTAGCTTAACAAGATGGTTTTATTGCCCCTTGGAAGTGACGTGGTGGACACAGTAGCCTAACAAGATGGTTTTTATGCCCCTTGGAAGAGACGTGGTGTTCACAGTATCTTAACAATACAGTTTTAATGCCCCTTGGAAGAGTGGTGGAGGTTGAAGTGGAATAAAAAGACAATATCAATGTCCCTTGGTAGAGTGGTGAAGGTCAAATTAGTTTAACAAGATGGTTTTGATGTCCCTTGGAAGAGCTGTAGAGTTCAGAGTTGATTAACAACATGGTTTTAATGCCCCTTGGAAGAGTCGTGGAGGTCACAGTAGCTTAACAAGACGGTTTTAATGCCCTTTGGAAGAGACGTGGAGGTCACAGTAGCTTAACAAGAAATGTTTAATGTTCCTTGGAAGAGTGGTGGCGGTCACAATAGCTTAACAAGATGGTTTTAATGCCCCTTGGAAAAGACGTTGAGGTCACAGTAGCTTAACAAGATGGTTTTAATGTGCCTTAGAAGAGACGTGGAGGTCACAGTAGCTTAACAAGAGAGTTTTAATGCCCCTTGGAAGAGTAGTGGAGGTCGCAGTGGAATAAAAAGACAATATCAATGCCCCTTGGAAGAGGGTGGAGGTCACAGTAGCTTAACAAGACGGTTTTAATGCCCCTTGGAAGAGATGTGGATGTCACAGTAGCTTAACTAGACAGTTTTAATGCCCCTTGGAAGAGTGGTGGAGGTCGCAGTGGAATAATAAGACAATATCAAAGCCATTTGGAAGAGTGGTGACGGTCATAGTAACTTAACAAGACCGTTTTAATGCCCATTGTAAGAGACGTGGAGGTCACAGTAGCTTAACAAGACAGTTTAAATGCCCCTTGGAAGAGTGTTGGATGTCGCAGTGGAATAAAAAGACAATATCAATGCCCCTTGAGAGAGTGGTGGAGGTCACAGTAGCTTAACAAGACGGTTTTAATGCCGCTTTGAAGAGCTGTGAAATTCAGAGTGGTTTAACAACATGGTTTCATTGCCACTTGGAAGAGTGGTGGCGGTCACAGTAGCTTAACAAGACGGTTTTAATGCCCCTAGGAAGAGACGTGGAGGTCACAGTAGCTTAACAAGACAGATTTATTGCCCCTTGGAAGAGTGGTGGAGGGTGCAGTGTAATAAAAAGACAATATCAATGGCCCTTAATAGAGTTTAATGCTCCTTGGAAGAGTGGTGGAGGTCACAGTAGCTTAACAAGGTGGTTTTAATGCCACTTGGAAGAGTGGTGGAGGTCACAGTAGCATAACAAGATTGTTTTCATGCTTCTTGGAAGTGACGTGGAGGTCACAGTAGCTTAACAAGACAGTTTTAATGCCCCTTGGAAGAGCTGAGGAGTTTAGAGTAGTTTAACAACACGGTTTTAATGCCCCTTGGAAGAGTGGTGGTGGTCACTTTAGCTTAACAAGACGGTTTTAATGACCCCTGGAAAAGTGGTGGCGGTCACAGTAGCTTAACAAGATGGTTTTAATGCCCCTTGGAACAGACGTGGAGGTCACAGAAGCTTAACAAGACAGTTTTATTGCCCCATGGATCAGACGTTAAGGTCAGAGTAGCTTAACAAGATGGTTTTAATGCCCCTTCGTAGAGACGTGGAGGTCACAGTAGCTTAACAAGACAGTTATAATGCCCGTTGGAAGAGTGGTGGAGGTCGCAGTGGAATAAAAAGATAATATCAATACCCCTTTGAAGAGTGTTGGAGGTCACAGTAGCTTAACAAGTCGGTTTTTAATGCCCCTTGGAAGAGCTGTGGAGTTCAGAGTGGTCTAACAAGACGGTTTTTAATGCCCCTTGGAAGAGCTGTGGAGTTCAGAGTGGTCTATCAAGACAGATTTATTGCCCCTTGGAAGAGTAGTGGAGGTCGCAGTGGAATAAAATGACAATATCAATGCCCCTTGGAAGAGGGTGGAGGTCACAGTAGCTTAACAAGACGGTTTTAATGCCCCTTGGAAGAGTGGTGGAGGTCGCAGTGGAATAAAAAGACAATATCAATGCCATTTGGAAGAGTGGTGACGGTCATAGTAACTTAACAAGACCGTTTTAATGCCCATTGTAAGAGACGTGGAGGTCACAGCAGCTTAACAAGACAGTTTAAATGCCCCTTGGAAGAGTGTTGGATGTCGCAGTGGAATAAAAAGACAATATCAATGCCCCTTGAGAGAGTGGTGGAGGTCACAGTAGCTTAACAAGACGGTTTTAATGCCGCTTGGAAGAGCTGTGAAATTCAGAGTGGTTTAACAACATGGTTTCATTGCCACTTGGAAGAGTGGTGGCGGTCACAGTAGCTTAACAAGATGGTTTTAATGCCCCTAGGAAGAGACGTGGATGTCACAGTAGCTTAACAAGACAGATTTATTGCCCCTTGGAAGAGTGGTGGAGGGTGCAGTGTAATAAAAAGACAATATCAATGGCCCTTTATAGAGTTTAATGCTCCTTGGAAGAGTGGTGGAGGTCACAGTAGCTTAACAAGGTGGTTTTAATGCCACTTGGAAGAGTGGTGGAGGTCACAGTAGCATAACAAGATTGTTTTCATGCTTCTTGGAAGTGACGTGGAGGTCACAGTAGCCTAACAAGACAGTTTTAATGCCCCTTGGAAGAGCTGTGGAGTTTAGAGTAGCTTAACAACACGGTTTTAATGCCCCTTGGAAGAGTGGTGGTGGTCACTTTAGCTTAACAAGACGGTTTTAATGACCCCTGGAAAAGTGGTGGCGGTCACAGTAGCTTAACAAGATGGTTTTAATGCCCCTTGGAACAGACGTGGAGGTCACAGAAGCTTAACAAGACAGTTTTATTGCCCCATGGATCAGACGTTAAGGTCAGAGTATCTTAACAAGATGGTTTTAATGCCCCTTCATAGAGACGTGGAGGTCACAGTAGCTTAACAAGACAGTTATAATGCCCGTTGGAAGAGTGGTGGAGGTCGCAGTGGAATAAAAAGATAATATCAATACCCCTTTGAAGAGTGTTGGAGGTCACAGTAGCTTAACAAGACGGTTTTTAATGCCCCTTGGAAGAGCTGTGGAGTTCAGAGTGGTCTAACAAGACGGTTTTTAATGCCCCTTGGAAGAGCTGTGGAGTTCAGAGTGGTCTATCAAGACAGATTTATTGCCCCTTGGAAGAGTGGTGGAGGGTGCAGTGGAATAAAAGACAATATCAATGGCTCTTAGTAGAGTGGTGGAGGTGACAGTAGCTTAACAAGACGGTTTAATACTCCTTGGAAGAGTGGTGAAGGTCACAGTAGCTTAACAAGACAGTTTTAATGCACCTTGGAAGAGTGGTAGAGGTCGCAGTGGAATAAAAAGACAATATCAATGAACCTTGGAAGAGTGGTGGAGGTCACAGTAGCTTAACAAGATGGATTTAATGCCTCTTGGAACAGTGGTGGCGGTCACAGTAGCTTAACAAGATGGTGTTAATGCCCCATCAAAGAGACGTGGAGGTCACAGTTGCTTAACAAGATGTTTGTAATGCCCCTTGGAAGAGATATGGAGGTCACAGTAGCTTGACAAGACAGTTTTAATGCCCCTTGGTAGAGTGGTGGATGTCACAGTGGAATTTAAAGACAATATCAATGCCCCTTTGAAGAGTGGTGGAGGACACAGTAGCTTAACAAGAGAGTTTTAATGCCCCTTGGTAGAGCTGTGGAGTTCAGAGTGGCTTAACAAGACAGTTTTAATGCCCCTTGGAAGAGTGGTGGCGGTCACAGTTGCTTATCAAGACGTTTTAATGCCCCTTGCAGGAGACGTGGAGGTCACAGTAGCCTAACAACACAGTTTTAATGCCCCTTGGAAGAGTGGTGGAGGTTGCAGTGGAATAAAAAGACAACATCAATGCCCATTGGAAAAGAGGTGGAAGTCACAGTAGCTTAACAAGATGGTTTTAATGCCCCTTGGAAGAGCTGTGGAGTTCAGAGTGGTTTAACAACACGATTTTAATGCCCCTTGGAAGAGTGATGTGGTCACAGTAGCTTAACAAGATGGTTTTATTGCCCCTTGGAAGAGTCGTAGAGGTCACAATAGCTTAACAAGATGGTTTTATTGCCCCTTGGAAGAGTGGTGGAGGTCACAGTGGAATAAAAAGACAATATCATTGCCTTTTGATAGAGTTGTGGAGGTCACAGGAGCTTAACAAGATGGTTTTAATGCCCCTTGGAAGTGACGTGGAGGTAACAGTAGCTTAACAAGACGGTTTTAATGCCAATTGGAAAAGCTGTGGAGTTCAGAGTGGTTTAACAACATGGTTTTGATGCCACTTGGAAGGGTTCTGGCGGTCAATGTAGCTTAACAAGACAGTTTTATTGCCCCTTGTAAGAGAAGTGGAGGTCACAGTAGCTTACCAAGACAGTTTTATTGCCCCTTGGAAGAGTGGTGGAGGTCGCAGTGGAATAAGAAGACAAAATCAATGCTCGCTGCGAGAGTGGTTGAGGTCACAGTAGGTTAACAAGACGGTTTAATGATCATTGGAAGAGTCTTGGAGGTCACAGTAGCTTAACAAGATGGTTTTAATGCCCTTTGGAAGTGACGTGGAGGTCTCAGTTTCTTAGCAAGACAGTTTTAATGCCCTTGGATGAGTGGTGGAGGTCGCAGTGGAATAAAAAGACAATATCAATGCCCCTTGGAAGAGTGGTGGAGGTCATAGTAGCTTAACAAGATGGATTTAATGCCTCTTGGAAGAGTGGTGGCGGTCACAGTAGCTTAACAAGATGGTGTTAATGCCCCATCAAAGAGACGTGGAGGTCACAGTTGCTTAACAAGATGTTTGTAATGACCTTGGAAGAGATATGGAGGTCACAGTAGCTTGACAAGACAGATTTAATGCCCCTTGGTAGAGTGGTGGAAGTCGCAGTGGAATAAAAAGACAAAATCAATGCCCCTTGGAAGAGTGGTGGAGGTCACAGTAGCTTAACAAGACGGTTTTAATGCCCCTTGGAAGAGCTGTGGAGTTCAGAGTGGTTTAACAAGACGGTTTTAATGCCCCTTGGAAGAGTGGTGGTGGTCACAGTAGCTTAACAAGACGCTTTTAATACCTCTTGGAAGAGACGTGGAGGTCACAGTAGCTTAACAAGATGGTTTTAATGCCCATTGAGCGAGACGTTGAAGTCACAGCAGCTTAAAAAGACAGTTTTAATGCCCCTTGGAAGAGTGGTGGAGGTCGCAGTGAAATAAAAAGACAATATCAATGCCCCTTGGAAGAGAGGTGGAGGTCACTGTAGCTTAACAAGACGGTTTGAATGACCCCTGGAAAAGTGGTGGCGGTCACAGTAGCTTAACAAGACGGTTTTAATGCCCCTTGGAAGAGACGTGGAGGTCACAGTAGCTTAACAAGACAGTTTTAATGCTCCTTGGAAGAGTGGTGGAGGTCACTGTAGCTTAACAAGACGGTCTGAATGACCCCTGGAAAAGTGGTGGCGGTCACAGTAGCTTAACAAGACGGTTTTAATGCCCCTTGGAAGAGACGTGGAGGTCACAGTAGCTTAACAAGATGCTTTTAATGCCCCTTGGTAGAGACATGGAGGTCACAGTAGCTTAACAAGACAGTTTTAATGCCCCTTGGTAGAGTGGTGGAGGTCGCAGTGGAATAAAAAGACAATATCAATGCTCCTTGGAAGAGTGGTGGAGGTCACAGTAGCTTAACAAGACAGTTTTAATGCCCTTTGGAAGAGCTGTGGAGTTCAGAGTGGTTTAACAAGACGGTTTTAATGCCCCTTGGAAGAGTGGTGGTGGTCACAGTAGCTTAACAAGACAGTTTTAATGCCCCTTGGAATAGTGGTGAAGGTCGCAGTGGAATAAAAAGACAATATCAATGCCCCTTGGAATAGTGGTGGCGGTCACAGTAGCATAACAAAACGGTTTTAATGCCCCTTGGAAGAGACATGGAGTTCAAAGTAGTTTAACAAGACAGTTTTATTGCCCATTGGAAGAGTGGTGGAGGTCGCAGTGGAATAAAAAGACAATATCAATGCCCCTTAGTAGAGTGGTGGAGGTCAAAGTAGCTTAACAAGATGGTTTAATGCTCCTTGGAAGAGCTGTGGAGTTCAGAGTGGCTTAACAAGACTGTTTTAATGCCCCTTGGAACAGTGGTGGCGGTCACAGTAACTAAACAAGACAGTTTTAATGCCCCTTGGAAGAGTGGTGGAGGTTGCAGTGGAATAAAAAGACAACATCAATGCCTATTATAAGAGAGGTGGAGGTCGTAGTGGAACAAAATGACAATAACAATGCCTTTTGATAGAGTGGTGGAGGTCAAAGTAGCTTAACAAGACGGTTTTAATGCCCCTTGGAAAAGCTGTGGAGTTCAGAGTGGTTTAACAACATGGTTTTAATGCCAATTGGAAGAGTGGTGGCGGTCACTGTAGCTTAATAAGATGGTTTTAATTCCCCTTGTAAGAGACGTGGAGGTCACAGTAGCTTAACAAGACAGTTTTAATGCCCCTTGGAAGAGTGGTGGAGGTCGCAGTGGAATAAAAAGACAATATCAATGCCCCTTGGGAGAGGGGTGGAGGTCACATTAGCTTAACAAGACAGTTTTAATGCCCCTTGGAAAAGACGTGGAGGTCACAGTAGCTTAACAAGATGATTTTAATGCCCCTCGGACGAGACATGGAGTTCACAGCAGCTTAACAAGACGGTTTTAATGCCCCTTTGAAAAGTGGTGGAGGATGCAGTGGAATAAAAAGACAATATCAATGTCCCTTGGAAGAGTGGTGGAGGTCACAGTAGCTTAACAAGACAGTTTTAATGCTGCTTAGAAGAGACGTGGAGTTCAGAGTGGTTAAACAACACGGTTTTAATGCCCCTTGTAAGAGTGATGGTGGTCACCTTAGCTTAACAAGATGGTTTTATTACCCCTTGGAAGAGAAGTAGAGGTCACAATAGCTTAACAAGATGGTTTTATTGCCCCTTGGAAGAGTGGTGTAGGTTGCAGTGGAATAAAAAGACAATATCAATGCCTTTTGGTAGAGTGGTAGAGGTCACAGTAGCTTAACAAGATGGTTTAATGCTCCTTGGAAATGTGGTGGATGTCACAGTAGTTTAACAAGATGGTTTTAATTCCCCTTGGATGTGACGTGGAGGTCACAGTAGCTTAACAAGACAGTTTTAATGCACCTTAAAAGAGTGGTGGAGGTCGCAGTGTAATAAAAAGACAATATCAATTTCCCTTGAGAGTGTGGTGGAGTTCACAGTAGGTTAACAAGACGGTTTTAATGCCCCTTGGAAAAGCTGTGGAGTTCAGAATGGTTTAACAACATGGTTTTAATGCCACTTGGAAGAGTGGTGGCGGTCACTGTAGCTTAACAAGATGGTTTTAAAGCCGCTTGAAAGAGACGTGGAGGTCACAGTACCTTAACAAGACAGTTTTATAGCCCCTTGGAAGAGTGGTGGAGGTCGAAGTGGAATAAATAGACAACGTCAATGCCCCTTGGGAGAGTGGTGGAGGTCACTGTAGGTTAACAAGACGGTTTAATGATCCTTGGAAGAGTGTTGGATGTCACAGTAGCTTAACAAGATGGTTTTCATGCACCTTGGAAGTGATGTGGAAGTCACAGTAGCTTAACAAGACAGTTTTAACCCCTTAAGCCCCGGAGCATTTTTCGTTTTTGCATTTTCGTTTTTGCTCCCCTTGTTCCCAGAGCCATAGCGTTTTTATTTTTTGGTCAATATGGCCATGTGAGGGCTTATTTTTTGCGGGACGAGTTGTGCTTTTCAACGCCATTACTAGTTTTATCATATCCTGTACGGGAAAACGGGAAAAAAATTCCAAGTGCGGTAAAATTGCAAAAAAAGTGCAATACCACAGTTGTTTTTTATTTATTCATTTTACCATGTTCACTGAATGCTAAAACTGACCTGCCCTTCTTATTCTACAGGTCATTACGAGTTCATAGACACCAAACATGTATAGGTTCTTTTATATCTAAGTGGTGAAAAAAAATTCCAAAATTTGGTAAAAAAAAAAATAAAAAAATAGCGCCATTTTCTAAGACCCGTAGCGTCTCCATTTTTCGTGATCTGGGGCTGGTTGATGGCTTATTTTTTGCGTGCCAGGCTGACGTTTTTATTGATAACATTTGGGGTAGATCCGATGTTTTGATCGCCCGTTATTGCATTTTATTGCAATTTTGCGGCGACCAAAAAACGTAATTCTGGCGTTTAGAATTTTTTTCTCGCTACGCCGTTTACCGATCGGAATAATTCTTTTTTTATATTGATAAATTGGGCGATTCTGAACGCGGCGATACCAAACATGTGTATGTGGGTTTTTTTTTTATATATTTTATTTTGAATGGGGCGAAAGGGGGGTGATTTAAACTTTTATATTTTTTTATTTTTTTTTATATTTTTAAAAACTTTTTTTTTTTACTTTTTGCATGCTTCTATAGTCTCCATAGGAGACTAGAAGCAGCAACTATCCGATCACCTCTGCTACATACAGGGGACGAGCAGATCCCCTGCATGCAGCAGAAATGGTCCTGTGCTATGAGCGCCGACCACTAGGTGGCGCTCATAGCGACAAGATCATGACAACCACAGGCGTCTGCTGCAGACCCTGGGTTGTCATGCACGCCCATCGGCGACCCGCGATCACGTGACGGGGTCGCCGGTGGGCGGGGCTTATGACGCGCTACCCGGAAGCGCGCGTTAAATGCTGCTGTCGGAGATTGACAGCAGCATTTAACTGGTTAACAGCCGCGGGTGGATCGCGATTCCACCCGCGGCTGTTGCGGGCACATGTCAGCTGTAAGAATCAGCTGACATGTCCTCCGTTCAGTGAGGGCTCAGCGCAGCAGCCCTCACTGAACGGAGGGTACGCAAATATGCGTACTAATACGTCCCCGGTAAGTAAGGGGTTAATGCCCCTTGGAAGAGTGGTGGAGGTCACATTAGCTTAACAAGACTGTTTTAATGCCCCTTGGAAAAGACGTGGCGGTCACAGTAGCTTAACAAGATGATTTTAATGCCCCTTGGACGAGACGTGGAGGTCACAGCAGCTTAACTAGACGGTTTTAATGCCCCTTGGAAAAGAGGTGGAGGATGCAGTGGAATAAAAAGACAATATCAATGTCCCTTGGAAGAGTGGTGGGGGTCACAGTGGAATAAAAAGACATTATCAATGCCCCTTGGAAGTGTGGTGGAGGTCACAGTAGCTTAACTAGACGGTTTTAATGCCCCTTGGAAGAGCTGTGGAGTTCAGAGTGGCTTAACAAGATGATTTTAATGCCCCTTGGAAGAGTGGTGGCGGTCACAGTTGCTTAACAAGACGTTTTAATGCCCCTTGGTAGAGTGGTGGAGGTTGCAGTGGAATAAAAAGACAACATCAATGCCCATTGAAAGAGAGGTGGAGGTCACAGTAGCTTAACAAGACGGTTTTAATGCCCCTTGGAAGAGCTGCGGAGTTCAGAGTGGCTTAACAACACGGTTTAAATGCCCCTTGGAAGAGTGATGTTGGTCACAGTATCTTTACAAGATGGTTTTATTGTCCCTTGGACGAGACGTAGAGGTCATAATAACTTAACAAGACCGTTTTATTGCCCCTTGGAAGAGGGGAGGAGGTCGCAGTGTAATAAAAATACAATATCAATGCCTTTTAGTAGAGTGGTGGAGGTCACAGTAGCTTAACAAGATGGTTTAATGCTCCTTGGAAATGTGGTGGAGGTCACAGTAGCTTAACAAGATGGTTCTAATTTCCCTTGGATGTGACGTGGAGGTCACAGTAGCTTAACAAGACAGTTTTAATGCCCCTTAAAAGACTGGTGGTGGTCGTAGTGGAAAAAAAGACAATATCAATGCCCCTTGAGAGTGTGGTGTAGGTCACAGTAGCTTAACAAGATGGTTTTAATGCCCCTTGGAAGAGCTGTGGAGTTCAGAGTGGATTAACAGCATGGTTTTAATGCCACTTGGAAGAGTGGTGGCGGTCACTGTAGCTTAACAAGACGGTTTTAATGCCCCTTGAAAGAGACGTGGAGGTCACAGTAGCTTAACAAGAAAGATTTATTGCCCCTTGGAAGAGTGGTGGAGGTTGCAGTGGATTAAAAAGACATTATCAATGCCCCTTGGGAGAGTGGTGGAGTTCACAGTAGGTTAACAAGACGGTTTAATGATCCTTGGAAGAGTGTTGGAGGTCACAGTAGCTTAACAAGATGGTTTTAAAGCCCCTTGGAAGTGACGTGGAGGTCACAGTAGCTTAACAAGAAAGTTTAATTGCCCCTTGGAAGAGTGGTGGAGGTCGCAGTGGATTAAAAAGACATTATCAATGCCCCTTGGGAGAGTGGTGGAGGTCACATTAGTTTAACAAGACGGCTTTAATGCCCATTGGAAAAGACGTGGAGGTCACAGTAGCTTAACAAGATAGTTTTAATGCCCCTTGGACGAGAAGTGGAGGTCACAGCAGCTTAACAAGACAGTTTTAATGCCCCTTGGAAAAGTGGTGGAGGATGCAGTGCAATAAAAATACAAAATCAATGCCCCTTGGAAGAGTGGTGGAGGTCACAGTAGCTTAACAAGATGGTTTTAATGCTGCTTGGAAGAGACGTGGAGGTCACAGTAGCTTTACAAGACAGTTTTAATGCCCCTTGGAAGAGTGGTGGGGGTGTCAGTGGAATAAAAAGACAATATCACTGCACTTTGGAAGAGTGGTGGAGGTCACAGTAGCTTAACAAGATGGTTTTAATGCCCCTTGGAAGAGCTGTGGAGTTCAGAGTGGTTTAACAAGATGGTTTTAATGCCCCTTGGAAGAGACGTGGAGGTCACAAGTGGTTTACAAGACAGTTTTAATGCCCCTTGGAAGAGTGGTGGAGGTCGCAGAGGAATAAGAAGACAATATCAATGCCTTTTGGAAGAGTGGTGGAGGTCACAGTAGCTTAACAAGATGGTGTTAATGCCCCATGGAAGAGACTTGGAGGTCATAGTTGCTTAACAAGACGCTTTTAATGCCCCTTGGTAGAGACGTGGAGGTCACAGTAGCTTAACAAGACAGTTTTAATGCCCGTTGGAAGAGTGGTGGAGGTCGCAGTGGAATAAAAAGACAATATCTATGCCCCTTGGAAGAGTGGTGGAGTTCACAGTAACTTAACAAGACGGTTTTAATGCCCCTTGGAAGAGCTGTGGACTTCAGAGTGGTTTAACAAGATGGTTTTAATGCCCCTTGGAAGAGTGGTGGTGGTCACAGTGGAATAAAAAGACAATATCAATGCCCCTTGGATGTGTGGTGGAGGTCACAGTAGCTTAACAAGATGGTTTTAATGTCCCTTGTAAGAGCTGTGGAGTTCAGAGTGGTTTAAGAAGATGGTTTTAATGCCTCTTGGAAGAGACGTGGAGTTCACAATAGCTTATAAAGACAGTTTTAATGCCCCTTGGAATAGTGGTGGAGGTCGCAGTGAAATAAAAAGACAAAATCAATGCCTCTTGGAAGAGTGGTGGAGGTCACAGTAGCTTAACAAGATGGTTTTAATGCTGCTTGGAAGAGACGTGGAGGTCACAGTAGCTTTACAAGACAGTTTTAATGCCCCTTGGAAGAGTGGTGGGGGTGTCAGTGGATTAAAAAGACAATATCACTGCACTTTGGAAGAGTGGTGGAGGTCACAGTAGCTTAACAAGATGGTTTTAATGCCCCTTGGAAGAGCTGTGGAGTTCAGAGTGGTTTAACAAGATGGTTTTAATGCCCCTTGGAAGAGACGTGGAGGTCACAAGTGGTTTACAAGACAGTTTTAATGCCCCTTGGAAGAGTGGTGGAGGTCGCAGAGGAATAAGAAGACAATATCAATGCCTCTTGGAAGAGTGGTGGAGGTCACAGTAGCTTAACAAGATGGTGTTAATGCCCCATGGAAGAGACTTGGAGGTCATAGTTGCTTAACAAGACGCTTTTAATGCCCCTTGGTAGAGACGTGGAGGTCACAGTAGCTTAACAAGACAGTTTTAATGCCCGTTGGAAGAGTGGTGGAGGTCGCAGTGGAATAAAAAGACAATATCTATGCCCCTTGGAAGAGTGGTGGAGTTCACAGTAACTTAACAAGACGGTTTTAATGCCCCTTGGAAGAGCTGTGGACTTCAGAGTGGTTTAACAAGATGGTTTTAATGCCCCTTGGAAGAGTGGTGGTGGTCACAGTGGAATAAAAAGACAATATCAATGCCCCTTGGATGTGTGGTGGAGGTCACAGTAGCTTAACAAGATGGTTTTAATGTCCCTTGTAAGAGCTGTGGAGTTCAGAGTGGTTTAAGAAGATGGTTTTAATGCCTCTTGGAAGAGACGTGGAGTTCACAATAGCTTATAAAGACAGTTTTAATGCCCCTTGGAATAGTGGTGGAGGTCGCAGTGAAATAAAAAGACATAATCAATGCCCCTTGGAAGAGTGGTGGAGGTCACAGTAAATTAAATAGATAGTTTTAATGCCCCTTGGAAGAGACGTGGCCATCACAGTAGGTTAACAAGACAGTTCTAATTCCCCTTGGAAGAGTGGTTGAGGTCGCAGTGGAATAAAAAGACAATATCAATGCCCCTTGGAAGAGTGGTGGAGGTCACAGTAGCTTAACAATGCGGTTTTAATACCCTTTGGAAGAGTGGTGGCGGTCAGAGTAGCTTAACAAGATGGTGTTAATGCCCCATGGAAGAGACGTGGAGGTCACAGTTGCTTAACAAGATGGTTTTAATGCCCCTTGTTAGAGACGTGGAGGTCACAGTAGCTTAACAAGACAGCTTAAATGTCCCTTGGAAGAGTGGTGGAGGTCGCAGTGGAATTAAAAGATAATATCAATGCCCCTTGGAATAGTGGTGGCGGTCACAGTAGCTTAACAAGACAGTTTTAATGCCCCTTGGAAGAGTGGTGTGGGTTACAGTGGAATAAAAAGACAATATCTATGCCCCTTGGAAGTGTGGTGGAGGTCACAGTAGCTTAGAAGATGGATTTAATGCCCCTTGGAATAGCTGTGGAGTTCAGAGTGGCTTAACAAGACGGTTTTATTGACCCTTGGAAGAGTGGTGGCGGTCACAGTTGCTTAACAAGACGTTTTAATGCCCCTTGGAAGAGTGGTGGAGGTCACTTTAGCTTAACAAGACGGTTTTAATGCCCCTTGGAAGAGCTGTGGAGTTCAAAGTGGTTTAACAAGACGGTTTTAATGCCCCTTGGAAGACCTGTGGAGTTCAAAGTGGTTTAACAAGACGGTTTTAATGCCCCTTGGAAGAGTGGTGGGGGTCACAGTGGAATAAATAGACAATATCAATGCCCCTTGGAAGTGTGGTGGAGATCACAGTAGCTTAACAAGACAGTTTTAATGACCCTTGGAAGAGCTGTGGAGTTCAAAGTGGTTTAACAAGATGGTTTTAATGCCCCTTGGAAGAGCTGTGGAGTTCAGAGTGGCTTAACAAGACTTTTTTAATGCCCCTTGGAAGAGTGGTGACGGTCACAGTTGCTTAACAAGACATTTTAATGCCCCTTGCAAGAGACGTGGAGGTCACAGTAGCTTAACAAGACAGTTTTAATGCCCCTTGGAAGAGGGGTGGAGGTTGCAGTGGAATAAAAAGACAACATCAATGCCCATTGGAAGAGAGGTGGAGGTCACAGTAGCTTAACAAGGTGGTTTTAATGCCCCTTGGAAGAGCTGTGGAGTTCAGAGTGGTTTAACAACACGGTTTTAATGCCCCTTGGAAGAGTGATGGTGGTCACAGTAGCTTAACAAAATGGTTTTATTGCCCCTTGGAAGAGAAGTAGAGGTCACAATATCTTAACAAGTTTGTTTTATTGCCCCTTGGAAGAGTGGTGGAGGTCCCAGTGGAATAAAAAGACAATATCAATGCCTTTTGGTAGAGTGGTGGTGGTCACAGTTGCTTAAAAAGACAGTTTAATGCTCCTTGGAAGTGTGGTGGAGGTCACAGTAGCTTAACAAGATGGTTTTAATGCCCCTTGGAAGTGACCTGGAGGTCACAGTAGCTTAACAAGACAGTTTTAATGCCCCTTAAAAGAGTGGTGGAGGTCGCAGTGGAATAAAAAGACAATATCAATGCCCCTTGGAAGATTGGTGGAGGTCACAGTAGCTTAACAAGACGGTTTTAATGCCCCTTCGAAAAGCTGTGGAGTTCAGAGTGGATTAACAACATGGTTTTAATGCCACTTGGAAGAGTGGTGGCGGTCACTGTAGCTAAACAAGACGGTTTTAATGCCACTTGCAAGAGACGTGGAGGTCACAGTTGCTTAACAAAACTGTTATATTGCCCCTTGGAAGAGTGGTGGAGATCGCAGTGGAATAAAAAGACAATATCAATGCCCCTTGGGAGAGTGGTGGAGGTCACAGTAGGTTAACAAGACGGTTCAATGATCCTTGGAAAAGTGTTGGAGGTCACAGTAGCTTAAGAAGATGGTTTTAATGCCCCTTGGAAGTGACGTGGAGGTCACAGTAGCTTACCAAACAGTTTTAATGCCCCTTGGAAGAGTGGTGGAGGTTGCAGTGGAATAAAAAGACAATATCAATGCCCCTTGGAAGAGAGCTCTAGGTCACACTAGCTTAACAAGGCGGTTTTAATGTCCCTTGGAAGAGCTGTGTAGTTCAGAGTGGTTTAACAACACGGTTTTAATGCCCCTTGGGAGAGGGGTGGAGGTCACGGTAGCTTAAAAAGACGGTTTTAATGCCCCTTGGAAAAGACGTGGAGGTCACTGTAGCTTAACAAGATGGTTTTAATGCCCCTTGGACGAGACGTGGAAGTCACAGCAGCTTAACAAGACAGTTTTAATGCCCCTTGGAAGAGTAGTGGAGGTCGCAGTGGAATAAAAAGACAATATCAATGCCCCTTGGAATAGTGGTGGCGGTCACAGTAGCTTAACAAAACGGTTTTAATGCCCCTTGGAAAAGACATGGAGGTCAGAGTAGCTTAACAAGTCAGTTTTATTGCCCCTTGGAAGAGTGGTGGAGGTCGCAGTGGAATAAAAAGACAATATCAATGCCTCTTGGAAGAGTGTTGGAGGTCACAGTAGCTTAAGAAGACGGTTTTAATGCCCCTTGGAAGAGTGGTGGAGGTCGCAGTTTAATAAAAAGACAATATCAATACCCCTTGGAAGAGTGGTGGAGGTCACAGTAGCTTCACAATATGTTTTTAATGCCATTTGGAAGAGTCGTGGAGGTCGCCGTGGAATAAAAAGACAATATCAATGCCCCTTGGAAGAGTGGTGGAGGCCACAGTATCTTAACAAGACATTTTTAATGCCCCTTGGAAGAGCTGTGGAGTTCAGAGTGGTTTAACAACACGGTTTTAATGCCCCTTGGAAGAGTGGTGGAGGTCGCAGTGGAATAAAAAGACAATATCAATTCCCCTTGAAAGAGTGATGGAAGTCACAGTAGCTTAACAAGACTGTTTTAATGCCCCTTCGAAGAGTTGTGGCGGTCACAGTAGCTTAACAAGATGGTTTTAATGCCCCTTGGAAGAGTGGTGGAGGTCACAGTAGCTTAACAAGACAGTTTTAATGCCCCTTGGAAGAGTGGTGGAGGTCGCAGTGGTTTAACAAGACAGTTTTAATGCCCCTTGGAAGAGTTGTGGCTGTCACCGTGGCTCAGCAAGACCGTTTTAATGCCCCTTGTTAGAGATGTGGAGATCACAGTAGCTTAACAGGATGGTTTTAAAGCCCCTTGGTAGAGACGTGGAGGTCACAGTAGCTTAACAAGACGGTTTTCATGCCCCTTACAAGAGCCATGCAGTACAGCATATTAAAAACATGATTCCAATTATTGGGAAGTGGGTCTCTCATAGTCTTTGCCTTTACCTTCCAAGAAAAAGCTGCCAAAAATTAGGACGGAGGAACTTGCAATGCTGGCAAACAAGAGCCATGCAGTACAGCATATTAAAAACATTATTCCCATTATTGGGGAGTGGGTCTCCAATAGTTTTTGCCTATACCTTCCAAGCAAAAGCTGCCAAAAATTAGGATGGAGGAACTTGCAATGCTGGCAGCATGGACCACGGTCACCCTGGTGGTATAGTGGTGATGGAGGCTGAGGATAAGGAGAAGAGCAAAAAACAGCCGAAATGAGGAAGCTTATACCCATGTGTGGATGTGAAGAGGTGCATGGGAATACACCTCCCGAAATAACACAGTGGATTTGATTTTATGTTACTCTGCTGTCATTTGGTGGTGATGAGAAGTCTGGCCCAATCCAACCCTTGTTCATTTTGATAAGGGTCAGCTTGTTAGCATTGTCAGTTGACAGGTGAGTGCGCTTATTAATTATTATTCCCCTAGCGGAACTAAAAACACACTCCGATAACACGCTAGCGGCAGGGCAGGCCAGGACCTTAAAGGCATACAGAGCGAGTTCATTCCAAGTGTCCAGCTTGGATACCTAATAATTAAAAGGCACAGAGGAATCACGAAGGACGCTGGTACGGTCGCCAAGGTACTCCCTCACCATCTTTTGAAACTTTCCACTCCTTGTGAGAGTACCCAGCGCCTCAGGGACTGTAAGCTGGGCGGGTCTCAGAAAACTGTCCCAGATCGCTGACAGTGTTCCCCTGCCTCTGCTGGATTGGAGTTGCGTCTCTCGCCTGTACGCCTTGGTTGGGCAACGAACTGTGACCTCTGCCGCTAGAGTGTTCCGATGGGAATTTTTTTAACAGTTCTGCAGCAAGGGCCTTCTGGAACTGCCACATTTTTGTAGACCTCTCCACCTCAGGAATAAGAGAGTGAAATTTCTCCTTGTAGCGGGGAGTCTAAAAGTGTCACCAACCAGTAATGACTGTCACCCAACATTTTGACAAAGCGAAGGTCATGGTTAAGGCAGTGTAACATAAAGTCAGCGATGCGTGCCAGACTGGTAACGGGCAAGACTTCCGTGTCCTCACCAAGATGACGACTGACCATGCTCTCCTCCTCCTCCTCCCCCCTGTCCTCAGGCCACCCACGCTGAACCGACTGTATGACAGTTGTACAGGTACTACCGTCTACAGAGCATGATACCAGCTCCTGTTCTTCCTCCTCCTCCTCTCCCTCATTGTCCCCCAATGCACGTTGGAATGAGATGAGGCTGGGCTGTGTGTAATCGCCCGCTACGGCTTCTTGATCCATCTCATCATACACTGGCGGCAATGCCTCCTCTTTAATTCTCTGCAGAGACCGTTGCAAAAGACAGACAAGTGGGATGCTGATGCTAATGGTGGTGTCATCATTACTCACCATCTTGGTGGACTCCTCAAAGTTTGTCAGGATGGTGCATATGTCAGACATCCAGGTCCACTCCTGAGGTCTTATGTGTGGAGTCTGACCTGAATATCGACGGCCTTGTTGCAGCTGGTACACCACAACTGCTCTCTTCTGCTCACAAATCCTTTGCAACATGTGGAGGGTAGAGTTACAACGTGTGGGGACATCACACCCCAGTCGGTGTGCCGGAAGCTGCAAACGCTTCTGCAACACAGCAAGGGCGGCGGATGCTGTAGCCGACTTCCGAAAATGAGCTGACAGGCGGCATAGTTTGACGAGCAGTTCTGGCAACTCGGGATATGATTTAAGAAACTGCTGAACCACGCGGTTAAGCACATGAGACAGGCATGGTACGTGTGTGATCTCGCCTCACCTCAGAGCCACCACCAGGTTACGGCCATTGTCACACAGGACCATGCATGGATGTAGGTTCAGCGGTCTCAGCCACAGATGCCTGCTCTTTCACAGCTGTCCACAACTCACAAGCAGTGTGAGGTTTATCACCTAAGCTTATGAGTTTCAGCACAGCCTGTTGCCACTTGGCTGAGGCAGTACTGCAGTGTTTCCAGCTTGTAACTGATGTGGTGATATCTGAGATGGAGGCTGAACATGAGGGGGAGGATGACGCGCAGGAGCTGTACACTGTGGAGGCAACTCTGACTGACATAGGGCCCGCAATCCTCGGCGTGGGGAGGATGTGTTCGGTCCCAAGGCCCGACTGGGTCCCGGCTTCCACTATGTTTACCCAGTTTGCCGTCAGGGAGATGTACCATCCCTTGCCACAAGCACTTGTCCACGTGTCCATTGTCAGGTGGACTCTCCCAGTAACTGCGTTGTTGAGGGCACGGCAGATGTTTTGGGACACGTGCTTGTGTAGTGAGGGGATGGCACACCGGGTAAAATAGTTTCGGCTGGGGACCGAGTACCGAGGGACAGCCACCGCCGTAAGGTTGCGGAAGGATTCCGTCTCCACCAGCCTAAAAGGCAGCATTTCCAACGCAAGCAGTCATGAAATGTGCCAATTTAGGACTGTGGCCTGTGGGGCGTTGGCTGTGAATTTGCGCTTTCGTTCAATGGTCTGGGATATGGACAATTGAACGCTGCGGTGGGACGTGGACGTTGATGCTGTTTCTTGAGAAACTGCCATAACAAGTGAAGACTGAGAGGAGGGGACATCTTTGCATGCAGTATGGACAGGGGATTGCCTTGCACGCACAACAGGGGGTTCTATTACATGCACAGCAATGGAAGAAGCAGTGGTGACACCCGCTGACACTGGTCGTCGACCCTGGAATTCACCCCACAAAGTCGGGTGCTTTGCAGACATGTGCCTGATCATGCTGGTGGTGGTCAGGCTGGTAGTTTTGTCACCCCTGCTGATGCTGGCATGGCATGTGGTACAAATGGCCTTCTTTGGGTTATCAAAAAAAATTCCAGACTCTGGAAGACCTACAGGTTGTACTGGCAATGTCCCTCGTGTTGGTGTTACGGGAATTTTTGCCCGCCTTCTGTGTGCGGCCACCACACTGCTTCTTCCTGCCTGTTGGGGTACTTTGACCCCTCCCCCTGTGTGCTGCTGGCCTCGCTCTGCGTGTCCTACTGCCACATTGGGTCAGTTACTAGATCATCCACCACCTCCTCCTCTACCACTTGCGCACCACAATCCTCCTCCTCACTTCGTGGTAAATGTGTCTCGTCATCGTCCACCTCTTGTGACAAATTGCCAGCGTCGACTTCCTGTGGCCGTTGCTGTTCAAATATTTGGGCATTGCTACATGGGATCTCCTCTTCCACCACTTCAAGCGGAGCAGGCGAGGGGCAGAAATCTGGAAATGGACCAGTGAACAGCTCTTCAGAGTGTCCAAGTGTGGGATCAGTTGCTGTCTGACGACACTCGGCATGGTGGGAGGAAGAAGCATCAGGGTGAGGAGGAGTATGCGGTCGAGACTCATGGCTACTAAAACTTGACCATGGTGGTGCCCAGATAACTGGAAGTATTATCTGCTATCCAATTAATAACCTGTTCACACTGATCAGTTCGCAATACTGGTGTTGTAGTGTGCTTCCCTAATTTGGTCAAGAAGTGGGAGTGAGAAGATGTGGCTGTTGGTTGTGGCACATTTTCACCTTGGCCACGGCCCTGTCCTCTACATGCACCATCACCAGATCGTCCAGTTCCACGTCCCTTGCCATGCTCCTTGCCAATTGTAAACGAAGTAAAATAGCTTACACTCGCACTATCAAAAGGGTAACAAAAAGTAGATTAGAACCGTGGAAGAGGAAAACCACAGTTCTATTGCTCTGGCCTACACCAGAATCTTTTAAATAGATATATTTGTGTCTGAACACTGAGCGAGACACTCGATTTTTTTTTTAATGTAAAAAATGCCAAAAGCTGGATAATACAGAGATTTAAACCTTGGAACTATAAAACCAGAGTTATAGTTATGTGGCCTACACCACAATCTTTTAAACAGATATATTTGTGTCTGAACAGTCAGCGAGACACTATTACTGTTTTTTTTTTTACGGAAAAAAGGCCAAAAGCTGGATAATACAGAGATTTGAACCGTGGAACTGCAAAACCACAGTTCAAGTTATCTGGCCTACACCAGAATCTTTTAAACTGATATATTTGTGTCTGAACAGTCAGGGAGACACTATTACTGTTTTTTTATGGAAAAAAGGCCAAAAGCTGGATAATACAGAGATTTGAACCGTAGAACTGCAAAACCACAGTTCAAGTTATCTGGCCTACACCAGAATCTTTTAAACTGATATATTTGTGTCTGAACAGTCAGGGAGACACTATTACTGTTTTTTTTTATGGAAAAAGGCCAAAAGCTGGATAATACAGAGATTTGAAGTTTGGAACTGCAAAACCACAGTTCTAGTTATCTGGCCTACACCAGAATCTTTTAAACAGATATATTTGTGTCTGATCAGTCAGGGAGACACTATTACTGTTTTTTTACGGAAAAAAGGCCAAAAGCTGGATAATACAGAGATTTGAACCATGGAACTGCAAAACCACAGTTCTAGTTATCTGGCCTACACCAGAATCTTTTAAACAGATATATTTGTGTTTGAACAGTCAGCGAGACACTATTACTATTTTTTTGGCGGAAAAAAGGCCAAAAGCTTGATAATACAGAGATTTGAACCGTGGAACTGCAAAACCACAGTTCTAGTTATCTGGCCTACACCAGAATCTTTTAAACAGATATATTTGTGTCTGAACAGTAATCGAGACACTATTACAGTATTTTTTTACGGAAAAAAGGCCAAAAGCTGGATAATATTGAGATTTGAACCGTGGAACTGCAAAACCACAGTTCTAGTAATCTGGCCTACTCCAGAATCTTTTAAACTGATATATTTGTGTCTGAACAGTCAGGGAGACACTATTACTGTTCTTTTTTTACGGAAAAAGGGCCAAAAGCTAGATAATACAGAGATTTCAACCGTGGAACTGCAAAACCAGAGTTCTAGTTATTTGGCCTGCACCAGAATCTTTTAAACAGATATATTTGTGTCTGAACAGTCAGGGAGACACTATTACTGTTTTTTTTTTATGGAAAAAAGGCCAAAAGCTGGATAATACAGAGATTTGAAACGTGAAACTGCAAAAAAACAGTTCTAGTTATCTGGCCTACACCAGAATCTTTTAAACAAATATATTTATGTCTGAACAGTCAGGGAGACACTATTACTGTTTTTTTTACGGAAAAATGGCCAAAAACTGGATAACATTGAGATTTGAACCGTGGAACTGCAAAACCACAGTTCTAGTTATCTGGCCTATACCAGAATCTTTTAAACAGATATATTTGTGTCTGAACAGTCAGGGAGACACTATTACTGTTTTTTTTTACGGAAAAATGGCCAAAAGCTTGAAAACATTGAGATTTGAACCGTGGAACTGCAAAACCACAGTTCTAGTTATCTGGCCTACACCAGAATCTTTTAAGCAGATATATTGGTGTCTGAACAGTCACAGACACACTAAATTTTTTTTTTTTTGGGGGGGGGGGGGTTACCAGAAGGTTAATAAGATGCGTATTTGTACAGTCTGACTGAGGGAAAAAAAATACAGGACTTAGATGAAAAAAAAAAGGATTTTTCCTGGCCCATGAGACCGGGGGATAAGTCTAGCAATTTGACCAACAGGAGCACACAGGACTGTAATGCACTGTTTGTTGGTATAACCACTACATCTCCTATACAGCCTGCCTGCCTGCCTGCCTGATTTCTGGGATGGATATTAGTCCTGAGAAGGACTGTTTGTGTGATTTGGCAGGCTTAAGAGATGCTACACTACCTATTTCGCACTATATATCTCTCCCTAACTCAGCAGCACTGACCCTACACTGTCTGATCCCGGGCAACTGTGTCCAAGATGGCGGCGCCCGGTTTTAAATACTCGAGGTGACACTGTGCGGCCAGCCAATCACTGTAATGCCCACAAACAACATGGCTGCGGCATTACAGTGACTGGCTGGCAATCCCTGCATGTTCATTGGCTCTGAAAAGAGCGCCAAACGTGCAGGGCGGATACCCGAGCTCCCGCCCGAGTAACCCGGAAATGCTCGGTGCTCGCCGAACATCCCAAGTAGTGAGATGCTCGGGCTAGTACCGAGCAGTGTCGAGCATGCTCGCTCAACACTAATTTTGAATATATCTTCATATTTATGTATATTCTCCAACTCCAAGTTGTATAAATTTGAATGCTTATTGGATGAAGCAAATCAGGTGATGTGTATTTGTGTAATGGGAAGGGTATGGCTTTTCCTCAGGCAAAATGGGCCAAAAAAGAGATTTAACTAAATTTTAAAAATCAAGATAAAAGGGAATATATATATATATATTTTTTTTTTTGTACCATGTTAGCCAGTAGATAGAAAAATATTTCGGATTTGAGAGTCCTCAGTGGTTGATACCTTTTAATGGCTTACTGAAAAGATGATATCCTTGTTAAAGCCCAGGCGAAACGCGCGTTGGATCCAGGTCTCACGGGTCAGTACAGCTCTGTCATTTTTACTTGTTCTATAATCCTGTTATACCATATTCATTCACCCTGCTACTTTACTAATTGTTCTATACTGTGAGTTCACCCATTAGCACTTTGCACTTTATGTAGGTCTCACATGACTATTTGCAGTATAGATCTCCTATATTCTTGCAGTATGTGACTGAACTTGATTTATTGGTTAACATCTATATATGTACTACAGCTGTCAACCCCGGTGTCCTTTGTTTGTGCTGTTTCCTTTCCCTTTATTATATTTATGCATTTCTCATCATTTTAATATATCAACAATAAATGTTATATTTTATATACTATCAGTTTTTGTGTCATATTATAGGTTTTTGCTGTTTATGCAGACACATGGGCATTTTGATATTCTTCTTTGACTCACTTTATTGATTGTCCAATATCTGAAGAGTCACATATTTATACACATTAGGACACAGAAATAAAGGATAGATGAGACAGGTAATGTTAAGCAGAGCAATTACTGTGGGAGAAAGATAAACATTTCTGGCTGTAAATATTGGATTGGTTCATAGATAAGGACTGTTATGATGACCTCAAAGTTCTGAGGACCACATTCATTAGTCGATGTAGAATGACATAAATCCATGCGACACATTCATTCCTCCTCTGAAGGTGTCAAAGGTCATCATCAGTTTATATTCCCAAACCTTTCTGTCTCTGAGATTTCAAGTTACCTTTTAATACCAATATAATTAAGTACACTACATTAGATGTGATGCAGCAGAAAGTACATGGGATCTTGTAGTCCTGATGTGAATTGGGGATCTTTATCTTGTCTGTGGTCATTATAAATGGACAGGTTTTACATTTTTTCTGGTTGCAGTGAAAGGTACCTGCAGGTGGTGGAGATGACAAGGAGCTACTGACAATGATGCTTTTTAAATTTGCCTGAAACATAGAAGTGGGGGGTCTGGAAATATGCATTGTAATCGGGAATATTTTTGTAGTAAGGGTTGTAGTTTCCATGCAGCTCGCCTTAGCACCTCCAGACATGGGTTGTAGGTGACTAGTAGAGGCACCTGGTTGCTTTCTTGTTGTTATGATCTGCAACAAGTACTAAGGAAAGATAGGGGAAAGCTGTCCCTACAGTAACACTAAGCAGAATCCCTACTATATAGGGGGCTGACTGTTCCTAGCGAACAGACCCGCCTTAGTCCTCGGCTAGTCTGAACGAAGACCTATAGCAAAAGGGGAGAGGTCCCTAAAAGAACTAAGGACTGGGACAAAAATGGGACACCTCCTAAATAGAGATGAGCGTTGTTCTACTCGAACTGTTCGCCAATCTCAAATTCGAGCTGTTTTGGGCGGTGTTCGAGCCGTTCGGCGAACACGAACAATTTGAGAAAAATTCGGCTGTTCGAGGTTATGTTCGATAACTGTTCATGCACCAAAATCATAACTGGATTTTTTCTCAGTAATGATGAAAATTAATGTTAATACGCAGTTTGAGTGTACAGCGGGGTGGGGGGAGGGGCAGGGGATGGATCTCTGCAGGAACAATGAAGATCTCCATTTTTTTTCTCTTTCCCGCATTTACAGTGGGGAGGTGCAATCTGTCAGCCTATCAGCAGCGCACACACGGAGCGAAGTGCTTTTTTTCACACAAGCAAGGGCATGTGTCATTGGCAGTGTATGTCACATGTCCTTGCCCTATAAGACCAAGCCATTTTCCCCGTCGCCACCATTTTCTCACTGCTGCAGCTGCGTGTTAGACGGCACCGCTGTTGCTGTGTGCACTATACCTTGTTAATTTCAAGCCAATTTTCGCACAAATATACAGATAGCTTGGGAGTAGGGAATAGTTGTGATTGCAGTCCTTTTAAGGACTAGGCTACAGCATTTCCTACGACTTTTATCAGGCAGGTCTGTGCTCTTAAATAGATAGGTTGTGGGAGTAAAGACTAATTGTAATTGGAGTCCTTTTCAGGACTAGGTTACATCAGTTCCTATCAGTTTTTGCCAGGCAGGTCTGTGCCAGTGCTGTGCAAGTTTTTTTCACAGCATTTGGCTGAATCTAGCAAAGCTAATCCTTTTTGGCCTATTGCAGAGTGTGTTAGTCAGTGGAGTAGCCTATCTGTGTTGCAAGATATACCACCTGTGTATAGAATACCAATTTTTTTACTGCACCTAGTGAAGTAAAATCTTTTGGGCATAGCATCATTCTATTAGTCCATCTATACTGACCTCCATCAGGTTGCAAACTGAATCTAATTTTTTTCTGCATCTAGCTCTGAAAAAATATTGGGCTTCTAGCTGTGTGTGGGTCTTGTTCTATTAATCCATCTATATTGACCTCCATCAGGTTGCAAACTGAATATAATTTTTTTCTGCATCTAGCTCTGAAAAAATATTGGGCTTCTAGCTGTGTGTGGGTCTTGTTCTATTAATCCATCTATACTGACCTCCATCAGGTTGCAAACTGAATATAATTTTTTTCTGCATCTAGCTCTGAAAAAATATTGGGCTTCTAGCTGTGTGTGGGTCTTGTTCTATCAATCCATCTATACTGACCTCCATCAGGTTGCAAACTGAATACAATTTTTTTCTGCATCTAGCTCTGAAAAAATATTGGGCTTCTAGCTGTGTGTGGGTCTTGTTCTATTAATCCATCTATACTGACCTCCATCAGGTTGCAAACTGAATAAAAAAATTTTCTGCATCTAGCTCTGAAAAAATATTTGGCCTTCTAGCAGTGTGTGGGACTTGTTCTATTAGTCCACCTATACTGACCTCCATCAGGTTGCAAACTGAATATATTTTTTTCTGCATCTACCTCTGAAAAAATATTGGGCTTCTAGCTGTGTGTGGGACTTTTTGTATTAGTCCATCTATACTGACCTCCATCAGGTTGCAAACTGAATAAATTTTTTCCTGCATCTACCTCTGAAAAAATATTGGGCTTCTAGCTGTGTGTGGGACTTGTTGTATTAGTCCATCTATACTGACCTCCATCAGGTTGCAAACTGAATATATTTTTTTCTGCATCTACCTCTGAAAAAATATTGGGCTTCTAGCTGTGTGTGGGTCTTGTTCTATTAATCCATCTATACTGACCTCCATCAGGTTGCAAACTGAATATAATTTTTTTCTGCATCTAGCTCTGAAAAAATATTGGGCTTCTAGCTGTGTGTGGGTCTTGTTCTATTAATCCATCTATACTGACCTCCATCAGGTTGCAAACTGAATGTAATTTTTTTCTGCATCTAGCTCTGAAAAAATATTTGGCCTTCTAGCAGTGTGTGGGACTTGTTCTATTAGTCCACCTATACTGACCTCCATCAGGTTGCAAATTGAATATATTTTTTTCTGCATCTACCTCTGAAAAAATATTGGGCTTCTAGCTGTGTGTGGGACTTGTTGTATTAGTACATCTATACTGACCTCCATCAGGTTGCAAATTGAATATAATTTTTTTCTGCATCTAGCTCTGAAAAAATATTTGGCCTTCTAGCAGTGTGTGGGACTTGTTCTATTAGTCCACCTATACTGACCTCCATCAGGTTGCAAACTGAATATATTTTTTTCTGCATCTACCTCTGAAAAAATATTGGGCTTCTAGCTGTGTGTGGGACTTGTTGTATTAGTCCATCTATACTGACCTCCATCAGGTTGCAAACTGAATATATTTTTTTCTGCATCTACCTCTGAAAAAATATTGGGCTTCTAGCTGTGTGTGGGACTTGTTGTATTAGTCCATCTATACTGACCTCCATCAGGTTGCAAATTGAATATAATTTTTTTCTGCATCTAACCCAGCCAATAGTTTTGGCCTAATACCACCGTTTGGCCACTCAGCTCTGCTCGGTTACCATCCATTGTTTTTTTGTGCAAACAACTCCAGAGTTGTGAATTAGTTAACCACCAAAATGAGTGGAAAAAGGCCTGCTGCTGGTGGAAAGGGGAATAGGCGTGTTGGGAAGGGGAAAAAAGGTTGTGTCCGTGGGGTAGGTGATAAAGCAACAGTAACATCTGCAGAAGAAAGACCATCTTCCAGCCAAACTAAAATGTCTACTTCTTTTAGCGGACAATGTGATAAGATCCCTTTCTTACGGCCACGCCAATCGCTACAAATTCCAGATGAGGCACAAAAACAGCAGGTGCTTCAACGGATATCAAGTGCTCCTTTAAGTGGGCTCTCCTCCACATCAACTTCAACATCACAAATACTCCAGTCCTCAAAGGTGTCACCCAAATCGCACTTGCTTCCTCACAGCTCCCAAATCTCCAGCTGCCCGTCTGAATATGAGGTAGAACAGATGGTTGAGTCTGCAGAGCTGTTTACTCATACTATAGCCTGGGAATCAGAGGTCGACTCCAGCGCTTCTGTGAATACAGACGAGGAAATGATCTGCACTGATGCCCTGAATCTTTATGAGTCGGATCCAGGACCAGACGCAGAAGGTTCTGACCATAATGTAGACCCTCATTCCCAAACTGTAACTCCTGTTGGTGGAGAAATGAGGAAGACGATGATAAGACTCAAATACCTGATTGGAGCGACAACTTTAGTTTTTTGTCAGGGCAGGAACAGGTTGGCTCTGAGGACGACGGGTGTGATAACACACAGGGTGATGATGATGAGGTTGGAGATCCCACTTACTGTCAACCCACAGTCAGCCAAGAGATGAGGTCAGCAGAGGAGGTGGAGGAAGATGCTAGTGACGACGAGGTCAGGTTGCGCCTTCCTGGACAGAGACGTAGTACTGGAAGCACGTTAACAACTGCATCCTCAAACACAACTCTGCCTCTCACCACAAGTCGTGGTGGCTCTTCAGGTCGCATGGGTGCTAAGCATTGCATAGCCTGGGCATTTTTTCAGATCGATAAAGATGACCCAACTCGTGTTATCTGTAACATTTGTCAGCAAAAGCTAAGTAGAGGCCAAAAAATACATAGTTTGAGTACTTCATGCATGAACCAGCACAAGGACATGAAGCATAAGTTGCAGTGGGAAGCTCAGTGTGCTACAATGCGGCCTAGCCGGCCGGGCCAACCACCGTCTGCCATATCTTGTGCATCCGTGGCCTCTTCATCCTCTGTGACTGGGGGGACAGCAGTCACACCTGTTTTGGGGCGCAGACCTGCCACCTCTTTACCCGCAACAGCCAGCGTGATTGGCAGGTCATGATTTTCTTTGGAGGTGGGAACACCAGCTGGTGTTGAGCGCTGTCCGACATCGAAAGCACCACCTTTGGATCAAGGCAACCTAACATGTCCGCCTGCATCTTCCTCACAGACCGGCAGTTTGCCGGGGACACCCTTATCAACCCCGTCTAAGCACAATAGCCAGCCCTCGGTCCCTCAGATGTGGACAAGTAAAAGACCATTTCCTCCTAGCCATGAGAAAGCTAAGAGGTTGAATTTCACCATCTGCAAGCTCTTGGCTACAGAAATGCTCCCTTTCCACCTGGTGGACACAGAGGATTTTCGAGACCTTATGTCCGTCGCAGTGCCCCAGTACCAGATGCCCAGTCGGCACTACTTCTCAAAGAAAGGTGTGCCTGCGCTCCACCAGCATGTCGCACACAACATCACCGCTTCTTTGAGAAACTCTGTGTGTGACAGGGTGCATTTCACCACAGACACTTGGACGAGTAGGCATGGACAGGGGCGTTACATGTCGCTGACTGGGCACTGGGTAACTATGGTGACAGCAGGACAAGGGGCTGCTGTCCAAGTCTTGCCGTCCCCACGAGTTGTGCGTCAATCCTCTTTATGTCAAAGTTCCTCCACTGCTTCTGCCTCCTCAACCTCCTCTCGGTCTTCCACCTGCACCCAAAGCCTGTCTGGTCATGCCAAAAGCTTTCTAACTGCGCAGAAGGGATCCTGCACACCTCCTTACTATGCTGGCAGTAGGGCTCAACGTCATCAGACGCTTTTTACATTGAAATGTCTGGGAAATGTGAGTCACACAGCTGAGGAGTTGTGGTCAGCTCTGGAGAACCAATTTCATGAATGGTTGTCTCCACTGGACCTGAAACCAGGGAAGGCCTTGTGCGACAATGCTGCAAACCTGGGTGCGGCCCTTCGCTGGGGCAATGTCACACACGTGCCTTGTATGGCTCACGTGTTGAACCTGGTTGTCCAGCAATTTTTAGCCCACTATCCCAGACTAGATGGCCTTCTGCAGAGGGCACGGTCGCTGTGTGCTCACTTCCGCCGTTCGCATCCCGCAGCTCAGCGACTTACATCTCTACAGAAGTCATTGGGCCTGCCACTTCACCGGCTAAAATGCGATGTGCCTACCCGGTGGAATTCAACTCTGCACATGTTGCAGCGACTGTGGCAGCACCGACAAGCCCTGGTGCAATACGTTCTGACGTATAGCCTGGGCCAACGAGATTCAGAGGTGGGGCAAATCACGCTGGAGGAGTGGTCTCAGATCAGGGACCTATGCACCCTTCTGCACAGTTTTGAAATGGCGACGAAGATGTTTAGTGCTGACGATGCCATTATCAGCATGACTATTCCGGTGATTTACATGCTGGAGCACATGTTAAACAGAATTCGGAGTCAGGTGGTGGCACAAGAGGAGGTGGAGGAAGTAGAGGAGGAGGAGTTGTATGCGGAAGGGCTAACATCTGCAAGGTCCAGACGGTCGGCAGCACCAAGGCGGCAGGCATGTGAGGGTGGGGGAGATGGTTTTACCAGGGCGCATGGTAGCAGCCAAACTAGTGAGGAAGGTGCAGGAGCCCAGTAAGAAGTGGAGGACGAACTGATGGAAGACTCATCAGATGAGGGAGACCTTGATCACATTTCTGTTGTGCGAGGTTGGGGGGAGAGGACAGAGGAAGGAAGCATGATTGTTACCTCGCCACCAACACAACAGGGACTTGGTGCTCCTGGATGCGCAACACACATGAGTGCCTTCTTGCTGCACTACCTGCAACATGACTCTCGAATTGTGAGAATTAGAAATAATCCTGACTACCGGGTTGCCACACTGTTAGATCCCCGGTACAAAAGTAAATTTGCAGAAATTATTCCTGCCATAGAAAGGGATGCACGCATGCAGGAGTATCAGCAGAGACTGTTGCAGAATCTTACATGTGCTTTTCCACAAAATACCAGTGGTGCACGTAGTGAATCTCATAGTTCCAACTTGCCAACCGTGGGACCGTCAAGTGTTCAGCACTCAAACCGTAACAGAACCACAGTATCTGCTGGTAACATCAATTTTGCAGAATCATTTCACCACTTTTTTAGCCCATCCTTTGCAAGGCCACAGGAGACAAGAAGTCTGACACATAGTCAACGCCTAGAGACGATGGTACAGGAGTATCTCCAAGTAAACATTGAAGCCACGACTGTGTCACTGGACCCTTGCTCTTTTTGGGCTTCCAATCTGGATAAATGGCCGGAGCTAGCCACTTACGCCTTGGAGATCTTGTCATGCCCCGCAGCCAGCGTTCTGTCTGAACGTGTGTTCAGCGCTGCTGGTGGTGTGCTGACAGATAAGCGCACGCGGCTCTCCACTGATAATGTAGACAGACTCACGTTCATAAAGATGAACAAATCATGGATCCGAAACGACTTTTCTACCCCTGTGTCATCCTGGGGAGAGTAAAAGCTGGATGATTGGTTAAAATCACCCTACCAACCGTTTTAAGCTTTCAAATTACTAATCATGTTTATCTGTATCTTGACTGGAAAATAATTTGGGCTTTGTAGCAGTGTGCAGCACTGATCCTATTAGGCCATCTATACTAAAGCTTCACCAGATTTAAAATTTAAAATAATTTTTACCTGCATCTAGCCCGGAGAATAATTTTGGGGCTCCGAGATGCGCAAGACACATAAGTGCCTTCTTGCTGCACTACCTGCAGCATGACCCTCATATTGTCAGAATTCGAAGTAATCATGACTACTGGGTTGCCACACTCTTAGATCCCCCAAACTTTTCGATCAACCTTTTCATTTTAATAAAGACCAAAAAAATGGTCATTTTTGAAATTATAAGCATTAGCAGGTTGTTAGAAACTGAAATCAAACAGTTTTCAACTCAAAACTTTATTCTAGGTGATGTTACATTTTCACATAGGACCCCTTGTTCGAAAGGAGCTTCTGAACTCTCTCGTCCATTGAATTTGTCAGGTTTTGGATGGTTTCTGCTTCAATTGTTTTGCATGAGGACAGAATACCCTCCCAGAGCTGTTGCTTAGATGTGAACTGCCTCCCGCCATCATAGACACTCCTTTTAATGATGCTCCAAAGGTTCTGAATGGGGTACAGGTCAGGGGAGCATGGGGGTCACACCATAAGTTTGTCCCCTTTTATGCCCATATTAGCCAGAGATGCAGATGTTTTATGTGCAGCATGAGATGGTGCATTATCATGCAGAAAAATGATCTTGCTGTGAAATACACGGTTCTTCTTCTTGAACCATGGCAGGAAGTGCTGTTTGAGAAAATCCACATACATTATGGAGTTCATCTTTAGCGCCTTCAGGGATCCTAAAGGGGCCGACAATCTCTCTCCCCATGATTCCAGCCCAAAACATTACTCCACCTCCTCCTTGTTGGCGCTGTAGCCGTGTTTGCGTGGGGTGTCCATCAACCAGCCATCCTCCACTCCATCCATCTGGACCATCGAGCGCTGCACGGCACTCATCCGTGAACAAAACTGTTTTGAAATCAGTCTTCATGTAATGTTTGGCCCACTGGAGCCGTTTCTGCTTGTGTGAAGTGGATAGAGGAGGTCGACAGGATGGCGTATGCACAGCTGCAAACATCTGAAGGACCCTGCATCTTGTTGTTCGGGGGACGTTGGAGGCACAAGCAGCTTCAAAAACTTGTCTGCCGCTATGACAAGGCTTTTTGGCCGCTGCTCTTTCAACCTGACGTAATTGCCTGTAGGAAAGAGTCCTCAATTTGCCCTTATCAGCACGCACACGTGTGTACTGTGAATCAGCTACATACTTCTTGATTGCCAAGACACTTCATCCTGATCATCGCACAATGTTGATTGTAGTCATGCCTTGACCTAAACACTCCACAATTTGTTGCTTCTCAGCAGCCGACACATCCTTTTTCTTTCCCATTTTGGCAGAAAATGTAGGCTGTTTAATAATGTGAGAGAGCCTTCTTAAGTAGTCTTGCCTTTCATTGGACACACCTGCCAAACTAATTAGCACACGTGTCTGCAATTGCTTACAGTGATATAAAGAGCCCTGACACACATCACCATCAATGAGTTTAACTGACAAACAAACAAATTCTTCCCTTATCACTCCTAAACACTTTTTGCATAATAATTTGGAACGCAGTGTACATGTGCTTTTCCACAAAACACCAGCGGTTCACGTAGTGAATCTTACAGTTCTAACTTGCCAACCGTGGTCTGTATGGAGTTGTTCAATAAAGGGCACAAAATTAAGATAACATAGATGGGAGAGGTCTCTATGAATAGGAATTCCTAATTATTTGATACCCTGTGAGGGACAGGCAAAGGGAAAGTTGGACTGGATGGAATCCTATATGGATTTGGGGAGGGAGACATCGAGGGCCTCAGACTTCGCTGCATTGATTTTAAAATTTGACCATGTAACAAAGTGATCTATTTCAGCCATAACAGCAGGGATGGATATATGTGATTGAATGATATATACTAGGACATCATCAGCAAATAGAGAGCACTTGTACTCGGTGCCTCCCACCTCAATCCACCTAATATTGGGGTTATGGCGAATTGATGAAAGCAGGTGCTCTGTCACTAGGATGTATAAGAGAGGGGACAGAGAACATCCCTGCCTTGTCCCATTGGTGATTGTGAAAGGTGATGAAAATGTTCTGACGCACCCCCTGGGCCTTGGGACACCCGGAGCCGGACCCTTTTTGGTGGATGCTGGTGGTTGTAGTCTCCGTGGCGGCAACCCGGTTCCGTGGCTCAGGGCGGTCAAACCAGTGGCGGAACTATTTATGTGGTTTTGATGTTTAAATGTCCGACTACGCCACCCGTGGATTGCGGTCAGAGTGAACCGCCGCTCCAGGGCAGACCGCTGAGGCTGGTGTTGTGGGTGCAGCAGAGCGTAGCATAACTCCCCACGGGAGGAGTATAGCCTCAGGGCAGTGTATGCGGAGGATGGGGGTGATGGTGCAGGGCAGCAGCAGTAACGACACGGAGTCAGTGATGCAGTCCAGGGCCTTTACTCACAGTTCTTATTATCCAGACCACGTCTGCAGGTAACGGCTGCCCACGTCGTACTGTGCTCACCAGGTGAGGGGCTCAGACAACTCCCAGATAACTTTGGAGCACTTCACAGGACCCCCCTTGTGTGTCCTTTGTCTGGCCTTTCTTACCAACACTTCTGTCCGGCTGCCTCGGGCCTCCTCTTGGTAAACTTGGCGCCAGTTTCCCTGACCCTATGTGGTGCCTTCCTAGCGGGTGTAGCGAGGGGCTGCGCCACATAAAATGTCAGAGCCTCCGGTTTCTAGCTGAGGGTCGTTTCCTGCCTCCACTAGTTCGGGGACCGGTCTCCCCCTTTGGCCTGACCCCTCCACGCAGGTGGATTCGGGCGTGCGGTGGCGACTCGCCCGTCCGCACCCCTGGGATCCCTTCATTCCTCGTTCCTGGAGCCTTCTCCGCTCCTCTACCTTCCTTCTCCCTCTTCCAGGCCTGGGCCTCTGTTACTAGGCCCGCCTCCGGAGCAGAGCTCATGCAGAGCCCCTGCTCCCTGCCACTTCTGCTCAGACTTCTCTGCACTGAACTAAGATGGTGCCCACCTTTTATACTCCCTTCTCAATGCACCCAGGAACTGCTTCCTCCCTGCTCCTGCACTACAGGGTTCACCTTCCTCAGTGTTCCCTCCCCCCACTCCAGCCAGGGACAGGGACTGTCGTGCCCATCTCAGGGGCATATTGGTCGCCCTGCCCCACGGCAATGTGATGTAATGCATGCAGGTGTCGGGTCCTGATCCACACTCCATCCTTACCTGAGAGTGAGATATCACACCTCTGGGTGAGGTGCAATACGTCTGTAGCAACCGAGCCCTCAGGGTGCTACAGTTCCATTTATCTTCAGCCTAGGTGACGTATTGCGATACAGGGCCGTGATTTTGGCTATAAAAGGGTCCCCTAGACCCCTACCCCAAGCTTTTTAAGAGAATCATATATGGCGTGCCAGGAGACTCTATGGAATGCTTTCTCAGCATCCAACGAGAGTATCTAATTACAAATTTTTAACTGCATCTAGCCCAGGAAATACTTTGTGCCTAGTAGCAGTGTCTGCTAGTCAGCGGATTATCCCGGCTGTTAAGCAAGCTACACCACCTGTAGTTTAGACACTTAATTTTTTCAAAGGAAATGATTCGGGACCATGGGATACTTAGTGAAGAGCATCAGGAGGCACCCCAAGGCATAGGGGATGGGACTGGCATTAGGATGCCTTGCGGTGGACAGCCGAGCTCGATCCTTATAAAAGCTTTTTAACTGCAGCAGCTTTAGTGGACGCTACTGGAGCTGGAATTACACGGCTGCTGGCATGAGACTTGCCCTCCAATAGATCCTTGTAAATGGATTTATAGTGTATTCGTTCAAATTAGAGAGACAATTTAAATTAAAAAGCTTAGAGCTGCCTCCACCACAGGGGGGCTCGCTCGACCCACCAGCGGACCGGCACCAGTATTGGGAGAGGGGGGCTGGCCGTCAGGGTTCACCGCGGCTCTGGCACAAACCCGGCGACACAGAGGTGGCACGGGCAGGAGCGGACTGGCCGTGTCGGCTTCTCACTTTTTGGATTTTAGAAGGGCATGACATGCCTATATCTGTGTCTCCCCCTCCTTTTACTCCTCCACCTCTTTTATTTTCACATGACTATATGTACTTGTCACCTTTCCATGTGTTAGTTATGTCTTCTGAGCAGTTTGTCAGCTTTTGGACACCTTTGAAGGTGTTTTCTATGTGTTTCTATGTGTTTTTGTTTGCCTGCCATTGTTTTTAACGGTGTTCGAAGGTGTTCGACGAACAGTTCGACGAACAGTTCGGCGAACACACGGGTGTTCGACGAACCGAACCGAACTCGAACACTACGGGGGTGGCTCAACACTACTCCTAAACAGAGAAGTTGTTGCAGAACACAAAAAGACCAACTGACAAAAAGGTACTAGAGGTCCCAGAAGGACCAAGCGAACTGACAGAGAAAGGCACAGAAGCACCTGGCTAGAGAAACAGTCAAACACTGAAGTCCAGCACAGCCAAAAGGGCGGAGCGGGAATATAAAGGCAGATGGTCACGTGACCGCAAAACACAAGATGGAAAAAACAAACAGGAGGGTTCTAACACTTGTTTAGTTTTGTAATGTAGGAGATGATTCCTTGATATTCTGGTGGCTCTTGTAATCTTGTTCTCAATTGTTCTTGGATGGTAGCCCTGATTCAAAAAGGTCTTTCTGAGGCCACCAAGGTGTTTGTCTCTCTCCATAGTGTTGGAAAATATCACATTGTATCTGATGGCTTGGCTGTAGACAATAGAGTTTTTTATGTGTCTCGGATGGAAACTGTCCCATTTAAGGTATGTTGGAAGGTCGATTGACTTCCGGTACAAGGATGTCTCTATTTATTTGTTCTGTAGCTTTATGATGGTGTCCAAAAAGTTAATCTCAGTATAGGAGTAGTTGAGTGTTAGGTTGATGGTGAGATGAAATCCATTAAAGTATTCATGGAACGTCTTCAGCTGTTGCTCAGACCCCGTCCAGATGATTAAAATATCGTCAATAAAATGGTAGTAGGCCAGAGGCCTGATGGGACATGAGGACAAAAAGTCACTCTCAAGCTTGGCCATGAAAAGATTTGCGTACTGTGGAGCCATTTTACTTCCCATCTCTGTACCAGTCTCCTGTAGATATATGTTGTTATCAAATTCAAAGTAATTGTGGGGGAGGATGAATTTTGCAAGTTTCACCACAGAATCGTCATTAATTCCTGTATTTTCCATGAAGATTTTGCAGGCGTTTAATCCATCCTGGTGTGGGATATTAGAGTACAAAGATTCCACATCCATGGTCGCCAGGATGGTTCCCTCTGATAGAGGACCTATTGCTGCGAGTTTATTCAGTAGGTCCGCCGGGTACTGAATGTAGCTGGGTGTATTGTTTACGAGGGGTTTAAGAACACCCCGTACGCATCCAGAAACTTGCTCAGTAAGGGTACCCACCCATGAAATAATTGGTCTTCATGGATTATCAGATTTGTGGATTTTGGGAAACATATAGAATGTCCCTATTCTTAGACTCTCTGGTAACAGGTCATTGGCTCTTATGGATTCATCAGGCAGACTAGATACCAACTTGTTTAGTTCCTTAAAATAGTCCTGTGTAGGGTCAGACTCCAGTTTTCTATAGTAGCGCGTGTCCATCAGTTGTTTGTTTGCTTGCTTCTGATGTGTTCGTCATCACTATTGCACCACCCTTGTCAGCAGGTTTAATGATGATTTCTTAGTTGGTTTTCAAAGATTGTATGGCCTTTCTCTCCTGGGCACTGATGTTGGATGCTTGTCTCCTGTTTGTGTCTATGATGGTGGATTTTGTCACATGTCTGAAGGAGTCTATATATGTATCCAAATGAGGGCTGCGTCTAGGTGGAGGTGTCCAATCTGACCTCTTCTTGGTTGTCAAGATACCTTTTCCTTCAGTTTTGGTCAGTTCTGAATCTTCTGTAGCATTGAAGTATTCCCTCAGGCGCAGTCTCCTTAAATAATTTTCCATATCACTGCAGAGTTCAGTTTTATATAGGGCCTTAGTAGGGCAAAATGAGAGTCCTCTAGAAAGCACAGTCAGCTCCGCTTTGTTGGGTTTATAATCTGAGAGATTGATGACATAGTTAGATGCTTCTGTGTCTGGAATGGAGTGGTTGTCCAAGTTGTCAGGTTTTGGCTTTGTTTTGTATATGTTTGTATAGCATCCTGAATTTAGGTGCAAATTGTGTAGCTTCTTTTCCTTGTTATGAATCAGAAGGTTCCGTAGTTTGTTGTAGTATGGCTGTAATTTTTGCTCTGTGTTTTCTGTAAGTGTTTTCCTCCGAGTTTCAAATTTCCCTTGGACTTTATTCTTGATGCTGTAGAAGACATGCAAAAGGTGGTTCCTTAGTATATCAGAAGTCCTGTGACAAAAGTTTTGTGCATAATGAGTATTGTAGGTATGAAGAATTGGGTTTGTAATCCCGAATCCTTTAGGAATTAGATTCTCCTTTTTGCATTTAGATAAGAAAAAAATGTCGCTGTCCAATGTCAAATGTCCGTCAGGTGGTCTGTATGTAGGTGTTATGATCTGCTACAAGCACTAAGGAAAGAAAGGAGATCTGTCCCTACAATAGAACTAAGCTAGATCCCTATGATGTAACGGGGAACCTGATCCTGCGATCAGACCCGCTAAAGTCCTCGGCTAGTCTGAACGAAGACCTATAGATGCAAGGGAGGGATCCCTACAAGAACTAGGGACTGGGATAAAGTTGGACACCTCCTAGCAGAAATTGTAGCAGTAAAAGACAAAGACACAACATAGAACATAAAGGTCCGAAGACCTAGCTAAACTGACTGAGAAAGGTAACTAAGCACCAGGTTAACTTAAGAGTAGAAATTACAATGAAGTCCAGCAAGGCCAGGAGGGCGGAGCAGGATTAAATAGGCAAAAAAGGTCATGTGACCAGCAAGATAGAAAAAACCTAACAGAAGAGTTCTAACAGTACCCCCTCTTCTATGAGGATCCTCCAGATCCCCTAGGCCCAGGCTTATCAGGAAACCTCTTGTGAAACACTCTGACAAGTCTGGAAGCAGAAACATCATCCGCCCTCACCCATGAGTTATCCTCCGGTCCGAAACGCTTCCAAGCGACAAGATACTGCAAACTCCCTCTATACCATCTAGAATTTAGGATGCGGGAAATTTCGTATTCCCCGTCCTCAACCACCAGAGGAACAGTGGCAGAAGCGTCTCCATCCGACACATAAGCTCTTTTCAACAGAGAAACATGAAACACCGGATTAATCTTCCAGGAGGTAGGAACCTCCAACTTAACAGCAGATTGGTTAACTACCTGAAGCACCTTAAAGGGCCCTACAAACTTGGGACCCAATTTTTTAGAAGGAATCCTCAACCGCAGATTCTTAGAGGACAACCAAACCATGTTACCAATAGCAAACAAAACCTCTTGCCGTTTCCTATCAAAGTACCTCTTAGATTTTTTTTTAGCCTCCTGAAGATTACCATGCACATCCGTCCAAACTCTCTCCAAATCACCGGAAAAACTCTCCTCCTCAGGCACAGTCGATACCAATTTGGAGAATGACCCAAAAGACGGATGTCTCCCAGAACAACAAAAAAAAAGCGAACAACCAGCAGAAGAGGATGTATGGTTGTTAAGAGCAAACTCAGCAAGTGGCAGAAACTCAGACCACCCCTCCTGATTGTCTGCCACAAAACAACACAAGAACTGCTCAACATCCTGATTCTTCCTTTCTGTCTGGCCATTACACTCAGGATGATATCCGGATGAAAACGACAAATGAACTCCCAACCTGTCACAAAAAGCACGCCAAAAACGAGCCACGAACTGAGGTCCCCTATCCGAAACAATGTCAGTAGGAACGCCATGTAGTCTGACAATTTCCTTGACAAAGGCCTTAGCGAGTGTCTTAGCGCAGGGCTGTTTGATGAAAGGAACCAAGTGACACATCTTGCTAAAACGGTCCACGACCACCCAGATGACTGTGAAACCCTCAGAAGAGGGAAGGTCAGTAATAAAGTCCATAGCCAGATGTGTCAAAGGTGCACTAGGAACCTCCAGAGGGCAAAGCAACCCCGCTGCAGGAGTATGTGAAGACTTAGATCTAGCACACACCGTACATTGACGCACCCACTTAATGACTTCCTTCTGCCATCCAGGCCACCAAAAACTGTGATCCACAAGTCTCTTGGTCTCAGAAATTCCTGGATGACCTGCCAACCGAGACTCATGACACTCAACAAACAAATCTCTCCTAAAGGTCCTAGGCACAAACAACCTCCCATGGGGAGTGTTAGATGGGGCATTCTCCTGTGCTTTAAGAATCTCATCTTCCAAAACGGAGTCCAATGCAGCAATCACAACACGTTCTTGTAAAATGCTCCCCTCCTCCTCAGCACCGACCATGGGAGAAAAGCTGCGAGACAAAGCATCAGCTTTAACATTCTTGGTACCCGGGATGTAAGTAACGGAAAAATTAAACCGCGAGAAAAAAAGTGCCCACCTAGCCTGACGGGCATTCAAGCGCTTGGCAGCATCAAGATAGATGAGATTTTTATGATCAGTGAAAACCTGAATGGGAAATTCAGCACCTTCCAAGAGATGACGCCAGTGTTCAAATGCGAGTTTAATAGCCAGCAATTCCCGATTACCAATATCGTAATTAAGTTCAGTCTCAGAAAAATTTTTTGAAAAAAAAGCACAGGGATGTACTCCATCCTTGTTTTTCTGAGACAACACCGCACCGACCCCCACCGAAGAAGCATCAACCTCAACCAAAAACGGCTTAGTCACATCAGGCTGCATAAGGATGGGAGCAGAGCTGAACCTCTCCTTTAGAAACACAAAAGCTTCAATGGCCTCAGTAGTCCACTGAACCGCATTAGCACCTTTCCTGGTGAGATCGGTCAGTGGTTTGACAATAATAGAAAAATTTTTAATGAATTTTCTGTAATAATTGGCGAAACCCAAAAACCTCTGTATCAATTTCAAACCAATAGGCCTAGGCTATTCCTGAACCGCCAGAACCTTCACAGGGTCCATCTCAAAGCCCTCACTGGAGATAATGTAGCCCAAAAAACTAATTCTCTGTACAGCGAACTCACATTTCTCCAGCTTAGCAAAAAGCGAATTGTCAATTAATAACTGTAATACCTCACGTACGCTCCGCCAATGAGACTCCAGATCCGTTGAATAAATCAAAATGTCATCCAAATACACAACCACATTTTTGCCGATCAAAGGTCTAAGGATGTTATTAATAAGATTCTGAAAAAATGCTGGAGCATTGGTAAGACCAAAAGGCATAACCAGGTTCTCAAAATGACCCACAGGAGTGTTAATAGCAGTCTTCCATTCATCACCCTCCTTCATGCGCAACAAATTGTATGCCCCCGGAGATCAATTTTAGAGAACTACTTGGCCCCCACTAACTGTTAAACAAATCAGGAATCAATGGCAGTGGGTAAGGATTGCGTACAGTAATTTTATTAATCTCACGAAAATCCAGACAAGGACGTAAACCGCCGTCCTTTTTTTAACAAAAAAAAATCCAACAGCCACAGAAGACTTGGAAGGCCTAATGTTACCGGCGGCCAAGCTTGTCTGTATGTATTCCTCTAAAGCCTTTCTCTCAGGAATAGTAAGATTAAATAAATGACTTTTAGGAAGAGTCGCTCCAGGGACAAATTCAATGGTACAATCATAGTCTCTATGGGGAGGCAAAATTTGTGACTCCTCCTCAGAAATAACTCTCCAAAAATCCTGAATAGGTACAGGTAATTCCCCTTTTTCCACTGCAGCAATACGTCCTTTACAATGCTTGTCATAACACTTAGGGCTCCAGGACTTAATTTCATTGGTAGACCAATCCAGTACAGGATTGTGCAATTTTAACCAGGGTAACCCCAAAATTACTGGAGAAGGCAATTTATTTAATACCACCAAATCCAAATTTTCTTGGTGAATACCATTAATAGTGAGGGGAAATTCACAGACCTTGTGAGTAACACTCTTCAAGGGGGAGCCATCGACAGAAACCACAGCAATAGGGGATGACAAAGGTTTGGGTTTTAATTTAAGTTTTTCCAAGAATCCCCCATCAATCACATTCAGAGTAGAACCACAATCCACAAATATCCGAAATTCAATTAATTCTTCCTGAGCAGCAGTAGTAGCAGAAAGAAATACCCCCTTAGTATTTAAACAGGCAATACGGGCGTAACTGACCTTTTTTTTTCTTTGTCCATACGAAGCACACAGTTCTTAATAAAATGGTCAGATTTCCCGCAATAAAAGCACAAACCTTCAGAAGATCTGCTGTCTTTTTCCTGAGAGCGGGGTGCCATCGCCCCAATCTCCATCGGCTCTCCAAAGTCAGTACAGACCCTCTCAAGACTCGGAGCTGACATGGCAGAGGATTTACTCTCATTAACCATTGCACGCAGTCTCCTGTCCACCCGTATAGCTAATTGCATTGCCTCCTGCAAGTTTCCAGGTGTGGGATAAGCAATCAGCAAATCCTTAACCCTTTCACCTAGCCCCGCAAGAAACAAACTTTTCAAAGCTGAATCGTTCCACCCCACCTGGGCAGACAACCGACGGAAGTGAGAACAATATTTTTCCACATTACCTGATCCCTGCCTCAAACGTCTCAATTCAGTCTCAGCTGATGAGACACGATCAGGACCATCATACAACAAACCCAAAGCAGAAAAAAAACTATCCACTGATCTAAAGCATGGATCACTAAGTTGGAGAGAAAAGGCCCATCCCTGAGGTTCTTTGCGCAAAAGTGACATTATGAACCCTATGCGCTGTGATTCATCACCAGAGGATCTGGGTCTCAAACGAAAATACAACAAACAAGCATTTTTAAAGGAAAAAAATTGTTCTTGATCACCAAAAAATAAATCAGGCAAACGTACCTTTGGCTCCACAAAATGTGCTCCAGAACAGCTACTCACGTGTTGTTGGAGCTCGGCCACCTCCAGAGAGAGTCCCTGCAGGTGTTGAGTCAAATCCTGAACCGACACCATGATGGAAACTGGAAGTCTTTCCTTAGAGATATTTTTGGGCTGGACATACTGTTATGATCTGCTACAAGCACTAAGGAAAGAAAGGAGATCTGTCCCTACAATAGAACTAAGCTAGATCCCTACGATGTAACGGGGAACCTGATCCTGCGATCAGACCCACTAAAGTCCTCAGCTAGTCTTAACGAAGACCTATAGATGCAAGGGAGGGATCCCTACAAGAACTAGGGACTGGGATAAAGTTGGACACCTCCTAACAAAAATTGTAGCAGTAAAAGACAAACACACAACATAGAATATAAAGGTCCGAAGACCTAGCTAAACTGACTGAGAAAGGTAACTAAGCACCAGGCTAACTTAAGAGTAGAAATTACAATGAAATCCAGCAAGGCCAGGAGGGCGGAGCAGGAGTAAATTGGCAAAAAAGGTCATGTGACCAGCAAGATAGAAAAAACCTAGCAGGAGAGTTCTAACAGTAGGGGAGACAGGGCAAAACTTAGGACAAGGATGAATCATCATCGCCACACAATAAAAGAAGAAAAAATAGATCTACCTGTGGCCAAGCATTTTTGTTTCCCTGATCACAGCATCATCGACATGAAATTATTGGTATTAATAGGTAAATTCAAATCTCAGAGAGACAGAAAGATTTGGGAATATAAACTGATGATGACCTTTGACACCTTCAGAGCAGGAACGAATGTGTCGCATGGATTTATGTCATTCTACATCAACTAAGGAATGTGGTCCCCAGAACTTTGGGGTCATCATAACAGTCCTTATCTATGAACCAATCCAATATTTACAGCCACAAATGTTTAGCTTTCTCCACAGTAATTGCTCTGCTTAGCGTTACCTGTCTCATATATTGAATTATTTCTGTGTCCTAATGTGTATAAATATGTGACTCTTCAGATATTGGGTTATACTAGCCTGATGAAGAGGCCTCAGTAGCCTCGAAAGCTTGCAGTCTGTTACCATCTTTTCAGTTAGCCATTAAAAGGTATCAACCACTGAGTACTCTCAAATCTAAACATTTTTGAAAAATCTTTTAAAAGGGATGCAGCACTCTTGAGATTGCTAAGATATTAGGGAGAGATCACAGAACCATCAAAAATTTAGTCTCAAATCATCAAGAGGGTTGCGAAATATATGTTGAGAAAAAAAGGCGTACATTATTATTTGAGAAGAAATAAACATGAAGCGACAAGTAACCCATTATCTCCCATTTCTGCCATATACCATAACTGCAACTTCTCTGGATTGCCCAAAAAACATAGGTGTTCAGTGCCCAGAGACATGGCCCAGGTAAGAAAAGCTTAAACCTGACCACCACTGAACAAGACACAAATGTCAAGACTTGGCCAAAACATATCTGAAGACAGATTTTTCAAAAGTTTTATGGATTGAATATGAATATGATAATAGTGACTTATGACCAACCAGCTGGATGGGTTTGTGGTTAGATCTGTAATGGGCATATACCTCCCATGAAACTCAGACACCAGTAAGGTGGAGCAAAACCTACAAAAGACAAAAAATATATCTCATACCCTACCATCATTATATATAAATGTTAAGCAAAGTTGCATATTAAATGTAGGGTACTTAGTGAACTACTTTTGATCAAAAAAGTATACAAGCCGTCCCACCAGCAACAAGGTGACCCTAAATTGGGACGGTACCTACACTGTCAATATTAAAAACCTTACTGTATATCAAAGTTGAAGTAATGCATATAAAAGGGTAGACAAATAGCACCGGGTCCCAACTTCAGACCACCTAGACCCGTGGTAAGCTACATATATACTAATCAGCTCAACAAAGGGTATGCCACACCCTTAATTTGCACAGAATGCAAACAAGACAAAAAAACAAGCAATGTGAACTGAGGTCTAAGATGGTACACATGCAAGAAACAGGAGCATGTTCACACTAGCAAAAAGAAGCAAAACCTACAAAAGACAACAAATATATCTCATACCCTACCATCATTATATATCAATGTAAAGCAAAGTTGCATATTAAATATAGGGTACTTAGTGAACTTAGTGTCCAATGTCAAATGTCCGTCAGGTGGTCTGTATGTAGGGGAGACAGGGCAAAAGCTTAGGACAAGGATGAATCATCATCGCCACACAATAAAAGAAGAAAAAATAGATCTACCTGTGGCCAAGCATTTTTGTTTCCCTGATCACAGCATCATGGACATGAAATTATTGGTATTAATAGGTAACTTCAAATCTCAGAGAGGCAGAAAGGTTTGGGAATATAAACTGATGATGACCTTTGACACCTTCAGAGCAGGAACGAATGTGTCGCATGGATTTATGTCATTCTACATCAACTAAGGAATGTGGTCCCCAGAACTTTGGGGTCATCATAACAGTCCTTATCTATGAACCAATCCAATATTTACAGCCACAAATGTTTATCTTTCTCCCACAGTAATTGCTCTGCTTAGCGTTACCTGTCTCATATATTGCATTATTTCTGTGTCCTAATGTGTATAAATATGTGACTCTTCAGATATAGGGTTATACAAGCCTGATGAAGAGGCCTCAGTTGCCTCGAAAGCTTGCAGTCTGTTACCATCTTTTCAGTTAGCCATTAAAAGGTATCAACCACTGAGTACTCTCAAATCTAAACATTTTTGAAAAATCTTTTAAAAGGGATGCAGCACTCTTGAGATTGCTAAGATATTAGGGCGAGATCACAGAACCATCAACAATTTAGTCTCAAATCATCAAGAGGGTTGTGAAATATATGTTGAGAAAAAAAAGCGTACATTATTATTTGAGAAGAAATAAACATGAAGCGACAAGTAACCCATTATCTCCCAGTTCTGCCATATACCATTACTGCAACTTCTCTTGACTGCCCAAAAAACATAGGTGTTCAGTGCCCAGAGACATGGCCCAGGTAAGAAAAGCTTAAACCTGACCACCACTGAACAAGACACAAATGTCAAGACTTCGCCAAAACATATCGGAAGACAGATTTTTCAAAAGTTTTATGGATTGAATATGATAATAGTGACTTATGACCAACCAGCTGGATGGGTTTGTGGTTAGATCAGTAATGGGCATATACCTCCCATGAGACTCAGACACCAGTAAGGTGGAGGTGGAGTACTACTATGGAATGGTATTACAAGATATGAGCTAGTTGTACCTTGATGGATTACAAATCAACTCCAATACTACTGCTAGTTGTTGAAAAACACTTCCTTCAAATGGTGGTAGAGGAAAAAGTCTGCATCTTTCAAGAAAACCATGATTTTATTCATGTCAATGCATGCTTCAAAGTACGCTCGTTTCGCTCAAATGGCTTCTTCAGGCGTGAAACGCGCATAGAGGACTGGGAATCTACAGTGCCTCTAGCTGTTGGACCATGGGTAATTAGTTTACCTTTATAGGACTCATCTATCCCCCATGGTATTGTATTAGTTTATACTATTACACTCATACGGTATGATTAATCATGATCCATAGGAAAGAATACTATTGATTCATGTGAGACATAGCTACATCATGTATCTCACTTCATTTTCCATGGTGGGTATATTGAGTATTTTTATTGCAACCTTTTTGCCTGATATATGGTCATATGATTATACAGTATACTTAACTCCATTTTTTACACAGCAATATACAGTATCTCCTTACTTATAGGAGACACTGTGTGATTCCTGTTCTAGGATTTTGCCCCATTATTGCACTTTACTAGTTGTTATGCCCCTTCCCCATCCTCATACATCTTTCCTATTTGTTGTGATGAACTATTTATATGTAATTTTATTAGAAATGGAATAAAGTATATTTATGTATTTTCAATAGCATTTGACTCATGGTTTTATCGTTCCTCACTAAACATGTGGCTTCTTTTCTGCTTCACTGGGATCAGCCCCCTGAATGGACAGAACTGCTCTCACCCTCACCCCCAAAGCTAAGTGTGCATTAGTGGTGGTATTTTTCTCAGGTCAAACCCATCACCTGGGTTTGCATGAGACTCCCGCTGGATCTACTTTCAACACTCACACAATGGGCCTAGTCGCTGTTTGAACAATGGTTTAAGGCTCCTGAGATACTGATGAGATTACTGGAATGCTGGACACTTTACAAGTGAAATTAGTGCACATAAACTGACAAGCAAGCAGAAGATTAATAAAACACAGCAAGCAAATCTCTAATAAAGCACAATAATAATATCAACAGAAGCGGATCTCTATGCTGGAAAAGCCTCACAGTCTTTAGTAAGTAGGCAGATCCTCACTTGGCCATCTTCCATGAAGTCCACTTTGACCCAAAATAAAAATGGATGCTGCAATCTGACACTGATGTACTATGATCTTGCAGTTCATATCTATTCTCTTTAGAAACTGATGTGGGCTCTTTGGTTAACATTCATACTAACTGTTCTTCACTTTCTCATGAATTTTCCTCTTGTTGCCAAGTCCATGGAGATGGGCTAATTATAGGACACACTATAGTTTAACAAGTCCTTCTGGTCAAATTATGTTCAATCTTTTATAGATATACCATAATTTTTGTCCAGGCATTTTCATTATTTTTTTTCCTGTTGAATCACAATTCAAAAGCAATGTCTGATTTTCATTAGTTGATATCTAATTGAAAATTACTTTTGGCACTTTCAAGTTATTTCATGGGCCATTGTGGGTCTTTCTTAATTTAACACAAGGGCCCCCAAAATTTTGTCCATGTACTTTTGTTCAGATTCGTATTATTGCGTTAAGGGGTTAACAGGACAATGAACCAAAATACACCTCCAGCCTGTATAGCAGTTACTTGAGAAAAAAGGGATTGAAGTAATGCTATATCAGATGAGTTGGCCTCCACAGTCCCTGAACAAAACCCAATGGAAGTGGTTTTGATGATTTGTATTGAAGAGTCATGAAAAATCTAAATAAAAAATTATAAAATATAAATTTGAATTGAAATTATAGTTTTGTTACTGAATAGTATGTATTAATCCTTAACTCAAATAATTTTACTTTTATATTATGTAAAAAGAGAATCAAAGAAAATCCCTGTGATAAGACAGTGTCAAAACTTTTGATAAATTTTGTAGAATAATACTAAACCTATTTTATTAAACTTCTAAATAATAAAAAACACATTTTTTTCAATGTTTGCAGGTATTCATTTTCAACTACCCCACTTCTCAAATACACCCATCAACATTTTTATTCATTTCAATGGCAGTTTACTAAGCACTGGTGTACATTTATTAATGATATCCCAAAATAACATAGCATAGAAATATCCCAGAAGTATAGAAGCTGTGTCAAGTTTATCAGTATCAGTATCAAACATTTGACACATTTTCCTAGTTAAGTTAGCCAGTGCTACTTTAACTAACTAATGCAGCGGACCCTGGATACATGAAGCCGGTGCTCCAGCAGCTGTGAGTTAAGGTGGTAGTGCAGCAGGATTGCAGGACTCTCTGTTCCCCGCCTCAAGAACCCAGCGGCGGTAGCAGAAGAGGTGAAATGCTGCGGGGCCAGTGTCTGACTGGGGCCTGTCTGGGCCCTGTCACCTGCTGGGGCCCTGTCACCTGCTGGGGCCCTGTCACCTGCTGGGGCCTGTCACCTGCTGGGGCCCTGTCACCTGCTGGGGCCTGTCTGGGGCCTGGGGCTTGTCACCTGCTAGGGCCTGTCACCTTCTGGGGCCTGTCTGAAGTCTGGGGCCTGTCACCTGCTGGGGCCCTGTCTCCTGCTGGCCTCTGTCACCTGGCTGTAAGCGGCGTCCGGCTGGGCTGTGAGCGGCGAGTGGCGGTGAGGCAGAGGAGCGTGTGCGGCACCCGGTGGCCGCCGCCATCTTCCTGAGGCCATGATTTACAGGAAAATGGCCGTCGAAGCTCCTGATCGCATGCACCGGCTCCAGAGGCCATTTTCCTGTAGATCATGGCCTCAGGAAGATGGCCGCGGCTCTGGGTGCCACACACGCTCCTCGGCCTCACTGCCGGATGCCGCTTGCAGCCCAGCACAGACCTCGGCTCCACTGCCTCACCGCCGGACGCTGCTCACAGCCTGGTACAGACCCTGGGCTCCTCTGTAGAGATGAGCGTTGTTCTACTCAAACTGTTCGCCAATCTCAAATTCGAGCTGTTTTGGGCGGTGTTCGAGCCGTTCGGCGAACACGAACGATTTGAGAAAAATTTGGCTGTTCGAGGTTATGTTCGATAACTGTTCGTGCACCAAAATCATAACTGGATTTTTTCTCAGTAATGATGAAAATTAATGTTAATACGCAGTTTGAGTGTACAGCGGGGTGGGGGGGGGGGCAGGGGATGGATCTCTGCAGGAATAATGAAGATCTCCATTTTTTTTTCTCTTTCCCCCATTTACAGTGGGGAGGTGCAATATGTCAGCCTATCAGCAGCGCACACACGGAGCGAAGTGCTTTTTTTCACACAAGCAAGGGCATGTGTCATTGGCAGTGTATGTCACATGTCCTTGCCCTATAAGACCAAGCCATTTTCCCCGTCGCCACCATTTTCTCACTGCTGCAGCTGCGTGTTAGACGGCACCGTTGTTGCTGTGTGCACTATACCTTGTTAATTTCAAGCCAATTTTCGCACAAATCTATAGATAGTTTGGGAGTAGGGAATAGTTGTGATTGCAGTCCTTTTAAGGACTAGGTTACAGCATTTCCTACGACTTTTATCAGGCAGGTCTGTGCTCTTAAATAGATAGATTGTGGGAGTAAAGACTAATTGTAATTGTAGTCCTTTTCAGGACTAGGTTACATCAGTTCCTATCAGTTTTTGCCAGGCAGGTCTGTGCCAGTGCTGTGCAAGTTTTTTTCACAGCATTTGGCTGAATCTAGCAAAGCTAATCCTTTTTGGCCTATTGCAGAGTGTGTTAGTCAGTGGAGTAGCCTATCTGTGTTGCAAGATATACCACCTGTGTATAGAATACCAATTTTTTTACTGCACCTAGTGAAGTAAAATCTTTTGGGCATAGCATCATTCTATTAGTCCATCTATACTGACCTCCATCAGGTTGCAAATTGAATATAATTTTTTTCTGCATCTAGCTCTGAAAAAATATTTGGCCTTCTAGCAGTGTGTGGGACTTTCTCTATTAGTCCATCTATACTGACCTCCATCAGGTTGCAAATTCAAAATAATTTTTTGTCTGCATCTCGCTCTGAAAAAATATTTGGCCTTCTAGCAGTGTGTGGGACTTTCTCTATTAGTCCATCTATACTGACCTCCATCAGGTTGCAAATTCAAAATAATTTTTTGTCTGCATCTAGCTCTGAAAAAATATTTGGCCTTCTAGCAGTGTGTGGGACTTTCTCTATTAGTCCATCTATACTGACCTCCATCAGGCTGCAAATTAAAAATAATTTTTATCTGCATCTACCTCTGAAAAAATATTTGGCCTTCTAGCTGTGTGTGGGACTTGTTCTATTAGTCCATCTATACTGACCTCCATCAGGTTGCAAACTGAATATAATGTTTTTCTGCATCTAGCTCTGAAAAAATATTTGGCCTTCTAGCAGTGTGTGGGACTTTCTCTATTAGTCCATCTATACTGACCTCCATCAGGTTGCAAATTAAAAATAATTTTTATCTGCATCTAGCTCTGAAAAAATATTTGGCCTTCTAGCAGTGTGTGGGACTTTCTCTATTAGTCCATCTATACTGACCTCCATCAGGTTGCAAATTCAAAATAATTTTTTGTCTGCATCTAGCTCTGAAAAAATATTTGGCCTTCTAGCAGTGTGTGGGACTTTCTCTATTAGTCCATCTATACTGACCTCCATCAGGTTGCAAATTAAAAATAATTTATATCTGCATCTAGCTCTGAAAAAATATTTGGCCTTCTAGCAGTGTGTGGGATTTTCTCTATTAGTCCATCTATACTGACCTCCATCAGGTTGCAAACTGAATATATTTTTTTTTTGCATCTACCTCTGAAAAAATATTGGGCTTCTAGCTGTGTGTGTGACTTGTTCTATTAATCCATCTATACAGACCTCCATCAGGTTGCAAACTGAATATAATTTTTTTCTGCATCTACCTCTGAAAAAATATTTGGGCTTCTAGCTGCGTGTGGGACTAGTTCTATTAATCCATCTATATAGACCTCCATCAGGTTGCAAACTGAATATAATTTTTTTCTGTATCTACCTCTGAAAAAATATTTGGGCTTCTAGCTGTGTGTGGGACTTGTTCTATTAGTCCATCTATACTGACCTCCATCAGGTTGCAAATTAAAAATAATTTTTTTCTGCATCTAGCTCTGAAAAAATATTTGGCCTTCTAGCAGTGTGTGGGACTTTCTCTATTAGTCCATCTATACTGACCTCCATCAGGTTGCAAATTCAAAATAATTTTTTGTCTGCATCTCGCTCTGAAAAAATATTTGGCCTACTAGCAGTGTGTGGGACTTTCTCTATTAGTCCATCTATACTGACCTCCATCTGGTTGCAAATTCAAAATAATTTTTTGTCTGCATCTAGCTCTGAAAAAATATTTGGCCTTCTAGCAGTGTGTGGGACTTTCTCTATTAGTCCATCTATACTGACCTCCATCAGGCTGCAAATTAAAAATAATTTTTATCTGCATCTACCTCTGAAAAAATATTTGGCCTTCTAGCTGTGTGTGGGACTTGTTCTATTAGTCCATCTATACTGACCTCCATCAGGTTGCAAACTGAATATAATGTTTTTCTGCATCTAGCTCTGAAAAAATATTTGGCCTTCTAGCAGTGTGTGGGACTTTCTCTATTAGTCCATCTATACTGACCTCCATCAGGTTGCAAATTAAAAATAATTTTTATCTGCATCTAGCTCTGAAAAAATATTTGGCCTTCTAGCAGTGTGTGGGACTTTCTCTATTAGTCCATCTATACTGACCTCCATCACTTTGCAAATTCAAAATAATTTTTTGTCTGCATCTAGCTCTGAAAAAATATTTGGCCTTCTAGCAGTGTGTGGGACTTTCTCTATTAATCCATCTATACTGACCTCCATCAGGTTGCAAATTAAAAATAATTTATATCTGCATCTAGCTCTGAAAAAATATTTGGCCTTCTAGCAGTGTGTGGGACTTTCTCTATTAGTCCATCTATACTGACCTCCATCAGGTTGCAAACTGAATATATTTTTTTTTTGCATCTATCTCTGAAAAAATATTGGGCTTCTAGCTGTGTGTGTGACTTGTTCTATTAATCCATCTATACAGACCTCCATCAGGTTGCAAACTGAATATAATTTTTTTCTGCATCTACCTCTGAAAAAATATTTGGGCTTCTAGCTGCGTGTGGGACTAGTTCTATTAATCCATCTATATAGACCTCCATCAGGTTGCAAACTGAATATAATTTTTTTCTGTATCTACCTCTGAAAAAATATTTGGGCTTCTAGCTGTGTGTGGGACTTGTTCTATTAGTCCATCTATACTGACCTCCATCAGGTTGCAAGTTAAAAATAATTTTTATCTGCATCTACCTCTGAAAAAATATTTGGCCTTCTAGCAGTGTGTGGGACTTTCTCTATTAGTCCATCTATACTGACCTCCATCAGGTTGCAAATTAAAAATAATTTTTATCTGCATCTAGCTCTGAAAAAATATTTGGCCTTCTAGTAGTGTGTGGGACTTTCTCTATTAGTCCATCTATACTGACCACAATCAGGTTGCAAATTCAAAATAATTTTTTGTCTGCATCTAGCTCTGAAAAAATATTTGGCCTTCTAGCAGTGTGTGGGACTTACTCTATTAGTCTATCTATACTGACCTCCATCAGGTTGCAAATTCAAAATATTTTTTTTTCTGCATCTAGCTCTGAAAAAATATTTGGCCTTCTAGCAGTGTGTGGAACTTTCTCTATTAGTCCATCTATACTGACCTCCATCAGGTTGCAAACTGAATATATTTTTTTTCTGCATCTACCTCTGAAAAAATATTTGGGCTTCTAGCTGTGTGTAGGACTTGTTCTATTAGTCCATCTATAGTGACCTCCATCAGGTTGCAAACTGAATATAATTTTTTTATGCATCTAGCTCTGAAAAAATATTTGGCCTTCTAGCAGTGTGTGGGACTTTCCCTATTAGTCCATCTATACTGACCTCCATCAGGTTGCAAATTAAAAATAATTTTTATCTGCATCTAGCTCTGAAAAAATATTTGGCCTTCTAGCAGTGTGTGGGACTTACTCTATTAGTCCATCTATACTGACCTCCATCAGGTTGCAAATTCAAAATAATTTTTTGTCTGCATCTAGCTCTGAAAAAATATTTGGCCTTCTAGCAGTGTGTGTGACTTTCTCTATTAGTCCATCTATACTGACCTCCATCAGGCTGCAAATTAAAAATAATTTTTATCTGCATCTACCTCTGAAAAAATATTTGGCCTTCTAGCTGTGTGTGGGACTTGTTCTATTAGTCCATCTATACTGACCTCCATCAGGTTGCAAACTGAATATAATTTTTTTCTGCATCTAGCTCTGAAAAAATATTTGGCCTTCTAGCAGTGTGTGGGACTTTCTCTATTAGTCCATCTATACTGACCTCCATCAGGTTGCAAATTAAAAATAATTTATATCTGCATCTAGCTCTGAAAAAATATTTGGCCTTCTAGCAGTGTTACTGACCTCCATCAGGTTGCAAACTGAATATAATTTTTTTCTGCATCTAGCTCTGAAAAAATATTTGGCCTTCTAGCAGTGTGTGGGACTTTCTCTATTAGTCCATCTATACTGACCTCCATCAGGTTGCAAATTAAAAATAATTTTTATCTGCATCAAGCTCTGAAAAAATAATTGGCCTTCTAGCAGTGTGTGGGATTTTCTCTATTAGTCCATCTATACTGACTTCCATCAGGTTGCAAACTGAATATATTTTTTTACTGCATCTACCTCTGAAAAAATATTTGGGCTTCTAGCTGTGTGTAGGACTTGTTCTATTAGTCCATCTATACTGACCTCCATCAGGTTGCAAACTGAATATAATTTTTTCTGCATCTAGCTCTGAAAAAATATTTGGCCTTCTAGCAGTGTGTGGGACTTTCTCTATTAGTCCATCTATACTGACCTCCATCAGGTTGCAAACTGAATATATTTTTTTTCTGCATCTACCTCTGAAAAAATATTTGGGCTTCTAGTTGTGTGTAGGACTTGTTCTATTAGTCCATCTATACTGACCTCCATCAGGTTGCAAACTGAATACAATTTTTTTCTGCATCTACCTCTGAAAAAATATTTGGGCTTCTAGCTGTGTGTGGGACTTGTTCTATTACTCCATCTATACTGACCTCCATCAGGTTGCAAATTAAAAATAATTTTTATCTGCATCTAGCTCTGAAAAAATATTTGGGCTTCTAGCTGTGTGTGGGACTTGTTCTATTACTCCATCTATACTGACCTCCATCAGGTTGCAAATTGAATATAATTTTTTTCTGCATCTAGCTCTGAAAAAATATTGGGCTTCTAGCTGTGTGTGGGACTTGTTGTATTAGTCCATCTATACTGACCTCCATCAGGTTGCAAACTGAATACATTTTTTTCTGCATCTACCTCTGAAAAAATATTGGGCTTCTAGCTGTGTGTGGGACTTGTTCTATTAATCCATCTATACAGACCTCCATCAGGTTGCAAACTGAATATAATTTTTTTCTGCATCTAGCTCTGAAAAAATATTTGGCCTTCTAGCAGTGTGTGGGACTTTCTCTATTAGTTAATCTATACTGACCTCCATCAGGTTGCAAATTGAATATAATTTTTTTCTGCATCTAACCCAGCCAATAGTTTTGGCCTAATACCACAGTTTGGCCACTCAGCTCTGCTCGGTTCCCATCCATTGTTTTTTTGTGCAAACAACTCCAGAGTTGTGAATTAGTTAACCACCAAAATGAGTGGAAAAAGGCCTGCTGCTGGTGGAAAGGGGAATAGGCGTGTTGGGAAGGGGAAAAGAGGTTGTGTCCGTGGGGTAGGTGTTAAAGCAACAGTAACATCTGCAGAAGAAAGACCATCTTCCAGCCAAACTAAAATGTCTACTTCTTTTAGCGGACAATATGATAAGATCCCTTTCTTATGGCCACGCCAATCGCTACAAATTCCAGATGAGGCACAAAAACAGCAGGTGCTTCAACGGATATCAAGTGCTCCTTTAAGTGGGCTCTCCTCCACATCAACTTCAACATCACAAATACTCCAGTCCTCAAAGGTGTCACCCCAATCGCACTTGCTTCCTCACAGCTCCCAAATCTCCAGCTGCCCGTCTGAGTATGAGGTAGAACAGATGGTTGAATCTGCAGAGCTGTTTACTCATACTATAGCCTGGGAATCAGAGGTCGACTCCAGCGCTTCTGTGAATCCAGACGAGGAAATGATCTGCACTGATGCCCAGAATCTTTATGAGTCGGATCCAGGACCAGACGCAGAAGGTTCTGACCATAATGTAGACCCTCATTCCCAAACTGTAACTCCTGTTGGTGGAGACAATGAGGATGACGATGATGAGACTCAAATACCTGATTGGAGCGACAACTTTAGTTTTTTGTCAGGGCAGGAACAGGTTGGCTCTGAGGACGACGGGTGTGATAACGCACAGGGTGATGATGATGAGGTTGGAGATCCCACTTACTGTCAACCCACAGTCAGCCAAGAGATGAGGTCAGCAGAGGAGGTGGAGGAAGATGCTAGTGACGACGAGGTCAGGTTGCGCCTTCCTGGACAGAGACGTAGTACTGGAAGCACGTCAACAACTGCATCCTCAAACACAACTCTGCCTCTCACCACAAGTCGTGGTGGCTCTTCAGGTCGCATGGGTGCTAAGCCTTGCATAGCCTGGGCATTTTTTCAGATCGATAAAGATGACCCAACTCGTGTTATCTGTAACATTTGTCAACAAAAGGTAAGTAGAGGCCAAAAAATACATAGTTTGAGTACTTCATGCATGAACCGGCACATGGACATGAAGCATAAGTTGCAGTGGGAAGCTCAATGTGCTACAATGCAGCCTAGCCGGCCGGGCCAACCACCGTCTGCCATATCTTGTGCATCCGCGGCCTCTTCATCCTCTGTGACTGGGGGGACAGCAGTCACACCTGTTTTGGGGCGCAGACCTGCCACCTCTTTACCCGCAACAGCCAGCGTGATTGGCAGGTCATCATTTTCTTTGGAGGTGGTAACACCAGCTAGTGTTGAGCGCTGTCCGACATCGATAGCACCACCTTTGGATCAAGGCAACCTAACATGTCCGCCTGCATCTTCCTCACAGACCGGCAGTTTGCCGGGGACACCCTTATCAACCCCGTCTAAGCACAATAGCCAGCCCTCGGTCCCTCAGATGTGGACAAGTAAAAGACCATTTCCTCCTAGCCATGAGAAAGCTAAGAGGTTGAATTTCACCATCTGCAAGCTCTTGGCTACAGAAATGCTGCCTTTCCGCCTGGTGGACACAGAGGATTTTTGAGACCTTATGTCCGTCGCAGTGCCCCAGTACCAGATGCCCAGTCGGCACTACTTCTCAAAGAAAGGTGTGCCTGCACTCCACCAGCATGTCGCACACAACATCACCGCTTCTTTGAGAAACTCTGTGTGTGACAGGGTGCATTTCACCACAGACACTTGGACGAGTAGGCATGGACAGGGGCGTTACATGTCGCTGACTGGGCACTGGGTAACTATGGTGACAGCAGGACAAGGGGCTGCTGTCCAAGTCTTGCCGTCCCCACGAGTTGTGCGTCAATCCTCTTTATGTCAAAGTTCCTCCACTGCTTCTGCCTCCTCAACCTCCTCTCGGTCTTCCACCTGCACCCAAAGCCTGTCTGGTCATGCCACAAGCTTTCTAACTGCGCAGAAGGGATCCTGCACACCTCCTTAATATGCTGGCAGTAGGGCTCAACGTCATCAGGCGGTTTTTACTTTGAAATGTCTGGGAAATGTGAGTCACACAGCTGAGGAGTTGTGGTCAGCTCTGGAGAACCAATTTCATGAATGGTTGTCTCCACTGGACCTGAAACCAGGGAAGGCCGTGTGCGACAATGCTGCAAACCTGGGTGCGGCCCTTCGCAGGGGCAATGTCACACACGTGCCTTGTATGGCTCACGTGTTGAACCTGGTTGTCCACCAATTTTTAGCCCACTATCCCAGACTAGATGGCCTTCTGCAGAGGGCACGGTCGCTGTGTGCTCACTTCTGCCGTTCGCATCCCGCAGCTCAGCGACTTACATCTCTACAGAAGTCGTTGGGCCTGCCACTTCACCGGCTAAAATGCGATGTGCCTACCCGGTGGAATTCAACTCTGCACATGTTGCAGCGACTGTGGCAGCACCGACAATCCCTGGTGCAATACGTTTTGACGTATAGCCTGGGCCAACGAGATCCAGACGTGGGGCAAATCACGCTGGAGGAGTGGTCTCAGATCAGGGACCTATGCACCCTTCTGCACAGTTTTGAAATGGCGACGAAGATGTTTAGTGCTGACGATGCCATTATCAGCATGACAATTCTGGTGATTTACATGCTGGAGCACATGTTAAACAGAATTCGGAGTCAGGTGGTGGCACAAGAGGAGGTGGAGGAAGTAGAGGAGGAGGAGTTGTATGCGGAAGGGCTAACATCTGCAAGGTCCAGACGGTCGGCAGCACCAAGGCGGCAGGCATGTGAGGGTAGGGGAGATGGTTTTACCAGGGCGCATGGTAGCAGCCAAACTAGTGAGGAAGGTGCAGGAGCCCAGGAAGAAGTGGAGGATGAACTGATGGAAGACTCATCAGATGAGGGAGACCTTGATCACATTTCTGTTGTGCGAGGTTGGGGGGAGAGGACAGAGGAAGGAAGCATGATTGTTACCTCGCCACCAACACAACAGGGACTTGGTGCTCCTGGATGCGCAACACACATGAGTGCCTTCTTGCTGCACTACCTGCAACATGACCCTCGAATTGGGAGAATTAGAAATAATCCTGACTACTGGGTTGCCACACTGTTAGATCCCCGGTACAAAAGTAAATTTGTAGAAATTATTCCTGCCATAGAAAGGGATGCACGCATGCAGGAGTATCAGCAGAGACTGTTGCAGAATCTTACATGTGCTTTTCCACAAAACACCAGTGGTGCACGTAGTGAATCTCACAGTTCCAACTTGCCAACCGTGGGACCGTCAAGTGTTCAGCACTCAAACCATAACAGAACCACAGTATCTGCTGGTAACATCAATTTTGCGCAATCATTTCACCACTTTTTTAGCCCATCCTTTGCAAGGCCACAGGAGACAAGAAGTCTGACACATAGTCAACGCCTAGAGACGATGGTACAGGAGTATCTCCAAGTAAACATTGAAGCCATGACTGTGTCACTGGACCTTTGCTCTTTTTGGGCTTCCAATCTGGATAAATGGCCGGAGCTAGCCACTTACGCCTTGGAGATCTTGTCATGCCCCGCAGCCAGCGTTCTGTCTGAACGTGTGTTCAGCGCTGCTGGTGGTGTGCTGACAGATAAGCGCACGCGGCTCTCCACTGATAATGTAGACAGACTCACGTTCATAAAGATGAACAAATCATGGATCCTAAACGACTTTTCTACCCCTGTGTCATGGTTTCTGCTTCAATTGTTTTGCATGAGGACAGAATACCCTCCCAGAGCTGTTGCTTAGATGTGAACTGCCTCCCGCCATCATAGACACTCCTTTTGATGATGCTCCAGAGGTTCTGAATGGGGTAGAGGTCAGGGGAGCATGGGGGTCACACCATAAGTTTGTCCCCTTTTATGCCCATATCAGCCAGAGATGCAGATGTTTTATGTGCAGCATGAGATGGTGCATTATCATGCAAAAAAATGATCTTGCTGTGAAATACACGGTTCTTCTTCTTGAACCATGGCAGGAAGTGCAGTTTGAGAAAATCCACATACATTATGGAGTTCATCTTTAGCGCCTTCAGGGATCCTAAAGGGGCCGACAATCTCTCTCCCCATGATTCCAGCCCAAAACATTACTCCACCTCCTCCTTGTTGGCGCTGTAGCCGTGTTTGCGTGGGGTGTCCATCAACCAGCCATCCTCCACTCCATCCATCTGGACCATCGAGCGCTGCACGGCACTCATCCATGAATAAAACAGTTTTGAAATCAGTCTTCATGTAATGTTTGGCCCACTGGAGCCGTTTCTGCTTGTGTGAAGTGGATAGAGGAGGTCAACAGGATGGCGTATGCACAGCTGCAAACCTCTGAAGGACCCTGTATCTTGTTGTTCGGGGGACGTTGGAGGCACCAGCAGCTTCAAAAACTTGTCTGCTGCTATGACAAGGCTTTTTTGCCGCTGCTCTTTTAACCTGACGTAATTGCCTGTAGGAAAGAGTCCTCAATTTGCCCTTATCAGCACGCACACGTGTGTACTGTGAATCAGCTACATACTTCTTGATTGCCAAGAATCTTCATCCTGATCATCGCACAATGTTGATTGTAGTCATGCCTTGACCTAAACACTCCACAATTTGTTGCTTCTCAGCAGCCGACACATCCTTTTTCTTTCCCATTTTGGCAGAAAATGTAGGCTGCTTAATAATGTGAGACAGCCTTCTTAAGTAGTCTTGCCTTTCATTGGACACACCTGCCAAACTAATTAGCACAGGTGTTTGCAATTGCTTACAGTGATATAAAGAGCCCTGACACACATCACCATCAATGAGTTTAACTGACAAACAAACAAATTCTTCCCTTATCACTCCTAAACAGTTTTTGCATAATAATTTGGAACACAGTGTACATGTGCTTTTCCACAAAACACCAGTGGTTCACGTAGTGAATCTTACAGTTCTAACTTGCCAACTGTGGTCTGTATGGAGTTGTTCAATAAAGGGCCCAAAATTAAGATAACATAGATGGGAGAGGTCTCTATGAATAGGAATTCCTAAGTATTTGATACCCTGTGAGGGCCAGGCAAAGGGAAAGTTGGACTGGATGGAATCCTATATGGATTTGGGGAGGGAGACCTCGCTACATTGATTTTAAAATTTGACCATGTAACAAAGTGATCTATTTCAGCCATAACAGCATGGATAGATTTATGTGATTGAGTGATATATACTAGGACATCATCAGCAAATAGAGAGCACTTGTACTCAGTGCCTCCCACCTCAATCCACCTAATATTGGGGTTATGGCGAATTGATGAGAGCAGGTGCTCCGTCACTAGGATGTATAAGAGAGGGGACAGAGAACATCCCTGCCTTGTCCCATTGGTGATTGTGAAAGGTGATGAAAATGTTCTGATGCGCCCCCTGGGCCTTGGGACACCCGGAGCCGGACCCTTTTTGGTGGATGCTGGTGGTTGTAGTCTCCGTGGCGGCGACCCGGTTCCGTGGCTCAGGGCGGTCAAACCAGTGGTGGAACTATTTATGTGGTTTTGATGTTTAAATGTCCGACTACGCCACCCGTGGATTGCGGTCAGAGTGAACCGCCGCTCCAGGGCAGACCGCTGAGGCTGGTGTTGTGGGTGCAGCAGAGCGTAGCATAACTCCCCACGGGAGGAGTATAGCCTCAGGGCAGTGTATGCGGAGGATGGGGGTGATGGTGCAGGGCAGCAGCAGTAACGACACGGAGTCAGTGATGCAGTCCAGGGCCTTTACTCACAGTTCTTATTATCCAGACCACGTCTGCAGGTAACGGCTGCCCACGTCGTACTGTGCTCACCAGGTGAGGGGCTCAGACAACTCCCAGATAACTTTGGAGCGCTTCACAGGACCCCCTTTGTGTGTCCTTTGTCTGGCCTTTCTTACCAACCCTTCTGTCCGGCTGCCTCGGGCCTCCTCTTGGTAAACTTGGCGCCAGTTTCCCTGACCCTATGTGGTGCCTTCCTAGCGGGTGTAGCGAGGGGCTGCGCCACATAAAATGTCACAGCCTCCTGTTTCTAGCTGAGGGTCGTTTCCTGCCTCCACTAGTTTCGGGGACCGGTCTCCCCCTTTGGCCTGACACCTCCACGCAGGTGGATTCGGGCGTGCGGTGGCGACTCGCCCGTCCGCACCCCTGGGATCCCTTCGTTCCTCGTTCCTGGAGCCTTCTCCGCTCCTCTTCCTTCCTTCTCCCTCTTCCAGGCCTGGGCCTCTGTTACTAGGCCCGCCTCAGGAGCAGAGCTCATGCAGAGCCCCTGCTCCCTGCCACTTCTGCTCAGACTTCTCTGCACTGAACTAAGATGGTGCCCACCTTTTATACTCCCTTCTCAATGCACCCAGGAACTGCTTCCTCCCTGCTCCTGCACTACAGGGTTCCCCTTCCTCAGTGTTCCCTCCCCCCACTCCAGCCAGGGACAGGGACTGTCGTGCCCATCTCAGGGGCATATTGGTCGCCCTGCCCCACGGCAATGTGGTGTAATGCATGCAGGTGTCGGGTCCTGATCCACACTCCATCCTTACCTGAGAGTGAGATATCACACCTCTGGGTGAGGTGCAATACCTCTGTAGCAACCGAGCCCTCAGGGTGCTACAGTTCCATTTATCTTCAGCCTAGGTGACGTATTGCGATACAGGGCCGTGATTTTGGCTATAAAAGGGTCCCCTAGACCCCTGCCCCAAGCTTTTTAAGAGAATCATATATGGCGTGCCAGGAGACTCTATGGAATGCTTTCTCAGCATCCAACGAGAGTATCTAATTACAAATTTTTAACTGCATCTAGGCCAGGAAATACTTTGTGCCTAGTAGCAGTGTCTGCTAGTCAGCGGATTATCCCGGCTGTTAAGCAAGCTACACCACCTGTAATTTTGACACTTAATTTTTTCAAAGGAAATGCTTCGGGACCACGGGATACTCAGTGAAGAGCATCAGGAGGCACCCCAAGGCATAGGGGCTGGGACTGGCAGTAGGATGCCTTGCGGTGGACAGCCGAGCTCGATCCTTATAAAAGCTTTTTAACTGCAGCAGCTTTAGTGGACGCTACTGGAGCTGGAATTACACGGCTGCTGGCATGAGACTTGCCCTCCAATAGATCCTTGTAAATGGATTTAAAGTGTATTCATTCAAATTAGAGAGACAATTTAAATTAAAAAGCTTAGAGCTGCCTCCACCACAGGGGGGCTCGCTCGACCCACCAGCGGACAGGCACCAGTATTGGGAGAGGGGGGCTGGCCGTCAGGTTTCACCGCGGGTCTGGCACAAACCCGGCGACACGGAGGTGGCACGGACAGGAGCGGACTGAACGTGTCGGCTTCTCACTTTTTGGATTTTAGAAGGGCATGACATGCCTATATCTGTGTCTCCCCCTCCTTTTACTCCTCCACCTCTTTTCTTTTCGCATGACTATATGTACTTGTCACTTTTCCATGTGTTAGTTGTGTCTTCAGAGCAGTTTGTCAGCTTTTGGACACCTTTGAAGGTGTTTTCTATGTGTTTCTATGTGTTTTTGTTTGCCTGCCATTGGTTTTAACGGTGTTCGAAGGTGTTCGACGAACAGTTCGACGAACAGTTCGGCGAACACACGGGTGTTCGACGAACCGAACCGAACTCGAACACTACGGGGGTGGCTCAACACTACTCCTCTGTTTCACCAGCCACTCCATCACAGGTACAGACCCCGGCTCCAGTCGCATGTCACCTCTGTCGCCGCCTGAGGACCCTGTGATCTCCGCTCCACCACCACCGGTAAAGTAAGGTTCGGCCCATAAGACACATCCCCCATTTTCCTTCCAAATTTTGGGGGAAAAAAATGCATCTTATGGTCTGAAAAATACGGTATATTCTTACTAGCACTCAAGTACAGCAGCACCATGATATTGGTTAGTCATTTGGGTACTGATTGCAGTACTATGCCCTTTTACATTAAGTATTTATTTTAAAAAAGTTTGCCATTTATAGTTTGTAGCACTCTGTAATGACATTCAAATAGATGCTTTTGCAGCTTGACATTTTACTTCAGAATAATTTGAATAGTAAACCTTATTGCAAAACACAGTAATATGAAAAGAGATGCCAAATGAATATTGTTCATGTTGATGTGCTTTTACTTATACAGGGTGGTTCAAAAGTAGGTGGCCAGAAAATAATAACATTTATTTTGATTTACATATAAACTTATATTTACTAACACAAGCATAACATTGACAATTAAATTTTATTCTGAACAATAATACAAAAGCCCTTAAATTTTATCAACGCAGGTGCTCAAACTGTTTTACATTACAGTTTGCACAGCTTTGAAGTCTGCCTCTTACTTTTCGACAAACTATTTTGCACAAGTCTCTTTGGGTATTGATTTCTTGAAATGCATCTCTTATGTAATTTTTCAAATCACTGACACTTTTTGTTTTTCGACTATAAACTTTGTCCTTGAGTACTCCCCAAAAGAAAAAGTCTGTGAGCCAGTTTCACTTTATACCATGTTTGATAAATCTCCCCCTTCATAACCTTATTACACTTTCTGTCCACCTACTTTTAGACAACCCTGTATGTTCAAAATGCATTCAGTAATGCATTCAGAACTATCTTACAATGCTATGTGGGATTGCATTTTGAATATTCTTAAATATACTCTATGCAATTAAATATAATGTTTCCTATATCTCACACTGTGAACATTTTTATTTATTATTGTACGTCATCTGTAGACCTATGCAAAACATTAAAGAAATTATCATTAAGAAAATTAAGATGATGTCAAAAAACTCATTTTTTTAACAAGAAATTGCAATTCTTAAATGACTTTAGAAAGTTAGAAAGCTATATACTAGTCAATAAGTCACACTTGCCAATTTGGGCTTGAATGTTTGAGTAGCATGCTGTAGCTTTTTCTAACGTGAATGATTTCTTTAGTAAGAAATCAAAGGAATCACTTTTTTTGTATTTTTAGTACTTAATCTAAATAATTAAAAAGTATTGTTCTATTAAAATAGAAAGAAAATCATCATCAATTAACAAGAGATGTATTGTTATCTACTATCACATTGTTAAAATGTAAATCTGCTGTTTCTAAGCTGTGTTAAGTCGATTAAAAATAATAATACTACTAATTTGATGCTAGTAGAATTCTGCTTGAAACTTCCAAAAATGTGTGTTCTCCAGAATATGAACATTTTTGCAATTGGCTAGGAGCAAAGTCAACAAAATGGTGGACAGCAGTGGAGGGTCAAAGGTAAATAGGTAAATAAAAATAATATTACTTATTTCACTGTTCACCTGTCCAGCCACCTCCAAAGGCTGTTGTTCGGTCTTCCGTGCCTCTTCTTCTTCCCTTCCCCCATCATGCACATTCGCTTTAGCTGCTTCACTCAATGCCTTGGCTTCCATTGCTGACTAGGCCTCTTACATCTCTGTGCATTGCACAAGTCTTCATAAAAGCAATGGTGTCAGAAGTTTAGTCTACGATTGTCTCCACGGCATGGAGTGAAATGGTCAAAAAGGATGTGCATGATGGGGGAAGAGGAAAAGCAGAGGTGTGACAGGTGAGTAGCGTTGTGAGTATTTATCAATTTTTTTCAACCTTTTGCCTGGCTCTCTACAGTGAAGCAAATTGGTGACTGCAGCTTGCTGCCATTTTGTTAATTTTTCACCTAGCAAATTGCAAAAAATCCATATTATGGACAATACAAATTTTTGTAAATTTCAAGCAGAATTCGATTTTACTTGAATAAATTTGCTCATCTCTAGTTGCAACATAAAAAATAGAAAAATACAATACTTTGTTTCCTACTTAATACATTTATACAAACCTGATAGTGATGAGAATATTTTTAAAATATATTAGTTTCCTTTTCTGCACCAAAATTGGCATTAGCTTTGTGCAATATATAAATTAATTATATTGAAATTTTCAATCTTGTGAAGCAGATGCTGAAAATTATAATGTAAATGACAAATCATGTGTGATGTACAAAATGTTTTAAGAATATATTCTACAACATTCAACTGCAGTTTTTATGAAGTATAACTTTATATACTATTTCACAAATTAATGGCCTTGCTTCATAAATTGCTCTATAACTCATCAGTTTGAACATATTTAACGTAATAATAAAATTACTAATAACTTTTCAAAAAAACAGAACACATTGTACAGTATACAGTAATATGAAAAGTTAAGTGCAAGAGCCTCTTCTGTAAAATGTATGACTTTACAAGGCATTGTAAGGTACTCCATATTATACTATACCTTAAGGCCACAATCACACTATCAGTATATGGTCAGTATTTTACATCCGTATTTGTAATCCAAAACGAGGAGTGAGTAAAAAATGCAGAAGTTTTGCACGTTTCCAATATACTTTTCTTCTCATTGCTCTACTCCTAATTTTGGTGTGCTAATTAGTGTTGAGCCACCCCCGTAGTGTTCGAGTTCGGTTCGGTTCGTCGAACACCCGTGTGTTCGCCGAACTGTTCGTCGAACTGTTCGTCGAACACCTTCGAACACCGTTAAAACCAATGGCAGGCAAACAAAAACACATAGAAACACATAGAAAACACCTTCAAAGGTGTCCAAAAGCTGACAAACTGCTCAGAAGACACAACTAACACATGGAAAAGTGACAAGTACATATAGTCATGCGAAAAGAAAAGAGGTGGAGGAGTAAAAGGAGGGGGAGACACAGATATAGGCATGTCATGCCCTTCTAAAATCCAAAAAGTGAGAAGCCGAGACGGCCAGTCCGCTCCTGCCCGTGCCACCTCCGTGTCGCCGGGTTTGTGCCAGAGCCGCGGTGAACCCTGACGGCCAGCCCCCCTCTCCCAATACTGGTGCCTGTCCGCTGGTGGGTCGAGAGAGCCCCCCTGTGTTGGAGGCAGCTCTAAGCTTTTTAATTTAAATTGTCCCTCTAATTTGAATGAATACACTTTAAATCCATTTACAAGGATCTATTGGAGGGCAAGTCTCATGCCAGCAGCCGCGTAATTCCAGCTCCAGTAGCGTCCACTAAAGCTGCTGCAGTTAAAAAGCTTTTATAAGGATCGAGCTCGGCTGTCCACCGCAAGGCATCCTAGTGCCAGTCCCAACCCCTATGCCTTGGGGTGCCTCCTGATGCTCTTCACTAAGTATCCCGTGGTCCCGAAGCATTTCCTTTGAAAAAATTAAGTGTCCAAACTACAGGTGGTGTAGCTTGCTTAACAGCCGGGATAATCCGCTGACTAGCAGACACTGCTACTAGGCACAAAGTATTTCCTGGGCTAGATGCAGTTAAAAATTTGTAAGTAGATACTCTCGTTGGATGCTGAGAAAGCATTCCATAGAGTCTCCTGGCACGCCATATATGATTCTCTTAAAAAGCTTGGGGTAGGGGTCTAGGGGACCCTTTTATAGCCAAAATCACGGCCCTGTATCACAATACGTCACCTAGGCTGAAGATAAATGGAACTGTAGCACCGAGGGCTCGGTTGCTACAGACGTATTGCACCTCACCCAGAGGTGTGATTTCTCACTCTCAGATAAGGATGGAGTGTGGATCAGGACCCGACACCTGCATGCATTACACCACATTGCCGTGGGGCAGGGCGACCAATATGCCCCTGAGATAGGCACGACAGTCCCTGTCCCTGGCTGGAGTGGGGGGAGGGAACACTGAGGAAGGGGAACCCTGCAGTGCAGGAGCAGGGAGGAAGCAGTTCCTGGGTGCATTGAGAAGGGAGTATAAAAGGTGGGCACCATCTTAGTTCAGTGCAGAGAAGTCTGAGCAGAAGTGGCAGGGAGCAGGGGCTCTGCATGAGCTCTGCTCCGGAGGCGGGCCTAGTAACAGAGGCCCAGGCCTGCAAGAGGGAGAAGGAAGGAAGAGGAGCGGAGAAGGCTCCAGGAACGAGGAATGAAGGGATCCCAGGGGTGCGGACGGGCGAGTCGCCACCGCACGCCCGAATCCACCTGCGTGGAGGGGTCAGGCCAAAGGGGGAGACCGGTCCCCGAACTAGTGGAGGCAGGAAACGACCCTCAGCTAGAAACCGGAGGCTCTGACATTTTATGTGGCGCAGCCCCTTGCTCCACCCGCTAGGAAGGCACCACATAGGGTCAGAGAAACTGGCGCCAAGTTTACCAAGAGGAGGCCCGAGGCAGCCGGACAGAAGTGTTGGTAAGAAAGGCCAGACAAAGGACACACAAAGGGGGTCCTGTGAAGCGCTCCAAAGTTATCTGGGAGTTGTCTGAGCCCCTCACCTGGTGAGCACAGTACGACGTGGGCAGCCGTTACCTGCAGACGTGGTCTGGATAATAAGAACTGTGAGTAAAGGCCCTGAACTGCATCACTGACTCCGTGTCGTTACTGCTGCTGCCCTGCACCATCACCCCCATCCTCCGCATACACTGCCCTGAGGCTATACTCCTCCCGTGGGGAGTTATGCTACGCTCTGCTGCACCCACAACACCAGCCTTAGCGGTCTGCCCTGTAGCGGCGGTTCACTCTGACCGCAATCCACGGGTGGCGTAGTCGGACATTTAAACATCAAAACCACATAAATAGTTCCGCCACTGGTTTGACCGCCCTGAGCCACGGAACCGGATCGCCGCCACGAAGACTACAACCACCAGCATCCACCAAAAAGGGTCCGGCTCCGGGTGTCCCAAGGCCCAGGGGGTGCGTCAGAACATTTTCAGCACCTTTCACAATCACCAATGGGACAAGGCAGGGATGTCCTCTGTCTCCTCTCTTATACATCCTAGTGACGGAGCACCTGCTCTCATCAATTCGCCATAACCCCAATATTAGGTGGATTGAGGTGGGAGGCACCGAGTACAAGTGCTCTCTATTTGCTGATGATGTCCTAGTATATATCACTCAATCACATATATCCATCCCTGCTGTTATGGCTGAAATAGATCACTTTGTTACATGGTAAAATTTTAAAATCAATGCAGCGAAGTCTGAGGCCCTCGATGTCTCCCTCCCTAAATCCATATAGGATTCCATCCAGTCCAACTTTCCCTTTGCCTGGCCCTCACAGGGTATCAAATACTTAGGAATTCCTATTCATAGAGACCTCTCCCATCTATGTTATCTTAATTTTGGGCCCTTTAGTGAACAATTCCATACAGACCACGGTTGGCAAGTTAGAACTGTAAGATTCACTACGTGAACCACTGGTGTTTTGTGGAAAAGCACATGTAAGATTCTGCAACAGTCTCTGCTGATACTCCTGCATGCGTGCATCCCTTTCTATGGCAGGAATAATTTCTGCAAATTTACTTTTGTACCGGGGATCTAACAGTGTGGCAACCCAGTAGTCAGGATTATTTCTAATTCTCACAATTCGAGGGTCATGTTGCAGGTAGTGCAGCAAGAAGGCACTCATGTGTGTTGCGCATCCAGGAGCACCAAGTCCCTGTTGTGTTGGTGGCGAGGTAACAATCATGCTTCCTTCCTCTGTCCTCTCCCCCCAACCTCGCACAACAGAAATGTGATCAAGGTCTCCCTCATCTGATGAGTCTTCCATCAGTTCGTCCTCCACTTCTTCCTGGGCTCCTGCACCTTCCTCACTAGTTTGGCTGCTACCATGCGCCCTGGTAAAATCATCTCCCCCACCCTCACATGCCTGCCGCCCTGGTGCTGCCGACCGTCTGGACCTTGCAGATGTTAGCCCTTCCGCATACAACTCCTCCTCCTCTACTTCCTCCACCTCCTCTTGTGCCACCACCTGACTCCGAATTCTGTTTAACATGTGCTCCAGCATGTAAATCACCGGAATAGTCATGCTGATAATGGCATCGTCAGCACTAAACATCTTCGTCGCCATTTCAAAACTGTGCAGAAGGGTGCATAGGTCCCTGATCTGAGACCACTCCTCCAGCGTGATTTGCCCCACCTCTGAATCTCGTTGGCCCAGGCTATACGTCAGAACGTATTGCACCAGGGCTTGTCGGTGCTGCCACAGTCGCTGCAACATGTGCAGAGTTGAATTCCACCGGGTAGGCACATCGCATTTTAGCCGGTGAAGTGGCAGGCCCAACGACTTCTGTAGAGATGTAAGTCGCTGAGCTGCGGGATGCGAACGGCGGAAGTGAGCACGCAGCGACCGTGCCCTCTGCAGAAGGCCATCTAGTCTGGGATAGTGGGCTAAAAATTGCTGGACAACCAGTTTCAACACGTGAGCCATACAAGGCACGTGTGTGACATTGCCCCGGCGAAGGGCCGCACCCAGGTTTGCAGCATTGTCGCACACGGCCTTCCCTGGTTTCAGGTCCAGTGGAGACAACCATTCATGAAATTGGTTCTCCAGAGCTGACCACAACTCCTCAGCTGTGTGACTCACATTTCCCAGACATTTCAATGTAAAAACCGCCTGATGACGTTGAGCCCTACTGCCAGCATAGTAAGGAGGTGTGCAGGATCCCTTCTGCGCAGTTAGAAAGCTTGTGGCATGACCAGACAGGCTTTGGGTGCAGGTGGAAGACCGAGAGGAGGTTGAGGAGGCAGAAGCAGTGGAGGAACTTTGACATAAAGAGGATTGACGCACAACTCGTGGGGACGGCAAGACTTGGACAGCAGCCCCTTGTCCTGCTGTCACCATAGTTACCCAGTGCCCAGTCAGCGACATGTAACGCCCCTGTCCATGCCTACTCGTCCAAGTGTCTGTGGTGAAATGCACCCTGTCACACACAGAGTTTCTCAAAGAAGCGGTGATGTTGTGTGCGACATGCTGGTGGAGCGCAGGCACACCTTTCTTTGAGAAGTAGTGCCGACTGGGCATCTGGTACTGGGGCACTGCGACGGACATAAGGTCTCGAAAATCCTCTGTGTCCACCAGGCGGAAAGGCAGCATTTCTGTAGCCAAGAGCTTGCAGATGGTGAAATTCAACCTCTTAGCTTTCTCATGGCTAGGAGGAAATGGTCTTTTACTTGTCCACATCTGAGGGACCGAGGGCTGGCTATTGTGCTTAGACGGGGTTGATAAGGGTGTCCCCGGCAAACTGCCGGTCTGTGAGGAAGATGCAGGCGGACATGTTAGGTTGCCTTGATCCAAAGGTGGTGCTATCGATGTCGGACAGCGCTCAAGACCAGCTGGTGTTACCACCTCCAAAGAAAATGATGACCTGCCAATCACGCTGGCTGTTGCGGGTAAAGAGGTGGCAGGTCTGCGCCCCAAAACAGGTGTGACTGCTGTCCCCCCAGTCACAGAGGATGAAGAGGCCGCGGATGCACAAGATATGGCAGACGGTGGTTGGCCCGGCCGGCTAGACCGCATTGTAGCACACTGAGCTTCCCACTGCAACTTATGCTTCATGTCCATGTGCCGGTTCATGCATGAAGTACTCAAACTATGTATTTTTTGGCCTCTACTTAGCTTTTGCTGACAAATGTTACAGATAACACGAGTTGGGTCATCTTTATCGATCTGAAAAAATGCCCAGGCTATGCAAGGCTTAGCACCCATGCGACCTGAAGAGCCACCACGACTTGTGGTGAGAGGCAGAGTTGTGTTTGAGGATGCAGTTGTTGACGTGCTTCCAGTACTACGTCTCTGTCCAGGAAGGCGCAACCTGACCTCGTCGTCACTAGCATCTTCCTCCACCTCCTCTGCTGACCTCATCTCTTGGCTGACTGTGGGTTGACAGTAAGTGGGATCTCCGACCTCATCATCATCACCCTGTGCGTTATCACACCCGTCGTCCTCAGAGCCAACCTGTTCCTGCCCTGACAAAAAACTAAAGTTGTCGCTCCAATCAGGTATTTGAGTCTTATCATCGTCTTCCTCATTGTCTCCACCAACAGGAGTTACAGTTTGGGAATGAGGGTCTACATTATGGTCAGAACCTTCTGCGTCTGGTCCTGGATCCGACTCATAAAGATTCTGGGCATCAGTGCAGATCATTTCCTTGTCTGGATTCACAGAAGCGCTGGAGTCGACCTCTGATTCCCAGGCTATAGTATGAGTAAACAGCTCTGCAGACTCAACCATCTGTTCTACCTCATACTCAGACGGGCAGCTGGAGATTTGGGAGCTGTGAGGAAGCAAGTGCGATTTGGGTGACACCTTTGAGGACTGGAGTATTTGTGATGTTGAAGTTGATGTGGAGGAGAGCCCACTTAAAGGAGCACTTGATATCCGTTGAAGCACCTGCTGTTTTTGTGCCTCATCTGGAATTTGTAGCGATTGGCGTGGCCGTAAGAAAGGGATCTTATCACATTTTCCGCTAAAAGAAGTAGACATTTTAGTTTGGCTGGAAGATGGTCTTTCTTCTGCACCTACCCCACGGACACAACCTTTTTTCCCCTTCCCAACACGCCTATTCCCCTTTCCACCAGCAGCAGGCCTTTTTCCACTCATTTTGGTGGTTAACTAATTCACATCTCTGGAGTTGTTTGCACAAAAAAACAATGGATGGTAACCGAGCAGAGCTGAGTGGCCAAACTGTGGTATTAGGCCAAAACTATTGGCTGGGTTAGATGCAGAAAAAAATTATTTTTAATTTGCAACCTGATGGAGGTCAGTATAGATGGACTAATAGACCAAGTCCCACACACCGCTAGAAGCCCAAATATTTTTTCAGAGCTAGATGCAGAAAATTTTTTTATTCAATTTGCAACCTGATGGAGGTCAGTATAGATGGACTAATAGACCAAGTCCCACACACTGCTAGAAGCCCAAATATTTTTTCAGAGCTAGATGCAGAAAAAAATTATTTTTAATTTGCAACCTGATGGAGGTCAGTATAGATGGACTAATAGACCAAGTCCCACACACCGCTAGAAGCCCAAATATTTTTTCAGAGCTAGATGCAGAAAAAAATTATTTTTAATTTGCAACCTGATGGAGGTCAGTATTGATGGACTAATAGACCAAGTCCCACACACCGCTAGAAGCCCAAATATTTTTTCAGAGCTAGATGCAGAAAAAAATTATATTCAATTTGCAACCTGCTGGAGGTCAGTATAGAAGGACTAATAGAACAAGTCCCACACACTGCTAGAAGCCCAAATATTTTTTCAGAGCTAAATGAAGAAAAAAATTGTTTTTAATTTGCAACCTGATGGAGGTCAGTATAGATGGACTAATAGACCAAGTCCCACACACTGCTAGAAGCCCAAATATTTTTTCAGAGCTAGATGCAGAAAAAAATTATTTTTAATTTGCAACCTGATGGAGGTCAGTATAGATGGACTAATAGACCAAGTCCCACACACTGCTAGAAGCCCAAATATTTTTTCAGAGCTAGATGCAGAAAAAAATTATTTTTAATTTGCAACCTGATGGAGGTCAGTATAGATGGACTAATAGACCAAGTCCCACACACCGCTAGAAGCCCAAATATTTTTTCAGAGCTAGATGCAGAAAAAAATTATATTCAATTTGCAACCTGCTGGACGTCAGTATAGAAGACTAATAGAACAAGTCCCACACACTGCTAGAAGCCCAAATATTTTTTCAGAGCTAAATGAAGAAAAAAATTATTTTTAATTTGCAACCTGATGGAGGTCAGTATAGATGGACTAATAGACCAAGTCCCACACACCGCTAGAAGCCCAAATATTTTTTCAGAGCTAGATGCAGAAATTTTTTTTATTCAATTTGCAACCTGATGGAGGTCAGTATAGATGGACTAATAGACCAAGTCCCACACACTGCTAGAAGCCCAAATATTTTTTCAGAGCTAGATGCAGAAAAAAATTATTTTTAATTTGCAACCTGCTGGAGGTCAGTATAGATGGACTAATAGACCAAGTCCCACACACTGCTAGAAGCCCAAATATTTTTTCAGAGCTAGATGCAGAAAAAAATTATTTTTAATTTGCAACCTGATGGAGGTCAGTATAGCTGGACTAATAGAACAAGTCCCACACGCTGCTAGAAGCCCAAATATTTTTTCAGAGATAAATGAAGAAAAAAATTATTTTTAATTTGCAACCTGATGGAGGTCAGTATAGATGGACTAATAGACCAAGTCCCACACACCGCTAGAAGCCCAAATATTTTTTCAGAGCTAGATGCAGAAAAAAATTATATTCAATTTGCAACCTGCTGGAGGTCAGTATAGAAGGACTAATAGAACAAGTCCCACACACTGCTAGAAGCCCAAATATTTTTTCAGAGCTAAATGAAGAAAAAAATTATTTTTAATTTGCAACCTGATGGAGGTCAGTATAGATGGACTAATAGACCACGTCCCACACACTGCTAGAAGCCCAAATATTTTTTCACAGCTAGATGCAGAAAAAAATTATATTCAGTTTGCATCCTGATGGAGGTCAGTATAGATGGACTAATAGAATGATGCTATGCCCAAAAGATTTTACTTCACTAGATGCAGTAAAAAAATTGGTATTCTATACACAGGTGGTATATCTTGCAACACAGATAGGCTACTCCACTGACTAACACACTCTGCAATAGGCCAAAAAGGATTAGCTTTACTAGATTCAGCCAAATGCTGTGAAAAAAACTTGCACAGCACTGGCACAGACCTGCCTGGCAAAAACTGATAGGAACTGATGTAACCTAGTCCTGAAAAGGACTCCAATTACAATTAGTCTTTACTCCCACAACCTATCTATTTAAGAGCACAGACCTGCCTGATAAAAGTCGTAGGAAATGCTGTAACCTAGTCCTTAAAAGGACTGCAATCACAACTATTCCCTACTCCCAAGCTATCTGTATATTTGTGCGAAAATTGGCTTGAAATTAACAAGGTATAGCGCACACAGCAACAGCGGTGCCGTCTAACACGCAGCTGCAGCAGTGAGAAAATGGTGGCGACGGGGAAAATGGCTTGGTCTTATAGGGCAAGGACATGTGACATACACTGCCAATCACACATGCCCTTGCTTGTGTGAAAAAAAGCACTTCGCTCCGTGTGTGCGCTGCTGATAGGCTGACAGATTGCACCTCCCCACTGCAAATGCGGGAAAGAGAAAAAAAAATGGAGATCTTCATTGTTCCTGCAGAGATCCATCCCCTGCCCCTCCCCCCGCCCCGCTGTACACTCAAACTGCGTATTAACATTAATTTTCATCATTACTGAGAAAAAATCCAGTTATGATTTTGGTGCACGAACAGTTATCGAACATAACCTCGAACAGCCGAATTTTTCTCAAATTGTTCGTGTTCGCCGACCGGCTCGAACACCGCCCAAAACAGCTCGAATTTGAGATTGGCGAACAGTTCGAGTAGAACAACGCTCATCTCTAGTGCTAATACTGTTGTAGGATACTGACAAAGACTGAACGTGTGATAGTGACCATTTCTCATATTGCTGAAGCATCAGACATCAGGCAAATGTCATTTTGCATTGCCACAAGAGTTTTTCCCATAACTCCCTCCCGCTACGACAGATTTCGGGTTATCATATTATCATACCTTGTAAAGTGATGATCCATGTGGATCATCACAGATCAACAATTGACAGTAAAGCACAGTTTGTACGACAGAGTTGTTTTCCATCTCCAGTGTCACTGGATAAGTCTCTAGACTGTAAGTTTTTATGATAAGTAAGGTCCTATCCCTTCTGTAGATAATAAGCTCTTGAGGTGAGTGTAATCTCCTCTCCTTCTCTCTCTCACCTGTAAATTGTAAACTCTTATGGTCAGTGGGATCCTCTCTCTCCTGTAGAGTTTATGGTCTTATTGTCTGTGGGGTCATCTCTTTCACACGTGAAAATGTAACCTCTAATAGTCAGTGAGTTGTCTCTCTCTCTCTCATTTCCCCCATGTGTATTTTATGAGCAATTACAAGCTTTCCATTATTGAAATTTGCACAAATTTCAAATTTGACTTCCTTTATACTCCTTACATGAGTCAAGCACCCATGCAGTCTGACGTGTTCGATTCGAGTAACGAGCACCTGAGCATTTTAGTGCTCACTCATCACTAGTCCCAAACTTTTTCCAATTTAAAACTCACAATCTTTTAACAATTGTCAAATTATTTATTCTGTGACCCTCCTCTACGTGTCTTCTAGGGTGTATTGCAGTCTCTCCTTCTAATTTTTAGCAGCCCTTGCACTTAGTACATAGGTTTTATGAGTCTAGGAGTCCCACTACCTATCAATTTTAACAGAATGTGTATGAGGTCTTTCTTTATGTGCAATAAAGGGTGTATTGTAGTCCCTCTTCCTTCTAATTTTTGGCAGTTCTTGCATTGTCCGCATAAGCTTTATGGGTTTCAGAGTCCCTCCTTCATAAATAAAGCAGTATATGCCTAACCATGTCACACACACCACTTGCCCAGATAAGGTAGTAAAATGTTAAAATCACATTTACCGGTGAATGTTTTTTTCACTATTGAAAGCAATGACAAAGTGCAAAACTGCATCAACAGCGTTATGTGTGAACATAGCAACGTGGGTGGAGGAGGCATTTTTTTCTCTCTTTTTTAATTTGCTTTATATACAAGTCGTTATACTGAAAAAATGTTTCCTAACTTTTTTCCTGTATAATCCATTTTATCTTCGGTTTGGTATGTTTTATTGTCAGTCTGTAAAAGTGGCATAATACTCTGACAATATTGTTTCCAGCAGCAACCTGTGAGTCAGAGATGCAGCCAGTCAACTTCCACATGCTGTTCCCATTCCATTTAATCACTTTTTCCATCCATTTCAGTGATTTTACTGCCCCCAGACCTCCTGGGAGGGTCGGCCAGAAAAATGCTTGAGTTTCCTATTGACCTACATTGTACTCATTACTTGAATAGAGCACCTGAGCAGTCCAACATGTTTGATTTGAGTAACGAGCACCTGAGCATTTTGGTGCTTGCTTATCACTACTAATAAAATATAAGTTTTTAAAAATCCTTTTTTTCACTTTTATCAGTGATTCTTAAAATTAATGTACATTTATATTTATACAACAGCTGTTGCTGGATCAGTAATGTGTTCTAAGTTACCTAAAAGCATGAAGTTATTAACATAAAAAGCCCTAAAACTGCTAAACAAAGCATAATTGTCAAGTGATAATTTTAATGTTATGTTTACAAGGTCATATTTTTCAGTGCTGTCCGTAATAAAAGCAGACTTCACAAGGATAACAATCGGACCAAAGTTATTTAACAGGGCTATTCAGATGACAGTTTTGTCCAAATGTTCGTGTTAAAAAAAAATCACAGCATGAACCAGTCTCTGGATTTCATCTGAATAAAGTATTTTGAGGTTTAGAAGGAACATTGGAGAGCTATATAAATGCCCAGAGTAGTGGTTATAATAAAAGTGATATCCCAACCTTAAAAGTGATACAAATTGTTATTTATCCCAAATTGGATCAATAATAATAATAATAATAATTTTTATTTATATAGCGCCAACATATTCCGCAGCACTTTACAATTAGGCGGGGGCATATACAGACAATAAATTCAACACAATTTATGACAGTTTAAACAGTTACATTAGGAGTGAGGTCCCTGCTCACAAGCTTACATTCTACAAGGAAATGGGGGGGGGACACAATAGGTGGACACAATAGGTGAAAAGTGCTTGTTATTACAGGTCTGGCAATTATAATAAATAGGGATTTTCATATAAAGCTGTATGATCCGGTCATCAGCCAGAATGTTTAAGTGCAATACTCAAGTACCGAGTGCAGTTATCTTGTGAATGGAGGGTGTGGAGACAGATGAAAGGTAGGGGAGAAAAGGTAGGGGAGAAAAAAGGTAGGGGAGAAAACAAGGGGATCTGCTACTTTGGATCTAATCCTTATAAACAAGGAGGAAATGGTTGAGGAGGTAAAAGTGGCTGGGACCCTAGGAGGCAGCGATCATGCTATTATAGAATTTTGGATAACTAGAGGAGGAAGACATGTGAAGACTCAAACTTCAAGGTTAGATTTTAGAAAGGCAGATTTTAAGAGACTCAGAAAGAGAATAGGAGGGATCCAATGGCTGGATGTCCTTAAGGACAAAAATGTCCAGGAAGGATGGGAAATTTTTAAAAATGAGATTCTCAAAGCACAATCGTTAACAATCCCGAAAAGTAGGAAGAATGGGAAGCATTTAAGGAAACCAGGATGGATGAACACAGAACTTAAACACATGCTAAAAAGAAAGAAAGAAATGTTTATTAATTGGAAAGAGGGAGGCATATCTAAAGAAGATTATAATGTAGTCTGCAGATCCTGCAGGGCATGTATCAGGTTAGCTAAAGCTGACAATGAATTAAGGCTTGCAAGAGATGTCAAAAGCAATAAAAAAAGATTTTGGGGGTATGTCAAAAGTAAAAGAAAAGTCAAAGATGCTATAGGATTTTTACAGGATGAAAATGGAGAAATGGTAAGAGAGGATGTTGAGAAGGCCAAACTTTTTAATTCCTATTTTGCATCTGTTTTCTCTCAGAAAAAAAATGTAACATCAACTGATCTTCACTGTCCTTTTAAAGGAATAGAAGAATCCAAGTTATCTGTAAACAGAAAGATTGTGAGGGAATATTTAGCTAACATAAATGAGTTCAAGTCTCCAGGTCCAGATGAATTACACCCCAGAGTACTGAAGGAGATCGTAGAAGAAATTTTAGAACCACTCTCCATAATATTTGAAAATTCTTGGAGAACAGGAGAAGTCCCAGAAGACTGGAGAAGAGCAAATGTTGTTCCTATCTTCAAAAAGGGGAAGAAGGTGGACCCAGGGAACTATAGGCCGGTGAGTCTGACTTCTATACCAGGAAAGATCTTTGAACAAATTATTAAACAACATGTATGTAAGTACCTGGATAAGAATGAAGTGATTAACCAGAGTCAGCATGGGTTTATAACTAACAAGTCATGTCAGACTAACTTAATTTCCTTCTATGACAGAATCACTGACTGGGTGGATCAGGGAAATGCTGTAGATATAGTATATCTTGACTTCAGCAAAGCATTTGACAAAGTATCTCACACCATCCTTATTGAAAAAATGACCAAGTATGCAATGGACCAGGCAACTGTTAGGTGGATTCATAACTGGCTTAGTGATCGGACTCAAAGGGTGATTGTAAATGGCTTCACATCCAGCTGGATGAATGTCTAAAGTGGGGTACCACAGGGCTCCGTCCTGGGACCTGTATTGTTCAACATCTTTATCAATGATTTAGATGAAGGAATTGAGGGTAAACTGATTAAATTTGCTGATGACACAAAGCTAGGAGGGATAGCTAATACTAGAGAAGAGAGAGAGAGGATTCAAAAAGACCTAAATAAACTGGAGCAGTGGGCAGCAACCAACAGAATGGTTTTTAACAGGGAAAAATGCAAAGTACTACATCTGGGCAATAAAAATGAAAAAAGCATATACAGAATGGGAGGAATAGAGCTAAGCAACAGTACATGTGAAAAAGACTTAGGTATACTAATAGATCATAGACTGAACATGAGTCAACAGTGTGATGCAGCAGCAAAAAAGGCAAATAAAATTCTGGGATGTATTAACAGAAGCATACAGTCTAGATCACGTGAAGTCATTATTGGTCTTTACTCCTCTTTGGTCAGACCTCATCTGGAATACTGTGTACAGTTTTGGGCACCACATTTTAAAAAAGACATAGACAAACTGGAGCAAGTTCAGAGAAGAGCGACCAGAATGGTGACTGGTCTGCAAACCATGTCCTATGAGGAACGGTTGCAGGATTTGGGAATGTTTAGCTTGCAAAAAAGAAGACTGAGAGGAGACTTAATAGCTGTCTACAAATATGTCAAGGGCTGTCACATTGTAGAAGGATCATCTTTATTCTCATTTGCACAAGGAAAGACTAGAAGCAATGGGATGAAACTAAATGGGAGGAGACACAGATTAGATATTAGAAAAAACTTTTTGACAGTTAGGGTGATTAATGAGTGGAACAGGCTGCCACGAGAGGTGGTGAGTTCCCCTTCAATGGACGTCTTCAAACAGAGGCTGGACAGACATCTGTCTGAGATGATTTAGTGAATCCTGCTTTGAGCAGGGGGTTGGACCAGATGACCCAGGTGGTCCCTTCCAACTCTACCATTCTATGATTCTATGATTCTATGAAGAGAAGGAAACAGATTTTGAATAATATTTCCAGGAGGGAAATGGGGAAAGTTAATTTACTGAGTAGTTAAGGTGGTAGGCTTGTTTAAAAAGATGGGTTTTTAAAGCGCGCTTGAAGACATGGGGGCTAGGCATCAGTCGGATCGCCAGGGGTAGTGCATTCCAGAGAACTGGCACAGCACGAGAGAAGTCTTGGAGATGAGGTTCGGATTATGGGGGATGTTAGTCTTAGGTCATTTGTAGACCTGAGGGCACGTGTAGGGTGATAGGCAGAGATGAGAGAGGAGATATAAGGTGGTGCAGAACTGTGGAGAGCTTTGTGGGTGAGAGCGATGAGTTTATATTGGACCCTGTAGCAGATGGGCAACCAGTGTAAAGACTGGCACAAGATGGAGGCTTCGGTGATGTGGCTGGACAGAAATACGACCCTGGCTGCCGCATTCCGGATGGAGAGACCGATCAGAAGAGAGTTGCAGTAGTCCAGACGAGAGTGAATAAGAGCGACAGTCAGCGTTTTAGCAGTTTCAAAGGTGAGAAAAGGTCAGAATCTGGAGATGTTTTTATGATGCAGGTGACAAGAGCGAGTGAGTGATCGGATATGGGGAGTAAAGGAAAGATTAGTGTCGAATATGACCCCAAGGCTGCGGGCATGCTGCTTGGGGGTTATGGTTGAACCCTCCAAGGTAATTTCGATGTTAGGTAGAGTTGGGTTAGTAGAGGGGAGAAACACAAGAAGTTCAGTTTTAGAGAGATTCAGTTTAAGACAGAGGGAGGACATGATGTTAGAGACAGCGGACAGACAATCCTTGGTATTTTGTACTAGGGTAGTGGTGATGTCAGGTGAAGAGGTGTATAGTTGGGTGTTGTCAGCATAGAGATGATACTGGAACCCAAATCTGCTGTTTGTTTGTCCAATAGGGGTAGTGTATACAGAGAAGAGGAGGGGGCCTAGGACTGAGCCCTGCGGGACCCCGATAGTAAGGGGACGAGGAGAGGAAGAGGAGCCAGCAAAAGATACTGTAAAGAAGCGGTCAGAGAGGTAGGAGGAGAACCTGGAGAGAACGGTGTCCTAGAGGCCTATAGAGCGGAGCATAGTGAGGAGGAGCTGGGGATCCACAGTGTCAAATGCAGCAGAGAGATCCAGGAGAATCAGCAGGGAGCAGTGACCTTTGGATTTAGTTGTTAGTAGATCATTAGAGACTTTAGTGAGGGCAAATCAATAAAAGCTTCAGCTCAATCCAAAAGAAAAAAGTCCCTACTCGGGGCCCTCATACATTAAAGGAAATATAGGGGGTTTCTATGTTGCAGATATTACAAAGTGTCTGGAAAGTGATATGGCTTCCCCCCCCAAATAAAAATCAATCAAAAACTGTGCTTTTAAATCACGATGCCCCACTTCTTTCTGAGCTCCAAAATGTGTTTAAACTGCAGTTAGCGTCCACGTTTTTTTAATTATTGTAGTGGTGAAAGCCCCCTTAATTTATAGGGTGAATGTTTCCAGAATCACAAGCTGGGTGCAATGTATTGGGAACTAAGCTGACATATTTGCAATTTCGCAACTAGACAAATTTCTTCATCACCTCAATAACAACAAACTGAAAATTAAGCTAACCTACAAATACAGTCAGTCTCATATTGATTTTCTTGATATATCCATTAGTAGAATGGAAGACGGGAGGATTGGTATAGATATCTATCGCAAGGAGACTTCTACTAACTCTTTACTACATTTTACTTCGTCACATTCTCCAAAATTAAAAGCTCAATTCCCATTGGCCAATATCTCAGAGCTCGTCGCATATGTTCGAGCGATGATAGATTTAACACTCAAGCCCAAGACCTCTCCAAAAGATTTCTAAGTAGAGGTTATAATCTCCGCGACATTAATAAAGCATATATTAGAGCTAAAAACTCTGATAGACAAAATCTTCTCGCCACAAGTTTAAAGCCAAGGGGTAGGAAGTTTTCAGAAAACTCATACCCCAGATTCATAACTACTTTTAACAATAACTGGACAGACATCAAGAAAATTTTGACTAGACATTGGCCAGTTTTACTGACCGATAAAGATTTAAAATGTCAGCTTTCCAACCGACCAGCGATGACCTGGCGGAAGTCAAATACACTGAGTGATTTATTAACTAACAGCCACTACATTCCACCAAAAAGTCCGCTTTTATTTGGGAGTAAAGGTCCTCCCTGGGGTAGTACCTCCTGCGGTAGATGTTCGATATGCAGATTCTTTCCAAAAGTGTCGCACTTCTGTAATTCCAAGGGAGAAAAGTCCTTTCGCATTGTCCACCATATTACGTGTAATACTGAAGCAGTTGTCTATCACCTCACCTGCCCATGTGGATTAATTTACATAGGCATGACTACCAGGGCCTTGAAAGTACGTATACAGGAACATATAAGAGATATAAATAACGCTTCTTCCTGTACTGACCCCCAATCTCTTAAAACGATGCCTAAACATTTTTTAGAAAACCACAGAGGCAACCCACGAGGTCTTACCATTCGGGGTATTGATCATATATACATGGGCATAAGAGGTGGCAACATTAAAAAGAAGCTGCTTCAGAGAGAAACACGGTGGATTGTGCTATTGGACACGATCTCCCCAAAGGGGCTGAATGATATGGTCAGTTTCAAGTATTTTCTGTAAAAATAAGTGCGGCACTGTTTTAATACTTGACACCAATTGTTCCTATTTTATCCTTTTGACTTTTTAGTCTTTTATATGTATATGTTTTTATCTTATATTTTCTTCTTTTGACTAATCATCTGATTTAGGTCTGTGATGTCACGGCAATGTGGAGGCATGGGTCGTTTGAAAGAGTTCCACTTACATATTAACTCACTTGGAAAAACGGCCGATTGACTACAACAATGAAGATGAAAACAGCCAATACAATCCTGCCAGATGAGTTTAATAGCAACAGTATTACGACACGTATCATCTTGACAACAAAAAAACCTTTAAGAGATTCCTAATAGACGAAATAACTTTTGAATGATCACATCAAATAACTTTTGGAAAAACCATCTAATATAGAAATAGATGTGATATTTTTGGTCATTTAGGGGGAATCATTGGCCTCCCCACAGGAAGAGACTTATGGGGATGTTTACCTGTCTATATATTCTCTGTCCAGCCACAACTCCCCCTTCTTTCTTTTTCTATTTATGGTCTTTGGCCACTGTATTGAGTTCCTTTGACTGGCCATCTATCTATCTTTATGGCCTCTCTCTTGATTCACACATGTTGCAGCCTCTTATATACCTCCAGAGTGACTATCTGGCTTTTTCTGAATAATGGTTTGAATATGAGTTATATAGTCAATGGATCCTGTATTTATTCCCTGATTGATTAATTACCATTATATCTATCTGTATACAGGGGATATACTCCGTACAGGACTATCTCTCCTTTATCGGAGAGAATACAACATGTCTAACCTTTCATTCATAACATTCTTACATTATCTCATGCTGATGAGCGCGCAGCGCTCTGCGACGCAGTGAAATGGCCATTCCATGTGTTCGCATAGCGCCGTGCCTCTCACAGCCTTTAGTTCTCCCACAACTGCTCCCTGACATTACACACACTGCGGCATCACCTATCCCCACGTGCGTGCGTCTCCGCTCCGGCAGTGTCCTGGGCAGGCTGCATTGCCCCGGCGACGGAGGGGATTAGACATCCCCTCTCCAGCTGTGGGCGGCGGATGTGCGTGCCTGCGTCATCGCCGGGGGCAGAACCTCATCGCATGGGGGATTCTGATTGCAGGAATTGCGTATATAAGGTGTCTTTCCTCTCCACGACAGCCACGCCTCCTGATGAAGCCATTTCCGGGCGAAACGCGCGTCGATGCTATCATACATCCCCAGCATCTCGTTCCACGCTGCCCCAGACCCTGTTAATATGACCCAAGGTAACGTAAACCAAATGGCGTTATTTTCTTTGATCTGCTGATGTTGGTGTCCTTATGGAGCAATAATTGAGGGCATTGCTCACTATTTTATATTCAATCCCTCAAACATCTGACATCTTATACACAGGGGGAACCGTTATATGCCATATGCCATATCCCCCTTTGCCTTTGGGTCCTTCCTGTTGGAATTTTCGATCCTAAATCACCTGGCTGGATTTAGACTAGGATTTTCAATTGACTTTATGTCTGTATTATCCAGCTGGCAGCTTAGATTTACATCTGTTATATATAGCATGCTGATTACGGGATGTTAGTCTCTGTGCAGGAATTTCTCCATCTCATCCTGCCTTCTCTAGCTGTCCTCCCCCCCCCCCCTTTTTCACACCCTTTTCTCACTATTTATATATATTGATTTTGTGCAACAATATAAAAATGTATATTCTTCAATAAAGTTTACATTTTATGATATAAATCCCCTTTGTGTCATTTTGGGACTACCAACTGGTAGATCGAGGAAATTATTTTTAATAAGGGGTTCCTTTTCCCCTTTATTCGTAACCTCTTCTTTCCAAAATGGGTTCTTTGTAGGTTTTGATGTTTGCAATTTTCATTCAGCAACATCCACTGTGAACTTGTTTATGGAAAACACCTATGGAGTCATTATTATCACTACACCTATAGATGAATTCCTAGAAGGATGTAATGTTCAAAATGGGGTCACCTGAGGGGGGATTCTCCTGTTCTTACTTTTAAGTACTCTTCAAATGGAGTACACAAAATCCCAAAAGAGTAAAAGTCAAATAATGTTCTTTCCTCTTGAGTCCTGCCGTGTGACCAAACAGTGTTATACAACCACATATGGGGTATTGCCACATTGAGGATGAATTGTTTAGCAATAATTACTTTTTCACCACCCAATGGTATCAAATTCTGTGAAACACCTGTGTGTCAACATGGTTACCACACCATTGGATGAATCAGGGCTCAGTTGGTAAATTATGGCCATTTTTATAGAGGTTCTGCTGTTCTGACACCTCAGGTGAACTGCTAATGTGGCATAGCAGCCACAAACCATTCCAGCAAAATCTGCATTCTAAGGCCACAGCCTCACTATCAGTATTTGGTCACTATTCGGGGAGTATTTTTTCTCAGGAGTGGGAGCCAAAACCAGGAGTGGGTGATAAATGCAGAATTGGTGACTTGTTTCTTTTATACCTTTTCTCTCATTGTTCCTCATCTAGTTTTGGCTCCCACTCCTGAGAAGAAATACTGACCAAATACTGAGCAAATACTGATAGTGGGGCCATGGCTCAATATAGCTCTCCTTACCTTTTCAGGTTTGCACTTTTCTTGAAAAGTTGCTTGGAATCACAAATGGTTAATTAGCATACTCAGGAGATGTTGCCTAACAAATTTGGATGTACATTTTCTCCTATAAGTCATTCTGAAAATTAAAAACAACCGGCAAAACAATAATTTCTCATTTTCAGTCACAAGTTCGGTGAATCACCTGCATGTTTTAAATGCTCACTTCATACCTAGTTGAATTCTTCAAGGGGTACAGTTTCCAAAATGAGATCACTTGTTAGGAGTTTCTATTCTTTTGGTATCTTTAGGGTTCTCCAAATGTGAGATGGCATCAACAATCTTTTTTGTGCTTCAATTGTGCTTTTGTGCAATTGTGCTTCAAAAGCCCTGTTGTGTGTCCAAACAGTAGTTTCCGACTACTTCTGTGTACTGGATACTATCAGTATACTCAAGATAAAATGAATGCCACAATATATTGTGCAATTTCTCCTTTTTCCCCTGTGAAAATAAGTAATTTGGTCCTAATGCAACATTTTTGGGATAATAAATGTAATATTTAAATAACATTAAATTATGTGAAGCATCTGTGTGTTTAAGATATTTATCACACCTGTGAATTGCTTGAGGGATGTGGTTTCCAAAATGCAGTCATTTTGGGAAGGTTCAGCTGTTTTCGGCACCTGGGAGGCTCTGAAAATATGAAATTGCATTCACAATCTATTTCAGCTAAATTTTTACTCCAAAAATCAAATAGTGCTCCTTCTTTTCCGAGCACTGCCTTGCTTACAAACAAAAAAAACACAAGATTTGAGCTTGGTTTAAGTTGGTATACAAGTGGCACATAAATGCATGTTTCACAATGACCGTGAATCAGAAAAACCCACAAGAAGCAAAATGAAAATAAACCCTGCTGTAAATAAATTAAAAGCAAGTGCATTCAAATAAAATAGGGTTCTTAGTAACACTGTTTTTGATCAAAAATAGTATGAATAATAGTGTGAATAAAGGCAGACTGAGGCCCCGTTCCCAAACTAGGAACACCAGACAAGGGAAGCTTTTTAGATGTGTTGTCCAGCTCTAGGCTGGCTTTCACACAGAGGTCAACTTTGACACATGGTAAGGTTTTTAATATTAGACAGAGTAGGTTCTATCCCAAACGGGTTCACCTTGTCGCTGGTGGGAAAGCTTTTATACTATTTTTGATCAGAGACAGTGTTACTAAGAACCCTATTTTATTTAAATGCACTTGCTTTTTATTTATTTACAGCAGGGTTTACTTTCATTTTGCTTCTCGTAGGTTCTTGTGCACAAACAGTAGTTTCTGATAACATATAGAGTATCAAGTACTTAGGAGAAATTTCACAACAAATTCTGGCATCTATTCATTCCATTTACATTTTAAAAAATGAACATTTTTGGCTAATATAACATTTTAGCAAAAAAAAAGTATTTCATTTTTTTTGTTTGCATTAATTCAGTAAATCACCTAAAGAGTTAACAAACTTTCAGTGTTTTTTTTTTATATTTTGATGGGCACAGTCTTTAAAATAGGATATTGCTCACTGGTTTTCTGATACATATGCACTTCACAGTCACTTCAAAAGTGAATTGGTCCCTAAAAATACAGCTTTTGTAAAATTATTGAAAAAAATGAAATATTGCCAGATGATAGATTTGCAAAAAATAGCCTCTTTCAGAAAGGTGAAAATAGTCCTCAGTGGTAGGGTGTCAAAATCCATGATAAAATTCTCTAAAATTCAACCATTTAACTGTGACTCTCTAGCAGCAGCAGTAGCAACACCATCACCAGCTGTACGGGCAATAGTACTGGCCTCCTTTGCAGCCATCAAGCATACAGTGAGGAGAAAATGGAGTTTACTTTTGAATACATGGCATAATACTTGTATCAGTCACAGAAGGATGATTGTTACTTCAAATAGTAACACCGTCAATTTCAGTCAATGTTTTGCACGAAACAGTCTGCCTGATCACAAATGATGGATAATTTTTGACCATTTTTTAATTAAAAGAAAAAAAATGAAAAGTCTTTGTGTCACTAAAAGGTTTGCCATCCATTTCTACTGTATAGTAAGAGCACTTTGACATTACTAAGGCTGTGTTAAAGAGGTTGAAAGGGTTTGATTACAATCCTAGGGATCGTTTTCAGGGAAATTAGAGCATCTGTGATTCGCTACAAATTTATTCACCATAAATCAAAATTTTGGGAAAAATTCACCAAAGCTAGTAAATATGAACTTAAAAAGATTAGATCATCTTGTGGTAATCTCATGTGGTGTATAGCAGAGGGTTGTACTCCTTGCAGTTTATAATGTGCCTCACGATAGCCAAGCTTTCTGCCATGATGAGCCTCTTTCCCTCTTCAATTAAACAAACACAAAGTTCCACCATATAGAAAAGGAACAGTGAGGGATAGTTTTTCGCTGCGCCAGATGCATATCAGACCGTTTGAGACAGGTTTCCGGACATAGAGCTGAAGGTGAATCCCAGATTTGCACACATCAGAATGGGTAAGTGGAGAATGATGATTTGCACAGTAGCTGCCTCTTTATGTAGAGGATAATGGTGGTGATGGTAGTTTGTGCAACTAATCCCCAATCAAGAAGAAACAATGTGAACTTAAAAAGAACAGTCTCTTTACTAATAATAAAGGGGGAGCAAGTAAATATATACAGAGGCTAGGTAATTGGTATTCACGTTTACACTCACAGCTGAAGATTGACTTATATATGCAGACAGGCAGATCTGTATGGGACACTTGTTTCATCAACTCAATGTATTCCGTTCTAAGAGCTGAGCTATGCTTCTGCTCTGAGACAGTTTTTCCTCCTAGAGGTACAATTGAAATTGTCCTAATGTGAAGGCTGTCAGCTCCCCTTCTTTTATTAGTCCCTTCCAGACTAAGTAGTCAGGGGGAGAAAACTCCTTCTGTTAAATGGCTTCCTCTTCTAACTCCTCTCACAAAATGTCTGACTGCCTACTCAATTCTTAACTACCTTACAGTAATTAGCTAACTTCTGAGTACCAAGCAGAGCTGTGTCACATGATCATGCCTCCGTGGGACAGATTAACCCTTTTTGTGCTGCCTGTCAGCAGGCTCACAATGTGTTTACAATACACAGTTTACATATACATCACAGCATTTGTATGGAGCACACTATACATCCGATAGCCCATGGAAATGGCCACTTTGTGGGATACCACAATTTCTAATAATAATATTCAAATGGTGAACAAAATGTAATCAAAAATTTCAAAACATATAGATCTGATGCTAGCAGCTCCCTTTGCAATTGCTGAAGATTGACAAGCCAGATGTGCTTTATGACAGACAAGTTAGAAGACACTCCAGGCCATGGTAGCATGTTTAGGCCACACAGACTGCTCACAGTAGCTAGATCAACATGCTGCCTAGCTTTGTGTTGAAAAATTGTTCTCGGGACACTTTGGATAAATAGTATTACCTCTGGTTCCATGATTGATCCAGCCTGTACTTCATGTGACTTTTAAAGCCACATACCAAGCATAAGGCATCAAACATTGTCTATATAAACCAGCAAAAGGTGTTTGCACAACACTGGGCTGTGAAGCAGATGTCCAGATACAGGTGTTCCACTGACCTGATGCCATTACACTTAAAGATGCAGAGTAATGAAGGATGGATTTTTTTTAGTGAAGAGTACGCTTTTGTTATGGATGCAATGAAAGCTAGAGAGTGGTCTGTAGACCAAATTGGTAAAGCAATGCAGAGACCTTCATGAGGGAACGTCACACCAGTCTTACTACCAGGATAATGGTATGGGGTGACATAATATACTGTAGCTGGATCGAGTCCTTATTACAGGTATGCTAACAGCTCAGCAATATATTGAGTTGGTCATTTAACCCTCCGTCACATACAATATCGGTTCTAACGAGTTCACATACAATGTGACTGTCAGGCGCAGGCTAGAAAAATACCTATAATATCTAATGTTTGCAATTTCAGTGCTCTAAAAGTGATCAGTGACCTTCATAGGGATGTAATAAAAGAGACTACACATAATCAGGTGCAAAAAAAAACATTTACTTAACATAAAACTAATAACTCTGAAATACAAACATTTCAAAACTCCCGCCAAATAGTCCCCAGTTCGACTCTGTCCAAAAACTCTACAAAGAAAATTTATGGAAACAAACTTAATTTTAAGGTACCTTAAGTACTATTAAACACATATTCAATCAGAATTTTCCCCAGAAAAATTACACTTGCAGAGCAAAGAGCAAGAATTACACATCATTTTTGCATGTGTCAGGCAGATTGCATTATGACATTTGTGACATTCATAATTAGAAAGCCTTCTGATTCCTCTTTCCGTGGTGCAGGTGGTGCATCTCCTTCTTTTGGGAGGTGGTGCAGGTGGTGAATTTTCACTATCATCTTCTGGGCGGAATCTTTTGAGCTGAACTTGAAGGCGAGAGGGGATACCGATTGTTTTCATACTTCTCCTGTGTAGCTCTCCAAGCACTAGTTCATGGGCCAATTTTTTCAGATAGAATCGTCTAAGGAGTGGTTCAAGCTTGTTTTCAAGGTAAATGACTTGTGAATTTATACCACCCAAATTCAACATAGCAAAAAATATGACCATTGGCCAGCGTTTGGTGTTTCTGCTGACGTTGAAAGTTGAGCACATCTAATCAGCTGTATCAACACCCCCTTTGGTTGCATTATAAAATGTAATTATCTCCGGGGTTTTTTGTGCCTCAGTCCCAGGATCGATGGCATCATCATCATGAAGTGTTGATAGAAGAAGTACAATTTTTTTTGCTTGTGGTACATAGGAAACCAAAACCTTTCCATTATGGAATGCAAACATACTGCTGTACTGTTGTCTCCCTTTCACACTTACAAACTGTATAGGCAATTCTTTTTTATTTTTTCTTACAGTTCCGACATATGAAAGCTTCTGCATTTTCAGATAATCAATCAGATCACAATTTTAAAACCAATTGTCATCTGTTATATTGCGACCCGATCCAAATAAGGGCTCAGCCAGTCTTTTTACAATATCACTGGGTTTGTTGCTGACACAGTAAGGACCTTCTGGTTGTTTTCCTGCATAAACTTCCAGGTTGTAAGTGTAGGTCTTACTGGCATCAACAAGGGCATACATTTTTATTCCATATTTGTTAGGCTTTGATGGAATATATTGACGAAAGGCACATTTACCACGAAAACCAGGGAGCATTGAGTCAATAGTGAGATTCTCCCCAGAGCAATAGCTTTTTCTACAGTTTTCAACAAATTTTTGGAATATATCACGAATTGGAGCAAGTCGGTCATGTGTTTTACGTTCGGTTCGGGTAGTTCTGTCGTCAAACCGAAGGCAACGAATTAGAAGCTTGAATCTGTTTATGGACATAACAAGGCCAAATTTTTCAACTCCATACCCATCTTTACTCCAAAGTTCCTCCAAGCTTTGTCTATTTGCCCTATAAGCTCCTGCAAGGTATAATAATCCAAAAAAAGCACGCAGTTCTATTTCATCTGTGGCCTTGATAGTTCTGTTGCAGATGAACTTGTCCTTTATAATGTCTATATATTGGTTGGTATATGTGACAATAGAGTCCAGAATATCATTTGTGAATAAACTATTTCAGCATTCAACGGCAGTTTTTGCATTACTTGCAGTTCTTATAACTGCAGGAAGGTGAGTAATAATGTTTTGAGGTTCCCTACGTTTTTTCTGGAGTGGCTTCTTGTTCCATTGTTTTTTTTTATCTTTTCCCATATAATAAGATTCTACATCTTCATCCTCATCACTGTCACCATCTTGCTCTGTTTCAGAATCCACTTCACATACTTGCACCTCATCATGAGAATGAATCTCACTTTCCTCTCCTAAATCCTCATTCAGTGTGGGGTCTGCATCATCTAACAGCATGTTTGTTACTTCCTCAACATCAAGGTTTTTTGATAAATTGTACATTTTCCTCTCCATTTCAGCAGATAATCTGAAGCAAGAGAAGGAATATGTGGGAACTACTGTATATGCCTGAGCAGCACACTTTCTTTTTTAGTCTGCCTTATTTCTATGAAATATCCTCACACTTTGTGCTATACATTCATAAAACAAGCTAAATAAACAATTGTGATGAATAAAAACATAAAATACCAACCTTATTGAGTGTGACGTGTTCACATACAATGAGCCTGAGAGATTAGCACAGTTATATCTGTCCTCCTGAAGCTCTGCAATCCAACTGTGGTATGAGGTTTCACAGAGCTGCTAGAAACAGGAGACTACCTGGAGGGAGGGGATTTCCTCACAATCTGGTGAGGAAGGAGAAATGAAAGTAAAAGAGATGTGCCTGTCAGGCCTATTGTATGTGACGGAGGGTTAACCAGTGGTACTGCCATTTCTCCAAATTGTTCGAGGAGCCACTTTTCAGCACAACAATGCCAGGCTGCATGTTGTTCTTGCAACTGTGAGCTGCCTAAACAAGCCAACATTGGCCTACAATATTTCCAGACTTGTTTCCTATGGAGCACATCTAGTACATCATTGGTTGTCAATGGCAATGAGAGCATTCAGCAGTGTATCTTGATGATTTACATGCCCAAGTGCATTCATTGTGGCAGAAAATTCCTCATTCCTTTAATAACCTCATTATTGTGTTCATACTCAATAGTGAATAAATCAATCTGTTTTTAAAAATGTGTTTTAATGTATTCATCATTTACATATAATTAACATTTCATTTGACTTTGTGATATTCATAATTCCAAAACTTTTCCTTCATTGGTGTTGAAATTTTAATGATGAGGACTGTATGAATAAACCCTATGTTGTACTGTATAACACAAGATTTATTGTCAGCCAAAATGAAGAATACCCAGTGACCACTCTCACAACTTTAACAAATTAGTTTAATTTACTCATACAAAAAAAATGCTTGTCTTCTGAAGTTTTTTGATGTATCATTAAAACACATAGGTTGTTTTGTCATCAGTAATATAATTGTGGTTCTGTGTTGCTAACCCATTTATTTTATTAGTTTAGCTCTTAACTGATTTTGATGGCACAGTACTTTGTAAAAATGCATTAAACTTCAAAGAACATTCACATGGCCAGTTTAATAGCTTTTTAGTATTTCTTATACAAGTAAGCATGTCATTTTACAGAGGATAAAAGCTACAGTTATACCTTTTACGTAATAAAGTTGTTTACCAATAAAATAAAATGCTTATACTTTAAGAATGTTGTTGGTTTTCACCGTGAAGTTGTGGCTAACTTTTAGATGCCCATAAAACTTTTAATTATGCTCTGATAATCTGCATTCATTGCCTTTTTCTGCATTTTTGCAACCATGGAAGTGTTTTATAACATGAATAATTATGAATAAGTGCTATTCTTGCTATGAATAACACCTGAATCCTGACAAATAGAGATGAGTGAATCTGCCAAAATTCTAAATCACCTGATCGTGCTGATTTTCCTGGAAAATTTGATTCACAGAGAAGTAATTCTCCATGAATTTAATGTCCCTTACTATGCCTTGGTGTCTCTCCAGTCCTGAAAACATAATAAATGTAACATGGAAAAATTAAAGAAAATTCTTATATGCACATCACCACTCAACTGTTATGATCTGCAACAAGTACTAAGGAAAGAAAGGGGAAAGCTATCCCTACAGTAAGACTAAACTGAATCCCTACGATGTAGTGGCCTGCCTGTTCCTTTCAAACAAACCTGCCTTATTCCTCGGCTAGTCTGAACAAAGACCTATAGCATAAAGGAAGGGGTCCCTAAAAGAACTAAGGACTGGAACAGAAATTGGACACCTCCTGAACAGAGAAGGTTGTTGCAGAACACAAAAAGATAAAACTGACAAAAAGGTACTAGAGGTCCCAGAAGGACCAAGCCAACTGATAGAGATAGGCACAGAAGCACCTGGCTAGCAAAACAGTCAAGCAACACTGAAGTCCAGCACAGCCAAAAGAGTGGAGCTGGAATATATAGGCAGATGGTCACGTGACCGCAAAACACAAGATAGAAAAAACAAACAGGAGGGTTCTAACATCAACTGCCAGCCACACACCAGCTGCTCCCTGCCATAAGGGGTCTCTACTGGCTTGGTGCTCACTCTAGGCCAGGACTCTTGGCTAACAGTAAGTCCCGAAGCATGTTAGCTAGCTTTACAAAAAAAAAAAGTTTCAAAAACTATAATGAATAAATAGGAGGGTCCAAAAAGCTTTAAAAAGCTATTCTGAAGGACCTGGCATATTTTTCCTTTACACTGACCGCTTAATTTCTTCTTTAATGGTGCTACAGGAAAATGAAACACTTGTTGACAGACTTCCAATTATAACTGACTACCTGGGATCCCAAGAGGGTCACATATTTATTTTTAACAAAGACATTTGTGAATAAAAGATTTTTCAAAGACATTTTGCAATGAGCAGATACTTATACATGGTAACTTTTTTACACAACACACAATTTCCTCTAAATCTAGAAACATTCAGATTCCAAGCTTTTTTTTTAACTGTATAAAAAATAATGTTTTATTATTTTAGCTACAAGTTACCCTTTCATTCATAAAAGCGCTAACATAACATTTATTCTTTTAAAGTATTTTATTAAAGGAATGATCAGTATATAACATTTTATTTTATATGTTCAGGTTTAAGTCCTACAGAAGTACTAAAAAATATAAGAAATGTTTTGTTTCAAGAACCCCCCCCAAAAAAAAAAATATAACAATCCCTTACCCACCAATTTTTCCCATAAAACTAGAAAATTAATTAACCAATATTGTAAAGGCAAAAAGAGAAAAAAAACAAGAAAAAACAACGATCAACTTTCAATAAAGGGCTGGATGATTTCCTTGATACAGGTAACACTGTGGGTTACAGTTAAATTAGACAAAATGTTACACCTATAGCAGTATATTTGATCCAGGGTTCTTGTACTGATCGGCTTTTCTCTGGGTCAAGAAGGAATTTTTCCCCGTGATTCAAATTGGATGAATGTATCCTGGGGTTTTTGCCTTCTTCTGGATCAACAGATTTAGGTACAGGGATTTAACTAATACCATAACGGTAATACAAAAAATGAAACTAATTAAAAAACGATTAACTGGTTCATTTGTAATTGTAATAGTGCAGTAATAATAAAAATGGTAATACATTTGTAAGGCCTAGTTCCAGTAAGTTAGTAAGTTAGTGTATTGTTAGCTTAGGAAATACAATTAGGGGAGAAAGGTTGAACTTGATGAACCTAGGTCTTTATTCAACCTACGTTACTATGTTACAAAGGGTTGCGGTTTTTCAGTCACCAAATCAATCAAAAAAGAAAATAATAAAACTGATCAAAAAGTTGTATGTGTCCAAAAAATACCAATAAAAACAACAACCTTTCAAAAAAATATGCTAACTCCAGTAATGAAACAAATAAAAAAGCTATTGGTGTCATAAAATAGCAACACAAGTCAAAATTAAATTTTTGTCACAAAGTTCTGAATTTTTTAAAGTCAATAATAAATATATATAAACAGATAGATCCATCTATATATGTATATATATATATATATACAGTATAAATATATATATATATATGTATACAGTACAGACCAAAAGTTTGGACACACCTTCTCATTTAAAGATTTTTCTGTATTTTCATGACTATGAATATTGTACATTCACACTGAAGGCATCAAAACTATGAATTACCACATGTGGAATTATATACTTAACAAAAAAGTGTGAAACAACTGAAAATATGTCTTATATTCTAGGTTCTTCAAAGTAGCCACCTTTTGCTTTGATGACTGCTTTGCACACTCTTTGCATTCTCTTGAGGAGCTTCAAGAGGTAGTCACCGGAAATGGTCTTCCCACAATCTTGAAGGAGTTCCCAGAGATGCTTAGCACTTGTTGGCCCTTTTGCCTTCACTCTGCGGTCCAGCTCACCCCAAACCATCTCGATTGGGTTCAGGTCTGGTGACTGTGGAGGCCAGGTCATCTGGCATAGCACCCCATCACTCTCCTTCTTGGTCAAACAGCCCTTACACAGCCTGGAGGTGTGTTTGGGGTCATTGTCCTGTTGAAAAATAAATGATAGTCCAACTAAACGCAAACCGGATGGAATAGCATGCCGCTGCAAGACGCTGTGGTAGCCATGCTGGTTCAGTATGCCTTCAATTTTGAATAAATCCCCAACAGTGTCACCAGCAAAGCCCCCCCACACCATCACACCTCCTCCTCCATGCTTCACGGTGGGAACCAGGCATGTAGAGTCCATCCGCTCACCTTTTCTGCGTCGCACAAAGACACGGTGGTTGGAAGCAAAGATCTCAAATTTGGACTCATCAGACCAAAGCACAGATTTCCACTGGTCTAATGTCCATTCCTTGTGTTCTTTAGCCCAAACAAGTCTCTTCTGCTTGTTGCCTGTCCTTAGCACTGGTTTCCTAGCAGCTATTTTACCATGAAGGCCTGCTGCACAAAGTCTCCTCTTAACAGTTGTTGTAGAGATGTGTCTGCCGCTAGAACTCTGTGTGGCATTGACCTGGTCTCTAATGTGAGCTGCTGTTAACCTGCGATTTCTGAGGCTGGTGACTCGGATAAACTTATCCTCAGAAGCAGAGGTGACTCTTGGTCTTCCTTTCCTGGGGCGGTCCTCATGTGAGCCAGTTTCTTTGTAGCGCTTGTTGGTTTTTGCAACTGCTCTTGGGGACACTTTCAAAGTTTGCCCAATTTTTCAGACTGACCGACCTTCATTTCTTAAAGTAATGATGGCCACTCGTTTTTCTTTACTTAGCTGCTTTTTTCTTGCCATAATACAAATTCTAACCGTCTATGCAGTAGGACTATCAGCTGTGTATCCACCTGACTTCGGCACAGCACAACTGATGGTCCCAACCCCATTTATAAGGCAAGAAATCCCACTTATTAAACCTGACAGGGCACACCTGTGAAGTGAAGACCATTTCCGGTGACTACCTCTTGAAGCTCATCAAGAGAATGCCAAGAGTGTGCAAAGCAGTCATCAAAGCAAAAGGTGGCTACTTTGAAGAACCTAGAATATAAGACATATTTTCAGTTGTTTCACACTTTTTTGTTAAGTATATAATTCCACATGTGTTAATTCATAGTTTTGATGCCTTCAGTGTGAATGTTCAATTTTCATAGTCAGGAAAATACAGAAAAATCTTTAAATGAGAAGGTGTGTCCAAACTTTTGGTCTGTACTGTATATACACATATATACTGTATGTGTGTAATAAACGAATAAAGCAGCACTTTACAAGTACTCAGATGTGTGAAAACATTGAAGCGTGAAATTTGGACTGCATTAATGTTATATATAGGTTGTGCTTATAAAATGAAAGTACTTAGCACACAAATTGTTCAAATCATGAGAACCCACAACTTTAAAAAGCAATAGATGTCTTTGTTGGGACGCTATACCTAATATTTATCAAACATGCCTCTCCCAGTCTCCCAGGTTAAAAGCCAACAAATTTAAAGGGCACATAGGATTGAGCACTACTTAAAAAAAGTTTTAGGTTAGGGTCACACCAGTGTATTTTCAGGCGAGTGAATCGGCCCGATTATGCTAATCACAATTGGCTAAAAGTTTGATCACATAGAATAACATTGGCCCAATGTTATGTCAGATCACACTCGGAATAATAATACGGCTGTCTGCACAAGCCCTTAGGTTGATGGGAGGAGTAATCAACCAAAGTCTATAAAACTGTCATCTATAAAATTTTTCAAATTAATTAAGTCATATGGTAAATGGCATAAAGAAAAAAACAAAAACAAGGGTTGCTGTTTTTCAACCACTGAACCAACCAAAGAAATTTAATAAAAGAAATGAAAGCGTTGCATGTGCCACTAAATAATACCTGTGATGAAAGCCGGCCAGTGGGTGTAGCTCTCTGGTGCCCCCTTACCTCTCATGTGAGTCAAGGTACTGCACCTAGAGTAAGTAGCGCCAGGAAGCTGCTACCAGCGGGGGAAAACACGGTGGTGTGTTGTCCCTTACACGTCACCAATCTGTGACGCCACGATACAGGCACAACTCTCTGGCGCCCCCTTGCCTCTCAGGTCAGTCGAGGTATTGCACCTAGAGTGAGTGGTCGCCGGAGAGGCCGTCCTGTAGCCCTCTGGGTATTTGAGGCCCTCTGCAGTGAGGGCGGTATATATATTTCCCTTGCTGCGCCAGTAATATATTTCTACACCCCCGACCGTCACTGCGAGCCTTCCTCAAATCCCCCAGATGGTATGCTGCCACCAGTTCTCGTTTGATACAAGCCCGGTCCGTTAATAGACTTGTATCGGGTCAGAAACCAACCCAGTAGCGTTTCAACCAAGCGTTTCCGGACCAATGGATTCGTATATGCAGCGTAAATGATACAGCTCATGATTAATTTTTGTTTTAATTGATTATAGGAATACACTAGATTACAAGGCTATACAATTAACTATACAACGGGATTTGGCCAGAATAAGAAATATAACAATTAGACATGAAAAACACAGGAATAACAACGATAAATCAGTTACCGTTCTTGTGGTGCAAGGGAGGATTGCGATCCCACAGGTTCAAGCTTAGTTGCAGACGTCCAAGCCTCAGTAGCACATGGCAAAGGTGCTCCTCCCACTCAGAGACCGGGACCCGACGTCAGTAGGTGTTCACAGCATCTCCTGGGTCAAAACTGAGGGGGTTTCTGGCTGTCGGCTATACTAAAGTCTTGTCACGCCCTCTCTTGGTGATGTCAGTTTACTAAGCCCCGTCCCCCTTACCAATGCCAGTTTTAGCTCCTGTTTAGAAAAGTACCCATAACTTTCCCTGGGGTGATCTCATCGTATCACCAGAGGTCTCATCGTGATCCTCCTCTTGTGGGGAAGCCATTGACTCTAAACATGCCTCCTCTGGGAACTTGTATATGGTTCTTCTAAATAGCTAGCTTTCCAGGCCACTCATGGATTTATAAGTCCCAAGATTGTGTCCACGGGCACCTTCCTCACATGATACATTTTATTTGGGTTCCCTAACTTGTATCGTGTGGTTATGAATTGATAGTGTATCTTGTAGCTTTTGGTGGCCATTTTCCACAAAGTAAGCGCATGGCTTCACAAGACAATTGAGAGGTTTGCAGGCTTCAAGTGACATCAAGGTGTTAATTAACCCCCTGGGGCCTAGCTGACTCTGTCCTGCTACAAGCTGGCCCATCTATTTATCATATCAAAGAAGGTCTTGGACACTGATCTCCAGAGGTGGGGGCAAATTGCTCTGTTTACCAAGGGCTGCAGAATGTGACATGTTAGAAGCTGTGTGGGGGATGTTTAGAAATGGCAATAGGGAATATCCTCAGGTATGACGTATCATACCTAAGATGGCGGCTGACTTTCATGACATCTCCCCCTATAAGATGGCGCGAGGGGGTAACACACTCCTGTGTTCTCCCATGCGTCCTTCTGCACCCTCCCCTTGCCGGGAAAACCCGTCAGCGTTGCCGTGGTCACGGCCTCTTCTGTGGCGAATGGAGAAGTGATACTGCTGGAGAGCGAGGCTCCAGCGTAGCAACCTTCCATTCGACACAGAGACCGTGTGTAACCAGCTGAGGGGGTTGTGGTCAGTCTCCACAGTGAAATGGCTCCCGTACAAGTAGGGCTGCAGACGCTGTAGGGCCCATACAATTGCCAGACATTCCTTTTCCACCGTGGAGTAGGCCACCTCCCGTGGCAGTAGCTTCCTGCTCAGGTACAAGACAGGATGTTCCTGGCCTGTCGTGTTGACCTGACTTAGCACAGCACCAAGGCCAAAGTCACTGGCGTCGGTCTGTACCACAAACGGCCGGTCAAAATTGGCAGCTTGAAGTACAGGGGAGCTACTTAGGGTGGTCTTGAGTGCCCTGAAGGCTGTCTCGCAGGCGACAGTCCAGTCGACTGCGACAGGCAGCTTCTTCTTGGTGAGGTCTGTCAGGGGCTTGGCCAAGGTGCTATTGTGTGGAATAAACCTCCTGTAGTACCCGGCAGTCCCCAAGAAGGACAGCACCTGCTTTTTGGTCCTGGGGGTGGGCCAGGATGCGATGGCATCCACTTTTCCAGGTTCTGGCTTCAGAACACCCCGGTCTACCCGGTGACCCAGGTAGAGGACCTCACTCATGCCCAGCTGGCACTCTTACGGCTTGATGGTCGAGCCTGCCCGGTGGATCCGACCGAGCACCTTCTGCAGGTGCTCTAGGTGATCCTCTCAGGTGGGACTGAAGACTGCAATATCGTCCAAGTACGCAGCCGCGTACCCTCCGAGTCCCTCAAGCAGCGTATGGACGATCCGCTGAAAAGTGGCAGGGGCATTCCTCATGCCGAATGGCATCACCGTGGACTCGTATAGTCCAAAAGGGGTGATAAAGGCAGAGCGTTCCCTTGCCGCGGGGGTCAGGGGAATCTGCTAGTATCCCCGGCTCAGATCCATGATGGTCAGGTACTTGGCCCCGGCCGTACGATCGAGCAGGTCATCGATGCGTGGTATGGGAAACGCATCGGGGACCGTCACCGCGTTGAGCTCCCGGTAGTCCACGCAGAACCGCGTAGTTCGGTCCTTTTTAGGAACGAGGACTACAGGTGAGGCCCACGCGCTGTTGGATGCCTGGATCACCCCAAGCTTCAGCATCTCGTCTATCTCTTGGCGCAAGTTTTCTCTGCACCTCGAAAGAGACCCGATGTGCTGAACGCCGAATCGGGGGGTGATCGCCGGTTACCACGTCGTGGACAGCCATCTCAGTCCTTCCGGGCAGGCTGCTGAACAGCTCCCGGAAGGAGTGCAGGGTGGCCTCCAGCTGGGACGTTGGTCCTCTGTGAGCTGGAGGCCAACCCTCACATCCTCGATGGATCCACCCGCCTTGGCTTGGGCGAGCAGATCCAGGAGGGTTTCTACTTCTCCCTCCTCGGGAAGGTTGCACACTGGGTGGGCATACGCTTCCCGCTCATGATGAGCCTTCATCATGTTCACGTGGAAGACTTTCCTCCTTCCACGGGCGTGGTCCAGGGTGACCAGATTGGTGACGGCGTTTAGTTTCTGGTGCACGAGGTATGGACCTTCCCAGGCTGCCTTAAGCTTGTACTGTGGTAAGGGGACCAGTACCCACACTTTTTGACCTACCTGGTAGGTCCTCTTACAAGCATTCTGGTCGTACCACCACTTCTGGTCGGCCTGGGCCTGGGCCATATTGTCCTGCACCAGCTTTGCCAAGGCCATCATCCTGTCCCGGTGGCGCGCGACATACTCGATGACCGACACCTCCGAGGTGGCTAAATCCTCTTCCCATGCTCCCTTCACCAGAGCCAGGGGTCCCCGTACATGTCGCCCATACAGGAGCTTGAAGGGGGAGATCCCCGTTGAGGCCTGTGGAGCCTCCCAGTAAGCAAATAGCAGGTGCGGTAGAAAAACATTCCCAGCCGCTCCCGTAGGAGTCGGCGAACATCTTAAGCATCTGTTTCAAGGTGCCATTGAACCGCTCACACAGGCCATTAGTCTGTGGGTGATACGGGCTGGCCACCAGGTGTTGCACCTGTATTTGCTTACAGAGGGACTCCTTCAGCTCTGACATGAACTGGGTCCCCTGATCGGTGAGAATTTCCTGGGGAAATCCCACTCTGGAGAAAATCTCCAATAAGGCGGTTGCCACTTTGTCGGCCTTAGTGGATGACAAAACTACCGCTTCCGGGTACCGGGTGGCGTAGTCTACTACAGTCAATATGAAGCTTTTCCCGCGGGGGCCAGTGGGCAGGGGTCCCACGTGATCTACAGCCACCCTTGAGAAAGGCTCTCCAATGATTGGCAGAGGTATCAGTGGGGCTTTGGAGCGCCGTCCCGACTTACCCACCCTCTGACAGGTGACACACGACTTGCAGTAGGCCGTCACCTCGGCTCCCATCCCAGGCCACTAGAAATGCTGAGCTATCCTGGCCTTGGTTTTATGGATCCCCAGGTGTCCGGCCATCGGAATCTCGTGTGCGAGCCGCAACAATTCCGCCCTGAAGGGATAGGGTACCACTAACTGTCGGTTCCTGGGCCACGCCTCCGGTGAACCCTGCTGGACCGTCATCTGGTTCAGCCATCCCTGGTCTCAGACCACATGCTCGTCGTCTGAGTCCTGGGGAAGCTGCGCCGCCCGCTTCTTGAGTGCTTTCAGGCTGTCGTCGGCTTCCAACGCAGCCCGAAACTCCTGACTCGATGGGGCAAGAATCGAAGAAACTGCCACATCTTCCGTCAGCACCTCCGGACATGTCTCCTGGCCACTGTCTGACCCAGCTGCCACTTGGTCAGAAATGGGGAAGCCTTCGGACCTTTGTGAGGCTCCTTGGGCTCCGGTGCTCCCACTCCTGGTGACAGCGGCTATGACCGCTGTGACCGTGGGAAGTGCCTGCTTCCCCTAGGTTTCTGACCAAGCTGCCAGATAAGGCAGGCTTCCTAGGCCTGTCGACATCCCGGACATGGGGAACTCCTGCTTTGGGGTCTTACCTGGCGGTTCCTCTCCTGGGACACCCCCACCCCCATGGCTCGCTCCCCCCCTGCAGAGGCCCTAGACTCAGCGGCCTGGATTCTCCTGGAGGCCCTACACTGCCGGTAGCAACCTTCCTCTCCATCCCTGAGCCTCCCTCTACAGGATCCTGCCCCCCTCCTCCCTCACCGGAGAACAAGAGGTCCCTGTGCGCTGGCTGAGCACCTCTGGGGGCATCCTCACCTTCCTCACCAGCTCTCACTAACAACCCTGTCTGTGTTGTGTCTGTGTGTGGGTTACTCTCAGGTTCCACTCCCTCCTTGGCCGCAGGAGACACACTCCATACAACATTATAGGTGTTAGAAGCAGATAAATCAAGACATTTTGGGGGAGCCGAACTTGAGGGTTCAGTGGGTACATACTGCGACACTAGCTGCCCCAAGTCGGTCCCTAATAAAACGTTTGCGGGAATATTTGGTTTTACTCTCACCTCTCGCATCCTCCTCCCGGCACCCCAATCCAAACACACCATGGCAACGGGAAGTGCCGGCTCCACGCCTCCAATCCCAGAGTCGGAAAGGGTCTTTCCCGGTACAAAATCTTCAGGGGACACCACCTCAGGCCGTACCAGGGTTCGTTCAGCGCCAGTGTCCCGCAGTCCCATGACCGCAGAACGGCCTATGGTGATGGGTTGGATATTGTCCAGGGACCTACCACCACCCCCTCCCAAACACAGAACATTGGGCGCTCTCTGGGACTGGGGTGGGGCCTTTTGGTGCTGGGGACACTCAGCCCTAAAGTGTCCTGGCTTGTTGCAATGATGACAACATCTTACGTCTGTTCCTGGCCTGGAGAGGGCAACAGGGGGATACACCCCTTGTGTTCTGGGGGCTGGGGAAACAGGGGAAGGATTGGGCTTACCCCCTCTCCAGGTGCTGCTGGCAAACTTCTTCGGCTCAGGCGCCCTGTTATTGGCATACTCTTCTGCCAGGGCAGCTGTAGCAGAAGCCCCCGTTGGTTTGCGGTCACGGAGGAACTGTCGGAGGTCCTCTGGGCAGTTCCACAAGAACTGCTCCGTGACGAATAGTTCCTGGACCTCCTGGCGGGTAGTAAGCGCTAGACCCGAGGTCCAATGCTCTGCGGCTCTCAACAGTGCCCGCATATGATCGGTCCAGGTGTCCTTGGGGCCACGCAGCAGGCTCCGGAACTTCTGGCGGTACGACTCCGGAGTGAGGTTGTACTGCAGGATCAGGGCCCGCTTGATGCTGTCGTAGTCCTGTACTTCCCCGGCAGGTAAGTCCCCCAAGGCATCCAGGGACTTTCCCTTCAAACGGGGGGTCAGGTATCTTGCCCACTGATCCCCGGCCAGAAGGTGCTGAAGGCAGGTCCTTTCGAATACCACCAGAAAGGAGTCCAGGTCTCCATCTTTCTCAAGCAGGGGGAAGTCCTCGGCTCGGACTTTACAGGTCTTCGCCTCCTGCTGTGCTGGAGGTGCTGGAAGGAATCCACGCTGAGCCAGGTCCAGTTGATGCTTGCGCTCTACCTCTCGTTCTGCACGCTCCGCAGCTCGTTCTTCCATGAGGAGCCAAGAAGTGGCGGTGTCCCCAGACCGCTGACTGGCCAGGGCTGCCTGCAGGAGGGCATCCATGCTGGACAGGCTGTGGTGGGCACACGGTGGGCAGTCCACTGTGGGACCGACTACTGGGGACTGGCTCCTTGAGGTGCCCGAGCTGAGCTCCTCCCCGCCATGAGTAACATTGTCCTCCCCCGCCTGCTCACCGACCAAAGCATTGGTCTTCACCTTCACCTTGTTCCTGGTGCCTTCCGCCATCTGGGTAACCTTGGGTCACTGACACCGCTGCAACCCTGAGTTTGCACACACCTTGTTATAATTTTACTCTGACCGTCTAGTGTTGGGCTGACCTTAAGACTCCAGCAGTGGAAATTAGCACTGGCAGTCTTTAGTGTCTGTGAGTAGGGATCCCACGTACACTATACTCTGCAATCCCACCACTCTGCCACCAATGTGATGAAAGCCGGCCGGTGGGTGCAGCTCTCTGGCGCCCCCTTACCTCTCAGGTGAGTCAAGGTACTGCATCTAAAGTAAGTAGTGCCAGGAAGCTGCTACCAGTGGGGGAAAACATGGTGGTGTGTTGTCCCTTACACGTCACCAATCCGTGATGCCACTATACAGGCACAACTCTCTGGCACCCCCTTGCCTCTCAGGTCAGTCAAGGTACTGCACCTAGAGTGAGTGGTCGCCGGAGAGGCCGTCCTGTAGCCCTCTGGGTATTTGAGGGCGGTTTATGTATTTCCCTGGCTGCGCCAGTAATATATATCTACACCCCCGACCGTCACTGCCAGCCTTCCTCAAATCCCCCAGATGATATGCTGCCATCAGTTCTCATTTGATACAAGCCCGGTCCGTTAATAGACTTGAATCGGGTCAGGAACCAACCCAGTAGCATTTCAACCAAGCGTTTCCGGACCAATGGATTCGTATATGCAGTGTAAAGGATACAGCCCACGATTAATTTATTATTTAATCGATTATAGGAATACACTAGATTACAAGGTTATACAATTGACAATACAACGGGATTTGGCCAGAATAAGAAATATAACAATTAGACAAACAAAACACAGGAATAACAACGATAAATCAGTTACCGTTCTTGTGGTGCAAGGGAGGATTGCGATCCCACAGGTTCAAGCTTAGTTGCAGTCGTCCAAGCCTCAGTAGCACATGGCAAAAATTGCTCCTCCCACTCAGAGACCGGGACCCGACGTCAGGAGGTGTTCACAGCATCTCCTGGGTCAAAACTGAGGGGGTTACTGGCTGTCGGCTATACTAAAGTCCTGTCACGCCCTCTCTTGGTGATGTCAGTTTACTAAGCCCAGCCCCCCTTACCAATGCCAGTTTTAGCTCCTGTTTAGAAAAGTACCCATAACTTTCCCTGGGGTGATCTCATCCTATCACCAGAGGTCTCGTCGTGATCCTCCTCTTGTGGGGAAGCTATTGACTCTAAACATGCCTCCCTTGGGACCTTGTATATGGTTCTTCTAAATAGATAGTTTTCCAGGCCACTCATGGATTTATAAGTCCCATGATTGTGTCTGCAGGCACCTTCTTCACATGATACATTTTATTTGGGTTCCCTAACTTGTATCGTGTGGTTATGAATTGATAGAGTATCTTGTAGCTTTTGGTGGCCATTTTCCACAAAGAAAGCACATGGCTTCACAAGACAATGGAGAGGTTTGCAGGCTTCAAGTGACATCAAGGTGTTAATTAACCCCCTGGGGCCTAGCTGACTCTGTCCTGCTACAAGCTGGCCCATCTATTTATCATATCAAAGAAGGTCTTGGACACTGATCTCCAGAGGTGGGGGCAAATTGCTCTGTTTACCAAGGGCTGCAGAATGTGAAATGTTAGAAGCTGTGTGGGGGATGTTTAGAAATGGCAATAGGGATTATCCTCAGGTATGACATATCATACCTAAGATGGCGGCTGACTTTCATGACAATACCAATAAAACAACATCTTGTCATCATTGAAAAACATAGTCATTAGTGATGAGCGAGCGTGCTTGCCACCCGCTCCATACTCGATCGAGCATTGGGGTGCTCGGGAACACTCATAACTCAATTGAGTATCGCAGGTGCTCGAGCGCCGTACTCGAGTCCCTACCTCGCAAGTTTTGCGGTGGATTGAATGCCATATACGGTAATGGCATAGCCATTAGGTCTTATATAAGACCTGGTGATGCAATGCTTGCCACACTCTCCTCTAAAAGCAGTTCAGGGAGAGTTGATTTAAGACGGAGAGCTTAGATTAGAGCAACCATATAGGCAGTATTTAATTGCTATTGCAGTACTTTCCTCGCTTCTGTCTCTGGCGTCTGTGAATAGCAATAAAGTGACTGCTATTCACAGGTGCCGGGAAGTGACTACGACGCTCATTAGAGCCGCCGAGTCTTGTTGCACTCAGCAAGACCTGACGACAATGATGAGTGCTGATATCACTACCTGGCACCTGTGAATAACAGTTATTTTACTGCTATTCACAGACGCTGGAGACAGAATCGAGGAACATGGACTGCATCGGACCTGCAAGGCAACATTTTGGGTAATAAATTGGTGAACGAGGGAGTGTCTATTGTCTTTATTTCTATCTTTCTATTTCTTTCAGGTATTCTTTTCTGGACTACTTCAGATTCATTGAATTACTTAGACCTGAATTAAACATTTTTTTCAATAAATTGTTGAATGAGGGATAGTGTGGAGGAGTCTTTATTCAATTAAATATTTTTTCTGTGCATGTGCTTTTATTTTTTGATTACTGGGTTAGTAATAACGTGTCTGATAGACATCTTTCCATTACTAATCCCAGGGCTTGATGCCACATGTGAGTTTTGACAAATCGTAGATGTCATCAAGCCTAGCTCCTATTGTCACTGCACCAAGGCAATTGGGAAGAGCCAGGCAAAGCACCAGAATTGGCACATCTAATGTGGCTGCGGGCTTGTAGTTTTAGGCTGGGAAGAGTCCAATAACCATGGTCCTTCCGAGCCTGATAATATAAGCCCACAGCTGTTTGCTTTACCTTGGCTGGCTATCAAAGATATGGGGGACCCCACATAATTTTTTTCATTCATTTACTTTTTTATTTATTAGGTTAATCCATTTTCAGTAAACTATACATGCACGGCACTAATTATATATCTCATTGATAGCTATCTAGCTATCTACCCCATATCCATCGATCTGTCTACCCCATATCTATCTATCTACCAATCTATCTATATCTTTGCACATCTATTAACTTAGCAAAGAGAGACCAAAATGCATGCAAAAACGCAAGGAAAATTGCAAGTTACCTGAGCTGCGGGATTCATGCGGAAATTCAGCTGCATGAAAGCCTTAACAAGCAATGATCATGGTAACGTACCCTAAAAGTGGAGTAATACTCTAACAACATTGTACTGAGCAGTGACCTGGGAGTCAGAGATGCATCCAGGCATCTTCCTGTCACGAGTGTGTCAGATGTAACAGACTGTTGCTCTGCATCTGGCTGCAGAAGGTCACTGCGTTTGGCATTGCAGACTCCTTCTTAATCCTTCTCACTTTTGGACCCAGCAGAAACCTCAATCCTGCCCTGATTGACACAACCTGGTTTGGGTGTTTAAAAATTCTCAGTCTGCTTCAGGGAGTCACCGGTGATATACTCATTTTCCCTTGTCAAGGCTTGGAGCTATAGTAGTCGGCTAGCTTCCTTTCTGGTGCCCTTGGAAGATATTTGGTGTTATCTCTCTGGTGTCTGCTCAAGCTAAGTTTTTCCCCCTTTGTTTGTCTTCCTTGTTGTCTTTAGTTTATAGTGGGGACTGACCAGTGCTCACCCCTCCTTCCTATCTAGGGCTTAGCTCTAGGGATTTACAGGGCTTATGTTTCCTGCTCGGTGATTGGTGTGGAACCAATATAGGGATGGTGGGGTAGGCAGAGTGTTGTTAGATCTGCCTAGGGGTCTCCGCTCCCCCTTACCCTAGTGTTTGGGCTTCCTACCCCTCATCCCTTCGTGTTGCACTTAGTCTTTCCCACACTGTATGTGACACTTCCCCATGCTGTTTCCATTCAATTTGAGAGCTGTTTCCATAAATTTCAGCGATTTTCCTGCATCCCGAGACCTCCTGTTAGGGTCTTTCGGAAAAATGCTTAAGTTTCCCACTGACTTCTATTATACTCGGTACTCGAGTTGAGCCTGTCCAAGCGTCCAATCTAGCTTGTTTGCAAAGAAGAATGGGCAACAATCTCATGCCTCTAGATGTGCAAAGCTGGTAGAGATGTACCCCAAGAGACTTTCAGGAGTAATTGCAGCGAAAGGTAGTTCTACAATGTATTAACTTATGGGGCCTGAAAACAAATGCACATCACAATTTTCAGATTTATATTTTAAACTATGTAAAAAATCTTGTATAATTTCCTTTACACTTCACAAATATTTGCTACTTTGTTAATATATCACATAAAATCCCATTAAATGACATTTAAGTTTGTGAGTGTGACAGAAAAAAAAAATATATATATATATACAGTACGGACCAAAATTTGGACACACCTTCTCATTTAAAGATTTTTCTGTATTTTCATGACTATGAAAATTGTACATTTACACTGAAGGCATCAAAACTATGAATTAACACATGTGGAATTATATACTTAACAAAAAAGTGTGAAACAACTGAAAATATGTCTTATATTCTAGGGTCTTCAAAGTAGCCACCTTTTGCTTTGATGACTGCTTTGCACACACTTGGCATTCTCTTCAAGAGGTAGTCACCGGAAATGGTTTTCACTTCACAGGTGTGCCCTGTCAGGTTTAATATGTGGGATTTCTTGCCTTATAAATGGGGTTGGAACCATCAGTTGTGTTGTGCAGAAGTCTGGTGGATACACAGCTGATAGTTCTACTGAATAGACTGTTAGAATTTGTATTATGGCAAGAAAAAAGTAGCTAAGTAAAGATAAATGAGTGGCCATCATTACTTTAATAAATGAAGGTCAGTCAGTGCGAAAAATTGGGAAAACTTTGAAAGTGTCCCCAAGCGCAGTTGCAAAAACAATCACGCGTTACAAAGAAACTGGCTCACATGAGGACCAACTCAGGAAAGGAAGACCAAGAGTCACCTCTGCTTCTGAGGATAAGTTTATCTGAGTCACCAGCCTCAGAAATCACAGGTTAACAGCAGCTCAGATTAGAGACCAGGTCAATGCCACACAGAGTTCTCGCAGCAGACACATCTCTTTAACAACTGTTAAGAGGAGACTTTGTGCAGCACGCCTTCATGGTAAAATAGCTGCTAGGAAACCACGGCTAAGGACAAGCAACAAGCAGAGACACTTGTTTGGGCTAAAGAACACAAGGAATGGTCATTAGACCAGTAGAAATCTGTGCTTTGGTCTGATGAGTCCAAATTTGAGATCTTTGGTTCCAACCACCGTGTCTTTATGCGATGCAGAAAAGGTGAACGGATGGACTCTACATGCCTGGTTCCCGCCGTGAAGCATGGAGAAGGAGGTGTGATGGTGTGGTGGTGCTTTGCTGGTGACACTGTTGGGGATTTATTCAAAATTGAAGGCATACTGAACCAACATAGCTACCACAGCATCTTTCAGCGGCATGCTATTCCATCCGGTTTGCGTTTAGTTGGACCATCATTTATTTTTCAACAGGACAATGACCCCAAACATACCTCCAGGCTGTGTAAGGGAGGGCTATTTGACCAAGAAGGAGAGTGATGGAGTGCTACGCCAGATGACCTGGCCTCCACAGTCACCAGACCTGAACCAATCGAGATGGTTGGGGGTGAGCTGGACCGCAGAGTGAAGGCAAAAGGGCCAGCAAGTGCTAAGCATCTCTGGGAACTCCTTCAAGATTGTTGGTAGACCATTTCCAGTGGCTAACTCTTGAAGCTCATCAAGAGAATGCCAAGAGTGTGCAAAGCAGTCATCAAAGCAAAAGGTGGCTACTTAGAAGAACCTAGAATATAAGACATATTTTCAGTTGTTTCACACTTTTTTGTTAAGTATATAATTCCACATGTGTTAATTGGTCTGTACTATATATATATATATATATATATATTTTTTATATATATATATATATATATATATATATATATATATACATATATATATATTGTGTTTCAAATTATTATGCAAATAATATTTTCTCAGATTTTCCGAAATTACCTATATGAATTGCAGTCATTGTAATTTTCCAGTCAAATAACTATTAGAGTACAATTGAAAGGTTTTTGTACAAGCTGTCTATGATAACAGTATATTTAAAAAAAAATAAAAAACTCAAACTGCACTCAAAATGCATGTTCCAAATTATTATGCACAGCAGAGTTTTCAACCTTTTCATTTTAATAAAGAACAAAAAAATGGTCATTTTTGAAATTAAAAGCATTAGCAGGTTATTACAAACTGAAATCAAACAGTTTTCAACTCAAAACTTTATTCTAGGTGATGTTACATTTGCACATAGGACCGCTTGTTCGAAAGGAGCTTCTGAACTCTCTCGTCCATTGAATTTGTCAGGTTTTGGATGGTTTCTGCTTTAATTGTTTTGTATGAGGACAGAATACCCTCCCAGAGCTGTTGCTTAGATGTGAACTGCCTCCCGCCATCATAGACACTCCTTTTGATGATGCTCCAGAGGTTCTCAATGGGGTTGACGTCAGGGGAGCATGGGTGCCACACCATAAGTTTGTCCCCTTTTATGCCCATAGCAGCCAGAGATGCAGATGTGTTATGTGCAGCGTGAGACGGGGCATTATCATGCATGAAAATGATCTTGCTGCGGAATGCACGGTTCTTCTTCTTGAACCATGGCAGGAAGTGCTGTTTGAGAAACTCAACATACATTATGGAGTTCATCTTTACCCCTTCAGGGATCCTAAAAGGGGCCGACAATCTCTCTACCCATGATTCCAGTCAAAACATTACTCCACCTCCTCCTTGTTAGCGCTGTAGCCGTGTTTGCATGGGGTGTCCATCAACCAGCCATCCTCCACTCCATCCATTTGGACCATCGAGATCATTTCATGCATGATAATGCCCAGTCTCATGCTGCACATAACACATCTGCATCTCTGGCTGCTATGGGCATAAAAGGGGACAAACTTATGGTGTGGCCCCCATGCTCCCCTCACCTCAACCCCATTGAGAAACTCTGGAGCATCATCAAAAGGAGTGTCTATGATGGCGGGAGGCAGTTCACATCTAAGCAACAGCTCTGGGAGGGTATTCTGTCCTCATGCAAAACAATTGAAGCAGAAACCATCCAAAACTTGACAAATTCAAAGGACAAGAGAGTTCAGAAGCTCCTTTCGAACAAGGGGTCCTATGTGCAAATGTAACATCACCTAGAATAAAGTTTTGAGTTGAAAACTGTTTGATTTCAGTTTGTAATAACCTGCTAATGCTTATAATTTCAAAAATTTCCCTTTTTTTAGTTCTTTATTAAAATGAAAAGTTTGAAAACTCTGCTGTGCATAATAATTTGGAACATGCATTTTGAGTGCAGTTTGAGTTTTTTATTTTTTAAAAAATATACTGTTATCATAGGCAGTTTGTACAAAAACCTTTCAATTGTACTCTAATAGTTATTTGACTGGAAAATTACAATGACTGCAATTCATATAGGTAATTTGGGAAAGTCTGAGAAAATATTATGTGCATAATAATTTGGAACACAGTGTATATATATAAAGTGGGATAAAAAAGTATTTGATACACTGCCGATTTTGCACATTGTGCCACATACAAAGAATGGAGAGGTCTGTAATTTTTATCATAGGTACACACTTCAACTGTGAGAGACAGAATCTAAAAATAAAAACCAGAAAATCTCATTGTATAATTTTTAAATAATTAAATTGAATTTTATTGCATGAAATAAGTATTTGATCACCTACCAACCAGCAAGAATTTTGCCTCTCACAGACCTGTTAGTTTTTCTTTAAGAGGCCCTACTACTCTGCACTCATTACCTGTATTAATTCCTCCTGTTTGAACTCGTTACCTGTATAAATGACACCTGTTCACACACTCAATCAATCACAGTCCCACCTCTCCACCATGACCAAGACCAAAGAGCAGTCTTAGGACACCAAAATCAAAATTCTGGACCTGCACAAGGCACAGATGGGCTAAAGGACAATAGGCAAGCAGCTTGGTGAGAAGGTAACAACTTTTGGCACAATTATTAGAGAATGGAAGAAACACAAGATGACTGTCAATCTTCCTCGATCTGGGGCTTCAGTCAATACCTCGCCTCATGGGGTAAGGGTGATTCTGAGAAAGGTCAGGAATCAGCCCAGAATTACATGGGAGGACCTGGCCAAGGACCTGAAGAGTGGTGGGACCACAGTCTCAAACATTACCATTAGTAACACACTACGCCATCATGGATTAAAACCCTGCAGGGCACACATGGTCCCCCTGCTCACGCCAGCACATGTCCAGGCCCGTTTGCAGTTTGCCATCTGAATGATCCAGAGGAGGCATGGGAGAAAGTCATGTGGTCATATGAGACAAAAATAGAACTTTTTGGATCAACTTTTTGATGATATTCTAATTTAGTGAGATGCACCTGCATTTATGCTTAGGGATGAGTTAACCTTTTGATGTTCGAGTTTGTCGACTTTACCCAAACATCAAAAAAAGGCTTATAAACGGGTACCCAAATCTGAATGGGGCCTCGATCATCAGTAGTTTCCCACGCAGTCATCTGCATGATAGGTCAGGAAACATGTGTTAGATCGGCGGTGTTACCACCTGTCAGAACACTGCGGGATCACGCTGTCAGATGTCAGCATAATCCCGCATCTGTTAATGTGACCCGCAGTAAAAAGCTTACCGGAGGTCACAGGCTTTAACTGGTGAGACTACTACTCCCATCAGCCGATGCCTGCTGTCACTGTAAACAGCGAGTGCAGGCGCCGCTGATGGGAGGAGTAGTCTCTCATCAGTGGCGCTGTGATCAAAGTAAAAAAAGTTAAATTAATAAATAAATATTCAAATAAGAATAAAAATATATTATACTCACCTACACCTAATCACCAATGCCCTTGTCCCCTGTAAAAAAAATTAAATAAAAAAACACGATAATACTCAACCTAACGCCTAATCCCTGATGTCCATGTCACCTGTAAAAAATATAAAATAATAACCTTCATAATCCATATATATCTGCCATAGTCTCGGTAATCCAGAGTGTCCCACGGCGATCTCACTTATAAAACAGTCACATCTCCCGATGTGAAAAGGCTAAACAGACAGCGGTAAGCTGATATTAATAGCCAGGGAAAGGGCATTGGATAATGGCCCCCTCTGAGTCAAATAATATCAGTCCTCAGAGGCCCAGAAATGGTGCATCATCAATTCTAACTCTTAACCTTGCTTATCCCACTTGTTCTGATGCGGTGGCAAGTGAGGTAATAGGGTTGGGGTTCATATCAACCTTGTTTTGGTAGCTGACATGAAGCTCAGGTTAGTAATGGAGAGTAATTTGTGAAATAAAGACAGCAAGAAAAAAATCCTTTATTTGAAATAAAAAAAACACGCTTTTACTTTTTTAATTTAAAAATAACAGTTATACTCACCAACGCCCATTCCATTGAAACCATCATCTCCTGTAAAAAAACCTGAAAATAATAAACAACAAAAATACTCCCCTAAAGCCCATTCCATTGAAATCCTGGTCTCCTGTAAAAAAAAAAATGAAAAATAAAAAACAACCATGTCGATCACCTGTCTGACGTGTTGAAATAATCCACAATGTCCCATGTAGATTTCACTTGTAGAACAGTCACATCAGCAGATGTGACAGCTCTACAGGACAGCAGGCTACACACTGACACAGGAGTGTAATTGCTCCTGTGTCACTTTATAGAGCTGAGCTGCAGTGAGAGAGGTTATTTGAGTTCATCAGCTGGTAAGCCCCGGTGACCTCGCTTATGGCACTACTGCTGCTTGAGAATTTTCTCACGCAGTGGTAGTGCCATAAGTGAGATCACAGGAGCTCATCACCTGATGAACTTGTGTGACCTCTCTCATGGCAGCTCAGCGCTATACACTACAGGAGCAATCATGCTCCTGTCAGTGTATTGCCGGCTGCTGGATAGAGCAGTTACATCTCCCAATTATCAGGATTATGGTGAATATGTGAGGAATATGGTGGTTTATTATATTTTCTTTACTACTGGTGATATGGACATCGGGAATTAGGCATTGAGTATTAAGTTGAGTATTATGGTTTTTTTTATATTTTACAGGAGACAAGAGAATCAACAATTAGGTGTAGTTGAGAATAATGTGTTTTTTATTTTTATATTTATTAATTTTAACATTTTTTTTTTACTTGGAGAAAAGGCGCCGGCTGATGAGAGTCAACTCCTCCCATTAGAGGCGCCGGTGCTCGCTGTTTACAGTGATAGCAGGTGCCGGCTTATGGGAGTAGTAGTCTCATGAGCCAACACCTGTAACCTGTGGTAAGCTTCTTACCGCGGGTCACAGTCACAGCTGCAGGATCGCTCTGACATCTGAGAGAATGATCCTACAGCGTTCTGACCAGCAGTAACAATGATAACGCAAATCAGATCCCCTGTTTCCTGCACTGTCACACAGCATGGAAAACCAGGGATGTTTGGGTTCAGGCTTTGGCTGATTTTGCTGATTTTGAGCAAAATGCTCAGGGATCTGAACACAAATCAAAATGTGCAATGCTCTTGCTGACTTTGTGATGGGCGATCGCTTTCCAAACATGTTCACTCATCTCTAGTTATGACTATGTTGACACATATATTGGGTGAGCTTCCCAGGGTGACAATCTATGTCACTAAGTATCTTCCCATTAACAGATCCAGTATGTGTAGCACCCTGAGGACTCGGCTGCTACAGGGGTATTGCACCTCAAACCAGAGGTGTGGTATTCCACTCCCGGGTAAGGATGGAGTGTGGGACTGAGCTCAGTAGGCTGCATGCACTACATACATCCCATTTCCGGGGGACGGAACTACGGTACTCCCACCAAGTAGATGTGCAGGTACGACAGCGTCTGTCCCTGGCTGGAGTGGGAGGGGGGGAGGAACATCCCAGTAGTGTAGGGGCAGATAGGGGAGGGACTCTGGGCATAGAGATAGGAGCCCATTGGGTGCTGGTCACCTGGGCTCACACATAGAGGGAGTATATATGGTGGGCACCATCTAGAGATAGGGTCAGTCTGTCAGGAGAGTTCTGAGGAGGAGTTCAGCCAGGAGGGCTGACAGGGAGCTGTGGCTCCGGCTGGGCCCAGCTCCAGGGCCAGGCCTGAAGCAGAGAGGAAGAAGAAAGGCCCAGAGACGCAGAAAAGAGGGAACCCTAAGATCCCAGAAGCAAACCAAAAAGGGTGAAGGGTTGGCAGAAGAGGGCACCGGATCCCAAGCTGGCGGAGGCAAAAGTAACCCTTAACCAGGAACCGGAGGTCGTGGGCAAGCTTTGCCACGACCCTCACCACATCCACCAGGAAGGTACACCAAGAGTAGGGTCAGGAAAGCCAGAGAAGGTTTTACCATAGAAGGCCCAAGGGAACCGGACAAAGGTGGATCCCTGGTGGGGACGGCCAGGAGAAAGAGAGAGAGAGGGAAGCTCAGGACCACGCTCCGGAACTGCCTGGGGGTTGGCCAAGTCCAGCACCTGGTGGATGCAGCACGGCTCGGGTGGTCACTCAAGGCCAGAGTGTCTGAAGGAACACCTGTGAGTAAAAACCCTGAAACTGCATCTCACGTCTCTGACTCTCCTTTCTGCACTATCACTATCCCCATCATCCGCACCAGCTGCCCTGAGGCCATACCCCTCCCGTTGGGGGTTATACCACCATCGCTGCACCCATACTACCGGCCTCAGCGGACTGTTCTGCAGCGGCGGCCTTGTGACCGCAAATCAACGGGTGGCGTAGTCGACACAGAAACAACATCTACCAAGACTGCCACACACTTAGTTTGACACCCTGGGCACGGACCAGGTTACCGCCACGAGACTACTACCCCCATCTGATCCGGCTCCGGGTAAGCCCCCGTGCGCGCGATGCCGCACGACACAGCAGGCCCAGGGGCGCGTCATATGCATCACTCTGCCTGCCATTATTAACTCTGCCTCCCTCTATTGCCTGAGTTGCATTTGATGTCAATGCTGGACCTGCAGACAACTGTTGAGCAAGGGATTTTAGCTGGCTGCGCCCCCTTACCAAACTTTATGTCTGGGGTTTTCCGTTGGAGGAAACAGCTTAAAAAGAGGATTTCCAACCCTGCAGGTGTCAAGGAAGGAGGGGATAAGATGGAAAAGGAAGAGCAGAGCAAGAAGGACATACAGAAAGAAACCAAGGAGGGGACAAAAGTAGACAGCAGAGTTAGCTGTATATGGAAGGGATAAGGGAATGGAGCAGAAAACCAGTAGGTACATAGAAGGGACTGAGAAGAAAAATGCTCGTGAACTAGCAATATATTAAAGGAGTGTCAACTCAGCCAAAGAACATATACTGGCTAAAAGATACATACAGGAAAAGGTTTTCTTATATTTTCTACTATCACCACCATTGGGAGAAAGGCTTACTGGATCGTGGGCCTGGTGGTAATCACAGTTGGGTTAATAACATCATACCAGAAAAAAAGCAAGGTGCTGAGGATCCTATGGTAGCGTAATTGTAGTGTGAAACTGTGGCATTTATATGGTTTCTGTACAGCATGTATATAATTTGGGACATGTGTAATATGTATCTAATGTGTGAATGGTGTCTGTGTGACGTACTGTATCTCATGCTTGAGTGACATGTCTAGTATGTGAGTGGTGTTGGGAGGGGTAAAGCAGATAAAGTATCCATTTTTTGATGATTATACTAGCTAAATAAATTAGAAATGTAAGTTTTAATCAATAATGAGAATTGTCAGGTGGTGTTCCCATCATGTGAAGTGTACCTTCCCTTTGCTCCTGAGTGACAGCTCTAATGTTTTCCTGATAAAACTCTACAGCTTTAATTCAGAAGGGAGTTTTCTTCTATAATCTGCAGAATAATAATTTGCCTGTGTGTGTGGTGTCTAAACTCCATATAGTTACTGTATGATAGTATTATATGTTGTATTGGTGTTTGTAAAGAGGTGGCATGCACTTGACTCCAGACTGACAAAGTAAGTGGATTTTTTCTCTGAATATCTAATTAGGTCTTTCTATGTTCCGCTTTTATTTTATTTCGAGTATTCTGTGAAGAAAGGGGCAGAGCCAAACAAAGCGAAATGTGATCAAGCTTACACTTTACACTACAATTTTTTCATAATATGTGGTAGAATACTTTTTGTGGAATGGTGGGGTTTGTTTTCCAGGGATGTTTCTCAATCCCAATCAGACCCTGGTATACACAATCATGGACCAGAGATGTGTAGTAAATTAAGCAGTGGCGCCATTATGAAATGGCATAGCATTGTATTACGAAGTGCAAGTCATTGCATAGCCGTGACCTAAGATACCTTAAAATTATATAGCGTATTTTTTGGACTATAAGGCGCACTTTCCCCTCCCCAAATTTGGGGAAAAAAAGGGGGGTGTATCTTATAGTCTGAATGTGTCTGTTATAATGCTTACTGTGGTGTGGGGAGATGGCGGCAGCAATGGAGCGTGGTTCCATGGCAGGGTCGCACATCAGGAAGAAGGGTCACACAGCAGGGATCAGCACCGCCGCCATGAATTCACTAAAGTAGCATTAGACAGGAGGAAGTGTCCGGTCTCTGGTCCAGATAACGTGCTACAGTGACGTTACAAAGAGTCAGGGCCGGGGATGACTGTGCGTTGTGCTGTTCTGTGTTGCCCCGGCACTGGCTCTTTGTAATGTCACTGTAGCACATTATGTTGACTGGAGACCGCCCACTTCCTCTTGTCAGTGTCTTAAGCAGCTTTTATGAATTCATGCTGATCCCTGCTGTGTGACCCTTCTTCCTGCTGTGCGACCCTGCTCCCTGCCCTGCCACCGCACTCCATCACTGTGTGATCTCTCTTCCTGTCGCTCCATTGCTGTGTAATCCCTTTCCCTGCCACTTCTTCGCCGCCACCTCCCCACACCACAGTAAGAATTATAACAGCTACAAACCCTGTAGTAGCGATCATGCAGGTGTCTTGGTAGGCCTACTGGCAGGATATCAGCACCACTCACTTCCCAATCTGAAAGCAAACGGTGCCAGACAAACCTTTTCACTCATCAAAAATATTTTACCACATTTTTTGCTTCAAAAAGTTGTGTTACCTATTTTCCACCTATAAAACCTAGTTGCGTCTTATGGTCCGGTGCGTATTCTAGTCCGAAAAATACGGTACTTCAATATAACAAGAAAGATTGTGACTAGTATGGATTGTTGCATTATATTTGTGCTATACATAATGGAAAATATATTTTCTTACATAAAAATCTTTTAATAGGCATACTAAATAATGACTGTCACATCTCAATATTTTCATGAATTTCTTTTGTTGACTAAACCTCATAAAACATTTATCTTGTTTAGAGGTAAAGAATTTTAATGGAAAAGTAGTAGGGATTTATCTGCTACAAATAGAAGACATAACTGAAACCGCAAAAAAATCTGAGGAACATAAACAAATTGTATTAGTCTGATAAGTATTTGTTCGGTGACAAGGAAATTGGAAAGCAATTAATATAGACGTGGAAACTGTTAGAAAATTGACACAGCCTAGAACTGCACTGATTTGATAAAAAATCATAAATTGAGCTATGTTCGGCCTCTATTTTGAGTGAGGAAGGTTAATTTCAGGTCAGAGTAAAATGGCATAATTGAGCAGACGGATATAAATGCATACTTCTCTGGCTTGTCAGTTGACAAAATATGACAGTGCACTGACTAATTGACCTGATGAAAGCAAGACCTCAAGCACTGACTCATGAAAGATGTGATGCTGCTACAGTATGTAAACGTTTTTCTAATGGATATTTTGCCGGTTTGAGCGGCACAAGATTTTATAATGATTTTCTAAAAGATAATTTTCATATCAGCACCATTGATCCTTATTTGTTTTGTTTACATACACATATTCCTTACTTTTACTAAACACGCATTTTTCAGACTGTTCCAGAGCTGTGCAATTGAGAATATTTCCATTATAGTTTTATTTTCAGAACATACAATGCAATTTTTTATAGGCTTCAGTTTATACTGGTCTACGTCTATATTTCAGAGAATAAAAGCTGCTTTGTAATACCCATCATAGAAATGTTTCTCTTCTTGGCCTTCCTTGGCCTTTTACAGCGAGGGCAGTTAAACCCAGTAAAAGGGGAGTCTACAAACATTTGACTTTATAGTACATCATATACAATGCAATTATTGTGTGCAGTTTCTCCATTGACTTACTCCTTTTTTGTGTTGCGTAATTTAACATAAGGCAGAAATCCACATATTAGCATAAAAAAAAATGGGTGTGCGATGACTGAACTATATTAGACTGTTTTTGCTCACCTCGCAGAAAATGTATAGAAACACATGCCTATGGTGCATTTTAAAGAAAATGGATAGTAGATAGATAATAAGCTATATTATCCTAAAATGATGAAAGGAAAGCAATTCAGTGTAAAAGCACCTGAAGATTAATTAAACACAACCACATAGATCATTTAGCACTTAGCAATTATCTATTTGATGCTCGAACTGTGGGAGTAGTTTCTACTCCAGTCAATTTTAGAAATGAATCATAAAAGAATGCTCTAATAAGATTCAGTATACCATTAGCACTTTAACTTGCAGACTTATTTAATTTATGTTTTTAATTTTTGTAAGATGAGCACATTACAAATAATCACTTTATAACTACCAAATATTTTCGGTTTGACAACTCTAAATGAAGTTGCTTGGAATATTGAAGTGATCATTAAGAAGAGTGTTTGAGTTTTTCTGTTATAAAATAAGGGATTATGCTCACAGAAAGTGTGCTTCGATTTTTTTTTATGCTCTACAGTCTACACATAGAAGGGATAACATCTGCATTTACAGTGTCACCCTTGATAATAGAGACATATTATAGTGGAATATGCTTACACAGTAAAAAGGATTTTAAAAAATACTTTTAACATTTGTAACATTTCAAAAGGACTCTGTCAGTAGGATTTATTCCTCCTCCTCCTAGGTTAGCTATGTGAGCATATAAGGCATAGATAGACACTTGAATAACATCAAAGATTTAAATCTGCATATAAATTTTTTATTACAGAGAAATTCACATTTTTCTTAATATGTATGTAGATGAGCTGTAAAGTTCTATGGGCCGGACACAGATTCCCCTGAGATTCTGTATGCAGAGCTTAATTTATAAAGAATGGGGGGATTACAAGTGTGAGACATGTAATGACTGACAGTCTGCTCTCTTGCGGAGCTGTGCCTCATAACAAATAACACTTCTTTAGCTTCCATCGCCCGACATTTAGAGTAGGGCGAAGGGAGTATAGCTCAGATGATAGCACTGTTAGTGAAGAGCTCAAAGGTCAGCTCTGCTGTATTGTGGTAGTAATAATGACACAGCTTTGTAGTGAGATCAGGAGCGCAGAGAGCAGCCATTATATGTCTCATACTATTACCTTCCACTTTCCTACTATTAACGTCCACTTTCCTTTAACATAAGCTCCTGAGGCAAATTATTGGGGAGAGTGATGTCTGGCACAGAGATCTTCAACGCTCGTATACATGTTAAGAAAAATGTGGATTTCTCTGGAATAAGACATCGGATCGTAGATATCAAAGTATCATCCTATCCATCTTTCTATAACATGCATGCCCATAGAGAAGACTTAGGAAGGTTGATCCTACTGACAGATTCCTTTTAGTATCTTGCCTTATAATTCTTGAGTCATAAGCCTCATATAGATGGTGAAGTTGTATGCCGTATAGGGCATTGCATAGTTTTTATTATATCATAATATATCCTATTTTTAATTCCAATTGGCTTGCATAGTTGGTTTCAGTTCCCATCACACAGTAAACTACATTCTTGGTCTCACCTTAAGCAATTGAGTTCATATTTTCAGATGAATGAAATGAATAATAAAATTGATATCCTTTGCTTTTAACTTCCAAATGAATAAAAACATTTAAGATTTATAATGTAAAACAGCACATCTCTGTGCGCACTGATCCATGAACCACTTGACAATTTAAAGTACGGTTTCACCAATCATCTCCTACATTTGTATTCAGTTTATCGTCTCTGAGAATAAACAAGACTTGCTTGTGAAAGTTGATTATAATGTAACTGTCATTCCAGCCTGAATAATCTAGTGGACAATAATAAAATATTAAAAGTGTAAAGATAAATAAAAATCAAATTGAGAACAGCCAGTTTACTCTGTTAAGAATTTATCTTTGAAAGTCATTTACAAATACTTTATACCTGCCTACAATGCATAGAAAGCCAGAGAAGGAGTTGATGGCGAAAATAAATACCCATTGGTTTTAGTGGTGGTTTTGTCTTCGATATTGAATAATGTTAAAATAATATATTTTATTGCATAACCTGTCTCGTCTGTTAAATCATCTATTAAATCCAGTTTTAGAATTTATTTGGCATGAGTTGTTTGAAAAAGATGCTATTGATGCTAAACTGGATTTTCTCTAGATGAAAGTGCTGCAGTATGGTCTGATAATTAATGCTAGATGCTAATTGTGGTACTATATCTGCATTTATCTAGGAAGAATGGCTTCCATTTGGCCAGCAATCTGAATCAAACTTATTTATTTATAAATATGACTTCGACTACCTTACTCTTTTGGTTCTTGCAACCTGCTACTCACCTTTAGCTGGTCTTGACAATCTCACTTTTAAATTCTATAGTGGAAATGACCATCTGCTGATATCCATACCTGTGTGAACATGCACCTCTGTGAATATCCCCTGTTATGCTTTGAGCAGCCTCTTGTTACAGTAGGCCAACTCCTTATGCTTAGTTTTTTTTTAAAGAGATGATGTTGATATATATTTTGCATATTTCAGTTGCATTTGCATATATACAAATGTGCCTCATCTCTTCTTTTTTTTCTTGGCTCAACATATCATGAGATGTATAATGCACGATGGCAATTTTAAAATTCCATGATTCCTTCATAATGTGTCAAAATATAGCTATGCTACATGTGTCTATGTGCAATAGTGGTTGTGAGGAAAATCATGGTTGTCAACCATCTAGGAATTCCAGGACAGTCTGTGAAAATAGGGCACTTCTTTGCCCTGTCCGTAAAAAATGATTTAAGTGTCCGTGATTTTTTTTGAATCTGAAGAAATTTCTATCGATCATTTAGACTGAAATGATAACTATTTTACAGTTTATAGTGAATGCAGCTAATGGCTTCATGTCAGAATTATTGGCTCTAGACATGTATCATATCACTTAATCTTATGGATTTATTAAGCGTTTTCCAATGTATCCGTAAAAAAATACTGTCTTCCTGTGATTTTTTTGATAAGCTGTCAAGAAAAAATAAAAAGTCAAGTTGGCAACCCTGATGAGAATTGACAGCCGGTAGAATGTTTTGCCAGCATGTAGCTATATTGTATTACATTTTTTATGGGAAATTGCATACAATGATCAATTTAAGGAAAAGGTAGAGGGGAACACTAGAGATGAGCGTTGTTCGACTCGAACTGTTCGCCAATCTCAAATTCGAGCTGTTTTGGGCGGTGTTCGAGCCGTTCGGCGAACACGAACTATTTGAGAAAAATTCGGCTGTTCGAGGTTATGTTCGATAACTGTTCGTGCACCAAAATCATAACTGGATTTTTTCTCAGTAATGATGAAAATTAATGTTAATACGCAGTTTGAGTGTACAGCGGGGTGGGGGGAGGGGCAGGGGATGGATCTCTGCAGGAATAATGAAGATCTCCATTTTTTTTTCTCTTTCCCGCATTTACAGTGGGGAGGTGCAATCTGTCAGCCTATCAGCAGCGCACACACGGAGCGAAGTGCTTTTTTTCACACAAGCAAGGGCATGTGTCATTGGCAGTGTATGTCACATGTCCTTGCCCTATAAGACCAAGCCATTTTCCCCGTCGCCACATTTTCTCACGGCTGCAGCTGCGTGTTAGACGGCACCGCTGTTGCTGTGTGCGCTATACCTTGGTAATTTCAAGCCAATTTTCGCACAAATCTACAGATAGCTTGGGAATAGGGAATAGTTGTGATTGCAGTCCTTTTAAGGACTAGGTTACAGCATTTCCTACGACTTTTATCACGCAGGTCTGTGCTATTAAATAGATAGATTGTGGGAGTAAAGACTAATTGTAATTGCAGTCCTATTCAGGACTAGGTTACATCAGTTCCTATCAGTTTTTGCCAGGCAGGTCTGTGCCAGTGCTGTGCAAGTTTTTTTCACAGCATTTGGCAGAATCTAGCAAAGCTAATCCTTTTTGGCCTACTGCAGAGTGTGTTAGTCAGTGGAGTAGCCTATCTGTGTTGCAAGATATACCACCTGTGTATAGAATACCAATTTTTTTACTGCACCTAGTGAAGTAAAATCTTTTGGGAATAGCATCATTCTATTAGTCCATCTATACTGACCTCCATCAGGTTGCAAATTGAATATAATTTTTTTCTGCATCTAGCTCTGAAAAAATATTTGGGCTTCTAGCAGTGTGTGGGACTTGTTCTATTAGTCCATCTATACTGACCTCCATCAGGTTGCAAACTGAATAGAATTTTTTTCTGCATCTAGCTCTGAAAAAATATTTGGCCTTCTAGCAGTGTGTGGGACTTGTTCTATTAGTCCATCTATACTGACCTCCATCAGGTTGCAAACTGAATATAATTTTTTTCTGCATCTAGCTCTGAAAAAATATTTGGCCTTCTAGCAGTGTGTGGGACTTTCTCTATTAGTCCATCTACACTGACCTCAATCAGGTTGGAAATTAAAAATAATTTTTATCTGCATCTAGCTCTGAAAAAATATTTGGCCTTCTAGCAGTGTGTGGGACTTTCTCTATTATTCCATATATACTGACCTCCATCAGGTTGCAAATTAAAAATAATTTTTTGTCTGCATCTAGCTCTAAAAAAATATTTGGCCGTCTAGCAGTGTGTGGGACTTTCTCTATTAGTCCATCTATACTGAACTCCATCAGGTTGCAAATTCAAAATATTTTTTTGCCTGCATCTAGCTCTGAAAAAATATTTGGCCTTCTAGCAGTGTGTGGGACTTTCTCTATTAGTCCATCTATACTGACCTCCATCAGGCTGCAAATTAAAAATAATTTTTATCTGCATCTACCTCTGAAAAAATATTTGGCCTTCTAGCTGTGTGTGGGACTTGTTCTATTAGTCCATCTATACTGACCTCCATCAGGTTGCAAACTGAATATAATTTTTTTCTGCATCTAGCTCTGAAAAAATATTTGGCCTTTTAGCAGTGTGTGGGACTTTCTCTACTAGTCCATCAATACTGACCTCCATCAGGTTGCAAAATTAAAAATAATTTATATCTGAATCTAGCTCTGAAAAAATTTTTGGCCTTCTAGCAGTGTGTGGAACTTTCTTTATTAGTCCATCTATACTGATCTCCATCAGGTTGCAAATTAAAAATAATTTTTTGTCTGCATCTAGCTCTGAAAAAATATTTGGCCTTCTAGCAGTGTGTGGGACTTTCTCTATTAGTCCATCTGTACTGACCTCCATCAGGTTGCAAACTGAATATATTTTTTTTCTGCATCTACCTCTGAAAAAATACTGGGCATCTAGCTGTGTGTGGTACTTGTTCTATTAATCCATCTATACAGACCTCCATCAGGTTGCAAACTGAATATAATTTTTTTCTGCATCTACCTCTGAAAAAATATTTGGGCTTCTAGCTGTGTGAGGGACTTGTTCTATTAGTCCATCTATACTGACCTCCATCAGGTTGCAAACTGAATATAATTTTTTTCTGCATCTAGCTATGAAAAAATATTTGGCCTTCTAGCAGTGTGTGGGACTTTCTCTATTAGTCCATCTATACTGACCTCCATCAGGTTGCAAATTAAAAATAATTTATATCTGCATCTAGCTCTGAAAAAATATTTGGCCTTCTAGCAGTGTGTGGGTCTTTCTCTATTAGTCCATCTATACTGACCTCCATCAGGTTGCAAATTAAAAATAATTTTTTGTCTGCATCTAGCTCTGAAAAAATATTTGGCCTTCTAGCAGTGTGTGGGACTTTCTCTATTAGTCCATCTATACTGACCTCCATCAGGTTGCAAACTGAATATAATTTTTTTCTGCATCTACCTCTGAAAAAATATTTGGGCTTCTAGCTGTGTGTGGGACTTGTTCTATTAGTCCATCTATACTGACCTCCATCAGGTTGCAAACTGAATATAATTTTTTTCTGCATCTAGCTCTGAAAAAATATTTGGCCTTCATAGAATCATAGAATCATAGAATCATAGAATGGTTGAGTTGGAAGGGACCTCCTGGGTCATCTGGTCCAACCCCCTGCTCAAAGCAGGATTCACTAGATCATCTCAGACAGATGTCTGTCCAGCCACTGTTTGAAGACGTCCATTGAAGGGGAACTCACCACCTCTCGTGGCAGCCTGTTCCACTCATTAATCACCCTAACTGTCAAAAAGTTTTTTCTAATATCTAACCTGTGTCTCCTCAAATTTAGTTTCATCCCATTGCTTCTAGTCTTTCCTTGTGCAAATGAGAATAAAGATGATCCTTCTACAATGTGACAGCCCTTGACATATTTGTAGACAGCTATTAAGTCTCCTCTCAGTCTTCTTTTTTGCAAGCTAAACATTCCCAAATCCTGCAACCGTTCCTCATAGGACATGGTTTGCAGACCAGTCACCATTCTGGTCGCTCTTCTCTGAACTTGCTCCAGTTTGTCTATGTCTTTTTTAAAATGTGGTGCCCAAAACTGTACACAGTATTCCAGATGAGGTCTGACCAAAGAGGAGTAAAGACCGATAATGACTTCACGTGATCTAGACTGTATGCTTCTGTTAATACATCCCAAAATTGTATTTGCCTTTTTTGCTGCTGCATCACACTGTTGACTCATGTTTAGTCTATGATCTATTAGTATACCTAAGTCTTTTTCACATGTACTGTTGCTTAGCTCTATTCCTCCCATTCTGTATATGCTTTTTTCATTTTTATTGCCCAGATGTAGTACTTTGCATTTTTCCCTGTTAAAAACCATTCTGTTGGTTGCTGCCCACTGCTCCAGTTTATTTAGGTCTTTTTGAATCCTCTCTCTCTCTTCTCTAGTATTAGCTATCCCTCCTAGCTTTGTGTGATCAGCAAATTTAATCAGTTTACCCTCAATTCCTTCATCTAAATCATTGATAAAGATGTTGAACAATACAGGTCCCAGGACGGAGCCCTGTGGTACCCCACTTGAGACATTCATCCAGCTGGATGTGAAGCCATTTACAACCACCCTTTGAGTCCGATCACTAAGCCAGTTATGAATCCACCTAACAGTTGCCTGGTCCATTGCATACTTGGTCATTTTTTCAATAAGGATGGTGTGAGATACTTTGTCAAATGCTTTGCTGAAGTCAGGATATACTATATCTACAGCATTTCCCTGATCCACCCAGTCAGTGATTCTGTCATAGAAGGAAATTAAGTTAGTCTGACATGACTTGTTAGTTACAAACCCATGCTGACTCTGGTTAATCACTTCATTCTTATCCATGTACTTACATACATGTTGTTTAATAATTTGTTCAAAGATCTTTCCTGGTATAGAAGTCAGACTCACCGGCCTATAGTTCCCTGGGTCCACCTTCTTCCCCTTTTTGAAGATAGGAACAACATTTGCTCTTCTCCAGTCTTCTGGGACTTCTCCTGTTCTCCAAGAATTTTCAAAGATTATGGAGAGTGGTTCTAAAATTTCTTCTACGATCTCCTTCAGTACTCTGGGGTGTAATTCATCTGGACCTGGAGACTTGAACTCATTTATGTTAGCTAAATATTCCCTCACAATCTTTCTGTTTACAGATAACTTTGATTCCTCTATTCCTTTAAAAGGACAGTGAAGATCAGTTGATGTTACATTTTCTTTCTGAGAGAAAACAGATGCAAAATAGGAATTAAAAAGTTCGGCCTTCTCAACATCCTCTCTTACCATTTCTCCATTTTCATCCTGTAAAAATCCTATAGCATCTTTGACTTTTCTTTTACTTTTGACATACCCCCAAAATCCTTTTTTATTGCTTTTGACATCTCTTGCAAGCCTTAATTCATTGTCAGCTTTAGCTAACCTGATACGTGCCCTGCAGGATCTGCAGACTGCATTATAATCTTCTTTAGATATGCCTCCCTCTTTCCATTTAATAAACATTTCTTTCTTTCTTTTTAGCATGTGTTTAAGTTCTGTGTTCATCCATCCTGGTTTCCTTAAATGCTTCCCATTCTTCCTACTTTTCGGGATTGTTAACGATTGTGCTTTGAGAATCTCATTTTTAAAAATTTCCCATCCTTCCTGGACATTTTTGTCCTTAAGGACATCCAGCCATTGGATCCCTCCTATTCTCTTTCTGAGTCTCTTAAAATCTGCCTTTCTAAAATCTAACCTTGAAGTTTGAGTCTTCACATGTCTTCCTCCTCTAGTTATCCAAAATTCTATAATAGCATGATCGCTGCCTCCTAGCGTCCCAGCCACCTTTACCTCCTCAACCATTTCCTCCCTGTTTATAAGGATTAGATCCAAAGTAGCAGATCCCCTTGTTTTCTCCCCTACCTTTTGGAAGATAAAGTTGTCAGCAAGAGAGGATAAGAATTTGCTTGACCTGTTAGTTTTACTTGAGAGAGATTCCCAACAAATGTCTGGATAGTTGAAATCTCCCATGACCACTACGTCATATTTTTTGGAGAACTTGGTCATTTGATACATAAAGAGTTCATCCATATCTTCAGCTTGCCCAGGTGGCCTGTAGTAAATGCCTACAATGGTGTCCTTTCCGTTGTTCTCTCCTTGTATTCTTACCCAAACAGTTTCCACAGAACTCCCAGTCTCTGAAGCTTCAATCTCTGTGCAGATATACGCTTTTCTAACATTCAATGCAACACCTCCTCCTCGTTTATCAAGTCTGTTTCTTGCAAATAAGTTGTATCCTTTTAGCCTTTTTTTCCAATCATGTGTATCGTCCCACCAAGTTTCAGTGAATCCAATGACATCATATTCCTTTTCCTGCATTAGTAGTTCCAATTCTCCTTGTTTGTTGCCCATGCTTTGTGCATTTGAATAAAAACATTTTAGTTTGTGATTGGTTTCTCTTCCTCCCATATTTTTATTATTTAAATTGTTTTGTCTTTGTTCTTCCTTTCCACTTCCAGTAGCAGAGATCTCAATAGTATTTGTCAGCTGTATAGCTTTTTCTGGCCTTTTGCTTCCCTTCCCACATTGTTCTAGTTTAAAGCTCTTCTGATGAGTGTAGCAAGGCGACTTCCAAATACATGTTTTCCAGTCTTCGTAAGGTGCACCCCATCTCTAGCAAGTAGTCCATCGTATAGGTAATTCATTCCGTGATCCAGAAATCCAAATCCTTGTTGACGGCACCATCGACGTAGCCAGTTGTTCACCTGTAGAATCTTATTCCACCTCATTGTTCCATGGCCATCCACTGGGAGGATGGATGAGAAGACCAACTGCGCTCCCAATTCTTTCACTTTCTTGCCTAAGTCTTCAAAGTCACTGCAGATGGTTTCCAGGTCCTTTCTTGCGGTGTCATTTGTCCCCACATGTATTAGCAGGAATGGGTAGTGATCTGTAGGTCTGAAGAGTCTTGATATCCTGTCAGACACATCTTTAATTTTTGCTCCTGGAAGACAGCACATTTCTCTTGAGGTTATGTCTGGTCTGCAGATAGCAGCCTCTGTTCCTCTTAACAGGGAATCCCCCATGACCACCACTCTCCGTTTTTTCTTCACAACATTCTTCTTTCTCCATCCAGGAGGATTCTGAGGGCTTACAAGGTTATTCATTGCTGGCAAAGTCTTATTTTGCTGTATTTCTTCATCGTTCTCCTGCATGAGAGCCTGGTACTGGTTCCTGAGCAGTATGGGTGCTGACTGCCTCTCGATCCTCCTGCTTCTCTGTGTCACATGCTTCCATTCCTCTGTTTCGTCAGGTGCAGTTCGAATTTCTTCTCTTTCTGAATCATGAAGAGATAATTCTGCTTTGTCTAAGAACTCTTCACCTTCCTTAATGATTTTCAAGGTAGTTAACCTCTCTTCTAGATTTCGCAACTTTTCCTCCAACAGGGACACAAGCTTGCATTTCTGGCATGTGAAGTTTGGTTTTTCCACTGGCAAGTCTGTGAACATGTAGCAGGATATGCAGCTCACCAAATGGCTCCTGGACTCTTCCATATTCTTATTGTTAATGTTCTGAAAACAGTGAAAAAAGCTTAAAAAAAAAAAACTTCATCGGTTTACCGATGTCCTCTTTTCAGCTCCAACAGCCAAAATCCAGTGTTCTAGCAGTGTGTGGGACTTTCTCTATTAGTCCATCTATACTGACCTCCATCAGGTTGCAAATTAAAAATATTTTTTTGTCTGCATCTAGCTCTGAAAAAATATTTGGCCTTCTAGCAGTGTGTGGGACTTTCTCTATTAGTCCATCTATACTGACCTCCATCAGGTTGCAAACTGAATTTTTTTTTTTTTTGCATCTACCTCTGAAAAAATATTTGGGCTTCTAGCTGTGTGTAGGACTTGTTCTATTAGTCCATCTATACTGACCTCCATCAGGTTGCAAACTGAATACAATTTTTTTCTGCATCTACCTCTGAAAAAATATTTGGGCTTCTAGCTGTGTGTGGGACTTGTTCTATTAGTCCATCTATACTGACCTCCATCAGGTTGCAAATTGAATATCATTTTCTTCTGCATCTAACCCAGCCAATAGTTTTGGCCTAATACCACAGTTTGGCCACTCAGCTCTGCTCGGTTCCCATCCATTGTTTTTTTGTGCAAACAACTCCAGAGTTGTGAATTAGTTAACCACCAAAATGAGTGGAAAAAGGCCTGCTGCTGGTGGAAAGGGGAATAGGCGTGTTGGGAAGGGGAAAAAAGGTTGTGTCCGTGGGGTAGGTGTTAAAGCAACAGTAACATCTGCAGAAGAAAGACCATCTTCCAGCCAAACTAAAATGTCTACTTCTTTTAGCGGACAATGTGATAAGATCCCTTTCTTACGGCCACGCCAATCGCTACAAATTCCAGATGAGGCACAAAATCAGCAGGTGCTTCAACGGATATCAAGTGCTCCTTTAAGTGGGCTCTCCTCCACATCAACTTCAACATCACAAATACTCCAGTCCTCAAAGGTGTCACCCCAATCGCACTTGCTTCCTCACAGCTCCCAAATCTCCAGCTGCCCGTCTGAGTATGAGGTAGAACAGATGGTTGAGTCTGCAGAGCTGTTTACTCATACTATAGACTGGGAATCAGAGGTCGACTCCAGCGCTTCTGTGAATCCAGACGAGGAAATGATCTGCACTGATGCCCAGAATCTTTATGAGTCGGATCCAGGACCAGACGCAGAAGGTTCTGACCATAATGTAGACCCTCATTCCCAAACTGTAACTCCTGTTGGTGGAGACAATGAGGAAGACGATGATAAGACTCAAATACCTGATTGGAGCGACAACTTTAGTTTTTTGTCAGGGCAGGAACAGGTTGGCTCTGAGGACGACGGGTGTGATAACGCACAGGGTGATGATGATGAGGTTGGAGAACCCACTTACTGTCAACCCACAGTCAGCCAAGAGATGATGTCAGCAGAGGAGGTGGAGGAAGATGCTAGTGACGACGAGGTCAGGTTGCGCCTTCCTGGACAGAGACGTAGTACTGGAAGCACGTCAACAACTGCATCCTCAAACACAACTCTGCCTCTCACCACAAGTCGTGGTGGCTCTTCAGGTCGCATGGGTGCTAAGCCTTTCATAGCCTGGGCATTTTTTCAGATCGATAAAGATGACCCAACTCGTGTTATCTGTAACATTTGTCAGCAAAAGCTAAGTAGAGGCCAAAAAATACATAGTTTGAGTACTTCATGCATGAACCGGCACATGGACATGAAGCATAAGTTGCAGTGGGAAGCTCAGTGTGCTACAATGCGGCCTAGCCGGCCGGGCCAACCACCGTCTGCCATATCTTGTGCATCCGCGGACTCTTCATCCTCTGTGACTGGGGGGACAGCAGTCACACCTGTTTTGGGGCGCAGACCTGCCACCTCTTTACCCGCAACAGCCAGCGTGATTGGCAGGTCATCATTTTCTTTGGAGGTGGTAACACCAGCTGGTGTTGAGCGCTGTCTGACATCGATAGCACCACCTTTGGATCAAGGCAACCTAACATGTCCGCCTGCATCTTCCTCACAGACCGGCAGTTTGCCGGGGACACCCTTATCAACCCCGTCTAAGCACAATAGCCAGCCCTCGGTCCCTCAGATGTGGACAAGTAAAAGACCATTTCCTCCTAGCCATGAGAAAGCTAAGAGGTTTAATTTCACCATCTGCAAGCTCTTGGCTACAGAAATGCTGCCTTTCCGCCTGGTGGACACAGAGGATTTTCGAGACCTTATGTTCGTCGCAGTGCCCCAGTACCAGATGCCCAGTCGGCACTACTTCTCAAAGAAAGGTGTGCCTGCGCTCCACCAGCATGTCGCACACAACATCACCGCTTCTTTGAGAAACTCTGTGTGTGACAGGGTGCATTTCACCACAGACACTTGGACGAGTAGGCATGGACAGGGGCGTTACATGTCGCTGACTGGGCACTGGGTAACTATGGTGACAGCAGGACAAGGGGCTGCTGTCCAAGTCTTGCCATCCCCACGAGTTGTGCGTCAATCCTCTTTATGTCAAAGTTCCTCCACTGCTTCTGCCTCCTCAACCTCCTCTCGGTCTTCCACCTGCACCCAAAGCCTGTCTGGTCATGCCACAAGCTTTCTAACTGCGCAGAAGGGATCCTGCACACCTCCTTACTATGCTGGCAGTAGGGCTCAACGTCATCAGGCGGTTTTTACTTTGAAATGTCTGGGAAATGTGAGTCACACAGCTGAGGAGTTGTGGTCAGCTCTGTAGAACAAATTTCATGAATGGTTGTCTCCACTGGACCTGAAACCAGGGAAGGCCGTGTGCGACAATGCTGCAAACCTGGGTGCGGCCCTTCGCCGGGGCAATGTCACACACGTGTCTTGTATGGCTCACGTGTTGAACCTGGTTGTCCAGCAATTTTTAGCCCACTATCCCAGACTAGATGGCCTTCTGCAGAGGGCACGGTCGCTGTGTGCTCACTTCCACCGTTCGCATCCCTCAGCTCAGCGACTTACATCTCTACAGAAGTCGTTGGGCCTGCCACTTCACCGGCTAAAATGCGATGTGCCTACCTGGTGGAATTCAACTCTGCACATGTTGCAGCGACTGTGGCAGCACCGACAAGCCCTGGTGCAATACGTTCTGACGTATAGCCTGGGCCAACGAGATCCAGAGGTGGGGCAAATCACGCTGGAGGAGTGGTCTCAGATCAGGGAACTATGCAACCTTCTGCACAGTTTTGAAATGGCGACGAAGATGTTTAGTGCTGACGATGCCATTATCAGAATGACTATTCCGGTGATTTACATGCTGGAGCACATGTTAAACAGAATTCGGAGTCAGGAGGTGGCACAAGAGGAGGTGGATGAAGTAGATGAGGAGGAGTTGTATGCGGAAGGGCTAACATCTGCAAGGTCCAGACGGTCGGCAGCACCAAGGCGGCAGGCATGTGAGGGTGAGGGAGATGGTTTTACCAGGGCGCATGGTAGCAGCCAAACTAGTGAGGAAGGTGCAGGAGCCCAGGAAGAAGTGGAGGACGAACTGATGGAAGACTCATCAGATGAGGTAGACTTTGATCACATTTCTGTTGTGCGAGGTTGGGGGGAGAGGACAGAGGAAGGAAGCATGATTGTTACCTCGCCACCAACACAACAGGGACTTGGTGCTCCTGGATGCGCAACACACATGAGTGCCTTCTTGCTGCACTACCTGCAACATGACCCTCGAATTGTGAGAATTAGAAATAATCCTGACTACTGGGTTGCCACGCTGTTAGATCCCCGGTACAAAAGTAAATTTGCATAAATTATTCCTGCCATAGAAAGGGGTGCACGCATGCAGGAGTATCAGCAGAGACTGTTGCAGAATCTTACATGTGCTTTTCCACAAAACACCAGTGGTGCACGTAGTGAATCTCACAGTTCCAACTTGACAACCGTGGGACCGTCAAGTGTTCAGCACTCAAACCGTAACAGAACCACAGTATCTGCTGGTAACATCAATTTTGCGGAGTCATTTCACCACTTTTTTAGCCCATCCTTTGCAAGGCCACAGGAGACAAGAAGTCTGACACATAGTCAACGCCTAGAGACGATGGTACAGGAGTATCTCCAAGTAAACATTGAAGCCATGACTGTGTCACTGGACCCTTGCTCTTTTTGGGCTTCTAATCTGGATAAATGGCCGGAGCTAGCCACTTACGCCTTGGAGATCTTGTCATGCCCCGCAGCCAGCGTTCTGTCTGAACGTGTGTTCAGCGCTGCTGGTGGTGTGCTGACAGATAAGCGCACGCGGCTCTCCACTGATAATGTAGACAGACTCACGTTCATAAAGATGAACAAATCATGGATCCGAAACGACTTTTCTACCCTTGTGTCATCCTGGGGAGAGTAAAAGCTTGATGATTGGTTAAAATCACCCTACCAACCGTTTTAAGCTTTCAAATTACTAATCATGTTTATCTGTATCTTGGCTGGAAAATAATTTGGGCTTTGTAGCAGTGTGCAGCACTGATTCTATTAAGCCATCTATAATAAGCTCCACCAGATTTAAATTTACTAATCATGTTTATCTGTATCTTGACTGGAAAATAATTTGGGCTTTGTATCAGTGTGCAGCACTGATCCTATTAGGCCATCTATACTAAGCTCCACCAGATTTAAAATTAATAATAATTTTTAGCTGCATCTAGCCCGGAAAATAATTTTGGGGCTCCGAGATGCGCAAGACACATAAGTGCCTTCTTGCTGCACTACCTGCAACATGACCCTCATATTGTCAGAATTCGAAGTAATCATGACTACTGGGTTGCCACACTCTTAGATCCCCCAAACTTTTCGATCAACCTTTTCATTTTAATAAAGACCAAAAAAATGGTCATTTTTGAAATTATAAACATTAGCAGGTTATTAGAAACTGAAATCAAACAGTTTTCAACTCAAAACTTTATTCTAGGTGATGTTACATTTTCACATAGGACCCCTTGTTCGAAAGGAGCTTCTGAACTCTCTCGTCCATTGAATTTGTCAGGTTTTGGATGGTTTCTGCTTCAATTGTTTTGCATGAGGACAGAATACCCTCCCAGAGCTGTTGCTTAGATGTGAACTGCCTCCCGCCATCATAGACACTCCTTTTGATGATGCTCCAGAGGTTCTGAATGGGGTAGAGGTCAGGGGAGCATGGGGGTCACACCATAAGTTTGTCCCCTTTTATGCCCATATCAGCCAGAGATGCAGATGTTTTATGTGCAGCATGAGATGGTGCATTATCATGCAAAAAAATTATCTTGCTGTGAAATACACGGTTCTTCTTCTTGAACCATGGCAGGAAGTGCTGTTTGAGAAAATCCACATACATTATGGAGTTCATCTTTAGCGCCTTCAGGGATCCTAAAGGGGCCGACAATCTCTCTCCCCATGATTCCAGCCCAAAACATTACTCCACCTCCTCCTTGTTGGCGCTGTAGCCATGTTTGCGTGGGGTGTCCATCAACCAGCCATCCTCCACTCCATCCATCTGGACCATTGAGCGCTGCACGGCACTCATCCGTGAACAAAACAGTTTTGAGAACAGTCTTCATGTAATGTTTGGCCCACTGGAGCCGTTTCTGCTTGTGTGAAGTGGATAGAGGAGGTCGACAGGATGGCGTATGCACAGCTGCAAACCTCTGAAGGACCCTGCATCTTGTTGTTCGGGGGACGTTGGAGGCACCAGCAGCTTCAAAAACTTGTCTGCTGCTATGACAAGGCTTTTTTGCCGCTGCTCTTTTAACCTGACGTAATTGCCTGTAGGAAAGAGTCCTCAATTTTCCCTTATCAGCACGCACACGTGTGTACTGTGAATCAGCTACATACTTCTTGATTGCCAAGACACTTCATCCTGATCATCGCACAATGTTGATTGTAGTCATGCCTTGACCTAAACACTCCACAATTTGTTGCTTCTCAGCAGCCGACACATCCTTTTTCTTTCCCATTTTGGCAGAAAATGTAGGCTGCTTAATAATGTGAGACAGCCTTCTTAAGTAGTCTTGCCTTTCATTGGACACACCTGCCAAACTAATTAGCACAGGTGTCTGCAATTGCTTACAGTGATATAAAGAGCCCTGACACACATCACCATCAATGAGTTTAACTGACAAACAAACAAATTCTTCCCTTATCACTCCTAAACACTTTTTGCATAATAATTTGGAACACAGTGTACATGTGCTTTTCCACAAAACACCAGTGGTTCACGTAGTGAATCTTACAGTTCTAACTTGCCAACCGTGGTCTGTATGGAGTTGTTCAATAAAGTGCCCAAAATTAGATTAAACATAGATGGGAGAGGTCTCTATGAATAGGAATTCCTAAGTATTTGATACCCTGTGAGGGCCAGGCAAAGGGAAAGTTGGACTGGATGGAATCCTATATGGATTTGGGGAGGGAGACATCGAGGGCCTCAGACTTCGCTGCATTGATTTTAAAATTTGACCATGTAACAAAGTGATCTATTTCAGCCATAACAGCATGGATGGATATATGTGATTGAGTGATATATACTAGGACATCATCAGCAAATAGAGAGCACTTGTACTCGGTGCCTCCCACCTCAATCCACCTAATATTGGGGTTATGGCGAATTGATGAGAGCAGGTGATCCGTCACTAGGATGTATAAGAGAGGGGACCGAGGACATCCCTGCCTTGTCCCATTGGTGATTGTGAAAGGTGATGAAAATGTTCTGATGCACCCCCTGGGCCTTGGGACACCCGGAGCCGGACCCTTTTTGGTGGATGCTGGTGGTTGTAGTCTTCGTGGCGGCGACCCAGTTCCGTGGCTCAGGGTGGTCAAACCAGTGGCGGAACTATTTATGTGGTTTTGATGTTTAAATGTCTGACTACGCCACCCGTGGATTGCGGTCAGAGTGAACCGTCACTGCAGGGCAGACCACTGAGGCTGGTGTTGTGGGTGCAGCAGAGCGTAGCATAACTCCCCATGGGAGGAGTATAGCCTCAGGGCAGTGTATGCGGAGGATGGGGGTGATGGTGCAGGGCAGCAGCAGTAACGACACGGAGTCAGTGATGCAGTCCAGGGCCTTTACTCACACTTCTTATTATCCAGACCACGTCTGCAGGTAACGGCTGCCCACGTCGTACTGTGCTCACCAGGTGAGGGGCTCAGACAACTCCCAGATAACTTTGGAGGGCTTCACAGGACTCCCTTTGTGTGTCCTTTGTCTGGCCTTTCTTACCAACCCTTCTGTCCGGCTGCCTCGGGCCTCCTCTTGGTAAACTTGGCGCCAGTTTCCCTGACCCTATGTGGTGCCTTCCTAGCGGGTGTAGCGAGGGGCTGCGCCACATAAAATGTCACAGCCTCCGGTTTCTAGCTGAGGGTCATTTCCTGCCTCCACTACTTTCGGAGACCGGTCTCCCCCTTTGGCCTGACCCCTCCACGCAGGTGGATTCGGGCGTGCGGTGGCGACTCGCCCGTCCGCACCCCTGGGATCCCTTCATTCCTCGTTCCTGGAGCCTTCTCCGCTCCTCTTCCTTCCTTCTCCCTCTTCCAGGCCTGGGACTCTGTTACTTGGCCCGCCTCCGGAGCAGAGCTCATGCAGAGCCCCTGCTCCCTGCCACTTCTGCTCAGACTTCTCTGCACTGAACTAAGATGGTGCCCACCTTTTATACTCCCTTCTCAATGCACCCAGGAACTGCTTCCTCCCTGCTCCTGCACTACAGGGTTCCCCTTCCTCAGTGTTCCCTCCCCCCACTCCAGCCAGGGACAGGGACTGTCGTGCCCATCTCAGAGGCATATTGGTCGCCCTGCCCCACGGCAATGTGGTGTAATGCATGCAGGTGTCGGGTCCTGATCCACACTCCATCCTTACCTGAGAGGGAGATATCACACCTCTGGGTGAGGTGCAATACCTCTGTAGCAACCGAGCCCTCAGGGTGCTACAGTTCCATTTATCTTCAGCCTAGGTGACGTATTGTGATACAGGGCCGTGATTTTGGCTATAAAAGGGTCCCCTAGACCCCTACCCCAAGCTTTTTAGGAGAATCATATATGGCGTGCCAGGAGACTCTATGGAATGCTTTCTCAGCATCCAACGAGAGTATCTAATTACAAATTTTTAACTGCATCTAGCCCAGGAAATACTTTGTGCCTAGTAGCAGTGTCTGCTAGTCAGCGGATTATCCCGGCTGTTAAGCAAGCTACACCACCTGTAGTTTGGACACTTAATTTTTTCAAAGGAAATGCTTCGGGACCACGGGATACTCAGTGAAGAACATCAGGAGGCACCCCAAGGCATAGGGGCTGGGACTGGCAGTAGGATGCCTTGCGGTGGACAGCCGAGCTCGATCCTTATAAAAGCTTTTTAACTGCAGCAGCTTTAGTGGACGCTACTGGAGCTGGAATTACGCGGCTGCTGGCATGAGACTTGCCCTCCAATAGATCCTTGTAAATGGATTTAAAGTGTATTCATTCAAATTAGAGAGACAATTTAAATTAAAAAGCTTAGAGCTGCCTCCATCACAGGGGGGCTCGCTCGACCCACCAGCGGACAAGCACCAGTATTGGGAGAGGGGGGCTGGCCGTCAGGGTTCACCGCGACTCTGGCACAAACCCGGCGACACGGAGGTGGCACGGGCAGGAGCGGACTGAACGTGTCGGCTTCTCACTTTTTGGATTTTAGAAGGGCATGACATGCCTATATCTGTGTCTCCCCCTCCTTTTACTCCTCCACCTCTTTTCTTTTCGCATGACTATATGTACTTTTCACTTTTCCATGTGTTAGTTGTGTCTTCTGAGCAGTTTGTCAGCTTTTGGACACCTTTGAAGGTGTTTTCTATGTGTTTCTATGTGTTTTTGTTTGCCTGCCATTGGTTTTAACGGTGTTCGACGAACAGTTCGGCGAACACACGGGTGTTCAACGAACCGAACCGAACTCGAACACTACGGGGGTGGCTCAACACTAGTGAACACGCCTGTAACACTGGAAAAAGTAACTCATTTAGGATCTAGACATAGAAGATAAAGGATTACATCAGTGCATTTTTACTTAATCCAATCTATGAATAGTATTGATAATACAATATAATTTTATAAAGGGAAAGAGGATTAGCAGAGGAAATCAGCTCTCTGGACAGAATGCACAATACACATGAAAGCCTGCCCTCTCAGCACAGTTATAAAGAATAAACATTTAAAACTTTTTCTGCTAGGAGCCATGCAAAATGATCAAATTAAAAAATATCCTGCTATATTTGGTTAAGCATTAGTGATGGGCGAGCACTAAAATGCTCGGGTGCTCGTTTCTCCATTCGAGCACATTTGAATACTCGGGTGCTCGACCTGAGCAACGAGTCCAATGTAAGTTTATGGGAAACTCGAACATTTTTCAGGCGGCTGCCCCCGTCGGTTTGCAGAGGGCCTAAAAATTGCCCAAATCGATGGGAACAGTGCTCAAATGATGTGGGAACAGCATGGGGAAGACCCCTGGAAGCATTTCTGACACCCAAGTCACCGCTGTCAAAAATGTTGTCAGAGGTATTACGCCACTTTTACAGACTCACAATAAAACATACTAAAACAAAACCAAAATGGATTTTCCTGGGAAATATGTTAAAGAACATCCTTTCCAGGGAAATGACTTGTATAGAAGGCAAAATAAATAAACAAAAGCAAAAATACTCCTCCACACCTTGGACTATGATCACACGTACCGTTTTTGATGCGTTTTTGTATTGCTTTCAACCTTGACAAATGCATTCACCGGGAAATGTCATTTTAACATTTTACAACCTTATCTGGCCATGTGGTGTGCGAGAAATGATCAGACACATGCTGTTTCATTTATGAAGGAGGGAATCTGAAAGTCACAAGGCCTATTTTTATAGGGCCATCAGGTGGCCTTTACTATTCATAAAGGGCCAGCAGTCAGCTCTCGCTATTCTTAGAGAGTCATCAGCCGGCTATGCTTTGTTGTTCCCATTACAAAAGATTGGGTCTCCTATACTGTTATTGCGTATATAGTGTTTGTGGCAGGTCTGCCCAAAATTTGGACGCACCGCAATACCCTTTTGAAAATTTGGACTCACCCCAATACCCCTTTGAAGAGACTTACAGGAGGGTCTCCTGAAAACAATGTTTCCATTATTAGGAAGTTGGTCTCCCATACTGTTTGCCTATGCAGTAAATGCAAGGGCTGCCAAAAATTTGGACCTACTCCAATGCCCCTTGGAAGAGACATAGAGGAGGGCTTCCTGAAAAAAATTATTCCCATTACTAGGAAGTGGGTCTCCCATTGTGTTTGCATATGCAAGTGTAGCACAAAATTTGTAGGTACTCCAATGCCACTGGGAAGAGATGTGGAGGTCAGGGGGCCTCCTGAAAACAATGTTCCCATTATTAAGAAGTGGGTCTCCCATAGTGTTGGCCTATGCAGTGAATGCAAGGGTTGCCAAAAATTTGTAGGCACTCCAATGCCCCTTGGAAGAGACGTAGAGGGCCTAATGAAAAAATGTTCCCATTATTAGGAAGTGGGTCTCCCATAGTGTTGGCCTATGCAGTCAATGCAAGGATTGCCAAAAAATTGTAGGCACTCCAATGCCCCTTGGAAGAGACGTGAAGGTCAGAGGGCCTCATGAAAAAATGTTCCCATTATTAGGAAGTGGGTCTTCCATAATGCTGGCCTATGCAGTGAATGCAAGGGTTGTCAAAAATTTGCAGGCACTCCAATGCCCCTTGGAAGGGATGTGGAGGTCAGATGGCCTCCTAAAAACAATGTTCCCATTAATAGGAAGTGGGTCTCCCATAGTGTTGGCCTATGCAGTGAATGCAAGGGTTGCCAAAAATTGGGAGGCACTCCAATGCCCCTTGGAAGAGACGTAGAGGGCCTCATGAAAATTTTTTCCCATTATTAGGAAGTGGGTCTCCCATAATGTTGGCCTATGCAGTGAATGCAAGGGCTACCAAAAATTGGGAGGCACTCCAATGCCCCTTGGAAAAGACGTGGAGGAGGGCCTCATAAAAAAATGTTCCCATTAGAAAGGAGCGGGTCTCCTGTACTAGTAATGCCCATGCACTAAGTGTATGGGCTGACAAACATTTACCCCTGGAGGATATACATGAACATACTGTATAAAAAAAAATTTTTATGTGCATCATAAACAGCCTTTAAAAAAATTATGTGGGTATTGCATCATGGACCACGGTTACCCTGATGATATGGTGGTGGAGGATGAGGATGAGCAGAAGGAGGAGGACAAGAGCAAATAGCCAAAATGAGGAAGAGTATACCCATGTGTGGGTGTGAAAAGGTGCATGGGAATACACTACCCAAAAAAAGACACTGGATTTGAGTTTATGTTACGCTGCTATCATTCGGTGGTGTTAAGAAGTCTGGCCCAATCCAGCCCTTGTTCATTTTTATAAGAGTCAGCCTGTCAGCATTTTCAGTTGACAGGTGGATGCGCTTATGAGTTATAATTCCACCAGCGGCACTAAAAACCCGCTCTGAAAAAATGCTAGTGGCAGGGCAGGTCAGGAACTCCATGGCGTAGAGAGCCAGTTCATTCCACGTATCCAGCTTAGATACCCAATAATTATAAGGCGCAGAGGCCACAGGATAAAGGCCTTGAAAGGTGTAGGTTCCAAAATGAATTCACTTGATGGGCTCAGTAAATGCAATATAGCAACCAGAAACAAATAAATAAAAATTTCCACTCCCAAAGCTAAGAGGTGCATCTTCCCTTATTAGCACTAACATGTTCCCAAACTGTAGGGTACAACTCAATATAAGATATTACAATACTAGAGGGAATTGTATAAGAAATTGTATATAAAGCAGTAGCATTGTCTCCATTGTGACCCAATGTGATATATATACAGCAGTTGCAATGTCTCCTATGGTATGAAAATAAAGCAGTTTTTGTATTTTGTGTTACATATATGCAGCAGTCTCAGTGTTTCCTATGTAATGTGCGTACAGTAGTTGCAATATCTCCTATGGTATGTAAATAAAGCAGTTTGTGTATTTTATGTGATGGATAAACAGCAGTTTCAGTGTATCCTATGTGATGAATATTCAGTAGTTGCAATGTCTCCTATGTGATGTACACAGCAATTTTGGTGTCTTGTATGCAATTTATACACATTATAACACTTTCTATCTCCTATGTGATGAATATACAGAAGTCGCAATGCTTCCTATGTGATGTACACAGCAGTTTCTGTGTTTCCTATGCATTACATACATAGCACTCTCTATCTCCAATGTGATGCATATATTGATGTCTTTGTGCCTCATATGTGATACATATACACCAGTCGCAGTGTCTCCTATATTCACTTTATGCACAAATGGATCGCCCTATATATGTACCCATTAGGACTGATACCAGCCCATACCAGTACCCCACCTCCACCTTGCTGGCGTCTGAGTCAGAGAGGAGCTCTCTGACCTTTACTGATCAAACCTCTGGCCCAGCCATCTGGCCCATCAAGAGTTACTCTCATTTCATCAGTCCATAAAACCTTTGAAAAATCAGTCTTAAGATATTTCTTGGCCCATTCTTGACGTTTTATCCTATATTTCTTGCTCAAAGGTGGTCATTTTTCAGCCTTGCTTACCTTGACCATGTCCCTGAGTATCGCACACCTTGTGCTTTTTGATACTCCAGTAACGTTGCAGCTCTGAAATATGGCAAAACTGGTGGTGAATGGCATCTTGGCAGCATCACGCTTTATTTTCCTCAATTCATGGGCAGTTATTTTGCGCCTTTTTTGGCCAACACGCTTCTTGTGACCCTGTTGACTATTTGCCATGAAACGCTTGATTGTTCGGTGATCACGCTTCAAAAGTTTGGAAATTTCAAGACTGCTGCATCCCTCTGCAAGACATCTCACAATTTTGGACTTTTCAGAGCCCGTCAAATCTCACTTCTGACCCATTTTGCCAAAATAAAGGAAGTTGCCTAATAATTAAGCACACCTTATATAGGGTGTTGATGTCATTAGTAGAGATGAGCGGTGTTCGACTAGAACTGTTCGCCAATCTCAAATTCGAGCTGTTTTGGGCGGTGTTCGAGTTGTTCGACGAACCCGAACGATTTGCAAAAAATTCGGCTGTTCGAGGTTATGTTCGATAACTGTTCGTGCACCAAAAGCGTGTCCTGCATGTCTGGCGCTATTTAGAGCACCAATCATGCAGGGATTGTCTGCCACTCACTGTAATGCCACAGCCATGGTGGTTGTGGCATTACAGTGATTGCCCAAATCGATGGGAACAGTGCCAACAGTGAAACATGAAAAGCCGGAAATTCAGCAGCGGCATACACCGGTACCCGACAATTTAGAACCGAAAGAATAGAGCTTCACACATAGATTAGATAGATATAAACATGTCAGCCACATTTATACGAAGTACAGTGAAAGTGCTGCTTACTGTACTTGTCATTTAGCGTAAAGGATTTATCAAAAAAAATAATAGTGTTTTCATGCACCGTCTCTTTAAAAAAGCCGGCCGGCAATTCAGCAGCGGTACCCGACAATTTATAACAGACAGAATAGAGCTTCACACATAGATTAGATAGATAGAAACATGTCAGCCACATATATACGAAGTACAGTGACAGTGTTGCTTACTGTACTTGTCATTTAGCGTAAAGGATTTATCAAAAAAAATAATAGTGTTTTCATGCACCGTCTCTTTAAAAAAGCCGGCCGGCAATTCAGCAGCGGTACCCGACAATTTATAACAGACAGAATAGAGCTTCACACATAGATTAGATAGATAGAAACATGTCAGTCACATATATATGAAGTACAGTGATAGTGTTGGTTACTGTACTTGTCATTTAGTATTAAAATAAAGGATTTATTATTAAAAAAATTGGCGTGGGGTTCCCCTTAATTTTAGGCTCTAGCGGAGGTTAAGCAGACGGCTGGGGCAGATGTTTGAAGCCTGGGAAGGGGGTAATACCCACGGAGCTTCCCAGGCTACTAATATCAGCCCCCAGCTGAATACATAGCCTTTACTAGCTATTAAAATGGGGGACCCCCCAAAAAAAATGACGTGGGGTCCCTCCTAATTTAATAGCTAGCAAAGGCTAGGCAGACAGCTGGGGGATGATATTAATAGCCCAGGAAGGGAGCCATGAATATTGGCCCCCTCCCAGGCTAGAAACACCAGCCGTCAGCCGCCCCAGAAATGGCGCATTCATAGGATGCGCCAATTCTGGCACTTAGCCTCGCTCTTCCACGCTGCCCTGGTGCGGTGGCAGGGGGTAATAGGGTTGGGTTGATGTCAGCTTATAATGCCAGCTGACATCAAGCCCAGGTTAGTAATGGAGAGGCGTCTATAAGACACCCCCATTACTAACCCCATAGTCAAAGTTAAAAAAAACACAAACACCCAGAATAAAGTCCTTTAATTGAAATAAAGACACAATCCTTTATTGTTCTAAATTAAACCATACTTACCGTCACGCCCATTCCAGCTGAAGCCAACGATCTCCTGCAATAAAAGAAAAATAACAAAGCAACCTCATCCTTACCTTTCCATGGTTCCCACGACAGCTTCAGCTCTGCTACATCGAGATGACAGGCTGGACCGCAGCAGAACGCTGCCATCCAGCCTCTCATCCCGCAGACACTGAGAAGCGCAGGCTTGCTTGCGCTGCTCAGCGTCTCTCTGTGACGACATCCAGATGAGCCGAGTTCATGTCCAATGAACTCGGCTCACCTCATGCACGTCACTGACAGCGTGGGAAAATTCTCACGCTGAAGCGGTGAGTGCAGGAGAATTCTCCCACGCTGTCAGTGACGTGCATAAGGTGAGCTCATGTCCAATGAACTCAGATCACCTCCTGCACGTCACTGACAGCGTGGGAGAATTCTCCTGCACTCAGCGCTTCAGTGTGAGAATTCTCCCACGCTGAAGCGCTGAGTGCAGGAGAATTTTCCCACGCTGTCAGTGACGTGCATGAGGTGAGCCGAGTTCATTGGACATTAACTCGGCTCATCTGGATGCCCTCACAGAGAGACACTGAGGAGCGCAAGCATGCCTGCGCTTCTCAGTGTCTGCGGGATGACAGGCTGGATGGCAGCGTTCTGCTGCGGTCCAGCCTGTCATCTCGATGTAGCAGAGCTGAAGCTGTCATGGGAACCATGGAAAGGTAAGGATGATGTTGCTTTATTATTTTTCTTTTATTTCAGGAGATCGTTGGCTTCAGCTGGAATGGGCGTGATGGTAAGTATGGTTTAATTTAGAACAATAAAGAATTTTGTGTTTATTTCAATTAAAGGACTTTTTTCTGGGTGTTGTGTTTTTTTTAAATACTTTACTAGAAATTCATGGTGGTCATGTCTAATATTGGCGTGACACCATGAATTTCGGGCTTAGGGCCAGCTGATAATGCCAAGCTGGCCCTAACCCCTTTATTACCCAGTGAGCCACCGCATCAGGGCCCTGGATGAGTTGGGTACAGCGCCAGAAGATGGCGCTTCTATGAACGCGCCATTTTCCGGGGTGGCTGCGGCCTGCAATTTGCAGCGGGGGTGGCCCAGAAAGCTTGGGCCTCCCTGCGCTGCGGATTCCAGCCCCCAGCTGCCTAGTTGTACCTGGCTGGACACAAAAACAGGGCGAAGCCCCACGTCAATTTTCTTTAAATTATTTCATGAAATAATTAAGAAAAAAAGGGCTTCCCTATATTGTTGTGTCCGGCCAGGTACAAATAGGCAGCTGGTGGTTGGGGGCAGCCCTTTCCTGCCTGCTGTACCTGGCTGGACACAAATATAGTGCGAAGCCCCACGTCAATTTTTTTTAAATTATTTCATGAATTTCCTGAAATAATTAAAAAAAATTGAAGTGGGGCTTCGCACTATATTTGTGTCCAGCCAGGTACAGCAGGCAGGAACGGGCTGCCCCCATCCACCAGCTGCCTATTTGTACCTGGCCGGACACAACAATATAGGGAAGCCCTTTTTTTCTTAATTATTTCATGAATTTCATGAAATAATTAAAAAAAATTGAAGTGGGGCTTCGCACTATATTTGTGTCCAGCCAGGTACAGCAGGCAGGAACGGGCTGCCCCCATCCACCAGCTGCCTATTTGTACCTGGCCGGACACAACAATATAGGGAAGCCCTTTTTTTCTTAATTATTTCATGAATTTCATGAAATAATTAAAAAAAATTGAAGTGGGGCTTCGCACTATATTTGTGTCCAGCCAGGTACAGCAGGCAGGAACGGGCTGCCCCCAACCACCAGCTGCCTATTTGTACCTGGCCGGACACAACAATATAGGGAAGGCCTTTTTTTCTTAATTATTTCATGAATTTCATGAAATAATTAAAAAAAAAGTACGTGGGGCTTCGCCCTATTTTTGTGTCCAGCCAGGTACAACTAGGCAGCTGGGGGCTGGAATCTGCAGCGCAGGGAGGCCCAAGCTTTCTGGGCCCCCCCCCCCGCTACAAATTGCAGTCCGAAGCCACCCCGGAAAATGGCGCGTTCATAGAAGCGCCATCTTCTGGCGCTGTACCCAACTCATCCAGGGCCCTGGTGTGGTGGCTCACTGGGTAATAAAGGGGTTAGGGCCAGCTTGGTATTATCAGCTGGCCCCAAGCCCAAAATTCATGGGGTCACGCCAGTATTAGACATGACCGCCATGAATTTCTAGTAAAGTATTTAAAAAAATCACAACACCCAGAATAAAGTCCTTTAATTGAAATAAAGACACAATTCTTTATTGTTCTAAATTAAACCATACTTACCATCACACCCATTCCAGCTGAAGCCAACGATCTCCTGCAATAAAAGAAAAATAATAAACCAACCTCATCCTTACCTTTCCATGGTTCCCACGACAGCTTCAGCTCTGCTACATCGAGATGACTGGCTGGACCGCAGCAGAACGCTGCCATCCAGTCTGTCATCCCGCAGACACTGAGAAGCGCAGGCATGCTTGCGCTCCTCACTGTCTCGCTGTGACGGCATCCAGATGAGCCGAGGTCATGTCCAATGAACTCGGCTCACCTCATGCACGTCACTGACAGCGTGGGAAAATTCTCACGCTGAAGTGCTGAGTGCAGGAGAATTCTCCCACGCTGTCAGTGATGTGCATGAGGTGAGCTCATGTCCAATGAACTCAGCTCACCTCCTGCACGTCACTGACAGCGTGGGAAAATTCTCCTGCAATCAGCGCTTCAGCGTGAGAATTTTCCCACGCTGTCAGTGACGTGCATGAGGTGAGCCGAGTTCATTGGACATGAACTCGGCTCATCTGGATGTCGTCACAGAGAGACGCTGAGCAGCGCAAGCAAGCCTGCGCTTCTCAGTGTCTGCGGGATGACAGGCTGGATGGCAGCGTTCTGCTGCGGTCCAGCCTGTCATCTCGATGTAGCAGAGCTGAAGCTGTCGTGGGAACCATGGAAAGGTAAGGATGAGGTTGCTTTATTATTTTTCTTTTATTGCAGGAGATCGTTGGCTTCAGCTGGAATGGGCGTGATGGTAAGTATGGTTTAATTTAGAACAATAAAGGATTGTGTCTTTATTTCAATTAAAGGACTTTATTCTGGGTGTTTGTGTTTTTTTTAACTTTGACTATGGGGTTAGTAATGGGGGTGTCTTATAGACGCCTCTCCATTACTAACCTGGGCTTGATGTCAGCTGGCATTATAAGCTGACATCAACCCCAACCCTATTACCCCCTGCCACCGCACCAGGGCAGCGTGGAAGAGCGAGGCTAAGTGCCAGAATTGGCGCATCCTATGAATGCGCCATTTCTGGGGCGGCTGACGGCTGGTGTTTCTAGCCTGGGAGGGGGCCAATATTCATGGCTCCCTTCCTGGGCTATTAATATCAGCCCCCAGCTGTCTGCCTAGCCTTTGCTAGCTATTAAATTAGGGGGGACCCCACGTCATTTTTTTGGGGGGGTCCCCCATTTTAATAGCTAGTAAAGGCTAGGTATTCAGCTGGGGGCTGATATTAGTAGCCTGGGAAGCTCCGAGGGTATTACCCCCTTCCCAGGCTTCAAACATCTGCCCCAGCCGTCTGCTTAACCTCCGCTAGAGCCTAAAATTAAGGGGAACCCCACGCCAATTTTTTTAATAATAAATCCTTTTTTTAATACTAAATGACAAGTACAGTAACCAACACTATCACTGTACTTCATATATATGTGACTGACATGTTTCTATCTATCTAATCTATGTGTGATGCTCTATCTTTCTGTTCTAAATTGTCGGGTACCGCTGCTGAATTGCCGGCCGGCTTTTTTAAAGAGACAGTGCATGAAAACACTATTATTTTTTTAAATAAATCCTTTACACTAAATGACAAGTACAGTAAGCAACACTCTCACTGTACTTATTATATATGTGATCGATATGTTTCTATCTATCTAATCTATGTGTGAAGCTCTATTCTTTCTGTTCTAAATTGTCGGGTACAGATGCTGAATTGCCGGCCGGCTTTTTTAAAGAGACGGTGCATGAAAACACTAATATTTTTTTTAATAAATCCTTTACACTAAATGACAAGTGCAGTAACCAACACTGTCACTGTGCTTCTTATATGTGTGACTGACATGTTTCTATCTATCTAATCTATGTGTGATGCTCTATTCCTTCTTGTCTAAATTGTCGGGTACCGGTGTATGCCGCTGCTGAATTTGCCGGCCAGCTTTTTTAAAGAGAGTGTCTTCTGAGCAGTTTGTCAGCTTTTGGACACCTTTGCAGGTGTTTTCTATGTGTTTCTATGTGTTTTTGTTTGCCTGCCATTGGTTTTAACGGTGTTCGACGGTGTTCTAAGGTGTTCGACGAACAGTTCGACGAACAGTTCCTCGAACATCCCGGTGTTCGACGAACCGAACCGAACCCGAACACTACGGGGGTGGCTCAACATTAGTCATTAGTCACCACCCCTCCTCATTACAGGGATGCACATCACCAGATCTACTTAATTTGTAGTTGGCTCTCAAGCCTATGTAGCTTGGAGTAGGACAACATGTATGAAAAGTATCATGTGATCAAAATACTCATTTGCCTAATAATTCTACACACAGAGTATAAAGCAGAGTCTAAGTGCTTTCTGTGTGATTTTTACAGCTGTCTTGTTGTCTACTATGCAACTATGTGATGTATATACAGCAGAGTTTCAGTTTATCCTATGTGATGTAAATACAGCAGTCTATATATCTCCTATGTGATCCATATACAGGTGTTTCCCACAAAAATAGAATATCATCAAAAAGTTAATTTACAGTTATATGAAAAAGTTTGGGCACCCCTATTAATCTTAAGCTTAATGTTTTATAAAAATTGGTGTTTTTGCAACAGCTTTTTCAGTTTGATATATGTAATAACTGTTGGACACAGTAATGTTTCTGCCTTGAAATGAGGTTTATTGTACTAACAGAAAATGTGCAATCTGCATTCAAACAAAATTTGACAGGTGCATAAGTATGGCACCTCACCAGAAAAGTGACATTAATATTTAGTAGATCCTCCTTTTGCAAAAATAACAGCCTCTAGTCGCTTCCTGTAGCTTTTAATGATTTCCTGGATCCTGGATGAAGGTATTTTTGACCATTCCTCTTTACAAAACAATTCCAGTTCAGTTAAGTTTGATGGTCGACGAGCATGGACAGCCCTCTTCAAATGATCCCACAGATGTTCAATGATATTCAGGTCTGGGGACTGGGATGGCCATTTCAGAACATTGTAATTGTTCCTCTGCATGAATGCCTGAGTAGATTTGGAGCGGTGTTTTGGATCATTGTCTTGCTGAAAGATCCATCCCCTGCGTAACTTCAACTTGGTCACTGATTCTTGAACATTATTGTCAAGAATCTGCTGATACTGAGTGGAATCCATGCGTCCCTCAACTTTAACAAGATTCCCGGTGCCGGCATTGGCCACACAGCCCCAAAGCATGATGGAACCTCCACCAAATTTTACTGTGGGTAGCAAGTGTTTTTCTTGGAATGCTGTGTTTTTTTGCCGCCAAGCATAACGCCTTTTTGTATGACCAAACAACTCAATCTTGGTTTCATCAGTCTACAGGACCTTCTTCCAAAAAGAAATTGGCTTCTCCAAATGTGCTTTTGCATACCTCAGCCGACTCTGTTTGTGGCGTGCTTGCAGAAACGGCTTCTTTCGCATCACTCTCCCATACAGCTTCTCCTTGTGCAAAGTGCGTTGTATATTTGACCGATGCACAGTGACACCATCTGCAGCAAGTTGATGCTGCGCTCTCAGGAGGTAGTCTGAGGATTGTCCTTGACTGATCTCACCATTCTTCTTCTCTGCCTTTCTGATGTTTTTCTTGGCCTGCCACTTCTGGCCTTAACAAGAACTGTCCCTGTGTTCTTCCATTTCCTTACTATGTTCCTCACAGTGGAAACTGACAGGTTAAATCTCTGAGACAGCTTTTTGTATCCTTCCCCTGAACAACTATGTTGAATAATCTTTGTTTTCAGATTATTTGACAGTTGTTTTGAGGAGCTCATGATGCCACTCTTCAGAGGAGATTCAAACAGGAGAACAACTTGCAAGTGGCCACTTTAAGTAGCTTTTCTCATGATTGCATACACCTGGCTATGAAGTTCAAAGCTCAATGGGGTTACAAAACCAAAAAAAGTGCTTTAGTAACTCAGTAAAAAGTAGGTAGGAGTATTTAAAACAAGAAAATGATAAGGGTGCCCACACTTATGCACCTGTCAAATTTTGTTTGAATGCAGATTGCACATTTTCTGTTAGTACAATAAACCTCATTTCAAGGCAGAAACATTACTGTGTTCAACAGTTATTGCATATATCAAACTGAAATAGCTGTTGCAAAAACACCAATTTTTATAAAACATTAAGCTTAAGATTAATAGGGGTGCCCAAGCTTTTTCATATAACTGTATTTCAGTTCTTCAATACAAAAAGTGAAACTCATATATTATATAGAGTCATTACAATCGAGTGATACATTTCAATGTTTATTTCTGTTATTGTTGATAATTATGGCTTGCAGACAATGAAAACACAAAAGTCATTATCTCAGTAAATTAGAATTCTTTATAACACCAGCTTGAAAAATTATGTTAAGTAAATGCACTCAATACTTGGTTGGGGCTCCTTTTGCATCAATTACTGCATCAATGCGGCGTGGCATGGAGGCGATCAGCCTGTGGCACTGCAGAGGTGTTATGGAAGCCCAGGTAGCTTTGATAGCAGCCTTCAGATCATCTGCATTGTTGGGTCTGGTGTCTCTCATCTTTCTCTTGACAATACCCCATAGATTCTCTATGGGGTTAAGGTCAGGCATGTTTGCTGGCACAATGACACTGTTGTTTTAAACCAGGTATTGGTACTTTTGGCAGTGTGGACAGGTGCCAAGTCCTGCTGGAGAATTAAATTTTCATCTCCAAAAAGCTTGTTGGCAGAAGGAAGCATGAAGTGCTCTAAAATTTCCTGGTAGACGGCTGCGCTGACTTTGGTCTTGATAAAACACAGTGGACCTACACCAGCAGATGACATGGCTCCCCAAACTATCACTGATTGTGGAAACTTCACACTAGATCTCAAGCAGCTTGGATTGTATGCCTCTCCAGTGTCTCCACTCTTCCTTTAGACTTGGTGACCTTGATTTCCAAATGAAAGGCAAAATTTAATTTCATCTGAAAACAACACCATGGAATACTGAACAACAGTTCAGATCTTTTTTTCCTTGGCACAGGTTCTAATTTTGTGAGACACACCTGTAGCAGACCTCTTACTGCTTGAGTTCTATAAATGTTTAGTGAGCAGTGCTAAATTTCCCACTTTAAGTAGACATGCAATGAAAAATGCATATCTATTCAGAACAACTGCTGCGAGTAGTTCTTTTCTAAACTTACCATCGCATATAGTGGACTGCACTCCAGAATGACCAAAGCAATCCTGAAAAAGCAGTTTGGAGTAGCAACATCATAAATACCACCTAACAGTACACACTTCACTAGAGAGAAGAAGTTACAGCATCACAATAAGGGTGAGTTAAATAAGTGTTTGACCAAATATAGCAGGCTAATTTTCAAGTTGATGATTTAATCTGTCCCGTGAATTATGTAAAAAACAGTCCTTGCCAGAAAAAGGTTTACTCCCTTGATCTCAATGGCAAACAAGCTTCTTAAAACTATTTTAGATACTTTAAGGGGTGCATTTTTTCAAATGTGGAGATTTGTGGTGGAGTCTTTATTATATAACCCCCTCAAAAGCACAGAATAACTGAAATTCCGTTTCTTAAAATTTAAAAAAAGATTGCTCTCAGTGGGAAAAACAAAATAATCTTGTTGTTATGATACCTTCTAATGGCTATAAAAAATAAAATAAATGATGTTCAAAGAAAGTTTTCAAAACTTCTTTGGTCTCCTCCTCAGGTATGGTCTAAAAAAGTATCTGAAGAAACACAAATATATGCACATAAAAAGGCAGAGGCATGGCATAGTAAATGGACATTTAAAAAACAAATAAACTGAGTTTAGAGAGTGAATCCTTAATTGGATTAGATTGGTGGTGTGAAAGTTTTATAGTTCCAATATACATGTACAATCAGAGACATGGTGCCCTCACTGTCTCTAATGCAGATTCCACAAAAAAAATAGCTATGCCAACATAAGCTAGACACATTGGAAGTGTTAAATATTAACTGTTGTGTATGGTATGACTATCTTTTTAAAGGGTAGACTCTTTAAGTTTAAGTTCCCATGTTTTTGATGCTGCATATTTTCGTTGTGTAAAAACACAGTGTCTTACACTTGCTGCAAAGTGAATGGGATTTTTTAGAAACCTCATGTCTTCTGATTTTAATTTTACGCTAAGTTAACCATACTGCATTGAGTTTTTAAAAATTTGCTGCATGTTAGGTTCTTAAAAAATAAGTTTTGTCATTTCCTTGAAAAAATGAAAAATTTCTGATACATTTTTAAACCTTCTAACATCCTAACAAAATAAATGGACATTTTACAAAAGGTACTGATATGGTACTAATATGAAGCAGACATGAGGTATATGTTATTTATTTATTGTACTGGCTTATATAGTGCTATTAATTCCACAGCTTTACACGCATATGTTATTTATTAACTTTTTTATGTGGTATGACTCTCTGGATTGAAGTGATGATAAAAAAAGTTTGAAAATTCCTAATTTTTTGATATTTTTTGTCAAATTCCTGATCTTTTTTATAAACAAACACAAAATATATTTACCTAAATTTAATATTGACGTAAAGTATAATATTTACCTAAATTTAATATTGACATAAAGTATAATGTGTCACGAAAAAACATTCTCATAATCATTTGAATATGTTGAAACATTCTAGTTATTGCAACGTAAAGTGACATATATCAGGTTTAAAAATTTTGGCCTGGTCACTAAGAAGTTAAGAAGTTAAGTTCATCCATTAACCAATTCTAAGATTCAGAGCATCAACACAAACATAGCATGATATCTAAACCACAAGTAAAACAGGTATATCACTTGTATATTGTTCCCCATAGCATTGTAACTATAATTTTGAGATTTTTTTTTTCTGCTTTAGATTATTAGATTAGATATTATTAGAATATTTTGCATGTCTGTAGCTTTTATTAGCTATTTTACAAAAATCATTGAGTTGTGATTTTAATTAAACTTTTATCTTGTTACAGTAAAATATGGAAAATAGTTATTAACAACATCTTGTAAATAACACATACACGACAATTAAAAAGCTGTTATTTGATTTGAAATATTTTGCTTCCAGGCCCTCATTCACATTATGCTCAACCTCTTTAACCAGTAATGTGTTTGCTGTAAATATGTATACAGAAAATCTGTTCACAAAGATGTTCATTTATTTAATTCACAACTAATTGAGGAGCTCCAAAGGCTTTGGTGCTATTTTTTAAAGATGTGTATTGTGTGTAGCATTTTTCAAGAAATGTGTTAACTCATTTACAATAGAGACAGACTGTCTTCATGGCTTGTTGCCCAGTAAGCAGGCAGCAAGATATTATATTCCATCTTATATTCATGTAATACAATTTATAATTTATAAATGTGAAAACAAAACAAAGTAAGTCAAAACTTTTATGTTACTCTGTCAAAAGTGAATATTAATGCTTTGGTGATATCATATGCTACTTATTAAATATACATAATGTTCATATTATTTTTTCTTATCGATGTTAATACAGACAATGAATAAGCAAGTTTAATGATGAAGTAAAAAGAACATTGTACTGTATTTATGATAAATAAGAGACTACATGAGAGGTGAACATTTTTTCTGAAATACAAATTTTCCAGCTCTGCCAAATTTTGACTGGAGATTTGATTCACAGTGAATTCATAGTGAATCAGTTTGCACAGAATCAAAAGTACTCCTAGTGCTTCAGAGGATGCAATTAACCTCTTAATGATGTGGCTTATTTAGGACATTAGGACGCAGCCCCATTTTTCAAGTCTAAGATTTATCATTTTGAAGTATATGTCGGATTCAATTGCAGCAGCACAATCGCTACAACACCTGTCAGCTACAGTATGTGTCATAAATTGATCTGCTCCCATAACAAAGCAACAGCTAATAGCTACATGTTCTTCCCATACCCTGCCTCACAAACATTGCCTTCGATTTATCATTTTTTATGTCACTTTCTTATTGTGTCTATTGGAATTAGTTGTCACTGTTTCCTGTCTTGAATTGTATTTATGACATTTGGCACCAAAAGTTGCAAAAATTGTTTAAAAAATGTTGGCCTACACAAAAATCTACCTAGATGGGACTGGAGTAAACTTACACCAAATTTTGTGACATTTTAAACAGTTGCAATTGGTAAATCAAGGTAAAACATCTGGAATTGCTAGACAACTTACAAGGCAAAAAGTAAGCAAAAAACAAACAGACAAGCACAAATTGGGTGTAAACAAAAAAAAGTACAAAACTAGACAAAAAACAGTGTGTGACTGCAGACTTATGAATCTCCTCAGTGCAGGCTCTGTGCGCTATAGGGATTGTCCGGTTTCTGAGCTGGGACCGGAGGGTATGTATGAGTTATACCTACTCCTGGCCAGAGCCCTCCCAGTGGGCACAGCCTTGCTCTATACATTTGTATGGAGCGAGGCTGCGCCCTCTAGTCGGCCACATCAACTGGACAGTCGCATATCTAGTTGGGGCATGGCCACACCCACTGGACGGGCTCTGGCTTGGAGTATTTATAACTCATACATACCCTCCGGTCCCAGCTCAAAAATTGGTGAATCCCTGCAGAGTGACTGCAGACTTATTGATTTGGACTGGACAACCCTTTCAAATTTGTATTATTCTCTATTCTTCACACATTGACATTTTTCAATTTTGTTCTGTTACAAATTATCAGTACAGTTTCTTCAGTGTTTTATGGATTTATTTCCTTATCTTCATGGTGCTAAACTGTGAGCAGTGATATCCTCTCACTAACCAGATTTACCACAAAAATGCTACTGCATTTCCTGCTTCTGCTTTTATACATGGTATGATAATCCCTCCTAATGGACTTTGCTGTACCATGTGATATAATAATTGCAATATATTTTGATGAAATATGCTTGGTTGTACCCACATTCATGTAAATTTTTAGCTGGCTAATGCAATCTTCTAAAATGTGAAAATGTTGGTGACCATTTTAGTCAATTTATGCAAAGTGAATAATTTATTGTTCGAATTGGCAGAGTGTGGTGAATTTCTATTTGCTTCAAATTTATTCACTCATCTCTTTGTATGAAACAAAGGTAAAAAAATGCTATTCAATAACAAAAGTCTTATTTAAAAAAAAAACTTGTTAGAAGACAGTTTACATCACTACCATTAAAGCCAATTTGAGATGAATGTATTGATGTCAGTACTACCGACAGGCGATGCAAACATATTTTAATTATTCTCTATAGACTTAAAGGCTGTCCACAATTAAACAACCTCAGCCTACCTGTTTACTCATGAAGAGTTGACCAAAATACCTGTGTACAGGTGCAGAAGTCTCATGTAGAATTACAGAAATAGTTTATTTGCAGCGATTGCCTCAAGATGTTTGGCAACAAAATATTGAACCATCATTTTTGTTCATGCCATTTTCATTATTTTTTTCTCTGTTGAACCACAATTTAAAAGCAATGTCTTATTTCATTAGTTGACATTCAGTAAATTTAAACTAAAAGTTACTTATGTCAGTTAAGGTTATTTCTGTGACCATTGTGGATTTTTCTTACTAAATAGAAGGGTATCATCAACTTTGCTCATGTATCATTAGGTAAATATTTTGTTTTCCTGTACAGTGTCATCTAGTAGTCTGTTAATTGAATTAAACTAATTTGACCATAAATTCTCATGCATTGCAACTTGAAAAAAATCATACATGCTAAATATACAGACAGTGCTGAAGGGTGTGTATGTCCACAATAAAAAGCTATATAAAATAATAATAAAGTTTTTTTTTCCTTACGTTTCATTTGTCAAAATCACACATATTCTTAGGCTGCGTGCCCACTATGTGTTTTTCAAGCGTTTTTTTATCCCCAATGATAATTCGCATGTGCTGTGCACATGATGTGGAAATTTCCACTGCGGATTATCATTGCTGAAAAATACGAAGCATGTCCATTAATTTTGCTAACACATAGCGTAATTGTCGCCATTGACTTGCATTGAAAAGCATAACATCCGTATGTATACATATATACATGCGGAAGGTATGCGGTTCAATGGCGGATGGTACCTGGGTCTGGAGAAGAAGAGGAGACTCTCCTCCAGACTCAGGTACCATGGTACCTGTTAAAAAAAGAATTTAAAATAAAAAATAAAGATTATACTTACCATCTGATGGCCCCCGGTTTCCATAGCGATGCGTCGGGTGTGTTGGGCAGCTCGCGATGGTCTAAGAGGACCTGCGGTGACGTCATTTAGTCTTGTCACAGGTCACACGACCGCTGATGTCGGCGGTCGCGTGACCTGTCACATGACTAAATGACGTCACCGCAGGTCCTTTGAGACCACCGCGAGACACGGGGAGACCGGACGCAGGGGAGAAAACACTGGGGGCCATCGGAAGGTAAGTATAATCTTTATTTTTTATTTTTTTTATCATTTTTATTCTTTTTTTTTAACTATTACTTGGTCACACTATATAAATCCATGCCGGTGGCATGGATTTATATAGTGTGACCAAGTTGTCAAATACTTTTCAAAGTGATGCTAAAATCACTTGGAAAAGCGCTTGACAACCCGCATGCAGAAATGCATGCAAAAACGCTTGACAAATGCTTCTACCTGGCAGGAAAAACGCATGTAAAATCCGCATGCGTTTTTCCTGCCAGAGAGAAGCGGAAAATATATTCAGCATTTCTGCATCATGGGTACTTAGCCTTACACATTTAAATGGTCAATGTTGTTCTAGAAAATTAACTCTCACCTGATGCCCTATTCAATTACTATTCAATTACTATCAAAATTATAAGGTAATTTATTTTCAAAATTGGCATTTTTAACCCATAAAAAGATTCCAAAGGTTCTGACCACTGGATATCTTTTGTTTAACTGTTGTTAGGGAAAAGGAAAATACACGTTGAGCAACAGAGATGTGGAAATGGATAGTAGGAATTACGAGCATGTATATTCTTTTCACAGGTGCACTCCTGTCTTCCATTTCAAATAGCTAGTGTTGAGCGAATTTGTTCGGTGAATGTTCGAATGTTTCAAATTCAGCACGAATATGTCATATTCGGATTCGTGATTGCAAAGGCGAGCAAATTTTCTTAAAATCGGAAAAGTTTGACGAATTTGTGTGGGACCGCGAATACAGGACTACCACGACATTTTGAACAGTTTTGTTAGCATAGTGCAAGTGTATGATGAGCGGTGACATGTGCCAGGTGAGTGTGGGGGCTGGGGAGAGCTTAGAACAGGTCAGATCAGCGGCACACTCTTTATTGTTTTTTTTTTCCTGTGGGCGGTAACTTTAACTGAGGAAAGCGCGGCCAGCCAATCATAGCGCAGGAAGCATCTACACTGTCTAGACATAAGGGCTTCTGCAATTGGCTGCAGAAATCACATGTCCTCTCAATATAAAAAGCGGCCATGCTCCTTCATCGCCATTATATCCATATCACTGCTGGAGACAGATGCAGCTCAGTGTTCTCCTGTGTAATGAGAGATATTAGCTAGCTAGATGGGCGCTTGTGTGGTAGTCAGATAGTGTAGATAATTCCTGGCCAGTGTACCTCTGCAACTGCTGGTGCAGCACATTTTTGGTGTTCTTGTGCAAGTACTGAGATTCTGACAGAAACAGAAGGCCAATGCCATACAATAGTGCTGTGCACCGCTGGTATAGAGCTCCATGTCTCAGTATACCTTGAATCTATTTTTGCACTTGCTAATGTGATCAAGCAAGCAGAGTGCCCCTTTTCATTTAGTGGGGTTGAAATTATGCTCTGCACAGTCTGCAGAGCTTCTTATTGCAGACCACAAAATCAGTTTATTTTTATGTTGCTATTATGATATTGAAAGCTGGATGGGCATGAGAAGTGTACTCCAAACAGTCACAGAGTAAAGGGGAGGAAAGCATCTGCACCGATGCCCAAAATTTTTTTAGTTTGGATTCGGGGCAGGACGAAGTAGGGTCGGAGCAGGTTCCTGAACCTCGTCACCAGACGTTAACTGCAGGGGAAGGAGATGATCCCGATGAGACAAAGATACCTGAGGCTCATGCAGACTGTACTGTGCTGTCATGGCAACAAGAGGAGAGGGGTCACTCTGAGGGCGAGAAATGAGATAACACATTGGATGATGACGAGGTTGGCGATCCTACTTGGTGTGAACCCAGAATCACACAACCCATTAGCTCATCTGAGGAGGTGAAGGAGGATGATGAGGAGGTTACATTTTGCCCTATGGCACAGACACAGAGTGATGCAAGCACAAGGAGCACTGCATCCTTAGCCACAACTGTGGCCAGCAGCAGTCACGCATCTGCAGCTCACAGGGGCAGCAAGGGTTGCCTAGCATGGGCCTTTTTTGTCACTGCAAAGGATGAGCCAACTCACATTACCTGCAAACTTTGCTCAAACAACATTCTCTATGCTGGGAATCTTACCGAGGTGAAATGCGGACCAGCGCATCTCAACAACAATCAGCTGCCCCATCAAAAGCATCCGCTGCTTCTTCCTCCTTCTTTGTTACCATGCCAAGTATTGTCACACAGGTCTCCCATCGCAGAAACTCTGATTCTTTACTCGCTCCAGTTAGGCTGAGTGACAGCCCGTCAGTCACGGAAGCAAACACGCCGAGCACATCGCATGTTTCTCAATCCACCGTAACATCTGCACCTCACACACATGCCACCAGTTTTTCCGGTTCACCATACACCGCCCTCTCTCAGCACCTTAGCCAGCCCTCGGTCCCGCAGTTGTGGTCACGTAAAAGATTGTTTCATCCTACGCATGACAAAGTTAAGAGGTTGAACTTCACCATCTCCAATCTGTTGACCACGGAAATGCTGCCTTTCTGCCTGGTATATACAGATGGTTTCCAAAAACTGATGGCCATCGCAGTCCCCCAGTACCTGTTGCCCAGTCGCCATTACTTCTCTAAGAAAGCTGTGCCTGCGCTACATCAGCATGTCGCAGACAACATCACCCGTTCCTTGTCTGAATCTCCCTTTCCTCATCCACAGACACCTGGAGGAGTAAGCATGGCCAAGGGCGTTACATCTCACTGACTGGGCACTGGGAGACTCTGGTGGCTGTGGAGGCAGGTGGGAAAGGGGCTGCTCCACAAATCTTGGAATCCCCAAGGCTTGCAGAAGTAACATCCGTATTTCCCACTTCCTCCGCTGCTTCTGTGTCCTCCACCTCCTCTAGGGCATCCACCTGCGCACTCAACCTCTGCCTTAATGAGCCATGTGTTCCAAGGGTGCAGAGCGAATACACAGCACCTCCGTACTGTGCAGTCAGGGCTCACCATAATCAGGCAGTCTTCAAATTAATATGCCTTGGAGATCTACAGTCATACAGGTGAACAGTTGAGGGAAGTAGTGATGGGTGAGCACTAAAACGCTCGGGTGCTCGTTGCTCAAGTCGAACACATTGGAATACTCGGGTGCTCGACCTGAGCAACGAGCCCAATGTAAGTCTATGGGAAACTCAAGCATTTTTCTGGCGGCTCCCCCCGGCGGTCTGCAAAGGGCCTAAAAATTTCCCAAATCGATGGGAACAGTGCTCAAATGGCATGGGAACAGCATGAGGAAGATCCCTGGAAGCATTTCTGACTCCCAGCTCACTGCTGTCAACAATGTTGTCAGAGGTATTACGCCACTTTTACGGACTCACAATAAAATATACTAAAACAAAACCAAAATGGATTTTCCTGGGAAATATGTTAAGGAACATCCTTTCCAGGGTAATGACTTGTATATAAGGCAAAATAAATAACCAAAAACAAAAATACTCCTCCACACCTTGGACTATGTTCACAAGTAGCGTTTTTGATGCATTTTTGCACTTTTGCATTGCTTTCAACCGTGACAAATGCATTCACCAGGATATGTCATTTTAACATTTTACAATCTTATTTGGCCATGTGGTGTGTGAGACATGATCAGACACATCCTGTTTCATCTATGAAGGAGAGACTCTGAAAGCCACAAAGCCTATTTATATAGGGCCATCGGGCGGCCTTTAATATGCTTAAAGGGCCAGCAATCGACCATCACTATTCTAAGAGAGCCATCAGCCGGCTAGGCTTTGTTGTTCCCATTACAAAATAGTGGGTCTCCTATACTGTTAATGCGTATGCAGTTAGTGGAAGGACTGCCCAAAATTTGGACGCACCCCAATACCCCTTTGAAAGTTTGGACGCATCCCAAAACCCCTTTGAAAAGTCTTAGAGGAAGGCCTCCTGAAAACAATGTTCCCATTATTAGGAAGTGGGTCTTCCATTGTGTTTGCTTTTGCAGTGAATGCAAGGGTTGCCAAAAATTTGGAGGCACTACAATGCCCCTTGGAAGAGACGTGGAGGTCAGAGGGCCTCCTGAAAACAATGTTCCAATAATTAGTAAGCGGGTCTCCCATAGTGTTGGCCTATGCAGTGAATGCAAGGGTTGCCAAAAATTGGGAGGCACTCCAATGCCCCTTAGAAGAGACGTGGAGGAGGGCCTCATAAAAAATGTACCCATTAGAAAGGAACAGGTCTCCTATACTTGTAATAACCATACACTAGGTGTATGGGATGACAAACAATTACCCCTGGGGGTATACATGAACATACTGTATAAAAATTTTTTTTTTACGGGCATAATAATCACCCTTTAAAAAAATAATGTGGGTGTTGCATCACGGACCACGGTCACCCTGGTGATATGGTAGTGGAGGATGAGGATGAGGATAAGGTGGAGGTCAAAAGCAAAGAGCCAAATTAAGAAGCGAATACCTATGTGTGGGTGTGAAAAGGTGCATGGGAATACACATCCCCAAAAAAAGACACTGGATTTGAGTTTAGGTTATGCTGCTATCATTCGGTGGTGGTGAAAAGTCTGGCCCAATACAGCCCTTGTTCATTTTTAGAATAGTCAGCCTGTCAGCATTTTCAGTTGACAGGCAGAAGCGATTATCAGTTATAATTCCACCAGCGGCACTAGATCCTGCTCTGATAAAATGCTAGATGCAGGGCAGGCCAGGACCTCTAAGGCTTAGAGAGCCAGTTCATTCCACATATCCAGCTTGGATACCCTATAATTATAAGACACAGAGGAATCACGGGGGATGTTGGTATGGTCGACAAGATACTCCCTCAGCATCTTCCTAAACTTTGCTCTCCTTGTGAGAGTACCCCGCGCCTCAGAGCATGTGCGATGGGAGGGGCTGAGAAAACTCTCCCAGAACATTGACAGTTGTTCAATGTACTGTGACCTCTGCCGCCAACATTTTCAGATAGGATTTTTTTAATAGTTCTGCAACACTGGCCTTCTGGTACTGCCCCATGTTTGTAGACCTGTCTGTCTCAGGAATAAGAGATACAAAGTTGTCCTAGTAGCGTGAGTCTAGTAGTGTCACCAATCAGAAATTACTGTCACCCCAAATATTGAGAACGTGAGGGTCTTTGGAAAGGCAGCGTAACATAAACTCAGCCATGCGTGCCAGACTGCTAACAGGCAAGACTTCCGTGTCCTCACCAAGAGGATGACTGACCATGCTCTCCTCCTCATCCTCCTCCTTCTCTCTGTCCTCAGGCCATCCACTCTGAACAGAGGGTATGACAGTTGTGCAGGTAGTACCGTCTATAGCGAATGAAACTAGCTCCTGTTCTTCCTCCTCCTCCTCTTCCTCATTGTCACCCAATCCATCTTGGGATGAGATGAGGCTGGGCTTTCTGTAATCACCCTGTATGGTTCCTTGCTCCATCTCATCGTGCTCTGCCTGCGATGCATCCTGCAATGCAGAGAGTGTTTCAGAAGATAGAGAAGCGGAATGGTGATGCTAATTATGGCATCATTGCTGCTCACCATCTTGGTGGAGTCCTCAAAGTTTTGGAGGATGGTACATATGTCTGACATCCATGTTCACTCCTGAGGTGATATGTGTGGAGTCTGAACTGAATAACGACGGCCTTGTTGATGCTGCCCTCTTCTGCTCACAAATCCTTCCCAACATCTCCAGTGTAGAGTTCCAATGCGTGGGGACATCACACACCAGTCTGTGAGCAGCAAGCTGGAAACACTGCAGAAACATGGCAAGGGCGGCGGAAGCTGTAGCTGACTTTATAAAATGGGCATAAAGGCGACATACTTTAACAAGTAGATCCGGCAGCCCCGAGTAGGATTTGAGAAACCGCTGAACCATGAGGTTAAGCATATGAGCCAGGCACCAGATTCCGACCATTGTCACGCATGACCATGCCTGGCTATAGGTTCAGCGGTGTGAGCCACAGTTCTGCCTGCTTTTTCAGAGCTGTGCACAACTCGTCAGCATTGTGCGGTTTGTCACCTAAGCATATTAGCTTCAACAAAGCCTGTTGCCGCTTGGCCGAGGCAGTGCTGCAGTGCTTCCAGCTTGTGACTGATGTGGTAATTTCAGAGATGGAGACTGAAGAGGAGAAGGAGGCTGAGGAGGATGAGGTGCAGGAGCAGTAGACTGTGGGGGCAACCCAGATTGACCTAGGGCCGCAATCCTTGGCTTCGGGAGGATGTGTTCATTCCCAAGGTCCGACTGGGTCCCGGCTTCCACTATATTAACACAGTGTGCCGTCAGTGAGATGTACCCTCCCTGCCCACAAGCACTTGTCCACGTGTCCATGTTTAGGTGGACTTTCCCGGTAACTTCTTTTGTTGATGGCATGGCTAATGTTTTGGGACACGTGCGTGTGTAATGCGGGGACGGCACACCGGAAGAAATAGTGGTGTTGGGGACCGAGTACCGAGGGACGGCTGCCGCTATCAGATTGCGGAATTCTTCCATCTCCATGAGCCTAAAAGGCAACATTTTGACCGCAAGCAGTCGTGAAATGTGGGAATTTAGTAGTGTGGCCTGTGGGAAGTTGGCTGCATATTTGCTCTTGTGTTCCAAGGACTGGGGTATGGACAACTGAATGCTGAGCTGGGACAAGGACGTGGACGTGCTTTCTGATGCTGCTACTTGAGTGTATGCAATGACAGGTGCAGGGCAGGAGGCATCTTTGAATGCACCATGGAGAAGGGATTGGCTTGCATGCACAACAGTGGAAGAAGCAGTGCCACCCGCAGACACTGTTCCTGGACCCTGGGGTTCGGCCCACAAAGTCGGGTGCTTTGCTGCCATGTGCCTGATCATGCTGGTGGTGGTCAGGCTGGTAGTTTTTCCACCCTTGCTGATGCTGGCCTGGCAGGTGGTGCAAATGGCCTTTTTGGGGTTATTGGCAGAGTCTTTAAAAAACAACCAGATTCGGGAAGACCTAACAGTTGTACTGGCAAATTCCTTCGTGTTGGTGTTACGGGGAAGAGTTGCCTGCCTTCTATATGCGGCCACCACACTGATTCTTCCTGCCTGCTGGAGTGCTCTGCCTCCCTCCCCTTGTGTGCTGCAGTCCTCGCTCTGCATGTCCTCCTGCCAGGTTGGGTAAGTTACTATATCATCCACCATCTTGTCTTCAACTTCATCACCCTGTACCTTCTCCTGACTTTCTGGCAATTGTGTCTCATCATCGTCCACCTCTTGTGACACTTTCCCACCATCGCCTTCGTGTGACCGTGGCATCTCAAATATTTGGGCATCGCTACATGCGATCTCCTCTTGCCCACTTCAAGTGGACCGGGTGAGAAGCCCAAATATATAAATGGAAAAGTGAATAGCAGTTCGGAGTGTCCAAGTGTGGGATCAGTTGTCTCTGGGCACTCTGCATGGTTGAAGGAAGGAGGTTTAGGGTGAGGAGTATGCGGTCCAGTCTCACGGCTGCTGAGACTTGACAGTGTGGAAAACAGGGTAGTGGTGGTGGCTAAGTGACTGGAAGCATTATCTGCTATCCAACCAATAACTTTCTCACACTGCTCTGTGTTCAATAGTGGGGTTCTGCAGTCCCCTATTAATTGGGACAGGAAGGTTGAGCGAGAAGATGTGGGTGTTTGTTGAGGCATAATTTTAGCTGGCCCACGGCCTCAGCCTTTGCATGCACCATCACCATCACGTCTACTTTCCCGTCCCTTGCTCATTTTAAATGGAGGACAATATCTTCCACGCTTACTACAAATGGCTGAATTTGGAGCGAACTTATATGTGATCCGTGTGACAGACAAGCCACAGTTTTAAATAGCTGGCCTGTAGGTAACTATTTTTAACAGCAAACTGGTGTCAATTGTTTCACTGACACACTGAAACAAATTTTTAATGGAGGCCAGAAATGGCAGTATTTTCTGAAAATGTATATGTCATCCGTGTGACAGAGAAAACACAGTTTTAAATACCTGGCCTGTAGGTAACTATTTTGAACAGAAAACTGGTGTCAATAGCTTTACTGACACACTGAAACAAATTTTTAATGGAGGCAAGAAATGGCAGTATTTCCGGAAAACATATGTGATCCGTGTGATGGAGAAAAAACACTGTTTTAAATCGCTGGCCGGTAGTTAACTATTTTTAACAGCAAACTGGTGTCAATAGCTTCACTGACACAGTAAAGCAAAATTTCAATGGAGGCCAGAAATGGCAATATTTTCAGCGCAATTATATGTGATCCGTGTGACGGACAAACCACAGTTTTAAATAGCTGGATTATTAGCGCTGTAATATTGAAAGGACCTGGCTGTATTCTGCAATGCCAACAAGCAAATACCGCAGAAAAATGGTGTTCTCTGGATTGCTTTTTAAGCAAATAATGAGGGGTAAGAGCCAAAAAAAATATTCCTGGCCCATGAGACCTGGACCTATGTCTAGAAATGTCTAAAAGCAGCAGCAGCAGACAACACTGGAATGGAGCCTCTTGTGCTATCTGCACTGCAGTCTGCTATATACACTGCCTAACCAACAAAAGACAAAAAATACATCACATAGCCTACCATCATTATATATAAATGTAAAGCAAAGTTGCATATGAAATATAGGGTACCTAGTGAACTATTTTTGATCAAAAAAAGTATACAAGCAGTCCCACCAGCGACAAGGTGACCCTAATTGGGACGGTCCTACACTGTCTATATTAAAAACCTTACTGTATATTAGAGTTGAAGTAATGCATATAAAAGGATAGACAAATAGAACCGGGTCCCAATATCAGACCAGCTCAACAACGGTTGAGCTGGTCAGTATATATGTAGCTTACCACGGGCTTAGGTGGTCTGATATTGGGACCCGGTTCTATTTGTCTACCATTTTATATGCATTACTTCAACTCTGATATACAGTAAGGTTTTTAATATAGACAGTGTAGGACCGTCCCAATTAGGGTCACCTTGTCGCTGGTGGGACGGCTTGTATACATTTATTGATCAAAAATAGTTCACTAAGTACTGTATATTTCATATGCAACTTTGCTTTACATTTATATATAATGATGGTAAGGTATGTGATATATTTTTTGTCTTTTGTAGGTTTTATATCTTTTTGCTAGTGTGAACATGCTCTTATTTCTTGCATGTGTACCATCTGAGACCTCAGTTCACATTGCTTGGTTTTTTGTCTTGTTTGCATTCTGTGCAAATTAGGGGTGTGGCATCCCCATTGTTGAGCTGGTCAGTATATATGTAGCTTACCACGGGCTTAGGTGGTCTGATATTGGGACCCGGTTCTATTTGTCTACCCTTTTATATGCATTACTTCAACTCTGATATGCAGTAAGGTTTTTAATATAGACAGTGTAGGACCGTCCCAATTAGGGTCACCTTGCCGCTGGTGGGAAGGCTTGTATACTTTTTTTGATCAAAAATAGTTCACTAAGTCCTGTATATTTCATATGCAACTTTGCTTTACATTTATATATAATGATGGTAGGGTATGTGATATATTGTTTGTCTTTTGTAGGTTTTGCATCTTTTTGCTAGTGTGAACATGCTCTTATTTCTTGCATGTGTACCATCTTAGACCTCAGTTCACATTGCTTGGTTTTTTGTCTTGTTTGCATTCTGTGCAAATTAGGGGTGTGGCATCCCCCTTGTTGAGCTGGTCAGTATATAAGTAGCTTACCACGGGCTTAGGTGGTCTGATATTGGGACCCGGTTCTATTTGTCTACCCTTTTATATGCATTACTTCAACTCTGATATACAGTAAGGTTTTTAATATAGACAGTGTAGGACCGTCCCCATTAGGGTCACCTTGTCGCTGGTAGGATGGCTTGTATACTTTTTTTGATCAAAAATAGTTCACTAAGTACCCTATATTTTATATGCAACTTTGCTTTACATTTATATATAATGATGGTAGAATATGTGATATATTTTTTGTCTTTTGTAGGTTTTGTATCTTTTTGGTAGTGTGAACATGCTCTTATTTCTTGCATGTGTACCATCTTAGACCTCAGTTCACGTTGCTTGGTTTTATATACATTGCCTGCCTGCCTATATATACTGCCTGCGTAATATCTCTGAAGATGGATTAGTCCTCAGAAGGACTGTTTGTTGAGATGGATATGTGTAATATACTTCTGTCCTACTAACACTACCTAATAAACAAGCGAATCTCTCCCTAGCTCAGCAGCACCTCTCCCTACACTGTCTGATTCCGGAGTGGCTGTGACAAGCACGGCGGCGCCAGGTCTGATATAGACCTGATGACTCTGTGCGGCCAGCCAATCACTGTAATGCCACAACCAACATAGCTGTGGCATTACAGTGTGTGGCAGGCAATCCCTGCATGTTCATTGGCTCTGTAAAGAGCGCCAAACATGCAGGGAGGGGACCCGAGCTCCAACCGAGCAACCCCAGAATTACTCTGTGAGTGCTGAGCATCTCGAGCAGTGAGATGTTGGGGCGAGCACCGAGCAGTAGCTAGAATGCTCGCTCATCACTAGTGGGCAGCTCTCCAGGCTCAGTTTGAGCAATGGCTATCTCCGCTGAACCTAGAGCCAGGGAAGGCCGTGTGCGATAACAGTGCAAACCTGTTAGCAGCCCTAGGCAGAGGCAAGCTCGCACACGTGCCTTGCATGGCTCATATCCTCAACCTGCTGCTGCAGCAATTTCTCCACCACTATCCTGGCCTGAATGAGCTGCTTCACAAAGTATGGAAGCTGTGTGCTCACTTCCGCCATTCGCACCCCTCATGTCATCGACTTGCATCGATACAGAGGTTTTTGTCCGCGACAGTTAACAGGTTGATCTGCGATGTGACGACGTGGTGGAATTCCACTCTGCACATGTTGCAGCGACTATGCCATACTCTGACGCAGTATGTCATGACGTATGGCTTGGGGCAACACAGTACGGACTTGGGGCATATCACGTTTGTGGAGTGAGAACAGATTAAGTACCTCTGCACCCTTCTGCACAGTTTTGAAATGGCTACTAAAGTGGTTAGCGCTGATGATGTCATCATCAGCATCACTATTCCGGTCATATACATACTGGGGCAAATTTTGAATAACTTGCGGCAAGAGGTGGTGGCCCCAGAAGAAGAGGACGATGCGGAAGGGATACAAATGTCTCAAATTTCCAGAGTGTCGTCACACAGGCGGATGCCATGTGATGGTGGATTACAGCGATCGAGTGAGTATTGTGATACCAGGCAAACTGTTAGTGAAGGTGCAAGAGTCGAGGAACTAATGGAGGAGGAAGAGGTGATGGGCGAGCAGCTGTCAGAGGATTAAAAGGATAATCATCCCCTCTTGTTTGAATGTGGTTGGTAGGAGGGGACAGAGGAAACAAGCATCAATATTATGCTGCCCACAATACAGCCTGGCTTTGGACCTCCTGCAAGAGCCCGACATATGAGTGCTTTCTTGATGAGCTGTCTGCAACATGATCACCATATAGTTAGGATTCAAAACAATGCTGACTACTGGGTTGCCACTCTTTTAGATCCACGTTATAAGAGTCAATTTTGCCAGATGCTTCCCGCCCTGGAAAGGGACCCGCTTATGTTGGAGTATTGAAACAAGCTTTTATGCAATCTTAATAGAGGTTTTCCCCAAGATAGCAGCGAGGCACACAGTGTGCATCGCAGCTGTAGTCTTTCAACCTCCGGCACATCAGTTTGTCATCGCCAAAACATTAGCAGCAGCAGCAGAGAAAGTGGCAGAAGCAATTTCATGAAGTCCTTTCACCAGCTTGTGCACCAGCACAACAGAGTACAAGTCTGACATGTGGTGAACGACTGGAGAGGATGGCAGAGGAGTATCGAGAGCTTAATATGATTACCATAAGGGATGATTTTGACCCTTTTACATTTTGGTCTTCAAAAATGGATGAATAGCCTGAGCACGACTCTCACGCCTTGGAGGTTTTATCATGCCCGGCAGCCAGCATTCTCTCTGATCGTGTCTTCAGTGCTGCTGGTAATGTCTTGACAGATAAGCACACCCAGCTATTGTTATGTTCTGCAGATTAAAAGTAAGGAATAGGAGGGAAAAGCTGTCCCTGCACTGAGACTCTGCTTAAACCCTATGCTGGGGTGGGTGCCCTATTCCTTGTGGATAGCCCCACCGACGATCCTGCACTGAACTGAAACGAAGATCTGAAGGAAGGGGAAAGGGTGTCCCTAAAAGATCTAAGGACTGGGAGCAAAAACAGGTGACCTCCTGCAAGAAAAGTTAGTTGCAGAAATGAAAATTAAAGGAAACAAAACTGGTGGAACAAGAAGTCCCAGGATATCAATTGTCCTAAGCACAAAGAACTGACAAGGCAACTTAGCCAGAGAACAAGCATAACAACACTGATATTCAGCGAGGAATGGGAGACAGGTGATGAATAATAAAGAGTGAGAAGATCATGTGACCAAGACACCCAGCACCAGAGAAAAAGACTAGAAGCCAGCAAACCATAAAAAGGTGGCCGATTGTAAAACAACATAGATTCTAACAGTACCTCCTCTTTTACGAGGATCCTCTGGATCCTCTAGGCCGAGCCTTACCAGGAAATCTCCTGTGAAAAGCCTTAGTCTTGAGGCCGAGACGTCCTCGGCCTTCACCCAGGAATTATCCTGGGGCCGAAACCTCTCCAGGACACAAGATACTATTATCTTCCTCTATGCCACCTGGAATCCAAAATGCGAGAAATCTCAAAATCACCGTCCTCATCAACAGGAGGGACAGTAGGCTTCGCCTCCTTATCAAGCGCGTCCGCCTTCTTAAGTAATGACACATGAAACACAGAATTAATCCTCCAGGATGCGAGAATGCCCAACCTCACCACTGCCGAGTTGACAATCTGAACCACTTTGAAAGAACCCACAAATTTAGGCCCCAGTTTTTTAGAAGGAATTTTCAACCGAAGATTCCTAGAGGACAACCAAACCATGTCCCCAACAACAAACAAGGACTCCTTTCTTTTCTTGTCAAAATACCTTTTTGATCTCCTGTTAGCCTCTTTAAGATTCAGGCGTACACTGGTCCAAACCTTCTCCAAATCACCAGAAAAATTGTCATTTTCCGGTAAGGCAGCCCCAACTTTGGAAAATGGACCAAAAGATGGATACCTGCCAGTACAACAAAAAAAAGGAGAACACCCAGCCGAGGAAGAAGTATGATTATTAAGGGCAAACTCCGCAAGTGGTAGAAATTCCGACCACACTTCCTGATTGTCTGCCACAAAACATCTAAAAAACTGCTCAACATCCTGTTTCTTCCTTTCAGTCTGTCCATTGGACTCTGGATGATACCTCGATGAGAATGACAAATTAATTTTCAATCTGTCACAAAAAGCACGCCAAAAGCGAGCCACAAACTGTGGTCCTCTATCGGAAACAATGTCCGTGGGAACACCATGGAGCCTGAGAATCTCCTTCACAAAAGCCTTAGCAAGAGTCTTGGTTCAAGGTAACTTGTTGGACGGAACCAGATGACACATTTTACTAAACCGGTCCACAACAACCCAGATGACAGAAAAACCCTCCAATACAAGCAGATCGGTGATAAAATCCATGGCAAGGTGCGTCCATGGTGAACTAGGAACTTCCAAGGGACACAGCAACCCCGCAGCCAGAGCGTGAGAGGCCTTCGACCTAGCGCACACAGAACACTGACGCAAACACTTGATGACTTCTCTTTGCCACCCTGGCCACCAGAAACTCCGACAGATTGACTTCCTAGTTTCCGAAATCCCTGGGTGACCCGCCAACCGAGACTCATGACATTTAACAAACAACGCCCTCCTCAAGGCTCTAGGCACAAACAATTTACCACACAGAGTGTTAGTTGATGCCGCACTCTGAGCTCCTAGGATGCTATTCTCCAACTCTGAATCCAATGGGGCCACCACCACCACCCCTCTCTGCAAAATACACTCCTACCTCTCAGCATTCACCGCTGGAGAGAAACTACGAGACAAAGCGTCAGCCTTAACATTCTTTGTCACGGGACAAAGGTTACAGAAAAATAAACTGGGCAAAAAACAGTGCTCACCTAGCCTGACGGGCATTCAAACGTTTAGCTGCGTCCAGATGAATCAAATTCTTATGATCAGTTAAAACCTGTATAGGATGTCGAGCCCCCTCCAAAAAATGTCGCCAATGCTCGAACGCGAGTTTAATAGCCAACAACTCACGATTCCTAACATCATAGTTGAGCTCTGTCTAAGAAAATTTTTTGGAAAAGAAAGCACAGGGATGCACCCCATCCTCTCCCTCCTGGGACAGAATTGCCCCTACGCCTATAGATGAGGCATCCAACTCAACCAAAAATTTCTCCACCAGCTAATGATGAGGGGCATATCAGGGGCGTCAGCGCAGCGGTGTCTGACCGGAGTAGCATTTCACTTCCAACTACTGAATTGGGGAGATGTGACAAAGATTCATCATCAGACAATCCATAAAAGGGTGGAAAAGGGGTCAGCCAAGTCAGGAATGTAGACGTCCCGTCCCGTGTCACTAAAACTGATTTCTCACATCTTATCCCTAACACTATTAACATGACACTCACAATTTGAAGCAACACTAATGTCTACTGCATTTGTGATCGCCTTCTTCGGGGCGCTATGTATAAGCGAATTAGTCCCTCAATCCAAAATTACCACCAGTGGACGCTTATTACACCAGGAAGTAGTCATAGCCAATAATGCAATACGTGTACGCATACACCAATCGAAAACGGTTCCAGCGGGCAGGGGTACTTGGGTACTTCTACAACCCACAAACGGTACACTGAGTCGGGTAACAATAGTAAAAACATATCTAACCATCAGATCACAAAGTAATTTCTTCGTATCACACATTGATGGAACGCCATTATCAAGATACCTGTTCCAAGCTATATTTAATAAATGCATAACATCGGCAGGGAACCACCCCAAAGATTACGGGACACACTCATTCCACATAGGTGCGGCCACGGAAGCAGCAAGAGCAGGACTGTCAGAAACGGAAGTTCAGAGGATAGGGAGATGGCGATCCACGTGTTTGGCGAGATACATAAGACCGGACTTGTTATCCTAACGTGGTTTGTTTCTTTTACAGGTGACGCTAATCCAACAGTGTGAGTGATAGGCCACTCGTATATATATTGGGCACAAAAAAGGGCGAAAGTCCGCCCAGGCGGGAGGAAATTAGAGTTTCATAACACATATTTCAACTGGAGAGGTATTAGAGGCCTGCTATGGCCACAGGTACTAATGGAGGTAATCAAGGTAGGGAGAGAGGCAAGAGGTCCGGTCATCTTAGTTATACAGGCCGGGGGAAACAACCTAGGTCATCACAAGAGCGCATAACTAATGGCAATAATGAAACTAGACACTGAGCGCTTCAGAGAATTTTTCACAAAATTAGCTATAGTATGGTCAGAGATTGTGCCGATAGCGGTATGGCAAGGTGCGCGAGACATCACGGCCATCGAATGGACAAGGCGGGTAATAAATATTCGGATGGCAAAATTTAGAAGAGACAGAGGCGGTGTAGTGATACGACACCGACAACTGGAAGGAGATAAAGCAGGTCTCATACGGCCCGACGGTGTTCACTTAATAGATATTGGACTGGACATATTCCTGTCAGGACTCCAGGACGGAGTGGAACAAGCGTTAAGAGTGATGGGTGGGGGTCAGAGTCCTGCATACGAGTACGCTGGATCCTCTGTGGCCTGGAAATAGAAAGGACATGTTGGAGAGTTACACTTGTTGGCCAACTTGCCGGAGTGGGGACCCAGGGCATGCTGCAACAAGCTGAATTATTTTAGAAATAAAATGCCTTTCTAATGGAATGAGTATAAAGAGTTAATAAAGCTGTGACCGATCCTCACCCATCCAGTTGTAAGAGTTACATTATTGGGTTGTCCATGAAAGGGGGGCTGAGCATCTGGGTTTGGTTGGGGGTCCCCACAGTCTGCCTAGGCTAGATTAATTTAAAAATTCTTATTAGATACACAGGCGGTGCAGCTTGCTTCGCAGCTGGGCTACTACGCCCAAAGTATTGCCTAGGCTAGATGCAGTTAAAAATTCTACGCTGACTAGCAGACACTGAAGATTTGGAGCAGACCTCTGAGTAAACAGCTCTTCAGACTCAACCATCTGTGTTACCCAAGCCATAGTGTATGTAGTTTCTTACAGTTAAAAGGGGGGGGTGCGACCCAACCCACCTGGAATTGACGATGCCAACGTCACGTAAGACACAGCAAGGGGACTCCCAAAATTGTGGCACAGACACCACTTAACCCTAGAACGCATACCTGTGGCCTTGCAGGCCCGCCCAGTTAATTGTTTTCTATTTTCTGCAAGATTGCTTTAGTTAGAATTTTGAAACTCTAGGTATTCTTCATGTATATAGTTGTTTGTCATTTGAGTTTGAGTTATTCCATGTTATTTGCACACGGGCCTAAAGGGCCCCAGGTATGTGAAAGTGTAGATTTTTATGGTCATGCGTTCTAGGGTTAAGTGGCATCAATTGCCCCACTGTTGCTTAAAACGGTTGGTGAGGTGATTTTACCAAATCCCCAAGCTTTTAGTCTCCCAAGGATGACACAGGGGTAGAAATGTCCTTGCGAATCCATGATTTGATCATCTTTATGAACGTGAGTCTGTCTACATTCTCAGTGGACAGCCGCGTGCGCTTATCTGTCAGCACACCACCAGCAGCGCTGAACACACGTTCAGAGAGAACGCTGGCTGCATGGCATGACAAGATCTCCAAGGCGTGAGTGGCGAGCTCCGGCGATTTTTCAAGATTGGAATACCAAAATGAGCAAGGGTCCAGTGACACAGTCATGGCTTCGATGTTCACTTGGAGATTCTCCTCTACCATCCTCTCTAGGCATTGACTATGTGTCAGACTTCTTGTCTCCTGTGGCCTTGCAAAGGATGGTCTAAAAAAGTGGTGAAACGATTCCACAAAATTGCTGTTACCAGCAGATACTGTGTTACTGTTACTGTTTGAGTGATGAAGACTCGACAGTCCCACCGTTGGCAAGTTAGAACTGTGAGATTCACTACGTGCACCACTGGTGTTTTGTGGAAAAGCACATGTAAGATTCTGCAACAGATACTCCTGCATTCGTCAATACCTTTTTATGGCAGGAATTATTTCGGCAAATATACTTTTGCACCGGGGATCTAAGAGTGTGGCAACCCAGTAGTCGGGATTACTTCGAATTCTGACAATCCGGGGGTCATGTTGCAGGTAGTGCAGCAAGAAGGCACTCATGTGTCTTGCGCATCCAGAAGGACCAAGTCCTTGTTGTGTTGGTAGCGAGGTAAGAATCATGCTTTCTTCCTCTGCCCTCTCCCTCCAACCTCGCACAACAGTAATGTGATCAAGGTCTCCCTCATCTGATGAGTCTTCCATGCCCATTGCCAGTTCGTCCTCCACTTCTTCCTCGGCTCCTGCACCTTCCTCAACAGTTTGGCTGCTACCATGCGCCCTGGTTAATCCCTCTCCCCCACCCACCCATGCCTGCCGCCTTGGTGCTGCCAACCGTCTGGACCTTGGAGATGTTATCCCTTCCGCATACGACTCCTCCTCTACTTCCTCCACCTCCTCTTGTCCCACCACCTGACTCCGAATTCTGTTTAACATGTGCTCCAGCATGTAAATCACCGTAATAGTCATGCGGAAAATGGCATCGTCAGCACTAAACATCTTCGTCGCCATTTCAAGACTGTGCAGAAGGGTGCATAGGTCCCTGATCTGAGACCACTCCTCCAGTGTGATTTGCCCCACCTCTGGATCTCGTTGGCCCAGGCTATACGTCAGAACGTATTGCACCAGGGCTTGTCGGTGCTGCCACAGTCGCTGCAACATGTGCAGAGTTGAATTCCACCGGGTAGGCACATCGCATTTCAGCCGGTGAACTGGCAGGCCCAACGACTTCTGTAGAGATGTAAGTCGTTGAACTGCGGGATGCGAAGGGCGGAAGTGAGCACACAGCGACCGTGCACTCTGCAGAAGGCCATCTAGTCCGGGATAGTGGGCTAAAAATTGCTGGACAACCAGGTTCAACACGTGAGCCATACAAGGCACGTGTGTGACATTGCCCCGGCGAAGTGCCGCACCCAGGTTTGCAGCATTGTCGCACATGGCCTTCCCTGGTTGCAGGTCCAGTGGAGACAACCTTTCATGAAACTGGGTCTCCAGAGCTGACCAAAACTCCTCAGCTGTGTGACTCACATTTCCCAGACATTTCAAAGTAAACACTGATGCGTTGAGCCCTGCTGCCAGCATAGTAAGGAGGTGTGCAGGATTCCTTCTGCGCAGTTAGAAAGCAGGTGGCATTACCAGACAGGCTTTGGGTACAGGTGGAGGACCGAGAGGAGGTTGAGGAGGCAGAAGCAGTGGAGGAAGTTCGAGATAAAGAGGATTAACACACAACTCGTGGGGACGGTAAGACTTGGACAGCAGCCCCTTGTCCTGTTGTCACCATAGTTACCCAGTGCCCAGTCAGCGACATGTAACGCCCCTGTCCATGCCTTCTCGTCCAAGTGTCTGTGGTGAAGTGCACCCTGTCACACACAGAGTTTCTCAAAGAAGCGGTGATGTTGTGTGCGACATGCTAGTGGAGCGCAGGCACACCTTTCTTTGAGAAGTAGTGCTGACTGGGCATCTAGTACTGGGGCACTGTGACGGACATAAGGTCTTGAAAATCCTCTGTGTCCTCCAGGTGGAAAGGCAGCATTTCTGTAGCCAACAGCTTGCAGATGGTGAAATTCAACCTCTTAGCTTTCTCATGGCTAGGAGGAAATGGTCTTTTACTTTTCCACATCTGAGGGACCGAGGGCTGGCTGTTGTGCTTAGACGGTGTTGAGTAGGGTGTCCCCGGCAACTGCCGGTCTGTGAGGAAGATGCAGGCGGACATGTTAGGTTGCCTTGATCCAAAGGTGGTGCTCTCGATGTCGGAGAGCGCTCAACACTAGCAGGTGTTTCCACTTCCCAATGAACTGACGACCTGCCAATCACACTGGCTGTTGCGAGTAAAAAGGTGGCAGGTCTGCGTCCAAAAACATGTGTGACTGCTGTCCCCCCAGTCACAGAGGATGAAGAGGCTGCGGATGCACAAGATGGGGCAGACGGTGGTTGGCCCAGCCGGCTAGGCCGCATTGTAGCACAGTGAGCTTCCCACTGCAACTTATGCTTCATATGCATGTGACGGTACATGCATGAAGTACTCAAACTATGTATTTTTTGGCCTCTACTTAGCTTTTGCTGACAAATATTACAGATAACACGAGTTGGGTCATCCTTATCGATCTGAATAAATGCCCAGGCTATGCAAGGCTTAGAGCCCATGTGACCTGAAGAGCCACTACGACTTGTGGTCAGAGGCAGAGTTGTGGTTGAGGATGCAGTTGTTGACGTGCTTCCAGTACTCCGTCTCTGTTCAGGAAGGCGCAACCTAACCTCATCGTCAATAGCATCTGTGATGCCCCGCTGCGCTTGGTATCACAGATCCTACAAGAGTGCATTGATGGAATCCTCCACAAGAGGCCCCCATAAACATTCACACATCTCCACCTTCCACCTCAGACCAGCAGAGGGAGCCCGTTAGGGATATAAATAGGGAAGGTGGAGCTAGGCAGTTCAGTTCCTCTGAAGAGTTCCTGCAGTAGAGAAGCCTAAGAGAGGTCAGTCTGCAGTGGAGCTCAGTCTAGTCTAGAGAACGCAGTTAATAGTTCAGCAGTGGAGCACGAGGCTCCTGCTTGCTAGATTCAGGGAGCCCAGATAGAGCTTAAGGTGTGCCGGTGCCGTAAGATCAGTGAAGCGCAGCAAGCTGCCGTTAGTGTGTATAGCCTAGTGAGGGCCCGAGTAGGCCGAAGGCGAGTGGCGAGTTAGTACATAAGGGGCAGAGGAGCTTAACCAGCTCACCCCGAAGCATTTACCGGACACAGGATCCGAGCTTACCGGTATCTCTATGACCCAGTAAGGCATAACCGGAATCCCTGGAGAACTACAAGTCCCAGGATCGCTAAGGTGCTGATATGTAACAGAGCCAGGAGATGCTTAGGCCCCGCATACTGGGAGCGTGAACTCCAAGAGAAGGCCCTACCACAAGGTCAGCCAGCGCAGGACAGAGACAAAGTTAGGCCTAGCGCCAGGCAGGTCAGAAACTTACTACGCAGAGGCAAGAAACAGGAGGCCCTACACCCGCTCATTGGGGAGGATCCTGATATGCACCCTTCACCCTACAGTGCTCCGGGATGTGCCTGAATTTCCACCAGTAAAAGGTACTGAAGTGACTACCGTGTCCGTTCCCGTTCTTGCTCTGACCCAGCTGGGTCTCGCCTGTCCTGCATTCCCCCTGCATACGCTGCCCTGAGACCTAGCTCCACCTGTGGGGAGCTATACCATCGAGCTGCCTTATCACCGGCCTCAGTGGACTGCTGCAGCGCTGGTGCTTGTCACCAGATACCACAGGTGGCGTCATGAACTCTTATAAAATTAACAATTATCCACCCTTTTAAAGAGAGACCCCAGGGTACGGGCCAGGGAGCCGACCACCGCGACATCCCCAAGGCCAGGCAAATGCCCGGGTACCGAGTCATCCCCATCCCCAGGGCTAGTCACATCCTCCTCCACCTCCTCTGCTGACCTCATCGACTGTCTGACAGTAAGTGGGATCTCCAACCTCGTCATCATCACCCTGTGTGTTATCACACCCGTCGCCCTCAGAGCCAACCTCTTCCTGCCCTGACCGAAAAGTCAAGTTGTCGCTCCAATCAGGTATTTGAGTCTCATCGTCGTCTTCATCATTGTCTCCACCAACAGGAGTTACAGTTTGGGAACAAGGGTCTACATTATGCTCAGAACCTTCTTCATCTGGTCCTGGATCCAACTTATAAAGATTCTGGGCATCGGATCAGATCATTTCCTCATCTGGATTAACAGAAGCTCTGGAGCAGACCTCCATTTCCCAGGCTATAGTATGAGTAAACAGCTGGGCAGACTCAGCCATCTGTGTTACCCCATACTCAGATGGGCAGCTGGAGACTTGGGAGCTGTGAGGAAGCAAGTGCGATTGGGGTGACACCTCTGAGGACTGGAGTATTTGTGATGTTGAAATTGAGGTGATGGAGAGCCCACTTGAAGGAGCACTTGATATCCGTTGAAGCACCTGCTGTTTTTGTGCCTCATCTAGAATTTGTAGCGATGGGCGTGTCCGTAAGAATGGGATCGTATCACATTGTCCACGAAAAGAAGTCGACATCTTAGTTTGGCTGGAAGATGGTCTTTCTTCTGCAGATGTTACTCCCCCCCCACCGTGGGGGGCCTCGACCCACCGGCGGACAGGCACCAGTATTGGGATAGGGGGGCTGGCCGTCAGGGTCCACCGCGGCTCTGGCACAAACCCGGCGACACAGAGGTGGCACAGGCAGGAACGGACTGGCCGTGTAGGCTTCTCACTTTTTGGATTTTAGAAGGGCATGACATGCCTATATCTGTGTCTCCCCCTCCTTTTACTCCTCCACCTCTTTTCTTTTCACATGACTATATGTACTTGTCACTTTTCCATGTGTTAGTTGTGTCTTCTGAGCAGTTTGTCAGCTTTTGGACACCTTTGAAGGTGTTTTCTATGTGTTTCTATGTGTTTTTGTTTGCCTGCCATTGGTTTTAACGGTGTTCGAAGGTGTTCGACGAACAGTTCGACGAACAGTTCGGCGAACACACGGGTGTTCGACGAACCGAACCGAACTCGAACACTACGGGGGTGGCTCAACACTAATTAGCACCCTTCTCGGTGAGATCAGTAATGGGTTTAGCGATGACAGAGAAATTCTTTATGAATTTCCTGTAATAGTTGGCAAACCCCAAAAACCTCTGTACAGACTTCAAACCTTCAGGCCTCGGCCACTCCAGCAGAGCCTGAACTTTCACCAGGTCCATCTCAAAACCATCACTAGAGACAAACTAACCCAAAAAACTAATTTTCTGGACAGCAAACTGACACTTCTCCAATTTAGCAAAAAGTGTGTTATCTCTCAGTATCTGAAGAACCTTGCAGACTCTCTGTCAATGAGACTCAAGATCCGATGAATAAATCAAAATATCATCCAGATAAACAATAACACTCCTACCGATCAAGGGTCTCAGAATGTCATTGATGAAATTTTGAAAAAATCCAGGGGCATTAGCAAGCCCAAAAGGCATCACCAAACACTCAAAATGACCTTCCGGGGTGTTAAAAGCTGTCTTCCATTCATCTCCGTCCTTCACCCGCAGCAAATTATATGCCCCACGAAGGTCAATCTTAGAAAACCATTTAGCTCCTGTCAGTTGGCTAAACAAATCCGGAATAAGTGGAAACGGGTAAGGATTGCGCACAGTGATCTTATTAATCTCCCGAAAATCCAGACATGGCCTAAGACTCCCATCCTTCTTTTTGACAAAAAGAACCCAACCACCACTGGAGACTTAGGGGGTCTTATGTGACCTGCAGCTAAACTTGTCTGAAGGTATTCTTTCAAAGCCTCCCTCTCGGGAATTGTCAGATTAAACAACCGACTCTTTGGGAGCTTAGCATCAGGGATGAACTCAATAGCGCAATCGTAATCTCTATGAGGTTTTAAAGCTTTCGACTCAACCTCTGAAAAAACCCTCCAAAAATCCTGAATGGGTTCAGGTAACTCCCCCTTCCCAACAGCCGCAATGTGAACATTACAACACTTACCATAACACCCCTGACCCCAGGATCTTATGGAACCAGACGACCAGTCAAGCAAAGGATTGTGCACTTTTAACCAGGGCAACCCCAGGACAACCAGGTAAGGCAATTTAGCAGGTACAAATAAGTCAATCTTCTCCTGATGTTCCATATTCATAGTAAGTGGAAACTTTTCGAAGAATGCTCCAATGCTCCAGGGGAGTATTATCAATCTCCACCATTGGAAAAGGGGATGACAAAGGTTCAGAACCGAACTTATATTTTTCAAGAAATTGTTGATCAATCAAATTAAGTGTAGAACCACAATCCACCATTACCTGAAACTCAATCGAACGACCCTGACAGGTGGTATTACCAGGAAAAAACACCCCAGCAGAATGTAAAAACGCAATGTGAACGGGAGTGTTATTTTTACTGACCATTTTTTTCTTTTCTTTCCTTAAGCGAACCTCGCATTGCTTTAAAAAAACTATCAGCCTAAATGCAATACAAACAAAGTCCTTCAAAGAACCTCCTGTCCCTCTCCTTGGAATGGGATGACATCACCCCCACCTGCATAGGTTCCCCAGTGTCAGCAGGATTATCGTGAGAAACAGAATCCAGCAATATAGGAAACTTCTCCTCATCCTGTCTGGCCCTTAACTTGCTATCCACATGGATAGCTAACTGCATGGCAACTTGCAAAGTATCAGTATCAGGGAATGCAATGAGCAAATCGTAAACCCTTTCACTCAAGCTTGCCAGGAACTGAAACTTGAGTACAGGGTCATTCCACCTGACCTCTGCAGACCATCGTCTGAATAGGGTGCAATAACTATCAGCATCAAGAGAACCCTGTTTGAGACGACTTAGCTCTGCCTTAGCTGATGTAACCCGATCGGGATCATCATACAGCAAACCCATGGCATCAAAAAATGCCTCCACAGACCTCAAACAATAATCATCAGAAGACAAGGAAAACGCCCAGATTTGAGGTTCTTTATGCAATAGAGACATAATAATCCCTACACACTGTAGTTCACTCCCAGAAGATCTAGGCCTGAGCTGAAAATACAACAAACAAGCATTTTTAAATGAAAAAAAATCCTGTTGTTTCCCCGAGAAACACTCAGATTAATCCTACCTTAGGTTCTTCATAGCGTTCTGCAGGGTATTTACTCACGTACAAGAAGTCCCAGGATATCAATTGTCCTAAGCACAAAGAACTAACAAGGCAACTTAGCCAGAGAACAAGCGTGACAACACTGATGTCCAGTGAGGAATGGGAGACAGGTGCTGAATAATAAAGAGTGAGGAGATCACGTGACCAAGACATCCAGCACCAGAGGAAAAGACTAGAAGCCAGCAAACCACAAAAAGTGTAGACCGTCTAACTGGTGTCAGCGTGATCCCGCAGCTTTGACAGTCATCCATGGTAAAAAGCTGACCGTGGATGACTGGCACCGGCTGACTAGCCCCATCATCCGGCGCCTGCTGTCACAGTGCACAAGCTGCGCAAATGCTGCTGATGGGAGAAGTAATCTCTCATCAGTGGCAAATGCACACTGAAAGTGAAAGCAAAAAAAAAGTTAAAATAAATAAATAATTATTTAAATAAAAATAATAAAACACATTATACTCACCTAGCACTTACCTACACCTTGACCCAGATGTTCTCGTCCCCTGTAAAAAATAAAAAATAAAAAAACTCACCTTACAGCTAATCCCCGATGCACATGTCCCCAGCAATAAAGATAAAATAATAAACCAACCTCTTCCTTACCTGTCCGCTGTAGTCCATATACCAAGTGTCCCATGTTGATGTCTTTGATAGCACAGCCACATCCAGAGATGTGACCATCCTAACAGGCAGCTGGCGATACACTGACAGCAGCACTATGGCTTCCACACTGTATCGCAAGTAGCTGCCGGCACTGAGGTCACTGGAGTTCAAACAGTCATGTCAGTATATACCGTGCTGTCTTCTACAGCAGTAACATCAGTGATTGCTGATGTGGCTTCTGTAGAAGTTACCCAGATCATCGTGGAACACTGGGATTTCATCATGATGGCAGACAGGTGAGGAATATGGTTGTTTTTTGTTGTTGTTTTTTTACAGCTGACGAGGGATTCTGGGATTAGGCATTAGGTGAGTATACAGTGTTTTTTATTTTTAAATAAATTATTAAAACTGTGTGAAATTTTATTTAAATAAAATACTTTAATCTGGCAATGTCTTTATTGAAAAAACGTCAAAGACCTTACTACGGGGTCAGTAATGGGGACGTCTTATAGACACCTCTCCATTACTAACCTGGGCTTCATGTCAGCCGCCAATACAAGGCTGATATGAACCCCACCCTATTACCCCACTCGCCACCCCTACACGGCAGTGGGAAGAGCGAGTCTAAGCGCCACATTTGGAGCATCTTATGGATGCGCCGTTTCTGGGTCCGCTGAGGGCTGATGTTATTAGCCTTGTAGGGGGCCAGGATCCATGGCCTCTTCACTGGCTATTAATATCAGCTCACAGCTGTCTGTTTAGCATTTACTGGTTAGATTTTATAGTAGGACCACAGGTCACTTTTTTTCTGGCGTCCACCTGTAATTTAGCCAGTAAAGGCAAAGCAAATAGCTATGAGCTGTTATTAATAGCCAGGGAACATCTTTGGCTAATGGCCCCTTTCCCAGCTAGTAATATCAGCCACCAGTGGTCAGCTTTCCCTCTGCTTGTTATGAAGATGATGCAGGAGTCCATGACATTTTTTTTCTTTAATTCTACATTTAATTTCATTTATAAGAAACCCCATGCCCAGTGTGCTTGTTTTTGACGCTGCGTAAACTCACCCGCAGCATGTCAATTTCTGTAGTGGAGACGCAAGTCTCCACTGCAAATTTTGACCATTTGAAATGTCATTACATACGGTAAGTCTGCATGTATTGACAAAACAAGTGCGCCATTAGAACGCAGCACTTTGGACGCAGTGAAAAAAATCACCTCTGGTCCGACAGTAATCCAAGGGTTAGGTTATGTGCACAGGATCCAGAAGGGCAGCGTTTTGGATGCAGCATACTTTATGCTGCGTCCAAAGTGCTGAATTCTAATGAACACAGGTGAATCCGCATGTGTTCATTGAACCATGAGGATTCACCGCATTCAGTACATTGTACGAATCAGATTTCTCTTGTGGAAACTAGAAACTCTGCAAGAGAAATTGACATGGTGCGATCTTGAAAGACGAGCTGCGTGTCCGTGGGTGATCCGCAGGCACAGATGAACGCAAAGTGGACATGGGATTTCTACAAATCCCATCCACTATGCTGTAACATCTGGCCACTGCGGATTTGATGCTGCATAAGTATGCAGCGTCAAACCCGCAGCGGATCCTGATCATGTGCACATACCCTTAAAGCAATGTCCCACGTTACTTTTTTCAAATATCTTTAGCTCCAATAAGCATTAATTGCTGTACAAAAGCGCATGCAAAAAATGCACCAAAAACTGCAGCAAAGTGCATGAGAAATGTGAAGTGTAATGCACACGTTGAGTATTTTTTGACTAGCAGATTTGGCGCAAAAAATAATCATCAGCATGTCAATTCTCTGTGCATTTTTGCTGGCGTCCCCCGTAAGTTTTCACACCAGCAGACAGCTGTGGGCAGATATTTGTAGCTTGGGAAGGGGGTAATAGCCACGGAGCTTCCCAGGCTATTAATATCAGCCCCCAGCTGTATACTTAGCCTTTACTGGCTATTAAAATGGGGGACTTAAAAAAAATTGACGTGGGGTCCCCATATTTTAACAGCCAGCAAAGGCTAGGAAGACAGCTGGGGGTTGATATTAATAGCCTTGGAAGGGGCCATGAATATTGGTCCTCTCCCAGACTAAAAACACCAGCTCTCAGCCGTCCCAGAAATTGCGCATCCATAAGATGTGCCAATTCTGGCACTTGGCCTCCGCTCTGCCCACTGCCATGTAGCGGTGGTGAGTGAGGTTATAGGGTTGTGATTGATGTCAGCTTATATCGGCAGCTGACATCAAGCCCAGGTTAGTAATGGAGAGGCGTCTATAAGACGCCCCCATTACTAACACCATAGTACAAGTGAAATGTAAAATAAAAACACCCACACCCAGAATAAAATATTTTATTTGAAATAAACACAGACTCCTGTAATATTCTAAATTAAATCCTACTTACCATTACACCCATTCCATTGAATCCCTTGTCACCTGCAATAAAATAATAAACCAACCTCATTCACCTTTCCGACGTGAAGAACATCCATGTGTCCCGCGATGGATCCTTCTCTGCTACATCTAGGCAGCATAGTAGCTTGATGCAACCATCAAGCCAGCCATCCTGCAGAGACACTGAGGAGCACATGCTGTGCTCCTCAGTGACTCGCGGTGCCATCAATAAGTTGAGCCGGGTTCATGTCATATGAACTCAATTCAACTCATCGACGTCAGTGTGAGCGTGGGAAAGGTGAGGATGAGGTTGATTTATTATTTCATTTTTATTGCAGTTGACAATGGATTCAGAGGGAATGGGTGTAATGGTAAGTAGGGTTTAATTTAGAATATTAAAGGAGCTCGTGTTTGTAGTCTGGGAGGGGGCAAATATTCATGGACCCTTCCTAGGCTATTAATATCAGCCCCCAGCTGCGGGCCCAGCCTTTGATGGCTGTTAAATTACAGGGACTCCACGTATATATTTTTGGGGGTGCCCCATTTTAATAGCCAGTAAAGGTTAAGTATACAGCTGGAAGCTGATATTAATAGCCTGGGAAACTCCATGGATATTACCCCTTCCCAGGCTACAAATATCTGCCAACAGCCGTCTGCTTAATCTCTGCTGGTGTGTAAAATTATGAGGGACCCCATGCCATTTTTTAAAAAATTTAGCAATAAATTACATGTACAGTAAGCAGCACAGTCACTCTACTAATTTTATATGTCATTGACATCTTTCTATTTTACTATTCTATGTATGTATAGCTATTCTCTTGACTCTATAATGTCAGTTACCGCTGTAATTTTACAGTATACAGATGATAAACTGTAAGGATTTGAAGGAGATGGGTGCATGAAAATTGGAAGACACTCGCATGGTCCGAGTGCCATGAGATTTTTTTCACGCACCCATTGACTTGCATTGGCGAGTCTCGTCTGAGATACACGGCAATATGCAACATGCTGCGATTTTTTTCGCAGTCCGATTTCAGCTGAGGAAAAAATCACAGATGAGATGTGCCTCATAGAATAACATTGGTCAGAGTGCAATCAGATTTTTTTCTTGTATATGAGTATGAGCCGTTAAAGTTATGTCCAGCATTTATTTTTTCAAATATCTTTAATTATCTCCAAAAAGCATTCATTGCTTTACAAAAACACACCAAAAAACGCATGCATGCAAAAATGCCCCAAAAACTCTGCAGCAAAGTGAATGAGAAACATGAAGCGTCTTGCACACGTTGAGTATTTTTGACTTGCAGATTTGATGCAGAAAATAATCATCAGCATGTCAATTCTCTGTGAATTTTTGCCGCATTTTTTGCCTGCGTTTTTTTCAGTGTATTCAATGAGTGAAAAATGCAGGCAAAACGCACCAAAAGTCAAAATAGAAAATAATCTTCAGCATGTCAGTTCTCTGTGCATTGATTGCCCCGAAGAAACCCAGGCAAAATCGAGACAAAAAACATGACAAAATCGCGGCAAAAACGCAGGCAATGACTAGCATCAAAATGGCTGTAAAATCGCTGCAATAATGCAGGCAATAAAATGCATCAATATTGCTGTAAAATTGCGGCAAAAACACAGGCAATAAAACGCATCAAAATCGCGGTAAAATTGCTGCAACATCAGTGCACAAACTTTAGAGATAAACATTTCTGACATGCAAAAACAAAAACCAAAAAATTAGTGATCAATATAGCCCCCTTTCTTTAAGACACTCAGCAGCCTTCCATCCATAGATTCTGTCAGTTGCTTGATCTGTTTTCGACCAAAATTGCGTGTAGCAGCCATCACAGAATCCCAGACACTGTTCCGAGAGGTGTACTGTTTTCCCTCCCTGTAGATCTCACATTTTATGATGGACCACAGGTTCCCTATGGGGTTCAGATCAGGTGAACAAGGTGGCCATGTCATTATTTTTTCTTCTTTTAGACCTTCACTGGCCAGCCATGCTGTGGAGTAGTTGGATGCATGTGATGGAGCATTGTCCTGCATGAAAATCATGTTTTTCTTGAACGATACCGACTTCTTCCTGTACCACTGCTTGAAGAAGTTGTCTTCGAGCAACTGGTAGTAGGTCTGGGAGTTGAGCTTCACTCCATCCTCAACCCAAAAAGCTTCCACAAGTTCATCTTTGATGATACCAGCCCATACCAGTACCCCACCTCCACCTTGCTGGCGTCTGAGTCGGAGTGGAGCTCTCTGCCCTTTACTGATCCAGCCTCTGGCCCATCCATCTGGCCCATTAAGAGTCACTCTCATTTCATCAGTCCATAAAACCTTTGAAACATCAGTCTTAAGATATTTCTTAGCCCATTCTTGACGTTTTATCTTATGTTTCTTGTTCAAAGGAGGTCGTTTTTCAGCCTTCCTTTCCTTGGCCATGTCCCTGAGTATCGCACACCTTGTGCTTTTTGATACTTCAGTAACGTTGCAGCTCTGAAATATGGCAAAACTGATGGCGAATGGCATCTTGGCAGCTTCACGCTTGATTTTCCTCAATTCGTGGGCAGTTATTTTGTGCCTATTTTGGCCAACACGCTTCTTGCGACCCTGTTGGCTATTTGTCATGAAACGCTTGATTGTTCGGTGATCACGCTTCATAAGTTTGGAAATTTCAAGACTGCTGCATCCCTCTGCAAGACATCTCACAATTTTGAACTTTTCAGAGCCCGTCAAATCTCTCTTCTGACCCATTTTGGCAAAGGAAAGGAAGTTGCCTAATAATTAAGCACACCTTATATAGGATGTTAATGTTATTAGACAACACCCCTCCTCATTACAGAGATGCACATCACCAGATTTACTTAATTGGTAGTTGGCTCTCAAGCCTATGCAGCTTGGAGTAGGACAACATGTATAAAAAGTATCATGTGATCAAAATACTCATTTGCCTAATAATTCGGAACACAGTGTATTCTGCGAAAAACCATGAAAAGCACAAAATCCTGATAAAAAAACCAAGATGTGTGTAATAGATTTCTGGACTCTCATAGAATTTGCTGGTACTTTAAAACGCAGCAGAAAATTTGAATAAAAAAACACATAAAAAACACTGAAAAAATGCAATGTGTGAACATAGCCTTAATGCTTGTGTTTTTGCTTCGATTTTACCACGATATTGATTTGTTTAGCCATGATTTTACTGCAATTTCTCCGCAATATTAATGCGTTTTATTGCCTTCTTTTTTTGCCATGATTTTACCGTGATTTTGATGCGTGTTATTGCCTGCGTTTTTTATGCAATTTTGCTTCCGTTTTTGCAGTGCATTCAATGCACAGAAAATGGACATGTTGAAGATTATTTTTTGCACCAAATCTGCAAGTCAAAAAATACTCAACGTGTGCATGACACTTCACGTTTCTCATTCACTTTGCATGCGCTTTTGTACAGCAATTAATGCTTTTAGAGCTAAACATATTTGAAAAAATAAACGTGCGATATCGCTATAAGAGTATGTGCACACGATCAGGAGCCAATGTGGGCTTGACGCTGCATGATTATGCAGCATCAAATACGCAGCGGCCAGATGTTACATCATAGTGGATGGGATTTGTAGAAATCCATTGTCCACTATGTGTTCATCTGTGTCTGTGGAACACCCACTAACACGGACATGCCGCGCGTCTTTCAAGCCCTCACCATGTCAATTTCTCTTGCAGAGTCGCTAGTTTCTGCAAGAGAAATCTGCTCAGTGCAATGTATTGAATGCGGTGAATCCACACAGTTCAATGAACACATTCTGATTCACCTGTATTCATTAGAATGCAACACTTTGGACGCAGAATAAAGTATGATACGTCCAATACGCTGCCTGTCTGGATAGTGTGCACACACACTAACCCTTGAATTATCGTCGGACCAGGGGTGAGTATTTTCGCTGCGTCCCAAAATGCTGCATTCTAATGCCGCACTTGTTTTGTCAGTACAGGCGGATCCATCGCATGTAATGACATTTCAAATAGTCAAAATCTGCAGCGGACTTGCGTCTCTGCTTCAGAAATTGACATGCTGCAAGTGAGTTTACGCAGCATCAAAAACAAGCACAGAGGGCCTTGGATTTCTTATAAATGAAATAAAATGAAGAATTAAATTAAAAAAATGGCGTGGGCTCCCGCATCGTTTTCATAACAAGCAGAGGGAAAGTTGACTAATGGTGGTTGATATTACTAGCCATAGATGTTCCCTGGCTATTAATAATGACTCACAGCTGTTTGCTTAGCCTTTACTGGCTAAATTACAGTTAGAATCAAGAAAAAAATTGACGTAGGGCCCCACTATAAAATCTAACCAGCAAAGGCTAAACAGACAGCTGTGAGCTTATATTAATAGCCATGGAAGGGGCCATGGATCCTGGCCCCCTCAGAGGCTAATAACATCAGCCCTCATTGGACCCAGAAACAGCGCATCCATAAGATGCGCCAAATGTGGCACTTAGCCTAGCTCTTCCTACTGCCGTGTAGTGGTGGCAAGTGGGGTAATAGGGTTGGGGTTCATATCAGCCTTGTATTGGCATCTGACATGATGCCCAGGTTAGTAATGGAGGGTGTCTATAAGATGCCCCCATTACTGACCCCGTAGTAAGGTTTTTGATGTTTTTTCAGTAAAGACATGAACGTAATAAAGTATTTCACTTAAATAAAATTCCACACGGTTTTAATAATTTATTTAAGATAAAAAACACTGTATACTCTCCTAATGCCTAATTCTTGAATCCCTCGTCTCCTTAAAAAAAAAATATAGAAAGCAACCATATCCCTCACCTGTCCGCCGTCATGATGTAATCCCAGTATCCCATGGCAATCCGGGTCACTTCTACAGCAGCCATATCAGCAACCATTGATGTTACTGCTGTAGAAGACAGCACTGTATACACTGACAGGAGTCAGTGTAAACACTCCTGTCAGTGTATAGTGTTGCACTGCAGGATTGAGGTCATTTGAGTTCAAACAGCTGAAGATCAGCTGGGAGCTCCAGTGATCTCACTTACGGCATTAATGCTGCATGGGAAATTCTCACACAGCACCAATGGCGTAAGTGAGATCACCGGAGCGCTCAGCTGATCTTCAGCTGTTTGAACTCCAATGACCTCAGTACCAGCAGCTTCTCGCCATACACTGTGGGAGCAATAGCGCTCCAGTCAGTGTATCGCCGGCTACCTGATGGGACGGCCACATCTCCGGATGTGGCTGTGCTATCACTTACATCGACGTGGGACACTTAGTATATGGACCACGGCGGACAGGTGAGGATCAGGTTGGTTTATTTTTTTATCTTTATTGCAGGGAAAAGTGGCATCAAGGATTAGCTATAAGGTGAGTATATGATTTTTTTTATTTTTGATTTTTTACAGGTGACGTGAACATTGGGGTCAAGGTGTAGATAAGTGGTAGGTGAGTATAATGTGTTTATTATTTGTATTTAAATAATTATTTATTTATTTAAACTTTTTTTTACTTTTACTTTTTTACTTTAGTAGTCCCATCAGCCAGCGCCTGTCACCCGCAGTAAGCTTTTTACTGCGGGTGACTGTCAGAGCTGTGGGATTACACCTTTCAGCATGATCCTGCAGCGTTGAGACTGGTGGTAGCGATCTTACTGCTGATCACAGCCCCTAATTCCCACGCTGTCACACAGATGACAGCTCGGGAAATCAGGTATGTTCAGGGCCCTGTTTGGGTTTGGGTTTGTGATCGAGTGCCCAAACACAAACATTTTTTTCATGTTTGGGTTTATTCATCGAACCCAAACATCAAAATATTCGCTCATCTCTAGAGATCACCACATTACTCTGCTGATGTCACCACAATGGCACAGAGGAGTCAACATGAGCAAAAAAGATGAGCACTCTAAGGAGCTAAAGATTCAAATTACTATAGACAACGGGATGGTGAGGGCACAGTATAAGGAGAGAGCAGTATAAAAAGCGGACAAATTATTGAGAGGGGGTGCAGTATTGACAGAAAACATAGTATAGACAGGGGGATCTATATTGCAAGCATACTTTGTTAAATGTTAAGATAAATCATGTGATCTTTTGTCAGTATGTGAAATGATACTGACGCGCCCCCTGGGCCAGTGTTGTTTGGGGGATACCCGGAGCCGGATCAGATGGGGGTTGTAGTCTCCGAGTGGCGGTGACCCGGTCCGTGCCCAGGGTGTCAAGCTCAGTGTGTGGCAGTCCTACAGATGTTGCTGGATGTTCTTTCGTGTCGACTACGCCACCCGTTGATTTGCGGTCAATACGGCCGCCGCTGCAGCAGGGTCCGCTGAGGCTGGTGGTGTGTGTGCAGCTTCGGGTAGTATAACCCCCAACGGGAGGGGTATAGCCTCAGGGGGTCAGTTGTAGAGGGTGGTGGTTGTGGTGGTGCAGTGAGGGTGGTAATAAGACTCAGAGTCGGGCTGTGCAGTTCAGGGTCTTTACTTACTGCTGTTGTTCTGGTCACTCCGGCCTTGAGTGACCGCCCGAGCCGTGCTGCGTCCACCAGGTCCTGGACTCGGCCAACCCCCAGGTGATTCTGGAGCGTGGTCCTGAGCTCCTGTCTGACCTTCCCTCTCTTCTGGCCGTTCTCACCAGGGATCCACCTATGTCCGGCTCCCTCGGGTCTCTTGGTGGGTACACCCTTGTCTCTGGGTTCCCTGACCCTATGCACGGTTTGCCTTCCGGGTGGATTTAGTGGGTGGTCGTGGCAGATCCTGCCCACGACCTCCGGTCTCTGGCTAAGGATTAGTGCCCTCCACCAGCTTGGGATCCGGTACCCTTGTGCCAACTCTTCACCCTCTGGTCTAATTTTGGGTTCTTGGAGTTCCCTCTTCTCCCCCTCTGGGTCCTTCTTTTCTCCTCTCTCTCACTCTCTTGGCCTTGGAGCTGGCTGAGCTGCTCTGCTTGTCTGCCCAAACCTCTACAAAAGACCCTGTTCTAAGATGGTTCCCACCTTATATACTCCCTCTATGTGTGAGCTCACTTGACCAGCACCCAATGAGCTCCTAGCATTACCCAGACTGCTCCCCCTATCTGCCCCTACACTACTGGGATGTTCCACCCCCCTCCCACTCCAGCCAGGGACAGACACTGTCGTACCTGCACATTTCTCTAGTGGGAGTACCATTGGTCTGTCCCCCGGAAATGGGATGTGTGTAGTGCATGCAGCCTACTGAGCTCAGTTCCACACTCCATCCTTACCCGGGAGTGGAATATCACACCTCTGGCTGAGGTGCAATACCCCTGTAGCAGCCGAATCCTCAGGGTGCTACATTCCCCCCTGGTAAATCACAGCACGTCCTCGGGCTGTAAGAGAACAAACATCCAAAACATACAATTTTTTTCATAAACATAAACATATAAAACATCACATATATTATCAGCAATAAAACTTTTCATATAAATAACATTCTTGTTCCTCCGGCCACGGTGTATCTTGTGACCGGGAAAAGTGCGACAGTCTCTTCAAGAAAAAACAACAGTTTCCTATAAAACCGGTAGGGGGGCGCCTTAGAAAGCGCAACTATATACAAGGGGAATATGGCCGCTCTCAGTCCTCGGCCAGGTAATGGGAACAGGGACACAGGGGTTAACAGTTCACTCTTGTCCCAACGGGGACATATTTAAAGCAGCAACAGTTCACTGTACCCCGATGGGTAACTATTTACAGTCTCTTTACCGTACTTTAACGACGGCGTCCTCCTGCTCCTTCTTTGGATTCAGACCCGTCCGGGTCCTCCTGCTCCTCCTCACACCGCAGCTCCTCCTCCGTCAGGCGATGTACATGGAGGGCGTAGGGTCCTTTGGCACACTTGTGCCGGGTGAACGTGACCTCGTCCCCTACGTACAGGTCACGACCTCTGTGTCCCTCCGGCAGATGGCTTTCTACGTCTCTGCAGGTGACAAAGACGTCGCCGGGGGTATGATGGTCTCTTATGAAGCCCCACCCATGCTGCAGGTTGAATTTAATCACAGTCCCGGTGGTACGGGGACCATGAGCTGCACGGGGGTTCCTCCTGGTCCGGCTCTTCTGCTCCGCGCTCCTTATCTGTGCTTGCTGTTCCCGGACCCGCCTCTCTCTCCGCTCCTTCTCGAAGACCTCGAGCTGCTGGCGGCAGCACTCTGCACGCTCGGCTGCGGCCGCCCGAGTCTCCTGAGTGAACCCCATGAGGTCTCCTCCGGTGGGGTCCCACTCGAATTGTGCTTCTTCTAGCGGGGGCTGGGTCCTCCTGACTGGCTTCGGAACCGGAATCAGGGGCTCATCTAGGGGTCTTTCTTTCCGGAGTCGGGGATGGTGAAACTCCGGTGGCCACACAAAGGGCTGCCCATCCGGGCACGTATGCTGGGCGAACAGGTCCTCACCAAGGTGCGGTACTTTAGGTGTTATGGGCGCTGTGGTGGTAGCGGCGCCCGGGTTGACCAGGCCTTGCGACCAGGCTTGGGGCACGCTAAAGGAAAAGGGCACCGTAAGAACGGCGGCGCCCGTGGTTACTCGGCCCTGCGACCAGGCTGGTGGCTCCGCGGAGGTAGGGGGCGCTGTTGGAATGGCGGCGCCCGGGTGTACTAGGCCTTGCGACCAGGCCGATGGTATTTAATGCTTTGCCGCGCTCAGGGTCGAAGCGCGTGACGTCACAGGGGTCGCGGCCGCGGTTTCCGGTTGAGGCCTAGTCTGCGGCGGTGACGATGCAGCGACGGGCACGGCAGGGGGAATTTCGGGCTCTGCGACGGGGAGCTGGGGCAGGCACGCGGTTTCCTGGCTCGGGGTAGAGACGTCCCCTTTACCTGCCTCCGTCCGTTCAGCTCCCTTCTCGGCGCCATCTCCGGCCTTGAGTCCTCCTGCACCATCCTCAGAGGCGGTCTGTCTCCTCGTCTCGGGTGGCGTGCTCCGCTGACGGGTTTCGGTCTGCTGGGCCATCTCTCGGCTCCACTCCGCCAACGTCTCTCGCTGCACCCGGGCCATCCTCCGTGCGAGGCCCTCCAGCGCAGTCTGTGCACACTCCCGGTCTCGGGGGAGCTGTGCCAGGACCTCCACTAGGCCTAGTGGGGTTGTGGCTTGTAGCAGGCTCCTGACCACTGGGTCGGTGCTGCCTGACTCTCCCTCCATCTCCGGGTAGGCTTTCTCTGGACTCCTCTCCAGACTTCTTGTCTCCGGGTGCGCTCTCTCCAGACTGCTCCAGGCGACACCCATCTTCGCTCTCTTGTTCTGTCTCCGCCCACATTGAGGGTGGTCCCGGGGCAACTTAGTGATTGTCAGTTCCAGGGGCAGTTCTCTCACGCTGATGGACACTTCCAGCATCACAGTCTCTGTTGGTGGGCGCGGTTTCCGCTTTTGGCGCCATTCTTCGACCTGGCCCACGATGGAAGGTGGCCTCTTGCCACCCTCTGGCACGCCCATAATGGCGTCCGCTCTTCCAAGGCGGGAAATCTTTGGAAATGGCGGGAAAAAGCTGCAAATGGCGGACAACCGGCGGGAAACGACCTGTGATGGGGTCCGTTTGCGGGGACCCTCCGGAACCGGCGGGAGACTTCTTTTTAAGGTAACGGTGAACTTCTCTTCAGGCACGCAGTACCCGGTTGTTGCGGGCACGTTATCCTGCCGACTATGCCAAAGTTGACGCGCCCCCTGGGCCAGTGTTGTTTGGGGGATACCCGGAGCCGGATCAGATGGGGGTTGTAGTCTCCGAGTGGCGGTGACCCGGTCCGTGCCCAGGGTGTCAAGCTCAGTGTGTGGCAGTCCTACAGATGTTGCTGGATGTTCTTTCGTGTTGACTACGCCACCCGTTGATTTGCGGTCAATACGGCCGCCGCTGCAGCAGGGTCCGCTGAGGCTGGTGGTGTGTGTGCAGCTTCGGGTAGTATAACCCCCAACGGGAGGGGTATAGCCTCAGGGGGTCAGTTGTAGAGGGTGGTGGTTGTGGTGGTGCAGTGAGGGTGGTAATAAGACTCAGAGTCGGGCTGTGCAGTTCAGGGTCTTTACTTACTGCTGTTGTTCTGGTCACTCTGGCCTTGAGTGACCGCCCGAGCCGTGCTGCGTCCACCAGGTCCTGGACTCGGCCAACCCCCAGGTGATTCTGGAGCGTGGTCCTGAGCTCCTGTCTGACCTTCCCTCTCTTCTGGCCGTTCTCACCAGGGATCCACCTATGTCCGGCTCCCTCGGGTCTCTTGGTGGGTACACCCTTGTCTCTGGGTTCCCTGACCCTATGCACGGTTTGCCTTCCGGGTGGATTTAGTGGGTGGTCGTGGCAGATCCTGCCCACGACCTCCGGTCTCTGGCTAAGGATTAGTGCCCTCCACCAGCTTGGGATCCGGTACCCTTGTGCCAACTCTTCACCCTCTGGTCTAATTTTGGGTTCTTGGAGTTCCCTCTTCTCCCCCTCTGGGTCCTTCTTTTCTCCTCTCTCTCACTCTCTTGGCCTTGGAGCTGGCTGAGCTGCTCTGCTTGTCTGCCCAAACCTCTACAAAAGACCCTGTTCTAAGATGGTTCCCACCTTATATACTCCCTCTATGTGTGAGCTCAGGTGACCAGCACCCAATGAGCTCCTAGCATTACCCAGACTGCTCCCCCTATCTGCCCCTACACTACTGGGATGTTCCACCCCCCTCCCACTTCAGCCAGGGACAGACACTGTCGTACCTGCACATTTCTCTAGTGGGAGTACCATTGGTCTGTCCCCCGGAAATGGGATGTGTGTAGTGCATGCAGCCTACTGAGCTCAGTTCCACACTCCATCCTTACCCGGGAGTGGAATATCACACCTCTGGCTGAGGTGCAATACCCCTGTAGCAGCCAAATCCTCAGGGTGCTACAATACCAATTCCTTTACACATTCAATTGTAAAACGTAATATGTATTATAAATTCTTGCCTGTCAGAGAGGTTTGGCCACGTATAGTGATCATATAGTCATTCGATATTATGATTGTCTACTGGTCTAAATGGATTGTCTTTAATCCTTCTAGTTTTTGCTACATATGTGGAGGAGTCACTTTTGCGTCACAAAGGTGAAAAGACTACCCCAATAAGGAAAGCCTATAACCTGAATTTTGGCTGCAGAATAGGTTATCAGGAGAAAAGTTAGGCTCCACACATACAGTATTCTGCCATAGATGTGCATTACATCTTACCCAGTGGTTGCATTGGAAGAGGCAATCTATGTCTTTTGCAGTTCCAATGATCTGAAGAGAGCCAACAGATCACACTACCAATTTCTATTTCTGCATGGAGCCCCCCATTAGAAAAGAAGTTTCAATGAAGAAGAAATGGACTTTACAGTATCCATACCTTCCTATGCAATTCACCCAGTACCACATACAGAAGAACTGCTGGTTCCAAAAGCATCAGAAACATTTTCTGTCGAGTCAAGAGAGAAAGAAAAGGGTGCTTGGTGTTAAGAAGCATCTTCCTCTCATGATCCAGACTTTCTGTCAGCACACTCAAATGAACCACACCTTAGAACACAAAGTGAACTTAATGATCTTGTTAGAGATTTTGATTTGTCCAAGAGTAAGGCTGAGCTCTTAAGTTCCAGGTCACAGCAGTGGAATCTCCTAGCTGACAATGTTCGGATTTCTTTGTTCCGCAACCGTGATAATCATCTTGTTCAATGCTTCTTCATGGATGGCAATCTTGTGGCATGCAACAATATCAACAGTTTAATGGAAGCTCTGAAGATAAGTCATAATCAAGAGGAATAGAGGTTCTTCATAGATTTGTCCAAAACAAGCCTAAAGCCGTCTAGCTGTATAATAGCAATGCACTACCTTCAATTCCATTTGATTTTGCAGTCCACATGAAAGAAACTTATGAAAACATTAAACAGCCATTCAGGTGTCTGAACTATGACCAATTTTTGTGGCCCCTGTATGGTGACTTAAAAGTGGTTTCCCTCTTACTTGGACTCCAGGGTGGATACAGAAAGTACTGCTGCTTTCTGTGTGAGTGGGCTGAGACTGGCCTCTCCAACATTCACTTCAGCCAGTGAGCAAAAATGTCATGTTTCCAACACTTGTTGACCCACATAAGATTTTGTTACCACCATGAACAACTTTGTTAAGACAATGGATAAAAATGCAAAATAATTCAAGTAATTCATTGATAAATTTCCAAGGTTGAGTGAACCAAAGATAAAGGAATGTGTCTTTACTAGTGATGAGGGAACCCGTGGATGTTTGGGTTCGCTGGGTTCAACCGGACTATTTAAAAAGTCTAGTTCAGGACCTGAACTTGACCCCAGACCCCGAACTTTTTACAAGTCAATGGGAACCTGAACTTCAGTACTGTAAAATGGCTGTAAAATGGTCGAATTAAGGGGTAGGGGGCTGCAAAAGGAAGAAAAATGGGGGTAAGTACAGGACAATTGTTCTGCAAACAAATGTGGATAGGGAAATTACTTAAAGGGGTTCTGTCACAATAGCAATCATGGTAAAATAGAAAGTAAATGAATAACATAAAAATGTTAACAGTGCCCTCACACTGAGGCATGCTACCAGGAGTCCAGTTAAAAAATTGACCTACAGAGCACAGGGGCAAAGTACCCCTACTGAAGCAACTTACAAATTTCACCCACAGAGCATGGGGCAGAGTACCACACATCTCCAAAATGTCAGCTCCAGTAGCGTATTTTACAAATGCCGCTGACGAAAAGCTGTTAGTATTATCTTGGATCAAGCTGATGGTTCACTGAGAGGCTTGATATCGGCAGTCCAGTTAAAGATTTCATCCACAGAGCATTTTTTCACATTTCCTCCAGAAAACCTTATAATAAATTTCACTCACAGAGCATGTTTTCGCATTTCCCCCACAAAAGCTGATAACAAATTTCACCTACAGAGTATGTTGCAGAGTACATGCTGTGGCTTAAAGTCACAGTACTACCACAGATATGGGTTAAAGAATAAACACAGCTTCTTTTGGTACAGTAACTCCATAGAAGCTGATAACAAATTTCAGCCACAGAGCATGGAGCACAGTACCCCAACATAAGCTGACAACACATTTCACCCAAAAAGCTTGTTTTCACAGTTCGCCTACAGAAGTTGATAACAAATTTTACCCATACAGCATGTTTTCACATTTACCCACAGAAGTTGATAACAAATCTCACCCACAGAGCACTTTTTCACATACAGTTCACAGAAGCCGCTAACCAATTTCACCCACAGAGCATGTGTCACAGTACCCCCACAGAAGCTGAATAAAATTTTTTCCCCCAGAACAAGGGGCATAGTACCCCCACAGGCCGGGTTGCAGAGTACACACAGGGACTTTTGCCACAGTGCTCCAACAGGTGGGGTTACAGAGTACACATGGGTAACGAAAATCATGGTTCTATTCCAGAGAGGCAGCCTGATAAATGGGTACCACATCCAAGGAAGGCAGCAGCCAAGCAAATTAACCACTTCTCAACTGAGTCAGCAGTTGATGTTGCGAAACAAAATAGCCATCCATGACAATTTAGAGGCTCTGTAATTGAAATGAGTACCGTATTTTTCCGACTATAAGACGCACTTTTTTTCTTCAAAATTTTGGCGTAAAGTGGGGGGTGCGTCTCATAGTCCGATATATACTGTGGCTGTGGGTGATGTGGGATGGGGGGGAGCTGCAGCGGCTGAGGAGTGGGGCATAGGAGGCAGCAGCCGCCTACTGCAGCCTACACTGTGCCCGCTGCTAAATAAAATGAATATTCACTGCTCCCCATGCTTCCTGGTATGTATGGCACCCTTCATCCCTCATTTTGGTATGTATGGCGCCCCTCATCCCTCTTCCTGGTATGTATGGCACACTTCATCCCTCATCCTGGTATGTATAGCCCCCTTTATCGCTCTTCCTGACATGCTTGGCACCCCTCATCTTGGTATGCTTGGCACCCCCTGATCCCCATTACGCTGCACACGAAAAAAATAAACAATTAAACTCACCTCCTCTCTTCTCCAGCGCAGCGTCCCGCTCTGCTGCCGACAGGGATCTCAATGTGTGAGATGTGCCCTCACACTGTGAGATGGTCTGCCGGAATAGTCACTGCTGCCCACGCTGGGACTGTGTGCGTGGGGAGCAGTGACCATTCATTCTCCTTAATAGCGTGCACACTGTACCCGCAGAGTGGCTCCTGCTGCGGCCGGCGGTCTGTGTGCTCGCTATTAAAGACCATGAATATTCACTACAACCCACTCCCATGCCATACATGCCAGTAGCCGCTCTGCGGGTACAGCGTGTGCGCTATTAAGGAGGGTGAATGGTCATTGCTCCCCACACAAAGTCTCGGCGTGGGCAGCAGTGACTATTCCAGCAGACCATCTCACAGGGTGAGGGCGCATGGCAGTTACGCCATGCACGGCTAACACAGTGAGATCCCTGTCGGCAGCAGAGCAGTACGCAGCACTGTAGAAGAGAGGAGGTGAGTATAATTGTTTACTTTTTTTGTGCAGTATGATGGTGATCAGAGGGTACCAAGCATACGAAAAAGAGGGGTGCCAAGCATGACAGGAAGAGAAATGAGGGGGGCATATACATACCAGGATGAGGGATGAAGGGTGCCATACATACCAGGAAGAGGGATGTGGGGGGCTATACATACCAGGATGAGGGATGAAGGGTGACATACATAACAGGATGAGGGATGAAGGGTGCCATACATACCAGGAAGAGGGATGAGGGGGGCCATACATACCAGGATAAGGGATGAAGGGTGCCATACATACCAGGATGAGGATGAGGGGGGAAATACATACCAGGATGAAGGGTGCAATACATATAAGGAAAAGGGATGAGAGGGGGCCATATATACCAGGATGGGGGATATTAAGAGAATCGGGGGACATTACCCCTATAAAAGTGACAACATTTTTTGCCTAAATTTTTTGTTTCTAGTTTCCTCCTCTAAAACCCATGTGCGTCTTATGAGCCAGGGTGGTTTATAATCAGAAAAATAAGGTAGTTAAATCTAGTGATGAGCGAGCACTAAAATGCTCGGGTATTCGTTGTTCGAGTATAGCAAATTGGAATGCTCGAGTGCTCGGTCCGAGTAACGAGCCCAATGTAAGTCTATAGGAAACTCGAGGATTTTTCCGGCGGCTCCCGCCAGCGTTCTGCAGAAGGCCTAAAAATTGCCCAAATTGATAAGAACAGTGCTCAAATGACATGGGAAGAGCATGGGGAAGACCCCTGGAAGCATTTCTGACTACCAGGTCAATGCTGTCAATAATGTTTTCAGAGGTAATACACCTCTATTACGGACTTACAATAAAACATACAAAAACAAAAACAAAATGCATTTTCCTGGAAAATATGTTAAGAAATATCCTTTCCAGGGTAATGACTTGTATATAAGGCAAAATAAATAACTAAAAACAAAAATGCTCCTCCACACCTTGGGCTATGTTCACACATAGCGTTTTTGAAGCATTTTTGTACTTCTGCATTGGTTTCAACTAAGACAAATACATCCACCAGGAAATGTAATTTTAACATTTTACAACCCTATCTGGCCATGTGGTGTGTGACACATCATCAGACACATTCTGTTTCATTTATGATAGAGGGACTCTGAAAGTCACAAAGCCCATTTTTATAGGTCCATCAGGCGGCCCTTACTATTCATAAAGGGCCAACAGTCGGCCCTCGCTATTGTTAGAGAACCATCAGCCGGCTATGCTTTGTTGTTCCCATTATTAACAAGTGGGTCTCCTATAATGTTGTTGTGTATGCGGTGACTGAAAGGGATTCCAAAAATTTGGATGCAACCCAATACCCCTTTGAAGAGACAAAGAGGAGGGTCTCAGTAAAAAAAATGCTCCCATTATAAAGGAGTGGGTCTCATATAGTGGTAATGCCCATGCTGTGACTGCAACGGCTGCTAAAATTTAGGAAAAACACCCACTAATAATTTAAAGATACAAAGAGTTGGACCACAGTAATGAGTACAACATGTTCCCATTAGAAAGGAGAGGGTCTGTCATTCAGTTATAGGGTATGCAGTGAGTGCAACGGCTGCCAAAATTTAGGAAAAACCCTAATAACAATTTAAAGACACATAGAGCTGGGCCACAGTAACGAGTACGACATGTTCCCATTAGAAAGGAGAGGGTCTTCTATTCAGTTATTGGGTATGCAGTGAGTGCAACGGCTGCCAAAATTTAGGTAAAACCCCACTAGCAATTTAAAGACACATAGAGCTGGGCCACAGTAATGGCATGTTCCCATTAGAAAGGAGAAGGTCTGCTATACAGTTATAGGGTATGCAGTGAGTCCGACGGCTGCCAAAATTTAGGAAGAACCCCATTAACAATTTAAAGACACATAGAGATGGGCCACAGTGACGAGTATGACATGTTCCCATAAGAAAGGAGAGGGTCTGCTATTCAGTTATAGGGTATGCAGTGAGTCCAACGGCTGCCAAAATTTAGGAAAAAACCTACTAACAATTTAAAGACACATAGAGATGGGCCACAGTAACAACATGTTTCTATTAGAAAGGAGAGGGTCTGCTATACAGTTAAAGGGTATGTAGACAGTGCAATGGCTGCCAAAATGTATGAAAAACCCCACTAACAATTCAAAGACACATAGAGCTGGGCCACAGTAATGAGTACGACATGTTCCCATAAGAAAAAACAGAGTCTGCTATTCAGTTATAAGGTATGCAGTGAGTGCAATGGCTGCCAAAATTTAGGAAAAACTCTAACAATTGTAAGGCGGCGATGTTCACACCGTGCAGTAACCGAGGCAGTAACCCAAGCATGTACAATATAAACAGCTTTTATTTCAGCAACTCACGGGTTAACAGAAAGTCCTCCGGTTCGTAGCCGGGATTAACAGAAGTCCATACACAATGGTTGCCGTGGGCAATGGCCACGCCGGGCAGCTCAGAGCCTGATGGGTGCAGGGCCTTCCCTGGCGTGGGTTCAGCTATACACAGTCCTGCGAGTTTTCCTGCTATCTTCCTAGCAGGTCCCAACACTGAACAACACTAATCCTTAGTAGTGTTGAGCGAGTGTGGCACCCCTGAGGGTTCAGTCGCCACAGAGGTACTGCACCTCACCCAGAGGTGTGGTGTCTCCTTCTCTCAGGTAAGGAGGGAGTGCTGCCCGGAACCCCAACACTCGCATTCAACACTACACTACTCCAGGCCGGCTGGAAGGGCAAGATGCATGTGCACAATGCTGAGCTCTGTCCCTGGAGTGGGGGGAATCAAAGGTAGGGGGAGCCAGTAGTGGGTGTGGGTGGAGGAAGCAGGGTAGGGGAGCACCATAGAAGGAGGTACTAAAGGGAAGCCATCTTAGGGTGGCAGAACAGAATGAGCAGTCAGTGAGAGGAGAGAGTGAAGACAGTCTGGGAGCAGAGTCTCCTTAGGAGCTCTGCCCCACGAGTAGGGCCTAGTCCTAGAGGCCCAGGAGGGGACCAGAGGAGGAAGGCTCCGTTCTACTGAAGGGATCCAAGGGGATACGGCGAGTGCAGGACGGCACCCATACGCCCCGAATCTGTCAGAAGACAGAGGGATCAGGCTGCAAGAAGGGGACCGGCCCCTGGACCAGCCGTGTTACTCCAGGTCTCGGCTGGAAAAACCGGAGGCTTCTGGCTTTCATAGTTTAGTTGCCAAAGCCTCATTCCAATCACTGTGAGGGTCAAGCAGGTCCGGGAACTCCAGTTAGACAGGAGGGGCTTCAGAGCACCCGAGCGGGACTGTGAGTGGGGAAGCGCAGGGCAGGAGGGAGAAGACCCAGCCTGAAGTCGGTCTAGAGAGTAACATAAGGAAAACGGGCTTCCGTTAAGTGCTCCTAATCTACCTGAGGAAGAGCTGAACCCCCGGTCTGGTGAACGCAGCACGACATGGGAGGCTGGCACCCGTGCAGTGTATCAGTGGAACATACATGAGAACTGTGAGTAAAGACTCGGACGACTGCACTGCACTGCCTCCGTCCATTATTTCAGCTGCGCCATCTATCCCCCTGCACTACAATGCCCAGCGCAAACAACAATATCCACACTGCCCTGGAGCTAGCTCTTCCTGTGGAGAGCCACACCATCCCTGCTGCAGTAACATCAGCTTCAGAGGACTGCTCCGCAGTGGTGGCTCCCTTTGGCCGCATTCCACAGGTGGCGACACGAACACTTCCTAAAACTACAAACCCCTTACAAATAACATGTCTCCTTTTTGTTAACTGCCCTGGGCCACGGACTGGGCCAGCCACCGTGATATCCCACACCAGCATCCATAGGCCCGGCTGCCGAGTACCCCACGGTCCTGGGGGCGCGTCACGAGCATGCTTGACACTGCTCAGTACTCGCCCGAGCATCTCACTACTCGCGATGTTCAGCGAGCACCGAGCATTTACGGATTACTCGGGCGGGAGCTCGGGTCTCTGCCCTGCACGTTTGGCGCTCTTTACAGAGCCAATGAACATGCAGGGATTGCAAGCCAGTCACTGTAATGCTGCAGCCATGTTGGTTGTGGGCATTTCAGTGATTGGCTGGCCGCACAGCGTCACCTCGAGTATTTAAAACGGGGTGCCGCCATCTTGGACACAGTCACTCCGGATTAGACAGTGTAGGGAGAGTGCTGCTGAGTTAGGGAGAGATATATAGTGCGAAATACGTAGTGTAGGGTCTCTAAAGCCTGCCAAATCAAACAAACAGTCCTTCTCAGGACTAATATCCATCCCAGAAATCAGGCAGGCAGGCACGCTCTATAGGAGACGCAGTGGTTATACCAGCAAACGCTGCATTACAGTCCTGTGTGTTCCAGTTGGTCAAATTGCTAGACTTATCCCCCTGTATCACGGGCCAGGAAAAAATCATTTTTTTTCCATCTAAATCCTGTATTTATTTTTCCTCTGTCAGACTGTACAAATACGCGTCTTATTAACATTTTGGTATTTCCCCCTCCTTGAAAAAAAATTGAGTGTGTCTGTGACTGTTCAGACACAAATAAGAGTCTGGTGTAGGCCAGAGAAATAGAACTGTGGTTTTGCAGTTCCATGGGTCAAATCTCTGTATTATCCTGCTTTTAGCATTCTTGCTGTAAAAAAAAACTGTAATAGCGTCTCCCTGACTGGTCAGACACCAATATATCTGTTTAAAAAAGTCTGGAGTAGGCCAGAGAAATAGAACTGAGGTTTTGCAGTTTCACGGGTCAAATCTCTGTATTATCCTGCTTTTGGCATTTTTTGCCGTAAAATAAAATGTAATAGTGTCTCCCTGACTGGTCAGGCACCAATATATCTGTTTAAAAGAGTCTGGTGTAGGCCAGAGAAAGAGAACTGTGGTTTTGCAGTTTCATGGGTCAAATCTCTGTATTATCCTGCTTTTGGCATTTTTGCCGTAAAAAAACTGTAATAGTGTCTCCCTGACTGGTCAGACACCAATATATTTGTTTAAAAGAGTCTGGTGTAGGCCAGAGAAAGAGAACTGTGGTTTTGCAGTTTCATGGGTCAAATCTCTGTATTATCCTGCTTTTGGCATTTTTGCCGTAAAAAAACTGTAATAGTGTCTCCCTGACTGGTCAGACACCAATATATCTATTTAAAAGAGTCTGGTGTAGGCCAGAGAAATAGAACTGTGGTTTTCCTCTTCCACGGTTCTAATCTCCACTTTATTACCCTTTTTCCATTGATAGTGCGAGTGTAACCTATTTTACTCCATTTTCAATGGGCAAGGCGCGTGGCAAGGGACGTGGAACTGAATGTTCTGGTGATGGTGCGTGTAGAGGACGGGGCCATGGCCAAGGTGAAAATGTGCCACAACCAACAGCCACATCTTCTCGCTCCCACTTCTTGACCGAATTATTAGGGAAACACACTACAACACCAGCATTGCGAACTGATCAGTGGGAACAGGTTATTAATTGGATAGCAGATAATACTTCCAGTTACCTGGGCACCACCACCTCCGGTCTGTCTTCCACACAGTCAAGTTTTAGTAGCCATGATTCTCGACCGCATACTCTTCCTCACCCTGATACTCCTTCCTCCCACCATGCCGAGTGTCGTCAGACAGCAACTGATCCCACACTTGGACACTCTGAAGAGCTGTTCACTGGTCCATTTCCAGATTTGTGCCCCTCGCCTGCTCCGCTTGAAGTGGTGGAAGAGGAGATCCCATGTAGCGATGCCCAAATATTTGAACAGCCATGGCCACATGAAGTCGACGCTGGCAATTTGTCACAAGAGGTAGACGATGACGAGACACAATTGCCACGAAGTGAGGAGGATGATCATGGTGCGCAAGTGGAAGAGGAGGAGGTGGTGGATGATCTAGTAACTGACCCAACATGGCAGGAGGACACGCAGAGCGAGGCCAGCAGCACACAGGGGGAGGGAGGCAGAGTACTCCAACAGGCAGGAAGAAGCAGTGTGGTGGCCACACACAGAAGGCGGGCAACAGTTCCCCGTAACACCAACACGAGGGACGTTGCCAGTACAACCGGTAGGTCTTCCAGAGTCTGGAAATTTTTTAAAGACTCTGCTGATAACCCCAGAAAGGCCATTTGTACCACCTGCCATGCCAGCATCAGCAGGGGTGACAAAACTACCAGCCTGACCACCACCAGCATGATCAGGCACATGTCAGCAAAGCACCCGACTTTGTGGGGCGAACCCCAGGGTCCACGACCAGTGTCAGCGGGTACTGCTTCTTCCGCTGTTGTGCATGTAATAGAACCCCCTGTTGTGCGTGCAAGGCAATCCCCTGTCCATACTGCATGCAAAGATGCCCCCTCCTCTCAGTCTTCACTTGTTATGGCAGTTTCTCAAGAAACAGCATCAACGTCAACATCCACGTCCCACCGCAGCGTTTAATTGTCCATATCCCAGAGCTTTGAACAAAAGCGCAAATTTGCAGCCAAAACCGTCTTGTTAAGCTACTGCGACCTCCACCATTTTTCCAAGGGGCATTAAAACCGTCTTGTTAAGCTACTGCGGCCTCCATATCTCGTCCAAGGGGCATTAAAACCATCTTGTTAAGCTACTGCGACCTCCACCACTTTTCCCAGGGGCATTGATATTGTCTTTTTATTCCACTGCAACCTCCACCATTCTTCCAAGGGGCATTAAAACCGTCTTGTTAAGCTACTGCGACCTCAACGTCTCTTCCAAAGGGCATTACAACCGTCTTGTTAAGCTACTGCGACCTCCACCACTTTTCCCAGGGGCATTGATATTGTCTTTTTATTCCACTGCGACCTCCACCATTCTTCCAAGGGGCATTAAAACCATGTTGTTAATCTACGATGACCTCCATGTCTCTTCCAAGGGGCAAAAAAAACGTCTTGTTAAGCTACTGCGACCTCCACCACTTTTCCAATGGGCATTGCATTTCCTCCTAATTTTAGTCAGCTTTTGCTTTTCAATGCATAGGTGAACACTAAGTGAGATTCAGTCCCCAATAATGGGTAGAAGGTTTTTAGTATGATGTAATCCACGTCTGTTTCAAGGGGCATTGCAGTTCCTCATAATTTTTGGAAAGCCTTCCATTCACTGCTTAGGCCATCAGTGCACAGTAGACCCAGTTGCTATAAATGGAAAAAACGGTTTAGTTAAGGCCCTCTGACCTCCATGTCACTTCCAAGGGGCATTGGAGTCCCTTGAAATTTTTGGTAGGCATTGCACTCACTGCATGCCCTATAACTGTGTAGACGAACTGCTCCTTTTGGTACAAAAACATATCCTTCAAGACATGTGTGGTTGACTGGCCTGATATTGATGTGAATGGTCCCTGTCCCTCCTGCTCTTTCTCCTTTGCCACCACCTCATCCATCATTCATCACCTGAAACTTTGTTTTAGCGGGAGTCATAGAACTGGGATAGTAGCAGGAAAACATCCAGCAATCCTCGGAGGAGGTAGGATATGCGCCAAAACACTGACCACCTCAGGCCTAGCCGCTACTACATACATGCGCTTGCATTACAAGAAAACAAATCAGACTCTAACTTCTATCATCATCATCATGCTCCTCACCTTGGCACTCTCAACTCCCCTGATGGAGAAGCCAGGGCCCTCCGGAGGAGTCTGGTTCTCTAGTGGGCTCGTCCAATGATGCCCTAAAGCAGACCAGGCTAAGAAAAGTGTGGGGGAAGTTGACAGGAGAAATAGGGGCGGCTGGGGACCGTTTATGGACACCCGGCTTCCCCCTGGCGGCTGGGGACCGAGCGTGGACACCCGGCCGCCGGGCGGCTGGGGACTGAGTATGGATTCCAGGCCACCAACGCAGCCATGACATGGTGGCCGGCGTCTGCCTCCACAGGCCTAAAAGGCCCAATTTCAAGTGCAAGCAAGCTAGCAGTATGGTATTGCAGCCTGGGGGTGGGTGGTTGGCTGCATATTTGCGCTTGCATTGCAAGGAATGGGGGAGGTACAATTGAACACTGCCCTGGGTAAAGGACTTGCACGGGGATAGTTGCAAGTCTGCATCTTCTGATGCTGCAAGGATCACTTCTGATGGACACACTTTTAGGCAGTGACCTGGGTGTCAAAGATGCTTCCAGGGGTCTTCCCCATGCTGTTCCCATGTCTTTTCAGCACTGTATGCATGTGTCACACAGCACATGGCCAGATAAGGTTGTAAAATGTTAAAATTACATTTCCCGGTGAATGCATTTGTCACGGTTGAAAGCAATACAAAAGTGCAAAAACGCATAAAAAATGCTACTTGTGAACATAGCCCAAGGTGTGGAAGAGTATTTTTGTTTTTGGTTATTTATTTTACCTTATACACAAGTCTTTACCCTGGAAATGAAGTTCCTTAACATATTTCACAGGAAAACCGTTTCAGTTTCGTTTTTGAACTTTTTATTGTGAGCCCGTAAAAGTGGCTTAATACATCTGACCACGTTGTTGACAGCAGTGACCTGGGGGTCAGAAATGCTTCCTGGGGCGATGCCCATGCTGTCCCCATGTCTTTTGAGCACTGTCACTATAGTTTTGGGCACTTTTTAGGCTTTCTACAGACTGCCGAGGGTGCCGCCACAAAAATACTCGGGTCTCCCAAGACTAACATTGGGCTCGTTGCTCGGGTCGAGCACTCGAGTATCACGGTGAGCTCGGCCCGAGCTTCGAGCACCTGAGCATTTTAGTGCTCACTCAACACTAATCCTTAGTGCATGATTTTTAAAGGATATGTGGCAAGAGCCACTGGAAAACCCGGGTTGGAGGGAGGAGGCCGCCCCACTGCCTTCCTATAACCTCCTCCAAGAAATGAAGGCCCTGTCGGGTTTTACTAATCTGCCTTAGCTAGATAGCCTGACCAGGTCAATGCTCACAGTCATTCCAGCAATGCAGCCGCAATTGAGTTTGTGACTGCAATGCACTCCAATGTATTTAATAAGACTCTGTACACATTCTGGGGGATATATAACATCCCCCCTATATGATCCTGGTCACTGCCTCACATATTCCCCCCCTCTGTTCAATCGTGTGGGGTTGAACATTTGACACCATACAGGGTGCCCGGGACAGGGCATCCGCGTTTGCCTGCAACTTCCCAGGGCGATGTTCTACAGAGAAACTGAAATTTTGCAGTGACATGAACCACCTGGTGACTTGCGCATTCCTCTCCTTGGCATTCCTCATCCATACCAAAGGTGAGTGGTCCATCACCAAGCGGAACTGACGCCTGAGTAAATAATAGCGTAGTGATTCCATGGCGCACTTAATAGCCAAACACTCCTTCTCTACCACACCATAGTTTTTCTCTGCCGGGACAAGTTTTCTACTCAAGTAGGTGACCGGGTGCTTTTCACCATTCAGTTTTTGTAACAATACTGCCCCTAGGCTTACCTCCGATGCATCTGTCTGTACAATGAAGGTTTCCTTGAAGTTGGGGCTGATGAGAATCGGCTGTCCATACAGGGCCAACTTCATGGACTGAAAGGCTTCTTCTCCCTGAGGGTTCCACCGAACCATTACCGATTTTTTTCCTTTCAAGAGATCGGTCAAGGCCGCCCTTCTCCCAGCAAAATTAGGTATAAACTGGCGGTAATACCCAAGGATGCCAAGGAACGTCCTCACCTGCTTTGCACTTGACGGTTTAGGCCAGTTTTTTATGGCCTCAACTTTATTGATTTGGGGCTTCATAACTCCTCGGCCAATCACATACCCCACATATCAGGATTCCTCTAGCCCTATCGCACATTTTTCTGGGTTTTCTCTGAGAGAATCCAGCACTGCTTGTACCTGGGATAGATGCGTATGCCAGTGGGTACTAAAGATGATAATGTCATCTAGATACGCGGATGCGTACTCCTGATGAGGCTTGATCACTATGTCCATCAACCTCTGGAATGTACCTAGGGCCCCATGTAACCCAAAAGGTAAGACCACTTAGCGATATAGACCCTTCGGAGTTATGAAAGCGGTCTTTTCCTTCGCTGATTTCGTGAGAGGTACCTGCCAGTAACCCTTGGTGAGATCTAGCGTGGTAAAGTATTGGGCCTGCCCCAGTCTCTCAATCAGCTCATCCACCCAGGGCATTGGATAAAGGTCAAACTTTGACACTTCATTTAATTTTCGGAAATCGTTACAAAAGCGTAACGATCCGTCTGGTTTTGGAATCAGTACGATGGGGCTAGCCCACTCACTCGGTGATTCCTCGATGATGCCTAACTGGAGCATTTGTTTTACCTCAGACGTGATGGCTTGCCTCCGGGCTTCGGGTACACAGTACGGTCTCATTCGCACCCTTGCCCCAGGTTGGTGACAATGTCATGTTGGAGAACTCTAGTCCTACCTGGTACCTCGGAGAACACGTCGGTATTCTGCTGCACCAGAGAGCGAGCCTCCCGTCGCTGCTGCTTAGTGAGAGCATCACTTATCCTGACCTCTCCCCCGGATGCATCCCTGGCTGAAGGTAGAGAACTCTTTGACAGCATGCCCAAAGTGACGTCCGTAACTAAACACTCTCGATCTTTCCAAGGTTTTAGCAGGTTTACATGGTAAAGCTGCTCAGGTTTCCTCCTTCTGGGCTGATACACCCGGTAATTTCCCTCCCCCACCTTTTCTCGAACCTCATATGGCCCTTGCCACTTGGCCATGAGTTTACTCTCGGCTGTGGGTACCAGTACTAACACCCGATCGCCCTTGTTAAAAGTCCTGACCCTGACTCTTTCATTATATGTGCGCCTCTGGGCTGTCTGGGTATCTAACAGATGTTCTGTCACGATGGGCATGACAGCCGCAATCCAGTCCTGCATACTAGCCACGTGTTCAATTATACTCCTATGTGGAGTCGGCTCTTGTTCCCACGTCTCTTTGGCTGCATCCAACAGACCCCTAGGTTGTCTGCCGTACAATAACTCAAAGGGAGAGAACCCTGTGGAAGCCTGGGATACCTCACGGATGGCGAACATCAAATAGGGTAGCAACATGTCCCAATCCCTTCCATCCTTAGAAACCACCTTTTTTAACATGGACTTGAGGGTTTTATTGAACTGTTCTACTAGCCCGTTATTTTGAGGGTGGTACACTGAGGTGCACAATTGTTTAATTTTTAGCAATTTGCACGGTTCCCTTGTCACCTTGGACATAAAAGGGATCCCTTGATACGTCAGGATCTACTTAGGTAGTCCAAGGCGACAGAACATGGCAAACAGCTCCCATGCAATCAGTTTCACCGAGGTGTGGCGTAGCAGTATAGCCTCCGGGTACCGGGTGGCATAGTCGATGACCACCAGTATATGTTGGTGGCCACGAGTGGATTTTACAATGGGCCCTACCAAGTCCATTGCAATCCGTTCAAAAGGTACCTCTATTACTGGCAGGGGTACAAATAGGCTACGGAAACTTGTGATGGGTGTGGTCAACTGACCTCCGCGTAAGGACCTCCATTAGGACCTCCGTGTAAATCCCCGGCCAAAAGAACTGCTGCAAGATACGTTCTTGCATCTTTTTAACCCCTAAGTGTCCACCCAGCAGGTGTTTGTGTGCCAACTCCAGAACTGCCCGACGATACGACTGAGGTACCACTAACTATTCCACGACCTCGTCTCTGATTTTGTCTACCCTATAGAGCAATTCACCGTTGACTACAAGGTGTGGAAATACAGTATCTGCACTGGGCTGTTGAGCTACGCCATTTACCTCTAACACCATTTCCCGCGCCCGAGAGTGGGATCCTGTAGCTGAGCTGTCCCAAACGTGCCCTGGGACACCTCCAGCTTGGGGATCGATGGGGTCTCCTCGACCTATCCTGCCAGCACCTCTAGGGGTGACCTATCGGGGTCACACTCTGTTCCTAGGTTGGACACCCCTACGGCAGGTACCCCTTACTTGGGTTCGTCGGGTACAGCGCCTGTCACACATTTTACTGGGGGAGAGTGGATTTTGTTTTTCCACAGAGTCCAGAACAGGGGCAAGTCTCTTCTCAACAGAGTCCCATAGGGAAGAGTTTTTACCAACCCACCACATGTTTTATGTCTCCACATGACGTGGACAAAACTGCCTCTGCGGTTGGGTACTCTCGGAGGTCCCCATGGATACACACAACCCCGACTGTCCTTCCACTGGGGTTTCTCCTGCCACCAGCGACCCATGTACCAAAGTCACTAGGCTCCCCGAATCTAGGAGTGCCTCTGTGGTGTACCCATTAATCATTACCTGGCACAGTTGGGGTTCACTGTCTGGGGGATAAGTGATCGCAGTGCAGACGGTCTGGGCATACATTGAGACCCGGTTGTTATACCTGTAGTCCATGGACTCCATTGTCAGGGGGCAGTTAGCAACCACATGTCGCGGCCCCTGACACAGCCAGCACCTAAGGGTGGAGGTAATGTTAGGTCTTATGACCGTTTGGGAGCGAACCGGTCTCCTGCCACTCTCATTCTGGGGTACCCCTTCAGCACGGGTATGGTGCTGACTGTCCTCAGCAGAGGGACGCGACCCCTTTCCTGGTTCCTGGGTTGGCAGGGACAGCCGCGAGGGGGCAGAGTCCCGGATAAAGTCCTGAGTGGCCGAGTAGCGTTTGATCAGGCTGACCACCTGGTCGAGTGTGCCGGGGTCCCCTTTCCCCACTCAACGTTGGATAGCGGCTAGCAGAGTCCTCACCAGCCGGTCGACCACCACCCTCTCCACCATCTGGGCTGGAGTCAAAGACTCAGGCTGGAGCCACCTCTTTACCAGCTGCAAAAGGTCATAAGCCTGAGACCGGGTGGGTCGGGTCTCCACATAGGCCCATGAAAATACGCGCTGAGCCCTCATGTATGTATTGACCTCCAGTCGGGCAAGGATCTCACCTTTGAGGCTCTGGTAGTCCTGGGCGTCCTCCCGACTGAGGTCAAAGTAGGCCTTTTAGGCATCGCCAACCAGAAACGGAGCCATCACTTCTGCCCCCTGCCCGGCTGGTAGGTTTTCCCACTCTGCTGTGCACTCATAAATAGTCAGGAAGGCTTCCACGTCGTTCTCCGGTCCCATCTTCCTCAACGCGGAGCGAACCTTGTCCCGGGCCTCTCGTCGTTCCGGGGCTGGTGCTGTCGGCGTCTTCCGCAGAGCGGTGAGCTGCTGCATGATCAGCTCATTGGTTTGCTGTTGCTGCAGCTGCGTGTGGACCAATTTCCTTAACACCTACTTCATTTTGTCCATGGGACGGGCTGAATGGTGGCCGGCCGGATTGTGGTCATGCAGCTGCCGGTTGGGTATGCCTCAGTCACAATGCCCACATTGTCCACCAAGCTGTAAGGCGGCGGTGTTCACACGGTGCAGTAACTGAGGCAGTGACCCAAGCAAGTCCAACATAAACAGCTTTTATTTCAGCAACTCACGGGTCCTCCAGTTCACAGCCGGGTTAACAAAAGTCCATACACAATGGTTGCCGTGGGCAACGGCCACGCCGGGCCGCTCAGAGCCTGACGGGTGCAGTGCCTTCCCAGTCGTGGGTTCAGCTATACACCGTCCTGTAGAGTTTTCCTGCTATCCTCCTAGCAGGTCCCTGAACAACACTAATCCTTAGTGCAGGGTTTTAAAAGGACCTGTGGCAAGAGCCACTGGAAAACCCGGGTTGGAGGGAGGAGGTCGCCCCACTGCCTTTCTGTAACCTCCTCCAAGAAATGAAGGCACTGCCGGGTTTTACTAATCTGCCTTAGCCAGATAGCCTGACCTGGTCAATGCTCACCTTCATTCCTGCATTGCTGCCGCAGTTGAGTTTTTGACTGCAAAGCACTCCAATGGATTTAATAGGACTCTGTGCACATTCTGGGGGATAAATAACGTCCCTCGTATACAATCCCGGTCACTGCTTCACACAATTTAAAGACACATAGAGCTGGGCCACAGTAACGACATGTTCCCATTAGAAAGGAAAGGGTCTGCTATACAGTTAAAGGATATGCACTGAGTGCAACGGCTGCTAAAATGTAGGAAAAACTCTACTAACAATTTAAAGACACATAGAGCTGGGCCTCAATAACGACATATTTCCATTAGAAAGGAGAGGGTCTATCATACTGTTTGCTTATGTGACTGCAATGGCTGTCCTAAATTTGGAGGCACTCCTTGCAAGAGACGTAGAGGTCAGAGGGCCCCCTGAAAACAATTTTACCATTATTAGGAAGTGGGTCTCCCATATTGTTTGCCTATGCAGTAAAGCAACGGCTGCCAAAAATTTGGAGGAACGCCAATGTCCCTTGCAAGAGGCGTAGATATGTTGATATGGTAACATATGGTGGTGATATGGTGGTGGAGGATGAGGATGCGGAGAAGCAGGAAGGCAAGAGCAAATAGACAAAATCAGGAAGCGTATATTCATGTCTGAGTGTGAAGACAGAGTTGCATGGGAATAGAGTTAGACCTCCCAAAAAAAGACACTGTATTTGAGTTTATGTTACGCTGCTATCATTCGATGGTGTGTGTGTACTCGCCTGTACTCCTTGGTTGTCCAACGAACTGTGACCTCTGATGCCAGTGTTTTCAGATGGGAATTTTTTTAAATAATTCCGCAACAAGGGCATTCTGGTACTGCCCCATATTATTAAGCCTGTCCAGCGTGGGAATAAGAGACAGAAAGTTTTCCTTGTAGCGTCTGTCTACCAGTAATGACTGTCACCCAAAATTTGGACAACGTGAGTGTCATGGGAAAGGCAGTGCAACATAAACTCAGCCATGTGTGCCAGACTGCAAAGAGGCAATACTTTCGTGTCCTCACCAAGAAAACGACTCACCATGCTCTCCTCCTCATCCTCCTCCTTCTCTTCCTCCTCCTCCCTGTCCTGAAGCCATCCACGCTGAACAGATGGTATGACAGTTGTGCAGGTAGTACCGTTTATAGAGCAGGAAACTAGCTCATGTTGTTCTTCCTCCTCCTCCTCTAAACCATTGTCACCCAATCCGTTGGGATGAGATGAGTTTGGGCTGTGTGCAATCACCCTATATGGTTTCTTGCTCCATCTCATCGTGCTCTGCCTGCCTGCAATGCCTCCTATTTAATTGTGAGAAGAGAGCATTTCAGAAGACAGAGAAGTGGGATGGTGATGCTAATTATGGCGTCATCACCGCTCACCATCTTGGTGGAGTCCTCAAAGTTTTGGAGGATGGTACCGACAGCCCTGTTGATGCTGGTAGTCAACAACTTCCTTCTTCTGCTCACAAATCCTTCCAAACATCTGCAATGTAGAGTTCCAATGCATGGGGACACCGCAGATCAGTCGGTGAGCCGGAAGCTGCAAATACTGCTGAAGCACGGCAAGGGCGGCGGAAGCTGTAGGTGATTTTCTAAAATGGGCACACAGGTGGAGTACTTTGACAAGCAGCTCTGACAGATCCGGGTAGGTTTTGAGAATCCTCTGAACCACCAGGTTAAGCACATGGGCCAGGCAAGGTATGTGTGAGAGCTCGCCTCATCTCAGAGCCGCCACCAGGTTTTGGCTATTGTCACACATGACTATGCCTGGCTTTAGGGTCAGCAGTGTCAGCCACAGATCTGCCTGCTCTTCCAGAGCTGTCTACAACTCTTCAGCATTGTGCGGTTTGTTACTTAAGCATATTAGCTTCAGCACAACCTGTTGCCGCTAGGCTGAGGCAGTGCTGCAGTGCTTCCAGCTTGCGACTGATGTGGTTATTTTGGAGATGGATGCTGTATTGGAGGAGGAGATGCAGGAGCTGTAGAATGTGGGGGCAACCCTGACTGACCCAGGGCCCGCGATCCTCAGTGTCAGGAGGACTTGTTCTGTCCCAAGGTCCGACTGGGTCCTGACTTCCACTATATTAACCCAGTGTGCCATCAGCGAGATGTACCATCTCTGCCCACAAGCACTTGTCCATGTGTCCGTGGTTAGATGGACCTTCCCAGTAACTGCCTTGTTGAGGGCACGTCTAATATTGTGGGACACGTGCTTGTGTAATGCGAGGATGGCACACCAGGAGAAATAGTGGTGGCTGGGAACCGAGTACCGAGGGACGGCCGCCGCTATCAGGTTGGGGAAAGCTTCCGTCTCCATGAGCCTAGAAGGCAACATTTCGAGCGCAAGCATTCGCAAAATGTGTGAATTTAGTAGTGTGGCCTGTGGGGCATTGGTTACGTATTTGCGCTTGTGTTTCAAGGACTGGGGACAACTGAGCGCTGCGCTGGTAAAAGGACGTGGACGTGCTTGCTGATGGTGCTAGTTGAGAGTGTTCAACGTCAGGTGCAGGGCGGGAGGCATCTTGACATGCGCCATGGACAGTGGATTGGCATGCAAGCACAACAGCAGAAGAAGCAGTGGTGTCACCCGCAGACACTGCTGCTGGACCCTGGGGTTCAGCACACTTAGTTGGGTGCTTTGCTACCATGTGCCTGATCATGCTAGTAGTGGTCAGGCTGCTAGTTTTGCTACCCCTGCTGATGCTGACCTGGCAGGTGGTGCAAATGGCCTTTTTGGGGTTATCTGCAGAGTCTTTAAAAAATAACCAGACTTGGGAAGACCTAACAGTTGTATTGGTAACCTCTATCATTTTGGCGTTACAAGGAATGCTTTCCTGCCTTGTGTCTGTGGCTACCACACTGCTTCTTCCTGCCTGTTTTGGTGCTACGCCTCCCTCCACCTGTGTGCTGCTGTCCTCACTCTGTATGTCCCCCTGCCAGGTTGGGTCAGTTACTAAATCATCCACCACCTCGTCTTCCACTTCCGCACCCTGGTCCTCCTCCTGGCTTACTTGCAATTGTGTCTCATCATCATCCACCTCTTGCGACAGTAATTGCACTTTCCCACCAATGCCTTTGTGTGACCATGGCTGCTCCAATATTTGGGCATCGCTACACGCTTTCTCCTCTTGACTTGCTTGCAGCTGGCCGGGCAAGAGACCCGAATCTACAAATGGAAAAGTGAAAAGCTCTTCTGAGTGTATGATGCACTCTGGAATTCTTTTTAAGCAAATAACCAGGAAAAAGATAAAAAAAATATGTGCCCTGGCCCCTGATATATGTGGCTATGTCTACAATTATATGTAATTATTACAGCAGCAGACAGGACGTTCAATGGACCCTCTTGTGCTGTATCATACACTGCAGTCTGCTATATGCATTGCCTGCCTGCCTTGCACTGATTATATGCAGCTGGATTAGTCCTCAGAAGGATTGTTAGTTCAGATGGATGTATATATATACAGTATATATATATATATATATATATACTGTATATATATATATATATATATATATATATATATATATATATATATACACTGCTCAAAAAAATAAAGGGACAACTTAAACAACACAATGTAGATCCAAGTCAATAACACTTCTGTGAAATCTACCTATCCAGTTATGAAACAACACTGATTGTGAATCAATTTCTCCTGCTATTGTGCAAATGGAACAGACAACTGGTAGAAATGATAGGCAATTAGCAAGATACCCCTATAAAGGAGCGGTTCTGCAGGTGCTGACCACAGACCATTTCGCTGTTCTCATTCTTTTTGGCTGTTGTTTTGGTCACTTTTTTATTTTGCCATTGCTCTCATCCCTAGAGGTACAGTAGCATGAGGCAGTGTCTACAGTACAACCAACAGAAGTTGCTCAGGTAGTGCAGTTAATCCTGGATGGCACATTAGTGCGAGCTGTGGCAAGAAGGGTAGCTGTGTCTGTCAGCACAGTGTACAGAGCATGGAGCAGATACCAGGAGATGTGGAGGGAGCCATAGGAGGGCAACAAGCCAGCAGCAGGACCGTTACCTCCTCCTTTTTGCAAGGAGGAACAGGAGGATCACTGCCAGAGCCCTGCAAAATGACCTCCAGCAGGCCACGAATGTGCATATGTCTGCACAAACAGTTAGAAACCGACTCCATGAGGGTGGTATGAGTGCCCGATGTCCACACATGGGGATTGTGCTCACAGCCCAACACCGTGCAGGACGCTTGGCATTTGCCACAGAACACCAGGATTGGCAAAGTCGCCTCTGGCACCTTGTGCTCTTCACAGATGAAAGCAGGTTCACGCTGAGCACATGTGACAGACGTGACAGAGTCTGGAGACACCGTGGAGACTGATCTGCTGTCTGCAACATCCTTCAGTATTACCGGGTTGGCAGTGGGTCAGTAATGGTGTGGGGTGGCATTTCTTTGGAGGGCCACACAGCCCTCCATGTGCTCGCCAGAGGTAGCCTGACTGCCATTAGGTGCCGAGATGAGATCCTCAGACCCCTTGTGAGACCATATGCTGGTGCAGTTGGCCCTGGGTTCCTCCTAATGCAAGACAATGCCAGACCTCATGTGGCTGGAGTGTGTCAGCAGTTCCTGCAAGATGAAGGCATTGAAGGTATGGACTGGCCCGCCCGTCCCCAGACCTGAATCCGATTGAGCACATCTGGGACATCATGTCTCGCTCCCTCCTCCCACGTCACGTTGCACCACAGACTGTCCAGGAGCTGGCGGATGCTTTAGCCCAGGTCAGGGAGGAGATCCCACAGGAGACCATCTGCAACCTCATCAGGAGCATGCCCAGGCGTTGTAGGGAGGTCATAAAGGGACGTGGAGGCCACACACAGTACTGAGCCTCATTTTGACTTGTTTTAAGGACATTACATCAAAGTTGGATCAGCCTGAGCAGTATATATATATATATATATATATATATATATATACAGTACAGACCAAAAGTTTGGACACACCTCCACATTTAAAGATTTTTCTGTATTTTCATGACTATGAAATTTGCACATTCACACTGAAGGCATCAAAACTATGAATTAACACATGTGGAATTATATGCTTAACAAAAAAGTGTGAAATAACTGAAAATATGTCTTATATTCTAGGTTCTTCAAAGTAGCCACCTTTTGCTTTGATGACTGCTTTGCACACTCTTGGCATTCTCTTGATGAGCTTCAAGAGGTAGTCACCAGAAATGGTCTTCCAACAATCTTGAAGGAGTTCCCAGAGATGCTTAGCACTTGTTGGCCCTTTTGCCTTCACTCTGCGGTCCAGCTCACCCCAAACATCTCGATTGGGTTCAGGTCTGGTGACTGTGGAGGCCAGGTCATCTGGCGTAGCACCCCATCACTCTCCTTCTTGGTCAAATAGCCCTTACACAGCCTGGAGGTGTGTTTGGGGTCATTGTCCTGTTGAGAAATAAATGATGGTCCAACTAAACGCAAACAGGAAGGAAGAGCATGCCGCTGCAAGATGCTGTGGCAGCCATGCTGGTTCAGTATGCCTTCAATTTTGAATAAATCCCCAACAGTGTCACCAGCAAAGCACCCCCACACCATCACACCTCCTCCTCCATGCTTCACGGTGGGAACCAGGCATGTAGAGTCCATCCACCTTTTCTGCGTCGTACAAAGACACGGTGGTTAGAACCAAAGATCTCAAATTTGGACTCATCAGACCAAAGCACAGATTTCCACTGGTCTAATGTCCATTCCTTGTGTTCTTTAGCCCAAACAAGTCTCTTCTGCTTTTTGCCTGTCCTTAACAGTGGTTTCCTAGCAGCTATTTTACCATGAAGGCCTGCTGCACAAAGTCTCCTCTTAACAGTTGTTGTAGAGATGTGTCTGCTGCTAGAACTCTGTGTGGCATTGACCTGGTCTCTAATCTGAGCTGCTGTTAACCTGCGATTTCTGAGGCTGGTGACTCGGATAAACTTATCCTCAGAAGCAGAGGTGACTCTTGGTCTTCCTTTCCTGGGGTGGTCCTCATGTGAGCCCATTTTTTGTAGCTCTTGATAGTTTTTGCAACTGCACTTGGGGACACTTTCAAAGTTTTCCCAATTTTCCGCACTTACTGACCTTCATTTCTTAAAGTAATGATGGCCACTCGTTTTTCATTACTTAGCTGCTTTTTTCTTGCCATAATACAAATTCTAGCAGTCTATTCACTAGGACTATCAGCTGTGTTTCTACCAGACTTCTGCACAACACAACTGATGGTCCCAACCCCATTTATAAGGCAAGAAATCCCTCTTATTAAACCTGACGGGACACACCTGTGAAGTGAAAACCATTTCCGGTGACTACCTCTTGAAGCTCATCAAGAGAGTGCCAAGAGTGTGCAAAGCAGTCATCAAAGCAAAAGGTGGCTACTTTGAAGAACCTAGAATATAAGACATATTTTCAGTTGTTTCACACTTTTTGTTAAGCATATAATTCCACATGTGTTAATTCATAGTTTTGATGCCTTCAGTGTGAATGTACAATTTTCATAGTCATGAAAATACAGAAAAATCTTTAAATGAGAAGGTGTGTCCAAACTTTTGGGCTGTACTGTATATATATATATATATATATATATATATATATATATATATATGTTGTGGAATACCTATACTAACAGGACTTAAATGGACCCTCTTGTGCTGTATCATACTCTGCAGTCTGCCACATACACTGCAGTCTGCCACATACACTGCCTGCCTGCCTAGCACTGATTATATGCACCTGGATTAGTCCTCATCAGGACTGTTAGTTAAGTTGGATATATAAATATGTTGTGGAATACGTATACTAACTATAAGCAAACAAATCTCTCCCTGACACAGCAGCACCTCTCCCCACTCTGCCTGATTCTGGGGCACACTGTGACGAGCATAGCGGAGCCAGGTCTAATATAGACCTGATGATGCTGTGCGGCCAGCCAATCGCTGTAATGCCCACAACCAACATTGCTATGGCAATATAGTGCACGGCAGGCAATCCAAAGAGCACCAAACATGCAGGGAGGGGACCCGAGTTTCCGCCTGAGCAACCCGGAAATACTCGCCGAGCTTGTCGAGCACATTGATGCTCATCACAAGTTAAATCCTTTAATGAGCATTAGGCCCGGTCACAATGGTAGCATAAAATTATTTTTTAGACTCTCTACTCATACAGACAAAGCAGCAGAGTACACAGAGGCTTTTGGGCATAGTACCCCCACAGAAACAAATTTCACCCACTGAGCATGTTTTCACATTTGCCCCACAGAAGCTGATAACAAATTTCACCACACAGCATGTTTCCACATTTACCTGACCGAAGCTGATAACAAATTTCACCCACAGAGCATGGGCAAAATACCCTTTCAGAAGCAGATAACAAATTTTCACCCACAGAGCATGTTTTCACTTTTCTGTTACAGATACTGATAACAAATTTTAACCGACAGAGCATGTTTTCACATTTTCCCCAGAGAAGCTGATTAAAAATTACACACCCAGTTAATGGGGCACAGTAACTCCACAGGCAATCTTGCAGAGTCCACTCAGTGGCTTAAAGGCACAGTATTCCCACAGTTATGGGTTAAAGAATACATACAGCGGCTTTTGTCACAGTAATTCCACAGATATAGGTTAAAGAATATGCACAGCGGCTTTTGGCACAGTACTATCACAGACATAGTTGCATAAAAGTTGAAAAAAAAGTTGAAGATTATAAAAACTTTTGGTTAGCATGGTACTATAACAGACACGGGTGTAGAGTACACATAGAGAGTGTTTGGGAAAACTACGCACACGCAAAACTTAATACTGTCCCTCGCTACGGCTGCATCTTGTCCCTACTCTAAGCAGAGTAGGAATAAAAAATAAGAATTTTGAACCAGGAGGAACAAGTCTAAGATGAGGAGTAGTGGACGGGACAGGGTAGGTTGAAGATGCAGGGCAGCAAGCCAAGGACAATATCGGCAAGGAGTTTGTATGTTCCCCCTGTGTTTATGTGGGTTTCCTCCTGGTACTCCAGTTTCCTCCCACACTCTAAAGACATACTGATAGGGAAAGTAGATTGTGAGCCCCAATGGGGACAGTTCTGATACTGTCTGTAAAGCGCTGAGGAGTTAATGGCGCTATGTAAGTGAGTAAAATAAATAAACAAGGAATCAAGGGAAGAATAATCAAAGTTTTTTTTTAATGAAACTGACTTAAAACAACCTAGAATTTATAAAACTAAAACTAGCAATCTACCAGGAGGCATAGGTCCAAGTGGAGGAAGAGGTGCACATGGCGGTATGGGTGGAAGAGGTAAGGGAAGAGTAATCCAACAATTTTTTTTTTTATTTAGGGAAATGACTTCAAAGAACATAGAATGAACCCCAAATAAACTAACAAGCTACATCCAGGGGCGGAGGTCCAACTAGAGGAGGTGGAGGAGGTGGACATGGCAGTGTAAATGGAAAAGGCGGAGGAGGAGGAGGTAGCCAACACAGGTTTGGAGTTTTTATTTGGGCTGGAGGCACGCCTGATTCATTTTAAGGAATGTTAGTTTCCCCATGTTGGATGTGGACAGGTGGATGTGCCAGTCTGTGATGACACTCCTTGCTGTGCTAAACACATGTTCCAGTGGTACACTTGCTACAGGGCAGGCCAGCTCCTATAAGCAATAAAGGGCAAGCTCAAGCCATGTGTCAAATTTGGAGACCCAGAAGTTAAATGGGGCAGACCCATCAGTTAGCATGTGAAGACGTGTGGACAAGTACTCTTCCACCATGTTGTTGTAATGCTGGCTCCTGCTAATCGGAAGCCTAAAACATGGTGATGCTGGATGTTGTGGCATGCTAATAAAGCTATGACACATTTCGCCCATGCTAACTCTGCTTTTTGAGGTTTTGGCCATGCCCCAGCTGCATTGGTGACTTTTTCCTCCACCTCTGACTTGTTGTTCCACTGAGCCCTTGCTGTCAGGTGGGAAAGCCATCAGTAGTTTCTCTACCAGTGTGTGCTTGTATTCACGCATTTTGTGATCCCCCCTCCAGTGATGCAAGTAATGATGGTACATTGTCCTTGTAGCGGGGATCCAGCAGGGTGGCCACCTAGTAATCTGCACTGTTTATAAGATGGGAAGCTTGGTAGTCATTGAGAAGGCACTGCTGCATTAATTGGCTCATATGTGCCAGGCTGCCCAAAGGCAATGACAAGCTGTTCTCAGTGGAAGGTGTATCATCTAGGTACTCTGTGTCCCCCCAGCCATGCTCCACTGATGCTTGTGAGCTGATCTGAGTATCACCCTGCTCTGAACATGGTTATTCCTCCTCATCATCATCATCCTCCCAAACTGTCACCTGCCTGGACAGTTGGGTACTGGCCGCTTTTAGGACAGTAAACCACCCTCCGAACCATATGTGGATGGTAGGACTGATATCGGTGTGAGTTGGCCATGCTCCTCCTGCTCCTATTCCTCCTGTGCCACCACCTCATCCATAATGGCCTGAATTGTTTTTTCCAGCAGACATTTAAGTAGCATACAAAAGCTTATGATGGTGTCATCAGCGCTCGCCATATTGTTGAAATATTCAAAGCAGTGCACCATGGCACACACGTCATGCATTAAGGCCCACTCATTGGAGGAGAATCGGTGATGTTCTGCAGAGCAACTCAGCTGTGCTTGCTGCAGCTGAAACTCCATCATTTCCTGTGCAGCTTGCACAGTCTCTCCAGCATATGCAAGGTGGAGTTCCATCTTGTTGGTAAGTTGCATATCAGCCAGTGAGTGGGAAGGCAAAAGTGACCATGTAGCACAGACAAGCAAGCAGCAGCAGGTTGAGAATGCTGAAAGTGCGCACACACTGTCTGCACTTTCAGCAGCAGCTCCGACATGTGCAGATAGTTTATTAGGAAGCTCTGTACCACCAAGTTCAGCACATGCACCAGGCTAGGGATGTGCATTTAACTGACTAGGCCCAAAGCTGCTATGAGATATCACCCGTTATTTAACACCACCATGCCAGGCTTGAGATTCACCAGCACTAACCACTCATCTGTCTGCTGTTTGATCCCAGTCCACAGCTCCTGTGCATTGTGGGATTTGTCCTCCAAACAGAAGACTTTAAAAACAGCCTGCTGTCATTTCCCCCTGGCTGTGCTGAAGTTGGTAATGCAAGTCTTCCTGTGACTGGATGAGGAGGTGGTGGAAGAAGCAGAGTAGGAGGAGGAGGCAACCTGGATATTAGGTCGTGGAAAGACATGGGCCAGAAAGCCTTTCAACCCTATGCTCCACTACATTTACCCAATGGGCAGTTAGGGAGATTTAACGTCCCTGGCCGTGCTTAATAGTCCACGCATCAGTAGTTATATGGACATTACGACTGATGGCATTGCACAGTGTACACCTGATTTGGTCCACAAATGTTTGTGCAGGCAGGGATGGCCCACCTGGAAAAGTAGTGGTGGCTGGGAACAATCTACTGCAAGACAGCCACGTCTGGTATCTCCTCTTTCTCTCAAGGGTTTGGGGGATGGAAAACTGAACACTTCCATTTGATGGTGTAGAGAGGCTTGGTGACACTGGTAGTGGTGGTGAAGACCACAGCAGAAGAGGGAGCACGGAGAGGCTCAGATATGTCATACTTTTTAAGGTGTGTTCTCCACTGCACCTCATAATTGTAAATCAGATGCCTCATCATAAAGGTGGTGCTCTGGTTCAGAACATTTATGACTCGCTTCAGGGTCTGACGGCTCAGCGTGCAAACCACCTGTTGCTTGTCGTAAACATATTCCCTGATGAAATGCCATGCCAGGGAGCTCTATTGAGCTGTCTTTGCTGTGATGATATCAGCAGCGCGGTGGGCAGTAGCAGCCGACATACTGGCTAGGGGCCGCCCGCTGTGCCTTTAAACCCTGCTCCCTCTTTTGCTGTGCTGCTGAGGTATCATGGTTCTCTGAACTGTGCACATCACTATGATGACCTCAGCACCTCATCATCTCCCACACCACCTTCCACCGACTCCTCAACCCTGCCCTCCTTGCTAGTCTGCACACTGCAGAAAGAAGCTGCAGTTGGCAACTGAGTTTCGCCATTATCTGCATGCGCTGTGGTGGTCCACTGACCGTGTGCACTAGCCCTTCTACGTACTCATCCTCTAACACAACAAGTGGCTGGATTTCAGTGCACTCAGTTTCTTCCACTTCTGGGGCAGGGTCAGGTAGATGGGCCACATAACCCTAGCCAACGAACTCATCAAAAAGCAGAAGAGACTCCTGCATGACTTGGGGCTCAGACTGCTTGGCTTATTTGCAAGTGCGTGAGGTGGTACCTGGATGACCATGGTCCTCAGGTGCCAACTGTGCACTTTCTGCAGTGGACTAGGTGGGAGATAATGCGATGGAACTAGAGCCACTCTCAGCCATTGACTCTAACACCTTTTCAACATCTTATGGCCTCACCATTCATGCAGCAGTATTCAGACCTACGAAAGTATGCATAACGTGCTCCAAAGGAAGTTGTTATATTTTGGCACGTAGCAGGTACAGAATGACCACGTCCTCTCCCTGCAGCAGCTACATCACCACCACCATCAGCAGCTACACCAGCACCACCATGTCCATGTCCACATCCTCTATTTCATGCTCTTATCATTTTTGGAAGTGATTTTTCTGCACAATATTCACAAAAAGATGGCAGAAGAGTAGATTTATTTATTTGCAAAAGTAATAGAAAAAACACAATGGTCCTGAAAATTACTTATTTGGCATAAAAATGGCAACAAGACAGCTGATGACAATTGTTTATTTCTCAGACTACTAGAATGCACACAAAGGTCCAGAAAAAAATATTTATTTGGCCTAGAAATGGCAACGAAGTGGGTGATGGCAATAATTTATTTTCAAGAAATTATAAAACACACAGCGGTACAGAAAAATGATTTCTTTGGCCTACAAATGGCAACGAGATGGTTGATGCTAATTATTTAATTTCCAGATTACAAGTAAACACACACCAGTACAGAAAAATTATTTCTTTAGCATACAAATGTCAACGAGATGGCTTATGACAGTTATTTATTTCCCAGACTACTAGATAACACAGTGGTCAAGAAAAAATATTTATTTGGCATAAAAATGGCAACGAGATGGCTGATGCCAATTATTTATTTCCTAGACTACTAGAAAACGCACAACTGGCCAGAAAATTTATTTCTTTGGTCTAGAAATGGCAAAGAGCTGGTTGATGCCAATTATTTATTTTCAAAAGAACTAGAAAACAAAATACTGGTCCAGAAAATCTATTTCTTTGGCCTACAAATGGCACACAGTTGGGGGGTGCAGGGTACGCAGAGCGGATTAAAGGCACAGCACTCCCCAGGAGGGGGTGCAGAGTAAACACACCAGCTTAAAGGCACAGTACTCTTAGAGGTAAAGGGTGCAGAGTACACACAGCGGCTTAAAGGCACAGTATTCCCACAGGCAGGTGGTGCAGAGTATATATAGCGGCTTAAAGACAGAGTACTCCCACAGGCAGGGTGGACAGAGTACACAGAGAGGCTTAAAGGCACAGGAGGCTCACAGGTGGGGAGTGCAGAGTTTACACAGCAGATTTTTGGCACAGTGCTTCCAGAGTTATGGGTTGCAGAGTACAGACAGTGGCTGTTTTGCACAATACTCCCACAGATATGGGTTCCAGAGCATCCCTACACTAATAAAAGTAGAATGGCAGTGGCAGAGTTAGGAAACTTGCTAGATAATGCGCAATGCATGATCTGGCAACTTTCTGTCAGTGCAGTACTAACAGTTTGCATAATATAGGAATGCTCCTGCATCCCTATACTATACAAGTTATCAGACTGCAATTAGTGAAAGTCCCATAGCGGGACAATATGTAAAAGTAAAAAAAGTGAAAAAAAATTGTAATAATATAAAAAAAATCACAAAACAATAATAAAAAATAAAAATACATTGTACCCATAAATAAATATTTTTATGAAAAGAAATAAAAAAAAAAAATACACATATTTGATATCACCAGGTCCGGAACGGCTTGACCTTTAAAACTTAACTGTCCTACTAGTTAACCCCTTCAGTGAACACTGTAAAAAAAACAAAAAAGAAACAATGCTTTATCATGATATCACAAAGCAAAAAAGTTGAATAAAACGTGATCAAAAAGATGAATGTAAATAAAAATAGAACCTCTGAAAATGTCATCTTGTCTCACAAAAAACATGCAGTCATACAGCTCCATCAACGAAAAAATAAAAAAGTTATAGTTCTCAGAATAAAGTGTTGCAAAAATAATTATTTTTCTATAAAATAGTTTTTATTGTACAACCCCTGGCAAAAATTATGGAATCACCAGGCTCAGAGGATGTTCATTCAGTTGTTTAATGTTGTTGAAAAAAAGCAGATAACAGACATGGCACAAAACTAAAGTCATTTCAAATGGCAACTTTAGGGCTTTAAGAAACACTAAAAGAAATCATGATTAAAAATGTGGTACTTAGTAAGGGTATTTTTTTTACTGACCAACCAGAGAAAAAAATTATGGAATCACTCAATTCTGAGGAAAAAATTATGGAATCATGAAAAACAAACACACCTAAAGAATAGTGATGAGCGAGCATGCTCGCTACTGCTCGGTGCTCGCCCGAACATCTCACTGCTCGAGATGATCGGCATTCGCCGAGTATTTCCGGGTTGCTCGGGCAGGAACTCGGGTCCCCTCCCTGCATGTTTGGCGCTCTTTAGAGAGCCAAGGAACATGCAGGGATTGTCTGCCATGCACTGTAATGTCGTAGCCATGTTGGTTGTGGGCATTACAGTGATTGGCTGGCCGCACAGCGTCATCGGGTCTATATCAGACCTGGCGCCGCCAAGCTCGTCACAGTCACTCTGGATCAGACAGTGTAGGGAGAGCTGCTGCTGCGTCAGGGAGAGATTTGCTTGTGTATTAGGTAGTGTAGGGAGAAAAACCGTACATTACACATATCCATCTTAACAAACAGTCCTTCTGAGGACTAATCCATCTGCAGAGATATCAGGCAAGCAGGGTGTATAGGCAGGCAGTGTATATAGCACACTGCAGTGCATATAGCACAAGAGGCTCCATTCCAATTCTGCCTTCTGCTGCTGTTTGATATTTCTATACAAAGGCCCAAGTTTCAGGGGCCAGGAATACTTTTCTTTGGATCTTAATCTTCATTATTTGCTTAAAAAGCAATCCAGAGAACACTGTTTTTCAGCGCCATTTGCTTGTTGGCACTGCAGAATACAGTCAAGTCCTTTCCATATTACAGCGCTAGAAATCCAGCTATTTAAAACTGTGTTTTCTCCATCAAATGGATCACATATACATTCTCAGAAAATACTTCCATTTCTGGCCTCCATTAAAAATTTCCTTTAGTGTGTCAGTGAAGCAATTCACAGCAGTTTGCTGTTCAAACTACTTACCTAAAGGCCAGGTATTTAAAACTCTGTTTTCTCCGTCACACAGATCACATATACGTTGTCAGAAAATACTGCCATTTCTGGCCTCCATTAAAAATTTCCTTTAGTGTGTCAGTGAAGCAATTCACAGCAGTTTGCTGTTCAAACTACTTACCTACAGGTCAGGTATTTAAAACTCTGTTTTCTCCATCACACAGATCACATATACGTTGTCAGAAAATGCTGCCATTTCTGGCCTCCATTAAAAATTTCCTTTAGTGTGTCAGTGAAGCAATTCACAGCAGTTTTCTGTTCAAACTACTTACCTACAGGCCAGGTATTTAAAACTCTGTTTTCTCCGTCACAAAGATCACATGCAGTATACGTTGTCAGAAAATACTGCCATTTCTGGCCTCCATTAAAAATTTCCTTTAGTGTGTCAGTGAAGCAATTCACAGCAGTTTGCTGTTCAAACTACTTACCTACAGGCCAGGTATTTAAAACTCTGTTTTCTCCGTCACACGGATCACATATACGTTGTCAGAAAATACTGCCATTTCTGGCCTCCATTAAAAATGTCTTTCAATGTGTCAGTGAAGCAATTCACAGCAGTTTCCTGTTCAAACTACTTACCTACAGGCCAGGTATTTAAAACTCTGTTTTCTCCATCACACGGATCACATATAAGTTCGCTCCAAACTCAGTCATTTGTAGTGAGCGTGGAAGATACTGTCTTGCGTTTAAAAAGGGCAAGGCATGTGGCAAGGGATGGGGAACTGGACGTGATGCTAATGGTGCATGCAGCGGCCGAGGACAAGACCGTGGGCAAGCCAAAATTGTGCCACAACAAACACCCACATCTTCTCGCCTGACCTTCCTGTCCCAATTTCTAGGGGACCGCAGCACACCACTATTGAGCCCAGATCAGTGCCAAAAGGTTGTTGGTTCGAGAGCAGATAATGCTTCCAGTCACTTAGCCACCAAAATCACCAACTCCCTGTCTTCCACACGTCAAGTCTCCATAGACATGAGTCTGGACCTCATATTCCTCACCCTGATCCTCCTTCCTCCCACCATGCCGAGTACCCAGAGACACAGAGACAACTGATCCCACACTTGGACACTCTGAAGAGCTGTTCACTTTTTCATTTATAGATTCGGGCCTTTCGCCCGTTCCACTTGAAGCGGGGCAAGAGGAGATCGCATGTAGCGATGCCCAAATATTTGAGAAGCCACGGTCACACGAAGGCAACGGTGGAAAAGTGTCACAAGAGGAGGACAATGATGAGACACAATTGCCAGAAAGTCAGGAGGAGGACCAGGGTGCGGAAGTGGAAGACGAGGTGGTGGATGACATAGTAAATGACCCAACCTGGCAGGAGGACATGCAGAACGAGGACAGCAGCACACAGGGGGAGGGAGGCAGCGCACCCCAACAGACAGGAAGAAGCAGTGTGGTGGCCGCAGACAGAAGGCAGGCAACCATTCCCCGTAACACCAACACAATGGAAGTTGTTAGTACAACTGTTAGGTCTTCCTTAGTCTGGTTGTTTTTTAAAGACTCTGCCGATAACCGCAAAAAGGCTATTTGCACCAACTGCCAGGCCAGCATCAGCAGGGTTGGCAAAACTACCAGCCTGACCACCACCAGCATGATCAGACAAAGCACCCGACTTTGTGGGCCGAATCCCAGGGTCCAGGAACAGTGTCTGCGGGTGGCACCATTGCTTCTTCCTCTGTTGTGCATGCAAGCCAATCCTCTGTCCATGATGAATGTGAAGATGCCTCCTGCCCTGCACCTGTCATTGCAAACTCTCAGGTAGCAGCATCAGGAAACACGTCCATGTCCTTGTCCCAGCGTAGCGTTCAGATGTCCTTACCCCACTCCTTGGAACGCAAGCGCAAATATGTAGCCAACGCCCCACAGGCCACACTACTAAATTCTCACATTTCACGACTGCTTGCGCTCAAAACATTAGCCGTGCCCTCAACAACGCAGTTACCAGTAAAGTCCACCTAACCACGGACACGTGGACAAGTGCTTGTGGGCAGGGACGGTACATCTCGCTGATGGCACACTGAGTTAACATAGTGGAAGCCGGGACCCAGTCGGACCTTGGGTTGGAACACGTCCTCTCGATACCAAGGATTGTGGGCCCTAGGTCAATCAGGGTTGCCCCCATGGTATACAGCTCCTGCACCTCATCCTCTTCAGCCTCCTCCCCTCTTCAGCCTCTATCTCCGAAATGACCACATCAGTCACAAGCTGGAAGCACTGCAGCATTGCCTCAGCCAAGTGGCAACAGGCTGTGCTGAAGCTAATATGCTTAGTTGACAAACCGCACAATACTGAAGAGTTGTTGACAGCTCTGAAAGAGCACGAAGATCTGTGGCTCACACTGCTGAACCTACAGCCCAGCATGGTTGTGTGTGACAATAGCCGGAACCTGGTGGCGGCTCTGAGGGGAGCTCACACACGTACCATGCCTGGCCCATGTGCTTTTCCTCGTGGTTCAGCGGTTTCTCAAATCCTACCCAGAGCTGCCGGATCTGCTTATTAAAGTATGCTGCCTGTGTGCCCATTTTAGAAAGTCAGCTACAGCTTCCGCCGCCCTTGCAGTGTTTCAGCTGCATTTGCAGCTTCCAGCTCACAGACTGGTGTGTGATGCCCCCACGCATTGGAACTCTGCACTGCAGATGTTGGGAAGGATTTGTGAGCAGAAGAGGGCAGTTGTTGAGTACCAGCATCAACAAGGCCGTCGGTATTCAGGTCAGACTCCACAGATAAGACGTCAGGAGTGGACATGGATGTCAGACACCTGTACCATCCTCCAAAACTTTGAGGACTCCACCAAGATAATGAACGGCGATGACGCCATAATTAGTGTCACCATCCCGCTTCTCTGTCTTCTGAAACGCTCTCTGCTCACATTCAAAGAGGATGCATTGCAGGCGGAGCACGATGAGCTGGAGCAAGGAACCATACAGGGTGATTACACACAGCCAAGCCTCATCTCCTCCCAATGTGGATTGGGTGACAATGAAGAGGAGGAGGAAGGACAGGAGCTAGTTTCATGCACTACAGACGGTACTACCTGCACAGCTGTCATAAAGTCTGTTCAGTGTGGATGGCCAGAGGACAGGGAGGAGGAGGAGAGCATGGTCAGTTATCCTCTTGGTCTGGACATGGAAGTCTTGCCTGTTAGTAGTCTGGCATGCATGGCTGAGATTATGTTACGCTGCCTTTAACATGACCCTCGCATTTTCAAAATTTTGGGTGACAGTAATTACTGGTTGGTGACACTTCTAGACCCTCGCTACAAGGAGAACTTTATATCACTTATTCCTGAGGCGGATAGGTCTACAAAAATGGGGCAGTACCAGAAGGCCCTTGTTGCGGACCTATTAAAAAAATTCCCATCTGAAAACGCTGGCGGCAGAGGGCACACTTCGTTGGACAACCAAGGAGTACAGGCAAGAGAGACACAACTTCATTCCAGCAGAGGCAGGGGAACACTGTCAAGAGTTTTCTCAGACCCTGCCATCGCACAGGCCCTGAGGCGCAGGGTACTCTCACAAGGAGTGCAAACTTTGGGAAGATGCTGAGGGAGTAGCTTGCCAACCGTACCAACGTCGTTAGTGATTCTGCTGTGCCTTATAATTATTGGGTATCCAAGCTGGATACGTGGAATGAACTGGCTCTCTATGCCTTGGAGGTCCTCTGGCCTGCCGTACCGCCAGCGTTTTATCAGAGTGGGTTTTTAGTGCCGCTGGTGGAATTATAACTGATAAGCGCATCCGCCTATCAACTGAAAATGCTCACAGGAAGACTGAACAAGGATTGGGCCAGACTTCTCAACACCACCGAATTATAGCAGCGTAACATAAACTCAAATCCAGTGTCTTTTCTTGGGAGGTGTGTTCACATGCACCTTTTCACACCCACACATGGGTATACGCTTCCTGATTTTGGCTATTTGCTCTTGTCCTCCTCCTTTTCCTCATCCTCCACCACCATGTCACCAGGGTGACTGCGATCCGTGATGCAACACCCACATAATTTTTTTAAACTGTGTTGATGATGCCTGTAAAAAAATTTATTATACAGAATGTTCATGTATACCCCCAGGGGTAAATGTTTGTCATCCCATACACTTAGTGCATGGGCATTACAAGTATAGGAGGCCCGCTCCTTTCTAATGGGAACATTTTTTTGAGGTCTTCCTCCACATCTCTTCCAAGGGGCAATGAAGAGCCTCAAAATTTTTGGCAGCCCTTGCATTCACTGCATACACCAACAATATGGGAGACTCTCTCCTTTCAAAGGGGAATTTGTCATTACTGTGGTCCTGCTCTATGTGTTTTTAAATTCTTACTGGTGTTTTTCCTAAAATTGGTCAGCCGTTGGACTCACTGCATACGCTATAACTGTATAGCAGACCCTCTCCTTTCTAATGGGAACATGTCGTGCTTGTTACTGTGGCCCTGCTCTGTGTGTCTTTAAATTCTTAGTGGGGTTTTTCCTAAAATTGGTCAGCCGTTGGACTCACTGCATATCCTATAACTGTATAGCAGACTCTCTCCTTTCTAATGGGAACATCTCGTACTTGTTACTGTGGCCCTGCTCTGGGTGTCTTTAAATTCTTAGAGGGGTTTTTCCTAAAATTGGTCAGCCGTTGGACTCAATGCATACCCAATAACTGAATAGCAGAATCTCTCCTTTCTAATGGAAACAAGTCGTACTTGTTACTGTGGAGCTGCTCTGTGTGTCTTTAAATTCTTAGTGGGGTTTTTCCTTAAATTGGTCAGCCGTTGGACTCACTGCATACCCTATAACTGTATAGCAGACTCTTTCCTTTCTAATGGGAACATGTTGTACTTGTTGTTGTGGCCCTGCTCTGTGTGTCTTTAAATTCTTAATAGGGTTTTTTATAAAATTGGTCAGCCATTGGAATCACTGCATACCCTATAACTGTTAGAACTCTCCTGTTAGGTTTTTTCTATCTTGCTGGTCACATGACCTTGTTTGCCTGTTTAATCCTGCTCTGCCCTCCTGGCCTTGCTGGACTTCATGGTAATTTCTACTCTTAAGTTAGCCTGGTGCTTAGTTACCTTTCTCAGTCAGTTTAGCTTGGTCTTCGGACCTTTATGTTCTATGTTGTGTGTTTGTCTTTTACTGCTACAATTTCTGCTAGGAGGTGCCCAACTTTATCCCAGTCCCTAGTTCTTGTAGGGATCCCTCCCTTGCATCTATAGTTCTTCGTACAGACTAGCAGAGGACTTTAGCGGGTCTGATCGCAGGATCAGGTTCCCCGTTATATCGTAGGGATCTAGCTTAGTTCTATTGAAGGGACAGATCTCCTTTCTTTCCTTAGTGCTTGTAGCAGATCATAACAGTAAGTCCAGCCCAAAAATATCTCTAAGGAAAGACTTCCAGTTTCCATCATGGTGTCGGTTCAGGATTTGGCTCAACGCCTGCAGGGACTCTCTCTGGAGGTGGCCGAGCTCCAACAACACGTGAGTAGCTGTTCTGTAGCAAATTTTGTGGAGCCAAAGGTACGTTTGCCTGATTTATTCTTTGGTGATCAACAGGAATTTTTTTCCTTTAAAAATGCTTGTTTATTGTATTTTCGTTTGTGACCCAGATCCTCTGGTGATGAATCACAGCGCATAGGGTTCATAATGTCACTTTTGCGCAAAGAACCTCAGGGATGGGCCTTTTCTCTCCAACCTAGTGATCCATGCTTTAGATCAGTGGATAGTTTTTTTCTGCTTTGGGTTTGTTGTATGATGATCCTGATTGTGTCTCATCAGCTGAGACTGAATTGAGACGTTTGAGGCAGGGATCAGGTAATGTGGAAAACTATTGTTCTCACTTCCGTCGGTGGTCTGCCCAGGTGGGGTGGAACGATTCAGCTTTGAAAAGTTTGTTTCTTGCGGTTCTAGGTGAAAGGGTTAAGGATTTGCTGATTGCTTATCCCACACCTGGAAACTTGCAGGAGGCTATGCAATTAGCTATACGGGTGGACAGGAGACTGCGTGCAAGGGTTAATGAAAGTAAATCCTCTGCCATGTCAGCTCCGAGTCTTGAGAGGGTCTGTACTGACATTGGAGAGCCGATGGAGATTGGGGCGATGGCATCCCGCTCTCAGGAAAAAGACCGCAGATCTTCTGAAGGTTTGTGCTTTTATTGCGGGAAATCTGACCATTTTATTAAGAACTGTGTGCTTCGTATGAACAAAGAGAAAAAAAAGGTCAGTTACGCCCGTATTGCCTGTTTAAATTCTAAGGGGGTATTTCTTTCTGCTACTACTGCTGCTCAGGAAGAATTAATTGAATTTCGGATATTTGTGGATTGTGGTTCTACTCTGAATGTGATTGATTGTGGATTCTTGGAAAAACTTAAATTAAAACCCAAACCTTTGTCATCCCCTATTGCTGTGGTTTCTGTCGATGGCTCCCCCTTGAAGAGTGTTACTCACAAGGTCTGTGAATTTCCCCTTACTATTAATGGTATTCACCAAGAAAATTTGGATTTGGTGGTATTAAATAATTTGCCTTCTCCAGTAATTTTGGGGTTACCCTGGTTAAAATTGCACAATCCTGTACTGGATTGGTCTACCAATGAAATTAAGTCCTGGAGCCCTAAGTGTTATCACAAGTGTTGTAACAGACATATTGCTGCGGTGGAAAAAAGGGAATTACCAGTACCTATTCAGGATTTTTGGAGAGTTTTATCTGAGGAGGAGTCACAAATATTGCCTCCCCATAGAGACTATGATTTTACCATTGAATTTGTCCCTGGAGCGACTCTTCCTAAAAGTCGTTTATAGTGTTGAGCCACCCCCGTAGTGTTCGGGTTCGGTTCGGTTCGTCGAACACCGGGATGTTCGAGGAACTGTTCGTCGAACTGTTCGTCGAACACCTTAGAACACCGTCGAACACCGTTAAAACCAATGGCAGGCAAACAAAAACAAATAGAAACACATAGAAAACACCTGCAAAGGTGTCCAAAAGCTGACAAACTGCTCAGAAGACACTCTCTTTAAAAAAGCCGGCCGGCAAATTCAGCAGCGGCATACACCGGTACCCGACAATTTAGACAAGAAGGAATAGAGCATCACACATAGATTAGATACATAGAAACATGTCAGTCACACATATAAGAAGCACAGTGACAGTGTTGGTTACTGCACTTGTCATTTAGTGTAAAGGATTTATTAAAAAAAATATTAGTGTTTTCATGCACCGTCTCTTTAAAAAAGCCGGCCGGCAATTCAGCATCTGTACCCGACAATTTAGAACAGAAAGAATAGAGCTTCACACATAGATTAGATAGATAGAAACATGTCAGTCACATATATAATAAGTACAGTGATAGTGTTGCTTACTGTACTTGTCATTTAGTGTAAAGGATTTATTTAAAAAAATAATAGTGTTTTCATGCACTGTCTCTTTAAAAAAGCCGGCCGGCAATTCAGCAGCGGTACCCGACAATTTAGAACAGAAAGATAGAGCATCACACATAGATTAGATAGATAGAAACATGTCAGTCACATATATATGAAGTACAGTGATAGTGTTGGTTACTGTACTTGTCATTTAGTATTAAAATAAAGGATTTATTATTAAAAAAATTGGCGTGGGGTTCCCCTTAATTTTAGGCTCTAGCGGAGGTTAAGCAGACGGCTGGGGCAGATGTTTGAAGCCTGGGAAGGGGGTAATACCCACGGAGCTTCCCAGGCTACTAATATCAGCCCCCAGCTGAATACATAGCCTTTACTAGCTATTAAAATGGGGGACCCCCCAAAAAAAATGACGTGGGGTCCCCCCTAATTTAATAGCTAGCAAAGGCTAGGCAGACAGCTGGGGGCTGATATTAATAGCCCAGGAAGGGAGCCATGAATATTGGCCCCCTCCCAGGCTAGAAACACCAGCCGTCAGCCGCCCCAGAAATGGCGCATTCATAGGATGCGCCAATTCTGGCACTTAGCCTCGCTCTTCCACGCTGCCCTGGTGCGGTGGCAGGGGGTAATAGGGTTGGGGTTGATGTCAGCTTATAATGCCAGCTGACATCAAGCCCAGGTTAGTAATGGAGAGGCGTCTATAAGACACCCCCATTACTAACCCCATAGTCAAAGTTAAAAAAAACACAAACACCCAGAATAAAGTCCTTTAATTGAAATAAAGACACAATCCTTTATTGTTCTAAATTAAACCATACCTACCATCACGCCCATTCCAGCTGAAGCCAACGATCTCCTGCAATAAAAGAAAAATAATAAAGCAACCTCATCCTTACCTTTCCATGGTTCCCACGACAGCTTCAGCTCTGCTACATCGAGATGACAGGCTGGACCGCAGCAGAACGCCGCCATCCAGCCTGTCATCCCGCAGACACTGAGAAGCGCAGGCTTGCTTGCGCTGCTCAGCGTCTCTCTGTGACGACATCCAGATGAGCCGAGTTCATGTCCAATGAACTCGGCTCACCTCATGCACGTCACTGACAGCGTGGGAAAATTCTCACGCTGAAGCGCTGATTGCAGGAGAATTTTCCCACGCTGTCAGTGACGTGCATGAGGTGAGCCGAGTTCATTGGACATGACCTCGGCTCATCTGGATGCCGTCACAGCGAGACAGTGAGGAGCGCAAGCATGCCTGCGCTTCTCAGTGTCTGCGGGATGACAGACTGGATGGCAGCGTTCTGCTGCGGTCCAGCCAGTCATCTCGATGTAGCAGAGCTGAAGCTGTCGTGGGAACCATGGAAAGGTAAGGATGAGGTTGGTTTATTATTTTTCTTTTATTGCAGGAGATCGTTGGCTTCAGCTGGAATGGGTGTGATGGTAAGTATGGTTTAATTTAGAACAATAAAGAATTGGGTCTTTATTTCAATTAAAGGACTTTATTCTGGGTGTTGTGTTTTTTTTAAATACTTTACTAGAAATTCATGGCGGTCATGTCTAATACTGGCGTGACCCCATGAATTTTGGGCTTGGGGCCAGCTGATAATACCAAGCTGGCCCTAACCCCTTTATTACCCAGTGAGCCACCGCACCAGGGCCCTGGATGAGTTGGGTACAGCGCCAGAAGATGGCGCTTCTATGAACGCGCCATTTTCCGGGGTGGCTGCGGACTGCAATTTGTAGCGGGGGGGGGCCCAGAAAGCTTGGGCCTCCCTGCGCTGCAGATTCCAGCCCCCAGCTGCCTAGTTGTACCTGGCTGGACACAAAAATAGGGCGAAGCCCCACGTACTTTTTTTTTAATTATTTCATGAATTTCATGAAATAATTAAGCAAAAAAGGCCTTCCCTATATTGTTGTGTCCGGCCAGGTACAAATAGGCAGCTGGTGGTTGGGGGCAGCCCGTTCCTGCCTGCTGTACCTGGCTGGACACAAATATAGTGCGAAGCCCCACTTCAATTTTTTTTAATTATTTCATGAAATTCATGAAATAATTAAGAAAAAAAGGGCTTCCCTATATTGTTGTGTCCGGCCAGGTACAAATAGGCAGCTGGTGGTTGGGGGCAGCCCGTTCCTGCCTGCTGTACCTGGCTGGACACAAATATATTGCGAAGCCCCACTTCAATTTTTTTAAATTATTTCAGGAAATTCATGAAATAATTTAAAAAAAATTGACGTGGGGCTTCGCACTATATTTGTGTCCAGCCAGGTACAGCAGGCAGGAACGGGCTGCCCCCAACCACCAGCTGCCTATTTGTACCTGGCCGGACACAACAATATAGGGAAGCCCTTTTTTTCTTAATTATTTCATGAAATAATTTAAAGAAAATTGACGTGGGGCTTCGCCCTGTTTTTGTGTCCAGCCAGGTACAACTAGGCAGCTGGGGGCTGGAATCCGCAGCGCAGGGAGGCCCAAGCTTTCTGGGCCACCCCCGCTGCAAATTGCAGTCCGCAGCCACCCCGGAAAATGGCGCGTTCATAGAAGCGCCATCTTCTGGCGCTGTACCCAACTCATCCAGGGCCCTGATGCGGTGGCTCACTGGGTAATAAAGGGGTTAGGGCCAGCTTGGCATTATCAGCTGGCCCTAAGCCCGAAATTCATGGGGTCACGCCAATATTAGACATGACCACCATGAATTTCTAGTAAAGTATTTAAAAAAAACACAACACCCAGAAAAAAGTCCTTTAATTGAAATAAACACACAATTCTTTATTGTTCTAAATTAAACCATACTTACCATCACGCCCATTCCAGCTGAAGCCAACGATCTCCTGAAATAAAAGAAAAATAATAAAGCAACATCATCCTTACCTTTCCATGGTTCCCATGACAGCTTCAGCTCTGCTACATCGAGATGACAGGCTGGACCGCAGCAGAACGCTGCCATCCAGCCTGTCATCCCGCAGACACTGAGAAGCGCAGGCTTGCTTGCGCTCCACAGTGTCTCTCTGTGAGGGCATCCAGATGAGCCGAGTTAATGTCCAATGAACTCGGCTCACCTCATGCACGTCACTGACAGCGTGGGAAAATTCTCCTGCACTCAGCGCTTCAGCGTGGGAGAATTCTCACACTGAAGCGCTGAGTGCAGGAGAATTCTCCCACGCTGTCAGTGACGTGCAGGAGGTGAGCTGAGTTCATTGGACATGAGCTCACCTTATGCACGTCACTGACAGCGTGGGAAAATTCTCCTGCACTCAGCGCTTCAGCGGGAGAATTCTCACGCTGAAGCGCTGAGTGCAGGAGAATTCTCCCACGCTGTCAGTGACGTGCATAAGGTGAGCTCATGTCCAATGAACTCAGCTCACCTCATGCACGTCACTGACAGCGTGGGAGAATTCTCCTGCACTCACCGCTTCAGCTTGAGAATTTTCCCACGCTGTCAGTAACGTGCATGAGGTGAGCCGAGTTCATTGGACATGAACTCGGCTCATCTGGATGTCGTCACAGAGAGACGCTGAGCAGCGCAAGCAAGCCTGCGCTTCTCAGTGTCTGCGGGATGAGAGGCTGGATGGCAGCGTTCTGCTGCGGTCCAGCCTGTCATCTCGATGTAGCAGAGCTGAAGCTGTCGTGGGAACCATGGAAAGGTAAGGATGAGGTTGCTTTATTATTTTTCTTTTATTGCAGGAGATCGTTGGCTTCAGCTGGAATGGGCGTGACGGTAAGTATGGTTTAATTTAGAACAATAAAGGATTGTGTCTTTATTTCAATTAAAGGACTTTATTCTGGGTGTTTGTGTTTTTTTTAACTTTGACTATGGGGTTAGTAATGGGGGTGTCTTATAGACGCCTCTCCATTACTAACCTGGGCTTGATGTCAGCTGGCATTATAAGCTGACATCAACCCCAACCCTATTACCCCCTGCCACCGCACCAGGGCAGCGTGGAAGAGCGAGGCTAAGTGCCAGAATTGGCGCATCCTATGAATGCGCCATTTCTGGGGCGGCTGACGGCTGGTGTTTCTAGCCTGGGAGGGGGCCAATATTCATGGCTCCCTTCCTGGGCTATTAATATCAGCCCCCAGCTGTCTGCCTAGCCTTTGCTAGCTATTAAATTAGGGGGGACCCCACGTCATTTCTTTTGGGGGGTCCCCCATTTTAATAGCTAGTAAAGGCTATGTATTCAGCTGGGGGCTGATATTAGTAGCCTGGGAAGCTCCGTGGGTATTACCCCCTTCCCAGGCTTCAAACATCTGCCCCAGCCGTCTGCTTAACCTCCGCTAGAGCCTAAAATTAAGGGGAACCCCACGCCAATTTTTTTAATAATAAATCCTTTATTTTAACACTAAATGACAAGTACAGTAACCAACACTATCACTGTACTTCATATATATGTGACTGACATGTTTCTATCTATCTAATCTATGTGTGAAGCTCTATTCTGTCTGTTATAAATTGTCGGGTACCGCTGCTGAATTGCCGGCCGGCTTTTTTAAAGAGACGGTGCATGAAAACACTATTATTTTTTTTGATAAATCCTTTACGCTAAATGACAAGTACAGTAAGCAACACTCTCACTGTACTTCGTATATATGTGGCTGACATGTTTCTATCTATCTAATCTATGTATGATGCTCTATTCTGTCTGTTATAAATTGTCGGGTACCGCTGCTGAATTGCCGGCCGGCTTTTTTGAAGAGACGGTGCATGAAAACACTATTATTTTTTTAAATAAATCCTTTACACTAAATGACAAGTACAGTAATCAACACTGTCACTGCACTTCTTATATATGTGACTGACATGTTTCTATCGATCTAATCTATGTGTGAAGCTCTATTCTGTCTGTTATAAATTGTCGGGTACCGCTGCTGAATTGCCGGCCGGCTTTTTTAAAGAGACGGTGCATGAAAACACTATTATTTTTTTTGATAAATCCTTTACGCTAAATGACAAGTACAGTAAGCAGCACTTTCACTGTACTTCGTATATATGTGGCTGACATGTTTATATCTATCTAATCTATGTGTGAAGCTCTATTCTTTCGGTTCTAAATTGTCGGGTACAGGTGTATGCCGCTGCTGAATTGCCGGCTTTTCATGTTTCACTGTTGGCACTGTTCCCATCGATTTGGGCAATCACTGTAATGCCACAACCACCATGGCTGTGGCATTACAGTGAGTGGCAGACAATCCCTGCATGATTGGTGCTCTAAATAGCGCCAGACATGCAGGACACGCTTTTGGTGCACGAACAGTTATCGAACATAACCTCGAACAGCCGAATTTTTTGCAAATCGTTCGGGTTCGTCGAACAACTCGAACACCGCCCAAAACAGCTCGAATTTGAGATTGGCGAACAGTTCGAGTAGAACACCGCTCATCTCTAGTCGTTTATTTAATCTTACTATTCCTGAGAGAAAGGCTTTGGAGGAATACATACAGACAAGCTTGGCCGCCGGACACATTAGGCCTTCCAAGTCTCCTGTGGCTGTTGGATTTTTTTTTGTTAAAAAAAAGGACGGCGGTTTACGTCCTTGTCTGGATTTTCGTGAGATTAATAAAATTACTGTACGCAATCCTTACCCACTGCCATTGATTCCTGATTTGTTTATCCAGTTAGTGGGGGCCAAGTGGTTCTCTAAAATTGATCTCCGGGGGGCATACAATTTGTTGCGCATGAAGGAGGGTGATGAATGGAAGACTGCTTTTAACACTCCTGTGGGTCATTTTGAGAACCTGGTTATGCCTTTTGGTCTTACCAATGCTCCAGCATTTTTTCAGAATCTTATTAATGACATCCTTAGACCTTTGATCGGCAAAAATGTGGTTGTGTATTTGGATGACATTTTGATTTATTCGCCTGATCTGGAGTCTCATTGGCGGAGCGTACGTGAGGTATTACAGTTATTAATTGACAATTCACTTTTTGATAAGCTGGAGAAATGTGAGTTTGCTGTACAGAGAATTAGTTTTTTGGGCTACATTATCTCCAGCGAGGGCTTTGAGATGGACCCTGTGAAGGTTCAGGCGGTTCAGGAATGGCCTAGGCCTATTGGTTTGAAATCGATACAGAGGTTTTTGGGTTTCGCCAATTATTACAGAAAATTCATTAAAAATGTTTCTATTATTGTCAAACCACTGACTGATCTCACCAGGAAAGGTGCTAATGCGGTTCAGTGGACTACTGAGGCCATTGAAGCTTTTGTGTTTCTAAAGGAGAGGTTCAGCTCTGCTCCCATCCTTATGCAGCCTGATGTGACTAAGCCGTTTTTGGTTGAGGTTGATGCTTCTTCGGTGGGGGTCGGTGCGGTGTTGTCTCAGAAAAACAAGGATGGAGTACATCCCTGTGCTTTTTTTTTCAAAAAAATTTTCTGAGACTGAACTTAATTACGATATTGGTAATCGGGAATTGCTGGCTATTAAACTCGCATTTGAACACTGGCGTCATTTCTTGGAAGGTGCTGAATTACCATTTAGGTTTTGACTGATCATAAAAATCTGATCTATCTTGATGCTGCCAAGCGCTTGAATGCCCGTCAGGCTAGGTGGGCACTTATTTTCTCGCGGTTTAATTTTTCGTTACTTACATCCCGGGTACCAAGAATGTTAAAGCTGATGCTTTGGCTCGCAGCTTTTCTCCCATGGTCGGTGCTGAGGAGGAGGGGAACATTTTACAAGAAGGTGTTGCGATTGCTGCATTGGACTCCGTTTTGGAAGATGAGATTCTTAAAGCACAGGAGAATGCCCCATCTAACTCTCCCCATGGGAGGTTGTGTAACGGGTCTGGGAGGCGGAACCTCTAGGCTACTATATAAGGGAGCGGTCCTTGTAAGGGAGCGGGTGGCGACCAGGCAGGCAGTCACAGCAGGTGACCGGGACAGTCTCTGGGTGTACGGGCAGAAGGTCACGGCAAGTGATCAGGGCAGTCTCTGGAAGAACGGGCTGGAGGTCACGGCAAGTGACCGGGGCAGTCTCCGGAAGAACGGGCTGGGGGTCACGGCAAGTGACCGGGGCAGTCTCTAGGTAAAGGGTAGGTACGACCTGTGATGGCTGAGCCTCCAGGTAGGCAAGCAGGCAGGTAGCGGAGAAGCGCTCCCAGGTGAGCGGGCAAGAGTCTCTGGAATAGCTGGTGGTCACAGCACGTGACAGCGGAGCCTCCGGGCAGGCAAGCAGGCAGGTAGCGGAGAAGCGCTCCCAGGTGAGCGGGCAAGCTGGTCCATAGACAGACTGACCGGAGTTGTAAGGCAGACCGTCGGACCTCAGGCAAGCAGGCAGGTAGCTGATGTGCGCTCCCAGGTGAGCGGGCAAGTTGGTCCTTAGACAGACTGACCGGAGTTGTAAGGCAGACCGTCGGACCTCAGGCAGGCAGGCAGGTAACAGGAAATCAGGCAGGATTAGGACAGCAAGCTGGCAGGAATCTGGCAGGTAACTGGCAGGTAACTGGCAACGGGACCTGAGGGCTAAAGCAGAGTAGAACGGTGCAACAACATTGCTCGGGCACCTCCATTTTGGAGGAGGTGCCTTATATATGGTAAAGTCCTCCAGCCATTGGCCGGGGACTTCTTATTACGGCGCGCGCGGCCCCTTTAAGAGGGAGGGAGGGCGCGCGCGCGCGCCCTAAGCACAGTGGCCGGGAAGGAGCGCGCGCTGCCAGCAGAGCGGGAGAGGGACGCCGGGCACGGAGCAGAGCGGTGAGGGGAACAGCGTCCCTGCCTAGCAGAGGGCAGGGACGCCGGCACTACAGTACCCCCCCCTTTAGGCCCCCCCTTTTTTAGGCCAGATAGAAATTTAGCTAGGATGAGAGGGGCATGGATGTTCTCCCGGGGCTCCCACGTTCTCTCCTCAGGACCAAACCCCTTCCAATCTACCAGAAAAAAGGTCTTTCCTCTTACCCTTTTGGTGGCAAGAATGTTCTCTACCTCAAACTCGTCCTCAGCAGAAACCGGAGCAGGAGGCGTACCTGTAGACCTGGAAAAAGAGTTAAGTACCACAGGTTTGAGGAGAGATACATGGAAGGAGTTAGGGATCCGTAAGTTGGCCGGGAGTTTCAATTTATAGGCCACCGGGTTGATCTGACTGATGACCTCCAGAGGACCGATGAACCGAGGCCCTAACTTGTAAGAAGGTATCTTGAGTCGAACATATTTAGATGAGAGCCAGACTTTATCTCCTGGACGAAATTGTGGAGGATCCAGGCGTTTTTTGTCAGCGTGTCTATTCATACACTCGGATGACAGAAGGAGTGCGGACCGGGTACTCTCCCATATGGAGGAAAATTTGCTAACGAGAGATTCCGCAGCCGGGTTGTCCACAGAGGTGGAGACAGGAAAAGGAATCCGAGGATGCTGACCAAAGACTACAAAAAACGGGGATTTGGAGGAGGATTCGCTCTCGTGATTATTATAAGAGAACTCGGCCCATGGTAGGAGATCCACCCAGTCAGAATGGTGGGCATTAACGAAGTGCCGGAGGTAACTGGTCAGGTTCTGATTGATCCGCTCCACTTGACCATTGGACTGTGGGTGGTAAGCGGAAGAGAAGTCCAGGGTGACGTCTAGTAGTTTACAAGTGGCTCTCCAGAAACGTGAGGTGAACTGTACCCCACGATCCGACACGATGTGGAGGGGCAGGCCATGAAGACGGAAGATGTGGCGGATAAAGTCTTTAGCCAGCTCGGGTGCAGACGGAAGGCCTGGCAGGGGAATAAAGTGAGCCATCTTGGAAAAGCGGTCTGCGACCACCCAAATAACCGTACAACCGGCAGAGACGGGGAGATCAGTTATAAAGTCCATTGCTCTATGCTGCCAGGGGGCAGCAGGTACAGGAAGCGGAAGAAGGCGTCCGGCTGGCAGATGTCTCGGGACTTTGTTGCGGGCGCAGGGCACACAGGCAGAAACAAAGTCTATTATGTCCTTGTGCAGGGTAGGCCACCAATAGTGCCGGGCAATAAGCTGGAGGGTCTTTTTCTGACCGGCGTGGCCAGCTAGTTTAGACGAATGGCCCCAGTGTAGGATCTTCTCCCGATCAGGTACTGAAACAAACGTCTTACCGGGAGTGAGACGATTTAGACTCACGGGAGCCACCTGCATTACTCTGGCGGGATCGATGATATGTTTAGGTTCATCCTCGAGATCGGACACCAGAAAGGATCGGGACAGGCGTCTGCTTTGACGTTTTTGTCAGCCGGGCGAAAATGAAGAACAAAATCAAAGCGAGCAAAAAACAAGGACCACCGGGCTTGGCGCGGGTTAAGTCTCTGGGCATGCTGGAGGTAAGCCAAGTTCTTGTGGTCAGTGTAAATTATTACCGGATGAAGAGCCCCCTCGAGTAGGTAACGCCACTCCTCCAACGCCAGCTTGATGGCCAATAACTCTCAGTCTCCTATGGAATAGTTGCGCTCAGAAGAGGAGAAGAGTTTGGAGAAGAAGCCACAAGTTACCATTCTCCCGGAAGATGATTTTTGAGTAAGTACCGCTCCGGCTCCAGAGGAGGAGGCGTCAACTTCCAGGAAGAACTGCTTGTTGCCGTCCGGGCGATGCAGCACCGGGGCGGAAGAGAAGGCCTGTTTTAGGGAAAGAAAGGCCTCCTCTGCTTCGGGCGGCCACTCTTTGGGATTAGTACCCTTACGGGTGAGCGCGGAAATTGGGGCAGTCCGGGAAGAGAAGTGCGGGATGAAGAGGCGGTAATAGTTGGCGAAGCCCAGGAACCGTTGAATAGCCTTCAACCCCTCTGGTCGGGGCCATTTCTCGATGGCAGACAGTTTCTCAGGATCCATTTGTAGGCCGGTCTGAGAGATAATGTAGCACAGAAACGGAAGCGAGGTCTGCTCAAAGAGGCACTTCTCATATTTAGCGTAGAGATGGTTCTGTCTGAGCCTGAGCAGGACCTGACGAACATCCCTCCGGTGAGTCTGGAGATCCGGAGAGAAGACCAAGATGTCGTCCAGGTACACCACTACGCAGGAGTAGAGAAGGTCCCGGAAGATGTCATTGACCAACTCTTGAAAGACGGCAGGAGCGTTACAGAGGCCAAAGGGCATTACCAGATATTCATAGTGGCCGTCCCGGGTGTTGAATGCCGTCTTCCATTCATCCCCCTGACGGATACGAACCAGGTTGTACGCCCTACGAAGGTCCAGTTTGGTGAAGATTCTAGCCCCCCTCAGACGATCAAATAACTCCTGAATGAGTGGAAGGGGGTACTTATTCTTCACCGTGATCTGGTTAAGGCCTTTATAGTCTATACAGGGACTGAGAGAGCCGTCCTTCTTTTTAACGAAAAAGAAGCCTGCTCCCGCCGGGGAGGTAGATTTCCGGATGAATCCCCTGGCCAGATTCTCCTCAATATATTCGGACATCGACCAGGTCTCAGCAGCGGATAATGGATAAATACGCCCACGGGGAGGAGAAGTACCAGGTAACAGGTCGATAGGGCAGTCGTATGGTCTATGAGGGGGTAGTGTCTCTGCCTCCTTTTTATTAAAGACATCAGCATAAGACCAATAAGGAATCGGAAGTCCAGGTACATTAGCTGGGGTAGGAGAAGGACGGACGGGATGAACGGGAACCAGACAGGTCTTATGGCAGCCCTGTCCCCAGCGAAGGACTTCTCCGGTCTGCCAGTCAAGAATGGGTGCATGTTTCTGGAGCCAAGGTAGGCCTAGCAAGAGGGCGTGAGAGAGTCCAGGCAGAACATGGAAGGAGATACTTTCAGAATGCAGCATTCCCACCTGCAGAGTAATGGATTCGGTGATGAGTTGGATGGGGCGTGGTAAGAGCCCCCCATCCACGGCAGCAACAGACAAGGGTACAGCCAGAGGTTTGGTGGGGATGCGGTATTTCTCTACCAGGGACTGTGAAATAAGATTCCCGGCTGCTCCAGAGTCCAGTTGGGCTAGTTCGAAATAACGGTTCTCCCCGTAGACGATTGAAACTGACAACAGCAGGGATGGAGAGGATTTATTCTTGTCTAGGTGGACCTCTCTGAGCGAACCTAGACACAGGCGTTTCCCGACCTCTCCGGGCAGGCACGGATCCGGTGCTCCTTACTGCCGCAGTAGAAGCAGGTCCCCTCGGCACGGCGTAAGTCCTGACGGGTCTTGACCATCTTGGTCTGGTCGACCTGCATAGGCTCAGGAGGGTGTACCTGGTTAGAGACAGAAGGAGTGACGGGTTTCTGAAAAGTAGGAGCTAGACGTGGTAACCTCCTCTCACGGGTGACCTCTCTGGCACGCTCCTGGAACCGTAGGTCAATCCGGGTGGCAAGAGTTATTAAGTCATCGAGAGTGGTAGGAATGTCCCGACCGGCAAGTTCATCTTTAATACGGCCGGACAGACCCTCCCAGAAGACGGAAACCAGAGCGTCGTTATCCCAGGCCAGCTCCGAGGCAAGGGTACGGAACCGTATGGCATATTGGCCCACCGTGAGACTTTCCTGACGGAGGCGTAGCAACGATGATGCGGATGAGGTCTTCCGTCCGGGTTTGTCGAAGACTTTCCGGAAAGCCGTGAGAAAAGCAGGCAAGTTGGACACCAGGGGGTCTCCTCTCTCCCATAGAGGATTTAGCCAGGCCAGGGCCTCCCCGGTGAGATGGGACATGATGAATGCAATTTTGGCTCGGTCGGAGTTAAACTGGTGGGACAATAGTTCAAAGTGCAGGGTGCACTGATTTATGAAGCCCCGAGCCTGGGCTGAGTCGCCTCCGAAGCGAGGAGGTGCAGAAAGCCGAGGTCCGGGGTAGGATATCATGGTGTTAGTGGACAGCGGAGCTGCCGGATTGCGAGACATGGCACTGGCGGAGGTTGTTGGTGGAGCAGTCAGAGTGTCCAGGCGAGTATTGACATTCCGCAGGTGACCCAGGATGGACTCCTGTTGGGACCTTTGACGGGACAGTTCATGACACAGGTCCGAGAGCGAGGGAGCTTGGGTGCCACCGGGTTCCATGGCCCGAGCAAACTGTAACGGGTCTGGGAGGCGGAACCTCTGGGCTACTATACAAGGGAGCGGTCCTTGTAAGGGAGCGGGTGGCGACCAGGCAGGCAGTCACAGCAGGTGACCGGGACAGTCTCTGGGTGTACGGGCAGAAGGTCACGGCAAGTGATCAGGGCAGTCTCTGGAAGAACGGGCTGGGGGTCACGGCAAGTGACCGGGGCAGTCTCTAGGTAAAGGGTAGGTACGACCTGTGATGGCTGAACCTCCAGGTAGGCTAGCAAGGCAGATGGAGGATGTGTGCTCCCAGGTGAGCAAGCGAGAGTCTCTGGAATAGCAGGTGGTCACAGCACGTGACGGAGGAGCCTCCAGGTAGGCAAGCAGGCAGGTAGCAGAGAAGCGCTCCCAGGTGAGCGGGCAAGAGTCTCTGGAATAGCTGGTGGTCACAGCACGTGACAGCAGAGCCTCCGGGCAGGCAAGCAGGCAGGTAGCGGAGAAGCGCTCCCAGGTGAGCGGGCAAGAGTCTGGAATAGCTGGTGGTCACAGCACGTGACAGCGGAGCCTCCGGGCAGGCAAGCAGGCAGGTAGCGGAGAAGCGCTCCCAGGTGAGCGGGCAAGCTGGTCCATAGACAGACTGACCGGAGTTGTAAGGCAGACCGTCGGACCTCAGGCAAGCAGGCAGGTAGCTGATGTGCGCTCCCAGGTGAGCGGGCAAGTTGGTCTTAGACAGACTGACCGGAGTTGTAAGGCAGACCGTCGGACCTCAGGCAGGCAGGCAGGTAACAGGAAATCTGGCAGGATTAGGACAGCAAGCTGGCAGGAATCTGGCAGGTAACTGGCAGGTAACTGGCAACGGGACCTGAGGGCTGAAGCAGAGTAGAATGGTGCAACAACATTGCTCGGGCACCTCCATTTTGGAGGAGGTGCCTTATGTATGGTAAAGTCCTCCGGCCATTGGCCGGGGACTCCTTAGGACGGCGCGCGCGGCCCCTTTAAGAGGGAGGGAGGGCGCGCGCGCCCTAAGCACAGTGGCCGGGAAGGAGCGCGCGCTGCCAGCAGAGCGGGAGAGGGACGCCGGGCACGGAGCAGAGCGGTGAGGGGAACAGCGTCCCTGCCTAGCAGAGGGCAGGGACGCCAGCACTACAGGTTGTTTGTCCCTAGGACCTTTAGGAGAGATTTGTTTGTTGAGTGTCATGAGTCTCGGTTGGCAGGTCATCCAGGAATTTCTGAGGCCAAGAGACTTGTGGGTCGCAGTTTTTGGTGGCCTGGATGGCAGAAGGAAGTCATTAAGTGGGTGCGTCAATGTACGGTGTGTGCTAGGTCTAAGTCTTCACATACTCCTGCAGCGGGGTTGCTTTGCCCTCTGGAGGTTCCTAGTGCTCCTTGGACACATCTGGCTATGGACTTTATTACTGACCTAACCCCCTCTGAGGGTTTCACAGTCATCTGGGTGGTCGTGGACCGTTTTAGCAAGATGTGTCACTTGGTTCCTTTCATCAAACTGCCCTGCGCTAAGACACTCGCTAAGGCCTTTGTCAAGGAAATTGTCAGACTACATGGCGTTCCTACTGACATTGTTTCGGATAGGGGACCTCAGTTTGTGGCTCGTTTTTGGCGTGCTTTTTGTGACAGGTTGGGAGTTCATTTGTCGTTTTCATCCGGATATCATCCTGAGTCTAATGGCCAGACAGAAAGGAAGAATCAGGATGTTGAGCAGTTCTTGCGTTGTTTTGTGGCAGACAATAAGGAGGGGTGGTCTGAGTTTCTGCCACTTGCTGAGTTTGCTCTTAACAACCATACATCCTCTTCTGCTGGTTGTTCGCCTTTTTTTGTTGTTCTGGGAGACATCCGTCTTTTGGGTCATTCTCCAAATTGGTATCGGCTGTGCCTGAGGAGGAGAGTTTTTCCGGTGACTTGGAGAGAGTTTGGACGGATGTGCGTGGTAATCTTCAGGAGGCTAACAAAAAATCTAAGAGGTACTTTGATAGGAAACGGCAAGAGGTTTTGTTTGCTATTGGTGACATGGTTTGGTTGTCCTCTAAGAATCTGCGGTTGAGGATTCCTTCTAAAAAATTGGGTCCCAAGTTTGTAGGGCCCTTTAAGGTGCTTCAGGTAGTTAACTAATCTGCTGTTAGGTTGGAGGTTCCTACCTCCTGGAAGATTAATCCGGTGTTTCATGTTTCTCTGTTGAAAAGAGCTTATGTGTCGGATGGACACGTCTCTGCCACTGTTCCTCCGGTGGTGGAGGACGGGGAATACGAAATTTCCCGCATTCTAAATTCTAGACGGTATAGAGGGAGTTTGCAGTATCTCGTCGCTTGGAAGGGTTTCGGACCCGAGGATAACTCATGGGTGAGGGCGGATGATGTTTCTGATTCCAGACATGTCAGAGCGTTTCACAAGAGGTTTCCTGATAAGCCTGGGCCTAGGGGATCCGGAGGATCCTCATAGAAGAGGGGGTACTGTTAGAACTCTCCTGTTAGGTTTTTTCTATCTTGCTGGTCACATGACCTTGTTTGCCTATTTAATCCTGCTCCGCCTTCCTGGCCTTGCTGGACTTCATGGTAATTTCTACTCTTAAGTTAGCCTGGTGCTTAGTTACCTTTCTCAGTCAGTTTAGCTTGGTCTTCGGACCTTTATGTTCTATGTTGTGTGTTTGTCTTTTACTGCTACAATTTCTGCTAGGAGGTGCCCAACTTTATCCCAGTCCATAGTTCTTGTAGGGATACCTCCCTTGCATCTGTAGGTCTTCGTACAGACTAGCCGAGGACTTTAGCGGGTCTGATCGCAGGATCAGGTTCCCCGTTACATCGTAGGGATCTAGCTTAGTTCTATTGTAGGGAAAGATCTCCTTTCTTTCCTTAGTGCTTGTAGCAGAACATAACAATAACTGTATAGCAGACTTTCTCCTTTCTAAAGGGAACATGTCGTACTTGTTACTGTGGCCCTGCTCTGTGTGTCTTTAAATTCTTAGTGGGGTGTTTCCTAAAATTGGTCAGCCTTTGGACTCTCTGCATACCCTATAACTATATAGCAAACTCTCTTCTTTCTAATGGGAATTTGTCTTTACTCTGGCCCTGCTCTGTGTGTCTTTAAATTCTTATTGGGGTTTTTCCTAAAACTGGTCAGCCGTTGGATTCACTGCATAACCATTAACTGTATAGCAGACTCTCTCCTTTCTTATGGGAATTTGTCGTTCTCGTTACTGAGGCCATGCTCTTTGTGTCTTTTTATTCTTAGTGGGGTTTTTCCTAAAATTGGTCAGCCTTTGGACTCCCTGCCTACCCTATAACTGTATAGCAAATTCTCTCTTTTAGTATGGGATTTTGTCTTACTCATTACTGTGGCCCTGCTCTGTCTTTCTTTAAATTCTTAGTGGTGTTTTTCCTGAAATTTGGACTCACTGCATACCCTCTTAACTGTACAGCAAACCCTTTCCTTTCAAATGGGAACATGTCGTACTTGATACTGTGGCCCTGCTCTGTGTGTATTTAAATTCTTAGTGAGGTTTTTCCTAAAATTGGTAAGCTTTGGACTCACTGCATACCCTATAACTGTATATCAGACTCTCTCCTTTCTATTGGAAATTTGCATTACTGTGGCCTTGCTCTATGCATCTTTCAATTCTTAGTGGGGCTTTTCCTAAAATTGTTCAGCCGTTGGACTCACTGCAAACCCTATAACTGTATACCAGACCCTTTCCTTTCTAATGGTAACATGTCGCACTTGTTACTGTGGCCCTGTTCTGTGTGTCTTTAAATTCTTAGTGGGGTTTTTCCTCAAATTGGTCAGCCGTTGGACTCACTGCATACCCTATAACTGCATAGCAGACCCTCTCCTTTCTAATGGGAACATCTCGTACTGATTCCTGTGGCCCTGCCCTGTGTGTCTTTAAAATCTTACTGGTGTTTTTCCTAAAACTGGTCAGCCGTTGGACACACTGTATACCCTATAGCTGTATAACAGTCTCTCTCCTTTCTTATGGGAATTTGTCGTTACTGTGGCCCTACTTTTTGTGTCTTTAAATTCTTAATAGGGTTTTTCCTAAAATTGGTCAGCCGTTGGACTCACTGCATACCCTATAACTGTATAGCAGACCCTTCCCTTTCTAACGCTAACATGTCGCACTTGTTACTGTGGCCCTGTTCTGTGTGTCTTTAAATTCTTAGCGGGGTTTTTCCTAAAATTGGTCAGAAGTTGAACTCACAGCATACCCTATAAATGCATAGCAGACTCTCTCCTTTCTAATGGGAATTTGTCATTACTGTCGCCCTGCTCTGTGTGTCTTTAAATTCTAAGTGTGGTTTTTCCTAAAATTGGTAAGCCATTGGACTCACTGCATACCCAATAACTGTATAACAGACCCTTTCCTTTCTAATTGGAACATGTCGTACTTGCTATTGTGGCCCTGCTCTATGTGTCTTTAAATTCTTAGTGGTGTTTTTCCTAAAATTAGTCAGCCATTGGACTCACTGCATATCCTATAACTGTATAGCAGTCTCTCTCCTTTCTTATGGGAATTTGTCGTTACTGAGGCCCTGCTCTATGTGTCTTTAAATTCTTAGTCGGTTTTTTCCTAAAATTGGTCAGCAATTGGTCTCACTGCATACACTATAACTGTATAGCAGACTCTCTCCTTTCTAATGGGAACATGTCGTACTTGTTACTGTGGCCATGCTCTATGTGTCTTTAAATTCTTAGTGGGGTTTTTAATAAAATTGGTCAGCCTTTGGACTCACTGTATACCCTATAACAGTATAACAGTCTCTCTCCTTTCTTATGGGAATTTGTCGTTACTGTGGCCTTACTCTTTGTGTCTTTAAATTCTTAATAGGGTTTTTCCTAAAATTGGTCAGCCGTTGGACTCACTGCATACCCTATAACTGTACAACAGACTCTCTCCTTTCTAATGGAGACATGTCTTACTCGTTACTGTGGCCCTGCTCTGTGTGTCTTAAAATACTTAGTGGGGTTTTTCCTAAAATTGGTCAGCCGTTGGACTCACTGCATACCTGATAACTGTATAGCAGACTCTGTTCTTTGTAATGGAAACATGTTTTACTTGTTACTGTGGCCCTGCTCTGTGTGTCTTTAAATTGTTAGTGGGGTTTTTCCTAAATTTGGTCAGCCTTTGGACTCACGGAATACTCTATAATTGTATTACAGACTCTCTTCTTTCTAATAGGAATTTGTCTTTACCGAGACCCTGCTCTGTTTGTCTTTAATTTCATAGTTGGTTTTTCCTAAAATTGGTCAGCCGTTGGACTCACTGCATACCCGATAACTGTATAGCAGACCCTCTCCTTTCTAATGGTAACATGCCTTTCCTTGTTACTGTGGCCCTGCTCTGTGTGTCTTTAAAATCTAAGTGGGGTTTTTCCTAAAATTGGTAAGCCATTGGACTCACTGCATACCCAATAACTGTATAACAGACCCTTTCCTTTATAATGGTAACATGTCGCACTTGTTACTGTGGCCCTGTTCTGTGTGTCTTAAAATTCTTAGTGGGATTTTTCCTAAAATTGTTCAGCCGTTGGACTCACTGCATACCCTATAACTGTATAGCAGACCCTTCCCTTTCTAATGCTAACATGTCGCACTTGTTACTGTGGCCCTGTTCTGTGTGTCTTTAAATTCTTAGTGGGGTTTTTCCTAAAATTGGTCAGCAGTTGAACTCACAGCATACCCTATAACTGCATAGCAGACTCTCTACTTTCTAATGGGAATTTGTCATTACTGTCGCACTGCTCTGTGTGTCTTTAAATTCTAAGTGTGGTTTTTCCTAAAATTGGTAAGCCTTTGGACTCACTGCATACCCTATAACTGTATATCAGACTCTCTCCTTTCTATTGGGAATTTGCATTACTGTGGCACTGCTCTATGCATCTTTCAATTCTTAGTGGGGCTTTTCCTAAAATTGTTCAGCCGTTGAACTCACTGCCAACCCTATAACTGTATACCAGACCCTTTCCTTTCTAATGGTAACATGTCGCACTTGTTACTGTGGCCCTGTTCTGTGTGTCTTTAAATTCTTAGTGGAGTTTTTCCTCAAATTGGTCAGCCGTTGGACTCACTGCATACCCTATAACTGTATAGCAGACCCTCTCCTTTCTAATGGGAACATCTCGTACTTGTTCCTGTGGCCCTGCTCTGTGTGTCTTTAAAATCTTACTGGTGTTTTTCCTAAAACTGGTCAGCCGTTGGACACACTGCATACCCTATAACTGTATAACATAACCTTTCCTTACTAATGGGAACATGTCATACTTTTTATTGTGGCCCTGCTCTGTGTGTCTTTAAATCCTTAGTGGGGTCTTTCCGAAAACTGTTCAGCCATTGGAATCACTCCATACCCTATAACTGTATAGCAGACTTTCTCCTTTCTAATGGAAACATGTCGTACTCGTTACTGTGGCCCTGCTCCATGTGTCTTTAAATTCTTAGTGGGGTTTTTCCTAAAATTGGTCAGCATTTGGACTCACTGCATACTCTATAACTGTATAGCAGTCTCTCTCCTTTCTTATGGGAATTTGTCGTTACTGTGGCCCTGCTCTATGTGTCTTTAAATTCTTAGTGGGTTTTTTCCTAAAATTTGTCAGCCATTGGACTTACTACATACCCTATAACTGTATAGCAGACTCTCTCCTTTCTAATGGGAATATGTCGGACTTGTTACTGTGGCTATGCTTTGTATGTCTTTAAATTCTTAGTGGGTTTTTTTCCTAAAATTTGACAGCCATTGGACTCACTGCATACCCTATAACTGTATAGCAGACTCTATCCTTTCTAATGGGAACATGTCGTACTTGTTACTGTGGCCATGCTCTGTGTGTCTTTAAATTCTTAGTGGGGTTTTTCCTAAAATTGGTCAGCCTTTGGACTCACTGTATACCCTATAACTGTATAGCAGTCTCTCTCCTTTCTTATGGGAATTTGTCGTTACTGTGGCCCTACTCTTTGTGTCTTTAAATTCTTAATGGTGTTTTTCCTAAAATTGGTCAGTCGTTGGACTCACTGCATACCCTATAACTGTATAGCAGACTCTCTCCTTTCTAATGGGGACATGTCTTACTCGTTACTGTGGCCCTGCTCTGTGTGTCTTAAAATTCTTAGTGGGGTTTTTCCTAAAATTGGTTAGCCGTTGGACTCACTGCATACCCTATAACTGTATAGCAGACTCTGTTCTTTGTAATGGAAACATGTTTTACTTGTTACTGTGGCCCTGCTCTGTGTGTCTTTAAATTCTTATTGGGGTTTTTCCTAAAATTGGTCAACCTTTGGACTCACTGCATACCCTATAAGTTTATTAAAGACTCTCTTCTTTCTAATGGGAATTTGTCTTTACCGAGACCCTGCTCTGTTTGTCTTTAATTTCATAGTTGGGTTTTTCCTAAAATTGGTCAGCCGTTGGACTCACTGCATACCCGATAACTGTATAGCAGACCCTCTCCTTTCTAATGGTAACATACCTTTCCTTGTTATTGTGGCCCTGCTCTGTGTGTCTTTAAAATCTAAGTGGGGTTTTTCCTAAAATTGGTAAGCCATTGGACTCACTGCATACCCAATAACTGTATAACAGACCCTTTCCTTTCTAATGGTAACATGTCGCACTTGTTACTGTGGCACTGTTCTGTGTGTCTTTAAATTCTTAGTGGGGTTTTTCCTAAAATTGGTCAGCAGTTGAACTCACTGCATACCCTATAAATGTATAGCAGACCCTCTCCTTTCTAATTGGATCATGTCGTACTTGTTACTGTGGCCCTGTTCTGTGTGTCTTAAAATTCTTAGTGGGATTTTTCCTAAAATTGTTCAGCCGTTGGACTCACTGCATACCCTATAACTGTATAGCAGACCCTTCCCTTTCTAATGCTAACATGTCGCACTTGTTACTGTGGCCCTGTTCTGTGTGTCTTTAAATTCTTAGTGGGGTTTTTCCTAAAATTGGTCAGCAGTTGAACTCACAGCATACCCTATAACTGCATAGCAGATTCTCTCCTTTCTAATGGGATTTTGTCATTACTGTCGCCCTGCTCTGTGTGTCTTTAAATTCTAAGTGTGGCTTTTCCTAAAATTGGTAAGCCATTGGACTCACTGCATACCCAATAACTGTATAACAGACCCATTCCTTTCTAATTGGAACATGTCGTACTTGTTATTGTGGCCCTGCTCTATGGGTCTTTAAATTCTTAGTGGGATTTTTCCTAAAATTAGTCAGCCATTGGACTCACTGCATATCCCATAACTGTATCGCAGTCTCTCTCCTTTCTTATTTGAATTTGTCGTTACTGTGGCCCTGCTCTATGTGTCTTTAAATTCTTAGTGGGATTTTTCCTAAAATTGTTCAGCCGTTGGACTCACTGCATACCCTAAAAATGTATAGCAGACCCTTCCCTTTCTAATGGTAACATGTCGCACTTGTTACTGTGGCCCTGTTCTGTGTGACTTTAAATTCTTAGTGGGTTTTTCCTATAATTGGTCAGCAGCTGAACTCACTGCATACCCTATAACTGCATAGCAGACTCTTTCCTTTCTAATGGGAATTTGTCAACACTGTTGCCCTGCTCTATGTGGGTTTAAATTCTAAGTGTGGTTTTTCCTAAAATTGGTTAGCCATTGGACTCACTGCGTACCCAATAACTGTATAACAGACCCTTTCCTTTCTAATGGAAACATGTCGTACTTGTTATTGTGGCCCTGCTCTATGTGTCTTTAAATTCTTAGTGGGTTTTTTCCTAAAATTGGTCAGCCATTGGACTCACTGCATATCCTATAAATGTATAGCAGTCTCTCTCCTTTCTTATGGGAATTTTTCGTTACTGTGGCCCTGCTCTATGAGTCTTTAAATTCTTAGTGCGGTTTTTAATAAAATTGGTCAGCCTTTGGACTCACTGCATACCCTCTTAACTCTACAGGAAACCCTCTCCTTTCAAATGGGAACATGTCGTACTTGTTACTCTGGCCCTGCTCTGTGTGTATTTAAATTCTTAATGGGGTTTTTCCTAAAATTGGTAAGCCTTTGGACTCACTGCATACCCTATAACTGTATATCAGACTCTCTCCTTTCTATTGGGAATTTGCATTACTATGGCCCTGCTCTATGTCTCTTTCAATTCTTAGTGGGGCTTTTCCTAAAATTGTTCAGCCATTGGACTCACTGCATACCCTATAACTGTATAGCAGACCCTTTCCTTTCTAATGGTAACATGTCATACTTGTTACTGTGGCCCTGTTCTGTGTGTCTTTAACACTAGGACTACTGGACTCGTGACCCCGCCTAGAACTACTGAAAGTAGTCATTTTGACTCCTTGCTTGTTTTCGTTTATTTTTAGAGTTTCATTTGTGGTTATTTATTAATAATTATATTTTTTGTAATGTATTATTATTGTGAGATCCAACAGTAATGCTTTTGATTGTTTTTTTTCTGCTTTTCTTATTTTTCTACAGAAAATAACAATAATTATAATAGACGTTTTTCAAACATTTTTTTTTATTCAAGTGCACACATATAAACAACAACTGAAGAACAAAAAGCAGAGAAAATGTAGGTGGAGGAGCATAAAAATGAAAATATGGCGCAGAATTCACCTTCTAAACATTTGGTGTTTCGCATTTTAGGCATTGCCTTTGATTTATGGCAGTACATTGCCCACACAAAGACTTACCACAAGTCTTACAATTTCCGACAGATCTATTTTTCTTGCACTTTTCTTTGATCTGGCAAAATTTTGTTTGAACCATCACTTCTGAGCATGTAGAAACTTGGGACGTGGAACCCTTTTCCCTATCTGTGACATAAGGACCACTCAACTCTCTCACAAGCGTTTGCAAAAATGCCTTGCGTGACATTTTTTGGTGGGTAATCTCCTTGAATATTATCCATGCATTTATACCCGCAAAGTCTAAGGCATTTTCAAATGCATGAACAGGCCATCTCCTTGCGCATGTTCGTGTGGTATATTTTCGTGCCATCTGATCCACTACATCTACTCCATATTTTGTTTCATTGTAAAACTTTACCGTTTCTGGAGTTTTTTTAGCGGAATCAGACGCAACAACAACATCTGGATGGACGGAACTCAAAATGACAACATTTTTGTTGGGCTTTCCTTGATATACTGTAAGTGTAAAATTGTCTTCATTTCTAAACACTTTAGTGTTGTACAATTCCTCTTTCATGGATTTTATTTCTTTAGGCACTTCTCGCCTTATCTTGTTCAGTGTTCCCACGATGGTTCTTCCTTTGCTTTTTAGCTGTTTAGCTAATTTTACTGAAGTAAAATAATTATCGGTTGTAACATTGCGACCTTTTTTCAAAAACAGGTCCAATAACTTCATTACCATATGGTCAGCTAAACGGTCCTCAGCACGGCGTGTGTCATCTTTGCCTAGATAAGGGAAGCCATTTGCCAGATATTTGCTCCTCTTATCAACAGCTAGCCAATATTTGTGGCCATATTTATCTGGTTTGGAAGGCATGTACTGCGTGAATGGACACCTAGTTTTGCTTGGGAAAAGTTGCTCATCCACCGTTATGTATGGGCCAGGTTTGTAACACGCAATACAATTTTCAATAAACCTGTCCCACACAGTAGAAAATAGAGCAAACTTGTCCGTTTGCAGTCTCTCCGATCGAGTAGATTTCTCATCAAATCTGAGAAACCTCATAATTTCAACAAAGCGGTCCCTAGACATTGTCGCTTTGCAAAACGGTATTCCCCAGTCATTACACCAAATACTGCTAATCGAGTGACGGTTCGTGCCAGATATTCCACGAGCATAGAATATCGCAATGAATGCATCTAGCTCCTCATCAGATAGAGTAAACTGTAAATTATTGTTCCTGCATGCTTCTGCAAGCTTACAGTTCTTTATATGTGTCAATATATATGAATCAAAAAATAAACGCCACAGTAATACAAGCAGGTAAAACACAAGGAAAATGTGAAAAGTTGACATGTAAATTGAACTACATCTATATGAACATCAGGGTAAATAAGACAGAGTGAAAAAATTATGCACAAAACTTTATAGCAACATTTGGTGACAAAAGGACCTCAAAATATAGTAGGGAGTCAAAATGACTCCCTTCAGTAGTTCTTGGTAAATTTTGAAAAAAACGCGCAAATTTTTCACCAAAATTATTTATTCTCACAAAATCTTTTTTCACATCATATTTGAGGAAAAGTCACCGAGTTTCAAGCCGGAATTCTGAAAAATGTAGTCACAGAAGAGAAATAAAAAACGAAAGGAGTCAAAATGACTCCATCAGTAGTTCTAGTGTTAAATTCTAAGTGGGTTTTTTCCTAAAATTGTTGAGCCGTACGACTCACTGCATACCCTATAACTGTATAGCAGACCCTCTCCTTTCTAATGGGAACATGTCGCAATTGTTACTGTGGCCCTGCTCTGTGTGTCTTAAAATTCTTAGTGGGGTTTTTCCTAAAATAGGTCAGCAGTTGAACTCACTGCATATCCTATAACTGTATATCAGACTCTCTCCTTTCTAATGGAAATTTTGTCATTACTGTGGCCCTGCTCTATGTGTCTTTAAATTCTGAGTGGGATTTTTCCTAAAATTGGTCAGCCGCACGACTCACTGCATACCCTATAACTGTATAGCAGACCCTCTCCTTTCTAATTGGAACATGTCGTACTTGTTACTGTGGCCCTGATCTGTGTGTCTTAAAATTCTTAGCGGGATTTTTCCTAAAATTGTTCAGCCGTTGTACTCACTGCATACCCTATAACTGTATAGCAGACCCTTCCATTTCTAATGGTAACATGTCACACTTGTTACTGTGGCCCTGTTCTGTGTGTCTTTAAATTCTTAGTGGGGTATTTCCTAAAATTGGTCAGCAGTTGAACTCACTGCATACCCTATAACTGCTTAGCAGACTCTCTCTTTTCTAATGGGAAATTGTCAATACTGTTGCCCTGCTCTGTGTGTCTTTAATTCTAAGTGTGGCTTTTCCTAAAATTGGTAAGCCATTGGACTCACTGCATACCCAATAACTGTATAACAGACCATTTCCTTTCTAATGGGAACATGTCGTACTTGTTATTGTGGCCCTGCTCTATGTGTCTTTAAATTCTTAGTGGGGTTTTTCCTAAAATTGGTCAGCCATTGGACTCACTGCATATCCTATAACTGTATAGCAGTCTCTCTCCTTTCTTATGAGAATTTGTCGTTACTGTGGCCCTGCTCTTTGTGTCTTTAAATTCTTAGTGGGGTTTTTAATAAAATTGGTCAGCCTTTGGACTCACTGCTTACCCTCTTAACTGTACAGCAAACCCACTCCTTTCAAATGGTAACATGTCGTACTTGTTACTGTGGCCTTGCTCTGTGTGTATTTAAATTTTTAATGGGGTTTTTCCTAAAATTGGTAAGCCTTTGAACTCACTGCATACCCTATAACTGTATAGCAGACCCTTCCATTTCTAATGGTAACATGTCACACTTGTTACTGTGGCCCTGTTCTGTGTGTCTTTAAATTCTTAGTGGGGTTTTTCCTAAAATTTGTCAGCAGTTGAACTCACTGCATACCCTATAACTGCTTAGCAGACTCTCTCCTTTCTAATGGGAATTTGTCATTACTGTTGCCCTGCTCTGTGTGTCTTTAAATTCTTAGTGGGGTTTTTCCTAAAATTGGTCAGCCATTGGACTCACTGCATATCCTATAACTGTATAGCAGTCTCTCTCCTTTCTTATGAGAATTTGTCGTTACTGTGGCCCTGCTCTTTGTGTCTTTAAATTCTTAGTGGGGTTTTAAATAAAATTGGTCAGCCTTTGGACTCACTGCTTACCCTCTTAACTGTACAGCAAACCCTCTTCTTTCAAATGGGAACATGTCGTACTTGTTACTGTGGCCTTGCTCTTTGTGTATTTAAATTCTTAATGGGGTTTTTCCTAAAATTGGTAAGCCTTTGGACTCACTGCATACCCTATAACTGTATATCAGACTCTCTCCTTTCTATTGGGAATTTGCATTACTGTGGCCCTGCTCTATGTCTCTTTCAATTCTTAGTGGGGCTTTTCCTAAAATTGTTCAGCCATTGGACTCACTGCATACCCTATAACTGTATAGCAGACCCTTTCCTTTCTAATGGTAACATGTCATACTTGTTACTGTGGCCCTGTTCTGTGTGTCTTTAAATTCTTAGTGGCGTTTTTCCGAAAACTGTTCAGCCGTACGACTCACTGCATACCCTATAACTGTATAGCAGACCCTCTCCTTTCTAATGGGAACATGTCGTACTTGTTACTGTGGCCCTGCTCTGTGGGTCTTAAAATTCTTAGTGGGGTTTTGCCTAAAATAGTTCAGCAGTTGAACTCACTGCATATCCTATAACTGTATATCAGACTCTCTCCTTTGTAATTTGAATTTTGTCATTACTGTGGCCCTGCTCTATGTGTCTTTAAATTCTTAGTGGGATTTTTCCAAAAATTGGTCAGCCGTTGGACTCACTGCATACCCTATAACTGTATAGCAGACTTTCTCCTTCCTAATGGGAACGTGTCGTACTTGTTACTGTGACCCTGATCTGTGTGTCTTTAAATTCTTTGTGTGGTTTTTCCTAAATTTGGTCAGCCGTTAGACTCACTGCATACCCTATAACTGTATAGCAGACCCTCTCCTTTCCAATGGTAACATGTCGCACTTGTTACTGTGGCCCTGTTCTGTGTGTCTTTAAATTCTTATTGGGGTTTTTCCTAAAATTGGTCAGCCGTTGGATTCACTGCATAACCAATAACTGTATAGCAGACTCTCTCCTTTCTTATGGGAATTTGTCGTTCTCGTTACTGAGGCCCTGCTCTTTGTGTCTTTTTATTCTTAGTGGGGTTTTTCCTAAAATTGGTCAGCCTTTGGACTCCCTGCCTACACTATAACTGTATAGCAAATTCTCTCTTTTAGTATGGGATTTTGTCTTACTCATTACTGTGGCCCTACTCTGTGTTTCTTTAAATTCTTAGTGGTGTTTTTCCTAAAATTTGTCAGCCATTGGACTCACTGCATACCCTATAACTGTATAGCAGACTCTCTCCTTTGTATTGGAAACATGTCATACTTATTACTGTGGCCCTGCTCTATGTGTTTTTAAATTCTTAATGGGGTTTTTCCTAAAATTGGTCAGCCGTTGGACTCACTGCATACCCTATAATTGTATAGCAGACTCTCTCCTTTCTAATGGGGACATGTCTTACTCATTACTGTGGCCCTGCTCTGTGTGTCTTTAAATTCTTAGTGGGGTTTTTCTTAAAATTGGTCAGCCGTTGGACTCACTGCATAACCTATAACTGTATAGCAGACTCTTTCCTTTGTAATGGAAACATGTCGAACTTATTACTGTGGCCCTGCTCTGTGTTTCTTTAAATTCTTAGTGGGTTTTTTCCTGAAATTGGTCAGCCTTTGTACTCACTGCATACCCTATAACTGTATAGCAGACTCTCTCCTTTCTAATGGAAATTTGTCTTTACCGTGGCCCTGCTCTGTGTGTCTTTAAATTCTTAGTGGTGTGTTTCCTAAAATTTGTCAGCTGTTGGACTCACTGCATACCCTATAACTGTATAGCAGACTCTCTCCTTTGTAATGGAAACATGTTGTACTTGTTACTGTGGCCCTGCTCTGTGTGTCTTTAAATTCTTAGTGGGGTTTTTCCTAAAATTGGTCAGCCTTTGGACTCACTGCATACCCTATAATTTTATTACAGACTCTCTTCTTTCTAATGGGAATTTGTCTTTACCGTGACCCTGCTCTGTTTGTCTTTAAATTCATAGTTGGGTTTTTCCTAAAATTGGTCAGACGTTGGACTCACTGCATACGTGATAACTGAATAGCAGACCCTCTCCTTTCTAATGGTAACATACCTTTCCTTGTTACTGTGGCCCTGCTCTGTGTGTCTTTAAATTCTAAGTGGGTTTTTTCCTAAAATTGGTAAGCCACTGGACTCACTGCATACCCAATAACTGTATAACAGACCCTTTCCTTTCTAATGGGAACATGTCGTACTTGTTATTGTGGCCCTGCTCTATGTGTCTTTAAATTCTTAGTGGGGTTTTTCCTAAAATTGGTTAGCCATTAGAGTCACTGCATATCTTATAACTGTATAGCATTCTCTCTCCTTTCTTATGGGAATTTGTCGTTACTGTGGCCCTGCTCTATGTGTCTTTAAATTCTTAGTGGGGATTTTAATAAAATTGGTCAGCCTTTGGACTCACTGCATACCCTCTTAACTGTAGAGCAAACCCTCTCCTTTCAAATGGGAACATGTCGTACTTGTTACTGTGGCCCTTCTCTGTGTGTATTTAAATTCTTAATGTGGTTTTTCCTAAAATTGGTAAGCCTTTGGACTCACTGCATACCCTATAACTGTATATCAGACTCTCTCCTTTCTATTGGGAATTTACATTACTGTGGCCCTGCTCTATGTCTCTTTCAATTCTTAGTGGGGCTTTTCCTAAAATTGTTCAGCCGTTGGACTCACTGCATACCCTTGAACTGTATAGGAGACCATTTCCTTTCGAATGGTAAGATGTCACACTTGCTACTGTGGCCCTGTTCTGTGTGTCTTTAAATTCTTAGTGGGGTTTTTCCTAAAATTGTTCAGCCATTCGACTCACTGCATACCCTATAACTGTATAGCAGACCCTTCCCTTTCTAATGGTAACATGTCGCACTTGTTACTGTGGCCCTGTTCTGTGTGTCTTTAAATTCTAAGCGGGGTTTTTCCTAAAATTGATCAGCAGTTGGACTCACTGCATATCGTATAACTGTATAGCAGTCTCTCTCCTTTCTTATGGGAATTTGTCATTACTGTGGCCCTGCTCTATGTCTCTTTCAATTCTTTGTGGGGCTTTTCCTAAAATTGTTCATCCGTTGGATTCACTGCATAGCCTATAACTGTATAACAGACCCTTTCCTTTCTAATGGGAACATGTCGTACTTGTTATTGTGGCCCTGCTCTATGTGTCTATAAATTCTTAGTGGGTTTTTTCCTAAAATTGGTCAGCCATTGGACTCACAGCATATTGTATAACTGTATAGCAGTCTCTCTCCTTTCTTATGGGAATTTGTCATTACTGTGGCCCTACTCTATGTCTCTTTCAATTCTTAGTGGGGCTTTTCCTAAAATTGTTCATCCGTTGGATTCACTGCATAGCCTATAACTGTATAGCAGACCCTTTCCTTTCTAATGGTAACATGTCACACTTGTTACTGTGGCCCTGTTCTGTGAGTCTTAAAATTCTTAGTGGGGTTTTTTCTAAAATTGGTCAGCAGTTGAACTCACTGCATACCCTATAACTGCATAGCAGACTCTCTCCTTTCTAATGGGAATTTTGTCATTACTGTGGCCCTGCTCTATGTGTCTTTAAATTCTTAGTGGGATTTTTCCTAAAATTGGTCAGCCATTGGACTCACTGCATACCCTATAACTGTATAGCAGACTTTCCCCTTTCTAATGGGAACATGTCGTACTTGTTACTGCGGCCCTGATCTGTGTGTCTTTAATTTCTTTGTGCGGTTTTTCCTAAATTTGGTCAGCCATTGGACTCACTGCATATCCTATAACTGTATAGCAGTCTCTCTCCTTTCTTTTGTGAATTTATCGTTACTGTGGCCGTGCTCTATGTGTCTTTAAATTCTTAGTGGGGTTTTTAATAAAATTGGTCAGCCTTTGGACTGCATACCCTCTTAACTGTACAGCAAACCCTCTCCTTTCAAATGGGAACACGTCGGACTTGTTACTGTGGCCCTGCTCTTTGTGTTTTTAAATTCTTAAAAGGGTTTTTCCTAAAATTGGAAAGCCTTTAGACTCACTGCATACCCTATAACTGTATATCAGACTCGCTCCTTTCTATTGGAAATTTGCATTACTCTGGCCCTGCTCTATGTCTCTTTCAATTCTTAGTGGGGCTTTTCCTAAAATTTTTCAGCCGTTGGACTCACTGCATACCCTATAACTGTATAGCAGACCCTTTCCTTTCTAATGGTAACATGTCACATTTGTTACTGTGGCCCTGCTCTGTGTGTCTTTAAATTCTTTGTGTGGTTTTTCCTAAAATTGTTCAGCCGTTCAACTCACTGCATAACCTATAACTGTATAGCAGACCCTCTCCTTTTAATGGGAACATGTCGTACTTGTTACTGTGGCCCTGCTCTGTGTGTCTTAAAATTCTTAGTGGGATTTTTGGTAAAATTGGTCAGCAGTTGAATTCACTGCATACCCAATAACTGCATAGCAGACTCTCTCCTTTCTAATGGGAATTTGTCATTACTGTGGCCCTGCTCTATGTGTATTTAAATTCTTAGTTGGATTTTTCCTAAAATTGGTCAGACGTTGGATTCACTGCATACCCTATAACTGTATAGCAGACTTTCTCCTTTCTAATGGGAATTTGTCATTACTGTGGCCCTGATCTGTGTGTCTTTAAATTATGTGTGGGGTTTTTCCTAAATTTGGTCAGCCGTTAGACTCACTGCATACCCTATAACTGTATAGCAGACTCTCTCTCCTTTCTAATGGGAACATGTCGTACTTTGTTACTGTGGCCCTGTTCTGTGTGTCTTTAAATTCTGAATGGGGTTTTTCCTAAAATTGGTCAGCAGTTGGACTCACTGCATACCCTATAACTGTATAGCAGACTCTCTCCTTTCTATTGGGAATTTGTCATTACTGTGGCCCTGCTCTATGTGTCTTTAAATTCTTAGTGGGGTTTTTCCCAAATTTTGGCAGCCCTTGCAGTCACAGCATGGGCATTACCACTATAGGAGACCCACTCCTTTATAATGGGAACATTTTTTTTACTGAGACCCTCCTCTATGTCTCTTCAAAGGGGTATTCTGTTGCGTCCAAGTATTCCATTTTGCTCGACCCGAGCAACAAGTACCCGAGCATTTTAGTGCTGGTTCATCACTACTAAAGAACACTCCAATACATCAATAGTATTTTGTTGCACAACCTCTGGCTTTAATAACAGCTTGCATTCTCTGAGGTATGGACTTAATGAGTGACAAACGGTGCTCTTCATCAATCTGACTCCAATTGTCTCTGATTGCTGTTGCAGATCAGCTTTGCAGGTTGGAGCCTTGTCATGGACCATTTTCTTCAACTTCCACCAAAGATTTTCAATTGGATTGAGATCTGGACTATTTGCAGGCAATGACATTGACCTTATGTGTCTTCTTTCAAGGAATGTTTTCACAGTTTTTTCTCTATGGCAGGATGCATTATCATCTTGAAATATGATGTCATCATCCCCAAACATCCTTTCAATTGATAGCATAAGAAAACTGTCCAAAATATCAATGTAAACTTGGGCATTTATTGAAGATGTAATGACAGCCATCTCCCCAGTGCCTTTACCTGACATGCAGCTCCATATCATCAATGACTGTGGAAATTTGCATGTTCTCTTCATGCAGTCATCTTTATAAATCTCATTGGAACGGCACCAAACAAAAGTTCCAGCATCATCACCTTGCCCAATGCAGATTCGAGATTCATCACTGAATATGACTTTCATCCAGTCATCCACTTCTTGAATTGCTGTTTTTTTTTCATTCTGCCTCCCAAAAATCAGAATCGAAAATAATCAAAAATTGTCACGTGTCCAAAAATGGTACCAATAAAATCGTCAAGTTGTCCCGCAAAAAACAATTCCTCACAAGACTCTGTTGGTAGAAATATGGAAAAATTATAGCTCTCAAGATATGGAATGCAAAAACACTTAAAAATCCTTTAGTGTGTGACAGCAGCCAAGCATAAAAACCCACTATAAATCTGGTATCACTGTAATCGCACCGACCCAAAGAATAAAGTTGTCTAACCACTTATACCACATGAGGATATAAAAAATAAGTAAAACAAATTCTTCACCTGCTGTTGATTTGTTCATTCTGCCTCCCAAAAACCACAGTAAGGCTCGGCTCACATTTATTCTGTGCTTACACCGGGGTTTCCACGTAAATCTCGGAAATATGTGATTCAGACAGAACCCCTATAATGAGGCAAATGGAGGCACTGTGGACTCCATCTGGCCCATAATCTGTCGGCGTTCATGTTTTTATTAGGCATGCATAAAAGTTCCGTTACCCACAGTTTTGTGCACTTCTGAAAAGGACAATGCTGAACAGAGGCCAGACGGAGTCCAGAGTAACTCTGCTGCCTCGTTATAGTGAATGGATCCCTTGGGGGTTCATCTGAATCACGTCACTTGGAGATTTAGATGGAAACCCCAATATAAGTTCTCAGTGTAAAGCACAGGATAAATGTGATCCAAAATGTTATTTAAAATGTTCCCAACAAAAGATTCAACTCAATCCACAAAAAATTGAAAGTCTCCACTCAGGTCCATCATCTGTTATCAGAAATATAGAGGCTTCCACATTACTGGTAGCACAAAGGCTCTGGAAAAGAGCCAAGAAGACTAAAAAGATATTGAGCAAATTCTCCACTTCCAAATCCAAATGCCCCCATCCCTTCTGAGCTCCAATGTGTGCCTAGACTGCAGTTAGCGTCCACATGTTTGTCATTTCAGTAGTGTTGAGAGCCTGCCTAATTTACAGATGCGTGTCTCCAGAAGCATGAGCTAGGCACAACGTACTGGTTACTACAACTTAATGGTCACTGAAACAGCAGTTTGCAATTTTCACTCAGCAACATCCGCTGCTGCTTATTTTTGGAAAATACCCATGGAGTCAAAATCGTCACTACACCTGTAGATAAATTCCCAAAGGGGTATAATTTCCAAAATGGGGTCACTTGAGGTGGGATTCTGCTCTTCTAGCACTTAGGGTCTCTGTATTTGGAGTCCGCAAACTATTCTAGAAAAATCTGCGCTCCAGGAGGCAAAAAGCACTCTGTCCCTCCCAATTCTCGCCGTATGGCTAAGCAGTACTGCACAGCCACATAAGGGGTATTTCGACATTAAGCAGAAATTGTGGGACAAATTTGGGTGCCATTTTTACCCATTTCCCAGTGAGAAAATGTAAAATCTGGGACTCAAACAACATTTTGGTGGTAAAAATGTAATTAGTTTTTTCTTCTATGCCCAATGGTATAAAATTCTGTGATCCAACTGTGGTGTCAATATGATCACAAAATCTCAGGGGCTCTGCCAGTGTGATGTGTGACCCTCAGAATAGTCCAGCAAAATCTGAACTCCAATCTGGTGCTTCTTCCCTTCTGAGCTGTGCATCAAAAGTAGTTCTTGACCACATATGGGGTATGAGCTTATATAGGAAAAATTGCCCAACAAATTTTGGGGTCCATTTTCTCTTACTATACTTGTGAAAATAAAAAAAAATTGGGGCTAAAACAATATTTTTGTGGGAAAAAAATAGATTTTTTTTCATTTTTACAGATAAACATTGTAAAATTCTATGAAGCATCTGGGGGTTCAAGGTGCTCACCAAACATATACATAAGTTCCCTGTGGGATCTAGTCTCCAAAATAGTTTCAATTGTGGGGGGTTTCCACTATTTAGGGAAATCGGGTGCTCTCCAAACGCGACATGTAGTCCACTAATTATTCAAGCAAATTTTACATTCAAAAAGTCAAATGGCGTTCCTTCTCTTCCCAACCATGCTGTGGGCCCAAACAGTGTTTTTTCCCCACATATGGGGTATAGTCATGCTCAGGAGAAATTGCACAACAAACTTTGTAGTCCATTTTTTCCTGTTACTCTTGCAAAAATGCGTCTAAGTTAAGTTTTTGTGAAAAAAGGGATTTGTGCTATCCCATTGATATCCCTCCCCCATACTTTTATTTAGATTATTGTCCTTGACTCATTGATACTATCTTTTAAAATATCTATTAAAAGTTACATTTTAGGGTATATTCTATATGTTCTTTGTGGTTTTTTGAATTTCTGACACACCTATACTATACTATTTGACTCTTGGGCTACTGGTTGTTTTTTGAATTCAGGAGTCCAAAATCATTAAGAAATGGCTCATTTCTTAATTGAACCTGACAACTTTTGAAAATATTTAGAAAAGTGTTATTATTTAAGCAAGTATTTATTATTAAGTATCTTAATATCTAAGCATTTTCTTTCACAGTTTACATGCAAAAGTACTATTGAATGGGATTACAAGGTTTTATTGTTAGTTGACTTCTTGTGAGATTTCTTTCTCTCTCTTTTACACTGTGGAATCTAAATGTCAGGTTACTTATTCACACAGGGAACTTATGAGTACAATCCCTTTTTACTTTTGTTGGTGCAACGTGATTGACTTTTTGTCATGCTGCATTTAGATTTGCATAGACATTGCATTACATATATAGATTGTGCCAATATATAGTCAACCCAGCAGGCTCCAGTAGATATTTTCAAAAGCTGAAAAGTCTCAAGTTGGATAATAAATAGGTTTACAAAAAAATATTTTAATAACAGCTGTTGTGGAGCAATTAGTGGTTAGATGCTGCTTTCCTGACATTACTCAAGTGATGCAGGTGTGTCTCAATTTTGCCTTTTTTCTTTAGCACATTAAATTACATTTTTTTTAATTCACAGAGCCTACAAATCCTGGCACAGGGATATCCAATAATTTTTATTGAACAATATATGAAGTAGCAAGTAGTCTTGGGTATTCAGAGTTTAAATGTCACTTCAGCAATAAAAATTAAAGTTCTTTCCTTTCATTGCACATTATATGGTAGATCTGTGATACAGTAGCTCACAATGAGAATCCAACCTGGTTGATAACCATTATTTAGTATCCACTTTAAATCGGTCACTCATTGATTTTTTACAACAGATCAAAAACCCTTTTGAAGCTTGAGGAAAGCCCGTGGAGCTGTGGTTATACATGGTGGATTCCAGAATACAAGTCAGAGCTATGCAATACAGGAGAAATCAATTGCAGTGACTAAAAGGAAATTGAACTTATGTAATTGATAATTTGGTGAGGTTTCTTTTTACAAAAAAGTTGCCATTTTATAAATGATAGAATACATATGAAATGATAGCTGAAGCAAAGAAGACAACAATTTTGTTTATCAGTTATTCTGGTTGTAAAAAGCATTAGCTGGCCGCAAATTAGTTATCAATCTGCTAACTATATAAAGATAGATGTAGTAATGGTTTCAGAAAGAAGTGGCCATTCTGCCTGCAGCAATAAATCAGAGGTCAGCATTCCTTCAGTATCTAAACTGCCCTAGGATAATGTAAGTTCAGTTCTCATTATTTTCTAATGGCAACAAGGTCTTTCTATTTCCTTAGGCGTATGAGAATGAGATACAATCAGTATGCTATAGACTAGACTCTAGTTTTTATATAGTCACAAAAATTTACTGCTACATTTGTGTTACAAGCACCTGTTCTGTATATAAATATGTCATTTATACAATATACATGAATAAGTCATATAATTAGATCCACTGAATGGTGAACTGAATATTACAGATTGTAGAGTACATAATACTTAACTTTTATTTAACTATTAAAATCATTAGTAAATGAGAACACCAAACTGTACAATGCATAAAAAAATGTGAAACTTTACAGGGTATAATTTATGTCAGATGATGGTAAATGTGACTGCCTAATGGTGAAAGTTTTATGATACTCATCTTACTGTTTGAGGACATGAGAGCACTTGCATCTAGTATTTATAAATATATTCAATTCTACACCATTCGGTGGAGTACATAAATCATTAATAATGGCTATCATCCTATGGACAGTTGAATCTAGCGACCTCAAGAGAACATTTAGTTACCAATTCTTATGCTAGTACTCTTAGCACCAAATAACATTACAGACTATAGATTGTTCCAGCTTCATAGCTAAGAAACAAAGCATAGTTAGTGTTTGGAATTGCACATTCTTGTTAACAGGTACATGGATGCAGTAGGGCAGACAATGAGGAGACAGTGGTACTTAACCCAACAACTATTCATTTGATTAACACAATCAAATGGATGCCTTCAGCACAATATCAGGGGATGGCGCAAACATTGAAAATGTAACAATTTATGTTACAAGAAGAATACATTAATTCAGATGACCTGGATCTTGACACAATACTATTTACATGCTATTGTTCTATTATTACCATTAAATAACTGTTATTGTCAGTGATATCTTAGTCCTAATACCCCAATCTAAAGGGCGTCACTGTCATTACTGGGCCTGTCACCGTCATTACTCTCTAGGCAACACAAAACAGCACACAGGCAGTAACAGGGGTCGATGACACCTCCCACTAGGCCACAAGTAGTTTCGGCTTCTTTACTCGGATCTTGTCTCTTTACTCTTTCACTTTTATCTTGTTTCTTGTAATGGCGGCAGTAAGCCAGCTCACTGTACCACACGTCTGTCCTACCACAAGTTTGGGCGCCAACTCCTCCCCTTCACTACCCTCCTGAGCCTCTTATAATTACTAAATACGCCACAGCTATCACCTGAACTAGTGTCTCCTCCAATCTCTTCCTCAAGGGAATATGCACTTAACTCTTGAGTTCCAACTAATGCAATTCTTTCTGCTTTCCCTTGCTCTATCGCCTTTGACCAGCAGATGGTGGTCATTATTTGCTTGCTGACACTCTGTTAGGCATTAACTATGTGCATCTTATAACTTATCTATCTACTTACATCCTGACTAAAATGATTGGTTGAGTATGAAACCCCTGTGGTGGACATTTGGTCACCTTGTCCTATAGGGGATACCTTTAAGCCTATGTCTGGATTAGGACCAAAGGATCATTTAGTATCATCTCAATCAGTGCAATGTCCAAAAACAGTTGTTAATCTCCTAAAAGAGACAGTTGGGGTCAGCACCCTGAATATAGCACCTTCAACAGGACATTTGATCACCTCACCCTATCAGGATACTGTCCACTCTATGTCCCAGACATAGATCTATTGATCTCTTTGCTAACACTCCAATTGGTGCACTTATATGGAGCATAGACAGTGGTTGTAAAAGACTGTTGGAATAGTATGTTAGCATTGCTATATTTCAGTATAATGACCTTATATCCCAATTCGGACCATAGATAATTGATCAATTAAATTTCACTACAATGGTTGAAATATACAGAATAGGAGGATGGTCCTTAGGAGGATGGTTGGGGATAGAATCCTCTAGAGAAGTTCAGTTGCCTTGCTCAATTTGAATATATTAACCCTATGTTTTAGTTAGGACCATAAATCAATTAAATTTTACTCCAACCGATGGAATGTAATGAGTAAAGTTAACACCCCCTAGAGGACATTAAATTTCCTTGTCCAATTAACTCTATGTCATCAATTAAATTCCACCTGATTTGGTGGAATCAATTGAGTAGAATCCTAAAAAGGACAGGTGGAGAGGGTGCCTACAGAAGTATGTTTAGTCATTGACAAATGTACTTTGTTTCTACCTCCAAGTGACCATAATTAGGAATGAGTTGACTTGTGGAAGTTTGGGTTCTGCAAGTACAAAGTTCGGTTTGGGTGCCAAAACTGTACCCGAACTTGAACCAGAAACAGAACCCCATTGGAAACAATGGAGACCTGAACTTTGAATCTGGAAGAAAATTCTCTCTCTATGCCACGAACTCTCCCCAGAACTTTGCAACTGACTTCTGGGAGAAGTCCGTGTTCGGCATTTAGCTCCGGATACTAACTGTCCAGTACGAACCCTGAACTTTTAAGTTCGGGTTCCCTCATCTCTAACTGTAATCTATCCCCTCCTACACTTCCTTTGGTTCTGACTCAACAGACAACACCCTATCCCCAACAGCCACAGGGTCAGCATTGATTCCACTCACTAATCTTATCATTTCGCACATTGAAGGTAAAGTTTAAAAGTCATACAATAGATGAGCTGCTGCTGTGCTTTAAGTGGTAATTCACACACTGGATTGCTCACCATGAACTGAAGCTGGAAATTGCTGTGAGAAACAATGGAACATTCAGGCAGACGTACGATCAGACAAAGTAACTCACACTCCTTGAATGATCCATATACTGAATTTAATACCGCAACATTTCTTTCACAAGTATACCCACATGAGGAAGGAGGGTTGTGGCAATGGCCAGGACAGTGTCAGCTCACTTCAAACATTTTTATGTAGCAAAGCACATACTCCTGGCTTTGCAAAATCAAAACAATCTTCCAGAATGCCCCCTGATTAGCGATATTGCAACCCACTGGAATTCAAAGCTGCATATGTTGAGCATTATAAAGCAGCAACAGACTATACCTTGCAACATCCAAACCAAAGCATGGATTACTTTTATATGTGCCATTGGAAGCTAATGAAGCTTTGAAGAGGAGAAAATATTTATCCTGGAAAAAAACATTCAAATGAATGCAAAAGGTGACCCTCAGGGTCCAAATTACATATAGCAGGATTTGAAGGAAGAGATGGAAGAAAAGGAGGAGGATGAGCAGCAGGATATTTTGGAAGGGACATCATGTTGGCAGACGAAGGGGACAAGGCTGAGTGAAAGTGATGACTACAGTGGCTCATGTCAACCAAGTGTTGCAACGGGGATATGAAAATGAAAAACATGGGCCTTCAGTCATGCTTGTTAGCACGTCAAGTTGTATATTGGATTGCTTTTGGGATTATTGTTACCACCAACCAAAGGAATGACTATTGGATACCCAGGCTTCTACATCCCTGTTAAAAAAGCAAAACGGGGATTTTTTTTTCTGGTTTCTGAAAGAGAGTAAAAATTGGCCTATTACCAAGATAATTTGTGTTACTTGCTCTGTTAAACTTTCACTGAATAGACACCTGACAAACACTCGACTGACAAGCAGAACCCTCTGTGATCACCACAGATTGAACAATCCCCCTCTTGTGGCAATATTAGTTATGCAAAAGTAGTTAACGCAGCAAGAGCAATAACAGCTACAGTGTCTTTGAAATAATATACAAGATGTTTTATTTGTTTCTGTAACAACCTGCCACATTACACCAAATTGAAACAAGCCAGGGGAACAGCTAGATTAAATCTTACCTAGACTCTGTATTTTCTCAGGAAGATACTTTGATCCCCAATCCCATGGATTTGTGGGTTAGCAGATTTGATTGGTGATGGAACCTGACCCAGTTTGTACGGGTGTATTATTGACACGCCCCCTGGGCCTGTGTTGTGCAGGGGAATACCCGGAGCCGGATCGCTGGGGGTTGTAGTCTCCGTGGCTGTGACCCGGTCCGTGCCCAGGGCGGTCAAACCAGTGGCAGTCTGAATGTGATAACAAATGTCCGACTACGCCACCCGTGGATTGCGGTCAGTGGGGACCGCCGCTGCGCTGCAGACCGCGGAGGTTGATGTTGTAAGCGCAGCCAAGTATGGGATAACTCCCCACGGGAGAAGTATTGCCTCAGGGCAGCTAGTATGGATGATGGGAGTGATGGTGTGAGCGTCCCAGTACTAATGGTGCTGGTGCGGCGATGAAACACAGAGACGTGTGGTTGCAGTTTCCAATGCTTTACTCACAGTTGTTATTCGTGTCAATCCTGCAGGCGATGACTGCCCAAGCTGTGCTGCGTCCACCAGGCAAGGGGCTCGACCAACTCCCAGGCAATTCCAAAGCGTGGCAAAGGGCTCCCTTCTCTTCCCTTCTCTGGCCGTCCTCACCAGTGACCCACCTTTGTCCAGCTCCCTCGAGCCTTCTCTTGGCGAAACCTATCTCCGGCTTCCCTGACCCTATGTGGTATGCCTTCCTGGTGGATGTAGTGAGGGGTCGCACCAAGATGTGGTCACAACCTCCGGTCTTTGGCTGAGGAATCTGTTGCCTCCACTAATTTGGGTTCCAGTACCCTGCTCTGCCAACCCTTCACCCGCAATCTCCTGGGCCTTTGGGGTTCCTTCTGCCTTCGTGTCTCTGGGCCTTTCTCTGTGTTCCTGTTCCTTGTTTCCTTTCTTACTTTCTTTTCTGTTCCTTCTCTCTGGCTCCGGCCTTCACCCTAGGCCTGCCTCGTGGAGCTGGGCCCAGACTGAGCCACAGCTCCCTGTCAGCCCTCTCTGGCTGAACTTCTTCTCTCACTCCTCTCCTCTCACTTAACTGACTCCTGTCCTAAGATGGTGCCCACCTTATATACCTCCTTCTAACACCCGAGCCCAGGTGACTAGCAACCAATGGGCTCCTACCTATGCCCAGAGACCCACCCCTATCTGCTCCTACACCACTGGGTTTTCCTTACCCTCCCCACTCAAGCCAGGGACAGATGCTGTCGTGCCTGCACTTCTGTCTAGTGGGAGCACCGTTGAGCTGTCCCTCGGAAATGGGGTGTGTGTGGTGCATGCAGCTAACCGAGTCCTGGTCCACACTCCATGCTTACCCGGGAGTGGAATATCACACCTCTAGTTTGAGGTGCAATACCCCTGTAGCAGCCGAGCCCTCGGGGTGCTACATTCCCCCCTGGTAAACCACAGCACGTCCTCGGGCTGGAAAAGAGCTAAACAATTTAAACATACAAAATTTTAGAATGCATTCACATATAAGACATTAACCAAAAACTCATCCCTTTATGGGAGGTACTCTTTTCTTTTAACGTTACTGGTGTAATCATTTTAAAACATTTTGCTAATGCCACCGGAACTCTTTTTGTAAAAACACCATATAAAACTTTAGCATTTCTATTTTAGCAGCACATAGACTTCACATTAGACATTTTCAAGTAAAACATTTTCAAAACATATTCTTGAGTTCTGGCCGCTGTGCAACTTGCGACCAGGTAAAGGTGCAACAGTCCAGCTAATCTTGAGGTAGACGTTGCAGTTTTTGTATAAAACCAGTAGGGGGCGCTTTAAGAAGCGCAACTATTTACAAGGGATTGGCCGCTCTCAGTCCTCGGCCAGTGGGGATAGGGGAATGGCTGCTCACAGTCCTCAGCCTGGTTAGGGATTAGGGGCACACAGATAACAGTCCACATTAGTCGCAATGGGGACCACACTCCACTCAGCAACAGTTTCTATACCCTTACGGGTAACTATATACAGTTCCATTTTACCATTCACTGGTAACGGTGTCCTCCTCGCTCTTCCGGGTAGTCTTCAGGTCCGTCCGAACCCTCAGGGTAGTCCATGTCTGGACGGTATCGCAGTTCCTCCTCCGTTAGACGGTGGACATGGAGAGCTTACAGTCCCTTTGCGCCCTTGTGCCGGGTGTAGGTGGCCACGTCGCCGGGGTACAGGTCACGGCCGTGATGTCCCTCTGGCATCTAGTGAGGAAGGACCCCCAGCAAGGTGTCTTAGGACTCAGGCAACCCCTACATCAATCGATCCCATCTGGCTATTAATATTACACCACAGCTGTCTGTTTAGCCTTTGCTGGTAAGATTTTATATAGGGAACCTACATCAATTCTTTTCTGGGTTCCCCCTGTCAACTAGCCAGTAAATGCTAATCAAACAGCTGTGATCTGTTATTAATAGCCAGAGAACATTTTGGGCTAATGGCCCCTTTCCCTGGCTAATAATATCAGCCCCTTCTGCTGGTTATGAATAACCACTCTGTTTTTTTAATATAGTTTTTTATTTTACACTTAATGTACACTGTGAGTACTGACTACAACTGTCATCATTGTTGCCTGGTTGCATTGATCTCAGGGAAAACAGGCGACAATGATGTGAGCTGCACTCAGCACCCGGTGCCTGTCCAGCACTCGGCACTTTGGCATTCAACAGACCGGCAGTAGAGCTACTGTGAGACCCGGTGGCTTGAACTCAGATAACCTTTCACCAGAGTTCAAAGCCAGCGGGTCTCCTGACAGCTGTGAGGCACAGAAATCTCATGGAAAACTTTGAGGGATGTTTTAAAGAGGTTGTTCTGTCAAAACTGATAAGTCTGTAGTTAGTCTGTGTGACTACAGCCTTATGAATCCCCCCAGCGCAAGCACGGTGCGCTGCGGGGATTAGTCGGTTTCTGACCCAGGATCGGAGAGTAGGTATGAGTTATATGTTCCCCCGGCCAGTGGGTGCAGCCTTGCTCTATACACTTGTATCGAGCCGAGGCCACACCCCATCAAGGGAGGTAGCCAGCTAGTGGGCATGGCTAACTAGAGGGTGCGGCCTTGCTCCATACAAGGGTATAGAGAGCGAGGCCATGCCCACTGGCCAGGGGTATGTATAACTCATACATACCCTCCGGTCCCAAATTTGAAACTGGTGAATTCCCACAGCACACAGTGAGTGTGCTGGCGGGATGCATAAGACTGCACTCACACGGAGTGACTGCAGCTTTTTTGGTTTTGATGGGACAACCCCTTTAAGGTTACTGTCTTTTCCAGCTGCTCGAACACCTGGAGGCTGTGAACTAAGGTTAGGGGGCTGGGGGCTGATGTTAATATTCTGGGAAAGGACCATTAGCCCTAAAGGATCCCTGGCTATTAATATCAGCTGACAACGGTTTGGTTAGCCTTTACTGATTATTATAGGGGATATGCCCAAAAAAATTTACATGGGTTACCTCCATATTCACTAACCAGCAATGGCAAAATAGATATCTACTGGCTGATATTAATAGCCTAGGAAGAGGCCATTAAGCCAGCATGTCCCCTGGCTATTAATAGCAGCTCACAGCTGTTTGATTAACATTTACTGGCTAGTTTACAGTGGGACCCCAGAAGAAAATCGACGTAGGGTCCCCTATAAATTCTAACCAGTAAAAGCTAAACAGACAGCTGTGGGATGATATTCATAGCCAAGGAAGGGGACATTAGGCCCAAACAGTGTCAGACTGGGGTGTCTGGGGCCCACAGGAGGAATTGATCCTCAGGGCCTACCCTACAGCTATATGCAAATACCTGATAGCCGATATCCACGTTATAGTGGAGCGTCTGCTGTAAAACACAGGCGGCTCCTACACATCTACTGTGCACATGCTATAACTGGGATGTAGAATTACTGTAGTTTACAGTAAAGGGATTCTTTGGTTAAAACAAGTTATCACCGATCCAAGGGCTCCACAGGATAGGCGATAACTTACTGATCGTTTGGGTCCGAACATTGGAAACCACACCAATCGGAAGAATGGGGAAGTTTTATCCCTGGTAGGACACTTATCCCCATTTTAAAATGCAGCAACAGGCGGGACGTCTGACCGCAGCTCCATTCATTCTCTTTGGGGTTTCCAGAAAAAAAACAAGAACAGCCACTGAGGGAATGAATGGATCAGCGGTCAAGTCGCACATGAGCTCCAGTCTAATGTGGATAAAAGCTCCACATTTTACCAATCGGTGCTGTTAGAACCCTCCTGTTTGTTTTTTTTCCATCTTGTGTTTTGCTGTCACGTTACCATCTGCCTTTATATTCCAGCTCCGCCCGTTTGGCTGTGCTGGACTTCAGTGTTTGACTTTTCTCTAGCCAGGTGCTTTGGTGCCTTTCTCTGTCAGTTCGCTGGGTCCTTCTGTGACCTCTAGTACCTTTCTGTCAGTTTGTCTTTTTGTGTTCTGCAACAACTTCTCTGTTTAGGAGGTGTCCCATTTTTTTCCCAGTCCTTCGTTCTTTTAGGGACCCCTCCCCTTATGCTATAGGTCTTCGTTCAGACTAGCCGAGGACAAAGGCGGGTCTGTTTGCTAGGAACAGGCAGCCCGCTACATCGTAGGGATTCAGCTTAGTCTTACTGTAGGGACAGCTTTCCCCTATCTTTCCTTAGTACTTGTTGCAGATCGTAACAGTAAGTCCAGCCCAAAAAACTAAAAGGAAAGAAATTCGGGGCTCAGTATGGTTTCCATCCAGAATTTGGCTCAACGCTTGCAGGGATTGTTTCTGGAGGTGGCCGAGCTACAGCAACACGTGAGCAGCTGTTCTGGAGCGCATTTTGTGGAACCCAAGGTAGGACTGCCTGATGTTTTTTTATGGTAAACAGCAAGATTTTTTTTCCTTTAAAAATGCTTGTTTGTTATATTTTCGTTTGAGACCAAGGTCCTCTGGGAATGAATCACAGCGCATTGGTTTTATGATGTCATTTTTGCGCAATGAACCACAGGGGTGGGCCTTTTCTCTCCAACCTAATGATCCATGCTTAAGGTCTGTAGAAGAATTTTTTTCTGCTATGGGTGTATTATATGTTGATCCTAATAGAATCTCATCTGATGAGGCAGAACTCAGGCATTTGAATCAGGGGTCAGGTGATGTTGAAAATTATTGCACACACTTCAGAAGATGGGCTTCAGAAGTCAAATGGAATGATCCTGCTCTGAAATGTTTATTTCTTGCGGGTCTGAGTGAAAGGGTTAAGGATCTGCTAATTGCATTCCCTGCACCTGAGACTCTGCAGGATGCCATGCAATTAGCTGTTCGCCTGGACAGGAGGCTGTGATTCAGGCTGAATGAGGTAAAGACTCCTGTAATGTCAGGTCCTAGCCCCCAGAAAATCTGCTCAGACGGCGGAGAGCCGATGGAGGTTGGGGCGATGTCACTCCACTCTCAAGAAAATGACCGGAGGTTCGCTGGTGGATTTTGTCTTTATTGTGGTAAAGCTGATCATTTGATTAAATATTGTGAGTGTTACATCCCTGATGGCGTGCTTGCATAGTGCACCACCTCCCACTATGCAAGACTGCAATCTTACCTGTCAGTCCAGTCGGCAATCCCTGCTCCAGTTCATGCTATGTGCATTTCTCTTGACTGATTGCTTAGGGCGGCGGCCCGGTCACTTCCTGATTCTTATAGCTGCTGTGGGCGCACCCCTAATGCGTCTCCAGCCTATTGCTGTGAGTCTCTGGATATTTAAACCCCCTCCACCCAGAAGGAGGTGCCTGAGCAACACCTTCACTCAGTTTGTCTTTTCAACTGTATTGCCAGATCCTGTCCTGTTATCTCTGACTTCTAGTCCATCTCCGCCATCTCTGGGGGCTGCATATCCAGACCTCTTATCTGTGACTTCTAGTCTGTTCCGCTTCTCTGGGGGCTGTATTCCCAGGCTCATTCTTGTATCTCATTTCAGTAGCAGTTCCTGTCTGAACTGTATCCTAGCCTGTTACCTGTTTTTCTCTATGTCCGTACCTTGCCTTTTCCTGCAGTATCTGAACCTGCACCTAACTCCAACTCGTTGTCTCTGTACTTCTGTTTGTGAGTTTTGTGTCCACTCGCTACTTCATAGTAAGTACCTTGTGTGTATCTAGTTCTGTTTGTCCCTTTTCCCTTCCTCCTTACCCACCTCCTGTGTTTTAGCCATCTTTTTGCATTTTCCTGTCTGTTCCATGTGAACAGAGCCCTGTCCTCTCTGCCTGCACCTTCAGCCCTGTTCTGCTCTGCCTTGTCCATGCACCTATGGTTTTGCTCTGCTCTGTCTTGCCCACTGCTCTGGTGGTTTCTGTCTGCTCTGACTTACCCACTGCTCCGGCGGTTCCGCTCTGCTCTGCCTTGTCCACCGCACCTGTGGTTTCGCTCCGCTCTGTCTTGCCCACCACTCCGGCGGTTTCTCTCTGCTCTGACTTGCCCACCGCTCCGGCGGTTTCTCTCTGCTCTGACATACCCACCGCTCCGGCTGTTCCGCTCTGCTCTGCCTTGTCCACCGCACCTGCGGTTTCGCTCAGCTCTGTCTTGCCCACCGCTCCGGCGGTTTTGCTGTGCTCTGACTTGCCCACCGCTCCAGCAGTTTCTCTCTGCTCTGATTTACCCACTGCTCCGGCGGTTCCGCTCTGCTCTGCCTTGTCCACCGCACCTGTGGTTTCGCTCCGCTCTGTCTTGCCCACCACTCCGGCGGTTTCTCTCTGCTCTGACTTGCCCACCGCTCCGGCGGTTTCTCTCTGCTCTGACATACCCACCGCTCCGGCTGTTCCGCTCTGCTCTGCCTTGTCCACCGCACCTGCGGTTTCGCTCAGCTCTGTCTTGCCCACCGCTCCGGCGGTTTCTCTCTGATCTGACTTACCCACCGCTCCGGTGGTTTCTCTCTGCTCTGACTTACCCACCGCTCCGGCGGTTTCATTTTACTCTCCTTGTCTACCGCATCTGTGGCTCTGTACCTGTCTCCCAGTCGGTACTGGACCCTATCCAGCCTGCGCTCCAACCTGCTAGTACCTCCCTGTCTGCATACCAGCCGTGCTTACCAGAGCCCATCTGTCTGCATTCCAGCCGTGCTTGCCAGTGCCCATCTGTCTGAATACCAGCTGTGCTTGCCAGTGCCCACCTGTCTGCATACCAGCCGTACTTGCCAGTACCCACCTATCTGCAAACCAGTCGTACTTGCCAATACCCACCTCCCTGTATGCCAGTCTAACCAGCCTGTTCCTGCATTCCCCGGTGTGTGTCAACAGCTGTGACAGGGGTCTGACCTGGAGTCGCACCTGGTCCCTCTGCTCGGTTCCTCCTTGGTCCACGGAGTCGACTAAGCCGCCGTCCGACCTTGGTCGGATCGGGTTGATACTTAGTTACGCCCCTCCAGGCACTCCTCGGTATGAGGAACCATGAGGTACAGTGAGATCACTAATCAGGTTCACGCCAGTCAGTCCGGGCGCGAGTGCAACAGTGAGCTTCGTTTAGGTAAAGAAAAAAAAAAGGTCAGGTACGCCCGTATTGCTTGTTTACGCTCTGCAGGAGTATTTCTGGGAGTACTACTTTGCAGGGAGATTTGATTGAATTTCAGGTATTTGTGGATTGTGGTTCAACACGTAATGTGATTGATAAAGGGTTTTTGGAAAAACTTAACTTGAAATCCAAACCCTTGTCATCACCTATTTCTGTGATTGCAATTGATAACACTCCCTTGAAATGTATTTCTCATAAGGTTGCAGCATTTCCCCTCACTATCAATGGAGTTCACCAAGAAATTTTGGACTTGGTTGTATTAGATAATTTACCCTCTCCGGATGTTCTAGGATTGCCTTGGTTAAAACTGCAAAATCCTTTACTGGACTGGTCTACTAATGTGATTAAGTCTTGGAGTCCGAAGTGCTATGATAAATGTTGGAATGGTCGCATTGCGGCTGTGGAAAAAGGGGAATTACCTGTACCTATTCAAGATTTTTGGAGGGTTCTTTCGGAGGAGGAGTCGCAAGTTTTACCTCCTCATAGGGATTATGATTGCGCCATTGAGTTTGTTCCGGGAGCTACTCTTTCCAAGAGTCGCTTGTTTAAACTGACTATCCCTGAAAGAAAGACCTTGGAGGAGTACATACAGACTAGCCTGGCTGCTGGTCACATTAGACCTTCTAAGTCGCCTGTGGCAGTTGGATTTTTCTTTGTTAAAAAAAAGGATGGGGGTTTACGTCCATGTCTGGATTTTTCCTGAAATTAGTAAGATTACCGTATGCAATTCCTACCCATTGCCGTTAATTCCTGACTTGTTTAACCAGTTAGTGGGGGCCAAGTGGTTCGCTAAAATTGATCTCTGGGGGGCATACAATTTGTTATGAGTGAAGGAGGGTGATGAATGGAAAACTGCTTTTAACACTACAGTAGGTAATTGGTGATGCCTTTTCGTCTGACCAATGCACCTGCATTTTTTCTGAACCTTATTAATGACATCCTGAGACCTTTTGATTGGTAAGAATGCGGTTGTGTATTTGGATGACATTTTGATTTATTCACCAGATCTAGAGTCCCATTGGCTTTGTAGTTATTGAGTGATAATTCACTCTTGGCTAAGCTGGAGAAATGTGAGTTTGCTGTGCAGAAAATTAGTTTTATGGGCTACATTGTCTCCAGCGAGGTCCTTGAGATGGACCCTGTGAAGGTTCAGGCTGTGCAGGAATGGCCTAGGCCTATTGGTTTGAAATCTATACAGAGATTTTGGGGTTTTGCCAATTATTACAGGAAATTCATTAAGAATTTTTCTGTAATTGTTAAACCTCTAACCGATCTCACCAGGAAAGGTGCGAATACGGTCCAGTGGACTACTGAGGCCATTGAAGCGTTTAAGTATCTCAAAGAGAGGGTCAGTTCTGCCCCTATCCTTATGCAGCCTGATGAGACCTAGCCTTTTGTGGTCGAGGTCGATGCTTCATCGGCGGGGGTCGGAGCAGTTTTGTCTCAGGAGAACAAGGATGGAGTACATCCTTGTGCCTTCTTTTCAAAAAAAATTTTGGAAACCGAACTGAATTATGATGTTGGAAATCGGCAGTTGCTGGCTATTAAACTCGTGTTTGAACATTGGCATAATTTTTTGGAAGGCGCTAGATTTCCTATTCAGGTTTTCACAAATCATAAGAATTTGATCTATCTTGATGCTGCCAAGCTCTTGAATGCCCGTCAAGCTAGGTGGGCACTTTTTTTTTCTCAGTTTCATTTTTCTGTTATCTATATCCCTGGTACTAAGAATGTTAAAGCCAATGCTTTATCTCGCAGCTTCTCTCCTACCGTCAGTGCCGAGGAGGAGGAGAGCATTTTACAGAAAGTAGTTGTGGTGGCGGAATTGGACTCCGTTTTGGAGAATGGGATTCTGAAAGCTCAAGATGATGCCCCATCTAACACTCCCCATGGGAGGTTGTTCGTGCCTAGAACCTTTAGGAGAGATTTGTTTGTGGAGTGTCATGAGTCTCGGTTGGCAGGTCATCCAGGAATTTCTGAGACTAAGAGACTTATCAGTCGCAGTTTTTGGTGGCCTGGATGGCAGAAAGAAGTCATCAAGTGGGTGCGTCAATGTACTGTGTGTGCTAGATCAAAGGTTTCACATACTCCTGCTGCGGGGTTGCTTTGCCCTCTGGAGGTTCCTAGTGTGCCTTGGACCCATCTCACAATGGATTTTATTACTGATCTTCCTGTGTTCAAGGGTTTTACTGTCATCTGGGTGGTCGTGGACTGTTTTAGTAAGATGTGTCATTTGGTTCCATTCATTAAGTTGCCCTGCGCCAAGACACTCGCTAAGGCGTTTGTTAAGGAGATTTTCAGGCTTCATGGCGTTCCCACGGATATTGTTTCTGATAGAGGACCTCAGTTTGTGGCTCGCTTTTGGCGTATTTTTTGTGACAGGTTGGGAGTTCATTTGTCATTTTCGTCTGGTTATCACCCTGAGTCTAATGGACAGACTGAAAGAAAGAACCAGGATGCAGAACAGTTTTTGCGTTGTTTTGTGGCGGACAGTCATGAGGTGTGGTCTGAGTTTCTGCCTCTCGCGGAATTTGCTCTTAACTATCATACATCCTCCTCTGCTGGGTGTTCTCCTTTTTTTTGCTGTACTAGGAGACGTCTTTTGGTTTTTTCTCCAAACTGGGGTCGGCGGTGCCGGAGGAGGAGAATTTTTCCGGTGATTTGTAGAGAGTTTGGACTAATGTACGTTGCCACCTTCAAGAGGCTAACAAGAAGACCAAGAAGTATTTTGACAGGAAACGTAAGGAGGTTTTGTTTACTGAGGGTGACATGGTTTGGTTGTCCTCAAAGAACCTGTGGTTGAGGATTCCCTCTAAAAAACTGGGTCCTAAGTTTGTGGGTCCTTTTAAAGTGCTTCAGGTTGTTAACCCGTCTGCTGTTAGGTTGGTTGTCCCTACTTCCTGGAAGAGTAATCCTATGTTTCATGTTTCCTTGTTGAAAAAGGCTGATGTGTCAGATAGGGATGCCACTGTCACAGTTCTTCCTTTGGTGGAAGACGGCAAATATGAAATTTCTCGTATCTTGAATTCTAGATGGCATAGAGGGAGATTACAGTATCTTGTCTCCTGGAAGGGTTTCGGTCCCGAAGACAACTCCTGGGTAAGGACGGATGATGTCTCTGCTCCTAGGCTTGTTAAAGCTTACCACAAGAGGTTTCCAGATAGGCCTGGGCCTGGAGGATCCGGAGGATCCTCATAAAAGAGGGGGTACTGTTAGAACCCTCCTGTTTGTTTTTTTTTCCATCTTGTATTTTGCGGTCATGTGACCATCTGCCTTTATATTCCAGCTCCACCCCTTTGGCTGTGCTGGACTTCAGTGTTTGACTTTTCTCTAGCCAGGTGCATCGGTTCCTTTCTCTGTCAGTTTGCTTGGTCCTTCCGGGACCTCTAGTACCTTTTTGTCAGTTTGTCTTTTTGTGTTCTGCAACAACTTCTCTGTTTAGGAGGTGTCCCATTTTTGTCCAAGTCTTTAGTTGTTTTAGGGACCCCTCCCCTTATGCTATAGGTCTTCGTTCAGACTAGCCGAGGACAAAGGCGGGTCTATTCGCCAGGAACAGGCAGCCTGCTACATTGTAGGGATTCAGATTAGTCTTACTGTAGGGACAGCATTCCCCTAGCTTTCCTTAGTACTTGTTGCAGATCATAACAGATGAGGGTCCCAGCAGTCAGACCCCCACTAATCAATAATGTATCACTTATCCTGTGAAGAGGTGATTACTTGTTTTCCCCGGAGAACCCCTGTAAGTGCATCTTGTTCCAAGTATTTAATCACTAATGGAAATAAAGAATCTTCTCCTAATTAATATCAGAGAGAGCAAATGACAGCCATACACAACACAATCCACTGTACCAACACAAATAATACCACATACAAGGGAGAAATACTGCCAAACCATAACTGGACTAAATATTACCACCACATAGTAAAAAAATAATACTATATACAAGGGAGAAATACCACCACACCATGACCAGACCACATATTGCTACTACATTGTGACCGAATAATACCACATACAAGGAAGAAATGCCACCACACCATGACCAGACCACATATTACCACCACATAGTGACCGAATAATACTACATACAAGGGAGAAATACCCCCACGCCATGACCAGACCACATATTACCACCACATAGTGACTGAATAATACCACATACAAGGGAGAAATACAACCACACCATGACCAGACCAGATATTAACAGCATATAGCGTTCAAATAATTCCCCATCATTTCTCTCCCCCACCTCCATAATTTATCTCCCCCATCATCATCATTGCTCTCTCCCCACCTCCTCCATCATTTCTCCCTCCCATCCCGATCATTGCTCTCCCCCACCTTCTCCATCATTGTCATATCTCCCCCATATCCTCCATCATTGTCATATCTCCTCCATAATAGCCATATCTCCCCCCACCACCTCCATCATCATTGCCATATCTCCCCCCACCACCTCCATCATTGCCATATCTTCCCCCACATGCTCCGTCATCATTGCCATATCTCCCCCCTCCTGCTCCGTCATCATTGCCATATCTCCCCCCACCTACTTCATCATCATTGCCATATCTCCTCCACCTTCTCTATCACTAATGTCATGTCATATCTCCCCCACCTCCTCCATCACCAAGCCATGCATATCTCCCCCTTCCTCCTCCATCACCATGCCATGCATATCTCCCCCTACCTCCTCCATCACCATGCATATCTCCCCCACCTCCCCCATTGCCATGCCATATGTCCCCTCGCCTCCTCAATCACCATTGCTCTCCCTCAAAGAAAGAAAATGTACCTCTCAGCGCGCTTACCCGCAGCACCGTCCTCTGCTTCCTGGCCGGCACCTTTCTCCATGACACAGGCTCGCGCTGCATGGTGACATCATCAAGCAGTGCAAGCCTGCATCAGGGAATAAGCGCCGGGCAGGAAGCAGAGGACGGATCCTTCCAGCTCCACTGCCATTTTCCTCCTGTTGGCAGTGGAGCTGGAGGGATCTCTCCCTGCCCGCCGCACAGAATGAGGGCAATGTGGCCATGGGCCCCCCGGAGCCTAGGGCTCTGAGAAGCAGGCCAGATTGCCCTCATAAGCAATACTGCAAGGGCCCTCCTGGAGACTTCTTGATACTGTACTACTTAGTCCAGTGCAGAATGTGCATCGTATTTCCAAAAATTACTCCTGGGGGCTGTGTCATAGGTGCAGAAAGATTCCATGACAAGGGCCTCCCTTGACAAACATTGTCTACGATGGAGTACTGTAGTAGTTGTGGCCCTCAATTCAAGTTTTCAGAGGGCCATCAGTCTGTCATCAACAGTAAGTGTAAATTTCTATTGAATATGTATGCCCCATCTCAGTCACAATGTGGCACAACCTGAGACAAGGGCCTCCAATGACAAATATTAGTTTGGTAGGGCTACTGTACATTCTAGATTTGTCCACTACACAATGTGCATAGGGTTTGTGAAAATTAGCCCTATTGGCTGAGTCATCGTTGATGCAGGAAGCCACCATCCCAAGGGCCTCCAATCACAAATAGTAGTTATGCTGGAGTAGGAACACTGTCCTGGTTTGTCCACAGCACAATGTGCATAGGGTTTGTAAATTAGCCCTATGGGCTGGGTCATGGTTGACGAAGGAAGGGGGTGATGTTAATAGCAGTAGCATGAATTTGCATTTTTGGTGAATTTAGGTTGGCTTGCTGTCATCTGGAGGGATTACAAACTGTGGAGATATCCAGTCCTTGTTGAATTTAATCATAGTAAGTCTGTCTGCATTGTCCGTGGAGAGGCGTGTGCGCCTATCAGTGATGACTGCCCCAGCGGAACTGAAAACACCCTCTGACACCACACTAGCAGCCAGGCAGGCCAGTACCTCCAAGGCATATAAGGAGAGGTCGGGCCAAGTGTTCAGCTTAGACACTCAATAATTAAAGGGAACTGAAGCGTCAGAAAGGATGCATGTATGGTCACTTAAGTACCCCTTGAACATGTTCTGCAACTTATCCCTCCTTGGCATTGTTACAGGAACAGATAGCCCTTGCTGTTGTGCTGGTTTATTGAAAATTGCCCAATTTGTGCACATTTTCCCCCCACCTCTGTTGGAGCTGGTGTTCGTGTCTCTCCCCATTATCCCTTGATGTTGAAAAGAGCCAGTACCTCTGCCACAAGCATTGTCTGAGGGTGATGTTTTCAGCAACTGATCTACAGCAGCCCTTTTGAACGTTTCCATTGTAAAACTCTTTGGTGACTCCAAAAGGAGAGAAGGAAATTTCTCCTTGCACCGTGGATCGAGAAAGCTGTCCAACCAGTTTAAATTGTTGGATAAAACGTGTATCACGCGTGGGTCTTGCCACAGACACTTACACATGAACTGTGCCATGTGGGCCAAGCTGCAAAAAGGCAAATGTTCAGTGTCCCCAACAGTAGAAACAGTACCCATCCTCTCCTCATGCTAACTCTCGCCTCCTCCTCCTCCTCAACCTCCTCTTCTCCAGCCCATCCAGGCTGGACAAACATGAAGCTTGGTTTGAGTGTCCCCTCTGTAGCATTACGAGTTCCCTTGGTAGCACAGAAAAAAAAGGCCTTTCCCTCCTCATCCTCCTCATATTCCTCCTCATCACCGAATGTGGCCTCAGAATATTGGCTGGGCTGGGTAGTATCACCCATTGGGAAATCTGGCTCCATACCAACATGCTGGACACTCAAAGCTTCTTCTTTGAGATTATGCAGTGATTGTTTCAATATACAGCAGCGGGATGGTTACGCTGATAATAGCTTGATCACCGCTCATGAGGTTGGTGCAGTACTCAAAGTTCTCAAGAACCTCACAAATGTCAGCGATCCACACCCACTCGACAGTTGTTATGTGTGGTGGCTGACTCTAAGTCTGGCGGACATGTTGAAGCTGGTATTCAGCTACTGCCTTCTGCTGTTCACTAATCCTCGCCAACATATGATAGGTTGAGTTCCACCGCGTGGGCAGGTCGCAAATGAGTCAGTGACTTGGCAAATTCAAGCACTTTTGCAGCGCTGTAAGAGCAGCAAAAGTAGTAGAGGAATGGCGGAAATGGGCGCTAATACGGTGCACCTTCTCAAGTAGGTACGGCAAGTCACAGAGAGTTTTCAGAAATTTCTGAACAACTAGGTTCAGCACATGAGCCATGAATGGCACGTGTACCAGCTTGCCGACCTTTAAAGTTGGCACCAGGTTACGCCCCTTATCGCTAACGACCAGACCGGGTTTGAGGTGCAGCGGAGAGAGCCACTGATCAGTCTGTTGTTTTAAAGCTTGCCACAGCTCTGCTGCAGTGTGTGCTTTCTGACCTGAACAGATCAGCTTCAGCAGAGCGTGTTGCCGCTTTGCCGATTCGCTGCTGCACAGGTCCCAGCTTGGCAGTGATGGGGAGGGTAATTCAGCAGAGGATGAGGAGCCGGAGGAGGGGAAAGAGGAAGTGGAATATGAAGAGGCAGAAACCCTGACAGAAGTTGGGCCCGCTATTCTTGGCATGGGTAGGATGTGTGATGCTCCAGTTTGCGCCTTTGTACTACCCTCCACCAAGTTCACCCAGTGTGCTGTGACAGAAATGTATCGTCCCTGTCCACAACAACTTGTCCAGGTGTCTGTTATTAGGTGGACCTTCCCGGTTATGGCGTTGGTGAGAGCATGGTTCAGATTGTTTAACACATGCTTGTGTAACGCAGGGACTGCACACTGGCAAAATAGTGGTGGCTGGGAACACTGTATCATGGGGCAGCCACAGCCAAGAGATCACGGAAAGACTGTGTTCCCACAAGCCTAAACGGCAACATCTCCACAGCTAGTAATTTGGCAATGTGCGAGTTTAGCATTTGTGCTTGTGGGTGTGTAGCTGGACATTTACGCTTTCTTTCCAAGCTCTCAGGCATGGTCAATTGGACGCTTCACTGGGACAAGGAAGTTGATGTGGTTGATGTTTTTTGTGTGTGAGCAACCGCAGCTTGTGGGCAGGAGGTATGAGCGCCTGCATCCTGAACAGCAGATTCTGAAGGACATAGCCCAGGCAAAATGGCATTGGTTTGACCCCCCAGATGCATATTTGGTACCCTGGTGTTCCGCCCACCTACTGGGGTGCTTGGTTGCCATGTGGTTTTGCATACTAGTGGTGCTCAGGTTGCCTTTGCCCTGGCCTCTGCTCAACTTGGTATGGCCGATGCTACAGACTACAAATTTTTTCTCTGAAGGACTTTCAGCAGCTGATCACCCCCTTGCCCTGACATGGCACACAGCGGGGGAGCTCTTGGGAACAGTTGACCCAGTTCTCACTCCTTGGTGCCTCTGTGATGCTGTCATGGCTATGCATGCCAAAGATCCAGGTCAGATCAGTGGACTTATCATCTACCACCTCATCCTCCATTTCATCCTACTTCCCAGTTGACATTGTAGGCTGACTTGATGGTAACTGTGTCTCATCATCATCAGCCTCCACCTCTGGAGACAGTAAATGACGTTCCTCCAAGTGGCTTTCTTCTGGCCGTAGGTCCTCAAATACTTGAGCATCAATGCACGCCATCTTCTCTTGTCCCTCTTCAATGCTTCATGGTGATAGGCCAGATCCAACCAAAGGATACGTACCAAACAGATCCTTGGAGTGGCCAAGCTTGGGGTCATATGTCTCCTGTGACTGATAATGGTGGGAGGAAGGAGAACCAGCTTGAGGATTGGATGGGCCAGCCTTCTGTGTATCGACAGTAGACTGTGTGGTCGTGGAAGATTTGTTGCTGCTTGGTAAATGCGTAGAGGCCTTGTCTGCTATCCAAGACAGAATCTGCTCTCGCTCTTCTGGCTTCCACACACGTTTACGTTCCAGACCGGGAAATTTTTCCAGGAACATAGTGGAAACATCAAGCTTCTTCTGACCTGACACAGACTGAATGCCTTCTCGCGTACCACTGACAACACCACGAGCACATCCACGTCCCTTAACAACAGGCTTTTTTGGCATTTTGGGTTTTGTTGACAGGTTTTCAGATGTTGATGGCACAAGCCAAGCTAGCTGTCACAGCCAAAATAGTGGGTAAAATGGCCTGGTGCGTGCTTGGTAGCAGGCAGTAGGAAGTGTTTGGACTACTGCTTTGCATAGGGCACTAAACGCCTTTTTAAGTGGACTAATGTGGACAGAAGGCAGGCTGTCACAGCAAAAAAAAGGGGGAAAATGGCCTGGTGCGTGCATTGTAACAGGCAGTAGGAAATGTGTGGACTACTGCTTTGCGTGGTGCACTAAGAGCCTTTTTAAGTGGACCAATGTGGACAGAAGGCAGGCTGTCACCCCCAAAACAGTGGGGAATATGGCCTGGTGCATGCTTGGTAGCAGGCAGTAGGAAATATTTGGACTACTGCTTTGCGTAGTGCACTAAATGCCTTTTTAAGTAGACAAATGTGGATAGAAGGCAGGCTGTCACCCCAAAAACAGTGGGGAAAATGGGCTGGTGCATGCTTTGTAGCAGGCAGTAGGAAATGTTTGGACTACTGCTTTGCGTAGTGCATTAAATGTCTTTTTTAAGTGGACTTATGTGGACAGAAGGCAGACTTTCACCCCAAAAACAGCGGGGAAAATGGCCTGGTGCATGCTTTGTTGCAGGCAGTAGGAAATGTTTGGACTACTGCTTTGCGTAGTGCACTAAACCCCTTTTTAAGAGGACTAATGTGGACAGAAGGCAGGCTGTCACCCCAAAAACAGCAGGGAAAATGGCCTGGTGAGTTCTTGGTAGCAGGCAGTAGGAAATTTTTGGACTAGTGCTTTGCACAGTGCACTAAATGCCTTTTTAAGTGGACTAATGTGGACAGAAGGTAGGCTGTCACCCCCAAAACAGCAGGGAAATGGCCTGGTGCGTGCTTGGTAGCAGACAGTAGGAAATATTTGGACTGCTGCTTTGCATAGGGCACTAAACGCCTTTTTAAGTGGACTAATGTGAACAGAATGCAGGCTGTCACCCCAAAAACAGCGGGGAAAATGGGCTGGTGCATGCTTTATAGCAGGCAGTAGGAAATGTTTGAACTACTGATTTGTGTTTGGCACTAACCGCCTTTTTAAGTGGACTAATGTGGACAGCAGAAGTCAGGCTCTGACCCTTAGAACAGCGGGAAAAATAGACTGGTGCTTTTAAAAAAAGGCAGCACAAAACTCTGTGTGCTGGAAAAATATTGCTCTGCCTCTGTCCCTGCTCGAATATCTCTCCCTCCCTACTCTACATTGAACTAGTATACACTGCAGGTAGCCCTTAAAAGGGCTTTTGTTTTATCAAGAGGCCTAAACACTCTCCCTAGCAGCTCAGCGATCTCTCCCTATGCTTGTAGAATGCAAGCTCTGGACGCAATGTGCACAAAATGGGGGTGGCAGGGCTTAAATAGACCCTATGATGCTGGACGGCCAGCCAATCACAGTAATGCCACAATCAAGATGTCTGCGGCATTACTGTGATTGGTTAACAAGCCCAGCATATTTAGTGGCTGCAAAGGAGGTGCCAAAACTGCAGGGAGGGACATCTGAATATAGCAAGGCAAGTACACAAATACTCGAAATATAATGAGTAACCTAAATACCGTACTAGCCGTGCGAATAGTGAATTGTAACGAATGCACTCGCTCATCACTAATAAACACCTAATCCTCTGAAGCCATTGACACATGTAAAAGAGAAAAAAATAATAAACCACCATAATACTCACCTGTCCGCCGTGAAGATAATCCATACTGTCCCACGACGATACAGATTACTTGTAGAGCAGTCACAGTCACTTTAAGAAACTGCTCTACTCGACAACCACCATAATACTCAATTATCCGTCGTAATCCATACTGTTCAACTGCGATGGGGATTACTTGCCGAGCAGTCACATCAGCTGATGTGACTGCTCTACCTGGCAGCCAGCTACACGCTAGCAGGAACATAATTGCTCCTGCAGTGCATAGCGCTGAGCTGCCGTGAGAATGTTCATGTATGATGTATGATGGATAGGTGAGTATTAGGCTGATTTTTTAAATATTTTTTCTCTTTTACAGGTGATAATGGCTTCAGAATTAGGTGTTAGCTGAGTATTTACTGTTTTTTATTTTTTACAGGGAGCAAGGGCTTCGGAGAGTAGTCGTTAAGGTTGATATATCCTAGGGTTTTTTTATTTTAATATTTGCTTATTAATTCTAACTTTTATTTTTTCCTTTACTTTGAGCATAGGCACCTGCTGATGATTAATCCCATTAGTGGTGCCTGCTCTCGCTGTTATCAGTGACAGCAGGCATAAGCTGATGGGAGTAGTACTCTCATCAGCCAAAGCCTGTGACCCGTGGTAAGCTTTTTACCGCCGGTCACCATCACAGCTGCAGGCTCACGCTGACATCTGACAGCATAAGCCTGCAGTGTTGAAAACCATGGATGTTCGGGCCCTGGATTTGAGTTCTGGAACTGTTCTGGTACCCTAACAAAACTTTTAATAGATGTTCGGCCGAACCTGCCGGACCTGAACATCAATGGATCCGCCCTTCAACAGTGATGACATTTTGGGGCATTGTGCTGCATATGAGCATAGTCAGAAAACCAGAGATTCGGCAATGCTGGAGTACTGATATTCTCTATAGTACACCGGTATTCCGTATGGCCATGACAAGGACACGATGTGAAGTGATCCAAAAATTTTTCCATTAATGTGATAATGCGCAGTGTCCTCTCTGAGACAATCCTAACTTTGATCGTCTGTGAAAAACTCATCCAGTAGGAATTATACTGTACAAGCTGTACACCCAAAGATTTAGGGTCTGCAAAGGGAAGGACACAGAGATTGACCCCCAAGAATGCCCCCCTGTCCTGTGGGTGAGTGGGAAAATTGTGTGGGAATTGCTGCACCCTCTGCAAGATAAGGATTATCATTAGCGATAGGTGAGCACTAAAATACTCGGGTACTCGTTACTCGGGTCAAGCAAATCATAATACTCGGGTACTAGACCCGAGTAACGAGTATTATGGAAGTCAATGGGAAACCCGAGCATTTTTCCGGAGGCTCCCCTCGGAGGTCTGGTGGGAGTTTAAAAATTGGTCAAATCGATAGAAGCAGCACTGAAATGGCATGTGAACAGTATGGGTAAGACTCCTGGAAGTATCTCTGAATCCTGGGTCGCTGCTGTGAACAATGTTGTCAGAGTATAACACCACTTTTATGGGCTGACAATAAAACATAAAAAATGAAGCTAAAATGTATTTTCCTGGAAAAAATGTTAAGAAACATTCTTTCCAGGATATTGACTTGTATATAAGGCAAAGTAAATAAGAGAAAAAAATGCTCCTCTACGCCTTGGGCTATGTTCACACGCAGTGTTTTTGCTGCATTTTTACACATTTGCATTGTTTTCAACTGTAAAAAATACATTCACCAGCAATTTTCACATTTTACTACTTTATTTGGCCATGTGGTATGTGAGACATGATCAGACACATCCTGTTTAATTTATGAAGGAGGAACCCTGAAAGTCCCATTTTTTTTCAGGGCCATCAAGCGACCCTCACTATTTGTAGAGGGACATCAGGCGGCTCTTACTATTGTTACAGGTCCAACAGTTGGCCCTCACTATCCTTCCTATAGTTAGAGGACCAGCAGGTGGCCCTCACTATTGTCAGAGGGCCATCTGGCGGCCCTCACTCAAATTTTACAGGTCCAGCAGCCGGCTCGCACTCAACATTTTTAGAGGGCCATCAGCCAGCCCTCACTAAGCATTTTTGGAGGGCCAGGAGTCGGCTATGTTTTGCATAGCTGTATATTGCTACTGCAATATAATGTACCCATCTAAGGTAGTCAAATTTTCTTCTTTGTATATATTATTTACAGTTAGAAACTTGGAGGGCCTGCAGGCAGCCCTCACAATTTATAGAGTGCCAGCAGGCAGCCTTCACTATTATTAGAGGGAGAGCAGGTGTTTTATGGACTGATAAGACCAAGTAAGAGCTTTTTGTTAAAGCACATCATTCAACTGTTTACTATAAATGGAATCAGGCCTACAAATAAAAGAACACAGTACTTACAGTCAAATATGGTGGAGATTTAAAGATATTTAGGGGTTGGTTTGCTGCCTCTGGCACTGTGTGCCTTGACTGTGTGCAGGGCATCATGAATTGTGAAGTTCCCAAATGATTTGGGGTCGCAATGCAGTGGGCAGTGTTATAAAGCAGTGTTTGCATCCTAGGTCATGGGTCTTACAGCAGGACAATGACCCCAAACATACTTCTAGAAGCACCCAGAAATGGATGGAAACAAACCACTGGAGAGTTTTGAAGTGGTAATTCAAGCTCCAGTAGAGTCAAGTAACTCTTACATACCAATGCTGAAAAGAAACTGCAAATGACACATTAAATCAGTAAATTTTGTTAGCTTTGATTAATTTCTGTCAACTTCGATGAATTTCTGTCAACTTTGATAAATTTCTGTAAACTTTTATGAATTTTTGTCAACTTTGATTCATTTTTGAGTACAGACCACCGTAAACATTATGAATCGTCAATGAGGGCCAGTATTTTAACTGGCCCTGAAAAGAGTTTTTTTTGGTACATGGCAGCACCGAACTGCAGAGGGATGCTAGCAAATCTCTGTGCTTTGATGAATTTCTAAGTGCAGATCAAAGTAAAGAAACAAATCTGTCAATGAGTTTTTGTAAAAAAGCAATCAAGTTATAGACAGTGAAAGAGATGTATGTGTCAACAATAACACTCATTTCCAGCAGATGATACCTAGCACCTGTCTCTATACTAAATGCATCTAACAGTGGTATTAATAGGGAATATAATAGATTTTTTATGTAATGTTGATTTGCAATGCATGGTGAGTGGTGACATTGCACACCAGTCAGTGAGCAGGAAGTTGCTAATGCTTCTGAAGCACTGACAGGCAGCAGAAGCTGTAGCTGACTTGTGTAAATGTGCACACATGCGGTGTACTTTCACAAGCAACACAGGCAGAAACTGCTGAACCACTAAGTTAGGCATGTGGGCCATAGAAAAAAGAGAGGGGTCGCTCACTGGTCTATTCGGGTGCTCTGAAGAAAAAAGTAATCTCAATTGCAAAAAGAACTTCGGCACTCCATACATGAAAATATAAGAAATATTGTATCTGGACTAATGTCACTTTGAAAAATGAAGGTTTTTTGCGCATAATTTGGCCAATTTATGTGTGCCCATCAACCACGACAAGGTCACCTTCGTATGATGGGAAACTACGCTACACTACCACTGGATATGCCACTCTTGGGCTGTAAGCCTGTATGGACAATATGTCTCTGCTTGGGCTTTTAACCTACAATGTATGGGCTGGTAGAGCTAGTTAAAACCACCTGTGACTGAATGGGAGTGACACATGGTCAGAAAAAAGGCTGTCAAACTTCTAATAGTGTGAACACGTACCTGCTGCAATGCTCCAGGAGCGGGATCCCAAAAATGATTAATAGAAAAAAGAGAGGGGTCGCTCACTGGTCTATTCGGGTGCTCTGAAGAAAAAAGTAATCTCAATTGCAAAAAGAACTTCGGCACTCCATACATGAAAATATAAGAAATATTGTATCTGGACTAATGTCACTTTGAAAAATGAAGATTTTTTGCGCATAATTTGGCCAATTTATGTGTGCCCATCAAAAATGACAAGGTCACCTTCGTATGATGGGAAACTACGCTACACTACCACTGGATATGCCACTCTAGGGCTGTAAGCCTGTATGGACAATATGTCTCTGCTTGGGCTTTTAACCTACAATGTATGGGCTGGTAGAGCTAGTTAAAACCACCTGTGACTGAATGGGAGGGACACATGGTCAGAAAAAAGGCTGTCAAACTTCTAATAGTGTGAACACGTACCTGCTGCAATGCTCCAGGAGCGGGATCCCAAAAATGATTAATAGAAAAAAGAGAGGGGTCGCTCACTGGTCTATTCGGGTGCTCTGAAGAAAAAAGTAATCTCAATTGCAAAAAGAACTTCGGCACTCCATACATGAAAATATAAGAAATATTGTATCTGGACTAATGTCACTTTGAAAAATGAAGTTTTTTTGCGCATAATTTGGCCAATTTATGTGTGCCCATCAACCACGACAAGGTCACCTTCGTATGATGGGAAACTACGCTACACTACCACTGGATATGCCACTCTTGGGCTGTAAGCCTGTATGGACAATATGTCTCTGCTTGGGCTTTTAACCTACAATGTATGGGCTGGTAGAGCTAGTTAAAACCACCTGTGACTGAATGGGAGGGACACATGGTCAGAAAAAAGGCTGTCAAACTTCTAATAGTGTGAACACGTACCTGCTGCAATGCTCCAGGAGCGGGATCCCAAAAATGATTAATAGAAAAAAGAGAGGGGTCGCTCACTGGTCTATTCGGGTGCTCTGAAGAAAAAAGTAATCTCAATTGCAAAAAGAACTTCGGCACTCCATACATGAAAATATAAGAAATATTGTATCTGGACTAATGTCACTTTGAAAAATGAAGTTTTTTTGCGCATAATTTGGCCAATTTATGTGTGCCCATCAACCACGACAAGGTCACCTTCGTATGATGGGAAACTACGCTACACTACCACTGGATATGCCACTCTTGGGCTGTAAGCCTGTATGGACAATATGTCTCTGCTTGGGCTTTTAACCTACAATGTATGGGCTGGTAGAGCTAGTTAAAACCACCTGTGACTGAATGGGAGGGACACATGGTCAGAAAAAAGGCTGTCAAACTTCTAATAGTGTGAACACGTACCTGCTGCAATGCTCCAGGAGCGGGATCCCAAAAATGATTAATAGAAAAAAGAGAGGGGTCGCTCACTGGTCTATTCGGGTGCTCTGAAGAAAAAAGTAATCTCAATTGCAAAAAGAACTTCGGCACTCCATACATGAAAATATAAGAAATATTGTATCTGGACTAATGTCACTTTGAAAAATGAAGGTTTTTTGCGCATAATTTGGCCAATTTATGTGTGCCCATCAACCAAGACAAGGTCACCTTCGTATGATGGGAAACTACGCTACACTACCACTGGATATGCCACTCTTGGGCTGTAAGCCTGTATGGACAATATGTCTCTGCTTGGGCTTTTAACCTACAATGTATGGGCTGGTAGAGCTAGTTAAAACCACCTGTGACTGAATGGGAGGGACACATGGTCAGAAAAAAGGCTGTCAAACTTCTAATAGTGTGAACACGTACCTGCTGCAATGCTCCAGGAGCGGGATCCCAAAAATGATTAATAGAAAAAAGAGAGGGGTCGCTCACTGGTCTATTCGGGTGCTTTGAAGAAAAAAGTAATCTCAATTGCAAAAAGAACTTCGGCACTCCATACATGAAAATATAAGAAATATTGTATCTGGACTAATGTCACTTTGAAAAATGAAGGTTTTTTGCGCATAATTTGGCCAATTTATGTGTGCCCATCAACCACGACAAGGTCACCTTCGTATGATGGGAAACTACGCTACACTACCACTGGATATGCCACTCTTGGGCTGTAAGCCTGTATGGACAATATGTCTCTGCTTGGGCTTTTAACCTACAATGTATGGGCTGGTAGAGCTAGTTAAAACCACCTGTGACTGAATGGGAGGGACACATGGTCAGAAAAAAGGCTGTCAAACTTCTAATAGTGTGAACACGTACCTGCTGCAATGCTCCAGGAGCGGGATCCCAAAAATGATTAATAGAAAAAAGAGAGGGGTCGCTCACTGGTCTATTCGGGTGCTCTGAAGAAAAAAGTAATCTCAATTGCAAAAAGAACTTCGGCACTCCATACATGAAAATATAAGAAATATTGTATCTGGACTAATGTCACTTTGAAAAATGAAGGTTTTTTGCGCATAATTTGGCCAATTTATGTGTGCCCATCAACCAAGACAAGGTCACCTTCGTATGATGGGAAACTACGCTACACTACCACTGGATATGCCACTCTTGGGCTGTAAGCCTGTATGGACAATATGTCTCTGCTTGGGCTTTTAACCTACAATGTATGGGCTGGTAGAGCTAGTTAAAACCACCTGTGACTGAATGGGAGGGACACATGGTCAGAAAAAAGGCTGTCAAACTTCTAATAGTGTGAACACGTACCTGCTGCAATGCTCCAGGAGCGGGATCCCAAAAATGATTAATAGAAAAAAGAGAGGGGTCGCTCACTGGTCTATTCGGGTGCTTTGAAGAAAAAAGTAATCTCAATTGCAAAAAGAACTTCGGCACTCCATACATGAAAATATAAGAAATATTGTATCTGGACTAATGTCACTTTGAAAAATGAAGGTTTTTTGCGCATAATTTGGCCAATTTATGTGTGCCCATCAACCACGACAAGGTCACCTTCGTATGATGGGAAACTACGCTACACTACCACTGGATATGCCACTCTTGGGCTGTAAGCCTGTATTGACAATATGTCTCTGCTTGGGCTTTTAACCTACAATGAGTGGCATATCCAGTGGTAGTGTAGCGTAATTTCCCATCATACGAAGGTGACCTTGTCGTGGTTGATGGGCACACATAAATTGGCCAAATTATGCGCAAAAAACCTTCATTTTTCAAAGTGACATTAGTCCAGATACAATATTTCTTATATTTTCATGTATGGAGTGCCGAAGTTCTTTTTGCAATTGAGATTACTTTTTTCTTCAGAGCACCCGAATAGACCAGTGAGCGACCCCTCTCTTTTTTCTATTAATCATTTTTGGGGTCCCGCTCCTGGAGCATTGCAGCAGGTACGTGTTCACACTATTAGAAGTTTGACAGCCTTTTTTCTGACCATGTGTCCCTCCCATTCAGTCACAGGTGGTTTTAACTAGCTCTACCAGCCCATACATTGTAGGTTAAAAGCCCAAGCAGAGACATATTGTCCATACAGGCTTACAGCCCAAGAGTGGCATATCCAGTGGTAGTGTAGCGTAGTTTCCCATCATACGAAGGTGACCTTGTCGTGGTTGATGGGCACACATAAATTGGCCAAATTATGCGCAAAAAACCTTCATTTTTCAAAGTGACATTAGTCCAGATACAATATTTCTTATATTTTCATGTATGGAGTGCCGAAGTTCTTTTTGCAATTGAGATTACTTTTTTCTTCAGAGCACCCGAATAGACCAGTGAGCGACCCCTCTCTTTTTTCTATTAATCATTTTTGGGATCCCGCTCCTGGAGCATTGCAGCAGGTACGTGTTCACACTATTAGAAGTTTGACAGCCTTTTTTCTGACCATGTGTCCCTCCCATTCAGTCACAGGTGGTTTTAACTAGCTCTACCAGCCCATACATTGTATGTTAAAAGCCCAAGCAGAGACATATTGTCCATACAGGCTTACAGCCCAAGAGTGGCATATCCAGTGGTAGTGTAGCGTAGTTTCCCATCATACAAAGGTGACCTTGTCGTGGTTGATGGGCACACATAAATTGGCCAAATTATGCGCAAGAAACCTTCATTTTTCAAAGTGACATTAGTCCAGATACAATATTTCTTATATTTTCAGGCATGTGGGCCAGGCATGGTACGTGTGCAAGGTATCCAATCTTCAGAGCCAGCTCAAGGTTATGTCCATTGTCACACATGACCATGCCTGGCTGTAGGTTCAGGGGCGAGAGCCACAGATAAGTCTGGTCTGTGAGACCTTTCAAAAATTCTGTGGTGTTGTGCAGTTTGTCACCTTAGCAGATTAGCATCAGCAGAGTGTGTTATTGGTGGCCAAGGCTGTATTAGGCCCTATTAGGCCCTGAAATAGCAAAGGAAAAAAAAGATACAAACTTTAGCACTTGACAATAAAACAGGTATAGATAACACACTACCAACCTGAGCAATCAAATTACCATAATGGATAAGCTAACATAGGCAGAAGCCACAGCATAAAGGTAGAAAAGGTACAGTATATCTACATGTCTAGAGTAAGAGGGAATTACCGATACTGTAACTCTATATTGTCACAGTTACTCCCCATCATTAATCACAGATCTTAAGTTGGATTTAACAAAATTGCACACCCCTACTCCATTTTTGTCATGCCTGTCCTTTCTGAATCTGATGTAATTCTTCACATTGATTACCAAGTCATAGCTTTCATCCATCCAAGTTTCTGTAATGCCCACCATATTGTAATTTATTGCTGTCAATGGAGTCACAAATTTTGTTTGCAATACTTCTTGTTTGAGCAAGCAGACATTCAATACTATTAACACATGTATAATTCCTAGTTACCTACCCACTTTCTTTGCTAGTTCCAGCACCCTTTAAATCCTCATTAATTCTTTCTGTGTCCCACTCTCTGCTCTATCTATCCCACTATATTTTGCACATCCAACCTACCTCCCCTCAAATTTTAGGTAAATTTCTCCTTCACCTGTCTAACCATTAGTTCCGAAGGAACATATTCACCCTCCCCATTAAGGTTCAGCCCATACTTACTTTAAACAGAAAAGTTGGCCAAGCCCTCTATGAACCCAAACCTTTCCTTCCTGCATCAATTTCTAAGCCACTTATTTACACTCATTTCCCCTTTTTGCCAAATCAGAAGGGGGCTTTCCTGGATCTTTTTTTGGCCTTATTCGACTGACCTTCTCTAATTAAAGTATTTGAAACATATGTGAAACATTTTCAAGGATTAAAATTATTATTCTGTATTTTAGATTGAGATAAGAAAAACAATATAGTAATGAAGAATTTAACCTAAGGCACAATAAATCAAAATGAACATTTAAGGTCAGCTTTAAGCTTAATTTAATAATATTTTGGCATAGTTTAACAGTTTGCCTTAAACATAAAATGTTACTATTTTTGGCAAAATATGCATGGACATGGAGTATGAATCTTAATTTATGCCTACAGAAAGTACTTGTATTAGTATGAGTGCAGGTATATAGGCTACTTGAACTCTAATAAATAGTTTCATATTTATCTTAACAGAAGCAAATAATAAGTCAAGTAAATATAAAAATAATTTGTGTAATGCAGACTAAATTTTAAAGATGGAGTACAAATTAATCGTTTGTCTTTTGGAAAGTGCATAGAAATTCCCTTGTATAGTGTTAAGAAAACAAGTCTTTATTTTAAGTGAACTCTCAAATGAATTAAAAAAGCATACATGTTATTATAATGTTATGTAAAACTATAGGTGTCACAACAGTCCATAGAAATATACAGTGGGAAAATTATCATTATCATTATCATCTCTATGCTGACAACACCCAATTATACACTTCTTCCCCTGACATCACCCCTACCCTAATACAAAATACCAAGGATTGTCTGTCTGATGTCTCTAACATCATGTCCTCCCTCTATCTTAAACTGAATCTCTACAAGACTGAACTTCTTGTGTTTCTCCCCTCTACTAACCTAAATGTACCTAACATCGAAATTACCTAGGAGGGTTCAACCATAACCCCCAAGCAGCACGCCCGCTGCCTTGGGGTCATATTTGACACTAACCTTTCCTTTACTCCCTATATTAGATCACTCACTCACTCTTGTCACCTGCATATTAAAACATCTCCAGAATCTGACCATTTCTCACCTTTGAAACTACTAAAACTCTTACTGTCGCTCATATTCACTCTCGTCTCGACTACTGCAACTCTCTTCTGATCGGTCTCCCTCTTAGCAAACTTTCTTCTCTCCAATCCGTCCTGAATGTGGCAGCCAGGGTCGTATTTCTGTCCAGACGTTTCACCGATGCCTCCATCTTGTGCCAGTCATTACACTGGTTGCCCATTCACTACAGAGTCCAATATAAACTCATCGCTCTCACCAACAAAGCTCTCCACAGTTCTCCACCGCCTTATATCACCTCTCTCATCTCTGTCTATCGCCCTACACGTGCCCTCTATTCTACAAAAGACCTAAGACTAACATCCCCCATAATCCGAACCTCGCACCTCCGTCTCCAAGACTTCTCTGGAATGCACTACCCCAGAAGATCCGACTGATGCCTAGCCCCCTTGTCTTCAAGCGCGCTTTAAAAACCCATCTCTTTAAACAAGCCTACCACCTCAACTACTCAGTAAACTAACTTTCCTCTGTCCCCTCCTTCTAAATATTATTCAGAATCTGCACCCTACTAGTCATCTGTCTCCATACCCTCCATGCGCACGATAACTGTACTCGATACTTGAGTATTACGCTTAAACATACTGACTGGTGACCGGATCAAGCAACTTTATATGAAAATCCCTATTTATTATGATTGCCAGACCTGAAATAACAAGCACGTTTCACCTATTGTGTCCACCTATTGTGTACCCCCATTTCCTTGTAGAATGTAAGCTTGCGAGCAGTGACCTCACTCCTAATTTTACTGTTTAAACTGTCTTAAATTGTATTGAATTTATTGTCTGTACATGTCCCCGCTTAATTGCAAAGGGCTGCGGAATATGTTGGTGCTATATAAATAAAAATTATTATTATTAGTATTAAAAATAAGTATTTTATACAGTGCAAATTTTGCCAGTTTTCGCACCTACAAAGAATGGAGACCCCTGTAATTTTTGAGTAGGTAGCTCGGGTGCTTGCCGAAAGCGTTAATGAAACCTACTAGCTAATCACTAATTTTGATCCATTATGGAGTATTTTGGCGTGCTCGGCATTTCTTTTAATGTTGCGGCGCCTGCAAGTGTCACGGCTGTTAGACAGCTGTGACACATGCAGAGATTGATTGTTTGACAGGCAAAGAGTTAATGAAACCTACTCGCTCATCATTAATAAAAATATATTCAATTTTTCAGCCCCCACAAAAAGGTGCAGCTATATATTTGCCAACGGACTGTACATACCTGATCCCTGTCTACAGACTGTATTCTGTCACTCTCCCTGCTCCAGCAACTCTCTCAATCCCTGCACTAATGCAGAATTTATGTGATACAAACAGGAAACCAAAGGATTAGCCCTGACAAAAGCTTTTAGTATGATGGTTCCGCTTCAGCACCAGTATCAACTCTGAATCGTTATACTGTACACACACACCTGTCTGTACAAGCACTCTCTCTCCCAATACGAATTGTCACAGAGCTGTTCAATGTCATCAGCTTGCCAAGCCTGGCGCTGCCTGTTCTTTTATAGTCTCTGATGATGTCAGATGGCCAGCCAATCACAGTAATGCCACTACCAAAATAGCAATGGCATTAGAATGACACACAGGCAATCCCCATGTTCGCTCATCCCTAGTTCTGAAGAAACATGCGCTCAGTCGTCTATTTGTGTGAACTCCCACATATCCAAGATCACCTTCTCAGAAAGATACTTAGCTGCCATTATTTATTGAAAAATGCTGTTCCTGCTAGGTTTGGGTCCAAAATGCAACATTTTGTTCCAAAACAAAATTAATTGCATTTTGTGCATTATATTTCCTTAATGTCTCACCTTTATTCTAATATTTGGTGAAATTAAATTATATTGTACTTGCATATGCAGTGACTTTCCCCAGTAGCATCCTACACAGGATTAGGCCTCTGCACAGGGCAGGGCACAAATGGCAAAATAATTTCAAGCTAGAAAACAAAACTTCTTGAATTTACTTTAGTGCAATTTTATTTACCAATTTTTTCTTCAAAATCACCAATGAATTGTTAGGTCTGGTGAAGTTCTACAGTAGTACCTAGCACTGGAATAGGCCTTTGCTCAGGTAAGGACACAAATAGCAAAATTGTTGTAGCTAATCAAACCAAAAATCTTATAATTCTATTATTAATTTTTTTGTGTGTTGGGTAAATCTCCCCAGTACACCACTGCCAAGGGTTGCATAGACACTCAAAATCCATGTTACATGCAGTAGGATGTGGAGGAGGAGCTTCATAAAGAGGATGTGGAGGGGGACATTGAGATGGCACAGGCAGGGGACAAGGTTAACAGTCAGAGTGAAATTGGCAACGACAATGTTGATGCTAGTCATGATGACCAACCGTAGCAACATGGTGGGGAATATGAACCAAGATGCCCACTGTTGTGCTGGCAGCATGGCAAGCTATATATTATCGAATGCTTTTGGAATTGTTAGTATCAGGCAAAGGGATAACTATTCAATGTTCAAACTATTAATAGCCAAATGGGGGATTTTTTTCTAGAGTCAAAATTGGTGTATTAAAATGATAAGCTGTGTTCCCTATTCGTTAAAGCTTTTGCACAGCATATGCTGACTGCATGTCTGATCAGGAAACACCTGTTTTGCCTGGCACTGCACCTACCTGATGGACATCAGCAAAGTCACTCAACTCAAACAGCCATATTCAGCATTACCTTCACTGTGCAATTTCTCTGGCAGATAAGTTGAGCCCCAGTTCCACAGATTTCTGGCTAGCAGATTGGACCAGTGGCAAGATATGGGCATACTATCATGTCCAGCTTCTAGTATACTTTCACAAAGAGTATTCAGTGCCATTGGTGGTTTTGTCCTCCCAAGCAGACCAGTTTATCATCCACAAGCATGGAAAGCCTTACATTTGTCAAAATGAATCGGCCATGAATCAGTGCTGACTTTTAATCACCTACCGCTGATGTTAATGATTACACTGGTCTTACCATCTACCTTCCTGCTTGTCCCTTGTCTGTTTCCTGCTTGCACATTGTCTGTTTTCTAGTCAGCTCTGCTGACACCTGTGCCGAAGGCTCGTGCACAGCAGGGCATTTATTTTCTGTCCATAATGTATTCTATTCTGCAGTACTGATTGTGCTGGGAAGCGTATTCTCTTGAGGGTACACAAATGTGAAACAGCTCACAAAATAGGGCTAATTTTTGCATAGCTGGTTGACAAGTCATTTAGTCTTCACTTTGAAAACATCTAAGCTGTTTCTGAATTCTAAGTAAAGGGATAATTTTTGATCCGCTTGATAAAAGCATTGTAATTGTTTAGACATTTTGAGAATAGCAAACCTGATGTGGATCCAAAAAAATGTATGTGACACGCCCCTGGGCCTGAGTCGTGCGGCATCGCGCGCACGGGGGCTTACCCGGAGCCGGATCAGATAGGGGTAGTAGTCTCGTGGCGGTGACCCGGTCCGTGCCCAGGGAGTCAAACTGAGTGGCAGTATTTAGCAGTAGATGTTAGAATGTTCGACTACGCCACCCGTGGATTGCGGTTATGAAACCGCCGCTGCAGGGCAGACCGCTGAGGCTGGTGTTGTTTGTGCAGCTGAAGATGGGATGACTCCCCACGGGAGGAGTATTGCCTCAGGGCAGCTATAGTAGAGATGATCAGGAAAGTGATGGTGTGGATGTCCCAGTACTGGTGGTGCAGGTGCGACGACGAAACACGGAGTCTGGTAGTGCAGTTTCAAAAGCTTTACTCACAGTTGTTGCTCCGGTCACTTTGGCCAGCAGTGACCACCCGAGCCGTGCTGCGTCCACCAGGTACGGGACTCGGCCAACTCCCAGGCAGTTCCGGAGCGTGGTCCTGAGCTCCCCTCTCCTCCTTCCTACTGGCCGTCCCCACCAGGGATCCACCTTTGTCCGGCTCCCTCGGGCCTTCTGGTGGTGAAACCTTTCCCGGCTTCCCTTACCCTATACGTGGTGTGCCTTCCTGGTGGATGTGGTGAGGGGTCGTGCCAAGACTTGACCACGACCTCCGGTTCCTGGCTAAGGATAATTGGCCTCCACCAGTTTGGGATCCGGTACCCTGTTCTGCCAACCCTTCACCCGTTTTCGTTCTCTTGTGGGATCTCAGGGTTCCCTCTATGCTTGCGTCTCTGGGCCTCTCTTTGTGTTTCTCATCTTCCTTCTCTCTCCTCTCTGCTTCAGGCCTAGCTCTGGAGCTGGGCCCAGACGGAGCCACAGCTCCCTGTCAGCCCTCTCTGGCTGAACTCCCTCTCAGCTTCTCCTCAGACTGAACTGACCCTGTTCCTAGATGGTGCCCACCTTTTATACTCCCTCTGACACCCGAGCCCTGGTGACAATGCAACCAATGGGCTCCTACCTATGCCCAGAGTCCCTCCCCTGTCTGCTCCTACACCACTGGGATGTTCCTCCCCCCCCCCCACTCCAGCCAGGGACAGACGCTGTCATACCTGCACAACTATCTGGTGGGAGTACCGTTGTTCTGTCCCCCGGAAATGGGGTGTATGTGGTGCATGCAGCTAACTGAGCTCTGTTCCACACTCCATCCTTACCCGGGAGTGGAATACCACACCTCTGGTTCGAGGTGCAATACCCCTGTAGCAGCCGAGTCCTCGGGGTGCTACATATGTTTTCACTCTAAGTTGAAAAACCATCACTTGTTGACTTTCACTTGACCGATTCCTGCTCCCTATATAAAGGAATGATTTTTGTAAGGCATTTGAAATGCTATCAATTGTTCACTTAGCAAAGAACAAAGCTCTTGATACTCCTCAAACAGTGATAAAATTTGCAAACACTCTCCAATAGGAAAAAGCCATAGCTTCTTATGCTTGTACCAATTATGTAAACATCAGCAACACAGGCATTTGCTCACAAAAAGGGGTAATTTTTGGATCATTTTTACAAGTAGTCTAAAAAAATCTAATACTGCAGTGTGTTGTTAAATAGGATGTTGGTTACCACTAATTACCATCTATTTTTTCCTAGCCAAATAGATTAGGTCCCTTGGACATTAATAAGGCTGTGTTTGCATTAAGGAGCCCAAAATGGTTCAATACAGGAGTCCTCAAAGTCTTAAACACATCTTTTTGAGCAATTAGACGCTTTCAGTACTAAGATTCACAGCAATATTATTTGCCGTAAATCAAATATGGTAAAATTTGGTGAAGCTGGCGAAATCAAATTTCAAAAGAACCACTCATCTCTAATATATTTATATATACATATATCTTTATATTTTCACACATTACATAATAGATAATGTATACTTTAAAAAAAAATCAGTCATTCCAAAGGCACAACATATTTTTATTAAATTTTGATGGTGACGTTCTTTCTTATCTCAAATGACTCACTTTTCAAAATCATGACAAGACTTGGCCTCCACAGTACATTTATTCATTAAACATTGTTATACTTTTTTTTAATCTCAGCATGTTCTCTGCCAGACGTTTGACATAACCACCAATTATTTATTCACACGTTTCCATTATTCATGTTCATGTTTAATACTGTTGGAAGTTTAACAATCAAAGTTTTTTTTTCTACTTTTACTTCACTACTAAGCAAAAATATCGAGCCAATAATAACAATGGGCAATGTAATGTGTTGTACTCTATAATGACACCCCCCCATACATATGCACACTTATCTCCTTTCAAAACAAAAAGATAAAGTGTTATTGAACAATTTTGCTGACCTTAGTCTGTGCAATTTTAAATGTAATATATTAGGAGGAGAATAGTGGAAAATTAGCTCAGTTATTGCTGTGTCCCCGTACATAATTTTTAGAGACTCTCTATTGACTGGTACAGTTCCATGGGATTATATAAAGGAACATGTGGTAGAAAATAACATAAGTGATAGCCAGCATGGCTTTACTAAGGAAAAAGTTTGTCAAACTAACCTGATAAGTTTTTCTAAAGAGGTGAGTAGAAACCTGTAATGAGGGTTAGCTGTGAATAGTGTTTTTGGACTTTGCAAATTTGTTTGACCTCATCCCACATAGATATCTAATGGGTAAATGAAGGTCTATACTAGAGGTGCACAACCTATGGCCAAGGGGCCACAAACAACCGGTGATTATTTTCTGTATGGCCTTCAACCACAGTGTCACTGATATCAGGGCTGGTTTTAGACAAATTGGGGCCCTGGGGCCCCAATTACTAACATATTTCACCATCAAACAGAAACATTTCAGATGCATTTTATATGTGCTGAGTTCAGGCCCCAGAGCGTGATTAACAATATTGAAGTCGTTCGACACTTGTTTCCCGGTCTCTTTACACAGGTTGAGGAAGAATGATGTAGACAGAACAATCACTAATAGATCAATCTGTCCACATACAGTATCATGTTATCAACAACACAGCTGCAGTTTTCACCCCATAATCATTCATATTGTATAATGTACTCCCCACAGTCCTCCATATAGTATAATACACTCTCCATAGTCCTCTGTATAGTATAATACACTCCTCATAGTCCTCAATATAGTATAATACTCTCCCCATAGTCCTCCATACAGTATAATGCACATCCCATATCCTTGTAATAGTGTAATGCACTCCCCATAGTCCTCAATATAGTATAATGCATACCATAGTCGTCCATATTGTATAATGCATCCCACATAGTCCTCCATATAGTACAATGCACTCCCCATAGTATAATGCACCCCATAATCCTTTCATATAGTATAATGCATTTCCATAGTCCTCGATACAGTATAATGCAACATCCCTATAGTACATGTAGAATAATGTATTCCCCATAGTCTGTAATAGAGTATAATACAGCCCCCATATAGTACATATAGCATAATGCACACCATAGTCCTCATTAGAGTAAAAAGCAGCTCACATATAGTACATATAGTATAATGCACTCCCCATAGTCCTCAATAGAGTATAATGCAGCCCACTCATAGAGTAAAATGCAGTCACCCCATAGAGTACAATGCAGTAACCCCATAGACTACAATGCAGCCACCCCATAGAGTATAATGCAGCTCCTAGTACTGTAGTTTTATGGCTACCATGTACTCACTTATTTAAAATAAATAAATTCAATACTCACCTCTCCTCATTTCAACACTCACCTCTCCTCGGCATCTAGGATGCTGATACAGTTGAATGCGCGATGTGGGGGGGCCTGAGCCAGCTCTTAAGTTGGTGCTGCTGGGTTCCCCTGACTCACAGGCCTCATAGCGGCCGCATGGTGTGTCACTAGCTAGGGGGCACCTTGGGGAGTAGTGTGCCCTAGGCAAATGCCTAGTTTGACAATATATAGTGAATGCTCATATGTATTTTACGTGTTTTACAGTAGAGGTTTGTCAGGTAGCACAGCAGGGATGGATAAACATTAATGGTGCACAGCATGACCATGTCTGTGACAAAATCATCATCTATCTAAGCAAGGAGTACATGAAGTAAAGAAGTGACCATGCATGAGTGCTGCCAGATTCATTATAGTTTTTGATAGGAGAGAAACAGTCTATTATGTCAGCATCTTGCATAAACTACAATGCAGAAAGCAATATTCATGGAAATTTCCTTTCTTAAATGTAAACAATGGTAGGGACCTCTAGCCTCCTGATAGGTGGAAGTATTAAAAGTGGAATCAGCAACTATTAGATTTTTTTGTTGTGTTGTTTATGATCATAATGCATGGGGTTTGTTCAAAGTGACAATGTAACCTTCAGATCAAAAGAGGTTGTGCATAGCTGTTGTATAGGCTTAGAAAGTAAGGTTTGTAATTGGATCAAAAACTGGCTCAAATAGTGCATCTATATACTGTAGTTAGGGCAAATGAGTACTACTCTGAGTGGTCTCTGATTATAATTAGTGTACTACAAAGTTCAGTAGTGGTTCTGCTGTTTAAGTTATATATTACTGATGTTGAAGATGGGATTAGTAGTGTTGCTCCTATTTTTGCAGATGACACCAAGCTTGGTAGTGTAGTGCTATCTATGAAAAGTGTTTATAAGTTAAAATATGACTTGGACAAACTGAATGTTTAGGTATAAACTTGGAAGATGAGATTCAGTGTAGATAAATGTAAAGTTAAGCATCTGTGCACTAACATATATAGTTATACCCATCTGGCACCATATGTTCTGTTCTAGAGGCAGTAAACTAGAAGAGTCACTTGTAGAGAAGGATCTGGATTTATTTTTACATTAAAGAATAAATAATGGCATGCAGTGTCGATTAGTGGCTTATAAGGCCAGCAGTATATTGTAACATATTAAAAGAGGCATGGATTTGTGGAACATGGACATAATACAACAACTTTACAAATCATTAGTAGAGATGAGCGGTGTTCGACTAGAACTGTTCGCCAATCTCAAATTCGAGCTGTTTTGGGCAGTGTTCGAGTAGTTCGACGAACGCGAACGATTTGCAAAAAATTCGGCTGTTCGAGGTTATGTTCGATAACTGATCGTGCACCAAAAGCGTGTCCTGCATGTCTGGCGCTATTTAGAGCACCAATCATGCAGGGATTGTCTGCCACTCACTGTAATGCCACAGCCATGGTGGTTGTGCCATTACAGTGGTTGCCCAAATCGATGGGAACAGTGCTCACAGTGAAACATGAAAAGCCGGCAATTCAGCAGCAGCATACACCGGTACCCGACAATTTACAACAGAAAGAATAGAGTATCACACATAGATTAGAAAGATAGAAACATGTCAGTCTCATATATAGGAAGTACAGTGACAGAGTTGGTTACTGTACTTGTCATTTAGTGTTAAAGGATTTATTAAAAAAAATATTAGTGTTTTCATGCACCATCTCTTTAAAAAAGCCGGCCTCGTTACCGGACAATTTAAAACAGAAAGAATAGAGCATCACACATAGATTAGCTAGATATAAACATGTCAGTCACATATATAAGAAGTACAGTGATAGTGTTGATTACTGTACTTGTCATTTAGTGTTAAAATAAAGGATTTATTAAAAAAAAATTGGCGTCGGGTTCAACGTAATTTTAGTCTCTAGCGGAGGTTAAGCAGATGGCAGGGGCAGATGTTTGAAGCCTGGGAAGGGGTAATACCCATGGAACTTCCCAGGCTACTAATATCAACCCCCAGCTGAATACCTAGCCTTTACTAGCTATTAAAATGGGGGACCCCAAAAAAAAGACGTGGGGTCCCCCTTATTTTAATAGCTAGCAAAGGCTAGGCAGACAGCTGGGGGCTGATATTAATAGCCCAGGAAGGGTGCCATGAATATTGGCCCCCTCCCAGGCTAGAAACACCAGCCGTCAGCCGCCCCAGAAATGGCGCATCCATAGGATGCGCCAATTCTGGCACTTAGCCTCGCTCATCCCACTGCCCTGTAGAGGCAGTGGGGTAATAGGGCTGGGGTTGATGTCAGCTTATAATGCCAGCTGACATCAAGCCCAGGTTAGTAATGGAGAGGCGTCTATAAGACACCCCCATTACTAACCCCATAGTCAAAGTTAAAAAAAAACACAACACCCAGAATAAAGTCCTTTAATTGAAATAAACACACAATTTTTTAATGTTCTAAATTAAACCATACTTACCATCACGCGCATTCCAGCTGAAGCCAGCGATCTCCTGCAATAAAAGTAAAATAATAAAGCAACCTCATCCTTACCTTTCCATGGTTCCCACGACAGCTTCAGTTCTGCTACATTCACATGACAGGCTGGATGGCAGCCGAAAGCTGCCATCCAGCTTGCCACGATACAGACACTGAGAAGCGCAGGCGTGCTTCCGCTCCTCAGTGTCTCGCTGTGACGGCATCCAGATGAGTCGAGGTCATGTCCAATGAACTCGGCTAACCTCATGCACGTCACTGACAGCGTGGGAAAATTCTCCTGCGCTCAGCGCTTGAGCAAGAGAATTCTCCCACGCTGGGATGGCATTGAGATGACAGGCTGGATGGCAGCTGAGCGCTGCCGTCCAGCATGCCATCCTTCATAGACATTGCAGAGCACAGGTAATTCTCCCACGCTGTCAGTGAAGTGCATGAGGTGAGCTGAGTTCATTTGACATTAGCTCACCTCATGCACGTCACTGACAGCGTGGGAAAATTCTCCTGCGCTCAGCGCTTCAGCTGGAGAATTCTCTCACGCTGACTGCAAGCGCAGGAGAATTTTCTCACGCTGTCAGTGACGTGCATGAGGTGAGCTGAGTTCATTGGACATGACCTCGGCTCATCTTTATACCGTCACAGTGAGACACTGAGGAGCACAAGCATGCCTGCGCTTCTCAGTGTCTGCGGCATGGCAAGCTGGATGGTAGCTTTCGGCTGCGATCCAGCCTGTCATGTGAATGTAGCAGAGCTGAAACTGTCGTGGGAACCATGGAAAGGTAAGGATGATATTATTTTATTGTTATTGCAGAAGACATTGGCTTCAGCTAGAATGGGCGTGATGGTAATTATGGTTTAATTTAGAACAATAAAGAATTGTGTGTTTATTTCAATTAAAGGACTTTAATCAGGGTGTTTGTGTTTTTTTTAGCTTTGACTATGGGGTTAGTAATGGGGGTGTCTTATAGACGCCTCTCCATTACTAACCTGGGCTTGATGTCAGCTGGCATTATAAGCTGACATCAACCCCAGCCCTATTACCCCACTGCCACCGCTACAGGGCAGTGGGAAGAGCGAGACTACGTGCCAGAATTGGCGCATCCTATGGATGCGCCATTTCTGGGGCAGCTGACGGCTGGTGTTTCTAGCCTGGGAGGGGGCCAATATTCATGGCACCCTTCCTGGGCTATTAATATCAGCCCCCAGCTGTCTGCCTAGCCTTTGCTAGCTATTAAAATAGGGGGTACACCACGTCATTTTTTTTGGGGTCCCCCATTTTAATAGCTAGTAAAGGCTAGGTATTCAGCTGGAGGCTGATATTATTAGCCTGGGAAGCTCAGTGGGTATTACCCCCTTCCCAGGCTTCAAACATCTGCCCCAGCCGTCTGCTTAACCTCCGCTAGAGACTAAAATTACGGGGAACCCCACGCCAATTTTTTTTTTTAATAAATCCTTTATTTTAACACAAAATGGTAAGTACAGTAATCAACACTATCACTGTACTTCTTATATATGTGACTGACATGTTTCTATGTATCTAATCTATGTGTGATGCTCTATTCTTTCTGTTATAAATTGTTGGGTATCGATGCTAAATTGCCGGCCGGCTTTTTTAAAGAGACGGTGCATGAAAACACAATTATTTTTTTTAATAAATCCTTTAAAACTAAATGACAAGTACAGTAAGAAACACTGTCACTGTGCTTCTTATATATGTGACTGACATGTTTCTATCTATCTAATCTATGTGTGATGCTTTATTCTTTCTGTTCTAAATTGTCGGGTACCGGTGTATGCCGTTGCTGAATTGCCGGCCGGCTTTTTTAAAGAGAGTGTCTTCTGAGCAGTTTGTCAGCTTTTGGACACCTTTGAAGGTGTTTTCTATGTGTTTCTATGTGTTTTTGTTTGCCTGCCATTGGTTTTAACAGTGTTCGACGGTGTTCGACGGTGTTCTAAGGTGTTCGACGAACAGTTCTACGAACATCCCGGTGATCGACGAACCGAACCGAACCCGAACACTACAGGGGTGGCTCAACACTAATCATTAGTTTGACCTTATCCCGAATATGTACTTTAGCTCAGCTCTTGGTAGCAGTTCATAGAAGGTATACGCTGGAGTTAGGATTAGCACAAAGGAGAGCCACAAAATTGATAAGGCGCAAGAATGACCTTAGTTATGAGAGAAGATTAAAAAAATTACATTTAAGTCTTGAGAAGGGAGAGGTCAGAGTAGTATGATAAACTTGTAAGTAAATAAATAGCCCATTCAAAATATGGTCAAAAGCTGTTTCATATAAAGTCGCTTTCAAAGAGGGCATTCCTGCCATCTGGAGAAAAAAAAGTTCAATCGCCAGAGGAGATAAGCCATCTTCACTATGATAACTATTAATCTGTGAACACAATACTTCTGGAGCTGGTCATCGCAAGAACCATTGATGGTTTCATAAAAGGTTTGAATGCTATTTTAGAAGAAAATTACATAAATACTTAAGTTCAAGTACAACATTCTTGTTCTGGATTTTGATACATTGAATCCAAATGCTTTAGGGTATACTGGGTCATGCATTATGGAAGAACCTGTATACCCATTCTTTTATCCTTTCCCATTATACGGTTTGATTTGATGGAAATGTGTCCTTTATCATCCATGCCATGTGACTATGTAACGGAGTGTTGAGAAGTCTATAGAAAAATGCCGATCCTACAATGAAGCATACTATATTTTGCTAAAATTGCATATAACCCCTAAAAATGCTGCTAAAATATTATAAATATTCAGGTTCCTGTACTCGGTGCATGCAAGGGCATGGCCTCCCTTTCTTTGAGCTGGGCATTACATTTATATTGCTTCCCATTGTTGGGTGTCCACAGTTGGGTCCTGGTCCTGCTCTGCCCTTGTTCATTTTGAAGTCATTTTTGACACATGGTAAGGTTTTAATACTAGAGGTTAGAACCGTCCCGACTTGGTTCACATTGGCACTGGTGTCATGGCTTTTGCACTTTTTTTGATCAACAACAGTGACAATGATGAGAGCTGCATTCAGCACCCAGCGCCTGGGAACAGGGCAAACTGTACCGCTTTTTCCCAGACGCTAATACATGTCACACTGATGATACAAGAATGTCATGTATATGTCACATGTATATCTTACCAGTTGCATTTCACCATGCTCTAAATGATGAATAGTTGTCATCAGTAATAACTTCTTATATGCCCTTCTAAGTTGCAAGGAACGTACAGACTCCATTTTCAGCTCACTGACAAATATGGACAAAAACTGCACCAAAAACGCAGCAAAACCTGTGTTTTTGCCTGAGTATCTTTCCTGCCAAGAGATCAGGATTTGCTGCAGAAAAAAAATGATGAAAAAATGCCTAGTGTAAACATAGCCTTAGTCTTCTCTACTCTCCTTCAATGGTCCCCCTTCATTGAATCGCCAGCTATTCTTTAGTCTACTACTCTACTCTCAAAATTGCTGCCCAGCCATTGCAGCACCAATTGTTCCAGACTGTCTACTTCATAACAATGTGTTCTGTCTGTTCTGCTCAATATCTGCTCATCCAAACTGAGGACATAATTAATCCACATCCCCAGATGAGATGCAAAAACAGGTTTATTAAAAGAAAAAAAAAATAGTGTTAAACTCACAAACTTATCTGTTCCAAAATTATTTTGACACTACACATGCATAGCATCATGTGAAATATAAAAACTTGCAATGAATTAAATGTAAAAATACTTTCGTAAAAAACAAGTTATTATAAATGATTACATCCCCTTCCCTAAAATATATATATATACTGTGCAAATATATACATTATAGATAGAATGTAGCAAACAAAAAAAACAATTTGATCCAAAGATCTAAAAGGATTCTTGATATGATATATGATCATTAAAGGGTTAGTAGATATATATTTGAAGATTCTGTTTAGAATGTGCTCAAGTAAGCAGGAGAATGACTTCACGTCTCTGCTATTTCTGGTAGTTGTATAGATTGAAAGAAATCCAATCCTGCTGCTCCACAATATGCCCACATGTTCCTCTTGCTTTTCCTGATATTTATATGTGTGCTTTCTATTCCAACTCCACTCCAAATGGAAATCAATTCATCTGTAGTCAGTACAGTCTACATAAAAGGCATCCTACTGAGTTTCAAGAATAATAATGGCTGATTGAGATGTCAATGATTCAAGTGTGTGTATGGCAAAGTAAAACATGGCTGTTTCCATTTAAACACAAAGAAATGAAAAAGATAAAGAACAATGATGTTGTACTTATACAATGTATGCTCGTGGAGCTGGTGCCTTTTGTGTATGAAAGAACTATTAAATGTGATGCTAGTCATTTCCAGTTAAAGTAGTCAACTCTCTTTAACAAGCCAGCAGATTCTTTCAGACATTTTACTCAGCATCTTCTGCATTTCCTAAGATTGGCACTGAATTATAAAGAAGGCAAACATTCAAGAAAATAGATTAAAGGAAATCCAGCAGTGATTTCATTTTCAAGCTCAAATGGAAGCTCAATTTCTATTGAAATCCCTCATGTCAAAAGATAACACTTTATAATGCATACAATCTTAAACTAATGTCACAGTTCATGCCATTTTGGCAGCTCATTTAAAACTAGCATGTGTGACAGATTATGAATGAGACCACCGTATTATATAAAAAAAATGGAACATTCAGTAAATTTGATCTATCTATCTATCTATCTATCTATCTATCTATCTATCTATCTGTCTATCTGTCTACTGTATCTTTCTATATATCTATCTATCTACCTATCCACCTAAAAACTGCAACATAGCAGCAATGGGTACAGAATACAAATACATCAATTACGTCCTCAATGAATATACAGTAGTTAAAAGAAGTCAGTACTCCAAATTCCAAAATAAGAAAAATTGGCGCCTTTATTAATCCATGAATTACAGAACAAAAGTTTCACTTCTACCTGGACATTTCTGAAACCTTAAAACAGGCTCCCGGTGGATTAGAAATGTTCCTACTAGAGATAGGCAGATCTGGCGAGCGGAGAGATCTGAATTGGCTAAATTGTGCAGATTTTACTGGGTAATTTGATTTGCAGCTAAGTTATTCTCTGTGAATTGAATGCTTCCTAACTTGCTTTGGGGTCTTTTCAGACCTCAGAATACCAAAGCAATATAAATGTAACATGTGGAAAAAAAAAACTAGCACTCACGTAACCGCTTGACTGTCTCTGTAATCCTCCCTGCCTACCTGTCGGTTCTCAGGGCCTTTTTTTTTCTGCATATGCACCAATGTCTTGACTCTAGAACTGGTCTTCAAGCTGTGACGTTATGTGATGTTACAATACGCCATGACCTCCAACACCTGTTGTCTTCAATCTAAAATGGGACTTCCATCATGATATGCTTTGACCACGGAGGCTTGGTCTATAGTGAAAACAAGAATGTGAAACTGAATGGAAAGAAGAAGCCCTGAGGACTAAACAGCAGGCTGTGGGCACCAGAGACAGTAAGGTGTCAGGACAGATGAAATAAGTATTCTGTTTTTTTTTTTATTCTTCTACCCTAGTCTTCTATAATAGAGTAAAATAGTGGCCAAAGCTGGTCACTATCTTGCTGAATTTGAGTGGAGTAAATTACAATAAATCTATATGCTGGAGAATACGGATTATTGTAAAATTTGAGTAGATTTCAATTTCACTCTAATAAATTTTCCAATTTCTTCTTCCTATTGCAATTCATGTATAAAGTGATCGAGTGGCAGTAGCTGTGGACGAGTTGCTGCTTTATAGTGCCCTGGCCCTTTACAGGAAAGCTGTGTCCCAGTGTGCTGTCAGGTGTGGGGTGCATCACACACACTTGCAGACTGCAGGCATTCGCTGTCTCCTAGGCTCCATCTTCAGGAGCCGCCACACACAACTCAGGGGACACCAAGTTAATTTAAAGAAACAGAAGTTTACCGGACAGTTCAAGATCATCAGTGTCTCGCTATGGTGGCATCCAGATGAGCCGAGATCATGTCCAATGAACTCATCTCACCTCATGCACGTCACTGACAGCGCGGGAGAATTCTCCTGCGCTCAGCGCTTGAGCAGGAGAATTCTCCCACACTGGGATGGCATTCTGATGACAGGCTGGATCGCAGCTGAGCGCTGCCATCCAGCTTGTCATCCTTCAGAGACACTGCAGAGCGCAAGCATGCCTGCACTCTGCAGTGTCTATGAAGGATGGCATGCAGGATGGCAGCGCTCAGCTGCGATCCAGCCTGTCATCTCAATGCCATCCCAGCATGGGAGAATTCTCCTGCGCTCAGCGCTTGAGCAGGAGAATTCTCCCACGCTTAGATGGCATTCTGATGATAGACTGGATGGCAGCTGAGCGCTGCCATCCAGCTTGTCATCCTTCAGAGACACTGCAGAGCGCAAGCATGCCTGCACTCTGCAGTGTCTATGAAGGATGGCATGCTGGATGGCAGCGCTCAGCTGCCATCCAGCCTGTCATCTCAATGCCATCCCATCGTGGGAGAATTCTCCTGCACTCAGCACTTGAGCAGGAGAATTCTCCCACGCTGGGATGGCATTCTGATGACAGGCTGGATCACAGCTCAGCGCTGCTATCCAGCTTGTCATCCTTCTGAGACACTGCAGAGGGCAAGCATGCCTGCGCTCTACAGTGTCTATGAAGGATGGCATGCTCGATGGCAGCGCTCAGCTGCCATCCAGCCTGTCATCTCATTGCCATCCCAGCGTGGGAGAATTCTCCTGTGCTCACCGCATGCGCAGGAGAATTCTCCCACGCTGTCAGTGACGTGCATGAGGTGAGCTGAGTTCATTGGACATGAACTCGGCTCATCTGAATGCCGTCACAGCCAGACACTGAGGAGCTTCACTGAGAAGCTTCTCAGTGCCTGCGGCATGGCAAGCTGGATGGCAGCGTTCTGCTGTGGTCCAGCCTGTCATCTCGATGTAGCAGAGCTGAAGCTGTCCTGGGAACCAAGGAAAGGTAAGGATGAGGTTTGCTTATTATTTTATTGTTATTTCAGGAGATAGTTGGCCTCAGCTGGAATGGACGTGAAGGTAAGTATAGTTTAATTTACAACATTAAAGAATTGTGTGTTTATTTCAATTAAAGGACTTTATTCTGGGTGTTTGTGTTTTTTTTTTAACTTTGACTATGGGGTAAGTAATGGGGGTGTCTTATAGATGCCTCTCCATTACTAACCTTGGCTTGATGTCAACTGGCATTATAAGCTGGCATCAACCCCAACCCTATTACCCCACTGCCACCGCTACAGGGCAGTGGGAAGAGCGAGGCTAAGTGCCAGAATTGGCGCATCCTATGGATGCGCCATTTCTGGGGCGGCTGATGGCTGGTGTTTCTAGCCTCAGAGGGGGCCAATATTCATGGCACACTTCCTGGGCTATTAATATCAGCCCCCAGCTGTCTGCCTAGCATTTGCTAGCTATTAAAATAGGGGTGACCCCACGTCATATTTTTGGGGGTCCCCCATTTTAATAGCTAGTAAATGCTAGGTATTCAGCTGGGGGCTGATATTAGTAGCCAGGGAAGCTCCATGGGTATTACCCCTTCCCAGGCATCAAACATCTGCCCCAGCCGTCTGCTTAACCTCCGCTAGAGACTAAAATTACGGGTAACCCCACGCCAATTTTTTTTAAATAAATCCTTTATTTTAACAGTAAATGACAAGTACAGTAACCAACACTGTCACTGTACTTATTATATATGTGACTGACATGTTTCTATCTATCTAATCTATGTGTGATGCTCTGTTCTTTCTGTTCTAAATTGTTGGGTACCAGTGTATGCCGCTGCTGAATGGCCGGCTTTTCATGTTTCACTGTGAGCACTGTTCCCATCGATTTGGGCAATCACTGTAATGCCACAACCACCATGGCTGTGAATTTACATTGAGTGGCAGACAATCCCTGCATGATTGGTGCTCTAAATAGCGCCCGACATGCAGGATGGGGACCCGAGCTCCCGCCCGAGCATCACGCAAGTACTAGGCTCGCTCCGAGCATCTCGAGTACTGAGATGCTCGGGCGTGTACCGAGCAGTGGCGAGCATGCTCGCTCATCACTAGTTATAATATCCCCAGTGGCATTAAAAAACATCTCTGACAAAATGCAAGTGGACAGGACCTCCAAGGCATAGAGTCAGTTCATGCCACGTGTCCAACTTGGATACCCAATAGTTATAAGGCACAGAGGAATCGCAGAGGATGCTAGTACGGTTGCCAAGGTAGTCCTTCAGCATCTTTCAAAACTTTTCCCTCCTTGCCAGAGTAACCCGCGCATCAGGGCCTGGGTGCTGGGAGGGTATGAGAAAACTGTCCCAGACCTTTGACAGCATTCCCTTGTCTCTGCTGCATCTGCTTTGTTTCTCTGCCACCAGCGTTTTCCGATGGTAATTTTATAAGTAATTCTTCAACAAGAGCCTTCTTGTACTGCAACATTTTACTAGACCTCACTGGAAGGAGAGATAGAAAGTTCTCCTTGTAGAGTGGGTCTAGAAGTGTGACAAGTATTTACTGTTGCCCAAAATGTGTAGAATGTGAGATTCACAGGAAAAGCAGAGGAACAAAAAGTCAGCCATGTGTGCCAGACTGCCAACAGCCAAGACTTCTCTATCCTGACCAAGAGGACGACTGTCCATGTTCTCCTCCTTCTCATCCTCCTCCTGATCCTCCTTCTTGCTCTCCCTCTTCTGAGGCCATCCACGCTGAAGAGACAGTATGAATATTGTGTTGGTAGTACCATCTGTAGTGCAGGAAACCAGGTCCTGTTCCTCCTCCTCCTCTTCCTCCTACTCATTATAAACCAATCTGCATTGAAATGAGATGAGGCTGGGCTGTGTAGCATCACCCTGTGTAGTTCCTTGCTCCATCTCATCATGCTCAGATTGCAATGCCTCCTCTTTAATTGTGAGCAGCAAGCATTTCTGTAGACAGAGAAGCGGGATGGAGATGCTAATTATGGCATCATCACTTCTCACCATTTTGGTCAAGTCCTCAAAGTTTTGGAGAACGGCACAGCTGTCAGACATCCATGCCCAGTCATCAGCTCTTATGTGCGGAGACTGACCTAAATACCAACGGGCGTGTTGAAGCTGGTACTCAACAACTGCCCTCTGCTGCTCACAAATCCTTCCCAACTTATGCAATGCTGAGTTCCAACGTGTGGTAACTTCGCTCAACTGTCGGTGAGCAGGAAGCTGCAAACTCTACTGAAGCACGGCGAGGGCAGCGGAAGCTGTAGCTGACTTTCTGAAATGGGCACACACGCGGCATAATTTCACAAGCAGCTCAGGCAGATCAGGATAGGTTTTGAGAAACCACTGAACCACTACGTTGGGCCAGGCATAGTATGTGTGCATGCTTGCCTAGCTTCAGAGCCGTCACCAGGTTCCGGCCATTGTCACACATGTCCATGCCTGGCTGTAGGTTCGACGGTGTCAACCACTGATCTGCCTGCTATTTCAGAGCTGTCCACATTTCTTCAGCATTGTGCGGTTCGTTACCCAAGCATATGAGCTTCAGCACAGCCTGTTGCCACTTGGCCAAGGCAGTCGTGCAGTACTTCCAGCTTGTGACTAATGTGGTCATTTTGAAGATGGAGGCTGAAGAGGAAGAGGAGGAGGAGAAGAAGGTGCAGGAGCTGTAGAATGTGGGGGCAACCCTGATTGACCCAGGGCCCGCAATCCTCGTTGTTGGGAGGGTGTGTTCCGTTCCAAGGTCCGACTGGGTCCCACTGGGTGCACATGCACAACAGTGGATCAGGCAGTGTTGAGTCCCACAGACACTGTTTCTGGACCCTGGCATTTGGCCCGACTAGTCGGGTGCTTTGCTGTCATGTGCCTGAGCATGCTTGTGGTGCATAGGCTGGTAGTTTTGCTGCCCCTGCTGATGCTGGCATGGCAGATGTTGCAAATGGCCTTTTTGGGGTTATCTGGACAGTCTTTGAAAAAGAGCCAGACTCTGGAATACCTAACAGTTGGACTGGCAACTTCCCTTGTGCTGGTGTTCCGGGGAACAGTTGCCTGCCTTGTATCTGTGGCCACCACACTGCTTGTTCCTGCCTTTTGTGGTGTTACCCCTCCCCCTCTGTGCTGCTGTCCTTGCTATGCATGTCACCTTGCATGTCACTTCATCATCCACCAACTCCACCACCTTCTTCCACGGAGGCACCCTGAGCCTCCTCCTGACTTGCTAGCAATTATGTCTCATCATCATCATCCACCACTTGTGACAGTAATTGCACTTTCCCACCGTTGCCTTTGTGTGACTGTGTCTCCTCAAATATTTGGGCATCGCTACATGCAATCTCCTCTTGCCCTGCTTGAAGCAGACCGAGCGACCGACCAGAATCTACAATTGGAAATGTGAACAGCTCTTCGGAGGAGTGTCCAAGTGTGGGATCACTTGTCTATGGTCACTCGGCCTGGTGGGAGAAAGGAGGATCAGAGTGAGGAATATCTGGTCCAGATTCACGGCTACTGAGACTGGACCGTGTGGAAGACAGGGTGGTGGTGGCGGCGGCAAACTGACTGGAAGCATTATCTGCTATCCAACCAACAAGCTTTTCACACTGCTCTTGCTTAAAGAGTGGTGTTCCACAGCCCCCTAGAAAGTGAGACAGGAAGGTAGGGTGTCATGATGTGGATGCTTGTTGTGCTCCCTCAATACGCACAATGTCAGCTTGCCTATGGCCTCGGCCTCTGTGTGCACCATCACCATCACGTCCACTTCCCCGTCACTGCCATGGACATTTCCCATTTTAAATGTTAGTAGAATATTTCTCACGTTTCCAAAAATGTCAGCATTACTACTGCAGTAATATAGGATCACGTCTGATAACCACAGTTTTAGGCAGTAGCCTAATTGATATGGTATTGGTCAGCGACCAAGTGTGAATAGGTTTAAACACACAACTGGCAGACTTTAAATGGAGCAGAATATTTGTCACTTTCCCAAAAATATCAGGATTATTACTGCATTAATATAGGATCACACCTGATGATGAACAAGTTTCTCTTCTTTCACAATACAGCAATGCTATTAAAATAAACCAAATCTAGCTGTATGCTGCTAATAAGCAAATGGAGCAGTGAAAATGATGTATTATATTGTTTTTCACCAAAACAATCAGGAATAAAAGCAAAACAAATATCAGCCCTGATATCTAGGGCTATGGATATGAATAACAACATTAAGGTTTTTTTCTATATGTCTATAGATAGATATATCGATCTATAGACATATAGATATTTACCGTACTTTATCTATATAAACTGTATACATACAGTATGGTATTACATTTCTAGCCAGGTGCGAAAAAAATCTAACAAAATAGTATTTATTGTTTAGTTATAGTAATTGTATTTACTTGATAACAAGCAATTATATTTCTCATATTATGTTCTGTATCATCAATGAAAATTCTATTTTCTCTCCGTTTGTGTGATGTCTGGGTGTGAACAAAGTCACATTCTATGAAGTTTACTACATGGTATTTAATCCATTGCTGCTGTGTTTTTTTATTTTGATTCTGTTTTAAAGTGTTCAAAGCTATCTATTTCACTGTTTAATGGCCCTCTGTTGTATATTGGTTTGTTTATTCTGCATAGCATTGCCTGTTCTGGCCTTGTGCTAATTGTCTAATTACTCAGTTTGGCCAACTGGTGCTGCATGTTAACAGACATTTCAATTCATATATATTCAGCTCTGGCTCAGGATAGCACGCGGGCTGAGTCACGCGTGCAATAGCTTAAAATGTTTTTAATAAGCAGTTATACAATGGCAGCTGGACAAGGCAGGAGACAGGTAAGGTACATTGGATATTCAAACAAACATGCTGCTTCTTGGTCAGTTGTATTGCATTATGCATTGGTCAAAGCAGTCTGCTTCTTACTTGCATAGTTACATAGTTACATAGTTACATAGTTACATAGTTTATAAGGCCGAAAAAAGACAAGCGTCCATCCAGTTCAGCCTATTTCTTGTGCACTGCAGCTATTCCGCAGCGTTGATCCAGGGGAAGGCAAAAAAAAAAACATGCGGTATAGGCCAATTTACATCATTGAGGAAAAATTCACTTCCCGGCACCAATCTGGCAGTCAGATTAAATCCCTGGATTAATTAACTATCACTAAGCATAACATGTAATTTTATTGTTCTCAAGAAAGGTGTCCAGGCCTCTCTTGAACTCATTAAGTGAGTTGGACATCACCACTTCCTCTCCCAGAGAGTTCCAGAGTCTCACGGCTCTGACCGTAAAGAATCCCCTTCTATGCTGGTGCAGGAACCTCCTTTCCTCCAGACGCATAGTGTGCCCCCTCGTCTTTGTCACCATCCTTGGTATAAACAGGTCATGGGAGAGATCTCTGTACTGCCCCGTGATGTATTTATACATGTTTATGAGGTCTCCCCTAAGCCTTCTCTTTTCCAACATAAATAGGCCTAATTTTGACAACCTCTCTGGGTATTCTAGTTTCTCCATTCCCTTTATTACCTTAGTCGCCCTCCTTTGTACCCTCTCTAACTCCAATATGTCTTTCCTTTCTTTTTTCTCCTCCTAATCGCTGGCGACATCTCCCCCCAACCCTGGGCCTCCCTCCACCAGCATACACTACTCTCCTCCAGCTGCATATAGAAACCCTGCTAATCTTATTAACATTCAGTGCATGCCCTCTCCTATTGCTTTCCACTGTGCTCTCTGGAATGCACGGTCTGTGTGTAACAAACTAACTTATATTCACGATTTTTTCCTCTCTAATTCCCTGAACCTTCTGGCTATTACAGAAACCTGTATCCAGCATTCAAATACCACCACAGCTGTTGCTCTCTCATTTGGTGGGCTGTAATTTTCACATACCACCAGACCTGAGAACAGACAGGGTGGAGGTGTTGGTTTGCTCCTTTCACCACAATGTGCTTTCCAGGTCATCCCTCCAGTTCCCTCACTTATATTTCCTTCCTTTGAAGTGTACACCATCAGACTCTTCAAACCCTTCTCCCTGCGAGTGGCGGTTGTGTATCACCCTCCAGGCTCCTCCCACCAGTTCCTGGATCACCTGGCTTCCTCACTTTCTATCCTGTGACATCCCCACACTCATCATGGGAGAATTTAACATCCCCATCAATGATCCCCTCTCCCAATCTGCCTCTCATCTACTTTCTCTTACCTCCTCATTCGGCCTCTCACAGTTTACTAATTCTCCTTCGCACGAAGACGTGAATACTCCGGACTTGGATTTCTCCCCTCTCTGCTCGCTGCATGACTTTACTAACTCCCCTCTCCCACTCTCGGACCACAACCTTATTTCCTTCTCTGTCAAGAACTGTCTCCTATAACACGAAAAAGGGTATGCGCAGCTTCCTTAGGGTGGTGCCTATATTCCTGGCCAATTTCTACATACCCCGGCTGAAGAGATTCGTCTTAAGGACTATGAAAAAACTTTGCGTAAAAGAATAGCACATGAACTGCATTATGTTACACTGGCAGAATATTACAGAGCACAGAGGATCCCTCGGGGTTTAAGGGTTTCTTTACGGCCAACTTTGTTTTCTGAGAAACCAGAATTTTGTTCTAAATTTGAGGGCATCCTTAATAAGTGTTCCATGGATATAATGTTGTTAACTATCGAATTTTTACAAAAGGAATTGATGGAGGTCGACACCCAAATTTCCAGTATTCAGACGCAGATGAATAACACTCTGACGTCAGAAGAATTTAATGAGATTAAGAATAAAACAGAGAAGAATATTGGTGAATTTCGTACACTTTTACAGGAACGTAAAAGACAAAAATTTTTAAGAGATACGGAGGATTATCAGCGTAACCAAGTTTACAGATGGCAGGATACTAGTCCGTTTAGAGGATATAGGACACCGAGATATGGTGCTTCTTCCTTCTCTTCCAGTTCCGACAGTGATGGTTCTAAACGTACCCCTTATTTTTTAGAACGCAGACGTGGAAGAGGTCCACGAAACCGACCAGGAGGGGCAATAGACACCCAGCAGACAACTACACCTCGAATGCAGACCTGATCACAGGTACCACGGAACAGATAGTTTACAACATCTCATCATATAATTTAACTCCTATAGAACTTTCTGTGCTACAGAAAGGTTTGTCTTTCTGCCCTACTCCCAATTTCAATGAATTTTGCTTGGATCAAGAGCTACATCGTTTCTTTAGGACATTACGTTTAAAAGTCCATTTTCAAGAAAATCCTATCATTACTGGTCAAACACGTCTTCCCTCTCGGACTGATGTAGATCCATCTTCCTCTTATCAGAGTTTCACACTTAAGAGTTTGCAACTACATACGACTAGTAACTTTAGTCCACCTAAATCTTACCACCCGGTTGAGACTTACATTTCCTTGGTCAAGAGAGATGTCACTGCTAAATTACAATCCATTCAACATGGACATTTACGGATCAAACGTAATTTTTCACAGTTGGAAATGCGGGCACTCAATGACCTTAAATCTAATAAACAAATTGTGATTAAACCTGCCGATTAAGGCGGTTCCATTGTGGTTATGGATAGAAGATTTTACACTTCTGAAATCTATTCACAATTGAATGATAGAGATGTATACTTACCATTGTCACATGATCCTACCTATGGTATAGCTCGAGACATACGACAATTGGTTGACAGTTTTAAATCCCAAGGGGTTATTGATGACAAATTGAGTGATTTTCTTATCAATCAACATCCGGTTATTCCGGTTTTCTATACCCTTCCAAAAATTCACAAAAACCTGTCTTTCCCCCCCGGGCGACCAATTGTAGCCTCTACGTGTTCTCTACTCTATCCTCTTGCTATTACCTTAGAGAAGATTCTCACACCATTACTGTGCCACATACCCTCATATCTTAGGGACACTTCCCATTTTTTGTCGTCTATCAAAGACTTGACCTCCATCCCATTGGATAGTATACTTGTGACACTTGATGTAAACAGTTTGTATACAAATATTGAGCATGGAAAAGGGATTCAGGCAGTTGGATCATTCCTTAACGCGTTTACTGACTTTGATGCTTTACAAAAGGAATTTTGCATTTCAACACTTAGGCTGGTTTTGTCAAAAAACTTTTTCATGTTTGAGGACCAATTTTTTATGCAAATGACTGGTACAGCGATGGGCTCCAATGTGGCGCCTCCGTATGCCAATATTTATATGGCTCAATTTGAACTTTCTCATATTTATCCCAATGTCCTCTTCCAGAGACATGCCTTAATCTGGAAGAGATACATTGACGATATTTTCCTGATTTGGCATGGGGATCAATCTTCCCTTAACACGTTTTTTGAAACTATTAATCATGCAGTCCCACGGCTTACCTTCACTTTACATTATCATTCTCACAAGATTAGTTTTCTAGATACGTATGTCATCTTGAACAAAGAGGGAACACTGTCTACAGATCTTTTCATTAAACCTACAGATAGGAATAGTCTTTTAAATTTCTCGAGTTGCCACCCTAAACACATGAAGAGAGCATTACCATACTCACAGTTTCAGAGGGTTAACCGTATTGTCTCTGACAGTCACACTCGTGATATCCGACTTAAGGAAATGCAGAACAAATTTCGGAAACGGGGTTATCCTGATACTTGTCTCTCTATTGCACCCAAGATTTCTGGGCCAAGTATAGTAGGCCCCAGAGTGACATTTGTCAACACTTACCATCCTTTTATGTATGCCATTCATACAGTTATTCATACCCACTGGGCCCTCCTAAGGAACTCTTACCCTAATATACCTGAATTTCAAAACTTACCTTTAGTTTGCATAAAAAATCTCAGAACCTTCGAGACATACTTGTTAGAGCCGATCTTGGCTCTAAAACAGTTAAAGATATACAGACTTTTCTATCTACACCCAAAAGGGGTACATTCCCCTGTCTTCATTGTCCACAGTGTTCGAATGTATCTAAGGGCGATTCATTCACACATCCCCGATTGGGTAAGAAGTTCCCGATCCGCGGATTTTTTACATGTGACTCGTCATTTGTCATATATCTCATTAAGTGTCCCTGCGGTCTCAGATATGTTGAAGAGACTATCCAGCATATCCGAGACCGCATCTCTCAACATAAGTCAACAATACGGTGCAAGAGAATGTTGCTACCCATACCAGCACATTTTGTCTCGAGGGGACATGACATCTCTCAGCTTCGCTTTCAGGTGTTGGAGCACGTTCCCCCCTTTAGACGTGGAGGCAATAGAATCCGTAGGTTGAGAGAAAGAGAGGCTTATTGGATTCATAGGCTGAATACATTGGAACCATATGGACTGAACAGGGAATATGAGGTTTTTTATTGATTTAAAAATTGTCTTTATCTGTCTTTAATCCTCTCTACGAGGATTTCACTTTATAGGTCTTCCTCAATTAAGGGCCTGTTTATTTTAAACTTAGTGAAATCCTTTCAGATTTTATTTAGATTTCATTCCTTTTATGCAGTCTTCTTTCTCTTTTTTTCATTTTATGTCTCTGTTGTATATGCCTTGTAATATGATTATTATCTTTATTTGTCTTTATTTGTCTTTTTGTTTTCTAATCGTTTTTATTATTTTTTTATGTTTGATTTATTTTTTATGTTTGATATGTTTATTTACTCATAATAAATCATTTGGTTTTCATAGGTCAATTAGGTGCTTCTCAGGTATGGCTCGCCTTATATTGTTCCTTTCTACGTTTCCTATAATTTCTTTCTATCTACCATGTATCTTCTCTGTAGCTATGTATTCTTTTATAGCTATTAGTGTTTTCTCATATTTTCCTTACATCTCTCTTTCTCTTGCTAATACCCTCCTCTTCTTTTACTACGTATTTCTCCTGTACTTATGTCCTTAATCTTTTTCTTTGTGGTCTGTCCTGTTACGCGTGCCCTTTACTTCTTCCCGTTCTCATATTTGTCTTATTCGCGCACTGCCTTCGGCTTTTTCCGACTTTCCCCGGCTCTGATACCTCTGCGCATGCGCAGTCGGTCCGACACACGTCATCGCACAGCTGATTTCTGCCGGGCACACACTTCCGCCCCGGCCTCATTTAAACGAGCGTGCACTGAGAGCGCACACACACCGCCCAGCCCAGGCTATTGACTCACGTGGATTACGCAGGATTTGCCAGGTATTTCCTTATGCCTTATGGATTTTCTTTCTAATTTCTATTCCTTTTCATTAACTCTTTCGTTATTTCTATACTTATAGAAATTTATTCTCTCCAGCACCAGTGGATAGGTAACTATATGGCTATTATACGGTATATTTCTACTGTCTTTCTACTTTTATATTGCTCTTAGTCTCCTGATCCTTGTACTCCTGTTTCCTTTTGTGAATTTTTGTTCCCCTTTTTTTTCTCTTTTTTTTCTCTTTCCTTATTTTTCTTTTCTTTTTTTCTTTGTCTGGTTTTCCTCTTTTTCCCTCCTATTCTTCACTCATTTTCCATTTTTATGCCTCTCTCTTCCCTTTTTTTTCCTTCTCGTCTAGCCTGCATGAGGAGCTCCTTTAATTGATGCCTTTTTACACATCTTATCATTTATGTCTGTATACAGAGTTACACTTCTGATGTGCTCACAGAATGGAGTTCATGTGCAGCCGATGGCCTTCACTATGTCAATATCATCATCGCTATTGCTGCAAATTATGTTCACTTCTATTTTATTTGTGCTGATGTTTGTCCACGCCACGGACATATAGAGCTGTATATATAAAAAACTTTATTTTGTTTGAGCAATTTTGCTTGTAGCTTGTTTGATGACTTTATCTGTTGATCTATTATATACAGATAAACCTTGAGAAAGGCTCTGCGAGCCGAAACGTTGACGTTGGTTGAAAATCTGTCCTACGTTGTTGGCAATAAACATTTACTGAAATATTCAATTGTTGTCACGAACTCTATAGTGTGCCTTGGTGCTAATTTTTTCAAGAACTGTCTCCTCACCGGGACACCCCTACTTACCACACTTATAGGAATACACGTACCATTAATACCCGTCAGTTTATGGACAATCTCCACACATCTTTAGCCCCCATCTCCTCCCTCTCCTGTCCAGACTTAGCATTGTCACTCTACAATAATACACTGAAGAGTGCCCTAGATGAAGCAGCAACTTTTACACGCAGAATGACCCGACACAGACAACGGCAGCTCTGTCTCACAATTGAAACATGTTTTCTTCAGCATTGCTCAAGGTGTGCTGAGAGTCAGTGGAGAAAATCTCTTTTAGCAGAGGATTTCATCCACTATAAATTGATGCTCAAAGCTTATAACTCTGCCCTTCATCTGGCCAAACAATCCTACTTCACCACTCTCATTACTTCACTGTCCAACAATCCAAAATGACTTTTTGAAACCTTAAACTCCCTCCTGAAACCTAAAGCACAGGCCCCCATCACCAACCTCAGCGGTGAGGATCTGGCCACTTATTTCCTAGAAAAAATCAACCACATCCATCAGGACATCTCAGCTCAATAACCTCAGTGCCTGGTTCCCCTTCCTGGCCACATTTCAAGCTCACTAGCCATCTTTGAGCCTGTTACAGAAAAAGAAGTAACCCAGCTACTCATTTCTTCTCGGCCTACAACCTGCAATAGTGACCCCATTCCTTCACATCTCCTGCAGTCTCTCTCACCAGTGGTCAACAGTCACCAGACTAAAATATTTAACCTCTCTCTTTCTTCTGGTATCTTTCCCTCCTCATTTAAACATCCCATCATAACCCCTCTACTTTAAAAGCCATCCCTGGACCAGAACTGCACTGCTGATTGCAGACCTGTCTCTAACCTTCCTTTCATCTCTAAGCTCCTGGAATGCTTGGTCCACTCCTGTCTAATCCGCTATCTCTCAGATAACTCTCTCCTTGACCCTCTACAATCTGGTTTCTGCTCCTTACACTCTACTGAAACTGCCCTCAGTAAAGTCTCTAATGATCTACTAACAGCTAAATCCAAAGGTCACTGTTCCCTGCTGATTCTCCTGGATCTCTCTGCCGAAATTTGACATTGTGGATCACCAGCTCCTCCTCACTATGCTCCGCTCTATAGGCCTCAAGGAAACCATTCTCTCCCGGTTCTCCTCCTACCTCTCTGACCGCTCCTTCACTGTATCTTTTGCTGGCTCCTCTTCCTCTCCTCGTCCCCTTACGATCAGGGTTCCGCAGGGCTCAGTCCTAGGCCCCCTCCGCTTCTCTCTATACACTGCCCCTATTGGACAAACAATCAGAAGATTTGGGTTCCAGTATCATCTCTATGCTGACGACACCCAATTATACACTTCTTCCCCTGACATCACCCCTAACCTAATACAAAATACCAAGGATTGTCTGTCTGCTGTCTCTAACATCATGATCTCCCTCTATCTTAAACTGAATCTCTCCAAAACTGAACTTCTTGTATTTCTACCCTCTACTAACCCAACTCTAACTAACATTAAAATTACCTTGGAGGGTTCAACCATAACTCCCAAGCAGCACGCCCACTGCCTTGGAGTCATATTCGACACTAACCTTTCCTTTACTCCCTATATCCGATCACTCACTCACTCTTGTCACCTGCATCTTAAAAACATCTCCAGAATCTGACCTTTTCTCATCTTTGAAACTGCTAAAACTCTTACTGTCGCTCTTATTCACTCTCGTCTGGACTACTGCAACTCTCTTCTGATTGGTCTCCCTCTTACCAAACTTTCTCCTCTCCAATCCATCCGGAATGTGGCAGCCAGGGTCATATTTCTGTCCAGCCGCTTCACCGATGCCTTCATATTGTACCAGTCATTATACTGGTTGCCCTTTCGATACAGGGTCCAATATAAACTCATCACTCTCACCCACAAATCTCTCCACAGTTCTGCACCGCCTTATATCTCCTCTCTCATCTCTGTCTATCACCCTACACGTGCCCTCCATTCTACAAATGACCTAAGACTAACATCCCCCATAATCCAAACCTCACACCTCCGTCTCCAAGACTTCTCTCGTGCTGCACCAGTTCTCTGGAATGCACTACCCCAGACATTCCGACTGATGCCTAGCCCCCATGTTTTCAAGCGCGCTTTAAAAACCCATCTCTGCAAACAAGCCTACCACCTTAACTACTCAGTAAACTAACTTTCCCCTGTTCTCTCCTTCTAAATATTATTCAGAATTTGCACCCGACTAGTCATCTGTCTCCACACCTTCCATGCACAAGATAACTGCACTCGATACTTGAGTATTGCACTTAAACATATTGGCTGATGACCGGATCATGCAGCTTTATATGAAAATCCCTATTTATTATAGTTACCAGACCTGAAAAGACAAGCACTTTTCACCTATTGTGTCCACCTATTGTGTCCCCACCATTTACTTGTAGAATGTAAACTTCCGAGCAGGGACCTCACTCCTAATTTAACTGTTTAAACTGTCTTAAATTGTATTGAATTTATTGTCTGTACATATCCCCACTTAATTGTAAAGTGCTGCGGAATATGTTGGCGCTATATAAAAATTATTATTATTATTAAATTAATTTGTGAAATATCACAAATAAAAATGTGTAGTAATATTGCTTAATATATCATATATTCATATCTCTTATTATTTCAATATATGCATTTTGTTATGTAGAACACCAAAGGTAATTTGATATTTTTTTGGCATGGATCATTCAAGCAGGTTCCCAGTGGTCTTTATTAGCAAAACACTTCACATTTATGCATGTAGAAAATCTCTAAAAAGAGAAGCTTATCAATTAGCACTTAAAGCTATGGATAACAAGAGAAATGAAAGAATATTCATACTTTCAAATAATGTATAATGGGAATACGTGTGAATAAAGTAACAGACTGTTGCGACTAACATGGTTGGTACTTTACTGTTCTAGCCTCCAGAAACCATGAGATATATACAATGAAAAAGGGGAGATTATAATATGAAATATTTTAGCCAAATTGCATATCATAGGAATTTATACAAATTGGTCATCAGATTATACTGCCTTAATTAAGAGCAGCATATTATGAGGGGGGAGGATTCCCTCTCCTATAAGCGAAAATGACAAAAATACATACATACATGGCCAAAAGTGTTGGCACACTTGAAATTGTTCCAGAAAATTAACCACTTCGCGCCAGAGCCTGTTTTTGCCTTCGTGACCAGGCCAACTTTTTCAATTCTGACCACTGTCACTTTATGAAGTAATTACTCTGGAATGCTTCAACGGATCCCCCTGATTCTGAGATTGTTTTTCGTGACATATTGTACTTCATGATAGTGGTAAAATTTATTCGATATCACTTGCGTTTATTTGTGAAAAAATCGGAAATTTGGCGAAAATTTTGAAAATTTAGCAATTTTCAAACTTTGAATTTTCATGCCCTAAAATCAGAGAGATATGTCACACAAAATAGTTAATAAATAACATTTCCCACATGTCTACTTTACATCAGCACAATTTTGGAACCAAAATTTTTTTTGTTAGGAAGCTATAAGGGTTAAAATTTGACCAGCATTTTCTCATTTTTCCAACAAAATTTACAAAAACTTTTTTTTAGGGACCACATCTTATTTCAAGTGACTTTGAGGGGCCTTTATGATAGAAAATACCCAAAAGTGACACCATTCTAAAAACTGAACCCCTCAAGGTGCTCAAAACCACATTCAAGAAGTTTATTAACCCTTCCGGTGTTTCACGGGAATTTTTGGAATGCGGAAGAAAACAATGAACATTTAACTTTTTTTCACAAAAATTTAAATTTTGACCCAATTTTTTTATTTTCACAAGGGTAACAGGAAAAAATGGAATACACAATTTGTAGTGCAATTTCTCATGAGTGCGCTGATACTCCATATGTGAGGGAAAACCACTGTTTGGGCTCACTGCAGGGTTCGGAAGGGAAGGAGCGCCATTAGACTTTTTGAATGTAAAATTTGTTTGAATAATTAGCAGACGCCATGTTGCGTTTGGAGAGCTCCTGATGTGCCTAAACAGTGGAAACCCCCTACAAGTGACACCATATTGGAAACTAGACCGCTTAGGGAACTTATCTAGATGTGTGCTGAGCACCTTGAATTCCAAGGTGCTTCACAGAAGTCTATAATATTGAGCTGTAAAAATAAAATTTTCACATTTTTCCCACAAAAACGTTTTTCATCCCTTAATTTTGCATCATTATAAGGGTAATAGGATAAATTGCACCATGAAATTTGTTGTGCAATTTCTCCTGAATACGCTGATACCCCATATGTGGAGGAAAACCACTGTTTGGGTGCACGGCAGGGTTTGGAAGGGAAGGAGCGCCATTTGACATTTTGTATGTAAAATTTGCTTGAATAATTAGCGGACGCCATGTTGCATTTGGGGAGCCCCTGATGTGCCTAAACAGTAGAAACCCCCCACAAGTGACACCATTTTGGAAACTAGACCCCTTAGGGAACTTATCTAGATGTGTGGTGAGCACCTTGCACCCCCTGGTGCTTCACAGAAGTTTATAATATTGATCCGTAAAAATATAATTTTCACATTTTTCCCACAAAAAATGTTTTTCATCCCCTAATTTTGCATTATCATATGGATGAAAGGAGAAATTGCACCATGAAATTTGTTGTGCAATTTCTCCTGAGTACGCAGATTCCTCATATGTGGGGGAAAACCACTGATTTGGTGTACGGCAGGGTTCGGAAGAGAAAGGAGCGCTATGTTGGCTGGGATAGGTTGCAGACACCATGTCACATTTGAAGAGTCGCTGACATGCCGAAACAGCAGAAACTCCCACAAGTGACCCCATTTTGTAAACTACACCTCTCTAGGAATTAATCTAGGGAAGTAGTGAGTATTTTTTAATTTTTAAATTTATAACATTGGGCAGTGAAGAAACCATAATTATATTTTTACCACAAAAAAAAGTTTTACCCTCAGATTTTACATTTTTACACAGGGCAATGGGTAAAAATGGTGCCGAAATGTGTCACACAATTTCGTCTAAAAGTGGTAATATCCCATATGTGGCTGTATTGTAACGCTTAGCCATATGGCGAGATCTGGGAGGGATGGAGCGCTATTTGACAATTGGAGAACAAATTATTGTAGAATAGGCATTTGGATTTGGGAGCACAACATTTTCTGAATTTTTTTGGGGGGGCAAGGGCCATTTCGCTTTTCCAGAGCCTTTCTGCTACCAGTAACTTGGAAGTCCCTTATATTTTTAACAGAGGATGGACCTAAGTGGGGACTAGCTTTTTTTGAGGACTGAGTTGAAGCTTTTATTGGGAACATTTTACGTAACATTTATCTGGCGCTCTAGGCTGAGCACTTACATCGGGGTTTCCATCTAAATTTACAATTGATGTAATTCAGATGGAATCCCTGCGGGATCCATTCACTGTAATGAGGCAGCAGAGTTACTCTGGACTCCGTCTGGCCTCTGTTTAGCGGTGTCCTTTTGTTCAGAAGTGCACAAAACTGTGGCCAACCGCACTTTTATGCACGCCTAAAAAAACTGACATCGTGGGATCACAGGCCAGATGGCATCCCCAGTGGCCTATATCTGCCTCATTACAGGGAATCTTCCGTCATGGGTTCCGTCTGAATGACATATTTCAGAGATTTATACGGAAACTCTGGTGTAAGTGCTCAGCGCAGAGCGTAGGATAAATGTGAGCAGAGCCTTACTACGATCTTTGGGAGACATAATAAACAAATCAGTAGCAGGTGAAGAATTGGTTTTATTTATTTTTTACGCCGTTCCTCATGCGGTATAAGTGATGAGATTACTTTATTCTTCGGGTCAGTGCGATTACAGAGATACCAGATTTGTATTGGGTTTTTATGACTGACAGCTGTCACACACTAAACGACGCTTTTTTTTGGCAAAATCTAGTTTTTGCATTGCCATATTTTGAGAGCTATAATTTTTCCATAGTTCGGCCGACAGAGTCATGTGTCAGCTTGTTTTTTGCGGCACGAGTTGAAATTTTTATTGGTACCATATTTGGGTATGTGATATTTTTTGATCGCTTTCTATTCCGTTTTTTGGGAGGTAAAATTAACAAAAACCAACAATTCTGGAATTGTTTTTTGAGTTTTTTTTTATGCCGTTCTGCGTGTGGTAAAAGTGATCAGGCAGCGTTATTCTTCGGGTCAGTACGTTTACAGCGATACTACACTTACTGTATTTTTTTTAATGTTTTGGCGCTTTTACACAATAAAACAATTTTATAGAAAAAAATATTTTTTTTGCATTGCTTTATTCTGAGCGCTATAACTTTTTTATTTTTCGGCTGATGGAGCTGTATGGTGGCTTTTTTTTTGCGTAACAAGATGACGTTTTCAGTGGTACCATTTTTATTTCTATTTTGTTTTTTGATCGCATTTTTTTCCACTTTTTGTTTGGCAATATGATGAAAAAGCATATTTTTTTGCTCCGTTTTTTATTTATTTTTATTACGGTGTGCACAGAAGGAGTTAATTAGTGTGACAGTTTTATAGCTCGGGTTGTTTCGGACGCGGCGATACCAAATATGTGTACTTTTTTTGGTTTTGTAAAAATATACAGATTTATTGGTTTAATATTTTATTTATTTATTTTTATTTATTTTGTGATTTTTTTTTAATAGTTTAAAAACTTTTTTTTTACTTTTTTTTACATTTTTTCTTAGTCCCTCTATGGGACATTAATTTTTATTTTTCTGATCACTGATCTCATGTAATGTAATAGACATGTATTACATTACATTACATGAGATCTTCCCTGACTGTTTCAGTCAGAGTCTCCTTTCTGGCTACAGCTGCAGCTGAGCTAGACAGGACACCATATATGGCAGAGCTGGAGGCGGTCATGTGACCTCCAGCTGCCATAGCAACCCCAGGTCCTGGAAGGACTCGGAGGTCTTCGGAGAGGTAAGTTGAAGACCCCCTCTCCTCCTGCTGTCTCCTATATGCCGCGATCACTATAGATCGCAGCATATAGAAGACAGCTAAGGGTTAACATCACTGGGACCTGATCTAATCAGGTCCCGATGATGTTCCCTGTCAGAGCTAATGCTCTGCACCGGAATCGCAGCGCTTGCAGGACCCTGGGGGTCCTGAGCGCTGCGAGACCACCCACCGTTTTTAAACGTCGGCGCTGCACAGAGCCCACCAAGCGCCGACGTTTATCTACAGTGGGCGGACGGGAACCGGTTAAAGATTTTTAGGCATTTTCATGACTTTGAAAATTGTACATTCACACTGAAGGCATCAAAACTATGAATTAACACATGTGGAATTATATACTTAACAAAAAAGTGTGAAACAACTGAAAATATGTCTTATATTCTAGGTTCTTCAAAGTAGCCACCTTTTGCTTTAATGACTGCTTTGCACATTCTTGGCATTCTCTTGATGAGCTTCAAGAGGTAGTCACCGGAAATGGTCTTCCAACAATCTTGAAGGAGATCCCAGAGATGCTTAGCACTTGTTGGCCCTTTTGCCTTCACTCTGCGGTCCAGCTCACCCCAAACCATCTGGTGACTGTGGAGGCCAGGTCATCTGGCATAGCACCCCATCACTCTCCTTTTTGGTCAAATAGCCCTTACACAGTCTCGAGGTGTGTTTGGGGTCATTGCCCTGTTGAAAAATAAATGATGGTCCAACTAAACGCAAACCGGATGGAATAACATGCCGCTGCAAGATGCTGTGGTAGCCATGCTGGTTCAGTATGCCTTTAATTTTGAATAAATCCCCAACAGTGTCACCAGCAAAGCACTCCCACACCATCACACCTCCTCCTCCATGCTTCACGGTGGGAACCAAGCAAGTAGAGTCCATCCGTTCACCTTTTCTGCATCACACAAAGACACGGTAGTTGGAACCAATGATATCAAATTTGGTTTTTGCAACTGCACTTGGGGACACTTTCAAAGTTTTCCCAATTTTTCGCACTGACTGACCTTCATTTCTTAAAGTAATGATGTCCACTCGTTTTTCTTTACCTAGCTGCTTTTTCTTGCCATAATACAAATTCTAACAGTCTATTCAGTAGGACTATCAACTGTGTATCCACCAGACTTCTGCACAACACAACTGATGGTCCCAACCCAATTTATAAGGCAAGAAATCCCACTTATTAAACCTGACAGGGCACACCTGTGAAGTGAAAACCATTTCCGGTGACTACCTCTTGAAGCTCATCAAGAGAATGCCAAGAGTGTGCAAAGCAGTCATCAAAGCAAAAGGTGGCTACTTTGAAGAACCTAGACTATAAGACATATTTTCAGTTGTTTCACACTTTTTTGTTAAGTATATAATTCCACATGTGTTAATTCATAGTTTTGATGCCTTCAGTGTGAATGTACAATTTTCACAGTCATGAAAATACAGAAAAATCTTTAAATGAGAAGGTGTGTCCAAACTTTTGGTCTGTACTGTATATGGTTGAACATTCTGTTCTCATTAAATCACCTAACCAACAACTGAAGTATATAAGACTCAGCGTGTAATAAAAACAGAAGTTAATCGATTCAGGGAACCTGGTAACCTTATCCAGGCTTTGACTAGGGTTTCTACCTTAATATTGTTGGCATTTTCAATTGAAGGCCCCACTTAAGGCCAAGATCTGAGCAGTAAGAATCCTTTCTAGGGTCAACAATCACATAATTGTTCAAAACTACCCAACTCTATGCTATCAAGAGTAAATAGAGCATCCAAGATTGCCAAAATGGGGATTCCAAAACCAGCAGAAATATTAAGTACTTTATATCTCTTGGGGTGCAACGATAAGTCCCTCCAAGAAATTTATTTAAGCCGAACGGACTCTTATGGTTTGAGATTCCCATCCTGGGGAGTTTCTGGCTACCACAATCTAGCCAAGTACTACGAGCTAATACAACTAGAAAGGGCAAAACACAGATCTGAGCTATTCAAAAAGAAAAGTCACAATCCACCGTTCATGCATGGATGATTGTATTTACACTATTTTCCTATAATAGCATCAATTCTGCAACTTAAATGGATGTTAATATAATCCAACCATGGAGATTGTTAGATGAAAATAGTTCAAATGCAAAATAGATTAGTTTTCAAGCAAAGAAACTAAGTAAACTTAGTGATAACCGTCACCTCTGATACACGATTTTTTTTTTTCTGAAGCAACTCATTCAGAAAGAGATATATATCTCTTATGGTATTGGTCAAATCTCAGATGATCTTAAACTAAGGTATTAGCATCCCATCCCATTAATCATGTACCTTAATAACTTATCATTCTGTGCTTGAGTAATAATGAGAACAGTCTTACCTCAGTGTAAAGGCAGTCGTCTTAACTAGCAAAGGTGTTTCTCCTTCACCACAGGAGTCTCACGGGTACGGGGACATTTTAACTCATCCACTGATTCCTCCTTTTATAGGTTTATTGCAGAGTTACCCTCTTATCACTCCAAGAGCGCACTGACTGGATATTTAACCAACTCGCCACTTAGTTGAGTCTACCAGTTTAGGACTTTTAGGACTTTAATCCCAAGAAAACATATTGCGTAATATGACTCCTTTGATTTAATTTCCAATTAGTCCATCTGCCCCACTTCTAACTGGGAGGATACACTGATCTTGAAATAATTTTATCAGCTCCGGTATAATCATGTCTGTCGGGCAACTCCATTAGCTGGATAGACTGGGATATTTACTGGTTCGTCAGTACCATACCGGAGGGTCCAACTCGTACCTCCCGAGGAAGGGCAGACTGGTAGTGCTGTCCAACTCTTTACAATCAAGTTTAATTTAACATTCCATACCAGGAGGGTAGATTAAGGCAATTGGTGGTTTATCATCCTCCAATACCGGCGAGTCCAGCTTGCACTTCCCTTCAGAAGGCCGACTGGTATAATGCTGCCTTACTTGGCACAATCAAGTTTATCTTACCATTCCATACCAGAAGGGTAGATTGGGGATATTGGTGGTTTATCATCTTCCCTACCGGTGAGTCCAACTCATACCTCCCTTAGGAGGTCAGGCTGGTATAGTGCCGCCCATCTTGGAACAATCAAGTTTCTTATCACTCGAAACCAGGAGGGTAGATTGGGGCAAATGTTGGTTTTTCAGCCCCCCCCACCGGTGAGTACAACTTGTAGCTCCTCTTACCCTTTCCTATTAGGGGGATATGGGGTATAAAGAGTGTAATCACTTAACGTCCAAAATGTCATTTGGAGACTCCAGGTAGGAGATTTAACTGGACTTACAATGGTTTCTTTAAGTTTAGTGCAGCCATGTCCCACCTTCAACCTGGAGGGGGGGACTGAGCTGTAATTGTTTATCAGCCAGTTCATCTAAAGGGATGGAAGGCCTCTCATATGATGAGAGGTTGAAAAAGTTGAGCTTGATTGGCTTAGAAAAACGACGCCTCAGAGGGGATCCCATTTACATGTATAAATATATGTGTGGTCAGTACAAAGGACTAGCACATGACTTATTCCCTCCAAAGACCATACTAAGGACCAGGGGGCACTCATTACGGGTGGAAGAAAGGCGATTCCGGCACCTAAACAGGAAAGTGTTCTTTACAGTCAGAGCAGTCAGACTGTGGAATGCCAACCACAAGAGGAAGCGATGACAGACACTATAACAGCTTTCAAAAAAGTGCTGGACGATATCCTCGATAGAGATGAGCGGTGTTCGACTAGAACTGTTCGCCAATCTCAAATTCGAGCTGTTTTGGGCGGTGTTCGAATTGTTCGACGAACCCGAACGATTTGCAAAAATTTCGGCTGTTCGAGGTTATGTTCGATAACTGTTCGTGCACCAAAAGCGTGTCCTGCATGTCTGGTGCTATTTAGAGCACCAATCATGCAGGGATTGCCTGCCACTCACTGTAATGCCACAGCCATGGTGGTTGTGGCATTACAGTGATTGCCCAAATCGATGGGAACAGTGCCAACAGTGAAACATGAAAAGCCGGCAATTCAGCAGCGGCATACACCGGTACCCGACAATTTAGAACCGAAAGAATAGAGCTTCACACATAGATTAGATAGATTTAAACATGTCAGAAAAAATATGTTGTCAGAAAATATGTTGTCAGAAAATAGTGCCATTTCTGGCCTCCATTAAAAATTTCCTTTAGTGTGTCAGTGAAGTAATTCACACCAGTTTGCTGTTCAAACTACTAACCTACAGGCCAGGTATTTAAAACTCTGTTTTCTCCGTCACACGGATCACATATACGTTGTCAGAAAATACTGCCATTTCTGGCCTTTATTAAAAATTTCATTCAGTGTGCCAGTGGAGCAATTCACACCAGTTTGCTGTTCAAACTACTTACCTACAGGACAGGTATTTAAAACTCTGTTTTCTCCGTCACACGAATCACATATACGTTGTCAGAAAATACTGCCATTTCTGGCCTTCATTAAAAATTTATTTCAGTGTGCAAGTGAAGCAATTCACATCAGTTTGCTGTTCAAACTACTTACCTACAGGTCAGGTATGTAAAACTGTTTTCTCCATCACATGGATCACATATACGTTGTCAGAAAATAGTGCCATTTCTGGTCTCCATTAAAAATTTCATTCAGTGTGCCAGTGGAGCAATTCACACCAGTTTGCTGTTCAAACTACTTACCTACAGACCTGGTATTTAAAACTCTGTTTTCTCCATCACACGGATCACATATTCGTTGTCAAAAAATACTGCCATTTCTGGCCTCCATTAAACATTTCCTTTAGTGTGTCAGTGAAGTAATTCACACCAGTTTGCTGTTCAAACTACTAACCTACAGGCCAGGTATTTAAAACTCTGTTTTCTCCGTCACATGGATCACATATACGTTGTCAGAAAATACTGCCATTTCTGGTCTCCATTAAAAATTTCTTTCAGTGTATCAGTGAAGCAATTCACACCAGTTTGCTGTTCAAACTACTTACCTACAGGTCAGGTATGTAAAACTGTTTTCTCCGTCACACGGATCACATATACGTTGTCAAAAAATACTGCCATTTCTGGTCTCCATTAAAAATTTCCTGTAGTGTGTCAGTAAAGTAATTCACACCAGTTTGCTGTTCAAACTACTTACCTATGGGCCAGGTATTTAAAACTCTGTTTTCTCCGTCACACGGATCACATATAGATTGTCAGAAAATACTGCCATTTCTGGTCTCCATTAAAAATTTCTTTCAGTGTGTCAGTGAAGCAATTCACACCAGTTTGCTGTTCAAACTACTTACCTACAGGCCAGGTATTTAAAACTCTGATTTCTCCATTGCACGGATCACATATACGTTGTCAGAAAATACTGCCATTTCTGGTCTCCATTAACAATTTCTTTCAGTGTGCCAGTGGAGCAATTCACACCAGTTTGCTGTTCAAACTACTTACCTACAGGCCAGGTATTTAAAACTCTGTTTTCTCCATCACACGGATCACTTATTCGTTGTCAGAAATTACTGCCATTTCTGGCCTCCATTAAAAATTTCCTTTAGTGTGTCAGTGAAGTAATTCACACCAGTTTGCTGTTCAAACTACTTACCTACAGGCCAGGTATTTAAAACTCTGTTTTCTCCAACGCACGGATCACATATACGTTGTCAGAAAATACTGCCATTTCTGGTCTCCATTAAAAATTTCTTTTAGTGTGCCAGTGGAGCAATTCACACCAGTTTGCTGTTCAAACTACTAACCTACAGGCCAGGTATGTAAAACTCTGTTTTCTCATTCACACGGATCACATATACGTTGTCAGAAAATACTGCCATTTCTGGCCTTCATTAAAAATTTCTTTCAGCGTGCCAGTGAAGCAATTCACAGCATTTTGCTGTTAAAACTACTTACCTACAGGCCAGGTATTTAAAACTCTGTTTTCTCTTTCACACGGATCACATATACGTTGTCAGAAAATACTGCCATTTCTGGTCTCCATTAAAAATTTCTTTCAGTGTGTCAGTGAAGCAATTCCCACCAGTTTGCTGTTCAAACTACTTACCTACAGGTCAGGTATGTAAAACTGTTTTCTCCGTCACACGGATCACATAAACGTTGTCAGAAAATACTGCCATTTCTTGTCTCCATTAAAAATTTCTTTCAGTGTGCCAGTGGAGCAATTCACACCAGTTTGCTGTTCAAACTACTTAACTACAGGCCAGGTATTTAAAACTCTGTTTTCTCTATCACACGGGTCACATATAAGTTCGCTCCAAACTCAGTCATTTGTAGTGAGCGTGGAAGATACTGGCCTCCATTTAAAATTGGCAAAGCACGTGGCAAGGAACGGGGAACTTGACGTAATGGTGATGGTGCATGCAGAAGCCGAGGACAAGGACGTGGGCAAGCTGAAATTGTGCCACAACAAACACCCACATCTTCTCGCCTGACCTTCCTGTCCCAATTCTTAGGGGACCGCAGCACACCACTATTGAACCCAGAGCAATGTCAAAAGGTTGTTGGTTGGATAGCGGATAATGCTTCCAGTCACTTAGCCACCACCACCACCACCACCCTGTCTCAGTAGCCGTGAGTCTGGACCACATATTCCTCACCCTGATCCTCCTTCCTCCCACCATGCCGAGTGCCCAGAGACAACTGATCCCACACTTGGACACTCTGAAGAGCTGTTCACTTTTCCATTTATAGATTCGGGCATCTCGCCCGGTCCACTTGAAGGGGGCCAAGAGGATATCGCGTGTATCGCTGCCCAAATATTTGATCAGCCACGGTCACACGAAGGCAATGGTGGGAAAGTGTCACAAGAGGTGGACGATGATGAGACACAATTGCCAGAAAGTCAGGAGGAGGACTAGGGTGCGGAAGTGGAAGATGAGGTGGTTGATGATATAGTAACTGACCCAACCTGGCAGGAGGACATGCAAAGCGAGGACAGCAGCACACAGGGGGAGGGAGGCAGAGCACCCCAACAGGCAGGAAGAAGCAGTGTGGTGGCCACAGACAGAAGGCAGGCTACTGCTCCCCGTAACACCAACATGAAGAAAGTTGCCAGTACAACTGTTAGATCTTCCCAAGTCTGGTTGTTTTTTAAAGACTCTGCCGATAACTCCAAAAAGGCCATTTGCACCACATGCCAGGCCAGCATCAGCAGGGATGGCAAAACGACCAGCCTTACCACCACCAGCATGATCAGGCACATGGCAGCAAAGCACCCGACTTTGTGGGGAGAACCCCAGGGTCCAGGAACGCGTTGAAACTCTACACTACAGATGTTGGGAAGGATTTGTGAGAATAGGGCAGTTGTTGAGTACCAGCATCAACAAGGCCGTTGGTATTCAGTTCAGACTCCACACATAAGACCTCAGGAGTGGACATGGATGTCAGACATATGTACCATCCTCCAAAATTTTGAGGACTCCACAAAGATGGTGAGCGGTGATGACACCATAATTAGCGCCACCATCCCGCTTCTCTGTCTTCTGAAATGCTCTCTGCTCACAATCAAAGAGGATGCATTGCAGGCGGAGCACGATGAGATGGAGCAAGGAACCATAACGGGTGATTGCACACAGTCGAGCCTCATCTCATCCCAACGTGGATTTGGTGACAATGAGGAAGAGGAAGAGAAGGAGGAAGGACAGGAGCTAGTTTCATGCACTATAGACGGCACTACCTGCACAGCTGTCATACCATCTGGTCAGCGTGGATGGCCAGAGGACAGAGAGGAGGAGGAGGAGAGCATGGTCAGTCATCCTCTTGGTGAGGACACGGAAGTCTTGCCTGTTAGTAGTGTGGCACGTGACGCGCCCCCTGGGCCTGTGTTGTACGGGGAATACCCGGAGCCCGATCGCTGGGGGTTGTAGTCTCCGTGGCGTTGACCCGGTCTGTGCCCAGGGTGGTCAAACCAGTGGCAGTCTTAATGTTGTAACAAGTGTCCGACTACGCCACCCGTGGATTGCGGTCAGTGGGGACCGCCGCTGCGCTGCAGACGGCTGAGGCTGATGTTGTATGCGCAGCCAAGTATGGGATTACTCCCCACGGGAGAAGTATTGCCTCAGGGCAGCTAGTGTGGATGATGGGAGTGATGGTGTGAGTGTCCCAGTACTGACGGTGCTGGAGCAGCGATGAAACACAGAGACGTGGGGTTGCAGTTTCCAATGCATTACTCACAGTTGTTATTCGTGTCAATCCTGCAGGCGATGACTGCACAAGCCGTGCTGCGTCCACCAGGCAGTGGACTCGACCAACTCCCAGGCAATTCCAGAGCGTGGCACAGGGCTCCCTTCTCTTCCCTTCTCTGGCCATCCTCACCAGTGACCCACCTTTGTCCAGCTTCCTCAGGCCTTCTATTGGCGAAACCTATCTCCGGTTTCCATGACCCTATATGGTATGCTTTCCTGGTGGATGTAGTGAGGGGTCGCACCAAGATGCGGTCACAACCTCCGGTCTTTGGCTGAGGAATCTGTTGCCTCCACCAATTTGGGTTCCGGTACCCTGCTCTGCCAACCCTTCACCCGCAATCTCCTGGGCCTTTGGGGTTCCCTCTGTCCTCATGTCTCTGGGCCTTTATTGATGTTCTTGTTCCTTTCTTACTTTCCTTTCTGTTCCTTCTTCTCTCTCTCTCTCTCTCTCTCAGGCCCCGGCCTCCTGACAAGGCCTGCTCATGGAGCAGAGCCCCTGGAGCAGCTCTGCTCCCTGTCACTTCTCCTCGGACTGCACTTCTCTCTGAACTGACTGACTGTCCTAAGACGGTGCCCACCTTTTATACCTCCCTCTAACATCCGAGCCCAGGTGACTAGCAACTAATGGGCTCCTACCTATGCCCAGAGACCCACCCCTATCTGCTCCTACACCACTGGGTTTTCCTCCCCCTCCCCACTCCAGCCAGGGACAGAAGCTGTCATGCCTGCACTTCTGTGGGAGCACCGTTGAGCTGTCCCTCGGAAATGGGGTGTGTGTGGTGCATGCAGCCTAACGAGTCCTGGTCCACACTCCATCCTTACCCGGGAGTGGAATATCACACCTCTGGTTTGAGATGCAATACCCCTGTAGCAGCCGAGCCCTCGGGGTGCTACATTCCCCCCTGGTAAATCACAGCACGTCCACGGGCTGGAAAAGAGCAAAACAATTTAAAACATACAAATTTTTAAAGTGCACTCGTATATAAGACGTTAACCAAAAACTCATCCCTTTATGGGAGGTACTCTTTTCTTTTTAACGTTACTGGTATAATCATTATAAAACATTTTGCTAATGCCACCGGAACTCTTTTTGCAAAAACACCATATAAAACTTTGGCATTTCTGTTTTAGCAGCATATTAAACTTCTTCAGTAGAAAACATTGTCAAGTAAAACATTCTTCCACAAACACATTCTTGAGTTCTGGCCGCTGTGCAACTTGCGACCAGGTAAAGGTGCAACAGTCCAGTTAATCTTGAGGTAGACGTTGCAGTTTTTGGATAAAACCAGTAGGGGGCGCTTCAAGAAGTGCAACTCTTTACAAGGGTGGCCGCCCTCAGTCCTCGGCCAGTGGGGATAGGGGAATGGCTGCTCACAGTCCTCAGCCTGGTTAGGGATAAGGGGCACACAGATAACAGTCCTTTAACAGTTCCACACTAGTCCCAACGGGGACCACACTCCACTCAGCAACAGTTTCAGCAACAATTTCTATACCCTTCCGGTAACTATATACAGTTCCATTTTACCATTCACTGGTAACGGTGTCCTCCTTGCTCCTCTAGGTAGTCTTCAGGTTCGTCCGGACCCTCAGGGTACTCAGTGTCTGGGCGGTACCGCAGTTCCTCCTCCGTTAGATGGTGGACATGGAGGGCGTACAGTCCCTTTGCGCCCTTGTGCCGGGTGTAGGTGACCACGTTGCCGGGGTACAGGTCACGGCTGTGATGTCCCTCTGGCAAGTGGCTTTCAACGTCCCTTCTAGTGACGAAGATGTCGGTGTCAGCCTCCGGGTCTCTTATGAAGCCCCAGCCATGCTCCAGCAGGGACTTTACTACGGTCCCGGTGGCTCGGGGACCGCGGATGGCTTGGGAGTCCTGACGGGCTCTCCTCTTCTGCTCCGCGCTCCGGGCTTGGAGTCGCTCCTCCCTGATGCGCCTCTGCAGCCGCTCCCTTTCAAAGGTGGCCAGCTGTTGATGGCAGCAATCCAGGTGACGAGCTGCGTCTGCCTGTGTTTCTTGTAGTGCGGGCTGGGCGACTTCCGTGGGCTCCGGAGCCAGTATCAGAGGCTCGCGCGGGGGTGGAACTTTCCAGGGCCGACCGCTGGTCAGTTCGGCCGGCCACACCAGGGGCATTCCATCTGGGCCCGTATGCTGGGCCAAGAGATCCGCGCCCAGGTGTGGTATGGCACGGGACCCCCTTTGGGGAGCAGTGCCCGGGGGCACTCGGCCTTGCGAACAGGCCGGTAGTCATCTGATGGTCGCGCCCGGGGATGGCACAGTCACGGCAGGGGGCGCTGGTGGGGCAGCGGCGCCTGGGTGTACTAGGCCCTGCGTCCCGGCCTGTGATGTCTCCTGCTTTACGGCACCCGGGTTCAGAGGGCAAAGCGCGGGGCGGGGCGTGTCAGCGACGCTTGCAGCCTGAGGCCTAGCTGGCGGCAGTGGAGGCGTGGTGTCAGGTATGGTCCCCGGGGTTTCGGGTCCCGCAGCGGAGGGAGGGGGCAGCCTTGCGGCCTCAGGGCTTGGGGTGGTGTCGTCCCCGTTACCTGCCTTGGTCTTGACGGCCTCCTCCGCGGCGTCGTCTGCCACCGCCGGTCCTTCTTCACCGCGCTCAGCGGCAGGCGCGCTGCTCGGTCCTTGTGGGGTCCTCCACTGGCTGTTTTCGTGCTGCCGGGCCAACTCCTCCTTCCACCCGGCAAACACATCTCGCTGCGCCCGGACCATCCTCTGGTTTAGGTCCTCTAGCGCAGCTCGTGCGCAGTCTGGGTCTCTAGGCAGCTGGTCCAGCAACTCTGTCAGGCTGCAAGGTGGCTCAGCTTGCAGCAGGCTGTGGGCCAGGGTGCTAGTGTGGTTCGCTGCTCCCTCCATCTCCGGGTGCAGCAGGTCCAGACTCATCCACGCCGCGCCCGGCCCCACAGTTTTCTTTCCTCTCCGCCCCCAAGGGGGGGTCGTCTTGGGGGCATCTGCTGACAATAACCCTTAGGGGCAGCCCCCCCACGTTGATGGACATTTCCACTGCTGCACTCATAGTTGCTGGGGCAGGCCCCTTCTTTGGCGCCATTCTGGGACCTGGCCCACGATGGGAGGTGGCTTCCTGCTGTCTTTTGGTGCGCACATAATGGAGTCTTCTCTGCCAGGGCGGGAAAAACGGATGAAGATGGCGGGAGACGGTCCAAGATGGCGTCTGATGGCGGGAATCGGCTCCGGATGGCGGGAAACGACTCCGGACGGCGGGAAACTTCTGGAAAAGGCGGGAGACTTTTTTTCAAGGTACATGTACAATCTTCTTCAGGCACGCAATACCCGCTTGTGGCGGGTTGGTAAAGATCCTGCCGACTACGCCAAAAGTTGACGCGCCCCCTGGGCCTGTGTTGTGCGGGGAACACCCGAAGCCGGATCGCTGGGGGTTGTAGTCTCCATAGCGTTGACCCGGTCCGTGCCCAGGGTGGCCAAACCAGTGGCAGTCTTAATGTTGTAGCAAGTGTCCGACTACGCCACCCGTGGATTGCGGTCAGTGGGGACCGCAGCTGCGCTGCAGACCGCTGAAGCTGATGTTGTATGCGCAGCCAAGTATGGGATTACTCCCCACGGGAGAAGTATTGCCTCAGGGCAGCTAGTGTGGATGATGGGAGTGATGGTGTGAGTGTCCCAGTACTGACGGTGCTGGTGCAGCGATGAAACACAGAGACGTGGGGTTGCAGTTTCCAATGCTTTACTCACAGTTGTTATTCGTGTCAATCCTGCAGGCGATGACTGACCAAGCCGTGCTGCATCCACCAGGCAGGGGACTCGACCAACTCCCAGGCAATTCCAGAGCGTGGCACAGGGCTCCCTTCTCTTCCCTTCTCTGGCCGTCCTCACCAGTGACCCACCTTTGTCCAGCTTCCTCGGGCCTTCTATTGGCGAAACCTATCTCCGGTTTCCCTGTCCCTATATGGTATGCTTTCCTGGTGGATGTAGTGAGGGGTCGCACCAAGATGTGGTCACAACCTCCGGTCTTTGGCTGAGGAATCTGTTGCCTCCACCAATTTGGGTTCCAGTACCCTGCTCTGCCAACCCTTCACCCGCAATCTCCTGGGCCTTTGGGGTTCCCTCTGTCCTCGTGTCTCTGGGCCTTTCTTGATGTTCTTGTTCCTTTCTTACTTTCCTTTCTGTTCCTTCTTCTCTCTCTCTCTCTCAGGCCCCGGCCTCCTGGCAAGGCCTGCTCATGGAGCAGAGCCCCTGGAGCAGATCTGCTCCCTGTCACTTCTCCACGGACTGCACTCCTCTCTGAACTGACTGACTGTCCTAAGATGTTGCCCACCTTTTATACCTCCCTCTAACACTCAAGCCCAGGTGACCAGCAACTAATGGGCTCCTACCTATGCCCAGAGACCCACCCCTATCTGCTCCTACACCACTGGGTTTTCCTCCCCCTCCCCACTCCAGCCAGGGACAGAAGCTGTCGTGCCTGCACTTCTGTGGGAGCACCGTTGAGCTGTCCCTCGGAAATGGGGTGTGTGTGGTGCATGCAGCCTAACGAGTCCTGGTCCACACTCCATCCTTACCCAGGAGTGGAATATCACACCTCTGGTTTCAGGTGCAATACCCCTGTAGCAGCCAAGCCCTCGGGGTGTTACACACGCATCTCTGAGTTTATGTTACGCTGCCTTTCCCATGACCCTCGCGTTCTCAAAATTTTATGTGACAGTCATTACTGTTGGTGACACTTCTAGACCCACGCTGCAAGGAGCACTTTATGTCTCTTATTCCTGTGGCAGACAGGTCTACAAAAATGAGGCTGTACCAGAAGGCCCTTGTTGCGTAACTATTAAAAAAATTACCATCTGAAAACGCTGGTGGCAGAGGGCACACTTCGTTGGACAACCAAGGAGTACAGGCGAGAGAGACACAACTTCAATCCAGCAGAGGCAGGTGAACACTGTCAAAGATCTGGAAGAGTTTTCTCAGACCCCCCCATCGCACAGGCCCTAAATAGTGATGAGCGGTGTTCGACTCGAACTGTTCGCCAATCTCAAATTCGAGCTGTTTTGGGCGGTGTTCGAGACGTTCGGCGAACACGAACAATTTGAAAAAAATTCGGCTGTTCGAGGTTATGTTCGATAACTGGATTTTTTTTCAGTAATGCTGAAAATTAATGTTAATACACAGTTTGAGTGTACAGCGGGGCGGGGGAGGGGCAGGGGATGGATCTCTGCAAAAATAATGAAGATCTCCATTTTTTTTTCTCTTTCCCGCATTTACAGTGGGGAGGTGCAATCTGTCAGCCTATCAGCAGCGCACACACGGAGCGAACTGCTTTTTTTCACACAAGCAAGGGCATATGTCATTGGCAGTGCATGTCACATGTCCTTGACCTATAAGACCCAGCCATTTTCCACGTAGCCACCATTTTCTCACTGCTGCAGCTGCGTGTTAGACGGCACCGCTGTTGCTGTGTGCGCTATAGTTTGAGTGTTAATTTCAAGCCAATTTTCGCACAAATCTACAGATAGCTTGGGAGTAGGGAATAGTTGTGATTGCAGTCCTTTTGAGACCTAGGTTACATCATTTCCTACGACTTTTATCAGGCAGATCTGTGCTCTTAAATAGATAGGTTGGGAGTAAAGACGTTGGGAGTAAAGACTAATTGTAATTGTAGTCCTTTTGAGGGCTAGGTTACATCAGTTACTATCACTTTTTGCCAGGCAGGTCTGTGCCAGTGCTGTGCAAGTTTTTTTCACAGCATTTGGCTAAATCTAGCAAAGCAAATCCTTTTTGGCCTCTTGCAGTGTTTGTTAGTCAGTGGACTAGCCTATCTGTGTTGGAAGCTCCACCACCTGTGTATAGAATACAAATTTTTTTACTGCACCTAGCCAAGTAAAACCTTTTAGGCATAGCATCATTCTATTAGTCCAGGTTGCAAATTTAAAATAATTTTTATCTGCATCTAGCTCTGAAAAAATATTTCGGCTTGTAGCAGTGTGTGGGACTTGTTCTATTAGTCCATCTATACTAACCTCCACCAGGTTGCAAATTCAAAATAATTTTTATCTGCATCTAGCTCTGAAAAAATATTTGGGCTTGTAGCAGTGTGTGGGACTTGTTCTATTAGTCCATCTATACTAACCTCCACCAGGTTTCAAATTCAAAATAATTTTTATCTGCATCTAGCTCTGAAAAAAAAATTGGGCTTGTAGCAGTGTGTGGGACTTGTTCTATTAGTCCATCTATACTAACCTCCACAAGGTTTCAAATTCAAAATAATTTTTATCTGCATCTAGCTCTGAAAAAATATTTGGGCTTGTAGCAGTGTGTGGGACTGGTTCTATTAGTCCATCTATACTAACCTCCACCAGGTTGCAAATTCAAAATAATTTTTATCTGCATCTAGCTCTGAAAAAAAATTTGGGCTTGTAGCAGTGTGCGGGACTTGTTCTATTAGTCCATCTATACTAACCTCCACCAGGTTGCAAATTCAAAATCATTTTTATCTGCATCTAACCAAGCCAATACTTTTGGGCTAATACCACAGTTTGGCCACTCAGCTCTGCTCGGTTCCCATCCAATGTTTTTTGTGCAAACAACTCCAGAGTTGTCAATTAGTTAACCACCAAAATGAGTGGAAAAAGGCCTGCTGCTAGTGGAAAGGGGAATAGGCGTGTTGGGAAGGGAAAAAAAGGTTGTGTCCGTGGGGTAGGTGTTAAAACAACAGTAACATTTGAAGAAGAAAGACCATCTTCCAGCCAAACTAAGATGTCTACTTCTTTTAGCGGACAATGTGATAAGATCCCTTTCTTACGGCCACGCCAATCGCTACAAATTCCAGATGAGACCCAAAAACAGCAAGTGCTTCAATGGATATCAAGTGCTCCTTAATGTGGGCTCTCCTCCACCTCAACTTCAACATCACAAATACTCCAGTCCTCAGAGGTGTCACCCCAATCGCACTTGCTTCCTCACAGCTCCCAAGTCTCCAGCTGCCCGTCTGAGTATGGGGTAGAACAGATGGTTGAGTCTGCAGAGCTGTTTACTCATACCATAGCCTGGGAATCAGAGGTCGGCTCCAGAGCTTCTGTGAATCCAGACGAGGAAATGATCTGCACTGATGCCCAGAATCTTTATGAGTCGGATCCAGAATCAGACGCAGAAGGTTCTGACCATAATGTAGACCCTTGTTCCCAAACTGTAACTCCTGTTGGTGGAGACAATGAGGAAGACGATGATGAGACTCAAATACCTGATTGGAGCGACAACTTTAGTTTTTTGTCAGGGCAGGAAGAGGTTGGCTCTGAGGACGACGGGTGTGATAACACACAGGGTGATGATGACGAGGTTGGAGATCCCACTTACTGTCAATCCACAGTCAGCCAGTCGATGAGGTCAGCAGAGGAGGTGGAGGAGGATGCTAGTGACGACGAGGTCAGGTTGTGCCTTCCTGGACAGAGACATAGTACTGGAAGCACGTCAACAACTGCATCCTCAAACACAACTCTGCCTCTGACCACAAGTCGTGGTGGCTCTTCAGGTTGCATGGGTGCTAAGCCTTGCATAGCCTGGGAATTTTTTTAGTTCAATAAGGATGACCCAACTCGTGTTATCTGTAACATTTGTCAGCAAAAGCTAAGTAGAGGCCAAAAAATACATAGTTTGAGTACTTCATGCATGAACCGGCACATGGATATGAAGCATAAGTTGCAGTGGGAAGCTCACTATGCTACAATGTGGCCTAGCTGGCCTGGCCAACCACCGTCTGCCACATCTTGTGCATCCGTGGCCTCTTCATCCTCTGTGACAGGGGGTACAGCAGTCACACCTGTTTTGGGACGCAGACCTGGGACCTCTTTACACGCAACAGCCAGCGTGATTGGCAGGTCATCATTTTCTTTGGAGGTGGAAACACCAGCTGGTGTTCAGCGCTGTCTGACATCGATAGCACCACCTTTGGATCAAGGCAACCTAACATGTCCACCTGCATCTTCCTCACTGACCGGCAGTTTGCCGGGGACACCCTTCTCAACCCCGTCTAAGCACAACAGCCAGCCCTCGGTTCCTCAGATGTGGACAAGTAAAAGACCATTTCCCCCTAGCCCTGAGAAAGCTAAGAGGTTGAATTTCACCATCTGCAAGCTCTTGGCTACAGAAATGCTGCCTTTCCGCCTGGTGGACACAGAGGATTTTCGAGACCTTATGTCCGTCGCAGTGCCGCAGTACCAGATGCCCAATCAGCACTACTTCTCAAAGAAAGGTGTGCCTGCGCTCCACCAGCATGTCGCACACAACATCACCGCTTCTTTGAGAAACTCTGTGTGTGACAGGGTGCATTTCACCACAGACACTTGGACAAGTAGGCATGGACAGGGGCGTTACATGTTGCTGACTGGTCACTGGGTAACTATTGTGACAGCAGGACAAGGGGCTGCTGTCCAAGTCTTGCCGTCCCCACGAGTTGTGCATCAATCCACTTTATCTCGAAGTTCCTCCACTGCTTCTGCCTCCTCAACCTCCTCTCAGTCCTCCACCTGCACCCAAAGCCTGTCTGGTCATGCCACAAGCTTTCTAACTGCGCAGAAGGGATCCTGCACACCTCCTTACTATGCTGGCAGCAGGGTTCAATGTCATCAGGCGGTTTTTACTTTGAAATGTCTGGGAAATGTGAGTCACACAGCTGAGGAGTTGTGGTCAGCTCTGGAGAACCAGTTTCTTGAATGGTTGTCTCCACTTGACCTGAAACCAGGGAAGGCCTTGTGCGACAATGCTGCAAACCTGGGTGTGGCCCTTCGCCGGGGCAATGTCACACACGTGCCTTGTATGGCTCACGTGTTGAACCTGGTTGTCCATCAATTTTTAGCCCACTATCCCAGACTAGATGGCCTTCTGCAGAGGGCACGGTCGCTGTGTGCTCACTTCTGCCGTTCGCATCCAGCAGCTCAGCGACTTACATCTCTACAGAAGTCGTTGGGCCTGCCACTTCACTGGCTAAAATGCGATGCTCCTACCCGGTGGAATTCAATTCTGTACATGTTGCAGCGACTGTGGCAGCACCGACAAGCCCTGGTGCAATATGTTCTGACGTATAGCCTGGGCCAACGAGATCCAGAGGTGGGGCAAATCGCGCTGGAGGAGTGGTCTCAGTTCAGGGACCTATGCACCCTTCTGCACAGTTTTGAAATGGCGACGAAGATGTTTAGTGCTGACGATGCCATTATCAGCATGACTAGTCCGGTGATTTACATGCTGGAGCACATGCTAAACAGAATTCGGAGTCAGGTGGTGCGACAAGAGGAGGTGGAGGAAGTAGAGGAGGAGGAGTTGTATGCGGATGGGCTAACATCTGCAAGGTCCAGACGGTCGGCAGAATCAAGGCGGCAGGCATGTGAGGGTGGGGGAGATGGTTTTACCAGGGCACATGGTAGCAGCCAAACTTGTGAGGAAGGTGCAGGAGCCCAGGAAGAAGTGGAGGACGAACTGATGGAAGACTCATCAGTTGAGGGAGACCTTGATCACATTTCTGTTGTGCGAGGTTGGGGGGAGATGGCAGAGGAAAGAAGCATGATTGTTACCTCGTCACCAACACAACAGGGACTTGGTGCTCCTGGATGCGCAAGACACATTAGTGCCTTCTTGCTGCACTACCTGCAACATGACCCTCGAATTGTGAGAATTAGAAATAATCCTGACTACTGGGTTACCACACTGTTAGATCCCCGGTACAAAAGTAAATTTGCAGAAATTATTCCTGCCATAGAAAGGGATGCACGCATGCAGGAGTATCAGCAGAGACTGTTGCAGAATCTTACATGTGCTTTTCCACAAAACACCAGTGGTGCACATAGTGAATCTCACAGTTCCAACTTCAGCACTCAAAATGTAACAGAAACACAGTATCTGCTGGTAACATCAATTTTGCGGACTCATTTCACCACTTTTTTAGCCCATCCTTTGCAAGGCCACAGGAGGCAAGAAGTCTGACACATAGTCAACGCCTAGAGACGATGGTACAGGAGTATCTCGAAGTAAACATTAAAGCCATGACTGTGCCACTGGACCCTTGCTCTTTTTGGGCTTCCAATCTGGATAAATGGCTGGAGCTCGCCACTTACGCCTTGGAGATCTTGTCATGCCCCGCAGCCAGCGTTCTGTCTGAACGTGTGTTCAGCACTGCTGGTGGTGTGCTGACAGATAAGCGCACGCGGCTCTCCACTGATAATGTAGACAGACTCACGTTCATAAAGATGAACAAATCATGGATCCGGAAGGACTTTTCTACCCCTGTGTCATCCTGGGGAGAGTAAAAGCTTGATAATTTGTTAAAATCACCTCACCAACCATTTTAAGCTTTCAAATTACTAATCATGTTTATCTGTATCTTGGCTGGAAAATAATTTGGGCCTTGTAGCAGTGTGCAGTACTGATTCTATTAGGCCATCTATACTAAACTCCACCAGATTTAAAATACTAATCATGTTTATCTGTATCTTGGCTGGAAAATAATTTGGCCTTGTAGCCTTGTGCAGTACTGATTTTATTAGGCCATCTATACTAAACTCCACCAGATTTAAAATTACTAATCATGTTTATCTGTATCTTGGCTGGAAAATAATTTGGGCCTTGTAGCAGTTTTCAGTACTGATTCTTTTAGGCCATCTATACTCAGCTCCACCAGCTTTCAAATTAATAATAATTTTTAGCTGCATCTAGCCCGGAAAATAATTTTGGGGCTCCTAGATGCGCAAGACACATGAGTGCCTTCTTGCTGCACTACCTGCAACATGACCCTCAGATTGTCAGAATTCGAAATCATCCTGACTACTGGGTTGCCACACTCTTAGATCCCCCACACTCTTCGATCATCCTTTTCATTTTAATGAAGAACAAAAAAATGGTCATTTTTGAAACTATAAGCATTAGCAGGTTATTAGAAACTGAAATCTGTTACGGGTCCGGGTGGTTTAACCTCTGTGCCGAGGAGCAAGGAGGGACCCAGAGGGGCGTGACTAAGTATCCACCCGAACTGACCCTGGTCGTACGGCAGCTAACGACACCGTGACCAGGAAGAATCCGGGCTGAGGGACCAGGTGCTACTCTGGGGACGACCTTGTAAGAGAGCAGGTGGCTCCCACGGGTCAGATGGCTGGGACTGACCTGTATGGCGGATGGACACGGCAAGCAGGCGGAAGTCTCTGGTAGCAGACAGGTGGTCACAGTTCGAGAAAGAAGGGCAAGTAGCAGTCTTTAGGTTTACCAGGAAGGTAGTTACAGCAAGTGACGGCAGGGTCTCCAGGCAGGCTGGCAGGAAACAGGCAGGTGCTCCCAGGTGAGCGGGCAGACAGACGAGGCAGGTAACTGGCAGGTAACTGGTGGGCGCTCCCCGGTGATCCGGCAGACAGACGAGGCATGTAACTGGCAGGTAACAGGTGGCCGCTCCCAGGAGAGCGGGCAGACAGATGAGGCAGGAAACAGGCAGGTGCTCCCAGGTGAGTGGGCTGACGGACACAGCAGGTAACAGGCGGGTGCTCCCAGGTGAGCGGGCAGACAGAGGAGGCAGGTAACTGACAGGTAACTGATGGGCGCTCCCAGGTGAGCGGTCTGACAGACTCGGCAGGTAACGGACAGATAACAGGCTGGCAGGCAGGACGAGAAGTCAGGCTAGCAGTGGGACCTGAGGGCTGAAGCACAGATCAGACACAGTGCAAACAACTTTGTTCGGGCACCTCCATTTTGGAGGAGGTGCCTTATATATGAGAAGTCCTCCGGCAATTGGCCGGGGACTCCTTAGCACGACGTGCGCGGCCCCTTTAAGAGAGGGGGAGCGCACGCGCGCCCTAAGCACAGTGTCTGGGAAGGAGCGCGCGCCGGCAGCAGCGAGGGAAGGAGCGCTGGAGGACGCCGCGCGCTGAACAGGAAGGTGAGAGGGACGGCGTCTCTGCCTAGCAGGAGGCAGAGACGCCGATGCAACAAAATCAAACAGTTTTCAACTCAAAACTTTATTCTAGGTGATGTTACATTTGCACATAGGACCCCTTGTTCGAATGGAGCTTCTGAACTCTCTCGTCCATTGAATTTGTCTGGTTTTGGATGGTTTCTGCTTCATTTGTTTTGCAGGAGGACAGAATACCCTCCCAGAGCTGTTGCTTAGATGTGAACTGCCTCCCGCCATCATAGACACTCCTTTTGATGATGCTCCAGAGGTTCTCAATGGGGTTGACATCAGGGGAGCATGGGGGTCACTATAAGTTTGTCCCCTTTTATGCCCATATCAACCAGAGATGCAGATGTGTTATGTGCAGCATGAGACGGTGTATTATCATGCATGAAAATGATCTTGCTGCGGAATACACGGTTCTCCTTCTTGAACCATGGCAGGAAGTGCTGTTTGAGAAACTCCACATACATTATGGAGTTCATCTTTACCCCTTCAGGGACCCTAAAGGGGCCGACAATCTCTCTCCCCATGATTCCAGCCCAAAACATTACTCCACCTCCTCCTTGTTGGCGTCGTAGCCGTGTTTGCATGGGGTGTCCATCAACCAGCCATCCTCCACTCCATCCATCTGGACCATCGAGTGTTGCACGGCACTCATCGCTGAACAAAACAGTTTTGAAGTCAGTCTTCATGTATTGGTTGGCCCACTGGAGCCGTTTCTGCTTGTGTACAGTGGATAGAGGAGGTCGACAGGATGGCTTACGCACAGCTGCAACCTCTGAAGGACCCTGCATCTAGTTGTTCGTGGGACGTTGGAGGCACCAGCAGCTTCAAAAACTTGTCTGCTGCTATGACAAGCCTTTTTTGCTGCTGCACTTTTAACCTGACGTAATTGCCTGTAGGAAAGAGTCCTCAATTTTCCCTTATCAGCACGCATACGTGTGTACTGTGAATCAGCTACATACATCTTGATTGTGCGATGATCAGGATGAAGTGTCTTGGCAATGTTGATTGTAATCATGCCTTGACCTAAACACTCCACAATTTGTTGCTTTTCAGCATCCGACACTTCCTTTTTCTTTCCCATTTTGGCAGAAAATGTAGGCTGCTTAATAATGTGGGACAGTCTTCTAAAGTAGTCTTGCCTTTCATTGGACACACCTGCCAAACTAATTAGCACAGGTGTCTGCAATTGCTTACAGTGATATAAAAAGCCCTGACACACATCACCATCAATGAGTTTAACGGACAAACAAAAAAATTCTTACCTTATCACTCCTAAACACTTTTTGCATAATAATTTGGAACACAGTGTACATGTGCTTTTCCACAAAACACCAGTGGTTCACGTAGTGAATCTTACAGTTCTAACTTGCCAACCGTGGTCTGTATGGAGTTGTTCAATAAAAGGCCCAAAATGAAGATAACATAGACGGGAGAGGTCTCTATGAATAGGAATTCCTAAGTATTTGATACCCTGTGAGGGCCAGGCAAAGGGAAAGTTGAACTGGATGGAATCCTGTATGGATTTGGGGAGGGAGACATCGAGGGCCTCAGACTTCGCTGTATTGATTTTAAAATTTGACCATGTAACAAAGTGATCTATTTCAGCAGGGATGGATATATGTGATTGAGTGATATATACTAGGACATCACCAGCAAATTCTTAGCACTTGTACTCGAGGCCTCCCACCTCAATCCACCTAATATTGGGGTTATGACGAATTGATGAGAGCAGGTGCTCCGTCACTAGGATGTATAAGAGAGGGGACAGAGGACATCCCTGCCTTGTCCCATTGGTGATTATGAAAGGTGATGAAAATGTTCCATTTATCTTCAGCCTAGGTGATATATTGCGATACAGGGCCGTGATTTTGCCTATAAAAGGGTCCCCTAGACCACTACCCCAAGCTTTTCAAGAGAATAATATATGGCGCGCCAGGAGACTCTATGGAATGCTTTCTCAGCTTCCAACGAGAGTATCTAAATGCAAATTTTTAACTGCATCTAGCCCAGGAAATACTTTGTGCCTAGTAGCAGTGTCTGCTAGTCAGCGGATTATCCCAGCTGTTAAGTAAGTGTAATGCAGCAGCTTGCTAGCATTACTGTAAATGGTCCAGGATGTGTTTTACCTGACCATGTACCTTCCCCTTTAGCTGACTGGTCACATGACTGTGACATCACACAGGTCCTGTATGCACAGTAAAGGTCTGTACACATGACTGGGACAGCACACAGGACCTATACACACAGCTGACTGATCACATGACTGTGACATCAGCAAGGTCCTATCAGTATGGGTGTATGTGTGCACAGGATATATAAACCCCGGTAATTGGAGACAGGTGTGTTCAGTGAGAGAGGCGTGAGGCCTGTGCTTCATGTGTGTGGGACACCATTTGTGAAAGGCATAGTGAGGCCGAGAGTGAAGCCTGGCAGCCTGAAAGGCCGAGCCTGGATCTTGTGCGTGGATGTCAGTGGCCTTTGAGGGAGAGCCGGCTTAGTGAAGAACCCTGAAAGGCGCAGGCTGGATGTCAAGTGTGGAAGACATACCAGTAGCCTACGAGGGGATGACGGCTAGAGACCCTCACCTGGGAAAGCCGCAAAGACACAGTGGTGGCGGAATAAACGGACTGTAGCAGCAAAAACCCGCTAAAGGTAAAAACGCTGCGTTATATGAACATTTATGTTGTTGCCTAGCCGAGGGCTATAACGGGAGCCAAGTGGACGTATCTGTCGCTGGAAAGGCTCCCGAATTGTGATGTGTGTAATATGCCGGTCTGCCACTTGCGAAGCTCCCGGAGGTGATAGGTGTAAACATGCCGGGCGTATACTAAGATGGACTGTGTGATTAGCGGTTTATGACAAAATAATAAACTGCATTGTGAATTATCGGAAGGACATTGCTTATGTGCATTAATTGACCCGGTGCAGCGAGTATCCCCCATAATGATGACTCGCGCTGCCTTACACAAGCTACACCACCTGTAGTTTGGACACTTAATTTTTTCAAAGGAAATGGTTCGGGCCCCCGGGACACTCAGTGAAGAGCATCGGGGAGGCACCCCAAGGCACAGGGGCTGGGACTGGCGGTAGGACACCTTGCGGTGGACCACCAAGCTCGATCCTTATAAAAGCTTTTTAACTGCAGCAGCTTTAGTGGACGCTACTGGAGATAGAATTACCACGGCTGCTGGCATGAGACTTGCCCTCCAATAGATCCTTGTAAAAAGATTTAAAGTGTACTCATTCAAATTAGAGAGACAATTTAAATTAAAAAGATTAGACCTGCCTCCACCGCAGGGGGGCTCGCTCGACCCACCAGCGGACAGGCACCAGTATTGGGAGAGGGGGGCTGGCCGTCAGGGTCCACCGCGTCTCTGGCACAAACCCGGCGACACGGAGGTCGCACGGGCAGGAACGGACTGGCCGTGTCGGCTTCGCACTTTTTTGGTTTTAGAAGGGCATGACATGCCTATATCTGTATCTCCCCCTCCTTTTACTCCTCCACCTCTTTTTTTTTCGCATGACTATATGTACTTGTCACTTTTCCATGTGTTAGTTGTGTCTTCTGAGCAGTTTGTCAGCTTTTGGACACCTTTGAAATGTTTTCTATGCGTTTTCTATGTGTTTCAATGCGTTTTTGTTTGCCTGCCATGGGTTTTAACGGTGTTCGAAGGTGTTCGACGAACAGTTCGGCGAACATACGGGTGTTCGACGAACCGAACTGAGCTCGAACACTACGGGGGTGGCTCAACACTAGCCCTAAAGCGTGGGGTACTCTCACAAGGAGTGCAAAGTTTTGGAAGATGCTGAGAGAGTACCTTGCCAAACGTACAAACGTCCTCCGTGATTCCTCTGTGCCTTATAATTATTGGGTATCCAAGCTGGATACGTGGAATGAACTGGCTCTCTATGTGCCGCTGGTGCAATTATAACTGATAAGCTCATCTGCCTGTCAACTGAAAATGCTGACAGGCTGACTCTTATAAAAATGAAGAAGGGCTGGATTGGGCCTGAGTTCTCAACATCACCGAATGATAGCAGTGTAACATAAACTCAAATCCAGTGTCTTTTCTTGGGAGTTGTATTCCCATGCACCTTTTCAAACCCACACATGGGTATACGCTTCCTGATTTTGTATATTTTCTCTTTTCCTCCTCCTTCTCCTCATCCTCCACCACCATATCACCAGGGTGACCGTGGTCCGTGATGCAACACCCACATAATTTTTTTAAAGGGTGTTTATGATGGCCGTAAAAAAAATTTTTTATACAGTATGTTCATGTAAACCCCCCCATGAGTAAATGTTTGTCAGCCCATACACTTAGTGCATGGGCATAACAAGTATAGGAGGCCCGCTCCTTTCTAATGGGAACATTTTTTTATGAGGCCCTCCTCCATGTCTCTTCCAAGGGGCATTGAAGTGCCTCAAAATTTTTGGCAGCCCTTGGATTCACTGCATAGGCCAACACTATGGGAGACTCTCTCCTTTCTAATAGGAATTTCTCGTTACTGTGGCCCGGCTCTATGTCTCATTAAATTATTAGTGGGATTTTTCCTAAATTTGGTCAGCTGTTGGACTCACTGCATACCCTATAACTGTATAGAAGACTCTCTCCTTTCTAATGGGAATTTGTCGTTACTGTGGACCTACTCTATGTGTCTTTAATTTCTTAGTGGTGTTTTTCCAAAATTTGGTCAGCCGTTGGACTCACTGCATACCCTATAACTGTAAAGCAGACCCTCTCCTTTCTAATGGGAACATGTCGTACTTGTTACTGTGGCCCTGCTCTTTGTGTCTTTAAATTCTTAGTGGGGTTTTTCCTAAATTTGGTCAGCCGTTAGACTCACTGCATACCCTATAACTGTATAGCAGACCCTCTCCTTTCTAATGGGAACATGTCGTACTTGTAACTGTGGCCCTGCTCTATGTGTCTTTAAATTCTTAATGGGGTTTTTCCTAAATTTTGTCAGCCATTAGACTCACTGCATACCCTTTAACTGTATAGCAGACTCTCTCCTTTCTAATGGGAATTTGTCGTTACTGTGGCCCTGCTCTATGTGTCTTTAATTTCTTAGTGAGGTTTTTCCTAAATTTGGTCAGCCGTTGGACTCACTGCATACCCTATAACAGTATAGTTGACCCTCTCCTTTCTAGTGGGAACATGTTGTACTTGTTACTGTGGCCCTGCTCTATGTGTCTTTAAATTCTTAGTGGGGTTTTTCCTAAATTTGGTCAGCCATTAGGCTCACTGCATACCCTATAACTGTATAGCAGACTCTCTCCTTTCTAATGGGAAAATGTCGTACTCGTTTTTGTGGCCCTGCTCTATGTGTCTTTCAGAGTCCATCCATCATCAATGAAACCGCATGTGTCTGATGATGTGTCATACACCACAACATTGCCAGCTAAGGTTGTAAAATGTTAAAATGACATTTCCTGGTGAATGCATTTGCCTTAAAAAATAACGTAAAAAAAAAGAACAGTAGGATCTTTCTTTAGCATAAAAACAGAGTCGCCAATGTAACCTCAATGTAATCACATTGTTCAGCTTCTGCACCTCCTCCTCCATCTCCGAAATTACCACATCAGTCACAAGCTGAAAGCACTGCAGCACTGCCTTGGCCAAGCGGCAACAGGCTGTGCTGAAGATAACATGCTTAATGCTTAGGTGACAAACTGCCCAGCACTGCAGAGTTATTGAAAACTGTAACACAGCAACTTGATCTGTGGCTCTCACCGCTGAACATACAGCCAGGCATGGTCGTGTGTGACAATGGGTGGAACCTGGTGGTGGAGAAATGACAGCCGAAGTAGATATGGTTTCCCTTTATGCCAGTCCTTTCAAAGAGCTAAAGATTATGGCTGTGGTGAAATACTACTCCCACTGAGAAGCTGTTTCAGATTGAAAAACATTGGGCCCACCAGAGGATTTGATTCTGAGGGCTCACTTTTCTCCCCCGCTCAAGAGCCCCATAGCAAATGAAAAGGTAGTGCTATCATGAACTCTCCTGATGTAGAAGCCAGGGCACACCAGAGGATTCTCTGGTGGGACCTTCCAACCCTGCCGAGAAGCAGTCCTGGATAAGAAAAGTGTGTGGGAAGGTTCCCAGACACTCTATGGCTGCTTTTTTACTGAGGTGGAAACCCATGCAAACACGGGGAGAACATACAAAATCCTTGCAGATGTTGTCCTTGCTGGGATTTTAACCCAGGATCCCAGCGCTGCAAGGCTTCAGTGCTAACCACTGATCCAATGTGCTGCCTTTCACCCTCTGATATCTAACAGACTGGAGAAACTTGCACCTACTGCCACTCTATCTTCAGCTCCTTTGTGAGAAACTAATGTATTTGGGCAGCCACTCAGTCTACCAAATAAAATTCCTGAGAAGGAAATTTGGGATGGCTGCACTACCAGTACTGGGGGCAATGCTCATACCATGGCGTCGTATCATAGCTTACTGGAAATATTCCAGGCTGATAGGAGGCAAGCAGATTCCCACAGAAAAGTACCAGCAGTAATGTTCAGAGACCCGGTGGAGAAGGCGGAGACAATACCGGGAGAAATAGTGGCGGCTGGGGACCGAGTATGGACACGAGGCATGAGGTTATGAAAAGCTTCCGCCTCCACGAGCCTAAAAGGCCACATTTCAAGTGAAAACAGCTTTAGAGGACTTCCTGGGATAAATGACAGCTGGGTAGATATGGTTTCCCAAGTCCTTTTACCAAGCAAAAGAACATGGCTGTGTTGAAATACAACGAGGGACCGTTCCTGTCAAACTAATCTGATCAGTTTTTATGAGGAGGCAAGTTCTGGACTGGACAAAGGAAATACAGTGGATGTTGTGTATATGGACTTTTCAAAAGCTTTTGATATGGTTCCACACAAAAGGTTGATACATAAAATGAGAACAATGGGGATAGGGGAAAATATATGTATGTGGGTTAAGAATTGGCTCAGTGATAGGAAACAAAGGGTGGTTATTAATGGAAAACACTCAGACTGTGTCTCAGTTAACAGTGGGGTACCACAGGGGTCAGTATTGGGCCCCCTTCTTTTTAACATATTTATTAATGACCTTGTAGGCGGGAAAAAGAGTAATATTTCAATATTTGCAGATGACACTAAACTCTGCAGGGTAATCAATACAGAGGAGGACAATTTTATATTACAGGAGGATCTATGTAAACTAGAAGCTTGGGCTGATGAATGGCAAATGAGCTTTAATGGGGATAAATGTAAGGTAATGCACTTGGGCAGAGGAAATAAAGTGTATAATTATATGCTTAATTGTAAAACACTGGGCAAAACTGTAACTGAAAAAGACCTGTTTGTATTGGTGGACGACAAGCTCACGTTTAGTGGCCAGTGTCAGGCTGCTGCTGCAAAGGCAAATAAAATAATGGGATGCATTAAAAGAGGCATAGATGCTCATGAGGAGAACATAATTTTACCACTATACAAGTCATTAGTGCGACCACACTTAGAATACTGTGCACAGTTCTGGTCTCCGGTGTATAAGAAAGACATAGCGGAACTATAGCGGATGCAGAGAAGAGCGACCAAGGTTATTAGAGGACTGGGGGGTCTGCAATACCAAGACAGGTTATTACACTTGGGGTTATTTACTGTGGAAAAAGAAGGCTTGGGGGTTATCTTATTACTATGTACAAGTATATGAGGGGACAGTACAAAGACCTTTCTACTGATCTTTTTACTCTGAGGCCTGAGACGGGGACAAGGGGGCATCTTCTACGTCTGGAGGAAAGAAGGTTTAATCATAATCACAGACAGGGATTCTTTACTGTAAGAGCAGTGAGACTATGGAACTCTCTGCCGCATGATGTTGTAATGAGTGATTCACTGTTAAAATTTAAGAAGGGCATGGATGCCTTTCTTGAAAAGTATAATATTACAGGTTATAAATACTAGATTCCTTGATAAGGCGTTGATCCAGGGAACTAGTCTGATTGTCTTATGGAGTCAGGAAGGAATTTTTTTCCCCAATGTGGAGCTTAGTGTTTGCCACATGGTTTTTTTTTGCCTTCCTCTGGATCAACATGTTAGGCTATGGGTTGAACTAGATGGACTTAGTCTTCCTTCAACCTTAAAAACTATGAAACTATGTTACTATGTAACTCAGCAAAAAAAGCTGTGGACTGGCTCCGTACCGTCCCTGGCCACATTCACCTGTCCACTTGTTTGTGGTTAGGCGGTCATTCCCAGTAAGTGCACTGGGGAGGGCACGGGTAATGTTGTGGGACCCATGCTTGTGGAAGGCGGAGATGACACCGGGAGAAACAGTGGTGACCAAGTATGGACACACGGTCGCCGCCGGCATGAGGTTATGAACAGCTTCCGCCTCCAGCTGTCAAAAATTTGGCAGTATAGTATTGCAGCCTGTGGGTGGGTGGCTGGTTGAATACTTGCGCATGCATTTCAAGGAATGGGGTAGGGACAACTGAGCGCTGCACTGGGACAAGGACGTGGATGGTAATTGTTGCAAGTCTGCAACGACAGATGCATGGCGGGAGGCATCTTTGCATGCGCCAAGGATCCCTTATTATGGGCACACTTTTAGGCAGTGACCTGGGAGTCAGAGATGCTTCCAGAGGTCTTTCCCATGCTGTTCCCATGTCTTTTCAGCACTCTATGCTTGTGTCTGATGATGTGTGACACACAAAATGGCCAAGGTAGTAAAATGTTAAAATGACATTTCCTGGTGAATGCATTTGTCTTGGTTGAAAGCAATGCAAAAGTGCAAACACGCATAAAAAACGCTATGTATGAACATAGCCCAAGGTGTGGAGGAGTACTTTTGTTTTTGGTTATTTATTTTGCCTTATATACAAGTCATTACCCTGGAAAGGATGTTCCTTAACTTATTTCCCAGGAATATCCATTTTGGTTTCATTTTTGTATGTTTTATTGTGAGTCCGTAAAAGTGGCGTAATACTCTGACAACGTTGTTGACAGCAGTGATATGGGAGTCAGAGATGCTTCCAGGGGTCTTCCCCATGCTGTTCGCATGGCATTTGAGCACTGTTCCCATCGATTTGGGCAATTTTTAGGCCCTCTGCAGACCGCCGGGGGGAGCCACCGGAAAAATGCTCGAGTTTCCCTTAGACTTACAGTACAGACCAAAAGTTTGGACACACCTTCTCATTTAAAGATTTTTCTGTATTTTCATGACTATGAAAATTGTACATTCACACTGAAGGCATCAAAACTATGAATTAACACATGTGGAATTATATACTTAACAAAAAAGTTTTGTTTAAATCCCCAACATTGTCACCAGTAAAGCACCCCCACACCATCAAACCTCCTCCTCCATAATTCACTGTGGGAACCAGGCATGTAGAGTCCATCCGTTCACCTTTTCTGCGTCGCACAAAGACACGGTGCTTGGAACCAAAGATCTCAAATTTGGACTCATCAGACCAAAGCACAGATTTTCACTGGTCTAATGTCCATTCTTTGTGTTCTTTAGCCCAAACAAGTCTCTTCTGCTTGTTGCCTGTCCTTATCAGTGGTTTCCTAGCAGATATTTTACCATGAAGGCCTGCTGCACAAAGTCTGCTCTTAACAGTTGTTGAAGAGATGTGTCTGCTGCTAGAACTCTGTGTGGCATTGACCTGGTCTCTAATCTGTGCTGTTGTTAACCTGCGATTTCTGAGGCTGGTGACTCGGACAAACTTATCCTCAGAAGCAGAGGTGACTCTTGGTCTTTCTTTCCTGGGGCGGTCCTCATGTGAGCCAGTTTCTTTGTAGCGCTTGATGGTTTTTGCAACTGCACTTGGGGACACTTTCAAAGTTTGCCCAATTTTTCGGACCTACCTTAATTTCTTAAAGTAATGATGGCCACTCATTTTTCTCAACTTAGCTGCTTGTTTCTTGCCATAATACAAATTCTAAGAGTCTATTCAGTAGGACTATCAGCTGTGTATCCACCAGACTTCTGCACAACACAACTGATGGTCCCAACCCCATTTATAAGGCAAGAAATCCCACCTATTAAACCTGACAGGGCACACCTGTGAAGTGAAAACCATTTCCGTTGACTACCTCTTGAAGCTCATCAAGAGAATGCCAAGAGTGTGCAAAGCAGTTATCAAAGCAAAAGGTGGCTACTTTGAAGAACCTAGAATATAAGACATATTTTCAGTTGTTTCACACTTTTTTGTTAAGTATATAATTCCACATGTGTTAATTCATAGTTTTGATGCCTTCAGTGTGAATGTACAATTTTCATAGTCATGAAAATACAGAAAAATCTTTAAATGAGAAGGTGTGTCCAAACTTTTGGTCTGTACTGTACATTGGGATCGTTGCTTGGTTCGAGCACCCGAGTATTCCAATTTGCTCGACCCAAGCAATGAGTACCCGAGCATTTTATTGCTCGCTCATCACTATTTTTCATGTTTTACAGTAGGCACAGTGTTCTTTTCTTGATATGCTTCATTTTTATCTCTGTGAACATAGAGCTGATTTACCTTGCCAAAAACTTCCTTTTCTGTCTTATCTGTCCATAGGACATTCTCCCAGAAGCTTTGTGGTTTGGCAACATGTAGTTTGGCGAATTCCAGTCTGGCTTTTTTATGTTTTTTTTTCAACATTGGTGTTCTCCATGGTAGTCTCCCATGAAGTCCACTTTGGATCAAACAACGATGGATGGTACAATCTGACACTGATGTTCCTTGAGCTTGAAGTACACCTTTAATCTTTTTAGAAATTTTCCTGGGCTCCTTTGTTACCATTCGTATTTTCCGTCTCTTTGATTTATCATAAATTTTCCTCCTGCGGCCATGTCCAGGGAGGTTGGCTACATTCCCATGGATCTTAAATTTCTGAATAATATATGCAACTTTAGCCACAGGAACATCAAGCTGCATGGATATGGTCTGATAACCTTTACCTTTAACATGCTTGTCTATAATTTTCTTTCTAATCTCCTGAGACAACTCTTTCCTTTGCTTCCTTTGGTCCATGTTGAGTGTGGTACACAGCATGTTACCAAATAGCACAGTGAGTATCTGTAACCCTATATACAGTCCCACGGATTGATTACAAGATTGTAGACACCTGTGATGCTATTTAATGGACACAACTTGATTTAACACGTCCCTTTTGTCACATTATTTTCAGGGGTACCATCAATTTTGTCCAGGCCGATTTCATGAGTTTAATTTTTTTTTAAATTCTGTGCAAGCAGGGTTGAAAAGCAATGTCTGACTTTCATATGTTCATTTTCATAGATTTTTAATTTATTATTACTTTTGTTAGATTCAAATTATTTCTGTGAAAATTGTATGTTTTTCTTTCATTAAATGAGGGGTACCAACAATTTTGACCACTTGTGTAGTTAGATCATGCATTGTGTATGATCGAACTAACTTGCTAGCCCTGGTGACCCAAATGTTGTCAGGACCACATAGGGTCACCATGGAATCAATGGGCCCCTTGCAATGACGGTGCCCTGATCGGAGGGCAGAGGGAGCCTGCCATCTAAGTGCTGTGACTAATATTGATTGCAGAATTTAAAGGGTTAAACTGCCAGGAGTGCCAGGAGATGAACACCCAGCGGTAATCGCTTCTGTGAGTGCAAAATTGCCTGTGCATATTTATATATCCAAGGTTGGGAAGTGCTTCCCAACCTGAATGTCTGGCTACTTCCAAGGTCGTGAAAGGGTTAAAGGAAGGGCACATTTTAATTTTTGAATACCTGCTCTAATAGTCCATTTTAGCAACTGTACACCCCATGGCCATGCTACATGCTGCTTCTGCATGTTCGTTTTTGGTGTGAACCTACCTGTAACTAATTTGTAACAAAGCTTTAGTGTTCAAGGGGAGAATAATTAAAAAAAAATGATAACAAAAAACAAACAAACAAAAAATGTCAACAGTTTTCCTAGCTGAATTTAACAATCACATGCACTACAACAATACCTTCTGTGACTGTTCCTATATGGAAACATATTTTTAGAGTAAAAGAATTTTTAGTTGAGGTGGGATTTAAATCAAAAACTATAGAACAAAAAAAAAGATTACTTTTTGCATAACTGTTTCACTAGTTCACTAGTTCAATTTAAGGCAAGGTCACATTCACACGTTCAGGATTTGGTCAGTATTTTACATCAGTATTTGTAAACCAAAACCTGAAGTGTGAAAAATGCAGAATTGGTGACGTGTTTCTATTATACTTTTCCTCCGATTGTTCCTCTCCTCAATTTGGCTTACAAATACTGAAATAACATACCGACCAAATACTGAATGTATGAACGTAGCCTAAGGAGTACACACCACAAAAATACCATTGCAAGGTCCTTTCCATGCATGTAACTTCCAACCAACCAACGGAGCATTCTAGGTTATAGTTTTTATTGTCAGGGAGTAAGAGGGGAATAGTAGAGTTTAAAAAGAAAAAAAAATGAAAACATCATTAACACATATAACTTTTTGCATACATATAATTTTCCAACCGTCAACCCCACAGCCATACTGTGGGCTGTTGCAGTATGTTAATTTTTCCTGGAATTTGTTACTGGATGTGCCGTGAGCGGGGTTTCACCGTATGTCACAGCCCAGCATCCACCGCGTGCTTGCGGCCAATGAAAGCAGAAGGAAAGTGCGCAGTGGATTCCTGTGCTCCTCTCTGCTTCTGCTGCTGCATCTGGAATCCATCTGGCTTTAGGGGGCATGGCCTGTCTCTGCAGGAATTTAACCATGCTATGTCCGGCAGAGATTTGGTTCCCCGGCCTATCTCTTGCCAGCAGGACCTATTTTAGGCAGCTTAATCCACTATTCCTAGCTCAGAAATGGTTTCTGCTCCATCAATCTATGTTCATGCAACCTACTGTATCCAGCTTCTTGTTTATGACCTGGCCTATTTACCTGTCCTGCCTGACTTCTCTGCTACTGACCTCGGTTACATTTTCTGATCCTGTGCTACCAGTCCCAACCTTTGATAGTCTGACTTTGCCTCAGTCTCACCCCCCCCATACAACGTACCCATGCCTCTGACCCTTTGGTCAGCTAATGTAGTCCGCCCTGCAGTGGCACCTGGCGACTACTTGCGGCCATGCCTAACCTCACCACCAGAGGCTCTAGTGAACACCAGATAGTTGCTTAGTCACACCCTCTAGGGTAAGCCCGGTCATACCCACCAGCGTTACACTGGGAATTGTCATAAGAAACAATTTTAGGAACATTCTGGAATTCGACCCACTGGAATTCAACATTACATATTTTGGATCACTTTATAAGCAGTGTTAAGCGTTGATGGACTATACAATGAATCAGTCAAACTAGTGCATGGGTTACTTTGAGATACAGTGGCATATAAAAGTTTGGGCACTCCTAGTCAAAATTACTGGTACTGTAAACACTTAAGAAAGCAGAAGATGAAATAATCTTTAAAAGGCTTAAAGTTAAAGATGACACAGACATTTCCTATTTTAGGCAATACATACCGTTGATACCAGAAGTTTACATGCACTATATAAAAAGACACATACCATATATACTCGAGTATAAGCCGAGTCTTTCAGCACATTTTTAACACATTTTTTTAGTGCTCGCTAGTAAAGAGAATGCATATTCACTCTTCTCCATAGTCCCAGCATGGAGATGAGTGAATATGCCAGCAGCAGCAGCTCACATCAGCATCTGAGAGTGCATGGCTGTGACGTCATGTGCTCTCAGATGCTGACATAAGCTGCTGCAGGAGAACAGGATACAGCGCTGGAGCAGCGGTGAAGAAGGGAGGTGAGTATAAGTGTTTATTTTTTTATGTGTGCAGTGATGGGACCATACATACCAGGATTGGGGATGAGGGGGCCACACATACCAGGATTGGGAAATGAGGAGGCCATATATACCAGGATTGGAGGATGAGAAGGCCATGCATATTAGGATTGGGGGATGAGGAAGCCATACATACCAGGATTGGGGGATGAGAAGGCCATGCATACCAGGATTGGGGGATGAGGAGACCATGCATACCAGGATTGGGGGATGAGGAGGCTTTGCATACCAGGAATGGAGGATGAGGGGGCCATGCATACCAGGATTGGGAGATGAGGAGGTCATGCATACCAGGATTGGGGATGAGGGGTCCATGCATACCAGGATTGGGACGAGGAGGCCATATATACCAGGATTGGGGATGAGGGGGCAATGCATACCAGGACTGGGGAATGAGGGGGCAATGCATACCAGAATTGGAGGGATGAGGGGCCATGCATACCAGGATTGGGGGATGAGGGGGCCATGCATACCAGGATTGGGATGAGGGGGCCATGCATACCAGGATTGGGGATGAGGGAGCAATGTGTACCAGGATGGGGAAATTTAAACAGGTATGCGGATGCAACAGAGCAAAACATGAAGACACAATTGTAAACTTAACTAAAGATTATTTTAACTAACACAACAGATTGGATAACTAGGAAATAGAATTCAGAAAGATTTACAAATTAAATGCAATGGAATATTTTAAAATTGGAATGGGTACCACTTTTGCGAGTCGCTATAACTGTTATGATCTGCTACAGGGACTAAGGAAAGAAAGGAGATCTGTCCCTACAATAGAACTAAACTAGATCCCTACGATGTAACGGGGAACCTGATCCTGCGATCAGACCCGCTAAAGTCCTCGGCTAGTCTGAACGAAGACCTATAGATGTGAGGGAGGGATCCCTACAAGAACTAGGGACTGGGATAAGTTGGACACCTCCTAGCAGAAACAGTAGCAGTCAAAGACAAACACACAACAAAAAGCATAGAGGTCAGAAGACCTAGCAAAACTAACAGAGAACGGTAACAGAGCACCAAGCTAGCTCAAGAGTAGTAAATACAATGAAGTCCAGCAAGACCAGGAGGGCGGAGCCGGATTAAATAGGCAAAAATGGTCATGTGACCAGCAAACTAAAAAAAAACTAACAGGAGAGTTCTAACAGTACCCCCTCTTCTAAGAGGATCCTCCGGATCCCCTAGGCCCAGGCTTACCAGGAAACCCCCTGTGAAACGCTCTGACAAGTCTGGAAGCAGAAACATCTTCCGCCCTCACCCATGAGTTATCCTCAGGTCCGAAACCCTTCCAAGCGACAAGATACTGCAAACTCCCTCTATACCGTCTAGAATTTAGGATGCGGGAAATTTCATATTCCCCGTCCTCCACCACCGGAGGAACAGTGGCAGAGGCGTCACCATCAGACACATCAGCTTTTTTCAACAGAGAAACATGAAACACAGGGTTAATCTTCCAGGACGTAGGAACCTCCAACCTAACAGCAGATTGGTTAACTATCTGAAGCACCTTAAAGGGCCCTACGAACTTTGGACCCAATTTTTTAGAAGGAATCCTCAATCGCAGATTCTTAGAGGACAACCAAACCATGTCACCAACAGCAAACAAAACCTCTTGCCGTTTCCTATCAAAGTACCTCTTAGATTTTTTGTTAGCCTCCTGAAGATTACCACGCACATCCGTCCAAACTCTCTCCAAATCACCGGAAAAACTCTCCTCCTCAGGCACAGCCGAAACCAATTTGGAGAATGACCCAAAAGACGGATGTCTCCCAGAACAACAAAAAAAAGGCGAACACCCAGCAGAAGAGGATGTATGGTTGTTAAGAGCAAATTCAGCAAGTGGCAGAAACTCAGACCACCCCTCTTGATTGTCTGCCACAAAACAATGCAAGAACTGCTCAACATCCTGGTTCTTCCTTTCTGTCTGTCCATTAGACTCAGGATGATATCCAGATGAAAACGACAAATGAACTCCCAACCTGTCACAAAAGGCACGCCAAAAACGAGCCACGAACTGAGGTCCCCTATCAGAAACAATGTCAGTAGGAACACCATGTAGTCTGACAATTTCCTTGACAAAGGCCTTAGCGCGTGTCTTAGCGCAAGGCAGTTTGATGAAGGGAACCAAGTGACACATCTTGCTAAAACGGTCCACGACCGCCCAGATGACTGTGAAACCTTCAGAGGGGGGAAGGTCAGTAATAAAGTCCATAGCCAGATGTGTCCAAGGTGCACTAGGAACCTCCAGAGGGCAAAGCAACCCCGCAGCAGGAGCATGCGAAGACTTGGATCTAGCACACACAGTACATTGGCGCACCCACTTAATGACTTCCTTCTGCCATCCAGGCCACCAAAAACTGCGACCCACAAGTCTCTTGGTCTCAGAAATTCCTGGATGACCTGCCAACCGAGACTCATGACACTCAACAAACAAATCTCTCCTAAAGGTCCTAGGCACAAACAACCTCCCATGGGGAGTGTTAGATGGGGCATTCTCCTGAGCTTTAAGAATCTCATCCTCCAAAATGGAGTCCAAAGCAGCAATCACAACACCTTCTTGTAAAATGCTCTCCTCTTCCTCCTCAACACCGACCATGGGAGAAAAGCTGCGAGACAAAGCATCCGCTTTAACATTCTTGGTACCCGGGATGTAAGTAACGGAAAAATTAAACCGCGAGAAAAAAAGTGCCCACCTAGCCTGATGGGCATTCAAGCGCTTGGCAGCATCAAGATAGATCAGATTTTTATGATCAGTGAAAACCTGAATGGGAAATTCAGCACCTTCCAAGAGGTGACGCCAGTGTTCAAATGCGAGTTTAATCGCCAGCAATTCCCGATTACCAATATCATAATTAAGTTCAGTCTCAGAAAATTTTTTTGAAAAAAAGGCACAGGGATGTGCTCCATCCTTGTTTTCCTGAGACAACACCGCACCGACCCCCACCGAAGAAGCATCAACCTCAACCAAAAACGGCTTAGTCACATCAGGCTGCATAAGGATGGGAGCAGAGGTGAACCTCTCCTTTAGAAACACAAAAGCTTCAATGGCCTCAGAAGTCCACTGAACCGCATTAGCACCTTTCCTGGTGAGATCGGTCAGCGGTTTGACAATAGAAATTTTTTTTATGAATTTTCTGTAATAATTGGCGAAACCCAAAAACCTCTGTATCGATTTCAAACCAATAGGCCTAGGCCATTCCTGCACAGCTTGAACTTTAACCGGGTCCATCTCAAAACCTTCACTGGAGATAATGTAGCCCAAAAAACTAATTCTCTGTACAGCGAACTCACATTTCTCCAGCTTAGCAAAAAGCGAATTGTCCATTAATAACTGTAATACCTCACGAACGCTCCGCAAATGAGACTCCAGATCAGGCGAATAAATCAGAATGTCATCCAAATACACAACCACATTTTTGCCGATTAAAGGTCTAAGGATGTCATTAATAAGATTCTGAAAAAATGCTGGAGCATTGGTAAGACCAAAAGGCATAACCAGATTCTCAAAATGACCCACAGGAGTGTTAAAAGCAGTCTTCCATTCATCACCCTCCTTCATGCGCAACAAATTGTATGCCCCCCGGAGATCAATTTTAGAGAACCACTTGGCCCCCACTTACTGGTTAAATAAATCAGGAATCAATGGCAGTGGGTAAGGATTGCGTACAGTAATTTTATTAATCTCACGAAAGTCCAGACAAGGACGTAAACCGCCATCTTTTTTTTTACAAAAAAAAATCCAACAGCCACAGGAGACTTGGAAGGCCTAATGTGACCGGCAGCCAAGCTTGTCTGTATGTATTCCTCCAAAGCCTTTCTCTCAGGAATAGTAAGATTAAATAAACGACTTTTAGGAAGAGTCGCTCCAGGGACAAATTCAATGGTACAATCATAGTCTCTATGGGGAGGCAAAATTTGTGACTCCTCCTCAGAAAAACTCTCCAAAAATCCTGAATAGGTACAGGCAATTCCCCCTTATCCACAGCAGCAATACGTCCGTTACAACACTTGTCATAACACTTAGGGCTCCAGGACTTAATTTCATTGGTAGACCAATCCAGTACAGGATTGTGCAATTTTAACCAGGGTAACCCCAATATTACTGGAGAAGGCAAATTATCCAATACCACCAAATCCAAATTTTCTTGGTGAATACCATTAATAGTGAGGGGAAATTCACAGACTTTATGAGTAACACTCTTCAAGGGAGTGACATCAACAGAAACCACAGCAATAGGGGATGACAAAGTTTTAGGTTCTAATCTAAGTTTTTCCAAGAATCCCCCATCAATCACATTCAGAGTAGAACCACAATCCACAAATACCCGAAATTCAATTAATTCATCCTGAGCAGCAGTAGTGGCAGATAGTAATACTCCCTTAGAATTTAAACAGGCAATACGGGCATAACTGACCATTTTTTTTTCTTTCTTCAAACGAAGCACACAGCTCTTAATAAAATGACAAGAATTTTCGCAATAGAAGCACAAGCCTTCAGAAAGCCTGCGATCTTTTTCCTGAGAGCGGGGTGTCATCGCTCCAATCTCCATCGGCTCTCCATTGTCAGCACAGACCCTCTCAAGACTCGGAGCTGACATAGCAGAGGATTTGCTCTCATTAACCCTTGCACGCAGTCTCCTGTCCACCCGTATAGCTAATTGCATAGCCTCCTGCAAGTTTCCAGGTGTGGGATAAGCAATCAGTAAATCCTTAACCCTTAAACCTAGCCCTGCAAGAAACAAGCTTTTCAAAGCTGAATCGTTTCACCTCACCTGGGCAGACCACCGACGGAAGTGAGAAGAATATTTTTCCACATTACCTGATCCCTGCCTCAAACGTCTCAATTCAGACTCAGCAGATGAGACACGATCAGGATCATCATACAACAAACCCAAAGCAGAAAAAAAACTATCCACTGATCTAAAGCACGGATCACTAGGTTGGAGAGAGAAGGCCCATCTCTGAGGATCTTTGCGCAAAAGTGACATTATGAACCCTATGCGCTGTGATTCATCACCAGAGGATCCGGGTCTCAAACGAAAATACAATAAACAAGCATTGTTAAAAGAAAAAAAATCTTGTTGTTCGCCAAAAAATAAATCAGGCAGACGTACCTTTGGTTCCACAAAATGTGCTCCAGAACAGCTACTCACGTGTTGTTGGAGCTTGGCCACCTCCAGAGAGAGTCCCTGCAAGCGTTGAGCCAAATCTTGAACCGAGACCATGATGGAAAACTGGAGGTCTTTCCTTAGAGAAAATTTTTTTTTTTTCTTTTAGGGCTGGACTTACTGTTATGATCTGCTACAATGACTAAGGAAAGACAGGAGATCTGTCCCTACAATAGAACTAGGGACTGGGATAAGTTGGACATCTCCTAGCAGAAACAGTAGCAGTCAAAGACAAACACACAACAAAAAGCATAGAGGTCAGAAGACCTAGCAAAACTAACAGAGAACGGCAACAGAGCACCAAGCTAGCTCAAGAGTAGTAAATACAATGAAGTCCAGCAAGACCAGGAGGGCGGAGCCGGATTAAATAGGCAAAAATGGTCATGTGACCAGCAAACTAAAAAAAACTAACAGGAGAGTTCTAACAATAACAATTCTAACAATTGAACTCTTTCATACAAGGCAAATAAACATTCACAATAAATAATGATGTCTGGGTCCTGACTCTTTAGTTTCTAGATTGTCACAATCAGTCTCCTATTTGTCACTATGTTGCAGGAGCAATAACAGTACAAGCCCTAATGGGAGTCAGCGGTGCTACTCCATTAGGCAGCAAGTATCTTAGCGATCAGTCACTAGAGATGAGCGTTGTTCTACTCGAACTGTTCGCCAATCTCAAATTCGAGCTGTTTTGGGCGGTGTTCGAGCCGTTCGGCGAACACGAACGATTTGAGAAAAATTCGGCTGTTCAAGGTTATGTTCGATAACTGTTCGTGCACCAAAATCATAACTGGATTTTTTCTCAGTAATGATGAAAATTAATGTTAATACGCAGTTTGAGTGTACAGCGGGGTGGGGGGAGGGGCAGGGGATGGATCTCTGCAGGAATAATGAAGATCTCCATTTTTTTTTCTCTTTCCCGCATTTACAGTGGGGAGGTGCAATCTGTCAGCCTATCAGCAGCGCACACACGGAGCGAAGTGCTTTTTTCACACAAGCAAGGGCATGTGTCATTGGCAGTGTATATCACATGTCCTTGCCCTATAAGACCAAGCCATTTTCCCCGTCGCCACCATTTTCTCACTTCTGCAGCTGCGTGTTAAACGGCACCGCTGTTGCTGTGTGCGCTATACCTTGTTAATTTCAAGCGAATTTTTTGCAAAAATCTACAGATAGCTTGGGAGTAGGGAATAGTTGTGATTGCAGTCCTTTTAAGGACTAGGTTACAGCATTTCCTACGACTTTTATCAGGCAGGTCTGTGCTCTTAAATAGATAGATTGTGGGAGTAAAGACTAATTGTAATTGCAGTCCTTTTCAGGACTAGGTTACATCAGTTCCTATCAGTTTTTGCCAGGCAGGTCTGTGCCAGTGCTGTGCAAGTTTTTTTCACAGCATTTGGCTGAATCTAGCAAAGCTAATCCTTTTTGGCCTATTGCAGAGTGTGTTAGTCAGTGGAGTAGCCTATCTGTGTTGTAAGATATACCACCTGTGTATAGAATACCAATTTTTTTACTGCACCTAGTGAAGTAAAATCTTTTGGGCATAGCATCATTCTATTAGTCCATCTATACTGACCTCCATCAGGTTGCAAATTGAATATAATTTTTTTCTGCATCTAGCTCTGAAAAAATATTTGGGCTTCTAGCAGTGTGTGGGACGTTCTCTATTAGTCCATCTATACTGACCTCCATCAGGTTGCAAACTGAATATATTTTTTTTCTGCATCTACCTCTGAAAAAATATTGGGCTTCTAGCTGTGTGTGGGACTTGTTCTATTAATCCATCTATACAGACCTCCATCAGGTTGCAAACTGAATATAAGTTTTTTCTGCATCTACCTCTGAAAAAATATTTGGGCTTCTAGCAGTGTGTGGGACTTGTTCTATTAGTCCATCTATACTGACCTCCATCAGGTTGCAAACTGAAAATAATTTTTTGCCTGCATCTAGCTCTGAAAAAATATTTGGCCTTCTAGCAGTGTGTGGGACTTTCTCTATTAGTCCATCTATACTGACCTCCATCAGGTTGCAAATTAAAAATAATTTTTATCTGCATCTACCTCTGAAAAAATATTTGGGCTTCTAGCTGTGTGTGGGACTTGTTCTATTAGTCCATCTATACAGACCTCCATCAGGTTGCAAACTGAATATAATTTTTTCTCCATCTAGCTCTGAAAAAATATTTGGCCTTCTAGCAGTGTGTGGGACTTTCTCTATTAGTCAATCTATACTGACCTCCATCAGGTTGCACACTGAATATATTTTTTTTCTGCATCTAGCTCTGAAAAAATATGTGGCCTTCTAGCAGTGTGTGGGACTTTCTCTATTAGTCCATCTATACTGACCTCCATCAGGTTGCAAACTGAATATAATTTTTTTCTGCACCTAGCTCTGAAAAAATATTTGGCCTTCTAGCAGTGTGTGGGACTTTCTCTATTAGTCCATCTATACTGACCTCCATCAGTTTGCAAATTAAAAATAATTTTTATCTGCATCAGGTTGCAAATTAAAAATAATTTTTATCTGCATCTAGCTCTGAAAAAATATTTGGCCTTCTAGCAGTGTGTGGGACTTTCTCTATTAGTCCATCTATACTGACCTCCATCAGGTTGCAAATTAAAAATAATTTTTATCTGCATCTACCTCTGAAAAAATATTTGGGCTTCTAGCTGTGTGTGGGACTTGTTCTATTAATCCATCTATACAGACCTCCATCAGGTTGCAAACTGAATATAATTTTTTTCTGCATCTAGCTCTGAAAAAATATTTGGCCTTCTAGCAGTGTGTGGGACTTGTTCTATTAGTCCACCTATACTGACCTCCATCAGGTTGCAAATTAAAAATAATTTTTTGTCTGCATCTAGCTCTGAAAAAATATTTGGCCTTCTAGCAGTGTGTGGGACTTTCTCTATTAGTCCATCTATACTGACCTCCATCAGGTTGCAAACTGAATATATTTTTTTTCTGCATCTACCTCTGAAAAAATATTGGGCTTGTAGCTGTGTGTGGGACTTGTTCTATTAATCCATCTATACAGACCTCCATCAGGTTGTAAACTGAATAAAAAATTTTTCTGCATCTACCTCTGAAAAAATATTTGGGCTTCTAGCTGTGTGTGGGACTTGTTCTATTAGTCCATCTATACTGACCTCCATCAGGTTGCAAATTGAATATAATTTTTTTCTGCATCTAACCCAGCCAATAGTTTTGGCCTAATACCACAGTTTGGCCACTCAGCTCTGCTCGGTTCCCATACATTGTTTTTTTGTGCAAACAACTCCAGAGTTGTGAATTAGTTAACCACCAAAATGAGTGGAAAAAGGCCTGCTGCTGGTGGAAAGGGGAATAGGCGTGTTGGGAAGGGGAAAAAAGGTTGTGTCCGTGGGGTAGGTGTTAAAGCAACAGTAACATCTGCAGAAGAAAGACCATCTTCCAGCCAAACTAAAATGTCTACTTCTTTTAGCGGACAATGTGATAAGATCCCTTTCTTACGGCCACGCCAATCGCTACAAATTCCAGATGAGGCACAAAAACAGCAGGTGCTTCAACGGATATCAAGTGCTCCTTTAAGTGGGCTCTCCTCCTCTCAACTTCAACATCACAAATACTCCAGTCCTCAAAGGTGTCACCCCAATCGCACTTGCTTCCTCACAGCTCCCAAATCTCCAGCTGCCCGTCTGAGTATGAGGTAGAACAGATGGTTGAGTCTGCAGAGCTGTTTACTCATACTATAGCCTGGGAATCAGAGGTCGACTCCAGCGCTTCTGTGAATCCAGACGAGGAAATGATCTGCACTGATGCCCAGAATCTTTATGAGTCGGATCCAGGACCAGACGCAGAAGGTTCTGACCATAATGTAGACCCTCATTCCCAAACTGTAACTGCTGTTGGTGGAGACAATGAGCAAGACGATGATAAGACTCAAATACCTGATTGGAGCGACAACTTTAGTTTTTTGTCAGGGCAGGAACAGGTTGGCTCTGAGGATGACGGGTGTGATAACGCACAGGGTGATGATGAGGTTGGAGATCCCACTTACTGTCAACCCACAGTCAGCCAAGAGATGAGGTCAGCAGAGGAGGTGGAGGAAGATGCTAGTGACGACGAGGTCAGGTTGCGCCTTCCTGGACAGAGACGTAATACTGGAAGCACGTCAACAACTGCATCCTCAAACACAACTCTGCCTCTCACCACAAGTCGTGGTGGCTCTTCAGGTCACATGGGTGCTAAGCCTTGCATAGCCTGGGCATTTTTTCAGATCGATAAAGATGACCCAACTCGTGTTATCTGTAACATTTGTCAGCAAAAGCTAAGTAGAGGCCAAAAAATACATAGTTTGAGTACTTCATGCATGAACCGGCACATGGACATGAAGCATAAGTTGCAGTGGGAAGGTCACTGTGCTACAATGCGGCCTAGCCGGCCGGGCCAACCACCGTCTGCCATATCTTGTGCATCCGCGGCCTCTTCATCCTCTGTGACTGGGGGGACAGCAGTCACACCTGTTTTGGGGCGCAGACCTGCCACCTCTTTACCCGCAACAGCCAGCGTGATTGGCAGGTCATCATTTTCTTTGGAGGTGGTAACACCAGCTGGTGTTGAGCGCTGTCCGACATCGATAGCACCACCTTTGGATCAAGGCAACCTAACATGTCCGCCTGCATCTTCCTCACAGACCGGCAGTTTGCCGGGGACACCCTTATCAACCCAATCTAAGCACAATAGCCAGCCCTCGGTACCTCAGATGTGGACAAGTAAAAGACCATTTCCTCCAAGCCATGAGAAAGCTAAGAGGTTGAATTTCACCATCTGCAAGCTCTTGGCTACAGAAATGCTGCCTTTCCGACTTGTGGACACAGAGGATTTTCGAGACCTTATGTCCGTCGCAGTGCTCCAGTACCAGATGGCCAGTCGGCACTACTTCTCAAAGAAAGGTGTGCCTGCGCTCCACCAGCATGTCGCACACAACATCACCGCTTCTTTGAGAAACTCTGTGTGTGACAGGGTGCATTTCACCACAGACACTTGGACGAGTAGGCATGGACAGGGGTGTTACATGTCGCTGACTGGGCACTGGGTAACTATGGTGACAGCAGGACAAGGGGCTGCTGTCCAAGTCTTGCCGTCCCCATGAGTTGTGCGTCAATCCTCTTTATGTCAAAGTTCCTCCACTTCTTCTGCCTCCTCAACCTCCTCTCGGTCTTCCACCTGCACCCAAAGCCTGTCTGGTCATGCCACAAGCTTTCTAACTGCGCAGAAGGGATCCTGCACACCTCCTTACTATGCTGGCAGTAGGGCTCAACGTCATCAGGCGGTTTTTACATTGAAATGTCTGGGAAATGTGAGTCACACAGCTGAGGAGTTGTGGTCAGCTCTGGAGAACCAATTTCATGAATGGTTGTCTCCACTGGACCTGAAACCAGGGAAGGCCGTGTGCGACAATGCTGCAAACCTGGGTGCGGCCCTTCGCCGGGGCAATGTCACACACGTGCCTTGTATGGCTCACGTGTTGAACCTGGTTGTCCAGCAATTTTTAGCCCACTATCCCAGACTAGATGGCCTTCTGCAGAGGGCACGGTCGCTGTGTGCTCACTTCCGCCGTTCGCATCCCGCAGCTCAGCGACTTACATCTCTACAGAAGTCGTTGGGCCTGCCACTTCACCGGCTAAAATGCGATGTGCCTACCCGGTGGAATTCAACTCTGCACATGTTGCAGCGACTGTGGCAGCACCGACAAGCCCTGGTGCAATATGATCTGACGTATAGCCTGGGCCAATGAGATCCAGAGGTGGGGCAAATCACGCTGGAGGAGTGGTCTCAGATCAGGGACCAATGCACCCTTCTGCACAGTTTTGAAATGGCGACGAAGATGTTTAGTGCTGACGATGCCATTATCAGCATGACTATTCCGGTGATTTACATGCTGGAGCACATGTTAAACAGAATTCGGAGTCAGGTGGTGGCACAAGAGGAGGTGGAGGAAGTAGAGGAGGAGGAGTTGTATGCGGAAGGGCTAACATCTGCAAGGTCCAGACGGTCGGCAGCACCAAGGCGGCAGGCATGTGAGGGTGGGGGAGATGGTTTTACCAGGGCGCATGGTAGCAGCCAAACTAGTGAGGAAGGTGCAGGAGCCCAGGAAGAAGTGGAGGACGAACTGATGGAAGACTCATCAGATGAGGGAGACCTTGATCACATTTCTGTTGTGCGAGGTTGGGGGGAGAGGACAGAGGAAGGAAGCATGATTGCTACCTCGCCACCAACAGAACAGGGACTTGGTGCTCCTGGATGCGCAACACACATGAGTGCCATCTTGCTGCACTACCTGCAACATGACCCTCGAATTGTGAGAATTAGAAATAATCCTGACTACTGGGTTGCCACACTGTTAGATCCCCGGTACAAAAGTAAATTTGCAGAAATTATTCCTGCCATAGAAAGGGATGCACGCATGCAGGAGTATCAGCAGAGACTGTTGCAGAATCTTACATGTGCTTTTCCACAAAATACAAGTGGTGCACGTAGTGAATCTCACAGTTCCAACTTGCCAACCGTGGGACCGTCAAGTGTTCAGCACTCAAACCGTAACAGAACCACAGTATCTGCTGGTAACATCAATTTTGCGGAATCATTTCACCACTTTTTTAGCCCATCCTTTGCAAGGCCACAGGAGACAAGAAGTCTGACACATAGTCAACGCCTAGAGACGATTGTACAGGAGTATCTCCAAGTAAACATTGAAGCCATGACTGTGTCACTGGACCCTTGCTCTTTTTGGGCTTCCAATCTGGATAAATGGCCGGAGCTAGCCACTTACGCCTTGGAGATCTTGTCATGCCCCGCAGCCAGCGTTCTGTCTGAACGTGTGTTCAGCGCTGCTGGTGGTGTGCTGACAGATAAGCGCACGCGGCTCTCCACTGATAATGTAGACAGACTCACGTTTATAAAGATGAACAAATCATGGATCCGAAACGACTTTTCTACCCCTGTGTCATCCTGGGGAGAGTAAAAGCTTGATGATTGGTTAAAATCACCCTACCAACCATTTTAAGCTTTCAAATTACTAATCATGTTTATCTGTATCTTGGCTGGAAAATAATTTGGGCTTTGTAGCAGTGTGCAGCACTGATCCTATTAGGCCATCTATACTAAAGCTTCACCAGATTTAAAATTAAAAATAATTTTTAGCTGCATCTAGCCCGGAAAATAATTTTGGGGCTCCGAGATGCGCAAGACACATAAGTGCCTTCTTGCTGCACTACCTGCAGCATGACCCTCATATTGTCAGAATTCGAAGTAATCATGACTACTGGGTTGCCACACTCTTAGATCCCCCAAACTTTTCGATCAACCTTTTCATTTTAATAAAGACCAACAAAATGGTCATTTTTGAAATTATAAGCATTAGCAGGTTGTTAGAAACTGAAATCAAACAGTTTTCACCTCAAAACTTTATTCTAGGTGATGTTACATTTTCACATAGGACCCCTTGTTCGAAAGGAGCTTCTGAACTCTCTCGTCCATTGAATTTGTCAGGTTTTGGATGGTTTCTGCTTCAATTGTTTTGCATGAGGACAGAATACCCTCCCAGAGCTGTTGCTTAGACGTGAACTGCCTCCCGCCATCATAGACACTCCTTTTAATGATGCTCCAAAGGTTCTGAATGGGGTAGAGGTCAGGGGAGCATGGGGGTCACACCATAAGTTTGTCCCCTTTTATGCCCATATCAGCCAGAGATGCAGATGTTTTATGTGCAGCATGAGATGGTGCATTATCATGCAAAAAAATGATCTTGCTGTGAAATACACGGTTCTTCTTCTTGAACCATGGCAGGAAGTGCTGTTTGAGAAAATCCACATACATTATGGAGTTCATCTTTAGCGCCTTCAGGGATCCTAAAGGGGCCGACAATCTCTATCCCCATGATTCCAGCCCAAAACATTACTCCACCTCCTCCTTGTTGGCGCTGTAGCCGTGTTTGCGTGGGGTGTCCATCAACCAGCCATCCTCCACTCCATCCATCTGGACCATCGAGCGCTGCACGGCACTCATCCGTGAACAAAACAGTTTTGAAATCAGTCTTCATGTAATGTTTGGCCCACTGGAGCCGTTTCTGCTTGTGTGAAGTGGATAGAGGAGGTCGACAGGATGGCGTATGCACAGCTGCAAACCTCTGAAGGACCCTGCATCTTGTTGTTCGGGGGACGTTGGAGGCACCAGCAGCTTCAAAAACTTGTCTGCTGCTATGACAAGGCATTTTTGCCGCTGCTCTTTCAACCTGACGTAATTGCCTGTAGGAAAGAGTCCTCAATTTGCCCTTATCAGCACGCACACGTGTGTACTGTGAATCAGCTACATACTTCTTGATTGCCAAGACACTTCATCCTGATCATCGCACAATGTTGATTGTAATCATGCCTTGACCTAAACACTCCACAATTTGTTGCTTCTCAGCAGCCGACACATCCTTTTTCTTTCCCATTTTGGCAGAAAATGTAGGCTGCTTAATAATGTGAGACAGCCTTCTTAAGTAGTCTTGCCTTTCATTGGACACACCTGCCAAACTAATTAGCACAGGTGTCTGCAATTGCTTACAGTGATATAAAGAGCCCTGACACACATCACCATCAATGAGTTTAACTGACAAACAAACAAATTCTTCCCTTATCACTCCTAAACAATTTTTGCATAATAATTTGGAACACAGTGTACATGTGCTTTTCCACAAAACACCAGTGGTTCACGTAGTGAATCTTACAGTTCTAACTTGCCAACCGTGGTCTGTATGGAGTTGTTCAATAAAGGGCCCAAAATTAAGATAACATAGATGGGAGAGGTCTCTATGAATAGGAATTCCTAAGTATTTGATACCCTGTGAGGGCCACGCAAAGGGAAAGTTGGACTGGATGGAATCCTATATGGATTTGGGGAGGGAGACATCGAGGGCCTCAGACTTCGCTGCATTGATTTTAAAATTTGACCATGTAACAAAGTGATCTATTTCAGCCATAACAGCATGGATGGATATATGTGATTGAGTGATATATACTAGTACATCATCAGCAAATAGAGAGCACTTGTACTCGGTGCCTCCCACCTCAATCCACCTAATATTGGGGTTATGGCGAATTGATGAGAGCAGGTGCTCCGTCACTAGGATGTATAAGAGAGGGGACAGAGAACATCCCTGCCTTGTCCCATTGGTGATTGTGAAAGGTGATGAAAATGTTCTGACGCGCCCCCTGGGCCTTGGGACACCCGGAGCCGGACCCTTTTTGGTGGATGCTGGTGGTTGTAGTCTCCGTGGCGGCGACCCGGTTCCGTGGCTCAGGGCGGTCAAACCAGTGGCGGAACTATTTATGTGGTTTTGATGTTTAAATGTCCGACTACGCCACCCGTGGATTGCGGTCAGAGTGAACCGCCGCTACAGGGCAGACCGCTGAGGCTGGTGTTGTGGGTGCAGCAGAACGTAGCATAACTCCCCACGGGAGGAGTATAGCCTCAGGGCAGTGTATGCGGAGGATGGGGGTGATGGTGCAGGGCAGCAGCAGTAACGACACGGAGTCAGTGATGCAGTCCAGGGCCTTTACTCACAGTTCTTATTATCCAGACCACGTCTGCAGGTAACGGCTGCCCACGTCGTACTGTGCTCACCAGGTGAGGGGCTCAGACAACTCCCAGATAACTTTGGAGCGCTTCACAGGACCCCCTTTGTGTGTCCTTTGTCTGGCCTTTCTTACCAACCCTTCTGTCCGGCTGCCTCGGGCCTCCTCTTGGCAAACTTGGCGCCAGTTTCCCTGACCCTATGTGGTGCCTTCCTAGCGGGTGTAGCGAGGGGCTGCACCACATAAAATGTCACAGCCTCCTGTTTCTAGCTGAGGGTCGTTTCCTGCCTCCACTAGTTTCGGGGACCGGTCTCCCCCTTTGGCCTGACCCCTCCACGCAGGTGGATTCGGGCGTGCGGTGGCGACTCGCCCGTCCGCACCCCTGGTTTCCCTTCGTTCCTCGTTCCTGGAGCCTTCTCCGCTCCTCTTCCTTCCATCTCCCTCTTCCAGGCCTGGGCCTCTGTTACTAGGCCCGCCTCCGGAGCAGAGCTCATGCAGAGCCCCTGCTCCCTGCCACTTCTGCTCAGACTTCTCTGCACTGAACTAAGATGGTGCCCACCTTTTATACTCCCTTCTCAATGCACCCAGGAACTGCTTCCTCCCTGCTCCTGCACTACAGGGTTCCCCTTCCTCAGTGTTCCCTCCCCCCACTCCAGCCAGGGACAGGGACTGTCGTGCCCATCTCAGGGGCATATTGGTCGCCCTGCCCCATGGCAATGTGGTGTAATGCATGCAGGTGTCGGGTCCTGATCCACACTACATCCTTACCTGAGAGTGAGATATCACACCTCTGGGTGAGGTGCAATACCTCTGTAGCAACCGAGCCCTCAGGGTGCTACAGTTCCATTTATCTTCAGCCTAGGTGACGTATTGCGATACAGGGCCGTGATTTTGGCTATAAAAGGGTCCCCTAGACCCCTACCCCAAGCTTTTTAAGAGAATCATATATGGCGTGCCAGGAGACTCTATAGAATGCTTTCTCAGCATCCAATGAGAGTATCTAATTACAAATTTTTAACTGCATCTAGCCCAGGAAATACTTTGTGCCTAGTAGCAGTGTCTGCTAGTCAGCGGATTATCCCGGCTGTTAAGCAAGCTACACCACCTGTAGTTTGGACACTTAATTTTTTCAAAGGAAATGCTTCGGGACCACGGGATACTCAGTGAAGAGCAACAGGAGGCACCCCAAGGCATAGGGGCTGGGACTGGCAGTAGGATGCCTTGCGGTGGACAGCCGAGCTCGATCCTTATAAAAGCTTTTTAACTGCAGCAGCTTTAGTGGACGCTACTGGAGCTGGAATTACGCGGCTGCTGGCATGAGACTTGCCCACCAATAGATCCTTGTAAATGGATTTAAAGTGTATTCATTCAAATTAGAGAGACAATTTAAATTAAAAAGCTTAGAGCTGCCTCCACCACAGGGGGGCTCGCTCGACCCACCAGCGGACAGGCACCAGTATTGGGAAAGGGGGGCTGGCCGTCAGGGTTCACCGCGGCTCTGGCACAATCCCGGCGACGCGGAGGTGGCACGGGCAGGAGCGGACTGAACGTGTCGGCTTCTCACTTTTTGGATTTTAGAAGGGCATGACATGCCTATATCTGTGTCTCCCCCTAATTTTACTCCTCCACCTCTTTTCTTTTCGCATGACTATATGTACTTGTCACTTTTCCATGTGTTAGTTGTGTCTTCTGAGCAGTTTGTCAGCTTTTGGACACCTTTGAAGGTGTTTTCTATGTGTTTCTATGTGTTTTTGTTTGCCTGCCATTGGTTTTAACGGTGTTCGAAGGTGTTCGACGAACAGTTCGACGAACAGTTCGGCGAACACACGGGTGTTCAACGAACCGAACTCGAACACTACGGGGGTGGCTCAACACTAATCCTGCACACCTCCTTACTATGCTGGCAGTAGGGCTCAACGTCATCAGGCGGTTTTTACTTTCAAATGTCTGGGAAATGTGAGTCACACAGCTGAGGAGTTGTGGTCAGCTCTGGAGAACCAATTTCATGAATGGTTGTCTCCACTGGACCTAAAACCAGGGAAGGCCGTGTGCGACAATGCTGCAAACCTGGGTGCGGCCCTTTGCCGGGGCAATGTCACACACGTGCCTTGTATGGCTCACGTGTTGAACCTGGTTGTCCAGCAATTTTTAGCCCACTATCCCTGACTAGATGGCCTTCTGAAGAGGGCATGGTCGCTGTGTGCTCACTTCCGCCGTTAGCGTCCCGCAGATCAGCGACCTACATCTCTACAGAAGTCGTTGGGCCTGCCACTTCACCGGCTAAAATACGATGTGCCTACCCGGTGGAATTCAACTCTGCACATGTTGCAGCGACTGTGGCAGCACCGACAAGCCCTGGTGCAATACGTTCTGATGTATAGCCTGGGCCAACGAGATCCGGAGGTGGGGCAAATCACGCTGGTGGAGTGGTCTCAGATCAGGGACCTATGCACCCTTCTGCACAGTTTTGAAATGGCGACGAAGATGTTTAGTGCTGACGATGCCATTATCAGCATGACTATTCCGGTGATTTACATGCTGGAGCACATGTTAAACAGAATTCGGAGTCAGGTGGTGGCACAAGAGGAGGTGGAGGAAGTAGAGGAGGAGGAGTTGTATGCGGAAGGGCTAACATCTGCAAGGTCCAGACGGTCGGCAGCACCAAGGCGGCAGGCATGTGAGGGTGGGGGAGATGGTTTTACCAGGGCGCATGGTAGCAGCCAAACTAGTGAGGAAGGTGCAGGAGCCCAGGAAGAAGTGGAGGACGAACTGATGGAAGACTCATCAGATGAGGGAGACCTTGATCACATTTCTGTTGTGCGAGGTTGGGGGTAGAGGACAGAGGAAGGAAGCATGATTGTTACCTCGCCACCAACACAACAGGGACTTGGTGCTCCTGGATGCGCAACACACATGAGTGCCTTCTTGCTGCACTACCTGCAACATGACCCTCGAATTGTGAGAATTAGAAATAATCCTGACTACTGGGTTGCCGCACTGTTAGATCCCCGGTACAAAAGTAAATTTGCAGAAATTATTCCTGCCATAGAAAGGGATGCACGCATGCAGGAGTATCAGCAGAGACAGTTGCAGAATCTTACATGTGCTTTTCCACAAAACACCAGTGGTGCACGTAGTGAATCTCACAGTTCCAACTTGCCAACCGTGGGACCGTCAAGTGTTCAGCACTCAAACCGTAACAGAACCACAGTATCTGCTGGTAGCATCAATTTTGCGGAATCATTTCACCGCTTTTTTAGCCCATCCTTTGCAAGGCCACAGGAGACAAGAAGTCTGACACATAGTCAACACCTAGAGACGATGGTACAGGAGTATCTCCAAGTAAACATTGAAGCCATGACTGTGTCACTGGACCCTTGCTCTTTTTGGGCTTCCAATCTGGATAAATAGCCGGAGCTAGCCACTTACGCCTTGGAGATCTTGTCATGCCCCGCAGCCAGCGTTCTGTCTGAACGTGTGTTCAGCGCTGCTGGTGGTGTGCTGACAGATAAGCGCACGCGGCTCTCCTCTGATAATGTAGACAGACTCACGTTCTTAAAGATGAACAAATCATGGATCCGAAGCGACTTTTCTACCCCTGTGTCATCCTGGGGAGAGTAAAAGCTTGATGATTGGTTAAAATCACCCTACCAACCGTTTTAAGCTTTCAAATTACTAATCATGTTTATCTGTATCTTGACTGGAAAATAACTTGGGCTTTGTAGCAGTGTGCAGCACTGATCCTATTAGCCCATCTATGCTAAGCTCCACCAGATTTAAAATTAATAATAATTTTTAGCTGCATCTAGCCCGGAAAATAATTTTGGGGCTCCGAGATGCGCAAGACACATAAGTGCCTTCTTGCTGCACTACCTGCAACATGACCCTCATATTGTCAGAATTCGAAGTAATCATGACTACTGGGTTGCCACACTCTTAGATCCCCCAAACTTTTCGATCAACCTTTTCATTTTAATAAAGACCAAAAAAATGGTCATTTTTGAAATTATAAGCATTAGCAGGTTATTAGAAACTGAAATCAAACAGTTTTCAACTCAAAACTTTATTCTAGGTGATGTTACATTTTCACATAGGACCCCTTGTTCGAAAGGAGCTTCTGAACTCTCACGTCCATTGAATTTGTCAGGTTTTGGATAGTTTCTGCTTCAATTGTTTTGCATGAGGACAGAATACCCTCCCAGAGCTGTTGCTTAGATGTGAACTGCCTCTCGCCATCATAGACACTCCTTTTGATGATGCTCCAGAGGTTCTGAATGGGGTAGAGGTCAGGGGAGCATGGGGGTCACACCATAAGTTTTTCCCCTTTTATGCCCATATCAGCCAGAGATGCAGATGTTTTATGTGCAGCATGAGATGGTGCATTATCATGCAAAAAAATGATCTTGCTGTGAAATACATGGTTCTTCTTCTTGAACCATGGCAGGAAGTGCTGTTTGAGAAAATCCACATACATTATGGAGTTCATCTTTAGCGCCTTCAGGGATCCTAAAGGGGCCGACAATCTCTCTCCCCATGATTCCAGCCCAAAACATTACTCCACCTCCTCCTTGTTGGCGCTGTAGACGTGTTTGCGTGGGTGTCCATCAACCAGCCATCCTCCACTCCATCCATCTGGACCATCGAGCGCTGCACGGCACTCATCCGTGAACAAAACAGTTTTGAAATCAGTCTTCATGTAATGTTTGGCCCACTGGAGCCGTTTCTGCTTGTGTGAAGTGGATAGAGGAGGTCGACAGGATGGCATATGCACAGCTGCAAACCTCTGAAGGACCCTGCATCTTGTTGTTCGGGGGACGTTGGAGGCACCAGCAGCTTCAAAAACTTGTCTGCTGCTATGACAAGGCTTTTTTGCCGCTGCTCTTTTAACCTGACGTAATTGCCTGTAGGAAAGAGTCCTCAATTTGCCCTTATCAGCACGCACACGTGTGTACTGTGAATCAGCTACATACTTCTTGATTGCCAAGACACTTCATCCTGATCATCGCACAATGTTGATTCTAGTCATGCCTTGACCTAAACACTCCACAATTTGTTGCTTTTCAGCAGCCGACACATCCTTTTTCTTTCCCATTTTGGCAGAAAATGTAGGCTGCTTAATAATGTGAGACAGCCTTCTTAAGTAGTCTTGCCTTTCATTGGACACACCTGCCAAACTAATTAGCACAGGTGTCTGCAATTGCTTACAGTGATATAAAGAGCCCTGACACACATCACCATCAATGAGTTTAACTGACAAACAAACAAATTCTTCCCTTATCACTCCTAAACACTTTTTGCATAATAATTTGGAACACAGTGTACATGTGCTTTTCCACAAAACACCAGTGGTTCACTTAGTGAATCTTACAGTTCTAACTTGCCAACCGTGGTCTGTATGGAGTTGTTCAATAAAGGGACCAAAATTAAGATAACATAGATGGGAGAGGTCTCTATGAATAGGAATTCCTAAGTATTTGATACCCTGTGAGGGCCAGGCAAAGGGAAAGTTGGACTGGATGGAATCCTATATGGATTTGGGGAGGGAGACATCGAGGGCCTCAGACTTCGCTGCATTGATTTTAAAATTTGACCATGTAACAAAGTGATCTATTTCAGCCATAACAGCATGGATGGATATATGTGATTGAGTGATATATACTAGTACATCATCAGCAAATAGAGAGCACTTGTACTCGGTGCCTCCCACCTCAATCCACCTAATATTGGGGTTATGGCGAATTGATGAGAGCAGGTGCTCCGTCACTAGGATGTATAAGAGAGGGGACAGAGGACATCCCTGCCTTGTCCCATTGGTGATTGTGAAAGGTGATGAAAATGTTCTGATGCACCCCCTGGGTCTTGGGACACCCGGAGCCGGACCCTTTTTGGTGGATGCTGGTGGTTGTAGTCTTCGTGGCATCGACCCTGTTCTGGGGCTCAGGGTGGTCAAACCAGTGGCGGAACTATTTATGTGGTTTTGATGTTTAAATGTCCGACTACGCCACCCGTGGATTGCGGTCAGAGTGAACCGCCGCTGCAGGGCACACCGCTGAGGCTGGTGTTGTGGGTGCAGCAGAGCGTAGCATAACTCCCCACGGGAGGAGTATAGCCTCAGGGCAGTGTATGCGGAGGATGGGGGTGATGGTGCAGGGCAGCAGCAGTAACGACACGGAGTCAGTGATGCAGTCCAGGGCCTTTACTCACAGTTCTTATTATCCAGACCACGTCTGCAGGTAACGGCTGCCCACGTTGTACAGTGCTCACCAGGTGAGGGGCTCAGACAACTCCCAGATAACTTTGGAGCGCTTCACAGGACCCCCTTTGTGTGTCCTTTGTCTGGCCTTTCTTACCAACCCTTCTGTCCGGCTGCCTCGGGCCTCCTCTTGGTAAACTTGGCGCCAGTTTCCCTGACCCTATGTGCTGCCCTCCTAGCGGGTGTAGCAAGGGGCTGCGCCACATAAAATGTCACAGCCTCCGGTTTCTAGCTGAGGGTCGTTTCCTGCCTCCACTAGTTTCGGGGACCGGTCTCCCCCTTTGGCCTGACCCCTCCATGCAGGTGGATTCGGGCGTGCGGTGGCGACTCGCCCGTCCGCACCCCTGGGATCCCTTCGTTCCTCGATCCTGGAGCCTTATCCGCTCCTCTTCCTTCCTTCTCCCTCTTCCAGGCCTGGGACTCTGTTACTAGGCCCGCCTCCGGAGCAGAGCTCATGCAGAGCCCCTGCTCCCTGCCACTTCTGCTCAGACATCTCTGCACTGAACTAAGATGGTGCCCACCTTTTATACTCCCTTCTCAATGCACCCAGGAACTGCTTCCTCCCTGCTCCTGCACTACAGGGTTCCCCTTCCTCAGTGTTCCCTCCCCCCACTCCAGCCAGGGACAGGGACTGTCGTGCCCATCTCAGGGGCATATTGGTCACCCTGCCCCACGGCAATGTGGTGTAATGCATGCAGGTGTCGGGTCCTGATCCACACTCCATCCTTACCTGAGAGTGAGATATCACACCTCTGGGTGAGGTGCAATACCTCTGTAGCAACCGAGCCCTCAGGGTGCTACAGTTCCATTTATCTTCAGCCTAGGTGACGTATTGCGATACAGGGCCGTGATTTTGGCTATAAAAGGGTCCCCTAGACCCCTACCCCAAGCTTTTTAAGAGAATCATATATGGCGTGCCAGGAGACTCTATAGAATGCTTTCTCAGCATCCAACGAGAGTATCTAATTACAAATTTTTAACTGCATCTAGCCCAGGAAATACTTTGTGCCTAGTAGCAGTGTCTGCTAGTCAGCAGATTATCCCGGCTGTTAAGCAAGCTACACCACCTGTAGTTTGGACACTTAATTTTTTCAAAGGAAATGCTTCGGGACCACGGGATACTCAGTGAAGAGCATCAGGAGGCACCCCAAGGCATAGGGGCTGGGACTGGCAGTAGGATGCCTTACGGTGGACAGCCGAGCTCGATCCTTATAAAAGCTTTTTAACTGCAGCAGCTTTAGTGGACGCTACTGGAGCTGGAATTACGCGGCTGCTGGCATGAGACTTGCCCTCCAATAGATCCTTGTAAATGGATTTAAAGTGTATTCATTCAAATTAGAGAGACAATTTAAATTAAAAAGCTTAGAGCTGCCTCCACCACAGGGGGGCTCGCTCGACCCACCAGCGGACAGGCACCAGTATTGGGAGAGGGGGGCTGGCCGTCAGGGTTCACCGCGGCTCTGGCACAAACCCGGCGACACGGAGGTGGCACGGGCAGGAGCGGACTGAACGTGTCGGCTTCTCACTTTTTGGCTTTTAGAAGGGCATGACATGCCTATATCTGTGTCTCCCCCTCCTTTTACTCCTCCACCTCTTTTCTTTTCGCATGACTATATGTACTTGTCACTTTTCCATGTGTTAGTTGTGTCTTCTGAGCAGTTTGTCAGCTTTTGGACACCTTTGAAGGTGTTTTCTATGTGTTTCTATGTGTTTTTGTTTGCCTGCCATTGGTTTTAACGGTGTTCGAAGGTGTTCGACGAACAGTTCGACGAACAGTTCGGCGAACACACGGGTGTTCGACGAACCGAACTCGAACACTACGGGGGTGGCTCAACACTATCAGTCACTTCCGTAATGCTTTTTCTCTGGCCACCTACATCTCCTGAAGCATGGTCCTGTTCCCCTCTGTACCGTAATTTATATCGCAGTCATAGCTCATTTTATTGTCTGTATTCAGCTCTCTCTTTGTCTCTCACATTTCTGATTCTGCTCACTCGTCTCTGGTTCTGCTGACTCGGCTCTGGTTCTGCTCACTTATCTCTGGTTCCACTCACTTGGCTTTCTTTCATTAAGATCACTCTTTCTCACTCAGGGCTGAGGCTTCACTTCACTGGCTTGTGCTGTGCTGGTAATTGTGACTATAAGCCAACTCAGCTATCTCCATAAGTCTACACTGATAACGGCTCTGGCGCCAACTCCTCCCCTTTTCTTGGGCCTTTTATAATTCCAAACTGTTATCACCTGACCTGATGTAATTGCTCCCCTTTGTACCATAACTTTACACTGCAGTCACAGCGCACCAGATTGTCCATATTCCTAACACTTTTCTCTGGTTCCGCTCTCTCAGTTCTGGTTCTGCTCCCTCAACTCTCTCACATGAGGATCACTTTTCCTCACTCAGTGCTGAGTAGTGTTGAGCCACCCCCGTAGTGTTCGAGTTCGGTTCGGTTCGTCGAACACCCGTGTGTTCGCCGAACTGTTCGTCGAACTGTTCGTCGAACACCTTCGAACACCGTTAAAACCAATGGCAGGCAAACAAAAACACATAGAAACACATAGAAAACACCTTCAAAGGTGTCCAAAAGCTGACAAACTGCTCAGAAGACACAACTAACACATGGAAAAGTGACAAGTACATATAGTCATGCGAAAATAAAAGAGGTGGAGGAGTAAAAGGAGGGGGAGACACAGATATAGGCATGTCATGCCCTTCTAAAATCCAAAAAGTGAGAAGGCCTGGAAGAGGGAGAAGGAAGGAAGAGGAGCGGAGAAGGCTCCAGGAACGAGGAATGAAGGGATCCCAGGGGTGCGGACGGGCGAGTCGCCACCGCACGCCCGAATCCACCTGCGTGGAGGGGTCAGGCCAAAGGGGGAGACCGGTCCCTGAACTAGTGGAGGCAGGAAACGACCCTCAGCTAGAAACCGGAGGCTCTGATATTTTATGTGGCGCAGCTCCACGCTACACCCGCTAGGAAGGCACCACATAGGGTCAGGGAAACTGGCGCCAAGTTTACCAAGAGGAGGCCCGAGGCAGCCGGACAGAAGTGTTGGTAAGAAAGGCCAGACAAAGGACACACAAAGGGGGTCCTGTGAAGTGCTCCAAAGTTATCTGGGAGTTGTCTTAGCCCCTCACCTGGTGAGCACAGTACGACGTGGGCAGCCGTTACCTGCAGACGTGGTCTGGATAATAAGAACTGTGAGTAAAGGCCCTGGACTGCATCACTGACTCCGTGTCGTTACTGCTGCTGCCCTGCACCATCACCCCCATCCTCCGCATACACTGCCCTGAGGCTATACTCCTCCCGTGGGGAGTTATGCTACGCTCTGCTGCACCCACAACACCAGCCTCAGCGGTCTGCACTGTAGCGGCGGTTCACTCTGACCGCAATCCACGGGTGGCGTAGTCGGACATTTAAACATCAAAACCACATAAATAGTTCCGCCACTGGTTTGACCGCCCTGAGCCACGGAACCGGGTCGCCGCCACGAAGACTACAACCACCAGCATCCACCAAAAAGGGTCCGGCTCCGGGTGTCCCAAGGCCCAGGGGGTGCGTCAGAACATTTTCATCACCTTTCACAATCACCAATGGGACAAGGCAGGGATGTCCTCTGTCCCCTCTCTTATACATCCTAGTGACGGAGCACCTGCTCTCATCAATTCGCCATAACCCCAATATTAGGTGGATTGAGGTGGGAGGCACCGAGTACAAGTGCTCTCTATTTGCTGATGATGTCCTAGTATATATCACTCAATCACATATATCCATCCATGCTGTTATGGCTGAAATAGATCACTTTGTTACATGGTCAAATTTTAAAATCAATGCAGCGAAGTCTGAGGCCCTCGATGTCTCCCTCCCCAAATCCATATAGGATTCCATCCAGTCCAACTTTCCCTTTGCCTGGCCCTCACAGGGTATCAAATACTTAGGAATTCCTATTCATAGAGACCTCTCCCATCTATGTTATCTTAATTTTGGGCCCTTTATTGAACAATTCCATACAGACCACGGTTGGCAAGTTAGAACTGTAAGATTCACTACGTGAACCGCTGGTGTTTTGTGGAAAAGCACATGTACACCGCGTTCCAAATTATTATGCAAAAAGTGTTTAGGAGTGATAAGGGAAGAATTTGTTTGTTTGTCAGTTAAACTCATTGATGGTGATGTGTGTCAGGGCTCTTTATATCACTGTAAGCAATTGCAGACACCTGTGCTAATTAGTTTGGCAGGTGTGTCCAATGAAAGGCAAGACTACTTAAGAAGGCTCTCTCACATTATTAAGCAGCCTACATTTTCTGCCAAAATGGGAAAGAAAAAGGATGTGTCGGCTGCTGAGAAGCAACAAATTGTGGAGTGTTTAGGTCAAGGCATGACTACAATCAACATTGTGCGATGATCAGGATGAAGTGTCTTGGCAATCAAGAAGTATGTAGCTGATTCACAGCACACACGTGTGCGTGCTGATAAGGGCAAATTGAGGACTCTTTCCTACAGGCAATTACGTCAGGTTGAAAGAGCAGCGGCAAAAAAGCCTTGTCATAGCAGCAGACAAGTTTTTGAAGCTGCTTGTGCCTCCAACGTCCCCCGAACAACAAGATGCAGGGTCCTTCAGAGGTTTGCAGCTGTGCATACGCCATCCTGTCGACCTCCTCTATCCACTTCACACAAGCAGAAACGGCTCCAGTGGGCCAAACATTACATGAAGACTGATTTCAAAACTGTTTTGTTCACGGATGAGTGCCGTGCAGCGCTCGATGGTCCAGATGGATGGAGTGGAGGATGGCTGGTTGATGGACACCCCACGCAAACACGGCTACAGCGCCAACAAGGAGGAGGTGGAGTAATGTTTTGGGCTGGAATCATGGGGAGAGAGATTGTCGGCCCCTTTAGGATCCCTGAAGGCGCTAAAGATGAACTCCATAATGTATGTGGATTTTCTCAAACAGCACTTCCTGCCATGGTTCAAGAAGAAGAACCGTGTATTTCACAGCAAGATCATTATTCTGCATGATAATGCACCATCTCATGCTGCACATAAAACATCTGCATCTCTGGCTGATATGGGCATAAAAGGGGACAAACTTATGGTGTGACCCCCATGCTTCCCTGACCTCTACCCCATTCAGAACCTTTGGAGCATCATTAAAAGGAGTGTCTATGATGGCGGGAGGCAGTTCACATCTAAGCAACAGCTCTGGGAGGGTATTCTGTCCTCATGCAAAACAACTGAAGCAGAAACCATCCAAAACCTGACAAATTCAATGGACGAGAGAGTTCAGAAGCTCCTTTCGAACAAGGGGTCCTATGTGAAAATTTAACATCACCTAGAATAAAGTTTTGAGTTGAAAACTGTTTGATTTCAGTTTCTAACAACCTGCTAATGCTTATAATTTCAAAAATGACCATTTTTTTGGTCTTTATTAAAATGAAAAGGTTGATCGAAAAGTTTGGGGGATCTAAGAGTGTGGCAACCCAGTAGTCATGATTACTTCGAATTCTGACAATATGAGGGTCATGCTGCAGGTAGTGCAGCAAGAAGGCACTTATGTGTCTTGCGCATCTCGGAGCCCCAAAATTATTTTCCGGGCTACATGCAGCTAAAAATTATTTTTAATTTTAAATCTGGTGGAGCTTATTATCGATGGCCTAATAGGATCAGTGCTGCACACTGCTACAAAGCCCAAATTATTTTCCAGTCAAGATACAGATAAACATGATTAGTAATTTGAAAGCTTAAAACGTTTGGTAGGGTGATTTTAACCAATCATCAAGCTTTTACTCTCCCCAGGATGACACAGGGGTAGAAAAGTCGCTTCAGATCCATGATTTGTTCATCTTTATGAACGTAAGTCTGTCTACATTATCAGTGGAGTGCCGCGTGCGCTTATCTGTCAGCAAACCACCAGCAGCGCTGAACACGCGTTCAGACAGAACGCTGGCTGCGGGGCATGACAAGATCTCCAAGGCGTAAGTGGCTAGCTCCGGCCATTTATCCAGATTGGAAGCCCAAAAAGAGCAAGGGTCCAGTGACACAGTCGTGGCTTCAATGTTTACTTGGAGATACTCCTGTACCATCGTCTCTAGGCGTTGACTATGTGTCAGACTTCTTGTCTCCTTTGGCCTTGCAAAGGATGGGCTAAAAAAGTGGTGAAATGATTCCGCAAAATTGATGTTACCAGCAGATACTGTGTTTCTGTTACGGTTTGAGTGCTGAACACTTGACGGTCCCACGGTTGGCAAGTTGGAACTGTGAGATTCACTACGTGCACCACTGGTATTTTGTGGAAAAGCACATGTAAGATTCTGCAACAGTCTCTGCTGATACTCCTGCATGCGTGCATCCCTTTCTATGGCAGGAATAATTTCTGCAAATTTACTTTTGTACCGGGGATCTAACAGTGTGGCAACCCAGTAGTCAGGATTATTTCTAATTCTCACAATTCGAGGGTCATGTTGCAGGTAGTGCAGCAAGATGGCACTCATGTGTGTTGCGCATCCAGGAGCACCAAGTCCCTGTTGTGTTGGTGGCGAGGTAACAATCATGCTTCCTTCCTCTGTCCTCTCCCCCCAACCTCGCACAACAGAAATGTGATCAAGGTCTCCCTCATCTGATGAGTCTTCCATCAGTTCGTCCTCCACTTCTTCCTGGGCTCCTGCACCTTCCTCACTAGTTTGGCTGCTACCATGCGCCCTGGTAAAACCATCTCCCCCACCCTCACATGCCTGCCGCCTTGGTGCTGCCGACCTTCTGGACCTTGCAGATGTTAGCCCTTCCGCATACAACTCCTCCTCCTCTACTTCCTCCACCTCCTCTTGTGCCACCACCTGACTCCGAATTCTGTTTAACATGTGCTCCAGCATGTAAATCACCGGAATAGTCATGCTGATAATGGCATCGTCAGCACTAAACATCTTCGTCGCCATTTCAAAACTGTGCAGAAGGGTGCATAGGTCCCTGATCTGAGACCACTCCTCCAGCGTGATTTGCCCCACCTCTGAATCTCGTTGGCCCAGGCTATACGTCAGAACGTATTGCACCAGGGCTTGTCGGTGCTGCCACAGTCGCTGCAACATGTGCAGAGTTGAATTCCACCGGGTAGGCACATCGCATTTTAGCCGGTGAAGTGGCAGGCCCAACGACTTCTGTAGAGATGTAAGTCGCTGAGCTGCGGGATGCGAACGGCGGAAGTGAGCACACAGCGACCGTGCCCTCTGCAGAAGGCCATCTAGTCTGGGATAGTGGGCTAAAAATTGCTGGACAACCAGGTTCAACACGTGAGCCATACAAGGCACGTGTGTGACATTGCCCCGGCGAAGGGCCGCACCCAGGTTTGCAGCATTGTCGCACACGGCCTTCCCTGTTTTCAGGTCCAGTGGAGACAACCATTCATGAAATTGGTTCTCCAGAGCTGACCACAACTCCTCAGCTGTGTGACTCACATTTCCCAGACATTTCAATGTAAAATCCCCCTGATGACGTTGAGCCCTACTGCCAGCATAGTAAGGAGGTGTGCAGGATCCCTTCTGCACAGTTAGAAAGCTTGTGGCATGACCAGACAGGCTTTGGGTGCAGGTGGAAGACCGAGAGGAGGTTGAGGAGGCAGAAGCAGTGGAGGAACTTTGACATAAAGAGGATTGACGCACAACTCGTGGGGACGGCAAGACTTGGACAGCAGCCCCTTGTCCTGCTGTCACCATAGTTACCCAGTGCCCAGTCAGCGACATGTAACGCCCCTGTCCATGCCTACTCGTTCAAGTGTCTGTGGTGAAATGCACCCTGTCACACACAGAGTTTCTCAAAGAAGCGGTGATGTTGTGTGCGACATGCTGGTGGAGCTCAGGCACACCTTTCTTTGAGAAGTAGTGCCGACTGGGCATCTGGTACTGGGGCACTGCGACGGACATAAGGTCTCGAAAATCTTCTGTGTCCACCAGGCGGAAAGGCAGCATTTCTGTAGCCAAGAGCTTGCAGATGGTGAAATTCAACCTCTTAGCTTTCTCATGGCTAGGAGGAAATGGTCTTTTACTTGTCCACATCTGAGGGACCGAGGGCTGGCTATTGTGCTTAGACGGGGTTGATAAGGGTGTCCCCGGCAAACTGCCGGTCTGTGAGGAAGATGCAGGCGGACATGTTAGGTTGCCTTCATTCAAAGGTGGTGCTATCGATGTCGGACAGCGCTCAACACCAGCTGGTGTTACCACCTCCAAAGAAAATGATGACCTGCCAATCACGCTGGCTGTTGCGGGTAAAGAGGTGGCAGGTCTGCGCCCCAAAACAGGTGTGACTGCTGTCCCCCCAGTCACAGAGGATGAAGAGGCCGCGGATGCACAAGATATGGCAGACGGTGGTTGGCCCGGCCGGCTAGGCCGCATTGTAGCACACTGAGCTTCCCACTGCAACTTATGCTTCATGTCCATGTGCCGGTTCATGCATGAAGTACTCAAACTATGTATTTTTTGGCCTCTACTTAGCTTTTGCTGACAAATGTTACAGATAACACGAGTTGGGTCATCTTTATCGATCTGAAAAAATGCCCAGGCTATGCAAGGCTTAGCACCCATGCGACCTGAAGAGCCACCACGACTTGTGGTGAGAGTCAGAGTTGTGTTTGAGGATGCAGTTGTTGACGTGCTTCCAGTACTACGTCTCTGTCCAGGAAGGCGCAACCTGACCTCGTCGTCACTAGCATCTTCCTCCACCTCCTCTGCTGACCTCATCTCTTGGCTGACTGTGGGTTGACAGTAAGTGGGATCTCCAACCTCATCATCATCACCCTGTGCGTTATCACACCCGTCGTCCTCAGAGCCAACCTGTTCCTGCACTGACAAAAAACTAAAGTTGTCGCTCCAATCAGGTATTTGAGTCTTATCATCGTCTTCCTCATTGTCTCCACCAAGAGGAGTTACAGTTTGGGAATGAGGGTCTACATTATGGTCAGAACCTTCTGCGTCTGGTCCTGGATCCGACTCATAAAGATTCTGGGCATCAGTGCAGATCATTTCCTCGTCTGGATTCACAGAAGCGCTGGAGTCGACCTCTGATTCCCAGGCTATAGTATGAGTAAACAGCTCTGCAGACTCAACCATCTGTTCTACCTCATACTCAGACGGGCAGCTGGAGATTTGGGAGCTGTGAGGAAGCAAGTGCGATTTGGGTGACACCTTTGAGGACTGGAGTATTTGTGATGTTGAAGTTGATGTGGAGGAGAGCCCACTTAAAGGAGCACTTGATATCCGTTGAAGCACCTGCTGTTTTTGTGCCTCATCTGGAATTTGTAGCGATTGGCGTGGCCGTAAGAAAGGGATCTTATCACATTGTCCGCTAAAAGAAGTAGACATTTTAGTTTGGCTGGAAGATGGTCTTTCTTCTGCAGATGTTACTGTTGCTTTAACACCTACCCCACGGACACAACCCTTTTTCCCCTTCCCAACACGCCTATTCCCCTTTCCACCAGCAGCAGGCCTTTTTCCACTCATTTTGGTGGTTAACTAATTCACAACTCTGGAGTTGTTTGCACAAAAAAACAATGGATGGTAACCGAGCAGAGCTGAGTGGCCAAACTGTGGTATTAGGCCAAAACTATTGGCTGGGTTAGATGCAGAAAAAAATTATTTTGAATTTGCAACCTGATGGAGGTCAGTATAGATGGACTAATACAACAAGTCCCACACACAGCTAGAAGCCCAAATATTTTTTCAGAGGTACTGTAGATGCAGATAAAAATTAGTTTTAATTTGCAACCTGATGGAGGTCAGTATAGATGGACTAATAGAGAAAGTCCGACACACTACTAGAAGGCCAAATATTTTTTCAGAGCTAGATGCAGAAAAAAATTATATTCAGTTTGCAACCTGATGGAGGTCAGTATAGATGGACTAATAGAGAAAGTCCGACACACTACTAGAAGGCCAAATATTTTTTCAGAGGTAGATGCAGAAAAAAATATATTCAGTTTGCAACCTGATGGAGGTCAGTATAGATGGATTAATAGAACAAGACCCACACACAGCTAGAAGCCCAATATTTTTTCAGAGGTAGATGCAGAAAAAACTATATTCAGTTTGCAACCCGATGGAGGTCAGTATAGATGGACTAATAGAACAAGTCCCACACACTGCTAGAAGCCCAAATATTTTTTCAGAGGTACTGTAGATGCAGATAAAAATTATTTTTAATTTGCAACCTGATGGAGGTCAGTATAGATGGACTAATAGAGAAAGTCCGACACACTACTAGAAGGCCAAATATTTTTTCAGAGCTAGATGCAGAAAAAAATTATATTCAGTTTGCAACCTGATGGAGGTCAGTATAGATGGACTAATAGAGAAAGTCCGACACACTACTAGAAGGCCAAATATTTTTTCAGAGGTAGATGCAGAAAAAAATATATTCAGTTTGCAACCTGATGGAGGTCAGTATAGATGGACTAATAGAACAAGTCCCACACACTGCTAGAAGCCCAAATATTTTTTCAGAGGTACTGTAGATGCAAATAAAAATTAGTTTTAATTTGCAACCTGATGGAGGTCAGTATAGATGGACTAATAGAGAAAGTCCGACACACTACTAGAAGGCCAAATATTTTTTCAGAGGTAGATGCAGAAAAAAATATATTCAGTTTGCAACCTGATGGAGGTCAGTATAGATGGATTAATAGAACAAGACCCACACACAGCTAGAAGCCCAATATTTTTTCAGAGGTAGATGCAGAAAAAAATATATTCAGTTTGCAACCTGATGGAGGTCAGTATAGATGGATTAATAGAACAAGACCCACACACAGCTAGAAGCCCAATATTTTTTCAGAGGTAGATGCAGAAAAAACTATATTCAGTTTGCAACCTGATGGAGGTCAGTATAGATGGACTAATAGAACAAGTCCCACACACTGCTAGAAGCCCAAATATTTTTTCAGAGGTACTGTAGATGCAGATAAAAATTATTTTTAATTTGCAACCTGATGGAGGTCAGTATAGATGGACTAATAGAGAAAGTCTGACACACTACTAGAAGGCCAAATATTTTTTCAGAGCTAGATGCAGAAAAAAATTATATTCAGTTTGCAACCTGATGGAGGTCAGTATAGATGGACTAATAGAGAAAGTCCGACACACTACTAGAAGGCCAAATATTTTTTCAGAGGTAGATGCAGAAAAAAATATATTCAGTTTGCAACCTGATGGAGGTCAGTATAGATGGACTAATAGAACAAGTCCCACACACTGCTAGAAGCCCAAATATTTTTTCAGAGGTACTGTAGATGCAGATAAAAATTAGTTTTAATTTGCAACCTGATGGAGGTCAGTATAGATGGACTAATAGAGAAAGTCCGACACACTACTAGAAGGCCAAATATTTTTTCAGAGGTAGATGCAGAAAAAAATATATTCAGTTTGCAACCTGATGGAGGTCAGTATAGATGGATTAATAGAACAAGACCCACACACAGCTAGAAGCCCAATATTTTTTCAGAGGTAGATGCAGAAAAAAATATATTCAGTTTGCAACCTGATGGAGGTCAGTATAGATGGATTAATAGAACAAGACCCACACACAGCTAGAAGCCCAATATTTTTTCAGAGGTAGATGCAGAAAAAACTATATTCAGTTTGCAACCTGATGGAGGTCAGTATAGATGGACTAATAGAACAAGTCCCACACACTGCTAGAAGCCCAAATATTTTTTCAGAGGTACTGTAGATGCAGATAAAAATTATTTTTAATTTGCAACCTGATGGAGGTCAGTATAGATGGACTAATAGAGAAAGTCCGACACACTACTAGAAGGCCAAATATTTTTTCAGAGCTAGATGCAGAAAAAAATTATATTCAGTTTGCAACCTGATGGAGGTCAGTATAGATGGACTAATAGAGAAAGTCCGACACACTACTAGAAGGCCAAATATTTTTTCAGAGGTAGATGCAGAAAAAAATATATTCAGTTTGCAACCTGATGGAGGTCAGTATAGATGGACTAACAGAACAAGTCCCACACACTGCTAGAAGCCCAAATATTTTTTCAGAGGTACTGTAGATGCAGATAAAAATTAGTTTTAATTTGCAACCTGATGGAGGTCAGTATAGATGGACTAATAGAGAAAGTCCGACACACTACTAGAAGGCCAAATATTTTTTCAGAGGTAGATGCAGAAAAAAATATATTCAGTTTGCAACCTGATGGAGGTCAGTATAGATGGATTAATAGAACAAGACCCACACACAGCTAGAAGCCCAATATTTTTTCAGAGGTAGATGCAGAAAAAAATATATTCAGTTTGCAACCTGATGGAGGTCAGTATAGATGGATTAATAGAACAAGACCCACACACAGCTAGAAGCCCAATATTTTTTCAGAGGTAGATGCAGAAAAAACTATATTCAGTTTGCAACCTGATGGAGGTCAGTATAGATGGACTAATAGAACAAGTCCCACACACTGCTAGAAGCCCAAATATTTTTTCAGAGGTACTGTAGATGCAGATAAAAATTATTTTTAATTTGCAACCTGATGGAGGTCAGTATAGATGGACTAATAGAGAAAGTCCGACACACTACTAGAAGGCCAAATATTTTTTCAGAGCTAGATGCAGAAAAAAATTATATTCAGTTTGCAACCTGATGGAGGTCAGTATAGATGGACTAATAGAGAAAGTCCGACACACTACTAGAAGGCCAAATATTTTTTCAGAGGTAGATGCAGAAAAAAATATATTCAGTTTGCAACCTGATGGAGGTCAGTATAGATGGACTAATAGAACAAGTCCCACACACTGCTAGAAGCCCAAATATTTTTTCAGAGGTACTGTAGATGCAGATAAAAATTAGTTTTAATTTGCAACCTGATGGAGGTCAGTATAGATGGACTAATAGAATTATGCTATGCCCAAAAGATTTTACTTCACTAAGTGCAGTAAAAAAATTGGTATTCTATACACAGGTGGTATATCTTGCAACACAGATAGGCTACTCCACTGACTAACACACTCTGCAATAGGCCAAAAAGGATTAGCTTTGCTAGATTCAGCCAAATGCTGTGAAAAAAACTTGCACAGCACTGGCACAGACCTGCCTGGCAAAAACTGATAGGAACTCATGTAACCTAGTCCTGAAAAGGACTCCAATTACAATTAGTCTTTACTCCCACAACCTATCTATTTAAGAGCACAGACCTCCCTGATAAAAGTCGTAGGAAATGCTGTAACCTAGTCCTTAAAAGGACTGCAATCACAACTATTCCCTACTCCCAAGCTATCTGTATATTTGTGCGAAAATTGGCTTGAAATTAACAAGGTATAGCGCACACAGCAACAGCGGTGCCGTCTAACACGCAGCTGCAGCAGTGAGAAAATGGTGGCGACGGGGAAAATGGCTTGATCTTATAGGGCAAGGACATGTGACATACACTGCCAATGACACTTGCCCTTGCTTGTGTGAAAAAAAGCACTTCGCTCCGTGTGTGCGCTGCTGATAGGCTGACAGATTGCACCTCCCCACTGTAAATGCGGGAAAGAGAAAAAAAATGGAGATCTTCATTGTTCCTGCAGAGATCCATCCCCTGCCCCTCCCCCCACCCTGCTGTACACTCAAACTGCGTATTAACATTAATTTTCATCATTACTGAGAAAAAATCCAGTTATGATTTTGGTGCACGAACAGTTATCGAACATAACCTCGAACAGCCGAATTTTTCTCAAATTGTTCGTGTTCGCCGAACGGCTCGAACACCGCCCAAAACAGCTCGAATTTGAGATTGGCGAACAGTTCGAGTAGAACAACGCTCATCTCTATTGCTGAGGCTTCAGTTCACTGGTTTAGCTCATGCTACTAATTGTGACTGTAAGCAAGCTAAGCTGCATCCATACGTCTGCCCTAATGGAAAGCTCACATAAAAATAGGCTGGGGATACAATGAAGCACAAACAGGTTCTTATCTGGTACAAAAGAGGGAAAACAAAAAAATGGTTTATGTTCACCTTGTGGGGTTGTGTTTTAAAGGTCACAACTCCTGTTTTAGCTTGTGAAAGCAGAAGACTGCTGTGGATCCATAGAGGCAGATAAAATGTAGGCAAAAGGAAAGATGGATCTAAAATCACACTACCAATCTCTCACCAGATGATGAAAAAACAGTGAAGGGTTCGACTCCTCCCCTTCTCTGCCCTCCTGGACCTTCTATTATTGCTAACTGCAATACAGCTATCACCTAACCTGGTGTCTCCTCTAATCTCTCCCCACAGGGAATATGCACTCCTTTCATCTGTTCCTGCTAATGCAATTCTCTCTGCTTCCCCCTTTCCTACAATCTTTGACCAGGAGATGGCGATGTTTGCTTGAAGACACTCTGATATACTGTATGACTCGCCCCCTGGGCCGTGGGGCACTCGGATCCGGGCAATATGGGAACGATGGGGGTAGTAGTGGCAACCCGGTTCCGTGGCTCAGGGTGGTCAGACCAGTGGTAGTCTGCCATGTGCTGTTGATAATGTCCGACTACGCCACCCGTGGGTTGCGGTTATTATGAACCGCCGCTGCAAGGTAATCCCTTGAGGCTGATGGTGTGTGCAGCTGAGATTGGATATCTCCCCACGGGAAGAGTGTAGCCCCAGGGCAGTGCAATGGACGGTGGGGGTGATGGTGCAGGGAGTCCCAGTACCGGTAGTGCTGGAGGAGCGAGAAAGTACACAGACAACGTACTGCAGTCCAATGTCTTTTACTCACAGTTCATGTGCTCCGGGTCACTTCGGCACCAGTAGTGACCACCCGAGCCGGGCTGCGTCCACCAGGTGTGGGGCTCGGTCAACTCCCAGGCAATTCAGAAGTCTGGCTCAGGACCCCCTTTTATCCTTTCTCTGACCTGCCTCACCAGTGACCCACTTTTGTCCAGCTGCCGCGGATCTGCGCGGGTAAACATGGGCCCCATTCCCCGCTGTCCTATTTTGTGCCTTCCTAGCAGGTTTGATGAGGTGTCGCACCAATAAATGATCACGACCTCCGGTCTTTGGCTGAGGGTTGTTTCTCCTCCACCAACTTGGGATCCGGTACCCTTAATCTGCCTGACCCTTCACCCTGTATTCTCATGAGTTCTTAGGGTCCCTTCCACCTTCTTGTTTCTGAGCCTTTCGACACTTTGGATACTTCTCTTTCTGTTTATGTTCCTTTCTGTTCCTTTCTGTTCCTTTCTTCTACTCCGGCCTTCACTCTAGGCCTGTCTCATGGAGCTGGGCCGAGGCTGAGCCACAGCTTCCTGTCACATCTCCACTCTGCTTCTTCTCTGACTGAACTGACTTCTTCTACTCACAGAACTAAGATGGTGCCCACCTTATATACCCTTCCCTAGTGTGTGAGCTCAGGTGACCAGCAACCAATGAGCTCCTTCCTATGCTCAGAAACCAACCCCTATCTGCTCCTACACCACTAGGTATTCCTCCCCCCTCCCCACTCCAGCTAGGGACATGGTCTGTCGTGCCTGCATTTCTGTTTAATGGGAACACTGTTGATCTGTCCCTCGGAAATGGGGTAAGTGTGCTGTATGCTGCTAACTGAGCCCTGGTCCACACTCCATCCTTACCCGGGAGTGGAATATCACACCTCTGGCAGAGGTGCAATACCCCTGTAGCGGCCGAGCCCTCGGGGCCCTACACTGTACATTATCTGTGGTGTCACTTTTCCATCTCCTTACAAAGTCATAGTCATTGTTTCCTTACTTTAATAACAGCTTGCTATCTCCCGCTCCATACAAAAAGGATACTTTTTGAACTGCTTGAAAAAAAAGCCTTGGTAATTGATCAATAATTTTGTGAATTGCAAACCTGTTAGGGTTCCCTAACAGGGAAAAATTACTTCTAGTTGAGAAGCTTGTACTTCTTCAATTTCAAAACAGTTGTTTTGCTCTCTAAATAAAGGGTTACATTTTAGATGACTTGTGAGAAAGGCATTGCTTCTTTACTTAGGAAAGAAAAAAAGCTATTGATACTCCCCAAAATGTTCCACCACAAACTGTGAGAAAGCTAGGACATTTTCTGTTTTCGCCGCTTCTGTATAAATAGAAGCAGCCAAAACTTCTGCCATCAATAGGGGATATATTTGGACCAATTTTATCATTTAAGCAGTCTAAAAAGTGTGGCACTGCAGTGTGTTGTTAACTAGTCTATTGCTTACCATTGATCACCATCTATTTTCACCAATCCATATAGGTTTAACTTGAAAATTAATAAGGTTGTGTTTGCATTAAAGCACAGTCTCAGGATACTTCACCATGTTATACACCAATTTTAATATAGAAAAAAAAGGGCAACAGTATTTACTAGTGTTGAGCGAACATGCTCGACACTGCTCGGTACTCGCCCGAGCATCACGCTACTCGGGATGTTCGGCGAGCACCGAGCATTTCCGGGTTACTCGGGCGGGAGCTCTGGTCTCCGCCCTGCATGTTTGGCGCTCTTTACAGAGCCAAAGATGCAGGGATTGCCAGCCAGTCACTGTAAAGCCGCAGCCATGTTGCTTGTGGGCATTACAGTGATTGGCTGGCCGCACAGCGTCACCTCGAGTATTTAAAACCGGGCGCCGCCATCTTGGACACAGTCGCTCCGGATCAGACAGTGTAGGGACAGCGCTGCTGATTTAGGGAGAGATAGATCCTGCAAAATAGTTAGTGTAGGGTCTGTAAAGGCTGCCAGATCAAACAAACAGTCATTCTCAGGACTAATATCCATCCCAGGTATATCAGGCAGGCAGGCAGGCAGACTGTATAGGAGACGCAGTGGTTATACCAGCAAACGCTGCATTACAGTCCTGTGTGCTGCTCCTGTTGATGAAATTGCTGGACTTAGCTCCCGGTCCCGGGGGCCAGGAAAAATCCTTTTTTTTTATCTAAATCCTCTTTTTTTTACCTCCTTCACAATGTACAAATACCCATCTTATTAACCTTTTGGTGCCCCCCCCCAAAAAAAAAGTGTGCCTCTGATTTTTCAGACACAAATATATCTGTTGAAAATAGTCTGGTGTAGGCCAGAGAAATAGAAATGTGGTTTTGCAGTTCTATGGGCCATTTGTATCTAAAAAAAACTGTTTGAGTGTGTCGCTCACTGTTCAGGCGCAAATATATATATATTTTAAAAAGCCTGGTATACACCAGTAAATTATTACTATGGTTTTGATGTTCCACGGTAAAACATCTTTATTATCCTGTTTTTGGCATTTTTTGCTGTATAAAAATAGTAAGTGTCTCCCTGATTTTTCAGACACAAATATATCTGTTGAAAATAGTCTGGTGTAGGCCAGAGAGACAGAAGTGTGCTTTTGCAGTTCCACGATAAAAAATCTCTATTATCCTGCTTTTTGCTGTAAAAAAAAAAAATAGTGTCTCCCTTATTTTTCAGACACAAATATATCTGTTGAAAATAGTCTGGTGTAGGCCCGAGAAATACAAGTGTGGTTTTGCAGTTCCACGTTACAAACCTCTGTATTATCCACTTTTGGGCCATTTGTATCTAAAAAAAACAGTTTGAGTGTGTCGCTCACTGTTCAGCCGCAAATATATATATATTTTAAAAAGCCTGGTATACACCAGTAAATTATTACTGTGGTTTTGATGTTCCACGGTAAAACATCTCTATTATCCTGTTTTTGGCATTTTTTGCTGTATAAAAATAATAATAGTGTCTCCCTGAATTTTCAGACACAAATATATCTGTTGAAAATAGTCTGGTGTAGGCCAGAGAGACAGAAGTGTGCTTTTGCTGTTCCACGGTAAAAAATCGCTATTATCCTGCTTTTTGCATTTTTTGCTGTAAAAAAAAAAAAATAGTGTCTCCCTGATTTTTCAGACACAAATATATCTGTTGAAAATAGTCTGGTGTAGGCCCGAGAAATACAAGTGTGGTTTTGCAGTTCCACGGTACAAACCTCTGTATTATCCACTTTTGGGCCATTTGTATCTAAAAAAAACAGTTTGAGTGTGTCGCTCACTGTTCAGCCGCAAATATATATATATTTTAAAAAGCCTGGTATACACCAGTAAATTATTACTGTGGTTTTGATGTTCCACGGTAAAACATCTCTATTATCCTGTTTTTGGCATTTTTTGCTGTATAAAAATAATAATAGTGTCTCCCTGAATTTTCAGACACAAATATATCTGTTGAAAATAGTCTGGTGTAGGCCAGAGAGACAGAAGTGTGCTTTTGCTGTTCCACGGTAAAAAATCGCTATTATCCTGCTTTTTGCATTTTTTGCTGTAAAAAAAAAAAAATAGTGTCTCCCTGATTTTTCAGACACAAATATATCTGTTGAAAATAGTCTGGTGTAGGCCCGAGAAATACAAGTGTGGTTTTGCAGTTCCACGGTACAAACCTCTGTATTATCCACTTTTGGGCCATTTGTATCTAAAAAAAACAGTTTGAGTGTGTCGCTCACTGTTCAGCCGCAAATATATATATATTTTAAAAAGCCTGGTATACACCAGTAAATTATTACTGTGGTTTTGATGTTCCACGGTAAAACATCTCTATTATCCTGTTTTTGGCATTTTTTGCTGTATAAAAATAATAATAGTGTCTCCCTGATTTTTCAGACACAAATATATCTGTTGAAAATAGTCTGGTGTAGGCCAGAGAGACAGAAGTGTGCTTTTGCTGTTCCACGGTAAAAAATCTCTATTATCCTGCTTTTTGCATTTTTTGCTGTAAAAAAAAAAAAATAGTGTCTCCCTGATTTTTCAGACACAAATATATCTGTTGAAAATAGTCTGGTGTAGGCCCGAGAAATACAAGTGTGGTTTTGCAGTTCCACAGTACAAACCTCTGTATTATCCACTTTTGGGCCATTTGTATCTAAAAAAAACAGTTTGAGTGTGTCGCTCACTGTTCAGCCGCAAATATATATATATTTTCAAAAGCATGGTATACACCAGTAAATTATTACTGTGGTTTTGATGTTCCACGGTAAAACATCTCTATTATCCTGTTTTTGGCATTTTTTGCTGTATAAAAATAATAATAGTGTCTCCCTGATTTTTCAGACACAAATATATCTGTTGAAAATAGTCTGGTGTAGGCCAGAGAGACAGAAGTGTGCTTTTGCTGTTCCACGGTAAAAAATCTCTATTATCCTGCTTTTTGTATTTTTTGCTGTAAAAAAAAAAAAAAATACTGTCTCCCTGATTTTTCAGACACAAATATATCTGTTGAAAATAGTCTGGTGTAGGCCCGAGAAATACAAGTGTGGTTTTGCAGTTCCACGGTACAAACCTCTGTATTATCCACTTTTGGGCCATTTGTATCTAAAAAAAACAGTTTGAGTGTGTCGCTCACTGTTCAGCCGCAAATATATATATATTTTAAAAAGCCTGGTATACACCAGTAAATTATTACTGTGGTTTTGATGTTCCACGGTAAAACATCTCTATTATCCTGTTTTTGGCATTTTTTGCTGTATAAAAATAATAATATTGTCTCCCTGATTTTTCAGACACAAATATATCTGTTGAAAATAGTCTGGTGTAGGCCAGAGAGACCGAAGTGTGCTTTTGCTGTTCCAAGGTAAAAAATCTCTATTATCCTGCTTTATGTATTTTTTGCTGTAAAAAAAAAAATAGTGTCTCCCTGATTTTTCAGACACAAATATATCTGTTGAAAATAGTCTGGTGTAGGCCCGTGGTTTTGCTGTTCCACGGTAAAAAATATCTATTATTCAGGTTTTGGTAGTTTTTTCCATAAAGAAAAACAGTAGTGTCTCCTGACTGTTGTGACACAAAAACATATCTGTTGAAAATAGTCTTGTGTAGGCCCAACATCCCAGTGTGGTTTCGCAGTTCCACGGGTCAAATCGCTGTACTATCCAGTTTTGGGCCTTTGGTATCTAAAAAAAAAGCAGTTTGAGTGTGTCGCTCACTGTTCAGCCGCAAATATCTCTATTTAAAAAAGAGTGGTATACCCCAGTAAACAATAACTGTGGTTTTCCTCTTCCACGGTTCTAATCTACTCTTTATTACCCTTTTTCCATTGATAGTGCAAGTGTAAGCTATTTTACTTCATTTACAATGGGCAAGGCGCGTGGTAAGGGACGTGGAAGTGGACGTTCTGGTGATGGTTCTTGCAGAGGACGGGGCCTTGGCCAAGGTGAAAATGTGCCACAACCAACAGCCACATCTTCTCGCTCCCACTTCTTGACCGAATTACTAGGGTAGCACAGAACAACACCAGTATTGAGAACTGATCAGTGTGAACAAGTTATTAATTGGATAGCAGACAATACTTCCAGTTACCTGGGCACCACCACCTCCGGTCTGTCTTCCACACGGTCAACTCTTAGTAGCCGTGAGTGTCGACCGCATACTCCTCCTCACCCTGATGCTCCTTCCTCCCACCATGCCGAGTGTCGTAAGACAGCAAGTGATCCCACACTTGGACACTCTGAAGAGCTGTTCACTGGTCCATTTCCATATTTGGGCCCCTCGCCTGATACGCTTGAAGTGGTGGAAGAGGAGATCCCATGTTGCGATGCCCAAATATTTGAACAGCCACGGCCACAGGAAGTCGATGTTGGCAATCTGTCGCAAGAGGTGCACGATGACGAGACATAATTGCCAGGAAGTGAGGAGGAGGATCGTGGTGCGCAAGTGGAAGAGGAGGAGGTGGTGGATGATCTAGTAACTGACCCAACATGGAAGGAGGACATGCAGAGTGAGGCCAGCAGCACACAGGGGGAGGGAGGCAGAGTACCCCAACAGGCAGGAAGAAGCAGTGTGGTGGCCGCAGACAAAAGGCAGGCAACCGTTCCCCGTAACACCAAAACGAGGGACATTGCCAGTACAAGCGGTAGGTCTTCCAGAGTCTGGAATTTTTTTAAAGACTCTGCTGATAACCCCAAAAAGGCCATATGTTCCACCTGCCATGCCAGCATCAGCAGGGGTGACAAAACTACCAGCCTGACCACCACCAGCATGATCAGGCACATGGCAGCAAAACACCCGACTTTGTGGGGCGAAACCCAGGGTCCACGACCAGTGTCAGCGGGTGTCACCACTGCTTCTTCCACTGTTGTGCGTGCAATAGAACCCCCTGTTGTGTGTGCAAGGCAATCCCCTGTCCATACTGCATGTAAAGATGCCCCCTCCTCTCAGTCTTCACTTGTTATGGCAGTTTCTCAAGAAACAGCATCAACGTCCACATCCACGTCCCACCGCAGCGTTCAATTGTCCATATCCCAGACCTTTGAACGAAAGCGGAAATTCGCAGCTAATGCCCCACAGGCCACAATCCTAAATTTGCACATTTCATGACTGCTTGCATTGGAAATGCTGCCTTTTAGGCTGGTAGAGACGGAATCCTTCCGCAATCTTATGGTGGTGGCCGTCCCTCGGTACTCGGTCCCCAGCCGACACTATTTTGCCCGGTGTGCCATCCCCGCAAAACACAAGCACGTGTCCCAAAGCATCTGCCGTGCCCTCAACAACGCAGTTACTGGGAGAGTCCACCTGACAACGGACACGTGGACAAGTGCTTGTGGCCAGGGACGGTACATCTCTCTGACGGCACACTGGGTAAACATAGTGGAAGCCGGGACCCAATCGGACCTTGGGACGGAACACATCCTCCCCACACCGAGGATTGTGGGCCCTATGTCAGTCAGAGTTGCCCCCACAGTGTACAGCTCCTGCGCATCCTCCTCCTCCTCCTCATGTTCAGCCTCCATCTCAGATATCACCACATCAGTTACAAGCTGGAAGCATTGCAGTACTGCCTCCGCCAAGCGGCAACAGGCTGTGCTGAAACTCATAAGCTTAGGTGATAAACCTCACACTGCTTGTGAGTTGTGGACAGCTGTGAAAGAGCAGGCAGATCTGTGGCTGAGACCGCAGAACCTACATCCCAGCATGGTCGTGTGTGACAATGGCCGTAACCTGGTGGCAGCTCTGAGGCGAGGTGAGATCACACACGTACCATGCCTGGCTCATGTGCTTAACCTCGTGGTTCAGCGTTTTTTTAATTCGTACCCTGAGTTGCCAGATCTGCTCGTGAAAGTACGCCGCCTGTCAGCTCATTTTCGCAAGTCGGCAACAGTTTCCGCCGCCCTTGCTGTGTTGCAGCAGCGTTTGCAGCTTCCGGCACACCGACTGGTGTGTGATGTCCCCACACGTTGGAACTCTACCCTCCACATGTTGCAAAGGTTTTGTGAGCAGAAGAGAGCAGTTGTGGAGTACCAGCTGCAACAAGGCCGTCGATATTCAGGTCAGACTCCACACATAAGACCTCAGGAGTGGACCTGGATGTCTGACATATGTACCATCCTGACAAACTTTGAGGAGGCCACCAAGATGGTGAGTGGCGATGACGCCATCATTAGTGTCAGCATCCCACTTGTCTGTCTTTTGCAATGCTCTCTGCAGAGAATTAAAGAGGAGGCATTGCAGCCAGAGTATGATGAGATGGATCAAGAATCCGTAGCGGGAGATTACACACAGCCCAGCCTCATCTCATCCCAACGTGCATTGGGGGACAATGAGGGAGAGGAGGAGGAGGAGGAGGAAGAACAGGAGCTGCTATCATGCGTTGTAGACGGTAGTACCTGTACAAGTGTCATACCGTCGGTTCAGCGTGGGTGGCCTGAGGACAGGGGGGAGGAGGAAGAGGAGGAGGAGGAGGAGAGCATGGTCAGTCGTCATCTTGGTGAGGACACGGAAATCTTGCCCGTTACCAGTCTGGCACGCATGGCTGACATTATGTTACGCTGCCTTAACCGTGACCCTCGCGTTGTCAAAATGTTGGGTGACAGTCATTACTGGTTGGTGACACTTGTAGACCCCCGCTACAAGGAGAACTTTCACTCTCTTATTCCTGAGGTGGAGAGGTCTACAAAAATGGGGCAATACCAGAAGGCCCTTGCTGCAGAACTCTTAAAAAAATTCCCATCTGAACACGCTAGCGGCAGAGGTCACAGTTCGTTGCCAAACCAAGGCATACAGGCGAGAGAGATGCAACTCCAATCCAGCAGAGGCAGGGGAACACTGTCAACGTTCTGGGACAGTTTTCTGACACCCGCCCAGCTTACAGGCCCTGAGGCATGGGGTACTCTCACAAGGAGTGGAAAGTTTCAATAGATGGTGAGGGAGTACCTTGCCGATCGTACCAGCGTCCTCCGTGATTCCTCTGTGCCTTTTAATTATTGGGTATCCAAGCTGGACACTTGGAATGAACTCGCTCTGTACGCCTTGGAGGTCCTGGCGTGCCCTGCCGCTAGCGTGTTATCGGAGCTTGTTTTTAGTGTCGCTGGGGGAATTATAACTGATAAGCGCACTCGCCTGTCAACTGACAATGCTGACAAGCTGACCCTTATCAAAATGAACCACGGCTGGATTGGGCCAGACTTCTCATCACCACCAAAAGACAGCAGAGTAACATAAAGTCAAATCCACTGTGTTATTTCGGGAGGTGTATTCACATGCACCGCTTCACACCCACACATGGGTATACGCTTCCTCGTTTCGGCTGTTTAATCTTCTTCTCCTTATCCTCAGCCTCCACCACCACTATACCACCAGGGTGCCAGCATTGCAAGTTCCTCCGTCCTAATTTTTGGCAGCTTTTGCTGGGAAAGCATAAGCAAATGCTATGGGAGACCCACTCCCCAATAATGGGACTTATGTTTGTAATATGCTGTACTGCATGGCTCTTGTAAGGGGCATTGCAAGTTGCTCCGTCCTAATTTTTGGCAGCTTTTGCTGGGAAAGCATAAGCAAATACTATGGGAGACCCACTCCCCAATAATGGGACTTATGTTTGTAATATGCTGTACTGCATGGCTCTTGTAAGGGGCATTGCAAGTTGCTCCATCCTAATTTTTGGCAGCTTTTGCTGGGAAAGCATAAGCAAATACTATGGGAGACCCACTCCCCAATAATGGGACTTATGTTTGTAATATGCTGTACTGCATGGCTCTTGTAAGGGGCATTGCAAGTTGCTCCATCCTAATTTTTGGCAGCTTTTGCTTGCAAGGCATAAGCAATACTATGGGACACCCACTCCCCAATAATGGGACTTATGTTTGTAATATGCTGTACTGCATGTGACGCGCCCCCTGGGCCGTGTGTACACGTGTGTGGGATTCCCGGTGCCGGGTCTCTGGGGTCTGTAGTCTCCGTGGCGGTGACCCGGTCCCGTGGCTCAGGCTGGTCAAACCAGTGGCAATCTTTCTTAGGTTTTGAGGTTAATTGTCCGACTGCGCCGCCCGTGGATTGCGGTCAGGGAGTACCACCACTGCGAGGCAGACAGCTGAGGCTGGTGTTGTGTGCGCAGCATAAAATGGGATAACTCACCTCGGGAGGAGTATAGCCTCAGGGCAGTGAGTGTGGATGATGGGGGTGATGGTGCACGAGCGCAGCAGGAATGACTCAGAGTCTTTGCAGTGCAGTTCAGGGTCTTTACTGATGATTATAAGGTAGACCCTCCCGGGAGTACTGGCTAGCATAAGAGGCCTGGTCAGTCTGTGAGCAAGCAGGAGTTCCCCTGGCCAGGTGGAGTTGTATGCCTCCCCGTCTGTCTGCACTCTTCCTGGCTACCTTGCTGTAAGCGGGTAGAAGTAGCCCACATCCCTGAGTGTACCGTGTAGTGCTCACCCGTATGGCTGGTGACTTGGGGCCTTCTGTTAGCCTCCGCTCCACGACGGCGGTGCTGGTCCCTTGCTTGTGACTGAGCCTCCGGGCTTCTATGGCCAGAAGACCTGAAATCCCCTGCCGGCTGGTTTCTGCTGCTGGATATATAAGTCCTCACAGCTTCGGACTCCTGTGTCCGGTTCCTATTGTCTTCTGCCAGGGCGAGCTCTGCTCAGCTTCCAGCCCCTCGTCTTTAGCTCCTAGCTCCTACAGAGCTCCTTGCTGTTACTTTCCCTTGCTCTCACTCTGACTCTGACTGTTCTCTGTTCTCTGACTCACTCAACCCCACCCCAGATCCAGTTTATAAGGGAAGAATTCTCCCCTCCCAGGACTGGGGCAGGAGGATGTTGCATGTTTAAGGGATCCTGACCAGGAAACCTCCCACTTGCTCTCCGACGTAATCTCTATTACTGTGGTGACCAGACCCCTGGGGTGCCACACATGGCTCTTGTAAGGGGCATTGCAGTACCTCATAATTTTTGGAAAGCATTCCATTCACTGCTTAGGCCAACAGTGCACAGTAGACCCAGTTGCTATAAATGGAAAAAAAGGTTTAGTTCAAGCCCTCTGACCTCCATGTCATTTCCAAGGGGCATTGGAGTGCCTCGAAATTTTTGGTAGGCATTGCACTCACTGTATGCCCTATAACTGTGTAGCCGAACCGCTCCTTTTGTTACAGAAACATATCCTACAAGACATATGTGGTTGACTGGCCTGATATTGATGTGAATGGTCCCTGTTCCTCCTGCTCTTCCTCCTTTGCCACTACCTCATCCATCATTTATCACCTGAAACTTTCTTTTAACGGGAGTCATAGAACTTGGATAGTAGCAGGAAAACATCCAGCAATCCTCGGAGGAGGTAGGATATGCGCCAAAACGCTGACCTCCTCAGGCCTAGCCGCTACTACATACATGTGCTTGCATTACAACAAAACAAAGCAGATGCTAACCTGGGAAATAGTGACCACAACATTATACAATTCCACATGTGCTTCAGTAGGGTGCCCAGCAAGGGAGTCACAAAAACACTGAACTTCAGGAGGGCAAAGTTTGATCAGCTATCCCTTATAGACTGGGATAGTATCTTTAGTAATAGGAGCACGGATAGAAAATGGGAAATTTTCAAAACAGTCCTGCATAGTCACTGTAGAAGGTACATACCTTATGGGAATAAAAGGGCTAGGAATAGGAGGAAGCCAATGTGGCTAAATAAGGAAGTCAAGAGGGCAATGAAAAACAAAAAAAGGGCTTTCGGTAAACTTAAACAAGAAGGAAGCGAGGAAGCGCTAATGTCTTATAGGGAAAAGAACAAAATCTGTAAGAAACAAATAAGAATAGCAAAAGAGGAGACAGAGAGACTAATTGCCAAGGAAAGTAAAACGAATCCCAAACTGTTCTTTAACTATATAAACAGTAAAAGGATTAAAACTGATGGAGTTGGCCCATTGAAAAATAACCTGGGTAAAATCATAGAGGGCGATGAAGGTAAAGCAAACCTACTCAATAGCTTCTTCTCCACTGTTTTCACAAAAGAAAACAATTTATCGGAGGAAATGCAGAGTGATAAAGTAAACCCTCCGCTAAATATCACCAACTTAACCCAGGAGGAAGTTCAGAAACGCCTAAATAATATCAAAATAGACAAGTCACCAGGCCCAGATGGCATACACCCCCGGGTACTAAAAGAATTAAGAAATGTGATAGACAGACCGCTGTATCTTATATTCAAGCACTCTTTATGGACAGGGACTGTCCCACTAGACTGGCGCCAAGCAAATGTGGTACCAATATTCAAAAAGGGGTCTAAAAGTGACCCTGGGAACTATAGACCAGTCAGCTTAACGTCTGTTGTGGGTAAATTGTTTGAAGGATTTCTTAGAGATGCTATTGTAGAATATCTTAATGATGATAACTGTCTAACTCTATATCAACATGGATTCATGAGGGATCGCTCCTGCCAAACAAACCTGATCGCCTTCTACGAGGAGGTGAGCTCACAGCTGGACCGGGGAGAGTCAGTGGATGTTGTATACCTTGACTTCTCCAAAGCGTTTGATACCGTGCCACACAAAAGGTTGGTATATAAAATGAGAATGCTTGGTCTGGCGGATAATGTGTGCAAGTGGGTAAATAGCTGGCTGAGTGATAGAAAGCAGAGGGTGGTTATCAATGGAGTAAGCTCAGGGTGTGTCAGGGTTACTAGCGGGGTGCCTCAAGGGTCTGTCTTGGGCCCTATATTATTTAATATATTTATTAATGATCTAGTGGAAGGGTTGCATAGTAAAATAGAAATATTTGCAGATGATACTAAACTTTGTAAAGTAGTTAATACAGATGAGGATAGGGCACAGCTACAGGAGGATTTAGATAAATTGGGGAGTTGGGCCAAAAAATGGCAAATGGGGTTCAATGCCGATAAATGTAAGGTCATGCACATGGGAAAGAAAAACAGCAGTCACCCATACATATTAAATGGGAAACCGTTGGGGAAATCTGACATGGAGAAGGACCTGAGCGCCTTGGTTAATAGCAAATTAAATTGGAGTGCCCAGTGTCAGGCAGCAGCTGCGAAGGCAAATAGAGTCATGGCATGCATCAGAAGAGGAATAGGGGCATATGATGAGAACATTGTTCTTCCTCTGTATAAAGCGCTGGTAAGTAGTGTTGAGCCACCCCCGTAGTGTTCGAGTTCGGTTCGGTTCGTCGAACACCCGTGTGTTCGCCGAACTGTTCGTCGAACTGTTCGTCGAACACCTTCGAACACCGTTAAAACCAATGGCAGGCAAAGAAAAACACATAGAAACACATAGAAAACACCTTCAAAGGTGTCCAAAAGCTGACAAACTGCTCAGAAGACACAACTAACACATGGAAAAGTGACGAGTACATATAGTCATGCGAAAAGAAAAGAGGTGGAGGAGTAAAATGAGGGGGAGACACAGATATAGGCATGTCATGCCCTTCTAAAATCCAAAAAGTGAGAAGCCGACACGGCCAGTCCGCTCCTGCCCGTGCCACCTCCGTGTCGCCGGGTTTGTGCCAGAGCCGCGGTGAGCCCTGACGGCCAGCCCCCCTCTCCCAATACTGGTGCCTGTCCGCTGGTGGGTCGAGCGAGCCCCCCTGTGGTGGAGGCAGCTCTAAGCTTTTTAATTTAAATTGTCTCTCTAATTTGAATGAATACACTTTAAATCCATTTACAAGGATCTATTGGAGGGCAAGTCTCATGCCAGCAGCCGCGTAATTCCAGCTCCAGTAGTGTCCACTAAAGCTGCTGCAGTTAAAAAGCTTTTATAAGGATCGAGATCGGCTGTCCACCGCAAGGCATCCTACTGCCAGTCCCAGCCCCTATGCCTTGGGGTGCCTCCTGATGCTCTTCACTGAGTATCCCGTGGTCCCGAAGCATTTCCTTTGAAAAAATTAAGTGTCCAAACTACAGGTGGTGTAGCTTGCTTAACAGCCGGGATAATCCGCTGACTAGCAGACACTGCTACTAGGCACAAAGTATTTCCTGGGCTAGATGCAGTTAAAAATTTCTAATTAGATACTCTCGTTGGATGCTGAGAAAGCATTCCATAGAGTCTCCTGGAACGCCATATAGGATTCTCTTAAAAAGCTTGGGGTAGGGGTCTAGGGGACCCTTTTATAGGCAAAATCACGGCCCTGTATCGCAATACGTCACCTAGGCTGAAGATAAATGGAACTGTAGCACCCTGAGGGCTCGGTTGCTACAGAGGTATTGCATCTCACTCTCAGGTAAGGATGGAGTGTGGATCAGGACCCGACACCTGCATGCATTACACCACATTGCCGTGGGGCAGGGCGACCAATATGCCCCTGAGATGGGCACGACAGTCCCTGTCCTTGGCTGGAGTGGGGGGAGGGAACACTGAGGAAGGGGAACCCTGTAGTGCAGGAGCAGGGAGGAAGCAGTTCCTGGGTGCATTGAGAAGGGAGTATAAAAGGTGGGCACCATCTTAGTTCAGTGTAGAGAAGTCTGAGCAGAAGTGACAGGGAGCAGGGGCTCTGCATGAGCTCTGCTCCGGAGGCGGGCCTAGTAACAGAGGCCCAGGCCTGGAAGAGGGAGAAGGAAGGAAGAGGAGCGGAGAAGGCTCCAGGAATGAGGAACGAAGGGATCCCAGGGGTGCGGACGGGCGAGTCGCCACCGCACGCCCGAATCCACCTGCGTGGAGGGGTCAGGCCAAAGGGGGAGACCGGTCCCCGAAACTAGTGGAGGCAGGAAACGACCCTCAGCTAGAAACCGGAGGCTGTGACATTTTATGTGGCGCAGCCCCTCGCTACACCCGCTAGGAAGGCACCACATAGGGTCAGGGAAACTGGCGCCAAGTTTACCAAGAGGAGGCCCGAGGCAGCCGGACTGAAGGGTTGGTAAGAAAGTCCAGACAAAGGACACACAAAGGGGGTCCTGTGAAGTGCTCCAAAGTTATCTGGGAGTTGTCTGAGCCCCTCACCTGGTGAGCACAGTACGACGTGGGCAGCCGTTACCTGCAGACGTGGTCTGGATAATAAGAACTGTGAGTAAAGGCCCTGGACTGCATCACTGACTCCGTGTCATTACTGCTGCTGCCCTGCACCATCACCCCCATCTTCCGCATACACTGCCCTGAGGCTATACTCCTCCCGTGGGGAGTTATGCTACGCTCTGCTGCACCCACAACACCAGCCTCAGCGGTCTGCCCTGCAGCGGCGGTATCAAATACTTAGGAATTCCAATTCATAGAGACCTCTCCCATCTATGTTATCTTAATTTTGGGCCCTTTATTGAACAACTCCATACAGACCACGGTTGGCAAGTTAGAACTGTAAGATTCACTACGTGAACCACTGGTGTTTTGTGGAAAAGCACATGTACACTGTGTTCCAAATTATTATGCAAAAAGTGTTTAGGAGTGATAAGGGAAGAATTTGTTTGTTTGTCAGTTAAACTCATTGATGGTGATGTGTGTCAGGGCTCTTTATATCACTGTAAGCAATTGCAGACACCTGTGCTAATTAGTTTGGCAGGTGTGTCCAATGAAAGGCAAGACTACTTAAGAAGGCTGTCCCACATTATTAAGCAGCCTACATTTTCTGCCAAAATGGGAAAGAAAAAGGATGTGTCGGCTGCTGAGAAGCAACAAATTGTGGAGTGTTTAGGTCAAGGCATGACTACAATCAACATTGTGCGATGATCAGGATGAAGTGTCTTGGCAATCAAGAAGTTTGTAGCTGATTCACAGTACACACGTGTGCGTGCTGATAAGGGCAAATTGAGGACTCTTTCCTACAGGCAATTACGTCAGGTTAAAAGAGCAGCGGCAAAAATGCCTTGTCATAGCAGCAGACAAGTTTTTGAAGCTGCTGGTGCCTCCAACGTCCCCCGAACAACAAGATGCAGGGTCCTTCAGAGGTTTGCAGCTGTGCATACGCCATCCTGTCGACCTCCTCTATCCACTTCACACAAGCAGAAACGGCTCCAGTGGGCCAAACATTACATGAAGACTGATTTCCAAACTGTTTTGTTCACGGATGAGTGCCGTGCAACGCTCGATGGTCCAGATGGATGGAGTGGAGGATGGCTGGTTGATGGACACCCCACGCAAACACGGCTAAAGCGCCAACAAGGAGGAGGTGGAGTAATGTTTTGGGCTGGAATCATGGGGAGAGAGATTGTCGGCCCCTTTAGGATCCCTGAAGGGGTAAAGATGAACTCCATAATGTATGTGGAGTTTCTCAAACAGCACTTCCTGTCATGGTTCAAGAAGAAGAACCGTGTATTCCACAGCAAGATCATTTTTATACATGATAATGCACCATCTCATGCTGCACATAAAACATCTGCATCTCTGGCTGATATGGGCATAAAAGGGGACAAACTTATGGTGTGACCCCCATGCTCCCCTGACCTCTACCCCATTCAGAACCTCTGGAGCATCATCAAAAGGAGTGTCTATGATGGCGGGAGGCAGTTCACATCTAAGCAACAGCTCTGGGAGGGTATTCTGTCCTCATGCAAAAGAACTGAAGCAGAGACCATCCAAAACCTGACAAATTCAATGGACGAGAGAGTTCAGAAGCTCCTTTCGAACAAGGGGTCCTATGTGCAAATGTAACATCACCTAGAATATAGTTTTGAGTTGAAAACTGTTTGATTTCAGTTTCTAATAACCTGCTAATGCTTATAATTTCAAAAATGACCATTTTTTTGGTCTTTATTAAAATGAAAAGGTTGATCGAAAAGTTTGGGGGATCTAAGAGTGTGGCAACCCCGTAGTCAGGATTACTTCGAATTCTGACAATATGAGGGTCATGTTGCAGGTAGTGCAGCAAGAAGGCACTTATGTGTCTTGCGCATCTCGGAGCCCCAAAATTATTTTCCGGGCTAGATGCAGCTAAAAATTATTATTAATTTTAAATCTGGTGGAGCTTAGTATAGATGGCCTAATAGAATCAGTGCTGCACACTGCTACAAAGCCCAAATTATTTTCCAGCCAAGGTACAGATAAACATGATTAGTAATTTTAAATCTGGTGGAGCTTAGTATAGATGTCTTAATAGAATCAGTTCTGCACACTGCTACAAAGCCCAAATTATTTTCCAGCCAAGATACAGATAAACATGATTAGTAATTTGAAAGCTTAAAACGGTTGGTGAGGAGATTTTAACAAATCATCAAGCTTTTGCTCTCCCCAGGATGACACAGGGGTAGAAAAGTCGTTTCGGATCCATGATTTGTTCATCTTTATGAACCTGAGTCTGTCTACATTATCAGTGGAGAGCCGCGTGCGCTTATCTGTCAGCACACCACCAGCTGCTCTGAACATACGTTCAGACAGAACGCTGGCTGCGGGGCATGACAAGATCTCCAAGGCGTAAGTGGCTAGCTCCGGCCATTTATCCAGATTGGAAGCACAAAAAGAGCAAGGGTTCAGTGACACAGTCATGGCTTCAATGTTTACTTGGAGATACTCCTGTACCATCGTCTCTAGGCGTTGACTATGTGTCAGACTTCTTGTCTCCTGTGGCCTTGCAAAGGATGGGCTAAAAAAGTGGTGAAATGATTCCGCAAAATTGATGTTACCAGCAGATACTGTGGTTCTTTTACGGTTTGAGTGCTGAACACTCGACGGTCCCACGATTGGCAAGTTGGAACTGTGAGATTCACTGCGTGCACCACTGGTGTTTTGTGGAAAAGCATATGTAAGATTCTGCAACAGTCTCTGCTGATACTCCTGCATGCGTGCATCCCTTTCTATGGCAGGAATAATTTCTGCAAATTTACTTTTGTACCGGGGATCTAACAGTGTGGCAACCCAGTAGTCAGGATTATTTCTAATTCTCACAATTCGAGGGTCATGTTGCAGGTAGTGCAGCAAGAAGGCACTCATGTGTGTTGCGCATCCAGGAGCACCAAGTCCCTGTTGTGTTGGTGGCGAGGTAACAATCATGCTTCCTTCCTCTGTCCTCTCCCCTGAACCTCGCACAACAGAAATGTGATCAAGGTCTCCCTCATCTGATGAGTCTTCCATCAGTTCGTCCTCCACTTCTTCCTGGGCTCCTGCACCTTCCTCACTAGTTTGGCTGCTACCATGCGCCCTGGTAAAAGCATCTCCCCCACCCTCACATGCCTGCCGCCTTGGTGCTGCCGACCGTCTGGACCTTGCAGATGTTAGCCCTTCCACATACAACTCCTCCTCCTTTACTTCCTCCACCTCCTCTTGTGCCACCACCTGACTCCGAATTCTGTTTAACATGTGCTCCAACATGTAAATCATCGGAATAGTCATGCTGATAATGGCATCGTCAGCACTAAACATCTTCATCGCCATTTCAAAACTGTGCAGAAGGGTGCATAGGTCCCTGATCTGAGACCACTCCTCCAGCGTGATTTGCCCCACCTCTGGATCTCGTTGGCCCAGGCTATACGTCAGAACGTATTGCACCAGGGCTTGTCGGTGCTGCCACAGTCGCTGCAACATGTGCAGAGTTGAATTCCACCGGGTAGGCACATCGCATTTTAGCCGGTGAAGTGTCAGGCCCAACGACTTCTGTAGAGATGTAAGTCGCTGAGCTGCGGGATGCGAACGGCGGAAGTGAGCACACAGCGACCGTGCCCTCTGCAGAAGGCCATCTAGTCGGGGACAGTGGGCTAAAAATTGCTGGACAACCAGGTTCAACACGTGAGCCATACAAGGGACGTGTGTGACATTGCCCCGGCGAAGGGCCGCACCCAGGTTTGCAGCATTGTCGCACACGGCCTTCCCTGGTTTCAGGTCCAGTGGAGACAACCATTCAAGAAACTGGTTCTCCAGAGCTGACCACAACTCCTCAGCTGTGTAACTCAAATTTCCCAGACATTTCAAAGTAAAAACCGCCTGATGACGTTGAGCCCTACTGCCAGCATAGTAAGGAGGTGTGCAGGATCCCTTCTGTAGAAAGCTTGTGGCATGACCAGACAGGCTTTGGGTGCAGGTGGAGGACCGAGAGGAGGTTGAGGAGGCAGAAGCAGTGGAGGAACTTTGAGATAAAGAGGATTGACGCACAACTCGTGGGGACGGCAAGACTTGGACAGCAGCCCCTTGTCCTGCTGTCACCATAGTTACCCAGTGCCCAGTCAGTGACATGTAATACCCCTGTCCATGCCTACTCGTCCAAGTGTCTGTGGTGAAATGCACCCTGTCACACACAGAGTTTCTCAAAGAAGCGGTGATGTTGTGTGCAACATGCTGGTGGAGCGCAGGCACACCTTTCTTTGAGAAGTAGTGCCGACTGGGCATCTGGTACTGGGGCACTGCGACGGACATAAGGTCTCGAAAATCCTCTGTGTCCACCAGGCGGAAAGGCAGCATTTCTGTAACCAAGAGCTTGCAGATGGTGAAATTCAACCTCTTAGCTTTCTCATGGCTAGGAGGAAATGGTCTTTTACTAGTCCACATCTGAGGGACCGAGGGCTGGCTATTGTGCTTAGACGGGGTTGATAAGGGTGTCCCCGGCAAACTGCCGGTCTGTGATGAAGATGCAGGCAGACATGTTAGGTTGCCTTGATCCAAAGGTGGTGCTCTCGATGTCGGACAGCGCTCAACACCAGCTGGTGTTACCACCTCCAAAGAAAATGATGACCTGCCAATCACGCTGGCTGTTGGGGGTAAAGAGGTGGCAGGTCTGCACCCCAAAACAGGTGTGACTGCTGTCCCCCCAGTCACAGAGGATGAAGAGGCCGCGGATGCACAAGATATGGCAGACGGTGGTTGGCCCGGCCGGCTAGGCCGCATTGTAGCACAGTGAGCTTCCCACTGCAACTTATGCTTCATATCCATGTGCCGGTTCATGCATGAAGTACTCAAACTATGTATTTTTTGGCCTCTACTTAGCTTTTGCTGACAAATGTTACAGATAACACGAGTTGGGTCATCTTTATCGATCTGAAAAAATGCCCAGGCTATGCAAGGCTTAGCACCCATGCGACCTGAAGAGCCACCACGACTTTTGGTGAGAGGCAGAGTTGTGTTTGAGGATGCAGTTGTTGACGTGCTTCCAGTACTACATCAATGTCCAGGAAGGCGCAACCTGACCTCGTCATCACTAGCATCCTCCTCCACCTCCTCTGCTGACCTCATCTCTTGGCTGACTGTGGGTTGACAGTAAGTGGGATCTCCAACCTCATCATCATCACCCTGTGCATTATCACACCCGTCGTCCTCAGAGCCAACCTGTTCCTGCCCTGACAAAAAACTAAAGTTGTCGCTCCAATTAGGTATTTGAGTCTCATCATCGTCTTCCTCATTGTCTCCACCAACAGGAGTTACAGTTTGGGAATGAGGGTCTACATTATGGTCAGAACCTTCTGCGTCTGGTCCTGGATCCGACTCATAAAGATTCTGGGCATCAGTGCAGATCATTTCCTCGTCTGGATTCACAGAAGCGCTGGAGTCGACCTCTGATTCCCAGGCGATAGTATGAGAAAACAGCTCTGCAGACTCAACCATCTGTTCTACCTCATACTCTGACGGGCAGCTGGAGATTTGGGAGCTGTGAGGAAGCAAGTGCGATTGGGGTGACACCTTTGAGGACTGGAGTATTTGTGATGTTGAAGTTGATGTGGAGGAGAGCCCACATAAAGGAACACTTGATATCCGTTGAAGCACCTGCTGTTTTTGTGCCTCATCTGGAATTTGTAGCGATTGGCGTGGCCGTAAGAAAGGGATCTTATCACATTGTCCGCTAAAAGAAGTAGACATTTTAGTTTGGCTGGAAGATGGTCTTTCTTCTGCAGATGTTACTGTTGCTTTAACACCTATCCCACGGGCACAACTTGTTTTCCCCTTCCCAACACGCCTATTCCCCTTTCCACCAGCAGCAGGCCTTTTTCCACTCATTTTGGTGGTTAACTAATTCACAACTCTGGAGTTGTTTGCACAAAAAAACAATGGATGGGAACCGAGCAGAGCTGAGTGACCAAACTGTGGTATTAGGCCAAAACTATTGGATGGGTTAGATGCAGAAAAAAATTATATTCAATTTGCAACCTGATGGAGGTCAGTATAGATGGACTAATAGAACAAGTCCCACACACAGCTAGAAGCCCAAATATTTTTTCAGAGGTAGATGCAGAAAAAAATTGTATTCAGTTTGCAACCTGATTGAGGTCAGTATAGATGGACTAATAGAGAAAGTCCCACACACTGCTAGAAGGCCAAATATTTTTTCAGAGCTAGATGCAGATAAAAATTATTTTTAATTTGCAACCTGATGGAGGTCAGTATAGATGGACTAATAGAGAATGTCCCACACACTGCTAGAAGGCCAAATATTTTTTCAGAGCTAGATGCAGAAAAAAATTATATTCAGTTTGCAACCTGATGGAGGTCAGTATAGATGGACTAATAGAACAAGTCCCACACACAGCTAGAAGCCCAAATATTTTTTCCTAGGTAGATGCAGATAAAAATTATTTTTAATTTGCAACCTGATGGAGGTCAGTATAGATGGACTAATAGAGAAAGTCCCACACACTGCTAGAATGCCAAATATTTTTTCAGAGCTAGATGCAGACAAAAAATTATTTTGAATTTGCAACGTGATGGAGGTCAGTATAGATGGACTAATAGAACAAGTCCCACACATTGCTAGAAGGCCAAATATTTTTTCAGAGCTAGATGCAGAAAAAAATTATATTCAGTTTGCAACCTGATGGAGGTCAGTATAGATGGACTAATAGAACAAGTCCCACAAACTGCTAGAAGCCCAAATATTTTTTCAGAGGTAGAATCAGAAAAAAATTATATTCACTTTGCAACCTGATGGAGGTCAGTATAGATGAACTAATAGAACAAGTCCCACACACAGCTAGAAGCCCAAATATTTTTCAGAGGTAGATGCAGAAAAAAATTATATTCACTTTGCAACCTGATGGAGGTCAGTATAGATGGACTAATAGAACAAGTCCCACACACAGCTAGAAGCCCAAATATTTTTTCAGAGGTAGATGCAGAAAAAAAATATATTCAGTTTGCAACCTGATGGAGGTCAGTATAGATGGACTAATAGAGAAAGTCCCACACACTGCTAGAAGGCCAAATATTTTTTCAGAGCTAGATGCAGACAAAAAATTATTTTTAATTTGCAACCTGATGGAGGTCAGTATAGATGGACTAATAGAGAATGTCCCACACACTGCTAGAAGGCCAAATATTTTTTCAGAGCTAGATGCAGACAAAAAATTATTTTGAATTTGCAACGTGATGGAGGTCAGTATAGATGGACTAATAGAACAAGTCCCACACACACTGCTAGAAGGCCAAATATTTTTTCAGAGCTAGATGCAGAAAAAAATTATATTCAGTTTGCAACCTGATGGAGGTCAGTATAGAAGGACTAATAGAACAAGTCCCACACACAGCTAGAAGCCCAAATATTTTTTCAGAGCTGGATGCAGAAAAAAATTATATTCAATTTGCAACCTGATGGAGGTCAGTATAGAGGGACTAATAGAACAAGTCCCACACACTGCTAGAAGGCCAAATATTTTTTCAGAGCTACATGCAGAAAAAAAATTATATTCAGTTTGCAACCTGATGGAGGTCAGTATAGATGGACTAATAGAACAAGTCCCACACACTGCTAGAAGCCCAAATAATTTTTCAGAGCTAGATGCATAAAAAAATTATATTCAATTTGCAACCTGATGGAGGTCAGTATAGATGGACTAAAAGAATGATACTGTGCCCAAAAGATTTTACTTCAGTAGGTGCAGTAAAAAAATTGGTATTCTATACACAGGTGGTATATCTTGCAACACAGATAGGCTACTCCACTGACTAACACACTCTGCAATAGGCCAAAAAGGATTAGCTTTGCTAGATTCAGCCAAATGCTGTGAAAAAAACTTGCACAGCACTGGCACAGACCTGCCTGGCAAAAACTGATAGGAACTGATGTAACCTAGTCCTGAAAAGGACTGCAATCACAATTAGTCTTTACTCCCACAACCTATCTATTTAAGAGCACAGACCTGCCTGATAAAAGTCGTAGGAAATTCTGTAACCTAGTCCTTAAAAGGACTGCAATCACAACTATTCCCTACTCCCAAGCTATCTATATATTTGTGCGAAAATTGGCTTGAAATTTACAATGTATAGCGCACACAGCAACAGCCGTGCCATATAACACGCAGCTGCAGCAGTGAGAAAATGGTGGCGACGGGGAAAATGGCTTGGTCTTATAGGGCAAGGACATGTGACATACACTGCCAATGACACATGCCCTTGCTTGTGTGAAAAAAAGCACTTCGCTCCGTGTGTGCGCTGCTGATAGGCTGACAGATTGAACCTCCCCACTGTAAATGCGGGAAAGAGAAAAAAAAATGGAGTTCTTCATTATTCCTGCAGAGATCCATCCCCTGCCCCTCCCCCCGCCCTGCTGTACACTCAAACTGCGTATTACCATTAATTTTCATCATTACTGAGAAAAAATCCAGTTATGATTTTGGTGCACGAACAGTTATCGAACATAACCTCGAACAGCCGAATTTTTCTCAAATTGTTCGTGTTCGCCGAACGGCTCGAACACCGCCCAAAACAGCTCGAATTTGAGATTGGCGAACAGTTCGAGTCGAACAACGCTCATCTCTACTGGTAAGGCCGCACTTAGAATATTGTGCACAGTTCTGGGCTCTGGTGCTCAGGAAAGACATATTGGAGCTAGAGAGGGTACAAAGGAGGGCGACTAAGGTAATAAAGGGAATGGAGGGACTAGAATACCCAGAGAGGTTGTCAAAATTAGGCCTATTTACGTTGGAAAAGAGAAGGCTTAGGGAAGACCTCATAAACATGTATAAATACATCAGGGGGCAGTACAGAGATCTCTCCCATGACCTGTTTATACCAAGGATGGTGACAAAGACGAGGGGGCACACTATGCGTCTGGAGGAAAGGAGGTTCCTGCACCAGTATAGAAGGGGATTCTTTACGGTCAGAGCCGTGAGACTCTGGAACTCTCTGGGAGAGGAAGTGGTGATGTCCAACTCACTTAATGAGTTCAAGAGAGGCCTGGACGCCTTTCTTGAGAACAATAAAATTACACCTTATGCTTAGTTAATTAATCCAGGGATTTAATCTGACTGCCAGATTGGTGTCGGGAAGTGAATTTTTCCTCAATGATGTAAATTGGCCTATACCGCATGGTTTTTTTTTTTGCCTTCCCCTGGATCAACGCTGCGGAATAGCTGCAGTGCACAAGAAATAGGCTGAACTGGATGGACGCTTGTCTTTTTTCGGCCTTATAAACTATGTAACTATGTATATGTAACTATCATCCTCATCATGCTCCTCACCTTGGCACTCTCAACTCCCCTGATGGAGAAGCCAGGGCCCACCGGAGGAGTCTGATAGTCCGGTGGGCTCGGCCAATGCTGCCCTAAAGCAGGCCAGGCTAAGAAAAGTGTGGGAAAGGTTACCGGTACAAATAGGGGTGGCTGGGGACCGAGTATGGCCACCCGGCCACCCCCTGGAGGCTGGGGAGCAAACGGGGACACCCGGCCACCAGGCGGCTGGGGACTGAGTATGGATACCAGGCCGCCGACACAGCCATGGCGTGGTGGCCAGATTCCGCCTCCACATGCCTAAAAGGCCCAATTTAAAGTGCAAGCAAGCAAGCAGTATGGTATTGCAGCCTGGGGGTGGGTGGGTAGCAGGCTGCATACTTGCGCTTGCATTGCAAGGAATGGGAGAGGTACAATTGAACACTGCCCTGGGACAAGGACTTGAATGGGGATAGTTGCAAGTCTGCAATGACAGATGCAAGTGGGAGGCATCTTCGCATGTACCATGAACAGGGGTTTGGCATGCACACACTACAGCGGAATAGGCTCTCCTTCCCACTAAATGCACTGGGGAGGGCACAGGTAATGTTTTGGTATACGCGCTTAATCTTATGTATAAGGCACACCAGGACAAATAGGGGCGGCTGGGGACTGAGTATGGATTCCTCGCTGCCGAAGCAGCCATGAGGTAGTGGCCAGCTTCGGCCTCCTCTAAACTAAAAGGCCCCATTTCAAGTGCAAGCTAGCAGTATGAATTGCAGTCTGGGGGTGGGTGGGTGGCAGGCTGCACACTTACACTTGCATTAAAAGAAAACATAGCAGATGCTAACTTCTGTCATCATCATCATGCTCCTCACCTTGGCACTCTCAACTCCACCAATGGAGAAGTCAGGGCCCACCGGACGAGTCTGGTTTTCTGGTGGGCTCGTCCAATGCTGCCTAAAGCAGGCCGGGCTAAGAAAAGTGTGTGGGGGGATGTTCCAAGGAGAAATGGGGGCGGCTGGGGACCGTTTATGGACACCCGACTGCCCCCAGGCGGCTGGGGACCGTGTGGACACTCGGCCGCGGGGCGGCTGGGGACTGAGTATGGACACCTGGCCGCCGGGCGGCTGGGGACTGAGTATGGATTCCAGGCCGCCAACACAGCCATGACATGGTGGCCAGATTCCGCCTCCACATGCCTAAAAGGCCCAATTTCAAGTTCAAGCAAGCAAGCAGTATGGTATTGCAGCCTGGGGGTGGGTGGGTGGCAGGCTGCATACTTGCGCTTGTATTGCAAGGAATGGGGGAGGTACAATTGAACACTGCCCTGGGACTAGAACTTGCAGAGGGATAGTTGCAAGTCTGCATCTTCTGATGCGGCAAGGATCACCTATGATGGGCACACTTTTAGACAGTGACCTGGGAGTCAGAGATGCTTCCAGGGGTCTTCCCCATGCTGTTCCCATGTCTTTTCAGCACTTTATGCATGTGTCACACAGCACATGGCCAGATAAGGTTGTAAAATGTTAAAATGACATTTCCCGGTGAATGCATTTGTCATAGTTGAAAGCAATACAAAAGTGCAAAAACGCATAAAAAATGCTACTTGTGAACATAGCCGAAGGTGTGGAGGAGTATTTTTGTTTTTGGTCATTTATTTTAACTTATACACAAGTCTTTTCCCTGGAAAGGATGTTCCTTAACATATTTCACAGGAAAAAAGTTTCACTTTCGTTTTATTGTGAGCCTGTAAAAGTGGCTTAATACCTCTGACCACGTTGTTAACAGCAATGAACTGGGGGTCAGAAATGCTTCCTGGGGCGATCCCCATGCTGTCCCCATGTCATTTGAGCACTGTCACTATCGTTTTGGGTACTTGTTAGGCTTTTAAAAGACTCCCGGGGGTGCCACCGCAAAAATGCTCGGGTCTCCCATAGACTTACATTGGGCTCGTTGCTCGGGTCGAGCACCCGAGTATCACGGCGAGCTCGGCCTGAGCTTCGAGCACCCGAGCATTTTAGTGCTCGCTCAACACTAGTATTTACCTGTCCAAGTCACAGAATCGAATGTATTACCAGGATGAAGCAATCCCCATAAATAAAGATGAAGGCAATACAGGTGAAAAATACTGATGAGACAACTACCTACAACTTACCAATTTATGGACCAGGTGATTGCTTAGTATTAAAATTGTACAAAAAGCTTGTATAGGGTGCTGGTCACACATAGGCAGTGTACAGTGTCTGGCTTACAGCCTATTCGTAATGTCCATAATATATGCCCATATTAGATTAGATTAGGTGGGCTGCTAATCGGGACCGACACCATAGTTTATATGTAGTTGTTGATACATGTGATTGCCCTTCTATTTATTTCTGAGGAAGGAATCAAGTATGTCAGAATGCATCAAACCTCCTTAATATGCAATTTGAGGATATGCAGTACTGAGAATCATGGTGACTTTTTTCACCACAAATAAATTTGAGGGAATAACCGGCAAAGCTGACTAATTCAAATTTTAAAACATGCACTCCTCTTTTATCCGTTATGTTAGATTCATTTTCTGTTTCCTCTTTGTACTATCTCATTTGTCATAGTACCACTTGTTATATATATTAATTTACAGTACTGACCAAAAGTTTGGACACACCTTCTCATTTAAAGATTTTTCTGCATTTTCATAGACTATGAAATTTGTGCATTCACACTGAAGGCATCAAAATTATGAATTAACACATGTGGAGTTATATACTTAACAAAAAAGTGTGAAACAACTGAAAATATGTCTTATATTCTAGGTTGTTCAAAGTAGCCACCTTTTGTTTTGATGACTGCTTTGCACACTCTTGGCATTCTCTTGATGAGCTTCAAGAGGTAGTCAACGGAACTGGTTTTCACTTTACAGGTGTGCCCTGTCAGGTTTAATAAGTGGGATTTCTTGCCTTATAAATGCGGTTGGGACAATCAGTTGTGTTGTGCAGAAGTCTGGTGGATACGCAGCTGATAGTCCTACTGAATAAACTGTTAGAATTTGTATTATGGCAAGAAAAAGCAGCTAAGTAAAGAAAAACGAGTGGCTATCATTACTTTAAGAATTGAAGGTCAGTTAGTGCGAAAAATTGGGAAAACTTTGAAAGTGTCCCCAAGTGCAGTTGCAAAAACCATCAAGCGCTTCAAAGAAACTGGCTCACATGAGGACCGCCCCAGGAAAGGAAGACCAAGAGTCACCTCTGCTTCTGAGGATAAGTTTATCCGAGTCACCAGCCTCAGAAATCGCCGGTTAACAGCAGCTCAGATTAGAGACCAGGTCAATGCCACACAGAGTTCTTGCAGCAGACACATCTCTACAACAACTGTTAAGAGGAGACTTTGTGCAGCAGGCCTTCATGGTAAAATAGCTTCTAGGAAACCACTGCTAAGGACAGGCAACAAGCAGAAGACACTTGTTTGGGGTAAAGAACACAAGGAATGGACATTAGACCAGTGGAAATCTGTGCTTTGGTCTGATGAGTCCAAATTTGAGATCTTTGGTTCCAAGCACCGTGTCTTTGTGCGACGCAGAAAAGGTGAACGGATGGACTCTACATGCCTGGTTCCCACCGTGAAGCATGGAGGAGGAGGTGTAATGGTGTGGGGGTGCTTTGCTGGTGAAACTGTTGGGGATTTATTCAAAATTGAAGGCATACTGAAACAGCATGGCTGCCACAGCATCTTGCAGCGGCATGCTATTACATCCGGCTGCGTTTAGTTGGACCATCATTTATTTTACAACAGGACAATGACCTCAAACACTCCTTCAGGCTGTGTAAGCGCTATTTGACCAAGAAGGAGAGTAATGGGGTGCTACGCCAGATGACATGGCCTCCACAGTCACCAGACCAGAACCCAATCAAGATGGTTTGTGGTGAGCTGGACCACAGAGTGAAAGCAAAAGGGCCAACAAGTGCTAAGCATCTCTGGGAACTCCTTCAAGATTGTTGGAAGACCATTTCCGGTGACTACCTCTTGAAGCACATCAAGAGAATGCAAAGAGAGTGCAAAGCAGTCATCAAAGCAAAAGGTGACTACTTTGAAGAACCTAGAATATATGACATATTTTCAATTGTTTTACTCTTTTTTGTTAAGTATATAATTCCACATATGTTAATTCATAGTTTTGATGCCTTCAGTGTGAATGTACAATTTTCATAGTCATGAAAATATAGAAAAATCTTTAAATGAGAAGGTGTGTCCAAACTTTTGGTCTGTACTGTATGTCACTGTAAGATTTCAATTATATCATAAGACTGAATCTATCTTTTGAATGTATATTATTTCATATTGTACAGAGCTTTCTAAGTCAGTATTCTTTCTAATTAAATAATTTCTTTAAACTGTGTTTTACCTCAAAACATTTTCTGCAATGTGAAATATGTAGAAAAATTGTTCCAGAAGAAATAACTTCAGCAGTTATAATAATAAACCTAGAGAATGACAACAATAATAGCCACCGGCAGTCAATAAACAACTTAATATTGTAACCATTTTGATCTGTACAAGAGTAGCAGAATATAATAAGGGTAGTTATTTTCCCTTAGGGTGAATGTGGATTTTTATTATCAGATTCTAAAAACATGAAGATTCAAATGTAAATAAAATGTATAAGGAGCCATTATATGATAAATACATTTTGTATACCATTGTAATAAATACAGGTGAGCAAATCTTTTGAAATTACAATTTTCTGACTTCTAAAAAATTCAATTTGCTTTGAATAAATTTTTGCGAATTTCAACACTGGAAAGCTTGTAATTGCTCATAATATATATGTGCGGGAGTGGGAGACAGAGGAAACCTCTCTGACCATACAGTAAGCGCTTACACTATAAAGGTGAGAGAGTGAGGACCCCAATTGACCATAAGAGCTTAGAATTTAAGATGAGAGAGGACCCTTCTGACTATAAGAGCTTACACTCTACAGAATAGAGCAGACCCCACTGTCCATGAGAGCTTACACGCAACACAAGAGATAGACTTACTTAGTGACTCTGAAGATGGAAAATGACTCTTGTACAAACTGTGCTTCACTGGGAACTGCTGATTTCTGATGGTCCAGGTACTGACCACCACTGTACAAGGTAGAATAATCCTTAAGATTATGAGAGAAATCCACATTTTTATTAATATGTTAATGAGCTCTTAAAATCTATGGACCAGACAAAGATATTCCTGAGAACCTGGCTCTAAAGCTTATTTTAAATGAAAGGTGGCATTTCCAGTGTGAGATATGTAAATAAAGTGGACCCAAACAAATTGTTACTAAGAGCCAGCGTAGGTTATTGATTATTTATTTACAAATTGCCATAAGACAAATAAGCCCTAACTAAAGGTTCTGTGATTATTAAAAAAGTAATCTTTATTATCTATTTATCACCTTATCAGTTCGTGTTGGTCCTACCTTGAAACAATTTTCAAATACTGGTTTGAAGGTTTTAGTTAATACTTATATTAGCCTATCAATTGGGGAAACTCACGGCCAGAGAAGGAGATAGATATTATTGGTATGAAATAACTGCTAATGGACAAATGTCTCACAGGAATTTAGCACTGAGCTCTTTCTAGTAATGAATCTCTCCTTCAGCATCAATCTCATTTATACTGACTTTTGATCTTATATAACCAGTACATAAGGTTAGGAGTATTAGTAATCTGATCAGATAACTAATGATCAGCTGATCATTTTTATTTGCAATGTTTGAGAGTTGGTCCATACTAATTAATGAGGTGTTGGTCCGTGGCCACACCAATTTCTGAGGGCTTTGTGATACTACACTGTGTTCCAAATTATTATGCAAATAATATTTTCTCAGATTTTCCCAAATTACCTATATGAATTGCAGTCATTGTAATTTTCCAGTCAAATAACTATTAGAGTACAATTGAAAGGTTTTTGTACAAACTGCCTATGATAACAGTATATTTTAAAAAAAATAAAAAACTCAAACTGCACTCAAAATGCATGTTCCAAATTATTATGCACAGCAGAGTTTTCAACCTTTTCATTTTAATAAAGAACAAAAAAATTGTCATTTTTAAAATCATAAGCATTAGCAGGTTATTAGAAACTGAAATCAAACAGTTTTCAACTCAAAACTTTATTCTAGGTGATGTTACATTTGCACATAGGACCGCTTGTTTGAAAGGAGCTTCTGAACTCTCTCGTCCATTGAATTTGTCAGGTTTTGGATGGTTTCTGCTTCAATTGTTATGCATGAGGACAGAATACCCTCCCAGAGCTGTTGCTTAGATGTGAACTGCCTCCCGCCATCATAGACATTCCTTTTGATGATGCTCCAGAGGTTCTCAATGGGGTTGAGGTCAGGCGAGCATGAGTGCCACACCATAAGTTTGTCCCCTTTTATGCCCATAGCAGCCAGAGATGCAGATGTGTTATGTGCAGCATGAGACGGGGCATTATCATGTGCACACGGCCTCAAACTCCAGAGAGAATGAAGTACTGCTCTTTCTAAAGCCTCACAAGTAGTAATGAATATCGCCGGCAACTCCCTCTCATACACACCCGGTATTTATACACCTAGGCCAGGGTGCTAATTAGCCAGAGGGAGGTAGCCGCTGGGTCCTAGAGACAGCCAGCCTCTATGAAGTCTGTAATGCCAAATGTAGAGTTCTCCTGCAACCAACTGCAGGGAGACGATCTGTCACCTCTGACACACCCATGAGACACAACAGAGTGCTTCTGCAGATGTTAACACTAATTTTTGGAAATATGAACACTCCTGGTTGGGTCTCCATCTGCTGGGTTTGGTGTAGTGGAAGAGGTGTCGGTCCTAATAATACTATTTCTACTCTAGTGAAATTGATACTACTTTGGTGGCGTCAGCCCCTAGTTTAGGGAAATGTGAACACTCCTGGTTGGGTCACTATCTGCTGGATTGGCTGTAGGGAAGAGGTGTCGGTCCTAATTATATTATTTCTACTCTACTGAAATTGATGCTTCTTCGATTGTGTCTGCCACTAATTTTTGGAAATGTGGAGACTCCTGTCGGGTCTCCATCTGCTTGGTTGGCTGTAGTAGAAGAAGTGTCAGTCCTAATTATACAACTTCTTGTCTAGTGAAATTTATGACACTTTGGTGGGGTCAGCCCCTAAATTAGGGAAATATGAACACTCCTGGTTGCCTGGTTGAGTCTCAGTTGGCTGTTGTGGAAGAGGTGTCAGTCCTAATTATACTATTTCTACTCTACTGAAATTCATGCCACTTTGGTGGCGTCAGCCCCTAAATTAGGGAAATATGAACACTCCTGGTTGAGTCTCCGTTGGCTGTTGTGGAAGAGGTGTCAACCCTAATTCTACTATTTCTACTGTAGTGAAATTGATGCCACTTTAGTGGTGTCTGCCCCTAATTTGATCTGTTTTGGCAGCTTTTGAGGCCATTTGAAGGTGTTGTGTATGTGTCTGGTTGGCACCCATTGAATCCAATCGATTTAGGATCTGTGTTGAATGAGCACTAAAATGCTCGGGTGCTCGAAGCACAGGCCAAGCTCGCCGTGATACTCGGGTGCTCGACCCGAGCAACGAGCCCTATGTTAGTCTATGGGAGACCCGAGCATTTTTGCGGCAGCACCACCGGCAGTCTTTTAAAAGCCTAAAAGTGCCCAAAACGATAGTGACAGTGCTCAAATGACATGGCGACAGCATGGGGATCGCCCCAGGAAGCATTTCTGACCCCCAGGTCACTGCTGTCAACAACGTGGTCAGAGGTATTAAGCCACTTTTAAGGGCTCACAATAAAACGTTCAACAACGAAACTGAAACTGCTTTCCTGTGAAATATGTTAAGGAAGTTCCTTTCCAGGGTAAAGACTTGTGTATAAGGTAAAATAAATAAACAAAAAAAAAAATACTCCTCCACACCTTTGGCTATGTTCACAAGTAGCATTTTTTATGCGTTTTTGCACTTTTGTATTGCTTTCAACCGTGACAAATGCATTCACCGGAAAATGTCATTTTAACATTTTACAACCTTATCTGTGCTGTGTGACACATACATACAGTGCTGAAAAGACATGGGAACAGCATGGGGAAGACCCCTGGAAGCATCTCTGACACCCAGGTCACTGCCTAAAAGTGTGCCCATCAGAAGTGATCCTTGCCGCATCAGAAGATGCAGACTTGCAACTATCCCCGTGCAAGTCCTTGTCCCAGGGCAGTGTTCAATTGTAACTCACCCATTCCTTGCAATACAAGCGAAAGTATGCAGTCAACCATCCACCCACCCACCCGCAGGTTGCAATACTATACTGCTAGCTTGCACTTGAAATGGGGCCTTTTAGTTTGGAGGAGGCCAAAGCTGGCCACTACCTCATGGCTGCGTCGGTGGCGAGGTCTCCATACTCAGTCCCCAGCCGCCACTATCTGTTCCGGGAACCTTCCCCACACTTTTCTTAACCTGGCCTGCTTTAGGGCAGCATTGGACGAGCCCACCAGACAACCAGAGACTCCTCCGGTGGGCCCTGGCTTCTCCATCAGAGGAGTTGAGAGTGCCAAGGTGAGGAGCATGATGATGATGATAGAAGTTAGCATCTGCTTTGTTTTCTTGGAATGCAAGCGTAAGAGTGCAGCCTGCCACCCACCCACCCCCAGGCTGCAATACCATACTGCTAGCTTGCACTTGAAATGGGGCCTTTTAGTTTGGAGGAGGTCGAAGCTGGCCACTCCCTCATGGCTGCTTCAGCATCGAGGTATCCATACTCAGTTCCCAGCCACCTGGCGGCCGGGTGTCCACGCTCGGTCCCCAGCTGCCCCGCGGCCGGGTGTCCACACACGGTCCCCAGCCACCCCTATTTCTCCTGTCACCTTCCCCCACACTTTTCTTAGCCTGGCCTGCTTTAGGGCAGCATTGGACGAGCCCACCAGAAAACCAGACTCCTCCGGTGGGCCCTGGCTTCTCCATCAGGAGAGTTGAGAGTGCCAAGGTGAGGAGCATGATGATGATGATAGAAGTTAGCATCTGCTTTGTTTTCTTGGAATGCAAGCACATGTATGTAATAGCGGCTAGGCCTGAGGTGGTCAGCGTTTTGGCGCATATCCTACCTCCTCCGAGGATTGCTGGATGTTTTCCTGCTACTATCCCAGTTCTATGACTCCCATTAAAACAAAGATTCAGGTGATAAATGATGGATGAAGTGGTGGCAAAGGAGAAAGAGCAGGAGGAACAGGGACCATTCACATCAAATCAGGCCAGTCAACCACATATGTCTTGTAGGATATGTTTCTGTAACAAAAGGAGCGGTTCGACTACACAGTTATAGGGCATACAGTGAGTGCAATGCCTGCCAAAAATTTCGAGGCACTCCAATGCCCCTTGGAAATGACATGGAGGTCAGAGGGCCTTAACTAAACCGTTTTTCCATTTATAGCAACTGGGTCTCCTGTACACTGTTGGCCTAAGCAGTGAATGGAAGGCTTTCCAAAAATTATGAGGAACTGCAATGCCCCTTGAAACAGACGTGGTTTACAGCACACTAAAAACCTTCTACCCATTATTGGGGAGTGGGTCTCCCTTAGTTTTCGCCTTTGCATTGAAAAGCAAAAGCTGACTAAATTTAGGAGGAAACGCAATGCCCGTTGGAAGAGTCGTGGAGGTTAGAGGTAATTAAAAACAACTTTTCAATGTCCCTTGGAAGAGCTGTGGAGTTCAGAGTGGTTTAAGAAGACAGTTTTAATGCCCCTCGGAAGAGACTTGGAGGTCCCAGTAGCTTAACAAGACGGATTTAATGCCCCTCGGAAGAGACGTGGAGGTTCCAGTAGCTTAACAAGAAGGTTTTAATGACCCTTGGAAAAGTGGTGGAGGTCACAGTAGCTTAACAAGATGGTTTTAATGCCCCTCGGAAGAGACGTGGAGGTCCCAGTAGCTTAACAAGACGGATTTAATGCCCCTCGGAAGAGACGTGGAGGTTCCAGTAGCTTAACAAGAAGGTTTTAATGACCCTTGGAAAAGTGGTGGAGGTCACAGTAGCTTAACAAGACGGTTTTAATGCCCCTCGGAAGAGATGTGGAGGTCCCAGTAGCTTAACAAGACGGTTTTAATGCCCCTTGCAAAAGTGGTGGAGCTTACAGTAGCTAAACAAGACAGTTTTAATGCCCCTTGGAAAAGTGGTGGAGGTCACAGTAGCTTAACAAGATGGTTTTAATGCCCCTCGGAAGAGACGTGGAGGTCACAGTAGCTTAACAATATGGTTTTAATGCCCCTTGGAAGAGACGTGGAGGTCCCAGTAGCTTAGCAAGACGGTTTTAATGCCACTTGGAAAAGTGGTGGAGGTCACAGTAGCTTAACAATCCGGTTTTAATGCCCGTCAGAAGAGACGTGGAGGTCCCAGTAGCTCAACAAGACGGTTTTAATGCCCCTTGGAAAAGTGGTGGAGGTCGCAGTAGCTTAACAAGATTGTTTGAATTCCCCTTTGAAGAGACGTGGAGGTCCCAGTAGCTTAACAAGACGGTTTTAATGCCCTTTACAAGAGCCATACAGTACAGCATCTTAAAAACATTATTCCCATTATTGGGGAGTGGGTCTCCCATAGTCTTTGCTTAAGCCTTCCAAGCAAAAGCTGCCAAAAATTAGGACGGAGGAACTTGCAATGCCCCTTACAAGAGCCATGCAGTACAGCATATTACAAACATTATTCCCATTATTGGAGAGTTGGTCTCCCATAGTCTTTGCATATGCATTCCAAGCAAAAACTGCCAAAAATTAGGAGGAAAGGCAATGCCCATTCGAAGAGTCTTGGAGGTTAGAGTTAATTAAAAACAACATTTCAATGCCCCTTGGAAGAGATGTGGAGTTCAGAGTGGTTTAACAAGACATTTTTAATGCCCCTTGGAAGAGACATGGTGCTCCCAGTAGTTTAACAAGACAGTTTTAATGCCCCTTGGAAAAGTGGTGGAGGTCGCAGTAGCTTAACAAGATGGTTTTAATTCCCCTTGGAAAAGTGGTGGAGGTCACAGTAGCTTAACAAGACGTTTTTAATGCCCGGCAGAAGAGACGTGGAGGTCCCAGTAGCTTAACAAGACGGTTTTAATGCCCCTCGGAAGAGACGTGGAGGTTTCAGTAGCTTAACAAGAAGGTTTTAATGACCCTTGGAAAAGTGGTGGAGGTCACAGTAGCTTAACAAGATGGTTTTAATGCCCCTCGGAAGAGACGTGGCGGACCCAGTAGCTTAACAAGATGGTTTTAATGCCCCTTGGAAAAGTGGTGGAGGTCACAGTAGCTTAACAAGACGGTTTTAATGCCCCTCGAAAGAGATGTGGAGGTCCCAGTAGCTTAAGAAGACGGTTTTAATGCCCCTTGGAAAAGTGGTGGAGGTTACAGTAGCTGAACAAGACAGTTTTAATGCCCCTTGGAAAAGTGGTGGAGGTCACACTAGCTTAACAAGATGGTTTTAATGCCCCTCGGTAGAGACGTGGAGGTCACAGTAGCTTAACAAGATGGTTTTAATGCCCCTTGGAAGAGACGTGGAGGTCCCAGTAGCTTAACAAGACGGTTTTAATGCCACTTGGAAAAGTGGTGGAGGTCACAGTAGCTTAACAATCCGGTTTTAATGCCCTTCAGAAGAGACGTGGAAGTCCCAGTAGCTTAACAAGATGGTTTTAATGCCCCTTGGAAAAGTGGTGGAGGTCGCAGTAGCTTAACAAGATGGTTTGAATGCCCCTTGGAAGAGACGTGGAGGTCCCAGTAGCTTAACAAGACGGTTTTAATGCCCCTTACAAGAGCCATACAGTACAGCATCTTAAAAACATTATTCCCATTATAGGGGAGTGGGTCACCCATAGTCTTTGCTTATGCCTTCCAAGCAAAATCTGCCAAAAATTAGGATGGAGGAACTTGCAATGCCCCTTTCAAGAGCCATGCAGTACAGCATATTACAAACATTATTCCCATTATTGGAGAGTGGGTCTCCCATAGTCTTTGCTTATGCCTTGTAAGCAAAAGCTGCCAAAAATAAGGACAGAGGAACTTGCAATGCCCCTTACAAGAGCCATGCAGTACAGCATATTACAAATATTATTCCCATTATTGGGGAGTGGGTCTCCCATAGTCTTTGCTTATGCATTCCAAGCAAAAACTGCCAAAAATTAGGAGGAAATGCAATGCCCGTTCGAAGAGTCGTGGAGGTTAGAGTTAATTAAAAACAACATTTCAATGCCCCTTGGAAGAGATGTGGAGTTCAGAGTGGTTTAACAAGACGCTTTTAATGCCCCTCGGAAGAGACGTGGAGGTCCCAGTAGCTTAACAAGACAGTTTTAATGCCCCTTGGAAAAGTGGTGGAGGTCACAGTAGCTTAACAAGACGGTTTTAATGCCCCTTACAAGAGCCATACAGTACAGCATCTTAAAAATATTATTCCCATTATTGGGGAGTGGGTCTCCCACAGTGTTTGCTTATGCCTTCCAAGCAAAAGCTGACTAAAATAAGGACGGAGGATCTTTCAATAATGGCAACACGGACCACGGTCACCCTGGTGGTATAGTGGTGGTGGAGGCTGAGGATAAGGAGAAGAACATAAAACAGCCGAAATGAGGAAGCGTATACCCATGTGTGGGTGTGAAGCGGTGCATGTCAATACACCTCCCGAAATACTCCGCTGTCATTTGGTGGTGATGAGAAGTCTGGCCCAATCCAGCCCTTGTTCATTTTGATAAGGGTCAGCTTGTCAGCATTGTCAGTTGACAGGCGAGTGTGCTTATCAGCTATAATTCCCCCAGCGGCACTAAATACACGCTCCGATAACACGCTAGCGGCAGGGCAGGCCAGGACCTCCAAAGCGTACAGAGCGAGTTCATTCCAAGTGTCCAGCTTGGATGCCCAATAATTAAAAGGCACAGAGGAATCACGGAGGACGCTGGTACGGTCGGCAAGGTGCTCCTTCACCGTCTTTTGAAACTTTCCACTCCTTGTGAGTGTACCCCGTGCCTCACGGTCTGTCCGAAGGGAGGGTCTGGGAAAACTGTCCCAGAAAGTTGACAGCGTTCTCCTGCCTCTGCTGGATTGGAGTTGCGTCTCTCTCGCATGTACACCTTGGTTAGTCAACAAACTCTGACCTCTGCCGCTAGCGTGTTCAGATGGGAATTTTTTTATCAGTTCTGCAGCAAGGGCCTTCTGGTACTGCCCCATTTTTGTAGACCTCTCCACCTCAGGAATTAGAGAGTGAAAGTTCTCCTTGTAACGGGGGTCTAAAAGTGGCATCATCCTGTAATGACTGTAACCCAACATTTTGACAACGCGAGGGTCACGGTTAAGGCAGCATAACATAAAGTCGAGTCAGACTGGTAACGGGCAAGACTTCCGTGTCCTCACCAAAATGACAACTGACCATGCTCTCCTCCTCTTCCCCCCTGTCCTCAGGCCACCCATGCTGAACCGACTGTATGACAGTTGTACAGGAACTACAGTCTAGAGTGCATAATACAAGCTCCTGTTCTTCCTCCTCCTCCTCCTCTCTCTCATTGTCCCCCAACGCACGTTGGGATGAGATGAGACTGGGCTGTGTGTAATCGACAGCTACGGCTTTTTGATCCATCTCATCATACTCTGGCTGCAATGCCTCCTCTTTAATTCTCTGCAGAGAGCGTTGCAAAAGACAGACAAGTGGGATGCTGACGCTAATGATGGCGTCATCGCCACTCACCATCTTGGTGGACTCCTCAAAGTTTGTCAGGATGGTACATATGTCAGACATCCAGGTCTACTCCTGAGGTCTTATGTGTGGAGCCTGACCTGAATATCAATGGCCTTGTTGCAGCTGGTACTCCACAACTGCTCTCTTCTGCTCACAAATCCTTTGCAACATGCGGAGGGTAGAGTTCCAACATGTGGGGACATCACACACCAGTCGGTGTGACGGAAGCTGCAAACGCTGCTGCAACACAGCAAGGGCGGCAGAAGCTGTTGCCGACTTGTGAAAATGAGCTGACAGGCGGAGTACTTTGACGAGCAGATCTGGCAACTCGGGGTACGATTTAAGAAACCGCTGAACCACGAGGTTAAGCTCATGAGCCAGGCGGCATGGTACGTGTGTGATCTCGCCTCGCCTCAGAGCCGCCACCAGGTTACGGCCATTGTCACACACGACCATGCCTGGAAGTAGGTTCAGCGGTCTCAGCCACAGATCTGCCTGCTCTTTCACAGCTGTCCACAACTCACAAGCAGTGTGAGGTTTCTCACCTAAGCTTATGATTTTCAGCACAGCCTGTTGCCGCTTGGCGGAGGCAGTACAGCAGTGCTTCCAGCTTGTAACTGATGTGGTGATATCTGAGATGGAGGCTGAACATGAGGAGGAGGAGGAGGATGATGCGCAGGAGCTGTATACTATGGGGGCAACTCTGACTGACATAGGGCTCGCAATCCTCGGTGTGGGGAGGATGTGTTCCGTCCCAAGGTCCGACAGGGTCCCGGCTTCCACTATGTTTACCAAGTGTGCCGTCAGGGAGATAATACAGAGGTTTGAACCGTGGAACTGCAAAACCACACTTCTGTTTCTCTGGCCTACATACAGCAGACTACTTTCAACAGATATATTTGTGTCTGAAAAATCAGGGAGACACTATTAGTTTTTTTTTTACGGCAAAAAATGCCAAAAGCAGGATAATAGATATTTTTTGCCGTGAAACAGCAAAACCACAGTTATAATTTACTGGTGTATACCAGACTTTTTTAAATATATATATTTGCGGTTGAACAGTGAGCGACACACTCAAACTGTTTTTTTTTTTAGATACAAATGGCCCAAAAGCGGATAATACAGAAGTTTGAACCGTTGAACTGCAAAACCACACTGCTGTTTCTCTGGCCTACACCAGACTATTTTCAACAGATATATTTGTGTCTGAAAAATCAGGGAGACACTATTAGTAGTGTTGAGCCACCCTCGTATTGTTCGAGTACGGTTCGGTTCGTCGAACACCCGTATGTTCGCCGAACTGTTCTTCGAACTGTTCGTCGAACACCGTCGAACACCGTTAAAACCAATGGCAGGCAAACAAAAACACATAGAAATACATAGAAAACACCTTTAAAGGTGTCCAAAAGCTGACAAACTGCTCAGAAGACACAACTAACACATGGAAAAGTGGCAAGTACATATAGTCATGCGAAAAGAAAGGAGGTGGAGGAGTAAAAGGAGGGGGAGACACAGATATAGGCATGTTATAACCTTCTAAAACCAAAAAAGTGCGAAGCCGACACGACCAGTCCGTTCCTGCCCGTGCGACATCCGTGTCACCTCCTTTGTGCCAGAGCCGCGGTGGACCCTGACGGCCAGCCCCCCTCTCCCAATACTGGTGCCTGTCCACTGGTGGGTCGGACGAGCCCCCCTGCGGTGTAGGCAGGTCTAATCTTTTTAATTTAAATTGTCTCTCTAATTTGAATGAATACACTTTAAATCCTTTTACAAGGATCTATTGGAGGGCAAGTCTCATGCCAGCAGCCGCGTAATTCCAGCTCCAGTAGCATCCACTAAAGCTGCTGCAGTTAAAAATCTTTTATAAGGATCGAGCTCAGCGGTCCACCGGAAGGCGTCCTACCACCAGTCCTACCACCAGTCCCAGCCCCTATGCCTTGGGGTGTCTCCCCGATGCTCTTCACAGAGTGTCCCGGGGGCCCGAACCATTTCCTTTGAAAAAATTAAGTGTCCAAACTACAGGTGGTGTAGCTTGCTTAACAGCTGGGATAATCCGCTGACTAGCAGACACTGCTACTAGGCACAAAGTATTTCCTGGGCTAGATGCAGTTAAAAATTTATAATTAGATACTCTCGTTGGATGCTGAGAAAGCATTCCATGGAGTCTCCTGGCACGCCATATATTATTCCCTTAAAAAGCTTGAGGTAGGGGTCTAGGGGACCCTTTTATAGGCAAAATCTCGGCCCTGTATCGCAATACGTCACCTAGGCTGAACATAAATGGAATATTTTCATCACCTTTCAAAATCACCAATGGGACTAGGCAGGGATGTCCTCTGTCCCCTCTCTTATACATCCTAGTGATGGAGCACCTGCTCTCATCAATTCGCCATAACCCCAATATTAGGTGGATTGAGATGGGAAGCACCGAGTACAAGTGCTCTACATTTGCTGATGATGTACTAGTATATATCACTCAATCACATATATCCATCCCTGCTGTTATGGCTGAAATAGATCACTTTGTTACATGGTCAAATTTTAAAATCAATGCAGCGAAGTCTGAGGCCCTCGATGTCTCCCTCCCCAAATCCATACAGGATTCCATCCAGTCCAACTTTCCCTTTGCCTGGCCCTCACAGGGTATCAAATACTTAGGAATTCGTATTCATAGAGACCTCTCCCGTCTATGTTATCTTAATTTTGGGCCCTTAATTGAACAACTACATACAGTCCACGGTTGGCAAGTTAGAACTGTAAGATTCAATACGTGAACCACTGGTGTTTTGTGGAAAAGCACATGTACACTGTGTTCCAAATTATTATGCAAAAAGTGTTTAGGAGTGATAAGGGAAGAATTTGTTTGTTTGTCAGTTAAACTCATTGATGGTGATGTGTGTCAGGGCTCTTTATATCACTGTAAGCAATTGCAGACACCTGTGCTAATTAGTTTGGCAGGTGTGTCCAATGAAAGGCAAGACTACTTAAGAAGGCTGTCCCACATTATTAAGCAGCCTACATTTTCTGCCAAAATGGGAAAGAAAAAGGATGTGTTGGCTGCTGAGAAGCAACAAATTGTGGAGTGTTTAGGTCAAGGCATGACTACAATCAACATTACCAAGACACTTCATCCTGATCATCGCACAATCAAGAAGTATGTAGCTGATTCACAGTACACACGTGTGCGTGCTGATAAGGGAAAATTGAGGACTCTTTCCTCCAGGCAATTAGGTCAGGTTAAAAGAGCAGTGGCAAAAAAGCCTTGTCATAGCAGCAGACAAGTTTTTGAAGCTGCTGGTGCCTCCAACGTCCCCCGAACAACAAAATGCAGAGTCCTTCAGAGGTTTGCAGCTGTGCGTAAGCCATCCTGTCGACCTCCTCTATCCACTGCACACAAGCAGAAATGGCTCCAGTGGGCCAAACAATACATGAAGACTGACTTCAAAACTGCTTTGTTCACCGATGAGTGCCGTGCAACGCTCGTTGGTCCAGATGGATGGAGTGGAGGATGGCTGGTTGATGGACACCCCACGCAAACACGGCTACATCGCCAACAAGGAGGAGATGGAGTAATGTTTTGGGCTGGAATCATGGGGAGAGAGATTGTCGGCCCCTTTAGGATCCCTGAAGGGGTAAAGATGAACTCCATAATGTATGTGGAGTTTCTCAAACAGCACTTCCTGCCATGGTTCAAGAAGAAGAACCGTGTATTCCGCAGCAAGATCATTTTCATGCATGATAATGCACCATCTCATGCTGCACATAACACATCTGCATCTCTGGCTGATATGGGCATAAAAGTGGACAAACTTATGGTGTGACCTCCATGCTCCCCTGACCTCAACCCCATTCAGAACCTCTGGAGCATCATCAAAAGGAGTGTCTATGATGGCGGAAGGTAGTTCACATCTAAGCAACAGCTCTGGGAGGGTATTCTGTCCTCATGCAAAACAATTTAATCAGAAACCATCCAAAACCTGACAAATTCAATGGACGAGAGAGTTCAGAAGCTCCTTTCGAACAAGGGGTGCTTTGTGCAAATGTAACATCACCTAGAATAAAGTTTTGAGTTGAAAACGGTTTGATTTCAGTTTCTAATAACCTGCTAATGCTTATAATTTCAAAAATTACCATTTTTTTGTTCCTTATTAAAATGAAAACGTTGATCGAAGTGTGTGGGGGATCGAAGAGTGTGACGGATCTAAGAGTGTGGCAACCCAGTAGTCAGGATTACTTCAAATTCTGACAATCTGAGGGTCATGTTGCAAGTAGTGCAGCAAGAAGGCACTCATGTGTCTTGCGCATCTAGGAGACCCAAAATTATTTTCCAGGCAAGATGCAGCTAAAAATTATTATTAATTTGAAAGCTGGTGGAGCTTAGTATAGATGGCATAACAGAATCCGTACTGCAAACTGCTGCAAAGCCCAAATTATTTTCCAGCCTACATACAGATAAACATGATTAGTAATTTTAAATCTGGAGGAGCTTAGTATAGATGGCCTAATATAATCAGTACTGCAAACTGCTACAAAGCCCAAATTATTTTCCAGCCAAGATACAGATAAACATGATTAGTAATTTTAAATCTGGTGGAGTTTAGTATAGATGGCCTAATAGAATCAGTACTGCACACTGCTACAAGGCCCAATTTATTTTCCAGCCAAGATACAGATAAACATGATTAGTAATTTGAAAGCTTAAAATGGTTGGTTAGGTGATTTTAACAAATCATCAAGCTTTTACTCTCCCCAGGATGACACAGGGGTAGAAAAGTCGTTTCGGATCCATGATTTGTTCATCTTTATGAATGTGAGTCTGTCTACATTATCAGTGGAGAGCCGCGTGCGCTTATCTGTCAGCACACCACCAGTAGTGCTGAACAAACATTCAGACAGAAAGCTGGCTGCAGGGCATGACAAGATCTCCAAGGTGTAAGTGGCGAGCTCCGGCCATTTATCCAGATAGGAAGCCAAAAAAGAGCAAGGGTCCAGTGACACAGTCATGGCTTCAATGTTTACTTGGAGATACTCCTGTACCATCGTCTCTAGGCGTTGACTATGTGTCAGACTTCTTGTCTCCTGTGGCCTTGCAAAGGATGGGCTAAAAAAGTGGTGAAATGATTCCGCAAAATTGATGTTACCAGCAGATACTGTGTTTCTGTTACAGTTTGAGTGCTGAACACTCGACGGTCCCACGGTTGGCAAGTTGGAACTGTGAGATTCACTACGTGCACCACTGTTGTTTTGTGTAAAAGCACATGTAAGATTCTGCAACAGTCTCTGCTGATACTCCTGCATGCGTGCATCCCTTTCTATGGCAGGAATAATTTCTGCAAATTTACTTTTGTACCGGGGATCTAACAGTGTGGCAACCCAGTAGTCAGGATTATTTCTAATTTGTCCTCTCCCCCCAACCTTGCACAACAGAAATGTGATCAAGGTCTCCCTCATCTGATGAGTCTTCCATCATTTCATCCTCCACTTCTTCCTGGGCTCCTGCACTTTCCTCACTAGTTTGGCTGCTACCATGCGCCCTGGTAATCCATCTCCCCCACCCTCACATGCCTGCCGCCTTGGTGCTGCTGACCGTCTGGACCTTGCAGATGTTAGCCCTTCCGCATACAACTCCTCCTCCTCTACTTCCTCCACCTCCTCTTGTGCCATCACCTGACTCCGAATTCTGTTTACCATGTGCTCAGGCATGTAAATCACCGGAATAGTCAAGCTGAAAATGGCATCGTCAGCGCTAAACATCTTCGTCGCCATTTCAAAACTGTGCAGAAGGGTGCTTAGGTCCCTGATCTGAGACCACTCCTCCAGCGTGATTTACCCCACCTCTGGATCGCGTTGGCCCAGGCTATACGTCAGAACGTATTGCACCAGGGTTTGTCGGTGCTGCCACAGTCGCTGCAACATGTGCAGAGTTGAATTCCACCGGGTAGGCACATCGCATTTTAGCCAGTGAAGTGGCAGGCCCAACGACTTCTGTAGAGATGTAAGTCGCTGAGCTGCGGGATGCGAACGGTGGAAGTGAGCACACAGCGACCGTGCCCTCTGCAGAAGGCCATCTAGTCTGGGATAGTGGGCTAAAAATTGCTGGACAACCAGGTTCAACACGTGAGCCATACAAGGCACGTGTGTGACATTGCCCCGGCGAAGGGCCGCACCCAGGTTTGCAGCATTGTCGCACATGGCCTTCCCTCGTTTCAAGTCCAGTGGAGACAACCATTCATGAAACTGGTTCTCCAGAGCTGACCACAACTCCTCAGCTGTGTGACTCACATTTCCCAGACATTTCAAAGTAAAAACCGCCTGATGACGTTGAGCCCTGCAGCCAGCATAGTAAGGAGGTGTGCTGGATCCCTTCTGCGCAGTTAGAAAGCTTGTGGCATGACCAGACAGGCTTTGGGTGCAGGTGGGGGACCGAGAGGAGGTTGAGGAGGCAGAAGCAGTGGAGGAACTTTGAGATAAAGAGGGTTGACGCACAACTCGTGGGGACGGCAAGACTTGGACAGCAGCCCCTTGACCTGCTGTCACCATAGTTACCCAGTGACCAGTCAGCGACATGTAACGCAACTGTCCAAGCCTACTTGTCCAAGTGTCTGTGGTGAACTGTACCCTGTCACACGCAGAGTTTCTCAAAGAAGCGGTGATGTTGTGTGCGACATGCTAGTGGAGCGCAGACACATCTTTCTTTGAGAAGTAGTGCCGACTGGGCATCTTTTACTGGGGCACTGCGACGGACATAAGGTCTCGAAAATCCTCTGTGTCCACCAGGCGGAAAGGAAGCATTTCTGTAGCCAAGAGCTTGCAGATGGTGAAATTCAACCTCTTTGCTTTCTCATGGCTAGGAGGAAATGGTCTTTTACTTGTCCACATCTGAGGGACCGAGGGCTGGCTGTTGTGCTTAGATGGGGTTGAGAAGGGTGTCCACGGCAAACTGCCGGTCTGTAAGGAAAATGCAGGCGGACATGTTAGGTTGCCTTGATCCAAAGGTGGTGCTATCGATGTCGGACAGCGCTCAACACCAGCTGGTGTTTCAACCTCAATAGAAAATGATGACCTGCCAATCACGCTGGCTGTTGCGGGTAAAGAGGTGGCAGGACTGCGTCCCAAAACAGGTGTGACTGCTGTCCCCCCAGTCACAAAGGATGAAGAGGCCGCGGATGCACAAGATGTGGCAGACAGTGGTTGGCCTGGCCGGCTAGGCCGCATTGTAGTACAGTGAGCTTCCCACTGCAACTTATGCTTCATGTCCATGTGCCGGTTCATGCATGAAGTACTCAAACTATGTATTTTTTGGCCTCTACTTAGCTTTTGCTGACAAATGTTACAGATGAGACGAGTTGGGTCATCTTTATTGATCTGAAAAAATGCCCAGGCTATGTAAGGCATAGCACCCATGCGACCTGAAGAGCCACCACGACTTGTGGTCAGAGGCAGAGTTGTGTTTGAGGATGCAGTTGTTGTCGTGCTTCCAGCACTACTTCTCTGTCCAGGAAGGCGCAACCTGACCTCGTCGTCACTAGCATCCTCCTCCACCTCCTCTGCTGACCTCATCTCTTGGCTGACTCTTGGCTCATCACCCTTCGTGTTATCACACCCGTCGTCCTCAGAGCCAACCTGTTCCTGCCCTGACAAAAAACTAAAGTTGTCACTCCAATCAGGTATTTGAGTCTCTTCATCGTCTTCCTCATTGTCTCCACCAACAGGAGTTACAGTTTGGGAACGAGGGTCTACATTATGGTCAGAACCTTCTGCGTCTGGTCCTGGATCCGACTCATAAAGATTCTGGGCATCAGTGCAGATCATTTCCTCGTCTGGATTCACAGAAGCGCTGGAGCCGACATCTGATTCCCAGGCTATAGTATCAGTAAACAGCTCTGCAGACTCAACCATCTGTTCTACCCCATACTCAGATGGGCAGCAGGAGACTTGGGAGCTGTGAGGAAGCAAGTGCGATTGGGGTGACACCTCTGAGGACTGGAGTATTTGTGATGTTGAAGTTGAGGTGGAGGAGAGCCCACTTAAAGGAGCACTTGATATCCGTTGAAGCACCTGCTGTTTTTGTGCCTCATCTGGAATTTGTAGCGATTGGCGTGGCCACAAGAAAGGGATCTTATCACATTGTCCGCTAAAAGAAGTAGACATCTTAGTTTGGCTGGAAGATGGTCTTTCTTCTGCAGATGTTACTGTTGCTTTAACACTTACCCCATGGACACAACCTTTTTTTCCCTTCCCAACACGCCTATTCCCCTTTCCACCAGCAGCAGGCCTTTTTCCACTCATTTTGGTGGTTAACTAATTGACAACTCTGGAGTTGTTTGCACAAAAAACAATCGATGGGAACCGAGCAGAGCTGAGTGGCCAAACTGTGGTATTAGCCCAATAGTATTGGCTGGGTTAGATGCAGAAAAAAATTATATTGAATTTGCAACCTGATGGAGGTCAGTATATATGGACTAAAAGAAGAAGTCCCACACACTGCTAGAAGCCGAAATATTTTTTCAGAGCTAGATGCAGAAAAAAATTATATTGAATTTGCAACCTGGTGGAGGTTAGTATAGATGGACTAACAGAATGATGCTATGCCCAAAGATTTTACTTCACTAGGTGCAGTAAAAAAAATTGTATTCTATACACAGATGGTGTAGCTTGCAACACAGATAGGCTCCTCCACTGACTAACACATTCTGCAATAGGCCAAAAAGGATTTGCTTTGCTAGATTTAGCCAAATGCTGTGAAAAAAACTTGCACAGCACTGGCACAGACCTGCCTGGCAAAAAGTGATAGGAACTGATGCAACCTAGCCCGGAAAAGGACTGCAATTACAATTAGTCTTTACTTCCAACCTATCTATTTAAGAGCACAGACCTGCCTGATAAAAGTCGTAGGAAATGATGTAACCTAGTCCTTAAAAGGACTGCAATCACAACTCTTCCCTACTCCCAAGCTTTCTGTAGATTTGTGCGAAAATTGGCTTGAAATTAACTAAGTATAGCGCACACAGCAACAGCGGTGCCGTCTAGCACGCAGCTGCAGCAGTGAGAAAATGGTGGCGATGGGGAAAATGGCTGGGTCTTATAGGGCAAGGACATGTGACATACACTGCCAATGACACATGCCCTTGCTTGTGTGAAAAAAAGCAGTTCGCTCCGTGTGTGCGCTGCTGATAGGCTGACAGACTGCACCGCCCCACTGTAAATGCGGGGAAGAGAAAAAAAAATGGAGATCTTCATTATTTCTGCAGAGATCCATCCCCTGCGCCTCCCCCCGCCCCGCTGCACACTCAAACTGCGTATTAACATTAATTTTCAGCATTACTGAGAAAAAATCCAGTTATGATTTTGGTGCACGAACAGTTATCGAACATAAGCTCGAACAGCCGAATTTTTTTCAAATCGTTCGTGTTCACCGAACGGCTCGAACACCGCCCAAAACAGCTCGAATTTGAGATTGGCGAACAGTTCGAGTCGAACACTGCTCATCTATAACTATTAGCTTTTTTTACTGCAAAAAATGCCAAAAGCAGGATAATAGAGATTTTTTACCATGGAATAGCAAAACCACAGTTATAATTTACTGGTGTATACCAGACTTTTTTAAATATATTTATTTGCGGCTGAACAGTGAGCGACAAACTCAAACAGTTTTTTTTAGATACAAATGGCCCAAAAGTGGATAATACAGAGGTTTGAACCGTGGAGCTGCAAAACCACACTTCTTTTTCTCTGGCCTACACCAGACTATTTTCAACAGATATATTTGTGTCTGAACTGTCACAGGCACCCTTTTTTTATTTGGGGGGGGGATCACCAAAAGGTTAATAAGACGGGTATTTGTACAGTGTGAAGGAGGAATAAAAAAAGAGGATTTAGATGAAAAAAAAAGGATTTTTCCTGGCCCCCGAGACCTGGAGCTAAGTCCAGCAATTTGACCAACAGGAGCACACAGGACTGTAATGCAGCGTTTACTGGTATAACCACTGCGTCTCCTATACAGCCTGCCTGCCTGATATCTGGGATGTATATTAGTCCTGAGAAGGACTGTTTGTTTGATCTGGCAGCCTTTACAGACCCTACACTAACTATTTTGCAGTATATATCTCTCCCTAAATCAGCAGCGTTGTCCCAACACTGTCTGATCCCAGCCGTCTGTATCCAAGATGGCGGCGCCCGGTTTTAAATACTCGAAGTGACGCTGTGTGGCCTGCCAATCAATGTAATGCCCACAACCAACATGGCTGCGGCATTACAGTGACTGGCTGGCAAACCCTGCATGTTCATTGGCTCTGTAAAGAGCGCCAAACATGCAGGGCGGAGACCCGAGCTCCCGCCCGAGTAACCTGGAAATGCTCGGTGCTCGCCGAACATCCCGAGAAGCGCGATGCTCGGGCAAATAACGAGCAGTGTCAAGCATGTTCTCACAACACTAGTTAGGATATGTTTGATTAATTAATCGGCGAATATTGCAAATTCGACAATTGTAAACCAAACCGAACATTGAATTGATCGCTCATCTCTATTAAGGGCCACAAGAGTCAGAAAGCATTGCCTTTTCTATTCATGGTCTCCCTCTATGCCTCATGGAATACTGCTGTGTGAACTGTTTTTGATTTTATCTTTACTGAAATAAATCTCTTTTTTATGGATGAAGCGAGTGCTGGTCTTCCGGGACATTCTGCTTTGAGATTTTATGACCGTGAACTAAAGAGGTGAGCTGAACTACAACCTGTTTCTCCTTACCATTTGAACAGACCCTAAATGCCAGATCAGCAAGTCTTCCTCAATTGACTCCATTTTGGAAATTACACTACCCCAGGTATTCATCTACAGGTGTAGTGATAATTTTGTTTTTCACAAATAAAGCTGGTTGGTGTTGCGGAATGAAAATTTCAAATTTGCCATTGTAATGCCAAATTCAATCTGCTCATGTTGTGATTCCAGAAACATGGACCCTGTAAATTGTTAAAAGGGCTCTCCTCACCACAGTAATGACTAACATATGAATACTAAGGCTATGTGCACACAGTGCATTTTTTATGAGTTTTTGATGCTGCAAATCTGTGCGGATTTTGCCTCAGAAGCGCATTGCAAACCTTATCCCAGCATTTCCTATGAGATTTGGCAAGATCTGTGCACATGATCAGGAATTTTCATTACAGAATTTCATGTATGGAAAAAGAAGCAGCATGTCCATTCTTTTTGCATTTTTGCCTGAATTTTTTCCTCTACAATGCATTGGAAAAAACGCAAGGCAAATCCGCAGGCAAAAATTCACAAAAAATGCATGAAACTGAATAAAAAACGCTGCGGATTTTCCGCAGCATTTTTGCTGCCAAGAGGTGCACAACCTTGCAGAAATGCTGCAGAAATTTCTGAAAGCAATTTCTGATCGTGTGCACATAGCCTCACTGTGGTTGACACACACTGTGGGGTCCAGCTGCGAGTAGAGTATTTGGATGTAGAAGTGCATGTTACATTTGGTTTCTTTTAGTAGCAGAAACTTGGCACTTTTAAAGGAAGTGAATGGATCTGAAATGATACCATTAAAAATTTAATCTCAAGCCACCAAAAACAGGTCCTTACTCAGGTTGTTTGTCAATTGAAATATATGGCTTCTATGTTACTCATAGCAACTGTATATTACCATTGACAAATAATTAACGTGAGTAAAAACTTGTTTTGTTGGCTTGAGATTACGGTACATTTTTAATGGTATCAAGTTAAATCTATTCACTTTAATGAGGCAGCTGACTTATTTTGAAGTCTTTTTGGCATCTGTTCAGTGGTGTCCGCTTTTTCAGAGCTGCACAAAACTGTGGTTGACCACGTTTTTGTGTATCAGTAAAAGATGGGACACCAGCAGAACAGAGGCCAGAGTGAGTCCAAAATGACTACATCTACCTCATCATAGTGAATGTTACGTTGGGTATTTTGCCTGAATCCTGCTTTTCAAAGATTAACCCCTCAAGAAAGCGGTCAATTTTGCATTTTAGTCCCCCTCCCTTTTTCCCAGAGCCATAAGTTTTTTTTAATCTTTCTTTCCACATAGACATATGAGGGCTTATTTTTTTGTGGGATGATTTGTACTTTTTAATGACACTATTTATTTTACCACATAGTGTACTGGAAAAGGGGGAAAAAAATTCCAAGTGAGAAGAAATTGTGAAAAAAACTCTGACATTGTTTTTTAGGAATTGTTTTCAATGTGTAAAAATGGCCTTGTAATATGATTCTGCTCATCAGTACAATTTTGTATTATTATTTTTTTTAATTTTTGGTAGTTGAGGCCTGTAACGTTTTAATTTTTTGGCCAATGGAGCTGTGTAATGGCTTAATTTTTAGAGGGAAAAGACACTGTTTTAATTGATACCATTTTGGGATAGATATAACAAGTTTGTTGCAGCATTATTTGTGGAATTGCAGCATGAAAATGTAATTTTGGTGTTCTTGAATTTTCTCTGTTTACGATGTTTACTGATTGGGTTAACTACTGTTATATTTTGATAGACCAGACTTTTCTAAATGCAGCAATATCGCGTATGTGTATTTTTTTTTCAAATAATGTTATCTTTACTTTTAATAGAGGTAATGGAGGTGATTTGAAATTTTATGTTTTTAAAACATTTGTTTTTACTTTTCACTGTACTTTTTAGTCCCCTTAGAAGACTTGAACATGCGATCGTCTGATCGCATGTGCTATGTACAATATTACCACAATATTGTTAAAATCACAACCTTTTTGAAGCCAGGTCACAGGCAGGGTTTCAAGGGAGCTCTGGAATGATAAGCAAGAAGGTCTTCAACAGACCCCTAGCTGTATTAGCAACCCATCGGCAACCCATGATCATGTCACAGGCCTGCAGATTGGCGTACAGTATGACACGCCCCCATGCCAGTGTATTTAACAGGTTTACAATTGCAGGTGGTAATTATTAGAGACAGCTCCAGGGTGCAACACACAGCTATTACCTGCAGGGAATGAGGCGGACTCACGCCGCCCCCTCCATGAAACCACTTCCAACTTGTGCTGCACATGTCGTGAAGGGGTTATGATGGAAACCTTGATGTAAGCAAAGAGTACAGAATAAGTTTAAACTAAACCTTATTGAGATGCAGAGATGTCAGATCTATATAGATTTTTCAGGTCTTACACATTAAAAACTTTGCCAAAAAATATGAGCGTTTTTACTAGTACCATTTTGGGTAAATAATTTTTGAACACTTTCTACTCTGATTCTTGGGATTCATTGAACAAAAGATAATTAAGGAATCATTTTTATTTATATCTTTTTATGCTGGTCACTATGTGGTAAAAGTGATAAAAACACTTCATTACTTAGATCAGTATGATTAGAATGATACCACATTTAGACACATGGACACAATTATTGGTACCTTTCTGTCTGTTAAAGTAAGAAAAAAACACAATGACTTAAATAACTTGAAACTGACAACATAAATTTTCAATTTCAATTTGCTGAATATCAGCTAATGAAAATCCGACATTGCTTTTGAATTACGGAGCAACAGATAATCCAGAAAAACAATTAACTAATGTAATTTACCTGGACATAAATGATGGTTGCCTATACTTAATATTCTGTTGCACAACCTTTAAGGCAATCACTACAAACAAAACATTTCTGTAACTGTCAATGAGACTTCCGCACCTGTACACAGGTATTTTGTTCCACTCCTTGTGAGCAAACTGCTTCTGTTGTCTCAGGTGTGAAGGTGCCTTCTCCATACAGCATGGTTCAGCTCCTTTCACAGATGCTCAATAAGATTTAGATCAGGGCTCACAGAAGGCCACCTTCAAATAGTCCAATGCTTTGCTCTTAGCTTGGATGCTTTTAGCTGTGTGTTTTGGGTCATTATTCTCAGGGAGAATCAATAATCACACACTCAAACGAAGCTTTCTGATAATGGGCAGCACATTTTGTTCCAGAATCCCATGATAGTCTTGTAATTTCAATGTACCCTACACAGCTCCAAGACACCTTTTGCACCGAATCGAGCTTCCTCCATTTTCACAGCAGGTACAATGTTCTTTAATTTGCATGCTTTATTGTCTCTGTGAACATAGAGCTGATGAGACGAAAAACTGGAGCTTCTTTATAAGTCACATCTGTCAAAAGGACATTCTCCAAAAAGCTTTGTGGCTTGTCAGTATGTATTTTGGCAAAGTCCAGTCTCACTTTTAACAATGAATGGTGCAATCTGACACTGATGTAACTTGAATTTGGAGTTCACCTCTAATATCTTTGGAAGTTGTTCTGGCCTCTTTGATTACCATTCCTACTATCTGTCTTTTCAATTTGTCATTCATTTTCTTTTTGTGGCCACCTCCTGGGAGGTTATACCTTAAACTTGTAAGTAATATATGCAACTGTAGTAAGAGGAACATCAAGCTGTTTGGAGATGTTCTAGCCTTTCTTTGATGCATATTCAGTGTGGTACACACCAAGATGCCAAACAGCAGATTGACTGACTACTTTTTCATGCTTTAAAAAGGCATAATAACTGATTACAAGTTTGTATACACACATGATTCTAATTACAGGAAACACCTTAATATAACATGTACCTATGATCAAATTTTTTTCAATCTATCGAGGGGTACCATTATTTTTGACCAGGAAATTTTTATTATTTTTTTCAGTTTTCTGTTGAACCAGAATTGAAAAGCAATGTCTGATTTTCGTTAGTTAATATTCAGTAAATTAAAGTGAAAATTATTACATCACTTTCAAGTTATTTCAGTTACCATTGGGGATTTTCTAACTTTAACAGAAGGGAAACGACAATTTTGTAAGTTCGTATATATAGATATTGCTATTTTTCCACAAAAAACATTTTTTGACATATTTTAAGAGCATTTTTTTATTTTTCTGATGACAGAGCTGTAAAGGCATGCATCTTGTAGGTTAACATGACATTTTCATTTCATTTTATTTTCATTTCATACCACTGTTTGATCATATTTTACGCCACTTTTTTATGTGGCCTTATGATGAAAAAAAGTCTTTTGGATGTTGTGATTGCTATTGAAGGCTGAACAGCCAGGGATGGTGATGGCTCTGTCCCTGGATGTTACTGCAGGACCTCAACTGTTAGTTAAGCTGAACTCCTGTGCCCACACAATCACAGAGATGTATCGGTACGTCCATTTATGGGAACACCCTCAAAAATCGGTATATCAAATGTTGGGAAGGGGTTAAAGGTAAAATTGGATCAATAAGTGAAAGAATAAAAAAAATGCAAAAATTCATGGTCGGGAAGATCTGTTTCAACCTGCTGCAACAGATTCTTACTGACAAAAAATAATTCAAATTTTATATTCATAAAAAATAGTCTGCTGCTATTTAACTGAGCAATAACTGTGGCTAATCATCTGCTTCTGATAACAGGTCATTGTCAAGTAGAATTAAAGTAATATTGTTTTATAATTTAGCTTCTGTTACACCACCTGGTGGCTCAAGTGGATTAGTGGACCCACTGTGCCACAGGGCCGGGTCTGCCTAGGTAGGGATGTAGCTAAGTGGCTACCTGGTGCTCACTGCAGCTCCAGATGGTGGAGACAGGCTGGGCTGCAGGTAGCTGCTAGATACCACTCCTAGGCAGATGCCAATACTGCAGCAGATGACCCCAGGAGTCAGGTACAGTGGTGTACCGCCAATGGCGGCAGGCCACGCGACTGCTATGGTGCCCGATGGGTGAGGGGGCCCGATGCTGTCCGGCGGCTGCGTGGTGTGTGTGCCTTTAATAAAATCTCAGTGCCTCCGTCTACCTCCTTGCTCCTCCTAACTCTTCCTTCTCTGCCCTCTGCTCAACTCTCTGGATGGATTTGCATAAACATGCCACGCCTCCTGGCTGACTTATCTTTCTAGTCAGAGAGTAGCTGTAGGCAGGGCCCAGAAGCGGGAAATCATTTGCAGCACTTTGGGGAACGTGAGCACTGCCTGTGTGGAGAGGAGATGCAAGACGGTGCCCGTGCCCAGCGGTGGTTATAAATTTAACTTAATTTTTTTTAATGTGTCCCCTTGCCACTTCTACTTTGTTTGTGTCCCAAAAAAGTCTTATCCAGCTACTTGGGAAAGGGAGAGGGGGGTAAATATTATTTCTGGCTGGCTGAAGTTTGCACATTAGAGAGGGGAAGGGGATGAATATTCTGGCTGCACAGTTTGTCCATTAGAGGGGCGGATTTAGGGGGTAAATACTATTTCTGGCTTCAGTTTGCACATTACAGGGGGGTAAATATTGTGGCTGCACAATTTGCACATTACAGTGGGGAGCAGATAAATATTATTTCTGGCTGGCTGCACAGTTTGCAATTACCGTGGGGAGGGGTGTAAATATTGTGGCTGCACAGTTTGCTCATTACAGGGGGGGGATAACTATTATTTCTAGCTGGCAGCAGTTTGAACATTACAGGTGTGAAGGGGTACATATTTCTGGCTGCACAGTTTGCACATTACATGGGGAAGGGGGGTAAATATTGTGGCTGCACAGTTTGCACATTACAGGGGGAAGAGGGTAAATATTGTGGCTGCACAGTTTGCACATTACAGTGGGGTGGGGAGTAAATATTGTGTCTGCACAGTTTTAGGGGGTGGGGGGCCCCATTCAGACTTTTGCTATAGGGCTCCAAAATTTCTATGTACGCCTCTGGTCAAGTAGCTGACACCAACTAAGACTCTGTTCAGGTTCAATAGGTACAGTCCAGGATAACTGACACAGAGACACAGATAGGGGAACGTTCAGATAAAGGCTGCACCGGGACCATGGGACTAAGGTTCAGGCGATGGTCGCTCCAGGACCAGGGGACAATGTTAAGGGAACTGACTGCACTAGGACCAGGGGGCAATGGTCAGGGCTCTGGTTGCATCAGCACCAGGGGACAATGTTCAGGGGACTTGTCGCACCGGGAATAGGGGACAATGTTCAGCTAACTGGCTGCCCCAGGACTAGGGGACAATTTTCAGGGAACTGGCAGCAACAGGACCAGGGGACAATGTTAAGGGAACTGGCCATGCCAGGATCAGGTGACAATGTTCAGGGAACTGGCCACACCAAGACCAGGGGACAGTGTTCAGGGTTCTGGCCTCACAAGGACCAGGGGACAATGTTCAGGACAATGGCCACAAGGGACCAGGGTTTCAGGTAGAGGACACTGGCCATGCCAGGACCAAGGATTCTGGTTCAGGATCTGGCCACACTGAAACCAGGGTTTCAAGTACAGGACAATGGCCACAGCAATAGGCTGAGAGCCATCCAGCAGGTGAACTCATTGTACTAAATTCTTCCCAGCATTTAAGATTGAGCAAGTGGTGCCATGCGCACACTAGGCAAGCTGCCAGGAAGTGCAGCGTGCATAAGCAGGGAACATGCCAGCAGGAGGGGACCATGCTGCGGGGCTGGAGCAGTGAGTATGCCAGCATGTCTGCATGAAGGGGAAATTGGAAGCCATGCAGGCAATGGTATCACAGCTTCCATTCCTAATAATAAGTGCTGGCCACTCGGTGAATAGATAATATAGCTAGAAGTGCTGAATTAAATGAAAATTGGGGCACCATAAATGTGAATTAATTCTCTAAATGAAATAACACATATAATTTCATACAAAAGCTTTGTTATAGTAAAACGGCCGTTACAATTTTAAGACCCTTTTTTGCCTCAACATAAAATGTAAATGCATGCTAAATCCCATTTATACAAAGGTAAAAATTCCATTTAGCCCTATATTATTAGACCATAATAAACCACCTTCACCTACATCCAGTGCATTTTCAATCACATTCATCTAATACATCTTTTTAAAGGCAATATTGAACTTGTAATTTGAGCTTTCTACACTGGACAGCAAATTTTCCAAAATGTATTAATTCTTTTTTATAGAAGATATTACTTGAAAAATGAGGCAGTTACTTTATCAATGAGCATAGAGGAAACCTCCTGGGATTAGCAATTACATTTACTATAAATGACTTTATTGTCATAAATCTAATGGTCCAAATTGACAGAAATGTTTCTTTTCCAGTAGTTTTTTACTTATCTATTATTACTCTGTGAAAGCCAGCATAATCCTTACTATAATTCAAGCTATATTTTAAGGATAGCATGTAAGTGGAGCAGTAGATTTGGAAAAAAAATATTAGGTTTTGCTCCTATTTGTTCACACAAATAATTCCTGAAATGAACAAGAGAACTGATATATTACAGAATATTTCATACAAAGTTTAGCCAAGGTTTTTATTAAGCGTTCTATATTCACCTTTTCCTATTCATTTTGGTGATTTTTTTATATTTATATAAGCCAATGCCAGTGCCATGGCAATAAGTTATAGTGAAAACATTAACCAAAAATAGTTAATTTCATGTAAACATAAGATACATTAACTCTCTGGGATTTCAGAAAGGTGACACCACCTACGTTGTTAATATCTGTACTTAGGGTTCATGCAGTGATGTCTTACAGCTACAAATTTTCTGTCGGATTTTAGCAGCTGCAACCTACTATTTAGATGTATAAATATTTTAATAAACTGTGACTCCCTGAAAGAACTTATTCATTTCCTATTTACTAAAATATAACTTGGCTCAATTTGTTTTCTATAGCAGAAAAGCTGAATCTCCTTTACAGCTGTTTAAAATTTTAACCTAAAAGAAAATATATGCTGCCTGTTAACAGAGAGGTCTATAAATTATCATGAATCTAGTAACCAAGTTACTTCTATTTTTTCCTCCAGTTTTATAATTTATTACTTTTGCCCATTGTGACAAATTACCATCAATTCAGATGTTAGATTAAAAAAATCTACAATCCATACAAGATACTTTTAGATGCACTGCACGTCTAAGTATTGCTTATTTCATATCTGTAGTTTTAATATGCAATACACATGGTTTGATTATGTGAGGAATAGTGATGAGCGAGCATGTTCGTTTAACCCTTTTGCCGAGCACGCTCGGGTGCTTTCCGAGTATCTTCGGCGTGCTCGTATATTAAGTTCGAGTCCCTGCATCTGCATGATTTATGACTGTTAGTCAGCCTCAACACATGTGAGGATTCCCTAACAAACAAGCAATCTCTGCATGTGTTGAGGCTGACTAACAGCCATATATAAATCAGACGGAAGGACTCAAACTACTTAATATACGAGCATGCCGAAGATACTCGGAATGCACCCGAGCATGCTCGGCTAAAAAGTTACACTCGTTCATCACTAGTGAGGAATTAAAACCTTTTATTTACATGTTAGACTGACATGCCAGTTTGGGTTGAATGGTGAACTATTCCTTTTTGCATCATTTATTTACTAAGAAAACAGTCCTCTAATATTGGCTATTAGCTCACTAAACGGAGATAGTTTTCCTGTGTTCTATTTTTTCAAGATGTTTCTTGATAAGAAGGAATCAAGGGTAAGATGAAATACTGTCCCCTAATATTCCAAGGCAAGACTGCATCTGGCAAAATGCTAAACATATTACAGTGGAGTATAAAATTATTTGCCCCCTTCCTGATTTCTTATTCTTTAAAATATGATTGCCCCCAAGACCTAATAACTGGTTGGGTCACCCATAGCAGCAAAAACTGAAATCAAGCATTTGTGATAACTGGCAATGAGTCTTTTACAATGCTCTTTAGGAATTTTGACATACTCATCTTTGGAAAATTGTTACAATTCGGCCACATTAGAGAGTTTCCGAGCATGAACCGCCTTTTTAATGTCATGCCACAGCATCTCAATCAGATTAAGTTCAGGACCTTGACTAGGCCACTAAAAAGTCTTCATTTTGCTTTTCTTAAGCCATTCAAAGTCCTGCTGCATAACCCAAGTGCGTTTCAGCTTGAGGTCATGAACAGATGGCTGGAAATTCCCCTTCAGGATTTTTTTGGTAGACAGCAGAATTCATGCTTCCATTTACCACAGCATGTCTTCCAGATCCTGAAGAAGCAAAACAGCCTCAGACTATCACATTACCATGACCATATTTTGCTGTTGGTATTATGTTCTTTTTCCGAAATGCTATGTTACTTCTATGCCAGATGTAATGGGACATACACCTTCGAAAATTTTCAACTTTTGTCTCCTCAGTCCACACAGTATTTTCCTAAAAGTCTTGATGATCATCAAAATGTTTTCAGGCAAAACTGAGACAAATCTTTATGATCTTTTTGATTAGCAGTTAGAGTTTGAACACTGACATTAACTGAAGCAAGTGAGGCCTGCAGTTTTTTGGATGTTGTTATTGAGTCTTTTGTGACCTCTTGGATGAATTGTCGCTGGCTGCAGTCATGGGGTAATTTTGGTTGGCCGGCCATTTGAGGGAAGGTTCACCACTGTTCCATGTTTTTGGTATTTGTGGATAATGCCTCTCACTGTGGTTCGCTGGAGTCCCAAATATTTTGAAATTGCTTTACAACCTTTGGTAGACTAATAGATCTCAATTATGTTGTTTCTCATTTGTTCCTGAATTTCTTTGTATCACATACGTCTAGATTTTGAGGATATTTCGGTCTACTTCACTTTATTGTATTTAAGTGATTTATTGTTTGAAAACAAGTGTAGCAGTAATCAGGCCTGTGTGTGACTAGGGAAATTGAACTCAGCTTTCCAAACATGTCATAAACCACAGTTAATTTACGTTGTAAGGGGGCAGGGCAATTGCTTTTTCCCACAGGGCTTTGCAGGTTTGGATTTCTTTTTACCTTAATAATAAAGGCTTTCATTTAAAAACTGCATTTTGTGTTTACTTATGTTATCTTTGTCTAATATTTAAATTTGTTTTCTGATCTGAAACATTTAAGTGTGAGAAGCATGCAAAAGAATAAGAAATCAGGAAAGGGGCAAACACTTTTTCATACCACTGTATATGATAAATTGTTTAACTGTGCCAAATATGGCAAAAAGTATGTAGTTTACATGTAAGGTGCCTCGGGCAGATACCAATGTCATGAAATACCTATAAATCCATATGACCAAATAACAATAACCAAATACAAATAACAAAAACATATACAGTATATTAGATAAAAATATATATTTTTGTTTTTAATTACACAATTCATAGCACAGACATGTTACAACCAAAACTATACAAAAACTTTAAAAATACACGGGACAATGGGAGTGGAGGAGCACATAAATAATAGTGAACAATATATATACATATATATTGTGGTAGATCGGTTCATGCGGCTGCACATGAAGGTTGACACAGGAACACTGTCTATTTAAATCTTCTGTTGTGGTTTATTAAGAGTACTGCATAAACCACGGCAATGTTAGCAAAACAATCATGACCTTCCCAGCCTAACAAGAAAAACATAACATATAACACAGTCCTTGTCGAAGCCACCCACTTCTGGAACAAACAACCCAAGATTTAGCTTTCCTTCACATGATGATACAGCTCCAGAGCTCTTTCCTCCAGACCCACCCCACACCAAATGCTCTAAATGGCTGGTAATTTATCCTCTGACCTCCTCCCTCTCTACAGCTGTTTAATCACCCTAGCACTCTACACTTCATGTGATGGAACATTTTTTCTATGTTTATATTACTGGAGCTAACAATCTTAGTGCTACATATCTCCCTTCCAGTACTTTGCCAGAGATATTGTATATATACAGTTTATATATATATATATATATATATATATATATATATATATATATATATATAGTGGGTACTGAAAGTATTCAGACCCCTTTAAATTTTTCACTCTTTGTTTCATTGCAGCCATTTGGTAAACTCTAAAAGTTCATTTTTTTTCTCATTAAAGTACACTCTGCACCCCATCTTGACTGAAAAAAACAGAAATGTAGAAATTTTTGCAAATTTATTAAAAAGAAAAACTGAAATATCACATGGTTATAAGTATTCAGACCCTTTGCTCAGACACTCATATTTAAGTCACATGCTGTCCATTTCCTTGTGATTCTCCTTGAGATGGTTCTACTCCTTCATTGCAATCCAGCTGTGTTTAATTAAACTGACAGGACTTGATTTAGAAAGGCACACACCTGTCTATATAAGACCTCACAGCTCACAGTGCATGACAGACCAAATGAGAATCATGAGCCCATAGAAACTGCACAAGGAGCTCATAGACAGAATTGTGGCAAGGCACAGATCTGGCCAAGGTTACAAAAGAATTTCTGCATTACTCAAGGCTCCAAAGATCACAGTGGCCTCCATTATCCTTAAATGGAAGAAGTTTGGGATCATGAGAAGTCTTCCTAGACCTGGCTGTCCAGCCAAACTGAGCAATCGTGGGAGAAGAGCCTTAGTGAGAGAGGTAAAGAAGAACCCCAAGATCACTGTGGCTGAGCTCCAGAGATGAAGTAGGGAGATGGGAGAAAGTTCCACAAAGTCAACTATCACTGCAGCCCTCCACCAGTTGGGCCATTATGGCAGAGTGACCCGAAGGAAGCCTCTCCTCAGTGCAAGATATATTGAAGCCCGCATACAGTTTTCTTAAAAACACATGAAGGACTCCCAGACTATGAGAAATAAGATTCTCTGGTCTGATGAGACAACGATAGAACTTTTTGGTGATAATTCTAAGCCGTATGTGTGGAGAAAACCAGGCACTTCTCATCACCTGCTCAATACAATCCCAACAGTGAAACATGGTAGTGGCAGCATCATGCTATGGGGGTGTTGTTCAGCTGCAGGGAGAGGATGACTGGTTGCAATTGAAGGAAACATGAATGCAGCCAAATACAGAGATATACTGGCTGAAAACCTCTTCCAGAGTGCTCTGGACTAGAGATGAGCGTTGTTCTACTCGAACTGTTCGCCAATCTCAAATTCGAGCTGTTTTGGGCGTTGTTCGAGCCGTTCGGCGAACACGAACAATTTGAGAAAAATTCGGCTGTTCGAGGTTATGTTCGATAACTGTTCGTGCACCAACATCATAACTGGAATTTTTCTCAGTAATGATGAAAATTAATGTTAATACGCAGTTTGAGTGTACAGCGGGGTGGGGGGAGGGGCAGGGGATGGATCTCTGCAGGAACAATGAAGATCTCCATTTTTTTTTCTCTTTCCCGCATTTACAGTGGGGAGGTGCAATCTGTCAGCCTATCAGCAGCGCACACACGGAGCGAAGTGCTTTTTTTCACACAAGCAAGGGCATGTGTCATTGGCAGTGTATGTCACATGTCCTTGCCCTATAAGACCAAGCCATTTTCCCCGTCGCCACCATTTTCTCACTGCTGCAGCTGCGTGTTAGACGGCACCGCTGTTGCTGTGTGCGCTATACCTTGTTAATTTCAAGCCAATTTTCGCACAAATATACAGATAGCTTGGGAGTAGGGAATAGTTGTGATTGCAGTCCTTTTAAGGACTAGGTTACAGCATTTCCTACGACTTTTATCAGGGAGGTCTGTGCTCTTAAATAGATAGGTTGTGGGAGTAAAGACTAATTGTAATTGGAGTCCTTTTCAGGACTAGGTTACATGAGTTCCTATCAGTTTTTGCCAGGCAGGTCTGTGCCAGTGCTGTGCAACTTTTTTTCACAGCATTTGGCTGAATCTAGCAAAGCTAATCCTTTTTGGCCTATTGCAGAGTGTGTTAGTCAGTGGAGTAGCCTATCTGTGTTGCAAGATATACCATCTGTGTATAGAATACCAATTTTTTTACTGCACCTAGTGAAGTAAAATCTTTTGGGCATAGCATCATTCTATTAGTCCATCTATACTGACCTCCATCAGGTTGCAAATTAAAACTAATTTTTATCTGCATCTACAGTACCTCTGAAAAAATATTTGGGCTTCTAGCAGTGTGTGGGACTTGTTCTATTAGTCCATCTATACTGACCTCCATCAGGTTGCAAACTGAATATATTTTTTTCTGCATCTACCTCTGAAAAAATATTGGGCTTCTAGCTGTGTGTGGGTCTTGTTCTATTAATCCATCTATACTGACCTCCATCACTTTGCAAACTGAATATAATTTTTTTCTGCATCTAGCTCTGAAAAAATATTTGGCCTTCTAGTAGTGTGTCGGACTTTCTCTATTAGTCCATCTATACTGACCTCCATCAGGTTGCAAATTAAAAATAATTTTTATCTGCATCTACAGTACCTCTGAAAAAATATTTGGGCTTCTAGCTGTGTGCGGGACTTGTTGTATTAGTCCATCTATACTGACCTCCATCAGGTTGCAAACTGAATATATTTTTTTCTGCATCTACCTCTGAAAAAATATTTGGCCTTCTAGTAGTGTGTCGGACTTTCTCTATTAGTCCATCTATACTGACCTCCATCAGGTTGCAAACTGAATATAATTTTTTTCTGCATCTAGCTCTGAAAAAATATTTGGCCTTCTAGTAGTGTGTCGGACTTTCGTTATTAGTCCATCTATACTGACCTCCATCAGGTTGCAAACTGAATATATTTTTTTCTGCATCTACCTCTGAAAAAATATTGGGCTTCTAGCTGTGTGTGGGTCTTGTTCTATTAATCCATCTATACTGACCTCCATCAGGTTGCAAACTGAATATATTTTTTTCTGCATCTACCTCTGAAAAAATATTTGGCCTTCTAGTGGTGTGTCGGACTTTCTCTATTAGTCCATCTATACTGACCTCCATCATGTTGCAAACTGAATATATTTTTTTCTGCATCTACCTCTGAAAAAATATTGGGCTTCTAGCTGTGTGTGGGTCGTGTTCTATTCATCCATCTATACTGACCTCCATCAGGTTGCAAACTGAATATATTTTTTTCTGCATCTACCTCTGAAAAAATATTTGGCCTTCTAGTAGTGTGTCGGACTTTCTCTATTAGTCCATCTATACTGACCTCCATCAGGTTGCAAATTAAAACTAATTTTTATCTGCATCTACAGTACCTCTGAAAAAATATTTGGGCTTCTAGCAGTGTGTGGGACTTGTTCTATTAGTCCATCTATACTGACCTCCATCAGGTTGCAAACTGAATATATTTTTTTCTGCATCTACCTCTGAAAAAATATTTGGCCTTCTAGTAGTGTGTCGGACTGTCTCTATTAGTCCATCTATACTGACCTCCATCAGGTTGCAAACTGAATATAATTTTTTTCTGCATCTAGCTCTGAAAAAATATTTGGCCTTCTAGTAGTGTGTCGGACTTTCTCTATTAGTCCATCTATACTGACCTCCATCAGGTTGCAAATTAAAACTAATTTTTATCTGCATCTACAGTACCTCTGAAAAAATATTTGGGCTTCTAGCAGTGTGTGGGACTTGTTCTATTAGTCCATCTATACTGACCTCCATCAGGTTGCAAACTGAATATATTTTTTTCTGCATCTACCTCTGAAAAAATATTGGGCTTCTAGCTGTGTGTGGGTCTTGTTCTATTAATCCATCTATACTGACCTCCATCAGGTTGCAAACTGAATATAATTTTTTTCTGCATCTAGCTCTGAAAAAATATTTGGCCTTCTAGTAGTGTGTCGGACTTTCTCTATTAGTCCATCTATACTGACCTCCATCAGGTTGCAAATTAAAAATAATTTTTATCTGCATCTACAGTACCTCTGAAAAAATATTTGGGCTTCTAGCTGTGTGCGGGACTTGTTGTATTAGTCCATCTATACTGACCTCCATCAGGTTGCAAACTGAATATATTTTTTTCTGCATCTACCTCTGAAAAAATATTGGGCTTCTAGCTGTGTGTGGGTCTTGTTCTATTAATCCATCTATACTGACCTCCATCAGGTTGCAAACTGAATATATTTTTTTCTGCATCTACCTCTGAAAAAATATTGGGCTTCTAGCTGTGTGTGGGTCTTGTTCTATTAATCCATCTATACTGACCTCCATCAGGTTGCAAACTGAATATATTTTTTTCTGCATCTACCTCTGAAAAAATATTTGGCCTTCTAGTAGTGTGTCGGACTTTCTCTATTAGTCCATCTATACTGACCTCCATCAGGTTGCAAACTGAATATAATTTTTTTCTGCATCTAGCTCTGAAAAAATATTTGGCCTTCTAGTAGTGTGTCGGACTTTCTCTATTAGTCCATCTATACTGACCTCCATCAGGTTGCAAATTAAAAATAATTTTTATCTGCATCTACAGTACCTCTGAAAAAATATTTGGGCTTCTAGCAGTGTGTGGGACTTGTTCTATTAGTCCATCTATACTGACCTCCATCAGGTTGCAAACTGAATATAGTTTTTTCTGCATCTACCTCTGAAAAAATATTGGGCTTCTAGCTGTGTGTGGGTCTTGTTCTATTAATCCATCTATACTGACCTCCATCAGGTTGCAAACTGAATATATTTTTTTCTGCATCTACCTCTGAAAAAATATTTGGCCTTCTAGTAGTGTGTCGGACTTTCTCTATTAGTCCATCTATACTGACCTCCATCAGGTTGCAAACTGAATATAATTTTTTTCTGCATCTAGCTCTGAAAAAATATTTGGCCTTCTAGCAGTGTGTCGGACTTTCTCTATTAGTCCATCTATACTGACCTCCATCAGGTTGCAAATTAAAACTAATTTTTATCTGCATCTACAGTACCTCTGAAAAAATATTTGGGCTTCTAGCTGTGTGTGGGACTTGTTGTATTAGTCCATCTATACTGACCTCCATCAGGTTGCAAATTCAAAATAATTTTTTTCTGCATCTAACCCAGCCAATAGCTTTGGCCTAATACCACAGTTTGGCCACTCAGCTCTGCTCGGTTACCATCCATTGTTTTTTTGTGCAAACAACTCCTGAGTTGTGAATTAGTTAACCACCAAAATGAGTGGAAAAAGGCCTGCTGCTGGTGGAAAGGGGAATAGGCGTGTTGGGAAGGGGAAAAAAGGTTGTGTCCGTGGGGTAGGTGTTAAAGCAACAGTAACATCTGCAGAAGAAAGACCATCTTCCAGCCAAACTAAAATGTCTACTTCTTTTAGCGGACAATGTGATAAGATCCCTTTCTTACGGCCACGCCAATCGCTACAAATTCCAGATGAGGCACAAAAACAGCAGGTGCTTCAACGGATATCAAGTGCTCCTTTAAGTGCGCTCTCCTCCACATCAACTTCAACATCACAAATACTCCAGTCCTCAAAGGTGTCACCCAAATCGCACTTGCTTCCTCACAGCTCCCAAATCTCCAGCTGCCCGTCTGAGTATGAGGTAGAACAGATGGTTGAGTCTGCAGAGCTGTTTACTCATACTATAGCCTGGGAATCAGAGGGCGACTCCAGCGCTTCTGTGAATCCAGACGAGGAAATGATCTGCACTGATGCCCAGAATCTTTATGAGTCGGATCCAGGACCAGACGCAGAAGGTTCTGACCATAATGTAGACCCTCATTCCCAAACTGTAACTCCTGTTGGTGGAGACAATGAGGAAGACGATGATAAGACTCAAATACCTGATTGGAGCGACAACTTTAGTTTTTTGTCAGGGCAGGAACAGGTTGGCTCTGAGGACGACGGGTGTGATAACGCACAGGGTGATGATGATGAGGTCGGAGATCCCACTTACTGTCAACCCACAGTCAGCCAAGAGATGAGGTCAGCAGAGGAGGTGGAGGAAGATGCTAGTGACGACGAGGTCAGGTTGCGCCTTCCTGGACAGAGACGTAGTACTGGAAGCACGTCAACAACTGCATCCTCAAACACAACTCTGCCTCTCACCACAAGTCGTGGTGGCTCTTCAGGTCGCATGGGTGCTAAGCCTTGCATAGCCTGGGCATTTTTTCAGATCGATAAAGATGACCCAACTCGTGTTATCTGTAACATTTGTCAGAAAAAGCTAAGTAGAGGCCAAAAAATACATAGTTTGAGTACTTCATGCATGAACCGGCACATGGACATGAAGCATAAGTTGCAGTGGGAAGCTCAGTGTGCTACAATGCGGCCTAGCCGGCCGGGCCAACCACCGTCTGCCATATCTTGTGCATCCGCGGCCTCTTCATCCTCTGTGACTGGGGGGACAGCAGTCACACCTGTTTTGGGGCGCAGACCTGCCACCTCTTTACCCGCAACAGCCAGCGTGATTGGCAGGTCATCATTTTCTTTGGAGGTGGTAACACCAGCTGGTGTTGAGCGCTGTCCGACATCGATAGCACCACCTTTGGATGAAGGCAACCTAACATGTCCGCCTGCATCTTCCTCACAGACCGGCAGTTTGCCGGGGACACCCTTATCAACCCCGTCTAAGCACAATAGCCAGCCCTCGGTCCCTCAGATGTGGACAAGTAAAAGACCATTTCCTCCTAGCCATGAGAAAGCTAAGAGGTTGAATTTCACCATCTGCAAGCTCTTGGCTACAGAAATGCTGCCTTTCCGCCTGGTGGACACAGAGGATTTTCGAGACCTTATGTCCGTCGCAGTGCCCCAGTACCAGATGCCCAGTCGGCACTACTTCTCAAAGAAAGGTGTTCCTGCGCTCCACCAGCATGTCGCACACAACATCACCGCTTCTTTGAGAAACTCTGTGTGTGACAGGGTGCATTTCACCACAGACACTTGTACGAGTAGGCATGGACAGGGGCGTTACATGTCGCTGACTGGGCACTGGGTAACTATGGTGACAGCAGGACAAGGGGCTGCTGTCCAAGTCTTGCCGTCCCCACGAGTTGTGCGTCAATCCTCTTTATGTCAAAGTTCCTCCACTGCTTCTGCCTCCTCAACCTCCTCTTGGTCTTCCACCTGCACCCAAAGCCTGTCTGGTCATGCCACAAGCTTTCTAACTGCGCAGAAGGGATCCTGCACACCTCCTTACTATGCTGGCAGTAGGGCTCAACGTCATCAGGCGGTTTTTACATTGAAATGTCTGGGAAATGTGAGTCACACAGCTGAGGAGTTGTGGTCAGCTCTGGAGAACCAATTTCATGAATGGTTGTCTCCACTGGACCTGAAACCAGGGAAGGCCGTGTGCGACAATGCTGCAAACCTGGGTGCGGCCCTTCGCCGGGGCAATGTCACACACGTGCCTTGTATGGCTCACGTGTTGAACCTGGTTGTCCAGCAATTTTTAGCCCACTATCCCAGACTAGATGGCCTTCTGCAGAGGGCACGGTCGCTGTGTGCTCACTTCCGCCGTTCGCATCCCGCAGCTCAGCGACTTACATCTCTACAGAAGTCGTTGGGCCTGTCACTTCACCGGCTAAAATGCGATGTGCCTACCCGGTGGAATTCAACTCTGCACATGTTGCAGCGACTGTGGCAGCACCGACAAGCCCTGGTGCAATACGTTCTGACGTATAGCCTGGGCCAACGAGATTCAGAGGTGGGGCAAATCACGCTGGAGGAGTGGTCTCAGATCAGGGACCTATGCACCCTTCTGCACAGTTTTGAAATGGCGACGAAGATGTTTAGTGCTGACGATGCCATTATCAGCATGACTATTCCGGTGATTTACATGCTGGAGCACATGTTAAACAGAATTCGGAGTCAGGTGGTGGCACAAGAGGAGGTGGAGGAAGTAGAGGAGGAGGAGTTGTATGCGGAAGGGCTAACATCTGCAAGGTCCAGAAGGTCGGCAGCACCAAGGCGGCAGGCATGTGAGGGTGGGGGAGATGGTTTTACCAGGGCGCATGGTAGCAGCCAAACTAGTGAGGAAGGTGCAGGAGCCCAGGAAGAAGTGGAGGACGAACTGATGGAAGACTCATCAGATGAGGGAGACCTTGATCACATTTCTGTTGTGCGAGGTTGGGGGGAGAGGACAGAGGAAGGAAGCATGATTGTTACCTCGCCACCAACACAACAGGGACTTGGTGCTCCTGGATGCGCAACACACATGAGTGCCTTCTTGCTGCACTACCTGCAACATGACCCTCGAATTGTGAGAATTAGAAATAATCCTGACTACTGGGTTGCCACACTGTTAGATCCCCGGTACAAAAGTAAATTTGCAGAAATTATTCCTGCCATAGAAAGGGATGCACGCATGCAGGAGTATCAGCAGAGACTGTTGCAGAATCTTACATGTGCTTTTCCACAAAATACCAGTGGTGCACGTAGTGAATCTCACAGTTCCAACTTGCCAACCGTGGGACCGTCAAGTGTTCAGCACTCAAACCGTAACAGAACCACAGTATCTGCTGGCAACATCAATTTTGCGGAATCATTTCACCACTTTTTTAGCCCATCCTTTGCAAGGCCACAGGAGACAAGAAGACTGACAAATAGTCAACGCCTAGAGACGATGGTACAGGAGTATCTCCAAGTAAACATTGAAGCCACGACTGTGTCACTGGACCCTTGCTCTTTTTGGGCTTCCAATCTGGATAAATGGCCGGAGCTAGCCACTTACGCCTTGGAGATCTTGTCATGCCCCGCAGCCAGCGTTCTGTCTGAACGTGTGTTCAGCGCTGCTGGTGGTGTGCTGACAGATAAGCGCACGCGGCTCTCCACTGATAATGTAGACAGACTCACGTTCATAAAGATGAACAAATCATGGATCCGAAACGACTTTTCTACCCCTGTGTCATCCTGGGGAGAGTAAAAGCTTGATGATTGGTTAAAATCACCCTACCAAATGTTTTAAGCTTTCAAATTACTAATCATGTTTATCTGTATCTTGACTGGAAAATAATTTGGGCTTTGTAGCAGTGTGCAGCACTGATCCTATTAGGCCATCTATAATAAGCTCCACCAGATTTAAAATTAAAAATAATTTTTAGCTGCATCTAGCCCGGAAAATAATTTTGGGGCTCCGAGATGCGCAAGACACATAAGTGCCTTCTTGCTGCACTACCTGCAGCATGACCCTCATATTGTCAGAATTCGAAGTAATCATGACTACTGGGTTGCCACACTCTTAGATCCCCCAAACTTTTCGATCAACCTTTTCATTTTAATAAAGACCAAAAAAATGGTCATTTTTGAAATTATAAGCATTAGCAGGTTGTTAGAAACTGAAATCAAACAGTTTTCAACTCAAAACTTTATTCTAGGTGATGTTACATTTTCACATAGGACCCCTTGTTCGAAAGGAGCTTCTGAACTCTCTCGTCCATTGAATTTGTCAGGTTTTGGATGGTTTCTGCTTCAATTGTTTTGGATGAGGACAGAATACCCTCCCAGAGCTGTTGCTTAGATGTGAACTGCCTCCCGCCATCATAGACACTCCTTTTAATGATGCTCCAAAGGTTCTGAATGGGGTAGAGGTCAGGGGAGCATGGGGGTCACACCATAAGTTTGTCCCCTTTTATGCCCATATCAGCCAGAGATGCAGATGTTTTATGTGCAGCATGAGATGGTGCATTATCATGCAGAAAAATGATCTTGCTGTGAAATACACGGTTCTTCTTCTTGAACCATGGCAGGAAGTGCTGTTTGAGAAAATCCACATACATTATGGAGTTCATCTTTAGCGCCTTCAGGGATCCTAAAGGGGCCGACAATCTCTCTCCCCATGATTCCAGCCCAAAACATTACTCCACCTCCTCCTTGTTGGCGCTGTAGCCGTGTTTGCGTGGGGTGTCCATCAACCAGCCATCCTCCACTCCATCCATCTGGACCATCGAGCGCTGCACGGCACTCATCCGTGAACAAAACAGTTTTGAAATCAGTCTTCATGTAATGTTTGGCCCACTGGAGCCGTTTCTGCTTGTGTGAAGTGGATAGAGGAGGTCGACAGGATGGCGTATGCACAGCTGCAAACCTCTGAAGGACCCTGCATCTTGTTGTTCGGGGGACGTTGGAGGCACAAGCAGCTTCAAAAACTTGTCTGCTGCTATGACAAGGCTTTTTTGCCGCTGCTCTTTCAACCTGACGTAATTGCCTGTAGGAAAGAGTCCTCAATTTGCCCTTATCAGCACGCACACGTGTGTACTGTGAATCAGCTACATACTTCTTGATTGCCAAGACACTTCATCCTGATCATCGCACAATGTTGATTGTAGTCATGCCTTGACCTAAACACTCCACAATTTGTTGCTTCTCAGCAGCCGACACATCCTTTTTCTTTCCCATTTTGGCAGAAAATGTAGGCTGCTTAATAATGTGAGAGAGCCTTCTTAAGTAGTCTTGCCTTTCATTGGACACACCTGCCAAACTAATTAGCACAGGTGTCTGCAATTGCTTACAGTGATATAAAGAGCCCTGACACACATCACCATCAATGAGTTTAACTGACAAACAAACAAATTCTTCCCTTATCACTCCTAAACACTTTTTGCATAATAATTTGGAACGCGGTGTACATGTGCTTTTCCACAAAACACCAGCGGTTCACGTAGTGAATCTTACAGTTCTAACTTGCCAACCGTGGTCTGTATGGAATTGTTCAATAAAGGGCCCAAAATTAAGATAACATAGATGGGAGAGGTCTCTATGAATAGGAATTCCTAAGTATTTGATACCCTGTGAGGGCCAGGCAAAGGGAAAGTTGGACTGGATGGAATCCTATATGGATTTGGGGAGGGAGACATCGAGGGCCTCAGACTTCGCTGCATTGATTTTAAAATTTTACCATGTAACAAAGTGATCTATTTCAGCCATAACAGCATGGATGGATATATGTGATTGAGTGATATATACTAGGACATCATCAGCAAATAGAGAGCACTTGTACTCGGTGCCTCCCACCTCAATCCACCTAATATTGGGGTTATGGCGAATTGATGAGAGCAAGTGCTCCGTCACTAGGATGTATAAGAGAGGGGACAGAGGACATCCCTGCCTTGTCCCATTGGTGATTGTGAAAGGTGATGAAAATGTTCTGACGCACCCCCTGGGCCTTGGGACACCCGGAGCCGGACCCTTTTTGGTGGATGCTGGTGGTTGTAGTCTTCGTGGCGGCGACCCGGTTCCGTGGCTCAGGGCGGTCAAACCAGTGGCGGAACTATTTATGTGGTTTTGATGTTTAAATGTCCGACTACGCCACCCGTGGATTGCGGTCAGAGTGAACCGCCGCTACAGGGCAGACCGCTGAGGCTGGTGTTGTGGGTGCAGCAGAGCGTAGCATAACTCCCCACGGGAGGAGTATAGCCTCAGGCCAGTGTATGCGGAGGATGGGGGTGATGGTGCAGGGCACCAGCAGTAACGACACGGAGTCAGTGATGCAGTCCAGGGCCTTTACTCACAGTTCTTATTATCCAGACCACGTCTGCAGGTAACGGCTGCCCACGTCGTACTGTGCTCACCAGGTGAGGGGCTCAGACAACTCCCAGATAACTTTGGAGCACTTCACAGGACCCCCTTTGTGTGTCCTTTGTCTGGCCTTTCTTACCAACACTTCTGTCCCACTGCCTCGGGCCTCCTCTTGGTAAACTTGGCGCCAGTTTCCCTGACCCTATGTGGTGCCTTCCTAGCGGGTGTAGCGAGGGGCTGCGCCACATAAAATGTCAGAGCCTCCGGTTTCTAGCTGAGGGTCGTTTCCTGCCTCCACTAGTTCGGGGACCGGTCTCCCCCTTTGGCCTGACCCCTCCACGCAGGTGGATTCGGGTGTGCGGTGGCGACTCGCCCGTCCGCACCCCTGGGATCCCTTCATTCCTCGTTCCTGGAGCCTTCTCCGCTCCTCTTCCTTCCTTCTCCCTCTTCCAGGCCTGGGCCTCTGTTACTAGGCCCGCCTCCGGAGCAGAGCTCATGCAGAGCCCCTGCTCCCTGCCACTTCTGCTCAGACTTCTCTGCACTGAACTAAGATGGTGCCCACCTTTTATACTCCCTTCTCAATGCACCCAGGAACTGCTTCCTCCCTGCTCCTGCACTACAGGGTTCCCCTTCCTCAGTGTTCCCTCCCCCCACTCCAGCCAGGGACAGGGACTGTCGTGCCCATCTCAGGGGCATATTGGTCGCCCTGCCCCACGGCAATGTGGTGTAATGCATGCAGGTGTCGGGTCCTGATCCACACTCCATCCTTACCTGAGAGTGAGATATCACACCTCTGGGTGAGGTGCAATACGTCTGTAGCAACCTAGCCCTCAGGGTGCTACAGTTCCATTTATCTTCAGCCTAGGTGACGTATTGCGATACAGGGCCGTGATTTTGGCTATAAAAGTGTCCCCTAGACCCCTACCCCAAGCTTTTTAAGAGAATCATATATGGCGTGCCAGGAGACTCTATGGAATGCTTTCTCAGCATCCAACGAGAGTATCTAATTACAAATTTTTAACTGCATCTAGCCCAGGAAATACTTTGTGCCTAGTAGCAGTGTCTGCTAGTCAGCGGATTATCCCGGCTGTTAAGCAAGCTACACCACCTGTAGTTTAGACACTTAATTTTTTCAAAGGAAATGCTTCGGGACCATGGGATTCTCAGTGAAGAGCATCAGGAGGCACCCCAAGGCATAGGGGCTGGGACTGGCAGTAGGATGCCTTGCGGTGGACAGCCGAGCTCGATCCTTATAAAAGCTTTTTAACTGCAGCAGCTTTAGTGGACGCTACTGGAGCTGGAATTACGCGGCTGCTGGCATGAGACTTGCCCTCCAATAGATCCTTGTAAATGGATTTAAAGTGTATTCATTCAAATTAGAGAGACAATTTAAATTAAAAAGCTTAGAGCTGCCTCCACCACAGGGGGGCTCGCTCGACCCACCAGCGGACAGGCACCAGTATTGGGAGAGGGGGGCTGGCCATCAGGGTTCACCGCGGCTCTGGCACAAACCCGGCGACACGGAGGTGGCACGGGCAGGAGCGGACTGGCCGTGTCGGCTTCTCACTTTTTGGATTTTAGAAGGGCATGACATGCCTATATCTGTGTCTCCCCCTCCTTTTACTCCTCCACCTCTTTTCTTTTCGCATGACTATATGTACTTGTCACTTTTCCATGTGTTAGTTGTGTCTTCTGAGCAGTTTGTCAGCTTTTGGACACCTTTGAAGGTGTTTTCTATGTGTTTCTATGTGTTTTTGTTTGCCTGCCATTGGTTTTAACGGTGTTCGAAGGTGTTCGACGAACAGTTCGACGAACAGTTCGGCGAACACACGGGTGTTCGACGAACCGAACCGAACTCGAACACTACGGGGGTGGCTCAACACTACTCTGGACCTCAGACTTGGCCGAAGGTTCACCTTCCAACAAGACAATGATCCTAAGCACACAGCTAAAATAACAAAGGAGTAGCTTCAGAACAACTCTGTAACTATTCTTGACTGGCCCAGCCAGAGCCCTGACCTAAACCCTATTGAGCATGGCATAAATTTTAGAATTTACCAAATGGCTGCAATGAAACAAAAAGTGAAAAATTTAAATGGGTCTGAATACTTTCCGTACCCACTGTGTATATATACACAGTACAGACCAAAAGTTTGGACACACCTTCTCATTTAAAGATTTTTCTGTATTTTCATGACTATGAAAATTGAACATTCACACTGAAGGCATCAAAACTAAGAATTAACACGTGGACTTATATACTTAACAAAAAAGTGTGAAACAACTGGAAATATGTCTTATATTCTAGGTTCTTCAAAGTAGCCACCTTTTGCTTTGATGACTGCTTTGCACTCTCTTGGCATTCTCTTGATGGGCTTCAAGAGGTAGTCACCGGAAATGGTTTTCACTTCACAGGTGTGCCCTGTTAGGTTTAATAAGTGGGATTTCTTGCCTTATAAATGGGGCAGGGACCATCAGTTGTGTTGTGCAGAAGTCTGGTGGATACACAACTGATAGTCCTACTGAATAGACTGTTAGCTGCTTTTTTCTTGCCATAATACAAATTCTAAGTAAAGAAAAATGAGCAGCCATCATTACTTTAAGAAATGAAGATCAGTCAGTGTGAAAAATTGGGAAAACTTTGAAAGTGTCCCCAAGAGCAGTTGCAAAAACCATCAAGCGCTACAAAGAAACTGGTTCACATGAGGACCGCCCCAGGAAAGGAAGACCAAGAATCACCTCTGCTTCTGGGTCACCAGCCTCAGAAATCGCAGGTTAACAGCAGCTCAAATTAAAGACCAGGTCAATGCCACACAGAGTTCTAGCAGCAGACACATCTCTACAACAACTGTTAAGAGGAGACTTTGTGCAGCAGGCCTTCATGGTAAAATAGCTGCTAGGAAACCACTGCTAAGGACAGGCAACAAGCAGAAGACATTTGTTTGGGCTAAAGAACACAAGGAATGGACATTAGACCAGTGGAAATCTGTGCTTTGGTCTGATGAGTCCAAATTTGATATCTTTGGTTCCAACCACCGTGTCTTTGTGCGTCGCAGAAAAGCTGAATGGATGGACTCCGTGAAGCATGGAGGAGGAGGTGTGATGGTGTGGGGGTGCTTTGATGGTGACACTTTTGGGGATTTATTCAAAATTGAAGGCATACTGAACCAGCATGGCTACCACAGCATCTTGCAGCGGCATGCTATTCCGTCCGGTTTGCGTTTAGTTGGACCATCATTTATTTTTCAACAGGACAATGACCCCAAACACAATTCTAGGCTGTGTAAGGGCTATTTGACCAAGCGGAAGAGTGATGGGGTGCTACGCCAGATGACCTGGCCTCCACAGTCACCAGACCTGAACCCAATCGAGATGGTTTGGGGTGAGCTGGACCACAGAGTGAAGGCAAAAGGGCCAACAAGTGCTAAGCATCTCTGGGAAATCATTCAAGATTGTTGGAAGACCATTTCCAGTGACTACCTCTTGAAGCTCATCAAGAGAATGCCAAGAGTGTGCAAAGCAGTCATCAAAGCAAAAGGTGGCTACTTTGAAGAACCTAGAATATAAGACATATTTTCAGTTGTTTCACACTTTTTTGTTAAGTATATAATTCCACATGTGTTAATTCATAGTTTTGATGCCTTCAGTGCGAATGTACAATTTTCATAGTCATGAAAATACAGAAAAATCTTTAAATGAGGTGTGTCCAAACTTTTGGTCTGTACTATATATATATATATATATATATATATATATATATATATATATATATATATACACTGCCCAAAATAAACCAAAAAATAAAAGGAGCACTGAAACATCAGAATATAACTCCAAGTAAATCAAACTTCTGTGAAATCAAACTGTCCACTTAGGAAGCAACACTGACTGACAATCAATTTCACATGCTGTTGTGCAAATGGAATAGACAATAGATGGAAATTATTGGCAATTATTAAGACTCACTCAAAAAAGAAGTGGTTGTGCAGGTGGGGACCACAGACCCACTTTTCAGTACCAATGCTTTCTGGCTGATGTTTTGGTCACTTTTGAATGTTGGTTGTGCTTTCACACTCGTGGTAGCATGAGATGGACTCTACAACCCACAGAAGTTGCTTAGGTAGTGCACCTCATGCAGGATGGCACATCAATGCGAGCTGTGGCAAGAAGGTTTGCTGTGTCTGTCAGCGTAGTGTCCAGAGGCTGGAGGAGCTACCAGGAGACAGGCCAGTACACCAGGAGATGTGGAGGGGGCCGTAGGAGTAGGAGGGCAACAACCTAGTAGCAGGACCGCTACCTCCACCTTTGTGCAAGGAGGAACAGGAGGAGCACTGCCAGAGCCCTGCAAAATGACCTCCAGCAGGCCACAAATGTGCATGTGTCTGCACATATGGTTAAAAACTGACTCCATGAGGGTGGTATGAGGGTCCGACGTCCACAGATGTGGGTTGTTCTCACAGCCCAACACCGTGCAGGACGCTTGGCATTTGCCACAGAACACCAGGATTGGCAAAGTCGCCACTGGTGCCCTGTGCTCTTCACAGATGAAAGCAGGTTCACACTGAGCATATGTGACAGATGTGACAGAGCCTGGAGATGCTGTGGAGAGCGGTCTGCTGCCTGCAGCATCCCTCAGCATGACCGGTTTGGCAGTGGGTCAGTAATGGTGTGGGGTGGCATTTCTTTGGAGGGCCGCACAGCCCTCCATGTGCTCGCCAGAGGTAGCCTGACTGCCATTAGGTACCGAGATGAGATCCTCAGACCCCTTGTGAGACCATATGCTGGTGCGGTTGGCCCTGGGTTCCTCCTAATGCAGGACAATTCCAGACCTCATGTGGCTGGAGTGTGTCAGCAGTTCCTGCAAGATGAGGGCATTGAAACTTTGGACTGGCCCGCCAGTTCCCCAAACCTGAATCCAATTGAGCACATCTGGGACATCATGTCTCGCTCCATCCACCAACGTCACGTTGTACCACAGACTGTCCAGGAGTTGAAGGATGCTTTAGTCCAGGTCTGGGAGGAGATCCCACAGGAGACCATCCGCAACCTCATCAGGAGCATGCCCAGGAGTTGTAGGGAGGTCATACAGGAACGTCGAGGCCACACACAATACTGATACTCATTTTAACTTGTTTTAAGGACATTACATCAAAGTTGGATCAGCCTGTAGTGTGTTTTTCCACTTTAATTTTGGGGGTGACTCCAAATCCAGGCCTCAATTGGTTAATAAATTTGATTTCCATTGATGATTTTTGTGTGATTTTGTTGTCAGCTCATTCAACTTTGTACAGAACAAAGTATTCAATGGGAATATTTCATTCATTCAGATCTAGGATGTGTTATTTGAGTGTTCCCTTTATTTTTTTTAGCAGTGTATATACAACGTATGTCCCAAAGTGAGTACACCCCTCACATTTTTGTAAATATTTTGTTTTAACTTTTCATGGCACAACATTGAAGATATTACACTTTGATACAATGTAAATTAGTCAGTGTACAGCTTGTATAACAGTGTAAATTTGGTGTGCCCACTAAATAAGTCAACATACTGCCATTAATGTCTAAACGACTGGCAACAAATTTGAGTACACCTGTAAGTGGAAATGGCCAAATTCCAAAGTGTCAATATTTTGTGTCCACCATTATTTTCAAGCACTGTCTTAACTCTCTCAGGCATAGAGTTCACTAGAGCTTCACAGGTTGCCACTGGAATCCTCTTCCACTCCTCCATGATGACATCATGAAGGAGTGGATGTTGGAGACCTTGCCCTACTCTCTTTCCATTTGAGGATGCCCCACAGTTGCTCAATATGGTTTTGGTCTTGAGACATGCTTGGCCAGTCCAACCTTTACCATTTTCTTTAGCAAGGCAGAGGTCATCTTGGAGGTGTGTTTAGGGTCGTTAGTCGTTATCATGTTGGAATAATGACCTGCAGCCCAGATCCAAAGGGACAGGATCATGCTCTGCTTCAGTATGTCACAGTACATATTGGCATTGATGGTTCCCTGAATGAACTGTAACTCACCACAACCTGCAGCAGTCGTGCAGCCCAAAACCATGACACTCCCATCACAATGCTTGACTGTAAGCAAGACACACTTATCTTTGTACTTGTGACGACACAATATTTAATCTTAATTATCCAGACATAAATTCAGTAGGCCAGCAGACATACAGTATTATCTTTTTGTTGACTTTTGAATTACTGTGTTTTTCTTTGGTTGGTCAAGAAACAGACTATTATTTGTATAAGCCTGGATGTTGACACTTGAGTTGATATTTACTGCAACTAGTTGTCTGCTAATTTTGCAAGACAAGGTCATGGAACAATGATGTTTGCTAATATGCTGATTACATATTGTACCAGACCAGCTAGTTTGTTGATCTGCAGAGCAATGGAGGACAAACTATGAAGATTGGTTAAATGCTCAATGAGACAAGAGCCCCTGACACCTTTCCTCTTGACCTGTGGATATTGACCTGAGCCACACATGTAAATATAAAAAGGGATTTCTATCATTCTGCAAGAGGAATCAGAGTGAATTGCTAGAGCAAAAGCTAGGAAAACATGGCTCCATCAAGACTGACACAGATTTGGATTCTACAGGGTGCCAGCTTAACCCCTTAAGGACCTTGGGATTTTCCGTTTTTGCATTTTCCTTTTTTGATCCCCTTGTTCCCAGAGCCATAGCGTTTTTATTTTTTGGTCAATATGGCCGTCTGAGGGCTTATTTTTTGCGGGACGAGTTGTACTTTTGAACAACATTACTGGTTTTACCATATCGTGCACGGGAAAACGGGAAAAAAATTACAAGTGCGATGAAATTGCAAAAAAAGTGCAATACCACAGACTTTTTTTTAAATTTTTTTTACCACGTTCACTGAATGCTAAAACTGACCAGCCATTATTATTCTCCAGGTAATTATGAGTTCGTAGATACCAAATATATATAGGTTCTTTTTTATTTAAGTGGTGAAAAAAAAAATCAAAAGTGATTGAAGCTTGAAGATGACAATTTGCATATTCCAGGTGCCTTCTGGGAAAAGCGAAGAGTCTCCTTCAGCTAGAAGATCGTTGGGTACAGCCGGGACCAGCTGCTTGGAAAGCATCGCCAAACCAGGGATTGAAGCTTGAAGAGGACAATTTGCATATTCCAGGTGCCTTTTGGGAAAAGCGAAGAGTCTCCTTCAGCTAGAAGATCGTTGGGTACAGCCGGGACCAGCTGCTTGGAAAGCATCGCCAAACCACGTGCCTGATGGTGCGCAAATTTGTTTAATTTGTTTATCCTAGGGTATCACAAGAAAGAAAACAGACATCAAGTCAGCAAGGACAAGGAGCAGCATGGCAGATGTGACAACCTACATGGTGAGCTGCAACATGTGCTACATGTTCACAGATCGACCAGAAACTGAAACCAACTTCACCTGCCAGAAGTGTAGACTACTGGCTCTTTTAGAAGAAAAGGTGCGGGGACTTGAAGAAAGAATTGCGACATTAAAACTCATCAAGGAAAATGAAGACTTCCTGAACAGAACAGAAGCGTCACTACTGGTCACGGAAAGTGAAAAAAGCGTCAGAGAACCTCCAGAGGCAGACAAGTGGAGGCAAGTGACCAAAAGAAGAAAGAAGACCATGGAGACACCACCAACCACACAACTGAGAAACAGATTCCAAGGACTTGTGGAGGACGAAGATGGCACACCTAAGGATGAGGAACTACCAGCAAGCAAAAAAGAAAAGAGCACCCAGAAACACCCAGAAGCGACAAGTAAAAGGACAGCCAAGAAGGGAAGAAGAGTGGTGGTGGTGGGAGACTCATTACTGAGAGGAACAGAAGCAGCTATTTGCAGACTGGACATAACCGCAAGAGAAGTATGCTGCCTCCCAGGGGCGAAGATTAAGGATGTTACCGATAGGATACTGAAGCTCATCAGTTCCAAGGATGTCCACCCATTTCTTCTGATACATGTTGGCACCAATGACACGGCAAAGAAGGACCTACCGACAATCTGCAAGGACTTTGAAGCATTGGGGAAGAAAGTAAAAGAACTAGATGCGCAGGTAGTTTTTTCTTCTATCCTTTCAGTAGACGGGCATGGCGTCAGGAGATGGAACAGGATCCTTAGTGTGAACAACTGGCTGAGACGATGGTGCAGACAACAAGGATTTGGATTCCTGGGCCACGGTGTGAATTACCTCTATGACGGACTCCTTGCCAGAGACGGACTACACCTCAACAAACCCGGGAAACACACATTCGCCAGGAGACTCGCAACACTCATCGGGAGGGCGTTAAACTAGAAGAAGAGGGGATGGGAAGAAAAACGCCGGACACGAACATGCAACCAGAGAACATACTAATGAAAGATATGATGTGCGACAAAGAAGGTCCAAGACAAGATAGTTGGAAGGGAGGTAAGAAAATTTCTAATACAATCCACAGGGAGAAGATTGGAACAAAACAAAATCGTGTAAACTGCGTGCTAGCAAATGCCAGGAGACGGACAAACAAGATGGATGAACTGGAAGCAGAAATATCTACAGGTAACTACGACATAGTGGGAATAACCGAGACATGGTTAGATGAAAGCTATGACTGGGCAGTTAACTTACAGGGTTACAGTCTGTTTAGAAGGGATCGAAGAAGTCGGAAAGGGGGTGGAGTCTGTCTATATGTAAAGACGTGTCTAAAGCCTACAATACGGGAGGATGTATGGGTGGGAAATGAGGAGGTCGAGTCCTTATGGGTGGAGATACATGGGGCAAAAAACAATAATAAAATTATCATAGGAGTCTGTTATAAACCACCAAATACAGCAGAAGCCACGGAAAGTCTATTAATGAGACAAATAGACGAAGTAGCAAAAAATAACGAGGTGATTATTATGGGGGACTTCAACTACCCCGATATAGACTGGGAAACCGAAAGCTGTAGATCTCAGAAAGGAAACAGGTTTCTGTCAATTATCAAAGACAATTATTTGTCACAACTTGTGCAGGAACCAACTAGAGGGACGGCCCTTTTAGACTTAATATTAACTAACAGGTCAGACAGAATAACTGAGGTGCAGGTCGGGGGGCACCTGGGAAATAATGACCACAACATTATACAATTCCACATGTGCTTCAGTAGGGTGCCCAGCAAGGGAGTCACTAAAACACTGAACATCAGGAGGGCAAAGTTTGATCAGCTAAGAGATGCCCTTCACCTTATAGACTGGGATAGTATCTTTAGTAAAAGGAGCACGGATAGAAAATGGGAAATTTTCAAAACAGTCCTACATAGTCACTGTAGAAGGTACATACCTTATGGGAATAAAAGGGCTAGGAATAGGAGGAAGCCAATGTGGCTAAATAAGGAAGTCAAGAGGGCAATGAAAAACAAAAAAAGGGCTTTCGGTAAACTTAAACAAGAAAGCAGCGAGGAAGCGCTAATATCTTATAGGAAAAAAAACAAAATCTGTAAGAAACAAATAAGAATAGCAAAAGAGGAGACAGAGAGACTAATTGCCAAGGAAAGTAAAATGAATCCCAAGCTGTTCTTTAACTATATAAACAGTAAAAGGATTAAAACTGATGGAGTTGGCCCATTGAAAAATAACATGGGTAAAATCATAGAGGGCGATGAGGATAAAGCAAACCTACTCAATAGCTTCTTCTCCACTGTTTTCACAAAAGAAAACAATTTATCGGAGGAAATGCAGAGTGATAAAGTAAACCCTCCGCTAAATATCACCCACCTAACCCAGGAGGAAGTTCAGAAATGCCTAAATAATATCAAAATAGACAAGTCACCAGGCCCAGATGGCATACACCCCCGGGTACTAAAAGAATTAAGTAATGTGATAGACAGACCGCTGTATCTTATATTCAAGCACTCTTTATGGACAGGGACTGTCCCACTAGACTGGCGGCAAGCAAATGTGGTACCAATATTCAAAAAGGGGTCTAAAAGTGACCCTGGGAACTATAGACCAGTAAGCTTAACGTCTGTTGTGGGTAAATTGTTTGAAGGATTTCTTAGAGATGCTATTGTAGAATATCTTAATGATAATAATTGTCTAACTCCATATCAACATGGATTCATGAGGGATCGCTCCTGCCAAACAAACCTGATCGCCTTCTACGAGGAGGTGAGCTCACAGTTGGAGAGTCAGTGGATGTTGTATACCTTGACTTCTCCAAAGCATTTGATACCGTGCCACACAAAAGGTTGGTATATAAAATGAGAATGCTTGGTCTGGGGGATAATGTGTGCAAGTGGGTAAATAGCTGGCTGAGTGATAGAAAGCAGAGGGTGGTTATCAATGGAGTAAGCTCAGGGTGTGTCAGGGTTACTAGCGGGGTGCCTCAAGGGTCTGTCTTGGGCCCTATATTATTTCTTAATGATCTAGTGGAAGGGTTGCATAGTAAAATAGCAATATTTGCAGATGATACTAAACTTTGTAAAGTAGTTAATACAGATGAGGATAGGGCACAGCTACAGGAGGATTTAGATAAATTGGGGAGTTGGGCCAAAAAATGGTAAATGGTGTTCAATGCCGATAAATGTAAGGTCATGCACATGGGAAAGAAAAACAGCAGTCACCCATACATATTAAATGGGAAACCGTTGGGGAAATCTGACATGGAGAAGGACCTGGGCGTCTTGGTTAATAGCAAATTAAATTGGAGTGCCCAGTGTCAGGCAGCAGCTGCGAAGGCAAATAGAGTCATGGCATGCATCAGAAGAGGAATAGGGGCATATGATGAGAACATTGTTCTTCCTCTGTATAAAGCGCTGGTAAGTCCGCACTTAGAATATTGTGCACAGTTCTGGGCTCCGGTGCTCAGGAAAGACATATTGGAGCTAGAGAGGGTACAAAGGAGGGCGACTAAGGTAATAAAGGGAATGGAGGGACTAGAATACCCAGAGAGGTTGTCAAAATTAGGCCTATTTACGTTGGAAAAGAGAAGGCTTAGGGGAGACCTCATAAACATGTATAAATACATCAGGAGGCAGTACAGAGATCTCTCTCATGACCTGTTTTTACCAAGGATGGTGACAAAGACGAGGGGGCACACTATGCGTCTGGAGGAAAGGAGGTTCCTGCACCAGCATAGAAGGGGATTCTTTACGGTCAGAGCCGTGAGACTCTGGTACTCTCTGGGAGAGGAAGTGGTGATGTGCAACTCACTTAATGAGTTCAAAAGAGGCCTGGACGCCTTTCTTGAGAACAATAAAATTACATCTTATGCTTAGTTAATTAATCCAGGGATTTAATCTGACTGCCAGACTGGTGTCGAGAAGTGAATTTTTCCTCAATGATGTAAATTGGCCTATACCGCATGTTTTTTTTTTGCCTTCCCCTGGATCAACGCTGCGGAATAGCTGCAGTGCACAAGAAATAGGCTGAACTGGATGGACGCTTGTCTTTTTTTGGCCTTATAAACTATTTAACTATGTAACTATGTAACTATGTTTAAAAAAATGGTGCGATTTTCCAAGACCCATAGCATCTCCATTTTTTTGGGATCTTGGGCCGGGTGAGGGCTTATTTTTTGTGTGCCGAGCTGAAGTTTTTATTTATACCATTTTGTGGTAGCTCCGATGTATTGATCGCCCGTTATTGCTTTTATTGCAGTGCTGCAGCGACCAAAAAACGTACTTCTGCCGTTTAGAATTTTTTTTCTCGTTACGCCGTTTACCGATCAGATTAATTCTTTTGTTATATTGATAGATCAGGCAATTCTGAACGCGGCGATACCAAATATGTATATGTGGTGGTTTTTTTTGTTAATTTATTTTGAATGGGGCGAAGGGGGGGTGATTTAAACTTTTATATTTTTTTTAATTTTTTTTATATTTTTAAAAACATTTTTTTTACACTTTTAGCTTGCTTCTATAGACGTTTATGATTGCCTCTGGTTCATATAGGTGATGAGCAGATCACCACTATGTAGCAGAAATGCTCCTGCACTATGAGCGCCGACCACTAGGTGGCGCTCATATTATTCCTTACATGACAACCACTGGAGTCTGCTGCAGACCCAGGGTTGTCATGCCGACCCATCGGTGACCCACGATCACATGACGGGGTCACCGATGGGCGGGGCAAGTGACGCGCTTGCGGGGCAAGTGACGCGCTTCCGGCGCAGCATGTCAGCTGAAAGAATCAGCCCGCGCTGAACAGGGGGTGAGAGCCTGGTGCATACTATTATGCCCCAGGCTGTAAATGGGTTAAGGGACCATGGCACTGGCTGGAGGAATACATATCTGCTCCATTGACTATCATGAAACCCATGGACACATTTGGGGATACCAGGTTGGGACACTCTGGTCACTGGTCCCATGGAGATGTTTAGGGAAACCAGGTTGGGACCCTCCAGTTACCTGCTCCCATGGAGATGTTTGGGGTAGCCAGGATGGGACCCTCCAGTCACCTGGAACCTATGGATACACTTGGAGAAAGACAGGTTGGGACCCTCTGATCACTTGGTTCCATGGATATGTTCAGAGAAGCCAGGTTGAGACCCTCGGGTCTCCTGGTCACGTACCTCAAAAGACTGTCAACCTCCTAAGCTTGCTATTACTTCCTCTCTGTGGGTGCCAACCAAATGCAGGGTGCCACTGGTGGGGGTAGTCATCCCTGGAAGCCCCTTGGAGTTGCAGATGCTCAAATTCCGGTGAGCAAGCAGAAGGGTGAGACTCTGTAATTTTGCACCATCTTGTGTATTTGCTGGAACTGTTCTTTCTCTTTATTGTCTGTTTGGTGGTTAAATAAAGAATTGCCATGCTGTTTTACCCTCACTCTGTGTTGTCTGAGTAATATTATGCCCATGGGAGACCCCCGTGTCTCCACAGTACTTTTGACATGGTTGCCACCACACACACTTGACTCAATCTGAACCAAATAAGTTTAACTTGGTCTCATCAGACCACAAGACATGGTTTGAGTAATCCATGTCCTTAGTCTGTTTGTCTTCAGCAAACTGTTTGTGGGCTTTCTTGTACATAATCTTTAGAAAAAGCTTCCTTCTGGGAAGAGAGCCATGAAGACCAATTTTATGCATTGTGCGGCATATGGTCTGAGCACTGACAGGATGAATGCCCTCCCCTTTAACCCCTGCTGCAATGCTGGCAGCACTTGTATGTCTATTTTGAAAAGACAACCTCTGGATACAATGCTGAGCACGTGCACTCAACTTCTTTGGTTAACCATGGGGAGGCCTGTTCTGAGTTGAACTTGTCTAGTTAAACCGCGGTATGATCTTGGCCACCATGCTGCAACTCAGTTTCAGGGTGTTGGCAATCTTCTTATAGCCTAGGCTATATTTATGTTGAGCAACTGTTCTTTTTTTTTAGATCCCCAGAGAGTACTTTGCCATGAGGTGCCATGTTGAACTTCCAGTGACCAGTATGAAAAAGTGTGAGAGAGATAACACCATATTTTACAGACCTGTTCCCCATTCACACCTGAGACCTTGTAACACTAATGAGTCACATGACACCAGGGAGAGAAAATGGCTAATTTGACACAGTTTGTTATTTAGAGGGCACACCAAATTTACACTGTTAAACAAGCTGAACACTGACTACTTTATATTGTATTAAAGTGTCATATCTTCAGTGTTGTCCCATGAAAAGATATAGCAAAGTATTAACAAAAATACTCACTTTTGGGATATACTGTATACTTATACAGTATATCTAAATGAGATTATAAATCAAACCTATTCCTTCTCGAGAAATATAAAATGAATGACCATGTATATCCGATGGAGAGGAAAAGTATGATTATCACCAGCCTTTGTTCATTTTTAGAAGAGTCAGCCTGTCAGCATTTTCAGTTGACAGTTGGATGCGCTTATCAGTTATTACTCCACCAGCGGCACTAAAAACCCGCTCTGATAAAACGCTGGCGGCAGGGCAGGCCAGGACCTCCAAGACATAGAGAGCCAGTTCATTCCACTTATCCAGCTTGGATACCCAATAATTATAAGGCACAGAGGAATCATGGAAGACGTTGGTACGGTCGGCCAGGTACTCCCTCATAATCTTCCCAAACTTTGCACTCCTTGTGAGAGTACCCTCAGAGTCTGTGCGATGGGAGGGGATGAGAAAATTTTCCCAAAACATTGACAGTGTTCCCCTGCCTTTGCTGGATTGCATTTGTGTCTCTCTCGCCTGTACTCCTTGGTTGTCCAACGAACTGTGACCTCTTCCGCCAGCGTTTTCAGATGGGATTATTTTTTTAATAGTTTCACAACAAGGGCCTTCTGGTACAGCCCCATTTCTGTAGACCTGACCACCTCAGGAATAAGAGATATAAAGTTCTCCTTGTAGCGTGGGTCTAGAAGTGTCACCAACCAGTAATGACTGTCACATAAAATTTTGAGACCGCGAGGGTCATGGCAAAGGCAGCATAACATAAACTCAGCCATGTGTGTCAGACTGCTAACAGGCAAGACTTCCGTGTCCTCACCAAGAGGATGACTGACCATGCTCTCCTACTCCGCCTCTTCTCTGTCCTCTGGCCATCCACGCTGAACAGATGGTATGACAGCTGTGCAGATAGTACTGTCTATAGCAAATGAAACTAGCTCCTGTTCTTTCTCCTCCTCCTCTTCTTCATTGTCACCCAATCCAAGTTCGGATGAGATGAGGCTGGGCTGTGTGTTATCACCCTGTATGGTCCCTTGCTCCATCTCATCATGCTCCGCCTTCAATGCATCCTCTTTGATTGTGAGCAGAGAGCGTTTCAGAAGACAGAGAAGCGGTCTGGTGACGCTAATTATGGCGTCATCACTGCTCACCATCTTGGTGGAGTCCTCAAAGTTTTGGAGGATGCTACATATGTCTGACATCCATGTCCACTCCTGAGGTCTTATGTGTGGAGTCTGAACTGAATACTGACGGCCTTGTTGATGCTGGTACTCAACAACAGCCCTCTTCTGCTCACAAATCCTTCCCAACTTCTGCAGTGTAGAGTTCCACACCAGTCTGTGAGCTGGAAGCTGCGAACGCTGCTGAAACATGGTAAGGGCAGCGGAAGCTGTAGGTGACTTTCTAAAATGGTCACACAGGCAGCGTACTTTAACAAACAGATCCGGCAGCTCCGCGTAGGATTTGAGAAACCGCTGAACCACGAGGTTAAGCACATGAGCCAGGTTCCGGCCATTGTCACACACGACCATGCCTGGCTGTAGGTTCAGAGATCTTCCTGCTCTTTCAGAGCTGTCCACAACTCTTCAGCATTTTGTGGTTTGTCACCTAAGCATTTTAGCTTCAGCACAGCCTGTTGCGCTGGGGTATAGACAACTGAACGCTGCGCTTGTTCAAGGATATGGATGTGCTTCCTGATGCTTCTATTTGAGAGTGTGCAACGACAGATACAGGGCAGGAGGCATCTTCGCATGCACCATGGACAGGGGATTGGCTTGCATGCACAACAGCGGAAGAAGCAATGTTGCCACCCGCAGACTCTGTTCCTGGACCCTGTGGTTCGGCCCACAAAGTCGGGTGCTTTACTGTCATGTGCCTGATCATGCTGGTGGTGGTCAGGCTGGTTGTTTTCCCACCCCTGCTGATGCTGGCCTGGCAGGTGGTGCAAATAGCCTTTTTGGGGTTATCGGCAGAGTCTTTAAAAAACAACCAGACTCGGGAAGACCGAACAGTTGTACTGGCAACATCCTTCGTGTTGGTGTTACGGGGAACGATTGCCTGCCTCCTTTCTGCGGTCACCACACTGCTACTTCCTGCCTGTTGGGGTGCTCTGCCTCCCTCCGCCTGTGTGCTGCTGTCCTCGCCCTGCATGTCCTCCTGCCAGGTTGGGTCAGTTACTATATCGTCCACCTACCTCGTCTTCCACTTCCGCACCCCGGTCCTCCTCCTGACTTTCCTGCAATTGTGTCTCATCATCCTCCACCTCTTTTGACACTTTCCCACCATCGCCTTCGTGTGACCGTGGCTGCTCAAATATTTGAGCATCGCTACATGCGATCTCCTCATGCCCCGCTTCAAGTGGACCGGGCAAAAGGCCCGAATCTATAAATGGAAAAGTGAACATCCCTTCAGAGTGTTCAAGTGTGGGATCATTTGTCTCTGGGCACTCAGCATGGTGGGAGGAAGAAGAATCAGGGTGAGGAATATGCGGTCCAGACTCATGGCTACTGAGACTTGACCATATGGAAGACAGAGTGGTGGTGGTGGTGGCTATGTGACTGGAAGCATTATCCGCTATCCAAACAACAACCCTTTGACACTGCTCTGGGTTCAATAATGGTGTGTAGCGGTCCCCTAGGAATTGGGACAGGAAGGTCGGGCGAGAAGATGTGGGTATTTGTTGTGGCACAATTTCAGCTTGCCTACAGCCTTGGCCTTGGCATCTGCATGCACCATCACCATCACGTCCAGTTCCCCTTCCCTTGCCACGAACCTTTCCCATTTTAAATGGAGGACAATATCTTCCACGCTCACTACAAATGGCTGAATTTGGAGCGAAGTTATATGTAATCCGTATGATGGAGAAACTACAGTTTTAAATACCTGGCCTGTAGGTAACTATTTTGAACAGCAAACCGGTGTCAAAAACTTCGCTGACACGGTGAAAAAAATATGAATGGAGGCCAAAAATGGCAATATTTTCAGCGCAATTATATGTGATCCGTGTGACGGACAAACCACAGTTTTAAATAGCTGGATTTTTAGCGCTGTAATATGGAAAGGACGTGGCTGTATTGTGCAGTGCCAACAAGCAAATGGCACAGAAAAACGGTGTTCTCTGGATTGCTTTTTAAGCAAATAATGAGGATTAAGATCCAAAAAATATATTCCGGGCCCCTGAGTCCTGGGCCTTTGTCTAGAAATATCTAACAGCAGCAGAGGGCAGTACTGGAATGGAGCCTCCTGGGCTATATGCACTGCAGTCTGCTATATACTGTACACTGCCTGCCTGCCTATATACACTGCCTACCTGATATCCCTGCAGATGGATTAGTCCTCAGAAAGACTGTTTGTTGAGATGGATATGTGTAATGTACTTGTCTTCTCCCTACACTACCCAATACACAACCAAATCTCTCCCTAGCTCAGCAGCACCTCTCCCTACACTGCATGATTGTGGAGTAGACTGATGAGCACAGCGGCGCCAGGTCTAATAAAGACCTGATGACGCTGTCTGGCCAGTCAATCACTGTAATGCCACAACCACCATGGCTGCGGCATTACAATGAGTGGCAGGCAATCCCTGCATGTTGATTGGCGCTCTAAAGAGCGCCAAACATGCAGGGGGGGAGGCCAGAGCATCCGCCCGAGCGTCTCGCAAGTACTCGGCGAGCTCCGAGAATCTCGAGTACTGGGATGCTTGGGCTCGCTCATCACTAGTTTTTATCAACTACACCACCAACAACGCGGAACTTCCACAGCAATCCTTTTCAGCATAATGTAGTGGCATAACCATGGGTATTTAGTTAAAAGAATATACGTAAGAAAGGCAGGCTTAGAGACTAAAATTCATGTTGCTGTGCTCCAACTGCCCCACACTCCTATGTATGTTTCATACTTGCTTCCTTGGGGAGTGATGGGGCAGGAGGGAAGATTTTAGCTATAAATACTAAAGAAGTTAACCCATCAACACCACATGATTACATTGTATGTAAAGCAATGAGCAGAGAAAGGAAGTTCTTTGCTCTGTCAAACAAATTATTTTAGGTGTGATAGTTACTATTGACATCAACATCTAAGTGGTTACAATGCCAATATTAGTGGTATATTCAAGGCTGGAAGTGGCAGCTGAAGTCTGGCTATGTATTACAATGAACTATAGTCACATAATCTTAATAATAGATATTGATGACCTCTAAGTCATCCATTGATCAACAAAAAGGGATACTTTTCATTTAAATTGAATGATGGTTATTCATATGCTTAATGTCTATGGGACTATCAGAAGTAGCTGGATTCTCATTTCTGCTGTATCCACTAACTCTGGCAGCCGAAAAGATAATGAATAAAGAGGCAGAGGGGAAGCTGCTTACTATTTACTATTATAGTTGCACATATATAAAGCTGCTATAGGATGGAAGGTACTCTGCTACATGTAGTGCACCATACCTGCACTGTGCTATGTGTCATGCCCATACATTTAGTTACAGTAGACTATTTTTTTAAGCAGCACAGCATGTGAATACATAAATAATAAACCAGTGTAAGAAAATAAAACCTCTAAATAAAAACCATTCACCACTATTAGTATTATTAAAACATCAAGAATCAAAGTATATAAAATGGCGTTTTACATACATAGCAAAGGGACACATGGAGGAGCACAAGGACATACAGCCATTTTATTTACTACAATTCCTGTTGTTTCACTAATACTTATCCCCCAATATACTTAGTAATATTGGTAACTTGTTTGATTTAGGGGTTTTCTTTCCTTACACTGATTTATTATTTATGCATTTATATGCTGTGCTGCTTAACTATTAGTGATTGTGTTCTTGATACTTGAGAGGCCTTGATTGTGTCCCATCTTCATATGAGTTGAACTTGTCCTTTTTAAATATGGAACACATTTTAATTATTATGTACTAACATTTATTTATTTTATAAGGGACGTTTTTATCACTGTCTAGAATGGGAAGTTTTCACTTGGTGGTTTTATAATACCAATTTTTTCCCCGATCCACCAAAGTGTTGTGACTTTTTGCATATACACACCAGGTTCAAGCAACTCAGCCCATAAAATTCATCAACAGTTGCAGTGTTTCTTAAGCCAGAAATGGTACTCTAGCCCTTGACTGGCATAACATTTCTGTCAAGATAAATTTGGCATATCTTATTCCTGAATGCCCTTCATTAGGACTGATGTATGAAGCGCCAGAGTCTTAATAAATTGGGGCCAAAATTTCCCAATTACTATTTGGATACTTTCCGATTGAGAGTTTTCTGTGTAATTAGTTGAGCAGTATTTGTTGTTTTAGAAATGGGCTAAATAAAGCAAAGTTTTATATCTGTTATCTCTAGTTCTTTCACAAAGTGTTTTGTAGTACCTTGAGGGTTGACCTGCTTTAGTATACAGTATAAAAACTGTTTCCAAAAAATTGTAAAACAAAGCATGAAGCGACCTTTAGCATAGTCAAATGTGACTATGAAATATAAAATAAGGATTATATTAAAAATGTCTATTTTTATTTATTTGTGCCAAAATGCTGGAAAACATTTTTTTTCCCCAAAAAGAATAAACACATAACATTTTTTTCTTCCATTATCCAACTAGGACTGATATTTTTGACTGCTTGGAAAGCATGTTTCTTATTCCTTAGAGATTGTTATGAGCAGATTTCACACTGAAAGATTTACCATCACCATACACAATGTTATCCTTTTCATTCAGACACATTCTATATTAAGCTAAAATGTTCTGTACTATAACCTCAGAAACTTTCAGGCCACAAAACTTCTTATCATATGAACTTTGTTATTAAGGAAACACCAACATTCTGACCTCAAAAAACTAACACGCTATAAATCTTTTAAAAAAACATTTTACTCTTGTTATCAGAATTACAACATTCATATTTTTGGATATGTTTTAAATATATATGTAATAATATTACCAAGTTTATAAAGAAATAAAATATGTTATTTATTTTAAGGATGTTGTACTTATCTCATGTTTTAGACTGGGTTCACTCAAACTTTTTTATTTAAGATATATTGGATGTCTATTTATCTACACCTATGCCCAGGTTCACACGTTCAGTATTTGGTTAGTATTTTACATCTGTATTTGTAAGCTAAAACCAGGAGTGGGAGAAAAATACAGAAGTGGTGACATGTTTCTGTTATACTTTTCCTCTGATTGTTCCTCACCTGGTTTTACCTTACAAATACTAATTTAAAATTCTGACCAAATACTGAATGGGTGAATTTGGCCTATCACTGATGAAAAGTGCCAATACATGTCTATGGTTCCTTGAAAAATACGACAGCACACGGACACTACCTGTGTCCTATCCATGTTTAACATTGAAAAGTGTAGGAGAAGCTTTAGCATTTCTTTATCTATTTAACCATGTGTGAAGAACACTGATGGTAAAAACAGACATACTGAGCATACACTGATGACACACTGATCCAAAGCACGATGACAGCGGTACCATTTTGTCATGTTCTTATGAAAAAGGCTTAAAGGAGCAGTTCTGTTAATTGATTGTATATATTTCTATGGAATGTAACTATTGCATTATTTTTATGCATTCTGTAAAGACTAGTGATGAGCGAGCACTAAAATGCTTGGGTACTCGTTTCTCGGGTCGGGTCAAAATGGATTTTACTGGGAAATATTTTAAGGAACATCCTTTATATTTATATAAGGCAAAATAAATAACCAAAAACAAAAATACTCCTCCACACCTTGGGCTATGTTCACACGTAGCGCTTTTGATGCGTTTTTGCACTTTTGCATTGCTTTCAACCAAGACAAATGCATTCACCAGGAAATGTAATTTTAACATTTTACAACCTTATCTGGCATGTGGTGTGTGACACATCATCAGACACATGCATACAGTGCTGAAAAGACATGGGAACAGCATGGCAAAGACCTCTGGAAGCATTTCTGACTCCCAGGTCACTGCCTAAAAGTTTGCCCATCATAAGAGATCCTTGGCGCATGCGAAGATGCCTCCCGCCATGGACCTGTCGTTGCAGACTTGCAACAGTCACCATCCATGTCCTTGACCCAGTGCAGCATTCAGTTGTCACTACCCCATTCCTTGGAATGTAAGCGCAAGTATGCAGGCAGCCACCCACCCACCCACATGCTGCAATACTATGCTTCCAAATTTTTGCACTTGAAATGTGACCTTTTAGGCGGAAGCTTTTCATAACATCATGCCGGCATCGGCCGGGTGTCCTTACTCGGTCCCCAGCCGCCACTATATTTCCCGGGATCGCATCCGCCTTCCACAAGCATGGGTCCCACAACATTACCCGTGCCCTCCCCAGTGCACTTACTGGGAAGGACCGCCTAATCACAAACACGTGGACAGGTGATTGTGGCCAGGGACGGTACGGAGCCAGTCCACAACTTTTTTTGCTAAGAGTTGTACTTAGCTCGGTGAAAGGACAAGCATAGAGGGAAAGCGTACCTACCCTGCGTGTCATTTCTCCCAGGAATATTTAGAAAGAAACGCAGCACTACTGGACCTGGGTGCTTGAGTTGGGTCCAAAGCCTTGAAATGTCGCGATAACCTCAGCACACCAAATGATATAAAAAGATACTTTTATTTGCAGTCCACAGTAAAGACGTTTCGGTCGACAAGACCTTCATCAGTGTACAAGTTACTGGGATAGGAGCAGGAGAAGAGAAGGAGATGGGACCCAATACAGGGATTCCGTTTGTGCCATATAGGTTTAGGAGAGGTGCTGCCTAAATCACGGTATTCACCGCTGGATGTATGCATACGATTTAGGCAGCACCTCTCCTAAACCTATATGGCACAAACGGAATCCCTGTATTGGGTCCCATCTCCTTCTCTTCTCCTGCTCCTATCCCAATAACTTGTACACTGATGAAGGTCTTGTCGACCAAAACGTCTTTACTGTGGACTGCAAATAAAAGTATCTTTTTATATCATTTGGTGTGCTGAGGTTATCGCGACATTTCTCCCAGGAAGTCCTGTAATTGAGCTTGTTGCACAAGCAATGGCAGCCCGTCCAACATCAACTCGCACTTGTCGGTGGTGCTTTTACACACACATCTTTCCTTGTGCATTTAATTTCTTGAATACAGTGTTGGACAATGGCCTGATCTGTAATGCGTTTTGAGAAATAACATGCATAAGCATGGTCGATCCACATTAAAAAAGCAGCCATAGAGTGTCCGGGAACCTTCCCCCACAGTTTTCTTAGCCAGGGCTGATTTTCGGCAGGGTTGGACGGGCCCATCAGAGAACCGGATACTCCTCCAACGGGCCCTGGCTTCTCCTTCAGGAGATTTCATAGTGCCGAGGTGAGGCCATGATGATGATAGAGGCTACCATCTTCTTAGGTTTCTGTTACTTGGAAAGCAAGTGCAAGTATGCAGCCAGCCAGCCACCCACAGGCCGCAACACTAAACTGCAAGATTTCTGGGCAGCTCTTTGCACTTGAAATATGGCCTTTTAAGCTCGTGGAGGCGGAAGCTTTTCACTACCTCATGCCGGCTTCGGCCAGGTGTCCATACTCGGTCCCCAGCCGCCACTATATTTCCCAGTATCGCTTCCGCATTCCACATGCACGGGTCCAACAACATTACCCGTGCCCTCCCCAGTGCACTTACTGGGAAGGACGGCCTAACCACAAACACGTGGACAGGTGAATGTGGCCAGGGACGGTATGGAGCCAGTCCACAACTTTTTGGCTGAGAGTTGTATTTAGCTCGTTGAAAGGAATGGCATAGGGGGAAACGGTATCTACCCTGCGTGTCATTTCTCCCAGGAAGTCCTGTAATTGAACTTGTTGCAGAAGTAATGGCAGCCCATCCAACATCAACTCGCACTTGTTGGTGGTGTTTGACACACACACATCTTTCTTTGCGCATTTAATTTCTTGAGTACAGAGTTGGACAATGGCCTGATCTGTAATGCGTTTTGATAAATAACATGCATAAGCATGGCCGTTCCACATTAAAAAAGCAGCCATAGAGTGTCCGGAAACCTTCCCCCACAGTTTTCTTAGCCAGGGCTGCTTTTCGGCAGGGTTGGACGGGCCAACCAGAGAACCGGAGACTCCTCCGGCGGGTCCTGGCTTCTCCTTCAGGTGAGTTCATAGTGCCGAGGTGAGGCCATGATGATGATAGAGGCCACCATCTGCTTAGTTTTCTGTTACTTGGAATGCAAGTACAAGTATGCAGCCAGCCACCCACCCACCCACAGGCCGCAATACTAAACTGCCAGATTTCTGGGCAGCTCTTTGCACTTGAAATATGGCCTTTTAAGCTCATGGAGGTGGAAGCTTTTCACAACCTCATGCCGGTGGCAGCTGGGTGTCCATACTCGGTCCCCAGCCACCACTATATTTCACGGCATCGCCTCCGCCTTCCACAAGCACGGGTCCCACAACACTACCCATGCCCTCCCCAGTGCACTTACTGGGAAGGACCGCCTAACCACAAACACGTGCACAGGTGAATGTGGCCAGGGACGGTATGAAGCCAGTCCACAACTTTTTTTGCTAAGAGTTGTATTTAGCTCGGTGAAAGGACTGGCATAGAGGGAAACCGTATCTACTCTGCTTGTCATTTCTCCCAGGAAGTCCTGTAATTGAGCTTGTTGCAAAAGCAATGGCAGCCCGTCCAACATCAACTCGCACTTGTCGGTGGTGCTTTGACACACAAACATCTTTCTTTGCGCATTTAATTTCTTGAATACAGAGTTGGACAATGGCCTGATCTGTAATGCGTTTTGAGAAATAACATGCATAAGCATGGCAGATCCACATTAAAAAAGCAGCCATAGAGTGTACAGGATCCTTCCCCCACAGTTTTCTTAGCCAGGGATGCTTTTCAGCAGGGTTGGACGGGCCCGCCAGAGAACCGGAGACTCCTCCGGCGGGCCCTGGCTTCTCCTTAAGGAGAGTTCATAGTGCCGAGGTGAGGCCATGATGATAATAGAGGCCACCATCTGCTTAGTTTTCTGTTACTTGGAATGAAAGTGCAAGTATGCAGTCAGCCACCCACCCATAGGCCGCAACACTAAACTGCCAAATTTCTGGGCAGCTCTTTGCACTTGAAATATGGCCTTTTAAGCTTGTGGAGGCTGAAGCTTTTCACAACCTCATGCCGGCGGCGGCCGAGTGTCCATACTTGGTCCCCAGCCGCCACTATATTTTCCGGTATCACCTTCGCCTTCCACAAGCACAGGTCCCACAACATTACCCGTGACCTCCTCAGTGCACTTGGGAAGGACCGCCTAACCACAAACACGTGGATAGGTGAATGTGGCCAGGGAGGGTACGGAGCCAGTCCATAACTTTTTTTGCTAACAGTTGTATTTAGCTCGGTGAAAGGACAGGCATAGAGGGAAACCATATCTACCCTGCGTGTCATTTCTCCCAGAATGTCCTCTTAAGCTGTTTGCACTTGAAATGTGGCCTGAACATTACTGCTGGTACTTTTCTGTGGGAATTTTCTTGCCTCCTACCAGCCTGGAATATTTCCAGCAAGCAATGTTACGACACCATGGTATTAGCACTGCCCCCAGTTCCAGTAGCGAACCCATCCCCAATTTACTTTTCAGGAATTTTATTTGGTAGACTGAGTGGCTGCCCAAATACATTTTTTTACAAAGGAACTGAAGATAGAGTGGCAGTAGGTGCAAGTTTCTCCAGCCTTTTAGATATTAAAGGGTGAACGGCAGCACATTGGATCAGTGGTTAGCACTGAAGACTTGCAGCGCTGGGATCCTGGGGTCAAATCCCAGCAAGGACAACATCTGTAAGGACTTTGTATGTTCTCCCCGTGTTTGCGTGTGTTTCCCCCTCAGTAAAAAAGCAGCCATAGAGTGTCCGGGAACCTTCCCACACACTTTTCTTAGCCAGGACTACTTATCGGCAGGGTTGGACGGTCCCACCAGAGGATCCTCTGGTGTGCCTTTGCTTCTACCTCAGGAGAGTTCATGATAGTGCTAATTTTGCAGCTGCTATGGGGCTCTTGAGCGGGGGAGAAAGGTTAGCCCTCAGAATCAAATCCTCTGGTGGGCACAATGTGTTTCAATCTGAAACAGCTTCTCAGTGGGAGTTGTATTTCACCACAGCCATATTCTTTAGCTTGGTGAAAGGACTGGCATAGAGGGAAGTCATATCTTCCCTGGCTGTCATTTCATCGTCACCAGGTTCCGCCCATTGTCACACACGACCATGCCTGGCTGTATCTTCAGCGGTGAGAGCCACAGATCAGGCTGCTGAGTTACAGCTTTCAACAACTCTGCAGCACTGGGCGGTTTGTCAATTAAGCATTAAGCATGTTATCTTCAGCACAGCCTGTTGCCGCATGGCCAAGGCTGTGCTTCAGTGCTTTCAGTTTGTGACTGATGTGGTCATTTCGGAGATGGAGGAGGAGGTGCATGAGCTGAACAATGTGATTACATTGAGGTTAAATTTGTGATGCTGTTTTTTATACTAAAGAAAGATACAATTGTTTTTGTTTTTTGGATGTTATTTTTTAAGACAAATGCATTCACCGGGAAATGTCATTTTAACATTTTACAACCTTATCTGGCAATGTGGTGTGTGACACATAATCAGACACATCCTTTTCTATTTATGATTGAATGGAGGGACTCTGAAAGTCATAAAGCCTATTTTTACAGGGACATCAGATGGCCCTTACTATTCTTAAAAGGCCAGCAGCTGGCCGTAGCTATTGTTAGAGAGCCATCAGACGGCTATGCTTTGTTGTTCCCATTAATAACAAGTGGGTCTCCTATACTGTTATTGCATATCCAGTGACTGCAAGGGCTGCCAAAACTTTGGATGCAACCCAATAGCTCTTTGAAGAGACATAGAGGAGGGTCTCAGTAAAAAAAATGTTCCCATTATAAAGGAGCGGGTCTCCTATAATGGTAATGCCCATGCTGTGATTGCAAGGGCTGCCAAAATTTGAGAAAAACCCCACTAAGAATTTAAAGACACATAGAGCAGGGCCACAGTAACAAGGTACAACATGTTCCCATTAGAAAGGAGAGGGTCTGCTATACAGTTTTAGGGTATGCAGTGAGTCCAACGGCTGACCAATTTTAGGAAAAACCCCACTAAGAATTTAAAGGCACATGGAGCAGGGCCACAGTAACAATGTACAACATGTTCCCATTAGAAAGGAGAGTGTCTGCTATACAGTTTTAGGGTATGCAGTGAGTCCAACGTCTGACCTATTTTAGTTAAAACAACACTAAGAATTTAAAGACACATGGAGCAGTGCCACAGTAACAAGGTACGACATGTTCCCATTTGAAAGGAGACCGTCTGCTATACAGTTATAGGGAATGCAGTGAGTCCAACGGCTAACCAATTTTAGGAAAAATCCCACTAAGAATTAAAAGACACATAGAGCAGGGCCACAGTAACGACAAATTCCCATTAGAAAGGAGAGAATCTTCCATAGTGTTGGCCTGAGCAGTGAATGCAAGGGCTTCCAAAAATTTGGAGGCACTTCAATGCCCCTTGGAAGAGACATGGAGGAGGGCCTCATAAAAAAATGTTCCCATCAGAAAGGAGCGGGCCTCCTATACTTGTAATGCTCATGCACTATGTGTAAGGGCTGACAAACATTTACCCCTGGGGGGTATACATGAACATACTGTATAAAAAAATTTTTTTATGGGCATCATAAACACCCTTTAAAAATATTATGTTGGTGTTGCATCACTGACCACGGTCACCCTGGTGATATGGTGGTGGAGGATGAGGAGAAGGAGGAGGACAAGAGCAAATAGCCAAAATTAGGTAGCGTATACCAATGTGTGGGTGTGAAAAGGTGCATGGGAATACACCTCCCAAGAAAAGACACTGGATTTGAGTTTATGTTACGCTGCTATCATTCGGTGGTGTTGAGAAGTCTGGCCCAATCCAGCCCTTGTTCATTTTTATAAAAGTCAGCCTGTCAGCATTTTCAGTTGACAGGTGGATGCGCTTATCAGTTACAGTATAATTCCACCAGCAGCACTAAAAACCCACTCTGATAAAATGCTGGCGGCAGGGCAGGCCAGGACCTCCAAGGCATAGAGAGCCAGTTCATTCCACGTATACAGCTTGGATACCCAATAATTATAAGGCACAGAGGAATCACGGAGGGCGTTGGTAAGGTCGGCAAGGTACTCCCTCAGCATCTTTCCAAACTTTGCAGTCCTTGTGAGAGTACCCCATGCCTCAGGGCCTGTGTGATGGGAGGGTTTGAGAAAACACTCCCAGAACTTTGACAGTGTTCCCCTGCCTCTGCTGGATTGAAGTCGTGTCTCTCTCGCCTGCACTCCTTGGTTGTCCATCGTAGTGTGCCCTCTGCCGCCAGCATTTTCAGATGGGAATTTTTTTAATAGTTCATCAACAAGGGCCTTCAGGTACTGCCCCATTTTTGTACACCTGTCCGCCTCAGGAATAAGAGATATAAAGTTATCCTTGTAGCGTGGGTCTAGAAGTGTCACCAACCAGTGATGACTGTCATCCAAAATTTTGAGAACGCGAGGGTCATGGGAAAGGCAACATAACATAAACTCAGCCATGCGCGCCAGACTACTAACAGGCAAGACTTCCGTGTCCTCACCAAGAGGATGACTGACCATGCTCTCCTCCTCCTCCTCCTCCTCCTCTATGCCCTCTGGCCATCCACGCTGAACAGATGGTATGACAGCTGTGCAGGTAGCACCGTCTATAGTGCATTAAACTAGCTCCTGTCCATCCTCCTTCTCCTCCTCCTCATTGTCACCCAATCCACGTTGGGATGAGATGAGGCTTGGCTGCGTGGAATCACCCTGTATGGTTCCTTGCTCCATCTCATCATGCTCCGCCTCCAATGCATCCTCTTTGATTATGAGCAGAGAGCGTTTCAGAAGACAGAGAAGCGGGATGGTGACGCTAATTATGGTTTCATCGCCGCTCACCTTCTTGGTGGAGTCCTCAAAGTTTTGGAGGATGGTACATATGTCTGACATCCATGTCCACTCCTGAGGTCTTATGTGTGGAGTCTGAAATGAATATCGACGGCCTTGTTGATGCTAATATTAAACGACTGCCCTCTTCTGCTCACAAATCCTTCCCAACATCTGCAGTGTAGAGTTCCAACGCGTGGGGATATTACACACCAGTCTGTGAGCCGGAAGCTGCAAACGCTGCGGAAACACTGCAAGAGCGGCGGAGGCTGTAGCTGACTTTCTAAAATGGGCACACAGGTGGCGTACTTTAACAAGCAGATCCAGCAGCTCCGGGTAGGATTTGAGAAACCACTGAACCACGAGGTTAAGTACATGGGCCAGACATGGTACGTGTGTGAGCTCGCCTCACCTCAGAGCCGCCACCAGGTTCCGGCCATTGTCAAACACGACCATGCCTGGCTGTAGGTTCATCGGTGTGAGCCACAGATCTGCCTGCTCTTTCACAGCTGTCCACAATAGAGATGAGCGTTGTTCTACTCGAACTGTTCGCCAATCTCAAATTCGAGCTGTTTTGGGCGGTGTTCGAGCCGGTCGGCGAACACGAACAATTTGAGAAAAATTCAGCTGTTCGAGGTTATGTTCGATAACTGTTCGTGCACCAAAATCATAACTGGATTTTTTCTCAGTAATGATGAAAATTAATGTTAATACGCAGTTTGAGTGTACAGCGGGGCGGGGGGAGGGGCAGGGGATGGATCTCTGCAGGAACAATGAAGATCTCCATTTTTTTTTCTCTTTCCCGCATTTGCAGTGGGGAGGTGCAATCTGTCAGCCTATCAGCAGCGCACACACGGAGCGAAGTGCTTTTTTTCACACAAGCAAGGGCATGTGTGATTGGCAGTGTATGTCACATGTCCTTGCCCTATAAGACCAAGCCATTTTCCCCGTCGCCACCATTTTCTCACTGCTGCAGCTGCGTGTTAGACGGCACCGCTGTTGCTGTGTGCGCTATACCTTGTTAATTTCAAGCCAATTTTCGCACAAATATACAGATAGCTTGGGAGTAGGGAATAGTTGTGATTGCAGTCCTTTTAAGGACTAGGTTACAGCATTTCCTACGACTTTTATCAGGCAGGTCTGTGCTCTTAAATAGATAGATTGTGGGAGTAAAGACTAATTGTAATTGGAGTCCTTTTCAGGACTAGGTTACATCAGTTCCTATCAGTTTTTGCCAGGCAGGTCTGTGCCAGTGCTGTGCAAGTTTTTTTCACAGCATTTGGCTGAATCTAGCAAAGCTAATCCTTTTTGGCCTATTGCAGAGTGTGTTATCTGTGTTGCAAGATATACCACCTGTGTATAGAATACCAATTTTTTTTACTGCACCTAGTGAAGTAAAATCTTTTGGGCATAGCATCATTCTATTAGTCCATCTATACTGACCTCCATCAGGTTGCAAACTGAATATAATTTTTTTCTGCATCTAGCTCTGAAAAAATATTTGGGCTTCTAGCGGTGTGTGGGACTTGGTCTATTAGTCCATCTATACTGACCTCCATCAGGTTGCAAATTAAAAATAATTTTTTTCTGCATCTAGCTCTGAAAAAATATTTGGGCTTCTAGCAGTGTGTGGGACTTGGTCTATTAGTCCATCTATACTGACCTCCATCAGGTTGCAAATTAAAAATATTTTTTTTCTGCATCTAGCTCTGAAAAAATATTTGGGCTTCTAGCAGTGTGTGGGACTTGGTCTATTAGTCCATCTATACTGACCTCCATCAGGTTGCAAATTAAAAATAATTTTTTTCTTCATTTATCTCTGAAAAAATATTTGGGCTTCTAGCAGCGTGTGGGACTTGTTCTATTAGTCCATCTATACTGACCTCCATCAGGTTGCAAATTAAAAATAATTTTTTTCTGCATGTAGCTCTGAAAAAATATTTGGGCTTCTAGCAGTGTGTGGGACTTGGTCTATTAGTCCATCTATACTGACCTCCATCAGGTTGCAAATTAAAAATAATTTTTTTCTGCATCTAGCTCTGAAAAAATATTTGGGCTTCTAGCAGTGTGTGGGACTTGGTCTATTAGTCCATCTATACTGACCTCCATCAGGTTGCAAATTGAATAAAAAATTTTCTGCATCTAGCTCTGAAAAAATATTTGGGCTTCTAGCAGTGTGTGGGACTTGGTCTATTAGTCCATCTATACTGACCTCCATCAGGTTGCAAATTGAATAAAAAAATTTTCTGCATCTAGCTCTGAAAAAATATTTGGGCTTCTAGCGGTGTGTGGGACTTGGTCTATTAGTCCATCTATACTGACCTCCATCAGGTTGCAAATTAAAAATAATTTTTTTCTGCATGTAGCTCTGAAAAAATATTTGGGCTTCTAGCAGTGTGTGGGACTTGGTCTATTAGTCCATCTATACTGACCTCCATCAGGTTGCAAATTAAAAATAATTTTTTTCTGCATCTAGCTCTGAAAAAAAATTTGGGCTTCTAGCAGTGTGTGGGACTTGGTCTATTAGTCCATCTATACTGACCTCCATCAGGTTGCAAATTAAAAATAATTTTTTTCTTCATTTATCTCTGAAAAAATATTTGGGCTTCTAGCAGCGTGTGGGACTTGTTCTATTAGTCCATCTATACTGACCTCCATCAGGTTGCAAATTAAAAATAATTTTTTTCTGCATCTAGCTCTGAAAAAATATTTGGGCTTCTAGCAGTGTGTGGGACTTGGTCTATTAGTCCATCTATACTGACCTCCATCAGGTTGCAAATTAAAAATAATTTTTTTCTGCATCTAGCTCTGAAAAAATATTTGGGCTTCTAGCGGTGTGTGGGACTTGGTCTATTAGTCTATCTATACTGACCTCCATCAGGTTGCAAATTAAAAATAATTTTTTTCTGCATCTAGCTCTGAAAAAATATTTGGGCTTCTAGCAGTGTGTGGGACTTGGTCTATTAGTCCATCTATACTGACCTCCATCAGGTTGCAAATTAAAAATAATTTTTTTCTGCATCTAGCTCTGAAAAAATATTTGGGCTTCTAGCAGTGTGTGGGACTTGGTCTATTAGTCCATCTATACTGACCTCCATCAGGTTGCAAATTAAAAATAATTTTTTTCTGCATCTAGCTCTGAAAAAATATTTGGGCTTCTAGCAATGTGTGGGACTTGGTCTATTAGTCCATCTATACTGACCTCCATCAGGTTGCAAATTAAAAATAATTTTTTTCTGCATCTAGCTCTGAAAAAATATTTGGGCTTCTAGCGGTGTGTGGGACTTGGTCTATTAGTCCATCTATACTGACCTCCATCAGGTTGCAAATTAAAAATAATTTTTTTCTGCATCTAGCTCTGAAAAAAAATGTGGGCTTCTAGCAGTGTGTGGGACTTGGTCTATTAGTCCATCTATACTGACCTCCATCAGGTTGCAAATTAAAAATAATTTTTTTCTGCATCTAGCTCTGAAAAAATATTTGGGCTTCTAGCAGTGTGTGGGACTTGGTCTATTAGTCCATCTATACTGACCTCCATCAGGTTGCAAATTAAAAATAATTTTTTTCTTCATTTATCTCTGAAAAAATATTTGGGCTTCTAGCAGCGTGTGGGACTTGTTCTATTAGTCCATCTATACTGACCTCCATCAGGTTGCAAATTAAAAATAATTTTTTTCTGCATCTAGCCCAGCCAATAGTTTTGGCCTAATACCACAGTTTGGCCACTCAGCTCTGCTCGGTTACCATCCATTGTTTTTTTGTGCAAACAACTCCAGAGTTGTGAATTAGTTAACCACCAAAATGAGTGGAAAAAGGCCTGCTGCTGGTGGAAAGGGGAATAGGCGTGTTGGGAAGGGGAAAAAAGGTTGTGTCCGTGGGGTAGGTGTTAAAGCAACAGTAACATCTGCAGAAGAAAGACCATCTTCCAGCCAAACTAAAATGTCTACTTCTTTTAGCGGACAATGTGATAAGATCCCTTTCTTACGGCCACGCCAATCGCTACAAATTCCAGATGAGGCACAAAAACAGCAGGTGCTTCAACGGATATCAAGTGCTCCTTTAAGTGGGCTCTCCTCCACATCAACTTCAACATCACAAATACTCCAGTCCTCAAAGGTGTCACCCAAATCGCACTTGCTTCCTCACAGCTCCCAAATCTCCAGCTGCCCGTCTGAGTATGAGGTAGAACAGATGGTTGAGTCTGCAGAGCTGTTTACTCATACTATAGCCTGGGAATCAGAGGTCGACTCCAGCGCTTCTGTGAATCCAGACGAGGAAATGATCTGCACTGATGCCCAGAATCTTTATGAGTCGGATCCAGGACCAGACGCAGAAGGTTCTGACCATAATGTAGACCCTCATTCCCAAACTGTAACTCCTGTTGGTGGAGACAATGAGGAAGACGATGATAAGACTCAAATACCTGATTGGAGCGACAACTTTAGTTTTTTGTCAGGGCAGGAACAGGTTGGCTCTGAGGACGACGGGTGTGATAACGCACAGGGTGATGATGATGAGGTCGGAGATCCCACTTACTGTCAACCCACAGTCAGCCAAGAGATGAGGTCAGCAGAGGAGGTGGAGGAAGATGCTAGTGACGACGAGGTCAGGTTGCGCCTTCCTGGACAGAGACGTAGTACTGGAAGCACGTCAACAACTGCATCCTCAAACACAACTCTGCCTCTCACCACAAGTCGTGGTGGCTCTTCAGGTCGCATGGGTGCTAAGCCTTGCATAGCCTGGGCATTTTTTCAGATCGATAAAGATGACCCAACTCGTGTTATCTGTAACATTTGTCAGCAAAAGCTAAGTAGAGGCCAAAAAATACATAGTTTGAGTACTTCATGCATGAACCGGCACATGGACATGAAGCATAAGTTGCAGTGGGAAGCTCAGTGTGCTACAATGCGGCCTAGCCGGCCGGGCCAATCACCGTCTGCCATATCTTGTGCATCCGCGGCCTCTTCATCCTCTGTGACTGGGGGGACAGCAGTCACACCTGTTTTGGGGCGCAGACCTGCCACCTCTTTACCCGCAACAGCCAGCGTGATTGGCAGGTCATCATTTTCTTTGGAGGTGGTAACACCAGCTGGTGTTGAGCGCTGTCCGACATCGATAGCACCACCTTTGGATCAAGGCAACCTAACATGTCCGCCTGCATCTTCCTCACAGACCGGCAGTTTGCCGGGGACACCCTTATCAACCCCGTCTAAGCACAATAGCCAGCCCTCGGTCCCTCAGATGTGGACAAGTAAAAGACCATTTCCTCCTAGCCATGAGAAAGCTAAGAGGTTGAATTTCACCATCTGCAAGCTCTTGGCTACAGAAATGCTGCCTTTCCGCCTGGTGGACACAGAGGATTTTCGAGACCTTATGTCCGTCGCAGTGCCCCAGTACCAGATGCCCAGTCGGCACTACTTCTCAAAGAAAGGTGTGCCTGCGCTCCACCAGCATGTCGCACACAACATCACCGCTTCTTTGAGAAACTCTGTGTGTGACAGGGTGCATTTCACCACAGACACTTGGACGAGTAGGCATGGACAGGGGCGTTACATGTCGCTGACTGGGCACTGGGTAACTATGGTGACAGCAGGACAAGGGGCTGCTGTCCAAGTCTTGCCGTCCCCACGAGTTGTGCGTCAATCCTCTTTATGTCAAAGTTCCTCCACTGCTTCTGCCTCCTCAACCTCCTCTCGGTCTTCCACCTGCACCCAAAGCCTGTCTGGTCATGCCACAAGCTTTCTAACTGCGCAGAAGGGATCCTGCACACCTCCTTACTATGCTGGCAGTAGGGCTCAACGTCATCAGGCGGTTTTTACATTGAAATGTCTGGGAAATGTGAGTCACACAGCTGAGGAGTTGTGGTCAGCTCTGGAGAACCAATTTCATGAATGGTTGTCTCCACTGGACCTGAAACCAGGGAAGGCCGTGTGCGACAATGCTGCAAACCTGGGTGCGGCCCTTCGCCGGGGCAATGTCACACACGTGCCTTGTATGGCTCACGTGTTGAACCTGGTTGTCCAGCAATTTTTAGCCCACTATCCCAGACTAGATGGCCTTCTGCAGAGGGCACGGTCGCTGTGTGCTCACTTCCGCCGTTCGCATCCCGCAGCTCAGCGACTTACATCTCTACAGAAGTCGTTGGGCCTGCCACTTCACCGGCTAAAATGCGATGTGCCTACCCGGTGGAATTCAACTCTGCACATGTTGCAGCGACTGTGGCAGCACCGACAAGCCCTGGTGCAATACGTTCTGACGTATAGCCTGGGCCAACGAGATTCAGAGGTGGGGCAAATCACGCTGGAGGAGTGGTCTCAGATCAGGAACCTATGCACCCTTCTGCACAGTTTTGAAATGGCGACGAAGATGTTTAGTGCTGACGATGCCATTATCAGCATGACTATTCCGGTGATTTAAATGCTGGAGCACATGTTAAACAGAATTCGGAGTCAGGTGGTGGCACAAGAGGAGGTGGAGGAAGTAGAGGAGGAGGAGTTGTATGCGGAAGGGCTAACATCTGCAAGGTCCAGACGGTCGGCAGCACCAAGGCGGCAGGCATGTGAGGGTGGGGGAGATGGTTTTACCAGGGCGCATGGTAGCAGCCAAACTAGTGAGGAAGGTGCAGGAGCCCAGGAAGAAGTGGAGGACGAACTGATGGAAGACTCATCAGATGAGGGAGACCTTGATCACATTTCTGTTGTGCGAGGTTGGGGGGAGAGGACAGAGGAAGGAAGCATGATTGTTACCTCGCCACCAACACAACAGGGACTTGGTGCTCCTGGATGCGCAACACACATGAGTGCCTTCTTGCTGCACTACCTGCAACATGACCCTCGAATTGTGAGAATTAGAAATAATGCTGACTACTGGGTTGCCACACTGTTAGATCCCCGGTACAAAAGTAAATTTGCAGAAATTATTCCTGCCATAGAAAGGGATGCACGCATGCAGGAGTATCAGCAGAGACTGTTGCAGAATCTTACATGTGCTTTTCCACAAAATACCAGTGGTGCACGTAGTGAATCTCACAGTTCCAACTTGCCAACCGTGGGACCGTCAAGTGTTCAGCACTCAAACCGTAACAGAACCACAGTATCTGCTGGTAACATCAATTTTGCGGAATCATTTCACCACTTTTTTAGCCCATCCTTTGCAAGGCCACAGGAGACAAGAAGTCTGACACATAGTCAACGCCTAGAGACGATGGTACAGGAGTATCTCCAAGTAAACATTGAAGCCACGACTGTGTCACTGGACCCTTGCTCTTTTTGGGCTTCCAATCTGGATAAATGGCCGGAGCTAGCCACTTACGCCTTGGAGATCTTGTCATGCCCCGCAGCCAGCGTTCTGTCTGAACGTGTGTTCAGCGCTGCTGGTGGTGTGCTGACAGATAAGCGCACGCGGCTCTCCACTGATAATGTAGACAGACTCACGTTCATAAAGATGAACAAATCATGGATCCGAAACGACTTTTCTACCCCTGTGTCATCCTGGGGAGAGTAAAAGCTTGATGATTGGTTAAAATCACCCTACCAACCGTTTTAAGCTTTCAAATTACTAATCATGTTTATCTGTATCTTGACTGGAAAATAATTTGGGCTTTGTAGCAGTGTGCAGCACTGATCCTATTAGGCCATCTATAATAAGCTTCACCAGATTTAAAATTAAAAATAATTTTTAGCTGCATCTAGCCCGGAAAATAATTTTGGGGCTCCGAGATGCGCAAGACACATAAGTGCCTTCTTGCTGCACTACCTGCAGCATGACCCTCATATTGTCAGAATTCGAAGTAATCATGACTACTGGGTTGCCACACTCTTAGATCCCCCAAACTTTTCGATCAACCTTTTCATTTTAATAAAGACCAAAAAAATGGTCATTTTTGAAATTATAAGCATTAGCAGGTTGTTAGAAACTGAAATCAAACAGTTTTCAACTCAAAACTTTATTCTAGGTGATGTTACATTTTCACATAGGACCCCTTGTTCGAAAGGAGCTTCTGAACTCTCTCGTCCATTGAATTTGTCAGGTTTTGGATGGTTTCTGCTTCAATTGTTTTGCATGAGAACAGAATACCCTCCCAGAGCTGTTGCTTAGATGTGAACTGCCTCCCGCCATCATAGACACTCCTTTTAATGATGCTCCAAAGGTTCTGAATGGGGTAGAGGTCAGGGGAGCATGGGGGTCACACCATAAGTTTGTCCCCTTTTATGCCCATATCAGCCAGAGATGCAGATGTTTTATGTGCAGCATGAGATGGTGCATTATCATGCAGAAAAATGATCTTGCTGTGAAATACACGGTTCTTCTTCTTGATCCATGGCAGGAAGTGCTGTTTGAGAAAATCCACATACATTATGGAGTTCATCTTTAGCGCCTTCAGGGATCCTAAAGGGGCCGACAATCTCTCTCCCCATGATTCCAGCCCAAAACATTACTCCACCTCCTCCTTGTTGGCGCTGTAGCCGTGTTTGCGTGGGGTGTCCATCAACCAGCCATCCTCCACTCCATTCATCTGGACCATCGAGCGCTGCACGGCACTCATCCGTGAACAAAACAGTTTTGAAATCAGTCTTCATGTAATGTTTGGCCCACTGGAGCCGTTTCTGCTTGTGTGAAGTGGATAGAGGAGGTCGACAGGATGGCATATGCACAGCTGAAAACCTCTGAAGGACCCTGCATCTTGTGGTTCGGGGGACGTTGGAGGCACAAGCAGCTTCAAAAACTTGTCTGCTGCTATGACAAGGCTTTTTTGCCGCTGCTGTTTCAACCTGACGTAATTGCCTGTAGGAAAGAGTCCTCAATTTGCCCTTATCAGCACGCACACGTGTGTACTGTGAATCAGCTACATACTTCTTGATTGCCAAGACACTTCATCCTGATCATCGCACAATGTTGATTGTAGTCATGCCTTGACCTAAACACTCCACAATTTGTTGCTTCTCAGCAGCCGACACATCCTTTTTCTTTCCCATTTTGGCAGAAAATGTAGGCTGCTTAATAATGTGAGAGAGCCTTCTTATGTAGTCTTGTCTTTCATTGGACACACCTGCCAAACTAATTAGCACAGGTGTCTGCAATTGCTTACAGTGATATAAAGAGCCCTGACACACATCACCATCAATGAGTTTAACTGACAAACAAACAAATTCTTCCCTTATCACTCCTAAACACTTTTTGCATAATAATTTGGAACGCGGTGTACATGTGCTTTTCCACAAAACACCAGTGGTTCACGTAGTGAATCTTACAGTTCTAACTTGCCAACCGTGGTCTGTATGGAATTGTTCAATAAAGGGCCCAAAATTAAGATAACATAGATGGGAGAGGTCTCTATGAATAGGAATTCCTAAGTATTTGATACCCTGTGAGGGCCAGGCAAAGGGAAAGTTGGACTGGATGGAATCCTATATGGATTTAGGGAGGGAGACATCGAGGGCCTCAGACTTCGCTGCATTGATTTTAAAATTTTACCATGTAACAAAGTGATCTATTTCAGCCATAACAGCAGGGATGGATATATGTGATTGAGTGATATATACTAGGACATCATCAGCAAATAGAGAGCACTTGTACTCGGTGCCTCCCACCTCAATCCACCTAATATTGGGGTTATGGCGAATTGATGAGAGCAGGTGCTCCGTCACTAGGATGTATAAGAGAGGGGACAGAGGACATCCCTGCCTTGTCCCATTGGTGATTGTGAAAGGTGATGAAAATGTTCTGACGCACCCCCTGGGCCTTGGGACACCCGGAGCTGGACCCTTTTTGGTGGATGCTGGTGGTTGTAGTCTTCGTGGCGGCGATCTGGTTCCATGGCTCAGGGCGGTCAAACCAGTGGCGGAACTATTTATGTGGTTTTGATGTTTAAATGTCCGACTACGCCACCCGTGGATTGCGGTCAGAGTGAACCGCCGCTACAGGGCAGACCGCTAAGGCTGGTGTTGTGGGTGCAGCAGAGCGTAGCATAACTCCCCACGGGAGGAGTATAGCCTCAGGGCAGTGTATGCGGAGGATGGGGGTGATGGTGCAGGGCAGCAGCAGTAACGACACGGAGTCAGTGATGCAGTTCAGGGCCTTTACTCACAGTTTTTATTATCCAGACCACGTCTGCAGGTAACGGCTGCCCACGTCGTACTGTGCTCACCAGGTGAGGGGCTCAGACAACTCCCAGATAACTTTGGAGCGCTTCACAGGACCCCCTTTGTGTGTCCTTTGTCTGGCCTTTCTTACCAACACTTCTGTCCGGCTGCCTCGGGCCTCCTCTTGGTAAACTTGGCGCCAGTTTCCCTGACCCTATGTGGTGCCTTCCTAGCGGGTGGAGCAAGGGGCTGCGCCACATAAAATGTCAGATCCTCCGGTTTCTAGCTGAGGGTCGTTTCCTGCCTCCACTAGTTCGGGGACCGGTCTCCCCCTTTGGCCTGACCCCTCCACGCAGGTGGATTCGGGCGTGCGGTGGCGACTCGCCCGTCCGCACCCCTGGGATCCCTTCATTCCTCGTTCCTGGAGCCTTCTCCGCTCCTCTTCCTTCCTTCTCCCTCTTCCAGGCCTGGGCCTCTGTTACTAGGCCCGCCTCCGGAGCAGAGCTCATGCAGAGCCCCTGCTCCCTGCCACTTCTGCTCAGACTTCTCTGCACTGAACTAAGATGGTGCCCACCTTTTATACTCCCTTCTCAATGCACCCAGGAACTGCTTCCTCCCTGCTCCTGCACTGCAGGGTTCCCCTTCCTCAGTGTTCCCTCCCCCCACTCCAGCCAGGGACAGGGACTGTCGTGCCCATCTCAGGGGCATATTGGTCGCCCTGCCCCACGGCAATGTGTTGTAATGCATGCAGGTGTCGGGTCCTGATCCACACTCCATCCTTATCTGAGAGTGAGATATCACACTTCTGGGTGAGGTGCAATACGTCTGTAGCAACCGAGCCCTCGGTGCTACAGTTCCATTTATCTTCAGCCTAGGTGACGTATTGTGATACAGGGTCGTGATTTTGGCTATAAAAGGGTCCCCTAGACCCCTACCCCAAGCTTTTTAAGAGAATCATATATGGCGTGCCAGGAGACTCTATGGAATGCTTTCTCAGCATCCAACGAGAGTATCTACTTACAAATTTTTAACTGCATCTAGCCCAGGAAATACTTTGTGCCTAGTAGCAGTGTCTGCTAGTCAGCGGATTATCCCGGCTGTTAAGCAAGCTACACCACCTGTAGTTTGGACACTTAATTTTTTCAAAGGAAATGCTTCGGGACCACGGGATACTCAGTGAAGAGCATCAGGAGGCACCCCAAGGCATAGGGGCTGGGACTGGCACTAGGATGCCTTGCGGTGGACAGCCGAGCTCGATCCTTATAAAAGCTTTTTAACTGCAGCAGCTTTAGTGGACGCTACTGGAGCTGGAATTACGCGGCTGCTGGCATGAGACTTGCCCTCCAATAGATCCTTGTAAATGGATTTAAAGTGTATTCATTCAAATTAGAGGGACAATTTAAATTAAAAAGCTTAGAGCTGCCTCCACCACAGGGGGGCTCTCTCGACCCACCAGCGGACAGGCACCAGTATTGGGAGAGGGGGGCTGGCCGTCAGGGTTCACCGCGGCTCTGGCACAAACCCGGCGACACGGAGGTGGCACGGGCAGGAGCGGACTGGCCGTCTCGGCTTCTCACTTTTTGGATTTTAGAAGGGCATGACATGCCTATATCTGTGTCTCCCCCTCCTTTTACTCCTCCACCTCTTTTCTTTTCGCATGACTATATGTACTTGTCACTTTTCCATGTGTTAGTTGTGTCTTCTGAGCAGTTTGTCAGCTTTTGGACACCTTTGAAGGTGTTTTCTATGTGTTTCTATGTGTTTTTGTTTGCCTGCCATTGGTTTTAACGGTGTTCGAAGGTGTTCGACGAACAGTTCGACGAACAGTTCGGCGAACACACGGGTGTTCGACGAACCGAACCGAACTCGAACACTACGGGGGTGGCTCAACACTAGTCCACAACTCTTCAGCATTGTGCGGTTTTTCACCTAAGCATATTAGCTTCAGCACAGCCTGTTGCCGCTTGGCCGAGGCAGTGCTGCAGTGCTTCCAGCTTGTGACTGATGTGGTCATTTTGGAGATGGAGGCTGAAGAGGCGGAGGAGGCTGAGGAGGATGAGGTGCAGGAGCTGTAGACCGTGTGGCCAACCCTGATTGTCCTAGGACCCACAATCCTTGGTGTCGGGAGGACGTGTTCCGTCCCAAGGTCCGACTGGGTCCCGGCTTCCACTATGTTACCCCAGTGTGCCATCAGCGAGATGTACCTTCCCTGCCCACAAGCACTTGTCCATGTGACCGTGGCTAGGTGGACTTTACCGGTACCTGTGTTGTTGAGAGCATGGCTAATGTTTTGGGACACGTGCTTGTGTAATGCGGGGACGGCACAACGGGAGAAATAGTGGCGGCTGGGGACCGAGTACTGAGGGACAGCCGCCACCATCAGGTTGCAGAATACTTCCGTCTCCACGAGCCTAAAAGGCAACATTTCGAGTGCAAGCAGTCGTGAAATGTGAGAACCTAGTAGTGTTGCCTGTGGGGTGTTGGCTGCATATTTGCGCTTGCGTTCCAAGGACTGGAATATGGACAACTGAACGCTGTGTTGGGACAAGGACATGGACGTGCTTCCTCATGCTGCTACTTGAGAGTGTGCAATGACAGGTGCAGGGAAGGAGGCATCTCCGCATGCACCATGGACAGGGGTTTGGCTTGCATGCACAACAGCAGAAGAAGCAATGGTGCCACCTGCAGACACTGTTCCTGGACCCTGTGGTTCAGCCCACAAAGTCGGGTGCTTTGCTGTCATGTGCCTGATCATGCTGGTGGTGGTCAGGCTGGTCGTTTTGCCATCCCTGCTGATGCTGGCCTGGCAGGTGGGGCAAATGGCCTTTTTGGGGTTATTGGTAGAGTCTTTCAAAAACAAACAACCAGAATCAGGAAGACCTAACAGTTGTACTGGCAACTTCCTTCGTGCTGATGTTACGGGGAATGGTTGCCTGCGTTCTGTCTGCAGCCACCACACTGATTCTTCCTGCCTGTTGGGGTGCTCTGCCTCCCTCCCCCTGTGTGCTATTGTCCTCGCTCTGCATGTCCTCCTGCCAGGTTGGGTCAGTTACTATATCATCCACCACCTCATCTTCCACTTCCGCACCCTGGTCCTCCTCCTGACTTTCTGGCAATTGTGTCTCATCATCCGCCACCTCTTGTGACACTTTCCCACCATCGCCTTCATGTGATCGTGGCTACTCAAATATTTGGGCATCGCTACACGCGATCTCCTCTTGCCCCGCTTCAATTGGACCGGGCAAGAGGCCCCAATCTATGAATGGAAAAGTGAACAGCTCTTCAGAGTGCTCAAGTGTGGGATCAGTTTTCTCTGGGTACTCAGCATGGTGCGAGGAAGGAGGATCAGGGTGGGAGGAATATGCGGTCCAGACTCACTGCTACAGAGACTTGACCGTGTGGAAGACAGGGTGGTGGTGGTGGTGGCTAAGTGACTGGAAGCATTATCTGCTATCCAACCAACAACCTTTTGACACTGCTCTGGATTTAATAGTGGTGTGCTGCTGTCCCCTAGAAATTAGAACAGGAAGGTCAGGCGAGAAGATGTGGGTGATTGTTGTGGCACAATTTCGGCTTGCCCATGGCCTTGTCCTCGGCCTCTGCATGCACCATTAGCATCACATCCAGTTCCCCATCCCTTGTCACGTGCCTTGCCCATTTTTAATGGAGAACAGTATATTCCATGCTCACTACAAATGACTGAGTTTGGAGAGAACTTATATGTGATCCGTGTGATGGAGAAAACAGAGTTTTAAATACCTGGCTTAGATAAGTAGTTTGAACAGCAAACTGCGGTGAATTGATTCACTGACACGCTAAAGGAAATTTTTAATGGCGGCCAGAAATGGCAATATTTTCTGACAACGTATATGAGATCTGTGTGACGGAGAAAACAGAGTTTTCAATACCTGGCCTGTGGGTAAGTAGTTGGAACAGCAAACTGCTGTGAATTGCTTCACTGACACACTAAAGGGAATTTTTAATGGAGGCCAGAAATGGCAGTATTTTCAGACAACGTATATGTGATCCGTTTGACGGAGAAAACAGAGTTTTAAATAGCTGGATTTCTAGCGGTCTAATATGGAAAGGACCTGGCTGTATTCTGCAGTACCAACAAGCAAATGTCGCAGAATAAACGGTGTTCTCTGGATTGCTTTTTAAGCAAATAATGAGGATTAAGATCCAAAGAAAATTATTCCTGGCCCCTGAGACCTGGGCCTTTGTTTAGAAATATCTAACAGCAGCAGAAGGCAGAATTGGAATGGAGCCTCTTGTGAAATATGCACTGCAGTCTGCTATATACACTGCCTGCCTATACACCCTGCCTGCCTGTCCCTGGCCACGTGCCTTGCACATTTTAAATGGAGGACAATATCTTCCACGCTCACTACAAATGGCTGAATTTGGAGCAAAGTTATATGTAGTCCGTGTGATAGAGAAACCACAGTTTTAATTACCTGGCCTTTAGGTAACTATTTTGAACAGAAAACCGGTGTCAAAAACTTTTCTGACACACTGAAAAAAAATTTGAATGGAGGCCAAAAATGGCAGTATTTTCAGCGCAATTATATGTGATCCTTGTGACGGACAAACAACAGTTTTAAATAGCTGAAATTTTAGCTCTGTAATATGGAAAGGACATGGATGTATTCTGCAGTGCCAACAAGCAAATGGCACAGAAAAACGGTGTTCTCTGGATTGCTTTTTAAGCAAATAATGAGGATTAAGATCCAAAAAAAATATCCCTGGCCCCTGAGGCCTGGGCCTTTGTCTATAAATGTCAAACAGCAGCAGAAGGCAGAATTGGAATGGAGCCTCTTGTGCTATATGCACTGCAGTCTGCTATATACACATGTCAATGAAAGAAAAAAGGAGATATGCTTACTAGCGGTGATCACCCAAATAATCAACAATGAATAATTTACCATAAATATATATCAATTTATTCAAAACATATAAATCCTGACACACATATACAGAAGAATATACCGACCGACAATTAAAACACCATAAAAAATAGTGGACAAAAGCCACTACTAGGGGAGCCAGCTATAGCAGAGTACCTTCCTATATTTTGGTGGAATATAATGCATAGTACTGCACGTAAGTAAGTAAGAAATAGGATAACAATTGCACAGGCTGAAACGGGGTATCTGTGATGGTCAATATTCCCCAAACTCTATATTGCACATACCCAAATAGAAAATCTCATGAGGCATACAGAACACAAAAATGATTAGGTGAGAATATATAAATGTGTATACATAACCTCAGAAACCTATCGGTAGCTAGAGATGAGAATCATCATATATGGGGCACCAAATAACAATAAATATAAAAGAGTATATATATTGCCCATGCCCCACCTTTTACCCCACAAATGCAAACATATAAACAATATCAGTGGCTAGATCTGCCCCTGAAGCTTGTAGGACAACCAAATATGCATTGAGACCTAGGGTAGATAAGTGCTACAAAGATACAGCCTGTGCATGGGAAGGTATAGCTGAAGCTCCCGTGCCCAACGCGTGTCGCCACTCAAGGTGGCTTCATCAGGGGCATGTGAGGTATAGTCCATTGTGTCAGTTAATATAATAGCCACTTAATTGTATAATTATAAGATTTACCAGGAGACAGCTGCGTGCCTGTAGACACCGGGGCTCCATTCATCGTGAAGCGGAAGTCCACGCTGCAAAGCCGGAAGCACGCAACTATAGAGTTACCGGCGTCCTGCGTTGCTATTGCGTCCCATACCCGAATCACCAGCGCATGCGCAGATAGCAGATGAACCGCTGCGTGTCAGCAGACACAAGAAAAGCGGAAGTGCATGTGATGAAGACCAAAGCCCTCCCCTCTACACACAGTACATCATCATATCACGTGCCCTAAACAAGAAAGATGTCAAACGTTCCCATAGTGACCCATGCCCACGTGTGAGTGTCATAAGCCACACACAAACATAACGCAAATAAAATTCTTGACTATCACCGTCCGTCCCCTTATGTCCTTATCTAACACAGAGTGGTCAATGTAATAACAACTCCAATCTGCCAAAAAAAGGCACAATAGTTGGATTAGACACTCATCACAATATAGGGACACTGTGAGGAAAACATATATGTAGGGATGGCAATTCTTTACATGGGCACGATATTCACAGGGCACGTGGCGAGCACCCGTATGATATGGGACCAGCAGGAACCATAGAGGTACGTGAGTGTCACCAGTAAGTAGCAAATAATGCCCAAATGGTTATAATAAATTGTATATGAAACTAAATGTCCGTATCGTATACCACATGTGGCAGGAGAGGTTGCAAACAGAGTTCATTGCACTGATGTTGTACAATCAACAGAGAGAAAGAGCTCAATTACATACAATTGGTGGATGGGTTTGTTGCCAACAGTAACCACCACAGATAGATACGTCATTGGTGTAAAGGCAAAACAGCCCTCCGGATACACAGAAAGTGAGGCCATATATGGCACATCGCACCATTGCTGTCCTATGGGGGCCATGAGATTATCATAGAGAACCCATTATTTAAATGTCATTCAATTACTCTGAGGTACCATGTCCACGGATAGATACAGGACACCAATTGAGAATACCACATAGAGGGAATGAGAGTCAATCCAAGACTAATTCCATAAATATTTAACACTATAGAATAAGGGATACTTATATATCATTTTTTATTTTTTATCTTCCCTTTTCTCTCTTTTTCCCTTCCCTTTTATCTTTTTGTCTGCTATTCTCATGGGATGAATACCCCTATTGACCACCACAGATACGTGCATAATAAAGATACAGGGCCATATAGAAAGCCCCACAATGTTGTTATCAACAATGTTGTTATCCTGGAGGGACCACAAGTGCATCCTAGTAGTCCCATTTAATAGAAAACAGTCAATTGCTCAGAGGAAACCAATGCTGTCAGAGCCATGATGAGCCATTCGACAAAAATGCAACAATGTTCCAATCCACCGGCAAATAGACAAAATGATGAAAGGGGAAAGACAGGTATTTCTCTGTCTTTCACTCAATACTTGCGGCCCTTTTCCCCATTGAACGAAAGATGGATAAGTCACTTATTCAGTGTGCTTCTACCCGGTGGTCAAAGATAAAGGCGTGATACGGTAAATGCCAAAATATGGCCACCGAAAAAACTTGCTGCTGCTGTTGGACCCAAGGGCATTGTTCTGTAACTTGGAAGTATATCCCAAATAGCATGCTGCTGAGATTTAGTCCAAGGCCACTTCAAGTCAGGATCACCTCAAGTAAGTATAGATTTTTTCGAAAGAGTGGATATCAATGCTCACCACTCGTCGAATGAGATCTAAGGGGGAAAGAGAAAAGAAAGCAAATGAAGCCAAAAACACCTCATGACTGTTTATAGAAACCTGTAAATAATAATTCACTGTTAAGGCCTGCAGGTGCCAGGCTCTGGAGATTAAAAATCCATTTGGACTCACATCTCAGAAGGGCATTGGTGCGATCACCTCCCCTTATATTCGTTTTTATCTGTTCCAGGCCAAAAACTTGTAGTCCAGATTGGTGGCCATTATGGACATCCAAAAAGTGTGCCGCCACTGATGTTATTGTTTTGTCCTTGTCGCGATCCCTCCTGGCCGTAGAGATGTTGGACATATGTTGTTGAATCCTTTTTCTGAGTTCTTGTGATGTCTGTCCGACATAAATCTTTGGGCAGTCACAAATTAAAGCGTAAACTATATTTCGTGTCCGGCAATTGAAGTAAGCCGTTGAGCGAATCTGGTAAGGGAAGATGGAAAGTGTTAGCACATCTTGTGCCACTATGAACTGGCAAATATTGCACCCTCCACAAGGATAGGTGCCGAGGATTTTGCCACCTCCATTCAATCTAGTGGAAGGACGTGTGTAATGGCTCTTACAAAGCCTGTCCTTTAGGTTCCTGGCTCTACGAGCCACTAACTTCGGCGTCATGGAGATATGCTTAGAGAGCTTGGGCTCACTAAGGAGAATCCCCCAATTCTTCGTAAGCAAATCACGTACCTCTGACCACTGATTGTTGAAGGTGGTGATAAGGCTCAGAGGCCTAACCGATCTAGCCCCTCGTGTCCGTAATAAATCATCACGGTTCCTACCTCTTGCATCCTGGAATGCACCAGAAATGATATGCCGTGGGTAACCTCGCCTTCGGAAGCGCCATGTGAGATCCCTGGATTGTTCCTGGAACTCCACCATTGTAGTACAATTTCTTCGAGCCCGGAGAAACTGCTCTTTCGGGATCCCATTCCGCAAGTGCAGCGGATGAAAACTCGTATAGTGCAGCAGATTGTTGGTGGCAGTGGTTTTTCTAAAAAGAGTGGTAGAGATTTGGTTACCCATTTTGGTTAATTTAAGGTCCAGGTAATTTATCTCCACATTGGAAGCATATTGTGTGAGTCTAATGTTGAGCACATTGTGATTCAGCTCATTAATAAAGGCTTCACATTCCTCAAAGGTACCCGACCACAGAAAAAATACATCATCAATGTATCTTCGCCAGGTGAGAACCCTGTCCTTAAAGATCACATTTTCATACACTATCGTTTCTTCCCACCATCCCAGATATAGGTTTGCATAAGAAGGTGCACATCTCGCACCCATAGCGGTGCCAGCCACCTGTCGATAGAATTTCCTATCGAACACAAAATAGTTTTTGTCTAGGATGAAGTGCAATAGATCTAAAATAAACGAATCGTGTTTACGGTCTCCTGTGGACCGATGATTCAGAAAGTAGGTGACCGCCCTGATACCTAGATCATGTGCAATGCTAGTATAAAGTGACTCCACGTCCAATGAGACCAGGATGGTGTTATCAGGAACTACCAATCCATTCAAATGTTGGATGAGATGAGAGGAGTCCCTGACATAGGACTTTAATGACAAAGCTAATGGTTGCAGGAAAAAGTCTAAGTAAATGCAGGGGCGTTCAAAGAGACCCCCAATGCCCGAAACGATGGGTCTACCAGGTGGCTCACTCAGGGATTTATGTACTTTGGGAAGCAGATAAAGAGTTGGTACTACCGGATGAAGAGTAGTTAGAAATTCCATTTCCTTTTTATTTAGGATATTGTTGTACCCAGCTCTCCCTATCAAAATATCCAATTTGTCCTTGAAGAACAGAGTTGGGTCTGATGGTAACAAGTGATAGCACATGGTATTAGATAGCTGTCGGTTAACTTCCTTAATGTACAATGCATTGGGCCATAACACTATGTTCCCACCCTTGTCTGCTTCCCGTATCAAAAACTCCTGATTAGATGTCAATTTAGTGAGTGCCCGTCTCTCTACTTTACTTAGATTGTTATCTCTATGTGGAGCACTTTTTAAAGATCGAATATCCCTGCACATATTGTCAAAAAAAATTTGAACCACGGGAAACATTGAAAAGGATGGTGTGGCCTGTGAAGGAAGTCTACCTGTAAATCTCTTACGTAACCGAGGTTCTTCATTTTCTTGCAATAAGTCCAGGAGATCCTGAAAGGTCTGTCTTTCCTCAGTTGGTAGGGCATCAATTAGTGAGGGCTGGTGATACAAGAGTTTAAAAGTCAGTTGCCGACAAAACAGATATACATCCTTGACCAGTTCGAATTTATTCAAGGTATTCATAGGGGAGAAGGACAGCAATGGTGCGATGTGCCATATATGGCCTCACTTTCTGTGTATCCGGAGGGCTGTTTTGCCTTTACACCAATGACGTATCTATCTGTGGTGGTTTCTGTTGGCAACAAACCCATCCACCAATTGTATGTAATTGAGCTCTTTCTCTCTGTTGATTGTACAACATCAGTGCAATAAACTCTGTTTGCAACCTCTCCTGCCACATGTGGTATACGATACGGACATTTAGATTCATATACAATTAATTATAACCATTTGGGCATTATTTGCTACTTACTGGTGACACTCACGTACCTCTATGGTTCCTGCTGGTCCCATATCATACGGGTGCTCGCCACGTGCCCTGTGAATATCGTGCCCATGTAAAGAATTGCCATCCCTACATATATGTTTTCCTCACAGTGTCCCTATATTGTGATGAGTGTCTAATCCAACTATTGTGCCTTTTTTTGGCAGATTGGAGTTGTTATTACATTGACCACTCTGTGTTAGATAAGGACATAAGGGGACAGACGGTGATACTCAAGAATTTTATTTGCGTTATGTTTGTGTGTGGCTTATGACACTCACACGTGGGCATGGGTCACTATGGGAACGTTTGACATCTTTCTTGTTTAGGGCACGTGATATGATGATGTACTGTGTGTAGAGGGGAGGGCTTTGGTCTTCATCACATGCACTTCCGCTTTTCTTGTGTCTGCTGACACACAGCGGTTCATCTGCTATCTGCGCATGCGCTGGTGATTCGGGTATGGGACGCCATAGCAACGCAGGACGCCGGTAACTCTATAGTTGCGTGCTTCCGGCTTTGCAGCGTGGACTTCCGCTTCACGATGAATGGAGCCCCGGTGTCTACAGGCACGCAGCTGTCTCCTGGTAAATCTTAGAATTATACAATTAAGTGGCTATTATATTAACTGACACGATGGACTATACCTCACATGCCCCTGATGAAGCCACCTTGAGTGGCGACACGCGTTGGGCACGGGAGCTTCAGCTATACCTTCCCATGCACAGGCTGTATCTTTGTAGCACTTGTCTACCCTCGATCTCAATGCATATTTGGTTGTCCTACAAGCTTCAGGGGCAGATCTAGCCACTGATATTGTTTATATGTTTGCATTTGTGGGGTAAAAGGTGGGGCATGGGCAATATATATACTCTTTTATATTTATTGTTATTTGGTGCCCCATATATGATGATTCTCATCTCTAGCTACCGATAGGTTTCTGAGGTTATGTATACACATTTATATATTCTCACCTAATCATTTTTGTGTTCTGTATGCCTCATGAGATTTTCTATTTGGGTATGTGCAATATAGAGTTTGGGGAATATTGACCATCACAGATACCCCGTTTCAGCCTGTGCAATTGTTATCCTATTTCTTACTTACTTACGTGCAGTACTATGCATTATATTCCACCAAAATATAGGAAGGTACTCTGCTATAGCTGGCTCCCCTAGTAGTGGCTTTTGTCCACTATTTTTTATGGTGTTTTAATTGTCGGTCGGTATATTCTTCTGTATATGTGTGTCAGGATTTATATGTTTTGAATAAATTGATATATATTTATGGTAAATTATTCATTGTTGATTATTTGGGTGATCACCGCTAGTAAGCATATCTCCTTTTTTCTTTCATTGACATTTGTACTATGTTTTGATATGCTAGGGGTAGATCCCGAACAATAGATGGTGCCCTCCTAATTAGTGGTGTTTGCTGTTTATAGTTTTTGGAAGTGGTCCTTTTTTGGGCTCTATTGTTTCCAAGTTTCTGGAGTGTTGGCACATCTAGCCTTCTATACCATGGACCTCTCTGCTAGGGAGACAGCCTGGAGTAATCGGGCACTGGGGGTTTTTGAGTCAGGCATGAGGCAAGGAACTGAGGGAGTCTCTGATGATTCAGGTTTTCAGTCATTAACCAGAGATCTAACCAATTTGCATAAATCTCTAACAAAAGTTTGGTGGAACGTGAGGAGTCTAGAAGAGTACAAGAAATTAGGGTTGGTACCCCGGGGTCTCCGGGTACAGATTTTCCCTGTTTGGGAGACTGACGATGCCTTCCAAAAAATCTGGGAATAGGGTCTCTTGAAATGTTCCACGATCTTAATAGATATGTTAATAGAGCATGATCAAGTGTTACTCACCAAACTGAAAGAGGATATTAGGGGGCGAGAAAATAAGTTGAAGGATTTTGATAATGATACCCTAGTAGCTCCCTTCAAGGAACGCCTTAAGGCATCCATTGACCAATTCGAAAAAGACATCATAAATGGGAAGAAACACAAGTTCCATAGGGACAAAACGGACTTTGATAATGGTAGAATGTTCAAGTGGGGTCATAGAGGCAACAGACGGCATGGCACAGCGGAGATCAGACCTCAGGAGGACTTGAATACACTGTGTGAATCCTCCTCGAGTGATTTTTTATCTTCAGGCCCAAGCGACACAGAAGGGGCCGTCGGAAAACAAGAAAACGCACCTGTGACCAAAGGAAAGAGGAACAGGGGGTACAGAGATTGGTCCCCGTCATACAAACGGGAGACCCGCAACAGAAGACGGTAAACTTGGACACAATGGGTTCTCATGACAATGAGGAAGGTAATTTGCAAATTATTAATTTGTCCACCTATACTCTCTCTGAAACTGAAAAGTCTGTTCTAACAAAAGGTTTGTCCTTCTCCCCTATGAATACCTTGAATAAATTCGAACTGGTCTGTTTTGTCGGCAACTGACTTTTAAACTCTTGTATCACCAGCCCTCACTAATTGATGCCCTACCAACTGAGGAAAGACAGACCTTTCAGGATCTCCTGGACTTATTGCAAGAAAATGAAGAACCTCGGTTACGTAAGAGATTTACAGGTAGACTTCCTTCACAGGCCACACCATCCTTTTCAATGTTTCCCGTGGTTCAAATTTTCTTTGACAATATGTGCAGGGATATTCGATCTTTAAAAAGTGCTCCACATAGAGATAACAATCTAAGTAAAGTAGAGAGACGGGCACTCACTAAATTGACATCTAATCAGGAGTTTTTGATACGGGAAGCAGACAAGGGTGGGAACATAGTGTTATGGCCCAATGCATTGTACATTAAGGAAGTTAACCGACAGCTATATAATACCACATGCTATCACTTGTTACCATCAGACCCAACTCTGTTCTTCAAGGACAAATTGGATATTTTGATAGGGAGAGCTGGGTACAACAATATCCTAAATAAAAAGGAAATGGAATTTCTAACTACTCTTCATCCGGTAGTACCAACTCTTTATCTGCTTCCCAAAGTACATAAATCCCTGAGTGAGCCACCTGGTAGACCCATCGTTTCGGGCATTGGGGGTCTCTTTGAATGCCCCTGCATTTACTTAGACTTTTTCCTGCAACCATTAGCTTTGTCATTAAAGTCCTATGTCAGGGACTCCTCTCATCTCATCCAACATTTGAATGGATTGGTAGTTCCTGATAACACCATCCTGGTCTCATTGGATGTGGAGTCACTTTATACTAGCATTGCACATGATCTAGGTATCAGGGCGGTCACCTACTTTCTGAATCATCGGTCCACAGGAGACCGTAAACACGATTCGTTTATTTTAGATCTATTGCACTTCATCCTAGACAAAAACTATTTTGTGTTCGATAGGAAATTCTATCGACAGGTGGCTGGCACCGCTATGGGTGCGAGATGTGCACCTTCTTATGCAAACCTATATCTGGGATGGTGGGAAGAAACGATAGTGTATGAAAATGCGATCTTTAAGGACAGGGTTCTCACCTGGCGAAGATACATTGATGATGTATTTTTTCTGTGATCGGGTACCTTTGAGGAATGTGAAGCCTTTATTAATGAGCTGAATCACAATGTGCTCAACATTAGACTCACACAATATGCTTCCAATGTGGAGATAAATTACCTGGACCTTAAATTAACCAAAATGGGTAACCAAATCTCTACCACTCTTTTTAGAAAAACCACTGCCACCAACAATCTGCTGCACTATACGAGTTTTCATCCGCTGCACTTGCGGAATGGGATCCCGAAAGGGCAGTTTCTCCGGGCTCGAAGAAATTGTACTACAATGGTGGAGTTCCAGGAACAATCCAGGGATCTCACATGGCGCTTCCGAAGGCGAGGTTACCCACGGCATATCATTTCTGGTGCATTCCAGGATGCAAGAGGTAGGAACCGTGATGATTTATTATGGACACGAGGGGCTAGATCGGTTAGGCCTCTGAGCCTTATCACCACCTTCAACAATCAGTGGTCAGAGGTACGTGATTTGCTTACGAAGAATTAGGGGATTCTCCTTAGTGAGCCAAGCTCTCTAAGCATATCTCCATGACCCCGAAGTTAGTGGCTCGTAGAGCCAGGAACCTAAAGGACAGGCTTTGTAAGAGCCATTACACACGTCCTTCCACTAGATTGAATGGAGGTGGCAAAATCCTCGGCACCTATCCTTGTGGAGGGTGCAATATTTGCCAGTTCATAGTGGCACAAGATGTGCTAACACTTTCCATCTTCCCTTACCAGATTCGCTCAACGGCTTACTTCAATTGCCGGACACGAAATATAGTTTACGCTTTAATTTGTGACTGCCCAAAGATTTATGTCGGACAGACATCACAAGAACTCAGAAAAAGGATTCAACAACATATGTCCAACATCTCTACAGCCAGGAGGGATCGCGACAAGGACAAAACAATAACATCAGTGGCGGCACACTTTTTGGATGTCCATAATGGCCACCGATCTGGACTACAAGTTTTTGGCCTGGAACAGATAAAAACGAATATAAGGGGAGGTGATCGCACCAATGCCCTTCTGAGATGTGAGTCCAAATGGATTTTTAATCTCCAGAGCCTGGCACCTGCAGGCCTTAACAGTGAATTATTATTTACAGGTTTCTATAAACAGTCATGAGGTGTTTTTGGCTTCATTTGCTTTCTTTTCTCTTTCCCCCTTAGATCTCATTCGACGAGTGGTGAGCATTGATATCCACTCTTTCGAAAAAATCTATACTTACTTGAGGTGATCCTGACTTGAAGTGGCCTTGGACTAAATCTCAGCAGCATGCTATTTGGGATATACTTCCAAGTTACTGAACAATGCCCTTGGGTCCAACAACAGCAGCAAGTTTTTTCGGTGGCCATATTTTGGCATTTACCGTATCATGCCTTTATCTTTGACCACCGGGTAGAAGCACACTGAATAAGTGACTTATCCATCTTTCGTTCAATGGGGAAAAGGGCCACAAGTATTGAGTGAAAGACAGAGAAATACCTGTCTTTCCCCTTTCATCATTTTGTCTATTTGCCGGTGGATTGGAACATTGTTGCATTTTTGTCGAATGGCTCATCATGGCTCTGACAGCATTGGTTTCCTCTGAGCAATTGACTGTTTTCTATTAAATGGGACTACTAGGATGCACTTGTGGTCCCTCCAGGATAACAACATTGTTGATAACAACATTGTGGGGCTTTCTATATGGCCCTATATCTTTATTATGCACGTATCTGTGGTGGTCAATAGGGGTATTCATCCCATGAGAATAGCAGACAAAAAGATAAAAGGGAAGGGAAAAAGAGAGAAAAAGGAAGATAAAAAATAAAAAATGATATATAAATATCCATTATTCTATAGTGTTAAATATTTATGGAATTAGTCTTGGATTGACTCTCATTCCCTCTATGTGGTATTCTCAATTGGTGTCCTGTATCTATCCGTGGACATGGTACCTCAGAGTAATTGATTGACATTTAAATAATGGGTTCTCTATGATAATCTCATGGCCCCCATAGGACAGCAATGGTGCGATGTGCCATATATGGCCTCACTTTCTGTGTATCCGGAGGGCTGTTTTGCCTTTACACCAATGACGTATCTATCTGTGGTGGTTACTGTTGGCAACAAACCCATCCACCAATTGTATGTAATTGAGCTCTTTCTCTCTGTTGATTGTACAACATCAGTGCAATAAACTCTGTTTGCAACCTCTCCTGCCACATGTGGTATACGATACGGACATTTAGTTTCATATACAATTTATTATAACCATTTGGGCATTATTTGCTACTTACTGGTGACACTCACGTACCTCTATGGTTCCTGCTGGTCCCATATCATACGGGTGCTCGCCACGTGCCCTGTGAATATCGTGCCCATGTAAAGAATTGCCATCCCTACATATATGTTTTCCTCACAGTGTCCCTATATTGTGATGAGTGTCTAATCCAACTATTGTGCCTTTTTTTGGCAGATTGGAGTTGTTATTACATTGACCACTCTGTGTTAGATAAGGACATAAGGGGACGGATGGTGATACTCAAGAATTTTATTTGCGTTATGTTTGTGTGTGGCTTATGACACTCACACGTGGGCATGGGTCACTATGGGAACGTTTGACATCTTTCTTGTTTAGGGCACGTGATATGATGATGTACTGTGTGTAGAGGGGAGGGCTTTGGTCTTCATCACATGCACTTCCGCTTTTCTTGTGTCTGCTGACACGCAGCGGTTCATCTGCTATCTGCGCATGCGCTGGTGATTCGGGTATGGGACGCCATAGCAACGCAGGACGCCGGTAACTCTATAGTTGCGTGCTTCCGGCTTTGCAGCGTGGACTTCCGCTTCACGATGAATGAAGCCCCGGTGTCTACAGGCACGCAGCTGTCTCCTGGTAAATCTTATAATTATACAATTAAGTGGCTATTATATTAACTGACACGATGGACTATACCTCACATGCCCCTGATGAAGCCACCTTGAGTGGCGACACGCGTTGGGCACGGGAGCTTCAGCTATACCTTCCCATGCACAGGCTGTATCTTTGTAGCACTTATCTACCCTAGGTCTCAATGCATATTTGGTTGTCCTACAAGCTTCAGGGGCAGATCTAGCCACTGATATTGTTTATATGTTTGCATTTGTGGGGTAAAAGGTGGGGCATGGGCAATATATATACTCTTTTATATTTATTGTTATTTGGTGCCCCATATATGATGACTCTCATCTCTAGCTACCGATAGGTTTCTGAAGTTATGTATACACATTTATATATTCTCACCTAATCATTTTTGTGTTCTGTATGCCTCATGAGATTTTCTATTTGGGTATGTGCAATATAGAGTTTGGGGAATATTGACCATCACAGATACCCCGTTTCAGCCTGTGCAATTGTTATCCTATTTCTTACTTACTTACGTGCAGTACTATGCATTATATTCCACCAAAATATAGGAAGGTACTCTGCTATAGCTGGCTCCCCTAGTAGTGGCTTTTGTCCACTATTTTTTATGGTGTTTTAATTGTCGGTCGGTATATTCTTCTGTATATGTGTGTCAGGATTTATATGTTTTGAATAAATTGATATATATTTATGGTAAATTATTCATTGTTGATTATTTGGGTGATCACCGCTAGTAAGCATATCTCCTTTTTTCTTTCATTGACATGTGTACTATGTTTTGATATGCTAGGGGTAGATCCCGAACAATAGATGGTGCCCTCCTAATTAGTCGTGTTTGCAGTCTGCTATATACACTGCCTGCCTATACACCCTGCCTGCCCGATATCTCTGCAGAGTGATTAGTCCTCAGAAGGACTGGTTGTTAAGATGAATATGTGTAATGTAAGCTTTTTCTCCCTACATTACCTAATACACGATCAAATCTCTCCCTGACACAGCAGCAGCTCTCCCTACACTGTCTAATCCGGAGTGACTGTAACGAACATGGCGCGCAAGGTCTGATATAGACCTGATGACGCTGTGTGGCCAGCCAATCACTGTAATGCCCACAACCAACATGGCTACGGCATTACAGTGCATGGCAGGCAATCCCTGCATGTTCATTGGCTCTCTAAAGAGTACCAAACATGCAGGGAGGGGACCCGAGTTCCCGCCCGAGCAACCTGGAAATACTCGGCGAACGCCGAGCATCTCTAGCAGTGAGATGCTCGGGCGAGCACCGAGCAGTAGCAAGCATGCTCGGTCATCACTAGTAAGGACCTATTTTAACATATCCACAGTAGCATTAATCTGTGATTGCTTTAATATTGACAACTAAATAACTATTTGGGCATTGACATGCTATATATATGAAGAATAGCGCAAGATAAATACTTTCAATTGGCTCGGAGGAAGTAGGACAGTTTTTTTTTTAGTATTTGCAATGAATGGCTGTTTTACTGAAGTCCATTTCTGTGCATTTCTACAGGCTATTTTCACATAATGGTATACTGTACTGCCTGTGGAGATGTAAATTAAAATGTCAGAGCTAGTGCCTTATCACATGTACAGTTGAAGTGTGAAACGTCTTAGAGATGTTAATGATACACAAATTCTAACATAAGTTTACTGATATATTTCTGAATATTCTTTCAGCTAAAGGTATATTCCCTTTGACCAAAATATTGCAACTTACATGCAAATAAATATTATTGTTTTTTTATTCGGTCTTCTGTAGATTGTGAACAGCTGGATCCCTCCAGTGCTTGCTGGGTGAACCAGAAGTCACTACTCAATATAGCCACTACTCAATCCAGAACTAGACTCTCATAGATTTTTATTGAGATATTGTGACTGTTAACTCTGATTTCCGGTCAGTCAGAAGTTGAGGTCACAATATACATAAATAAATAAATGAATGAAAATAAATTATGAAAAAATTAAAAAATGGGAAAAAATACAAAACAAAACTAATAGGAAGTTAAGGTTTTACAGCTGCTTTACTAGTCAAACTCTAAAAAGTTGTCCACTAGTTGGGCAACCTTTTTCAATAAGCATATTTGCCCCCAGTAAAATAACATCACTTATACTCACCCCAGGTGACGGTGCTATTCCAGTGGTGTTGGCACTCGCTTTCCCGGAGATCACATCACATTGTTATGGCAGGCGATCTCTGCATCCAATCATCACTGTCTTCACTCTCCCCACCTTTGGACTTATCTTGATATCTGATTCATCAAAAGGTGTGGAGAGTGAAGCTTTGTCTACTGTTGCTGGCCAAAAATTCCACACATGACCTTGCCTGATCCTTCCTAACTCTCTATTCTGTTGCTCCTGCTACAGCCATGCCAGCCACAATTGTCTTGGCTGCTTATTGTGTTTCATAGTTCTAGACTTTTCTGCTGCTGGGAATGCTGCTGCTGACCCTATACTGAAGCACATCTATTTGCATGCCTTGTCGAAACTCTCTACTGTGCCACACCTGTCGCTACCACTAAGCAGCAATGCCAGCATACATCTCTAGCTTGGCCACTCTGTTTCATTTTGCTTGACAGAACTACAAATCCTGGGAAATGTACTTTCTTGAGGGTACACAAACATGAAACAGCTCCCAAGATAGGCCAAATTTTTGTAAAGGCTTGGTGACAACACACCATAGCTTTAGAGATGAATAGATCAGACAAAATTCAAATTTTCCTGTTCATACACTTTTTCCTGGGAAATTTGATTCACATAGAGCTTACTCTCCCTTTATTTTATGTCCCTTATTATATTCATGATTCTCTCCAGATACCAGAAGTATAATAAATAGTGTTGAGCCACCCCCGTAGTGTTCGAGTTCGGTTCGGTTCGTCGAACACCCGTGTGTTCGCCGAACTGTTCGTCGAACTGTTCGTCGAACACCTTCGAACACCGTTAAAACCAATGGCAGGCAAAGAAAAACACATAGAAACACATAGAAAACACCTTCAAAGGTGTCCAAAAGCTGACAAACTGCTCAGAAGACATAACTAACACATGGAAAAGTGACAAGTACATATAGTCATGCGAAAATAAAATAGGTGGAGGAGTAAAAGGAGGGGGAGACACAGATATAGGCATGTCATGCCCTTCTAAAATCCAAAAAGTGAGAAGCCGACACGGCCAGTCCGCTCCTGCCCGTGCCACCTCCGTGTCGCCGGGTTTGTGCCAGAGCCGCGGTGAACCCTGATGGCCAGCCCCCCTCTCCCAATACTGGTGCCTGTCCGCTGGTGGGTCGAGCGAGCCCCCCTGTGGTGGAGGCAGCTCTAAGCTTTTTAATTTAAATTGTCTCTCTAATTTGAATGAATACACTTTAAATCCATTTACAAGGATCTATTGGAGGGCAAGTCTCATGCCAGCAGCCGCGTAATTCCAGCTCCAGTAGCGTCCACTAAAGCTGCTGCAGTTAAAAAGCTTTTATAAGGATCGAGCTCGGCTGTCCACCGCAAGGCATCCTACTGCCAGTCCCAGCCCCTATGCCTTGGGGTGCCTCCTGATGCTCTTCACTGAGTATCCCATGGTCCCGAAGCATTTCCTTTGAAAAAATTAAGTGTCTAAACTACAGGTGGTGTAGCTTGCTTAACAGCCGGGATAATCCGCTGACTAGCAGACACTGCTACTAGGCACAAAGTATTTCCTGGGCTAGATGCAGTTAAAAATTTGTAATTAGATACTCTCGTTGGATGCTGAGAAAGCATTCCATAGAGTCTCCTGGCACGCCATATATGATTCTCTTAAAAAGCTTGGGGTAGGGGTCTAGGGGACCCTTTTATAGCCAAAATCACGGCCCTGTATCACAATACGTCACCTAGGCTGAAGATAAATGGAACTGTAGCACCCTGAGTACTCGGTTGCTACAGAGGTATTGCACCTCACCCAGAGGTGTGATATCTCACTCTCAGGTAAGGATGGAGTGTGGATCAGGACCCGACACCTGCATGCATTACACCACATTGCCGTGGGGCAGGGCAACCAATATGCCTCTGAGATGGGCACGACAGTCCCTGTCCCTGGCTGGAGTGGGGGGAGGGAACACTGAGGAAGGGGAACCCTGTAGTGCAGGGAGGAAGCAGTTCCTGGGTGCATTGAGAAGGGAGTATAAAAGGTGGGCACCATCTTAGTTCAGTGCAGAGAAGTCTGAGCAGAAGTGGCAGGGAGCAGGGGCTCTGCATGAGCTCTGCTCCGGAGGCGGGCCTAGTAACTAGTGTTGAGCCACCCCCGTAGTGTTCGGGTTCGGTTCGGTTCGTCGAACACCGGGATGTTCGAGGAACTGTTCGTCGAACTGTTCGTCGAACACCTTAGAACACCGTCGAACACCGTTAAAACCAATGGCAGGCAAACAAAAACACATAGAAACACATAGAAAACACCTGCAAAGGTGTCCAAAAGCTGACAAACTGCTCAGAAGACACTCTCTTTAAAAAAGCCGGCCGGCAAATTCAGCAGCGGCATACACTGGTACCCGACAATTTAGACAAGAAGGAATAGAGCATCACACATAGATTAGATAGATAGAAACATGTCAGTCACACATATAAGAAGCACAGTGACAGTGTTGGTTACTGCACTTGTCATTTAGTGTAAAGGATTTATTAAAAAAAATATTAGTGTTTTCATGCACCGTCTCTTTAAAAAAGCCGGCCGGCAATTCAGCATCTGTACCCGACAATTTAGAACAGAAAGAATAGAGCTTCACACATAGATTAGATAGATAGAAACATGTCAGTCACATATATAATAAGTACAGTGTGTAACGGGTCCGGGAGGCGGACTGAAACGGGTCCGGGAGGCGGAACCTCTGAGCTACTATACAAGGGGGCGGCCCTTGTAAGGGAGCGGGTGGCAGTCTCTGGGTGAACGGACAGGGAGTTACGGCAAGTGATCAGGGCAGTCTCTGGGTAAGGGGTAGGTACGACCTGTGATGGCAGAGCCTCCGGGTAGGCTAGCAGGCAGGTGGTAGATGTGTGCTCCCAGGTGAGCAAGCGAGAGTCTCTGGAATAGCAGGTGGTCACGGCACGTGACGGCGGAACCTCCGGGCTGGCAGGCAGGTAGGTAACGGAGAAGCGCTCCCAGGTGAGCGGGCAAGAGTCTCTGGAATAGCTGATGGTCACCGCACGTGACAACGGGACCTCCGGGCTGGCAAGCAGGCAGGTAACGGAGATGCGCTCCCAGGTGAGCGGGCAAGAGTCTGGAGTAGCTGGTGGTCACAGCACGTGACAACGGAGCCTCCGGGCTGGCAAGCAGGCAGATAACGGAGAAGCGCTCCCAGGTGAGCGGGCAAGCTGGTCCATAGACAGACTGACCGGAGTAGTAAGGCAGACCGTCGGACCTCAGGCAAGCAGGCAGGTAGCTGATATGCGCTCCCAGGTGAGCGGGCAGGCTGGTCCTTTAGACAGACTGACAGGAGTAGTAAGGCAGACCGTCGGACCTCAGACTGGCAGACAGGTAACAAGTATTCAGGCAGGAATCAGGCAGGTAACTGGCAGGTACTGGCAGGTAACTAGCAGGAAACTGGCAGGAAACTGGCAGGAAACTGGCAGGTAACTGGCAACGGGACCTGAGGGCTGAAGCACAGGTGAGACACAGGTGCAAACAACATTGCTCGGGCACCTCCATTTTGGAGGAGGTGCCTTATATATGATGAAGTCCTCCGGCCATTGGCCGGGGACTCTTTAGGGCGGCGCGCGCGGCCCCTTTAAGAGGAGGGGAGCGCGCGCGCGCGCGCCCTAAGCACAGGGGCCGGGAAGGAGCGCGCGCTGAGAGCAGAGCAGGAGGAGGACGCCGGGACGGAGCGCGCGCTGACAGCAGAGCGGGGGGAGGAGGCCGGGCACGGAGCAGAGCGGTGAGAGGAGCAGCGTCCCTGCCTAGCAGAGGGCAGGGACGCCGGCACTACACAGTGATAGTCTTGCTTACTGTACTTGTCATTTAGTGTAAAGGATTTATTTAAAAAAATAATAGTGTTTTCATGCACTGTCTCTTTAAAAAAGCCGGCCGGCAATTCAGCAGCGGTACCCGACAATTTAGAACAGAAAGATAGAGCATCACACATAGATTAGATAGATAGAAACATGTCAGTCACATATATATGAAGTACAGTGATAGTGTTGGTTACTGTACTTGTCATTTAGTATTAAAATAAAGGATTTATTATTAAAAAAATTGGCGTGGGGTTCCCCTTAATTTTAGGCTCTAGCGGAGGTTAAGCAGACGGCTGGGGCAGATGTTTGAAGCCTGGGAAGGGGGTAATACCCACGGAGCTTCCCAGGCTACTAATATCAGCCCCCAGCTGAATACATAGCCTTTACTAGCTATTAAAATGGGGGACCCCCAAAAAAAATGACGTGGGGTCCCCCCTAATTTAATAGCTAGCAAAGGCTAGGCAGACAGCTGGGGGCTGATATTAATAGCCCAGGAAGGGAGCCATGAATATTGGCCCCCTCCCAGGCTAGAAACACCAGCCGTCAGCCGCCCCAGAAATGGCGCATTCATAGGATGCGCCAATTCTGGCACTTAGCCTCGCTCTTCCACGCTGCCCTGGTGCGGTGGCAGGGGGTAATAGGGTTGGGGTTGATGTCAGCTTATAATGCCAGCTGACATCAAGCCCAGGTTAGTAATGGAGAGGCGTCTATAAGACACCCCCATTACTAACCCCATAGTCAAAGTTAAAAAAAACACAAACACCCAGAATAAAGTCCTTTAATTGAAATAAAGACACAATCCTTTATTGTTCTAAATTAAACCATACTTACCATCACGCCCATTCCAGCTGAAGCCAACGATCTCCTGCAATAAAAGAAAAATAATAAAGCAACCTCATCCTTACCTTTCCATGGTTCCCACGACAGCTTCAGCTCTGCTACATCGAGATGACAGGCTGGACCGCAGCAGAACGCTGCCATCCAGCCTGTCATCCCGCAGACACTGAGAAGCGCAGGCTTGCTTGCGCTGCTCAGCGTCTCTCTGTGACGACATCCAGATGAGTTGAGTTCATGTCCAATGAACTCGGCTCACCTCATGCACGTCACTGACAGCGTGGGAAAATTCTCACGCTGAAGCGCTGATTGCAGGAGAATTTTCCCACGCTGTCAGTGACGTGCAGGAGGTGAGCTGAGTTCATTGGACATGAGCTCACCTCATGCACATCACTGACAGCGTGGGAGAATTCTCCTGCACTCAGCACTTCAGCGTGAGAATTTTCCCACGCTGTCAGTAACGTGCATGAGGTGAGCCGAGTACATTGGACATGACCTCGGCTCATCTGGATGCCGTCACAGCGAGACAGTGAGGAGCGCAAGCATGCCTGCGCTTCTCAGTGTCTGCGGGATGACAGACTGGATGGCAGCGTTCTGCTGCGGTCCAGCCAGTCATCTCGATGTAGCAGAGCTGAAGCTGTCGTGGGAACCATGGAAAGGTAAGGATGAGGTTGGTTTATTATTTTTCTTTTATTGCAGGAGATCGTTGGCTTCAGCTGGAATGGGTGTGATGGTAAGTATGGTTTAATTTAGAACAATAAAGAATTGTGTCTTTATTTCAATTAAAGGACTTTATTCTGGGTGTTGTGTTTTTTTTAAATACTTTACTAGAAATTCATGGCGGTCATGTCTAATACTGGCGTGACCCCATGAATTTTGGGCTTGGGGCCAGCTGATAATACCAAGCTGGCCCTAACCCCTTTATTACCCAGTGAGCCACCGCACCAGGGCCCTGGATGAGTTGGGTACAGCGCCAGAAGATGGCGCTTCTATGAACGCGCCATTTTCCGGGGTGGCTGCGGACTGCAATTTGTAGCGGGGGGGGGCCCAGAAAGCTTGGGCCTCCCTGCGCTGCAGATTCCAGCCCCCAGCTGCCTAGTTGTACCTGGCTGGACACAAAAATAGGGCGAAGCCCCACGTACTTTTTTTTTAATTATTTCATGAAATTCATGAAATAATTAAGAAAAAAAGGCCTTCCCTATATTGTTGTGTCCGGCCAGGTACAAATAGGCAGCTGGTGGTTGGGGGCAGCCCGTTCCTGCCTGCTGTACCTGGCTGGACACAAATATAGTGCGAAGCCCCACTTCAATTTTTTTTAATTATTTCATGAAATTCATGAAATAATTAAGAAAAAAAGGGCTTCCCTATATTGTTGTGTCCGGCCAGGTACAAATAGGCAGCTGGTGGATGGGGGCAGCCCGTTCCTGCCTGCTGTACCTGGCTGGACACAAATATAGTATGAAGCCCCACTTCAATTTTTTTTAATTATTTCATGAAATTCATGAAATAATTAAGAAAAAAAGGGCTTCCCTATATTGTTGTGTCCGGCCAGGTACAAATAGGCAGCTGGTGGATGGGGGCAGCCCGTTCCTGCCTGCTGTACCTGGCTGGACACAAATATAGTGCGAAGCCCCACTTCAATTTTTTTAAATTATTTCAGGAAATTCATGAAATAATTTAAAATAAATTGACGTGGGGCTTCGCACTATATTTGTGTCCAGCCAGGTACAGCAGGCAGGAACGGGCTGCCCCCAACCACCAGCTGCCTATTTGTACCTGGCCGGACACAACAATATAGGGAAGCCCTTTTTTTCTTAATTATTTCATGAAATAATTTAAAGAAAATTGACGTGGGGCTTCGCCCTGTTTTTGTGTCCAGCCAGGTACAACTAGGTAGCTGGGGGCTGGAATCCGCAGCGCAGGGAGGCCCAAGCTTTCTGGGCCACCCCCGCTGCAAATTGCAGTCCGCAGCCACCCCGGAAAATGGCGCGTTCATAGAAGCGCCATCTTCTGGCGCTGTACCCAACTCATCCAGGGCCCTGATGCGGTGGCTCACTGGGTAATAAAGGGGTTAGGGCCAGCTTGGCATTATCAGCTGGCCCTAAGCCCGAAATTCATGGGGTCACGCCAATATTAGACATGACCACCATGAATTTCTAGTAAAGTATTTAAAAAAAACACAACACCCAGAAAAAAGTCCTTTAATTGAAATAAACACACAATTCTTTATTGTTCTAAATTAAACCATATTTACCATCACGCCCATTCCAGCTGAAGCCAACGATCTCCTGAAATAAAAGAAAAATAATAAACCAACATCATCCTTACCTTTCCATGGTTCCCATGACAGCTTCAGCTCTGCTACATCGAGATGACAGGCTGGACCGCAGCAGAACGCTGCCATCCAGCCTGTCATCCCGCAGACACTGAGAAGCGCAGGCTTGCTTGCGCTCCACAGTGTCTCTCTGTGAGGGCATCCAGATGAGCCGAGTTAATGTCCAATGAACTCGGCTCACCTCATGCACGTCACTGACAGCGTGGGAAAATTCTCCTGCACTCAGCGCTTCAGCGTGGGAGAATTCTCACACTGAAGCGCTGAGTGCAGGAGAATTCTCCCACGCTGTCAGTGACGTGCAGGAGGTGAGCTGAGTTCATTGGACATGAGCTCACCTTATGCACGTCACTGACAGCGTGGGAGAATTCTCCTGCACTCAGCGCTTCAGCGGGAGAATTCTCACGCTGAAGCGCTGAGTGCAGGAGAATTCTCCCACGCTGTCAGTGACGTGCAGGAGGTGAGCTGAGTTCATTGGACATGAGCTCACCTTATGCACGTCACTGACAGCGTGGGAGAATTCTCCTGCACTCAGCGCTTCAGCGGGAGAATTCTCACGCTGAAGCGCTGAGTGCAGGAGAATTCTCCCACGCTGTCAGTGACGTGCAGGAGGTGAGCTGAGTTCATTGGACATGAGCTCACCTTATGCACGTCACTGACAGCGTGGGAGAATTCTCCTGCACTCACCGCTTCAGCTTGAGAATTTTCCCACGCTGTCAGTGACGTGCATGAGGTGAGCCGAGTTCATTGGACATGAACTCGGCTCATCTGGATGTCGTCACAGAGAGACGCTGAGCAGCGCAAGCAAGCCTGCGCTTCTCAGTGTCTGCGGGATGAGAGGCTGGATGGCAGCGTTCTGCTGCGGTCCAGCCTGTCATCTCGATGTAGCAGAGCTGAAGCTGTCGTGGGAACCATGGAAAGGTAAGGATGAGGTTGCTTTATTATTTTTCTTTTATTGCAGGAGATCGTTGGCTTCAGCTGGAATGGGCGTGACGGTAAGTATGGTTTAATTTAGAACAATAAAGGATTGTGTCTTTATTTCAATTAAAGGACTTTATTCTGGGTGTTTGTGTTTTTTTTAACTTTGACTATGGGGTTAGTAATGGGGGTGTCTTATAGACACCTCTCCATTACTAACCTGGGCTTGATGTCAGCTGGCATTATAAGCTGACATCAACCCCAACCCTATTACCCCCTGCCACCGCACCAGGGCAGCGTGGAAGAGCGAGGCTAAGTGCCAGAATTGGCGCATCCTATGAATGCGCCATTTCTGGGGCGGCTGACGGCTGGTGTTTCTAGCCTGGGAGGGGGCCAATATTCATGGCTCCCTTCCTGGGCTATTAATATCAGCCCCCAGCTGTCTGCCTAGCCTTTGCTAGCTATTAAATTAGGGGGGACCCCACGTCATTTTTTTTGGGGGTCCCCCATTTTAATAGCTAGTAAAGGCTATGTATTCAGCTGGGGGCTGATATTAGTAGCCTGGGAAGCTCCGTGGGTATTACCCCCTTCCCAGGCTTCAAACATCTGCCCCAGCCGTCTGCTTAACCTCCGCTAGAGCCTAAAATTAAGGGGAGCCCCACGCCAATTTTTTTAATAATAAATCCTTTATTTTAATACTAAATGACAAGTACAGTAACCAACACTATCACTGTACTTCATATATATGTGACTGACATGTTTCTATCTATCTAATCTATGTGTGAAGCTCTATTCTGTCTGTTCTAAATTGTCGGGTACCGCTGCTGAATTGCCGGCCGGCTTTTTTAAAGAGACGGTGCATGAAAACACTATTATTTTTTTTGATAAATCCTTTACGCTAAATGACAAGTACAGTAAGCAACACTGTCACTGTACTTCGTATATATGTGGCTGACATGTTTCTATCTATCTAATCTATGTATGATGCTCTATTCTGTCTGTTATAAATTGTCGGGTACCGCTGCTGAATTGCCGGCCGGCTTTTTTAAAGAGACAGTGCATGAAAACACTATTATTTTTTTAAATAAATCCTTTACACTAAATGACAAGTACAGTAATCAACACTGTCACTGCACTTCTTATATATGTGACTGACATGTTTCTATCTATCTAATCTATGTGTGATTCTCTATTCCTTCTATTCTAAATTGTCGGGTACCGCTGCTGAATTGCCGGCCGGCTTTTTTAAAGAGACGGTGCATGAAAACACTATTATTTTTTTTGATAAATCCTTTACGCTAAATGACAAGTACAGTAAGCAGCACTTTCACTGTACTTCGTATATATGTGGCTGACATGTTTATATCTATCTAATCTATGTGTGAAGCTCTATTCTTTCGGTTCTAAATTGTCGGGTACAGGTGTATGCCGCTGCTGAATTGCCGGCTTTTCATGTTTCACTGTTGGCACTGTTCCCATCGATTTGGGCAATCACTGTAATGCCACAACCACCATGGCTGTGGCATTACAGTGAGTGGCAGACAATCCCTGCATGATTGGTGCTCTAAATAGTGCCAGACATGCAGGACACGCTTTTGGTGCACGAACAGTTATCGAACATAACCTCGAACAGCCGAATTTTTTGCAAATCGTTCGGGTTCGTCGAACAACTCGAACACCGCCCAAAACAGCTCGAATTTGAGATTGGCGAACAGTTCTAGTCGAACACCGCTCATCTCTACTAGTAACAGAGGCCCAGGCCTGGAAGAGGGAGAAGGAAGGAAGAGGAGCAGAGAAGGCTCCAGGAACGAGGAATGAAGGGATCCCAGGGGTGCGGACGGGCGAGTCGCCACCGCACGCCCGAATCCACCTGCGTGGAGGGGTCAGGCCAAAGGGGGAGACCGGTCCCCGAAACTAGTGGAGGCAGGAAACGACCCTCAGCTAGAAACCGAAGGCTGTGACATTTTATGTGGCGCAGCCCCTCGCTACACCCGCTAGGAAGGCACCACATAGGGTCAGGGAAACTGGCGCCAAGTTTACCAAGAGGAGGCCCGAGGCAGCCGGACAGAAGGGTTGGTAAGAAAGGCCAGACAAAGGACACACAAAGGGGGTCCTGTGAAGCGCTCCAAAGTTATCTGGGAGTTGTCTGAGCCCCTCACCTGGTGAGCACAGTACGACGTGGGCAGCCGTTACCTGCAGACGTGGTCTGGATAATAAGAACTGTGAGTAAAGGCCCTGGACTGCATCACTGACTCCGTGTCGTTACTACTGCTGCCCTGCACCATCACCCCCATCCTCCGCATACACTGCCCTGAGGCTATACTCCTCCCGTGGGGAGTTATGCTACGCTCTGCTGCACCCACAACACCAGCCTCAGCGGTCTGCCCTGCAGCGGCGGTTCACTCTGACCGCAATCCACGGGTGGCGTAGTCGGACATTTAAACATCAAAACCACATAAATAGTTCCACCACTGGTTTGACCACCCTGAGCCACGAAACCGGGTCGCCGCCACGAAGACTACAACCACCAGCATCCACCAAAAAGGGTCCGGCTCCGGGTGTCCCAAGGCCCAGGGGGTGCATCAGAACATTTTCATCACCTTTCACAATCACCAATGGGACAAGGCAGGGATGTCCTCTGTCCCCTCTCTTATACATCCTAGTGATGGAGCACCTGCTCTCATCAATTCGCCATAACCCCAATATTAGGTGGATTGAGGTGGGAGGCACCGAGTACAAGTGCTCTCTATTTGCTGATGATGTCCTAGTATATATCACTCAATCACATATATCCATCCATGCTGTTATGGCTGAAATAGATCACTTTGTTACATGGTCAAATTTTAAAATCAATGCAGCGAAGTCTGAGGCCCTCGATGTCTCCCTCCCCAAATCCATATAGGATTCCATCCAGTCCAACTTTCCCTTTGCCTGGCCCTCACAGGGTATCAAATATTTAGGAATTCCTATTCATAGAGACCTCTCCCATCTATGTTATCTTAATTTTGGGCCCTTTATTGAACAACTCCATACAGACCACGGTTGGCAAGTTAGAACTGTAAGATTCACTACGTGAACCACTGGTGTTTTGTGGAAAAGCACATGTACACTGCGTTCCAAATTATTATGCAAAAAGTGTTTAGGAGTGATAAGGGAAGAATTTGTTTGTTTGTCAGTTAAACTCATTGATGGTGATGTGTGTCAGGGCTCTTTATATCACTGTAAGCAATTGCAGACACCTGTGCTAATTAGTTTGGCAGGTGTGTCCAATGAAAGGCAAGACTACTTAAGAAGGCTGTCTCACATTATTAAGCAGCCTACATTTTCTGCCAAAATGGGAAAGAAAAAGGATGTGTCGGCTGCTGAGAAGCAACAAATTGTGGAGTGTTTAGGTCAAGGCATGACTACAATCAACATTGTGCGATGATCAGGATGAAGTGTCTTGGCAATCAAGAAGTATGTAGCTGATTCACAGTACACACGTGTGCGTGCTGATAAGGGCAAATTGAGGACTCTTTCCTACAGGCAATTACGTCAGGTTGAAAGAGCAGCGGCAAAAAAGCCTTGTCATAGCAGCAGACAAGTTTTTGAAGCTGCTTGTGCCTCCAACGTCCCCCGAACAACAAGATGCAGGGTCCTTCAGAGGTTTGCAGCTGTGCATTCGCCATCCTGTCGACCTCCTCTATCCACTTCACACAAGCAGAAACGGCTCCAGTGGGCCAAACATTACATGAAGACTGATTTCAAAATTGTTTTGTTCACGGATGAGTGCCGTGCAGCGCTCGATGGTCCAGATGGATGGAGTGGAGGATGGCTGGTTGATGGACACCCCACGCAAACACGGCTACAGCGCCAACAAGGAGGAGGTGGAGTAATGTTTTGGGCTGGAATCATGGGGAGAGAGATTGTCGGCCCCTTTAGGATCCCTGAAGGCGCTAAAGATGAACTCCATAATGTATGTGGATTTTCTCAAACAGCACTTCCTGCCATGGTTCAAGAAGAAGAACCGTGTATTTCACAGCAAGATCATTTTTCTGCATGATAATGCACCATCTCATGCTGCACATAAAACATCTGCATCTCTGGTTGATATGGGCATAAAAGGGGACAAACTTATGGTGTGACTCCCATGCTCCCCTGACCTGTACCCCATTCAGAACCTTTGGAGCATCATTAAAAGGAGTGTCTATGATGGCGGGAGGCAGTTCACATCTAAGCAACAGCTCTGGGAGGGTATTCTGTCCTCATGCAAAACAATTGAAGCAGAAACCATCCAAAACCTGACAAATTCAATGGACAAGAGAGTTCAGAAGCTCCTTTCGAACAAGGGGTCCTATGTGAAAATGCAACATCACCTAGAATAAAGTTTTGAGTTGAAAACTGTTTGATTTCAGTTTCTAACAACCTGCTAATGCTTATAATTTCAAAAATGACCATTTTTTTGGTCTTTATTAAAATGAAAAGGTTGACCGAAAAGTTTGGGGGATCTAAGAGTGTGGCAACCCAGTAGTCATGATTACTTCGAATTCTGACAATATGAGTGTCATGTTGCAGGTAGTGCAGCAAGAAGGCACTTATGTGTCTTGCGCATCTCGGAGCCCCAAAATTATTTTCCGATCTAGATGCAGCTAAAAATTATTATTAATTTTAAATCTGGTGGAGCTTAGTATAGATGGCCTACTAGGATTAGTGCTGCACACTGCTACAAAGCCCAATTTATTTTCCAGCCAAGATACAGATAAACATGATTAGTAATTTTAAATCTGGTGGAGCTTATTATAGATGGCCTAATAGAATCAGTGCTGCACACTGCTACAAAGCCCAAATTATTTTCCAGCCAAGATACAGATAAACATGATTAGTAATTTGAAAGCTTAAAACGGTTGGTAGGGTGATTTTAACCAATCATCAAGCTTTTACTCTCCCCAGGATGACACAGGGGTAGAAAAGTCGTTTCGGATCCATGATTTGTTCATCTTTATGAACGTGAGTCTGTCTACATTATCAGTGGAGAGCCGCGTGCGCTTATCTGTCAGCACACCACCAGCAGCGCTGAACACACGTTCAGACAGAACGCTGGCTGCGGGGCATGACAAGATCTCCAAGGCGTAAGTGGCTAGCTCCGGCCATTTATCCAGATTGGAAGCCCAAAAAGAGCAAGGGTCCAGTGACACAGTCGTGGCTTCAATGTTTACTTGGAGATACTCCTGTACCATCGTCTCTAGGCGTTGACTATGTGTCAGACTTCTTGTCTCCTGTGGCCTTGAAAAGGATGGGCTAAAAAAGTGGTGAAATGATTCTGCAAAATTGATGTTACCAACAGATGCTGTGGTTCTGTTACGGTTTGAGTGCTGAACACTTGACGGTCCCACGGTTGGCAAGTTGGAACTGTGAGATTCACTACGTGCACCACTCGTGTTTTGTGGAAAAGCACATGTAAGATTCTGCAACAGTCTCTGCTGATACTCCTGCATGCGTGCATCCCTTTCTATGGCAGGAATAATTTCTGCAAATTTACTTTTGTACCGGGGATCTAACAGTGTGGCAACCCAGTAGTCAGGATTATTTCTAATTCTCACAATTCGAGGGTCATGTTGCAGGTAGTGCAGCAAGAAAGCACTCATGTGTGTTGCGCATCCAGGAGCACCAAGTCCCTGTTGTGTTGGTGGCGAGGTTACAATCATGCTTCCTTCCTCTGTCCTCTCCCCCCAACCTCGCACAACAGAAATGTGATCAAGGTCTCCCTCATCTGATGAGTCTTCCATCAGTTCGTCCTCCACTTCTTCCTGGGCTCCTGCACCTTCCTCACTAGTTTGGCTGCTACCATGCGCCCTGGTAAAATCATCTCCCCCACCCTCACATGCCTGCCGCCTTGGTGCTGCCGACCGTCTGGACCTTGCAAATGTTAGCCCTTCCGCATACAACTCCTCCTCCTCTACTTCCTCCACCTCCTCTTGTGCCACCACCTGACTCCGAATTCTGTTTAACATGTGCTCCAGCATGTAAATCACCGGAATAGTCATGCTGATAATGGCATCGTCAGCACTAAACATCTTCGTCGCCATTTCAAAACTGTGCAGAAGGGTGCATAGGTCCCTGATCTGAGACCACTCCTCCAGCGTGATTTGCCCCACCTCTGAATCTCGTTGGCCCAGGCTATACGTCAGAACATATTGCACCAGGGCTTGTCGGTGCTGCCACAGTCGCTGCAACATGTGCAGAGTTGAATTCCACTGGGTAGGCACATCGCATTATAGCCGGTGAAGTGGCAGGCCCAACGACTTCTGTAGAGATGTAAGTCGCTGAGCTGCGGGATGCGAACGGCGGAAGTGAGCACACAGCGACCGTGCCCTCTGCAGAAGGCCATCTAGTCTGGGATAGTGGGCTAAAAATTGCTGGACAACCAGGTTCAACACGTGAGCCATACAAGGCACGTGTGTGACATTGCCCCGGCGAAGGGCCGCACCCAGGTTTGCAGCATTGTCGCACACAGCCTTCACTGGTTTCAGGTCCAGTGGAGACAACCATTCATGAAATTGGTTCTCCAGAGCTGACCACAACTCCTCAGCTGTGTGACTCACATTTCCCAGACATTTCAATGTAAAAACCGCCTGATGACGTTGAGCCCTACTGCCAGCATAGTAAGGAGGTGTGCAGGATCCTTTCTGCGCAGTTAGAAAGCTTGTGGCATGACCAGACAGGCTTTGGGTGCAGGTGGAAGACCGAGAGGAGGTTGAGGAGGCAGAAGCAGTGGAGGAACTTTGACATAAAGAGGATTGACGCACAACTCGTGGGGACGGCAAGACTTGGACAGCAGCCCCTTGTCCTGCTGTCACCATAGTTACCCAGTGCCCAGTCAGCGACATGTAACGCCCCTGTCCATGCCTACTCGTCCAAGTGTCTGTGGTGAAATGCACCCTGTCACACACAGAGTTTCTCAAAGAAGCGGTGATGTTGTGTGCGACATGCTGGTGGAGCGCAGGCACACCTTTCTTTGAGAAGTAGTGCCGACTGGGCATCTGGTACTGGGGCACTGCGACGGACATAAGGTCTCGAAAATCCTCTGTGTCCACCAGGCGGAAAGGCAGCATTTCTGTAGCCAAGAGCTTGCAGATGGTGAAATTCAACCTCTTAGCTTTCTCATGGCTAGGAGGAAATGGTCTTTTACTTGTCCACATCTGAGGGACCGAGGGCTGGCTATTGTGCTTAGACGGGGTTGATAAGGGTGTCCCCGGCAAACTGCTGGTCTGTGAGGAAGATGCAGGCGGACATGTTAGGTTGCCTTGATCCAAAGGTGGTGCAATCGATGTCGGACAGCGCTCAACACCAGCTGCTGTTTCCACCTCCAAAGAAAATGATGACCTGCCAATCACGCTGGCTGTTGCGGGTAAAGAGGTGGCAGGTCTGCGCCCCAAAACAGGTGTGACTGCTGTCCCCCCAGTCACAGAGGATGAAGAGGCCGCGGATGCACAAGATATGGCAGACGGTGGTTGGCCCGGCCGGCTAGGCCGCATTGTAGCACACTGAGCTTCCCACTGCAACTTATGCTTCATGTCCATGTGCCGGTTCATGCATGAAGTACTCAAACTATGTATTTTTTGGCCTCTAATTAGCTTTTGCTGACAAATGTTACAGATAACACGAGTTGGGTCATCTTTATCGATCTGAAAAAATGCCCAGGCTATGCAAGGCTTAGCACCCATGCGACCTGAAGAGCCACCACGACTTGTGGTGAGAGGCAGAGTTGTATTTGAGGATGCAGTTGTTGACGTGCTTCCAGTACTACGTCTCTGTCCAGAAAGGTGCAACCTGACCTCGTCGTCACTAGCATCTTCCTCCACCTCCTCTGCTGACCTCATCTCTTGGCTGACTGTGGGTTGACAATAAGTGAGATCTCCAACCTCATCATCATCACCCTGTGCGTTATCACACCCGTCGTCCTCAGAGCCAACCTGTTCCTGCCCTGACAAAAAACTAAAGTTGTCGCTCCAATCAGGTATTTGAGTCTTATCATCGTCTTCCTCATTGTCTCCACCAACAGGAGTTACAGTTTGGGAATGAGGGTCTACATTATGGTCAGAACCTTCTGCGTCTGGTCCTGGATCCGACTCATAAAGATTCTGGGCATCAGTGCAGATCATTTCCTCGTCTGGATTCACAGAAGCGCTGGAGTCGACCTCTGATTCCCAGGCTATAGTATGAGTAAACAGCTCTGCAGACTCAACCATCTGTTCTACCTCATACTCAGACGGGCAGCTGGAGATTTGGGAGCTGTGAGGAAGCAAGTGCGATTGGGGTGACACCTTTGAGGACTGGAGTATTTGTGATGTTGAAGTTGATGTGGAGGAGAGCCCACTTAAAGGAGCACGTGATATCCGTTGAAGCACCTGCTGTTTTGGTGCCTCATCTGGAATTTGTAGCGATTGGCGTGGCCGTAAGAAAGGGATCTTATCACATTGTCCGCTACAAGAAGTAGACATTTTAGTTTGGCTGGAAGATGGTCTTTCTTCTGCAGATGTTACTGTTGCTTTAACACCTACCCCACGGACACAACCTTTTTTCCCCTTCCCAACACGCCTATTCCCCTTTCCACCAGCAGCAGGCCTTTTTCCACTCATTTTGGTGGTTAACTAATTCACAACTCTGGAGTTGTTTGCACAAAAAAAACAATGGATGGGAACCGAGCAGAGCTGAGTGGCCAAACTGTGGTATTAGGCCAAAACTATTGGCTGGGTTAGATGCAGAAAAAAATTATATTCAATTTGCAACCTGATGGAGGTCTGTATAGATGGATTAATAGAACAAGTCCCACACACAGCTAGAAGCCCAATATTTTTTCAGAGGTAGATGCAGAAAAAAATATATTCAGTTTGCAACCTGATGGAGGTCTGTATAGATGGATTAATAGAACAAGTCCCACACACAGCTAGAAGCCCAATATTTTTTCAGAGGTAGATGCAGAAAAAAATATATTCAGTTTGCAACCTGATGGAGGTCTGTATAGATGGATTAATAGAATAAGTCCCACACACAGCTAGAAGCCCAATATTTTTTCAGAGCTAGATGCAGAAAAAAATATATTCAGTTTGCAACCTGATGGAGGTCTGTATAGATGGATTAATAGAACAAGTCTCACACACAGCTAGAAGCCCAATATTTTTTCAGAGGTAGATGCAGAAAAAAATATATTCAGTTTGCAACCTGATGGAGGTCAGTATAGATGGACTAATACAACAAGTCCCACACACAGCTAGAAGCCCAATATTTTTTCAGAGCTAGATGCAGAAAAAATATATTCAGTTTGCAACCTGATGGAGGTCAGTATAGATGGTCTAATAAAACAAGTCCCACACACAGCTAGAAGCCCAATATTTTTTCAGAGGTAGATGCAGAAAAAAATATATTCAGTTTGCAACCTGATGGAGGTCTGTATAGATGGATTAATAGAACAAGTCCCACACACAGCTAGAAGCCCAATATTTTTTCAGAGGTAGATGCAGAAAAAAATATATTCAGTTTGCAACCTGATGGAGGTCTGTATAGATGGATTAATAGAACAAGTCCCACACACAGCTAGAAGCCCAATATTTTTTCAGAGGTAGATGCAGAAAAAAATATATTCAGTTTGCAACCTGATGGAGGTCTGTATAGATGGATTAATAGAACAAGTCCCACACACAGCTAGAAGCCCAATATTTTTTCAGAGGTAGATGCAGAAAAAAATATATTCAGTTTGCAACCTGATGGAGGTCAGTATAGATGGACTAATACAACAAGTCCCACACACAGCTAGAAGCCCAATATTTTTTCAGAGGTAGATGCAGAAAAAAATATATTCAGTTTGCAACCTGATGGAGGTCAGTATAAATGGACAAATACAACAAGTCCCACACACAGCTAGAAGTCCAATATTTATCAGAGGTAGATGCAGAAAAAAATATATTCAGTTTGCAACCTGATGGAGGTCTGTATAGATGGATTAATAGAACAAGTCCCACACACAGCTAGAAGCCCGATATTTTTTCAGAGGTAGATGCAGAAAAAAATATATTCAGTTTGCAACCTGATGGAGGTCTGTATAGATGGATTAATAGAACAAGTCCCACACACAGCTAGAAGCCCAATATTTTTTCAGAGGTAGATGCAGAAAAAAATATATTCAGTTTGCAACCTGATGGAGGTCTGTATAGATGGATTATTAGAACAAGTCCCACACACAGCTAGAAGCCCAATATTTTTTCAGAGGTAGATGCAAAAAAAAATATATTCAGTTTGCAACCTGATGGAGGTCTGTATAGACGGATTAATAGAACAAGTCCCACACACAGCTAGAAGCCCAATATTTTTTCAGAGGTAGATGCAGAAAAAAATATATTCAGTTTGCAACCTGATGAAGGTCTGTATAGATGGATTAATAGAACAAGTCCCACACACAGCTAGAAGCCCAATATTTTTTCAGAGCTAGATGCAGAAAAAAATTATATTCAATTTGCAACCTGATGGAGGTCAGTATAGATGGACTAATAGAATGATGCTATGCCCAAAAGATTTTACTTCACTAGGTGCAGTAAAAAAATTGGTATTCTATACACAGGTGGTATATCTTGCAACACAGATAGGCTACTCCACTGACTAACACACTCTGCAATAGGCCAAAAAGGATTAGCTTTGCTAGATTCAGCCAAATGCTGTGAAAAAAACTTGCACAGCACTGGCACAGACCTGCCTGGCAAAAACTGATAGGAACTGATGTAACCTAGTCCTGAAAAGGACTCCAATTACAATTAGTCTTTACTCCCACAATCTATCTATTTAAGAGCACAGACCTGCCTGATAAAAGTCATAGAAAATGCTGTAACCTAGTCCTTAAAAGGACTGCAATCACAACTATTCCCTACTCTCAAGCTATCTGTAGATTTGTGCGAAAATTGGCTTGAAATTAACAAGGCATAGCGCACACAGCAACAGCGGTGCCGTCTAACACGCAGCTGCAGCAGTGAGAAAATCGTGGCGACGGGGAAAATGGCTTGGTCTTATAGGGCAAGGACATGTGACATACACTGCCAATGACACATGCCCTTGCTTGTGTGAAAAAAAGCACTTCGCTCCGTGTGTGCGCTGCTGATAGGCTGACAGATTGCACCTCCCCACTGTAAATGCGGGAAAGAGAAAAAAAAATGGAGATCTTCATTGTTCCTGCAGAGATCCATCCCCTGCCCCTCCCCCCACCCCGCTGTACACTCAAACTGCGTATTAATATTAATTTTCATCATTACTGAGAAAAAATCCAGTTATGATTTTGGTGCACGAACAGTTATCGAACATAACCTCGAACAGCCGAATTTTTCTCAAATTGTTCGTGTTCGCCGAACGGCTCGAACACCGCCCAAAACAGCTCGAATTTGAGATTGGCGAACAGTTCGAGTAGAACAACGCTCATCTCTAATAATAAACATAATATGCAAGACATTAAAAAATTCACGTTTTCACCCTCCACTGCTCACTGCCACCTGTCTGCTTCTCACCGCATTTTCTGATATCCCACCAATAGCGATGGAATCTTTGGTTCTCTCACACTGTGTCAGATTTTCAGGTATCATAACTCCACGGAGAATTCTATGCTGGCCCACAGAAGGTGAACAGCATCATGAGAAAACTTGTTCTGAACACATTCGACAATCTCAAAGTCGGCATGAACATTGCACATTCGGATCCCAGAACATTTTTCTCAAAATCGGCAAAATTCGGACAAAGTTTGGTAAATTATTGCATTTCCACTAATGCTAGGACTTTTTCTAGGATAGTGGTGCTGTATGATGAGTGGGGGGGGGGAATGTTTGATGAGGAGGAGGTGGCGAGAGGTCTGTTATTCTTAATTCTTTTTTCTTAACTTAATGTGTGGAGATTAGGGCACAGAAAACATCCACAACGTCCAAACACAAGAGCTTGTGTCATTGGCTGCTGAAGTCACATGTCCCTCTCCATACATATAAAGTACGGACATGTTTTTTTGGTGACATTTTGTCAATGTAACAGAGCAGAGAAGCTGCTCCTGCTGCTGCAACAGGATAGTCAGATAGTTATCTAAGCGGTTGACTGTCAGTCAGCTAGTTCAGTTAGATAGGATCCTGTGTGACTGTGAAATCGACCTTCCAGCAGATCACTCCTTTTTGCCAATTGTGTGGTCCAGCAACACCAGACCACATTTCAACATATAATTCTTTTGTGCTGCTAATATTGTGCTCCAGCCAGAAGTCCACATTTCCAAATCTAAATTCTTTGTGCTAATGGCGTGGTCCAAAAACCAGGGCACATTTCAGCATATAAATATTTTGTGCTGCTAATATTGTGCTCCATCCTTCAGTAGAGATAAGGGAACATGTTCGGAAAACATTCGTCAATTTCAAATTCTGCACGAACATTGCACATTCGGATTCGTGATTGGAGCCCATAATGTATTTACTCAAGATCTGCAAAATTCGGCAAAGTGTCGTAAATGATCATGTTTCCACCAGTGTTTTTTTTAGGACTTTGCCTAGGATAATGGTGCTGTATGATGGGCGGGGGGTGTATTTGATGAGAGGAGGGGGTTGGGAGAGGTCAGAGGAGCGGCGGACTGTTATTCTTAATTTTTTTTTCTTTACTTAATGTGTGCAGATTTCATCAGTCAATCAGGATGCAGAAACCATCCACAATGTACAGACACAAGGGCTTGTGTCATTGGCTGCCAAAGTCACATGTCCCTCTCCATATAAAAAGCGAATATGTTGTTTTGGCACCATTTTGTCAGTGTAACAGCTCAGAGAGGCTTCTCCTGCTGCAGCTGCAAATAGTCAGACGGTTATCTAGGTGGTTTATTGTCAGCTAGTTTAGATACATAGGATCCTGTGTGAAATCGACCTTCCAGCATATCAATCATTTCTGCTAATAGTGTGGTCCAGACACTAGTCCACATTTCAAAATCTAAATCCTTTGTGCTAAAGTATTGTCCAGATAACAGGCCACATTTCAGAATCTAAATCATTTCTGCTAATAGTGTGGTCCAGCCATGAGTCCACATTTCAGATTTTAAATCCTTTCGACTAATGTGTGGTCCAGACACCAGGCTACATTTCAGAATCTAAATCCTTTCTGCTAATAATTTGGTCCAGCCCGGAGTCCATTTTTCAGAATCTAAATCCTTCCTGCTAATAGTGTGGTCCAGACATCAAGCCACATTTCAGAATCTAGCTAATAGTGTGGTCCATATACCAGGCCACAATTCAGAATCTAAATCCTTTCTGCTAATACTGAAAATATTCGGGAATATGAACATGAATCCGAATGTGCAATGTTCATGCCGGCTTGGAGATCGGTGAACATTAGTGATGAGCGAGCATGCTCGCCACTGCTCGGTACTCGCCCGAGCATCTCAGTACTCGAGATGCTCGGAGCTCGCCGAGTACTTTCGAGATGCTCGGGCGGGAGCTCGGGTCCCTGTCCTGCATGTTTGGCGCTATTTAGAGCACCAATCATGCAGGGATTGTCTGCCACTCACTGTAATGTCACAGCCATGGTGGTTGTGGTATTATAGTGATTGCCCAAATTGATGGGAACAGTGCTCACAGTGAAACATGAAAAGCCAGCAATTCATCAGTAGCATACACCGGTACCCGACAATTTAGAACAGAAAGAATAGAGCATCACACATAGATTAAATAGATAGAAACATGTCAGTCACATATATAACAAGTACAGAGACAGTGTTGGTTACTGTACTTGTTATTTAGTGTTAAAATAAAGGATTTATTAAAAAAAAAAATAATAGTGTTTTTGTCTCTTTAAAATAGCCGGCCGGCCATTCATCAGCGGCATACACTGGTACCCGACAATTTAGAACAGAAAGAATAGAGCATCACACATAGATTAGATAGATAGAAACATGTCAGTCACATATATAATAAGTACAGTGACAGTGTTGATTACTGTACTTGTCATTTAGTGTTAAAATAAAGGATTTATTTAAAAAAAAATTGGCGTGGGGTTCCCCGTAATTTTAGTCTCTAGCGGAGGTTAAGCAGACAGCTGGGGCAGATGTTTGAAGCCTGGGAAGGGGGTAATACCCACTGAGCTTCCCAGGCTACTAATATCAGCCCCCAGCTGAATACCTAGCCTTTACTAGCTATTAAAATGGGGGACCCCAAAAAAATGATGTGGGGGCCCCCTATTTTAATAGCTAGCAAAGGCTAGGCAGACAGCTGGGGGCCAATATTAATAGCCCAGGAAGGGTGCCATGAATATTGGAATATTGGCCCCCTTCCAGGCTAGAAACACCAGCCGTCAGCTGCCCCAGAAATGGTGACATCAAGCCCAGGTTAGTAATGGAGAGGTGTCTATAAGACACCCCCATTACTAACCCCATAGTTAAAGTTAAAAAAAAACACAAACACCCAGAATAAAGTCCTTTAATTGAAATAAAGACATAATTCTTCATTGTTTTAAATTAAACTCTACTTACCGCCATGCCCATTCCAGCTGAAGCCAACAATCTCCTGCAATAAAAGTAAAATAATAAACCAACCTCATCCTTACCTTTCCATGGTTCCCAGGATGGCTTCAGCTCTGCTACATTGACATGACAGGGGGGATCGCAACAGGACGCTGCCATCCAGCTTGCCATGCCGCAGACACTGAGAAGCCCCTGAGTGAAGCTCCTCAGTGTCTGGCTGTGATGGCATCCAGATGAGCCGAGTTCATGTCCAATGAACTCAGCTCACCTCATGCACGTCACTGACAGCGTGGGAGAATTCTCCTGAGCATGGGGTGGTGGCAAATGACGTCACCGCTTGAGCAGGAGAATTCTCACATGCTGGGACGGCATTGAGATGGCAGGCTGGATAGTAGCAGAACGCTGCCGTCCAGCATCCCATCCTTCAGAGACACTGAGGAGCGCAGGCATGCTTGCATGCGCAGGAGAATTCGCTCTACAGGGCAGTGGGAAGAGATAGGCTAAGTGCCAGAATTTTAACACTAAATAACAAGTACAGTAACCAACACTGTCACTGTACTTATTATATATGTGACTGACATGTTTCTATGTATATAATCTATGTGTGATGCTCTATTCTTTCTGTTCTAAATTGTCGGGTACCGGTGTATGCCGCTGATGAATAGCCAGCCGGCTTTTTTAAAGAGACGTGTGCATGAAAATAGGAGGGCACTAGTGTGTTCCAAGTGCCCTGCTATGTTTTTCATGCACCCTCTTATATACCCTACTTGCCTGTCTGCCTATATATTCTGCCTGCCTGACCTTTAATTGAGTACTGTTCCCATCGATTTGGGCAATTTTTGACCGTCTGCAGACCGCCGGGGGGGACCGCCAGAAAAATGCTCGAGTTTCCCATAGACTTACATTGAGCTCGTTGCTCGGGTTGAGCACCCGAGTATTCCAATGTGCTCGACCCGAGCTTCGAGCACCCGAGAATTTTAGCGCTTGCTCATCACTAGTGAACATTTTCAGAACAAGTTCACTCACCTCTATCAATCATGTTCTGGGGTTGCGTTGAAATGATTGTCACGGGCAACATTTCACGGGTAGAGGGCAGAATGGATTCCATGAAATTTCAACAAATTCTTGATGCAAACATAACACCATCTCCAAAAAAGATGAAGTTGAAAAGAGGATGGCTTCTACAAGTGGATAATAATCCTAAACACACATCAAAATTTACAATAGACTACCTCAAAATGAGCAAGCTGAAGGTTTTACAATGACCCTCACAATCTTCTGATCTTAACATCAATGAAAATCTGTGGCTAGACCTCAAAATAGCAGTGCATGCAAGACGACCCAGAAATCTCACTGAACTGGAAGAATTTTCCAACAAAGAATGAATGCAAATCCCTCAAACAAGAATTGAAAAACCCTTGGCTGGCTACAAAAAGCGTTTACAAGCTGTTATACTTTCAAAAGAGGGTGCTACTTAGTGCTCACTATGCAGGGTGCCCAATCTTTTGCATCGCTCCATTTTCCTTTTTGAAATTTTTAAAATATAATGCCTAAAATAGAAAGGAAATGTGTCATGTTTAACTTTAGGCCTTTTAGAGATTATTTAATCTTCATCTTGCTTAACTGTTCACTGGTGGCGAACGTGCGGACAGAGCTCCTGTGCCCCACACGATCGCCATGACGTAACTGTACATCAATGGTTGAGAACCAATTGGGATGTATAGGTATGTCAAATGTGGTGAAGGGGTTAAGCTACTCTTCATGATTAACTTGTGAGCAATTACCCCTCTGCAAAGTTCACACAAATTAGAATATTGTGTGCACTAAATAAAAAAAAAAACCTTATTTCTGGAACCATATGATGGATTTTAAAAAAGAAAAAAAAATAATAATCCAGGGAGCAGTAGGAAAACAATAATAGCAAAAACTGACCCCATTTAACTTGTCAACAAGAGCTCCTTAAAAGGAAATTTATTTAATCATACTTTATTAGGCTGGATTCACATATGTCCAGTACTGCAACTTAGTTTCCATTCAGCATTTAACTAAAACACTGGATAAAATATGATGATGGAACTGATCCCAATGTTTGCCATATTATCATTTTCACCTGTCCAGCACATCAATTTTTTCAGCAGAAAAGTACAGGAACTGGTTCAAAGGTTAGATCATAATATTTTATGGGTAGTTTGAATATGCCTGTGTGAGTTGTTCGCACAGGCCAAGTTGTTCTTCGTGACCCTAGTCATCAATGAGATGAATTCCTCTTGATGTGTGCATTACTGTTTTATTCTAATATCCCTCACTTAGGTTGCATATTGTATGACATTATTGGGATCCTAAGTTTATGATTTTATAAAAATAAGGTAAACTTTACTGCTGAAACTGGTATAACATAGTAACCAGGATCAAAAAAACATAACACAGTAATGCAACAAGCAGGAGTGTCACAAGAAATATCAGGGCAAATTTTTCGGGCCCGCTTGAGACACTGCCCAGGCTCCACCCCAGCTCCGCCTCCACCCATCAAACCTTCCATATTTCCACCCGCCCACTCTTGGAAAAACTCCACTTCTGCATGTCAGGATTCCAGTTGTTCTTCTACAGTTTGACCACTAGTGGCTGCTATTGTTCACCTTGATATTATGCTGCAATTTCATCTCTTACCAATGGAGGCTGCTGTTGTGTCCTCCAATTGTCCTTTACTAAGATGACAGATTCTGAGCCTGTGTAATACATCTTGGAGTCATTCCACTCCTTTTTTAGACTAGACCATGCAACTGCAGAACAAAGTACAAGACTGACACGTAGTGAACGACTGAAGAAGGTGGTGCAGGTGTATCTCAAGCTCAATATCAATACCATCAGGGGGAGTTTGGACCCTTTTGAGTTTTGCCCTATAAAAATTGAAGAGTGGCCTGAGTTAGCCTGTCACGCCTTAAAAGTTTTGTCATGGGCGGCAGCCAGGGTTCTCTCAGAATGTGTCTTCAGCGCTGCTGGTGTCTTGATGGATAAGCGCATCCGGCTGTCCCTTGAAAGTGTAGACCGCCTAACTTTCATCAAGATGAACAAGTCATGGATCTCCAATGACTTTTGCACCCCAGTTGCAGACCGGGGAGACTGGGCGATGATGTTGTTTTTAGCGTGCTGTATTGATTTTGCGTTATTGCAGGCTGTGACATCTTTGTCGTGGCTTCTGTGCCTGTTGTTGCTAGTGCTGCTGATGTTACTAAAAAATGATTGAAATGTGGAGACTCCAAGTAGGGTCTCCTTCTGGTAGGTAGCCTGTAGTGATAGGTTTGCCAGAGACCCAATATAGTATTTCTACTATGGGGAAATTGATGATGTCTGTAAAGTGCTGTGGAATTATTGCCACTATATAAGTGAGTAAAATAAATAAATAAATAGAAATTGATGCCACTTTAGTGGTATCTGCCCATAATTATTGGAAATGTTTGGTCTCCAAGTTGGGTCTCCTTCATGTGTGTTGCCTGAATTTGGCAGATCTTTCAGAGCACCTGGATTACACCTGTCACTCATTTACCAGGTACTGATCAAAGTGTAAGCTATAAAGGGGCCTACTTTAAGCCACACGGATCCTTCACTCATTGAGTATTGTGTCTAGCTGTTTAGTCGAGTTCAGTCTCTAGCTCCTTGTTCTGAGAACTATCTTACCTAGACTGTTCCCACTTCTCTGCGGATTGCTTTTACAGCTCCTACTGCTACTTCCAAAAACTTATACTACTGCCTGCTGTTTCTTGCTCATGCTCCTCTGGCCACTGGATTCCAGCAGCCAATCACACATTAACAGTTCCCATCGAACACCATATTACCTCACATAGAGATAAGGGGAACATGTTCGGAAAATGTTTGTTTTTTTCAAATTCAACACGAACATTGCACATTTGAATTCGTGATCAGACCCCCGAGTGATTTTACTGAAAATCAGCCCAATTCGGGGCGGTAAATGATCGTGTTTCCACTACTGTATTTTTTAGGACTTTGGCTAGGATAGTGCTGCTGTATGATGGGGTGGGGAGAGATCAGAGTAGTGGCAGACTGTTAATCTAATTTTTTATTTTTTTCCAATCAGATCGCAGGAGCCATCCACAACAGCAAGACACAAAGGCTTGGATGTCCCTCTTCATATAAACAGCTGAAATGTTGTTCTAGTGCCATTTTGTCAGTGTAACAGCACAGAGAGGCTGCTCCTGATGCTGCTCCTGGATACTGAGATATTGAGATAGTTATCTAGGCAGTTGTTTGTAAGTCAGATCGTTTAGATAGATAGGATCCTGGGTGGCTTTGAAATTGACCTTCCCGCAGATCAATTGTTGTTGCTATTAGTGTGGTCCAGACAGAGACACCAGGCCACATTTCAGCATAGAACTCTGTTGTGCTGATATTATGCTCCATGCAGGAGTACACCTTTGAAACTGTTCTGTTCCTATTGTGCCACATAAATCAGGCCACATCTGAGCTTGTAACTTTATTGCGCTGACATTCTGCTGTATACAGGGCTCGTCCATAGTAAAGAATCTAATTTCTTCTTTTACTACCGTGATACATAAAGAAGGCCACATCTCAGCTTGTAATTTTTTTTAACATATATTCAGCTGTATACAGGGCTCGTCCACTGTAAAAAATACATTTTTTCTGTTACTACTGTGCAACATAAAGCAGGCCACATTTCTGTTTTAAATTCTTTGCTGCTGATATTGTTTTCCATAAAGGGGTTCACTTGATGACATCTAAATTTATTATCTTACTACCGTGCTATATAAAGCAGACCAAATTTCAGCTTTTAATTTTTTGGTGCTGATATTGTTCTCTCTACATAGGTTAACATGATAAAATCTAAAATTGTTGTCTTACTACTGAGCTATATGAATCAGGCGACATTTCAGCTTTTAATTCTTTGGTGCTGATATTTTTCTCCATACAGGGGTTCATATGATAAAATCTAAATTTGTAGTCTTACTACTGTGCTACATAAAGCAGGCCACATTTCAGCTTTTAATTATTTTGTGATAGTATTGTGCACCAGCCAGGAGTCCACATTTCATAATCTAAATTATTTGTGCTAATAGTGTGATCCAGAAACCAGGCCACATTTCAGCATATAAATAGTTTGTGTTAATATTGTGCTACAGCCTGGGGTCCACATTTCAGAATCTTAAATTGGTTGTGCTAGTAGCAAGGTCTGGAAATCAGGCCACATTTCAGCATTGGACAGGGCTTGAATCAGCATTTATAGCTTAAACTTTGATCAGTACCTGGTAAATGAGTGACAGGTGTAATCCAGGTGCTCTGAAAGATCTGCCAAATTCAGGCAACACACATGAAGGAGACCCAACTTGGAGCCCAAACATTTCCAATAATTATGGGTAGATACCACTAAAGTGGCATCAATTTCTATTTATTTATTTATTTATTTTACTCACTTATATAGTGGCAATAATTCCACAGCAGTTTACAGACATCATCAATTTCCCCATAGTAGAAATACTATAATGGGGCTCTGACAAACCTATCACTACAGGCTACCCACCAGATTGAGACCCTACTTGGAGTCTCCACATTTCAAACATTTTTTAATAACATCAGCAGCACTAGCAAAAACAGGCACAGAAGCCACGACAAAGATGTCACAGCCTGCAATAACGCAAAATCAATGCAGCACGCTAAAAACTACATCATCGCCTAGTCTCCCCGGTCTGCAACTGGGGTGCAAAAGTCATTGGAGATCAATGACTTGTTCATCTTGATGAAAGTTAGGCGGTCTACACTTTCAAGGGACAGCCGGATGCACTTATCCATCAAGACACCAGCAGCGCTGAAGAGACATTGTGAGAGAACCCTGGCTGCCGCCCATGACAAAACTTCTAAGGCGTGACAGGCGAACTCAGGCCACTCTTCAATTTTTATAGGGCAAAACTCAAAAGGGTCCAAACTCCCCCTGATGGTATTGATATTGAGCTTGAGATACACCTGCACCACCTTCTCCAGTCGTTCACTATGTGTCAGACTTGTCCTTTGTTCTGCAGTTGCATGGTCTAGTCTAAAAAAGGAGTGAAATGACTCCAAAAATTTTATTTAAAAAATGTTTTACTCATATAGCGCCATTAATTCCACAGCGCTTTACAAACATTTACAGACATTAGTGACACTGTCCCCAATCTAAATTTCCTATCAGTATGTCTTTTGAGTGTGGGAAGAAAAATGAGTACCCAGAGGAAACCCTTGGAAACACAGGGAGAACATACAAACTCCTTGCAGATGTTGTCTTTGGTAGGGTTGGAAAGCAGGACCCCAGCACTGCAAGGCTGCTAATGTTTTGCGCTGACAACTCAACGTTCCCGGGGTTGGAAGTCTATAACTGCGATGCACACTGTGTGCCTCACTTCTGTCTTGCGGAGAGCCACTCTCAATATTGTCTTCAAGCATGTTTTGATACTCCAGCATGGGCGCATCCCATTCCACGGGGGAAAGCATCTGGCAAAATTTACTCTTACTGGTACCATAAGCCCCCCTTGATCAGTATAATCAACCCTTTCATGGCAACCACCTGTGCAATGACAGCTTGGAACTTAGAGATATTGTTAGCACTTTCACATCCTCCTCTGCTTCCTCTTCTTCCCCTGGGACCACCACCTCCTCCCGCAGACTATTCAAAGTGTGCTCCAGCATGTAGATGACCGGAATAGTGATGCTGATGATGGCATTGTCAGCGCTAACCATCTTAGTAGACATTTCAAAAATGTGTAGAAGGGTGCAGATGTTCTTCATCTATGTCCACTCCACAAATGTGATTTGCACCACGTCCGTACTGCATTCGCCCAGGCTATGCAAAATGATATAATGAGTCATGGCTAATCGCTGCCGCCACAGTGGCTGCAACATGTATAGAGTTCAATTACACCATGTTGCAATATCGCATATCAACCGGTTAACCGGTAAGCCGAAAGATCTCTATAGCAATGCAAGTTGATGACCCACAGGTTACGAATGGCAGAAGTGAGCACACAGCAACCGTGGTTTCTGCAGCAGCACATCCAGGCTGGGTTAGCGGTGGAGAAATTGGTGTATCACCAGGTTGAGGATGTGAGTCATGCAAGGCACGTGTGTTAGCAACGTTATCGCACACGGCTTTCCCTTGCTCAAGGTTCAGTGGAGACAGCTATTGCTCAAACTCGGCATGGATAGCTGTCCACAACTCTTGATCTGTATGGCTGTGATCTTAAAGGCATATTAATTTAAACACTGCCTGATTGTGGTGAGCCCTGGCTGCACAATATGAAGGTGGGAGGGATTCTCTCTGCACTGTTGGAACATGTGTCTCATTAAGGCAGAGGTTTATGGCACAGGTGAAGGCCCAAGAGGAGGTGAAGGAGGCAGAAGCAGAGGAGGAAATGTTAGATACAGGTTTTTCATGCAAGCCTTGGGATTCCAAGACTTGGTGTCTAGTTACATTGTGGTGTCTAGTGGTTTAGTTCTCTACTGGTGTGTAGTCATTTAGTTCTCCAACCCTAGCTGTTTAATAATTTAGGTATTGATTGGGGGCGCTGTAAAACTCACAACCTTGACCTGCAGCTGATACAAGCAGTGAACCAGAAAGGCTGCAAGGGTTAAATACAAACAAGATAGGGTATCTGCTCTGTAGATTATAGGTACTAAAAGGAAGTGACTGTAGGCAAATAGATAAATGAATAAATATTTTATTAGATAATTAAAAGGTGTTGGCAAAGACCATAGATAAAAATTGTTTTTGTTTTTTTAAAAAACCATGATGATGGCAGACCATTTACAATTTAAGAATACAATTAGTATAAATCTTGCTTGGAGCGTGCTTCAAGAGATTAAAGGGTAGATGGCTTGAGGTAGGGATGAGGACCTGGAAGGGAAGGAGAGGGAAGGAATTAATTATAGGCCCTATTTCATAAGATTAACTTGTCTATATCCAAGAATTTGTAAAGGAATACTACCTGTGTTTAGGTGTAGGCGTTTTAGATAGATGTTCCAGATCCGTGGGGATACTGTGAATGGAGGTCTGTGGAGGCAAATAAGGCAAATAAGGATGAGGGAGACTAATAGGAAATGAGAGCTGGATGTCTAATGGATCAGGGGTTACCTTGATTTGTAGAGGAATTGGGGAGGCTGGTTGAGTATATACCCAGGAAGGTTACGTGGCTGCCGGCTTCCCTGTGTATCTGGGTTGGGTTAAAAAGTGGGATTTAGAAAGCGGTATAGTATGGAGTATACTATAAGGGTACTAAGAATGGTAAATTGCCCTGCGTTTGGTGAGAGCACTATCTCACATGTAGAGCGCCTTCTTGCTGTACTTGGATTAGCAGATCACGCTTTGTGCTGATGCAGGGATAAGCAAGGGAGGAATTCCTCTTTTTTGCCTCGTGGTCACTGTCAATGGGTGCCAGACTGGAGTAGATGCCAACGTTTGGTGCTATCTACGTCTGAAGGTCAGCGGTGGTGTACCGTATAGTGGTGACCGTGCAGTTAAGACGGTAGATGATAGTGCAGGCACGTACCTTCTAGTCACTTAGTCCGCTGGCGGTGTTGTAGAGGTCTGTATATTACTGACCTGTAGATGAGAGCTGTTGCGCTTGTTTGTGTGAGGGTCACGCCGCACACGGAATCCCGGCCGGAGGCTCCGGTGGTGGCAGGCGCTCGGAGGTAGCGATACCTTCTTCCTGTTCGCGAGGACCTGCGGGATGTCCGGTCACGTGGTGTACGTGACATCAGGTCACGCGGTGTCTCGCGATAGATCGGGCACTGAGGACCTTTCCTACGCATTTCGGATTGCACGGAATCCTTCGTAAGGGATGGTCCTTCAGTGCTGAGTGCTTCCTTATATACGTAAGTACTCGGTCCTCCTTGTGCTACATTTAATTGGAAATAGATGATGCATAAATGAAGCTGGTTGTCTTAGTTGTTGGCAGAAACCAATATTTGCTTGTGGTTGATACAGCACACCTTAAAAGGTTCCAATGTATAGCTACAGTCTTACTTGCAGGTGTGGTTACCATAAATAGTTAATTGTTGTCTGGGAACAGTGGATTCTTGTTGTTAATTCAAATGTTCAGTTGAACGCAAAGAGTTCTATTTCACTGTTAAGACCTTTTGGTCTCAGTGTATTTAATTTAAAGATCCAGCTACTTTCGATTCGGGACATTTGATTGATATAATGACCTTGTCTCCAGTGTTTCTGGACAATTTGGATGCCTGTGATTTTTATACCTTTGGTAGAGCCTTCATGATTGTCCGCAAAGTGTTTGGAGAGGGGGTGTTTCGGAAATTTTGTCCGTATATTCCTTAGATGTTCACCCACTCTTCTATTTAGGTGACGTATTGTACGTCCTACATACAGTTTCTCACAAGGGCATTTTAGTCCATAGATTACTCCTTTGGTGGTACAAGTGATGAAGTCTTTTATCGGGAATTCGATGTCGCCATGCGATATTTTAGTCTGTTTTTTTGGAAGTAAATTCCTGCAGACTGAACATTTATTGCATGGATAGAATCCGGAAGGTTTTGGAAATAGGTTTTTCGGTAGAGCGGTGGATGAGGGGTTCTTTATGGATGGGGCTACTAGGTTGCCAAGGTTTCTGGCTTTCCTAACTATGAATTTTGGTTTTAGGGGGATCTGATCCCCTACTAGCTTGTCGTCTCTAAGGATGTTCCAGTGTCGTTGGATAATTTTTCTTAGAAGGTAAGTGATAGAGTTATATGTGGTTATTATTGGAATATCGATAGTAGAATTATTTGTGTTTTGATTAATTGTTTCTTCTTTGTTGTCCAGGAGTTCTGTTAGGGCAATTTTGCATGTCTGGACCTTGGCGTTGTTCAGAAGTGTTGGATCATAGCCTTTATTTAGAAATTTTTCCGTCATGAGGTTTGCTTCCTCCTCAAAATCCTTCGGATTTGAGCAGTTTCGGTACAGTCTCCTGTATTGGCTATTGGGTACATTTAGGAGCCAGCTGGGGAGGTGGCAGCTATTTGTGTGTATAAAGCTGTTGGTATCAGTGGGTTTGAAAAAAGTGCGGGTGCATATTTGGTTTTCATTGATGTATATATTTAAGTCCAAAAAGTTCACTTGGTTAGTACTTATTGTTGAGGTGAATTGGAGATAGAATTCATTATTATTTAGGTCAGCCAAAAATTGTTTAAGGGAGTCCTGGCTACCAGACCAGATAAAAAGGATTTTGTCAATAAAACGGCGCCAAAAAAATAAGTCCGGGTGTAGACTGCCATTGGTGAAGATGTTGTGGTGTTCCCACATGCCCACATATAGATTGGGGTAACTGGGCGCAAAGCGTGTGCCCATCGCCATGCCCCATCTCTGCCTGTAGTGTTTTTCCTCATATTTGAAAGAGTTATGGTTAAGGATAAAGAGCATACAATCCCCAATAAAATTAATCTGTCCTTCCGACATGGTGGTATGTTGTTTTAGGAAGAATTTGGCTGCTTGGCAGCCTTTTTGGTGTTGAATCACTGTATAGAGGGACGTGATGTGCAGTGTTCCTATTGTGTAGTGGTTTTCCCATCTTATTTTGTCCAGTAGCTGTAGGGTGTGTTTTGTGTCTTTGAGATGAGCTGGTAGGAGGGGGACTAAATTTTGTAGATGACTGTCAATGAATCTCGATAAATTGGAGGTTAAACTATGAATCCCAGATATAATGGGTCTACCGGGTGGGTTAATCAATGACTTGTGAATTTTTGGGAGATAATAGAATACAGCTATTCTTGGATACGGTGTAAGTATGTATTCATACTCATTTTTACTGAGGAGGCCTTCATTTAGGCCTTTATTTAGCAGATGCTTCAGTTCTAAAGTATATTTAGGAGTTGGGTCAGAGGGCAATAATTCATAGGATTGTGTGTCGTTTAGGAGTCTAAGACACTCATTGTGATATTGTGCATAGTCCAGAATCACAATGCCTCGGCCTTTGTCTGCCGGGCGTATAACCAGGTCCTGATTTTGCGCTAGTGTTTGGATTGCTTTACGTTCACCTCTGGTGAGGTTGTGTTTGATTTTAGAGTAATTTTTGTCACTTATACGGTAAATGTCGTCTATCACGTTTTTTTGGAATGCTTCCATGGACTCCGAGTACTCATTCAGAGGATGGAAGTTTGATTTCTTTTTTAGTGTGGTATGATGGAGACTCTGATTAGTGTTATGGGGGTGGAGTTGTGGTAATGTTGGTCGTTTAATTTTTTATGAAGTGCTTTTTTATGGAAAGTTGTCGCATGAATTTTTTCACCCCTATAAAGGCCTCGAATCTATCAGATCGGGATGCTGGTGCGTATTTGAGGCCTTTGTTCAATAGTTTACATTCATGCGATTTTAGAATATAGTGGCTCAGATTGAAAATAGAGGAGCTGTCTTGATTCATTTCTTGAGGGTGTGGCTTTTTCTTTTTAGTGAATCCCCCCCCCCCCCTGCAGCCCCTCTGGCGTTTTTTGTGGTGCCTTGTGAAAAAAATTAGAGTTGGCTTGTCTTTTATGTACCTGTGGATGTTGGGAATTAGTCTGCTGTGACGTGGAGGTAGAAAGACTGTTAGTATTTGACTCTAAGTTTTGGGGTTCAATTGCAGGTCTTGGGGGGGACACCGGTGTACTAGGTGAGTTGGGTAGACGGTTAAATCTATTTTGTAGATCAATTGGTTCATCTGGAGTGGTGAGATTCTGTGTTGGTAGGGTCTTGGAAGTGGAAGGCCTTGGATCAGTATGTGGAGAAGGGCTGGAGATAGATTCAAGGTCAGAGGTCGGATGACTGGAGAATCTATCTTCTATCTGGTCTGGGCTGCCTTCTATTTCATCTAAGATTTCGAAGGCTTCCTGGCTTGATGGTTGATTGATATGGGGCTCAGGAATCGCGTCTCTTCCAAATTTCCTGCGTTTCTTTAGGAGAATTTATTTTTCTTTAGTGTGGATTCTGTTTCGGATACTGTTAGATAGGTTAATTATTTTTGGGTGATTCTGATGAGGTTTTATATCTTTATATAGTTTTGATATCAGGTTTTTGTTCTCCTTTAGATTGTGTTTCCTTTTTTTCTATGATGAATGTGACCACCTGTTTTGAGAAGGTTTTAAACATCGCTTCCCATTCTGATAGTGTGGTAGGGTCCCCTATGTCTCTGGACTTTAATATATACATCAATGAAAACCAAATATGCACCCGCACTTTTTTCAAACCTACTGATACCAACAGCTTTATACACACAAATAGCTGCCACCTCCCCAGCTGGCTCCTAAATGTACCCAATAGCCAATACAGGAGACTGTACCAAAACTGCTCAAATCCGAAGGATTTTGAGGAGGAAGCAAACCTCGTGACGGAAAAAATTCTAAATAAAGGCTATGATCCAACACTTCTGAACAACGCCAAGGTCCAGACATGCAAAATTGCCCGAACAGAACTCCTGGACAACAAAGAAGAAACAATTAATCAAAACACAAATGATTCTGCTATCGATATTCCAATAATTACCACATATAACTCTAACACTTACCTTCTAAGAAAAATTATCCAACGACACTGGAACATCCTTAGAGACGACAAGCTAGTAGGGGATCAGATCCCCCTAAAACCAAAATTCATAGTTAGGAAAGCCAGAAACCTTGGCAACCTAGTAGCCCCATCCATAAAGAGCCCCCCATCCACCGCTCTACCGAAAAGCCTATTTCCAAACCCTGCCGGCTTCTATCCATGCAATAAATGTTCAGTCTGCAGGAATTTACATACAAAAAAACAGACTAAAATATCACATGGCGACATCGAATTCCCGATAAAAGACTTCATCACTTGTACCACCAAAGGAGTAATCTATGGACTAAAATGCCCTTGTGAGAAACTGTATGTAGGACGTACAATACGTCCCCTAAATAGAAGAGTGGGTGAACATCTAAGGAATATACAGACAAATTTTCCGAAACACCCCCTTTCCAAACACTTTGCGGACAAACATGAAGGCTCTACCAAAGGTATAAAAATCACAGGCATCCAAATTGTCCAGAAACAGTGGAGACAAGGTCATTATATCAATCAAATGTCCCGAATCGAAAGTAGCTGGATCTTTAAATTAAATACACTGAGACCAAAAGGTCTTAACAGGGAAATAGAACTCTTTGCGTTCAACTGAACATTTGAATTAACCACAAGAATCCACTGTTCCCTGACAACAATTAACTATTTATGGTAACCACACCTGCAAGTAAGACTGTAGTTATACATTGGAACCTTTTAAGGTGTGCTGTATCAACCACAAGCAAATATTGGTTTCTGCCAACAACTAAGACAACCACCTTCATTTATGCATCATCTGTATCCAATTAAATGTAGCACAAGGAGGACCGAGTACTTACGTATATAAGGAATCACTCAGCACTGAAGGACCTTCCCTGATGATGGAATCCGTGCAATCTGAAACGCGTAGGAAAGATCCTCAGTGCTACCCGTACCCGATCTATCGCGAGACACCTCGTGACCTGACGTCCCGCAGGTCCTTGCGAACAGGAAGAAGGTATCGCTACTAGAGATGAGCATTGTTCTACTCGAACTGTTCGCCAATCTCAAATTCGAGCGGTTTTGGGCGGTGTTCGAGCCGTTCGGCGAACACGAACGATTTGAGAAAAATTCGGCTGTTCGAGGTTATGTTCGATAACTGTTCGTGCACCAAAATCATAACTGGATTTTTTCTCAGTAATGATGAAAATTAATGTTAATACGCAGTTTGAGTGTACAGCGGGGTGGGGGGAGGGGCAGGGGATGATCTCTGCAGGAACAATGAAGATCTCCATTTTTTTTTCTCTTTCCCGCATTTACAGTGGGGAGGTGCAATCTGTCAGCCTATCAGCAGCGCACACACGGAGCGAAGTGCTTTTTTTCACACAAGCAAGGGCATGTGTCATTGGCAGTGTATGTCACATGTCCTTGCCCTATAAGACCAAGCCATTTTCCCCGTCGCCACCATTTTCTCACTGCTGCAGCTGCGTGTTAGACGGCACCGCTGTTGCTGTGTGCGCTATACCTTGTTAATTTCAAGCCAATTTTCGCACAAATCTACAGATAGCTTGGGAGTAGGGAATAGTTGTGATTGCAGTCCTTTTAAGGACTAGGTTACAGCATTTCCTACGACTTTTATCAGGCAGGTCTGTGCTCTTAAATAGATAGATTGTGGGAGTAAAGACTAATTGTAATTGCAGTCCTTTTCAGGACTAGGTTACATCAGTTCCTATCAGTTTTTGCCAGGCAGGTCTGTGCCAGTGCTGTGCAAGTTTTTTTCACAGCATTTGGCTGAATCTAGCAAAGCTAATCCTTTTTGGCCTATTGCAGAGTGTGTTAGTCAGTGGAGTAGCCTATCTGTGTTGCAAGATATACCACCTGTGTATAGAATACCAATTTTTTTACTGCACCTAGTGAAGTAAAATCTTTTGGGCATAGCATCATTCTATTAGTCCATCTATACTGACCTCCATCAGGTTGCAAATTGAATATAATTTTTTTTTGCATCTAGCTCTGAAAAAATATTTGGGCTTCTAGCAGTGTGTGGGACTTGTTCTATTAGTCCATCTATACTGACCTCCATCAGGTTGCAAACTGAATATAATTTTTTTCTGCATCTAGCTCTGAAAAAATATTTGGCCTTCTAGCAGTGTGTGGGACTTGTTCTATTAGTCCATCTATACTGACCTCCATCACGCTGCAAATTCAAAATAATTTTTTGTCTGCATCTAGCTCTGAAAAAATATTTGGCCTTCTAGCAGTGTGTGGGACTATCTCTATTAGTCCATCTATACTGACCTCCATCAGGTTGCAAATTAAAAATAATTTTTATCTGCATCTACCTCTGAAAAAATATTTGGGCTTCTAGCTGTGTGTGGGACTTGTTCTATTAGTCCATCTATACTGACCTCCATCAGGTTGCAAACTGAATATAATTTTTTTCTGCATCTAGCTCTGAAAAAATATTTGGCCTTCTAGCAGTGTGTGGGACTTTCTCTATTAGTCCATCTATACTGACCTCCATCAGGTTGCAAATTAAAATTAATTTTTATCTGCATCTACCTCTGAAAAAATATTTGGCCTTCTAGCAGTGTGTGGGACTTTCTCTATTAGTCCATCTATACTGACCTCCATCAGGTTGCAAATTAAAAATAATTTTTTGTCTGCATCTAGCTCTGAAAAAATATTTGGGCTTCTAGCTGTGTGTGGGACTTGTTCTATTAGTCCATCTATACTGACCTCCATCAGGTTGCAAACTGAATATAATTTTTTTCTGCATCTAGCTCTGAAAAAATATTTGGCCTTCTAGCAGTGTGTGGGACTTTCTCTACTAGTCCATCTATGCTGACCTCCATCAGGTTGTAAATTAAAAATAATTTTTATCTGCATCTAGCTCTGAAAAAATATTTGGCCTTCTAGCAGTGTGTGGGACTTTCTCTATTAGTCCATCTATACTGACCTCCATCAGGTTGCAAATTAAAAATATTTTTTATCTGCATCTACCTCTGAAAAAATATTTGGGCTTCTAGCTGTGTGTGGGACTTGTTCTATTAGTCCATCTATACTGACCTCCATCAGGTTGCAAACTGAATATAATTTTTTTCTGCATCTAGCTCTGAAAAAATATTTGGCCTTCTAGCAGTGTGTGGGACTTTCTCTATTAGTCCATCTATACTGACCTCCATCAGGTGGCAAACTGAATATATTTTTTTTCTGCATCTACCTCTGAAAAAATATTTGGCCTTCTAGCTGTGTGTAGGACTTGTTCTATTAGTCCATCTATACTGACCTCCATCAGGTTGCAAAATGAATATAATTTTTTTCTGCATCTAGCTCTGAAAAAATATTTGGCCTTCTAGCAGTGTGTGGGACTTTCTCTAGTAGTCCATCTATACTGACCTCCATCAGGTTGCAAATTAAAAATAATTTATATCTGCATCTAGCTCTGAAAAAATATTTGGCCTTCTAGCAGTGTGTGGGACTTTCTCTATTAGTCCATCTATACTGACCTCCATCAGGATGCAAACTGAATATATTTTTTTTCTGCATCTACCTCTGAAAAAATATTTGGGCTTCTAGCTGTGTGTAGGACTTGTTCTATTAGTCCATCTATACTGACCTCCATCAGGTTGCAAACTGAATATAATTTTTTTATGCATCTAGCTCTGAAAAAATATTTGGGCTTCTAGCTGTGTGTGGGACTTGTTCTATTACTCCATCTATACTGACCTCCATCAGGTTGCAAATTGAATATAATTTTTTTCTGCATCTAGCTCTGAAAAAATATTGGGCTTCTAGCTGTTTGTGGGACTTGTTGTGTTAGTCCATCTATACTGACCTCCATCAGGTTGCAAACTGAATATATTTTTTTCTGCATCTACCTTTGAAAAAATATTGGGCTTCTAGCTGTGTGTGGGACTTGTTCTATTAATCCATCTATACAGACCTCCATCAGGTTGCAAACTGAATATAATTTTTTTCTGCATCTAGCTCTGAAAAAATATTTGGCCTTCTAGCAGTGTGTGGGACTTTCTCTATTAGTCCATCTATACTGACCTCCATCAGGTTGCAAATTGAATATAATTTTTTTCTGCATCTAACCCAGCCAATAGTTTTGGCCTAATACCACAGTTTGGCCACTCAGCTCTGCTCGGTTCCCATCCATTGTTTTTTTGTGCAAACAACTCCAGAGTTGTAAATTAGTTAACCACCAAAATGAGTGGAAAAAGGCCTGCTGCTGGTGGAAAGGGGAATAGGCGTGTTGGGAAGGGGAAAAAAGGTTGTGTCCGTGGGGTAGGTGTTAAAGCAACAGTAACATCTGCAGAAGAAAGACCATCTTCCAGCCAAACTAAAATGTCTACTTCTTTTAGCGGACAATGTGATAAGATCCCTTTCTTACGGCCACGCCAATCGCTACAAATTCCAGATGAGGCACAAAAACAGCAGGTGCTTCAACGAATATCAAGTGCTCCTTTAAGTGGGCTCTCCTCCACATCAACTTCAACATCACAAATACTCCAGTCCTCAAAGGTGTCACCCCAATCGCACTTGCTTCCTCACAGCTCCCAAATCTCCAGCTGCCCGTCTGAGTATGAGGTAGAACAGATGGTTGAGTCTGCAGAGCTGTTTACTCATACTATAGCCTGGGAATCAGAGGTCGACTCCAGCGCTTCTGTGAATCCAGAAGAGGAAATGATCTGCACTGATGCCCAGAATCTTTATGAGTCGGATCCAGGACCAGACGCAGAAGGTTCTGACCATAATGTAGACCCTCATTCCCAAACTGTAACTCCTGTTGGTGGAGACAATGAGGAAGACGATGATGAGACTCAAATACCTGATTGGAGCGACAACTTTAGTTTTTTGTCAGGGCAGGAACAGGTTGACTTTGAGGACGACGGGTGTGATAACGCACAGGGTGATGATGATGAGGTTGGAGATCCCACTTACTGTCAACCCACAGTCAGCCAAGAGATGAGGTCAGCAGAGGAGGTGGAGGAAGATGCTAGTGACGACGAGGTCAGGTTGCGCCTTCCTGGACAGAGACGTAGTACTGGAAGCACGTCAACAACTGCATCCTCAAACACAACTCTGCCTCTCACCACAAGTCGTGGTGGCTCTTCAGGTCGCATGGGTGCTAAGCCTTGCATAGCCTGGGCATTTTTTCAGATCGATAAAGATGACCCAACTCGTGTTATCTGTAACATTTGTCAGCAAAAGCTAAGTAGAGGCCAAAAAATACATAGTTTGAGTACTTCATGCATGAACCGGCACATGGAGATGAAGCATAAGTTGCAGTGGGAAGCTCAGTGTGCTACAATGCGGCCTAGCCGGCCGGGCCAACCACCGTCTGCCATATCTTGTGCATCCGCGGCCTCTTCATCCTCTGTAACTGGGGGGACAGCAGTCACACCTGTTTTGGGGCGCAGACCTGCCACCTCTTTACCCGCAGCAGCCAGCGTGATTGGCAGGTCATCATTTTCTTTGGAGGTGGTAACACCAGCTGGTGTTGAGCGCTGTCCGACATCGATAGCACCACCTTTGGATCAAGGCAACCTAACATGCCCGCCTGCATCTTCCTCACAGACCGGCAGTTTGCCAGGGACACCCTTATCAACCCCGTCTAAGCACAATGGCCAGCCCTCGGTCCCTCAGATGTGGACAAGTAAAAGACCATTTCCTCCTAGCCATGAGAAAGCTAAGAGGTTGAATTTCACCATCTGCAAGCTCTTGGCTACAGAAATGCTGCCTTTCCGCCTGGTGGACACAGAGGATTTTCGAGACCTTATGTCCGTCGCAGTGCCCCAGTACCAGATGCCCAGTCGGCACTACTTCTCAAAGAAAGGTGTGCCTGCGCTCCACCAGCATGTCACACACAACATCACCGCTTCTTTGAGAAACTCTGTGTGTGACAGGGTGCATTTCACCACAGACACTTGGACGAGTAGGCATGGATAGGGGCGTTACATGTCGCTGACTGGGCACTGGGTAACTATGGTGACAGCAGGACAAGGGGCTGCTGTCCAAGTCTTGCCGTCCCCACGAGTTGTGCGTCAATCCTCTTTATGTCAAAGTTCCTCCACTGCTTCTGCCTCCTCAACCTCCTCTCGGTCTTCCACCTGCACCCAAAGCCTGTCTGGTCATGCCACAAGCTTTCTAACTGCGCAGAAGGGATCCTGCACACCTCCTTACTATGCTGGCAGTAGGGCTCAACGTCATCAGGCGGTTTTTACTTTGAAATGTCTGGGAAATGTGAGTCACACAGCTGAGGAGTTGTGGTTAGCTCTGGAGAACTAATTTCATGAATGGTTGTCTCCACTGGACCTGAAACCAGGGAAGGCCATGTGCGACAATGCTGCAAACCTGGGTGCGGCCCTTCACCGGGGCAATGTCACACACGTGCCTTGAATGGCTCACGTGTTGAACCTGGTTGTCCAGCAATTTTTAGCCCACTATCCCAGACTAGATGGCCTTCTGCAGAGGGCACGGTCGCTGTGTGCTCACTTCCGCCGTTCGCATCCCGCAGCTCAGCGACTTACATCTCTACAGAAGTCGTTGGGCCTGCCACTTCACCGGCTAAAATGCGATGTGCCTACCCGGTGGAATTCAACTCTGCACATGTTGCAGCGACTGTGGCAGCACCGACAAGCCCTGGTGCAATACGTTCTGACGTATAGCCTGGGCCAACGAGATCCAGACGTGGGGCAAATCACGCTGGAGGAGTGGTCTCAGATCAGGGACCTATGCACCCTTCTGCACAGTTTTGAAATGGCGACAAAGATGTTTAGTGCTGACGATGCCATTATCAACATGACTATTCCGGTGATTTACATGCTGGAGCACATGTTAAACAGAATTCGGAGTTAGGTGGTGGCACAAGAGGAGGTGGAGGAAGTAGAGGAGGAGGAGTTGTATGCGGAAGGGCTAACATCTGCAAGGTCCAGACGGTCGGCAGCACCAAGGCGGCAGGCATGTGAGGGTGGGGGAGATGGTTTTACCAGGGCACATGGTAGCAGCCAAACTAGTGAGGAAGGTGCAGGAGCCCAGGAAGAAGTGGAGGACGAACTGATGGAAGACTCATCAGATGAGGGAGACCTTGATCACATTTCTGTTGTGCGAGGTTGGGGGGAGAGGACAGAGGAAGGAAGCATGATTGTTACCTCGCCACCAACACAGCAGGGACTTGGTGCTCCTGGATGCGCAACACACATGAGTGCCTTCTTGCTGCACTACCTGCAACATGACCCTCGAATTGGGAGAATTAGAAATAATCCTGACTACTGGGTTGCCACACTGTTAGATCCCCGGTACAAAAGTAAATTTGCAGAAATTATTCCTGCCATAGAAAGGGATGCACGCATGCAGGAGTATCAGCAGAGACTGTTGCAGAATCTTACATGTGCTTTTCCACAAAACACCAGTGGTGCACGTAGTGAATCTCACAGTTCCAACTTGCCAACCGTGGGACCGTCAAGTGTTCAGCACTCAAACCATAACAGAACCACAGTATCTGCTGGTAACATCAATTTTGCGCAATCATTTCACCACTTTTTTAGCTCATCCTTTGCAAGGCCACAGGAGACAAGAAGTCTGACACATAGTCAACGCCTAGAGACGATGGTACAGGAGTATCTCCAAGTAAACATTGAAGCCATGACTGTGTCACTGGACCCTTGCTCTTTTTGGGCTTCCAATCTGGATAAATGGCCGGAGCTACCACTTACGCCTTGGAGATCTTGTCATGCCCCGCAGCCAGCGTTCTGTCTGAACGTGTGTTCAGCGCTGCTGGTGGTGTGCTGACAGATAAGCGCACGCAGCTCTCCACTGATAATGTAGACAGACTCACGTTCATAAAGATGAACAAATCATGGATCTGAAACGACTTTTCTACCCCTGTGTCATCCTGGGGAGAGTAAAAGATGGATGATTGGTTAAAATCACCCTACCAACCGTTTTAAGCTTTCAAATTACTAATCATGTTTATCTGTATCTTGGCTGGAAAATAATTTGGGCTTTGTAGCAGTGTGCAGCACTGATTCTATTAGGCCATCTATAATAAGCTCCACCAGATTTAAAATTACTAATCATGTTTATCTGTATCTTGGCTGGAAAATAATTTGGGCTTTGTAGCAGTGTGCAGCACTAATCCTAGTAGGCCTTCTATACTAAGCTCCACCAGATTTAAAATTAATAATAATTTTTAGCTGCATCTAGATCGGAAAATAATTTTGGGGCTCCGAGATGCGCAAGACACATAAGTGCCTTCTTGCTGCACTACCTGCAACATGACCCTCATATTGTCAGAATTCGAAGTAATCATGACTACTGGGTTGCCACACTCTTAGATCCCCCAAACTTTTCGATCAACCTTTTCATTTTAATAAAGACCAAAAAAATGGTCATTTTTTAAATTATAAGCATTAGCAGGTTATTAGAAACTGAAATCAAACAGTTTTCAACTCAAAACTTTATTCTAGGTGATGTTACATTTTCACATAGGACCCCTTGTTTGAAAGGAGCTTCTGAACTCTCTCGTCCATTGAATTTGTCAGGTTTTGGATGGTTTCTGCTTCAATTGTTTTGCATGAGGACAGAATACCCTCCCAGAGCTGTTGCTTAGATGTGAACTGCCTCCCGCCATCATAGACACTCCTTTTGATGATGCTCCAGAGGTTCTGAATGGGGTAGAGGTCAGGAGAGCATGGGGGTCACACCATAAGTTTGTCCCCTTTTATGCCCATATCAGCCAGAGATGCAGATGTTTTATGTGCAGCATGAGATGGTGCATTATCATGCAAAAAAATGATCTTGCTGTGAAATACACGGTTCTTCTTCTTGAACCATGGCAGGAAGTGCTGTTTGAGAAAATCCACATACATTGTGGAGTTCATCTTTAGCACCTTCAGGGATCCTAAAGGGGCCGACAATCTCTCTCCCCATGATTCCAGCCCAAAACATTACTCCACCTCCTCCTTGTTTACGCTGTAGCCGTGTTTGCGTGGGGTGTCCATCAACCAGCCATCCTCCACTCCATCCATCTGGACCATCGAGCGCTGCACGGCACTCATCCGTGAACAAAACAGTTTTGAAATCAGTCTTCATGTAATGTTTGGCCCACTGGAGCCGTTTCTGCTTGTGTGAAGTGGATAGAGGAGGTCGACAGGATGGCGAATGCACAGCTGGAAACCTCTGAAGGACCCTGCATCTTGTTGTTCGGGGGACGTTGGAGGCACCAGCAGCTTCAAAAACTTGTCTGCTGCTATGACAAGGCTTTTTTGCCGCTGCTCTTTTAACCTGACGTAATTGCCTGTAGGAAAGAGTCCTCAATTTGCCCTTATCAGCACGCACACGTGTGTACTGTGAATCAGCTACATACTTCTTGATTGCCAAGACTCTTCATCCTGATCATCGCACAATGTTGATTGTAGTCATGCCTTGACCTTAACATTCCACAATTTGTTGATTCTCAGCAGCCGACACATCCTTTTTCTTTCCCATTTTGGCAGAAAATGTAGGCTGCTTAATAATGTGAGACAGCCTTCTTAAGTAGTCTTGCCTTTCATTGGACACACCTGCCAAACTAATTAGCACAGGTGTCTGCAATTGCTTACAGTGATATAAAGAGCCCTGACACACATCACCATCAATGAGTTTAACTGACAAACAAACAAATTCTTCCCTTATCACTCCTAAACACTTTTTGCATAATAATTTGGAACACAGTGTACATGTGCTTTTCCACAAAACACCAGTGGTTCACGTAGTGAATCTTACAGTTCTAACTTGCCAACCGTGGTCTGTATGGAGTTGTTCAATAAAGGGCCCAAAATTAAGATAACATAGATGGGAGAGGTCTCTATGAATAGGAATTCCTAAATATTTGATACCCTGTGAGGGCCAGGCAAAGGGAAAGTTGGACTGGATGGAATCCTATATGGATTTGGGGAGGGAGACATCGAGGGCCTCAGACTTCGCTGCATTGATTTTAAAATTTGACCATGTAACAAAGTGATCTATTTCAGCCATAACAGCATGGATGGATATATGTGATTGAGTGATATATACTAGGACATCATCAGCAAATAGAGAGCACTTGTACTCGGTGCCTCCCACCTGAATCCACCTAATATTGGGGTTATGGTGAATTGATGAGAGCAGGTGCTCCGTCACTAGGATGTATAAGAGAGGGGACAGAGAACATCCCTGCCTTGTCCCATTGGTGATTGTGAAAGGTGATGAAAATGTTCTGACGCGCCCCCTGGGCCTTGGGACACCCGGAGCCGGACCCTTTTTGGTGGATGCTGGTGGTTGTAGTCTCCATGGCGGCGACCCGGTTCCGTGGCTCAGGGCGGTCAAACCAGTGGCGGAACTATTTATGTGGTTTTGATGTTTAAATGTCCGACTACGCCACCCGCCGCTCCAGGGCAGACCGCTAAGGCTGGTGTTGTGGGTGCAGCAGAGCGTAGCATAACTCCCCACGGGAGGAGTATAGCCTCAGGGCAGTGTATGCGGAGGATGGGGGTGATGGTGCAGGGCAGCAGCAGTAACGACATGAAGTCAGTGATGCAGTCCAGGGCCTTTACTCACAGTTCTTATTATCCAGACCACGTCTGCAGGTAACGGCTGCCCACGTCGTACTGTGCTCACCAGGTGAGGGGCTCAGACAACTCCCAGATAACTTTGGAGCGCTTCACAGGACCCCCTTTGTGTGTCCTTTGTCTGGCCTTTCTTACCAACCCTTCTGTCCGGCTGCCTCGGGCCTCCTCTTGGTAAATTGGCGCCAGTTTCCCTGACCCTATGTGGTGCCTTCCTAGCGGGTGTAGCGAGGGGCTGCGCCACATAAAATGTCACAGCCTTCTGTTTCTAGCTGAGGGTCATTTCCTGCCTCCACTAGTTTCGGGGACCGGTCTCCCCCTTTGGCCTGACCCCTCCACGCAGGTGGATTCGGGCGTGCGGTGGCGACTCGCCCGTCCGCACCCCTGGGATCCCTTCGTTCCTCGTTCCTGGAGCCTTCTCCGCTCCTCTTCCTTCCTTCTCTCTCTTCCAGGCCTGGGCCTCTGTTACTAGGCCCGCCTCCGGAGCAGAGCTCATGCAGAGCCCCTGCTCCCTGCCACTTCTGCTCAGACTTCTCTGCACTGAACTAAGATGGTGCCCACCTTTTATACTCCCTTCTCAATGCACCCAGGAACTGCTTCCTCCCTGTTCCTGCACTACAGGGTTCTCCTTCCTCAGTGTTCCCTCCCCCCACTCCAGCCAGGGACAGGGACTGTCGTGCCCATCTCAGGGGCATATTGGTCGCCCTGCCCCATGGCAATGTGGTGTAATGCATGCAGGTGTCGGGTCCTGATCCACACTCCATCCTTACCTGAGAGTGAGATATCACACCTCTGAGTGAGGTGCAATACCTCTGTAGCAACCGAGCCCTCAGGTAATACAGTTCCATTCATCTTCAGCCTAGGTGACGTATTGCGATACAGGGCCGTGATTTTGGCTATAAAAGGGTCCCCTAGACCCCCACCCCAAGCTTTTTAAGAGAATCATATATGGCGTGCCAGGGGACTCTATAGAATGCTTTCTCAGCATCCAACGAGAGTATCTAATTACAAATTTTTAACTGCATCTAGCCCAGGAAATACTTTGTGCCTAGTAGCAGTGTCTGCTAGTCAGCGGATTATCCCGGCTGTTAAGCAAGCTACACCACCTGTAGTTTTGACACTTAATTTTTTCAAAGGAAATTCTTCGGGACCACGGGATACTCAGTGAAGAGCATCAGGAGGCACCCCAAGGCATAGGGGCTGGGACTGGCAGTAGGATGCCTTGCGGTGGACAGCCGAGCTCGATTCTTATAAAAGCTTTTTAACTGCAGCAGCTTTAGTGGACGCTACTGGAGCTGGAATTACGCGGCTGCTGGCATGAGACTTGCCCTCCAATAGATCCTTGTAAATGGATTTAAAGTGTATTCATTCAAATTAGAGAGACAATTTAAATTAAAAAGCTTAGAGCTGCCTCCACCACAGGGGGGCTCGCTCGACCCACCAGCGGACAGGCACCAGTATTGGGAGAGGGGGGCTGGCCATCAGGGTTCACCGCGGCTCTGGCACAAACCCGGCGACACGGAGGTGGCACGGGCAGGAGCGGACTGAACGTGTCGGCTTCTCACTTTTTGGATTTTAGAAGGGCATGACATGCCTATATCTGTGTCTCCCCCTCCTTTTACTCCTCCACCTCTTTTCTTTTCGCATGACTATATGTACTTGTCACTTTTCCATGTGTTAGTTGTGTCTTCAGAGCAGTTTGTCAGCTTTTGGACACCTTTGAAGGTGTTTTCTATGTGTTTCTATGTGTTTTTGTTTGCCTGCCATTTTTTTTAACGGTGTTCGAAGATGTTCGACGAACAGTTCGACGAACAGTTCGGCGAACACACGGGTGTTCGACGAACCGAACCGAACTCGAACACTACGGGGGTGGCTCAACACTAATCGCTACATGCGATCTCCTCTTGTCCCGCTTCAAGTGGACCGGACAAGATGCCCAAATATATAAATGAAAAAGTGAACAGCTCTTCGGAATGTCCAAGTGTGGGATCAGTTTTCTCGGGGCACTCGGTATGGTGGGAGGAAGAAGGTTCAGGGTGAGGAATATGCAGTCCAGACTCACGGCTACTGAGATTTGACAGTGTGGAAGACAGGGTGATGGTGGTGGCTAAGTGACTGGAAGCATTATCTGCTAAACGGCCAATAACCTTTTGACACTGCTCTGTGTTCAATAGTGGTGTTCTGCGGACCTCTATTAATTGGGACAGGAATGTCGAGCAACAAGATATTGGTGTTTGTTGTGGCACAATTTCAGCTTGCCCACGGCCACGTCCTCGGCTTCTGCATGCACCATCACGTCCACTTCCCCATCCCTTGCCATGCTCCTTGCCCATTTTTAATGGAGTACAATATTTTCCACATTCACGAGAAATGGCTGATTTTGGAATGCAGTTATATGTGATACGTCTGACAGAGAACCACAATTTAAAATACCAGGCCTGTAATGTACTAATACTATTCTTCCCAGACACCTAGTGTGAATAGCTTGACTGACACAGTGCAAAGAAATGAAAATGGAAGAAATGGCTGATTTTTAAACACTCTTATAGGTGTTCCGTCTGACAGAGAACCATGGTTTTAAATAGAAGATGTGCAATTTGCTAATACTATTCTACACAGAGACCTAGTGTGAATAGCTTGACCGACACACTGCAACGGAATGAAAATGGAAGAAATGTATGATTTTTGTACAGTCTTATAGGTGATGTCTGACAGAGAACCATGGTTTTAAATAGGAGGCCTGTAATTTGCTAATATTATTCTACCCAGAGACTTAGTGTGAATAGCTTGACTGACACACAGCAACGGTATTAAAATGGAATAAATGTATGATTTTTGAACAGTTTTATAGTTGATATGTCTGACAGAGAACACAGTATTAAATAGCAGGAGTATAATTTACTAATATTAGTCTACACAGAGACCTAGTGTAAATAGCTTCACTGACACACTGCAACGGAATGAAAATGGAAAAAATTTTGGATTTTTGAACAGTCTTATAGCTGATATGTCTGACAGAAAACCACGGTTTTAAATAGTAGGCCTGTATTTTACTAATATAATTCTACACAGAGATCTAGTGTGAATAGCTTCACCGACACACTGCAACAAAATGAAAATGGAAGAAATATCTGATATTTGAACAGTCTTATAGGTGGTATGTCTGACAGAAAACCACGGTTTTAAATAGCAGGTCTGTAATTTACTAATATTATTCTACACAGAGACCTAGTGTGAATAGCTTCACTGACACACTGCAACTTTAAGGAAAAGGAGGCCAATATTTTCCATGTTCAGTTCAAATTTCTGGATTTTTATCGCTGAAATATGGAACAGATCTGGCTTTATTCTGCAGTGAGAACAAGCAAATGGAGCAGAAAAATGGTGTACTCTGGATTGCTTTTTAAACAAATAACCATGATTAAGATAAAAAAAATGTTGCTTTTCTATGTCTAGAAATATCTATAATTATTACAGCAGCAGCAGACAGGACGTTCAATGGACCCTTTTGTGCTGTGTCATACACGGCAGTCTGCCACATACACTGCCTGTCTGCCTAGCACTGATTACCTGAAGCTGGATTAGTGCTCAGAAGGACTGTTATTTCAGATGGATATTATAGATATATGTTGTTGAATACCTATAATAACAGGACGTTCAATGGACCCTCTTGTGCTCTGTCATGCACTGCAGTCTGTCAAATACACTGCCCTATTAATTGGGACAGGAAGGTCGAGCGAGAAGATGTGGGTGTTTGTTGTGTCACAATTTCAGCTTGCCCACGGCCTTGGCCTCTGCATGCACCATCACCATCACCATCACCATCACGTACAGTTCCTTGTCTCTTGCCACGTGCCTTGTCCATTTTAGATGGAGAATAATATCTTCTACGCTCACTACAAATTGCTGAATTTGGAGCAAACTGATATGTGATCCGTGTGACAGACAAACCACAGTTTAAATACCTGGCCTGTAGGTAACTATTTTGAACAGCAAACTGGTGTCAATAGCTTCACTGACACACTGAAAAAAATGTTTAATGGAGGCCAGAAATGGCCGTATTTTCTGAAAACGTATATGTGATCCGTGTGATGGGGAAAACACAGTATTAAATACCTGGCCTGTAGGTAACTATTTTGAACAGCAAGCTGGTGTCTATAGCTTTGCTGACACACTGAAGCAAATGTTTAATGGAGGCCAGAAATGGCAGTATTTTCTGAAAACGTATATGTGAACCGTGTGACGGAGAAAACACAATTTTAAATAGCTGACCTGTAGGTAACTATTTTGAACAGCAAACTGGAGTCAATAGTTTCACTGACACTCTGAAACAAATGTTTAATGGAGGCCAGAAATGGCAGTATTTTCTGAGAACGTATATGTGATCCGTGTCACAGAGAAAACACAGTTTTAAATACCTGGCCTGTAAGTAACTACTTTGAACAGCAGACTAGTGTCAATAGTTTCACTGACACACTGAAACATATGTTTAATGGAGGCCAGAAATGGTAGTATTTTCTGAAAACGTATATGTGATCCATGTGACGGAGAAAACACAGTTTTAAATAGCTGGCCTGTCGGTAACTATTTTGAACAGCAAACTGGTGTCAATTGCTTCACTGACACACTGAAACATTTTTTTAATGGAGGCCAGAAATGGCAGTATTTTCTGAAAACGCATATGTGATCTGTGTGCTGGAAAAAACACAGTTTTAAATAGATGACCCGTAGGTAACTATTTTGAACAGCAATCTGGTGTCAACAGCTTCACTGAGACACTGAAACAAATTTTATGTGATCCATTTGACGGACAAACCACAGTTTTAAATAGCTGTATTTTAAAGCGCTGTAATATAGAAAGGGCCTGGCTGTATTCTGCAGTGCCAACAAGCAAATGGCGCCGAAAAACGGTGTTCTCTGGATTTCTTTTTAAGCAAATAATGAGGATTAAGATCCCAAAAAAATTATTCCTGGCCCCTGAGACCTGGGCCTATTTCTAGAAACATCTAACAGCAGCAGCAGACTAAATTAGAATGGAGCCTCTTGTGCTATATGCACTGCAGTCTGCTATATACACTTCCTGCCTGACTATATACACTGCCTGCCTGATATCTCTGCAGATGGATTAGTCCTCAGAAGCACTGTTTGTTGAGATGAATATGTGTCTCTAATATACAGGGTGGGCCATTTATTTGGATACACCTAAATAAAATGGGAATAGTTGGTGATATCAACTTCCTGTTTGTGGCACATTAGTATATGGGAGGGGGGAAACTTTTCCAGATGAGTGATGACCATGGTGGCCATTTTGAAGTCGGCCATTTTGGATCCAACTTTATTTTTTTCAATGGGAAGAGGGTCATGTGACACATCAAACTTATTGAGAGTTTCATAGGAAAACAATGGTGTACTTGGTTTTAATGTAACTTTATTCTTTCATGAGTTATTTACAAGTTTCTCTTTGTTTACAGCCATTGACATGTCGCGGAGGTTAGCACGTGATTAGCATATAGAAATTGAGTTGATGCCTGGTGAACGCAGTACCCAGGTCATTGCAGTAGATTTCAATGCAAGACACCCTACGAAACCACCCATCTCCCACACTACAATTAGCAAACTGCTTGCCAAATTTCGTGAAACATGTTCAGTGTTGGATTTGCAAAGTGTGGACGCAAGAAAACTGTCACTAATGAAGAAACATCAGTGGCTATCCTAGCTTCATTCAGCAAGAGCCCACAGCGTAGCACTCGCCGCAAGTCACTGGAGAGTGGCATCAGTCGAATATCCCTTCGGCAGATATTAGCTACTCACAAATGGCATTCTTACAAAATCCAGCTGCTGCAGCATCTCAACAAGGATGACCCAGATCGGCGCACTGAATTTTCAGAATGGGCAAAACAAAAATTGGAACAGGGCCCTCAGTTTAAACAGAACATTATGTTTAGTAATGAGGCAAACTTTTTTGTGAACGTTGAAGTTAACAAACAAAACCACCGCTATTGGTCTGACACTAACCCACAGTGGATAGATCCCTCCAAGACTGTTGGAACACAAAAATTGATGGTATGGTGTGGTATATGGAGTACAAAGATAGTGGGGCCATTCTTCATCAATGGAAACCTCAATGCCACTGGATATCTGAAATTGCTAGATGATGATGTGTTGCCCTATTTGTGCACTGAAGATGGCACGTTCCCTGAGTTTTTCCAACAAGATGGTGCACCACCACATTATGTGTGTCAGGTCCGAGCATTCCTACATGAACAGTTTCCTGGAAAGTGGATTGGTCATCGTGGACCAGTGGAATGGCCCCCACGGTCTCCCGATCTGACCCCCTTAGACTTTTATTTTTGGGTTTCATCTGAAGGCAATTGTCTATGCTGTGAAGATATGAGATGTGCAGCATCTGAAACAATGGATACTGGAAGTCTGTGGTAGCATTTCTTCTGCGGTGTTGCTGTAAGTGTGTAAAGAGTGGGAGAAGAGGGTTGCATTGAAAATCCAACACAATGGGCAGCACTTTGAACACATTTTATAAGTGGTCATAAACCTGTAAATAACTCTTGAAAGAATAAAATTATATTAAAACCAAGGACAGCATTGTTTTTCTTATGAAATTCTCAATAAGTTTGATGTGTCACATGACCCTCTTCCCATTGAAAAAAATAAAGTTGATCCAAAATGGCCGACTTCAAAATGGCCACCATAGTCACCACCCATCTGGAAAAGTTTTCCCCCTCCGATATACTAATGTGCTACAAACAGGAAGTTAATATCACCAACCGTTCCCATTTTATTTAGGTGTATCCATATAAATGGCCCACCTTGTTGTTTGGTATACCTACACTAACTAGAAACAAGCAAATCTCTCCCTAGCTCAGCAGCACCATTCCCTACACTGTCTGATTCCGGAGTGACTGTGTCGAGCACGGCGGCGCCAGGTCTGATATAGACCTGAAGACGCTGTGCGGCCAGCCAATCACTATAATGCCGCAACCAACATGGCTGCAGCATTACAGTGAGTGGTAGACAATCCCTGCATGTTCATTGGCTCTGTAAAGAGCGCCAAACATGCAGGGAGGGGACTCGAGCTCCCGCCGAGCAACCTTGGGAAATACTCGGCGAGCGCCGAGCATCTCGAGCAGTGAGATGCTCGGGCGAGCACCGAGAAGTCGCGAGCATGCTCGCTCATCACTAGTTGTGGGCATTACAGTAATTGGCTAGCCGCACAGCATCATCAGGTGTATATAAGACCGGGCACCGCCATGCTCGTCACACTCTACCCCAGAATCAGGCAGAGTAGGGAGAGCTGATGCTGCATCAGGGATAGATTTGCTTGTTTATAGTTAGTATAGGTATTCCACAACATACAGTGCCTACAAGTAGTATTCAACCCCCTGCAGATTTAGCTGGTTTGATAAGATGCAAATAAGTTAGAGCCTTCAAACTGCAAACGAGAGCAGGTTTTATGAACAGAAGCATAAATCTTACAAACCAAAAAGTTATGTTGCTCAGTTGAATTTTATTAAATTTTAAACATAAAAGTATGGGTCAATTTTTATACAACCCCTATGTTTAATATTTTGTGGAATAACCCTTGTTTGCAATTACAGCTAATAATCGTCTTTTATAAGACTTGATCAGGCCGGCACAGGTCTGTGGAGTTATCTTGGCCCACTCCTTCATGCAGATCTTCTCCAAGTTATCTAGGTTCTTTGGGTGTCTCATGTGGACTTTATTCTTGAGCTCCTTCCACAAGTTTTCAATTGGGTTAAGGTCAGGAGACTGACTAGGCCACTCCAGCACCTTGACTTTTTCCCTCTTGAACCAGACCTTGGTTTTCTTGGCTGTGTGCTTTGGGTCGTTGTCTTGTTGGAAGATGAAATTACGACCCATCTTAAGATCCTTGATGGAGGAGCGGAGGTTCTTGGCCAAAATCTCCAGGTAGGCCGTGCTTTCCATCTTCCCATGGATGCGGACCAGATGGCCAGGCCCCTTGGCTGAGAAACAGCCCCACAGCATGATGCTGCCACCACCATGCTTGACTGTAGGGATGGTATTCTTGGGGTCGTATGCAGTGCCATCCAGTCTCCAAACGTCACGTGTGTGGTTGGCACCAAAGATCTCGATCTTGGTCTCATCAGACCATAGAACCTTGAACCAGTCTGTCTCAGAGTCCTCCAAGTGATCATGAGCAAACTGTAGAAGAGCCTTGACATGACGCTTTGAAAGTAAAGGTACCTTACGGGCTCGTCTGGAACGGAGACCATTGCGGTGGAGTACGTTACTTATGGTATTGACTGAAACCAATGTCCCCACTGACATGAGATCTTCCCGGAGCTCCTTCCTTGTTGTCCTTGGGTTAGCCTTGACTCTTCGGACAAGCCTGGCCTCGGCACGGGAGGACACTTTCAAAGGCTGTCCAGGCCGTGGAAGGCTAACAGTAGTTCCATAAGCCTTCCACTTACGGATGATGCTCCCAACAGTGGAGACAGGTAGGCCCAACTCCTTGGAAAGGGTTTTGTACCCATTGCCAGCCTTGTGACCCTCCACGATCTTGTCTCTGATGACCTTGGAATGCTCCTTTGTCTTTCCCATGTTGACCATGTCTGAGTGCTGTTCTCAAGTTTGGGGAGGGTCTTAAATAGTCAGAAAAGGCTGGCAAAAGAGATCTTTAATCCACACATATGAAGCTCATTATTCTTGGTGCCTGAACTACTTCTTAATACTTTAGGGGGACCAAACAGAATTCTTGTGGTTTGAGGGGTTGAATAATAAATGACACTCTGAATTAACTTTTAACGTTTAAAAAAAAAAAAAAAAAAAATTTGCTGCAGTGCATTTCCCACTTCCAGGCTGATCTACAGTACAAATGTCACAATGCCAAGTTAATTCCGCATGTGTCAACCAGCTAAATCTGCAGGGGGTTGAATACTACTTGTAGGCATTGTATATCTATATCCATCTGAACTAACAGTCCTTCTGAGGACTAATCCAGCTGCATATATTCAGTGGTGATAGCGGGAGTTAGGCATGCAGGCGGTGTATGTGGCAGACTGCAGTGCATGATACAGCACAAGAGGGTCCATTGAATGTCCTGTTATTATAGGTATTCCACAACATATATAAATATATCCATCTGAACTAACAGTCCTTCTGAGGACTAATCCAGCTGCATATAATCAGTGCTAGGCAGGCAGGCAGTGTATGTGGCATACTGCAGCGTATGATACAGCACAAGAGGGTCCATTGAACATCCCCCCTGCTGCTGTAATAATTACAGATATTTCAAGACATAGAAAGGCAACATTTTTTTATCTTAATCCTGGTTATTTGTTTAAAAAGCAATCCAGAGTACACCATTTCTCTGCTCCATTTGCTTGTTCTCACTGCAGAATAAAGCCAGATCTGTTCCATATTTCAGCGATAAAAATCCAGAAATTTGAACTGAACATGGAAAATATTGGCCTCCTTTTCCTTTCTGTTGCAGTGTGTAGGTGAAGCTATTCACACTAGGTCTCTGTGTAGAATAATATTAGTAAATTACAGACCTGCTATTTAAAACCGTGGCTTTCTGTCAGACATATCACCTATAAGACTGTTCAAATATCAGACATTTCTTCCATTTTCATTTTGCTGCAGTGTGTCGGTGAAGCTATTCATACTAGATCTCTGTGTAGAATTATATTAGTAAAATACAGGCCTACTATTTAATACTGTGGTTCCCTGTCAGACATATCAACTATAAGACTGTTCAAAAATCATACATTTCTTCCATTTTCATACCGTTGCAGCGTGTCGGTCAAGCTATTCACACTAGGTCTCTGTGTAGAATAATATTGGTAAATTACAGGCCTACTATTTAAAACTGTAGTTGTCTGTCAGACATATGACCTATAAGACTGTTCAAAATCATACATTTCTTCCATTTTCATTCCGTTGCAGTTTGTCAGTCAAGCTATTCACACTAGGTCTCTGTGTAGAATATTAGCAAATTACAGGTCTGCTATTTAAAACCATGGTTCTCAGACAGAACATCTACAAGAGTGTTTCAAAATCATCCATTTCTTCCATTTTCATTTCGTTGCACTGTGTCAGTCAAGCTATTCACACTAGGTGTCTGGGAAGAATAGTATTAGAACATTACAGGCCTGCAATTTAAAATTGTGGTTCTCTGTCAGATATATCACATACAACTGCGTTTCAAAATCATCCATTTCTCGTGAATGTGGAAAATATTGTACTCCATTAAAAATGGTCAAGGTGCATGGCAAGGGACGGAGAAGTGGACGTGATGGTGATGGTGCATGCAGAGGCCGAGGAAGTGGCCATGGGCAAGCTGAAATTGTGCCACAACAAACACCCACATCTTGTCTCTCGACCTTCCAGTCCCAATTAATAGAGGACCGCAGAACACCAGTATTGAACACAGAGCAGTGTCAAAAGGTTATTGGTTGGACAGCAGATAATGCTTCCAGTCACTTAGCCTCCACCACCACCACCATGTCTTAAATATGGTCAAGTCTCAGTAGCCGTGAGTCTGGACCGCATATTCCTCACCCTGATCCTCCTTCCTCCCACCATGCCGAGTGCCCGGAGACAACTGTTCCCAAGTGGGTCAAGAGGAGAACGCGTTCAGCGATGCCCAAATATTGTAGCAGCCACGGTCACACAAAGAAGAGGGTGGGAAAGTACAATTACTGTTGCAAGAGGTGGATGATGATGATGAGACACAATTGCCAGAAAGTCAGGAGGAGGACCAGGGTGTGGAATTGGAAGACGAGGTAGTGGATGATATAGTAACTGACTCAACCATGCATGGGGACACACAGAGCGAGGGCAGCAGTGCACAGGGGGAGGGAGGTGTAGTATCGCAACAGGCAGGAAGAAGCAGCGTGGTGGCCACAGACACACGGTGGGAAAGCGCTCCTCGTAATGCCAACACGACGGAAGTTGCCAGTACAACTGTTAGGTCTTCCCGAGTCTGGTTATTTTTTAAAAACTCTGAAGATAACTTCAAAAAGGCCATTTTCACCACCTGCCAGGCCAGAATCAGCAGGGGTAGCAAAACTAGCAGCCTAACCACGACCAGCATGATCAGGCACATGGGAGCAAAGCACCCAACTTTGTGGGCTGAGCCCCAGGGTCCAGCAACAGTGTCTGCGGGTGACACCACTGCTTGTTCCACTGTTGTCCGTGCACGCCATTCCCCTGTCCATGGTGCTTGCCAAGATGCCTCCCACCCTGCACCTGTCGTTGCACACTCTCAACTAGCACCATCAGCAAGCATGTCCACGTCTTTGTCCCAGCACAGGGTTCATTGCCCCTACCCCAGTCCTTGGAACGCAAGCGCAAAGACGCTGCCAACGCCCCAAAAGCCACACTACTAAATTCACACATTTTGTGAATGCTTGCTCTCAAAATGTTGCCTTTTAGGATCGTAAAGACAAAAGGTTTCCGCAGCCTGATGGCGGCAGACATCCCTCGGCACTCGGTCCCTGCCACTATTTCTCTCGGCGTGCTGTCCCCGCATTACACGAGCACTTGTCCCACAACATTAGACGTGCCCTCAACAACGCAGTTTCTGGGAGAGTCCACCTAACCATGGATACATGGACAAGTGCTTGCGGGCAGGGACGGTAAATCTCACTGACGGTACGCTGGGTTAATAGAGTGGAAGCCGGGATGTTGGGAAGGATTTGTGAGAAGAAGAGGGAAACTGTTGACTACCAGCATTAACAAGGCCGTCGGTATTCAGGTCAGACTCCACAAATAAGACCTCCGGAGTGGACATGGATGTCAGACATACAGTTAGGTCCATATATATTTGGACAGAGACAACATTTTTCTAATTTTGGTTCTAGACTTTACCACAATGCATTTTAAACAAAACAATTCAGATGCGGTTGACGTTAAGACTTTCAGCTTTCATTTGAGGGTATCCACATTAAAATTGGATGAAGGGTTTAGGAGTTTCAGCTCCTTAACATGTGCCACCCTGTTTTTAAAGGGACCAAAAGTAATTGGACAGATTAAATAATTGTAAATAAAATGTACATTTCTAGTACTTGGTTGAAAACCCTTTGTGGCAATGACTGCCTGAAGTCTTGAACTCATGGACATCACCAGACACTGTGTTTTCTCCTTTTTGATGATCTGCCAGGCCTTCACTGCAGTGGTTTTCAGTTGCTGTTTGTTTGTGGGCCTCTCTTTCCAAAGTTTAGTCTTTAACATGTGAAATGCATGCTCAATTGGGCTGAGATCAGGTGACTGACTTGGCCATTCAAGAATATTCCACTTCTTTGCTTTAATAAACTCCTGGGTTTCTTTGGCTTTATGTTTTGGGTCATTGTCCATCTGTAGTATGAAACGACGACCAATCAGTTTGGCTGCATTTGGCTGGATCTGAACACACAGTATGGCTCTGAATACATCAGAATTCATTCGGCTGCTTCTGTCCTGTATCACATCATCAATAAACTCTAGTGACCCAGTGCCACAGGCAGCCATGCATGCCCAAGCCACCACAATGCCTCCGCCATGTTTTTCAGATGATGTGGTATGCTTTGGATCATGAGCTGTACCACGCCTTCACCATACTTTTCTCTTTCCATCATTTTGGTAGAGGTTGATCTTGGTTTCATCTGTCCTAAGAATGTTCTTCCAGAACTGTGCTGGCTATTTTAGCAAAGTCCAGTCTAGCCTTTTTATTCTTGACGCTTATGAGTGGCTTGCACCGTGCAGTGAACCCTCTGTATTTACTTTCATGCAGTCTTCTCTTTATGGTAGATTTGGATATTGATATGCCTACCCCCTGGAGAGTGTTGTTCACTTGGCTGGCTATTGTGAAGGGGTTTCTCTTCACCATGGAGATTATTCTGCGATCATCCACCACTGTTGTCTTCCGTGGGCGCCCTGGTCTTTTTGCATTGATGAGTTCACCAGTGCTTTCTTTCTTTCTCAGGATGTACCAAACTGTAGATTTTGCCACTCCTTATATTGTAGCAATTTCAAGGATGGGTTTTTTCTGTTTTTGCAGCTTAAATGATGGCTTGTTTCACCTGCATGGAGAGCTCCTTTGACCGCATGTTTACTTCACAGAAAAACCTTCCAAATGCAAGCACCACACCTCAAATCAACTCCAGGCCTGTTATCTGCTTAATTGAGAATGACATAACGAAAGGATTGCCCACACCTGTCCATGAAATAGCCTTGGAATCAATTGTCCAATTACTTTTGGTCCCTTTAAAAACAGGGTGGCACATGTTAAGGAGCTGAAACTCCTAAACCCTTCATCTAATTTTAATGTGGATACCCTCAAATGAAAGCTGAAAGTCTGAACTTCAACTGCATCTGAATTGTTTTGTTTAAAATTCATTGTGGTAATGTCTAGAACCAAAATTAGAAAAATGTTGTCTCTGTCCAAATATATATGGACCTAACTGTATGTACCATCCTCCAAAACTTTGAGGACTCCACCAAGATGGTGAGCGGTGATGACGTCATAATTAACATCACCATTCCGCTCCTCTGTCTTCTGAAACACTCTCTGTTCACAATTAAAGAGGATGCATTGCAGGCGGAGCACGATGAGATGGAGCCAGGAACCATACAGGGTGATTACACACAGCCAAGCCTCATCTCATCCCAATGTGGACTGGGTGACAATGAGGAAGAGGAGGAGGAGGAGGAAGAAGATGAGCTAGCTTCCTGCGCTATAGACGGTACTACCTGCACAACTGTCATACCGTCTGTTCAACATGGATGGCCTGAGGACAGGGAGTAGGAGGAATAGGAGGAAGATGAGGAGGAGAGCATGGTCAGTCATCCTCTTGGTGAGGACACGGAAGTCTTGTCTCTTTGCAGTCTGGCACACATGGCTGAGTTTATGTTATGTTGCCTTTCCCGTGACCCTCGCTTTGTTCAAATTTTTGTGACAGTCATTATTGGTTGGTGACACTTCTGGACCCACGCTACAAGGAGAACTTTCTGTTTCTTATTTCCTTGCAGGACAAGTATAATAAAATGGTGCAGTATGAGAAGGCCCTTGTTGCGGAATTATTTAAAAAATTCCCATCTGAAAACTCTGGGGGCAGAGGTCACAGTTCGTTGGACAACCAAGGAGTAAAGGCGAGAGAGACACAAATGCAATTGAGCAGAGGCAGAGGAACACTGTCAAAGTTCTGGGATAGCTTTCTCAGATCCTCCAATCGCACAAGCCCTGATGCGTGGGATACTCTCTCAAGGAATGGAAAGTTTCGGAAGATGGTGAGGGAGTACCTTGCTGTACCAATGTCCGCTGTGATTCCTCTGTGTCTTATAATTATTGGGTATCCAAGCTGGACACGTGGCATGAACTGGCTCTCTACGCCTTGGAGGTCCTGGCCTGCCTTGCTGCTAGCATTTTGTCAGAGTTTGTGTTTAGTGCCGCCTGTGGAATTAAAACCTATAGGCGCATCCGCCATTTTTTTGAGATGTGTAACTCTATTCCCATGCACCTCTGTCTTCACACCCAGACATGGGTATACGCTTCCTGATTTTGTCCATATGCTCATGTCCTCCTCCTTCTATGCATCCTCATCCTCCACCACCATATCACCACCATAGGTACCATATCAACAAATCTACATCTCTTGCAAGGGACATTGGAGTTCCTTCAAATTTTTGGCAGCCGTTGCTTCACTGCATAGGCAAGCAGTATGGGAGACCCACTTCCAAATAATGGGAGCATTTTTTGCAGGAGGCCCTCCAACCTCTTCGTCTCTTGAAAGGGGCATTGGAGTTCTCCAAATATTTGGCAGCCGTTGCTTCACTGCATAGGCAAACAGTACGGTAGACACACTTCCTAATAATGGGAGCATTTTTTGCAGGAGACCCTCCGACCTCTACATCTCTTGCAAGGTACATTGGAGTACCCTCAAATTTGTGGCAGCCGTTGTAGTCACTGCAACAACGGAACAAAAAAGCATAGCTGGCTGATGGCTCTCTAACAATAGCAAGGGCCGACTGCTGGCCCTTTAAAAATAGTAAGGGCCTCCTAATGGCCCTATAAAAATAGGCTTTGTGACTTTCAGAGTCCCTCCTTCATAAATGAAACAGGATGAGTCTGATGATGTGTCACACACCACATGGCCAGATAAGGTTGCAAAATGTTAAAATGACATTTCCTGGCGAGAGCATTTGTCTTGGTAGAAAGCAATGCAAAAATGCAAAAATGTATCAAAAACGCTACGTGTGAACATATCCCAAGGTGTGGAGAAGCATTTTTGTTTTTGTATATTTATTTTGCCTTATATACAAGTCATTACCCTGGAAAGGATGTTCCTTAACATATTTCCCAGGAAAATCCATTATGGTTTCGTTTTTGAATGTTTCATTGTGAGTCTGTAAAAGTGGTGTAATACCTCTGATAACGCTGTTGACAGCAGTGACCTGGGAGTCAGAAGTGCTTCCAGGGGTCTTCCCCATACTGTTCCCATGTCATTTGATTTGAGCACTGTTCTCATCAATTTGGGCAATTTTTAGGCCCTCTGCAGACCGCCGGGGGGAGCCGCCTGAAAAATGCTTGAGTTTCCCATAGACTTACATTGGGCTCGTTACTCGATCCGAGCACTTGAGCATAACAATTTGCTCAACTCGAACGAGTACCCAAGCATTTTAGTGCTTGCTCATCACTAGTAGGGAACAATTGAAAACTCAGCCCCCTAGGTATAATGTCTTTCTGTAAATAGTTCTCTAAGACGGCTTTGTTCCACCAGAGTTTTGTTCTTTTTTTGAGTGATTGTTTAAGAAAAATCCTGTAGATTCTTTTGGGGGGTCTATTCCCATGCACCTCCTCACACCCAGATATGGGAATAACGCTTCCTGATTTTGTCTATTTTCTGTTGTCCTCCTTCTTCTTCTCCTCATCCTCTGCCACCAGGGTCGGTCTGGGCTGGCGGGATACCGGGAAATTTCCCGGTGGGCCCCGCCCCCTGCTGCAGAGTAGAGGGGGGAGAAGAGAACAAAAAAAAATCCTGCGGTTTTAAGGGGCACGGGCCCTTTAAAAGCGCAGGCACAGTGTATGCAGGGACGCGCGCACGCAGCGTTCATTACCTGAACCAACGCGGCGCACGTCCCAGTGAAGCAGCTGAAGCTGCGTGTCTCCCTTCGCCGGCCGGCTTATGACGTCATCGTCATGCGCCTGCTGTGAAGGAGGAGCGCAACTCAGGAGAAGGAGGACACCGCACGGGATCGCAGGAAGGTAAGAGGTGTGTGTGTGTGTGTGTGTGTGTGTAATGGTCTGGACACACAAGGCGGGGGCCAGCAGGACACACAAGGGGGGGCCCAGCTGGACAGACCCACAAGGGGGGGCCCAGCTGGACACACACACAAGGGGGGGCCCAGCTGGACAGACACACAAGGGGGGGCCAAGTTGGACAGACACACAAGGGGGGGCCCAGCTGGACAGACACACAAGGGGGGGCCCAGCTGGACAGACACACAAGGGGGGGCCAAGATGGACAGACACACAAGGGGGGCCCAGCTGGACAGACACACAAGGGGGGGCCCAGCTGGACAGACACACAAGGGGGGGCCCAGCTGGACAGATACACAAGGGGGGGCCCAGCTGGACAGACACACAAGGGGGGCCCAGCTGGACAGACACACAAGGGGGGGCCCAGCTGGACAGACACACAAGGGGGGGCCCAGCTGGACAGACACACAAGGGGGGGCCCAGCTGGACAGACACACAAGGGGGGCCCAGCTGAACAGACACACAAGGGGGGGCCCAGCTGGACAGACCCACAAGGGGGGCCCAGCTGGACAGACACACAAGGGGGGGCCCAGCTGGACAGACACACAATGGGGGGCCCAGCTGGACAGACACACAAGGGGGGCCCAGCTGGACGAACACACAAGGGGGGCCCAGCTGGACAGACACACAAGGGGGGGCCAAGTTGGACAGACACACAAGGGGGGGGCCCAGCTGGACAGACACACAAGGGGGGGCCCAGCTGGACAGACACACAAGGGGGGGCCCAGCTGGACAGACACACAAGGGGGGGCCCAGCTGGACAGACACACAAGGGGGGGCCCAGCTGGACAGACACACAAGGGGGGGCCCAGCTGGACAGACACACAAGGGGGGGCCCAGCTGGACAGACACACAAGGGGGGGCCCAGCTGGACAGACACACAAGGGGGGGCCCAGCTGGACAGACACACAAGGGGGGCCCAGCTGGACAGACACACAAAGGGGGCCCAGCTGGACAGACACACAAGGGGGGCCCAGCTGGACAGACACACAAGGGGGGGCCCAGCTGGATGGACACACAAGGGGGGCCCACATGGATGGACACACAAGGGGGGCCCAGCTGGACGGACACACGAGGGGGGGCCCAGCTGGACGGACACACGAGGGGGGGCCCAGCTGGACGGACACACGAGGGGGGGCCCAGCTGGACGGACACACGAGGGGGGGCCCAGCTGGACGGACACACGAGGGGGGGCCCAGCTGGACACACGAGGGGGGGCCAAGCTGGACACATGAGGGGGGAACCCTGGCTGGACATGCAAGGGGGGGGCCCTGGCTGGACACGCAAGGGGGGGAGCCTTGGCTGGACACGCAAGGGGGGAGCCCTGGCTGGACACGCAAGGGAGGGGAGCCCTGGCTGGACACACAAGGGGGAGCCCTGGTAGGACACACAAGGGGGAACCAAGGTGGACCCAGGCAAAGGGGGTGGGCAGGATGGGTATATGGGGGGCAGGCTGGACACATGGAGGCCAGGATGGATATATGGGGGGGGCAGGATGGATATATGGGGGGGGCCAGGATGGATATATGGGGGGGCAAGATGGATATATGGAGGCCAGGATGGATATATGGGGGGGGCAAGCTGGACTTATGGAGGCCAGGATGGACATATGGGGGAGGGGGGGCAGGCTGAACACATGGAGGCCAGGATGGATATATGGGGGGGACAGGCTGGACACATGGGGGGCTAGGATGAATATGTGGGGGGGCGGGCTCGATACACATGGGCTAGCATAAATATATGGAGGGGCACGCTGGATATATGGGGGGTGTCAGGATGGATATATGCAGGGGGTAAGGGCAGTATGGATATATGAGGGGAGAGGCTGGACACATGGAGGCCAGGATGAATATGTAGAGGGCAGGCTGGACACATGGAGGATATATGGGGGAGACATATGGGGGCGCAGGCTGGAAACATGGAGGCAAGGATGGATATGTGGGGGGGCAGACTGGCACATGGGGTTGCTAGGATGGGTATATGGGAGGGGGCAGGCTCGATACACATGTGCTAGGATAAATATATGGAGGGGTCACACTAGACAAATGGTGGCCAGAAGGGACATATGGGGGTGCCTGGCTAGACAAGGGACTTAATTACTGTTTGGGAGCCAGATTGAGGAACATACTTTATTAGTTTATGGTGACCAGTGGGGAACATTATTACTTTAGATTCCAATTATTATTACATTATTACTTCTGTAATATAATTTACTTTTTAGGAAATTGTTTTCCATGGGATGGGACAAAAGAGAGGTCCTGTTACTGTGCAGGACGGCACTATGTTGCTTTTTTTCTTCAACTGGTGTAGTGTAGAGGTCGGGGGGGGAAAGTGGGAATATTCTCTAGAAGAGATCAGTTATTAATAACTGTGTGTTATTTTCTGCAGAGATGATTCCTGGCTGGAAGAAGTGATGGCTGTCTGTGCCAGATGAAGAAGAAAAGCGAAGATGAAGGACTTCACCTAGAGACATCACTGGTGAGTCAGTGTATTACATGTACACTTACACTACACACGTGGTCAAAATTGTTGGTACTCCTCGTTTAATGAAAGATAAACCCACAATGGTGACAGAAATAACTTCAATCTGATAAATTACAAATTTTTGAAAATGAAGAGATGAAGGTCAGACATTGATTTTCTGCTTCCACAGAATTTAAAAAAAAATTAACCTCATGAAATCGGCCTGGACAGAAATGATGGTTCTTCTTCTTAACTTAATATTTTGTTGAACCTTTTGAGGCAATCACTGCAATCAAACGATTCCTGTAACTGTCAATGAGACTTCTGCGCCTCTCGACAGGTATTTTGGCCGACTCCTCATGAGCAAACTGCTCCAGTTGTCTAGTGTTTGAAGGTTGCCTTTTCCAGAATGTTTCAGCTCTTTCCAAAGATGCTCCATAGGATTTAGGTCAGGGCTCATAGAAGCCACTTCAGAATAGTCCAATGTTTTCCTCTTAGCCATTCTTGGGTGTTTTTAGCTGTGTGTGTTTTGGGTCATTATCCTGTTGCTAGACCTGCGACTGAGACCAAGCTTTCTGACACTGGGCAGCACATTTCTCTCTAGAATCCCTTGATAGTCTTGAGATTTCATTGTACCCTGCACAGATTCAAGACACCCTGTGCCAGGTGCAGCAAAGCAGCCCCAGAACATAACAGAGCCTCCACCATGTTTCACAGTAGGGACAGTGTTCTTTTCTTGATATGCTTCATTTTTCCATCTGTGAACATAGAGCTGATGTGCCTTGCCAAAAACTTCAATTTTTGCCTCATCTGTTCATAGTACATTCTCCCAGAAGCTTTGTGGCTTGTCAACATGTAGTTTGGCAAATTCCAGTCTGGCTTTTTTACTATTTTTTTTTTCAACAATGGTGTTCTCCTTGGTCGTCTTACATGAAGTTCACTTTGGATCAAACAACGGTGGATAGTACGATCTGACACTGATGTTCCTTGAGCTTGAAGTTCACCTTTAATCTCTTTAGAAGTTATTCTGGGCTCTTTTGTTACCATTCATATTATCCGTCTCTTTGATTTGTCATCAATTTTCCTCCTGCACCCACGTCCAGGGAGGTTGGCTACAGTCCCATGGATCTTAAATTTCTGAATAATATGTGCACCTGTAGTCACAGAAACATCAAGCTGCTTGGAGATGGTCTTATAACCTTTACCTTTTAACATGCTTTTCTATAATTTTCTTTCTAATCTCCTGAGACAGCTCTTTCCTTTGCTTCTTCTGGTCCATGTTGAGTGTGGTACACACCATGTCACCAAACAACACAGTGAGTATCTGTAGCCCTATATACAAGCACAGTGAGTATCTGTAGCCCTATATACAAGCACAGTGAGTATCTGTAACCCTATATACAGGCACAGTGAATATCTGTAACCCTATATACAGGCACAGTGAGTATCTGTAACCCTATATACAGGCACAGTGAGTATCTGTAACCCTATATACAGGCACAGTGAGTATCTGTAGCCCTATATACAGGCACAGTGAGTATCTGCAGCCCTATATATAGCACAGTGAGTATCTGTAGCCCTATATACAGGCCCACTGACTGATTACAAGATTGTAGACACCTGTGATGCTAATTAGTGGACACAACTTTATTTAACATGTCCCTTTTGTCACATTATTTTCAGGGGTACCATCATTTCTGTCCAGGCCGATTTCATGAGTTTAATTTTTTTTTAATTCAGTGGAAGCAGAAAAGCAATGTCTGACTTTCATTTGTTCATTTTCATAGATTTTTAATTTATTATTACTTTTGTCAGATTCAAGTTATTTCTGTGACCATTGTGGGTTTTTCTTTCATTAAACGAGGGGTACCAACAATTCTGACCACGTGTCTATATAGTATATACAGAACTCCTGTGTATGTCACTGGTGATCACTATATTATGTATACACTATATACAGAGCTTCTGTGTATAATTTCACTTGTGACCACTGTATTACCTGTGCAATATATACAGAGCTCCTGTGTATAATGTCACTGGTGACCACTGTATTACCTGTACACTATATACAGAGCTCCTGTGTATAATGTCACTGGTGACCACTGTATTATCTGCACACTATATACAGAGCTCCTGTGTATAATGTCACTGGTGACCACTGTAATACCTGTACACTAAATACAGAGCTCCAGTGTATAATGTCACTGGTGATCACTGTATTACCTGTACACTGACACTCTATACAGAGCTCCTGTGTATAATGTCACTGGTGAACCCTGTATTACCTGTACACTGACACTATATACTGAGCTCCAGTGTATAATGTCACTGGTGGTCACTGTATTACCTGTACACTGTACACTATATACAGAGCTCCTGTGTATAATGTCACTGGTGATCCCTGTATTACCTGTACACTGACACTATATACAGAGCTCCTGTGTATAATGTCACTGGTGATCCCTGTATTACCTGTACACTGACACTATATACAGAGCTCCTGTGTATAATGTCACTGGTGGTAATAACAGTGACAGTATTGTGGTTTGTATTCATGATCAGTATTGTAGTATTTGGTCACTTTGGGGTGGTAATATGTGGTCTGGTCATGGTGTGGCCATATTTGTTCCTTGTATGTAGTATTATTCGGTCACTATGTGGTGGTAATATGTGATCTAGTCATGGTGTGGCGATATTTGTCTCTTTTGTATGTGGTATTATTGGTGTTGATATAGTGGACTGTGTTGTGTATGGCAGTCATTTTGTTCTTGCTGATATTAACTAGGAAAAGATTTTTTTCCATTAGGCCACAGCCCCACCATCAGTATTCGGTCAGTATTTTTTCTCAGGAGTAGCTGCCAAAACCAGGAGTGGGTGATAAATACAGAATTGGTGACTTGTTTCTATTATACCTTTTCTCTGATTGTTCCTCACCTGGTTTTGGCTCCCACTCCTGAGAAAAATTACTGACCATATACTGATAGTGGGGCCGCAGCCTTAGAGATTAAATACTTGGACCAGAGCGGCAGAGATGCACTTACAGGGGTTCTCTGGTGAAAACAAGCAATCACCTCTCCACAGGATCAGTGATGATATTGATTGGTGGGGGTCTGACTGCTGGGACACAATCGGCAGAATGTGGAGCTTTTCTCCCCATTAGACTGGAGCGGCATGTGAGATGCGACCACTCATCCAGTCATTCCCTCAGTGACTGTGAGCGCTGCTCTTTTTTGGAAGCTGCATTTTAAAATGTGGATAAGTGTCCTGTCAGGGATGAAACTTCCCCATTCTTCTGATAGGCGTCTTTTCCAATGTTCGGACCCAAACGATCAATAAGTGATCACCGATCCTGTGGATCCCATGGATCGGTGATAACTTGTTTTAACCAAAGAAGCCCTTTAATGCAAACTACCGTAATTGTACATCCCAGTTATAGTGGTGCACAGTAGATGTGCAGGAGCCGCCAGTCAATGCTCCACTATAACAGGGATAGCGGATAACAGATATTTGCATATGGCTGTAGGTGGGCCCCTAGAGACAGTTCTCCCTGTGGGCCCCAGACACCCCAGTCTGCCACCATATCACTAGGGTAACCGTGATGGAACACCCACATAATTTTTTTTTAGGGTGTTTATGATGCACATAGGAATTTTTTTTTAGAGGCCTACCTCTAACATTCTGTATGTTACACAGTATGTTCATGAATATCTCCCAGGAATAAATGTTTTTCAGTCCATGCACTAAGTACATGGGCATTACCAGTATAGAAGATGCACTCCTTAACAATGGTAACAATTTTTTAATGAGGACGTCCTTTACGTCTCTTCAAAAGGGTATTGGAGTGCGTCCAATTTTTGGGCAGTCTTTGCAGTCACTGCATGGGCATTGTCAGGCCCAGTTCTTTACAATGGGAACATTTTTTTTACTGCGGCCCTCCTCTATGTCTCTTCAAAGGGGTATTGGGTTGCATCCCACATTTTGGCAGCCCTTGCATTCACTGCATACACAATAACAGTATAGGAGACCTGCTCCTTAATAATGGAAACATTTTATACACTGAGGCCCTCCTTTATGTCTCTTCAAAGGTGTATTGGGGTTTTTACAAATTTTGGGCAGGCCTTGCAGTCACTGCATATGCAATAACATTGTAGGAGACCCGCTCATTAATAATTGGAACATTTTTTTTAACTGAGGCCCTCTTCTATGTTTCTTTAAACGTGTATTGGGGTTTTTCCAAATTTTGGGCAGGCCTTGCAGTCTCTACATATGCAATAACAGTATATAAGACCCGCTCACTTATAATCGGAACATTTTTTAAACTGAGGCCCTCCTCTATGTCTCTTCAAAGGGATATTGTTTTTTTTCTCCCAATTTTGGGCAGCCCTTGCAGTCACTGCATATGCAATAACAGTATAGGAGACCTGCTCCTTAATAATGAGAAAAAATGAAAGTCCGCTCACCTAATGTCCTTCTCCAAAGCTCCATAATCCTCTGCACGGATTCCAACGGGCTTACTGCTGTATTCAAACTAGATCCAAATATCCAGAGAGGAAAAGAGGCCTGCTCTTCGAGCTCCTTATAAAATTTCCATTTATTCTGAATCAGGTTAAAAAACAAAAGTCAATTGCACGTAAAACCATACAAGTCAGTCCATCATGATTGAGCGACGTGTTTCGGCTATCCTGTAGACTTATTCATAATCTCAGTTTTTCATAAGAAGTGTAAGATTTCAGTATTCCTCCATGCTGGCTGGATAAATTTTCATTCATTAGTCACACCAGAATCCAATCATGATTGTTCCTGTTCTGAGATCCTCAGGGAAAAGGGTCAACCAAGTAATTCAACAAAAAAAGGACAATACTACAAAAATACTCCAAATATCAGAGCTCCTATATATCAAATAAACAGATGTAACATAAAAAAGAGAACCCCATTGACAAAAAATAAATAAAAAACCAATTGTATAGGTATATTCGTCAGATGTACACAGATAGTAAAGTTGTACCGCATATATTCCTTTGTATATTTTTCTATAATAGAGCTCCACCTAACTAATTACATTTACCCATAGTATATCTTGTACAACATGGACGAGCATATTCAAATATAAAGCATTCCAAACTGTGACATATACGTGTAACTTTGTTGTAACACAAGTCCATACCATATAATAAAGGATGTTATCTGCAAAAAAAAACACAAAAATCAATCTTATTATCAAAATAGTGTGAAGTGTGAACAGTAACATAATCCAATTCCACAATCGCATCACCTTGGATAACCCTCATATTTATACTATTTAAGGCGATCAAAGACTCAAAAGACTCCCCATGTATCTCTTTTTAATCATTAATTCATTTTCACCATGGTATTATTTTGTATATAGCTCTTTCCCCTAAATGGCAATATTGAGCTCTAAAGAAACTCTAAGTTTATTATCCAAGTGCTGCTTACTTATGCTCACTTATGCTATTTCATGCCCATTACAAGTTGATTAGACCACTATAAAAAAATTGTTTTTTTTCTGTTAAATCTGATAAATTTTTATATATATATACAGTTATATGAAAAAGTTTGGGCACCCCTATTAATCTTAAGCTTAATGTTTTATAAAAATTGGTGTTTTTGCAACAGCTATTTCAGTTTGATATATGTAATAATTGTTGGACACAGTAATGTTTCTGCCTTGAAATGAGGTTTATTGTACTAACAGAAAATGTGCAATCTGCATTCAAACAAAATTGACAGGTGCATAAGTATGGGCACCTCACCAGAAAAGTGACATTAATATTTAGTAGATCCTCCTTTTGCAAATATAACAACCTCTAGTCGCTTCCTGTAGCTTTTAATGAGTTCCTGGATCCTGGATGAAGGTATTTTTGACCATTCCTCTTTACAAAACAATTCCAGTTAAGTTTGATGGTCGCCGAGCATGGACAGCCCTCTTCAAATGATCCCACAGATGTTCAATGATATTCAGATCTGGGGACTGGGATGGCCATTTCAGAACATTGTAATTGTTCCTCTGCATGAATGCCTGAGTAGATTTGGAGCGGTGTTTTGGATCATTGTCTTGCTGAAAGATCCATCCCCTGCGCAACTTCAACTTTGACACTGATTCTTGAACATTATTGTCAAGAATCTGCTGATACTGAGTGGAATCCAGGCGTCCCTCAACTTTAACAAGATTCCCGGTGCCGGCATTGGCCACACAGCCCCAAAGCATGATGGAACCTCCACCAAATTTTACTGTGGGTAGCAAGTGTTTTTCTTGGAATCCTGTGTTTTTTTGCCGCCATGCATAACGCCTTTTTGTATGACCAAACAACTCAATCTTGGTTTCATCAGTCCACAGGACCTTCTTCCAAAAAGAAATTGGCTTCTCCAAATGTGCTTTTGCATACCTCAGCCAACTCTGTTTGTGGCGTGCTTGCAGAAACGGCTTCTTTCGCATCACTCTCCCATACAGCTTCTCCTTGTGCAAAGTGCATTGTATAGCTGACCGATGCACAGTGACACCATCTGCAGCAAGTTGATGCTGCAGCTCTCTGGAGGTGGTCTGAGGATTGTCCTTGACTGATCTCACCATTCTTCTTCTCTGCCTTTCTGATGTTTTTCTTGGCCTGCCACTTCTGGCCTTAACAAGAACTGTCCCTGTGTTCTTCCATTTCCTTACTATGTTGCTCACAGTGGAAACTGACAGGTTAAATCTCTGAGACAGCTTTTGGTATCCTTCCCCTGAACAACTATGTTGAATAATCTTTGTTTTCAGATCATTTGACAGTTGTTTTGAGGAGCCCATGATGCCACTCTTCAGAGGAGATTCAAACAGGAGACCAACTTGCAAGTGGCCACTTTAAGTAGCTTTTCTCATGATTGCATACACCTGGCTATGAAGTTCAAAGCTCAATGAGGTTACAAAACCAAAAAAAGTGCTTTATTAAGTCAGTAAAAAGTAGGTAGGAGTATTTAAAACAAGAAAATGATAAGGGTGCCCATACTTATGCACCTGTAAAATTTTGTTTGAGTGCAGATTGCACATTTTCTGTTAGTACAGTAAACCTCATTTCAAGGCAGAAACATTACTGTGTCCAACAGTTATTACATATATCAAACTGAAATAGCTGTTGCAAAAACACCAATTTTAAGAAAACATTAAGCTTAAGATTAATAGGGGTGCCCAAACTTTTTCATATATCTGTATATATATATATATATATTTATATATATATATATATATATATAAAGTATATTAAAAGGTAGCACTCCAAAAATTCTTTAGAAAAAATGGACTTTAATGAGCCAAAAAGGCAACGTTTCGGTTCACAGAACCTTTCTCAAGCCAAGGCCAAGTCCATTTTTTCTAAAGAATTTTTGGAGTGCAGCCTTTTGATATAGTTTCTATTGATATGCAACAGTTTGTACAGACTGTTTGGAGGCCTGGCACCCACTAGTGAGTAATGATTAAATGGTGCTGTCTTTAATATATATATATATATATTTTTTATATATATATATATATATATATATATATATATATATATATATATATATATATATATGCCTACTCCCAGGGTTTTAATGATAAATCTGCATTATCGCATAGTTTTTGAGCATAAACGTGAAACAACTCCAAATTCAATTGTAATGTAACACCAAATCCCTTCTAATATTTAATCCCACTGGTGGTTACATTACAGTTGAATTTGCTCGACCAGAGCACGAGCACCCGAGCATTTTAGTGCTCACTCATCACTATTAAATACTCCATTCTTTCTTTTTGTCCTTTACTAACCACAGCCCATTTCCGTGCAGAACCCATGCCCAAGCCTGACATATCCATAATTCTTTCACAAAGACTCCCAGGTCTGGCCTTGATGTTGCCTCTTCAGCCCCACTTCTCCTGTGCTGTCTCTCGGTAACCCACAAACCACAGATATGCCCCCATGGGCTCCTGGCCATACCACTGCATTTGAGAACTCCTTCCTTGTGATTTCTACTTCCCAGGATCCAGGATGTTCTGGCCATATTAAGATGCACATTGCAACTTTATCCAGTACAGTTACATGGCTTGCTTTGTCAGAAAATATTTTTCTTACACATACACACACGATCTACAGGGCTGGCTAACTGTTAACCCTTCTGAGCGCTGCATTTACATTACAACTTCACTTCTCCAACAAAAGTGAAAAAGTCATACTTTCTCAAAGCATAATAATATCATGTTCATGAATAATTGAATGAAACAAAAAATAAAGAGCATGCAAGAATAAAAGGAGTTTGTAACATACCTGAAATGTAAGTATTGGTAATTCACATACTGTAAGTCATTTACACAATGGGAAATAACAAAAAGTTTGCCAAACAAATTCTTCATTTAACATTAAAATCAAAGACATGCTGCTCTGTCCTTCCCATGCATTCCCTTTATAACTGAAATTGGTATTAAGTAGAGATGATCTAATCGATCTTCTGTAAATCAAATTTGAGTTGAATGTATGAATTGAAAGCACATACTCCTGGCATTGCAAAAACAGAACTGTCTGCCAGTGCTGCCTGATTTGCGACATCGCAACCCACAGGAATATGACAATGCATATGTTGAAGCGTCTGCACATGCAGTGACAAACTATATGATGCAGCAGTCCGGCTAGCTTATTTGAAATTCTCCATTGGCAGCAGATGAGGTATGCATATTTCCTACAGAATACCTACAAGTACAGCATTAACAATGTCATCCCTTCCTCTCATATTTCTCATGGAATGCAATAGGGAATGGAGGAAGAACACCAACATCTACTTGTTCATCATGTGGCTTTTGGGGACCCTCAAGATCTATGCCACACGCAGCAAGAAAAAGAGGAGGGAGAGGAGGAACAAGTAGAGGAAGCAGAGAAGGACTCACAGCAAGTAGATGGGAAGGGAAACATTGACTTGGCAGAGGCAAGGGATGAGGCTGACAGAGTAAAAATGACAATGTTGACGCTAGCCATGGTGACTAACAGTTGCAGCTGCATTTGTAAAATGAAACAATGGGGCTCTTAGTCATGCTGGCAAATATGAAAATCTGTATGCAGGAATTCGTGTGAGATGGCAGGTAGATTTTTCAAATCTAGCAAAGTGATGACTGTTTATAAACTTTTGCTATAGAAGCAAAATGGGGACATTTTTTCAGCTTCAAAACATAAGTCTAAGTCTTCATTGTCATATTAATAGGATAAACTGTGTTCCCTTCTTGGCAAAGCGGATGTCTGCCAACCTCACAGCCGACCTGGAGACCATTTTATGAAGCCAAAAAAAATCTATTAGTGCGGTGTGTTTTTAGTTACCCTCAGTTAACATGCATTTATTCTAGCCAGATATGTTGAGCTCACTTTGACATTTCTAAGGCTGTATTTGCATTAAAGAGCTCAAAGGGGGCTAAATATAGTCATAGGAGACCCCTGAGACTTGCACAAGTCTTTTGTTTCAATTGACATCTCTCCTGTTGGAGCCATGATTCATGTCAGTCCACTTGGTGCAACAGCTCTCCAAGGTGTGATCACTCCTTTTTAGATGTAGACTAATGAGCAGATCTAATTTGATGCAGGTGTTAGTTTTGGAAAAAAAAATTTACAGGATGATTAGATAATTTTTTCCTCAGAATTGAGTGATTCCAAAATTTTTTCCCTCTGCTTGGTCTGAAAAAAATTACACTTACTGAGTACCACATTTTTAATCTTGATTTCTTTTAGTGTTTCTTAAAGCCCTAAAGTTGCCATTTGAAATGACTTTAGTTTTGTGCCATGTCTGTGATCTGCTTTTTTCAACAACATTAAACAACTGAATGAACATCCTCCGAGCCCGGTGATTCCATAATTTTTGACAGGGGTTGTATATAGGCTTGAGAAAGGCTCACACAACAGAGCTGAAACGTTTACTTAGCCCTTTTTTGGAAGGAGTGCTGTCCGTTTTATATATATATATATATATATATATATATATATATTTATTTTTACTGTAGGTACACTTTAACATTGCTTGAAGAAATGCAACACTATGGAGCTCCTTTGATCTGGCATTGCTGTGCTCAGTTTGTCAGCATGGTCAGCGCGGTGGTCAGTAGCAGCCGATGTACTGACAAGGGGACAGTCGCTGTGCTTTTGCACCCTACTCCCTCTTTTGCTGTACAGCTGGGGAAGCATGAGAAAAAAAATGAAAATTTATTGGGTCTCAGAAAATGGTGTCACAAACAAATACATATACAGTGGGGAAAATAAAAATTTAATACACTGCTGTTTTTTCAAGTTTTCCTACCTACAAATAATGGAGAGGTCTGTAATTTTTAGCATAGGTACAATTCAACTGTTAGAGTCAGAATCTAAAAATAAAACCAGAAAATCACATTGTATGATTTTTAAATGACTAAATTACATTTTATTGCATGAAATATGTATTTGATCACCTACCAACCAGCAAGAATTCTGTCTCTCACAGGCCTGTTAGTTTTTCTTTAAGAAGCCCTCCTACACTGCACTCATAACTTGTATTAACTGCACCTGTTTGAACTTGTTACCTGTATAAAATACACATGTCCACACACTCAATCAATCACACTCCAACCTCTCCACCATGGCCAAAACAAAGGAGCTGTTTAAGGACAACAGGGACAAAATTGTTGACCTGCACAAGGCTGGAATGGGATACACAATAGGCAACCAGCTTGTTGAGAATGCAACAACTGCTGGTGTAATTATTAGAAAATGGAAGAAACAAAAGTTAACAGTCAATTTTCCTCAGACTGGGGCTCCATGCAAGATCTTGCCTCTTAGGGTAGGCATGATCCTGAATAAGATTAAGAATCAGCTCAGAACCACATGGGATAACCTGGTCAATGACCTGAAAAGAGCTGGGACCACAGTCTCAAACATTACCATTAGTAACACACTAAGCCGTCATGGATTAAAAACCTGCAGGGCACGCAAGGTCCCCCTGCACACGCCAACACATGTCAAGGCCAGTTTTAAGTTTGCGAAAGACTATCTGGATGATCCAGAGGAGGCATGTGGGAAGGTCATGTGGTCAGATGAGATCAAAATACAATTTTTTGCTATCAACTCCACTCGCTGTGTTTGGAGGAAGAAGAAGGATGAGTACAACCCCAAGAACACCTTCCCAAACATGAAGGTGGGGGAAACATCATACTTTGGGAGTGCTTTTCTGCAAAGGGGACATGACGACAGCATCCTATTGAAGGGAGGATGAATGGGGTCATGTTTTGCGAGATTTTGGCCAACAACCTCCTTCCTTCAGTAAAAGCATTGAAGATGGGTCATGGCTGGGTCTTCCAGCATGACAATGACCCGAAACACACAGCCAGGGCAACTAAGGAGTGGCTCCATAAGAATTTCAAGGTCCTGGAGTGGCCTAGCCAGTCTCTAGACCTGAACCCAATAGAAAATCTTTGGAGGTAGCTGAAACTCAATGTTGCGCAGTAACAGCCCCGAAACCTGAAAGATCTGGAAAATATCTGCATGGTGGATTGGGTCAAAATGCCTGCTGCAGTGTGTGCAAACTTGGTAAAGAACTACAGGAAACGTCTGACCTCTGTAGTTGTAAACAAAGGTTTCTGTACCAGATATTAAGTTCTATTTTTAAATTGTATCAAATACTTATTTTCCCCACTGTATGAGCATTTACATATGGTCTGTATTGGAAATAGATTGTTTTGAACATTGTTCACCAGACAATACAAGTCCACCTAGTTTTATTCTATTGATCTCTCTAGTGACTCATACGCTTTTAGCATGTTTAGCAAAAAATCTTGAATTTTACAAGTAATATATCACTTCATAACACTGGAAATCTTTTTTTCTTGTTGTGAAAAGTTAATATGAATACATCTTTACAGTTTTTTGGCTGCATATGCCAGAACTTTTCTGAAAATAAGTATCTAGGGAATACAAAGCTTGGCAAGAGTTTTATAAAATGATTTGCATGGGTTGTTTTATGAAGATTTCCTGCTTTCAATTTACACCGAATAGCATCTTTCATATATGTCACGCTTCTGCATGAAATGCATTCACAGTAGCTTGGGAAGCTTTTGTGCTGGCTGGATGTGTTTTAAGTGCACAAATTTATGAAACATGGCCAAATAAATCAAGGATCCTGAGGGGTGAATGCACAGGGGAGGTGTTGAGAATAAATATATGTATTTATAAAACTTGATAACTCAGCATCTTACAGCACAGTCAACTCATTAATTCTGTGTTCCACAGTGAAGTTTGCTTCTTTGTACCATAATGATTAGACTATTGCTGTAAGACATTTGACATGCCAAATGCAGTCTCAGGTGCTGCAATAAAATAAGACTGTATGCTTCTGCAGGGTGATACAATGGACCAATCAATCTCCACAAATTGATCCAAACAACAACTGCCAAACAATTCTCATTATTATAACATAGGAGGAGGATGAAAAAGTCAAATGATTCCTTATTAATACATTAAGAATCCTACTGTAAACATTTAGAACAACGTATTTCATCCCTGTAAGCTTCGATATTTTTTTGAGTTACATAGTTACATTTGGGAAAATTCAGTATAATATTAAAAGCGTATTGTAGCTTCTGAAAATGACTGTATCTTTAAAATTTTTTAATTTGCCAGCTCTGACTAATCTAATTTTCCCCAAAATTGATTTGCGGAGAAAAATTTGCTGTCAATCGTAAGAGCTGCAAAGCTTACAAATTGCCCTGAAACCCATATAGAATGTCCTAGTGTCACATCGCCACCAGAACCTCCTCCTGCGACTTCTCCGTCTGTCGCCAGATGCCACCGTATTTACTCTACGGGCGGCGCTGGGGATAGAGGAAATATCAGAAACAGAAGCTCTGGACAGTGGGCTCTTTCCAGCCACTAAGGTTAGAGTGGCTGGGACCTGTAGTGCCATCCAGTCTGGCAGTATGGATGTGTGTGCTGTCCAGCTGAAGTTATCAGCTCCCTGCCCCAACCAATTAGAGAGCACCACACCCTACTAAGGCTTCCAGCTTGCTGTGGAAGCTTCCAGAAATAGTTTAGTGTTTCACTGGCTAGTTGTGCATCTTCTGCTCCTGCTTGGTTTAGTGTATTCCTGTTTCGACCCAGGCTTGTCTCGAATAGATGCTAATTTTGCTCTTTATGTGACCTCTCGGCTCTGAACCTGCTTGGTGACCATTCCTACCTCTGGTAGCATTCCAATGGTTCCTATTGTAAAACCAGATCCCTGTACAGGGGTTAAAGGGTATTGGGATTTCTCTGGAGTCTGCCAGATGGAATGACTTGTGCCAATTTGTTTGAGGCAGCCATTTGAGCATGTAGCCTCAGGCAGATGTGACAGCTAGGATCTTAGGACTGTATTGAACACTTTTCAAGCTGTTTAACAACAATAGAGCCTTTCTAATATCAAAAGTGACATAACCCCAACTAGCAATGTTTAAAAGCATGTTGGCTATTTTTCACTGCTGTCCTGTCACAAACATTATCTGTAATGTTTATTCAGTTTTGTAAAAAATTTGACCTTATCTTTATCGCTAAACTTTGAGCTATGACACTCTCTAACAATCTTTTGCAAGGAGAGAACAGCACTCTGAACTTCCACCACTGTGGCTTTCCTACCTTTTTCTAATTTTTTGGTTTCGCACAAAACACTTTGAAGCATGGAGACACCTTTCTGCTCTGGGAAATAGAGAACAATTTGGGCTGCATGTTTCTTATGTGTTTAATTTCCTTTAGCAAGTACATTCCCTCATGACATCTCAAAACTGAGAAAATAAACTCTTTGGGAGGCTACTTTGGAGTATTATCTTGAGGACCAAACTTGGGTACTGCCCTTCTTAGCGCGGGAGCACATGAAGCAGCCACGACAGGGAATTTAGGCTCTGACAGTGGATATCTGGATGAATTAGTCCAATATAGTTTTTCTCTATGCATGAAATGTGTGAGATAAATACTTTTTTGCACACTTTTATGTACTAGGACACTTTCCATTTATTGTTTGTCCTTTCCTATTGTCAGTACTTGTTACTAAGGTGACATTGTAAATAAGGTATTTGCTCTTGAAAAATTGTCTATGCCTGGTTACTAAGTATTTAAAGGTCCGAGTATCTTTGTGTGTGAATATTAACCCCGTCTTGTGTCTTGTAATATTGTTTGGAGTCTTGTTTCCAGGACTTTTTAGAATATTCTAAATAAAATTATGTTTTAATGAATCTTTCCATGCTAAGTTCTATGACACTCTCACACCATCCATATTTAATACAAAGCATCTGATGCATTTACTTCCTGTACTTTTATGCAGGCTATGATAATCACCTCCTTAGTGGCCATTCTATACCATGTAATGTGATAGCTGCAAGTCATTATGTGTCACTCTGGGCAGCAACACATAAGAAAATGTAAGCTTTCTCTGGCTTATGCAATCTTTTGTTTTGTGTCAAACGATAGTGGCCACTTTTTTCGGTGATTCACCCCAAATTGTTTAAATTCACCATATCCATCAAATTTCCTACAATTTGACATTAATTCAGTTTGCATCAAAATTATTTTAAGTAGCTCCTAGTTCAGAAACAGTTTAATATCAGGCAGATTTTGTTACATTAAAGTTATCATTATGGATGTAATTTATTGATAATTAGGGGCACTTTTGTTTTCCATAATGTTGTTTGCTTGAAGTAGGAAAATGCAGCATACTGTAGTATACTATCCAGTTACAAAAATATTCCATATGTAATTATTAGTTTAATTACAAACCATGTGTTAAGGTCTATGAAATGCATCGGACCATAGGACGCACCTGGTTTTAGAGGAGAAAGATAGAAAAAAAATTGAAGCAAAAAATGTGATCTTGATGCACTGTTTATGGGGGATGAAGTCTTCTGCTGACACTGTTATAGGTATAATGTCCCCAATTCTCCACTAATATCCCCCATCCTGGTATATATATATACCCCCATCCTGGTATACATGGCCCCCTTCCTATACATGGCCTCCCTATACATGGCCTCCCATTCTGGTATACATGGTCTCCTATGCATGGCACCCCCATCCTGGCATGCATGGCACCCCATCCTGGTATGTATGGCACTTCCATCCTCATACTTGTATGCATGGCACCCCCATTCTCATCCTGCTATGCATGGCACCCTTATGCCCATCACGCTGCACACATTAAAAAAATAAAGGATTCTACTCACATTCCTTCCCTCTGCTCCAGTGCTGTTGCCTGTTTTGATGCCAGCTGCTAATCTCAGTGTGTGAGCCGCATGTTGAGTTCAGCTGCCGGAATTGTTATGATCTGCAACGTGAACTAAGGAAAGATAGGGGAAAGTAGTCCCTACAGTAAGACTAAGCTGAATCCCTATGATGTAGCGAGCTGCCTGTTCCTAGCGAACAGACCCGCCTTAGTCCTCAGCTAGTCTGAACAAAGACCTATAGCATTAAGGGAGGGGTCCCTAAAAGAACTAAGGACTGGGACAAAAATGGGACACCTCCTAAACAGAGAAGTTGTTGCAGAACACAAAAAGACAAACTGACAAAAAGTACTAGAGGTCCCAGAAGGACCAAGCGAACTGACAGAGAAAGGCACAGAAGCACCTGGCTAGAGAAACAGTCAAACACTGAAGTCCAGCACAGTCAAAAGGGCGGAGCTGGAATATAAAAGCAGATGGTCACGTGACCGCAAAACACAAGATGGAAAAAACAAACAGGAGGGTTCTAACAGGAATATTCACTTTTCCCCACACCGGGAATATGGGCATGGAGAGCAGTGAATATTCATTCTCCTTAATAGCGTGCACAGTGGCAGCCACAGCCGCCAGCTCCGGCAGCGCCTGGGCGATCATGTGTGCCCGCTTTAAAGAAGAATGAATATTCACTGCTCTCTATTCCCATGGGTGTGTAGAGCAATGAATTTTTATTGTCTTAAAGAGCAGGCACACAAAATCGTCCAGAAGCTGCAGGAGCCGGCGACTGATATTGTGTGCACTATTAAGGAAAATTAATATTCAGTGCTCGCCATGACCTTGGGCATGTAGAGCACTGATTATTAATTTTCTTTAATAGTGGGCACAGTGTTAACCACAGCAGGTGACTCCTGCCTCCTGTGACCCGCTCCTTCGCTACTGCCGCACCCCCAAGCTCTCCACCATCCACAGCCGGACCATACATCCAGACTGTAAGATGCAGCAGCAGTTTCCTACAAAACTTTGGAGGAAAAGGGTATGTCTTATTGTCCAAAAATTACGGTAGTATGAATAGTCAATTTCAATGTTTCTCCACCAATTATATATTCTATATCACAAACTATTTAAAATACACAATGCTATTTGTTGTGAGAAAAGCATATAGCCCCTAATAATAATCTGGCATTACTACCTCCTCCAGTAGTGAAAGAAGAACTTTGAACAGACTTTCCAATTATAAATAGGGATTAATACAAACCACTATAAATTATAAAAAATCTCTTGCAGAACTCATATTAGATAGTCTTTAAACCAATTGGCTGTTTCTTTTTGGAGTGGAGTAAAAAAACATCAAAATCAACATGTTTGGATATTTATTGACAATTTTCTTTCTGGGATGAGTAACAACAGGAGTGTTTGACAATAATGACTATTTCTCTTTAGAAATAACATTCTTAAAACTGGCTAAGTGTATGTTGGGAGCAGAATAAAATGCCCAACTTATCTTTCTAATGGCAACTATCAAATGCCAACTAAAATCTGAGGTTTTCTTCCCTAATGTGGTCTTCTTACATATTTTACAAGAGAATCTTCTACGTATAACTAAAGAACACAATGTGAAAGATGAATTAACTTAATGACAGTCTAAATATTCTGATTTTAAAATCATGGATCTGAAGAAAAGAAGCCTAAATTTGTGATAACCATAGACAATGTATGGTAAAAACCATACACAATAAAATTACGAGAGTTATTTTAAAAAAATCTCTTACTGTGAATTGAGCTATTTTCCCCTCACCCATGACAGCACCATATGAGAGAGTAGGATTCGCCCCAACTCCCACTTCCTCATTCAATGTGGTTTCCTGTCCTCAAGGATGTAGAAGCCTGGAGCTCATGGCTGGAGCAGGCGTGAATCATGGAGCACCAGTGAATCATGGAACACAATGCTTTGTTCTATAGCAACCTCTAGTAACTGGCAGTGGGCGGGGGCCCAGTTGGGCTATGAAATGCTAACATCAGTCTGGAAGAATCTACATTTTATGATTCCGTACCTACCTACATTTGTTTGGCCTAGGCCTCATGGTTAGGCCTCATGGGTAGTTTATTGAGCCTCATGGCTTGCGTATTGAGCCTCATGGCTGGGCCTCATGGCTTGCGTATTGAGCCGCAAGGCTGAGCCTCATGGCTTGCGCATTGAGCTGCATGGCTGGGTCTCATGCCAATTCAGGTCTGGGCTTATGTCTCATGTTGTCCTGTCTGAAGGTTTTTTCAGACTGCTTCATAGTTGTGGAAAACCTTACCACTTTAGGTCTAGGATTTTCCTCAGCTGCTGCCTCACAGTGGGTTGCCCGGTTAGCCAGGCAACTTGGGGCTTGTAGATCTGTTTCACTAAGGTCTCAAATCTTCACTACCCTTTACTAGCAATATGATTGATATTGGTAAGGAGGTTTTCTGGACGATGACCAAAGTCTGGGGTGATTATATTAAATATAGTCCAAAGGATAGTTGCTGAGTAACAGGTCTTGCCAATCCCTCATACTTGAATACAATATTGCACTAGTCTGCATTTAACATCTATATCCCAGTGGTCTTCTTGGTAAAGGTGTGAATGGGGGCACTAAAAGGAATAATACCAATTTAAGTCCAGTTGATCTTCACAATCTAGGATCATTAGTAATGTAACATAAGTTGAATAAAGACCTAGGTCCATCAAGTTCAACCTTTCTCCCCCAATTGTACTCTGACATTAACTTACTAACTTACTGGGACTAGGCCTCACAAATATATTACCATTTTTATTATACAACCCCTGGCAAACATTATGGCATCACCGGGCTCGGAGGATGTTCATTCAGTTGTTTAATGTTGCTGAAAAAAAGCAGATCACAGACATGGCACAAATCTAAAGTAATTTCAAATGGCAACTTTATGGCTTTAAGAAACACTAAAAGAAATCAAGAAAAAATAAAGCGGTACTCAGTAAGGGTATTTTTTTCAGACCAAGCAGAAGGAAAAAATTATGGAATCGCTCAATTCTGAGGAAAGAATTATGGAATCATGAAAAACAAACACACAAAAGAACTCTCCAATACATCACAGGTATTTTGTTGCACCACCTCTGGTTTTAATAACAGCTTGCAGTCTCTGAGGCATGGACTTAATGAGTGACAAACAGTACTCTTCATCCATCTGGCTCCAACTTTCTCTGATTGCTGTTGCCAGATCAGCTTTGCAGGTTGGAGCCTTGTCATGGACCATTTTCTTCAACTTCCATGAAAGATTTTCAATTGGATTAAGATCCAGACTATTTGCAGGCCATGACATTGACCTTATGTGTCTTCTTTCAAGGAATGTTTTCACCTTTTTTGCTCTATGGCAGGATGCATTATCATTAGTGACGAGCGAGCACTAAAATGCTTGGGTACTCATTGATCAGGTCGAGCAAATTGGAATACTCGGGTGCTCGACCCAAGCAACGAGCCCAATGTAAGTCTATGAGAAACTCGAGCATTTTTCAGGCGGCTCCCCCTGGCGGTCTGCAGAGGGCCTAAAAATTTCCCAAATAGATGGGAACAGTGCTCAAATAACAGGGAAACAGCATGGGGAAGACCCCTGGATGCATCTCTGACTCCCAGATCACTGCTGTCAACAACATTGTCAGAGTATTATGCCACTTTTACAATAAAACATACAAAAATGAAACCAAAATGGGTTTTCCTGGGAAATATGTTAAGGAATATCCTTTCCAGGGTAATGACTTGCATATTAAGCAAAATTAATAACCAAAAACAAAAATACTCCTCCACACCTTGGGCTATGTTCACACGTAGCGTTTTTGATGCGTTTTTGCACTTTTGCATTGCTTTCAACCAAGACAAATGCATTCACCAGGAAATGTCATTTTAACATTTTACAACCTTATCTGGCCATGTGGTGTGTGACACATCATCAGACACATGCATACAGTGCTGAAAAGACATGGGAACAGCATGGGGAAGACCTCTGGAAGCATCTCTGACTCCCAGGTCACTGCCTAAAAGTGTGCCCATCATAAGTGATCCTTGGCGTATGCGAAAATGCCTCCCGCCATGCACCTGTCATTGCAGACTTGCAACAATCACCGTCCACGTCCTTGTCCCAGTGCAGCGTTCAGTTATCCCTACCCCGTTTCTTGGAATGCAAGCGCAAGTATGCAGCCAATCACCCACCCAACCACAGCCTGCAATACTATACCGCCAAATTTTTGACAGCTGCATTCACTTGAAATGTAGCCTTTTAGGCTCATGGAGGCGGAAGCTTTTCATAACCTCATGCTGGCGGCGGCCGGGTGTCCATACCCGGTCCCCAGCCGCCACTGTTTCTCCCGGTGTCGTCTCCGCCTTCCACAAGCATGGGTCCCACAACATTACCCGTGCCCTCCCCAGTGCACTTACTGGGAAGGACCGCCTAACCACAAACACGTGGACAGGTGAATGATGCCAGGGACGGTACGGAGCCAGTCCACAGCTTTTTTTGCTGAGTTGTATTTCACCACAGCCATATTCTTTAGCTTGGTGAAAGGACTTGGGAAGCCATATCTACCCAGCTGTCATTTCTCCCAGGAAGTCCCCTAAATCTGCTTTCACTTGAAATGTGGCCTTTTAGGCTTGTGGAGGCGGAAGCTTTTCACAGCCTCATGCCTCGTGTCCATACTGGGTCCCCAGCCACTATTTCTCCCGGTATTGTCTCCGCCTTCTACAAGCGCGGGTCCCTGAACATTACTGCTGGTACTTTTCTGTGGGAATCTGCTTGCCTCTTACCAGCCTGGAATATTTCCAGTAAACTATGGTATGATGCCATGGTATTAGCACTGCCCCCAGTACCAGTAGCGAAGCTTTCCCCAATTTCCTTCTCATGAATTTTATTTGGTAGACTGAGTGTCTGCCCAAATACATTAGTTTCTCACAAAGGAGCTGAAGATAGAGTGGCAGTAGGTGCAAGTTTCTCCAGCCTGTTAGATATCAGCGGGTGAATGGCAGCACATTGGATCAGTGGTTAGCACTGAAGCCTTGCAGTGCTGGGATCCTGGGTTCAAATCCCAGAAAGGACAATATCTGCAAGGATTTTGTATGTTCTCCCCGTGTTTGCGTGGGTTTCCACCTCAGTAAAAAAGCAGCAATAGAGTGTCCGGGAACCTTCCCACACACTTTTCTTAGCCAGGACTGCTTCTCGGCAGGGTTGGACAGTCCCACAAGAGAGTCCTCTGGTGTGCCCTGGCTTCTCCATCAGGAGAGTTTATGATAGCGCTAACTTTGCATCTGCTATGGGGCTCTTGAGCGGGGGAGAATCAAATCAGAATCAAATCCTCTGATGGGCCCAATGCTTTTCAATCTGAAACAGCTTCTCAGTGGGAGTTGTATTTCACCACAGCCATATTCTTTAGCTCGGTGAAAGGACTGTCATAGAGGGAAACCGTATGTACTCCGGCTGCCATTTCTCCATCAACAGGTTCCGCCCCTTGTCACACACGACCATGCCTGTCTGTATGTTCAGCGGTGAGAGCCACAGATCAAGCTGCTGTGTTACAGCTTTCAACAACTCTGCAGCGCTGGGCGGTTTGTCACCTAAGTATTAAGCATGTTATCTTCAGCGCAGTCTGTTGCCGCTTGGCCAAGGCAGTGCTGCAGTGCTTTCAGCTTGTGACTGATGTGGTCATTTCGGAGATGGAGGAGGAGGTGCAGGAGCTGAACAATGTGATTACATTGAGGTTACATTGGCGACTCCGTTTTTATAAAAAAGAAAGATCCTACGTTTTTTTTTTTTTACATTATTTTTTAAGGCAAATGCATTCACCGGGAAATGTCATTTTAACATTTTATAACCTTATCTGGCAATGTGGTGTGTGACACATCATCAAACACATCCTGTTTCATTGATGATGGAGGGACTCTGAAAAACACATAGAGCAGGGCCACAGTAACGAGTACGACATGTTCCCATTTGAAAGGAGAGTCTGGTATACAGTTATAGGGTATGCAGTGAGTCTAACGGCTGACCAAATTTAAGAAAAACCCCACTAAAAAATTAAAGACACATAGAGCAGGGACACAGTAACGACAATTAGAAAGGAGACAGTCTGCTATACAGTTATAGGGTATGCAGTGAGTCTAACGGCTAACAAAAATTAGGAGAAACCCCACTAAGAATTAAAATACACATAGAGTAGGGCCACAGTAACAAGTAAAACATGTTCCCATTAGAAAGGAGAGAGTCTGCTCTACAGTTATAGGGTATGCAGTGAGTCCAACGGCTGACCAAATTTAGGAAAAAACCCACTAAGAATTTAAAGACACATAGAGCAGGGCCACAGTAACGACAAATTCCCACTAGAAAGGAGAGAGTCTGCTATACAGTTATAGGGTATGCAGGGAGTCTAACGGCTGACCAAATTTAGGAAAAACCCCACTAACAATTTAAAGAGACATAGAGCAGGGCCACAGTAACGACAAATTCTCATTAGAAAGAAGAGATTCTCCCATAGTGTTGGTCTATGCAGTGAATGCAAGGGCTGCCAAAAATTTGAGTCACTTCAATGCCCCTTGGAAGAGACGTGGAGGAGGGCTTCATAAAAAAATGTTCCCATCAGAAAGGAGCAGGCCTCCTATTCTTGTAATGCCCATGCACTAAGTGTATGTACTGACAAACACTTACCCCTGGGGGGTACACATGAACATACTGTATAAAAAAATTTTTACGGGCATCATAAACACCCTTTAAAAAAATTATGTGGGTGTTGCATCACTGACCCTGGTCACCCTGGTGATATGGTGGTGGAGGATGAGGAGAAGGAGGATGACAAGAGCAAATAGCCAAAATCAGGAAGCGTATACCTGTTATGATAGACTACAAGCACTAAGGAAAGACAGGAGATCTGTCCCTACAATAGAACTAAGCTAGATCCCTACAATGTAACGGGGAACCTGATCCTGCGATCAGACCCGCTAAAGTCCTCAGCTAGTCTGAACAAAGACCTATAGATGTGAAGGAGGGGTCCCTACAAGAACTAGGGACTGGGAGAAAGATGGACACCTCCTAGCAGAAATTGTAGCAGTAAAAAGACAAACACACAACATAGAACATAAAGGTCAAAATACCTAGCTAAACTGACTGAGAAAGGTTGCCAAGCACCTGGCTAGCTTAAGAGTAGAAATTACAATGAAGTCCAGCATGGCCAGAAGGGCGGAGCAGGATTAAATAGGCAAAAAGGTCATGTGACCAGCAAAATAGAAAAAACCTAACAGGAGAGTTTTAACAGTACCCCCTCTTCTAAGAGGATCCTCCGGATCCCCTAGGACCAGGCTTATCAGGAAACCTCTTGTGAAACGCTCTGACAAGTCTGGAAGCAGAAACATTATCCGCCCTCACCCATGAGTTATCCTCGGGACCGAAACCCTTCCAAGCGACGAGATACTGCAAACTCCCCCTATACCGTCTAGAATTAAGGATGCGGGAAATTTCATATTCCCCGTCCACCACCACCGGAGGAACAGTGGCAGTGGCGTCTCTATCTGATACATCAGCTTTTTTTCAATAGAGAAAAATGAGACACCGGATTAATCTTCCAGGAGGTAGGAACCTGCAACCTAAGAGCAGATTGGTTAACTACCTGAAGCACCTTAACCCCTTAATAACATCTGACGTACTAATACGCGTCTGTGCCCTGGGACTTAAGAGCCAGACCCGTATTAGTACGTCATCGCGATCGCGCGCGCACACAGGCTGTGGGGGCGCGATCGCCGCTGGGTGTCAGCTGATTGTCAGAGCTGACACCCGGTACTATGTGCAGGGAGCGGTCCTGCACCGCTCCCAGCACATTAACCCCCGCGATGCTGCGATCGAAGTCGATCGAAGTCGATCGCGGCATTGCGGGGGCAAGGGGAGGTGATCGGCGATACTCACCTCCTCTTCCGGCTTCCAGCGCAGTCTGCAAAGGCTTCCCGGGTGTTGCCATGACGACCTGATGTCGTCATGACAACATCCGGGTCACCAGAGAGCAGGAAGATTGCTTGGACATGCGCAGTGCATCTCCAAGCAATCTTCACACTGTGCACTTCTGACAGCCTTCATGGCATAGGGATGGTGCTCCATTCCTGTGCCATGCAGGCGATCAGAAAAAAAAAAGTGAAAGTCCCAGAGTGGGACAAAGTAATAAAGTGTATAAACTGTGTGAAAGTGGGAAAAAAAAAAATGTGCAAAAATACCTATCAATAAATATTATTATAAAAAAAAAATACTAAAAACAATAAAAGTACACATATTTGGTATCGCCGCGTCCGGAACAACCTGACCTATAAAACTGTCACACTAGTTAACCCCTTCAGTGAACACGGTAAAAAAAAAAAAAAAAAAAAACGAAGCAAAAAACAATGCTTTATCACCATACTGCCAAACAAAAAGTGGAATAACACGCGATCAAAAAGACACATATAAATAAAAATGATACTACTGAAAACGGCATCTCTTCCCGCAAAAAACAAGCCGCCATACAGCTCCATCAGCCAAAAAATAAAAAAGTTATAGCTCTCAGAATAAAGCGATACTAAAAAATATTTTTTTCTATAAAATAGCTTTTATTGTGTATAAGCGCCAAAACATAGAAAAATGATACAAATGTGGTACCGCTGTAAACGTACTGACCCGAAGAATAAAGCTACCTCATCAATTTTACCACATGCGGAACAGAATAAAAAAAAAAAAAAAAACAATTCCTGAATTGTTGGTTTTTGTTTATTCTGCCTCCCAAAAATCGGAATAGAAAGCGATCAAAAAATGTCACGTGCCTGAAAATGGCACCAATAACAACGTCAAGTCATCCCGCAAAAAACAAGCCATCACATGACTGTCTGCCAAAATCTGGAAAAATTATAGCTCTCAAAATATGGCGATGCAAAAACTAGATTTTACAAAAAATGCGTCTTTTAGTGTGTGACAGCTGTCAGTCATAAAAACCCCATATGATTCTGGAATTGCTGTAATCACATTGCTGTGGGCACACAGGGACTCTCCAAATGCAACATGATATCCGCTAACAAATTGTCGGCTCAAATTGTTAGCGGATATCATGTTGCATTTGGAGAGTCCCTGTGTGCCCAAACATTGGAGCTCCCCCACAAGTGACCCCATTTTGGAAACTAGACCCCCCAAGGCACGTATCTACATGCATAGTGAGCACTTGGAACCCCAGGTGCTTCACAAATTGATTCGTAAAAATGAAAAAGTGTTTTTTTTTCACTTTTTCATTTTTACGAATCAATTTGTGAAGCACCTGGGGGTTCCAAGTGCTCACTATGCATCTAGAAAGGTGCCTTGGGGGGTCTAGTTTCCAAAATGGGGTCACTTGTGGGGGAGCTCCAAAGTTTGGGCACAGAGGGGCTCTCCAAACGCAATGTGGTGTCCGCTAACAATTTGAGCCGATTTTCCATTCAATTTGTTAGCGGATACCATGTTGTATTTAGAGAGTCCCTGTGTGCCCAAACATTGGAGCTCCCCCACAAGTGACCCCATTTTGGAAACTAGACCCCCCAAGGCACCTATCTAGATGCATAGTGAGCACTTGGAACCCCTAGGTGCTTCGCAAATTGATTCGTAAAAATGAAAAAGTGTTTTTTTTTTCACTTTTTCATTTTTACGAATCAATTTGTGAAGCACCTGGGGGTTCCAAGTGCTCACTATGCATCTATAAAGGTGCCTTGGGGGGTCTAGTTTCCAAAATGGGGTCACTTGTGGGGGAGCTCCAAAGTTTGGGCACACAGGGGCTCTCCAAACACAACATGGCGTCCGCTAATTATTCAAGCAAATTTTACAATCAAAAAGTCAAATGGCGCTCCTTCCCTTCCGAGCCCTGCCGTGCGCCCAAACAGTGTTTCTTCCCCAAATATTGGGTATCTGCGTGCCCAGGGGAAATTGGACAACAAATTTTGGGGTCCATTTTTTCTTGTTACCCCAGTGAAAATAAAAAAAATTGGGTCTAAAGTGACATTTTTGTGAAAAAAGTTAAATGTTCATTTTTTTCTTCCACATTCAAAAAATTCCTGTGAAGCACCTGAAGGGTTAATAAAGTTCTTGAATGTGGTTTTGAGCACCTTGAGGGGTGCAGTTTTTAGAATGGTGTCACTTTTGTGTATTTTCTGTCATAAAGACCTCTCCAAGTGACTTCAAATGTGATGTGGTCCCTAAAAAAATGGTTTTATAAATTTTGTTGGAAAAATGAGAAATCGCTGGTCAACTTTTAACCCTTATAGCTCCCTAACAAAAAAAAATTTTGGTTCCAAAATTGTGCTGATGTAAAGTAGACATGTGGGAAATGTTATTTATTAACTCTTTTGTTTGACATATCTCTCTGATTTAAGGGCATGAAAATTCAAAGTTAGAAAATTGCAAAATTTTCAAAATTTTTGCCAAATTTCCGTTTTTTTCACAAATAAACGCAAGTGATATCGAAGAAATTTTTCCACAATCATGAAGTACAATATGTCACGAAAAAACAATCTCAGAATCAGGGGGATCCGTTGAAGCGTTCCAGAGTAATTACCTCATAAATTGACAGTGGTCAGAATTGTAAAAATTGGCCCGGTCATTAACGTGCAAACCACCCGCGGGGCTTAAGGGGTTAAAGGGCCCTACAAACTTGGGACCCAATTTTTTAGACGGAATCCTCAACCGCAGATTCTTAGAGGACAACCAAACCATGTCACCAACCGTAAACAAAACCTCTTGACGTTTCCTGTCAAAGTACCTCTTAGATTTTTTGTTACCCTCCTGAAGATTACCACGCACATCCGTCCAAACTCTCTCCAAATCACCGGAAAAACTCTCCTCCTCAGGCACAGCCGATAGCTATTTGGAGAATGACCCAAAAGACAGATGTCTCCCAGAACAACAAAAAATAAGGTGAACACCCAGCAGAAGAGGATGTATGGTTGTTAAGAGCAAATTCAGCAAGCGGCAGAAACTCAGACCACCCCTCTTGATTGTCTGCCACAAAACAACACAAGAACTGCTCAACATCCTGATTCTTCCTTTCTGTCTGGCCATTAGACTCAGGATGATATCCAGATGAAAACGACAAATGAACTCCCAACCTGTCACAAAAGGCACGCCAAAAAGGAGCCATGAACTGAGGTCCCCTATCAGAAACAATGTCAGTAGGAACACCATGGAGTCTGACAATTTCCTTGACAAAGGCCTTAGCGAGTGTCTTAGGTCAGGGCAGTTTGATGAAGGGAACCAAGTGACACATCTTGCTAAAACGGTCCATGACCACCCAGATGACCGTGAAACCCTCAGAGGAGGGAAGGTCAGTAATAAAGTCCATAGCCAGATGTGTCCAAGGTGCACTAGGAACCTCCAGAGGGCAAAGCAACCCCGCAGCAGGAGTATGAGAAGACTTAGATCTAGCACACAAAGTACATTGACGCTCCCACTTAATGACTTCCTTCTGCCTTCCAGGCCACCAAAAACTGCGACCCACAAGTCTCTTGGTCTCAGAAATTCCTGGATGACCTGCCAACCGAGACTCATGAAACTCAACAAACAAATCTCTCCTAAAGGTCCTAGGCACAAACAACCTCCCATGGGGAGTGTTAGATGGGGCATTCTCCTGTGCTTTAAGAATCTCATCTTCCAAAACGGAGTCCAATGCAGCAATCACAACACCTTCTTGTAAAATGCTCTCCTCCTCCTCACCACCGACCATGGGAGAAAAGCTGTGAGACAACGCATCAGCTTTATCATTCTTGGTACCCGGGATGTAAGAAACGGAAAAATTAAACTGCGAAAAAAAAAGTGCCCACCTAGCCTGACGGGCATTCAAGCGCTTGGCAGCATCAAGATAGATCAGATTTTTAAGATCAGTGAAAACCTGAATGGGAAATTCAGCACCTTCCAAGAGATGACGCCAGTGTTCAAATGCGAGTTTAATAGCCAGCAATTCCCGATTACCAATATCGTAATTAAGTTCAGTCTCAGAAATTTTTTTTGAAAAAAAGGCACAGGGATGTACTCCATCCTTGTTTTACTGAGACAACACCGCACCGACCCCCACAGAAGAAGCATCAACCTCAACCAAAAACGGCTTAGTCACATCAGGCTGCTTAAGGATGGGGGCAGAGCTGAACCTCTCCTTTAGAAACACAAACGCTTCAATGGCCTCAGTAGTCCACTGAACCGTATTAGCACCTTTCCTGGTGAGATCGGTCAGTGGTTTAACAATAATAGAAAATTTTTTAATTAATTTTCTGTAATAATTGGTGAAACCCAAAAACCTCTGTATCGATTTCAAACCAATAGGCCTAGGCCATTCCTGCACAGCTTGAACTTTCACCGGGTCCATCTCAAAGCCCTCGCTGGAGATAATGTACCCCAAAAAACTAATTCTCTGTACAGCGAACTCACATTTCTCTAGCTTAGCAAAAAGCGAATTGTCAATTAATAACTGTAATACCTCACGTACGCTCTGCCAATGAGACTCCAGATCAGGCGAATAAATCAAAATGTCATCCAAATACACAACCACATTTTTGCCGATCAAAGGTCTAAGTATGTCATTAATAAGATTCTGAGAAAATGCTGGTGCATTGGTAAGACCAAAAGGCATAACCAGATTCTCAAAATGACCCACAGGAGTGTTAAAAGCAGTCTTCCATTCATCACCCTCCTTCATGCGCAACAAATTGTATGCCCCCCGGAGATCAATTTTAGAGAACCACTTGACCCCCACTAACTGGTTAAACAAATCAGGAATCAATGGCAGTGGGTAGGGATTACGTACAGTAATTTTATTAATCTCGCGAAAGTCCAGGCAAGGACGTAAACCGCCGTCCTTTTTTTTAACAAAAAAAAATCCAACTGCCACAGGTGACTTAGAGGGTCTGATATGACGGGCGGCCAGGCTCGTCTGTATGTATTCCTTCAAAGCCTTTCTCTCAGGAATAGTAAGATTAAATAAACGACTTTTAGGAAGAGTCGCTCCAGGGACAAATTTAATGGTACAATCATAGTCTCTATGGGGAGGCAAAATTTGCGACTCCTCCTCAGAAAAAACTTTCCAAAAATCCTGAATAGGTATAGGTAATTCCCCTTTATCCACAGCAGCAATGCGCCCGTTACAACACTTGTCATAACACTTAGGGCTCCAGGACTTCATTTCATTAGTAGACCAATCCAGTATAGGATTGTGCAATTTTAACCAGGGTAACCCCAAAATTACTGGAGAAGGCAAATTATTTAATACTACCAAATCCAAATTTTCTTGGTGAATACCATTAATAGTGAGGGGAAATTCATAAACCTTGTGAGTAACGCATTTCAAGGGAGAGCCATCGACAGAAACCACGGCAATAGGGGATGACAAAGGTTTGGGTTTTAATTTAAGTTTTTCCAAGAATCCCCCATCAATCACGTTCAGAGTAGAACCACAATCCACAAATACCCGAAATTCAATTAATTCTTCCTGAGCTGCAGTAGTAGCAGAAAGAAATACCCCCTTAGTGTTTAAACAGGCTATACGGACGTAACTGACCTTTTTTTTTTTTTCTTTGTTCATACGAAGCACACAGTTCTTAATGAAATGGTCAGATTTTCCACAATAAAAACACAAACCTTCAGAAAACCTGCGGTCTTTTTCCTGAAAGCGGGCTGACATCGCCCCAATCTCCATCGGCTCTCCATTGTCAGTACAGACCCTCTCAAGACTAGGAGCTGACATGGCAAAGGATTTACTCTCATTAACCCTTGCACGCAGTCTCCTGTCCATTGCCTCCTGCAAGTTTCCAGGTGTAGGATAAGCAATAAGCAGATCCTTAACCGTTTCACCTAGCCCAGCAAGAAACAAACTTTTCAGAGCTGAATCGTTCCACCCCACCTGAGCAGACCACCGACGGAAGTGAGTACAATAATTTTCCACATTACCTGATCCCTGTCTCAAAAGTCTCAATTCCGTCTCAGCTGATGAAACACGATCACGATCATCATACAACAACCCCAAATCAGAAAAAAAACCATCCACTGATCTAAAGCACGGATCACTAGGTTGGAGAGAAAAGGCCCATCCCTGAGGTTCTTTGCGCAAAAGTGACATTATGAACCCTATGCGCTGTGATTCATCACCAGAGGATCTGGGTCTCAAACGAAAATACAATAAACAAGCATTTTTAAAGAAAAAAAATCTTGTTGTTCACCAAAAAATAAATCAGGAAATCGTACCTTTGGCTCCACAAAATGCACTCCAGAACAGCTACTCACGTGTTGTTGGAGCTCGGCCACCTCCAGAGAGAGTCCCTGCAGGCGTTGAGCCAAATCCTGAACCTACACCATGATGCAAACTGGAGGTCTTTCCTTAGACATATTTTTGGGCTGGACTTACTGTTATGATAGGCTACAAGCACTAAGGAAAGACAGGAGATCTGTCCCTACAATAGAACTAAGCTAGATCCCTACAATGTAACGGGGAACCTGATCCTGCGATCAGACCCGCTAAAGTCCTCAGCTAGTCTGAACGAAGACCTATAGATGTGAGGGAGGGATCCCTACAAGAACTAGGGACTGGGAGAAAGATGGACACCTCCTAGCAGAAATTGTAGCAGTAAAAAGACAAACACACAACATAGAACATAAAGGTCAAAATATCTAGATAAACTGACTGAGAAAGGTTACAAAGCACCTGGCTAGCTTAAGAGTAGAAATTACAATGAAGTCCAGCAGCATGGCCAGAAGGGTGGAGCAGGATTAAATAGGCAAAAAGGTCATGTGACCAGTAAAATAGAAAAAACCTAACAGGAGAGTTCTAACAATACCCATACGTGGGTGTGAAAATGTGCATGGGAATACACCTCTCAAGAAAAGACACTGGATTGGAGTTTATGTTAAGCTGCTATCATTCGGTGGTGTTGAGAAGTCTGGCCCAATCCAGCCCTTGTTCATTTTTATAAGAGTCAGCCTGTCAGCATTTTCAGTTGACAGGCGGATGCGCTTATCAGTTATAATTCCACCAGCGGCACTAAAAACCCGCTCTGATAATACGCTGGCGGCAGGGCAGGCCAGGACCTCCAAGGCATAGAGAGCCAGTTCATTCCACGTATCCAGCTTGGATACCCAATAATTATAAGGCACAGAGGAATCACGGAGGACGATGGTACAGTCGGCAAGGTACTCCCTCAGCATCTTCCAAAACTTTGCACTCCTTGAGAGAGTACCCTGCGCCTCAGGGCCTGTGCGATCAGAGGGTCTGAGAAAACTCTCCCAGAACTTTGACAATGTTCCCCTGCCTCTGCTGGATTGAAGTTGTGTCTCTCTCACCTGTACTCCTTGGTTGTCCAACGTAGTGTGCCCTCTGCAGCCAGCATTTTCAGATGGGAATTTTTTTAGTAGTTCCGCAACAAGGGCCTTCTGGTACAGCCCGATTTTTGTAGACCTGTCCGCGTCAGGAATAAGAGATATAAAGTTCTCCTTGTAGCGTGGGTCTAGAAGTGTCACCAACCAGTAATGACTGTCACCCAAAATTTTGAGAACGCGAGGGTCATGGGAAAGGCAGCGTAACATAAACTCAGCAATGCGTGCCAGACTACTAACAGGCAAGACTTCCGTGTCCTCACCAAGAGAATGACTAACCATGCTCTACTCCTCCTCCTCTCTGTCCTCTGGCCATCCATGCTGAACGGGCGGTATGAAAGTTGTGCAGATAGCACCGTCTATAGTGCATGAAACTAGCTCCTGTCCTTCCTCCTAATCCTGTTCCTCATTGTCACCCAATCCACGTTGGGATGAGATTAGGCTTGGCTGTGTGTAATCACACTGTATGGTTCCTTGCTCCATCTCATCGTGCTCCCCCTGCAATGCATCCTCTTTGATTGTGAGCAGAGAGTGTTTCAGAAGACAGAGAAGCGGGATGGTGACACTGATTATGGCGTGGAGCCCTCAAAGCTTTGGAGGATGGTACATATGTCCGATATCCATGTCCACTCCTGAGGTCTTATGTGTGGAGTCTGAACTAAATACCGACGGCCTTGTTGATGCTGGTACTCAACAACTGCCCTCTTCTGCTCACAAATCCTTCCCAACATCTGCAGTGTAGAGTTCCAATGCATGGGGACATCACACACCAGTCTGTGAGCCGGAAGCTGCAAACGCTGCTGAAACACTGCAAGGGCGGCGGAAGCTGTAGCTGACTTTCTAAAATGGGCACTCAGGCGGCATACTTTAACAAGCAGATCCGACAGCTCCAGTAGGATTTGAGAAACCTCTGAACCACGAAGTTAAGCACATAGGCCAGGCATGGTACGTGTGTGAGCTCGCCTCGCCTCAGAGCCACCACCAGGTTCCGGCCATTGTCACACACGAACATGCCTGGCTTTAGGTTCAGCGGTGTGAGCCACAGATCTGCCTGCTCTTTCAGATCTGTCCCCAACTGTTCAGCATTGTGCGGTTTGTCACCTTAGCATATTAGCTTCAGCACAGCCTGTTGCCGCTTGGCCAAGGCAGTGCTGCAGTGCTTCCAGCTTGTGACTGATGTGGTCATTTCGGTGATGGAGGTTGAAGAGGAGTAGGAGGCTGAGGAGGATGAGGTGCAGGAGCTGTAGATGGTGGGGGCAACCTTGATTGACCTAGCGCCCGCAATCCTTGGCGTTGGGAGGACGTGTTCCGTCCCAAGTTCCGACTGGGTCCCACCTTCCACTATGTTAACCCAGTGTGCCGTCAGCAAGATGTACCGTCCCTGGCCACAAGCACTTGTCTACGTGTCTGTGGTTAGTTTGACTTTCCCGGTAACTGCGTTGTTGACAGCACGGCTAATGTTTCGGGACAATTGCAGTTGTAATGGGGGGATGGCACACCGGGAGAAATAGTGGCGGCTGGGGACCGAGTACCTAAGGACGGCCGCCGCCATCAGGTTGCGGAATGCTTCCGTCTCCACAAGCCTAAAAGGCAACATTTCGAGTGCTAGCAGTCGTGAAATTTGAGAATTTAGTAGTGTGGCCTGTGGGGCGCTGTCTGCATATTTGTGTTCCAAGGACAGGGGTATGGACAACTGCACGCTGTGCTGGGACAAGGACATGTATGTGCTTCCTGATGCTGCTACTTGTTTGCATTTCAAGATGTGATTTTGCTCTGCAAATCTTGTCATGATCCTATATGCATAGAAGTCCATGGCAGACACTTTTTTTCCTGAAGGGTGGCCTGTTGTAGCATCTGTCTGAGGTATTCCAAAGTGATAGCCATCCTGTCCCTGCCAAAAGATGATTGGATATTGCAGAGCATCATAGGACCTGTGAGTTTCTGCTAGTCGTTGAAACCTATTGTTCCTTTTCTGAAGCACAATGTCACGGCTTTGAAAATCATTACCTACAATCAAGATGGCTACCTCATCAAATGTGGGAGCACTGAAACGTCGCTGATGTTCACCTTGTGGTGTTTTGTCAGCTTGAATGACAACCTTGTAATCGTCATTTGGCATGCATTCAAGTGCAGTCTTGAAAAGTTGAACATGTACATTGTTGGAGTGAAGGAACTGCTGCAAAATAGTGACAATATGAAGGCGAGTGTTAGGAATTAAAGAGCATCTCCGCTGAGCCTCTGCTTCTGCATTTCCCATAAAGAAGAGTTGAAGAAATTGAGGTTCTTCTTGTAATGGAAGCAGTGAGCCAATTGAGTCATAAACCTGTTCTTGAACTTTAAATGTCGGCATAAATCCTGTTGTAAACATTTCTTTTGTTGCACCAAATGATGTCATTTGGAAGCAGGAGTTGTACTTCTTAATGTTGTCCAAGAAATGCTTTGATATTGTACTGGTACCTGTCATCAGACACTTTAGGGGATCTATTGGTGACAGGAGAGGTGGAAGTTTTATCTTGCCATTTGCACACCATAAACCAGGCGGTTCATCTTTCCATTTCAGGGCACTGCAGTATATGCAGACCACATCCATTTTTCCTATCTGAACTTTAGGATTATCCTGATAGTTTATGTCTGACTGTTAACAAAAGGCAACATGTTTCAAATCTCCAACCATTTCCTGTGCCCTGGTGGAAGAAATAGCAATTCTCTTAGTGGCAAGTCGGCCTTCTCTCTGCTGAGATGACTCATTGGCCCTTGAGGAAGCAGCTCTTCTTCTCTTATCTGCAAGCCTCGCTTCCCTCTCCTCAGAAAGTTCATTGGCTCTTGAGGAAGCAGTTCTTGTTCTCATGTCTGCAAGCCTCGTTTCCCTCTCCTCAGAAAGTTTATTGGCCCTTGAGGAAGCAGCTCTTGTTTTCATGTCTGCAAGACTCGCTTCCCTCTCCTCAGAAAGTTCATTGGCCCTTGAGGAAGCAGCTCTTGTTTTCATGTCTGCAAGCCTCGCTTCCCTGTCCTCAGAAAGTTCATTGGCTCTTGAGGAAGCAGCTCTTGTTTTCATGTCTGCAAGCCTCGCTTCCCTCTCCTCAGAAAGTTCATTGGCCCTTGAGGAAGCAGCTCTAGTTCTCTTGTCTGCAAGCCTCGATTACCTCTGCTCAGAAAGTTCATAGGCTCTTGAGGAAGAAGCTGCTGTTCTCATGTGTGTCAGCCTTGTTTCTCGGTCTTCACATTTTTCATTGGCCCGTAATGCAGCTTTTCTTTTCGCATCAGCTGACATTTGTGCCTTGAAATTCCTTTTCTTATGAGGCATTATTGTGGTAAAAATAGTCTGTAACTGGCAGTTTCTATATCCTCTCACATAGAAGTAATGTGACTGACATCAGCCTTTCCACCAACACATCCTAACTGACATCTTATTACCTTACCCAAGCTTTGTTATACTGAGAATGTCCTTTGTTGCCGATATTAACCAATCACAGCACAGATTAAATAACTGTAGCAAAATAGAAGCTGAGCTGTGATTGGTTGCTATTGGCAGCCTGATAAATCTTTGTGAGATGAGTTTTGTGCGTGATGAGGGTGGCATATGTGTTCAAGCACGTGGTAGTGTGTGGCGCATTTTGTGTGTGTGTTCATATCCCCATGTGTGGTGAGTATGAGTATCCCATGTCGGGGCCCCACCTTAGCAACTGTACGGTATATACCCTTTGGCGCCATTTCTCTCATTGTTTAATTCTCCCTTGTTCACATGTGGCAGCTGTCAATTTGCCTCCAACACTTTTCCGTTCACTTTTTTCCCATTATGTAGATAGGGGCAAAATTGTTTGGTGAATTGGAACGCGCGGGGTTAAAATTTCACCTCACAATATAGTCTATGACGCTCTCGGGGTCCAGACGTGTGCCTGTGCAAAATTTTGTGGCTGTAGCTGCGACTGTGCAGATGCCAATCCCGGACATACACACATACATACATACATACATACAGTACAGACCAAAAGTTTGGACACAGCTACTCATTTAAATATTTTTCTGTACTTTCATGACTATGAAAATTGTACATTCACACTGAAGGCATCAAAACTATGAATTGACATATGTGGAATTATATACTTAACAAAAAAGTGTGAAACTACTGAAAATATGTCTTATATTCTAGTTGTTCAAAGTAGCCACCTGTTGCTTTGATGACTGCTTTGTACACTCTTGGCATTCTCTTGATGAACTTCAAGAGGTAGTCACCGGAAATGGTTTTCACTTCACAGGTGTACCCTGTCAGATTTAATAAGTGGGATTTCTTGCCTTATAAATGGGGTTGGGACCATCAGTTGTGTTGTGCAGAAGTCAGGTGGATACACAGCTGATAGTCCTACTGAATAGACTGTTAGAATTTATATTATGGCAAGAAAAAAGCAGCTAAGTAAAGAAAAATGAGTGGCCATCATTACTTTAAGAAATGGAGGTCAGTCGGTCCGAAAAATTGGGCAAACTTTGAAAGTGTCCCCAAGTGCAGTTGCAAAAACCATCAAGGGCTACAAAGAAACTGGCTCACATGAGGACCGCCCCAGGAAAGGTAGACCAAGAGTCACCTCTGCTTCTGAGATAAGTTTATCCGAGTCACCAGCCTCAGAAATCGCAGGTTAACAGCAGCTCAGATTAGAGACCAGGTCAATGCCACACATAGTTCTAGCAGCAGACACATCTCTACAACAACTGTTAAGAGGAGACTTTGTGCAGCAGGCCTTCATGGTAAAATAGCTGCTAGGACACCACAGCTAAGGACAGGCAACAAGCAGAAGAGACTTGTTAGGGCTAAAGAACACAAGGAATGGACATTAGACCAGTGGAAATCTGTGCTTTGGTCTGATGAGTCCAAATTTGAGATCTTTGGTTCCAACCACAGTGTCTTTGTGCAACACAGAAAAGGGGAAAGGATGGACTCTACATGCCTGGTTCCCACCATGAAGCATGGAGGAGGAGGTGTGATGGTGTGGGGGTGCTTTGCTGGTGACACTGTTGGGGATTTATTAAAAATGGAAGTCATGCTGAACCAGCATGGCTATCACAGCATCTTGCAGCGGCATGCTATTCCATCCGGTTTGCGTTTAGTTGGACCATCATTTATTTTTCAACAGGACAATGACCCCAAACACACCTCCAGGCTGTGTAAGGGCTATTTGGCCAAGGTTAGTAATGGGGTGCTACGCCAGATGACCTGGTCTCCACAGTCACCAGACCTGAACCCAATCGAGATGGTTTGGGGTGAGCTGGACCGCAGAGTGAAGGCAAAAGGGCCAACAAGTTCTAAGTATCTCTGGGAACTCCTTCAAGAATGTTGGAAGACCATTTCCGGTGACTACCTCTTGAAGCTCATCAAGAGAATGCCAAGAGTGTGCAAAGCAGTCATCAAAGCAAATGGTGACTACTTTGAAGAACCTAGAATATAAGACATATTTTCAGTTGTTTCAAACTTTTTTGTTAAGTACATAATTCCACATGTGTTAATTCATAGTTTTGATGCCTTCAGAGTGAATGTACAATTTTCATAGTAATGAAAAAACAGAAAAATCTTTAAATGAGAAGGTGTGTCCAAACTTTTGGTCTGCACTGTATATATCTATATAAAGATCTATGCATATAGAAAGATACATATATATATATATATATCTAAATAGATCTCTATTTATAACTATTGATAGATATAGATAGATACAGTGGCATGTAAAAGTTTTGGCATCCCTGGTCAAAATTAATGTTATTGTGAACAGTTTCAAGTTGAAGATGAAATGATCTCTAATAGGCGAAAAGAGCTGATACATTTCCTTTGTATTTTAGGCAAAAAAATATATATTTTCATCTTTTAAAGTTTAAAAATTACAAAAAGAGAAATGGGCCAATGAAAAAGGTTGGGCACCCTGCATGAATTAGTACCTAGTAGTACCCCCTTTTGAAAGTATCACAGCTTGTAAATGCTTTTTGTAGCCATCCAAGAGTTTTTCAATTCTTGTATGAGGGATTTTCATTCATTCTTCCTTTGACAATTCTTTCAATTCCGATAGATTCCTGGGTCATCTTGCATGCACTGCTATTTTGAGGTCTATCCACAGATTTGCAATGATGTTCAGATCAGGGAACTGTGAGGGCCATTGTAAAACCTACAGCTTACGCCTTTTGAGGTAGTCTTTTGTGGATTTTGATGTGTGTTTAGGATCATTATCAATTTAAAGAGGCCACCCTCTATGTTTGCATCAAGAATTTGTTGAAATTTTTTTAAATTCATTCTTTTCTCTACCTGTGAAAAGTTTCCCGTGCCATAGACTTCAACACAACCCCAAAGCAAGATTGATCCACCCTCATGCTTAATGGTTGGCGAGATGTTCTTTTCCTGAAATTCTGTGCCTTTTTTTCTCCACACATACCTTTGATCATTCTAGCCAAATAGTTCTATTTTAATCTCATGAGTCCACAGCACTTGTTTCCAAAATGCATCAGGCTTGTTTAGATGTTCTTTTGTATACTTCTCATGCTGAATTTTATGGTGAGGACACAGGAAAGGTTCCCTTCTGATGACTGTTCCAAAAAGGCCATATTTGTGCAGGTGTCTCTGAACAGTAGAGCCCCCTTAGAAGTCCCCACTATGTACTATATATGATGGCTTTCCCTTAGTAGCCCCTACTATTTATTCGAGCCTCCTCAGTAGCACCCATTATTTATAGACGCCCTGTTAGTAGTCCTCACTGTTTTTGGGGTCCTCCCACACATTATGATCATAACAAAATTTTAAAATAAAAAAATAAACATTATTTACTCACCTTTCTCAGTAAGTCCAACAGCAGACAGCGATAGGTCTCGGGCTGACAAATGCAGTGATATCATCGAGCCAGGACTCACGTCCTGCCTGTGCCGCGGCGAGATGACATCATTGCTTAGCATCGCTCTGGACATGCCGTTCTGTAGGCTGCTGGACTAATGAGACCTAAAGCCTATACAATAGAGAGCGGCAGAGCAGGGAGATCTGCTGCAGAATGTAACTGCTTCAGCATGCTGCGCATGCTGATACAGCTTAAAGTAGCATAGTACTGGATGGGCCACTAAGAGCGCAGGGCCTGCAGCAACCGCACCTACTGCCCCTAGTAGCTAGGCTACTGCTTAGATTGTATAACGCGGCACGGAGTGGTAGCCTAGGGCGAGGCACTTGGCTGTCACGGGTGTGTTGCCACGAAGATCGTCACGAGTACACAGCCTGACTTCTCGCAGCTGACTTGTTGGTGCTTTGTGTTTCTCGGCAGTGAGGGAGTTAATTCTCTCTCTCTCTCTGGGCTAGATGAGGTCCAGCCTCGCCCAGCTGCAATCAATACTTCTGTAGTGAGACTCCTTCATATACCTGCTGGTCTGTTTGGGAGGTGTCGGTGAAAGCATTTCATTCAGACTGACAGAGCGGATCGTGGTGTTTGGAGTTGCTGAGATAAGTGTATTTGGAAGTGTTTTTTCCCTTTCCTCGCTTTATCATTTATCTCCTTTCCCGTTGGTTTTCCCTCTGTTGTAGTTGAGAAGTTGTTTGTATGCAAGGTGGTTTTGGTTTTTCCCTTGTACTGTCTCGTTCGTCTAAATACTGTGTTTGGGCATATTATTTCTTGTTCCCTTTGGTTGTGATCGGGGTCCTTCTCAGGACTAGATTACTGAGGTGCAGGGATCTTCAGGAGGTAGGGGTTACGCTGGCGGCCTGGACCTCTGTACCTTTAACAGTACCTCCAGGTTGAGGGATTAGTCAGGGCCCCAGCTTAGGGTCAGCTTAGGCCCCCTACCTCCAGTATACAGAGACAGCGTGACATTTTCACCGACCCACTTAGTTTTTCTCCAGCTACTATGGATCCAGTAGCCGGTCTAGCTCGGCAATTGCAGAGTTTGTCCATGGAGCTGGCGGACGTTAGGTCCAAGGTTTGGCATCCTCAGGAGCAAGCCGGACCAGAACCTAAAGTAGCTCTCCCTGATAGGTTCACTGGGGGGCGGGACAAGTTTTTTGTTTTCCGGGAGGCATGTAAATTGTACTTTCGGCTGCGGCCTCGGTCATCGGGGAGTGAAGAACAAAGGGTGGGAATTGTCATCTCGCTCCTACAAGGGGACCCACAATCTTGGGCGTTCTCTCTTCCCCCGGGTTCCCCGGCTCTCCAGTCAGTGGATAGGTTTTTCGCTGCCCTGGGACTCGTATATGATGACCCAGATCGGATCTCCCTTGCTGAGTCTAAGTTACGTAGGATCCAGCAGGGAGATCGTCCGGCGGAGGAATTCTGTTCGGAGTTCCGTAGGTGAGCCACGGACACCCAGTGGAATGACCCGGCTCTTAGGAGCCAGTTTTGTCATGGTTTATCCGACAAATTGCAGGATGTGTTGGCACAGTATGACTCTCCCGTGTCTCTGGAAGCCGCTATGGCCCTCGCTATTCGCGTGGACAGACGGCTTCGGGAGAGGTGCGGGATAACTCTACCCCCTGTGATGACTCCACCTCCTACAAGGTCCCCTCATATGGTGGTTCCCCTGGTCAGTCCAGAGGAGCCTATGCAATTAGGAGGGACATCATTTCGGGGGAGGGGACCGGTGGTGTGCCATAAGGCAGGAAGGTGTTTCTTCTGCGGGAGAAAGGGACATTTTATTGGGGGGTGTCCATCCCGTCCCTTGCAGAGTGAAGAGTCGTCGGAAAACTGTTGATCCCAGGTTGTGTGGTGGACGACAATCTGGGAGTAGGTATTTCGTCCCTAGGTTCGTCTCAGTTTCTCGTACCGGCGGAGGTGGTGGTGGGTACGAGAACTGAGAGGATATCTGTTCTTCTGGATAGTGGGGCCGGGGCTAATCTGGTTGATGCTCGGTTTGCCCGGGTTCAAGGTATGCGGTTGAGTGAGTTGGCTAAACCCATCCCCATATTCTCGATCGATGCCAGGCCTCTCGGGCAGGGAAGTTTTTTGCAAGTTGTGCATGACGTAAAACTTCAAGTGGGGGCAATACATAAAGAACTGTTGTCTTGCTACGTGTTGGAGGGTCTTCCCACTCCTATTGTGTTGGGCCTTCCTTGGTTAGCTAAGCATAACCCGGTTATTAATTGGCAAACCAGGGAGATAAGCCAATGGAGTAAATTCTGTAATAAAAACTGCATGAACACGGTCATTGGTGCGGTTACTCCTTGGGTCTTACCTCCATTTCTGGCGGACTTTGAGGATGTATTCTCGGAGAAAGGGTGTCAGGAACTACCTCCTCATCGCGTGTATGACTGTTCTGTAAAACTGCTCCCTGAGGCCAAGTTACCTAAAGCTAGGTTGTATAACCTTTCTGGTCCTGAGAGGCAGGCCATGAAGGATTATATCTCAGAAAGTCTGGCTAAGGGGCATATTAGACCTTCATCTTCACCGGTGGCTGCGGGGTTCTTCTTTGTTAAGAAGAAAGATGGAGGCCTACGCCCTTGCCTGGATTTCCGTGAACTTAATCGGATTACGGTCCGAGATCCGTATCCGCTCCCACTTATTCCCGATCTCTTTAATCAGATCGTGGGCGCCAAATGGTTTTCTAAGTTGGATCTCAGGGGGGCGTACAATCTGATTAGGATGAAGGAGGGGGATGAGTGGAAGACGGCGTTTAACACTCCGGAGGGGCATTATGAGAACCTTGTCATGCCATTCGGTCTGACTAATGCCCCGGCGGTGTTCCAACACTTTGTTAATGACATTTTTCGCCGCTTGGTGGGACAGTTTGTTGTCATATATCTGGATGATATCCTAATTTACTCGCCGGATCTGGTGTCTCATCAGGAGCACGTTAGGCAGGTGTTACAGATCTTGCGGGATAATAAACTGTATGCCAAGTGGGAAAAGTGTGTGTTCGCCGTACAGGAACTTCAGTTTTTAGGCTTCCTGGTTTCAGCGTCCGGTTTTCGTATGGACCCTGGGAAAGTGCGGGCAGTTCTTGAGTGGGATCGGCCAGAGAATCTTAAGGCACTACAACGTTTCCTGGGGTTTGCTAATTATTACCGGAAGTTCATTCGTAATTTCTCGTCCATGGTTAAGCCTCTCACTGACATGACTAAAAAGGGGACGGATTTTTCTAGGTGGTCTGACAAGGCTTGTCAAGCATTCTCCTCTTTGAAAAAATGTTTTGCCTCGGCGCCCATACTCATTCAACCTGATGCGTCTCAGCCATTCATTGTAGAGGTAGACGCTTCTGAGGTAGGGGTGGGAGCAGTATTGTCAAAGGGTTCGTCCCCTGGTAAGTGGCATCCGTGCGCCTTTTTCTCTAAAAAATTGTCGTCCGCTGAGAGGAATTACGATGTCGGCAATAGGGAACTCTTGGCCATTAAGTTAGCTTTTGAGGAGTGGCGCCATTTTCTGGAGGGGGCTGTTCATCTGGTCACCGTCATCACCGATCACAAGAACCTGCTATATCTGGAGTCCGCGAAACGTCTGAATCCCAGACAAGCTAGGTGGTCATTGTTTTTTACCAGGTTTAATTTTGTCGTTACATATCGTCCTGGGTCAAAAAATTTAAAGGCGGATGCCTTATCTCGTAGTTTCCCGGGGGCCGGGAATACGGACGACCCGATTCCTATCCTTCAGGAGGGGGTGGTGGTTTCGGCAGTATGCTCTGAGCTGGAGGAGGAGGTATTGGAGGCTCAGGGGGACGCCCCTGTTGGACCTCCAGGGAGATTGTTTGTTCCAGATCAGTTGCGACAAAAGGTGATCGAGGCACACCATAACTCAGTTTTTGCAGGACACCCGGGGAGTAAAGCTACTGTGGATCTCCTCTCGCGTCGGTTTTGGTGGCCTAATTTACATAAGGAGGTGGTAACTTTTGTCGCGTCCTGTGGGGTTTGTGCGCGCTCTAAGACCTCACATACCCGTCCGTCTGGGGCCCTCTTACCTTTGAAGATCCCGGAGCGTCCTTGGACTCATCTGTCTATGGACTTTATTACGGACCTCCCTCCGTCTTCGGGTAAAACGGTCATACTCGTTGTAGTGGACAGGTTCAGCAAGATGGCACATTTTATCGCTCTTCCGGCTCTCCCTATGCTAAAACTCTTGCGCAGGTGTTCATTGGGGAGATTGTGAGGCTTCACGGGGTACCCTCCGAGGTGGTGTCTTATCGGGGGTCTCAGTTTGTGTCTAAGTTCTGGAAGGCGTTTTGTGCACGGCGGGGGATGCAGTTGTCATTCTCATCGGCTTTTCATCCTCAGACCAATGGTCAGACGGAACGTATGAACCAGAGCTTGGAGACATATCTCCGGTGTTTTGTGTCAGAGAACCAGGAGGACTGGGCTTTTTTCTTACCTCTGGCAGAGTTTGCTCTTAATAATAGGCGGAGCGAGTCCACTGGTAAGTCCCCGTTTTTTGGGGCATATGGTTTTCACCCCCAGTTTTGTACTTTCAGTGGGGGGGGCTCTTCGGGGGTTCCTGAGGAGGAAAGATTTTCCTCATCACTCGCTTCAGTATGGAGAGGGGTGCTGAAGAATCTGAATACTATGGGGAACCGATACAAACGTATGGCTGATAGGAGGAGAGTGTCTGGTCCGGACCTAAGTGTGAACGATCGGGTATGGTTGTCTACCAGGAATATAAAACTTAAGGTTCCCTCCTGGAAACTGGGTCCCAGGTTCATCGGGCCGTACAGAATCAGTTCTATTATTAATCCGGTGGCATTCCGTCTTGACCTCCCCCCTACGTTTAAAATTCACAACGTGTTTCACAGATCATTGCTTAAGAGGTATGTGGCGCCGGTGGTACCGTCACTTTTACCTCCCCCTCCAGTGGTTGTCAATGGTAACTTGGAGTTCCAGGTATCGAGGGTCATTGATTCACGCTTTAATCGCCGGTCCCTTCAGTACCTGGTTCATTGGAAGGGGTATGGTCCTGAGGAGAGGATGTGGGTTCCTGCGTCGGATATTAACGCAGACCGATTAGTTCGGGCCTTCCACACGACTCACCCGGATAAACCTGGCCCTGAGGGTCCAGAGGCCCCTCGTAGAAGGGGGGGTACTGTCACGGGTGTGTTGCCACGAAGATCGTCACGAGTACACAGCCTGACTTCTCGCAGCTGACTTGTTGGTGCTTTGTGTTTCTCGGCAGTGAGGGAGTTAATTCTCTCTCTCTCTCTGGGCTAGATGAGGTCCAGCCTCACCCAGCTGCAATCAATACTTCTGTAGTGAGACTCCTTCATATACCTGCTGGTCTGTTTGGGAGGTGTCGGTGAAAGCATTTCATTCAGACTGACAGAGCGGATCGTGGTGTTTGGAGTTGCTGAGATAAGTGTATTTGGAAGTGTTTTTTCCCTTTCCTCGCTTTATCATTTATCTCCTTTCCCGTTGGTTTTCCCTCTGTTGTAGTTGAGAAGTTGTTTGTATGCAAGGTGGTTTTGGTTTTTCCCTTGTACTGTCTCGTTCGTCTAAATACTGTGTTTGGGCATATTATTTCTTGTTCCCTTTGGTTGTGATCGGGGTCCTTCTCAGGACTAGATTACTGAGGTGCAGGGATCTTCAGGAGGTAGGGGTTACGCTGGCGGCCTGGACCTCTGTACCTTTAACAGTACCTCCAGGTTGAGGGATTAGTCAGGGCCCCAGCTTAGGGTCAGCTTAGGCCCCCTACCTCCAGTATACAGAGACAGCGTGACATTGGCTCCTCCTTTTATGCCTGGAGCGCTACATGAAAGTGTGAGTCCTGCCTGAGTGTTGGTGTTAGCGCTTTGAGGGCCTTACACTAGTGATGAGCGAGCACTAAAATGCTCAGGTGCTCGAAGCTCGGAATGCCATCCCAGCGTGGGAGAATTCTCCTGCTCAAGCGCTGAGCGCAGGAGAATTCTCCCACGCTGTCAGTGACAGCCAGTGCATGAGGTGAGCTGAGTTCATTGAACATAAACTCGGCTAATCTGGATGCCGTCACAGCGAGACACTGAGGAGCTTCACTGAGGAGCTTCTCAGTGTCTGCGGCATGGCAAGGTGGATGGCAGCGTTCTGCTATGATCCAGCCTGTCAACATTAAATGAATGTGTCTTTATTTCAATTAAATAACTTTATTCTGGGTGTTTGTGTTTTTTTTTTAACTTTGACTATGGGGTTAGTAATGGGGGTGTGTTAAAGACTCCCCTCCTAACCTGGGCTTGATGTCAGCTGGCATTATAAGCTGACATCAACCCCAACCCTATTACCCCACTGCCACCGCTACATGGCAGTGGGAAGAGTGAGGCTAAGTGCCAGAATTGGCACATCCTATGGATGCGCCATTTCTGGCGTGACTGACGGCTGGTGTTTCTAGCCTGGGAGGGGGCCAATATTCATGCCACATTTCCTGGGCTATTAATATCAGCCCCCAGCTGTCTGACTAGCCTTTGCTAGCTATTAAAACAGGGGGGCCCCACGTCATTCTTTTGGGGGGGTCCCCCATTTTAATAGCTAGTAAAGGCTAGGTATTCAGCTGGGGGCTGATATTAGTAGCCTGGGAAGCTCCGTGGGTATTATCCCCTTCCCAGGCTTCAAACATCTGCCCCAGCCATCTGCTTAACCTCCGCTAGAGACTAAAATTACGGGGAACCCCACGCCAATTTTTTTTATAAATAAATCCTTTATTTTAACACTAAATGACAAGTACAGTAACCAATAGTGTTGAGCCACCCCCGTAGTGTTCGAGTTCGGTTCGGTTCGTCGAACACCCGTGTGTTCGCCGAACTGTTCGTCGAACTGTTCGTCGAACACCTTCGAACACCGTTAAAACCAATGGCAGGCAAACAAAAACACATAGAAACACATAGAAAACACCTTCAAAGGTGTCCAAAAGCTGACAAACTGCTCAGAAGACACAACTAACACATGGAAAAGTGACAAGTACATATAGTCATGCGAAAAGAAAGAGGTGGAGGAGTAAAAGGAGGGGGAGACACAGATATAGGCATGTCATGCCCTTCTAAAATCCAAAAGGTGAGAAGCCGAGACGGCCAGTCCACTCCTGCCCGTGCCACCTCCGTGTCGCCGGGTTTGTGCCAGAGTCGCGGTGAACCCTGACGGCCAGCCCCCCTCTCCCAATACTGGTGCCTGTCCGCTGGTGGGTCGAGAGAGCCCCCCTGTGGTGGAGGCAGCTCTAAGCTTTTTAATTTAAATTGTCCCTCTAATTTGAATGAATACACTTTAAATCCATTTACAAGGATCTATTGGAGGGCAAGTCTCATGCCAGCAGCCGCGTAATTCCAGCTCCAGTAGCGTCCACTAAAGCTGCTGCAGTTAAAAAGCTTTTATAAGGATCGAGCTCGGCTGTCCACCGCAAGGCATCCTAGTGCCAGTCCCAGCCCCTATGCCTTGGGGTGCCTCCTGATGCTCTTCACTGAGTATCCCGTGGTCCCGAAGCATTTCCTTTGAAAAAATTAAGTGTCCAAACTACAGGTGGTGTAGCTTGCTTAACAGCCGGGATAATCCGCTGACTAGCAGACACTGCTACTAGGCACAAAGTATTTCCTGGGCTAGATGCAGTTAAAAATTTGTAAGTAGATACTCTCGTTGGATGCTGAGAAAGCATTCCATAGAGTCTCCTGGCACGCCATATATGATTCTCTTAAAAAGCTTGGGGTAGGGGTCTAGGGGACCCTTTTATAGCCAAAATCACGGCCCTGTATCACAATACGTCACCTAGGCTGAAGATAAATGGAACTGTAGCACCGAGGGCTCGGTTGCTACAGACGTATTGCACCTCACCCAGAGGTGTGATATCTCACTCTCAGATAAGGATGGAGTGTGGATCAGGACCCGACACCTGCATGCATTACACCACATTGCCGTGGGGCAGGGCGACCAATATGCCCCTGAGATGGGCACGACAGTCCCTGTCCCTGGCTGGAGTGGGGGGAGGGAACACTGAGGAAGGGGAACCCTGCAGTGCAGGAGCAGGGAGGAAGCAGTTCCTGGGTGCATTGAGAAGGGAGTATAAAAGGTGGGCACCATCTTAGTTCAGTGCAGAGAAGTCTGAGCAGAAGTGGCAGGGAGCAGGGGCTCTGCATGAGCTCTGCTCCGGAGGCGGGCCTAGTAACAGAGGCCCAGGCCTGCAAGAGGGAGAAGGAAGGAAGAGGAGCGGAGAAGGCTCCAGGAACGAGGAATGAAGGGATCCCAGGGGTGCGGACGGGCGAGTCGCCACCGCACGCCCGAATCCACCTGCGTGGAGGGGTCAGGCCAAAGGGGGAGACCGGTCCCCGAACTAGTGGAGGCAGGAAACGACCCTCAGCTAGAAACCGGAGGCTCTGACATTTTATGTGGCGCAGCCCCTTGCTCCACCCGCTAGGAAGGCACCACATAGGGTCAGGGAAACTGGCGCCAAGTTTACCAAGAGGAGGCCCGAGGCAGCCGGACAGAAGTGTTGGTAAGAAAGGCCAGACAAAGGACACACAAAGGGGGTCCTGTGAAGCGCTCCAAAGTTATCTGGGAGTTGTCTGAGCCCCTCACCTGGTGAGCACAGTACGATGTGGGCAGCCGTTACCTGCAGACGTGGTCTGGATAATAAGAACTGTGAGTAAAGGCCCTGAACTGCATCACTGACTCCGTGTCGTTATTGCTGCTGCCCTGCACCATCACCCCCATCCTCCGCATACACTGCCCTGAGGCTATACTCCTCCCGTGGGGAGTTATGCTACGCTCTGCTGCACCCACAAAACCAGCCTTAGCGGTCTGCCCTGTAGCGGCGGTTCACTCTGACCGCAATCCACGGGTGGCGTAGTCGGACATTTAAACATCAAAACCACATAAATAGTTCCGCCACTGGTTTGACCGCCCTGAGCCATGGAACCGGATCGCCGCCACGAAGACTACAACCACCAGCATCCACCAAAAAGGGTCCGGCTCCGGGTGTCCCAAGGCCCAGGGGGTGCGTCAGAACATTTTCATCACCTTTCACAATCACCAATGGGACAAGGCAGGGATGTCCTCTGTCCCCTCTCTTATACATCCTAGTGACGGAGCACCTGCTCTCATCAATTCGCCATAACCCCAATATTAGGTGGATTGAGGTGGGAGGCACCGAGTACAAGTGCTCTCTATTTGCTGATGATGTCCTAGTATATATCACTCAATCACATATATCCATCCCTGCTGTTATGGCTGAAATAGATCACTTTGTTACATGGTAAAATTTTAAAATCAATGCAGCGAAGTCTGAGGCCCTCGATGTCTCCCTCCCTAAATCCATATAGGATTCCATCCAGTCCAACTTTCCCTTTGCCTGGCCCTCACAGGGTATCAAATACTTAGGAATTCCTATTCATAGAGACCTCTCCCATCTATGTTATCTTAATTTTGGGCCCTTTATTGAACAATTCCATACAGACCACGGTTGGCAAGTTAGAACTGTAAGATTCACTACGTGAACCACTGGTGTTTTGTGGAAAAGCACATGTACACCGCGTTCCAAATTATTATGCAAAAAGTGTTTAGGAGTGATAAGGGAAGAATTTGTTTGTTTGTCAGTTAAACTCATTGATGGTGATGTGTGTCAGGGCTCTTTATATCACTGTAAGCAATTGCAGACACCTGTGCTAATTAGTTTGGCAGGTGTGTCCAATGAAAGGCAAGACTACTTAAGAAGGCTCTCTCACATTATTAAGCAGCCTACATTTTCTGCCAAAATGGGAAAGAAAAAGGATGTGTCGGCTGCTGAGAAGCAACAAATTGTGGAGTGTTTAGGTCAAGGCATGACTACAATCAACATTGTGCGATCATCAGGATGAAGTGTCTTGGCAATCAAGAAGTATGTAGCTGATTCACAGTACACACGTGTGCGTGCTGATAAGGGCAAATTGAGGACTCTTTCCTACAGGCAATTACTTCAGGTTGAAAGAGCAGCGGCAAAAAAGCCTTGTCATAGCAGCAGACAAGTTTTTGAAGCTGCTTGTGCCTCCAACGTCCCCCGAACAACAAGATGCAGGGTCCTTCAGAGGTTTGCAGCTGTGCATACGCCATCCTGTCGACCTCCTCTATCCACTTCACACAAGCAGAAACGGCTCCAGTGGGCCAAACATTACATGAAGACTGATTTCAAAACTGTTTTGTTCACGGATGAGTGCCGTGCAGCGCTCGATGGTCCAGATGAATGGAGTGGAGGATGGCTGGTTGATGGACACCCCACGCAAACACGGCTACAGCGCCAACAAGGAGGAGGTGGAGTAATGTTTTGGGCTGGAATCATGGGGAGAGAGATTGTCGGCCCCTTTAGGATCCCTGAAGGCGCTAAAGATGAACTCCATAATGTATGTGGATTTTCTCAAACAGCACTTCCTGCCATGGTTCAAGAAGAAGAACCGTGTATTTCACAGCAAGATCATTTTTCTGCATGATAATGCACCATCTCATGCTGCACATAAAACATCTGCATCTCTGGCTGATATGGGCATAAAAGGGGACAAACTTATGGTGTGACCCCCATGCTCCCCTGACCTCTACCCCATTCAGAACCTTTGGAGCATCATTAAAAGGAGTGTCTATGATGGCGGGAGGCAGTTCACATCTAATCAACAGCTCTGGGAGGGTATTCTGTCCTCATGCAAAACAATTGAAGTAGAAACCATCCAAAACCTGACAAATTCAATGGACGAGAGAGTTCAGAAGCTCCTTTCGAACAAGGGGTCCTATGTGAAAATGTAACATCACCTAGAATAAAGTTTTGAGTTGAAAACTGTTTGATTTCAGTTTCTAACAACCTGCTAATGCTTATAATTTCAAAAATGACCATTTTTTTGGTCTTTATTAAAATAAAAAGGTTGATCGAAAAGTTTGGGGGATCTAAGAGTGTGGCAACCCAGTAGTCATGATTACTTCGAATTCTGACAATATGAGGGTCATGCTGCAGGTAGTGCAGCAAGAAGGCACTTATGTGTCTTGCGCATCTCGGAGCCCCAAAATTATTTTCCGGGCTAGATGCAGCTAAAAATTATTTTTAATTTTAAATCTGGTGAAGCTTATTATAGATGGCCTAATAGGATCAGTGCTGCACACTGCTACAAAGCCCAAATTATTTTCCAGTCAAGATACAGATAAACATGATTAGTAATTTGAAAGCTTAAAACGGTTGGTAGAGTGATTTTAACCAATCATCAAGCTTTTACTCTCCCCAGGATGACACAGGGGTAGAAAAGTCGTTTCGGATCCATGATTTGTTCATCTTTATGAACGTGAGTCTGTCTACATTATCAGTGGAGAGCCGCGTGCGCTTATCTGTCAGCACACCACCAGCAGTGCTGAACACACGTTCAGACAGAACGCTGGCTGCGGGGCATGACAAGATCTCCAAGGCGTAAGTGGCTAGCTCCGGCCATTTATCCAGATTGGAAGCCCAAAAAGAGCAAGGGTCCAGTGACACAGTCGTGGCTTCAATGTTTACTTGGAGATACTCCTGTACCATCGTCTCTATGCGTTGACTATGTGTCAGACTTCTTGTCTCCTGTGGCCTTGCAAAGGATGGGCTAAAAAAGTGGTGAAATGATTCCGCAAAATTGATGTTACCAGCAGATACTGTGGTTCTGTTACGGTTTGAGTGCTGAACACTTGACGGTCCCACGGTTGGCAAGTTGGAACTGTGAGATTCACTACGTGCACCACTGGTATTTTGTGGAAAAGCACATGTAAGATTCTGCAACAGTCTCTGCTGATACTCCTGCATGCGTGCATCCCTTTCTATGGCAGGAATAATTTCTGAAAATTTACTTTTGTACCGGGGATCTAACAGTGTGGCAACCCAGTAGTCAGGATTATTTCTAATTCTCACAATTCGAGGGTCATGTTGCAGGTAGTGCAGCAAGAAGGCACTCATGTGTGTTGCGCATCCAGGAGCACCAAGTCCCTGTTGTGTTGGTGGCGAGGTAACAATCATGCTTCCTTCCTCTGTCCTCTCCCCCCAACCTCGCACAACAGAAATGTGATCAAGGTCTCCCTCATCTGATGAGTCTTCCATCAGTTCGTCCTCCACTTCTTCCTGGGCTCCTGCACCTTCCTCACTAGTTTGGCTGCTACCATGCGCCCTGGTAAAATCATCTCCCCCACCCTCACATGCCTGCCGCCTTGGTGCTGCCGACCGTCTGGACCTTGCAGATGTTAGCCCTTCCGCATACAACTCCTCCTCCTCTACTTCCTCCACCTCCTCTTGTGCCACCACCTGACTCCGAATTCTGTTTAACATGTGCTCCAGCATGTAAATCACCGGAATAGTCATGCTGATAATGGCATCGTCAGCACTAAACATCTTCGTCGCCATTTCAAAACTGTGCAGAAGGGTGCATAGGTCCCTGATCTGAGACCACTCCTCCAGCGTGATTTGCCCCACCTCTGAATCTCGTTGGCCCAGGCTATACGTCAGAACGTATTGCACCAGGGCTTGTCGGTGCTGCCACAGTCGCTGCAACATGTGCAGAGTTGAATTCCACCGGGTAGGCACATCGCATTTTAGCCGGTGAAGTGGCAGGCCCAACAACTTCTGTAGAGATGTAAGTCGCTGAGCTGCGGAATGCGAACGGCGGAAGTGAGCACACAGCGACCGTGCCCTCTGCAGAAGGCCATCTAGTCTGGGATAGTGGGCTAAAAATTGCTGGACAACCAGGTTCAACACGTGAGCCATACAAGGCACGTGTGTGACATTGCCCCGGCGAAGGGCCGCACCCAGGTTTGCAGCATTGTCGCACACGGCCTTCCCTGGTTTCAGGTCCAGTGGAGACAACCATTCATGAAATTGGTTCTCCAGAGCTGACCACAACTCCTCAGCTGTGTGACTCACATTTCCCAGACATTTCAATGTAAAAACCGCCTGATGACGTTGAGCCCTACTGCCAGCATAGTAAGGAGGTGTGCAGGATCCCTTCTGCGCAGTTAGAAAGCTTGTGGCATGACCAGACAGGATTTGGGTGCAGGTGGAAGACCGAGAGGAGGTTGAGGAGGCAGAAGCAGTGGAGGAACTTTGACATAAAGAGGATTGACGCACAACTCGTGGGGACGGCAAGACTTGGACAGCAGCCCCTTGTCCTGCTGTCACCATAGTTACCCAGTGCCCAGTCAGCGACATGTAACGCCCCTGTCCATGCCTACTCGTCCAAGTGTCTGTGGTGAAATGCACCCTGTCACACACAGAGTTTCTCAAAGAAGCGGTGATGTTGTGTGCGACATGCTGGTGGAGCGCAGGCACACCTTTCTTTGAGAAGTAGTGCCGACTGGGCATCTGGTACTGGGGCACTGCGACGGACATAAGGTCTCGAAAATCCTCTGTGTCCACCAGGCGGAAAGGCAGCATTTCTGTAGCCAAGAGCTTGCAGATGGTGAAATTCAACCTCTTAGCTTTCTCATGGCTAGGAGGAAATGGTCTTTTACTTGTCCACATCTGAGGGACCGAGGGCTGGCTATTGTGCTTAGACGGGGTTGATAAGGGTGTCCCCGGCAAACTGCCGGTCTGTGAGGAAGATGCAGGCGGACATGTTAGGTTGCCTTGATCCAAAGGTGGTGCTATCGATGTCGGACAGCGCTCAAGACCAGCTGGTTTTACCACCTCCAAAGAAAATGATGACCTGCCAATCACGCTGGCTGTTGCGGGTAAAGAGGTGGCAGGTCTGCGCCCCAAAACAGGTGTGACTGCTGTCCCCCCAGTCACAGAGGATGAAGAGGCCGCGGATGCACAAGATATGGCAGACGGTGGTTGGCCCGGCCGGCTAGGCCGCATTGTAGCACACTGAGCTTCCCACTGCAACTTATGCTTCATGTCCATGTGCCGGTTCATGCATGAAGTACTCAAACTATGTATTTTTTGGCCTCTACTTAGCTTTTGCTGACAAATGTTACAGATAACACGAGTTGGGTCATCTTTATCGATCTGAAAAAATGCCCAGGCTATGCAAGGCTTAGCACCCATGCGACCTGAAGAGCCACCATGACTTGTGGTGAGAGGCAGAGTTGTGTTTGAGGATGCAGTTGTTGACGTGCTTCCAGTACTACGTCTCTGTCCAGGAAGGCGCAACCTGACCTCGTCGTCACTAGCATCTTCCTCCACCTCCTCTGCTGACCTCATCTCTTGGCTGACTGTGGGTTGACAGTAAGTGGGATCTCCGACCTCATCATCATCACCCTGTGCGTTATCACACCCGTCGTCCTCAGAGCCAACCTGTTCCTGCCCTGACAAAAAACTAAAGTTGTCGCTCCAATCAGGTATTTGAGTCTTATCATCGTCTTCCTCATTGTCTCCACCAACAGGAGTTACAGTTTGGGAATGAGGGTCTACATTATGGTCAGAACCTTCTGCGTCTGGTCCTGGATCCGACTCATAAAGATTCTGGGCGTCAGTGCAGATCATTTCCTCGTCTGGATTCACAGAAGCGCTGGAGTCGACCTCTGATTCCCAGGCTATAGTATGAGTAAACAGCTCTGCAGACTCAACCATCTGTTCTACCTCATACTCAGACGGGCAGCTGGAGATTTGGGAGCTGTGAGGAAGCAAGTGCGATTTGGGTGACACCTTTGAGGACTGGAGTATTTGTGATGTTGAAGTTGATGTGGAGGAGAGCCCACTTAAAGGAGCACTTGATATCCGTTGAAGCACCTGCTGTTTTTGTGCCTCATCTGGAATTTGTAGCGATTGGCGTGGCTGTAAGAAAGGGATCTAATCACATTGTCCGCTAAAAGAAGTAGACATTTTAGTTTGGCTGGAAGATGGTCTTTCTTCTGCACCTACCCCACGGACACAACCTTTTTTCCCCTTCCCAACACGCCTATTCCCCTTTCCACCAGCAGCAGGCCTTTTTCCACTCATTTTGGTGGTTAACTAATTCACAACTCTGGAGTTGTTTGCACAAAAAAACAATGGATGGTAACCGAGCAGAGCTGAGTGGCCAAACTGTGGTATTAGGCCAAAACTATTGGCTGGGTTAGATGCAGAAAAAAAATATTTTTAATTTGCAACCTGATGGAGGTCAGTATAGATGGACTAATAGACCAAGTCCCACACACCGCTAGAAGCCCAAATATTTTTTCAGAGCTAGATGCAGAAAATTTTTTTATTCAATTTGCAACCTGATGGAGGTCAGTATAGATGGACTAATAGACCAAGTCCCACACACTGCTAGAAGCCCAAATATTTTTTCAGAGCTAGATGCAGAAAAAAATTATTTTTAATTTGCAACCTGATGGAGGTCAGTATAGATGGACTAATAGACCAAGTCCCACACACCGCTAGAAGCCCAAATATTTTTTCAGAGCTAGATGCAGAAAAAAATTTTATTCAATTTGCAACCTGCTGGAGGTCAGTATAGAAGGACTAATAGAACAAGTCCCACACACTGCTAGAAGCCCAAATATTTTTTCAGAGCTAAATGAAGAAAAAAATTATTTTTAATTTGCAACCTGATGGAGGTCAGTATAGATGGACTAATAGACCAAGTCCCACACACTGCTAGAAGCCCAAATATTTTTTCAGAGCTAGATGCAGAAAAAAATTATTTTTAATTTGCAACCTGATGGAGGTCAGTATAGATGGACTAATAGACCAAGTCCCACACACCGCTAGAAGCCCAAATATTTTTTCAGAGCTAGATGCAGAAAATTTTTTTATTCAATTTGCAACCTGATGGAGGTCAGTATAGATGGACTAATAGACCAAGTCCCACACACTGCTAGAAGCCCAAATATTTTTTCAGAGCTAGATGCAGAAAAAAATTATTTTTAATTTGCAACCTGATGGAGGTCAGTATAGATGGACTAATAGACCAAGTCCCACACACTGCTAGAAGCCCAAATATTTTTTCAGAGCTAGATGCAGAAAAAATTATTTTTAATTTGCAACCTGATGGAGGTCAGTATAGATGGACTAATAGACCAAGTCCCACACACCGCTAGAAGCCCAAATATTTTTTCAGAGCTAGATGCAGAAAAAAATTATATTCAATTTGCAACCTGCTGGAGGTCAGTATAGAAGGACTAATAGAACAAGTCCCACACACTGCTAGAAGCCCAAATATTTTTTCAGAGCTAAATGAAGAAAAAAATTATTTTTAATTTGCAACCTGATGGAGGTCAGTATAGATGGACTAATAGACCAAGTCCCACACACTGCTAGAAGCCCAAATATTTTTTCAGAGCTAGATGCAGAAAAAAATTATATTCAGTTTGCAACCTGATGGAGGTCAGTATAGATGGACTAATAGAATGATGCTATGCCCAAAAGATTTTACTTCACTAGGTGCAGTAAAAAAATTGGTATTCTATACACAGGTGGTATATCTTGCAACACAGATAGGCTACTCCACTGACTAACACACTCTGCAATAGGCCAAAAAGGATTAGCTTTGCTAGATTCAGCCAAATGCTGTGAAAAAAACTTGCACAGCACTGGCACAGACCTGCCTAGCAAAAACTGATAGGAACTGATGTAACCTAGTCCTGAAAAGGACTCCAATTACAATTAGTCTTTACTCCCACAATCTATCTATTTAAGAGCACAGACCTGCTTGATAAAAGTCGTAGGAAATGCTGTAACCTAGTCCTTAAAAGGACTGCAATCACAACTATTCCCTACTCCCAAGCTATCTGTATATTTGTGCGAAAATTGGCTTGAAATTAACAAGGTATAGCGCACACAGCAACAGCGGTGCCGTCTAACACGCAGCTGCAGCAGTGAGAAAATGGTGGCGACGGGGAAAATGGCTTGGTCTTATAGGGCAAGGACATGTGACATACACTGCCAATCACACATGCCCTTGCTTGTGTGAAAAAAAGCACTTCGCTCCGTGTGTGCGCTGCTGATAGGCTGACAGATTGCACCTCCCCACTGCAAATGCGGGAAAGAGAAAAAAAAATGGAGATCTTCATTGTTCCTGCAGAGATCCATCCCCTGCCCCTCCCCCCGCCCCGCTGTACACTCAAACTGCGTATTAACATTAATTTTCATCATTACTGAGAAAAAATCCAGTTATGATTTTGGTGCACGAACAGTTATCGAACATAACCTCGAACAGCCGAATTTTTCTCAAATTGTTCGTGTTCGCCGACCGGCTCGAACACCGCCCAAAACAGCTCAAATTTGAGATTGGCGAACAGTTCGAGTAGAACAACGCTCATCTCTAGTAACCAACACTATCGCTGTACTTATTATGTATGTGACTGACATGTTTCTATCTATCTAATCTATGTGTGAAGCTCTATTCTTTCGGTTCTAAATTGTCGGGTACCGGTGTATGCCGTTGCTGAATAGACGGCTTTTCATGTTTCACTGTGAGCACTGTTCCCATCCATTTGGGCAATCACTTTAATGCCACAACCACCATGGCTGTGGCATTACAGTGCATGGCAGACAATCCCTGCATGATTGGTGCTCTAAATAGCGCCAGACATGCAGGACGGGGACACGAGCTCCCGCCCGAGCATCACGCAAGTACTCGGCGAGCTCCGAGCATCTTGAGTACTGAGATGCTCGGTCGAGTACCGAGCAGTGGCGAGCATGCTTGCTCATCACTACCTTACACCCATGTAGATCACCTGTAGCTAGTGGCATTGGCTGGTCAAAAAGGACCATAGGTTCCACAGTTATATAATGGAAACTCCCATTTCAAAACACAGTCTTTACTTAACGGTAACTTTTATGTACAAGGTATATCGGGTACAAGGTCTCATGGACATTTTATTTTCAGTATAAGGCATTTTTATACACACAGTATCCTTCCACTGAAATGTACTTTAGGGCAGGTGAAGTACACTGTTTTGCCCTACTTTGTCACTGCCTAGCTTGTCACCACAGTCTTGATCAGCAAGTTACTCTATTTGTTCAGCGGTTCCGTGTCCTATTTCTGCCAACACTGGTGCTCTGGACCTACTGCTCTGGACCCCCACTAGTACCTCGAACTCAGTCCTGTTTAGCTCTGTTATCGTTGGCGTTTCGCAATTTCAGGGTTTCTCATGTCACCTCGTTCCAGATACTGGAAGCCTGTGCTAGCATTTCTTCTGTGGTGTTGCTATCAGTGTGTCAAGAGTGGGAGAAGAGGGTAGCATTGACAATCCAACACAATGGGCAGCACTTTGAACACATTTTATAAGTGGTCATAAACTTGTAAGAAAGTCATGAAAGAATAAAGTTACGTTAAAACCAAGCACACCATTGTTTTTCTTATGAAATTCTCAATAAGTTTGATGTGTCACATAACCCTCTTCCCATTGAAAAAATAAAGTTGGATCCAAAATGGCCGACTTTCAAAATTGTCGCCAAGGTCACCCCCCATCTGGAAAAGTTTTCCCCATCCCATATACTAATGTGCCACAAACAGGAAGTTGATATCACCAACCATTCCCATTTAATTTAGGTGTATAAATATAAATGGCCTACCCTGTATATAAGGACCCTTTTCCTTTTCCGCAAGGCCACTCTGTCTCATCAGTCACTTCAGGATCTTGCTATTGCCTTGTCCTTAGTTTCCTTTTCCTGTAGTTCACCCAATACAACAGCACTTCTCACAGAAAACATCCTACTTGTTATTGATCTCAACCCTATCTAACTATCTACAGGTAGCAGTCACTTGCCCTAACACCAAGCTCCTTGCACTAAGGGCTAGTCCCAAACATTGACTCCTAATTTTCCCCTAATGTCATTACCTAACTACAGTCAACTATTCTATACTACCTACATTATATACTAAGCCCTAAACCATTCGTCCCGATATTATCACATCCTACACTGTGCATTTCTATTATTATGCATTACCTTTACATTACTTATACACTATACATATTACACTGCACATTACACAATATATGAAAAGACGCAAGACAGTACACATGACACGAGTGGTATCTTCAGGGGAAGAACTTTACAGTCCAGTCCGCCACCCTTACAAGTGTTCCTATTATCTTAATAATGAACATCTTCATTAAAATAAATCAAAATATATCAATTATTCCTTATATCAGATTTGTATTATCCAAAACTAAGTTAATATAATATTCAACCATTAGCTGAAATGTTTTTATTACATGTATTAGAAGGCAGAGAAAATGTATTTGTAAGAAATAAAGCAAATTATTCTTCTTACACTTATAGCCTCTAATATAAATGCAAGAGAAATAGTGGCTTAAGGTTCAAATTCAATGCAATTTGAAAGAAATTTTATCCCAATGAAGGTCTTCACAATGCTCTTTTATTTCATGTTTCTTTCTCGTTATCTCTTTACGTCCCTTTAATTCATGAGGCAAATTGTAGGTCTTTCCAAGCATCTGTAAACAATGGTGGAACAAAATGGTGGTATTATTAATTCAAAATGAACTAGAAGCTACTTAAACATTTGTCAATAACTTGTTTGATTTACAAAGAAACAGGCTATGTGAATTTGCTTGAATAGAAGAATGATTATTATCTGCATAAGGTCATTATTTCTGGAAAAAATGTGTTGTTCTTTTGCACAACCAGACTAAAGGAAATGTATGTATATCTATAAATTCTATTTACATATCAATACTCTTCACTATCAGTTATTTGTCTAAAATTTTAAATAAAATAGAACTAAAATGTAGTAAATATATTTAACAGGGTCACAAATGCTTGTGTTTTTAGAAGCTGTAATAGAAATTTTATATTTCAAAGAGCTTCAATAACTTCTAAAATTTATTCTAAATAAAATACTGTTTTGATTAATTGTCATGTGCTTTGTTCATTTCTTCTACAATTTTAAAGCACATTTGTAAAATCATAAAATGTAATGTGATACACAAAAAACATCAGCATTCCCCCCATAATACCTTCCTTTCCTTTTCTTATCTTATAATCATAGCAAAGAAATTAGGGTTATGTTCACACGTAGCGTTTTTTATGTGTTTTTGCACTTTTGCATTGCTTTCAACCAAGACAAATGCATTCACCGGGAAATGTCATTTTAACATTTTACAACTTATCTGGCCATGTGGTGTGTAACATGGGAACAGCATGGGGAAGACCCCTGGAAGCATCACTGATGCTTCCAGGGCATTGCATAAAAACTGTGGTCATCTCATCAGACGTGATCCTATATTACTGCGATAATAATACAGACATTTTTGGCAATCTAGCTGTGCCAAACACCACGGTCCAGAAACAGTGTCTACGGGTGACATCACTGCCTCCTCCACTGTTGTGCATGCACGCTAATCCCCTGTCCATTGTGCATGCGAAGATGCCTCCCGCCCTGCACCTGTCATTGCAGACTTGCAACCATCACCGTCCATGTCCTTGTCCCTTTGCAGCGTTGTCCCTACTACAGTCTTTGGAATGCAAGCGCAAATATGCAACCACTCACCCACCCATAGGCCTAAATACTAAACTGCCACATATCTGGACTGCTTGCTTGCACTTGAAATGTTGCCTTTTAGGCTCATGGAAGAGGAAGATTTCCAAAACCTCATGGTGGCAGCAGCCGGGTTTCCATACTCGGCCCAAGCCGCCACTATTACCCCTGGTATCGTCTCCGTCTTCCACAAGCTCGGGTCCCAGAACATTACCCATGTATTTCCCAGTACACTTAAGTGGGAAGGGCCGCCTAACCTCAAACACGTGGACAAGTGAATGTGGCCAGGAACGGCACATCTCACGGACGCATGTCACTGGGTTAATATTGTCCTCGGTCTCCTAGACATCAACCAAATTATTCATGATGACTGGATCATCCATCTCCTTAGCTTTGTGTTACTTGGAATGCAAGTGCAAGTATGCAGCCAGCTACCCACCCACACACAGGCCGCAATACTAAACTGCCACATTTCTGGACTGCTTGCTTGCACTTGAAATATTGCCTTTTAGGCTTGTTCACTTAAGTGAGAAGGACCATCTAACCACAAACACGTGGACAAGTGAATGTGGCCAGGGATGGTTCATCTCACTGATGCATTCAACTGGGTTAATATTGTAGAAGCCGGGATCCAGTGGGACCCTGAGCCAGAACACATCCTCCCAACACAGAGGATTGCGGGTCCTGAGTCAATCAGGTTTACACCTACTTTCTACAGCTCCTGCTCCTCCTCTTCAGCCTCCATCGCCATCACTTGATTCATTTTTTCAGGACATATTCCAAATTATTTACTTAAACTTTGTTTGTGCCAATAACAATAAGCAGGACTGTATGCTTAGGCGACAAACCCCACACCGTTGCAGAGTTGTTGAAAGCTGTATGAGAAAACCTGGTGCCAGCTCTGAAGCTAGTCAAGCTCGCACATGTACCATGCCTGGCCCATGTACTCAACTTAGTGGTTTTGCAGTTTCTCAAAATCTATACAGATCTGCCAGAGCTACTTGTGAAAGTATGCCGCGTGTGTGCCCATTTCAGAAAGTTAGCTACAGCTTCGGCTGCCCTGGCAGGGCTTCAGCAGCATTTGCAGCTTCAAGCTCAACGAGTGGTGTGCGATGTGACTACGCATTGGAAATCAACATTGCAGATGTTTGGAATGATTTTGAGCAGCAGAGAGCTGTTGTTGAGTACCAGCTTCAACACGTCCGTCGGCATTCAGGTCAGCCTTCGTACATAACAGCTGAGGAGTGGGCATGGATGTCTGATTTCTGTGACCTCCTCCAAATCTTTGAGGACTCCACCAAGATGGTGTCTGTAAATTGGGATTCTGGTTTGGCTTTCATCCTTAGTCATATGACAAAGCTCGTTAAAGGCAATAGAGGTAAAGTCCTCTTCCTTTCTGAAGAGGCAATTTGCAGTATTTTTTATATAAAGTATTAACTGTCTGAACCCTTCAAAGTTTCTTTTCTTTGATAACATGATAACAAACTAATTAATTTACTTATTTTTGCTTAAATACATTCTACATTTATCTGAGGTTCTTGTTTTTTTTTCTTAATATTATCTGTGCTAATACCTTATGATTTGGAATTATCGCTATAGATAAAATAAAAAGTAAAACATTTGAATTCTAGCAGTATTTATCCAATGCTAAACCAATTTTCTCAACCCTTTTATTATTCAAAATAAGATTGATAGAGATAGTGTTATATTTTGCTCCACCTGACTGGGCTATGGTAAAAGTTTTAAAATAATACAGGGAGATGCTAAGGTGCATCACCCTGCATTTAAACGTTAAGAGCATCCAATATATTGGCAGTGATAGGAGATTCCAAGTTCAACAGTGTAAATGACTCCCTGTTCTCTCTTTTTCACTTTCTGATATTCTGATGACTTGTTAGAATTCTTTGAACTGAATGTTTCTTACATTAATAGGGTAATGGCAGTTTAAGGTACAATTTTTTTTACATACTTTTTACTTAAAGCTAATCTGTAAGCAGGTTTTTTTTTTCCATTTATGTATTCTGAAAGAAGCATGATTTAGGTGCGGAGAGCCTGATTCCAATGATGTATCATTTACTGGACTGTTTGGATAGAATCCTTGTTTTTGCTGTTGTGGATGTAGCAGTGGTCAGAATGCTAAGCTTTGTGTTCTCCACCCACACCCTTGATTGGCAGATTCCTGTTTATACTGTGCATTGCCAGAATGGTGCCAGTCCTCCTGCCTGGGTTACACAGATTAATCTGAATGGCCTGCACATGAGACCTAGTCAGGCCATGATAATCTTCTGTTGATAAAACACTGACCGTCTCAATTAGAGTTGGGAAAATTTATTGGAGTGGAATTGAACTCTTCTGGAATTTTACAAAGATATATATTTCCAGGAATGCAGATTATATGTAATTTGCTACTTGCGAATTCAGAAAAATTACAAACTCAGCAAATCAACATCATCAGGGCGGGCAAAAGTTTTAAAAAAATAAAATAAAAAACAAAAAAAATACCTTGCCCTTCACATTTCTGGTCACTTCTTCTGTTTGCTGTCCCCTGTACCGTCCTCAGCGCTTCTTCTTACTGTCTCCGCACATTGAAGTCATCATCACACTAGCCCTGGAGTTTTGGTCAGGACTAGGCACAGAATGCCGATTGTGCACGTGCATGTTGGAAGGTCATAATGACATCATGTGCTCTGACCTTTAAAAGCACAACTGTATGCCAGGACCTCCAGCCCTGACCAAACCCAAAACGTCCCTGCATATGTGCAGGGATGACCTGGGCTTAGTTGTGGCCTCAAGTTTTAGCCTAGCATGAAAATGTCCAGTGTTTCAGTGAGCAATGGTAGTAAGAAGAGACCTCTAGGATTGTAAAGAGGACAGTGAGCACCAAAGGTGGCAGGTGATTTGAGCATTTGTTTTTTTTTCTACATCTTACCTTTATTATATCCTGGGGTTTCTCCAGACCCCAGCACAGAATAAGGTTAATTTCTTGGAGATTAAGTTTGCTGCTAATTGAATTTCCCAGTAAACTCTGCATTTTGGCAAATTCAAATGTCGTCAGATTCGCTCATCTCCAGTCTCAATGTCAATGTTTAATATCTATACATCACTATTCTGTAATACAAAAGATGATGAGTGTAGCATACCTGGCGGCGTCCTTGCGTGGTGATCCATCTCCCACTGTGCAAGAGTGCGCACTTGATCTCCGGTCCAGGGTGTCTCTCTGGCTTCCCTCCTTGCTGTCTGTTTGTCTGTTTCTGCTGCTTAAGGGCGGCGCCCGATCACTTCCTGCTTTTTGCACCTGCTGTGGGTCACACCCCTTGTGCGTCCTCAGCCTATTGCTGTCTGTCACCTGGTATATAGCTCAGCTGCTCTCATCTATCCCTGCCTGAGCATAGTGTTTCATTCAGTGTGTGCTTGCACTCTGAAGGTGCCAGGTCCCGTTTTTTGTCTCCTGCCTTGCGGTATCAGTTCCCGTGTCTGAACTGAGTCCTGTCTATGTCTCCTGCCTTGCGGTATCAGTTCCCGTGTCTGAACTGAGTGCTGTCTTTGTCTCCTGCCTTGCGGTATCAGTTCCCGTGTCTGAACTGAGTCCTGTCTATCTCTCCTGCCTTGCGGTATCAGTTCCCGTGTCTGAACTGAGTCCTGTCTTTGTCTCCTGCCTTGCGGTATCAGTTCCCGTGTCTGAACTGAGTCCTGTCTATCTCTCCTGCCTTGCGGTATCAGTTCCCGTGTCTGAACTGAGTCCTGTCTTTGTCTCCTGCCTTGCGGTATCAGTTTTTGTGTCTGAACTGAGTCCTGTCTATCTCTCCTGCCTTGCGGTATCAGTTCCCGTGTCTGTACTGTGTCCTATCTGTGTACCTTAACCTGCAGTCTGTACTCGTTCCTTGCCTGTTCGTTCCGCCTTCCTGGAGGCTGTATTTCCAGGCCAGTCTGAACACGCTCCTTGCCTGTTCGTCCTGCCTCTCTGGGGGCCGTATTCCCAGACCCGCTCCTGTATCCCGCTGCAGTGTCGGTCTCCTCCGTACACTCAGTTCCTGTCTGAACTCTCTCCTATCCTTTATCTGTTTTGCCTCTATGTCCGTTCCATTCCTTTTTCTGCAGAGTCTGAACTCGTACCTAACTCCTGCTCGTTGTCACTGTACTTCCGTTTGTGAGTTTGTGGTCCACTCGCTACTTCTCTGCAAGTACCCTGTGGGTATCTGGTTCTGCCTTTACCTTCTAGTCTGTTCCGTGTGAACAGAGCCCTGTTCCCACCGCGTCTGCGGTTTTCGTTTTGCTCAGCTCTGTCCGCCGCGTCTGCGGTTTTCGCTTTGCTCAGCTCTGTCCGCCGCGTCTGCGGTTTTCGCTTTGCTCAGCTCTGTCCGCCCCGTCTGCGGTTTTCGCTTTGCTCTGCTCTGTCCGCCCCGTCTGCGGTTTTCGCTTTGCTCTGCTCTGTCCGCCCCGTCTGCGGTTTTCGCTTTGCTCTGCTCTGTCCGCCCAGTCTGCGGTTTTCGCTTTGCTCTGCTCTGTCCGCCGCGTCTGCGGTTTTCGCTTTGCTCTGCTCTGTCTGCCGCGTCTGCGGTTTTCGCTTTGCTCTGCTCTGTCTGCCGCGTCTGCGGTTTTCGCTTTGCTCTGCTCTGTCCGCCGCGTCTGCGGTTTTCGCTTTGCTCTGCTCTGTCGGCCGCGTCTGCGGTTTTCGCCTTGCTCAGCTCTGTCCGTCGCGTCTGCGGTTTTCGCTTTGCTCAGCTCTGTCCGCCGCGTCTGCGGTTTTCGCTTTGCTCAGCTCTGTCCGCCGCGTCTGCGGTTTTCGCTTTGCTCAGCTCTGTCCGCCGCGTCTGCGGTTTTCGCTTTGCTCAGCTCTGTCCGCCGCGTCTGCGGTTTTCGCTTTGCTCAGCTCTGTCCGCCGCGTCTGCGGTTTTCGCTTTGCTCAGCTCTGTCCGCCGCGTCTGCGGTTTTCGCTTTGCTCAGCTCTGTCCGCCGCGTCTGCGGTTTTCGCTTTGCTCAGCTCTGTTCGCCGCGTCTGCGGTTTTCGCTTTGCTCAGCTCTGTCCGCCGCGTCTGCGGTTTTTCGCTTTGCTCAGCTCTGTCCGCCGCGTCTGCGGTTTTCGCTTTGCTCAGCTCTGTCCGCCGCGTCTGCGGTTTTCGCCTTGCTCAGCTCTGTCCGTCGCGTCTGCGGTTTTCGCTTTGCTCAGCTCTGTCCGCCGCGTCTGCGGTTTTCGCTTTGCTCAGCTCTGTCCGCCGCGTCTGCGGTTTTCGCTTTGCTCAGCTCTGTCCGCCGCGTCTGCGGTTTTCGCTTTGCTCAGCTCTGTCCGCCGCGTCTGCGGTTTTCGCTTTGCTCAGCTCTGTCCGCCGCGTCTGCGGTTTTCGCTTTGCTCAGCTCTGTCCGCCGCGTCTGCGGTTTTCGCTTTGCTCAGCTCTGTCCGCCGCGTCTGCGGTTTTCGCTTTGCTCAGCTCTGTCCGCCGCGTCTGCGGTTTTCGCTTTGCTCAGCTCTGTCCGCCGCGTCTGCGGTTTTCGCTTTGCCCAGCTCTGTCCGCCGCGTCTGCGGTTTTCGCTTTGCTCAGCTCTGTCCGCCGCGTCTGCGGTTTTCGCTTTGCTCAGCTGTGTCTGCCGCGTCTGCGGTTTCGAATTTATCTCCCAGTCTGTACTGGACCCTACCCAGCCTGTGCTCTAGTCTGCCTGTTCCTGTATTCCCCGGTGTGGGTCAACAGCCGTGTCCGGAGTCTGACCTGGAGTAGACCCTGGTTCCTCTGCTCGGTTCCTCCCTGGTGCACTGGCGTAGTATGCCGTCGTGCGACCTTGGTCGGATCGGGCAGATACTTAGTTACGCCCCTCCAGGCACTCTCCGTTTCATGGCACAGTGGAATCACTACATAAACACGCACACGCCAGTCAGTCCGGGCGTGTGCATAACAGCATGCTCAGGCCATGGTTCCCGTTGAGCCCCACGGCCTTCGCTCTCTGAGAAGTTTTCCAGCGAAAACATGCATTAAAAATAAATAAATAATTTTTTTTTTCTCAGCTGAGTTCCAGGGGAATTACGCACCAGTCCAGATGGATCTATCTGCTCTCGTTCCTGCGGATCCGCCACGTTACTATGGGGATCCAAGACAAAGTCGTGCATTTGTGGAGCAATGCATGCTACACTTCAAGTTCTACCCTCTATGTTTTCCCACCGATCGGGTTAAGGTGGCATTCATTATGTCTTACCTGGCGGGTGATGCCTTGGAATGGATCAACCCCCTATATGAAACACAGGATCCGATCCTCCTGGACCTAATGGCCTTCCTGGTGGCCTTTCTAATGGTCTTCGATGATCCTAACCCGGAGGCTCCTGCTGAAGCTTCACCTCGCAATATCCCGGAGCAGCCCCGATGGGTAATGTGTGTGGGTAGCGCAATAGTCCTCCAGCCCAATGAGACTACTGCCCACCCAGAATCCTCACAGGGTGACTACGCTTCCCGGAAGACTTCTCCCAACCTCAAGAGGCAGTCCAGACGTGCTAGACGTAGAGGCAAGCCGTCACGCCAGGGTCTGTCCTCCCTGAGACCTCCTGACCCCAACCTTGAAGTCCCTACTGAAGCTTCATCTCCCTGTATCCCGCAGAAGCCCCAACGGGTAATGTGCGTGGGTAGTGCACCGGTTCTCCTGCCCGAAGAGACTTCTGCCCATCCAGACTCCACACAGGAGAACTTCCTGCACCCGGCATCAGATGCTTCACCCACTTTAACCGGTGTGCATGTCCAAGGATGCTCCAAAGCTGTGGTTACCTCTGAGTCTGTGCACCTCTACTACCTGGCGGAGGACCCTCTGTTGCCTCCTGAATCCTCCGGGATACCACTCGATGACAAATGGAGAGAGACTTCTCTACACTCGGTACTCGATACTTTGTCCGCTTCGTCCTGTGAGCCTGACAATGGGTACCCCAAAGTGGTAGTTACCCCCGAGTCTCTACACCCCTCCGACCAGGCGGAGGACCTCCAGTCGTCTCCAGAACCCTACGGGGTGCTACCTGGTAGCGAAAGGACAGAGACTCTCCTATACTCTGTACCTGATACCTCGCTCGCTTCGTCCAGTGAGTCCAACCTAGTGTACTCCGAAGCAGAGGTCACTCCTGAGTCTCTACACCCCTCCGACCAGGCAGAGGACCTCCAGTTGTCTCCAGAACCCTTCGGGGTGCCACCTGGTGGTGAATGGACAGAGACTTTCCTATATCCTGGATCTGATACCTCGCCTGCTTCGTTCAGTGAGTTCGACCTTGTGTACTCTGAAGCAGAGGTTACCCATGAGTCTCTACACTCCTCTGACCAGGCGGAGTACCCCCAGTTGTCTCCAGAACCCTTTGGGGTGCCACCTGGTGGTGAATGGACAGAGACTTTCCTATACTCGGTACCCGATACCTCGCCTGCTTCCTCCAGTGAGTCCGACCTAGTGTACTCTGAAGCAGATGTTTTCTCTGAGCCTCTGCACTCTTCTGACCCGGCGGAGGACCTCCAGTTGTTTCCTGAATTCTCCGGGGTACCACCAGATAACAAAGAGACAGTGACTTTTCCTCATTATGTACCTGATAACCCGTCTATTTCTTCCTGTGAGCTTGACAAGATGTACCTCGAAGCAGAGATTACCCCCAAGTCTCTGTCCCCCTCCAACCCGGTGAAGGACTTCCAGTTGTCTCCTGTACCCTCTGGGGTGCCACCTGAAAATATGTGGAGAGAGACTTCCTTGTGTGCTGTTTCTGGTACTCCACTCGTTTCGTCTGTTGCCAAGGATGGCTGGATAGGAGGTAGCATCCTAGCTAACAAGATGAGATCAATTTTTCCTGTGGACTGTGGAAGTGATCTCCTTGAAGTGAACGACTGGTCCTCGAATTCCCTGCGGAAGATTCTGGCAGGCCTGAAGAAGAGGGGGCTTAAGGGGGGGGGTACTGTAGCATACCTGGCGGCGTCCTTGCGTGGTGGTCCATCTCCCACTGTGCAAGAGCGCGCACTTGATCTCCGGTCCAGGGTGTCTCTCTGGCTTCCCTCCTTGCTGTCTGTTTGTCTGTTTCTGCTGCTTAAGGGCGGCGCCCGATCACTTCCTGCTTTTTGTACCTGCTGTGGGTCACACCCCTTGTGCGTCCTCAGCCTATTGCTGTCTGTCACCTGGTATATAGCTCAGCTGCTCCCATCTATCCCTGCCTGAGCATAGTGTTTCATTCAGTGTGTGCTTGCACTCTGAAGGTGCCAGGTCCCGTTTTTTGTCTCCTGCCTTGCGGTATCAGTTCCCGTGTCTCAACTGAGTCCTGTCTATGTCTCCTGCCTTGCGGTATCAGTTCCCGTGTCTGAACTGAGTCCTGTCTTTGTCTCCTGCCTTGTGGTATCAGTTCCCGTGTCTGAACTGAGTCCTGTCTATCTCTCCTGCCTTGCGGTATCAGTTCCCGTGTCTGTACTGTGTCCTATCTGTGTACCTTAACCTGCAGTCTGTACTCGTTCCTTGCCTGTTCGTTCCGCCTTCCTGGAGGCTGTATTTCCAGGCCAGTCTGAACACGCTCCTTGCCTGTTTGTCCTGCCTCTCTGGGGGCCGTATTCCCAGACCCGCTCCTGTATCCCGCTGCAGTGTCGGTCTCCTCCGTACACTCAGTTCCTGTCTGAACTCTCTCCTATCCTTTACCTCTTTTGCCTCTATGTCCGTTCCATTCCTTTTTCTGCAGAGTCTGAACTCGTACCTAACTCCTGCTCGTTGTCACTGTACTTCCGTTTGTGAGTTTGTGGTCCACTCGCCACTTCTCTGCAAGTACCCTGTGGGTATCTGGTTCTGCCTTTCCCTTCTAGTCTGTTCTGTGTGAACAGAGCCCTGTTCCCACCGCGTCTGCGGTTTTCGTTTTGCTCAGCTCTGTCCGCCGCGTCTGCGGTTTTCGTTTTGCTCAGCTCTGTCCGCCGCGTCTGCGTTTTTCGCTTTGCTCAGCTCTGTCCGCCCTGTCTGCGGTTTTCGCTTTGCTCTGCTCTGTCCGCCCCGTCTGCGGTTTTCGCTTTGCTCTGCTCTGTCCGCCCCGTCTGCGGTTTTCGCTTTGCTCAGCTCTGTCCGCCCCGTCTGCGGTTTTCGCTTTGCTCTGCTCTGTCCGCCCCGTCTGCGGTTTTCACTTTGCTCAGCTCTGTCCGCCGCGTCTGCGGTTTTCGCTTTGCTCAGCTCTGTCCGCCGCGTCTGCGGTTTTCGCTTTGCTCTGCTCTGTCCGCCGCGTCTGCGGTTTTCGCTTTGCTCTGCTCTGTCCGCCATGTCTGCGGTTTTCGCTTTGCTCTGCTCTGTTCGCCGCGTCTGCGGTTTTCACTTTGCTCTGCTCTGTCCGCCGCGTCTGCGGTTTTCGCTTTGCTCTGCTCTGTCCGCCGCGTCTGCGGTTTTCGCTTTGCTCAGCTCTGTCCGCCGCGTCTGCGGTTTTCGCTTTGCTCAGCTCTGTCCGCCGCGTCTGCGGTTTTCGCTTTGCTCAGCTCTGTCCGCCGCGTCTGCGGTTTTCGCTTTGCTCAGCTCTGTCCGCCGCGTCTGCGGTTTTCGCTTTGCTCAGCTCTGTCCGCCGCGTCTGCGGTTTTCGCTTTGCTCAGCTCTGTCCGCCGCGTCTGCGGTTTTCGCTTTGCTCAGCTCTGTCCGCCGCATCTGCGGTTTTCGCTTTGCTCAGCTCTGTCCGCCGCGTCTGCGGTTTTCGCTTTGCTCAGCTCTGTCCGCCGCGTCTGCGGTTTTTGCTTTGCTCAGCTCTGTCTACCGCGTCTGCGGTTTCGAATTTGTCTCCCAGTCTGTACTGGACCCTACCCAGCCTGTGCTCTAGTCTGCCTGTTCCTGTATTCCCCGGTGTGGGTCAACAGCCGTGTCCGGAGTCTGACCTGGAGTAGACCCTGGTTCCTCTGCTCGGTTCCTCCCTGGTGCACTGGCGTCGTATGCCGTCGTGCGACCTTGGTCGGATCGGGCAGATACTTAGTTACGCCCCTCCAGGCACTCTCCGGTTCATGGCACAGTGGAATCACTACATAAACACGCACATGCCAGTCAGTCCGGGCTTGTGCATAACAATGAGCATTATTAGACCATATACACTGTAAATTGTAAACTATTTTTTCCACCCTGGACCCTCTAGTTTATGAATTTTAAGATATTGCAGAATGATCTGGATAAGATGACTGAACGGGCAAACACTTGGCAGATGAGTTTTAATGTAGATAAATGTAGAGTAATGCACCAAATGCAGGACGGAGTAATCCTATTGTTGTATATACATTAAATGGGAGTATACTCGGGACTACAGAACAGGAGAACGACTTGGGCATTCTGGTTACAAGTAAGCAGAGCAGCAGTACTCAATGTCAAGCAGCAGCCACAAAAGCAAACAAGATTTTAGGATGTATAAAAAAGGTAATAAAATCCTGTGATCCCAAGGTATTGCTACCCTTTTATAAATCACTGAAGAGGCCACATCTTGAATGTGGGATCCAGTTTTGGGCTCTACATTTTAAAAAGGATATTCAGAAGTTAGAGTCAGTTCAAAGGCGGGCAACTACATTATTACAAGTGATGGAAGGCCTCTCATATGAAGAGAGGTTGGAAAAGTTGAGTCTGTTTAGCTTAGAAAAAAGATGCCTCAGAGGGGACCTCATTTACATGTATAAATATATTACCACAACAAAAAACTCTAGCAAATAAAACTATTTTTATGGAAAATCTCATAGAGCAATTCCTTGGCATTAGCACCTTATAATTTTGGAATAGGTGCAATATAATTAATATGCGTATGGATGCAAGCATCTAATCATCATGGTTATCAATCTGTGGTATATTCATGTAGAAATTTGTGATTGTAATTAAGTCTGTAAATGATAGTTAGCTTGGATAGTGAAAGTACCTCCATTTTAGTTTTGTTTTAATATAAATTGAAATAAAATTGTTAAAATTTTTAAAAATTGTTGGACATCAAACTAGTTTTATTTGCTCTAGTTTTTTTGTTGTGGTGACATTTTAGCTGGTAAGTAGTGATAAATAATTGACGTTTGAGTATATTATGTATAAATATATGTGTGGTCAATACAAAGGACTAGTATATGACTTATTCCTTCCAAAGACCATACTAAGGACCAGGGGACACTCATTACGGGTGGAAGAAAGGCGATTCTGGCACCTAAACAGGAAAGGGTTCTTTACAGTCAGAGCAGTCGGACTGTGGAATGCCGATAACAAGAGGTAGTAATGGCAGACACTATAACAGCTTTCAAAAAAGGCTGGATGATTTCCTCGATATAGGTAACATTGTGGATTACAGTTAAATTACACAAAATGTTACACCTAGAGTAGTACATTTAATACGGTAATAGAAATTATATAATTAGTATCATAATTAGGTTTGATCCAGGGTTCTTGGACTTTTCTCGGGGTCAAAAAGGAATTTTTCCACGTGATGCAAATTGGCTGAATGTGTCCTGGGGTTTTTGCCTTCTTCTTGATCAACAGATTTAGGTATAGGGATTTTAGTAATACCATTATTAGAATCATAAGAGTAATACAAAAAATAAAACTAATTAAAAAAATTATAAACTGGTTCATTTGCAATTGTAATAGTGCAGCAATAATAAAAATGGTAATAATACATTTGTGAGGCATAGTCCCAGTAAGTTAGTAAGTTAGTGTAGTGTTAGTGAAGGTAGTACAATTGGGGGAGAAGGGTTGAACTTGATGGACCTCGGTATTTATTCAACCTACGTTACTATGTTACTATGAATGAACATTGGTTTGACAAAATGATACATAATTAATCATACTACTTTTTTTTTCCAACAGCAGCACTCACACCATGTCACAGTTTCATTCAAGGAATGAAAAATGCCTAAAAAATAAAACAATCATCTAATTATGAATCTGTGTCACATGGAGTTAGGTATTGATTCATATTATGGATGAATCTTTAAGGCCTTAAAGTGATTCTACATCCCTGCTCATTAACTTTAACTATATTGTCAGAGATGAGGCATAGAAAAATGCATAAACACTGCATCAGTGTACATGCAAGGTTTGTTTGGAACAGCAGTTGTCAAAATAATTATTGGTTCTGATATACAGTAATATATATGATTATATTAGACAAATATGCTTAAGACTGTATTTTATTGATGGAAATATATTAGATCGTGAAAATATCTTGTTTTTCTAATTTATATAGTGAGGATAATAAAGGTTGAAGTGTTTAAAAGCAGATAATTACCATAACTAAAAGCCACCAATCAGTGATCACTGAATTACATTGGCAGGTTATTTCAGAAGCTCCTGATAATCTCTTACAAATAACAGACACAAAACTGACACCTTAAAGGAAATGTGTCATCAAAAAATTTGCTTACAGCTTAAATCACGTTTATTGCATTAAATGGATTATTTTGCAATGTTTTCTTTTCCATATCGCAATCTGCCTTAAAAAAAAAATTAGAAATCTTCGACTTTTCACAGTGGTCACTGGGTCTAATTTAAATTTCCTGTTTTAGCTTCCCATTGTTTCAGAAAATCCACCAGCAAAGTCATTGTAAAGGGGGTGGGAGTGGAATTAGGGTCAGCTGTGACATCACCTGTTGTAAATGATGGATTCAGAGTTAACAGCTGTACATGCAGGCCTTTTCTGTCATTGTAACCATGTGTCTGGTGATAAAAAGCCTGCTGAAAACTCTTCCTGAAAGCATAAGAAGCACGAGTATATTATTAAAAGCTCCAGTGGCCAGTGTGAATATTACAAGAATACAAATTTTGTTTTTAAATACATCTCGTGACATGGATAAAAAATAGAAGGAAAAGACAATTTGCAGTTTTGGGCTGCGCTAACTGATTTGATGATCTTTGATCCAATATACAGTACAGATCAAAAGTTTTTATGTATTTTCATGACTTTGAAAATTGTACATTCACATTGAAGGCATCAAAACTATGAATTAACATGTGGAATTATATACTTAACAAAAAAGTGTGAAACAACTGAAAATATGTCTTATATTCTTCAAAGTAACCACCTTTTGCTTTGATGACTGCTTTGCACACTCTTGGCATTCTCTTGATGAGCTTCAAGAGGTAATCACCGGAAATGGTTTTCAATGCACAGGTGTGCCCTGTCAAGTTTAATAAGTGGGATTTCTTGCCTTATAAATGGGGTTGGGACCATCAGTTGTGTTGTGCTGAAGTCAGGTGGATACACAGCTGATAGTCCTACTGAATAGACTGTTAGAATTTGTATTATGGCAAGAAAAAAGAAGCTAAGTAAAGAAAAACGAGTGGCCATCATTACTTTAAGAAATGAAGATCAGTCAGTCTGAAAAATTGAGCAAACTTTGAAAGTGTCCCCAAGTGCAGTTGCAAAAACCATCAAGCTCTACAAAGAAACTGGCTCACATGAGGACCGCCCCAGGAGAGGAAGACCAAGAGTCACCTCTGCTTCTGAGGATAAGTTTATCCAAGTCACCAGCCTCAGTAATCACAGGTTAACAGCAGCTCAGATTAGAGACCAGGTCAAGGCCACACAGAGTTCTAGCAGCAGACACATCTCTACAACAACTGTTAAGAGGAGACTTTGTGCAGCAGGCCTTCATGGTAAAATAGCTGCTAGGAAACCACTGCTAAGGACAGGCAACAAGCAGAAGAGACTTGTTAGGGCTAAAGAACACAAGGAATGGACATTAGACCAGTGGAAATCTGTGCTTTGGTCTGATGAGTCCAAAATTGAGATCTTTGGTTCCAACCACCGTGTCTTTGTGCGACGCAGAGAAGGTGAACGGATGGACTCTACATGCCTGGTTCCCACCGTGAAGCATGGAGGAGGAGGTGTGATGGTGTGGGGGTTCTTTGCTGGTGACATTGTTGGGGATTTATTCAAAATTGAAGGCATACTGAACCAGCATGGCTACCACAGCATCTTGCAGCGGCATGCTATTCCATTTGGTTTGCGTTTAGTTGGACCATCATTTATTTTTCAACAGGAAAATGATCCCAAACTCATCTCAAGGCTGTGTAAGGGCTATTTGACCAAGAAGGAGAGTGATGGGGTGCTACGCCAGATGACCTGGCCTCCACAGTCACCAGACCTGAACCCAATCGAGATGGTTTGGGGTGAGCTGGACCGCAGAGTGAAGGCAAAAGGGCCAACAAGTGCTCAGCATCTCTGGGAACTCCTTCAAGATTGTTGGAAGACCATTTCCGGAGACTACCTCTTGAAGCTCATCAAGAGAATGCCAAGAGTGTGCAAAGCAGTCATCAAAGCAAAAGGTGGCTACTTTGAAGAACCTAGAGTATAAGACATATTTTCAGTTGTTTCAAACTTTTTTGTTAAGTATATAATTCCACATGTGTTAATTCATAGTTTTGATGCCTTCAGTGTGAATGTACAATTTTCATAGTCATGAAAATACAGAAAAATCTTTAAATGAGGTGTGTCCAAACTTTTGGTCTGTACTGTATAAAGAAGCGGTTTTTATTCCAGAATGCGTTTCTATGATAGACTGGCGTTTTTCTCAACTGTAAAAACAGTGCAGTTGATTTTCACACTTGAGAAAGACGACAGTCCTGTGTGGAAACGCTCTGTAAATTAAAAACCGCTTCTTTATATAGTGGACCAAGGATCATCACTTCGGTTAGTGCAGCCGAAAATTGTGAACTGTCTTTTTTGACAATTAACCTGGTGGAGTTCATCCACCAGCCATGGGTCAGCAGCAACCATTACTGAGGTTTAATAGGAGTTGTGTCTACACAACTCCCTCAGGTGAGCAGATTACCTGGTTTTAATATATTTTGTTATAAAGGCATCACCCAATGGTCTGGTGCACTCTGTTTCCTTGCAATGTTCATCTATGAATAAAAAATACATTAAAAGAAAAAAGTTTTTAACCCCTTACCGAAGTGGTGCGTATTAGTACACATCACATCGGTTCCCCCGGTTCAGCGCTGGCGCCGGCACTGAGCCCACACTGAACCAAGCACGTGTCAACTGATTTATACAGCTGACATGTGCCCGCAACAGCTGCGGGTGGAATCGTGATCCACTCGAGGCTGTTAACCAGTTAAATGCCGCTGTCAATCTCTGGTTGGTGCTCACAGCAAGTGAACATTTCTGCTACACAGAGGCGATCTTCTCATCGCCTGTGTGTAACAGAAATCATCAGATAAGTGCTGCCTCTAGTCTCCTATGGAGACTATTGAAGCATGCAGAAAGTGTAAAAATAATGTTTTTAAAAATATTAAGAAAATAAAAAAATCTTAAAGTTAAAATTTTCGCCTCATTCAAAATAAAACAATAAAAAAAAACTCACATACACATCTTTGGTATCATCGCATTCAGAATCGCCTGATCTATCAAAATACCCGCCCAGCATGTTTGGCGCTTTATTTGCCGTCAATGAACAAGCTGGGCTTGCTTGCCATTCATAGTAATTCCGGGGCCATCTTTGGTTTGCCACTACTGTGATTGGCTGGCCTTACAGCATCATAGGAGATATTTAATCCCTGTCTGCGCCATCTTGCGCACATTACAGCCAGAAACACCGTAGTGAGAGAGTAGTGTGAACGTAGGGAGAGTGAAAGCTGCGTATAGGGAGAGTTAGTGATTACAAAAAGCTCTTTTAAGAGCTACTGAGGGTGAAGGTTAGTTCTCTGTTAGGTGGAGATAGCATAGGGAGAGATTTAAACCCAGGGAGCGTGAAAGGCAGGCACATGGGTGTTTGCAAGTACATGCTGCAGATCCCTACTACTTTGCATTGTGTTGTATAGTGTAGGAGCAGACTGTGGGATTAGGGAGAGAGGCAGGGTTTCATCCACTATCATAATACATAAAGCAGAGGCAAATAATTACTTAGTAGTACCAGCATACAGTGAAGGAAAATAGTAGGTTAATTTTAACATTGAGAGATAGAATATCCCAAAAAAAAATGAGAAAATCACATTGTATAATTTAGATATTTTTTTTTGCATTTTGCAGTGAGAAATAAGTATTTGATTCCTCTGGCAAACAACACTTAATACTTGGTGGCAAAACCCTTGTTGGCAAGTACAGCAGTCAGACGTTGCTTGTAGTTGATAATGAGGGTTGTGCACATGTTAGAAAGAATTTTGGTCCACTCCTCTTTGCAGATCATCTCTAAATCAATAATATTTTGAGGATGTCGCTTGGCAACTCGGAGCTTCAACTCCCTCCATAAGTTTTCTATGGGATTAAGGTCTGGAGACTAGCTAGACCACTCTATGACCTTAATGTGCTTCTTTTTGAGCCACTCCTTTGTTGACTTGGCTGTATGTTTTGGGTCATTGTCTTGTTGGAAGATTCAGCGACGACCCATCTTCAATGTTCTTACTGAGGGAAGGAGGTTGTTGGCCAAAATCTCGTGATACATGACCCCATCCATGATGGATTATCCCTAGTTGTTCTCTGCATAGAGATGATGGGAACAGATGAAATTAAAAGGGGATTTGGAGTTCTTTTCTTCATCTGCGGAATATTTTGCCACAGATAATGAGGTAAAACTAAGACTGGCTAAGTTTGAAAATGATTTAATAAATAAAAAAGCAAAAAAATATGAAAGAGATATAAAAGACTCTAAAAAAGAAAAAATCCAATCACCACTTCAAATTTCACCTGTTCCCATCATCTCTATGCAGAGAACAACTAGGGATAATCCATCATCCCCTATTCTAAGCAATGATACTGATAACCATACAAAACAAGTGAATAGTTTTCAAAAACAGTTTTTTATGAATAAAAAACAACAAGCAATATATGAGACTCATAAAAAGAAGTTATCCATTAACAATAATTACAAGAAAAATACTGCATTAAATTCTAATTTGGAAAAAAATAATGACCTTATAATAGAGGGAATGTGTATGGAAATTACTCCTCCCTCCATACTGATTACTGATCCACCTATTTTATCCACACAAGCAGCAGATGTAGAATTTATTGCTAATCCGCCTACTATTTCCACACAAGTAGCAGATATTGATGAACTGAACTTCACATTACATATTAACACACAGGAGATATCCCATAGTGGATCTAATATCTCAGAGCTTTCTAGTGCAATACAGATTCCTATTGCTGGGGAGTTATCTGGACAGATCCCGTTAGCGGATACACTGAATATTTTTAATCAAGGGAGACCCTCTGATAAAACAAGTGGTATAAACCACATAAAACCCCCTATAAACAGAATGACATCCTTGGAATTATCTCCGATTTTGAATGAAAATAGTATCTTGATAAATCCTCAAACACAGAAGGCAGTTGCATCTCAAACTAATAAAACCAAAATTACACATTTTTTTCACGTGGTCCCCGGACGTTGTCCAAAACGAAAAAGAAATTTAGGGGATGTAGAGGGAGTGGAAAAACCCGAGGCCTCAATAACAAAAATAGTCCAAATGCCGAAATTGAGACACAATCCAAATATAAAGAAAATGAAATCTTGCCAATGAACCAGAATACAAATTCCCTGCAGATAGAAACCCCTATCGGTTGTGGGGGTATTTTTAATATTTCTAGCTATGTGCTATCTGAAGCTGAACAATCCTTGTTAGGTCGAGGATTATCTTTCTGTCCAGCTGTCCCATTTAATAATTTCACTTTGTTCTGTGATTTAAATGAATTTATAAGGAAATTAATACTAAAAAGGCATTTTCTATTGGAAGATAAGAGAAAATCACATCCTATTAGTTCATGCTCAACAGTATCCCCCTCCATTCAAGAATCTAATATACCAGGCCCCCCATTACTGGACCCTTTCACTCATGTAAATGTGAAGGGGAAAAATAATTTCTATCCATTACATCACAAAGGTTCACACCTTGAAACTTTCCAACAATTAATTTTGAGGGACCTTAGGACATTCCCCCCAATTTCAAAAAAAGTGAACAACTTGAGCTACCAGGAGAAATGTGCATTAAAAACCCTTCAGGATAATAAAGAAATAATTATAAAGAGAGCAGATAAGGGAGGGGGGACTGTGATAATGAACAGAGGCCGGTACATCAAGGAGGGCCTCAGAATCTTAGACGACTCAAACTACTACGTGAAATTAGAAGCAGACCCATCTGTAACCATTTTTTTGGAGTACAAAGGACTTGTAGCAGGGGCCTCTACAGCTGGCTTCCTCAATAAAAAAGAAAAATCCTTTTTAGACATTAAAAAATTCAAAGTCCCTTATTTTTATTTTTTACCCAAAATTCATAAAGATAAATTTAATCCCCCTGGACGTCCTATTATTTCTGGTATTAATTCTATCACATCCAACTTATCCCACTATATTGATCTTTTTTTTACAGATGTACGTTTTATCCCTAGATTCTCATTTAAAGGATTCTACACATTTAATTACAATATTGAGAGAATTACCCCCTCTTCCAGGCTGTCTTCTTATTACACTCGATATAAGCTCTCTTTATTCCAATATCACACATGTATTGGGTTTACAGGCAATTAAAATATTCCTAGATGAGGACCCTAACTTACAAGATCCTCAAAAAAACTTTTTATTGAGGGGTATAACTTTCATTCTTGAGAACAATGTATTTTCTTTTGAGGGGGTGATGTATCGGCAGCTGAGGGGCTGCGCGATGGGGACGAGGTTTGCCCCCAGTTATGCAAATCTATATATGGGGGCATTCGAGTCTATCCACATCGCGCAATCCCTCGGCGCCGATAAACCCATCGTTATGTACCGCCGCTTTATAGATGATCTGTTTATCATATGGAGGGGAAATACTGTGGAGGCTGCCAAATTTATTGATGAATTAAACTCTAACGACTGGGGTCTTTCCTTTACCTCTACCATATCTGAGAGTAATATTCAATATCTTGACCTTCAGATAAATATAGACAATTCGGGTAAAATATCCACATCTACCCACTTTAAGGAAGTGGATGTAAATAGCTATCTTGAATTTGACAGTGGCCATCTACCCAGCTGGATTAGAAATATTCCATATGGTCAATATTGGCGTGTCAGAAAAAATTGTACACATGATTCAGATTTTTTTCTGGAATCTAAGGTTTTACAAAAACGTTTTAGACCTAAGGGATACCCCCGGAAATTATTAGAGGATGCTTTCTCCAAAACTAGATCCCTATCACAGAACCTGTGTATCAACAAATCCAAGAATACCAGCCAAGAGCCAAACAACGATTTCAGTTTAAATCTGATTACTACTTATGGTAAACCTACGCAAGTGTTATCCAGTTTATTAAAAAAATACTGGTTCATTTTAAGTAATGATCCAATATTAACTGGTCATTTACCGGAATTTCCTCATGTCATATATCGGAGGAGTAAAAATCTAGGAAACTATATAGCCCCTAGCAATACAACAATTGGTAGAAGACCGAACCATTCAGCTCCTATTAGCAATAATGGATGTTATAAATGTAATGTCCCTAAATGCTTATGCTGTCAATCCATTGATAACGGAGCCAAAACATTCGTCTCTGCGGTCACTGGAGAGATATATCCCATTCGCTTTAGACTTACATGTCAGTCCTCATATGTGATCTATCTGCTCCAGTGCACCTGCGGCCTGCAATACATTGGCCGCACTATCCAGGAAATGCACTCAAGATTAAATAAACATCGCCAAAACATTAGAAACGGCTTTCCCCTACATAGTGTTTCTAATCATTTCTTAAAAGAACATCAAAAAAATCCTAATAACCTAAAACTAACTATCATTGATCATATAGTTGATACACACCCTGATAGACTAAATCGTCTCATTACACGTGAAAATTATTGGATTTTCAAAATGGGAACCTTGTCTCCTGAAGGTTTGAACCTTAATATAGAGAAGACAACTATTTAAATAATTGTTTTCATATTTTAGCAAATTTATTATATATATCTTTTATATGGAGGAGGAGGGGGGAGGAGAGAGAGAAGGAGGGAAGAGGGGAAAGGAGAGAGGGAGGGGAGGAGGGAGGAGAGAGAGAGAGAAAGGAGAAAAAATTTAAAGAGAAATTTTTTAATTTTTTTTTATTTTTTTTTTTATTTATTTTTATTTTTTGGGGATTTTTTTTGGAATTTTTTTTTTTTAAATTTTTTTTTGTTTTTTAATTTTTTTTTTCTCTCTTTCCTTTCTTCGTCTACTTTTCCTAATTACAATGATAGAAACTGATTGTAATTTTATAACTTTATATTTATGCATTGTTTTATGTTGTATGTAAAAATTATTATTATTATTATTTTTTTATATAATCTAAAATATAGGGTGGTAGATGACAATATATCCTATGAAGTATTAAGATTATAGGATTCACAAGTTTTTTGCTTTTTTTTACAGCGAATCCTTTTTATAAGAACCCTATATGCTTCATTAGGCATTATTTTATAACAATCCTTTTTACTCTATTGAGCATATATGAACTCAAGGGGTTAATATAGAGGTATTACTCTGTATCTGGCCCCGCCCCTTTTAAGTAATTGTATACCTAGTCAAATGTATATAAGGATCAATTGTTTGCTGCTTGTCACACCTGATGAAGGTGGCTGTGTCCACCGAAACTCGTTGTGTGTATTAATAAATCAGTCCTTTTAATATTTTTGCCCTGTTATTGGCGCTCTGGTACCGCTATTCATATTCACTGATTGTCCTTTTCCCCCTGTTGGGGTGCGGTAGAGCTGCCTTTAATCTATTGTTTTTTCACCTGTGGGAGCAATTTAATTAAAATTACTACCCTGGTTTTCCAAGCTGCGCTGCCTTAACCCCTCCGGAACGCTGCCGGGGGTGTTGGTGAAGCTGGGAGTCTATCTCGGCATTACATGCTACTAACCTGACCACGTGATATACCACCAAGAGATCAGGATCTGTGAACGCCGCTGGAAATAGATGACAGCCACCAACAGAGCGGAGCTTGTGGAGCTTTACACTGGGGTTGTGCAGAGGTGCACAACTTCATAAGGTTAGTAGCCATCCCCACACCCCTCTACAAATTGCAATACTGAGTCACCCATTGCGCCTTGTTCTCTCCTCTCTTTACATATGATCTGACATCCTTAGAAAGCTCTTTGGTCTTGCCCATGTTGTAGAGGTTAGAGTCTGACTGATTAATTGAGTCTGTGGATGGGAATCTTTTATACAGGTGACTATGTAAGAAAGCTGTCTTTAATGCAGGTAACGAGTTGATTAGGAGCGTCTAACTGGTCTGTAGGAGCTAGAACTCATAATGGTTTGGATCAAATACTTATTTCTCACTGCAAAATGCAAAAAAAATTATTTCATTTATACAATGTGATTTTCTTGATTTTTTTTGGACATTCTATCTCTCAATGTTAAATTTAACCTACCCTTAAAATTATAGACTGTTCATGTCTTTTTCAGTTGGCAAACTTCAAAAACAGCAAGGGATCAAATAATTATTTCCTTCACTGTATACTAAACCAATTATTTTGGAGCTACATAATATTCCTGCGTACCAGCATACAAAAAAACATTTTTTTTTACAGCTAAATTATAATTGTCAGTGCCAGCATATAGTAAACATCTTTTCTTAAACCTAATTGCTAAATAATAATCGTGGCATATTGCTGAAATAGCTAATATTTATCTAGTAGCTGTGCCACTGGAGCAAAACTTGCAGAGATATGCAAATGTCACTATTTACCAATAATTTCCCTAAGACTACTGTTGGCATGTGTCATAGAGGCGATATAAAAATACAAAAAAAGTTACATTGGTTAAATAAATAGCGTCTCTTTATCTAGCAGTTGTGCAACTGGCGCAAAACCTGCAGAAATACGCAAACGTCATTAGTTACCAGTAATTTCCCTGAGTCTGCTGAAATCTGAAAAAAAAATACCCCCATATTGCTAGACCTCTGCATCTCTTGCAAGGGACATTGGAGTTCCTCTAAATTTTTGGCAGCTGTTGCATTCACTGCATAGGCAAACAGTATGGGAGATCCACTTATTAAAAATGAAACATTGTTTTCAGGAGGCCCTCTGACCTCTACTTCTCTTGCAAGGGACATTGGAGTTCCTGCAAATTTTTGGCAGCTGTTGCATTCACTGCATAGGCAAATAGTATGGGAGACCCACTTCTTAATAATGAGAACATTGTTTTCAGGAGACCCTCCGACCTTTATTTCTCTTTCAAGGGACATTGGAGTTACTCCAAATTTTTGGCAGCCATTGCATTCACTGCATAGGAAAACACTATGGGAGACCCACTTCCTAATAATGGGAACATTGTTTTCAGGAGGCCATCCGACCTCTATGTCTCTTGCAAGGGACATTATAGTTCCTCCAAATTTTTGCCAGCTGTTGCATTCACTGCATAGGCAAACAGTATGGGAGACCCACTTCCTAATAATGGGAACATTGTTTTCAGGAAACCCTCCAACCTCTACGTCTCTTGCAAGGGATATTGGAGTTCCACCAAATTTTTGGCAGCCATTGCATTCACTGCATAGGAAAACAGTATGGGAGACACACTTCCTATAAATAAGAACATTGTTTTCAAAAGGCCCTCTGACCTCTACGTCTCTTGCAAGAGACATTGGAGTTCCTCCAAATTTTTGGCAGCTGTTGCATTCACTGCATAGGGAAACAGCATGGGAGATCCACTTTTTAAAAATGGAAACATTGTTTTTGTGGAGGCCCTCCAACCTCTACCTCTTTTGCATGGAACATTGGAGTTCCTCCAAATTTTTCGCAGCTGTTTCATTCACTGCATAGGCAAACAGTATGGGAGACCCACTTCCTAATAATGAGAACATTGTTTTCAGGAGACCCTCCGACCTTTATTTCTCTTTCAAGGGACATTGGAGTTCCTCCAAATTTTTGGCAGCCATTGCATTCACTGCATAGGCAAACAGTATGGGAGACCCACTTCCTAAAAATAAGAACATTGTTTTCAGGAGGCCATCCGACCTCTATGTCTCTTGCAAGGAACATTATAGTTCCTCCAAATTTTTGGCAGCTGTTGCATTCACTGCATAGGCAAACAGTATGGGGAACCCACTTCTTAAAAATGGGAACTTTGTTTTCTGGAGCCCCTCCGACCTCTACGTCTCTTGCAAGGGACATTGGAGTTCCTTCAAATTTTTGGCAGCTGTTGAATTCACTGCATAGGCAAACATTATGGGAGACCCACTTCCCAATAATGGGAACATTGTTTTCAGGAGGCCCACTGACCTCTACATCTCTTGCAAGGGACATTGGAGTTCCTCCAAATTTTTGGCAGCTGTTGCATTCACTGCATATGCAAAGAGTGTGAGAAACCCACTTCATAAAAATGTAAACATTGATTTTTGGAGGCTCTCCGACCTCTACGTCTCTTGCAAGGAACTTTGGAGTCCCTCCAAATTTTTCGCAGCTGTTGCATTCACTGCATAGGCAAATAGTATGGGAGACTCACTTCCTATTAATGGGGACATTGTTTTCAGGAGGCCCTCTGACCTCTACATCTCTTGCAAGGGACATTGGAGTTACTCCAAATTTTTGGCAGCCGTTGCATTCACTGCATAGGCAAACAGAATGGGAGATCCTCTTCATTAAAATGGAAACATTGTTTTGTGGAGGCCCTCTGACCTCTACGTCTCTTGCAAGGAACATTGGAGTTCCTCCAAATTTTTCACAGCTGTTGAATTCACTGCATATGCAAACAGTATGGGAGACCCACTTCCTAATAATGGGAACATTGTTTTCAGGAGACCCTTTGACCTGTCTGTCTTTTGCAAGGGACATTGGAGTTCCTCCAAATTTTTGACAGCTGTTGCATTCACTGCATAGGCAAACATGGGAGACCCACTCCTTTCTAATGGGAACATGTCGTTACTCTGGCCCAGCTCTATGTGTATTTAAATTGTTACTGGGGTATTTCCTAAATTTTGGCAGCCGTTCGACTCAGTGCATACCCTATAACTGTATAGCAGACCCACTCCTTTCTAATGGGAACATGTCATTACTGTGGTCCAGCTCTAAGTGTTTTTAAATTGGTTGGGGTTTTTCCCAAATTTTGGCAGCCCTTGCAGTCACTGCATGGGCATTACCACTATAGGAGACCCACTCCTTTATAATGGGAACATTTTTTTTACTAGGACCCTCCGCAATGTCTCTTCAAAGGGGTATTGGGGTGCGTCTAAATTTTGGGCAGCCCTTGCAGTCACTGCATACACAATAACAGTATAGGAGACCCACTCTTTAATAATGGGAACAACAAAGCATAGCCGACAGATGGCCCTTTAAGAATAGTAAGGTTTGTCTGATGGCAGAGTCCATCCTTCATAAATGAAACAGGATGTGTCTGATGATATCTCACACATCACATGGTCAGATAAGGTAGTAAAATGATAAAATGACATTTCCTGGTGAATGCATTTTTCACCATTAAAAGCAATGCAAAAGTTCAAAACGCATCAAAAACGCTACGTGTGAACATAGTCCAAAGTGTGGAGGAGCATTTTTGTTTTTGATTATTTATTTTGCCGTATATATAAGTCATTACCCTGGAAAGGATGTTCCTTAACATTTTTCCCAGGAAAATTCATTTTGGTTTTGTTTTTATATGTTTTATTGTGAGTCCGTAAAAAATTGTAATACCGCTGATAGTGTTGTTGACAGCAGTGACCTGGGAGTCAGAGATGCTTCCAGGTGTCTTCCCCATGCTGTTCCCATGTCATTTCAGCATTGTTCCCATAGATTTGGGAAATTATTAAGCCCTCTGCAGGCTACCGGGGGGGGGGGGGCACCGGTAAAAAGCTTGTGTTTGCTATAGACTTTCATTGGGCTTGTTACTCGGACCGAGCACTCGAGCATTCCAATTTGCTCAACCCAAGCAATGAATACCTGAGCATTTTAGTGCTCACTCATCATTACTCATCACTACACATTTCCTTTTAGGTGAGCAGAGTCACATGTCACTTTTAGTGCTGACACATTTTCAAATGTTACTCTGACACTTTTTTGTAGACTATACATCTTTCCAGGGTAACTGTGATTGCTTGAGAAGTTGATAAGAAACTGAGAAAGTTTCTATAAAATGAGCAATTTAGTATTATCACAATCATATGCACTATGTTTCTAAAGCTTGTGTAACTAATTTGTCTTCTGTTAGTGAGTTGAGCTAAAAATGACAATATGAGACATATTGTAACATATTTCATTTTGCATTGAATAACATGCTTACTTTGCATAATTGCTCTAATTGCACAAACACAAAATTGCTTATTGATACTCTTTTTTTGTTTCTTTCTTTATAAAGGTTAAATATTGACACTGATTTCTTTTAATGTGCAACCTCTTCTTCTAAGATATCAGCACATTTAAATAGAAGAGATATGAATTAACCTTTTCCCACTGCTGAAACGTTTCATTTTTGCCCTTTACTTTTTCCTACTTTTTTCCAAACAGTCAGAAAATTTTATATTTTTCCATAAACATAGCCATATTGCTTTTATGAAAAGATTTGTACATTTGAATGACACAATTTATTTTACCAATTAATTTGTTGAAAAACTGAAAAAAAAACATTTAAAGTTTAGTGAAATGGTGAACTAAATTAAATTCTTTCACTGAGTTTTGTGTTTTGTTTTTATGGCATTCAGTAAGCCGTAAAACCGACCTGAACATATAATTTTTCAGCTCAGTATAATTACACTGATACCAAACTTGTGTATATACATTTATATGTTAGTAGTAGAGATGCACAGATCTTCTGAAATTGGAATTTGCTGACCGCCAAATTTTCTCAAAATATAATAAATCTTAATACTGGAAAGTTTGTAATTAGTTGGAAAATACACATTGGGGAGAGGAGAGAGAACAATGCTAACCTCAAGAGCTTACAGTCTACAGTTAAGAGAGAGGGAGAAAGAGAGAAAGAACGCAGCTTATCATAAGATCTTACACTCTATAGAAGGTAACTAGGAGGGGTCTTATCCGAGATAAAAGGAATATTCGTGAGCGATAATTCAAATTCACTCACCTATTAGGGTTGTGTAAGACACAACCACTGTGCTTAGCATTGGCGGCTGCTGCAAACCCCGAAGCAATGATCCTTTGTTGGGTGAAGAGAATGGGGCATCAGACTGCGCAGCTCGCCTGTCAGAATTATGTACCAGAGGAATCCAAATCGATGTAATGATGAATGTGTATGTGTATAGACTGTCCTGAGGAAATGGTGTGATCTCCAAGAAACGCGTAGAAATAAAGTCTATTTCATCATTACATCGATTTGGATACCTCTGGTTCATAATTCTGACAGGCGAGCAGCGCAGTCTGATGCCCCATTCTCTACACTCTATAGAAAGGAGAGAGAAGACCCTGTTGATCATTAAAGTTTATACTCTGAGAGATAGCAAAAGAGAACCTTACTGACCATACGAGCTTACAGCCTCCAGGAGAGAGAGAGAGACTTACCAAGTCATTCTTCGATGGAAAACAACTCTGCAATACAAAACTAGGAACCTCTGATCGGTGATGGCCCTGGTACTGACCACCACTGTATGATAATCAATAAAATGTCCTAGCTGCAGGGCATTATGGGGAGGCCCATGTGGTAATGCAAAATCAAGTTAGCTTGCTCTATGATGATTCAGCATTGTAGGAAATGGTGTGGAGTAGGTTTTTTTTGCTGACTGAATCTCAAAATGTTAAAATTCATGTGAAACAACACATTTCAACAAATTGAACTTGAACTCGATCTTCAATTTAGATACTATTTAAGAAAAATTCAGAAATTTGTAAAAGAAATTATTTGGTTTATGTTGCCATTTTCTGAAAACTGTAAATGTTGTATTTTTCCATTAATGGAACTGTGTGAACATTTTTTTGTGAGGGCTTTTCTACTCCGAGATGTAATTTTAATTTGTTTATTTTTTTATTTCTTTATTTTTGTATTGGGAAAATATGGTTGATTCAAACTTTTCTTGTTTTTAATTAATTTATATATTTTTAAAACTTTTTTTCAAGAAATTCTATTTGTTTAGTCCTATGGAAGACTTGAATTTATCATTGTTTGCACTTTATACTGTAATATTTGTACTTGATTATATAGTGAATTTAATGATCTTCTATTTATGCCAGGCAGCTAAGCTTCATAGGAGCAGAAAGATGGCGGTGATAAGCCCTAGCTAACCCTTCCTCACTCTGCTATCATGTTGAGGGGAGGTGAGGTGGGCATCCAAATCAGCACACTATCTGGATTGCATAAATTAAATGATGCTGTCAGAAATTGATTGCAACTTATATGTGGTTTAACAGCATCAATTTGAGCCAGCTCCAATCGCTGCTGTTAGAGGTAGATACTATTTATATAGCCCAGCCATAACCTGCCATGTACAGTCATGGCTGAAAGTGTTATCCTTGAAATTGTTCCAGAAAATGAAATATTTCTCCCCGAAAATTATTGCAATTTTATATGTTTGATTGCACACTTATTTATTTCCTTTGTGTGAATTGGAACAACGCAAAAAAAAGAGAAAAAAAGGAAAATTTCACACAAAATCCCAAAAGTGAGCAGGACAAAATTGTTTGCACCTTTCCAAAATTGTAGGTAATCAACTTTGTTTCAAGCATGTGATGCTCATTCAAACTCACCTGTAGCAAGTAACAGATGTGGGCAATATGAAAATCACACCTGAAACCAGCTAAAAAACAGGGAAGAAGTTGACTTAATCTCTGTATTGTGTGTCTGTGTGTGCCATACTAAGCACGGGGAACCGAAAGAGGAGAAGAGAACTGTCTGAGGACTGGAGAACCAAAATTGTTGACATGGTGACATGTCCATTTACACAGATCTTGATGATCATTTGTCCATGGCGAACAACATAATCAAGAAGTTTACAAGCCATGGCACTGTAGCTAATCTTACTGGACGTGGATGACAGAGAAAAATTAATGAAAGGTTTCAACGCAGGGTAATCTGGATGATGGATTAGCAGCCCCATCAAGTTCCAAACAAATTCGAACTGTCCTGCAGGCTCAGGGTGTATCAGTGTCAGCGCAAACTGTTGATATTTGAATGAAACTAAACACTATGGAAGAATACCCAAGAGGACCTTAATGCTAACACAGAGATATAAAAAAAGCTAGACCGCAGTTTGCCAAAATGTAGGTGAGTATTCCTAAATCCTTCTGGGAAAGCATCTTGTTGACAGATGAGTCAAAGATAGGGAGTATTTTTGTAAAGCACATCATGCTACTGTTTTCCAAAAATGGAATGAGGCCTTCAAAGAAAAGAGCACAGTACCAACAGTCAAATATGATGGAGGTTCAAAGATGTTTTGGGGTTGCTTTCCTGCCTCTGGCACTGGGTGCCTTGACTGTGTGCAAGGCATCATGAATCTGAAGATTACAAAAGGATTTTGTGTTGCAATGTAATGCCCATTGTCAGAAAGCTGGGTTTGCGCCCTAGGTCTTACAGCAGGACAATGACCCCAAACATACTTCAAGAAGCACCCAGAAATGGATGGAAATAAAGTGCTAGAGAGTTATGAAGTGGCCAACAATGAGTTTGGATCTAATTAATATTGAACACCTGTGGAGAGATCATAAAATTGCTGTTGGGAGAAGGCACTCTTCAAATATGAGAAACCTGGAGCAGTTTGCAACAGAAAAGTGGTCCAAAATTCCAATTGAGTGATGTAAGAAGCGTGTTTATAGGAAGAGATTGATTCCAGTTATTTATTCCAAAGGGTGTGCACCCAAATATTAAGTTGAGGGTGCCAACAATTCTGTCCTGCCCATTTTTGGGGTTTGTGTGAAATTATGCCCAATTTTCCTTTTCTCTCAGCTTTTTGTGTTGTTCCAATACACACAAAGGAAAAATACATGTGCATAACAAAAAATGTGTAATTGCAATAATTTTCTGGTAGAAATACTTCATTATCTGTTACAATTTCAAGGGTGTCAACACTCTAGGCCATGACTGTATGTGCTTAGTTGCTACTTTAATTTACCTATTTTTCTCAAAATGTAAAAAATGTTGAATTACAAACTTAGTGAATGAATTCATCAATGCATCCTAATGTAATGCAACTCAGAAAAAATGTCTTCACCTCCCAACAGGACACCAAACAGAGCCCACAAAGAGTAAAGAATGTACCATGATTAGCCATGACAGATTTTACCTGTTTACCTGCTTCCCATGATGCTCCACCATACACTGGAATCCATTATACATTACTTTACTTATCACTAGAACAACAGAAGCTCGATCCTCTCTATATTTTCACACAGTGTCCCCTCACACAATGACATTTCATAGCTTAGAAGCAAGAAGTCTTGCAAAAAGGTGTTCAGAAAATGATAATGGAGTACCTCATTTCAGTCGACTTTAGCTTACCTATCTTAAAGGACCAAAGATTTTATTATTAAATGAGTGAGGAAAAACTTTTTACCTTTCCTTCTTATAAATAGATGAGCAATGGCTATTAGTGTTGAGCGAGCATGCTCGACACTGCTCCGTACTCGCCCGAGCATCACGCTACTTGGGATGTTCGGCGAGCACCGAGCATTTCCGGGTTACTCGGGTGGGAGCTCGGGTCTCCGCCCCGCATGTTTGGCGCTCTTTACAGAGCCAATAAACATGCAGGGATTGCCAGCCAGTTACTGTAATGCCGCAGTCATGTTGTTTGTGGGCATTACAGTGATTTGCTGGCTGCACAGCGTCACCTCGAGTATTTAAAACCGGGCGCTGCCATCTTGGACACAGTCGCTCTGGATCAGACAGTGTAGGGACAGCGCTGCTGATTTAGGGAGAGATATATCCTGCAAAATAGTTAGTGTATGGTCTGTAAAGGCTGCCAGATCAAACAAACAGTCCTTCTCAGGACTAATATCCATCCCAGATATCAGGCAGGCAGGCAGGCAGGCTGTATAGGAGACACAGTGGTGATACCAGCAAACGCTGCATTACAGTCCTGTGTGCTCCTGTTGCTGAAATTGCTGGACTTAGCTCCAGGTCTGACGGGCCAGACAAAATCCTTTTTTTTTCATCTAAATCCTCTTTTTTTTTTCCTCCTTCACACTGTACAAATACCAGTCTTATTAACATTTTGGTGTCCCCCCCCCCCTCCAAAAAAAAGTGTGTCTCTGATTTTTCAGACACAAATATGTCTGTTGAAAATAGACTGGTGTAGGCTAGAGAAATAGAAGTGTGGTTTTGCAGTTCCACGGTTCAAACCTCTGTATTATCCAGTTTTGGGCCATTTGCATCTAAAAAAAACAGTTTGAGTGTGTCGCTCACTGTTCAGCCGCAAATATATATATTTTAAAAAGTCTGGTATACACCAGTAAATTATAACTGTGGTTTTGCTGTTCCACGGTAAAAAATCTCTATTATCCTGCTTTTGGCATTTTTTGCCGTAAAAAAAACTAATAGGGTCTCCCTGATTGTTCAGACACAAATATATCTGTTGAAAATAGTCTGGTGTAGACCCGAGAAATACAAGTGTGGTTTTGCAGTTCCATGGGTCAAATCTCTGTATTATCCTGCTTTTGGCATTTTTTGCTGTAAAGAAAAACAGTAGTAGTGTCTCCTGATTGTTCAGACACAAATATATCTGTTGAAAATAGACTGGTGTAGGCCCGAGAAATACAAGTGTGGTTTTGCAGTTCCACGGGTCAGATCTCTGTATTATCCACTTTTGGGCCATTTTTACCTAAAAAAAAACAGTTTGAGTGTGTCGCTTACTGTTCAGCTGCAAATATATCTATTTAAAATTTTCTGGTATACCCCAGTAAACAATAACTGTGGTTTTGCCATTCCACGGTAAATAATCTCTATTATTCTGCTTTTGGTATTTTCTCCGTAAAGAAAAACAGTAGTGTTTCCTGATTGTTCAGACACAAATATATCTGTTGAAAATAGTCTGGTGTAGGCTCGAGAAATACAAGTGTGGTTTTGCAGCTCCACGGGTCAAATCTCTATATTATCCTGCTTTTTTGCATTTTTGCTGTAAAGAAAAACAGTAGTGTTTACTGATTGTTCAGACACAAATATATCTGTTGAAAATAGTCTGGTGTAGGCCCGAGAAATACAAGTGTGGTTTTGCAGTTCCACGGGTGAAATCTTTGTATTATCCTGCTTTTTTGCATTTTTTGCTGTAATGAAGAACAGTAGTGTCTCCTGATTGTTCAGACACAAATATATCTGTTGAAAATAGTCTGGTATACACCAGTAAATTATAACTGTAGTTTTGCTGTTCCACAGTAAAAAATCTCTATTATCCTGCTTTTGGCATTTTTTGCCGTAAAAAAAAAAACTAATAGTGTCTCCCTGATTTTTCAGACACAAATATATCTGTTGAAAATAGTCTGGTGTAGGCCCGAGAAATACAAGAGTGGTTTTGCAGTTCCACGGGTCAAATCTCTGTATTATCCACTTATGGGCGATTTTTATCTAAATAAAAAACAGTTTGAGTGTGTCGCTCTCTGTTCTGCCGCAAATATATCTATTTAAAATTTTCTGGTGTACCCCAGTAAACAATAACTGTGGTTTTGCCATTCCACGGTAAAAAATCTCTATTATTCAGCTTTTGGTATTTTTTCCATAAAGAAAAGCAGTAATAGTTTCTACCTGATTGTTCAGATTGTTTAAAAGAGTCGGGTGTAGGCCAGAGAAATAGAACTGTGGTTTTCCTCTTCCACGGTTCTAATCTACTTTTTATTACCCTTTTTCCTTTGATAGTGCGAGTGTAAGTTATTTTACTTCCTTTACAATGGGCAAGGCACGTGGCAAGGGACGTGGAACTGGACATTCTGGTGATGGTGCGTGCAGAGGACGGGGCCATGGCCAAGATGAAAATGTGCCACAACCAACAGCCACATCTTCCCTCTCCCGCTTCTTGCCCGAATTACTAGGGAAGCACAGAACAACACCAGTATTGCGAACTGATCAGTGTGAACAGGTTATTAATTGGATAGTAGATAATACTTCCAGTTACCTGGGCACCACCACCTCCGGTCTGTCTTCCACACGGTCAACTCTTAGAAGCCATGAGTCTCGACCACATACTCCTCCTCACCCTGATGCTCCTTCCTCCCATAATGCCGATTGTCGTCAGACAGCAACTGATCCCTCACTTGGACACTCTGAAGAACTGTTCACTGGTCCATTTCCAGATTTGTGCCCCTCGCCTGCTCCACTTGAAGTGGTGGAAGAGGAGATCCCATGTAGCGATGCCCAAATATTTGAACAGCCACGGCCACAGGAAGTCGACGCTGGCAATTTGTCAAAAGAGGTGGACGATGACGAGATACAATTGCCAGGAAGTGAGGAGTAGGATCGTTGTGCGCAAGTGGAAGAGGAGGAGGTGGTGGTTGATCTAGTAACTGACCCAACGTGGCAGGAGGACTTGCAGAGCGAGGCCAGCAGCACACAGGGTGAGGGAGGCAGAGTACCCCAACAGGCAGGAAGAAGCAGTGTGGTGGCCGCACACAGAAGGTGGGCAACAGTTCCCCGTAACACCAACATGAGGGATATTGAGAGCACAACCTGTAGGTCTTCCAGAGTCTGGAATTTTTTTAAAGACTCTACTGATAACCCCAAAAAGGCCATTTGTACCACCTGCCATGCCAGCATCGGCAGGGGTGATAAAACTACCAGCCTGACCACCACCAGCATGATCAGGAACATGGCAGCAAAACACCTGACTTTGTGGGGCGAACCCCAGGGTCCATGACCAGTGTCAGCGGGTGTCACCACTGCTTCTTCCACTGTTGTGCGTGCAATAGAACCCCTTGTTGTGTGTGCAAGGCAATCCCCTGTCCATACTGCAAGCAAAGATGCCCCCTTCTCTCAGTCTTCACTTGTGATGGCAGTTTCTCAAGAAACAGCATAAAAGTCCACGTCCCACCGCAGCGTTCAATTGTCCAGATCCCAGACCTTTGAACGAAAGCGGAAATTCGCAGCTAACGCCCCACAGGCCACAGTCCTAAATTCGCACATTTCACGACTGCTTGCATTGGAAATGCTGCCTTTTAGGCTGGTGGAGACGGAATCCTTCAGCAACCTTATGGCGGTGGCCGTCCCTTGGTACTCGGTCCCCAGCTGACACTTTTTTGCCCGGTGTGCCATCCCCGCACTACACAAGCACGTGTCACAAAACTTCAGCCGTGCCCTCAATAACGCAGTTACTGGGAGAGTCCACCTGACAACGGACACGTGGACAAGTGCTTGTGGCCAGGTAGGGTACATCTCCCTGACGGCACACTGGGTAAACTTAGTGGAAGCCGGCACCCAGTCGGACCTTGGGACGGAACACATCCTCCCCACACCGAGGATTGCGGGCCCTATGTCAGTCAGAGTTGCCCCCACAGTGTACAGCTCCTGTGCATCATCCTCCTTCTCCTCCTCATGTTCAGCCTCCATCTCAGATATCACCACATCAGTTATAAGCTGGAAGCACTGCAGTATTGCCTCTGCCAAGCGGCAACAGGCTGTGCTGAAACTCATAAGCTTAGGTGATAAACCTCACATTGCTTGTGAGTTGTGGACATCTGTGAAAGAGCAGGCAGATCTGTGGCTGAGACCGCTGAACCTACATCCAGGCATGGTCATGTGTGACAATGGCCGTAACGTGGTGGCGGCTCTGAGGCGAGGCGAGATCACACACGTACCATGCCTGGCTCATGTGCTTAACCTCGTGGTTCAGCAGTTTTTTAAATCGTACCCCGAGTTGCCAGATCTGCTCGTCAAAGTACGCCGCCTGTCAGCTCATTTTCGCACGTCGGCTACAGCTTCCGCCGCCCTTGCTGTGTTGCAGCAGTGTTTGCAGTTTCCGTCACACCGACTAATGTGTGATGTCCCCACACGTTGGAACTCTACCCTCCACATGTTGCAAAGGATTTGTGAGCAGAAGAGAGCAGTTGTGGAGTACCAGCTTCAACAAGGCCGTCGATATTCAGGTCAGACTCCACACATAAGATGTCAGGAGTGGACCTGGATGTCTGACATACAGTATGTACCATCTTGACAAACTTTGAGGAGTCCACCAAGATGGTGAGCGGCGATGACGCCATCATTAGCGTCAGCATTCTACTTGTCTGTCTTTTGCAATGCTCTCTGCAGAGAATTAAAGATGAGGCATTGCAGCCAAAATATGATGAGATGGATGAAGAAGCCATAGCGGTCGATTATACACAGCCCAGCCTCATCTCATCCCAACGTGCATTGGGGGACAATGGGGAGGAGGAGGAGGAGGAGGAGAAAGAACAGGAGCTTGTATCATGCACTGTAGACGGTAGTACCTGTACAACTGTCATAAAGTCGGTTCAGCGTGTGTGGCCTAAGGACAGGGGGGAGGAGGAGGAGGAGAGCATGGTCAGTCATCATCTTGGTGAGGACACGGAAGTCTTGCCCGTTACCAGACTGGCACGCATGGCTGACTTTATGTTACGCTGCCTTAATAGTGATCCTAGCGTTGTCAAAATGTTCGGTGACAGTCATTACTGGTTGGAGACACTTTTAGACCCCCGCTACAAGGAGAACTTTCACTCTCTTATTCCTCAGGTGGAGAGGTCTACAAAAATGGGGCAGTACCAGAAGGCCCTTGCTGCAGAACTGTTAAAAAAATTCCCATCTGAACACGCTAGTGGCAGAGGTCACAGTTCGTTGACCAACCAAGGCGTACAAGTGAGAGAGAGGCAACTCCAATCCAGCAGAGACAGGGGAACACTGTCAACGTTCTGGGACAGTTTTCAGAGACCCTCCCAGCTTTCAGACCCTGAGGCGCGGGGTACTCTCACAAGGAGAGGAAAGTTTCAAAAGATGGTGAGGGAGTACCTTTCTGACCGTACCAGCGTCCTCCGTGATTCCTCTGTGCCTTTTAATTAATGGGTATCCAAGCTGGACACTTGGAATGAAGTCGCTATGTACGCCTTGGAGGTCCTGGCCTGCCCTGTCGCTAGCATGTTATCGGAGCGTGTTTTTAGTGCCGCTGGCGGAATTATAACTGAAAAGAGCAATCGCCTGTCAACTGAAAATGCTGACAAGCTGACCCTTATCAAAATGAACAAGGGCTGGATTGGGCCAGACTTCTCATCACCACCAAATGACAGCAGAGTAACATAAAGTCAAATCCACTGTGTTATTTCGGGAGGTGTATTTACATGCAATGCTTCACACCCACACATGAGTATACGCTTCCTCATTTCGGCTGTTTTATGTTCTTCTCCTTATCCTCAGCCTCCACCACCACTATACCACCAGGGTGACCGTGGTACGTGTTGCCATTATTGAAAGTTCCTCCGTCCTTATTTTTGTCAGCTTTTGCTTGAAAGGCATAAGCAAAGACTGTGGGAGACCCACTCCCCAATAATGGGAATAATATTTTTAAGATGCTGTACTGTATGGCTCTTGTAAGGGGCATTAAAAGCGTCTTGATAGGCTACTGTGACCTCCACCACTTTTCCAAGGGGCATTAAAAGCGTCTTGTTAAGCTACTGGGACCTCCACCACTTTTCTGAGGGGCATTAAAACCGTCTTGTTAAGCTACTGGGACCCCCACGTCTGTTCTGAGGGGCATTAAAAGCATCTTGTTAAGCTACTGTGACGTCCACCACTTTTCCTAGGGGCATTAAAACCATCTTGTTAAGCTACTGGGACCTCCACGTCTCTTCTGAGGGGCATTAAAAGCGTCTTGTTAAGCTACTGGGACCTCCACCACTTTTCCGAGGGGCGTTAAAACAGTCTTGTTAAGCTACTGGGACCTCCACCACTTTTCCGAGGGGCATTAAAAGCATCTTGTTAAGCTACTGTGACCTCCACCAATTTTTCGAGGGGCATTAAAGCCGTCTTGTTAAGCTACTGTGACCTCCACCACTTTTCCGAGGGGCATTAAAAACGTCTTGTTAAGCTACTGTGACCTCCACGTCTCTTCTAAGGGGCATTAAAAGTGTCTTGTTAAGCTACTGTGACCTCCACGACTTTTCCGAGGGGCATTAATAGCATCTTGTTAAGCTACTGTGACCTCCACCACTTTTCGGAGAGGCATTAAAAGCATCTTGTTAAGCTACTGGGCCCTCCACCACTTTTCCGAGGGGCATTAAAACCGTCTTGTTAAGCTACTGGGACCTCCACGTCTCTCCTGAGGGGCATTAAAACCGTCATGTTAAGCTAATGTGACCTCCACCACTTTTCGAGGGGCATTAAAAGCATCTTGTTAAGCTACTGGGACCTCCACCACTTTTCCGAGGGGCATCAAAATTGTCTTGTTAAGCTACTGGGACCTCCACGTCTCTTGTGCGGGGCATTGAAAGCGTCTTGTTAAGCTAGTGTGACCTCCACCACTCTTCCGAGGGGCATTAAAAGCATCTTGTTAAGCTACTGGGACCTCCACCACTTTTCCGAGGGGCATTAAAGCCGTCTTGTTAAGCTACTGTGACCTCTACGTCTCTTCTGAGGGGCATTAAAACCGTCTTGTTAAGCTACTGTGACCTCCACCACTTTTCCCAGAGGCATTAAAAGCATCTTGTTAAGCTACTGGGACCTCCACCACTTTTCTGAGGGGCATTAAAACCGTCTTGTTAAGCTACTGTGACCTCCACATCTCTTCTAAGGGGCATTAAAAGTGTCTTGTTAAGCTACTGTGACCTCCACGACTTTTCCGAGGGGCATTAAAAGCGTCTTGTTAAGCTACAGGGACCCCCACCACTTTTCCGAGGGGCATTAAAACCATCTTGTTAAGTTACTGGACCTCCACGTCTTTCTTGAGGGGCATTAAAAGTGTCTTGTTAAGCTAATGTGACCTCCACCACTTTTCGAGGGGCATTAAAAGCGTCTTGTTAAGCTACTGGGACCTCCACCCCTTTTCCGAGGGACATCAAAGCCATCTTATTAAGCTACTGTGACCTCTCCGTCTCTTCTGAGGGGCATTAAAACCGTCTTGTTAAGCTACTGTGACCTCCATCACTTTTCCGAGAGACATTAAAAGAGTCTTGTTAAGCTACTGGGACCTCCACCACTTTTCCGAGGGGCATTAAAACCATCTTGTTAAGCTACTGTGACCTCCACTTCTCTTCTAAGGGACATTAAAAGTGTCTTGATAAGCTACTGTGACCTCCACGACTTTTCCGAGGGGCATTAAAAGCGTCTTGTTAAGCTACTGGGACCTCCATCACTTTTCCAAGGGGCATTAAAACCGTCTTGTTAAGCTACTGGGAACTCCACGTCTCTCCTGAGGGGCATTAAAAGCGGCTTGTTAAGCTAATGTGACCTCCACCACTTTTCCGATTGGCATTAAAAGCATCTTGTTAAGCTACTGGGACCTCCACCACTTTTCCGAGGGGCATTAAAACCGTCTTGTTAAGCTACTGTGACCTCCACCCCTTTTCCGAGGGGCATTAAAGCCATCTTGTTAAGCTACTGTGACCTCCACGTCTCTTCTGAGGGGCATTAAAACTGTCTTGTTAAGCTACTGTGATCTCCACCACTTTTCCGAGAGGCATTAAAAGCATCTTGCTAAGCTACTGGGACCTCCACCACTTTTCCGAGAGACATTAAAAGAGTCTTGTTAAGCTATTGGGACCTCCACCACTTTTCCGAGGGGCATTAAAACCATCTTGTTAAGCTACTGTGACCTCCACTTCTCTTCTAAGGGGCATTAAAAGTGTCTTGTTAAGCTACTGTGACCTTTACGACTTTTCTGAGGGGCATTAAAAGCGTCTTGTTAAGCTACTGGGACCTCCACAACTTTTCCAAGGGGCATTAAAACCGTCTTGTTAAGCTACTGGGAACTCCACGTCTCTCCTGAGGGGCATTAAATGCGTCTTGTTAAGCTAATGTGACCTCCACCACTTTTCCGATTGGCATTAAAAGCGTCTTGTTAAGCTACTGGGACCTCCACCACTTTTCCGAGGGGCATTAAAACCGTCTTGTTAAGCTACTGTGACCTCCACCCCTTTTCCGAGGGGCATTAAAGCCATCTTGTTAAGCTACTGTGACCTCCACGTCTCTTCTGAGGGGCATTAAAACTGTCTTGTTAAGCTACTGTGACCTCCACCACTTTTCCGAGAGGCATTAAAAGCATCTTGCTAAGCTACTGGGACCTCCACGTCTCTCCTGAGGGGCATTAAAAGCGTCTTGCTAAGCTAATGTGACCTCCACCACTTATCTGATTGGCATTAAAAGCGTCTTGTTAAGATACTGGGACCTCCACCACTTTTCTGAGGGGCATTAAAATCGTCTTGTTAAGCTACTGGGACCTCCACGTCTCTTGTGCGGGGCATTTAAAGCGTCTTGTTAAGCTACTGTGACCTCCACCACTTTTCCGAAATGCATTAAAAGCGTCTTGTTAAACCACTCTGAGATACACAGCTCTTCCAAGTGGCATTGAAATGTTGATTTTAATTAACTCTAACCTCCACGACTCTTCGAACGGGCATTGTATTTCCTCATAATTTTTTGCAGCTTTTGCATGGAAGACATAAGCAAAGACTATAGGAGACTCACTCCCCAATAATGGGAATAATGTTTGTAATATGCTGTACTGCATGGCTCTTGTAAGGGGCATTGCAAGTTCCTCCGTCCTAATTTTTGGCAGCTTTTGCTTGGAAGGCATAAGCAAATACTATGGGAGACCAACTACCCAATAATGGGAATATTGTTTGTAATATGCTGTCCTGCATGGCTCTTGTAAGGGGCATTGCAATTTCCTCCATCCTAATTTTTGGCAGCTTTTGCTTGGAAGGCATAAGCAAATACTATGGGAGACCCACTCCCCAATAATGGGAATAATATTTGTAATATGCTGTACTGCTTGGCTCTTGTAAGGGGCATTGCAAGTTCATCTGTCCTAATTTTTGGCAGCTTTTGCTTGGAAGGCATAAGCAAAGAAAATGGGAGACCTACTCCCCAATAATGGGAATAATGTTTGTAATATTCTGTCCTGCATGGCTCTTGTAAGGGGCATTGCAATTTCCTCCATCCTAATTTTTGGCAGCTTTTGCTTGGAAGGCATAAGCAAATACTATGGGAGACCCACTCCCCAAAAATGGGAATAATATTTGTAATATGCTGTACTGCTTGGCTCTTGTAAGGGGCATTGCAAGTTCCTCCGTCCTAATTTTTGGCAGCTTTTGCTTGGAAGGCATAAGCAAAGACTATGGGAGACACACTCCCCAATAATGGGACTAATGTTTGTAATATGCTGTACTGCATGGCTCTTGTAAGGGGCATTGCAAGTTCCTCCGTCCTAATTTTTGGCAGCTTTTGCTTGGAAGGCATAAGCAAAGACTATGGAAGACACACTCCCCAATAATGGGAATAATGTTTGTAATATGCTGTACTGCATGGCTCTTGTAAGGGGCATTGCAAGTTCCTCCGTCCTAATTTTTGGCAGCTTTTGCTTGGAAGGCATAATCAAAGACTATGGGAGACACACTCCCCAATAATGGGACTAATGTTTGTAATATGCTGTACTGCATGGCTCTTGTAACGGGCATTGCAAGTTCCTCCATCCTAATTTTTGGCAGCTTTTGCTTGGAAGGCATAAGCAAAGACTATGGAAGACACACTCCCCAATAATGGGAATAATGTTTGTAATATGCTGTACTGCATGAATCTTGTAAGGGGCATTGCAAGTTCCTCCGTCCTAATTTTTGGCAGCTTTTGCTTGGAAGGCATAAGCAAATACTATGGGAGACACACTCCCCAATAATGGGAATAATGTTTTTAAGATACTGTACTGTATGGCTCTAGTAAGGGGCATTAAAACCGTCTTGCTAAGCTACTGCGACCTCCACCACTTTTCCGAGGGGCATTAAAACCGTCTTGTTAAGCTACTGTGTCCTCCACATCTTTTCAAAGGGACATTAAAAGCGTCTTCTTAAGCCACTCTGAACTCCACAGCTCTTCCAAGGGGCATTGACATGTTGTTTTTAATTACCTCTAACCTCCACGAACCGCTCCTTTTGTTACAGAAACATATCCTACAAGACATATGTGGTTAACTGGTCTGATATTGATGTGAATGGTCCCTGTACCTCTTGCTATTTCTCCTTTGCCACTGCCTCATCTATCATTTATCACCTGAAGCTTTGTTTTAACGGGAGTCATAGAACTGGGATAGTAGCAGGAAAACATCCAGCAATCCTCGGAGGAGGTAGGATATGCGCCAAAACGCTGACCACCTCAGGCCTAGCTGCAACTACATACATGCGCTTGCATTCGAAGAAAACAAAGCAGATGCTAGTTTCTATCACCATCATCATGCTCCTCACCTTGGCACTCTCAACTCCCCTGATGGAGAAGCCAGAGCCCACCGGAGGAGTCTGGTTCTCCGGTGGGCTCGTCCAATGCTGCCCTAAAGCTAAGAAAAGTGTGTGGGGGGATGTTCCAAGGAGAAATAGGGGCGGCTGGGGACCATTTATGGACACTCAGATGCCCCCAAGCGGCTGGGGACCGTGTGTGGACACGCGGCCGCGGGGCGGATGGGGACAGAGTATGGACACCCGGCCGCCCCTTGGCAGCTGGGGACCGAGTGTGGACACCCGGCCGCCGGCTGGCTGGGGACTGAGTATGGATACCAGGCCGCCAACGCAGCCATGATGTGGTGGCTAGATTCCGCCTCCACTTGCCTAAAAGTCCCAATTTCAAGTGCAAGCAAGCAGTATGGTATTGCAGACTGCGGGTGGGTGTGCGGCAGGCTGCACACTTACACTTGCATTCCAAGAAAACAAAGCAGATGCTAACTTGTATCATCATCATCATGCTCCTCACCTTGGCACTCTCAACTCCCCTGATGGAGAAGCCAGGGCCTACAGGAGGAGTCTGGTTCTCTGGTGGGCTCGTCCAATGCTGCCCTAAAGCAGGCCAGGCAAAGAAAAGTGTGTGGGGGGATGTTCCAAGGAGAAATAGGGGCGGCTGGGGACCGTTTATGGACACCCGGCTGCCCCCAGGCGTCTGGGGACCGTGTGTGGACACCCGGCCGCGGGGCGGCTGGGGACCGAGTATGGACACCCGGCAGCCCCTTGGCGGCTGGGGACCGATTGTGGACATCCATCCGCCGGGCGGATGGGGACTGAGTATGGATGCCAGGCCCCCAACGCAGCCATGACGTGGTGGCCAGATTCCGACTCCACATGCCTAAAAGGCCCAATTTCAAGTGCAAGCAAGCAGTATGGTATTGCAGCCTGGGGGTGGGTGGGTGGTTGGCTGCATATTTGCGCTTGCAGTGCAAGGAATGGGGGAGGTACAATTGAACACTGCCCTGGGACAAGAACTTGCACTGGGATAGTTGCAAGTCTGCATCTTCTGATGCGGCAAGGATGACTTCTGATGGGCACACTTTTAGGCAGTGACCTGGGTGTCAGAGTTGCTTCCAGGGGTCTTCCCCGTGCTGTTCCCATGTCTTTTCAGCACTGTATGCATGTGCCACACAGCATATGGCCAGATAAGTTTTTAAAATGTTAAAATGACATTTCGAGGTGAATGCATTTGTCACGGTTGAAAGCAATACAAAAGTGCAAAAACGCATAAAAAATGCTACTTGTGAACATAGCCCAAGGTGTGGAGGAGTATTTTTTTGGGGGGTTATTTATTTTACCTTATACACAAGTCTTTACCCTGGAAAAGAACTTCCTTAACATATTTCACAGGAAAGCAGTTTCAGTTTAGTTTTTGAATGATTTATTGTGAGCCCTTAAAAGTGGCTTAATACCTCTGACCAAGTTGTTGACAGCAGTGACCTAGGCATCAGAAATGCTTCCTGGGGCGATCCCCATGCTGTCCCCATGTCATTTGAGCAGTGTCACTATCGTTTTGGGCACTTGTTAGGCTTTTAAAAGACTGCCAGGGGTTCCGTCGCAAAAATGCTCGGGTCTCCCATAGACTAACATTGGGCTCATTGCTCGAGCACCCGAGTATCACGGCGAGCTCGGCCTGAGCTTCGAGCACCCAAGCATTTTAGTGCTCGCTCAACACTAATTAACATATGTGGAATTATATACTTAACAAAAAAGTGTGAAACAACTGAAAATAGGTCTTATATTCTAGGTTCTTCAAAGTAGCCACCTTTTGCTTTGATGACTGCTTTGCACACTCTTGGCATTCTTTTGATGAGCTTCAAGAGGTAGTCCCCGGAAATGGTTTTCACTTCACAGGTGTGCTCTGTCAGGTTTAATAAGTGGGATTTCTTGCCTTATTAATGGGGTTGGGACCATCAGTTGTGTTGTGCAGAAGTCTGGTGGATACACAGCTGATAGTCCTACTGAATAGACTGTTAGAATTTGTATTATGGCAAAAAAAAAGAAGCTAAGTAAAGAAAAATGAGTGGCCATCATTACTTTAAGAAATGAAGGTCAGTCTGTCTGAAAAATTGGGAAAACTTTGAAAGTGTCCCCAAGTGCAGTTGCAAAAACGATCAAGCGCTGCAAAGAAACTGGGTCACATGAGGACCGCCCCAGGAAAGAAAGACCAATAGTAACCTCTGCTTCTGAGGAAAAGTTTATCTGAGTCACCAGCCTCAGAAATCGCAGGTTAACAGCAGCTCAGATTAGAGACCAGGTCAATGCCACACAGAGTTCAAGCAGCAGACACATCTCTTCAACAACTGTTAAGAGGAGACTTTGTGCAGCAGGCCTTCATGGTAAAATAGCTGCTAGGAAACCACTGCAAAGGACAGGCAACAAGAAGAAGACACTTGTTTGGGCTAAAGAACACAAGGAATGGACATTAGACCAGTGGAAATCTGTGCTTTGGTCTGATGAGTCCAAATTTGAGATCTTTGGTTCCAACCACCGTGTCTTTGTGCGACGCAGAAAAGGTGAACGGATGGACTCTACATGCCTGGTTCCCACCGTGAAGCATGGAGGAAGAGGTGTGATGGTGTGGGAGTGCTTTGCTGGTGACACTGTTGGGGATTTATTCAAAATTGAAGGCATACTGAACCAGCATGGCTACCACAGCATCTTGCAGCGGTGTGCTATTCCATCCGGTTTGCGCTTAGTTGGACCATCATTTATTTTTCAACAGGACAATGACCCCAAACACACCTCCAGGCTGTGTAAGGGCTATTTGACCAAGAAGGAGAGTGATGGGGTACTACGCGAGATGACCTGGCCTACACAGTCACCAGACCTGAACCCAATCGAGATGGTTTGGGGTGAGCTGGACCGCAGAGTGAAGGCAAAAGGGCCAACAAGTGCTAAGCATCTCTGGGAAGTCCTTCAAGATTGTTGGAAGACCATTTCCGGTGACTACCTCTTGAAGCTCATCTAGAGAATGCCAAGAGTGTGCATAGCAGTCATCAAAGCAAAAGGTGGCTACATTGAAGAACCTAGAATATAAGACATATTTTCCGTTGTTTCACACTTTTTTGTTAACTATATAATTCCACATGTGTTAATTCATAGTTTTGATGCCTTCAGTGTGAATGTACAATTTTCATAGTAATGAAAATACAGAAAAATCTTTAAATGAGAAGGTGTGTCCAAACTTTTGGTCTGTACTCTATATATATATATATATATATATATATGGGAAATGTGCAAATTGTCTCTTCAGAGAGGAAGAGGACCAGAACTCTAGTGCCTCACCGTGACATGCTTGTCATGTTGCTCTCTGCAAGGAGAAATGATACCCCTTAGATTCTGATCTGACGCCTCTCACCCAGCCAAACCAGAACTCACACTTTGCACTGACGAGGGACAGTACCCTAAAACACAGTGTCTGCCAATTGAGTTTCTGGTTCTGGCTTATATCCTAAGTCATGTGATAAGGCTGGTTAAAGTGTCACTATTGACTTTTAGAATTGCTACTTCCTGTAGGTGGCATCAGAGTTCAGGTCCTCTTCCTCTCTGAAGAAACAATTTGCATATTTCCAGAGGAGCATTGTGGCTTTAAAAGTCTCCTCACCATGACATGCTTAACCCTGCTGTTCTGTTCGGTCAAAAATGACCAAATTTGAAATTTGATATTTTTTAAAATATTCATTATGCGGCTGTGAAAATTATGGTTAATTGGTTAATTGACTTTTCCTCATTTGAGTGGTTCTTATTATGTGTATTAATTTTGTTTGTTTACTTTTTGCTCCACGTTTTTTTTTACACTTGTACTGCTTGGTCAAAAATGACCTATAGCCTTTTATACTAATCTCCAGCCATTTTTTGAGTAAAATAAAGGAGTTAAAATCGAATTTTGGACTATATACTGTATCTACTACTATTTATCAATTTATCTAGGTCCTTTTGGTCCATGCAGATTTACACATACATACATTTTCAAATTACGATACAGCAGATGGATTCGCTTCCAGTATACTTATGTGCAACGCTCTGGGTAGGTAAGCTGGCGGGCACGGCAGGTTACTTGGCAGGTGCTCCGGGTTGGCAAGCAGGCGGGTACGGCGGATAGCCAGAAAGGCAGCCAGAATTGTTAGACAGGCTGGCGGGCTGGACTGACAGACAGACTGGCGGGCAGGACTGACAGGCAGCGGGACCTGAGGGCTGAGGTAAGTGTTAGCACACAAACAACAATGTTGCACAGGCACCTCCATTTTGGAGGAGGTGCCTTATATAGGAGAAGTCCTCCGGCCATTGGCCGGGGACTCTTTAGGACGGCTCGCCGGGCCCCTTTAAGAGAGAGGAAGCGCGCGCATGCCCTAAACCCAGTGCCCAGGAAGCTGCGCGCGGTGCGCGCCACAGCAGCGGGGGCGCAAGAAGACGCCAGACCAGGACCGCGGCGGTGAGGGGAACGGCGTCTCTGCCCGGCAGGAGGCAGAGATGCCGATGCTACAGTACCCCCACCTCCTTTACGCCCCCTTTTCTTTAGGCCCGCAAGAAATTTTTTAAGAAGATGAGGGGCATGAATGTTTTCCCTGGGTTCCCAAGACCTCTCCTCCAGGCCAAACACCTTTAAATCCACAAGAAAGAAAGTCTTTCCTCTTACCCTCTTGGTGGCCAAAAGGTTTATTACCTCAAAGACGTCCTCAGCGTAGACTGGAGCTGGAGTGGTACCTGGATCGTCAGAGAAGGAATTAAGGACAACTGGTTTGAGGAGGGATACATGAAAGGAGTTGGGAATCCCTAAGGTGACCGGGAGTTTCAGCTTGTAAGCCACAGTATTGATTTGGTTCAGAACCTCGAACGGACCAATGAACCACGGACCCAACTTATAAGAAGGTATCTTGAGACGGATATATTTGGAGGAAAGCCAGGCCTTGCCTCCCTGACGGAATTGAGGCAGATCCAGACGTCTCTTATCAGCATGTCTCTTCATCCGCTCGGGGGACTGAAGAAGTGCAGATCCAGTGTCTTCCCAAATAGCCGAAAATTCGCTGACAAGAGACTCCGCGGCAGGATTGTCCACTGAAGAGGAGACGAGAAACGGAATCCAGGGGTGTCGACGATAGACCACAAAAAACGGGGATTTAGTAGAAGACTCGCTCTCATGGTTGTTATAGGAGAACCCCGCCCAGGGCAGGAGCTAAACCCAATCATTTTGGCGAGCATTGACAAACTGCTGAAGAAAGCTGGTAAGGATCTGGTTGATACGCTCCACTTGACCATTGGACTGAGCATGATAAGCAGAAGAGAAATCCAAAGAGACATCCAGCAGCTTGCACGTAGCTCTCCAGAAGTGCGAAGTGAATTGAACTCCGCGATCAGACACAATGTGGAGGGGTAGGCCGTGATGACGGAAGATGTAATGGATGAAGTCCTTAGCCAGCACAGATGCAGACGGAAGACGAGCCAGAGGGATGAAGTGGTCCATTTTAGAAAAGCGGTCAGCGACCACCCAAATGACAGTACAACCGGCAGAAATAGGGAGATCCGTGATGAAGTCCATTGCAATGTGTTGCCACGGAGCGGAAGGCACGGGAAGAGGAAGGAGACAGCTGGATGGAAGGTGCCTGGGAACCTTGTTACGGGCACAAGAGGAATAAGCCACGACAAAGTCCGCAACATCCTTGCGCAGGAAAGGACACCAGTAATGTTGGACGACGAGCAGAAAGGATTTCCTCTGGCCAGCATGACCGGCTAGTTTGGATGAATGGCTCCAGAGTAGAACTTTCTTTCAATCCGGAAATGTTACAAAGGTTTTACAGGGTAGAAGATGAGACAGGTCAAACGGAGCAACAGTCATTACTTTGGAGGGGTCAATAATATGTAGAGGCTCCTCCTCTTGGTCGGAAGACAGGAATGAGAGGGATAGAGCATCAGCTTTTACCCCTTTTAGACCTGGTCAGTAATAGTACGCACCAGGTCGGAAAGGCCGGTTCAGCGGGGGCTCCGGCGGTGAGACCGCACTGAATCGAGCATATTTCAGCTGATTATTACAGCTAACATGTGCCCGCAACAGCCGCAGGTGGAATCGCTATTCACCCACGGCTGTTAACCAGTTAAATTCCGCTGTCAATCTCTCACAGCGGCATTTAAATTGCGCTTCCAGGAAGCGTGTCCTATTCCCCGCCCATCGGTGACCCTGTCACGTGAATCAATGGGTGGGCATGACAACCCAGGGTCTGCAGCAGACGCCTGTGGTTGTCATGTCTCAACTGCTATGAGTGCCACCTAGTGGTCAGCGCTCATAGCAAGTGAGCATTTCTGCTGCATACAAGCGATCTGATCATCGCCTGTTTGCAGTAGAAGCAATCAGACAACTGCCGCTTCTAGTCTCCTATGGAGACTATTGAAGCAAGCAGAAAGTGTAAAAAAAAGTTTTTAAAAATATAAAAAAAAATAAAAAAAATATAAAAGTTTAAATCACCCCCCTTTCGCCCCATTCAAAATAAAATAATTAATGAAAAACACATACACATATTTGGTATCGCCGCATTCAGAATCGCCCGATCTATCAATATAAAAGAAGAATTAATCCGATTGGTAAACGGCATAATGAGAAAAAAATTCTAAATGCCAGAATTATGTTTTTTTGGTCGCTGCAACATTGCAATAAAATGCAATCAAAACATCGGATTTACCCCAAAATGGTATCAATAAAAACGACAGCCCAGCATGCAAAAAATAAGCCCTCACCTGGCCCCAGATCCCAAAAAATGGAGACGCTACGGGTCTCGGAAAATGGCACCATAGCATAGCAAATTTTGGATTTTTTTTTCACCACTTAAATAAAAAAGAACCTATGCATGTTTGATGTCTACAAACTCGTAATGACCTGGAAAATAATGGTGGCAGGTCAGTTTTAGCAATCAGTGAACATGGTAAGAAAAGGACCCAAAAAACAACTGTGGAATTGCATTATTTTTGCAATTTCACAGCACTTGGAATTTTTTTCCCGTTTTCCAGCACATGATATGGTAAAACCATTGATGGCATTTAAAAGTACAACTCGTCCTGCAAAAAATAAGCCCTCACAAGGCCAAATTGACCGAAAATTAAAAAAGTTCTGGCTCTGGGAAGAAGGGGAGCAAAAAATGAAAACACAAAAACAGAAAGACCCAAGGTCGTTAAGGGGTTAATGTTCTTGTCCGCTGGGCGGTAATGCAGAGTGAGGCAGAATCGGGCAAAGAATAGAGACCACCTGGCCTGACGTGGATTTAGTCTTTGGGCGTTCTGCAAATAAGCAAGGTTTTTGTGGTCAGTGTAGATGACCACCGGGTGCAGAACCTCCTCCAGCAAGTAGCGCCACTCTTCCAGCGCTAATTTGATGGCAAGCAGCTCACAATCTCCTATGGAGTAGTTGCACTCAGACGAGAAGAAGAGCTTGGAGAAAAAGCTGCAGGTTACCATTCTCCCGGACGAGGATTTCTGGGTGAGCACCGCTCCGGCTCCAGAGGAGGATGCATCAACCTCCAGGAAGAACTGCTTGTTCCAATCCAGACGGTGCAGCACAGGAGTGTAGGAGAAGGCTTGTTTAAGGTATATGAAGGCCTTCTCCGCTTCGGAAGTCCATTCCCTGGGATTTGCTCCTTTACGGGTGAGCGCGGAGATGAGAGCAGTCTGGGAAGAGAAATAAGGAATGAAGAGGCGGTAATAGTTTGCGAAGCCCAGGAATCGCTGAATCGCCTTCAACTCCACCGGTCGGGGCCACTTTAAGACGGCAGACACCTTCTCGGGATCCATCCGCAGACCAGTCTCGAAGATAACATAGCCCAAGAACGGTAGAGAGGTCTGCTCAAAGAGGCATTTCTCGAATTTAGCGTATAGGCGATTTTTCCGAAGCCTTAGCAGAACCTGACAAACATCCCTGTGTGAGGGCAGATCCAGAGAGAAAACCAAGATATCGTCCAGGTACACCACCACGCAAGAATACAGGAGATCATGGAAGATGTCATTAACCAGCTCCTGGAAGACAGCTGGAGCATTACAGAGACCAAAGGGCATCACGCGGTATTTGTAGTGACGTCCCGGGTGTTGAATGCCGTCTTCCACTCGTCCCCCTGGCGGATCCGGGCTAAATTGTACACCCCACGAAGATCGAGCTTGGTGAAGATCTTCGCACCTTTAAGGCGGTCAAACTCCTCCAAGATGAGAGGCAGGGGGTACTTATTTTTGATGGTAATCTGGTTAAGGCCCCTGAAATCGATATAGAGACGTAGAGAGCCGTCTTTCTTCTTGACGAAGAAGAATCCTGCTCCAGCCGGAGAGGTGGATTTCTGGATAAATCCCCTTCCAAGATTCTCCTCTATGTTCTCAGACATGGCCCGAGTCTCAGCCAGCGACGACAAGGGGTATATTCGCTCGCGGGGAGGAGAAGCACCAGGTACCAGGTTGATGGGGCAATCATACTGCCTATGAGGTGGTAGTGACTCCGCTTCCTTTTTGTCAAAGACATCCGCATAGGACCAGTAGGGTGCAGGCAGACCAGGTTGATTAGCCGCAGTAGACGGGGGTCGAGCAGGACGAACCGGAACCAGGACTCATGGCATTCCTGACCCCAACGGAGCACTTCTCCAGATCTCCAATTCACGAATGGCTCATGTCTTTGTAACCAGGGTAGACCAAGCAAGAGGGAGTGAGAGAGACCGGACTGTACATGAAAGGAGATCTTCCCCGAGTGCAGCATTCCCACCTGAAGGGTTATAGGCTCTGTGACGAGCACGATGGTTTCCGGAAGAAGCCTCCCATCCATAGAGGCAACCGCCAATGGTTCAGCCAGACGTACCGTAGGAATCTGATACTGCTCCACAACAGCCTGTTGAATGAGATTCCCAGCGGCTCTGGAATCCAAATGGGCAGTCTTGAAGAAGCGGGTCTCACCACTGGAAATAGAAACAGACAGAGTCAAGGATTTACTCTTGCCTAGGACGACCTCTCCGAGCGGTCCTAGACACTGGAGTTTCCTGGCCTCACCGGGCAGGAACGGATCAGATGCTCTATACTGCCACAGTAGAATCAACTCCCCTTGGCTCGGTGCGTCTCCAGGCGACACTTGACCATCTTGGTTTGGTCAATTTGCAGATGCTCAGGTGAACATGCCCAGGGGATTGCTGGTTGTGGGATAGGCCTTTGGAATGTTGGAGCGAGAAATCTTCTCTCCCTGATAGTCTCCTTAGCATGTTCCAGAAAACGGATGCCAATCCAGGTAGCTAATGACACCAGGTCGTCCAGGGTGGAAGGGATGTCACGACCGGCTAGCTCATCCTTGATCCGTCCGGAAAGACCCTCCCAAAAGGTGGACACCAGGGCTTCGTTGTTCCAGGCAAGTTCTGATGCGAGGGTTCGGAAACGTATGGCATACTGGCCCACAGTGAGACTCCCTTGGCAGAGACGGAGAAGTGAGGAGGCAGTAGAAGATTTTCATCCTGGCTCATCGAAGACTTTCCAGAAGGCAGCGAGGAAAGCTAGAAGATCGGACACCAGAGGATCCCCTCTTTCCCACAGACCCACAGAGGGTTTAGCCATGTCAATGCCTCCCCGGTGAGGTGAGACATGATGAACGCCACCTTGGCCCGGTCGGAGGTGAACTGGTGTGCCAGGAGTTCAAAGTGCAGTGTGCACTGATTTATGAAGCCCCGACATAAGACTGGGTCACCACCACAACAAGGAGGCGCAGAGAGCCGGGGTCCAAAGTCGAGTGCCACAGCGCCACTAGGTTGAGGTACCCCTGGAGCGGGTGCTGCTTGGCTAGAGACGGACACTGACGGGATGGACAGAGTGTCCAGGTGGGAGTTGACAGTCTGCAGATAGGACAGGATAGTTTCCTGTTGGGATCTCTGACGTGACACCTCATGGTACAGGACAGAGAATGAAGGAGCCTGGGGGCCACTGGATTCCATGGCCTGTGCAAACTGTTACGGTCCGGGTGATGGAACCTCTGTGATTCGGTGCAAGGAGGGACCAGAGGGCATGACTAAGTGCCTACTCGGCCTGACTCAGGTCACACAGCGGCTTAGTCAACTCCGTGAACCAGGTAGCGACCGGGCAGGTGAACCAGGTGACACTCTGGGACCGACCTTGTGTGAGAGCAGGTGACTCCCACGGGTCAGATGACAGGAGCTGACCGGTACAGCGGAAGAGCACGGCAGGAAGGCTGGCGAGTGGTCCGGGTAGATAAGCAGGCAGGTACGGCAGATAGCCAGACAGGAGCTCCGGGTAGGCAAGCAGGCAGATACGGCGGATAGCCAGATATGTGCTCCAAGTAGGCAAGCTGGTGGGCACAGCAGGTTACTTGGCAGGTGCTCTGGGTTGGCAGGCTGGCAGACACGGCAGGTAACAGGCAGGTGCTCCAGGTAGGCAGGCTGATGGGCATGGCTGGTTACTCGGCAGGTGCTCCGAGTAGGCTGGTTGGCAGGCACGGCAGGTAACAGGCAGGTGTTCCAGGTAGGCAGGCGGGCAAGGCTGTTGGACAGACTGGTGGGCAGAACTGTTAGACAGGCTGGTGGGCTGGACTGACAGACTGACTGGTGGGCAGGACTGACAGGCAGCGGGACCTCAGGGCTGAGGAAAGTGTTAGTACACAAACAAAAATCATGCACAGGCACCCCATTTTGGAGGAGGTGCCTTATATAGGAGAAGTCCTCTGGCCATTGGCCGGGAACTTTTTAGGACGGCACGCACTGCTCCTTTAAGAGGGAGGGAGCGCGCCGCGCCCTAAGCACAGTGCCCGGGAAGCTGCATGCCCGGCAGGAGGCAGAGACGCCGATGCTACAAAAAGTAACATCCAGAGATGATGGAGCAGCAGCCATTGTCCACAGGATCCAACAGCATGCTAAAGAAAGTGAAACAACGGCTTCCACCGGCACTGCTATGATACCCACAGCCTCCACCAGCAACGGAACCAGCCTAAAATGGAAAATATGCGCCTTCTGTCCAACAAGTAATCACAAACCAAATGTGATATGTTGCAGTTGAGCAAAGTACTCATGCAAAAGACCTGTAAATTATGCTAGTAACTAGTGATGAGAAGTGATGAGCAAGCACTAAAATGCTCGGGTACTCGTTGGTCGGGTCGAGCAAATTGGAATGCTCGGGTGCTCGACCCGAGCAACGAGCCCAATGTAAGTCTATGGGAAACTCGAGCATTTTTCACGCTGCTCCCACCAGCGGTCTGCAGAGGGCCTAAAAATTGCCCAAATCGATGGGAACAGTGCTCAAATGACATGGGAACAGCAAGGGGAAGACCCCTGGAAGCAACTATGACTCCCAGATCACTGCTATCAGCAACGTGGTCAGAGTATTAAACCACTTTCACGGACTCACAATAAAACATACAAAAACGAAACAAAAATGGATTTTCCTGGGAAATATGTTAAGGAACATCCTTTTCAGGGTAATGACTTGTATATGAGGCAAAATAAATAACCAAAACCAAAAATACTCCTCCACAACTTGGGCTATGTTCCCGTGTAGCATTTTTGATGCATTTTTGCACTTGTGAATTGCTTTCAACCAAGACAAATGTATTCACTAGGAAATGTAATTTTAACATTTTACAACCTTATCTGGCCATGTGGTGTGTGACACATCATTAGACACATGCATACAGTGCTGAAAAGGCATAAGAACAGCATGGGGAAGAACTCTGGAAGCATCTCTGACTCCCAGGTCACTGCCTAAAAGTGTGCCCATCATAAGTGATCCTTGGCGCATGTGAAGAAGCCTCCCGCCATGCACCTGTCGTTGCAGACTTGCAACAGTCACCGTCCACGTCCTTGACCCAGTGCAGCGTTCAGTTGTCCCTACCCCATTCCTTGGAATGCGAGTGCAAGTATGCAGCCAGCCAGCCACCCACCGACAGGCTGCAATACTATACTGCCAAATATTTGACAGCTGCTTGCACTTGAAATGTGGCCTTTTCGGTTCGTGGAGGCGGACGCTTTACACAACCTCATGCCAGCGGCGGCCGAGTGTCCATGCTCGGTCCCCAACCGCGACTATATTTCCCGATATCGCCTCCACCTTCCACAAGCACGGGTCCCACAACATTACCCGTACCCTCTCCAGTGCACTTACTGGGAAGGACCGCCTAACCACAAACACGTGAACAGGTGAATGTGGCCAGGGATGGTAAGGAGCCAGTCCACAACTTTTTTTGCTGACAGTTGTATTTAGCTCGGTGAAAGGACTGGCATAGAGGGAAACCGTATGTACACTGCGTGTCATTTCTCCCAGGAAGTACTATAATTGAGCTTGTTGCAGAAGCAATGGCAGCCCGTCCAACATCAACTCGCACTTGTCGGTGGTGCTTTGACACACACACACATCTTTCTTTGCGCATTTAATTTCTTGAATACAGAGTTGGACAATGGCCTGATCTGTAATGCGTTTTAAGAAATAACATGCATAGGCATGGCTGATCCACATTTAAAAAGCAGCAATAGAGTGTCCGGGAATCTTCCCTCACACTTTTCTTAACCAGGGCTGCTTTTCGGCAGGGTTGGACGGGCTCACCAGAGAACGGGAGACTCATCCGGCGGGCCCTGGCTTCTTCTTCAAGAGAGTTCATAGTGCCGAGGTGAGGCCATGATGATGATAGAGGCCACCATCTGCTTAGTTTTCTGTTACTTGGAATGCAAAGTGCAAGTATGCAGCCAGCCACCCACCCACAAGCCGCAACACTAAACTGCCAGATTTCTGGGCAGCTCTTTGCACTTGAAATATGGCCTTTTAAACTCGTGGAGGCAGAAGCTTTTCACAACCTCATGCCGGCGGCGGCCGGGTGTCCATACTTGGTCCCCGGCCGCCATTATATTTCCCGGTATCGCCTCCGCCTTCCACAAGCATGGGTCCCACAACATTACCCGTGCCCTCCCCAGTGCATGTACTGGGAAGGACCGCCTAACTACAAACACGTGGACAGGTGAATGTGGCCAGGGACGGTACGGAGCCAGTCGACAACTTTTTTGGCTGAGAGCTGTATTTAGCTCGGTGAAAGGACTGGCATAGAGGGAAACCGTATCTACCCTGCGTGTCATTTCTCACAGGAAGTCCTCTAAAGCTGCTTGCACTTGAAATGTGGCCTGAACATTGCTGCTGGTACTTTTCAGTGGGAATTTGCTTGCCTCCTACCAGCCTGGAATATTTCCAGCAAACTATGGTACATCGCCATGGTATTAGCACTGTCCCCAGTACCAGTAGTGAAGACATCCCCAATTTCCTTCTCAGGAGTTTTATTTGGTAGACTGAGTGGCTGCCCAAATACATTTTCTCACAAAGGAGCTGAAGATAGAGTGGCAGTAGGTGCAAGTTTCTCCAGCCTGTTACATATTAGAGGATCAGTGGTTAGCACTGAAGCCTTGCAGGGCTGGGATCCTGGGTTCAAATCCCAGCAAGGACAACATCTGAAAGGACTTTGTATGTTCTCCCAGTGTTTGTGTGTGTTTCCTCCTCAGTAACAAAGCAGCCATAGAGTGTCCGGGAACCTTCCCACACACTTTTCTTAGCCAGGACTGCTTCTCGTCAAGGTTGGACGGTCCCACCAGAGAATCCTTTGGTGTGCCTTGGCTTCTACCTCAGGAGAGTTCATGATAGCGATAACTTTGCCGCTGCTATGGGGATCTTGAGGGGGTGAGAAAGGTTAGCCCTCACTATCAAATCCTCTGGTGGGCACAATGTTTTTCAATCTGAAACAACTTCTCAGTGGGAGTTGTATTTCACCACCGCCATATTCTTTAGCTCAGTGAAAAGACTGGCATAGAGGAAAACCGTATCTACCCCGGCTGTCATTTCTCCGTCACCAGGTTCCGTCCATTGTCACACACGACCATGCCTGGCTGTATGTTCAGCGGTGAGAACCACAGATCAGGCTGCTGTGTTACAGCTTTCAACAACTCTGCAGCGCTGGGCGGTTTGTCAATTAAGCATTAAGCATGCTATCTTCAGCACAGCCTGTTGCCGCTTGGCCAAGGCAGTGCAGCAGTGCTGTCAGCTTGTGACTGATGTGATGTGGTTTCGGAGATGGAGGAGGACGTGCATGAGCTGAAAAATGTGATTACATTGAGGTTAAATTGGTGACGCTGTTTTTTATACTAAAGAAAGATCCTATTGGTTTGTTTTTTTTTATGTTATTTTTTTAAGACAAATGCATTCACCGAGAAATGTCATTTTAACATTTTACAACCTTATCTGGCAAAGTGGTGTGTGACACATCATCAGACACATCCTTTTTTATTATGATGGAGGGACTCTGAAAGTCATAAAGCCTATTTTTACAGGGACATCAGACGGCCCTTACTATTCTTAAAAGGCCAGCAGTCGGCCGTAGCTATTGTTAGAAAGCCATCAGCCGGCTATGCTTTTTTGTTCCCATTATTAACAAGTGGGTCTCCTTTACTGTTATTGTGTATCCAGTGGCTGCAAGGGCTGCCAAAAATTTGGACGCAACCCAATACACCATTGAAGAGACATAGAGGAGGGTCTCAGTAAAAAAAAATGTTCCCATTATAACGGAGCGGTTCTCCTATAGTGGTAATGCCCATACTGTAACTGCAAGGGGCTGTCAAAATTTGGGAAAAACCCCACTAAGATTTTAAAGACACATAGAGCAGGACCACAGTAACAAGGTACGACATGTTCTCATTAGAAAATAGAGGGTCTGCTATACAGTTATATGGTATGCAGTGAGTCCAAAGGCTGACCAATTTGAGGAAAAACCCCACTAAGGATTAGAGATAAGCGGTGTTCGACTCGAACTGTTCGCCAATCTCAAATTCGAGCTGTTTTGGGCGGTGTTCGAGCCGTTCGCCGAACACGAACGATTTGAAAAAAATTCGGCTGTTCGAGGTTATGTTCGATAACTGTTCGTGCACCAAAATCATAACTGGATTTTTTCTCAGTAATGCTGAAAATTAATGTTAATACGCAGTTTGAGTGTACAGCGGGGTGGGGGGAGGGTCAGGGGATGGATCTCTGCAGAAATAATGAAGATCTCCATTTTTTTTTCTCTTTCCCGCATTTACAGTGGGGAGGTGCAATCTGTCAGCCTATCAGCAGCGCACACACGGAGCGAACTGCTTTTTTTCACACAAGCAAGGGCATGTGTCATTGGCAGTGTATGTCACATGTCCTTGCCCTATAAGACCCAGCCATTTTCCCCGTCGCCACCATTTTCTCACTGCTGCAGCTGCGTGTTAGACGGCACCGCTGTTGCTGTGTGCGCTATACTTTGTTAATTTCAAGCCAATTTTCGCACAAATCTACAGATAGCTTGGGAGTAGGGAATAGTTGTGATTGCAGTCCTTTTATGGACTAGGTTACATAATTTCCTACGACTTTTATCAGGCAGGTCTGTGCTCTTAAATAGATAGGTTGCAAGGCAGGTCTGTGCCAGTGCTGTGCAAGTTTTTTTCACAGCATTTGGCTAAATCTAGCAAAGCAAATCCTTTTTGTCCTCTTGCAGTGTGTGTTAGTCAGTGGAGAAGCCTATCTTTGTTGCAAGCTACACAACCTGTGTATAGAATACCAATTTTTTTACTGCACCTAGTGAAGTAAAACCTTTTGGGCATCATTATATTAGTCCATCTATACTAACCTCCATCAGGTTGCAAATTCAATATAATTTTTTTCTGCATCTAGCTCTGAAAAAATATTTCGACTTCTAGCAGTGTGTGGGACTTGTTCTATTATTCCATCTATACTGACCTCCATCAGGTTGCAAATTCAATATAATTTTTTTCTGCATCTAGCTCTGAAAAAATATTTGGGCTTCTAGCAGTGTGTGGGACTTGTTCTATTAGTCCATCTATACAAACCTCCAGCAGGTTGCAAATTCAATATAATTTTTTTCTGCATCTAGCTCTGAAAAAACATTTCGGCTTCTAGCAGTGTGTGGGACTTGTTCTATTAGTCCATCTATACTAACCTCCAGCAGGTTGCAAATTCAATATAATTTTTTTCTACATCTAGCTCTTAAAAAAATATTTTGGCTTGTAGCAGTGTGTGGGACTTGTTCTATTAGTCCATCTATACTAACCTCCATCAGGTTGCAAATTCAATATAATTTTTTTCTGCATCTTGCTCTGAAAAAATATTTCGGCTTCTAGCAGTGTGTGGGACTTGTTCTATTAGTCCATCTATACTAACCTCCATCAGGTTGCAAATTCAATATAATTTTTATCTGCATCTAGCTCTGAAAAAATATTTCGGCTTCTAGCAGTGTGTGGGACTTGTTCTATTAGTCCATCTATACTGACCTCCATCAGGTTGCAAATTCAATCTAATTTTTTTCTGCATCTAGCTCTGAAAATTTTTTTCGGCTTCTAACAGTGTGTGGGACTTGTTCTATTAGTCCATCTATACTGACCTCCATCAGGTTGCAAATTCAAAATAATTTTTATCTGCATCTAACCCAGCCAATACTTTTGGGCTAATACCACAGTTTGGCCACTCAGCTCTGCTCGGTTCCCATACATTGTTTTTTTTGCAAACAACTCCAGAGTTGTGAATTAGTTAACCACCAAAATGAGTGGAAAAAGGCCTGCTGCTGGTGGAAAGGGGAATAGGCGTGTTGGGAAGGGAAAAAAAGGTTGTGTCTGTGGGGTAGGTGTTAAAGCAACAGTAACATCTGCAGAAGAAAGGCCATCTTCCAGCCAAACTAAGACGTCTACTTCTTTTAGCGGACAATGTGATAAGATCCCACGCCAATCGCTACAAATTCCAGATGATGCACAAAAACAGCAGTTGCTTCAACGGATATCAAGTGCTCCTTTAAGTGGGCTCTCCTCCACCTCAACTTCAACATCACAAATACTCCAGTCCTCAGAGGTGTCACCCCAATCGCACTGGCTTCCTCACTGCTCTCAAGTCTCCAGCTGCCCGTCTGAGTATGGGGTAGAACAGATGGTTGAGTCTGCAGAGCTGTTTACTCAAACTTTAGCCTGGGAATCAGAGGTCGGCTCCAGAGCTTCTGTGAATCCAGATGAGGAAATGTTCTGCACTGATGCCCAGAATCTTTATGAGTCGGATCCAGGACCAGACGCAGAAGGTTTTGACCATAATGTAGACCCTCGTTCCCAAACTGTAACTCCTGTTGGTGGAGACAATGAGGAAGACGATGATGAGACTCAAATACCTGATTGGAGCGACAACTTCAGTTTTTTGTCAGGGCAGGAAGAGTTTGGCTCTGAGGACGACCAGTGTGATAACACACAGGGTGATGATGACGAGGTTGGAGATCCCACTTACTGTCAACCAACAATCAGCCAAGAGATGAGGTCAGCAGAGGAGGTGGAGGAGGATGCTAGTGGCAACGAGGTCAAGTTGTGCCTTCCTGGACAGAGACGTAGTACTGGAAGCACGTCAACAACTGCATCCTCAAACACAACTCTGTCTCTGACCACAAGTAGTGGTGGCTCTTCAGGTCGAATGGGTGCTAAGCTTTGCATAGCCTGGGCATTTTTTCAGATCGATAAAGATGACCCAACTCGTGTTATCTGTAACATTTGTCAGCAAAAGCTAAGTAGAGGCCAAAAAATACATAGTTTGAGTACTTCATGCATGAACCGTCACATGGATATGAAGCATAAGTTGTAGTGGGAAGCTCACTGTGCTACAATGCTTCCGAGCCAGCCGGGCCAACCACCGTCTACCACATCTTGTGCATCCGTGGGCTCTTCATCCTCTGTGACTGGGGGGACAGCAGTCACACCTGTTTTGGGACGCAGACCTGCCAATTCTTTACCCGCAACAGCCAGCGTGATTGGCAGGTCATCATTTCATTTGGAGGTGGAAACACCAGCTGGTGTTCAGCGCTGTCTGACATCGATAGCACCAACTTTGGATCAAGGCAACCTAACATGTCCGCCTGCATCTTCCTCACAGACCAGCAGTTTGCCGGGGACACCCTTCTCAACCCCGTCTTAGCACAACAGCCAGCCCTCGGTCCCTCAGATATGGACAAGTAAAAGACCATTTCCTCCTAGCCATGAGAAAGCTAAGAGGTTGAATTTCACCATCTACAAGCTCTTGGCTACAGAAATGCTTCCTTTCCACCTGGTGGACACAGAGAATTTTCGAGACCTTATGTCCATCGCAGTGCCCCAGTACTAGATGCCCAGTCGGCACTACTTCTCAAAGAAAGGTGTGCCTGCGCTCCTCCAGCATGTCGCACACAACATCACCGCTTCTTTGAGAAACTCTGTGTGTGACAGGGTGCATTTCACCACAGACACTTGGACGAGTAGGCATGGACAGGGGCGCTACATGTCGCTGACTGGGCACTGGGTAACTATGGTGACAGCAGGACAAGGGGCTGCTGTCCAAGTCTTGCCGTCCCCACGAGTTGTGCGTCAATCCTCTTTATCTCAAAGTTCCTCCACCTCTTCAGCCTCCTCAACCTTGTCTCGGTCCTCCACCTGCACCCAAAGCCTGTCTGGTCATGCCACAAGCTTTCTAACTGCGCAGATGGGATCCTTCACACCTCCTTACTATGCTGGCAGCAGGGCTCAACGTCATCAGGCGGTTTTTACTTTGAAATGTCTGGGAAATGTGAGTCACACAGCTGAGGAGTTGTGGTCAGCTCTGGAGAACCAGTTTCATGAATGGTTGTCTCCACTGGACCTGAAACCAGGGAAGGCCGTGTGCGGCAATGCTGCAAACCTCGGTGCGGCCCTTCGCCGGGGCAATGTCACACACGTGCCTTGTATGGCTCACATGTTGAACCTGGTTGTCCAGCAATTTTTAGCCCACTATCCCGGATTAGATGGCCTTCTGCAGAGGGCACGGTCACTGTGTGCTCACTTCTGCCTTTCGCATCCCGCAGCTCAGCGACTTACATCTCTACAGAAGTCGTTGGGCCTGCCACATCACCGGCTAAAATGCGATGTGCCTACCCGGTGGAATTCAACTCTGCACATGTTGCAGTGACTGTGGCAGCACCGACAATGCCTGGTGCAATATATTGTGATGTATAGCCTGGGCCAATGAGATCCAGAGGTGGGGCAAATCACGCTGGAGGAGTGGTCTCAGATAAGGGACCTATGCACCCTTCTGCACAGTTTTGAAATGGCGACGAAGATGTTTAGTGCTGACGATGCCATTATCAGCATGACTATTCCGGTGATCTACATGCTGGAGCACATGTTAAACAGAATTCGGAGTCAGGTGGTGGCACAAGAGGAGGTGGAGGAAGTAGAGGAGGAGGAGTTGTATGCGGAAGGGCTAACATCTGCAAGGTCCAGACGGTCGGCAGCACCAAGGCGGCAGGCATGTGAGGGTGGGGGAGATGGTTTTACCAGGGCGCATGGTAGCAGCCAAACTAGTGAGGAAGGTGCAGGAGCCCAGGAAGTAGTGGAGGACGAACTGATGGAAGACTCATCAGATGAGGGAGACCTTGATCACATTTCTGTTGTGCGAGGTTGGGGGGAGAGGGCAGAGGAAGGAAGCATGATTGTTACCTTGCCACCAACACAACAGGGACTTGGTGCTCCTGGATGCACAAGACACATGAGTGCCTTCTTGCTGCACTACCTGCAACATGACCCGCGAACGGCGGAAGTGAGCACACAGCGACCATGTCCTCTGCAGAAGGCCATGTAGTCCGGGATAGTGGGCTAAAAATTGCTGGACAACCAGGTTCAACACGTGAGCCATACAAGGCACGTGTGTGACATAGCCCCGGCGAAGGGCCGCACCGAGGTTTGCAGCATTGTCGCACACGGCCTTCCCTGGTTTCAGGTCCAGTGGAGACAACCATTCATGAAACTGGTTCTCCAGAGCTGACCACAACTCCTCAGCTGTGTGACTCACATTTCCCAGACATTTCAAAGTAAAAACCGCCTGATGACGTTGAGCTCTGCTGCCAGCATAGTAAGGAGGTGTGCAGGATCCCTTCGGCGCAGTTAGAAAGCTTGTGGCATGACGAGACAGGCTTTGGGTGCAGGTGGAAGATCTAGAGGAGGTTGAGGAGGCAGAAGCAGTGGAGGAACTTCGAGATAAAGAGGATTGACGCACAACTCGTGGGGACGGCAAGACTTGGACAGCAGCCCCTTGTCCTGCTGTCACCATAGTTACCCAGTGCCCAGTCAGCGACATGTAGCGCCCCTGTCCATGCCTACTCATCCAAGTGTCTGTGGTGAAATGCACCCTGTCACACACAGAGTTTGTCAAAGTAGCGGTGATGTTGTGTGCGACATGCTGGTGGAGCGCAGGCACACCTTTCTTTGAGAAGTAGTGCCGACTGGGCATCTGGTACTGGGGCACTGCGACAGACATAAGGTCTCGAAAATCCTCTTTGTTCGCCAGGCGGAAAGGCAGCATTTCTGTAGCCAAGAGCTTGCAGATGGTGAAATTCAACCTCTTAGCTTTCTCATGGCTAGGAGGAAATGTTCTTTTACTTGTCCACATCTGAGGGACGGAGGTCTGGCTGTTGTGCTTAGACGGGGTTGAGAAGGGTGTCCCCGGCAAACTGCCAGTCTGTGAGGAAGATGCAGGTGGACATGTTAGGTTGCCTTGAACCAAAGGTGGTGCTATCGATGTTGGACAGCGCTGAACACCAGCTGGTGTTTCCACCTCCAAAGAAAATGATGACCTGCCAATCACGCTGGCTGTTGCGGTTAAAGAGGTGGCAGGTCTGCGTTCCAAAACAGGTGTGACTGCTGTCCCCCCAATCACAGAGGATGAAGAGGCCACGGATGCACAAGATGAGGAAGACGGTGGTTGGCCCGGCCGGCTAGGCCGCATTGTAGCACAGTGAGCTTCCCACTGCAACTTATGCTTCATATTCATGTGCCGGTTCATGCATGAAGCACTCAAACTATGTATTTTTTGGCCTCTACTTAGCTTTTGCTGACAAATTTTATAGATAACACGAGTTGGGTCATCCTTATCGATCTGAAAAAATGCCCAGGCTATGCAAGGCTTAGCACTCATGCGACCTGAAGAGCCACCACGACTTTTGGTCAGAGGCAGAGGTGTGTTTGAGGATGCAGTTGTTGACGTGCTTCCAGTACTGCGTCTCTGTCCAGGAAGGCGAAACCTGACCTCGTCGTCACTATCATCCTCCTCCACCTCCTCTGCTGGCCTTATCGACTGGCTGACTGTGGGTTGACAGCAAGTGGGATCTCCAACCTCGTCATCATCACCCTGTGTGTTATCACACTGGTCGTCCTCAGAGCCAACCTCTTCCTGCCCTGACAAAAAACTAAAGTTGTCGCTTCAATCAGGTATTTGAGTCTCATCATCGTCTTCCTCATTGTCTCCACCAACAGGAGTTACAGTTTGGGAACGAGGGTCTACATTATTGTCAGAACCTTCTGCGTCTGGTCCTTGATCCGACTCATAAAATTCTGGGCATCAGTGCAGATCATTTCCTCGTCTGGATTCACAGAAGCTCTGAAGCCGACCTCTGATTCCCAGGCTATAGTATGAGTAAACAGCTCTGCAGACTCAACCATCTTTTCTACCCCATACTCAGATGGGCAGCTGGAGACTTGGGAGCTGTGAGGAAGCAAGTGCGATTGGGGTGACACCTCTGTGGACTGGAGTATTTGTGATGTTGAAGTTGAGGTGGAGGAGAGCCCACTTAAAGGAGCACTGGATATCCGTTGAAGCACCTGCTGTTTTTGTGCCTCATCTGGAATTTGTAGCGATAGGAGTGGCCGTAAGAAAGGGATCTTATCACATTGTCCGCTAAAAGAAGTAGACATCTTAGTTTGGCTGGAAGATGGTCTTTCTTCTGCAGATGTTACTGTTGCTTTAACACCTACCCCACGGACACAACCTTTATTTCCCTTCCCAACACGCCTATTCCCCTTTCCACCAGCAGCAGGCCTTTTTCCACTCATTTTGGTGGTTAACTAATTCACAACTCTGGAGTTGTTTGCACAAAAAACAATGGATGGGAACCGAGCAGAGCTGAGTGGCCAAACTGTGGTATTAGCCCAAAAGTATTGGCTGTGCTAGATGCAGATAAAAATTATTTTGAATTTGCAACCTGGTGGAGGTTAGCATAGATGGACTAATAGAACAAGTCCCACACACTGCTGCAAGCCGAAGCCCAAATATTTTTTCAGAGCTAGATGCAGATTTAAATTATTTGGAATTTGCAACCTGGTGGAGGTTAGTATAGATGGACTAATAGAACAAGTCCCACACACTGCTACAAGCCCAAGCCAAAATACTTTTTCAGAGCTAGATGCAGATAAAATTTTTTTTGAATTTGCAACCTGGTGGAGGTTAGTATAGATGGACTAATAGAACAAGTCCCACACACTGCTACAAGCCCAAGCCCAAATATTTTTTCAGAGCTAGATGCAGATAAAAATTATTTTGAATTTGCAACCTGGTGGAGGTTAGTATAGGTGGACTAATAGAATAAGTCCCACACACTGCTACAAGCCGAAGCCCAAATATTTTTTCAGAGCTAGATGCAGATAAAAATTATTTTGAATTTGCAACCTGGTGGAGGTTAGTATAGATGGACTAATAGAACAAGTCCCACACACTGCTACAATCCGAAGCCAAAATATTTTTTCAGAGCTAGATGCAGATAAAAATTATTTTGAATTTGCAACCTGGTGGAGGTTAGTATAGATGGACTAATAGAACAAGTCCCACACAGTGCTAGAAGCCAAAGCAAAAATATTTTTTCAGAGCTAGATGCAGATAAAAATTATTTTGAATTTCCAACCTGGTGGAGGTTAGTATAGATGGACTAATAGAATGATGCCATGCCCAAAAGGTTTTACTACACTAGTTGCAGTAAAAAAAATTGTATTCTATACACAGGTGGTGTAGCTTGCAACACAGATAGGCTAGTCCACTGACTAACACACACTGCAAGAGGCCAAAAAGGATTTGCTTTGCTAGATTTAGCCAAATGCTGTGAAAAAAACTTGCACAGCACTGGCACTGACCTGCCTGGCAAAAAGTGATAGGAACTGATGTAACCTAGCCCTCAAAAGGACTGCAATTACAATTAGTCTTTACTCCCAACCTATCTATTTAAGAGCACAGACCTGCCTGATAAAAGTGATAGGAACTGATGTAACCTAGCCCTCAAAAGGACTGCAATTACATTTAGTCTTTACTCCCAACCTATCTATTTAAGAGCACAGACCTGCCTGATAAAAGTCGTAGGAAATGATGTAACCTAGTCCTCAAAAGGACTGCAATCACAACTATTCCCTACTCCCAAGCTATCTGTAGATTTGTGCGAAAATTGGCTTGAAATTAACACAGAAAGTATAGCGCACACAGCAACAGCGGTTCCGTCTAACACGCAGCTGCAGCAGTGAGAAAATGGTGGCGACTGGGAAAATGGCTGCTTCTTATAGGGCAAGGACATGTGACATACACTGCCAATGACACATGCCCTTGCTTGTGTGAAAAAAAGCACTTCGCTCCGTGTGTGCGCTGCTGATAGGCTGACAGACTGCACCTCCCCACTGTAAATGTGGGAAAGAGAGAGAAAAATGGAGATCTTCATTGTTTATGCAGAGATCCATCCCCTGCCCCTCCCCCCTCCCCGCTGTATACTCAAACTGCGTATTAACAATAATTTTCAGCATTACTGAGAAAAAATCCAATTATGATTTTGGTGCATGAATAGTTATCGAACATAACCTCGAACAGCCAAATTTTTCTCAAATTGTTCGTGCTCGCCGAACGGCTCGAACACCGCCCAAAACAGCTCGAATTTGAGATTGGCGAACAGTTCGAGTCGAACACCGCTCATCTCTATTCAACAGCTCCTGCACCTCATCCTCCTCAACCTCCTCCTCCTCTTCAGCCTCCATCTCTGAAATGACCACATCAGTCACAAGCTGAAAGCACTGTACCACTGCCTCGGCCAAGGGGCAACAGGCTGTGCTGAAGCTAATATGCTTAGGTGACAAACTGCACAATGCTGAAGAGTTGTGGACAGCTGTGAAAGAGCAGGTAGATCTGTGGCTGACACTGATGAACCTACAACCAGGCATGGTCATGTGTGACAATGGCCGGCACCTAGTGGGGGCTCTGAGGCGAGGCGAGCTTACACATGTACTATGCCTGGCCTATGTGCTTAAGCTCGTGGTACAGAGGTTTCTCAAAAGCTACCTGGAGCTGCCGGATCTGTTTGTCAAAGTACGCCGCCTGTGTGCCCATTTTAGAAAGTCAGCTACAGCTTCTGGCTCCCTTGCCATGCTTCATCAGCGTTTGCTGCTTCCGGTTCACCGACTGGTATGTGATGTCCCCATGCAATGGAACTCTACACTGCAGATGTTGGGAAGGATTTGTGAGCAGAAGAGGGCAGTTGCTGACTACCAGCATCAGGAAGGCCATCGGTATTCAGTTCAGACTCCACACATAAGACCTCAGGAGTGGACATGGATGTCAGACATCTGTACCATCCTCCAAAACTTTGAGGACTCCACCAAGATGGTGAGCAGCGATGACTCCATAATTAGCGTCTCTGCTCTCTGCTCACAATCAAAGAGGATGCATTGTAGGCAGAGCACGATGAGGTGGAGCAAGGAACCATACAGGGTGATTACACACAGCCCAGCCTCATCTCATCCCAACTTGTATTGGGTGACAATGAGGCAGAGGAGGAGGAAGTACAGGAGCTAGTTTCATGCTCTATAGATGGTACTACCTGCACAACTGTCATACCATCTGTTCAGCATGGATGGCCTGAGGACAGGGAGGAGGAGAGCATTGTCAGTCATCCTCTTGATGAGGACACGGAAGTCTTGCCTGTTAGCAGTCTGGCACGCATGGCTGAGTTTATGTTACGCTGCCTTTCCCGTGACCTTCGCGTTCTCAAAATTTTGGGTGACATTCATTACTGGTTGGTGACACTTCTAGACCCACGTTACAAGGAGAATTTTATATCTCTTATTCCTGAGGCGGACAGGTCTACAAAAATGCCCTTGTTGCTGAACTATTAAAATAATTCCCATCTGAAAACGCTGGTGGCAGTGTTAGGGGGAGCGGTTGCAGACAACTTTATTTAATGGAACGCAACCGACCCCGGGTTCCGCGATGCAGCCTAGAGGACTGCTGCCGAACACTTCCCGGGTGGAAAGGCAAACGACAACTAAATGATAAACCCCTCCGTGTTAACTTCACACCGGACAGGGTATAGCGGTACGCTCTATCTCCGTTTACTGCACGGAGGAGAGAGCGACCGGCGACGCACCTAACAATAATCTTATCCCTTCGTGTTAACGCACACGGAAGGGTAAGACGGTACGCACAATCTCCAAGAACCGCAGGGAGACGTGCGTCCGTGGGAACAGCAGTAGCCCTGTCTTTGATACAGGCGCTACGCTATGGGGATTGGCGCTAAAGCGGTTCACACAATCTCCAAGTAACGCAGGGAGACGTGTGACTGGACTATGAGCAGTAGCCCTGTCTTCGGTACAGGCGCTATGCTATAGGAGACGGCGCTAGCTTGCGGGTGTTTCCCGCCGGGTATTCGAGCACTCAGCCGGCGTGCTACCGGACTGAGCAAACCCGCTCTATTAAACTCACAGGCGGCTCGGGGTGTAAGGGAGAACCCCCAGGTCAGAGCCAGTCAGCAAAGCGAAGCTACCTGCCTCTATGAAGCTAACCTGCCTCTATGGAGCTAAACCTGCCTAGCGGAAACTATGGCTCTTTGAGCCCGGAGTCAGCGTGCACACCACAAACAGCTAGCTCAAATGATCTGAGCGCGCCGCCATGTTTGTGGGCGGGCATTTTAAAGACTAAGCCCTGCCCAATGACGCGCTATTGGGGACGTTACCAGTGGACCAATCAGGGAGTGCCAGGTCACCGAGTCAGGTGGGTGCCAACCCACCAATCATGATCCGCCAGGTCACGGACATGCTCAGTGCGGCGAATCCTGGACTTAGACTCCACGAGCCCTGTCTCCCTCTGTAGCCTATGCTTAACACTGCTAGGCACAAATGCCTGGGAGACAATCTGCAGGGCTCGTGGAACAGCTAGGCGTTGGGGCTGACAACAATGCTGAGCAGCATCAGCCCCAGCTGGCCTGGAATGAGAGACCACAGAAGGTCTTGGACCCATTTAGAATCCAGCCCCAGACTGACGCCTAACAGCAGAGGTCACAGTTCGTTGGACAACCAAGGAGTACAGATGAGAGAGACACAACTCCAATCCAGCAGAGGCAGGGGACACAGTCAAAAGTTCTGGGAGAGTTTTCTCATCCCCTCCCATCGCACAGGCCCTGAGACACAGGGAACTCTCACAAGGGGTGCAAAGTTTGGGAAGATACTGAGGGAGTACCTTGCCGATCGTACCACCATCCTCCGTGATTCCTCTGTACCTTATAATTATTGGGTATCCAAGCTGGACACGTGAAATGAACTGGCTCTCTAAGCCTTGGAGGTCCTGGCCTGCCCTGCTGCTAGAGTTTTATCAGAGCGGGTTTTTAGTGCCGCTGGTGGAATTATTACCGATAAGCGCATCCACCTGTCAACTGAAAATGCTGACAGGCTGACTCTTTTAAAAATAAACAAGTGCTGGAATGGGCCAGACTTCGTGAACACCACTGAATGATAGCAGCGTAACATAAACTCAAATCCAGTGTCTTTTTTTGGTAGGTGTATTCTCATGCACCTTTTGACACCCAGACATGGGTATATGCTTCCTAATTTTGGCTGTTTGCTCTTGTCCTTATTCTCATCCTCTACCACCATATCACCAGGGTGACCATGGTCCGTGATGCAACACCCACATAATTATTTTAAAGGGTGTTTATGATGCCCTTAAAAAAATTTTTTAGCAGCATGTAAAGATCTGAGGTTGTGGGTTGTAAGTAATCACCTAGACAGGTTAACGATGCAACAATAATTTATTGATCACAGCCACGGTAATAAAGTAATTCCAGGTAAATGGCCAAAATACAGTTCTCTCTGTCCTCAAGATCCAATCTGGGTTCAGTAGTTCCACTGGCTTTGTATAAGGCCATACTCACTGTCTCCCAACTTTTGATTGGCCCACAGATTTTGTATCTCCAGCCAGTATAGTCTGTAGCCACAGTCCATGATCCTCTAGACGGCAAATAAAACAATGAAAGCACAGGTATCCAGTAGTAGCAGTCCTTTTAAGAAAGTTTAAATCCAAACGACATAATCCATAATGGTAACATGTTTATCCATCCATCCTTCCAAGTCCACGGTCTCTATCCTCTTCCTTCAATCCTTGCACACAACTCTGACTAAAACATGTCTGTCTTTTCTTTCACTGGGATCAGTCCCCTCCCATGTCAGAAGTAATCACCCTCCCCCTTAAGCATTTTCTATTAGCTAAAACCAATGAAGAATATTCTAGAAGCCTTCATCTGAGATTGCATGTAAGACCCCCTGTGGTGACGGCTCCACTGTGTCTACAATCTACACACACATAATGAGATTATTGGCTGTTGGAACAATGGTTAGATACTCCTGAGGTACAGATTTCCTGAGATACAGATTAGTGGAATGCTGGACATTTTACAAGTGAATCTACTGGATACTGACAAGTTAGCAGAACTATATAAAACATAACAAGTAAATCACTAATAAAACACAATAATAATATTGACAAAAATGGTGGTCCGTTGCTGGAAAAGTAACATAGTCTCTAGTAAGTGGGCAGCTCCTCACACATCATGTTCATGTATACCCCCCAGGGGTAAATGTTTGCCAGCCCTTACACTTAGTGCATGGGCATTACAAGTAAAGGAGACCCGCTCCTTTCTAATGGGTAAATTTTTTTATGAGGCGCTCCTCCACGTCTTTTCCCAGGTGCATTGGAGTGCCTCCCAATTTTTGGCAGCCCTTGCATTCACTGCATAGGCCAACACTATGGGAGACCCACTTCTAAATAACGGGAACATTTTTTCCTGAGGCCCTCTTCGTCTCTTCCAAGGGGCATAGGAGTGCTTCCCAAATTTTAGCAGCCCTTGCATTCACTGCATAGGCCAACACTATGGGAGACCCACTTCCTAATAATGGGAACATTTTTTCATGAGGACCTCTAGGTCTCTTCCAAGGGGCATTGGAGTGCTTCAGAATTTTTGGCAGCCCTTGCATTCACTGCATAGGCCAACACTATGGGAGACCTACTTCCTAATAATGGGAACATTGTTTTCAGGAGGCCCTTTGACCTCCACGTCTCTTCCAAAGGGCATTGGAGTGCCTCCAAATTTTTGGCAACCATAGCATTCACTGCATAGGCAAACACAATGGGAGACCCACTTCCTAATAATGAGAACACTGTTTTCAGGAGGCCCTCCTCTAAGTCTCTTCAAAGGGGTATTGGGGTGCATCCAAATTTTTAAAGGGGTATTGTGGTGCGTCCAAATTTTGGCCAGCCCTGCCACTCACTGCATACGCAATAACAGTATAGAAGACCCACTCTTTAGTAATGGGAATAACAAAGCATAGCTGGCTGATGGCTCTCTAACAATAGTGAGAGCCAACTGCTGGCCCTTTAAGAATAGTAAAGGCCACCTGATGGTCCTTTAAAGATAGGCTTTGTGACTTTCAGAGTCCCTCCTTCATAAATTAAACAAAATGTGTCTGATCATGTCTCACACTCCACATTGCCAGATAAGGTTGTAAAATGTTAAAATGACATTTCCCGGTGTATGCCTTTGTAATGGTTGAAAGCAATGCAAAAGTGCAAAAACGCATCAAAAACGCTACGTGTGAACATAGCCCAAGGTATAGAGTATTTTTGGTTTTGGTTATTTATTTTGCCTTATATAGAAGTCATTACCTTGGAAAGGATGTTCCTTAACATATTTCCCAGGAAAATCCATTTTGGTTTTGTTTTTGTACGTTTTATTGTGCGTCCGTAAAAGTGGCGTAATACTTCTGAAAACGTTGTTGACAGCAGTGACCTGGGAGTCATAAATGCTTCCAGGGGTCTTCCTTTGTCATCTGAGCACTGTTCCCATTTTTAGGCCCTCTGCAGACCGCCGGGGTGAGCCGCCTGAAAAATGCTCGAGTTTCCCATAGACTTACATTGGGCTAGTTGCTGGGGTCGAGCACCCGAGCATTCCAATTTCCTTGACCCGAGCATCGAGCACCCGTACATTTTAGTGCTCGCCCATCACTACTTGAGACGAATGCAAACAGTAAATTTAGCACCATGAACCTTATTTACCATTTTATATAGAAAAAACTGAACTTTTTATTGATTTATTTATTTATTTATTTATTTTTTTTAAAAACTATATTTACTTACAGTTTGATGTTATTAGTTATAGTTTACAGTTATATAGAGAATATTTTTTTTATGTGCAAATGTGCAATATACATGTCTATTGCAATAAGGCCATGTAACATTTTTTGATACAAAAAAAATAAAAATTAAGTTTTTGATTTCATTTTTCATTTGTTTATGAACAACCATGTTCACATACAGTATAATATTGCAACAGATATTCAAATAAAACACTTAAATTAGCTAAAAATAAAGACTTTAATAGGTCCTGTCAAAAATGACCAGAACATTAATGTATAGTAGACCCGAACAGAACAGCAGGGTTAACATGTCGCTCTCCGGAAGGAGAAATGTTACCCCATAGATAAAGGTTTATGCTAAGAGGGATTATAGTGAATGTAAATTACATTAATTTTATGTTACAATTTTTTAAGAATAAATAACACCATACTCACAAGGAATTCAGGAACATCACATCCAACTCCATTGAAAATCTAATTCACAAACAAGACTCTCAAGAATAAGAGAGCTTATACGACCAGAGTTTTTCAGAAAAAAAAAAATAATACTTTATTTAAACATTACATATTAAAATATTATGGTGCTGCAAAAAGAGGGTACAGCTAACTCATATATAATTCAATAGAAGTATATGTCAGAGATATAATGGTCCAGCGTCAGTGAAGTGCATACGAGGTATATCAAAAGTAAGCGTTGGGCTATGGATAATATATGTCCTTCAACCATAATATAGAATCCAGTCAATATTGTAATATAGCAGGTTAAAGTGAACAGTGCATAGTGCATAATAAGTCATGTAAACATTCACAACCTTGTTGGACTCATAGATAGCCCGTCGATTTATAACAGCACATTCATGTGCCTATAGATCTATTAATCACTCTGACATTAGGGCTATGTCTGGCATTCAGACCCTAATATAAGGTTCCACCTCTGTCAAAAATTCATCTGGCCAATAGCCATACCTCCACATATTAATCAAGAGTACCTACCTGTGGAGGTGAATGAGTGTCGCTCGTGCCCCCACGCCCCTACGCACGTTTCGCCCTCGCTTCGTCGGGGGGCGGGTATTTTAGAAATGAGTGCATATTGCCTTAAATAGCAGCTTGTGGTGTCGCGGTCTAATGTGGAAGATTGTTTCCGGGTAGTCTCCCTGATAACGGCGCATGCGCCGCCGCATGTCACTTCCTGTAGGGCACTTCCGCCGGCCGACAGTGAGACGCTAGCGTGCCACCGCTGCTAAGCAGCGGCGCCCACGCTCACGTACCTGGTGTCAGCAAGCGGAAGGTCCGAAGCGGCCGCGGCGCGCATGCGCACCAGGGAGGATAGCGGAGATCAAGTGGTCATAGATAAATATAAGATCTATTTAGCGTTATATAAGTATAGCTATATGAATGTACTTTAATCCATGCATATTTGTGAAACAGAAATGAAGGCACAAATTCCTATATCCCATTGATTCCTCTCACATATCCCCACAGCCCACCCAGTAATCAGAAAGGGGGTTAAAGGTATACTGAGTATATTAAGTTTTTTTATATGTGGTTACCGTTCAGTTTTAAAGACCCCTTATGCATCTATAAATCTTATGTTAGCTATACCCGAGATCACAAGCTCCAACTAACGTATACTGAGCTTGATCTCAAGCGGAAAAAAAATATATCCATGGGGGGGGGAAAGAACGCAGGGAAAAAGGGAAATTGACATTCCATTCCATTTATCATTATCACCGTTTCGGAATACATACAGTTATATGAAAAAGTTTGGGCACCCCTATTAATCTTAAGCTTAATGTTTTATAAAAATTGGTGTTTTTGCAACAGCTATTTCAGTTTGATATATGTAATAACTGTTGGACACAGTAATGTTTCTGCCTTGAAATTAGGTTTATTGTACTAACAGAAAATGTGCAATCTGCATTCAAACAAAATTTGACAGGTGCATAAGTATGGGCACCCTTATCATTTTCTTGTTTTAAATACTCCTACCTACTTTTTACTGACTTACTAAAGCACTTTTTTTGGTTTTGTAACCTCATTGAGCTTTGAACTTCATAGCCAGGTGTAAGCAATCATGAGAAAAGCTACTTAAAGTGGCCACTTGCAAGTTGTTCTCCTGTTTGAATCTCCTCTGAAGAGTGGCATCATGGGCTCCTCAAAACAACTGTCAAATGATCTGAAAACAAAGATTATTCAACATAGTTGTTCAGGGAAAGGATACAAAAAGCTGTCTCAGAGATTTAACCTGTCAGTTTCCACTGTGAGGAACATAGTAAGGAAATGGAAGAACACAGGGACAGTTCTTGTTAAGGCCAGAAGTGGCAGGCCAAGAAAAACATCAGGGAGGCAGAGAAGAAGAATGGTGAGATCAGTCAAGGACAATCCTCAGACCACCTCCAGAGAGCTGCAGCATCAACTTGCTGCAGATGGTGTCACTGTGCATCGGTCAACTATACAACGCACTTTGCACAAGGAGAAGCTGTATGGGAGAGTGATGCGAAAGAAGCCATTTCTACAAGCACGCCACAAACAGAGTCGGCTGAGGTATGCAAAAGCACATTTGGAGAAGCCAATTTCTTTTTGGAAGAAGGTCCTGTGGACTGATGAAACCAAGATTGAGTTGATTGGTCATACAAAAAGGCGTTATGCATGGCGGCAAAAAAACACAGCATTCCAAGAAAAACACTTGCTACCCACAGTAAAATTTGGTGGAGGTTCCATCATGCTTTGGGGCTGTGTGGCCAATGCCGGCACCGGGAATCTTGTTAAAGTTGAGGGACGCATGGATTCCACTCAGTATCAGCAGATTCTTGACGATAATGTTCAAGAATCAGTGATAAAGTTGAAGTTACGCAGGGGATGGATCTTTCAGCAAGACAATGATCCAAAACACCGCTCCAAATCTACTCAGGCATTCATGCAGAGGAACAATTACTATGTTCTGGAATGGCCATCCCAGTCCCCAGACCTGAATATCATTGAACATCTGTGGGATCATTTGAAGAGGGCTGTCCATGCTCGGCGACCATCAAACTTAACTGAACTGGAATTGTTTTGTAAAGAGGATTGGTCAAAAATACCTTCATCCAGGATCCAGGAACTCATTAAAAGCTACAGGAAGCGACTAGAGGCTGTTATTTTTGCAAAAGGAGGATCTACTAAATATTAATGTCACTTTTCTGGTGAGGTGCCCATACTTATGCACCTGTCAAATTTTGTTTGAATGCAGATTGCACATTTTCTGTTAGTACAATAAACCTCATTTCAAGGCAGAAACATTACTGTGTCCAACAGTTATTACATATATCAAACTGAAATAGCTGTTGCAAAAACACCAATTTTTATAAAACAATAAGCTTAAGATTAATAGGGGTGCCCAAACTTTTTCATATAACTGTAATTCTCCCCTATAATAAGCCTCAAATGGAAAATCTAATATCATTGTAACCCAAAAGCAATATGCTCTGGAATAATCCGAAGGCTAATCTAAAGAAAGACAAACAGTAGAGCATCCCCCTTATATATTGATAATCATTCAATGGCTTCCCCAATCTTATATATATCAAACATTGATCCATCCATAACATTACAAATCAAAAGAATGTAATTTCTCTATATATTCAGAATAAAGTCCTTTGCAGACCAATCTCATAGGGTTCTGACAAGTCACTCGTGGCTTCACTTGTTTTCCGAATCACACAGGAAACTGAATCTTGAGCGAACACACAAGTTCGACATCGAATGATCTAAAACTAAAAGAAAGTTAATTAAATCAAAAAATTAAAAGAATCAACACCCATATCCCAAACACCAGGGAACTCCAAGGAAATCAAAAAAAGGAAAAGAAAAAAATGATGAAAAAATGAAGAAAAAATAAAGGAAAAATGATGGAGAAGGAGTAGGAAGAGGAGGAAAAATGATGAAAAAAATTTTTGAAGAGAAAATGATGGAGAAGAAGTAGGAAGGGGAGGAAAAGGATAGCAAGGGGGAAAGAAGGGGGGAGAGGGATATATAGGGATACCGGGCAAAAGAGGGGCTGGAAGAGAAAGGGAGGACGGCTCATAGGATACAGAGGGGGTAGGTCCCTTGTCGTTTCAGAGGAAGGAGCTAAATCCAAAGTTCTCATTGAGTCCCGATGGAGTTACGGTTTTTAAACTGTAGATCCACCTGCTCTCTACCTGGGATAAGATCTTAAATAGGTCTCCTCCCCTTGGGCCCAGGACAACCTGGTCGATTGCTCTTATCCTTAGACATCTTGCATCGCTATTATGCATGGCTTTGAAGTGCCTGGGTAAGGTTTTTAGTTCACTCATATCTTCGATATTTTTAGATTTTTCGATATCCCTTATGTGCTCTCGCACTCTGATTTTGAGTTCCCGGGTAGTCATGCCAACATATAGTTTTGCACATGGACATTCTGCCAGATAAATCACACCTTTCGAGGAGCATGTCAAGTTGGTGTCAATTTTGAATTCTCTATTTTTTGCAGAATTGGAGAAAGTTTTACTTTTCATTAAGTTGGAACATGCCTTACAGTGTCCACACGGGAAAAAACCTTTGATGTAATTTCTGAAGGAGTTTTTATGTATTCGTTCCCTGGAATAATGACTCCGGACCAAGAGGTCCTTTAGGTTTTTGGACCTCTTGGCCGTAATACTGGGCTTTTCCCCGATTACTCGTGACAGAATCGGATCCGTTTTCAAAACTCTCCAATGTTTGTGGATAATTTTATTAAATTCTTTCCATTGCCTATTGAAAGGTGTGATTAATCTAGCCTGATCAGAAGATTCTCCCTCCTTTATTGGGTTATTGTACAGCAATCTATCCCTAGGGGTATCCTTAGCCCTCTTGTATCCACGCTTGATGGTTCGATGCCCGTATCCTCTCTCCCTAAATCTCAGATAGAGATCAGCAGCCTGATTTTCAAAGTTTTCTTCTGTAGAGCAAATTCTTTTTGCTCTAAGGTACTGACTGGTTGGAATACTCCTGATAGTGGAGGGATGGTGCGAGGAGCCGGCATGCAGGATGGAGTTGGTTGAAGTCGGTTTTCGATAAATATCGGTAATAATCATTCCATCGGTGGATACTCGTAAATCCACATCAAGGAAGTTAACATGTAGACCGCTATTATACGTTAATCTGATATTAATGTCATTTTTATTCAACTCCACCATGAATGCGTCCAGCTCCTCGCACGTTCCCCCCCCAGACAAACAGTATATCGTCTATATATCTCATCCAGTTGAGGACCTTGTCTGACCCCTCAACTGGATTACACTGTAAAACCTCCCTTTCCCAGGCCCCCATGAATAAATTTGCATATGAGGGGGCACATGCTGCCCCCATAGCTGTTCCTTGTGTCTGAACATAGATCTGCTCATTAAATATAAAGCAGTTATGCTCAAGCACAAATTCTAGCAGGGTCATAATAAGCTCTATCAGCAGTCTGTCCAGATTACTGTTTTCAAGGAACCAATGTATCGCCTTTAACCCATCCCGATGTTTTATCGCTGTATACAGGGCTTCAACATCGGCCACGACTAGGATCATTCCATCTTCCAAATGTATTTGATCCAGTCGTCTTAAGGTCGATGTTGTATCCTGTATATAGGATGGTAATGTTGAGACGATTGGCTTTAGATAGTAATCTATCATTATACAGACTGCTTCGCATAGGCCATCGTTACCCGAGACTATGGGGCGTCCAGGGGGGTCCATCATGTTCTTGTGCAACTTGGGGATCAAGTAAAATGTGTAACATACCTGGCGGCGTCCTTGCATAGTGGTCCATCTCCCACTGTGCAAGAGCGCGCACTTGATCTCCTGTCCAGAATGTCTCTCTGGCTTCCCTCCATGCTGTCTGTTTGTGTCTGTTTCTGCTGCTTAAGGGCGGCGCCCGATCACTTCCTGCTTTTTGTACCTGCTGTGGGTCACACCTCTTTTGCGTCCTCAGCCTATTGCTGTCTATCACCTGGTATATAGCTCAGCTGCGCCCATCTATCCCTGCCTGAGCATAGTGTTTCTTTCAGTGTGTGCTTGCACTCTGAAGGTGCCAGGTCCCGTTCTGTGTTCTCTTGTCTGCCTATCCTGGAGGCTGTATTTCCAGGCCTGTCTGAACACGCTCCTAGCCTGTTCCTCCTGACTTCTAGGGGCCGATTACCTAGACCTGTTCCTGTATCTTGTCTGACCTGTCTGAACACGCTCCTAGCCTGTTCCTCTCGCCTTCTAGGGGCTGATTACCTAGACCCGCTCCTGTATCTTGTCTGTCCTGTCTGAACACGCTCCTTGCCTGTTCGTCCTGCCTCTCTGGGGGCCGTATTCCCAGACCCGCTCCTGTATCCCGCTGCAGTGTCGGTCTCCTCCGTACACTCAGTTCCAGTCTGAACTCTCTCCTATCCTTTACCTGTTTTGCCTCTATGTCCGTTCCCTTCCTTTTTCTGCAGAGTCTGAACTCGTACCTAACTCCTGCTTGTTGTCTCTGTACTCCCGTTTGTGAGTTTGTGGTCCACTCGCTACTTCACTGCAAGTACCCTGTGGGTGTCTGGCTCTGCCTTTCCCTTCCTGTCTGTTCCGTGTGAACAGAGCCCTGTCCCCCCTACTCAGCCTAGCCTGCTCTGACTCCTTTGCTTACCGCTCCGGCGGTTCTAGCCTGCTCTGACTCCTTTGCTCACCGCTCCGGCGGTTCTAGTCTGCTCTGACTCCTTTGCTTACCGCTCCGGCGGTTCTATCCTGCCCTGCTTCTGCCCGCTGCTCCGGCAGTCCTGTCCTGCCCTGCTTCTGCCCGCTGCTCCGGCAGTCCTGTCCTGCCCTGCTTCTGCCCGCTGCTCCGGCAGTCCTGTCCTGCCCTGCTTCTGCCCGCTGCTCCGGCAGTCCTGTCCTGCCCTGCTTCTGCCCGCTGCTCCGGCAGTCCTGTCCTGCCCTGCTTCTGCCCGCTGCTCCGGCAGTCCTGTCCTGCCCTGCTTCTGCCCGCTGCTCCGGCAGTCCTGTCCTGCCCTGCTTGTGCTCGCTGCTCCTGCAGCCCCGTCCTGCTCGGTTCTTGCCCACCGCTTCGGGCGTTCCCTCTCTGCTGTGGTTGTCTACCGCATCTGCGGTTCAGTGACCCAGTCTGTACTGGGTCTTAACCTTTCTGTGCTCCAGCCCGTCCTTTCGGCCAGTACCTCCCTGCCTGCATACTCGCCTGTATCCACCCATCTGCATACCTGCCGTGTTTGCTTATATCCACCAGTCTGTGCCAGCCTAACCTGCCTGTTCCTGAGTCCCAGTGTGTACTGGGTCCTATCCCGCCTGTGTTCCTACCTGCTAGTGCCTCCCTGTCTGCACTCTAGCTGTGCTTGCCTGTACCCCTCTACCTGTATTGTTCCTGAGTCCCAGTGTGTACTGGGTCCTATCCCGCCTGTGTTCCTACCTGCTAGTGCCTCCCTGTCTGCACTCTAGCTGCGCTTGCCTTTACCCGCCTGCCTGCATACCAGTCGTGCCTGCCTATACCCTCCAGTCTGTGCGCCAGCCTAACCAGCCTGATCCAGTAATCCCTGTGTGGGTCAACCCCCGTGTCCGGAGTTTGACCTGGAGTAGCACCTGGTCCCTCTGCCCGGTTTCTCCCTGGTGCACTGGCGTCGTATGCCGTCGTGCCATCTTGGTCGGATCGGCCAGATACTTAGTCACGCCCCTCCAGGCACTCTCCGGTTCATGGTCCAGTGGAATCACTACAATCACACGCACACGCCGCTCAGCCCGGGCGTGTGCATAACAGCATGCTCAGGCCATGGTTCCCGTTGAGCCCCACGGCCTTCGCTCTCTGAGAAGTTTTCCAGCGAATACATGCATTAAAATAAATAAATAAATATTTTTTTTTTTCTTTAGCTGAGTTCCAGGCGAATTACGCACCCGTCCAGATGGATCTATCTGCTCTCGTTCCCGCGGATCCGCTACGTTATTATGGGGATCCTAGACAAAGTCGTGCATTTGTGGAGCAATGCATGCTACACTTCAAGTTCTATCCTCTATGTTTTCCCACCGATCGGGTTAAGGTGGCATTCATTATGTCTTACCTGGCGGGTGATGCCTTGGAATGGATCAACCCCCTATATGAAACACAGGATCCGATCCTCCTGGACCTAATGGCCTTCCTGGTGGCCTTTCTAATGGTCTTCGATGATCCTAACCCGGAGGCTCCTGCTGAAGCTTCACTTCCCAATATCCCGGAGCAGCCCCAATGGGTAATGTGTGTGGGTAGCGCAATAGTCCTCCAGCCCAATGAGACTACTGCCCACCCAGAATCCTCACAGGGTGACTACGCTTTCCGGAATACTTCTCCCAACCTCAAGAGGCAGTCCAGACGTGCTAGACGTAGAGGCAAGCCGTCACGCCAGGGTCTGTCCTCCCTGAGACCTCCTGACCCCAACCTTGAAGTCCCTACTGAAGCTTCATCTCCCTGTATCCCGGAGAAGCCCCAACGGGTAATGTGCGTGGGTAGTGCACCAGTTCTCCTGCCCGAAGAGACTTCTGCCCATCCAGACTCCACACAGGAGAACTTCCTGCACCCGGCATCAGATGCTTCACCCACTTTAACCGGTGTGCATGTCCAAGGATGCTCCAAAGCTGTGGTTACCTCAGAGTCTGTGCACCTCTACTACCTGGCGGAGGACCCCCTGTTGCCTCCTGAATCCTCCGGTATACCACTCGATGACAAATGGAGAGAGAATTCTCTACACCCGGTACTCGATACTTTGTCCGCTTCGTCCTGTGAGCCTGACAATGGGTACCCCAAAGTGGTAGTTACCCCCGAGTCTCTACACCCCTCCGACCAGGCGGAGGACCTCCAGTTGTCTCCTGAACCCTTCGGGGTGCTACCTGGTAGCGAAAGGACAGAGACTCTCCTATACTCTGTACCTGATACCTCGCTCGCTTCATCCAGTGAGTCCAACCTAGTGTACTCTGAAGCAGTGGTTACTCCCGAGTCTCTACACTCCTCTGACCAGGCGGAGGACCTCCAGTTGTCTCCAGAACCCTTCGGGGTGCCACCTGGTGGTAAATGGACAGAGACTTTCCTATATCCTGGATCTGATACCTCGCTTGCTTCGTCCAGTGAGTCCGACCTAGTGTACTCTGAAGCAGAGGTTACCCGTGAGTCTCTACACCCCTCTGACCAGGCGGAGGACCGCCAGTTGTCTCCAGAACCCTTCGGGGTGCCACCTGGTGGAGAATGGACAGAGACTTTCCTATACTCGGTACCCGATACCTCGCCTGCTTCGTCCAGTGAGTCCGACCTAGTGTACTCTGAAGCAGATGTTTTCTCTGAGCCTCTGCACTCTTCTGACCCGGCGGAGGACCTCCAGTTGTTTCCTGAATCCTCCGGGGTACCACCAGAAAACAAAGAGACAGTGACTTTTCCTCATTATCTACCTGATAACCCGTCTATTTCTTCCTGTGAGCTTGACAAGATGTACCTCGAAGCAGAGATTACCCCCAAGCCTCTGTCCCCCTCCAACCCGGTGGAGGACTTCCAGTTGTCTCCTGTACCCTCTGGGGTGCCACCTGAAAATATGTGGAGAGAGACTTCCTTGTGTGCTGTTCCTGGTACTCCACCCGTTTCGTCTGTTGCTAAGGGTGGCTGGATGGGAGGTAGCATCCTAGCTACCCAGAGGAGACCAGTTTTTCCGGTGGACAGTGGAAGTGATCTCTTCGAAGTGAAGAATTGGCCCTCGAATTCCCTGCGAAAGATTCTGGCGGGCCTGAAGAAGAGGGGGCGTAAGGGGGGGGGTACTGTAACATACCTGGCGGCGTCCTTGCATAGTGGTCCATCTCCCACTGTGCAAGAGCGCGCACTTGATCTCCTGTCCAGAATGTCTCTCTGGCTTCCCTCCATGCTGTCTGTTTGTGTCTGTTTCTGCTGCTTAAGGGCGGCGCCCGATCACTTCCTGCTTTTTGTACCTGCTGTGGGTCACACCTCTTGTGCGTCCTCAGCCTATTGCTGTCTGTCATCTGGTATATAGCTCAGCTGCGCCCATCTATCCCTGCCTGAGCATAGTGTTTCTTTCAGTGTGTGCTTGCACTCTGAAGGTGCCAGGTCCCGTTCTGTGTTCTCTTGTCTGCCTATCCTGGAGGCTGTATTTCCAGGCCTGTCTGAACACGCTCCTAGCCTGTTCCTCCTGCCTTCTAGGGGCCGATTACCTAGACCTGTTCCTGTATCTTGTCTGACCTGTCTGAACACGCTCCTAGCCTGTTCCTCTCGCCTTCTAGGGGCTGATTACCTAGACCCGCTCCTATATCTTGTCTGTCCTGTCTGAACACGCTCCTTGCCTGTTCGTCCTGCCTCTCTGGGGGCCGTATTCCCAGACCCGCTCCTGTATCCCGCTGCAGTGTCGGTCTCCTCCGTACACTCAGTTCCAGTCTGAACTCTCTCCTATCCTTTACCTGTTTTGCCTCTATGTCCGTTCCCTTCCTTTTTCTGCAGAGTCTGAACTCGTACCTAACTCCTGCTTGTTGTCTCTGTACTCCCGTTTGTGAGTTTGTGGTCCACTCGCTACTTCACTGCAAGTACCCTGTGGGTGTCTGGCTCTGCCTTTCCCTTCCTGTCTGTTCCGTGTGAACAGAGCCCTGTCCCCCCTACTCAGCCTAGCCTGCTCTGACTCCTTTGCTCACCGCTCCGGCGGTTCTAGCCTGCTCTGACTCCTTTGCTCACCGCTCCGGCGGTTCTAGTCTGCTCTGACTCCTTTGCTTACCGCTCCGGCGGTTCTATCCTGCCCTGCTTCTGCCCGCTGCTCCGGCAGTCCTGTCCTGCCCTGCTTCTGCCCGCTGCTCCGGCAGTCCTGTCCTGCCCTGCTTCTGCCCGCTGCTCCGGCAGTCCTGTCCTGCCCTGCTTCTGCCCGCTGCTCCGGCAGTCCTGTCCTGCCCTGCTTCTGCCCGCTGCTCCGGCAGTCCTGTCCTGCCCTGCTTCTGCCCGCTGCTCCGGCAGTCCTGTCCTGCCCTGCTTCTGCCCGCTGCTCCGGCAGTCCTGTCCTGCCCTGCTTGTGCTCGCTGCTCCTGCAGCCCCGTCCTGCTCTGTTCTTGCCCACCGCTTCGGGCGTTCCCTCTCTGCTGTGGTTGTCTACCGCATCTGCGGTTCAGTGACCCAGTCTGTACTGGGTCTTAACCTTTCTGTGCTCCAGCCCGTCCTTTCGGCCAGTACCTCCCTGCCTGCATACTCGCCTGTATCCACCCATCTGCATACCTGCCGTGTTTGCTTATATCCACCAGTCTGTGCCAGCCTAACATGCCTGTTCCTGAGTCCCAGTGTGTACTGGGTCCTATCCCGCCTGTGTTCCTACCTGCTAGTGCCTCCCTGTCTGCACTCTAGCTGTGCTTGCCTGTACCCCTCTACCTGTATTGTTCCTGAGTCCCAGTGTGTACTGGGTCCTATCCCGCCTGTGTTCCTACCTGCTAGTGCCTCCCTGTCTGCACTCTAGCTGCGCTTGCCTTTACCCGCCTGCCTGCATACCAGTCGTGCCTGCCTATACCCTCCAGTCTGTGCGCCAGCCTAACCAGCCTGATCCAGTAATCCCTGTGTGGGTCAACCCCCGTGTCCGGAGTTTGACCTGGAGTAGCACCTGGTCCCTCTGCCCGGTTTCTCCCTGGTGCACTGGCGTCGTATGCCGTCGTGCCATCTTGGTCGGATCGGCCAGATACTTAGTCACGCCCCTCCAGGCACTCTCCGGTTCATGGTCCAGTGGAATCACTACAATCACACGCACACGCCGCTCAGCCCGGGCGTGTGCATAACAAAATGTTGGAAGTCTTGGTGAATTTTTTAAGGATATTAAAGTTTCTTAATTGGTTTGGAAACAAGAGTTTAGTTTAACATAGTTTAACAGTTGAACACCTATTGTCATGTTTAGAGATAAGAGAATTTATTTGCGTTTTTCTAAATTCTCAACAAATAGTTTTTTTCGCAATTCACTTCATGCAAATTCAGCAAAATGGATGAACTGAAGAGGACAGACAAAATAGAGCTGGCCTTGTTCTAAAGACATTTTCAGACTTTTTTTTTTTTCAGATTTTTTCCAGCACGGAGCTCTAGTGATCTTATTGTTATGTTTTATTAAGCATTCCAGTAATCTCATTAGTATCTCAGGAGCCTCTAACCATTGTTCAAACAGTGACTAGGCTTATTGTGTGAGTGTTGAAAGTAGATTCGGAGGAGCCCTCACCACGGGGAGTCTCACGTGCAGACCCAGGTGATGGGTTCCACCTGAGAAAAATACCTACACTAATGCACACTTAGCTTTGGGGGAAGAGTGAGAGCAGTTCTGCGCATTCAGGGGGCTGATCCCAGTGAAGGAGAAAATAAGCCACATGTTTAGTGAGGACTTGGCGGAATGATGCTATAGGGATAGGATTTAATTTGAGGACCTGAGCCATGGACGGATCTATGGCATATGGAGTAGAGATCTGCTATTGAATAGGCTGGATAAAGTACTACAGTTGTGGGATATGTCATTTGGATTTAAACTTGCTTAAAAGACTGTTGCTTTTGGATACCTGTGTTTCTACCGTTTATCTGTCATTTGGAGCTAAACTTGCTTAAAGGACAATTGCTACTGGATACCTGTGCTTCCATCATTTTATCTGTCATCTGGAGGATCGTGGACTGTGGCTACAGACTATACTGGATGGAGATACCAAATCTGTGGACCAACCAAATTTGGGAGACAGTGAGTATTGACTGATACAAAGTCAATGGAACTATGGATCCCTGGTTGGGAACTTCAGGACTGAGAGAACTGTATTTTGGCCATTTACCTAGAGATGTTGTAAAACTTTGATGTAAGGAATAAAATATTGTTGCATCGTTAACCTGACTAAGTGGTTATTAAAACCCACAACCTCAGATATTTACAGATGCCAATCGTGTGTAAGTGGTTTATTTGTTAGTGCATTTCGAAGTAAATAAACTTCTTCTTCAGGCCAACATAATAGCTATTGTATGGCGGTTTGTGTTTTGTGGAACAAGATGACGTTTTCAGCGATACCATTTTAATTTGCATTTGACTTTTTGATCATGTTTTATTCTTCTTTTTTGGCTGTATGATGAAAAAGCATAGTTTTTTTTTAATTTCTTTTATCGTTTTCACTGAAGGAGTTAAATAGTCTGACAGCTTTATAGGTCGGATCGTTCCGGATGCGGCAGTAACAAATATTTTTTTTTACAGAAATGTATCTATTTATTGGCTTATTTTTTTTTATTTAGCTTATGATTTTTTTTAATATGTTTAAAAAATGTTTTACTTTTTTTTACTTGTTTACTTAGTCCCTCTATAGGACTTTAACTTTTATTACTTTGATCGCTGTTATAATGCATTGCAATGCAGCAGTATTGCAATGCATTATGCCTGTCAGTGCTGCACTGACAGAAGCCTCTCAGATCATGCTCTGAGCATGGTTTAACAGGCTTGCCGTAGCTGCTCATTATGACCTCGGGTTGCCATAGCAACAGTCGGGTCCTCACGATGATGTTGCGCCGATCTTAAGGGAGAGGGAGCCCCCTCCCTCTCCCTGCCTTTTAAATGCTGTGATCATTATCAATCACAGCATTTAGGAGGTTAAATAGCTCGGGGCGGTGCAGGCACCACTCCTGGCAGTGGCAGCTGAGGCTAGGCTTTCACTTAAGTCTCGCTCTCGATGGCGATTATGCGGGCACTGCTCCTGTGCCTCCATGATCGCCATGACATAAATTTACATATTTTGCGGGAACCCCTTCCTGACCATGACATAAACTTATGTTAAATGTTGTGAAGGGGTTAAATACCTTTACAGTTTTTTAAATATGTTTAGTTGGCCAATTTTTTAAATAATATTAGTACTATTTGCATAACAGTATATAAAACATATTTTAACTATACATATTTCTATGCACAATATATTTCACATTTATATCAAGAAAAGTATATACTATGTGCTTTATGCATAGTATTGACATTCAAGAAAAAATGTTGAGCTGAGAACAATAGGATCACTCTAGAATAGGTTGACACTTCAAAGCTTTAGAGGTCACTTATGCTATTATCATTGCTCAATTTTTTTTGCGCCTGAGCTTCAAGGTTTACCATTTAATTTATCCTTCACTAATACCAATTTCAGGTCATTTTAGAGAATAAGATGGAAGTGAAAAGGTGAGATTGATTTCCCCAGCCATGATCTTTCTGTGATAAATATTTTTTATGGCCTTGCCTTCACACTTTCTTCTTAACCAAATTTGCAGTATGACATAAAAACATGATAAAATCAAATGTATTTTTTTATAATATCAGATTCATTATTATTATTTAAAAGAAAAGCATAGTTTTAATGATCAATTATAATTTATAATAGGGCTATACAGCGACTTTGTCGTGACCAAGGTCGTGATGCCAAAGATTGTTATGTTAGGCTACTATATTTATTGCAGAAATAGGGAATGGGTTGCATTGCAACCCCGGGGGTACTGTGGCCATGACAAACAAGAACCCTGCTTTTTCTAAGGTACAATGTACAGGTTTCAAATGTGTACACAGTAAGGCTCCTAATATCATACTACAGTATGTTTAAAGGGTTCCCACTATTTTTTCACTTCCCTACAACCCCTCTATAGCACCGATGTTGCTACACTTTTCTATTTTTGGAAACTGACCAGTGTTATAGGGAGAAATCATGCCAGAAATATTAGGGGTATTCCTACATCTCTATTGAGCTCCGATATTAATTATTAATGTCAGCTTTGACTAGTAACAATTAATATACAATTAATGCCTTAACGCTTTCTATTCCTTATATTATATACTGTATGAATGGCAACTAACTGAGATGAAACCAGTCTCCAGTCTCCAGTCCCAGATGTGGGAGATGATGTCACCAGTCCATTGTATTTTTTCCCACCCACTGGCTAAGGTTCATTCTACATTCCTAAATAATAAAAAACTGACCGTCACTTCCTCACATAAAACTGGTGTGTACAGGTGTATACTAAGAATAGCCATCTCTCTGGACATGCATGAATTGGCCAAATTATGTGCAAAGTATCTTCATATTATTATCTAGAGCAGTAATGCAATTCAAATTTCATATATTTCATGTGTACATGCTATAGCACTACAGAGTGTAACTTTATTTGATAGTAATGCATAGAGATGGCTACTATTAGTATGCAACTGTACACACTAGTTTTCTGTTTGCAAGTGGTGGTCAGTCTTTTGTTATTTACAGTATACACAGACTCTTTGACAGAGCCCCTAGCTGTTTTATTTACAGCAGGATCCTATCTACCCATATAAATGTAGGCTTCAGCCTAGGAGAGGAATCACATTAGGTTAGGTTCCAGGCAAAAGGAGATCGCCTTGTTATTGGCTGCTGGGCATGCATGAAGTGGCCAAATTATGTGCTAAGTATCTTCATCTTTTCCTATTATCTAGAGCAGTAGTGCTATTCAAATTTCATGTAATAAATGTTTACATGGTATAGCACTACAGAGTGCAACTTTATTTGTTAATCATCCCCCAATCCTGGCTGAACTTGTTTTTCAGAACATAGACTGGACCTTCCGTTTTCTTCCCTCCTCCCCCCTCAGCACCTACATTGTAGTATAATATATCTGGGGGAAACATCAGAGGAAACATAATAAACTGTATAATAGATAGATAGATAGATAGATAGATATACATATATATATATATATATATATATATATATATATACTGTATATACATACACGTGGGCTAACATGCAAATATACAGTACAGACCAAAAGTTTGGACACACCTTCTCATTTAAAGATTTTTATATATTTTCATGACTATGAAAATTGTACATTCACACTGAAGGCATCAAAACTATGAATTAACACATGTGGAATTATATGCTTAACAAAAGAGTGTGAAACAACTGAAAATATGTCTTATATTCTAGGTTCTTCAAAGTAGCCACCTTTTGCTTTGATGACTGCTTTGCACACTCTTGGCATTCTCTTGATGAGCTTCAAGAGGTAGTCACCGGAAATGGCCTTCCAACAATCTTGAATGATTTCCCAGAGAAGATTAGCACTTGTTGGCCCCTTTGCCTTCACTCTGCGGTCCAGCTCAACCCAAACTATCTCGATTGGGTTCAGGTCTGGTGACTGTGGAGGCCAGGTCATCTGGCATAGCACCCCATCACTCTCGTTCTTGGTCAAATAGCCCTTACACAGCCTGGAGGTGTGTTTGGGGTCATTCTCCTGTTGAAAAATGAATGATGGTCCAACTAAGCGAAAACCGGATGGAATAGCATGCCGCTGCAAGATGCTGTAGTAGCTATGCTGGTTCAGTATGCCTACAATTTTGAATAAATCCCCAACAGTGTCACCAGAAAAGCACCCCCACACCATCACACTTCCTCCTCCATGCTTCACAGTGGGAACGAGGCATGTAGAGTCCATCCGTTCACTTTTTCTGCGTCGCAAAAAGGAACGGTGGTTGGAACCAAAGATCTCAAATTTGGACTCATCAGACAAAAGCACAGATTTCCACTGGTCTAATGTCCATTCCTTGTGTTCTTTAGCCCAAACAAGTCTCTTCTGCTTGTTGCCTGTCCTTAGCAGTGGTTTCCTAGCAGCTATTTTACCATGAAGGCCCGCTGCACAAAGTCTCCTCTTAACAGTTGTTGAAGAGATGTGTCTGCTGCTAGAACTCTGTGCGGCATTGACCTGGTCTCTAATCTGAGCTGCTGTTAACCTGCAATTTCTGAGGCTGGTGACTCGGATAAACGTATCCTTAGAAGCAGAGGTGGCTCTTGGTCTTCCTTTCCTGGGGCGGTCCTCATGTGAGCCAGTTTCTTTGTAGCGCTTGATGGTTTTTGCAACTGCACTTGGGGACACTTTCAAAGTTTTCCCAATTTTTCACACTGACTGACCATCATTTCTTAAAGTAATGATGGCCACTCGTTTTTCTTTACTTAGAATTTGAATTATGGCAAGAAAAAAGCAGCTAACAGTCTATTCAGTAGGACTCTCAGCTGTGTATCCACCAGACTTCTGCACAACATAACTGATGGTCCCAACCCTATTTATAAGGCAAGAAATCCCACTTAATAAACCTGACAGGGCACAACTGTGAAGTGAAAACCATTTCCGGTGACTACCTCTTGAAGCTCATGAAGAGAATGCCAAGAGTGTGCAAAGCAGTCATCAAAGCAAAAGGTGGCTACATTGAAGAACCTAGAATATAAGACATATTTTCAGTTGTTTCAAACTTTTTTGTTAAGTATATAATTCCACATGTGTTAATTCATAGTTTTGATGCCTTCAGTGTGAATGTACAATTTTCATAGTCATGAAAATACAGAAAAAAATTTAAATGAGAAGGTGTGTCCAAACTTTTGGTCTGTACTGTATATATCCATTTATATATGTACATTTTGGGGCACTTCCTTCTACATTCAACAGACATCTCATTATCTTGTTCAGCACCTTTTCTGTGCCTGATAACACTCTTCCTCCAACTTTGATGTGGACGATGTGTCCACAAAATGTTGCCTCTGTGCAGCTGACAAAAAACCAACACAGGGGCAATGTGCTCTGCTGTTTAAAGTATAAAGCAATCCTGTGCCAACGCATGTCAAGAGATCACATTCACAACTCCTGGATGGGCAGGGACACCAGGCAATGAGAGTGCTGAATATGGTCCAAATTTATCATTCAACTGATAAATGTTTGCTTATTATTATACAGTTCGGAAAAATGTTTAAATGTATTTTGAAGGTATGCAGGTGTCCTTTAGATAGGTTGTGGAATGTGGTAAAAAGTGTGATAATGTGGAGGGGATGAATTTGAAACTAAAAAAGTGAAGACAAATTCCATTTAAAGAATCTTAGTCAATTAACCACTTCACAACATGCGCCATACATGTACGGCGAATGTTGTGTCTCCCCCATTGATGCGGGCTCCGGAGATGAGCCAGCATCTCTCCCAGCACATGACAGCTGATCTGATCAGCTGTCATGCGCCCCTAACAGCTGCCGGTAGAATCACGATCCACCCACTGCAGTTAACATGTTAAATGCCGCTTCACAAAAACATCAGCACGCCTGTCACATGATCGTGGGCCACCGATGGGTTGGTATGACAACTGAAGCCCTGCTATGTGTAGCACAAACAAATGGATGATCACAGCTTCTACTCTCCCATGGAGACTATTAAATGCAGTAAAAAGTAGAAAAAAAAAGTTTTAAAAAATATAAAAAAAAATAAAAAATATAAAAGTTCAAATCACCCCCCTTTCGCCCCATGCAAAATAAAACAATAAAAATAATCAAAAACACATTTGGTATCGCCGAGTTCATAATCGCCCAATCTATCAATGTATAAAAATAATTAATCCAATCAGTAAACAGCATAACGAGAAAAAAAGAAAAATGTCAGAATTACGTTTTTTTGGTCGCTGCAACACTGCAATAAATGCAATAACAGAAGATCAAAACATTGTACCTACACCAAAAAGGTATCAATAAAAACATCAGCTTGGCTCGCAAAAAATAAGCCCTCACCCAGTATTAGAGCCTGAAAAATGGAGACACTACAAATCTCGGAAAATGGCACCATTTTTTTTTTCTTTTTTTTACAAACTTTGGATTTTTTTTCACCACTTAAATAAAAATGAACCTATATATGTTTGGCATCTGCAAACTTATAATGACCTGTAGAATCATAATGGGAGCTCACTTTTAGCATTTAGTGAACATGGTAAAAAAAAACGATTGTGAAATTGCACTTTTTTTTGCAATTTCACTGCACTTTGAATTTTTTCCTCATTTTCCAGTACACGATATGGTAAAACCAATGATGTCGTTCAAAAGTACAACTCATCCTGCAAAAAATTAGAGTGAATCGATCCACAGAGGATTGAGTTCAAGTCAAATTTCAAGAAATTTGTGGTTCCAGTGAATTTGAACACTACAAATCGATTTGCAGGGATTGGCAAAAAAAAAATATTTATATATGCATGGTGAGCATTCTAATGGCATCAGGTGTGGCCTCATGAGCTTCCCATAATGCCCTGCAGCAATCAGTTCATATGGTATAGCACAGCCAATCAAGGAAGGGGGCTGCATCGCAGCCAATATAAATCACTAGCTATTGTACCTGTTCTATGCCCCGGTGGTGAGCATTTTTATTCGTACATTTCCAGCGCAACTTTTTTAAGACACTGTGTCTATGACTTCGCAAATACAGTGTCTTCAATAAAATGGAGCCAGAGTTAGCGGTATGCGCATGCGCTGACTTCGGCACCATTTTATTTAAGTAAAATACTACAATGTCAACATAGCAGTGTGCATGCGCCGGCCATAGGATTACGGTGATTAGCGGTGCATGTGTACTGCTATATTGATGTGGTACATTACTTCAATAAAATGGTGCCAGAGTCAGCGTGTGTGCATACCGCGATCTCCGGCTCCATTTTATTGAAGACACTGTATATGCGAATTTGCAGACACAGGGTCTTCAGAAAAATGGAACCGGTAGTGTATTTATTTCACACGCTGAGTCTAGCGCCAATTTATTGAACTATTATACTACAAATTTAAAGGGAACCTGTGACCATAAATTGCATTCTTAACCTGCAGATATGCAGTCAATCTGCAGGTTAATAGCGTTATTATGCTGACTGGCGCCCGCAAGTAGCCGAATTCAGCAGGGAGAATATGAACGTTATTCTCCCCGCCAGCATTCGGTTTCGATCATGGGGTCGGTGCTGGTTTAGTCATTGCTCTGAGAATACAGACCATCCACTATAACTGCGCCTCTGGCCCTGACTGACACTTCCTCTGTATTAGGGCTGAATGGATGGGTCCCCTAGCCTGATATATGCTCCCCCAACCTGGTCCCCCATCCTGCCTGGCCTGCGCTGCTGCTCCATCCATCCATGCTGCTGATCCATTAATCCATGCTGCTCATCCATCCATCCTGCTCATCCATCCATGCTGTTCATCCATCCATGCTACTCATCCATCAATCCATGCTGCTCATCCATCCATTCATGCTGCTCATCCATCAATCCATGTTGCTCATCCATCCATCCATCCATGCTGCTCATCCATCCATCCATGCATGCTGCTCATCCATCCATTAATCCATCAATCTATCCATACTGCTCATCCACCCATCCATTCATGCTGTTCATTTATCCATCAATCCATGGTGCTCTTCCATCCATCCATTCTGCTTATCCATCCATCCATCCATGCTGCTCATCAATCCATCCATGCTGCTCATCCATCCATGCTGCTCATCCATCCATCCATGCTGCTCATCCATCCATCCATCCATGCTGCTCATCCATTCATCCATGCTGCTCATCCACCCATCCATGCTGCTCATCCATCCATTCATGCTGCTCATCCATCCATGCATCCATGCTGCTCATCCATGCTACTTATCCATCCATCCATGCTGCTCATCCATCCATAACCCAAACCATCCATCCATCACTCCTACTCGCCTTTCCCCCTCTCCCCTGCAATTAGTCATCTGCATTAAATATTTAAATAAAAACGGTGCCGGAGTGCACATACTGCACTATCTGGCACCATCGTTTTGAAGACACGGTGTGCGAATTTGTCTTCAATAAAATGGCTACGGAGATCATGCTATGTGCAGGTGCTGAATCCGGCGCCACAGTCTTCCTTCAGCCTTGTCCGAGATCGCTGTATGTCCTCATGATGCCGGAGATTGCGGAATGCGGTCAGTGCCTACGCATACCACGATCTCTGATGCCACACTTCTCCTCCTCCTGGTCTGGATTAGAGATGAGCGGTGTTCGACTAGAACTGTTCGCCAATCTCAAATTCGAGCTGTTTTGGGCGGTGTTCGAGTTGTTCGACGAACCCGAACGATTTGCAAAAAATTCGGCTGTTCGAGGTTATGTTCGATAACTGTTCGTGCACCAAAAGCGTGTCCTGCATGTCTGGCGCTATTTAGAGCACCAATTATGCAGGGATTGTCTGCCACTCACTGTAATGCCACAGCCATGGTGGTTGTGGCATTACAGTGATTGCCCAAATCGATGGGAACAGTGCCAACAGTGAAACATGAAAAGCCGTCAATTCAGCAGCGGCATACACCTGTACCCGACAATTTAGAACCGAAAGAATAGAGCTTCACACATAGATTAGATAGATATAAACATGTCAGACACATATATACGAAGTACAGTGAAAGTGCTGCTTACTGTACTTGTCATTTAGCGTAAAGGATTTATCAAAAAAAATAATAGTGTTTTCAGGCACCGTCTCTTTAAAAAAGCCGGCCGGCAATTCAGCATCTGTACCCAACAATTTAGAATAGAAGGAATAGAGAATCACACATAGATTAGATAGATAGAAACATGTCAGTCACATATATAAGAAGTGCAGTGACAGTGTTGATTACTGTACTTGTCATTTAGTGTAAAGGATTTATTTAAAAAAATAATAGTGTTTTCATGCACTGTCTCTTTAAAAAAGCCGGCCTGCAATTCAGCAGCGGTACCCGACAATTTATAACAGACAGAATAGAGCTTCACACATAGATTAGATAGATAGAAACATGTCAGTCACATATATATGAAGTACAGTGACAGTGTTGGTTACTGTACTTGTCATTTAGTATTAAAATAAAGGATTTATTATTAAAAAAATTGGCGTGGGGTTCCCCTTAATTTTAGGCTCTAGCGGAGGTTAAGCAGACGGCTGGGGCAGATGTTTGAAGCCTGGGAAGGGGGTAATACCCACGGAGCTTCCCAGGCTACTAATATCAGCCCCCAGCTGAATACATAGCCTTTACTAGCTATTAAAATGGGGGACCCCCCCAAAAAAATGACGTGGGGTCCCCCCTAATTTAATAGCTAGCAAAGGCTAGGCAGACAGCTGGGGGCTGATATTAATAGCCCAGGAAGGGAGCCATGAATATTGGCCCCCTCCCAGGCTAGAAACACCAGCCGTCAGCCGCCCCAGAAATGGCGCATTCATAGGATGCGCCAATTCTGGCACTTAGCCTCGCTCTTCCACGCTGCCCTGGTGCGGTGGCAGGGGGTAATAGGGTTGGGGTTGATGTCAGCTTATAATGCCAGCTGACATCAAGCCCAGGTTAGTAATGGAGAGGCGTCTATAAGACACCCCCATTACTAACCCCATAGTCAAAGTTAAAAAAAACACAAACACCCAGAATAAAGTCCTTTAATTGAAATAAAGACACAATCCTTTATTGTTCTAAATTAAACCATACTTACCGTCACGCCCATTCCAGCTGAAGCCAACGATCTCCTGCAATAAAAGAAAAATAATAAAGCAACCTCATCCTTACCTTTCCATGGTTCCCACGACAGCTTCAGCTCTGCTACATCGAGATGACAGGCTGGACCGCAGCAGAACGCTGCCATCCAGCCTCTCATCCCGCAGACACTGAGAAGCGCAGGCTTGCTTGCGCTGCTCAGCGTTTCTCTGTGACGACATCCAGATGAGCCGAGTTCATGTCCAATGAACTCATCTCACCTCATGCACGTCACTGACAGCGTGGGAAAATTCTCAGCTGAAGCGGTGAGTGCAGGAGAATTCTCCCACGCTGTCAGTGACGTGCATAAGGTGAGCTCATGTCCAATGAACTCAGCTCACCTCCTGCACGTCACTGACAGCGTGGGAGAATTCTCCTGCACTCAGCGCTTCAGTGTGAGAATTCTCCCACGCTGAAGCGCTGAGTGCAGGAGAATTTTCCCACGCTGTCAGTGACGTGCATGAGGTGAGCCGAGTTCATTGGACATAAACTCGGCTCATCTGGATGCCCTCACAGAGAGACACTGTGGAGCGCAAGCAAGCCTGCGCTTCTCAGTGTCTGCGGGATGACAGGCTGGATGGCAGCGTTCTGCTGCGGTCCAGCCTGTCATCTCGATGTAGCAGAGCTGAAGCTGTCATGGGAACCATGGAAAGGTAAGGATGATGTTGCTTTATTATTTTTCTTTTATTTCAGGAGATCGTTGGCTTCAGCTGGAATGGGCGTGATGGTAAGTATGGTTTAATTTAGAACAATAAAGATTGTGTCTTTATTTCAATTAAAGGACTTTTTTCTGGGTGTTGTGTTTTTTTTAAATACTTTACTAGAAATTCATGGTGGTCATGTCTAATATTGGCGTGACCCCATGAATTTCGGGCTTAGGGCCAGCTGATAATGCCAAGCTGGCCCTAACCCCTTTATTACCCAGTGAGCCACCGCATCAGGGCCCTGGATGAGTTGGGTACAGCGCCAGAAGATGGCGCTTCTATGAACGCGCCATTTTCCGGGGTGGCTGCGGACTGCAATTTGCAGCGGGGGTGGCCCAGAAAGCTTGGGCCTCCCTGCGCTGCGGATTCCAGCCCCCAGCTGCCTAGTTGTACCTGGCTGGACACAAAAACAGGGCGAAGCCCCACGTCAATTTTCTTTAAATTATTTCATGAAATAATTAAGAAAAAAAGGGCTTCCCTATATTGTTGTGTGCGGCCAGGTACAAATAGGCAGCTGGTGGTTGGGGGCAGCCCGTTGCTGCCTGCTGTACCTGGCTGGACACAAATATAGTGCGAAGCCCCACGTCAATTTTTTTTTAATTATTTCATGAATTTCCTGAAATAATTTAAAAAAATTGAAGTGGGGCTTCGCACTATATTTGTGTCCAGCCAGGTACAGCAGGCAGGAACGGGCTGCCCCCATCCACCAGCTGCCTATTTGTACCTGGCCGGACACAACAATATAGGGAAGCCCTTTTTTTCTTAATTATTTCATGAATTTCATGAAATAATTAAAAAAAATTGAAGTGGGGCTTCGCACTATATTTGTGTCCAGCCAGGTACAGCAGGCAGGAACGGGCTGCCCCCATCCACCAGCTGCCTATTTGTACCTGGCCGGACACAACAATATAGGGAAGCCCTTTTTTTCTTAATTATTTCATGAATTTCATGAAATAATTAAAAAAAATTGAAGTGGGGCTTCGCACTATATTTGTGTCCAGCCAGGTACAGCAGGCAGGAACGGGCTGCCCCCAACCACCAGCTGCCTATTTGTACCTGGCCGGACACAACAATATAGGGAAGGCCTTTTTTTCTTAATTATTTCATGAATTTCATGAAATAATTAAAAAAAAAGTACGTGGGGCTTCGCCCTATTTTTGTGTCCAGCCAGGTACAACTAGGCAGCTGGGGGCTGGAATCTGCAGCGCAGGGAGGCCCAAGCTTTCTGGGCCCCCCCCCCCGCTACAAATTGCAGTCCGCAGCCACCCCGGAAAATGGCGCGTTCATAGAAGCGCCATCTTCTGGCGCTGTACCCAACTCATCCAGGGCCCTGGTGCGGTGGCTCACTGGGTAATAAAGGGGTTAGGGCCAGCTTGGTATTATCAGCTGGCCCCAAGCCCAAAATTCATGGGGTCACGCCAGTATTAGACATGACCGCCATGAATTTCTAGTAAAGTATTTAAAAAAAACACAACACCCAGAATAAAGTCCTTTAATTGAAATAAAGACACAATTCTTTATTGTTCTAAATTAAACCATACTTACCATCACACCCATTCCAGCTGAAGCCAACGATCTCCTGCAATAAAAGAAAAATAATAAACCAACCTCATCCTTACCTTTCCATGGTTCCCACGACAGCTTCAGCTCTGCTACATCGAGATGACTGGCTGGACCGCAGCAGAACGCTGCCATCCAGTCTGTCATCCCGCAGACACTGAGAAGCGCAGGCATGCTTGCGCTCCTCACTGTCTCGTTGTGACGGCATCCAGATGAGCCGAGGTCATGTCCAATGAACTCGGCTCACCTCATGCACGTCACTGACAGCGTGGGAAAATTCTCACGCTGAAGTGCTGAGTGCAGGAGAATTCTCCCACGCTGTCAGTGATGTGCATGAGGTGAGCTCATGTCCAATGAACTCAGCTCACCTCCTGCACGTCACTGACAGCGTGGGAAAATTCTCCTGCAATCAGCGCTTCAGCGTGAGAATTTTCCCACGCTGTCAGTGACGTGCATGAGGTGAGCCGAGTTCATTGGACATGAACTCGGCTCATCTGGATGTCGTCACAGAGAGACGCTGAGCAGCGCAAGCAAGCCTGCGCTTCTCAGTGTCTGCGGGATGACAGGCTGGATGGCAGCGTTCTGCTGCGGTCCAGCCTGTCATCTCGATGTAGCAGAGCTGAAGCTGTCGTGGGAACCATGGAAAGGTAAGGATGAGGTTGCTTTATTATTTTTCTTTTATTGCAGGAGATCGTTGGCTTCAGCTGGAATGGGCGTGATGGTAAGTATGGTTTAATTTAGAACAATAAAGGATTGTGTCTTTATTTCAATTAAAGGACTTTATTCTGGGTGTTTGTGTTTTTTTTAACTTTGACTATGGGGTTAGTAATGGGGGTGTCTTATAGACGCCTCTCCATTACTAACCTGGGCTTGATGTCAGCTGGCATTATAAGCTGACATCAACCCCAACCCTATTACCCCCTGCCACCGCACCAGGGCAGCGTGGAAGAGCGAGGCTAAGTGCCAGAATTGGCGCATCCTATGAATGCGCCATTTCTGGGGCGGCTGACGGCTGGTGTTTCTAGCCTGGGAGGGGGCCAATATTCATGGCTCCCTTCCTGGGCTATTAATATCAGCCCCCAGCTGTCTGCCTAGCCTTTGCTAGCTATTAAATTAGGGGGGACCCCACGTCATTTTTTTTGGGGGGTCCCCCATTTTAATAGCTAGTAAAGGCTATGTATTCAGCTGGGGGCTGATATTAGTAGCCTGGGAAGCTCCGTGGGTATTACCCCCTTCCCAGGCTTCAAACATCTGCCCCAGCCGTCTGCTTAACCTCCGCTAGAGCCTAAAATTAAGGGGAACCCCACGCCAATTTTTTTTAATAATAAATCCTTTATTTTAATACTAAATGACAAGTACAGTAACCAACACTATCACTGTACTTCATATATATGTGACTGACATGTTTCTATCTAATCTATGTGTGATGCTCTATCTTTCTGTTCTAAATTGTCGGGTACCGCTGCTGAATTGCCGGCCGGCTTTTTTAAAGAGACAGTGCATGAAAACACTATTATTTTTTTAAATAAATCCTTTACACTAAATGACAAGTACAGTAAGCAACACTATCACTGTACTTATTATATATGTGACTGACATGTTTCTATCTATCTAATCTATGTGTGAAGCTCTATTCTTTCTGTTCTAAATTGTCGGGTACAGATGCTGAATTGCTGGCCGGCTTTTTTAAAGAGACGGTGCATGAAAACACTATTATTTTTTTTGATAAATCCTTTACACTAAATGACAAGTACAGTAAGCAACACTGTCACTGTGCTTCTTATATGTGTGACTGACATGTTTCTATCTATCTAATCTATGTGTGATGCTCTATTCCTTCTTGTCTAAATTGTCGGGTACCGGTGTATGCCGCTGCTGAATTTGCCGGCCGGCTTTTTTAAAGAGAGTGTCTTCTGAGCAGTTTGTCAGCTTTTGGACACCTTTGCAGGTGTTTTCTATGTGTTTCTATGTGTTTTTGTTTGCCTGCCATTGGTTTTAACGGTGTTCGACGGTGTTCTAAGGTGTTCGACGAACAGTTCGACGAACAGTTCCTCGAACATCCCGGTGTTCGACGAACCGAACCGAACCCGAACACTAGGGGGGTGGCTCAACACTAGTCTGGATGCGTCCTTCTGTCTCTTGCCACACTGAGCAGGTGCAGTGAGCATGCGCAGTCTAAAGATCTCTACGCCTTGCACTCACCTTCCAAAGAATTCCAAAGAATTCTTCCTCTCCATCCCTGACTCTGTCTGTATTGGTTTCCTGTGGCAACATCCATTTTTTCGAGACTGCTTATCTGGATTCCGGTGCTGCTGGGAATCTCATCCAACAAGCCATTGTGGAGCAGTATCAGATCCCTATCCAACGTCTCCCAGATACGTTGGCAGATTCCTCGGTGGATGGGTGGCCCCTCTCCGAGGCCATCTTGTTCGTCACCGAGCCCGTAGTTCTTCAGATTGGCATGCTGCACTCGGAGAAAATCTCCTTCTATGTGCTGTCTGGCCTCTCTCATTCCTTGCTGATAGGATTGCCTTGGCTACATAAACATGAACCATTCTTGAATTGGAGTTTGGGGGAGGTGCTCGCTGGGGTCAGGAGTGTCACAAAACCTGCCTGGTTTCTGTTCATCCTGCTTGACCTCCGTCTGCTCCAGCTAATCTACCCGGCTTGCCGGCACCCTACTGGTCATTCGCTGACGTCTTTGACATGAAGGAGGCTGAGACACTACCTCCTCATAGACCGTATGATTGTCCCATTGACCTCATTCTTGGTGCCTCACTTCCCCGTGATCGTATATACCCCCTGTCGTTGGCCGAGACCCATGCCATGTCCTAATACGTTGAGGAGAATCTTGCTTGGGGATTTATCCAGAAATCCACCTCTCTGGCTGGAAGCAGGATTCTTCTTTGTCAAGAAGAAGGATGGTTCTCTTCGCCCTTGTATCGACTATAGGGGACTAAATCAAATCACAATAAGGAATAAGTATCCTCTTCCTATTATCTCTGAGTTGTTTGATCGCTTCAAAGGCGCAAAAATCTTCACTAAGCTCAATCTCCATGACGCATACAATCTGATTCACCAGGGTGCCGAGTGGAAGACGGCATTCAACATTCGGGATGGCCATTATGAGTACCGTATGATGCCCTTTGGTCTCTGCAATGCACCAGCAGTCTTTCAAGAGCTGGTGAATGACATATTCCAAGATCTTCTCTGCACATACGTGGTGGTGTACCTGGATGATATCCTGGTGCTCTCTCCTGATCTGCCTTCACATCGGAGAGACACTTGACAGGTATAGCAGAGGCTCAGGAAGAATCGCCTGTATGCCAAATTCGAAAAATGTGTTTTTGAGCAGACTTTTCTTCCATTCCTGGGGTACATAATCTCGAAGACCTACCTAAAAATGGATCCCAAAAAAGTCTCTGCTGTTCTAAAGTGGCCCTGAACTCAGGGGCTGAAGGCTGTTCAGCGGTTTCTTGGATTTGCAAATTATTATCGCCTGTTCATTCCTCATTTCTCTTCACGGACTGCTCCCATCTCTGCCCTGACCCGAAAGGGGTAAATCCTAAGGAATGGACTCCTGAGGTGAAAAGTGCCTTCGTGTCCTTGAAACAAGCCTTCTCTTCTGCTCCAGTACTGCATCATCCTGATGGTAACAAGCAGTTGTTCCTGGAGGTACATGCTTCTTCTGGGGCCAGAGAAGTCCTCACTCAGAAATCCTCGTCCGGGTGAATGGTGACCTGCAGCTTCTTTTCCAAGCTCTTCTCTCCCTTAGAGCACAATTTTTCTATTGGAGATCGGGAACTGCTTGCTATCAAGCTGACGATGGAGGAATTGCGATTCTTACTAGAGCGGGCCCTGCACCCAGTGGTCATCTACACAGATCCTAAGAATCTCACCTACTTGGAGTCCGCTCAACGACTTAACCCTCGTCAGGCCAACATGGAGGTACCTGTGCAACGTTGTCAGTTTGGTTCCTAACGTTCCTGTTAGTTCTCAGGTCCCAGTGCTGCCTGCCCGCCAGCCTGCCTATCAGCCGTGCCCAACAGCCTTTCTATCAGCCGTGCCCACCAGCCTTTCTATCAGCTGTGCCCGCCAGCCTGCCTACCAGCCAAGCCTGCCTATCAGCCAAGCCAGCCTACCAGCCGTTCCCATCTACCTGCCTAACTGCCGTGCTAGTCTGAGCCTGACATCAGTCCCGTGGGAGTCACCTGCTCTCACACAAGATTGGTACTGGAGAAGCACCTGGCCCACCTCCTCGGTCCTTCCTTGGCTCTCAGAGTCGACTAAGCCACCATATTGTCAAGGTCAGTCTGGGTGAGGCCCCTAGTTATACCCCTCCAGTCCCTCAGTGTAACACGGCACAGTGGTTTCACCATCCGGACCCGTAACAGATTCAATGTCTAATTCCAGAGAAATCCATGATATTCTTAACATGCAAATGAGCTGATAAGATCTAGGGGCCAGACATACAGTGGATGTATTTGATACACTGCCAATTTTGCAAAGAATGGAGAGGACTCTGTAATTTTTATCATGGGTACACTTCACCTGTGAGAGACAGAGTCTTAAAAAAAATCCAGAAAATCACATTGTATGATTTTTACATAATTAATTAACATTTTTCTGCGTCGCAAAAAGGAACGGTGGTTGGAACCAAAGATCTCAAATTTGGACTCATCAGACAAAAGCACAGATTTCCACTGGTCTAATGTCCATTCCTTGTGTTCTTTAGCCCAAACAAGTCTCTTCTGCTTGTTGCCTGTCCTTAGCAGTGGTTTCCTAGCAGCTATTTTACCATGAAGGCCCGCTGCACAAAGTCTCCTCTTAACAGTTGTTGAAGAGATGTGTCTGCTGCTAGAACTCTGTGCGGCATTGACCTGGTCTCTAATCTGAGCTGCTGTTAACCTGCAATTTCTGAGGCTGGTGACTCGGATAAACGTATCCTTAGAACCAGAGGTGGCTCTTGGTCTTCCTTTCCCGGGGCGGTCCTCATGTGAGCCAGTTTCTTTGTAGCGCTTGATGGTTTTTGCAACTGCACTTGGGGACACTTTCAAAGTTTTCCTAATTTTTCACACTGACTGACCATCATTTCTTAAAGTAATGATGGCCACTCGTTTTTCTTTACTTAGAATTTGAATTAGGGCAAGAACAAAGCAGCTAACAGTCTATTCAGTAGGACTCTCAGCTGTGTATCCACCAGACTTCTGCACAACATAACTGATGGTCCCAACCCTATTTATAAGGCAAGAAATCCCACTTAATAAACCTGACAGGGCACAACTGTGAAGTGAAAACCATTTCCGTTGACTACCTCTTGAAGCTCATGAAGAGAATGCCAAGAGTGTGCAAAGCAGTCATCAAAGCAAAAGGTGGCTACATTGAAGAACCTAGAATATAAGACATATTTTCAGTTGTTTCAAACTTTTTTGTTAAGTATATAATTCCACATGTGTTAATTCATAGTTTTGATGCATTCAGTGTGAATGTACAATTTTCATAGTCATGAAAATACAGAAAAAAATTTAAATGAGAAGGTGTGTCCAAACTTTTGGTCTGTACTGTATATATCCATTTATATATGTACATTTTGGGGCACTTCCTTCTACATTCAACAGACATCTCATTATCTTGTTCAGCACCTTTTCTGTGCCTGATAACACTCTTCCTCCAACTTTGATGTGGACGATGTGTCCACAAAATGTTGCCTCTGTGCAGCTGACAAAAAACCAACACAGGGGCAATGTGCTCTGCTGTTTAAAGTATAAAGCAATCCTGTGCCAACGCATGTCAAGAGATCACATTCACAACTCCTGGATGGGCAGGGACACCAGGCAATGAGAGTGCTGAATATGGTCCAAATTTATCATTCAACTGATAAATGTTTGCTTATTATTATACAGTTCGGAAAAATGTTTAAATGTGTTTTGAAGGTATGCAGGTGTCCTTTAGATAGGTTGTGGAAAGTGGTAAAAAGTGTGATAATGTGGAAACTAAAAAATTTGAAACTAAAAAAGTGAAGACAAATTCCATTTAAAGAATCTTAGTCAATTAACCACTTCACAACATGCACTGTACATGTACGGCGAATGTTGTGTCTCCCCCATTGATGCGGGCTCTGGAGATGAGCCCGCATCTCTCCCAGCACATGACAGCTGATCTGATCAGCTGTCATGCGCCCCTAACAGCTGCCAGTAGAATCACGATCCACCCACTGCAGTTAACATGTTAAATGCCGCTTCACAAAAACATCGGCACGCCCGTCACATGATCGTGGGCCACCGATGGGTTGGTATGACAACTGAAGCCCTGCTATGTGTAACACAAACAAATGGATGATCATAGCTTCTACTCTCCCATGGAGACTATTAAATGCAGTAAAAAGTAGAAAAAAAAAGTTTTAAAAAATATAAAAAAAAATAAAAAATATAAAAGTTCAAAGCTAGAGAGGGTACAAAGGAGGGCGACTAAGGTAATAAAGGGAATGGAGGGACTAGAATACCCAGAGAGGTTGTCAAAATTAGGCCTATTTACATTGGAAAAGAGAAGGCTTAGGGGAGACCTCATAAACATGTATAAATACATCAGGGGGCAGTACAGAGATCTCTCCCATGACCTGTTTATACCAAGGATGGTGACAAAGACGAGGGGGCACACTATGCGTCTGGAGGAAAGGAGGTTCCTGCACCAGCATAGAAGGGGATTCTTTACGGTAAGAGCCGTGAGACTCTGGAACTCTCTGGGAGAGGAAGTGGTGATGTCCAACTCACTTAAAGAGTTCAAGAGAGGCCTGGACGCCTTTCTTGAGAACAATAAAATTACATCTTATGCTTAGTTAATTAATCCAGGGATTTAATCTTACTGCCAGATTGGTGTCGGGAAGTGAATTTTTCCTCAGTGATGTAAATTGGCCTATACCTCATGGTTTTTTGTTGCCTTCCCCTGGATCAACGCTGCGGAATAGCTGCAGTGCACAAGAAATAGGCTGAACTGGATGGACGCTTGTCTTTTTTCGGCCTTATAAACTATGTAACTATGTAACTATGTAACTATGTAAAATCACCCCCCTTTTGCCCCATGCAAAATAAAACAATAAAAAAAATCAAAAACACATTTGGTATCGCCGAGTTCATAATCGCCCAATGTCTAAAAATAATTAATCCAATCAGTAAACAGCATAACGAGAAAAAAAGAAAAATGTCAGAATTACGTTTTTTTGGTCGCTGCAACACTGCAATAAATGCAATAACAGAAGATCAAAACATTGTACCTACACCAAAAAGGTATCAATAAAAACATCAGCTTGGCTCGCAAAAAATAAGCCCTCACCCAGTATTAGAGCCTGAAAAATGGAGACACTACAAATCTCGGAAAATGGCACCATTTTTTTTTTCTTTTTTTTACAAACTTTGGATTTTTTTTCACCACTTAAATAAAAATGAACCTATATATGTTTGGCATCTGCAAACTTATAATGACCTGTAGAATCATAATGGGAACTCAGTTTTAGCATTTAGTGAACATGGTAAAAAAAAACGATTGTGAAATTGCACTTTTTTTTGCAATTTCACTGCACTTTGAATTTTTTCCTCATTTTCCAGTACACGATATGGTAAAACCAATGATGTCGTTCAAAAGTACAACTCATCCTGCAAAAAATTAGAGTGAATCGATCCACAGAGGATTGAGTTCAAGTCAAATTTCAAGAAATTTGTGGTTCCAGTGAATTTGAACACTACAAATCGATTTGCAGGGATTGGCAAAAAAAAAATATTTATATATGCATGGTGAGCATTCTAATGGCATCACGTGTGGCCTCATGAGCTTTCCATAATGCCCTGCAGCAATCAGTTCATATGGTATAGCACAGCCAATCAAGGAAGGGGGCTGCATCGCAGCCAATATAAATCACTAGCTATTGTACCTGTTCTATGCCCCGGTGGTGAGCATTTTTATTCGTACATTTCCAGCGCCACTTTTTTAAGACACTGTGTCTGTGACTTTGCATATACAGTGTCTTCAATAAAATGGAGCCGGAGTTAGCGGTATGCGCATGCGCTGACTTCGGCACCATTTTATTTAAGTAAAATACTACAATGTCAACATAGCAGTGTGCATGCGCCGGCCATAGGATTACGGTGATTAGCGGTGCATGCGTACTGCTATATTGATGTGGTACATTACTTCAATAAAATGGTGCCAGAGTCAGCGTGTGTGCATACCGCGATCTCCGGCTCCATTTTATTGAAGACACTGTATATGCGAATTTGCAGACACAGGGTCTTCAGAAAAATGGAACCGGTAGTGTATTTATTTCACACGCTGAGTCTGGCGCCAATTTATTGAACTATTATACTACAAATTTAAAGGGAACCTGTGACCATAAATTGCATTTTTAACCTGCAGATATGCAGTCAATCTGCAGGTTAATAGCGTTATTATGCTGACTGGCGCCCGCAAGTAGCCGAATTCAGCAGGGAGAATATGAACGTTATTCTCCCCGCCAGCATTCGGTTTCGATCATGGGGTCGGTGCTGGTTTAGTCATTGCTCTGAGAATACAGACCATCCACTATAACTGCGCCTCTGGCCCTGACTGACACTTCCTCTGTATTAGGGCTGAATGGATGGGTCCCCTAGCCTGATATATGCTCCCCCAACCTGGTCCCCCATCCTGCCTGGCCTGCGCTGCTGCTCCATCCATCCATGCTGCTGATCCATTAATCCATGCTGCTCATCCATCCATCCTGCTCATCCATCCATGCTGTTCATCCATCCATGCTACTCATCCATCAATCCATGATGCTCATCCATCCATTCATGCTGCTCATCCATCAATCCATGTTGCTCATCCATCCATCCATGCTGATCATCCATCCATCCATGCATGCTGCTCATCCATCCATTAATCCATCAATCTATCCATACTGCTCATCCACCCATCCATTCATGCTGTTCATTTATCCATCAATCCATGGTGCTCTTCCATCCATCCATTCTGCTTATCCATCCATCCATCCATGCTGCTCATCAATCCATCCATGCTGCTCATCCATCCATGCTGCTCATCCATCCATCCATGCTGCTCATCCATCCATCCATCCATGCTGCTCATCCACCCATCCATGCTGCTCATCCATCCATTCATGCTGCTCATCCATCCATCCATCCATGCTGCTCATCCATGCTACTTATCCATCCATCCATGCTGCTCATCCATCCATAACCCAAACCATCCATCCATCACTCCTACTCGCCTTTCCCCCTCTCCCCTGCAATTAGTCATCTGCATTAAATATTTAAATAAAAACGGTGCCGGAGTGCACATACTGCACTATCTGGCACCATCGTTTTGAAGACACGGTGTGCGAATTTGTCTTCAATAAAATGGCTACCGAGATCATGCTATGTGCAGGTGCTGAATCCGGCGCCACAGTCTTCCTTCAGCCTTGTCCGAGATCGCTGTATGTCCTCATGATGCCGGAGATTGCGGAATGCGGTCAGTGCCTACGCATACCACGATCTCTGATGCCACACTTCTCCTCCTCCTGGTCTGGATGCGTCCTTCTGTCTCTTGCCACACTGAGCAGGTGCAGTGCGCATGCGCAGTCTAAAGATCTCTACGCCTTGCACTCACCTTCCAAAGAATTCCAAAGAATTCTTCCTCTCCATCCCTGACTCTGTCTGTATTGGTTTCCTGTGGCAACATCCATTTTTTCGAGACTGCTTATCTGGATTCCGGTGCTGCTGGGAATCTCATCCAACAAGCCATTGTGGAGCAGTATCAGATCCCTATCCAACATCTCCCAGATACGTTGGCAGATTCCTCGGTGGATGGGTGGCCCCTCTCCGAGGCCATCTTGTTCGTCACCGAGCCCGTAGTTCTTCAGATTGGCATGCTGCACTCGGAGAAAATCTCCTTCTATGTGCTGTCTGGCCTCTCTCATTCCTTGCTGATAGGATTGCCTTGGCTACATAAACATGAACCATTCTTGAATTGGAGTTTGGGGGAGGTGCTCGCTGGGGTCAGGAGTGTCACAAAACCTGCCTGGTTTCTGTTCATCCTGCTTGACCTCCGTCTGCTCCAGCTAATCTACCCGGCTTGCCGGCACCCTACTGGTCATTCGCTGACGTCTTTGACATGAAGGAGGCTGAGACACTACCTCCTCATAGACCGTATGATTGTCCCATTGACCTCATTCTTGGTGCCTCACTTCCCCGTGATCGTATATACCCCCTGTCGTTGGCCGAGACCCATGCCATGTCCTAATACGTTGAGGAGAATCTTGCTTGGGGATTTATCCAGAAATCCACCTCTCTGGCTGGAAGCAGGATTCTTCTTTGTCAAGAAGAAGGATGGTTCTCTTCGCCCTTGTATCGACTATAGGGGACTAAATCAAATCACAATAAGGAATAAGTATCCTCTTCCTCTTATCTCTGAGTTGTTTGATCGCTTCAAAGGCGCAAAAATCTTCACTAAGCTCGATCTCCATGACGCATACAATCTGATTCACCAGGGTGCCGAGTGGAAGACGGCATTCAACATTCGGGATGGCCATTATGAGTACTGTATGATGCCCTTTGGTCTCTGCAATGCACCAGCAGTCTTTCAAGAGCTGGTGAATGACATATTCCAAGATCTTCTCTGCACATACGTGGTGGTGTACCTGGATGATATCCTGGTGCTCTCTCCTGATCTGCCTTCACATCGGAGAGACACTTGACAGGTATAGCAGAGGCTCAGGAAGAATCGCCTGTATGCCAAATTCGAAAAATGTGTTTTTGAGCAGACTTTTCTTCCATTCCTGGGGTACATAATCTCGAAGACCTACCTAAAAATGGATCCCAAAAAAGTCTCTGCTGTTCTAATGTGGCCCTGAACTCAGGGGCTGAAGGCTGTTCAGCGGTTTCTTGGATTCGCAAATTATTATCGCCTGTTCATTCCTCATTTCTCTTCACGGACTGCTCCCATCTCTGCCCTGACCCGAAAGGGGTAAATCCTAAGGAATGGACTCCTGAGGTGAAAAGTGCCTTCGTGTCCTTGAAACAAGCCTTCTCTTCTGCTCCAGTACTGCATCATCCTGATGGTAACAAGCAGTTGTTCCTGGAGGTACATGCTTCTTCTGGGGCCAGAGAAGTCCTCACTCAGAAATCCTCGTCCGGGTGAATGGTGACCTGCAGCTTCTTTTCCAAGCTCTTCTCTCCCTTAGAGCACAATTTTTCCATTGGAGATCGGGAACTGCTTGCTATCAAGCTGACGATGGAGGAATTGCGATTCTTACTAGAGCGGGCCCTGCACCCAGTGGTCATCTACACAGATCCTAAGAATCTCGCCTACTTGGAGTCCGCTCAACGACTTAACCCTCGTCAGGCCAACATGGAGGTACCTGTGCAACGTTGTCAGTTTGGTTCCTAACCTTCCTGTTAGTTCTCAGGTCCCAGTGCTGTCTGCCCGCCAGCCTGCCTATCAGCCGTGCCCAACAGCCTTTCTATCAGCCGTGCCCACCAGCCTTTCTATCAGCTGTGCCCGCCAGCCTGCCTACCAGCCAAGCCTGCCTATCAGCCAAGCCAGCCTACCAGCCGTTCTCATCTACCTGCCTAACTGCCGTGCTAGTCTGAGCCTGACATCAGTCCCGTGGGAGTCACCTGCTCTCACACAAGGTTGGTACTGGAGAAGCACCTGGCCCACCTCCTCGGTCCTTCCTTGGCTCTCAGAGTCGACTAAGCCACCATATTGTCAAGGTCAGTCTGGGTGAGGCCCCTAGTTATACCCCTCCAGTCCCTCAGTGTAACACAGCACAGTGGTTTCACCATCCGGACCTGTAACAGATTCAATGTCTAATTCCAGAGAAATCCATGATATTCTTAACATGCAAATGAGCTGATAAGATCTAGGGGCCAGACATACAGTGGATGTATTTGATACACTGCCAATTTTGCAAAGAATGGAGAGGACTCTGTAATTTTTATCATGGGTACACTTCACCTGTGAGAGACAGAGTCTTAAAAAAAATCCAGAAAATCACATTGTATGATTTTTACATAATTAATTAACATTTTTCTGCGTCGCAAAAAGGAACGGTGGTTGGAACCAAAGATCTCAAATTTGGACTCATCAGACAAAAGCACAGATTTCCACTGGTCTAATGTCCATTCCTTGTGTTCTTTAGCCCAAACAAGTCTCTTCTGCTTGTTGCCTGTCCTTAGCAGTGGTTTCCTAGCAGCTATTTTACCATGAAGGCCCGCTGCACAAAGTCTCCTCTTAACAGTTGTTGAAGAGATGTGTCTGCTGCTAGAACTCTGTGCGGCATTGACCTGGTCTCTAATCTGAGCTGCTGTTAACCTGCAATTTCTGAGGCTGGTGACTCGGATAAACGTATCCTTAGAAGCAGAGGTGGCTCTTGGTCTTCCTTTCCTGGGGCGGTGCTCATGTGAGCCAGTTTCTTTGTAGCGCTTGATGGTTTTTGCAACTGCACTTGGGGACACTTTCAAAGTTTTCCTAATTTTTCACACTGACTGACCATCATTTCTTAAAATAATGATGGCCACTCGTTTTTCTTTACTTAGAATTTGAATTAGGGCAAGAACAAAGCAGCTAACAGTCTATTCAGTAGGACTCTCAGCTGTGTATCCACCAGACTTCTGCACAACATAACTGATGGTCCCAACCCTATTTATAAGGCAAGAAATCCCACTTAATAAACCTGACAGGGCACAACTGTGAAGTGAAAACCATTTCCGTTGACTACCTCTTGAAGCTCATGAAGAGAATGCCAAGAGTGTGCAAAGCAGTCATCAAAGCAAAAGGTGGCTACATTGAAGAACCTACAATATAAGACATATTTTCAGTTGTTTCAAACTTTTTTGTTAAGTATATAATTCCACATGTGTTAATTCATAGTTTTGATGCCTTCAGTGTGAATGTACAATTTTCATAGTCATGAAAATACAGAAAAAAAATTAAATGAGAAGGTGTGTCCAAACTTTTGGTCTGTACTGTATATATCCATTTATATATGTACATTTTGGGGCACTTCCTTCTACATTCAACAGACATCTCATTATCTTGTTCAGCACCTTTTCTGTGCCTGATAACACTCTTCCTCCAACTTTGATGTGGACGGTGTCCACAAAATGTTGCCTCTGTGCAGCTGACAAAAAACCAATACAGGGGCAATGTGCTCTGCTGTTTAAAGTATAAAGCAATCCTGTGCCAACGCATGTCAAGAGATCACATTCACAACTCCTGGATGGGCAGGGACACCAGGCAATGAGAGTGCTGAATATGGTCCAAATTTATCATTCAACTGATAAATGTTTGCTTATTATTATACAGTTCGGAAAAATGTTTAAATGTGTTTTGAAGGTATGCAGGTGTCCTTTAGATAGGTTGTGGAAAGTGGTAAAAAGTGTGATAATGTGGAAACTAAAAAATTTGAAACTAAAAAAGTGAAGACAAATTCCATTTAAAGAATCTTAGTCAATTAACCACTTCACAACATGCACTGTACATGTACGGCGAATGTTGTGTCTCCCCCATTGATGCGGGCTCTGGAGATGAGCCCGCATCTCTCCCAGCACATGACAGCTGATCTGATCAGCTGTCATGCGCCCCTAACAGCTGCCAGTAGAATCACGATCCACCCACTGCAGTTAACATGTTAAATGCCGCTTCACAAAAACATCGGCACGCCCGTCACATGATCGTGGGCCACCGATGGGTTGGTATGACAACTGAAGCCCTGCTATGTGTAACACAAACAAATGGATGATCATAGCTTCTACTCTCCCATGGAGACTATTAAATGCAGTAAAAAGTAGAAAAAAAAAGTTTTAAAAAATATAAAAAAAAATAAAAAATATAAAAGTTCAAAGCTAGAGAGGGTACAAAGGAGGGCGACTAAGGTAATAAAGGGAATGGAGGGACTAGAATACCCAGAGAGGTTGTCAAAATTAGGCCTATTTACATTGGAAAAGAGAAGGCTTAGGGGAGACCTCATAAACATGTATAAATACATCAGGGGGCAGTACAGAGATCTCTCCCATGACCTGTTTATACCAAGGATGGTGACAAAGACGAGGGGGCACACTATGCGTCTGGAGGAAAGGAGGTTCCTGCACCAGCATAGAAGGGGATTCTTTACGGTAAGAGCCGTGAGACTCTGGAACTCTCTGGGAGAGGAAGTGGTGATGTCCAACTCACTTAAAGAGTTCAAGAGAGGCCTGGACGCCTTTCTTGAGAACAATAAAATTACATCTTATGCTTAGTTAATTAATCCAGGGATTTAATCTTACTGCCAGATTGGTGTCGGGAAGTGAATTTTTCCTCAGTGATGTAAATTGGCCTATACCTCATGGTTTTTTGTTGCCTTCCCCTGGATCAACGCTGCGGAATAGCTGCAGTGCACAAGAAATAGGCTGAACTGGATGGACGCTTGTCTTTTTTCGGCCTTATAAACTATGTAACTATGTAACTATGTAACTATGTAAAATCACCCCCCTTTCGCCCCATGCAAAATAAAACAATAAAAAAAATCAAAAACACATTTGGTATCGCAGAGTTCATAATCGCCCAATGTCTAAAAATAATTAATCCAATCAGTAAACAGCATAACGAGAAAAAAAGAAAAATGTCAGAATTACGTTTTTTTGGTCGCTGCAACACTGCAATAAATGCAATAACAGAAGATCAAAACATTGTACCTACACCAAAAAGGTATCAATAAAAACATCAGCTTGGCTCGCAAAAAATAAGCCCTCACCCAGTATTAGAGCCTGAAAAATGGAGACACTACAAATCTCGGAAAATGGCACCATTTTTTTTTTCTTTTTTTTACAAACTTTGGATTTTTTTTCACCACTTAAATAAAAATGAACCTATATATGTTTGGCATCTGCAAACTTATAATGACCTGTAGAATCATAATGGGAACTCAGTTTTAGCATTTAGTGAACATGGTAAAAAAAAACGATTGTGAAATTGCACTTTTTTTTGCAATTTCACTGCACTTTGAATTTTTTCCTCATTTTCCAGTACACGATATGGTAAAACCAATGATGTCGTTCAAAAGTACAACTCATCCTGCAAAAAATTAGAGTGAATCGATCCACAGAGGATTGAGTTCAAGTCAAATTTCAAGAAATTTGTGGTTCCAGTGAATTTGAACACTACAAATCGATTTGCAGGGATTGGCAAAAAAAAAATATTTATATATGCATGGTGAGCATTCTAATGGCATCAGGTGTGGCCTCATGAGCTTCCCATAATACCCTGCAGCAATCAGTTCATATGGTATAGCACAGCCAATCAAGGAAGGGGGCTGCATCGCAGCCAATATAAATCACTAGCTATTGTACCTGTTCTATGCCCCGGTGGTGAGCATTTTTATTCGTACATTTCCAGCGCCACTTTTTTAAGACACTGTGTCTGTGACTTTGCATATACAGTGTCTTCAATAAAATGGAGCCGTAGTTAGCGGTATGCGCATGCGCTGACTTCGGCACCATTTTATTTAAGTAAAATACTACAATGTCAACATAGCAGTGTGCATGCGCTGGCCATAGGATTACGGTGATTAGCGGTGCATGCGTACTGCTATATTGATGTGGTACATTACTTCAATAAAATGGTGCCAGAGTCAGCGTGTGTGCATACCGCGATCTCCGGCTCCATTTTATTGAAGACACTGTATATGCGAATTTGCAGACACAGGGTCTTCAGAAAAATGGAACCGGTAGTGTATTTATTTCACACGCTGAGTCTGGCGCCAATTTATTGAACTATTATACTACAAAATTAAAGGGAACCTGTGACCATAAATTGCATTCTTAACCTGCAGATATGCAGTCAATCTGCAGGTTAATAGCGTTATTATGCTGACTGGCGCCCGCAAGTAGCCGAATTCAGCAGGGAGAATATGAACGTTATTCTCCCCGCCAGCATTCGGTTTCGATCATGGGTTCGGTGCTGGTTTAGTCATTGCTCTGAGAATACAGACCATCCACTGTAACTGCGCCTCTGGCCCTGACTGACACTTCCTCTGTATTAGGGCTGAATGGATGGGTCCCCTAGCCTGATATATGCTCCCCCAACCTGGTCCCCCATCCTGCCTGGCCTGCGCTGCTGCTCCATCCATCCATGCTGCTGATCCATTAATCCATGCTGCTCATCCATCCATCCTGCTCATCCATCCATGCTGTTCATCCATCCATGCTACTCATCCATCAATCCATGCTGCTCATCCATCCATTCATGCTGCTCATCCATCCATCCATGTTGCTCATCCATTCATCCATCCATGCTGCTCATCCATCCATCCATGCATGCTGCTCATCCATCCATTAATCCATCAATCCATCCATACTGCTCATCCACCCCTCCATTCATGCTGTTCATTTATCCATCAATCCATGGTGCTCTTCCATCCATCCATTCTGCTTATCCATCCATCCCTCCATGCTGCTCATCAATCCATCCATGCTGCTCATCCATCCATGCTGCTCATCCATCCATCCATGCTGCTCATCCATCCATTCATCCATGCTGCTCATCCATCCATCCATGCTGCTCATCCACCCATCCATGCTGCTCATCCATCCATTCATGCTGCTCATCCATCCATCCATCCATGCTGCTCATCCATGCTACTTATCCATCCATCCATGCTGCTCATCCATCCATAACCCAAACCATCCATCCATCACTGCTACTCGCCTTTCCCCCCTCCCCTGCAGTTAGTCGTCTGCATTAAATATTTAAATAAAAACGGTGCCGGAGTCAGCGTGTGCACATACTGCACTATCTGGCACCATCGTTTTGAAGACACGGTGTGCGAATTTGTCTTCAATAAAATGGCTACGGAGATCATGCTATGTGCAGCTGCTGAATCCGGCGCCACAGTCTTCCTTCAGCCTTGTCCGAGATCGCTGTATGTCCTCATGATGCCGGAGATTGCGGAATGCGGTCAGTGCCTATGCATACCACAATCTCTGATGCCACACTTCTCCTCCTCCTGGTCTGGATGCGTCCTTCTGTCTCTTGCCACACTGAGCAGGTGCAGTGCGCATGCGCAGTCTAAAGATCTCTACGCCTTGCACTCACCTTCCAAAGAATTCCAAAGAATTCTTCCTCTCCATCCCTGACTCTGTCTGCATCGGTTTCCTGTGGCAACATCCATTTTTTCGAGACTGCTTATCTGGATTCCGGTGCTGCTGGGAATCTCATCCAACAAGCCATTGTGGAGCAGTATCAGATCCCTATCCAACGTCTCCCAGATATTTTGGCAGATTCCTCGGTGGATGGGAGGCCCCTCTCCGAGGCCATCTTGTTCGTCACCGAGCCCGTAGTTCTTCAGATTGGCATGCTGCACTCGGAGAAAATCTCCTTCTATGTGCTGTCTGGCCTCTCTCATCCCGTGCTGATAGGATTGCCTTGGCTACATAAACATGAACCATTCTTGAATTGGAGTTTGGGGAAGGTGCTCGCTGGGGTCAGGAGTGTCACAAAACCTGCCTGGTTTCTGTTCATCCTGCTTGACCTCCGTCTGCTCCAGCTAATCTACCCGGCTTGCCGGCACCCTACTGGTCATTCGCTGACGTCTTTGACATGAAGGAGGCTGAGACACTACCTCCTCATAGACCGTATGATTGTCCCATTGACCTCATTCTTGGTGCCTCACTTCCCCGTGATCGTATATACCCCCTGTCGTTGGCCGAGACCCATGCCATGTCCTAATACGTTGAGGAGAATCTTGCTTGGGGATTTATCCAGAAATCCACCTCTCTGGCTGGAAGCAGGATTCTTCTTTGTCAAGAAGAAGGATGGTTCTCTTCGCCCTTGTATCGACTATAGGGGACTAAATCAAATCACAATAAGGAATAAGTATCCTCTTCCTCTTATCTCTGAGTTGTTTGATCGCTTCAAAGGCGCAAAAATCTTCACTAAGCTCGATCTCCATGACGCATACAATCTGATTCACCAGGGTGCCGAGTGGAAGACGGCATTCAACATTCGGGATGGCCATTATGAGTACTGTATGATGCCCTTTGGTCTCTGCAATGCACCAGCAGTCTTTCAAGAGCTGGTGAATGACATATTCCAAGATCTTCTCTGCACATACGTGGTGGTGTACCTGGATGATATCCTGGTGCTCTCTCCTGATCTGCCTTCACATCGGAGAGACACTTGACAGGTATAGCAGAGGCTCAGGAAGAATCGCCTGTATGCCACATTCGAAAAATGTGTTTTTGAGCAGACTTTTCTTCCATTCCTAGGGTACATAATCTCGAAGACCTACCTAAAAATGGATCCCAAAAAAGTCTCTGCTGTTCTAAAGTGGCCCTGATCTCAGGGGCTGAAGGCTGTTCAGCGGTTTCTTGGATTCGCAAATTATTATCGCCTGTTCATTCCTCATTTCTCTTCACGGACTGCTCCCATCTCTGCCCTGACCCGAAAGGGGTAAATACTAAGGAATGGACTCCTGAGGTGAAAAGTGCCTTCGTGTCCTTGAAACAAGCCTTCTCTTCTGCTCCAGTACTGCATCATCCTGATGGTAACAAGCAGTTGTTCCTGGAGGTACATGCTTCTTCTGGGGCCAGAGAAGTCCTCACTCAGAAATCCTCGTCCGGGTGAATGGTGACCTGCAGCTTCTTTTCCAAGCTCTTCTCTTCCTTAGAGCACAATTTTTCCATTGGAGATCGGGAACTGCTTGCTATCAAGCTGACGATGGAGGAATTGCGATTCCTACTAGAGCGGGCCCTGCACCCAGTGGTCATCTACACAGATCCTAAGAATCTCGCCTACTTGGAGTCCGCTCAACGACTTAACCCTCGTCAGGCCAGATGGTCTCTTTTCTTTGCCTGATTCAATTTTATTCTCCACTTCCGTCGGGGGATAAAAATATGAAGGACGATTCCCTCTCCAGATCATTTCTGTCGACTGACCAAGAGGAGGAACCTCACATCATTGAGCCCTCCAGAATTATTATGGTTGCTCCGTTTGATCTGTCTCATCTTCCCCCAGGTAAGACTTTTGTGGCGGCTCTGGATAGGAAGAAGGTCCTACTCTGGGATCATTCGTCTAAACTGACAGGCCACGATGGACAGAGGAAAATGGCTCTGCTTATTTCCCAACAGTATTGGTGGTGATCCTATGCAAGAATGTTGCAGATTTAGTCTGTGCCTGCTTTTCCTGTGCCCAAAACAAGACTGCTAGGCAACTTCCGATGGGTAAACTCCATCCGTTACCGATAACTTCCATTCCATGGCAGCATATTGCAATGGATTTCTTCATGGATCTCCCAGAATCGGCCTGTTGTACTGTCATTTGGGTGGTAGCTGACCGCTTCTCCAAGATGGCTCACTTCATTCCTCTGCCTGGTCTACCCTCTGCACCAGAGCTGGCTAAAGAGTTCATTCTTCACATCTTCCATCTCCACGGCCTACCTCTTCATATTGTCTTGGATAGAGGGGTCCAGTTTACCTCACGCTTCTGGAGAGCCACGTGCAAGCTTCTGAATGTTGCATTGGATTTCTCATCAGCTTATCACCCACAGTCTCATGGCCAGGTTGAGCGTATAAATCCTTCGGCACTTCGTCAACGCCCACCATAGCAACCGGATGGAATTCCTGCCTTGGGCCAAATTTTCCTACAATGATCATGTGAGTGAATCCTCTGCCAAATCTCTGTTTTTTGTGGTATATGGTCAGCATCCCAATATCTCATTTCCTGCTTCCACTTCTGTTGACAATCCATCCGCAGAGTTTCTTGTTAAAAACTTTTCTGTGATCTGGGAGGACAATAAGTCCGCATTACTGCAGTCCACTGAGCGGATGAAGAAACATGCAGACAAGGGACGTGTGAATCCGTCTCTATTCCGTCCATGGGACAAGGTCTGGTTACCAGCCAAGTATGTTCGTCTGAAAATACTTTCATACAAGTTGGGTCCGCGGTTCATTGGTCCTTTCGAGATTCTGAGACAGCTCAATTCTGTGGTGTACAAGCTGAAACTCCCTGCCTCGTTACGGATCCCCACATGTCTCTCTTCAAGCCTGTCGTCCTCAATTCTTTCTCTGATGATCCAGGTACCACTCCAGCTCCAGTCTCCGCTGAGGACGTTTTTGAGGTAGAGAACATTCTGGCTACCAAGAGGGTAAGAGGAAAGACTTTCTTTCTCGTGGATAGGAAGGGGTTTGTTTCTGAAGAGAGGTCATGGGAGCCCAGAGAGAACATTCATGCTCCTGTTCTGGAAAAATTTATTGCTGGCTTGAAGAACAGGGGACTTAAAAGGTGTTACTGTAGCGTCGGTGTCTCTGCCTTCTGCACTGCAGAGACACTGATCCCCTTACCGCTGCGGTGTCTGGCCAATGTCTTCCGCTCCGCTGGATGTCTCCCAAACTGGCTGTGTCGGGGGCACTGTGCTTAGGGCTCACGTGCTCCCTGTCTCTTAAAATAGCCACACACCATCCTAAGATGTACCCGGCAAATAGCCGGAGGACAGGTATTATTTAAGGCACCTCCCCCAACATGGAGGTACCTGTGCAATGTTGTCAGTTTGGTTCCTAACCTTCCTGTTAGTTCTCAGGTCCCAGTGCTGTCTGCCCGCCAGCCTGCCTATCAGCCGTGCCCAACAGCCTTTCTATCAGCCGTGCCCACCAGCCTTTCTATCAGCTGTGCCCGCCAGCCTGCCTACCAGCCAAGCCTGCCTATCAGCCAAGCCAGCCTACCAGCTGTTCTCATCTACCTGCCTACCTGCCGTGCTAGTCTGAGCCTGACATCAGTCCCGTGGGAGTCACCTGCTCTCACACAAGGTTGGTACTGGAGTAGCACCTGGCCCACCTCCTCGGTCCTTCCTTGGCTCTCAGAGTCGACTAAGCCACCATATTGTCAAGGTCAGTCTGGGTGAGGCCCCTAGTTATACCCCTCCAGTCCCTCAGTGTAACACGGCACAGTGGTTTCACCATCCGGACCCGTAACAGATTCAATGTCTAATTCCAGAGAAATCCATGATATTCTTAACATGCAAATGAGCTGATAAGATCTAGGGGCCAGACATACAGTGGATGTATTTGATACACTGCCAATTTTGCAAAGAATGGAGAAGACTCAGTAATTGTTATCATGGGTACACTTCACCTGTGAGAGACAGAGTCTTAAAAAAAATCCAGAAAATCACATTGTATGATTTTTACATAATTAATTAACATTTTTCTTGCATGAAATAAGCATTTGATACAATAGAAAAACACAACTTAATATTTGGTACAAAAACCTTTGTTTGCAATTGCAGTGGTCATACGTTTCCTGTAGTTCTTGACCAAGTTTGAACAAACTGCAGCAGGTATTTTGGCCCACTCCTCCATACAGACCTTCTCCAGATCTTTCAGGTTTCGAGACTGTCTCTGGGCAACATTGGGTTTCAGCTCCCTCCAAAGATTTTCTATTGGGTTCAGGTCTAGAGACTAGCTAGGCCACTCCAGGTCCCTGAAATGCTTATTACAGAGCCACTCTTTAGTTGCCCTGGCTATGTGTTTCGGGTCATTGTCATGCTGGAAGATACTGGAAGACCAAGCCACGAACCATCTTCAATGCTTTTACTGTCACGGGTGTGATAGACAGTCGCTCTGGAGCCGGGTGTAGAAGGTCACTGCGCTTGGCATTGCAGGTGCCTTCGTGATTCCCTCATCTCTGCAGTATAGTTACATCCTTCTTCCTTTAGGATCCAGCAGCAACCTCCACCTTCTGCTTTTGATTGACCCACCCTTGCTGGGTAACTAAATAGTCTCAGTTTCTCCAGAGAGTTGCCGGTGATAGTTCTATGTACCTCTGTGTATGCTTGGTGCACTAGCAGTCGGCTTGTTTCTTCTCTGGTGCCCTTGGAGGATAGTTAGCATTATCTCTCTCGTGTCTGCTCAAGCTAAGTGTATCCCCTTTGTTTGTCTACATTGTTGTCTCTAGTTTTTAGTGATCACCCTGTCCCCTCCCTATCTAGGGCTTAAGTTCCTACTCGGCGATAGGTGTGGAACCTATAAAGGGACGATAGCGTAGGCAGGGTGACATTAGATCTGCCTAGGGGTCTCCACTCCCCCTCTTCTCTTTGTGTTGCACTTAGTCTTTCCCTCACCTGGCATGACACTTACTGAGGAGAGGAGGTTGTTGGCCAAAATCTCATAATATATGATCCCATCCATCCTCCCTTGAATATGGTGCAATCGTACTTTCCCCTTTGCAGAAAAGCACCCCCAAAGTATGATGTTTCCCCCACCATGCTTAACGGTTGGGACTGTATTCTTGGTGTTGTACTCATCCTTCTTCTTCCTCCAAACACAGCGAGTGGAATTAATACCAAAAAGTTCTATTTTGGTCTCATCTGACCACATGACCTTCTTTCATGCCTCCTCTAGATCATTCAGTTGGTAATTGGTGAACTTCAAATGGGCCTGGACAGGTGCTGGCGTGAGCACCAGGACTTTGCTTGCCCTTCAGGATTTTAATCCATGACGGCGTAGTGTGCTACTAACGGTAATGTTTGAGACTGTGGTCCCAGCTATCTTCATGCCATTGACCATGTTCTCCTGTGTAGTTCTGGGCTGATTCCTTACCTTTCTCAGAATCATCCTTACTCCATGAGGCGAGAACTTGCAGAGAGCCCCAGACCGAGGAAGATTCATAGTCATCTTGTGTTTCTTCCATTTTCTAATAATTGCACCAACTGCTTTTGACTTCTCACCAAGCTGTTTGCCTTTTGTCCTGTTGCCTATCCCAGCCTTGTGCTGGTGTACAGTTTTGTCCCTCGTGTCCTTAGACTGCTCTTTTCTCTTTACAATGGTGGAAAAGTTTGAGTGTGATTGATTGAGTGTGTGGACAGGTGTCTTTTATACAGGTAACAAGTTTAAACAGGTGCAATTAATACAGGTAATGAGTGCAGAGTAGGAGGGCTTCTTAAAGAAAAACTAAAAGGTTTGTGAGAGCCAGAAGTCTTGATGGTTGGTAGGTGATCAAATAATTATTTCATGCAATAAAATGCAATTTAATTATTTAAAAATCATACAATGTGATTTTCTGTTTTTTATTTTTAGATTCTCTCTTACAGTTGAAGTGAACCTACGATAAAAATTACAGACCTCTCCATTCTTTGTAGGTGGGAAAACTTGAAAAAATCGGCATTTTATCAATTACTTATATTCCCCACTTTAGATCTCCCTGAGAATCTACCTCCAGAACTTGTTTTAAATGAAAGGGGCCTTTAACAGTGTTACATATGTAAAGAATGATAGTTAAAATCACACTCATCAGAACGGATCGTTGTCTTATTACAAACACATCTACACCTGCAGTTGTGCTGCATTATTTTGCTAAATTTTCCATGACCTGCATGACCATATAGATAGCTGAAAAGTAGTGAGGAGCGAGCACTAAAATTCTCGGGTACTCGTTGCTTGGGTCGAGCAAATTGGAATACTCGGGTGCTCGACCCGAGCAACGAGCCCAATGTAAGTCTATAGTAAAATCGAGCATTTTTCAGGCGGCTCCCCCCGGCGGTCTGCAGACGGCCTAAAAATTGCCCAAATAGATGGAAACAGTGCTCAAATGACATGAGAACAGCATGGGGAAGACCCCTGTAAGCATGTATGACTCCCAGATCACTGCTGTCAGCAACGTGGTCAGAGTATTTCACCACTTTTACGGACTCACAATAAAACATGCAAAAACGAAACCAAGATGGATTTTCATGGGAAATTTGTTAAGGGACATGCTTTCCAGGGTAATGACTTGTATATAAGGCAAAATAAATAACCAAAAACAAAAATACTCCTCCACAACTTGGGCTATGTTCACACATAGCGTTTTTGATACGTTTTTACACTTTTGAATTGCTTTCAACAAAGACAAACGCATTCACCAGGTAATGTCATTTTAACATTTTACAACCTTATCTGGCCATGTGGTGTGTGACACATCATCAGACACATGCATACAGTGCTGAAAAGACATGGGAACAGCATGTAGAAGACCTCTGGAAGCATCTCTGACTCCCAGGTCACTGCCTAAAAGTGTGCCCATCATAAGTGATCCTTGGCGCATGCGAAGATGCCTCATGCCATGCACCTGTCGTTGCAGACTTGCAACAATCACTGTCCACGTCCTTGTCCCACTGCAGCGTTAAGTTGTCCCTACCCCAAGCGCAAGCGCAAGTATGCAGGCAGACATCCACCCACCCACAGGCTGCAATACTATACTGCCAAATTTTTGACAGCTGCTTGCACTTGAAATGTGGCCTCTTAGGCTCGTGGAGGTAGAAGCTTTTCACAACCTCATGCTGGCGGAGGCCGGGTGTCCATACTCGGTCCAGAGCCACCACTATTTTTCCCGGTATCGCCTCCGCTTTCCACAACCACGGGTCCCACAACATTACCTGTGCCCTCCTCAGTGCACTTACTGGGAAGGACCACCTAACCACATACACGTGGACAGGTGAATGTGGCCAAGGACGGTATGGAGCCAGTCCACAACGTTTTTTGCTAAGAGTTGTATTTAGCTGGGTGAAAGGACTGACATAGAGGGAAACCATATGTACACTGCGTGTCATTTCTCCCAGGAAGTCCTGTAATTGAGCTTGTTGCATAAGCAATGGCAGCCCGTCCAACATCAACTCGCACTTGTCGGTGGTGCTTTGACACACACACACATCCTTCTTTGTGCATTTAATTTCTTGAATACAGAGTTGGACAATGGCCTGATCTGTAATGCGTTTTGAGAAATAACATGCATAAGCATGGCTGATCCACATTAAAAAAGCAGCCATAGAGTGTCCGGGAACCTTCCCCCACACTTTTGTTAGCCAGGGCTGCTTTTCGGCAGGGTTAGACCGGCTCACCAGAGAACCGGAGACTCCTCCGGCGGGCCCTGGCTTCTCCTTCAGGAGAGTTCATAGTGCCGAGGTGAGGCCATGATGATGATAGAGGCCACCATCTGCTTAGTTTTCTGTTACTTGGAATGCAAGTGCAAGTATGCAGCCAAAACCCACCCACCCACAGGCCACAACACTAAACTGCCAAATTTCTGGGCAGCTCTTTACACTTGAAATATTGCCTTTTAAGCTAGTGGAGGCAGAAGCTTTTCACAACCTCATGCCGGCGGCGGTCGGGTGTCCGTACTCGGTCCCCAGCCACCACTATATTTCTCGGTATCGCCTTCGCCTTCCACAAGCATGGGTCCCACAACATTACCCGTGCCCTCCCGAGTGCACTTACTGGGAGGGACCGCCTAACCACAAACACGTGGACAGGTGAATGTGGCCAGGGACGGTACGGAGCCAGTCCACAACTTTTTTGGCTGAGAGTTGTATTTAGCTCGGTGAAAGGACTGGCATAGAGGGAAACCGTATCTACCCTGCGTGTCATTTCTCCCAGCAAGTCCTCTAAATCTGCTTGTACTTGAAATGTGGCCTGAACATTACTGTTGGTAATTTTCTGTGGGAATTTGCTTGCCTCCTACCAGCGTGGAATATTTCCAGCAAACTATGGTACGACGCCATGGTATTAGCACTGCCCCAGTACCAGTAGTGAAGCCATCCCCAATTTCCTTCTCAAGAATTTTATTTGGTAGACTGAGTGGCTGCCCAAATACATTTTCTCACAAAGGAGCTGAAGATAGAGTGGCAGTAGGTGCAAGTTCCTCCAGCCTGTTAGATATTAGAGGGTGAACGGCAGCACATTGGATCAGTGGTTAGCACTGAAGCCTTGCAGGGATCCTGGGTTCAAATCCCAGCAAGGACAACATCTGCAAGGACTTTGTATGTTCTCCCCATGTTGGCTTGTGTTTCCTCCTCGGTAAAAAAGCAGCCACAGAGTGTCCGGGAACCTTCCCACACACTTTTCTAAGCCGGGACTGATTCTCGGCAGGGTGGGACAGTCCCACCAGAGAATCCTCTTTTGTGCCTTGGCTTCTACCTCAGGAGAGTTCATGATAGCGCTGCTATGGGGCTCTTGAGCGGGTGAGAAAGGTTAGCCCTCAGAATCAAATCCTCTGATGGGCACAATGTTTTTCAATCTGAAACAGCTTCTCAATGGGAGTTCTATTTCACCACTGCCATATTCTTTAGCTCGGTGAAAGGACTGGCATAGAGGGAAATCGTATCTATCCCGGCTGTCATTTCTCCGTCACCAGGTTCCACCCATTGTCACACATGACCATGCCTTGCTGTATGTTCAGCGGTGAGAGCCACAGATCAGGCTGCTGTGTTACAGCTTTCAACAACTCTGCAGCGCTGAGCGGTTTGTCAACTAAGCATTAGGCATGTTATCTTCAGCACAGCCTGTTGCCGCATGGCCAAAGCAGTGCTGCAGTGCTGTCAGCTTGTGACTGATGTGATCATTTCGGAGATGGAGGAGGAGGTACATGAGCTGAACAATGTGATTACATTGAGATTAAATTGGTGATGCTGTTTTTTATACTAAAGAAAGATCCTATTGTTTTGTTTTTTTTACGTTATTTTTTAAGACAAATGAATTCACTGGGAAATGTCATTTTAACATTTTACAACCTTATCTGGCAATGTGGTGTGTGACACATCATCAGACACATCCTTTCTTATTTATGATGGAGGGACTCTGAAAGTCATAAAGCCTATTTTTACAGGGACATCAGACGGCCCTTACTATTCTTAAAAGGCCAGCAGTCGGCCGTAGCTATTGTTAGAAAGCCATCAGCCGGCTATGCTTTGTTGTTCCCATTATTAACAAGTGGGACACCTATACTGTTATTGTGTATCCAGTGACTGCAAGGGCTGCCAAAAATTTGGACGCAACCCAATACCCCTTTGAAGAGACATAGAGAAGGGTCTTAATAAAATAAATGTTCCCATTATAAAGGAGCGGGTCTCCTATAGTGGTAATGCCCTTGCTGTGACTGCAAGGGCTGCCAAAAATTGGGAAAGAATTTAAAGACAGATAGAGCAGTGCCACAGTAACAAGGTACGACATGATCCCATTAGAAAGGAGAGGGTCTGCTATACAGTTATAGGGCATGCAGTGAGTCCAACTGCTGACCAATTTTAGGAAAAACCCCACTAAGAATTTAAAGACACATAGAGCAGGGCCACAGTAACAAGGTAAGAAATGTTCCCATTAGAAAGGAGAGGGTCTGCTATATAGTTAAAGGGTATGCAGTGAGTCCAACAGCTGACCAATTTTAGGAAAAAACCCACTAAGAATTTAAAGACAAATGGAGCAGGGCCACAGTAATAAGGTACAACATGTTCCCATTAGAAAGGAGAGGGTCTGCTATACAGTTATAGGGCATGCAGTGAGTCCAACTGCTGACCAATTTTAGGAAAAACCCCACTAAGAATTTAAAGACACATAGAGCACGGCCACAGTAACAAGGTACGACATGTTCCCATTAGAAAGGAGAGGGTCTGCTATACAGTTAGGGGGTATGCAGTGAGTCCAACGGCTGACCAATTTTAGGAAAAACCCCAATAAGACTTTAAAGACACATGGAGTAGGGCCACAGTAACAAGGTACGACATGTTCCGATTGGAAAGGAGAGGGTCTGCTATACAGTTATAGGGTATGCCGTGAGTCCAACGCCTGACCAATTTTAGGAAAAACCGTACTAAGAATTTGAAGACACACGGAGCAGGGCCACAGTAACAAGGTACGACATGTTCCCATTAGAAAGGAGAGGGTCTGCTATACAGTTATAGGGTATGCAGTGAGTCCAACAGCTGACCAATTTTAGGAAAAACCCCACTAAGAAGTTAAAGACACACGGAGCAGGGCCACAGTAACAAGTAGGAAATGTTCCCATTAGAAAGGAGAGGGTCTGCTATACAGTTATAGGGTATGCAGTGAGTCCAACGGCTGACCAATTTTAGGAAAAACACCACTAAGAATTTAAAGACACACAGAGCAGGGCCAGAGTAACGACAAATTCCCATAAGAAAGGAGAGAGTCTCCCATAGTGTTGGCCTATGCAGTGAATGCAAAGGCTGCCAAAAATTTGGAGGCACTTCAAAGCCCATTGGTAGAGACATGGAGGAGGGCCAAATAAAAAAATGTTCCCATTAGAAAGGAGCGGGCCTCCTTTACTTGTAATGCCCATGCACTAAGTATGGGCTGACAAATATTTACCCCTGGGGGGTATACATGAACATACTGTATAAAAAAAAAATTTCACGGGCATCATAAACTCCCTTTAAAAAAATTATGTGTGTGTTGCATCACAGACCACGGTCACCCTGGTGATATGGTGGTGGAGGAAGAGGAGAAGGAGGAGGACAAGAGCAAATAAACAAAATCAGGAAGCGTATACCCATGTCTGGGTGTGAAAAGGTGCATGGGAATACACCTCCCAAGAAAAGACACTGGATTTGAGTTTATGTTACGCTGCTATCATTCGGTGGTGTTGAAAATTCTGGCCCAATCCAGCCCTTGTTCATTTTTATAAGAGTCAGCCTGTCAGCATTTTTAGTTGACAGGCGGATGCGCTTATCAGTTATAATTCCACCAGCAGCACTAAAAACTCGCTCTGATAAAACGCTGGCGGCAGGGCAGGCCAGGACCTCCAAGGCAAAGAGAGCCAGTTCATTCCACGTATTCAACTTGGATACCCAATAATTATAAGGCACAGAGGAATCAAGGAGGACGTTGGTATGGTCGGCAAGGTACTCCCTCAGCATCTTCTGTGCTCCCTGTGAGAGTACCCCGTGCCTCAGGGCCTGTGCGATGGGAGGGTCTGAGAAAACTCTCCCAGGACTTTGACAGTGTTCCCCTGCCTCTGCTGGATTGAAGTTGTGTCTCTCTCGCCTGTACTCCTTGGTTGTCCAACGAAGTGTGCCCTCTGCCGCCAGTGTTTTCAGATGGGAATTTTTTTAATAGTTTTTTTAATAGTTGCGCAACAAGGGCCTTCTGGTACTTCCCCATTTTTGTAGACCTGTCCACCTCAGGAATTAGACATATAAAGTTCTCCTTGTAGCGTGGGTCTAGAAGTGTCACCAACCAGTAATGATTGTCACCCAAAATTTTGAGAACGCGAAGGTCATGAGAAAGACAGCGTAACATAAACTCAGCCATGCGATCCAGACTACTAACAGGCAAGACTTCCGTGTCCTTACCAAGAGGATGACTGACCATGCTCTCCTCCTCCTCCTCCACCCTGTCCTCTGGCCATCCACGCTAAACAGACGGTATGACAGCTGTGCAGGTATTACCATCTATAGTGCATGAATCTAGCTCCTGTCCTTCCTCCTCCTCCTCTTCCTCATTGTCACCCAATCCACGTTGGGATGAGATGAGGCTTAGCTGTGTGTAATCACCCGTTACGGTTCCTTGCTCCATCTCATCGTGCTCCGCCTGCAACGCATCCTCTTTGATTGTGAGCAGAGAGCATTTTAGAAGACAGACAAGCGGGATGGTGATGCTAATTATGGCGTCATCGCCGCTCACCATCTTGGTGGAGTCCTCAAAGTTTTGGAGGTTGGTACATATGTTTGACATCCATGTCCACTCCAGAGGTCTTATGTCTGGAGTCTGAACTGAATACCGACGGCCTTGTTGATGCTGGTACTCAACAACTGCCCTCTTCTGCTCACAAATCCTTGCCAACATCTGCAGTGTAGAGTTCCAACGCGTAGGGACATCACACACCAGTCTGTGAGCTGCAAATGCTACTGAAAAACTGCAAGGGCGGCGGAAGCTGTAGCTGACTTTCTAAAATGGGCACACAGGCGTCGCACTTTAACAAGAAGGTCCGGAAGCTCCGGGTAGGATTTGAGAAACCGCTGAACCACGAGGTTAAGCACATGGGCCAGGCATGGTACGTGTGTGAGCTCGCCTCGCCTCATAGCCGCCACCTGGTTCCGGCCACTGTCACACATGACCATGCTAGGCTGTAGGTTCAGCGGTGTGAGCCACAGATCTGCCTGCTCTTTCAGAGCTGTCCACAACTCTTCAGCATTGTGCGGTTTTTCACTTAAGCATATTATCTTCAGCACAGCCTGTTTCCGCTTGGCTGAGGCACTGCTGCAGTGCTTCCAGCTTGTGACTGATGTGGTCATTTCGGAGATGGAGGCTGAAGAGGAGGAGGAGGCTGAGGAGGATGAGGTGCAGGAGCTGTAGACCGTGTGGGCAACCCTGATTGACCTAGGGCCTGCAATCCTTGGCGTCGGGAGGACGTGTTCCGTCCCAAGGCCCGACTGGGTCCCGGCTTCCACTATGTTAACCCAGTGTGCCGTCAGCGAGATGTACCGTCCCTGCCCACAAGTACTTGTCCACGTGTCCGTGGTTAGGTGGACTTTACAGGTAACTGCAATTTTGAGAGCACGGCTAATGTTTTGGGACACGTGCTTGTGTAATGCGGGGACGGCACACCGGGAGAAATAGTGGCGGCTGGGGACCGAGTACCGAGGGGCAACTGCCGCCATCAGGTTGCGGAATACACGAGCCTAAAAGGCAACATTTCGAGCGCAAGTAGTCGAGAAATGTGGGAATTTAGTAGTGTGGCCTGTGGGGCGTTGGCTGCATATTTGCGCTTGCGTTCCAAGGACTGGGGTATGGACAACTGAATGCTGTGCAGGGAAAAGGACATGGACGTGCTTCCTGATGCTGCTACTTGAGAGTGTGCAACGACAGGTGCAGGGCAGGAGGCATCTTTGCATGCACCATGGACAGGGGACTGGCTTGCATGCACAACAGCGGAAGAAGCAATGGTGCCACCCGCAGACACTGTTCCTGGACCCTGGGGTTCGGCCCACAAAGTCGGGTGCTTTGCTGCCATATCCCTGATCATGCTGGTGGTGGTCAGGATGGTCGTTTTGCCATCCCTGCTGATGTTGGCTTGGCAGGTGGTGCAAATGGCCTTTTTGGGGTTATCGGCAGAGACTTTAAAAAACAACCAGACTCGGGAAGACCTAACAGTTGTACTGGCATCTTCCTTCGTGTTGGTGTTACAGGGAACGGTTGCCTGCCTTCTGTCTGCAGCCACCACACTGCTTCTTCCTGCCTGTTGGGGTGCTCTACTTCCCTCCCCCTGTGTGCTGCTGTCCTCGCTCTGCATGTCCTCCTGCCAGGTTGGGTAAGTTACTATATCATCCACCACCTGTGTCTCATCATTGTTCACCTCTTGTGACAATTTCCCACCATCGCATTCGTGTGATCGAGGCTGCTCAAATATTTGGGCATCGCTACACGCGATCTCATCTTGCCCTGCTTTAAGTGGACCGGGCGAGAAGCCCGAATCTATAAATGGAAACGTGAACAGCTCTTCAGAGTTTCCAAGTGTGGGATCAGTTGTCTCTGGTTACTCGGCATGGTGGGAGGAAGGAGGATCAGGGTGAGGAATATGCGGTCCAGACTCACGGCTACTGAGACTTGACCGTGTGGACGACAGGGTGGTGGCTAAGTGACTGGAAGCATTATCCGCTATCCAACCAACAACCTTTTGACACTGCTCTGGGTTCAATAGTGGTGTGCTGTGGTCCCCTAGAAATTGGGACAGGAAGGTCAGGTGAGAAGATGTGGGTGTTTGTTGTGGCACAATTTCGGCTTGCCCATGGCCTTGTCCTCGGCCTCTGCATGCATCATTAACATTACGTCCAGTTCCCTGTCCCTTGCCATGTGCCTTGCTCATTTTAAATGGAGGACAGCATCTTCAACACTCACTGCAAATGACTGAGTTTGGAGCGAACTTATATGTGATCGGAGTGATATAGTGTTGAGCGAGCACTAAAATGCTCGGGTACTCGAAGCTCGGGCCGAGCTCGCCGTGATGCTCGGGTCCTCGACCCGAGCAACGAGCCCAATGTTAGTCTATGGGATACCCGAGCATTTTTGCAGCAGCACCCCTGGCAGTCTTTAAAAGCCTAACAAGTGCCCAAAACGATAGTGATAGTGCTCAAATGACATGGGGACAGCATGGGGATCGCCCCAGGAAGCATTTCTGACCCCCAGGTCACTGTTGTCAACAACATGGTCAGAGGTATTAAGCCACTTTTAAGGGCTCACAATAAAACGTTCAAAAACGAAACTGAAACTGCTTTCCTGTGAAATATGTTAAGGAAGTTCCTTTTCAGGGTAAAGACTTGTGTATAACGTAAAATAAATAACCAAAAAAAAATACTCCTCTACACCTTGGGCTATGCTCACAAGTAGCATATTTTATGCATTTTTACACTTTTGTTTTGCTTTCAACCGTGACAAATGCATTCACCGTGAAATGTAATTTTAACATTTTACAACCTTATCTGGCCATGTGCTGTGTGACACATGCATACAGGCTGAAAAGACATGGGGACAGCATGGGGAAGACCCCTGGAAGCATCACTGACACCCAGGTCACTGCCTAAAAGTGATCCTTGCCGCATCAGAAGATGCAGACTTGCAACTATCCCCGTGCAAGTCCTTGTCCCAGGGCATTGTTCAATTGTGCCTCCCCCATTCCTTGCAATGCAAGCGCAAATATGCATCCAACCACCCACCCACTCGCAGGCTGCAATACTATGCTGCTAGCTTGCACTTGAAATGGTACCTTTTAGTTTGGAGGAGGCCGAAGCTGGCCACTACCTCATGGCTGCGTCGGCAGCGAGGTCTCCATACTCAGTCCCCAGCCGCCACTAATTGTCCCGGGAACCTTCCCCACACTTTTCTTAGCCTGGCCTGCTTTAGGGCAGCATTGGATGAGCCCACCAGACAACCAGAGATTCCTCCGGTGGGCCCTGGCTTCTCCATCAGAGGAGTTGAGAGTGCCAAGGTGAGGAGCATGAAGATGATGATAGAAGTTAGCATCTGCTTGGTTTTTTTGGAATGCAAGCGTAAGTGTGGAGCCTGCCACCCACCCACCCCCAGGCTGCAATGCCATACTGCTAGCTTGCACTTGAAATGGGGCCTTTTAGTTTGGAGGAGGACGAAGCTGGCCACTACCTCATGGCTGCTTCGGCAGCGAGGTATCCATACTCCGTCCCCAGCCGCTAGGCGGCCGGGTGTCCACGCTTGGTCCCCGACCCCCAGGGGGCGGCCGGGTGTCCATACTCGGTTCCCAGCTGCCCCGCGGCCGGGTGTCCACACACGTTCTCCAGCAACCTGGGGGGCGGCCGGGTGTCCATAAATGGTCCCCAGCCGCCCCTATTTCTCCTGTCACCATCCCTCACACTTTTCTTAGCCTGGCCTGCTTTAGGGCAACATTGGACGAGCCCACCAGAGAACCAGCCTCCTCCGGTGGGCCCTGGCTTCTCCATCAGGGGAGTTGAGAGTGCCAAGGTTAGGAGCATGATGATGATGATGATAGAAGTTAGCATCTGCTTTGTTTTCTTGGAATGCAAGCGCATGTATGTAGTAGTGGCTAGGCCTGAGGTGGTCAGCGTTTTGGCGCATATCCTACCTCCTCCAAGGATTGCTCGATGTTTTCCTGCTACTATCCCAGTTCTATGACTCCTGTTAAAACAAAGCTTCAGGTGATAAATGATGGATGAGGTGGTGGCAAAGGAGAAAGAGCAGGAGGAACAGGGACCATTCACATCAATATCAGGCCAGTCAACCACATATGTCTTGCAGGATATGTTTCTGTAACAAAAGGAGCGGTTCGGATACACATTTGCAGGGCATACAGTGAGTGCAATGCCTACTAAAAATTTCGAGGCACTCCAATGCCCCTTGGAAATGACATGGAGGTCAGAGTGCCTTAAGTAAACCGTTTTTTCCATTTATAGCAACTGGGTCTCCTGTACACTGCTGGCCTAAGCAGTGAATGGAAGGCTTTCCAAATATTATGAGGAACTACAATGCCCCTTGAACAGACATGGATTACAGCGTACTAAAAACCTTCTACCCATTATTGGGGAGTGGGTCTCCCTTAGTTTTCGCCTTTGCATTGAAAAGCAAAAGCTGACTAAATTTAGGAGGAAACGCAATGCCCGTTGGAAGAGTCGTTGATGTTAGAGGTAATTAAAAACAACAATTCAATACCCCTTGGAAGAGCTGTGGAGTTCAGAGTGGTTTAAGAAGATGCTTTTAATGCCCCTTGAAGAGAAGTGGAGGTCACAGTAGCTTAACAAGATGGTTTTAATGCCCCTTGGGAAAGTGGTGGAGGTCGCAGTAGCTTAACAAGACGGTTTGAATGCCCCTTGGAAGAGACGTGGAGGTCCCAGTAGCTTAACAAGACGGTTTTAATGCCCCTTACAAGAGCCATACAGTACAGCAACTTAAAAACATTATTCCCATTATTCGGGAGTGGGTCTCGCATAGTCTTTGCTTATGCCTTCCAAGCAAAAGCTGCCAAAAATTAGGATGGAGGAACTTGCAATGCCCCTTACAAGAGCCATGCAGTACAGCATATTACAAACATTATTTCCATTATTGGGGAGTGGGTCTCCCATAGTCTTTGCTTATGCCTTCCAAACAAAAGCTGCCAAAAATTACAACGGAGGAACTTGCAATGCCCCTTACAAGAGACTTGCAGTACAGCATATTACAAACATTATTCCCATTATTGGGGAGTGGGTCTCCCATAGTCTTTGCTTATGCCTTCCAAGCAAAAGCTGCCAAAAATTATGAGGAAATGCAATGCCCGTTCGAAGAGTCGTGGAGGTTAGAGTTAATTAAAAGCAACATTTCAATGCCCCTTGAAAGAGCTGTGGAGTTCAGAGTGGTTTAACAAGATGCTTTTAATGCCCCTCGAAAGAGACGTGGATGTCCCAGTAGCTTAACAAGGCGGTTTTAATGCCCCTTGGAAAAGTGGTGGAGGTCGCAGTACCTTAACAAGACGGTTTTAATGCCCCTTGGAAAAATGGTGGAGGTCACAGTAATAATAATAATAATAATAATTTCTATTTTTATAGCGCCAACATATTCCGCAGCACTTTACAAATTTTAGGGGGGACTTATACAAACAATACAGAATAAACATATGTCATATCGAAAGGAGTGAGGGCCCTGCTCGTAAGCTTACAATCTATGAGGAAATGGGGGAGACACAAAAGGTAGAATGTACATATATTGTATAATGCAGCCTTGATATACTATATAGGATAAATAATACATGGACTGTAGCTTAACAAGACGGTTTTAATGCCCCTTAGAAAAGTGGTAGAGGTCACAGTAGCTTAACAAGACGGTTTTAATGCCCCTTGGAAAAGTGGTGGAGGTCACAGTAATAATAATAATAATAATAATTTTTATTTTTATAGCGCCAACATATTCCGCAGCACTTTACAAATTTTAGGGGGGACTTATACAAACAATACAGAATAAACATATCTCATATCGAAAGGAGTGAGGGCCCTGCTCGCAAGCTTACAGTCTATGAGGAAATGGGGGAGACACAAAAGGTAAAAAGTACATATATTGTATAATGCAGCCTTGATATACTATATAGGATAAATAATACATGGACTGTAGCTTAACAAGACGGTTTTAATGCCCTTTAGAAAAGTGGTAGAGGTCACAGTAGCTTAACAAGATGGTTTTCATGCCCCTCGAAAGAGACGTGAAGGTCACAGTAGCTTAACAAGATGGTTTTAATGCCCCTCGGAAGAGACGTGGAGGTCACAGTAGCTTAACAAGACGGTTTTAATGCCCCTCGGAAGAGACCTGGAGGTCCCAGTAGCTTAACAAGATGGTTTTAATGCCCTTGGAAAAGTGGTGGAGGTCACAGTAGCTTAACAAGACGGTTTTAATGCTCCTCGGAAGAGACGTGGAGGTCCCAGTAGCTTAACAAGACGCTTTTAATGCCCCTTGGAAAAGGGGTGGAGGTCGCAGTAGCTTTACAAGACGGTTTTAATGCCCCTTACAAGAGCCATACAGTACAGCATCTTAAAAATATTATTCCCATTATTGGGGAGTGGGTCTCCCACAGTCTTTGCTTATGCCTTCAAAGAAAAAGCTGACAAAAATAAGGACGGAGGAACTTTCAATAATGGCAACATGCACCACGGTCACCCTGGTGGTATAGTGGTGGTGGAGGCTGAGGATAAGGAGAAGAAAATAAAACAGCTGAAATGAGGAAACATATACCCATGTGTGGGTGTGAAGCGGAGCATGTGAATACACCTCCCGAAATAACACAGTGGATTTGACTTTGTTACTCTGCTGTCATTTGGTGGTGATGAGAAGTCTGGCCCAATCCAGCCCTTGTTCATTTTAATTAGGGTCAGCTAGTCAGCATTCTCAGTTGACAGGCGAATGCGCTTATCAGTTATAATTCCCCCAGCGGCAATAAAAACACGCTCCGATAACACGCTAGCGGCAGGGCAGGCCAGGACCTCCAAGGTGTACAGAGCAAGTTCATTCCAAGTGTCCAGCTTGGATACCCAATAATTAAAAGGCACAGAGGAATCACGGAGAACGCTGGTACGGTCGTCAAGGTACTCCCTCACCATATTTTGAAACTTTCCACTCCTTGTGAGAGTAGCCCGCGCCTCCTGGTCTGTCCGAAGGGAGGGTCTGAGAAAACTGTCCTAGAACGTTGACAGTGTTCCCTGCCTCTGCTGGATTGGAGTTGCGTTTCTCTCGCATGTACGCCTTGGTTGGGCAGCGAACTGTGACCTCTGCCGCTAGCGTGTTCAGATGGGAATTTTTTTAACAGTTCTGCAGCAAGGGCCTTCTGGTACTGCCCCATTTTTGTAGACCTCTCCACCTCAGGAATAAGAGAGTGAAAGTTCTCCTTGTAGCGGGGGTCTAAAAGTGTCTCCAACCAGTAATGACTGTCACCCAACATTTTGACAATGCGAGGATCACGGTTAAGGCAGCGTAACATAAAGTCAGCCGTGTGTCCAGACTGGTAACGGGCAAGACTTCCATGTCCTCACCAAGATGACGACTGACCATGCTCTCCTCCTCCTCCCCTCTGTCCTCAGGCCACCCACGCTGAACCGACGATATGACAGTTGTACAGGTACTACCGTCTACAGCGCATGATACAAGCTCCTGTTCTTCCTCCTCCTCCTCTCCCTCATTGTCCCCCAATGCACGCTGGGATGAGATGAGGCTGGGCTACGGCTTCTTGATCCATCTCATCATACTCTGGCTGCAATGCCTCCTCTTTAATTCTCTGCAGAGAGCATTGCAAAAGACAGACAAGTGGAATGCTGACGATAATAATGGCGTCATCGCCACTCACCATCTTGGTGGACTCCTCAAAGTTTGTCAAGATGGTACATATGTCAGCCATCCAGGTCCACTCCTGAGGACTTATGTGTGGAGTCTGACCTGAATATCGATGGCAGATCTGGCAACTCAGGGAACGATTTAAGAAACCGCTGAACCACGAGGTTAAGCACATGAGCCAGGCATGGTACGTGTGTGATCTCGCCTCGCCTCAGAGCCGCCACCAGGTTACGGCCATTGTCACACACGACCAGCGGTCTCAATCACAGATCTGCCTGCTCTTTCACAGCTGTCCACAACTCACAAGCAGTGTGAGGTTTCTCACCTAAGCTTATGAGTTTCAGCACAGCCTGTTGCCACTTGGCGGAGGCAGTACTGCAGTGCTTCCAGCTTGTAACTGATGTGGTGATATCTGAGATGGAGGCTGAACATGTGGAGGTGGATGATGCGCAGGAGCTGTACACTGTGGGGGCAACTCTGATTGACATAGGGCCCGCAATCCTCAGTGTGGGGAGGATGTGTTCCGTCCCAAGGTCCGACTGGGTCCCGGCTTCCACTATGTTTACCCAGTGTGCCGTCAGGGAGATGTACCGTCCCTGGCCACAAGCACTTGTCCACGTGTCCGTTGTCAGGTGGACTCTCCCAGTAACTGCGTTGTTGAGGGCACGGCAGATGATTTGTGACATGTGCTTGTGTAGTGCAGGGATGGCACACCGGGCAAAATAATGTCGGATGGGGACCAAGTACCAAGGGATGGCCACTGCCATAAGGTTGAGGAAGGATTCCGTCTCCACCAGCCTAAAAGGCAGCATTTCCAATGCAAGCAGTTGTGAAATGTGCGAATTTAGGACTGTGGCCTGTGGGGCGTTAGCTGCGAATTTCCACTTTCGATCAAAGGTCTGGGATATGGACAATTGAACGCTGTGGTGGGACGTGGACGTGGACGTTGATGCTGTTTCTTGAGAAACTGCCATCACAAGTGAAGACTGAGAGGAGGGGGCATCTTTGCATGCAGTATGGACAGGGGATTGCCTTGCACACACAACAGGGGGTTCTATTGCATGCACAACAGCGGAAGAAGCAGTAGTGACACCCGCTGACACTGGTCGTGGACCATGGGGTTCGCCCCACAAAGTTGGGTGCTTTGCTGCCATGTGCCTGATCATGCAGGTGGTGGTCAGGCTGGTAGTTTTGTCACCCCTGCTGATGCTAGCATGGCAGGTGGTACAAATGGCCTTTTTGGGGTTATCAGCAGAGTCTTTAAAAAAATTCCAGACTCTGGAAGACCTACAGGATGCACTGGCAATGTCCCTCGTGTTGGTGTTACGGGGAACTGTTGCCTGCCTTCTGTGTGCGGCCACCACACTGCTTCTTCCTGCCTGTTGGGGTACTCTGCCTCCCTCACCCTCTGTGCTGCTGGCCTCGCTCTGCATGTCCTCCTGCCACGTTGGGACAGTTACTAGATCATCCACCACCTCCTCCTCTTCCCCTTTCGCACCACGATCCTCCTCCTCACTTCCTGGCAATTGTGTCTCGTCATCATCCACCTCTTGTGACAAATTGACAGCGTCGACTTCCTGTGGCCGTGGCTGTTCCAATATTTGGGCATCGCTGCATGGAATCTCCTCTTCCACCACTTCAAGTGGAGCAGGCGAGGGGCAAAATATGGAAATGGACCAGTGAACAGCTCTTCAGAGTGTCCAAGTGTGGGATCAGTTGCTGTCTGACAACACTCGGCATGGTGGGGGGAAGGAGCATCAGGGTGAGGAGGAGTATGCGGTCGAGACTCACGGCTACTAAGATTTAACCGTGTGGAAGACAGATGCCCAGGAAACTGGAAGTATTATCTGCTATCCAATTAATAACCTGTTCACACTGATCAGTTCGCAATACTGGTTTTGTTCTGTGCTTCCCTAGTAATTCAGTCAAGAAGTGGAAGCGAGAAGATGTGGCTGTTGGTTGTGGCACATTTTCACCTTGGCCACGGCCCCGTCCTCTGCACGCACCATCACCAGAACGTCCACTTCCATGTCCCTTGCCTCGCGCCTTGCCCATTGTAAAGGAAGTTACCGATAGGATACCGAAGCTCATCAGTTCCAAGGATGTCCACCCATTTCTTCTGATACATGTTGGCACCAATGACATGGCAAAGAAGGACCTACCGACAATCTGCAAGGACTTTGAAGCATTGGGGAAGAAAGTAAAAGAACTGGATGCGCAGGTAGTTTTTTCTTCTATCCTTCCAGTAGACGGGCATGGCGTCAGGAGATGGAACAGAATCCTTGATGTGAACAACTGGCTGAGACGATGGTGCAGACAACAAGAATTTGGATTCCTGGACCACGGTGTGAATTACCTCTATGACGGACTCCTTGCCAGAGACGGACTACACCTCAACAAACCCGGGAAACACACATTCGCCAGGAGACTCGCAACACTCATCAGGAGGGCGTTAAACTAGAAGAAGAGGGGATGGGAAGAAAAACGCCGGACACGAACATGAAACAAGAGAACATACTAATGAAAGATATGAAGTGCGACAAAGAAAGTCGAAGACAAGATACTTGGAAGGGAGGTAAGAAAACTTCTAACACAATCCACAGGGAGAAGATTGGAACAAAACAAAATCGTGTAAACTGCGTGCTAGCAAATGCCAGAAGCCTGACAAACAAGATGGATGAACTGGAAGCAGAAATATCTACAGGTAACTATGACATAGTGGGAATAACCGAGACATGGTTAGATGAAAGCTATGACTGGGCAGTTAACTTACAGGGTTACAGTCTGCTTAGAAGGGATCGAAGAAATCGGAAAGGGGGTGGAGTCTGTCTATATGTAAAGACGTGTCTAAAGCCTACAATACGGGAGGATGTATGGGAGGGAAATGAGGAAGTCGAGTCCTTATGGGTGGAGATACATGGGGCAAAAAACAATAATAAAATTATCATAGGTGTCTGTTATAAACCACCAAATATACTTATAGACTAAGTAGCAAAAAATAATGAGGTGATTATTATGGGAGACTTCAACTACCCCGATATAGACTGGGAAACTGAAAGCTGTAGATCTCAGAAAGGAAACTAGTTTCTGTCAATTATCAAAGACAATTATTTGTCACAACTTGTGCAGGAACCAACTAGAGGGACGGCCCTTTTAGACTTAATATTAACTAACAGGCCAGACAGAATAATTGAGGTGCAGGTCGAGGGGCACCTGGGAAATAGTGACCACAACATTATACAATTCCACATGTGTTTCAGTAGGGTGCCCAGCAAGGGAGTCACAAAAACACTGAACTTCAGGAGGGCAAAGTTTGATCAGCTAAGAGATGCCCTTCACCTTATAGACTGGGATAGTATCTTTAGCAATAGGAGCACGGATAGAAAATGGGAAATTTTCAAAACAGTCCTACATAGTCACTGTAGAAGGTACATACCTTATGGGAATAAAAGGGCTAAGAATAGGAGGAAGCCAATGTGGCTAAATAAGGAAGTCAAGAGGGCAATGAAAAACAAAAAAAGGGCTTTCGGTAAACTTAAACAAGAAGGCAGCGAGGAAGCGCTAATATCTTATAGGGAAAAAAACTAAATCTGTAAGAAACAAATAAGAATAGCAAAAGAGGAGACAGAGAGACTAATTGCCAAGGAAAGTAAAACAAATCCCAAACTGTTCTTTAACTATATAAACAGTAAAAGGATTAAAACTGATGGAGTTGGCCCATTGAAAAATAACCTGGGTAAAATCATAGAGGGCGATGAGGGTAAAGCAAACCTACTCAATAGCTTCTTCTCCACTGTTTTCACAAAAGAAAACAATTTATCGGAGGAAATGCAGAGTGATAAAGTAAACCCTCCGCTAAATATCACCCACCTAACCCAGGAGGAAGTTCAGAAACGCCTAAATAATATCAAAATAGACAAGTCACCAGGCCCAGATGGCATACACCCCCGGGTACTAAAAGAATTAAGTAATGTGATAGACAGGCCGCTGTATCTTATATTCAAGCACTCTTTATGGACAGGGACTGTCCCACTAGACTGGCGCCAAGCAAATGTGGTACCAATATTCAAAAAGGGGTCTAAAAGTGACCCTGGGATCTATAGACCAGTCAGCTTAACGTCTGTTGTGGGTAAATTGTTTGAAGGATTTCTTAGAGATGCTATTGTAGAATATCTTAATGATAATAACTGTCTAACTCCATATCAACATGGATTCATGAGGGATCGCTCCTTCCAAACAAACCTGTTGGCCTTCTACGAGGAGGTGAGCTCACAGCTGGACCGGGGAGAGTCAGTGGATGTTGTATACCTTGACTTCTCCAAAGCGTTTGATACCATGCCACACAAAAGGTTGGTATATAAAATGAGAATGCTTGGTCTGGGGGATAATGTGTGCAAGTGGGTAAATAGCTGGCTGAGTGATAGAAAGCAGAGTGTGGTTATCAATGGAGTAAGCTCAGGGGGTGTCAGGGTTACTAGCGGGGTGCCTCAAGGGTCTGTCTTGGGCCCTATATTATTTAATATATTTATTAATGATATAGTGGAAGGGTTGCATAGTAAAATAGCAATATTTGCAGATGATACTAAACTTTGTAAAGTAGTTAATACAGATCAGGATAGGGCACAGCTACAGGAGGATTTAGATAAATTGAGGAGTTGTGCCAAAAAATGGCAAATGGGGTTCAATGCCGATAAATGTAAGGTCATGCACATGGGAAAGAAAAACAGCAGTCACCCATACATATTAAATGGGAAACCGTTGGGGAAATCTGACATGGAGAAGGACCTGGGCGTCTTGGTTAATAGCAAATTAAATTGGAGTGCCCAGTGTCAGGCAGCAGCTGCGAAGGCAAATAGAGTCATGGCATGCATCAGAAGAGGAATAGGGGCATATGATGAGAACATTGTTCTTCCTCTGTATAAAGCGCTGGTAGAGCCGCACTTAGAATATTGTGCACAGTTCTGGGCTCTGGTGTAGTGTTGAGCCACCCCCGTAGTGTTCGAGTTCGGTTCGGTTCGTCGAACACCCGTGTGTTCGCCGAACTGTTCGTCGAACTGTTCGTCGAACACCTTCGAACACCGTTAAAACCAATGGCAGGCAAACAAAAACACATAGAAACACATAGAAAACACCTTCAAAGGTGTCCAAAAGCTGACAAACTGCTCAGAAGACACAACTAACACATGGAAAAGTGACAAGTACATATAGTCATGCGAAAATAAAAGAGGTGGAGGAGTAAAAGGAGGGGGAGACACAGATATAGGCATGTCATGCCCTTCTAAAATCCAAAAAGTGAGAAGCCGACACGGCCAGTCCGCTCCTGCCCGTGCCACCTCCGTGTCGCCGGGTTTGTGCCAGAGCCGCGGTGAACCCTGATGGCCAGCCCCCCTCTCCCAATACTGGTGCCTGTCCGCTGGTGGGTCGAGCGAGCCCCCCTGTGGTGGAGGCAGCTCTAAGCTTTTTAATTTAAATTGTCTCTCTAATTTGAATGAATACACTTTAAATCCATTTACAAGGATCTATTGGAGGGCAAGTCTCATGCCAGCAGCCGCGTAATTCCAGCTCCAGTAGCGTCCACTAAAGCTGCTGCAGTTAAAAAGCTTTTATAAGGATCGAGCTCGGCTGTCCACCGCAAGGCATCCTACTGCCAGTCCCAGCCCCTATGCCTTGGGGTGCCTCCTGATTCTCTTCACTGAGTATCCCATGGTCCCGAAGCATTTCCTTTGAAAAAATTAAGTGTCTAAACTACAGGTGGTGTAGCTTGCTTAACAGCCGGGATAATCCGCTGACTAGCAGACACTGCTACTAGGCACAAAGTATTTCCTGGGCTAGATGCAGTTAAAATTTGTAATTAGATACTCTCGTTGGATGCTGAGAAAGCATTCCATAGAGTCTCCTGGCACGCAATATATGATTCTCTTAAAAAGCTTGGGGTAGGGGTCTAGGGGACCCTTTTATAGCCAAAATCACGGCCCTGTATCACAATACGTCACCTAGGCTGAAGATAAATGGAACTGTAGCACCCTGAGGGCTCGGTTGCTACAGACGTATTGCACCTCACCCAGAGGTGTGATATCTCACTCTCAGGTAAGGATGGAGTGTGGATCAGGACCCGACACCTGCATGCATTACACCACATTGCCGTGGGGCAGGGCGACCAATATGCCCCTGAGATGGGCACGACAGTCCCTGTCCCTGGCTGGAGTAGGGGGAGGGAACACTGAGGAAGGGGAACCCTGTAGTGCAGGAGCAGGGAGGAAGCAGTTCCTGGGTGCATTGAGAAGGGAGTATAAAAGGTGGGCACCATCTTAGTTCAGTGCAGAGAAGTCTGAGCAGAAGTGGCAGGGAGCAGGGGCTCTGCATGAGCTCTGCTCCGGAGGCGGGCCTAGTAACAGAGGCCCAGGCCTGGAAGAGGGAGAAGGAAGGAAGAGGAGCGGAGAAGGCTCCAGGAACGAGGAATGAAGGGATCCCAGGGGTGCGGACGGGCGAGTCGCCACCGCACGCCCGAATCCACCTGCGTGGAGGGGTCAGGCCAAAGGGGGAGACCGGTCCCCGAACTAGTGGAGGCAGGAAGCGACCCTCAGCTAGAAACCGGAGGCTCTGACATTTTATGTGGCGCAGCCCCTCGCTACACCCGCTAGGAAGGCACCACATAGGGTCAGGGAAACTGGCGCCAAGTTTACCAAGAGGAGGCCCGAGGCAGCCGGACAGAAGTGTTGGTAAGAAAGGCCAGACAAAGGACACACAAAGGGGGTCCTGTGAAGTGCTCCAAAGTTATCTGGGAGTTGTCTGAGCCCCTCACCTGGTGAGCACAGTACGACGTGGGCAGCCGTTACCTGCAGACGTGGTCTGGATAATAAGAACTGTGAGTAAAGGCCCTGGACTGCATCACTGACTCCGTGTCGTTACTGCTGCTGCCCTGCACCATCACCCCCATCCTCCGCATACACTGCCCTGAGGCTATACTCCTCCCGTGGGGAGTTATGCTACGCTCTGCTGCACCCACAACACCAGCCTCAGCGGTCTGCCCTGGAGCGGCGGTTCACTCTGACCGCAATCCACGGGTGGCGTAGTCGGACATTTAAACATCAAAACCACATAAATAGTTCCGCCACTGGTTTGACCGCCCTGAGCCACGGAACCGGGTCGCCGCCACGAAGACTACAACCACCAGCATCCACCAAAAAGGGTCCGGCTCCGGGTGTCCCAAGGCCCAGGGGGTGCGTCAGAACATTTTCATCACCTTTCACAATCACCAATGGGACAAGGCAGAGATGTCCTCTGTCCTCTCTCTTATACATCCTAGTGACGGAGCACCTGCTCTCATCAATTCGCCATAACCCCAATATTAGGTGGATTGAGGTGGGAGGCACCGAGTACAAGTGCTCTCTATTTGCTGATGATGTCCTAGTATATATCACTCAATCACATATATCCATCCCTGCTGTTATGGCTGAAATAGATCACTTTGTTACATGGTCAAATTTTAAAATCAATGCAGCGAAGTCTGAGGCCCTCGATGTCTCCCTCCCCAAATCCATATAGGATTCCATCCAGTCCAACTTTCCCTTTGCCTGTCCCTCACAGGGTATCAAATACTTAGGAATTCCTATTCATAGAGACCTCTCCCATCTATGTTATCTTAATTTTGGGCCCTTTATTGAACAACTCCATACAGACCACGGTTGGCAAGTTAGAACTGTAAGATTCACTACGTGAACCGCTGGTGTTTTGTGGAAAAGCACATGTACACCGCGTTCCAAATTATTATGCAAAAAGTGTTTAGGAGTGATAAGGGAAGAATTTGTTTGTTTGTCAGTTAAACTCATTGATGGTGATGTGTGTCAGGGCTCTTTATATCACTGTAAGCAATTGCAGACACCTGTGCTAATTAGTTTGGCAGGTGTGTCCAATGAAAGGCAAGACTACTTAAGAAGGCTCTCTCACATTATTAAGCAGCCTACATTTTCTGCCAAAATGGGAAAGAAAAAGAATGTGTCGGCTGCTGAGAAGCAACAAATTGTGGAGTGTTTAGGTCAAGGCATGACTACAATCAACATTGTGCGATGATCAGGATGAAGTGTCTTGGCAATCAAGAAGTATGTAGCTGATTCACAGTACACACGTGTGCGTGCTGATAAGGGCAAATTGAGGACTCTTTCCTACAGGCAATTACGTCAGGTTGAAAGAGCAGCGGCAAAAAAGCCTTGTCATAGCAGCAGACAAGTTTTTGAAGCTGCTTGTGCCTCCAACGTCCCCCGAACACCAAGATGCAGGGTCCTTCAGAGGTTTGCAGCTGTGCATATGCCATCCTGTCGACCTCCTCTATCCACTTCACACAAGCAGAAACGGCTCCAGTGGGCCAAACATTACATGAAGACTGATTTCAAAACAGTTTTGTTCACGGATGAGTGCCGTGCAGCGCTCGATGGTCCAGATGGATGGAGTGGAGGATGGCTGGTTGATGGACACCCCATGCAAACACGGCTACAGCGCCAACAAGGAGGAGGTGGAGTAATGTTTTGGGCTGGAATCATGGGGAGAGAGATTGTCGGCCCCTTTAGGATCCCTGAAGGCGCTAAAGATGAACTCCATAATGTATGTGGATTTTCTCAAACAGCACTTCCTGCCATGGTTCAAGAAGAAGAACCGTGTATTTCACAGCAAGATCATTTTTCTGCATGATAATGCACCATCTCATGCTGCACATAAAACATCTGCATCTCTGGCTGATATGGGCATAAAAGGGGACAAACTTATGGTGTGACCCCCATGCTCCCCTGACCTCTACCCCATTCAGAACCTTTGGAGCATCATTAAAAGGAGTGTCTATGATGGCGGAGGCAGTTCACATCTAAGCAACAGCTCTGGGAGGGTATTCTGTCCTCATGCAAAACAATTGAAGCAGAAACCATCCAAAACCTGACAAATTCAATGGACGAGAGAGTTCAGAAGCTCCTTTCGAACAAGGGGTCCTATGTGAAAATGTAACATCACCTAGAATAAAGTTTTGAGTTGAAAACTGTTTGATTTCAGTTTCTAACAACCTGCTAATGCTTATAATTTCAAAAATAACCATTTTTTTGGTCTTTATTAAAATGAAAAGGTTGATCGAAAAGTTTGGGGGATCTAAGAGTGTGGCAACCCAGTAGTCATGATTACTTCGAATTCTGACAATATGAGGGTCATGCTGCAGGTAGTGCAGCAAGAAGGCACTTATGTGTCTTGCGCATCTCGGAGCCCCAAAATTATTTTCCGGGCTAGATGCAGCTAAAAATTATTTTTAATTTTAAATCTGGTGAAGCTTTAGTATAGATGGCCTAATAGGATCAGTGCTGCACACTGCTACAAAGCCCAAATTATTTTCCAGTCAAGATACAGATAAACATGATTAGTAATTTGAAAGCTTAAAACGGTTGGTAGGGTGATTTTAACCAATCATCAAGCTTTTACTCTCCCCAGGATGACACAGGGGTAGAAAAGTCGTTTCGGATCCATGATTTGTTCATCTTTATGAACGTGAGTCTGTCTACATTATCAGTGGAGAGCCGCGTGCGCTTATCTGTCAGCACACCACCAGCAGCGCTGAACACACGTTCAGACAGAACGCTGACTGCGGGGCATGACAAGATCTCCAAGGCATAAGTGGCTAGCTCCGGCCATTTATCCAGATTGGAAGCCCAAAAAGAGCAAGGGTCCAGTGACACAGTCGTGGCTTCAATGTTTACTTGGAGATACTCCTGTACCATCGTCTCTAGGCGTTGACTATGTGTCAGACTTCTTGTCTCCTGTGGCCTTGCAAAGGATGGGCTAAAAAAGTGGTGAAATGATTCCGCAAAATTGATGTTACCAGCAGATACTGTGGTTCTGTTACGGTTTGAGTGCTGAACACTTGACGGTCCCACGGTTGGCAAGTTGGAACTGTGAGATTCACTACGTGCACCACTGGTATTTTGTGGAAAAGCACATGTAAGACTCTGCAACAGTCTCTGCTGATACTCCTGCATGCGTGCATCCCTTTCTATGGCAGGAATAATTTCTGCAAATTTACTTTTGTACCGGGGATCTAACAGTGTGGCAACCCAATAGTCAGGATTATTTCTAATTCTCACAATTCGAGGGTCATGTTGCAGGTAGTGCAGCAAGAAGGCACTCATGTGTGTTGCGCATCCAGGAGCACCAAGTCCCTGTTGTGTTGGTGGCGAGGTAACAATCATGCTTCCTTCCTCTGTCCTCTCCCCCCAACCTCGCACAACAGAAATGTGATCAAGGTCTCCCTCATCTGATGAGTCTTCCATCAGTTCGTCCTCCACTTCTTCCTGGGCTCCTGCACCTTCCTCACTAGTTTGGCTGCTACCATGCGCCCTGGTAAAACCATCTCCCCCACCCTCACATGCCTGCCGCCTTGGTGCTGCCGACCGTCTGGACCTTTCAGATGTTAGCCCTTCCGCATACAACTCCTCCTCCTCTACTTCCTCCACCTCCTCTTGTGCCACCACCTGACTCCGAATTCTGTTTAACATGTGCTCCAGCATTTAAATCACCGGAATAGTCATGCTGATAATGGCATCGTCAGCACTAAACATCTTCGTCGCCATTTCAAAACTGTGCAGAAGGGTGCATAGGTCCCTGATCTGAGACCACTCCTCCAGCGTGATTTGCCCCACCTCTGAATCTCGTTGGCCCAGGCTATACGTCAGAACGTATTGCACCAGGGCTTGTCGGTGCTGCCACAGTCGCTGCAACATGTGCAGAGTTGAATTCCACCGGGTAGGCACATCGCATTTAAGCCGGTGAAGTGGCAGGCCCAACGACTTCTGTAGAGATGTAAGTCGCTGAGCTGCGGGATGCAAACGGCGGAAGTGAGCACACAGCGACCGTGCCCTCTGCAGAAGGCCATCTAGTCTGGGATAGTGGGCTAAAAATTGCTGGACAACCAGGTTCAACACGTGAGCCATACAAGGCACGTGTGTGACATTGCCCCGGCGAAGGGCCGCACCCAGGTTTGCAGCATTGTCGCACACGGCCTTCCCTGGTTTCAGGTCCAGTGGAGACAACCATTCATGAAATTGGTTCTCCAGAGCTGACCACAACTCCTCAGCTGTGTGACTCACATTTCCCAGACATTTCAATGTAAAAACCGCCTGATGACGTTGAGCCCTACTGCCAGCATAGTAAGGAGGTGTGCAGGATCCCTTCTGCGCAGTTAGAAAGCTTGTGGCATGACCAGACAGGCTTTGGGTGCAGGTGGAAGACCGAGAGGAGGTTGAGGAGGCAGAAGCAGTGGAGGAACTTTGACATAAAGAGGATTGACGCACAACTCGTGGGGACGGCAAGACTTGGACAGCAGCCCCTTGTCCTGCTGTCACCATAGTTACCCAGTGCCCAGTCAGCGACATGTAACGCCCCTGTCCATGCCTACTCGTCCAAGTGTCTGTGGTGAAATGCACCCTGTCACACACAGAGTTTCTCAAAGAAGCGGTGATGTTGTGTGCGACATGCTGGTGGAGCGCAGGCACACCTTTCTTTGAGAAGTAGTGCCGACTGGGCATCTGGTACTGGGGCACTGCGACGGACATAAGGTCTCGAAAATCCTCTGTGTCCACCAGGCGGAAAGGCAGCATTTCTGTAGCCAAGAGCTTGCAGATGGTGAAATTCAACCTCTTAGCTTTCTCATGGCTAGGAGGAAATGGTCTTTTACTTGTCCACATCTGAGGGACCGAGGGCTGGCTATTGTGCTTAGACGGGGTTGATAAGGGTGTCCCCGGCAAACTGCCGGTCTGTGAGGAAGATGCAGGCGGACATGTTAGGTTGCCTTGATCCAAAGGTGGTGCTATCGATGTCGGACAGCGCTCAACACCAGCTGGTGTTACCACCTCCAAAGAAAATGATGACCTGCCAATCACGCTGGCTGTTGCGGGTAAAGAGGTGGCAGGTCTGCGCCCCAAAACAGGTGTGACTGCTGTCCCCCCAGTCACAGAGGATGAAGAGGCCGCGGATGCACAAGATATGGCAGACGGTGGTTGGCCCGGCCGGCTAGGCCGCATTGTAGCACACTGAGCTTCCCACTGCAACTTATGCTTCATGTCCATGTGCCGGTTCATGCATGAAGTACTCAAACTATGTATTTTTTGGCCTCTACTTAGCTTTTGCTGACAAATGTTACAGATAACACGAGTTGGGTCATCTTTATCGATCTGAAAAAATGCCCAGGCTATGCAAGGCTTAGCACCCATGCGACCTGAAGAGCCACCACGACTTGTGGTGAGAGGCAGAGTTGTGTTTGAGGATGCAGTTGTTGACGTGCTTCCAGTACTACGTCTCTGTCCAGGAAGGCGCAACCTGACCTCGTCGTCACTAGCATCTTCCTCCACCTCCTCTGCTGACCTCATCTCTTGGCTGACTGTGGGTTGACAGTAAGTGGGATCTCCGACCTCATCATCATCACCCTGTGCGTTATCACACCCGTCGTTCTCAGAGCCAACCTGTTCCTGCCCTGACAAAAAACTAAAGTTGTCGCTCCAATCAGGTATTTGAGTCTTATCATCGTCTTCCTCATTGTCTCCACCAACAGGAGTTACAGTTTGGGAATGAGGGTCTACATTATGGTCAGAACCTTCTGCGTCTGGTCCTGGATCCAACTCATAAAGATTCTGGGCATCAGTGCAGATCATTTCCTCGTCTGGATTCACAGAAGCGCTGGAGTCGACCTCTGATTCCCAGGCTATAGTATGAGTAAACAGCTCTGCAGACTCAACCATCTGTTCTACCTCATACTCAGACGGGCAGCTGGAGATTTGGGAGCTGTGAGGAAGCAAGTGCGATTTGGGTGACACCTTTGAGGACTGGAGTATTTGTGATGTTGAAGTTGATGTGGAGGAGAGCCCACTTAAAGGAGCACTTGATATCCGTTGAAGCACCTGCTGTTTTTGTGCCTCATCTGGAATTTGTAGCGATTGGCGTGGCCGTAAGAAAGGGATCTTATCACATTGTCCGCTAAAAGAAGTAGACATTTTAGTTTGGCTGGAAGATGGTCTTTCTTCTGCAGATGTTACTGTTGCTTTAACACCTACCCCACGGACACAACCTTTTTTCCCCTTCCCAACACGCCTATTCCCCTTTCCACCAGCAGCAGGCCTTTTTCCACTCATTTTGGTGGTTAACTAATTCACAACTCTGGAGTTGTTTGCACAAAAAAACAATGGATGGTAACCGAGCAGAGCTGAGTGGCCAAACTGTGGTATTAGGCCAAAACTATTGGCTGGGTTAGATGCAGAAAAAAATTATTTTGAATTTGCAACCTGATGGAGGTCAGTATAGATGGACTAATACAACAAGTCCCACACACAGCTAGAAGCCCAAATATTTTTTCAGAGGTACTGTAGATGCAGATAAAAATTAGTTTTAATTTGCAACCTGATGGAGGTCAGTATAGATGGACTAATAGAGAAAGTCCGACACACTACTAGAAAACCAAATATTTTTTCAGAGCTAGATGCAGAAAAAAATTATATTCAGTTTGCAACCTGATGGAGGTCAGTATAGATGGACTAATAGAGAAAGTCCGACACACTACTAGAAGGCCAAATATTTTTTCAGAGGTAGATGCAGAAAAAAATATATTCAGTTTGCAACCTGATGGAGGTCAGTATAGATGGATTAATAGAACAAGACCCACACACAGCTAGAAGCCCAATATTTTTTCAGAGGTAGATGCAGAAAAAACTATATTCAGTTTGCAACCTGATGGAGGTCAGTAAAGATGGACTAATAGAACAAGTCCCACACACTGCTAGAAGCCCAAATATTTTTTCAGAGGTACTGTAGATGCAGATAAAAATTATTTTTAATTTGCAACCTGATGGAGGTCAGTATAGATGGACTAATAGAGAAAGTCCGACACACTACTAGAAGGCCAAATATTTTTTCAGAGCTAGATGCAGAAAAAAATTATATTCAGTTTGCAACCTGATGGAGGTCAGTATAGATGGACTAATAGAGAAAGTGCGACAAACTACTAGAAGGCCAAATATTTTTTCAGAGGTAGATGCAGAAAAAAATATATTCAGTTTGCAACCTGATGGAGGTCAGTATAGATGGACTAATAGAACAAGTCCCACACACTGCTAGAAGCCCAAATTTTTTTTCAGAGGTACTGTAGATGCAGATAAAAATTAGTTTTAATTTGCAACCTGATGGAGGTCAGTATAGATGGACTAATAGAGAAAGTCCGACACACTACTAGAAGGCCAAATATTTTTTCAGCGGTAGATGCAGAAAAAAATATATTCAGTTTGCAACCTGATGGAGGTCAGTATAGATGGATTAATAGAACAAGACCCACACACAGCTAGAAGCCCAATATTTTTTCAGAGGCAGATGCAGAAAAAAATATATTCAGTTTGCAACCTGATGGAGGTCAGTATAGATGGACTAATAGAGAAAGTCCGACACACTACTAGAAGGCCAAATATTTTTTCAGAGGTAGATGCAGAAAAAAATATATTCAGTTTGCAACCTGATGGAGGTCAGTAGAGATGGATTAATAGAACAAGACCCACACACAGCTAGAAGCCCAATATTTTTTCAGAGGTAGATGCAGAAAAAAATATATTCAGTTTGCAACCTGATGGAGGTCAGTATAGATGGATTAATAGAACAAGACCCACACACAGCTAGAAGCCCAATATTTTTTCAGAGGTAGATGTAGAAAAAAATATTTTCAGTTTGCAACCTGATGGAGGTCAGTATAGATGGATTAATAGAACAAGACCCACACACAGCTAGAAGCCCAATATTTTTTCAGAGGTAGATGTAGAAAAAAATATATTCAGTTTGCAACCTGATGGAGGTCAGTATAGATGGATTAATAGAACAAGACCCACACACATCTAGAAGCCCAATATTTTTTCAGAGGTAGATGCAGAAAAAACTATATTCAGTTTGCAACCTGATGGAGGTCAGTATAGATGGACTAATAGAACAAGTCCCACACACTGCTAGAAGCCCAAATATTTTTTCAGAGGTACTGTAGATGCAGATAAAAATTATTTTTAATTTGCAACCTGATGGAGGTCAGTATAGATGGACTAATAGAGAAAGTCCGACACACTACTAGAAGGCCAAATATTTTTTCAGAGCTAGATGCAGAAAAAAATTATATTCAGTTTGCAACCTGATGGAGGTCAGTATAGATGGATTAATAGAACTAGACCCACACACAGCTAGAAGCCCAATATTTTTTCAGAGGTAGATGCAGAAAAAAATATATTCAGTTTGCAACCTGATGGAGGTCAGTATAGATGGACTAATAGAACAAGTCCCACACACTGCTAGAAGCCCAAATATTTTTTCAGAGGTACTGTAGATGCAGATAAAAATTAGTTTTAATTTGCAACCTGATGGAGGTCAGTATAGATGGACTAATAGAATGATGCTATGCCCAAAAGATTTTACTTCACTAGGTGCAGTAAAAAAATTGGTATTCTATACACAGGTGGTATATCTTGCAACACAGATAGGCTACTCCACTGACTAACACACTCTGCAATAGGCCAAAAAGGAATAGCTTTGCTAGATTCAGCCAAATGCTGTGAAAAAAACTTGCACAGCACTGGCACAAACCTGCCTGGCAAAAACTGATAGGAACTCATGTAACCTAGTCCTGAAAAGGACTCCAATTACAATTAGTCTTTACTCCCACAACCTATCTATTTAAGAGCACAGACCTCCCTGATAAAAGTCGTAGGAAATGCTGTAACCTAGTCCTTAAAAGGACTGCAATCACAACTATTCCCTACTCCCAAGCTATCTGTATATTTGTGCGAAAATTGGCTTGAAATTAACAAGGTATAGCGCACACAGCAACAGCGGTGCCGTCTAACACGCAGCTGCAGCAGTGAGAAAATGGTGGCGACGGGGATAATGGCTTGGTCTTATAGGGCAAGGACATGTGACATACACTGTCAATGACACATGCCCTTGCTTGTGTGAAAAAAAGCACTTCGCTCCGTGTGTGCGCTGCTGATAGGCTGACAGATTGCACCTCCCCACTGTAAATGCGGGAAAGAGAAAAAAAAATGGAGATCTTCATTGTTCCTGCAGAGATCCATCCCCTGCCCCTCCCCCCACACCGCTGTACACTCAAACTGCGTATTAACATTAATTTTCATCATTACTGAGAAAAAATCCAGTTATGATTTTGGTGCACGAACAGTTATCGAACATAACCTCGAACAGCCGAATTTTTCTCAAATTGTTCGTGTTCGCCGAACGGCTCGAACACCGCCCAAAACAGCTCGAATTTGAGATTGGCGAACAGTTCGAGTAGAACAACGCTCATCTCTACTCCGGTGTTCATTAAAGACATATTGGAGCTAGAGAGGGTACAAAGGAGGGCGACTAAGGTAATAAAGGGAATGGAGGGACTAGAATACCCAGAGAGGTTGTCAAAATTGGGCCTATTTACGTGGGAAAAGAGAAGGCTTAAGGGAGACCTCATAAACATGTATAAATACATCAGGGGGCAGTACAGAGATCTCTCCCATGACCTGTTTATACCAAGGATGGTGACAAAGACGAGGGGGCACACTATGCGTCTAGAGGAAAGGAGGTTCCTGCACCAGCATAGAAGGGGATTCTTTACGGTCAGAGCCGTGAGACTCTGGAACTCTCTGGGAGAGGAAGTGGTGATGTCCAACTCACTTAATGAGTTCAAGAGAGGCCTGGACGCCTTTCTTGAGAACAATAAAATTACATCTTATGCTTAGTGATAGTTAATTAATCCAGGGATTTAATCTGACTGCCAGATTGGTGTCGGGAAGTGAATTTTTCCTGAATGATGTAAATTGGCCTATACCGCATGTTTTTTTTTTGCCTTCCCCTGGATCAACGCTGCGGAATAGCTGCAGTGCACAAGAAATAGGCTGAACTGGATGGACGCTTGTCTTTTTTCGGCCTTATAAACTATGTAACTATATGTAAGTAAAATAGCTTACACTCGCACTATCAATGGAAAAAGAGTAATAAAAAGTAGATTAGAACCGTGGAAGAGGAAAACCACAGTTCTATTTCTCTGGCCTACACCCGACTCTTTTAAACAATCTGAACAATCAGGGAGAAATTATTACTGATTTTCTTTACGGAAAAAATACCAAAAGCTGGATAATAGAGATTTGAGAGGTGGAACTGCAAAACCACACTTCTGTTTCTCTGGCCTACACCAGACTATTTTCAACAGATATATTTGTGTCTGAAAAATCAGGGAGACACTATTAGTTTTTTTTTTTACAGCAAAAAATGCCAAAAGCAGGATAATAGAGATTTTTTACCGTGGAATAGCAAAACCACAGTTAGAATTTACTGGTGTACCAGACTTTTTTAAATATATATATTTGCGGCTGAACAGTGAGCGACACACTGAAACTGTTTTTTTTTAGATACAAATGGCCCAAAAGTGGATAATACAGAGGTTTGAACCGTGGAACTGCAAAACCACACTTCTGTTTCTCTGGCCTACACCACACTATTTTCAACAGATATATTTGTGTCTGAACTGTCACAGACACACTTTTTTTGGGGGGGGGGTGGGGGGGACACCAAAAGGTTAATAAGACGGGTATTTGTACAGTGTGAAGGAGGGAAAAAAAAAATTTAGATGAAAAAAAATAGGATTTTTCCTTGCCCCCGTGACCTGGAGCTAAGTCCAGCAATTTCAGCAGCAGGAGCACACAGGACTGTAATGCAGCATTTGCTGGTATAACCACTGTGTCCCCTATACAGCCTGCCTGCCTGCCTGTCTGATATCTGGGATGGATATTAGTCCTGAGAAGGACTGTTTGTTTGATCTGGCAGCCTTTACAGACCCTACACTAACTATTTCGCAGTATATATCTCTCCCTAAGTCAGCAGCGCTGTCCCTACACTGTCTGATCCCAGCAATCTGTGCCCAAGATGGCGGTGCCCGGTTTTAAATACTCGAGGTGACGCTGTGCGGCCAGCCAATCAATGTAATGCCCACAACCAACATGGCTGCGGCATTACAGTGACTGGCTGGCAATTCCTGCATGTTCTTTGGCTCTGTAAAAAGAGCAAACATGCAGGCCGGAGACCCGAGCTCCCGCCCGAGTAACCCAGAAATGCTCGGTGCTTGCCGAACATCCCGAGTAGCGTGATGCTCGGGCGAGTACCGAGCAGTGTCGAGCATGTTCGTTCAACACTAGTGTGATAGAAAAAACAGAGTTTTAAATACCTGGCCTGTGGGTAAGTAGTTTGAATAGCAATCTGCGGTGAATTGCTTCAATGACTCACTAAAGGAAATTTTTAATGGAGGCCAGAAATGGCAGTATTTTCTGACAACGTATATGTGATCCGTGTGATGAAGAAAACACAGTTTTAAATACCTGTCCTGTAGGTAGCTATTTTGAACAGCAAACTGTTGTGAATTGCTTCAATGACACACTTAAGGAAATTTTTAATGGAGGCCAGAAATGGCAGTATTTTCTGACAATGTGTATGTGATCCGTTTGATGGAGAAAACACAGTTTTAAATACCTGGCCTGTAGATAAGTAGTTTGAACAGCAAACTGCGGTAAATTGCTTCAATGACACATGTAATGCAGCGGCTTGCTTGGCATTACTGTAATGATCCAGGATGTGCTTTTGGGCTGACCATGTACCTTCCCCCTCAGGTGACTGGTCACATGACTGTGACATAGTGCAGGTCCTGTGCACTCAGAATGTCTGATCACATGACTGTGACATCAGCAAAGGTCCTGTGGGTGTGTACTACTGGATATGTAAACCCTGATAGACTTGACACAGTGGTGTGCGTAAGGCCTGAGGTCTGTTCCTGTGTGGCACACTGCTAGAGAGTGAGGTCTATTGAAGCCTGAAAGGCAGAGGCTGGAGGTTGGCTGTGTAAGCATACCAGTAGCCTTGGATGGTACAAGGGCTGGAGACCCCCATCTGGGAAGCCATAAAGCCGCAGGAGTGGCAGAATAAACCTGAAGCAGCTAAAAACCCGCCAAGGTAAAAACACTGCGTTATATGGACATTTATGTTGTCGCCTAGCTGAGGGCTATAACTGGAGCCAAGTGGACGTGTCTGTCGCTAGAAAGGCTCCTGAATGTTATGTGTGTAATGTGCTAGTGAGCCACTAAGATGGACTGTGTGATAAGCAGATATGAAGTGCAATAAACTGCTGAAGTGTGAAAACTGAAAAAAGTGGCAGGTGTGCTTTAATTGACCCGGTGCAGCGAGTATCCCCCAGTATGATGACTAGCGCTGCCTTACACACACTAAAGGAAATTTTTAATGGAGGCCAGAAATGGCAGTATTTTCTGACAACGTATATGTTTATCCGTTTGACGGGGAAAACACGGTTTTGAATAGCTGGATTTCTAGCTCTCTAATATGGAAAGGACCTGGCTGTATTCTGCAGTGCCAACAAGTAAATGGCGCAGAAAAAATGGTGTTCTCTGGATTGCTTTTTAAGCAAATAATGAGGATTAAGATCCAAAGAAAAGTATTCCTGGCCCCTGAGACCTGGGCCTTTGTATAGAAATATCTAACAGTAGCAGAAGGCAGAATTGGAATGGAGCTTCTTGTGCTATATGCACTGCAGTCTGCTGTATGCATGGCCTGCCTATACGCCCTGCCTGCCTGATATCTCTGCAGATAGATTAGTCCTCTGAAGGACTGTTTGTTATGATGGATATGTGTAATGTACTGTATTTCCCCCTACACTACCTAATACACGATCAAATCTCTCCCTGAAACAGCAGCAGCTCTCCCCACACTGTCTGATCCAGAGTAACTCTGACGAGCATGGTGGCACCAGGTCAGATATAGACCTGATGACGCTGTGCGGCCAGCCAATCACTGTAATGCTCACCGCCAACATGGCTATGGCATTCCAGTGCATGGCAGGCAATCCCTGCATGTTCATTGGCTCTCTAAAGAGCGCCATACATGCAGGGAGGGGACCCGAGTTCCCGCCCGAGCAACTCGGAAATACTCGGCGAGTGCCGAGCATCTCGAGAAGTGAGATGCTCAGGCGAGCACCGAGCAGTAGCGAGCATGCTCGCTCATCACTGCTGAAAAGGGTTGGTCCTACTGACAAATTCGAGGAACTCTACTCAATCAGGTATCTACTTCTTGTCCATCATGTCATCTTTACATTAGTACTACTGCTACTGAGGCTGTCGTTACCAGTAGAGATGAGCGTTGTTCTACTCGAACTGTTCGCCAATCTCAAATTCGAGCTGTTTTGGGCGGTGTTCGAGCCGTTCGGCGAACACGAACGATTTGAGAAAAATTCGGCTGTTCGAGGTTATGTTCGATAACTGTTCGTGCACCAAAATCATAACTGGATTTTTTTCTCAGTAATGATGAAAATTAATGTTAATACGCAGTTTGAGTGTACAGCGGAGTAAGGGGAGGGGCAGGGGATGGATCTCTGCAGGAATAATGAAGATCTCCATTTTTTTTTCTCTTTCCCGCATTTACAGTGGGGAGGTGCAATCTGTCAGCCTATCAGCAGCGCACACACGGAGCGAAGTGCTTTTTTTCACACAAGCAAGGGCATGTGTCATTGGCAGTGTATGTCACATGTCCTTGCCCTATAAGACCAAGCCATTTTCCCCGTCGCCACCATTTTCTCACTGCTGCAGCTGCGTGTTAGACGGCACCGCTGTTGCTGTGTGCGCTATACCTTGTTAATTTCAAGCCAATTTTCGCACAAATCTACAGATAGCTTGGGAGTAGGGAATAGTTGTGATTGCAGTCCTTTTAAGGACTAGGTTACAGCATTTCCTACGACTTTTATCAGGCAGGTCTGTGCTCTTAAATAGATAGGTTGTGGGAGTAAAGACTAATTGTAATTGGAGTCCTTTTCAGGACTAGGTTACATCAGTTCCTATCAGTTTTTGCCAGGCAGGTCTGTGCCAGTGCTGTGCAAGTTTTTTTCACAGCATTTGGCTGAATCTAGCAAAGCTAATCCTTTTTGGCCTATTGCAGAGTGTGTTAGTCAGTGGAGTAGCCTATCTGTGTTGCAAGATATACCACCTGTGTATAGAATACCAATTTTTTTACTGCACCTAGTGAAGTAAAATCTTTTGGGCATAGCATCATTCTATTAGTCCATCTATACTGACCTCCATCAGGTTGCAAATTAAATGTAATTTTTTTCTGCATCTAGCTCTGAAAAAATATTTGGCCTTCTAGCAGTGTGTGGGACTTTCTCTATTAGTCCATCTATACTGACCTCCATCAGGTTGCAAACTGAATATATTTTTTTCTGCATCTACCTCTGAAAAAATATTTTGCTTGCAGCTGTGTGTGGGACTTGTTCTATTAATCCATCTATACAGACCTCCATCAGGTTGCAAACTGAATATAATTTTTTTCTGCATCTACCTCTGAAAAAATATTTGGGCTTCTAGCTGTGTGTGGGACTTGTTCTATTACTCCATCTATACTGACCTCCATCAGGTTGCAAATTGAATATAATTTTTTTCTGCATCTAGCTCTGAAAAAATATTGGGCTTCTAGCTGTGTGTGGGACTTGTTGTATTAGTCCATCTATACTGACCTTCATCAGGTTGCAAACTGAATTTATTTTTTTCTGCATCTACCTCTGAAAAAATATTGGGCTTGTAGCTGTGTGCGGGACTTGTTCTATTAATCCATCTATACAGACCTCCATCAGGTTGCAAACTGAATATAATTTTTTTCTGCATCTAGCTCTGAAAAAATATTTGGCCTTCTAGCAGTGTGTGGGACTTTCTCTATTAGTCCATCTATACTGACCTCCATCAGGTTGCAAATTAAAAATAATTTTTATCTGCATCTACCTCTGAAAAAATATTTGGGCTTCTAGCTGTGTGTTGGACTTGTTCTATTAGTCCATCTATACCGACCTCCATCACGCTGCAAATTCAAAATAATTTTTTGTCTGCATCTAGCTCTGAAAAAATATTTGGCCTTCTAGCAGTGTGTGGGACTTGTTCTATTACTCCATCTATACTGACCTCCATCAGGTTGCAAATTGAATATAATTTTTTTCTGCATCTAGCTCTGAAAAAATATTGGGCTTCTAGCTGTGTGTGGGACTTGTTGTATTAGTCCATCTATACTGACCTTCATCAGGTTGCAAACTGAATTTATTTTTTTCTGCATCTACCTCTGAAAAAATATTGGGCTTGTAGCTGTGTGTGGGACTTGTTCTATTAATCCATCTATACAGACCTCCATCAGGTTGCAAACTGAATATAATTTTTTTCTGCATCTACCTCTGAAAAAATATTTGGGCTTCTAGCTGTTTGTGGGACTTGTTCTATTACTCCATCCATACTGACCTCCATCAGGTTGCAAATTGAATATAATTTTTTTCTGCATCTAGCTCTGAAAAAATATTGGGCTTCTAGCTGTGTGTGGGACTTGTTGTATTAGTCCATCTATACTGACCTCCATCAGGTTGCAAACTGAATATATTTTTTTCTGCATCTACCTCTGAAAAAATATTGGGCTTCTAGCTGTGTGTGGGACTTGTTGTATTAGTCCATCTATACTGACCTCCATCAGGTTGCAAACTGAATATATTTTTTTCTGCATCTACCTCTGAAAAAATATTGGGCTTCTAGCTGTGTGTGGGACTTGTTCTATTAATCCATCCATACAGACCTCCATCAGGTTGCAAACTGAATATATTTTTTTCTGCATCTACCTCTGAAAAAATATTGGGCTTGTAGCTGTGTGTGGGACTTGTTGTATTAGTCCATCTATACTGACCTCCATCAGGTTGCAAACTGAATATATTTTTTTCTCCATCTACCTCTGAAAAAATATTGGGCTTGTAGCTGTGTGCGGGACTTGTTCTATTAATCCATCTATACAGACCTCCATCAGGTTGCAAACTGAATATAATTGTTTTCTGCATCTAGCTCTGAAAAAATATTTGGCCTTCTAGCAGTGTGTGGGACTTTTTCTATTAGTCCATCTATACTGACCTCCATCAGGTTGCAAATTAAAAATAATTTTTATCTGCATCTACCTCTGAAAAAATATTTGGGCTTCTAGCTGTGTGTGGTACTTGTTCTATTAGTCCATCTATACCGACCTCCATCACGCTGCAAATTCAAAATAATTTTTTGCCTGCATCTAGCTCTGAAAAAATATTTGGCCTTCTAGCAGTGTGTGGGACTTGTTCTATTACTCCATCTATACTGACCTCCATCAGGTTGCAAATTGAATATAATTTTTTTCTGTATCTAGCTCTGAAAAAATATTGGGCTTCTAGCTGTGTGTGGGACTTGTTGTATTAGTCCATCTATACTGACCTCCATCAGGTTGCAAACTGAATATATTTTTTTCTGCATCTACCTCTGAAAAAATATTGGGCTTGTAGCTGTGTGTGGGACTTGTTCTATTAATCCATCTATACAGACCTCCATCAGGTTGCAAACTGAATATAATTTTTTTCTGCATCTACCTCTGAAAAAATATTTGGGCTTCTAGCTGTGTGTGGGACTTGTTCTATTACTCCATCTATACTGACCTCCATCAGGTTGCAAATTGAATATAATTTTTTTCTGCATCTAGCTCTGAAAAAATATTGGGCTTCTAGCTGTGTGTGGGACTTGTTGTATTAGTCCATCTATACTGACCTCCATCAGGTTGCAAACTGAATATATTATTTTCTGCATCTACCTCTGAAAAAATATTGGGCTTCTAGCTGTGTGTGGGACTTGTTCTATTAATCCATCCATACAGACCTCCATCAGGTTGCAAACTGAATATAATTTTTTTCTGCATCTAGCTCTGAAAAAATATTTGGCCTTCTAGCAGTGTGTGGGACTTTCTCTATTAGTCCACCTATACTGACCTCCATCAGGTTGCAAATTCAAAATAATTTTTTGTCTGCATCTAGCTCTGAAAAAATATTTGGCCTTCTAGCATTGTGTGGGACTTTCTCTATTAGTCCATCTATACTGACCTCCATCAGGTTGCAAACTGAATATTTTTTTTCTGCATCTACCTCTGAAAAAATATTTGGGCTTCTAGCTGTGTGTGGGACTTGTTCTATTAGTCCATCTATACTGACCTCCATCAGGTTGCAAATTGAATATAATTTTTTTCTGCATCTAACCCAGCCAATAGTTTTGGCCTAATACCACAGTTTGGCCACTCAGCTCTGCTAGGTTCCCATCCCTTGTTTTTTTGTGCAAACAACTCCAGAGTTGTGAATTAGTTAACCACCAAAATGAGTGGAAAAAGGCCTGCTGCTGGTGGAAAGGGGAATAGGCGTGTTGGGAAGGGGAAAAATGGTTGTGTCCGTGGGGTAGGTGTTAAAGCAACAGTAACATCTGCAGAAGAAAGACCATCTTCCAGCCAAACTAAAATGTCTACTTCTTTTAGCGGACAATGTGATAAGATCCCTTTCTTACGGCCACGCCAATCGCTACAAATTCCAGATGAGGTACACAAACAGCAGGTGCTTCAACGGATATCAAGTGCTCCTTTAAGTGGGCTCTCCTCCACATCAACTTCAACATCACAAATACTCCAGTCCTCAAAGGTGTCACCCCAATCGCACTTGCTTCCTCACAGCTCCCAAATCTCCAGCTGCCCGTCTGAGTATGAGGTAGAACAGATGGTTGAGTCTGCAGAGCTGTTTACTCATACTATAGCCTGGGAATCAGAGGTCGACTCCAGCGCTTCTGTGAATCCAGACGAGGAAATGATCTGCACTGATGCCCAGAATCTTTATGAGTCGGATCCAGGACCAGACGCAGAAGGTTCTGACCATAATGTAGACCCTCATTCCCAAACTGTAACTCCTGTTGGTGGAGACAATGAGGAAGACGATGATGAGACTCAAATACCTGATTGGAGCGACAACTTTAGTTTTTTGTCAGGGCAGGAACAGGTTGGCTCTGAGGACGACGGGTGTGATAACGCACAGGGTGATGATGATGAGGTTGGAGATCCCACTTACTGTCAACCCACAGTCAGCCAAGAGATGAGGTCAGCAGAGGAGGTGGAGGAAGATGCTAGTGACGACGAGGTCAGGTTGCGCCTTCCTGGACAGAGACGTAGTACTGGAAGCACGTCAAAAACTGCATCCTCAAACACAACTCTGCCTCTCACCACAAGTCGTGGTGGCTCTTCAGGTCGCATGGGTGCTAAGCCTTGCATAGCCTGGGCATTTTTTCAGATCGATAAAGATGACCCAACTCGTGTTATCTGTAACATTTGTCAGCAAAAGCTAAGTAGAGGACAAAAAATACATAGTTTGAGTACTTCATGCATGAACCGGCACATGGACATGAAGCATAAGTTGCAGTGGGAAGCTCAGTGTGCTACAATGCGGCCTAGCCGGCCGGGCCAACCACCGTCTACCATATCTTGTGCATCCGCGGCCTCTTCATCCTCTGTGACTGGGGGGACAGCAGTCACACCTGTTTTGGGGCGCAGACCTGCCACCTCTTTACCCGCAACAGCCAGCGTGATTGGCAGGTCATCATTTTCTTTGGAGGTGGTAACACCAGCTGGTGTTGAGCGCTGTCCGACATCGATAGCACCACCTTTGGATCAAGGCAACCTAACATGTCCGCCTGCATCTTCCTCACAGACCGGCAGTTTGCCGGGGACACCCTTATCAACCCCGTCTAAGCACAATAGCCAGCCCTCGGTCCCTCAGATGTGGACAAGTAAAAGACCATTTCCTCCTAGCCATGAGAAAGCAAAGAGGTTGAATTTCACCATCTGCAAGCTCTTGGCTACAGAAATGCTGCCTTTCCGCCTGGTGGACACAGAGGATTTTCGAGACCTTATGTCCGTCGCAGTGCCCCAGTACCAGATGCCCAGTCGGCACTACTTCTCAAAGAAAGGTGTGCCTGCGCTCCACCAGCATGTCGCACACAACATCACCGCTTCTTTGAGAAACTCTGTGTGTGACAGGGTGCATTTCACCACAGACACTTGGACGAGTAGGCATGGACAGGGGCGTTACATGTCGCTGACTGGGCACTGGGTAACTATGGTGACAGCAGGACAAGGGGCTGCTGTCCAAGTCTTGCCGTCCCCACGAGTTGTGCGTCAATCCTCTTTATGTCAAAGTTCCTCCACTGCTTCTGCCTCCTCAACCTCCTCTCGGTCTTCCACCTGCACACAAAGCCTGTCTGGTCATGCCACAAGCTTTCTAACTGCGCAGAAGGGATCCTGCACACCTCCTTACTATGCTGGCAGTAGGGCTCAACGTCATCAGGCGGTTTTTACTTTGAAATGTCTGGGAAATGTGAGTCACACAGCTGAGGAGTTGTGGTCAGCTCTGGAGAACCAATTTCATGAATGGTTGTCTCCACTGGACCTGAATCCAGGGAAGGCCATGTGCGATAATGCTGCAAACCTGGGTGCGGCCCTTCGCCGGGGCAATGTCACACACGCGCCTTGTATGGCTCACGTGTTGAACCTGGTTGTCCAGCAATTTTTAGCCCACTATCCCAGACTAGATGGCCTTCTGCAGAGGGCACGGTCGCTGTGTGCTCACTTCCGCCGTTCGCATCCCGCAGCTCAGCGACTTACATCTATACAGAAGTCGTTGGGCCTGCCACTTCACCGGCTAAAATGCGATGTGCCTACCCGGTGGAATTCAACTCTGCACATGTTGCAGCGACTGTGGCAGCACCGACAAGCCCTGGTGCAATACGTTCTGACGTATAGCCTGGGCCAACGAGATCCAGACGTGGGGCAAATCACGCTGGAGGAGTGGTCTCAGATCAGGGACCTATGCACCCTTCTGCACAGTTTTGAAATGGCGACGAAGATGTTTAGTGCTGACGATGCCATTATCAGCATGACTATTCCGGTGATTTACATGCTGGAGCACATGTTAAACAGAATTCGGAGTCAGGTGGTGGCACAAGAGGAGGTGGAGGAAGTAGAGGAGGAGGAGTTGTATGCGGAAGGGCTAACATCTGCAAGGTCCAGACGGTCGGCAGCACCAAGGCGGCAGGCATGTGAGGGTGGGGGAGATGGTTTTACCAGGGCGCATGGTAGCAGCCAAACTAGTGAGGAAGGTGCAGGAGCCCAGGAAGAAGTGGAGGACGAACTGATGGAAGACTCATCAGATGAGGGAGACCTTGATCACATTTCTGTTGTGCGAGGTTGGGGGGAGAGGACAGAGGAAGGAAGCATGATTGTTACCTCGCCACCAACACAACAGGGACTTGGTGCTCCTGGATGCGCAACACACATGAGTGCCTTCTTGCTGCACTACCTGCAACATGACCCTCGAATTGTGAGAATTAGAAATAATCCTGACTATTGGGTTGCCACACTGTTAGATCCCCGGTACAAAAGTAAATTTGCAGAAATTATTCCTGCCATAGAAAGGGATGCACGCATGCAGGAGTATCAGCAGAGACTGTTGCAGAATCTTACATGTGCTTTTCCACAAAACACCAGTGGTGCACGTAGTGAATCTCACAGTTCCAACTTGCCAACCGTGGGACCGTCAAGTGTTCAGCACTCAAACCATAACAGAACCACAGTATCTGCTGGTAACATCAATTTTGCGCAATCATTTCACCACTTTTTTAGCCCATCCTTTGCAAGGCCACAGGAGACAAGAAGTCTGACACATAGTCAACGCCTAGAGACGATGGTACAGGAGTATCTCCAAGTAAACATTGAAGCCATGACTGTGTCACTGGACCCTTGCTCTTTTTGGGCTTCCAATCTGGATAAATGGCCGGAGCTAGCCACTTACGCCTTGGAGATCTTGTCATGCCCCGCAGCCAGCGTTCTGTCTGAACGTGTGTTCAGCGCTGCTGGTGGTGTGCTGACAGATAAGCGCACGCGGCTCTCCACTGATAATTTAGACAGACTCACGTTCATAAAGATGAACAAATCATGGATCCGAAACGACTTTTCTACCCCTGTGTCATCCTGGGGAGAGTAAAAGATGGATGATTGGTTAAAATCACCCTATCAACCGTTTTAAGCTTTCAAATTACTAATCATGTTTATCTGTATCTTGGCTGGAAAATAATTTGGGCTTTGTAGCAGTGTGCAGCACTGATTCAATTAGGCCATCTATAATAAGCTCCACCAGATTTAAAATTACTAATCATGTTTATCTGTATCTTGGCTGGAAAATAATTTGGGCTTTGTAGCCGTGTGCAGCACTGATCCTATTAGGCCATCTATACTAAGCTCCACCAGATTTAAAATTAATAATAATTTTTAGCTGCATCTAGCCCGGAAAATAATTTTGGGGCTCCGAGATGCGCAAGACACATAAGTGCCTTCTTGCTGCACTACCTGCAACATGACCCTCATATTGTCAGAATTCGAAGTTTTCATGACTACTGGGTTGCCACACTCTTAGATCCCCCAAACTTTTCGATCAACCTTTTCATTTTAATAAAGACCAAAAAAATGGTCATTTTTGAATTTATAAGCATTAGCAGGTTATTAGAAACTGAAATCAAACAGTTTTCAACTCAAAACTTTATTCTAGGTGATGTTACATTTTCACATAGGACCCCTTGTTCGAAAGGAGCTTCTGAACTCTCTCGTCCATTGAATTTGTCAGGTTTTGGATGGTTTCTGCTTCAATTGTTTTGCATGAGGACAGAATACCCTCCCAGAGCTGTTGCTTAGATGTGAACTGCCTCCCGCCATCATAGACACTCCTTTTGATGATGCTCCAGAGGTTCTGAATGGGGTAGAGGTCAGGGGAGCATGGGGGTCACACCATAAGTTTGTCCCCTTTTATGCCCATATCAGCCAGAGATGCAGATGTTTTATGTGCAGCATGAGATGGTGCATTATCATGCAAAAAAATGATCTTGCTGTGAAATACACGGTTCTTCTTCTTGAACCATGGCAGGAAGTGCTGTTTGAGAAAATCCACATACATTATGGAGTTCATCTTTAGCGCCTTCAGGGATCCTAAAGGGGCCGACAATCTCTCTCCCAATGATTCCTGCCCAAAACATTACTCCACCTCCTCCTTGTTGGCGCTGTAGCCTTATTTGCGTGGGGTGTCCATCAACCAGCCATCCTCCACTCCATCCATCTGGACCATCGAGTGCTGCACGGCACTCATCCATGAACAAAACAGTTTTGAAATCAGTCTTCATGTAATGTTTGGCCCACTGGAGCCGTTTCTGCTTGTGTGAAGTGGATAGAGGAGGTCGACAGGATGGCATATGCACAGCTGCAAACCTCTGAAGGACCCTGCATCTTGTTGTTCGGGGGACGTTGGAGGCACCAGCAGCTTGAAAAACTTGTCTGCTGCTATGACAAGGCTTTTTTGCCGCTGCTCTTTTAACCTGACGTAATTGCTTGTAGGAAAGAGTCCTCAATTTGCCCTTATCAGCACGCACACGTGTGTACTGTGAATCAGCTACATACTTTGCCAAGACACTTCATCCTGATCATCGCACAATGTTGATTGTAGTCATGCCTTGACCTAAACACTCCACAATTTGTTGCTTCTCAGCAGCCGACACATCCTTTTTCTTTCCCATTTTGGCAGAAAATGTAGGCTGCTTAATAATGTGAGACAGCCTTCTTAAGTAGTCTTGCCTTTCATTGGACACACCTGCCAAACTAATTAGCACAGGTGTCTGCAATTGCTTACAGTGATATAAAGAGCCCTGACACACATCACCATCAATGAGTTTAACTGACAAACAAACAAATTCTTCCCTTATCACTCCTAAACACTTTTTGCATAATAATTTGGTACACAGTGTACATGTGCTTTTCCACAAAACACCAGTGGTTCACGTAGTGAATCTTACAGTTCTAACTTGCCAACCGTGGTCTGTATGGAGTTGTTCAATAAAGGGCCCAAAATTAAGATAACATAGATGGGAGAGGTCTCTATGAATAGGAATTCCTAAGTATTTGATACCCTGTGAAGGCCAGGCAAAGGGAAAGTTGGACTGGATGGAATCCTATATGGATTTGGGGAGGGAGACATCGAGGGCCTCAGACTTCGCTGCATTGATTTTAAAATTTGACCATGTAACAAAGTGATCTATTTCAGCCATAACAGCATGGATGGATATATGTGATTGAGTGATATATACTAGGACATCATCAGCAAATAGAGAGCACTTGTACTCGGTGCCTCCCACCTCAATCCACCTAATATTGGGGTTATGGCGAATTGATGAGAGCAGGTGCTCCGTCACTAGGATGTTTAAGAGAGGGGACAGAGAACATCCCTGCCTTGTCCCATTGGTGATTGTGAAAGGTGTTGAAAATGTTCTGACGCGCCCCCTGGGCCTTGGGACACCCGGAGCCGGACCCTTTTTGGTGGATGCTGGTGGTTGTAGTCTCCGTGGCGGCGACCCGATTCCGTGGCTCAGGGCGGTCAAACCAGTGGCGGAACTATTTATGTGGTTTTGATGTTTAAATGTCCGACTACGCCACCCGTGGATTGCGGTCAGAGTGAACCGCCGCTCCAGGGCAGACCGCTGAGGCTGGTGTTGTGGGTGCAGCAGAGCGTAGCATAACTCCCCACGGGAGGAGTATAGCCTCAGGGCAGTGTATGCGGAGGATGGGGGTGATGGTGCAGGGCAGCAGCAGTAACGACACGGAGTCAGTGATGCAGTCCAGGGCCTTTACTCACAGTTCTTATTATCCAGACCACGTCTGCAGGTAACGGCTGCCCACGTCGTACTGTGCTCACCAGGTGAGGGGCTCAGACAACTCCCACATAACTTTGGAGCGCTTCACAGGACCCCCTTTGTGTGTCCTTTGTCTGGCCTTTCTTACCAACCCTTCTGTCCGGCTGCCTCGGGCCTCCTCTTGGTAAACTTGGCGCCAGTTTCCTGACAATATGTGGTGCCTTCCTAGCGGGTGTAGCGAGGGGCTGCGCCACATAAAATGTCACAGCCTCCGGTTTCTAGCTGAGGGTCGTTTCCTGCCTCCACTAGTTTCGGGGACCGGTCTCCCCCTTTGGCCTGACCCCTCCACGCAGGTGGATTCGGGCATGCGGTGGCGACTCGCCCGTCCGCACCCCTGGGATCCCTTCATTCCTCGTTCCTGGAGCCTTCTCCGCTCCTCTTCCTTCCTTCTCCCTCTTCCAGGCCTGGGCCTCTGTTACTAGGCCCGCCTCCGGAGCAGAGCTCATGCAGAGCCCCTGCTCCCTGCCACTTCTGCTCAGACTTCTCTGCACTGAACTAAGATGGTGCCCACCTTTTATACTCCCTTCTCAATGCACCCAGGAACTGCTTCCTCCCTGCTCCTGCACTACAGGGTTCCCCTTCCTCAGTGTTCCCTCCCCCCACTCCAGCCAGGGACAGGGACTGTCGTGCCCATCTCAGGGGCATATTGGTCGCCCTGCCCCACGGCAATGTGGTGTAATGCATGCAGGTGTCGGGTCCTGATCCACACTCCATCCTTACCTGAGAGTGAGATATCACACCTCTGGGTGAGGTGCAATACCTCTGTAGCAACCGAGCCCTCAGGGTAATACAGTTCCATTTATCTTCAGCCTAGGTGACGTATTGCGATACAGGGCCGTGATTTTGGCTATAAAAGGGTCCCCTAGACCCCTACCCCAAGCTTTTTAAGAGTTACATATATGGCGTGCCAGGAGACTCTATGGAATGCTTTCTCAGCATCCAACGAGAGTATCTAATTACAAATTTTTAACTGCATCTAGCCCAGGAAATACTTTGTGCCTAGTAGCAGTGTCTGCTAGTCAGCGGATTATCCCGGCTGTTAAGCAAGCTACACCACCTGTAGTTTTGACACTTAATTTTTTCAAAGGAAATGCTTCGGGACCACGGGTTACTCAGTGAAGAGCATCAGGAGGCACCCCAAGGCATAGGGGCTGGGACTGGCAGTAGGATGCCTTGCGGTGGACAGCTGAGCTCAATTCTTATAAAACCTTTTTAACTGCAGCAGCTTTAGTGGATGCTACTGGACCTGGAATTACGCGGCTGCTGGCATGAGACTTGCCCTCCAATAGATCCTTGTAAATGGATTTAAATTGTATTCATTCAAATTAGAGAGACAATTTAAATTAAAAAGCTTAGAGCTGCCTCCACCACAGGGGGGCTCGCTCGACCCACCAGCGGACAGGCACCAGTATTGGGAGAGGGGGGCTGGCCGTCAGGGTTCACCGCGGCTCTGGCACAAACCCGGCGACACGGAGGTGGCACGGGCAGGAGCGGACTGAACGTGTCGGCTTCTCACTTTTTGGATTTTAGAAGGCCATGACATGCCTATATCTGTGTCTCCCCCTCCTTTTACTCCTCCACCTCTTTTCTTTTCGCATGACTATATGTACTTGTCACTTTTCCATGGGTTAGTTGTGTCTTCAGAGCAGTTTGTCAGCTTTTGGACACCTTTGAAGGTGTTTTCTATGTGTTTCTATGTGTTTTTGTTTGCCTGCCATTGGTTTTAACGGTGTTCGAAGGTGTTCGACAAACAGTTCGATGAACAGTTCGGCAAACACACGGGTGTTCGACGAACCGAACCGAACTCGAACACTACGGGGGTGGCTCAACACTAGTTACCAGCCCTAAACTGCCACAAATCCTAACTCTCCCCTTCCTAGCTCTGCCCTATCCAAATTCTCTGCCATGCTGTTTGCCACAGCCACTGCACAGCTACAAAAGCTACCAGTTGCCCACTGCATTTCATAGTGTGAGACTGTACTACTGATGCTGGGAAATGTACTCTCTTGAAGAAACACAAAAATGAAACAGCTTTCAAAATAGGATTCGATTTTAGAAAGGCTTTTTAACAATTAGCCATAGCTTATTCACTTTGCAAACAGTACTCCTGTTTTGTCTCCCTAAAAAAGAAGATAATTTTTGGACAGCTTTATAAAAAGCATTTGTGCCTAATAATTTTGTGATTAGCTTACCAATTGAGGACTCCAAAAAAAGGATGATTTTTTAATCCTGGTTGAAAAACAATTTCTTCATGTTCAAAATATTACACTTGTCTTGTCTCCCAATTAAGAAGATAATTTTTGTTTGGCTTGTGGCCAAACGATCATTTCTTAGTTTATAAAATGCTAAGCTGTTGATTCTTTCCAAAGAGGGATATTTTTTGCACCCATCTGTATGAATGTCTGAAAATGCCCCGACTTCTTTTGTTTGCAATGGTTGTGTGTAAACAACAGCAAGGCATATATCTGCCCCCACAAATATGATAGTTTTGGACATTTTATATATTGTAAGTATTCTACAAAGCCTTAAACTCCTGTGTATAATTAAATAGGCTACTGGTTACAACCACTTACTATACATTTTCTCCAAGCCAGATAGGTTGAAGTCAAATGCACATTTGCATTACAGAACTCAAAATTTGTTCAATAGACTTCAAGAGGAACTTTGAGTGTTCTATATATATTTTCCTGGAAATTAGAGTTTTTTTAGTTATGTGATATGAAGTGCATTTATTCATCATGAATCAAATTCTATGGAAAAATTTGGTGAAGCCCACTAATTCAAATCTCAAAAAATCCATTCATCCCTAATAGGGATGAGCGAGCCTGAATGGTAAAATTCGAGGTCTGTACCGAACACCTAGTGTCCGTGCACGGACTCCGAACACAGACTTCTCCTGGAAGTCCGTGTTACTATTTGAGTTCGGCAGCCCAAACATAAGGTGTTTCCCATGCTGTCACCTGTGTGACAGCACCAGAAACACCGGCTCTGATTAGCGGTAAGTTTATTACTGCAAGTCAGAGTATTGCGGTTCCCACGTTGTCACATAGATGACAGAGTGAGCCAGCAGCTTTGACTGGCAGTAAAAAGGTTACTGCCAGTCACAGGCATTGGCTGATGAGAGTATTACTCACGCAGTTGTCATGCAGCGAGCGGTGCCGTAAGTGAGGTGACTGGGGTTCATCAGCTATGAACTCTGGTCACCTTTCTCATGGCAACGCAACGCTACACACTACAGGAGCGTAATTACACTCCTGTCTCAGTGTGAGCTGGCTGGCGTGGATAGCGGTTGCATCACTGATATGACAGTTATCCAAATCATTTGGATTGTCATAGGACAGATATGGATTATCTTCTTGTCGGACAGGTGAGGAATACGGTGGTTTACTTTTTTTTGTCTTTTATAGGGGAAATGGGCTTCACTGAATTATCTTCATCGTCGGACAGATGAGTATAAGTTTGCTTTTTTATTTTCATTTTTGTGATTAAATGGGTAAAAGAATGTGGAGAGTTTTATTTCTAATAAAGGTGTCAGTGTCTTTCAATTAAAATACTTTATTCTTACTGTGTTTATTACAATCTTACTATGAGGTTAGTAATGAGGGCGTCTTACAAATGTCTCTGTATTACTAACCTCTGGGCTTGATGTCAGTTGACATTGTAAAGCTTACGTCAACCCCACAACTATTACCCCACTTGCCACCGCACCAGGGAAAGTGGGAAGAGGGAGGCTAAGCACCAGAATTGGTGCATGTAATGGATGCCCCATTTCTGGGGCGGCTGAGACCTGCTGTTTTTAGTCTGGAAGGGGGCCAATATTCATGACCCTTTCCTATGCTATTAATATCACGCAGCAGTCTGTTTAGCCTTTGCTGGTTATTGATTATAGGGGAACCCCACAACATTTTTTAGGGGGTGTCTTACCTATAATATCCAATAAAGGCTAAGCAAACAGCTGTGAGATGATATTAATAGCCTGGGAATTTTTATTGCTATTGGCTCCTTCCCAGAATATTAAAATCAGCTCCCAGCCACCGGCTTTTCCTCTGCTGATTATGAAAATTGTGGGGGGACCCCACATGTTTTTTTGCAATTATTTTTTTTTTTATTAATGGGAACAGCAAGGTCATCTGAGTTCATAGCAGCTGTTTCTCTTCCTTTTCAAGTGCCAGTGTCAGATTGTTGAACGACCGCGAGAACGGCACTCGGCGCTCTGGAATTCAACTTGAGGTTACCAGAATTCAGAGCCACCAGGTCTCCCGGCAGCTGCGAGGCCCAGGAAACCTCATGGGAAAATTTGAGGGACATTTTAAAGTTACTAGAGTTTCCAGCTGCTGGAACACCTGGAGGTTGTAAACTAAGGTTACCTTGGGTGTGTATTTTACTGTAGTGAACTGGACTGGAGTAGTTAGCCTCAGTCTCTGTGAGAGCACTGTCAAATTTTTTATGTTATTAATTTACTTCCAATTTAAGATGATTACTATGGTGACAGAACCCCGTTAAGTCATTTCCCTATTCACATTTGTTTGCAGGGCAATTGTCCTGCTATTACCCCCATTTAGCTTCCTTTTGCAGACTCCCAGCCCTGACTATGACCATTTTACTGCCATTTTAAAGCACTGAAGTTCAGGTCGCCATTGACTTGTATTGGGTTCCAGTCTGGGATCAAGTTCGGACCCAGACTGAACTTTTTACTGTATGTTCGTCCAAGCCGGAGATCCCAAGCATCCACGGGTACGCTCATTTCTAATCTCTAGTCCAAAGCATTAAAAGGTTACTTCACCATAGCTTTTTGGATGGGTTAAAAGCCATATAAAGCACCACAATGTTTTAAAGTGCAGACAAGATCTTATACATTTTATTCACCATTGTCTCTTCTACTCAACACTTCTCATTCAAGTGAGAATATCATTATTTTCTCATAATGCACATTTAATAAGCTTGTATTCAATATGATAATGTGGATCTTGATGACTTGCATTTTTTTCTATTTGTCTATGATTGTAGATGGTGTATTTAATTGTTACTATTGATTGATTTGCCTATTTACTTGCAATGCATACATTATTAATCTACCATATGTTCAAGAGAACCTGTCATCAGTATTTAATATCCTAATTAGTGTTGAGCGAGCACTAAAATGCTCGGGTGCTCGAAGCTCGGGCCGAGCTCGCCGTGATACTCGGGTGCTCGACCCGAGCAACGAGCCCAATGTTAGTCTATGGGAGACTCGAGCATTTTTGCGGTGGCACCCCCGACAGTCTTTTAAAAGCCTAACAAGTGCCCCAAACGATAGTGACAGTGCTCAAATGACATGGGGACAGCATGGGGATCGCCCCAGGAAACATTTCTGACCCCCAGGTCACTGCTGTCAACAACGTGGTCAGAGGTATTAAGCCACTTTTACAGGCTCACAATAAAACGTTCAAAAACGAAAGTGAAACTTTTTTCCTGTGAAATATGTTAAGGAACATCCTTTCCAGGGTAAAGACTTGCGTATAAGTTAAAATAAATGACCAAAAACAAAAATACTCCTCCACATCTTCGGCTATGTTCACAAGTAGCATTTTTTATGTGTTTTCGCACTTTTGTATTGCTTTCAACTATGACAAATGCATTCACCGTGAAATGTCATTTTAACATTTTACAACCTTATCTGGCCATGTGCTGTGTGACACATGCATAAAGTGCTGAAAAGACAAGGGAACAGCATGGGGAAGACCCCTGGAAGCATCTCTGACTCCCAGGTCACTGTCTAAAAATGTGCCCATCATAAGTGATCCTTACCGCATCAGAAGATGAAGACTTGCAACTATCCCCATGCAAGTTCTAGTCCCAGGGCAGTGTTCAATTGTACCTCCCCCATTCCTTGCAATACAAGCTCAAGTAAGCAGCCTGCCACCCACCCACCCCCAGGCTGCAATACCATACTGCTTGCTTGCTTGAACTTGAAATTGGGCCTTTTTGGCATGTGGAGGCGGAATCTGGCCACCACGTCATGGCTGTGTTGGCGGCCTGGAATCCATACTCAGTCCCCAGCCGCCCGGCGGCCGGGTGTCCATACTCTGTCCCCAGCTGCCCCGCGGCCGGGTGTCCACACACGGTCCCCAGCCACCTGGGGGCAGCCGCTTGTCCATAAACGGTCCCCAGCCGCCCCTATTTCTCCTTGGAACATCCCCCCACACACTTTTCTTAGCCCGGCCTGCTTTAGGCAGCATTGGACGAGCCCACCAGAGAACCAGACTCCTCCGGTGGGCCCTGACTTCTCCATCGGTGGAGTTGAGAGTGCCAAGGTGAGGAGCATGATGATAATGACAGAAGTTAGCATCTGCTATGTTTTCTTTTAATGCAAGTGTAAGTGTGCAGCCTGCCACTCACCCACCCCCAGACTGCAATTCCATACTGCTAGCTTGCACTTGAAATGGGGCCTTTTAGTTTGGAGGAGGACGAAGCTGGCCACTACCTCATGGCTGCTTCGGCAGCGAGGTATCCATACTCAGTCCCCAGCCGCCCATATTTGTCCTGGTGTGCCTTATACATAAGATTATGCGCGTATACCAAAACATTACCTGTGCCCTCCCCAGTGCATTTAGTGGGAAGGAGAGCCTATTCCGCTGTAGTGTGTGCATGCCAAACCCCTGTTCATGGTACATGCGAAGATGCCTCCCACCTTGCACCTGTCATTGCAGACTTGCAACTATCCCCATTCAAGTCCTTGTCCCAGGGCAGTGTTCAATTGTACCTCTCCCATTCCTTGCAATGCAAGCGCAAGTATGCAGCCTGCCACCCACCCATCCCCAGGCTGCAATACCATACTGCTTGCTTGCTTGCACTTTAAATTGGGCCTTTTAGGCATGTGGAGGCAGAATCTGGCCACCACGCCATGGCTGTGTCGGCGGCCTGGTATCCATACTCAGTCCCCAGCCGCCTGGTGGCCGGGTGTCCCCGCTTGCTCCCCAGCCTCCAGGGGGTGGCCGGGTGTCCATACTCAGTCCCCAGCCACCCCGATTTGTCCCGGTAACCTTTCCCACACTTTTCTTAGCCTGGCCTGCTTTAGGGCAGCATTGGCCGAGCCCACCGGACTATCAGACTCCTCCGGTGGGCCCTGGCTTCTCCATCAGGGGAGTTGAGAGTGCCAAGGTGAGGAGCATGATAGCATGATGAGGAAGATAGAAGTTAGCATCTGCTTTGCTTTGTTGTAATGCAAGCGCATGTATGTAGTAGCGGCTAGGCCTGAGGTGGTCAGCGTTTTGGCACATATCCTACCTCCTCCGAGGATTGCTGGATGTTTTCCTGCTGCTATCCAAGTTCTATGACTCCCGTTAAAACAAAGCTTCAGGTGATAAATGATGGATGAGGTAGTGGCAAAGGAGAAAGAGCAGGAGGAACAGGGACCATTCACATCAATATCCGGCCAGTCAACCAGATATGTCTTGTAGGATATGTTTCTGTAACAAAAGGAGCGGTTTGGCTACACAGTTATAGGGCATACAGTGAGTGCAATGCCTACCAAAAATTTTGAGGCACTCCAATGCCCCTTGGAAGTGACATGGAGGTCAGAGGGCGTTAACTAAACCTTTTTTTCCATTTATAGCAACTGGGTCTCCCGTGCACTGTTGGCCTAAGCAGTGAATGGAAGGCTTTCCAAAAATTATGAGGAACTGCAATGCCCCTTACAAGAGCCATGTGTGGCACCCCAGGGGTCTGGTCACCACAGTAATAGAGATATTACGTCGGAGAGCAAGTGGGAGGTTTCCTGGTCAGGATCCCTTAAACATGCAACATCCTCCTGCCCCAATCCTGGGAGGGGAGAATTCTGCCCTTATAAACTGGATCTGGGGCGGGGTTGAGTGAGTCAGAGAACAGTCAGAGTCAGAGTGAGAGCAAGGGAAAGTAACAGCAAAGAGCTCTGTAGGAGCTAGGAGCTAAAGACGAGGGGCTGGAAGCTGAGCAGAGCTCGCCCTGGCAGAAGACAATAGGAACCGGACACTGGAGTCCGAAGCTGTGAGGACTTATATATCCAGCAGCAGAAACCAGCCGGCAGGGGATTTCAGGTCCTCTGGCCATAGAAGCCCGGAGGCTCAGTCACAAGCAAGGGACCAGCACCGCCATCATGGAGCGGAGGCTAACAGAAGGCCCCAAGTCACCAGCCATACGGGTGAGCACTACACGGTACACTCCGGGACGTGGGCTACTTCTACCCGCTTACAGCAAGGTAGCCAGGAAGAGTGCAGACAGACGGGGAGGCCTACAACTCCACCTGGCCAGGGGAACTCCTGCTTGCTCACAGACTGACCAAGCCTCTTATGCTAGCCAGTACTCCCGGGAGGGTCTACATTATAATCATCAGTAAAGACCCTGAACTGCACTGCAAAGACTCTGAGTCATTCCTGCTGCGCTCGTGCACCATCACCCCCATCATCCACACTCACTGCCCTGAGGCTATACTCCTCCCGAGGGGAGCTATCCCATTCTATGCTGCGCACACAACACCAGCCTCAGCGGTCTGCCTCGTAGCGGTGGTACTCCCTGACCGCAATCCACGGGTGGCGCAGTCGGACAATTAACCTCAAAACCTAAGAAAGACTGCCACTGGTTTGACCAGCCTGAGCCATGGGACCGGGGCACCGCCACGGGGACTACAGACCCCAGAGACCCGGCACCGGGTATCCCACACACGTGTACACACGGCCCAGGGGGTGCGTCACATGCAGTACAGCATATTACAAACAAAAGTCCCATTATTGGGGAGTGGGTGTCCCATGGTATTTGCTTATGCTTTCCAAGCAAAAGCTGCCAAAAATTAGGACGGAGCAACTTGCAATGACCCTTACAAGAGCCATGCAGTACAGCATATTACAAACATAAGTCCCATTATTGGGGAGTGGGTCTCCCATAGTATTTGCTTATGCTTTCCCAGCAAAAGCTGCCAAAAATTAGGACGGAGCAACTTGCAATGCACCTTACAAGAGCCATGCAGTACAGCATATTACAAACATAAGTCCCATTATTGGGGAGTGGGTATCTCATAGTATTTGCTTATGCCTTGCAAGCAAAAGCTGCCAAAACTAAGGACGGAGGAACTTGCAATGCTGGCACCCTGGTGGTAAAGTGGTGGTGGAGGCTGAGGATAAGGAGAAGAAGAATAAACAGCCGAAACGAGGAAGCATATACCCATGTGTGGGTGTGAAGCGGTGCATGTGAATACACCTCCCGAAATAACACAGTGGATTTGACTTTATGTTACTCTGCTGTCATTTGGTGGTGATGAGAAGTCTGGCCCAATCCAGCCCTTGTTCATTTTGATAAGGGTCAGCTTGTCAGCATTGTCAGTTGACAGGCGAGTGCGCTTATCAGTTATAATTCCCCCAGTGGCACTAAAAACACGCTCCGATAACACGCTAGAGGCAGGGCAGGCCAGGACCTCCAAGGCGTACAGAGCAAGTTCATTCCAAGTGTCCAGCTTGGATACCCAATAATTAAAAGGCACAGAGGAATCACGGAGGACTCTGGTACGGTCGGCAAGGTACTCCCTCACCATCTTTTGAAACTTTCCACTCCTTGTGAGAGTACCCCGCGCCTCAGGGCCTGTAAGCTGGGCGGGTGTCATAAAACTGTCCCAGAACATTGACAGTGTTCCCCTGCCTCTGCTGGATTGGAGTTGCATCTCTCTCGCCTGTACACCTTGGTTGGGCAACGAACTGTGACCTCTGCCGCTATCGTGTTCAGATGGGAATTTTTTTAAGAGTTCTGCAGCAAGGGCCTTCTGGTATTGCCCCATTTTTGTAGACCTCTCCACCTCAGGAATAAGAGAGTGAAAGTTCTCCTTGTAGCGGGGGTCTACAAGTGTCACCAACCAGTAATGACTGTCACCCAACATTTTGACAACGCGAGGGTCACGGTTAAGGCAGCGTAACATAAAGTCAGCCATGCGTGCCAGACTGGTAATGGGCAAGATTTCCGTGTCCTCACCAAGATGACGACTGACCATGCTCTCCTCCTCCTCTTCCTCCTCCCCCCTGTCCTCAGGCCACCCACGCTGATCCGACGGTATGACTCTTGTACAGGTACTACCGTCTACAACGCACGATAGCTGCTCCTGTTTTTCCTCCTCCTCCTCCTCCTCCTCCTCTTCCTCATTGTCCCCCAATGCACGTTGGGATGAGATGAGGCTGGGCTGTGTGTAATCGCCCGCTACGGCTTCTTGATCCATCTCATCATTCTCTGGCTGGAATGCCTCCTCTTTAATTCTCTGCAGAGAACGTTGCAAAAGACAGACAAGTGGGATGCTGACACTAATGATGGCGTCATCGCCACTCACCATCTTGGTGGCCTCCTCAAAGTTTGTCAGGATGGTACATATGTCAGACATCCAGGTCCACTCCTGAGGTCATATGTGTGGAGTCTGACCTGAATATCGATGGCCTTTTTGCAGCTGGTTCTCCACAACTGCTCTCTTCTGCTCACAAATCCTTTGCAATATGTGGAGGGTAGAGTTCCAACATGTGGGGACATCACACACCAGTCGGTGTGCCGGAAGCTGCAAACGCTGCTGCAACACAGCAAGGGCGGCGGAAGCTGTAGCCGACTTGCGAAAATGAGCTGACAGGCGGCGTACTTTCACGAGCAGATCTGGCAACTCGGGGTACGATTTAAGAAACCGCTGAACCACGAGGTTAAGCACATGAGCCAGGCATGGTACGTGTGTGATCTCACCTCGCCTCAGAGCCGCCACCAGGTTATGGCCATTGTCACACACGACCATGCCGGGATGTAGGTTCAGCGGTCTCAGCCACAGATCTGCCTGCTCTTTCACAGCTGTCCACAACTCACAAGCAGTGTGAGGTTTATCACCTAAGCTTATGAGTTTCAGCACAGCCTGTTGCCGCTTGGCGGAGGCAGTACTGCAATGCTTCCAGCTTGTAACTGATGTGGTAATATCTGAGATGGAGGCTGAACATGAGGAGGAGGAGGAGGAGGATGCGCAGGATATGTACACTGTGGGGGCAACTCTGACTTTCATAGGGCCCGCCATCCTCGGTGTGGGGAGGATGTGATCCGTCCCAAGGTCCGACAGGGTCCCGGCTTCCACTATGTTTACCCAGTGTGCCGTCAGAGAGATATATCGTCCCTGGCCACAAGCACTTGTCCACGAGTCCGTTGTCAGGTGTACTCTCCCAGTAACTGCGTTGTTGAGGGCACGGCAGATGCTTTGGGACACGTGCTTGTGTAGTGCGGGGATGGCACACCGGGCAAAATAGTGTCGGCTGGGGACCGAGTACCGAGGGACGGCCACCGATATAAGGTTGCGGAAGGATTCCGTCTCCACCAGCCTAAAAGGCAGCATTTCCAATGCAAGCAGTCGTGAAATGTGCGAATTTAGGACTGTAGCCTGTATGGCGTTAGCTGCGAATTTCCGCTTTCGTTCAAAGGTCTGGGATATGGACAATTGAACGCTGCGGTGGGACGTGGACATGGACGTTGATGCTGTTTCTTGAGAAACTGCCATAACAAGTGAAGACTGAGAGGAGGGGGCATCTTTACATGCAGTATGGACAGGAGATTGCCTTGCACACACAACAGGGGGTTCTATTGCACGCACAACAGTGGAAGAAGCAGTGGTGACACCCGCTGACACTGGTCGTGGACCCTGGGTTTCGCCCCACAAAGTCGGGTGCTTTGCTGCCATGTGCCTGATCATGCTGGTGGTGGTCGGGCTGGTAGTTTTGTCACCCCTGCTGAAACTGGCATGGCAGGTGGAACATATGGCCTTTTTGGGGTTATCAGCAGAGTCTTTAAAAAAATTCCAGACTCTGGAAGACCTACCGCTTGTACTGGCAACGTCCCTCGTGTTGGTGCTACGGGGAACAGTTGCCTGCCTTCTGTCTGCGGCCACCACACTGCTTCTTCCTGCCTGTTGGGGTACTCTGCCTCCCTCCCCCTGTGTGCTGCTGGCCTTACTCTGCATGTCCTCCTTCCACGTTGGGTCTGTTACTAGATCATCCACCACCTCCTCCTCTTCCACTTGCACACCACGATCCTCCTCCTCACTTCCTGGCAATTGTGTCTCGTCGTCGTCCACCTCTTGTGACAGATTGCCAACGTCGACTTCCTGTGGCCGTGGCTGTTCAAATATTTGGGCATCGCAACATGGGATCTCCTCTTCCACCACTTCAAGCGTATCAGGCGAGGGGCCCAAATATGGAAATGGACCAGTGAACAGCTCATCAGAGTGTCCAAGTGTGGAGGAAGGAGCATCAGGGTGAGGAGGAGTATGCGGTTGAGACTCACGGCTACTAAGAGTTGACCGTGTGGAAGACAGACCGGAGGAGGTGGTGCCCAGGTAACTGGAAGTATTATCTGCTATCCAATTAATAACCTGTTCACACTGATCAGTTCTCAATACTGGTGTTGCTCTGTGCTTCCCTAGTAATTCGGTCAAGAAGTGGGAGCGAGAAGATGTGGCTGTTGGTTGTGGCACATTTTCACCTTGGCCACGGCTACGTCCTCTGCACGAACCATCACCAGAACGTCCACTTCCACATCCCTTGCCACGCGCCTTGCCCATTGTAAATGAAGTAAAATAGCTTACACTTGCACTATCATTGGAAAAAGGGTAATAAAGAGTAGATTAGAACCGTGGAAGAGGAAAACCACAGTTATTGTTTACTGGGGTATACCACACTTTTTACATAGAGATATTTGCGTCTGAACAGTGAGCGACACACTCAAACTGCTTTTTTTTTAGATACCAAAGGCCCAAAACTGGATAGTACAGCGATTTGACCCGTGGAACTGCGAAACCACACTGGGATGTCGGGCCTACACAAGACTATTTTCAACAGATATATTTTTGTGTCACAACAGTCAGGAGACACTACTGTTTTTCTTTACGGAAAAAACTACCAAAAGCTGAATAATAGAGATTTTTTACCGTGGGATGGCAAAACCACAGTTATTGTTTACTGGGGTATACCACACTTTTTTAAATAGAGATATTTGCGGCTGAACAGTGAGCGACACACTCAAACTGGTTTTTTTTTAGATACCAAAGGCCCAAAACTGGATAGTACAGCGATTTGACCCGTGGAACTGCGAAACCACACTGGGATGTCGGGCCTACACAAGACTATTTTCAACAGATATATTTTTGGGTCACAACAGTCAGGAGACACTACTGTTTTTCTTTACGGAAAAAACTACCAAAAGCTGAATAATAGAGATTTTTTACAGTGGGATGGCAAAACCACAGTTATTGTTTACTGGGGTATACCACACTTTTTTAAATAGAGTTATTTGTGGCTGAACAGTGAGCGACACACTCAAACTGCTTTTTTTTTTAGATACCAAAGGCCCAAAACTGGATAGTACAGCGATTTCACCCGTGGAACTGCGAAACCACACTGGGATGTCGGGCCTACACAAGACTATTTTCAACAGATATATTTTTGTGTCACAACAGTCAGGAGACACTACTGTTTTTCTTTACGGAAAAAACTACCAAAAGATGAATAATAGAGATTTTTACCGTGGGATGGCAAAACCACAGTTATTGTTTACTGGGGTATACCTCACTTTTTTAAATAGAGATATTTGCGGCTGAACAGTGAACGACACACTCAAACTGCTTTTTTTTTAGATACCAAAGGCCCAAAACTGGATAGTACAGCGATTTGACCCGTGGAACTGCGAAACCACACTGGGATGTCAGGCCTACACAAGACTATTTTCAACAGATATATTTTTGTGTCACAACAGTCAGGAGACACTACTGTTTTTCTTTATGGAAAAAACTACCAAAAGCTGAATAATAGACATTTTTTACCGTAGGATGGCAAAATCACAGTTATTGTTTACTGGGGTATACCACACTTTTTTAAATAGAGATATTTGCGGCTGATCAGTGAGTGACACACTCAAACTGCTTTTTTTTTAGATACCAAATGCCCAAAACTGGATTGTACAGCGATTTGACCCGTGGAACTGCGAAACCACACTGGGATGTCGGGCCTACACAAGACTATTTTCAACAGATATATTTTTGTGTCACAACAGTCAGGAGACACTATTGTTTTTCTTTACGGAAAAAACTACTAAAAGCTGAATAATAGAGATTTTTTACCGTGGGATGGCAAAACCACAGTTATTGTTTACTGGGGTATACCACACTTTTTTAAATAGAGTTATTTGTGGCTGAACAGTGAGCGACACACTCAAACTGCTTTTTTTTTTAGATACCAAAGGCCCAAAACTGGATAGTACAGCGATTTCACCCGTGGAACTGCGAAACCACACTGGGATGTCGGGCCTACACAAGACTATTTTCAACAGATATATATATTTTTTCACAACAGTCAGGAGACACTACTGTTTTTCTTTACGGAAAAAACTACCAAAAGATGAATAATAGAGATTTTTTACCGTGGGATGGCAAAACCACAGTTATTGTTTACTGGGGTATACCTCACTTTTATAAATAGAGATATTTGCGGCTGAACAGTGAGCGACACACTCAAACTGCTTTTTTTTAGATACCAAAGGCTCAAAACTGGATAGTACAGCGATTTGACCCGTGGAACTGCGAAACCACACTGGGATGTCGGGCCTACACAAGACTATTTTCAACAGATATATTTTTGGGTCACAACAGTCAGGAGACACTACTGTTTTTCTTTACGGAAAAAACTACCAAAAGCTGAATAATAGAGATTTTTTACCGTGGGATGGCAAAACCACAGTTATTGTTTACTGGGGTATACCACACTTTTTTAAATAGAGATATTTGCGGCTGAACAGTGAGCAACACACTCAAACTGCTTTTTTTTTTAGATACCAAAGGCCCAAAACTGGATAGTACAGCGATTTGACCCGTGGAACTGCGAAACCACACTGGGATGTCGGGCCTACACAAGACCATTTTCAACAGATATATTTTTGTGTCACAACAGTCAGGAGACACTACTGTTTTTCTTTACGGAAAAAACTACCAAAAGCTGAATAATAGAGATTTTTTACCGTGGGATGGCAAAACCACAGTTATTGTTTACTGGGGTATACCACACTTTTTTAAATAGAGATATTTGCGGCTGAACAGTGAGCGACACACTCAAACTGGTTTTTTTTTAGATACCAAAGGCCCAAATTGGATAATACAGAGGTTTGAACCGTGGAAGTGCAAAACAACACTTCTGTTTCTCTAGACTACACCAGACTATTTTCAACAGTTATATTTGCGTCTGAAAAATCAGAGACACGCTTTTTTTTTGGGGGGGGGGGGACACACCAAAAGGTTAATAAGACGGGTATTTGTACATTGTGAAGGAGGAAAAAAAAAGGAGGATTTAGATGAAAAAAAAAGGATTTTTCCTGGCCCCCGACACCTGGTGCTAAGTCCAGCAATTTCAGCAACAGGAGCACACAGGACTGTAATGGAGCGTTTGCTGGTATAACCACTGTATCTCCTATACAGCCTGCCTGCCTGGTATCTGGGATGGATATTAGTCCTGAAAAGGACTGTTTGTTTGTTCTGGCAGCCTTTACAGACCCTACACTAACTATTTCACAGTTTATATCTCTCCCTAAATCAGCAGCGCTGTCCCTACACTGTCTAATCCGGAGCGACTGTGTCCAAGATGGTGGCGCCCCATTTTAAATACTCGAGGTGACGCTGTGCGGCCAGCCAATCACTGTAATGCCCACAACCAACATGGCTGCAGCATTACAGTGACTGGCTGGCAATCCCTGCATGTTCATTGGCTCTGTAAACAGCGCCAAACATGGAGGGCGGAGACCCGAGCTCTCGCCCGAGTAACCCGGAAATGCTCGGTGCTCGCCTGTCACGGGTGTGTTGCCACGAAGATCGTCACGAGTACACAGCCTGACTTCTCGCAGCTGACTTGTTGGTGCTTTGTGTTTTTTCGGCAGTGTAGGAGTTAATTCTCTCTCTCTCTGGGCTAGCTGAGGTCCAGCCTCGCCCAGCTGCAATCAATGCTTCTTTAGTGAGACTCCTTTATATTCCTGCAGGTCTGTTTGGGAGGTGTCGGTGAAAGCTTTTCATTCTGACTTACAGAGCGGATCGTGGTGTTTGGAGTTGCTGAGATAAGTGCATTTGGAAGTGTTTTTTCCCTTTCCTCGCTTTATCATTTATCTCCTTTCCCGTTGGTGTTCCCTCTGTTGTAGTTGTGTAGAAGTTGTATGCAAGGTGGTTTTGGTTTTTCCCTTGTACTGTCTCGTTCGTCTTAATACTGTGTGTGGGCATATTATTTCTGGTTCCCTATTGTTGTGATCGGGGTCCTTCTCAGGACTAGATTACTTAGGTGCAGGGATCCTCAGGAGGTAGGGGTTACGCTGGCGGCCTGGACCTCTGTACCTTTAACAGTACCTCCAGGTTGAAGGGTTAGTCAGGGTCCCAGCTTAGGGTCAGCTTAGGCCCCCTACCTCCAGTATTCTGTGACAGTGTGACATTTTCACCGACCATCTTAGTTTTCTCCAGCTACCATGGATCCAGTAGCCGGTCTAGCTCGGCAGTTGCAGAGTTTGTCCATGGGGCTGGCGGACGTTAAGTCCAAGGTTTTGCATCCTCCGGAGCAAGCCGGACCAGAACCTAAAGTAGCTCTCCCTGACAGGTTCACTGGGGGGCGGGACAAGTTTTTTGTTTTCCGGGAGGCATGCAAATTGTACTTTCGGCTGCGGCCTCGGTCATCGGGCAGTGAAGAACAAAGGGTGGGAATTGTCATCTCGCTCCTACAAGGGGACCCTCAATCTTGGGCGTTCTCTCTTCCCCCAAGCTCCCCGGTTCTCCAGTCAGTGGATAGGTTTTTCGCTGCTCTGGGACTCGTATATGATGACCCAGATCGGATCTCCCTTGCTGAGTCTAAGTTACGTAGGATTCAGCAGGGAGATCGTCCGGCGGAGGAATTCTGTTCGGAGTTCCGTAGGTGGGCCACGGACACCCAGTGGAATGACCCGGCTCTTAGGAGCCAGTTTTGTCATGGTTTATCCGACAAATTACAGGATGTGTTGGCACAGTATGACTCTCCCGCGTCACTGGAAGCCGCTATGGCCCTTGCTATTCGTGTTGACAGACGGCTTCGGGAGAGGTGCGGGATAACTCTACCCCCTGTAATGTCTCCACCTCCTACAAGGTCCCCTCATATGGTGGTTCCCCTGGTCAGTCCGGAGGAGCCTATGCAATTAGGAGGGACATCATTTCGGGGAAGGGGACCGGTGGTGCACCATAAGACAGGAAGGTGTTTCCTCTGCGGGAAAAAGGGACATTTTATTGGGGGGTGTCCATCCCGTCCCTTGCAGAGTAAAGAGTCGTCGAAAAAACTGTTGATCCCAGGTTGTGTGGTGGACGGCAATCTGGGAGTAGGTATTTCGTCCCTAGGTTCGTCTCAGTTTCTCGTACCGGCGGAGGTGGTGGTGGGTACGAGAACTGAGAGGATATCTGTTCTTCTGGATAGTGGGGCCGGGGCTAATCTGGTTGATGCTCGGTTTGCCCGGGTTCAAGGTATGCGATTGAGTGAGTTGGCTAAACCCATCCCCATATTCTCGATCGATGCCAGGCCTCTCGGTCAGGGAAGTTTTTTGCAAGCTGTGCATGGTGTAAAACTTCAAGTGGGGGCAATACATAAAGAACTGTTGTCTTGCTACGTGTTGGAGGGTCTTCCCACTCCTATAGTGTTGGGCCTTCCTTGGTTAGCTAAGCATAACCCGGTTATTAATTGGCAAACCAGAGAGATAAGCCAATGGAGTAAATTCTGTAATAAAAACTGCATGAACACGGTCATCGGTGCAGTTACTCCTTGGGTCTTACCTCCATTTCTGGCGGACTTTGAGGATGTATTCTCGGAGAATGGGTGTCAGGAACTACCTCCTCATCGCGAGTATGACTGTTCTGTAAAACTGCTCACTGAGGCCAAGTTACCTAAAGCTAGGTTGTATAACCTTTCTGGTCCTGAGAGGCAGGCCATGAAGGATTATATTTCTGAAAGTCTGGCTAAGGGGCATATTAGACCTTCATCTTCACCGGTGGCCGCGGGGTTCTTCTTTGTTAAGAAGAAAGATGGAGGCCTACGCCCTTGCCTGGATTTCCGTGAACTTAATCGGATTACGGTCCGAGATCCGTATCCGCTCCCACTTATTCCCGATCTCTTTAATCAGATCGTGGGCGCCAAATGGTTCTCTAAGTTGGATCTCAGGGGGGCGTACAATCTGATTAGGATGAAGGAGGGGGATGAGTGGAAGACGGCTTTTAACACTCCGGAGGGGCATTATGAGAACCTTGTCATGCCATTCGGTCTGACTAATGCCCCGGCGGTGTTTCAACACTTTGTTAATGATATTTTTCGCCACCTGGTGGGACAGTTTGTTGTCATATATCTGGATGATATCTTAATTTACTCGCCGGATCTGGTGTCTCATCAGGAGCACGTTAGACAGGTGTTACAGATCTTGCGGGATAATAAACTGTATGCCAAGTGGGAAAAGTGTGTGTTCGCCGTACAGGAACTCCAGTTTTTAGGCTTCCTGGTTTCAGCGTCCGGTTTTCGTATGGACCCTGGGAAAGTGCGGGCAGTTCTTGAGTGGGATCGGCCGGAGAATCTTAAGGCACTACAACGTTTCCTGGGGTTTGCTAACTATTACCGGAAGTTCATTCGTAATTTCTCGTCCATGGTTAAGCCTCTCACAGACATGACTAAAAAGGGGACGGATTTTTCTAGGTGGTCTGACAAGGCTTGTCAAGCATTCTCCTCCTTGAAAAAATGTTTTGCCTCGGCACCCATTCTCATTCAACCTGATGCGTCTCAGCCATTCTTTGTAGAGGTAGACGCTTCCGAGGTAGGGGTGGGAGCAGTATTGTCACAGGGTTCGTCCCCTGGTAAGTGGCATCCATGCGCCTTTTTCTCTAAAAAGTTGTCGTCCGCTGAGAGGAATTACGATGTCGGCAATAGGGAACTCTTGGCCATTAAGTTAGCTTTTGAGGAGTGGCGCCATTTTTTGGAGGGGGCAGTTCATCCGGTCACCGTCATCACCGATCACAAGAACCTGCTATATCTGGAGTCCGCTAAACGTCTGAATCCCAGACAAGCTAGGTGGTCATTGTTTTTTACCAGGTTTAATTTCGTCGTTACATATCGTCCTGGGTCTAAAAATGTAAAGGCGGATGCCTTATCTCGCAGTTTCCCTGGGGCCGGGAATACGGACGACCCGATTCCTATTCTTCAGGAGGGGGTGGTGGTTTCGGCAGTATGCTCTGAGCTGGAGGAGGAGATATTGGAGGCTCAGGGGGACGCCCCTGTTGGACCTTCGGGGAGACTGTTCGTTCCAGATCAGTTGCGACAAAAGGTGATCGAGGCACACCATAACTCAGTTTTTGCAGGACACCCGGGGAGTAAAGCAACTGTGGATCTCCTCTCGCGTCGGTTTTGGTGACCTAACTTACATAAAGAGGTGGTAACTTTTGTCGCGTCCTGTGGGGTTTGTGCGCGCTCTAAGACCTCACATACCCGTCCGTCTGGGGCCCTCTTACCTTTGAAGATCCCGGAGCGTCCTTGGACTCATCTGTCTATGGACTTTATTACGGACCTCCCTCCGTCTTCGGGTAAAACGGTCATACTCGTTGTAGTGGACAGGTTCAGCAAGATGGCACATTTTATCGCTCTTCCGGCTCTTCCTAATGCTAAAACTCTTGCGCAGGTATTCATTGGGGAGATTGTGAGGCTTCACGGGGTACCCTCCGAGGTGGTGTCTGATCGGGGGTCTCAGTTTGTGTCCAAGTTCTGGAAGGCGTTTTGTGCTCGGCGGGGGATGCATTTGTCATTCTCGTCGGCTTTTCATCCTCAGACCAATGGTCAGACGGAACGTATGAACCAGAGCTTGGAGACATATCTTCGGTGTTTTGTGTCAGAGAACCAGGAGGACTGGGCTTCTTTCCTACCTCTGGCAGAGTTTGCTCTCAATAATAGGCGGAGCGAGTCCACTGGTAAGTCCCCGTTTTTTGGGGCATATGGTTTTCACCCCCAGTTTTGTACTTTCAGTAGGGGGGGCTCTTCGGGGGTTCCGGAGGAGGAACGATTTTCCTCATCTCTCGCTTCAGTATGGAGAGGGGTGCTGAAGAATCTGAATACTATGGGGAACCGATACAAACGTATGGCTGATAGGAGGAGAGTGTCTGGTCCGGACCTAAGTGTGAACGATCAGGTATGGTTGTCTACCAGGAATATTAAACTTAAGGTTCCCTCCTGGAAACTGGGTCCCAGGTTCATCGGGCCGTACAGAATCAGTTCTGTTATTAATCCGGTGGCATTCCGTCTTGACCTCCCCCCTACGTTTAAAATTCACAACGTGTTTCACAGATCATTGCTTAAGAGGTATGTGGCGCCGGTGGTACCGTCACCTTTACCTCCCCCTCCTGTGGTTGTCAATGGTAACTTGGAGTTCCAGGTATCGAGGGTCATTGATTCACGCTTTAATCGCCGGTCCCTTCAGTACTTGGTTCATTGGAAGGGGTATGGTCCTGAGGAGAGGATGTGGGTTCCTGCGTCGGATATTAACGCAGACCGATTAGTTCGGGCCTTCCACTCGACTCACCCGGATAAACCTGGCCCTGAGGGTCCGGAGGCCCCTCGTAGAAGGAGGGGTACTGTCACGGGTGTGTTGCCACGAAGATCGTCACGAGTACACAGCCTGACTTCTCGCAGCTGACTTGTTGGTGCTTTGTGTTTTTTCGGCAGTGTAGGAGTTAATTCTCTCTCTCTCTGGGCTAGCTGAGGTCCAGCCTCGCCCAGCTGCAATCAATGCTTCTTTAGTGAGACTCCTTTATATTCCTGCAGGTCTGTTTGGGAGGTGTCGGTGAAAGCTTTTCATTCTGACTTACAGAGCGGATCGTGGTGTTTGGAGTTGCTGAGATAAGTGCATTTGGAAGTGTTTTTTCCCTTTCCTCGCGTTATCATTTATCTCCTTTCCCGTTGGTGTTCCCTCTGTTGTAGTTGTGTAGAAGTTGTATGCAAGGTGGTTTTGGTTTTTCCCTTGTACTGTCTCGTTCGTCTTAATACTGTGTGTGGGCATATTATTTCTGGTTCCCTATTGTTGTGATCGGGGTCCTTCTCAGGACTAGATTACTTAGGTGCAGGGATCCTCAGGAGGTAGGGGTTACGCTGGCGGCCTGGACCTCTGTACCTTTAACAGTACCTCCAGGTTGAAGGGTTAGTCAGGGTCCCAGCTTAGGGTCAGCTTAGGCCCCCTACCTCCAGTATTCTGTGACAGTGTGACATCGCCGAACATCCCGAGTAGCGTGATGCTCGGGCGAGTACCGAGTAGAGATGAGCGTTGTTCTACTCGAACTGTTCGCCAATCTCAAATTCGAGCTGTTTTGGACAGTGTTCGAGCCGTTCGGCGAACACGAACGATTTGAGAAAAATTCGGCTGTTCGAGGTTATGTTCGATAACTGTTCGTGCACCAAAATCATAACTGGATTTTTTCTCAGTAATGATGAAAATTAATGTTAATACGCAGTTTGAGTGTACAGCGGGGTGGGGGGAGGGGCAGGGGTTGGATCTCTGCAGGAATAATGAAGATCTCCATTTTTTTTTCTCTTTCCCACATTTACAGTGGGGAGGTGCAATCTGTCAGCCTATCAGCAGCGCACACACGGAGCGAACTGCTTTTTTCACACAAGCAAGGGCATGTGTCATTGGCAGTGTATGTCACATGTCCTTGCCCTATAAGACCAAGCCATTTTCCCCATCGCCACCATTTTCTCACTGCTGCTGCTGCGTGTTAGACGGCACCGCTGTTGCTGTGTGCGCTATACCTTGTTAATTTCAAGCCAATTTTCGCACAAATCTACAGATAGCTTGGGAGTAGGGAATAGTTGTGATTGCAGTCCTTTTAAGGACTAGGTTACAACATTTCCTACGACTTTTATCAGGCAGGTCTGTGCTCTTAAATAGATAGATTGTGGGAGTAAAGACTAATTGTAATTGCAGTCCTTTTCAGGACTAGGTTACATCAGTTCCTATCAGTTTTTGCCAGGCAGGTCTGTGCCAGTGCTGTGCAAGTTTTTTTCACAGCATTTGGCTGAATCTAGCAAAGCTAATCCTTTTTGGCCTATTGCAGAGTTTGTTAGTCAGTGGAGTAGCCTATCTGTGTTGCAAGATATACCAACTGTGTATGGAATACCAATTTTTTTACTGCACCTGGTGAAGTAAAATCTTTTGGGCATAGCATCATTCTATTAGTCCATCTATACTGACCTCCATCAGGTTGCAAATTGAATATAATTTTTTTCTGCATCTAGCTCTGAAAAAATATTTGGGCTTCTAGCAGTGTGTGGGACTTGTTCTATTAATCCATCTATACAGACCTCCATCAGGTTGCAAACTGAATATAATTTTTTTCTGCATCTACCTCTGAAAAAATATTTGGGCTTCTAGCAGTGTGTGGGACTTGTTCTATTAGTCCATCTATACTGACCTCCATCAGGTTGCAAACTGAATATATTTTTTTTCTGCATCTACCTCTAAAAAAATATTGGGATTCTAGCTCTGTGTGGGACTTGTTCTATTAATCCATCTATACAGACTTCCATCAGGTTGCAAACTGAATATAATTTTTTTCTGCATCTACCTCTGAAAAAATATTTGGGCTTCTAGCTGTGTGTGGGACTTGTTCTATTAGTCCATCTATACTGACCTCCATCAGGTTGCAAACTGAAAATAATTTTTTGTCTGCATCTAGCTCTGAAAAAATATTTGGCCTTCTAGCAGTGTGTGGGACTTTCTCTATTAGTCCACCTATAGTGACCTCCATCAGGTTGCAAATCAAAAATAATTTTTATCTGCATCTACCTCTGAAAAAATATTTGGGCTTCTAGCTCTGTGTGGGACTTGTTCTATTAGTCCATCTATACTGACCTACATCAGGTTGCAAACTGAATATAATTTTTTTCTGCATCTAGCTCTGAAAAAATATTTGGCCTTCTAGCAGTGTGTGGGACTTTCTCTATTAGTCCATCTATACTGACCTCCATCAGGTTGCAAATTAAAAATAATTTTTATCTGCATCCAGCTCTGAAAAAATATTTGGCCTTCTAGCAGTGTGTGGGACATTCTCTATTAGTATATCTATACTGACCTCCATCAGGTTGCAAACTGAATATATTTTTTTTCTGCATCTACCTCTGAAAAAATATTGGGCTTCTAGCTGTGTGTGGGACTTGTTCTATTAATCCATCTATACAGACCTCCATCAGGTTGCAAACTGAATATAATTTTTTTCTGCATCTACCTCTGAAAAATTATTTGGGCTTCTAGTTGTGTGTGGGACTTGTTCTATTAGTCCATCTATACTGACCTCCATCAGGTTGCAAACTGAAAATAATTTTTATCTGCATCTACCTCTGAAAAAATATTTGGGCTTCTAGCTGTGTGTGGGACTTGTTCCATTAGTCCATCTATACTGACCTCCATCAGGTTGCAAACTGAATAAAAAATTTTTCTGCATCTAGCTCTGAAAAAATATTTGGCCTTCTAGCAGTGTGTGGGACTTTCTCTATTAGTCCATCTATACTGACCTCCATCAGGTTGAAAATTAAAAATAATTTTTATCTGCATTCAGCTCTGAAAAAATATTTGGCCTTCTAGCAGTGTGTGGGACTTTCTCTATTAGTCCATCTATACTGACCTTCATCAGGTTGCAAATTAAAAATAATTTTTATCTGCATCCAGCTCTGAAAAAATATTTGGCCTTCTAGCAGTGTGTGGGACTTTCTCTATTAGTCCATCTATACTGACCTCCATCAGGTTGCAAATTAAAAATAATTTTTTGTCTGCATCTAGCTCTGAAAAAATATTTGGCATTCTAGCAGTGTGTGGGACTTTCTCTATTAGTCCATCTATACTGACCTCCATCAGGTTGCAAACTGAATATATTTTTTTTTTGCATCTACCTCTGAAAAAATATTGGGCTTCTAGCTGTGTGTGGGACTTGTTATATTAATCCATCTATACAGACCTCCATCAGGTTGCAAACTGAATATAATTTTTTTCTGCATCTACCTCTGAAAAAATATTTGGGCTTCTAGCTGTGTGTGGGACTTGTTCTATTAGTCCATCTATACTGACCTCCATCAGGTTGCAAACTGAAAATAATTTTTTGTCTGCATCTAGCTCTGAAAAAATATTTGGCCTTCTAGCAGTGTGTGGGACTTTCTCTCTTAGTCCATCTATACTGACCTCCATCAGGTTGCAAATTAAAAATAATTTTTATCTGCATCCAGCTCTGAAAAAATATTTGGCCTTCTAGCAGTGTGTGGGACTTTCTCTATTAGTCCATCTATACTGACCTCCATCAGGTTGCAAATTAAAAATAACTTTTATCTGCATCCAGCTCTGAAAAAATATTTGGCCTTCTAGCAGTGTGTGGGACTTTCTCTATTAGTCCATCTATACTGACCTCCATCAGGTTGCAAATTAAAAATAATTTTTTGTCTGCATCTAGCTCTGAAAAAATATTTGGCCTTCTAGCAGTGTGTGGGACTTTCTCTATTAGTCCATCTATACTGACCTCCATCAGGTTGCAAACTGAATATATTTTTTTTTCTGCATCTACCTCTGAAAAAATATCTGGGCTTCTAGCTGTGTGTGGGACTTTCTCTATTAGTCCATCTATACTGACCTCCATCAGGTTGCAAATTGGATATAATTTTTTTCTGCATCTAACCCAGCCAATAGTTTTGGCCTAATACCACAGTTTGGCCACTCAGCTCTGCTCGGTTCCCATCCATTGTTTTTTTGTGCAAACAACTCCAGAGTTGTGAATTAGTTAACCACCAAAATGAGTGGAAAAAAGGCCTGCTGCTGGTGGAAAGGGGAATAGGCGTGTTGGGAAGGGGAAAAAAGGTTGTGTCCGTGGGGTAGGTGTTAAAGCAACAGTAACATCTGCAGAAGAAAGACCATCTTCCAGCCAAACTAAAATGTCTACTTCTTTTACCGGACAATGTGATAAGATCCCTTTCTTACGGCCACGCCAATCGCTACAAATTCCAGATGAGGCACAAAAACAGCAGGTGTTTCAACGGATATCAAGTGCTCCTTTAAGTGGGCTCGCCTCCACATCAACTTCAACATCACAAATACTCCAGTCCTCAAAGGTGTCACCCCAATCGCACTTGATTCCTCACAGCTCCCAAATCTCCAGCTGCCCGTCTGAGTATGAGGTAGAACAGATGGTTGAGTCTGCAGAGCTGTTTACTCATACTATAGCCTGGGAATCAGAGGTCGACTCCAGCGCTTCTGTGAATCCAGACGAGGAAATGATCTGCACTGATGCCCAGAATCTTTATGAATCGGATCCAGGACCAGACGCAGAAGGTTCTGACCATAATGTAGACCCTCATTCCCAAACTGTAACTCCTGTTGGTGGAGACAATGAGGAAGACGATGATGAGACTCAAATACCTGATTGGAGCGACAACTTTAGTTTTTTGTCAGGGCAGGAACAGGTTGGCTCTGAGGACGACGGGTGTGATAACGCACAGGGTGATGATGATGAGGTTGGAGATCCCACTTACTGTCAACCCACAGTCAGCCAAGAGATGAGGTCAGCAGAGGAGGTGGAGGAAGATGCTAGTGACGACGAGGTCAGGTTGCGCCTTCCTGGACAGAGACGTAGTACTGGAAGCACGTCAACAACTGCATCCTCAAACACAACTCTGCCTCTCACCACAAGTCGTGGTGGCTCTTCAGGTCGCATGGGTGCTAAGCCTTGCATAGCCTGGGCATTTTTTCAGATCGATAAAGATGACCCAACTCGTGTTATCTGTAAAATTTGTCAGCAAAAGCTAAGTAGAGGCCAAAAAATACATAGTTTGAGTACTTCATGCATGAAACGGCACATGAACATGAAGCATAAGTTGCAGTGGGAAGCTCAGTGTGCTACAATGCGGCCTAGCCGGCCGGGCCAACCGTCTGCCATATCTTGTGCATCCGCGGCCTCTTCATCCTCTGTGACTGGGGGGACAGCAGTCACACCTGTTTTGGGGCGCAGACCTGCCACCTCTTTACCCGCAACAGCCAGCGTGATTGGCAGGTCATCATTTTCTTTGGAGGTGGTAACACCAGCTGGTGTTGAGCGCTGTCCGACATCGATATCACCACCTTTGGATCAAGGCAACCTAACATGTCCGCCTGCATCTTCCTCACAGACCGGCAGTTTGCCGGGGACACCCTTATCAACCCCGTCTAAGCACAATAGCCAGCCCTCGGTCCCTCAGATGTGGACAAGTAAAAGACCATTTCCTCCTAGCCATGAGAAAGCAAAGAGGTTGAATTTCACCATCTGCAAGCTCTTGGCTACAGAAATGCTGCCTTTCCGCCTGGTGGACACAGAGGATTTTCGAGACCTTATGTCCGTCGCAGTGCCCCAGTACCAGATGCCCAGTCGGCACTACTTCTCAAAGAAAGGTGTGCCTGCGCTCCACCAGCATGTCGCACACAACATCACCGCTTCTTTGAGAAACTCTGTGTGTGACAGGGTGCATTTCACCACAGACACTTGGACGAGTAGGCATGGACAGGGGAGTTACATGTCGCTGACTGGGCACTGGGTAACTATGTTGACAGCAGGACAAGGGGCTGCTGTCCAAGTCTTGCCGTCCCCACGAGTTGTGCGTCAATCCTCTTTATCTCAAAGTTCCTCCACTGCTTCTGCCTCCTCAACCTCCTCTCGGTCTTCCACCTGCACCCAAAGCCTGTCTGGTCATGCCACAAGCTTTCTAACTGCGCAGAAGGGATCCTGCACACCTCCTTACTATGCTGGCAGTAGGGCTCAACGTCATCAGGCGGTTTTTACTTTGAAATGTCTGGGAAATGTGAGTCACACAGCTGAGGAGTTGTGGTCAGCTCTGGAGAACCAATTTCATGAATGGTTGTCTCCAATGGACCTGAAACCAGGGAAGGCCGTGTGCGACAATGCTGCAAACCTGGGTGCGGCCCTTCGCCGGGGCAATGTCACACACGTGCCTTGTATGGCTCACGTGTTGAACCTGGTTGTCCAGCAATTTTTAGCCCACTATCCCAGACTAGATGGCCTTCTGCAGAGGGCACGGTCGCTGTGTGCTCACTTCCGCCGTTTGCATCCCGCAGCTCAGCGACTAACATCTCTACAGAAGTCGTTGGGCCTGCCACTTCACCGGCTAAAATGCGATGTGCCTACCCAGTGGAATTCAACTCTGCACATGTTGCAGCGACTGTGGCAGCACCGACAAGCCCTGGTGCAATACGTTCTGACGTATAGCCTGGGCCAACGAGATCCAGAGGTGGGGCAAATCACGCTGGAGGAGTGGTCTCTGATCAGGGACCTATGCACCCTTCTGCACAGTTTTTAAATGGCGACGAAGATGTTTAGTGCTGACGATGCCATTATCAGCATGACTATTCCAGTGATTTACATGCTGGAGCACATGTTAAACAGAATTCGGAGTCAGGTGGTGGCACAAGAGGAGGTGGAGAAAGTAGAGGAGGAGGAGTTGTATGCGGAAGGGCTAACATCTGCAAGGTCCAGACGGTCGGCAGCACCAAGGAAGCAGGCATGTGAGGGTGGGGTAGATGGTTTTACCAGGGCACATGGTAGCAGCCAAACTAGTGAGGAAGGTGCAGGAGCCCAGGAAGAAGTGGAGGACGAACTGATGGAAGACTCATCAGATGAGGGAGACCTTGATCACATTTCTGTTGTGCGAGGTTGGGGGGAGAGGACAGAGGAAGGAAGCATGATTGTTACCTCGCCACCAACACAACAGGGACTTGGTGCTCCTGGATGCGCAACACACATGAGTGCCTTCTTGCTGCACTACCTGCAACATGACCCTCGAATTGTGAGAATTAGAAATAATCCTGACTACTGGGTTGCCACACTGTTAGATCCCCGGTACAAAAGTAAATTTGCAGAAATTATTCCTGCCATAGAAAGGGATGCACGCATGCAGGAGTATCAGCAGAGACTGTTGCAGAATCTTACATGTGCTTTTCCACAAAACACCAGTGGTGCACGTAGTGAATCTCACAGTTCCAACTTGCCAACCGTGGGACTGTCAAGTGTTCAGCACTCAAACCGTAACAGAACCACAGTATCTGCTGGTAACATCAATTTTGCGGAATCCTTTCACCACTTTTTTAGCCCATCCTTTGCAAGGCCACAGGAGACAAGAAGTCTGACACATAGTCAACGCCTAGAGACGATGGTACAGGAGTATCTCCAAGTAAACATTGAAGCCATGACTGTGTCACTGGACCCTTGCTCTTTTTGGGCTTCCAATCTGGATAAATGGCCGGAGCTAGCCACTTACGCCTTGGAGATCTTGTCATGCCCCGCAGCCAACGTTCTGTCTGAACGTGTGCTCAGCGCTGCTGGTGGTATGCTGACAGATAAGCGCACGCGGCTCTCCACTGATAATGTAGACAGACTCACGTTCATAAAGATGAACAAATCATGGATCCAAAACGACTTTTCTACCCCTGTGTCATCCTGGGGAGAGTAAAAGCTTGATGATTGGTTAAAATCACCCTACCAACCGTTTTAAGCTTTCAAATTACTAATCATGTTTATCTGTATCTTGACTGGAAAATAATTTGGGCTTTGTAGCAGTGTGCAGCACTGATCCTATTAGCCCATATATACTAAGCTCCACCAGATTTAAAATTAATAATAATTTTAGCTGCATCTAGCCCGGAAAATAATTTTGGGGCTCCGAGATGCGCAAGACACATAAGTGCCTTCTTGCTGCACTACCTGCAACATGACCCTCATATTGTCAGAATTCGAAGTAATCATGACTACTGGGTTGCCACACTCTTAGATCCCCCAAACTTTTCAATCAACCTTTTCATTTTAATAAAGACCAAAAAAATGGTCATTTTTGAAATTATAAGCATTAGCAGGTTATTAGAAACTGAAATCAAACAGTTTTCAACTCAAAACTTTATTCTAGGTGATGTTACATTTTCACATAGGACCCCTTGTTCGAAAGGAGCTTCTGAACTCTCTCGTCCATTGAATTTGTCAGGTTTTGGATGGTTTCTGCTTCAATTGTTTTGCATGAGGACAGAATACCCTCCCAGAGCTGTTGCTTAGATGTGAACTGCCTCCCGCCATCATGGACACTCCTTTTGATGATGCTCCAGAGGTTCTGAATGGGGTAGAGGTCAGGGGAGCATGGGGGTCACACCATAAGTTTGTCCCCTTTTATGCCCATATCAGCCAGAGATGCAGATGTTTTATGTGCAGCATGAGATGGTGCATTATCATGCAAAAAAATGATCTTGCTGTGAAATACATGGTTCTTCTTCTTGAACCATGGCAGGAAGTGCTGTTTGAGAAAATCCACATACATTATGGAGTTCATCTTTAGCGCCTTCAGGGATCCTAAAGGGGCCGACAATCTCTCTCCCCATGATTCCAGCCCAAAACATTACTCCACCTCCTCCTTGTTGGCGCTGTAGCCGTGTTTGCGTGGGGTGTCCATCAACCAGCCATCCTCCACTCCATCCATCTGGACCATCGAGCGCTGCACGGCACTCATCCGTGAACAAAACAGTTTTGAAATCAGTCTTCATGTAATGTTTGGCCCACTGGAGCGGTTTCTGCTTCTGTGAAGTGGATAGAGGAGGTTGACAGGATGGCAAATGCAGAGCTGCAAACCTCTGAAGGACCCTGCATCTTGTTGTTCGGGGGACGTTGGAGGCACCAGCAGCTTCAAAAACTTGTCTGCTGCTTTGACAAGGCTTTTTTGCCGCTGCTCTTTTAACCTGACGTAATTGCCTGTAGGAAAGAGTCCTCAATTTGCCCTTATCAGCACGCAGACATGTGTACTGTGAATCAGCTACAAACTTCTTGATTGCCAAGACACTTCATCCTGATCATCGCACAATGTTGATTGTAGTCATGCCTTGACCTAAACACTCCACAATTTGTTGCTTCTCAGCAGCCGACACATCCTTTTTCTTTCCCATTTTGGCAGAAAATGTAGGCTGCTTAATAATGTGAGACAGCCTTCTTAAGTAGTCTTGCCTTTCATTGGACACACCTGCCAAACTAATTAGCACAGGTGTCTGCAATTGCTTACAGTGATATAAAGAGCCCTGACACACATCACCATAAATGAGTTTAACTGACAAACAAACAAATTCTTCCCTTATCACTCCTAAACACTTTTTGCATAATAATTTGGAACACAGTGTACATGTGCTTTTCCACAAAACACCAGTGGTTCACGTAGTGAATCTTACAGTTCTAACTTGCCAACCGTGGTCTGTATGGAGTTGTTCAATAAAGGGCCCAAAATTAAGATAACATAGATGGGAGAGGTCTCTATGAATAGGAATTCCTAAGTATTTGATACCCTGTGAGGGCCAGGCAAAGGGAAAGTTGGACTGGATGGAGTCCTATATGGATTTGGGGAGGGAGACATCGAGGGCCTCAGACTTCGCTGCATTGATTTTAAAATTTGACCATGTAACAAAGTGATCTATTTCAGCCATAACAGCATGGATGGATATATGTGATTGAGTGATATATACTAGTACATCATCAGCAAATAGAGAGCACTTGTACTCGGTGCCTCCCACCTCAATCCACCTAATATTGGGGTTATGGCGAATTGATGAGAGCAGGTGCTCCGTCACTAGGATGTATAAGAGAGGGGACAGAGGACATCCCTGCCTTGTACCATTGGTGATTGTGAAAGGTGATGAAAATGTTCTGATGCACCCCCTGGGCCTTGGGACACCCGGAGCCGGACCCTTTTTGGTGGATGCTGGTGGTTGCAGTCTTCGTGGCGGCGACCCGGTTCTGTGGCTCAGGGTGGTCAAACCAGTGGCGGAACTATTTATGTGGTTTTGATGTTTAAATGTCCGACTACGCCACCCGTGCATTGCGGTCAGAGTGAACCGCCGCTGCAGGGCAGACCGCTGAGGCTGGTGTTGTGGGTGCAGCAGAGCGTAGCATAACTCCCCACGGGAGGAGTATAGCCTCAGGGCAGTGTATGCGGAGGATGGGGGTGATGGTGCAGGGCAGCAGCAGTAACGACACGGAGTCAGTGATGCAGTCCAGGGCCTTTACTCACAGTTCTTATTATCCAGACCACGTCTGCAGGTAACGGCTGCCCACGTCGTACTGTGCTCACCAGGTGAGGAGCTCAGACAACTCCCAGATAACTTTGGAGCGCTTCACAGGACCCCCTTTGTGTGTCCTTTGTCTGGCCTTTCTTACCAACCCTTCTGTCCGGCTGCCTCGGGCCTCCTCTTGGTAAACTTGGCACCAGTTTCCCTGACCCTATGTGCTGCCCTCCTAGCGGGTGTAGCGAGGGGCTGCGCCACATAAAATGTCACAGCCTCCGGTTTCTAGCTGAGGGTCATTTCCTGCCTCCACTAGATTCGGGGACCGGTCTCCCCCTTTGGCCTGACCCCTCCATGCAGGTGGATTCGGGCGTGCTGTGGCGACTCGCCCGTCCGCACCCCTGGGATCCCTTCGTTCCTCGTTCCTGGAGCATTCTCCGCTCCTCTTCCTTCCTTCTCCCTCTTCCAGGTCTGGGCCTCTGTTACTAGGCCCGCCTCCGGAGCAGAGCTCATGCAGAGCCCCTGCTCCCTGCCACTTCTGCTCAGACTTCTCTGCACTGAACTAAGATGGTGCCCACCTTTTATACTCCCTTCTCAATGCACCCAGGAACTGCTTCCTCCCCGCTTCTGCACTACAGGGTTCCCCTTCCTCAGTGTTCCCTCCCCCCACTCCAGCCAGGGACTGTCGTGCCCATCTCAGGGGCATATTGGTCGCCCTGCCCCACGGCAATGTGGTGTAATGCATGCAGGTGTCGGGTCCTGATCCACACTCCATCCTTACCTGAGAGTGAGGTATCACACCTCTGGGTGAGGTGCAATACCTCTGTAGCAACCGAGCCCTCAGGGTGCTACAGTTCCATTGCGATACAGGGCCGTGATTTTGGCTATAAAAGGGTCCCCTAGACCCCTACCCCAAGCTTTTTAAGAGAATCATATATGGCGTGCCAGGAGACTCTATGGAATGCTTTCTCAGCATCCAACGAGAGTATCTAATTACAAATTTTTAACTGCATCTAGCCCAGGAAATACTTTGTGCCTAGTAGCAGTGTCTGCTAGTCAGCGGATTATCCCGGCTGTTAAGCAAGCTACACCACCTGTAGTTTGGACACTTAATGTTTTCAAAGGAAATGTTTCGGGACCACGGGATACTGAGTGAAGAGCATCAGGAGGCACCCCAAGGCATAGGGCCTGGGACTGGCAGTAGGATGCCTTGCGGTGGACAGCCGAGCTCGATCCTTATAAAAGCTTTTTAACTGCAGCAGCTTTAGTGGACGCTACTGGAGCTGGAATTACGCGGCTGCTGGCATGAGACTTGCCCTCCAATAGATCCTTGTAAATGGATTTAAAGTGTATTCATTCAAATTAGAGAGACAATTTAAATTAAAAAGCTTAGAGCTGCCTCCACCACAGGGGGGCTCGCTCGACCCACCAGCGGACAGGCACCAGTATTGGGAGAGGGGGGCTGGCCGTCAGGGTTCACCGCGGCTCTGGCACAAACCCGGCGACACGGAGGTGGCACGGGCAGGAGCGGACTGAACGTGTCGGCTTCTCACTTTTTGGATTTTAGAAGGGCATGACATGCCTATATCTGTGTCTCCCCCTCCTTTTACTCCTCCACCTCTTTTCTTTTCTCATGACTATATGTACTTGTCACTTTTCCATGTGTGAGTTGTGTCTTCTGAGCAGTTTGTCAGCTTTTGGACACCTTTGAAGGTGTTTTCTATGTGTTTCTATGTGTTTTTGTTTGCCTGCCATTGGTTTTAACGGTGTTCGAAGGTGTTCGACGAACAGTTCGACGAACAGTTCGGCGAACACACGGGTGTTCGACGAACCAAACCGAACTCGAACACTACGGGGGTGGCTCAACACTAGTACCGAGCAGTGTCGAACATGTTCGCTCAACACTAATCCTAATCTAAGAGCATGTATGTTAAGGTGGTTTAATGATTAAACCCTTACTTGCTTGTATAAATCTGATTTGTTGTTTTAGAGAAATCTATAGTTGAAATTATTTGCCAAGCCAATGAGTCGCATGTGCAATGGGTGGGCACTGCACTTGAAGCTCTACTGCTTCTCTCCCTAACCTCCGGCAGCTGCCTGCCATCTGTTTTGTTATGGGTCTGGGTGGTGGAACCTCTGTGCTTCGGTGCCAGAAGGGACCAGAGGGGCTTGACTAGGTGCCCACTCGAACAGACCCAGGTCACACGGTGGCTTAGTCGACTCCTTGAACCAGGGAGGGACCGGGCAGGTGACCCAGGTGCCACTCTGGGACCGACCTTGTGTGAGAGCAGGTGACTCCCACGGGTCAGATGACAGGAGCTGACCGGTACAGCGGATGAGCACGGCAGGAAGGCTGGTGGGTGATCCAGGTAGATAAGCAGGCAGGTACGGCGGATAGCCAGACAGGGGCTCTGGGTAGGCAGCTGGCGGGCACGGCAGGTTACTTGGCAGGTGCTCCGGGTTAGCAGGCTGATGGACACAGCTAGTTACTAGGCAGGTGCTCCGGGTAGGCAGGCTGGCGGGCACGGCAGGTAACTGGCTGGTGTTCCAGGTAGGCAGGTCTCACAGGCATGGCAGGTAACTGGCAGGTGCTCCAGGTAACCAGGCTGACGGGCATGGCAGGTAACTGGCAGGTGCTCCAAGTAAGCAGGCTGGCGGGCATGGCTGTAGACAGAATGGTGGGCAGAACTGTTAGACAGACTGGCGGGCTGGACTGACAGGCAGACTGGCGGGCAGGACTGACAGACAGCTCGACCTGAGGGCTGAGGAAAGTGTTAGCACACAAACAACAACCTTGCACAGGCACCTCCATTTTGGAGGAGGTGCCTTATATAGAAGAAGTCCTCCGGCCATTGGCCGGTGACTCTTTAGGACTGCGCGTGCAGCCCCTTTAAGAGGGAGGGAGCGCGCCTGTGCCCTAAGCACAGTGCCTGGGAAGCTTCGCGCGATGTGTGCCACAGCAGCAGCAGGGGAGCAGGAAGACTGTACCGGGACCGCAGCGGTGAGGGGAGCGGCGTCTCTGCCCGACAGGAGGCAGAGATCCCGATGCTACATGTTTGAGATTGACAGGTCACGCATGCTTCAGTGACCTGTCAGTCAGAGACAGGAGGAAGACAGACGACAAGAGAACATGCAGAGAGGCCAGAGACCTGTATGTGTTTTGCACCTAACAGTCACAAGTAGCTTGTGTCAGTCATTTCAGATGAATGTTAAAGAAATAATGCCTGAAAATTATATTTAATGAGAACTGGATATTTTTTTATTATTATTTTTAGCATGTGTTTTAGGTTTCACAAGATCCCCTTGTTAGAGACAAGGAACTTACATCATGCTGAGGGGGGTTGGTGTTCCCTGAATATAATATTACAGATGAAAACATGTTGTTTCACGTGTGATAAATCTCGTTCATCATGTCAAATTAACTTGCAATTTGATTGTAACTGACATACCTCTGCGATGTTGCATTGAAAGCAAAATTACAGAAAAAACTACTATCTGATTCATTTGATGTGTGGATGCAGCATATCTTGCCAAACTTTTCCTTTCTTTGATATCCATCTGTATTTGCAAAGTTTCACATAGATGCTTTAGAGCATTAAAAATTGTTTCAAAGAGTGCATAGCTCTTTAATCAATTTATGCAAGGAAAGGCAAAGAAAAAAAATATAAACGGGGCTTATCAAAAGTGTCTAGCAGAATAACAGCTACCAATTACAGTGCAGCGTTTACATCTTTTCTAGGCCAGTTTAACATATAAAAGCTAAGTTCACATTGATTTCCATGGGTCAGTTTTTTTTTTATTATTTTAGGCACCATTGATAAAGCTCATTCATCCTTTTTTTTAAACTGCAGAAATAAGTTAAAATTCAGAAAATAAATAACAATTATTTTGCCTTTTCCACATCCTAGGAGTTAATAATCAAATCATTGGTATTTTTTCAACAAACATAAATCAACATGTAAAAGTCATGAGTGAAGTAAGAATTAATTATATTTTTTAAATTATAGCAGTTATTTTTTTTTCCTTTTCGCATATCTTTAGCAAAAATAGGACTACTTTAGATGCAACAGAATAAATATTGTAAAGATTCAGTAAAATTTCCTCTTTAAGTAATCTGGGCATGACTTATCATAACTTCTATATATTGTTGTACAGTTTTTATATCTGGAACCATTGTTCTTAATGAGACAAAAAACTAAAAATCATTGATTGCATTTTCAAGTGTAGCAAGGGCAGTAACTCATAGAATCCAATTAGGACCAATTCACCAATAAAGGGGCTGTCCAGCCTGAGGTTGCAAGTTTGCAGTCGATCTATATGTCTATAAGACTACAGACATGTGAATTCTCACACCACTGGCGCCGGAAGAGAGAGGTCATGTAACCGCAAGTATGTGATTTGTATACTTCCGACCACATTCCGACAAGACGTGTCCAGTCTTGTTCACTTCATTTGCATTGAGCAAGGATGTGCATGTTCAATCGGCACATGACTGCATGTCTGCAAATAGCATACTTGCGGTCATGCTCCTGGTGCCTGCAATGGAGAATCCTCACAGCACACAGTGCACATGCTGTGAGGATTCACAAGTCTTCAGTCATACATAGTGACTGCTAGTTTTATAGGGTGCCTAGTTTTTATTTTATTTGCTTTATTAGCGATTTAGATACCACTCAATAATACATTATGCAACAAATACGAAAGAACTCCAAGAGAAGCGTAGCAAAGTCATGTAAAGAGTAACCATATTATTTTATTTTATGCTACTATGTGGACTATTCTATAGACCAACCGCTCTATACACTATACAAAAGGGGAGTGACCCGAAGGTCAAAAATGAGCGATACTGGGTCATCAATAAGTAGAAAAATATAATACCTTTATTGATAACATGATTACAAATAGATAGAATGAAGTGCATCAGACAAATACATAATAAAAACAACAACTAAGGCGCTCATAGTTGCAGATACTGGACTAATGTATTAAATATAGGGACAATGGATATACACAGTATACAGTGCAAATATGATAAATCATGTGCTGTACATAGGTTATATGGCTACATGTGATCAATTTACATACATTATATTGTGTCATATAAATGTAACAGTATCACCATTGCATTGTGTTACCTCAATAACTTGGAGTTGAAACCAGCCATGTAGTGCACCTCCCCGACGCGCGTTTTGGCGTAAGCCTTTCTCAAGGGGTGCCTATCCTTTGTAATGGTCTGCTATAAATAGGGTCCGAAGGAGTTATCACACGTGTGCAAGGGTGGGAACACCCCCAATAAAGCACCGCAGGTGCTAAGGTGATGTGAAGGGCGCAATCACCGGAGTTTTGTCCCTTGCACATGTTTGTACTGGTATTAGCCGCATACCTGGAAGTAGCGCGGCTTATTATGTAGTGCGCATGTCCTCGATGACACTGGTTGCGTCACCGATAGTGACGCAATACGCGTCACATACCTCAGATCCCACACCGCACATGTCCATGTGTGACGTCACCGTTACTAAGGCACCCATGAGGCGTCGACATCACAAAATATGCCGAGAGCCCACCGATGCAGAGGGACCATGACACCACAGCATTCAGACATCGCGGTGCATGCAGACCAAGGTTACAAAAGGGGCAATCGTTTTTACAATAGTGGATGGGAAATATAGATAGGGAACGTGAAACATAGATGGAAAAACACACAATGATCATCAAGAAAGTTAATTAATTGATCAACAAAACCATTAAAAAAAAGACATAACAAACCAGACATGTAATAGGTCCCCGTAAATTCAATTGAATATATAGATGGATAAAGTCCATATATGCAATGCCCATTGATATGTCGTATCTTTATGTGTACTGCAGGCCATACCAAAAAAAATAAAAAAAATTATGAAGTAACCATTAATCACATCTATTCATCATATTATAATTATATATATATGGCGACCATACAAGAGAATCGCATTTCAGTGTGTGACAATGCAATGTGATTACATTACATAAAGTGCATATGCCCTGTACAATATATATTCCATACCTATTAAAAAGTACGAGGTTATCAACATGTAATATGTCAAACATCTATGTTATTGTAATTTAAATGATTAGCAGAGCATGGCACTTCATGTCACATACATGAAGCAGCACAAATGTAAAACCAAGGATAATTATATTGCTTTTTTCTTATTGTTCTTATTCATGCTTTGGTTCATTAGTTTCATCAAATTCATTTCCACGTCCACTCTTTATTCCATCCATTCTTTTTATACTCTTTGATAACCATCATGGGTAGTGATGAAAAAATATAACAAAAACGAACGGGTGCAAGATGATATATATGACCTATTGTAAATAGAACATAAAAATATATTAAAACCATTATTAAAACATATATATGTCAAGATGTAACACTGGACATCAAGCAGGCTGGGAACTACAAGAAAGTGATGAAGCTGATGTTTTCATTTAATCCAGATGGATGCAGCGTTTTAAGTGTCCAAATCTATCTGGATTCCATTTGTGCAAAAAGTTGGGAAACAGGGCCTCCACATATATTGCCCACAATATTGTCAATACCTCTCACTCTTAATAGCCTTACATCACAGGTATGATGGAGTTTAAAGTGTCGCATAGTTTTTAAGGTGGATGTGTTCACATGGTCCATTGCCGCCACAATGGCCAACACATGCTCACGAACACATACCTTGAATTGTCGTGTGGTGAGACCAATATATGTGAGATTGCGCAGGTACGTAGCATAATAAATGACATTACGTGTCTGACATTATATGAATTTCTTAATAGAACAAGTACATGAACCATCTGAATTTGAGAAACTATTACAGCGATCTATATTGGAACATGCGACACAATGGCCACATGGACTACATCCACGCTGAATTGGAATCACATCAAAAAGAGATTGTGTTGGTATACCCTCGTAATGACTCCGTACGAGATGGTCCCTCAGATTTTTCGCTCGCCTAAACATTATCGCTGGTTTATCAGGGATATATTTTGCATGGATCGGATCTGCTCTAGAGATGAGCGTTGTTCTACTCGAACTGTTCGCCAATCTCAAATTCGAGCTGTTTTGGGCGGTGTTCGAGCCGTTCGGCGAACACGAACAATTTGAGAAAAATTCGGCTGTTCGAGGTTATGTTCGATAACTGTTCGTGCACCAAAATCATAACTGGATTTTTTCTCAGTAATGATGAAAATTAATGTTAATACGCAGTTTGAGTGTACAGCGGGGCGGGGGGAGGGGCAGGGGATGGATCTCTGCAGGAACAATGAAGATCTCCATTTTTTTTTCTCTTTCCCGCATTTGCAGTGGGGAGGTGCAATCTGTCAGCCTATCAGCAGCGCACACACGGAGCGAAGTGCTTTTTTTCACACAAGCAAGGGCATGTGTGATTGGCAGTGTATGTCACATGTCCTTGCCCTATAAGACCAAGCCATTTTCCCCGTCGCCACCATTTTCTCACTGCTGCAGCTGCGTGTTAGACGGCACCGCTGTTGCTGTGTGCGCTATACCTTGTTAATTTCAAGCCAATTTTCGCACAAATATACAGATAGCTTGGGAGTAGGGAATAGTTGTGATTGCAGTCCTTTTAAGGACTAGGTTACAGCATTTCCTATGACTTTTATCAGGCAGGTCTGTGCTCTTAAATAGATAGATTGTGGGAGTAAAGACTAATTGTAATTGGAGTCCTTTTCAGGACTAGGTTACATCAGTTCCTATCAGTTTTTGCCAGGCAGGTCTGTGCCAGTGCTGTGCAAGTTTTTTTCACAGCATTTGGCTGAATCTAGCAAAGCTAATCCTTTTTGGCCTATTGCAGAGTGTGTTAGTCAGTGGAGTAGCCTATCTGTGTTGCAAGATATACCACCTGTGTATAGAATACCAATTTTTTTACTGCACCTAGTGAAGTAAAATCTTTTGGGCATAGCATCATTCTATTAGTCCATCTATACTGACCTCCATCAGGTTGCAAATTGAATAAAAAAATTTTCTGCATCTAGCTCTGAAAAAATATTTGGGCTTCTAGCGGTGTGTGGGACTTGGTCTATTAGTCCATCTATACTGACCTCCATCAGGTTGCAAATTAAAAATAATTTTTTTCTGCATCTAGCTCTGAAAAAATATTTGGGCTTCTAGCAGTGTGTGGGACTTGGTCTATTAGTCCATCTATACTGACCTCCATCAGGTTGCAAATTAAAAATAATTTTTTTCTGCATCTAGCTCTGAAAAAATATTTGGGCTTCTAGCAGTGTGTGGGACTTGGTCTATTAGTCCATCTATACTGACCTCCATCAGGTTGCAAATTAAAAATAATTTTTTTCTGCATCTAGCTCTGAAAAAATATTTGGGCTTCTAGCAGTGTGTGGTACTTGGTCTATTAGTCCATCTATACTGACCTCCATCAGGTTGCAAATTGAATAAAAAAATTTTCTGCATCTAGCTCTGAAAAAATATTTGGGCTTCTAGCGGTGTGTGGGACTTGGTCTATTAGTCCATCTATACTGACCTCCATCAGGTTGCAAATTAAAAATAATTTTTTTCTGCATCTAGCTCTGAAAAAATATTTGGGCTTCTAGCAGTGTGTGGGACTTGGTCTATTAGTCCATCAATACTGACCTCCATCAGGTTGCAAATTAAAAATAATTTTTTTCTGCATCTAGCTCTGAAAAAATATTTGGGCTTCTAGCAGTGTGTGGGACTTGGTCTATTAGTCCATCTATACTGACCTCCATCAGGTTGCAAATTAAAAATAATTTTTTTCTTCATTTAGCTCTGAAAAAATATTTGGGCTTCTAGCAGTGTGTGGGACTTGTTCTATTAGTCCTTCTATACTGACCTCCAGCAGGTTGCAAATTGAATATAATTTTTTTCTGCATCTAGCTCTGAAAAAATATTTGGGCTTCTAGCGGTGTGTGGGACTTGGTCTATTAGTCCATCTATACTGACCTCCATCAGGTTGCAAATTAAAAATAATTTTTTTCTGCATCTAACCCAGCCAATAGTTTTGGCCTAATACCACAGTTTGGCCACTCAGCTCTGCTCGGTTACCATCCATTGTTTTTTTGTGCAAACAACTCCAGAGTTGTGAATTAGTTAACCACCAAAATGAGTGGAAAAAGGCCTGCTGCTGGTGGAAAGGGGAATAGGCGTGTTGGGAAGGGGAAAAAAGGTTGTGTCCGTGGGGTAGGTGTTAAAGCAACAGTAACATCTGCAGAAGAAAGACCATCTTCCAGCCAAACTAAAATGTCTACTTCTTTTAGCGGACAATGTGATAAGATCCCTTTCTTACGGCCACGCCAATCGCTACAAATTCCAGATGAGGCACAAAAACAGCAGGTGCTTCAACGGATATCAAGTGCTCCTTTAAGTGGGCTCTCCTCCACATCAACTTCAACATCACAAATACTCCAGTCCTCAAAGGTGTCACCCAAATCGCACTTGCTTCCTCACAGCTCCCAAATCTCCAGCTGCCCGTCTGAGTATGAGGTAGAACAGATGGTTGAGTCTGCAGAGCTGTTTACTCATACTATAGCCTCGGAATCAGAGGTCGACTCCAGCGCTTCTGTGAATCCAGACGAGGAAATGATCTGCACTGATGCCCAGAATCTTTATGAGTCGGATCCAGGACCAGACGCAGAAGGTTCTGACCATAATGTAGACCCTCATTCCCAAACTGTAACTCCTGTTGGTGGAGACAATGAGGAAGACGATGATAAGACTCAAATACCTGATTGGAGCGACAACTTTAGTTTTTTGTCAGGGCAGGAACAGGTTGGCTCTGAGTACGACGGGTGTGATAACGCACAGGGTGATGATGATGAGGTCGGAGATCCCACTTACTGTCAACCCACAGTCAGCCAAGAGATGAGGTCAGCAGAGGAGGTGGAGGAAGATGCTAGTGACGACGAGGTCAGGTTGCGCCTTCCTGGACAGAGACGTAGTACTGGAAGCACGTCAACAACTGCATCCTCAAACACAACTCTGCCTCTCACCACAAGTCGTGGTGGCTCTTCAGGTCGCATGGGTGCTAAGCCTTGCATAGCCTGGGCAATTTTTCAGATCGATAAAGATGACCCAACTCGTGTTATCTGTAACATTTGTCAGCAAAAGCTAAGTAGAGGCCAAAAAATACATAGTTTGAGTACTTCATGCATGAACCGGCACATGGACATGAAGCATAAGTTGCAGTGGGAAGCTCAGTGTGCTACAATGCGGTCTAGCCGGCCGGGCCAACCACCGTCTGCCATATCTTGTGCATCCGCGGCCTCTTCATCCTCTGTGACTGGGGGGACAGCAGTCACATCTGTTTTGGGGCGCAGACCTGCCACCTCTTTACCCGCAACAGCCAGCGTGATTGGCAGGTCATCATTTTCTTTGGAGGTGGTAACACCAGCTGGTCTTGAGCGCTGTCCGACATCGATAGCACCACCTTTGGATCAAGGCAACCTAACATGTCCGCCTGCATCTTCCTCACAGACCGGCAGTTTGCCGGGGACACCCTTATCAACCCCGTCTAAGCACAATAGCCAGCCCTCGGTCCCTCAGATGTGGACAAGTAAAAGACCATTTCCTCCTAGCCATGAGAAAGCTAAGAGGTTGAATTTCACCATCTGCAAGCTCTTGGCTACAGAAATGCTGCCTTTCCGCCTGGTGGACACAGAGGATTTTCGAGACCTTATGTCCGTCGCAGTGCCCCAGTACCAGATGCCCAGTCGGCACTACTTCTCAAAGAAAGGTGTGCCTGCGCTCCACCAGCATGTCGCACACAACATCACCGCTTCTTTGAGAAACTCTGTGTGTGACAGGGTGCATTTCACCACAGACACTTGGACGAGTAGGCATGGACAGGGGCGTTACATGTCGCTGACTGGGCACTGGGTAACTATGGTGACAGCAGGACAAGGGGCTGCTGTCCAAGTCTTGCCGTCCCCACGAGTTGTGCGTCAATCCTCTTTATGTCATTTTTCCTCCACTGCTTCTGCCTCCTCAACCTCCTCTCGGTCTTCCACCTGCACCCAAAGGCTGTCTGGTCATGCCACAAGCTTTCTAAATGCGCAGAAGGGATCCTGCACACCTCCTTACTATGCTGGCAGTAGGGCTCAACGTCATCAGGCGGTTTTTACATTGAAATGTCTGGGAAATGTGAGTCACACAGCTGAGGAGTTGTGGTCAGCTCTGGAGAACCAATTTCATGAATGGTTGTCTCCACTGGACCTGAAACCAGGGAAGGCCGTGTGCGACAATGCTGCAAACCTGGGTGCGGCCCTTCGCCGGGGCAATGTCACACACGTGCCTTGTATGGCTCACGTGTTGAACCTGGTTGTCCAGCAATTTTTAGCCCACTATCCCAGACTAGATGGCCTTCTGCAGAGGGCACGGTCGCTGTGTGCTCACTTCCGCCGTTCGCATCCCGCAGCTCAGCGACTTACATCTCTACAGAAGTCGTTGGGCCTGCCACTTCACCGGCTAAAATGCGATGTGCCTACCCGGTGGAATTCAACTCTGCACATGTTGCAGCGACTGTGGCAGCACCGACAAGCCCTGGTGCAATACGTTCTGACGTATAGCCTGGGCCAACGAGATTCAGAGGTGGGGCAAATCACGCTGGAGGAGTGGTCTCAGATCAGGGACCTATGCACCCTTCTGCACAGTTTTGAAATGGCGACGAAGATGTTTAGTGCTGACGATGCCATTATCAGCATGACTATTCCGGTGATTTACATGCTGGAGCACATGTTAAACAGAATTCGGAGTCAGGTGGTGGCACAAGAGGAGGTGGAGGAAGTAGAGGAGGAGGAGTTGTATGCGGAAGGGCTAACATCTGCAAGGTCCAGACGGTCGGCAGCACCAAGGCGGCAGGCATGTGAGGGTGGGGGAGATGATTTTACCAGGGCGCATGGTAGCAGCCAAACTAGTGAGGAAGGTGCAGGAGCCCAGGAAGAAGTGGAGGACGAACTGATGGAAGACTCATCAGATGAGGGAGACCTTGATCACATTTCTGTTGTGCGAGGTTGGGGGGAGAGGACAGAGGAAGGAAGCATGATTGCTACCTCGCCACCAACACAACAGGGACTTGGTGCTCCTGGATGCGCAACACACATGAGTGCCTTCTTGCTGCACTACCTGCAACATGACCCTCGAATTGTGAGAATTAGAAATAATCCTGACTACTGGGTTGCCACACTGTTAGATCCCCGGTACAAAAGTAAATTTGCAGAAATTATTCCTGCCATAGAAAGGGATGCACGCATGCAGGAGTATCAGCAGAGACTGTTGCAGAATCTTACATGTGCTTTTCCACAAAATACCAGTGGTGCACGTAGTGAATCTCACAGTTCCAACTTGCCAACCGTGAGACCGTCAAGTGTTCAGCACTCAAACCGTAACAGAACCACAGTATCTGCTGGTAACATCAATTTTGCGGAATCATTTCACCACTTTTTTAGCCCATCCTTTGCAAGGCCACTGGAGACAAGAAGTCTGACACATAGTCAACGCCTAGAGACGATGGTACAGGAGTATCTCCAAGTAAACATTGAAGCCACGACTGTGTCACTGGACCCTTGCTCTTTTTGGGCTTCCAATCTGGATAAATGGCCGGAGCTAGCCACTTACGCCTTGGAGATCTTGTCATGCCCCGCAGCCAGCGTTCTGTCTGAACGTGTGTTCAGCGCTGCTGGTGGTGTGCTGACAGATAAGCGCACGCGGCTCTCCACTGATAATGTAGACAGACTCACGTTCATAAAGATGAACAAATCATGGATCCGAAACGACTTTTCTACCCCTGTGTCATCCTGGGGAGAGTAAAAGCTTGATGATTGGTTAAAATCACCCTACCAACCGTTTTAAGCTTTCAAATTACTAATCATGTTTATCTGTATCTTGACTGGAAAATAATTTGGGCTTTGTAGCAGTGTGCAGCACTGATCCTATTAGGCCATCTATAATAAGCTTCACCAGATTTAAAATTAAAAATAATTTTTAGCTGCATCTAGCCCGGAAAATAATTTTGGGGCTCCGAGATGCGCAAGACACATAAGTGCCTTCTTGCTGCACTACCTGCAGCATGACCCTCATATTGTCAGAATTCGAAGTAATCATGACTACTGGGTTGCCACACTCTTAGATCCCCCAAACTTTTCGATCAACCTTTTCATTTTAATAAAGACCAAAAAAATGGTCATTTTTGAAATTATAAGCATTAGCAGGTTGTTAGAAACTGAAATCAAACAATTTTCAACTCAAAACTTTATTCTAGGTGATGTTACATTTTCACATAGGACCCCTTGTTCGAAAGGAGCTTCTGAACTCTCTCGTCCATTGAATTTGTCAGGTTTTGGATGGTTTCTGCTTCAATTGTTTTGCATGAGGACAGAATACCCTCCCAGAGCTGTTGCTTAGATGTGAACTGCCTCCCGCCATCATAGACACTCCTTTTAATGATGCTCCAAAGGTTCTGAATGGGGTACAGGTCAGGGGAGCATGGGGGTCACACCATAAGTTTGTCCCCTTTTATGCCCATATCAGCCAGAGATGCAGATGTTTTATGTGCAGCATGAGATGGTGCATTATCATGCAGAAAAATGATCTTGCTGTGAAATACACGGTTCTTCTTCTTGAACCATGGCAGGAAGTGCTGTTTGAGAAAATCCACATACATTATGGAGTTCATCTTTAGCGCCTTTAGGGATCCTAAAGGGGCCGACAATCTCTCTCCCCATGATTCCAGCCCAAAACATTACTCCACCTCCTCCTTGTTGGCGCTGTAGCCGTGTTTGCGTGGGGTGTCCATCAACCAGCCATCCTCCACTCCATTCATCTGGACCATCGAGCGCTGCACGGCACTCATCCGTGAACAAAACAGTTTTGAAATCAGTCTTCATGTAATGTTTGGCCCACTGGAGCCGTTTCTGCTTGTGTGAAGTGGATAGAGGAGGTCGACAGGATGGCATATGCACAGCTGCAAACCTCTGAAGGACCCTGCATCTTGTTGTTCGGGGGACGTTGGAGACACAAGCAGCTTCAAAAACTTGTCTGCTGCTATGACAAGGCTTTTTTGCCGCTGCTGTTTCAACCTGACGTAATTGCCTGTAGGAAAGAGTCCTCAATTTGCCCTTATCAGCACGCACACGTGTGTACTGTGAATCAGCTACATACTTCTTGATTGCCAAGACACTTCATCCTGATCATCGCACAATGTTGATTGTAGTCATGCCTTGACCTAAACACTCCACAATTTGTTGCTTCTCAGCAGCCGACACATCCTTTTTCTTTCCCATTTTGGCAGAAAATGTAGGCTGCTTAATAATGTGAGAGAGCCTTCTTAAGTAGTCTTGCCTTTCATTGGACACACCTGCCAAACTAATTAGCACAGGTGTCTGCAATTGCTTACAGTGATATAAAGAGCTCTGACACACATCACCATCAATGAGTTTAACTGACAAACAAACAAATTCTTCCCTTATCACTCCTAAACACTTTTTGCATAATAATTTGGAACGCGGTGTACATGTGCTTTTCCACAAAACACCAGTGGTTCACGTAGTGAATCTTACAGTTCTAACTTGCCAACCGTGGTCTGTATGGAATTGTTCAATAAAGGGCCCAAAATTAAGATAACATAGATGGGAGAGGTCTCTATGAATAGGAATTCCTAAGTATTTGATACCCTGTGAGGGCCAGGCAAAGGGAAAGTTGGACTGGATGGAATCCTATATGGATTTAGGGAGGGAGACATCGAGGGCCTCAGACTTCGCTGCATAGATTTTAAAATTTTACCATGTAACAAAGTGATCTATTTCAGCCATAACAGCAGGGATGGATATATGTGATTGAGTGATATATACTAGGACATCATCAGCAAATAGAGAGCACTTGTACTCGGTGCCTCCCACCTCAATCCACCTAATATTGGGGTTATGGCGAATTGATGAGAGCAGGTGCTCCGTCACTAGGATGTATAAGAGAGGGGACAGAGGACATCCCTGCCTTGTCCCATTGGTGATTGTGAAAGGTGATGAAAATGTTCTGACGCACCCCCTGGGCCTTGGGACACCCGGAGCCGGACCCTTTTTGGTGGATGCTGGTGGTTGTAGTCTTCGTGGCGGCGATCCGGTTCCGTGGCTCAGGGCGGTCAAACCAGTGGCGGAACTATTTATGTGGTTTTGATGTTTAAATGTCCGACTACGCCACCCGTGGATTGCGGTCAGAGTGAACCGCTGCTACAGGGCAGACCGCTAAGGCTGGTGTTGTGGGTGCAGCAGAGCGTAGCATAACTCCCCACGGGAGGAGTATAGCCTCAGGGCAGTGTATGCGGAGGATGGGGGTGATGGTGCAGGGCAGCAGCAGTAACGACACGGAGTCAGTGATGCAGTTCAGGGCCTTTACTCACAGTTCTTATTATCCAGACCACTTCTGCAGGTAACGGCTGCCCACGTCGTACTGTGCTCACCAGGTGAGGGGCTCAGACAACTCCCAGATAACTTTGGAGCGCTTCACAGGACCCCCTTTGTGTGTCCTTTGTCTGGCCTTTCTTACCAACACTTCTGTCCGGCTGCCTCGGGCCTCCTCTTGGTAAACTTGGCGCCAGTTTCCCTGACCCTATGTGGTGCCTTCCTAGCGGGTGGAGCAAGGGGCTGCGCCACATAAAATGTCAGAGCCTCCGGTTTCTAGCTGAGGGTCGTTTCCTGCCTCCACTAGTTCGGGGACCGATCTCCCCCTTTGGCCTGACCCCTCCACGCAGGTGGATTCGGGCGTGCGGTGGCGACTCGCCCGTCCGCACCCCTGGGATCCCTTCATTCCTCGTTCCTGGAGCCTTCTCCGCTCCTCTTCCTTCCTTCTCCCTCTTGCAGGCCTGGGCCTCTGTTACTAGGCCCGCCTCCGGAGCAGAGCTCATGCAGAGCCCCTGCTCCCTGCCACTTCTGCTCAGACTTCTCTGCACTGAACTAAGATGGTGCCCACCTTTTATACTCCCTTCTCAATGCACCCAGGAACTGCTTCCTCCCTGCTCCTGCACTGCAGGGTTCCCCTTCCTCAGTGTTCCCTCCCCCCACTCCAGCCAGGGACAGGGACTGTCGTGCCCATCTCAGGGGCATATTGGTCGCCCTGCCCCACGGCAATGTGGTGTAATGCATGCAGGTGTCGGGTCCTGATCCACACTCCATCCTTATCTGAGAGTGAGATATCACACCTCTGGGTGAGGTGCAATACGTCTGTAGCAACCGAGCCCTCGGTGCTACAGTTCCATTTATCTTCAGGCTAGGTGACGTATTGTGATACAGGGCCGTGATTTTGGCTATAAAAGGGTCCCCTAGACCCCTACCCCAAGCTTTTTAAGAGAATCATATATGGCGTGCCAGGAGACTCTATGGAATGCTTTCTCAGCATCCAACGAGAGTATCTACTTACAAATTTTTAACTGCATCTAGCCCAGGAAATACTTTGTGCCTAGTAGCAGTGTCTGCTAGTCAGCGGATTATCCCGGCTGTTAAGCAAGCTACACCACCTGTAGTTTGGACACTTAATTTTTTCAAAGGAAATGCTTCGGGACCACGGGATACTTAGTGAAGAGCATCAGGAGGCACCCCAAGGCATAGGGGCTGGGACTGGCACTAGGATGCCTTGCGGTGGACAGCCGAGCTCGATCCTTATAAAAGCTTTTTAACTGCAGCAGCTTTAGTGGACGCTACTGGAGCTGGAATTACGCGGCTGCTGGCATGAGACTTGCCCTCCAATAGATCCTTGTAAATGGATTTAAAGTGTATTCATTCAAATTAGAGGGACAATTTAAATTAAAAAGCTTAGAGCTGCCTCCACCACAGGGGGGCTCTCTCGACCCACCAGCGGACAGGCACCAGTATTGGGAGAGGGGGGCTGGCCATCAGGGTTCACCGCGGCTCTGGCACAAACCCGGCGACACGGAGGTGGCACGGGCAGGAGCGGACTGAATGTGTCGGCTTCTCACTTTTTGGATTTTAGAAGGGCATGACATGCCTATATCTGTGTCTCCCCCTCCTTTTACTCCTCCACCTCTTTTCTTTTCGCATGACTATATGTACTTGTCACTTTTCCATGTGTTAGTTGTGTCTTCTGAGCAGTTTGTCAGCTTTTGGACACCTTTGAAGGTGTTTTCTATGTGTTTCTGTGTGTTTTTGTTTGCCTGCCATTGGTTTTAACGGTGTTCGAAGGTGTTCGACGAACAGTTCGACGAACAGTTCGGCGAACACACGGGTGTTCGACGAACCGAACCGAACTCGAACACTACGGGGGTGGCTCAACACTAATCTGCTCTAAGGACAGTCCATGCTTTAGAAAGTGCTCGTCTTACTGCAGGTACTTGAGTATGGAATTTGGTAATGAATCTTACAGTCTCGTTATTTGTTTTCTTATTATGCGTGTTATATAATAAGTTGTGGCTAGTCGAATATTTTGCCCTTTGTAAAGCTTTTTTTACCATCCTACAGCTATATCCCCGTTCATAAAATCATTCTTTAAGGTCGTTGGCCTGAATCAAGAATTCTTCATTCGTTGAACAAAGACGCCGTAATAGCAAGAATTGCCCTATTGGTACAGATTGTAACATATGTCTGGGATGAGATGAAGATGCATGTAATAATGCATTCGTAGATGTTGGTTTACGAAAGATCTTAGTCTGAATAATGTTCTCATTGTCACGCAGCAGACTCACATCAAGAAACTCAGCCTTGTCAGTATCGCACTGGTAGATAATGTATATATTCACCGAATTATTATTTAGATCCATCATGAATGTATTCAACTCAGTCTGAGAACCCTGCCAGATTAGAAAGATGTTGTCAATGTACCATGTCCTCCAGAGGACGCGGCACATCGACGACTCCCAATCGGGCATGGAGAGGTTCTTTTCTCGCAGCCCCGGAACAGATTGGCATAGGACGGTGCAAAGGCCGCTCCCATGGCTGTCCCCTGGTGCTGCAGGAAAAAGGACCCCTTAAAGAGAAAAAAATTGTGTGTTAATGCAAATTCCAATAATTCTAGTATCAAAGATACCATAGCCGTAGAGAGATTAGAACCCTCCAGGAAAAAACGAGTGGCTCCAAGTCTGTCGATATGTCTTATATTGGTATAAAGCGACTCAACGTCTGCTGTGACTAAGATGGTGTCTGACTCTATGTATTGGCCATCAGTTTAGTCTCAGAAGATCACCCGTATCCTTGAGAAAAGACGGTAAGCACTCTGCAAGTTGTTGGAGCTTGGAATCAATCCATTTACTGACTGGCTCCAGGAAATTTCCCCTCCCTGATATTATAGGGCGTCCTGGAGGTTTATTAATGTTTTTATGAAGTTTAGGTAATAGATACATAGTGGGAATTATAGGTTCGACTACAGTAAGAGCCTGAGCTACCCCATTAGTAATGACTCCACTGCTGGTCGCCCGATGTAATATGCCACCTAGTTGTTCTTTATATGCAGACAAGGGGTTAAAAGTAAGTTTTTGATAGCATAGTTTATTATTTAATTGGCGAAAGGCCTCATGTTCGTAGATTTCCTTTGGCCATATAACAACATTGCCTCCCTTGTCTGCTGGCTTTAGCACCACATTGGCAGCCTGCTAAGAGTTTTCAATCTTTTTCTCTCTTTATTATTAAGATTGTCACCAACTATGTGTATAGGGATGTCACTGAGTTCTTTTGAGACAATCTGTACAAACATATCAATGTTTGCACAGGATGACAATGGGGGGAATTTCCTGGAACACTGTCGAATAGAATATGGAATCTTGCCAATCTCCGGTGTAGAATGCTCGATAGCTAGTTCTTCCAATAAAAAAAAATTATGAAGTAATTTAATACATTAATCCAGTACCTGCCACTATGAGCGCCTTAGTTGTTGTTGTTGTTTTTACGGGGAGGTGTACTACGTGGCTGGTCTGGACTCCAAGTTATTAGGGTAATACAATGCAATGGTGATACTATTACATTTATATGGCACAATATAATGTATGGTAATTGATCACATGTAGCCATATAACCTATGTACAGCACATGATTTATCATATTAGCACTGTATACTGTGTATACCCATTGTCCCTATATTTAATATGTTAGTCCAGTACCTGCCACTATGAGCACATTAGTTGTTGTTTTTATTATGTAGTTGTCTGATGCACTTCATTCTATTTGTTTGTAATCATGTAATCAATAAAGGTATTATATTATTCAACTCATTGATGACCCAGTATCGCTCATTTTTGACCTTCGGGTCACTCTCCTTCTCTATTATGCAACAAAGCAACAGTGACCCAAAAATACATGTATATTTTCTAATTACTGACAACAAAAATTATTCTTTCCTTTTGACACGTCATTAGCATTTTGGGTTTAAAGAATCTGTTGGTGGGATCTAGTGATTGCCACTGCTCGGTAGTCGCCCGAGTATCTCACTGCATGAGATGCTTGGCGATCTGCGAGTATTTCCTGGTTGATGGGGCGGGAGCTCGGGTTCCCTCCCTGCATGCTTGGCACTCTTTAGAGAGCCAATGAACATGCAGGGATTGATTGCCACTCACTGTAATGCCGTAGCCATGTTGCTCGAGGCATTACAGTGATTGGCTGGCCGCACAGCATTATCAGGTGTATATAAGACCTGGCGCCGCCATGCTCGTCACAGTCTACCCCGGAATCAGGCAGAATAGGGAGAGGTGCTGCTGCGTCAGGGAGAGATTTGCTTGTTTAGAGTTAGTATAGATATTCCACAACACATATCTATAATAGCCATCTGAACTAACAGTCCTTCTGAGGACTTATCCAGCTGCATATAATCAGTGGTGATAGCAGGAATTAGGCAGGCAGGCAGTGTATGTGGCAGACTGCAGTGCATATAGCAAGAGGGTCCATTGAACGTCCTATTAGTCTAGGTATTCCACAACATATATATATATATATACATTTATATATATATATTTATATATATATAAATATATATCAGAGCTAGACAGGCAGGCGGTGTATGTGGCAGACTGCAGTGTATAATACATCACAAGAGGCTCCATTCCAGTTCTGTCTGCTGCTTCTGTTACAGATACTTCTACAAATAGCCACACGTATCAGGTGCCAGGGATAATTTTTTATCTTAATCTTGATTATTTGGTTAAAAAGCAATCCAGAGAACACCGTTTTTCTCCTCCATTTGCTTGTTGCCAAACAGAATACAGCCAGATTTTTTCCATATTACAGTGATAAAAATCCAGAAATTTCTAGTGAAAGTGGAAAATATTGGCCTCCATTTAAATTTTGTTGCAGTGTGTCTGTAAAGTTATTGACACGAGGTCGCTGTGAAAAATAGTAACCTACAGGCCAGCTATTTAAAACTGGTTTTCCATCATACGTATCACATATAAGTGTGCTCCAAATTCAGGCATTTCAGGCCTCCATTTAAATTTTGTTGCAGTGTGTCAGTGAAGTAATTGACACGAGGTAGGTGTGAAAAATAGCAACCTACAGGCCAGCTATTTTAAACTGTGGTTTTCCATCACACGTATCACATATCACTGTGGTTAAAATCTAGCCATTTGTAGTGAACATGGAAAATATCGTCCTCCATTTAAAATGGGCAAGGTGTGTGGCAAGGGACGGGGAATTGGACGTGATGATGATGATGGTGCATGCAGAGGACGAGGCTGAGGCAGTGGGCAAGCTGAAATTTTGCCACAACAAACACCCACATCTTCTCGCTTGACCCTCCTCTCCCAATTAACAGGGGACCGCAGAACACCACTATTGAACACAAAGCAGTGTGAAAAGGTTATTGGTTGGATAGCAGATAGTTCTTCCAGTCACTTAGCCACCTCCACCACCACCCTGTCTTCCACACGGTCAAGTCTCAGTTGCCGTGAGTCTGGACTGCATATTCCTCACCCTGATCCTCCTTCCTCCCACCATGCCGAGAGTCTGGAGACAACTGATCCCACACTTGGACACTCCGAAGAACTGTTCACTTTTCCATTTATAGATTTGGGCCTGTCGCCCTGTCCACTTCAAACAGGGCAAGAGGAGATAACATGTTGCGACGCCCAAATATTTGAGCAGCCATGGTCACACGAAGGCGACGGTGGGAAACTGTCACAAGAGGAGGATGATAATGAGACACAATTGCCAGAAAGTCAGGAGGAGGACCAGGTTGCGGAAGTGGAAGATGAGGTGGTGGACGATGAAGTCTCTGACCCAACCTGGGAAGGTGACATGCAGAGTGAGGACAGCAGCACATAGGGGGAGGGAGGCATAAGAAACCACAACAGGCAAGAACAACCAGTGTGGTGGCCACAGACAGAATCCGGGCAACCGTTCCCCGTAGCATCAACATGACGGTAGTTGCCAGTACAGCTGTTAGGTCTTCCTGAGTCTGGTTGTTTTTTAAAGACTCTACCAATAACCACAAAAAGGCCATTTGCACCATCTGCCAGGCCAGCATCAGCAGTGGTAGAAAAACTAGCAGCCTGTTTACCACCAGCATGATCAGGGATATGGCAGCAAAGCAAATGACTAAGTGGGCCGGACCCCAGGGTCTAGCAACAGTGTCTGCGGATGACCCCACTGCTTGTTCCGCTGTTGTGCATGCACGCCAATCCCCTGTCCATGGCACATGCCAAGATGCCTCCCGCCCTGCACCTATCGCTGAACACTCTCAACTAGCACCATCAGCAAGCACGTCCACGTCCTTTTCCCAGTGCAGCGTTCAGTTGTCTATACCACAGTCATTGGAACACAAGCGCAAATGTGCAGCTAATGCCCCACAGGCCACACTACTAAATTCACACATTTCGCGAATGCTTGCGCTCAAAATATTGCCTTTTAGGCTCATGGAGACGGAAGCTTTCCGCAACCTCATGGTGGCGGCCGTCCCTCGGTACCTCAAGATGGTGAGCGGAGCACGATGACAGGGTGATTAAACAGCCCAGCCTCATCTCATCCCAACGTGGATTGGGTGACAATGAGGAAGAGGAGGTGTAGGAAGAAGAACAGGAGCTAGCTTCCTGTGCTACAGACGGTACTACCTGCAAAACTGCCATACCTTATGTTCAGCGTGGATAGCCTGAGGACAAGGAGGAGGAGGAGGATGAGGAGAGAGCATGGTCAGTTGTCCTCTTGGTGAGGACAGAAGTCTTGCCTCTTGGCAGTCTGGCACACATGGCTGAGTTTATGTTACGCTGCCTTTCCCGTGAACCTCGCGTTGTCCAAATTTTGGGTGACAGTCATTCTAGACCCATGCTCCAGGGAGAACTTTATGCCTCTTATTCCTTTACAGGACAGGCCTAATAAAATGGGGCAGTACGAGAAGGCCCTTGTTGCGGAATTAGTGAAAAAATTCCCATCTAAAAACGCTGGTGGCAAAGGTCACACTTCGTTGGACAACCAAGGTGTACAGGCAAGAGAGCCACAAATGCAATCCAGCAGAGGCAGGGGAACACTGTCTAAGTTCTGGGACAGTTTTCTCAGACCATCCCATCGCACAGTCCCTGAGGCGGGGGGTACTCTCACAAGGAGTGCAATGTTTCGGAAGATGGTGAGGGAGAAATTTGCCGACCGTGATTCCTCTGTGCTTTATAATTATTTGGTATCCAAGCTGGACACGTGGCATGAACTGGCTCTCTACATCTTGGAGTTCCTGGCCTGCCCTGCCGCTAGCGTTTCGTCAGAGCGGGTTTTTAGTGCTGCCGGTGGAATTATAACCGATACGCGCATTCGCCTGTCAACGGAAAATGCTGACAGGCTGACTCCTATAAAAATGGACAAGGGCTGGATTGGGCCAGACTTCTCAACACCACCAAATGATAGCAGCATATCATTAACTCAAATACAGTGTTTTTTTGGGGGGAGGTCTAATTCTATTTCCATGCACCTCTGTCTTCACACCCAGACATGGGTATAAGCTTCCTGATTTTGTCTATTTGCTCTTGTCGTCCTCCTTCTCCGCATCCTCATCCTCCACCACCATATCACCACCATATGTACCATATCAACATATCTACGTCTCTTGCAAGGGGAATTGGAGTTCCTCCAAATTTTAGTCAGCCATTGCTTCACTACATAGGCAAACACTATGGGAGACCCACTTCCTAATAATGGGAACATTGTATTTAGAAGGCTCTCTGACCTCTACGTCTCTTTCAAGGGGCACTGGAGTTCCTCCAAATTTTTGGCAGCAGTTGCTTCACTGCACAGGCAAACACTATGGGAGACCCACTTCCTAATAATGGGAACATTGTTTTTAGGAGGCTCTCTGACCTTTACGTCACTGCATACGCAATAACAGTATAGGAGACCCGCTCGTTAATAATGGGAACAACAAAGCATAGCCGACTGATGGCTCTCTAACAATAGTGAGGGCTGACTGCTGGCCCTTTAAGAATTGTAAGGGTCACCTAATGGCACTATAAAAATAGGTTTGTGACTTTCAGAGTCCCTCCATCATAAATGAAACAGGATGTGTCTGATGATGTGTCACACACCACATGGCCAGATAAGGTTGTAAAAAGTTAAAATGACATTTCCCAGTGAATGCATTTGTCTTGGTTGAAAGCAATGCAAAAGTGCAAATACGCATAAAAAACGCTACGTGTGAACATAGCCCAAGGTGTGGAGGAGAATTTTTGTTTTTGGTTATTTATTTTGCATTATGTACAAGTCATTACCCTGGAAAGGATATTCTTTAACATATTTCCCAGGAAAATCCATTTTGGTTTCGTTTTTGCATGTTTTATTGTGAGTCCGTAAAAGTGGCGTAATACCTCTGACAATGTTGTTGACAACAGTGACCTCTGACAAAGTTGTTGACAGCAGTGACCTGGGAGTCACAAATGCTTCCAGGGGTCTTCCCCATGCTGTTCCCATGTTATTTGCGCACTGTTCACATCGATTTGGGCAATTTTAGGCCCTCTGCAGAACGCCGGGTGGGAGCAGACTGAAAAATGCTTGAACTTCCCATAGATTTACATTGGGCTCGCTACCCAGACCGAGCACTCGAGCATTCCAATTTGCTCGACCCAAGCAACGAGTACCTGAGCATTTTAGTGCTTGCTCATCACTAGTGGGATCAACCCGCCAAAGCTTTCTATATGGGCATGCAGGTCATAGAAAGTTGAATAAAATGATACCTTGATATATTTGTAATACAATGTTTTATTCCAGAGAAATCCACATTTTTCTTATTTGCTAATGAGCTGTTCAGGACTATGAGCCATACTCTAATCTGCATTAGAATCTTCCTCCAGAGCTTATTTTTAATAAAAGGGGGCATTACCAATGCTATATGTCATGGCCACTCTCTGCTCTTTTGATCTTACTGCAGAACTATATGTGGTTAGAACTGACAAATCTGCAGATTCCTCTCAGCTTCAGCATCCATCTCGCAGGCAGACAGGGTTATAATATTGTTGCAATAAAGCAGAACTGTGAGAGCTGCAACAAATATAACTGTAATAAGACAAAGTTCAGTTCTACTGTACTGTGTTGGTTAAATGTCTCACACTGGTAATGCCTACTTTTATTAAAAATAACCTCAAGAGACAGAATTTTAAGAAGATTAGTGTCCTGTTCATAAATATTTTGTCTTCTAGGCATTGAATGAACAAATAGGTGACATATTGCAACAGCTATCTTTTTCCATTCCTAAATGGCTCTTTTAGAGCCTGGATGCTGGATGGAAAGTGGTACCCAACTTGTCTCTTCAGATTTCCCCATAGGTGTTCCATTGGGTTCAGATGGAGACATACCCGACTACTGAATCACTTTCACCCTGTTCTTCTCCCATTTCTTCAGAATTGCAACAGTGGCCTTAGATCTGTGTTTTGGATTATTGCCATATAGTAAAAGTATACAAAGTCTACACGTCTACAAAGAGTGATGGCAGCATTTTCTCTTTCAATACATAGCAGTATATCTGTGAATTCATGATATAATTAGTGAAATGTAGCTCTTTGACACCAGCAGAAATCATGCAGCCCCACATAAGGACATTTTCATCACCATGTTTCACTGTAGGCACCATGCATTTTTCTTTGTACTTCTCACCTGCAATGCCATATAGTTTTGAAGCCATCAGTTCCAAAAACATGTATCAGGGTCTCATGACTCCAGAGTATAGAGTTTGAGTAATGCATGCCATTCTTCTGCCATTTACGCTGTATTGTATCATGGGAAACACTAGTGAACTTGCATGTTGATTTTTTCAACCCTTCTCATTAGAAAACACTAATGTTTAGGTGCTAACTTTCGTGGTTAGCCTGGACGTCTGTTTGAGATGCTTGCAGTTTCATCTCCTTTTTTTTCCTGTGCTTCTTTTTTTCTCTTATTAAATATTTCAGAATTACCTTCTTAATCTGTTCCACTATACAGAATTTTCCATTGATTTTTGTCTTGTTTTTATCTTGTTCTTGATTAATCTCTTAGTGTCTTTTTTTGTTTGAAATGTAAAAAAGTGTTTATGCACCCTGCCAAGTTCACAGATGTTTACCTTACAGCTAACATTTTCTTATTTCATTATTTACAACTTTGACTGAACCTGTTTTTTATATGCTATTCTCCTATTTTAATTCTACTTTCCTGTGACAGTGAAAAGACTTCCCATTATCTGCCTATTGGGAATGTGGGGGAGTCTCCTCAGACTACTGGAGAGCTCTACTAAGGGACAGGGTCTAAGATGCATATGGGTCATAACAAGTGAAGGATCCAAATAAGTAACTTTTGATATATAAACATCAACTCTGCCTGATTGACTACTACTGATGAACCTAGTGAAAGGAGAACCGCGTAGAGTTGTAATATTAGTTGGTTAGGCGGTGCACTTTAACAATGGCTAAAAGTTATGTCATTGATTGTATATGACTCTGATATCTTGCAATCCAGTGAATAATATGACTTTTTTATATTTTTGCTATAAGCTTGATATATACCATGCTACTGGTTTGATATATTCTTTGAACCCTATAAAGAATTACTCCTAAATTGTTCAGTACTGTTTTTTTCTTTTTACTGTCGCATCTGCAGCTAAATTGCACTGATCAGGTCTGCTGATGTATGTATTTTTCCTACCATCACCATTGAAAATTATTATGCCTTTACCTCAATTTTTTGCACTTTTTGCACTTTATTAGACCCCTAGAATTTCTTTGTCACTATAGGGTGATATAGGGTGATGAGGCCTATCCGTCGAGGAGCTGGGGTGCCATTGCGCAGGATGTAGAGTGCTAACCTCCACGGTAATGTAGGGTAAGGAAGTGTCATAATAGCACCAGACACAATCCTCTTCTTCTTTGAATTGTGCACTGATAATGTGGTTTGTTGTTTTAAAGGTATCATAATTATTATATTTTTTTAAAAAATATCTATTAAAAGTTAATTTTTAAGATTTGTCTAATAAGGTATTTTTTTCTGTGAGTCCCTTGATTGACTAGTACTAATAGTATCTTTTGGCTGTGATTTATGGTTATTCTACTTTCCTGTATTGACTCCACGGTTCTCAGCAAAAAAATATACTATCATATGGGTGGGATATTTTGCATAATTCCAAAACAATCAGCAGTCCACTGTAGCGGAGGTGCATGAGGAGGGTAAAAAGTGCAAAATCAAAAAAGTTCCGACATTCACAGGCGTAACTTTATATCTTTGTTATATCACACTGATCCAACTGAACTTTTCAGCCCATCATGTGTTTTGGAAACTCCTACTGTGGAAAGCTCGGGATGGGCTGAAACGTTCAGTGGGATAAGTGTGATATAATAAAGATAAAAGGTTATATCTTCCATGAGTGCTGGAACTTCACTGACTTTGGATATTTTTTCTGATATTGTCCTTTTTGCATAATCTTCTACGCCACTCCGAAGAGCTGTTCACTTTTCCATTTATAGATTCGGGCCTCTAGCCCGGTCTACTTGAAGCGGTGCAAGAGGAGATCGCATGTAGCGATGCCCAAATATTCGAGCAGCCACGCTCACATGAAGGCGATGGTGAGAAAGTGTCACAAGAGGTGGATGATGAGATACAATTGCCGGAAAGTCAGGAGGAGGACCAGGGTGCGGAAGTGGAAGACGAGGTGGTGGATGATATAGTAACTGACCCAACCTGGCAGGAGGACATGCAGAGCAAGGAGAGCAGCACACAAGGGGAGGGAGGCAGAGCACCCCAACTGGCAGGAAGAAGCAGTGTGGTGGCCAAAGAAAGAAGGCAGGCACCAGTTACACCAAAACGAAGGAAGTTTCCAGTACAACTGTTAGGTCTTCACGAGTCTGGTTGTTTTTTAAAGACTCTGCCGATAACCTCAAAAAGGCCATTTGCACCACCTGTCAGGCCAGCATCAGCAGGGGTGGCAAAATGACCACCCACGGCTACTGAGACTTGACCGTGTGGAAGACAAGGTGGAGATGGTGGTGGTGGCTAAGTGACTGGAAGCATTATCTGCTATCCAACCAATAACCTTTTCACACTGCTCTGTGTTCAATAGTGTTCTGCGGTTCCCTATTAATTGGGACAGGAAGGTCGAGTGAGAAGATGTGGGTGTTTGTTGTGGCACAATTTCAGCTTCCCACGGCCTCGGCCTCTGCATGCACCATCATCACTAGTGTTGAGCCACCCCCGTAGTGTTCGGGTTCGGTTCGGTTCGTCGAACACCGGGATGTTCGAGGAACTGTTCGACGAACTGTTCGTCGAACACCTTAGAACACCGTCGAACACCGTTAAAACCAATGGCAGGCAAACAAAAACACATAGAAACACATAGAAAACACCTGCAAAGGTGTCCAAAAGCTGACAAACTGCTCAGAAGACACTCTCTTTAAAAAAGCCGGCCGGCAAATTCAGCAGCGGCATACACCGGTACCCGACAATTTAGACAAGAAGGAATAGAGCATCACACATAGATTAGATAGATAGAAACATGTCAGTCACACATATAAGAAGCACAGTGACAGTGTTGGTTACTGCACTTGTCATTTAGTGTAAAGGATTTATTAAAAAAAATATTAGTGTTTTCATGCACCGTCTCTTTAAAAAAGCCGGCCGGCAATTCAGCATCTGTACCCGACAATTTATAACAGAAAGAATAGAGCTTCACACATAGATTAGATAGATAGAAACATGTCAGTCACATATATAATAAGTACAGTGATAGTGTTGCTTACTGTACTTGTCATTTAGTGTAAAGGATTTATTTAAAAAAATAATAGTGTTTTCATGCACTGTCTCTTTAAAAAAGCCGGCCGGCAATTCAGCAGCGGTACCCGACAATTTAGAACAGAAAGATAGAGCATCACACATAGATTAGATAGATAGAAACATGTCAGTCACATATATATGAAGTACAGTGATAGTGTTGGTTACTGTACTTGTCATTTAGTATTAAAATAAAGGATTTATTATTAAAAAAATTGGCGTAGGGTTCCCCTTAATTTTAGGCTCTAGCGGAGGTTAAGCAGACGGCTGGGGCAGATGTTTGAAGCCTGGGAAGGGGGTAATACCCACGGAGCTTCCCAGGCTACTAATATCAGCCCCCAGCTGAATACATAGCCTTTACTAGCTATTAAAATGGGGGACCCCCCCAAAAAAATGACGTGGGGTCCCCCCTAATTTAATAGCTAGCAAAGGCTAGGCAGACAGCTGGGGGCTGATATTAATAGCCCAGGAAGGGAGCCATGAATATTGGCCCCCTCCCAGGCTAGAAACACCAGCCGTCAGCCGCCCCAGAAATGGCGCATTCATAGGATGCGCCAATTCTGGCACTTAGCTTCGCTCTTCCACGCTGCCCTGGTGCGGTGGCAGGGGGTAATAGGGTTGGGGTTGATGTCAGCTTATAATGCCAGCTGACATCAAGCCCAGGTTAGTAATGGAGAGGCGTCTATAAGACACCCCCATTACTAACCCCATAGTCAAAGTTAAAAAAAACACAAACACCCAGAATAAAGTCCTTTAATTGAAATAAAGACACAATCCTTTATTGTTCTAAATTAAACCATACTTACCATCACGCCCATTCCAGCTGAAGCCAACGATCTCCTGCAATAAAAGAAAAATAATAAAGCAACCTCATCCTTACCTTTCCATGGTTCCCACGACAGCTTCAGCTCTGCTACATCGAGATGACAGGCTGGACCGCAGCAGAACGCTGCCATCCAGCCTGTCATCCCGCAGACACTGAGAAGCGCAGGCTTGCTTGCGCTGCTCAGCGTCTCTCTGTGACGACATCCAGATGAGCCGAGTTCATGTCCAATGAACTCGGCTCACCTCATGCACGTCACTGACAGCGTGGGAAAATTCTAACGCTGAAGCGCTGATTGAAGGAGAATTTTCCCACGCTGTCAGTGACGTGCAGGAGGTGAGCTGAGTTCATTGGACATGAGCTCACCTCATGCACATCACTGACAGCGTGGGAGAATTCTCCTGCACTCAGCACTTCAGCGTGAGAATTTTCCCACGCTGTCAGTGACGTGCATGAGGTGAGCCGAGTTCATTGGACATGACCTCGGCTCATCTGGATGCCGTCACAGCGAGACAGTGAGGAGCGCAAGCATGCCTGCGCTTCTCAGTGTCTGCGGGATGACAGACTGGATGGCAGCGTTCTGCTGCGGTCCAGCCAGTCATCTCGATGTATCAGAGCTGAAGCTGTCGTGGGAACCATGGAAAGGTAAGGATGAGTTTGGTTTATTATTTTTCTTTTATTGCAGGAGATCGTTGGCTTCAGCTGGAATGGGTGTGATGGTAAGTATGGTTTAATTTAGAACAATAAAGAATTGTGTCTTTATTTCAATTAAAGGACTTTATTCTGGGTGTTGTGTTTTTTTTAAATACTTTACTAGAAATTCATGGCGGTCATGTCTAATACTGGCGTGACCCCATGAATTTTGGGCTTGGGGCCAGCTGATAATACCAAGCTGGCCCTAACCCCTTTATTACCCAGTGAGCCACCGCACCAGGGCCCTGGATGAGTTGGGTACAGCGCCAGAAGATGGCGCTTCTATGAACGCGCCATTTTCCGGGGTGGCTGCGGACTGCAATTTGTAGCGGGGGGGGTGCCCAGAAAGCTTGGGCCTCCCTGCGCTGCAGATTCCAGCCCCCAGCTGCCTAGTTGTACCTGGCTGGACACAAAAATAGGGCGAAGCCCCACGTACTTTTTTTTTAATTATTTCATGAAATTCATGAAATAATTAAGAAAAAAAGGCCTTCCCTATATTGTTGTGTCCGGCCAGGTACAAATAGGCAGCTGGTGGTTGGGGGCAGCCCGTTCCTGCCTGCTGTACCTGGCTGGACACAAATATAGTGCGAAGCCCCACTTCAATTTTTTTTAATTATTTCATGAAATTCATGAAATAATTAAGAAAAAAAGGGCTTCCCTATATTTTTGTGTCCGGCCAGGTACAAATAGGCAGCTGGTGGATGGGGGCAGCCCGTTCCTACCTGCTGTACCTGGCTGGACACAAATATAGTGCGAAGCCCCACTTCAATTTTTTTAAATTATTTCAGGAAATTCATGAAATAATTTAAAAAAAATTGACGTGGGGCTTCGCACTATATTTGTGTCCAGCCAGGTACAGCAGGCAGGAACGGGCTGCCCCCAACCACCAGCTGCCTATTTGTACCTGGCCGGACACAACAATATAGGGAAGCCCTTTTTTTCTTAATTATTTCATGAAATAATTTAAAGAAAATTGACGTGGGGCTTCGCCCTGTTTTTGTGTCCAGCCAGGTACAACTAGGCAGCTGGGGGCTGGAATCCGCAGCGCAGGGAGGCCCAAGCTTTCTGGGCCACCCCCGCTGCAAATTGCAGTCCGCAGCCACCCCGGAAAATGGCGCGTTCATAGAAGCGCCATCTTCTGGCGCTGTACCCAACTCATCCAGGGCCCTGATGCGGTGGCTCACTGGGTAATAAAGGGGTTAGGGCCAGCTTGGCATTATCAGCTGGCCCTAAGCCCGAAATTCATGGGGTCACGCCAATATTAGACATGACCACCATGAATTTCTAGTAAAGTATTTAAAAAAAACACAACACCCAGAAAAAAGTCCTTTAATTGAAATAAACACACAATTCTTTATTGTTCTAAATTAAACCATACTTACCATCACGCCCATTCCAGCTGAAGCCAACGATCTCCTGAAATAAAAGAAAAATAATAAAGCAACATCATCCTTACCTTTCCATGGTTCCCATGACAGCTTCAGCTCTGCTACATCGAGATGACAGGCTGGACCGCAGCAGAACGCTGCCATCCAGCCTGTCATCCCGCAGACACTGAGAAGCGCAGGCTTGCTTGCGCTCCACAGTGTCTCTCTGTGAGGGCATCCAGATGAGCCGAGTTAATGTCCAATGAACTCGGCTCACCTCATGCACGTCACTGACAGCGTGGGAAAATTCTCCTGCACTCAGCGCTTCAGCGTGGGAGAATTCTCACACTGAAGCGCTGAGTGCAGGAGAATTCTCCCACGCTGTCAGTGACGTGCAGGAGGTGAGCTGAGTTCATTGGACATGAGCTCACCTTATGCACGTCACTGACAGCGTGGGAAAATTCTCCTGCACTCAGCGCTTCAGCGTGGGAGAATTCTCACGCTGAAGCGCTGAGTGCAGGAGAATTCTCCCACGCTGTCAGTGACGTGCAGGAGGTGAGCTGAGTTCATTGGACATGAGCTCACCTTATGCACGTCACTGACATTGTGGGAGAATTCTCCTGCACTCACCGCTTCAGCGTGAGAATTTTCCCACGCTGTCAGTGACGTGCATGAGGTGAGCCGAGTTCATTGGACATGAACTCGGCTCATCTGGATGTCGTCACAGAGAGACGCTGAGCAGCGCAAGCAAGCTTGCGCTTCTCAGTGTCTGCGGGATGAGAGGCTGGATGGCAGCGTTCTGCTGCGGTCCAGCCTGTCATCTCGATGTAGCAGAGCTGAAGCTGTCGTGGGAACCATGGAAAGGTAAGGATGAGGTTGCTTTATTATTTTTCTTTTATTGCAGGAGATCGTTGGCTTCAGCTGGAATGGGCGTGACGGTAAGTATGGTTTAATTTAGAACAATAAAGGATTGTGTCTTTATTTCAATTAAAGGACTTTATTCTGGGTGTTTGTGTTTTTTTTAACTTTGACTATGGGGTTAGTAATGGGGGTGTCTTATAGACGCCTCTCCATTACTAACCTGGGCTTGATGTCAGCTGGCATTATAAGCTGACATCAACCCCAACCCTATTACCCCCTGCCACCGCACCAGGGCAGCGTGGAAGAGCGAGGCTAAGTGCCAGAATTGGCGCATCCTATGAATGCGCCATTTCTGGGGCGGCTGACGGCTGGTGTTTCTAGCCTGGGAGGGGGCCAATATTCATGGCTCCCTTCCTGGGCTATTAATATCAGCCCCCAGCTGTCTGCCTAGCCTTTGCTAGCTATTAAATTAGGGGGGACCCCACGTCATTTTTTTGGGGGGGTCCCCCATTTTAATAGCTAGTAAAGGCTATGTATTCAGCTGGGGGCTGATATTAGTAGCCTGGGAAGCTCCGTGGGTATTACCCCCTTCCCAGGCTTCAAACATCTGCCCCAGCCGTCTGCTTAACCTCCGCTAGAGCCTAAAATTAAGGGGAACCCCACGCCAATTTTTTTAATAATAAATCCTTTATTTTAATACTAAATGACAAGTACAGTAACCAACACTATCACTGTACTTCATATATATGTGACTGACATGTTTCTATCTATCTAATCTATGTGTGAAGCTCTATTCTGTCTGTTATAAATTGTCGGGTACCGATGCTGAATTGCCGGCCGGCTTTTTTAAAGAGACGGTGCATGAAAACACTATTATTTTTTTTGATAAATCCTTTACGCTAAATGACAAGTACAGTAAGCAGCACTTTCACTGTACTTCGTATATATGTGGCTGACATGTTTATATCTATCTAATCTATGTGTGAAGCTCTATTCTTTCGGTTCTAAATTGTCGGGTACAGGTGTATGCCGCTGCTGAATTGCCGGCTTTTCATGTTTCACTGTTGGCACTGTTCCCATCGATTTGGGCAATCACTGTAATGCCACAACCACCATGGCTGTGGCATTACAGTGAGTGGCAGACAATCCCTGCATGATTGGTGCTCTAAATAGCGCCAGACATGCAGGACACGCTTTTGGTGCACGAACAGTTATCGAACATAACCTCGAACAGCCGAATTTTTTGCAAATCGTTCGGGTTCGTCGAACAACTCGAACACCGCCCAAAACAGCTCGAATTTGAGATTGGCGAACAGTTCTAGTCGAACACCGCTCATCTCTACTTGTAAACGCTTTTTGTAGCCAGACAAGGGTTTTTCAATTCTTGTTTGAGGGATTTGCATTCATTCTTTGTTGGAAAATTCTTCCAGTTCAGTGAGATTTCTGGGTCGTCTTGCATGCACTGCTATTTTGAGGTCTAGCCACAGATTTTCATTGATGTTAAGATCAGAAGATTGTGAGGGTCATTGTAAAACCTTCAGCTTGCTCATTTTGAGGTAGTCTATTGTAAATTTTGATGTGTGTTTAGGATTATTATCCACTTGTAGAAGCCATCCTCTTTTCAACTTCATCTTTTTTGGAGATGGTGTTATGTTTGCATCAAGAATTTGTTGAAATTTCATGGAATCCATTCTGCCCTCTACCCGCGAAATGTTGCCCGTGACAATCACTTCAACGCAACCCCAGAACATGATTGATAGAGGTGAGTGAACTTGTTCTGAAAATGTTCACTAGTGATGAGCAAGCGCTAAAATTCTCGGGTGCTCAAAGCTCGGGTCGAGCACATTGGAATACTCGGGTGCTCAACCCGAGCAACGAGCTCAATGTAAGTCTATGGGAAACTCGAGCATTTTTCTGGCGGTCCCCCCCGGCGGTCTGCAGATGGTCAAAAATTGCCCAAATCGATGGGAACAGTACTCAATTAAAAGTCAGGCAGGCAGAATATATAGGCAGACAGGCAAGTAGGGTATATAAGAGGGTGCATGAAAAACATAGCAGGGCACCTGGAACACACTAGTGCCCTCCTATTTTCATGCACACGTCTCTTTAAAAAAGCCGGCCGGCTATTCATCAGCGGCATACACCGGTACCCGACAATTTAGAACAGAAAGAATAGAGCATCACACATAAATTATATACATAGAAACATGTCAGTCACATATATAATAAGTACAGTGACAGTGTTGGTTACTGTACTTGTTATTTAGTGTTAAAATTCTGGCACTTAGCCTATCTCTTCCCACTGCCCTGTAGAGCGAATTCTCCTGCGCATGCAAGCATGCCTGCGCTCCTCAGTGTCTCTGAAGGATGGGATGCTGGACGGCAGCGTTCTGCTACTATCCAGCCTGCCATCTCAATGCCGTCCCAGCATGTGAGAATTCTCCTGCTCAAGCGGTGACGTCATTTGCCACCACCCCATGCGCAGGAGAATTCTCCCACGCTGTCAGTGACGTGCATGAGGTGAGCTGAGTTCATTGGACATGAACTCGGCTCATCTGGATGCCATCACAGCCAGACACTGAGGAGCTTCACTGAGGGGCTTCTCAGTGTCTGCGGCATGGCAAGCTGGATGGCAGCGTCCTGTTGCGATCCCCCCTGTCATGTCAATGTAGCAGAGCTGAAGCCATCCTGGGAACCATGGAAAGGTAAGGATGAGGTTGGTTTATTATTTTACTTTTATTGCAGGAGATTGTTGGCTTCAGCTGGAATGGGCATGGCGGTAAGTAGAGTTTAATTTAAAACATTGAAGAATTATGTCTTTATTTCAATTAAAGGACTTTATTCTGGGTGTTTGTGTTTTTTTTTAACTTTGACTATGGGGTTAGTAATGGGGGTGTCTTATAGACACCTCTCCATTACTAACCTGGGCTTGATGTCACCATTTCTGGGGCAGCTGACGGCTGGTGTTTCTAGTCTGGGAGGGGGCCAATATTCATGGCACCCTTCCTGGGCTATTAATATTGGCCCCCAGCTGTCTGCCTAGCCTTTGCTAGCTATTAAAATAGGGGGCCCCCACATCATTTTTTTGGGGTCCCCCATTTTAATAGCTAGTAAAGGCTAGGTATTCAGCTGGGGGCTGATATTAGTAGCCTGGGAAGCTCAGTGGGTATTACCCCCTTCCCAGGCTTCAAACATCTGCCCCAGCTGTCTGCTTAACCTCCGCTAGAGACTAAAATTACGGGGAACCCCACGCCAAATTTTTTTTAAATAAATCCTTTATTTTAACACTAAATGACAAGTACAGTAATCAACACTGTCACTGTACTTATTATATATGTGACTGACATGTTTCTATCTATCTAATCTATGTGTGATGCTCTATTCTTTCTGTTCTAAATTGTCGGGTACCAGTGTATGCCGCTGATGAATGGCCGGCCGGCTATTTTAAAGAGACAAAAACACTATTATTTTTTTTTTAATAAATCCTTTATTTTAACACTAAATAACAAGTACAGTAACCAACACTGTCTCTGTACTTGTTATATATGTGACTGACATGTTTCTATCTATTTAATCTATGTGTGATGCTCTATTCTTTCTGTTCTAAATTGTCGGGTACCGGTGTATGCTGCTGATGAATTGCTGGCTTTTCATGTTTCACTGTGAGCACTGTTCCCATCAATTTGGGCAATCACTATAATACCACAACCACCATGGCTGTGACATTACAGTGAGTGGCAGACAATCCCTGCATGATTGGTGCTCTAAATAGCGCCAAACATGCAGGACAGGGACCCGAGCTCCCGCCCGAGCATCTTGAAAGTACTCGGCGAGCTCCGAGCATCTCGAGTACTGAGATGCTCGGGCGAGTACCGAGCAGTGGCGAGCATGCTCGCTCATCACTAATGTTCACCGATCTCCAAGCCGGCATGAACATTGCACATTCGGATTCATGTTCATATTCCCGAATATTTTCAGTATTAGCAGAAAGGATTTAGATTCTGAATTGTGGCCTGGTATATGGACCACACTATTAGCTAGATTCTGAAATGTGGCTTGATGTCTGGACCACACTATTAGCAGGAAGGATTTAGATTCTGAAAAATGGACTCCGGGCTGGACCAAATTATTAGCAGAAAGGATTTAGATTCTGAAATGTAGCCTGGTGTCTGGACCACACATTAGTCGAAAGGATTTAAAATCTGAAATGTGGACTCATGGCTGGACCACACTATTAGCAGAAATGATTTAGATTCTGAAATGTGACCTGTTATCTGGACAATACTTTAGCACAAAGGATTTAGATTTTGAAATGTGGACTAGTGTCTGGACCACACTATTAGCAGAAATGATTGATATGCTGGAAGGTCGATTTCACACAGGATCCTATGTATCTAAACTAGCTGACAATAAACCACCTAGATAACCGTCTGACTATTTGCAGCTGCAGCAGGAGAAGCCTCTCTGAGCTGTTACACTGACAAAATCGTGCCAAAACAACATATTCGCTTTTTATATGGAGAGGGACATGTGACTTTGGCAGCCAATGACACAAGCCCTTGTGTCTGTACATTGTGGATGGTTTCTGCATCCTGATTGACTGACGAAATCTGCACACATTAAGTAAAGAAAAAAAAATTAAGAATAACAGTCCGCCGCTCCTCTGACCTCTCCCAACCCCCTCCCCTCATCAAATACACCCCCCGCCCATCATACAGCACCATTATCCTAGGCAAAGTCCTAAAAAAAACACTGGTGGAAACATGATCATTTACGACACTTTGCCGAATTTTGCAGATCTTGAGTAAATACATTATGGGCTCCAATCACGAATCCGAATGTGCAATGTTCGTGCAGAATTTGAAATTGACGAATGTTTTCCGAACATGTTCCCTTATCTCTACTGAAGGATGGAGCACAATATTAGCAGCACAAAATATTTATATGCTGAAATGTGCCCTGGTTTTTGGACCACGCCATTAGCACAAAGAATTTAGATTTGGAAATGTGGACTTCTGGCTGGAGCACAATATTAGCAGCACAAAAGAATTATATGTTGAAATGTGGTCTGGTGTTGCTGGACCACACAATTGGCAAAAAGGAGTGATCTGCTGGAAGGTCGATTTCACAGTCACACAGGATCCTATCTAACTGAACTAGCTGACTGACAGTCAACCGCTTAGATAACTATCTGACTATCCTGTTGCAGCAGCAGGAGCAGCTTCTCTGCTCTGTTACATTGACAAAATGTCACCAAAAAAACATGTCCGTACTTTATATGTATGGAGAGGGACTTGTGACTTCAGCAGCCAATGACACAAGCTCTTGTGTTTGGACGTTGTGGATGTTTTCTGTGCCCTAATCTCCACACATTAAGTTAAGAAAAAAGAATTAAGAATAACAGACCTCTCGCCACCCCCTCCTCATCAAACATTTCCCCCCCCCACTCATCATACAGCACCACTATCCTAGAAAAAGTCCTAGCATTAGTGGAAATGCAATAATTTACCAAACTTTGTCCGAATTTTGCCGATTTTGAGAAAAATGTTCTGGGATCCGAATGTGCAATGTTCATGCCGACTTTGAGATTGTCGAATGTGTTCAGAACAAGTTTTCTCATGATGCTGTTCACTTTTTGTGGGCCAGCATAGAATTCTCCGTGGAGTTATGATACCTGAAAATCTGACACAGTGTGAGAGAACCAAAGATTCCATCGCTATTGGTGGGATATCAGAAAATGCGGTGAGAAGCAGACAGGTGGCAGTGAGCAGTGGAGGGTGAAAACGTGAATTTTTTAATGTCTTGCATATTATGTTTATTATTAGAGATGAGCATTGTTCTACTCGAACTGTTCGCCAATCTCAAATTCGAGCTGTTTTGGGCGGTGTTCGAGCCGTTCGGCGAACACGAACAATTTGAGAAAAATTCGGCTGTTCGAGGTTATGTTCGATAACTGTTCGTGCACCAAAATCATAACTGGATTTTTTCTCAGTAATGATGAAAATTAATGTTAATACGCAGTTTGAGTGTACAGCGGGGTGGGGGGAGGGGCAGGGGATGGATCTCTGCAGGAACAATGAAGATCTCCATTTTTTTTTCTCTTTCCCGCATTTACAGTGGGTAGGAGCAATCTGTCAGCCTATCAGCAGCGCACACACGGAGCGAAGTGCTTTTTCTCACACAAGCAAGGGCATGTGTCATTGGCAGTGTATGTCACATGTCCTTGCCCTATAAGACCAAGCCATTTTCCCCGTCGCCACCATTTTCTCACTGCTGCAGCTGCGTGTTAGACGGCACCGCTGTTGCTGTGTGCGCTATACCTTGTTAATTTCAAGCCAATTTTCGCACAAATCTACAGATAGCTTGGGAGTAGGGAATAGTTGTGATTGCAGTCCTTTTAAGGACTAGGTTACAGCAATTCCTATGACTTTTATGAGGCAGGTCTGTGCTCTTAAATAGATAGATTGTGGGAATAAAGACTAATTGTAATTGGAGTCCTTTTCAGGACTAGGTTACATCAGTTCCTATCAGTTTTTGCCAGGCAGGTCTGTGCCAGTGCTGTGCAAGTTTTTTTCACAGCATTTGGCTGAATCTAGCAAAGCTAATCCTTTTTGGCCTATTGCAGAGTGTGTTAGTCAGTGGAGTAGCCTATCTGTGTTGCAAGATATACCACCTGTGTATAGAATACCAATTTTTTTACTGCACCTAGTGAAGTAAAATCTTTTGGGCATAGCATCATTCTATTAGTCCATCTATACTGACCTCCATCAGGTTGCAAATTGAATATAATTTTTTTCTGCATCTAGCTCTGAAAAAATATTGGGCTTCTAGCTGTGTGTGGGACTTGTTCTATTAATCCATCTATACAGACCTCTAACAGGTTGCAAACTGAATATATTTTTTTCTGCATCTACCTCTGAAAAAATATTGGGCTTCTAGCTGTGTGTGGGACTTGTTCTATTAATCCATCTATACAGACCTCCATCAGGTTGCAAACTGAATATATTTTTTTCTGCATCTACCTCTGAAAAAATATTGGGCTTCTAGCTGTGTGTGGGACTTGTTCTATTAATCCATCTATACAGACCTCCATCAGGTTGCAAACTGAATATATTTTTTTCTGCATCTACCTCTGAAAAAATATTGGGCTTCTAGCAGTGTGTGGGACTTGTTCTATTAATCCATCTATATAGACCTCCATCAGGTTGCAAACTGAATATATTTTTTTCTGCATCTACCTCTGAAAAAATATTGGGCTTCTAGCTGTGTGTGGGACTTGTTCTATTAATCCATCTATACAGACCTCCATCAGGTTGCAAACTGAATATATTTTTTTCTGCATCTACCTCTGAAAAAATATTGGGCTTCTAGCTGTGTGTGGGACTTGTATTAGTCCATCTATACTGACCTCCATCAGGTTGCAAACTGAATATATTTTTTTCTGCATCTACCTTTGAAAAAATATTGGGCTTCTAGCTGTGTGTGGGACTTGTTGTATTAGTCCATCTATACTGACCTCCATCAGGTTGCAAACTGAATATATTTTTTTCTGCATCTACCTCTGAAAAAATATTGGGCTTCTAGCTGTGTGTGGGTCTTGTTCTATTAATCCATCTATACCGACCTCCATCAGGTTGCAAACTGAATATAATTTTTTTCTGCATCTAGCTCTGAAAAAATATTTGGCCTTCTAGCAGTGTGTGGGACTTGTTCTATTAGTCCACCTATACTGACCTCCATCAGGTTGCAAATTCAAAATAATTTTTTGTATGCACCTAGCTCTGAAAAAATATTTGGCCTTCTAGCAGTGTGTGGGACTTTCTCTGTTAGTCCATCTATACTGACCTCCATCAGGTTGCAAATTAAAAATAATTTTTATCTGCATCTACCTCTGAAAAAATATTGGGCTTCTAGCTGTGTGTGGGACTTGTTGTATTAGTCCATCTATACTGACCTCCATCAGGTTGCAAATTGAATATAATTTTTTTCTGCATCTAACCCAGCCAATAGTTTTGGCCTAATACCACAGTTTGGCCACTCAGCTCTGCTCGGTTACCATCCATTGTTTTTTTGTGCAAACAACTCCAGAGTTGTGAATTAGTTAACCACCAAAATGAGTGCAAAAAGGCCTGCTGCTGGTGAAAAGGGGAATAGGCGTTTTGGGAAGGGGAAAAAAGGTTGTGTCCGTGGGGTAGGTGTTAAAGCAACAGTAACATCTGCAGAAGAAAGACCATCTTCCAGCCAAACTAAAATGTCTACTTCTTTTAGCGGACAATGTGATAAGATCCCTTTCTTACCGCCACGCCAATCGCTACAAATTCCAGATGAGGCACAAAAACAGCAGGTGCTTCAACGGATATCAAGTGCTCCTTTAAGTGGGCTCTCCTCCACATCAACTTCAACATCACAAATACTCCAGTCCTCAAAGGTGTCACCCAAATCGCACTTGCTTCCTCACAGCTCCCAAATCTCCAGCTGCCCGTCTGAGTATGAGGTAGAACAGATGGTTGAGTCTGCAGAGCAGTTTACTCATACTATAGCCTGGGAATCAGAGGTCGACTCCAGCGCTTCTGTGAATCCAGACGAGGAAATGATCTGCACTGATGCCCAGAATCTTTATGAGTCGGATCCAGGACCAGACGCAGAAGGTTCTGACCATAATGTAGACCCTCATTCCCAAACTGTAACTCCTGTTGGTGGAGACAATGAGGAAGACGATGATAAGACTCAAATACCTGATTGGAGCGACAACTTTAGTTTTTTGTCAGGGCAGGAACAGGTTGGCTCTGAGGACGACGGGTGTGATAACACACAGAGTGATGATGATGAGGTTGGAGATCCCACTTACTGTCAACCCACAGTCAGCCAAGAGATGAGGTCAGCAGAGGAGGTGGAGGAAGATGCTAGTGACGACGAGGTCAGGTTGCGCCTTCCTGGACAGAGACGTAGTACTGGAAGCACGTCAACAACTGCATCCTCAAACACAACTCTGCCTCTCACCACAAGTCGTGGTGGCTCTTCAGGTCACATGGGTGCTAAGCCTTGCATAGCCTGGGCATTTTTTCAGATCGATAAAGATGACCCAACTCGTGTTATCTATAACATTTGTCAGCAAAAGCTAAGTAGAGGCCAAAAAATACATAGTTTGAGTACTTCATGCATGAACCGGCACATGGACATGAAGCATAAGTTGCAGTGGGAAGCTCAGTGTGCTACAATGTGGCCTAGCCGGCCGGGCCAACCACCGTCTGCCATATCTTGTGCATCCGCGGCCTCTTCATCCTCTGTGACTGGGGGGACAGCAGTCACACCTGTTTTGGGGTGCAGACCTGCCACCTCTTTACCCGCAACAGCCAGCGTGATTGGCAGGTCATCATTTTCTTTGGAGGTGGTAACACCAGCTGGTGTTGAGCGCTGTCCGACATCGGTAGCACCACCTTTGGATCAAGGCAACCTAACATGTCCGCCTGCATCTTCCTCACAGACCGGCAGTTTGCCGGGGACACCCTTATCAACCCCGTCTAAGCACAATAGCCAGCCCTCGGTCCCTCAGATGTGGACAAGTAAAAGACCATTTTCTCCTAGCCATGAGAAAGCTAAGAGGTTGAATTTCACCATCTGCAAGCTCTTGGCTACAGAAATGCTGCCTTTCCGCCTGGTGGACACAGAGGATTTTCGAGACCTTATGTCCGTCGCAGTGCCCCAGTACCAGATGCCCAGTCGGCACTACTTCTCAAAGAAAGGTGTGCCTGCGCTCCACCAACATGTCGCACACAACATCACCACTTCTTTGAGAAACTCTGTGTGTGACAGGGTGCATTTCACCACAGACACTTGGACGAGTAGGCATGGACAGGGGCGTTACATGTCGCTGACTGGGCACTGGGTAACTATGGTGACAGCAGGACAAGGGGCTGCTGTCCAAGTCTTGCCATCCCCACGAGTTGTGCGACAATCCTCTTTATGTCAAAGTTCCTCCACTGCTTCTGTCTCCTCAACCTCCTCTCGGTCTTCCACCTGCACCCAAAGCCTGTCTGGTCATGCAACAAGCTTTCTAACTGCGCAGAAGGGATCCTGCACACCTCCTTACTATGCTGGCAGTAGGGCTCAACGTCATCAGGCGGTTTTTACTTTGAAATGTCTGGAAAATGTGAGTCACACAGCTGAGGAGTTGTGGTCAGCTCTGGTGAACCAATTTCATGAATGGCTGTCTCCACTGGACCTGAAACCAGGGAAGGCCGTGTGCGACAATGCTGCAAACCTGGGTGCGGCCCTTCGCCGGGGCAATGTCACACACGTGCCTTGTATGGCTCACGTGTTGAACCTGGTTGTCCAGCAATTTTTAGCCCACTATCCCAGACTAGATGGCCTTCTGCAGAGGGCACGGTCGCTGTGTGCTCACTTTCGCCGTTCGCATCCCGCAGCTCAGCGACTTACATCTCTACAGAAGTCGTTGAGCCTGCCACTTCACCGGCTAAAATGCGATGTGCCTACTCGGTGGAATTCAACTCTGCACATGTTGTAGCGACTGTGGCAGCACCGACAAGCCCTGGTGCAATACGTTCTGACGTATAGCCTGGCCCAACGAGATCCAGAGGTGGGGCAAATCACGCTGGAGGAGTGGTCTCAGATCAGGGACCTATGCACCCTTCTGCACAGTTTTGAAATGGCGACGAAGATGTTTAGTGCTGACTATGCCATTATCAGCATGACTATTCCGGTGATTTACATGCTGGAGCACATGTTAAACAGAATTCGGAGTCAGGTGGTGGCACAAGAGGAGGTGGAGGAAGTAGAGGAGGAGGAGTTGTATGCGGAAGGGCTAACATCTGCAAGGTCCAGACGGTCGGCAGCACCAAGGCGGCAGGCATGTGAGGGTGGGGGAGATGGTTTTACCAGGGCGCATGGTAGCAGCCAAACTAGTGAGGAAGGTGCAGGAGCCCAGGAAGAAGTGGAGGACGAACTGATGGAAGACTCATCAGTAGAGATGAGCGTTGTTCTACTCGAACTGTTCGCCAATCTCAAATTCGAGCTGTTTTGGGCGGTGTTCGAGCCGTTCGGCGAACACGAACAATTTGAGAAAAATTCGGCTGTTCGAGGTTATGTTCGATAACTGTTCGTGCACCAAAATCATAACTGGATTTTTTCTCAATAATGATGAAAATTAATGTTACTACGCAGTTTGAGTGTACAGCGGGGTGGGGGGAGGGGCAGGGGATGGATCTCTGCAGGAACAATGAAGATCTCCATTTTTTTTTCTCTTTCCCGCATTTTCAGTGGGGAGGTGCAATCTGTCAGCCTATCAGCAGCGCACACACGGAGCGAAGTGCTTTTTTTCACACAAGCAAGGGCATGTGTCATTGGCAGTGTATGTCACATGTCCTTGCCCTATAAGACCAAGCCATTTTCCCCGTCGCCACCATTTTCTCACTGCTGCAGCTGCGTGTTAGACGGCACCGCTGTTGCTGTGTGCGCTATACCTTGTTAATTTCAAGCCAATTTTCGCACAAATATACAGATAGCTTGGGAGTAGGGAATAGTTGTGATTGCAGTCCTTTTAAGGACTAGGTTACAGCATTTCCTACGACTTTTATCAGGGAGGTCTGTGCTCTTAAATAGATAGGTTGTGGGAGTAAAGACTAATTGTAATTGGAGTCCTTTTCAGGACTAGGTTACATGAGTTCCTATCAGTTTTTGCCAGGCAGGTCTGTGCCAGTGCTGTGCAAGTTTTTTTCACAGCATTTGGCTGAATCTAGCAAAGCTAATCCTTTTTGGCCTATTGCAGAGTGTGTTAGTCAGTGGAGTAGCCTATCTGTGTTGCAAGATATACCACCTGTGTATAGAATACCAATTTTTTTACTGCACCTAGTGAAGTAAAATCTTTTGGGCATAGCATCATTCTATTAGTCCATCTATACTGACCTCCATCAGGTTGCAAATTAAAACTAATTTTTATCTGCATCTACAGTACCTCTGAAAAAATATTTGGGCTTCTAGCAGTGTGTGGGACTTGTTCTATTAGTCCATCTATACTGACCTCCATCAGGTTGCAAACTGAATATATTTTTTTCTGCATCTACCTATGAAAAAATATTTGGCCTTCTAGTAGTGTGTCGGACTTTCTCTATTAGTCCATCTATACTGACCTCCATCAGGTTGCAAATTAAAACTAATTTTTATCTGCATCTACAGTACCTCTGAAAAAATATTTGGGCTTCTAGCAGTGTGTGGGACTTGTTCTATTAGTCCATCTATACTGACCTCCATCAGGTTGCAAACTGAATATATTTTTTTCTGCATCTACCTCTGAAAAAATATTGGGCTTCTAGCTGTGTGTGGGTCTTGTTCTATTAATCCATCTATACTGACCTCCATCAGGTTGCAAACTGAATATAATTTTTTTCTGCATCTAGCTCTGAAAAAATATTTGGCCTTCTAGTTGTGTGTCGGACTTTCTCTATTAGTCCATCTATACTGACCTCCATCAGGTTGCAAATTAAAACTAATTTTTATCTGCATCTACAGTACCTCTGAAAAAATATTTGGGCTTCTAGCTGTGTGTGGGACTTGTTGTATTAGTCCATCTATACTGACCTCCATCAGGTTGCAAACTGAATATATTTTTTTCTGCATCTACCTTTGAAAAAATATTTGGCCTTCTAGTAGTGTGTCGGACTTTCTCTATTAGTCCATCTATACTGACCTCCATCAGGTTGCAAATTAAAAATAATTTTTATCTGCATCTACAGTACCTCTGAAAAAATATTTGGGCTTCTAGCTGTGTGCGGGACTTGTTGTATTAGTCCATCTATACTGACCTCCATCAGGTTGCAAACTGAATATATTTTTTTCTGCATCTACCTCTGAAAAAATATTTGGCCTTCTAGTAGTGTGTCGGACTTTCTCTATTAGTCCATCTATACTGACCTCCATCAGGTTGCAAATTCAAAATAATTTTTTTCTGCATCTAACCCAGCCAATAGTTTTGGCCTAATACCACAGTTTGGCCACTCAGCTCTGCTCGGTTACCATCCATTGTTTTTTTGTGCAAACAACTCCAGAGTTGTGAATTAGTTAACCACCAAAATGAGTGGAAAAAGGCCTGCTGCTGGTGGAAAGGGGAATAGGCGTGTTGGGAAGGGGAAAAAAGGTTGTGTCCGTGGGGTAGGTGTTAAAGCAACAGTAACATCTGCAGAAGAAAGACCATCTTCCAGCCAAACTAAAATGTCTACTTCTTTTAGCGGACAATGTGATAAGATCCCTTTCTTACGGCCACGCCAATCGCTACAAATTCCAGATGAGGCACAAAAACAGCAGGTGCTTCAACGCATATCAAGTGCTCCTTTAAGTGGGCTCTCCTCCACATCAACTTCAACATCACAAATACTCCAGTCCTCAAAGGTGTCACCCAAATCGCATTTGCTTCCTCACAGCTCCCAAATCTCCAGCTGCCCGTCTGAGTATGAGGTAGAACAGATGGTTGAGTCTGCAGAGCTGTTTACTCATACTATAGCCTGGGAATCAGAGGTCGACTCCAGCGCTTCTGTGAATCCAGACGAGGAAATGATCTGCACTGATGCCCAGAATCTTTATGAGTCGGATCCAGGACCAGACGCAGAAGGTTCTGACCATAATGTAGACCCTCATTCCCAAACTGTAACTCCTGTTGGTGGAGACAATGAGGAAGACGATGATAAGACTCAAATACCTGATTGGAGCGACAACTTTAGTTTTTTGTCAGGGCAGGAACAGGTTGGCTCTGAGGACGACGGGTGTGATAACGCACAGGGTGATGATGATGAGGTCGGAGATCCCACATACTGTCAACCCACAGTCAGCCAAGAGATGAGGTCAGCAGAGGAGGTGGAGGAAGATGCTAGTGACGACGAGGTCAGGTTGCGCCTTCCTGGACAGAGACGTAGTACTGGAAGCACGTCAACAACTGCATCCTCAAACACAACTCTGCCTCTCACCACAAGTCGTGGTGGCTCTACCGGTCGCATGGGTGCTAAGCCTTGCATAGCCTGGGCATTTTTTCAGATCGATAAAGATGACCCAACTCGTGTTATCTGTAACATTTGTCAGCAAAAGCTAAGTAGAGGCCAAAAAATACATAGTTTGAGTACTTCATGCATGAACCGGCACATGGACATGAAGCATAAGTTGCAGTGGGAAGCTCAGTGTGCTACAATGCGGCCTAGCCGGCCGGGCCAACCACCGTCTGCCATATCTTGTGCATCCGCGGCCTCTTCATCCTCTGTGACTGGGGGGACAGCAGTCACACCTGTTTTGGGGCGCAGACCTGCCACCTCTTTACCCGCAACAGCCAGCGTGATTGGCAGGTCATCATTTTCTTTGGAGGTGGTAACACCAGCTGGTGTTGAGCGCTGTCCGACATCGATAGCACCACCTTTGGATGAAGGCAACCTAACATGTCCGCCTGCATCTTCCTCACAGACCGGCAGTTTGCCGGGGACACCCTTATCAACCCCGTCTAAGCACAATAGCCAGCCCTCGGTCCCTCAGATGTGGACAAGTAAAAGACCATTTCCTCCTAGCCATGAGAAAGCTAAGAGGTTGAATTACACCATCTGCAAGCTCTTGGCTACAGAAATGCTGCCTTTCCGCCTGGTGGACACAGAGGATTTTCGAGACCTTATGTCCGTCGCAGTGCCCCAGTACCAGATGCCCAGTCGGCACTACTTCTCAAAGAAAGGTGTGCCTGCGCTCCACCAGCATGTCGCACACAACATCACCGCTTCTTTGAGAAACTCTGTGTGTGACAGGGTGCATTTCACCACAGACACTTGGACGAGTAGGCATGGACAGGGGCGTTACATGTTGCTGACTGGGCACTGGGTAACTATGGTGACAGCAGGACAAGGGGCTGCTGTCCAAGTCTTGCCGTCCCCACGAGTTGTGCGTCAATCCTCTTTATGTCAAAGTTCCTCCACTGCTTCTGCCTCCTCAACCTCCTCTCGGTCTTCCACCTGCACCCAAAGCCTGTCTGGTCATGCCACAAGCTTTCTAACTGCGCAGAAGGGATCCTGCACACCTCCTTACTATGCTGGCAGTAGGGCTCAACGTCATCAGGCGTTTTTTACATTGAAATGTCTGGGAAATGTGAGTCACACAGCTGAGGAGTTGTGGTCAGCTCTGGAGAACCAATTTCATGAATGGTTGTCTCCACTGGACCTGAAACCAGGGAAGGCCGTGTGCGACAATGCTGCAAACCTGGGTGCGGCCCTTCGCCGGGGCAATGTCACACACGTGCCTTGTATGGCTCACGTGTTGAACCTGGTTGTCCAGCAATTTTTAGCCCACTATCCCAGACTAGATGGCCTTCTGCAGAGGGCACGGTCGCTGTGTGCTCACTTCCGCCGTTCGCATCCCGCAGCTCAGCGACTTACATCTCTACAGAAGTCGTTGGGCCTGCCACTTCACCGGCTAAAATGCGATGTGCCTACCCGGTGGAATTCAACTCTGCACATGTTGCAGCGACTGTGGCAGCACCGACAAGCCCTGGTGCAATACGTTCTGACGTATAGCCTGGGCCAACGAGATTCAGAGGTGGGGCAAATCACGCTGGAGGAGTGGTCTCAGATCAGGGACCTATGCACCCTTCTGCACAGTTTTGAAATGGCGACGAAGATGTTTAGTGCTGACGATGCCATTATCAGCATGACTATTCTGGTGATTTACATGCTGGAGCACATGTTAAACAGAATTCGGAGTCAGGTGGTGGCACAAGAGGAGGTGGAGGAAGTAGAGGAGGAGGAGTTGTATGCGGAAGGGCTAACATCTGCAAGGTCCAGAAGGTCGGCAGCACCAAGGCGGCAGGCATGTGACGGTGGGGGAGATGGTTTTACCAGGGCGCATGGTAGCAGCCAAACTAGTGAGGAAGGTGCAGGAGCCCAGGAAGAAGTGGAGGACGAACTGATGGAAGACTCATCAGATGAGGGAGACCTTGATCACATTTCTGTTGTGCGAGGTTGGGGGGAGAGGACAGAGGAAGGAAGCATGATTGTTACCTCGCCACCAACACAACAGGGACTTGGTGCTCCTGGATGCGCAACACACATGAGTGCCTTCTTGCTGCACTACCTGCAACATGACCCTCGAATTGTGAGAATTAGAAATAATCCTGACTACTGAGTTGCCACACTGTTAGATCCCCGGTACAAAAGTAAATTTGCAGAAATTATTCCTGCCATAGAAAGGGATGCACGCATGCAGGAGTATCAGCAGAGACTGTTGCAGAATCTTACATGTGCTTTTCCACAAAATACCAGTGGTGCACGTAGTGAATCTCACAGTTCCAACTTGACAACCGTGGGACCGTCAAGTGTTCAGCACTCAAACCGTAACAGAACCACAGTATCTGCTGGTAACATCAATTTTGCGGAATCATTTCACCACTTTTTTAGCCCATCCTTTGCAAGGCCACAGGAGACAAGAAGTCTGACACATAGTCAACGCCTAGAGACGATGGTACAGGAGTATCTCCAAGTAAACATTGAAGCCACGACTGTGTCACTGGACCCTTGCTCTTTTTGAGCTTCCAATCTGGATAAATGGCCGGAGCTAGCCACTTACGCCTTGGAGATCTTGTCATGCCCCGCAGCCAGCGTTCTGTCTGAACGTGTGTTCAGCGCTGCTGGTGGTGTGCTGACAGCTATGCGCACGCGGCTCTCCACTGATAATGTAGACAGACTCACGTTCATAAAGATGAACAAATCATGGATCCGAAACGACTTTTCTACCCCTGTGTCATCCTGGGGAGAGTAAAAGCTTGATGATTGGTTAAAATCACCCTACCAAACGTTTTAAGCTTTCAAATTACTAATCATGTTTATCTGTATCTTGACTGGAAAATAATTTGGGCTTTGTAGCAGTGTGCAGCACTGATCCTATTAGGCCATCTATAATAAGCTCCACCAGATTTAAAATTAAAAATAATTTTTAGCTGCATCTAGCCCGGAAAATAATTTTGGGGCTCCGAGATGCGCAAGACACATAAGTGCCTTCTTGCTGCACTACCTGCAGCATGACCCTCATATTGTCAGAATTCGAAGTAATCATGACTACTGGGTTGCCACACTCTTAGATCCCCCAAACTTTTCGATCAACCTTTTCATTTTAATAAAGACCAAAAAAATGGTCATTTTTGAAATTATAAGCATTAGCAGGTTGTTAGAAACTGAAATCAAACAGTTTTCAACTCAAAACTTTATTCTAGGTGATGTTACATTTTCACATAGGACCCCTTGTTCGAAAGGAGCTTCTGAACTCTCTCGTCCATTGAATTTGTCAGGTTTTGGATGGTTTCTGCTTCAATTGTTTTGCATGAGGACAGAATACCCTCCCAGAGCTGTTGCTTAGATGTGAACTGCCTCCCGCCATCATAGACACTCCTTTTAATGATGCTCCAAAGGTTCTGAATGGGGTAGAGGTCAGGGGAGCATGGGGGTCACACCATAAGTTTGCCCCCTTTTATGCCCATATCAGCCAGAGATGCAGATGTTTTATGTGCAGCATGAGATGGTGCATTATCATGCAGAAAAATGATCTTGCTGTGAAATACACGGTTCTTCTTCTTGAACCATGGCAGGAAGTGTTGTTTGAGAAAATCCACATACATTATGGAGTTCATCTTTAGCGCCTTCAGGGATCCTAAAGGGGCCGACAATCTCTCTCCCCATGATTCCAGCCCAAAACATTACTCCACCTCCTCCTTGTTGGCGCTGTAGCCGTGTTTGCGTGGGGTGTCCATCAACCAGCCATCCTCCACTCCATCCATCTGGACCATCGAGCGCTGCACGGCACTCATCCGTGAACAAAACAGTTTTGAAATCAGTCTTCATGTAATGTTTGGCCCACTGGAGCCGTTTCTGCTTGTGTGAAGTGGATAGAGGAGGTCGACAGGATGGCGTATGCACAGCTGCAAACCTCTGAAGGACCCTGCATCTTGTTGTTCGGGGGACGTTGGAGGCACAAGCAGCTTCAAAAACTTGTCTGCTGCTATGACAAGGCTTTTTTGCCGCTGCTCTTTCAACCTGATGTAATTGCCTGTAGGAAAGAGTCCTCAATTTGCCCTTATCAGCACGCACGCGTGTGTACTGTGAATCAGCTACATACTTCTTGATTGCCAAGACACTTCATCCTGATCATCGCACAATGTTGATTGTAGTCATGCCTTGACCTAAACACTCCACAATTTGTTGCTTCTCAGCAGCCGACACATCCTTTTTCTTTCCCATTTTGGCAGAAAATGTAGGCTGCTTAATAATGTGAGAGAGCCTTCTTAAGTAGTCTTGCCTTTCATTGAACACACCTGCCAAACTAATTAGCACAGGTGTCTGCAATTGCTTACAGTGATATAAAGAGCCCTGACACACATCACCATCAATGAGTTTAACTGACAAACAAACAAATTCTTCCCTTATCACTCCTAAACACTTTTTGCATAATAATTTGGAACACAGTGTACATGTGCTTTTCCACAAAACACCAGTGGTTCACGTAGTGAATCTTACAGTTCTAACTTGCCAACCGTGGTCTGTATGGAGTTGTTCAATAAAGGGCCCAAAATTAAGATAACATAGATGGGAGAGGTCTCTATGAATAGGAATTCCTAAGTATTTGATACCCTGTGAGGGCCAGGCAAAGGGAAAGTTGGACTGGATGGAATCCTATATGGATTTGGGGAGGGAGACATCGAGGGCCTCAGACTTCGCTGCATTGATTTTAAAATTTTACCATGTAACAAAGTGACCTATTTCAGCCATAACAGCAGGGATGGATATACAGTCATATGAAAAAGTTTGGGCACCCCTATTAATCTTAAGCTTAATGTTCTATAAAAATTGGTGTTTTTGCAACAGCTATTTCAGTTTGATATATGTAATAACTGTTGGATACAGTAATGTTTCTGCCTTGAAATGAGGTTCATTGTACTAACAGAAAATGTGCAATCTGCATTCAAACAAAATTTGACAGGTGCATAAGTATGGGCACCTCACCAGAAAAGTGACATTAATAGTTAGTAGATCCTCCTTTTGCAAAAATAACAGCCTCTAGTCGCTTCCTGTAGCTTTTAATGAGTTCCTGGATCCTGGATGAAGGTATTTTTGACCATTCCTCTTTACAAAACAATTCCAGTTCAGTTAAGTTTGATGGTCGTCGAGCATGAACAGCCCTCTTCAAATGATCCCACAGATGTTCAATGATATTCAGGTCTGGGGACTGGGATGGCCATTCCAGAACATTGTAGTTGTTCCTCTGCATGAATGCCTGAGTAGATTTGGAGCGGTGTTTTGGATCATTGTCTTGCTGAAAGATCCATCCACTTTGTAACTTCATATTTATCACTGATTCTTGAACACTATTGTCAAGAATCTGCTGATACTGAGTGGAATCCATGCGTCCCTCAACTTTAACACGATTCCCAGTGCCAGCATTGACCACACAGCCCCAAAGCATGATGGAACCTCCACCAAATTTTACTGTGGGTAGCAAGTGTTTTTCTTGGAATGCTGTGTTTTTTTGCCACCATGCATAACGCCTTTTTGTATGACCAAATAACTCAATCTTGATTTCATCAGTCCACAGGACCTTCTTCCAAAAAGAAATTGGCTTCTCCAAATGTGCTTTTGCATACCTCAGCCAACTCTGTTTGTGGCGTGCTTGCAGAAACGGCTTCTTTCGCATCACTCTCCCATACAGCTTCTCCTTGTGCAAAGTGCCTTGTATAGTTGACCGATGCACAGTGACACCATCTGCAGCAAGTTGATGCTGCAGCTCTCTGGAGGTGGTCTGAGGATTGTCCTTGACTGATCTCACCATTCTTCTTCTCTGCCTTTCTGATGTTTTTCTTGGCCTGCCACTTCTGGCCTTAACAAGAACTGTCCCTGTGTTCTTCCATTTCCTTACTATGTTCCTCACAGTGGAAACTGACAGGTTAAATCTCGGAGACAGCTTTTTGTATGCTTCCCCTGAACAACTATGTTGAATAATCTTTGTTTTCAGATCATTTGACAGTTGTTTTGAGGAGCACATGATGCCACTCTTCAGAGGAGATTCAAACAGGAGAACAACTTGCAAGTGGCCACTTTAAGTAGCTTTTCTCATGATTGCATACACCTGGCTATAAAGTTCAAAGCTCCATGAGGTTACAAAACCAAAAAAAGTGCTTTAGTAGGTCAGTAAAAAGTAGGTAGGAGTATTTAAAACAAGAAAATGATAAGGGTGCCCATACTTATGCACCTTTCAAATTTTGTTTGAATGCAGATTGCACATTTTCTGTTAGTACAATAAACTTCATTTCAAGGCAGAAACATTACTGTGTCCAACAGTTATTACATATATCAAACTGAAATAGCTGTTGCAAAAACACCAATTTTTATAAAACATTAAGCTTAAGATTAATAGGGGTGCCCAAACTTTTTCATATGACTGTATGTGATTGAGTGATATATACTAGGACATCATCAGCAAATAGAGAGCACTTGTACTCGGTGCCTCCCACCTCAATCCACCTAATATTGGGGTTATGGCGAATTGATGAGAGCAGGTGCTCCGTCACTAGGATGTATAAGAGAGGGGACAGAGGACATCCCTGCCTTGTCCCATTGGTGATTGTGAAAGGTGATGAAAATGTACTGACGCACCCCCTGGGCCTTGGGACACCCGGAGCCGGACCCTTTTTGGTGGATGCTGGTGGTTGTAGTCTTCGTGGCGGCGACCCGGTTCCGTGGCTCAGGGCGGTCAAACCAGTGGCGGAACTATTTATGTGGTTTTGATGTTTAAATGTCCGATTACGCCACCCGTGGATTGCGGTCAGAGTGAACCACCGCTACAGGGCAGACCGCTGAGGCTGGTGTTGTGGGTGCAGCAGAGCGTAGCATAACTCCCCACGGGAGGAGTAAAGCCTCAGGGCAGTGTATGCGGAGGATGGGGGTGATGGTGCAGGGCAGCAGCATTAACGACACGGAGTCAGTGATGCAGTCCAGGGCCTTTACTCACAGATCTTATTATCCAGACCACGTCTGCAGGTAATGGCTGCCCACGTCGTACTGTGCTCACCAGGTGAGGGGCTCAGACAACTCCCAGATAACTTTGGAGCACTTCACAGGACCCCCTTTGTGTGTCCTTTGTCTGGCCTTTCTTACCAACACTTCTGTCCGGCTGCCTCGGGCCTCCTCTTGGTAAACTTGGCACCAGTTTCCCTGACCCTATGTGGTGCCTTCCTAGCGGGTGTAGCGAGGGGCTGCGCCACATAAAATGTCAGAGCCTCCGGTTTCTAGCTGAGGGTCGTTTCCTGCCTCCACTAGTTCGGGGACCGGTCTCCCCCTTTGGCCTGACCCCTCCACGCAGGTGGATTCGGCCGTGCGGTGGCGACTCGCCCGTCCGCACCCCTGGGATCCCTTCATTCCTCATTCCTGGAGCCTTCTCCGCTCCTCTTCCTTCCTTCTCCCTCTTCCAGGCCTGGGCCTCTGTTACTAGGCCCTCCTCCGGAGCAGAGCTCATGCAGAGCCCCTGCTCCCTGCCACTTCTGCTCAGACTTCTCTGCACTGAACTAAGATGGTGCCCACCTTTTATACTCCCTTCTCAATGCACCCAGGAACTGCTTCCTCCCTGCTCCTGCACTACAGGGTTCCCCTTCCTCAGTGTTCCCTCCCCCCACTCCAGCCAGGGACAGGGACTGTCGTGCCCATCTCAGGGGCATATTGGTCGCCCTGCCCCACGGCAATGTGGTGTAATGCATGCAGGTGTCAGGTCCTGATCCACACTCCATCCTTACCTGAGAGTGAGATATCACACCTCTGGGTGAGGTGCAATACCTCTGTAGCAACCGAGCCCTCAGGGTGCTACAGTTCCATTTATCTTCAGCCTAGGTGACGTATTGCGATACAGGGCCGTGATTTTGGCTATAAAAGGGTCCCCTAGACCCCTACCCCAAGCTTTTTAAGAGAATCATATATGGCGTGCCAGGAGACTCTATGGAATGCTTTCTCAGCATCCAACGAGAGTATCTAATTACAAATTTTTAACTGCATCTAGCCCAGGAAATACTTTGTGCCTAGTAGCAGTGTCTGCTAGTCAGCGGATTATCCCGGCTGTTAAGCAAGCTACACCACCTGTAGTTTAGACACTTAATTTTTTCAAAGGAAATTCTTCGGGATCATGGGATACTTAGTGAAGAGCATCAGGAGGCACCCCAAGGCATAGGGGCTGGGACTGGCAGTAGGATACCTTGCGGTGGACAGCCGAGCTCGATCCTTATAAAAGCTTTTTAACTGCAGCAGCTTTAGTGGACGCTACTGGAGCTGGAATTACCGCGGCTGCTGGCATGAGACTTGCCCTCCAATAGATCCTTGTAAATGGATTTAAAGTGTATTCATTCAAATTAGAGAGACAATTTAAATTAAAAAGCTTAGAGCTGCCTCCACCACAGGGGGGCTCGCTCGACCCACCAGCGGACAGGCACCAGTATTGGGAGAGGGGGGCTGGCCGTCAGGGTTCACCGCGGCTCTGGCACAAACCCGGCGACACGGAGGTGGCACGGGCAGGAGCGGACTGGCCGTGTCGGCTTCTCACTTTTTGGATTTTAGAAGGGCATGACATGCCTATATCTGTGTCTCCCCCTCCTTTTACTCCTCCACCTCTTTTATTTTCGCATGACTATATGTACTTGTCACTTTTCCATGTGTTAGTTATGTCTTCTGAGCAGTTTGTCAGCTTTTGGACACCTTTGAAGGTGTTTTCTATGTGTTTCATTGTGTTTTTGTTTGCCTGTCATTGGTTTTAACGGTGTTCGAAGGTGTTCGACGAACAGTTCGACGAACAGTTCGGCGAACACACGGGTGTTCGACGAACCGAACCGAACTCGAACACTACGGGGGTGGCTCAACACTAGCTGTAATATAGAAAGGACCTGGCTGTATTCTGCAGTGCCAACAAGCAAATGGCGCTGGAAAACTATGTTCTCTGAATTGTTGGATTGCTTTTTAAGCAAATAAAGAGGATTAAGATGCAAAAAAAAATTATTCCTGGCCCCTGAGACCTGGGCCTATTTCAGGAAGTATCTAACAGCAGCAGCAGATAAAACTGGAATGTAGCTTCTTGCCCTATGTGCACTGCCGTCTGCTATATACCCTGCCTGCCTGTCTATATACACTGGGTGCCCGATAACTCAGCAGATGGATTAGTCCTCAGAAGGACTTTTTGTTGACATGGATATGTGTCTCTAATATAGTTTGGTACACCTACACTAACTAGAAACAAGCAAATCTCTCCCTAGCTCAGCAGCACCTCTCCCTATACTGTCTGATTCCGGAGTAACTGTGACGAGCATGGCGGTGCCAGGTCTGATATAGACCTGATGACACTGTGTGGCCAGCCAATCACTGTAATGCCACAACCAACACGGCTCTGGCATTACAGTGAGTGGCAGGCAATCCCTGCATGTTCAAAGAGCGACAAACATGTAGGGAGGAGACCCGAGCTCCCGCCGAGCAACCCCGGAAATACTCGGCGAGAGCCGATCATTTCGAGCAGTGAGATGCTCGGGTGAGCACCGATCAGTGGCGAGCATGCTCACTCATCACTAAATACCGTCGCTATATAGTGCAAGCAGTAAAAGAAGTCAATATGGGATGTGCTAAATTTTCTGTGATACAAATCCTGCAAAGTTTTCTCAGCATCGATATCTTCTGCTCCATTTAAACCAGTTCATTTGTGCTTTAAAAGCATATAGGCAGATTTGTTTTGTTGCAATAGCATCGCTATATAGTGCATGGAGTGAAAAAAAGTCCATCTGAGGTGTCCTAACTTTCTGTGATACAAATCCTGCAAAGTTTTCTCAGCATCGAAATATAATACGACATTTATACTCATCCATTTATGTGTTAAAAGCATACAGGCAGACTTGTTTAATTAGGAATAGCATTGCTATAGAGTGCAAGCAGTGAAAAAAATGCATCTTAGGTGTGCTAAATTTCCTGTGATACAAATCCTGCTAATTTTTCTCAGCATTGAAATATAGTACACCTTCATACTTGTCCATTTATGAGCTAAAAGCCCACAGGCAGACTTGTTTGATTACAATAGTATTGGTATATTGTGCAATTAGTGATAAAAAATCCATCTGAGATGTGCTAAATTTTCAGTGATACAAATCCTGAAAAGTTTTCTCAGCATCGAAATGTAATAAACCATTTATACTCATCCACTTATGCGTTAAAAGTAGTGTTGAGCCACCCCCGTAGTGTTCGAGTTCGGTTCGGTTCGTCGAACACCCGTGTGTTCGCCGAACTGTTCGTCGAACTGTTCGTCGAACACCTTCGAACACCGTTAAAACCAATGGCAGGCAAACAAAAACACATAGAAACACATAGAAAACACCTTCAAAGGTGTCCAAAAGCTGACAAACTGCTCAGAAGACACAACTAACACATGGAAAAGTGACAAGTACATATAGTCATGCGAAAAGAAAAGAGGTGGAGGAGTAAAAGGAGGGGGAGACACAGATATAGGCATGTCATGCCCTTCTAAAATCCAAAAAGTGAGAAGCCGACACGTTCAGTCCGCTCCTGCCCGTGCCACCTCCGCGTCGCCGGGTTTGTGCCAGAGCCGCGGTGAACCCTGACGGCCAGCCCCCCTCTCCCAATACTGGTGCCTGTCCGCTGGTGGGTCGAGCGAGCCCCCCTGTGGTGGAGGCAGCTCTAAGCTTTTTAATTTAAATTGTCTCTCTAATTTGAATGAATACACTTTAAATCCATTTACAAGGATCTATTGGAGGGCAAGTCTCATGCCAGCAGCCGCGTAATTCCAGCTCCAGTAGCGTCCACTAAAGCTGCTGCAGTTAAAAAGCTTTTATAAGGATCGAGCTCGGCTGTCCACCGCAAGGCATCCTACTGCCAGTCCCAGCCCTTATGCCTTGGGGTGCCTCCTGATGCTCTTCACTGAGTATCCCGTGGTCCCGAAGCATTTCCTTTGAAAAAATTAAGTGTCCAAACTACAGGTGGTGTAGCTTGCTTAACAGCCGGGATAATCCGCTGACTAGCAGACACTGCTACTAGGCACAAAGTATTTCCTGGGCTAGATGCAGTTAAAAATTTGTAATTAGATACTCTCGTTGGATGCTGAGAAAGCATTCCATAGAGTCTCCTGGCACGCCATATATGATTCTCTTAAAAAGCTTGGGGTAGGGGTCTAGGGGACCCTTTTATAGCCAAAATCACGGCCCTGTATCGCAATACGTCACCTAGGCTGAAGATAAATGGAACTGTAGCACCCTGAGGGCTCGGTTGCTACAGAGGTATTGCACCTCACCCAGAGGTGTGATATCTCACTCTCAGGTAAGGATGTAGTGTGGATCAGGACCCGACACCTGCATGCATTACACCACATTGCCGTGGGGCAGGGCGATCAATATGCCCCTGAGATGGGCACGACAGTCCCTGTCCCTGGCTGGAGTGGGGGGAGGGAACACTGAGGAAGGGGAACCCTGTAGTGCAGGAGCAGGGAGGAAGCAGTTCCTGGGTGCATTGAGAAGGGAGTATAAAAGGTGGGCACCATCTTAGTTCAGTGCAGAGAAGTCTGAGCAGAAGTGGCAGGGAGCAGGGGCTCTGCATGAGCTCTGCTCCGGAGGCGGGCCTAGTAACAGAGGCCCAGCCCTGGAAGAGGGAGAAGGAAGGAAGAGGAGTGGAGAAGGCTCCAGGAACGAGGAACGAAGGGATCCCAGGGGTGCGGACGGGCGAGTCGCCACCGCACGGCCGAATCCACCTGCGTGGAGGGGTCAGGCCAAAGGGGGAGACCGGTCCCCGAAACTAGTGGAGGCAGGAAATGACCCTCAGCTAGAAACAGGAGGCTGTGACATTTTATGTGGCGCAGCCCCTCGCTACACCCGCTAGGAAGGCACCACATAGGGTCAGGGAAACTGGCGCCAAGTTTACCAAGAGGAGGCCCGAGGCAGCCGGACAGAAGGGTTGGTAAGAAAGGCCAGACAAAGGACACACAAAGGGGGTCCTGTGAAGCGCTCCAAAGTTATCTGGGAGTTGTCTGAGCCCCTCACCTGGTGAGCACAGTACGACGTGGGCAGCCGTTACCTGCAGACGTGGTCTGGATAATAAGAACTGTGAGTAAAGGCCCTGGACTGCATCACTGACTCCGTGTCATTACTGCTGCTGCCCTGCACCATCACCCCCATCCTCTGCATACACTGCCCTGAGGCTATACTCCTCCCGTGGGGAGTTATGCTACGCTCTGCTGCACCCACAACACCAGCCTCAGAGGTCTGCCCTGGAGCGGCGGTTCACTCTGACCGCAATCCACGGGTGGCGTAGTCGGACATTTAAACATCAAAACCACATAAATAGTTCCGCCACTGGTTTGACCGCCCTGAGCCACGGAACCGGGTCGCCGCCACGGAGACTACAACCACCAGCATCCACCAAAAAGGGTCCGGCTCCGGGTGTCCCAAGGCCCAGGGGGCGCGTCAAAACATTTTCATCACCTTTCACAATCACCAATGGGACAAGGCAGGGATGTTCTCTGTCCCCTCTCTTATACATCCTAGTGACGGAGCACCTGCTCTCATCAATTCGCCATAACCCCAATATTAGGTGGATTGAGGTGGGAGGCACCGAGTACAAGTGCTCTCTATTTGCTGATGATGTCCTAGTATATATCACTCAATCACATATATCCATCCATGCTGTTATGGCTGAAATAGATCACTTTGTTACATGGTCAAATTTTAAAATCAATGCAGCGAAGTCTGAGGCCCTCGATGTCTCCCTCCCCAAATCCATATAGGATTCCATCCAGTCCAACTTTGCCTTTGCCTGGCCCTCGCAGGGTATCAAATACTTAGGAATTCCTATTCATAGAGACCTCTCCCATCTATGTTATCTTAATTTTGGGCCCTTTATTGAACAACTCCATACAGACCACAGTTGGCAAGTTAGAACTGTAAGATTCACTACGTGAACCACTGGTGTTTTGTGGAAAATCACATGTACACTGTGTTCCAAATTATTATGCAAAAAGTGTTTAGGAGTGATAAGGGAAGAATTTGTTTGTTTGTCAGTTAAACTCATTGATGGTGATGTGTGTCAGGGCTCTTTATATCACTGTAAGCAATTGCAGACACCTGTGCTAATTAGTTTGGCAGGTGTGTCCAATGAAAGGCAAGACTACTTAAGAAGGCTGTCTCACATTATTAAGCAGCCTACATTTTCTGCCAAAATGGGAAAGAAAAAGGATGTGTCGGCTGCTGAGAAGCAACAAATTGTGGAGTGTTTAGGTCAAGGCATGACTACAATCAACATTGTGCAATGATCAGGATGAAGTGTCTTGGCAATCAAGAAGTATGTAGCTGATTCACAGTACACACGTGTGCGTGCTGATAAGGGCAAATTGAGGACTCTTTCCTACAGGCAATTACGTCAGGTTGAAAGAGCAGCGGCAAAAAAACCTTGTCATAGCAGCAGACAAGTTTTTGAAGCTGCTGGTGCCTCCAACGTCCCCCGAACAACAAGATGCAGGGTTCTTCAGAGGTTTGCAGCTGTGCATACGCCATCCTGTCGACCTCCTCTATCCACTTCACAGAAGCAGAAACGGCTCCAGTGGGCCAAACATTACATGAAGACTGATTTCAAAACTGTTTTGTTCACGGATGAGTGCCGTGCAGCGCTCGATGGTCCAGATGGATGGAGTGGAGGATGGCTGGTTGATGGACACCCCACGCAAACACGGCTACAGCGCCAACAAGGAGGAGATGGAGTAATGTTTTGGGCTGGAATCATGGGGAGAGAGATTATCGGCCCCTTTAGGATCCCTGAAGGCGCTAAAGATGAACTCCATAATGTATGTGGATTTTCTCAAACAGCACTTCCTGCCATGGTTCAAGAAGAAGAACCGTGTATTTCACAGCAAGATCATTTTTTTGCATGATAATGCACCATCTCATGCTGCACATAAAACATCTGCATCTCTGGCTGATATGAGCATAAAAGGGGACAAACTTATAGTGTGACCCCCATGCTCCCCTGACCTCTACCCCATTCAGAACCTTTGGAGCATCATTAAAAGGAGTGTCTATGATGGCGGGAGGCAGTTCACATCTAAGCAACAGCTCTGGGAGGGTATTCTGTCCTCATGCAAAACAATTGAAGCAGAAACCATCCAAAACCTGACAAATTCAATGGACGAGAGAGTTCAGAAGCTCCTTTCGAACAAGGGGTCCTATGTGAAAATGTGACATCACCTAGAATAAAGTTTTGAGTTGAAAACTGTTTGATTTCAGTTTCTAACAACCTGCTAATGCTTATAATTTTAAAAATGACCATTTTTTTGGTCTTTATTAAAATGAAAAGGTTGATCGAAAAGTTTGGGGGATCTAAGAGTGTGGCAACCCCGTAGTCATGATTACTTCCAATTCTGACAATATGAGGGTCATGCTGCAGGTAGTGCAGCAAGAAGGCACTTATGTGCCTTGCGCATCTCGGAGCCCCAAAATTATTTTCCGGGCTAGATGCAGCTAAAAATTATTATTAATTTTAAATCTGGTGAAGCTTATTATAGATGGCCTAATAGAATCAGTGCTGCACACTGCTACAAAGCCCAAATTATTTTCCAGCCAAGATACAGATAAACATGATTAGTAATTTGAAAGCTTAAAACGGTTGGTAGGGTGATTTTAACCAATCATCAAGCTTTTACTCTCCCCAGGATGACACAGGGGTAGAAAAGTCGTTTCGGATCCAAGATTTGTTCATCTTTATGAACGTGAGTCTGTCTACATTATCAGTGGAGAGCCGCGTGCGCTTATCTGTCAGCACACCACCAGCAGCGCTGAACACACGTTCAGACAGAACGCTGGCTGCGGGGCATGACAAGATCTCCAAGGCGTAAGTGGCTAGCTCCGGCCATTTATCCAGATTGGAAGCCCAAAAAGAGCAAGGGTCCAGTGACACAGTCATGGCTTCAATGTTTACTTGGAGATACTCCTGTACCATCGTCTCTAGGCGTTGACTATGTGTCAGACTTCTTCTCTCCTGTGGCCTTGCAAAGGATGGGCTAAAAAAGTGGTGAAATTATTCCGCAAATTTGATGTTACCAGCAGATACTGTGGTTCTGTTACGGTTTGAGTGCTGAACACTTGACGGTCCCACGGTTGGCAAGTTGGAACTGTGAGATTCACTACGTGCACCACTGGTGTTTTGTGGAAAAGCACATGTAAGATTCTGCAACAGTCTCTGCTGATACTCCTGCATGCGTGCATCCCTTTCTATGGCAGGAATAATTTCTGCAAATTTACTTTTGTACCGGGGATCTAACAGTGTGGCAACCCAGTAGTCAGGATTATTTCTAAATCTCACAATTCGAGGGTCATGTTGCAGGTAGTGCAGCAAGAAGGCACTCATGTGTGTGGCGCATCCAGGAGCACCAAATCCCTGTTGTGTTGGTGGCGAGGTAACAATCATGCTTCCTTCCTCTGTCCTCTCCCCCCAACCTCGCACAACAGAAATGTGATCAAGGTCTCCCTCATCTAATGAGTCTTCCATCAGTTCGTCCTCCACTTCTTCCTGGGCTCCTGCACCTTCCTCACTAGTTTGGCTGCTACCATGCGCGATGGTAAAACCATCTCCCCCACCCTCACATGCCTGCCGCCTTGGTGCTGCCGACCGTCTGGACCTTGCAGATGTTATCCCTTCCGCATACAACTCCTCCTCCTCTACTTCCTCCACCTCCTCTTGTGCCACCACCTGACTCCGAATTCTGTTTAACATGTGCTCCAGCATGTAAATCACCAGAATAGTCATGCTGATAATGGCATCGTCAGCACTAAACATCTCGTCGCCATTTCAAAACTGTGCAGAAGGGTGCATAGGTCCCTGATCTGAGACCACTCCTCCAGCGTGATTTGCCCCACTTCTGGATCTCGTTGGCCCAGGCTATACGTCAGAACGTATTGCACCAGGGCTTGTCGGTGCTGCCACAGTCGCTGCAACATGTGCAGAGTTGAATTCCACCGGGTAGGCACATCGCATTTTAGCCGGTGAAGTGGCAGGCCCAACGACTTCTGTAGAGATGTAAGTCGCTGAGCTGCGGGATGCGAACGGCGGAAGTGAGCACACAGCGACCGTGGCCTCTGCAGAAGGCCATCTAGTCTGGGATAGTGGGCTAAAAATTGCTGGACAACCAGGTTCAACACGTGAGCCATACAAGGCACGTGTGTGACATTGCCCCGGCGAAGGGCCGCACCCAGGTTTGCAGCATTGTCGCACACGGCCTTCCCTGGTTTCAGGTCCAGTGGAGACAACCATTCACGAAATTGGTTCTCCAGAGCTGACCACAACTCCTCAGCTGTGTGACTCACATTTCCCAGACATTTCAAAGTAAAAACCGCCTGATGACGTTGAGCCCTACTGCCAGCATAGTAAGGAGGTGTGCAGGATCCCTTCTGCGCAGTTAGAAAGCTTGTGGCATGACCAGACAGGCTTTGGGTGCAGGTGGAAGACCGAGAGGAGGTTGAGGAGGCAGAAGCAGTGGAGGAACTTTGACATAAAGAGGATTGACGCACAACTCGTGGGGACGGCAAGACTTGGACAGCAGCCCCTTGTCCTGCTGTCACCATAGTTACCCAGTGCCCAGTCAGCGACATGTAACGCCCCTGTCCATGCCTACTCCTCCAAGTGTCTGTGGTGAAATGCACCCTGTCACACACAGAGTTTCTCAAAGAAGCGGTGATGTTGTGTGCAACATGCTGGTGGAGCGCAGGCACACCTTTCTTTGAGAAGTAGTGCCGACTGGGCATCTGGTACTGGGGCACAGAGACGGACATAAGGTCTCGAAAATCCTCTGTGTCCACCAGGCGGAAAGGCAGCATTTCTGTAGCCAAGAGCTTGCAGATGGTGAAATTCAACCTCTTAGCTTTCTCATGGCTAGGAGGAAATGGTCTTTTACTTGTCCACATCTGAGGGACCGAGGGCTGGCTATTGTGCTTAGACGGGGTTGATAAGGGTGTCCCCGGCAAACTGCCGGTCTGTGAGGAAGATGCAGGCGGACATGTTAGGTTGCCTTGATCCAAAGGTGGTGCTATCGATGTCGGACAGCGCTCAACACCAGCTGGTGTTACCACCTCCAAAGAAAATGATGACCTGCCAATCACGGTGGTTGGCCCGGCCGGCTAGGTCGCATTGTAGCACACTGAGCTTCCCACTGCAACTTATGCTTCATGTCCATGTGCCGGTTCATGCATGAAGTACTCAAACTATGTATTTTTTGGCCTCTACTTAGCTTTTGCTGACAAATGTTACAGATAACACGAGTTGGGTCATCTTTATCGATCTGAAAAAATGCCCAGGCTATGCAAGGCTTAGCACCCATGCGACCTGAAGAGCCACCACGACTTGTGGTGAGAGGCAGAGTTGTGTTTGAGGATGCAGTTGTTGACGTGCTTCCAGTACTACGTCTCTGTCCAGGAAGGCGCAACCTGACCTCGTCGTCACTAGCATCTTCCTCCACCTCCTCTGGTGACCTCATCTCTTGGCTGACTGTGGGTTGACAGTAAGTGGGATCTCCAACCTCATCATCATCACCCTGTGCGTTATCACACCCATCGTCCTCAGAGCCAACCTGTTCCTGCCCTGACAAAAAACTAAAGTTGTCGCTCCAATCAGGTATTTGAGTCTTATCATCGTCTTCCTCATTGTCTCCACCAACAGGAGTTACAGTTTGGGAATGAGGGTCTACATTATGGTCAGAACCTTCTGCGTCTGGTCCTGGATCCGACTCATAAAGATTCTGGGCATCAGTGCAGATCATTTCCTCGTCTGGATTCACAGAAGCGCTGGAGTCGACCTCTGATTCCCAGGCTATAGTATGAGTAAACAGCTCTGCAGACTCAACCATCTGTTCTACCTCATACTCAGACGGGCAGCTGGAGATTTGGGAGCTGTGAGGAAGCAAGTGCGATTGGGGTGACACCTTTGAGGACTGGAGTATTTGTGATGTCGAAGTTGATGTGGAGGAGAGCCCACTTAAAGGAGCACTTGATATCCGATGAAGCACCTGCTGTTTTTGTGCCTCATCTGGAATTTGTAGCGATTGGCGTGGCCGTAAGAAAGGGATCTTATCACATTGTCCGCTAAAAGAAGTAGACATTTTAGTTTGGCTGGAAGATGGTCTTTCTTCTGCAGATGTTACTGTTGCTTTAACACCTACCCCACGGACACAACCTTTTTTCCCCTTCCCAACACGCCTATTCCCCTTTCCACCAGCAGCAGGCCTTTTTCCACTCATTTTGGTGGTTAACTAATTCACAACTCTGGAGTTGTTTGCACAAAAAAACAATGGATGGGAACCGAGCAGAGCTGAGTGGCCAAACTGTGGTATTAGGCCAAAACTATTTGCTGGGTTAGATGCAGAAAAAAATTATATTTAATTTGCAACCTGATGGAGGTCAGTAAAAATGGACTAATAGAACAAGTCCCACACACAGCTAGAAGCCCAAATATTATTTCAGAGGTAGTTGCAGAAAATTTTTTTATTCAGTTTGCAACCTGATGGAGGTCTGTATAGATGGATTAATAGAACAAGTCCCACACACAGCTACAAGCCCAATATTTTTTCAGACGTAGATGCAGAAAAAAAATATATTCAGTTTGCAACCTGATGGAGGTCAGTATAGATGGACTAATAGAGAAAGTCCCACACACTGCTAGAAGGCCAAATATTTTTTCAGAGCTAGATGCAGACAAAAAATTATTTTGAATTTGCAACCTGATGGAGGTCAGTATAGGTGGACTAATAGAACAAGTCCCACACACTGCTAGAAGGCGAAATATTTTTTCAGAGCTAGATGCAGAAAAAAATTATATTCAGTTTGCAACCTGATGGAGGTCTGTATAGATGGATTAATAGAACAAGTCCCACACACAGCTAGAAGCCCAAATATTTTTTCAGAGGTAGATGCAGATAAAAATTATTTTTAATTTGCAACCTGATGGAGGTCAGTATAGATGGACTATTAGAGAAAGTCCCACACACTGCTAGAAGGCCAAATATTTTTTCAGAGCTAGATGCATATAAAAATTATATTCAATTTGCAACCTGATGGAGGTCAGTATAGATGGACTAATAGAACAAGTCCCACACACAGCTAGAAGCCCAAATATTTTTTCAGAGGTACTGTAGATACAGATAAAAATTATTTTTAATTTGCAACCTGATGGAGGTCAGTATAGATGGACTAATAGAGAAAGTCCCACACACTGCTAGAAGGCCAAATATTTTTTCAGAGCTAGATGCAGATAAAAATTATTTTTAATTTGCAACCTGATGGAGGTCAGTATAGATGGACTAATAGAGAAAGTCCCATACACTGCTAGAAGGCCAAATATTTTTTCAGAGCTAGATGCAGATAAAAATTATATTCAATTTGCAACCTGATGGAGGTCAGTATAGATGGACTAATAGAACAAGTCCCACACACAGCTAGAAGCCCAAATATTTTTTCAGAGGTACTGTAGATGCAGATAAAAATTATTTTTAATTTGCAACCTGATGGAGGTCAGTATAGATGGACTAATACAACAAGTCCCACACACAGCTAGAAGCCCAATATTTTTTCAGAGGTAGATGCAGAAAAAAATATATTCAGTTTGCAACCTGATGGAGGTCAGTATAGATGGAGTAATAGAACAAGTCCCACACACAGCTAGAAGCCCAAATATTTTTTCAGAGGTAGATGCAGATAAAAATTATTTTTAATTTGCAACCTGATGGAGGTCAGTATAGATGGACTAATAGAGAAAGTCCCACACACTGCTACAAGGCCAAATATTTTTTCAGAGCTAGATGCAGATAAAAATTATATTCAATTTGCAACCTGATGGAGGTCAGTATAGATGGACTAATAGAGAAAGTCCCACACACTGCTAGAAGGCCAAATATTTTTTCAGAGCTAGATGCATATAAAAATTATATTCAATTTGCAACCTGATGGAGGTCAGTATAGATGGACTAATAGAACAAGTCCCACACACAGCTAGAAGCCCAAATATTTTTTCAGAGGTACTGTAGATACAGATAAAAATTATTTTTAATTTGCAACCTGATGGAGGTCAGTATAGATGGACTAATAGAGAAAGTCCCACACACTGCTAGAAGGCCAAATATTTTTTCAGAGCTAGATGCAGATAAAAATTATTTTTAATTTGCAACCTGATGGAGGTCAGTATAGATGGACTAATAGAGAAAGTCCCATACACTGCTAGAAGGCCAAATATTTTTTCAGAGCTAGATGCAGATAAAAATTATATTCAATTTGCAACCTGATGGAGGTCAGTATAGATGGACTAATAGAACAAGTCCCACACACAGCTAGAAGCCCAAATATTTTTTCAGAGGTACTGTAGATGCAGATAAAAATTATTTTTAATTTGCAACCTGATGGAGGTCAGTATAGATGGACTAATACAACAAGTCCCACACACAGCTAGAAGCCCAATATTTTTTCAGAGGTCGATGCAGAAAAAAATATATTCAGTTTGCAACCTGATGGAGGTCAGTATAGATGGAGTAATAGAACAAGTCCCACACACAGCTAGAAGCCCAAATATTTTTTCAGAGGTAGATGCAGATAAAAATTATTTTTAATTTGCAACCTGATGGAGGTCAGTATAGATGGACTAATAGAGAAAGTCCCACACACTGCTAGAAGGCCAAATATTTTTTCAGAGCTAGATGCAGATAAAAATTATATTCAATTTGCAACCTGATGGAGGTCAGTATAGATGGACTAATAGAGAAAGTCCCAAACACTGCTAGAAGGCCAAATATTTTTTCAGAGCTAGATGCAGATAAAAATTATATTCAATTTGCAACCTGATGGAGGTCAGTATAGATGGACTAATAGAACAAGTCCCACACACAGCTAGAAGCCCAAATATTTTTTCAGAGGTACTGTAGATGCAGATAAAAATTATTTTTAATTTGCAACCTGATGGAGGTCAGTATAGATGGACTAATAGAGAAAGTCCCGCACACTGCTAGAAGGCCAAACATTTTTTCAGAGCTAGATGCAGAAAAAAATTATATTCAGTTTGCAACCTGATGGAGGTCAGTATAGATGGACTAATAGAGAAAGTCCCACGCACTGCTAGAAGGCCACATATTTTTTCAGAGGTAGATGCAGAAAAAAATATATTCAGTTTGCAACCTGATGGAGGTCTGTATAGATGGATTATTAGAACAAGTCCCACACACAGCTAGAAGCCCAATATTTTTTCAGAGGTAGATGCAGAAAAAAATATATTCAGTTTGCAACCTGATGGAGGTCAGTATAGATGGACTAATACAACAAGTCCCACACACAGCTAGAAGCCCAATATTTTTTCAGAGCTAGATGCAGAAAAAAATTATATTCAATTTGCAACCTGATGCAGGTCAGTATAGATGGACTAATAGAATGATGCTATGCCCAAAAGATTTTACTTCACTAGGTGCAGAAAAAAAATTGGTATTCTATACACAGGTGGTATATCTTGCAACACAGATAGGCTACTCCACTGACTAACACACTCTGCAATAGGCCAAAAAGGATTAGCTTTGCTAGATTCAGCCAAATGCTGTGAAAAAAACTTGCACAGCACTGGCACAGACCTGCCTGGCAAAAACTGATAGGAACTGATGTAACCTAGTCCTGAAAAGGACTCCAATTACAATTAGTCTTTACTCCCACAATCTATCTAATTAAGAGCACAGACCTGCCTGATAAAAGTCGTAGGAAATGCTGTAACCTAGTCCTTAAAAGGACTGCAATCACAACTATTCCCTACTCCCAAGCTATCTTTAGATTTTTGCGAAAATTGGCTTGAAATTAACAAGGTATAGCGCACATGACGCACCCCTGGGCCTGTGTCGCACAGCGTTGCGCATGCAGGAGCTTACCCGGAGCCGGATCTGTTGAGGGTTGTAGTCTCGTGGCGGTGACCCGGTCCGTGCCCAGGGAGTCAGACTAAGTGGCGTTGTATTAGCGGTAGATGTTGGACGACTACGCCACCCGTTGAATGCAGCGAAGGAGCTGCCGCTGCAGGGCAGACCGCTGAGGCCGGTGGTAGGATTGTGCAGCGTGATAGTATCACCCCCAACGGGATGGGTATGGCCTCAGGGCAGCCGACGTGGATGATGGGGGTAGCAGGAATCACTCAGAGACGATGCGGTGTAGTTCAGGGTCTTTACTGGTGATAAAGATAGACCCTCCCGGAGTACTGGCTAGCGATCGGGGCCTGGTCAGTCCTTGAGCAGATGGGATCTCCCCTGGCCAGGCGGAGTTGTAGGCCTCCCAAACTGACTGTACTCTTCTGGCTACCTTGCTAGAGGCGGGTAAAAGTAGCCCACGTCCCTGAGTGTACCGTGTGGTGCTCACCCGTATGGCCGGTGACTCAGGGCCTTCTAGTAGCTTCCGCTCCACGACGGCGGTGCTGGTCCCACGCGTGTTACCGTGCCTTCGGGTTTCTTGGCCGGAGGACCTGAAATCCCCTGCCGGTCGGTTTCTGCTGCTGGGTAGAAGTTAGTCCCCACAGCCTCGGACTCCGGGTCCGGTGATAGCTTCCCAGTCAGGGCGAGCCCTGCAGCTGCCAGCCCCTGACTCCTTATAGCACTGCTCCCACAGAGCTCCTGATGTTCTTTTCCTATATCTGCTTCTCTTCTCTGTCTCTACTTCTTCTCTACACACTAACCCTGCCTCAGCCCTAGGTTTATATAGGGGAAGTTCTTCCCCTCCCAGGACTGGGCAGGAGGTGTGGCATGCATAGGATCCCTGACCAAGAGACCTCCCACCTGCTCTCAGACATAACATTGCTGTTACTGTGGAAACCAGACACCTGGGGTGCCACATTCCCCCCTAGTGAAATTTAGTACTCCGGGACTAAACATATTTTTAGAAAAACATAATAAGGTATAAACAATAATAATACAATAAGAAAAACACATAAAGATGGTTACGGCGTGTCCGCAACCGGGTGCAGTTTTGAAGAAAAGCAAGGTGTCCATTTCACCAAAACAGGGAGACGTAACCAGGTAGGGGTCTGTCCTGCCCCGAGTCCTTAACAGTCTTTAGTCCATTCCTAGGTTACGCTCCAACCAATTGTACAAGGATTCCCGGTAAATCCACCAAGGACTCCTAAAAATAACTAGAAACACATAATTATTTACAAGTAACAGACAGGTGACCACAAATAAAACAATTTAAACACTTCAAATCCTCCAACGTGCGGGTAACTGGCCTCTAGTGGCCCTAGTGGACCTACGGAGCTGACTGTCTGGCACTGAACTACAGGGTGTAGGAGCTGTCAAGGGTAAACTGGGCAGCTGTCTATGGGCTCTTTGGCTCACTAGGGGTACGGCAGGCTCACTATGAGCAGAGGGTTGATCCTCCTGTTCTGCTTGTGTAGAGTCTGCTGCCTCCTGGACCGGCTGCTATTCCAGCTCTACCTGTTGCTCCGTAGGCACTTGGGATGCTGGTTGGAGGAACGTGAGGACGGGTACCGCAACTGCACCATTGACTTGAGTCCAGGACCGAGGGAAGTCTCCGAGCACAGTACTAACCATATCTTCCCTTTCCTCTACGGGTCGAGGGTCTTCTTGCTCTCCTTCTGGGTTCCGTAGCTGTTCGGGACACTTCTTCAGGTGATCCCGGGATACAATGGCTGTGGTTTCCCCTCCGTCTTTACTGATGGTACAGACCTTTGGGTTGTCGTGGCTTGAGGGCAGTACGGTGTACGGGTCCTTCTCCCACTGGTCGTCCAACTTGTGGAGCCGTCTTTTCCTCTTCAAGACCTGCTCTCCGGGTACCAGGGGAACAGCGGGAGCATACTGGTTGTAAGTTTTCTCTTGTCTTTCCCTAGCGAGACAGAGACTTCGCTCCTCGCTCTCCTGTACTTTCCGGTACTGCTGCTGCCTCTCTGTGTCCCAGTCTGCTTCCGGTGAAGTGTCCTCGGGTGTCAGGACTCCCATCTCCAGGTCAACAGGTAGCTTACCAGGCCTTGCCCTCATTAGGTAAGCCGGGGTACAGTTGGTGGAACCTACAGGGATGTAGTTGTATAGGTCCACCAGGTCGGGCAGCTTTTCAGGCCACAGACTGCGTTCTTCCAGGGGCAACGTTTTCAGAAGATCCATTACCACCTGGTTCATTTTCTCACAAAGTCCATTAGTTTGCGGATGATAGGGTGTCGTCCTTATCTTCCGGCAGCCATACAGATTGCAGAATTCCTGGAAGACCTCCGCTTCAAAGGCAGGTCCCTGGTCCGTCAGCACTTGGTCCGGGTACCCGTGTGGACGGCAGAAGTGCTGCTGGAAGGCTCTAGCTGCTGTTTGAGCTGTTAAGTCCTTAACGGCGACGACAACCAAGAACCGGGAGTAATGATCCACAATGGTTAACGCGTAGACGTAGCCACTTCTGCTTGGGGTCAGTTTTACATGATCCAAGGCTACCAGTTCCAACGGCTGCTTGGTGACGATGGACTGAAGGGGGGTCTTCTGGCTGGCACGGTCCTTCCTTCTTAGGTTGCACGGGCCACAGTCTCTGCACCACCTCTCGATGGTTCCCCTCATGCCTACCCAGTGGAACCGCCCGCGCAGCAGGAACTCCAGCTTCTTCCATCCGAAGTGTCCAGCCCCGTCGTGGTATGCCTCCATCACCATGGCTGCGTCTCTTCGTGGCACCACTACTTGCCAGATTAGTTCATGCGTCCGGGAGTTAACCATTCTGCGGCACAACTTCCCCTTGTAAAGGAACAGTCGACTCTTCTCAGCCCACAGTTGTTTGGCTTCCTCCGGAGCGTCTGGGTCAAGGAGAGCCTCTGGCCGAGTCAGCATCTCCTTCACCAGTCGGACGGCAGGGTCACTGTCTTGCGTTTCCTCCCAGTTGTAGTGAGGCAAGGGGTTAAACGTAGCGGTTTGCTTACTCCTTACCCGATGGGAATACTGGATAGTCCCATGACGGTGGAACGCGGGGAGTTCGACTTCTTCCAGTCCCTCTGGATCTTCTCCTACGTCCGGTAGGTTTGCCATCCTGGACAGGGCGTCCGCGTTGGTATTGGAGCGTCCTGCCCGGTATTTGATTGTGAACTCGTAGTTGGACAGACGGGCCATCCATCTCTGCTCTAGGGCACCGAGTCTTGCCGTGTCCAGGTGTGTCAACGGGTTGTTATCCGTGTACACGGTGAACCGGGAAGAAGCGAGGTAGTGCTTAAAGCGTTCGGTGACTGCCCACACCACTGCCAGGAACTCTAGCTTAAATGAGCTGTAATTCTCAGGGTTTCTTTCAGTGGGTCGCAGTTTTCGACTGGCGTAAGCGATTACTCGTTCTTTCCCCTGCTGGATCTGGGACAGTACGGCTCCTAGCCCGATGTTACTTGCGTCGGTGTAGAGGATAAAGGGCTGGCTGTAATCAGGGTACGCCAGGATTTCATCCCCCGTGAGGACCATCTTCAGCTGGCGGAAGGACTCTTCTTCTAACTTCTCCCATTTGAAGGGCGGCTTCTGGTTCTTGGCCTTCCGGGACTGGCCTATCAGGAGGTCCTGCATAGGAGCTGCCTTTTTGGTGAAACCGGGGATGAATTTGCGGTAATAGCCTACCAACCCGAGGAACTGCCACACTTCCTTTACACTGGAGGGACTTGGCCATTCCTTAATTGCGGTGATCTTATCAGGGTCGGGAGCCACTCCGTCAGCGCTCACCACGTGTCCCAGGTACTGCACCTTTGGTTTTAGGAGGTGACACTTGGAGGGTTTTACCTTTAGGCCGTAGTTTGCCAGAGCTTCGAACACTTCCGCCAGGTGTTTCAGGTGGTCCTCATAAGTCTTGGAATATACGATGACATCGTCCAGGTACAACAGGACCGTCTCGAAGTTTTTGTGGCCCAGACAGCACTCCATTAATCGTTGAAAGGTTCCTGGTGCGTTACAGAGTCCGAACGGCATGCAGGTAAACTCGCTAAGTCCCATCGGGGTGGTGAATGCGGTCTTCTCCCGGTCCGCCTCTGCTACAGGAACCTGCCAGTACCCGCTAGTGAGATCCAAGGTAGAGAAGAAGTTAGCAGATCTTAAAGCAGCCAAAGACTCCTCTATCCTTGGTAAGGGGTACGCATCCTTGTGTGTGATACGGTTGATTTTCCGGTAATCTACACACATCCTCATGGTGTTGTCTTTCTTTTTGACTAAGACTAGTGGAGCTGCCCAGGGGCTACAGCTATCCCTGATCACCCCAGCCTCCTTCATGTCCCTAAGCATCCCCTTGGCGTGTTGGTAGTGTGCAGGGGGTACGGGTCGATACCTCTCTTTTATGGGAAGATGGTCTCCCGTGGGGATGTGGTGTTCTACCCCCTTGACTCGCCCGAAGTCTAACGGGTGTTTACTAAACACTCTCTTGTACTCTTGAACCACCCGATAGACTCCCTGTCTCTGGTGTGAGGGAGTGGAGTCAGTACCCAAATGTAGTTGCTGACACCAGTCCTCCATTGTTTCCTTAGAGCCGTTACCTTCCTCCGGGGAAGATGGAGGCAAGGGTTCTACGGACTGTATGGAATTTTGATTGATGGTATACAATTTGGCTAGCGTGGCATACCGGGGCAGGTACACTTCCCTCTTCCCGATATTTATTATGCGAACGGGCACCCTCCCATGGCGTACATTGACCACCCCCCGTGCTGTCAAAATGGTGGGCCTACTGTCTGAGTAAACTGGTTCTACCATTGCCTGGTAATCTCTACCTCTCAGACCAATAGCTGCCCGGCACCAAATCATCATTTCACTTTTTGGGGGCATGACAATAGGAAAAGGGTCACACATTCTTACGCTACCAATCTCACCACTGGAGAGTTCTATCTGTTGCCGTCGCATCAGTGCCCGGATCTCTTTCTGGAGCACTCGCTGCTGGCCGGAGCTGGCGTTCTTGGCAACCTGCTGTAAAAGGAAAATCACCTCTGCAAGACAATTTTCAATTACATTAGTTCCTAGAGTTATCTTTGGGTGACTCTCGTGCTTGTCAATGTCTACAATGATCAGTCCCTGTGCCGCCAATTCGACTCTACCGATTTTAATGGTAACCTCTTTAAATCCAATCTGTGGCACGGGCTGACCATTGCTGGCGATGATACTCAAGTCGTCGTCAGGGTAGCGGGTGATATCCGAGTCATTCCAGTACTGCTTGAAGAGCACGTACGGGATAGTGGTAACCTGTGACCCGGTGTCCAGTAGGGCACTCATGGGGATGCCATCCAGTACCACAGGCAAGACTGGACGTCCTCCCACATATTTGTTGCGCCAGTTCGATGGGCCTGATGATCTTTTTCCTGGGGTTTGGCCCTCTACCCCAGGTTGTGCCAGTTTAAAGGACAGTACCTTGCCATATGTCCGGGTTGATTGCAGCGGCGGCAGATGGGTTGTCCGTCCTCTTTGTATCGGTCGCTGGGCCTTCCTCTGGCCGGTGGGGTCCTCCTTGGTCGACGCCACGGGATGTCCTCCGGTCCGGATGCCAGCTGGATCTTCCCTGGAGTGGAAACCTGTAAAGACTGCACAGTTCGGGTTAGCGCGGCAACGCTTTTAGCTAGCTCTTGGACCTGATGGTGCAGGTCTGGAGCCGGGTCATTGTTCAAAGCCTGCGCATCAGCTCCCACAGGCCCTGCCGACAAGGGTGCCGCCTCCTGGTGGTAAGTGGTAGTGGGGCGTCTGTGGGTCACAACGCCACCTGGTGCCGGTTCTCGGAGCACCCGGATGGCTCTGTCCTTGAACTGTGCAAATCCCAGATGAGGGTCCTGTAAGGCCATTGCCCGCAACTGGGTTCGGTGGGCATTGCAATATAAACCCTCTATAAATTGTTCAGTCAACAGCCTGTCCTCGTCTCCCACGCCGTCAGGGTCGGTCTGCTTAATGGCTCTCAGGGCCTCTTGTAGGTTCAGGGCATAGTCCCTTATACTCTCGTGTGCTCGCTGCTTGCACCCGTAGAATCTAAGCTTGATCTCGGCTGAGGTGCGGGTATCAAAGGTGTCCCTCAGCCGGGTTAGTATCCCTGCAACAGTCCTCCCCCCAGGTGGCCAGGACTTTACCTCCCTTTGGGCTGCCCCGGTTAATTGGGCCACCAGGATGCTCACTTTTTGCTCTTCTGTGAGGGGATACACCTGGAAGAGGCTATCCAGCTTTTCTCTAAAGTCATGCAGGGTATGTGACTCCCCTGAGTACTGGGGTAGCCAGGCCGCTCCCGGGATATAGGGCATGGTGAAAGGCATGACTGCAGCAGCGGTGGCGCTGGCGGGGGTTGAGGCAGTGAAGCTCTCCTCCGTATCCGACATCTTCCTCCCCCCTAGTGGACCGTGGCCTACCTTGCGATGATCCTCTTCCGTAGGCCGCGGCTCCGCAGTGGATCGTCAGGGTTGAGGACCTTCCGTCGCGCTCCTGTGACGTCGGCGTCTGCTGGGCTCCTTCCAGGACCTTACGCAACGTCCGGACGTGAGGCGGGGCTTCAGTTCTCGCGCGCTTTCGGAGTCCACGCCCCTCTTCTTCCCGCGCGGCGTCTTCAAGATGGCGTCCAACGGCGGGAAAACTCCACGGATGGCGGGAAGAAGGCAGAAGATGGCGCCGGATGGCGGGAAAACTTCGCGGATGGCGGGAAGAAGGTAGAAGATGGCGCCGGATGGCGGGAAACCTCCACGGATGGCGGGAATCTTCACCACTGGTAAGTTTGAACAGTCTTTTTCAGGCACGCAGTACCCGGTGGTTGCGGGCACGAGATCCTGCCGACTACGCCAAAAGTTGACGCACCCCTGGGCCTGTGTCGCACAGCGTTGCGCATGCAGGAGCTTACCCGGAGCCGGATCTGTTGAGGGTTGTAGTCTCGTGGCGGTGACCCGGTCCGTGCCCAGGGAGTCAGACTAAGTGGCGTTGTATTAGCGGTAGATGTTGGACGACTACGCCACCCGTTGAATGCAGCGAAGGAGCTGCCGCTGCAGGGCAGACCGCTGAGGCCGGTGGTAGGATTGTGCAGCGTGATAGTATCACCCCCAACGGGAGGGGTATGGCCTCAGGGCAGCCGACGTGGATGATGGGGGTAGCAGGAATCACTCAGAGACGATGCGGTGTAGTTCAGGGTCTTTACTGGTGATAAAGATAGACCCTCCCGGAGTACTGGCTAGCGATCGGGGCCTGGTCAGTCCTTGAGCAGATGGGATCTCCCCTGGCCAGGCGGAGTTGTAGGCCTCCCAAACTGACTGTACTCTTCTGGCTACCTTGCTAGAGGTGGGTATAAGTAGCCCATGTCCCTGAGTGTACCGTGTGGTGCTCACCCGTATGGCCGGTGACTCGGGGCCTTCTAGTAGCTTCCGCTCCACGACGGCGGTGCTGGTCCCACGCGTGTGACCGTGCCTTCGGGTTTCTTTGGCCGGAGGACCTGAAATCCCCTGCCGGTCGGTTTCTGCTGCTGGGTAGAAGTTAGTCCCCACAGCCTCGGACTCCGGGTCCGGTGATAGCTTCCCAGTCAGGGCGAGCCCTGCAGCTGCCAGCCCCTGACTCCTTATAGCACTGCTCTTACAGAGCTCCTGATGTTCTTTTCCTATATCTGCTTCTCTTCTCTGTCTCTACTTCTTCTCTACACACTAACCCTGCCTCAGCCCTAGGTTTATATAGGGGAAGTTCTTCCCCTCCCAGGACAGGGCAGGAGGTGTGGCATGCATAGGATCCCTGACCAAGAGACCTCCCACCTGCTCTCAGACATAACATTGCTGTTACTGTGGAAACCAGACCCCTGGGGTGCCACACACACAGCAACAGCGGTGCCGTCTAACACGCAGCTGCAGCAGTGAGAAAATGGTGGCGACGGGGAAAATGGCTTGGTCTTATAGGGCAAGGACATGTGACATACACTGCCAATGACACATGCCCTTGCTTGTGTGAAAAAAAGCACTTCGCTCCGTGTGTGCGCTGCTGATAGGCTGACAGATTGCACCTCCTCACTGTAAATGCGGGAAAGAGAAAAAAAAAATGGAGATCTTCATTGTTCCTGCAGAGATCCATCCCCTGCCCCTTCCCCCACCCCGCTGTACACTCAAACTGCGTATTAACATTAATTTTCATCATTACTGAGAAAAAATCCAGTTATGATTTTGGTGCACGAACAGTTATCGAACATAACCTCGAACAGCCGAATTTTTCTCAAATTGTTCGTGTTCGCCGAACGGCTCGAACACCGCCCAAAACAGCTCGAATTTGAGATTGGCGAACAGTTCGAGTAGAACAATGCTCATCTCTAGTTAAAAGCATACAGGCAGACTTGTTTGGTTAGCAATAGCATCACTATATAGTGCAAGCAGTAAAAAAGTCCTTCTTAGGTGTGCTAAATTTCCTGTGATACAAATCCTGCCACATTTTATTAGCAGTGAAATGTTCTATGCCATTTATACTGGTTCATTTGTGGTTAAAAGCATACAGGCAGACTTGTTTGGTTGCAATGGGATCGCTATATAGTTCAAGCAGTGAAAAAAATCCATCTTAGGTGTGCAAAATTTCCTGTGATACAAATCCAGCAAAGTTATCTCAGTATTGAAATATAGTACGGCATTTATACTTGTCCATTTATGAGCTGAAAGTATACAGGCAGACTTCTTTGATTACAATAGTATCAGTATGTAGTGCAAGCACTGAAAAAAAAAATCTATCTGAGGTGTGCTAAATTTTCTAAGATACAAATGCTGCAACATTTTCTCAGCAACAAAATCTTTTAGGCCATTTATACTGATCCATTTGTGCATTAAAAGCATACAAGCAGACTTGTTTGGTTGCAATAGCAACGATATATAATGGAAGCAGTGAGAAAAAGTCCATCTAATGTGTGCTAAATTTTCTGTGATACAAATCCTGCAAAGTTTTTTCAGTATCAAAAAATTATACGCCATTTAAACTGCACCAGTTGTGCATCAAAAGTATACAGCCAGACTTGGTTGGTTAGCAAGAGCATCGCTATATTGCTACTGCAGGGGAACAAGTCCATCTGAGGTGGGCAAATTTTCTTGCGATACTAATCTTATGAAGTTTTCTCAATAGGGATATATCCTACATAATTTAAAATGGGCAAGGCTCATGGGATGGGGATGGGGAAGTGAACGTGATGCTGATGGTGAGCACAGAGGTCGAGGCCATGGGCAAGGTGAAACTGTGCCTGCTACGGGAGCACAACAAACACACCTAGCTACCTGTTCCACTTTTTAGGAGGGGGTGGAACACCAATCTTGAAACCATGCCAGTGTGAAAAAGTTGTTGGTTGGATAGCAGATATTCACACCCTGACAAATGATCCTACACTTTGACTCTCCGAAGAGCTGTACACATTTCAATTCATAGATTCTGGCCTCTCACCCTTGCCGTTTCAAGTGGGAAATGAGGAGATTGCTTGTAGCGATACCAAAATATTTGAGCAGCCACGGTCACAAGAAGGCGATGGTGGGAAACTGAAATTACTACTGCAAGAGGTGGATGATGATGAGACACAATTGCCAACAAGTGATGATGTTAAGTCAGCAAGTCAGGAGGAGGACCAGGATGCAGAAGTGAAAGACGAGGTGGTGGATGATGAAATAACTGACCCAACCTGGGTAGATGACATGCAGAGTGAGGACAGCAGCGCAGAGGGGGGGGGATCCGCAGCACCACAACAGGCAGGAAGAGGCAGTGGGGTGGCCAGAGACACAAGGTGGGCAACTATTCCCCAGAGCACCAGCACAAGGTAAGTTGCCAGGCCAAGGGTTAAGTGTTCCAGAGTCTGGAGCTTTTTTAAAGACTGTCCATTTAACCCAAAGAAGGACAATTGCAACATCTGCCATGCCAGCATCCACAATGGAAGCAAATCTACCAGCCTGACCACCACCAGCATGCTCAGGCACATAGAAGCCAAGCACCCGACTAGTTGGGCTGAACGCCAGGGTCCAGAAACAGTGTCTGCGGATGACATCACTGCCTCTTCCCCTGTTGTACATGCACGCCAATCCCCTGTCTATGATGCAAGCAAAGATGCCTTCCTCCCTGCACCAGTCATTGCACACTTGCAACCACGTCCATGTCCTTGTCCCAGCACAGCTTTCAGTTGTCCCTACCCAGGTGCTTGGAAAGCAAACGTAAAAATGCAGTCATAACCCACAGGCCACAATATTAAACAGCCACATTTCCAGACTGCTTGCCTTGGAATGTTGCAATTTAGGCTTGTGGAGACAGAAGCTTTCAACAACCTCATGGCGGCGGCCATCTCTCGGTACTCGGTGAGCTGTGCCCTGACCAACGCTGTTACTGGGAAAGTACACTTAACCATGGACACATGGACAAGTGTTTGTGCCAGGGATGCTACATTTCCCTGATAGCACACTGGGTGAATATTTTGAAAGCCGAGACCCAGTCGGACCCTGGGATGGAACACATGCTGCCAACAACGAAGATTGCGGGCCCTGGTTCAATTAGGGTTGCCCTCACCTTCTACAGCAGATCCTGCACCTCCTCCTCAGCCTCCCTCTCATGCTGACAGGCTGACTCTCATCAAAATAAACAAGGGCTAGATTGGCCCAGGCTTCTCAACACTACGGGAAGACAGCAGTGGAACATAAACTCAAATCCAGTGGTTAATATGATTTTCTCTAGTCTATTCCCATGCACACCTTCCCACTAAAACACGGGTATAAGCTTCAGGATTTCAAATGTTTATGTCGTCCTCCTTCTACTCATCCACCACCATACCAACAGGGTGATCATGTTACACTTGCTATTAGTGATGAGCGAGTATGTTTTGTTTACCCTTTCGCCGAGTATACTCGGCCGAGCACCAAGTATTTATAGTATTTAATACATGTGAGGAATGCCTGTTTTTCCAGCATTCCTCACATGTATTAAATCTGTCAAACAGTTGCAAATCATGTTCACGGAGCGACGAAAACTTAAAGCCCGAGCACGCTATAAATACTCGGTGCTCGGCCGAGTATACTCAGCGAAAGGGTTAACAAAACATACATGCTCATCAATACTTGCTATTAGTGATGAGTGAGCGTGCTCGCCACTGCTCGGTACTTGCCCGAGCATCTCACTGCTCGAAATGATCGGCGCTCGCCAAGTATTTCCGGGGTTGCTCGGCGGGAGCTCTGGTCTCCTCCCTGCATGTTTGGCGCTCTTTACATAGCCAATGAACATGCAGGGATTGCCTGCCACTCACTGTAATGCCGTAGCCATGTTGGTTGTGGCATTACAGTGATTGGCTGGCCGCATAGCGTCCTCGGGTCTATTCAGACCGTGCGCCGCCATGCTCGTCACAATCAATCCGGAATCAGACAACGTAGGGAGAGGTGCTGATGCGTCAGGGAGAGATTTGCTTTTGTATTAGGTAGTGTAGGGAGAAAAAACGTACATTAAAAATATCCATCTAAACAAACAGTCCTTTTGAGGACTAACTAATCCATCAGCAGAGATATCAGGCAGGCAGTGTATATAGGCAGGCAGGGTATATAGCAGACTGCAGTGCATATAGCACAAGAGGCTCCATTCCAATTCTGTCTTCTGCTGCTGTTAGATATTTCTATACAAAGGCCCAGGTCTCAGGGGCCAGGAATACTTTTCTTTAGATCTTTCTTAATCCTTATTATTTGCTTAAAAAGCAATCCAGAGAACACTGTTTTTCTGAGTCATTTGCTTGTTGACATTGCAGAATACAGCCAGGTCCTTTCCATATTACAGCACTAGAAATACAGCTATTTAAAACTATGTTTTCTACGTCAAACGGATCACATATACGTTGTCAGAAAATACTGCCATTTCTGGCCTCCATTAAAAAATTCCTTTAGTGTGTCAGTGAAGCAATTGACACCAGTTTGCTGTTCAAACTACTTACCTACAGGCCAGATATTTAAAACTCTGTTTTCTCCATCACACAGATCACATATACGTTGTCAGAAAATACTGCCATTTCTGGCCTCCATTAAATTTTCCTTTAGTGTGTCAGTGAAGCAATTCACAGCAGTTTGCTGTTCAAACTACTTACCTACAGGCCAGGTATTTAAAACTCTGTTTTCTCCATCACACGGATCACATATAAGTTCGCTCCAAACTCAGTCATTTGTAGTGAACGTGGAAGATACTGTCCTCCATTTAAAATGGGCAAGGCACGTGGCAAGGGATGGGGAACTGGACGTGATGGTGATGGTGCATGCAGAGGCCGAGGACAAGGCCGTGGGCAAGCCAAAATTGTGCCACAACAAACACCCACATCTTCTCGCCTGACCTTCCTGTCCCAATTTCTAGGGGACCGCAGCACAACACTATTGAACCCAGAGCAATTTCAAAAGGTAGTTGGTTGGATAGCGGATAATGCTTCCAGTCACTTAGCCACCACCACCACCACCCTGTCTTCCACACGGTCAAGTCTCAGTAGCCGTGAGTCTGGAACGCATATTCCTCTCCCTGATCCTCCTTCCTCCTACCATGCCGAGTACCCAGGGACAACTGATCCCACACTTGGACACTCTGAAGAATTGTTCACTTTTCCATTTATAGATTCGGGCCTCTCGCCCGGTCCACTTGAAATGAGGCAAGAGGAGATCGCGTGTAGTGATGCCCAAATATTTGAGGAGCCACGGTCACACAAAGGCGACGGTCTGAAAGTGTCACAAGAAGTGGACGATGATGAGACACAATTGCCAGAAAGTCAGGTGGAGGACTAGAGTGCAGAAGTGGAAGACGAGGTGGTGGATGATATAGTAACTGACCCAACCTAGCAGGAGGACATGCAGAGAGAGGACAGCAGCACACAGGGGGAGGGAGGCAGAGCAACAGACAGGAAGAAGCAGTGTCGTGGCCGCAGGCAGAAGGCAGGCAACCATTCCCCGTAACACCAACATGAAGGAAGATGCCAGTACAACTGTTAGGTCTTCCCGAGTCTGGTTGTTTTTTAAAGACTCTGCCGATAACTCCAAAAAGGCCATTTGCGCCACCTGCCAGGCCAGCATCAGCAGGGCTGGCAAAACGACCAACCTGACCACCATCAGAATGATCAGGCACATGGCAGCAAAGCACCCGATTTTGTGGGCCGAACCCCAGGGTCCAGGAACAGTGTCTGCGGGTGGCACCATTGTTTCATCCGCTGTTCTGCATGCAAGCCAATCCCCTGTCCATGGTGCATGCAAAGATGCCTCCCGCCCTGCACCTGTCGTTGCACACTCTCAAATAGCAGTATCAGGAAGCACGTCCATGTCCTTTTCCCAGCGCAGTGTTCAGTTGTCCATACCCCAGTCCTTGGAACGCAAGTTCAGCATTGAAATATAGTAAACCTTTATACTTGTCCATTTATGAGCTAAAAGCCCACAGGCAGACTTGTTTGATTACAATAGTATCGGTATAAAGTGCAATTAGTGATAAAAAATCCATCTGAGATGTGCTAAATTTTCTGTGATACAAATCCTGAAAAGTTTTCTCAGCATCGAAATATAATAAACCATTTATACTCATCCACTTATGCGTTAAAAGCATACAGGCAGACTTGTTTGGTTAGCAATAGCATCACTATATAGTGCAAGCAGTAAAAAAGTCCTTCTTAGGTGTGCTAAATTTCCTGTGATACAAATCCTGCAACATTTTATTAGCATTGAAATGTTCTACGCCATTTATACTGGTTTATTTGTGGTTAAAATCATACAGGCAGAATTGTTTGGTTGCAATGGGATCGCTATATAGTTCAAGCAGTGAAAAAAATCCATCTTAGGTGTGCAAAATTTCCTGTGAAACAAATCCTGCAAAGTTATCTCAGTATTGAAATATAGTACGGCATTTATACTTGTCCATTTATGAGCTGAAATTATACAGGCAGACTTGTTTGATTACAATAATGTAGTATCGGTATATAGTGCTAGCACTGAGAAAAAAAATCTATCTGAGGTGTGCTAAATTTTCTATGATACAAGTGCTGCAACATTTTCTCAGCAACAAAATCTTTTACGCCATTTATACTGATCCATTTTTGCGTTAAAAGCATACAAGCAGACTTGTTTGGTTGCAATAGCAGCACTATATAATGCAAGCAGTGAGAAAAAGTCCATCTAAGGAGTGCTAAATTTTCTGTGATACAAATCCTGCTAAGGTTATTCAGTATTAGAGATGAGCGGTGTTCGACTAGAACTGTTCGCCAATCTAAAATTCGAGCTGTTTTGGGCGGTGTTCGAGTTGTTCGACGAACCCGAACGATTTGCAAAAAATTCGGCTGTTCGAGGTTATGTTCGATAACTGTTCGTGCACCAAAAGCGTGTCCTGCATGTCTGGCGCTATTTAGAGCACCAATCATGCAGGGATTGTCTGCCACTCACTGTAATGCCACAGCCATGGTGGTTGTGGCATTACAGTGATTGCCCAAATCGATGGGAACAGTGCTCACAGTGAAACATGAAAAGCCGGCAATTCAGCAGCGGCATACACCGGTACCCGACAATTTAGAACCGAAAGAATAGAGCTTCACACATAGATTAGATAGATATAAACATGTCAGCCACATATATACGAAGTACAGTGAAAGTGCTGCTTACTGTACTTGTCATTTAGCGTAAAGGATTTATCAAAAAAAATAATAGTGTTTTCATGCACCGTCTCTTTAAAAAAGCCGGCCGGCAATTCAGCAGCGGTACCCGACAATTTATAACAGACAGAATAGAGCATCATACATAGATTAGATAGATAGAAACATGTCTGCCACATATATACGAAGTACAGTGACAGTGTTGCTTACTGTACTTGTCATTTAGCGTAAAGGATTTATCAAAAAAAATAATAGTGTTTTCATGCACTGTCTCTTTAAAAAAGCCGGCCGGCAATTCAGCATCTGTACCCGACAATTTATAACAGACAGAATAGAGCTTCACACATAGATTAGATAGATAGAAACATGTCAGTCACATATATATGAAGTACAGTGATAGTGTTGGTTACTGTACTTGTCATTTAGTATTAAAATAAAGGATTTATTATTAAAAAAATTGGCGTGGGGTTCCCCTTAATTTTAGGCTCTAGCGGAGGTTAAGCAGACGGCTGGGGCAGATGTTTGAAGCCTGGGAAGGGGGTAATACCCACGGAGCTTCCCAGGCTAGTAATATCAGCCCCCAGCTGAATACATAGCCTTTACTAGCTATTAAAATGGGGGACCCCCCCAAAAAAATGACGTGGGGTCCCCCCTAATTTAATAGCTAGCAAAGGCTAGGCAGACAGCTGGGGGCTGATATTAATAGCCCAGGAAGGGAGCCATGAATATTGGCCCCCTCCCAGGCTAGAAACACCAGCCGTCAGCCGCCCCAGAAATGGCGCATTCATAGGATGCGCCAATTCTGGCACTTAGCCTCGCTCTTCCACGCTGCCCTGGTGCGGTGGCAGGGGGTAATAGGGTTGGGGTTGATGTCAGCTTATAATGCCAGCTGACATCAAGCCCAGGTTAGTAATGGAGAGGCGTCTATAAGACACCCCCATTACTAACCCCATAGTCAAAGTTAAAAAAAACACAAACACCCAGAATAAAGTCCTTTAATTGAAATAAAGACACAATCCTTTATTGTTCTAAATTAAACCATACTTACCGTCACGCCCATTCCAGCTGAAGCCAACGATCTCCTGCAATAAAAGAAAAATAATAAAGCAACCTCATCCTTACCTTTCCATGGTTCCCACGACAGCTTCAGCTCTGCTACATCGAGATGACAGGCTGGACCGCAGCAGAACGCTGCCATCCAGCCTCTCATCCCGCAGACACTGAGAAGCGCAGGCTTACTTGCGCTGCTCAGCGTCTCTCTGTGACGACATCCAGATGAGCCGAGTTCATGTCCAATGAACTCGGCTCACCTCATGCACGTCACTGACAACGTGGGAAAATTCTCCTGCACTCAGCGCTTCAGCGTGAGAATTCTCCCGCTGAAGCGCTGAGTGCAGGAGAATTCTCCCACGCTGTCAGTGACGTGCATAAGGTGAGCTCATGTCCAATGAACTCAGCTCACCTCCTGCACGTCACTGACAGCGTGGGAGAATTCTCCTGCACTCAGCGCTTCAGCGTGAGAATTCTCCCGCTGAAGCGCTGAGTGCAGGAGAATTTTCCCACGCTGTCAGTGACGTGCATAAGGTGAGCTCATGTCCAATGAACTCAGCTCACCTCCTGCACGTCACTGACAGCGTGGGAGAATTCTCCTGCACTCAGCGCTTCAGTGTGAGAATTCTCCCACGCTGAAGCGGTGAGTGCAGGAGAATTTTCCCACGCTGTCAGTGACGTGCATGAGGTGAGCCGAGTTCATTGGACATTAACTCGGCTCATCTGGATGCCCTCACAGAGAGACACTGTGGAGCGCAAGCAAGCCTGCGCTTCTCAGTGTCTGCGGGATGACAGGCAGGATGGCAGCGTTCTGCTGCGGTCCAGCCTGTCATCTCGATGTAGCAGAGCTGAAGCTGTCATGGGAACCATGGAAAGGTAAGGATGATGTTGCTTTATTATTTTTCTTTTATTTCAGGAGATCGTTGGCTTCAGCTGGAATGGGCGTGATGGTAAGTATGGTTTAATTTAGAACAATAAAGAATTGTGTGTTTATTTCAATTAAAGGACTTTTTTCTGGGTGTTGTGTTTTTTTTAAATACTTTACTAGAAATTCATGGTGGTCATGTCTAATATTGGCGTGACCCCATGAATTTCGGGCTTAGGGCCAGCTGATAATGCCAAGCTGGCCCTAACCCCTTTATTACCCAGTGAGCCACCGCATCAGGGCCCTGGATGAGTTGGGTACAGCGCCAGAAGATGGCGCTTCTATGAACGCGACATTTTCCGGGGTGGCTGCGGACTGCAATTTGCAGCGGGGGTGGCCCAGAAAGCTTGGGCCTCCCTGCGCTGCGGATTCCAGCCCCCAGCTGCCTAGTTGTACCTGGCTGGACACAAAAACAGGGCGAAGCCCCACGTCAATTTTCTTTAAATTATTTCATGAAATAATTAAGAAAAAAAGGGCTTCCCTATATTGTTGTGTCCGGCCAGGTACAAATAGGCAGCTGGTGGTTGGGGGCAGCCCGTTCCTGCCTGCTGTACCTGGCTGGACACAAATATAGTGCGAAGCCCCACGTCAATTTTTTTTAAATTATTTCATGAATTTCCTGAAATAATTTAAAAAAATTGAAGTGGGGCTTCGCACTATATTTGTGTCCAGCCAGGTACAGCAGGCAGGAACGGGCTGCCCCCATCCACCAGCTGCCTATTTGTACCTGGCCGGACACAACAATATAGGGAAGCCCTTTTTTTCTTAATTATTTCATGAAATAATTAAAAAAAATTGAAGTGGGGCTTCGCACTATATTTGTGTCCAGCCAGGTACAGCAGGCAGGAACGGGCTGCCCCCATCCACCAGCTGCCTATTTGTACCTGACCGGACACAACAATATAGGGAAGCCCTTTTTTTCTTAATTATTTCATGAATTTCATGAAATAATTAAAAAAAATTGAAGTGGGGCTTCGCACTATATTTGTGTCCAGCCAGGTACAGCAGGCAGGAACGGGCTGCCCCCATCCACCAGCTGCCTATTTGTACCTGGCCGGACACAACAATATAGGGAAGCCCTTTTTTTCTTAATTATTTCATGAATTTCATGAAATAATTAAAAAAAATTGAAGTGGGGCTTCGCACTATATTTGTGTCCAGCCAGGTACAGCAGGCAGGAACGGGCTGCCCCCATCCACCAGCTGCCTATTTGTACCTGGCCGGACACAACAATATAGGGAAGGCCTTTTTTTCTTAATTATTTCATGAATTTCATGAAATAATTTAAAAAAAAGTACGTGGGGCTTCGCCCTATTTTTGTGTCCAGCCAGGTACAACTAGGCAGCTGGGGGCTGGAATCTGCAGCGCAGGGAGGCCCAAGCTTTCTGGCCCCCCCCCCCGCTACAAATTGCAGTCCGCAGCCACCCCGGAAAATGGCGCGTTCATAGAAGCGCCATCTTCTGGCGCTGTACCCAACTCATCCAGGGCCCTGGTGCGGTGGCTCACTGGGTAATAAAGGGGTTAGGGCCAGCTTGGTATTATCAGCTGGCCCCAAGCCCAAAATTCATGGGGTCACGCCAGTATTAGACATGACCGCCATGAATTTCTAGTAAAGTATTTAAAAAAAACACAACACCCAGAATAAAGTCCTTTAATTGAAATAAAGACACAATTATTTATTGTTCTAAATTAAACCATACTTACCATCACACCCATTCCAGCTGAAGCCAACGATCTCCTGCAATAAAAGAAAAATAATAAACCAACCTCATCCTTACCTTTCCATGGTTCCCACGACAGCTTCAGCTCTGCTACATCGAGATGACTGGCTGGACCGCAGCAGAACGCTGCCATCCAGTCTGTCATCCCGCAGACACTGAGAAGCGCAGGCATGCTTGCGCTCCTCACTGTCTCGCTGTGACGGCATCCAGATGAGCCGAGGTCATGTCCAATGAACTCGGCTCACCTCATGCACGTCACTGACAGCGTGGGAAAATTCTCACGCTGAAGTGCTGAGTGCAGGAGAATACTCCCACGCTGTCAGTGATGTGCATGAGGTGAGCTCATGTCCAATGAACTCAGCTCACCTCCTGCACGTCACTGACAGCGTGGGAAAATTCTCCTGCAATCAGCGCTTCAGCGTGAGAATTTTCCCACGCTGTCAGTGACGTGCATGAGGTGAGCCGAGTTCATTGGACATGAACTCGGCTCATCTGGATGTCGTCACAGAGAGACGCTGAGCAGCGCAAGCAAGCCTGCGCTTCTCAGTGTCTGCGGGATGACAGGCTGGATGGCAGCGTTCTGCTGCGGTCCAGCCTGTCATCTCGATGTAGCAGAGCTGAAGCTGTCGTGGGAACCATGGAAAGGTAAGGATGAGGTTGCTTTATTATTTTTCTTTTATTGCAGGAGATCGTTGGCTTCAGCTGGAATGGGCGTGATGGTAAGTATGGTTTAATTTAGAACAATAAAGGATTGTGTCTTTATTTCAATTAAAGGACTTTATTCTGGGTGTTTGTGTTTTTTTTAACTTTGACTATGGGGTTAGTAATGGGGGTGTCTTATAGACGCCTCTCCATTACTAACCTGGGCTTGATGTCAGCTGGCATTATAAGCTGACATCAACCCCAACCCTATTACCCCCTGCCACCGCACCAGGGCAGCGTGGAAGAGCGAGGCTAAGTGCCAGAATTGGCGCATCCTATGAATGCGCCATTTCTGGGGCGGCTGACGGCTGGTGTTTCTAGCCTGGGAGGGGGCCAATATTCATGGCTCCCTTCCTGGGCTATTAATATCAGCCCCCAGCTGTCTGCCTAGCCTTTGCTAGCTATTAAATTAGGGGGGACCCACGTCATTTTTTTGGGGGGGTCCCCCATTTTAATAGCTAGTAAAGGCTATGTATTCAGCTGGAGGCTGATATTAGTAGCCTGGGAAGCTCCGTGGGTATTACCCCCTTCCCAGGCTTCAAACATCTGCCCCAGCCGTCTGCTTAACCGCCGCTAGAGCCTAAAATTAAGGGGAACCCCACGCCAATTTTTTTAATAATAAATCCTTTATTTTAATACTAAATGACAAGTACAGTAACCAACACTATCACTGTACTTCACATATATGTGACTGACATGTTTCTATCTATCTAATCTATGTGTGATGCTCTATCTTTCTGTTCTAAATTGTCGGGTACCGCTGCTGAATTGCCGGCCGGCTTTTTTAAAGAGACAGTGCATGAAAACACTATTATTTTTTTAAATAAATCCTTTACACTAAATGACAAGTACAGTAAGCAACACTGTCACTGTACTTCATATATATGTGACTGACATGTTTCTATCTATCTAATCTATGTGTGAAGCTCTATTCTTTCTGTTATAAATTGTCGGGTACAGATGCTGAATTGCCGGCCGGCTTTTTTAAAGAGGCGGTGCATGAAAACACTAATATTTTTTTTAATAAATCCTTTACACTAAATGACAAGTGCAGTAACCAACACTGTCACTGTGCTTCTTATATGTGTGACTGACATGTTTCTATCTATCTAATCTATGTGTGATGCTCTATTCCTTCTTGTCTAAATTGTCGGGTACCGGTGTATGCCGCTGCTGAATTTGCCGGCCGGCTTTTTTAAAGAGAGTGTCTTCTGAGCAGTTTGTCAGCTTTTGGACACCTTTGCAGGTGTTTTCTATGTGTTTCTATGTGTTTTTGTTTGCCTGCCATTGGTTTTAACGGTGTTCGACGGTGTTCTAAGGTGTTCGACGAACAGTTCGACGAACAGTTCCTCGAACATCCCGGTGTTCGACGAACCGAACCGAACCCGAACACTACGGGGGTGGCTCAACACTATTCAGTATCAAAAAATTATACGCCATTTAAACTGCACCAGTTGTGCATCAAAAGTATACAGCCAGACTTGGTTGGTTAGCAAGAGTATCGCTATATTGCTACTGCAGGGGAACAAGTCCATCTGAGGTGGGCAAATTTTCTTGCGATACTAATCCTATGAAGTTTTCTCAATAGGGATATATCATACATAATTTAAAATGGGCAAGGCTCATGGGATGGGGATGGGGAAGTGAATGTGATGCTGATGGTGAGCACAGAGGTCGAGGCCATGGGCAAGGTGAAACTGTGCCTGCTACGGGAGCACAACAAACACACCTAGCTACCTGTCCCACTTTTTAGGAGGGGGTGGAACACCAATCTTGAAACCATGCCAGTGTGAAAAGTTGTTGGTTGGATAGCAGATATCCACACCCTGACAAATGATCCTACAATTTGACACTCCGAAGAGCTGTACACATTTCAATTCATAGATTCTGGCCTCTCACCCTTGCCGTTTCAAGTGGGAAATGAGGAGATTGCTTGTAGCGATACCAAAATATTTGAGCAGCCACGGTCACAAGAAGGCGATGGTGGGAAACTGCAATTACTACTGCAAGAGGTGGATGATGATGAGACACAATTGCCAACAAGTGATGATGCTAAGTCAGCAAGTCAGGAGGAGGACCAGGATGCAGAAGTGAAAGACGAGGTGGTGGATAATGAAATAACTGACCCAACCTGGGTAGATGACATGCAGAGTGAGGACAGCAGCGCAGAGGGGGGGGGTGGATCCACAGCACCACAACAGGCAGGAAGAGGCAGTGAGGTGGCCAGAGACACAATGTGGGCAACTATTCCCCAGAGCACCTGCACAAGGTAAGTTGCCAGGCCAAGGGTTAAGTGTTCCAGAGTCTGGAGCTTTTTTAAAGACTGTCCAGTGAACCCAAAGAAGGCCAATTGCAACATCTGCCATGCCAGCATCCACAATGGAAGCAAATCTACCAGCCTGACCACCACCAGCATGCTCAGGCACATAGAAGCCAAGCACCCTACTAGTTGGGCTGAACACCAGGGTCCTGAAACAGTGTCTGCGGGTGACACCACTGCCTCTTCCCCTGTTGTACATGCACGCCAATCCCCTGTCTATGATGCAAGCAAAGATGCCTTCCACCCTGCACCTGTCATTGCACACTTGCAACCACGTCCATGTCTTTGTCCCAGCGCAGCATTCAGTTGTCCCTACCCAGGTGCTTGGAACGCAAATGTAAAAATGCAGTCATAACCCACAGGCCACAATACTAAACAGCCACATTTCCAGACTGCTTGCCTTGGAATGTTGCCATTTAGGCTTGTGGAGACAGAAGCTTTCAACAACCTCATCAAAGCACCCGACTTTGTGGGCCGAACCCCAGGGTCCAGGAACAGTGTCTGCGGATGGCACCATTGCTTCATCCGCTGATCTGCATGCAAGCCAGTCCCCTGTCCATGGTGCATGCAAAGATGCCTCCCGCCCTGTACCTGTCGTTGCACACTCTCAAATAGCAGTATCAGGAAGCACGTCCATGTCCTTGTCCCAGCACAGCATTCAGTTGTCCGTACCCCAGTCCTTGGAATTCAAGTGCAAATATGCAGCCAACGCCCCACAGGCCACAATACTAAACTCTCACATTTCATTACTGCTTGCACTCGAAATGTTGCCTTTTTGGCTCGTGGAGACAGAAGCTTTCCGCAACCTGATGGCGATGGCCGTCCCTCAGTACTCAGTCCCCAGCCGACACTATTTCTCCCGGTTTGCCGTCCCCGCATTACACAAGCACACGTCCCAAAACATTAGCCGTGCCCTCAACAACGCAGTTACCGTGAAAGTCCACCTAACCACGGACATGTGGACAAGTGCTTGTGGACAGGGACGGTACATCTCGCTGACAGCACACTGGGTTAACATAGTGAAAGCTGGGACCCAGTCCGACCTTGGGATGGAAGACGTCCTCCCGACACCAAGGATTCAATCAGGGCTGCCCCCACAATCTAAAGTTCCTGCACATCATTGTCCTCTGCCTTCTCCTCCTTTTCAGCCTCCATCTCCGAAATGACCACATCAGTCACAAGCTGGAAGCACTGCAGCACTACCTCGACCAAGCGGCAATAGGCTGTGCTGAAGCTAATATGCTTAGGTGAGAAATCGCACAATGCTGAAGAGTTGTGGACAGCTCTGAAAGAGCAGTCAGATCTGTGGCTGACACCGTAGAACCTACAGCCAGGCATGGTGGTGTGTGACAATGGCAGGAACCTGGTGGCGGCTCTGAGGCGAGGCGAGCTCACACACGTACCATGCCTGGCCCATGTGCTTAACCTCGTGGTTCAGCGGTTTCTCAAATCCTACCCGGAGCTGCCAGATCTCCTTGTTAAAGTATGCCGCCTGTGTACCCATTTTAGAAAGTCAGCTACAGCTTCTGCCGCCCTTTCAGTGTTTCAACAGTATTTGCAACTTCCGGCTCACAGACTGGTGTGCGATGTCCCCACGCATTGGAACTCTACACTGCAGATGTTGGGAAGGATTTGTGAGCAGAAGAGGGCAGTTGTTGAGTAGCAGCATCAACAAGGCCGTCGGTATTCAGTTCAGACTCCACACATAAGACCTCAGTAGTGGACATGGATGTCAGACATATGTACCATCCTCCAAAACGTTGAGGACTCCACCAAGATGGTGAGCAGTGATGACGCCATAATTAGCGTCACACCCCGCTTCTCTGTCTTCTGAAACGCTCTCTGCTAACTTTCAAAGAGGATGCATTGCAGGTGGAGCACAATGAGATGGAGCAAGGAACCATATAGTTTGCTTACACACAGCCAAGCCTCATCTCATCCCAAAGTGAATTGGGTGACAATGAGTAACAGGAGGAGGAGGAGGAGGAAGGACAGGAGCTAGTTTCATGCACTATAGACGGTACTACCTGCACAGCTGTCATACCATCTGTTCAGCGTGGATGGCCAGAGGACAGAGAGGAGGAGGAGGAGAGCATGGTCAGTCTTCCTCTTGGTGAGGACACGGAAGTCTTGTCTGTTAGTAGTCTGGCACGCATGGCTGAGTTTATGTTACGCTGCCTTTCCCATGACCCTCGCGTTCTCAAAATTTTGGGTGACAGTCATTACTGGTTGGTGACACTTCTAGACCCATGCTTCAAGGAGAACTTTATAACTCTTATTCCTGAGGCGGACATGTCTACAAAAATGGGGCTGTACCAGAAGGCCCTTTTTGCGGAACCATTAAAACAATACCCATCTGCCAACTCTTGTGACAGAGGGCACACTTCATTGGACAACCAAGGAGTACAGGTGAGAGAGACACAACTTCAATCCAGCAGAGACAGGGGAACACTGTCAAAGTTCTGTGAGAGTTTTCTCAGACCCTCCCATCGCACAGGCCCTGAAGCGCAGGGTACTCTCTCAAGGAGTAGAAAGTTTGGGAAGATGCTGAGGGAGTACCTTGCCGACCGTACCAACGTCCTCCGTGATTCCTCTGTGCCTTATAATTATTGGGTATCAAGCTGGATACGTGGAATGAACTGGCTCTCTGTGCCTTGGAGGTCCTGGCCTGCACTACCGCCAGTGTTTTATCATAGCTGGTTTTAGTGCCGCTGGTGGAATTATAAGTGATAAGCGCATCCGCCTGTCAACTGAAAATGCTGACAGGCTGACTCTTATAAAAATGAACAAGGGCTAGATTGGGCCTGACTACTCAAGACCACCGAATGATAGCAGCATAACAAACTCAAATCCCGTGTCTTTTCTTGGGAGGTATATTCCCATGCACCTTTTCACACCCACACATGGGTATATGCTTCCTGATTTTGGCTATTTGCTCTTGTCCTCCTCCTTCTCCTCATCCTCCACCATCATATCACCAGGGTGACCATGGTCCGTGATGCAACACCCACATAATTTTTTTAAAGGGTGTTTATGATGCCCGCAAAAAATTTTTTTATACAATATGTTCATGTATACCCCGCAGGGATAAATATTTGTCAGCCTATACATTTGTGCATGGGCATTTTAAGTATAAGAGAAATGTGCTGTCTTCCAGGAGCAAAAATTAAAGATGTGTCTGACAGGATATCAAGACTCTTCAGACCTACAGATCACTACCCATTCCTGCTAATACATGTGGGGACAAATGACACCGCAAGAAAGGACCTGGAAACCATCTGCAGTGACTTTGAAGACTTAGGCAAGAAAGTGAAAGAATTGGGAGCGCAGGTGGTCTTCTCATCCATCCTCCCAGTGGATGGCCATGGAACAATGAGGTGGAATAAGATTCTACAGGTGAACAACTGGCTACGTCGATGGTGCCGTCAACAAGGATTTGGATTTCTGGATCACAGAATGAATAACCTATACGATGGACTACTTGCTAGAGATGGGGTGCACCTTACGAAGACTGGAAAACATGTATTTGGAAGTCGCCTTGCTACACTCATCAGGAGAGCTTTAAACTAGAACAATGTGGGAAGGGAAGCAAAAGGCCAGAAAAAGCCATACAGCTGACAAATACTATTGAGATCTCTGCTACTGGAAGTGGAAAGGAAGAACAAAGACAAAACAATTTAAATAATAAAAATATGGGAGGAAGAGAAACCAATCACAAACTAAAATGTTTTTATACAAATGCACAAAGCATGGGCAACAAACAAGGAGAATTGGAACTACTAATGCAGGAAAAGGAATATGATGTCATTGGAATCACTGAAACTTGGTGGGACGATACACATGATTGGAATAAAAGGCTAAACGGATACAACTTATTTGCACGAAACAGAATTGATAAACGAGGAGGAGGTGTCGCATTGTATGTTAGAAAAGCGTATATCTGCACAGAGATTGAAGCTTCAGAGACTGGGAGTTCTGTGGAAACTGTTTGGGTAAGAATACAAGGAGAGAACAACGGAAAGGACACCATTGTAGGCATTTACTACAGGCCACCTGGGCAAGCTGAAGATATGGATGAACTCTTTATGCATCAAATTACCAAGTTCTCCAAAAAATATGACGTAGTGGTCATGGGAGATTTCAACTATCCAGACATTTGTTGGGAATCTCTCTCAAGTAAAACTAACAGGTCAAGCAAATTCTTATCCTCTCTTGCTGACAACTTTATCTTCCAAAAGGTAGGGGAGAAAACAAGGGGATCTGCTACTTTCGATCTAATCCTTATAAACAGGGAGGAAATGGTTGAGGAGGTAAAGGTGGCTGGGACCCTAGGAGGCAGCGATCATGCTATTATAGAATTTTGGATAACTAGAGGAGGAAGACATGTGAAGACTCAAACTTCAAGGTTAGATTTTAGAAAGGCAGATTTTAAGAGACTCAGAAAGAGAATAGGAGGGATCCAATGGCTGGATGTCCTTAAGGACAAAAATGTCCAGGAAGGATGGGAAATTTTTAAAAATGAGATTCTCAAAGCACAATCGTTAACAATCCCGAAAAGTAGGAAGAATGGGAAGCATTTAGGGAAACCAGGATGGATGAACACAGAACTTAAACACATGCTAAAAAGAAAAAAAGAAATGGTTATTAAATGGAAAGAAGGAGGCATATCTAAAGAAGATTATAATGCAGTCTGCAGATCCTGCAGGGCACGTATCAGGTTAGCTAAAGCTGACAATGAATTAAGGCTTGCAAGAGATGTCAAAAGCAATAAAAAAGGATTTTGGGGGTATGTCAAAAGTAAAAGAAAAGTCAAAGATGCTATAGGATATTTACAGGATGAAAATGGAGAAATGGTAAGAGAGGATGTTGAGAAGGCCGAACTTTTTAATTCCTATTTTGCATCTGTTTTCTCTCAGAAAGAAAATGTAACATCAACTGATCTTCACTGTCCTTTTAAAGGAATAGAAGAATCCAAGTTATCTGTAAACAAAAAGATTGTGAGGGAATATTTAGCTAACATAAATGAGTTCAAGTCTCCAGGTCCAGATGAATTACACCCCAGAGTACTGAAGGAGATCGTAGAAGAAATTTTAGAACCACTCTCCATAATCTTTGAAAATTCTTGGAGAACAGGAGAAGTCCCAGAAGACTGGAGAAGAGCAAATGTTGTTCCTATCTTCAAAAAGGGGAAGAAGGTGGACCCAGGGAACTATAGGCCGGTGAGTCTGACTTCTATACAAGGAAAGATCTATGAACAAATTATTAAACAACATGTATGTAAGTACATGGATAAGAATGAAGTGATTAACCAGAGTCAGCATGGGTTTGTAACTATCAAGTCATGTCAGACTAACTTAATTTCCTTCTATGACAGAATCACTGACTGGGTGGATCAGGGAAATGCTATCTTGACTTCAGCAAAGCATTTGACAAAGTATCTCATACCATCCTTATTGAAAAAATGACCAAGTATGCAATGGACCAGGCAACTGTTAGGTGGATTCATAACTGGCTTAGTGATCGGACTCAAAGGGTGGTTGTAAATGGCTTCACATACAGTCTAGATCACGTGAAGTCATTATCGGTCTTTACTCCTCTTTGGTCAGACCTCATCTGGAATACTGTGTACAGTTTTGGGCACCACATTTTAAAAAAGACATAGACAAACTGGAGCAAGTTCAGAGAAGAGCGACCAGAATGGTGACTGGTCTGCAAACCATGTCCTATGAGGAACGGTTGCAGGATTTGGGAATGTTTAGCTTGCAAAAAAGACTGAGAGGAGACTTAATAGCTGTCTACAAATATGTCAAGGGCTGTCACATTGTAGAAGGATCATCTTTATTCTCATTTGCACAAGGAAAGACTAGAAGCAATGGAATGAAACTAAATGGGAGGAGACACAGATTAGATATTAGAAAAAACTTTTTGACAGTTAGGGTGATTAATGAGTGGAACAGGCTGCCACGAGAGGTGGTGAGTTCCCCTTCAATGGACGTCTTCAAACAGAGGCTGGACAGACATCTGTCTGAGACGATTTAGTGAATCCTGCTTTGAGCAGGGGGTTGGACCAGATGACCCAGGAGGTCCCTTCCAACTCTACCATTCTATGATTCTATGATTCTATGATAGGAGGCCCGCTCCTTTCTAATGGGAACATTTTTTATGAGGCCCTCCTCCATGTCTCTTCCAAGGGGCATTGAAGTGCCTCCAAATTTTTGGCAGTCCTTGCATTCACTGCATGGGCCAATACTATGGGAGACTCTCTCCTTTCTAATGGGAATTTGTCATTACTGTGGCCCTGCTCTATGTGTCTCTAAATTCGTAGTGGGGTTTTTCCTAAAATTGTTCAGCCGTTGGACTCACTGCATACCCTATAACTGTATAGCAGACCCTCTCCTTTCTAATGGGAACATGTCGTATGTGTTACTGTGGCCCTGCTCTGTGTGTATTTAAATTCTTGGTGGGGCTTTTCCTAAAATTGGTCAGCCTTTGGACTCACTGCATACCCTATAACTGCGTAGCAGACTCTCTCCTTTCTAATGGGAATATGTCGTTACTGTGGCCCTGCTCCGTGTGTCTTTCAATTCTTAGTGGGGTTTTTCCTAAAATTGGTCAGCCTTTTGACTCACTGCATAACCTACAACTGTATAGCAGACTCTCTCCTTTCTAATGGGAATTTGTCATTACTGTGGCCCTGCTCTATGTGTCTTTAAATTCTTACTGGGGATTTTCCTAAAATTGGTCAGCCGTTGGACTCACTGTATACCCCATAACAGTATAGCAGACTCTCTCCTTTCTAATGGGAATTTGTCATTGCTGTGGCCCTGCTCTATGTGTCTTTAAATTCTTAGTGGGGTTTTTCCCAAATTTTGGCAGCCCTTGCAGTCACAGCATGGGCATTACCACTATAGGAGACCCGCTCCTTTATAATGGGAACATTTTTTTTACTGAGACCCTCCTCTATGTCTCTTCAAAGGGGTATTGGGTTGCGTCCAAATTTTTGGCAGCCCTTGCAGTCACTGGATACTCAATAACAGTGTATGAGACCCACTTGTTAATAATGGGAACAACAAAGCATAGCCGGCAGATGTCTTTCTAACAATAGCTGCGGCCGACTGCTGGCCTTTTAAGAATAGTAAGGGCCGTCTGATGTCCCTGTAAAAATAGGCTTTATGACTTTCAGAGTCCCTCCATCCTAAATAAAACAGGATGTGTCTGATGATGTGTCACACACCACATTGCCAGATAAGGTTGTAAAATGTTAAACTGACATTTCCCGGTGAATGCATTTGTCTTAAAAAATAACGTAAAAAAAACAAAACAATAGGATCTTTCTTTAGTATAAAAAACAGAGTCACCAATTTAAACTCAATGTAATCACATTGTTCAGCTCCTGCACCTCCTCCTCCATCTCTGAAATGACCACATCAGTCACAAGCTGACAGCACTGCAGCACTGCCTTGGCCAAGCAGCAGCAGGCTGTGCTGAAGATAACATTCTTAATGCTTAATTGACAAACCGCCCAGTGCTGCAGAGTTGTTGAAACCTGAAACACAGCATCCTGATCTGTTGCTCTCAACGCTGAACATACAGCCAGGCATGGTCGTGTGTGACAATGGGCGGAACCTGGTGACAGAGAAATGACACCCAGAGTAGATGCGGTTTCCCTCTTTGCCAGTCCTTTCACCGAGCTAAATACAACTCTCATCAAAAAAAGCTGTGGACTGGCTCAGTACAGTCCCTGGCCACATTTACCTGTCCACGTGTTTGTGGTTAGGCGGTCCTTCCCAGCAAGTGCACTGGGGAGGGCATGGGTAATGATGTGGGACCCGTGCTTGTGGAAGGCGGAGACGACACCGGGAGAAACAGTGGCGGCTTGGGACCGAGTATGGACACCCGGCCACCGCCGGCATGAGGTTATGAAAAGCTTCCGCCTCCACAAGCCTAAAAGGACACATTTCAAGTGAAAGCAGCTTTAGAGGACTTCCTGGGAGAAATGACAGCTGAGTAGATATGGTTTCCCAAGTCCTTTCACCAACCTAAAGAATATGGCTGTGGTGAAATACAACTCAGAAAAAAAAGCTGTTGACTGGCTCCGTACCGACCCTGGCCACATTCACCTGTCCACATGTTTGTAGTTAGGCGGTCCTTCCCAGTAAGTGCACTGGGGAGGGCACGGGTAATGTTCTGGGACCCGTGCTTGTGGAAGGTGGAGAAGACACAGGGAGAAACAGTGGCGGCTGGGGACCGAGTATGGACACCCGGCCGCCGCCGGCATGAGTTTATGAAAAGCTTCCGCCTCCACGAGCCTGAAAGACCACATTTCAAGAGCAAGCAGCTGTCAAAAAATTTACAGTATAGTATTGCAGCCTGTGAGTGGGTGGGTGGCTGGCTGCATACTTGCGCTTGCATTCCAAGGAATGGGGTTGGGACAACTGAACGCTGCACTGGGACAAGGACGTGGATGGTGATGGTTGCAAGTCTTCAACGACAGGTGCATGGCGGGAGGCATCTTCACATGCTCCAAGGATCACTTATGATGGGCACACTTTTAGGCCGTGACCTGGGAGTCAGAAATGCTTCCAGGGGTCTTCCCCATTCTGTTCCCATGTCATTTGAGCACTGTTCCCATAGATTTGGGCAATTTTTAGGCCCTCTGCAGACCGCCGGGTGAGCCGCCTGAAAAATGCTCGAGTTTCCCATAGACTTACATTGGGCTCGTTGCTCGGGTCGAGCACCCGAGTATTCCAATTTGCTCGACCCGAGCAACGAGTACCCGAGCAATTTAGTGCTCACTCATCACTACTTGCTATACATTTTTTAAGGGTTTTTATGATGCCTGCATTAATAATTTTTAGAGGACTACCTCTAACATTCTTTGATATATATGTATAGCTCTAGGAGTAAATGTTTTTCTGCCTATGCACTTAGTGCATGTGCATTACCACTCTAGGATACCCACTCCTTAATAATGGGAAAACAATGTTTTCTGATGCCCTGCAATATGTCGCTTCAATGACGCTCCTTCTTCCATCATCATTGCTTGTGCTGACAGCCGGAGGGGGGTCCAGTGCGAGCAGTGATGATAGAGGAGGGAGTATGAGCAAACGCTTCCACCCTCATCATTCTTTCTCGACCTCTGATGTGTCAAAGGAGCGGTTGCAATGATGTTATCACAAAATCAATGACCGGTGGCCATAATACAGTATGGTGGGTGCATTTTATTGTGTGGAGGACCATGGGGGGAGTGCATTATATTCTGTGGAGGACCATAGGGGTGCATTATACTGCATGGTGGGCCAAGGGAGTGCATTATACTGTATGCTGGATCATGGGGGGTGCATTATATTACATGGAGGACCATGGGGTGCATTATATTGTCTGGAGGATCAAGGGGAGAACATTTTATTATATGGAGGATCGTGGAGGGTGCATTATATTCTATGGAGGACCATAAGGAGTGCACTATATTTTATGGAGGACCAAGGGAAGTGCAATACATTTTATGGAGGATGATAGGGAGAGCATTGCATTCTTTGGAGGACCAGGTGGAATGCATTATACTATATGAAGGGTTATGGGGGGGCCATTATAATATATGCAAACAATTATACAGTGTAAAAGTGTGTGTGCGGTCCTTCATACTGTGTGCGGGCCATTATACTGCATGTAGACCCATTATACTGCATGGAGAGCTTTGTGGGGGTCACAGTTGGGGAATCATACTGTGTTGGTGTCACCATACTATGCCTTGGAAGTTGAGGTGGGGTACAGTAGGGTCATTATACTATGCACATGGAGGAATTCACCATGGGGGTATCATGCTGTGTTGGGGAGAGCACTTTTGTTTGCCTAACACCTTATGGGGGCAATGAAAGAGGAATCTGGGACTTCAGCCGGAGAAAAATTACTATGTCATGGCTAGAAAGTTGTGAGATATGCTCTTCAGTGACCCCTGACAATTCATTATTTATTTTTTTATGGGGGGGCCTAATTATCACTTCTGCTATGGGGCCCCATGATTTCTATGTAGGCCCTTGCTTATAGTCCTTGCTGCTTCAACCCCAAAAAGAAAAATCAAGGTAACATCTAATTTATTCCCTATTAATACCGCTGTTAGCTGTATTTCATATAGGGATAGGTGTTGGGTATTATCTGCTGGAAATGAGTGTTTATTCTGGTGACATAAATCTCTTCCACTGTCCATAACTTGATTGTTTTTTCCATACAGTTATTGACAGATTTGTGATATTTTTGGTGATCTGTACTCAGAAATTCATCAAAGCAGGCAAAATTAACTGATTTAATGTGTCCATTCACAGTGTCTCTGTAGAATCTGCATATAAGAGGTAGTGGTGGGAGACGAGACTTTACACAACTGGAGCTGGAATTACCACTTCAGAACACTCCAGTGCTTTGTTTTCATCCTTTTCTGGGAGCTTCTTGAAATATGTCTGGGGTCATTGTCCTGCTATAAGACCCATGAACTAGTATGCAAACCCAGCTTTCTGACACTGGGCACTACATTGTGATCCAAAATCCTTTGGTAATCTTCACATTTCATGATACAGTCAAAGCACTTAGTGCACGAGGAAGCCAGATGCTGGCCATCCAAAAATGCTTACTGAGCGCTGGCTGCTGCGCCTCTAAAGCTGTTGAGTGAGAGCCGGCTGCTGGTCCTCTGGCAAAAGTGAGGGCCACCTGCTTGCCGTCTAACAATAGTGAGGGCCGACTGCTGGCCCTCTAAAAATTGTAAGGGCCACCTGAAGGCCCTCTACAAATAGTGAGAGTTGCCTGATGGCCCTGAAAAAAAACAACTTTATGATTTTCGGAGTCCCTCCTTCATAAATTTAACAGGATGTGTCTGATCATGTCTCACACACCACATGGCCAGATAAGGTTTTAAAATGTTAAAATTACATTTCCTGATGAATTTTTGTTTTCACCATTAGAAACAATGCGAATGTGCAAAAACACTATGAGTGAACATAGCTCAAGGTGTGTCTGAGTATTTTTTTTCTCTTATTTATTTTGCCATACATACAAGTCATTAGAAAGTTTCTTAACATTTTTTCCAAGAAAATACATTTTTTCTTCGTTCTTATATGTTTTATTGTCAGTCCGTAAAAGTGGCATAATACTCTGACAACATTGTTCACAGCAGCGACCTGGGCTTCAGAGCTGCTTCCAGGGTTGTTCTCCATGCTGTTCCCATGCCATTTCAGCACTGGTTCCATCGATTTGACCAATTTTTAGACCCCCCTCGAGGCCTTTGGGTGGGGGGCCCTGGAAAAATGACGGAGTTTCCCATTGACTTCCATTATACTCGTTACTCAGTCGAACACCCGAGCATTACGATTTGCTCGAATCGAGTAAGGAGCACCTGAGCATTTTAGTGCTCACCCATCACTACTCCACAGCCAGGCCTATTAGAAGAGCAGCACAAAACTTTACTTATTTTGATGGAGACTATGAAACTGAGTGATATTGAATGATATCTCCCATACATTGTACACAGATTAATAGGTATTAGTTGCATTAATTATTGTTATTGAACGTTGGAGAATATCTATATTACTGTGGCCATGAAAGCATATTAGCACTATAGAAGACCAAATTTAGTTTATGCAAAGCTTTAAAATGTAGCATGAACATACCTGTTGCCTTTTGTTATCAACAAGGGGGAGTACATGTTGTAGCAAGCTAAAACTTTTGGTTGAAATGATTTTCTAGCAGCAAACAATTAATAACTTTTAGCAAATTTCTTACAAAAAAACTTTTTGTGTTGTTGAACTGAAAATCTAGAAGTATCATGCAGCAAACCAAAATTATACTATGGCACTTGGCCTGTGACTTGTAAACTGCAATATTGAAAATATAATTTAATATTAAATTATATGTCAATTCTAGAGATGAGTGATTTGGTTCAAGGTGAATTAAATGTGCCTCAAATTTTACAAAGACTATCAATTCTCTTCAATCCCAATGTTTTGTGCTTTGCTTTATGCAAATTAACAAAACAGAGGTCACACGCTGCCATTTTGCTGATTTGTAGAGGGATGGAAGAAGGATGAAAAAGATTAAAAAACTTGCTCCTCACCTATCCCACTGTTACCGTCCCCTGTCTCATCCTCAACATAGCTGCCTTCAGCCTCTGGTTTTCTTTGACAAAGCATGTGGAATGCATTCTTTGACTTTGCCATCATCTCACGCTGCAAAGTGGCTTCTGATGCTGGGCAGACTTTTGACATCATGACGCACTGGTTAGGCCTCAGATGTCCCGAAGTGCCGTCTATTCCTTGGCAAAGCACATTGTTATATCATAATGTACATTAGCACTAGGCATGAGCGAACATTTCAATGTTCGGTTCTGAAAAGTTTGCCGAACAAATTGATATTCGCCGAATTTATTTGCAGAATGTTCGTCGAACATTTCCGAATCCCATAGGAGTCAATGGGGGGACCAAAAAATGCATATGCAACACCTAGAAATGGGACCAAAAGCTGCCAAAATACATCAAATTAGGTGTAGACACCAGGGAAATACCATCAATTGACCAGAGTACAAGTACTATAATTATTATTACTGTGACAGCGACATTTATTCAGTTGCACTTTACATGTCAAAAGGGGTCACCGACTGGTACAACAGGAGAGAGGACCCTGCTTGCAAGGACACACTGTCACGGATGTCGTTTGTGTAACCACTGTGCCACTGACCCCAGAGAGCCTGGAGGGGCGTGACTAAGCGAGCACCGGTCTGTTCACTAGAGCCTCTGATGGTGAGGTTGACTTGGCTCCCGATGAATGCCAGGTGCCACTCCAGGACAGACCCAGTAGGACAGACTTGATGATGCAGCAGGCAGAGTCTGTATCAGAGTGCAGCAGGCAGAGTTTGTATCAGGAGTGCAGCAGGCATGGTCTGTATCAAGAGTGCAGCAGGCAGAGTCTGTATCAGGAGTACAACAGGCAGAGTCTGCATCAAGAGTGCAGCAGGCTGATTCTGTAACAGAGTGCAGCAGGCAGAGTCCATATCAGGAGTGCAGCAGGCAGAGTCTGTATCAGGAGTGCAGCAGGCAGAGTCTGTATCAGGAGTGCAGCAAGGACTGGTACGCAACCTTACAGAACTTAGACTGCAGAACAGAAAAGTTCCACTACAGCCAACCTAATAGATGGAGACCTAAACTAGATTCCCCACATTTAAAAAAATTAGTGGCAGACACTAGCAATGTCTAATCAATTTCACTACTGTAGAAATAGTGTAAATAAGACTCACACCTCTTCCAGTACAGCCAACCCAGGAGATGGAGACCTAACCAGGAGTGTTCACATTGCCCTAAATGAGGGCCTAACACCACCGAAGTGGCATCAATGTCATCAGGCTACAAGTAGTTTAACGCAGACCCATACCTGTCCCACTACAGCCAACCCAATGGATGGAGACACAATCAGAATTCTCCGCATTTCCCAAAATTAGGGCCTAAAACCTGCAGCAGCAGCAGCAAGAGCATGCACGGAAGCCATATCACAGACTGCAATTTCACTACAGGCAACCCAGGAGATGCAGACTCAATCGGAAGTGTTTCCATTTCTAAAAATAGGGCCTAAGACCACCATTTTCATGGCCAACAGATTGGACATGGTGGAGTTCAACCTCTTAGCTTTATCATATGTAGGATGAAACAATCTTTTACGTGACCACAACAGCGGGATTGAGGGCTGGCTGCAGTGCTGAGAGAGAGCAGAGTACGGTGAAACGGACAAACCGATAGACCGTGACTGAGGTGCAGGCGGAGATGTTACGGTGGATTGAGAAACGTGTGGTGTGCTCAGAGGAGTAAACACAGCAGGTATGTCCGCTTCGCTTACAGCTGACGGCCTGTCACTCAGCCTAACTGCAGCGGGTATACAGCTGGTTCTGTTGGACACCTGCGTGACACAATTTGGCACGATAACAGAGGAGGAGGAAGAAGCAACAGAGGTGTTTGATGAGGCGGCTGATGGTTTTTTATTGAAAATCAATTTAGAGTTTATCAAGTTTGCGTACCCGTGTGGGGAGAACAATATCTCCACCAAATGCTCAATATCACTACAGTATAACTATACAAATGCATGGAGACCAAAACCTCTTCCACTACAGTCAACCCAAAGGATGGAGACCCATTCAGGATTCCCCACATTTCCAAAAATTAGCGGCAGACGCCAGCAACGTGTTGTCAATTTCACTACAGTAGAAATAGTGTAAATCAGACCCACATCTCTTCCAGGACAGGCAACCCAAGAGATGGAGACTTAACAAGGAGTGTTCACATTGCCCTAAATGGGGGCCTAACTGAAGTGGCATCAATTTCACTAGAGTATAAGTATTGCAAAGGAGGCCAAAACCAGTTCCTCTACAGCCAACCCAATAGATGGAGAACCAATCATGATTCTCCACATTTAACAAAATTAGTGGCAGACACTAGCCATGTCTAATCAATTTCACTACTGTAGAAATAGTGTAAATAAGACTCACACCTCTTCCAGTGCAGCCAACCCAGGAGATGGGGACCTAACCAGGAGTGTTCACATTGCCCAAAATGAGGGCCTAGCACCACCGAAGTGGCATCAATGTCATCAGACTACAAGCAGTTTAATGCAGACCCAAACCTGTCCCACTACCGCCAACCCAATGGATGGAGACATAATCAGAATTCTCCACATTTCCCAAAATTAAAACCTAAAACCTGCAGCAGCAGCAGCAAAAGCAGGCACAGAAGCCATATCACAGACTGCAATTTCAAGCGATCAATGCAGCACACTCAAAACGACAACATCGCCTACTCTGTACAGTCTGCAATTGGGGTGCAAAAGTCCTTGGAGATCCATGACTTGTTCATCTTGATGAAAGTTAGGTGGTCTACACTTTCAGGGGACAGCCGGGTGCGCTTGTCCGTCAAGACACTACCAGCAACGCTGAAGACACGTTCAGAGAGAACGCTGGCTGCCGGGCATAATAAAACCTCCAAGGTATGAGAGGCGAGCTCAGGCCATTCATCCAGTTTTGAAGACCAAAATGTAAAAGGGTCAGAATCCTCCCTGATGGTATTCATATTAAGCTCTAGATACTCCTCCACCATCCTCTCCAGTCGTTCACCACGTGTACTCTGTTGTGCTGGTGCACGAGCTGGTGCAAAAAATGTGTGAAATGACTCCCAGAAATTGCTTCTGCCACTTACTCTGCTGCTGCTAATGTTTTGGTGTTGACAAACTGACGTGCCGGAGGTTGAAAGACTACAGCTGTGATGCTCACTGTGTGACTCACTGTTATCTTGGGGAAAATCTCTATTAAAGTTGCTTAAAAGCTTGTTTCAATACTCCAACATAAGCGGGTCACTATCCAGGGCGGGAAGCATTTGGCAAAATTCACTATTATAATGTGGATCTAACAGAGTGGCAACAGTCTGTGTGATGACAGTCTGTACATTTGAGACATTAGTATCCCTTACACATCCTCCTCTTCTTCTGGGGCCACCACCTCCTGCTGCAGGTTATTCAAAGTTTGCTCCAGCATGTAGATGACCAGAATAGTGATGCTGATGACGGCATCGTCAGCACTTACCAGGTTAGTAGCCATTTCAAAACAGTGCAGAAGGGTGCAGAATTCCTTAATCTGTTCCCACTCCGCAAACGTGATATGCCCCAAGTCCGTACTGCATTGCCCCAAGCTATACATCATGACATATTGCGTCAGAGCTCGTTGCTGCTGGCGCAGTCGCTGCAACATGTGTACAGTGGAATTCAACCACGTCGGCACATTGCAGATCAACCTGTTAACTGGCATGGATAAAGACCTCTGTATCGATGCAAGTCGATGACATGAGGGGTCCAAATGACGGAAGTTAGCACACAGCTTCTGTACTTTGTGAAGCAGCTCATCCAGGCCAGGATAGTGGCAGAGAAATCGCTGTACCACCAGGTTGAGGACGTGAGCCATGCAAGGCACATGTGCAAGCTTGCCTCGGCCTAGGACCGCTAACAAGTTTGCACCGTTATCGCACATGGCCTTCCCTGGCTCTAGGTTCAGCGGAAACAGCTATTTCTCAAACTGAGCCTGGGGAGCTTCCCACAACTCTTCACCTGTATGACTGCGATCTCCAAGGCATATTAATTTGAAGACTGCCTTATTACGGTGAGCCCTGACTGTGCAGTAAGGAGGTGGTGTGTATTCGCTCCGCACCCTTGCAATGCGTGTCTCATTAAGGCAGAGGTTGAGTGCGCGGGTGGAGGCCCTAGAGGAGGTGGAGGATGCAGAAGCAACAGAGGAAGTAGGAAATACAGATGTTTCTTCTGCAAGCCTTGGGGATTCCAAGATTTGTGGAGCAACCCCTTCCCCGCCTGCCCCCACAGCCACCAGAGTCACCCAGTGCCCAATCAGCGAGATGTAATGCCCTTGGTCATTGTTTCTCGTCCAGGTGTCTGTGGTGAAATGCACCCTGGCACCTGTAGAGTTAGACAAGGAATGGGTGAGGTTGTCTGCAACAAGCTGCTGTAGTGCAGGCACAGCTTTCTTAGAGAAGTAATGGTTACTGGGCAACTGGTACTGAGGGACTGAGATGGCCATCAGTTTTTGGAAAACGTCTGTATCTGCCAGGTGGAAAGGCAGCATTTCCGTGGCCAACAGATTGGAGATGGTGGAGTTCAACCTCTTAGCTTTGTCATGTGTAGGATGAAACTATCTTTTACGTGACCACAACTGCAGGACTGAGGGCTGGCTAAGGTGCTAAGAGAGGGTGGAGTATGGTGAACCGGAAAAACTGGTGAAGCGTGAGTGAGGTGCAGATGTTACGGTGGATTGAGAAACATGCGGTGTGCTCGGTGAAACAAACACAGCAGACGTGTCCGCTTCCGTTACAGCTGACGGGCTGTCACTCAGCCTGACTGGAGCGGGTAAAGAACCGGAGTTTCTGCGATGGGAGACCTGCGTGACAATACTTGGCATGGTAACAGAGGAAGAGGCAGAATCAACGGATGTGTTTGATGGGGCAGCTGATGGTTGTTGAGGTGCGCTGGTCCGCATTTCAGCTCGGTAATATTCCCAGCGTAAAGAATGTTGTTTGAGCATGTGAACGTTCATGCATGTAGTAGTCAAATTATTGCAGTTTTTCCCTCTACTGAGTTTTTAATCGCAAAGTTTGCAGATAACGTGAGTTTGCTCATCCTTTGCGGTGACAAAAAAGGACCATGCTAGGCAACCCTTGCTGCCCCTGTGAGCTGCCTTGAACACCAAGCCTATTCCCCCTTCCACCACGCCCTCTCTTTTTCCCACTCATGTTGGTCAGTGGTAGGAGCATGCAATTAACTAAAGAAAAATGTTTTTTTCCTGTGCAGTAGCTCAGCACACACCTGAATTTCAGTGACACTAAATGACAAGGTAAGATATGGCCTGACGTATAATGTTACTAACAGACAAAAGAAATTTGTTCATCTACATGAGGTCGATAAAACCTACGAGATATTCTCCAAACAATTTCAAACTGAATGTCCCCGGCTGTATTACTTTAGGAACAAAAGAAATATTTTTTTTTTTAATGTGGATGAGGCCAGTAAGACATAGAATATATGCTCCAAAATATTTCAAACTCAGATCTAGCCAGCTGTATCACTTTACTAAGAGCAAAAAATATTTTTGGATTACTCTGCATAAGCTCTGCGTCCAGCTGACTTTGACCGTCACTGATGTAGTAGCTGGCTTAAAGCACTGTATGACTTTTGGCACAGGAAAAAATATTTTTTGGACCGGGCCTAGTAAGAGAATTTTTTTTTTTACTGTGAAACCAAGACAAGTTCAACGCCACTAAAATAGGATCTGCCTTTTAGCAGACTGGATCAACTTTGCCAGAGTAAAAAACCTTTGGTGGACTCTGCGCTGCCAACCAAAAATATATATAGATTTGACTGTGCCTACAAGCTGAATTTGACCACAACTGACTTAGTAGCTGGCTTATAGCACTGTATGACTTTTGGCACAGGAAAAAATATTTTTTGGACTGGGCAAAGCAAGAGAAAAAGATGTATTTTTTTTACTCTGAAACCACCTGAAGTTCAACTCCACTAAAATAGTATCTGACACTAAAAAAAACTTTAGTGCACACAGCTATCAACATCACAATAGCAACAGAAAAAAAAACAGATTTTGTGCTCTGCAATAAGAAGCTCTGCAGACTGTGCAGAGCACAATTTCAACCCCACTAAATGGGGTGCACTGCGCTTGCTTGATCACATTAGCAAGTGCAAAAAAAGATTCAAGGTATAGTGAGACATGGATCTCTATACCAGCGGTGCACAGCACTATTGTATGGCATGGGCCCTCTGTTTCTGTCAGTATCTCACCAAAAATGTGCTGCACCAGCGGTTGCAGAGGTACACAGGCCACTAATTATCTACACTATCTGACTACCACACAAGCGCCCATCTATCTAGCTAATATCTCTCATTGCACAGGAGAACACTGAGCTGAGTCTGTTTCCAGCAGTGACATGGATATAATGATGCTGAAGGAACATGGCCGCTTTTAATATTGAGAGGACATGTGATTTCTGCAGCCAATTGCAGAATCCCTTATGTCTGGAGAGTGTAGATGCTTCCTGCGCTATGATTGGCTGGCCGCGCTTTCCTCAGTTAAAGTTACCGCCCACAGGAAAAAAAGCAAAATAGTGAGCCGCTGATCTGATCTGTTCTAAGCTCTTCACAGCCGACACACTCACCTGGGACATGTCACCGCACTATGCTAACAAAACTGTTCAAAAAGCCGCGGTTGCACTGTATTCGCAGTCCCGCGCAAATTTGTCTAACTTTTCCGCTTTTAAGAAAATTTGCTCAGCTTTGCTTTCACGAATCCGAATGTGCCATATTCGTGCCGAATTTGAAACTTTCGAACATGCGCCGAACAAATTCGCTCAACACTAATTAGCACATTATAGGCCTACTCTTTGTTAGAAGCCTTGGCATAGAGTGAAGATGGTGGAAGAGCCAAAGAGGATGTCTCAGTTGCAGTGCTGAAGGAAAGAAAAGGACAAAGGAAGCTGCACGGAGGACTTGGATAGGGCTGTGGCAGGACAGGTTAGCAGCAAGGTAAGTATTTTTTTCAACCCTACATTTATTATACCCTTGAACACCCCAGAGCATAATATAGAACATTCGTTTCATATTGAAAAATTTCTAGTCACATTGATTTTATCCAATTTGCTCATCACTAGTAAATGAATTATTTTATAAATAACTTGTAACTCTAACTTCTATATACTTAAATATCTAAAATCACCTTAAATGGGTTTTCAAAATAAGTCTAGGCAGTCATTTTAAGTGACAAGAGATTGTTGAATACTGATAATATGTACAGTACATAATTAGAACAGTGTCAGGATTTCCCTCTGTTTTGAGCTTGAGCTGGCGGTCACTTGATATATGATTTGTATACTTGCAGTTAGATGTTCACTTACTTCTCATTCACTTCTCTTAATCTTCTTTCTGCTGTTCTCTTGAGAAAAGCATAGGAGAAACTGGTTGACACATGAATGTAAATATGCAAATCATATACTTGTGACCACTTGACTGCCCACTCCAACTTTAAATAAAGGGCATGGGAAAATTGCTCATCGTTGGGTTGGGATTCGGCTATCTGCAATCACATAGAATGTGACGCATACTTTCAGTCACATTTCGTTGACTCAGATATCATTAGAATACTGCTATCACATTCTAATCGTGGAGGTCATAATTCAAAATTTCATAGCTTCCATGATATTATTATTAGTCATTGACATGACTCTTAAAATCAACTGTATAATTATGACATTGATTTTTGAAAACCATATAAGTGGTTCTACATATTTTATAAGCAATAGAACCAAATTTCAGCTACAATATAGTAACCGTATTTACGTCATAGTATGTATGTATGAAATATATGAATAATATTACGATACTACAAGTAGGCAAATATGCAGCGTGATCATATCTACAAAGTTCAAAACCCGAATAAAGCAAAAATATGGCCACTAATAAATAATACCAAAAAATAGACAATAGATAATGAACAGAATTCTTTATTGAGGTGCAATGATTAAAAACACTAAAAGCGTCAGACCGCAGGAGAATATCAAAAAGAAGCAAATATATGATAATCAAATACAACAAATGGGAAGCACAATATACGAATACAAAAGTTATATTCCAAGTTGGAAGGGTGGTTATATAGGGTCAAAAAATGTATATTGTCAATAAAGTGCATCAGTGCCATTCATACCTTAAACCCCAAGCTCACATATGTATATAGCAGCAGAAATGAGAAGTCATATTCAATGTTAAATGTGCAACTGCATAATGTCCACAGCAGGATATAAGATAGCCTAGTAGGTAAAGCAGAGAACTGTCCAATGGTACAGTATTCAAGATAGAAGATGAATGTTACTAACCTAGTGTCATATCCTCCTTGTTGTCTGGCACCATAGGCGACCCGACGCGCATTTCAGTGTCTGCCTTCATCAGGGGTCGGGGCGTCAGACCAGCAAGGTTGTCTATTTAAATGGTAAACCACCTATCCGCTTCATCGAGGAGCGGAGTAATGTCGGCGTATATGGCATAGCTCCCAGACCGCACATCCACATCCCAGTACAGTAAATAGTACTTCTGACCAGTTTTTATTTTTTTCATTGCTTTATATGTTTTTATTCTTCTGTGGTTGTCTATTGGCCTGTCTTGATATGGAACACATCTATATTCGTGCCTAAAAAGAATGTCTACTTACCCGTTTGCTTCTCTTTTTCATATAGAGAGTCTGATGTTGTGTGAATTTTGTGTGCGACTATACGGCTACCTCTGATCAAACTATGTGAAAAAGAAAAATAATAAAGACTTGAATAAGGAGAATACGGACCTTCCATTAACTGTTGTATGGATAAGGATGATGCAGACTATTTATCTATTTACTTATTTATCTATAGATTTACCATTAACTATTTATTTATTAGTAACATTCATCGTCTATCTTGAATACTGTACCTTTGGACAGTTCTCTGCTTTACCTTCTAGGATATCTTTTATCCTGCTGTGGACATTATGCAGTTACACATTTAACATTAAATATGACTTCTCATTTCTGCTGCTTTATACATATGTGAGCTTGGGGTTTAAGATATGAATGGCACTGAAGCACTTTATTGTTACATATACTTTTAGACAATATACATTTTTTGACCCTATATAACCAACCTTCCAACTTGGAATATAACTTTTGTATTCGTATATTGTGCATTCCATTTATTGTTTTTGATTATTGTATATTTACTTCTTTTTGATATTCTCCTGCGGTCTGACGCTTTTAGTGTTTTTAATCATTGCACCTCAATAAAGAATTCTTTTCATTAACTATTTTCAATTTTTTGGTATTACTTATTAGTGGCCATATTATACACTGCTCAAAAAATAAAGGGAACACTCAAATAACACATCCTAGATCTGAAATAATGAAATATTCTCATTGAATACTTTGTTCTGTACAAAGTTGAATGTGCTGACAACAAAATCACACAAAAATCAACAATGGAAATCAAATGTATTAACCAATGGAGGCCTGGATTTGGAGTCACCCACAAAATTAAAGTGGAAAAACACACTACAGGCTGATCCAGCTTTGATGTAATGTCCTTAAAACAAGTCAAAATGAGGCTCAGTATTGTGTCTGGCCTCCACGTGCCTGTATGACCTCCCTACATGCTCCTGATGAGGTTGCGGATTGTCTCCTGTGGGATCTCCTCCCAGACGTGGACTAAAACATCCGACAACTCCTTGACAGTCTGTGGTGCAACGTTATGTTAGTGGATGGAGAGAGACATGATGTCCCAGATGTGCTCAATCGGATTCAGGTCTGTGGAACGGGCAGGCCAGTCCATAGCTTCAATGCCAGGAACTGCTGACACACTCCAGCCACATGAGGTCTGGCATTGTCCTGCATTAGGAGGAACCCAGGACCAACCGCACCAGCATATGGTCTCACAAGGGTTCTGAGGATCTCATCTCGGTACCTAATGGCAGTCAGGCTACCTCTGGCAAGCACATGGAGGGCTGTGCGGCCCTCCACAGAAATGCTATCCCACACCATTACTGACCCACTGCCAAACCGCTCATGCTGAAGGATGCAGGCAGCAGATCGCTCTCCACGGTGTCTCCAGACTCTATCACGTCTGTCACATGTGGTCAGTGTGAACCTGCTTTCGGCTGTGAAGAGCACAGGGCACCAGTGGCGACTTTGCCAATCCTGGTGTTCTGTGGCAAATGCAAAGCATCCTGCAGGGTGTTGGGCTGTGAGCACAACCACCATCTGTGGATGTCGGGCCCTCATACCACCCTCATGGAGTCGGTTTCTAAATCGTTTGTGCAGACACATGCACATTTGTGGCCTGCTGGAGGTCATTTTGCAGGGCTCTGGCAGTGCTCCTCTAGTTCCTCCTTGCACAAAGGCGGAGGTAGCGGTCCTGCTGCTGGGATGTTGCCCTCCTACGGCCCCCTCCACTTCTCCTGGTTTACTGGCCTGTCTCCTGGTAGCGCCTACTGTTATGAACTGATACAAACACTAAGGAAAGATAGGAAAACTGTCCCTACAATAGGACTAAGCTGATTCCCTACGAAGCAGCGGGGGACCTGTTCCTTGTGAACAGACCCGCCTTAGTCCTCGACTAGTCTGAACGCAGACCTATAGATATAAGGGAGGGGTCCCTACAAGAACTAAGGACTGGGATATAGTTGGACACCTCCTAGCAGAAATTGTAGCAGAGCAAAGACAAACAAACAAACAGAAGTACTAGTGATCAAAAGACCAAGCAAACTACAGAGTAAGGTACAAAGCACCTGGCTAGCTTAAGAGTAAATGAAACACTGAAGTCCAGCAAGGCCAGGAGGGCGGAGCTGGATTAAATAGGCAAAAAGTCATGTGACCAGCAAAATAGAAAAAACTAACAGGAGGGTTCTAACAGTACCCCCTCTTCTATGAGGATCCTCCGGATCCTCCAGGCCCAGGTCTATCAGGAAACCTCCTGTGAAACGCTCTGACAAGTCTAGGAGCAGAGACATCATCCGCCCTTACCCAGGAGTTATCCTCGGGACAGAAACCTTTCCAAGCAACGAGATACTGCAATCTCCCTCTACGCCATCTAGAATTAAGAATGCAAGAAATTTCATATTCACCGTCTTCCTCCACCGGAGGAACAGAGACAGTGGCGTCCCTATCAGAAACATCAGCTTTTTTCAATAAGGAAACATGAAACACCGGATTAATCTTCCAGGAGGTAGGAACCTCCAACCTAACAGCAGATTGGTTAACTACCTGAAGCACCTTAAACGGACCCACAAACTTCGGGCCCAATTTCTTAGAAGGAATCCTCAACCGCAGATTCCTAGAGGACAACCAAACCATGTCACCAACAGTAAACAAAACCTCTCGACGTTTCCTGTCAAAGTACCTCTTGGATTTTTTGTTAGCCTCTTGAAGGTTACGACGTACATCAGTCCAAACTCTCTCCAAATCACCGGAAAAATTCTCCTCCTCCGGCACAGCCGATACCAATTTGGAGAATGACCCAAACGACGGATGTCTCCCAGTACAACAAAAAAAAAGAGAACACCCAGCAGAAGAGGATGTATGGTTGTTAAGAGCAAATTCAGCCAGTGGCAGAAACTCAGACCACCCCTCTTGATTGTCAGCCACAAAACAACGCAAAAACTGTTCAACATCCTGGTTCTTTATTTCTGTCTGTCCATTAGACTCAGGATGATAACCAGATGAAAATGACAAATGGACACCCAACCTGTCACAAAAGGCACGGCAAAAACAAGCCACGAACTGAGGTCCCCTATCGGAAACAATGTCGGTAGGAACCCCCATGGAGCCTGACAATTTCCTTAACAAAAGCCTTAGCGAGTGTCTTAGCGCAGGGCAGTTTGATGAAGGGAACCAAGTGACACATCTTGCTAAAATAGTCCACGACCACCCAGATGACAGTGAAACCCTCAGAGGCAGGAAGGTCAGTAATAAAATCCATAGCAAGATGTGTCCAAGGTGCACTAGGAACCTCCAGAGGGCAAAGCAACCCCGCAGCAGGAGCATGTGAAGACTTAGATCTAGCACACACAGTACATTGACGCACCCACTTAATGACTTCCTTCTGCCACCCAGGCCACCAAAAACTGCGACCAACAAGTCTCTTAGTCTCCGAAATTCCTGGATGACCTGCCAACCGAGACTCATGACACTCCACAAACAAATCTCTCCTAAAGTTCCTAGGCACAAACAACCTCCCATGGGGAGTGTTAGATGGGGCATCCTCCTGGGCTTTCAGAATCCCATCTTCCAAAACGGAGTCCAATGCTGCTTTCACAACACCTTCCTGTAAAATGCTCTCCTCCTCCTCGGTACCAACCATGGGAGAAAAACTGCGAGATAAAGCATCAGCTTTTACATTCTTGGTACCCGGGATGTACGTAACAGAAAAATTAAACCGCGAAAAAAAAAGTGCCCACCTAGCCTGACGGGCATTCAAGCGCTTGGCAGCATCAGGATAGATCAGATTCTTATGATCAGTGAAAACCTGAATGGGAAATTTAGCACCTTCCAAGAGATGAGAAATGTTCAAATGCGAGTTTAATCGCCAGTAATTCCCGATTACCGACATCGTAATTAAGTTCGGTCTCAGAAAAATTTTTTGAAAAAAAAGCACAGGGATATACTCCATCCTTGTTTTCCTGAGACAAAACAGCACCGACCCCCACCGAAGAAGCATCAACCTCGACCAAAAAAGGCTTGGTCTCATCTGGCTGCATAAGGATGGGGGCAGAACTGAACCTCTCCTTGAGATACACAAAAGCTTCAATGGCCTCAGTAGTCCACTGGACCGTATTCGCACCTTTCCTGGTGAGATTTAGTCAGCGGCTTAACAATTATAGAAAAATTCTTAATGAATTTTCTGTAATAATTGGCGAAACCCAAAAATCTCTGTATTGGTTTCAAACCAATAGGCCTAGGCCATTCCTGAACCACCTGAACCTTCTCCGGGTCCATCTCAAAGCCCTCGCTGGAGATAATGTAGCCCAAAAAACTAATTCTCTGCACAGCGAACTCACATTTCTCCAGCTTAGCAAAAAGTGAATTGTCGCTTAACAACTGCAATACCTCACGTACGCTCTGCCAATGAGACTCCAGATCCAGCGCAAAAATCAAAATGTCATCCAAATACACCACCACATTCTTACCAATCAACGGTCTTAGGATGTCATTAATAAGGTTCTGAAAAAACGCTGGTGTGTTGGTAAGACCAAAGGGCATAAGCAGATTCTCAAAATGACCCACCGGAGTGTTAAAAGCAGTTTTCCACTCATCACCTTCCTTCATACATAACAAATTGTATGCCCCCCGGAGATCAATCTTAGAGAACCACTTGGCCCCCACTAACTGGTTGAACAAGTCAGGAATTAATGGCAGTGGGTAGGAATTGCGCACTGTAATTTTATTAATTTCGCGAAAGTCCAGACATGGACGTAAACCGCCGTCCTTTTTTTTTACAAAAAAGAATCCAAAAGCCACAGGAGACTTAGAAGGTCTAATGTGACTGGCGGCCAAGCTTGTCTGTATGTATTCCTCCATGGCCTTTCTCTCAGGGATAGTAAGATTAAATAAGCAACTCTTGGGAAGAGTTGCTCCAGAGACAAACTCAATAGTACAATCATAGTCCCTATGAGGAGGCAAAACTTGCGACTCCTCCTCAGAAAAAACCTTCCAAAAATCCTGAATAGGTACAGGTAATTCCCCTCTTTCCACAGCAGCAATGCGACCGTTGCAACATCTATCATAACACTTAGGACTCCAAGACTTAATTTCATTGGTAGACCAGTCCAGTACAGGATTGTGCAATTTTAACCAAGGTAACCCCAAAGCCACTGGAGAAGTCAAATTATTTAATACCGCCAAATCCAAATTCTCTTGGTGGATACCATTAATGGTGAGGAGAAATTCAAAAACAGTGTGAGTAATAGCTTTCAAGGGAGAGCCATCAACAGCAACCACAGAAATAGGAGATGACAAAAGTTTGGATTCTAATTTAAATTTTTCCAAAAAGCCCTCATCAATCACATTGAGTGTAGAACCACAATCCACAAATACCCGAAATTCAATCAACTCCTCCTGGAATGAGGTGCATCCAGAAAGAAATACTCCTTTTGAGTTTAAACAAGCTATGCGGGCGTAACTGACCTCTTTTTTTTTTTCTTTGTTCAAATGAAGCACACAGTTCTTAATAAAGTGGTCAGATTTACCGCGATAAAAACACAATCCTTTAGCAAACCTGCGGTCTTTTTCCTGAGAGTGGGGTGACATTGCCCCAATCTCCATCGGTTCTCCACCCTCCGAACAGACCCTCTGAAAACTAGGAGCTGCCATAGCAGTAGATTTCTCTTCATTACTCCTAGCACGCAGTCTCCTGTCCACACGTATGGCTAATTGCATTGCCTCCTGTAAGGTTCCAGGTTTTTGGAAGGCAATCAGCAGATCCTTAACCCTTTCACCTAGACCATCAAGAAACAAACATTTTAATGCTGAGTCATTCCATTCCACTTCAGCCGACCATCTTCTGAAGTATGTACAATAATTTTCCACATCACTTGATCCCTGCTTCAAACGTCTTAATTCAGCTTCAGCAGATGAGACTCAATCAGGATCATCACACAACAACCCCATAGCAGAAAAAAAATCTTCCACAGATCTAAAACATGGATCATTAGGTTGTAGAGAAAAGGCCCATCCCTGTGGTTCTTTGTGCAAAAGTGACATTATAAACTCAATGCGCTGTGATTCATTCCCCGAGGATCTAGGTCTCAAATGAAAATATAATAAACAAGCGTTTTTAAAGGAGAAAAAATCTTGCCGCTTACCATAAAAAAAATCTGGCAGTCCTACCTTCGGTTCGACAAAATGTGCTCCAGGACAGCTACTCACGTGTTGCTGGAGCTCGGCCACCTTCAAAGACAGTCCCTGCACACGTTGAGCCAACTCCTGAACCGACACCATGCTGAAATCAGGATTTCATTCCTTAGAGTGTTTTATTTTTGGGCTGGACTTACTGTTATGAACTGCTACAAACAGTAAGGAAAGATAAGAAAACTGTCCCTACAATAGGACTAAGCTGATTCCCTACGATGCAGCGGGGGACCTGTTCCTTGTGAACAGACCCTCCTAAGTCCTCGGCTAGTCTGAATGCAGACCTATAGATATAAGGGAGGGGTCCCTACAAGAACTAAGGACTGGGATATAGTTGGACACCTCCTAGCAGAAATTGTAGCAGAGCAAAGACAAACAAACAAACAGAAGTACTAGTGATCAAAAGACCAAGCAAACTACAGAGTAAGGTACAAAGCACCTGGCTAGCTTGAGAGTAAATGTAACACTGAAGTCCAGCAAGGCCAGGAGGGTGGAGCTGGATTAAATAGGCAAAAAGTCATGTGACCAGCAAAATAGAAAAAACTAACAGGAGGGTTCTAACAACTTCAGCCTCTGGACACTACACTGACAGACAAAGCAAACCTTCTTGCCATCCTGGATGGGCTGCACTGAGCAACTTCTGTCGTTTGTAGAGTCCATCTCATGCTACCACGAGTGTGACAGCACAACCAACATTCAAAAGTGACCAAAGCATCAGCCAGAAAGCATTGGTACCGAGATGTGGTCTGTGGTCCCCACCTGCAGAACCACTCCTTTATTGAGGGTGTCTTGATAATTGCCAATAATTTCCATCTATTGTCTATTCCATGGGAATTGGATGTTTCGCCCCCAGCAGTTCGCCCCCAGCAGTTCGCCCCCGGGTACATTTCGCCCCCAGGATGTTTTGCCCCCACACATTTCACCCCCGCTCATATCGCCCCCAGTTCGCCCCCGGATGTTTTGCCCCCAGCAGTTCGCCCCCGGATGTTTCGCACCCAGCAGTTCGCCCCCGGATGTTTCGCACCCAGCAGTTTGCCACTGGATGTTTCGCCCCCAGCAGTTCACCCCCTGATGTTTCGCCACCAGCAGTTCGCCCCTGGATGTTTGTACCCTGTTTTGCCCCCAGAATTTTGTGTTTGGATGTTTCGCCAGTTTGTCCTTGTGGTTCATAAATTCCCGTCCGTCATCAATCCACATGTCACCAAAGTTCTGTACAGAGTGCTGCACTTTTGTGACATGTTAAATCAACTGTTTCCATCAGAGCATTTCGCCCTCAATTTTAACAAGACATTTTCCAAAACGTTTCTAAAACGCTTTTGTGCTACAAAAACATACAGTTAGGTCCATATATATTTGGACAGAGACAAAATTTTTCTAATTTTGGTTCTAGACATTACCACAATGAATTTTAAACAAAACAATTCAGACTTTCAGCTTTCATTTGAGGGTATCCACATTAAAATTGGATGAAGGGTTTAGGAGTTTCAGCTCCTCAACATGAGCCACCCTGTTTTTAAAGGGACCAAAAGTAATTGGACAATTGACTCCAAGGCTATTTCATGGACAGGTGTGGGCAATCCCTTCGTTATGTCATTCTCAATTAAGCAGATAAAAGGCCTGGAGTTGATTTGAGGTGCGGTGCTTGCATTTGGAAGGTTTTGCTGTGAAGTAAACATGCGGTCAAGGGAGCTCTCCATGCAGGTGAAACAAGCCATCCTTAAGCTGCAAAAACAGAAAAAACCCATCCAAGAAATTGCTACAATATTAGGAGTGGCAAAATCTACAGTTTGGTACATCCTGAGAAAGAAAGAAAGCACTGGTGAACTCATCAATGCAAAAAGACCTGGGCACCCACGGTAGACAACAGTGGTGGATGATCACAGAATAATCTCCATGGTGAAGAGAAACCCCTTCACAACAGCCAACCAAGTGAACAACACTCTCCAGGAGGTAGGCGTATCAATATCCAAATCTACCATAAAGAGAAGACTGCATGAAATTAAATACAGAGGGTTCACTGCACGGTGCAAGCCACTCATAAGCATCAAGAATAAAAAGGCTAGACTGGACTTTGCTAAAAAAACATCTTAAAAAGCCAGTACAGTTCTGGAAGAACAGTCTTTGGACAGATGAAACCAAGATCTACCTCTACCAGAATGATGGAAAGAGAAAAGTATGGCGAAGGCGTGGTACAGCTCATGATCCAAAGCATACCACATCATCTGTAAAACACGGCGGAGGCAGTGTGATGGCTTGGGCATGCATGGCTGCCAGTGGCACTGGGTCACTAGTGTTTATTGATGATGTAACACAGGACAGAAGCAGCCGAATGAAATCTGATGTATTCTGAGCCATACTATGTGCTCAGATCCAGCCAAATGCAGCAAACTGATTGGCCATCGTTTCATACTACAGATGGACAATGACCCAAAACATAAAGCTAAAGCAACTCAGGAGTTTATTAAACCAAAGAAGTGGAATATTCTTGAATGGCCAAGTCAGTCACCTGAACTCAACCCAATTGAGCATGCATTTCACTTGTTAAAGACTAAACTTCAGACAGAAAGGCTCACAAGCAAACAGCAACTGAAAACCACCGCAGTGAAGGCCTGGCAGAGCATCAAAAAGGAGGAAACACAGCGTCTGGTGATGTCCATGATTTCAAGACTTCAGGCAGTCATTGCCAACAAAGGGTTTTGAACCAAGTACTAGAAATGAACATTTTATTTTACTATTATTTAATCTGTCCAATTACTTGTGGTCCCTTTAAAAACAGGGTGGCACATGTTAAGCTGCTGAAACTCCTAAACCCTTCATCCAATTTTAATGTGGATACCCTCAAATGAAAGCTGAAAATCTGAACTTCAACTACATCTGAATTGTTTTGTTTAAAATTCATTGTGGTAATGTCTAGAACCAAAATTAGAAAAATTTTGTCTCTGTCCAAATATATATGGACCTAACTGTAACACGAAACAAATTATCGGATTCAAAAAATGTAGTGTGAATGAGGCCTGATTTATGTGGGGAATGTAAACCACTCTAAAATCTAAACATTTTGTGAACTTTTACCTGACCCAGCACTGACCTGCTTTTTTGCAAGTTTTGTTGCAGATGTAACAATTTGCATGTCAGGTGTCCTGCAAGTTGCATTAGACTAGCTTTTATTCCATCTTTCCATCAGAATATAGCAGTGTCTAAAATCTCTACAAAGAGAGAGGTGTACGGGCACAAAATAATCAGTGAGCTTTCACAGCAATTCACTGTCTACAAGTATGAATTCAGTTCTATCCAAACGTGGGAAGAAGTTGGTCTACGAGAATTACATTTACGTATTTTCTGACGATGTCCATTCCATCTGGGTGTGTGAAAAACGGTCGACTTGCAAGGGACGTGTTTGGACCAATGAAGCATCTGGTGAAGTGGTGAAAGTAACCAATCACCACAACCATGCAGCACAATCAGCAAGACCTGAAGCAATCCGACTTGTCAATGAGGCGGTCACCAGGGCTAGGACAACACAGGAGACACCACAACAGATTCTCACAGAAGTAATTTCAGGAGCCCATTCTAATGTTGTAGCACTTCTCCCAAGGAAAGCATCACTCAAGAGAACAATACGATTATCAAGGCAACTTGGCAATATTCAAAGGTTGCCCCAAACCCTTGATCAACTTGTTATTCCCCAGGAGTTCCAGGAGATCAATATTGATGGTATCCAGCAGCAGTTCCTTCTGCATGACTCTGGTAAGCATTTAACATTTCCATTATGCAGAATTATTACAAAGTTTATGTTACATAAATGTGAAAAATTCTGTATTACAAAGTGCTGATATAGAATACTATGTGATTTTTTTGCCTTAAAGGGGAACTTTGAGGATAGTATAACGTAGGGTGAGGCCTACTGATTCCAACTATGCCTCACTTGTTTAGTTGCAGTCTGATTCTCTGCTCAGCTTCAAAGTAGAAGTCTTGCCTTTGAGATACAGTGGTTTGCCATATTCATAAGCAGAGTGGTAACCTTGTCCACCAACCATGATTTGCAGGTATCCAGCCATTGTCAATCACAGCCAGAGGACAAGGTTGTCGCATCAAAGACGCATCACTAGATATCAATTTTAGTGTAGAATTTTCTGCTATAAAATAGCTGCAGATTGTCTGCTGCAACTACTTAGTGCATGTGAATGTACCTAAAGGATTTATTAACATGTCTCCTAACCTCTGTGGATTATGCACAACTGTAGATATACAGCTATTCTGGTGTAGATAATTCTACACCAAAATCTCCATTTAGCTCTATGGATTTAGGTGCAGGTTTTAGTGAAGAATTTTAGCCCCTTGTCTGAATGGCTGGAATCTTCTTTGCATAATGACAGCATACATTCACATGCAAGGTCATAAGTAGCTTGGCCCTATCCCCATAGCAAAGTTTTGAAGGGGCCTGGGCCCCCTTCCTCCACGATGACCTGCCACCTTTAGCCACGCCCCCTGCCAACAGCCTGAAATGAAGTTCCAATGCTGAATTAGTGCTGGGAAGAGGGTACACCATGCTCCGGTAGGTGCCTGTCACCTACCGGAGCATGGCAGGGGGTAAATTAATATTCACCACCTGCTGCCACACGCTCCATTCCTCTGCTTTGATACAGGACTTGGAATGATGTATGCAATCATGTGATCGCTCACGTCTCAGGATCTGCATCAAAGCAGAGTGAGGAAAGCAGCGCAGCAGCAGGCGGTGAGTAATAATTTATCCTTGCCATGCTCCAGTAGGTGACAGGCACCTACCAGAGCATGGTACAGTAGATCCAGGGGGCCCAGTGTTCATGGGCACATTACACCCCTTGGCGGCAGGCCCCCTGAGGGCCCGGGAGCAGTGGCATCCCCTGCCTACATGTTGCTGCAATGCATGTCATTTTTTTTAACTGTGCATTTTTTCATCAGCATGTGGATGGGATTTAGACATTTACGCTGCATATAACCCCGACCTAATGAACCATAGAGTTAGTATGCTTTTTTTCACAAATACTTCTTACATGTTTGCTCGTTTTTCCTGATGTAAACCTTTTATTATCATGGAATTCTGCATTTTGCTAGTTTCTGGTGCCATTAATCCTTTCACAACTTTGAAAATGTGACATTTTTGAAGCTTGGAAGCATTTTTAAACAGGAATATATCATTTTCCACTGGGATGATACATGTCGTAGAAAAAACTATTGTTTAGCCCCTTCACACCAGATTTTGCTTCAGTTTTAAGTTTCTGTTATAAAATCAGAAAATCTGAAGCAAAATGTGAGTTTTTAATGTGAGATATGAACAACGGATGCTTCTGATAAGGAAATTTTTTTGTGAATTCATCCCGAAATTCTCTGTCTGCTACTTGTTACTTTTTATTTTGTCTCTCATTATTTCCTGTACTAATACTTTCACTTTTAATTAGGAAGTGGACACAGCCATATCTTGATATTTGGAACAAGAGACAATCTCCATCTACTGGCACAAAGTAAAGAGTGGTTTGCTGATGGCATGTTTTTCAGTACACCAGCCCTGTTCAAGCAACTTTATTCAATCCATGTAGTCCACAGCGGCCTTGTTGTTCCTGTAGTGTACGCCTTGCTGACGGACAAGAGCCGTTCAATGTACCAGAGGTTGCTACAAGAGCTGAAGAACATGCAACCTGGACTGCAGCCACACAACCTGATGTTGGATTTTGAACTAGCTGCAATTCAGGCATTTGAGAGTGAATTCCCCAACCTTGAGAAGACCGGTTGCTTCTTCCATCTATCACAGTCAGTTTGGCGTAAAGTTCAAAATGAAGGACTCAAGGTTAGTGTTGAGCATTCCGATACTGAAATATCAGGTATCGGACGATATTCGAGGTATCGGAATTCCGATACTTAATTCCGATACTTTTGCAATATCGTATACCGGAATCGGAAGTTCCCATAATGCAATGAGCCATTTTCATTTTATTCAGCCAATGAGGATCCTGAGAAGTGTGGGCACATCCTGTTAGGCATGTAGGCATCTTAACCAAAGGCATGGCTGTGATTGACTGCTGAAATGATGTCATGATGCACTATAAAAGCCGCCGCCGCCATTTTGAGCTCACTCTGCTGTGAATTCAGTTAGGGATAGGATGCTGTTGTTCTGAAGGACAGTTTTAGCTACCTATTTGGTCTATTCTGCTTTACCCAAGCTACTTTATAAATCGCTGTGCCTTGCAGTGCTAGTGCACAGTTCTCTGTGCTGTTCACCGCTTTCTGCAAGGTCTCTTTGTGTGAGTGCAGCTCACCCTGTAGTGTGTGCTTCAGCCACGTCTGGTTATAGTGCACTCAGTGTGTGTCACTGCCTCATACATTGTCCTTTTTGGCCAATTCATAATTTTTCCTGATATCTCCTATTAGTGTGGTGGTTCCATCCGTATTCAGCTAAATTGGTTCCAAACACACTATATAGGAGTAGATAGAGAAATTTTTTTGGTCTTGCAGCGCTAGTGCACAGTGCTCTGCATCTGTACTGTTCACCGCTGTCTGCAAGGTCTGGTGTGTGAATGCAGCTCACCCTGTAGTGTGTGCTTCAACCACGTCTGGTTGTAGTGCACTCAGTGTGTGTCACTGCCTCATACATTGTCCTTTTTGGCCAATTCATAATTTTTCCTGATATCTCCTATTAGTGTGGTGGTTCTATCCGTATTCAGCTAAATTGGTTCCAAACACACTATATAGGAGTAGATAGAGAAATTTTTTTGGTCTTGCAGCGCTAGTGCACAGTGCTCTGCATCTGTACTGATCACCGCTGTCTGCAAGGTCTGGTGTGTGAGTGCAGCTCACCCTGTAGTGTGTGCTTCAACCACGTCTGGTTGTTGTGCACTCAGTGTGTATCACTGCCTCATACATTGTCCTTTTTTGCCAATTCATAATTTTTCCTGATTTCTCCTATTAGTGTGGTGGTTCCATCTGTATTAAGCTAAATTGGTTCCAAACACACTATATAGGAGTAGTTAGAGGAGCCTTTCTGCAGCATTGGGCCCTGAAGCCCCAGCCAGATTAGTATTAGCCTATTTTTTGTAGCCTCATCTATTGCATTGTAGGTTACCTTCCTACATTGTAATAGCTACAAAAAGTTTGTGATACTATCGTTATTACATCTTTAGGCACATCCAGTGTCTTTTTGTGACAAAAAATACCTAAATAAAGTTCACCAAACACTCCACTTTACAGTTGTGTAGGCCACATTAGCTCATATTAAAGTCTAGTCCACACTTTATAAAATTAGTGTTTCTTATACCTGTTAGCAGCTGTTCAGGAATAAGCACACTAAGCCCTTAGTACACACTAAGCCCTTAGTACTTTTCTGCCTATCTTTATCAGTCTACCAAGATGAAGAAGGCAGGGAGTAAGGCATGTGGTCGTGGGCGTGGGTTGGGCGTGGGCGTGGGTGTGGAGTTTCTGCAGGGAGAGGACGTGAGGATTCTGTGCCTGCAGGGAGAGGACGTGGGGATTCTGTGCCTGCTGCGGGCACCAGTGACTCAGCATCCCCCAGTTTTGCCAGGGAACAGTCCTTTATGCGCAGCTTTGTAGGAGCTAGCCGTACCCCACTGCTGCGGGAGAACCAAATTGAAGCCGTTGTCAGATGGATGGCAGCTAACGCATCGACTTCAATTAGTTCCAGATCCTCTCAGGTCCTGAGCACTGAAGAGCACCCTTCTGTCTCTTCACCACCTGCCAAATTGCCCAGGCAGTCAGAGAGCCCTGGACAGGAGCCATCTCTACTTCTGTTCTCTGAATCTCTTGGCTTGGAAAGAGGGGGCCAGCCAAGCAGAATTCGAGAATTTGAAGAAGAGGTAGTATGCAGTGATGCGCAGCCGTTTTGTCTCTCTGAATCTGAAGAGGTGGGTGGGCCAGTGCCTATGGTCAGCAGCACACCTCAGTACGCATCTGATGATGAGACTCAGGTGCCACTTTCTGGTGTGTACTGTGCTGTCGAGACTACCCAGGAGAAGCAGTTGTTTGAAGAGGGTGGTGTAGATGATGAGGTCCTTGACCCATCATGGCGTGAGGGACAGGAAGGTGGTGGGAGCAGCTCTGAGGAAGAGATTCCCCGAACAGCCCAAAAAGGAGGGAGAGGGAGGGGGCAGACTTGGTTGCCTGTAGCCTCCACTTCGGCACCCATTAGGAGCATGGCTCTTCCAAAATCCAAAGCGGGCGCTCCCAAGACTTGCAGTGCCTGGTCCTTTTTTGACACAGTTGCAGATGACATTTGCTTTGTCAAATGCAAGCTGTGTAATCAGAAGGTGAAAAGAGGGAAAAGTGTCAGCAACCTTAATACCACAAATATGTGGAAACATGTGCGGACCAAGCACGTGGTGGAGTTACAAAAACACACTGAAGACCTAGGCCAACCTACAGCGCCACCTACCACCTCTTCAGCTCGTGTTGTAGCCTCTTCCTCCAGCTCACACACAGCTGGTTCGGCTTCCTCACAGGATCGCCATGGAAGAATCTCTGGCACTGTTGTACAGAGACACAGTGTAATTCCACCCACAGCACCACTTTCCCAGTCATCCTCACACTCCCAGGCCAGTCTACAGACCATCATTAGCACAGGCATGGGAGAAAAGGCGCCCATACTCGGCAAACCACCCCCGAGCACAGGCTCTGAATGCTGGCATTGCTAAACTACTGGCCCTTGAAATGCTATCATTCAGGCTGGTGGAGACTGACACATTCCGTTACTTTATGGCATTGGCAGTCCCACAATACAACGTGCCCAGCCGCTTTTATTTCAGCAGGCAAGCCGTCCCTGCCCTGCAACATCATGTGGAGGGAAAAATTAAACATGCGCTACAAAACGCCATCAGTAGCAAGGTCCACCTGACCACCGATGCGTGGACCAGTAAGCATGGACAGGGACGATACCTTTCCCTCACTGCCCATTGGGTAAATGTTGTGGAGCCGGGTACAGATCTTGAGAGTGGCGCTGTACGTGTTCTGCCAACTCCAAGGATTGCAGGAATCCAGTCTGTACACATTGACTCCTCCTCATACTCCAGTTCCTCTGAATCAGCGCTGCAGGAGCCGTCACGGTCTACCTCCACATCGACCCGTGAACGGTTACCTGTTATGGTGACCAATATGAGCACGGCCGTGGCCAAACGTCAACAGGCCGTATTAAAATTAATTTCTTTGGGGAATCAAAGCCACACAGCGCAGGAGCTCTGGAATGCCATCAAGCAGCAGAGCGACGTGTGGTTTGTGCCAGCGAATTTCCAGCCAGGCATGGTAGTGTGTGACAATGGCCGAAATCTGGTAGCAGCTCTGGGCCTAGGCAACCTCACTCACATGCCATGTCTGGCACATGTGCTCAACTTGGTCGTGCAGAGTTTTTTGAGGGACTATCCGGATCTTGATGCACTGCTTCACAAGGTCCGCATAGAGTGCGCTCACTTGCGGCGTTCCAGCAATGCAAGATCACGCATTGCAGATCTGCAGCGCCGATTACGTCTTCCGGAACATCGCATCATATGTGACCTACCCACCAGGTGGAATTCAACGTTACATATGTTGGAGAGGTTGTGTGAGCAGCAGGCAGCAGTAATGGAGTACCAGCTGCAGCAGGCGCAAACAAGTCGCAGTGCGCACCGTTCACACTTCACCACCACTGAGTGGGCCTCTATGAAGGACATTTGCCAGGTTTTGCGTGCCTTCGATTATTCCACGCGGATGGCGAGTGCAGATGATGCACTAGTCAGCATGACTATCCCCCTTATCTGCCTGCTTGAAAAAACACTGCAAGCACTAAGGGACGAGGTTTTGGAAGAGGTGGAGGATGAGGAGTCACAAATGCCATCTGCTTCTCTACAGTCTGCGCAACGTGGCTCCTCACAAAGGCCTAGGCAGGGGACACTTTGTGAGGAGGATGAGGAGGAGTCAATGGATGAGGAAGACATCTGTCCAGAGGAGGGAGGTACACAATGCTCTAGTAGTCAGTATCTAGAGCGAGGGTGGGGTGATGCAGAGCAGGCAGAGATCACGCCTCAAGCAGGGGACAGTGTTTCTTGGCCAGTTGGCAGTCTGCAGCACATGGTTGATTTCATGCTGCAGTGCCTGAGAAACGACCGCCGCATCGCCCACATTCTCAACAGGGCTGATTATTGGGTGTCCACCATCCTAGATCCTCGCTACTGGGACAACTTACAGAGCCTCAAAACACCGTTGAACCGGGAGCGTAAAATACGGGAGTACCAAGACGCACTGGTGCATTCCATCATGTTCTCCATTCCAACCGAGAGCAGTGCTGCTAGTGCTTTACAAAGCAGCTCAGTGCGTCGAGGCAGTGGAGGAAGCTCTGCACAAAGAGGGAGCAGAAGCAGCGCCTCAGCACAAGGCAAGACCAGTATGGCCGAAATGTGGCAAAGTTTTGTGTCCCCGCCGCCACAAATGTCTACACCATCACAGACAGCTCCAGTCAGCAGGAGGCAACGTTTCCGTCAGATGGTGACAGACTACATGTCTTGCCCTCTTAGTGTACTCCCAGACGATTCTTCTCCCTTCAAGTTTTGGGTCTGTAAGCTGGATACATGGCCAGAGCTTAGTCAGTATGCATTGGAGGTGCTAGCTTGCCCTGCTGCTAGTGTATTATTGGAAGGCGTCTTTAGTGCCACAGGTGGTGTACTAACAGACCGTCGCATGCGACTATCCTCCGATAACGTTGACCGGCTTACTTTTCTCAAAATGAACAAGGCCTGGATCTCTCATGAATTTGCCAGTCCTCTTCCAGAATAAATAATTGGTTGGCAACAGTATCCAGGTCTCCTGTTCTGTTCATGTTTCTACCACCTGAACTGTAATCGATGAGCTCAGTTGGCGCTCGGAAGTGCCGTCTGCACAGTCAACACTTGCTGCCGTGTCATTGGGGTTCAGTAACGTCAGCTGTTCCCCGGCTGTGCGGACGGCAATTTCTCCTGCTCTGTCCACATTCTCACTACTACAGATTTTAAAGTTGCTCCAATTACACCTCTGGCTCCTCTGTTTTCAGTATTATCCCTGAGCTCCAACACCGCCAGTTGGCGCTCGGAAGTGCCGTCTGCACAGTCAACACTTGCTGCCGTGTCATTGGGGTTCAGTAACGTCAGCTGTTCCCCTGCTGTGCGGACGGCAATTTCTCCTGCTCTGTCCACATTCTCACTACTACAGATTTTAAAGTTGCTCCAATTACACCTCTGGCTCCTCTGTTTTCAGTATTATCCCTGAGCTCCAACACCGCCAGTTGGCGCTCGGAAGTGCTGTCTGCACAGTCAACACTTGCTGCCGTGTTATTGGGGATCAGTAACGTCAGCTGTTCCCCTGCTGTGCGGACGGCAATTTCTCCTGCTCTGTCCACATCCACTGTACTACTGATTTAAAACCTCCTCCAAATACACCTCTGGCTTCTCTGTTTTCAGTATTATCCCTGAGCTCCAACACCGCCAGTTGGCGCTCGGAAGTGCCGTCTGCACAGTCAACACTTGCTGCCGTGTTATTGGGGTTCAGTAAAGTCAGCTGTTCCCCTGCTGTGCGGACGGCAATTTCTCCTACTCTGTCCACATTCTCACTACTACAGATTTTAAAGTTGCTCCAATTACACCTCTGGCTCCTCTGTTTTCAGTATTATCCCTGAGCTCCAACACCGCCAGTTGGCGCTCGGAAGTGCCGTCTGCACAGTCAACACTTGCTGCCGTGTCATTGGGGTTCAGTAATGTCAGCTGTTCCCTTGCTGTGCGGACGGCAATTTCTCCTGCTCTGTCCACATTCTCACTACTACAGATTTTAAAGTTGTTCCAATTACACCTCTGGCTCCTCTGTTTTCAGTATTATCCCTGAGCTCCAACACCGCCAGTTGGCGCTTGGAAGTGCCGTCTGCATAGTCAACACTTGCTGCCGTGTTATTGGGGTTCAGTAACATCAGCTGTTCCCCTGCTGTGCGGATGGCAATTTCTCCTGCTCTGTCCACATCCACTGTACTACTGATTTAAAACCTCCTCCAAATACACCTCTGGCTCCTCTGTTTTCAGTATTATCCCTGAGCTCCAACACCGCTAGTTGGCGCTTGGAAGTGCCGTCTGCACAGTCAACACTTGCTGCCGTGTTATTGGGGTTCGGTAACGTCAGCTGTTCCCCTGCTGTGCGGACGGCAATTTCTCCTGCTTTGTCCACATCCACTGTACTACTGATTTAAAACCTCCTCCAAATACACCTCTGGCTCCTCTGTTTTCAGTATTTACTCTGGGCTCCAATACCGTTAGTTGCTGCTCAGAAGTGCCGTCTGCACAGTCAACGCTTGCTCCAGTGTTATTGGGGTTCAGTAACGTCAGCTGTTCCCCTGCTGTGTGTCCGGCAAATTCTCCTGCTTTGTCCACATCCACTGTGCTACTGATTTAAAACTTGCTCCAATTACACCTCTGGCTCCACTCTGTTTTTAGTATTTACCCTGGGTTCCAGCACCGCCAGCTGGTTCTCGGTAGTTCCATTTGCTCTTGTACCTTCTACTACTCATCCGGGTTCCAGTACCGTCAGCTGGTTCTCGGCAGAGCCTTTGGATTAGGTGCCTCCTTCTCGGTATCCAAGTTCCACCAACGTCTGCTGGTCCTTGGTAGTGCTTTCTGGCACAGGTACCTCCTGCTTAGTAACCGGGTTCCAGTACCGTCAGCTGGTCTTCGGCAGTTCCATTGGCTCTTGTACCTTCTGCTACCCATCCGGGTTCCAGTACCGTCAGCTGGTCCTCGGTAGTTCCATTTGCTCTTGTACCTTCGACTACCCATCCGGGTTCCAGTACCGTCAGCTGGTTCTCGGCAGTGACTTTGGCACGGGTACTCCCTCCTGCCCAGCCTGGTTCCAGCACGCCAGCTGTTTCCGGGTAGTGTCAACGTCACTTTGCCTCCAATGCGTTGTCCTGTCGTGTTGCGGTCAGGTTAGCCGACTCTATGGTGCCCGCAGTTTAGGTGACTCCTATGTGGGCTGCGGGATCTGGCAATGAAGGCTGGTTCCATAGTGCCAATAGGACAAGCACCCCCTGTAGGACTGTGGGTTTTGGTAACTGCGGCCGGCTCGCGGCCTTGAACTTTTTTTTACATGGGTACCTTCTGCTACCCATCCGGGTTCCAGTACCGTCAGCTGGTTCTCGGTAGTGCCTTTGGATTAGGTGCCTCCTTCTCGGTATCCAAGTTCCACCAATGTCTGCTGGTCCTTGGTAGTGCTTTCTGGCACAGGTACCTCCTGCTTAGTAACTGAGTTCCAGTACCGTCAGCTGGTCTTCGGCAGTTCCATTGGCTCTTGTACCTTCTGCTACCCATCTGGGTTCCAGTACCGTCAGCTGGTCCTCGGTAGTTCCATTTGCTCTTGTACCTTCTACTACCCATCCGGGTTCCAGTACCGTCAGCTGGTTCTCGGCAGTGACTTTGGCACGGGTTCTCCATCCTGCCCAGCCTGGTTCCACCACGCCAGCTGTTTCCGGGTAGTGTCAACGTCACTTTGCCTCCAATGCGTTGTCCTGTCGTGTTGCGGTCGGGTTAGCCGACTCTATGGTGCCTGCAGTTTAGGTGACTCCTATGTGGGCTGCGGGATCTGGCAATGAAGGCTGGTTCCATAGTGCCAATAGGGCAAGCACCCCCTGTAGGACTGTGGGTTTTGGTAACTGCGGCCGGCTCGCGGCCTTGAACTTTTTTTTACATGGGTACCTTCTGCTACCCATCCGGGTTCCAGTACTGTCAGCTGGTTCTCGGCAGTGCCTTTGGATTAGGTGCCTCCTTCTCGGTATCCAAGTTCCACCAACGTCTGCTGGTCCTTGGTAGTGCTTTCTGGCACAGGTACCTCCTGCTTAGTAACCGAGTTCCAGTACCGTCAGCTGGTCTTCGGCAGTTCCATTGGCTCTTGTACCTTCTGCTACCCATCCGGGTTCCAGCACCGTCAGCTGGTCCTTGGTAGTTCCTCAGCTTTCTTGTACCTTCTGCTACATTTCCAAGTTCAAGCTTTTTGAAATGGTTCTTGGTAATCACTCTGGATCTCCCTGACGAGGACCCTGAAGACGAGGACCCTGAAGACCAACCCTAAGAAGACGAGGACCCCGAAGACGACAACCCTGAAGACGAGGACCCTGAAGACCACCCCGAAGAAGACGAGGACCCTGAAGACCACCCCGAAGAAGACGAGGACCCTGAAGACCACCCCGAAGAAGACGAGGACCCTGAAGTCCACCCCGAAGATGAGGACCCCGAAGACGAGGACCCAGAAGACCAACCCGAAGAAGACGAGGACCCCGAAAACGAGGACCCCCGAAGACGAGGACCCCCGAAGACCACCCCGAAGAAGACCAAGAAGATGACCCTGAAGAAGTTGATCAAGAGGACAAAGAAGAGAAGACAAGCACCAAAATACAGAAGAACAAGAGACAGAAATCCAAGAAGCAGAAATACAAGAAGCTGCAGAACAAAAAACGGAAGAACATTAAGCATAAGACTAAAAATCAGAGCAAAAGATAATATCTAAATTATAAGCAGAAGATGACTAAGCAGTGTATGGGGGTGAGTCCGTTCCTCCTCGTGGTGCCCCTGGAAAAGACCTGCTGCTGCAGGACAAACTGAACGCGGACAAATCCTGTTGTAAATCTTTTGTGACAGGCAGAACGAAAGGTGTAATGTCCAACCTTTTATAGATAACAACTACAGAAATGCCTGTCACAAATAAGAATATGATGAAGAAGAAGAATATGAAGAAGATGAAGAAGTATAATATGAAGAATGTAAAAAAAAAGAATAATACGAAGAAGGTGAAGAAGAAGAAGATGAAGAAGGTGAAGAAGAAGTGGATGAAAAAGATGCTGAGGATGATGAAGGAGAAAGTGTGGGAGAAGTAAAAAAGAAGGTGAAGAGCATGGAAGTAGTGAAACATAAATATCTGACAAAATCTAAAAATACTTAACATAGTCAATATTTCCGTAACTCAGAACGTCTTAAAAAAAATATTAATTCCTGCTATTCCATTTGATTGGGCTAAACCTCTATGCCTTTATTGTCTCCCCCACCTCCCCCAATACATTCTACATTATTCTTAGTTGTTTTCCTTCATGTAGAATTAACCTACAAAGAAAGAAAGGGTTTATTTTCATTCCGATATTTCTGTCCCATTGACTTGCATTGGTTTCCGGTATCGGAATCGGCGATATCCGATACTTTTTCGGTATCGGTCCGATCCAATCCGATCCGATATTTCCCGATATCGGAAGGTATCGCTCAACACTACTCAAGGTGCAATATCAAGATGACCATGAATTTGCTCGTTGGATACGCATGATACCTGCACTTGCTTTTGTACCACCACAGAATGTTGTGCCTTCATTTGAAGAGTTAGTGGAAAATCCTGACTTTCCACAAGAAGCAATACCCATTGCCAACTATTTTGAACATACCAATATTGGTTGAATTACTCACAGAGGACATCAGGCACCTTTGTTTCCAGTTCAACTTTGGAATATGTATGATCGAACATTGAATGATCAACAACGAACAAATAATGATGTTGAAGGATGGCATCGTAGCTTTCAAGAAACATGTGGTACTCTTTTCCCAAATATATACCGATTCATTAACTGTCTGAAACATCAGCAAGAGCTCAACAGTTGAGAAATTGTTCAGATAATAGGAGGAAATCCCACCACTGCAAAAAACAAAAAATATACTGCAATTTCAGCAAGGGTTAAATGTATTGTGCAAAATTTAAACAATAGAAGCTTGATAGATTATCTGAGAGGCATTGCCTACAGCTTTGAATTTTAGTTCATGGTCACATATTTAGCTGTAAAATAATTTAAACATTAACACCTGCAATTTTTCTTTTCTTTCCTCTTTTTCTCTAACCCTTCCCCCTCTATACCCTTTATGTTTCTTGATAAACAGATTTAATTTATACAGTTAAAGCGTAACACTAAAAAAAAAAAAAAGTTTTGCTATGTTAACCACTTCGCACTAGAGCCTGTTTTTGCCTTCGTGACCGGGCCAATTTTTTCAATTCTGACCGCTGTCACTTTATGAAGTAATTACTCTGGAACGCTTCAACGTATTCCCCTGATTCTGAGATTGTTTTTTCGTGACATATTGTACTTCATGACAGTGGTAAAATTTCTTCGATATAACTTATGTTTATTTGTGAAAAAAACGGAAATTTGGCGAAAATGTTGAAAATTTTGCAATTTTCTAACTTTGAATTTTCATGCCCTTAAATCAGAGAGATGTGTCACAAAAAATAGTTAATAAATAACATTTCCCACATGTCTACTTTACATCAGCACAATATTGGAACCAAAATTTTTTTTTGTTAGGGAGCTATAAGGGTTAAAAGTTGACCAGCGATTTCTCCTTTTTCCAACAAAATTTACAAAAACATTTTTTTAGGGACCACATCATATTTGAAGTCACTTTGAGGGGTCTTTATGACAGAAAATACCAAAAAGTGACACCATTCTAAAAACTACACCCCTCAAGGTGCTCAAAACCACATTCAAGAACTTTATTAACCCTTCAGGTGCTTCACAGGAATTTTTGGAATGTGGAAGGAAAAAATTAACATTTAACTTTTTTCACAAAATGTTACTTTAGACCCAATTTTTTCTATTTTCACAGGGGTAACAGGAAAAAATGGACCCCAAATTTTTTTGTGCAATTTCTCTTGAGCGTGCTGATACCCCATATGTGAGGGAAAACCACTGTTTTGGCGCACTGCAGGGTTCGGAAGGGAAGGAGCGCCATTAGACTTTTTGAATGTAAAATTTGTCTGAATAATTAGCAGACGCCATGTTGCGTTTGGAGAGCTCCTGATGTGCCTAAACAGTGGAAACCCCCCACAAGTGACACCATTTTGGAAACTAGACCCCTTAGGGAACTTATCTAGATGTGTGGTGAGCACCTTGAACCCCAAGGTGCTTCACAGAAGTTTATAATATTGAGCTGTAAAAATAAAATTTTCACATTTTTCCCACAAAAACGTTTTTCATCCCTTAATTTTGCATTATCATAAGGGTAATAGGAAAAATTGCACCATGAAATTTGTTGTGCAATTTCTCCTGAACACGCTGATACCTCATATGTGGAGGCAAACCACTGTTTGGGCGCACGGCAGGGTTTGAAAGGGAAGGAGCGCCATTTGACTTTTTGAATGTAAAATTTGTCTGAATAATTAGCGGACGCCGTGTTGTGTTTGGAGAGCTTCTGAAGTGCCTAAACAGTGGAAACCCCCCACAAGTGACACCATTTTGCAAACTAGACCCCTTAGGGAACTTATGTAGTTGTGTGGTGAGCACCTTGAACCCCAAGGTGCTTCACAGAAGTTTATAATATTGAGCTGTAAAAATACAATTTTCACATTTTTCCCACAAAAACGTTTTTCATCCCTTAATTTTGCATTATCATAAGGGTAATAGGAAAAATTGCACCATGAAATTTGTTGTGAAATTTCTCCTGAACACGCTGATACCCCATATGTGGAGACAAACCACTGTTTTGGCGCATGGCAAGGTTTGAAAGGGAAGTAGCGCCATTTGACTTTTTGAATGTAAAAGTTGTTTGAATAATTAGCGGACGCCATGTTGCATTTGGGGAGCCCCTGATGTGCCTAAACAGTGGAAACCCCCCACAAGTGACACCATTTTGGAAACTAGACCCCTTAGGGAACTTATCTAGATGTGTGGTGAGCACCTTGAACCCCAAGGTGCTTCACAGAAGATTATAATATTGAGCTGTAAAAATAAAATTTTCTAATTTTTCCCACAAAACCGTTTTTCATCCCTTAATTTTGCATTATCATAAGGGTAACAGGATAAATTGCACCATGAAATTTGTTGTGCAATTTCTCCTGAGTACGCCGATATCCCATATGTGGGGGAAAACCACATTTTTATTGGTACCATTTTTGGGTACGTGACATTTTTTGATCGCTTTCTATTCCGTTTTTTGGGAGGTAAAATTAACAAAAACCAATTCAGGAATTGTTCTTTGAGGTTTTTTTTTATGCCGTTCTGCGTGTGGTAAAAGTGATCAGGCAGCGTTATTCTTCGGGTCAGTACGTTTACAGAGATACTACACTTGCTCTATATTTTTTTATGTTTTGGCTCTTTTACACAATAAAACAAATTTATAGAAAAAAATATTTTTTTTGCATTGCTTTATTCTGAGCACTATAACTTTTTTATTTTTCGACTGATGGAGCTGTATGGCAGCTTGTTTTTTGCGGAACAAGATGACATTTTCAGCGGTACCATTTTTTTTTCTATTTTGCTTTTTGATCGAATTTTTTTCCACTTTTTGTTTGGCGATATGATGAAAAAGCATATTTTTTTGCTCCGTTTTTTATTTATTTTTATTACGGTGTGCACAGAAGGAGTTAATTAGTGTGACAGTTTTATAGCTCGGGTTGTTTTGGATGCGGCGATACCAAATATGTGTTCTTTTTTTGGTTTTGTAAAAATATACGGATTTATCGGTTTAATATTTTATTTATTTATTTTTATTTATTTTGTGATTTTTTTTTTAACAGTTTAAAAACTTTTTTTTTTACTTTTTTTTACATTTTTACTTAGTCCCTGTATGGGACATTAATTTTTATTTTTCTGATCACTGATCTCATGTAATGTAATAGACATATATTATATTACAATTCATGAGATCTTCCCTGTTTCAGGCAGAGTCTCCTGTCTTGCTCAGCTTGCAGGCTGAGCCAGACAGGACACCATATATGGCAGAGCTGGAGGCGGTCATGTGACCTCCAGCTGCCATAGCAACCCCAGGTCCTGAAAGGAATCGGAGGTCTTCGGAGGTAAGTAAGACGACCCCCTCTCCTCCTGTCTCCTATATGCCGCGATCACTATAGATCGCAGCATATAGAAGACAGCAAAGGGTTAACATCACTGGGACCTGATCCAATCAGGTCCCGATGATGTTCCCTGTCAGAGCTAATGCTCTGCACCGGAATCGCAGCGCTTGCAGGACCCTGGGGGTCCTGAGCGCTACGAGAACACCCACCATTTTTAAACGTCCGCGCTGCACAGAGCCCAGACAGCGCGGACGTTTATGTACAGTGGGCGGTCGGGAACCGGTTAAAGTACGTGCGGCACTGATCTTCTTTTCCAATGGAGACCCCCTTCCAGCAACTTCACTTCTGTGAGAAAAGTCCCATCCAAGTTCCAGCAGCAGGCTGCCTGTGATGCAAGATTTCAGTGGCTACTAAGGAGGTCGTTTCGCCTTAGTAGCAGAACTTGTGGACTGACTCTAGGGGGCGTGGCTACACGGGCCATGCAACTGTCAGGCCTCTTTCAGACTAACAGTTTTGCCGGCGATTATCGCAGCAGTTTAAAAACCACAGCCGTAATTGCCAGCAAAACCACTAGATAGCACTTGATTTGCCCAATGCTAGTCAATGGGCTCAAATCGCGGGAAAGCTGTGCAGCAGAAAGCCACGCGGTTTTACATTTTAAAACATGTTCTATCTTCCTGGCGATTACCACTGCTGTTTTGCGGTAATCGCCAGGAAAACAGCAAGTGTGAAAGAGGCATCAATGTGCTCCCTATGATGCATACAGGGCTGCTGGTTCACAGCCCCCTGCAAAGCTCCCCAGCTCCCCATGTGCTCAGTCCTTTTACTGGCTTTGCACAGGGGGGTGAGCCCTCCTCTTGTCCAGGATGAAGCACATGAAGGGAGGGGGAAGGGGAACTTTCCAGAGGGCTGTGAACGAGCAGCCCTGAATGTATCACCGGAAGCCTGAATCCATCCACAATTTCTGCTACCAAGGGGGCCCAACTTCCTTAGTAACCACTGAAATCCAGCAGCACATAGAGCCTGCTGGTGTAACTTGGATGGGACTTTTCACACAAAACTAAATAAAATTTAGAAAAAAATTATATTTAAAAAAATAAGAAAATAAAAAGCTGCTGGAATGGGTCTCCATTGGAAAAGAGCAGTGCCACAGGTACTATAACATATCAAACATTTTTTTTGCTTTTTTTTTGGAGTTGCGCTTTAAATATATTGGTCTGCAATGTTGGTTGGTTTGACCAATTGTTAATATTTTTCTGTCTGTAAAGTTACTTATCTAGAAATTTAAAGTTTTGGAATTAAAAAAAAGAAAACGTAACTTGACCACATTTATACATCTTAGACCCAAAATATGATTAGTGAGAAGTGAATCTGCTAAAGTTTAGTTCGGGCAGTTTCATCCCAAACACACAAGAAAATCCGGGTTTGGGTTCAGCACCCCCAAACTATCATCTTCATTGAACTCGATGGGTATGGAGACTCAGAGGAGTGGAGGATCTGTCCACCACATCCTCATCACTGACCAGATAGTAAAAGAAAATATATACACTGTGTGCAGAATTATTAGGCAAGTTGTATTTTAGAGGATTAATTTTATTATTGATCAACAACTATGTTCTCAATCAACCCAAAAGACTCATAAATATCCAAACATAATATTTTTGGAAGTTGGAGTGGGGTTTTTTTTAGATTTGGCTATCTTAGGAGGATATCTGTTTGTGCAGGTAACTATTACTGTCCCGAATTATTAGGCAACTTAATAAAAAACAAATATAATCCCATCTCACTTGTTTATTTTCACCAGGTAAACCAATATCAGTGCACAAAATGTAGAAATAAACATTTCTGACATGCAAAAACAAAAACCAAAATAATAAAATAATTAATGATCAATATAGCCACCTTTCTTTATGATGACACTCAACAGCCTTCCATCCATAGATTCTGTCAGTTGCTTGATCTGTTTTCGATCAACATTGCATGCAGCAGCCACCACAGCCTCCCAGACACTGTCTCGAGAGGTGTACTGTTTTCCCTCCCTGTAGATCTCACATTTTATGATGGACCACAGGTTCTCTATGGGGTTCGGATCAGGTGAACAAGGGGGCCATGTCATTATTTTTTCTTCTTTTTGGCCTTTACTGGCCAGCCAAGCTGTGGAGTAGTTGGATGCATGTGATGGAGCTTTGTCCTGCATGAAAATCATGTTTTTCTTGAACGATACCGACTTCTTCCTGTATCACTGCTTGAAGAATTTGTCTTCCAGAAACTGACAGTAGGTCTGGGAGTTGAGCTTCACTCCATCCTGAACCCGAAAAGGTCCCACAAGTTCATCTTTGATGATACCAGCCCATACCAGTACCCCACCTCCACCTTGCTGGCGTCTGAGTCGGAGTGGAGCTCTCTGCCCTTTACTGATCCAGCCTCTGGCCCATCCATCTGGCCCATCAAGAGTCACTCTCGTTTCATCAGTCCATAAAACCTTTGAAAAATCAGTCTTAAGATATTTCTTGGCCCATTCTTGACGTTTTATCTTATGTTTCTTGTTCAAAGGAGGTCGTTTTTCAGCCTTCCTTAACTTGGCCATGTCCCTGAGTATCACACACCTTGTGCTTTTTGATACTCCAGTAATGTTGCAGCTCTGAAATATGGCAAAACTGGTGGCGAATGGCATCTTGACAGCTTCACGCTTGATTTTCCTCAATTCATGGACAGTTATTTTGCGCCTTTTTTGGCCAACACGCTTCTTGCGATCCTGTTGGCTATTTGCCATGAAACGCTTGATTGTTGGTGATCACGCTTCAAAAGTTTGGAAATTTCAAGACTGGTGCATCCCTCTGCAAGACATCTCACAATTTTGGACTTTTCTGAGCCCGTCAAATCTCTATTCTGACCCATTTTGCCAAAGGAAAGGAAGTTGCCTAATAATTAAGCACACCTTATATAGGGTGTTGATGTCATTAGTCAACACCCCTCCTCATTACAGAGTTGCACATCACCAGATTTGCTTATTTGGTAGTTTGCTCTCAAGCCTATGCAGCTTGGAGTAGGACAACATGTATAAAAAGTATCATGTGATCAAAATACTCATTTGCATAATATTTCAGCACACAGTGTATATTAATACTTACCCCTTTTCTGAGGTACCGGCAGACGTGGAGAGTCCTCTTCCATGCACTTCCACATTGTGTGAATATGTCATCAAACCCGAGGGAATCCCTTTCAGGATTCCTAGCTAGGGATCCCCTTGGTCAAGAAGACTCTCCATGCAAGTCGGGACCTCAGCAAAGGGGAGAGAAGCGATTTTTATTTTCTGATGAGCAAACTCTGAACATTGCCTGTTTGGGGTCCGTGTGGTTGAACCCGAGCAGACAATGTTTGATACGAACCCTGAACTTTACAGATCGGGTTTGCTCATTACTAGATACAGTATGATATGTAATGGATGACAAAAAGAAGCCATTAAATGTAACACCAGATCTTGAAGCTTTTTTTTTAAGCTTTTTTCACTGTTTTCAGAACATTAACAATAAGAACATGGAAGAGTCCAGGAGCCATTTGGTGAGCTGCATATCCTGCTACATGTTCACAGACTTGCCAGTGGAAAAGCCAGACTTCACATGCCAGAAATGCAAGCTTGTGTCCCTGTTGGAGGAAAAGTTGCGAAATCTAGAAGAGAGGTTAACTACCTTGAAAATCATTAAGGAAGGTGAAGAGTTCTTAGACAGAGCAGAATTATCTCTTCATGATTCAGAAAGAGAAGAAATTCGAACTGCACCTGACGAAACAGAGGAATGGAAGCATGTGACCCAGAGAAGCAGGAGGATCGAGAGGCAGTCAGCACCCATACTGCTCAGGAACCAGTACCAGGCTCTCACACAGGAGAACCATGAAGAAATACAGCAAGATAAGACTTTGCCAGCAATGAATAACCTTGTAAGCCCTCAGAATCCTCCTGGATGGAGAAAGAAGAATGTTGTGAAGAAAAAACGGAGAGTGGTGGTCATGGGGGATTCCCTGTTAAGAGGAACAGAGGCCGCTATCTGCAGACCAGACATAACCTCAAGAGAAATGTGCTGTCTTCCAGGAGCAAAAATTAAAGATGTGTCTGACAGGATATCAAGACTCTTCAGACCTACAGATCACTACCCATTCCTGCTAATACATGTGGGGACAAATGACACCGCAAGAAAGGACCTGGAAACCATCTGCAGTGACTTTGAAGACTTAGGCAAGAAAGTGAAAGAATTGGGAGCGCAGGTGGTCTTCTCATCCATCCTCCCAGTGGATGGCCATGGAACAATGAGGTGGAATAAGATTCTACAGGTGAACAACTGGCTACGTCGATGGTGCCGTCAACAAGGATTTGGATTTCTGGATCACGGAATGAATTACCTATACGATGGACTACTTGCTAGAGATGGGGTGCACCTTACGAAGACTGGAAAACATGTATTTGGAAGTCGCCTTGCTACACTCATCAGAAGAGCTTTAAACTAGAACAATGTGGGAAGGGAAGCAAAAGGCCAGAAAAAGCCATACAGCTGACAAATACTATTGAGATCTCTGCTACTGGAAGTGGAAAAGAAGAACAAAGACAAAAAAATCTAAATAATAAAAATATGGGAGGAAGAGAAACCAATCACAAACTAAAATGTTTTTATACAAATGCACAAAGCATGGGCAACAAACAAGGAGAATTGGAACTACTAATGCAGGAAAAGGAATATGATGTCATTGGAATCACTGAAACTTGGTGGGACGATACACATGATTGGAATAAAAGGCTAAAAGGATACAACTTATTTGCAAGAAACAGACTTGATAAACGAGGAGGAGGTGTTGCATTGTATGTTAGAAAAGCGTATATCTGCACAGAGATTGAAGCTTCAGAGACTGGGAGTTCTGTGGAAACTGTTTGGGTAAGAATACAAGGAGAGAACAACGGAAAGGACACCATTGTAGGCATTTACTACAGGCCACCTGTGCAAGCTGAAGATATGGATGAACTCTTTATGTATCAAATGACCAAGTTCTCCAAAAAATATGACGTAGTGGTCATGGGAGATTTCAACTATCCAGACATTTGTTGGGAATCTCTCTCAAGTAAAACTAACAGGTCAAGCAAATTCTTAACCTCTCTTGCTGACAACTTTATCTTCCAAAAGGTAGGGGAGAAAACAAGGGGATCTGCTACTTTGGATCTAATCCTTATAAACAGGGAGGAAATGGTTGAGGAGGTAAAGGTGGCTGGGACCCTAGGAGGCAGCGATCATGCTATTATAGAATTTTGGATAACTAGAGGAGGAAGACATGTGAAGACTCAAACTTCAAGGTTAGATTTTAGAAAGGCAGATTTTAAGAGACTCAGAAAGAGAATAGGAGGGATCCAATGGCTGGATGTCCTTAAGGACAAAAATGTCCAGGAAGGATGGGAAATTTTTAAAAATGAGATTCTCAAAGCACAATCGTTAACAATCCCGAAAAGTAGGAAGAATGGGAAGCATTTAAGGAAACCAGGATGGATGAACACAGAACTTAAACACATGCTAAAAAGAAAGAAAGAAATGTTTATTAAATGGAAAGAGGGAGGCATATCTAAAGAAGATTATAATGCAGTCTGCAGATCCTGCAGGGCACGTATCAGGTTAGCTAAAGCTGACAATGAATTAAGGCTTGCAAGAGATGTCAAAAGCAATAAAAAAGGATTTTGGGGGTATGTCAAAAGTAAAAGAAAAGTCAAAGATGCTATAGGATTTTTACAGGATGAAAATGGAGAAATGGTAAGAGAGGATGTTGAGAAGGCCGAACTTTTTAATTCCTATTTTGCATCTGTTTTCTCTCAGAAAGAAAATGTAACATCAACTGATCTTCACTGTCCTTTTAAAGGAATAGAGGAATCCAAGTTATCAGTAAACAGAAAGATTGTGAGGGAATATTTAGCTAACTTAAATGAGTTCAAGTCTCCAGGTCCAGATGAATTACACCCCAGAGTACTGAAGGAGATTGTAGAAGAAATTTTAGAACCACTCTCCATAATCTTTGAAAATTCTTGGAGAACAGGAGAAGTCCCAGAAGACTGGAGAAGAGCAAATGTTGTTCCTATCTTCAAAAAGGGGAAGAAGGTGGACCCAGGGAACTATAGGCCGGTGAGTCTGACTTCTATACCAGGAAAGATCTTTGAACAAATTATTAAACAACATGTATGTAAGTACATGGATAAGAATGAAGTGATTAACCAGAGTCAGCATGGGTTTGTAACTAACAAGTCATGTCAGACTAACTTAATTTCCTTCTATGACAGAATCACTGACTGGGTGGATCAGGGAAATGCTGTAGATATAGTATATCTTGACTTCAGCAAAGCATTTGACAAAGTATCTCACATCATCCTTATTGAAAAAATGACCAAGTATGCAATGGACCAGGCAACTGTTAGGTGGATTCATAACTGGCTTAGTGATCGGACTCAAAGGGTGGTTGTAAATGGCTTCACATCCAGCTGGATGAATGTCTCAAGTGGGGTACCACAGGGCTCCGTCCTGGGACCTGTATTGTTCAACATCTTTATCAATGATTTAGATGAAGGAATTGAGGGTAAACTGATTAAATTTGCTGATGACACAAAGCTAGGAGGGATAGCTAATACTAGAGAAGAGAGAGAGAGGATTCAAAAAGACCTAAATAAACTGGAGCAGTGGGCAGCAACCAACAGAATGTTTTTTAACAGGGAAAAATGCAAAGTACTACATCTGGGCAATAAAAATGAAAAAAGCATATACAGAATGGGAGGAATAGAGCTGAGCAACAGTACATGTGAAAAAGACTTAGGTATACTAATAGATCATAGACTGAACATGAGTCAACAGTGTGATGCAGCAGCAAAAAAGGCAAATACAATTCTGGGATGTATTAACAGAAGCATACAGTCTAGATCACGTGAAGTCATTATCGGTCTTTACTCCTCTTTGGTCAGACCTCATCTGGAATACTGTGTACAGTTTTGGGCACCACATTTTAAAAAAGACATCGACAAACTGGAGCAAGTTCAGAGAAGAGCGACCAGAATGGTGACTGGTCTGCAAACCATGTCCTATGAGGAACGGTTGCAGGATTTGGGAATGTTTAGCTTGCAAAAAAGAAGACTGAGAGGAGACTTAATAGCTGTCTACAAATATGTCAAGGGCTGTCACATTGTAGAAGGATCATCTTTATTCTCATTTGCACAAGGAAAGACTAGAAGCAATGGGATGAAACTAAATGGGAGGAGACACAGATTAGATATTAGAAAAAACTTTTTGACAGTTAGGGTGATTAATGAGTGGAACAGGCTGCCACGAGAGGTGGTGAGTTCCCCTTCAATGGACGTCTTCAAACAGAGGCTGGACAGACATCTGTCTGAGATGATCTAGTGAATCCTGCTTTGAGCAGGGGGTTGGACCAGATGACCCAGGAGGTCCCTTCCAACTCTACCATTCTATGATTCTATGATTCTATGATTCTATCTCATCGTGGCACTGCGCATGTGCAGCACTACTGTCTTGGTGAGAGGAGAGGCATCCTGCCCCCGGGATTGACTGATAAATGGGGCAGGAGTGACGTCATGTCAGTGAGCGGCCAGGACACTTTCGGCCTCACTGCCGTGGCATTCATCATGCTTCATGGAACAGTGATCCAGGCAAGATGAAAAGACAGCCGGAAGCAGGAGAAGACGTCACGGGGAACCGCTAGACTGCACTGGACCCAAGGAGCTGCAGCTGTGACAGGTAAGTATGTCAGTTTTTTTGTGTTCTAGGGTGATAATACTCCTTTAAGGCCAGCCAGAAGAGACACTGGGTGAGCTGCTGAAAAGGCAGCCACAGGTTCCACTGGAGCACAATTCTACAGCCTGCCACTGCTACTCACCGAGCCCAGGGTTTAGAAAGTTTCTTACCAAGCAATTGTGGTCCTGTATATTTTACCCCCAGGTATGTTCAGCCCTAGATGTTTTGCTCCATGCATGTTGACACCAAAAGCTAAGGGTGAAACATCTGGAGTCAAAATGCTAGGCGCGAAACATCAGATGGTGACAAAATGCTGTAGATGAAACATCCGGGAGCGAAACGTGAGGGGGCAAAATGCTAGGGGGCGAAACATCAGGGACGAAAAGTGCAGGGTGAAACGAGGGGGAGGGAAACATACGGGGGCGAAACATCTAGGGGCGAAACGTCCGGGGGTTAAAAGTGCGGGGGCGAATCTTCCTCGGGGCGAAATGTGCGGGGGCGAAATGTACCTGGGGGCGAACTGCTGGGCTCAAATTGCTGGAGGCGAACTGCTGGGGGCGAACTGCTGGGGGCGAAACTTCCTATAACATTATTCCATTTGCACAACAGCATGTGAAACTGATTGTCAATCAGTGTTGCTTCCTAAGTGGACAGTTTGAATTCACAGAAGTTTGATTTACTTGGAGTTATATTCTGTTGTTTAAGTGTTCCCTTTATTTTTTTGAGCAGTGTAGTTTAGAATCAATACTGTACATCACAGCTTGATTTTGCAAGAATTTCATTATCTTATGTCACTTATTGATTGGAAAACCCTTCCACACATGACAATTATCATTTATTTTCCTCCCCTTTTTCTCGAGAGCTGTAACTTTCTTTATTTTTCAGCTGGCATAACTGTAGGAAGGCATTGTTTTTTGCAGGGCAAGAGGTACTTTTAAATGACACAAGATATTTTACAAAAGAGAAAAGAAAAAAAAGAAAAATGAAAAAAGGGCTTGCACACCTTTTGTATAAAATGAATGAACAGGAGCACAAAATAGTATGACCAATATGCAAACATATACACACTGTGTCAGCACACTACAATTAATGAATACATAAACTTCACTACTACTATATACGTAATAAAAGTTAACATTTTTTGATCGAAAAATGAAGAAGCCATCCAAACACGACAAGGTGTACCTTAATGTTGAATGGTCCCTAACTCTAATGACTCGCCTCTCAATTGCCCAAACAGACATTGTGTCAACTGGGGAAGAGATGGGAACTAGGTTTAGCTCTTTATTAAAACCTTTGTTGGAAATTAAAAAAACATGCCCCACAATAGTTTAAGGCATATTTCTCAGTGTGAGATGCATGACACATAGCTCTGATCTCCTGGTCTAACCCACTGCATGAGCCGATGTGGGAGGAGGGGCAGTACAGCCCAGTTTAGCTGTGTCACATTACAAACCCTTCTGTCAGCTCTCATAAATACTGAGTGTGTCAGTAATCACATTTATGTCTGCTGTGCTCAATAAAACCTGAAACCACTCTGCAGTGAGACCAGGCTGTCATTTACATCTCACATAGAAGTAACCCGTCTGTCTGGGTTATTTCTGTTTGAGATATAATGAAAGCCCTGATCTCACTACAAAGAGATTATAAATTTAACACAACAGACGTTAATTGTGATTACTGACACATTTCTGGAATACAATGTGGAGGAGGGTCAGTACAACAGAGGTGACCATTCTAGTAGAGGAGGAGGCCTGATAGAGTTTTTAATGTGACAAGGCTAAACTTTGTCTAATAAGCAAAGACTTAAATACCACCAGTAGAAATGTAAATATCCATAAATTACAGACAATATATATTCCTGGGATAAAATCCATTTGGACAAAGTCTATAATGAAAGTTATAACTAAGCTAAGTCAAATTGAAAGAGCCTGTGATACTATTTGTTATGCGTCCGGGTGATGGAACCTCTGTGCTTCAGTGCAAGGAGGGACCAGAGGGGCATAACTAAGTGCCTTCTCGGACCGAGCCAGGTCACACAGCGGCTTAGCCGACTCCGTAAACCAGGGAGGGACCAGGCAGGTGAACCAGTTGCCACTCTGAGACCGACCTTGTGTGAGAGCAGGTGACTCCCATGGGTCAGATGACAGGAGCTGACCGGTACAGCTGATGAGCATGGAAGGAAGGCTGGCGGGTGATCCGGGTAGATAAGCAGGCAGGTACGTCTGACAGCCAGACAGGTGCTCTGGGTAGGTAAGCAGGCGGGTACGGCGGATAGCCAGACAGGTGCTCCAAGTAGACAAGCTGGCGGGCACGGCAGGTAACTGGCAGGAGCTCTGGGTAGGCAGGCTGGTGGGCACGGCAGGTAACTGGCAGGTGCTCCGGGTAGGCAGGCTGGCGGGCATGGCAGGGAACTGGCAGGTGCTCTGAGTAAGCAGACTGGCGGGCAGGACTGTTAGACAGGCTGGTGGGCAAGGCTGACAGGCAGAGGGACCTGAGGGCTGAGGAAAGTGTTAGCAAACAAAACAACAACCTTGTACAGGCACCTCGATTTTGGAGGAGGTGCCTTATATAGAGGAAGTCCTGCACGCCCTAAGCACAGTGCCCGAGCAGCTGCACATGGTGCACGCCACAGCAGCAGCAGGAGGAGTGCAGGAAGACGCCGGACCGGGACCGCGGCGGTGAGGGGAAAATTCTCTCTGCCCGGCAGGAGGCAGAGACGCCATTGCTACACTAATCTATTAAATAATTAGCATTATATGAATCTGCCATAAAAGTATGGGTGTGATCTAGCTAGTTCTCCCCGCATATCAAAAAATTGACTGACGCTTTTGGGAACTAGAGAAAATCATTATTCCAAACTCAATTTCCCCTCAATTCATTAGCTCCCTTTCATGTCAATCAACTCTTTTTCTATAACTTTAGGGACTACTATGTATAAAGTAATTATTTTATTGGGCACTATTTATAAAATATTTAATTCAGGTGACAAAGTGTTTAATATTCGTTTTTTAAAGGGTACTGTGTTTTCCATTATATTTTTCCAGAGCATTATTTATAGATTATTTATTTTAAGGAGCACTTTTTAAAGCTTTATATATGAGGATGTTATACATCTCAGAGAGCACACTTCGTTGTGTTATCCATTTCACAGAGTATAAAATTTTTTTTAGCCAGCTATAGCCAGTGCTATTTTTGGAGATAGAATGTATGATGATATTATTTCAGAGGGCACAGATTGTGGCATTAATATTTTTAGTAGGAATGGCATGTTGAAGTATTGTTTTCAGGGTCACAGTTCATTGCACTAAGAAAGCAGTGAGACATAGAGTGTAGCACAATGAAGAGCGTGTCCTAGTACAGAGGGTGAAGATTTGTAAAATTGATGGGAAAATGATGCCTGGACAACAAGATATGCCTGGAAGAAGTCATCATTGAATTCTGGATTGAATAAAAGAGAAGAAAATGATAATGTCTGCGATAAGAAATTTTTACGCACAGGTTCCTTGTATTTTGTATCTAATTAGTTAAAGTTCAACATAAAAAAATCACTAAAGTGCATGGATAACCATAGGCCAATAAGAAAAAAATCAATAAACATATCAGTAATTATATGCAAATATATATGTTCAAACAACATATCTGCATATCTATCATGACATGATCATGGATGGCCTATTATTTGCTTTACAGCTCTGGATGAGACTTGTGGTTTGAAGACTTTGTATACTCTCTGAGGATTTAAAATGCAATGAACCTCGTGTTATACAGCAATGAAGTGTGTGATTACATGGAAACGTATATAGCTGCGAATGATCTTCTGTGATATTGATTGGTTTGAGCATGCACATAATTACTGATATGTACATTGATTTTATTTTTCCATTGGCCAATAATTCTTCATGTCCTTTCATATATTTTCATATATATATAACTTTCTCTCCCTCTGGGGATACTTATACAAAGAAAATGCACTTTATTGATTGGTTAGGTCAGGTGAGAAATTTGTATTTTATTATTTACTGAATAAATTAGTTATTTTTATGATAATTAACTCTCTGTCCTTTTGTGTGCTGTTGTTGTCTGGCATTTTTGTTTAGTTTGTTTTTTATTTCTATTAGCACACATGAAGGGAGAATTTATATTAAAGCAAATATGCCAGAACGATGAACCCTCTTACACCATCTATATGGTCATATAAGTCAAGGGGGCAAAAGAAAATGCCCACAGAATAGCTTAGAGCAGATTTCACAGATTTGGAATGACATACAGTCTAATCTCCTGAGATTTCCCTGCAAAACATTGCGTGATTACATAGTGTTAGGATTAGTGCAGAGCTGTTTGTGATTAATAGCACTTCAGTTTTCACCGTGTTCCTTGTTCGACTTCAAGTTGCTGTCTACTTTTGATTAGTCAATGTCATGCAGGGGGAAGAAATACATGCCCCCAGAGTCAGTCGCTTGGGATGATCTCTGCCCCACACATAGATCTTAACAGCTCTTTAAACACATTAAGTGATAAAATGTAGATTTTTCTGAAATAAGACAGCAGATCACAGATAACATGGTATCATTTTCTTCAACTTTCCATGACCTCCATGACTACATACTGTAGATGGCTTAGAAGCAGGGGCAAACCTACCGCCAGGGCCCTGCGGTTCAGGGGGGCCCTTGCCGGTCAGGTAATATTGAGGGCAATCTGGCCTGCTTCTCAGAGCCCCAGGCTCCCGGGGACCCATGGCCAGATTGCCCTCTCTAGTGATGGCTGGCAGGGAGCGATCAGTCCAGCTCTGCTGCCATCAGGAGGAAAATGGCAGCAGAGCATAGGAATCCGTCCTCATCTCTGCTTCCTGCCCAGCACTTCTCCCTGACACCGGCTCGCGCTGATTGATGATGTCATCATGCAGCGTGGGCCTGTGTCAGAGTGAATGTTACCAGCACTGAAGGAGGATGCTGCGGGGGTGCATGCTGAGAGGTAATTTGTATTTTTATTTTTTATTTCAGCTTTTTTTACACTGAAATGGTTGGGGAGAGGAACAGGAGAATGAGGGGAGTTGGGGGAGAGCAATGGTGGGGTTGGTAGCAATGGGGAGAGCAATGATGGGGCTGGTGGTGATGGGGAGAGAAATGATTGGGCTGGTGGCAATGGGGATAGCAATGATTGGGCTGGTTGTGATGGGGAGAGCAGTGATAGGGCTGGTGGCGATGGGGAGAACAATGATGAGGATGGTGGCTATGGGGAGAGCAATGATGGGGCTAGTGGTGATGGGGAGGGCAATGATGAGGATGGTGGTGATGGAGAGAGCAATGAATGGGCTGGTCATGATGGGGAGAGCAATGATGAGGATGGTGGTGATGCAAGGACAAATGATGGGTTTCGTGGCAATGGGGAGTGCAATGATGAGGATGGTGGCGATGGGGAGAGCAATGATTGGACTGGTCGTGATGGGGAGAGCAATGATGAGGATGATCGTGATGGGGAGGGCAATTATGGGGCTGGTGGTGATGGGGAGAGCAAAGATGAGGATGGTGGTGATAGGGAGAGCAATGAGGGGGAGATCAACTATGAGGATAGTGGCAATGGGGAGAGCAGTGATGGTGCTGGTGGCGATGGGGAGAGCAGTGATGGGGCTGGTGGCGATGTTGAGAACAATGATGGGGCTGGTGGCGATGGAGAGATCAACAATGAAGATAGTGGGGATGGGGAGAGCAATGATGAGCATGGTGGCAATGGGGAGAGCAATTATGATGATGGTGACGATGAGGAGAGCAACAATAAGGATGGTGGTGATGGGGAGAGAAATGATGGGGATGGTGGTGATGGGGAGAGCAATGATGGAGATGGTGGTAATGGGGAGAGCAATGATGGAGATGGTGGCGATGGGGAGAGCAATGATGAGGATGGTGAGGATGGGGAGAGCAATGGTGAGCATGGGGAGAGCAATGATGAGGCTGGGGAGAGCAATGACGGGGGTTGGTGGAAGAGAGCAATGACGGGGGGTGCTCAGAGAGAGCAGTGATGGGGTGCTAGGAGAGAGCAATGATTGGGGTGCTGAAGAGAGCATGATGGGGGTTGGTCTGAGAGAGCAATGATGGGGGTTGCTGGGAGAGAGCAATGATTGGGGTGTTGGGAGAGAGCAATGATAGGGGTGCTGGGACAGAGCAATGATTGGGGTGCTGGTAGAGAGCAATCATGGGGGTTTCACTTTGTACTGTAAAGCCTTGTATATTTTCTGTGTGCATATAGCCTTACAGTTAATTGGGGAGAGTCACAGAGACTGAATAATTTTTATTATTGTGCAGCAGAGATTATAGTTAATGGGGGCACAGTGCTGCTTATCACTTTATAGTTTGATTACTAAGTGGCTAATAGTATATTAATGAGGGGGTACTTATCTGTAGCCTGGGGCGCAGTGCAGGGGAGACACATGTATATATACAATATATGTGACATTGTTATTTTCTAGGCTGGAGATCATGGTGACAAGACGAGTCGTGGCTGGGAGATATCGACTAGTGATAAGCGAATGTGCTCGCCACTGCTTGGTACTCGCCTGAGCGTCACTGTGCTCAACGAGCTCGGTGCTCGGCGAGTATTTCCTGGTTGCTCGGGCAGGAATTCAGGTCCCCTCCCTGCATGTTTTGTGCTCTTTAGAGAGCCAATGAACATGCAGGGATTGCCTGCCACACACTGTAATGCCATAGCTAGTGATGGGCTAGCACTAAAATGCTCGGGTGCTCATTGCTCGGGTCGAGTACATTGGAATACTCGGGTACTCGACCCGAGCAACGAGCCCAATGTAAGTCTATGGGAAAATCAATCATTTCTCAGGTGGCTCCCCCCGGGGGTCAGCAGAGGGCCTAAAAATTGCCCAAAATCGATGGTAACAGTGCTCAAATGGCATGGGAACAGCATGGGGAAGACCCCTGGAAGCATTTCTGACTCCCATGTCACTGCTGTCAACAATATTGTCAGAGATATTATGCCACTTTTACGGACTCACAATAAAACATACTAAACCGAAACCAAAATTGATTTTTGGGAAATATGTTAAGGAACATCCTTTCCAGGGTAATGACTTGTATATAAGGCAAAATAAATAACCAAAACCAAAAATACTCTTGCACACCTTGGGCTATGTTCACACATAGCGTTTTTGATGCATTTTTGCACTTTTGCATTGCTTTCAACCGTGACAAATGCATTCACTGGGAAATTTCATTTTAACATTTTACAACCTTATCTGGCCATGTGGTGTGTGAGACATGATCAGACACATCCTGTTTCATTTATGAAGGAGGGACTCTGAAAGTCACAAAGCCTATTTTTATAGGGCCATCAGGCGGTCTTTACTATTCTTAAAGGGCCAGCAGTCGGCACTCAGTATACTTGGTGAGCCATCAGCAGGCTAGGCTTTGTTGTTCCCATTACTAAAGAGTGGGTTTCTTATACTGTTATTGCGTAAGCAGTGAGAGGCAGGGCTGCCCAAAATTTTGACGCACCCCAATACCCCTTTGAAAAGACTTAGAGGAGGGCCTCCTGAAAACAATGTTCCCATCATTAGGAAATGGGTTTCCCATTGTGTTTGCCTATGCAGTGAATGCAAGGATTGCCAAAAATTGGGAGGCACCTCAATTCCCCTTGGAAGAGATGTAAAGGTGTTGCATCACAGACCAGGTTCAACCTGGTGATATGGTGGTCGAGGATGAGGAAGAGGAGAAGGAGGAGGACAAGAGCAAATAGCTGTAATGAGTACTTTGTAATAATCGCCTATTGGTTCCGAATAGCGAGTACGATGTAAGTCAATGGGAAATGTGAGTAATTATCAGCTGAACCCTACAAAGGGGTCTGGGGGCCTGAGGAAAAGGCTGAAATGGATGGGAAAGTGATGAAACAGAATGGGAAGAGCTTGGAGAATATGCCTGCATGCACTCCTGACTCACATATGGTTTCTGGGAATAAGTTTGTTGCAGCATTACGCCACTTTTACAGACACACAAGAACAACTACCAAACCTTACCTAAATTGCATTTAACAGGCCAAAAAGGTTAAGAAACAGTTTTTCCTGCATAATCACTTGTATATAAGGCTAAATAAACCAGAGAAACCAAAAAAATATCTATTTTTGCCTCTGTTCACACATACTGTTGTGGCTTTTTTACAATCTCCTTTTACAATTGGGAGGGACCTGACTTATACATTTTGTAGGTCCCTCTGTTATACATCATTTTTAGCTTTGCTATTCCCCAGCACTTTACAAGCACAGCTAGAGCTCACCAGTAAGCATTTTGATCTTTGACCTGAAAGGCCTCAGGTGGCTCTGTAACATGCATTTTGGAGGGACAGCAGTTACTTAGACATTTGGGCGGTCCTTCATCATTGAAACTCAGATAGTGGAATACATATTCCATAGCAGTTTACAATATGCCCATTGTAGCGTTGGGGTTGACCCTCCATCTCCTCCTCCTCCACCATCATGTGATACTGTGGCCCTAAATTCAAATGTTCAGAGGGCCTGCAGTAGGCAGGAAAGCTGAGTTTTGTGAGAGCCCTCGTGTGGCCCTGTAACATACATTTTGAAGTGACCTCCTCTAAAAATTTTGGAGGTGCCTCTTGTGTACATTTGAGAGTGCCCGCACTTATTCATATTGTAGGGCCCTCACTATTATTTAACTCATTTAAGGGCAGACACTACAGAGAAAATGGCCAAAAGATATGGAGTACTAGAAGTAGCAGTGAGTTCGGCCTTTGATCCTCAGGTGTGGCTGAACTCTGTGAACTGGAAAAATAAAGCAGCACTAGTCAACTGGATGACGAGCTCAAATATATCACTTGTGCAAGTCAATGGACAAAGGATATATGGTGCGCCCCCTCCACGATGGGTTGGAGAAGCTTCTCCAAATGGCTTAGAGATTTTGATTGTCAATATTCGCCAGATTATACAGTCATGGCCAAAAGTATTGAGAATGAGACAAATAGTAATTTTTCCAAAGTTTACTGCTTCATTTTTTGTAATGGCAATTTGCATATACTCCTGAATGTCAAAGAGTGATCAGCTTAACAGCAATTACTGTACTTGCAAAGTCAATATTTGCCCAGAAAATGAACTTTAACCCCCAAAACACATTTCAACATCATTGCAGTCCTGCCTTAAAAGGAGCAGCTAACATCGTTTTAGTGATTGATCCATTAACACAGGTGTGGGTGTTGATAAGGACAGGGCTGGCGATCAATCAGTCATGATTAAGTAAGAATGACATCACTGGACACTTTAAAAGGACGCTGGTTCTTGGTATCATTGTTTCTCTTCAGTTAACCATGGTTATCTCTAAAGAAACACGTGCAGCCATCATTGCACTGCACAAAAATGGCCTAACAGGGAAGAGTATCGCAGCTACAAAGATTGCACCTCAGTCAACAATCTATCTCATCATCAAGAACTTCAAGGAGAGAGCTTCCATTGTTGTCAAGGAGGCTCCAGGGCGCCCAAGAAAGACCAGCATGCGCCAGGACCGTATCTTAAAACTGTTTCAGCTGCGGGATCGGACTACCAGCAGTGCCGAGCTTGCTCAGGAATGGCAGCAGGCTGGTGTGAGTGCTTCTGCATGCACTGTGAGGCGGAGACTCTTTGAGCAAGGGCTGGTTTCAAGGAGGGCAGCAAAGAAGCCACTTCTCTCCAGAAAAAAACATCAGGGACCGACTTATATTCTGCAAAAGGTACAGGGAGTGGACTGCTGAGGACTGGGGCAAAGTCATTTTCTCTGATGAATCCCCTTTTCGATTGTTTGGGACATCTGGAAAACAGCTTATTCGGAGAAGAAGAGGTGAGCGCTACCACCAGTCTTGTCTCATGCCAACTGTAAAGCATCCTGAAACCATTCATGTGTGGGGTTGCTTCTCAGCCAAGGGAATCGGCTCACTCACAGTCTTGCCTAAAAACACAGCCATGAATAAAGAATGGTACCAGAATGTCCTCCAAGAGCAACTTCACCCAACCGTCCAAGAGCAGTTTGGCGCCCAAAAATGCCTTTTCCAGCATGATGGAGCACCTTGCCATAAAGCAAAGGTGATAACAAAATGGCTCATGGAACAAAACATAGAGATTTTGGGTCCATGGCCTGGAAACTCCCCAGATCTTAATCCCATTGAGAACTTGTGGTCAATCATCAAGAGACGGGTGGACAAACAAAAACCAACAAATTCTGGCAAAATGCAAGCATTGATTATGCAAGAATGGACTGCTATCAGTCAGGATTTGGTCCAAAAGTTGATTGAGAGCATGCCAGGGAGAATTACAGAGGTCTTGAAGAAGAAGGGGCAACACTGCAAATATTGACTTGCTGCATTAACTCATTCTAACTGTCAATATAACCTATTGGTACTCATAATATGATTGCAATTATATTTCTGTATGTGATATAAACATCAGACAAACACTAATAAAAACCAGAGGCCAGCAGATCATGGGAAAATATAATTTTGGTGTCATTCTCAAAACTTTTGGCCATGACTGTATAGCAAGAGAAGACTTCTTGATTAGTGTTGAGCCACCCCCGTAATGTTTGGGTTCGGTTCGGTTCGGTTCGTCGAACACCGGTATGTTGGCCGAACTGTTCGTCGAACTGTTTGTCGAACACCGTCGAACGCCGTTAAAACCAATGTCAGGCAAACAAAAACACATAGAAACACATAGAAAACACCTTCAAAGGTGTCCAAAAGCTGACAAACTGCTCAGAAGACACAATTAACACATGGAAAAGTGACAAGTACATATAGTCATGCGAAAAGAATAGAGGTGGAGGAGTAAAAGGAGGGGGAGACACAGATATAGGCATGTCATGCCATTCTAAAATCAAGAAAGGCTGGAGTAAAAATCTAAAATCAGCCTACCAACACCCAGACGTTGTGACAAGAAAATTAAAAAATGAAATATATTTAGGTAGAATGGTGGTTCCATTCAGAACACTTTCCTTACAAGACATAGTGATATCCCCGTTGTGAGTTGTGCAAAAAAGGGGACCCAATACATTCGGACTAATCCACCATTTGTCATATCGAAGGGGCAGGTCAGTAAACGACAACATCGACACGGAACCAAGTACAGTAGTATATACTGTACATCCTTTGACAAGTCAATCAGGTGGATCAAGAAGATGGGAAGGGTAACGGTGGTGATTTACTTTGAAATGTCTGGGAAATGTGAGCCACACAGCTGAGGAGTTGTGGTCAGCTCTGGAGACCCAGTTTCATGAATGGTTGTCTCCACTGAACCTGCAACCAGGGAAGGCCGTGTGCGACAATGCTGCAAACCTGGGTGCGGCCCTTCGCCAGGGCAATGTCACATACGTGCCTTGTATGGCCAAAACAGACATTGATGCGGCGTTCCGGTTACTTACTACCTGTGCCTCCAAATAGTGTCCACCTATTGGCCTGCTTCTGGGAAGGAGCATACTATATAGATCGCTGTTTGCCCATGGGGTGGTCCAGATCCTGCTCACTATTTGAGACATTTAGTTGCTTCCTCGAATGGGTTGTAATGGGCATTTCTAAGGGGGCACATATTATCCATTACCTCGACAACTTCTTATGCCTGGGCCCAAAAGATTTGCCACAGTGTGAATACACGCGGTAGTCCACCTGTGAGAAGGAGAGAGCTGGAGGGAGAGCAGACACCACAGAGCCGAAGGGTTAGATGGAGAACGGAAGAAGAAAAGAGGGCGAGGGAGGTAAGGGAGTACAGTGGAAGGCTGACCTGAGCTCCCCCACGTTCCTGCTGGGGGGGAACAGCCCTGGGAAGAAAAGCCACTTGCGCATCCCTTTGAGGTTACGGGCGCGAGTGGGCAGAGGTACTATGCTGAAGTGCGAAGCCGACACGGCCAGTCCGTTCCTGCCCGTGCGACCTCCGTGTCACCGGGTTTGTGCCAGAGCCGCGGTGGATCCTGATGGCCAGCCCCCCTCTCCCAATACTGGTGCCTGTCCTCTGGTGGGTCGAGCTCTCCCGTGGTGGGGGGGAGTAACATCTGCAGAAGAAAGACCATCTTCCAGCCAAACTAAGATGTCTACTTCTTTTCGTGGACAATGTGATACGATCCCTTTCTTATGGACACGCCCATCTCTACAAATTCCAGATGAGGCACAAAAACAGCAGGTGCTTCAATGGATATCAAGTGCTCCTTCAAGTGGGCTCTTCTCCACCTCAACTTCAACATCACAAATACTCCAGTCCTCAGATGTGTCACCCCAATCGCACTTGCTTCCTCACAGCTCCCAAGTCTCCAGCTGCCCGTCTGAGTATGGGGTAACACAGATGGTTGAGTCTGCACAGCTGTTTACTCATACTATAGCCAGGGAAACGGAGGTCTGCTCCAGAGCTTCTGTTAATCCAGACGAGGAAATGATCTGCACTGATGCCCAGAATCTTTATGAGTCGGATCCAGGACCAGATGAAGAACGTTCTGAGCATAATGTAGACCCTCGTTCCCAAACTGTAACTCCTGTTGGTGGAGACAATGATGAAGACAATGATGAGACTCAAATACCTGATTGGAGCGACAACTTGAGTTTTCGGTCAGGGCAGGAAGAGGTTGACTCTGAGACGACGGGTGTGAGAACACACAGGGTGATGATGACTAGGTTGGAGATCCCACTTACTGTCAACCCACAGTCAGCCAGTCGATGAGGTCAGCAGAGGAGATTGAGGAGGATGCTATTGATGACTAGTGTTGAGCCACCCCCGTAGTGTTCGAGTTCGGTTCGGTTCGTCGAACACCCGTGTGTTCGCCGAACTGTTCGTCGAACTGTTCGTCGAACACCTTCGAACACCGTTAAAACCAATGGCAGGCAAACAAAAACACATAGAAACACATAGAAAACACCTTCAAAGGTGTCCAAAAGCTGACAAACTGCTCAGAAGACACAACTAACACATGGAAAAGTGACAAGTACATATAGTCATGCGAAAAGAAAAGAGGTGGAGGAGTAAAAGGAGGGGGAGACACAGATATAGGCATGTCATGCCCTTCTAAAATCCAAAAAGTGAGAAGCCGAGACGGCCAGTCCGCTCCTGCCCGTGCCACCTCCGTGTCGCCGGGTTTGTGCCAGAGCCGCGGTGAACCCTGACGGCCAGCCCCCCTCTCCCAATACTGGTGCCTGTCCGCTGGTGGGTCGAGAGAGCCCCCCTGTGGTGGAGGCAGCTCTAAGCTTTTTAATTTAAATTGTCCCTCTAATTTGAATGAATACACTTTAAATCCATTTACAAGGATCTATTGGAGGGCAAGTCTCATGCCAGCAGCCGCGTAATTCCAGCTCCAGTAGCGTCCACTAAAGCTGCTGCAGTTAAAAAGCTTTTATAAGGATCGAGCTCGGCTGTCCACCGCAAGGCATCCTAGTGCCAGTCCCAGCCCCTATGCCTTGGGGTGCCTCCTGATGCTCTTCACTAAGTATCCCGTGGTCCCGAAGCATTTCCTTTGAAAAAATTAAGTGTCCAAACTACAGGTGGTGTAGCTTGCTTAACAGCCGGGATAATCCGCTGACTAGCAGACACTGCTACTAGGCACAAAGTATTTCCTGGGCTAGATGCAGTTAAAAATTTGTAAGTAGATACTCTCGTTGGATGCTGAGAAAGCATTCCATAGAGTCTCCTGGCACGCCATATATGATTCTCTTAAAAAGCTTGGGGTAGGGGTCTAGGGGACCCTTTTATAGCCAAAATCACGGCCCTGTATCACAATACGTCACCTAGGCTGAAGATAAATGGAACTGTAGCACCGAGGGCTCGGTTGCTACAGACGTATTGCACCTCACCCAGAGGTGTGATATCTCACTCTCAGATAAGGATGGAGTGTGGATCAGGACCCGACACCTGCATGCATTACACCACATTGCCGTGGGGCAGGGCGACCAATATGCCCCTGAGATGGGCACGACAGTCCCTGTCCCTGCCTGGAGTGGGGGGAGGGAACACTGAGGAAGGGGAACCCTGCAGTGCAGGAGCAGGGAGGAAGCAGTTCCTGGGTGCATTGAGAAGGGAGTATAAAAGGTGGGCACCATCTTAGTTCAGTGCAGAGAAGTCTGAGCAGAAGTGGCAGGGAGCAGGGGCTCTGCATGAGCTCTGCTCCGGAGGCGGGCCTAGTAACAGAGGCCCAGGCCTGCAAGAGGGAGAAGGAAGGAAGAGGAGCGGAGAAGGCTCCAGGAACGAGGAATGAAGGGATCCCAGGGGTGCGGACGGGCGAGTCGCCACCGCACGCCCGAATCCACCTGCGTGGAGGGGTCAGGCCAAAGGGGGAGACCGGTCCCCGAACTAGTGGAGGCAGGAAACGACCCTCAGCTAGAAACCGGAGGCTCTGACATTTTATGTGGCGCAGCCCCTTGCTCCACCCGCTAGGAAGGCACCACATAGGGTCAGGGAAACTGGCGCCAAGTTTACCAAGAGGAGGCCCGAGGCAGCCGGACAGAAGTGTTGGTAAGAAAGGCCAGACAAAGGACACACAAAGGGGGTCCTGTGAAGCGCTCCAAAGTTATCTGGGAGTTGTCTGAGCCCCTCACCTGGTGATCACAGTACGACGTGGGCAGCCGTTACCTGCAGACGTGGTCTGGATAATAAGAACTGTGAGTAAAGGCCCTGAACTGCATCACTGACTCCGTGTCGTTACTGCTGCTGCCCTGCACCATCACCCCCATCCTCCGCATACACTGCCCTGAGGCTATACTCCTCCCGTGGGGAGTTATGCTACGCTCTGCTGCACCCACAACACCAGCCTTAGCGGTCTGCCCTGTAGCGGCGGTTCACTCTGACCGCAATCCACGGGTGGCGTAGTCGGACATTTAAACATCAAAACCACATAAATAGTTCCGCCACTGGTTTGACCGCCCTGAGCCACGGAACCGGATCGCCGCCACGAAGACTACAACCACCAGCATCCACCAAAAAGGGTCCGGCTCCGGGTGTCCCAAGGCCCAGGGGGTGCGTCAGAACATTTTCATCACCTTTCACAATCACCAATGGGACAAGGCAGGGATGTCCTCTGTCCCCTCTCTTATACATCCTAGTGACGGAGCACCTGCTCTCATCAATTCGCCATAACCCCAATATTAGGTGGATTGAGGTGGGAGGCACCGAGTACAAGTGCTCTCTATTTGCTGATGATGTCCTAGTATATATCACTCAATCACATATATCCATCCCTGCTGTTATGGCTGAAATAGATCACTTTGTTACATGGTAAAATTTTAAAATCAATGCAGCGAAGTCTGAGGCCCTCGATGTCTCCCTCCCTAAATCCATATAGGATTCCATCCAGTCCAACTTTCCCTTTGCCTGGCCCTCACAGGGTATCAAATACTTAGGAATTCCTATTCATAGAGACCTCTCCCATCTATGTTATCTTAATTTTGGGCCCTTTATTGAACAATTCCATACAGACCACGGTTGGCAAGTTGGAACTGTGAGATTCACTACGTGCACCACTGGTATTTTGTGGAAAAGCACATGTAAGATTCTGCAACAGTCTCTGCTGATACTCCTGCATGCGTGCATCCCTTTCTATGGCAGGAATAATTTCTGCAAATTTACTTTTGTACCGGGGATCTAACAGTGTGGCAACCCAGTAGTCAGGATTATTTCTAATTCTCACAATTCGAGGGTCATGTTGCAGGTAGTGCAGCAAGAAGGCACTCATGTGTGTTGCGCATCCAGGAGCACCAAGTCCCTGTTGTGTTGGTGGCGAGGTAACAATCATGCTTCCTTCCTCTGTCCTCTCCCCCCAACCTCGCACAACAGAAATGTGATCAAGGTCTCCCTCATCTGATGAGTCTTCCATCAGTTCGTCCTCCACTTCTTCCTGGGCTCCTGCACCTTCCTCACTAGTTTGGCTGCTACCATGCGCCCTGGTAAAATCATCTCCCCCACCCTCACATGCCTGCCGCCCTGGTGCTGCCGACCGTCTGGACCTTGCAGATGTTAGCCCTTCCGCATACAACTCCTCCTCCTCTACTTCCTCCACCTCCTCTTGTGCCACCACCTGACTCCGAATTCTGTTTAACATGTGCTCCAGCATGTAAATCACCGGAATAGTCATGCTGATAATGGCATCGTCAGCACTAAACATCTTCGTCGCCATTTCAAAACTGTGCAGAAGGGTGCATAGGTCCCTGATCTGAGACCACTCCTCCAGCGTGATTTGCCCCACCTCTGAATCTCGCTGGCCCAGGCTATACGTCAGAACGTATTGCACCAGGGCTTGTCGGTGCTGCCACAGTCGCTGCAACATGTGCAGAGTTGAATTCCACCGGGTAGGCACATCGCATTTTAGCCGGTGAAGTGGCAGGCCCAACGACTTCTGTAGAGATGTAAGTCGCTGAGCTGCGGGATGCGAACGGCGGACGTGAGCACACCGCGACCGTGCCCTCTGCAGAAGGCCATCTAGTCTGGGATAGTGGGCTAAAAATTGCTGGACAACCAGGTTCAACACGTGAGCCATACAAGGCACGTGTGTGACATTGCCCCGGCGAAGGGCCGCACCCAGGTTTGCAGCATTGTCGCACACGGCCTTCCCTGGTTTCAGGTCCAGTGGAGACAACCATTCATGAAATTGGTTCTCCAGAGCTGACCACAACTCCTCAGCTGTGTGACTCACATTTCCCAGACATTTCAATGTAAAAACCGCCTGATGACGTTGAGCCCTACTGCCAGCATAGTAAGGAGGTGTGCAGGATCCCTTCTGCGCAGTTAGAAAGCTTGTGGCATGACCAGACAGGCTTTGGGTGCAGGTGGAAGACCGAGAGGAGGTTGAGGAGGCAGAAGCAGTGGAGGAAAAATGATATAAAGAGGATTGACGCACAACTCGTGGGGACGGCAAGACTTGGACAGCAGCCCCTTGTCCTGCTGTCACCATAGTTACCCAGTGCCCAGTCAGCGACATGTAACGCCCCTGTCCATGCCTACTCGTCCAAGTGTCTGTGGTGAAATGCACCCTGTCACACACAGAGTTTCTCAAAGAAGCGGTGATGTTGTGTGCGACATGCTGGTGGAGCGCAGGCACACCTTTCTTTGAGAAGTAGTGCCGACTGGGCATCTGGTACTGGGGCACTGCGACGGACATAAGGTCTCGAAAATTCCCTGTGTCCACCAGGCGGAAAGGCAGCATTTCTGTAGCCCAGAGCTTGCAGATGGTGAAATTCAACCTCTTAGCTTTCTCATGGCTAGGAGGAAATGGTCTTTTACTTGTCCACATCTGAGGGACCGAGGGCTGGCTATTGTGCTTAGACGGGGTTGATAAGGGTGTCCCCGGCAAACTGCCGGTCTGTGAGGAAGATGCAGGCGGACATGTTAGGTTGCCTTGATCCAAAGGTGGTGCTATCGATGTCGGACAGCGCTCAAGACCAGCTGGTGTTACCACCTCCAAAGAAAATGATGACCTGCCAATCACGCTGGCTGTTGCGGGTAAAGAGGTGGTAGGTCTGCGCCCCAAAACAGGTGTGACTGCTGTCCCCCCAGTCACAGAGGATGAAGAGGCCGCGGATGCACAAGATATGGCAGACGGTGGTTGGCCCGGCCGGCTAGACCGCATTGTAGCACACTGAGCTTCCCACTGCAACTTATGCTTCATGTCCATGTGCCGGTTCATGCATGAAGTACTCAAACTATGTATTTTTTGGCCTCTACTTAGCTTTTGCTGACAAATGTTACAGATAACACGAGTTGGGTCATCTTTATCGATCTGAAATAATGCCCAGGCTATGCAAGGCTTAGCACCCATGCGACCTGAAGAGCCACCACGACTTGTGGTGAGAGGAAGAGTTGTGTTTGAGGATGCAGTTGTTGACGTGCTTCCAGTACTACGTCTCTGTCCAGGAAGGCGCAACCTGACCTCGTCGTCACTAGCATCTTCCTCCACCTCCTCTGCTGACCTCATCTCTTGGCTGACTGTGGGTTGACAGTAAGTGGGATCTCCGACCTCATCATCATCACCCTGTGCGTTATCACACCCGTCGTCCTCAGAGCCAACCTGTTCCTGCCCTGACAAAAAACTAAAGTTGTCGCTCCAATCAGGTATTTGAGTCTTATCATCGTCTTCCTCATTGTCTCCACCAACAGGAGTTACAGTTTGGGAATGAGGGTCTACATTATGGTCAGAACCTTCTGCGTCTGGTCCTGGATCCGACTCATAAAGATTCTGGGCATCAGTGCAGATCATTTCCTCGTCTGGATTCACAGAAGCGCTGGAGTCGACCTCTGATTCCCAGGCTATAGTATGAGTAAACAGCTCTGCAGACTCAACCATCTGTTCTACCTCATACTCAGACGGGCAGCTGGAGATTTGGGAGCTGTGAGGAAGCAAGTGCGATTTGGGTGACACCTTTGAGGACTGGAGTATTTGTGATGTTGAAGTTGATGTGGAGGAGAGCCCACTTAAAGGAGCACTTGATATCCGTTGAAGCACCTGCTGTTTTTGTGCCTCATCTGGAATTTGTAGCGATTGGCGTGGCCGTAAGAAAGGGATCTTATCACATTGTCCGCTAAAAGAAGTAGACATTTTAGTTTGGCTGGAAGATGGTCTTTCTTCTGCACCTACCCCACGGACACAACCTTTTTTCCCCTTCCCAACACGCCTATTCCCCTTTCCACCAGCAGCAGGCCTTTTTCCACTCATTTTGGTGGTTAACTAATTCACAACTCTGGAGTTGTTTGCACAAAAAAACAATGGATGGTAACCGAGCAGAGCTGAGTGGCCAAACTGTGGTATTAGGCCAAAACTATTGGCTGGGTTAGATGCAGAAAAAAATTATATTCAATTTGCAACCTGATGGAGGTCAGTATAGATGGACTAATAGACCAGGTCCCACACACTGCTAGAAGCCCAAATATTTTTTCAGAGCTAGATGCAGAAAAAAATTATTTTTAATTTGCAACCTGATGGAGGTCAGTATAGATGGACTAATAGACCAAGTCCCACACACCGCTAGAAGCCCAAATATTTTTTCAGAGCTAGATGCAGAAAAAAATTATTTTTAATTTGCAACCTGATGGAGGTCAGTATAGATGGACTAATAGACCAAGTCCCACACACCGCTAGAAGCCCAAATATTTTTTCAGAGCTAGATGCAGAAAAAAATTATATTCAATTTGCAACCTGCTGGAGGTCAGTATAGAAGGACTAATAGAACAAGTCCCACACACTGCTAGAAGCCCAAATATTTTTTCAGAGCTAGATGCAGAAAAAAATTATTTTTAATTTGCAACCTGATGGAGGTCAGTATAGATGGACTAATAGACCAAGTCCCACACACTGCTAGAAGCCCAAATATTTTTTCAGAGCTAGATGCAGAAAAAAATTATTTTTAATTTGCAACCTGATGGAGGTCAGTATAGATGGACTAATAGACCAAGTCCCAAACACCGCTAGAAGCCCAAATATTTTTTCAGAGCTAGATGCAGAAAAAAATTATATTCAATTTGCAACCTGCTGGACGTCAGTATAGAAGGACTAATAGAACAAGTCCCACACACTGCTAGAAGCCCAAATATTTTTTCAGAGCTAAATGAAGAAAAAAATTATTTTTAATTTGCAACCTGATGGAGGTCAGTATAGATGGACTAATAGACCAAGTCCCACACACTGCTAGAAGCCCACATATTTTTTCTGAGCTAGATGCAGAAAAAAATTATTTTTAATTTGCAACCTGATGGAGGTCAGTATAGATGGACTAATAGACCAAGTCCCACACACCGCTAGAAGCCCAAATATTTTTTCAGAGCTAGATGCAGAAAATTTTTTTATTCAATTTGCAACCTGATGGAGGTCAGTATAGATGGACTAATAGACCAAGTCCCACACACTGCTAGAAGCCCAAATATTTTTTCAGAGCTAGATGCAGAAAAAAATTATTTTTAATTTGCAACCTGATGGAGGTCAGTATAGATGGACTAATAGACCAAGTCCCACACACTGCTAGAAGCCCAAATATTTTTTCAGAGCTAGATGCAGAAAAAAATTATTTTTAATTTGCAACCTGATGGAGGTCAGTATAGATGGACTAATAGACCAAGTCCCACACACTGCTAGAAGCCCAAATATTTTTTCAGAGCTAGATGCAGAAAAAAATTATATTCAGTTTGCAACCTGATGGAGGTCAGTATAGATGGACTAATAGAATGATGCTATGCCCAAAAGATTTTACTTCACTAGGTGCAGTAAAAAAATTGGTATTATATACACAGGTGGTATATCTTGCAACACAGATAGGCTACTCCACTGACTAACACACTCTGCAATAGGCCAAAAAGGATTAGCTTTGCTAGATTCAGCCAAATGCTGTGAAAAAAACTTGCACAGCACTGGCACAGACCTGCCTGGCAAAAACTGATAGGAACTGATGTAACCTAGTCCTGAAAAGGACTCCAATTACAATTAGTCTTTACTCCCACAATCTATCTATTTAAGAGCACAGACCTGCCTGATAAAAGTCGTAGGAAATGCTGTAACCTAGTCCTTAAAAGGACTGCAATCACAACTATTCCCTACTCCCAAGTTATCTGTATATTTGTGCGAAAATTGGCTTGAAATTAACAAGGTATAGCGCACACAGCAACAGCGGTGCCGTCTAACACGCAGCTGCAGCAGTGAGAAAATGGTGGCGACGGGGAAAATGGCTTGGTCTTATAGGGCAAGGACATGTGACATACACTGCCAATCACACATGCCCTTGCTTGTGTGAAAAAAAGCACTTCGCTCCGTGTGTGCGCTGCTGATAGGCTGACAGATTGCACCTCCCCACTGCAAATGCGGGAAAGAGAAAAAAAAATGGAGATCTTCATTGTTCCTGCAGAGATCCATCCCCTGCCCCTCCCCCCGCCCCGCTGTACACTCAAACTGCGTATTAACATTAATTTTCATCATTACTGAGAAAAAATGCAGTTATGATTTTGGTGCACGAACAGTTATCGAACATAACCTCGAACAGCCGAATTTTTCTCAAATTGTTCGTGTTCGCCGACCGGCTCGAACACCGCCCAAAACAGCTCGAATTTGAGATTGGCGAACAGTTCGAGTAGAACAACGCTCATCTCTATTGATGACAAGGTTAGGCTGCGCCTTCCTGGATAGAGACGGAGTACTGGAATCACGTCAACAACTGCATCCTCAACCACAACTCTGCCTCTGACCACAAGTCGTGGTGGCTCTTCAGGTCGCATGGGCTCTAAGCCTTGCATAGCCAGGGCATTTTTTCAGATCGATAAGGATGACCCAACTCGTGTTATCTGTAATATTTGTCACCAAAAGATAAGTAGAGGCCAAAAAATCCATAGTTTGAGTACTTCATGCATGAACCGTCACATGGATATGAAGCATAAGTTGCAGTGGGAAACTCACTGTGCTACAATGCGGCCTAGCGGGCCGGGGCCAACCACCGTCTGCCCCATCTTGTGCATCCGTGGCCTCTTCATCCTCTGTGACTGGGGGGACAGCAGTCACACATGTTTTTGGACGCAGACCTGCCACCTATTTAGCCGCAACAGCCAGTGTGATTGGCAGGTCATCATTTCATTTGGAAGTGGAAACACCAGCTGGTGTTGAGCACTGTCCGACATCGAGAGCACCACCTTTGGATCAAGGCAACCTAACTTTTCCGCCTGCATCTTCCTCACAGACCGGCAGTTTGCCGGGGACACCCTTCTCAACCCCGTCTAAGCACAACAGCAAGCCCTCGGTCCCTCAGATGTGGACAAGTAAAAGACCATTTCCTCCTAGCCATGACAAAGCTAAGAGGTTGAATTTCACCATCTGCAAGCTCTTGGATACAGAAATGCTGCCTTTCCGCTTGGTGGACACAGAGTATTTTCGAGACCTTATGTCTGTCGCAGTGCCCCAGTACCAGATTCCCAGTCGGCACTACTTCTCAAAGAAAGTTGTGCTTGCGCTCCACCAGCATGTCGCACACAACATCACCGCTTCTTTGAGAAACTCTGTGTGAGACAGGGTGCATTTCACCACAGACACTTGGACAAGTAGGCATGGACAGGGGCGTTACATGTCGCTGACTGGGCACTGGGTAACTATGGTGACAGCAGGACAAGGGGCAGCTGTCCAAGTCTTGCCGTCCCCACGAGTTGTGCCTCAATCCTCTTTATCTAGAAGTTCCTCCACTGCTTCTGCCTCCTCAACCTCCTCTCGGTCCTCCACCTGCACCCAAAGCCTGTCTGGTAATGCCACCCACTTTCTAAATGCGCAGAAGGAAACCTGCACACCTCCTTACTACGCTGGCAGCAGGGCTCAACGGCATCAGGTGGTGTTTACTTTGAAATGTCAGGGAAATGTGAGCCACACAGCTGAGGAGTTGTGGTCAGCTCTGGAGACCCAGTTTCATGAATGGTTGTCACCACTGAAACTGCAACCAGGGAAGGCCGTGTGCGACAATGCTGCAAACCTGGGTGCGGCCCTTCGCCGGGGCAATGTCACACACGTGCCTTGTATTACTCACGTGTTGAACCTGGTTGTACAGCAATTTTTCGCCCACTATCCCTGACTAGATGGCCTTCTGCAGAGGGCACGGTCGCTGTGTGCTCACTTCCGCCATTAGCATCCCGCAGCTCAACGACTTACATCTCTACAGAAGTCCTTGGGCCTGCCAGTTCACCGGCTGAAATGAGATGTGCCGACACCGTGGAATTCAACTCTGCACGTATTGCAGCGACTGTGGCAGCACCGAAATGCCCTGGTGCAATACGTTCTGATGCATAGCCTGGGCCAACGAGATCCAGAGGTGGGGCAAATCACGTTGCAGGAGTGGTCTCAGATCAGGGACCTATGCACCCTTCTGCACAGTTTTGAAATGGCGACGAAGATGTTTAGTGCTGACGATGCCATTATAAGCATGACTATTCCGGTGATTTACATGCTGGAGCACACGTTAAACTGAGTTCTAAGTCAGGTGGTGGGACAAGAGGAGGTGGAGGAAGTAGAGGAGGAGTTGTATGCGGAAGGGCTAACATCTGCAAGGTCCAGACGGTTGGCAGCACCAAGGCGGCAGGCATGGGAGGGTGGGGGAGAGGGATTAACCAGGGCGCATGCTAGCAGCCAAACTGTTGAGGAAGGTGCAGGAGCCGAGGAAGAAGTGGAGGACGAACTGGCGATGGGCATGGAAGACTCATCAGATGAGGGAGACCTTGATCACATTTCTGTTGTGCGTGGTTGGGGGGAAAGGGCAGAGGAAGGAAGCATGTTTCTTACCTCGCTACCAACACAACAAGGACTTGGTCCTCCTGGATGCGCAAGACAAATGAGAGCCTTTTGCTGCACTACCTGCAACATGACCCTCGGATTGTCTGAATTCGAAGTAATCCCGACTACTGGGTTGCCACACTCTTAGATCCCCGGTACAAAAGTAAATTTGCCGAAATAATTCCTGCCATAGAAAGGGATTCACACATGCAGGAGTATCAGCTGAGGCTGTTGCAGAATCTTACATGTGCTTTTCCACAAAACACCAGTGGTGCACGTAGTAAATCTCACAGTTCTAGCTTGCCAACCGTGGGACTGTCGAGTCTTCATCACTCAAACCGTAACAGTAACACAGTATCTGCTGGTAACAGCAATTTTGTGGAATTGTTTCACCACTTTTTTAGCCCATCCTTTGCAAGGCCACAGGAGACAAGAAGTCTGACACATAGTCAACGCCTAGAGAGGATGGTACAGGAGTATCTCCAAGTGAACATCGAAGCCATGACTGTGTCACTGGACCCTTGCTCATTTTGGGCTTCTAATCTGGAAAAATGTCCGGAGCTCACCACTCACGCCTTGGAGATCTTGTCATGCCCTGCATCCAGCGTTCTCTCTGAACGTTTGTTCAGCGCTGCTGGTGGTGTGCTGACAGATAAGCCCATGCGGCTGTCCACTGAGAATGTAGACAGACTCACGTTCATAAAGATGCACAAATCATGGATCCCCAAGGACTTTTCAACCACTGTGTCATCCTGGGGAGACTAAAAGCTTGAGTATTTGGTAAAATCACCTCACCAACCATTTTAAGCAACTCTGGGGCAATTGATGCCACTTAAGTGGTGTCTGTGCCACAATTTTTGGAAAAAATGGAGACTCTTTTTGGAGTCCCCTTGCTGTATTTTACGTGTCGTTGGCATCGTCAATTCCAGGAGGGTTGGGTCCCCCCCCCCTTTTAACCGTAAGAAACTACATACACTATGGCTTGGGGTAACACAGATGGTTGAGTCTGTAGAGGTGCTTACTCAGAGGTCTGCTCTAAAGCTTCAGTGTCTGCTAGTCAGCGTAGTAGCCCAGCTCTGAAGCAAGCTACACCGCCTGCGTATCTAATAAGAATTTTTAACTGCACCTAGCCTAGGCAGACTGTGGGGAACTCCAACCAAACCTAGACGCTCAGTCCCACTACCGCCCCCTTTCCTTGACAATACAATAGTGTAACTCTTACAACTGGATGGGTGAGGATCGGACACAGCTTTATTAACTGTTTATACTCATTCCATTAGAAAGGCATTTTATTTCTAAAATAATTCAGCTTGTTGCAGCATGCCCTGGGTCTCCACACCGGCAAGTTGGCCAACAAGTGTAACTCTCCAACAAGTCCTATCTATTTCCAGGCCACGGAGGATCCTGCGTACTTGTATGCAGGACTCTGACCCCCATCCATCACTCTTAGCGCTTGTTCCACACCGTCCTGGAGTCCTGACAGGAATATGTCCAGTCCAATATCCATTAAGTGAACACCGTCGGGCCGTATGAGGCCTGCTTTATCTCCTTCCAGTTGTCGGTGTCGTATCACTACCCGCCTTGTCCGTTCGATGGCCGTGATGTGTCGCGCACCTTGCCATACCGCTATCGGCACAATCTCTGACCATACTATAGATAGTTTTGTGAAAAATTCTCTGAAACGCTCAGTGTCTAGTTTCATTATTGCCATTAGTTATGGGCTCTTGTGATGACCTAGGTCGTTTCCCCCGGCCTGTATAACTAAGATGACCGGACCTCTTGCCTCTCTCCCTACCTTGATTACCTCCATTAGTACCTGTGGCCATTGCAGGCCTCTAATACCTCTCCAGTTGAAATATATATTATGAAACTCTAACTTCCTCCCACCTGGGCGGACTTTCGCCATTTTTTCTGCCCAATATATATACGAGTGGCCTATCACCCACACTGTTGGCTTAGCGTCACCTGTAAAAGTAACAAACCACGTTAGGATAACAAGTCCGGTCTTATGTATCTCGCCATCTCCCTATCCTTTGAACTTCAGTTTCTGACAGTCCTGCTCTTGCTGCTTCCGTGGCCGCGCCTATGCGGAATGAGTGTGTCCCGTAATCTTTGGGGTGGTTCCCTGCTGATGTTAGGCATTTATTAAATATAACTTGGAACTGGTATCTTGATAATGGCGTTCCTTCAATGTGTGAAAGGAAGAAATTACTTTGTGATCTGATGGTTATATATGTTTTTACTATTGTTACCCGACTCAGTGTACCGTTTGTGGGTTGTTGAAGTACCCAAGTGCCCCTGCCCGCTGGAACCGTTTTCAATTTGCGTATGCGTAGACATATTGTATTATTGGCTATGACTACGTCCTGCTGTAATAAGCCTCCACTAGTGGTAATTTTGGATTGAGGGAGTAATTCGCTTATGCATAGCGCCCCGATGAAGGCGATCGCAAATGCAGTAGACAGTAGTGTTGGTTCAAATTGTGAGTGTCATGTTAATGGTGTTAGGGATATGATGTGAGAAATCAGTTTTAGTGACAAGGGACGGGACGTCTACACTCCTGACTTGGCTGACCCCTTTTCCACCCTTTTATGGATTGTCTGATGATGAATCTCTTTGTCACATCTCCCCAATTCAGTAGTTGGAAGCGAAATGCTACTCCGGTCAGACACCGCTGCACTGACGCCCCTGATATGCCCCTCATCATTAGCTGGTGGAGAAATTCTATGGTGACTTGTAATCTGGCTTTTTCACATTGGTCAACCTGTCTGCCTGCTACTAGTCGTGTCCACTCTTCCCATGCCTTACCGTATACTTGCCACGTCGACGGGGCAACTGACGCTCTGATAAATGGCATCAACTATTCGCCACTAGATCCCATAAGGAGGGAGGGCAACTGTTGCCCGATGGGTGGGCACTGGGGAGGAGCTCTGTGAAAATCTGCCAATTGAATTGTGATAAAGCGTTAGCAGCAGCTTTAGACCCCTCAGCATTGTGGCTAGCGCGGACCAATGCATTGTGTTTTAGGCATAGGAATGCTAGCCGGAGTAGTAGGCCTAGCACTGGGAGAGACGATGATGCCATCTTATAATGCAGTGCTCTAGGCTGGTGTTTTTTGTAATTGAGCGTATATTTTTGTTAGCAAGGCGCGCGTCCCACATTTCTTTTGCTACCACTATTGGGAAGAAAAATTATTTTCCGGGCTAGATGCAGCTAAAAATTATTATTAATTTCAAAGCTGGTGGAGCTTGGTATAGATGGCCTAATACAATGGGTAGCACACACTGCTACTATGCCCAAAATTATTTTCCGGGCTAGATGCAGCTAAAAAATATTATTAATTTAAAAGCTGGTGGAGCTTGGTATAGATGGCCTAATACAATGAGAACCACAAACTGCTACTATGCCCAAAATTATATTCCGGGCTAGATGTAGCTAAAAATTATTATTAATTTCAAAGCTGGTGGAGCTTGGTGTAGAGGGCCTAATACAATGAATACCACACACTGCTACTATCCCCAAAATTATTTTACAGGAAAGATGCAGCTAAAAATTATAAGTAATTTGAAAGCTGGTGAAGCTTAGTATAGATGGCCTAATAGAATGAGTACCACACACTGCTACTATGCCCAAAATTATTTTCCGGGCTAGAAGCAGGTAAAAATTATTATTAATTTCAAAGCTGGTGGAGCTTGGTAAAGATGGCCTAATACGATGAGTACCACACAATGCTACTATGCCCAAAATTATATTCCGGGCTAGATGCAGCTAAAAATGATTATTAATTTCAAAGCTGGTGGAGCTTGGTATAGATGGCCTAATAAAATGAGTACCACACACTGCTACTATGCCCAAAATTATTTTTCAGGCTAGATGAAGCTAAAAAGTATTATTAATTTCAAAGCTGGTGGAGCTTGGTATAGATGGCCTAATAGAATGAGTACCACACACTGCTACTATGCCCAAAATTATTTTCAGGGCTAGATGCAATTAAAAATTATTATTAATTTCAAAGCTGGTGGAGCTTGGTATAGATGGCCTAATGCAATGAGTACCACACACTGCTACTAGGCCCAAAATTATTTTCCGGGCTAGATGCAGCTAAAAATTATTATTAATTTAAAAGCTGGTGGAGCTTGGTATAGATAGCCTAATACAATGAGTACCACACACTGCTACTATGCCCAAAATTATATTCCAGGCTAGATGCAGCTAAAAAATATTATTAATTTCAAAGCTGGTGGAGCTTGGTATAGATGGTCTAATAAAATGAGTACCACACACTGCTACTATACCCAAAATTATTTTCAGGGCTAGATGCAACTAAAAATGATTATTAATTTCAAAGCTGGTGGAGCTTGGTATAGATGGCCTAATGCAATGAGTACCACACACTGCTACTATGCCCAAAATCATTTTCCGGGCTAGATGCAGCTAAAAATTATTATTAATTTCAAAGCTGGTGGAGCTTGGTATAGAGGCATAATACAAAGAGTACAACACACTGCTACTATGCCCAAACTTATTTTCCGGGCTAGATGTAGCTAAAAATTATTATTAATTTCAAAGCTGGTGGAGCTTGGTATAGATGGCTTAATACAATGAGTACCACTCACAGCTACTATGTCCAAAATTATTTTCCAGGCAAGATGTAGCAAAAAATTATTAGTAATTTGAAAGCTGGTGGAGCTTAGTATAGATGGCCTAATAGAATGAGTACCACACACTGCTAATAGGCCCAAAATTATTTTCCGGGCTAGATTCAGCTAAAAATTATTATCAATTTCAAAGCTGGAGGAGCCTGGTATAGATGGCCTAATACAATGAATTCCACACACTGCTACTATGCCCAAAATTATTTTCCGGGCTAGATGCAGCTAAAAATTATTATTAACTTCAAAGCTGGTGGAGCTTGGTATAGATGGCCTAATACAATGAGTACCACACACTGCTACTATGCCCAAAATTATTTTACAGGCAACATGCAGGTAAAAATTATTAGTAATTTGAAAGCTGGTGGAGCTTAGTATAGTTGGCCTCTTAGAATGAGTACCACACACTGCTACAGGCCCAAAATTATTTTCCAAGCAAGATGCAGCTAAAAATTATTAGTAATTTGAAAGCTGGTGGAGCTTAGTATAGATGGCCTAATAGAATGAGTACCACACACTGCTAATATGCTCAAAATTATTTTACAGTCAAGATGCAGCTAAAAATTATTAGTAATTTGAAAGCTGGTGGAGCTTAGTATAGATGGCCTAATAGAATGAGTACCACACACTGCTACTTTGCCCAATATTATTTTGCAGGCTAGATGCAGCTAAAAATTATTAGTAATTTGAAAGCTGGTGGAGCTTAGTATAGATGGCCTAATAGAATGAGTACCACAGACTGCTACTATGCCCAAAATTATTTTCCAGGCTAGATGCAGCTAAAAATTATTATTAATTTTAAAGCTGGTGGAGCTTGGTATAGATGGCCTAATACAATGAGTAGCACACACTGCAACTATGCCCAAAATTATTTTCTGGTCTAGATGCAGCTAAAAATTATTATTAATTTCAAAGCCGGTGAAGCTTAATATAGATGGCCTAATAGAATGAGTACCACACACTGCTACAGGCCCAAAATTATTTTCTAGGCAAGATGTAGCGAAAAATGATTAGTAATTTGAAAGCTAGTGTAGCTTAGTATAGATGGCCTAATAGAATGAGTACCACACACTGCTAATATGCCCAAAATTATTTTCCGGGCTAGATGCAGCTAAAAATTATCATTAATTTCAAAGCTGGAGGAGCTTGGTATAGATGGCCTAATACAATGAGTACAACACACTGCTACTATGCCCAAAATTATTTTCCGGACTAGATGCAGCTAAAAATTATTATTAATTTCAAAGCTGGTGGAGCTTGGTATAGATGGCTAATACAATGAGTACCACACACTGCTACTATGCCCAAAATTATTTTCCGGGCTAGATGCAGCTAAAAATTCTTATGAATTTCAAAGCAGTTGGAGCTTGGTATAGAAGTCCTAATACAATGAGTAACATACTCCTACTATGGCCAAAATTATTTTCTGGTCTAGATGCACCAAAAAATTAATATTAAATTCAAAGCAGGTGGAGCTTAGTATAGATGGCCTAATAGAATGAGTACCACACATTGCTACAGGCCCAAAATTAAATTCCAGGCAAGATGTAGATAAAAATTATTAGTAATTTGAAAGCTGGCGGAGCTTAGTATAGATGGCCTAATAGAATGAGTACCACACACTGCTACTATGCCCAAAATTATTTTACAGGCAAGATGCAGCTAAAAATTATTAGTTATTTGAAAGCTGGTGGAGCTTAGTATAGATGGCCTAATAGAATGAGTACCACACACTGCTAATATGCCCAAAATTATTTTACAGGCAAGAAGCAGCTAAAAATTATTAGTTATTTAAAAGCTGGCAGAGCTTAGTATAGATGTCCTAATAGATTGAGTACCACACACTGCTACTATGCCCAAAATTATTTTCCGAGCTACATGCAGCTAAAAATTTTTAATTAATTTCAAAGCTGGTGGAGCTTAGTATAGATGGCCTAATAGAATGAGTACCACACACTGCTACAGGCCCAAAATTATTTTTCAGGCAAGATGTAGCTAAAAATTATTAGCAATTTGAAAGCTGGTGGAGCTTAGTATAGATGGCCTAATAGAATGAGTACCACACACTGCTACAGGCCCAAAATTATTTTGAAGGCAAGATGCAGCTAAAAATTATTAGTAATTTGAAAGCTGGTGGAGCTTAGAATAGATGGCCTAATAGAATGAGTAAAACACACTGCTACTATGCCCAAAATTATTTTCCGGGCTAGATGCAGCTAAAAATTTTTATTAATTTCCGAGCTGGTGGAGCTTGGTATAGATGGCCTAATACAATGAGTACCACACACTGCTACTATGCCCAAAAAATATTTTCCGGGCTAGATGCAGCAGAAAATTATTGTTAATTTCAAAGCTGGTACAGCTTGGTATAGATTACATAATACAGTGGGTACCACACACTGCTACTATGCCCAAAAATTTTTTCCGAGCTACATGCAGCTAAAAATTATTATTAATTTCAAACCTGGTGGAGTTAAGTATAGATGGCCTAATAGAATGAGTACCACACACTGCTACAGGCCCAAAATTATTTTTCAAGCAAGATGTAGCTAAAAATTATTAGTAATTTGAAAGCTGGTGGAGCTTAGTATAGATGGCCTAATAGAATGAGTACCACACACTGCTACAGGCCCAAAATTATTTTGAAAGCAAGATGCAGCTAAAAATTATTAGTAATTTGAAAGCTGGTGGAGCTTAGAATAGATGGCCTAATAGAATGAGTACCACACACTGCTACTATGCCCGATATTATTTTCCGGGCTAGATGCAGCTAAAAATTATTATCAATTTCAAAGCTGGAGGAGCTTGGTATAGATGGCCTAATACAATGAATACCACACACTGCTACTATGCCCAAAATTATTTTCCGGGCTACATGCAGCTAAAAATTATTAGTAATTTGAAAGCTGGTGGAGCTTAGTATAGATGGCCTCATAGAATGAGTACCACACACTGCTAGAGGCCCAAAATTATTTTCCAGGCAAGATGCAGGTAAAAATTATTAGTAATTTGAAAGCAGGTGGAGCTTAGTATAGATGGCCTAATAGAATGAGTACCACACACTGCTACTATCCCCAAAATTATTTTCCAGGCTAGATGAAGCTAAAAATTATTATCAATTTCAAAGCTGGAGGAGCTTGGTATAGATGGCCTAATACAATGAATACCACACACTGCTACTATGCCCAAAATTATTTTCCGGGCTAGATGCAGCTAAAAATTATTATTAATTTCAAAGCTGGTGGAGCTTGGTATAGATGGGATAATACAATGAGTACCACACACTGCTACTATGCCCAACATTATTTTACAGGCAACATGCAGCTAAAAATTATTAGTAATTTGAAAGCTGGTGGAGCTTAGTATAGATGGCCTAATAGAATGAGTACCACACACTGCTACTATGCCCAAAATTATTTTGCAGGCAAGATGCAGCTAAAAATTATTAGTAATTTGAAAGCTGGTGGAGCTTAGTATAGATGGCCTAATAGAATGAGTACCACACACTGCTACTATGCCCAAAATTATTTTCCGGGCTAGATGCAGCTAAAAATTATTATTAATTTCAAAGCTGGTGGAGCTTGGTATAGATGGCCTAATACAATGAGTAGCACACACTGCAACTATGCCCAAAATTATTTTCTGGTCTAGATGCAGCTAAAATCATTATTAATTTCAAAGCCGGTGAAGCTTAATATAGATGGCCTAATAGAATGAGTACCACACACTGCTACAGGCCCAAAATTATTTTCCAGGCAAGATGTAGCAAAAAATGATTAGTAATTTGAAAGCTATTGTAGCTTAGTATAGATGGCCTAATAGAATGAGTACCACACACTGCTAATATGCCCAAAATTATTTTCCGGGCTAGATGCAGCTAAAAATTATCATTAATTTCAAAGCTGGTGGAGCTTGGTATAGATGGGCTTATACAATGAGTACCAGACACTACTACTATGCCCAAAATTATTTTCCGGACTAGATGCAGCTAAAAATTATTATTAATTTCAAAGCTGGTGGAGCTTGGTATAGATGGCTAATACAATGAGTACCACACACTGCTAATGTGCCCAAAATTATTTTCCGGGCTAGATGCAGCAGAAAATTATTATTAATTTCAAACCTGGTACAGCTTGGTATAGATTACATAATACAGTGGGTACCACACACTGCTACTATGCCCAAAAATTTTTTCCGAGCTACATGCAGCTAAAAATTATTATTAATTTCAAAGCTGGTGGAGCTTAGTATAGATTGCCTAATAGAATGAGTACCACACACTGCTACAGGCCCAAAATTATTTTTCAGGCAAGATGTAGCTAAAAATTATTAGTAATTTGAAAGCTGGTGGAGCTTAGTATAGATGGCCTAATAGAATGAGTGCCACACACTGCTACAGGCCCAAAATTATTTTGAAGGCAAGATGCAGCTAAAAATTATTAGTAATGTGAAAGCTGGTGGAGCTTAGAATAGATGGCCTAATAGAATGAGTACCACACACTGCTACTATGCCAGAAATTATTTTCCGGGCTAGATGCAGCTAAATATTATTATCAATATCAAAGCTGGAGGAGCCTGGTATAGATGGCCTAATACAATGAGTACCACACACTGCTACTATGCCCAAAATTATTTTGCAGGCAAGATGCAGCTAAAAATTATTAGTAATTTGAAAGCTGGTGGAGCTTAGTATAGATGGCCTAATAGAATGAGTACCACACACTGCTACTATGCCCAAAATTATTTTCCGGGCTAGATGCAGCTAAAAATTATTATTAATTTCAAAGCTGGTGGAGCTTGGTATAGATGGCCTAATACAATGAGTAGCACACACTGCAACTATGCCCAAAATTATTTTCTGGTCTAGATGCAGCTAAAATTATTATTAATTTCAAAGCCGGTGAAGCTTAATATAGATGGCCTAATAGAATGAGTACCACACACTGCTACAGGCCCAAAATTATTTTCCAGGCAAGATGTAGCAAAAAATGATTAGTAATTTGAAAGCTATTGTAGCTTAGTATAGATGGCCTAATAGAATGAGTACCACACACTGCTAATATGCCCAAAATTATTTTCCGGGCTAGATGCAGCTAAAAATTATCATTAATTTCAAAGCTGGTGGAGCTTGGTATAGATGGGCTTATACAATGAGTACCAGACACTACTACTATGCCCAAAATTATTTTCCGGACTAGATGCAGCTAAAAATTATTATTAATTTCAAAGCTGGTGGAGCTTGGTATAGATGGCTAATACAATGAGTACCACACACTGCTAATATGCCCAAAATTATTTTCAGGGCTATATGCAGCTAAAATTTATTATTAATTTCAAAGCAGGTGGAGCTTAGTATAGATGGCCTAATAGAATGAGAACCACACACTGCTACTATGCCCAAAATTATTTTGCAGGCAAGATGCAGCTAAAATTTATTAGTAATTTGAAAGCTGGTGGAGCTTAGTATAGATGGCCTAATAGAATGAGTACCACACACTGCTACTATGCCCAAAATTATTTTCTGGGCTAGATGCAGCTAAAAATTATTATTAATTTCAAAGCCGGTGAAGCTTAATATAGATGGCCTAACAGTATGAGTACCACACACTGCTACAGGCCCAAAATTATTTTCCAGGCAAGATGTAGTGAAAAATGATTAGTAATTTGAAAGCTAGTGTAGCTTAGTATAGATGGCCTAATAGAATGAGTACCACACACTGCTAATATGCCCAAAATTATTTTCCGGGCTAGATGCAGCTAAAAATTATCATTCATTTCATAGCTGGAGGAGCTTGGTATAGATGGCCTAATACAATGAGTACCACACACTGCTACTATGCCCAAAATTATTTTCCGGACTAGATGCAGCTAAAAATTATTATTAATTTCAAAGCTGGTGGAGCTTGGTATAGATGGCTAATACAATGAGTACCACACACTGCTACTATGCCCAAAATTGTTTTCCGGGCTAGATACAGCTAAAAATTCTTATGAATTTCAAAGCAGTTGGAGCTTGGTATAGAAGTCCTAATACAATGAGTAACATACTGCTACTGTGGCCAAAATTATTTTCTGGTCTAGATGCACCAAAAAATTATTATTAATTTCAAAGCAGGTGGAGCTTAGTATAGATGGCCTAATAGAATGAGTACCACACATTGCTACAGGCCCAAAATTATTTTCCAGGCAAGATGTAGCTAAAAATTATTAGTAATTTGAAAGCAGGCGGAGCATAGTATAGATGGCCTAATAGAATGACTACCACACACTGCTACTATGCCCAAAATTATTTTACAGGCAAGATGCAGCTAAAAATTATTAGTTATTTGAAAGCTGGTGGAGCTTAGTATAGATGGCCTAATAGAATGAGTACCACACAAAGCTAATATGCCCAAAATTATTTTACAGGCAAGATGCAGCTAAAAATTATTAGTAATTTAAAAGCTGGTGGAGCTTAGTATAGATGTCCTAATAGATTGAGTACCACACACTGCTACTATGCCCAAAATTATTTTCCGGGCTAGATGCAGCTAAAAATTATTATTAATTTCAGAGCTGGTGGAGCTTGGTATAGATGGGACAATACAATGAATACCACACACTGCTACAGGCCCAAAATTATTTTCCAAGCAAGATGCAGCGAAAAATGATTAGTAATTTGAAAGCTAGTGTAGCTTAGTATAGATGGCCTAATATAATGAGTACCACACACTGCTAATATGCCCAAAATTATTTTCCGGGCTAGATGCAGCTAAAAATTATCATTAGTTTCAAAGCTGGTGGAGCTTGGTATAGATGGCTAAAACAATGAGTACCACACACTGCTACTATGCCCAAAATTATTTTCCGGGCTAGATGCAGCTAAAATTTATTATTAATTTCAAAGCAGGTGGAGCTTGGTATAGAAGTCGTAATACAATGAGTAACATACTGCTACTATGCCCAAAATTATTTTCTGGTCTAGATGCACCAAAAAATTATTAATTTCAAAGCAGGTGGAGCTTAGTATAGATGGCCTAATAGAATGAGTACCACACACTGCTACTATGCCCAAAATTATTTTCCAGGCAAGATGCAGCTAAAAATTATTAGTTATTTGAAAGCTGGTGGAGCTTAGTATAGATGACCTAATAGAATGAGTACCACACACTGCTAATATGCCCAAAATTATTTTACAGGCAAGATGCAGCTAAAAATTATTAGTAATTTAAAAGCTGGTGGAGCTTAGTATAGATGTCCTAATAGATTGAGTACCACACACTGCTACTATGCCCAAAATTATTTTCCGGGCTAGATGCAGCTAAAAATTATTATTAGTTTCAGAGCTGGTGGAGCTTGGTATGGATGGCCTAATACAATGAGTACCACACACTGCTACTATGCCCAAAATTATTTTCCGGGCTAGATGCAGCAGAAAATTATTATTAATTTCAAACCTGGTACAGCTTGGTATAGATTACATAATACAGTGGGTACCACACACTGCTACTATGCCCAAAAATTTTTTCCGAGCTACATGCAGCTAAAAATTATTATTAATTTCAAAGCTGGTGGAGCTTAGTATAGATTGCCTAATAGAATGAGTACCACACACTGCTACAGGCCCAAAATTATTTTTCAGGCAAGATGTAGCTAAAAATTATTAGTAATTTGAAAGCTGGTGGAGCTTAGTATAGATGGCCTAATAGAATGAGTGCCACACACTGCTACAGGCCCAAAATTATTTTGAAGGCAAGATGCAGCTAAAAATTATTAGTAATGTGAAAGCTGGTGGAGCTTAGAATAGATGGCCTAATAGAATGAGTACCACACACTGCTACTATGCCCGAAATTATTTTCCGGGCTAGATGCAGCTAAATATTATTATCAATATCAAAGCTGGAGGAGCCTGGTATAGATGGCCTAATACAATGAGTACCACACAGTGCTACTATGCCCAAAATTATTTTCCGGGCTAGCTGCAGCAGAAAATTATTATTAATTTCAAAGCTGGTACAGCTTGGTATAGATTACATAATACAGTGGGTACCACACACTGCTACTATGCCCAAAATTATTTTCCGAGCTACATGCAGCTAAAAATTATTGTTAATTTCAAAGCTGGTGGAGCTTAGTATAGATGGCCTAATAGAATGAGTACCACACACTGCTACAGGCCCAAAATTATTTTTCAGGCAAGATGTAGCTAAAAATTATTATTAATTTGAAAGCTGGTGGAGCTTAGTATAGATGGCCTAATAGAATGAGTACCGCACACTGCTACAGGCCCAAAATTATTTTGAAGGCAAGATGCAGCTAAAAATTATTAGTAATTTGAAAGCTCGTGGAGTTTAGAATAGATGGCCTAATAGAATGAGTACCACACACTGCTACTATGCCTGAAATTATTTTCCGGGCTAGATGCAGCTAAAAAGTATTATCAATTTCAAAGCTGGAGGAGCTTGGTATAGATGGCCTAATACAATGAATACCACACACTGCTACTATGCCTAAAATTATTTTCCGTTCTAGATGCAGCTAAAAATTATTAATAATTTCAAAGCTGGTGGAGCTTGGTATAGATAGCCTAATACAATGAGTACGACACACTGCTACTATGCCCAAAATTATTTTCCAGGCAACATGCAGCTAAAAATTATTAGTAATTTGAAAGCTGGTGGAGCTTAGTATAGATGGCCTCATAGAATGAGTACCACACACTGCTAGAGGCCCAAAATTATTTTCCAGGCAAGATGCAGCTAAAAATTATTAGTAATTTGAAAGCAGGTGGAGCTTAGTATAGATAGCCTAATAGAATGAGTACCACACACTGCTACTATCCCCAAAATTATTTTCCAGGCTAGATGCAGCTAAAAATTATTATCAATTTCAAAGCTGGAGGAGCTTGGTATAGATGGCCTAATACAATGAATACCACACACTGCTACTATGCCCAAAATTATTTTCCGGGCTAGATGCAGCTAAAAATTATTATAAATTTCAAAGCTGGTGGAGCTTGGTATAGATGGGATAATACAATGAATACCACACACTGCTACTATGCCCAAAATAATTTTACAAGCAACATGCAGCTAAAAATTATTAGTAATTTGAAAGCTGGTGGAGCGTAGTATAGATGGCCTAATAGAATGAGTACCACACACTTCAAATATGCTCAAAATTATTTTACAGTCAAGATGCAGCTAAAAATTATTAGTAATTTGAAAGCTAGTGTAGCTTAGTATAGATGGCCTAATAGAATGAGTACCACACACTGCTACTATGCCCAAAATTATTTTCCGGGCTAGAGGCAGCTAAAATTTATTATTAATTTCAAAGCAGGTGGAGCTTGGTATAGAAGTCCTAATACAATGAGTAACATTCTGCTACTATGCCCAAAATTATTTTCTGGTCTATATGCACCAAAAAATTATTATTAATTTCAAAGCAGGTGGAGCTTGGCATAGATGGCCTAATAGAATGAGTACCACACACTGCTACTATGCCCAAAATTATTTTCCAGGCAAGATGCAGCTAAAAATTATTAGTTATTTGAAAGCTGGTGGAGCTTAGTATAGATGGCCTAATAGAATGAGTACCACACACTGCTAATATGCCCAAAATTATTTTACAGGCAAGATGCAGCTAAAAATTATTAGTAATTTAAAAGCTGGTGGAGCTTAGTATAGATGTCCTAATAGATTGAGTACCACACACTGCTACTATACCCAAAATTATTTTCCGGGCTAGATGCAGCTAAAAATTATTATCAATTTCAAAGCTGGAGGAGCTTAGTATAGATGGCCTAATAGAATGAGTACCGCACACTGCTACAGGCCCAAAATTATTTTGAAGGCAAGATGCAGCTAAAAATTATTAGTAATTTGAAAGCTCGTGGAGCTTAGAATAGATGGCCTAATAGAATGAGTACCACACACTGCTACTATGCCTGAAATTATTTTCCGGGCTAGATGCAGCTAAAAAGTATTATCAATTTCAAAGCTGGAGGAGCTTGGTATAGATGGCCTAATACAATGAATACCACACACTGCTACTATGCCTAAAATTATTTTCCGTTCTAGATGCAGCTAAAAATTATTAATAATTTCAAAGCTGGTGGAGCTTGGTATAGATAGCCTAATACAATGAGTACGACACACTGCTACTATGCCCAAAATTATTTTCCAGGCAACATGCAGCTAAAAATTATTAGTAATTTGAAAGCTGGTGGAGCTTAGTATAGATGGCCTCATAGAATGAGTACCACACACTGCTAGAGGCCCAAAATTATTTTCCAGGCAAGATGCAGCTAAAAATTATTAGTAATTTGAAAGCAGGTGGAGCTTAGTATAGATAGCCTAATAGAATGAGTACCACACACTGCTACTATCCCCAAAATTATTTTCCAGGCTAGATGCAGCTAAAAATTATTATCAATTTCAAAGCTGGAGGAGCTTGGTATAGATGGCCTAATACAATGAATACCACACACTGCTACTATGCCCAAAATTATTTTCCGGGCTAGATGCAGCTAAAAATTATTATAAATTTCAAAGCTGGTGGAGCTTGGTATAGATGGGATAATACAATGAATACCACACACTGCTACTATGCCCAAAATAATTTTACAAGCAACATGCAGCTAAAAATTATTAGTAATTTGAAAGCTGGTGGAGCGTAGTGTAGATGGCCTAATAGAATGAGTACCACACACTTCAAATATGCTCAAAATTATTTTACAGTCAAGATGCAGCTAAAAATTATTAGTAATTTGAAAGCTAGTGTAGCTTAGTATAGATGGCCTAATAGAATGAGTACCACACACTGCTACTATGCCCAAAATTATTTTCCGGGCTAGAGGCAGCTAAAATTTATTATTAATTTCAAAGCAGGTGGAGCTTGGTATAGAAGTCCTAATACAATGAGTAACATACTGCTACTATGCCCAAAATTATTTTCTGGTCTATATGCACCAAAAAATTATTATTAATTTCAAAGCAGGTGGAGCTTGGCATAGATGGCCTAATAGAATGAGTACCACACACTGCTACTATGCCCAAAATTATTTTCCAGGCAAGATGCAGCTAAAAATTATTAGTTATTTGAAAGCTGGTGGAGCTTAGTATAGATGGCCTAATAGAATGAGTACCACACACTGCTAATATGCCCAAAATTATTTTACAGGCAAGATGCAGCTAAAAATTATTAGTAATTTAAAAGCTGGTGGAGCTTAGTATAGATGTCCTAATAGATTGAGTACCACACACTGCTACTATACCCAAAATTATTTTCCGGGCTAGATGCAGCTAAAAATTATTATCAATTTCAAAGCTGGAGGAGCTTGGTATAGATGGCCTAATACAATGAATACCACACACTGCTACTATGCCCAAAATTATTTTCCGGGCTAGATGCAGCTAAAAATTATTATTAATTTCAAAGCTGGTGGAGCTTGGTATAGATGGGATAATACAACGAATACCACACACTGCTACTATGCCCAAAATTATTTTACAGGCAACATGCAGCTAAAAATTATTAGTAATTTGAAAGCTGGTGGAGCTTAGTATAGATGGCCTAATAGAATGAGTACCACACACTGCTAATATGCTCAAAATTATTTTACAGTCAAGATGCGGCTAAAAATTATTAGTAATTTGATAGCTGGTGGAGCTTAGTATAGATGGCCTAATAGAATGAGTACCACACACTGCTACTATGCCCAAAATTATTTTCCGGGCTAGATGCAGCAAAAAATTATTATTAATTTCAAAGCTGGTGGAGCTTGGTATAGATGGCCTAATAGAATGAGTACCACACACTGCTACAGGCCCAAAATTATTTTGAAGGCAAGATGCAGCTAAAAATTATTAGTAATTTGAAAGCTCGTGGAGCTTAGAATAGATGGCCTAATAGAATGAGTACCACACACTGCTACTATGCCCGAAATTATTTTCCGGGCTAGATGCAGCTAAAAATTATTAATAATTTCAAAGCTGGTGGAGCTTGGCATAGATAGCCTAATACAATGAGTTCCACACACTGCTACTATGCCCAAAATTATTTTCCAGGCAACATGCAGCTAAAAATTATTAGTAATTTGAAAGCTGGTGGAGCTTAGTATAGATGGCCTAATAGAATGAGTACCACACACTGCCAGAGGCCCAAAATTATTTTCCAGGCAAGATGCAGCTAAAAATTATTAGTAATTTAAAAGCTGGTGGAGCTTAGTATAGATGTCCTAATAGATTGAGTACCACACACTGCTACTATGCCCAAAATTATTTTCCGGGCTAGATGCATCTAAAAATTATTATCAATTTCAAAGCTGGAGGAGCTTGGTATAGATGGTCTAATACAATGAATACCACACACTGCTACTATGCCCAAAATTATTTTCCGGGCTAGATGCAGCTAAAAATTATTATTAATTTCAAAGCTGGTGGAGCTTGGTATAGATGGGATAATACAATGAATACCACACACTGCTACTATGCCCAAAATTATTTTACAGGCAACATGCAGCTAAAAATTATTAGTAATTTGAAAGCTGGTGGAGCTTAGTATAGATGGCCTAATAGAATGAGTACCACACACTGCTAATATGCTCAAAATTATTTTACAGTTAAGATGCAGCTAAAAATTATTAGTAATTTGAAAGCTGGTGGAGCTTAGTATAGATGGCCTAATAGAATGAGTACCACACACTGCTACTATGCCCAAAATTATTTTCCGGGCTAGATGCAGCTAAAAATTATTATTAATTTCAAAGCTGGTGGAGCTTGGTATAGATGGCCTAATACAATGAGTAGCACACACTGCAACTATACCCAAAATTATTTTCTGGTCTAGATGCAGCTAAAAATTATTATTAATTTCAAAGCCGGTGAAGCTTAATATAGATGGCCTAATAGAATGAGTACCACACACTGCTACAGGCCCAAAATTATTTTCCAGGCAAGATGTAGTGAAAAATGATTAGTGATTTGAAAGCTAGTGTAGCTTAGTATAGATGGACTAATAGAATGAGTACCACACACTGCTACTATGCCCAAAATTATTTTCCGGGCTAGATGCAGCTAAAAATTATTAGTTATTTGAAAGCTGGTGGAGCTTAGTATAGATGGCCTAATAGAATGAGTACCACACACTGCTAATATGCCCAAAATTATTTTACAGGCAAGATGCAGCTAAAAATTATTAGTAATTTAAAAGTTGGTGGAGCTTAGTATAGATGTCCTGATAGATTGAGTACCACACACTGCTGCTATGCCCAAAATTAATTCCGGGCTAGATGCAGCTAAAAATTATTATTAATTTCAGAGCTGGTGGAGCTTGGTTTAGATGGCCTAATACAGTGGGTACCACACACTGCTACTATACCCAAAATTATTTTCCGGGCTAGATGCAGCAGAAAATTATTATTAATTTCAAAGCTGGTACAGCTTGGTATAGATTATATAATACAGTGGGTACCACACACTGCTACTATGCCCAAAAATTTTTTCCGAGCTACATGCAGCTAAAAATTATTATTAATTTCAAAGCTGGTGGAGCTTAGTATAGATGGCCTAATAGAATGAGTACCACACACTGCTACAGGCCCAAAATTATTTTTCAGGCAAGATGTAGCTAAAAATTATTAGTAATTTGAAAGCTGGTGGAGCTTAGTATAGATGGCCTAATAGAATGAGTACCACACACTGCTACAGGCCCAAAATTATTTTGAAGGCAAGATGCAGATAAATATTATTAGTAATGTGAAAGCTGGTGGAGCTTAGAATAGATGGCCTAATAGAATGAGTACCACACACTGCTACTATGCCCAAAATTATTTTCCGGGCTAGATGCAGCTAAAAATTATTTTCAATATCAAAGCTGGTGGAGCCTGGTATAGATGGCCGAATACAATGAGTACCACACACTGCTGCTATGACCAAAATTATTTTCAGGGCTAGATGCAGCTAAAAACTATTAGTAATTTGAAAGCTGGTGGAGCGTAGTATAGATGGCCTCATAGAATGAGTACCACACACTGCTAGTATGCCCAAAATTATTTTACAGGCAATGTGCAGCTAAAAATTGTTAGTAACTGGAAAACTGGTGGAGCTTAGTATAGATGGCCTAATAGAATGAGTACCACAAACTGCTACTATGCCCAAAATTATTTTCCAGGCAAGGTGTAGCTAAAAACTGTTAGTAATTTGAAATCTGGTGCAGCGTGGTATATATGGCCTAATAGAATGAGTACCACACACTGCTAGTATGCCCAAAATTATTTTCCAGGCAAGATGTAGCTAAAAATTATTAGTAATTTGAAAGCTGGTGGAGCGTAGTATAGATGGCCTAATAGAATGAGTACCACACACTGTACTATGCCCAAAATTATTTTGCAGGCAAGATGCAGCTAAAAATTATTATTTATTTCAAAGCTGGTGGAGCTTGGTATAGATGGCCTAATACAATGAGTACCACACACTGCTACTATGCCCAAAATTATTTTCTGGGCTAGATGCAGCTAAAAATTATTATTAATTTCAAAGCTGGTGGAGCTTGGTATAGATGGGATAATACAATGAGTACCACACACTGCTACTATGCCCAAAATTATTTTACAGGCAACATGCAGCTAAAAATTATTAGTAATTTGAAAGCTGGTGGAGCTTAGTATAGATGGCCTAATAGAATGAGTACCACACACTGCTACTATGCCCAAAATTATTTTCAGGGCTATAAGCAGCTAAAATTTTTTATTAATTTCAAAGCAGGTGGAGCTTGGTATAGAAGTCCTAATACAATGAGTAACATACTGCTACTATGCCCAAAATTATTTTCTGGTCTAGATGCACCAAAAAATTATTATTAATTTCAAAGCAGGTGGAGCTTAGTATAGATGGCCTAATAGAATGAGTACCACACACTGCTACCATGCCCAAAATTATTTTGCAGGCAAGATGCAGCTAAAATTTATTAGTAATTTGAAAGCTGGTGGAGCTTAGTATAGATGGCCTAATAGAACGAGTACCACACACTGCTACTATGCCCAAAATTATTTTCCGGGCTAGATGCAGCTAAAAATTATTTTTAATTTCAAAGCTGGTGGAGCTTGGTATAGATGGCCTAATACAATGAGTAGCACACACTGCAACTATGCCCAAAATTATATTCTGGTCTAGATGCAGCTAAAAATTATTATTAATTTCAAAGCCGGTGAAGCTTAATATAGATGGCCTAATAGAATGAGTACCACACACTGCTACAGGCCCAAAATTATTTTCCAGGCAAGATGTAGCGAAAAATGATTAGTAATTTGAAAGCTAGTGTAGCTTAGTATAGATGGGCTAATACAATGAGTACCACACACTGCTACTATGCCCAAAATTATTGTCCGGACTAGATGCAGCTAAAAATTATTATGAATTTCAAAGCAGGTGGAGCTTGGTATAGATGGCTAATACAATGAAAACCACACACTGCTACTATACCCAAAATTGTTTTCCGGGCTAGATGCAACTAAAAATTATTATGAATTTCAAAGCAGGTGGAGCTTGGTATAGAAGGCCTAATACAATGAGTAACATACTGCTACTGTGGCCAAAATTATTTTCTGGTGTAGATGCACCAAAAAATTATTAGTAATTTCAAAGCAGGTGGAGCTTAGTATAGATGGCCTAATAGAATGAGTACCACACATTGCTACAAGCCCAAAATTATTTTCCAGGCAAGATGTAGCTAAAAATTATTAGTAATTTGAAAGCTGGCGGAGCTTAGTATAGATGGCCTAATAGAATGAGTACCACACACTGCTACTATGCCCAAAATTATTTTACAGGCAAGATGCAGCTAAAAATTATTAGTTATTTGAAAGCTGGTGGAGCTTATTATAGATGGCCTATTAGAATGAGTACCACACACTGCTAATATCCCCAAAATTATTTTACAGGCAAGATGCAGCTAAAAATTATTAGTAATTTATAAGCTGGTGGAGCTTTGAATAGATGTCCTAATAGATTGAGTACCACACACTGCTACTATGCCCAAAATTATTTTCCGGGCTAGATGCAGCAGAAAATTATTATTAATTTCAGAGCTGGTGGAGCTTGGTATAGATGGTCTAATACAATGAGTACCACACACTGCTACTATGCCCAAAATTATTTTCCGGGCTAGATGCAGATAAAAATTATTATTAATTTCAAAGCCGGTGAAGCTTAATATAGATGGCCTAATAGAATGAGTACCACACACTGCTACAGGCCCAAAATTATTTTCCAGGCAAGATGTAGCGAAAAATGATTAGTAATTTGAAAGCTAGTGTAGCTTGGTATAGATGGCTAACACAATGAGTACCACACACTGCTACTATGCCCAAAATTATTTTCCGGGCTAGATACAGCTAAAATTTATTATTAATTTCACAGCAGGTGGAGCTTGGTATAGAAGTCCTAATACAATGAGTAACATACTGCTACTATGCCCAAAATTATTTTCTGGTCTAGATGCACCAAAAAATTATTATTAATTTCAAAGCAGGTGGAGCTTAGTATAGATGGCCTAATAGAATGAGTACCACACACTGCTACTATGCCCAAAATTATTTTCCAGGCAAGATGCAGCTAAAAATTATTAGTTATTTGAAAGCTGGTGGAGCTTAGTATAGATGGCCTAATAGAATGAGTACCACACACTGCTAATATGCCCAAAATTATTTTAGAGGCAAGATGCAGCTAAAAATTATTAGTAATTTAAAAGCTGGTGGAGCTTAGAATAGATGGCCTAATAGAATGAGTACCACACACTGCTACTATGCCCGAAATTATTTTCCGGGCTAGATGCAGCTAAAAATTATTATAAATATCAAAGCTGGAGTAGCTTGGTATAGATAGCCTAATACAATGAGTACCACACACTGCTGCTATGCCCAAAATTATTTTCCGGGCTAGATGCAGCAAAAACTATTAGTAATTTGAAAGCTGGTGGAGCGTAGTATAGATGGCCTAATAGAATGAGTACCACACACTGCTAGTATGCCCAAAATTATTTTACAGGCAATATGCAGCTAAAAATTGTTAGTAACTGGAAAGCTGGTGGAGCTTAGTGTAGATGGCCTAATAGAATGAGTACCACAAACTGCTACTATGCCCAAAATTATTTTCCAGGCAAGGTGTAGCTAAAAACTATTAGTAATTTGAAAGCTGGTGCAGCGTAGTATAGATGGCCTAATAGAATGAGTACCACACACTGCTGGTATGCCCAAAATTATTTTCCAGGCAAGATGTAGCTAAAAATTATTAGTAATTTGAAAGCTGGTGGAGCGCAGTATAGATGACCTAATAGAATGAGTACCACACACTGTACTATGCCCAAAATTATTTTGCAGGCAAGATGCAGCTAAAAATTATTATTTATTTCAAAGCTGGTGGAGCTTGGTATAGATGGCCTAATGAAATGAGTACCACACACTGCTACTATGCCCAAAATTATTTTCTGGGCTAGATGCAGCTAAAAATCATTATTAATTTCAGAGCTGGTGGAGCTTGGTATAGATGGCCTATTACAATGAGTACCACACACTGCTGCTATGCCCAAAATTATTTTGTGGGCTAGATGCAGCTAAAAATTATTATTAATTTGAAAGCTGGTGAAGCTTGGTATAGATGGCTTAATACAATGAGTAACCCACACTGCAACTATGACCAAAATTATTTTCTGGTCTAGATGCAGCTAAAAATTATTATTAATTTCAACACTAGTGGAGCTTAGTATATATGGCCTAATAGAATGAATACCACACAATGCTACAGGCCCAAAATTAATTTCCAGGCAAGATGCAGCTAAAAATTATTAGTAATTTGAAAGCTGGTGCAGCTTAGTATAGATGGCCTAATAGAATGAGTACCACACATTGCTACTATGCCCAAAATTATTTTGCAGGCAAGATGCAGCTAAAAATTATTAGTAATTTGAAAGCAGGTGGAGCTTAGTATAGATGGCCTAATAGAATGAGTACCACACACTGCTACTATCCCCAAAATTATTTTCCAGGCTAGTTGCAGCTAAAAATTATTATCAATTTCAAAGCTGGAGGAGCTTGGTATAGATGGCCTAATACAATGAATACCACACACTGCTACTATGCCCAAAATTATTTTCCGGGCTAGATGCAGCTAAAAATTATTATTAATTTCAAAACTGGTGGAGCTTGGTATAGATGGGATAATACAATGCGTACCACACACTGCTACTATGCCCAAAATTATTTTATAGGCAACATGCAGCTAAAAATTATTAGTAATTTGAAAGCTGGCGGAGCTTAGTATAGATGGCCTAATAGAATGAGTACCACACATTGCTACTATGCCCAAAATTATTTTACAGGCAAGATGCAGCTAAAAATTATTAGTAATTTGAAAGCTGGTGGAGCTTAGTATAGATGGCCTAATAGAACGAGTACCACACACTGCAAATATGCCCAAAATTATTTTACAGGCAAGATGCAGCTAAAAATTATTAGTAATTTAAAAGCTGGTGGAGCTTAGTATAGATGTCCTAATAGATTGAGTACCAAACACAGCTACTATGCCCAAAATTATTTTCCGGGCTAGATGCAGCTAAAAATTATTATTAATTTCAGAGCTGGTGGAGCTTGGTATAGATGGACTAATACAATGAGTACCACACACTGCTACTATGCCCAAAATTATTTTCCGGGCTAGATGCAGCAGAAAGTTATTATTAATTTCAAAGCTGGTACAGCTTGGTATAGATTACATAATACAGTGGGTACCACACACTGCTACTATGCCCAAAATTGTTTTCCGAGCTACATGCAGCTAAAAATTATTATTAATGTCAAGGCTGGTGGAGCTTAGTATAGATGGCCTAATAGAATGAGTACCACACACTGCTACAGGCCCAAAATTATTTTTCAGGCAAGATGTAGCTAAAAATTATTAGTAATTTGAAAGTTGGTGGAGCTTAGTATAGATGGCCTAATAGAATGAGTACCACACACTGCTACAGGCCCAAAATTATTTTGAAGGCAAGATGCAGCTAAAAATTATTAGTAATTTGAAAGCTGGTGGAGCTTAGATTAGATGGCCTAATAGAATGAGTACCACACACTGCTACTATGCCCGAAATTATTTTCCGGGCTAGATGCAGCTAAAAATTATTATTAATTTCAAAGCTGGTGGAGCTTGGTATAGATGGCCTAATACAATGAGTAGCACACACTGCAACTATGCCCAAAATTATTTTCTGGTCTAGATGCAGCTAAAAATTATTATTAATTTCAAAGCCGGTGAAGCTTAATATACATGGCCTAATAGAATGAGTACCACACACTGCTACAGGCCCAAAATTATTTTCCAGGCAAGATGTAGCGAAAAATGATTAGTAATTTGAAAGCTAGTGTAGCTTAGTATAAATGGCCTAATAGAATGAGTACCACACACTGCTAATATGCCCAAAATTATTTTCCGGGCTAGATGCAGCTAAAAATTATCATTATTTCAAAGCTGGAGGAGCTTGGTATAGATGGCCTAATACAATGAGTACCACACACTGCTACTATGCCCAAAATTATTTTCCGTACTAGATGCAGCTAAAAATTATTATTAATTTCAAAGCTGGTGGAGCTTGGTATAGATGGCTAATACAATGAATACCACACACTGCTACTATGCCCAAAATTGTTTTCCGGGCTAGATGCAGCTAAAAATTATTATGAATTTCAAAGCAGGTGGAGCTTGGTATAGAAGTCCTAATACAATGAGTAACATACTGCTACTGTGGCCAAAATTATTTTCTGGTCTTGATGCACCAAAAAATTATTATTAATTTCAAAGCAGGTGGAGCTTAGTATAGATGGCCTAATAGAATGAGTACCATACATTGCTACAAGCCCAAAATTATTTTCCTGGCAAGATGTAGCTAAAAATTATTCGTAATTTGAAAGCTGGCGGAGCTTAGTATAGATGGCCTAATAGAATGAGTACCACACACTGCTACTATGCCCAAAATTATTTTACAGGCAAGATGCAGCTAAAAATTATTAGTTATTTGAAAGCTGGTGGAGCTTAGTATAGATGGCCTATTAGAATGAGTACCACACACTGCTACAGGCCCAAAATTATTTTCCAGGCAAGATGTAGCGAAAAATGATTAGTAATTTGAAAGCTAGTGTAGCTTAGTATAGATCGCCTAATAGAATGAGTACCACACACTGCTAATATCCCCAAAATTATTTTCCGGGCTAGATGCAGCTAAAAATTATCATTATTTCAAAGCTGGAGGAGCTTGGTATAGATGGCCTAATACAATGAGTACCACACACTGCTACTATGCCCAAAATTATTTTCCGTACTAGATGCAGCTAAAAATTATTATTAATTTCAAAGCTGGTGGAGCTTGGTATAGATGGCTAATACAATGAATACCACACACTGCTACTATGCCCAAAATTGTTTTCCGGGCTAGATGCAGCTAAAAATTATTATGAATTTCAAAGCAGGTGGAGCTTGGTATAGAAGTCCTAATACAATGAGTAACATACTGCTACTGTGGCCAAAATTATTTTCTGGTCTTGATGCACCAAAAAATTATTATTAATTTCATAGCAGGTGGAGCTTAGTATAGATGGCCTAATAGAATGAGTACCACACATTGCTACAAGCCCAAAATTATTTTCCAGGCAAGATGTAGCTAAAAATTATTCGTAATTTGAAAGCTGGCGGAGCTTAGTATAGATGGCCTAATAGAATGAGTACCACACACTGCTACTATGCCCAAAATTATTTTACAGGCAAGATGCAGCTAAAAATTATTAGTTATTTGAAAGCTGGTGGAGCTTAGTATAGATGGCCTATTAGAATAAGTACCACACACTGCTACAGGCCCAAAATTATTTTCCAGGCAAGATGTAGCGAAAAATGATTAGTAATTTGAAAGCTAATGTAGCTTAGTATAGATGGCCTAATAGAATGAGTACCACACACTGCTAATATCCCCAAAATTATTTTCCGGGCTAGATGCAGCTAAAAATTATCATTATTTCAAAGCTGGAGGAGCTTGGTATAGATGGCCTAATACAAAGAGTACCACACACTGCTACTATGCCCAAAATTATTTTCCGTACTAGATGCAGCTAAAAATTATTATTAATTTCCAAGCTGGTGGAGCTTGGTATAGATGTCTAATACAATGAATACCACACACTGCTACTATGCCCAAAATTGTTTTCCGGGCTAGATGCAGCTAAAAATTATTATGAATTTCAAAGCAGGTGGAGCTTGGTATAGAAGTCCTAATACAATGAGTAACATACTGCTACTGTGGCCAAAATTATTTTCTGGTCTTGATGCACCAAAAAATTATTATTAATTTCATAGCAGGTGGAGCTTAGTATAGATGGCCTAATAGAATGAGTACCACACATTGCTACAAGCCCAAAATTATTTTCCAGGCAAGATGTAGCTAAAAATTATTCGTAATTTGAAAGCTGGCGGAGCTTAGTATAGATGGCCTAATAGAATGAGTACCACACACTGCTACTATGCCCAAAATTATTTTACAGGCAAGATGCAGCTAAAAATTATTAGTTATTTGAAAGCTGGTGGAGCTTAGTATAGATGGCCTATTAGAATAAGTACCACACACTGCTACAGGCCCAAAATTATTTTCCAGGCAAGATGTAGCGAAAAATGATTAGTAATTTGAAAGCTAGTGTAGCTTAGTATAGATGGCCTAATAGAATGAGTACCACACACTGCTAATATCCCCAAAATTATTTTCCGGGCTAGATGCAGCTAAAAATTATCATTATTTCAAAGCTGGAGGAGCTTGGTATAGATGGCCTAATACAAAGAGTACCACACACTGCTACTATGCCCAAAATTATTTTCCGTACTAGATGCAGCTAAAAATTATTATTAATTTCCAAGCTGGTGGAGCTTGGTATAGATGTCTAATACAATGAATACCAAACACTGCTACTATGCCCAAAATTGTTTTCCGGGCTAGATGCAGCTAAAAATTATTATGAATTTCAAAGCAGGTGGAGCTTGGTATAGAAGTCCTAATACAATGAGTAACATACTGCTACTGTGGCCAAAATTATTTTCTGGTCTTGATGCACCAAAAAATTATTATTAATTTCAAAGCAGATGTAGCTTAGTATAGATGGCCTAATAGAATGAGTACCACACATTGCTACAAGCCCAAAATTATTTTCCAGGCAAGATGTAGCTAAAAATTATTCGTAATTTGAAAGCTGGCGGAGCTTAGTATAGATGGCCTAATAGAATGAGTACCACACACTGCTACTATGCCCAAAATTATTTTACAGGCAAGATGCAGCTAAAAATTATTAGTTATTTGAAAGCTGGTGGAGCTTAGTATAGATGGCCTATTAGAATGAGTACCACACACTGCTAATATGCCCAAAATTATTTTACAGGCAAGATGCAGCTAAAAATTATTAGTAATTTAAAAGCTGGTGGAGCTTTGAATAGATGTCCTAATAGATTGAGTACCACACACTGCTACTATGCCCAAAATTATTTTCCGGGCTAGATGCAGCTAAAATTTATTATTAATTTCAAAGCTGGTGGAGCTTGGTATAGATGGCTAATACAATGAGTACCACACACTGCTACTATGCCCAAAATTATTTTCCGGGCTAGATGCAGCAAAAATTTATTATTAATTTCACAGCAGGTGGAGCTTTGTGTACAAGTCCTAATACAATGAGTAACATACTGTTACTATGCCCAAAATTATTTTCTGGTCTAGATGCACCAAAAAATTATTATTAATTTCAAAGCAGGTGGAGCGTAGTATAGATGGCCTAATAGAATGAGTACCACACACTGCTAGTATGCCCAAAATTATTTTACAGGCAATATGCAGCTAAAAATTGTTAGTAACTGGAAAGCTGGTGGAGCTTAGTGTAGTTGGCCTAATAGAATGAGTACCACAAACTGCTACTATGCCCAAAATTATTTTCCAGGCAAGGTGTAGCTAAAAACTATTAGTAATTTGAAAGCTGGTGCAGCGTAGTATAGATGACGTAATAGAATGAGTACCACACACTGCTACTATCCCCAAAATTATTTTCCAGGCTAGATGCAGCTAAAAATTATTATCAATTTCAAAGCTGGAGGAGCTTGGTATAGATGGCCTAATACAATGAATACCACACACTGCTACTATGCCCAAAATTATTTTCCGGGCTAGATGCAGCTAAAAATTATTATTAATTTAAAAGCTGGTGGAGCTTGGTATAGATGGGATAATACAATGAGTACCACACACTGCTACTATGCCCAAAATTATTTTATAGGCAACATGCACCTAAAAATTATTAGTAATTTGAAAGCTGGCGGAGCTTAGTATAGATGGCCTAATAGAATGAGTACCACACACTGCTACTATGCCCAAAATTATTTTACAGGCAAGATGCAGCTAAAAATTATTAGTAATTTAAAAGCTGGTGGAGCTTAGTATAGATGTCCTAATAGATTGAGTACCACACACTGCTGCTATGCCCAAAATTATTTTCCGGGCTAGATGCAGCAGAAAATTATTATTAATTTCAAAGCTGGTACAGCTTGGTATAGATTACATAATACAGTGGGTACCACACACTGCTACTATGCCCAAAATTTTTTTCCGAGCTACATGCAGCTAAAAATTATTATTAATGTCAAAGCTGGTGGAGCTTAGTATAGATGGCCTAATAGAATGAGTACCACACACTGCTACAGGCCCAAAATTATTTTTCAGGCAAGATGTAGCTAAAAATTATTAGTAATTTGAAAGCTGGTGGAGCTTAGTATAGATGGCCTAATAGAATGAGTACCACACACTGCTACAGGCCCAAAATTATTTTGAAGGCAAGATGCAGCTAAAAATTATTAGTAATTTGAAAGCTGGTGGAGCTTAGATTAGATGGCCTAATAGAATGAGTACCACACACTGCTACTATGCCCGAAATTATTTTCCGGGCTAGATGCAGCTAAAAATTATTATCAATTTCAAAGCTGGAGAAGCTTGGTATAGATGGCCTAATACAATGAATACCACACACTGCTACTATGCCCAAAATTATTTTCCGGGCTAGATGCAGCTAAAAATTATTAGTAATTTGAAAGCTGGCGGAGCTTAGTATAGATGGCCTAATAGAATGAGTACCACACACTGCTACTATGCCCAAAATTATTTTACAGGCAAGATGCAGCTAAAAATTATTAGTAATTTAAAAGCTGGTGGAGCTTAGTATAGATGTCCTAATAGATTGAGTACCACACACTGCTACTATGCCCAAAATTATTTTCCGGGCTAGATGCAGCAGAAAATTATTATTAATTTCAAAGCTGGTACAGCTTGGTATAGATTACATAATACAGTGGGTACCACACACTGCTACTATGCCCAAAAATTTTTTCCGAGCTACATGCAGCTAAAAATTATTATTAACGTCAAAGCTGGTGGAGCTTAGTATAGATGGCCTAATAGAATGAGTACCACACACTGCTACAGGCCCAAAATTATTTTTCAGGCAAGATGTAGCTAAAAATTATTAGTAATTTGAAAGTTGGTGGAGCTTAGTATAGATGGCCTAATAGAATGAGTACCACACACTGCTACAGGCCCAAAATTATTTTGAAGGCAAGATGCAGCTAAAAATTATTAGTAATTTGAAAGCTGGTGGAGCTTAGATTAGATGGCCTAATAGAATGAGTACCACACACTGCTACTATGCCCGAAATTATTTTCCGGGCTAGATGCAGCTAAAAATTATTATCAATTTCAAAGCTGGAGAAGCTTGGTATAGATGCCCTAATACAATGAATACCACACACTGCTACTATGCCCAAAATTATTTTCCGGGCTAGATGCAGCTAAAAATTATTATTAATTTCAAAGCTGGTGGAGCTTGGTATAGATGGCCTAATACAATGAGTACCACACACTGCTACTATGCCCAAAATTATTTTACAGGCAACATGCAGCTAAAAATTATTAGTAATTTGAAAGCTGGTGGAGCTTAGTATAGATGGCCTCATAGAATGAGTACCACACACTGCTAGAGGCCCAAAATTATTTTCCAGGCAAGATGCAGCTAAAAATTATTAGTAATTTGAATGCAGTTTTTGCTTAGTATAGATGGCCTAATAGAATGAGTACCACACACTGCTACTATCCCCAAAATTATTTTCCAGGCTAGATGCAGCTAAAAATTATTATCAATTTCAAATCTGGAGGAGCTTGGTATAGATGGCCTAATACAATGAATACAAAACACTGCTACTATGCCCAAAATTATTTTCCGGGCTAGATGCAGCTAAAAATTATTATTAATTTCAAAGCTGGTGGATCTTGGTATAGATGGGATAATACAATGAGTACCACACACTGCTACTATGCCCAAAATTATTTTACAGGCAAGATGCAGCTAAAAATTATTAGTAATTTAAAAGCTGGTGGAGCTTAGTATAGATGTCCTAATAGATTGAGTACCACACACTGCTACTATGCCCAAAATTATTTTCCGGGCTAGATGCAGCAGAAAATTATTATTAATTTCAAAGCTGGTACAGCTTGGTATAGATTACATAATACAGTGGGTACCACACACTGCTACTATGCCCAAAATTTTTTTCCGAGCTACATGCAGCTAAAAATTATTATTAATGTCAAAGCTGGTGGAGCTTAGTATAGATGGCCTAATAGAATGAGTACCACACACTGCTACAGGCCCAAAATTATTTTTCAGGCAAGATGTAGCTAAAAATTATTAGTAATTTGAAAGCTGGTGGAGCTTAGTATAGATGGCCTAATAGAATGAGTACCACACACTGCTACAGGCCCAAAATTATTTTGAAGGCAAGATGCAGCTAAAAATTATTAGTAATTTGAAAGCTGGTGGAGCTTAGATTAGATGGCCTAATAGAATGAGTACCACACACTGCTACTATGCCCGAAATTATTTTCCGGGCTAGATGCAGCTAAAAATTATTATCAATTTCAAAGCTGGAGAAGCTTGGTATAGATGGCCTAATACAATTAATACCACACACTGCTACTATGCCCAAAATTATTTTCCGGGCTAGATGCAGCTAAAAATTATTATTAATTTCAAAGCTGGTGGAGCTTGGTATAGATGGCCTAATACAATGAGTACCACACACTGCTACTATGCCCAAAATTGTTTTACAGGCAACATGCAGCTAAAAATTATTAGTAATTTGAAAGCTGGTGGAGCTTAGTATAGATGGCCTCATAGAATGAGTACCACACACTGCTAGAGGCCCAAAATTATTTTCCAGGCAAGATGCAGCTAAAAATTATTAGTAATTTGAATGCAGTTGGTGCTTAGTATAGATGGCCTAATAGAATGAGTACCACACACTGCTACTATCCCCAAAATTATTTTCCAGGCTAGATGCAGCTAAAAATTATTATCAATTTCAAATCTGGAGGAGCTTGGTATAGATGGCCTAATACAATGAATACAACACACTGCTACTATGCCCAAAATTATTTTCCGGGCTAGATGCAGCTAAAAATTATTATTAATTTCAAAGCTGGTGGATCTTGGTATAGATGGGATAATACAATGAGTACCACACAATGCTACTATGCCCAAAATTATTTTACAGGCAACATGCAGCTAAAAATTATTAGTAATTTGAAAGCTGGTGGAGCTTAGTATAGATGGCCTAATAGAATGAGTACCACACACTGCTAATATGCCCAAAATTATTTTGCAGGCAAGATGCAGCTAAAAATTATTAGTAATTTGAAAGCTGGTGGAGCTTAGTATAGATGGCCTAATAGAATGAGTACCACACACTGCTACTATGCCCAAAATTATTTTCCGGTCTAGATGCAGCTAAAAATTATTATTAATTTCAAAGCTGGTGGAGCTTGGTATAGATGGCCTGATACAATGAGTAGCACACACTGCAACTATGCCCAAAATTATTTTCTGGTCTAGATGCAGCTAAAAATTATTATTAATTTCAAAGCCGGTGAAGCTTAATATAGATGGCCTAATAGAATGAGTACCACACACTGCTAGAGGCCCAAAATTATTTTCCAGGCAAGATGCAGCTAAAAATTATTAGTTATTTGAAAGCTGGTGGAGCTTAGTATAGATGGCCTAAAATAATGAGTACCACACACTGCTAATATGCCCAAAATTATTTTACATGCAAGATGCAGCTAAAAATTATTAGTAATTTAAAAGCTGGTGGAGCTTAGTATAGATGTCCTTATAGATTGAGTACCACACACTGCTACTATGCCCAAAATTATTTTCCGGGCTAGATGCTGCTAAAAATTATTATTAATTTCAGAGCTGGTGAAGCTTGGTATAGATGGCCTAATACAATGAGTACCACACACTGCTACTATGCCCAAAATTATTTTCTGGGCTAGATGCAGCAGAAAATTATTATTAATTTCAAAGCTGGTTCAGCTTGGTATAGATTACATAATACAGTGGGTACCACACACTGCTACTATGCCCAAAAAATTTTTCCGAGCTGCATGCATCTAAAAATTATTATTAATTTCAAAACTGGTGGAGCTGAGTATAGATGGCCTAATAGAATGAGTACCACACATTGCTACAGGCCCAAAATTATTTTTCAGGCAAGATGTAGCTAAAAATTATTAGTAATTTGAAAGCTGGTGGAGCTTAGTATAGATGGCCTAATAGAATGAGTACCACACACTGCTACAGGCCCAAAATTATTTTGAAGGCAAGATGCAGCTAAAAATTATTAGTAATTTGAAAGCTGGTGGAGCTTAGAATAGATGGCCTAATAGAATGAGTACCACACACTGCTACTATGTCCGAAATTATTTTCCGGGCTAGATGCAGCTAAAAATTATTAACAATATCAAAGCTGGAGGAGCTTGGTATAGATGGCCTAATACAATGAGTACCACACACTGCTGCTATGCCCAAAATTATTTTCCGGGCTAGATGCAGCTAAAAACTATTAGTAATTTGAAAGCTGGTGGAGCGTAGTATAGATGGCCTAATAGAATGAGTACCACACACTGCTAGTATGCCCAAAATTATTTTACAGGCAATATGCAGCTAAAAATTGTTAGTAACTGGAAAGCTGGTGGAGCTTAGTATAAATGTCCTAATAGAATGAGTACCACAAACTGCTACTATGCCCAAAATTATTTTCCAGGCAAGGTGTAGCTAAAAACTATTAGTAATTTGAAAGCTGGTGCAGTGTAGTATAGATGGCCTAATAGAATGAGTACCACACACTGCTAGTATGCCCAAAATTATTTTCCAGGCAAGATGTAGCTAAAAATTATTAGTAATTTGAAAGCTGGTGGAGCGTAGTATAGATGGCCTAATAGAATGAGTACCACACACTGTACTATGCCCAAAATTATTTTGCAGGCAAGATGCAGCTAAAAATTATTATTTATTTCAAAGCTGGTGGAGCTTGGTATAGATGGCCTAATACAATGAGTACCACACACTGCTACTATGCCCAAAATCATTTTCTGGGCTAAATGCAGCTAAAAATCATTATTAATTTCAGAGCTGGTGGAGCTTGGTATAGATGGCCTATTACAATCAGTACCACACACTGCTACTATGCCCAAAATTATTTTCCAGACTAGATGCAGCTAAAAATTATCATTAATTTCAAAGCTGGTGGAGCTTGGTATAGATGGCCTAATACAATGAGTACCACACACTGCTGCTATGCCCAAAATTATTTTCTGGTCTAGATGCACCAAAAAATTATTATTAATTTCAAAGCAGGTGGAGCTTAGTATAGATGGCCTAATAGAATGAGTACCACACACTGCTACTATGCCCAAAATTATTTTCCAGGCAAGATGCAGCTAAAAATTATTAGTTATTTGAAAGCTGGTGGAGCTTAGTATAGATGGCCTAATAGAATGATTACCACACACTGCTAATATGCCCAAAATTATTTTACAGGCAAGATGCAGCTAAAAATTATTAGTAATTTAAAAGCTGGTGGAGCTTAGTATAGATGTCCTAATAGATTGAGTACCACACACTGCTACTATTCCCAAAATTATTTTCCGTGCTAGATGCAGCTAAAAATTATTATTAATTTCAGAGCTGGTGGAGCTTGATATAGATGGCCTAATACAATGAGTACCACACACTGCTACTATGCCCAAAATTATTTTCCGGGCTAGATGCAGCAGAAAATTATTATTTATTTCAAAGCTGGTACAGCTTGGTATAGATTACATAATACAGTGGGTACCACACACTGCTACTATGCCCAAAATTTTTTTCCGAGCTACATGCAGCTAAAAATTATTATTAATTTCAAAGCTGGTGGAGCTTAGTATAGATGGCCTAAGAGAATGAGTACCACACACTGCTACAGGCCCAAAATTATTTTTCAGGCAAGATGTAGCTAAAAATTATTAGTAATTTGAAAGCTGGTGGAGCTTAGTATAGATGGCCTAATAGAATGAGTACCACACACTGCTACAGGCCCAAAATTATTTTGAAGACAAGATGCAGCTAAAAATTATTAGTAATTTGAAAGCTGGTGGAGCTTAGAATAGATGGCCTAATAGAATGAGTACCACACACTGCTACTGTTAGAACCTTGCTCTTAGGTTTTTTCCTTTGCTGGTCACATGACCTTGTTGGCCTATTTAATCCTGCTCCGCCCTTCTGGCTTTGCTGGACTTCATTGTATAACTACTTTCTAGCTAGCCTGTGCTCTGTATCTAACTCTGTTAGTTTGCTTGGTCTACGGACCTCTATGTTCTATATATTTTGTTTGTTCGTCTGTCTGCTACTATTTCTATTAGGAGGTGTCCCATTTTCCTCCCAGTCCTTAGTACTTGTAGGGATTCCTTCCCCACATCTATAGGTCTCCGTACAGACTAGCTTAGGACTTTAGCAGGTCTGATCGCAGGATCAGGTTCCCTGTTACATCGTAGGGATACAGCTGAGTTCTATCGTAGGGACAGATCTCCTCTCTTTCCTTAGCTCTGGTAGCAGAACATAACAGTAAGTCCAGCCTGCAAATTCTCTAAGGAAAGATTTTTCTGTTCCATCATGGTGTCGGTTCAGGATTTGGCTCATCGCCTGCAGGGACTCTCTCTGGAGGTGGCCAAGCTCCGTCAGCACGTGAGTAACTGTCCTGGAGCACATTTCTTGGAGCCTAAGGTATGTTTGCCGGATTTATTTTTTGGTGAACACCGAGAATTTTTTTCATTTAAAAATGCTTGCTTATTGTATTTTCGCTTGAGACCCAAGTCCTCTGGGGATGAATCCCAGCGCATAGGGTTCATAATGTCACTTTTGCGCAAAGAGCCTCAGGAGTGGGCCTTTTCTTTGCAACCTAGTGATACATGCTTCAGATCAGTGGATAGTTTTTTTTCTGCTTTGGGACTATTATATGATGATCCTGACCATGTCGCATCAGCTGAGACTGAGTTGAGACGTTTGAAACAGGGATCAGGTAATGTGGAAAAATATTGTACTCATTTCCGTCGTTGGTCTACTCAAACAGGGTGGAACGATTCTGCTCTGAAAAGTCTATTTCTTGCTGGGCTCAATGAAAGGGTTAAAGACCTGCTAATTGCTTATCCTACACCTGAAGATTTGCAACAGGCTATGCAATTAGCTATACGGGTGGATAGGAGACTGCGTGCAAGGGTTAATGAGAGCAAATCCTCTGCTATGTCAGTTTCTGGTTATGAGAATGTGTGTACTAACAGTGGTGAACCGATGGAGATTGGATCGGTGGCACCTCGCTCTCAAGAAAAAGACCGTAGATTTTTTGAAGGCTTGTGTTTCTATTGCGGAAAATCTGGTCATTTGATTAAAGGCTGTGAGCTTCGTATGAAGAAAGAAAAAAAAATGGTCAGTCATGCCCGTATTGCCTGTTTAAATTCCAAGGGTGTATTTTTAGCTGCTTCCACGATTGCTCAGGAAAAATTAATGGAATTTCGGGTGTTTGTTGATTGTGGGTCTACTCTGAATGTAATTGATGGGGGATTCTTGGAAAGACTCAATTTAAAACCCGAACCTTTATCATCCCCCATTGCTGTGGTTTCTGTGGATGGTTCCCCTTTGAAGAATATTACTCTCAAGGTCTGTGAATTTCCTCTCACTATTAATGGTGTTCACCATGAGAAATTTGATTTGGTAGTTTTGAATAACTTGCCTTCTCCAGTAAAATTGGGATTGCCCTGGTTAAAATTTCACAATTCTGTACTGGATTGGTCTACCAGTGAAATTAAATCCTGGAGCCATAAATGTTATGACAAGTGTTGTAATGGGCGTATTGCAGCTTTGGATAGGGGAGAATTGCCTGTTCCTATTAAGGATTTTTGGAGAGTTTTTTCTGAGAAGGAATCGCAGGTTTTGCCTCCCCATAGAGACTGTGATTGTTCTATTGAATTTGTCCCTGGAGCGACTCTTCCTAAAAGTCGTTTATTTAACCTTACTATTCCTGAGAGGAAGGCTTTGGAGGAATACATACAGACAAGTTTGGCCGCCGGTCACATTAGGCCCTCTAAGTCTCCTGTGGCGGTTGGATTTTTTTTTGTAAAAAAAAAGGACGGCGGTTTACGTCCTTGTCTGGATTTTCGTGAGATTAACAAAATTACTGTACGCAATCCTTACCCACTGCCATTGATTCCTGATCTGTTTAATCAGTTAATGGGGGCCAAGTGGTTCTCTCAAATTGACCTTAAGGGGGCATACAATCTGTTGCGCATGAAGGAGGGTGACGAATGGAAGACTGCTTTTAACACTCCTGTGGGTCATTTTGAGAATCTGGTTATGCCTTTTGGTCTTACTAATGCTCCTGCATTTTTTCAGAATCTTATTAATGACATCCTTATACCTTTGATCGGCAAAAATGTGGTTGTGTATTTGGATGACATTTTGATTTATTCGCCGGATCTGGAGTCTCATTGGCGGAGCGTACTTGAGGTATTACAGTTATTAATGGACAATTCGCTTTTTGCTAAGCTGGAGAAATGTGAGTTCGCTGTACAGAGAATTAGTTTTTTGGGTTACATTATCTCCAGCGATGGTTTTGAGATGGACCCGGTTAAAGTTCAAGCTGTACAGGAATGGCCTAGGCCTATTAGTTTGAAATCGATACAGAGGTTTTTAGGTTTCGCCAATTATTACAGAAAATTCATAAAATTTTTTTCTAGTATTGTCAAACCTCTGACCGATCTCACCAGGAAAGGTGCTGATGCGGTTCAGTGGTCTTCTGAGTAGAGATGAGCGTTGTTCTACTCGAACTGTTCGCCAATCTCAAATTCGAGCTGTTTTGGGCGGTGTTCGAGCCGTTCGGCGAACACGAACAATTTGAGAAAAATTCGGCTGTTCGAGGTTATGTTCGATAACTGTTCGTGCACCAAAATCATAACTGGATTTTTTCTCAGTAATGATGAAAATTAATGTTAATACGCAGTTTGAGTGTACAGCGGGGTGGGGGGAGGGGCAGGGGATGGATCTCTGCAGGAACAATGAAGATCTCCATTTTTTTTTCTCTTTCCCGCATTTGCAGTGGGGAGGTGCAATCTGTCAGCATATCAGCAGCGCACACACGGAGCGAAGTGCTTTTTTTCACACAAGCAAGGGCATGTGTCATTGGCAGTGTATGTCACATGTCCTTGCCCTATAAGACCAAGCCATTTTCCCCGTCGCCACCATTTTCTCACTGCTGCAGCTGCGTGTTAGACGGCACCGCTGTTGCTGTGTGCGCTATACCTTGTTAATTTCAAGCCAATTTTCGCACAAATCTACAGATAGCTTGGGAGTAGGAAATAGTTGTGATTGCAGTCCTTTTAAGGACTAGGTTACAGCATTTCCTACGACTTTTATCAGGGAGGTCTGTGCTCTTAAATAGATAGGTTGTGGGAGTAAAGACTAATTGTAATTGGAGTCCTTTTCAGGACTAGGTTACATCAGTTCCTATCAGTTTTTGCCAGGCAGGTCTATGCCAGTGCTGTGCAAGTTTTTTTCACAGCATTTGGCTGAATCTAGCAAAGCTAATCCTTTTTGGCCTATTGCAGAGTGTGTTAGTCAGTGGAGTAGCCTATCTGTGTTGCAAGATATACCACCTGTGTATCTATACTGACCTCCATCAGGTTGCAAATTAAAACTAATTTTTATCTGTATCTACAGTACCTCTGAAAAAATATTTGGGCTTCTACCTGTGTGTGGGACTTGTTGTATTAGTCCATCTATACTGACCTCCATCAGGTTGCAAACTGAATATATTTTTTTCTGCATCTACCTCTGAAAAAATATTGGGCTTCTAGCTGTGTGTGAGTCTTGTTCTATTAATCCATCTATACTGACCTCCATCAGGTTGCAAACTGAATATAATTTTTTTCTGCATCTAGCTCTGAAAAAATATTTGGCCTTCTAGTAGTGTGTCGGACTTTCTCTATTAGTCCATCTATACTGACCTCCATCAGGTTGCAAACTGAATATAATTTTTTTCTGCATCTAGCTCTGAAAAAATATTTGGCCTTCTAGTAGTGTGTCGGACTTTCTCTATTAGTCCATCTATACTGACCTCCATCAGGTTGCAAATTAAAACTAATTTTTATCTGCATCTACAGTACCTCTGAAAAAATATTTGGGCTTCTAGCTGTGTGTGGGACTTGTTGTATTAGTCCATCTATACTGACCTTCATCAGGTTGCAAACTGAATATATTTTTTTCTGCATCTACCTCTGAAAAAATATTGGGCTTCTAGCTGTGTGTGGGACTTGTTGTATTAGTCCATCTATACTGACCTCCATCAGGTTGCAAATTCAAAATAATTTTTTTCTGCATCTAACCCAGCCAATAGTTTTGGCCTAATACCACAGTTTGGCCACTCAGCTCTGCTCAGTTACCATCCATTGTTTTTTTGTGCAAACAACTCCAGAGTTGTGAATTAGTTAACCACCAAAATGAGTGGAAAAAGGCCTGCTGCTGGTGGAAAGGGGAATAGGCGTGTTGGGAAGGGGAAAAAAGGTTGTGTCCGTGGGGTAGGTGTTAAAGCAACAGTAACATCTGCAGAAGAAAGACCATCTTCCAGCCAAACTAAAATGTCTACTTCTTTTAGCGGACAATGTGATAAGATCCCTTTCTTACGGCCACGCCAATCGCTACAAATTCCAGATGAGGCACAAAAACAGCAGGTGCTTCAACGGATATTAAGTGCTCCTTTAAGTGGGCTCTCCTCCACATCAACTTCAACATCACAAATACTCCAGTCCTCAAAGGTGTCACCCAAATCGCACTTGCTTCCTCACAGCTCCCAAATCTCCAGCTGCCCGTCTGAGTATGAGGTAGAACAGATGGTTGAGTCTGCAGAGCTGTTTACTCATACTATAGCCTGGGAATCAGAGGTCGACTCCAGCGCTTCTGTGAATCCAGACGAGGAAATGATCTGCACTGATGCCCAGAATCTTTATGAGTCGGATCCAGGACCAGACGCAGAAGGTTCTGACCATAATGTAGACCCTCATTCCCAAACTGTAACTCCTGTTGGTGGAGACAATGAGGAAGACGATGATAAGACTCAAATACCTGATTGGAGCGACAACTTTAGTTTTTTGTCAGGGCAGGAACAGGTTGGCTCTGAGGACGACGGGTGTGATAACGCACAGGGTGATGATGATGAGGTCGGAGATCCCACTTACTGTTAACCCACAGTCAGCCAAGAGATGAGGTCAGCAGAGGAGGTGGAGGAAGATGCTAGTGACGACGAGGTCAGGTTGCGCCTTCCTGGACAGAGACGTAGTACTGGAAGCACGTCAACAACTGCATCCTCAAACACAACTCTGCCTCTCACCACAAGTCATGGTGGCTCTTTAGGTCGCATGGGTGCTAAGCCTTGCATAGCCTGGGCATTTTTTCAGATCGATAAAGATGACCCAACTCGTGTTATCTGTAACATTTGTCAGCAAAAGCTAAGTAGAGGCCAAAAAATACATAGTTTGAGTACTTCATGCATGAACCGGCACATGGACATGAAGCATAAGTTGCAGTGGGAAGCTCAGTGTGCTACAATGCGGCCTAGCCGGCCAGGCCAACCACCGTCTGCCATATCTTGTGCATCCGCGGCCTCCTCATCCTCTGTGACTGGGGGGACAGCAGTCACACCTGTTTTGGGGCGCAGACCTGCCACCTCTTTACCCGCAACAGCCAGCGTGATTGGCAGGTCATCATTTTCTTTGGAGGTGGTAACACCAGCTGGTGTTGAGCGCTGTCCGACATCGATAGCACCACCTTTGGATCAAGGCAACCTAACATGTCCGCCTGCATCTTCCTCACAGACCGGCAGTTTGCCGGGGACACCCTTATCAACCCCGTCTAAGCACAATAGCCAGCCCTCGGTCCCTCAGATGTGGACAAGTAAAAGACCATTTCCTCCTAGCCATGAGAAAGCTAAGAGGTTGAATTTCACCATCTGCAAGCTCTTGGCTACAGAAATGCTGCCTTTCCGCCTGGTGGACACAGAGGATTTTCGAGACCTTATGTCCGTCGCAGTGCCCCAGTACCAGATGCCCAGTCGGCACTACTTCTCAAAGAAAGGTGTGCCTGCGCTCCACCAGCATGTCGCACATAACATCACCGCTTCTTTGAGAAACTCTGTGTGTGACAGGGTGCATTTCACCACAGACACTTGGACGAGTAGGCATGGACAGGGGCGTTACATGTCGCTGACTGGGCACTGGGTAACTATGGTGACAGCAGGACAAGGGGCTGCTGTCCAAGTCTTGCCGTCCCCACGAGTTGTGCGTCAATCCTCTTTATGTCAAAGTTCCTCCACTGCTTCTGCCTCCTCAACCTCCTCTCGGTCTTCCACCTGCACCCAAAGCCTGTCTGGTCATGCCACAAGCTTTCTAACTGCGCAGAAGGGATCTTGCACACCTCCTTACTATGCTGGCAGTAGGGCTCAACGTCATCAGGCGGTTTTTACATTGAAATGTCTGGGAAATGTGAGTCACACAGCTGAGGAGTTGTGGTCAGCTCTGGAGAACCAATTTCATGAATGGTTGTCTCCACTGGACCTGAAACCAGGGAAGGCCGTGTGCGACAAAGCTGCAAACCTGGGTGCGGCCCTTCGCCGGGGCAATGTCACACACGTGCCTTGTATGGCTCACGTGTTGAACCTGGTTGTCCAGCAATTTTTAGCCCACTATCCCAGACTAGATGGCCTTCTGCAGAGGGCACGGTCGCTGTGTGCTCACTTCCGCCGTTCGCATCCCGCAGCTCAGCGACTTACATCTCTACAGAAGTCGTTGGGCCTGCCACTTCACCGGCTAAAATGCGATGTGCCTACCCGGTGGAATTCAACTCTGCACATGTTGCAGCGACTGTGGCAGCACCGACAAGCCCTGGTGCAATACGTTCTGACGTATAGCCTGGGCCAACGAGATTCAGAGGTGGGGCAAATCACGCTGGAGGAGTGGTCTCAGATCAGGGACCTATGCACCCTTCTGCACAGTTTTGAAATGGCGACGAAGATGTTTAGTGCTGACGATGCCATTATCAGCATGACTATTCCGGTGATTTACATGCTGGAGCACATGTTAAACAGAATTCGGAGTCAGGTGGTGGCACAAGAGGAGGTGGAGGAAGTAGAGGAGGAGGAGTTGTATGCGGAAGGGCTAACATCTGCAAGGTCCAGACGGTCGGCAGCACCAAGGCGGCAGGCATATGAGGGTGGGGGAGATGGTTTTACCAGGGCGCATGGTAGCAGCCAAACTAGTGAGGAAGGTGCAGGAGCCCAGGAAGAAGTGGAGGACGAACTGATGGAAGACTCATCAGATGAGGGAGACCTTGATCACATTTCTGTTGTGCGAGGTTGGGGGGAGAGGACAGAGGAAGGAAGCATGATTGTTACCTCGCCACCAACACAACAGGGACTTGGTGCTCCTGGATGCGCAACACACATGAGTGCCTTCTTGCTGCACTACCTGCAACATGACCCTTGAATTGTGAGAATTAGAAATAATCCTGACTACTGGGTTGCCACACTGTTAGATCCCCGGTGCAAAAGTAAATTTGCAGAAATTATTCCTGCTATAGAAAGGGATGCACGCATGCAGGAGTATCAGCAGAGACTGTTGCAGAATCTTACATGTGCTTTTCCACAAAATACCAGTGGTGCACGTAGTGAATCTCACAGTTCCAACTTGCCAACCGTGGGACCGTCAAGTGTTCAGCACTCAAACCGTAACAGAACCACAGTATCTGCTGGTAACATCAATTTTGCAGAATCATTTCACCACTTTTTTAGCCCATCCTTTGCAAGGCCACAGGAGACAAGAAGTCTGACACATAGTCAACGCCTAGAGACGATGGTAGAGGAGTATCTCCAAGTAAACATTGAAGCCACGACTGTGTCACTGGACCCTTGCTCTTTTTGGGCTTCCAATCTGGATAAATGGCCGGAGCTAGCCACTTACGCCTTGGAGATCTTGTCATGCCCCGCAGCCAGCGTTCTGTCTGAACGTGTGTTCAGCGCTGCTGGTGGTGTGCTGACAGATAAGCGCACGCGGCTCTCCACTGATAATGTAGACAGACTCACGTTCATAAAGATGAACAAATCATGGATCCGAAACGACTTTTCTACCCCTGTGTCATCCTGGGGAGAGTAAAAGCTTGATGATTGGTTAAAATCACCCTACCAACCGTTTTAAGCTTTCAAATTACTAATCATGTTTATCTGTATCTTGACTGGAAAATAATTTGGGCTTTGTAGCAGTGTGCAGCACTGATCCTATTAGGCCATCTATACTAAAGCTTCACCAGATTTAAAATTAAAAATAATTTTTAGCTGCATCTAGCCCGGAAAATAATTTTGGGGCTCCGAAATGCGCAAGGCACATAAGTGCCTTCTTGCTGCACTACCTGCAGCATGACCCTCATATTGTCAGAATTCAAAGTAATCATGACTACTGGGTTGCCACACTCTTAGATCCCCCAAACTTTTCGATCAACCTTTTCATTTTAATAAAGACCAAAAAAATGGTCATTTTTGAAATTATAAGCATTAGCAGGTTGTTAGAAACTGAAATCAAACAGTTTTCAACTCAAAACTTTATTCTAGGTGATGTTACATTTTCACATAGGACCCCTTGTTCGAAAGGAGCTTCTGAACTCTCTCGTCCATTGAATTTGTCAGGTTTTGGATGGTTTCTGCTTCAATTGTTTTGCATGAGGACAGAATACCCTCCCAGAGCTGTTGCTTAGATGTGAACTGCCTCCCGCCATCATAGACACTCCTTTTAATGATGCTCCAAAGGTTATGAATGGGGTAGAGGTCAGGGGAGCATGTGGGTCACACCATAAGTTTGTCCCCTTTTATGCCCATATCAGCCAGAGATGCAGATGTTTTATGTGCAGCATGAGATGGTGCAATATCATGCAGAAAAATGATCTTGCTGTGAAATACACGGTTCTTCTTCTTGAACCATGGCAGGAAGTGCTGTTTGAGAAAATCCACATACATTATGGAGTTCATCTTTAGCGCCTTCAGGGATCCTAAAGGGGCCGACAATCTCTCTCCCCATGATTCCAGCCCAAAACATTACTCCACCTCCTCCTTGTTGGCGCTGTAGCCGTGTTTGCGTGGGGTGTCCATCAACCAGCCATCCTCCACTCCATCCATCTGGACCATCGAGCGCTGCACGGCACTCATCCGTGAACAAAACAGTTTTGAAATCAGTCTTCATGTAATGTTTGGCCCACTGGAGCCGTTTCTGCTTGTGTGAAGTGGATAGAGGAGGTCGACAGGATGGCGCATGCACAGCTGCAAACCTCTGAAGGACCCTGCATCTTGTTGTTCGGGGGACGTTGGAGGCACAAGCAGCTTCAAAAACTTGTCTGCTGCTATGACAAGGCTTTTTTGCCGCTGCTCTTTCAACCTGACGTAATTGCCTGTAGGAAAGAGTCCTCAATTTGCCCTTATCAGCACGCACACGTGTGTACTGTGAATCAGCTACATACTTCTTGATTGCCAAGACACTTCATCATGATCATCGCACAATGTTGATTGTAGTCATGCCTTGACCTAAACACTCCACAATTTGTTGCTTCTCAGCAGCCGACACATCCTTTTTCTTTCCCATTTTGGCAGAAAATGTAGGCTGCTTAATAATGTGAGAGAGCCTTCTTAAGCTGTCTTGCCTTTCATTGGACACACCTGCCAAACTAATTAGCACAGGTGTCTGCAATTGCTTACAGTGATATAAAGAGCCCTGACACACATCACCATCAATGAGTTTAACTGACAAACAAACAAATTCTTCCCTTATCACTCCTAAACACTTTTTGCATAATAATTTGGAACGCAGTGTACATGTGCTTTTCCACAAAACACCAGTGGTTCACGTAGTGAATCTTACAGTTCTAACTTGCCAACCGTGGTCTGTATGGAGTTGTTCAATAAAGGGCCCAAAATTAAGATAACAAAGATGGGAGAGGTCTCTATGAATAGGAATTCCTAAGTATTTGATACCCTGTGAGGGCCAGGCAAAGGGAAAGTTGGACTGGATGGAATCCTATATGGATTTGGGGAGGGAGACATCGAGGGCATCAGACTTCGCTGCATTGATTTTAAAATTTTACCATGTAACAAAGTGATCTATTTCAGCCATAACAGCATGGATGGATATATGTGATTGAGTGATATATACTAGGACATCATCAGCAAATAGAGAGCACTTGTACTCGGTGCCTCCCACCTCAATCCACCTAATATTGGGGTTATGGCGAATTGATGAGAGCAGGTGCTCCGTCACTAGGATGTATAAGAGAGGGGACAGAGGACATCACTGCCTTGTCCCATTGGTGATTGTGAAAGGTGATGAAAATGTTCTGACGCACCCCCTGGGCCTTGGGACACCCGGAGCCGGACCCTTTTTGGTGGATGCTGGTGGTTGTAGTCTTCGTGGCGGCGACCCGGTTCCGTGGCTCAGGGCGGTCAAACCAGTGGCGGAACTATTTATGTGGTTTTGATGTTTAAATGTCCGACTACGCCACCCGTGGATTGCGGTCAGAGTGAACCGCCGCTACAGGGCAGACCGCTGAGGCTGGTGTTGTGGGTGCAGCAGAGCCTAGCATAACTCCCCACGGGAGGAGTATAGCCTCAGGGCAGTGTATGCGGAGGATGGGGGTGATGGTGCAGGGCAGCAGCAGTAACGACACGGAGTCAGTGATGCAGTTCAGGGCCTTTACTCACAGTTCTTATTATCCAGACCACGTCTGCAGGTAACGGCTGCCCACGTCGTACTGTGCTCACCAGGTGAGGGGCTCAGACAACTCCCAGATAACTTTGGAGCACTTCACAGGACCCCCTTTGTGTGTCCTTTGTCTTGCCTTTCTTACCAACACTTCTGTCCGGCTGCCTCGGGCCTCCTCTTGGTAAACTTGGCGCCAGTTTCCCTGACCCTATGTGGTGCCTTCCTAGCGGGTGTAGCGAGGGGCTGCGCCACATAAAATGTCAGAGCCTCCGGTTTCTAGCTGAGGGTCGTTTCCTGCCTCCACTAGTTCGGGGTCCGGTCTCCCCCTTTGGCCTGACCCCTCCACGTAGGTGGATTCGGGCGTGCGGTGGCGACTCGCCCGTCCGCACCCCTGGGATCCCTTCATTCCTCGTTCCTGGAGCCTTCTCCGCTCCTCTTCCTTCCTTCTCCCTCTTCCAGGCCTGGGCCTCTGTTACTAGGCCCGCCTCCGGAGCAGAGCTCATGCAGAGCCCCTGCTCCCTGCCACTTCTGCTCAGACTTCTCTGCACTGAACTAAGGTGGTGCCCACCTTTTATACTCCCTTCTCAATGCACCCAGGAACTGCTTTCTCACTGCTCCTGCACTACAGGGTTCCCCTTCCTCAGTGTTCCCTCCCCCCACTCCAACCAGGGACAGGGACTGTCGTGCCCATCTCAGGGGCATATTGGTCGCCCTGCCCCACGGCAATGTGGTGTAATGCATGCAGGTGTCGGGTCCTGATCCACACTCCATCCTTACCTGAGAGGTGAGATATCACACCTCTGGGTGAGGTGCAATACGTCTGTAGCAACCGAGCCCTCAGGGTGCTACAGTTCCATTTATCTTCAGCCTAGGTGACGTATTGCGATACAGGGCCGTGATTTTGGCTATAAAAGGGTCCCCTAGACCCCTACCCCAAGCTTTTTAAGAGAATCATATATGGCGTGCCAGGAGACTCTATGGAATGCTTTCTCAGCATCCAACGAGAGTATCTAATTACAAATTTTTAACTGCATCTAGCCCATGAAATACTTTGTGCCTAGTAGCAGTGTCTGCTAGTCAGCGGATTATCCCGGCTGTTAAGCAAGCTGCACCACCTGTAGTTTAGACACTTAATTTTTTCAAAGGAAATGCTTCGGGACCATGGGATACTTAGTGAAGAGCATAAGGAGGCACCCCAAGGCATAGGGGCTGGGACTGGCAGGAGGATGCCTTGCGGTGGACAGCCGAGCTCGATCCTTATAAAAGCTTTTTAACTGCAGCAGCTTTAGTGGACGCTAGTGGAGCTGGAATTACCGCGGCTGCTGGCATGAGACTTGCCCTCCAATAGATCCTTGTAAATGGATTTAAAGTGTATTCATTCAAATTAGAGAGACAATTTAAATTAAAAAGCTTAGAGCTGCCTCCACCACAGGGGGGCTCGCTCGACCCACCAGCGGACAGGCACCAGTATTGGGAGAGGGGGGCTGGCCATCAGGGTTCACCGCGGCTCTGGCACAAACCCGGTGACACGGAGGTGGCACGGGCAGGAGCGGACTGGCCGTGTCGGCTTCTCACTTTTTGGATTTTAGAAGGGCATGACATGCCTATATCTGTGTCTCCCCCTCCTTTTACTCCTCCACCTCTTTTATTTTCGCATGACTATATGTACTTGTCACTTTTCCATGTGTTAGTTATGTCTTCTGAGCAGTTTGTCAGCTTTTGGACACCTTTGAAGGTGTTTTCTATGTGTTTCTATGTGTTTTTGTTTGCCTGCCATTGGTTTTAACGGTGTTCGAAGGTGTTCGACGAACAGTTCGACGAACAGTTCGGCGAACACACGGGTGTTCGACGAACCGAACCGAACTCGAACACTACGGGGGTGGCTCAACACTACTTCTGAGGCCATTGAAGCTTTTGTGTATCTCAAGGAGAGGTTCACCTCTGCTCCCATCCTTATGCAGCCTGATGTGACTAAGCCGTTTTTGGTTGAGGTTGATGCTTCCTCTGTGGGGGTTGGCGCAGTATTGTCTCAGGATAACGGGGATGGATTACATCCCTGTGCCTTTTTTTCAAAAAATTTTTCGGAGACTGAACTGAATTACGATATTGGTAATCGGGAATTATTGGCTATTAAACTCGCATTTGAACACTGGCGCCACTTCTTGGAAGGTGTGGAATTTCCCGTTCAGGTTCTTACGGATCATAAAAATCTGATATATCTTGATGCTGCCAAGCGCCTGAATGCCCGTCAGGCTAGGTGGGCACTGTTTTTCTCGCGGTTTAATTTCTCCGTTACTTACATCCCTGGTACTAAGAATGTTAAGGCGGATGCCTTGTCTCGCAGTTTTTCTCCCATAGTCGGTGCTGAGAAAGAGGAGAACATTTTACAAGAAGGTGTTGTGATAGCTGCTTTGGACTCCGTTTTGGAAGATGAGATTCTTAAAGCACAGGAGAATGCCCCATCTAACACTCCTCATGGGAGGTTGTTTGTGCCTGGGACCTTTAGGAGAGATTTGTTTGTTGAGTGTCACGAGTCTCGGTTGGCAGGTCATCCCGGAATCTCTGAGACCAAGAGACTGGTGGGTCGCAGTTTTTGGTGGCCTGGATGGCAGAAGGAGGTCATTAAGTGGGTGCGTCAATGTACTATATGTGCTAGATCTAAGTCCTCACATACTCCTGCTGCGGGGTTGCTTTGTCGTTTGGAGGTTCCCAGTTCTCCTTGGACACATTTGGCTATGGACTTTATAACTGACCTTCCCCCCTCTGAGGGTTTTACTGTCATCTGGGTGGTCGTGGACCGTTTTAGCAAGATGTGTCACGTGGTTCCCTTCGTCAAACTGCCCTGCTCTAAAACTCTTGCTAAGGCCTTTGTCAAGGAAATTGTCAGACTTCATGGCGTTCCTACTGACATTGTTTCTGATAGGGGTCCTCAGTTCGTGGCTCGTTTTTGGCGTGCCTTTTGTGACAGGTTGGGAGTTCATTTGTCGTTCTCGTCCGGATATCATCCTGAATCTAATGGCCAGACAGAAAGGAAAAACCAGGATGTTGAGCAGTTCTTGCGTTGTTTTGTGGCAGACAATCAAGAGGGGTGGTCTGAGTTTCTGCCACTTGCTGAATTTGCTCTGAACAATCATACATCTTCTTCTGCTGGTTGTTCGCCTTTTTTTTGTTGTTCTGGGAGACATCCGTCGGTTGGGTCGTTCTCCAAGTTGGGATCTGCCGTGCCTGAGGAGGAGAATTTTTCCGGTGATTTGGAGAGAGTTTGGACGGATGTGCGTGGTAATCTTCAGGAGGCCAACAGAAAATCTAAAGACTACTTTGATAGGAAACGACAGGAGGTTTTGTTCGCTGTTGGTGACATGGTTTGGTTGTCCTCTAGGAATCTGCGGTTGAGGATTCCTTCTAAGAAATTGGGTCCCAAGTTTGTAGGGCCCTTTAAGGTGCTTCAGGTTGTCAACCAATCTGCTGTTAGGTTGGAGGTTCCTACCTCCTGGAGAATTAATCCGGTATTTCATGTCTCTCTGTTAAAAAAGCTGTTGTGTCGGATGGTGACGCCTCTGCCTCTGTTCCTCCGGTGGTGGAGGACGAGGAATATGAAATTTCTCGCATCCTTAACTCTAGACGGTATAGAGGTAGTTTGCAGTATCTTGTGGCCTGGAAAGGTTTCAGACCCGAGGATAACTCTTGGGTGAGGTCAGATGATGTTTCCGTGTCCAGACTTATCAGAGCGTTTCACAGGAGATTTCCTGATAAGCCTGGTCCTAGGGGATCCGGAGGATCCTCTTAGAAGGGGGGGTACTGTTAGAACCTTGCTCTTAGGTTTTTTCCTTTGCTGGTCACATGACCTTGTTGGCCTATTTAATCCTGCTCCGCCCTTCTGGCTTTGCTGGACTTCATTGTATAACTACTTTCTAGCTAGCCTGTGCTCTGTATCTAACTCTGTTAGTTTGCTTAGTCTACGGACCTCAATGTTCTATATATTTTGTTTGTTCGTCTGTCTGCTACTATTTCTGTTAGAAGGTGTCCCATTTTCCTCCCAGTCCTTAGCACTTGTAGGGATTCCTTCCCCACATCTATAGGTCTCCGTACAGACTAGCTTAGGACTTTAGCAGGTCTGATCGCAGGATCAGGTTCCCTGTTACATCATAGGGATTCAGCTGAGCTCTATCGTAGGGACAGATCTCCTCTCTTTCCTTAGCTCTGGTAGCAGAACATAACAGCTACAATGCCCGAAATTATTTTCCGGGCTAGATGCAGCTAAAAATTATTATCAATATCAAAGCTGGAGGAGCTTGGTATAGATGGCCTAATACAATGAGTACCACACACTGCTGCTATGCCCAAAATTATTTTCCGGGCTAGATGCAGCTAAAAACTATTAGTAATTTGAAAGCTGGTGGAGCGTAGTATAGATGGCCTAATAGAATGAGTACCACACACTGCTAGTATGCCCAAAATTATTTTGCAGGCAATATGCAGCTAAAAATTGTTAGTAACTGGAAAGCTGGTGGAGCTTAGTATAGATGGCCTAATAGAATGAGTACCACAAACTGCTACTATGCCTAAAATTATTTTCCAGGCAAGGTGTAGCTAAAAACTATTAGTAATTTGAAAGCTGGTGCAGCGTAGTATAGATGGCCTAATAGAATGAGTACCACACACTGCTAGTATGCCCAAAATTATTTTCCAGGCAAGATGTAGCTAAAAATTATTAGAAATTTGAAAGCTGGTGGAGCGTAGTATAGATGGCCTAATAGAATGAGTACCACACACTGTACTATGCCCAAAATTATTTTGCAGGCAAGATGCAGCTAAAAATTATTATTTATTTCAAAGCTGGTGGAGCTTGGTATAGATGGCCTAATACAATGAGTACCACACACTGCTACTATGCCCAAAATGATTTTCTGTTCTAGATGCAGCTAAAAATCATTATTAATTTCAGAGCTGGTGGAGCTTGGTATAGATGGCCTATTACAATGAGTACCACACACTGCTACTATGCTCAAAATTATTTACCAGACTAGATGCAGCTGAAAATCATCATTAATTTCAAAGCTGGTGGAGCTTGGTATAGATGGCCTAATACAATGAGTACCACACACTGCTGCTATGCCCAAAATTATTTTCCGGGCTAGATGCAGCTAAAAATTATTATTAATTTGAAAGCTGGTGATGCTTGGTATAGATGGCCTAATACAATGAGTAACACACACTGCAACTATGACCAAAATTATTTTCTGGTCTAGATGCAGCTAAAAATTATTATTAATTTCAAGACTAGTGGGGCTTAGTATATATGGCCTAATAGAATGAATACCACACATTGCTACAGGCCCAAAATTAATCTCCAGGCAAGATGCAGATAAAAATTATTAGTAATTTGAAAGCTGGTGGAGCTTAGTATAGATGGCCTAATACAATGAGTACCACACACTGCTACTATGCCCAAAATTATTTTGCAGTCAAGATGCAGCTAAAAATTATTAGTAATTTGAAAGCTGGTGTAGCGTAGTATAGATGGCCTAATAGAATGATTACCACACACTGCTAATATGCCCAAAATTATTTTACAGGCAAGATGCAGATAAAAATAATTTGTAATTTGAAAGCTGGTGGAGCTTAGTATAGATGGCCTAATAGAATGAGTACCACACACTGCTACTATGCCCAAAATTATTTTTCGGGCTAGATGCAGCTAAAATTTATCATTAATTTCAAAGCTGGTGGAGCTTGGTATAGATGGCATAATACAATGAGTACCACACACTGCTACTATGCCCAAAATTATTTTCCGGGCTAGATGCAGCTAAAAATTATTATTAATTTCAAAGCTGGTGGAGCTTGGTATAGATGGCCTAATACAATGAATAACACACACTGCTACTATTTCCAAAATTATTTTCTGGTCTAGATGCAGCTAAAAATTATTATTAATTTCAAAGCTGGTGGAGCTTAGTATAGATGGCCTAATAGAATGAGTACCACACACTGCTACAGGACCAAAGTTATTTTCCAGTCAAGATGTAGCTAAAAATTATTAGTAATTTGAAAGCTGGTGGAGCTTAGTATAGATGGCGTAATAGAATGAGTACCACACACTGCTACTATGCCCAAAATTATTTTCCAGGCAAGATGCAGCTAATAATTATTAGTAATTTGAAAGTTGGTGGAGCTTAGTATAGATGGCCTAATAGAATGAGTACCACACACTGCTACTATGCCCAAAATTATTTTACAGGCAAGATGCAGCTAAAAATTATTAGTAATTTGAAAGCTGGTGGAGCTTAGTATAGATGGCCTAATAGATTGAGTACCACACACTGCAACTATGAACAAAATTATTTTCTGGTCTAGATGCAGATAAAAATTATTATTAATTTCAAAGCTGGTGGAGCTTGGTATAGATGGCCTAATACAATGAGTAACACACACTGCAACTCTGACCAAAATTATTTTCTGGTCTAGATGCTGCTAAAAATTATTATTAATTTCAAAACTAGTGGGGCTTAGTATATATGGCCTAATAGAATGAGTACCACACACTGCTACAGGCCCAAAATTAATTTCCAGGCAAGATGTAGCTAAAAATTATTAGCAATTTGAAAGCTGGTGGAGCGTAGTATAGATGGTGTAATAGAATGAGTACCACACACTGCTACTATGCCCAAAATTTTTTTCCATGCAAGATGCAGCTAAAAATTATTAGTAATTTGAAAGTTGGTGGAGCTTAGTATAGATGGCCTAATAGAATGAGTACCACACACTGCTAATATGCCCAAAATTATTTTACAGGCAAGATGCAGCTAAAAATTATTAGTAATTTGAAACCTGGTGGAGCTTAGTATAGATGGCCTAATAGATTGAGTACCACACACTGCTACTATGCCCAAAATTATTTTCCGGGCTAGATGCAGCTAAAAATTATTATTAATTTCAGAGCTGGTGGAGCTTGGTATAGATGGCCTAATACAATGAGTACCACTCACTGCTACTATGCCCAAAATAATTTTATGGGCTAGATGCAGCTAAAAATTATTATTAATTTCAAAGCTGGTAGAGCTTGGTATAGATGACCTAATACAATGAGTACCACACACTGCTACTATGCCCAAAATTATTTTACAAGCAACATGCAGCAAAAAATTATTAGTAATTGGAAAGCTGGTGGAGCTTAGTATAGATGGACTTATAGAATGAGTACCACACACTGCTACTATGCCCAAAATTATTTTCCAGGCAAGATGTAGCTAAAAATTATTAGTAATTTGAAAGCTGGTGGAGCTTAGTATAGATGGCCTAATAGAATGAGTACCACACACTGCTACTATGCCCAAAATTATTTTGCAGGCAATATGCAGCTAAAAATTATAAGTAATTTGAAAGCTGGTGGAGCTTAGTATAGATGGCCAAATAGAATAAGTACCACACACTGCTACTATGCCCAAAATTATTTTCCGGGCTTGATGCAGCTAAAAATTATCATTAATTTGAAATCTGGTGGAGCTTGGTATAGATGGCCTAATACAATGAGTACCACACACTGCTACTATGCCCAAAATTATTTTAAAAGCAACTTGCAGCAAATAATTATTAGTAATTGGAAAGCTGGTGGAGCTTAGTATAGATGGACTTATAGAATGAGTACCACACACTGCTACTATGCCCAAAATTATTTTCCAGGCAAGATGTAGCTAAAAATTATTATTAATTTCAAAGCTGGTGGAGCTTGGTATAGATGGCCTAATACAATGAGTAACACACACTGCTACTATGCCAAAAATTATTTTCTGGTCTAGATGCAGCTAAAAATTATTATTAATTTGAAAGCTGGTGTAGCGTAGTATAGATGGCCTAATAGAATGAGTACCACACACTGCTAATATGCCCAAATTTATTTTACAAGCATGATGCAGCTAAAAATAATTCGTAATTTGAAAGCTGGTGGAGCTTAGTATAGATGGCCAAATAGAATGAGTACCACACACTGCTACTATGCCCAAAATTATTTTCCGGGCTAGATGCAGCCAAAAATTATTATTAATTTCAAAGCTGGTGGAGCTTGGTATAGATGGTCTAATAAAATGAGTACCACACACTGCTACTATGCCCAAAATTATTTTCCAGGCAAGATGTAGCTAAAAATTATTTGTAATTTGAAAGCTGGTGGAGCTTAGTATAGATGGCCTAATGAAATGAGTACCACACACTGCGACTATGCCCAAAATTATTTTACAGGCAAGATGCAGCTAAAAATTATTAGTAATTTGAAAACTTGAGGAGCTTAGTATAGATGGCCTAATAGAATTAGTACCACACACTGCTACTATGCCCAAAATTATTTTACAGGCAAGATGCAGCTAAAAATTATTAGTAATTTGAGAGCTGGTGGAGTTTAGTATAGATGGCCTCCTACAATGAGTACCACACACTGCTAATATGCCCAAAATTATTTTGCAGGCAAGAAGCAGGTAAAAATTATTAGAAATTTGAAAGCTGGTGGAGCTTAGTAAAGATGGCCTAATAGAATGAGTACCACAAACTGCTACTGTGCCCAAAATTATTTTCCGAGCTAGAAGCAGCTAAAAATTATTATTAATTTCAGAGCTGGTGGAGATGGTATAGATGGCCTAATACAATGAGTACCACACACTGCTACTATGCCCAAAATTATTTTCCGGGCTAGATGCAGTTAAAAATTATTATTAATTTCAAAGCTGGTGGAGCTTAATATAGATGGCCTAATAGAATGAGTACCACACACTGCTACAGGCCCAAAATTATTTTCCAGGCAAGATGCAGCTAAAAATTATTAGTAATTTGAAAGCTGGTGGAGCTTAGTATAGATGGCCTAATAGAATGAGTACCACAAACTGCTACAGGCCCAAAATTATTTTCCAGGTAAGATGCAGCTAAAAATTATTACTAATTTGAAAGCTGGTGGAGCTTAGTATGGATGGCCTAATAGAATGAGTACCACACACTGCTACTATGCCCAAAATTATTTTACAGGCAAGTTGCAGCTAAAAATTATTAGTAATTTGAAAGCTGATGGAGCTTAGTATGGTTGGCCTAATAGAATGAGTACCACACAATGCTTATATGCCCAAATTATTTTACAGGCAAGATGCAGCTAAAAATTATTAGTAATTTGAAAGCTGGTGGAGCTTAGTATAGATGGCCTAATGAAATGAGTACCACACACTGCGACTATGCCCAAAATTATTTTACAGGCAAGATGCAGCTAAAAATTATTAGTAATTTGAAAACTTGAGGAGCTTAGTATAGATGGCCTAATAGAATGATTACCACACACTGCTAATATGCCCAAAATTATTTTACAGGCAAGATGCAGCTAAAACTTATTAGAAATTTGAAAGCTGGTGGAGCTTAGTATAGATGGCCTAATAGAATGAGTGCCACACACTGCTACTATGCCCAAAATTATTTTACAGGCAAGATGCAGCTAAAAATTATTAGTAATTTGAGAGCTGGTGGAGCTTAGTATAGATGTCCTCCTACAATGAGTACCACACACTGCTAATATGCCCAAAATTATTTTGCAGGCAAGAAGCAGGTAAAAATTATTAGAAATTTGAAAGCTGGTGGAGCTTAGTAAAGATGGCCTAATAGAATGAGTACCACACACTGCTACTGTGCCCAAAATTATTTTCCGAGCTAGAAGCAGCTAAAAATTATTATTAATTTCAGAGCTGGTGGAGCTTAGTATAGATGGCCTAATACAATGAGTACCACACACTGCTACTGTGCCCAAAATTATTTTCCGAACTAGAAGCAGCTAAAAATTATTATTAATTTCAGAGCTGGTGGAGATGGTATAGATGGCCTAATACAATGAGTACCACACACTGCTACTATGCACAAAATTATTTTCCGTGCTAGATGCAGTTAAAAATTATTATTAATTTCAAAGCTGGTGGAGCTTAATATAGATGGCTTAATAGAATGAGTACCACACACTGCTACAGGCCCAAAATTATTTTCCAGGCAAGATGCAGCTAAAAATTATTAGTAATTTGAAAGCTGGTGGAGCTTAGTATAGATGGCCTAATAGAATGAGTACTACAAACTGCTATAGGCCAAAAATTATTTTCCAGGTAAGATGCAGCTAAAAATTATTACTAATTTGAAAGCTGGTGGAGCTTAGTATAGATGGCCTAATAGAATGAGTACCACACACTGCTGCTATGCCCAAAATTATTTTACAGGCAAGTTGCAGCTAAAAATTATTAGTAATTTGAAAGCTGATGGAGCTTAGTATGGTTGGCCTAATAGAATGAGTACCACACAATGCTTATATGCCCAAATTATTTTACAGGCAAGATGCAGCTAAAAATTATTAGTAATTTGAAAGCTGGTGGAGCTTAGTATAGATGGCCTAATAGAATGAGTACCACACACTGCTACTGTGGCCAAAATTATTTTCCAGGCTAGATGCAGCTAAAAATTATCTCTAATTTCAAAGCTGGTGGATCTTGGTATAGATGGCCTAATACAATGAGTACCACACACTGCTACTATGCCCAAAATTATTTTCCGGGCTACCTGCAGATAAAAATTATTATTAATTTCAAAGCTGGTGGAGCTTGGTATTGATGGCCTAATACAATGAGTACCACACATTGTTACTATGCCCAAAATTTTTTTTTGGTCTAGATGCAGCTAAAAATGATTCTTAATTTCAAAGCAATTGGAGCTTAGTGTAGATGGCCTAATAGAATGAGTACCACACATTGCTACTATGCCCAAAATTATTTTACAGGCAAGATGCAGCTAAAAATTATTAGTAATTTGAAAGCTGGTGGAGCTTAGTATAGATGGCCCAATAGAATGAGAACCACTCACTGCTAATATGCCCAAAATTATTTTACAGGCAAGATGCAGCTAAAAATTGTTAGTAATTTGAAAGCTGGTGGAGCTTAGTATAGATGGCCTAATAGATTGAGTACCACACACTGCAACTATGTCCAAAATTATTTTCTGGTCTAGATGCAGCTAAAAATTATAATTAATTTTAAAAGCTGGTGGAGCTTGGTATAGATGGCCTAATACAATGAGTAACACACACTGCAACTATGACCAAAATTATTTTCTGGTCTAGATGCAGCTAAAAATTATTATTAATTTGAAAACTAGTGGAGCTTAGTATATATGGCCTAATAGAATGAGTACCACACACTGCTACAGGCCCAAAATTAATTTCCAGGCAAGATGTAGCTAAAAATTATTAGTAATTTGAAAGCTGGTGGAGCGTAGTATAGATGGCGTAATAGAATGAGTACCACACACTGCTACTATGCCCAAAAATTTTCCAGGCAAGATGCAGCTAAAAATTATTAGTAATTTGGTAGTTGGTGGAGCTTAGTATAGATGGCCTAATAGAATGAGTACCACACACTGCTACTATGCCCAAAATTATTTTACAGGCAAGATGCAGCTAAAAATTATTAGTAATTTCAAAGCTGGTGGAGCTTAGTATAGATGGCCTAATAGATTGAGAACCACACACTGCTACTATGCCCAAAATTATTTTCCGGACCAGATGCAGCTAAAAATTATTATTAATTTCAGAGCTGGTGGAGCTTGGTATAGATGGCCTAAAACAATGAGTACCACACACTGCTACTATGCCCAAAATTATTTTCCGGGCTAGATGCAGCTAAAAATTATAATTAATTTCAAAGCTGGTGGAGATTGGTATAGATGGCCTAATACAATGAGTATCACTCACTGCTACTATGCCCAAAATTATTTTTGCGGGCTAGATGCAGCTAAAAATTATTATTAATTTCAAATCTGGTGGAGCTTGGTATAGATGGCATAATACAATGGGTACCACACACTGCTACAGGCCCAAAATAATTTTCCGGGCTAGATGCAGCAAAAAATTATTATTAATTTCAAAGCTGGTGGAGCTTAGTATAGATGGCCTAACAGAATGAGTATCACACACTGCTACAGGCCCAAAATTATTTTCCAGGCAAGAATCAGCTAAAATTTATTAGTAATTTGAAAGCTGGTGGAGCTTAGTATAGATGGCCTAATAGAATGATTACCACACACTGCTACCGGTCCAAAATTATTTTCCAGGCAAGATGCAGCAAAAAAATTATTAGTAATTTGAAAGCTGGTGGAGCTTAATATAGATTGCATAATAGAATGAGTACCACACACTGCTACTATGCCCAAAATTATTTTCCGGGCTAGATGCAGCTAAAAATTATTATCATTTTCAAAGCTGGAGGAGCTTGGTATAGATGGCCTAATACAATGAGTGCCACACACTGCTACTATGCCCAAAATTATTTTCTAGGCAAGATGTAGCTAAAAATTATTAGTAATTTGAAAGCTGGTGGAGCTTAGTATAGATGGCCTAATAGAATGAGTACCACACACTGCTACTATGCCCAAAATTATTTTCCGGGCTAGATGCAGCTAAAAATTATTATTAATTTCAAAGCTGGTGGAACTTGGTATAGATGGCCTAATGCAATGAGTAACACACACTGCTGCTATGCCAAAAATAATTTTCTGGTCTAGATGTAGCTAAAAATTATTATTAATTTCAAAGCTGGTGGAGCTTAGTATAGATGGCCTAATAGAATGAGTACCACACACTGCTACAGGCTCAAAATTATTTTCCAGGCAAGATGTAGCTAAAAATTATTAGTAATTTGAAAGCTGGTGGAGCTCAGTATAGATGGCCTAATAGAATGAGTGCCACACACTGTTACTATGCCCAAAATTATTTTGCAGGCAAGGTGCAGCTAAAAATTATTAGTAATTTGACAGCTGGTGTAGCGTAGTATAGATGGCCTAATAGAATGAGTAACACAGACTGCTAATATGCCCAAATTTATTTTACAAGCAAGATGCAGCTAAAAATAATTCGTAATTTGAAAGCTGGTGGAGCTTAGTGTAGATGGCCAAATAAAATGAGTACCACACACTGCTACTATGCCCATAATTATTTTCCGGGCAAGATGCAGCCAAATATTATCATTAATTTCAAAGCTAGTGGAGCTTGGTATAGAAGGCCTAATACAATGATTACCACACACTGCTACTATGCCCAAAATTATTTTCCGGGCTAGATGCAGCTAAAAATTATTATTAATTTCAAAGCTGGTGGAGCTTGGTATAGATGGCCTAATAGGATGAGTACCACACACTGCTACTATGCCCAAAATTATTTTCCAGGCAAGATGTAGCTAAAAATTATTAGTAATTTGAAAGCTGGTGGAGCTTAGTATAGATGGCCTAATAAAATGAGTACCACACACTGCGACTATGCCCAAAATTATTTTACAGGCAAGAAGCAGCTAAAATTTATTAGTAATTTGAAAACTTGTGGAGCTTAGTATAGATGGCCTAATAGAATGAGTACCACACACTGCTAATATGCCCAAAATTATTTTACAGGCAAGATGCAGCTAAAAATTATTAGAAATTTGAAAGCTGGTGGAGCTTAGTATAGATGGCCTAATAGAATGAGTGCCACACACTGCTACTATGCCCAAAATTATTTTACAGGCAAGATGCAGCTAAAAATTATTAGTGATTTGAAAGCTGGTGGAGCTTAGTATAGATGGCCTAATAGAATGAGTACCAGACACTGCTACTATGCTCAAAATTATTTTCCAGGCAAGGTGCAGCTAAAAATTATTAGTAATTTGAAAGCTGGTGGAGTTTATTATAGATGGCCTAATAGAATGAGTACCACACGCTGCTACTATGCCCAAAATTATTTTACAGGCAAGATGCAGCTAAAAATTATTAGTAATTTGAGAGCTGGTGGAGCTTAGTATAGATGGCCTCCTAGAATGAGTACCACACACTGCTAATATGCCCAAAATTATTTTGCAGGCAAGAAGCATCTAAAAATTATTAGAAATTTGAAAGCTGGTGGAGCTTAGTATAGATGGCCTAATAGAATGAGTACCACACACTGCTACTGTGCCTAAAATTATTTTCTGAGCTAGGAGCAGCTAAAAATTATTATTAATTTCAAAGCTGGTGGAGATTAGTATAGATGGTATAATACAATGAGTACCACACACTGCTACTATGCCAAGAATCATTTTCCGGGCTAGATTCAGCTAAAAATTATTATTAAGTTCAAAGCTGGTGGAGCTTGGTATAGATGGCCTAATACAATGAGTACCACACACTGATGCCATGCCCAAAATTATTTTCCGGGCTAGATGCAGCTAAAAATTATTATTAATTTCAGAGCTGATGGAGCTTGGTATAGATGGCCTAATACAATGAGTACCACACACTGCTACTATGCCTAAAATTATTTTCCAGGCTAGATGCAGCTAAAAATTATTATTAATTTCAAAGCTGGTTTAGCTTGGTATAGATGGCCTAATAGAATGAGTACCACACACTGCTACAGGCCCAAAATTATTTTCCAGGCAAGATGCAGCTAAAAATTATTAGTAATTTGAAAGCTGGTGGAGCTTAGTATAGATGGCCTAATAGAATGAGTACCACACACTGCTACTATGCCGAAAATTATTTTACAGGCAAGTTGCAGCTAAAAATTATTAGTAATTTGAAAGCTGATGGAGCTTAATGTGGTTGGCCTAATAGAATGAGTACCACACAATGCTAATATGCCCAAAATTATTTTACAGGCAAGATGCAGCTAAATATTATTAGTAATTTGAAAGCTGGTGGAGGTTAGTATAGATGGCCTAATAGAATAAGTACCACACACTGCTACTATGGCCAAAATTATTTTCCAGGCTAGATGCAGCTAAAAATGATTCTTAATTTCAAAGCAGGTGGAGCTTAGTGTAGATGGCCTAATAGAATGAGTACCACAAATTGCTACTATGCCCAAAATTATTTTACAGGCAAGATGCAGCTAAAAAGTATTAGTAATTTGAAAGCTGGTGGAGCTTTGTATAGTTGGCCCAATAGAATGAGAACCACTCACTGCTAATATGCCCAAAATTATTTTCCTGGCAAGATGCAGCTTAAAATTATTAGTAATTTGAAAGCTGGTGGAGCTTAGTATAGATGGCCTAATAGCATGAGTACCACACACTGCTACTATGCCTAAAATTATTTTCCGGGCTAGATGCAGCTAAAAATTATTATTAATTTCAAAGCTGGTGGAGCTTGGTATAGATGGCCTAATACAATGAGTACCACACACTGCTACTATGCCCAAAATTATTTTCCGGGCTAGATGCAGCTAAAAATTATTATTAATTTAAAAGCTGGTGGAGCTTGGTATAGATCGCCTAATACAATAAGTACCACACCCTGCTACTATGCCCAAAATTATTTTCTTGTCTAGATGCAGCTAAAAATTATTATTAATTTCAAACAGGTGGAGCTTAGTATAGATGGCCTAATAGAATGGGTACCACACACTGCTACAGGCCAAAAATTATTTTCCAGGCAAGATGCAGCAAAAAATTATTAGTAATTTGAAAGCTGGTGGAGCTTAGTATAGATGGCCTAAAAGATTGCGTACCACACACTTTTACTATGCCCAAAATTATTTTCCAGGCAAGATGCAGCTAAAAATTACTAGTAATTTGAAAGCTGGTGGAGCTTAGTATAGATGGCCTAATAGAATGAGTACCACACACTGCTAATATGCCCAAAAGGATTTACTTGGCTAGGTGCATTAAAAAAATTGTATTACATACACAGGTGGTGTAGCTTGCAACACAGATAGGTTACTCTACTGACTAAAACACACTGCAAGAGGCCCAAAAGGATTTGCTTAGCTAGATTTAGCCAAATGCTGTGAAAAACACTTGCACAGCACTAAAGCAGACCTGCCTGACAAAAAGTGAGAGGAGCTGATGTAACCTAGCCCTCAAAAGGACTGCAATTACAACTTGTCACTATTCCCAACCTATCTGTCTATTTAAGAGCCCAGACCTGCCTGCTAAAAGTCGTAGTAAATGCTGTAACCTAGCCCTCAAAGGGCTGCAATTAGAACTAGTCCCTACTCCCAAGCTATCTGTCTATTTCAGAAAAAATTTGCTTGCAATTCACACATTCATACTGTATAGCGCGCACACATCAGCAGCGGTGCCGTCTAACACTCAGCTGCAGCAGTGAGAGAATGGTGGCGATGGGGAAAATGGCTGGGTCTTATAGGGCAAGGACATGTGACATACACAGCCAATGACACATGCCCTTTTTTTTGTGAAAAAAAGCACTTCGCTCCGTTTGTGCGCTGCTGATAGGCTGACAGACTGCACCTCCCCACTGTAAATGCGGGACAGAGAAAAAAAAATGCAGATCTTCATTATTTCTGCAGAGATCCATCCCATGCCCCTCCCCCCGCCCCGCTGTACACTCAAACTGTGTATTAACATTGATTATTAGCATTACTGTGAAAAAATCCAGTTACGATATTGGTGCACGAACAGTTATCGAACATAACCTCGAACAGACGGATTTTTTTCAAATAGTTCGGGTTCGTCGAATGGCTCGAACACCGCCCAAAACAGCTCGAATTTGAGATTGGTGAACAGTTCGATTCGAACACCGCTCATCTCTATTCTTGATGCTGTACAACTTGGTCCAGTGCAGAATCTGCATCGTATTTCCAAAAATTAGTCCTGGGGCTGGGGGCTGTGTCATAGGTGCAGGAAGATTCCATGACAAGGGTCTCCCTTGACAAACATTATCTACGATGGAGTACTGTAGTAGTTGTGGCACTCAATTCAAGTTTTCAGAGGGCCATGAGTCGGTCATCAACAGTCAGTGTAAATTTCTATTGAATATGTATGCACCATCTCAGTCACAATGTGGTACAACCTGTGACAAGGGCCTCCAATGACAAATATTAGTTTGGTAGGACTTCTGTACATTCCAGATTTGTCCTCTGCACAATGTGCATAGGGTTTGTGAAAATTAGCCCTATAGACTGAGTCATGGTTGATGCGGGAAGCCACTATCCCAAGGACCTCCAATCACAAATAGTAGTTAGGCTGGTGTAGGAATATTGTCCTGGTTTGTCCACTGCACAATGTGCATAGGATTTGAAAACATTAGCCCTATGGGCTGTGTCATGGTTGACTCACTATTTTGGCTGTGCCTGTGACAGCTAGCTTGGCTTGTGCCATCAACATCTGAAAATCTGTCAACAAAACCCAAAATGCCAAAAAAGCCTGTTGTTAAGGGACGTGGACGTGGTGTTATCAGTGGTGCGCGAGAAGGCACTCAGTCTGTGTCAGGTCAGAAAAAGCTTGATGCATCCACTATGTTCCTGGAAAAAGTTCCCGGTCTGGAACGTAAACATGTGTGGAAGCCAGAAGAGTGAAAGCTGATTCTGTCTTGGATAGCAGACAAGGCCTCTATGCATTTTTCAAGCAGCAACAAATCTTCCACGACCACACAGTCTACTGTGGATACACAGAAGGCTGGCCCTTCCAATCCAGAAGCTGGTTTTCCTTCCTCCCGCCAATATCAGTCACAGGAGATATATGACCCCAAGCTTGGCCACTCCGAGGATCTGTTTGGTACGTATACTTTGGTTGGCTCTGGCCTATCACCGTGCAGCATTGAAGAGGGACAAGAGGAGGTGGCGTGCGTTGATGCTCAAGTATTTGAGGACCTACGACCAGGAGAAAGCCACTTGGAGGAACGTCATTTACTGTCTCCAGAAGTGGAGGCTGATGATGATGAGACACAGTTTCCCTCAGGTCAACCTACAATGTCAACTGGGAAGGAGGATGAGATAGAAGACTAAGTGGTCCATGATGAGTCCACTGATCCGACCCGGACCATTGGCACGCATAGCCATGACAGCAACACAGAGGAAGATGGATATGTAGCACCAACACAGACACCAAGGGGTCGTGGTTTGCCCAGAGTGAAAACTGGGTCAACTGTTACCAAAGCACCCCCGCTGTGCTCCAAGAGAGGGCTAGGGGGCGTTCAGCTGCTGCGTGGAATTTTTTTTCTGAAAGTCCTTCAGAGAAAAACATAGTTGTCTGTAGCATCTGCCATACCAAGTTGAGCAGAGGCCAGGGCAAAGGCAACCTGAGCACCACCAGTATGACAAACCACATGGCAGCCAAGCAACCCAGTAGGTGGGCAGTAGTGTTGAGCCACCCCCGTAGTGTTCGAGTTCGGTTCGGTTCATTGAACACCCGTGTGTTCGCCGAACTGTTCGTCGAACACCTTCGAACACCGTTAAAACCAATGGCAGGCAAACAAAAACACATAGAAACACATAGAAAACACCTTCAAAGGTGTCCAAAAGCTGACAAACTGCTCAGAAGACACAACTAACACATGGAAAAGTGACAAGTACATATAGTCATGCGAAAAGAAAAGAGGTGGAGGAGTAAAAGGAGGGGGAGACACAAATATAGGCATGTCATGCCCTTCTAAAATCCAAAAAGTGAGAAGCCGACACGTTCAGTCCGCTCCTGCCCGTGCCACCTCCGTGTCGCCGGGTTTGTGCCAGAGCCGCGGTGAACCCTGACGGCCAGCCCCCCTCTCCCAATACTGGTGCCTGTCCGCTGGTGGGTCGAGCGAGCCCCCCTGTGGTGGAGGCAGCTCTAAGCTTTTTAATTTAAATTGTCTCTCTAATTTGAATGAATACACTTTAAATCCATTTACAAGGATCTATTGGAGGGCAAGTCTCATGCCAGCAGCCGCGTAATTCCAGCTCCAGTAGCGTCCACTAAAGCTGCTGCAGTTAAAAAGCTTTTATAAGGATCGAGCTCGGCTGCCCACCGCAAGACATCCTACTGCCAGTCCCAGCCCCTATGCCTTGGGGTGCCTCCTGATGCTCTTCACTGAGTATCCCGTGGTCCCGAAGCATTTCCTTTGAAAAAATTAAGTATCCAAACTACAGGTGGTGTAGCTTGCTTAACAGCCGGGATAATCCGCTGACTAGCAGACACTGCTACTAGGCACAAAGTATTTCCTGGGCTAGATGCAGTTAAAAATTTGTAATTAGATACTCTCGTTGGATGCTGAGAAAGCATTCCATAGAGTCTCCTGGCACGCCATATATGATTCTCTTAAAAAGCTTGGGGTAGGGGTCTAGGGGACCCTTTTATAGCCAAAATCACGGCCCTGTATCACAATACGTCACCTAGGCTGAAGATAAATGGAACTGTAGCACCCTGAGGGCTCGGTTGCTACAGAGGTATTGCACCTCACCCAGAGGTGTGATATCTCACTCTCAGGTAAGGATGGAGTGTGGATCAGGACCCGACACCTGCTTGCATTACACCACATTGCCGTGGGGCAGGGCGACCAATATGCCTCTGAGATGGGCACGACAGTCCCTGTCCCTGGTTGGAGTGGGGGGAGGGAACACTGAGGAAGGGGAACCCTGTAGTGCAGGAGCAGGGAGGAAGCAGTTCCTGGGTGCATTGAGAAGGGAGTATAAAAGGTGGGCACCATCTTAGGTCAGTGCAGAGAAGTCTGAGCAGAAGTGGCAGGGAGCAGGGGCTCTGCAAGAGCTCTGCTCCGGAGGCGGGCCTAGTAACAGAGGCCCAGGCCTGGAAGAGGGAGAAGGAAGGAAGAGGAGCGGAGAAGGCTCCAGGAACGAGGAATGAAGGGATCCCAGGGGTGCGGATGGGCGATTCGCCACCGCATGCCCGAATCCACCTGCGTGGAGGGGTCAGGCCAAAGGGGGAGACCGGTCCCCGAAACTAGTGGAGGCAGGAAATGACCCTCAGCTAGAAACCGGAGGCTCTGACATTTTATGTGGCGCAGCCCCTCGCTACACCCGCTAGGAAGGCACCACATAGGGTCAGGGAAACTGGCGCCAAGTTTACCAAGAGGAGGCCCGAGGCAGCCGGACAGAAGGGTTGGTAAGAAAGGCCAGACAAAGGACACACAAAGGGGGTCCTGTGAAGCGCTCCAAAGTTATCTGGGAGTTGTCTGAGCCCCTCACCTGGTGAGCACAGTACGACGTGGGCAGCTGTTACCTGCAGACGTGGTCTGGATAATAAGAACTGTGAGTAAAGGCACTGGACTGCATCACTGACTCCGTGTCCTTACTGCTGCTGCCCTGCACCATCACCTCCATCCTCCGCATACACTGCCCTGAGGCTATAATCCTCCCGTGGGAAGTTATGCTACGCTCTGCTGCACCCACAACACCAGCCTCAGCGGTCTGCCCTGCAGCGGCGGGTCACACTGACCGCAATCCACGGGTGGCGTAGTCGGACATTTAAACATCAAAACCACATAAATAGTTCCGCCACTGGTTTGACCACCCTGAGCCACGGAACAGGGTCGCCGCCACGAAGACTACAACCACCAGCATCCACCAAAAAGGGTCCGGCTCCGGGTGTCCCAAGACCCAGGGGGTGCATCAGAACATTTTCATCACCTTTCACAATCACCAATGGGACAAGGCAGGGATGTCCTCTGTCCCCTCTCTTATACATCCTAGTGACGGAGCACCTGCTCTCATCAATTCGCCATAACCCCAATATTAGGTGGATTGAGGTGGGAGGCACCGAGTACAAGTGCTCTCTATTTGCTGATGATGTCCTAGTATATATCACTCAATCACATATATCCATCCATGCTGTTATGGCTGAAATAGATCACTTTGTTACATGGTCAAATTTTAAAATCAATGCAGCGAAGTCTGAGGCCCTCGATGTCTCCCTCCCCAAATCCATATAGGATTCCATCCAGTCCAACTTTCCCTTTGCCTGGCCCTCACAGGGTATCAAATACTTAGGAAATCCTATTCATAGAGACCTCTCCCATCTATGTTATCTTAATTTTGGGCCCTTTATTGAACAACTCCATACAGACCACGGTTGGCAAGTTAGAACTGTAAGATTCACTACGTGAACCACTGGTGTTTTGTGGAAAAGCACATGTACACTGTGTTCCAAATTATTATGCAAAAAGTGTTTAGGAGTGATAAGGGAAGAATTTGTTTGTTTGTCAGTTAAACTCATTGATGGTGATGTGTGTCAGGGCTCTTTATATCACTGTAAGCAATTGCAGACACCTGTGCTAATTAGTTTGGCAGGTGTGTCCAATGAAAGGCAAGACTACTTAAGAAGGCTGTCTCACATTATTAAGCAGCCTACATTTTCTGCCAAAATGGGAAAGAAAAAGGATGTGTCGGCTGCTGAGAAGCAACAAATTGTGGAGTGTTTAGGTCAAGGCATGACTACAATCAACATTGTGCGATGATCAGGATGAAGTGTCTTGGCAATCAAGAAGTATGTAGCTGATTCACAGTACACACGTGTGCGTGCTGATAAGGGCAAATTGAGGACTCTTTCCTACAGGCAATTACGTCAGGTTAAAAGAGCAGCGGCAAAAAAGCCTTGTCATAGCAGCAGACAAGTTTTTGAAGCTGCTGGTGCCTCCAATGTCCCCCGAACAACAAGATGCAGGGTCCTTCAGAGGTTTGCAGCTGTGCATACGCCATCCTGTCGACCTCCTCTATCCACTTCACACAAGCAGAAACGGCTCCAGTGGGCTAAACATTACATGAAGACTGATTTCAAAACTGTTTTGTTCACGGATGAGTGCCGTGCAGCGCTCGATGGTCCAGATGGATGGAGTGGAGGATGGCTGGTTGATGGACACCCCACGCAAACACGGCTACAGCGCTAACAAGGAGGAGGTGGAGTAATGTTTTGGGCTGGAATCATGGGGAGAGAGATTGTCGGCCCCTTTAGGATCCCTGAAGGCGCTAAAGATGAACTCCATAATGTATGTGGATTTTCTCAAACAGCACTTCCTGCCATGGTTCAAGAAGAAGAACCGTGTATTTCACAGCAAGATCATTTTTTTGCATGACAATGCACCATCTCATGCTGCACATAAAACATCTGCATCTCTGGCTGATATGGGCATAAAAGGGGACAAACTTATGGTGTGACCCCCATGCTCCCCTGACCTCTACCCCATTCAGAACCTCTGGAGCATCATCAAAAGGAGTGTCTATGATGGCGGGAGGCAGTTCACATCTAAGCAACAGCTCTGGGAGGGTATTCTGTCCTCATGCAAAACAATTGAAGCAGAAACCATCCAAAACCTGACAAATTCAATGGACGAGAGAGTTCAGAAGCTCCTTTCGAACAAGGGGTCCTATGTGAAAATGTAACATCACCTAGAATAAAGTTTTGAGTTGAAAACTGTTTGATTTAAGTTTCTAATAACCTGCTAATGCTTATAATTTCAAAAATGACCATTTTTTTGGTCTTTATTAAAATGAAAAGGTTGATCGAAAAGTTTGGGGGATCTAAGAGTGTGGCAACCCAGTAGTCATGATTACTTCGAATTCTGACAATATGAGGGTCATGTTGCAGGTAGTGCAGCAAGAAGGCACTTATGTAACGGGTCTGGGAGGCGGAGCCTCTGAGCTACTATACAAGGGGGCGGTCCTTGTAAGGGAGCGGGTGGCGACCAGGCAGGCAGTCACGGCAGGTGACCGGGACAGTCTCTGGAAGAAGGGGCAGGAGGTCACGGCAAGTGACCTGGGCAGTCTCTAGATGAACGGGCAGATGGTCACGGCAAGTGACCGGGGCAGTCTCTGGATGAACGGGCAGATGGTCACGGCAAGTGACCGGGGCAGTCTCTGGATGAACGGGCAGATGGTCACGGCAAGTGACCGGGGCAGTCTCTGGATTAACGGGCAGATGGTCACGGCAAGTGACCGGGGCAGTCTCTGGGTAAAGGGTTGGTACGACCTGTGGCGGCTGATGGTAGACGTGAGCTCCCAGGTGAGCAGGCGAGAGTCTCTGGATAAACGGGTGGTCACAGCATGTGACGGCGGAGCCTCCAGGAAGACCAACAGACAGGCGGTAGATGAGCGCTCCCAGGTGAGCGGGCAGAAGTCTCTGGACAGGCGGGTGGTCACAGCACGTGACGGCAGAGCCTCCAGGTAGGCTAGCGGACAGGCAGCAGATGAGCGCTCCCAGGTGAGCGGGCAGGAGTCACTGGACAAGCAGGTGGTCACAGCACGTGACGGCGGAGCCTCCAGGTAGGCTAGCAGGCAGGTAGCAGATGTGCGCTCCCAGGTGAGCGGGCAAGCTGGTCCATAGACAGACTGACAGGAGTTGTAAGGCAGACCGTCGGACCTCAGGCAAGCAGGCAGGTAGCTGATGTGCACTCCCAGGTGAGCGGGTGAGCTGGTCCTTAGACAGACTGACAGGAGTTGTAAGGCAGACCGTCGGACCTCAGGCTAGCAGGCAGGTAGCAGAATTTCAGGCAGGAATAAGACAGCGAGCTGGCAGGAATCTGGCAGGTATCTGGCAGGTAACTGGCAACGGGACCTGAGGGCTGAAGCAGAGTAGAGAACAGTGCAACAACATTGCTCGGGCACCTCCATTTTGGAGGAGGTGCCTTATATATGGTGAAGTCCTCCGGCCATTGGCCGGGGACTCCTTAGGACGGCGCGCGCGGCCCCTTTAAGAGGGAGGGAGAGCGCGCGCGCGCGCCCTAAGCACAGTGGCCGGGAAGGAGCGCGCGCTGCCAGCAGAGCGGGAGGAGGACGCCGGGCACGGAGCAGAGAGGTGAGGGGAACAGCGTCCCTGCCTAGCAGAGGGCAGGGACGCCGGCGCTACAGTACCCCCCCTTTAGGCCCCCCCTTTTTTAGGCCAGACAGAAATTTAGCTAGGATAAGAGGGGCATGGATGTTCTCCCGGGGCTCCCACGTTCTCTCCTCAGGACCAAACCCCTTCCAATCTACTAGAAAAAAGGTCTTTCCTCTTACCCTTTTGGTGGCAAGAATGTTCTCTACCTCAAACTCGTCCTCAGCAGAAACCGGAGCAGGAGGCGTACCTGTAGACTTGGAAAAAGAGTTAAGTACCACAGGTTTGAGGAGAGATACATGGAAGGAGTTAGGGATCCGTAAGTTGGCCGGGAGTTTCAATTTATAGGCCACCGGGTTGATCTGACTGATGACCTCCAGAGGACCGATGAACCGAGGCCCTAACTTGTAAGAAAGTATCTTGAGTCGGACACATTTAGATGAGAGCCAGACTTTATCTCCAGGACGAAATTGTGGAGGATCCAGGCGTTTTTTGTCAGCGTGTCTTTTCATCCGTTCGGACGACTGAAGGAGTGCGGATCGGGTACTCTCCCAAATGGAGGAAAATTTGCTAACGAGAGATTCCGCAGCCGGGTTGTCCACAGAGGTGGAGACAGGAAAAGGAATCCGAGGATGCTGACCGAAGACTACAAAAAACGCGGATTTGGAGGAGGATTCGCTCTCGTGATTGTTATAAGAGAACTCGGCCCATGGTAGGAGATCCACCCAGTCTGAATGATGGGCATTAACGAAGTGCCGGAGGTAACTGGTCAGGTTCTGATTGATCCGCTCCACTTGACCATTGGACTGTGGGTGGTAAGCGGAAGAGAAGTCCAGGGTGACGTCTAGCAGTTTACAAGTGGCTCTCCAGAAGCGTGAGGTGAACTGTACCCCACGATCCGACACAATGTGGAGGGGCAGGCCATGAAGACGAAAGATGTGACGAATAAAGTCTTTAGCTAGCTCGGGTGCAGACGGGAGGCCTGGCAGGGGAACGAAATGAGCCATCTTGGAGAAGCGGTCAGCGACCACCCAAATGACCGTACAACCGGCAGAGACTGGGAGGTCAGTTATAAAGTCCATTGCTATATGCTGCCAGGGGGCAGCAGGTACAGAAAGCGGAAGGAGGCGACCGGCTGGCAGATGTCTCGGAACCTTGTTGCGGGCGCAGGACACACAGGCAGAAACAAAGTCTATTACGTCCTTGTGCAGGGTAGGCCACCAGTAGTGCCGGGTAATAAGCTGGAGGGTCTTTTTCTGACCGGCATGGCCAGCCAGTTTAGATGAGTGACCCCAGTGAAGGATCTTCTCCCGATCAGGTACTGATACGAACGTCTTTCCGGGAGGGAGACGATTTAGACTCACGGGAGCCACCTGCATTACTCTGGCGGGATCGATGATGTGTTTCGGATCTTCCTCGAGATCAGACACCAGAAAGGATCGAGACAAGGCGTCCGCCTTGACGTTTTTGTCAGCCGGGCGAAAATGAAGAACAAAATCAAAGCGAGCAAAAAACAAGGACCACCGGGCTTGGCGCGGGTTAAGTCTCTGGGCATGCTGGAGGTAAGCCAAGTTCTTGTGGTCAGTGTAAATTATTACCGGGTGAAGAGCCCCCTCGAGCAGGTAACGCCACTCCTCCAATGCCAGTTTGATGGCCAATAACTCTCGGTCTCCTATGGAATAATTGCGCTCTGAGGAGGAGAAGAGTTTAGAGAAGAAGCCGCAAGTTACCATCCTCCCGGAAGATGATTTTTGAGTAAGTACCGCTCCGGCTCCAGAGGAGGAGGCGTCAACTTCCAGGAAGAACTGCTTGTTGCCGTCCGGGCGATGCAGCACCGGGGCGGAAGAGAAGGCCTGTTTTAAGGAAAGAAAGGCCTCCTCTGCTTCGGGCGGCCACTCTTTGGGATTAGTACCCTTACGGGTGAGCGCGGAAATTGGGGCAGTCCGGGAGGAGAAGTGTGGTATGAAGAGGCGGTAGTAGTTGGCGAAGCCCAGGAACCGCTGAATGGCCTTCAACCCCTCCGGTCGAGGCCATTTCTCGATGGCAGACAGTTTCTCTGGATCCATTCGTAGGCCGGTCTGAGAAATAATGTAGCCCAAAAACGGAAGCGAGGTCTGCTCAAAGAGGCACTTCTCGTATTTAGCGAAGAGGTGATTCTGCCTGAGCCTGAGCAGGACCTGACGAACGTCCCTCTGGTGCGTCTGGAGATCCGGAGAGAAGACCAAGATGTCGTCCAGGTACACCACTACGCAGGAGTAGAGAAGGTCCCGGAAGATGTCATTGACCAACTCTTGAAAGACGGCAGGAGCGTTACAGAGACCAAAGGGCATTACCAGATATTCATAGTGGCCGTCCCGGGTGTTGAATGCCGTCTTCCATTCATCCCCCTGACGGATACGAACCAGGTTGTACGCCCCACGGAGGTCCAGTTTGGTGAAGATTCTAGCCCCACTCAGACGATCAAATAACTCCGGAATGAGCGGAAGGGGGTACTTATTCTTCACCGTGATCTGGTTAAGGCCTCTATAGTCTATACAGGGACGGAGAGAGCCGTCCTTCTTTTTGACGAAAAAGAAGCCTGCCCCCGCCGGGGAGGTAGATTTCCGGATGAATCCCCTGGCCAGATTCTCCTCAATATATTCGGACATCGACCGGGTCTCAGCAGCGGATAATGGATAAATACGCCCACGGGGAGGAGTAGTACCGGGTAACAGGTCGATAGGGCAGTCATATGGTCTATGAGGGGGTAGTGTCTCTGCCTCCTTTTTATTAAAGACATCAGCATAAGACCAATAAGGAATCGGAAGTCCAGGTAGATTAGCTGGGGTAGGAGAAGGACGGACGGGATGGACGGGAACCAGACAGGTCTTATGGCAGTCCTGTCCCCAGCGAAGGACTTCTCCGGTCTGCCAGTCAAGCACGGGTGCATGTCTCTGGAGCCAAGGTAGACCTAGCAAGAGGGCGTGAGAGAGTCCAGGCAGAACATGAAAGGAGATACTCTCAGAATGCAGCATTCCCACCTGCAGAGTAATGGATTCGGTGATGAGTTGGATGGGGCGTTGTAAGAGACCCCCATCCACGGCAGCAACAGACAAGGGTACAGCCAGAGGTTTGGTGGGGATGCGGTATTTCTCTACCAGGGACTGTGAAATAAGATTCCCGGCTGCTCCAGAGTCAAGTTGGGCTAGTTCGAAATAACGGTTCTCCCCGCAGACGATTGAGACTGACAGCAGCAGAGATGGAGAGGATTTATTCTTGTCTAGGTCGACCTCTCTGAGCGAACCTAGACACAGGCGTTTCCCGACCTCTCCGGGCAGGCACGGATCCGGTGCTCCTTACTGCCACAGTAGAAGCAGCTCCCCTCAGCACGGCGTAAGTCCTGACGGGTTTTGACCATCTTGGTCTGGTCGACCTGCATAGGCTCAGGAGAGTGTACCTGGGGAGAGACGGAGGGAGTGACGGGTTTCTGAAAAGTAGGAGCTAGACGTGGAAACCTCCTCTCACGGGTGACCTCTTTGGCACGCTCCTGGAACCGTAGGTCAATCCGGGTGGCAAGAGTTATTAGGTCATCGAGAGTGGTAGGAATGTCCCGACCGGCAAGTTCATCTTTAATACGGCCGGACAGACCCTCCCAGAAGACGGATACCAGAGCGTCGTTATCCCAGGCCAGCTCCGAGGCAAGGGTATGGAACCGTATGGCATATTGGCCCACGGTGAGACTTCCCTGACGGAGGCGTAGCAGTGATGATGCGGATGAGGTCTTCCGTCCGGGTTCATCGAAGACTTTCCGGAAAGCCGTGAGAAAGGCAGGCAAGTCGGACACCAGGGGGTCTCCTCTCTTCCATAGAGGATTTAGCCAGGCCAGGGCCTCCCCGGTGAGATGGGACATGATGAAGGCAATTTTGGCCCGGTCGGAGTTAAACTGGTGGGACAGGAGTTCAAAGTGCAGGGTGCACTGATTTATGAAGCCCCGAGCCTGGGCGGAGTCGCCTCCGAAGCGAGGAGGTGCAGAAAGCCGGGGTCCGGGGTAGGATACCATGGTATTAGTGGGCAGCGGAGCTGCCGGATTGCGAGTCATGGCACTGGCGGTGGTTGCTGGCGGAGCAGTCAGAGTGTCCAGGCGAGAATTGACATTCCGCAGGTGACCCAGGATGGACTCCTGTTGGGACCTCTGACGGGACAATTCATGACACAGGTCCGAGAGTGAGGGAGCTTGGGTGCCACCGGGTTCCATGGCCCGAGCAAACTGTAACGGGTCTGGGAGGCGGAACCTCTGAGCTACTATACAAGGGGGCGGTCCTTGTAAGGGAGCGGGTGGCGACCAGGCAGGCAGTCACGGCAGGTGACCGGGACAGTCTCTGGAAGAAGGGGCAGGAGGTCACGGCAAGTGACCTGGGCAGTCTCTGGATGAACGGGCAGATGGTCACGGCAAGTGACCGGGGCAGTCTCTGGATGAACGGGCAGATGGTCACGGCAAGTGACCGGGGCAGTCTCTGGATGAACGGGCAGATGGTCACGGCAAGTGACCGGGGCAGTCTCTGGATGAACGGGCAGATGGTCACGGCAAGTGACCGGGGCAGTCTCTGGGTAAAGGGTTGGTACGACCTGTGGCGGCTGATGGTAGACGTGAGCTCCCAGGTGAGCAGGCGAGAGTCTCTGGATAAACGGGTGGTCACAGCATGTGACGGCGGAGCCTCCAGGAAGACCAACAGACAGGCGGTAGATGAGCGCTCCCAGGTGAGCGGGCAGAAGTCTCTGGACAGGCGGGTGGTCACAGCACGTGACGGCAGAGCCTCCAGGTAGGCTAGCGGACAGGCAGCAGATGAGCGCTCCCAGGTGAGCGGGCAGGAGTCACTGGACAGGCAGGTGGTCACAGCACGTGACAGCGGAGCCTCCAGGTAGGCTAGCAGGCAGGTAGCAGATGTGCGCTCCCAGGTGAGCGGGCAAGCTGGTCCATAGACAGACTGACAGGAGTTGTAAGGCAGACCGTCGGACCTCAGGCTAGCAGGCAGGTAGCAGAATATCAGGCAGGAATAAGACAGCGAGCTGGCAGGAATCTGGCAGGTATCTGGCAGGTAACTGGCAACGGGACCTGAGGGCTGAAGCAGAGTAGAGAACAGTGCAACAACATTGCTCGGGCACCTCCATTTTGGAGGAGGTGCCTTATATATGGTGAAGTCCTCTGGCCATTGGCCGGGGACTCCTTAGGACGGCGCGCGCGGCCCCTTTAAGAGGGAGGGAGAGCGCGCGCGCCCTAAGCACAGTGGCCGGGAAGGAGCGTGCGCTGCCAGCAGAGCAGGAGGAGGACGCCGGGCACGGAGCAGAGAGGTGAGGGGAACAGCGTCCCTGCCTAGCAGAGGGCAGGGACGCCGGCGCTACAAGTTATGTGTCTTGCGCATCTCGGAGCCCCAAAATTATTTTCCAGGCTAGATGCAGCTAAAAATTATTATTAATTTTAAATCTGGTGGAGCTTAGTATAGATGGCCTAATAGGATCAGTGCTGCACACTGCTACAAAGCCCAAATTATTTTCCAGCCAAGATACAGATAAACATGATTAGTCATTTTAAATCTGGTGGAGCTTATTATAGATGGCCTAATAGAATCAGTGCTGCACACTGCTACAAAGCCCAAATTATTTTCCAGCCAAGATACAGATAAACATGATTAGTAATTTGAAAGCTTAAAACGGTTGGTAGGGTGATTTTAACCAATCATCAAGCTTTTACTCTCCCCAGGATGACACAGGGGTAGAAAAGTCATTTCGGATCCATGATTTGTTCATCTTTATGAACGTGAGTCTGTCTACATTATCAGTGGAGAGCCGCGTGCGCTTATCTGTCAGCACACCACCAGCAGCGCTGAACACACGTTCAGACAGAACGCTGGCTGCGGGGCATGACAAGATCTCCAAGGCGTAAGTGGCTAGCTCCGGCCATTTATCCAGATTGGAAGCCCAAACAGAGCAAGGGTCCAGTGACACAGTCATGGCTTCAATGTTTACTTGGAGATACTCCTGTACCATCGTCTCTAGGCGTTGACTATGTGTCAGACTTCTTGTCTCCTGTGGCCTTGCAAAGGATGGGCTAAAAAAGTGGTGAAATGATTCCGCAAAATTGATGTTACCAGCAGATACTGTGGTTCTGTTACGGTTTGAGTGCTGAACACTTGACGGTCCCACGGTTGGCAAGTTGGAACTGTGAGATTCACTACGTGCACCACTGGTGTTTTGTGGAAAAGCACATGTAAGATTCTGCAACAGTCTCTGCTGATACTCCTGCATGCGTGCATCCCTTTCTATGGCAGGAATAATTTCTGCAAATTTACTTTTGTACCGGGGATCTAACAGTGTGGCAACCCAGTAGTCAGGATTATTTCTAATTCTCACAATTCGAGGGTCATGTTGCAGGTAGTGCAGCAAGAAGGCACTCATGTGTGTTGCGCATCCAGGAGCACCAAGTCCCTGTTGTGTTGGTGGCGAGGTAACAATCATGCTTCCTTCCTCTGTCCTCTCCCCCCAACCTCGCACAACAGAAATGTGATCAAGGTCTCCCTCATCTGATGAGTCTTACATCAGTTCGTCCTCCACTTCTTCCTGGGCTCCTGCACCTTCCTCACTAGTTTGGCTGCTACCATGCGCCCTGGTAAAACCATCTCCCCCACCCTCACATGCCTGCCGCCTTGGTGCTGCCGACCGTCTGGACCTTGCAGATGTTAGCCCTTCCGCATACAACTCCTCCTCCTCTACTTCCTCCACCTCCTCTTGTGCCACCACCTGACTCCGAATTCTGTTTAACATGTGCTCCAGCATGTAAATCACCGGAATAGTCATGCTGATAATGGCATCGTCAGCACTAAACATCTTCGTCGCCATTTCAAAACTGTGCAGAAGGGTGCATAGGTCCCTGATCTGAGACCACTCCTCCAGCGTGATTTGCCCCACCTCTGGATCTCGTTGGCCCAGGCTATACGTCAGAACGTATTGCACCAGGGCTTGTCGGTGCTGCCACAGTCGCTGCAACATGTGCAGAGTTGAATTCCACCGGGTAGGCACTTCGCATTTTAGCCGGTGAAGTGGCAGGCCCAACGACTTCTGTAGAGATGTAAGTCGCAGAGCTGCGGGATGCGAACGGCGGAAGTGAGCACACAGCGACCGTGCCCTCTGCAGAAGGCCATCTAGTCTGGGATAGTGGGCTAAAAATTGCTGGACAACCAGGTTCAACACGTGAGCCATACAAGGCACGTGTGTGACATTGCCCCGGCGAAGGGCCGCACCCAGGTTTGCAGCATTGTCGCACACGGCCTTCCCTGGTTTCAGGTCCAGTGGAGACAACCATTCATGAAATTGGTTCTCCAGAGCTGACCACAACTCCTCAGCTGTGTGACTCACATTTCCCAGACATTTCAAAGCAAAAACCGCCTGATGACATTGAGCCCTACTGCCAGCATAGTAAGGAGGTGTGCAGGATCCCTTCTGCGCAGTTAGAAAGCTTTTGGCATGACCAGACAGGCTTTGGGTGCAGGTGGAAGACCGAGAGGAGGTTGAGGAGGCAGAAGCAGTGGAGGAACTTTGACATAAAGAGGATTGACGCACAACTCGTGGGGACGGCAAGACTTGGACATCAGCCCCTTGTCCTGCTGTCACCATAGTTACCCAGTGCCCAGTCAGCGACATGTAACGCCCCTGTCCATGCCTACTCGTCCAAGTGTCTGTGGTGAAATGCACCCTGTCACACACAGAGTTTCTCAAAGAAGCGGTGATGTTGTGTGCGACATGCTGGTGGAGCGCAGGCACACCTTTCTTTGAGAAGTAGTGCCGACTGGGCATCTGGTACTGGGACACTGCGACGGACATAAGGTCTCGAAAATCCTCTGTGTCCACCAGGCGGAAAGGCAGCATTTCTGTAGCCAAGAGCTTGCAGATGGTGAAATTCAACCTCTTAGCTTTCTCATGGCTAGGAGGAAATGGTCTTTTACTTGTCCACATCTGAGGGACCGAGGGTTTGCTATTGTGCTTAGACGGGGTTGATAAGGGTGTCCCCGGCAAACTGCCGGTCTGTGAGGAAGATGCAGGTGGACATGTTAGGTTGCCTTGATCCAAAGGTGGTGCTATAGATGTCGGACAGCGCTCAACACCAGCTGGTGTTACCACCTCCAAAGAAAATGATGACCTGCCAATCACGCTGGCTGTTGCGGGTAAAGAGGTGGCAGGTCTGCGCCCCAAAACAGGTGTGACTGCTGTCCCCCCAGTCACAGAGGATGAAGATACCGCTGATGCACAAGATATGGCTGACGGTGGTTGGCACGGCCGGTTAGGCCGCATTGTAGCACAGTGAGCTTCCCACTGCAACTTATGCTTCATGTCCATGTGCCGGTTCATGCATGAAGTACTCAAACTATGTATTTTTTGGCCTCTACTTAGCTTTTGCTGACAAATGTTACAGATAACACGAGTTGGGTCATCTTTATCGATCTGAAAAAATGCCCAGGCTATGCAAGGCTTAGCACCCATGCGACCTGAAGAGCCACCACAACTTGTGGTGAGAGGCAGAGTTGTGTTTGAGGATGCAGTTGTTGACGTGCTTCCAGTACTACGTCTCTGTCCAGGAAGACGCAACCTGACCTCGTCGTCACTAGCATCTTCCTCCACCTCCTCTGCTGACCTCATCTCTTGGCTGACTGTGGGTTGACAGTAAGTGGGATCTCCAACCTCATCATCATCACCCTGTGCATTCTCACACCCGTCGTCCTCAGAGCCAACCTGTTCCTGCCCTGACAAAAAAACTAAAGTTGTCGCTCCAATCAGGTATTTGAGTCTCATCATCGTCTTCCTCATTGTCTCCACCAACAGGAGTTACAGTTTGGGAATGAGGGTCTACATTATGGTCAGAACCTTCTGCGTCTGGTCCTGGATCCGACTCATAAAGATTCTGGGCATCAGTGCAGATCATTTCCTCGTCTGGATTCACAGAAGCACTGGAGTCGACCTCTGGTTCCCAGGCTATAGTATGAGTAAACAGCTCTGCAGACTCAACCATCTGTTCTACCTCATACTCAGATGGGCAGCTGGAGATTTGGGAGCTGTGAGGAAGCAAGTGCAATTGGGGTGACACCTTTGAGGACTGGAGTATTTGTGATGTTGAAGTTGATGTGGAGGAGAGCCCACTTAAAGGAGCACTTGATATCCGTTGAAGCACCTGCTGTTTTTGTGCCTCATCTGGAATTTGTAGCGATTGGCGTGGCCGTAAGAAAGGGATCTTATCACATTGTCCGCTAAAAGAAGTAGACATTTTAGTTTGGCTGGAAGATGGTCTTTCTTCTGCAGATGTTACTGTTGCTTTAACACCTACTCCACGGACACAACCTTTTTTACCCTTCCCAACACGCCTATTCCCCTTTCCACCAGCAGCAGGCCTTTTTCCACTCATTTTTGTGGTTAACTAATTCACAACTCTGGAGTTGTTTGCACAAAAAAACAATGGATGGGAACCGAGCAGAGCTGAGTGGCCAAACTGTGGTATTAGGCCAAAACTATTGGCTGGGTTAGATGGAGAAAAAAATTATATTCGATTTGCAACCTGATGGAGGTCAGTATAGATGGACTAATAGAACAAGTCCCACACACAGCTAGAAGCCCAAATATTTTTTCAGAGGTAGATGCAGAAAAAAAATATATTCAGTTTGCAACCTGATGGAGGTCAGTATAGATGGACTAATAGAGAAAGTCCCACACACTGCTAGAAGGCCAAATATTTTTTCAGAGCTAGATGCAGACAAAAAATGATTTTGAATTTGCAACCTGATGGAGGTCAGTATAGGTGGACTAATAGAACAAGTCCCACACACTGCTAGAAGGCCAAATATTTTTTCAGAGCTAGATGCAGAAAAAAATTATATTCAGTTTGCAACCTGATGGAGGTCTGTATAGATGGATTAATAGAACAAGTCCCACACACAGATAGAAGCCCAATATTTTTTCAGAGGTAGATGCAGAAAAAAAATTATTTTTAATTTGCAACCTGATGGAGGTCAGTATAGATGGACTAATAGAGAAAGTCCCACACACTGCTAGAAGGCCAAATATTTTTTCAGAGATAGATGCAGAAAAAAATTATATTCAGTTTGCAACCTGATGGAGGTCAGTATAGATGGACTAATAGAAAAAGTCCCACACACAGCTAGAAGCCCAAATATTTTTTCAGAGGTAGATGCAGATAAAAATTATTTTTAATTTGCAACCTGATGGAGGTCAGTATAGATGGACTAATAGAGAAAGTCCCACACACTACTAGAAGGCCAAATATTTTTTCAGAGCTAGATGCAGAAAAAAATTATATTCAGTTTGCAACCTGATGGAGGTCAGTATAGATGGACTAATAGAGCAAGTCCCACACACAGCTAGAAGCCCAAATATTTTTTCAGAGGTAGATGCAGATAAAAATTATTTTCAATTTGCAACCTGATGGAGGTCAGTATAGATGGACTAATAGAGAAAGTCCCACAGACTGCTAGAAGGCCAAATATTTTTTCAGAGCTAGATGCAGACAAAAAATTATTTTGAATTTGCAACCTGATGGAGGTCAGTATAGGTGGACTAATAGAACAAGTCCCACACACTGCTAGAAGGCCAAATATTTTTTCAGAGCTAGATGCAGAAAAAAATTATATTCAGTTTGCAACCTGATGGAGGTCAGTATAGATGGAGTAATAGAACAAGTCCCACACACAGCTACAAGCCCAAATATTTTTTCAGAGGTAGATGCAGAAAAAAATTATATTCAGTTTGCAACCTGATGGAGGTCTGTATAGATGGATTAATAGAACAAGTCCCACACACAGCTAGAAGCCCAATATTTTTTCAGAGGTAGATGCAGAAAAAAAAATATTTTTAATTTGCAACCTGATGGAGGTCAGTATAGATGGACTAATAGAGAAAGTCCCACACACTGCTAGAAGGCCAAATATTTTTTTCAGAGATAGATGCAGAAAAAAATTATATTCAGTTTGCAACCTGATGGAGGTCAGTATAGATGGACTAATAGAAAAAGTCCCACACACAGCTAGAAGCCCAAATATTTTTTCAGAGGTAGATGCAGATAAAAATTATTTTTAATTTGCAACCTGATGGAGGTCAGTATAGATGGACTAATAGAGAAAGTCCCACACACTACTAGAAGGCCAAATATTTTTTCAGAGCTAGATGCAGAAAAAAATTATATTCAATTTGCAACCTGATGGAGGTCAGTATAGATGGACTAATAGAACAAGTCCCACACACAGCTAGAAGCCCAAATATTTTTTCAGAGGTAGATACAGATAAAAATTATTTTCAATTTGCAACCTGATGGAGGTCAGTATAGATTGACTAATAGAGAAAGTCCCACACACTGCTAGAAGGCCAAATATTTTTTCAGAGCTAGATGCAGACAAAAAATTATTTTGAATTTGCAACCTGATGGAGGTCAGTATAGGTGGACTAATAGAACAAGTCCCACACACTGCTAGAAGGCCAAATATTTTTTCAGAGCTAGATGCAGAAAAAAATTATATTCAGTTTGCAACCTGATGGAGGTCAGTATAGATGGACTAATAGAACAAGTCCCACACACAGCTAGAAGCCCAAATATTTTTTCAGAGGTAGATGCAGATAAAAATTATTTTCAATTTGCAACCTGATGGAGGTCAGTATAGATGGACTAATAGAGAAAGTCCCACACACTGCTAGAAGGCCAAATATTTTTTCAGAGCTAGATGCAGACAAAAAATTATTTTGAATTTGCAACCTGATGGAGGTCAGTATAGGTGGACTAATAGAACAAGTCCCACACACTGCTAGAAGGCCAAATATTTTTTCAGAGCTAGATGCAGAAAAAAATTATATTCAGTTTGCAACCTGATGGAGGTCAGTATAGATGGACTAATAGAACAAGTCCCACACACAGCTAGAAGCCCAAATATTTTTTCAGAGGTAGATGCAGAAAAAAATTATATTCAGTTTGCAACCTGATGGAGGTCTGTATAGATGGATTAATAGATCAAGTCCCACACACAGCTAGAAGCCCAATATTTTTTCAGAGGTAGATGCAGAAAAAAAATTATTTTTAATTTGCAACCTGATTGAGGTCAGTATAGATGGACTAATAGAGAAAGTCCCACACACTGCTAGAAGGCCAAATATTTTTTCAGAGATAGATGCAGAAAAAAATTATTTTTAGTTTGCAACCTGATGGAGGTCAGTATAGATGGACTAATAGAGAAAGTCCCACACACTGCTAGAAGGCCAAATATTTTTTCAGAGATAGATGCAGAAAAAAATTATATTCAGTTTGCAACCTGATGGAGGTCAGTATAGATGGACTAATAGAACAAGTCCCACACACAGCTAGAAGCCCAAATATTTTTTCAGAGGTAGATGCAGAAATAAATTATATTCAGTTTGTAACCTGATGGAGGTCTGTATAGATGGATTAATAGAACAAGTCCCACACACAGCTAGAAGCCCAATATTTTTTCAGAGGCAGATGCAGAAAAAAAAATATTTTTAATTTGCAACCTGATGGAGGTCAGTATAGATGGACTAATAGAGAAAGTCCCACACACTGCTAGAAGGCCAAATATTTTTTCAGAGATAGATGCAGAAAAAAATTATATTCAGTTTGCAACCTGATGGAGGTCAGTATAGATGGACTAATAGAAAAAGTCCCACACACAGCTAGAAGCCCAAATATTTTTTCAGAGGTAGATGCAGATAAAAATTATTTTTAATTTCCAACCTGATGGAGGTCAGTATAGATGGACTAATATAGAAAGTCCCACACACTACTAGAAGGCCAAATATTTTTTCAGAGCTAGATGCAGAAAAAAATTATATTCAGTTTGCAACCTGATGGAGGTCAGTATAGATGGACTAATAGAACAAGTCCCACACACAGCTAGAAGCCCAAATATTTTTTCAGAGGTAGATGCAGAAAAAAATTATATTCAGTTTGCAACCTGATGGAGGTCTGTATAGATGGATTAATAGAACAAGTCCCACACACAGGTAGAAGCCCAATATTTTTTCAGAGGTAGATGCAGAAAAAAAATATTTTTAATTTGCAACCTGATGGAGGTCAGTATAGATGGACTAATAGAGAAAGTTCCACACACTGCTAGAAGGCCAAATATTTTTTCAGAGATAGATGCAGAAAAAAATTATATTCAGTTTGCAACCTGATGGAGGTCAGTATAGATGGACTAATAGAAAAAGTCCCACACACAGCTAGAAGCCCAAATATTTTTTCAGAGGTAGATGCAGATAAAAATTATTTTTAATTTCCAACCTGATGGAGGTCAGTATAGATGGACTAATATAGAAAGTCCCACACACTACTAGAAGGCCAAATATTTTTTCAGAGCTAGATGCAGAAAAAAATTATATTCAGTTTGCAACCTGATGGAGGTCAGTATAGATGGACTAATAGAACAAGTCCCACACACAGCTAGAAGCCCAAATATTTTTTCAGAGGTAGATGCAGAAAAAAATTATATTCAGTTTGCAACCTGATGGAGGTCTGTATAGATGGATTAATAGAACAAGTCCCACACACAGGTAGAAGCCCAACATTTTTTCAGAGGTAGATGCAGAAAAAAAATATTTTTAATTTGCAACCTGATGGCGGTCAGTATAGATGGACTAATAGAGAAAGTTCCACACACTGCTAGAAGGCCAAATATTTTTTCAGAGATAGATGCAGAAAAAAATTATATTCAGTTTGCAACCTGATGGAGGTCAGTATAGATGGACTATTAGAAAAAGTCCCACACACAGCTAGAAGCCCAAATATTTTTTCAGAGGTAGATGCAGATAAATATTATTTTGAATTTGCAACCTGATGGAGGTCAGTATAGATGGACTAATAGAGAAAGTCCCACACACTACTAGAAGGCCAAATATTTTTTCAGAGCTAGATGCAGAAAAAAATTATATTCAGTTTGCAACCTGATGGAGGTCAGTATAGATGGACTAATAGAACAAGTCCCACACACTGCTAGAAGCCCAAATATTTTTTCAGAGGTAGATGCAGAAAAAATTATATTCAGTTTGCAACCTGATGGAGGTCTGTATAGATGGATTAATAGAACAAGTCCCACACACAGCTAGAAGCCCAATATTTTTTCAGAGGTAGATGCAGAAAAAAAATTATTTTTAATTTGCAACCTGATGGAGGTCAGTATAGATGGACTAATAGAGAAAGTCCCACACACTGCTAGAAGCTCAAATATTTTTTCAGAGATAGATGCAGAAAAAAAATATTTTTAATTTGCAACCTGATGGAGGTCAGTAAAGATGGACTAATAGAGAAAGTCCCACACACTGTTAGAAGGCCAAATATTTTTTCAGAGATAGATACAGAAAAAAATTATATTCAGTTTGCAACCTGATGGAGGTCAGTATAGATGGACTAAAAGAACAAGTCCCACACACAGCTAGAAGCCCAAATATTTTTTCAGAGGGAGATGCAGATAAAAATTATTTTCAATTTGCAACCTGATGGAGGTCAGTATAGATGGACTAATAGAACAAGTCCCACACACAGCTGGAAGCCCAAATATTTTTTCAGAGGTAGATGCAGAAAAAAATTATTTTCAGATTGCAACCTGATGGAGGTCTGTATAGATGGATTAATAGAACAAGTCCCACACACAGCTAGAAGCCCAATATTTTTTCAGAGGTAGATGCAGAAAAAAAAATATTTTTAATTTGCAACCTGATGGAGGTCAGTATAGATGGACTAATAGAGAAAGTCCCACACACTGCTAGAAGGCCAAATATTTTTTCAGAGATAGATGCAGAAAAAAATTATATTCAGTTTGCCACCTAATGGAGGTCAGTATAGATGGACTAATAGAAAAAGTCCCACACACAGCTAGAAGCCCAAATATTTTTTCAGAGGTAGATGCAGATAAAAATTATTTTTAATTTGCAACCTGATGGAGGTCAGTATAGATGGACTAATAGAGAAAGTCCCACACACTACTAGAAGGCCAAATATTTTTTCAGAGCTAGATGCAGAAAAAAATTATATTCAGTTTGCAACCTGATGGAGGTCAGTATAGATGGACTAATAGAACAAGTCCCACACACAGCTAGAAGCCCAAATATTTTTTCAGAGGTAGATGCAGAAAAAAATTATATTCAGTTTGCAACCTGATGGAGGTCTGTATAGATGGATTAATAGAACAAGTCCCACACACAGCTAGAAGCCCAATATTTTTTCAGAGGTAGATGCAGAAAAAAAATTATTTTTAATTTGCAACCTGATGGAGGTCAGTATTAGTGTTGAGCCACCCCCGTAGTGTTCGAGTTCGGTTCGGTTCGTCGAACACCCGTGTGTTCGCCGAACTGTTCGTCGAACTGTTCGTCGAACACCTTCGAACACCGTTAAAACCAATGGCAGGCAAACAAAAACACATAGAAACACATAGAAAACACCTTCAAAGGTGTCCAAAAGCTGACAAACTGCTCAGAAGACACAACTAACACATGGAAAAGTGACAAGTACATATAGTCATGCGAAAAGAAAAGAGGTGGAGGAGTAAAAGGAGGGGGAGACACAGATATAGGCATGTCATGCCCTTCTAAAATCCAAAAAGTGAGAAGCCGAGACGGCCAGTCCGCTCCTGCCCGTGCCACCTCCGTGTCGCCGGGTTTGTGCCAGAGCCGCGGTGAACCCTGACGGCCAGCCCCCCTCTCCCAATACTGGGGCCTGTCCGCTGGTGGGTCGAGAGAGCCCCCCTGTGGTGGAGGCAGCTCTAAGCTTTTTAATTTAAATTGTCCCTCTAATTTGAATGAATACACTTTAAATCCATTTACAAGGATCTATTGGAGGGCAAGTCTCATGCCAGCAGCCGCGTAATTCCAGCTCCAGTAGCGTCCACTAAAGCCTCTGCAGTTAAAAAGCTTTTATAAGGATCGAGCTCGGCTGTCCACCGCAAGGCATCCTAGTGCCAGTCCCAGCCCCTATGCCTTGGGGTGCCTCCTGATGCTCTTCACTAAGTATCCCGTGGTCCCGAAGCATTTCCTTTGAAAAAATTAAGTGTCCAAACTACAGGTGGTGTAGCTTGCTTAACAGCCGGGATAATCCGCTGACTAGCAGACACTGCTACTAGGCACAAAGTATTTCCTGGGCTAGATGCAGTTAAAAATTTGTAAGTAGATACTCTCGTTGGATGCTGAGAAAGCATTCCATAGAGTCTCCTGGCACGCCATATATGATTCTCTTAAAAAGCTTGGGGTAGGGGTCTAGGGGACCCTTTTATAGCCAAAATCACGGCCCTGTATCACAATACATCACCTAGGCTGAAGATAAATGGAACTGTAGCACCGAGGGCTCGGTTGCTACAGACGTATTGCACCTCACCCAGAGGTGTGATATCTCACTCTCAGATAAGGATGGAGTGTGGATCAGGACCCGACACCTGCATGCATTACACCACATTGCCGTGGGGCAGGGCGACCAATATGCCCCTGAGATGGGCACGACAGTCCCTGTCCCTGGCTGGAGTGGGGGGAGGGAACACTGAGGAAGGGGAACCCTGCAGTGCAGGAGCAGGGAGGAAGCAGTTCCTGGGTGCATTGAGAAGGGAGTATAAAAGGTGGGCACCATCTTAGTTCAGTGCAGAGAAGTCTGAGCAGAAGTGGCAGGGAGCAGGGGCTCTGCATGAGCTCTGCTCCGGAGGCGGGCCTAGTAACAGAGGCCCAGGCCTGCAAGAGGGAGAAGGAAGGAAGAGGAGCGGAGAAGGCTCCAGGAACGAGGAATGAAGGGATCCCAGGGGTGCGGACGGGCGAGTCGCCACCGCACGCCCGAATCCACCTGCGTGGAGGGGTCAGGCCAAAGGGGGAGACCGGTCCCCGAACTAGTGGAGGCAGGAAAAGACCCTCAGCTAGAAACCGGAGGCTCTGACATTTTATGTGGCGCAGCCCCTTGCTCCACCTGCTAGGAAAGCACCACATAGGGTCAGGGAAACTGGCGCCAAGTTTACCAAGAGGAGGCCCGAGGCAGCCGGACAGAAGTGTTGGTAAGAAAGGCCAGACAAAGGACACACAAAGGGGGTCCTGTGAAGCGCTCCAAAGTTATCTGGGAGTTGTCTGAGCCCCTCACCTGGTGAGCACAGTACGACGTGGGCAGCCGTTACCTGCAGACGTGGTCTGGATAATAAGAACTGTGAGTAAAGGCCCTGAACTGCATCACTGACTCCGTGTCGTTACTGCTGCTGCCCTGCACCATCACCCCCATCCTCCGCATACACTGCCCTGAGGCTATACTCCTCCCGTGGGGAGTTATGCTACGCTCTGCTGCACCCACAACACCAGCCTTAGCGTTCTGCCCTGTAGCGGCGGTTCACTCTGACCGCAATCCACGGGTGGCGTAGTCGGACATTTAAACATCAAAACCACATAAATAGTTCCGCCACTGGTTTGACCGCCCTGAGCCACGGAACCGGATCGCCGCCACGAAGACTACAACCACCAGCATCCACCAAAAAGGGTCCGGCTCCGGGTGTCCCAAGGCCCAGGGGGTGCGTCAGAACATTTTCATCACCTTTCACAATCACCAATGGGACAAGGCAGGGATGTCCTCTGTCCCCTCTCTTATACATCCTAGTGACGGAGCACCTGCTCTCATCAATTCGCCATAACCCCAATATTAGGTGGATTGAGGTGGGAGGCACCGAGTACAAGTGCTCTCTATTTGCTGATGATGTCCTAGTATATATCACTCAATCACATATATCCATCCCTGCTGTTATGGCTGAAATAGATCACTTTGTTACATGGTAAAATTTTAAAATCAATGCAGCAAAGTCTGAGGCCCTCGATGTCTCCCTCCCTAAATCCATATAGGATTCCATCCAGTCCAACTTTCCCTTTGCCTGGCCCTCACAGGGTATCAAATACTTAGGAATTCCTATTCATAGAGACCTCTCCCATCTATGTTATCTTAATTTTGGGCCCTTTATTGAACAATTCCATACAGACCACGGTTGGCAAGTTAGAACTGTGAGATTCACTACGTGCACCACTGGTATTTTGTGGAAAAGCACATGTAAGATTCTGCAACAGTCTCTGCTGATACTCCTGCATGCGTGCATCCCTTTCTATGGCAGGAATAATTTCTGCAAATTTACTTTTGTACCGGGGATCTAACAGTGTGGCAACCCAGTAGTCAGGATTATTTCTAATTCTCACAATTCGAGGGTCATGTTGCAGGTAGTGCAGCAAGAAGGCACTCATGTGTGTTGCGCATCCAGGAGCACCAAGTCCCTGTTGTGTTGGTGGCGAGGTAACAATCATGCTTCCTTCCTCTGTCCTCTCCCCCCAACCTCGCACAACAGAAATGTGATCAAGGTCTCCCTCATCTGATGAGTCTTCCATCAGTTCGTCCTCCACTTCTTCCTGGGCTCCTGCACCTTCCTCACTAGTTTGGCTGCTACCATGCGCCCTGGTAAAATCATCTCCCCCACCCTCACATGCCTGCCGCCCTGGTGCTGCCGACCGTCTGGACCTTGCAGATGTTAGCCCTTCCGCATACAACTCCTCCTCCTCTACTTCCTCCACCTCCTCTTGTGCCACCACCTGACTCCGAATTCTGTTTAACATGTGCTCCAGCATGTAAATCACCGGAATAGTCATGCTGATAATGGCATCGTCAGCACTAAACATCTTCGTCGCCATTTCAAAACTGTGCAGAAGGGTGCATAGGTCCCTGATCTGAGACCACTCCTCCAGCGTGATTTGCCCCACCTCTGAATCTCGTTGGCCCAGGCTATACGTCAGAACGTATTGCACCAGGGCTTGTCGGTGCTGCCACAGTCGCTGCAACATGTGCAGAGTTGAATTCCACCGGGTAGGCACATCGCATTTTAGCCGGTGAAGTGGCAGGCCCAACGACTTCTGTAGAGATGTAAGTCGCTGAGCTGCGGGATGCGAACGGCGGAAGTGAGCACACAGCGACCGTGCCCTCTGCAGAAGGCCATCTAGTCTGGGATAGTGGGCTAAAAATTGCTGGACAACCAGGTTCAACACGTGAGCCATACAAGGCACGTGTGTGACATTGCCCCGGCGAAGGGCCGCACCCAGGTTTGCAGCATTGTCGCACACGGCCTTCCCTGGTTTCAGGTCCAGTGGAGACAACCATTCATGAAATTGGTTCTCCAGAGCTGACCACAACTCCTCAGCTGTGTGACTCACATTTCCCAGACATTTCAATGTAAAAACCGCCTGATGACGTTGAGCCCTACTGCCAGCATAGTAAGGAGGTGTGCAGGATCCCTTCTGCGCAGTTAGAAAGCTTGTGGCATGACCAGACAGGCTTTGGGTGCAGGTGGAAGACCGAGAGGAAGTTGAGGAGGCAGAAGCAGTGGAGGAAAAATGACATAAAGAGGATTGACGCACAACTCGTGGGGACGGCAAGACTTGGACAGCAGCCCCTTGTCCTGCTGTCACCATAGTTACCCAGTGCCCAGTCAGCGACATGTAACGCCCCTGTCCATGCCTACTCGTCCAAGTGTCTGTGGTGAAATGCACCCTGTCACACACAGAGTTTCTCAAAGAAGCGGTGATGTTGTGTGCGACATGCTGGTGGAGCGCAGGCACACCTTTCTTTGAGAAGTAGTGCCGACTGGGCATCTGGTACTGGGGCACTGCGACGGACATAAGGTCTCGAAAATCCTCTGTGTCCACCAGGCGGAAAGGCAGCATTTCTGTAGCCAAGAGCTTGCAGATGGTGAAATTCAACCTCTTAGCTTTCTCATGGCTAGGAGGAAATGGTCTTTTACTTGTCCACATCTGAGGGACCGAGGGCTGGCTATTGTGCTTAGACGGGGTTGATAAGGGTGTCCCCGGCAAACTGTCGGTCTGTGAGGAAGATGCAGGCGGACATGTTAGGTTGCCTTGATCCAAAGGTGGTGCTATCGATGTCGGACAGCGCTCAAGACCAGCTGGTGTTACCACCTCCAAAGAAAATGATGACCTGCCAATCACGCTGGCTGTTGCGGGTAAAGAGGTGGCAGGTCTGCGCCCCAAAACAGGTGTGACTGCTGTCCCCCCAGTCACAGAGGATGAAGAGGCCGCGGATGCACAAGATATGGCAGACGGTGGTTGGCCCGGCCGGCTAGACCGCATTGTAGCACACTGAGCTTCCCACTGCAACTTATGCTTCATGTCCATGTGCCGGTTCATGCATGAAGTACTCAAACTATGTATTTTTTGGCCTCTACTTAGCTTTTGCTGACAAATGTTACAGATAACACGAGTTGGGTCATCTTTATCGATCTGAAAAAATGCCCAGGCTATGCAAGGCTTAGCACCCATGCGACCTGAAGAGCCACCACGACTTGTGGTGAGAGGCAGAGTTGTGTTTGAGGATGCAGTTGTTGACGTGCTTCCAGTACTACGTCTCTGTCCAGGAAGGCGCAACCTGACCTCGTCGTCACTAGCATCTTCCTCCTCCTCCTCTGCTGACCTCATCTCTTGGCTGACTGTGGGTTGACAGTAAGTGGGATCTCCGACCTCATCATCATCACCCTGTGCGTTATCACACCCGTCGTCCTCAGAGCCAACCTGTTCCTGCCCTGACAAAAAACTAAAGTTGTCGCTCCAATCAGGTATTTGAGTCTTATCATCGTCTTCCTCATTGTCTCCACCAACAGGAGTTACAGTTTGGGAATGAGGGTCTACATTATGGTCAGAACCTTCTGCGTCTGGTCCTGGATCCGACTCATAAAGATTCTGGGCATCAGTGCAGATCATTTCCTCGTCTGGATTCACAGAAGCGCTGGAGTCGACCTCTGATTCCCAGGCTATAGTATGAGTAAACAGCTCTGCAGACTCAACCATCTGTTCTACCTCATACTCAGACGGGCAGCTGGAGATTTGGGAGCTGTGAGGAAGCAAGTGCGATTTGGGTGACACCTTTGAGGACTGGAGTATTTGTGATGTTGAAGTTGATGTGGAGGAGAGCCCACTTAAAGGAGCACTTGATATCCGTTGAAGCACCTGCTGTTTTTGTGCCTCATCTGGAATTTGTAGCGATTGGCGTGGCCGTAAGAAAGGGATCTTATCACATTGTCCGCTAAAAGAAGTAGACATTTTAGTTTGGCTGGAAGATGGTCTTTCTTCTGCACCTACCCCACGGACACAACCTTTTTTCCCCTTCCCAACACGCCTATTCCCCTTTCCACCAGCAGCAGGCCTTTTTCCACTCATTTTGGTGGTTAACTAATTCACAACTCTGGAGTTGTTTGCACAAAAAAACAATGGATGGTAACCGAGCAGAGCTGAGTGGCCAAACTGTGGTATTAGGCCAAAACTATTGGCTGGGTTAGATGCAGAAAAAAATTATTTTTAATTTGCAACCTGATGGAGGTCAGTATAGATGGACTAATAGACCAAGTCCCACACACCGCTAGAAGCCCAAATATTTTTTCAGAGCTAGATGCAGAAAATTTTTTTATTCAATTTGCAACCTGATGGAGGTCAGTATAGATGGACTAATAGACCAAGTCCCACACACTGCTAGAAGCCCAAATATTTTTTCAGAGCTAGATGCAGAAAAAAATTATTTTTAATTTGCAACCTGATGGAGGTCAGTATAGATGGACTAATAGACCAAGTCCCACACACCGCTAGAAGCCCAAAAATTTTTTCAGAGCTAGATGCAGAAAAAAATTATTTTTAATTTGCATCCTGATGGAGGTCAGTATAGATGGACTAATAGACCAAGTCCCACACACCGCTAGAAGCCCAAATATTTTTTCAGAGCTAGATGCAGAAAAAAATTATATTTAATTTGCAACCTGCTGGAGGTCAGTATAGAAGGACTAATAGAACAAGTCCCACACACTGCTAGAAGCCCAAATATTTTTTCAGAGCTAAATGAAGAAAAAAATTATTTTTAATTTGCAACCTGATGGAGGTCAGTATAGATGGACTAATAGACCAAGTCCCACACACTGCTAGAAGCCCAAATATTTTTTCAGAGCTAGATGCAGAAAAAATTTATTTTTAATTTGCAACCTGATGGAGGTCAGTATAGATGGACTAATAGACCAAGTCCCACACACCGCTAGAAGCCCAAATATTTTTTCAGAGCTAGATGCAGAAATTTTTTTTATTCAATTTGCAACCTGATGGAGGTCAGTATAGATGGACTAATAGACCAAGTCCCACACACTGCTAGAAGCCCAAATATTTTTTCAGAGCTAGATGCAGAAAAAAATTATTTTTAATTTGCAACCTGATGGAGGTCAGTATAGATGGACTAATAGACCAAGTCCCACACACTGCTAGAAGCCCAAATATTTTTTCAGAGCTAGATGCAGAAAAAAATTATTTTTAATTTGCAACCTGATGGAGGTCAGTATAGATGGACTAATAGAACAAGTCCCACACGCTGCTAGAAGCCCAAATATTTTTGAAGAGATAAATGAAGAAAAAAATTATTTTTAATTTGCAACCTGATGGAGGTCAGTATAGATGGACTAATAGACCAAGTCCCACACACTGCTAGAAGCCCAAATATTTTTTCAGAGCTAGATGCAGAAAAAAATTATTTTTAATTTGCAACCTGATGGAGGTCAGTATAGATGGACTAATAGACCAAGTCCCACACACCGCTAGAAGCCCAAATATTTTTTCAGAGCTAGATGCAGAAAAAAATTATATTCAATTTGCAACCTGCTGGAGGTCAGTATAGAAGGACTAATAGAACAAGTCCCACACACTGCTAGAAGCCCAAATATTTTTTCAGAGCTAAATGAAGAAAAAAATTATTTTTAATTTGCAACCTGATGGAGGTCAGTATAGATGGACTAATAGACCAAGTCCCACACACTGCTAGAAGCCCAAATATTTTTTCAGAGCTAGATGCAGAAAAAAATTATATTCAGTTTGCAACCTGATGGAGGTCAGTATAGATGGACTAATAGAATGATGCTATGCCCAAAAGATTTTACTTCACTAGGTGCAGTAAAAAAATTGGTATTCTATACACAGGTGGTATATCTTGCAACACAGATAGGCTACTCCACTGACTAACACACTCTGCAATAGGCCAAAAAGGATTAGCTTTGCTAGATTCAGCCAAATGCTGTGAAAAAAACTTGCACAGCACTGGCACAGACCTGCCTGGCAAAAACTGATAGGAACTGATGTAACCTAGTCCTGAAAAGGACTCCAATTACAATTAGTCTTTACTCCCACAATCTATCTATTTAAGAGCACAGACCTGCCTGATAAAAGTCGTAGGAAATGCTGTAACCTAGTCCTTAAAAGGACTGCAATCACAACTATTCCCTACTCCCAAGCTATCTGTATATTTGTGCGAAAATTGGCTTGAAATTAACAAGGTATAGCGCACACAGCAACAGCGGTGCCGTCTAACACGCAGCTGCAGCAGTGAGAAAATGGTGGCGACGGGGAAAATGGCTTGGTCTTATAGGGCAAGGACATGTGACATACACTGCCAATCACACATGCCCTTGCTTGTGTGAAAAAAAGCACTTCGCTCCGTGTGTGCGCTGCTAATAGGCTGACAGATTGCACCTCCCCACTGCAAATGCGGGAAAGAGAAAAAAAAATGGAGATCTTCATTGTTCCTGCAGAGATCCATCCCCTGCCCCTCCCCCCGCCCCGCTGTACACTCAAACTGCGTATTAACATTAATTTTCATCATTACTGAGAAAAAATCCAGTTATGATTTTGGTGCACGAACAGTTATCGAACATAACCTCGAACAGCCGAATTTTTCTCAAATTGTTCGTGTTCGCCGACCGGCTCGAACACCGCCCAAAACAGCTCGAATTTGAGATTGGCGAACAGTTCGAGTAGAACAACGCTCATCTCTACTCTTAATAAACTTTCTTCACTTCAATCCGTCCTGAATGCAGCAGCCAGGGTCGTATTTCTGTCCAGCCGCTTCACCGATGCCTCCATCTTGTGCCAGTCATTATACTGGTTGCCCATTTGCTACAGGGTCCAATATAAACTCATCACTCTCACCCACAAAGCTCTCCACAGTTCTGCACCACCTTATATCTCCTCTCTTATCTCTGTCTATTGCCCTACATGTGCCCTCCGCTCTACAAATGACCTAAGACTAACATCCCCCATAATCCAAACTTCGCACCTCCGTCTCCAAGATTTCTCTCATGCCGCACCAGTTCTCTGGAATGCTCTACCCAAGACGATTTGACTGATGCCTAGCCACCACGTCTTCAAGTGCTCTTAAAAAACCCATCTCTTAAAACAAGCCTACCACCTCAACCACTCAGTAAACTAACTTTCCCCTATTCCCTCCTTCTAAATATTATTCTAAATCTGCACCCTACTATTCATCTGTCTCCACACCCTCCATGCACACGATAACTACACTCGATACCTGATTATTGCACTTAAACATACTGGCTGATGACCGGATTATGCAGTCTTATATGAAAATCCCTACTTATTATAATTGCCTGACCTAAAATAACAAGCACTTTTCACCTATTGTGTCCACCCATTGCCTTGTTGAATGTACGTTTGCGAGCAGGGACCTCACTCCTAATGTAACTGTTAAACTGAATTTATTATATGTACATGTCTCCGCTTAATTGTAAAGTGCTGCAGAATATGTTGGCACTATGTAAATAAAAATTATTATTACCGTTGGATAAAATGTGTATCACGTGAGGGTCTTGCCACAGACACTTACACATGAACGGTGCCATGAGGGCCAAGCTGCAAAAAGTCAAATGTTCTGTGTCTCCAACAGTAGAAACAGTACCCATCCTCTCCTCACACTGACTCGCCTCCTCCTTCTCCACCTCCTCCTCTCCAGCCCATCCAGGCTGGACAGACATGAAGCTTGGGTTGGGTGTCCCCTCTGTAGCATTACGAGACCCCTCAGTAGCACAGAAAAACAAGTACTCTCCCTCCTAGGTTGGGTAGCATCACCCATTGGGAAATCTGGCTCCATACCAACATGCTGGACACTCAAAGTTTCCTCTTTGAGATTATGCAGTGATTGTTTCAAGAGACACAACAGCGGGATGGTTACGCTGATAATAGTCTGATCACCGCTCACAAGGTTGGTGCAGTACTCAAAGTTCTGAAGAACCTCACAAATGTCAGCGATTCACACCCACTGGACAGTTGTTATGTGTGGTGGCTGACTCTCAGTCTGACCGGCATGCTATAGCTGGTATTCAGCTACAGCCCTCTGCTATTCACTAATCCTCGCCAACATATGATGTATGATAGGTGGAGTTCCATCGCGTGGGCAGATTGCAAATGAGTCTGTGACTTGGCAAATTCAAGTGCTTTTGCAGCGCTGAAAAAGCAACCAAAGCAGTAGAGGAATGGTGGAAATGGGCGCTAATACGGCGCACCTTCTTAAGTAGATGCGGCAAGTTATGGAAAGTTTTCAGAAATTTCTAAACAACTAGGTTCAGCACGTGAGCCATGCATGGCATATGTACCAGCTTGCCGATCTTTAAAGCCGCCACCAGGTTACGTCCATTGTCGCAGACGACCAGACCGGGTTGGAGGTGCAGCGGGGAGAGCCACTGATTGGTCTGTTGCTTTAAAGCTTGCCACAGCTCTGTTGCAGTGTGTGCTTTCTGACCTAAACAGATCAGCTTCAGCAGAACGTCTTGCCACTTTGCCGATGCGCTGCTGCACAGGTCCCCGCTTGGCAGTGATGGGGAGGGTAATTTAGCAGAGGATAAGGAACAGGAGAAGGGGAGAGAGGAAGTGGAATATGAAGAGGTGGAAACCCTGAAAGAAGTTGCGCCCGCTATTCTTAGCGTGGGTGGAATGTGTGATGTTCCAGTTTGCGCCTTTGTCCCACCCTCCACCAGGTTCCCCCAGTGTGCCATGACAGAAATGTATCATCCCTGTACACAGCAATTTGTCCAGTTGTCTGTTGTTAGGTGGACCTTCCCGGTTACGGCGTTGGTGAGAGCATGGTTCAGATTGTTTAACACGTGCTTGTTTAACGCAGGGACGACACACTGGGCAAAAGAGTGGCAGCTGGGAACACTGTATCGTGGGGCAGCCACAGCCAAGAGATCACGGAAGACTGTGCTCCCACAAGCCTAAATGGCAGCATCTCCACAGCTAGCAATTTGGCAATGTGCGAGTTTAGTATTTGTGCCTGTGGGTGCGTGGCTGTGTATTTACACTTTCTTTCCAAGCTTTCAGGCACGGACAATTGGACGCTTTGCTGGCACAAGGAAGATGTGGCTGATGTTTGTTGTGTGTGAGCAACCACAGCTTGTGGGCAGGAGGTATGAGCGCATGCTTCTTGAACAGCAGATTCTGAAGGATATAGCCTAGGCGACATGGCATAAGTCTCCACCGAATCAAAAAGCACTACAGATACTGGCTGGTGATGAGGTCATGCAGGCTTTATCTATCCCTCATTCCCGCAAGATGGCTGGACCATCATTGTAAATAAGCCCCTGTCCTTTATGTCACCCCCACCTCATTGTAGATCGTAAGCTCTTACGAGCAGGGTCGTCATTATTTTTGCTTTAATTATTGTATTATGTTTAGCTATGTTACTTATGACTGTTGAATATGAACCTTTGAATTGTAAAGCGCTGCGGAATAGGTAGTAATAAAGAGTATTATTATTATTATTATTATTATCATTATTGGTTTGACCCGCAGACGCAGATTTGGTACTCTGGTTTCTGCCCACTAGAGATGAGCGTTGTTCTACTCGAACTGTTCACCAATCTCAAATTCGAGCTGTTTTGGGCGGTGTTCGAGCCGTTCGGCGAACACGAACGATTTGAGAAAAATTCGGCTGTTCGAGGTTATGTTCGATAACTGTTCGTGCACCAAAATCATAACTGGATTTTTTCTCAGTAATGATGAAAATTAATGTTAATATGCAGTTTGAGTGTACAGCGGGGTGGGGGGAGGGGCAGGGGATGGATCTCTGCAGGAATAATGAAGATCTCCATTTTTTTTTCTCTTTCCCGCATTTGCAGTGGGGAGGTGCAGTCTGTCAGCCTATCAGCAGCGCACACACGGAGCAAACTGCTGTTTTTCACACAAGCAAGGGCATGTGTCATTGGCAGTGTATGTCACATGTCCTTGCCCTATAAGACCAAGCCATTTTCCCCGTCGCCACCATTTTCTCACTGCTGCAGCTGCGTGTTAGACGGCACCGCTGTTGCTGTGTGCACTATACCTTGTTAATTTCAAGCCAATTTTCGCACAAATCTACAGATAGCTTGGGAGTAGGGAATAGTTGTGATTGCAGTCCTTTTAAGGACTAGGTTACAGCATTTCCTACGACTTTTATCAGGTAGGTCTGTGCTCTTAAATAGATAGATTGTGGGAGTAAAGACTAATTGTAATTGCAGTCCTTTTCAGGACTAGGTTACATCAGTTCCTATCAGTTTTTGCCAGGCAGGTCTGTGCCAGTGCTGTTCAAGTTTTTTTCACAACATTTGGCTGAATCTAGCAAAGCTAATCCTTTTTGGCCTATTGCAGAGTGTGTTAGTCAGTGGAGTAGCCTATCTGTGTTGCAAGATATACCACCTGTGTATAGAAAACCAATTTTTTTACTGCACCTAGTGAAGTAAAATCTTTTGGGCATAGCATCATTCTATTAGTCCATCTATACTGACCTCCATCAGGTTGCAAATTGAATATAATTTTTTTCTGCATCTAGCTCTGAAAAAATATTTGGGCTTCTAGCAGTGTGTGTGACTTGTTCTATTAGTCCATCTATACTGACCTCCATCAGGTTGCAAACTGAATATAATTTTTTTCTGCATCTAGCTCTGAAAAAATATTTGGCCTTCTAGCAGTGTGTGGGACTTTCTCTATTAGTCCATCTATACTGACCTCCATCAGGTTGCAGATTAAAAATAATTTTTATCTGCATCTAGCTCTGAAAAAATATTTGGCCTTCTAGCAGTGTGTGGGACTTTCTCTATTAGTCCATCTATACTGACCTCCATCAGGTTGCAAATTGAAAATAATTTTTATCTGCATCTACCTCTGAAAAAATATTTGGGCTTCTAGCTGTGTGTGGGACTTGTTCTATTAGTCCATCTATACTGACCTCCATCAGGTTGCAAACTGAATATAATTTTTTTCTGCATCTAGCTCTGAAAAAATATTTGGCCTTCTAGTAGTGTGTGGGACTTTGTCTATTAGTCCATCTATACTGACCTCCATCAGGTTGCAAATTAAAAATAATTTTTATCTGCATCTACCTCTGAAAAAATATTTGGGCTTCTAGCTGTGTGTGGGACTTTTTCTATTAGTCCATCTATACTGACCTCCATCAGGTTGCAAACTGAATATAATTTTTTCTGCATCTATCTCTGAAAAAATATTTGGCCTTCTAGCAGTGTGTGGGACTTTCTCAATTAGTCCATCTATACTGACCTCCATCAGGTTGCAAATTAAAAATAATTTTTTTTCTGCATCTACCTCTGAAAAAATATTGGGCTTCTAGCTGTGTGTGGGACTTGTTCTATTAATCCATCTATACAGACCTCCATCAGGTTGCAAACTGAAAATAATTGTTTTCTGCATCTACCTCTGAAAAAATATTTGGGCTTCCTGCTGTGTGTGGGACTTGTTCTATTAGTCCATCTATACTGACCTCCATCAGGTTGCAAATTGAAAATAATTTTTATCTGCATCTACCTCTGAAAAAATATTTGGGCTTCTAGCTGTGTGTGGGACTTGTTCTATTAGTCCATCTATACTGACCTCCATCAGGTTGCAAACTGAATATAATTTTTTTCTGCATCTATCTCTGAAAAAATATTTGGCCTTCTAGCAGTGTGTGGGACTTTCTCTATTAGTCCATCTATACTGACCTCCATCAGGTTGCAAATTAAAAATAATTTTTTTCTGCATCTATCTCTGAAAAAATATTTGGCCTTCTAGCAGTGTGTGGGACTTTCTCTATTAGTCCATCTATACTGACCTCCATCAGGTTGCAAATTAAAAATATTTTTTTTTCTGCATCTACCTCTGAAAAAGTATTGGGCTTCTAGCTGTGTGTGGGATTTGTTCTATTAATCCATCTCTACAGACCTCCATCAGGTTGCAAACTGAATATAATTTTTTTCTGCATCTACCTCTGAAAAAATATTTGGGCTTCTAGCTGTGTGTGGGACTTGTTCTATTAGTCCATCTATACTGACCTCCATCAGGTTGCAAACTGAATATAATTTTTTTCTGCATCTATCTCTGAAAAAATATTTGGCCTTCTAGCAGTGTGTGGGACTTGTTCTATTAGTCCACCTATACTGACCTCCATCAGGTTGCAAATTAAAAATAATTTTTATCTGCATCTACCTCTGAAAAAATATTTGGGCTTCTAGCTGTGTGTGGGACTTTTTCTATTAGTCCATCTATACTGACCTCCATCAGGTTGCAAACTGAATATAATTTTTTTCTGCATCTATCTCTGAAAAAATATTTGGCCTTCTAGCAGTGTGTGGGACTTTCTCTATTAGTCCATCTATACTGACCTCCATCAGGTTGCAAATTAAAAATAATTTTTTTTCTGCATCTACCTCTGAAAAAATATTGGGCTTCTAGCTGTGTGTGGGACTTGCACTATTAATCCATCTATACAGACCTCCATCAGGTTGCAAACTGAATATAATTTTTTTCTGCATCTAGCTCTGAAAAAATATTTGGGCTTCTAGCTGTGTGTGGGACTTGTTCTATTAGTCCATCTATACTGACCTCCATCAGGTTGCAAACTGAATATAATTTTTTTCTGCATCTAGCTCTGAAAAAATATTTGGCCTTCTAGCAGTGTGTGGGACTTGTTCTATTAGTCCACCTATACTGACCTCCATCAGGTTGCAAATTCAAAATAATTTTTTGTCTGCATCTAGTTCTGAAAAAATATTTGGCCTTCTAGCAGTGTGTGGGACTTTCTCTATTAGTCCATCTATACTGACCTCCATCAGGTTGCAAATTGAAAATAATTTTTATCTGCATCTACCTCTGAAAAAATATTTGGGCTTCTAGCTGTGTGTGGGACTTGTTCTATTAGTCCATCTATACTGACCTCCATCAGGTTGCAAACTGAATATAATTTTTTTTTTGCATCTAGCTCTGAAAAAATATTTGGCCTTCTAGTAGTGTGTGGGACTTTCTCTATTAGTCCATCTATACTGACCTACATCAGGTTGCAAATTAAAAATAATTTTTATCTGCATCTACCTCTGAAAAAATATTTGGTCTTCTAGCTGTGTGTGGGACTTTTTCTATTAGTCCATCTATACTGACCTCCATCAGGTTGCAAACTTAATATAATTTTTTTCTGCATCTATCTCTGAAAAAATATTTGGGCTTCTAGCTGTGTGTGGGACTTGTTCTATTAGTCCATCTATACTGACCTCCATCAGGTTGCAAACTGAATATAATTTTTTTCTGCATCTAGCTCTGAAAAAATATTTGGCCTTCTAGCAGTGTGTGGGACTTGTTATATTAGTCCACCTATACTGACCTCCATCAGGTTGCAAATTCATAATAATTTTTTGTCTGCATCTAGTTCTGAAAAAATATTTGGCCTTCTAGCAGTGTGTGGGACTTTCTCTATTAGTCCATCTATACTGACCTCCATCAGGTTGCAAATTAAAAATAATTTTTATCTGCATCTACCTCTGAAAAAATATTTGGGCTTCTAGCTGTGTGTGGGACTTGTTCTATTAGTCCATCTATACTGACCTCCATCAGGTTGCAAACTGAATATAATTTTTTTCTGCATCTAGCTCTGAAAAAATATTTGGCCTTCTAGTAGTGTGTGGGACTTTCTCTATTAGTCCATCTATACTGACCTACATCAGGTTGCAAATTAAAAATAATTTTTATCTGCATCTACCTCTGAAAAAATATTTGGTCTTCTAGCTGTGTGTGGGACTTTTTCTATTAGTCCATCTATACTGACCTCCATCAGGTTGCAAACTTAATATAATTTTTTTCTGCATCTATCTCTGAAAAAATATTTGGCCTTCTAGCAGTGTGTGGGACTTTCTCTATTAGTCCATCTATACTGACTAGAGATGAGCGTTGTTCTACTCGAACTGTTCGCCAATCTCAAATTCGAGCTGTTTTGGGCGGTGTTCGAGCCGGTCGGCGAACACGAACAATTTGAGAAAAATTCGGCTGTTCGAGGTTATGTTCGATAACTGTTCGTGCACCAAAATCATAACTGGATTTTTTCTCAGTAATGATGAAAATTAATGTTAATACGCAGTTTGAGTGTACAGCGGGGCGGGGGGAGGGGCAGGGGATGGATCTCTGCAGGAACAATGAAGATCTCCATTTTTTTTTCTCTTTCCCGCATTTGCAGTGGGGAGGTGCAATCTGTCAGCCTATCAGCAGCGCACACACGGAGCGAAGTGCTTTTTTTCACACAAGCAAGGGCATGTGTGATTGGCAGTGTATGTCACATGTCCTTGCCCTATAAGACCAAGCCATTTTCCCCGTCGCCACCATTTTCTCACTGCTGCAGCTGCGTGTTAGACGGCACCGCTGTTGCTGTGTGCGCTATACCTTGTTAATTTCAAGCCAATTTTCGCACAAATATACAGATAGCTTGGGAGTAGGGAATAGTTGTGATTGCAGTCCTTTTAAGGACTAGGTTACAGCATTTCCTACGACTTTTATCAGGCAGGTCTGTGCTCTTAAATAGATAGATTGTGGGAGTAAAGACTAATTGTAATTGGAGTCCTTTTCAGGACTAGGTTACATCAGTTCCTATCAGTTTTTGCCAGGCAGGTCTGTGCCAGTGCTGTGCAAGTTTTTTTCACAGCATTTGGCTGAATCTAGCAAAGCTAATCCTTTTTGGCCTATTGCAGAGTGTGTTAGTCAGTGGAGTAGCCTATCTGTGTTGCAAGATATACCACCTGTGTATAGAATACCAATTTTTTTACTGCACCTAGTGAAGTAAAATCTTTTGGGCATAGCATCATTCTATTAGTCCATCTATACTGACCTCCATCAGGTTGCAAACTGAATATTATTTTTTTCTCCATCTAGCTCTGAAAAAATATTTGGGCTTCTAGCAGTGTGTGGGACTTGGTCTATTAGTCCATCTATACTGACCTCCATCAGGTTGCAAATTAAAAATAATTTTTTTCTTCATTTAGCTCTGAAAAAATATTTGGGCTTCTAGCAGTGTGTGGGACTTGTTCTATTAGTCCTTCTATACTGACCTCCAGCAGGTTGCAAATTGAATATAATTTTTTTCTGCCTCTAGCTCTGAAAAAATATTTGGGCTTCTAGCGGTGTGTGGACTTGGTCTATTAGTCCATCTATACTGACCTCCATCAGGTTGCAAATTAAAAATAATTTTTTTCTGCATCTAACTCTGAAAAAATATTTGGGCTTCTAGCAGTGTGTGGGACTTGGTCTATTAGTCCATCTATACTGACCTCCATCAGGTTGCAAATTAAAAATATTTTTTTGTCTGCATCTAGTTCTGAAAAAATATTTGGCCTTCTAGCAGTGTGTGGGACTTTCTCTATTAGTCCATCTATACTGACCTCCATCAGGTTGCAAATTGAAAATAATTTTTATCTGCATCTACCTCTGAAAAAATATTTGGGCTTCTAGCTGTGTGTGGGACTTGTTCTATTAGTCCATCTATACTGACCTCCATCAGGTTGCAAACTGAATATAATTTTTTTCTGCATCTAGCTCTGAAAAAATATTTGGCCTTCTAGTAGTGTGTGGGACTTTCTCTATTAGTCCATCTATACTGACCTACATCAGGTTGCAAATTAAAAATAATTTTTATCTGCATCTACCTCTGAAAAAATATTTGGTCTTCTAGCTGTGTGTGGGACTTTTTCTATTAGTCCATCTATACTGACCTCCATCAGGTTGCAAACTTAATATAATTTTTTTCTGCATCTATCTCTGAAAAAATATTTGGGCTTCTAGCTGTGTGTGGGACTTGTTCTATTAGTCCATCTATACTGACCTCCATCAGGTTGCAAACTGAATATAATTTTTTTCTGCATCTAGCTCTGAAAAAATATTTGGCCTTCTAGCAGTGTGTGGGACTTGTTATATTAGTCCACCTATACTGACCTCCATCAGGTTGCAAATTCAAAATAATTTTTTGTCTGCATCTAGTTCTGAAAAAATATTTGGCCTTCTAGCAGTGTGTGGGACTTTCTCTATTAGTCCATCTATACTGACCTCCATCAGGTTGCAAATTAAAAATAATTTTTATCTGCATCTACCTCTGAAAAAATATTTGGGCTTCTAGCTGTGTGTGGGACTTGTTCTATTAGTCCATCTATACTGACCTCCATCAGGTTGCAAACTGAATATAATTTTTTTCTGCATCTAGCTCTGAAAAAATATTTGGCCTTCTAGTAGTGTGTGGGACTTTCTCTATTAGTCCATCTATACTGACCTACATCAGGTTGCAAATTAAAAATAATTTTTATCTGCATCTACCTCTGAAAAAATATTTGGTCTTCTAGCTGTGTGTGGGACTTTTTCTATTAGTCCATCTATACTGACCTCCATCAGGTTGCAAACTTAATATAATTTTTTTCTGCATCTATCTCTGAAAAAATATTTGGCCTTCTAGCAGTGTGTGGGACTTTCTCTATTAGTCCATCTATACTGACTAGAGATGAGCGTTGTTCTACTCGAACTGTTCGCCAATCTCAAATTCGAGCTGTTTTGGGCGGTGTTCGAGCCGGTCGGCGAACACGAACAATTTGAGAAAAATTCGGCTGTTCGAGGTTATGTTCGATAACTGTTCGTGCACCAAAATCATAACTGGATTTTTTCTCAGTAATGATGAAAATTAATGTTAATACGCAGTTTGAGTGTACAGCGGGGCGGGGGGAGGGGCAGGGGATGGATCTCTGCAGGAACAATGAAGATCTCCATTTTTTTTTCTCTTTCCCGCATTTGCAGTGGGGAGGTGCAATCTGTCAGCCTATCAGCAGCGCACACACGGAGCGAAGTGCTTTTTTTCACACAAGCAAGGGCATGTGTGATTGGCAGTGTATGTCACATGTCCTTGCCCTATAAGACCAAGCCATTTTCCCCGTCGCCACCATTTTCTCACTGCTGCAGCTGCGTGTTAGACGGCACCGCTGTTGCTGTGTGCGCTATACCTTGTTAATTTCAAGCCAATTTTCGCACAAATATACAGATAGCTTGGGAGTAGGGAATAGTTGTGATTGCAGTCCTTTTAAGGACTAGGTTACAGCATTTCCTACGACTTTTATCAGGCAGGTCTGTGCTCTTAAATAGATAGATTGTGGGAGTAAAGACTAATTGTAATTGGAGTCCTTTTCAGGACTAGGTTACATCAGTTCCTATCAGTTTTTGCCAGGCAGGTCTGTGCCAGTGCTGTGCAAGTTTTTTTCACAGCATTTGGCTGAATCTAGCAAAGCTAATCCTTTTTGGCCTATTGCAGAGTGTGTTAGTCAGTGGAGTAGCCTATCTGTGTTGCAAGATATACCACCTGTGTATAGAATACCAATTTTTTTACTGCACCTAGTGAAGTAAAATCTTTTGGGCATAGCATCATTCTATTAGTCCATCTATACTGACCTCCATCAGGTTGCAAACTGAATATTATTTTTTTCTGCATCTAGCTCTGAAAAAATATTTGGGCTTCTAGCAGTGTGTGGGACTTGGTCTATTAGTCCATCTATACTGACCTCCATCAGGTTGCAAATTAAAAATAATTTTTTTCTTCATTTAGCTCTGAAAAAATATTTGGGCTTCTAGCAGTGTGTGGGACTTGTTCTATTAGTCCTTCTATACTGACCTCCAGCAGGTTGCAAATTGAATATAATTTTTTTCTGCCTCTAGCTCTGAAAAAATATTTGGGCTTCTAGCGGTGTGTGGGACTTGGTCTATTAGTCCATCTATACTGACCTCCATCAGGTTGCAAATTAAAAATAATTTTTTTCTGCATCTAACTCTGAAAAAATATTTGGGCTTCTAGCAGTGTGTGGGACTTGGTCTATTAGTCCATCTATACTGACCTCCATCAGGTTGCAAATTAAAAATATTTTTTTTCTTCATTTATCTCTGAAAAAATATTTCGGCTTCTAGCAGCGTGTGGGACTTGTTCTATTAGTCCATCTATACTGACCTCCATCAGGTTGCAAATTAAAAATAATTTTTTTCTGCATCTAGCTCTGAAAAAATATTTGGGCTTCTAGCAGTGTGTGGGACTTGGTCTATTAGTCCATCTATACTGACCTCCATCAGGTTGCAAATTGAATAAAAAAAATTTCTGCATCTAGCTCTGAAAAAATATTTGGGCTTCTAGCGGTGTGTGGGACTTGGTCTATTAGTCCATCTATACTGACCTCCATCAGGTTGCAAATTAAAAATAATTTTTTTCTGCATCTAGCTCTGAAAAAATATTTGGGCTTCTAGCAGTGTGTGGGACTTGGTCTATTAGTCCATCTATACTGACCTCCATCAGGTTGCAAATTGAATAAAAAAATTTTCTGCATCTAGCTCTGAAAAAATATTTGGGCTTCTAGCGGTGTGTGGGACTTGGTCTATTAGTCCATCTATACTGACCTCCATCAGGTTGCAAATGAAAAATAATTTTTTTCTGCATCTAGCTCTGAAAAAATATTTGGGCTTCTAGCAGTGTGTGGGACTTGGTCTATTAGTCCATCTATACTGACCTCCATCAGGTTGCAAATTGAATAAAAAAAATTTCTGCATCTAGCTCTGAAAAAATATTTGGGCTTCTAGCGGTGTGTGGGACTTGGTCTATTAGTCCATCTATACTGACCTCCATCAGGTTGCAAATTAAAAATAATTTTTTTCTGCATCTAGCTCTGAAAAAATATTTGGGCTTCTAGCAGTGTGTGGGACTTGGTCTATTAGTCCATCTATACTGACCTCCATCAGGTTGCAAATTAAAAATAATTTTTTTCTTCATTTAGCTCTGAAAAAATATTTGGGCTTCTAGCAGTGTGTGGGACTTGTTCTATTAGTCCTTCTATACTGACGTCCAGCAGGTTGCAAATTGAATATAATTTTTTTCTGCATCTAGCTCTGAAAAAATATTTGGGCTTCTAGCGGTGTGTGGGACTTGGTCTATTAGTCCATCTATACTGACCTCCATCAGGTTGCAAATTAAAAATATTTTTTTTCTGCATCTAGCTCTGAAAAAATATTTGGGCTTCTAGCAGTGTGTGGGACTTGGTCTATTAGTCCATCTATACTGACCTCCATCAGGTTGCAAATTAAAAATAATTTTTTTCTGCATCTAGCTCTGAAAAAATATTTGGGCTTCTAGCAGTGTGTGGGACTTGGTCTATTAGTCCATCTATACTGACCTCCATCAGGTTGCAAATTAAAAATAATTTTTTTCTTCATTTAGCTCTGAAAAAATATTTGGGCTTCTAGCAGTGTGTGGGACTTGTTCTATTAGTCCTTCTATACTGACCTCCAGCAGGTTGCAAATTGAATATAATTTTTTTCTGCATCTAGCTCTGAAAAAATATTTGGGCTTCTAGCGGTGTGTTGGACTTGGTCTATTAGTCCATCTATACTGACCTCCATCAGGTTGCAAATTAAAAATAATTTTTTTCTGCATCTAGCTCTGAAAAAATTTTTGGGCTTCTAGCGGTGTGTGGGACTTGGTCTATTAGTCCATCTATACTGACCTCCATCAGGTTGCAAATTAAAAATAATTTTTTTCTGCATCTAGCTCTGAAAAAATATTTGGGCTTCTAGCAGTGTGTGGGACTTGGTCTATTAGTCCATCTATACTGACCTCCATCAGGTTGCAAATTGAATAAAAATATTTTCTGCATCTAGCTCTGAAAATATATTTGGGCTTCTAGCGGTGTGTGGGACTTGGTCTATTAGTCCATCTATACTGACCTCCATCAGGTTGCAAATTAAAAATAATTTTTTTCTGCATCTAACCCAGCCAATAGTTTTGGCCTAATACCACAGTTTGGCCACTCAGCTCTGCTCGGTTACCATCCATTGTTTTTTTGTGCAAACAACTCCAGAGTTGTGAATTAGTTAACCACCAAAATGAGTGGAAAAAGGCCTGCTGCTGGTGGAAAGGGGAATAGGCGTGTTGGGAAGGGGAAAAAAGGTTGTGTCCGTGGGGTAGGTGCAGAAGAAAGACCGTCTTCCAGCCAAACTAAAATGTCTACTTCTTTTAGCGGACAATGTGATAAGATCCCTTTCTTACGGCCACGCCAATCGCTACAAATTCCAGATGAGGCACAAAAACAGCAGGTGCTTCAACGGATATCAAGTGCTCCTTTAAGTGGGCTCTCCTCCACATCAACTTCAACATCACAAATACTCCAGTCCTCAAAGGTGTCACCCAAATCGCACTTGCTTCCTCACAGCTCCCAAATCTCCAGCTGCCCGTCTGAGTATGAGGTAGAACAGATGGTTGAGTCTGCAGAGCTGTTTACTCATACTATAGCCTGGGAATCAGAGGTCGACTCCAGCGCTTCTGTGAATCCAGACGAGGAAATGATCTGCACTGATGCCCAGAATCTTTATGAGTCGGATCCAGGACCAGACGCAGAAGGTTCTGACCATAATGTAGACCCTCATTCCCAAACTGTAACTCCTGTTGGTGGAGACAATGAGGAAGACGATGATAAGACTCAAATACCTGATTGGAGAGACAACTTTAGTTTTTTGTCAGGGCAGGAACAGGTTGGCTCTGAGGACGACGGGTGTGATAACGCACAGGGTGATGATGATGAGGTCGGAGATCCCACTTACTGTCAACCCACAGTCAGCCAAGAGATGAGGTCAGCAGAGGAGGTGGAGGAAGATGCTAGTGACGACGAGGTCAGGTTGCGCCTTCCTGGACAGAGACGTAGTACTGGAAGCACGTCAACAACTGCATCCTCAAACACAACTCTGCCTCTCACCACAAGTCGTGGTGGCTCTTCAGGTCGCATGGGTGCTAAGCCTTGCATAGCCTGGGCATTTTTTCAGATCGATAAAGATGACCCAACTCATGTTATCTGTAACATTTGTCAGCAAAAGCTAAGTAGAGGCCAAAAAATACATAGTTTGAGTACTTCATGCATGAACCGGCACATGGACATGAAGCATAAGTTGCAGTGGGAAGCTCAGTGTGCTACAATGCGGTCTAGCCGGCCGGGCCAACCACCGTCTGCCATATCTTGTGCATCCGCGGCCTCTTCATCCTCTGTGACTGGGGGGACAGCAGTCACACCTGTTTTGGGGCGCAGACCTGCCACCTCTTTACCCGCAACAGCCAGCGTGATTGGCAGGTCATCATTTTCTTTGGAGGTGGTAACACCAGCTGGTCTTGAGCGCTGTCCGACATCGATAGCACCACCTTTGGATCAAGGCAACCTAACATGTCCGCCTGCATCTTCCTCACAGACCGGCAGTTTGCCGGGGACACCCTTATCAACCCCGTCTAAGCACAATAGCCAGCCCTCGGTCCCTCAGATGTGGACAAGTAAAAGACCATTTCCTCCTAGCCATGAGAAAGCTAAGAGGTTGAATTTCACCATCTGCAAGCTCTTGGCTACAGAAATGCTGCCTTTCCGCCTGGTGGACACAGAGGATTTTCGAGACCTTATGTCCGTCGCAGTGCCCCAGTACCAGATGCCCAGTCGGCACTACTTCTCAAAGAAAGGTGTGCCTGCGCTCCACCAGCATGTCGCACACAACATCACCGCTTCTTTGAGAAACTCTGTGTGTGACAGGGTGCATTTCACCACAGACACTTGGACGAGTAGGCATGGACAGGGGCGTTACATGTCGCTGACTGGGCACTGGGTAACTATGGTGACAGCAGGACAAGGGGCTGCTGTCCAAGTCTTGCCGTCCCCACGAGTTGTGCGTCAATCCTCTTTATGTCATTTTTCCTCCACTGCTTCTGCCTCTTCAACCTCCTCTCGGTCTTCCACCTGCACCCAAAGCCTGTCTGGTCATGCCACAAGCTTTCTAACTGCGCAGAAGGGATCCTGCACACCTCCTTACTATGCTGGCAGTAGGGCTCAACGTCATCAGGCGGTTTTTACATTGAAATGTCTGGGAAATGTGAGTCACACAGCTGAGGAGTTGTGGTCAGCTCTGGAGAACCAATTTCATGAATGGTTGTCTCCACTGGACCTGAAACCAGGGAAGGCCGTGTGCGACAATGCTGCAAACCTGGGTGCGGCCCTTCGCCGGGGCAATGTCACACACGTGCCTTGTATGGCTCACGTGTTGAACCTGGTTGTCCAGCAATTTTTAGCCCACTATCCCAGACTAGATGGCCTTCTGCAGAAGGCACGGTCGCTGTGTGCTCACTTCCGCCGTTCGCATCCCGCAGCTCAGCGACTTACATCTCTACAGAAGTCGTTGGGCCTGCCACTTCACCGGCTAAAATGCGATGTGCCTACCCGGTGGAATTCAACTCTGCACATGTTGCAGCGACTGTGGCAGCACCGACAAGCCCTGGTGCAATACGTTCTGACGTATAGCCTGGGCCAACGAGATTCAGAGGTGGGGCAAATCACGCTGGAGGAGTGGTCTCAGATCAGGGACCTATGCACCCTTCTGCACAGTTTTGAAATGGCGACGAAGATGTTTAGTGCTGACGATGCCATTATCAGCATGACTATTCCGGTGATTTACATGCTGGAGCACATGTTAAACAGAATTCGGAGTCAGGTGGTGGCACAAGAGGAGGTGGAGGAAGTAGAGGAGGAGGAGTTGTATGCGGAAGGGCTAACATCTGCAAGGTCCAGACGGTCGGCAGCACCAGGGCGGCAGGCATGTGAGGGTGGGGGAGATGATTTTACCAGGGCGCATGGTAGCAGCCAAACTAGTGAGGAAGGTGCAGGAGCCCAGGAAGAAGTGGAGGACGAACTGATGGAAGACTCATCAGATGAGGGAGACCTTGATCACATTTCTGTTGTGCGAGGTTGGGGGGAGAGGACAGAGGAAGGAAGTATGATTGTTACCTCGCCACCAACACAACAGGGACTTGGTGCTCCTGGATGCGCAACACACATGAGTGCCTTCTTGCTGCACTACCTGCAACATGACCCTCGAATTGTGAGAATTAGAAATAATCCTGACTACTGGGTTGCCACACTGTTAGATCCCCGGTACAAAAGTAAATTTGCAGAAATTATTCCTGCCATAGAAAGGGATGCACGCATGCAGGAGTATCAGCAGAGACTGTTGCAGAATCTTACATGTGCTTTTCCACAAAATACCAGTGGTGCACGTAGTGAATCTCACAGTTCTAACTTGCCAACCGTGGTCTGTATGGAATTGTTCAATAAAGGGCCCAAAATTAAGATAACATAGATGGGAGAGGTCTCTATGAATAGGAATTCCTAAGTATTTGATACCCTGTGAGGGCCAGGCAAAGGGAAAGTTGGACTGGATGGAATCCTATATGGATTTAGGGAGGGAGACATCGAGGGCCTCAGACTTTGCTGCATTGATTTTAAAATTTTACCATGTAACAAAGTGATCTATTTCAGCCATAACAGCAGGGATGGATATATGTGATTGAGTGATATATACTAGGACATCATCAGCAAATAGAGAGCACTTGTACTCGGTGCCTCCCACCTCAATCCACCTAATATTGGGGTTATGGCGAATTGATGAGAGCAGGTGCTCCGTCACTAGGATGTATAAGAGAGGGGACAGAGGACATCCCTGCCTTGTCCCATTGGTGATTGTGAAAGGTGATGAAAATGTTCTGACGCACCCCCTGGGCCTTGGGACACCCGGAGCCGGACCCTTTTTGGTGGATGCTGGTGGTTGTAGTCTTCGTGGCGGCGATCCGGTTCCGTGGCTCAGGGCGGTCAAACCAGTGGCGGAACTATTTATGTGGTTTTGATGTTTAAATGTCCGACTACGCCACCCGTGGATTGCGGTCAGAGTGAACCGCCGCTACAGGGCAGAACGCTAAGGCTGGTGTGGGTGCAGCAGAGCGTAGCATAACTCCCCACGGGAGGAGTATAGCCTCAGGGCAGTGTATGCGGAGGATGGGGGTGATGGTGCAGGGCAGCAGCAGTAACGACACGGAGTCAGTGATGCAGTTCAGGGCCTTTACTCACAGTTCTTATTATCCAGACCACGTCTGCAGGTAACGGCTGCCCACGTCGTACTGTGCTCACCAGGTGAGGGGCTCAGACAACTCCCAGATAACTTTGGAGCGCTTCACAGGACCCCCTTTGTGTGTCCTTTGTCTGGCCTTTCTTACCAACACTTCTGTCCGGCTGCCTCGGGCCTCCTCTTGGTAAACTTGGCGCCAGTTTCCCTGACCCTATGTGGTGCCTTCCTAGCGGGTGGAGCAAGGGGCTGCGCCACAAAAAATGTCAGAGCCTCCGGTTTCTAGCTGAGGGTCGTTTCCTGCCTCCACTAGTTCGGGGACCGGTCTCCCCCTTTGGCCTGACCCCTCCACGCAGGTGGATTCGGGCGTGCGGTGGCGACTCGCCCGTCCGCACCCCTGGGATCCCTTCATTCCTCGTTCCTGGAGCCTTCTCCGCTCCTCTTCCTTCCTTCTCCCTCTTGCAGGCCTGGGCCTCTGTTACTAGGCCCGCCTCCGGAGCAGAGCTCATGCAGAGCCCCTGCTCCCTGCCACTTCTGCTCAGACTTCTCTGCACTGAACTAAGATGGTGCCCACCTTTTATACTCCCTTCTCAATGCACCCAGGAACTGCTTCCTCCCTGCTCCTGCACTGCAGGGTTCCCCTTCCTCAATGTTCCCTCCCCCCACTCCAGCCAGGGACAGGGACTGTCGTGCCCATCTCAGGGGCATATTGGTCGCCCTGCCCCACGGCAATGTGGTGTAATGCATGCAGGTGTCGGGTCCTGATCCACACTCAATCCTTATCTGAGAGTGAGATATCACACCTCTGGGTGAGGTGCAATACGTCTGTAGCAACCGAGCCCTCGGTGCTACAGTTCCATTTATCTTCAGCCTAGGTGACGTATTGTGATACAGGGCCGTGATTTTGGCTATAAAAGGGTCCCCTAGACCCCTACCCCAAGCTTTTTAAGAGAATCATATATGGCGTGCCAGGAGACTCTATGGAATGCTTTCTCAGCATCCAACGAGAGTATCTACTTACAAATTTTTAACTGCATCTAGCCCAGGAAATACTTTGTGCCTAGTAGCAGTGTCTGCTAGTCAGCGGATTATCCCGGCTGTTAAGCAAGCTACACCACCTGTAGTTTGGACACTTAATTTTTTCAAAGGAAATGCTTCGGGACCACGGGATACTTAGTGAAGAGCATCAGGAGGCACCCCAAGGCATAGGGGCTGGGACTGGCACTAGGATGCCTTGCGGTGGACAGCCGAGCTCGATCCTTATAAAAGCTTTTTAACTGCAGCAGCTTTAGTGGACGCTACTGGAGCTGGAATTACGCGGCTGCTGGCATGAGACTTGCCCTCCAATAGATCCTTGTAAATGGATTTAAAGTGTATTCATTCAAATTAGAGGGACAATTTAAATTAAAAAGCTTAGAGCTGCCTCCACCACAGGGGGGCTCTCTCGACCCACCAGCGGACAGGCACCAGTATTGGGAGAGGGGGGCTGGCCGTCAGGGTTCACCGCGGCTCTGGCACAAACCCGGCGACACGGAGGTGGCACGGGCAGGAGCGGACTGGCCGTCTCGGCTTCTCACTTTTTGGATTTTAGAAGGGCATGACATGCCTATATCTGTGTCTCCCCCTCCTTTTACTCCTCCACCTCTTTTCTTTTCGCATGACTATATGTACTTGTCACTTTTCCATGTGTTAGTTGTGTCTTCTGAGCAGTTTGTCAGCTTTTGGACACCTTTGAAGGTGTTTTCTATGTGTTTCTATGTGTTTTTGTTTGCCTGCCATTGGTTTTAACGGTGTTCGAAGGTGTTCGACGAACAGTTCGACGAACAGTTCGGCGAACACACGGGTGTTCGACGAACCGAACCGAACTCGAACACTACGGGGGTGGCTCAACACTAATTAAGAGGGATACTGATCAGAAGAGAGTTGCAGTAGTCCAGACGAGAGTGAATAAGACTGACAGTAAGAGTTTTAGCAGTTTCAAAGGTGAGAAAAGGTCAGATTGTGGAGATGTTTTTAAGGTGCAGGTAAAAACAGCGACCTTTATTTGTTGGCCACCTTTCTCGATCCATGGTACAAGGAGAAATTTCCTTCTCTCCTTTTTTGAATTGTCCAAGAGGGCTATTGTAGATCAGTTGCTGAAAACATCACCCTCAGACAATGTTGGTGGCAGAGGAACTGGCTGTTTTCAACAACAAAGGATAATGGGGAGAGACAAGAACACCAGCTCCAACAGAGGTGAGGGGAAAATGTGCACAAATTGGGAAATTTTCAATATACCAGCACAACAGTAAAGGCTATCTGCCCCTCTAACAATGCCAAGGAGAGATAAGTTGCAGAACATGGTCAAGGGGTACTTAAGTGACCATACGTGAGTCCTTTCTGACACTTCAGTTCCATTTAATTATTGGGTGTCTAAGCTGAACACTTGGCCAGACCTCTCTTTATATCTCTTGGAGGTGCTGGCCTGCCCGGCTGCTAGTGTGGGGTCTGAGCGTGTTTTCAGTTCCACTGGGGCAATCATCACAGATAGGCGCACACGCCTCTCCATGGAAAATGCCGACAGACTTACTCTGATTAAATTCAACAAGGACTGTAAATCTCCACAGTTTGTAATCCCTCCAGATGAGAGCAAGCCAACCTAAATTCACCAATATGCAAATTCATGCTACTGCTGTTTACGTCACCCCCTTCCCATAAGAACCCGTTTTCTTTCTGCGTCAACCGTGACTCAACCCATAGGGCTAATTTTTAGAAACCCTATGCACATTGTGCAGTGGATAAACCAGGACAGTATTCCTACTCCAGCCTAACTACTATTTGTGATTGGAGGCCCTTGGGATGGTGGCTTCCTGCGTCAACCATGACTCAGCCCATAGGGCTAATTTTTAGAAACCCTACGCAGATTGTGCAGTGGACAAACCAGGACAGTATTCCTACTCCAGCCTAACAACTATTTGTAATTGGAGGCCCTTGGGATGGTGGCTTCATGCATCAACCATGGTTCAGCCCATAGGGTTAATTTTTACAAAACCCTAAGCAGATTGTGCAGTGGACAAACCAGGACAGTATTAGTGTTGAGACACCCCCGTAGTGTTCGAGTTCGGTTCGTCGAACACCCGTATGTTCGCCGAATTGTTCGTCGAATTGTTCGTCGAACACCTTCGAACACCATTAAAACCAATGGCAGGCAAACAAAAACACATAGAAACACATATAAAACACATAGAAAACACTTCAAAAGTGTCCAAAAGCTGAAAAACTGCTCAGAAGACACAACTAACACATAGAAAAGTGACAAGTACATATAGTCATGCGAAAAGAAAAGAGGTGGAGGAGTAAAAGGAGCGGGAGACACAGATATAGGCATGTCATGCCCTTCTAAAATCAAGAAAGGCTGGAGTAAAAATCTAAAATCAGCCTACCAACACCCAGACGTCGTGACAAGAAAATTAAAAAAAGAAATATCTTTAGGTAGAATTGCGGTTCCATTCAGAACACTTTCCTTACAAGACGTAGTGGAGTCCCCGTTGTGAGTTGTGCCAAAAATGAAACCCAATATATTCGGACTAATCCACCATTTGTCATATACAAGGGGCAGGTCCGTAAACGACAACATCGACGCGGAACCAAGTACAGTAGTATATACTGTACATCCTTTGACAAGGCAATCAGGCGGATCAAGAAGTTGGGAAGGGTCACCCTAATTGCCAAAACAGACATTGATGTGGCGTTCCAGTTACTTACTACCTGTGCCTCCGAATAGTGTCCACCTATTGGGCTGCTTCTGGGAAGGAGCATACTATATAGATCGCTGTTTGCCCATGGGGTGGTCCAGATCCTGCTCACTATTTGAGGCGTTTAGTTGCTTCCTCGAATGGGTTGTAATGGACGTTTTTAAGGGGGCACATATTATTCATTACCTCGACAACTTCTTATGCCTGGGCCCAAAGGATTCGCCACAGTGTGAATACACGTGGTAGTCCACCTGTGAGAAGGAGAGAGCTGGAGGGAGAGTGGACACCACTGAGCCGAGGGGTTAGATGGAGAATGGAAGAAGGAAAGAGGGCGAGGGATGTAAGGGAGTACAGTGGAAGGCCGACCTGAGCTTCCCCTTGTTCCTGCTGGGCGGGGAACAGCCTTGGGAAGAAAAGCCGCTTGAGCATCCCTTTGAGGTTACGGGCACGAGCGGGCAGAGGGACTATGCTGGAGTGCGAAGCCGACACGGCCAGTCCGTTCCTGCCCGTGCGACCTCCGTGTCACCGGGTTTGTGCCAGAGCCGGGGTGGACCCTGATGGCCAGCCCCCCTCTCCCAATATTGGTGCCTGTCCGCTGGTGGGTCGAGCCCCCCCGCGGTGGGGGGGGAGAAACATCTGCAGAAGAAAGACCCTCTTCCAGCCAAACAAAGATGTCTACTTCTTTTCGAGGACAATGTGATACGATCCCTTTCTTACGGACACCCCCATCGCTACAAATTCCAGATGAGGCACAAAAACAGCAGGTGCTTCAAATAATATCAAGTGCTCCTTCAAGTGGGCTCTCCTCCACCTCAACTTCAACATCACAAATACTCCAGTCCTCAGAGGTGTCACCCTAATCGCACTTGCTTCCTCACAGCTCCCAAGTCTCCAGCTGCCCGTCTGAGTATGGGGTAACACAGATGGTTGAGTCTGCACAGCTGTTTACTCATACTATAGCCTGGGAAACGGAGGTCTGCTCCAGAGCTTCTGTTAATCCAGATGAGGAAATGATCTGCACTGATGCCCAGATTCTTTATGAGTCGGATCCAGGACCAGATGAAGAAGGTTCTGAGCATAATGTAGACCATCGTTACCAAACTGTAACTCCTGTTGGTGGAGACAATGATGAAGACGATGATGAGACTCAAATACCTGATTGGAGCGACAACTTGACTTTTTGGTCAGGGCAGGAAGAGGTTGGCTCTGAGGATGACGGGTGTGAGAACACACAGGGTGATGATGACGAAGTTGGAGGTCCCACTTACTGTCAACCCACAGTCAGCCAGTCGATGAGGTCAGCAGAGGAGGTGGAGGAGGATGTGACTAGCCAAGGGGATGGGGATGACTCGGTACCTGGGCCTTGGGAATGTCGCGGTGGTCGGCTCCCGGGCCCGTACCCTGGGGTCACTCTTTAAAAGGGTGGATAATTGTTAATTTTCTAAGAGTTATTGACGCCACCTGTGGTATCTGGTGAGAAGCACCAGCGCTGCAGCAGTCCACTGAGGCCGGTGATAAGGCAGCTCGATGGTATAGCTCCCCACAGGTGGAGCTAGGCCTCAGAAAAGCGTATGCAGGGGGAATGCAGGACAGGCGAGACCCAGCTGGGTCAGAGCAAGAACGGGAACGGACACGGAAGTCACTTCAGTACCTTTTACTGGTGGAAATTCAGGCACATCCTGGAGCACTGTAGGGTAAAGGGTGCATATCATGATCATCCCCAATTAGCGGGTGTAGGGCCTCCTGTTTCTTGCCTCTGTGTAGTAAGTTTATGACCTGCCTGGAGCTAGGCCTAACTTTGTCTCTGTCCTGCGCTGGCTGACCTTGTGGTAGGGCCTTGTCTTGTAGTTCATGCTCCCAGTATGCGGGGCCTAAGTGTCTCCTGGCTCTGTTACATATCAGCACCTTAGAGATCCTGGGACTTGTAGTTCTCCAGAGATTCCGGTTATGCCTTACTGGGTCATAGAGATCCCTGTAAGCTCGGATCCGGTGTCCGGTAAATCCTTCGGGGTGAGCTGGTTAAGCTCCTCTGCCCCCTATGTACTAACTCTCCACTAGCCTTCGGCCTACTCGGGCCCTCACTAGGCTATACACACTAACGGAAGCTTTCCGCGCTTCACCGATCTTATGGCGCTGGCACACCTTAAGCTCTAACTGGGCTCCCTGAATCTAGCTAGCAGGAGCCTCATGCTCCACTGCTGAACTATTAACTGAGTTCTCTAGACTAGACTGAGCTCCACTGCAGACTGACCTCTCTTAGGCTTCTCTACTGCAGGAACTCTTCAGAGGAACTGAACTGCCTAGCTCTACCTTCCCTATTTAAATCCCTAACGGGCTCCCTCTGCTTGTCTGAGGTGGAAGGTGAAGATGTGTGAATGTTCATGGGGGCCTCTTGTGGAGGATTCCATCAGTACACTCTTCTAGGATCTGTGATACCAAGCGCAGCTGGGCGTCACAGATGCTATTGACGACGAGGTTAGGTTGCGCCTTCCTGGACAGAGACGGAGTACTGGAAGCACGTCAACAACTGCATCCTCAACCACAACTCTGCCTCTGACCACAAGTCGTGGTGGCTCTTCTGGTCGCATGGGCTCTAAGCCTTCCATAGCCTGGGCATTTTTTCAAATCGATAAAGATGACCCAACTCGTGTTATCTGTAATATTTGTCACCAAAAGCTAAGTAGAGCCCAAAAAATCCATAGTTTGAGTACTTCATGCATGAACCGTCACATGGATATGAAGCATAAGTTGCAGTTGGAAGCTCACTGTGCTACAATGCGGCCTAGCGGGCCGGGCCAACCACCGTCTGCCCCATCTTGTGCATCCGCGGCCTCTTCATCCTCTGTGACTGGGGGGACAGCAGTCACACATGTTTTTGGACGCAGACCTGTCACCTCTTTACCCGCAACAGCCAGTGTGATTGGCAGGTCATCATTTCATTTGGAAGTGGAAACACCAGCTGGTGTTGAGCGCTCTCCGACATCGAGAGCACCACCTTTGGATCAAGGCAACCTAACTTTTCCGCCTGCATCTTCCTCACAGACCGGCAGTTTGCCGGGGACACCCTACTCAACCCCGTCTAAGCACAACAGCCAGCCCTCGGTCCCTCAGATGTGAACAAGTAAAAGACCATTTCCTCCTAGCCATGACAAAGCTTAGAGGTTGAATTTCACCATCTGTAAGCTGTTGGCTACAGAAATGCTGCCTTTCCGCCTGGTGGACACAGAGGATTTTCGAGACCTTATGTCTGTCGCAGTGCCCCAGTACCAGATGCCCAGTGGGCACTACTTCTCAAAGAAAGGTGTGCCTGCGCTACACCAGCATGTCGCACACAACATCACCGCTTCTTTGAGAAACTCTGTGTGTGACAGGGTGCATTTCACCACAGACACTTGGACGAGTAGGCATGGACAGGGGCGTTACATGTCACTGATTGGGCACTGGGTAACTATGGTGACAGCAGGACAAGGGGCTGCTGTCTAAGTCTTGCTGTCCCCACGAGTTGTACGTCAATCCTCTTTATCTAGAAGTTCCTCCACTGCTTCTGCCTCCTCAACCTCCTCTCGGTCCTCCACCTGCACCCAAAGCCTGTCTGGTAATGCCACCCGCTTTCTAACTGCGCAGAAGGAATCCTGCACACCTCCTTACTATGCTGGCAGCAGGGCTCAACGGCATCAGGCGGTGTTTACTTTGAAATGTCTGGGAAATGTGAGTCACACATCTGAGGAGTTGTGGTCTGCTCTGGAGAACCAGTTTCATGAATGGTTGTCTCAACTGGTCCTGCAACCAGGTAAGGCCGTGTGCGACAATGCTGCAAACCTGGGTGCGGCCCGTCGCCGGGGCAATGTCACACAAGTGCCTTGTATGGCTCACGTGTTGAACCTGGTTGTCCAGCAATTTTTAGCCCACTTTCCCGGACTAGATGGCCTTATGCAGAGGGCACGGTCGCTGTGTGCTCACTTCCGCCGTTAGCATCCCGCAGCTCAACGACTTACATCTCTACAGAAGTCCTTGGGCCTGCCAGTTCACCAGCTGAAATGCGATGTGCCGACACGGTGGAATTCAACTCTGCACATGTTGCAGCGACTGTGGCAGCACCGACAAGCCCTGGTGCAATACGTTCTGACGTATAGCCTGGGCCAACGAGATCCAGAGGTGGGGCAAATCACGCTGCAGGAGTGGTCTCAGATCAGGGACCTATGAAGTTGACGCGCCCCCTAGGCCGAGGGGTACCTGGAGCCGGCCGGTAGACGCTGGGGGTTGTAGTCACTGTGGCGGTGACCCGGTCCTTGACCCGGTCCGTGACCCAGGGCGGTCAATCCAAGGGTAATTTGTATATATGGGTTTTATAATGTCCGACTACGCCACCTGTGGAGTGTGGCCAAAGGGGCCGACCGCCGCTGCGGAACTGTCCTCTGAAGCTGGTGGTTTTGCAGCAATGGTATTATTACTCCCCACAGGAAGAGTGTAGCTTCAGGGCAGTGTGGGTGGATGATGGTGGTTGTAGTGCAGGGAGTCAGTAATGAACACCGGGTCTGTGTGATGCAGGCCCAATATCTTTACTCACAGCTGTTGCAGTTAAGATTACAAGTACAAGAGCAATCTCCCCCGTCGTGAAGTGCGTAGTCAGTGAGGGGCTCAGTCCACCCCCAGATAGCTCAGGAGTAGTTAGCAGGACCCTCTTCTGTGTGTCCTTTCTCTGGCCTTCCCCGTGCACCTCACACCCAGTGACTCTTCTATCCGGTATCCTCGGGCCTTGGCGGGCGACGTGTGTTCCGTCCCCTGGGTCCTATGTGGCTACCTTCTTAGTGAGACTGGTGTGGACTTTGGCCTGCAGTACATGAAATGCTGCAGCCTCCGGTTTCTAGTTGAGCCTTGCTCTTTCTCCGCTAGTTGAGGGACCGGTTCCCCTTATCAGCCTGACCCCTCTACCTCCTGGTAGCAGCGGGTGTACGGGTAGCCTTCTGCACGGCCCGTACCCCTAGGGTCCCTTCAGTTCCTGGAGCCTTCCTGCTCCCACTCCTCTCTTCTCTCCTTCAGTCCTTGGCCTGCCAGGCTAGGCCTGCCTCCGGAGCAGAGCTCATGCAGAGCCTCTGCTCCTGTCACTTCTCCTCCTCTGACTGGCTTGCTCTTTCTAAGATGGCTTCCTATTTATACTCTCCCTGTCATGTGCTCCCCTAAGCTGCTTTCTCCATACACACCCACTATATAGGACCCTCCCGCCAGCTAGGGACCTGGGACTGTGCTCTCCCTGATAAGCAATCTCGCCCTACCCCCACTGCGGGTATGTGTTGGATGCAGGTGTTAGGGTCCCGAGCCATACTCCTGCCTTACCTGAGGGTGAGATACCACACCTCTGGGTGAGATGCAGTACCTCTGTGGAGACTGAACCCTCAGGGGTGCCACACACCTTTCTGCACAGTTTTGAAATGGCGACGAAGATGTTTAGTGCTGACGATGCCATTATCAGCATGACTATTCCAGTGATTTACATGCTGGAGCACACGTTAAACAGAATTCAGAGTCAGGTGATGAGACAAGAGGAGGTGGAGGAAGTAGAGGAGGAGTCATATACAGAAGGGATAACATCTCCAAGGTCCAGACAGTCGGCAGCACCAAGGCGGCAGGCATGGGAGGGTGGGGGAGAGGGATTAACCAGGGCGCATGGTAGCAGCCAAACTGTTGAGGAAGGTGCAGGAGCCGAGGAAGAAGTGGAGGATGAACTGGCGATGGGCATGTAAGACTCATCAGATGAGGGAGACCTTGATCACATTTCTGTTGTGTGAGGTTGTGGGGAGAGGGCAGAGGAAGGAAGCATGATTCTTACCTCGCTACCAACACAACAAGGACTTGGTCCTCCTGGATGCGCAAGACACGTGAGTGCCTTCTTGCTGTACTACCTGCAACATGACCCTTGGATTGTCAGAATTCGAAGTAATCCCGACTACGGGGTTGCCACACTCTTAGATCCCCGATACAAATGTAAATTTGCTGAAATAATTCCTGCCATAGAAAGGGATTCACGCATGCAGGAGTATCTGCAGAGGCTGTTGCAGAATCTTACATGTGCTTTTCCACAAAACACCAGTGGTGCATGTAGTGAATCTAAGAGTTCTAACTTGTAAACCGTGGGACTGTCGAGTCTTCATCACTCAAACCGTAACAGTAACACAGTATCTGCTGGTAACAGCAATTTTGTGGAATCGTTTCACCACTTTTTTAGACCATCCTTTGCAAGGCCACATGAGACAAGAAGTCTGAAACATAGTCAAAGCCTTGAGAGGATGGTACAGGAGTATCTCAAAGTGAACAGCGAAGCCATGACTGTATCACTGGACCCTTGCTAATTTTGGGATTCCAATCTGGAAAAATGTCCGGAGCTCGCCACTCACGCCTTGGAGATCTTGTCATGCCCTGCAGCCAGCGTTCTCTCTGAATGTGTGTTCAGCGCTGCTGGTGGTGTGCTGACAGATAAGCGCACTCGGCTGTCCACTAAGAATGTAGACAGACTCACGTTCATAAAAATGAACAAATCATGGATCCGCAACGACTTTTCTACCCCTGTGTCACCCTGGGGAGAGTAAAAGCTTGAGGATTTGGTAAAATCACCTCACCAACCGTTTTAAGCAACTCTGGGGCAATTGATGCCACTTAAGTGGTGTCTGTGCCACAATTTTTGGAAAAAATGGAGACTGTTTTTGGAGTCCCCTTGCTGTGTTTTACGTGACGTTGGCATCGTCAATTCCAGGTGGGTTGGGTCGCCCCCCCACCTTTTAACTGTAAGAAACTACATACACTATGGCTTGGGGTAACACAGATGGTTGAGTCTGAAGAGCTGTTTACTCAGAGGTCGGCTCCAAAGCTTCAGTGTCTGCTAGTCAGTGTAGAATTTTTAACTGCATCTAGCCTAGGCAATACTTTGGGCGTAGTAGCCCAGCTGCGAAGCAAGCTGCACCGCCTGTGTATCTAATAAGAATTTTTAAATGCATCAAGCCTAGGCAGACTGTGGGGACCCCCAACCAAACCCAGACGCTCAGCCCCCCTACCGCCCCCCTTTCCTTGACAATGCAATAATGTAACTCTTACAACTGGATGGGTGAGGATTGGTCACCGCTTTATTAACTCTTTATACTCATTCCATTAGAAAGGCATTTTGTTTCTAAAATAATTCAGCTTGTTGCAGCATGCCCTGGGTCTCCACACCGGCAAGTTGGCCAACAAGTGAAACTCTCCAACATGTCCTTTCTATTTCCAGGCCACGGAGGATCCTGCGTACTCGTATGCAGGACTCTGACCCCCATCCATCACTATTAACGCTTGTTCCACTCCGTCCTGGAGTCCTGACAGGAATATGTCCAGTCAAATATCCATTAAGTGAACACCGTCGGGCCGTACGTGGCCTGCTTTATCTCCTTCCAGTTGTCGGTGTTGTATCACTACAACGCCTCTGTCTCTTCTAAATTTTGCCACCCGAATATTTATTACCCGCCTTGTCAGTTCGATGGCCGTGGTGTCTCGCGCACCTTGCCATACCGCTATCGGCACAATCTCTGACCATACTATAGTTAGTTTTGTGAAAAATTCTCTGAAGCGCTCAGTGTCTAGTTTCATTATTGCCATTAGTTATGCGCTCATGTGATGACCTAGGTCGTTTCCCCTGGCCTGTATAACTAAGATGACCGGACCTCTTGCCTCTCTCCCTACTTTGAATACCTCCATTAGTACCTGTGGCCATTGCAGGCCTCTAATACCTCTCCAGTTGAAATATGCGTTATGAAACTCTAATTTCCTCCAGCCTGGGTGGACTTTCGCCCTTTTTTCTGCCCAATATATATACGAGTGGCCTATCACCCACACTGTTGGCTTAGCGTCACCTGTAAAAGAAACAAACCACGTTAGGATAACAAGTCCGGTCTTATGTATCTCGCGAAACACGTGGATCGCCATCTCCTTATCCTCTGAACTTCCGTTTCTGACAGTCCTGCTCTTGCTGCTTCCTTGGCCGCGCCTGTGTGGAATGAGTGTGTCCCATAATCTTTCGGGTGGTTCCCTGTCGATGTTATGCATTTATTAAATATAGCTTGGAACTAGTATCTTGATAATGGCATTCCATCAATGTGTGATAGGAAGAAATTACTTTGTGATCTGATGGTTATATATGTTTTTACTATTGTTACCCGACTCAGTGTACCGTTTGTGGGTTGTAGAAGTACCCCTGCCCGCTGGAACAGTTTTCAATTGGCATATGCGTAGACATATTGCATTATTGGCTATGACTACGTCCTGGTGTAATAAGCCTCCACTGGTGGTAATTTTGGATTGAGGGACTAATTCGCTTATGCATAGCGCCCCAAAGAAGGCGATCGCAAATGCAGTAGACAGTAGTGTTGGTTCAAATTGTGAGTGTCATGTTAATGGTGTTAGGGATATGATGTTAGAAATCAGTTTTAGTGACACAGGACGGGACGTCTACACTCCTAACTTGGCTGACCCCTTTTCCACCCTTGTATGGATTGTCTGATGATGAATCTCTTTGTCACAACTCCCCAATTCAGTAGTTGGAAGTGAAATGCTACTCCGGTCAGACACCGCTGCGCTGACGCCCCTGATATGCACCTCATCATTAGCTGGTGGAGAAATTCTATGGTGACTTTTAATCTGGCTTGTTCACCTTGGTCAACCCGTCTGCCTGCTACTAGTCGTGTCCACTCTTCCCATGCCTTACCGTATGCTTGCCACGTCAACGGGGCAAAACTGATGCTCTGATTAATGGCATCAACTATTCGCCACTAGATCCCATAGGGAGGGTGGGCAACTGTTGCCTGATAGGTGGGCGTTGGGGAGGAGCTCTGTGAAAATCTGCCAATTGAATTGTGATAAAGCGTTAGCAGCAGCTTTAGACCCCTCAGCATCGTGGCTAGCGCAGACTCATACATTGTGTTTTAGGCACAGGAATACTAGCTAGTAGGCCTAGCACTGGGAGAGACGATGATGCCATCTTATTAATGCAGTGCGCTAGGCTGGTGTTTTTTGTTGTGAAGCGTATATTTTTGATAGCCAGGCGCGCGCCCCATATTTCCATTGCTACCACTATTGGGAAGAAAAATTATTTTCGGGACTAGATGCAGCTAAAAATTATTATTAATTTCCAAGCAGGTGGAGCTTGGTATAGATGGCCTAATACAATGAGTACCACACACTACTACTATGCCAAAAATTATTTTCCAGGCAAGATGCAGCTAAAAATTATTAGTAATTTGAAAGCTGGTGGAGCTTAGTATAGATGGCCTAATAGAATGAGTACCACACACTGCTAATATGCTCAAAATTATTTTCCAGGCAAGATGCAGCTAAAAATTATTATTAATTTCAAAGCTGGTGGAGCTTGGTATAGATGGCCTAATACAATGAGTACCACACACTGATACTATGCCCAAAATTATTTTCCAGGCAAGATACAGCTAAAAATTATTAGTAATTTGAAAGCTGGTGGAGTTTAGTATAGATGGCCTAATAGAATGAGTACCACACACTGCTACTATGCCCAAAATTATTTTACAGGCAAGATGCAGCTAAAATTTTTTATTAATTTCAAAGCTGGTGGAGCTTGGTATAGATGGCCTAATACAATGAGTACCACACATTGCTACTATGGCAAAAATTATTTTCCAGGCACGATGCAGCTAAAAATTATTAGTAATTTGAAAGCTGGTGGAGCTTAGTATAGATGGCCAAATAGAATGAGCACCACACGCTGCTATTATGCCCAAAATTATTTTACAGGCAAGATGCAGCTAAAAATTATAATTAATTTCAAAGCTGGTGGAGCTTAGTGTAGATGGCCTAATAGAATGAGTACCACACACTGCTACTATGCCAAAAATTAATTTCCGAGCTAGATGCAGCTAAAAATTATAAGTAATTTGCAAGCTGGTGGAGCTTAGTATAGATGGACTAATAAAATAAGTCCCACACACTGCTACAAGCCCAAAATTATTTTCCGAGCTAGATGCAGATAAATATTATTAGTAATTTGCAAGCTGGTGGAGCTTAGTTTAGATGGCCTAATAGAATGATGGTATGCCCAAAAGGTTTTACTTGGCTAAGTGCAGTAAAAAAAATTGTATTCTATTCACAGGTGGTGTAGCTTGCAACATAGATACGCTACTCCACTGACTAACACACAATGCAAGAGGCGAAAAAGGATTTGCTTAGCTAAATTTAGCCAAATGCTGTGAAAAACACTTGCACAGCACTGGCACAGACCTGCCTGGCAAAAAGTGATAGGAAATGCTGTAACCTAGTCCTCAAAAGAACTGCAATTACAACTAGTCCCTACTCCCAAGCTGTCTATTTAAGAGAACACACCTGCCTGCTAAAAGTCTTAGGAAATGCTCTAACCTAGTCCTCAAAAGGACTGCAATCACAACTATTCCCTACTCCCAAGCTATCTGCATATTTCTGAAAAAATTGGCTTGAAATTAACACTGAAAGTATAGCGCACATAGCAACAGCGCTGCCGTCTAACAGTCAGCTGCAGCAATGAGAAAATGGTGGTTACGGGGAAAATGGCTTGGTCTTATAGGGCAAGGACATGTGACATACACAGCCAATGACACATGCCCTTGCTTGTGTGAAAAAAAGCAGTTCGCTCCGTGTGTGCGCTGCTGATAGGCTGACAGATTGCACCTCCCCACTGTAAATGCGGGAAAGAGAAAAAAAAATGGAGATCTTCATTATTTATGCAGAGATTCATCCCCTGCCCCTCCCCCCGCCCCGCTGTACACTCAAACTGCGTATTAACATTGATTATCAGCATTACTGTGAAAAAATCCAGTTGTGATTTTGGTGCACGAACAGTTATCGAACATAACCTCGAGCAGCCGGATTTTTTTCAAATCGTTCGTGTTCGCCGAACAGCTCGAGCACCGCTCAAAACAGCTTGAATTTGAGATTGGCGAACAGTTCGAGTCGAACACCGCTCATCTCTAGACAGTATTCCCACTCCATCCTATTTACTATTTGTGATTGGTGACCCCTGAGATGGTGGCTTCCAAAATAGTGGTTAAATTTGCCTGGTGCTTGCTTTGTAGCAAGCAGCAGGAAATGTTTAGACTATTGCTTTTTGCAGGGCAATCAAAGATTTTATTTACGTCGACTAATATGGACAGAAGGCAGGCTGACACCCCAAAATAGTGGTTAAAATGGCCTGGTTCTTGTTTGTAGCAGGCAGTAGGTAATGTTTGGACTACAGTTTTGTGCAGGGCAATCAAAGATTTTTTATGTACACTAATATGGACAGAAGGTAGGCTCTGACCCCTAAAACAGCAGGGAAAATAGACCAGCGCTAAAAAAAAAGGCAACACACAATGCTAATTCTGTGTGTGCAGGAAAAATATTGCTTTGCCTCTGACAAGAGTTGTTTTAAGATGGACACTGGAAGAATACTTTATCCTCTCCCTAGCTAATACACAAGCTCTCTCCTGTACTCTCTCTGACTTTGTTGTGAGTCTTCAGCTCTGAAAAGAGCTATTTTTTGGTGGTATTATGGAGCTAGTGAGCGGCTCCTTTAAACACAGAACTAGTACACACTGCAGGTAGCCCTTACAAGGGCTTTTGTTTGATCAAGAGGCCTAAACACTCTCCCAGGCAGCTCAGCGATCTCTCCCTATGCTTATTAGTGTTGAGCCACCCCCATAGTGTTCGGGTTCGGTTCGGTTCGTCGAACTCCGGGATGTTCGAGGAACTGTTCGTCGAACTGTTCGTCGAACACCTTAGAACACCGTCGAACACCGTTAAAACCAATGGCAGGCAAACAAAAACACATAGAAACACATAGAAAACACCTGCAAAGGTGTCCAAAAGCTGACAAACTGCTCAGAAGACACTCTCTTTAAAAAAGCCGGCCGGCAAATTCAGCAGCGACAATTTAGACAAGAAGGAATAGAGCATCACGCATAGATTAGATAGATAGAAACATGTCAGTCACATATATAAGAAGTACAGTGACAGTGTTGGTTACTGCACTTGTCATTTAGTGTAAAGGATTTAGTAAAAAAAATATTAGTGTTTTCATGCACCGTCTCTTTAAAAAAGCCGGCCGGCAATTCAGCAGCGGTACCCGACAATTTAGAACAGAAAGAATAGAGCTTCACACATAGATTAGATAGATAGAAACATGTCAGTCACATTTATAATAAGTACAGCGACAGTGTTGGTTACTGCACTTGTCATTTAGTGTAAAGGATTTAGTAAAAAAAATAATAGTGTTTTCATGCACCGTCTCTTTAAAAAAGCCGGCCGGCAATTCAGCATCTGTACCCGACAATTTAGAACAGAAAGAATAGAGCTTCACACATAGATTAGATAGATAGAAACATGTCAGTCACATTTATAATAAGTACAGTGACAGTGTTGGTTACAGTACTTGTCATTTAGTGTTAAAATAAAGGATTTATTAAAATAAAAATTGGTGTGGGGTTCCCCGTAATTTTAGGCTCTAGCGGAGGTTAAGCAGACGGCTGGGGCAGAGGTTTGAAGCCTGGGAAGGGGGTAATACCCACGGAGCTTCCCAGGCTACTAATATCAGCCCCCAGCTGAATACTTAGCCTTTACTAGCTATTAAAATGGGGGACCCCCCCCAAAAAAATGACGTGGGGTCCCCCCTATGTTAATAGCTAGCAAAGGCTAGGCAGACAGCTGGGGGCTGATATTAATAGCTCAGGAAGGGTGCCATGAATATTGGCCCCCTCCCAGGCTAGAAACACCAGCCGTCAGCCGCCCCAGAAATGGCGCATCCATAGGATGCGCCAATTCTGGCACTTAGCCTCGCTCTTCCCACTGCCGTGTAGCGGTGGCAGTGGGGTAATAGGGTTGGGGTTGATGTCAGCTTATAACGCCTGCTGACATCAAGCCCAGGTTAGTAATGGAGAGGCGTCTATAAGACACCCCCATTACTAACCCCATAGTAAAAGTTAAAAAAAACACAAACACCAGGAATAAAGTCCTTTAATTGAAATAAACACACAATTCTTTATTGTTCTAAATTAAACCATACTTACCATCACGCCCATTCCAGCTGAAGCCAACGATCTCCTGTAATAAAAATAAAATAATAAACCAACATCATCCTTACCTTTCGATGGTTCCCAGGACAGCTCCAGCTCTGCTACATCGAGATGACAGGCTGGACCGCAGGAGAAAGCTGCCATCCAGCCTGTCATCCCGCGGACACTGAGAAGCGCAGGCATGCTTGCGCTCCTCAGTGTCTCGCTGTGACGGCATCCAGATGAGCCGAGGTCATGTCCAATGAACTCGGCGCACCTCATGCACGTCACTGACAGCGTGGGAAAATGCTCCTGCACTCAGCGCTTCAGCGTGGGAGAATTCTCACGCTGAAGCGCTGAGTGCAGGAGAATTCTCCCATGCTGTCAGTGACGTGCATGAGGTGAGCAGAGATCATTTGGACATGAACTCACCTCATGCACGTCACTGACAGCGTGGGAAAATTCTCACGCTGAAGCGCTGTCAGTGACGTGCATGAGGTGAGTTCATGTCCAATGATCTCTGCTCACCTCATGCACGTCACTTACAGCGTGGGAGAATTCTCCTGCACTCAGCATTTCAGCGTGAGAATTTTCCCACGCTGTCAGTGACGTGCATGAGGTGAGCTGAGTTCATTGGACATGACCTCGGCTCATCTTTATGCCGTCACAGCGAGACACTGAGGAGCGCAAGCATGCCTGCGCTTCTCAGTGTCTGCGGGATGACAGGCTGGATGGCAGCGTTCTGCTGCGGTCCAGCCTGTCATCTCGATGTAGCAGAGCTAGAGCCGTCCTGGGAACCATGGAAAGGTAAGGATGATGTTGGTTTATTATTTTTCTTTTATTGCAGGAGATCATTGGCTTCAGCTGGAATGGGTGTGATGGTAAGTATGGTTTAATTTAGAACAATAAAGAATTGTGTGTTTATTTCAATTAAAGGACTTTATTCTGGGTGTTGTGTTTTTTTTAAATACTTTACTAGAAATTCATGGAGGTCATGTCTAATACTGGCGTGACCCCATGAATTTTGGACTTAGGGCCAGCTGATAATACCAAGCTGTCCCTAACCCCTTTATTACCCAGTGAGCGACCGCACCAGGGCCCTGGATGAGTTGGGTACAGCGCCAGAAGATGGCGCTTCTATGAACGCGCCATTTTCCGGGGTGGCTGCGGACTGCAATTTGCAGCGGGGGGGGCCAGAAAGCTTGGGCCTCCCTGCGCTGCAGATTCCAGCCCCCAGCTGCCTAGTTGTACCTGGGTGGACACAAAAATAGGGCGAAGCCCCACGTATTTTTTTTTTAATTATTTCATGAAATTCATGAAATAATTAAGAAAAAAGGGCCTTCCCTATATTGTTGTGTCCGGCCAGGTACAAATAGGCAGCTGGTGGTTGGGGGCAGCCCGTTCCTGCCTGCTGTACCTGGCTGGACACAAATATAGTGCGAAGCCCCACTTCAATTTTTTTTTATTATTTCATGAAATTCATGAAATAATTAAGAAAAAAAGGCCTTCCCTATATTGTTGTGTCCGGCCAGGTACAAATAGGCAGCTGGTGGTTGGGGGCAGCCCGTTTCTGACTGCTGTACCTGGCTGGACACAAATATAGTGCGAAGCCCCACTTCAATTTTTTTTTATTATTTCATGAAATTCATGAAATAATTAAGAAAAAAAGGCCTTCCCTATATTGTTGTGTCCGGCCAGGTACAAATAGGCAGCTGGTGGTTGGGGGCAGCCCGTTCCTGCCTGCTGTACCTGGCTGGACACAAATATAGTGCGAAGCCCCACTTCAATTTTTTTAAATTATTTCAGGAAATTCATGAAATAATTTAAAAAAAATTGACGTGGGGCTTCGCACTATATTTGTGTCCAGTCAGGTGCAGCAGGCAGGAACGGGCTGCCCCCAACCACCAGCTGCCTATTTGTACCTGGCCGGACACAACAATATAGGGAAGCCCTTTTTTTCTTAATTATTTCATGAAATAATTTAAAGAAAATTGACGTGGGGCGTCGCCCTGTTTTTGAGTCCAGCCAAGTACAACTAGGCAGCTGGGGGCTGGAATCCGCAGCGCAGGGAGGCCCAAGCTTTCTGGGCCACCCCCGCTGCAAATTGCAGTCCGCAGCCACCCCGGAAAATGGCGCGTTCATAGAAGCGCCATCTTCTGGCGCTGTACCCAACTCATCCAGGGCCCTGATGCGTTGGCTCGCTGGGTAATAAAGGGGTTAGGGCCAGCTTGGCATTATCAGCTGGCCCTAAGCCCGAAATTCATGGGGTCACGCCAATATTAGATATGATCACCATGAATTTCTAGTAAAGTATTTAAAAAAAACACAACACCCAGAAAAAAGTCCTTTAATTGAAATAAACACACAATTCTTTATTGTTCTAAATTAAACCATACTTACCGTCACGCCCATTCCAGCTGAAGCCAACGATCTCCTGAAATAAAAGAAAAATAATAAAGCAACATCATCCTTACCTTTCCATGGTTCCCAGGACGGCTCCAGCTCTGCTACATCGAGATGACAGGCTGGACCTGCAGAACGCTGCCATCCAGCCTGTCATCCCGCAGACACTGAGAAGCGCAGGCATGCTTGCGCTCCACAGTGTCTCTCTGTGAGGGCATCCAGATGAGCCGAGTTAATGTCCAATGAACTCGGCTCACCTCATGCACGTCACTGACAGCGTGGGAAAATTCTCCTGCACTCAGCGCTTCAGCGTGGGAGAATTCTCACGCTGAAGCGCTGAGTGCAGGAGAATTTTCCCACGCTGTCAGTGACGTGCATGAGGTGAGCCGAGTTCATTGGACATAACCTCGGCTCATCTGGATGCCGTCACAGAGAGACGCTGAGGAGCGCAAGCATGCCTGCGCTTCTCAGTGTCCGCGGGATGACAGGCTGGATGGCAGCGTTCTGCTGCGGTCCAGCCTGTCATCTCGATGTAGCAGAGCTGAAGCTGTCGTGGGAACCATGGAAAGGTAAGGATGATGTTGCTTTATTATTTTTCTTTTATTGCAGGGGATCGTTGGCTTCAGCTGGAATGGGCGTGAAGGTAAGTATGGTTTAATTTAGAACAATAAAGAATTGTGTCTTTATTTCAATTAAAGGACTTTATTCTGGGTGTTTGTGTTTTTTTTTAACTTTGACTATGGGGTTAGTAATGGGGGTGTCTTATAGACGCCTCTCCATTACTAACCTGGGCTTGATGTCAGCTGGCATTATAAGCTGACAACAACCCCAGCCCTATTACCCCACTGCCACCGCTACAGGGCAGTGGGAAGAGCGAGGCTAAGTGCCAGAATTGGCGCATCCTATGGATGTGCCATTTCTGGGGCGGCTGACGGCTGGTGTTTCTAGCCTGGGAGGGGGCCAATATTCATGGCACCCTTCCTGGGCTATTAATTTCAGCCCCCAGCTGTCTGCCTAGCCTTTGCTAGCTATTAAAATAGGGGGGACCCCACGTCAATTTTTTGGGGGGGTCCCCCATTTTAATAGCTAGTAAAGGCTAGGCATTCAGCTGGCGGCTGATATTAGTAGCCTGGGAAGCTCCATGGGTATTACCCCCTTCCCAGGCTTCAAACATCTGCCCCAGCCGTCTGCTTAACCTACGCTAGAGCCTAAAATTAAGGGGAACCCCACGCTAATTTTTTTTTAAATAAATCCTTTATTTTAACACTAAATGACAAGTACAGTAATCAACACTGTCACTGTACTTCATATATATGTGACTGACATGTTTCTATCTATCTAATCTATGTGTGATGCTCTATTCCTTCCATTCTAAATTGTCGGGTACCGCTGCTGAATTGCCGGCCGGCTTTTTTAAAGAGACGGTGCATGAAAACACTAATATATTTTTTAATAAATCCTTTACACTAAATGGCAAGTACAGTAATCAACACTGTCACTGTACTTCTTATATATGTGACTGACATGTTTCTATCTATCTAATTTATGTGTGATTCTCTATTCCTTCTATTCTAAATTGTCGGGTACCGCTGCTGAATTGCTGGCCGGCTTTTTTAAAGAGACGGTGCATGAAAACACTTATATTTTTTTTTATAAATCCTTTACACTAAATGACAAGTACAGTAATCAACACTGTCACTGTACTTCTTATATATGCGACTGACATGTTTATATCTATCTAATCTATGTGTGAAGCTCTATTCTTTCGGTTCTAAATTGTCGGGTACCGGTGTATGCCGCTGCTGAATTGCCGGCTTTTCATGTTTCACTGTGAGCACAGTTCCCATCGATTTGGGCAATCACTCTAATGGCACAACCACCATGGCTGTGGCATTACAGTGAGTGGCAGACAATCCCTGCATGATTGGTGCTCTAAATAGCGCCAGACATGCAGGACACGCTTTTGGTGCACGAACAGTTATCGAACATAACCTCGAACAGCCGAATTTTTTTGCAAATCGTTCGGGTTCGTCGAACAACTCGAACACCGCCCAAAACAGCTCGAATTTGAGATTGGCGAACAGTTCTAGTCGAACACCGCTCATCTCTAATGCTTATAGAACGCAGGCTCCAGACACAATGTGCATAAAATGGTGATGGCAGGGCTTAAATATACCCTATGATGCTGGGCGGCAAGCTAATCACAGTATGCCACAATCAAGATGTCTTCAGCATTACTGTAATTGGTTAAGAAGCCCAGCATATTTAGTGGTTGCAAAGGAGGCACCAAAACTGCAGGGCGGGACATCCGAATATAGCGAGGCGAGAACACAAATACTTGCCGAATAACGATTAACCCAAATACCGTACTATTTGTGTGAATAGTAACGAATACACTCACTCATCGCTAGTTATAATTCCACCAGCGGCACTAAAAACCCGCTCTGACAAAACACTAGCGTCAGGGCAGGCCAGGACCTCCAAGGCGTAGAGAGCCAGTTCATTCCACGTATCCAACTTGGATACCCGATAATTATAGGGCACAGAGGAATTATGGAGGACATTGGTACGGTCGGCAAGGTACTCCCTCAGCATCTTCCCAAACGTTGCACTTCTTGTGAGAGTACCCCACGCCTCAGGGCCTGTGCAATGGGAGGGGCTGAGAAAGTTCTCCCAGACCTTTGACCTTGTTCCCCTGACTCTGCTGGATTGGAGTTGTGTCTCTCTCGCCTGTAGTTCTTGGTTGTCCAACGAACTGAGACCTCTGCCGCCAGCGTTTTCAGATGGGAATTTTTTTAATAGTTCCCCAACAAGCGCCTTCTGGTACTGCCCCATTTTTGCAGACCTGTCCGCCTCAGGAATAAGAGATATTAAGTTCTCCTTGTAGCGTGGGACTAGTAGTGTAACCAACCAGTAATGACTGTAACCCAAAATATTGAGAACATCAGGGTAATGGGAAAGGCAGCGTAACATAAACTCAGCCATGCTTGCCAGACTGCTAAGAGGCAAGACTTCCATGTCCTCACCACGAGCACGAGTGACCATGCTTTCCTCCTTCTCCTCCTCCTACCTGTCCTCAGGCCATCCACGCTGAACAGACGGTATGACAGTTGTGCAGGTAGTACCATCTATAGCACAGGAAACTAGCTCCTGTTCTTCCTCCTCCTAGTCCTCCTCTTCCTCATTGTCACCCAATCCACATTGGGATGAGATGAGGCTTGGCTGTGTGTAATCACCCTGTATGGTTCCTTGCTCCATCTCATCGTGCTGTGCCTGCAATGCATCCTTTTTGATTGTGAGCAGAGAGTGTTTCAGAAGACAGAGAAGCGGGATGGTGACGCTAATTATGGTGTCAACGCCGCTCACCATCTTGATGGAGTCCTCAAAGTTGTGGAGGATGGTACATATGTCTGAAATCCATGTCCACTCATGAGTAGAGATGAGCGGTGTTCGACTAGAACTGTTCGCCAATCTCAAATTCGAGCTGTTTTGGGCGGTGTTCGAGTTGTTCGACGAACCCGAACGATTTGCAAAAAATTCGGCTGTTCGAGGTTATGTTCGATAACTGTTCGTGCACCAAAAGCGTGTCCTGCATGTCTGGCGCTATTTAGAGCAACAATCATGCAGGGATTGTCTGCCACTCACTGTAATGCCACAGCCATGGTGGTTGTGGCATTACAGTGATTGCCCAAATCGATGGGAACAGTGCTCACAGTGAAACATGAAAAGCCGGCAATTCATCAGCGGCATACACCGGTACCCGACAATTTAGAACAGAAAGAATAGAGCTTCACACATAGATTAGATAGATAGAAACATGTCAGTCACATATATATGAAGTACAGTGACAGTGTTGCTTACTGTACTTGTCATTTAGTGTAAAGGATTTATCAAAAAAAATAATAGTGTTTTCATGCACCGTCTCTTTAAAAAAGCCGGCCGGCAATTCAGCATCTGTACCCGACAATTTATAACAGACAGAATAGAGCTTCACACATAGATTAGATAGATAGAAACATGTCAGTCACATATATATGAAGTACAGTGACAGTGTTGATTACTGTACTTGTCATTTAGTGTTAAAATAAAGGATTTATTTAAAAAAAAATTGGCGTGGGGTTCCCCTTAATTTTAGTCTCTAGCGGAGGTTAAGCAGACTGCTGGGGCAGATGTTTGAAGCCTGGGAAGGGGGTAATACCCACGGAGCTTCCCAGGCTACTAATATCAGCCCCCAGCGGAATACCTAGCCTTTACTAGCTATTAAAATGGGGGACCCCCCAAAAAAATGACGTGGGGTCACCCTATTTTAATAGCTAGCAAAGGCTAGGCAGACAGCTGGGGGCTGATATTAATAGCCCAGGAAGGGTGCCATGAATATTGGCCCCCTCCCAGGCTAGAAACACCAGCCGTCAGCCGCCCCAGAAATGGCGCATCCTTAGAATGCGCCAATTCTGGCACTTAGCCTCGCTCTTCCCACTGCCCTGTAGCAGTGGCACTGGGGTAATAGGGTTGGGGTTGATGTCAGCTTATAATGCCAGCTGACATCAAGCCCAGGTTAGTAATGGAGAGGCGTCTATAAGACACCCCCATTACTAACCCCATAGTCAAAGTTAAAAGAAAACACAAACACCCAGAATAAAGTCCTTTAATTGAAATAAAGACACATTCCTTTATTGTTCTAAATTAAACCATACTTACCGTCACGCCCATTCCAGCTGAAGCCAACGATCTCCTGCAATAAAAGAAAAATAATAAAGCAAATTCATCCTTACCTTTCCATGGTTCCCACGACAGCTTCAGCTCTGCTACATCGAGATAACAGGCTGGACCGCAGCAGAACGCCGCCATCCAGCCTGTCATCCCGCAGACACTGAGAAGCGCAGGCATTCTTGCGCTCTGCAGTGTCTGGCTGTGACGGCATCCAGATGAGCCGAGGTCATGTCCAATGAACTCGGCGCACCTCATGCACGTCACTGACAGCGTGGGAGAATTCTCCTGCACTCAGCACTTCAGCGTGAGAATTCTCCCACGCTGTCAGTGACGTACATGAGGTCAGCTGAGTTCATTGGACATGAATGAGCTCACCTCATGCACGTCACTGACAGCGTGGGAGAATTATCACGCTGTAGCGCTGAGTGCAGAAGAATTTTCCCACGCTGTCAGTGACGTGCATGAGGTGAGCTGAGATCATTGGACATGAATGAGCTCACCTCATGCACGTCACAGACAGCGTGGGAAAATTCTCCTGCACTCAGCGCTTCAGCGTGAGAATTTTCCCACGCTGTCAGTGACGTGCATGAGGTGAGCTCATTCATGTCCAATGAACTCAGCTGACCTCATGTACGTCACTGACAGCGTGGGAGAATTCTCACGCTTAAGTGCTGAGTGCAGGAGAATTCTCCCACGCTGTCAGTGACGTGCATGAGGTGAGCCGAGTTCATTGGACATGAACTCGGCTCATCTGGATGTCGTCACAGAGAGACGCTGAGCAGCGCAAGCAAGCCTGCGCTTCTCAGTGTCTGCGGGATGAGAGGCTGGATGGCAGCGTTCTGCTGCGGTCCAGCCTGTCATCTCGATGTAGCAGAGCTGAAGCTGTCGTGGGAACCATGGAAAGGTAAGGATGATGTTGGTTTATTATTTTACTTTTATTGCAGAAGACATTGGCTTCAGCTGGAATGGGCGTTATGGTAAGTATGGTTTAATTTAGAACAATAAAGAATTGTGTGTTTATTTCAATTAAAGGACTTTATTCTGGGTGTTTGTGTTTTTTTAAATACTTTACTAGAAATTCATGGTGGTCATGTCTAATATTGGCGTGACCCCATCAATTTCGGGCTTAGGGCCAGCTGATAATGCCAAGCTGGCCTTAACCCCTTTATTACCCAGTGAGCCACCGCACCAGGGCCCTGGATGAGTTGGGTACAGCGCCAGAAGATGGCGCTTCTATGAACGCGCCATTTTCTGGGGCGGCTGCGGACTGCAATTTGCAGCGGGTGGGGCCCAGAAAGCTTGGGCCTCCCTGCGCTGCGGATTCCAGCTCCCAGCTGCCTAGTTGTACCTGGCTGGGCACAAAAATAGGGCGAAGCCCCACTCATTTTTTTTTTAAATTATTTCATGAAATTCATGGAATAATTAAGAAAAAAAGGGCTTCCCTATATTGTTGTGTCCAACCAGGTACAAATAGGCAGCTGGTGGTTGGGGGCAGCCCGTCCCTGCCTGCTGTACCTGGCTGGACACAAATATAGTGCGAAGCCCCACGTCAATTTTTTTTTAATTATTTCATGAAATAATTTTTTTAAAAAAGGGCTTCCCTATATTGTTGTGTCTGGCCAGGTACAAATAGGCAGCTGGTGGTTGGGGGCAGCCCGTTCCTGCCTGCTGTACCTGACTGGACACAAATATAGGGCGAAGCCCCACGTCAATTTTTTTTAAATTATTTCAGGAAATTCATGAAATAATGTGTCCAGTCAGGTACAGCAGGCAGGAACGGGCTGCTCCCAACCACCAGCTGCCTATTTGTACCTAGCCGGACACAACAATATAGGGAAGCCCTTTTTTTCTTAATTATTCCATGAATTTCATGAATCTAAAAAAAAAATGCGTGGAGCTACGCCCTATTTTTGTGTCCAGCCAGGTACAACTAGGCAGCTGGGGGCTGGAATCTGCAGCGGAGGGAGGCCCAAGCTTTCTGGACCCCACCCGCTGCAAATTGCAGTCCGCAGCCGCCCCGGAAAATGGCGCGTTCATAGAAGCGCCATATTCTGGCGCTGTACCCAACTCATCCAGGGCCCTGGTGCGGTGGCTCACTGGGTAATAAAGGGGTTAAGGCCAGCTTGGCATTATCAGCTGGCCCTAAGCCCGAAATTCATGGGGTCACGCCAATATTAGACATGACCACCATGAATTTCTAGTAAAGTATTTAAAAAAAACACAACACCAAGAAAAAAGTCCTTTAATTGAAATAAACACACAATTCTTTATTGTTCTAAATTAAACCATACTTACCATCACGCCCATTCCAGCTGAAGCCAACGATCTCCTGCAATAAAAGAAAAATAATAAAGCAACATCATCCTTACCTTTCCATGGCTCCCACGACAGCTTCAGCTCTGCTACATCGAGATGACAGGCTGGACCGCAGCAGAACGCTGCCATCCAGCCTGTCATCCCGCAGACACTGAGAAGCGCAGGCTTGCTTGCGCTACTCAGTGTCTGGCTGTGACGGCATCCAGATGAGCCGAGGTCATGTCCAATGAACTCGGCGCACCTCATGCACGTCACTGACAGCGTGGGAAAATTCTCACGCTGAAGCGCTGAGTGCAGGAGAATTTTCCCACGCTGTCAGTGACGTACATGAGGTGAGCCGAGTTCATTGTCGGCTCATCTGGATGCCGTCACAGTCAGACACTGAGGAGCGCAAGCATGCCTGCGCTTCTCAGTGTCCGCGGGATGACAGGCTGGATGGCAGCGTTCTGCTGCAGTGCAGCCTGTCATCTCGATGTAGCAGAGCTGGAGCTGTCCTGGGAACCATGGAAAGGTAAGGATGAGTTTGCTTTATTATTTTTCTTTTATTGCAGGAGATCGTTGGCTTCAGCTGGAATGGGCGTGATGGTAAGTATGGTTTAATTTAGAACAATAAAGAATTGTGTCTTTATTTCAATTAAAGGACTTTATTCTGGGTGTTTGTGTTTTTTTTTTAACTTTGACTATGGGGTTAGTAATGGGGGTGTCTTATAGACGCCTCTCCATTACTAACCTGGGCTTGATGTCAGCTGGCATTATAAGCTGACATCAACCCCAACCCTATTACCCCCTGCCACCGCACCAGGGCAGCGTGGAAGAGCGAGGCTAAGTGCCAGAATTGGCGCATCCTATGGATGCGCCATTTCTGGGGCGGCTGATGGCTGGTGTTTCTAGCCTGGGAGGGGGCCAATATTCATGGCTCCCTTCCTGGGCTATTAATATCAGCCCCCAGCTGTCTGCCTAGCCTTTGCTAGCTATTAAATTAGGGGGGACCCCACGTCATTTTTTTGGGGGGGTCCTCCATTTTAATAGCTAGTAAAGGCTAGGTATTCAGCTGGGGGCTGATATTAGTAGCCTGGGAAGCTCCGTGGGTATTACCCCCTTCCCAGGCTTCAAACATCTGCCCCAGCCGTCTGCTTAACCTCCGCTAGAGACTAAAATTACGGGGAATCCCACGCCAATTTTTTTTAATAATAAATCCTTTATTTTAATACTAAATGACAAGTACAGTAACCAACACTATCACTGTACTTATTATATATGTGACTGACATGTTTCTATCTATCTAATCTATGTGTGAAGCTCTATTCTGTCTGTTATAAATTGTCGGGTACAGATGCTGAATTGCCGGCCGGCTTTCTTAAAGAGACGGTGCATGAAAACACTATTATTTTTTTTGATAAATCCTTTACACTAAATGACAATTACAGTAAGCAACACTGTCACTGTACTTCATATATATGTGACTGACATGTTTCTATCTATCTAATCTATGTGTGATTCTCTATTCCTTCTATTCTAAATTGTCGGGTACAGATGCTGAATTGCCGGCCGGCTTTTTTAAAGAGACGGTGCATGAAAACACTATTATTTTTTTTAATAAATCCTTTGCAGTAAATGACAAGTACAGTAAGCAACACTGTCACTGTACTTCATATATATGTGACTGACATCTTTCTATCTATCTAATCTATGTGTGAAGCTCTATTCTGTCTGTTATAAATTGTCGGGTACCGCTGCTGAATTGCCGGCCGGCTTTTTTAAAGAGACGGTGCACGAAAACACTATTATATTTTTTAATAAATCCTTTACACTAAATGACAAGTACAGTAAGCAACACTGTCACTGTACTTCATATATATGTGACTGACATGTTTCTATCTATCTAATCTATGTGTGATGCTCTATTCCTTCATGTCTAAATTGTCGGGTACCGGTGTATGCCGCTGCTGAATTGCCGGCCGTCTTTTTTAAAGAAAGCGTCTTCTGAGCAGTTTGTCAGCTTTTGAACACCTTTGAAGGTGTTTTCTATGTGTTCCTATGTGTTTTTGTTTGCCTGCCATTGGTTTTAACGGTGTTCGACGGTGTTCTAAGGTGTTCGACGAACAGTTCCTCGAACATCCCGGTGTTCGACGAACCGAACCGAACCCGAACACTACGGGGGTGGCTCAACACTACTCATGAGGTCTTATGTATGGAGTCTGAACTGAATACCGATGGCCTTGTTGATGCTGGTACTCAACAACTGCTCTCTTCTGCTCACAAATCCTTCCCAACATCTGCATTGTACAGTTCCAATGCATGGGGACATCACCAGTTTGTGAGCCAGAAGCTGCAAACGCTGCTGAAACACGGCAAGGGCGGCAGAAACTGTAGCTGACTTTCTAAAATGGGCACATAGGCGGCATACTTTAACAAGCAGATCTGGCAGCTCCAGGTAGTATGTGAGAAATCGCTGAACCACAAGGTTGAGTACATGGGCCAGGCATGGTACGTGTGTAATCTCGCCTCGCCTCAGAGCTGCCACCAGGTTCCGTCCATTGTCACACACGACCATGCCTGGCTATAGGTTCAGTGGTGTCAGCCACAGATCTTCCTGCTCTTTCAGAGCTGTCCACAACTCTTCAGCATTGTGCGATTTGTCACCTAAGCATATTAGCTTCAGCACAGCCTGTTTCCGCTTGGCTGAGGCAGTACTGCAGTGCTTCCAGCTTGTGACTGATGTGGTAATTTCGGAGATGGAGGTTGAAGAGGAGGAGGATGAGGTGCAGGAGCTGTATACTATGGGGGCAACCCTTATTGACCTAGGGCTCGCAAACCCCGGCATCAGGAAGACGTGTTCTGTCCCAAGGTCCGACTGGGTCCCAGTGTTAGGTGTCAGTCTGCTGCTGGATTCGAAAAGGGTCCAGGACCTTCTGTGGTCTCCCATTCCAGGCCAGCCAGGGCTGATACTGCTCAGCATTGTTGTCAGCCCCAATGCCTAGCTGTTCCACGAGCCCTGCAGATTGTCTCCCAGGCATTTGTGCCCAGCAGTGTTAAGCATAGGCTGCAGAGGGAGACAGGGCTCGTGGAGTCTAAGTCCAGGATTCGCCGCACTGAGCTTGTCCGTGACCTGGCGGATCATGATTGGTGGGTTGGCACCCACCTGACTCGGTGACCTGGCACTCCCTGATTGGTTCACGGGTAACGTCACCAATAGCGGGTTGCTGGGCAGGGCTTAGTCTTTAAAAGGCCCGCCCACAAACATGGCGGCGCGCTCAGATCATTTGAGCTAGCTGTTTGGTGTGCACGCTTACTCTGGGCTCAAAGAGCCATAGCTTTAGTTAGGCAGGCCGGGCTCAAAGAGCCATAGCTTAAGCTAGGCAGGCCGGGCTCAAAGAGCCATAGCTTTAGTAGGCAGGTAGCTTCGCCTCGCTGACTGGCTCTAACCAGGGGGTTCGCCTTACACCCCGAGCCGCCTGTGAGCTAAATAGAGCGGGTTTTCTCAGTCCGGTAGCACGCTGGCTGAGTGCTCGATTACCCGGCGGGAATCACCCACACACTAGCGCCGTCTCCTATAGCATAGCGCCTTTACTGAAGACAGGGCTACTGCTCATAATCCGGTCACACGTCTCCCTGCGGTTCTTGGAGATTGTGTGAACCGATTTAGCGCCAATCCCCATAGCGTAGCGCCTGTATCAAAGACAGGGCTACTGCTGTTCCCACGGACGCATGTCTCCCTGTGGTTCTTGCATATTGTGCGTACCGTCTTACCCTTCCATGTGCGTTAACACGAAGGGCTAAGATATTTGTTTGGTGCGTCTCCGGTCGCTCTCTCCTCCGTGCAGTAAACGGAGATAGAGCGTACCGCTATACCCTGTCCGGTGTGTAGTTAACATGGAGGGGTTTATCTTTTAGTTGTCGTTTGCCTTTCCACCCGGGAAGTGTTCGGCAGCAGTCCTCTAGGCTGCATCGCGGACCCCGGGGTCGGTTGCGTTCCATTAAATAAAGTTGTCTGCAACCGCTCCCCCTAACACCCGGCTTCCACTATGCTAACCCAATGTTCCGTCAGCAAGATGTACCGTCCCTGTTCACAAGCACTTGTCCACGTGTCGGTGGTTAGTTGGACTTTCCCGGTAACTGCTTTGTTGAGGACACGGCTAATGTTTTGGGATACGTGCTTGCGTAATGCGGGGACGGCACACCGGGAGAAATATTGGCGGCTGGGGACCGAGTACCGAGGGACGGCTGCCGCTATCAGGTTGCGGAATGCTTCCATCTCTATGAGCCTAAAAGGCAACATTTCAAGAGCAAGCAGTCGCGAAATGTGGGAATTTAGTAGTGTGGCCTGTGGGGCGTTAGCTGCGTATTTGCGTTTGCGTTCCAAGGACTGGTGTATGGACAACTGAACGCTGCGCTGGGACAAGGACGTGGACGTGCTTCCTGATGTTGCTAGTTGAAAGTGTGCAATGATAGGTGCAGGGCGGGAGGCATCTTTGCATGCACCATGGACAGGGGATTGTCTTGCATGCGCAACAGCGGAAGAAGCAGTGGTGCCACCTGCAAACACTGTTCTTGGACCCTGGGGTTCGGCCCACAAAGTCGGGTGCTTCGCTGTCATGTGCCTGGTCATGCTGGTCGTGGTCAGGCTGGTCGTTTTGCCACCCCTGCTGATGCTGGCCTGACAGGTGGTGCAAATGGCCTTTCTGAAGTTATCGGCAGAGTCTTTAGAAAACAACCAGACTCGGGAAGACCTAACAGTTGTACTGGCAACTTTCTTCGTGTTGGTGTTTCGGGGAAGAGTTGCCTGCCTTCTGTCTGCAGCCAGCATACTGCTTGTTCCTGCCTGTTTTTGTGCTAAGCTTCCCTCCCCCTGTGTGCTGCTGTCCTCACTCTGCATGTTACCTTGTCAGGTTGGGTCAGTGACTTCATCGTCCACCACCTCATCTTACTCTTCCACTCCCGGGTCCTCCTCCTGACTTTCTGGCAATTGTGTCTCATCATCATTAGAGATGAGCGGTGTTCGACTCGAACTGTTCGCCAATCTCAAATTCGAGCTGTTTTGGGCGGTGTTCGAGACGTTCGGCGAACACGAACGATTTGAAAAAAATTTGGCTGTTCGAGGTTATGTTCGATAACTGTTCGTACACCAAAATCATAACTGGATTTTTTCTCAGTAATGCTGAAAATTAATGTTAATACACAGTTTGAGCGTACAGCGGGGCGGGGGGAGGGGCAGGGGATGGATCTCTGCAGGAATAATGAAGATCTACATTTTTTTTCCTCTTTCCCGCATTTACAGTGGCGAGGTGCAGTCTGTCAGCCTATCAGCAGCGCACACACGGAGCGAACAGCTTTTTTTCACACAAGCAAGGGCATGTGTCATTGGCAGTGTATGTCACATGTCCTTGCCCTATAAGACTCAGCCATTTTCCCCGTCGCCACCATTTTCTCACTGCTGCAGCTGCGTGTTAGACGGCACCGCTGTTGCTGTGTGCGCTATACTTTGTTAATTTCAAGCCAATTTTCGCACAAATCTACAGATAGCTTGGGAGTAGGGAAGAGTTGTGATTGCAGTCCTTTTAAGGACTAGGTTACATCATTTCATATGACTTTTATCAGGCAGGTCTGTGCTCTTAAATAGATAGGTTGGGAGTAAAGACTAATTGTAATTGCAGTCCATTTCAGGGCTAGGTTACATCAGTTCCTATCACTTTTGCCAGGCAGGTCGGTGCCAGTGCTGTGCAAGTTTTTTTCACAGCATTTGGTTACATCTAGCAAAGCAAATCCTTTTTGGCCTATTGCAGAGTGTGTTAGTCAGTGGAGTAGCCTATCTGTGTTGCAAGCTACACCAGAATACAAATTTTTTTACTGGACCTAGTGAAGTAAAACCTTTTGGGCATAGCATCATTCTATAAGTCCATCTATACTAACCTCCACCAGATTGCAAATTCAATATAATTTTTTTCTGCATCGAGCTCTGAAAAAATATTTGGGCTTCTAGCAGTGTGTGGGACTTGTTCTATAAGTACATCTATACTAACCTCCATCAGGATGCAAATTCAATATAATTTTTTTCTGCATCTAGCTCTGAAAAAATATTTCAGCTTCTAGCAGTGTGTGGGACTTGTTCTATAAGTCCATCTATACTAACCTCCACCAGGTTGCAAATTCAATATAATTTTTTTCTGCATCTAGCTCTGAAAAAATATTTCAGCTTGTAGCAGTGTGTGGGACTTGTTCTATTAGTCCATCTATACTGACCTCCATCAGGTTGCAAATTCAATATAATTTTTTTCTGCATCTAGCTCTGAAAAAATATTTAGCCTTCTAGCAGTGTGTGGGACTTGTTCTACTAGTCCATCTATACTGACCTCCATCAGGTTGCAAATTCAATATAATTTTTTTCTGCATCGAGCACTGAAGAATATTTTGGCTTCTAGCAGTGTGTGGGACTTGCTCTATTAGTTCATCTATACTAACCTCCATCAGGTTGCAAATTCAATATAATTTTTTTCTGCATCTAGCTCTGAAAAAATATTTTGGCTTCTAGCAGTGTGTGGGACTTGTTCTATTAGTCCATCTATACTAACCTCCATCAGGTGGCAAATTCAATATAATTTTTTTCTGCATCTAGCTCATAAAAAATATTTCAGCTTGTAGCAGTGTGTGGGACTTGTTCTATTAGTCCATCTATACTGACCTCCATCAGGTTGCAAATTCAATATAATTTTTTTCTGCATCGAGCTCTGAAAAAATATTTAGGCTTCTAGCAGTGTGTGGGACTTGTTCTATTAGTCCATCTATACTAACCTCCATCAGGTTGCAAATTCAATATAATTTTTTTCTGCATGTAGCTCTGAAAAAATATTTCAGCTTGTAGCAGTGTGCGGGACTTGTTCTATTAGTCCATCTATACTGACCTCCATCAGGTTTCAAATTCAATATAATTTTTTTCTGCATCTAGCTATGATAAAATATTTCAGCTTCTAGCAGTGTGTGGGACTTGTTCTATTAGTCCATCTATACTGACCTCCATCAGGTTGCAGATTCAATTTAATTTTTATCTGCATCTAACCCAGCCAATACTTTTGGTCTAATACCACAATTTGGCCACTCAGCTCTGCTCGGTTCCCATCCACTGTTTTTTTGTGCAAACAACTCCAGAGTTGTGAATTAGTTAACCACCAAAACGAGTGGAAAAAGGCCTGCTGCTGGTGGAAAGGGGAATAGGCATGTTGGGAAGGGGAAAAAAGGTTGTGTCCGTGGGGTAGGTGTTAAAGCAACAGTAACATCTGCAGAAGAAAGACCATCTTCCAGCCAAACTAAAATATCTACTTCTTTTAGCGGACAATGTGATAAGATCCCTTTCTTACCGCCACGCCTATCGCTACAAATTCCAGATGAGGCACAGAAACAGAAGGTGCTTCAATGGATATCAAGTGCTCCTTTAAGTGGGCTCTCCTCCACCTCAACTTCAACACCACAAATACTCCAGTCTTCAGAGGTGTCACCCCAATCCCACTTGCTTCCTCACAGCTCCCACGTCTCCAGTAGAGATGAGTGTTGTTCTACTCGAACTGTTCGCCAATCTCAAATTCGAGCTGTTTTGGGCGGTGTTCGAGCCGTTCGGCGAACACGAACGATTTGAGAAAAATTCGGCTGTTCGAGGTTATGTTCGATAACTGTTCGTGCACCAAAATCATAACTGGATTTTTTCTCAGTAATGATGAAAATTAATGTTAATACGCAGTTTGAGTGTACAGCGGGGTGGGGGGAGGGGCAGGGGATGGATCTCTGCAGGAATAATGAAGATCTCCATTTTTTTTTCTCTTTCCCGCATTTGCAGTGGGGAGGTGCAGTCTGTCAGCCTATCAGCAGCGCACACACGGAGCGAACTGCTGTTTTTCACACAAGCAAGGGCATGTGTCATTGGCAGTGTATGTCACATGTCCTTGCCCTATAAGACCAAGCCATATTCCCCGTCGCCACCATTTTCTCACTGCTGCAGCTGCGTGTTAGACGGCACCGCTGTTGCTGTGAGCGCTATACCTTGTTAATTTCAAGCCAATTTTCGCACAAATCTACAGATAGCTTGGGAGTAGGGAATAGTTGTAATTGCAGTCCTTTTCAGGACTAGGTTACATCAGTTCCTATCAGTTTTTGCCAGGCAGGTCTGTGCCAGTGCTGTGCAAGGTTTTTTCACAGCATTTGGCTGAATCTAGCAAAGCTAATCCTTTTTGGCCTATTGCAGAGTGTGTTAGTCAGTGGAGTAGCCTATCTGTGTTGCAAGATATACCACCTGTGTATAGAATACCAATTTTTTTACTGCACCTAGTGAAGTAAAATCTTTTGGGCATAGCATCATTCTATTAGTCCATCTATACTGACCTCCATCAGGTTGCAAATTGAATATAATTTTTTTCTGCATCTAGCTCTGAAAAAATATTTGGGCTTCTAGCAGTGTGTGGGACTTGTTCTATTAGTCCATCTATACTGACCTCCATCAGGTTGCAAACTGAATATAATTTTTTTCTGCATCTAGCTCTGAAAAAATATTTGGGCTTCTAGCTGTGTGTGGGACTTGTTCTATTAGTCCATCTATACTGACCTCCATCAGGTTGCAAATCGAATATCATTTTTTTCTCCATCTAAAACAGCCAATAGTTTTGGCCTAATACCACAGTTTGGCCACTCAGATCTGCTCGGTACCCATCCATTGTTTTTTTGTGCAAACAACTCCAGAGTTGTGAATTAGTTAACCACCAAAATGAGTGGAAAAAGGCCTGCTGCTGGTGGAAAGGGGAATAGGCGTGTTGGGAAGGGGAAAAAAGGTTGTGTCCGTGGGGTAGGTGTTAAAGCAACAGTAACATCTGCAGAAGAAAGACCATCTTCCAGCCAATCTAAAATGTCTACTTCTTTTAGCGGACAATGTGATAAGATCCCTTTCTTACGGCCACGCCAATCGCTACAAATTCCAGATGAGGCACAAAAACAGCAGGTGCTTCAACGGATATCAAGTGCTCCTTTAAGTGGGCTCTCCTCCACATCAACTTCAACATCACAAATACTCCAGTCCTCAAAGGTGTCACCCCAATCGCACTTGCTTCCTCACAGCTCCCAAATCTCCAGCTGCCCGTCTGAGTATAAGGTAGAACAGATGGTTGAGTCTGCAGAGCTGTTTACTCATACTATAGCCTGGGAATCAGAGGTCGACTCCAGCGCTTCTGTGAATCCAGACGAGGAAATGATCTGCACTGATGCCCAGAATCTTTATGAGTCGGATCCAGGACCAGACGCAGAAGGTTCTGACCATAATGTAGACCCTCATTCCCAAACTGTAACTCCTGTTGGTGGAGACAATGAGGAAGACGATGATGAGACTCAAATACCTGATTGGAGCGACAACTTTAGTTTTTTGTCAGGGCAGGAACAGGTTGGCTCTGAGGACGACGGGTGTGATAACACACAGGGTGATGATGATGAGGTTGGAGATCCCACTTACTGTCAACCCACAGTCAGCCAAGAGATGAGGTCAGCAGAGGAGGTGGACGAAGATGCTAGTGACGAAGAGGTCAGGTTGCGCCTTCCTGGACAGAGACGTAGTACTGGAAGCACGTCAACAACTGCATCCTCAAACACAACTCTGCCTCTCACCACAAGTCGTGGTGGCTCTTCAGGTCGCATGGGTGCTAAGCCTTGCATAGCCTGAGCATTTTTTCAGATCGATAAAGATGACCCAACTCGTGTTATCTGTAACATTTGTCAGCAAAAGCTAAGTAGAGGCCAAAAAATACATAGTTTGAGTACTTCATGCATGAACCGGCACATGGACATGAAGCATAAGTTGCAGTGGGAAGCTCAGTGTGCTACAATGCGGCCTAGCCGGCCGGGCCAACCACCGTCTGCCATATCTTGTGCATCCGCGGCCTCTTCATCCTCTGTGACTGGGGGGACAGCAGTCACACCTGCTTTGGGGCGCAGACCTGCCACCTCTTTACCCGCAACAGCCAGCGTGATTGGCAGGTCATCATTTTCTTTGGAGTTGGTAACACCAGCTGGTGTTGTGCGCTGTCCGACATCGATAGCACCACCTTTGGATCAAGGCAACCTAACATGTCCGCCTGCATCTTCCTCACAGACCGGCAGTTTGCCGGGACACCCTTATCTACCCCGTCTAAGCACAATAGCCAGCCCTCGGTACCTCAGATGTGGACAAGTAAAAGACCATTTCCTCCTAGCCCTGAGAAAGCTAAGAGGTTGAATTTCACCATCTGCAAGCTCTTGGCTACAGAAATGCTGCCTTTCCGCCTGGTGGACACAGAGGATTTTCGAGACCTTATGTCCGTCGCAGTGCCCCAGTACCAGATGCCCAGTCGGCACTACTTCTCAAAGAAAGGTGTGCCTGCGCTCCACCAGCATGTCGCACACAACATCACCGCTTCTTTGAGAAACTCTGTGTGTGACAGGGTGCATTTCACCACAGACACTTGGACGAGTAGGCATGGACAGGGGCGTTACATGTCGCTGACTGGGCACTGGGTAACTATGGTGACAGCAGGACAAGGGGCTGCTGTCCAAGTCTTGCCGTCCCCACGAGTTGTGCGTCAATCCTCTTTATGTCAAAGTTCCTCCACTGCTTCTGCCTCCTCAACCTCCTCTCGGTCTTCCACCTGCACCCACAGCCTGTCTGGTCATGCCACAAGCTTTCTAACTGCGCAGAAGGGATCCTGCACACCTCCTTACTATGCTGGCAGTAGGGCTCAACGTCATCAGGCGGTTTTTACTTTGAAATGTCTGGGAAATGTGAGTCACACAGCTGAGGAGTTGTGGTCAGCTCTGGAGAACCAATTTCATGAATGGTTGTCTACACTGGACCTGAAACCAGGGAAGGCCGTGTGCGACAATGCTGCAAACCTGGGTGCGGCCCTTCGCCGGGGCAATGTCACACACGTGCCTTGTATGGCTCACGTGTTGAACCTGGTTGTCCAGCAATTTTTAGCCCACTATCCCAGACTAGATGGCCTTCTGCAGAGGGCATGGTCGCTGTGTGCTCACTTCCGCCATTCGCATCCCGCAGCTTAGCGACTTACATCTCTACAGAAGTCGTTGGGCCTGCCACTTCACCGGCTAAAATGCGATGTGCCTACCCGGTGGAATTCAACTCTGCACATGTTGCAGCGACTGTGGCAGCACCGACAAGCCCTGGTGCAATACGTTCTGACGTATAGCCTGGGCCAACAAGATCCAGAGGTGGGGCAAATCACGCTGGAGGAGTGGTCTCAGATCAGGGACCTATGCACCCTTCTGCACAGTTTTGAAATGGCGACGAAGATGTTTAGTGCTGACGATGCCATTATCAGCATGACTATTCCGGTGATTTACATGCTGGAGCACATGTTAAACAGAATTCGGAGTCAGGTGGTGGCACAAGAGGAGGTGGAGGAAGTAGAGGAGGAGGAGTTGTATGCGGAAGGGCAAACATCTGCAAGGTCCAGACAGTCGGCAGCACCAAGGCGGCAGGCATGTGAGGGTGGGGGAGATGGTTTTACCAGGGCGCATGGTAGCAGCCAAACTAGTGAGGAAGGTGCAGGAGCCCAGGAAGAAGTGGAGGACGAACTGATGGAAGACTCATCAGATGAGGGAGACCTTGATCACATTTCTTATGTGCGAGGTTGGGGGGAGAGGACAGAGGAAGGAAGCATGATTGTTACCTCGCCACCAACACAACAGGGACTTGGTGCTCCTGGATGCGCAACACACATGAGTGCCTTCTTGCTGCACTACCTGCAACATGACCCTCGAATTGTGAGAATTAGAAATAATCCTGACTACTGGGTTGCCACACTGATAGATCCCCGGTACAAAAGTAAATTTGCAGAAATTATTCCTGCCATAGAAAGGGATGCACGCATGCAGGAGTATCAGCAGAGACTGTTGCAGAATCTTACATGTGCTTTTCCACATAACACCAGGGGTGCACGTAGTGAATCTCACAGTTCCAACTTGCCAACCGTGGGACCGTCAAGTGTTCAGCACTCAAACCATAACAGAACCACAGTATCTGCTGGTAACATCAATTTTGCGGAATCATTTCACCACTTTTTTAGCCCATCCTTTGCAAGGCCACAGGAGACAAGAAGTCTGACACATAGTCAACGCCTAGAGACGATGGTACAGGAGTATCTCCAAGTAAACATTGAAGCCATGACTGTGTCATTTCACCCTTGCTCTTTTTGGGCTTCCAATCTGGATAAATGGCCGGAGCTAGCCACTTACGCCTTGGAGATCTTGTCATGCCCCGCAGCCAGCGTTCTGTCTGAACGTGTGTTCAGCGCTGCTGGTGGTGTGCTGACAGATAAGCGCACACGGCTCTCCACTGATAATGTAGACAGACTCACGTTCATAAAGATGAACAAATCATCGATCCGAAACGACTTTTCTACCCCTGTGTCATCCTGGGGAGAGTAAAAGCTTGATGATTGGTTAAAATCACCCTACCAACCGTTTTAAGCTTTCAAATTACTAATCATGTTTACCTGTATCTTGGCTGGAAAATAATTTGGGCTTTGTAGCAGTGTGCAGCACTGATTCTATTAGGCCATCTATAATAAGCTCCACCAGATTTAAAATTACTAATCACGTTTATCTGTATCTTGGCTGGAAAATAATTTGGGCTTTGTAGCAGTGTGCAGCACTGATTCTATTAGGCCATCTATAATAAGCTCCACCAGATTTAAAATTACTAATCATGTTTATCTGTATCTTGGCTGGAAAATAATTTGGGCTTTGTAGCAGTGTGCAGCACTGATCCTATTAGGCCATCTATACTAAGCTCCACGAGATTTAAAATTAATAATAATTTTTAGCTGCATCTAGCCCGGAAAATAATTTTGGGGCTCCGAGATGCGCAAGACACATAAGTGCCTTCTTGCTGCACTACCTGCAACATGACCCTCATATTGTCAGAATTCGAAGTAATCATGACTACTGGGTTGCCACACTCTTAGATCCCCCAAACTTTTCGATCAACCTTTTCATTTTAATAAAGACCAAAAAAAATGGTCATTTTTGAAATTATAAGCATTAGCAGGTTATTAGAAACTGAAATCAAACAGTTTTCAACTCAAAACTTTATTCTAGGTGATGTTACATTTTCACATAGGACCCCTTGTTCGAAAGGAGCTTCTGAACTCTCTCGTCCATTGAATTTGTCAGGTTTTGGATGGTTTCTGCTTCAATTGTTTTGCATGAGGACAGAATACCCTCCCAGAGGTGTTGCTTAGACGTGAACTGCCTCCCGCCATCATAGACACTCCTTTTGATGATGCTCCAGAGGTTCTGAATGGGGTAGAGGTCAGGGGAGCATGGGGGTCACACCATAAGTTTGTCCCCTTTTATGTCCATATCAGCCAGAGATGCAGATGTTTTATGTGCAGCATGAGATGGTGCATTATCATGCAAATAAATGATCTTGCTGTGAAATACACGGTTCTTCTTCTTGAACCATGGCAGGAAGTGCTGTTTGAGAAAATCCACATACATTATGGAGTTCATCTTTAGCGCCTTCAGGGATCCTAAAGGGGCCGACAATCTCTCTCCCCATGATTCCAGCCCAAAACATTACTCCACCTCCTCCTTGTTGGCGCTGTAGCCGTGTTTGCGTGGGGTGTCCATCAACCAGCCATCCTCCACTCCATCCATCTGGACCATCGAGCGCTGCACGGCACTCATCCGTGAACAAAACAGTTTTGAAATCAGTCTTCATGTAATGTTTAGCCCACTGGAGCCGTTTCTGCTTGTGTGAAGTGGATAGAGGAGGTCGACAGGATGGCGTATGCACAGCTGCAAACCTCTGAAGGACCCTGCATCTTGTTGTTCGGGGGACGTTGGAGGCACCAGCAGCTTCAAAAACTTGTCTGCTGCTATGACAAGGCTTTTTTGCCGCTGCTCTTTTAACCTGACGTAATTGCCTGTAGGAAAGAGTCCTCAATTTGCCCTTATCAGCACGCACACGTGTGTACTGTGAATCAGCTACATACTTCTTGATTGCCAAGACACTTCATCCTGATCATCGCACAATGTTGATTGTAGTCATGCCTTGACCTAAACACTCCACAATTTGTTGCTTCTCAGCAGCCGACACATCCTTTTTCTTTCCCATTTTGGCAGAAAATGTAGGCTGCTTAATAATGTGAGACAGCCTTCTTAAGCAGTCTTGCCTTTCATTGGACACACCTGCCAAACTAATTAACACAGGTGTCTGCAATTGCTTACAGTGATATAAAGAGCCCTGACACACATCACCATCAATGAGTTTAACTGACAATCAAACAAATTCTTCCCTTATCACTCCTAAACACTTTTTGCATAATAATTTGGAACACAGTGTACATGTGCTTTTCCACAAAACACCAGTGGTTCACGTAGTGAATCTTACAGTTCTAACTTGCCAACCGTGGTCTGTATGGAGTTGTTCAATAAAGGGCCCAAAATTAAGATAACATAGATGGGAGAGGTCTCTATGAATAGGAATTCCTAAGTATTTGATACCCTGTGAGGGCCAGGCAAAGGGAAAGTTGGACTGGATGGAATCCTATATGGATTTGGGGAGGGAGACATCGAGGGCCTCAGACTTCGCTGCATTGATTTTAAAATTTGACCATGTAACAAAGTGATCTATTTCAGCCATAACAGCATGGATGGATATATGTGATTGAGTGATATATACTAGGACATCATCAGCAAATAGAGAGCACTTGTACTCGGTGCCTCCCACCTCAATCCACCTAATATTGGGGTTATGGCGAATTGATGAGAGCAGGTGCTCCGTCACTAGGAGAGAGGGGACAGAGGACATCCCTGCCTTGTCCCATAAGTGATTGTGAAAGGTGATGAAAATGTTCTGATGCACCTCCTGGGCCTTGGGACACCCGGAGCCGGACCCTTTTTGGTGGATGCTGGTGGTTGTAGTCTTCGTGGCGGCGACCCGGTTCCGTGGCTCAGGGTGGTCAAACCAGTGGTGGAACTATTTATGTGGTTTTGATGTTTAAATGTCCGACTACGCCACCCGTGGATTGCGGTCAGAGTGAACCGCCGCTGCAGGGTAGACCACTGAGGCTGGTGTTGTGGGTGCAGCAGAGCGTAGCATAACTCCCCACGGGAGGAGTATAGCCTCAGGGCACTGTATGCGGAGGATGGGGGTGATGGTGCAGGGCAGCAGCAGTAACGACACGGAGTCAGTGATGCAGTCCAGGGCCTTTACTCACAATTCTTATTATCCAGACCACGTCTGCAGGTAACGGCTGCCCACGTCGTACTGTGCTCACCAGGTGAGGGGCTCAGACAACTCCCAGATAACTTTAGAGCGCTTCACAGGACCCCCTTTGTGTGTCCTTTGTCTGGCCTTTCTTACCAACCCTTCTGTCCGGCTGCCTCGGGCCTCCTCTTGGTAAACTTGGCGCCAGTTTCCCTGACCCTATGTGGTGCCTTCCTAGCGGGTGTAGCGAGGGGCTGCGCCACATAAAATGTCAGAGCCTCCGGTTTCTAGCTGAGGGTCGTTTCCTGCCTCCACTAGTTTCGGGGACCGGTCTCCCCCTTTGGCCTGACCCCTCCACGCAGGTGGATTGGGGCGTGCGGTGGCGACTCACCCGTCCGCACCCCTGGGATGCCTTCATTCCTCGTTCCTGGAGCCTTCTCCGCTCCTCTTCCTTCCTTCTCCCTCTTCCAGGCCTGGGCCTCTGTTACTAGGCCCGCCTCCGGAGCAGAGCTCATGCAGAGCCCCTGCTCCCTGCCACTTCTGCTCAGACTTCTCTGCACTGAACTAAGATGGTGCCCACCTTTTATACTCCCTTCTCAATGCACCCAGGAACTGCTTCCTCCCTGCTCCTGCACTACAGGGTTCCCCTTCCTCAGTGTTCCCTCCCCCCACTCCAGCCAGGGACAGGGACTGTCGTGCCCATCTCAGAGGCATATTGGTCGCCCTGCCCCACGGCAATGTGGTGTAATGCATGCAGGTGTCGGGTCCTGATCCACACTCCATCCTTACCTGAGAGTGAGATATCACACCTCTGGGTGAGGTGCAATACCTCTGTAGCAACCGAGCCCTCAGGGTGCTACAGTTCCATTTATCTTCAGCCTAGGTGACGTATTGTGATACAGGGCCGTGATTTTGGCTATAGAAGGGTCCCCTAGACCCCTACCCCAAGCTTTTTAAGAGAATCATATATGGCGTGCCAGGAGACTCTATGGAATGCTTTCTCAGCATCCAACGAGAGTATCTAATTACAAATTTTTAACTGCAACTAGCCCAGGAAATACTTTGTGCCTAGTAGCAGTGTCTGCTAGTCAGCGGATTATCCCGGCTGTTAAGCAAGCTACACCACCTGTAGTTTGGACACTTAATTTTTTCAAAGGAAATGCTTCGGGACCACGGGATACTCAGTGAAGAGCATCAGGAGGCACCCCAAGGCATAGGGGCTGGGACTGGCAGTAGGATGCCTTGCGGTGGACAGCCGAGCTCGATCCTTATAAAAGCTTTTTAACTGCAGCAGCTTTAGTGGACGCTACTGGAGCTGGAATTACGCGGCTGCTGGCATGAGACTTGCCCTCCAATAGATCCTTGTAAATGGATTTAAAGTGTATTCATTCAAATTAGAGAGACAATTTAAATTAAAAAGCTTAGAGCTGCCTCCACCACAGGGGGGCTCGCTCGACCCACCAGCGGACAGGCACCAGTATTGGGAGAGGGGGGCTGGCCGTCAGGGTTCACCGCGGCTCTGGCACAAACCCGGCGACACGGAGGTGGCACGGGCAGGAGCGGACTGAACGTGTCGGCTTCTCACTTTTTGGATTTTAGAAAGGCATGACATGCCTATATTTGTGTCTCCCCCTCCTTTTACTCCTCCACCTCTTTTCTTTTCGCATGACTATATGTACTTGTCACTTTTCCATGTGTTAGTTGTGTCTTCTGAGCAGTTTGTCAGCTTTTGGACACCTTTGAAGGTGTTTTCTATGTGTTTCTATGTGTTTTTGTTTGCCTGCCATTGGTTTTAACGGTGTTCGAAGGTGTTCGACGAACAGTTCGACGAACAGTTCGGCGAACACACGGGTGTTCGACGAACCGAACCGAACTCGAACACTCCGGGGGTGGCTCAACACTAGTCTCCAGCTGCCCGTCTGAGTATGGGGTAGAACAGATGGTTGAGTCTGCAGAGCTGTTTACTCATACTATAGCCTGGGAATCAGAGGTCAGCTCCAGAGCTTCTGTGAATCCAGATGAGGAAATGATCTGCCCTGATGCCCAAAATCTTTATGATTCAGATCCAGGACCAGACGCAGAAGGTTCTGACCATAATGTAGACCCTCGTTCCCAAACTATAACTCCTGTTGGTGGAGACAATGAGGAAGATGATGATGAGACTCAAATACATGATTGGAGTGACAACTTTTGTTTTTTGTCAGGGCAGGAACAGGTTGGATCTGAGGACGATGGGTGTGATAACACACAGGGTGATGATGATGAGGTTGGAGATCCCACTTAGTGTCAACCCACAGTCAGCCAAGAGATGAGGTCAGCAGAGGAGGTGGAGTAGGATGCTAGTGACGACAAGGTCAGGTTGCGCCTTCCTGGACAGAGACGTAGTACTGGAAGCACGTCAACAACTGCATCCTCAAACACAACTCTGCCTCTGACCACAAGTCGTGGTGGCTCTCCAGGTCGCATGGGTGCTAAGCCTTGCATACCCTGGGCATTTTTTCAGATCGATAAAGATTACCCAACTCGTGTTATCTGTAACATTTGTCAGCAAAAGCTAAGTAGAGGCCAAAAAATACATAGTTGAGTACTTCATGCATGAACTGCCACATGGACATGAAGCATAAGTTGTAGTGGGAAGCTCACTGTGCTACAATGCGGCCTTGCCGGCCGGGCCACCCACCGTCTGCCACATCTTGTGCATCCGCGGCCTCTTCATCCTCTGTGACTGGGGGGACAGCAGTCACACCTGTTTTGGGACACAGACCTGCCACCTCTTTACCCGCAACAGCCAGCGTGATTGGCAGGTCATCATTTTCTTTGGAGGTGGTAACACCAGCTGGTGTTGAGCGCTGTCCGACATCGATAGCACCACCTTTGGATCAAGGCAACCTAACATGTCCGCCTGCATCTCCCTCACAGACTGGCAGTTTGACGGGGACACCCTTCTCAACCCCGTCTAAGCACAACAGCCAGCCCTTGGTCCCTCAGATGTGGACAAGTAAAAACCATTTCCTCCTAGCCATGAGAAAGCTAAGAGATTGTATTTCACCATCTGCAAGCTGTTGGCTACAGAAATGCTGCCTTTCCGCCTGGTGGACACAGAGGATTTTCGAGACCTTATGTCTGTCGCAGTGCCCAGTCGGCACTACTTTTCAAGGAAAGGTGTGCCTGCGCTCCACCAGCATGTCGCACACAACATCACCGCTTCTTTGAGAAACTCTATGTGTGACAGGGTGCATTTCACCACAGACACTTGGACGAGAAGGCATGGACAGGGGCGTTACATGTTGCTGACTGGGCACTGGGTAACTATGGTGACAGCAGGACAAGGGGCTGCTGTCCAAGTCTTGCCGTCCCAACAAGTTGTGCCTCAATCCTCTTTATCTAGAAGTTTCTCCACTGCTTCTGCCTCCTCAACCTCCTCTCGGTCCTCCACCTGCACCCAAAGCCTGTCTGGTAATGCCACCCACTTTCTAACTGCGCCGAAGGAATCCTGCACACCTCCTTACTACACTGGCAGTAGGGCTCAACGGCATCAGGTGTTTACTTTGAAATGTCTGGGAAATGTGAGCCACACAGCTGAGGAGTTGTGGTCAGCTCTGGAGACCCAGTTTCATGAATGGTTGTCTCCACTGAACCTCCAACCAGGGAAGGACGTCTGCGCCAATGCTGCAAGCCTCGGTGTGGCCCTTCGCCGGGGCAATGTCACACACATGCCTTGTATGGCTCACGTGTTGAACCTGGATGTCCAGCAATTTTTAGCCCACTATCCCGGACTAGATGGCCTTCTGCAGAGGGCACGGTCGCTGTGTGCTCACTTCCGCCATTCGCATCCCGCAGCTCAGTGACTTACATCTCTACAGAAGTCGTTGGGCCTGCCACTTCACCGGCTAAAATGCGATGTGCCTACCCGGTGGAATTCAACTCTGCACATGTTGCAGCAACTGTGGCAGCACCGAAAAGCCCTGGTGCAATATGTTCTGACGTGTAGCCTGGCCCAATGAGATCCAGAGGTGGGGCAAATCACGCTGGATGAGTGGTCTCAGATCAGGGACCTATGCACCCTTCTGCACAGTTTTGAAATGGCGACAAAGATGTTTAGTGCTGACGATGCCATTATCAGCATGACTATTCCGGTGATTTACATGCTGGAGCACATGTTAAACAGAATTCCGAGTCAGTTGGTGGCACAAGAGGAGGTGGAGGAAGTAGAGGAGGAGGAGTTGTATGCGGAAGGGCTAACATCTGCAAGGTCCAGACGGTCGGCAGCTCCAAGGCGGCAGGCATGTGAGGGTGGGGGAGATGGTTTTTCCAGGGTGCATGGTAGCAGCCAAACTAGTGAGGAAGGTGCAGGAGCCCAGGAAGAAGTGGAGGATGTACTGATGGAAGACTCATCAGATGAGGGAGACCTTGATCACATTTCTGCTGTGCGAGGTTGGGGGGAGAGGACAGAGGAAGGAAGCATGATTGTTACCTCGCCACCAACACAACAGGGACTTGGTGCTCCTGGATGTGTAAGACACATGAGTGCCTTCTTGCTGCACTACCTGCAACATGACCCTCAGATTGTCAGAATTCGAAGTAATCCTGACTACTGGGTTGCCACACTCTTAGACCTCCCACATTCTTCGATCAACCTTTACATTTTAATAAAGAACAAAAAAATGGTCATTTTTGACATGATAAGCATTAGCAGGTTATTAGAAACTGAAATCAAACAGTTTTCAACTCAAAATTTTATTCTAGGTGATGTTACATTTGCACATAGGACCCCTTGTTCGTAAGGAGCTTCTGAACTGTCTCATCCATTGAATTTGTCAGGTTTTGGATGGTTTCTGCTTCAATTGTTTTGCATGAGGACAGAATACCCTCCCAGAGCTGTTGCTTAGATGTGAACTGCCTCCCGCCATCATAGACACTCCTTTTGATGATGCTCCAGAGGTTCTGAATGGGGTTGAGGTCAGGGGAGCATGGGGGTCACACCATAAGTTTGTCCCCTTTTATGCCCATATCAGCCAGAGATGCAGATGTGTTATGTGCAGCATGAGACGATGCATTATTATGCATGAAAATGATCTTGCTGTGGAATACACGGTTCTTCTTCTTGAACCATGGCTGGAAGTGTTGTTTGAGAAACTCCACATACATTATAGAGTTCATCTTTACCCCTTCAGGGATCCTAAAGGGGCCGACAATCTCTCTCCCCTTGATTCCAGCCCAAAACATTACTCCTCCTCCTCCTTGTTGGCGCTGTAGCCGTGTTTGCGTGGGGTGTCCATCAACCAGCCATCCTCCACTCCATCCATCTGGACCATCGAGCGTTGCACGGCACTCATCGGTGAACAAATCAGTTTTGAAGTCAGTCTTCATGTATTGTTTGGCACACTGGAGCCGATTCTGCTTGTGTGCAGTGGATAGAGGAGGTCGACTGGATGGCTTACGCAGAGCTGCAAACCTCTGAAGGACTCTTCATCTTGCTGTTCGGGGGACGGAGACACCAGCAGCTTCAAAAACTTGTCTGCTGCTATGACAAGACTTTTATGCTGCTGCTCTTTTAACCTGACGTAATTGCCTGTAGGAAAGAGTCCTCAATTTTACCTTATCAGCACGCACACGTGTGTACTGTGAATCAGCTACATACTTCTTGATTGTGCCATGATCAGGATGAAGTGTGTTGGCAATGTTGATTGTAGTCATGCCTTGACCTAAACACTCCACAATTTTTTGCTTCTCAGCAGCCGACACATCCTTTTTCTTTCCCATTTTGGCAGAAAATGTAGTCTGCTTAATAATGTGGGACAGCCTTCTTAAGGAGTCTTGCCTTTCATTGGACACACCTGCCAAACTAATTAGCACAGGTGTCTGCAATTGCTTACAGTGATATAAAGAGCCCTGACACACATCACCATCAATGAGTTTAACTGACAAACAAACAAATTCTTCCCTTATCACTCCTAAACACTTTTTGCATAATAATTTGGAACACAGTGTACATGTGCTTTTCCACAAAACACCAGTGGTTCACTTTGTGAATCTTAAAGTTCTAACTTGCCAACCGTGGTTTGTATGGAGTTGTTCAATAAAGGGCCCAAAATTAAGATAACATAGACGGGAGAGGTCTCTATGAATAGGAATTCCTAAGTATTTGATACCCTGTGAGGGCCAGGCAAAGGGAAAGTTGGACTGGATGGAATCCTGTATGGATTTGGGGAGGGAGACATCGAGGGCCTCAGACTTCGCTGCATTGATTTTATAATTTGACCATGTAACAAAGTGATCTATTTCAGCCACAACAGCAGGGATGGATATATGTGATTGAGTGATATATACTAGGACATCATCAGCAAATGAAGAGCACTTGTACTCGGTGCCTCCCACCTCAATCCACCTAATATTGGGGTTATGGCGAATTGATGAGAGCAGGTGCTCCGTCACTAGGATGTATAAGAGAGGGGAAAGAGGACATCCCTGCCTTGTCCCATTGGTGATTATGAAAGGTGATGAAAATGTTCTGACGCGCCCCCTGGGCCTTGGGACACCCGGAGCCGGACCCTTTTTGGTGGATGCTGGTGGTTGTAGTCTCCGTGGCGGTGACCCGGTTCCGTGGCTCAGGGCGGTCAAACTAGTGGTGGAACTATTTATGTGGTTTTGATGTTTAAATGTCCGACTATGCCACTCGTGGATTTCGGTCAAAGTGAACCGCCGCTGCAGAGACAACTGATCCCACACTTGGACACTCCGAAGAGCTGTTCACTTTTCCATTTAGAGATTGGGGCCTCTCGCCTGTCCACTTGAATCGGGGCAAGAGGATATCGCATGTAGCGATGCCCAAATATTTGAGCAGCCACGGTCACAAGAAGGTGATGGTGGGCCATTAAGCCTCTGTCCCCTGATGACGCCAGTTAGGCGAAACATGTCGGGGAGGCTTTAATTTTGGATTTTATGAGAAGGCATAGGCAGTGTTAACATGAGATAGGTGGTCCGCGGCCACTAATACATGATAATGAGAATTGGTCGGATAACCACATAGTGGAAAAGCAATATTGCAGATTACAATATCCGACCCCACTCTGCTGCCTGTACCTATGCAAATATTTTAATACTCACTATCCTTGGAAGAGTTATATACTTTAATAAAAGTTAAGTTTTAAGGGCTTTAGTTTGGTGTTCTAGTTGCCAACTAGGCAAAATATTGTTAATGTTATTACCCCTACGCTGTCTTTAGGTTGAACAGTGTTGGTTAACTGATCCCACACTTGGACACTCCGAAGAGCTGTTCACTTTTCCATTTATAGATTGGGGCCTCTCGCCTGGTCCACTTGAAGCTGGGCAAGAGGATATCGCATGTAGCGATGCCCAAATATTTGAGCAGCCACGGTCACAAGAAGGCAATGGTGGGAAACTGTCACAAGAGGTAGATGATGATGAGACACAATTGCCAGAAAGTCAGGAGGAGGACCAGAATGCAGAAGTGGAAGATGAGGTGGTGGACGATGAAGTCACTGACCCAACCTGGCAAGGTAACATGCAGAGTGAGGACAGCAGCATACAGGGAGAGGGAGGCGTAGCACAACAAAAGGTAGGAACAAGCAGTGTGGTGGCCGCAGACAGAAGGCGGTCAAACGTTCCCCGTAACATCAACACAATGGAAGTTTCCAGTACAACTGTTAGGTCTTCCCGAGTCTGGTTGGTTTTTAAAGACTTTGCCGATAACCCCAAAAAGGCCATTTTCACCACCTGCCAGGCCAGCATCAGCAGGGGTAGCAAAACTAGCAGCCTGACCACCACCAGCATGATCAGGCACATGACAGCAAAGCACCTGACTAAGTGGGCCAAACTCCAGGGTCCAGAAACAGTGTCTGCGGGTGAGACCACTGCTTGTTCTGCTGTTGTGCATGCACGCCAATCCCCTGTCCATGGTGCATGCCAAGATGCCTCCCGCCCTGCACCTGTCGTTGAACACTCTCAACTAGCAACATCAGCAAGAACGTTCACGTCCTTGTCCCAGCGCAGCGTTCAGTTGTCTTTACCCCAGTCCTTGGAACGCAAGTGCAAATATGCAGCTAACGCCCCAAAGTCCACAATTTAAATTCACAAATTTCTCAAATGCTTGCTCTCGAAATGTTGCCTTTTAGGCTCGTGGAGATGGAAGCTTTCCGCAACCTGATGGCGGCGGTCATCCCTCGGTACTCGGTCCCTAGCCATCACTATTTTTCCCGGTGTGCTGTCCCCACATTACACAAGCACGTGTACCACAACATTAGCCATGCCCTCAACAATGCAGTTACTGGGAAAGTCCACCTAACCACGGACACGTGGACAAGTGCTTGTGGGCAGGGACGGTACATCACGCTGACGGCACACTGGGTTAACATAGTGGAAACCGGGACCCAATCAGACCATAGGATGGAACACGTCCTCCCGACGCCAAGGATTGTTGGTCAGTTAGGGTTGCCCCAACATTCTACAGCTCCTGCATCTCATCCTCCTCCTCTTCAGCTTCCATTTCCAAAACGACACATCAGTCACAAGCTGGAAGCACTGCAGCACTGCCTCGGCCAAGCGGCAACAGGCTGTGCTGAAGCTAATATGCTTAGGTGACAAACCACACAATGCTGAAGAGTTGTGGACAGCTCTGAAAGAGCAGGCAGATCTGTGGCTGACACCGCTGAGCCTACAGCCTGGCATGGCCATGTGTGACAATGGCCAGAATCTGGTGGCGGCTCTGAGGTGAGGCGAGCTCACACACATACCATGCCTGGCCCATGTGCTTAACCCCGTGGTTCAGCGGTTTCTCAAAACCTACCCGGATCTGTCGGATCTGCTTGTCAAAGTACGCCGCCTGTGCGCCCATGTTAGATAGTCAGCTACAGCTTCTGCCGCCCTTGCCGTGTTTCAGTAGCATTTGCAAATTCTCGCTCACTGACTGGTGTGTGATGTCCCCACGCTTTGGAACTCTACATTGCAGATGTTGGGAAGGATCTGTGAGCAGAAGAGGGCAGTTGCTGACTACCTGCATCAAGAAGGCCATCGACATTCAGGTCAGACTCCACAAATAAAATCTCAGGAGTGGACTTGGATGTCAGACATCTGTACCTTCCTCCAAATCTTTGAAGAATCCACCAAGAAGGTGAGCGGCGATGATGCCATAATTAGTGTCACCATCCCGCTTCTCTGACTTCTGAAACGTTCTCTGCTCTCCAGTAAAGAGGATGCATTGCAGGTGGAGCACAATCAGATGGATTAAGGAACCATACAGGGTGATTACACACAGCCCAGACTCATCTCATACCAATGAGGATTGGGTGACAATGAGAAAGAGAAGGAGGAGGAGGAGGAGGAACAGGAGCTAGATTCTTGCGCTAAAGACGGTATTACATGAACAACTGTCATATCGTCTGACCAGCGTGGGTGGCCTGAGGACAGGGATGAAGAGGAAGAGGAGGAGGAGAGCATGGTCAGTCGTCCTCTTGGTGAGGACATGAAAGTCTTGCCTCTTTGCAGTCTGGCACACATGGCTGAGTTTATATTACGCTGCCTTTCCCGTGACCTTCGCATTGTCCAAATTTTGTGTGACAGTCATTTCTGGTTGGTGACGCTTGTAGACCCACGCTACAGGGAATACTTTCTGTCTCTTGTTCCCTTGCAGGACAGGCCTAATAAAATGGGGCAGTACGAGAAGGCCCTTGTTGCAGAACAATAAAAAAAATTACCATCTGAAAAAGATGAAGGCAGAGGTCACAGTTCGTTGGACAACCAAGGAGTACAGCCGAGAGAGCCACAAATGCAATCGAGCAGATGCAAGAGAGCACTTTAAAAGTCCTGGGACAGTTTTCTCAGCCCCTCCCATCACACAGGCCCTGAGGCTCCTGGTATTCTCACAAGGAGTACAAAGTTTCAGAAGATGGTGAGGGAGTACCTTGCTGACTGTTCCAATGTCCTCCATGATTCCTCTGCACCTTATAATTATTGGGTATCCAAGCTGGACACGTGGCATGAACTGGCTCTCTCTATGCCTTGGAGGTCCTGGCCTGCCCTGCCACTAGCGCTTTGTCAGAGCGGGTTTTTAGTGCCGCTGTTGGAATTATAACCGATAGGCTTATCAGCCTGTCAACTGAAAATGCTGACAGGATGACTCTTATAAAAATGAACGAGGGCTGGAATGGACCAGACTTCTCAACACCATCAAATGATAGCAGTGTAACATAAACTCAAATGCAATGTATTTTTTTGGGGAAGTCTAACTCTATTCTCATGCAACTCTGTCTTCACTGCATAGGCAAACACTATGGGAGACCCACTTCCTAATAGTGGGAACATTGTTTTTAGGAGGCTCTCTGACCTCTTTGTCTCTTGCAAGGGGCATTTGAGTGCCTCCAAATTTTTGGCAGCCCTTGCAGTCACGGCATATGCAATAACAGTATAGGAGACTCACTCGTTAATAATGGGAACAACAAAGCATAGCCGGCTGATGGCTCTCTAACAATAGCGAGGGCAGACTGTAAGCCCTTTAAGAATAGTAAGGGCCGGCTAACGGCCCTATAAAAATAGGCTTTGTGACTTTCAGAGTCCCTCCATCATAAATGAAACAGGATGTGTCTGATGATGTGTCACACACCACATGGCCAGATAAGGTTGTAAAATGTTAAAATGACATTTCCAGGTGAATGAATTTGTTTTAAAAAATAGCGTAAAAAAAAAACACACAGTAGGATCTTTCTTTAGTATAAAAACCAGAGTCGCCAATGTAACCTCAGTGAAATCACATTGTTCAGCTCCTGCACCTCCGCCTCCAGTTCAGCCTCCATCTCCGAAATGACCACATAAGTCATAAGTTGAAAGCACTGCAGCACTGCCTTGGCCAAGCGGCAACAGACTGTGCTGAACATAACATATTTAATGCTTAGGTGACAAACAGCCCATCGCTACAGAGTTGTTGAATGCTGTAACACAGCAGACTGATCTGTGGCTCTCACCGCTGAACATACAGCCAGGCATGGTCGTGTGTGACAATGGGCAGAACCTCGTGATGGATAAATGACAGCCGGAGGAGATACGGTTTCCCAAAAGTCAGTCCTTTCACCAAGCTAAAAAATATGGCTGTGGTGAAATACAACTCACCGACAAGCTGTGGACTGGCTCCATACCATCCCTGGCCACATTCACTTGACCAGGTGTTTGTGGATAGGCGGTCCTTTCCAGTACGTCCACTGGGGAAGGCACGGGTAATGTTGTGGGACCCTTGCTTGTGGTAGGCGGAGACGAAACCCGGAGAAATAGTGGCGGCTGGGGACTGAGCATGGACACCCGGCCGCCGCCATGAGGTTGTGGACAGCTTTTGCCTCCACAACCCTAAAAGTCCACATTTCAAGTGAAAGCAGCTTAAGAGGACTTCCTGGGTGAAATGACAGCTGGAGTAGATACGGTTTCCCAAAAGTCAGTTCTTTCACTGAGCTAAAAAATATGGCTGGTAGAAGGCAAGCAGATTCCCACAGAAAAGTAGCAGCAGTAATGTTCAGGCACCCGTGCTTGTAGAATGCGGAGACGATACCGGGCGAAATAGTGGTGGCCGGCATGAGGTTGTGAAAAGCCTCCGCCTCCACGAGCCTAAAAGGCCACATTTCAAGTGTTAGTAGCTTTAGAGGACTTCCTGGGAGAAATGAAAGCTGGAGTAGATACGGTTTCCCAAAAGTCAGTTCTTTCACCGAGCTAAAAAATATGGCTGTGGTGAAATACAACTCACCGACAAGCTGTGGACTGACTCCATTCCGTCCCTAGCCACATTCACTTGTCCACGTATTTGTGGTTCAGCGGTCCTTCCCAGTAAGTGCACTGGGGAGGGCACGGGTTATGTTGTAGGACCCGTGCTTGTGGAAGGTGGAGACGACACCAGGACAAATAGTGCCAGCTGGGGACCGAGTATGGACACCCGGCCGCCACCGCCATGAGATTTTGAAAAGCTTCTGCCTCCAAGAGCCTAAAAGGCCATATTTCAAGTGTAAGCAGCTGCCCAGAAATCTGGCAGTTTAATATTGTGGCCTGTGGGCGGGTGGGTGGCTAGCTGCATACTTGCGCTTGCATTCCAAGTAACAGAAAACTAAGCAGATGGTGGCCTCTATCATTATCACGAGTCCTCCACTCGGCACTATGAACTCTCCTAATAGAGAAGCACGGCCCCACCGGAGGAGTCTGCGGTTTTTGGGTGGGCCTGTCCAACCCTGCCGAGAAGAAGCCCTGGTTAAGAAATGTGTTTGAGAAGGTTCCTGGACACTCTATGGCTGCATTTTCAATGTGGACTGGCTCCATACCGTCCCTAGTCACATTTACCTGTCCATGTGTTTGTGGTTAGGCGATACTTCCCACCTAAGTGCATTGGGGAGGGCACGGGTAATGTTGTGGGACCCGTGCTTGTGGAAGGTGGAGACTACACCGGGAGAAATAGTAGCGGCTGGGGACCGAGTATGGACACCCGGCCGCCGCTGCTATGAGGTTGTGGAAAGCTTCCACCTCCACGAGCCTAAAAAGCCACATTTCAAGTACAAGCAGCTGTCAAAAAGTTGGCAGTATAGTATTGCAGCCTCGAGGTGGGTGGGTGGCTGGCTACATACTTGTGCTTGCATTCCAAGGAATGGGGTAAGGACAACTGAACGCTGTGCTGGGCCAAGGACGTGGACGGTGATTGTTGAAAGTCTGCAGGTGCATTGCGGGAGGCATCTTCGCATGCGCCAAGGATCACTTATGATGGGCACACTTTTAGGTAGTGACCTGGGAGTCAGAAATGCTTCCAGGGGTCTTCCCCTTTCTGTTTCCATGTCTTTTGAGCACTCTATGCATGTTTCTGATGTGTTATACCCATGGCCAGATAAGGTTGTAAAATGTTAAAATGACATTTCCCAGTGAATGCATTTGTCTTGGTTGAAAGCAATGGAAAAGTGCAAAAACTCATCAAAAACGCTACGTGTAAACATAGCTCAAGGTGAGGAGGAGCATTTTTCTTTTTAGTTATTTATTTTGCCTTATATGCAAGTCATTACCCTGGAAAGGATGTTCTTTAACATATTTCCCATTTTGGTTTTGTTTTTGCATGTTTTATTGTGAGTCCGTAAAAGTGGCATAATACTAGAGATGAGCGGTGTTCGACTTGAACTGTTCGCCAATCTCAAATTAGAGCTGTTTTGGGCGGTGCTCGAGCCGTTCGGCGACCACGAACGATTTGAAAAAAATTCGGCTGTTCGAGGTTATGTTCGATAACTGTTCGGGCACCAAAATCATAACTGGATTTTTTCTCAGTAATGATGAAAATTAATGTTAATACGCAGTTTGAGTGTACAGCGGGGCGGGGGGAGGGGCAGGGGATGGATCTCTGCAGGAATAATGAAGATCTCCATTTTTTTTTTCTCTTTCCCGCATTTACAGTGGGGAGGTGCAATCTGTCAGCCTATCAGCAGCGCACACACGGCGCGAAGTGCTTTTTTTCACACAAGCAAGGGCATGCCTATAAGACCCAGCCATTTTCCCCGTCGCCACCATTTTCTCACTGCTGCAGCTGCGTGTTAGACGGCACCGCTTTTGCTGTGTGCGCTATACCTTGTTAATTTCAAGCCAATTTTCGCACAAATCTACAGATAGCTTGGGAGTAGGGCATAGTTGTGATTGCAGTCCTTTTAAGGACTAGGTTACAGCATTTCCTACGACTTTTATCAGACAGGTCTGTGCTCTTAAATAGATAGGTTGGGAGTAGTGTTGAGCGAACATGCTTGACACTGCTCGGTACTCGCCCGAGCATCACGCTACTCGGGATGTTCGGCGAGCACCGAGCATTTCCGGGTTACTCGGCCGGGAGCTCGGGTCTCTGCCCTGCATGTTTGGCGCTCTTTACAGAGCCAATGAACATGCAGGGATTGCCAGCCAGTCACTGTAATGCCGCAGCCATGTTGTTTGTGGGCATTACAGTGATTGGCTGGCCGCACAGCATCACCTCGAGTATTTAAAACCGGGCGCCGCCATCTTGGACACAGTCGCTCCAGATCAGACAGTGTAGGGACAGCGCTGCTAATTTAGGGAGAGATATATCCTGCAAAATAGTTAGTGTAGGGTCTGTAAAGGCTGCAAGATCAAACAAACAGTCCTACTCAGGACTAATATCCATCCCAGGTATATCAGGCATGCAGGCAGGCAGGCTGTATAGGAGATGCAGTGGTTATACCAGCAAACGCTGCATTACAGTCCTGTGTGCTGCTCCTGTTGCTGAAATTGCTGGACTTAGCTCCAGGTCCCGGGGGCGAGGAAAAATCCTTTTTTTTTAATCTAAATCCTCTTTTTTTTTTCCTCCTTCACAATGTACAAATACCCATCTTATTAACCTTTTGGTACCCCCCCCCCCCAAAAAAAAAGTGTGCCTCTGATTTTTCAGACACAAATATATCTGTTGAAAATAGTCTGGTGTAGACCAGAGAAATAGAAGTGTGGTTTTGCAGTTCTATGGGCCATTTGTATCTAAAAAAAACAGTTTGAGTGTGTCGCTCACTGTTCAGCCGCAAATATATATATGTTTTAAAAAGCCTGGTATACACCAGTAAATTATTACTGTGGTTTTGATGTTCCACGGTAAAACATCTCTATTATCCTGTTTTTGGCATTTTTTGCTGTATAAAAATAATAAGTGTCTCCCTGATTTTTCAGACACCAATATATCTGTTGAAAATAGTCTGGTGTAGGCCAGAGAGACAGAAGTGTGCTTTTGCTGTTCCACGGTAAAAAATCTCTATTATCCTGCTTTTTGCATTTTTTGCTGTAAAAAAAAAAAAATAGTGTCTCCCTGATTTTTCAGACACAAATATATCTGTTGAAAATAGTCTGGTGTAGGCCTGAGAAATACAAGTGTGGTTTTGCAGTTCCACGGTACAAACCTCTGTATTATCCACTTTTGGGCCATTTGTATCTAAAAAAAACAGTGTGTCGCTCACTGTTCAGCCGCAAATATATATATATTTTAAAAAGCCTGGTATACACCAGTAAATTATTACTGTGGTTTTGATGTTCCACGGTAAAACATCTCTATTATCCTATTTTTGGCATTTTTTGCTGTATAAAAACAATAATAGTGTCTCCCTGATTTCTCAGACACAAATATATCTGTTGAAAATAGTCTGGTGTAGGCCCGACATCCCAGTGTGGTTGCGCAGTTCCACGGGTCAAATCGCTGTACTATCCAGTTTTGGGCCTTTGGTATCTAAAAAAAAGCAGTTTGAGTGTGTCGCTCACTATTCAGCCGCAAATATCTCTATTTAAAAAAGTGTGGTATACCCCAGTAAACAATAACTGTGGTTTTCCTCTTCCACGGTTCTAATCTACTCTTTATTACCCTTTTTCCATTGATAGTGCAAGTGTAAGCTATTTTACTTCATTTACAATGGGCAAGGCGCGTGGCAAGGGATGTGGAAGTGGACGTTCTGGTGATGGTTCGAGCAGAGGACGGGGCCGTGGCCAAGGTGAAAATGTGCCACAACCAACAGCCACATCTTCTCGCTCCCACTTCTTGACCGAATTACTAGGGAAGCACAGAACAACACCAGTATTGAGAACTGATCAGTGTGAACAGGTTATTAATTGGATAGCAGACAATACTTCCAGTTACCTGGGCACCACCACCTCCAGTCTGTCTTCCACACGGTCAACTCATAGTAGCCGTGAGTCTCGACCGCATACTCCTCCTCACCCTGATGCTCCTTCCTCCCACCATGCCGAGTGTCGTCAGACAGCAAGTGATCCCACACTTGGACACTCTGAAGAGCCGTTCACTGGTCCATTTCCATATTTGGGCCCCTCGCCTGATACGCTTGAAGTGGTGGAAGAGGAGATCCCATGTTGCGATGCCCAAATATTTGAACAGCCACGGCCACAGGAAGTCGACGTTGGCAATCTGTCACAAGAGGTGGACGATGACGATACACAATTGCCAGGAAGTGAGGAGGAGGATCGTGGTGCGCAAGTGGAAGAGGAGGAGGTGGTGGATGATCTAGTAACTGTCCCAACGTGGAAGGAGGACATGAAGAGTGAGGCCAGCAGCACACAGGGGGAGGGAGGCAGAGTACCCCAACAGGCAGGAAGAAGCAGTGTGGTGGCCGCAGACAGAAGGCAGGCAACCGTTCCCCGTAACACCAACACGAGGGACGTTGCCAGTACAAGCGGTAGGTCTTCCAGAGTCTGGAATTTTTTTAAAGACTCTGCTGATAACCCCAAAAAGGCCATATGTTCCACCTGCCGTGTCAGCATCAGCAGGGGTGACAAAACTACCAGCCTGACCACCACCAGCATGATCAGGCACATGGCAGCAGAGCACCCGACTTTGTGGGGCGAAACCCAGGGTCCACGACCAGTGTCAGCGGGTGTCACCACTGCTTCTTCCACTGTTGTGCGTGCAATAGAACCCCCTGTTGTGTGTGCAAGGCAATCCCCTGTCCATACTGCATGTAAAGATGCACCCTCCTCTCAGTCTTCACTTGTTATGGCAGTTTCTCAAGAAACAGCATCAACGTCCACGTCCACGTCCCACCGCAGCGTTCAATTGTCCATATCCCAGACCTTTGAATGAAAGCGGAAATTCGCAGCTAACGCCCCACAGGCCACAGTCCTAAATTCGCACATTTCACGACTGCTTGCATTGGAAATGCTGCCTTTTAGGCTAGTGGAGACGGAATCCTTCCGCAATCTTATGGCGGTGGCCGTCCCTCGGTACTTGGTCCCCAGCCGACACTATTTTGCCCGGTGTACCATCCCCGCACTACACAAGCACGTGTCCCAAAGCATCTGCCGTGCCTTCAACAACGCAGTTACTGGGAGAGTCCACCTGACAACGGACACGTGGACAAGTGCTTGTGGCCAGGGACGGTACATCTCTCTGACGGCACACTGGGTAAACATAGTGGAAGCCGGGACCCAGTCGGACCTTGGGACGGAACACATCCTCCCCACACCGAGGATTGAGGGCCCTATGTCAGTCAGAGTTGCCCCCACAGTGTGCAGCTCCTGCGCATCCTCCTCCTCCTCCTCATGTTCAGCCTCCATCTCAGATATCACCGTATCAGTTACAAGCTGGAAGCATTGCAGTACTGCCTCCGCCAAGCGGCAACAGGCTGTGCTGAAACTCATAAGCTTAGGTGATAAACCTCACACTGCTTGTGAGTAGAGATGAGCGTTGTTCTACTTGAACTGTTCGCCAATCTCAAATTCGAGCTGTTTTGGGCGGTGTTCGAGCCGTTCGGCGAACACGAACAATTTGAGAAAAATTCGGCTGTTCGAGGTTATGTTCGATAACTGTTCGTGCACCAAAATCATAACTGGATTTTTTCTCAGTAATGATGAAAATTAATGTTAATACGCAGTTTGAGTGTACAGCGGGGTGGGGGGAGGTGCAGGGGATGGATCTCTGCAGGAACAATGAAGATCTCCATTTTTTTTTCTCTTTCCCGCATTTACAGTGGGGAGGTGCAATCTGTCAGCCTATCAGCAGCGCACACACGGAGCGAAGTGCTTTTTTTCACACAAGCAAGGGCATGTGTCATTGGCAGTGTATGTCACATGTCCTTGCCCTATAAGACCAAGCCATTTTCCCCGTCGCCACCATTTTCTCACTGCTGCAGCTGCGTGTTAGACGGCACCGCTGTTGCTGTGTGCGCTATACCTTGTTAATTTCAAGCCAATTTTCGCACAAATATACAGATAGCTTGGGAGTAGGGAATAGTTGTGATTGCAGTCCTTTTAAGGACTAGGTTACAGCATTTCCTACGACTTTTATAAGGCAGGTCTGTGCTCTTAAATAGATAGGTTGTGGGAGTAAAGACTAATTGTAATTGGAGTCCTTTTCAGGACTAGGTTACATCAGTTCCTATCAGTTTTTGCCAGGCAGGTCTGTGCCAGTGCTGTGCAAGTTTTTTTCACAGCATTTGGCTGAATCTAGCAAAGCTAATCCTTTTTGGCCTATTGCAGAGTGTGTTAGTCAGTGGAGTAGCCTATCTGTGTTGCAAGATATACCACCTGTGTATAGAATACCAATTTTTTTACTGCACCTAGTGAAGTAAAATCTTTTGGGCATAGCATCATTCTATTAGTCCATCTATACTGACCTCCATCAGGTTGCAAACTGAATCTAATTTTTTTCTGCATCTAGCTCTGAAAAAATATTTGGCCTTCTAGCAGTGTGTCGGACTTTCTCTATTAGTCCATCTATACTGACCTCCATCAGGTTGCAAATTAAAAATAATTTTTTTCTGCATCTACAGTACCTCTGAAAAAATATTTGGGCTTCTAGCTGTGTGTGGGACTTGTTGTATTAGTCCATCTATACTGACCTCCATCAGGTTGCAAACTGAATATATTTTTTTCTGCATCTACCTCTGAAAAAATATTGGGCTTCTAGCTGTGTGTGGGTCTTGTTCTATTAATCCATCTATACAGACCTCCATCAGGTTGCAAACTGAATATAATTTTTTTCTGCATCTAGCTCTGAAAAAATATTTGGCCTTCTAGTAGTGTGTGGGACTTTCTCTGTTAGTCCATCTATACTGACCTCCATCAGGTTGCAAACTGAATATATTTTTTTCTGCATCTACCTCTGAAAAAATATTGGGCTTCTAGCTGTGTGTGGGTCTTGTTCTATTAATCCATCTATACAGACCTCCATCAGGTTGCAAATTGAATATAATTTTTTTCTGCATCTAGCTCTGAAAAAATATTTGGCCTTCTAGCAGTGTGTGGGACTTGTTCTATTAGTCCACCTATACTGACCTCCATCAGGTTGCAAATTCAAAATAATTCTTTGTATGCATCTAGCTCTGAAAAAATATTTGGCCTTCTAGCAGTGTGTGGGACTTTCTCTATTAGTCCATCTATACTGACCTCCATCAGGTTGCAAACTGAATCTAATTTTTTTCTGCATCTAGCTCTGAAAAAATATTTGGCCTTCTAGCAGTGTGTCGGACTTTCTCTATTAGTCCATCTATACTGACCTCCATCAGGTTGCAAATTAAAAATAATTTTTATCTGCATCTACAGTACCTCTGAAAAAATATTTGGGCTTCTAGCTGTGTGTGGGACTTGATGTATTAGTCCATCTATACTGACCTCCATCAGGTTGCAAACTGAATATATTTTTTTCTGCATCTACCTCTGAAAAAATATTGGGCTTCTAGCTGTGTGTGGGTCTTGTTCTATTAATCCATCTATACAGACCTCCATCAGGTTGCAAACTGAATATAATTTTTTTCTGCATCTACCTCTGAAAAAATATTGGGCTTCTAGCTGTGTATGGGACTTGTTGTATTAGTCCATCTATACTGACCTCCATCAGGTTGCAAACTGAATATATTTTTTTCTGCATCTACCTCTGAAAAAATATTGGGCTTCTAGCTGTGTGTGGGACTTGTTCTATTAATCCATCTATACAGACCTCCATCAGGTTGCAAACTGAATAAATTTTTTTCTGCATCTACCTCTGAAAAAATATTGGGCTTCTAGCTGTGTGTGGGACTTGTTGTATTAGTCCATCTATACTGACCTCCGTCAGGTTGCAAATTGAATATATTTTTTTTCTGCATCTAACCCAGCCAATAATTTTGGCCTAATACCACAGTTTGGCCACTCAGCTCTGCTCGGTTACCATCCATTGTTATTTTGTGCAAACAACTCCAGAGTTGTGAATTAGTTAACCACCAAAATGAGTGGAAAAAGGCCTGCTGCTGGTGGAAAGGGGAATAGGCGTGTTGGGAAGGGGAAAAAAGGTTGTGTCCGTGGGGTAGGTGTTAAAGCAACAGTAACATCTGCAGAAGAAAGACCATCTTCCAGCCAAACTAAAATGTCTACTTCTTTTAGCGGACAATGTGATAAGATCCCTTTCTTACAGCCATGCCAATCGCTACAAATTCCAGATGAGGCACAAAAACAGCAGGTGCTTCAACGGATATCAAGTGCTCCTTTAAGTGGGCTCTCCTCCACATCAACTTCAACATCACAAATACTCCAGTCCTCAAAGGTGTCACCCAAATCGCACTTGCTTCCTCACAGCTCCCAAATCTCCAGCTGCCCGTCTGAGTATGAGGTAGAACAGATGGTTGAGTCTGCAGAGCTGTTTACTCATACTATAGCCTGGGAATCAGAGGTCGACTCCAGCGCTTCTGTGAATCCAGACGAGGAAATGATCTGCACTGATGCCCAGAATCTTTATGAGTCGGATCCAGGACCAGACGCAGAAGGTTCTGACCATAATGTAGACCCTCATTACCAAACTGTAACTCCTGTTGGTGGAGACAATGAGGAAGACGATGATAAGACTCAAATACCTGATTGGAGCGACAACTTTAGTTTTTTGTCAGGGCAGGAACAGGTTGGCTCTGAGGACGACGGGTGTGATAACACACAGGGTGATGATGATGAGGTTGGAGATCCCACTTACTGTCAACCCACAGTCAGCCAAGAGATGAGGTCAGCAGAGGAGGTGGAGGAAGATGCTAGTGACAACGAGGTCAGGTTGCGCCTTCCTGGACAGAGACGTAGTGCTGGAAGCACATCAACAACTGCATCCTCAAACACAACTCTGCCTCTCACCACAAGTCGTGGTGGCTCTTCAGGTCGCATGGGTGCTAAGCCTTGCATAGCCTGGGCATTTTTTCAGATCGATAAAGATGACCCAACTCGTGTTATCTGTAACATTTGTCAGCAAAAGCTAAGTAGAGGCCAAAAAATACATAGTTTGAGTACTTCATGCATGAACCGGCACATGGACATGAAGCATAAGTTGCAGTGGGAAGCTCAGTGTGCTACAATGCGGCCTAGCCGGCCGGGCCAACCACCGTCTGCCATATCTTGTGCATCCGCGGCCTCTTCATCCTCTGTGACTGGGGGGACAGCAGTCACACCTGTTTTGGGGCGCAGACCTGCCACCTCTTTACCCGCTACAGCCAGCGTGATTGGCAGGTCATCATTTTCTTTGGAGGTGGTAACACCAGCTGGTGTTGAGCGCTGTCCGACATCGATAGCACCACCTTTGGATCAAGGCAACCTAACATGTCCGCCTGCATCTTCCTCACAGACCGGCAGTTTGCCGGGGACACCCTTATCAACCCCGTCTAAGCACAATAGCCAGCCCTCGGTCCCTCAGATGTGGACAAGTAAAAGACCATTTCCTCCTAGCCATGAGAAAGCTAAGAGGTTGAATTTCACCATCTGCAAGCTCTTGGCTACAGAAATGCTGCCTTTCCGCCTGGTGGACACAGAGGATTTTCGAGACCTTATGTCCGTCGCAGTGCCCCAGTACCAGATGCCCAGTCGGCACTACTTCTCAAAGAAAGGTGTGCCTGCGCTCCACCATCATGTCGCACACAACATCACCGCTTCTTTGAGAAACTGTGTGTGTGACAGGGTGCATTTCACCACAGACAATTGGACGAGTAGGCATGGACAGGGGCGTTACATGTCGCTGACTGGGCACTGGGTAACTATGGTGACAGCAGGACAAGGGGCTGCTGTCCAAGTCTTGCCGTCCCCACGAGTTGTGCGTCAATCCTCTTTATGTCAAAGTTCTTCCACTGCTTCTGCCTCCTCAACCTCCTCTCGGTCTTCCACCTGCACCCAAAGCCTGTCTGGTCATGCCACAAGCTTTCTAACTGTGCAGAAGGGATCCTGCACACCTCCTTACTATGCTGGCAGTAGGGCTCAACGTCATCAGGCGGTTTTTCTTTGAAATGTCTGGGAAATGTGAGTCACACAGCTGAGGAGTTGTGGTCAGCTCTGGAGAACCAATTTCATGAATGGCTGTCTCCACTGGACCTGAAACCAGGGAAGGCCGTGTGCGACAATGCTGCAAACCTGGGTGCGGCCCTTCGCCGGGGCAATGTCACACACGTGCCTTGTATGGCTCACGTGTTGAACCTGGTTGTCCAGCATTTTTAGCCCACTATCCCAGACTAGATGGCCTTCTGCAGAGGGCACGGTCGCTGTGTGCTCACTTCCGCCGTTCGCATCCCGCAGCTCAGCGACTTACATCTCTACAGAAGTCGTTGGGCCTGCCACTTCACCGGCTAAAATGCGATGTGCCTACCCGGTGGAATTCAACTCTGCACATGTTGCAGCGACTGTGGCAGCACCGACAAGCCCTGGTGCAATACGTTCTGACGTATAGCCTGGGCCAACGAGATCCAGAGGTGGGGCAAATCACGCTGGAGGAGTGGTATCAGATCAGGGACCTATGCACCCTTCTGCACAGTTTTGAAATGGCGACGAAGATGTTTAGTGCTGATGATGCCATTATCAGCATGACTATTCCGGTGATTTACATGCTGGAGCACATGTTAAACAGAATTCGGAGTCAGGTGGTGGCACAAGAGGAGGTGGAGGAAGTAGAGGAGGAGGAGTTGTATGCGGAAGGGCTAACATCTGCAAGGTCCAGACGGTCGGCAGCACCAAGGCGGCAGGCATGTGAGGGTGGGGGAGATGGTTTTACCAGGGCACATGGTAGCAGCCAAACTAGTGAGGAAGGTGCAGGAGCCCAGGAAGAAGTGGAGGACGAACTGATGGAAGACTCATCAGATGAGGGAGACCTTGATCACATTTCTGTTGTGCGAGGTTGGGGGGAGAGGACAGAGGAAGGAAGCATGATTGTTACCTCGCCACCAACACAACAGGGACTTGGTGCTCCTGGATGCGCAACACACATGAGTGCCTTCTTGCTGCACTACCTGCAACATGACCCTCGAATTGTGAGAATTAGAAATAATCCTGACTACTGGGTTGCCACACTGTTAGATACCCGGTACAAAAGTAAATTTGCCGAAATTATTCCTGCCATAGAAAGGGATGCACGCATGCAGGAGTATCAGCAGAGACTGTTGCAGAATCTTACATGTGCTTTTCCACAAAACACCAGTGGTGCACGTAGTGAATCTCACAGTTCCAACTTGCCAACCGTGGGACCGTCAAGTGTTCAGCACTCAAACCGTAACAGAACCAAAGTATCTGCTGGTAACATCAATTTTGCGGAATCATTTCACCACTTTTTTAGCCCATCCTTTGCAAGGCCACAGGAGACAAGGAGTCTGACACATAGTCAACGCCTAGAGACGATGGTACAGGAGTATCTCCAAGTAAACATTGAAGCCACGACTGTGTCACTGGACCCTTGCTCTTTTTGGGCTTCCAATCTGGATAAATGGCCGGAGCTAGCCACTTACGCCTTGGAGATCTTGTCATGCCCCGCAGCCAGCGTTCTGTCTGAACGTGTGTTCAGCGCTGCTGGTGGTGTGCTGACAGATAAGCGCACGCGGCTCTCCACTGATAATGTAGACAGACTCACGTTCATAAAGATGAACAAATCATGGATCCGAAACGACTTTTCTACCCCTGTGTCATCCTGGGGAGAGTAAAAGCTTGATGATTGGTTAAAATCACCCTACCAACCGTTTTAAGCTTTCAAATTACTAATCATGTTTATCTGTATCTTGACTGGAAAATAATTTGGGCTTTGTAGCAGTGTGCAGCACTGATCCTATTAGGCCATCTATAATAAGCTCCACCAGATTTAAAATTAAAAATAATTTTTAGCTGCATCTAGCCCGGAAAATAATTTTGGGGCTCCGAGATGCGCAAGACACATAAGTGCCTTCTTGCTGCACTACCTGCAGCATGACCCTCATATTGTCAGAATTCGAAGTAATCATGACTACTGGGTTGCCACACTCTTAGATCCCCCAAACTTTTCGATCAACCTTTTCATTTTAATAAAGACCAAAAAAATGTTCATTTTTGAAATAATAAGCATTAGCAGGTTGTTAGAAACTGAAATCAAACAGTTTTCAACTCAAAACTTTATTCTAGGTGATTTTACATTTTCACATAGGACCCCTTGTTCGAAAGGAGCTTCTGAACTCTCTCGTCCATTGAATTTGTCAGGTTTTGGATGGTTTCTGCTTCAATTGTTTTGCATGAGGACAGAATACCCTCCCAGAGCTGTTGCTTAGATGTGAACTGCCTCCCGCCATCATAGACACTCCTTTTAATGATGCTCCAAAGGTTCTGAATGGGGTAGAGGTCAGGGGAGCATGGGGGTCACACCATAAGTTTGTCCCCTTTTATGCCCATATCAGCCAGAGATGCAGATGTTTTATGTGCAGCATGAGATGGTACATTATCATGCAGAAAAATGATCTTGCTGTGAAATACACGGTTCTTCTTCTTGAACCATGGCAGGAAGTGCTGTTTGAGAAAATCCACATACATTATGGAGTTCATCTTTAACGCCTTCAGGGATCCTAAAGGGGCCGACAATCTCTCTCCCCATGATTCCAGCCCAAAACATTACTCCACCTCCTCCTTGTTGGCGCTGTAGCCGTGTTTGCGTGGGGTGTCCATCAACCAGCCATCCTCCACTCCATCCATCTGGACCATCGAGCGCTGCACGGCACTCATCCGTGAACAAAACAGTTTTGAAATCAGTCTTCATGTAATGTTTGGCCCACTGGAGCCGTTTCTGCTTGTGTGAAGTGGATAGAGGAGGTCGACAGGATGGCATATGCACAGCTGCAAACCTCTGAAGGACCCTGCATCTTGTTGTTCGGGGGACGTTGGAGGCACAAGCAGCTTCAAAAACTTGTCTGCTGCTATGACAAGGCTTTTTTGCCGCTGCTCTTTCAACCTGACGTAATTGCCTGTAGGAAAGAGTCCTCAATTTGCCCTTATCAGCACGCACACGTGTGTACTGTGAATCAGCTACATACTTCTTGATTGCCAAGACACTTCATCCTGATCATCGCACAATGGTGATTGTAGTCATGCCTTGACCTAAATACTCCACAATTTGTTGCTTCTCAGCAGCCGACACATCCTTTTTCTTTCCCATTTTGGCAGAAAATGTAGGCTGCTTAATAATGTGAGAGAGCCTTCTTAAGTAGTCTTGCCTTTCATTGGACACACCTGCCAAACTAATTAGCACAGGTGTCTGCAATTGCTTACAGTGATATAAAGAGCCCTGACACACATCACCATCAATGAGTTTAACTGACAAACAAACAAATTCTTCCCTTATCACTCCTAAACACTTTTTGCATAATAATTTGGAACGCAGTGTACATGTGCTTTTCCACAAAACACCAGTGGTTCAAGTAGTGAATCTTACAGTTCTAACTTGCCAACCGTGGTCTGTATGGAATTGTTCAATAAAGGGCCCATAATTAAGATAACATAGATGGGAGAGGTCTCTATGAATAGGAATTCCTAAGTATTTGATACCCTGTGAGGGCCAGGCAAAGGGAAAGTTGGACTGGATGGAATCCTATATGGATTTGGGGAGGGAGACATCGAGGGCCTCAGACTTCGCTGCATTGATTTTAAAATTTTACCATGTAACAAAGTGATCTATTTCAGCCATAACAGCAGGGATGGATATATGTGATTGAGTGATATATACTAGGACATCATCAGCAAATAGAGAGCACTTGTACTCGGTGCCTCCCACCTCAATCCACCTAATATTGGGGTTATGGCGAATTGATGAGAGCAGGTGCTCCGTCACTAGGATGTATAAGAGAGGGGACAGAGGACATCCCTGCCTTGTCCCATTGGTGATTGTGAAAGGTGATGAAAATGTTCTGACGCACCCCCTGGGCCTTGGGACACCCGGAGCCGGACCCTTTTTGGTGGATGCTGGTGGTTGTAGTCTTCGTGGCGGCGACCCGGTTCCGTGGCTCAGGGCGGTCAAACCAGTGGCGGAACTATTTATGTGGTTTTGATGTTTAAATGTCCAACTACGCCACCCTTGGATTGCGGTCAGAGTGAACCGCCGCTACAGGGCAGACCGCTGAGGCTGGTGTTGTGGGTGCAGCAGAGCGTAGCATAACTCCCAACGGGAGGAGTATAGCCTCAGGGCAGTGTATGCGGAGGATGGGGGTGATGGTGCAGGGCAGCAGCAGTAACGACACGGAGTCAGTGATGCAGTCCAGGGCCTTTACTCACAGTTCTTATTATCCAGACCACGTCTGCAGGTAACGGCTGCCCACGTCGTACTGTGCTCATCAGGTGAGGGGCTCAGACAACTCCCAGATAACTTTGGAGCACTTCACAGGACCCCCTTTGTGTGTGCTTTGTCTTGCCTTTCTTACCAACACTTCTGTCCGGCTGCCTCGGGCCTCCTCTTGGTAAACTTGGCGCCAGTTTCCCTGACCCTATGTGGTGCCTTCCTAGCGGGTGTAGCGAGGGGCTGCGCCACATAAAATGTCAGAGCCTCCGGTTTCTAGCTGAGGGTCGTTTCCTGCCTCCACTAGTTCGGGGACCGGTCTCCCTCTTTGGCCTGACCCCTCCACGCAGGTGGATTCGGGCGTGCGGTGGCGACTCGCCCGTCCGCACCCCTGGGATCCCTTCATTCCTCGTTCCTGGAGCCTTCTCCGCTCCTCTTCCTTCCTTCTCCCTCTTCCAGGCCTGGGCCTCTGTTACTAGGCCCGCCTCCGGAGCAGAGCTCATGCAGAGCCCCTGCTCCCTGCCACTTCTGCTCAGACTTCTCTGCACTGAACTAAGATGGTGCCCACCTTTTATACTCCCTTCTCATTGCACCCAGGATTCCCCTTCCTCAGTGTTCCCTCCCCCCACTCCAGCCAGGGACAGGGACTGTCGTGCCCATCTCAGGGGCATATTGGTCGCCCTGCCCCACGGCAATGTGGTGTAATGCATGCAGGTGTCGGGTCCTGATCCACACTCCATCCTTACCTGAGAGTGAGATATCACACCTCTGGGTGAGGTGCAATACGTCTGTAGCAACCGAGCCCTCAGGGTGCTACAGTTCCATTTATCTTCAGCCAAGGTGACGTATTGCGATACAGGGCCGTGATTTTGGCTATAAAAGGGTCCCCCAGACCCCTACCCCAAGCTTTTTAAGAGAATCATATATGGCGTGCCAGGAGACTCTATGGAATGCTTTCTCAGCATCCAACGAGAGTATCTAATTACAAATTTTTAACTGCATCTAGCCCAGGAAATACTTTGTGCCTAGTAGCAGTGTCTGCTAGTCAGCGGATTATCCCGGCTGTTAAGCAAGCTACACCACCTGTAGTTTAGACACTTAATTTTTTCAAAGGAAATGCTTCGGGACCATGGGATACTTAGTGAAGAGCATCAGGAGGCACCCCAAGGCATAGGGGCTGGGACTGGCAGTAGGATGCCTTGCGGTGGACAGCCGAGCTCGATCCTTATAAAAGCTTTTTAACTGCAGCAGCTTTAGTGGACGCTACTGGAGCTGGAATTACCGCGGCTGCTGGCATGAGACTTGCCCTCCAATAGATCCTTGTAAATGGATTTAAAGTGTATTCATTCAAATTAGAGAGACAATTTAAATTAAAAAGCTTAGAGCTGCCTCCACCACAGGGGGGCTCTCTCGACCCACCAGCGGACAGGCACCAGTATTGGGAGAGGGGGGCTGGCCGTCAGGGTTCACCGCGGCTCTGGCACAAACCCGGCGACACGGAGGTGGCACGGGCAGGAGCGGACTGGCCGTGTCGGCTTCTCACTTTTTGGATTTTAGAAGGGCATGACATGCCTATATCTGTGTCTCCCCCTCCTTTTACTCCTCCACCTCTTTTCTTTTCGCATGACTATATGTACTTGTCACTTTTCCATGTGTTAGTTATGTCTTCTGAGCAGTTTGTCAGCTTTTGGACACCTTTGAAGGTGTTTTCTATGTGTTTCTATGTGTTTTTGTTTGCCTGCCATTGGTTTTAACGGTGTTCGAAGGTGTTCGACGAACAGTTCGACGAACAGTTCGGCGAACACACGGGTGTTCGACGAACCGAACCGAACTCGAACACTACGGGGGTGGCTCAACACTAGCGATGACGCCATCATTAGTGTCAGCAACCCACTTGTCTGTCTTTTGCAACGCTCTCTGCAGAGAATTAAAGAGGAGGCATTGCAGCCAGAGTATGATGAGATGGATCAAGAAGCCGTAGCGGGCGATTACACACAGCCCAGCCTCATCTCATACCAACGTGCTTTGGGGGACAATGAGGGAGAGGAGGAGGAGGAGGAGGAAGAACAGGAGCTGCTATCATGCGTTGTAGACGGTAGTACCTGTACCAGTGTCATACCGTCGGTTCAGCGTGGGTGGCCTGAGGACAGGGGGGAGGAGGAAGAGGAGGAGGAGGAGGAGAGCATGGTCAGTCGTCATCTTGGCCGTTACCAGTCTGGCACGCATGGCTGACTTTATGTTACGCTGCCTTAACCGTGACCCTCGCGTTGTCAAAATGTTGGGTGACAGTCATTACTGGTTGGTGACACTTGTAGACCCCCGCTACAAGGAGAACTTTCACTCTCTTAGTCCTGAGGTGGAGAGGTCTACAAAAATGGGGCAATACCAGAAGGCCCTTGCTGCAGAACTCTTAAAAAAATTCCCATCTGAACACGCTAGCGGCAGACGTCACAGTTCGTTGCCCAACCAAGGCATACAGGCGAGAGAGATGCAACTCCAATCCAGCAGAGGCAGGGGAACACTGTCAACGTTCTGGGACAGTTTTCTGACACCCGCCCAGCTTACAGGCCCTGAGGCGCGGGATACTCTCACAAGGTGTGGAAAGTTTCAAAAGATGGTGAGGGAGTACCTTGCCGATCGTACCAGCGTCCTCCGTGATTCCTCTGTGCCTTTTAATTATTGGGTATCCAAGCTGGACACTTGGAATGAACTCGCTCTGTACGCCTTGGAGGTCCTGGCCTGCCCTGCCGCTAGCGTGTTATCGGAGCGGGAATTATAACTGATAAGCACACTCACATGTCAACTGACAATGCTGACAAGCTGACCCTTATCAAAATGAAGACGGGCTGGATTGGGCCAGACTTCTCATCACCACCAAATGACAGCAGAGTAACATAAAGTCAAATCCACTGTGTTATTTAGGGAGGTGTATTCACATGCACCGCTTCACATCCACACATGGATATACGCTTCCTCGTTTCGGCTGTTTAATCTTCTTCTCCTTATCCTCAGCCTCCACCACCACTATACCACCAGGGTGCCAGCATTGCAAGTTCCTCCGTCCTAATTTTTGGCAGCTTTTGCTGGGAAAGCATAAGCAAATACCATGGGACACCCACTCCCAAATAATGGGTCTTATGTTTGTAATATGCTGTACTGCATGGCTCTTGTAAGGGGCATTGCAAGTTGCTCCGTCCTAATTTTTGGCAGCTTTTGCTGGGAAAGCATAAGCAAATACTATGGGAGACCCACTCCCCAATAATGGGACTTAGGTTTGTAATATGCTGTACTGCATGGCTCTTGTAAGGGGCATTGCAAGTTGCTCGGTCCTAATTTTTGGCAGCTTTTGCTGGGAAAGCATAAGCAAATACTATGGGACACCCACTCCCCAATAATGGGACTTATGTTTGTAATATGCTGTACTGCATGGCTCTTGTAAGGGGCATTGCAAGTTGCTCCGTCCTAATTTTTGGCAGCTTTTGCTGGGAAAGCATAAGCAAATACTATGGGAGACCCACTCCCCAATAATGGGACTTATGTTTGTAATATGCTGTACTGTATGTGACGCGCCCCCTGGGCCGTGTGTACATGTGTGTGGGATACCCGGTGCCGGGTCTCTGGGGTCTGTAGTCTCCGTGGCGGTGACCCGGTCCCGTGGCTCAGGCTGGTCAAACCAGTGGCAATCTTTCTTAGGTTTTGAGGTTAATTGTCCGACTGCGCCACCCGTGGATTGCGGTCAGGGAGTACCACCGCTGCGAGGCAGACCGCTGAGGCTGGTGTTGTGTGTGCAGCATAAAATGGGATAACTCCCCTCGGGAGGAGTATAGCCTCAGGGCAGTGAGTGTGGATGATGGGGGTGATGGTGCACGAGCGCAGCAGGAATGACTCAGAGACTTTGCAGTGCAGTTCAGGGTCTTTACTGATGATTATAAGGGAGACCCTCCCAGGAGTACTGGCTAGCATAAGAGGCCTGGTCAGTCTGTGAGCAAGCAGGAGTTCCCCTGGCCAGGTGGAGTTGTAGGCCTCCCCGTCTGTCTGCACTCTTCCTGGCTACCTTGCTGTAAGCGGGTAGAAGTAGCCCACGTCCCTGAGTGTACCGTGTAGTGCTCACCTGTATGGCTGGTGACTTGGGGCCTTCTGTTAGCCTCCGCTCCACAACGGCGGTGCTGGTCCCTTGCTTGTGAATGAGCCTCCGGGCTTCTATGGCCAGAGGACCTGAAATCCCCTGCCGGCTGGTTTCTGCTGCTGGATATATAAGTCCTCACAGCTTCGGACTCCTGTGTCCGGTTCCTATTGTCTTCTGCCAGGGCGAGCTCTGCTCAGTTTCCAGCCCCTCGTCTTTAGCTCCTAGCTCCTACAGAGCTCCTTGCTGTTACTTTCCCTTGCTCTCACTCTGACTCTGACTGTTCTCTGTTCTCTGACTCACTCAACCCCACCCCAGATCCAGTTTATAAGGGCAGAATGCTCCCCTCCCAGGACTGGGGCAGGAGGATGTTGCATGTTTAAGGGATCCTGACCAGGAAACCTCCCACTTGCTCTCCGACGTAATCTCTATTACTGTGGTGACCAGACCCCTGGGGTGCCACACATGGCTCTTGTAAGGGGCATTGCAGTACCTCATAATTTTTGGAAAGCATTCCATTCACTGCTTAGGCCAACAGTGCACAGGAGACCCAGTTGCTATAAATGGAAAAAAAGGTTTAGTTAACGCCCTCTGACCTCCATGTCATTTCCAAGGGGCATTGGAGTGCCTCGAAATTTTTGGTAGGCATTGCACTCACTGTATGCCCTATAACTGTGTAGCCGAACCGCTCCTTTTGTTACAGAAACATATCCTACAAGACATATCTGGTTGACTGGCCTGATATTGATGTGAATGGTCCCTGTTCCTCCTGCTATTTCTCCTTTGCCACTACCTCATCCATCATTTATCACCTGAAGCTTTGTTTTAACGGGAGTCATAGAACTTGGATAGTAGCAGGAAAACATCCAGCAATCCTCGCAGGAGGTAGGATATGCGCCAAAACGCTGACCTCCTCTGGCCTAGCCGCTACTACATACATGCGCTTGCATTACAACAAAACAAAGCAGATGCTAACTTCTATCATCCTCATCATGCTCCTCACCTTGGCACTCTCAACTCCCCTGATGGAGAAGCCAGGGCCCACCGGAGGAGTCTGATAGTCCGGTGGGCTCGGCCAATGCTGCCCTAAAGCAGGCCAGGCTAAGAAAAGTGTGGGAAAGGTTACCGGGACAAATAGGGGTGGCTGGGGACCGAGTATGGACACCCGGCCACCCCCTGGAGGCTAGGGAGCAAGCGGCGACACCCGGCCACCAGGCGGCTGGGGACTGAGTATGGATACCAGGCCGCCGACACAGCCATGGCGTGGTGACCAGATTCTGCCTCCACATGCCTAAAAGGCCCAATTTAAAGTGCAAGCAAGCTAGCAGTATGGTATTGCAGCCTGGGGGTGGGTGGGTAGCAGGCTGCATACTTGCGCTTGCATTGCAAGGAATGGGAGAGGTACAATTGAACACTGCCCTGGGACAAGGACTTGAATGGGGAGAGTTGCAAGTCTGCAATGACAGGTGCAAGGTGGGAGGCATCTTCGCATGTACCATGAACAGGGGTTTGGCATGCACACACTACAGCGGAATAGGCTCTCCTTCCCACTAAATGCACTGGGGAGGGCACAGGTAATGTTTTGGTATACGCGCTTAATCTTCTGTATAAGGCACACCAGGACAAATAGGGGCGGCTGGGGACTGAGTATGGATACCTCGCTGCCGAAGCAGCCATGAGGTAGTGGCCATCTTCGGCCTCCTCTAAACTAAAAGGCCCCATTTCAAGTGCAAGCTAGCAGTATGAATTGCAGTCTGGGGGTGGGTGGGTGGCAGGCTGCACACTTACACTTGCATTAAAAGAAAACATAGCAGATGCTAACTTCTGTCATCATCATCATGCTCCTCACCTTGGCACTCTCAACTCCACCGATGGAGAAGTCAGGGCCCACCGGAGGAGTCTGGTTCTCTGGTGGGCTCGTCCAATGCTGCCTAAAGCAGGCTGGGCTAAGAAAAGTGTGTGGGGGGATGTTCCAAGGAGAAATGGGGGCGGCTGGGGACCGTTTATGGACACCCGACTGCCCCCAGGCGGCTGGGCACCGTGTGGACACTCGGCCGTGGGGCGGCTGGGGACTGAGTATGGATTCCAGGCCGCCAACACAGCCATGACGTGGTGGCCAGATTCCGCCTCCACATGCCTAAAAGGCCCAATTTCAAGTTCAAGCAAGCAAGCAGTATGGTATTGCAGCCTGGGGGTGGGTGGGTGGCAGGCTGCATACTTGCGCTTGTATTGCAAGGAATGGGGGAGGTACAATTGAACACTGCCCTGGGACTAGAACTTGCATGGGGATAGTTGCAAGTCTGCATCTTCTGATGCGGTAAGGATCACTTATGATGGGCACACTTTTAGACAGTGACATGGGAGTCAGAGATGCTTCCAGGGGTCTTCCCCATGCTGTTCCCATGTCTTTTCAGCACTTTATGCATGTGTCACACAGCACATGGCCAGATAAGGTTGTAAAATGTTAAAATGACATTTCCCGGTGAATGCATTTGTCATAGTTGAAAGCAATACAAAAGTGCAAAAACGCATAAAAAATGCTACTTGTGAACATAGCCGAAGGTGTGGAGGAGTATTTTTGTTTTTGGTCATTTATTTTAACTTATACACAAGTCTTTTCCCTGGAAAGGATGTTCCTTAACATATTTCACAGGAAAAAAGTTTCACTTTCGTTTTATTGTGAGCCTGTAAAAGTGGCTTAATACCTCTGACCACGTTGTTGACAGCAGTGAACTGGGGGTCAGAAATGCTTCCTGGGGCAATCCCCATGCTGTCCCCATGTCATTTGAGCACTGTCACTATCGTTTTGGGCACTTGTTAGGCTTTTAAAAGACTGCCGGGGGTGCCACCGCAAAAATGCTTGAGTCTCCCATAGACTAACATTGGGCTCGTTGCTCGGGTCGAGCACCCAAGTATCACGGCGAGCTCGGCCCGAGCTTTGAGCACCCGAGCATTTTAGTGCTCGCTCAACACTAGTTGGGAGTAAAGACAAATTGTAATTGCAGTCCTTTTCAGGACTAAGTTAGATCAGTTCCTATCAGTTTTTGCCAGGCAGGTCTGTGACAATGCTGTGCAAGTTTTTTTCACAGCATTTGGCTAAATCTAGCAAAGCTAATCCTTTTTGGCCTATTGCAGAGTGTGTTAGTCAGTGGAGTAGCCTATCTGTGTTGCAAGCTACAACACCTGTGTAAAGAATACCAATTTTTTTACTGCACCTAGTGAAGTAAAACCTTTTGGGCATAGAATCATTCTATTAGTCCATCTATACTGACCTCCATAAGGTTGCAAATTGAATATAATTGTTTCTGCATCTACCTCTGAAAAAATATTTGGGCTTCTAGCTGTGTGTGGGACTTGTTCTATTAGTCCATCTATACTGACCTCCATCAGGTTGCAAACTGAATATAATATTTTTCTGCATCTAGCTCTGAAAAAATATTTGGCCTTCTAGCAGTGTGTGGGACTTGTTCTATTAGTCCATCTATACTGACCTCCATCACGTTGCAAAGTGAATATAATTTTTATCTGCATCTAGCTCTGAAAAAATATTTGGGCTTCTAGCTGTGTGTGGGACTTGTTCTATAAGACCATCTATACTGACCTCCATCAGGTTGCAAATTGAATATAATATTTTTCTCCATCTAGCTCTAAAAAAATATTTGGCCTTCTAGCAGTGTGTGGGACTTGTTCTATTAGTCCATCTATACTGACCTCCATCAGGTTGCAAATTGAATATAATATTTTTATGCATCTAGCTCTGAAAAAATATTTGGCCTTCTAGCAGTGTGTGGTACTTGTTCTATTAGTCCATCTATACTGACCTCCATCAGGTTGCAAATTGAATATAATATTTTTCTGCATCTAGCTCTGAAAAAATATTTGGCCTTCTAGCAGTGTGTGGGACTTGTTCTATTAGTCCATCTATACTGACCTCCATCAGGTTGCAAATTGAATATAATATTTTTCTGCATCTAGCTCTGAAAAAATATTTGGCCTTCTAGCAGTGTGTGGTACTTGTTCTATTAGTCCATCTATACTGACCTCCATCAGGTTGCAAATTGAATATAATATTTTTCTGCATCTAGCTCTGAAAAAATATTTGGCCTTCTAGCAGTGTGTGGGACTTGTTCTATTAGTCCATCTATACTGACCTCCATCAGGTTGCAAATTGAATATAATATTTTTCTGCATGCAGCCCTGAAAAAATATTTGGCCTTCAAGCAGTGTGTGGGACTTGTTCTATTAGTCCATCTATACTGCCCTCCATCAGGTTGCAAATTGAATATAATTTTTTTCTGCATCTAGCTCTGAAAACATATTTGGCCTTCTAGCAGTGTGTGGGACTTGTTCTATTAGTCCATCTATACTGACCTCCATCAGGTTGCAAATTGAATATAATTTTTTTCTGCATCTACCTCTGAAAAAATATTTGGTCTTCTAGCTGTGTGTGGGACTTGTTCTATTAGTCCATCTATACTGACCTCCATCAGGTTGCAAATTGAATATAATTTTTTTTCTGCATCTAGCTCTGAAAAAATATTTGGCCTTCTAGCAGTGTGTGGGACTTGTTCTATTAGTACATCTATACTGACCTCAATCAGGTTGCAAATTGAATATAATTTTTTTCTGCATCTACCTCTGAAAAAATATTTGGGCTTCTAGCTGTGTGTGGGACTTGTTCTATTAGTCCATCTATACTGACCTCCATCAGGTTGCAAATTGAATATAATATTTTTCTGCATCAAGCTCTGAAAAAATATTTGGCCTTCTAGCAGTGTGTGGGACTTGTTCTTTTAGTACATCTATACTGACCTCCATCAGGTTGAAAATTGAATATAATATTTTTCTGCATCTAGCTCTGAAAAAATATTTGGGTTTCTAGCAGTGTGTGGGAATTGTTCTATTAGTCCATCTATACTGACCTCCATCAGGTTGCAAATTGAATATAATATTTTTTTGCATCTAGCTCTGAAAAAATAATTGGCCTTCTAGCAGTGTGTGGGACTTGTTCTATTACGCCATCTATACTGACCTCCATCAGGTTGCAAATTGAATATAATTTTTTTCTGCATCTAGCTCTGAAAAAATATTTGGGCTTCTACCTGTGTGTGGGACTTGTTCTATTAGTCCATCTATACTGACCTCCATCAGGTTGCAAATTGAATATAATATTTTTCTGCATCTAGCTCTGAAAAAATAATTGGCCTTCTAGCAGTGTGTGGGACTTGTTCTATGAGTCCATCTATACTGATCTCCATCACGTTGCAAATTGAATATAATTTTTTTCTGCATCTAGCTCTGAAAAAATATTTGGGCTTCTAGCTGTGTGTGGGACTTGTTCTATTAGTCCATCTATACTGACCTCCATCAGGTTGCAAATTGAATATAATATTTTTCTGCATCTAGCTCTGAAAATATATTTGGCCTTCTAGCAGTGTGTGGGACTTGTTCTAATAGTCCATCTATACTGACCTCCATCAGGTTGCAAATTGAATATAATATTTTTCTGCATCTAGCTCTGAAAAAATATTTGGCCTTCTAGCAGTGTGTGGGACTTGTTCTATTAGTCCATCTATACTGACCTTCATCACATAGCAAATTGAATATAATTTTTTTCTGCATCTAGCTCTGAAAAAATATTTGGGCTTCTAGCTGTGTGTGGGACTTGTTCTATTAGTCCAACTATACTGACCTCCATCAGGTTGCAAATTGAATATAATATTTTTCTGCATCTAGCTCTGAAAAAATATTTGGCCTTCTAGCAGTGTGTGGGACTTGTTCTATTAGTCCATCTATACTGACCTCCATCAGGTTGCAAATTGAATATAATATTTTTCTGCATCTAGCTCTGAAAAAATATCTGGCCTTCTACCAGTGTGTGGGACTTGTTCTATTAGTCCATCTATACTGACCTCCATCAGGTTGCAAATTGAATCTAAGATTTTTCTGCATCTAGCTCTGAAAAAATATTTGGCCTTCTAGCAGTGTGTGGGACTTGTTCTATTAGTCCATCTATACTGACCTCCATCAGTTTGCAAATTGAATATAATATTTTTCTGCATCTAGGTCTGAAAAAATATTTGGCCTTCTAGCAGTTTGTGGGACTTGTTCTATTAGTCCATCTATACTGACATCCATCAGGTTGCAAATTGAATATAATATTTTTCTGCATCTAGCTCTGAAAAAATATTTGGCCTTCTAGCAGTGTGTGGGACTTGTTCTATTAGTCCATCTATACTGACCTCCATCAGGTTGCAAATTGAATATAATATTTTTCTGCATCTAGCTCTGAAAAAATATTTGGCCTTCTAGCAGTGTGTGGGACTTGTTCTATTAGTCCATCTATACTGACCTCCATCAGGTTGCAAATTGAATATAATATTTTTCTGCATCTAGCTCTGAAAAAATATTTGGCCTTCTAGCAGTGTGTGGGACTTGTTCTATTAGTCCATCTATACTGACCTCCATCAGGTTGCAAATTGAATATAATTTTTTTCTGCATCTAGCTCTGAAAAAATATTTGGGCTTCTAGCTGTGTGTGGGACTTGTTCTATTAGTCGATCTATACTGACCTCCATCAGGTTGCAAATTTAATATAATATTTTTCTGCATCTAGCTCTGAAAAAATATTTGGCCTTCTAGCAGTGTGTGGGACTTGTTCTATTAGTCCATCTATACTGACCTCCATCAGGTTGCAAATTGAATATAATATTTTTCTGCATCTAGCTCTGAAAAAATATTTGGCCTTCTAGCAGTGTGTGGGACTCGTTCTATTAGTCCATCTATACTGACCTCCATCAGGTTGCAATTTGAGTATAATTTTTTTCTGCATCTAGCTCTGAAAAAACATTTGGGCTTCTAGCTGTGTGTGGGACTTGTTCTATTAGTCCATCTATACTGACCTCCATCAGGTTGCAAATTTAATATAATATTTTTCTGCATCTAGCTCTGAAAAAATATTTGGCCTTCTAGCAGTGTGTGGGACTTGTTCTATTAGTCCATCTATACTGACCTCCATCAGGTTGCAAATAGAATATAATTTTTTTCTGCATCTAGCTCTGAAAAAATATTGGGCCTTCTAGCAGTGTGTGGGACTTGTTCTATTTGTCCATCTATACTGACCTCCATCAGGTTGCTAACTGAATATAATTTTTTTCTGCATCTAACCCAGACAATAGTTTTGGCCTAATACCACAGCTTGGCCACTCAGCTCTGCTCGGTTCCCATCCATTGTTTTTTTGTGCAAACAACTCCAGAGTTGTGAATTAGTTAACCACCAAAATGAGTGGAAAAAGGCCTGCTGCTGGTGGAAAGGGGAATAGGCGTGTTGGGAAGGGGAAAAAAGGTTGTGTCCGTGGAGTAGGTTTTAAAGCAACAGTAACATCTGCAGAAGAAAGACCATCTTCCAGCAAAACTAAAATGTCTACTTCTTTTAGCAGTCAATGTGATAAGATCCCTTTCTTACAGCCACGCCAATCGCTACAAATTCCAGATGAGACACAAAAACAGCAGGTGCTTCAACGGATATCAAGTGCTCCTTTAAGTGGGCTCTCCTACACATCAACGTCAACATCACAAATACTCCAGTCCTCAGAGGTGTCACCCCAATCGCACTTGCTTCCTCACAGCTCCCAAATCTCCAGCTGCCCGTCTGAGTATGAGGTAGAACAGATGGTTGAGTCTGCAGAGCTGTTTACTCATACCATAGCCAGGGAATCAGAGGTCGGCTCCAGCGCTTCTGTGAATCCAGATGAGGAAATGATCTGCACTGATGCCCAGAATCTTTATGAGTCAGATCCAGGACCAGACGCAGAAGGTTCTGACCATAATGTAGACCCTCATTACCAAACTGTAACTCCTGTTGGTGGAGACAAAGAGGAAGACGATGATGAGACTCAAATACCTGATTGGAGCGACAACTTTAGTTTTTTGTCAGGGCAGGGACAGGTTGTCTCTGAGGACGACGGGTGTGATAACACACAGGGTGATGATGATGAGGTTGGAGATCCCACTTACTGTCAACCAACAGTCAGCCAAGAGATGAGGTCAGCAGAGGAGGTGGAGGAGGATGCTAGTGACGACGAGGTCAGGTTGCGCCTTCCTGGACAGAGACGTAGTTCTGGAAGCAAGTCAACAACTGCATCCTCAAACACAACTCTGCATCTGACCACAAGTCGTGGTGGCTCTTCAGGTCGCATGGGTGCTAAGCCTTGCATAGCCTGGGCATTTTTTCAGATCGATAAAGATGGCCCAACTCGTGTTATCTGTAACATTTGTCAACAAAAGCTAAGTAGAGGCCAAAAAATACATAGTTTGAGTACTTCATGCATGAACCGGCACATGGACATGAAGCATAAGTTGCAGTGGGAAGCTCAGTGTGCTACAATGCGGCCTAGCCAGCCGGGCCAACCACCGTCTGCCCCATCTTGTGCATCTGCGGCCTCTTCATCCTCTGTGACTGGGGGGACTGCAGTCACACCTGTTTTGGGACGCAGACCTGCCACCTCTTTACCCACAACAGCCAGCGTGATTGGCAGGTCATCATTTTCTTTGGAGGTGGTAACACCAGCTGGTGTTGAGCGCTCTCCGACATCGATAGGACCACCTTTGGATCAAGGCAACCTAACATGTCCGCCTGCATCTTCCTCACAGACCGGCAGTTTGCCGGGGACACCGTTCTCAACCCCGTCTAAGCACAACAGCCAGCCCTCAGTGCCTCAGATGTGGACAAGTAAAAGACCATTTCCTCCTAGCCATGAGAAAGCTAAGAGGTTGAATTTAACCATCTGCAAGCTCTTGGCTACAGAAATGCTGCCTTTCCGCCTGGTGGACACAGAGGATTTTCGAGACCTTATGTCCGTCGCAGTGCCTCAGTACCAGATGCCCAGTTGGCGCTTCTTCTCAAAGAAAGGTGTGCCTGCGCTCCACCAGCATGTCGCACACAACATCACCGCTTCTTTGAGAAACTCTGTGTGTGACAGGCTGCATTTCACCACAGACACTTGGACGAGTAGGCATGGACAGGGGCGTTACATGTCGCTGACTGGGCACTGGGTAACTATGGTGGCAGGGGCTGCTGTCCAAGTCTTACCGTCCCCATGAGTTGTGCGTCAATCCTCTTTATGTCAAAGTTCCTCCACTGCTTCTGCCTCCTCAACCTCCTCTCGGTCCTCCAACTGCACCCAAAGCCTGTCTGGTCATACCACAAGCTTTCTAAGTGCGCAGAAGGGATCCTGCACACCTCCTTACTATGCTGGCAGTAGTGCTCAACGTCATCAGGCGGTTTTTACTTGGAAATGTCTGGGAAATGTGAGTCACACAGCTGAGGAGTTGTGTTCAGCTCTTGAGAACCAATTTCATGAATGGTTATCTCCACTGGACCTGAAGCCAGGGAAGGCCATGTGCGACAATGCTGCAAACCTGGGTGCGGCCCTTCGCTGGGGCAATGTCACACACGTGCCTTGTATGGCTCACGTGTTGAACCTGGTTGTCCAGCAATTTTTAGCCCACTATCCCGGACTAGATGGCCTTCTGCAGAGGGCACGGTCGCTGTTTGCTCACTTCCGCCGTTCGCATCCCGCAGCTCAGCGACGTACATCTCTACAGAAGTCGTTGGGCCTGCCACTTCACCGGCTAAAATGCGATGTGCCTACCCGGTGGAATTCAACTCTGCACATGTTGCAGCGACTGTGGCAGCACCGACAAGCCCTGGTGCAATACGTTCTGACGTATAGCCTGGGCCAACGGGATCCAGAGGTGGGGAAAATCCAGACGTGGGGACCCATGCACACTTCTGCACAGTTTTGAAATGGCGACGAAGATGTTTAGTGGTGACGATGCCATTATCAGCATGACTATTCCGGTGATTTACATGCTGGAGCACATGTTAAACAGAATTCGGAGTCAGGTGGTGGCATAAGAGGAGGTGGAGGAAGTAGAGGAGGAGGAGTTGTATGCGGAAGGGCTAACATCTGCAAGGTCCAGACGGTCGGCAGCACCAAGGCGGCAGGCATATGAGGGTGGGGGAGATGGTTTTACCAGGGCGCATGGTAGCAGCCAAACTAGTGAGGAAGGTGCAGGAGCCCAGGAAGAAGTGGAGGACGAACTGATGGAAGACTCATCAGATGAGGGAGACCTTGATCACATTTCTGTTGTGCGAGGTTGGGGGGAGAGGACAGAGGAAGGAAGCATGATTGTTACCTCGCCACCAACACAACAGGGACTTGGTGCTCCTGGATGCGCAAGACACATGAGTGCCTTCTTGCTGCACTACCTGCAACATGACCCTCGAATTGGGCGAATTAAAAATAATCCTGACTACTGGGTTGCCACACTGTTAGATCCCCGGTACAAAAGTAAATTTGCAGAAATAATTCCTGCCATAGAAAGGGATGCACGCATGCAGGAGTATCAGCAGAGACTGTTGCAGAATCTTACATGTGCTTTTCCACAAAACACCAGTGGTGCACGATAGTGAATCTCACAGTTCCAACTTGCCAACCGTGGGACCGTCGAGTGTTCAGCACTCAAACCGTAACAGAAACACAGTATCTGCTGGTAACATCAATTTTGCGGAATCATTTCACCACTTTATTAGCTCATCCTTTGCAAGGCCACAGGAGACAAGAAGTCTGACACAAAGTCAACGCCTAGAGACGATGGTACAGGAGTATCTCCAAGTAAACATTGAAGCCATGACTGTGTCACTGGACCCTTGCTCTTTTTGGGCTTCCAATCTGGATAAATGGCCGGAGCTCGCCACTTACGCCTTGGAGATCTTGTCATGCCCCGCAGCCAGCGTTCTGCCTGAACGTGTGTTCAGCGGTGCTGGTGGTGTGCTGACAGATAAGCGCACGCGGCTCTCCACTGATAATGTAGACAGACTCAAGTTCATAAAGATGAACAAATCATGGATCCGAAATGACTTTTCTACCACTGTGTCATCCTGGGGAGAGTAAAAGCTTGATGATTGGTTAAAATCACCTCACCAACCGTTTTAAGCTTTCAAATTACTAATCATGTTTATCTGTATCTTGGCTGGAAAATAATTTGGGCTTTGTAGCAGTGTGCAGTACTGATTCTATTAGGCCATCTATACTAAGCTCCACCAGATTTAAAATTAATAATAATTTTTAGCTGCATCTAGCCCGGAAAATAATTTTGGGGTTCAGAGATGACCAAGACACATAAGTGCCTTCTTGCTGTACTACCTGCAACATGACCCTCAGATTGTCAGAATTCGAAGTAATCCTGACTAATGGGTTGCCACACTCATAGATCCCCCACACTCTTCGATCAACCTTTTCATTTTAATAAAGAACAAAAAAATGGTCATTTTTAACATGATAAGCATTAGCAGGTTATTAGAAAGTGAAATCAAACAGTTTTCAACTCAAAACTTTTCATATTGGACCCCTTGTTCGAAAGGAGCTTCTGAACTCTCTCGTCCATTGAATTTGTCAGGTTTTGGTTGGTTTCTGCTTCAATTGTTTTGCATGAGGACAGAATACCCTCCCAGAGCAGTTGCTTAGATGTGAACTGCCTCCCGCCATCATAGACACTCCTTTTGATGATGCTCCAGAGGTTCTGAATGGGGTAGAGGTCAGGGGAGCATGTGGGTCACACTATAAGTTTGTCCCCTTTTATGCCCATATCAGCCAGAGATGCAGATGTGTTATGTGCAGCATGAGACGGTGCATTGTCATGCATGAAAATGATCTTGCTGCGGAATACACGGTTCTTCTTCTTGAGCCATGGCAGGAAGTGCTGTTTGAGAAACTCCACATACATTATGTGTTATGCACACGCCCGGGCTAAGCGGCGTGTGCGTGGGATTGGTAGTGATTCCACTGGACCGTGCCGGAGAGTGAATGCCTGGAGGGGCGTGACTAAGTATTCACCCGATCCGACCAGGGTCGCACGACGGCATACGACGCCAGTGCACCAAGGAGGAACCGAGCAGAGGGACCAGGTGCTACTCCAGGACAGACCCCGGACACGGCTGTTGACCCACACAGGGGAATACAGGAACAGGCTGGTAGGCTGGCACACAGACTGGAGGGTATAGGCAGGCACGACTGGTATGCAGGCAGGCGGGTATGCAGGCAGGGGGGTAAAGGCAAGCACAGCTAGAGTGCAGACAGGGAGGCACTAGCAGGTAGGAACACAGGCGGGATAGGGCCCAGTACACACTGGGACTCAGGAACATTACAGGCAGAGGGGTACAGGCAGGGCAGGACAGGACTGCCGGAGCAGCGGGCAGAAGCAGGGCAGGACAGGACTGCCAGAGCAGCGGGCAGAAGCAGGGCAGGACAGGACTGCCGGAGCAGCGGGCAGAAGCAGGGCAGGACAGGACTCTGTTCACACGGAACAGACAGGAAGGGAGAGACAGAGCCAGATACTCACACAGTACTTGCAGAGACAAGAAGCAGGAGTTAGGTACGAGTTCAGACTCTGCAGAAAAAGGAAGGGAACGGACATAGAGGCAAAACAGGTAAAGGATAGGAGAGAGTTCAGACTGGAACTGAGTGTACGGAGGAGACCGACACTGCAGCGGGATACAGGAGCGGGTCTGGGAATACTGCCCCCAGAGAGGCGGGACGAACAGGCAAGGAGCGTGTTCAGACAGGACAGACAAGATACAGGAGCGGGTCTAGGTAATCGGCTCCTAGAAGGCGGGAGGAACAGGCTAGGAGCGTGTTCAGACAGGACAGACAAGATACACAGAAAGGACTCAGTTCAGACACGGGAACTAATACCGCAAAGCAGGAGACATACAGGACTTAGTTCAGACACGGGAACTAATACCGCAAAGCAGGAGACATACAGGACACAGTTCAGACACGGGAGCAGATACCGAAAAGCAGGAGAAATACAGGACTCAGTTCAGACACGGGAACTGATACAAAAAGCAGGAGACTTACAGGACTAGTTCAGACACGGGAGCTGATACCGCAAAGCAGGAGAAATACAGGACTCAGTTCAGACACAGGAACTGATACAAAAAGCAGGAGACATACAGGACTTAGTTCAGACAGGCCTGGAAATACAGCCTCCAGGAAAGGCAGACAAGGAAACAAAGACGGGACCTGGCACCTTCAGAGTGCAAGCACACACTGAAGGAAAACACTATGCTCAGGCAGGGATAGAAGGGAGCTGCTGAGCTATATACCAAGTGTCAGACAGCAATAGGCTGAGGACGCACAAGGGGTGTGACCCACAGCAGGTACAAAAAGCAGGAAGTGATCGGGCGCCGCCCTTAAGCAGCAGAGACAGACACAAACAGACAGCATGGAGGGAAGCCAGAGAGACATTCTGGACAGGAGATCAAGTGCGCCCTCTTGCACAGTGGGAGATGGACCACCATGCAAGGACGCCGCCAGGTATGTTACAGTACCTCCCCCCTTACGCCCCCTCTTCTTCAGGCCTGCCAGAATCTTCCGCAGGGAATTCGAGGACCAGTCGTTCACTGGGTTGGAGGGGGACAGAGACTTGAGGGTAATCTCTGCTTCGAGGTACATCTTGTCAAGCTCACAGGAAAAAATAGACGGGTTATCAGGTACATAATGAGGAAAAGTCACTGTCTCTTTGTTATCTGGTGGTACCCCGGAGGATTCAGGAAACAACTGGAGGTCCTCCGCCGGGTCAGAAGAGTGCAGAGGCTCAGAGAAAACAACTGCTTCAGAGTACACTAGGTCGGACTCACTGGAGGAAGCAGGCGAGGTATCGGGTACCGAGTATAGGAAAGTCTCTGTCCATTCACCACCAGGTGGCACCCCGAAGGGTTCTGAACACAACTGGAGGTCCTCCGCCTGGTCGGAGGGGTGTAGAGACTCGGGAGTAACCTCTGCTTCGGAGTACACTAGGTTGGACTCACTGGAGGAAGCAGGCGAGGTATCGGGTACCGAGTATAGGAAAGTCACTGTCCATTCACCACCAGGTGGCACCCCGAAGGGTTCTGAACACAACTGGAGGTCCTCCGCCTGGTCGGAGGGGTGTAGAGACTCAGGAGTAACCTCTGCTTCGGAGTACACTAGGTTGGACTCACTGGACGAAGCGAGCGAGGTATCAGATCCAGGATATAGGAAAGTCTCTGTCCATTCACCACCAGGTGGCACCCCGAAGGATTCTGAACACAACTGGAGGTCCTCCGCCTGGTCGGAGGGGTGTAGAGACTCAGGAGTAACCTCTGCTTCGGAGTACACTAAGTTGGACTCACTGGACGAAGCGAGCGAGGTATCAGGTACAGAGTATAGGAGAGTCTCTGTCCTTTCGCTACCAGGTAGCACCCCGAAGGGTTCAGGAGACAACTGGAGATCCTCCGCCTGGTCGGAGGGGTGTAGAGACTCGGAGGTAACTACCACTTTGGGGTACCCATTGTCAGGCTCACAGGACGAAGCGGACAAAGTATTGAGTACCGGGTGTAGAGAAGTCTCTCTCCATTTGTCATCGAGTGGTATCCCGGAGGGTTCAGGAGGCAACAAGGGATCCTCCGCCAGGTAGTAGAGGTGCACAGACTCTGAGGTAACCACAGCTTTGGAGCATCCTTGGACATGCACACCGGTTAAAGAGAAAGAAGCATCTGATGCCGGGTGCAGGAAGTTCTCCTGTGTGGAGTCTGGATGGGCAGAAGTCTCTTCGGCCAGGAGAACTGGTGCACTACCCACGCACATTACCCATTGGGGTTTCTCCGGGATACAGGGAGATGAAGCTTCAGTAGGGACTCCAAGGCTGGGGTCAGGAGGTCTCAGGGAGGACAGACCCTGGCGTGACGGCTTGCCTCTAAGTCTAGCACGTCTGGACTGCCTCTTGAGGTTGAGAGAAGTATTCCGGAAAGCGTAGTCACCCTGTGAGGATTCTGGGTGGGCAGTAGTCTCATTGGGCTGGAGGACTATTGCGCTACCCACACACATTACCCATCGGGGCTGCTCCGGGATATTGGGAGGTGAAGCTTCATCAGGAGCCTCCGGGTTAGGATCATCGAAGACCATTAGAAAGGCCACCAGGAAGGCCATTAGGTCCCGGAGGATCGGATCCTGTGTTTCATATAGGGGGTTGATCCATTCCAAGGCATCACCCGCCAGGTAAGACATAATAAAGGCCACTTTAGCCCAATCGGAAGGAAAATAGAGAGGGTAGGCCTTAAAGTGTAGCATGCATTGCTCCACAAATGCACGACACTGTCTTGGATCCCCATAGTAACGTGGCGGATCCGCAGGAACGAGAGCTGATAGATCCATCTGGACGGTGCGTAATTTCGCCTGGAACTCAGCTAAGAGGAAAAAAAAATTTATTTATTTATTTTAATGCATATATTCGCTGAAAAACTTCTCAGAGGGCGAAGGCCGTGGGGCTCAACGGGAACCATGGCCTGAGCATGCTGTTATGCACACGCCCGGGCTAAGCGGCGTGTGCGTGGGATTGGTAGTGATTCCACTGGACCGTGCCGGAGAGTGAATGCCTGGAGGGGCGTGACTAAGTATTCACCCGATCCGACCAGGGTCGCACGACGGCATACGACGCCAGTGCACCAAGGAGGAACCGAGCAGAGGGACCAGGTGCTACTCCAGGACAGACCCCGGACACGGCTGTTGACCCACACAGGGGAATACAGGAACAGGCTGGTAGGCTGGCACACAGACTGGAGGGTATAGGCAGGCACGACTGGTATGCAGGCAGGCGGGTATGCAGGCAGGGGGGTAAAGGCAAGCACAGCTAGAGTGCAGACAGGGAGGCACTAGCAGGTAGGAACACAGGCGGGATAGGGCCCAGTACACACTGGGACTCAGGAACATTACAGGCAGAGGGGTACAGGCAGGGCAGGACAGGACTGCCGGAGCAGCGGGCAGAAGCAGGGCAGGACAGGACTGCCAGAGCAGCGGGCAGAAGCAGGGCAGGACAGGACTGCCGGAGCAGCGGGCAGAAGCAGGGCAGGACAGGACTCTGTTCACACGGAACAGACAGGAAGGGAGAGACAGAGCCAGATACTCACACAGTACTTGCAGAGACAAGAAGCAGGAGTTAGGTACGAGTTCAGACTCTGCAGAAAAAGGAAGGGAACGGACATAGAGGCAAAACAGGTAAAGGATAGGAGAGAGTTCAGACTGGAACTGAGTGTACGGAGGAGACCGACACTGCAGCGGGATACAGGAGCGGGTCTGGGAATACTGCCCCCAGAGAGGCGGGACGAACAGGCAAGGAGCGTGTTCAGACAGGACAGACAAGATACAGGAGCGGGTCTAGGTAATCGGTTCCTAGAAGGCGGGAGGAACAGGCTAGGAGCGTGTTCAGACAGGACAGACAAGATACACAGAAAGGACTCAGTTCAGACACGGGAACTAATACCGCAAAGCAGGAGACATACAGGACTTAGTTCAGACACGGGAACTAATACCGCAAAGCAGGAGACATACAGGACACAGTTCAGACACGGGAGCAGATACCGAAAAGCAGGAGAAATACAGGACTCAGTTCAGACACGGGAACTGATACAAAAAGCAGGAGACTTACAGGACTAGTTCAGACACGGGAGCTGATACCGCAAAGCAGGAGAAATACAGGACTCAGTTCAGACACAGGAACTGATACAAAAAGCAGGAGACATACAGGACTTAGTTCAGACAGGCCTGGAAATACAGCCTCCAGGAAAGGCAGACAAGGAAACAAAGACGGGACCTGGCACCTTCAGAGTGCAAGCACACACTGAAGGAAAACACTATGCTCAGGCAGGGATAGAAGGGAGCTGCTGAGCTATATACCAAGTGTCAGACAGCAATAGGCTGAGGACACACAAGGGGTGTGACCCACAGCAGGTACAAAAAGCAGGAAGTGATCGGGCGCCGCCCTTAAGCAGCAGAGACAGACACAAACAGACAGCATGGAGGGAAGCCAGAGAGACATTCTGGACAGGAGATCAAGTGCGCCCTCTTGCACAGTGGGAGATGGACCACCATGCAAGGACGCCGCCAGGTATGTTACATTATGGAGTTCATCTTTACCCCTTCAGGGATCCTAAAGCGGCTGACAATCTCTCTCCCCATGATTCCAGCCCAAAACATTACTCCACCTCCTCCTTGTTGGCGCTGTAGCCGTGTTTGCGTGGGGTGTCCATCAACCAGCCTTCCTCCACTCCATCCATCTGGACCATCGAGCGTTGCACGTCACTCATCCATGAACAAAACAGTTTTGAAATCAGCCTTCATGTAATGTTTGGCCCACTGGAGCCATTTCTGCTTGTGTGCAGTGGATAGAGGAGGTCGACAGGATGGCGCACGCACAGCTGCAAACCTCTGAAGGACCCTGCATCTTGTTGTTCGGGGGACGTTGGAGGCACCAGCAGCTTCAAAAACTTGTCTGCTGCTATGACAAGGCTTTTTTGCCCCTGCTCTTTTAACCTGATGTAATTGCCTGTAGGAAAGAGTCCTCAATTTGCCCTTATCAGCATGCACACGTGTGTACTGTGAATCAGCTACATACTTCTTGATTGCCAAGACACTTCATCCTGATCATCGCACAATGTTGATTGTAGTCATGCCTTGACCTAAACACTCCACAATTTGTTGCTTCTCAGCAGCCGACACATCCTTTTTCTTTCCCATTTTGGCAGAAAATGTAGGCTGCTTAATAATGTGGGACAGCCTTCTTAAGTAGTCTTGCCGTTCATTGGACACACCTGCCAAACTAATTAGCACAGGTGTCTGCAATTGCTTACAGTGATATAAAGAGCCCTGACACACATCACCATCAATGAGTTTAACTGACAAACAAACAAATTCTTCCCTTATCACTCCTAAACACTTTTTGCACAATAATTTGGAACACAGTGTACATGTGCTTTTCCACAAAACACCAGTGGTTCACGTAGTGAATCTTACAGTTCTAACTTGCCAACCATGGTCTGTATGGAGTTGTTCAATAAAGGGCCAAAAATTAAGATAACATAGATGGGAGAGGTCTCTATGAATATGAATTCCTATGAATTTGATACCCTGTGAAGGCCAGGCAAAGGGAAAGTTGGACTGGATGGAATCCTGTATGGATTTGGGGAGGGAGACATCGAGGGCCTCAGACTTCGCTGTATTGATTTTATAATTTGACCATGTAACAAAGTGATCTATTTCAGCCATAACAGCAGGGATGGATATATGTGATTGAGTGATATATACTAGGACATCATCAGCAAATAGAGAGCACTTGTACTCAGTGCCTCCCACCTCAATCCACCTAATATTGGGGTTATGGCGAATTGATGAGAGCAGGTGCTCCGTCACTAGGATGTATAAGAGAGGGGACCGAGGACATCCCTGCCTTGTCCCATTGGTGATTATGAAAGGTGATAAAAATGTTCTGACTCGCCCCCTGGGCCTTGGGACATCCGGAGCCGGACCCATTTTGGTGGATGCTGGTGGTTGTAGTCTTCGTGGCGGCGACCTGGTTCCGTGGCTCAGGGCGGTCAAACCAGTGGCGGAACTATTTATGTGGTTTTGATGTTTAAATGTCCGACTACGCCACCCGTGGATTGCGGTCAGAGTGAACCGCCGCTGCAGGGCAGACCGCTGAGGCTGGTGTTGTGGGTGCAGCAGAGTGTAGCATAACTCCCCACGGGAGGAGTATATCCTCAGGGCAGTGTATGCGGAGGATGGGGGTGATGGTGCAGGGCAGCAGCAGTAACGACACGGAGTCAGTGATGCAGTCAAGGGCCTTTACTCACAGTTCTTATTATCCAGACCACTTCTGCAGGTAACGGCTGCCCACGTCGTACTGTGCTCACCAGGTGAGGGGCTCAGACAACTCCCAGATAACTTTGGAGTGCTTCACAGGAACCCCTTTGTGTGTCCTTTGTCTGGCCTTTCTTACCAACCCTTCTGTCTGGCTGCCTCAGGCCTCCTCTTGGTAAACTTGGCGCCAGTTTCCCTGATCCTATGTGCTGCCCTCCTAGCGGGTGTAGCGAGGGGCTGCGCCACATAAAATGTCACAGCCTCCGGTTTCTAGCTGAGGGTCGTTTCCCGCCTCCAAGAGTTTCGGGGACCGGTCTCCCCCTTTGGCCTGACCACTCCACGCAGGTGGATTCAGGCGTGCGGTGGCGACTCGCCCGTCCACACCCCTGGGATCACTTCGTTCCTCATTCCTGGAGCCTTCTCCGCTCCTCTTCCTTCCTTCTCCCTCTTCCAAGCCTGGGCCTCTGTTACTAGGCCCGCCTCTGGAGCAGAGCTCATGCAGCGCCCCTGCTCCCTGTCACTTCAGCTCAGACTTCTCTGCACTGAACTAAGATGGTGCCCACCTTTTATACTCCCTTCTCAATGCACCCAGGAACTGCTTCCTCCCTGCTCCTGCACTACAGGGTTCCCCTTCCTCTGTGTTCCCTCCCCCCACTCCAGCCAGGGACAGCGACTGTCGTGCCCATCTCAGGGGCATATTGGTCGCCCTTCCCCACTGCAATGTGGTGTAATGCATGCAGGTGTCGGGGTCCTGATCCACACTCCATCCTTACCTGAGAGTGAGATATCACACCTCTGGGTGAGGTGCAATACCTCTGCAGCAACCGAGCCCTCGGGGTGCTACAGTTCCATTTATCTTCTTGCGATACAGGGCCGTGATTTGGGCTATAAAAGGGTCCCCTAGACCCCTACCCCAAGCTTTTTAAGAGAATAATATATGGCGTGCCAGGAGACTTTATGGAATGCTTTCTCAGCATCCGAGAGTATCTAATTACAAATTTTTAACTGCATCTAGCCCAGGAAATACTTTGTGCCTAGTAGCAGTGTCTGCTAGTCAGCGGATTATCCCGGCTGTTAAGCAAGCTACACCACCTGTAGTTTGGACACTTAATTTTTTCAAAGGAAATGCTTCGGGACCACGGGATACTCAGTGAAGAGCATCAGGAGGCACCCCAAGGCATAGGGGCTGGGACTGGCCGTAGAACGCCTTGCGGTGAACAGCCGAGCTCGATCCTTATAAAAGCTTTTTAACTGCAGCAGCTTTAGTGGACGCTAGTGGAGCTGGAATTACGCGGCTGCTGGCATGAGACTTGCCCTTTAATAGATCCTTGTAAAAGGATTTAAAGTGTATTCATTCAAATTAGAGAGACAATTTAAATTAAAAAGCTTAGAGCTGCCTCCACCACAGGGGAGCTCGCTCGACCCACCAGCGAACAGGCACCAGTATTGGGAGAGGGGGGCTGGCCGTCAGGGTCCACCGCGGCTCTGGCACAAATGGAGGTGGCACGGGCAGGAACGGACTGGCCGTGTCAGCTTCTCACTTTTTGGATTTTAGAAGGGCATGACATGCCTATATCTGTGTCTCCCCCTCCTTTTACTCCTCCACCTCTTTTCTTTTCGCATGACTATATGTACTTGTCACTTTTCCATGTGTTAGTTATGTCTTCTGAGCAGTTTGTCAGCTTTTGGACACCTTTGAAGGTGTTTTCTATGTGTTTCTATGTGCTTTTGTTTGCCTGCCATTGGTTTTAACGGTGTTCGAAGGTGTTCGACGAACAGTTCGGCGAACACAAGGGTGTTCGACGCACCGAACCGAACTCGAACACTACGGGGGTGGCTCAACACTACATAATACCTCTGACAACGTTGTTGACAGCAGTGACCTGGGAGTCAGAAATGCTTCCAGGGGTCTTCCCCATGTTTGATCCCATGTCATTTGAGCACTGTTCCCATTGATTTGGGCAATTTTTAGGCACTCTGCAGACCGCCGGGGGGGCCGCCTGAAAAATACTCAAGTTTCCCGTAGACTTACATTGGGCTCGTTACTCGGTCCGAGCACTCGAGCATTCCAATTTGCTCGACTCAAACAACGAGTACCTGAGCATTTTAGTGCTCGCTCATTACTAATGTCGACATGAAGGTCTGACCAGATGGAGAAGAAGCAGCAGAAACCGACTCTGATCAGATGAGTCGTCAGCGGTAAGTGCCTGGATTTAAATATTATTCTGGATCTGCACTGTGTGACTTGGAGTGATAATCTTATCTGTATAATTCCTTAGGCTGCATTCTCACATTTGTGTGACAATTTCGTGTGCTGCCAGATTTTGGATGGCCCACGGACTCGTAGAGTTTTATAGATCCATTCACACATCCATGAAAATCACAGATCTGAGAATGAGATCTGTGAGGGCCAGAGAATGTCCTGTTTTAATCCGATTTTGAGGATCAGAATAGGATATGCTCATAGCGTCTGTAAAAGCGGGCAGCACACCGATACTGCACACTGATACAGGAATGTAGCCTTATTATGTATAGCACAGTCCCTTAGTATATAGTGTACTCACTTATTATGTATAACGCCATCCTTATTTATATAGTTTCATCTTTTATTATGTATAACACCCTCCCTTATTACGTACCATCCTCTCTAGTTATATAAGGTGCCATCTCTTATTATTAGCTTTCTCTGCTGTTAAGTACAGTGCTGTCCCTTACATAGCCTATTCTTGTTATTTTTGTCAGTCACAGTGGCCTCTTTTATTACATAGTTGTCTCTTGTTAGATATAAAATGACTGTTGATGGAGCAGCCGGTGACCAGAAGACCAGTCCATCAGCTCCTCCATTAGAAAAGAAGCTTTCCCCTGCTCCATCAGCCATCATTGCGTCATTGCATTATATATCTAACAAGAGAGGATGGTATGTAATAAAGACAGGGGGCTATAGATAATCTGATATGTAAGGGACGGTGCTGTACATAACGAGATAGGGCACTGTGTAATAACAGACGGCAATATACATAATAAAGGAGGCTATATAAGAGGTATATATGTTTGTGTGGCTATATATAAATCTGTAGCTTTGTCGCCATAAAAGGTGGGGGGCCCAGACACATTTCTGGCACAGGGGCCCCAAGCAGTCAGTGTCCATACCTGCTTACAAGAGTTTATCCTTCAATCAGATTGCCTTTAAGTATAATAAGGAAATGAATATTGAATCTGGAGTTCGCCTTCCATTCATGTAAAACAGTATTTTATTATTAATATCATAATGGAAGCTTTAGTTTCCCCTACTACAAATTTATGTATTTGATTACTAGAGTATAAATGATTTATCAATGTCATACCACACCAAAGACATCCAAAACACCAAGTAGAGATCCTCTTGTTAAAGATCTGATATCCATCTTCTACAGTTAATATTATTATTTTGTTATTATTTTAAGGTTATCTATTATATAGCATCATAAACAAAAAAGAGAAATTGAAGTACCCATAAACCACCAATTTAATTATGTTGCTTACCCATAGTAAGGGAGGATTTAGTTGAGCCCGCCAGCACTGCCCCGATGCAATTTTCGCCCAGCATTTTCCTCCCCTCTACATGATCCACCCTGCAATTGGTCAAGGCGTGGTCGCACAAATGGCGGCTCACTTGCGACTTCTCCTATACTGCCATCTATGTGCGCATGCGCAATGAGCTCTGCCGTCCTATTGCTTCGTCCGGTCTTCATTTGGGCAATGTGGACGTGTTTATGACGTCACTGGGTTATTTGGCCCAACACGCGTGCGCCGTCACGATGACAATGGCGGTAGTGTTCCAATGACGCGAGCAACAGGGCCCATGCATCGCTTTAATGAGGTACCTGTGGACACAACATAAATACCGGATAGGACACCATTAGCTGACACCTCCCCTTGAGAAAGCTATACGTGAAATGAACGTCGGGGCAGTGCTGGCGGGCTCAACTAAATCCTCCCTGACTATGGGTAAGCGACATCACTTGTAGGCTAGTCTCTTGTTTCGCCATATGCTTATGGCCATCTGGCCCTTTATTACACATGGTATTTAGAAACTGGCAGCATAGATGTAATACATATAATTTACTGCTTGACATTTTTGGATTTAGTAGGTGGCTCTCCAGATCCTCTTCTCCTTATCTGACATATTGTTTTTTGTACTGTATGGTAATTACTTTTAAAAATTAATTTTTCTAATAAACATCTATTTTAATTGCATTGGTGGTTTATGGTTACTCCAATTTCTCTTTTTGGTTCATGTTGTTCAGAGTACTCCACCACTTGATTTTGCGCTATTACTACTTTATGAGAGACACTGAACTCTAGTTCCTTACCCAATAATAATTATGTGCTTTAGGGATATTTTCTTATTGCTATATAGCACTGTAGTGTATCCTAACAATACTCTATGAATGAGAATTGTTTTAAGGAACATTTTTAATTGATTAACCCTTAATGCACCAGTAAAAAATGTTCAATCTTTATCAAGTCAAGATCTGGTAAAATATTACCCAGTCAATCTTTTGTGGCTTAGCCCACTGTCACTGATTGTTATCTTGTGTGGTAATTTTGGACATTTTTACTTGTTTTCTTAATTTTAAGTTACTAGGGTCACTAACTAAAAGAAATATTAACTTGAAAAATAAAATACAGGGGGCCTGATTCATTAAAACTGTCTTGTACATGCCAGTCTTAATGAAGGGTCGTGCAGGAGTAACATGTGCCTAATTCATTAAGAGGTATACACTACTCAATAACTTAGGTGTATCTTATCACTGTTGTGCACCCCTGTGTGCGTCACCAAGAATGATAGTCAAGTCAGGGATGGGAGTGAATTTGTGGCATAAAATATGCCACTAATGTGTGTATGGATCTATGAATCTTATACATAGTGCAGGGATGGCTTTAGGGGAGAGAAAACTGTGCAACTGCCCAAGAGCACCGTCCCCACCTTAAGCAACCACAACTTATAACTATATTTTCCTGAAGAACTTGCTGATACAGGTATACTCTGTAGTACAGAAGAGAAATATGATCTCCTTTCCCTACAGCTTTCCATTTTCTAAGTCACAAATGTAAAGTGGCCCACAGAATGCCAGAAGCAGGCATAGGACATCAGGTTCCCAGCGCAGGTCGCATGATAATCACTGTGTAGCTCTGCCCATGTTTGGACTCCGACTGTGTCGGCAGACTCTGGATTAGGTAAGTGTATAGTGTCAATGTTTTTCATTGTATAAGTCAGTATATTTAGGAGAATATGGAGGCATTATAATGTATAAAAGGAGGCTGAGGGAGCCTTCATACTTTATATATGGAGCTGTGAGGCTATCACACAGTGTATAGTGAGCTGTGTGAACCAGTATACTGTGTAGGGGCTGTTGGGGCCCCATACTATATATAAAAAGTAGCGTTGAGCGAACATGCTCGACACTGCTCGGTACTCGCCCGAGCATCACGCTACTCGGGATGCTCGGCGAGCACCGAGCGTTTCCGGGTTACTCGGGCTTGAGCTCGGGTCTCCGCCCTGCATGTTTGGCTCTCTTTACAGAGCCAATGAACATGCAGGGATTGCCAGCCAGTCACTGTAATGCTGCAGCCATGTTGGTTGTGGGCATTATAGTGATTGGCTGGCCGCACAGCGTCACCTCGAGTATTTAAAATGGGGTGCCGCCATCTTGGACACAGTCGCTCCGGATTAGACAGTGTAGGGACAGCGCTGATGATTTAGGGAGAGATATAAACTGCGAAATAGTTAGTGTAGGGTCTGTAAAGGCTGCCAGAACAAACAAACAGTCCTTTTCAGGACTAATATCCATCCCAGATACCAGGCAGGCAGGCTGTATAGGAGACACAGTGGTTATACCAGCAAACGCTGCATTACAGTCCTGTGTGCTCCTGTTGCTGAAATTGCTGGACTTAGCACCAGGTGTCGGGGGCCAGGAAAAATCTTTTTTTTTAATCTAAATCCTCCTTTTTTTTTCCTCCTTCACACTGAACAAATACCCGTTTTATTAACCTTTTGGCGTCCCCCCCCCCCCCAAAAAAAAAGCGTGTCTCTGATTTTTCAGACACAAATATAACTGTTGAAAATAGTCTGGTGTAGGCTAGAGAAACAGAAGTGTTGTTTTGCACTTCCACGGTTGAAACCTCGGTATTATCCATTTTGGGCCATTTGTATCTAAAAAAAAAAACAGTTTGAGTGTGTCGCTCACTGTTCAGCCGCAAATATCTCTATTTAAAAAAGTGTGGTATACCCCAGTAAACAATAACTGTGGTTTTGCCATCCCACGGTAAAAAATCTCTATTATTCAGGTTTTGGTAGTTTTTTCCGTAAAGGAAAACAGTAGTGTCTCCTGACTGTTGTGACACAAAAATATATCTGTTGAAAATAGTCTTGTGTAGGCCCGACATCCCAGTGTGGTTTCGCAGTTGCACGGGTCAAATCGCTGTACTATCCAGTTTTGGGCCTTTGGTATCTAAAAAAAAAGCAGTTTGAGTGTGTCGCTCACTGTTCAGCCGCAAATATCTCTATTTAAAAAGTGTGGTATACCCCAGTAAACAATAACTGTGGTTTTTCCAGCCCACGGTAAAAAATCTCTATTATTCAGCTTTTGGTAGTTTTTTCCGTAAAAAAAAACAGTAGTGTCTCCTGACTGTTGTGACACAAAAATATACCTGTTGAAAATAGTCTTGTGTAGGCCCGACATCCCAGTGTGGTTTCGCAGTTCCACGGGTCAAATCGCTGTACTATCCAGTTTTGGGCCTTTGGTATCTAAAAAAACAGCAGTTTGAGTGTGTCGCTCACTGTTCAGCCGCAAATATCTCTATTTAAAAAAGTGTGGTATACTCCAGTAAACAATAACTGTGGTTTTGCCATCCCATGGTAAAAAATCTCTATTATTCAGCTTTTAGTAGTTTTTTCCGTAAAGAAAAACAGTAGTGTTTCCTGACTGTTGTGACACAAAAATATATCTGTTGAAAATAGTCTTGTGTAGAACCGACATCCCAGTGTGGTTTCGCAGTTCCATGGGTCAAATCGCTGTACTATCCAGTTTTGGGTCTTTGGTATCTAAAAAAAAGCAGTTTGAGTGTGTCGCTCACTGTTGAGCCGCAAATATCTCTATTTAAAAAAGTGTGGTATACCCCAGTAAACAATAACTGTGGTTTTGCCATCCCACGGTAAAAAATCTCTATTATTCAGCTTTTGGTAGTTTTTTCCGTAACGAAAAACAGTAGTGTCTCCTGTTGTGACACAAAAATATATCTGTTGAAAATAGTCTTGTGTAGGCCCGACATCCCAGTGTGGTTTCGCAGTTCCACGAGTCAAATCGCTGTACTATCCAGTTTTGGACCTTTGGTATCTAAAAAAAAAGCAGTTTGAGTGTGTCGCTCACTGTTCAGCCGCAAATATCTCTATTTAAAAAAGTGTGGTATACCCCACTAAACAATAACTGTGGTTTTGCCATCCCACGGTAAAAAATCTCTATTATTCAGCTTTTGGTAGTTTTTTCCGTAAAGAAAAACAGTAGTGTTTCCTGACTTGTGACACAAAAATATATCTGTTGAAAATAGTCTTGTGTAGGCCCGACATCCTAGTGTGGTTTTGCAGTTCCACGCGTCAAATCACTGTACTATCCAGTTTTGGGCCTTTGGTATCTAAAAAAAAAGCAGTTTGAGTGTGTCGCTCACTGTTCAGCCGCAAATATCTCTATTTAAAAAAGTGTGGTATACCCCAGTAAACAATAACTGTGGTTTTCCTCTTCCACGGTTCTAATCTACTCTTTATTACCCTTTTTCCATTGATAGTGCAAGTGTAAGCTATTTTACTTCATTTACAATGTGCAAGGTGCGTGGCAAGGGAAGTGGAAGTGGACGTTCTGGTGATGGTTCGGGCAGAGGACGGGGCCGTGGCCAAGGTGAAAATATGCCACAACCAACAGCCACATCTTCTCGCTCCCACTTCTTGACCGAATTACTAGGGAAGCACAGAACAACACCAGTATTGAGAACTGATCAGTGTGAACAGGTTATTAATTGGATAGCAGATAATACTTCCAGTTACCTGGGCACCACCACCTCCGGTCTGTCTTCCACACGGTCAACTCTTAGTAGCCGTGAGTCTCGACCACATACTCCTCCTCACCCTGATGCTCCTTCCTCCCACCATGCCGTGTGTCGTCAGACAGCAAGTGATCCCACACTTGGACACTCTGAAGAGCTGTTCACTGGTCCATTTCCATATTTGGGCCCCTCGCCTAATACGCTTGAAGTGGTGGAAGAGGAGATCCCATGTTGCGATGCCCAAATATTTGAACAGCCACGGCCACAGGAAGTCGACGTTGGCAATCTGTCACAAGAGGTGGACGATGACGAGACACAATTGCCAGGAAGTGAGGAGGAGGATCGTGGTGCGCAAGTGGAAGAGGAGGAGGTGGTGGATGATCTAGTAACTGACCCAATGTGGAAGGAGGACATGCAGAGTGAGGCCAGCAGCACACAAGGGGAGGGAGGCAGAGTACCCCAACAGGTAGGAAGAAGCAGTGTGGTGGCCGCAGACAGAAGGAAGGCAACCGTTCCCCGTAACACCAACACGAGGGACGTTGCCAGTATAAGCGGTAGGTCTTCCAGAGTCTTTAATTTTTTTAAAGACTCTGCTGATAACCCTAAAAAGGCCATATGTTCTACGTGCGATGCCAGCATCAGCAGGGGTGACAAAACTACCAGCCTGACCACCACCAGCATGATCAGGCACATGGCAGCAAAGCACCCGACTTGGTGGGGCGAAACCCAGGGTCCACGACCAGTGTCAGCGGGTGTCACCACTGCTTCTTCCACTGTTGTGCATGCAATAGAACCCCCTGTTGTGTGTGCAAGGCAATCCCCTGTCCATACTGAATGTAAAGATGCCCCCTCCTCTCAGTCTTCACTTGTTATGGCAGTTTCTCAAGAAACAGCATCAACGTCCACGTCCACGTCCCACCGCAGCGTTCAATTGTCCATATCCCAGACCTTTGAACGAAAGCGGAAATTCGCAGCTAACGCCCCACAGGCCACAGTTCTAAATTCGCACATTTCACGACTGCTTGCATTGGAAATGCTGCCTTTTAGGCTGGTGGAGACGGAATCCTTTCGCAATTTTATGGCGGTGTCCGTCCCTCGGTGCTGGGTCTCCAGCCGACACTATTTTGCCCGGTGTGCCATCCCCGCACTACACAAGCACGTGTCCCAAAGCATCTGCTGTGCCCTCAACAAAGCAGTTACTGGGAGAGTCCACCTGACAACGGACAAGTGGACAAGTGCTTGTGGCCAGGGACGGTACATCTCTCTGACGGCACACTGGGTAAACATAGTGGAAGCCGGGACCCAGTCGGACCTTGGGACAGAACACATCCTCCCCACACCGAGGATTGCGGGCCCTATGTCAGTCAGAGTTGCCCCCACAGTGTACAGCTCCTGCGCATCCTCCTCCTCCTCCTCATGTTCAGCCTCCATCTCAGATATCACCACATCATTTACAAGCTCGAAGCATTGCAGTACTGCCTCCGCCAAGCGGCAACAGGCTGTGCTGAAACTCATAAGCTTAGGTGATAAACCTCACACTGCTTGTGAGTTGTGGACAGCTGTGAAAGAGCAGGCAGATCGGTGGCTGAGACCGCTGAACCTACATTCCGGCATGGTCGTGTGTGACAATGGCCGTAACCTGGTGGCGGCTCTGAGACGAGGTGAGATCACACACGTACCATGCCTGGCTGATGTGCTTAACCTCGTGGTTCAGCGGTTTCTTAAATCGTACCCCGAGTTGCCAGATCTGCTCGTGAAAGTACGCCGCCTGTCAGCTCATTTTCGCAAGTCAGCTACAGCTTCCGCCGCCCTTGCTGTGTTGCAGCAGCGTTTGCAGCTTCCGGCACACCGACTGGTGTGTGATGTCCCCAGGCGTTGGAACTCTACCCTCCACATGTTGCAAAGGATTTGTGAGCAGAAGAGAGCAGTTGTGGAGTACCAGCTGCAACAAGGCCGTCGATATTCAGGTCAGACTCCACACATAAGACCTCAGGAGTGGACCTGGATGTCTGACATATGTACCATCCTGACAAACTTTGAGGAGGCCACCAAGATGGTGAGTGGCGATGACGCCATCATTAATGTCAGCATCCCACTTATCTGTCTTTTGCAACGCTCTCTGCAGAGAAATAAAGAGGAGGCATTGCAGCCAGAGTATGATGAGATGGATCAAGAAGCCGTAGCGGGCGATTACACACAGCCCAGCCTCATCTCATCTCAACGTGCATTGGGGGACAAAGAGGGAGAGGAGGAGGAGGAGGAGGAGGAGAAAGAACAGGAGCTGCTATCATGCGTTGTAGACGGTAGTACCTGTACAAGTGTCATACCGTCAGTTCAGCATGGGTGGCCTGAGGACAGGGGGGAGGAGGAAGAGGAGGAGGAGAGCATGGTCAGTCGTCATCTTGGTGAGGACACGGAAATCTTGCCCGTTACCAGTCTGGCACGCATGGCTGACTTTATGTTACGCTGCCTTAACCGTGACCCTCGCGTTGTCAAAATGTTGGGTGACAGTCATTACTGGTTGGTGACACTTGTAGACCCCCGCTACAAGGAGAACTTTCACTCTCTTATTCCTGAGGTGGAGAGGTCTACAAAAATGGGGCAATACCAGAAGGCCCTTGCTGCAGAACTCTTAAAAATATTCCCATCTGAACACGCTAGCGGCAGAAGTCACAGTTCGTTGCCCAACCAAGGAGTACAGGCGAGAGAGATGCAACTCCAATCCATCAGAGGCAGGGGAACACTGTCAACATTCTGGGACAGTTTTCTGACACCCGCCCAGCTTACAGGCCCTGAGGCGCGGGGTACTCTCACAAGGAGTGGAAAGTTTCAAAAGATGGTGAGGGAGTACCTTGCCGATCGTACCAGCGTCCTCCGTGATTCCTCTGTGCCTTTTTATTATTGTGTATCCAAGCTGGACACTTGGAATGAACTCGATCTGTACGCCTTGGAGGTCCTGGCCTGCCCTGCCTCTAGCGTGTTATTGGAGCGTGTTTTTAGTGCCGCTGGGGGAATTATAACTGATAAGCGCACTCGCCTGTCAACTGACAATGCTGACAAGCTGACCCTTATCAAAATGAACAAGGGCTGGATTGGGCCAGACTTCTCATCACCACCAAATGACAGCAGAGTAACATAAAATCAAATCCACTGTCCTATTTCGGGAGGTGTATTCACATGCACCGCTTCACACCCACACATGGGTATACGCTTCCTCGTTTCGGCTGTTTAATCTTCTTCTCCTTATCCTCAGCCTCCACCACCACTATACCACCAGGGTGCCAGCATTGCAAGTTGCTCCGTCCTTATTTTTGGCAGCTTTTGCTTGCAAGGCATAAGCAAACACTATGGGACACCCACTCCCCAATAATGGGACTTATGTCTGTAATATGCTGTACTGCATGGCTCTTGTAAGGGGCATTGCAAGTTGCTCCGTCCTAATTTTTGGCAGCTTTTGCTTGGAAAGCATAAGCAAATACTATGGGACACCCACTCCCCAATAATGGGACTTATGTTTGTAATATGCTGTACTGCACGGCTCTTGTAAGGGGCATTGCAAGTTGCTCCGTCCTAATTTTTGGCAGCTTTTGCTGGGAAAGCATAAGCAAATACTATGGGACACCCACTCCCCAATAATGGGACTTATGTTTGTAATTTGCTGTAATGCATGGCTCTTGTAAGGGGCATTGCAAGTTGCTCCGTCCTAATTTTTGGCAGCTTTTGCTGGGAAAGCATAAGCAAATACTATGGGACACCCACTCCCCAATAATGGGACTTAGGTTTGTAATATGCTGTACTGCATGGCTCTTGTAAGGGGCATTGCAAGTTGCTCCGTCCTAATTTTTGGCAGCTTTTGCTGGGAAAGCATAAGCAAATACTATGGGACACCCACTCCCCAATAATGGGACTTATGTTTGTAATATGCTGTACTGCATGGCTCTTGGAAGGGGCATTGCAAGTTGCTCCGTACTAATTTTTGGCAGCTTTTGCTGGGAAAGCATAAGCAAATACTATAGGACACCCACTCCCCAATAATGGGACTTATGTTTGTAATATGCTGTACTGCATGGCTCTTGTAAGGGGCATTGCAAGTTGCTCCATCCTAATTTTTGGTAGCTTTTGCTGGGAAAGCATAAGCAAAAACCATGGGACACTCACTCCCCAATAATGGGACTTATATTTGAAATATGCTGTACTGCATGGCTCTTGTAAGGGGCATTGCAAGTTGCTCCGTCCTAATTTTTGGCAGCTTTTGCTGGGAAAGCATAAGCAAATACTATGGGACACCCACTCCCCAATAATGGGACTTATGTTTGTAATATTCTGTACAGCATGGCTCTAGTAAGGGGCATTGCAAGTTGCTCCGTCCTAATTTTTGGCAGCTTTTGCTTGGAAAGCATAAGCAAATATTATGGGATACCCACTCCCCAATAATGGGACTTATGTTTGTAATATGCTGTACTGCATGGCTCTTGTAAGGGTCAATGCAAGTTTCTCCGTCCTAATTTTTGGCAGCTTTTGCTGGGAAAGCATAAGCAAATACTATGGGACACCCACTCCCCAATAATGGGACTTATGTTTGTAATATTCTGTACAGCATGGCTCTAGTAAGGGGCATTGCAAGTTGCTCCATCCTAATTTTTGGCAGCTTTTGCTGGGAAAGCATAAGCAAATACTATGGGACACCCACTCCCCAATAATGGGACTTATGTTTGTAATATGCTGTACTGCATGGCTCTTGTAAGGGGCATTGCAAGTTGCTCCGTCCTAATTTTTGGCAGCTTTTGCTGGGAAAGCATAAGCAAATACTATGGGACACCCACTCCCCAATAATGGGACTTATGTTTGTAATATGTTGTACTGCATGGCTCTTGTAAGGGGCATTGCAAGTTGCTCCGTCCTAATTTTTGGCAGCTTTTGCTGGGAAAGCATAAGCAAATACTATGTGACACCGACTCCCCAATAATGGGACTTATGTTTGTAATATACTGTACTGCATGGCTCTTGTAAGGGGCATTGCAAGTTGCTCCGTCCTAGTTTTTGGCAGCTTTTGCTGGGAAAGCATAAGCAAATACTATGTGACACCGACTCCCCAATAATGGGACTTATGTTTGTAATATGCTGTACTGCATGGCTCTTGTAAGGGGCATTGCAAGTTGCTTCGTCCTAATTTTTGGCAGCTTTTGCTTGGAAAGCATAAGCAAATACCATGGGAGACCCACTCCCCAATAATGGGACTTATGTTTGTAATATGCTGTACTGCATGGCTCTTGCAAGGGGCATTGCAAGTTGCTCCATCCTAATTTTTGGTAGCTTTTGCTGGGAAAGCATAAGCAAAAACCATGGGACACTCACTCCCCAATAATGGGACTTATATTTGAAATATGCTGTACTGCATGGCTCTTGTAAGGGGCATTGCAAGTTGCTCCGTCCTAATTTTTGGCAGCTTTTGCTGGGAAAGCATAAGCAAATACTATGGGACACCCACTCCCCAATAATGGGACTTATGTTTGTAATATGCTGTACTGCATGGCTCTTGTAAGGGGCATTGCAAGTTGCTCCATCCTAATTTTTGGCAGCTTTTGCTTGGAAAGCATAAGCAAATACCATGGGACACCCACTCCCCAATAATGGGACTAATGTTTGTAATATGCTGTACTGCATGGCTCTTGTAAGGGGCATTGCAAGTTGCTCCGTCCTAGTTTTTGGCAGCTTTTGCTGGGAAAGCATAAGCAAATACTATGGGACACACACTCCCCAACAATGGGACTTATGTTTGTAATATGCTGTACTGCATGGCTCTTGTAAGGGGCATTGCAAGTTGCTCCATCCTAATTTTTGGCAGCTTTTGCTTGGAAAGCATAAGCAAATACTATGGGACACCCACTCCGCAATAATGGGACTTATGTTTGTAATATGCTGTACTGCATGGCTCTTGTAAAGGGCATTGCAAGTTGCTCCGTCCTAATTTTTGGCAGCTTTTGCTTGGAAAGCATAAGAAAATACTCTGGGACACTCACTCCCCAATAATGGGATGTATGTTTGTAATATGCTGTACTGCATGGCTTCTGTAAGGGGCATTGCAAGTTGCTCCGTCCTAATTTTTGGCAGCTTTTGCTGGGAAAGCATAAGCAAATACTATGGGACACCCACTCCCCAATAATGGGACTTATGTTTGTAATAAGCTGTACTGCATGGCTCTTGTAAGGGGCATTGCAAGTTGCTCCGTCCTAATTTTTGGCAGCATTTGCGGGGAAAGCATAAGCAAATACTATGGGACACCCACTCCCCAATAATGGGACTTATGTTTGTAATATGCTGTACTGCATGGCTCTTGTAAGGGGCATTGCAAGTTGCTCCGTCCTAATTTTTGGCAGCTTTTGCTGGGAAAGCATAAGCAAATACTATGGGACACCCACTCCCCAATAATGGGACTTATGTTTGTAATATTCTGTACAGCATGGCTCTAGTAAGGGGCATTGCAAGTTGCTCCGTCCTAATTTTTGGCAGCTTTTGCTTGGAAAGCATAAGCAAATATTATGGGATACCCACTCCCCAATAATGGGACTTATGTTTGTAATATGCTGTACTGCATGGCTCTTGTAAGGGTCAATGCAAGTTTCTCCGTCCTAATTTTTGGCAGCTTTTGCTGGGAAAGCATAAGCAAATACTATGGGACACCCACTCCCCAATAATGGGACTTATGTTTGTAATATTCTGTACAGCATGGCTCTAGTAAGGGGCATTGCAAGTTGCTCCATCCTAATTTTTGGCAGCTTTTGCTGGGAAAGCATAAGCAAATACTATGTGACACCGACTCCCCAATAATGGGACTTATGTTTGTAATATGCTGTACTGCATGGCTCTTGTAAGGGGCATTGCAAGTTGCTTCGTCCTAATTTTTGGCAGCTTTTGCTTGGAAAGCATAAGCAAATACCATGGGAGACCCACTCCCCAATAATGGGACTTATGTTTGTAATATGCTGTACTGCATGGCTCTTGCAAGGGGCATTGCAAGTTGCTCCATCCTAATTTTTGGTAGCTTTTGCTGGGAAAGCATAAGCAAAAACCATGGGACACTCACTCCCCAATAATGGGACTTATATTTGAAATATGCTGTACTGCATGGCTCTTGTAAGGGGCATTGCAAGTTGCTCCGTCCTAATTTTTGGCAGCTTTTGCTGGGAAAGCATAAGCAAATACTATGGGACACCCACTCCCCAATAATGGGACTTATGTTTGTAATATGCTGTACTGCATGGCTCTTGTAAGGGGCATTGCAAGTTGCTCCATCCTAATTTTTGGCAGCTTTTGCTTGGAAAGCATAAGCAAATACCATGGGACACCCACTCCCCAATAATGGGACTAATGTTTGTAATATGCTGTACTGCATGGCTCTTGTAAGGGGCATTGCAAGTTGCTCCGTCCTAGTTTTTGGCAGCTTTTGCTGGGAAAGCATAAGCAAATACTATGGGACACACACTCCCCAACAATGGGACTTATGTTTGTAATATGCTGTACTGCATGGCTCTTGTAAGGGGCATTGCAAGTTGCTCCATCCTAATTTTTGGCAGCTTTTGCTTGGAAAGCATAAGCAAATACTATGGGACACCCACTCCGCAATAATGGGACTTATGTTTGTAATATGCTGTACTGCATGGCTCTTGTAAAGGGCATTGCAAGTTGCTCCGTCCTAATTTTTGGCAGCTTTTGCTTGGAAAGCATAAGAAAATACTCTGGGACACTCACTCCCCAATAATGGGATGTATGTTTGTAATATGCTGTACTGCATGGCTTCTGTAAGGGGCATTGCAAGTTGCTCCGTCCTAATTTTTGGCAGCTTTTGCTGGGAAAGCATAAGCAAATACTATGGGACACCCACTCCCCAATAATGGGACTTATGTTTGTAATAAGCTGTACTGCATGGCTCTTGTAAGGGGCATTGCAAGTTGCTCCGTCCTAATTTTTGGCAGCATTTGCGGGGAAAGCATAAGCAAATACTATGGGACACCCACTCCCCAATAATGGGACTTATGTTTGTAATATGCTGTACTGCATGGCTCTTGTAAGGGGCATTGCAAGTTGCTCCGTCCTAATTTTTGGCAGCTTTTGCTGGGAAAGCATAAGCAAATACTATGGGACACCCACTCCCCAATAATGGGACTTATGTTTGTAATATTCTGTACAGCATGGCTCTAGTAAGGGGCATTGCAAGTTGCTCCGTCCTAATTTTTGGCAGCTTTTGCTTGGAAAGCATAAGCAAATATTATGGGATACCCACTCCCCAATAATGGGACTTATGTTTGTAATATGCTGTACTGCATGGCTCTTGTAAGGGTCAATGCAAGTTTCTCCGTCCTAATTTTTGGCAGCTTTTGCTGGGAAAGCATAAGCAAATACTATGGGACACCCACTCCCCAATAATGGGACTTATGTTTGTAATATTCTGTACAGCATGGCTCTAGTAAGGGGCATTGCAAGTTGCTCCATCCTAATTTTTGGCAGCTTTTGCTGGGAAAGCATAAGCAAATACTATGGGACACCCACTCCCCAATAATGGGACTTATGTTTGTAATATGCTGTACTGCATGGCTCTTGTAAGGGGCATTGCAAGTTGCTCCGTCCTAATTTTTGGCAGCTTTTGCTGGGAAAGCATAAGCAAATACTATGGGACACCCACTCCCCAATAATGGGACTTATGTTTGTAATATGTTGTACTGCATGGCTCTTGTAAGGGGCATTGCAAGTTGCTCCGTCCTAATTTTTGGCAGCTTTTGCTGGGAAAGCATAAGCAAATACTATGTGACACCGACTCCCCAATAATGGGACTTATGTTTGTAATATACTGTACTGCATGGCTCTTGTAAGGGGCATTGCAAGTTGCTCCGTCCTAGTTTTTGGCAGCTTTTGCTGGGAAAGCATAAGCAAATACTATGGGACACCCACTCCCCAATAATGGGACTTATGTTTGTAATATGCTGTACTGCATGGCTCTTGTAAGGGGCATTGCAAGTTGCTTCGTCCTAATTTTTGGCAGCTTTTGCTTGGAAAGCATAAGCAAATACCATGGGACACCCACTCCCCAATAATGGGACTTATGTTTGTAATATGCTGTACTGCATGGCTCTTGCAAGGGGCATTGCAAGTTGCTCCGTACTAATTTTTGGCAGCTTTTGCTGGGAAAGCATAAGCAAATACTATGGGACACCCACTCCCCAATAATGGGACTTATGTTTGTAATATGCTGTACTGCATGGCTCTTGTAAGGGGCATTGCAAGTTGCTCCGTCCTAATTTTTGGCATCTTTTGCTTGGAAAGCATAAGCAAATACTATGGGACACCCACTCCCCAATAATGGGACTTATGTTTGTAATATGCTGTACTGCATGGCTGTTGTAAGGGGCATTGCAAGTTGCTCCGTCCTAATTTTTGGCAGCTTTTGCTGGGAAAGCATAAGCAAATATTATGGGACACCCACTCCCCAATAATGGGACTTATGTTTGTAATATGCTGTACTGCATGGCTCTTGTAAGGGGCATTGCAAGTTGCTCCATCCTAATTTTTGGCAGCTTTTGCTGGGAAAGCATAAGCAAATACTATGGGACGCCCACTCCCCAATAATGGGACTTATGTTTGTAATATGCTGTACTGCATGGCTCTTGTAAGGGGCATTGCAAGTTGCTCCGTCCTAATTTTTGGCAGCTTTTGCTGGGAAAGCATAAGCAAATACTATGGGACACCCACTCCCCAATAATGGGACTTATGTTTCTAATATTCTGTACTGCATGTGACGCGCCCCCTGGGCCGTGTGTACACGTGTGTGGGATACCCGGTGCCGGGTCTCTGGGGTCTGTAGTCTCCGTGGCGGTGACCCGGTCCCGTTGCTCAGGCTGGTCAAACCAGTGGCAGTCTTTCTTAGGTTTTGAGGTTAATTGTCCGACTGCGCCACCCGTGGATTGCGGTCAGGGAGTACCACCGCTGCGAGGCAGACCGCTGAGGCTGGTGTTGTGTGTGCAGCATAGAATGGGATAACTCCCCTCAGGAGGAGTATAGCCTCAGGGCAGTGAGTGTGGACGATGGGGGTGATGGTGCACGAGCGCAGCAGGAATGACTCAGAGTCTTTGCAGTGCAGTTCAGGGTCTTTACTGATGATTATAAGGTAGACCCTCCCGGGAGTACTGGCTAGCATAAGAGGCCTGGTCAGTCTGTGAGCAAGCAGGAGTTCCCCTGGCCAGGTGGAGTTGTAGGCCTCCCCGTCTGTCTGCACTCTTCCTGGCTACCTTGCTGTAAGCGGGTAGAAGTAGCCCACATCCCTGAGTGTACTGTCTAGTGCTCACCCGTATGGCTGGTGACTTGGGGCCTTCTGTTAGCCTCTGCTCCATGATGGCGGTGCTGGTCCCTTGCTTGTGACTGAGCCTCCGGGCTTCTATGGCCAGAGGACCTGAAATCCCCTGCCGGCTGGTTTCTGATGCTGGATATATAAGTCCTCACAGCTTCGGACTCCTGTGTCCGGTTCCTATTGTCTTCTGCCAGGGCGAGCTCTGCTCAGCTTCCAGCCCCTGGTCTTTAGCTCCTAGCTCCTACAGAGCTCCTTGATGTTACTTTCCCTTGCTCTCTCTCTGACTCTGACTGTTCTCTGACTCACTCAACCCCGCCCCAGATCCAGTTTATAAGGGCAGAATTCTACCCTCCCAGGATTGGGGCAGGAGGATGTTGCATGTTTAAGGGATCCTGACCAGGAAACCTCCCACTTGCTCTCCGACGTAATATCTCTATTACTGTGGTGACCAGACCCCTGGGGTGCCACACATGGCTCTTGTAAGGGGCATTGCAGTTCCTCATAATTTTTGGAAAGCCTTCCATTCACTGCTTAGGCCAACAGTGCACGGGAGACCCAGTTGCTATAAATGGAAAAAAAGGTTTAGTTAACGCCCTCTGACCTCCATGTCACTTCCAAGGGGCATTGGAGTGCCTCAAAATTTTTAGCAGGCATTGCACTCACTGTATGCCCTATAACTGTGTAGCCGAACCACTCCTTTTGTTACAGAAACATATCCTACAAGACATATCTGGTTGACTGGCCTGATATTGATGTGAATGGTCCCTGTTCCTCCTGCTATTTCTCCTTTGCCACTACCTCATCCATCATTTATCACCTGAAGCTTTGTTTTAACGGGAGTCATAGAACTTGGATAGTAGCAGGAAAACATCCAGCAATCCTCGGAGGAGGTAGGATATGCGCCAAAACGCTGACCACCTCAGGCCTAGCCGCTACTACATACATGCGCTTGCATTACAACAAAACAAAGCAGATGCTAACTTCTATCATCCTCATCATGCTCCTCACCTTGGCACTCTCAACTCCCCTGATGGAGAAGCCAGGACCCACCGGAGGAGTCTGATAGTCCGGTGGGCTCAGCCAATGCTGCCCTAAAGCAGGCCAGGCTAAGAAAAGTGTGGGAAAAGTTACCGGGACAAATAGGGGTGGCTGGGGACCGAGTATGGACACCCGGCCACCCCCTGGAGGCTGGGGAGCAAGCGGGGACACCCGGCCACCAGGCGGCTGGGGACTGAGTATGGATACCAGGCCGCCGACACAGCCATGACGTGGTGGCCAGATTCCGCCTCCACATGCCTAAAAGGCCCAATTTAAAGTGCAAGCAAGCAAGCAGTATGGTATTGCAGCCTGGGGGTGGGTGGGTGGCAGGCTGCATACTTGCGCTTGCATTGCAAGGAATGGGAGAGGTACAATTGAACACTGCCCTGGGACAAGGACTTGATGGGGATAGTTGTAAGTCTGCAACGACAGGTGCAAGGTGGGAGGCATCTTCGCATGTACCATGAACAGGGGTTTGGCATGCACACACTACAGCGGAATAGGCTCTCCTTCCCACTAAATGCACTGGGGAGGGCACAGGTAATGTTTTGGTATACGCGCTTAATCATATGTATAAGGCACACCAGGACAAATATGGGTGGCTGGGGACTGAGTATGGATACCTCGCTGCCGAAGCATCCATGAGGTAGTGGACAGCTTCGACCTCCTCCAAACTAAAAGGCCCCATTTCAAGTGCAAGCTAGCAGTATGGAATTGCAGTCTGGGGGTGGGTGGGTGGCAGGCTGCACACTTACACTTGCATTAAAAGAAAACATAGCAGATACTAACTTCTGTCATCATTATCATGCTCCTCACCTTGTCACTCTCAACTCCACCGATGGAGAAGTCAGGGCCCACCGGAGGAGTCTGGTTCTCTGGTGGGCTCGTCCAATGCTGCCTAAAGCAGGCCGGACTAAGAAAAGTGTGTGGGGGGATGTTCCAAGGAGAAATAGTGGCGGCTGGGGACCGTTTATGGACACCCGGCTGCCCCCAGGCGGCTGGGGACCGTGTGTGGACACCCGGCCGCGGGGCGGCTGGGGATCGAGTATGGACACCCGGCCGCCGGGTGGCTGGGGACTGAGTATGGATTCCAGGCCGCCAACACAGCCATGACGTGGCAGCCAGATTCCGCCTCCACATGCCTAAAAGGCCCAATTTCAAGTTCAAGCAAGCAAGCAGTATGGTATTGCAGCCTGGGGTGGGTGGGTGGCAGGCTGCATACTTGAGCTTGTATTGCAAGGAATGGGGGAGGTACAATTGAACACTGCCCTGGGACTAGAACTTGCATGGGGATAGTTTCAAGTCTGCATCTTCTGATGCGGTAAGGATCACTTATGATGGGCACACTTTTAGACAGTGACCTAGGAGTCAGAAATGCTTCCAGGGGTCTTCCCCATGCTGTTCCCTTGTCTTTTCAGCACTTTATGCATGTGTCACACAGCACATGGCCAGATAAGGTTGTAAAATGTTAAAATGACATTTCACGGTGAATGCATTTGTCATAGTTGAAAGCAATACAAAAGTGCAAAAACGCATAAAAAATGCTACTTGTGAACATAGCCGAAGGTGTGGAGGAGTATTTTTGTTTTTGGTCATTTATTTTAACTTATACACAAGTTTTTACCCTGGAAAGGATGTTCCTTAACATATTTCACAGGAAAAAAGTTTCACTTTCGTTTTTGAACGTTTTATTGTGAGCCTGTAAAAGTGGCTTAATACCTCTGACCACGTTGTTGACAGCAGTGACCTGGGGGTCAGAAATGCTTCCTGGGGCGATCCCCATGCTGTGCCCATGTCAATTGAGCACTGTCACTATTGTTTTGGGCACTTGTTAGGCTTTTAAAAGACTGCCGGGGGTGCCACCGCAAAAATGCTCGAGTCTCCCATAGACTAACATTGGGCTCGTTGCTCGGGTCGAGCACCCGAGTATCTCGGCGAGCTCGGCCCGAGCTTCGAGCACCAGAGCATTTTAGTGCTCTCTCAACACTAATAAAAAGCTATGTGGCTCCATACTATACATAAAGATATGTTTGGACATTATACTGTATATGTAGAGCTCTGCAGCCATCATACTGTAATAGTTAGCTGTGGTAGCCCCATACTGTATATAGGGAACTGTGGGGACCCCATAATTTTTATAAGGAGTTGTGGGGAGTTATTATTCTGTTGGGGCCATCATACGATATATGGAGCTGTGATGGATATTATACAGTACTTAGGGACTTAATGGGGGCCATTTAACTTTATATATGAGAGCTGTGTGAGCCCTATATTGTACATCATACTGTATATAGTAGGCAGTGGAGGCCCCATACTATGTACAGTGCCTACAAGTAGTATTCAACCCCCTGCAGATTTAGCTGGTTTGATAAGATGCAAATAAGTTAGAGCCTTCAAACTGCAAACGAGAGTAGGTTTTATGAACAGAAGCATAAATCTTACAAACCAAAAAGTTATGTTGCTCAGTTGAATTTTATTAAATTTTAAACATAAAAGTGTGGGTCAATTATTATACAACCCCTATGTTTAATATTTTGTGGAATAACCCTTGTTTGCAATTACAGCTAATAATCGTCTTTTATAAGACCTGATCAGGCCGGCACAGGTCTGTGGAGTTATCTTGGCCCACTCCTCCATGCAAATCTTCTCCAAGTTATCTAGGTTCTTTGGGTGTCTCATGTGGACTTTATTCTTGAGCTCCTTCCACAAGTTTTCAATTGGGTTAAGGTCAGGAGACTGACTAGGCCACTCCAACACCTTGACTTTTTCCCTCTTGAACCAGGCCTTGGTTTTCTTGGCTGTGTGCTTTGGGTCGTTGTCTTGTTGGAAGATGAAATTACGACCCATCTTAAGATCCTTGATGGAGGAGCGGAGGTTCTTGGCCAAAATCTCCAGGTAGGCCGAGCTATCCATCTTCCCATGGATGCGGACCAGATGGCCAGGCCCCTTGGCAGAGAAACAGCCCCACAGCATGATGCTGCCACCACCATGCTTGACTGTAGGGATGGTATTCTTGGGGTCGTATGCAGTGCCATCCAGTCTCCAAACGTCACGTGTGTGGTTGTCACCAAAGATCTCGATCTTGGTCTCATCAGACCATAGAACCTTGAACCAGTCTGACTCAGAGTCCTCCAAGTGATCATGAGCAAACTGTAGATGAGCCTTGACATGACGCTTTGAAAGTAAAGGTACCTTACGGGCTCGTCTGGAACGGAGACCATTGCGGTGGAGTACGTTACTTATGGTATTGACTGAAACCAATGTCCCCACTGCCATGAGATCTTCCCGGAGCTTCTTCCTTGTTGTCCTTGGGTTAGCCTTGACTCTTCGGACAAGCCTGGCCTCGGCACGGGAGGACACTTTCAAAGGCTGTCCTGGCCGTGGAAGGCTAACAGTAGTTCCATAAGCCTTCCACTTACGGATGATGCTCCCAACAGTGGAGACAGGTAGGCCCAACTCCTTGGAAAGGGTTTTGTACCCCTTGCCAGCCTTGTGACCCTCCACGATCTTGTCTCTGATGGCCTTGGAATGCTCCTTTGTCTTTCCCATGTTGACCATGTCTGAGTGCTGTTCACAAGTTTGGGGAGGGTCTTAAATAGTCAGAAAAGGCTGGCAAAATAGATCTTTAATCCACACATGTGAAGCTCATTATTCTTGGTGCCTGAACTACTTCTTAATACTTTTGGGGGACCAAACAGAATACTTGTGGTTTCAGGGGTTGAATAATAAATGACACTCTGAATTAACTTTTAACGTTTTTTAAAAAAAAAACAAAAAAAAAACAAAAACAAAATTTGCTGCAGTGCATTTCCCACTTCCAGACTGATCTACAGTACAAATGTCACAATGCCAAGTTAATTCCGCATGTGTCAACCAGCTAAATCTGCAGGGGGTTGAATACTACTTGTAGGCACTGTATATAGAGCTGTGGGTTCATCATACTGTTTATAGGGGGATTCATAGTGTTTTTACGGAGCCGTGGGGGCAATTATACTGTGTATATGGAGCTGTGATGCCATTATAATGTATATGGGGAGCTGGGGTGGCATTCGTTATATAAGGGACTGTAGTTGCCAGTTTACTGTATATAGTGCAGTCTGGTGTCCCCATATTTTATATATGGTGCTATGGGGACATGATACTCTCCATTTGGAGCTGTAAGGCAATTATACCATATATAGTGGGCTGTGGGGACCCCATACTGTTTCCAGGTATCTGTGGATGCATCATATAGTAGGTAGGAAGCTGTGAGCATATAATACTGTGTATAGGAGGCTGTTGTGACTTCAGACTGTATATAGTGGAGCAGTGGGGGCAACACACTGTATAGAGGGGAGCTGTAGAGGACTTTATACTGTTATACTGTATGTAGGTAAGCTGTGGGGACTATCATATTGTGTATAGGGGCACTGTTGGGGCATCAGTGGACATTATTACTTTTAGAGGCATTCAGCTAAGAATATAACATTTTAAGTGGGTAGTTAAGATACATCATTCCCTTATAGGGGCACTCGGGATATTATAACTGTCAATTGAGCACGTAGGAGGTCTTATTACTTTCTAAGATAATTTTATACTCTATATGTAAAGAGGTATGTGGGGCAATAAGAGGAGCACTGTTACCATGCCACACAGCAGGTACAGTCATATGGACAAATTCAGCAACAACTCAGCACTCAAGAGTTTTTATAGGCTGGGAATAGATGACAATGGTGGCGGCAATATGTGAAGTTTCATGTCTTTGATGTAAACTCTACAAATGAGAAGTTATGTTGGTCTGAACCAGATGGAAAAGACAGGAAAAGTGAATGACTCTATGAGAAAGATCATCATCTGTAAGTCACTATCTATAGCTGCAGTGTATCCTCTCAACATGTTCTTGAGAACTGTTATCTACCACTGTATGATCATGGTAATGTCGGACTTGTTTTATGTATATTATTATAAATTAACATAAATCATTAAAATTATTATTCTCTCAGCACATAACTCACCCCTTGTAAACAGGAGATGTGCTGCCGATAGCGTGATTTCTATGGGGACAGAGCAATCTATTAGTGATCATTCTATACTCTTCATTATTTGTCAGCCTGTGTAAACACGTGCCAAAGGACTTGAATAAATCAATTGACACTTGTTTAAACAGTTTGACATTAGATCACACCCTAAATGTTGCTTTATAATGGTACAAATTATATTATAATTATTAATATATTAGCATTTCAGGCCCACTTTTAATTTTTGCCCAGTGCTACAATGTGTCCAAAACTTGTCCTTAAAGCTGCATATGGAACTCTAGAACTATTAATTCACAGTAATAAAATATTTTCTCGTATATAAAAATCAGTTCATAATAATTATAATATTAATTGCAACTAAAGCAGACCTTAGGGCACTGCTCTGTGTCTAAATTAATTTTAATAGTTTAAAAGATAAGTTTCATATTGAGAAACATCAGAGTTATTTTCCTTATTTAATTTTTATATTTTTATAAACGTGTTTAGAAATTTGCTCAATGAGAAACAAGAGTTTTGATGGCATAAAAAATTTCTGTATATTTTATTGACAACATGTCAATAAAATATACAGAAATTTTTTATGCTGTCAAAACTCTTGTTTCTCATTGAGCATGTGTAGCATTATTTGGTGTCTGTGGGAAGTATCTTATCCCACGTACGCCAATATAGCTGTACAAGGGTCATATTAATAGCACGTGTTTAGAAATTATATACATTTCACTAGTTAATAAAACCTTAATACTGTATATGTTCTATCTACCATTCTGCAGAGATTAACCTTGTAATGTGTCTTGACATTGCAAAAAGAAGCCACAGCTTTATCAGTGGAATGCAAAAGGACAATGGAAGAATCAGGAGATAGATAATAAAGGTGTCAGGAACCATACACCTTTATTGTTATGTTGACTTTTGAACTTGTGTTCTTCTTTGGTTGCTAAACACAAACTATTGTTCATATAAACTTGGATGCTGATCACTTGAGGTAATATTCGTAATTGATGAATAGCTGCTATTCACATCTTATATCAGCTCTTACAACATATTGTCTGACAGTTTTGCAATACAGGGACTCTGATCAATGGCTGATTGCTAGATATTTCCAATACCATTGTAGGGTATTTGCAAGCCAACATTGGGGGGATAAGCTGTGGCTATTCAAGCATTGTGAATTAATATCAAGATCCCTGACCCTTGACCTGTGAATGAAAGGAAAAGTCTCAACTATAAAAAGGGGGTCTCTGCGTTTGTTCTGAGAGACGCTACAGGATGTCAGCCTAAGGGACCACAGCCCTGGCAGGAAAAATGCAGAACTACTCCATTGACCAGTTCTCAACTCTCACAGATGATTTGAAGAATCCAGGTTGGCACAATCAGGTCACCTGGCCACATATCTCACTGCCCAAATCCCAGCGAACAAGAGGAAGGGTGAGACTTTGTGATTTGCCCCATCTTGTGTAGTTGCTGGGACTGTTCTATATGTTATTGATTGCTGGTGGTTCAATAAATTATTGCCACACTGTTTACTATCACCCTGAGTAATGTTGTGCCCACAGTAAAAGAGAGTGGGCGTTCAGTGGTATGAGCCCTGGTCCATGCAGTCTTCCTAAAGACTACCGGGCCAGTGGACAAGAGCATCCACTGACCCCCGTGTCTTCACACCCTGCTGCAACTAAATAAGTAAAAAAGCAAAAGTGCATTTAAATGATATTGGTTTATTAGTAACACTGTTATGAAATGTTATCTATGTGTATGTAAACTGAGCAGGTGCAAATGTAATGTATGAAATGAACAATGAAGCAAATCCTTGCATTTCCCTGACGTCTGGGTATGCTTGTAGAGCAGTGAACTTGTGCGCTGGCGCCAGCGAGTCTCTCTGACTTCTTGGCGCCTGCTCACTAGATCCCTGTTCTACACTTGTACACAGACGGGCAGGGAAATGCTCCTTGGGGAAGAAGGTGAAGTGTGCAGGCGCGGCATCCGACCATGGGAACCGCATGTCAAAGGGCACTGTGACATGCAGGGGAGGGGAGAAATGTTTTAATTAAACAAGTAGGCAGGATTTCTTTCCGTTCCCCAGAAAGGAACACATCGCAAGCCACAAGAAATAATTTCACAACCATAAGACCTCTAATATGGGGCATACAAGTAAGTATAGATTCACATTTCTATCACCTGTATGCCCATAATGGAGGTCTGAAAAGTCCAAGGGTGTGACAGATTCCCTTTAACCCCTTAACCCCCGAGGGTGGTTTGCACGTTAATGACCAGGCCAATTTTTACAATTCTGACCACTGTCATTTTATGAGATAATTACTCTGGAACGCTTCAACGGATCCTCCTGATTCTGAGACAGTTTTTTCGTTCCAAGTGGGGGTTCCAAGTGCTCACTATGCATCTAGATAGGTGCCTTGGGGGGTCTAGTTTACAAAATGTGGTCACTTGTGGGGGAGCTCCAATGTTTGGGAACACAGGGGCTCTCCAAATGCAACGTGGTGTCCGCTAGCAATTTGAGCCGATTTTCCATTCAATTTGTTAGCGGACACCATGTCACGTTTGGAGAGCCCCTGATGTGCCTAAACAGTGGAGCTCCCCCACTAGTGACCCCATTTTGGAAACTGTACCCCTCAAGGATTTTATTAAGGTGTATAGTGAACATTTTGAACCCAGAGATACGACACAGAATTTGATAACATTAGGTCATCATATTGAATAAGTTGTCATTAGTCTTGAGCACAAGTGCTCGCTACTTGAGTTTGCATCGGGTACTCAGGTATGCACCATGTACTGCGTGTGCTCGAGTGACATGCTCGAGTCCCTGCCCCGCATGTTTCACGGTTATTAGACACCCAAAAAAAACATGCGGGGATCGCTCGTGCATGGCAGGCAATCCCCGCAAAGTTTTTTTGGCCGCGAAACATATGGGGCGGAGACTCGAGCATGTCGCTCAAATACCCACGATACTCAATGCATACCCGAGCACCCGATGCAAACTCAAGTAGCGAGCACTTGCGCTCAACACTAGTCGCCATATAGTCATCTTTTTTTCTTACTTTTGAAAAAAATCACAACCCCATCACAACCCTAACCCCAAACCCAGCCCTAACCCTAGCCCAACCCTAACCTGAGAGTTTATTTTTTACGCCGTTCCTCGTGTGGTATAAGTGATTAGACGACTTTATTCTTCGGGTCGGTGCGATTACAGTGATACAATAATCATATGGGGTTTTTATGACTGACAGCTGTCACACAATAAAAGACGCATTTTTTGTAAAATCTAGTTTTTGCATCGCCATATTTTGAGAGCTATAATTTTTCCAGATTTTGGCAGACTGTCATGTGACGGCTTGTTTTTTGCGAGATGAGTTGACGTTGTTATTGGTGCCATTTTCAGGCACGTGACATTTTTTGATCGCTTTCTATTCCGATTTTTGGGAGGCAGAATAAACAAAAACCAACAATTCAGGAATTGTTTTTTTTTTTTTTTTTTATTCTGTTCCGCTTGTGGTAAAATTGATAAGGCAGCTTTATTCTTCGGGTCAGTACGTTTACAGCGGTACCAAATTTATATCGTTTTTCTATGTTTTGCACTTTTACATAATAAAAGCAATTTTATAGAAAAAAATATTTTTTAGCATAGCTTTATTCTGAGAGCTATAACTTTTTTATTTTTCGGCTGACGGAGCTGTATGGTGGCTTGTTTTTTGCAGGACGAGATGATGTTTACAGCGGTACCATTTTTATTTAGATTCGTCTTTTTGATCGCGTGTTATTCCATTTTTTGTTTGGCGATATGATGATAAAGCTTTGTTTTTTGCTTCGTTTTTTTTTTTTTTTTTACCGTGTTCACTGAAGGGGTTAACTAGTGGGACAGTTTTATAGGTCAGGTTGTTCCGGACGTGGCGATACCAAATATGTGTACTTTTATTTTTTTTATTTTTTATTTTTTTTAATAATAATATTTATTGATGGGTACATTATATTTTTATTTTTGTTGGATTATTTATTTATTTATTTTTTATATTTTTACAATTTTTTTTTTTTTTTCACTTTCTGACAGTTTTTACTCTTTTTTACTCTGTCCCACTCTGGGACTTTCACTTTTTTTATTCTGATCGCCTGCATGGCACAGGAATGCAGCACCATCCCTGTGCTATGCAGGCTGTCAGCGCTGGACAGGAAGAATATAGTTTGGAGATGCACTGTGCATGTCCAAACAATCTAACTGTTGTCTGGTGACCCGGATGTTGTCATGACGACATCGGGTCGTCATGGCAACATCCTGGAAGCCACGGCAGACAGCGCTGGAGGCCGGAAGAGGAGGTGAGTATCTGCGATCACCTCCCCTTGCCACCGCAATGCTGCGATCGACTTCGATCGCAGCATTGCAGGGGTTAATGTGCTGGGAGCGGTGCAGGACCACTCCCTGCACATAGTAACGGGTGTCAGCTGTGACAATCAGCTGACACCCGGCGGCGATCGCGCCCGCACAGCCTGTGTGCGCATGTGATCGCGATGACGCACTAATATGGGTCTGGCTCTTAAGTCCCAGGGCACAGACGTGTATTAGTATGTCTAATGTTGTTAAGGGGTTAAAAACATGTTATGTAAATTATAAATATCCTACTCATGAACTGAATAAATTAAGCGTGTTGTATAATACTATCAGATAAATATGATTTTGTATATATATATATATATATATATATATATATATATATATATATATAGACATACATATACAGTTATATGAAAAAGTTTGGGCACCCCTATTAATCTTAAGCTTAATGTTTTATAAAAATTGGTGTTTTTGCAACAGCTATTTCAGTTTGATATGTGTAATAACTGTTGGACACAGTAATGTTTCTGCCTTGAAATGAGGTTTATTGTACTAACAGAAAATGTGCAATATGCATTCAAACAAAATTTGACAGGTGCATAAGTATGGGCACCCTTATCATTTTCTTGTTTTAAATACTCCTACCTAATTTTTACTGACTTACTAAAGCGCTTTTTTTGGTTTTGTAACCTCATTGAGCTTTGAACTTCATAGCCAGGTGTATGCAATCATGAGAAAAGCTACTTAAAGTGGCCACTTGCAAGTTGTTCCCCTGTTTGAATCTCCTCTGAAGAGTGGCATCATGGGCTCCTCAAAACAACTGTCAAATGATCTGAAAACGAAGATTATTCAACATAGTTGTTCAGGGGAAGGATACAAAAGCTGTCTCAGAGATTTAACCTATCAGTTTCCACTGTGAGGAACATAGTAAGGAAATGGAAGAACACAGGGACAGTTCTTGTTAAGGCTAGAAGTGGCAAGCCAAGAAAAACATCAGAAAGGCAGAGAAGAAGAATGGTGAGATCAGTTAAGGACAATCCTCAGACCCCCTCCAGAGAGCTGCAGCATCAACTTGCTGCAGATGGTGTCACTGTGCATCGGTCAACTATACAATGCACTTTGCACAAGGAGAAGCTGTATGGGAGAGTGATGCGAAAGAAGCCGTTTCTGCAAGTACGCCACAAACAGAGGCGGCTGAGGTATGCAAAAGCACAATTGGAGAAGCCAATTTCTTTTTGGAAGAAGGTCCTGTGGACTGATGAAACCAAGATTCAGTTGTTTGGTCATACAAAAAGGCGTTATGCATGGCGGCAAAAAAGCACAGCATTCCAAGAAAAACACTTGCTACCCACAGTAAAATTTGGTGGAGGTTCCATCATGCTTTGGGGCTGTGTGGCCAATGCCGGCACCGGGAATCTTGTTAAAGTTGAGGAACGCATGGATTCCACTCAGTATCAGCAGATTCTTGACAAAAATGTTCAAGAATCAGTGAAAAAGTTGAAGTTACACAGGGGATGGATCTTTCAGCATGACAATGATCCAAAACACCGCTCCAAATCTACTCAGGCATTCATGCAGAGGAACAATAACAATGTTCTGGAATGGCCATCCCAGTTCCCAGACCTGAATATCATTGAACATCTGTGGGATCATTTGAAGAGGGCTGTCCATGCTCGGCGACCATCAAACTTAACTGAACTGGAGTTGTTTTGTAAAGAGGAATGGTCAAAAATACCTTCATCCAGGATCCAGGAAATCATTAAAAGCCACAGGAAGCGACTAGAGGCTGTTATTTTTGCAAAAGGAGGATCTAATAAATATTAATGTCACTTTTCTGGTGAGGTGCCCATACTTATGCACCTGTCAAATTTTGTTTGAATGCAGATTGCACATTTTCTGTTAGTACAATAAACTTCATTTCAAGGCAGAAACATTACTGTGTCCAACAGTTATTACATATATCAAATTGAAATAGCTGTTGCAAAAACACCAATTTTTATAAAACATTAAGCTTAAGATTAATAGGGGTGCCCAAACTTTTTCATATAACTGTATATATATATGTATATATATACAGTACAGACCAAAAGTTTGGACACACCGTCTCATTTAAAGATTATTCTGTATTTTCATGACTATGAAAATTGTAAATTCACACTGAAGGCATCAAAACTATGAATTAACACATGTGGAATTATATACTTAAAAAAGTGTGAAACAACTGAAAATATGTCTTATATTCTAGGTTCTTCAAAGTAGCCACCTTTTGCTTTGATGACTGCTTTGCACACTCTTGGCATTCTCTTGATGAGCTTCAAGTGGTAGTCACCGGAAATGGTCTTCCAACAATCTTGAAGGAGTTCCCAGAGATGCTGAGCACTTGTTGGCCCTTTTGCCTTCACTCTGCAGTCCAGCTCACCCCAAACCCTCTCGATTGGGTTCAGGTCTGGTGACTGTGGAGGCCAGGTCATCTGGCGTAGCACCCCATCACTCTCCTTCTTGGTAAAATAGCCCTTACACAGCCTGGAGATGTGTTTGGGGTCATTGTCCTGTTGAAAAATAAATGATGGTCCAACTAAATGGAAACCGGATGGAATAGCATGCCGCTGCAAGATGTTGTGGTAGCCATGCTGGTTCACTATGCCTTCAATTTTGAATAAATCCCCAACAGTGTCACCAGCAAAGTATCCCCACACCCTCAAACCTCCTCCTCCATTCTTCACGGTGGGAACCAGGCATGTAGAGTCCATCCGTTCACCTTTTCTGCATCGCACAAAGACACGGTGGTTGGAACCAAAGATCTCAAATTTGGACTCATCAGACCAAAGCACAGATTTCCACTGGTCTAATGTCCATTCCTTGTGTTCTTTAGCCCAAACAAGTCTCTTCTGCTTGTTGCCTGTCCTTAGCAGTGGTTTCCTAGCAGCTATTTTACCATGAAGGCCTGCTGCACAAAGTCTCCTCTTAACAGTTGTTGTAGAGATGTGTCTGCTACTAGAACCCTGTGTGGCATTGGCCTGGTCTCTAATCTGAGCTGCTGTTAACCTGCTATTTCTGAGGCTGGTGACTCGGATAAACTTATCCTCAGAAGTAGAGGTGACTCTTGGTCTTCCTTTCCTGGGGCGGTCCTCATGTGAGCCAGTTTCTTTGTAGCGCTTGATGGTTTTTACAACTGCACTTGGGGACACTTTCAAAGTCTGCCCAATTTTTCGGACTGACTAACCTTCATTTCTTAAAGTAATGATGGCCACTCGTTTTTCTCTACTTAGCTGCTTTTTTATTGCCATAATACAAATTCTAACAGTCTATTCAGTAGGACTATCAGCTGTGTATCCACCTGACTTCTGCACAACACAACTGATGGTCCCAACCCCATTTATAAAGCAAGAAATCCCACTTATTAAACCTGATAGGGCACACCTGTGAAGTGAAAAACATTTCCGGTGACTACCTCTTGAAGCTCATCAAGAGACTGCCAAGAGTGTGCAAAGCAGTCATGAAAGCAAAAGGTGGCTACTTTGAAGAACCTAGAATATAAGACATATTTTTAGTTGTTTCACACTTTTTTGTTAAGTATATAATTCCACATGTGTTAATTCATAGTTTTGATGCCTTCAGTGTGAATGTACAATTTTCATAGTCATGAAAGTACAGAAAAATCTTTAAAAGAGGTGTGTCCAAACTTTTGGTCTGTACTGTACATATATATATATATATATATATTTATTGATTTTTTTTGTTTTAGGTAAACAGCATATGTATTCCAGATGGAATATATAAAAAGGGATTTTATTTTCTTGTAGCAAATATGTGGAAAGAACAAGATACCTGCTTCATGCAGACAAACCTATTTCTATCGATCTGCCCAACTAATTTCTTTACTCCTTTACAAAATATTGATTTTAATAACAGTTTTATTTGAATAAGCTGGTGAGATAGTGAATCTCTAAGCATATTATATTCAACCATTTAAATGAAACATTAGAGAAAAGAGCTATATGTATACCAAAAAAGAAACAAATTCTAAGATGAAAAAAGTAATAATCCTGTCTTTTTATATAAATATATACCCACTATAGCAATAAAAGAATATACTTTTTCTTGCAGAACATTATATGTACAAAGCAAAAGAAAAAGCAGGGTAAGTTAAAAACTTGCAATATTATCTCAAAGTTTGCTTAATCATTATATAGTAATGTAGAGGTAGAATCTTAAAGGAACATTCACATTTTAGGCCTTTTTAGCTTTTCCTTACCCATTCCCCAGGATAATTCTTACTTTAGGCTATGTGCCCACGATGCAGAATTGATGCAGATTTTTCCTGAGCGTTTCTGCCTCTCCCTGGCAGAAAAAAACCATGCTGATTTTACATCTATTTTTTCTGCCAGGGTGAAGCCTTTTATTCAGTGTTTTTGCATGCATTTCCGCATGTTTGTTTTCAAGCGCTTTTCTAGGCGATTTTGAGCATCACTTGGAAAAGTGCTTGACAAGTTGGTCACATAATATACAGTACAGACCAAAAGTTTGGACACACCTTCTCATTTAAAGATTTTTTTGTATTTTCATGACTATGAAAATTGTACATTCACACTGAAGGCATCAAAACTATGAATTAACACATGTGGAATTATATACTTAACAAAAAAGTGTGAAACAACTGAAAATATGTCTTATTTTCTAGGTTCTTCAAAGTAGCCACCTTTTGCTTTGATGACTGCTTTGCACACTCTTGGCATTCTCTTGATGAGCTTCAAGAGGTAGTCACCGGAAATGGTTTTCACTTCACAGGTGTGCCCTGTCAGGTTTAATAAGTGGGATTTCTTGCCTTATAAATGGGGTTGGGACCATCAGTTGTGGTGTGCAGAAGTCTGGTGGATACACAGCTGATAGTCCTACTGAATAGACTGTTAGAATTTGTATTATGGCAAGAAAAAAGCAGCTAAGTAAAGAAAAACGAGTGGCCATCATTACTTTAAGAAATGAAGGTCAGTCAGTGCGAAAAATTGGGAAAACTTTGAAAGTGTCCCCAAGTGCAGTTGCAAAAACCATCAAGCGCTACAAAGAAACTGGCTCACATGAGGACCGCCCCTGGAAAGGAAGACCAAGAGTCACCTCTGCTTCTCAGGATAAGTTTATCCGAGTCACCAGCCTCAGAAATCGCAAGTTAATAGCAGCTCAGAATTAGTGTTGAGCCACCCCCGTAGTGTTCGAGTTCGGTTCGGTTCGTCGAACACCAGTGTGTTCGCCGAACTGTTCGTCGAACTGTTCGTCGAACACCTTCGAACACCGTTAAAACCAATGGCAGGCAAACAAAAACACATAGAAACACATAGAAAACACCTTCAAAGGTGTCCAAAAGCTGACAAACTGCTCAGAAGACACAACTAACACATGGAAAAGTGACAAGTACATATAGTCATGCGAAAAGAAAAGAGGTGGAGGAGTAAAAGGAGGGGGAGACACAGATATAGGCATGTCATGCCCTTCTAAAATCCAAAAAGTGAGAAGCCGAGACGGCCAGTCCGCTCCTGCCCGTGCCACCTCCGTGTCGCCGGGTTTGTGCCAGAGCCGCGGTGAACCCTGACGGCCAGCCCCCCTCTCCCAATACTGGTGCCTGTCCGCTGGTGGGTCGAGAGAGCCCCCCTGTGGTGGAGGCAGCTCTAAGCTTTTTAATTTAAATTGTCCCTCTAATTTAAATGAATACACTTTAAATCCATTTACAAGGATCTATTGGAGGGCAAGTCTCATGCCAGCAGCCGCGTAATTCCAGCTCCAGTAGCGTCCACTAAAGCTGCTGCAGTTAAAAAGCTTTTATAAGGATCGAGCTCGGCTGTCCACCGCAAGGCATCCTAGTGCCAGTCCCAGCCCCTATGCCTTGGGGTGCCTCCTGATGCTCTTCACTATGTATCCCGTGGTCCCGAAGCATTTCCTTTGAAAAAATTAAGTGTCCAAACTACAGGTGGTGTAGCTTGCTTAACAGCCGGGATAATCCGCTGACTAGCAGACACTGCTACTAGGCACAAAGTATTTCCTGGGCTAGATGCAGTTAAAAATTTGTAAGTAGATACTCTCGTTGGATGCTGAGAAAGCATTCCATAGAGTCTCCTGGCACGCCATATATGATTCTCTTAAAAAGCTTGGGGTAGGGGTCTAGGGGACCCTTTTATAGCCAAAATCACGGCCCTGTATCACAATACGTCACCTAGGCTGAAGATAAATGGAACTGTAGCAACGAGGGCTCGGTTGCTACAGACGTATTGCACCTCACCCAGAGGTGTGATATCTCACTCTCAGATAAGGATGGAGTGTGGATCAGGACCCAACACCTGCATGCATTACACCACATTGCCGTGGGGCAGGGCGACCAATATGCCCCTGAGATGGGCACGACAGTCCCTGTCCCTGGCTGGAGTGGGGGGAGGGAACACTGAGGAAGGGGAACCCTGCAGTGCAGGAGCAGGGAGGAAGCAGTTCCTGGGTGCATTGAGAAGGGAGTATAAAAGGTGGGCACCATCTTAGTTCAGTGCAGAGAAGTCTGAGCAGAAGTGGCAGGGAGCAGGGGCTCTGCATGAGCTCTGCTCCGGAGGCGGGCCTAGTAACAGAGGCCCAGGCCTGCAAGAGGGAGAAGGAAGGAAGAGGAGCGGAGAAGGCTCCAGGAACGAGGAATGAAGGGATCCCAGGGGTGCGGACGGGCGAGTCGCCACCGCACGCCCGAATCCACCTGCGTGGAGGGGTCAGGCCAAAGGGGGAGACCGGTCCCCGAACTAGTGGAGGCAGGAAACGACCCTCAGCTAGAAACCGGAGGCTCTGACATTTTATGTGGCGCAGCCCCTTGCTCCACCCGCTAGGAAGGCACCACATAGGGTCAGGGAAACTGGCGCCAAGTTTACCAAGAGGAGGCCCGAGGCAGCCGGACAGAAGTGTTGGTAAGAAAGGCCAGACAAAGGACACACAAAGGGGGTCCTGTGAAGCGCTCCAAAGTTATCTGGGAGTTGTCTGAGCCCCTCACCTGGTGAGCACAGTACGACGTGGGCAGCCGTTACCTGCAGACGTGGTCTGGATAATAAGAACTGTGAGTAAAGGCCCTGAACTGCATCACTGACTCCGTGTCGTTACTGCTGCTGCCCTGCACCATCACCCCCATCCTCCGCATACACTGCCCTGAGGCTATACTCCTCCCGTGGGGAGTTATGCTACGCTCTGCTGCACCCACAACACCAGCCTTAGCGGTCTGCCCTGTAGCGGCGGTTCACTCTGACCGCAATCCACGGGTGGCGTAGTCAGACATTTAAACATCAAAACCACATAAATAGTTCCGCCACTGGTTTGACCGCCCTGAGCCACGGAACCGGATCGCCGCCACGAAGACTACAACCACCAGCATCCACCAAAAAGGGTCCGGCTCCGGGTGTCCCAAGGCCCAGGGGGTGCGTCAGAACATTTTCATCACCTTTCACAATCACCAATGGGACAAGGCAGGGATGTCCTCTGTCCCCTCTCTTATACATCCTAGTAACGGAGCACCTGCTCTCATCAATTCGCCATAACCCCAATATTAGGTGGATTGAGGTGGGAGGCACCGAGTACAAGTGCTCTCTATTTGCTGATGATGTCCTAGTATATATCACTCAATCACATATATCCATCCCTGCTGTTATGGCTGAAATAGATCACTTTGTTACATGGTAAAATTTTAAAATCAATGCAGCGAAGTCTGAGGCCCTCGATGTCTCCCTCCCTAAATCCATATAGGATTCCATCCAGTCCAACTTTCCCTTTGCCTGGCCCTCACAGGGTATCAAATACTTAGGAATTCCTATTCATAGAGACCTCTCCCATCTATGTTATCTTAATTTTGGGCCCTTTATTGAACAATTCCATACAGACCACGGTTGGCAAGTTAGAACTGTAAGATTCACTACGTGAACCACTGGTGTTTTGTGGAAAAGCACATGTACACCGCGTTCCAAATTATTATGCAAAAAGTGTTTAGGAGTGATAAGGGAAGAATTTGTTTGTTTGTCAGTTAAACTCATTGATGGTGATGTGTGTCAGGGCTCTTTATATCACTGTAAGCAATTGCAGACACCTGTGCTAATTAGTTTGGCAGGTGTGTCCAATAAAAGGCAAGACTACTTAAGAAGGCTCTCTCACATTATTAAGCAGCCTACATTTTCTGCCAAAATGGGAAAGAAAAAGGATGTGTCGGCTGCTGAGAAGCAACAAATTGTGGAGTGTTTAGGTCAAGGCATGACTACAATCAACATTGTGCGATGATCAGGATGAAGTGTCTTGGCAATCAAGAAGTATGTAGCTGATTCACAGTACACACGTGTGCGTGCTGATAAGGGCAAATTGAGGACTCTTTCCTACAGGCAATTACGTCAGGTTGAAACAGCAGCGGCAAAAAAGCCTTGTCATAGCAGCAGACAAGTTTTTGAAGCTGCTTGTGCCTCCAACGTCCCCCGAACAACAAGATGCAGGGTCCTTCAGAGGTTTGCAGCTGTGCATATGCCATCCTGTCGACCTCCTCTATCCACTTCACACAAGCAGAAACGGCTCCAGTGGGCCAAACATTACATGAAGACTGATTTCAAAACTGTTTTGTTCACGGATGAGTGCCGTGCAGCGCTCGATGGTCCAGATGAATGGAGTGGAGGATGGCTGGTTGATGGACACCCCACGCAAACACGGCTACAGCGCCAACAAGGAGGAGGTGGAGTAATGTTTTGGGCTGGAATCATGGGGAGAGAGATTGTCGGCCCCTTTAGGATCCTGAAGGCGCTAAAGATGAACTCCATAATGTATGTGGATTTTCTCAAACAGCACTTCCTGCCATGGTTCAAGAAGAAGAACCGTGTATTTCACAGCAAGATCATTTTTCTGCATGATAATGCACCATCTCATGCTGCACATAAAACATCTGCATCTCTAGCTGATATGGGCATAAAAGGGGACAAACTTATGGTGTGACCCCCATGCTCCCCTGACCTCTACCCCATTCAGAACCTTTGGAGCATCATTAAAAGGAGTGTCTATGATGGCGGGAGGCAGTTCACATCTAAGCAACAGCTCTGGGAGGGTATTCTGTCCTCATGCAAAACAATTGAAGCAGAAACCATCCAAAACCTGACAAATTCAATGGACGAGAGAGTTCAGAAGCTCCTTTCGAACAAGGGGTCCTATGTGAAAATGTAACATCACCTAGAATAAAGTTTTGAGTTGAAAACTGTTTGATTTCAGTTTCTAACAACCTGCTAATGCTTATAATTTCAAAAATGACCATTTTTTTGGTCTTTATTAAAATGAAAAGGTTGATCGAAAAGTTTGGGGGATCTAAGAGTGTGGCAACCCAGTAGTCATGATTACTTCGAATTCTGACAATATGAGGGTCATGCTGCAGGTAGTGCAGCAAGAAGGCACTTATGTGTCTTGCGCATCTCGGAGCCCCAAAATTATTTTCCGGGCTAGATGCAGCTAAAAATTATTTTTAATTTTAAATCTGGTGAAGCTTATTATAGATGGCCTAATAGGATCAGTGCTGCACACTGCTACAAAGCCCAAATTATTTTCCAGTCAAGATACAGATAAACATGATTAGTAATTTGAAAGCTTAAAACGGTTGGTAGGGTGATTTTAACCAATCATCAAGCTTTTACTCTCCCCAGGATGACACAGGGGTAGAAAAGTCGTTTCGGATCCATGATTTGTTCATCTTTATGAACGTGAGTCTGTCTACATTATCAGTGGAGAGCCGCGTGCGCTTATCTGTCAGCACACCACCAGCAGCGCTGAACACACGTTCAGACAGAACGCTGGCTGCGGGGCATGACAAGATCTCCAAGGCGTAAGTGGCTAGCTCCGGCCATTTATCCAGATTGGAAGCCCAAAAAGAGCAAGGGTCCAGTGACACAGTCGTGGCTTCAATGTTTACTTGGAGATACTCCTGTACCATCGTCTCTAGGCGTTGACTATGTGTCAGACTTCTTGTCTCCTGTGGCCTTGCAAAGGATGGGCTAAAAAAGTGGTGAAATGATTCCGCAAAATTGATGTTACCAGCAGATACTGTGGTTCTGTTACGGTTTGAGTGCTGAACACTTGACGGTCCCACGGTTGGCAAGTTGGAACTGTGAGATTCACTACGTGCACCACTGGTATTTTGTGGAAAAGCACATGTAAGATTCTGCAACAGTCTCTGCTGATACTCCTGCATGCGTGCATCCCTTTCTATGGCAGGAATAATTTCTGCAAATTTACTTTTGTACCGGGGATCTAACAGTGTGGCAACCCAGTAGTCAGGATTATTTCTAATTCTCACAATTCGAGGGTCATGTTGCAGGTAGTGCAGCAAGAAGGCACTCATGTGTGTTGCGCATCCAGGAGCACCAAGTCCCTGTTGTGTTGGTGGCGAGGTAGCAATCATGCTTCCTTCCTCTGTCCTCTCCCCCCAACCTCGCACAACAGAAATGTGATCAAGGTCTCCCTCATCTGATGAGTCTTCCATCAGTTCGTCCTCCACTTCTTCCTGGGCTCCTGCACCTTCCTCACTAGTTTGGCTGCTACCATGCGCCCTGGTAAAATCATCTCCCCCACCCTCACATGCCTGCCGCCTTGGTGCTGCCGACCGTCTGGACCTTGCAGATGTTAGCCCTTCCGCATACAACTCCTCCTCCTCTACTTCCTCCACCTCCTCTTGTGCCACCACCTGACTCCGAATTCTGTTTAACATGTGCTCCAGCATGTAAATCACCGGAATAGTCATGCTGATAATGGCATCATCAGCACTAAACATCTTCGTCGCCATTTCAAAACTGTGCAGAAGGGTGCATAGGTCCCTGATCTGAGACCACTCCTCCAGCGTGATTTGCCCCACCTCTGAATCTCGTTGGCCCAGGCTATACGTCAGAACGTATTGCACCAGGGCTTGTCGGTGCTGCCACAGTTGCTGCAACATGTGCAGAGTTGAATTCCACCGGGTAGGCACATCGCATTTTAGCCGGTGAAGTGGCAGGCCCAACGACTTCTGTAGAGATGTAAGTCGCTGAGCTGCGGGATGCGAACGGCGGAAGTGAGCACACAGCGACCGTGCCCTCTGCAGAAGGCCATCTAGTCTGGGATAGTGGGCTAAAAATTGCTGGACAACCAGGTTCAACACGTGAGCCATACAAGGCACGTGTGTGACATTGCCCCGGCGAAGGGCCGCACCCAGGTTTGCAGCATTGTCGCACACGGCCTTCCCTGGTTTCAGGTCCAGTGGAGACAACCATTCATGAAATTGGTTCTCCAGAGCTGACCACAACTCCTCAGCTGTGTGACTCACATTTCCCAGACATTTCAATGTAAAAACCGCCTGATGACGTTGAGCCCTACTGCCAGCATAGTAAGGAGGTGTGCATGATCCCTTCTGCGCAGTTAGAAAGCTTGTGGCATGACCAGACAGGCTTTGGGTGCAGGTGGAAGACCGAGAGGAGGTTGAGGAGGCAGAAGCAGTGGAGGAAAAATGACATAAAGAGGATTGACGCACAACTCGTGGGGACGGCAAGACTTGGACAGCAGCCCCTTGTCCTGCTGTCACCATAGTTACCCAGTGCCCAGTCAGCGACATGTAACGCCCCTGTCCATGCCTACTCGTCCAAGTGTCTGTGGTGAAATGCACCCTGTCACACACAGAGTTTCTCAAAGAAGCGGTGATGTTGTGTGCGACATGCTGGTGGAGCGCAGGCACACCTTTCTTTGAGAAGTAGTGCCGACTGGGCATCTGGTACTGGGGCACTGCGACGGACATAAGGTCTTGAAAATCCTCTGTGTCCACCAGGCGGAAAGGCAGCATTTCTGTAGCCAAGAGCTTGCAGATGGTGAAATTCAACCTCTTAGCTTTCTCATGGCTAGGAGGAAATGGTCTTTTACTTGTCCACATCTGAGGGACCGAGGGCTGGCTATTGTGCTTAGACGGGGTTGATAAGGGTGTCCCCGGCAAACTGCCGGTCTGTGAGGAAGATGCAGGCGGACATGTTAGGTTGCCTTGATCCAAAGGTGGTGCTATCGATGTCGGACAGCGCTCAAGACCAGCTGGTGTTACCACCTCCAAAGAAAATGATGACCTGCCAATCACGCTGGCTGTTGCGGGTAAAGAGGTGGCAGGTCTGCGCCCCAAAACAGGTGTGACTGCTGTCCCCCCAGTCACAGAGGATGAAGAGGCCGCGGATGCACAAGATATGGCAGACGGTGGTTGGCCCGGCCGGCTAGACCGCATTGTGGCACACTGAGCTTCCCACTGCAACTTATGCTTCATGTCCATGTGCCGGTTCATGCATGAAGTACTCAAACTATGTATTTTTTGGCCTCTACTTAGCTTTTGCTGACAAATGTTACAGATAACACGAGTTGGGTCATCTTTATCGATCTGAAAAAATGCCCAGGCTATGCAAGGCTTAGCACCCATGCGACCTGAAGAGCCACCACGACTTGTGGTGAGAGGCAGAGTTGTGTTTGAGGATGCAGTTGTTGACGTGCTTCCAGTACTACTTCTCTGTCCAGGAAGGCGCAACCTGACCTCGTCGTCACTAGCATCTTCCTCCACCTCCTCTGCTGACCTCATCTCTTGGCTGACTGTGGCTTGACAGTAAGTGGGATCTCCGACCTCATCATCATCACCCTGTGCGTTATCACACCCGTCGTCCTCAGAGCCAACCTGTTCCTGCCCTGACAAAAAACTAAAGTTGTCGCTCCAATCAGGTATTTGAGTCTTATCATCGTCTTCCTCATTGTCTCCACCAACAGGAGTTACAGTTTGGGAATGAGGGTCTACATTATGGTCAGAACCTTCTGCGTCTGGTCCTGGATCCGACTCATAAAGATTCTGGGCATCAGTGCAGATCATTTCCTCGTCTGGATTCACAGAAGCGCTGGAGTCGACCTCTGATTCCCAGGCTATAGTATGAGTAAACAGCTGTGCAGACTCAACCATCTGTTCTACCTCATACTCAGACGGGCAGCTGGAGATTTGGGAGCTGTGAGGAAGCAAGTGCGATTTGGGTGACACCTTTGAGGACTGGAGTATTTGTGATGTTGAAGTTGATGTGGAGGAGAGCCCACTTAAAGGAGCACTTGATATCCGTTGAAGCACCTGCTGTTTTTGTGCCTCATCTGGAATTTGTAGCGATTGGCGTGGCCGTAAGAAAGGGATCTTATCACATTGTCCGCTAAAAGAAGTAGACATTTTAGTTTGGCTGGAAGATGGTCTTTCTTCTGCACCTACCCCACGGACACAACCTTTTTTCCCCTTCCCAACACGCCTATTCCCCTTTCCACCAGCAGCAGGCCTTTTTCCACTCATTTTGGTGGTTAACTAATTCACAACTCTGGAGTTGTTTGCACAAAAAACAATGGATGGTAACCGAGCAGAGCTGAGTGGCCAAACTGTGGTATTAGGCCAAAACTATTGGCTGGGTTAGATGCAGAAAAAAAATATTTTTAATTTGCAACCTGATGGAGGTCAGTATAGATGGACTAATAGACCAAGTCCCACACACCACTAGAAGCCCAAATATTTTTTCAGAGCTAGATGCAGAAATTTTTTTTATTCAATTTGCAACCTGATGGAGGTCAGTATAGATGGACTAATAGACCAAGTCCCACACACTGCTAGAAGCCCAAATATTTTTTCAGAGCTAGATGCAGAAAAAAATTATTTTTAATTTGCAACCTGATGGAGGTCAGTATAGATGGACTAATAGACCAAGTCCCACACAATGCTAGGAGCCCAAATATTTTTTCAGAGCTAGATGCAGAAAAAAATTATTTTTAATTTGCAACCTGATGGAGGTCAGTATAGATGGACTAATAGACCAAGTCCCACACGCTGCTAGAAGCCCAAATATTTTTTCAGAGCTAGATGCAGAAAAAAATTATTTTTAATTTGCCATCTGATGGAGGTCAGTATAGATGGACTAATAGAACAAGTCCCACACGCTGCTAGAAGCCCAAATATTTTTTCAGAGATAAATGAAGAAAAAAATTATTTTTAATTTGCAACCTGATGGAGGTCAGTATAGATGGACTAATAGACCAAGTCCCACACACTGCTAGAAGCCCAAATATTTTTTCAGAGCTAGATGCAGAAAAAAATTATTTTTAATTTGCAACCTGATGGAGGTCAGTATAGATGGACTAATAGACCAAGTCCCACACACCGCTAGAAGCCCAAATATTTTTTCAGAGCTAGATGCAGAAAAAAATTATATTCAATTTGCAACCTGCTGGAGGTCAGTATAGAAGGACTAATAGACCAAGTCCCACACACTGCTAGAAGCCCAAATATTTTTTCAGAGCTAGATGCAGAAAAAAATTATTTTTAATTTGCAACCTGATGGAGGTCAGTATAGATGGACTAATAGACCAAGTCCCACACAATGCTAGGAGCCCAAATATTTTTTCAGAGCTAGATGCAGAAAAAAATTATTTTTAATTTGCAACCTGATGGAGGTCAGTATAGATGGACTAATAGACCAAGTCCCACACGCTGCTAGAAGCCCAAATATTTTTTCAGAGATAAATGAAGAAAAAAATTATTTTTAATTTGCAACCTGATGGAGGTCAGTATAGATGGGCTAATAGACCAAGTCCCACACACTGCTAGAAGCCCAAATATTTTTTCAGAGCTAGATGCAGAAAAAAATTATTTTTAATTTGCAACCTGATGGAGGTTAGTATAGATGGACTAATAGACCAAGTCCCACACACCGCTAGAAGCCCAAATATTTTTTCAGAGCTAGATGCAGAAAATTTTTTTATTCAATTTGCAACCTGATGGAGGTCAGTATAGATGGACTAATAGACCAAGTCCCACACACTGCTAGAAGCCCAAATATTTTTTCAGAGCTAGATGCAGAAAAAAATTATTTTTAATTTGCAACCTGATGGAGGTCAGTATAGATGGACTAATAGACCAAGTCCCACACACCGCTAGAAGCCCAAATATTTTTTCAGAGCTAGATGCAGAAAAAAATTATTTTTAATTTGCAACCTGATGGAGGTCAGTATAGATGGACTAATAGAACAAGTCCCACACGCTGCTAGAAGCCCAAATATTTTTTCAGAGATAAATGAAGAAAAAAATTATTTTTAATTTGCAACCTGATGGAGGTCAGTATAGATGGACTAATAGACCAAGTCCCACACACTGCTAGAAGCCCAAATATTTTTTCAGAGCTAGATGCAGAAAAAAATTATTTTTAATTTGCAACCTGATGGAGGTCAGTATAGATGGACTAATAGACCAAGTCCCACACACCGCTAGAAGCCCAAATATTTTTTCAGAGCTAGATGCAGAAAATTTTTTTATTCAATTTGCAACCTGATGGAGGTCAGTATAGATGGACTAATAGACCAAGTCCTACACACTGCTAGAAGCCCAAATATTTTTTCAGAGCTAGATGCAGAAAAAATTATTTTTAATTTGCAACCTGATGGAGGTCAGTATAGATGGACTAATAGACCAAGTCCCACACACTGCTAGAAGCCCAAATATTTTTTCAGAGCTAGATGCAGAAAAAAATTATTTTTAATTTGCAACCTGATGGAGGTCAGTATAGATGGACTAATAGACCAAGTCCCACACACCGCTAGAAGCCCAAATATATTTTCAGAGCTAGATGCAGAAAATTTTTTTATTCAATTTGCAACCTGATGGAGGTCAGTATAGATGGACTAATAGACCAAGTCCCACACACTGCTAGAAGCCCAAATATTTTTTCAGAGCTAGATGCAGAAAAAAATTATTTTTAATTTGCAACCTGATGGAGGTCAGTATAGCTGGACTAATAGAACAAGTCCCACACGCTGCTAGAAGCCCAAATATTTTTTCAGAGATAAATGAAGAAAAAAATTATTTTTAATTTGCAACCTGATGGAGGTCAGTATAGATGGACTAATAGACCAAGTCCCACACACTGCTAGAAGCCCAAATATTTTTTCAGAGCTAGATGCAGAAAAAAATTATTTTTAATTTGCAACCTGATGGAGGTCAGTATAGATGGACTAATAGACCAAGTCCCGCACACCGCTAGAAGCCCAAATATTTTTTCAGAGCTAGATGCAGAAAAAAATTATATTCAGTTTGCAACCTGATGGAGGTCAGTATAGATGGACTAATAGAATGATGCTATGCCCAAAAGATTTTACTTCACTAGGTGCAGTAAAAAAATTCGTATTCTATACACAGGTGGTATATCTTGCAACACAGATAGGCTACTCCACTGACTAACACACTCTGCAATAGGCCAAAAAGGATTAGCTTTGCTAGATTCAGCCAAATGCTGTGAAAAAAACTTGCACAGCACTGGCACAGACCTGACTGGCAAAAACTGATAGGAACTGATGTAACCTAGTCCTGAAAAGGACTCCAATTACAATTAGTCTTTACTCCCACAATCTATCTATTTAAGAGCACAGACCTGCCTGATAAAAGTCGTAGGAAATGCTGTAACCTAGTCCTTAAAAGGACTGCAATCACAACTATTCCCTACTCCCAAGCTATCTGTATATTTGTGCGAAAATTGGCTTGAAATTAACAAGGTATAGCGCACACAGCAACAGCGGTGCCGTCTAACACGCAGCTGCAGCAGTGAGAAAATGGTGGCGACGGGGAAAATGGCTTGGTCTTATAGGGCAAGGACATGTGACATACACTGCCAATCACACATGCCCTTGCTTGTGTGAAAAAAAGCACTTCGCTCCGTGTGTGCGCTGCTGATAGGCTGACAGATTGCACCTCCCCACTGCAAATGCGGGAAAGAGAAAAAAAAATGGAGATCTTCATTGTTCCTGCAGAGATCCATCCCCTGCCCCTCCCCCCACCCCGCTGTACACTCAAACTGCGTATTAACATTAATTTTCATCATTACTGAGAAAAAATCCAGTTATGATTTTGGTGCACGAACAGTTATCGAACATAACCTCGAACAGCCGAATTTTTCTCAAATTGTTCATGTTCGCCGATCGGCTCGAACATCGCCCAAAACAGCTCGAATTTGAGATTGGCGAACAGTTCGAGTAGAACAACGCTCATCTCTACTCAGAATAGAAACCAGGTCAATGCCACACAGAGTTCTAGCAGCAGACACATCTCTTCAACAACTGTTAAGAGGAGACTTTGTGCAGCAGGCCTTCATGGTAAAATAGCTGCTAGGAAACCACTGCTAAGGACAGGCAACAAGCAGAAGAGACTTGTTTGGGCTAAAGAACACAAGAAATGGACATTAGACCAGTGGAAATCTGTGCTTTGGTCTGATGAGTCCAAATTTGAGATCTTTGGTTCCAACCACCGTGTCTTTGTGCGACGCAGAAAAGGTGAACAGATGGACTCTACTTGCCTGGTTTCCACCGTGAAGCATGGAGGAGGAGATGTGATGGTGTATGGGTGCTTTGCTGGTGACACTGTTGGGGATTTATTCAAAATTGAAGGCATACTGAACCAGCATGGCTACCACAGCATCTTGCAGCGGCATGCTATTCCATCCGGTTTGCGTTTAGTTGGACCATCATTTATTTTTCAACAGGACAATGACCCCAAACACATCTCCAGGCTGTGTAAGGGCTATTTGACCAAGAAGGAGAGTGATGGGGTGCTACGCCAGATGACCTTGCCTCCACAGTCACCAGACCTTAACCCAATCGAGATGTTTTGCGGTGAGCTGGACCGCAGAGTTAAGGCAAAAGGGCCAACAAGTGCTAAGCATCTCTGGGAACTCCTTCAAGATTGTTGGAAGACCATTTCCGGTGACTACCTCTTGAAGCTCATCAAGAGAATGCCAAGAGTGTGCAAAGCAGTCATCAAAGCAAAAGGTGGCTACTTTGAAGAACCTAGAATATAAGACATATTTTCAGTTGTTTCACACTTTTTTTGTTAAGTATATAATTCCACATGTGTTAATTCATAGTTTTGATGCCTTCAGTGTGAATGTACAATTTTTATAGTCATGAAAATACAGAAAACTCTTTAAATGAGAAGGTGTGTCCAAACTTTTGGTCTGTACTGTAAATCCATGCAACTGGCATAGATTTATATTGTGTGACCAACTTATGCTGCTTCAAATGCAGCATGAATAGTAAAAAAAAGAATTAAAACACAAAAAAACAAAAACATTATACTTACCTCTACAGTGGCGTGCCCTGTCCTCTGCATCCCGCTGTGTTCTGAAAGGACCTGCGTTGACGTCATCTAATTAGCTGACAGGTCACGCGACTGCCGACATCAGCTGTCGCGTGATCATCACATGACTAAATGACGTCACCGCAGGTCCTTTGAGAACACTGTGGGACGCCGAGGACAGAGGATGCCACCGAATAGGAGACAGGGGGACACCGGAGAGGTAAGTATAATGTTTTTTTGATTTTTTACGTTTTAATTCTTTTTTTTTTACTAAAGGTACCCGGGTCGGATGAGAGTATCCTCTTCTCCTGACCCGGGTACCATCCGCGCATTAAACCGCATAACATCCGCGTGCATACATGTATACATGCGGATGTTATGCGGTTCAATGCAAGTCAATGGCGGCAATTTCGCCACGATTACGCACAAGAAATGGTTGTGCTGTGGATTTTACCGCAATGATAATCCGCTGTGGAAATTTCTGCAGCATGTGCACAGCACATGCGGATTATCATGGGAAATATGGCAGATAACTTAACAAGAGTTTTTATTGCGTTTTCGCAGCGGAAATGCAGCTGCAGAAATGCATTAAATCCGCATTGTGGACATACAGCCTTATTGTTGTAATCTTTTTATTTCTCTTTTATAAATTGTATTGAATAAATACTAATTAGAGATGAATGGAATTCCTAGAGCAACCCACCTTTGCTATCTAGGTCAGTGCTCTCTGTCCATGGACATTAGCCGGGCTGGTAAAACATCGGCTGTGTGTGACATGCTGCACCGATGCTGTCACACAAGGCCACTGAAACAAACACTGTACAACCTAAACTTTGATAAATAAAATCCAAATACCTCTTGCAAATGTGCATAACATCATTCTTTATTGAAAAAATATTTAAAAAATCATTTTACAACACCACAGATGAATAAAAATCAAGGAGGAAAAGATAAGTCAAGATCAAGAATTTGTGGGCACACATGGACCAGGTATCTAGGAGAGATCCAGGAGGAGAGAATCTGTAGTAGGAGGCAGTGGTCAACTGTGTCAAAGGCAGAGGAAAGGTCTAGAAGGAGGAGTATGGAGAATTGTCTTTTAGCTTTGGCTGTAAGTAAATCACTAATAATTTTGGTAAGGGCAGTTTCAGTGGAATGGTAGGGACAGAAGCCATATTGTTGGTTGTCAAAGAAAGAGTTAGATGAGAAATGGGAGGAAGGTTCAGCGTGAACATGTTGCTCAAGGAGTTTGAAGGTGAATGGGAGCAGCGATATGGACCGATAGCTGGGCAAAGAGGTTGGGTCAAGGTATGGCTTTTTGAGGATAGGCGTGATTGTGGCATGTTTGAAAGCTGAGGTAATTTGACAAAGATAACACAAGTAAACATGAATGCAGTTTTAAATGAAGGTTCTTATTATTAAAGGAAAAAGAAATCCAAACTTACAGGGCACTGTGTGAAAAAGTGATTGCCCCACCCCTTAAAACATAAATTAACTGTGGTTTATCACATCTTTGGGAAGCTGAATTCAATTTCCCTAGTTATACACAGGCCTGATCAGTTAAGATCAATGTTTATGACTGAACCATAAGAAAGAGACTGGGCAAAAATGGCATGCATGGCAGAGTTCCAAGACGAAAACCACTGCTGAGCAAAAATAACATAAAGGAATGTCTTAGTTTTGCCAGAAAACATCTTGATGATCTCCAAGACTTTTGGGAGAATACTCTGTGGACTCATGAGACAAAAGTTGAACTTTTTGGAAGGTGTATTATTATTATTATTATTATTATTATTTATTATAGCGCCATTTATTCCATGGCGCTTTACATGTGAAAAAAGGGGTATACATAGAACAAACAATTACAATAATCTTGAACAAAACATGATGGTGACTGGTACAGGGGGGGCGAGGACCCTGCCCACTAGGGCTCACAGTCTCCAAGGAATGTGTGAGGATACAGTAGGTGAGGGCAGAGCTGGTTGTGCAGCGGTATAGGGGAGAGAGGGTTACTGCAAGTTGTAGGCTTGTCGGAAGAGGTGGATCTTCAGGTTCATTTTTGAAGGTTTCCATGTAGGCGAGAGTCTGATATGTTAGGATAGAGAGTTCCAGATTAGGGGGGAAGCACCGGAGAAATCTTGTATGTGGGAAGAGGAGATAAGAGGGGAGTAAATAAAGAGATCTGGTGAGGATTGGAGGTTGCGTGCAGGTATGTACTGGGAGACTAGGTCACAGATATAAGGAGCAGACAGGTTGTGGATGGCTTTGTATGCCATGGTTAGGGTTTTGAACTGGAGTCTCTGGGCAATAGGGAGTCAGTGAAGGGATTGACAGAGAGGAGAGGCCGGGGAATAGCAACAGGTGGATTAGTCGGGCAGCAAAGTTTAGGATACATTGGAGGGGTGCAAGAGTGTTGGAAGGGAGGCCACAGAGCAGGATGTTGCAGTAGTTGAGACGGGAGATGATGAGAGCATGCACTAGTGTTTTTTCCGATTCGTGGTTGAGGAATGTGCGAATCCGGGAGATATTTTTGAGTTGGAGTCGGTAGGACGTGGAAATGGCTTGGATATATGGTTTGAAGGAGAGATCAGAGTCGAGGGTTACCCCAAGACAGTGAACTTGCGGGACTGGGGAGAGTGAACAGCCATTGATGTTGATAGGTCAGATTGGAGAGATGAATGAGATGGTGGAAAGATGATGATTTCTCTTTTGTCAATGTTAAGTTTTAGAAATCTAGCAGAGAAGAAGGATGAAATAGCGGATAGACATTGTGGTATTTTGTATGTCCCGTTACATCTGGCATAGAACTAACATAGCATTTCAAAGGAACATCATACCAACAGTAAATTATGGTGGTGGTACTGTGATAGTCTGGGGCTGTTTTACTGCTTCAGGACCTGTAAGACTTGCTGTGGTAAATGGAACCATGAATTCTGCTGTCTACCAAAAAATCCGGAAGGAGAATGTCTGACCATTTGTTCGTGACTAGTGTTGAGCCACCCCCATAGTGTTCGAGTTCGGTTCGGTTCGTCGAACACCCGTGTGTTCGCCGAACTGTTCGTCGAACTGTTCGTCGAACACCTTCGAACACCGTTAAAACCAATGGCAGGCAAACAAAAACACATAGAAACACATAGAAAACACCTTCAAAGGTGTCCAAAAGCTGACAAACTGCTCAGAAGACACAACTAACACATGGAAAAGAGACAAGTACATATAGTCATGCAAAAAGAAAAGAGGTGGAGGAATAAAAGGAGGGGGAGACACAGATAAAGGCATGTCATGCACTTCTAAAATCCAAAAAGTGAGAAGCCGACACGGCCAGTCCGTTCCTGCCTGTGCCACCTCTGTGTCGCAGGGTTTGTGCCAGAGCCACGGTGGACCCTGACGGCCAGCCCCCCTATCCCAATACTGGTGCCTGTCCGCCGGTGGGTCGAGGCCCCCCACGGTGGGGGGGGGAGTAACATCTGCAGAAGAAAGACCATCTTCCAGCCAAACTAAGATGTCGACTTCTTTTCGTGGACAATGTGATACGAGCCCATTCTTACGGACACGCCCATCGCTACAAATTCTAAATGAGGCACAAAAACAGCAGGTGCTTCAACGGATATCAAGTGCTCCTTCAAGTGGGCTCTCCATCACCTCAATTTCAACATCACAAATACTCCAGTCCTCAGAGGTGTCACCCCAATCGCACTTGCTTCCTCACAGCTCCCAAGTCTCCAGCTGCCCGTCTGAGTATGGGGTAGCACAGATGGTTGAGTCTGCACAGTTGTTTACTCATACTATAGCCTGGGAAACGGAGGTCTGCTCCAGAGCTTCTGTTAATCCAGATGAGGAAATGATCTGATCTGATGCCCAGAATCTTTATAAGTCGGATCCAGGACCAGATGAAGAAGGTTCTGAGCATAATGTAGACCCTTGTTCTCAAACTGTAACTCCTGTTGGTGGAGACAATGATGAAGACGATGATGAGACTCAAATACCTGATTGGAGCGACAACTTGACTTTTCGGTCAGGGCAGGAAGAGGTTGGCTCTGAGGACGACGGGTGTGATAACACACAGGGTGATGATGACGAGGTTGGAGATCCCACTTACTGTCAACCCACAGTCAGCCAGTCGATGAGGTCAGCAGAGGAGGTGGAGGAGGATGTGACTAGCCCTGGGGATGGGGATGACTCGGTACCCGGGCATTTGCCTGGCCTTGGGGATGTCGCGGTGGTCGGCTCCCTGGCCCGTACCCTGGGGTCTCTCTTTAAAAGGGTGGATAATTGTTAATTTTATAAGAGTTCATGACGCCACCTGTGGTATCTGGTGACAAGCACCAGCGCTGCAGCAGTCCACTGAGACCGGTGATAAGGCAGCTCGATGGTATAGCTCCCCACAGGTGGACCTAGGTCTCAGGGCAGCGTATGCAGGGGGAATGCAGGACAGGCGAGACCCAGCTGGGTCAGAGCAAGAACGGGAACGGACACGGTAGTCACTTCAGTACCTTTTACTGGTGGAAATTCAGGCACATCCCGGAGCACTGTAGGGTGAAGGGTGCATATCAGGATCCTCCCCAATGAGCGGGTGTAGGGCCTCCTGTTTCTTGCCTCTGCGTAGTAAGTTTCTGACCTGCCTGGAGCTAGGCCTAACTTTGTCTCTGTCCTGCGCTGGCTGACCTTGTGGTAGGGCCTTCTCTTGGAGTTCACGCTCCCAGTATGCGGGGCCTAAGCGTCTCCTGGCTCTGTTACATATCAGCACCTTAGCGATCCTGGGACTTGTAGTTCTCCAGGGATTCCGGTTATGCCTTACTGGGTCATAGAGATACGGGAAAGCTCGGATCCTGTGTCCGGTAAATGCTTCGGGGTGAGCTGGTTAAGCTCCTCTGCCCCTTATGTACTAACTCGCCACTCGCCTTCGGCCTACTCAGGCCCTCACTAGGCTATACACACTAACGGCAGCTTGCCGCTCTTCACTGATCTTACGGCACCGGCACACCTTAAGCTCTATCTGGGCTCCCTGAATCTAGCAAGCAGGAGCCTCGTGCTCCACTGCTGAACTATTAACTGCGTTCTCTAGACTAGACTGAGCTCCACTGCAGACTGACCTCTCTTAGGCTTCTCTACTGCAGGAACTCTTCAGAGGAACTGAACTGCCTTGCTCCACCTTCCCTATTTATATCCATAACGGGCTCCCTCTGCTGGTCTGAGGTGGAAGGTGGAGATGTGTGAATATTTATGGGGGCCTCTTGTGGAGGATTCCATCAATGCACTCTTCTAGGATCTGTGATACCAAGCGCAGCGGGGCATCACAGATGCTATTGACGACGAGGTTAGGTTGCGCCTTCCTGAACAGAGACGGAGTACTGGAAGCACGTCAACAACTGCATCCTCAACCACAACTCTGCCTCTGACCACAAGTCGTAGTGGCTCATCTGGTCACATGGGCTCTAAGCCTTGCATAGCCTGGGCATTTATTCAGATCGATAAGGATGACCCAACTCGTGTTATCTGTAATATTTGTCAGCAAAAGCTAAGTAGAGGCCAAAAAATCCATAGTTTGAGTACTTCATGCATGTACCGTCACATGGATCTGAAGCATAAGTTGCAGTGGGAAGCTCACTGTGCTACAATGCGGCCTAGCCGGCTGGGCCAACCACCGTCTGCCCCATCTTGTGCATCCGCAGCCTCTTCATCCTCTGTGACTGGGGGGACAGCAGTCACACATGTTTTTGGACGCAGACCTGCCACCTCTTTACCCGCAACAGCCAGTGTGATTGGCAGGTCGTCAGTTTATTGGGAAGTGGAAACACCTGCTAGTGTTGAGCGCTCTCCGACATCGAGAGCACCACCTTTGGATCAAGGCAACCTAACATGTCCGCCTGCATCTTCCTCACAGACCGGCAGTTTGCCGGGGACACCCTACTCAACACCGTCTAAGCACAACAGCCAGCCCTCGGTCCCTCAGATGTGGAAAAGTAAAAGACCATTTCCTCCTAGCCATGAGAAAGCTAAGAGGTTGAATTTCACCATCTGCAAGCTGTTGGCTACAGAAATGCTGCCTTTCCACCTGGAGGACACAGAGGATTTTCAAGACCTTATGTCCGTCACAGTGCCCCAGTACCAGATGCCCAGTCGGCACTACTTCTCAAAGAAAGGTGTGCCTGCGCTCCACCAGCATGTCGCACACAACATCACCGCTTCTTTGAGAAACTCTGTGTGTGACAGGGTGCACTTCACCACAGACACTTGGACGAGAAGGCATGGACAGGGGCGTTACATGTCGCTGACTGGGCACTGGGTAACTATGGTGACAGCAGGACAAGGGGCTGCTGTCCAAGTCTTACCATCCCCACGAGTTGTGCGTCAATCCTCTTTATCTCGAAGTTCCTCCACTGCTTCTGCCTCCTCAACGTCCTCTCGGTCCTCCACCTGCACCCAAAGCCTGTCTGGTAATGCCACCTGCTTTCTAACTGCGCAGAAGGAATCCTGCACACCTCCTTACTATGCTGGCAGCAGGGCTCAATGGCATCAGTGTTTACTTTGAAATGTCTGGGAAATGTGAGTCACACAGCTGAGGAGTTGTGGTCAGCTCTGGAGACCCAGTTTCATGAAAGGTTGTCTCCACTGGACCTGCAACCAGGGAAGGCCATGTGCGACAATGCTGCAAACCTGGGTGCGGCACTTCGCCGGGGCAATGTCACACACGTGCCTTGTATGGCTCACGTGTTGAACCTGGTTGTCCAGCAATTTTTAGCCCACTATCCCGGACTAGATGGCCTTCTGCAGAGGGCACGGTCGCTGTGTGCTCACTTCCTCCGTTCGCATCCCGCAGTTCAACGACTTACATCTCTACAGAAGTCGTTGGGCCTGCCACTTCACCGGCTGAAATGCGATGTGCCGACACGGTGGAATTCAACTCTGCACATGTTGCAGCGACTGTGGCAGCACCGACAAGCCCTGGTGCAATACGTTCTGACGTATAGCCTGGGCCAAAGAGATCCAGAGGTGGGGCAAATCACGCTGCAGGAGTGGTCTCAGATCAGGGACCTATGAAGTTGACGCGCCCCCTGGCCCATGGGGTACCCTGAGCCGGGCCGGTAGACGCTGGGGGTTGTAGTCACTGTGGCGGTGACCCAGTCCGTGACCCAGGGCGGTCAATCCAAGGGTAATTTGTATATATGGATTTTAAAATGTCTGACTACGCCACCTGTGGAGTGCGGCCAAAGGGGCCGTCGCTGCGGAACAGTCCTCTGAAGCTGGTGGTTTTGCAGCAACGGTATTATTACTCACCACAGGAAGAGTGTAGCTTCAGGGCAGTGTGGGTGGATGATGGTGATTGTAGTGCAGGGAGTCAGTAATGAACACAGAGTCCGTGTGATGCCGTCTCAAGATTTTACTCACAGTTGTTGTAGTCCAGATTACAGGTACCAGAGCAATCTCCCCCGTCGTGCTGTGCATACTCAGTGAGGGGCTCAATCCACCCCCAGATAGCTCCGGAGTACTTAGCAGGACCCCCTTCTGTGTGTCCTTTCTCTGGCCTTCTCCCTGCACCTCACACCCAGTGACACTTCTATCCGGTATCCTCGAGCCTTGGCGGGTGACATGTGTTCCGTCCCCTGGGTCCTATGTGGCTACCTTCTTAGTGAGACTGGTGTGGACTTTCGCCTGCAGTACATGAAATGCAGCAGCCTCCGGTTTCTAGTTGAGCCTTGCTGTTTCTCCGCTAGTTGAGGGACCGGTTCCCCTTATCTGGCCTGACCCCTCTACCTCCTGGTAGCAGCGGGAGTATGGGTGGCCTTCTGCACGGCCCATAGCCGTAGGGTCCCTTCGGTTCCTGGAGCCTTCCAGCTCCCACTCCTCTCTTCTCTCCTTCAGTCCTGGGCCTCCCAGGCTAGGCCCGCCTCCGGAGCAGAGCTCATACCTAGTCTCTGCTCCTGTCGCTTTTCCTCCTCTGTCTGGCTTGCTCTTTCTAAGATGGCTTCCTATTTATACTCTCCTTGTCATGTGCTCCCCTAAGCTGCTCCCCTAAGCACCCACTACATAGGACCCTCAAACCAGCTAGGGACCTGGGATTGTGCTCTCCCTTAGGAGCAATCTCGCCCTACCCCCACTGCGGGTATGTGTTGGATGCAGGAGTCAGGGTCCCGAGCCATACGCCTTCCTTACCTGAGGGTGAGATACCACACCTCTGGGTGGCGACTGAACCCTCAGGGGCGCCACACACCCTTCTGCACAGTTTTGAAATGGCGACGAAGATGTTTAGTGCTGACGACGATGCCATTATCAGCATGACTATTCCGGTAATTTACATGCTGGAGCACACATTAAACAGAATTCAGAGTCAGGTGGTGGGACAAGAGGAGGTGGAGGAAGTAGAGGAGGAGTCGTATGCGGAAGGGATAACATCTCCAAGGTCCAGACGGTTGGCAGCACCAAGGCGGCAGGCATGGGAGGGTGGGGGAGAGGGATTAACCAGGGCGCATGGTAGCAACCAAACTGTTGAGGAAGGTGCAGGAGCCGAGGAAGAAGTGGAGGACGAACTGGCGATGGGCATGGAAGACTCATCAGATGAGGGAGACCTTGATCACATTTCTGTTGTGCGAGGTTGGAGGGAGAGGGCAGAGGAAGGAAGCATGATTCTTACCTCGCTACCAACACAACAAGGACTTGGTACTTCTGGATGCGCAAGACACACGAGTGCCTTCTTGCTGCACTACCTGCAACATGACCCCCGGATTGTCAGAATTCGAAGTAATCCCGACTACTGGGTTGCCACACTCTTAGATCCCCGGTACAAAAGTATATTTGCCAAAATAATTGCTGCCATAAAAAGGTATTGACGAATGCAGGAGTATCTGCAGACGCTGTTGCAGAATCTTACATGTGCTTTTCCACAAAACACCAGTGGTGCATGTAGTGAATCTCACAGTTCTAACTTGCCAACGGTGGGACTGTCGAGTCTTCATCACTCAAACAGTAACAGTAACACAGTATCTGCTGGTAACAGCAATTTTGTGGAATCGTTTCACCACTTTTTTAGACCATCCTTTGCAAGGCCACAGGAGACAAGAAGTCTGACACATAGTCAATGCCTAGAGAGGATGTTACAGGAGAATCTCCAAGTGAACATCGAAGCCATGACTGTGTCACTGGACCCTTGCTCATTTTGGTATTCCAATCTGGAATAATCGCCAGAGCTCTCCACTCACGCCTTGGAGATCTTGTCATGCCATGCAGCCAGCGTTCTCTCTGAACGTGTGTTCAGCGCTGCTGGTGGTGTGCTGACAGATAAGCGCACGCGGCTGTCCACTGAGAATGTAGACAGACTCACGTTCATAAAGATGAACAAATCATGGATTCGCAAGGACATTTCTACCCCTGTGTCATCCTTGGGAGACTAAAAGCTTGGGGATTTGGTAAAATCACCTCACCAACCGTTTTAAGCAACAGTGGGGCAATTGATGCCACTTAACCCTAGAACGCATGACCATAAAAATCTACACTTTCACATACCTGGGGCCCTTTAGGCCCGTGTGCAAATAACATGGAATAACTCAAACTCAAATGACAAACAACTATATACATGAAGAATACCTAGAGTTTCAAAATTCTAACTAAAGTAATCTTGCAGAAAATAGAAAACAATTAACTGGGCGGGCCTGCAAGGCCACAGGTATGCGTTCTAGGGTTAAGTGGTGTCTGTGCCAAAATTTTGAGAGTCCCCTTGCTGTGTCTTACGTGACGTTGGCATCGTCAATTCCAGGTGGGTTGGGTCGCACCTCCCCCCTTTTAACTGTAAGAAACTACATACACTATGGCTTGGGGTAACACAGATGGTTGAGTCTGAAGAGCTGTTTACTCAGAGGTCTGCTCCAAATCTTCAGTGTCTGCTAGTCAGCGTAGAATTTTTAACTGCATCTAGCCTAGGCAATACTTTGGGCGTAGTAGCCCAGCTGCGAAGCAAGCTGCACCGCCTGTGTATCTAATAAGAATTTTTAAATGAATCTAGCCTAGGCAGACTGTGGGGACCCCCAACCAAACCCAGACGCTCAGCCCCCCTACCGCCCCCCTTTCATGGACAATACAATAATGTAACTCTTACAACTGGATGGGTGAGGATCGGTCACAGCTTTATTAACTCTTTATACTCATTCCATTAGAAAGGCATTTTATTTCTAAAATAATTCAGCTTGTTGCAGCATACCCTGGGTCCCCACTCCGGCAAGTTGGCCAACAAGTGTAACTCTCCAACATGTCCTTTCTATTTCCAGGCCACGGAGGATCCAGCGTACTCGTATGCAGGACTCTGACCCCCACCCATCACTCTTAACGCTTGTTCCACTCCGTCCTGGAGTCCTGACAGGAATATGTCCAGTCCAATATCTATTAAGTGAACACCGTCGGGCCGTATGAGGCCTGCTTTATCTCCTTCCAGTTGTCGGTGTCGTATCACTACACCGCCTCTGTCTCTTCTAAATTTTGCCATCCGAATATTTATTACCCGCCTTGTCCATTCGATGGCCGTGATGTCTCGCGCACCTTGCCATACCGCTATCGGCACAATCTCTGACCATACTATAGCTAATTTTGTGAAAAATTCTCTGAAGCGCTCAGTGTCTAGCTTCATTATTGCCATTAGTTATGCGCTCTTGTGATGACCTAGGTTGTTTCCCCCGGCCTGTATAACTAAGATGACCGGACCTCTTGCCTCTCTCCCTACCTTGATTACCTCCATTAGTACCTGTGGCCATAGCAGGCCTCTAATACCTCTCCAGTTGAAATATGTGTTATGAAACTCTAATTTCCTCCCGCCTGGGCAGACTTTCGCCCTTTTTTGTGCCCAATATATATACGAGTGGCCTATCACTCACACTGTTGGCTTAGCGTCACCTGTAAAAGAAACAAACCACGTTAGGATAACAAGTCCGGTCTTATGTATCTCGCCAAACACGTGGATCGCCATCTCCCTATCCTCTGAACTTCCGTTTCTGACAGTCCTGCTCTTGATGCTTCCGTGGCCGCACCTATGCGGAATGAGTGTGTCCCGTAATCTTTGGGGTGGTTCCCTGCCGATGTTATGCATTTATTAAATATAGCTTGGAACAGGTATCTTGATAATGGCGTTCCATCAATGTGTGATAGGAAGAAATTACTTTGTGATCTGATGGTTAGATATGTTTTTACTATTGTTACCCGACTCAGTGTATCGTTTGTGGGTTGTAGAAGTACCCAAGTACCCCTGCCCGCTGGAACCGTTTTCGATTGGTGTATGCGTAGACGTATTGCATTATTGGCTATGACTACGTCCTGGTGTAATAAGCCTCCACTGGTGGTAATTTTGGATTGAGGGACTAATTCGCTTATACATAGCGCCCCGAAGAAGGCGATCACAAATGCAGTAGACATTAGTGTTGCTTCAAATTGTGAGTGTCATGTTAATGGTGTTAGGGATATGATGTGAGAAATCAGTTTTAGTGACACGGGACGGGCCGTCTACATTCCTGACTTGGCTGACCCCTTTTCCACCCTTTTATGGATTGTCTGATGATGAATCTTTGTCACATCTCCCCAATTCAGTAGTTGGATGTGAAATGCTACTCCGGTCAGACACCGCTGCGCTGACGCTCCTGATATGCCCCTCATCATTAGCTGGTGGAGAAATTCTATGGTGACTTGTGATCTGGCTTGTTCACATTGGTCAACCCGTCTGCCTGCTACTAGTCGTGTCCACTCTTCCCATGCCTTACCATATGCTTGCCACGTTGACGGGGCAACTGACGCTCTGATTAATGGCATCAACTATTCGCCACTAGATCCCATAGGGAGGGTGGGCAACTGTTGCCCGATGGGTGGGCGTTGTGGAAGAGCTCTGTGAAAATCTGCCAATTGAATTGTTATAAAGCGTTAGCAGCAGCTTTATAACCCTCAGCATAGTGGCTAGCGCGGACCCATACATTGTGTTTTAGGCACAGGAATGCTAGCCTGCGTAGTAGGCCTAGCACTGGGAGAGACGATGATGCCATCTTATTAATGCAGTGCGCTAGGCTGGTGTTTTGTGTTATGAAGCGTATATTTTTGTTAGCCAGGCGCGCGCCCCATATTTCTATTGCTACCACTATTGGGAAAAATTATTTTCAGGGCTAGATGCAGCTAAAAATTATTATTAATTTCAAAGCTGGTGGAGATTGGTATAGATGGCCTAATAAAATGAGTCCCACACACTGCTAGAAGCCCAAATATTTTTTCAGAGCTAGATGCAGACAAAAATTATTTTTAATTTGCAACCTGATGGAGGTCAGTATAGATGAACTAATAGACCCAGTCCCACACACTGCTAGAAGCCCAAATATTTTTTCAGAGCTAGATGCAGAAAAAAATTATATTCAATTTGCAGCCTGATGGAGGTCAGTATAGATGGACTAATAGAACAAGTCCTACTCACTGCTAGAAGCCCAAATATTTTTTCAGAGCTAGATGCAGAAAAAAATGATATTCAATTTGCAACCTGATGGAGGTCATTATAGATGGACTAATAGAACAAGTCCCACACACTGCTAGAAGCCCAAATACTTTTTCAGAGCTAGATGCAGATAAAAATTATTTTTAATTTGCAACCTGATGGAGGTCAGTGTAGATGGACTAATAGACCAAGTCCCACACTCTGCTAGAAGCCCAAATATTTTTTCAGAAGTAGATGCAGAAAAAAATTATATTCAATTTGCAACCTGATGGAGGTCAGTATAGATGGAATAATAGAACAAGTCCCACACACTGCTAGAAGCCCAAATATTTTTTCTGAGGTAGATGCAGAAAAAAATTATATTCATTTTGCAACCTGATGGAGGTCAGTATAGATGGACTAATAGAACAAGTCCCACACGCAGCTAGAAGCCCAAATATTTTTTCAGAGCTAGATGCAGATAAAAATTATTTTTAATTTGCAACCTGATGGAGATCAGTATAGATGGACTAATAGACCAAGTCCCACACACTGCTAGGAGCCCAAACATTTTTTCAGAAGTAGATGCAGAAAAAAATGATATTCAATTTGCAACCTGATGGAGGTCAGTATAGATGGACTAATAGAACAAGTCCCACACACTGCTAGAAGCCCAAATTTTTTTTCTGAGGTAGATGCAGAAAAAAATGATATTCAGTTTGCAACCTGATGGAGGTCAGTATAGATGGACTAATAGAACAAGTCCCACACACAGCTAGAAGCCCAAATATTATTTCAGAGCTAGATGCAGATAAAAATTATTTTTAATTTGCAACCTGATGGAGATCAGTATAGATGGACTAATAGACCAAGTCCCACACACTGCAAGAAGCCCAAACATTTTTTCAGAAGTAGATGCAGAAAAAAATGATATTCAATTTGCAACCTGATGGAGGTCAGTATAGATGGACTAATAGAACAAGTCCCACACACTGCTAGAAGCCCAAATATTTTTTCAGAGCTAGATGCAGAATAAAATTATATTGAATTTGCAGCCTGGTGTAGGTTAGTATAGATGGACTAATAGAACAAGTCCCACACACTGCTAGAAGCCCAAATATTTTTTCAGAGCTAGATGCAGAAAAAATGATATTCAATTTGCAACCTGATGGAGGTCAGTATAGATGGACTAATAGACCAAGTCCCACACACTGCTAGAAGCCCAAATACTTTTTCAGAGCTAGATGCAGATAAAAATTATTTTTAATTTGCAACCTGATGGAGATCAGTATAGATGGACTAATAGACCAAGTCCCACACACTGCTAGAAGCCCAAATATTTTTTCAGAGCTAGATGCAGATAAAAATTATTTTTAATTTGCAATCTGATGGAGGTCAGTGTAGATGGACTAATAGACCAAGTCCCACACACTGCTAGAAGCCCAAATATTTTTTCAGAAGTAGATGCAGAAAAAAATTATATTCAATTTGCAACCTGATGGAGGTCAGTATAGATGGACTAATAGAACAAGTCCCACAGACAGCTAGAAGCCCAAATATTTTTTCAGAACTAGATGCAGATAAAAATTATTTTTAATTTGCAACCTGATGGAGATTAGTATAGATGGACTAATAGACCAAGTCCCACACACTGCTAGAAGCCCAAACATTTTTTCAGAAGTAGATGCAGAAAAAAATGATATTCAATTTTCAACCTGATGGAGGTCAGTATAGATGGACTAATAGACCAAGTCCCACACACTGCTAGAAGCCCAAATACTTTTTCAGAGCTAGATGCAGATAAAAATTATTTTTAATTTGCAACCTGATGGGGATCAGTATAGATGGACTAATAGACCAAGTCCTACACACTGCTAGAAGCCCAAATATTTTTTCAGAGCTAGATGCAGATAAAAATTATTTTTAATTTGCAACCTGATGGAGGTCAGTGTAGATGGACTAATAGACCAAGTCCCACATACTGCTAGAAGCCCAAATATTTTTTCAGAAGTAGATGCAGAAAAAAATTATATTCAATTTGCAACCTGATGGAGGTCAGTATAGATGGAATAATAGAACAAGTCCCACACACTGCTAGAAGCCCAAATATTTTTTCTGAGGTAGATGCAGAAAAAAATTATATTCATTTTGCAACCTGATGGAGGTCAGTATAGATGGACTAATAGAACAAGTCCCACACGCAGCTAGAAGCCCAAATATTTTTTCAGAGCTAGATGCAGATAAAAATTATTTTTAATTTGCAACCTGATGGAGATCAGTATAGATGGACTAATAGACCAAGTCCCACACACTGCTAGGAGCCCAAACATTTTTTCAGAAGTAGATGCAGAAAAAAATGATATTCAATTTGCAACCTGATGGAGGTCAGTATAGATGGACTAATAGAACAAGTCCCACACACTGCTAGAAGGCCAAATATTTTTTCAGAGCTAGATGCAGATAAAAATTATTTTTAATTTGCAACCTGATGGAGATGAGTATAGATGGACTAATAGACCAAGTCCCACACACTGCTAGAAGCCCAAACATTTTTTCAGAGCTAGATGCAGACAAAAAAATATTTTTAATTTGCAACCTGATGGAGGTCAGTATAGATGGACTAATAGAGAAAGTCCCACACACTGCTAGAAGGCCAAATATTTTTTCAGAGCAAGATGCAGATATAAATTATTTTTAATTTGCAACCTAATGGAGGTCAGTATAGATGGACTAATAGAGAAAGTCCCACACACTGCTAGAAGGCCAAATATTTTTTCAGAGCTAGATGTAGAAAAAAATGATATTCAGTTTGCAACCTGATGGAGGTCAGTATAGATGGACTAATAGAACAAGTCCCACACACAGCTAGAAGCCCAAATATTTTTTCAGAGCTAGATGCAGATAAAAATTATTTTTAATTTGCAACCTGATGGAGATCAGTATAGATGGACTAATAGACCAAGTCCCACACACTGCTAGAAGCCCAAACATTTTTTCAGAAGTAGATGCAGAAAAAAATGATATTCAATTTGCAACCTGATGGAGGTCAGTGTAGATGGACTAATAGAACAAGTCCCACACACTGCTAGAAGGCCAAATATTTTTTCAGAGGTAGATGCAGATAAAAATTATTTTTAATTTGCAGCCTGAGGGAGGTCAGTATAGATGGACTAATAGAGAAAGTCCCACACACTGCTAGAAGGCCAAATATTTTTCAGAGCTAGATGCAGACAAAAAATTATTTTTAATTTGCAACCTGATGGAGGTCAGTATAGATGGACTAATAGAGAAAGTCCCACACACTGCTCGAAGGCCAAATATTTTTTCAGAGCTAGATGCAGACAAAAAATTATTTTGAATTTGCAACGTGATGGAGGTCAGTATATATGGACTAATAGAACAAGTCCCACACACTGCTAGAAGGCCAAATATTTTTTCAGAGCTAGATGCAGAAAAAAATTATATTCAGTTTGCAACCTGATGGAGGTCAGTATAGATGGACTAATAGAACAAGTCCCACACACTGCTAGAAGCCCAAATATTTTTTCAGAGCTAGATGCAGAAAAAAATTATATTCAGTTTGCAACCTGATGGAGGTCAGTATAGATGGACTAATAGAACAAGTCCCACACACTGCTAGAAGCCCAAATATTTTTTCAGAGCTAGATGCAGAAAAAAATTATATTCAGTTTGCAACCTGATGGAGGTCAGTATAGATGGACTAATAGAACAAGTCCCACACACTGCTAGAAGCCCAAATATTTTTTCAGAGCTAGATGCAGAAAAAAATTATATTCAATTTGCAACCTGATGGAGGTCAGTATAGATGGACTAATAGAATGATGCTATGCCCAAAAGATTTTACTTCACTAGGTGCAGTAAAAAAATTGGTATTCTATACACAGGTGGTATGTCTTGCAACACAGATAGGCTACTCCACTGACTAACACACTCTGCAATAGGCCAAAAAGGATTAGCTTTGCTAGATTCAGCCAAATGCTGTGAAAAAAACTTGCACAGCACTGGCACAGACCTGCCTGGCAAAAACTGATAGGAACTGATGTAACCTAGTCCTGAAAAGGACTGCAATTACAATTAGTCTTTACTCCCACAATCTATCTATTTAAGAGCACAGACCTGCCTGATAAAAGTCGTAGGAAATGCTGTAACCTAGTCCTTAAAAGGACTGCAATCACAACTATTCCCTACTCCCAAACTATCTCTAGATTTGTGCGAAAATTGGCTTGAAATTAACAAGGTATAGCGCACACAGCAACAGCGGTGCCGTCTAACACGCAGCTGCAGCAGTGAGAAAATGGTGGCGACAGGGAAAATGGCTGGGTCTTATAGGGCAAGGACATGTGACATACACTGCCAATGACACATGCCCTTGCTTGTGTGAAAAAAAGCACTTCGCTCCGTGTGTGCGCTGCTGATAGGCTGACAGATTGCACCTCCCCACTGTAAATGCGGGAAAGAGAAAAAAAAATGGAGTTCTTCATTATTCCTGCAGTGATCCATCCCCTGCCCCTCCCCCCACCCCGCTGTACACTCAAACTGCGTATTAACATTAATTTTCATCATTACTGAGAGAAAATCAAGTTATGATTTTGGTGCACGAACAGTTATCGAACATAACCTCGAACAGCCGAATTTTTCTCAAATCGTTCGTGTTCGCCGAACGGCTCGAACACCGCCCAAAACAGCTCGAATTTGAGATTGGCGAACAGTTCGAGTAGAACAACGCTCATCTCTATTCGTGACCTCAAGCTTCAAGCTGAAGCACACTTGGGTAATGCAGAAAGACAATGATCCAAAAGACACCAGAATGTTCACCTCTGAGTGGTTTGAGAAAAACAAAATTAAGACTTTGAAGTGGCCTAGTCAAAGTCCTGACCTTAATCCGATTGAGATGCTGTGCCATGACTTTAAAAAGGCGGTTCATACTCGGAAACCCTCCAATGTGGCTGAATTGCAACAATTTTGCAAAGATGAGTCAGCCAAAATTCCTCCAGAGTGTTGTAAAAGACTCATTGCCAGTTATCGCAAATGCTTGATGGCATTTGTTGCTGCTAAGGTATCACGCCAGGTGTGGGAAAGATTAAGTGCAACACAAAGGGAAGAAGGAAGGGGAGCCCAGACTCTAGGGAAGGGGGGGAGTGGAGACCTCCTAGTCTGGTCTAGTGTCCCCCTGTCTCAACTACCATCCCTATATTGCCTCTTCAGCAATCGCCGCACGCATGCCTTGCCCTGTCTTTCCCTGGCGTATGGCTAAGGCTAGGGGTGGGAGGAGATGAGCACTGGTCGATCTCCACTAAACTCTATAGACAACAAGGGTAGACAAACATGGGGGATTTCTGAGCTTTAGAAGACGCCAGACAAATGCGAACATGGCCTCAAGCTCCAGAGTGGACAAAGTAGTGCACTTACTAAGCCTTCACAAGTAGAAATGAATATAGCCTGCACCACTCTCTCAGACACACCAGCTATTTATACACCCAGGCCAGAGATCTAATTAGCCATAGGCAGGTGACCTCTGGGTCCTAAAGAAAGCCTCTCATCTAAGAAGATGTCTGTAATGCCAAACACAGAGATCTCCTGCAACCAATTGCAGGGCTACTGTCTGTCACTTCTGACATACCAGTGACAGTGCTCCCCCCATCTACGAGTGGCCTCTGGACACTCAAGACTGGGTTTCTCAGGAAAAGAGGTGTGGAATGAGCAAACCAATCTGAGAGCGTTCACCTCTGACGCTGAAACCCACATCCTCTCCTCTGGACCATAGCCTTTCCAGTGCGCCAAGTATTGTAGAGAACAATGTTGGAGATGAGAATCTACAATCCTTGAAATCTGGAACTCCAGATTACCATCAACCATTACTGGGGGCGGTGGTAGAGGTGAGGGCTCAAGAGGTTCCATATACTTTTTAAGTAAGGACCTGTGGAACACATTGTGAAGCTTAAGGGCCTCAGGAAGTTCAAGACAAAATGCTGCTGGGTTAATGACGGCGGTGATTTTATAGGGACTAATAAACCAGATTTCAAGAAGGAAATTTAAATCTTATATTTCTGTCAGCCATACGTTTATACCTGTCTCCCATGATCTTTAAATTACTCATAACACTCTGCCATACCGATGAGAGCGACGAAGCAACCGTTCCTCCTCAGGAACTCCTGAAGCTCCCCCCCCCACTAAAAGTACCAAACTGTAGGTGATAACCGTATGCACCGAAGAACGGTGACCTGCCAGTGGATTCTTGCCGATGATTATTAATGGCAAATTCTGCCAGCGGTAGGTAGGATGCCCAATCCTCCTGATTTTCAGAGACAAAACACCTGAGGTAGGTCTCCAAATTCTGATTGATAGGCTCGGTCTGACCATTTGACTGAAGGTGGAAGGCAAAGGAAAAGGACATCTGAACCCCCAGTTGAGAACAGAATGCCTTCCAGAACTTGGAAACAAACTGGGTCCCCCGATCTGACACCACATCGGAGGGAACCCCGTGAAGTTTCACAATTTCATTTATGAACACCTGAGCAAGTGTCTTGGCTTCTGGAAGTGTCAGCAATGCGATGAAGTGAACCATTTTACTGAACCTATCTACTACCACCAAAATCACCGTTTTGCCGGCAGAAACCGGTAGGTCAGTAATAAAATCCATGGACAAGTGTGTCCATTTCCTACTAGGGATAGGTAGCGGAAGAAGAGTACCAGGCGGACGAGTATGCGAGACCTTAAAACACGCGCAAATACTACAAGCAGCTACGTATTCAATTATATCTCGATGCAATCCCGGCCACCAAAAACGATGAGAGAGGAGGTCCGCGGTTATCTTTCCACCAGGATGCCCAGCAAGCACAGAGTTATGATGTTCCTTAATTATGTTGCGGCGCAGATCATATGGTACAAATAACTTTCCTGAAGGGCAGGAGGCAGGGGCATCCCCCTGTGCCTCCAACACCTCACCCTCCAGTTCAGGATAAAGTTCCAAAATGATCACCCCTTTCCGTAATATCGGGGCAGGGTTCTCATGGTCACCACCACCAGGGAAGCTCCGGTACAAAGCATCAGCCTTGACATTTTTGACCCCTGGACGAAAAGTGACAACAAAATTGAACCTAGTAAAAAACAGGGACCATCTGGCTTGCCTAGGGTTGAGACGTTTAGCTTACTGGAGATATGACAGTTTCTTATGCTCAGTAATAACAGTAATAGGATGGACAGCCCCCTCCAACCAATGTCACCATTCCTTGAACGCCAATTTGATCGCCAAAAGTTCCCTATTATCCACGTCATAATTTATCTCAGCCGTAGACAATTTTTTAGAAAAGAAGGCACATGGACACCATTTACCACGGGACGAACCCTGAGACAACACAGCCCCAACCCCGACATCCGACGCATCAACCTCCTCAATAAAGGGTTGGGAAACATCGGGTTGATTGAATATAGGTGCAGTGGCAAAGTGATTCTTTAAGGAAGAAAAAGCCTGGAGTGAAGCATCCAACCATTTGTAAAAATCAGACCCCTTCTTAGTCATGTCAGTAAGGGGTTTCACAATAACAAAATAATTTTGGATGAATTTCTGGTAAAAATGAGTAAAGTCCAGAAAACGTAGAGCCTTCAGGTTCCCGGGACGTTCCCAATCAAGGACTGCATGGATATTCTCTGGATCCAACAAGTACCCCAAAAACTGTACCTCTTGAACAGCGAAAACACATTTTTCTAGTTTGGCATAAAGTTTGTTATCCCTTAATATCTGGAGCACCTGCTTAACATGCCCCCGATGAGTCTCAAAATCAGGAGAGTAAACCAAAATATCATCCAGATAGACCACCCCAAACCTCCCCACCAAATGATGGAAAATATCATCTATGAAATGTTGGAATACCACTGGTGCATTGGTCAAACCAAAGGGCATAACCAGACTCTCGAAATGTCCTTCCGGGGTATTGAACGCTGTCTTCCATTCATACTCTTCTCTGATTCTAACCAGGTTGTAGGCTCCCCTTAAATCCAACTTGGAGAATATCTTAGCTCCTACAACCTTGCGGAACGAATCAGAAATCAGAAGAAGAGGGAATGGATCACGGATGGTAATTTTATTTAATTCCCGGAAATCTAAACAGGGACTTAGACCGCCATATTTTTTCTTCACAAAGAAGAACCCTGCTGCCACGTGCAAAGATTAGGGTGTGATATGTCCCTTCTCCAGACTTTCCGCAATGAAATTCTTCATGGCTTGTCTCTCTGGACCAGAAAGATTATACTGTCTGGACTTAGGAAGTTTAGCTCCGGGGGTCAGGTTAATAGGACAGTCGTAAGCTCGAAGAGTAGGCAAATCCTGACACCCCCTCTCAGAGGAAACGTCCTCAAAACCAGACAGAAAAGCAGGCAATATTTCTGTAGAGACAGAAGCAAGGGAAATATCTAAAAATTTCAAATGGCAGTAATCTCCCCATTCAATAATCTCCCTGGCTTGCCAATCGACCAACTGATTATGTTTAACAAGCCAAGGTATACCCAAGACAATTGGTGTGGGACTTAGCAAGGAATTATTTCACAATGAACTGACAGCACCCTCGGTTTTACATTATGTACAATCTGAGTAAATGCTTTCTGTGCAAGTGGCGCCGAGTCCATGGAAAAAATGGAAATAGGTCTATCTAAAGTACAGCAAACAAGACCATGAGTTTTCACAAACTCAGAATCCACCATGCTGACTCCGGCTCCACTGTCAACAAACACAGAAATTTTCTCGGTTTCACTCTCTAGCACCACCTCAGCTGTCAGGACAAAGCGGGAACTGCAGTTTGGCCACAAATGCACCCCTTGTTTATCCAACTCCAGACTACCAAGAGTTAATTGAATCTCCTTTTGTTTAGGAATTGAAGGACAGGTCCCAACAAAATGTCCCTTTTTCCCACAAAAAACCATACGACTTTATTCTTGTGAATTTCCAGGGAGATGTATGACGCAGAGACACCCCCCAACTGTATGCATTCCTCCACTTCCCCCAGCACTGGTTCACCCCCAGACCGCTCCCCTGGCAGAGGTACAAAACCCTGACAAGAAGGCCCTGGAGAAGGTGGTCTCACCCATCTATCCCGAAGGCGTCTAAAAAAATGTTTGGCCAACGACATAGCAGCCTCCAAGGACTGAGGGGTTTCATATACTGCAAAGGCATCTTTCAACCTTTCAGTAAGCCCCTCACAAAATTGACTTCTAAGGGCTGAGTCATTCCATTTGGAATCCATTGCCCATCTACGGAATTCTGAACTGTACATCTCCATTGACCGATTCTTCTGCTGAAGAAGACGTAGCCTAGACTCAGCCAAGGCGATTCGGTCAGGGTCATCATAGATGAGGGCCAGAGCCCCAAAAAACTCCTCCACAGACTGGAGACAAACCGAGTCCTGCGGTAAGGAAAATTCCCCGGACTGAGAATCTCCCTGGAGTAGAGAGATCACAATTCCAACCATTTGCTCTTCATTTCCGAAGGAATAGGGACAAAGTTTAAAATACAGTTTCCATGCCTCCTTAAATACAAAAAACTTGTCCCTACCTCCAGAAAACCTGTCCAGGAAGGCAACCTTGGGTTAAGGCTGTGAAGGCCTACCTGCAGAGACCCCCACATTGGCGACCTGTAGCAACTGATGCTGTTACTGTACCTCACCGCGGAGGTCATTCACCTTCAGAGACAGATGGTGGAACTGCTTTGCAAGCTCTTCAAGCTCTGCAACTGAACCCATACCAAGGGAGAAAGGGAAAAAAAAGGTCCACGCCCAAAAACACAGAGAGAAGAAAAAAAAAATGTCAGTTATTCCCTTTTTTTTTTTTTCCTTTTGAAAACGTGCTTGGCCGGCTATATTGTCACACCAGGTGTGGGAAAGACTAAGTGCAACACAGAGGGAAGAGGAAAAGGGAGCCTAGACTCTAGGGAAAGGGGGGAGTGCAGACCTCCGAGTCTGGTCTAGTGTCACCCTTTCTCAACTACTGTCCCTATATTGCCTCTTCAGCAATCGCCGCACACGTGCCTCGCCCTGTCTTTGTAAAGGACATATTGATACTCATGCTAGAGCAACTCCATTTTGTCTGCTTGCTTTAAAATCATGTTATTATCACTCCTTGCATAACATACATTCTTTTCTTCTCTTCCCATGCAACTTTATCACACTGATCTTTTCTCACAAGAACATTCTGTCAGACTCCCTGCTTCTGTTATCTAACTAGTCTAGGCCAGGACTGACCTTGTAAATTTCCACCATGCACCGAACTAACGATAATATGACCATATGTGTATTTCCGTAATAATTATACTAACATTGGCTCAAGCCTGTAGTACTGTAGTATGGCTGTAGATGATTGGACATTAATTAACTCAAAATAATATAAAAAGCTAAGCAAAATAAACGGGATCAGAGATTCTTTGAATCCTCCCATACAGAGCATTGCCTCCGTTTGGTTTTCTGTGGATTGCGCAATCAACATAATAATTTGACACTCACTTGGTCAACCTTGAAGGGTTATTGCCCTCCCTCAACAGCTGGTGCCATGACTCGGATCCCTAACCAGGGATGCCCCACCACCTCTGGACATCCACAGAGACTTGCCTTCAGCCTCCCCCACTGGAATTGGGACTGATCATCCCCCACAAAAAGCCACAGTAAGTGCACAAGTTCTTCACTGGTGTAACTGACCGTTTGGCGTGGTTTCCACATGGTGTGTTGTTGTTTGCAGTATCTCCAGACATCTTGGTTGGATATAGTCAAAGGTGAGACTATAAGGGGTGTAGTCCCATTAGGGGTATGATATTATTTACTTTTAAAACAATATCACCTCGGATTGACAAGTGAATATTGTGTGAATCTTTCTCAACTTCTGACAAAGATCCTTAGGAGACTGAACATTGTTAGTTTCAGTCGCGGCAGGTGATTGAAGATTGGGTAGGACACGCACACAGATATACATATATCTAGTGTCCGGAGTGCTGCGGACGAGAGTTCTCCTCCTTTTATCTGGCCGTTCGAGACTCCCCCAATGGGAGGGGGTGAAATAAAGTCAGTGGAATAGCTGGGAGGTCAAGCCGGACTCGTGCTGTGCACAAATTAAGGATCTTTTGTCATTTGTAGTGATTAATCAATGTTTCCATGGAGCAGAAAGAATTTGTCTCCCCTGTAAGAGAGAGACAGGAAGAGAGAGAGAGAGAGTGACTGGAGGTGAGAGAGAGAGACAGGAGGAGAGAAAGAGAGAGACAGGAGGGAAGAGAGACAGACAGGAGGAAAGAGAGAGAGAGACAGGAGGGAAGAGAGAGAGTCAGAAGGGAAGAGAGAGAGACAGGAGGGAAGAGAGAGAGACAGGAGGTGAGAGAGAGAGACAGGAGGGAAGAGAGAGAGAGACAGGAGGTGAGAGAGAGAGACAGGAGGTGAGAGAGAGAGACAGGAGGTGAGAGAGAGAGACAGGAGGTGAGAGAGAGACAGGAGAGAGAGACAGGAGGGAAGAGAGAGAGACAGGAGGGAGAGGATGTGATGAATATCATGATCGGTCGAGAAGAGAAAAGATAATTTAAGAATGCACTAAAAGTGTTTAAGGTGTTAAATTTTCCCGTGGATGGGAGGCTTCAGCCTGTGTTGTGGGATGAAGGCATCTGGCAGAAAAGGGGTAGATTAGTTAACTGTGGATTGTTGGAAGATGCTGAAAAGTTCAGGAAAGTTGCACATGAGATTTGTGGTGAGGGGTATGTTGAAATAGAGGAGGAGACGAAGCCTGGTTGTTTTAATTATTTTTATGTAAAGAAGGGAGAATCATCTAGCACTGTAACAGCAGTGACTGTGACTGTTTAGTGGTACAAAATGCAGCTGATGTGAAAAAAAAAGGGGCTGCGCTGAGTTTATCGAAAGAAGGGAAAAAGTAAAAAGTTTGTGGAGAATCTTAAACGGTTAACTAAAATATGCGAGCTACCAGATAAGCGTAAGTTGCAGCTGCTAGAATAGCAAACAGCCTTGGCTTGATACGGAACAGCAGAGAATTTGCAGGGGAAAAAAAAGGGTGGATGGAGGAAGAAAATGCAGAAAATAAGGGAAAGACGCTATGTTATGTGTATTACAAAGATACTGCTCTCCGATAATGGTGGCGTAATGAATTGTTGGGAATGTTCTAATTGTGACCAGCAGAATCCATTGTCAGCAGATTATTGTGTTGCATGTCACGTGCCCCGTCCAGGAGGCCCACCCCTCGCTACTACCCAAGCCACTCCTAGTGCCCCATCCTCATCTGTTATACCTATGTCCGCCCAAAGTTCCAACCCTTCCTGCAGCGGCCATGTTGCTACACCCATTGCATCACCTCGGCCTCTGACCAGATGTCCCTATGGTGGCAGCCATCTTGGTGCACCCCTCCTGTAGTGTGCTTCCTTCTGGAGGCGGCCATCTTGGCACACCCAGAATACAGGCAGCAATACACACTGCACCCAGAATGTGTATGAGGAAGATCATCATGATCAGTGTGTGACAGAGCATTAGACACCAATACGTATGAGAGTGAGGTTGACTTCGGTCAAGCCCTTAAAATATGGGCTCAGGACAAGTTGGCTGATCAATCCACTACCCTCAACAGCACATATTTATGTCCACTTTGACATTAGGGCTAAAATATGGTGATGTAAGCTAATTCTCTAGATGGTCATATATCCTTAAGTTTCTAATAGATGCACATACACGTTGTCTGGTTTACAGTAATTAATTTAGCAAACATTTTTTTTTTTTTTAGCATTCCACTACACAAAGACTGTCAGTTTCTGTTTGCATTTACATATCAGGGCAGGCAATTGACTTGGACAGTGATGCCGCAGAGTGCACAGAATAGCCCTAATCAGTTTGCAAAGAACATGTCTAGCTGTCTGCTAGATTTACCCCACAACAATTATCAGAAGAAACAGATTATGTTGTGCAATATGTGATTCAGCTTGCCAAAGCACTAACTAACACCCATGCGTTAGTATTATCTTCTATTCCAGATCCAGCTGATGCAGAAGGTTGTCATACCCTCAAGCCTGGAGATTATGTGTATGTAAAGAGGCATGTTCGGAAACACGGACTAGAACCATTGTATGACGGACCATGCTAAGTGCTCCTGACTAGAGATGAGCGTTGTTCTACTCGAACTGTTCGCCAATCTCAAATTCGAGCTGTTTTGGGCGGTGTTCGAGCCGGTCGGCGAACACGAACAATTTGAGAAAAATTCGGCTGTTCGAGGTTATGTTCGATAACTGTTCGTGCACCAAAATCATAACTGGATTTTTTCTCAGTAATGATGAAAATTAATGTTAATACGCAGTTTGAGTGTACAGCGGGGCGGGGGGAGGGGCAGGGGATGGATCTCTGCAGGAACAATGAAGATCTCCATTTTTTTTTCTCTTTCCCGCATTTGCAGTGGGGAGGTGCAATCTGTCAGCCTATCAGCAGCGCACACACGGAGCGAAGTGCTTTTTTTCACACAAGCAAGGGCATGTGTGATTGGCAGTGTATGTCACATGTCCTTGCCCTATAAGACCAAGCCATTTTCCCCGTCGCCACCATTTTCTCACTGCTGCAGCTGCGTGTTAGACGGCACCGCTGTTGCTGTGTGCGCTATACCTTGTTAATTTCAAGCCAATTTTCACACAAATATACAGATAGCTTGGGAGTAGGGAATAGTTGTGATTGCAGTCCTTTTAAGGACTAGGTTACAGCATTTCCTACGACTTTTATCAAGCAGGTCTGTGCTCTTAAATAGATAGATTGTGGGAGTAAAGACTAATTGTAATTGGAGTCCTTTTCAGGACTAGGTTACATCAGTTCCTATCAGTTTTTGCCAGGCAGGTCTGTGCCAGTGCTGTGCAAGTTTTTTTCACAGCATTTGGCTGAATCTAGCAAAGCTAATCCTTTTTGGCCTATTGCAGAGTGTGTTAGTCAGTGGAGTAGCCTATCTGTGTTGCAAGATATACCACCTGTGTATAGAATACCAATTTTTTTACTGCACCTAGTGAAGTAAAATCTTTTGGGCATAGCATCATTCTATTAGTCCATCTATACTGACCTCCATCAGGTTGCAAATTAAAAATAATTTTTTTCTGCATCTAGCTCTGAAAAAATATTTGGGCTTCTAGCAGTGTGTGGGACTTGGTCTATTAGTCCATCTATACTGACCTCCATCAGGTTGCAAATTAAAAATAATTTTTTTCTTCATTTAGCTCTGAAAAAATATTTGGGCTTCTAGCAGTGTGTGGGACTTGTTCTATTAGTCCTTCTATACTGACCTCCAGCAGGTTGCAAATTGAATATAATTTTTTTCTGCATCTAGCTCTGAAAAAATATTTGGGCTTCTAGCGGTGTGTGGGACTTGGTCTATTAGTCCATCTATACTGACCTCCATCAGGTTGCAAATTAAAAATAATTTTTTTCTGCATCTAGCTCTGAAAAAATATTTGGGCTTCTAGCAGTGTGTGGGACTTGGTCTATTAGTCCATCTATACTGACCTCCATCAGGTTGCAAATTAAAAATAATTTTTTTCTTCATTTATCTCTGAAAAAATATTTGGGCTTCTAGCAGCGTGTGGGACTTGTTCTATTAGTCCATCTATACTGACCTCCATCAGGTTGCAAATTAAAAATAATTTTTTTCTGCATCTAGCTCTGAAAAAATATTTGGGCTTCTAGCAGTGTGTGGGACTTAGTCTATTAGTCCATCTATACTGACCTCCATCAGGTTGCAAATTAAAAATAATTTTTTTCTTCATTTAGCTTTGAAAAAATATTTGGGCTTCTAGCAGTGTGTGGGACTTGTTCTATTAGTCCTTCTATACTGACCTCCAGCAGGTTGCAAATTGAATATAATTTTTTTCTGCATCTAGCTCTGAAAAAATATTTGGGCTTCTAGCGGTGTGTGGGACTTGGTCTATTAGTCCATCTATACTGACCTCCATCAGGTTGCAAATTAAAAATAATTTTTTTCTGCATCTAGCTCTGAAAAAATATTTGGGCTTCTAGCAGTGTGTGGGACTTGGTCTATTAGTCCATCTATACTGACCTCCATCAGGTTGCAAATTGAATAAAAAAAATTTCTGCATCTAGCTCTGAAAAAATATTTGGGCTTCTAGCAGCGTGTGGGACTTGTTCTATTAGTCCATCTATACTGACCTCCATCAGGTTGCAAATTAAAAATAATTTTTTTCTGCATCTAGCTCTGAAAAAATATTTGGGCTTCTAGCAGTGTGTGGGACTTGGTCTATTAGTCCATCTATACTGACCTCCATCAGGTTGCAAATTAAAAATAATTTTTTTCTTCATTTAGCTCTGAAAAAATATTTGGGCTTCTAGCAGTGTGTGGGACTTGTTCTATTAGTCCTTCTATACTGACCTCCAGCAGGTTGCAAATTGAATATAATTTTTTTCTGCATCTAGCTCTGAAAAAATATTTGGGCTTCTAGCGGTGTGTGGGACTTGGTCTATTAGTCCATCTATACTGACCTCCATCAGGTTGCAAATTAAAAATAATTTTTTTCTGCATCTAGCTCTGAAAAAATATTTGGGCTTCTAGCAGTGTGTGGGACTTGGTCTATTAGTCCATCTATACTGACCTCCATCAGGTTGCAAATTGAATAAAAAAATTTTCTGCATCTAGCTCTGAAAAAATATTTGGGCTTCTAGCGGTGTGTGGGACTTGGTCTATTAGTCCATCTATACTGACCTCCATCAGGTTGCAAATTAAAAATAATTTTTTTCTGCATCTAACCCAGCCAGTAGTTTTGGCCTAATACCACAGTTTGGCCACTCAGCTCTGCTCAGTTACCATCCATTGTTTTTTTGTGCAAACAACTCCAGAGTTGTGAATTAGTTAACCACCAAAATGAGTGGAAAAAGGCCTGCTGCTGGTGGAAAGGGGAATAGGCGTGTTGGGAAGGGGAAAAAAGGTTGTGTCCGTGGGGTAGGTGCAGAAGAAAGACCATCTTCCAGCCAAACTAAAATGTCTACTTCTTTTAGCGGACAATGTGATAAGATCCCTTTCTTACGGCCACGCCAATCGCTACAAATTCCAGATGAGGCACAAAAACAGCAGGTGCTTCAACGGATATCAAGTGCTCCTTTAAGTGGGCTCTAATCCACATCAACTTCAACATCACAAATACTCCTGTCCTCAAAGGTGTCACCCAAATCGCACTTGCTTCCTCACAGCTCCCAAATCTCCAGCTGCCCGTCTGAGTATGAGGTAGAACAGATGGTTGAGTCTGCAGAGCTGTTTACTCATACTATAGCCTGGGAATCAGAGGTCGACTCCAGCGCTTCTGTGAATCCAGACGAGGAAATGATCTGCACTGATGCCCAGAATCTTTATGAGTCGGATCCAGGACCAGACGCAGAAGGTTCTGACCATAATGTAGACCCTCATTCCCAAACTGTAACTCCTGTTGGTGGAGACAATGAGGAAGACGATGATAAGACTCAAATACCTGATTGGAGCGACAACTTTAGTTTTTTGTCAGGGCAGGAACAGGTTGGCTCTGAGGACGACGGGTGTGATAACGCACAGGGTGATGATGATGAGGTCGGAGATCCCACTTACTGTCAACCCACAGTCAGCCAAGAGATGAGGTCAGCAGAGGAGGTGGAGGAAGATGCTAGTGACGACGAGGTCAGGTTGCGCCTTCCTGGACAGAGACGTAGTACTGGAAGCACGTCAACAACTGCATCCTCAAACACAACTTTGCCTCTCACCACAAGTCGTGGTGGCTCTTCAGGTCGCATGGGTGCTAAGCCTTGCATAGCCTGGGCATTTTTTCAGATCGATAAAGATGACCCAACTCGTGTTATCTGTAACATTTGTCAGCAAAAGCTAAGTAGAGGCCAAAAAATATATAGTTTGAGTACTTCATGCATGAACCGGCACATGGACATGAAGCATAAGTTGCAGTGGGAAGCTCAGTTTGCTACAATGCGGCCTAGCCGGCCGGGCCAACCACCGTCTGCCATATCTTGTGCATCCGCGGCCTCTTCATCCTCTGTGACTGGGGGGACAGCAGTCACACCTGTTTTCGGGCGCAGACCTGCCACCTCTTTACCCGCAACAGCCAGCGTGATTGGCAGGTCATCATTTTCTTTGGAGGTGGAAACACCAGCTGGTCTTGAGCGCTGTCCGACATCGATAGCACCACCTTTGGATCAAGGCAACCTAACATGTCCGCCTGCATCTTCCTCACAGACCGGCAGTTTGCCGGGGACACCCTTATCAACCCCGTCTAAGCACAATAGCCAGCCCTCGGTCCCTCAGATGTGGACAAGTAAAAGACCATTTCCTCCTAGCCATGAGAAAGCTAAGAGGTTGAATTTCACCATCTGCAAGCTCTTGGCTACAGAAATGCTGCCTTTCCGCCTGGTGGACACAGAGGATTTTCGAGACCGTATGTCCGTCGCAGTGCCTCAGTACCAGATGCCCAGTCGGCACTACTTCTCAAAGAAAGGTGTGCCTGCGCTCCACCAGCATGTCGCACACAACATCACCGCTTCTTTGAGAAACTCTGTGTGTGACAGGGTGCATTTCACCACAGACACTTGGACGAGTAGGCATGGACAGGGGCGTTACATGTCGCTGACTGGGCACTGGGTAACTATGGTGACAGCAGGACAAGGGGCTGCTGTCCAAGTCTTGCCGTCCCCACGAGTTGTGCGTCAATCCTCTTTATGTCAAAGTTCCTCCGCTGCTTCTGCCTCCTCAACCTCCTCTCGGTCTTCCACCTGCACCCAAAGCCTGTCTGGTCATGCCACAAGCTTTCTAACTGCGCAGAAGGGATCATGCACACCTCCTTACTATGCTGGCAGTAGGGCTCAACGTCATCAGGCGGTTTTTACATTGAAATGTCTGGGAAATGTGAGTCACACAGCTGAGGAGTTGTGGTCAGCTCTGGAGAACCAATTTCATGAATGGTTGTCTCCACTGGACCTGAAACCAGGGAAGGCCGTGTGCGACAATGCTGCAAACCTGGGTGCGGCCCTTCGCCGGGGCAATGTCACACACGTGCCTTGTATGGCTCACGTGTTGAACCTGGTTGTCCAGCAATTTTTAGCCCACTATCCCAGACTAGATGGCCTTCTGCAGAGGGCACGGTCGCTGTGTGCTCACTTCCGCCGTTCGCATCCCGCAGCTCAGCGACTTACATCTCTACAGAAGTCGTTGGGCCTGCCACTTCACCGGCTAAAATGCGATGTGCCTACCCGGTGGAATTCAACTCTGCACATGTTGCAGCGACTGTGGCAGCACCGACAAGCCCTGGTGCAATACGTTCTGACGTATAGCCTGGGCCAACGAGATTCAGAGGTGGGGCAAATCACGCTGGAGGAGTGGTCTCAGATCAGGGACCTATGCACCCTTCTGCACAGTTTTGAAATGGCGACGAAGATGTTTAGTGCTGACGATGCCATTATCAGCATGACTATTCCGGTGATTTACATGCTGGAGCACATGTTAAACAGAATTCGGAGTCAGGTGGTGGCACAAGAGGAGGTGGAGGAAGTAGAGGAGGAGGAGTTGTATGCGGAAGGGCTAACATCTGCAAGGTCCAGACGGTCGGCAGCACCAAGGCGGCAGGCATGTGAGGGTGGGGGAGATGATTTTACCAGGGCGCATGGTAGCAGCCAAACTAGTGAGGAAGGTGCAGGAGCCCAGGAAGAAGTGGAGGACGAACTGATGGAAGACTCATCAGATGAGGGAGACCTTGATCACATTTCTGTTGTGCGAGGTTGGGGGGAGAGGACAGAGGAAGGAAGCATGATTGTTACCTCGCCACCAACACAACAGGGACTTGGTGCTCCTGGATGCGCAACACACATGAGTGCCTTCTTGCTGCACTACCTGCAACATGACCCTCGAATTGTGAGAATTAGAAATAATCCTGACTACTGGGTTGCCACACTGTTAGATCCCCGGTACAAAAGTAAATTTGCAGAAATTATTCCTGCCATAGAAAGGGATGCACGCATGCAGAAGTATCAGCAGAGACTGTTGCAGAATCTTACATGTGCTTTTCCACAAAATACCAGTGGTGCACGTAGTGAATCTCACAGTTCCAACTTGCCAACCGTGGGACCGTCAAGTGTTCAGCACTCAAACCGTAACAGAACCACAGTATCTGCTGGTAACATCAATTTTGCGGAATCATTTCACCACTTTTTTAGCCCATCCTTTGCAAGGCCACAGGAGACAAGAAGTCTGACACATAGTCAACGCCTAGAGACGATGGTACAGGAGTATCTCCAAGTAAACATTGAAGCCACGACTGTGTCACTGGACCCTTGCTCTTTTTGGGCTTCCAATCTGGATAAATGGCCGGAGCTAGCCACTTACGCCTTGGAGATCTTGTCATGCCCCGCAGCCAGCGTTCTGTCTGAACGTGTGTTCAGCGCTGCTGGTGGTGTGCTGACAGATAAGCGCACGCGGCTCTCCACTGATAATGTAGACAGACTCACGTTCATAAAGATGAACAAATCATGGATCCGAAACGACTTTTCTACCCCTGTGTCATCCTGGGGAGAGTAAAAGCTTGATGCTTGGTTAAAATCACCCTACCAACCGTTTTAAGCTTTCAAATTACTAATCATGTTTATCTGTATCTTGACTGGAAAATAATTTGGGCTTTGTAGCAGTGTGCAGCACTGATCCTTTTAGGCCATCTATAATAAGCTTCACCAGATTTAAAATTAAAAATAATTTTTAGCTGCATCTAGCCCGGAAAATAATTTTGGGGCTCCGAGATGCGCAAGACACATAAGTGCCTTCTTGCTGCACTACCTGCAGCATGACCCTCATATTGTCAGAATTCGAAGTAATCATGACTACTGGGTTGCCACACTCTTAGATTCCCCAAACTTTTCGATCAACCTTTTCATTTTAATAAAGACCAAAAAAATGGTCATTTTTGAAATTATAAGCATTAGCAGGTTGTTAGAAACTGAAATCAAACAGTTTTCAACTCAAAACTTTATTCTAGGTGATGTTACATTTTCACATAGGACCCCTTGTTCGAAAGGAGCTTCTGAACTCTCTCGTCCATTGAATTTGTCAGGTTTTGGATGGTTTCTGCTTCAATTGTTTTGCATGAGGACAGAATACCCTCCCAGAGCTGTTGCTTAGATGTGAACTGCCTCCCGCCATCATAGACACTCCTTTTAATGATGCTCCAAAGGTTCTGAATGGGGTAGAGGTCAGGGGAGCATGGGGGTCACACCATAAGTTTGTCCCCTTTTATGCCCATATCAGCCAGAGATGCAGATGTTTTATGTGCAGCATGAGATGGTGCATTATCATGCAGAAAAATGATCTTGCTGTGAAATACACGGTTCTTCTTCTTGAACCATGGCAGGAAGTGCTGTTTGAGAAAATCCACATACATTATGGAGTTAATCTTTAGCGCCTTCAGGGATCCTAAAGGGGCCGACAATCTCTCTCCCCATGATTCCAGCCCAAAACATTACTCCACCTCCTCCTTGTTGGCGCTGTAGCCGTGTTTGCGTGGGGTGTCCATCAACCAGCCATCCTCCACTCCATTCATCTGGACCATCGAGCGCTGCACGGCACTCATCCGTGAACAAAACAGTTTTGAAATCAGTCTTCATGTAATGTTTGGCCCACTGGAGCCGTTTCTGCTTGTGTGAAGTGGATAGAGGAGGTCGACAGGATGGCGTATGCACAGCTGCAAACCTCTGAAGGACCCTGCATCTTGTTGTTCGGGGGACGTTGGAGGCACAAGCAGCTTCAAAAACTTGTCTGCTGCTATGACAAGGCTTTTTTGCCGCTGCTCTTTCAACCTGACGTAATTGCCTGTAGGAAAGAGTCCTCAATTTGCCCTTATCAGCACGCACACGTGTGTACTGTGAATCAGCTACATACTTCTTGATTGCCAAGACACTTCATCCTGATCATCGCACAATGTTGATTGTAGTCATGCCTTGACCTAAACACTCCACAATTTGTTGCTTCTCAGCAGCCGACACATCCTTTTTCTTTCCCATTTTGGCAGAAAATGTAGGCTGCTTAATAAAGTGAGAGAGCCTTCTTAAGTAGTCTTGCCTTTCATTGGACACACCTGCCAAACTAATTAGCACAGGTGTCTGCAATTGCTTACAGTGATATAAAGAGCCCTGACACACATCACCATCAATGAGTTTAACTGACAAACAAACAAATTCTTCCCTTATCACTCCTAAACACTTTTTGCATAATAATTTGGAACGCGGTGTACATGTGCTTTTCCACAAAACACCAGTGGTTCACGTAGTGAATCTTACAGTTCTAACTTGCCAACCGTGGTCTGTATGGAATTGTTCAATAAAGGGCCCAAAATTAAGATAACATAGATGGGAGAGGTCTCTATGAATAGGAATTCCTAAGAATTTGATACCCTGTGAGGGCCAGGCAAAGGGAAAGTTGGACTGGATGGAATCCTATATGGATTTAGGGAGGGAGACATCGAGGGCCTCAGACTTCGCTGCATTGATTTTAAAATTTTACCATGTAACAAAGTGATCTATTTCAGCCATAACAGCAGGGATGGATATATGTGATTGAGTGATATATACTAGGACATCATCAGCAAATAGAGATCACTTGTACTCGGTGCCTCCCACCTCAATCCACCTAATATTGGGGTTATGGCGAATTGATGAGAGCAGGTGCTCCGTCACTAGGATGTATAAGAGAGGGGACAGAGGACATCCCTGCCTTGTCCCATTGGTGATTGTGAAAGGTGATGAAAATGTTCTGACGCACCCCCTGGGCCTTGGGACACCCGGAGCCGGACCCTTTTTGGTGGATGCTGGTGGTTGTAGTCTTCGTGGCGGCGATCCGGTTCCGTGGCTCAGGGCGGTCAAACCAGTGGCGGAACTATTTATGTGGTTTTGATGTTTAAATGTCCGACTACGCCACCCGTGGATTGCGGTCAGAGTGAACCGCCGCTACAGGGCAGACCGCTAAGCACGGGAGGAGTATAGCCTCAGGGCAGTGTATGCGGAGGATGAGGGTGATGGTGCAGGGCAGCAGCAGTAACGACACGGAGTCAGTGATGCAGTTCAGGGCCTTTACTCACAGTTCTTATTATCCAGACCACGTCTGCAGGTAACGGCTGCCCACGTCGTACTGTGCTCACCAGGTGAGGGGCTCAGACAACTCCCAGATAACTTTGGAGCGCTTCACAGGACCCCCTTTGTGTGTCCTTTGTCTGGCCTTTCTTACCAACACTTCTGTCCGGCTGCCTCGGGCCTCCTCTTGGTAAACTTGGCGCCAGTTTCCCTGACCCTATGTGGTGCCTTCCTAGCGGGTGGAGCAAGGGGCTGCGCCACATAAAATGTCAGAGCCTCCGGTTTCTAGCTGAGGGTCGTTTCCTGCCTCCACTAGTTCGGGGACCGGTCTCCCCCTTTGGCCTGACCCCTCCACGCAGGTGGATTCGGGCGTGTGGTGGCGACTCGCCCGTCCGCACCCCTGGGATCCCTTCATTCCTCGTTCCTGGAGCCTTCTCCGCTCCTCTTCCTTCCTTCTCCCTCTTGCAGGCCTGGGCCTCTGTTACTAGGCCCGCCTCCGGAGCAGAGCTCATGCAGAGCCCCTGCTCCCTGACACTTCTGCTCAGACTTCTCTGCACTGAACTAAGATGGTGCCCACCTTTTATACTCCCTTCTCAATGCACCCAGGAACTGCTTCCTCCCTGCTCCTGCACTGCAGGGTTCCCCTTCCTCAGTGTTCCCTCCCCCCACTCCAGCCAGGGACAGGGACTGTCGTGCCCATCTCAGGGGCATATTGGTCGCCCTGCCCCACGGCAATGTGGTGTAATGCATGCAGGTGTCGGGTCCTGATCCACACTCCATCCTTATCTGAGAGTGAGATATCACACCTCTGGGTGAGGTGCAATACGTCTGTAGCAACCGAGCCCTCGGTGCTACAGTTCCATTTATCTTCAGCCTAGGTGACGTATTGTGATACAGGGCCGTGATTTTGGCTATAAAAGGGTCCCCTAGACCCCTACCCCAAGCTTTTTAAGAGAATCATATATGGCGTGCCAGGAGACTCTATGGAATGCTTTTTCAGCATCCAACGAGAGTATCTACTTACAAATTTTTAACTGCATCTAGCCCAGGAAATACTTTGTGCCTAGTAGCAGTGTCTGCTAGTCAGCGGATTATCCCGGCTGTTAAGCAAGCTACACCACCTGTAGTTTGGACACTTAATTTTTTCAAAGGAAATGCTTCGGGACCACGGGATACTCAGTGAAGAGCATCAGGAGGCACCCCAAGGCATAGGGGCTGGGACTGGCACTAGGATGCCTTGCGGTGGACAGCCGAGCTCGATCCTTATAAAAGCTTTTTAACTGCAGCAGCTTTAGTGGACGCTACTGGAGCTGGAATTACGCGGCTGCTGGCATGAGACTTGCCCTCCAATAGATCCTTGTAAATGGATTTAAAGTGTATTCATTCAAATTAGAGGGACAATTTAAATTAAAAAGCTTAGAGCTGCCTCCACCACAGGGGGGCTCTCTCGACCCACCAGCGGACAGGCACCAGTATTGGGAGAGGAGGGCTGGCCGTCAGGGTTCACCGCGGCTCTGGCACAAACCCGGCGACACGGAGGTGGCACGGGCAGGAGCGGACTGGCCGTCTCGGCTTCTCACTTTTTGGATTTTAGAAGGGCATGACATGCCTATATCTGTGTCTCCCCCTCCTTTTACTCCTCCACCTCTTTTCTTTTCGCATGACTATATGTACTTGTCACTTTTCCATGTGTTAGTTGTGTCTTCTGAGCAGTTTGTCAGCTTTTGGACACCTTTGAAGGTGTTTTCTATGTGTTTCTATGTGTTTTTGTTTGCCTGCCATTGGTTTTAACGGTGTTCGAAGGTGTTCGACGAACAGTTCGACGAACAGTTCGGCGAACACACGGGTGTTCGATGAACCGAACCGAACTCGAACACTACGGGGGTGGCTCAACACTACTCCTGACAACCCCAACAGCAGTAAAACATGAATTTTCTGAATATAAGTCTAGTGATCCAACATGTGGCAATCCGGATGTTGGATATTGTAGCCCCCTGGGTCAAATGCCTTCATGGTGTATGCTATCAAATAACACAGTTTTTATCGATTTGGTACATAAATTAGTATTACAGCACTCTGTTTTATGGGATCTGCCATCAGCCACATATTGGGTCTGTGGGAATAATGCGTACAAATGGCTCCCAGTCGAAGTAGGGGGGACTTGTACGTTGGCCCGGCTAACTCCAGCCACTTATCTTATTCCCCATAGTAAAGTAGATATGAGAGCCATCCCTCTTCATACCATCTATAAACGTGCTAAGGACAACACCCCACGCCCATCAGGAAGACACTCTGGCTGATGTAAACAACAAGGACCACCAAGAACTGTTGCAACAAGCTTTTGAGCAACCAAAGTCAAGGATAATGACAGCCCTTGCCCTTGGAAATCCGGACTATGCTCAACCTTTCCATTTGTATGTCTCTGAGACGGGAGGGCATGCAGCCGGAGTACTCACGCAGAGACACTGTACAAAGCAGCACCCAGTCGGGTAATACTCAGCTCATCTGGACCCGGTAGCCAGGGCCTCCCCCAGCTGTCTACGAGCGGTTCACTCCACACAGCAACCTAAACATCTGTCTGCACAGAGACACCTGCGGCTGCAGTGTTCGTTGATTTTGCCAGAAAAATGGGAAATTACACCTGTGCACCACCATCAACCCAGCCACCCTGCTGTCTGCACCTGAAGGAGAGGGGAAAGAGGCTCCACTGCATGATTTTCTGGAACAAATTACTGCGGAGTCAACTCCACTTGTTCTAGTGGGGGAAGTAACCATGGATGATCCAGAACTTACGTTATATACAGAAGGATCTATATATGTTGACACCTCTGGCAGGTTTCATACTGGATATGCTGTCACAACTGAAGATACATTGGTAGAGGCTGCAACCTTACCACCGACAAGAAGCTGGTCTCTGAAGTTGTTTGCTGGTATGGAGTTCCAGAAGTTATCGAAAGTGATCAAGGACCAGCCTTTTCCTCATGCGTATATTAAGAAATACTTACCATGATCGGATCAACAGTAGCGTTACATACTCCTTACCATCCACAGTCAAGTGGCAAGGTGGAGAGATTGAATGGCACACTGGAACCAATTAACCAAAATGATGCAGGAGACTACGGCCCAGTGGCCTGAGCTCCTTCCCATTGCACTGTATCACATACGCACCACCCACATAGGGAAACACAAACTGTCTCCCTATGAGATACTATTTGGGTCACAACCAGCCATAGCTAGATTTACCCGCTTGCCCGAACCAACCTCACATCTAAAGATCTAAGCTTTATGATTATGTCAACAAACAAGGGGGGATGGACATGCCGCGACAGCCTCAATTGGTAACAAGGGCACTAATGGGGTGAAGACCAATGTCCCTAAGGCTCAAAACATGACCCTGGGAAAGCACCTCTATTGTTGATAATAACATAATTTTTAGGGGGGAATGTAAAGGACATATTGATACTCATGCTAGAGCAACTGAATTTTGTCTGCTTGCTTTAAAATCATGTTATTATCACTCCTTGCATAACATACATTCTTTTCTTCTCTTCCCATGCAACTTTATCACACTGACCTTTTCTCACAAGAACATTCTGTCAGACACCCTGCTTCTGTTATCTAACTAGTCTAGGCCGGGATTGACCTTGTAAATTTCCACCATGCACCGAACTAACGATAATATGACCATATGTGTATTTCCGTAATAATTGTATTAACATTAGCTCAAGCCTGTAGTACTGTAGTACGGCTGTAGATGATTGGACATTAATAAACTCAAAACAACATAAAATGCTAAGCAAAATAAACGGGATCAGAGATTCTTTGAATCCTCCCATACAGAGTATTGCCTCCGTTTAGTTTTCTGTGGATTGCGCAATCAACATAATAATTTGACACTCACTTGGTCAACCGTGAAGGGTTATTGCCCTCCCTCAACAGCTTTACCTTGCGTATGGCTAAGGCTAGGGATGGGAGGAGATGAGTACTAGTAGATCTCCACTAAACTCTATAGACAATAAGGGTAGACAAACAGGGGGGGATTGCTGAGCTTTAGATGACTCCAGACAAATGCGAACATGGCCTCAAGCTCCAGAGAAGACGAAGTACTGCATTTGCTAAGCCTTCATAAGTAGAAATTAATATAGCCGGCATCTCCCTCTCAAACACACCAGGTATTTATACACCCAGGCCAGAGAGCTAATAGGCCAGAGGGAGATAGCCGCTGGGTCCTAAAGACAGCCTCTCATCTAAGAAGATGTCGGTAATGAAAAAACGCAGTGATCTCCTGCAACCAAAAGCAGAACGACTGTCTGTCACTTCTGACATACTCGTGACATAAGGATGGCCCAACCAGTAATTAGGTTTAGGGGGCAATCACTTTTTCACACAGGGCCCTGTAGGTCTGGATTTCTTTTCCTCTTAATAATAAAGACCTTCATTTAAAAACTACATTTTGTGTTTACTTGTATTATCTTTGTCTAATCTTTAAATGTGTTTTGTGATCTGAAACATTTTATTGTGACAAGCATGCAAAAGAATAAGATATCAGGAAGGGGGCAAACACTTTTTCACACCACTATATATATAAAGCACTTAGTACAGATTGGTAAAGTGTAGAATTATTCAATTGGATCAGCTGTTCCACATGGCTATATTGTCAGGAAAGACTTAGTGCAACACACAGGGAAGAGGGAAAGGGAGCCCAGACTCTAGGGAAAAGAATGAAAGTGGAGACCTCAAAGGTTGATCTAGCGTCACCCTCTCTCCCGTAACGTCCCTGTATTGGCTCTTAACCAATCGCTGCAAATGTACCTTGCCCTGTCTTTACCTGGCGTTTGGCTCAAGCTAGGGAATGGAGGAGATGAGCACTAGTCGATCTCCACTAAACACTATAGACAAGGAAGGACAAACAGGAAGTGGAAGGAAGGGGAAAAGTGCTTAGTTTTAGATGACTCCAGACAAATGCACAAACACATCCTCAAGCTCCAGAGAGGAAAAGGTACTGCTCTTGCTAAGCCTTCACCAGGAATAATGAATATCACCGGCACCTCCCTCGAGAATACACCAGGTATTTATACATCCAGTCCAGGGAGTTAATTAGCCAGAGGGAGGTAGCCGCTGATTCCTAGAGACTACCTCTAAGAAGATGTCTGTAATGCCTAACGTTGAGATCTCCTGCAACCAATCTTATATTCCAGGTAGACAACCACACAAAGTCATTTACATTCAGGTCCAGACCTGGCAAGCGTTTTCTGTCAGCCATACGTTTATAACTGTCTCCCATGATTTTTAAATTGCTCAGAACACCCTGCCATACCGAGGACAGCAACGAAGCAAACCGTTCCTCCTCAGGAACTCCTGAAGCTCCTCCCCCACTAAAGGTACCTGTTATGATCTGCAACATGAACTAAGGAAAGATAGGGGAAAGCTGTCCCTACAGTAAGACTAAGCTGAATTCCTATGATGTAGCGGGCTGCCCGTTCCTAGCGAACAGACCCGCCTTAGTCCTCGGCTAGTCTGAATGAAGACCTATAGCATTAAGGGAGGGGTCCCTAAAAAGAACTAAGGACTGGGACAAAAATGGGACACCTCCTAAACAGAGAAGTTGTTGCAGAACACAAAAAGACAGGCCTGGGCCTGGAGGATCTGGAGGATCCTCATAAAAGAGGGGGTACTGTTAGAACCCTCCTGTTTGTTTTTTCCATCTTGTGTTTTGCGGTCACGTGACCATCTGACTTTATATTCCAGCTCCGCCCTTCTGGCTGTGCTGGACTTCAGTGTTTGACTGTTTCTCTAGCCTGGTGCTTCGGTGCCTTTCTCTGTCAGTTCACTTGGTCCTTCTGGGACCTCTAGTACTTTTTGTCAGTTTGTCTTTTTGTGTTCTGCAACAACTTCTCTGTTTAGGAGGAGTCCCATTTTTGTCCCAGTCCTTAGTTCTTTTTAGGGACCCCTCCCTTAATGTCACCCATAGTAAACAAAACCTCCTTACGTTTCCTGTAAAAATACTTCTTGGACTTCTTGTTAACCTCTTGAAGGTTGCAACGTACATTAGTCCAAACTCTCTCCAAATCACCAGAAAAATTCTCCACCTCCAGCACCGCCGGCCCCAATTTGGAGAATGAACCAAAAGACGGATGTCTCCCAGTACAACAAAAAAAAGGAGAACACCCAGCAGAGGAGGATGTATGATTGTTAAGAGCAAATTCTGCGAGCGGCAGAAACTCAGACCACACCTCTTGATTGTCAGCCACAAAACAACGCAAAAACTGTTCAACATCCTGGTTCTTTCGTTCAGTCTGTCCATTAGACTCAGGATGATAACCAGACGAAAATGACAAATGGACTCCAAACCTGTCACAAAAAGCACGCCAAAAGCGAGCCACAAACTGAGGTCTTCTATCAGAAACAATATCCGTGGGAATGCCTTGGAGCTTGACAATCTCCTTAACAAACGCCTTAGCGAGTGATTTGGCGCAGGGCAACTTAATGAATGGAACCGAATGACACATCTTACTAAAACGGTCCACGACCACCCAGTTGACAGTAAAACCCTCGGACACAGGAAAATCAGTAATAAAATCCATTGTGAGATGTGCCCAAGGTGCACTAGGAACCTCCAGAGGGCAAAGCAACCCCGCAGCAGGAGTATGTGAAGCCTTTGACCTAGCACACACAGTACACTGACGCACCCACTTAATGACTTCCTTCTGCCATCCAGGCCACCAAAAACTGCGACTGATAAGTCTCTTAGTCTCCGAAATTCCTGGATGACCTGCCAACCGAGACTCATGACAATCCACAAACAAATCTCTCCTAAAGGCTCTAAGCACGAACAACCTCCCATGGGGAGTGTTAGATGGAGCATCATCTTGAGCATTCAGAATCCCATTCTCCAAAACGGAGTCCAATGCCGCCACCACAACTCCTTTCTGTAAAATGCTCTCCTCCTCCTCAGCACCAACAGTAGGAGAGAAGCTGCGAGACAAAGCGTCGGCTTTAACATTCTTAGTACCGGGGATATAGGTAACAGAAAAATGAAACCGAGAAAAAAAAAGTGCCCACCTAGCTTGACGGGCATTCAAGCGCTTGGCAGCATCCAGATAGATCAGATTCTTATGATCTGTGAAAACCTGAACAGGAAATCTAGCGCCCTCCAAAAAATGACGCCAATATTCAAACGCGAGTTTAATAGTAAGCAACTCCCGATTTCCAACATCATAATTCAGTTCGGTTTTCGAAAATTTTTTCGAAAAGAAGGCACAATGATGTACTCCACCCTTGTTCTCCTGAGACAAAACTGCTCCGACCACCACCGATGAAGCATCGACCTCGACCAAAAAAGGCTTGGTCTCATCAGGCTGCATAAGGATAGGGGCAGAACTGAACCTCTCTTTGAGATACTCAAAGGCTTCAATGGCCTCAGTAGTCCACTGGGCCGTATTTGCACCTTTCCTGGTGAGATTGGTTAGAGGTTTAACAATTACAGAAAAATTCTTAATGAATTTCCGGTAATAATTGGCAAAACCAAAAAATCTCTGTATAGATTTCAAACCAATAGGGCTAGGCCATTCCTGCACAGCCTGAACCTTCACAGGGTCCATCTCAAAGCCCTCGCTGGAGACAATGTTGCCCAAAAAACTAATTTTCTGCACAGCGAACTCACATTTCTCCAGCTTAGCAAAGAGTGAATTATCACTCAATAACTGCAAAACTTCACGTACACTCTGCCAATGGGACTCTGTATGTATTCCTCCAAGGCCTTTCTTTCAGGGATAGTCAGATTAAACAAGCGACTCTTGGGAAGAGTAGCTCCCGGAACAAACTCAATGATGCAATCATAATCCCTATGAGGAGGCAAAACTTGCAACTCCTCCTCCGAAAAAACCCTCCAAAAATCTTGAATAGGTACAGGTAATTCCCCTTTTTCCACAGCCGCAATGCGACCATTACAACATTTATCATAGCACTTCGTACTTCAAGACTTAATCACATTAGTAGACCAGTCCAGTAAAGGATTGTGCAGTTTTAACCAAGGCAATCCTACAACAACTGGAGAGGGTAAATTATCTAAAACAACCAAGTTCAAAATTTCTTGGTGAACTCCATTGATAGTGAGGGGAAATGCAGCAACCTTGTAAGTAATACATTTCAAGGGAGTGTTATCAATTGCAATCATAGAAATAGGTGATGACAAAGGTTTGGATTTCAATTTAAGGTTTTCTAAAAACCCTTTATCAATCACATTAAGTGTTGAACCACAATCCACAAATACCTGAAATTCAATCAAATCTCCCTGCAAAGTAGTACTCCCAGAAAGAAATACTCCTGCAGAGCGTAAACAAGCTATATAGGGGCGTAACTGACCTTTTTTTTTTCTTTACTTAAAAGACGCACACAATACTTAATCAAATGGTTGGCTTTTACCACGATTAAGACACAATCCCTCGGCGAACCTCCGGTCTCTTTCCTGCGAGCGGAGTGATATCGCCCCAACCTCCATCAGTTCTCCACCATCTGAGCAGATTTTCTGGGGACTAGGAACTGACATTACAGGAGTCTTTACCTCATTCAGCCTGCACCTCAGCCTCCTGTCCACACAAACAGCTAATTGCATGGCATCCTGCAGAGTCTCAGGTGCAGGGAATGCAATAAACAGATCCTTAACCCTTTCACTCAGACCAGCAAGAAAAAACATTTCAGCGCAAGATCATTCCATTTAACTTCTAAGGCCCATCTCCTGAAGTATGTGCAATAATTTTCAACATCACCTGACCCCTGATTCAAACGCCTGAGTTCTGCCTCCACGATGAGATTTGATCAGGATCATGATATAATGGCCCCATAGCAGAAAAAAATTCATCAACAGACCTTAAACACGGATCATTAGGTTGGAGAGAAAAGGCCCACCCCTGTGGTTCATTGCGCAAAAGTGACATAATAAAACCAATGCGCTGTGATTCATTCCCAGAGGACCTTGGTCTCAAACGAAAATATAACAAGCAAGCATTTTTAAAGCAAAAAAAAATCTTTCTGTTTACCATAAAAAACATCAGGCAGTCCTACCTTGGGTTCAACAAAATGCGCTCCAGAACAGCTACTCACGTGTTGCTGAAGCTCGGCCACCTCCAGAGACAATCCCTGCAGGCGTTGAGCCAAATCCTGGACGGAAACCATACTGATCCCCTAATTTCTTTCCTTTTAGTTTTTTTGGCTGAACTTACTGTTATGATCTGCAACATGAACTAAGGAAAGATAGGGGAAAGCTGCCCCTACAGTAAGACTAAGTTGAATCCCTATAATGTAGCGGGCTGCCTGTTCCTAGCGAACAGACCCGCCTTAGTCCTCGGCTAGTCTGAATGAAGACCTATAGCATTAAGGGAGGGGTCCCTAAAAAGAACTAAGGACTGGGACAAAAATGGGACACCTCCTAAACAGAGAAGCTGTTGCAGAACACAAAAAGACAAACTGACAAAAAGTACTAGAGGTCCCAGAAGGACCAAGCGAACTGACAGAGAAAGGCACCGAAGCACCAGGCTAGAGAAACAGTCAAACACTGAAGTCCAGCACAGCCAGAAGGGCGGAGCTGGAATATAATGGCAGATGGTCACGTGACCGCAAAACACAAGATGGAAAAAACAAACAGGAGGTTTCTAACAGTACCAAACTGTGGGTGATAACCGTATGCACCGAAGAACGGTGAGCTGCCAGTGGATTCTTGCCGATGATTTTTAATGGAAAATTCTACCAGGGGTAGGATGCCCAATCCTCCTGATTTTCGGAAATGTAACACCCAAGGTAAGTCTCCAAATTCTGATTGACACACTCGGTCTGTCCATTCGACTGAGAGTGGAAGGCAGAAGAAAAGGACAACTGCACCCCCAGTTGAGAACGGAATGCCTTCCAGAAAATGGAAACAAACTGGGTCCCCCGATCTGACACCACATTGGAGGGAACCCTGTGAAGCTTCACAATTTCATTTATGAACAGCTGAGCAAGTGGAAGTGCAGGCAATGCAACGAAATGAACCATTTTACTGAACCTATCTACTACCACCAAAACCACCGTTTTGCCTGCAGAAACCGGTAGGTCAGTAATAAAATCCATGGACAAGTGTGTTTATGGCCTACTAGGGATACGTAGCAGAAGAAGAGTACCAGATGGACGAGTATGCGAAAACTTAGAATGCACGCAAATACTACAAGCAGCTACGTTTTCAATCACATCCCAATGCAAACCCGGCCACCAAAAACGATGAGAGAGGAGGTCCGCGGTTGCCTTACCACCTGGATGCCCAGCAAACACAGAGTTATCATGCTGCTTAATTACTTTGCGGTGCAGATCAGATGGTACAAATATCCTGTAATATCAGGGCAGAGTTCTCATTGTCACCACCACCAGGGAAGCTCCGGTACAAAGCATCAGCCTTGACATTTTTGACCCCTGGACGAAAAGTGACAACAAAATTGAATCTAATAAAAAACAGGGACCATCTGGCTTGCCTAGGGTTAAGACGTTTAGCTGACTGGAAATATGACTTATGGTAAGTAATAACAGTAATAGGATGGACAGCCCCCTCCAACCAATGTTGCCATTCTTCGAATGCCAATTTAATTGCCAAAGGTTACCCACGTCATCTTTCTCTAGGCCGAAGACAATTTTTTAGAAAAGAAGGCACACGGACACCATTTACCAGGGGAAGGACTCTGAGACAACACAGCCCCAATCCCAACATCTGACACATGAACCTCCACAATAAAGGGTTGGGAAACATCGGGTTGACTGAGTATAGGTGCAGTGGCAAAATTATTCTTTAGGCTATGTGCCCATGATGCACAAAATGCTCCGGATTTTTCCTGAGCGCTTCTGCATCTCCCTGGCAGAAAAAATGCATGCGGATTTTACATGCGTTTTTCCTGCCAGGGACAAGCGGAAGTGAAGCATCTTTGCATACATTTCCGCATGCGGGTTGCCAAGCGCTTTCCAAGCGATTTTAGCATCACTTGGAAAGTGCTTGACAGCTTGGTCACACTATATAAATCCATGCAACCGACCAGGAATTTAATTAGCCAGAGGGAGGTAGCTGCTGTGTCCTAGAGACAGCCTCTAAGAAGATGTCTGTAATGCCAAATGTAGAGATCTTCTGAAACCAACTGCTGGGCGACTGTCACCTCTGACACACTCATGATAAATATAAGAAGCTTCCTAAGTGGACAGTTTGATTTCACAGAAGTTTGATTTACTTGGAGTTATATTCTGTTGTTTAAGTGTTCCCTTTATTTATTTTGAGCAGTATATGATACTGTGCCTGATGAAGAAACATGAGTAGCTTCAAAAGCTTTCAACTTGTTACCATCTTTTCAGTTAGCCATTAAAAGGTATCAATCACTGTATGTTCTCCTTGTCTTAATTTGGATTCTCTTTAAATGCTAAAGACTATTGTTGAGCGAGCATGCTCGACACTGCTCGGTACTCGCCCGAGCATCTCACTACTCGGGATGTTCGGCGAGCACCGAGCATTTTCGGGTTACTCGGACAGGAGCTCGGGTCTCCGCTCAGCATGTTTGGAGCTCTTTATAGAGCCAATGAACATGCAGGGATTGCCAGCCAGTCACTGTAATGCCGCAGCCATGTTGGTTGTGGGCATTACAGTGATTGGCTGGCCGCACAGTGTCACCTCGAGTATTTAAAACCGGGTGCCGCCATCTTGGACACAGTCGCTCCGTATCAGATATTGTAGGGAGAGTGCTGCTGAGCTAGGGAGAGATTTATACTGTGAAATAGGTAGTGTAGGGTATCTAAAGCCTGCAAAATCAAACAAACAGTCCTTCTGAGGACTAAAATCCATCCCAGATATCAGGCAGGCAGGCTGTATAGGAGACGCAGTGGTTATACCAACAAACACTGCATTACAGTCCTGTGTGCTGCTGCTGCTCAAATTGCTAGACTTTGCCCCAGGTCTCAGGGGCCAGGAAAAATCCTTTTTTTTTCATCTAAATCCACTTTTTTTTTTTTCTCAGTCAGACTGTGCAAATGCCCATCTTATTAACCTTTTGTATCCCCCCCCAAAAAAAAAATTTGAATGTGTCTCTTGAGTGTTCAGACACAAATATATCTGTTTAAAAGAGTCTGGTTTCGGCCAGATAACTAGAACTGTGGTTTTGCAGTTCCACGGTTCAAATCTCTGTATTATCCACTTTTTTGCCTTTTTTCCATATAAAAAAACAGTTTGAGCGTCTTGCTGACTGTTCAGACACAAATATATCTATTTAAAAAAGTCTGGTATATACCAGGAAATTAAAACTGTGGTTTTCCTCTTCCATGGTTAAAATCTGGGTGTTATCCACCTTTTTGCCTTTTTTCCATAAAAAAAAAACAGTTTGAGTGTCTCGCTGACTGTTCAGACACAAATATATCTGTTTAAAAGATTCTGGTGTAGGCCAGAGAAATAGAACTGTGGTTTTCCTCTTCCACGGTTCAAATCTGGCTGTAATCCACCATTTTGCCTTTTTTACATGAAAAAAACAGTCTGAGTGTCTTGCTGACTGTTCAGACACAAATATATCTGTTTAAAAGATTCTGGTGTAGGCCAGAGAACTAGAACTGTCATTTTCCTCTTCCACGGTTCTATCCTCCCTTTTATTACCCTTTTGCCATTGATAGTGCGAGTGTAAGCTATTTTACTTCATTTACAATGGGCAAGGCCAGTGGCAAGGGACTTGGAACTGAACGTTCTGGTGATGGTGGGTGCAGAGGACGGGGCCGTGGCCAAGGTGAAAATGTGCCACAACCAACAGCCACATCTTCTCGCTCCCAGTTCTTGACAAAATTACTAGAGAAGCACACAACACCACTATTGCGAACTGATCAGTGTGAACAGGTTATTCATTGGATAGCAGATAATTTTTCCAGTCACCTGGGCACCACCACCTCCGGTGTGTCTTCCACACGGTCAAGTGTTAGTAGCCGTGAATCTCGACCGCATACTCCTCCTCACCCTGATGCTCCTTCCTCCCACCATGCCGAGTGTTGTCAGACAGCAATGGATCCCACAGTTGGACACTCTGAAGAGCTGTTCACTGGTCCATTTCCATATTTGGGCCCCTCGCCTGCTCCGCTTGAAGTGGTGAAAGAGGAGATACCATGTTGCGATGGCCAAATATTTGAACAGCGGATGATCTAGTAACTTACCCAACGTGGCAGGAGGAAACGCAGAGTGAAGCCAGCAGCACACAGGGGGAGCGAGGCAGAGTACCCCAACAGGCAGGAAGAAGCAGTGTGGTGGCCACAGACAGAAAGCGGGCCACCATCCCCCTTAACACCAACACGAGGGACATTGCCAGTACAACCTGTAGGTCTTCCAGAGTCTGGAATTTTTTTAAAGACTCTGCTGATAACCCCAAAAAGGCCATTTGTACCACCTACCAGGCCAGCATCAGCAGGGGTGACAAAACTACCAGCCTGACCACTACCAGCATTATCAGGCACCTGGCTGCAAAGCAACCGACTTTGTGGGGCGAACCCCAGGGTCCACGACCAGTGTCAGCGGGTGTCACCACTGCTTCTTCCTCTGTTGTGTAAGAGAACCGCCAGTTGTGCGTGTAAGGCAATCCCCTGTCCATACTGTATACAGAGATGCCCCCTCCTCTCATTCTTCACTTGTTATGGCAGTTTCTCAAGAAACAGCATCAACGTCCACGTCCACGTCCCACCGCAGCGTTCAATTGTCCATATCGTAGAACTTTGAATGGAAGCGCAAATTTGCAGACAACACCCCACAGGTCACAGTCCTAAATTCGCACATTTCACAACTGCTTGCGTTGGAAATGCTGCCTTTTAGGCTGGTGGAGACGGAATCCATACACAACCTTATGGCGGTGGCCGTCCCTCGGTACTCGGTCCCCAGCCGACACTATTTTGCCTGGTGTGCCATTCCCGCACTACACAAGCACGTGTCCCAAAACATCTGCCGTGCCCTCAACAACACAGTTACTGGGAGAGTCCACCTGACAACAGACACATGGACAAGTGCTTGTGGCCAGGGACGGTACATCTCCCTGATGGCACACTGGGTAAACATAGTGGAAGCCGGGACCCAGTCGGACCTTGGGACGGAACACATCCTCCCCACATTGAGGATTGCGGGCCCTATGTCAGTCAGAGTTGCCCCCACAGTGTACAGCTCCTGCGCATCATCCTCCTCCTCCTCCTCATGTTCAGCCTCCATCTCAGATATCACCATATGAGTTACAAGCTGGAAGCACTGCAGTACTGCCTCCGCCAAGCGGCAACAGGCTGTGCTGAATCTCATACGTTTAGGTGATAAACCTCACACTGCTTGTGAGTTGTGGACAGCTGTGAAAAAGCAGACAGATCTTTGGCTGAGACTGCTGATCCTACATCCAGGCATGGTCGTGTGTGACAATGGCCGTAACCTGGTGGCGGCTCTGAGGCGAGGCGAGATCACACATGTAGCATGACTGGCTCATGTGCTTAACCTCGTGGTTCAGCGGTTTCTTAAATCGTACCCCGAGTTGCCAGATCTTCTCATCAAATGACGCCACCTGTCAGCTCATTTTCAGAGGTCCTCTACAGCTTCCGCCGCCCTTGGTGTGTTGCAGCAGTGTTTGCAGCTTCCGGCACACCGACTGGTGTGTGATGTCCCCACACGTTGGAACTCTACCCTCCACATGTTGCAAAGGATTTGTGAGCAGAAGAAAGTAGTTGTGGAGTACCAGCTGCAACAAGGCTGTCGATATTCAGATCAGACTCCACACATAAGACCTCAGGAGTGGACCTGGATGTCTCACATATGTACCATTCTGACAAACTTTGAGGAGTCCACCAAGATGGTGAGTGGCGATGACGCCATCATTAGCGTCAGCATCCCACTTGTCTGTCTTTTGCAACGCTCTCTGCAGAGAGTTAAAGCGTAGGCATTGCAACCAGAGTATGATGAGATGGATCAAGAAGTCGTAGCGGGCGATTACAAACAGCCCAGCCTCATCTCATCCCAACGTGCTTTGGGGGACAATGAGGGAGAGGAGGAGGAGGAGGAAGAACAGGAGCTGGTATCATGCGCTGTAGACGGTAGTACCTGTACAACTGTCATACCGTCGGTTCAGCGTGGGTAGCCTGAGGACAGGGAGGAGGAGGAGGAGGAGGAGGAGAGCATGGTCAGTCATCATCTTGGTGAGGACACGGAAGTCTTGCCCATTACCAGTCTGGCACGCATGACTGACTTTATGTTACGCTGCCTTAACCGTGACCCTCGCATTGTTAAAATGTTGGGTGACAGTCATTACTGGTTGGTGACACTTTTAGACCACCGCTACAAGGAGAACTTTCACTCTTTTATTCCTGAGGTGGAGAGGTCTACAAAAATGGGGCAGTACCAGAAGGCCCTTGCTGTTAAAAAACTGATAAAAAAATTCCCATCTGAACCCGCTCGCGGCAGAGGTCACAGTTTGTTGCCCAACCAAGGAGTACAGGTGAGAGAGACACAACTCCAATCCAGCAGAGGCAGGGGAACACTGTCAACGTTCTGGGACAGTTTTCTGAGATCGGCCCAGCTTACAGGCCCTGAGGCTGGGGTACTCTCACAAGGCATGGAAAGTTTCAAAAGATGGTGAGGGAGTACCTTGCCGACCGTACCAGCGTCCTCCGTGATTCCTCTGTGCCTTTTAATTATTGGGTATACAAGCTGGACACTTGGAATGAACTCGCTCTGTACTCCTTGGAGGTCCTGGCCTGCCCTGCCGCTAGCATGTTATCAGAGCGTGTTTTTAGTGCCGCTTCGGGAATTATAACTGATAAGCGCACTCGCCTGTCAACTGACAATGCTGACAAGCTGACGCTTATCAAAATGAACAAGTGCTGGATTGGGCCAGACTTCACATCACCACCAAATGACAGCAGAGTAACAAAGTCAAATCCACTGTGTTATTTCGGGAGGTGTATTCCCTTGCACCGCTTCACACCCACACATGGGTATACGCTTCCTCATTTCGGCTGTTTTTTGCTCTTCTCCTTATCCTCATCCTCACCACCACTATACCACCGGGGTGACCGTGGTCCGTGTTGCCAGCATTGCATGTTCCTCCATCCTAATTTTTGGCAGCTTTTGCTTGGAAGGCATAGGCAAAGAGTATGGGAGACCCACTCCCCAATAATGGGAATAATGATTTTAATATACTGTACTGCATGGCTCTTGTAAGGGGCATTGCAAATTCATCTGTCCTAATTTTTGGCAGCTTTTACTTGGCAGGCATAGGCAAAGACTATGGGAGACCCACTCCCCAATAATGGGAATAATGTTTTTAATATGCTGTACTGCATGGCTCTTATAAGGGGCATTAAAATCGTCTTGTTGAGCTATTGTGACCTCCATGTCTCTTCCAATGCTCATTGATATTGTCTTTTTATTCCACTGAGACCTCCACCACTCTTCCAAGGCACATTAAAACCGTCTTGTTAAGCTACTGTGACCTCCACTTCTCTTCCACGGGTCATTGATTTTGTCTTTTTATTCCACTGCGACCTCCACCACTCTTCCAAGGGGCATTAAAACCATCTTGTTAAGCTACTGTGACCTCCACGTCTCTTCCATGGGGCATTGATATTGTCTTTTTATTCCACTGTAACCTCCACCACTCTTCCAAAGGGCATTAAAACAGTCTTATTAAGCTACTGTGACCTCCACGTCTCTTCCAAGGGGCAGTAAAACCGTCTTGTTAAACCACTCTGAACTCCACAGCTCTTCCAAGTGGCATTGAAATGTTGTTTTTAATTACCTCTAACCTCCATGACTCTTCCAACGGGCATTGCATTTCCTCCTAATTTTTGTCAGCTTTAGCTTTTCAATGCATAGGCGAACACTAAGGGAGACTCACTTCCCAATAATGGGTAGAAGGTTTTTAGTACGCTATAATCCACATCTGTTTCAAGGGGCATTGCAGTTCCTCATAATTTTTGGAAAGCCTTCCATTCACTGCTTAGGCCAACAGTGTACAGGAGACCCAGTTGCTATAAATGAAAAAAACGGTTTAGTTAAGGCCCTCTGACCTCCATGTCACTTCCAAGGGGCATTGGAGTGCCTCGAAATTTTTGGTAGGCATTGCACTCACTGTATGCCCTATAACTGTGTAGCCAAAATGCTCCTTTTGGTACAGAAACATATCCTACAAAACATGTGTGGTTGACTGGCCTGATATTGATGTGAATGGTCCCTGTTCCTCCTGCTCTTTCTCCTTTGCCACCACCTCATCCATTATTCATCACCTGAAGCTTTGTTTTAACGGGAGTCATAGAACTGGGATAGTAGCAGGAAAACATCCAGCAATCCTCGGAGGAGGTAGGATATGCGCCAAAACGCTGACCACCTCAGGCCTAGCCGCTACTACATACATGCGCTTGCATTCCAAGAAACAGAAAGCTAAGGAGTTGAATGGCCTCATGATCATGAATAATTTACTCATTGTGTAGGAAGCCGACCACTGCTGCTGTCTACCTTCTGAACTTTGTGTTGAAGCCTGATTGACCCAGGACCCGCAATCCTCTATGTCTGGAGGATGTGTTGCATCCCAGTGTCCAACTGTGTCCCGGCTTCCACAATATTAACCCAGTGTGAAGGCGTCAGTGAGATGGACCATACCTGGCCACATTCACTTATCCACGTGTTTGTGGTAAGGCTGTGCTTCCCACTAAATGCACTGGGGAGGGCACAGGAAATGTTTTGGCATGTGCGCTTGTGTATTAGGCGCACCGAGACAAATAGGGATGGCTGGGGACCGTTTATGGACACCCGGCTGCCCCCTGGCGGCTGGGGACCAAGCGTGGACACCCACGGTGGCAGGTGGGGACTGAGTATGGATACCAGGCCGTCGACGCAGACATGACGTGGTGGCCAGATTCCGCCTCCACATGCCTAAAAGGCCCAATTTCAAGTGCAAGCAAGCAAGCAATATGGGGGTGGGTGGGTGGCAGGCTGCATACTTGAGCTTGCATTGCAAGGAATGGGGGAGGTACAATTGAACACTGCCCTGGGACAAGGACTTGAAAGGGGATAGTTACAAGTCTGCAACAACAGGTGCAGGGCGGGAGGCATCTTCGCATGTGCCATTAACAGGGGGTTGGCGTGCACACACTACAGCAGAATAGGCTGTCCTTCCCACTAAATGCACTGGGGAGGACACAGGTAATGTTTTGGTATGCTCGCTTTTGTATAAGTCGCAGTGGGACAAATAGGAGTGGCTGAGAACCGAGTGTGGACACCCGGCCGCCGAGCGGCTGGGGACTGAGTATGAATACCAGGCCGCCGATGCAGCCATGACATGGTTGCCGGCGTCTGCCTCCACAAGCCTAAAAGGCCTCATTTCAAGTGCAAGCAAGCTAGCAGTATGGTATTGCAGCCTGGGGGTGGGTGGGTGGCAGGCTGCACACTTACGCTTGCATTCCAAGAGAACAAAGCAGATGCTATCTTCTATCATCATTATCATGCTCCTCACCTTGGCACTCTCAACTCCCCTGATGGAGAATTCATGGCCCACTTTTAGCCAGTGACCTGGGTGTCAGAGATGCTTCCAGGGATCTTCCCCATGCTGTTCCCATGTCTTTTCAGCACTGTATGCATGTGTCACACAGCACATGGCCAGATAAGGTTGTAAAATGTTAAAATGACATTTCCCGGTGAATGCATTTGTCACGGTTGAAAGCAATACAAAAGTGCAAAAACACATAAAAAATGCTACTTGTGAACATAGCCCAAGGTGTGGAGGAGTATTTTTGTTTTTGGTTATTTATTTTACGTTATACACAAGTGTTTACCCTGGAAAGGATGTTCCTTAACATATTTCACAGGAAAACTGTTTCAGTTTCGTTTTTTAACGTTTTATTGTGAGCCCGTAAAAGTGGCTTAATACCTCTGACCACGTTGTTGACAGCAGTGACCTGGGGGTCAGAAATGCTTCCTGGGGCGATCCCCATGCTGTCCCCATGTCATTTGAGCACTGTCACTATCGTTTTGGGCACTTTTTAGGCTTTCTACAGACTGCCGGGGGTACCGCCGCAAAAATGCTCGGGTCTCCCATAGACTAACATTGGGCTCGTTGCTCGGGTTGAGCACCTGAGTATCACGGTGAGCTCGGCCCGAGCTTCGTGCAACCGAGCATTTTAGTGCTCACTCAACACTACTAAAGACATACAGAACTAGATTGTGAGCCCCATATGGGGATGGTTAGTGATAACAACCTCTGGAATTTATGTGGGCGCTATATGATCAACAGAAAGAAATAAGCAAAAAAAGATAGAACAAAACACTGAAAGAACAAAAAAAAATCTGATTTACACAGTGGTTCATTTTCTTAGTTCATTTACCTATAAAAAATAAACTAATTAAAATAATAAAATGTGAAAGGTGCTCTTTAAGGCAACAAAATAAAATTATATGTACCATGAATTAACAGTATTTAAAATGTCCTTTGAGGGTAAACAAAGGAGACATGACATTGTCGCAAATCAACATTTAGATACCAGTAAACATTTTCTATTACATTCTCCACCATTCTTTAATAAGTCATCAACTAAACAAAATTGGGGTCTAATATTAGCCCAGAACAATTCCAAAACCCTTTAAGAAAATTATAGCCTTAAGAAGAAATTAAAAGTAAGATAGATTTAAATTGAAATCATCATCAATTAACAAAATAGGCCATAAGAAAAATGCACTAAAGCATGAAATTTGATTAAAAAGAACTGATGACCTTCAAAAGGAAGAGACTGCATAATAGATTGTGGTGTCTAAGTAACAAGAATTTCAGCAATTGATACATAATAACTATAAGAAGATACAGCATGCCTGGTAGGTGATCACACAGAAATATGGATTTTTGCTGCAATTTATTATATTGCAGATGCTAATCCTATTTATTTTAACTACTGTTTAATAATTCATATGGAATTTATTCTGAGTATAAAAAGAATTGTAGGGGTGAATTCGTTCATTTGTATGGAAATTGTACAAACAATACACAGGTAGGCTTGGAAACTAGTATAAAGTTTTGTGCAAAACAGCAACACACAGTATGACTATAGTAGGATTCAGAGAAATTGAACAAAAGATAGACAATAGAAGGCTGGCATTGAAATTATCAGCAGTAAATTATCAGATGCAGCAAATTTGCCATTAAAAAACAAAAATGTATGTTTGTATTTATACCAGAAATCATTACAACATTATGGACAATACAAGAATAACAACTCTATATATCCTTTTAATGCAAAAGTACAAATAGTTATGAACAAGTTGCAGCTATAAGGAAGAGATATCAAGCTTTGCCAGGTACAAATGTAGCACCCTGAGGATTCGGCTGCTACAGGGGTATTGCACCTCAATCCAGAGGTGTGATATTCCACTCCCGGGTAAGGATGGAGTGTGGGACTGAGCTCGGTAGGCTGCATGCACTACATACATCCCATTTCCGAGGAACAGACCAACGGTACTCCCACTTAGAAATGTGCAGGTACGACCGAGTCTGTTCCTGGCTGGAGTGGGAGGGGGGTGGTACATCCCATGTAGTGTAGGGGCAGATAGGGGGTGCAGTCTGGGTAGTGATAGGAGCTCATTGGGTGCTGGTCACCTGAGCTCACACATAGAGGGATATATAAGGTGGGCACCAACTAGAATCAGGGTCAGATGCAGAGAACAAGTCAGTTGTAGAGAACAAGTCAGTTGGAGACAGCAAGACAGCTGCAGAGGAGCAGACAGCAAGCAGAGAGGAAGTCAGCCTGCAGCAAGAGAGAGACCCTGAGTGAGAGAGGAGCAGAGAAAGACCCAGAGGGGGAAGACTGAAGGGACCCAAGAACCCAAATAAAAGCACCGGGTGAGGAGTCAGCAAAAGGGTACCGGAACCCAAACTGGTGGGGGTAAAAACAATCCCCAGCCAGAGACCGGAGGCCGTGGGCAGCATCTGCCACGGCCACCCACCACATTCACCCCGAAGGCACACCACATGAAGGGTCAGGGAACCCAAGGCCAAGGGTGTCCCAACAGAAGGCCCGAGGGAGCTGGACCTAGGTGGATCACTGGTGGGGACGGCTGAAGAAAGGACAGAGGGAGAGCTCAGGGCCACGCTCTGGACTTGTTTGGGGGTTGGCTGGATCCAGGACCTGGTGGACGCAGCACGGCTCGGGTGGTCACTAGCAGCTGGAGTGACCAGTACAACATCTGCAGTAAGTAAACACCCTTAACTGCACAACCCGACTCTGTCTTCACTGCCGTCTGCACTACACCACCACAACCCCCATCCTCTGCGCCTGTCCCCTCTGAGGCTATACCCCTCCCGTTGGGGGTTATCTCACCAAGCTGCGCACCCACCATCAGCCTCAGCGGACCCTGCTGCAGCGGCGGCCACAGTGACCGCATCACAACGGGTGGCGTAGTCGACACAAAAGAACTCTTAATAACATCTGTAGGACTGCCACATAACACTGAGCTTGACGCCCTGGGCACGGGGCCGGGTCACAGCCGCTCGGAGACTACAACCCCCCATCTGATCCGGTGCCGGGTATTCCCCTCAAAAAGGAATATGTCCCAGGGGGCGCGTCAACTTTGGCGTAGTCGGCAGGATTACGTGCCCGCAACACCCGGGTACTGCGTGCCTGAAGAAAAGTGCAAGTTTACCTCAGAAAGAAGTCTCCCGCCGGTTCCGGAGGGTCCACGCCATCGGACTCCATCACCAGTCGTTTCCCGCCGATTGTCCGCCATTTCCAACTTGTTCCCGCCATCTGCAGAGTTTCCCGCCACTGGGCGACGCTTCCCGCCAAAACCGCAGATTTCCCGCCTTGGAAGAGCAGCGGACGCCATTATGGGCGTGCCAAAGGAGGGCAAGAGGCCACCTCCCATCGTGGGCCGGGACAGAAAATGGCGCCAAAAGTGGAAACCGCCCCCACCAACAGAGACTGTGATGTTGGAGGTGTCTGTCAGCGTGAAAGAACTACCCCTGGAGCTGACAGTCACCGAGTTGCCCCGGGACCGCCCTCGAGGTGGGAGGAGACGAAAGAGAAGAGAAAAGATGGGTGCCGCTTGGAGCAGTCTGGAGCGAGCGGACCCGGAGGCAAGAAGTCTAACGAGGAGTAGCGGAGGAGCTCACCCGGAGATGGAGAGAAAGCAGAACAGCACCGGCCCGCTGGCCAGGAGTCTGCTAGAGACCGAGGAAGGAGGGCAGAGCAGCACCGGCCCGCTGGCCAGGAGCCTGCCGGAAGAAGAGCAGAGCAGCACCGACCCGATGGTCAGGAGCCTGCTAGAGTCCACAACCCCGCTAGGTCTAGCGGAGATCTTAGCGCAGCTCCCCCGAGACCGGGAGTGTGCACAGACTGCCCTGGAGGGCCTCACACGGAGGATGGCCCGGGTACAGCGCGAGATATTGGCGGAGTGGAGCCGGGAGATGACCCAGCAAGCTGAGACCAGTCAACGGAGCACGCTACCCTGGAAGAGGAAGCAGACCGCCTCTGAGGATGGCGCGGGAGGACCAAAGGCCGGAGACGGCGCCGAGAAGGGAGCCGAACGCATGGAGGCAGGTAAAGGGGAGGCCTATACCCCAAGCCGAGAAACCGCCCACCTGCCCCAGCTCCCCGTCGCAGAGCCCGAAAGTCCCCCTGCTGTGCCCGTAGCCGCCATGTCACCGCTATGGACTAGGCCCCGACCGGAAGCCGCCGCAGCGACCCCTGTGACGTCACGCGCCTCGACCCGGAGCGTGACAAAGCAGGAAATACCACCAGCCTGGTCGCAAGGCCTAGTACCCCCGGGCGCCGCATCACCAACAGCGCCCCCTACCTCCGCGGAGCCTCCGGCCTGGCCGCAAGGCCAGGTAGCCCAGGGCGCCGCCGTCCTAACGGTGCCCTTCACCTTCCAGGTGCCCCAGGCCTGGCCGCAAGGCCTGGGCAACCCGGGCGCCACCACCACCGCGCCCGCGCCCGTAAAACCAAGGGTGCCACACCTGGGGGAGGACTTGTTCAGCCAGCTCACATGGCCGGACGGGTCTGAAGTAACAACCAGCTGTAAGCAAAGAGCAGGAGGAAGACGCCGTTGAGTGCGGCAGAGAAGTGATGTAAATAGTTACCCGGCCGGGTACCAAAGAAACTGTTGATACTTATATATAGTCCCCGTTGGGACCAGCTGAGTGAACTGTTTACCCGTTAACCCCTTAATCCCACAGGCTGAGGACTGTGAGCAGCCATTCCCTTCCCTCTACCTGGCCGAGGACTGAGAGCGGCCACTGTCCCCTGTATATAGTTGCGCTTCCTAAAGCGCCCCCTACCGGTTTTATAGGAATACCAGTTTTTCTAAGAGACTGTCGCACTTTTCCCGGACACACGTTGCACAGTGTCCGGAGGAGGAACCTGAAACAAGAGACGACGAGAATGTTTATATGAAAAGTTTTATTTGTATAATGTTTTATATGTTTTATATGTTTATAAAAAATTTGTATGTTTTGGTGATGTTTATTGTCTTACAGCCCGAGGACGTGCTGTGATTTACCAAGGGGGAATGTAGCACCCTGAGGATTCGGCTGCTACAGGGGTATTGCACCTCAATCCAGAGGTGTGATATTCCACTCCCGGGTAAGGATGGAGTGTGGGACTGAGCTCGGTAGGCTGCATGCACTACATACATCCCATTTCCGAGGAACAGACCAACGGTACTCCCACTTAGAAATGTGCAGGTACGACCGAGTCTGTTCCTGGCTGGAGTGGGAGGGGGGTGGTACATCCCATGTAGTGTAGGGGCAGATAGGGGGTGCAGTCTGGGTAGTGATAGGAGCTCATTGGGTGCTGGTCACCTGAGCTCACACATAGAGGGATATATAAGGTGGGCACCAACTAGAATCAGGGTCAGATGCAGAGAACAAGTCAGTTGTAGAGAACAAGTCAGTTGGAGACAGCAAGACAGCTGCAGAGGAGCAGACAGCAAGCAGAGAGGAAGTCAGCCTGCAGCAAGAGAGAGACCCTGAGTGAGAGAGGAGCAGAGAAAGACCCAGAGGGGGAAGACTGAAGGGACCCAAGAACCCAAATAAAAGCACCGGGTGAGGAGTCAGCAAAAGGGTACCGGAACCCAAACTGGTGGGGGTAAAAACAATCCCCAGCCAGAGACCGGAGGCCGTGGGCAGCATCTGCCACGGCCACCCACCACATTCACCCCGAAGGCACACCACATGAAGGGTCAGGGAACCCAAGGCCAAGGGTGTCCCAACAGAAGGCCCGAGGGAGCTGGACCTAGGTGGATCACTGGTGGGGACGGCTGAAGAAAGGACAGAGGGAGAGCTCAGGGCCACGCTCCGGACTTGTTTGGGGGTTGGCTGGATCCAGGACCTGGTGGACGCAGCACGGCTCGGGTGGTCACTAGCAGCTGGAGTGACCAGTACAACATCTGCAGTAAGTAAACACCCTTAACTGCACAACCCGACTCTGTCTTCACTGCCGTCTGCACTACACCACCACAACCCCCATCCTCTGCGCCTGTCCCCTCTGAGGCTATACCCCTCCCGTTGGGGGTTATCTCACCAAGCTGCGCACCCACCATCAGCCTCAGCGGACCCTGCTGCAGCGGCGGCCACAGTGACCGCATCACAACGGGTGGCGTAGTCGACACAAAAGAACTCTTAATAACATCTGTAGGACTGCCACATAACACTGAGCTTGACGCCCTGGGCACGGGGCCGGGTCACAGCCGCTCGGAGACTACAACCCCCCATCTGATCCGGTGCCGGGTATTCCCCTCAAAAAGGAATATGTCCCAGGGGGCGCGTCACAAACATCTTAAGAATAAATAGTTTACAGAACTTCCTAAGAAAGCAGAAATATAGAAGGACATGGGGCCCGCTTCATCAAATCTTTTGTGCAAGAATACAGTTTTGAAAAAGCTTTCAAAAGTCACAAAAATGTGGGTAAAAGTTATGCAAATGTTGTCATTTTCACACCATTTTCACCCAACCATGGCAAAGTTTGCGGACCTGGGCAGGGAAGGAGCGTGTTGTGAAAGCAACATTAATGGGTATGTTGCAGGATGGACCCCGGATTCTTCTAACTTATGGTGGATTCCATCAAATTCCACTAACATGATAGTGATTTTATAACAGTGTATATAGCGCTGTTTTTAAAATTTAAAATCAATGGAATTTGCGATGGAGGCTTAGAACAAATCTTTAGACTCAGATGTGAATATATCATTGGATTCACTTGCTCTCTTTTAGTAGCCTCTTTTTTGCTACAATATAATTTATCTTATTTGTTATTTATTTTTGTTGACAAATAATTATATCTTTCTTTTGATAATGATTTTTATTTACAGGTTCAAGGTTATTCTAGGGGTGCTAGATTTTCACCAGGAGGAGACTGTTTTATATTTGCCGTCTAATCCTTTCCGTCAATGTTTTATTTGGTATCGTAGATATATTGATGACTTGCTGTTTATTTTCTCTACAAGTCGCAACAATTCCAGCCACATGTCTGCTTTCTCCACGTTTCTTAATGATAACGATTAGTGATGAGCGAGCATGCTTGCTACTGCTTGATGCTCATCCGAGCATCTCACTGCTCGAGATGCTCGGCACTCGCCGAGTATTACCGGGGTTGCTCGGCGGGAGCTCGGGTCTAGAGTTGAGCCACCCCCGTAGTGTTCGAGTTAGGTTCGGTTCGTCGAACACCCGTATGTTCGCCGAACTGATCGTCGAACACCTTCGAACACCGTTAAAATCAATGGCAGGCAAACAAAAACACATAGAAACACAGAGAAAACACCTTCAAAGGTGTCCAAAAGCTGACAAACTGCTCAGAAGACACAACTAACACATGGAAAAGTGACAAGTACATATAGTCATGCGAAAAGAAAAGAGGTGGAGGAGTAAAAGGAGGGGGGGACACAGATATAGGCATGTCATGCCCTTCTAAAACCAAAAAAGTGCGAAGCCGACACGGCCAGTCCGTTCCTGCCCGTGCGACCTCCGTGTTGCCGGGTTTGTGCCAGAGCTGCAGTGGACCCTGACGGCCAGCCCCCCTCTCCCAATACTGGTGCCTGTCCGCTGGTGGGTCGAGCGAGCCCCCCTTCGGTGGAGGCAGGTCTAAGGTTTTTAATTTAAATTGTCTCTCCAATTTGAACGAGTACACTTTAAATCCTTTTACAAGGATCTATTGGAGGGCAAGTCTGATGCCAGCAGCTGCGGGACTTCCTGTTTGGTCAGTGGGAGGATTGCTGCTGAGGAATAAGGACATGTTCCTGTGGAGCTCCCGGGCCGTAAGGCCTTTTGCTTACTTAGAGGGCCCCCTCTTTTTGACCCAGGAGAGGGAGGTTTTTTTTTGGACTACAGTAGGGGCTTGTCCCAGTCTCCCACCCTTCGGAGTCCTGCTTTGTTTTTTTTTTTTGTGGGTACTTTACAGCGAACTCTATTGAACTTTTATTTAACTAAGTCCTGGCCATGAAGGGCAGCTCCCTCAGGGCCAAGCGGGCTAAAGAGGCCAAGGCTAAGCAAGCCAGGCAGGCACAGAAGGCCAAGGCTGGGCCACAGGTGGATGAGATCTCTCCTCCCGGAGAGGAGCCCGGTGCTTGCCGGGGCCCAGCAGCCGTCCATAAGGACTGGGGAGTCCCGGCTGAGGGGGAGCCAATTTCCACCTACAGCTCCCGCCTGGGCCTCTACCTCGGTGAGCACGGGTAGGCAATGAAGTCCCTGAAGAGGCTCCGGGAGGAGCTGCGGTGCGCCCAGCTGGCAGTGAAAAATGCTCCCCGTGGCCCAAGGATGGGCCTGTCAGCGAGGGTGAAGGAGCTGAAAAGCTCGATAAAGATCCTGGAGGACCGGAAAAGCCAAATTGTCGCCAATGCGGGACCCTTCCAAGAAAAACTGAGAAATTATGAACGTTTCTTGGGCATGACCACCACCATCACCACCGCCGCTGCTGCCAGAGGGGTCTGGCTGCCCAACCCAGGCAGAGGAGGAAGAGGAGGCCGAGGAGTCTGGTGTGGAGGAGGAGGCGAACTTGGACAGCCTGCCTGGGAACCTGGTAAGTGCACAACAGCACCAGGTCACACACAGTGGGGAGTAAGAACCTCATCAAATTGCGCTCCCATCGGACGCCAGTAGTGGGGAGGAGGAGGTGGATGATGGGAGTAGTGATAGTAGTAACGGGGGGGGGTGCCTCATGCGCCAGATCCGGCAGCTCGAATCCCCAGGAGTGGATATCTCCCAGTTTTCATTTGGGGTCGAGGGCTGTCCGGATGAGGCAATAAGGAAGAAGAAAAAAAAGGGGAAGAACAAGATGTTGGCATTGGAAAAGTACGTGTATCTCCCCCTTCCTGGGTCCCCCCGGTCCCACTATGTGCCCGCTTCCCACTCCGGCCTGGGTTCTGAGGTGGGCCCAGTGCATGGCGGCGGGAAGAGCAATGTCATCAGGGTAAAGGCAATCGTCCATGCTGAGGTTAGCATGGGGGAGGGCAAAGTACCAAACAGAAGGATGGTGCTGGAGGTCCGGCTGACCCGGACCCCACCTCAGTGGGAGGGGGTGTGCCTTTGGGGCCCCCGGCGTATGTATTATCTTCTGGGTCTGCGGGGGCCCTGGGGCCACCCCGCAAGAGTGACGGGTCAGCTGTGATAGCTGTCGCTGTCCTACCCCCGCCCGCACCATCGGCGGGGGGGGCGGCCAGCTGGGGCCCCCTGCGAGCCCGCTTCCTGGGGCTATGGGGGCCTTGGCGCCAGTAAAAGGGCGGAAGGAATGCCGCTGCTGGGGTGCAGCTGGCCGTATCCCGGACCGCACCACCGGCGGTGGGGGCGGTGACGTCGGGGTCCCCTGTGTGCCTGCCACCATCGGGGGCTATAGGGGCCTCGGGGCCGGCAGTGAGTGAGGGCGGGTGTGTGGGGGTGGCAACTGCGGCTATACAGCCAGCCGTGTCCCAGTCTACCACCTTAACAGGGGGCACAGTGCCGCCGGGGTCTGCAGGGGTTCCGGTGCCAGTTGTCATACCCAAAAAAGCAATAAAAGCAATAAAAACATCTAAAGTATCCACATCTAAAGCAACAACAGCAAAAACATCTGAAGCCCCGCCCCCAGCCGGGGGGGGTGTCGCGCCGTCGTGGGCTCCTGCTGGCAGTGTCTCACCTGGGTCAGTGGGGTCCTTGGTGGTGGCTGGTACCCCCAGGGGAAGCTTTCAGTGGGCAGAGATGGAGGAGCAATGCTCTGCAGCAGCTCCCATTGTTGCTGTAAGCCAGGCTAAGGGAGGGGGCATGTCTGGCTCGAGTGGCAGCAGTGAGGGCTGTGGAAACACAGCACACATCCCGCCTACACCAAAGCCCAGGCTCCATAGAGGAACTACAGCTGGCCTCAATCAGGTCAGTGAAAGTAAAGGGAACCGTATGAATAGCAAAGGAGGGGGCAATGGAAAGGGGTCTGGAGTGAGTGCTACAGGGTCAGTGATAGGGAAAAAACTGGATGTGATGGGGGGGAGGGGAAAATCGCAGGGCCAGGGTGTGAATGGTGCCAATGGTGAGAATGGTGTAAATGGAGCAAGTAGTGAGAATGGTGATTGTGTGGAAATGGAGGAATGGCCACCTCTGGGAGGTGGCAGTGTGAGTGGTGAGGCTGGCTGTGTGGGTGGAGAGGCTGGTGGGGCCAATGGTGTGAATGGTGGTGTGGGGCCCAGTCCATCGCCCCGAGCAGGTGGTGCCGGCGTTGGTAACGCTGGCATAAATTATTCTGGTGCGGTGTCAGGGCCCTCCTCACCCCCAGGCTCAGATGGCGGAGATTTCCACCACCGTTTCGTACAGGCCCTGAGGCATGGGGAACGGTCGATCAATGTAGAGGGGAGGAATGTGGACCTGTCCTTTTGGCTGGATAAGCATGGACAGGCCGCCTTCCAAGAGAAAAGGGGGGGGTGAGACCGTATAGTCTCTCCCTACAGCTGGGCGAGGGGTATCCAGAAGGAATGTGGTCCGTCTTCGGTGGAGGGGCGATGAAGCGTGCCCCACAAGATCTAGGGTGGTGAAGCTTCTTCTGGAGATGGGTTTCAGGGCGGGTGACATCTTTGCCCTGATACATCCTTTTGGTGCCCCTTTTTTCGATGTCAGTTTCGTTTGGCCGGAGGGCATGGAGCTGTTCTGGTCGAATTACGAGCTGGCAAAGGAAAAGCCTGACTGACGGGATCTCGTCGCGGAGGCGATATCCCGCCAGAATGGGCCAAAGAGAGTGACTGTGCTGACGTGCAACGAGTCACTTTCTGGGGTCGACATAATGACCTGGCTCAGCCGGCACGGTGAGATCACAGAGCCGCCCAAGAAAATCATGAACGAGGGCATCTGGTCAGGGGGCTGGACCTTCATGGTGCAATTGAAGAGGTCTGGCGGCACTGTCACCCACATCCCTTCCTCGGCTTTCCTTTGGAGGGATAGGATCCTGGTCTTCTACCAGGGCCAGCCGAAGGTGTGCCACAGGTGCCGTGACCCCACGCACTTTAGTGCAGCATGCAGGGCGCAGAAATGCACTTTGTGTGGTGGGGTGGGCCATCTCTCTGCCTCCTGTTGTACAGTTAGGTGTCACCTATGTGATGCCGTTGGGCATCCGTTCAACCGCTGCCCTCGTTCTTTCGCCAATGCCGTCTTTGGTCAGGAGGGTGGCCATGTCGGGGCAAGTCCTGGCAGTGCGCCTTCTGCTGAGCCGGAGGCTGGTGAAAGCGGAGGGGCTGAGGGGCCAGTGAAGAACAGTAAGATCCGGGGCCCCTCTTGCCAGCAGAGGCAGGTGGGGCACCTGGTGGGTAAAGGGCAGGGGGATCCTCAGGCAACTGGGGTGATGACTGTCCCCCCTCTGGGTGCCTCAGCAGGGGCCACTGAGGCCCTGGGGGAGGAAGCACTGAACGAGGAGACCAGGAGGATGGAGAGGGAGGAGGCGGCTGTGCTTTCGGATTCCTCACAATATGAAAGTTTTGGTGAGGACAAGGAAGCGCAGCCTACAGCAAAGGGTGACAGTAAAACCCAGGTAAAGTGACGTAAAAGGAAAAAGAACAAAGGGAAGGGGGTTATAAAATCTGCCCCCCCCCTGACAAGGGTGGTGCCGACGGAGGTCTCCGCGATCTCCCCTCTGGTCCCAGTCTCCATACCGGTTCACAGCCCTTGAGGACCCTGATGTGGCGGGGGTCAAGGGCAAAGAGTCGGGGGTGCCTCCTGAGGGGCCTGTGGGGGGTGGCGAAGTTGCTCCCTCAGGGGGAATACCGTCTTCCTCTGGGGGAGGGGCTGCCCCTGGACTTGGGGGTGAGGAGGGCCGAGGGGGCTCTATGGATGTATTGGTGTGCCTCAAGCGGGGTTTTTCCTCAGAGGGTGAGGGGAGGGTGGTGGGAAAAAGAAGGCCATCTAATTCGATCACCCAATGGCTGCACCCACCCCATTGATGCTGGCGTCCATTAATGTCGCCAGCATAAAATCAGATGCGGCTAGATTCACGGCCTTTGATTTTCTCACCCGATTTGAGGCTGAAATTTTATTTTTGCAGGAGACCAGACTAACGGACATGGTGGCCATTCACAAGGCAAGGAGTGAGTGGAGGTGTGGGCCCTCATACTGGTCTCTTGCGGCCGAGCCGTATAGTGGGGTGGCCTTCCTTTTTAAGACCGCAGCGGTAGAATGCCGAAGGGTTATTGAAGTAGAAATGGGGAGGTGCTTGGTCTTAGACGTCTTCATGGGGGGACAGGAGCTTCGGCTCATAAACATCTATGGTCCCCAATCAAAGTGGGACCGTAAGTGTCTCCTCCTGAAGGTCAAGCCCTATCTTTTTACGAGTCAGCAGGTGGTCTTTGGAGGGGACTTCAACACTGTCACAAGATTACGTGACCGGGGAGGCTCCAATGGCCGGCTGGCTTACGATAGCGTGACCCTGAATAGTATAGCTAGTGATGCTCGCCTGGTGGATGTCCACATCCGGTACACCCCGGGTCACAGTGGTTTCACCCATTATAGGGGAAGTTGTAGGTCTAGAATAGACAGGTTTTTTTTTAAGGAGGAAGCCGTCTCCTCAGCAGTGTCCGCTGTCGAGGTGGAATTCTCCGACCACTGTTTAATTTTCTTTTCCTTGAATGTTTCAGAAACCCCCCGGATGGGGAGAGGACTGTGGAAGCTGAATTCATCCCTGCTGGAGGAGGTGGAGGTGAGACAATCTTTTGAGGATTTTCTTCAGAGCCAGGTACCATTAGTGGATCTGTGTAGCGCTAAGTCTGAGTGGTGGGAGATGTTCAAAGATCGGGTTGCTAGTTTCTTCTGCCAGCTCTTCTGCCTCAGGAGTAGAGATGAGCGGTGTTCGACTAGAACTGTTCGCCAATCTCAAATTCGAGCTGTTTTGGGTGGTGTTCGAGTTGTTCGACGAACCCGAACGATTTGCAAAAAATTCAGCTGTTCGAGGCTATGTTCGATAACTGTTCGTGCACCAAAAGCGTGTCCTGCATGTCTGGCGCTATTTAGAGCACCAATCATGCAGGGATTGTCTGCCACTCACTGTAATGCCACAGCCATGGTGGTTGTGGCATTAGAGTGATTGCCCAAATCGATGGGAACTGTGATCACAGTGAAACATGAAAAGCCGGCAATTCAGCAGCGGCGTACACCGGTACCCGACAATTTAGAACAGAAAGAATAGAGCTTCACACATAGATTAGATAGATAGAAACATGTCAGTCACATATATATGAAGTACAGTGACAGTGTTGCTTACTGTACTTGTCATTTAGTGTAAAGGATTTATTTAAAAAAATAATAGTGTTTTCATGCACTGTCTCTTTAAAAAAGCCGGCCGGCAATTCAGCAGCGGTACCCGACAATTTAGAATGGAAGGAATAGAGCATCACACATAGATTAGATAGATAGAAACATGTCAGTCACATATATAATAAGTACAGTGATAGTGTTGATTACTGTACTTGTCATTTAGTGTTAAAATAAAGGATTTATTTAAAAAAAAATTGGCGTGGGGTTCCCCCTAATTTTAGGCTCTAGCGGAGGTAAAGCAGACGGCTGGGGCAGATGTTTGAAGCCTGGGAAGGGGGTAATACCCACGGAGCTTCCCAGGCTACTAATATCAGCCCCCAGCTGAATACCTAGCCTTTACTAGCTATTAAAATGGGGGACCCCCCAAAAAAATGACGTGGGGTCCCCCCTATTTTATTAGCTAGCAAAGGCTAGGCAGACAGCTGGGGGCTGATATTAATAGCCCAGGAAGGGTGCCATGAATATTGGCCCCCTCCCAGGCTAGAAACACCAGCCGTCAGCCGCCCCAGAAATGGCGCATCCATAGGATGCGCCAATTCTGGCACTTAGCCTCGCTCTTCCCACTGCCCTGTAGCGGTGGCAGTGGGGTAATAGGGCTGGGGTTGATGTCAGCTTATAATGCCAGCTGACATCAAGCCCAGGTTAGTAATGGAGAGGCGTCTATAAGACACCCCCATTACTAACCCCGTAGTCAAAGTTAAAAAAAAACACAAACACCCAGAATAAAGTCCTTTAATTGAAATAAAGACACAATTCTTTATTGTTCTAAATTAAACCATACTTACAATCACGCCCATTCCAGCTGAAGCCAACGATCCCCTGCAATAAAAGAAAAATAATAAAGCAACATAATCCTTACCTTTCCATGGTTCCCACGACAGCTTCAGCTCTGCTACATCGAGATGACAGGCTGGACCACAGCAGAAAGCTGCCATCCAGCCTGTCATCCCGCAGACACTGAGAAGCGCAGGCTTGCTTGCGCTCCTCAGCGTCTCTCTGTGACGGCATCCAGATGAGCCGAGTTCATGTCCAATGAACTCGGCACACCTCATGCACGTCACTGACAGCGTGGGAAAATTCTCACGCTGAAGCGCTGAGTGGAGGAGAATTCTCCCACGCTGTCAGTGACGTGCATGAGGTGAGCTTATGTCCAATGAACTCAGTTCACCTCATGCACATCACTGACAGCGTGGGAAAATTCTCCTGCACTCAGCGCTTCAGCGTGAGAATTCTCCCACGCTGAAGCGCTGAGTGCAGGAGAATTTTCCCACGCTATCAGTGACGTGCATGAGGTGAGCCGAGTTCATTGGACATTAACTCGGCTCATCTGGATGCCCTCACAGAGAGACACTGTGGAGCGCAAGCAAGCCTGCGCTTCTCAGTGTCTTCGGGATGACAGGCTGGATGGCAGCGTTCTGCTGCGGTACAGCCTGTCATCTCGATGTAGCAGAGCTGAAGCTGTCATGGGAACCATGGAAAGGTAAGGATGATGTTGGTTTATTATTTTTCTTTTATTTCAGGAGATCGTTGGCTTCAGCTGGAATGGGCGTGACGGTAAGTATGGTTTAATTTAGAACAATAAAGAATTGTGTGTTTATTTCAATTAAAGGACTTTATTCTGGGTGTTGTGTTTTTTTTAAATACTTTACTAGAAATTCATGGTGGTCATGTCTAATATTGGCGTGACCCCATGAATTTCGGGCTTAGGGCCAGCTGATAATGCCAAGCTGGCCCTAACCCCTTTATTACCCAGTGAGCCACCGCACCAGGGCCCTGGATGAGTTGGGTACAGCGCCAGAAGATGGCGCTTCTATGAACGCGCCATTTTCCGGGGTGGCTGCGGACTGCAATTTGCAGCGGGGGTGGCCCAGAAAGCTTGGTTTTCCCTGCGCTGCGGATTCCAGCCCCCAGCTGCCTAGTTGTACCTGGCTGGACACAAAAACAGGGCGAAGCCCCACGTCAATTTTCTTTAAATTATTTCATGAAATAATTAAGAAAAAAAGGGCTTCCCTACATTGTTGTGTCCGGCCAGGTACAAATAGGCAGCTGTTGGTTGGGGGCAGCCCGGTCCTGCCTGCTGTACCTGGCTGGACCCAAATATAGTGCGAAGCCCCACCTCAATTTTTTTTTAATTATTTCATGAAATAATTAAAAAAAAAAGGTCTTCCCTATATTGTTGTGTCCGGCCAGGTACAAATAGGCAGCCGGTGGTTGGGGGCAGCCCGTTCCTGGCTGATGCACCTGACTGGACACAAGCATAGTGCGAAGCCCCACGTCAATTTTTTTTTAATTATTTCATGAATTTCCTGAAGTAATTTAAAAAAATTGAAGTGGGGCTTCGCACTATATTTGTGTCCAGCCAGGTACAGCAGGCAGGAACGGGCTGCCCCCAACCACCAGCTGCCTATTTGTACCTGGCCGGACACAACAATATAGGGAAGGCCTTTTTTTCTTAATTATTTCATGAATTTCCTTAAATAATTAAAAAAAATTGACGTGGGGCTTCGCACTATATTTGTGTCCAGCCAGGTACAGCAGGCAGGAACGGGCTGCCCCCAACCACCAGCTGCCTATTTGTACCTGGCCGGACACAACAATATAGAGAAGGCCTTTTTTTCTTAATTATTTCATGAATTTCATGAAATAATTTAAAAAAAAATATGTGGGGCTTCGCCCTATTTTTGTGTCCAGCCAGGTACAACTAGGCAGCTGGGGGCTGGAATCTGCAGCGCAGGGAGGCCCAAGCTTTCTGGGCCCCCCCCCGCTGCAAATTGCAGTCCGCAGCCACCCCGGAAAATGGCGCGTTCATAGAAGCGCCATCTTCTGGCGCTGTACCCAACTCATCCAGGGCCCTGGTGCGGTGGCTCACTGGGTAATAAAGGGGTTAGGGCCAGCTTGGTATTATCAGCTGGCCCTAAGCCCAAAATTCATGGGGTCACGCCAGTATTAGACATGACCGCCATGAATTTCTAGTAAAGTATTTAAAAAAAACACAACACCCAGAATAAAGTCCTTTAATTGAAATAAACACACAATTCTTTATTGTTCTAAATTAAACCATACTTACCATCACGCCCATTCCAGCTGAAGCCAACGATCTCCTGAAATAAAAGAAAAATAATAAACAAACATCATCCTTACCTTTCCATGGTTCCCATGACAGCTTCAGCTCTGCTACATCGAGATGACTGGCTGGACAGCAGCAGAACGCTGCCTTCCAGCCTGTCATCCCGCAGGCACTGAGAAGCGCTGGCATGCTTGCGCTCCTCAGTGTCTCGCTGTGACGGCATCCAGATGAGCCGAGGTCATGTCCAATGAACTCGGCTCACCTCATGCACGTCACTGACAGCGTGGGAAAATTCTCACGCTGAAGCGCTGAGTGCAGGAGAATTCTCCAACGCTATCAGTGACGTGCATGAGGTGAGCTCATGTCCAATGAACTCAGCTCACCTCATGCACGTCAGCGCTTCAGCGTGAGAATTCTCCCACGCTGTAAGTGACGTGCATGAGGTGAGCTGAGATCATTGGACATGAACTCACCTCATGCACGTCACTGACAGCGTGGGAAAAATCTCACGCTGAAGCGCTGAGTGCAGGAGAATTTTCCCACGCTGTCAGTGACGTGCATGAGGTGAGTTGAGTTCATTGGACATGAGCTCACCTCATGCACGTCACTGACAGCGTGGGAGAATTCTCCTGCACTCAGGGCTTCAGCGTGAGAATTTTCCCACGCTGTCAGTGACGTGCATGAGGTGAGTTCATGTCCAATGATCTCAGCTCACCTCATGCACGTCACTGACAGCGTGGGAAAATTCTCCTGCACTCAGCGCTTCAGCGTGAGAATTCTCCCACGCTGAAGCGCTGAGTGCAGGAGAATTTTCCCACGCTGTCAGTGACGTGCATGAGGTGAGCCGAGTTCATTGGACATGACCTCGGCTCATCTGGATGCCGTCACAGCGAGACACTGAGGAGCGAAGCAAGCCTGCTCTTCTCAGTGTCTGCAGGTTGACAGGCTGGATGGCAGCGTTCTGCTGCGGTCCAGCCTGTCATCTCGATGTAGCAGAGCTGGAGCTGTCCTGGGAACCATCGAAAGGTAAGGATGAGGTTGCTTTATTATTTTTCTTTTATTGCAGGAGATCGTTGGCTTCAGCTGGAATGGGCGTGATGGTAAGTATGGTTTAATTTAGAACAATAAAGAATTGTGTGTTTATTTCAATTAAAGGACTTTATTCTGGGTGTTGTGTTTTCTTTTAACTTTCACTATGGGGTTAGTAATGGGGGTGTCTTATAGACGCCTCTCCATTACTAACCTGGGCTTGATGTCAGCTGGCATTATAAGCTGACATCAACCCCAACCCTATTACCCCACTGCCACCGCTACAGGGCAGTGGGAAGAGCGAGGCTAAGTGCCAGAATTGGCGCATCCTATGGATGCGCCATTTCTGGGGCGGCTGACGGCTGGTGTTTCTAGCCTGGGAGGGGGCCAATATTCATGGCACCCTTCCTGGGCTATTAATATCAGCCCCCAGCTGTCTGCCTAGCCTTTGCTAGCTATTAAATTAGGGGGGACCCCACGTCATTTTTTTGGGGGGTCCCCCATTTTAATAGCTAGTAAAGGCTAGGTATTCAGCTGGGGGCTGATATTAGTAGCCTGGGAAGCTCCGTGGGTATTACCCCCTTCCCAGGCTTCAAACATCTGCCCCAGCCGTCTGCTTAACCTCCGCTAGAGACTAAAATTACGGGGAACCCCACGCTAATTTTTTTTTTAATAAATCCTTTATTTTAACACTAAATGACAAGTACAGTAACCAACACTATCACTGTACTTATTATATATCTGACTGACATGTTTCTATCTATCTAATCTATGTGTGATTCTCTATTCTTTCTGTTCTAAATTGTCGAGTACAGATGCTGAATTGCTGGCCGGCTTTTTTAAAGAGACAGTGCATGAAAACACTATTATTTTTTTAAATAAATCCTTTACACTAAATGACAAGTACAGTAAGCAACACTGTCACTGTACTCATTATATATGTGACTGACATGTTTCTATCTATCTAATCTATGTGTGAAACTCTATTCTTTCTGTTCTAAATTGTCGGGTACCGCTGCTGAATTGCCGGCCGGCTTTTTTAAAGAGACGGTGCATGAAAACACTAATATTTTTTTTAATAAATCCTTTACACTAAATGACAAGTGCAGTAACCAACACTGTCACTGTGCTTCTTATATGTGTGACTGACATGTTTCTATCTATCTAATCTATGTGTGATGCTCTATTCCTTCTTGTCTAAATTGTCGTGTACCGGTGTATGCCACTGCCGAATTGCCGGCCGTCTTTTTTAAAGAGAGTGTCTTCTGAGCAGTTTGTCAGCTTTTGGACACCTTTGAAGGTGTTTTCTATGTGTTTTTGTTTGCCTGCCATTGGTTTTAACGGTGTTCGACGGTGTTCTAAGGTGTTCGACAAACAGTTCGACGAACAGTTCCTCGAACATCCCGGTGTTCGATGAACCGAACCGAACCCGAACACTATGGGGGTGGCTCAACACTACTCAGGAGCCTGAACAGGTACCGCCTGTACCAGAGCCTGAGGAGGAAACTCGAGCAGCTCGTCTCGACTGGAGGTGACCGCGAGGAGATCTCCAGAGTGAAGTCTTTGCTCAAGAGGAGTCAGTATAATAGGCACACATCTTTGGTTTTTGAGAGGGATTTCGGGAAGTACCGCTCGCCTGACCCCTGCAGAAACTGTAAGATGTCAGTGAATCGAAAAGTAGTGACTGGCCTGATTGATGGTACGGGTTTCCTGAACAGATCCAAATCAGGGATCCTGGAAGTCATCAGGTCCTTCTACTCACGCCTCTTGGGAAAGAGGGAGCTAGATCGAGACGTGGCTTTCCTGGCTGAAGCTGTTCCTGAGCCAGGGGATGACCCCTCTCTCGGTGTTTTGATTGAGGCAATCAGGAAAGATGAAGTGAGACTGGCCATTGATGGGCTTCGGCTCAAGAAATCGCCAGGTCCAGACGGCTTAACGTCTGAATTTTACAAGACTTTTAGGGACTCTTTGGTCCCCCTCTAAGCGGAGGTGCTTAATGAGTGCCTCTCCTCGGGTACTCTTCCCTGTTCAATGAGGAGGTCGGCCCTGATTATCCTGTCAAAGGGAAAGGACTCGTCCCGTATTGAGAACTGGCGTCCCATAGCGCTTCTCAATACGGACCAGAAGGTGCTGGCAAAAGTGCTTTTCAATCGGTTGGTGAAATTTGCACCCAGGCTCCTTTCGGGGTCCCAGCATTGCTCTGTTCCAGGCCGCAGCACATTTAGTGCTGTACTCGGTGTCCGAGAGGCAGTGGAGCAGGGTAGGGCTGGCCTCTGGAAGGGGTTCTTGCTGTCCCTGGATCAGGCGAAGGCATTTGACCGGGTGAACCACGACTACCTCTGGTCCGTCCTTTTGAGGTATGATCTGCCTGGAGGGTTCGTAAATTGGTTAAAGACATTATACGCAGGGGCTGAGACGTTCCCACTGGTGAATGGTTGGTCTGGCCGGCCTTTTGAGGTGGGATCAGAGGTTCGCCAGGGCTGTCCGTTGAGCCCGCTGTTATACGTGTTTGCCATCGACCCCTTCTTAAGGAGGATCAAGGGTGGACCGTTGGCGGGAGTCTGGATGGACCGGGCGGCCCCGGAGGCCACCTTGAGGGCAGTGGCGTACGCCGATGATGTCTCCCTGTTTGTATCCTCGAGAGAGGAGGCGGACTGGGTGATGTCTGAAGTGGTCCGTTACTCAGAAGCATCTGGGTCAATGATCAACCAGGAAAAGTGTGAGAGTCTCTGGCTGGGAGGGGGAGACCCTGGTTTTGGTCTCCCGGACACCCTCCCAGAACCCCAAGCCACTGCAAGGATCTTAGGCATCGAGTTCGGCCCAGGGGATTACCCCCTAAAAAACTGGGAGGGCAGGCTGAATATTGCCGCCCAAAAGGTGGACCAGTGGGAGGGTTGGACCTTGACCCTCAGGGAGCGGGTGAACCTGATCAAGGGTTACCTTTTGCCTTTGCTGAGCTATTTGGGCAGCATTTGCATTTTGCCAGAATCTCTTTGGACAAAGGTCTACGGCCTGTTTTTCCAGATGTTATGGGGAAACAGGCTCAACCTAATCAAGAGGGAGGTCACGTACCGTACGAGGAGACTAAGCGGGTTGGATATGGTCAACCCGGTGGTATTCCTAGTGAATGCCTTCCTTAAGACCAACATTGCCAACTTCTGTCCGGAGAGGGCTCCTCAGTGGATATTCTCCTGCAGGGGATGGCTTCAGCCCTTCTTCCAGGAATGGGAGGCAGGGGGGCGAGTGAAGGATTTGCGCACGCCGCACGGGCACCTCCCGGCTTATGCTGCCCTGGTTTTGAAGGTGATCTGCAAGTGGGGTCTGGGAATATGGGAGATCAGAGCCATGCCGAGGAAATTCCTTGACAGGAGGGTTCTGTTGACCCGTTTCCAGAAGCCTCTGGTCCTCAAAGATTGCCCAGGTCGGGATCTGGAGGGGGGGCTAAGGTTGCTGAATTCTACCCGGATCCCCTTGAAGTTTTGGGACTTGGCCTGGTGCTGCTTTCACGGGAGGCTGTATGTAAGGGGCAACCTGAAGTACAGGAATTCCGATGATCGGGGTTGCCCCCGTGAGGAATGCTGCGATGTGCTGGAAGGCATGGAGCACTTCCTCCTCCAGTGCCCCTTTAATACAGGGGTCTACAAAGGGGTGGGTGCTTCCATTGGCTGGCCTAGGCTGGAGCGCCTCTCCTATCCTGAGTGGGTGTATGGTGCATTTGGGTCCCCTGGTGACCGAGATCGGTGCACGTTATTTTTAGTCAGCATAGTGGTTAGGTTTTACACGTGGAATGCACGCTGTCTAGTGTCTACTCAGCAGAAAACCCTCCCCATGGATGAGGTGGTTAGGAACATTCTGGGTGACCTTGGAAAAGTGCGCTCGCTGGAGTTTGACAGGCTGGGTGCGAGGAAGGCCTCCCCCCTCTGGAGGGGTCTCTCTTTCGACGTGCCCTGAGGGTCAGGTAACTTTTCTTTTATGGTTTTCTAGATGAAGGGGCAGGTATGAAGAAAGTAGGGAGAGATAACCATAGGGACAGTTAGGGACAGAGGAGGGATAGGTAGTTTAGGCACGTGGTGAGGCAGATAGGGCGATAGGGGCAGGGAGGGACAGATAGGGATAGGTTTTTATGTTCAGGGACAGTTTTCAGATAGCAAGGGGAGGATAGGTTTGTCTTATGTGTCAGAGGAAGTGTCTGTCGCTCCAGCTCCTGGTGGTGGGCTGTCAACTTTCACCGGTAGATTTTTGTTTTCATGGAAAATTGAGGTGTATGGGGCTTGCAAGCACCGAGCCATGGCTTAAGTAAATGCTTAACGTAAGTAGGTGGTCATGACATAGTACAGAGTTATAGTACAGAGTAAGTGCTGTATGGCATATAGTATCATGCTGTTATATTGTGTGGGGTTGGGAGGGGAGTTGTGGAAGGGTATGTTATTTTTGGGTGTTATATTTTGGCTTTTGGTTTTCAGTCAGCATTCCATTTCAGTTAGTATTATTTTCTTTTTCGGTCAAATCGTTTGTATTATGTTGGAGGGGGAAAAAAAAAAAAAAGGGTTTCTTCTTGGAGTGTATAACAGGACATAAGTTTCAGTTAGGGTTTTTTTTTGGCAGATAGCCATGGTATTTAAGTTTGGGGTGGTGGACTGGGAGTTATAAGTTGTCTATAGAATGAATGTGCATGTAGTATGTAACGGCCCCCTTTTTTTTTCTCTTGCTCTCTCCCTGTTCCTGCGTCGGAGCCTGGGGAGGAAGGGAAGGAGAGAAAAGGTAGCGAAAGAAGAGGAGGAGAGAAAGAAGGAGGGGAAAGGTTGGCACATTCTGAGGAGAGAGGAGCAGAGCCAAGTTGAGGAAGGAAGATGGACTTTGATTTTCCACCCTCGGGACTGGTAAAGGGCTCAGAGACTCTATGGGACTCCTGTGCCTCTCCTTTTTAATGGACTCCTGGGACTCCTGTAGCTTCTGGATGCTGGTAGGGTTCCTACTTAATGTTTGGAATTAAGCAATATGGTTTATGGACTATATGCGTGTGTTTTCCTTTTCCTTTTAAGATGGACTTGGGTTAATTTTGGGCATGTTTCTTCTCTTTTTTTTTTCTATGTGGTAGTATGTATGTATTTATGGATAGGTTTTGATATGGGGGGGGTTGAGCTGGGAAAAAGAATGTAGGGGTTTCTTTTACTTTTATAATAAAAAAGAGTTCCAGCACCAGTAGCGTCCACTAAAGCTGCTGCAGTTAAAAAGCTTTTATAAGGATCGAGCTTGGCGGTCCACCGCAAGGCGTCCTACCGCCAGTCCCGGCCCCTGTGCTTTGGGTTGCCTCCCGATGCTCTTCATTGAGTGTCCCGGGGGCCCGAACCATTTCCTTTGAAAAAATTAAATGTCCAAACTACAGGTGGTGTAGCTTGCTTAACAGCTGGGATAATCCGCTGACTAGCAGACACTGCTACTAGGCACAAAGTATTTCCTGGGCTAGATGCAGTTAAAAATTTTTAATTAGATACTCTCGTTGGATGCTGAGAAAGCATTCCATAGAGTCTCCTGGCACGCCATATATTATTCTCTTAAAAAGCTTGGGGTACGGGTCTAGGGGACCCTTTTATAGCCAAAATCATGGCCCTGTATCGCAATACGTCACCTAGGCTGAAGATAAATGGAACATTTTCATCTCCTTTCATAATCACCAATGGGACAAGGCAGGGATGTCCGCTGTCCCCTCTCTTATACATCCTAGTGACGCAGCACCTGCTCTCATCAATTCGCCATAACCCCAATATTAGGTGGATTGAGGTGGAAGGCACCGAGTACAAGTGCTCTGCATTTGCTGATGATGTCCTAGCATATATCACTCAATCACATATATCCATCCCTGCTGTTATGGCTGAAATACATCACTTTGTTACATGGTCAAATTTTAAAATCAATGCAGCGAAGTCTGAGGCCCTCAATGTCTCCCTCCCTAAATCCATACAGGATCCAATCCAGTCCAACTTTCCCTTTGCCTGGCCCTCACAGGGTATCAAATACTTAGGAATTAGTATTCATAGAGACCTCTCCCGTCTATGTTATCTTAATTTTGGGCCCTTTATTGAACAACTCCATACAGACCACGGTTGGCAAGTTAGAACTGTAAGATTCACTACGTGAACCACTGGTGTTTTGTGGAAAAGCACATGTACACTGTGTTCCAAATTATTATGCAAAACATGTTTAGTAGTGATAAGGTAAGAATTTTTTGGTTTGTAAGTTAAACTCTTTGATGGTGATGTGTGTCAGGGCTCTTTATTAGTTTTGAGCCACCCCCGTAGTGTTCGAGTTCAGTTCGGTTCGTCGAACACCCGTGTGTTCGCCGAACTGTTCGTCGAACACCTTCGAACACCGTTAAAACCAATAGCAGGCAAACAAAAACACATAGAAACACATAGAAAACACCTTCAAAGGTGTCCAAAAGCTGACAAACTGCTCAGAAGACACAACTAACACATGGAAAAGTGACAAGTACATATAGTCATGCGAAAAGAAAAGAGGTGGAGGAGTAAAAGGAGGGGGAGACACAGATATAGGCATGTCATGCCCTTCTAAAATCCAAAAAGTGAGAAGCCGACACGGCCAGTCCGCTCCTGCCCGTGCCACCTCCGTGTTGCCGGGTTTGTGCCAGAGCCGCGGTGAACCCTGACGGCCAGCCCCCCTCTCCCAATACTGGTGCTTGTCCGCTGGTGGGTCGAGCGAGCCCCCCTGTGGTGGAGGTAGCTCTAAGCTTTTTCATTTAAATTGTCCCTCTAATTTGAATGAATACACTTTAAATCCATTTACAAGGATCTATTGGAGGGCAAGTCTCATGCCAGCAGCCGCGTAATTCCAGCTCCAGTAGCATCCACTAAAGCTGCTGCAGTTAAAAAGCTTTTATAAGGATCGAGCTCGGCTGTCCACCGCAAGGCATCCTACTGCCAGTCCCAGCCCCTATGCCTTGGGGTGCCTCCTGATGCTCTTCACTGAGTATCCCGTGGTCCCGAAGCATTTCCTTTGAAAAAATTAAGTGTCCAAACTACAGGTGGTGTAGTTTGCTTAACAGCTGGGATAATCCGCTGACTAGCAGACACTGCTACTAGGCACAAAGTATTTCCTGGGCTAGATGCAGTAAAAAATTTGTAATTAGATACTCTCGTTGGATGCTGAGAAAGCATTCCATAGAGTCTCCTGGCACGCCATATATGATTCTCTTAAAAAGCTTGGGGTAGGGGTCTAGGGGACCCTTTTATAGCCAAAATCACGGCTCTGTATCGCAATACGTCACCTAGGCTGAAGATAAATGGAACTGTAGCACCCAGAGGGCTCGGTTGCTACAGAGGTATTGCACCTCACCCAGAGGTGTGATATCTCACTCTCAGGTAAGGATGGAGTGTGGATCAGGACCCGACACCTGCATGCATTACACCACATTGCAGTGGGGCAGGGCGACCAATATGCCCCTGAGATGGGCACGACAGTCCCTGACCCTGGCTGGAGTGGGGGGAGGGAACACTGAGGAAGGGGAACCCTGTAGTGCAGGAGCAGGGAGGAAGCAGTTCCTGGGTGCATTGAGAAGGGAGTATAAAAGGTGGGCACCATCTTAGTTCAGTGCAGAGAAGTCTGAGCAGAAGTGACAGGGAGCAGGGGCTCTGCATGAGCTCTGCTCCGGAGGCGGGCCTAGTAACAGAGGCCCAGGCCTGGAAGAGGGAGAAGGAAGGAAGAGGAGCGAAGAAGGCTCCAGGAACGAGGAACAAAGGGAACCCAGGGGTGCGGACGGGCGAGTCGCCACCGCACGCCCGAATCCACCTGCGTGGAGGGGTCAGGCCAAAGGGGGAGACCGGTCCCCGAAACTAGTGGAGGCAGGAAACGAACCTCAGCTAGAAACCGGAGGTTGTGACATTTTATGTGGCGCAGCCCCTCGCTACACCCACTAGGAAGGCACCACATAGGGTCAGGGAAACTGGCGCCAAGTTTACCAAGAGGAGGCCCGAGGCAGCCGGACAGAAAGGTTGGTAAAAAAGGCCAGACAAAGGACACACAAAAGGGGTCCTGTGAAGCGCTCCAAAGTTATCTGGGAGTTGTCTGGGCCCCTCACCTGGTGAGCACAGTACGACGTGGGCAGCCGTTACCTGCAGACGTGGTCTGTATAATAAGAACTGTGAGTAAAGGCCCTGGACTGCATCACTGACTCCGTGTCGTTACTGCTGCTGCCCTGCACCATCACCCCCATCCTCCGCATACACTGCCCTGAGGCTATACTCCTCCCGTGGGGAGTTATGCTACGCTCTGCTGCACCCACAACACCAGCCTCAGCGGTCTGCCCTGCAGCGGCGGTTCACTCTGACCGCAATCCACGGGTGGCGTAGTCGGACATTTAAACATCAAAACCACATAAATAGTTCCGCCACTGGTTTGACCACCCTGCGCCACGGAACCGGGTCGCCGCCACGGAGACTACAACCACCAGCGTCCACCAAAAAGGGTCCGGCTCCGGGTGTCCCAAGGCCCAGGGGGTGCATGAGAACATTTTCATCACCTTTCACAATCACCAATGGGACAAGGCAGGGATGTCCTCTGTCCCCTCTCTTATACATCCTAGTGACGGAGCACCTGCTCTCATCAATTCGCCATAACCCCAATATTAGGTGGATTGAGGTGGGAGGCACCGAGTACAAGTGCTCTCTATTTGCTGATGATGTCCTAGTATATATCACTCAATCACATATATCTATCCATGCTGTTATGGCTGAAATAGATCACTTTGTTACATGGTCAAATTTTAAAATCAATGCAGCGAATTCTGAGGCCCTCGATGTCTCCCTCCCCAAATCCATAAAGGATTCCATCCAGTCCAACTTTCCCTTTGCCTGGCCCTCACAGGGTATCAAATACTTAGGAATTCCTATTCATAGAGACCTCTCCCATCTATGTTATCTTAATTTTGGGCCCTTTATTGAACAACTCCATACAGACCACGGTTGGCAAGTTAGAACTGTAAGATTCACTACGTGAACCACTGGTGTTTTGTGGAAAAGCACATGTACACTGTGTTCCAAATTATTATGCAAAAAGTGTTTAGGAGTGATAAGGGAAGAATTTGTTTGTTTGTCAGTTAAACTCATTGATGGTGATGTGTGTCAGGGCTCTTTATATCACTGTAAGCAATTGCAGACACCTGTGCTAATTAGTTTGGCAGGTGTGTCCAATGAAAGGCAAGACTACTTAAGAAAGCTATCCCACATTATTAAGCAGCCTACATTTTCTGCCAAAATGGGAAAGAAAAAGGATGTGTCGGCTGCTGAGAAGCAACAAATTCTGGAGTGTTTAGGTCAAGGCATGTCTACAATCAATATTGTGCGATGATCAGGATGAAGTGTCTTGGCAATCATGAAGTATGTAGCTGATTCACAGTACACACGTGTGCGTGCTGATAAGGGCAAATTGAGGACTCTATCCTACAGGCAAATAAGTCAAGTTAAAAGAGCAGCGGCAAAAAAGCCTTGTCATAGCAGCAGACAAGTTTTTGAAGCTGCTGGTGCCTCCAACGTCCCCCGAACAACAAGATGCAGGGTCCTTCAGAGGTTTGCAGCTGTGCATACGCCATCCTGTCGACCTCCTCTATCCACTTCTCTCAAGCAGAAACGGCTCCAGTGGGCCAAACATTACATGAAGACTGATTTCAAAACTCTTTTGTTCACGGATGAGTGCCGTGCAACGCTCGATGGTCCAGATGGATGGAGTGGAGGATGGCTGGTTGATGGACACCCCACGCAAACACGGCTGCAGCGCCAACAAGGAGGAGGTGGAGCAATGTTTTGGGCTGGAATCATGGGGAGAGAGATTGTCGGCCCCTTTAGGATCACTGAAGGGGTAAAGATGAACTCCATAATGTATGTGGAGTTTCTCAAACAGCACTTCCTGCCATGGTTCAAGAAGAAGAACCGTGTATTCCACAGCAAGATCATTTTTATGCATGATAATGCACCATCTCATGCTGCACATAAAACATCTGCATCTCTGGCTGATATGGGCATAAAAGGGGACAAACTTAAGGTGTGACCCCCATGCTCCTCTGACCTCTACCCTATTCAGAACCTCTGGAGCATCATCAAAAGGAGTGTCTATGATGGCGGGAGGTAGTTCACATCTAAGCATAAGCTCTGGGAGGGTATTCTGTCCTCATGCAAAACAATTGAAGCAGAAACCATCCAAAACCTGACAAATTCAATGGACGAGAGAGTTCAGAAGCTCCTTTCGAACAAGGGGTCCAATGTGAAAATGTAACATCACCTAGAATAAACTTTTGAGTTGAAAACTGTTTGATTTCAGTTTCTAATAACCTGCTAATGTTTATAATTTCAAAAATGACCATTTTTTTGGTCTTTATTAAAATGAAAAGGTTGATCGAAAAGTTTGGGGGATCTAAGAGTGTGGCAACCCAGTAGTCAGGATTACTTCGAATTCTGACAATATGAGGGTCATGTTGCAGGTAGTGCAGCAAGAAGGCACTTATGTGTCTTGCGCATCTCGGAGCCCCAAAATTATTTTCCGGGCTAGATGCAGCTAAAAATTATTATTAATTTTAAATCTGGTGGAGCTTAGTATAGATGGCCTAATAGAATCAGTGCTGCACACTGCTACAAAGCCCAAATTATTTTCCAGCCAAGGTAAAGATAAACATGATTAGTAATTTTAAATCTGGTGGAGCTTACTATAGATGGACTAATAGAATCAGTACTGCACACTGCTACAAAGCCCAAATTATTTTCCAGCCAAGATACAGATAAACATGATTAGTAATTTTAAATCTGGTGAAGCTTATTATAGATGGCCTATTAGAATCAGTGCTGCACACTGCTACAAAGCCCAAATTAGTTTCCAGCCAAGATACAGATAAACATGATTACTAATTTGAAAGCTTAAAACGGTTGGTGAGGTGATTTTAACCAATCATCAAGCTTTTACTCTCCCCAGGATGACACAGGGGTAGAAAAGTCGTTTCGGATCCATGATTTGTTCATCTTTATGAACGTGAGTCTGTCTACATTATCAGTGGAGAGCCGCGTGCGCTTATCTGTCAGCACACCTCCATCAGCGCTGAACACACGTTCAGACAGAACGCTGGCTGCGGGGCATGACAAGATCTCCAAGGCGTAAGTGGCTAGCTCCGGCCATTTATCCAGATTGGAAGCCCAAAAAGATCAAGGGTCCAGTGACACAGTCATGGCTTCAATGTTTACTTGGAGATACTCCTGTACCATCGTCTCTAGGCGTTGACTATGTGTCAGACTTCGTGTCTCCTGTGACCTTGCAAAGGATGGGCTAAAAAAGTGGTGAAATGATTCCGCAAAATTGATGTTACCAGCAGATACTGCGTTTCTGTTACGGTTTGAGTGCTGAACTCTCGACGGTCCCACGGTTGGCAAGTTGGAACTGTGAGATTCACTACGTGCACCACTGGTGTTTTGTGGAAAAGCACATGTAAGATTCTGCAACAGTCTCTGCTGATACTCCTGCATGCGTGCATCCCTTTCTATGGCAGGAATAATTTCTGCAAATTTACCTTTGTACCGGGGATCTAACAGTGTGGCAACCCAGTAGTCAGGATTATTTCTAATTCTCACAATTCGAGGGTCATGTTGCAGGTAGTGAAGCAAGAAGGCACTCATGTGTGTTGCGCATCCAGGAGCACCAAGTCCCTGTTGTGTTGGTGGCGAGGTAACAATCATGCTTCCTTCCTCTGTCCTCTCTCCCCAACCTCGCACAACAGAAATGTGATCAAGGTCTCCCTCATCTGATGAGTCTTCCATCAGTTCGTCCTCCACTTCTTCCTGGGCTCCTGCACCTTCCTCACTAGTTTGGCTGCTACCATGCGCCCTGGTAAAACCATCTCCCCCACCATCATATGCCTGCCGCCTTGGTGCTGCCGATCGTCTGGACCTTGCAGATGTTAGCCCTTCCGCATACAACTCCTCCTCCTCTACTTCCTCCACCGCCTCTTGTGCCACCACCTGACTCCGAATTCTGTTTAACATGTGCTCCAGCATGTAAATCACCGGAGTAGTCATGCTGATAATGGCATCATCAGCACTAAACATTTTCGTCGCCATGTCAAAACTGTGCAGAAGGGTGCATAGGTCCCTGATCTGAGACCACTCCTCCAGCGTGATTTGCCCCACCTCTGGATCTCGTTGGTCCAGGCTATACGTCAGAACGTATTGCACTGGGGCTTGTCGCTGCAACATGTGCAGAGTTGAATTCCACCGGGTAGGCACATCGCATTTTAGCCGGTGAAGTGGCAGGCCCAACGACTTCTGTAGAGATGAAAGTCGCTGAGCTGCGGGATGCGAATGGCGGAAGTGAGCACACAACGACCGTGCCCTCTGCAGAAGGCCATCTTGTCCGGGATAGTGGGCTAAAAATTGCTGGACAACCAGGTTCAACACGTGAGCCATACAAGGCACATGTGTGACATTGCCCCGGCGAAGGGCCGCACCCAGGTTTGCAGCATTGTCGCACACGGCCTTCCCTGGTTTCAGGTCCAGTGGAGACAACCATTCATGAAATTGGTTCTCCAGAGCTGACCACAACTCCTCAGCTGTGTGACTCACATTTCCCAGACATTTCAAAGTAAAAACCGCCAGATGACGTTGAGCCCTACTCCCAGCATAGTAAGGAGGTGTGCAGGATCCCTTCTGCACAGTTAGAAAGCTTGTGGCATGACCAGACAGGCTTTGGGTGCAGGTGGAGGACCGAGAGGAGGTTGAGGAGGCAGAAGCAGTGGAGGAACTTTGAGATAAAGAGGATTGACGCACAACTTGTGGGGATGGCAAGACTTGGACAGCAGCCCCTTGTCCTGCTGTCACCATAGTTACCCAGTGCCCAGTCAGCGACATGTAACGCCCCTGTCCATGCCTACTCGTCCAAGTGTCTGTGGTGAAATGCACCCTGTCACACACAGAGTTTCTCAAAGAAGCGGTGATGTTGTGTGTGACATGCTGGTGGAGCGCAGGCACACCTTTCTTTGAGAAGTAGTGCCGACTGGGCATCTGGTACTGGGGCACTGCGACGGACATAAGGTCTCGAAAATCCTCTGTGTCCACCAGGCGGAAAGGCAGCATTTCTGTAGCCAAGAGCTTGCAGATGGTGAAATTCAACCTCTTAGCTTTCTCATGGCTAGGAGGAAATGGTCTTTTACTTGTCCACATCTGAGGGACCGAGGGCTGGCTATTGTGCTTAGACGGGGTTGATAAGGGTGTCCCCAGCAAACTGCCTGTCTGTGAGGAAGATGCAGGCGGACATGTTAGGTTGCCTTGATCCAAAGGTGGTGCTATCGATGTCGGACAGCGCTCAACACCAGCTGGTGTTACCACCTCCAAAGAAAATGATGACCTGCCAATCACGCTGGCTGTTGCGGGTAAAGAGGTGGCAGGTCTGCGCCCCAAAACAGGTGTGACTGCTGTCCCCCCAGTCACAGAGGATGAAGAGGCCGCGGATGCACAAGATATGGCAGACGGTGGTTGGCCCGGCTGGCTAGGCCGCATTGTAGCACAGTGAGCTTCCCACTGCAACTTATGCTTCATGTCCATGTGCCGGTTCATGCATGAAGTACTCAAACTATGTATTTTTTGGCCTCTACTTAGCTTTTGCTGACAAATGTTACAGATAACACGAGTTGGGTCATCTTTATCGATCTGAAAAAATGCCAGGCTATGCAAGGCTTAGCACCCATGTGACCTGAAGAGCCACCACGACTTGTGGTGAGAGGCAGAGTTGTGTTTGAGGATGCAGTTGTTGACGTGCTTCCAGTACTACGTCTCTGTCCAGGAAGGCGCAACCTGACCTAGTCATCACTAGCATCCTCCTCCACCTCCTCTGCTGACCTCATCTCTAGGCTGACTGTGGGTTGAGAGTAAGCGGGATCTCCAGCCTCATCATCATCACCCTGTGCGTTATCTCACCCATCGTCCTCAGAGCCAACCTGTTCCTGCCCTGACAAAAAACTAAAGTTGTCGCTCCAATCAGGTATTTGAGTCTCATCATCGTCTTCCTCATTGTCTCCACCAACAGGAGTTACAGTTTGGGAATGAGGATCTACATTATGGTCAGAACCTTCTGCGTCTGGTCCTGGATCCGACTCATAAAGATTCTGGGCATCAGTGCAGATCATTTCCTCGTCTGGATTCACAGAAGCGCTGGAGTCGACCGCTGATTCCCAGGCTATAGTATGAGTAAACAGCTGTGCAGACTCAACCATCTGTTCTACCTCATACTCAGACGGGCAGCTGGATATTTGGGAGCTGTGAGGAAGCAAGTGCGATTGGGGTGACACCTTTGAGGACTGGAGTATTTGTGATGTTGAAGTTGATGTGGAGGAGAGGCCACTTAAAGGAACACTTGATATCCGTTGAAGCACCTGCTGTTTTTGTGCCTCATCTGGAATTTGTAGCGATTGGCGTGGCCGTAAGAAAGGGATCTTATCACATTGTCCGCAAAAAGAAGTAGACATTTTAGTTTGGCTGGAAGATGGTCTTTCTTCTGCAGATGTTACTGTTGCTTTAACACCTACCCCACGGACACAACCTTTTTTCCCCTTCCCAACACACCTATTCCCCTTTCCACCAGCAGCAGGCCTTTTTCCACTCATTTTGGTGGTTAACTAATTCACAACTCTGGAGTTGTTTGCACAAAAAAACAATGGATGGGAACCGAGCAGAGCTGAGTGGCCAAACTGTGGTATTAGGCCAAAACTATTGGCTGGGTTAGATGCAGAAAAAAATTATATTAAATTTGCAACCTGATGGAGGTCATTATAGATGGACTAATAGAACAAGTCCCACACACAGCTAGAAGCCCAAATATTTTTTCAGAGGTAGATGCAGAAAAAAATTATATTCAGTTTGAAACCTGATGGAGGTCAGTATAGATGGACTAATAGAACAAGTCCCACACACAGCTAGAAGCCCAAATATTTTATCAGAGGTAGATGCAGAAAAAAAATATATTCAGTTTGCAACCTGATGGAGGTCAGTATAGATGGACAAATAGAGAAAGTCCCACACACTGCTAGAAGGCCAAATATTTTTTCAGAGCTAGATGCAGACAAAAAATTATTTTTAATTTGCAACCTGATGGAGGTCAGTATAGATGGACTAATAGAGAAAGTCCCACACACTGCAAGAAGGCCAAATATTTTTTCAGAGCTAGATGCAGACAAAAAATTATTTTGAATTTGCAACGTGATGGAGGTCAGTATAGATGGACTAATAGAACAAGTCCCACGCACTGCTAGAAGGCCAAATATTTTTTCAGAGCTAGATGCAGAAAAAAATTATATTCAGTTTGCAACCTGATAGAGGTCAGTATAGATGGACTAATAGAACAAGTCCCACACACTGCTAGAAGCCCAAATATTTTTTCAGAGCTAGATGCAGAAAAAAATTATATTCAATTTGCAACCTGATGGAGGTCAGTATAGATGGACTAATAGAATGATGCTATGCCCAAAAGATTTTACTTCACTAGGTGCAGTAAAAAAATTGGTATTCTATACACAGGTGGTCTATCTTGCAACACAGATAGGCTACTCCACTGACTAACACACTCTGCAATAGGCCAAAAAGGATTAGCTTTGCTAGATTCAGCCAAATGCTGTGAAAAACACTTGCACAGCACTGGCACAGACCTGCCTGGCAAAAACTGATAGGAACTGATGTAACCTAGTCCTGAAAAGGACTGCAATTACAATTAGTCTTTACTCCCACAACCTATCTATTTAAGAGCACAGACCTGCCTGATAAAAGTCGTAGGAAATGCTGTAACCTAGTCCTTAAAAGGACTGCAATCACATCTATTCCCTACTCCCAAGCTATCTGTGGATTTGTGCGAAAATTGGCTTGAAATTAACAAGGTATAGCGCACACAGCAACAGCGGTGCCATCTAACACGCACCTGCAGCAGTGAAAAAATGGTGGCGACGGGGAAAATGGCTGGGTCTTATAGGGCAAGGACATGTGACATACACTGCCAATGACACATGCCCTTGCTTGTGTGAAAAAAAGCACTTCGCTCCGTGTGTGCGCTGCTGATAGGCTGACAGATTGCACCTCCCCACTGTAAATGCGGGAAAGAGAAAAAAAAATGAAGATCTTAATTATTCCTGCAGAGATCCATCCCCTGCCCCTCCCCCCACCCCGCTGTACACTCAAACTGTGTATTAACATTAATTTTCATCATTACTGAGAAAAAATCCAGTTATGATTTTGGTGCACGAACAGTTATCGAACATAACTTCTAACAGCCGAATTTTTCTCAAATCGTTCGTGTTCGCCGAACGGCTCAAACACCGCCCAAAACAGCTCGAATTTGAGATTGGCGAACAGTTCAAGTAGAACAACGCTCATCTCTACTCTTTCTATCACTGTAAGCAATTGCAGACACCTGTGCTAATTAGTTTGGCAGGTGTGTCCATTGAAAGGCAAGACTACTTAAGAAGGCTGTCCCACATTATTAAGCAGCCTACATTTTCTGCCAAAATGGGAAAGAAAAAGGATGTGTCGGCTGCTGAGAAGCAACAAATTGTGGAGTGTTTAGGTCAAGGCATGACTACAATCAACATTGCCAAGACACTTCATCCTGATCATCGCACAATCAAGAAGTATGTAGCTGATTCACAGTACACACGTGTGCGTGCTGATAACGGAAATTTGAGGACTCTTTCCTACAGGCAATTACATCAGGTTAAAAGAGCAGCGGCAAAAAAGCCTAGTCATAGCGGCAGACAAGTTTGTGAAGCAGCTGGTGCCTCCAACGTCCCCCGAACAACAAGATGCGGCGTCCTTCAGAGGTTTGCAGCTGTGCGTAAGCCATCCTGTCGACCTCCTCTATCCACTGTACACAAGCAGAAACGGCTCCAGTGGGCCAAACAATACATGAAGACTGACTTCAAAACTGTTTTGTGCACCGAGGAGTGCCGTGCAACGCTCGATGGTCCAGATGGATGGAGTGGAGGATGGCTGGTTGATGGACAACCCAAGCAAACACGGCTAGAGCGCCAACAAGGAGGAGGTGGAGTTATGTTTGGGGCTGGAATCATGGGGAGAGAGATTGGCAGCCCCTTTACGATCCCTGAAGGGGTAAAGATGAACTTCATAATGTATGTGGAGTTTCTCAAACAGCGCTTCCTGCCATGGTTCAAGAAGAAGAACCGTGTGTTCCGCAGCAAGATCATTTTCATGAATGATAATGCACCGTCTCATGCTGCACATAACACATCTGCATCTCTGGCTGATATGGGCATAAAAGGGGGCAAACTTATGGTGTGACCCCCATGCTCCCCTGACCTCAACCCCATTGAGAACCTCTGGAGCATCATCAAAAGGAGTGTCTATGATGGCGGGAGGCAGTTCACATCTAAGCAACAGCTCTGGGAGGGTATTCTGACCTCATGCAAAACAATTGAAGCAGAAACAATCCAAAACCTGACAAATTCAATGGACGAGAGAGTTCAGAAGCTGCTTTCGAACTAGGGGTCCTATGTGCAAATGTAACATCACCTAGAATAAAGTTTTGAGTTGAAAACTGTTTGATTTTAGTTTCTAATAACCTGCTAATGCTTATAATTTCAAAAATGACCATTTTTTTGTTCTTTATTAAAATGAAAAGGTTGATCGAAGAGTGTGGGGGATCTAAGAGTGTGGCATCCCAGTAGTCAGGATTACTTCGAATTCTGACCATCTGAGGGTCATATTGCAGGTAGTGCAGCAAGAAGGCACTCATGTGTCTTGCGCATCTAGGAGCCTCAAAATTATTTTCCGGGATAGATGCAGCTAAAAATTATTATTAATTTGAAAGCTGGTGGAGCTTAGTATAGATGGCCTAATAGAATCAGAACTGAAAACTGCTACAAAGCTCAAATTATTTTCCAGCCAAGATACAGATAAACATGATTAATAATTTTAAATCTGGTGGAGTTTAGTATAGATGGCCTAAGAGAATCATTACTGCACACTGCTACAAGGCCCAAATTATTTTCCAGCCAAGATACAGACAAACATGATTAGTAATTTTAAATCTGGTGGAGTTTAGTATACATGGCCTAATAGAATCAGTACTGCACACTGCTACAAGGCATAAATTATTTTCCAGCCAAGAAACAGATAAACATGATTAGTCATTTTAAAGCTTAAAATGGTTGGTGAGGTGATTTTAACAAATCATCAAGCTTTTACTCTCCCCAGGATGACACAGGGGTAGAAAAGTCGTTTCGGATACATGATTTGTTCATCTTTATGAACGTGAGTCTGTCTACATTATCAGTGGAGAGCGGCGTGCGCTTATCTGTCAGCACACCACCAGCAGCGCTGAACACACGTTCAGACAGAACGCTGGCTGCGGGGCATGACAAGATCTCCAAGGCGTAAGTGGCTAGCTCCGGCCATTTATCCAGATTGGAAGCCCAAAAAGAGCAAGTGTCCAGTGACACAGTCATGGCTTCAATGTTTACTTGGAGATACTCCTGTACCATCGTCTCTAGGCGTTGACTATGTGTCAGACTTCTTGTCTCCTGTGGCCTTGCAAAGGATGGGCTAAAAAAGTGGTGAAATGATTCCGCAAAATTGATGTTACCAGCAGATACTGTGTTTCTGTTACGTTTGGAGTGCTGAACACTCGACGGTCCCACGGTTGGCAAGTTGAAACTGTGAGATTCACTACGTGCACCACTAGTGTTTTGGGGAAAAGCACATGTAAGATTCTGCAACAGTCTCTGCTGATACTCCTGCATGCGTGCATCTCTTTCTATGGCAGGAATAATTTCTGCAAATTTACTTTTGTACCGGGGATCTAACAGTGTGGCAACCCAGTAGTCAGGATTATTTCTAATTCTCACAATTTGAGGGTCATGTTGCAGGTAGTGCAGCAAGAAGGCACTCATGTGTCTTGCGCATCCAGGAGCACCAAGTCCCTGTTGTGTTGGTGGCGAGGTAACAATCATGCTTCCTTCCTCTGCCCTCTCCCCCCAACCTCGCACAACAGAAATGTGATCAAGGTCTCCCTCATCTGATGAGTCTTCCATCAGTTCGTCCTCCACTTCTTCCTGGGCTCCTGCACCTTCCTCAATAGCTTGGCTGCTACCATGCGCCCTGGTAAAACCATCTCTCCCACCCTCACATGCCTGCCGCCTTGGTGCTGCTGACCGTCTGGACCTTGCAGATGTTAGCCCTTCCGCATACAACTCCTCCTCCTCTACTTCCTCCACCTCCTCTTGTGCCACCACCTGACTCCGAATTCTGTTTAACATGTGCTCCAGCATGTAAATCACCGGAATAGTCATGCTGATAATGGCATCGTCAGCACTAAACATCTTCGTCGCCATTTCAAAACTGTGCAGAAGGGTGCATAGGTCCCTGATCTGAGACCACTCCTCCAGCGTGATTTGCCCCACCTCTGAATCTCGTTGGCCCAGGCTATACGTCAGAACGTATTGCACCAGGGCTTGTCGGTGCTGCCACAGTCGCTGCAACATGTGCAGAGTTGTATTCCACCGGGTAGGCACATCGCATTTTAGCCGGTGAAGTGGCAAGCCCAACGACTTCTGTAGAGATGTAAGTCGCTGAGCTGCGGGATGCGAACGGCGGAAGTGAGCACACAGCGACCGTGCCCTCTTCAGAAGGCCATCTAGTCCGGGATAGTGGGCTAAAAATTGCTGGAGAACCAGCTTCAACACGTGAGCCATACAAGGCACGTGTGTGTCATTGCCCCGGCGAAGGGCCGCACCGAGGTTTTCAGCATTGTCACACACGGCCTTCCCTGGTTTCAGGTCCAGTGGAGACAACCATTGGTGAAACTGGTTCTCCAGAGCTGACCACAACTCCTCAGCTGTGTGACTCACATTTCCCACACATTTCAAAGAAAAAACCGCCTGATGACATTGAGCCCTGCAGCCAGCATAGTAAGGAGGTGTGCAGGATTGACGCACAACTCGTGGGGACGGCAAGACTTGGACAGCAGCCCCTTGTCCTGCTGTCACCATAGTTACCCAGTGCCCAGTCAGAGACATGTAACGCCCCTGTCCATGCCTACTCGTCCAAGTGTCTGTGGTGAAATGCACCCTGTCACACACAGAGTTTCTCAAAGAAGCGGTGATGTTGTGTGCGACATGCTGGTGGAGGGCAGGCACACCTTTCTTTGAGAAGTAGTGCCGACTGGGCATCTGGTACTGGGGCACTGCGACGGACATAAGGTCTCAAAAATCCTTTGTGTCCACCAGGCGGAAAGGCAGCATTTCTGTAGCCAAGAGCTTGCAGATGGTGAAATTCAACCTCTTAGCTTTCGCATGGCTAGAAGCAAATGGTATTTTACTTGTCCACATCTGAGGGACCGAGGGCTGGCTGTTGTGCTTAGACGTTGTTGAGAAGGGTGTCCCCGGCAAACTGCCGGTCTGTGAGGAAGATGCAGGCGGACATGTTAGGTTCCCTTGATCAAAAGGTGGTGCTATCGATGTCGGACAGCGCTGAACACCAGCTGGTGTTTCCACCTCCAAAGAAAATGATGACCTGCCAATCACGCTGGCTGTTGCGGGTAAAGAGATGGCAGGTCTTCGTCCCAAAACATGTGTGACTGCTGTCCCCCCAGTCACAGAGGATGAAGAGGCCGCGGATGCACAAGATATGGCAGACGGCGGTTGGCCCGGCCGGCTAGGCCGCATTGTAGCACAGTGAGCTTTCCACTGCAACTTATGCTTCATATCCATGTGCCGGTTCATGCATGAAGTACTCAAACTATGTATTTTTTGGCCTCTACTTAGCTTTTGCTGACAAATGTTACAGATAACACGAGTTGAGTCATCTTTATCGATCTGAAAAAATGCCCAGGCTATGCAAGGCTTACCACCCATGCGACCTGAAGAGCCACCACGACTTGTGGTGAGAGGCAGAGTTGTGTTTGAGGATGCAGCTGTTGACGTGCTTCCAGTACTACATCTCTATGCAGGAAGGCGCAACCTGACCTCGTCGTCACTAGCATCCTCCTCCACCTCCTCTGCTGACCTCATCTCTTGGCTGACTGTGGGTTGACAGTAAGTGGGATCTCCAACCTCGACATCATCACCATGTGTGTTATCACACCTGTCGTCCTCAGAGCCAACCTCTTCCTGCCCTGACAAAAAACTAAAGTTGTCGCTCCAATCAGGTATTTGAGTCTCATCATCATCTTCCTCATTGTCTCCACCAACAGGAGTTACAGTTTGGGAACGAGAGTCTACATTATGGTCAGAACCTTCTGCGTCTGGTCCTGGATCCGACTCATAAAGATTCTGGGCATCAGTGCAGGTCATTTCCTCGTCTGGATTCACAGAAGCTCTGGAGCCAACTTCTGATTCCCAGGCTATAGTATGAGTAAACAGCTCTGCAGACTCAACCATCTGTTCTACTCCATACTCAGACGGGCAGCTGGAGTCTTGGTAGCTGTGAGGAAGCAAGTGCGATTGGGGTGACACCTCTGAGGACTGGAATTTTTGTGATGTTGAAGTTGAGGTGGAGGAGAGCAAACTTAAATTAGCACTTAATATCCATTGAAGCACCTGCTGTTTTTGTGCCTCATCTGGAATTTGTAGCGATTGGCGTGGCCGTAAGAAAGGGATCTTATCCCATTGTCCGCTAAAAGAATTAGACATCTTAGTTTGGCTGGAATATGGTCTTTCTTCTGCAGATTTTACTGTTGCTTTAACACCTACCCCACAGACACAACCTTTTTTTCCCTTCCCAACACGCCTATTCCCCTTTCCACCAGCAGCATTTCCATTCTTTTTGGTGGTTAACTAATTCACAACTCTGGAGTTGTTTGCACAAAAGAAAAAATGGATGGGAACCGAGCAGAGCTGAGTGGCCAAACTGTGGTATTAGCCCAAAAGTATTGGCTGGGTTTCATGCAGATAAAAATGATACTGAATTTGCAACCTGGTGGAGGTTAGTATAGATGGACTAATAGAACAAGTCCCGCACACTGCTACAAGCCGAAATATTTTTTCAGAACTAGATGCAGATAAAAATTATATTAAATTTGCAACCTGATGGAGGTTAGTATAGATGGACTAATAGAACAAGTCCCACACACTGCTACAAGCTGAAATATTTTTTCAGAGCTAGAAGCAGAAAAGAATTATATTGAATTTGCAACCTGGTGGAGGTTAGTATAGATGGACTAATAGAACAAGTCCCACACACTGCTACAAGCCGAAATATTTTTTCAGAGCTAGATGCAGATAAAAATTATATTGAATTTGCAACCTGGTGGAGGGTAGTATAGATGGACTAATAGAACAAGTCCCACACACTGCTACAAGCCGAAATATTTTTTCAGAGCTAGATGCAGAAAAAAAATATATTGAATTTGCAACCTGGTGGAGGTTAGTATAGATGGACTAATAGAAAATGTCCCATACACTGCTACAAGCCGAAATATTTTTTCAGAGCTACATGCAGAAAAAAATTATATTGAATTTGCAACCTGGTGGAGGTTAGTATAGATGGACTAACAGAACAAGTCCCACACATTGCCTCAAGCCGAAATATTTTTTCAGAGCTAGATGCAGATAAAAATTATACTGAATTTGCAACCTGGTGGAGGTTAGTATAGATGGACCAATAGAACAAGTCCCACACACTGCTACAAGCCGAAATATTTTTTCAGAGCTAAATGCAGATAAAAATTATATTGAATTTGCAACCTGGTGGAGGTTAGTATAGATGGACTAATGGAAGAAGTCCCACAAACTGCTATAAGCCGAAATATTTTTTCAGAGCTAGATGCAGATAAAAATTATATTGAATTTGCAAACTGGTGGAGGTTAGTATAGATGGACTAATAGAACCAGTCCCACACACTGCTACAAGCTGAAATATTTTTTCAGAGCTAGATGCATAAAAAATTATATTGAATTTGCAACCTGATGGAGGTTAGTATAGATGTACTAATAGAATGATGCTATGCCCAAAAGGTTTTACTTCACCATGTGCAGTAAAAAAATTTGTATTCTATACACAGATGGTGTAGGTTGCAACACAGATAGGCTTCTCCACTGACTAACACAAACTGCAAGAGGACAAAAAGGATTTTCTTTGCTAGATTTAGCCAAATGCTGTGAAAAAAACTTGCACAGCACTGGCACAGACCTGCCTGGCAAAAAGTGATAGGAACTGATGTAACCTAGCCCTCAAAAGGACTGCAATTACAATTACTCTTTACTCCCAACCTATCTATTTAAGAGCACAGACCTGCCTGATAAAAGTTATAGGAACTGATGTAACCTAGTCCTGAAAAGGACTGCAATTACAATTAGTCTTTACTCCCAGCCTATCTATTTAAGATCACAGACCTGCCTGATAAAAGTCATAGGAAATGATGTAACCTAGTCCTTAAAAGGACTGCAATCACAACTATTCCCTACTCCCAAGCTATGTGTAGATTTGTGCGAAAATTGGCTTGAAATTAACAAAGTATAGCGCACACAGCAACAGCGGTGCCATCTAGCACGCAGCTACAGCAGTGAGAAAATTGTGGCGACGGGGAAAATGGCTGGGTCTTATAGGGCAAGGACATGTGACATACACTGCCAATGACACATGCCCTTGCTTGTGTGAAAAAAAGCTGTTCGCTCCGTGTGTGCGCTGCTGATAGGCTGACAGATTGCACCTCCCCACTGTAAATGCGGTAAAGAGAAAAAAAAATGGAGATCTTCATTATTTCTGCAGAGATCCATCCCCTGCCCCTCCCCCAGCCCCGCTATACACTCAAACTGCGTATTAACATGAATTTTCAGCATTACTGAGAAAAAATCCAGTTATGATTTTGGTGGACGAACAGTTATCAAACATAACCTCGAACAGCTGAATTTTTTTCAAATTGTTCGTGTTCGCCGAACGGCTCGAACACCGCCCAAAACAGCTCGAATTTGAGATTGGCGAACAGTTCGAGTCGAACACCGCTCATCTCTACTCGGGTCCCCTCCCTGCATGTTTGGCGAGCTTTAAAGTGCCAATCAACATACAGGGATTGTCTGCGAAACAGTGTAATGCGGCAGCCATGTTGGTTGTGGCATTACAGTGATTGGCTAGCTGCACAGCGTCATCAGGTCTATATCAGACTTGACGCTGACATGCTCGTCACAGTCACTCTGGAATCAGACTGTGCAGGGAGAGCTGCTACTGAACTAGGGAGAGATTTGCTTGTTTCAAGTTAGTGTGCGTATACCAGACTATATTAGAGAAACATATCCATCTCAACTAACAGTCCCTCTGAGGACTAATCAAGCTGCAGAGATATCAGTGCTAGGCAGGCTATATAGCAGACTGCAGAGCACATAGCAAGAGGGTCCATTCCAGTTCTGTCTGCTGGTGCTTTTACAGATATTTGTAGAAATAGCCCCAGGTATCAGGGGCTAGGAATATTTTTTTTTTATCTTAATCCTGATTATTTGCTTAAAAAGCAATCCATAGAACACCGTTTTTCTGTGCCATTTGCTTGTTGGCACTGCAGTATACAGCCAGTTCCTTTACATATTACAACTCTAAAAATCCAGCTATTTAAATTTGTGGTTTGTCCATCACATGGATCACATATTATTGCACTGAAAATATTTCCATTTCTGGCCTCCATTGAAATTGTGTTGCAGTGTGTCAGCGAACTTATTGACACAAGGTCGGCGCTGTTAAAAAAAGTTACCTACAGGCCAGCTATTTAAAACTGTGGTTTGTCCTTCACTTGGATCACATATAATTGCGCTGAAAATATTGCCATTTCTGGCCTCCATTGAATATTTTTTGCAGTGTGTCAGTGAACTTATTGACACGAGGTCGGCGCTGTTAAAAATAGTTACCAACAGACCAGCTATTTAAAACTGTGGTTTGTCCATCACACGGATCACATATTATTGTGCTGAAAATATTTCCATTTCTGGCCTCCATTGAAATTTTGTTTCAGTGTGTCAGTGAAGTTATTGACACCAGTTTTCTGTTAAAAATAGTTACCTACAGGCTAGCTATTTAAAACTGTTTTGTCCGTCACCCGGATCACATATAAGTTAGCTCCAAATTCAGCCATTTCTAGTGAGCATGGAAGATATTGTCCTCCATTTAAAATGGGCAAGGCACGTGGCATGGTACCGGGAACTGGACGTGATGGTGATGGTGCATGCAGAGGCCGAGGCCGTGGGCAAGCTTAAATTGTGCCATAACAAGCACCCACATCTTCTCGCTCGACCTTCCTCTCCCAATTAATAGGGGATCGCAGAACACCACTATTGAGCACAGAGTAGTGTGAAAAGGTTATTGGTTGCATAGCAAATAAGGGTTCCAGTCAGATAGCCATCACCACCACCACCATGTCTACCACACAGTCAAGTCTCAGTAGCCGTGAGTCAGGACTGCATATGTCTCACCCTGATCCTCCTTTCTCCCACCATGCCGAGTGCCCAGAGACAACTGATCCCACACTTGGACACTCCGAAGAGCTGTTCACTTTTCCATTTACAGATTCGGGCCTCTCGCCTGGTCCACTTGAAGCGGGACAAGAGGAGATCGCATGTAGCGATGACCAAATATTTGAGCAGCCAAGGTCATGCGAAGGAGATGGTGGGAAAATGTCACAAGAAGTGAACGATGATGAGACACAATTGCCAGAAAGTCAGGAGGAGGACCAGGGTGCGGAAGTGGAAGACGAGGTGGTGGATGATATAGTAATTAGTGTTGAGCCACCCCCGTAGTGTTCGGGTTCGGTTCGGTTCGTCGAACACCGGGATGTTCGAGGAACTGTTCGTCGAACTGTTCGTCGAACACCTTAGAACACCGTCGAACACCGTTAAAACCAATGGCAGGCAAACAAAAACACATAGAAACACATAGAAAGCAACTGCAAAGGTGTCCAAAAGCTGACAAACTGCTCAGAAGACACTCTCTTTAAAAAAGCCGGCCGGCAAATTCAGCAGCGGCATAAACCGGTACCCGACAATTTAGACAAGAAGGAATAGAGCATCACACATAGATTAGATAGATAGAAACATGTCAGTCACACATATAAGAAGCACAGTGACAGTGTTGGTTACTGCACTTGTCATTTAGTGTAAAGGATTTATTTAAAAAAATATTAGTGTTTTCATGCACCGTCTCTTTAAAAAAGCCGGCCGGCAATTCAGCATCTGTACCCGACAATTTAGAACAGAAAGAATAGAGCTTCACACATAGATTAGATGGATAGAAACATGTCAGTCACATATATAATAAGTACAGTGATAGTGTTGCTTACTGTACTTGTCATTTAGTGTAAAGGATTTATTTAAAAAAATAATAGTGTTTTCATGCACTGTCTCTTTAAAAAAGCCGGCCGTCAATTCAGCAGCGGTACCCGACAATTTAGAACAGAAAGATAGAGCATCACACATACATTAGATAGATAGAAACATGTCAGTCACATATATATGAAGTACAGTGATAGTGTTGGTTACTGTACTTGTCATTTAGTATTAAAATAAAGGATTTATTATTAAAAAAATTGGCGTGGGGTTCCCCTTAATTTTAGGCTCTAGCGGAGGTTAAGCAGACGGCTGGGGCAGATGTTTGAAGCCTGGGAAGGGGGTAATACCCACGGAGCTTCCCAGGCTACTAATATCAGCCCCCAGCTGAATACATAGCCTTTACTAGCTATTAAAATGGGGGACCCCCCAAAAAAAATGACGTGGGGTCCCCCCTAATTTAATAGCTAGCAAAGGCTAGGCAGACAGCTGGGGGCTGATATTAATAGCCCAGGAAGGGAGCCATGAATATTGGCCCCCTCCCAGGCTAGAAACACCAGCCGTCAGCCGCCCCAGAAATGGCGCATTCATAGGATGCGCCAATTCTGGCACTTAGCCTCGCTCTTCCACGCTGCCCTGGTGCGGTGGCAGGGGGTAATAGGGTTGGGGTTGATGTCAGCTTATAATGCCAGCTGACATCAAGCCCAGGTTAGTAATGGAGAGGCGTCTATAAGACACCCCCATTACTAACCCCATAGTCAAAGTTAAAAAAAACACAAACACCCAGAATAAAGTCCTTTAATTGAAATAAAGACACAATCCTTTATTGTTCTAAATTAAACCATACTTACCATCACGCCCATTCCAGCTGAAGCCAACGATCTCCTGAAATAAAAGAAAAATAATAAACCAACCTCATCCTTACCTTTCCATGGTTCCCACGACAGCTTCAGCTCTGCTACATCGAGATGACAGGCTGGACCGCAGCAGAACGCTGCCATCCAGCCTGTCATCCCGCAGACACTGAGAAGCGCAGGCTTGCTTGCGCTGCTCAGCGTCTCTCTGTGACGACATCCAGATGAGCCGAGTTCATGTCCAATGAACTCGGCTCACCTCATGCACATCACTGACAGCGTGGGAAAATTCTTACGCTGAAGCGCTGATTGCAGGAGAATTTTCCCACGCTGTCAGTGACGTGCAGGAGGTGAGCTGAGTTCATTGGACATGAGCTCACCTCATGCACATCGCTGACAGCGTGGGAGAATTCTCCTGCACTCAGCACTTCAGCGTGAGAATTTTCCCACGCTGTCAGTGACGTGCATGAGGTGAGCCGAGTTCATTGGACATGACCTCGGCTCATCTGGATGCAGTCACAGCGAGACAGTGAGGAGCGCAAGCATGCCTGCGCTTCTCAGTGTCTGCGGGATGACAGACTGGATGGCAGCGTTCTGCTGCGGTCCAGCCAGTCATCTCGATGTAGCAGAGCTGAAGCTGTCGTGGGAACCATGGAAAGGTAAGGATGAGGTTGGTTTATTATTTTTCTTTTATTGCAGGAGATCGTTGGCTTCAGCTGGAATGTGTGTGATGGTAAGTATGGTTTAATTTAGAACAATAAAGAATTGTGTCTTTATTTCAATTAAAGGACTTTATTCTGGGTGTTGTGTTTTTTTTAAATACTTTACTAGAAATTCATGGCGGTCATGTCTAATACTGGCGTGACCCCATGAATTTTGGGCTTGGGGCCAGCTGATAATACCAAGCTGGCCCTAACCCCTTTATTACCCAGTGAGCCACCGCACCAGGGCCCTGGATGAGTTGGGTACAGCGCCAGAAGATGGCGCTTCTATGAACGCGCCATTTTCCGGGGTGGCTGCGGACTGCAATTTGTAGCGGGGGGGGGCCCAGAAAGCTTGGGCCTCCCTGCGCTGCAGATTCCAGCCCCCAGCTGCCTAGTTGTACCTGGCTGGACACAAAAATAGGGCGAAGCCCCACGTACTTTTTTTTAATTATTTCATGAAATTCATGAAATAATTAAGAAAAAAAGGCCTTCCCTATATTGTTGTGTCCGGCCAGGTACAAATAGGCAGCTGGTGGTTGGGGGCAGCCCGTTCCTGCCTGCTGTACCTGGCTGGACACAAATATAGTGCGAAGCCCCACTTCAATTTTTTTTAATTATTTCATGAAATTCATGAAATAATTAAGAAAAAAAGGGCTTCCCTATATTGTTGTGTCCGGCCAGGTACAAATAGGCAGCTGGTGCATGGGGGCAGCCCGTTCCTGCCTGCTGTACCTGGCTGGACACAAATATAGTGCGAAGCCCCACTTCAATTTTTTTTAATTATTTCATGAAATTCATGAAATAATTAAGAAAAAAAGGGCTTCCCTATATTGTTGTGTCCGGCCAGGTACAAATAGGCAGCTGGTGGATGGGGGCAGCCCGTTCCTGCCTGCTGTACCTGGCTGGACACAAATATAGTGCGAAGCCCCACTTCAATTTTTTTAAATTATTTCAGGAAATTCATGAAATAATTTAAAAAAAATTGACGTGGGGCTTCGCCCTGTTTTTGTGTCCAGCCAGGTACAACTAGGCAGCTGGGGACTGGAATCCGCAGCGCAGGGAGGCCCAAGCTTTCTGGGCCACCCCCGCTGCAAATTGCAGTCCGCAGCCACCCCGGAAAATGGCGCGTTCATAGAAGCGCCATCTTCTGGCGCTGTACCCAACTCATCCAGGGCCCTGATGCGGTGGCTCACTGGGTAATAAAAGGGTTAGGGCCAGCTTGGCATTATCAGCTGGCCCTAAGCCCGAAATTCATGGGGTCACGCCAATATTAGACATGACCACCATGAATTTCTAGTAAAGTATTTAAAAAAAACACAACACCCAGAAAAAAGTCCTTTAATTGAAATAAACACACAATTCTTTATTGTTCTAAATTAAACCATACTTACCATCACGCCCATTCCAGCTGAAGCCAACGATCTCCTGAAATAAAAGAAAAATAATAAAGCAACCTCATCCTTACCTTTCCATGGTTCCCATGACAGCTTCAGCTCTGCTACATCGAGATGACAGGCTGGACCGCAGCAGAACGCTGCCATCCAGCCTGTCATCCCGCAGACACTGAGAAGCGCAGGCTTGCTTGCGCTCCACAGTGTCTCTCTGTGAGGGCATCCAGATGAGCCGAGTTAATGTCCAATGAACTCGGCTCACCTCATGCACGTCACTGACAGCGTGGGAAAATTCTCCTGCACTCAGCGCTTCAGCGTGGGAGAATTCTCACACTGAAACGCTGAGTGCAGGAGAATTCTCCCACGCTGTCAGTGACGTGCAGGAGGTGAGCTGAGTTCATTGGACATGAGCTCACCTTATGCACGTCACTGACAGCGTGGGAAAATTCTCCTGCACTCAGCGCTTCAGCGGGAGAATTCTCACGCTGAAGCGCTGAGTGCAGGAGAATTCTCCCACGCTGTCAGTGACGTGCAGGAGGTGAGCTGAGTTCATTGGACATGAGCTCACCATATGCATGTCACTGACAGCGTGGGAGAATTCTCCTACACTCACCGCTTCAGCTTGAGAATTTTCCCACGCTGTCAGTGACGTGCATGAGGTGAGCCGAGTTCATTGGACATGAACTCGGCTCATCTGGATGTCGTCACAGAGAGACGCTGAGCAGCGCAAGCAAGCCTGCGCTTCTCAGTGTCTGCGGGATGAGAGGCTGGATGGCAGCGTTCTGCTGCGGTCCAGCCTGTCATCTCGATGTAGCAGAGCTGAAGCTGTCGTGGGAACCATGGAAAGGTAAGGATGAGGTTGCTTTATTATTTTTCTTTTATTGCAGGAGATCGTTGGCTTCAGCTGGAATGGGCGTGACGGTAAGTATGGTTTAATTTAGAACAATAAAGGATTGTGTCTTTATTTCAATTAAAGGACTTTATTCTGGGTGTTTGTGTTTTTTTTAACTTTGACTATGGGGTTAGTAATGGGGGTGTCTTATAGACGCCTCTCCATTACTAACCTGGGCTTGATGTCAGCTGGCATTATAAGCTGACATCAACCCCAACCCTATTACCCCCTGCCACCGCACCAGGGCAGCGTGGAAGAGCGAGGCTAAGTGCCAGAATTGACGCATCCTATGAATGCGCCATTTCTGGGGCGGCTGACGGCTGGTGTTTCTAGCCTGGGAGGGGGCCAATATTCATGGCTCCCTTCCTGGGCTATTAATATCAGCCCCCAGCTGTCTGCCTAGCCTTTGCTAGCTATTAAATTAGGGGGGACCCCACGTCATTTTTTTTGGGGGGTCCCCCATTTTAATAGCTAGTAAAGGCTATGTATTCAGCTGGGGGCTGATATTAGTAGCCTGGGAAGCTCCGTGGGTATTACCCCCTTCCCAGGCTTCAAACATCTGCCCCAGCCGTCTGCTTAACCTCCGCTAGAGCCTAAAATTAAGGGGAACCCCACGCCAATTTTTTTAATAATAAATCCTTTATTTTAATACTAAATGACAAGTACAGTAACCAACACTATCACTGTACTTCATATATATGTGACTGACATGTTTCTATCTATCTAATCTATGTGTGAAGCTCTATTCTGTCTGTTATAAATTGTCGGGTACCGCTGCTGAATTGCCGGCCGGCTTTTTTAAAGAGACGGTGCATGAAAACACTATTATTTTTTTTGATAAATCCTTTACGCTAAATGACAAGTACAGTAAGCAACACTGTCACTGTACTTCGTATATATGTGGCTGACATGTTTCTATCTATCTAATCTATGTATGATGCTCTATTCTGTCTGTTATAAATTGTCGGGTACCGCTGCTGAATTGCCGGCCGGCTTTTTTTAAAGAGACAGTGCATGAAAACACTATTATTTTTTTAAATAAATCCTTTACACTAAATGACAAGTACAGTAATCAACACTGTCACTGCACTTCTTATATATGTGACTGACATGTTTCTATCTATCTAATCTATGTGTGATTCTCTATTCCTTCTATTCTAAATTGTCGAGTACCGCTGCTGAATTGCTGGCCGGCTTTTTTAAAGAGACGGTGCATGAAAACACTATTATTTTTTTTGATAAATCCTTTACGCTAAATGACAAGTACAGTAAGCAGCACTTTCACTGTACTTCGTATATATGTGGCTGACATGTTTATATCTATCTAATCTATGTGTGAAGCTCTATTCTTTCGGTTCTAAATTGTCGGGTACAGGTGTATGCCGCTGCTGAATTGCCGGCTTTTCATGTTTCACTGTTGGCACTGTTCCCATCGATTTGGGCAATCACTGTAATGCCACAACCACCATGGCTGTGGCATTACATTGAGTGGCAGACAATCCCTGCATGATTGGTGCTCTAAATAGTGCCAGACATGCAGGACACGCTTTTGGTGCACGAACAGTTATCGAACATAACCTCGAACAGCCGAATTTTTTGCAAATCGTTCGGGTTCGTCGAACAACTCGAACACCGCCCAAAACAGCTCGAATTTGAGATTGGCGAACAGTTCTAGTCGAACACCGCTCATCTCTAATAGTAATTGACCCAATGTGGCAGGAGGACATGCAGAGAGAAAAGCAGCACACAGGGGGAGGGAGGGAGAGCACCCCAACAGGCAGGATGAAGCAGTGTGTTGGCTTCAGTCAGAATTAGGGCAACCATTCCCTGTAACACCAACACGATGGAAGTTGCCAGTACAACTGTTAGGTTTTCCCGAGACTGGTTGTTTTTTAAAGACTCTGCCAATATCTCCAAAAAAGCCATTTGCACCACCTGCCAGGCCAGCATCAGCAGGGGTAGCAAAACTATGAGCCTGACCACCATCAGCATGATCAGGCACATGGCAGCAAAGCACCCGACTTTGTGGGCCGAACCCCAGGGTCCAGGAACGGTATCTGGGGGTGACACCACTGCTTCTTCCGCTGTTGTGTGTGCAAGCCAATCCCATGTACATAGTGCATGCGAAGATGCCTCCTGCCCTACACCTGTCGTTGAACACTCTCAACTTGCACCATCAGCAAGCACGTCCTTGTCTCAGTGCAGCGTTAAGTTGTCCATACCCCAGGCCTTGGAACGCAAGCGCAAATGTGCAGCCAACTCCGCACAGGCAACACTACTAAATTCCCACATTTCCCGACTGCTTGCGTGCTAAATGTTGCCTTTTAGGCTTGTGGAGATGAAAGCTTTCCGCAACCTGATGGCGGCGGCCGTCCCTCGGTACTCGGCACTAGTGTTGAGCCACCCCCGTAGTGTTCGGGTTCGGTTCGGTTCGTGGAACACCGGGATGTTCGAGGAACTGTTCGTCGAACTGTTCGTCGAACACCTTAGAACACCGTCGAACACCGTTAAAACCAATGGCAGGCAAACAAAAACACATAGAAACACATAGAAAACACCTGCAAAGGTGTCCAAAAGCTGACAAACTGCTCAGAAGACACTCTCTTTAAAAAAGCCGGCCGGCAAATTCAGCAGCGGCATACACCGGTACCCGACAATTTAGACAAGAAGGAATAGAGCATCACACATAGATTAGATAGATAGAAACATGTCAGTCACACATATAAGAAGCACAGTGACAGTGTTGGTTACTGCACTTGTCATTTAGTGTAAAGGATTTATTAAAAAAAATATTAGTGTTTTCATGCACCGTCTCTTTAAAAAAGCCGGCCGGCAATTCAGCATCTGTACCCAACAATTTATAACAGACAGAATAGAGCATCACACATAGATTAGATAGATAGAAACATGTCAGTCACATATATATGAAGTACAGTGACAGTGTTGCTTACTGTACTTGTCATTTAGTGTAAAGGATTTATTTAAAAAAATAATAGTGTTTTCATGCACTGTCTCTTTAAAAAAGCCGGCCGGCAATTCAGCAGCGGTACCCGACAATTTAGAACAGAAAGATAGAGCATCACACATAGATTAGATAGATAGAAACATGTCAGTCACATATATATGAAGTACAGTGATAGTGTTGGTTACTGTACTTGTCATTTAGTATTAAAATAAAGGATTTATTATTAAAAAAATTGGCGTGGGGTTCCCCTTAATTTTAGGCTCTAGCGGCGGTTAAGCAGACGGCTGGGGCAGATGTTTGAAGCCTGGGAAGGGGGTAATACCCACGGAGCTTCCCAGGCTACTAATATCAGCCTCCAGCTGAATACATAGCCTTTACTAGCTATTAAAATGGGGGACCCCCCCAAAAAAATGACGTGGGTCCCCCCTAATTTAATAGCTAGCAAAGGCTAGGCAGACAGCTGGGGGCTGATATTAATAGCCCAGGAAGGGAGCCATGAATATTGGCCCCCTCCCAGGCTAGAAACACCAGCCGTCAGCCGCCCCAGAAATGGCGCATTCATAGGATGCGCCAATTCTGGCACTTAGCCTCGCTCTTCCACGCTGCCCTGGTGCGGTGGCAGGGGGTAATAGGGTTGGGGTTGATGTCAGCTTATAATGCCAGCTGACATCAAGCCCAGGTTAGTAATGGAGAGGCGTCTATAAGACACCCCCATTACTAACCCCATAGTCAAAGTTAAAAAAAACACAAACACCCAGAATAAAGTCCTTTAATTGAAATAAAGACACAATCCTTTATTGTTCTAAATTAAACCATACTTACCATCACGCCCATTCCAGCTGAAGCCAACGATCTCCTGCAATAAAAGAAAAATAATAAAGCAACCTCATCCTTACCTTTCCATGGTTCCCACGACAGCTTCAGCTCTGCTACATCGAGATGACAGGCTGGACCGCAGCAGAACGCTGCCATCCAGCCTGTCATCCCGCAGACACTGAGAAGCGCAGGCTTGCTTGCGCTGCTCAGCGTCTCTCTGTGACGACATCCAGATGAGCCGAGTTCATGTCCAATGAACTCGGCTCACCTCATGCACGTCACTGACAGCGTGGGAAAATTCTCACGCTGAAGCGCTGATTGCAGGAGAATTTTCCCACGCTGTCAGTGACGTGCAGGAGGTGAGCTGAGTTCATTGGACATGAGCTCACCTCATGCACATCACTGACAGCGTGGGAGTATTCTCCTGCACTCAGCACTTCAGCGTGAGAATTTTCCCACGCTGTCAGTGACGTGCATGAGGTGAGCCGAGTTCATTGGACATGACCTCGGCTCATCTGGATGCCGTCACAGCGAGACAGTGAGGAGCGCAAGCATGCCTGCGCTTCTCAGTGTCTGCGGGATGACAGACTGGATGGCAGCGTTCTGCTGCGGTCCAGCCAGTCATCTCGATGTAGCAGAGCTGAAGCTGTCGTGGGAACCATGGAAAGGTAAGGATGAGGTTGCTTTATTATTTTTCTTTTATTGCAGGAGATCGTTGGCTTCAGCTGGAATGGGTGTGATGGTAAGTATGGTTTAATTTAGAACAATAAAGAATTGTGTCTTTATTTCAATTAAAGGACTTTATTCTGGGTGTTGTGTTTTTTTTAAATACTTTACTAGAAATTCATGGTGGTCATGTCTAATACTGGCGTGACCCCATGAATTTTGGGCTTGGGGCCAGCTGATAATACCAAGCTGGCCCTAACCCCTTTATTACCCAGTGAGCCACCGCACCAGGGCCCTGGATGAGTTGGGTACAGCGCCAGAAGATGGCGCTTCTATGAACGCGCCATTTTCCGGGGTGGCTGCGGACTGCAATTTGTAGCGGGGGGGGGGCCCAGAAAGCTTGGGCCTCCCTGCGCTGCAGATTCCAGCCCCCAGCTGCCTAGTTGTACCTGGCTGGACACAAAAATAGGGCGAAGCCCCACGTACTTTTTTTTTAATTATTTCATGAAATTCATGAAATAATTAAGAAAAAAAGGCCTTCCCTATATTGTTGTGTCCGGCCAGGTACAAATAGGCAGCTGGTGGATGGGGGCAGCCCGTTCCTGCCTGCTGTACCTGGCTGGACACAAATATAGTGCGAAGCCCCACTTCATTTTTTTTAAATTATTTCATGAAATTCATGAAATAATTAAGAAAAAAAGGGCTTCCCTATATTGTTGTGTCCGGCCAGGTACAAATAGGCAGCTGGTGGATGGGGGCAGCCCGTTCCTGCCTGCTGTACCTGGCTGGACACAAATATAGTGCGAAGCCCCACTTCAATTTTTTTTAATTATTTCTTGAAATTCATGAAATAATTAAGAAAAAAAGGGCTTCCCTATATTGTTGTGTCCGGCCAGGTACAAATAGGCAGCTGGTGGATGGGGGCAGCCCGTTCCTGCCTGCTGTACCTGGCTGGACACAAATATAGTGCGAAGCCCCACTTCAATTTTTTTTAATTATTTCATGAAATAATTAAGAAAAAAAGGGCTTCCCTGTATTGTTGTGTCCGGCCAGGTACAAATAGGCAGCTGGTGGATGGGGGCAGCCCGTTCCTGCCTGCTGTACCTGGCTGGACACAAATATAGTGCGAAGCCCCACTTCAATTTTTTTAAATTATTTCAGGAAATTCATGAAATAATTTAAAAAAAATTGACGTGGGGCTTCGCACTATATTTGTGTCCAGCCAGGTACAGCAGGCAGGAACGGGCTGCCCCCAACCACCAGCTGCCTATTTGTACCTGGCCGGACACAACAATATAGGGAAGCCCTTTTTTTCTTAATTATTTCATGAAATAATTTAAAGAAAATTGACGTGGGGCTTCGCCCTGTTTTTGTGTCCAGCCAGGTACAACTAGGCAGCTGGGGGCTGGAATCCGCAGCGCAGGGAGGCCCAAGCTTTCTGGGCCACCCCCGCTGCAAATTGCAGTCCGCAGCCACCCCGGAAAATGGCGCGTTCATAGAAGCGCCATCTTCTGGCGCTGTACCCAACTCATCCAGGGCCCTGATGCGGTGGCTCACTGGGTAATAAAGGGGTTAGGGCCAGCTTGGCATTATCAGCTGGCCCTAAGCCCGAAATTCATGGGGTCACGCCAATATTAGACATGACCACCATGAATTTCTAGTAAAGTATTTAAAAAAAACACAACACCCAGAAAAAAGTCCTTTAATTGAAATAAACACACAATTCTTTATTGTTCTAAATTAAACCATACTTACCATCACGCCCATTCCAGCTGAAGCCAACGATCTCCTGAAATAAAAGAAAAATAATAAAGCAACATCATCCTTACCTTTCCATGGTTCCCATGACAGCTTCAGCTCTGCTACATCGAGATGACAGGCTGGACCGCAGCAGAACGCTGCCATCCTGCCTGTCATCCCGCAGACACTGAGAAGCGCAGGCTTGCTTGCGCTCCACAGTGTCTCTCTGTGAGGGCATCCAGATGAGCCGAGTTAATGTCCAATGAACTCGGCTCACCTCATGCACGTCACTGACAGCGTGGGAAAATTCTCCTGCACTCACCGCTTCAGCGTGGGAGAATTCTCACACTGAAGCGCTGAGTGCAGGAGAATTCTCCCACGCTGTCAGTGACGTGCAGGAGGTGAGCTGAGTTCATTGGACATGAGCTCACCTTATGCACGTCACTGACAGCGTGGGAAAATTCTCCTGCACTCAGCGCTTCAGCGTGAGAATTCTCCCGCTGAAGCGCTGAGTGCAGGAGAATTCTCCCACGCTGTCAGTGACGTGCAGGAGGTGAGCTGAGTTCATTGGACATGAGCTCACCTTATGCACGTCACTGACAGCGTGGGAGAATTCTCCTGCACTCAGCGCTTCAGCGGGAGAATTCTCACGCTGAAGCGCTGAGTGCAGGAGAATTTTCCCACGCTGTCAGTGACGTGCATGAGGTGAGCCGAGTTCATTGGACATGAACTCGGCTCATCTGGATGTCGTCACAGAGAGACGCTGAGCAGCGCAAGTAAGCCTGCGCTTCTCAGTGTCTGCGGGATGAGAAGCTGGATGGCAGCGTTCTGCTGCGGTCCAGCCTGTCATCTCGATGTAGCAGAGCTGAAGCTGTCGTGGGAACCATGGAAAGGTAAGGATGAGGTTGCTTTATTATTTTTCTTTTATTGCAGGAGATCGTTGGCTTCAGCTGGAATGGGCGTGACGGTAAGTATGGTTTAATTTAGAACAATAAAGGATTGTGTCTTTATTTCAATTAAAGGACTTTATTCTGGGTGTTTGTGTTTTTTTTAACTTTGACTATGGGGTTAGTAATGGGGGTGTCTTATAGACGCCTCTCCATTACTAACCTGGGCTTGATGTCAGCTGGCATTATAAGCTGACATCAACCCCAACCCTATTACCCCCTGCCACCGCACCAGGGCAGCGTGGAAGAGCGAGGCTAAGTGCCAGAATTGGCGCATCCTATGAATGCGCCATTTCTGGGGCGGCTGACGGCTGGTGTTTCTAGCCTGGGAGGGGGCCAATATTCATGGCTCCCTTCCTGGGCTATTAATATCAGCCCCCAGCTGTCTGCCTAGCCTTTGCTAGCTATTAAATTAGGGGGGACCCCACGTCATTTTTTTTGGGGGGTCCCCCATTTTAATAGCTAGTAAAGGCTATGTATTCAGCTGGGGGCTGATATTAGTAGCCTGGGAAGCTCCGTGGGTATTACCCCCTTCCCAGGCTTCAAACATCTGCCCCAGCCGTCTGCTTAACCTCCGCTAGAGCCTAAAATTAAGGGGAACCCCACGCCAATTTTTTTAATAATAAATCCTTTATTTTAATACTAAATGACAAGTACAGTAACCAACACTATCACTGTACTTCATATATATGTGACTGACATGTTTCTATCTATCTAATCTATGTGTGAAGCTCTATTCTGTCTGTTATAAATTGTCGGGTACAGATGCTGAATTGCCGGCCGGCGTTTTTAAAGAGACAGTGCATGAAAACACTATTATTTTTTTTGATAAATCCTTTACGCTAAATGACAAGTACAGTAAGCAACACTGTCACTGTACTTCGTATATATGTGGCTGACATGTTTCTATCTATCTAATCTATGTATGATGCTCTATTCTGTCTGTTATAAATTGTCGGGTACCGCTGCTGAAGTGCCGGCCGGCTTTTTTAAAGAGACGGTGCATGAAAACACTATTATTTTTTTTGATAAATCCTTTACGCTAAATGACAAGTACAGTAAGCAACACTGTCACTGTACTTCGTATATATGTGGCTGACATGTTTATATCTATCTAATCTATGTGTGAAGCTCTATTCTTTCGGTTCTAAATTGTCGGGTACCGGTGTATGCCGCTGCTGAATTGCCGGCTTTTCATGTTTCACTGTGAGCACTGTTCCCATCGATTTGGGCAATCACTGTAATGCCACAATCACCATGGCTGTGGCATTACAGTGAGTGGCAGACAATCCCTGCATGATTGGTGCTCTAAATAGCGCCAGACATGCAGGACACGCTTTTGGTGCACGAACAGTTATCGAACATAACCTCGAACAGCCGAATTTTTTGCAAATCGTTCGGGTTCGTCGAACAACTCGAACACCGCCCAAAACAGCTCGAATTTGAGATTGGCGAACAGTTCTAGTCGAACACCGCTCATCTCTACTCGGCACCCAGCCGCCACTATTTCTCCAGGTGTGCCGTCCCCGCATTACACAAGCACGAGTCCCACAACTTTAGTCTTGCCCTCAACAATCCAGTTACAGGGAAAGTCCACCTAACCACGGACACGTGGATAAGTGCTTGAGGGCAGGGATGATACATCTTGCTGACGGCACACTGGGTTAACATAGTGGAAGATGGGACCCAGTCGGACCTTGGGACGGAACACATCCTCCCGACACCGAGGATTGCGGGCCCTAGGTCAATCAGAATTGCCCCGACAGTCTACAGCTCCTGCACCTCATCCTCCTCAAGCCTCCTCCTCCTCCTCAGCCTCCATCTCCAAAATGACCACATCAGTCACAAGCTGAAAGCACTGCAGCACTGCCTCAGCCAAGCGGCAACAGCTATGCTGAACTAATATGCTTAGGTGACAAATCGCACAATGCTGAAGAGTTGTGGACAGATCAGAAAGAGCAGGCAGATCTGTGGCTGACACCGCTGAACCTACAGCCAGGCATGGTCATGTGTGACAATGGCCAGAACCTGGTGACTGCTCTGAGGCGAGCTCACACATGTACCATCCCTGGCCCATGTGCTAAACCTCGTGGTTCAGCGGTTACTCAAAACCTACCCGATGCTGCCGGATCTGCTTGTCAAAATATGCCGCCTGTGTGCTCATATTAGAAAATCAGCTACAGCTTCCCCAGCCCTTGCAGTTCTTCAAGAGCGTTTGCAGCTTCCGGCTCACAGAATGGTGTGTGATATCCCCACTCGTTGGAACTCTACACTGCAGACGTTGGGAAGGATTTGTGAGCAGAAGAGGGCAGTTGTTGAGTACCAGCATCAACCAGGCAGTCGGTATTCAGTTCAGACTCCACACAAAAGACCTCAGGAGTGGACATGGATGTCAGACATACAGTATGTACTATCCTCCAAAACTTTGAGGACACCACCAAGATGGTGAGCGACGATGACGTCATAATTAGTGTCACCATTCCACTTCTCTGTCTTCTGAAATGCTCTCTGCTCACAATCAAATAGGATGCATTGCAGGCGGAGCACGATGAGATAGAGCAACAAACCATACAGGGTGATTACACACATCCCAGCCTCATCTCATCCCAACATGGATTGGGTGACAATCAGGAAGAGGAGGAGGAAGAAGAACAGGAGCTAGTTTCATGCGCTATAGACGGTGCTACCTGCACAACTGTCATACCGTCTGCTCAGCATGGATGGCCTGAGGACAAGGGGGAGGAGGAGGAGAGCATGGTCAGTCATCCTCTTGGTGAGGACACGGAAGTCTTGCCTGTTAGATGTTTGGCACGCATGGCTGAGTTTATGTTGTGCTGCCTTTCTCGTGACCATCGCGTTCTCAAAATTTTGGGTGACAGTCATTACTGATAGGTGACACTTCTGGACCCACGCTACAAGGAGAACTTTATATAATTTATTCCTGGGGCGGACAGGTCTACAAAAATGGGGCAGTACCAGAAGGCTCTTGTTGCGGATCTATTAAAAAAATACCTATCTGAAAACGCTGTTGGCAGAGGTCAAAGTTCGTTGGACAACCAAGAAGTACAGACGAGAGAGACACAACTCCATTCCAGCAGAGGCAGGGGAACACTGTCAAAGTTCTGGGAGAGTTTTCTCAGCCCCTCCAATCGCATAGGCCCTGAGGCAGGGGTATTCTCACAAGGAGTGCAAAGTTTGGGAAAATGCTGAGGGAGTACCTTGCCGATCGTACCAACGTCCTCCGTCATTCCTCTGTACCTTATAATTATTGGGTATCCAAGCTGAACAAGTGGAATGAACTGGCTCGCTATGCCTTGGAGGTCCTTGCCTAACCAGCCGCTAGCGTTTTATCAGAGCGGGTTTTTAGTACCGCTGGTGGAATTATAACTGATAAGCCCATCCGTCTTCAACTGAAAATGCTGACAAGCTGACTCTTTTAAAAATGAACAAGGGCTGGATTGGGCTAGACTTCTCAACACCACCGAATGATAGCAGCATAACATAAACTCAAATCCAGTGTCTTTTTTGGGAAGTGTATTCCCATGCACCTTTTCACACCCACACATGGGTATACGCTTCCTGATTTTGGCTATTTGCTCTTGTCCTCCTCCTTTTCCTCATTCTCATCCTCTATCACCAGGATGACGTGGTCCTTGATGCAACACCCACATAATTTTTTTAAAGGGTGTTTATGATGCCCGTAAAAAAAATTTTTTATACAGTATGTTCATGTATAACCCACGGGGGTAAATGTTAGTCAGCCCATACACTTAGTGCATGGGCATTACAAGTATAGGAGACCCACTCCTTTCTAATGGGAACATTTTTTATGAGGCCCTCTTCCACGTTTTTTCCAAGGTGCATCGGAGTACCTCCCAATTTTTGGCAGCCTTTGCATTCACTGCATAGGCCAACACTTTGGGAGACCCACTTCCTAATAATGGGAACATTTTTTCATGATGCCCTCTACGTCTCTTCCAAGGGGCATTGGAGTGCCTCCCAATTTTTTTTTCAGCCCTTTCATTCACTGCATAGGCCAACACTATGGGAGACACACTTCCTAATAAAGGGAACATTTTTTCATAAGGCCCTCTACATCTTTTCCAAGGGGCATTGGAGTGTCTCCCAATTTTTGGCAACCCTTGCATTCACTGTATAGGCCAACACTATAGGAGACTCACTTCCTAATAATGGGAACATTTATTCATGAGGCCCTCTACGTTTTTTCCAAGGTGCATTGGAGTGCCTCCCAATTTTTGGCAGCCCTTACATTCACGGCATAGGCCAACACTATGGTAGACCCACTTCCTAATAATGGGAACATTGTTTTCAGGAGACCCTCTGACCTCTACGTCTCTTCCAAGAAGCATTGGAGTGCCTCCTAATTTTTTTTTCAGCCCTTGCATTCACTGCATAGACTAACACTATGGGATACCCACTTCCTAATAATGGGAACATTATTTTCAGGAGGCCCTCTGACCTCCACATCTCTTCCAAGGGGCATTGGAGTGCCTCCAAATTTTTGGCAACCCTTTCAATCACTGCATAGGCCAACACAATGTGTGACCCTATTTCTAATAATGAGAACATTTTTTTTCAGGAGGCCCTCCTCTACGCCTCTTTCAAGGGGCATTGGAGTAGGTCCAATTTTTTGGCAGAGCTTGCATTCACTGCATAGGCAAACAGTATGGGAGACCAACTTCCTAATAATGGGAACATTGTTTTCAGGAGGCCCTCCTCTAAGTCTCTTCAAAAGGGTATTGGGGTGCATCCAAATTTTCAAAGGGGTTTTGGGGTGCGTCCAAATTTAGGGCAGCCCTGCCACTCAATGCATACGCAATAACAGTATAGGACACCCACACTTTAGTAATGGGAACAACAAAGCATAGCCGGCTGATGGCTTTCTAACAATAATGAGGGCCGACTGCTGACTAGAGATGAGCGGTGTTCGACTCAAACTGTTCGCCAATCTCAAATTCGAGCTGTTTTGGGCGGTGTTCGAACCGTTCGGCGAACACTAACGATTTGAAAAAAATTCGGCTGTTCGAGGTTATGTTTGAAAACTGCTCATGCACCAAAATCATAGCTGGATTTTTTCTCAGTAATGCTGAAAATTAATGTTAATTCGCAGTTTGCGTGTACAGCGGGGCGGGGGAAGGGGGCAGGGGATGGATCTCTGCAGAAATAATGAAGATCTCCATTTTTTTTTCTCTTTCCTGCATTTTCAGTGGGGAGGTGCAATCTGTCAGCCTATCAGCAGCGCACACACGGAGCGAACAGCTTTTTTTCACACAAGCAAGGGCATGTGTCATTGGCAGTGTATGTCACATGTCCTTGCCCTATAAGACCCAGCCATTTTCCCCGTTGCCACAATTTTCTCACTGCTGCAGCTGCGTGTTAGATGGCACCGCTGTTGCTGTGTGCGCTATACTTTATTAATTTCAAGCCAATTTTCGCACAAATCTACAGATAGCTTGGGAGTAGGGAATAGTTGTGATTGCAGTACTTTAAAGGACTAGGTTACATCATTTCCTACGACTTTTATCAGGCAGGTCTGTGCTCTTAAATAGATAGGTTGGGAGTAAAGACTAATTGTAATTGCAGTCCTTTTCAGGGCTATGTTACATAAGTTCCTATCACTTTTTGCCAGGTAGGTCTGTGCCAGTGATGTGCAAGTTTTTTCACAGCATTTGGTTAAATCTAGTAAAGCAAATCCTTTTTGTCCTCTTGCAGTGTGTGTTAGTCAGTGGAGAAGCCTTTCTGTGTTGCAATCTACACCACCTGTGTATAGAATACAAATTTTTTTACTGCACCTAGTGAAGTCTTTTGGGCATAGCATCATTCTATTAGTCCATCTATACTAACCTCCATCAGGTTGCAAATTCAATATAATTTTTTTCTGCATCTAGCTCTGAAAAAATATTTCGGCTTTTAGCAGTGTGTGGGAATTGTTCTATTAGTCCATCTATACTAACCTTCATCAGGTTGCAAATTCAATATAATTTTTTTCTGCATCTAGCTCTGAAAAACTACTTTGGCTTCTAGCAGTGTGTGGGACTTGTTCTATTAGTCCATCTATACTAACCTCCATCAGGTTGCAAATTCAATATAATTTTTTTCTGCATCTAGCTCTGAAAAAATATTTTGTCTTGTAGCAGTGTGTGGGACTTGTTCTATTAGTCCATCTATGCTTACATCCGTCAGGTTGCAAATTCAATATAATTCTTTTCTGCATCTAGCTCTGAAAAAATATTTTGGCTTCTAGCAGTGTGTGGGACTTGTTCTATTAGTCCATCTATGCTAACCTCCATCAGGTTGCAAATTCAATATAATTTTTTTCTGCATCTAGCTCTGAAAAACTATTTCGGCTTGTAGCAGAGTGTGGGACTTGTTCTATTAGTCCATCTATACTAACCTCCATCAGGTTGCAAATTCAATATAATCTTTTTCTGCATCTAGCTCTGAAAAACTATTTCGGCTTGTAGCAGTGTGTGGGACTTGTTCTATTAGTCCATCTATTCTAACCTCCACCAGGTTGCAAATTCAATATAATTTTTTTCTGCATCTAGCTCTGAAAAACTATTTTGGCTTCTAGCAGTGTGTGGGACTTGTTCTATTTGTCCATCTATACTAACCTCCATCAGGTTGCAAATTCAATATAATTTTTTTCTGCATCTAGCTCTGAAATACTATTTCGGCTTGTAGCAGTGTGTGGGACTTGTTCTATTAGTCAATCTATATTAACCTCCACCAGGTTGCAAATTCAATAAATTTTTTTTCTGCATCTAACTCTGAAAAAATATTTCGGCTTCTAGCAGTGTGTGGGACTTGTTCTATTAGTCCATCTATACTTACATCCATCAGGATGCAAATTCAATATAATTCTTTTCTGCATCTAGCTCTGAAAAAATATTCCGGCTTCTAGCAGTGTGTTGGACTTATTCTATTAGTCCATCTATACTAACCTCCATCAGGTTGCAAATTCAATACAATTTTTTTCTGCATCTAGCTCTAAAAAAATATTTCGGCTTCTAGCAGTGTGTGGGACTTGTTCTATTAGTCCATCTATACTAACCTCCATCAGGTTGCAAATTGAATATAATTTTTTCTGCATCTAGCTCTGAAAAATTATTTCGGCTTCTAGCAGTGTGTGGGACTTGTTCTATTAGTCCATCTATATTAACCTCCACCAGGTGGCAAATTCAATATAATTTTTTTCTGCATCTAGCTCTGAAAAAATATTTTGGCTTCTAGCAGTGTGTGGGACTGGTTCTATTAGTCCATCTATACTATCCTCCATCAGGTTGCAAATTCAATATAATTTTTTTCTGCAACAAGCTTTTGAAAACTATTTCGGCTTGTAGCAGTGTGTGGGACTTGTTCTATTAGTCCATCTATACTAACCTCCATCTGGTTGCAAATTCAATATAATTTTTTTCTGCATCTAGCTCTGAAAAAATATTTCGGCTTCTAGCAGTGTGTGGGACTTGTTCTATTAGTCCATCTCTACTAACCTCCATCAGGTTGCAAATTCAATATAGTTCTTTAATGCATCTAGCTCTTAAAAAATATTTCCGCTTCTAGCAGTGTGTGAGACTTGTTCTATTAGTCCATCTATATTAACCTCCATCAGGTTGCAAGTTCAATATAATTTTTTTCTGCATCTAGCTCTGAAAAAATATTTCAGCTTCTAGCAGTGTGTGGGACTTGTTCTATTAGTCCATCTATACTAACCTCCATCAGGTTGCAAATTAAATATAATTTTTTTCTGCATCTAACTCTGAAAAAATATTTCAGCTTCTAGCAGTGTGTGGGACTTGTTCTATTAGTCCATCTATACTAACCTCCATCAGGTTGCACATTCAATATAATTTTTTTCTGCATCTACCTCTGATAAAATATTTCGGCTTCTAGCAGTGTGTGGGACTTGTTCTATTAGTCCATCTATATTAACCTCCATCAGGATGCAAATTCAATATAATTTTTTTCTGCATCTAGCTCTGATAAAATATTTCGGCTTCTAGCAGTGTGTGGGACTTGTTCTATTAGTCCATCTATACTAACCTCCATCAGGTTGCAAATTGAATATAATTTTTTTCTGCATCTAGCTCTGAAAAAATATTTCGGCTTCTAGCAGTGTGTGGGACTTGTTCTATTAGTCCATCTATACTTACATCCATCAGGTTGCAAATTCAATATAATTTTTTTCTGCATCTAGCTCTGTAAAAATATTTCGGCTTCTAGCAGTGTGTTGGACTTGTTCTATTAGTCCATTTATACTAACCTCCATCAGGTTGCAAATTCAATACAATTTTTTTCTGTATCTAGCTCTGAAAAAATATTTTTGCTTCTAGCAGTGTGTGGGACTTGTTCTATTAGTCCATCTATACTAACCTCCATCAGGTTGCAAATTCAATATAATTTTTTCTGCATCTAGCTCTGAAAAACTATTTCGGCTTCTAGCAGTGTGTGGGACTTGTTCTATTAGTCCATCTATATTAACCTCCACCAGGTTGCAAATTCAATATAATTTTTTTCTGCATCTAGCTCTGAAAAAATATTTTGGCTTCTAGCAGTGTGTGGGACTTGTTCTATTAGTCCATCTATACTATCCTCCATCAGGTTGCAAATTCAATATAATTTTTTTCTGCATCAAGCTTTGAAAAACTATTTCGGCTTGTAGCAGTGTGTGGGACTTGTTCTATTAGTCCATCTATACTAACCTCCATCATGTTGAAAATTCAATATAATTTTTTTCTGCATCTAGCTCTGAAAAAATATTTCGGCTTCTAGCAGTGTGTGGGACTTGTTCTATTAGTCCATCTCTACTAACCTCCATCAGGTTGAAAATTCAATATAATTTTTTAATGCATCTAGCTCTGAAAAAACATTTCCGCTTCTAGCAGTGTGTGGGACTTGTTCTATTAGTCCATCTATATTAACCTCCATCAGGTTGCAAATTCAATATAATTTTTTTCTGCATCTAGCTCTGAAAAAATATTTCGGCTTCTAGCAGTGTGTGGGACTTGTTCTATTAGTCGATCTATACTAACCTCCATCAGGTTGCAAATTCAATATAATTTTTTTCTGCATCTAGCTCTGAAAAAATATTTCAGCTTCTAGCAGTGTGTGGGACTTGTTCTATTAGTCCATCTATACTAACCTCCATCAGGTTGCACATTCAATATAATTGTTTTCTGCATCTAGCTCTGAAAAACTATTTCGGCTTGTAGCAGTGTGTGGGACTTGTTCTATTAGTCCATCTATACTAACCTCCATCAGGTTGCAAATTCAATATAATTTTTTTCTTCATCTTCCCAGCCAATTCGTTTGGGCTAATACCACAGTTTGGCCACTCAGTTCTGCTCGGTTCCCATCCATTGTTTTTTGTGCAAATAACTCCAGAGTTGTGAATTAGTTAACCACCAAAATGAGTGGAAAAAGGCCTGCTGCTGGTGGAAAGGGGAATAGGCGTGTTGGGAAGGGAAAAAAAGGTTGTGTCCGTCGGGTAGGTGTTAAAGCAACAGTAACATCTGCCGAAGAAAGACCATTTTCCAGCCAAACTAAGATGTCTACTTCTTTTAGCGGACAATGTCATAAAATCCCTTTCTTACGGCCACGCCAATCGCTACAAATTCCAGATGAGGCACAAAAACAGCAGTTGCTTCAACGGATATCAAGTGCTCTTTTAAGTGGGCTCTCCTCCACCTCAACTTCAACATCACAAATACTCCAGTCCTCAGTGGTGTCACCCCAATAGCACTTGCTTCCTCACAGCTCCCAAGTCTCCAGCTGCCCGTCTGAGTATGGGGTACAATAGATGGTTGTGTCTGCAGAGCTGTTTACTCATACTATAGCCTGGGAATCAGAGGTCGGCTTCAGTGCTTCTGTGAATCCAGACGAGGAAATGATCTGCACTGATGCCCAGAATCTTTATGAGTCGGATCCAGGACCAGACGCAGAAGGTTCTGACCATAATGTAGACCCTCGTTCCCAAACTGTAACTCCTGTTGGTGGAGACAATGAGGAAGACGATGATGAGACTCAAATACCTGATTGGAGAGACAATTTTAGTTTTTTGTCAGGGCAGGAAGAGGTTGGCTCTGAGGACGACGGGTGTGATAACACACAGGGTGATGATGACGAGGTTGGAGATCCCACTTACTGTCAACCCACAGTCAGCGAAGAGATGAGGTCAGCAGAGGAGGTGGAGGAGGATGCTAGTGACGACGAGGTCAGGTTGCGCCTTCCTGGACAGAGACGTAGTACTGGAAGCACGTCAACAACTGCATCCTCAAACACAACTCTGCCTCTGACAACAAGTTATGGTGGCTCTTCAGGTCGCATGAGTGCTAAGCCTTGATAGCCTGGGCATTTTTTCAGATCGATAAAGATGACCCAACTCGTGTTATCTGTAACATTTGTCAGCAAAAGCTAAGTAGAGGCCAAAAAATACATAGTTTGAGTACTTCATGCATGAACCGGCACATGGATATGAAGCATAAGTTGCAGTGGGAAGCTCAGTGTGCTACAATGCGGCCTAGCCGGGCGGGCCAACCACAGTCTGCCACATCTTGTGCATCCGCGGGCTCTTCATCCTCTGTGACTGGGGGTACAGCAGTCACACCTGTTTGGGGACGCAGACCTGCCACCTCTTTAACCGCAACAGCCAGCGTGATTGGCAGGTCATCATTTTCTTTGGAGGTGGAAACACCAGCTGGTGTTCAGCGCTGTCCGACATCGATAGCACCACCTTTGGATCAAGGCAATCTAACATGTCCGCCTGCATCCTCCTCACAGACCGGCTGTTTGCCGGAGACACCCTTCTCAACCCTGTTTAAGCACAACAGCCAGCCCTCGGTCCCTCAGATGTGGACAAGTAAAAGACCATTTCCTCCTAGTCATGAGAAAGCTAAGAGTTTGAATTTCACCATCTGGAAGCTCTTGGCTACAGAAATGCTTCCTTTCCGCCTGGTTGACACAGAGGATTTTTGAGACCTTATGTCCGTCGCAGTGCCCCAGTACCAGATGCCCAGTCGGCACTACTTCTCAAAGAAAGTTGTGCCTGCGCTCCACCAGCATGTCGCACACAACATCACCGCTTCTTTGAGAAACTTTGTGTGTGACAGGGTGCATTTCACCACAGACACTTGGACGAGTAGGCATGGACAGGGGCGTTACATGTCGCTGACTGGGCACTGGGTAACTATGGTGACAGCAGGACAAGGGGCTGCTGTCCAAGTCTTGCCGTCCCCACGAGTTGTGCGTCAATCCTCTTTATCTCAAAGTTCCTCCACTGCTTCTGCCTCCTCAACCTCCTCTCGGTCCTCCACCTGCACCCAAAGCCTGTCTGGTCATGCCTCAAGCTTTCTAACTGTGCAGAAGGGATCCTGCACACCTCTTTACTATGCTGGCAGCAGGGTTCAACGTTATCAGGCGGTTTTTACTTTGAAAGGTCTGGGAAATGTAAGTCAGACAGCTGAGGAGTTGTGGTCAGCTCTGGAGAACCAGTTTCATGAATGGTTGTCTCCACTGGACCAAAAGCCAGGGAAGGCCGTGTGCGACAATGCTGCAAACCTGGGTGTGGCCTTTTGCCGGGGCAATGTCACACACGTGCCTTGTATGGCTCACGTGTTGATCCTGGTTGTCCAGCAATTTTTAGCCCACTATCCCGGACTAGATGGCCTTCTGCAGAGGGCATGGTCGCTGTGTGTTCACTTCCGCCGTTCGCATCCCGCAGCTCAGCGACTTACATGTCTACAGAAGTCTTTGGGCCTGCCACTTCACCGGCTAAAATGCGATGTGCCTACCTGGTGGAATTCAACTCTACACATGTTGCAGCGACTGTGGCAGCACCGACAAGCCCTGGTGCAATACGATGTGATGTACAGCCTGGGCCAACGAGATCCAGAGGTGGGGCAAATCACGCTGGAGGAGTGGTCTCAGATCAGGGACCTATGCACCCTTCTGCACAGTTTTGAAATGGCGACGAAGATGTTTAGTGCTGACGATGCCATTTTCAGCATGACTATTCCGGTGATTTACATGCTGGAGCACATGTTAAACAGAATTCAGAGTCAGGTGGTGGCACAAGAGGAGGTGGAGGAAGTAGAGGAGGAGGAGTTGTATGCGGAAGGGCTAACATCTGCAAGGTCCAGACGGTCGGCAGCACCAAGGCGGCAGGTATGTGAGGGTGGGGGAGATGGTTTTACCAGGGCGCATGGTAGCAGCCAAAATAGTGAGGAAGGTGCAGGAGCCCAGGTAGAAGTGGAGGATGAGCTGATGGAAGACTCATCAGATGAGGGAGACCTTGATCACATTTCTGTTGTGCGAGGTTGGGGGGAGAGGGCAGAGGAAGGAAGCATGATTGTTACCTCGCCACCAACACAACAGAGACTTGATGCTCCTGGATGCACAAGACACATGAGTGCCTTCTTGCTGCACTACCTGCAACATGACCCTCGAATTGTGAGAATTAGAAATAATCCTGACTACTGGGTTGCCACACTGTTAGATCCCCGGTACAAAAGTAAATTTGCAGAAATTATTCCTGCCATAGAAAGAGATGCACGCATGCAGGAGTATCAGCAGAGACTGATGCAGAATCTTACATGTGCTTTTCACCAAAACACTAGTGGTGCACGTAGTGAATCTCACAGTTCCAACTTGCCAACCGTGGGACCGTCGAGTGTTCAGCTCTCAAAACGAAACGGAAACACAGTATCTGCTGGTAACATCAATTTTGCGGAATCATTTCACCACTTTTTTAGCCCATCCTTTGCAAGGCCACAGGAGACAAGAAGTCTGACACATAGTCACCGCCTAGAGACGATGGTACAGGAGTATCTCCAAGTAAACATTGAAGCCATGACTGTGTCACTGGACCCTTGCTCTTTTTGGGCTTCCAATCTGGATAAACAGCCGGAGCTCGCCACTTACACCTTGGAGATCTTGTCATGCCCCGCAGCCTGCATACTGTCTGAACGTGTGCTCAGCGCTGCTGGTGGTGTGCAGACAGATAAGCGCACGCGGCTCCCCACTGATAATGTAGACAGACTCACGTTCATAAAGATGAACAAATCATGGATCCAAAACGACTTTTCTACCCCTGTGTCATTCTGGGGAGAGTAAAAGCTTGATGATTTGTTAAAATCACCTCACCAACCGTTTTAAGCTTTAAAATTACTAATCATGTTTATCTGTATCTTGGCTGAAAAATAATTTGGGCCTTGTAGCAGTCAGTAGTACTGATTATATTAGGCAATCTATACTAAGCTCCACCAGATTTAAAATTACTAATCTTGTTTATCTGTATCTTGGCTGGAAAATAATTTGGGCCTTGTAGCAGTGTGCATTACTGATTCTATTAGGCCATCTATACTAAACTCCACCAGATTTAAAATTACTAATCATGTTTATCTGTATCTTGGCTGGAAAATAATTTGGGCTTTGTAGCAGTTTGCAGTACTGATTCTATTAGGCCATCTATACTAAGCTCCACCAGCTTTCAAATTAATAATAATTTTTAGCTGCATCTAGCCCAGAAAATAATTTTGGGGCTCCTAGATGTGCAAGACACATGAGTGCCTTCTTGCTGCAGTACCTGCAACATGACCCTCAGATTGTCAGAATTCGAAGTAATCCTGACTACTGGGTTGCCACACTCTTAGATCCCCCACACTCTTCAATCAACCTTTTCATTTTAATAAAGAACAAAAAAATGGTAATTTTTGAAATTATAAGCATTAGCAGGTTATTAGAAACTGAAATCAAACAGTTTTCAGCTCAAAACTTTATTCTAGGTGATGTTACATTTGCACATAGGACCCCTTGTTCGAAAGGAGCTTCTCAACTCTCTCGTCCATTGAATTTGTCAGGTTTTGGATGGTTTCTGCTTCAATTGTTTTGCATGAGGACAGAATACCCTCCCAGAGATGTTGCTTAGATGTGAACTGCCTCCCACCATCATAGACACTCCTTTTGATGATGCTCCAGAGGTTCTGAATGGGGTTGAGGTCAGGGGAGCATGGGGGTCACACCATAAGTTTGTCTCCTTTTATGCCCATATCAGTCAGAGATGCAGATGTGTTATGTGCAGCATGAGACGGTGCATTATCATGCATGAAAATGATCTTGCTGCGGAATACACGGTTCTTTATCTTGAACCATGGCAGGAAGTGCTGTTTGAGAAACTCCACATACATTATGGAGTTCATCTTTACCGCTTCAGGGATCCTAAAGGGGCCAACAATCTCTCTCCCCATGATTCCAGCCCAAAACATTACTCCACCTCCTCCTTGTTGGCGCTGTAGCTGTGTTTGCGTGGGGTGTCCATCAACCAGCCATCCTCCACTCCATCCATCTGGACCATCGAGCGTTGCACGGCACTCATCTGTGAACAAAAAAGTTTTGAAGTCAGTCTTCATGTATTGTTTGGCCCACTGGAGCCATTTCTTCTTGTGTGCAGTGGATAGAGGAGGTCGACAGGATGGCTTACTCACAGCTGCAAACCTCTGAAGGACTCTGCATCTTGCTGTTCGGGGGACGTTGGAGGCACCAGCAGCTTCAAAAACTTGTCTGCTGCTATGACAAGGCTTTTTTGCCGCTGCTCTTTTAACCTGACGTAATTGCCTGTAGGAAAGAGTCCTCAATTTTCCCTTATCAGCACGCACATGTGTGTACTGTGAATCAGCTACATACGTCTTGATTGTGCGATGATCAGGATGAAGTGTCTTGGCAATGTTGATTGTAGTCATGCCTTGACCTAAACACTCCACAATTTGTTGCTTCTCAGCAGCCGACACATCCTTTTTCTTTCCCATTTTGGCAGAAAATGTAGGCTGCTTAATAATGTGGGACAGCCTTCTTAAGTAGTCTTGCCTTTCATTGGACACAAAATTAAGATAACAGAGACGGGAGAGGTCTCTATTAGAGATGAGCGGTGTTCGACTAGAACTGTTCGCCAATCTCAAATTCGAGCTGTTTTGGGCGGTGTTCGAGTTGTTCGACGAACCCGAACGATTTGCAAAAAATTCGGCTGTTCGAGGTTATGTTCGATAACTGTTCGTGCACCAAAAGCGTGTCCTGCATGTCTGGCGCTATTTAGAGCACCAATCATGCAGGGATTGTCTGCCACTCACTGTAATGCCACAGCCATGGTGGTTGTGGCATTACAGTGATTGCCCAAATCGATGGGAACAGTGCCAACAGTGAAACATGAAAAGCCGGCAATTCAGCAGCGGCATACACCTGTACCCGACAATTTAGAACCGAAAGAATAGAGCTTCACACATAGATTAGATAGATATAAACATGTCAGCCACATATATACGAAGTACAGTGAAAGTGCTGCTTACTGTACTTGTCATTTAGCGTAAAGGATTTATCAAAAAAAATAATAGTGTTTTCATGCACCGTCTCTTTAAAAAAGCCGGCCGGCAATTCAGCAGCGGTACCCGACAATTTAGAATAGAAGGAATAGAGAATCACACATAGATTAGATAGATAGAAACATGTCAGTCACATATATAAGAAGTGCAGTGACAGTGTTGATTACTGTACTTGTCATTTAGTGTAAAGGATTTATTTAAAAAAATAATAGTGTTTTCATGCACTGTCTCTTTAAAAAAGCCGGCCGGCAATTCAGCAGCGGTACCCGACAATTTATAACAGACAGAATAGAGCATCATATATAGATTAGATAGATAGAAACATGTCAGCCACATATATACGAAGTACAGTGACAGTGTTGCTTACTGTACTTGTCATTTAGCGTAAAGGATTTATCAAAAAAAATAATAGTGTTTTCATGCACCGTCTCTTTAAAAAAGCCGGCCGGCAATTCAGCAGCGGTACCCGACAATTTATAACAGACAGAATAGAGCTTCACACATAGATTAGATAGATAGAAACATGTCAGTCACATATATATGAAGTACAGTGATAGTGTTGGTTACTGTACTTGTCATTTAGTATTAAAATAAAGGATTTATTATTAAAAAAATTGGCGTGGGGGTCCCCTTAATTTTAGGCTCTAGCGGAGGTTAAGCAGACGGCTGGGGCAGATGTTTGAAGCCTGGGAAGGGGGTAATACCCACGGAGCTTCCCAGGCTACTAATATCAGCCCCCAGCTGAATACATAGCCTTTACTAGCTATTAAAATGGGGGACCCCCCAAAAAAATTGACGTGGGGTCCCCCCTAATTTAATAGCTAGCAAAGGCTAGGCAGACAGCTGGGGGCTGATATTAATAGCCCAGGAAGGGAGCCATGAATATTGGCCCCCTCCCAGGCTAGAAACACCAGCCGTCAGCCGCCCCAGAAATGGCGCATTCATAGGATGCGCCAATTCTGGCACTTAGCCTCGCTCTTCCACACTGCCCTGGTGCGGTGGCAGGGGGTAATAGGGTTGGGGTTGATGTCAGCTTATAATGCCAGCTGACATCAAGCCCAGGTTAGTAATGGAGAGGCGTCTATAAGACACCCCCATTACTAACCCCATAGTCAAAGTTAAAAAAAACACAAACACCCAGAATAAAGTCCTTTAATTGAAATAAAGACACAATCCTTTATTGTTCTAAATTAAACCATACTTACCGTCACGCCCATTCCAGCTGAAGCCAACGATCTCCTGCAATAAAAGAAAAATAATAAAGCAACCTCATCCTTACCTTTCCATGGTTCCCACGACAGCTTCAGCTCTGCTACATCGAGATGACAGGCTGGACCGCAGCAGAACGCTGCCATCCAGCCTCTCATCCCGCAGACACTGAGAAGCGCAGGCTTGCTTGCGCTGCTCAGCGTCTCTCTGTGACGACATCCAGATGAGCCGAGTTCATGTCCAATGAGCTCGGCTCACCTCATGCACGTCACTGACAGCGTGGGAAAATTCTCAAGCTGAAGCGGTGAGTGCAGGAGAATTCTCCCACGCTGTCAGTGACGTGCATAAGGTGAGCTCATGTCCAATGAACTCAGCTCACCTCCTGCACGTCACTGACAGCGTGGGAGAATTCTCCTGCACTCAGCGCTTCAGCGTGAGAATTCTCCCGCTGAAGCGCTGAGTGCAGGAGAATTTTCCCACAATGTCAGTGACGTGCATAAGGTGAGCTCATGTCCAATGAACTCAGCTCACCTCCTGCACGTCACTGACAGCGTGGGAGAATTCTCCTGCACTCAGAGCTTCAGTGTGAGAATTCTCCCACGCTGAAGCGCTGAGTGCAGGAGAATTTTCCCACGCTGTCAGTGACGTGCATGAGGTGAGCCGAGTTCATTGGACATTAACTCGGCTCATCTGGATGCCCTCACAGAGAGACACTGTGGAGCGCAAGCAAGCCTGCGCTTCTCAGTGTCTGCGGGATGACAGGCTGGATGGCAGCGTTCTGCTGCGGTCCAGCCTGTCATCTCGATGTAGCAGAGCTGAAGCTGTCATGGGAACCATGGAAAGGTAAGGATGATGTTGCTTTATTATTTTTCTTTTATTTCAGGAGATCGTTGGCTTCAGCTGGAATGGGCGTGATGGTAAGTATGGTTTAATTTAGAACAATAAAGAATTGTGTGTTTATTTCAATTAAAGGACTTTTTTCTGGGTGTTGTGTTTTTTTTAAATACTTTACTAGAAATTCATGTTGGTCATGTCTAATATTGGAGTGACCCCATGTTTTTCGGGCTTAGGGCCATCTGATAATGCCAAGCTGGCCCTAACCCCTTTATTACCCAGTGAGCCACCGCATCAGGGCCCTGGATGAGTTGGGTACAGCGCCAGAAGATGGCGCTTCTATGAACGTGCCATTTTCCGGGGTGGCTGCGGACTGCAATTTGCAGCGGGGGTGGCCCAGAAAGCTTGGGCCTCCCTGCGCTGCGGATTCCAGCCCCCAGCTGCCTAGTTGTACCTGGCTGGACACAAAAACAGGGCGAAGCCCCACGTCAATTTTCTTTAAATTATTTCATGAAATAATTAAGAAAAAAAGGGCTTCCCTATATTGTTGTGTCCGGCCAGGTACAAATAGGCAGCTGGTGGTTGGGGGCAGCCCGTTCCTGCCTGCTGTACCTGGCTGGACACAAATATAGTGCGAAGCCCCACGTCAATTTTTTTTAAATTATTTCATGAATTTCCTGAAATAATTTAAAAAAATTGAAGTGGGGCTTCGCACTATATTTGTGTCCAGCCAGGTACAGCAGGCAGGAACGGGCTGCCCCCATCCACCAGCTGCCTATTTGTACCTGGCCGGACACAACAATATAGGGAAGCCCTTTTTTTCTTAATTATTTCATGAATTTCATGAAATAATTTAAAAAAATTGAAGTGGGGCTTCGCACTATATTTGTGTCCAGCCAGGTACAGCAGGCAGGAACGGGCTGCCCCCATCCACGAGCTGCCTATTTGTACCTGGCCGGACACAACAATATAGGGAAGCCCTTTTTTTCTTAATGATTTCATGAATTTCATGAAATAATTAAAAAAAATTGAAGTGGGGCTTCGCACTATATTTGTGTCCAGCCAGGTACAGCAGGCAGGAACGGGCTGCCCCCAACCACCAGCTGCCTATTTGTACCTGGCCGGACACAACAATATAGGGAAGGCCTTTTTTTCTTAATTATTTCATGAATTTCATGAAATAATTAAAAAAAAAGTACGTGGGGCTTCGCCCTATTTTTGTGTCCAGCCAGGTACAACTAGGCAGCTGGGGGCTGGAATCTGCAGCGCAGGGAGGCCCAAGCTTTCTGGGCCCCCCCCCGCTACAAATTGCAGTCCGCAGCCACCCCGGAAAATGGCGCGTTCATAGAAGCGCCATCTTCTGGCGCTGTACCCAACTCATCCAGGGCCCTGGTGCGGTGGCTCACTGGGTAATAAAGGGGTTAGGGCCAGCTTGGTATTATCAGCTGGCCCCAAGCTCAAAATTCATGGGGTCACGCCAGTATTAGACATGACCGCCATGAATTTCTAGTAAAGTATTTAAAAAAAACACAACACCCAGAATAAAGTCCTTTAATTGAAATAAAGACACAATTCTTTATTGTTCTAAATTAAACCATACTTACCATCACACCCATTCCAGCTGAAGCCAACGATCTCCTGCAATAAAAGAAAAATAATAAACCAACCTCATCCTTACCTTTCCATGGTTCCCACGACAGCTTCATCTCTGCTACATCGAGATGACTGGCTGGACCGCAGCAGAACGCTGCCATCCAGTCTGTCATCCCGCAGACACTGAGAAGCGCAGGCATGCTTGCGCTCCTCACTGTCTCGCTGTGACGGCATCCAGATGAGCCGAGGTCATGTCCAATGAACTCGGCTCACCTCATGCACGTCACTGACAGCGTGGGAAAATTCTCACGCTGAAGTGCTGAGTGCAGGAGAATTCTCCCACGCTGTCAGTGATGTGCATGAGGTGAGCTCATGTCCAATGAACTCAGCTCACCTCCTGCACGTCACTGACAGCGTGGGAAAATTCTCCTGCAATCAGCGCTTCAGCGTGAGAATTTTCCCACGCTGTCAGTGACGTGCATGAGGTGAGCCGAGTTCATTGGACATGAACTCGGCTCATCTGGATGTCGTCACAGAGAGACGCTGAGCAGCGCAAGCAAGCCTGCGCTTCTCAGTGTCTGCGGGATGACAGGCTGGATGGCAGCGTTCTGCTGCGGTCCAGCCTGTCATCTCGATGTAGCAGAGCTGAAGCTGTCGTGGGAACCATGGAAAGGTAAGGATGAGGTTGCTTTATTATTTTTCTTTTATTGCAGGAGATCGTTGGCTTCAGCTGGAATGGGCGTGATGGTAAGTATGGTTTAATTTAGAACAATAAAGGATTGTGTCTTTATTTCAATTAAAGGACTTTATTCTGGGTGTTTGTGTTTTTTTTAACTTTGACTATGGGGTTAGTAATGGGGGTGTCTTATAGATGCCTCTCCATTACTAACCTGGGCTTGATGTCAGCTGGCATTATAAGCTGACATCAACCCCAACCCTATTACCCCCTGCCACCGCACCAGGGCAGCGTGGAAGAGCGAGGCTAAGTGCCAGAATTGGCGCATCCTATGAATGCGCCATTTCTGGGGCGGCTGACGGCTGGTGTTTCTAGCCTGGGAGGGGGCCAATATTCATGGCTCCCTTCCTGGGCTATTAATATCAGCCCCCAGCTGTCTGCCTAGCCTTTGCTAGCTATTAAATTAGGGGGGACCCCACGTCATTTTTTTTGGGGGGTCCCCCATTTTAATAGCTAGTAAAGGCTATGTATTCAGCTGGGGGCTGATATTAGTAGCCTGGGAAGCTCCGTGGGTATTACCCCCTTCCCAGGCTTCAAACATCTGCCCCAGCCGTCTGCTTAACCTCCGCTAGAGCCTAAAATTAAGGGGAACCCCACGCCAATTTTTTTAATAATAAATCCTTTATTTTAATACTAAATGACAAGTACAGTAACCAACACTATCACTGTACTTCATATATATGTGACTGACATGTTTCTATCTATCTAATCTATGTGTGATGCTCTATCTTTCTGTTCTAAATTGTCGGGTACCGCTGCTGAATTGCCGGCCGGCTTTTTTAAAGAGACAGTGCATGAAAACACTATTATTTTTTTAAATAAATCCTTTACACTAAATGACAAGTACAGTAAGCAACACTATCACTGTACTTATTATATATGTGACTGACATGTTTCTATCTATCTAATCTATGTGTGAAGCTCTATTGTTTCTGTTCTAAATTGTCGGGTACAGATGCTGAATTGCCGGCCGGCTTTTTTAAAGAGACGGTGCATGAAAACACTAATATTTTTTTTAATAAATCCTTTACACTAAATGACAAGTGCAGTAACCAACACTGTCACTGTGCTTCTTATATGTGTGACTGACATGTTTCTATCTATCTAATCTATGTGTGATGCTCTATTCCTTCTTGTCTAAATTGTCGGGTACCGGTGTATGCCGCTGCTGAATTTGCCGGCCGGCTTTTTTAAAGAGAGTGTCTTCTGAGCAGTTTGTCAGCTTTTGGACACCTTTGCAGGTGTTTTCTATGTGTTTCTATGTGTTTTTGTTTGCCTGCCATTGGTTTTAACGGTGTTCGACGGTGTTCTAAGGTGTTCGACGAACAGTTCAACGAACAGTTCCTCGAACATCCCGGTGTTCGACGAACCGAACCGAACCCGAACACTACGGGGGTGGCTCAACACTAGTCTCTATGAATAGGAATTCCTAAGTATTTGATACCCTGTGAAGGCCAGGCAAAGGGAAAGTTGAACTGGATGGAATCCTGTATGGATTTGGGGAGGGAGACATCGAGGGCCTCAGACTTTGCTGCATTGATTTTAAAATTTGACCATGTAACAAAGTGATCTATTTCAGCCATAACAGCAGGGATGGATATATGTGATTGAGTGATATATACTAGGACATCATCAGCAAATGCAGAGCACTTGTACTCGGTGCCTCCCACCTCAATCCACCTAATTTTGGGGTTATGGCGAATTGATGAGAGCAGGTGCTCCGTCACTAGGATGCATAAGAGAGGGGACAGAGGACATCCCTGCCTTGTCCCATTGGTGATTATGAAAGTTGATGAAAATGTTGCATTTATCTTCAGCCTAGGTGACGTATTGCGATACAGGGCCGTGATTTTGCCTATAAAAGGGTCCCCTAGACCCCTACCCCAAGCTTTTTAAGGGAATAATATATGGCGTGCCAGGAGACTCTATGGAGTGCTTTCTCAGCATCCAACGAGAGTATCTAATTACAAATTTTTAACTGCATCTAGCCCAGGAAATACTTTGTGCCTAGTAGCAGTGTCTGCTAGTCAGCGGATTATCCCAGCTGTTAAGCAAGCTACACTACCTGTAGTTTGGACACTTAATTTTTTCAAAGGAAATGCTTCGGGACCACGGGATACTCAGTGAAGAGCATCGGGGAGGCACACCAAGGCATAGGGGCTGGGACTGGCGGTAGGACGCCTTGCGGTGGACCGCCGAGCTCGATCCTTATAAAAGCTTTTTAACTGCAGCAGCTTTAGTGGATGCTACTGGAGCTGGAATTACGCGGCTGCTGGCATGAGACTTGCCCTCCAATAGATCCTTGTAAAAGGATTTAAAGTGTATTCATTCAAATTAGAGAGACAATTTCAATTAAAAAGCTTAGACCTGCCTCCACCGCAGGGGGGCTCGCTCAACCCATCAGCGGACAGGCACCAGTATTGGGAGAGGGGGGCTGGCCGTCAGGGTCCACCGCAGCTCTGGTACAAACCCGGCGACACGGAGGACTCATGGGCAGGAATGGACTGGCCGTGTCGGCTTCGCACTTTTTTGGTTTTAGAAGGGCATGACATGCCTATATCTGTGTCTCCCCCTCCTTTTACTCCTCCACCTCTTTTCTTTTCGCATGACTATATGTACTTGTCACTTTTCCATGTGTTAGTTGTGCCTTCTGAGCAGTTTGTCAGCTTTTGGACACCTTTGAAGGTGTTTTCTATGTGTTTCTATGTGTTTTTGGTTGCCTGCCATTGGTTTTAACGGTGTTCGATGGTGTTCGACGAACCGAACCAAACTCGAACACTACGGGGGTGGCTCAACACTACTGCTGACCCTTTTAGAATATTAAACGCCGCCTGATGGCCCTATAAAAATAGGCTTTGTGACTTTCAGAGTCCCTCTTTCATAAATGAAACAGGATGTATCTGATCATGTCTCACACACCACATGGCCAGATAAGGTTGTAAAATGTTAAAATGACTTCTCCCTTTGAATGCATTTGTCACGATTGAAAGCAATGCAAAAGTGCAAAAACACATCAAAAATGCTACGTGTGAACATAGCCCAAGGTGTGGAGGAGTATTTTTGGTTTTGGTTATTTATTTTGCCTTATATACAAGTCATTACCCTGGAAAGGATGTTCCTTAACATATTTCTCAGGAAAATCCATTTTGGTTTTGTTTATGTATGTTTTATTGTGAGTCCGTAAAAGTGGCGTAATACCTCTGATAACGTTGTTCACAGCAGTGACCTGGGAGTCAGAAATGCTTCCATGGGTATTCCCCATGCTGTTCCCATGTCATATGAGCACTGTTCCCATCAAATTGGGCAAATTTTAGGCCTCTGCATACCGCCGGGGAGAGCTGCCGGAATAATGCTCGAATTTCCCATAGACTTACATTGGGCTCGTTGCTCGGGTCGAGTACCCGAGCTTTCCAATTTGATCGACCCGAGCATCGAGCACCCGAGCATTTTAGTGCTCGCCCATCAGTAATAACAATATTGATTTAAAATTAATTGTTGAATGTCAGAAACACACTGCACCTTTTTGAATGTTGTGTTGAAAGGTAATTCTACCTGGAACAGGATTGACACTGATGTATACAGGAATCTGATTAGTAGCAATTCTATTCTGCATGCAACTAGCTGTCATCCATTTCATATTATAAAAAATCTTCCGGTTAGAGAATTCAATAGGGCTCGTAGAACATGTTCTAATGGCAACAGTTTCAATACGGAGTGTGAAGTAATTAAAAATAGATTAACATCATGGGGGTACAGTAAACCCATATTAACTAGAGCACACGCCATTGCTAAATCTGAAACACAACAACATCTTCTATACAAGAGTGGTAGAAATATTAAATAACAATATTCTAATTAAATCACATTTACTACCACATATAATTCTAGCTATAATGCTAGTGTGGCACCCCAGGGGTCTGGTTTCCACAGTAATAGCAATATTACGTCTGAGAGCAGGTGGGAGGTCTCCTGGTCAGGAATCCTATGCATGCCACACCTTCTGCCCAGTCCTGGGAGGGGAAGAACTTCCCCTATATAAAACTGGGGCTGAGGCAGGGTTGGAGAGAAAAGAGGAGAAGAAGAGTCCCAGACAGAGACATAGTCTGGTCTGGAGAGGAGCAGCTATAGGAAAGAAAGATCAGGAGCTCAGTGGGAGCAGTGCTAAAAGGAGTCAGGGGCTGGAAGCTGTAGAGCTCGCCCTGATTGAAGAGTTCTCACCGGACCCGGAGTCCGAGGCTGTGGGGACTAATCCTTACCCAGCAGCAGAAACCGACCGCCAGGGGATTTCAGGTCCTCTGGCCAAGAAACCCGAAGGCACGGTCACACGCAAGGGACCAGCACCGCCGTCGTGGAGCGGAAGCTACCAGAAGGCCCCGAGTCACCGGCCATACGGGTGAGCACCACACGGTACACTCAGGGACGTGGGCTACTTTTACCCGCCTCTAGCAAGGTAGCCAGAAGAGTACAATTAGTTGGGGAGGCCTACAACTCCGCCTGACCAGGGGAGATCCCATCTGCTCACGGACTGACCAGGCCCCGATCGCTAGCCAGTACTCCGGGAGGGTCTACCTTTGTCATCAGTAAAGACCCTGAACTACACCGCACTGTCTCTGAGTGGTTCCTGCTACCTGCATGCTATTCTGCTACCCCCTTCAAACACGTCGGCTGCCCTGAGGCCATACCCCTCCCGTTGGGGGTTATACCATCTACGCTGCACAATCGTACCACCGGCCTCAGCGGTCTGCCCTGCAGCGGCAGCCTCATAGCCGCATTCAACGGGTGGCGTAGTCGAACATTCTAACATCTACTGCTAAATACTGCCACTCAGCTTGACTCCCTGGGCACGGACCGGGTTACCGCCACGAGACTACTACCCCTATCAGATCCGGCTCCGGGTAGGCTCCCGCGTGCGCAACGCTGCGCGACTTAGGCCCAGGGGCGCGTCACTAGTATTATTTGAAAAAACTTACCTTTATTGTACCAAGATGAAGTTTTGTCACGGATTCTGTCTCCAAGATTTACATTTTCTGGGCGTCTGACTGTTTACCTAGGCAACATCCTCTCCCCTAGACTGTTCACTAGTAACAACAACAAATCAAATAAAACATGGTTGTCCTGCAAAAATATTTTTTGCTGTGGATTATTGAGATGTGGTTTATGCAAATATATGAAAAAGAAATCTGTCTCTGTTTCAGAAGATTCTAAATATATGTTTGATATCAAATCATTTATCAACTGGAATACTACTCATGTTGTTTATTCAGCACAGTGCAGCATACATTCTAAGCAATATATTGGGTGTACCACATGCAAATTTAAAATTTGCATAACAGAACATATACAAGATGATCCCTTGAGAATCAGATGCTTTATTTTAGGACTATCTAGGATTAACTTGATATACATCAGGATGATGTTTCTTCATTACTAGTGGTGGTGGTGAGAAGGTTAATCGCCATGTCAGGGGTGGAAATTGGTCTTAGCATCTAATGTGAAAAGCATTTTGGATTCTGAATTTAGACACAAAATCTCCTAATGGTCTTAATTTAAAAAATGATTGCATGTAATTGTGCTAGCATAATGATATAGCCACAGTATATACTTTACTAAATATATGTTTTTGTACTTATTTATAGATCACATTTAATCATTGAAATATCTAATTTGTGTTCATATAGTTATCTCTATTTGGTATATATATTTCTACATTTATTTATACATATTTTCAATGTATTAAGGGTTAATTTCTTAGGTTAACAAGGGTGTTTCCACACGCCCCTTTCTTGGGGCATTTATAAAATGGTTATTCTCTCAGACACTACCTGTCAGGACTAATAGCTATGACAGCTTGAAACGAATAGACTCAGTGTCGCTATGTCAATTTTAAACCACTTTTCCCCATTTTTTTAATGGATATAATAAATGTTATGTTTTAAATATAATTTTTCTTTGTGGTTGCTGGATAATTTCTCCTCTTTTTTTGGCCTTTATTGCTTTATTGCTTTTTGGTCTTATGCTTCCTTGCACCACACCCTAATTCGAGGTATTTCCCACACCGGTGAGCTGATGATAGTTGATTGTTTAAAAATACTCATTTCATGATTTTCTTGCCATGTAAACAGACTGCTGATCACCCAATGAAATAGCAAACCTATCGGTCATCGGGTAAAATGATCTTTTACACAGTATAAAAAATCATCATTCTTGATGATGTATCGTCCTGTATAAACTGGACTCACACTGCCGAGAACATTGAGTAATCTAGTATAAATTGCTCAGTGCTCATTGTTTGCTTTGGCATGCTTGTGTAAACAGGCAAATGACTACCGACTAGTAAAAGTTTACTGTTCGATGGTCATATCATGTCAAGTAAGCTAACCTTAACTATTAGGCTATGTGCCCACGTAGTGTTTTTGTAGCGTTTTTAAGACCACGAAAACACCGTGAAAACACTTGTAAAACCATCTGCCATGCAAAGGATTGTGAATTTGGATGTGCTGTGCACCTGATGCTCTAATTAGCCCGCCAAATTCACATTGAGTTGCAAAACGCAGCATGATCATTTCTACCGTGATTACGCCACAAATTCGCGGCCATTGAGGAACATTGAAACGCAGCAAACCCTCAGGTAAAAGTGGATTTTCTGCGTTTCAATTAAATTCAATGGCCGCGAATTTGCAGCGTAATCGCGGTGCATGTGGTACCCAGGATGAAGAGGAGACTACAACTCCTCTTCATCCCGCCTACCACGCGGTGAAAAAAAGAAATAAATAAGTAAAAAAAAAAAAACTGTATACTCACCTCTCCGGTCTTCTCCAGGCCGCATCCTCTCTCCTCGGCGTCCCGCGGTGTACTTGCAGGACCTGCAGTAACGTCATTTAGTCAGCTGATGGTCACGCGACCGCTGACGTCAGCGGTCAGGTGATGGTCGCGTGACCATCACCTGACAAATGACATAACCACAGGTCCTGCAAGTACATTGAGGGACGCCAAGGAGAGAGGACGCTGCCGGGAGTAGACCGGAGAGGTAAGTATACAGGTTTTTTTTTATTTTTAACATTTTAATTCTTTTTTTTACTATTGATGCTGCATTTAAAGTAGCATAAGTTGGTCACACAATGTAAATCCATGCCGGTTGCATGGATTTTTATTGTGACCAACTTGTCAAGAACTTTTCCAAGTGATGCTCAAAATCGCTTGGAAAAGTGCTTGAAAAAACGCATGCGAAAATGCATCTAAAAACATTGAAAAAAACCCTTCTCTCTGGCAGAAAAATTCATGTAAATCTGCATGCGTTTTTTACTGCCAGAGAGGCAAAAATGCTCTGCATCACATCTGTTATATGGGCACATAGCCTTATACTACCTTTAATATATTCCTGCTTCACTCTTTCTATTTGCACTTAGCTAGTTGACGTGCTAATTCTATTGACAAACCACCAAAATAGCTGGCACGCCATGGTGTCATTCCCTCCTGACCAGTAATAAGAATGTCCCTGCTAATAAATTTAAAGTAATCACTTAGGTTCCTAAGACTCCTAAGTCTAAAATAAACAAATGGACTAACAACTACATGTACATTCTCTGTTTGCATTATTACATACTCTTATGTGTTGAAACTTAAAATACCATAATAGAGGCAGAAAGTATGTATGCTTGCTCTGCAATCCACCAGTAAGTTGCAGCAGGTCTTCAGGCTAGAAATATCACTTGGGCTCTTTGACAGCTAAATGTAAGAATTTATGAGTGGAATTATATTTTTTGGTCCCATTGGCAACACTTTTTGTTCATTGACCTTTAAAGCCCAAGTGAATACATGACTATTATTCTTACCCTAGGTAAAATAATCATGCATAGTAGAGAGACCTTACTATCTAAAAATATTTATATTCAGAAAGATGACATTGAAAGACTGTATGAGAAAAAATACATTTAAGTTGTATAATGCATAATATACAAAAAGTTCCAGTGATCAAAACAACATATGTTGAATACAGATGAGCAGATCTGATGAGATTCCAAATTACCAGACTTTACTGGGAAATTCCATTCACAGCAAATTTATTCTCCACGGATTGAAATTCCTTTATTTTGCTCTGGGGGTTGGAGAAAACAGGGCGTAATAAAGTAAGATGTAGAAAAAAACAACATATAGTCCCCTCACTGCACTGCTGCTCACCTCCACTGCTCCACTGCTCACTGTCCCCTCTACAGTCCTCAGTACAACTTCTTACCACCTCTGCATGCTACATTTTCACACTAAGTTGGTAGTACCAGCAGTGACTGAGATGACCCTGTGCATGTGTAGGTAATAATGGGACCAGTCAATACCTTATGACCAGAGTGCGTGTCATACGGTCGCGATTCATATCATGACATGGTGTTACTGCAACCTTACAATGCATGTGAACAGAGAAGTCTCTGCATATGTGCATTTAAAGGTAGCGGTGACATTGTGAAATCATAACTTGACCTAACAACCCACACACTAGGCTAGGACTTTTGGCCACAAACAGTTGCACAGAGTCATCCTGGGTCCAGTCACAACTTAAAGCCCCGGCCTAGCATGAAGATGAAGTGCAAGTAAGAAAAGGCACCAAGGACTGTACAAGGAAGAGTAAGAGGCTAGAGAGCTGAGCAGTGAGGTGACTATTCATTTTTTTTTTACCTTTTGCCAGTTTTCTTTGTCATTTTGCTGAATTCACATAAAGCGAATTACAAAAACGTGCATTCTGGAAACTATGGATTTTTGCAAAATTCAAGTAGAATTCAATTACACTCCAGTAAATATACACATTTCTAGTGTTGAGTTGATAAAATTTGGAAAATATCAATGTCCATTGCAAGTGAAGCCTTAATGAAATACTGGGTGTCGGGGAAATATTGAGAAATATTGAAAATCTTTTCTTCTTCCCCTGTCATAGATATTAAGGATTCTTTCTTGTTCCCCTGAAGCCCCCCTCACCCCTCCACTATAGTATTTGTCCAGAGATGACATTCTACAGTGTCTCCTATGCAAATTAACACTGCACGAAGCTGACTGTATTTAAGTCTCAGCACACAGGAAAAGTGTCTTGGAAGCAAATACTGACAAGATAGATGCCACCAGCCTACTTAAAATGCGAATAGATTTCCCCTGGAAAAGGCAGGGGATGATTAGACGCAGGCTTGCGATAATTTACGTGTAACTGTTGAAGCTTCCTTCCTGAGCTTCAATAGGAAATCTATTGTCAAGCTGGCACCGATACAGAATATGGAATATTGTAAGTTACATAATTCCGATAATGATGGGACCTATATTTTTAGTGGCAGGGACAGCCAAGGAGCAATATGCTTATTTTTCCATAGCTGTAAACCCCTCTGTGGAGCTGTAGCGCAAAAGCACGAGAATAACGGGTCACAAACATGCCATGAGTGGTCTCTAAATGAAGGTAAAATCATAACGGAGAAAAAATGGCATCGTTTGCAAGCTTCTGCGATCAACGAGTGATAAGTTATTGCAGGAGTTAGCGTTTTTAATAAAACCATGAAGGGTGGAGCCCAGCTCCTGTGATGTCAGCACAGGGGGGGGTGTGGGCAAGACTCTCCCTTCAGCATAAAATAGTCTGCTGAGGTTGGAGCAGCACTCATTGCCAGGGGGATATAGATACTATAAGCAATGTGTCATGTTCGATAACATCCAAAGCAAATTGGGGAGCCCCTCCTCCACCTATGCTGATTCATCTCTGCAAACTGTATAGAGTAAGTCTTCTTTAATCCTTATTACTTTGTGGAACTGCTTATGTATTGTATGTCTCCTTTGTAAAATCTTGTATATTTTTCTTAAACACTGCCTCCCTTTTGGATTAAATATATAATTTAATACTTCTGTTTCTTTTGTTCTGTAATCGCTCCCTCCCCCGAAGCCATATACGCTACGCAGATGTCCGACCAGGCCTGTATTATATTTCAAATCTGGACAGTGGTAGCAGCGAATAATAATAATAATCAGGGTATCGTGAAGCTGACAGTGACAGTACAGGGGCGAAAGAAAAAATTCCATGCGTTGTAATCCGAAGGTGTGACGCCATACTCTCACTGGTTGCTTGCCGATACTTAAGTAGTGAGTAGTCTGGATCGTGTGCTCGCGATTCCGGACAAAATCCATGACATAGTGACAGCACGGTGAGATATTGCGTGATCTCCCCGGTGTCGTCTCTGTGGGAAACATGACACTGGGGTATGTAGATATGTAATATTGCCCTCATCAAATTATGAAGATATTAGCTAGTGACTGGGAAAGCTTGGCATTCGTAGTTGTGTTACTTGTCATAGGTACAATTTCTTACAGAACATAAAAATTCTACAAAAATAATGAACTATAACTACATTTGTGCACTTTGTAACTTAGTAAACAAATTGATTCCAGTCAAGTGAGGTATTCAAAAGTACAGCATTATATTGTGAACACCCTACATATATAGCTTATATATACACTATACATACACACTGGCCATCAAACAGACAAAACCCAAGACAGAAACAAAATAAATACTTACTTACCCTGATGTAAGTAAGTAAGTAAAAGCAATAGTGGACATAAATAACATAGAGTACTAGTAAACACCATTCTGTGTCCATGTTTGGGACTTGGTCCTGCTCAGCCTTCATTCAAACAGGACGTCACTATGACGCAGGGTAATGTTTTAATATAAGTGCTTGGGATCATCCCAAATTTGGGTACACCATGACATTGGTGGGATGTCTTACTCGCTTTTTGTGATCAAAAACAGTGTTTACTAAATATCCAATGTTATTTATATGCACTATTGCTTTTACTTACAGCAGGGTATTTGTTTATTTTGTTTTTGTCTTGGGTTTTGTCTGATATTTATGTGTCTGCACTGCTCATTTTTGTAATGTCTGAATTGTTGCAATGTGTTAGCACAAAACTGTCAAGATTTTTTTTACCATAGAGGCAGTACTGCTTGTAAAATATTAATTAATTTCCTTTCAGTGAGGCTTATTCTCTACAGAATAAACAAGCACTCAGCATTAACCCTATATTTCTACATTTTTTAAATAATGATTTGCACATTAAATCTCTTACTTGGCAAATAGGATATGTAGAGTAATGCATTAATATAGGATTTTTGTATTTACATGTTAGCATAAATATGGAATAACATCAGTTGACTATGACTGAATTATACGTTATCACTAGTGATGAGTGAGCATGCTAGCTACTGATCGGTGCTCGTTTGAGCCTCTCACTGCTCGAGATGCTCGGGGTTGCTCGGCGGCAGCTCAGGTCCCCTACCTGCATGTTTTACGCTCTTTACAGAGCCAATGAACATGCAGGGATTGTCTGCCACTCACTGTAATGAAGCAGCCATGTTGGTTGTGGCATTACATTGATTGTCTGGCCGCACAGCATTATCAGGTCTATATCAGACCTGGCACCGCCGTGCTCGTCACAGTCACTCCAGAATCATACAGTGTAGGGAGAGGTGCTGCTGAGCTATGGAGAGATTTGCTTGTTTCTAGTTAGTGTAGGTATACCAGACTATATTAGAGACACATATCCATCGAAACAAACAGTCCTTCTGAGGACTAATCCATCTGCAGAGATATCAGGCAGGTAGTGTATATAGGCAGGCAGGAATTTATATAGCAGACTGCACGGCATATAGCACAAGACCTTCCTGTCACAATTAATAGGGGACCGCAGAACACGACTATTGAACACAGAGCAGTGTGAAAAGGTTATGTTGGTTGGATAGCTGATAATGCTTCCAGTCACTTAGCCACCACCACCACCACCCTGTCTTCTACACGGTCAAGTCTCAGTAGCCGTGAGTCTGGACCGCATATTCCTCATCCTGATCCTCCTTCTTCCCACCATGCCGAGTGCCCAGAGACAACTGATCCCACACTTGGACACTCCGAAGAGCTGTTCACTTTTCCATTTACAGATTCGGGCCTCTCGCCAGGACGATTTGAAGCAGTGCAAGAGTGCAAGAGGAGATCGCATGTAGAGATGCCAAAATATTTGAGCAGCCATGGTCACACAAAGGCGACGGTGGGAAAGTGTCACAAGAGGTGGACGATGATGAGACACAATTGCCAGAAAGTCAGGAGGAGGACCAGGAAGTGCAAGACAAGGTGGTGGATGACATAGTAACTGACCCAACCTGGCAGGAGCACATGCAGAACGAGGAGAGCAGCACACAGGGGGAGAGAGGCAGAGCACCCCAACAGGAAGGAAGAAGCAGTGTGGTGGCCACATACAGAAGACAGGCAAACATTCCCCGTAACACCAACATGAAGGAAGTTGTCAGTACAACTGTTAAGTCTTCCCGAGTCTTGTTGTTTTTTAAAGACTCTGCCGATAACCCCAAAAACACCATTTGCACCACCTTCCAGGCCAGCATCAGCAGGTGTGGCAAAACGACCAGCTTGACCACCCCCAGCATGATCAGGCACATGGCAGCAAAGCACATAACTTTGTGGGCCGAATCCCAGGGTCCAGGAACAGTGTCTGTGGGTGGCACCACTGCTTCTTCCACTGTTGTGCATGCAAGCCAATCCCCTCTCCATGGTGCATGCGAAGATTCCTCCTGTCCTGCACCTGTCATTGCACACTGTCAAGTAGCAGCATCAGGAAGCAGATTCACATCCTTGTCCCAGTGCAGCGTTCAGTTGTCTATACCCCAGTCCTTAGAATGCAAGCTCAAATATGCAGCCAACGCCCCACAGGCCATACTACTAAATTCCTACATTTCGCGACTGCTTGCGCTCGAAATGTTGCTTTTAGGCTCTTAGGAGACGGAAGCATTCCCCAACCTGATGGCGGCAGCTGTTCCTCAGTAATCGGTGCCTAGCCACCACAATTTCTCCCGGTGGGCCATCCCCGCATTACACAAGCACGTATCCCAAACATTAGCCGAGCCCTCAACAATGCAGTTACAGGGAAATTCCAACTAATCACGGACACGTGGACATGTGCTTGTGGGCAGGGACAGTACATCTCGCTGACGGCACACTGGGTTAACATATTGGAAGCTGGGACCCATTTGGACCTTGGGACGGAACACGTCCTTCCGACATCAAGGATTGCAAGGTCTAGGTCAATCAGGGTTGCCCCCACAGTTTACAGCTCTTGCACCTCATCCTCCTCAGCCCCCTCCTTCTTTTCAGCCTGCATCTCCGAAATGACCACATAAGTACCAAGCTGGAAGCACTGCAGCACTGCCTCGGCCAATCAGCAATAGGTCATGCTGAAGCTAATATGCTTAGGTGACAAATCGCACAATGCTGAAGAGTTGTGGACAGCTCTGAAAGAGCAGGCAGATCTGTGGCTCACATCACTGAACCTAAAGCCAGGCATGGTCGTGTGTGACAATAGCCGGAACCTGGTGGCGGCTCTGAGGCGAGGCGAGCTCACACACGTACCATGCCTGGCCCATGTGCTTAACTTCGTGGTTCAGTGGTTTCTCAAATCCTACTACCGGAGTTGCCAGATCTGCTTGTAAAAGTATGCTGCCTATGTGCCCATTTTATAAAGTCACCTACAGCTTCTGCTGCCCTTGCCATGTTTCAGCAGTGTTTGCAGTTTCTGCTTCACAGACTGGTGTGTGATGTCCCCACGCGTTGGAACTCTACACTGCAGATGTTGGGAAGGATTTGTGAGCAGAAGAGGGCAGTTGTTGAGTACCAGCATCAACAAGCCCATCTGTATTTAGTTCGGACTCCACACACAAGACCTCAGGAGTGGACATGGATGTCAGACATCTGTACCATTCTCCAAAACTTTGAGGACTCCACCAAGATGGTGAGCGGCGATGACGCCATAATTAGCGTCACCATCCACCTTCTCTGTCTTCTGAAATGCTCTCTGCTCACTATCAAAGAGGATGCATTACAGGCAGAGCACAATGAGATGGAGCAAGGAACTATACGGGGTGATTACACACAGCCAAGCCTTATCTCATCCCAACGTGGATTGGGTGACTATGAGGAAGAGGAGGTAGAACAGGTGCTAGTTTCATGCGCTATAGACGGTACTACCTGCACAACTGTCATACAGTCTGTTCAGCGTGGATGGCCAGAGGACAGAGAGGAGGAGGAGGAAGAGGAGAGCTTGGTCACTCGTCCTCTTGGTGAGGACTCGGAAGTCTTGCCTCTTTGCAGCCTGTCACGCATGGCTGAGTTTATGTTACGCTGCCTTTCCCATGACCCTTGCATTCTCAAAATTTTGGGTGACAGTCATTACTGATTGGTGAAACATCTAGACCCGCACTACAAGGAGAACTTTATATCTCTTATTCCTGAGGTGGACATGTCTGCAAAAATGGGGCAATAACAGAAGGCCCTTGTTGCAGAACTATTAAAAAAATTCACAACTGAAAACGCTGGCGGCAGAGGTCATAGTTCTTTGGACAACCAAGGACTAAAAGCGAGAAAGACACAACTCCAATCCAACAGAGGCAGGGGAACACTGTCAAAGTTCTAGGAGAATTTTCTCAGCCCCTCCCATCGCACAGGCCCAGAGGAGTGGGGTACTCTCACAAAGAGTACAAAGTTTGGGATGATGCTGAGGGGGCACCTTGCCGACCGTACCAACATCCTCCATGATTCCTTTGTGGAATGAACTGGCTGTCTACGCCTTGGAGGTCCTCGTCTGCCCTGCCGCTAGCTGGTGGAATTTTAACTGATAAGCACATCCACCTGTCAACTGAAAATGCTGACAGGCTGACTCTTATAAAAATGAACAGGGCTGGATTGGGCCAGACATGTCAACACCACCGAATGACAGCAACGTAACATAAACTCAAATCCAGTGTCTTTTTTTTGGGAGGTGTATTGCCATGCACCTTTTCACACCCACTCATGGGTATACGCTTGCTGATTTTAGCTATTTGCCCTTGTCCTCCTCCTTCTCCTCATCCTCCACTACCATATCACCAGGGTGACCGTGGTCCATAATGCCCGTAAATATACAGTATGTTCATGCATACCCACGAGGGGTAAATGTTTATCAGCCCATACACTTAGTATAGGAGACACGTTCCTTTCTAATGGGAACATTTTTCCAAGTCTCTTCCAAGGGGAATTGGAGTGCCTCCCAATTTTTGGCAGCCCTTGCATTCACTGCATAGGCCAACACTATGGGAGACCCACTTCTTAATAATTGGAACATTGTTTTTAGGAGGCTCTCTGACCTCTATGTCTCTTGCAAGGGGCATTGGAGTTCCTCCAAATTTTTGGCAGCCGTTGCTTCACTGCATAGGCAAACACTATGGGAGACCCTCTCCTTTCTAATGGGAATTTGTTGTCATTGTGGTCCTGCTCTATGTGTCTTTAAATTGTTAGTGGGGTTTTTCCTAAATTTTGTCAGCTGTTGGACTCACTGCATACCCTATAACTGTATAGCACACCCGCTCCTTTGTAATGGAAACATGTCATTACTGTTGCCCTGCTCTATGTGTCTTTAAATTGTTAGTGGGGTTTTCCCCAAATTTTGGCAGCCCTTGCAGTCACAGCATGGGTATTATCAGTATACGAGACCCTCTCCTTTATAATGGGAATATTCGTTTTACTGAGACCCTCCTCTATGTCTCTTCAAAGGGGTATTGAGTTGGGTCCGAATTTTTGACAGCCCTTGCAGTCACTGCATATGCAATAACAGTATAGGAGACCCACTCGTTAATAATAGGAACAGCAAAGCATAGCCGGCTGATGGCTCTCTAACAATTGAGAGGGCCAACTACTGGCCCTTTAATAATAGTAAGGGCCGCCTGGTGGCCCCTTAAAAATAGGCTTTGTGACTTTTAGAGTCCCTCCATCATAAATGAAACAGGATGTGTCTGATAATGTGTCACACACTACATGGCGAGATAAGGTTGTAAAATGTTAAAAAGACATTTCTCTGTGAATGCATTTGTCTTGAAAAATAACTTAAAAAAAAAAACAGTATGATATTTCTTCCTTATACAAAACAGAGTCGCCAATGTAACCTCAATTTAATCACATTGTTCAGCTCTTGCACCTCCTCCTCCATTTCCGAAATGACCACAACAGTCAGATGCTGAAAGCACTGCAGCACTGCCTTGGCAAAGCAGCAACAGGCTGTGCTGAAGATAACTTGCTTAATGCTTAGATGACAAACTGCCCAGAGCTTCAGAGTTGTTGAAAGCTGTAACACAGCAGCCTGATCTGTGGCTCTCACGCTGAACATACAGCCAGGCATGGTCGTGTGTGACAATGGGCGGAACCTGGTGACGGTGAAATGACAGCTGGAGTACATACGGTTTCCCTCTATTCCAGTCCTTTCACCGAGCTAAAGAATATGGTTGTGGTGAAATACAAGTCCCACTGAGAAGCTGTTTCAGATTGAAAAACATTGGGCCCACCAGAGGATTTGATTCTGAGGGCTCGCCTTTCTCCTCCACGCAAGAGCCCCATAGCAGCTGCAAAGTTTGCGCTATCATGAACTCTCCTGATGTAGAAGCCAGGGCACACCAGAGGATTCTCTGGTGGGACCGTCCAACCCTGCCGAGAAGCAGTCCTGTCTAAAAAAAAAGTGTGGGAAGATACCTGGACACTCTATGGCTGCTTTTTTTACTGAGGTGAAAACCCACGCAATCACTTGGAGAACATATAAAATCCTTGCAGATGTTGTCCTTGCTGGGATTTGAAACCAGGATCCCAGCGCTGGAAGGCTTCAGTGCTAGCCAATGATCCAATGTGCTGCCGTTCACCCTCTAATATCAAACAGGCTGGAGAAACTTACACCTACTGCCACTCTATCTTCAGTTCCTTTGTGATAAACTAATGTATTTGGGAAGCCACTCAGTCTACCAAATAAATTCCTGAGAAGGAAATTGGGGATGGCTTCGCTACTGGTACTGGGGACAGTGCTAATACCATGGTGTCATAACATAGTTTAATGGAAATATTCCAGGCTGGTAGGAGGCAAGCAAATTCCCACAGAAAAGTATCAGCAGTAATGTTCAGGGACCCACGCTTGTAGAAGGCGGAGACGATACCGGGAGAAATAGTGGTGGCTGGGGACCGAGTATGGACACCTGGCCGCCGCTACCATGAGATTGTGAAAAGCCTCCGCCTCCACGAGCCTAAAAGGCCACATTTCAAGTACAAGCAGCTTAAGAGGACTTCCTGGGAGAAATGACCGCTGGAGTAGATATGGTTTCCCAAAAGTCAGTCCTTTCACCAAACTAAAAAATATGGCTGTGGTGAAATACTACTCACCGACAAGCTGTGGACTTGCTCCATACCATCCTTGGCCACATTCACTTGTCCACGCTTTTGTGGTTAGGCAGTCCTTCCGAGTAAGTATACTGGGAAGGGCATGGGTAATGTTGTGGGACCCGTGCTTGTGGAAGGCGGAGATGACACCGGGACAAATAGTGGTGGCTGGGGACCGAGTATTGATGCCCATTCGCCGCCGCCATAAGGTTATGGACAGCTTCCGCCTCCATAAGCCTAAAAGGACACATTTCAAGTTCAAGCAGCTGTCAAAAATTTGGCAGTAAAGTATTGCAGCCTGTGCATACTTGCGCTTGCATTCCAAGGAATGGGGTAGGGACAACTGAACGCTGCACTGGGACAAGGACGGTGATTGTTGAAAGTTTGCAATGACAGGTGCATAGCGGAATGCATCTTCGCATGCGCCAAGGATCACTTATGATGGCCACACTTTTAGGCAGTGACCTGGGAGTCAGAGATGCTTCCAGGGGTCTTTCCCATGCTGTTCCCATGTCTTTTCAGCACTGTATGCATGAGTCTGATGATGTGTCACACACCACATGGCCAGATAAGGTTGTAAAATGTTAAAATGACATTTCCCAGTAAATACATTTGTCTTGGTTGAAAGCAATGCAAAAGTACAAAAACGCATCAAAAATGTTACGTGTGAACATAGCCCAAGGTGTGTTTTTGTTTTTGTATATTTATTTTGCCTTTTATACAAGTCATTACCCTGTAAAGGATGTTCCTTAAAATATTTCCCAGGAAAATCCATTTTGGTTTCGTTTTTGTATGTTTTATTGTGAGTCTGTAAAAGTGGCATAATACCTCTGACAACGTTGCTGACAGCAGTGACCTAGGAGTCAGAAATGCTTCAAGGGGTCCTCCCAATGCTGTTCCCATATCATTTGAGCACTGTTCCCATCGATTTGGGCAATTTTTAGGCCTCTGCAGACCGCCGGGGAGAGCCGCCTGAAAAATGCTCGAGTTTCCCTTAGACTTACATTGGGCTCGTTGCTCGGGTCGAGCACCCGAGCATTTTAGTGCTCCCCCATCACTAGTTATCACATTTTAAAAAGCAAAAATAAGACTTAATAAAGATTTCAGATTTCTCATCCTAAGACTTTGATTATGAGAAAAAAAATAATAAAATAAGTCTAAGAGAACTCAGTCCTTTAGAAAATCTAACACTTACATAACTCACAACCAACAGCTGCTAATGTGAAAAAAGCATCTGCAGGTGTCTCCAGAAATTTAATATTCAATATTCATATTTTATTTAAAAGCATAGAAGTTCATACAAGTCTGCATAAAAAATATTCTGTATTTCCTCAAATTAAATTACATGCGGAATAAATAGATATAGGTACATTAAGTCTGTATTAAAACTTTAACGATATCAGCATCTGTAATCTTTTCAGTTTTATTAAAAGTTGAAACTTGTAATTAATTTTTTGATTGTGAACTGCAAGAGGCTTATTAAAACTTTCTCAATCACTTCATGTTTTAATCTTCCAACCCAAATCATTCAAATCAGAAATGTAATTCTTTAAATACTACTTTTCAATTGAAAATGTTATTAAAACATTAAAAGAAATCCATTTACCCATATTGCCAATACTTTCAAACATAAGAATATCTAATTAAAATCTGAAAACGTAAACTTTCTTTTGTCAAAATTGTTAGAGTTGCGTCAATTTTCACATTTATTAATATGAATAAAGAGAATACAAATATATGAAATAAACAAAATATTTTTGAATAATAAAAATGGTGGCAATAATAATAATTATGACATATGGCTAAAAAGTGTTACAACTTCAGTTAAAAAAAAATTCTTTTTTATGTAAAGTGATGATCTGCTCAAATATAACTCCAAAAGCTCTTGTACATTGTCAGTGTTTTAATTGACTGATAGTGGACTACCTTGAAATTTTAATCCCTCAATATTCATTGTTAAAATTTATTATGTTTTATTTTCAAAGCCAAAACCTAAACTAATAACCAATATTTGTATGTCATGCATACAAAAACCTTGATTCTGTGTCAAAGGGCATCGTAAGTGCATATTATTTTTACAATTTATGTAGCAGAGAAAAAAGCCAAAAAGCAAACTGTAGCATAAAAGTAGCTCATAGTGAAGAAAACACTCCATGATTTATTTTATATAAATTATTTGTCTCCCTGGACAAAAGAGAAGCCCTCTCATAAAGATATTGAATAGTAGCAAGTACAGTGGTCCAGTGATGTATGAGACTGAACACCTTCAAACATATTTTATTTCAAGTGTCCACACTTTTAAAAGTACTCATCACATGTTACATTCAGAGAAATAGGTAATAAGCGTTGCTTTCTGTTTCTTTTTTTATACCCTATATGTTTTCATATATTGGTTTTAGAGAAAATTTTCAAGAACCCGTACAGAGAAAGTAAACTTTGATATTTTAGTTTAACATATATATATATACCTCTAAAATATCCATTATTCACAAAAAAGTATAATATGCTCCTATAAAGTTGTGTTTTAACCATTGTTGCCAATTTAGAGCATATGGACTTTTGGACAGCACAGTGCCCATTGTTTAGGTAACCCCGCTTTAGGCCAAAGCAAAGAGACAGTTCTAACAAGGTCTCCCTCTCTAGCAATCTTGATGTGATCATGTATTATATTCATGTGAGAGATTGCTTATAGCTTTCCCCAGAAATAATAACTGATTAACCGGTTCAGGACTGCCCACTGCACATAATCGGCGGCGCTGCCTGGGCTCTGTGCAACGCCGACGTTTAAAAACGGTGGGTGGTCCCGCAGCCCTCAGGACCCCCAGGGTCCTGCAAGTGCTGCGGTTCCGGTGCAGAGCGGTAGCTCTGACAGGGGACATCATCGAGCTGATTGGATCAGGTCCCAATGATGTTAACCCTTTGCTATCTTCTATATGCTGCAATATATAGTGATCGCGGCATATAGAAGATAGTGAGAGGAGTGGGGGTCGTCAACTTACCTCTCCGATGGCCCCCTGATATCTTCCAGGACCTGCCGTTTTTATGGCAGCTGGAGGTCACATGACCGCCTCCAGATCTGCCATAAATGGTGTCCTGCTGAGCTCAGCCCTGCATCTGAGTCCAACAGGAGACACTGACTGTGAAACAGTCAGAAAAGATGTCATGCAATGTAATACATGTCTATTACATTGCATGAGATCAGTGATTAGAAAAATAAAAATTAATGTCCCATACAGGGACTAAGTAAAAATGTAATAAAAAAGTCTAAAAAATGTTTTTAAACTGTTTAAAAAAAATCACAAAATAAATAAAAATAAATAAAAATAAATAAATAAAATATTAAACTAATAAATCCGTATATTTATGCAAAAACAAAAAAAGTACACATATTAGGTATTGCTGCATCCGAAACAACCCGATCTATAAAACTGTCACACTAATTAACTCCTTCTGTGCACACCGTATTAAAAAGAAGTAAAAAACGTAGCAAAAAACTATGCTTTTTCATCATATCGCGAAACAAAAAGTGGAAAAAAATGCGATTAAAAAAGCAAAATGGAAATAAACATGGTACCGCTGAAAACGTCATCTTGTTCCACAAAAAAAAAGCTGCCATACAGCTCCATCAGCCAAAAAATAAAAAAGTTATAGCTCTCAGAATAAAGCGATGCAAAAAAAATATTTTTTCTATAATATTGTTTTATTGTGTAAAAGCGCCAAAACATAAAAAAATACAGTAAGTGTAGTATTGCTGTAAACGTACTGACCCGAAGAATAATGCTGACTTATCACTTTTACCACACGCAGAACGGCATAAAAAAAACCTCAAAACAATTCCTGAATTGTTGGTTTTTGTTAATTTTATCTCCCAAAAAACGGAATAGAAAGCGATCAAAAAATGTCACGTACCCAAAAATGGTACCAATAAAAATGTCAACTCATCCCACAAAAAACAAGCCATCACATGACTTTGGCGGCCGAAATATGGAAAAATTATAGCTCTCAAAATATGGCGATGCAAAAACTAGATTTTGCAAAACAAAGCGCCTCTTAGTGTGTGACAGCTGTCAATCATAAAAACCCGATATAAATCTGGTATCTCTGTAATCGCACCGACCCGAAGAATAAAGTATTCTCATCACTTATACCGCACGAGGAACGGCGTAAAAAATAAATAAAACCAATTCTTCACCTGCTACTGATTTGTTTATTATGTCTCCCAAAGATCGCAGTAAGGCATCTGCTCACATTTATCCTGTGCTCTGCGCTGAGCGCTTACACCAGAGTTTCCGTGTAAATCTCTGAAATACGTGATTCAGACGGAACCCATGACGGAAGATTCCCTGTAATGAGGCAGATATAGGCCACTGTGGATGCCATCTGGACTGTGATCCCACGGTGTCAGTTTTTTTAGGCGTGCATAAAAGTGCGGTTGGCCACAGTTTTGTGCACTTCTGAAAAAAAGGACACCGCTAAACAGAGGCCAGATGGAGTCCAGAGTAACATCTGAATTACATCACTTGGAAATTTAGATGGAAACCCCGATGTAAGTGCTCAGCCTCGAGCGCCGGATAAATGTTACATAAAATGTTCCTAATAAAAGCTTCAACTCAGTCCTCAAAAAAAGCTAGTCCCCACTCAGGTCCATCATCTGTTAAAAATATTCCAAGTTACTGGTAGTAGAAAGGCTCTGGAAAAGCGAAATGGCCCTTGCCCCCCAAAAGAAATTCAGAAAATTTTGTGCTCCCAAATCCAAATGCCTATTCTACAATAATTTGTTCTCCAATTGTCAAATAGCGCTCGGTCCCTCCCAGATCTCGCCGTATGGCTAAGTGGTATGATACAGTCACATATGGGGTATTGCCACTTTTAGAAGAAACTGTGTGACACATTTCAGCACCATTTTTACCCATTGCCCTGTGTGAAAATGTAAAATCTGAGGGTAAAACATTTTTTTGCGGAAAAATATAATTATGTTTTTTTCACTGCCCAATGGTATAAATTTAAAAATTAAAAAATACTCACTACTTCCCTAGATGAATTCCTTGAGAGGTGTAGTTTACAAAATGGGGTCACTTGTGGGGATTTCTGCTTTTTCGGCATGTCAGCGACTCTTCAAATGTGACATGGTGCCTGCAACCTATCCCAGCCAACATAGCGCTCCTTTCTCTTCTGAACCCTGCCGTACACCAAAGCAGTGGTTTTCCCCCACATATTGGGTATCGGCGTACTCAGGAGAAATTGCACAACAAATTTCATGGTGCAATTTATTCTGTTATCCTTACGATAATGCAAAGTTAGGGAATGAAAAACATTTTTTTGTGGGAAAAATGTGAAAATTTTATTTTTACAGCTCAATATTATAAGCTTCTGTGAAGCACCTTGGGGATCAAGGTGCTCACCACACATCTAGATAAGTTCCCTAAGGGGTCTAGTTTCCAAAATAGTGTCACTTGTGGTGGGTTTCCACTGTTTAGGCACATCAGGAGCTCTCCAAATGCAACATAGCGTCTGCTAATTATTCAAACAAATTTTACATTCAAAAAGTCTAATGGCGCTCCTTCCCTTCAGAACCCTGCAGTGCACCCAAACAGTGGTTTTCCCTCACATATGGGGTATCAGCGCACTCATGAGAAATTGCACTACAAATTGTATATTCCATTTTGTCCTGTTACCCTTGTGAAAATAAAAAAATTGGGTCTAAAGTAACATTTTTGTGAAAAAAAGTTAAATGTTCATTGTTTTCTTGCACATTCCAAAAATTCCCGTGAAACACCTGAAGGGTTAATAAACTTCTTAAATGTGGTTTTGAGCACCTTGAGGGGTGCAGTTTTTAGAATGGTGTCACTTTGTGGTATTCTCTGTCATAAATGCCCCTCAAAGTCACTTCAAATAAGATGTGGTCCCTAAAAAAATGTTTTTGTAAATTTTGTTGGAAAAATGAGAAATCGCTGGTCAACTTTTAACCCTTATAGCTTCCAAACAAAAAAAAAAAATTGGTTCCAAAATTGTGCTGTTGTAAAGTAGACATGTGAGAAATGTTATTTAATAACTATTTTGTGTGACATATCTCTCTGATTTAAGGGCATGACAATTCAAAGTTTGAAAATTGCAAAATTTTCAAAATTTTCGCCAAATTTCCGATCTTTTCACAAATAAACGCAAGTGATATTGAAGAAATTTTACCACTATCATGAAGTACAATATGTCATGAAAAACAATCTCAGAATCAGGGGAATACATTGAAGCGTTCCAGAGTAATTACTTCATTAAGTGACAGTGGTCAGAATTGAAAAAATTGGCCCTGTCACGAAGGCCAAAGCAGCCTCTGGCGCGAAGTGGTTAATAGAATGTAAAGAAATCAAAAGTGAGGCAAACAGGCAATCATAAGGTAAGCTTCTATTATATTTATTACCACTGCATGAAATTAATATTTTATATATTTCTTGCTATTTGTAAAGACTTTGCCATTAGTTAAATTTATATTTCAACTAATTGTGCTATTCCCCATTCAAGTCCCCATTGTGCACTCTTATTACAGTTATAATCACAACCAGAAGCTAGTATCCTGTTACACTAGTTTCAAAAATAGGAAGATAAGCAACAAAATTTTAAAATAAATATTTTTATTTTATGCAATTTAAAATAAGCATTAGAAAAATCCAGGTACTTTCAAAATACAACCACTACCAACCACAAGCTGAAATCACAATGACTGCCCCAGATTTTATGGCCAATTTTTGTTGTGTAATATTATTAATTAAAGTTTTTACCTCGTTCCAAAGGGGAAGTAATCTAGGGCATCCCCAAAACATATGGATTAAATCCCCTTTTGAACCGCAGTCTCTTCAACAAGAGGCAGATTGATGTGGAAAAGCCTTATCTAGTTTTGCTGGAGTGAAATACCATCTCAATGCTATTTTAAAAAATAATTCATGTAGTGAGGCACAAATATTAGATGAATACGTAGATTTAAATGAAGATTGCCATTGTTCTAAAGTAAAAGTAATGTTTAAATCTTCCCAGTTGTTTATAAAAGGTGTTTTGATGAATTCTGAATCCAGATTTAGGAGATAACAAATATTCTTTGATTTCCAATATAGATTATTATTGGGATTACATAACAAAGAACTAATGGACTCCGTGACTAACGATTTATTTTTGAGAAGATAATGTATTAATTTTTTTATTGCTTCAAAGGAGATGAAGTCCTCATTAGTAAAGTTCTTTTGATCTTTTAATTGTTAGTATGAGGTAAAGTCATTACCGTTGTGAAGGTCTTTAATTTTATTTATGTTTTTTGATTTCCAAGTATCAGGAAGTTTCTCATCCGAGATTAGTTCTAAGAACTTTAATGATACATTTTTTAATTGGTCATACCTACAGGTCCCTTTGTTTTGTTGATTTGCAAAATATTTCCATGCCTTGATAGTAGCTGACAAAGTGGGGGGTGTTGGAGAATCTAGGGAAGAGACAGTAGATGGTTTAGAATTAGATCTTTTAATGGAATGCTTTTATTTAAGTACTGCTCAATTTCTACACAGGCTGGAAGATTTTCCATTTTGACCCAATTTACAGATTGTTTGATTAAATTTGTGTTATAGTAGTTAATGATATTAGGGAGAGCTAATCCACCATTGAGTTTACTCTTAACTAATGTTTTACTTGCTACTCTGGCTCTCTTTTGGTTCCATATAAAACTGTTCATAATAGTTTGAAGTTTTCTCAAGGTATTGATAGGAATAACCAATGGAATGGCCCTGAAGATATATAGTATTTTTGGTAAAGAGAATAATTTAAAAGTAATAATTTTGCCCACCCATGATAACTCGTATTTGTAGAAATTCTTTAATTCATTTTGTATGGATTTCGTAATATTTTTTAGATTGAGACTAATTGTTTTATGTAGGTATCTGCTTATTTGTATTCCCAAATATGAGATAGCTTCCGCTTCCCATTCAAAGGAAGAAAAGCTCTTAATATCGTTTTTCGTAGAGTCTTCTATAAAGAAAAGTCCAAGATTTTTGATTTAGTCATATTAATTTTATAGTAGGATAATTTTGAAAATTTTCCAATAATTAAGAGAGTTTCCTTGATAGTAACTAGTGTTGAGCATTCCGATACTGAAATATCGGGTATCGGCCGATATTCGCGGTATCGGAATTCCGATACTTAATTCCGATACTTTTACAATATCGAATACCGGAATCGGAAGTTCCCATAATGCCTGCGCTCTGCAGTGTCTCTGAAGGATGACAAGCAGGATGGCAGCGCTCAGCTGAGATCCAGCCTGTCATCAGAATGCCATCCCAGCGTGGGAGAATTCTCCTGATTGTTTAAAAGCCAGCGGGCGGTAAAAAGCCGCCGGCTTTTAAACAATCACACAGCCCCATACTGCTTCCCCGCAGCCTCCCACCCCGATCCTCCGCTCCCCTCGACACCTCCCATCCCGATCGTAAGCTAGGACCGGGCGGGGAGCGCAGCACCAAGGAGCGGGGAGCGAAGAACCCGGGCGGGGAAGCTGGCAGTGAAAAGACTTCACCGCCGGCTTTCCCGTTCTGTGCTGCACTTTCCCGCCGGTTATTTCAAATGAACAGCTGAGGTATCAGGTGATGCCGATCAGCTGTTCATTTGAAGTCGCCGCGGTGCCCTCAGAGGGTTCATGTGAGTTCATGCTTCACTGCATTGCATGAACTCACATGAACTTTCCCACGGCCACACAGGTCAGCCTCACCTCCCAGACCGGTCATGATTGGTGTGTGTGGGTGTCTGTGCGGGTGTGCGCGGTGTCTGTGCGGTGTCTGCGGGTGTGTGCGGTGTCTGTGGGTGTGTGCGATGTCTGTGCGGTGTCTGCGCGATGTCTGCGAGTGTGTGCGGGGTGTCTGTGCGATGTCTGTGCGATGTGTGCGGTGTCTGTGCGATGTCTGCGAGTGTGTGTGGGTGTGCACGGTGTCTGTGCGATGTGTGCGGGTGTGCGCGGTGTCTGTGCGATGTCTGCGGGTGTGTGCGTGCAGGCAGACATAGGCCGATGTGACACTACTACTCCCATCGGCCTATGTCTGTCCCCCGTCCACTCGTGCCAGCAGGATCAGCTCGATGGGAGCAGTAGTTCCCATCAGCCTGATCCTGCTATATAAATTGCCCTACTGTGTACCCAATAAATTTTAAATACATGTCATTGGTGGCCAGTGGTTACCTACAATAAATTAGTTCATACATTACCTGTCCCCGCCGATCGCCACCTGAAATAAAGTAAAAAATAAAAAACTACATCGATACTCACCTAGACACCTAATTCCCCGAAGCCATCGATCTCCTGTAATAAAATATAAAATAATAAACCACAACCTTATCCTTACCCCTCCGTAGTAGTCCACGAGTGTCCCACGATGATCTCCAGTTTAGAGCAGCCACAAAGAATGTGACCGCTCTGAACCGCTGCCGCCGCTAGGATGATGGGGCCGTAAAGCAGCCCCGTCATTGCATAAGCGGGTTCACTGGAGTTCAGGCAGCGCTGCTCCGGTCAGCTCCTTTACGGCCCTGCTGTATCGTGAGAAATTCCCACGGTACAGCAGTGCCGTAAAGGAGGTCTCCGGAGCTGCGCAGCCTGAATGCACTCCGGTGACCTCAGTCAGTGGCTCCCGCTGCCGGGAGCGGATGTGTTCCCGGCAGTGTGAGCTTACAGCAGCCATGCACAGCTGTCACCATCTCCAGATGTGACAGCTGTGCATGGGAGATCAGCGCAGGAACGTGGACAGGTAACTATTATTTTTAGTAAACTAAGAATTAAATAAAATGGTGTGTTTTATTTCAAATAAATTATTTTTTTCTGGGTGTAGTGTGTGTTTTCTTTTTAACACTTTGTAGGTTAGTAATGGGGGTGTCTTATAGACGCCCATCATTACTAACCTGGGCTTCATGGCAGCTGGCGCTGACATGAACCCCAGCCCCATTACCCCCTGCCACCGCACCAGGGCAGCGTGGAAGAGCGAGGCTAAGTGCCAGAGTTGGCGCATCCTATGGATGTGCCATTTCTGGGGCGGCTGACGGCTGGTGTTTCTAGCCTGGGAGGGGGCCAATATTCATGGCACCCTTCCTGGGCTATTAATATCAGCCCCCAGCTGTCTGCCTAGCCTTTGCTAGCTATTAAAATAGGGGGGACCCCACGTCATTTTTTTTGGGGGGTCCCCCATTTTAATAGCTAGTAAAGGCTAGGTATTCAGCTGGGGGCTGATATTAGTAGTCTGGGAAGCTCCGTGGGTATTACCCCCTTCCCAGGCTTCAAACATCTGCCCCAGCTGTCTGCTTAACCTCCGCTAGAGACTAAAATTATGGGGCATCCCACGCCAATTTTTTTTTTAAATAAATCCTTTATTTTAACACTAAATGACATTTGAGGAGTTAATAAAGATGCAGTCCCTAAATTATTATTTATTTCTTAATTAATTTTTCCCAAAAATTTTGACGTGGGCTTTGCCATATTTTTGTATGCCAGCCAGGTACAGTATCCAGCTTCTATGAACGCGCCATTTTCTGGGGTGGCTGCGGACTGCAATTTGCAGTGGGGGGGAGGCCCAGAAAGCTTGGGTCTCCCTGCGCTGCAGATTCCAGCCCCCAGCTGCCTAGTTGTACCTGGCTGGACACAAAAATAGGGAGAAGCCCCACGTATTTTTTTTTTTAATTATTTCATGAAATATTTTTTTTAAAAAAGGGCTTCCCGATATTGTTGTGTCCGGCCAGGTACAAATAGGCAGCTGGTGGTTGGGGGCAGCCCGTTCCTGCCTGCTGTACCTGGCTGGACACAAATATAGTGCGAAGCCCCAGGGCAATTTTTTTAAAATTATTTCAGGAAATTCATGAAATAATTAAAAAAAAATTGACGTGGGGCTTCGCACTATATTTGTGTCCAGCCAGGTACAGCAGGCAGGAACGGACTGCCCCCAACCACCAGCTGCCTATTTGTACCTACCTGGCCGGACACAACAATATAGGGAAGCCCTTTTTTTCTTAATTATTTCATGAATTTCATGAAATAATTAAAAAAAAAAATACGTGGAGCTTTGCCCTATTTTTGTGTCCAGCCAGGTACAACTAGGCAGCTGGGGGCTGGAATCTGCAGAGCAGGGAGGCCCAAGCTTTCTGGGCCCCACCCGCTGCAAATTGCAGTCCGTAGCCGCCCCGGAAAATGGCGCGTTCATAGAAGCGCCATCTTCTGGCGCTGTACCCAACTCATCCAGGGCCCTGGTGCGGTGGCTCACTGGGTAATAAAGGGGTTAGGGCCAGCTTGGCATTGTCAGCTGGCCCTAAGCCCGAAATTCATGGGGTCACGCCAATATTAGACATGACCACCATGAATTTCTAGTAAAGTATTTAAAAAAAACACAACACCCAGAATAAAGTCCTTTAATTGAAATAAACACACAATTCTTTATTGTTCTAAATTAAACCATACCTACCATCACGCCCATTCCAGCTGAAGCCAACAATCTCCTGCAATAAAAGAAAAATAATAAACCAACCTCATCCTTACCTTCCCATGGATCCCACGACAGCTTCAGCTCTGCTACATCGAGATGACAGACTGGACCGCAGCAGAACGCTGCCATCCAGCCTGTCATCCCGCAGACACTGAGAAGCGCAGGCATGCTTGCGCTCCTCAGTGTCTCTCTGTGACGTCATCCAGATGAGCCGAGTTCATGTCCAATGAACTCAGCTCACCTCATGCACGTCACTGACAGCGTGGGAAAATTCTCACGCTGAAGCGCTGAGTGCAGGAGAATTTTCCCACGCTGTCAGTGACGTGCATGAGGTGAGGTCATGTCCAATGAACTCGGCTCACCTCATGCACGTCACTGACAGCGTGGGAAAATTCTCCTGCACTCAGCGCTTCAGCGTGAGAATTCTCCCACGCTGTCAGTGACGTGCATGAGGTGAGCTGAGTTCATTGGACATGACCTCACCTCATGCACGTCACTGACAGCGTGGGAAAATTCTCCTGCACTCAGCGCTTCAGCGTGAGAAGTTTCCCACGCTGTCAGTGACGTGCATTAGGTGAGCTGAGTTCATTGGACATGAACTCGGCTCATCTGGATGACGTCACAGAGAGACAATGAGGAGCGCAAGCATGCCTGCGCTTCCCAGTGTCTGCGGGATGACAGGCTGGATGGCAGCTTTCTCCTGCGGTCCAGCCTGTCATCTCGATGTAGCAGAGCTGGAGCCATCGTGGGAACCATGGAAAGGTAAGGATGAGGTTGCTTTATTATTTTTCTTTTATTGCAGGAGATCGTTGGCTTCAGCTGGAATGGGCGTGATGGTAAGTATAGTTTAATTTAGAACAATAAAGAATTGTGTGTTTATTTCAATTAAAGGACTTTATTCTGGGTGTTTGTGTTTTTTTTTTTAACTTTGACTATGGGGTTAGTAATGGGGGAGTCTTATAGACGCCTCTCCATTACTAACCTGAGCTTGATGTCAGCTGGTATTATAAGCTGACATCAACCCCAGCCCTATTACCCCACTGCCACCGCTACAGGGCAGTGGGAAGAGTGAGGCTAAGTGCCAGAATTGGCGCATCCTATGGATGCGCCATTTCTGGGGCGGCTGACGGCTGGTGTTTTTAGCCTGGGAGGGGGCCAATATTCATGGCACCGTTCCTGGGCTATTAATATCAGCCCCCAGCTGTCTGCCTAGCCTTTGCTAGCTATTAAATTAGGGGGAACCCCACGTCATTTTTTTGGGGGGGTCCCCCATTTTAATAGCTAGTAAAGGCTAAGTATTCCGCTGGGGGCTGATATTAGCAGCCTGGGAAGCTCCGTGGGTATTACCCCCTTCCCAGGCTTCAAACATCTGCCCCAGCCGTCTGCTTAACCTCCGCTAGAGACTAAAATTAAGGTGAACCCCATGCCAATTTTTTTTTAAATAAATCCTTTATTTTAACACTAAATGACAAGTACAGTAAGCAACACTGTCACTGTACTTCATATATATGTGACTGACATGTTTCTATCTATCTAATCTATGTATGATTCTCTATTCCTTCTATTCTAAATTGTCGGGTACAGATGCTGAATTGCCGGCCGGCTTTCTTAAAGAGACGGTGCATTAAAACACTATTATTTTTTTAAATAAATCCTTTACACTAAATGACAAGTACAGTAAGCAACACTGTCACTGTACTTCATAAATATGTGACTGACATGTTTCTATCTATCTAATCTATGTGTGAAGCTCTGTTCTGTCTGTTATAAATTGTCGGGTACCGCTGCTGAATTGCCGGCCGGCTTTTTTAAAGAGACGGTGCATGAAAACACTATTATTTTTTTTAATAAATCCTTTGCACTAAATGACAAGTACATTAAGCAACACTGTCACTGTACTTCATATATATGTGACTGACATGTTTCTATCTATCTAATCTATGTGTGAAGCTCTATTCTGTCTGTTATAAATTGTCGGGTACCGCTGCTGAATTGCCGGCCGGCTTTTTTAAAGAGACGGTGCATGAAAACACTAATATTTTTTTTAATAAATCCTTTGCACTAAATGACAAGTACATTAAGCAGCACTGTCACTGTACTTCATATATATGTGACTGACATGTTTCTATCTATCTAATCTATGTGTGAAGCTCTATTCTTTCTGTTGTAAATTGTCGGGTACCGGTGTATGCGCTGATGAATTTCCGGCTTTTCGCATAATACATTCTACATTATTCTTAGTTGTTTTACTTCATGTAGAATTAACCTACAAGGAAAGAAAGGGTTTATTTTCATTCCGATATTTCTGTCCCATTGACTTGCATTGGTTTCCGGTATCGGAATCGGCGATATCCGATACTTTTTGAGTATCGGTCCGATCCAATCCGATACGATATTTCCTGATATCGGAAGGTATCGTTCAACACTAATAGTAACCCCATGCGCACTCATTGTCTTAATTCCCCATATTGCAGTGATGCGGTATAACATGAAAATAGATTCCCCATATGGCACTGGCACACAATATAAGGTGGTCATAACTAAAGTATAATAATTATTGTACCAGGACTTTACCATCTAAATTAAGAATTTTTCATATAAAAAACTCCTCTATGAAAAAGAATATAAAACATGCATTGATGCAATTAAATAAAGTAAAGAATAATAAAGTGCTTTAACGTGAAAGTGAAATATAAAGAATCCCTGTGAAATACATATAATCTGAGAATATGTATAAGTGAAAAGGTAAATATAAGGTGCAAGTCATATCTTTTGACTTGCACCTTATATTTATCTTTTCACTTATACATATTCTCAGATTCACTTTCACATTGGACATCCTCAGTTATTCACATTTTCATACAAGCACCTTTATGTACACTGCTCAAAAAAAAGGGAACACTCAAATAACACAACCTAGATCTGAATGAATGAAATATTCTCATTGAATACTTTGTTCTGTACAAAGTTGAATGTGCTGACAACAAAATCACACAAAAATCATCAATGGAAATCAAATTTATTAACCAATGGAGGCCTGGATTTGGAGTCACCCCCCAAATTAAAGTGGAAAAACACACTACAGGCTGATCCAACTTTGATGTAATGTTCTTAAAACAAGTCAAAATGAGGCTCAGTATTGTGTGTGGCCTCCACGTGCCTGTATGACCTCCCTACAGAGCATGGGCATGCTCCTGATGAGGTTGCGGATGGTCTCCTGTGGGAGCTCCTCACAGACCTGGACTAAAGCATCCACCTACTCTTGGACAGTCTGTGGTGCAATGTGACGTTGGTGGATGGAGCGAGACATGATGTCCCAGATGTGCTCAATCGGATTCAGGTCTGGGGAAAGGGGGGGCCAGTTCATAGCTTCAATGCCTTCATCGTGCAGGAACTTCTGACACACTCCAGCCACATAAGGTCTGGCATTGTCCTGCATTAGGAGGAACCCAGGGCCAACCGCACCAGCATATGGTCTCACAAGGGGTCATTTGCCACAGAACACCAGGATTGACAAAGTCACCACTGGTGCCTGTGCTCTTCACAGATGAAAGCAGGCTCACACTGAGCACATGTGACAGACGGGACAGAGTCTGGAGGCGTCATGGAGAGCAATCTGCTGCCTGCAACATCCTTCAGCATGACCGGTTTGGCAGTGGTTCAGTAATGGTGTTGGGTGGCATTTCTTTGGAGGGCCTCACAGCCCTCCATGTGCTCGCCAGAGGTAGCCTGACTGCCATTAGGTACCGAGATGAGATCCTCAGACCCCTTGTGAGACCATATGCTGGTGCGGTTGGCCCTGGGTTCCTCCTAATGCAGGACAATGCCAGACCTCATGTGGCTGGAGTGTGTCAGCAGTTCCTGCAAGACGAAGGCATTGAAGCTATGGACTGGCCCGCCCGTTCCCCATACCTGAATCCGATTGAGCACATTTGGGACCTCATGTCTTGCTCCATCCACTAACATCACGTTGCACCACAGACTGTCCAAGAGTTGGCGGATGCTTTAGTCCAGGTCTTGGAGGAGATCCCACAGGAGACCATTCGCAACCTCATCAGGAGCATGCCCAGGCATTGTAGGGAGGTAATACAGGCACATGGAGGCCACACACAATACTGAGCCTCATTTTGACTTGTTTTAAGGACATTACATCAAAGTTGGATCAGCCTGTAGTGTGTTTTTCTACTTTAATTTTGGGGGTGACTCCAAATCCAGGTCTCCATTGGTTAATAAATTTGATTTCCATTGATGATTTTTATGATTTTGTTGTCAGCACATTCAACTTTGTACAGAACAAAGTATTCAATGAGAATATTTCATTCATTCAGATCTAGGATGTGCTATTTTAATGTTCCCTTTATTTTTTTGAGCAGTGTACAATATATGAGCAGCCCACTGTCACAGTGGCCACTGGACCAAGTTCTAGAAAATCTTTTGTCTCAACTCTAATTGCTAAGAGTTCATAGATCTGCATCAGTACATGTTATCAAATTCAAAATGCAAAAATAAGGGTATGTTCTCATGACTCCCATTGTGTGTAGAAACTATGGCAATTAGGTACAAGAGGATGAGTACTAATGTGCATTCAGCCTAGCAGCAGATCAAACTGCAAGTTTGCAGCAGAAATATCAAGGCCAGTCTTGAACTTCTGATGTAGATTATGATAAAAATAAATTATTTTAACTACTGTCATCTAATTAATTGAATGGAGTTGACATAGGTCTACACACAGGAGAAACAGAATTTGTGAAAAAAAAAGTTAAAATTTCTTTAACCTTACATCGAATGCTAAGAAGTTTATTTCAAAGTCAGGTTATGCATAAAATCTTAAAACTAATAAATATTTTGTGACTTCAGTCTTCTCTGTAGGAAATGGGTCTTTGTCTACATACTGTTCATTCTGTATTCTTAAATCCCTAGGAGATCATGTACAACCATTTACTTTTTCTGCTGAACAAAACAGCCTGTTCTGCTTCAATTTCCTGGTTCCCGCAGGAAAGAAATACCAGTAATATTTTCAGATCATAATCATTTTTTTTCATTGAGATTTACTTCTCTGCATGTTATGCATATGGTTAAGGTGTTCTTCAAACACATAATGTTCAACCTCTTCAAGATTAGCCTAAAAAGTAAGTTTAGCATATTAGAAAAACAATATATCATAACAATATGCATAAAAGTGTAGTAACATTTGCATGCCAAATTCAATATACACTTCAAAATGTAATAAGTAAAACTTGTTTGTTCAATTTAGGAGTGGCAAAATATGTCTAAATACTTCCAAAATTCCAAAAGTGCTAATTTTTTGAAGGACACTGCTTTGTTAAACTTTAATAATTATATTCTTTGTTTAAGGACAACTGAGACACTAATTGCTGAGAAATGGTAATAACTACAGTCATGGCCAAAAGTATTGAGAATGAGACAAACAGTAATTTTTCCAAAGTTTACTGCTTCATTTTTTGTAATGGCAATTTGCATATACTCCTGAATGTCAAAGAGTGATCAGCTTAACAGCAATTACTGTACTTGCAAAGTCAATATTTGCCCAGAAAATGAACTTTAACCCCCAAAATACATTTCAACATCATTGCAGTCCTACCTTAAAAGGAGCAGCTAACATCATTTTAGTGATTGATCCATTAACACAGGTGTGGGTGTTGATGAGGACAGGGCTGGCGATCAATCAGTCATGATTAAGTAAGAATGACATCACTGGACACTTTAAAAGGAGGCTGGTTCTTGGTATCATTGTTTCTCTTCAGTTAACCATGGTTATCTCTAAAGAAACACGTGCAGCCATCATTGTACTGCCCAAAAATGGCCTAACAGGGAAGAGTATCGCAGCTACAAAGATTGCACCTCAGCCAACAATCTATCGCATCATCAAGAACTTCAAGGAGAGAGCTTCCATTGTTGTCAAAAAGGCTCCAGGGCGCCCAAGAAAGACCTGCAAGCGCCAGGACTGTATCTTAAAACTGTTTCAGCTGTGGGATCAGACTACCAGCAGTGCCGAACTTGCTCAGGAATGGCAGCAGGCTGGTGTGAGTGCTTCTGCACGCACTGTGAGGCAGAGACTCTTTGAGCAAGGGCTGGTTTCAAGGAGGGCAGCAAAGAAGCCACTTCTCTCCAGAAAAAACATCAGGGACCGACTGATATTCTGCAAAAGATACAGGGAGTGGACTGCTGAGGACTGGGGCAAAGTCATTTTCTCTGATGAATCCCCTTTTCGATTGTTTGGGACATCTGGAAAACAGCTTATTTGGAGAAGAAGAGGTGAGCGCTACCACCAGTCTTGTCTCATGCCAACTGTAAAGCATCCTGAAACCATTCATGTGTGGGGTTGCTTCTCAGCCAAGGGAATCGGCTCACTCACAGTCTTGCCTAAAAACACAGCCATGAATAAAGAATGGTACCAGAATGTCCTCCAAGAGCAACTTCTCCCAACCGTCCAAGAGCAGTTTGGCGCCCAACAATGCCTTTTCCAGCATGATGGAGCACCTTGCCATAAAGCAAAGGTGATAACTAAATGGCTCATGGAACAAAACATAGAGATTTTGGGTCCATGGCCTGGAAACTCCCCAGATCTTAATCCCATTGAGAACTTGTGGTCAATCATCAAGAGACGGGTGGACAAACAAAAACCAACAAATTCTGGCAAAATGCAAGCATTGATTATGCAAGAATGGACTGCTATCAGTCAGGATTTGGTCCAAAAGTTGATTGAGAGCATGCCAGGGAGAATTACAGAGGTCTTGAAGAAGAAGGGGCAACACTGCAAATATTGACTTGCTGCATTAACTCATTCTAACTGTCAATATAACCTATTGGTACTCATAATATGATTGCAATTATATTTCTGTATGTGATATAAACATCAGACAAACACTAATAAAAACCAGAGGCCAGCAGATCATGTGAAAATATAATTTTGGTGTCATTCTCAATACTTTTGGCCATGACTGTAAGTCTTCTGCTTCCATGGTTACTATTATGGTTAAGAAGTTATCTCCAGTGAAATAGAACATAATGGTTCATAAGAACAATCAATGAATAGCTTCAGTTCTACAGAGATTATAAGAATGAGCTTAAATGTTCACCCCATGTTTTCATGAGCTTACCCCTGTTGGTTGGCTTTCAAGTGGATTTAAAGTGTCTCACATGTCTTGACAACATTTTATTAATAACCCAATGATTGAAGAGACAGAAATTAAGTATTTCTTAGATATACAGGTAGCATATATTTAACAGATACTAAATAATATTCCTGATATTAAAGGGAATCTGTGAGCAGGTCTTTACTGCCTCATCTGATATAGAGAAAGAGAACCTTAATCCATTACTATATTACTGTATTACTTAGTTTACTGGGTGCAGCAGTTCTGACACAATCAGAGATTTTAGATTTAGCAACGCAGCAGAGCTGAGAAAGCTAACTCCACCCACACCAGACTCTGTATATACATAGCTATAGACAGTGAGCAGCTTATCACAGAAAGGGGCAGAGTCAGATTTGCAAGTGTGTCACCCCAGGCATGGATGCCACAAATATTAAAGGCTGTGTCTGAGAGCAGGAGGGAGGTTCCCTGGTTAGGGACCATTGGCATGCAGCACCTCCTGTCCCAGGCCAGTAGGGGGAGCTGGCTGCCCTATAAAAGCTGGAACTGGGGCAGGGTGAGGGAGACCAGAACCCACTTCTGAAGTGACCAGAAGGGTTCCTTAGAGGAAGGGACAGGTCATCAGCAGCTGAGGAGTCCGTGAGGCAGAGGAGGAACTGCAAGCCAGGGACAGAGGCGACGAGAGCCGGTCCTGGCAAAGAATTAATCTAACCGGACATTGGGGTCCGAGGCTGTAAAGACTCTAAGTCCCACAGCAGAGAACCAACCCACGAGGGATTTCATATCCTTTGGCCTAAGAAGCCCGGAGGCTCCGCCACAACAGAAGGGACCAGCAAGGCCAAGAGAGGCCAAAGGTAAAAGGAACCCAAGTTGCAAGCCATACGGGCGAGAAGTACACGGCCAGATCAGGGATGTGGGCTATTACACCACGAAGAGTGGGATAGTCAGAAAGAGCATAGAGAGAACGGCAGGCCTACACACTCACCCTGACCAGTGGGGCTCGCCCTAATGCTCTCAGACACCCAGGCCCATTCCTAACCGGTACCACTGTTGGGTCATTAATAATACCTACAATAAAGACCATGGATTGTTTGAAACGGACTCTGAACTCTTACTATTGCGGCCTGCACTATCACCCCCAGCATCCACCTACACTGCCTTGAGGCTACACTCTTCCCGTGGGGAGTTATCCTACCCCTGTGCTGCACACCAACACCAGCCTCAGCGGTCTGCCTTGCAGCAGCGGTTAACCCTGACCGCAATCCATGGGTGGCGTAGTCGGACATTCAAAACACTGATAAATAGACTGCCGCCATTTGGTCTGACCACCCTTAGCCACGGGATCGGGTTGCCACTACTACCCCCAGCATCGTACAGAAGCCCGGTTCCGGGTACCCCACGGCCCAGGGGGTGAGTCACAAGCACATGGCAGTTAGTCATAGCAATGAAAATTGCAACATGATTAAAGCTTCAGCCTAAATGAGCGACAGCACACAGCCAACATATTGTTGAGTTGAGTGTTTTAACACCTACCTCATGCTGTCCTCAGTTTAAAAATTTAGAAACCTGCTGATAGATTCCCTTTGACTGTAATAATGTGGTGGGCCATTGGGGAGGCGCCAGATGTTGCAGAAGGGCCAGCTGGAGTGTGTAGTCTCACTGGCAGCAGATAATGATGTCACGGTAGCTGAAGTGGGTCGCTGAACCCCTCAACGCTTCCCTCGTGTCCACAACAATTTCAAAAGTGGGAGATGGAACTTGTGGATCGTAGAGGACCCCCCGGGGGCACTCCTGTAGCAGTGGTGTCTGGGTGAAGGTTTTGGAGAGCCTGTAATGTTTGTGCAATCTCAAGTAGCCAGACATGCAGGTGAACTTGTAAACATATCAATTTTACTGAATGAGGTAACGGGGTACAGTCTCTCTAACAGGCAAAGTTCACAGTATATTGTGCATATGAAAGTAATGGTTTTCTCCTCATGAGACATGCATTGCTATGGCCTCTCAGGGCGGCTGGAGCAGAGTTCTCTTCACTTGCCAGTGTTATGAACTGCTACAAACACTAAGGAAAGATAGGAAAACTGTCCCTACAATAGGACTAAGCTGATTACCTACGATGCAGAGGGGGACCTGTTCCTTGTGAACAGACCCGCCTAAGTCCTCGGCTAGTCTGAACGCAGACCTATAGTTATAAGGGAGGGGTCCCTACAAGAACTAAGGACTGGGATATAGTTGGACACCTCCTAGCAGAAATTGTAGCAGAGCAAAGACAAGCAAACAAACAGAAGTACTAGTGGTCAAAAGACCAAGCAAACTACAGAGTAAGGTACAAGGCACCTGGCTAGCTTAAGAGTAAAAGTAACACAGAAGTCCAGCAAGGCCAGGAGGGCGGAGCTGGATTAAATAGGCAAAAAGTCATGTGACCAGCAAAATAGAAAAAACTAACAGGAGGGTTCTATCGGTACCCCCTCTTCTATAAGGATCCTCCGGATCCTCCAGGCCCAGGTTTATCAGGAAACCTCCTGTGAAACGCTCCGACAAGTCTAGGAGCAGAGACATCATCCGCCCTTACCCAGGAGTTATCCTCGGGACCGAAACCTTTCCAAGCGACGAGATACTGCAATCTCCCTCTATGCCATCTAGAATTAAGAATGCGAGAAATTTCATATTCACCGTCTTCCTCCACCGGAGGAACAGAGACAGTGGCGTCCCTATCAGAAACATCAGCTTTTTTCAATAAGGAAACATGAAACACTGGACTATTCTTCCAGGAGGTAGGAACCTCCAACCTAACAGCAGATTGGTTAACTACCTGAAGCACCTTAAACGGACCCACAAACTTCGGGCCCAATTTCTTAGAAGGAATCCTCAACCGCAGATTCCTAGAGGACAACCAAACCGTGTCACCAACAGTAAACAAAACATCTTGACGTTTCCTGTCAAAGTACCTCTTGGATTTTTTGTTAGCCTCTTGAAGGTTACGACGTACATCAGTCCAAACTCTCTCTAAATCACCGGAAAAATTCTCCTCCTCCGGCACAGCCGATACCAATTTGGAGAATGACCCAAACGACGGATGTCTCCCAGTACAACAAAAAAAAGGAGAACACCCAGCAGAGGAGGATGTATGGTTGTTAAGAGCAAATTCAGCCAGTGGCAGAAACTCAGACCACCCATCTTAATTGTCAGCCACAAAACAATGCAAAAACTGTTCAACATCCTGGTTCTTTCTTTCTGTCTGTCCATTAGACTCAGGATTAGAGATGAGCGTTGTTCTACTCGAACTGTTCGCCAATCTCAAATTCGAGCTGTTTTGGGCGGTGTTCGAGCCGTTCGGCGAACACGAACAATTTGAGAAAAATTCGGCTGTTCGAGGTTATGTTCGATAACTGTTCGTGCACCAAAATCATAACTGGATTTTTTCTCAGTAATGATGAAAATTAATTTTAATACGCAGTTTGAGTGTACAGCGGGGTGGGGGGAGGGGCAGGGGATGGATCTCTGCAGGAACAATGAAGATCTCCATTTTTTTTTCTCTTTCCCGCATTTGCAGTGGGGAGGTGCAATGTGTCAGCCTATCAGCAGCGCACACACGGAGCGAAGTGCTTTTTTTCACACAAGCAAGGGCATGTGTCATTGGCAGTGTATGTCACATGTCCTTGCCCTATAAGACCAAGCCATTTTCCCCGTCGCCACTATTTTCTCACTGCTGCAGCTGCGTGTTAGACGGCACCGCTGTTGCTGTGTGCGCTATACCTTGTTAATTTCAAGCCAATTTTCGCACAAATATACAGATAGCTTGGGAGTAGGGAATAGTTGTGATTGCAGTCCTTTTAAGGACTAGGTTACAGCATTTCCTACGACTTTTATAAGGGAGGTCTGTGCTCTTAAATAGATAGGTTGTGGGAGTAAAGACTAATTGTAATTGGAGTCCTTTTCAGGACTAGGTTACATCAGTTCCTATCAGTTTTTGCCAGGCAGGTCTGTGCCAGTGCTGTGCAAGTTTTTTTCACAGCATTTGGCTGAATCTAGCAAAGCTAATCCTTTTTGGCCTATTGCAGAGTGTGTTAGTCAGTGGAGTAGCCTATCAGTGTTGCAAGATATACCACCTGTGTATAGAATACCAATTTTTTTACTGCACCTAGTGAAGTAAAATCTTTTGGGCATAGCATCATTCTATTAGTCCATCTATACTGACCTCCATCAGGTTGCAAACTGAATATATTTTTTTCCTGCATCTACCTCTGAAAAAATATTGGGCTTCTAGCTGTGTGTGGGTCTTGTTCTATTAATCCATCTATACTGACCTCCATCAGGTTGCAAACTGAATATAATTTTTTTCTGCATCTAGCTCTGAAAAAATATTTGGCCTTCTAGTAGTGTGTCGGACTTTCTCTATTAGTCCATCTATACTGACCTCCATCAGGTTGCAAACTGAATATATTTTTTTCTGCATCTACCTCTGAAAAAATATTGGGCTTCTAGCTGTGTGTGGGTCTTGTTCTATTAATCCATCTATACTGACCTCCATCATGTTGCAAACTGAATATAATTTTTTTCTGCATCTAGCTCTGAAAAAATATTTGGCCTTCTAGTAGTGTGTCGGACTTTCTCTATTAGTCCATCTATACTGACCTCCATCAGGTTGCAAATTAAAACTAATTTTTATCTGCATCTACAGTACCTCTGAAAAAATATTTGGGCTTCTAGCTGTGTGTGGGACTTGTTGTATTAGTCCATCTATACTGACCTCCATCAGGTTGCAAACTGAATATATTTTTTTCTGCATCTGACGCGCCCCCTGGGCCATATTCTTTAGGGGGAATATCCGGAGCCGGATCAGATGGGAGTTGTAGTCTTCCGAGTGGCTGTGACCCGGTCCGTGCCCAGGGTGTCAAACTCAGTTGTATGTGGCAGTCCTACAGATGTTATTAAGTTCTTTATTGTCGACTACGCCACCCGTTGTATTGCGGTCACTATGGCCGCCGCTGCAGCAGGGTCCGCTGAGGCTGATGGTGTAGGTGCAGCTTGTGATGGTATAACCCCCAACGGGTGGGGTATAGCCTCAGGGGGTCAGGTGCAGAGGATGGGGGTTGTGGTGGTGCAGCATAGGTGTTAAATGAAGACAGAGTCGGGTTGTGCAGTTTAGGGTGTTTACTCACTGCTGATGTTCCGGTCACTCCAGCTTCAAGTGACCTCCCGAGCCGTGCTGCATCCACCAGGTCCTGGATCCAGCCAACCCCCAAGCGAGTCCGGAGCGTGACCCTGAGCTCTCCTTCTGTCCTTTCCTCTGGCCGTCCCCACTAGTGATCCACCCAGGTCCAGCTCCCTCGGGCCTTCTGTTGGGACACCCTTGGCCTTGGGTTCCCTGACCCTCCACGTGGTATGCCTTCGGGGTGGATGTGGTGGGTGGCCGTGGCAGACGCTGCCCACGGCCTCCGGTCTCTGGCTGGGGTGTGTTTTTGCCCCCACCAGCTTGGGTTCCGGTACCCTGATGCCGACTCTTCACCCGTGGATTGGATTTGGGTTCTTAGAGTCCTTTCTTCTGTTTCCCCCTCTGGGTCTCTCTTTCTTCTCCTCTCTCACTCTGGCTCAGGCTTCTCTGCTCTGCTCTTCTGCTCTCCAACAGACTCTTTGCAAAAGGCTGACTCACTCCTCCTCTACAGCAGACTGACTGACTGACCCTGTTCTTTGATGGTGCCCACCTTATATACACCCTCTATGTGTGAGCTCAGGTGACCAGCACCCAATGAGCTCCTATCTTTACCCAGGCTGCTCCCCCTATCTGCCCCTACACTACTTGGGATGTACCACCCCCCTCCCACTCCAGCCAGGAACAGACTCGGTCGTACCTGCACATTTCTAAGTGGGAGTACCGTCGGTCTGCTCCTCGGAAATGGGATGTGTGTAGTGCATGCAGCCTACCGAGCTCAGGTCCACACTCCATCCTTACCCGGGAGTGGAATATCACACCTCTGGGTTGAGGTGCAATACCCCTGTAGCAGCCGAATCCTCAGGGTGCTACACATCTACCTCTGAAAAAATATTGGGCTTCTAGCTGTGTGTGGGACTTGTTGTATTAGTCCATCTATACTGACCTCCATCAGGTTGCAAACTGAATATTTTTTTTTTTCTGCATCTAGCTCTGAAAAAAAATTTGGCTTCTAGTAGTGTGTCGGACTTTCTCTATTAGTCCATCTATACTGACCTCCATCAGGTTGCAAACTGAATATATTTTTTTCTGCATCTACCTCTGAAAAAATATTTGGCCTTCTAGTAGTGTGTCGGACTTTCTCTATTAGTCCATCTATACTGACCTCCATCAGGTTGCAAATTAAAACTAATTTTTATCTGCATCTACAGTACCTCTGAAAAAATATTTGGGCTTCTAGCTGTGTGTGGGACTTGTTGTATTAGTCCATCTATACTGACCTCCATCAGGTTGCAAACTGAATATATTTTTTTCCTGCATCTACCTCTGAAAAAATATTGGGCTTCTAGCTGTGTGTGGGTCTTGTTCTATTAATCCATCTATACTGACCTCCATCAGGTTGCAAATTCAAAATAATTTTTTTCTGCATCTAACCCAGCCAATAGTTTTGGCCTAATACCACAGTTTGGCCACTCAGCTCTGCTCGGTTACCATCCATTGTTTTTTTGTGCAAACAACTCCAGAGTTGTGAATTAGTTAACCACCAAAATGAGTGGAAAAAGGCCTGCTGCTGGTGGAAAGGGGAATAGGCGTGTTGGGAAGGGGAAAAAAGGTTGTGTCCGTGGGGTAGGTGTTAAAGCAACAGTAACATCTGCAGAAGAAAGACCATCTTCCAGCCAAACTAAAATGTCTACTTCTTTTAGCGGACAATGTGATAAGATCCCTTTCTTACGGCCACGCCAATCGCTACAAATTCCAGATGAGGCACAAAAACAGCAGGTGCTTCAACGGATATCAAGTGCTCCTTTAAGTGGGCTCTCCTCCACATCAACTTCAACATCACAAATACTCCAGTCCTCAAAGGTGTCACCCAAATCGCACTTGCTTCCTCACAGCTCCCAAATCTCCAGCTGCCCGTCTGAGTATGAGGTAGAACAGATGGTTGAGTCTGCAGAGCTGTTTACTCATACTATAGCCTGGGAATCAGAGGTCGACTCCAGCGCTTCTGTGAATCCAGACGAGGAAATGATCTGCACTGATGCCCAGAATCTTTATGAGTCGGATCCAGGACCAGACGCAGAAGTTTCTGACCATAATGTAGACCCTCATTCCCAAACTGTAACTCCTGTTGGTGGAGACAATGAAGAAGACGATGATAAGACTCAAATACCTGATTGGAGCGACAACTTTAGTTTTTTGTCAGGGCAGGAACAGGTTGGCTCTGAGGACGACGGGTGTGATAACGCACAGGGTGATGATGATGAGGTCGGAGATCCCACTTACTGTCAACCCACAGTCAGCCAAGAGATGAGGTCAGCAGAGGAGGTGGAGGAAGATGCTAGTGACGACGAGGTCAGGTTGCGCCTTCCTGGACAGAGACGTAGTACTGGAAGCACGTCAACAACTGCATCCTCAAACACAACTCTGCCTCTCACCACAAGTCGTGGTGGCTCTTCAGGTCGCATGGATGCTAAGCCTTGCATAGCCTGGGCATTTTTTCAGATCGATAAAGATGACCCAACTCGTGTTATCTGTAACATTTGTCAGCAAAAGCTAAGTAGAGGCCAAAAAATACATAGTTTGAGTACTTCATGCATGAACCGGCACATGGACATGAAGCATAAGTTGCAGTGGGAAGCTCAGTGTGCTACAATGCGGCCTAGCCGGCCGGGCCAACCACCGTCTGCCATATCTTGTGCATCCGCGGCCTCTTCATCCTCTGTGACTGGGGGGACAGCAGTCACACCTGTTTTGGGGCGCAGACCTGCCACCTCTTTACCCGCAACAGCCAGCGTGATTGGCAGGTCATCATTTTCTTTGGAGGTGGTAACACCAGCTGGTGTTGAGCGCTGTCCGACATCGATAACACCACCTTTGGATCAAGGCAACCTAACATGTCCGCCTGCATCTTCCTCACAGACCGGCAGTTTGCCGGGGACACCCTTATCAACCCCGTCTAAGCACAATAGCCAGCCCTCGGTCCCTCAGATGTGGACAAGTAAAAGACCATTTCCTCCTAGCCATGAGAAAGCTAAGAGGTTGAAATTCACCATCTGCAAGCTCTTGGCTACAGAAATGCTGCCTTTCCGCCTGGTGGACACAGAGGATTTTCGAGACCTTATGTCCGCCGCAGTGCCCCAGTACCAGATGCCCAGTCGGCACTACTTCTCAAAGAAAGGTGTGCCTGCGCTCCACCAGCATGTCGCACATAACATCACCGCTTCTTTGAGAAACTCTGTGTGTGACAGGGTGCATTTCACCACAGACACTTGGACGAGTAGGCATGGACAGGGGCGTTACATGTCGCTGACTGGGCACTGGGTAACTATGGTGACAGCAGGACAAGGGGCTGCTGTCCAAGTCTTGCCGTCCCCACGAGTTGTGCGTCAATCCTCTTTATGTCAAAGTTCCTCACCTGCTTCTGCCTCCTCAACCTCCTCTCGGTCTTCCACCTGCACCCAAAGCCTGTCTGGTCATGCCACAAGCTTTCTAACTGCGCAGAAGGGATCCTGCACACCTCCTTACTATGCTGGCAGTAGGGCTCAACGTCATCAGGCGGTTTTTAAATTGAAATGTCCGGGAAATGTGAGTCATACAGCTGAGGAGTTGTGGTCAGCTCTGGAGAACCAATTTCATGAATGGTTGTCTCCACTGGACCTGAAACCAGGGAAGGCCGTGTGCGACAATGCTGCAAACCTGGGTGCGGCCCTTCGCCGGGGCAATGTCACACACGTGCCTTGTATGTCTCACGTGTTGAACCTGGTTGTCCAGCAATTTTTAGCCCACTATCCCAGACTAGATGGCCTTCTGCAGAGGGCACGGTCGCTGTGTGCTCACTTCCGCCGTTCGCATCCCGCAGCTCAGCGACTTACATCTCTACAGAAGTCGTTGGGCCTGCCACTTCACCGGCTAAAATGCGATGTGCCTACCCGGTGGAATTCAACTCTGCACATGTTGCAGCGACTGTGGCAGCACCGACAAGCCCTGGTGCAATACGTTCTGACGTATAGCCTGGGCCAACGAGATTCAGAGGTGGGGCAAATCACGCTGGAGGAGTGGTCTCAGATCAGGGACCTATGCACCCTTCTGCACAGTTTTGAAATGGCGACGAAGATGTTTAGTGCTGACGATGCCATTATCAGCATGACTATTCCGGTGATTTACATGCTGGAGCACATGTTAAACAGAATTCGGAGTCAGGTGGTGGCACAAGAGGAGGTGGAGGAAGTAGAGGAGGAGGAGTTGTATGCGGAAGGGCTAACATCTGCAAGGTCCAGACGGTCGGCAGCACCAAGGCGGCAGGCATGTGAGGGTGGGGGAGATGGTTTTACCAGGGCGCATGGTAGCAGCCAAACTAGTGAGGAAGGTGCAGGAGCCCAGGAAGATGTGGAGGACGAACTGATGGAAGACTCATCAGATGAGGGAGACCTTGATCACATTTCTGTTGTGCGAGGTTGGGGGGAGAGGACAGAGGAAGGAAGCATGATTGTTACCTCGCCACCAACACAACAGGGACTTGGTGCTCCTGGATGCGCAACACACATGAGTGCCTTCTTGCTGCACTACCTGCAACATGACCCTCGAATTGTGAGAATTAGAAATAATCCTGACTACTGGGTTGCCACACTGTTAGATCCCCGGTACAAAAGTTAATTTGCAGAAATTATTCCTGCCATAGAAAGGGATGCACGCATGCAGGAGTATCAGCAGAGACTGTTGCAGAATCTTACATGTGCTTTTCCACAAAATACCAGTGGTGCACGTAGTGAATCTCACAGTTCCAACTTGCCAACCGTGGGACCGTCAAGTGTTCAGCACTCAAACCGTAACAGAACCACAGTATCTGCTGGTAACATCAATTTTGCGGAATCATTTCACCACTTTTTTAGCCCATCCTTTGCAAGGCCACAGGAGACAAGAAGTCTGACACATAGTCAACGCCTAGAGACGATGGTACAGGAGTATCTCCAAGTAAACATTGAAGCCACGACTGTCACTGGACCCTTGCTCTTTTTGGGCTTCCAATCTGGATAAATGGCCGGAGCTAGCCACTTACACCTTGGAGATCTTGTCATGCCCCGCAGCCAGCATTCTGTCTGAACGTGTGTTCAGCGCTGCTGGTGGTGTGCTGACAGATAAGCGCACGCGGCTCTCCACTGATAATGTAGACAGACTCACGTTCATAAAGATGAACAAATCATGGATCCGAAACGACTTTTCTACCCCTGTGTCATCCTGGGGAGAGTAAATGCTTGATGATTGGTTAAAATCACCCTACCAACCGTTTTAAGCTTTCAAATTACTAATCATGTTTATCTGTATCTTGACTGGAAAATAATTTGGGCTTTGTAGCAGTGTGCAGCACTGATCCTATTAGGCCATCTATACTAAAGCTTCACCAGATTTAAAATTAAAAATAATTTTTAGCTGCATCTAGCCCGGAAAATAATTTTGGGGCTCCGAGATGCGCAAGGCACATAAGTGCCTTCTTGCTGCACTACCTGCAGCATGACCCTCATATTGTCAGAATTCGAAGTAATCATGACTACTGGGTTGCCACACTCTTAGATCCCCCAAACTTTTCGATCAACCTTTTCATTTTAATAAAGACCAAAAAAATGGTCATTTTTGAAATTATAACCATTAGCAGGTTGTTAGAAACTGAAATCAAACAGTTTTCAACTCAAAACTTTATTCTAGGTGATGTTACATTTTCACATAGGACCCCTTGTTCGAAAGGAGCTTCTGAACTCTCTCGTCCATTGAATTTGTCAGGTTTTGGATGGTTTCTGCTTCAATTGTTTTGCATGAGGACAGAATACCCTCCCAGAGCTGTTGCTTAGATGTGAACTGCCTCCCGCCATCATAGACACTCCTTTTAATGATGCTCCAAAGGTTCTGAATGGGGTAGAGGTCAGGGGAGCATGGGGGTCACACCATAAGTTTGTCCCCTTTTATGCCCATATCAGCCAGAGATGCAGATGTTTTATGTGCAGCATGAGATGGTGCATTATCATGCAGAAAAATGATCTTGCTCTGAAATACACGGTTCTTCTTCTTGAACCATGGCAGGAAGTGCTGTTTGAGAAAATCCACATACATTATGGAGTTCATCTTTAGCGCCTTCAGGGATCCTAAAGGGGCCGACAATCTCTCTCCCCATGATTCCAGCCCAAAACATTACTCCACCTCCTCCTTGTTGGCGCTGTAGCCGTGTTTGCGTGGGGTGTCCATCAACCAGCCATCCTCCACTCCATCCATCTGGACCATCGAGCGCTGCACGGCACTCATCCGTGAACAAAACAGTTTTGAAATCAGTCTTCATGTAATGTTTGGACCACTGGAGCCGTTTCTGCTTGTGTGAAGTGGATAGAGGAGGTCGACAGGATGGCGCATGCACAGCTGCAAACCTCTGAAGGACCCTGCATCTTGTTGTTCGGGGGACGTTGGGGGCACAAGCAGCTTCAAAAACTTGTCTGCTGCTATGACAAGGCTTTTTTGCCGCTGCTCTTTCAACCTGACGTAATTGCCTGTAGGAAAGAGTCCTCAATTTGCCCTTATCAGCACGCACACGTGTGTACTGTGAATCAGCTACATACTTCTTGATTGCCAAGACACTTCATCCTGATCATCGCACAATGTTGATTGTAGTCATGCCTTGACCTAAACACTCCACAATTTGTTGCTTCTCAGCAGCCGACACATCCTTTTTCTTTCCCATTTTGGCAGAAAATGTAGGCTGCTTAATAATGTGAGAGAGCCTTCTTAAGTAGTCTTGCCTTTCATTGGACACACCTGCCAAACTAATTAGCACAGGTGTCTGCAATTGCTTACAGTGATATAAAGAGCCCTGACACACATCACCATCAATGAGTTTAACTGACAAACAAACAAATTCTTCCCTTATCACTCCTAAATACTTTTTGCATAATAATTTGGAACGCAGTGTACATGTGCTTTTCCACAAAACACCAGTGGTTCACGTAGTGAATCTTACAGTTCTAACTTGCCAACCGTGGTCTGTATGGAGTTGTTCAATAAAGGGCCAAAAATTAAGATAACATAGATGGGAGAGGTCTCTATGAATAGGAATTCCTAAGTATTTGATACCCTGTGAGGGCCAGGCAAAGGGAAAGTTGGACTGGATGGAATCCTATATGGATTTGGGGAGGGAGACATCGAGGGCCTCAGACTTCGCTGCATTGATTTTAAAATTTTACCATGTAACAAAGTGATCTATTTCAGCCATAACAGCATGGATGGATATATGTGATTGAGTGATATATACTAGGACATCATCAGCAAATAGAGAGCACTTGTACTCGGTGCCTCCCACCTCAATCCACCTAATATTGGGGTTATGGCGAATTGATGAGAGCAGGTGCTTCGTCACTAGGATGTATAAGAGAGGGGACAGAGGACATCACTGCCTTGTCCCATTGGTGATTGTGAAAGGTGATGAAAATGTTCTGACGCACCCCCTGGGCCTTGGGACACCCGGAGCCGGACCCTTTTTGGTGGATGCTGGTGGTTGTAGTCTTCGTGGCGGCGACCCGGTTCCGTGGCTCAGGGCGGTCAAACCAGTGGCGGAACTATTTATGTGGTTTTGATGTTTAAATGTCCGACTACGCCACCCGTGGATTGCGGTCAGAGTGAACCGCCGCTACAGGGCAGACCGCTGAGGCTGGTGTTGTGGGTGCAGCAGAGCGTAGCATAACTCCCCACGGGAGGAGTATAGCCTCAGGGCAGTGTATGCGGAGGATGGGGGTGATGGTGCAGGGCAGCAGCAGTAACGACACGGAGTCAGTGATGCAGTTCAGGGCCTTTACTCACAGTTCTTATTATCCAGACCACGTCTGCAGGTAACGGCTGCCCACGTCGTACTGTGCTCACCAGGTGAGGGGCTCAGACAACGCCCAGATAACTTTGGAGCACTTCACAGGACCCCTTTGTGTGTCCTTTGTCTGGCCTTTCTTACCAACACTTCTGTCCGGCTGCCTCGGGCCTCCTCTTGGTAAACTTGGCGCCAGTTTCCCTGACCCTATGTGGTGCCTTCCTAGTGGGTGTAGCGAGGGGCTGCGCCACATAAAATGTCAGAGCCTCCGGTTTCTAGCTGAGGGTCGTTTCCTGCCTCCACTAGTTCGGGGACCGGTCTCCCCCTTTGGCCTGACCCCTCCACGCAGGTGGATTCGGGCGTGCGGTGGCGACTCGCCCGTCCGCACCCCTGGGATCCCTTCATTCCTCGTTCCTGGAGCCTTCTCCGCTCCTCTTCCTTCCTTCTCCCTCTTCCAGGCCTGGGCCTCTGTTACTAGGCCGGCCTCCGGAGCAGAGCTCATGCAGAGCCCCTGCTCCCTGCCACTTCTGCTCAGACTTCTCTGCACTGAACTAAGATGGTGCCCACCTTTTATACTCCCTTCTCAATGCACCCAGGAACTGCTTCCTCCCTGCTCCTGCACTACAGGGTTCCCCTTCCTCAGTGTTCCCTCCCCCCACTCCAGCCAGGGACAGGGACTGTCGTGCCCATCTCAGGGGCATATTGGTCGCCCTGCCCCACGGCAATGTGGTGTAATGCATGCAGGTGTCGGGTCCTGATCCACACTCCATCCTTACCTGAGAGTGAAATATCACACCTCTGGGTGAGGTGCAATACGTCTGTAGCAACCGAGCCCTCAGGGTGCTACAGTTCCATTTATCTTCAGCCTAGGTGACGTATTGCGATACAGGGCCGTGATTTTGGCTATAAAAGGGTCCCCTAGACCCCTACCCCAAGCTTTTTAAGAGAATCATATATGGCGTGCTAGGAGACTCTATGGAATGCTTTCTCAGCATCCAACGAGAGTATCTAATTACAAATTTTTAACTGCATCTAGCCCAGGAAATACTTTGTGCCTAGTAGCAGTGTCTGCTAATCAGCGGATTATCCCGGCTGTTAAGCAAGCTGCACCACCTGTAGTTTAGACACTTAATTTTTTCAAAGGAAATGCTTCGGGACCATGGGATACTTAGTGAAGAGCATCAGGAGGCACCCCAAGGCATAGGGGCTGGGACTGGCAGTAGGATGCCTTGCGGTGGACAGCCGAGCTCGATCCTTATAAAAGCTTTTTAACTGCAGCAGCTTTAGTGGACGCTACTGGAGCTGGAATTACCGCGGCTGCTGGCATGAGACTTGCCCTCCAATAGATCCTTGTAAATGGATTTAAAGTGTATTCATTCAGATTAGAGAGACAATTTAAATTAAAAAGCTTAGAGCTGCCTCCACCACAGGGGGGTTCGCTCGACCCACCAGCGGACAGGCACCAGTATTGGGAGAGGGGGGCTGGCCGTCAGGGTTCACCGCGGCTCTGGCACAAACCCGGTGACACGGAGGTGGCACGGGCAGGAGCGGACTGGCCGTGTCGGCTTCTCACTTTTTGGATTTTAGAAGGGCATGACATGCCTATATCTGTGTCTCCCCCTCCTTTTACTCCTCCACCTCTTTTATTTTCGCATGACTATATGTACTTGTCACTTTTCCATGTGTTAGTTATGTCTTCTGAGCAGTTTGTCAGCTTTTGGACACCTTTGAAGGTGTTTTCTATGTGTTTCTATGTGTTTTTGTTTGCCTGCCATTGGTTTTAACGGTGTTCGAAGGTGTTCGACGAACAGTTCGACGAACAGTTCGGCGAACACACGGGTGTTCGACGAACCGAACCGAACTCGAACACTACAGGGGTGGCTCAACACTACTCAGGATAATAACCAGATGAAAATGACAAATGGACTCCCAACCTGTCACAAAAGGCACGCTAAAAACGAGCCATGAACTGAGGTCCCCTATCGGAAACAATGTCGGTAGGAACGCCATGGAGCCGGACAATTTCTTTCACAAAAGCCTTAGCGAGTGTCTTGGCACAGGGCAGTTTGATGAAGGGAACCAAGTGACACATCTTGCTAAAACGGTCCACGACCACCCAGATAACAGTGAAACCCGCAGAGGCAGGAAGGTCAGTAATAAAATCCATAGCAAGATGCGTCCAAGTAGCACTAGGAACCTCCAGAGGGCAAAGCAACCCCGCAGCAGGAGCATGTGAAGACTTAGATATAGCACACACAGTACATTGACGCACCCACTCAATGACTTCCTTCTGCCACCCAGGCCACCAAAAACTGCGACCTACAAGTCTCTTAGTCTCCGAAATTCCTGGATGACCTGCCAACTGAGACTCATGACACTCCACAAACAAATCTCTCCTAAAGTTCCTACGCACAAACAGCCTCCCTTGGGGAGTTTTAGATGGGGCATCCTCCTGGGCTTTCAGAATCCCATCTTCCAAAATGGAGTCCAATGCTGCTATCACAACACCTTCCTGTAAAATGCTCTCCTCCTCCTCGGTACCAACCATGGGAGAAAAACTGTGAGATAAAGAATCAGTTTTTACATTCTTGGTACCCGGAATGTAAGTAACAGAAAAATTAAACCGCAAAAAAAAAAGTGCCCACCTAGCTTGACGGGCATTCAAGCGCTTGGCAGCATCAAGATAGATCAGATTCTTATGATCAGTAAAAACCTGAATGGGAAATTTAGCACCTTCCAAGAGATGACGCCAATGTTCAAATGCGAGTTTATTCGCCAGCAATTCCCGATTACCGACATCGTAATTAAGTTCGGTCTCAGAAAATTTTTTTGAAAGAAAAGCACAGGGATGTACTCCATCCTTGTTTTCCTGAGACAAAACAGCACCGACCCCCACCGAAGAAGCATCAACCTCGACCAAAAAAGGCTTGGTCTCATCAGGCTGCATAAGGATGGGGGCAGAACTGAACCTCTCCTTGAGATACACAAAAGCTTCAATGGCCTTAGTAGTCCACTGGACCGTATTCGCACTTTTCCTGGTGTGATCGGTCAGCGGCTTAACAATTATAGACAAATTCTTAATGAATTTTCTGTAATAATTGGCGAAACCCAAAAATCTCTGTATTGGTTTCAAACCAATAGGCATAGGCCATTCCTGAACCGCCTGAACCTTCACCGGGTCCATCTCAAAGCCCTCGCTGGAGATAATGTAGCCCAAAAAACTAATTCTCTGCACAGCGAACTCACATTTCTCCAGCTTAGCAAAAAGTGAATTGTGGCTTAACAACTGCAATACCTCACGTACGCTCTGCCAATGTGACTCCAGATCCGGCGAATAAATCAAAATGTCATCCAAATACACCACCACATTCTTACCGATCAACGGTCTTAGGATGTCATTAATAAGGTTCTGAAAAAACGCTGGTGCGTTGGTAAGACCAAAGGGCATAACCAGATTCTCAAAATGACCCACTGGAGTGTTAAAAGCAGTTTTCCAGTCATCACCTTCCTTCATACGTAACAAATTGTATGCCCCCCGGAGATCAATCTTAGAGAACCACTTGGCCCCCACTAACTGGTTGAACAAGTCAGGAATTAATGGCAGTGGGTAGGAATTGCGTACTGTAATTTTATTAATTTCGCAAAAGTCCAGACATGGACGTAAACCGCCGTCCTTTCTTTTTGCAAAAAAGAATCCAACAGCCACAGGTGACTTAGAAGGTCTAATGTGACCGGCGGCCAAGCTTGTCTGTATGTATTCCTCCAAGGCCTTTCTCTCAGGGATAGTCAGATTAAATAAGCGACTCTTGGGAAGAGTTGCTCCAGGGACAAACTCAATAGTACAATCATAGTCCCTATGAGGAGGAAAAACTTGCGACTCCTCCTCAGAAAAAACCTTCCAAAAGTCCTGAATAGGTACAGGTAATTCCCCTCTTTCCACAGCAGCAATGCAACCATTACAACATTTATCATAACACTTAGGACTCCAAGACTTAATTTCATTGGTAGACCAGTCCAGTACAGGATTGTGCAATTTTAACCAAGGTAACACCAAAACCACTGGAGCAGGCAAATTATTTAATACCGCCAAATCCAAATTCTCTTGGTGGATACCATTAATGGTGAGGGGAAATTCAAAAACCTTGTGAGTAATACCTTTCAAGGGAGAGCCATCAACAGCAACCACAGAAATAGGAGATGACAAAAGTTTGGATTCTAATTTACATTTTTCCAAAAAACCCTCATCAATCACATTGAGTGTAGAACCACAATCCACAAATACCCGAAATTCAATCAACTCCTCCTGGAATGAAGTGCTTCCAGAATGAAATACTCCTTTTGTGTTTAAACAAGCTATGCGGGCGTAACTGACCTCTTTTTTTTTTTCTTTGTTCAAACGAAGCACACAGTTCTTAATAAAGTGGTCAGATTTACCGCAATAAAAACACAATCCTTTAGCAAACCTGCTGTATTTTTCCTGAGAGTGGGGTGACATCGCCCCAATCTCCATCAATTCTCCACCCTCCGAACAGACCCTCTGAAAACTAGGAGCTGCCATAGCAGTAAATTTCTCTTCATTACTCCTAGCACGCGATCTCCTGTCCACATGTATGGCTAATTGCATTGGCTCCTGCAAGGTTCCAGGTTTTGGGAAGGCAATCAGCAGATCCTTAACCCTTTCTCCTAGATCATCAAGAAACAAACATTTTAATGCTGAGTCATTCCATTCCACTTCAGCCGACCATCTTCTGAAGTATGTACAATAATTTTCCACATCACCTGATCCCTGCTTCAAACGTCTTAATTCAGTTTCAGCAGATGAGACTCGATCAGGATCATCATACAACAACCCCATAGCAGAAAAAAAATCCTCCACAGATCTAAAACACGGATCATTAGGTTGTAGAGAAAAGGCCCATCCCTGTGGTTCTTTGCGCAAAAGTGACATTATAAACCCAATGCGCTGTGATTCATTCCCTGAGGATCTGGGTCTTAAACGAAAATATAATAAACAAGCGTTTTTAAAGGAAAAAAAATCTTGCCGTTTACCATAAAAAAAATCTGGAAGTCCTACCTTTGGTTCGACAAAATGCGCTCCAGGACAGCTACTCACGTGTTGCTGGAGCTCGGCCACCTCCAAAGACAGTCCCTGCAGGCGTTGAGCCAACTCCTGAACCGACACCATGCTGAAATCAGGATTTTTTTTTTTTTTTTCTTAGAGTGTTTTATTTTTGGGCTGGACTTACTGTTATGAACTGCTACAAACACTAAGGAAAGATAGGAAAACTGTCCCTACAATAGGACTAAGCTGATTCCCTACGATGCAGCGGGGGACCTGTTCCTTGTGAACAGACCCGCCTAAGTCCTCGGCTAGTCTGAACGCAGACCTATAGTTATAAGGGAGGGGTCCCTACAAGAACTAAGGACTGGGATATAGTTGGACACCTCCTAGCAGAAATTGTAGCAGAGCAAAGACAAACAAACAAACAGAAGTACTAGTGGTCAAAAGACCAAGCAAACTACAGAGTAAGGTACAAGGCACCTGGCTAGCTTAAGAGTAAAAGTAACACTGAAGTCCAGCAAGGCCAGGAGGGCGGAGCTGGATTAAATAGGCAAAAAGTCATGTGACCAGCAAAATAGAAAAAACTAACAGGAGGGTTCTAACAGCTAGTACAGGAAATGCTATGCACAGTCCAGGAAATATTAAACTGCTGCAGGGACCTTCACAGATTGGCTCTCTGTGGAAAACACACTAAAGTGTGGATGTACTCACAGTTTTTATCCCACCGTTCACTCTCGCAATGGGTAGGTTTAAACAAAGTTGATGGCGTGGCAGCCACGTGGATCTGGTCCTGACTAGAAGTGATCAGGATAACCAGAGAGCAGGAGAGTCCATGTACAGCTTTCTCTCTACTGACTAAAAGACACTTCACTCTTTTTGTGAAGGAGATTATGTGAGGAAAAATGTCCCCTCAGCATAGACTGGCATTGAAAAACTCTTCTCTGAGAGTATAATGTCTGTTCTCAATCTTCCTGAGGCAGCAGGAACCGCCCACAACTGGTCTGTACCAGTTTTAAGTCAGAGTGAGAGCCCTGAGCAGGGAGACTCCTCCCAGCCGTTGCTATGACCACCACTTGTTGTGAGAATAATCATTATGTCATATACACACATTGGCCAGCAGATGGCAGGAAAGTACAATTTACAATACAAGGAAGTACAATTTACAATGCAATGTATTATATCCCCTAACTCAGTACACACAATGGAATAAATCTACTACCACACTACAACTGTCTCATTTAGCAGCAGTAGAATGGGTACCGGGATGCCACATACTCCCCCTCTTAAGAAAAGCCATCCTCGGCAAACAGTTGGAGGGTGAAGCTTTGTACAAATGACAAAGATAGGGATACAGAGAAAAAAGTGCTAGACATAAGTGCATAGCAAAATGGAATAATTACTAGTAAAACCAACGTAGGATGTGGACATGAGAAATATTCTGAAACATTGTTGGGATAGAGTCTCTAGGCATTTGATGTAAATGTCCATACCTAGGAATAATGCAATAGTAGATAAACATGAGCATTATCAACATTCTTAGTAATAACTATAATAATGTTATATGTAAATGGGGTTAATGAAGTTTAAGATTTCTTGGCTTTGTGAGCCAGGCACAGTCCTTGAACTGTTATATTAACTAGAAAAAGAACACACATTAACCTGTAAATCTGAGTATGTAAATGTCAAGAGGGCATATCATTCAAGAAGGATATATGGTGAAGTAACTAGTCCCTGTACCTAGCAGGTAGGATACCTTTGGTACTCTGCTCAGAGCGCCTCAAAGATACTGTCCATTGGCTGGAGATTATTTCAGGTTCTGTGGTTTCTTCAGGTGGAAAAAAAATGTTCTCTGTTGAGGTAGGAATGAACTGACAATAGCCTGGAAACGCAAATTGTGGAGCGAAGATAAGTTCAGCGAGGCTCGGCAGTCATTCTGATGAATCTGGAGGATTCTGTGTTCCAATCAAAGTTGACTTGGGTTGTGGTGACTCTCTCAGGAGTTCTTCCTTGAGACACAGTTTTAGGTAGTTTCTGTGTACCGTCTGGGGTTTCCAACCAATTTTGGATATCTCGTACACATCAGACGATGGAAAGGGTATAGCAGTTATTGTGTACCGTTCAACTTTCCAAAGTGGATCCAATTTTCCAGTCCGATGGAGCTAGACTCGGTTGCCAATTTGTAGGGGTTTGGCATGGGCATGTTGATTATAGTCTTCTAGTTGTCTTCTAGGTGCTTCCTCCGTGCGAGAATCAACAATTTCCTTGGCTTCTGCCATGCCAAGGATTAATGGTGTCAGGTACCTAAAGCCAAGTCTGAAGGCAACTGGCCTTGTCGGCAGAACATCAGATAGAATGGAGTATGATCAGTTGAGCCATGGGTGGTGTTATTGTACACGGTGAGCCATTTATATGGATACACCTAAATAAAATGGGAATGGTTGGGGATATCAACTTCCTGTTTGTGGCACATTAGCATATGGGAGGGGGAAAACTTTTCCAGATGGGTGGTGACCATTGTGGCCATTTTGAAGTCAGCCATTTTGGATCCAACTTTATTTTTTTCAATGGGAAGAGGGTCATGTGACACATCAAACTTAATGAGAATTTCATAAGAAAAACAATGGTGTGCTTGGTTTTAACGTAACATTATTCTTTCATGAGTTATTTACAAGTTTTTCTTTGTTTACAGCCATTGACATGTCGCAGAGGTTAACACGTGAGGAGCGGATAGAAATTGCTTTGATGTTTGGTGAACGCAGTACCCGGGTCATTGCAGCAGATTTCAATGCAAGACACCCTACGAGACCCCCCATCTCCCATGCTACAGCTAGCAAAGTGCTTGCCAAATTTCGTGAAACAGGTTCAGTGTTGGATTTGACAAAATGTGGACCCAAGAAAACTGTCACTAATGAAGAAACCTCAGTGGCTGTCCTAGCTTCATTCAGCAAGAGCCCACAGCGTTGCACTCGCTGCATGTCACTGGAGAGTGGCATCAGTCGAACATCCCTTCAGTGGCTATTAGCTACTCACAAATGGCACCCTTACAAAATCCAGCTGCTGTAGCATCTCAAAGAGGATGACCTAGATCGGGGCACTGAATTTGCCGAATGGGGAAAATAAAAATTGGAACAAGACCATCAGTTTACACAGAACATTATGTTCAGTGATGAGGCAAACTTTTTTGTGAATAGTGAAGTTAACAAACAAAACCGCAGCTATTGGTCTAACACTAACCCACATTTAATAGATGCCTCCAAGACTGTTGGAACACAAAAATTGATTGTATGGTGTGGTATTTGGGGTACAAAGAAAGTCGGGCCATTCTTCATCAATGGAAACCTCAATGCCACTGGATATCTGAAATTGCTACATGATGATGTGTTGCCCTCTTTATGCACTGAAGATGGCACGTTCCCTGAATTTTTCCAACAAGATGGTGCATCACCACATTATGGGTGTCAGGTCCAAGCATTCATACATGAACAGTTTCCTGGAAAGTGGATTGGTTGTCGTGGGCCAGTTGAATGGCCACCAAGGTCTCCCAATATGACCCCCTTAGATTTTTATCTTTGGGGTCATCTGAAGGCAATTGTTTATGCTGTGAGTATACGAGGTGTGCAGCATCTGAAACAACGGATACTGAAGCCTGTGCTAGCATTTCTTCTGCGGTGTTGCTATCAGTGTGTCAAGAGTGGGAGAAGAGGATTGCATTGACAATCCAACACAATGGGCAGCACTTTGAACACATTTTATAAATGGTCATAAACTTGTAAATTACTCATGAAATAATAAAGTTATGTTAAAACCAAGCACACCATTGTTTTTATTGTGAAATTCTCAATAAGTTTGATGTGTCACATGACCCTCTTCCCATAGAAAAAAATAAACTTAGATCCAAAATGGCCGACTTCAAAATAGCCACCATGGTCACCACCGATCTGAAAAAGTTTTCCCCCTCCCATATACTAATGTGCCACAAACAGGAAGTTGATATCACCAACCATTCCCATTTTATTTACGTGTATCCATATAAATGGCCCATCCTGTAGATGTGGACAAGATCTTTCAGAATCTCAGGCCACTCAGTGCCCTTGGTGGCAGCAGCAGTGCGCAGCATACTGATTATGTCTTGGTTCAATCTTTCACATAGTCCATTACCTTGTGGATGGTAATCAGTGGTATGCAGTTTCTTGCAATCTCTGTACTTGCACAGCTCGTGGCAAAGTTAAGATTCAAAGGCAGGTCCGCGATCAGTGAGGATGTGGTCTGGACATCCATAGTGTTGGATGAACTCGGTATAGAAGACTTCAGCTGCAGTTTTGGCTGTAAAATCTTTGACAAGAGCAATAGTGGCAAGCTTTGTGTAATGGTCAACCATTGTAAGGGCATAAATATAGCCAGAGTGAGTTGTGCCCAATTTCATATGATCAAGAGCAACAACTTCTTCTGTTTTTTGTGACTTGATATGGCGTAGGGGTGCTTTTGATCTCTGCATCCATCTTCTGTGATGTTACCTGTGGGACATTCTCGGCACCAACTTTCAACTTTCTATGTCGCCTCTCATACCGACCCAGTAGAACCTTTGGCGGATGGTAGCTTCAGTTTTCTGGACACCGAAATGGCCAGAGCGATCATGATAGGCTTCAAGGATGACCCGTGTATCTCTCTGGGGAATGAGAATTTGGTGAAGTCTGTCGCCTGAGACAGGGTCCAAAGTGTTTCTTATTATGAGACCTTTCTGGACAAATAGGCGTTTTCTCTGTCTCCAGAGGTGGGTAAGTTCCACATCAGGATGAACTTGTCGTAGTTGAGTTGGATCTCTTCCAGTAGTAAGGAAGTCATGGAATTCTCCGAGGACTCTGCTCTCTTCTTGTAATTTCTTCTACAGGGAAGGTTCTTGAAGAGGTTCAGCTCTTTTTCAGATTGTCTCTTTTCAGCAGAGGCAGTGATGGCACTCTGTTGGGCAAACCTTGAGTAGAAAGGTTCCTTCTCCAACAGGTAGCTGAGACAATGCATCGGCATTGACATTTGATTTGCCACTGCGGTATTTGACTGTGAATTTGTAGTTCGCTAGGCGTGAAGCCCACTGTTTTTCCATGGCTCCTAACCGGGCATTATCCAGGTGCGCTAGCAGATTATTGTCTGTGTAGACAGTAAAGGGCGTGGCAGCCAGGTAATCCTTGAATTTTTTTGTAACAGCCCAGACAAGTGCAAGCAGTTCAAGCTTGAACAAACTGTAGTTGCGGTCATTCTTCTCAGTTCCTCTGAGGCTGTGGCTGGCGTAAGCAATCACACGCTCCTTATTGTCCTGGACCTGGGACAAAACAACACCTAGCCCTTGGAGGCTAGCATCTGTATACAAAAGGAATGGCTGAGTGTAATCAGGATAGGTCAGGAGAGGTGGCTGGGTAAGAAGGGCTTTCAGTGTTTGGAATGCTTGTTCTTGACGATTCATCCAGTCTACTGGAAGCCATCGGTTGTACTTTTCCCTGGGACATCCCCGTAGCAATTCAGTAAGTGGTTCAGACACTTGAGTAAAGTGAGGAATAAAGTGGCAATAGTAGCCTGCAAATCCCAAAAAGCTTCGGAGTTCTTTGACGGTAGTGGGCGTTCTCCAGTTTTGAACTGCAGCAATTTTGTTGGGGTCAGGTTGTACCCCTTCTGCTCTTACCACATGTCCAAGGTAGGTGACACATGGTTTTAGCAAGTGGCATTTGGAGAGCTTGATTTTGAGGCTATGTTATCTTAACACCTTGAAGACATCAGACAGATGGTGAATGTGGTCTTCATATGTCCTGGAATAGACAATGACATCATCAAGGTAAAGGAGGATACTCTGAAAATTTTCCTGGCCAAGACATCTCTCCATTAGCCATTGGAATGTAGCAGGGGCATTGCAAAGCCCAAAAGGCATAAAGTTAAATTTAAAAAGCCCCATTGGTGTGGTAAAGGCAGTCTTCTCTCTCTTTTCTGGTGTCATGGGAACTCTTAAGTCAAGAGTAGAGAAGTAGGAGGCAGACCCAAGAGCAGTCAGCATCTCTTCAATTCATGGCAAGGGATAGGCATCCTTGTGTGTGATGCTCAATTTGCGGTAATTCACGGAGAAACGGATGTAGCCATCTTTTTTTTTCACAAGGACCAGCGGAGCGGCCCAAGGACTTTGGGTTTCACGTATCACATCAGCCTCTTTCATGTCTTGAAGCATTTTCTTGACAGGTTGGTACTTCACAGGTGGTATGGGACGATGTCGCTCCTTGATGGGAGAATGATGACCTGTGAGGATTTGATGCTGAATCAGAGTAGTCTACCAAAATTCCATAGGTGCTTACGGAATGCTTGATGATAACGTTTGGCAATGTTCAGAACGCCATTGATTCTCTCTACTGGAGTAGTGGCATATCCCACATTCAGCTCAGTCCACCAGAGGTCTGAACTAACTGTCTTACTGTCTTGGGCAGCTTGGGTAGAATGTTGATTAGCAATTACTTCACTTGAGATGATGTCTTCTTGTGAGACTTGAGACATCTGCGCTACTGGATGAAATTTGTGAAGGTTAACAGGTGCGTCACTTAAGTTAATCAGTCAAACTGGCACTCTCCCCGTTAGAGACAGTTACAATGCTGTGAGCAGCTTTCACTAATGGTTGTCCTTCTAGCACGATTGGTTCAAGGAGAGACTGATAATCTTGATTTTCAATACCTGGTCGGGCACGGCAACATACCATGGTTTCTGAACTAGGCTGTAGAATCACTGGTCGGGTGTCTCAGATGCGGACACGACAAATTTCACCCTTGCTATTTGCAAACTTCTGCTGTGTGACAATCACATGAATGGCATGCTGAATGGTCTGCTGATCCGAAGATGTAGCTGTAGGGAGAGAGGCATGCAAGGCATACAACACTTCTGGAAAACAATTTGTAAGAACATTCATGCCTAGAACCATTACAGCAAAACCCTCATCCTCTACATCAGTTACAATGACACCTTGTCTATGGAGCTTAATGTCCCCAATCCGAATAGTGGGCTCCCAGTAACCCTGGTGAGGTATGGGTTGACCATTACTAGCTAGAATGTTCATCCAGACTTCTGGAGGGTTATTTAAGTCACTTAAGTCCCAATGTTCAAGATATGCCAGCTTCTGCAAGGTAGTTAGTTACCTATGAGCTGGTGTCGACGAGAGCTTCCAGAGGACACCGTTTACCAGGACAGTTATGTGCAGGCAGGGCGAGATGAAGCGAGGCACCCACATGGATGCTCTTTCTGGACCTTTTCTTCTTCCTCCTGAGGGGCGGTCTTCAGCCTAGGGGGTGGCCCGCTTAACTGATAGCACTGGGCCTCGATGTGTCCATATCTGTGGCAGTGCTGACAGAAATGTCTTTGGCGGTGAGCAGTTTTGCCTGGAGGTAGACTTCTGGGTGGAAGCTCTGGAGAGAGAGTTCAGTCCTGGGCTTGCTCCCTAGAGTGCAAAGATGAAATAATCAGATTTTTGATCTGCTGAGAGACTTGTTTGAGTCCTCTGGCAATGTCATGTACACGGGCCTTAAGGGATGCCTTGGAGTCCACAGCAGGAGTCTGCGCAGCTTAAGTAGCTTGCATAGTACATGGCGATGTCATCTGGAAAGATGGAGGAACAACAGGAATAGACCCAGCTAGAGGAGCAAAGGGTACATAGTTTCCCTGTATATACAGTGGTGGCCAAAAGTATTGTCACCCCTGCAATTCTGTCAGATAATACTCAGTTTCTTCCTGAAAATGATTGCAATCACAAATTCTTTGGTATTATTATCTTCATTTAATTTGCTTGCAAGGAAAAACCACAAAAGAGAATGAAGCAAAAATCAAATCATTGATCATTTCACACAAAACTCCAAAAATGGGCCAGACAAAAGTATTGGCACCCTCAGCCTAATACTTGGTAGCACAGCCTTTAGCCAAAATATCTGCGAAAAACCGCTTCCGGTAACTATCAATGAGTTTCTTACAATGCTCTGCTGGAATTGTAGACCATTCTTCTTCGGCAAACTGCTCCAGGTCCCTGATATGTGAAGGGTACCTTCTCCAAACTGCCATTTTGAGATCTCTCCACAGGTGTTCTATGGGATTCAGGTCTGGACTCATTGCTGGCCACCTTAGAAGTCTCCAGTGCTTTCTCTCAAACCATTTTATAGTGCTTTTGGAAGTGTGTTTTGGGTCATTGTCCTGCTGGAAGACCCATGAACTCTGAGGGCAACCCAGCTTTCTCACACTGGGCCCTACATTATGCTGCAAAATTTGTTGGTAGTCTTCAGACTTCATAATGCCATGCACACGGTCAAGCAGTCCAGTGCCAGAGGCAGCAAAGCAACCCCAAAACATCAGGGAACCTCCGCCATGTTTGACTGTAGGGACCGTGTTCTTTACTTTGAATGTCTCTTCTTTTTTCCTGTACACTCTATGTTGATGCTTTTTGCCAAAAAGCTCTACTTTTGTCTCATCTGACCAGAGAACATTCTTCCCAAACGTTTTAGGCTTTCTCAGGTAAGTTTTGGCAAAGAAGTAGGGTCTTACTGGGTATCCTACCATACAGTCCCTTTTCATTCAGACACCGATGGATAGTACGGGTTGACACTGTTGTACCCTCGGACTGCAGGGCAGCTTGAACTTGTTTGGATGTTAGTCGAGGTTCTTTATCCACCATCTGCACAATCTTGCGTTGAAATCTCTCGTCATTTTTTCTTTTCCGTCCACATCTAGGGAGGTTAGCCACAGTGCCATGGGCTTTAAACGTCTTGATGACACTGCGTACGGAAAACACAGGAACATTCAGGTCTGTGGAGATGGACTTGTTGCCTTGAGATAGCTCATGCTTCCTCACAATTTGGTTTCTCAAGTCCTCAGACAGTTCTTTGGTCTTCTTTCTTTTCTCCATGCTCAATGTGGTACACACAAGGAAACAGGACAGAGGTTGAGTCAACTTTAAACCATGTTAACTGGCTGCAAGTGTGATTTAGTTATTGCCAACACCTGTTAAGTGCCAGAGGTAAGCTACAGGTGCTGTTAATTACACGAATTAGAGAAGCATCACATGATTTTTCAAACAGTGCCAATACTTTTGTCCACCCCATTTTTTAGGTTTGGTGTGGAATTGTATCCAATTTGGCTTTAGGACAATTATTTTTGTGTTTTTTCATTGAAGACAAATTAAATGAAGATAATACCAAAGAATTTGTGATTGCAGTCATTTTCAGGAAGAAACTGAGTATTATCTGACAGAATTGCAGGGGTGCCAATACTTTTGGCCACCACTGTATTTATTGCCAAGGACTAGAGATGAGCGGTGTTCGACTAGAACTGTTTGCCAATCTCAAATGTGTGCTGTTTTGGGCGGTGTTCGAGTCGTTCCACGAGCACAAACGATTTGCAAAAAATTCGGCTGTTCGAGGTTATGTTCGATAACTGTTCGTGCACCAAAAGCGTGTCCTGCATGTCTGGCGCTATTTAGAGCACCAATCATGCAGGGATTGTCTGCCACTCACTGAAATGCCACAGCCATGGTGGTTGCGGCATTACAGTGGTTGCCCAAATCGATGGGAACAGTACTCACAGTGAAACATGAAAAGCCGGCAATTCAGCAGCGGCTTACACCAGTACTCGACAATTTAGAACAGAAAGAATAGAGTATCACACATAGATTAGATAGATAGAAACATGTCAGTCACATATATAAGAAGTACAGTGATAGTGTTGATTACTGTACTTGTCATTTAGTGTAAAGGATTAATTAAAAAAAATATTAGTGCTTTCATGCACCGTCTCTTTAAAAAAGCCGGCCGGCAATTCAGCATCGGAACCCGACAATTTATAACAGAAAGAATAGAGCATCACACATAGATTAGATAGATAGAAATATGTCACTCACATATATAAGAAGTACAGTGATAGTGTTGATTACTGTACTTGTCATTTAGTGTTAAAATAAAGGATTTCTTAAAAAAAAAATTGGCGTGGGGTTCCCCGTAATTTTAGTCTCTAGCGGAGGTTAAGCAGACGGCTGGGGCAGATGTTTGAAGCCTGGGAAGGGGGTAATACCCACGGAGCTTCCCAGGCTACTAATATCAGCCCCCAGCTGAATGCCTAGCCTTTACTTGCTTTTAAAATGGGGGACCCCCAAAAAAATGACGTGGGGTCCCCCCTATTTTAATAGCTAGCAAAGGCTAGGCAGACAGCTGGGGCTAATATTAATAGCCCAGGAAGGGTGCCATGAATATTGGCCCCCTCCCAGGCTAGAAACACCAGCCGTCAGCCGCCCCAGAAATGGCGCATCCATAGGATGGGGTTGATGTCAGCTTATAATGCCAGCTGACATCAAGCCCAGGTTAGTAATGGAGAGGCGTCTATAAGACACCCCCATTACCAACCCCATAGTCAAAGTTAATAAAAACAACACAAACACCCAGAGTAAAGTCCTTTAATTGAAATAAAGACACAATTCTTTATTGTTCTAAATTAAACCATACTTAACATCACGCCCATTCCAGCTGATGCCAATGTCTTCTGCAATAAAAGTAAAATAATAAAGCAACATCATCCTTACCTTTCCATGGTTCCCACGACAGCTTCAGCTCTGCTACATTCACATGATAGGCTGGACCGCAGCAGAACGCTGCCATCCAGCTTGCCATGCGGCAGACACTGAGAAGCGCAGGCATGCTTGCGCTCCTCAGTGTCTCGCTGTGACGACATAAAGATGAGCCGAGGTCATGTCCAATGAACTCAGCTCACCTCATGCACGTCACTGACAGCGTGGGAAAATTCTCAGTGCTCAGCGCTTCAGCAGGAGAACTCTCTCACGCTGGGATGGCATTGAGATGACAGGCTGGATGGCAGCTGAGCGCTGCCATCCAGCATGCCATCCATCATAGACACTGCAGAGCGCAGGCATGCTTGCGCTCTGCAGTGACTCTGAAGGATGACAAGCTGGATGGCAGCGCTCAGCTGTGATCCTGCCTGTCATCTCAATGCCATCCCAGCGTGGGAGAATTCTCCTGCTCAAGCGATGAGCGCTGAGAATTTTCCCCCGCTGTCAGTGACGTGCATGAGGTGAGTTGAGTTCATTGGACATGAGCTCACCTCATGAACGTCACTGACAGCGTGGGAAAATTCTCCTGCACTCACTGCATGCGCAGGAGAATTTTCCCACGCTGTCAGTGACGTGCATGAGGTGAGCTGAGTTCATTGGACATGACCTCGGCTCATCTTTTTGCCGTCACAGCCAGACACTGCAGAGCGCAAGCATGCCTGCGCTTCTCAGTGTCTGCCGCATGGCAAGCTGGATGGCAGCGTTCTGCTGCGGTCCAGCCTGTCATGTGAATGTAGCAGAGCTGAAGCTGTCGTGGGAACCATGGAAAGGTAAGGATGATGTTGCTTTATTATTTTACTTTTATTGCAGGAGATCGTTGGCTTCAGCTGGAATGGGCGTGACGGTAAGTATGGTTTAATTTAGAACAATAAAGAATTGTGTCTTTATTTCAATTAAAGGACTTTATTCTGGGTGTTTGTGTTTTTTTTAACTTTGACTATGGGGTTAGTAATGGGGGTGTCTTATAGACGCCTCTCCATTACTAACTGGGCTTGATGTCAGCTGGCATTAAAAGCTGACATCAACCCCAGCCCTATTACCCCACTGCCACCGCTACAGGGCAGTGGGAAGAGCGAGGCTAAGTGCCAGAATTGGCATATCCTATGGATGCGCCATTTCTGAGGCGGCTGACGGCTGGTGTTCCTAGCCTGGGTGGGGGCCAATATTCATGGCACCCTTCCTGGGCTATTAATATCAGCCCCCAGCTGTCTGCCTAGCCTTTGCTAGCTATTAAAATAGGGGGGACCCCACGTCATTTTTTGGGGTTTCCCCCATTTTAAAAGCTAGTAAAGGCTAGGTATTCAGCTGGGGGCTGATATTAGTAGCATGGGAAGCTCCGTGGGTATTACCCCCTTCCCAGGCTTCAAACATCTGCCCCAGCCGTCTGCTTAACCTCCGCTAGAGACAAAAATTACGGGAAACCCCACGCCAATTTTTTTTTTAAATAAATCCTTTATTTTAACACTAAATGACAAGTACAGTAACCAACACTATCACTGTACTTCATATATATGTGACTGACATATTTCTATCTATCTAATCTATGTGTGATGCTCTATTCTTTCTGTTCTAAATTGTCGGTTACCGATGCTGAATTGCCAGCCGGCTTTTTTAAAGAGGCGGTGCATGAAAACACTATTATTTTTTTTAATAAATCCTTTAAGACTAAATGACAAGTACAGTAAGCAACACTGTCACTGTACTTCTTATATATGTGACTGACATGTTTCTATCTATCTAATCTATGTGTGATGCTCTATTCCTTCTTGTCTAAATTGTCGGATACCGATGTATGCCGCTACTGAATTGCCGGCCAGCTTTTTTAAAGAGAGTGTCTTCTGAGCAGTTTGTCAGCTTTTGGACACTTTTGAAGGTGTTTTCTATGTGTTTCTATGTGTTTTTGTTTGCCTGCCATTGGTTTTAACGGTGTTCGACGGTGTTCTAAGGTGTTCGACGAACAGTTCCACGAACATCCCGGTGTTCGACGAACCGAACCCGAACACTACGGGGGTGGCTTAACACTACCAAGGACACGGATGGCTCGGGTCTTGAAGTCTGCAAAGGTGAAGCTGGGATGTTGTGCAGCAAGCATGCGGATTTGGTTCTGCGACAGTTCAGAGCCTGTCCCCTCTATAAAGTGGTCTCTTAAGATTTTGTCCACACTTTTACAGGGGTCAACCTGTAGGAGAAAGCGGAGAAAGGCTCTTGGAGGGATAGAGCATAGTCCCGTAGGGTCTCACCTGGCAGTTGTCTTATTGCAAGGAATCTCATCTTGACCTCAGAGATGGATGTAACCTCAAAGGCATCCTTCACTTTCGCAAGGATTTGTTCAGGCGTTTTCTTCTCTGTTGGGGGCCAGGATTGAACTTCCTTGGAAGCAGCACCCTCAAGCTGACCCAGCAGGATCTGCACTTGCTGTTCTGGAGAGAGGGGGTAAAATAGAAAGAGGGACAGCAACTTGTCATGGAAATCCCTGAAGGTGTGCAGCCCCCCTTTTAGCGTGGCAACCAGGGTGTCCCGGGATAAAATGGGACAGAGAACGGCATGATGCATACGATGGGCACAGAAGGGCTGCTAGCACCAGCTTGGCTGTTGTCGCTGGGTTCACTCATGATGTAGATGCTGAGGTGACAGCTAACAATTGGAAAAAGTCTCGATACAGGCACACAGATGAATCCTGTTCGTGATGCCACAAATTGCGGAAGACACTGGGGAGGGGCCAAATGTTGCAGAAGGGCCAGCTGGGGTGTTAAGTCTCACTGGCAGCAGATAATGATGTCACGGTAGCTGAAGTGGGCCGCTGGACCCCTCAACGCTTCCCTCGTGTCCACAACAATTTAAAAAGCGGGAGGTGGCACTTCTGGATGTTATTGGACCCACTGGGGGCACTCCTGTGGCGGTAGTGTCTGGGTGCAGGTTTTGGAGTGCCTGTGATGTTTGTGCAATCTGAAGGAGCCAGACACGCAGGTGACCTTGTAAACATAATTTTACTAAAGGAGGTAACAGGGTACTGTCTCTCTAACAGGCAAAGTTCACAGTATATTGTGCGTATGAAAGTACTGGTTTTCTCCTCATGAGACAAGCATTGTTATGGCCTCTCATGGCATCTGGAGCAGAGTTCTCTTCACTTGCTAGTACAGGAAATGCGATGCACAGTCCAGGAAATATTAAACTGGTGCACGGACCTTCACAGATTGGCTCTCTGTGGAAAACACACTAAAGTGTGGATGTGCTCACAGTTTTTATCCCACCATTCCCTCTTGCAGGGGGTAGGTTTAAACAAAGTCAGTGGCGTGGCAGCCACGTGGATCTGGTCCTGGCTAGAAGTGATCAGGATAACCAGAGAGCAGGAGAGTCCATGTACAGCTTTCTCTCTCCTGACTAGAAGACCCTTCACTCTTTTTGTGAAAGAGATTATGTGAGGATAATTGTCCCCTCAGCGTAGACTGGCATTGAAAAACTCTTCTCTGAGAGTTTAATGTCTCTCCTCAATCTTCCTGAGGCAGCAGGAACCGCCCACAACTGGTCTGTACCAGAGTTCAGTCAGAGTGAGAGCCCTGAGCAGGGAGGCTCCTCCCAGCCGTTGCTATGGCCACCTGTTGTGTGGAGAATAATCATTACGTCATATACACACATTGGCCAGCAGATGGCAGGAAAGTACAATTTGCAATGCAATGTATTATATCCCCTAACTCAGTATACACAATGGAATAAATCTACTACCTCACAACAACTGTCTCATTTAGCAGCAATAGAACGGGTACCAGGATGCCACAATAACACCAATGGAATTATAATTTGGCAGATTTGCTCAGTCTAATTGCTTTTTGATGAATAAGTCTCATGCTGGAATCTTAATTTGTGCTATTTCAGAAATGTTTGCTCCAAAATGTTGGCATGTCCTAAATCATTGTCATTTCAAACCATTGCATACCCAATTCCAATAAATCCAACACTATATAAATCCCAGTAAATGCAACATGATAAAAAAAAGTGAAGTGAAGTGGACAGGAAAACTACAGCACACATCTTTTTAACTATAGGTTTTATGTTTAGTGATTAGGATAATGCATCTAACTCAACAGAATGCTATATTTAATTTGATTTTATGACTCGCATTTAATGCCCCGTCTCATGCTGCACATAACACATCTGCATCTCTGGCTGCTATGGGCATAAAAGGGGACAAACTTATGGTGTGGCCCCCCATGCTCCCCTGACCTCAACCCTATTGAGAACCTCTGGAGCATCATCAAAAGGAGTGTCTATGATGGTGGGAGGCAGTTCATATCTAAGCAACAGCTCTGGGAGGGTATTCTGTCCTCATGCAAAACAATTAAAGCAGAAACCATCCAAAACTTGACAAATTCAATGGACGAGAGAGTTCAGAAGCACCTTTCGAACAAGGGGTCCTATGTGCAAATGTAACATCACCTAGAATAAAGTTTTGAGTTGAAAACTGTTTGATTTCAGTTTGTAATAACCTGCTAATGCTTATAATTTCAAAAATGACCATTTTTTTGTTCTTTATTAAAATGAAAAGGTTGAAAACTCTGCTGTGCATAATAATTTGGAACATGCATTTTGAGTGCAGTTTGAGTTTTTTATTATTTTAAAAATATACTGTTATCATAGGCAGTTTGTACAAAAAACTTTCAATTGTACTCTAATAGTTATTTGACTGGAAAATTACAATGACTGCAATTCATATAGGTAATTTGGGAAAATCTGAGAAAATATTATTTGCATAATAATTTGGAACACAGTGTATAATTTTTAGCATGTGGAACAGGATCCATTGAAAACATCTACTCACACAATACAGGTGATTTAATTTATCTGACCACGTCTTGACTCAAGCTGAAATGTCTGTTTTACAGTGTGGACTTACTTTCTCATCGATGCATTAATGAATTAAATTTGCACTGGCCAAAGACTTGTATCTTTTTTGCAGGAAGCTGATTTTCCATGCCATTTACAAACAGCCTGATATTATGAATTTGTTGGCTATCGTTGAATGACAAGCTTTTCAGGATTTACTTGATTTACTAAAGGAAAATGACCCTGGGTCAGGTCTGCCACATTTTCTGATCAGAAATAGATCTGTTGTATCTTCAACTCTTTACTTGGTCCCATCCATCCACCTTTTCTTTGAATTGGTGAAATCTGACATTTTACAGCTGTCACAGAATACATGTTGGCCCAAAATTTGAATTCCCAGGAAAGGAGAGCCCTATTCGGACTCAAAAATATCAATTCTTTTTGTATCAAGGAGGCAGAAAAGGGCAGATGTGGTACTACCTGTATCAATCTATTTAGAAGAAGCATATAGGCAACGCTACAATAAACATTTTACTAGAAACTTCCCTCTAATTCAAAACCAATGTCCTCAAGGAAATGTCATAAATTACTGGATTCTACCTTGTCATACGTGTAAGGAAAAAGTTAGAGGAGAAGTTACCTTTGGGTGGCTCAACCAGCTATTGCTACATTCTATATTCTACTCAAAGTGCACAAGGACATCCAGAACCACCTGGTTGTCCTATCATCTCCAATATAGGGAGCTTATGTGAGAAAGCATGTTCCTATTTGGATTAATTTTTTCAGCTTCTAGTTAAAAAATGATCTTTTTATATAACAGATACTACAACCAGTTATTCCTCCATTCTATATTCTGCTCAAAGTGAACAAGGACATTTAGAACCACCTGGTTGTCCAGTTATGGACCATGATAAGATCCCTGGGTAAAGTCACACCTTGTATACATTGAATGAAATGAGACAAGGCATACAAAATGTGACTTTACCCAATGATCTTATCATGGTCGCTTGTGCTGTGGAGTCTCTATATTCAAACATTTAAAATGCAGACGGTATGAAAGGTGTTGCATATTTAATGGATCTATAAGAACTCTCCAACAGGATAAAGCACCACAATTTCTTTTTAATTGATCTATTGGATTTGATTCTGAAGCATAATTATTTTGTTTATGGTAGGGTATTTTAACAACAGGTATGGGGGGTTGCGATTGGGTTTGTTGGAGGCCAGCACTGTTTATCCTTCACACTTGTTTGAAGACCACATTATCTGATGACATTGGTTTATAGATAGCGTGGGTCTTTTTTGCGGGGTTCTCAGAGTGTTTAGAGTTTATCTCCTCTCCTAATCATAATCTACTTAATATTTTCTTTACCAATTCTCTTTATCATAGGTCACTGTTCTTGACTTGAAGCTCACGATTAGGGATAACCACCTGATCACTAACATGTACCCGAAACCAACTGCTACTGGCAGTATACTTCAATTTTCGAACTTTAATCTATTCCATGTCAGAATGGTTATCCTTATTGGGCAGTTTTTGAGAGTGAGGCGAAATTGCACTACCCAGAAGGATTTTTCGGATCAAGCACATAACCATACTAAACGTTTAAAAAAACGGGGTTATGTTTGTCAATATATGCACCCTATTAAGGAGTTGTTTGTTAATCCGATGGATTTTAAATAGTGATGAGCGAGCGTGCTCGCCACTGCTTAGTACTCGGCCGAGCATCACTGTGCTCAACGAGCTCGGCGAGTATTTCCGGCTTGCTCGGGCGGGAACTCGGACCGCCTCACTGCATGTTTGCCGCTCTTTAGAGAGCCAATGAACATATGGGGATTGCCTGCCATGCACTGCAATGACGTAGCCATGTTAATTGTGGGCATTACAGTGATTGGCTGGCCGCACAGCGTCATCAGTTCTATATAAGACCGGGCACAGCCATGCTCGTCACAGTCAACTCCAGAACCAGGCAGAGTAGGAAGAGCTGCTGCTGCGTCAGAGAGATTTGCTTCTTCATATTTAGTATAGGTATTCCACAACATATATATATATACAGTACAGACCAAAAGTTTGGACACACCTTCTCATTTAAAGATTTTTCTGTATTTTCATGACTATGAAAATTGTACATTCACACTGAAGGCATCAAAACTATGAATTAACACATGTGGAATTATATACTTAACAAAAAAGTGTGAAACAACTGAAAATATGTCTTATATTCTAGGTTCTTCAAAGTAGCCACCTTTTGCTTTGATGACTGCTTTGCACACTCTTGGCATTCTCTTGATGAGCTTCAAGAGGTAGTCACCGGAAATGGTTTTCACTTCACAGGTGTGCCCTGTCAGGTTTAATAAGTGAGATTTCTTGACTTATAAATGGGGTTGGGACCATCAGTTATGTTGTGCAGAAGTCAGGTGGATACACAGCTGATAGTCCTACTGAATAGACTGTTAGAATTTGTATTATGGCAAGAAAAAAGCAGCTAAGTAAAGAAAAATGAGTGGCCATCTTTAATTTAAGAAATGAAGGTCAGTCAGTCCAAAAAATTGGGAAAACTTTGAAAGTGTCCCCAAGTGCAGTTGCAAAAACCATCAAGCGCTACAAAGAAACTGGCTCACATGAGGACCGCCCCAGGAAAGGAAGACCAAGAGTCACCTCTGCTTCTGAGGATAAGTTTATCCGAGTCACCAGCCTCAGAAATCGCAGATTAACAGCAGCTCAGATTAGAGACCAGGTCAATGCCACACAGAGTTCTAGCAGCAGACACATCTCTACAACAACTGTTAAGAGGAGACTTTGTGCAGCAGGCCTTCATGGTAAAATAGCTGCTAGGAAACCAATGCTAAGGACAGGCAACAAGCAGAAGAGACTTGTTTGGGCTAAAGAACACAAGGAATGGACATTAGACAAGTGGAAATCTGTGCTTTGGTCTCATGAGTCCAAATTTGAGATCTTTTGTGCGATGCAGAAAAGGTGAACGGATGGACTCTACATGCCTGGTTCCCACCATGAAGCATGGAGGAGGTGTGATGGTGTGGGGGTGCTTTGCTGGTGACACTGTTGGGGATTTATTCAAAATTGAAGGCATACTGAACCAGCATGGCTACCACAGCATCTTGCAGTGGCATGCTATTCCATCCGGTTTGCGTTTAGTTGGACCATCATTTATTTTTCAACAGGACAATGACCCCAAACACACCTCCAGGCTGTGTAAGGGCTATTTGACCAAGAAGGAGAGTGATGGGGTGCTATGCCAGATGACCTGGCCTCCACAGTCACCAGACCTGAACCCAATCGAGATGGTTTGGGGTGAGCTGGACCGCAGAATGAAGGCAAAAGGGCCAACAAGTGCTAAGAATCTCTGGGAACTCCTTCAAGATTGTTGGAAGACCATTTCCGGTGACTACCTCTTGAAGCTGATCAAGAGAATGCCAAGAGTGTGCAAAGCAGTCATCAAAGCTAAAGGTGGCTACTTTGAAGAACCTAGAATATAAGACATATTTTCAGTTGTTTTACACTTTTTTGTTAAGTATATAATTCCACATGTGTTAATTCATAGTTTTGATGCCTTCAGTGTGAATGTACAATTTTCATAGTCATGAAAATACAGAAAAATCTTCAAATGAGAAGGTGTGTCCAAACTTTTGGTCTGTACTGTATATATATATATATATATATATATATATATATATATATACACTGCTCAAAAAAATAAAGGGAATACTCACATAACACATCCTAGATCTGAATGAATGAAATATTCTCATTGAATACTTTGTTCTGTACAAAGTTGAATGTGCTGACAACAAAATCACACAAAAATCATAAATGGCAATCAAATTTATTAACCAATGGAGGCCTGGATTTAGAGTCACTCCCAAAATTAAAATGGAAAAACACACTACAGGCTGATCCAACTTTGATGTAATGTCCTTAAAACAAGTCAAAATGAGGCTCAGTATTGTGTGTGGCCTCCACGTGCCTCTATGACCTCCCTACAATGCCTGGGCATGCTCCTGATGAGGATGCGGATGGTCTCCTGTGGGATCTCCTCCCAGACCAGGACTAAAGCATCCACCAACTCCTGGACAGTGTGTGGTGCAACGTGATGTTGGTGGATGGAGCGAGACATGATGTCCCAGATGTGCTCAATCGGATTCAGGTCTGGGGAACGGACAGGCCAGTCCATAGCTTCAATGCCTTCATCTAGCAGGAACTGCTGACACACTCCAGCCACATGAAGTCTGGCATTGTCCTGCATTAGGAGGAACCCAGGGCCAACAGCACCAGCATATGGTCTCACAAGGGGTCTGAGGATCTCATCTGGGTACCTAATGGCAGTCAGGCTACCTCTGGCGAGCACATGAAGGGCTGTGCGGCCCTCCAAAGAAATGCCACCCCACACCACTACTGACCAAATGCCAAACCGGGCATGCTGAAGGATGTTGCAGGCAGCACATCGCTCTCCACAGCATCTCCAGACAATTTTCAAAGTCATGAAAATACAAAAAAATCTTTAAATGAGAAGGTGTGTCCAAACTTTTGGTCTGTACTGTATATATAAAATACAGACCAAAAGTTTGGAAACACCTTCTCATTTAAAGATTTTTCTGTATTTTCATGACTATGAAAATTGTACATTCACACTGAAGGCATCAAAACTATGAATTAACACATGTGGAATCATATACTTAACAAAAAAGTGTGAAACAACTGAAAATATGTCTTATATTCTAGGTTCTTCAAAGTAGCCACTTTTTGCTTTGATGACTGCTTTGCACACTCTTGGCATTCTCTTGATGAGCTTCAAGAGGTAGTCACCGGAAATGGTTTTCACTTCACATGTGTTCCCTGTCAGGTTCAATAAGTGGGATTTCTTGCCTTATAAATGGGGTTGGGACCATCAGTTGTGTTGTGCAGAAGTCAGGTGGATACACAGCTGATAGTCCTACTGAATAGACTGTTAGAATTTGCATTATGGCAAGAAAAAAAGCAGCTAAGTAATGAAAAACGAGTGGCCATCATTACTTTAAGAAATGAACGTCAGTAAGTCCGATAAATTGGGCAAACTTTGAATGTGTCCCCAAGTGCAGTTGCAAAAACCATCAAGCGCTACAAAGAAACTGGCTCACATGAGGACCGCCCCAGGAAAAGAAGACCAAGAGTCACCTCTGCTTCTGAAGATAAGTTTATCCGAGTCACCAGCCTCAGAAATCACAGCAGCTCAGATTAGAGACTAGGTCAATTCCACACAGAGTTCTAGCAGCAGACACATCTCTACAACAACTGTTAAGAAGAGACTTTGTGCAGCAGGCCTTCATGGTAAAATAGCTGCTAGGAAACCACTGCTAAGGACAGGCAACAAGCAGAAGAGATTTGTTTGGGCTTAAGAACACAAGGAATGGACATTAGACCAGTGGAAATCTGTGCTTTCGTCAGATGAGTCCAAATTTGAGATCATTGGTTCCAACCACTGTGTCTTTGTGAGACGCAGAAAAGGTGAACGGGTGGACTCTACATGCCTGGTTCCCACCGTGAAGCATGGAGGAGGAGGTGTGATGGTGTGGGGGTGCTTTGCTGGTGACACTGTTGGAGATTTATTCAAAATTGAAGACATACTGAACCAGCATGGCTACCACAGCATCTTGCAGCGGCATGCTATTCTATCCGGTTTGCGTTTAGTTGGACCATCATTTATTTTTCAACAGGACAATGACCCCAAACACACCTCCAGGCTGTGCAGGGGCTATTTGACCAAGAAGGAGAGTTATGGGGTGCTATATGTCAGATGACCTGGCCTCCACAGTCACCAGACCTGAACCAAATCGAGATGGTTTGGGGTGAGCTGGACCGCAGAGTGAAGGAAAAATGGCCAACAAGTGCTAAGCATCTCTGGGAACTCCTTCAAGATTGTTGGAAGACCATTTCTGGTGACTACTTCTTGAAGCTCATCAAGAGAATGCCAAGAGTGAGCAAAGAAGTCATCAAAGCAAATGGTGGCTACTTTGAAGAACCTAGAATATAAGACATATTTATATTTTCAGTTGTTTCACACTTTTTTGTTAAGTATATAATTCCACATGTGTTAATTCATAGTTTTGATGCCTTCAGTGTGAATGTACAATTTTCAAAGTCATGAAAATACAGAAAAATCTTTAAATGAGAAGGTGTGTCCAAACTTTTGGTCTGTACTGTATATATATCCAACTGAACTAACAGTCCTTCTGAGGACTAATCCAGCTGCATATATTCAGTGGTGAAAGCAGGAGTTAGGCAGGCAGGCAGTGTATGTGGCAGACTGGATGCATGCTACAGCCCAAGAGGGTCCTTTGAACATCCTGTTTGTATAGGTAATCCACAACATATATTTATATATATATATATATATATATATATATATATACAGTATATCCATCTGAATTAACAGTACTTCTGAGGACTAATCCAGCTGCATATATTTGGTGGTAATAGCAGGAATTAGGCAGGCAGTGGTGCATTTAATGCAAAAGGGTCCATTTAATGTTCCTGCTGCTGCTGTTCTTATAGATATTTGTAGACATAGCCCCAGATATCAGGGGCCAGGGAAACTTTTTTTTTATCTTAATCCTGGTTATTTGCTTAACCCCTTTCTGGCCCAGGGCGTACTAATTCATATCTGTGCCCTGGGCCTTATGAGCCTGATACGTATTAGTAAGCCCTGGCAATTTCGCCCGCACACAAGCGGTGGGGGCGAGATTGCCGCCGGGCGTGAGCTGATTGTTACAGCTGACACCCGGTGCTATGTACAAGGAGCGGTCCCGCACCGCTCCCTGCACATTAACCCCCAAAATGGTGCGATCGATATCCATCGCTGCATTCCGGTAGCAAGAGGAGGTAAGCGCTATAATTAACTTCTCAGCCAGCGTCCCGCAGCATCTGAGTCCGGTCCCGGATGTTTCCATGGTGACCCGAAGTCATCATGACAACATCTGGGTCACCAGGAAGCAGGAAGTTGCTTTGGTCATGCGCAGTGCACGACCAAAGTAACTTCTCCCCGTGCAGCAGTGACAGGCTGCATAGCACAGGGATGGTTCTGCATTCCTGTGATATACAGCCGATCAGGCTGCAAAAAGTGAAAGTCCCATAGTGGGACAAAGTGTAAAAGTGATAAAAATGTCAGAAAGTGAAAAAAAAATTGAAAAAATATAAAAAAAGAAATGCAAAAAAATTAAATAAAAAAAAATAAAAATATATTGTACCGATAAATAAATAATATTCTGAAAAAAAAAAAAAACTATAAAAGTACACATATTTGGTATAGCCGCATCTGAAACGACCTGACCTATAAAACTGTACCACTAGTTAACCCCTTTAGTGAACAAGGTAAAAAAAAAAAAACTAAACGTAAAACGATGTTTTATCATCATACCGGCAAACAAAAAATGGAATAAAACGCTATCAAAAAGACTAATGTAAATAAAAATGGTATCGTTGAAAAAGTCATCTTTTCCCGCAAAAAACAAGCCACCATAATGCTCCAAAACCGAAAAATAAAAAAGTTATAGCTCTCAGAATAAAGCACTGCAAAAACAATTATTTTTTCTATAAAACAGTTTTTATTGTGTAAAAGCGCAAAAATATAAAAAAATAAATAAATGCGATACCACTATAAATGTATTGACCTGAAGAATAAAGCTGCCTTATCAATTTTACCACACGCAGAATGGCATAGAAAAACCCAAAAAAACAATTCTTGAACTGTTGGTTTTTGTTTATTCTGCCTTCTAAAAATCAGAATAGAAAGCAATCAAAAAATGTCACGTGCCCGAAAATGGTACCAATAAAAATGTCAACTTGTCCCGCAAAAAACAAGCCATCAGATGACTCTGTCAGCCGAAATATGGAAAAATGATAGCTCTCAAAATATGGCAATGTAAAAACTAGTCTTTGCAAAAAAAATGCGTCTTTTAGTGTGTGACAGCTGTCAATCATAAAATCCCAAGATGAATCTGGCATTGCTGTAATTGCACTGACCCGAAGAATAAAGACGTCTAATCACTTATATCGCACGAGGAACGGCGCAAAAAAAATAAACTTTACAGTTAGGGTTGTGCTAGGGTTAGGGTTGTGCTAGGGTTCGGGTTAGGGTTGTGCTAGCGTTAGGGTTGTGCTAGGGTTAGGGTTGTTCTAGGGTTAGAGTTGTGCTAGAGTTAGGGTTGGGCTAGGGTTAGGGTTGTGCTAGGGTTAGAGTTGGGCTAGGGTTAGGGTTGGGTGAGAATTAGGGTCAGGCTAGGATTAGGGTTGGGCTAGGGTTAGGGTTGGGCTGGGGTTAGGGTTGGGCTAGGGATAGGGTTGGGCTAGGGTTAGGGTTGTGCTAGGGTTAGGCTAGGGTTAGGGTTGGGGTTGGGATTTTTTTAGAAGTAAAGAAAAAAGTTGCATTGGGGTGCTCAGGTATGCACCGAGTATAGCGGGTGCTCGAGTGACATGCTTGAGTCTCCACCCCAAATATTTCGCAGATGTTATACAGCCAAAAAAACCTCTCGAGGATTGCCTGAAATGCACGAGCGATCCCCGCATTGTTTTTTTTGGGTGTCTAATAACCATGAAATATGCGAGGCAGGGACTCGAGCATGTCACTTGAGTACCCGCGTCACTTGGTGCATATCTGAGCACCTGATGCAAACTCAAATAGCGGGCACTTGAGCTCAAGACTAATGACAACTTATTCAGTATGATGACCTAATGTTATCAAATACCCCTTGATAAAATCCTGGAGAGGTGTGGTTTCCAAAATGGAGTCACTGGGGGAAGGAGGGGTGGTTTCCACTATTTAGGCACATCAGGGACTCACCAAACGCAACAGGGAATCCGCTAATTATTCAAGCAAATTTTACATTCAAAAAGTCCAATGGCGCTCCTTCCCTTCCGAACCCTGCCGTGCACCCTAACAGTGGTTTTCCCCCACATGGGGTATCGACTTACTCAGGAGAAATTGCACAATAAATTGCATGGTGCAATTTCTCCTGCTACCCTTGTGAAAATGCAAAATTTGGGGCTGAAAAAACATTTTTGCGGGAAAAATGTGAAAATTTTATTTTTACGGCTCAATGTTATAAACTTCTGTAAAGCACCTGGGGGTTCAAGGTGCTTACCACACATCTAGATAAGTTCCCTGTGGGGTATAGTTTCCAAAATGGTGTCACTTGTGGGGGGTTTCTACTGTTTAGGCATATCAGGGACTCCCCAAACGCAACATAGTGTCCGCTAATTATTCAAGCAAATTTTACATTCAAAAAGTCAAATGGCGCTCCTTCCCTTCTGAGCCCTGCCGTGCTCATGGGAAATAGTTTTTCCTCACATATGGGGTATCTGCATGCTCAAGGGAAATTGCACAACACATTTTGGGGTCAAATTTTTCCTGGTACCCCTGCGAAAATAGAACAAATTTGGGCCTAAAGTAACACTTTTGTGAAAAAAGTTAAATGTTCATTTTTTTCTTCCACATTACAAAAATTCCTGTGAAGCACCTGAAGGGTTAATACACTTTTTGAAAGTGGTTTTGAGCACCTTGAGGGGTGCAGTTTTTAGAATGGTGTCACTTTGGGGTATTTTCTGTCATAAAGGCCCCTCAAAGTCATGTCAAAAGTGATGTGGTCTCTAAAAAAATGGTTTTGTAAATTTTGTTGTAAAAATGAGAAATCGCTGGTCAACTTTTAACCCTTATAGCTCCCTACTAAAAAAAAATTTTGGTTCCAAAATTGTGCTGATGTAAAGTAGACATGTGGAAAAAAATATTTATTAACTATTTTGTGTAACATACAGTACAGACCAAAAGTTTGGACACACCTTCTCATTTAAAGATTTTTCTGTATTTTCATGGCTATGAAAATTGTACATTCACACTGAAGGCATCAAAACTATGAATTAACACAAGAGAATGCCAAGAGTGTACAAAGCAGTCGTCAAAGCAAAAGGTGGCTACTTTGAAGAACCTAGAATATAAGACATATTTTCAGTTCTTTTACACTTTTTGGTTAAGTATATAATTCCACATGTGTTAATTCATAGTTTTGATGCCTTCAGTTGGAATGTACAATTTTCATAGTCAAGAAAATACAGAAAAATCTTTAAATGAGAAGGTGTGTCCAAACTTTTGGTCTGTACTGTATCTCTCTGATTAAAGGGCATAAAATTTACAATTTTGAAAATTGCTAAATTTTTGCCAAATTTCCGATTTTTCCACAAAAAAACACAAGTGACAGCGAAGCAATTTTACTACTATCATGAAGTACAATATGTCACGAAAAAACAATTTCAGAATCAGCGGGATCCGTTGAAGAGTTCCATAGTAATTACCTCATAAAGTGACAGTGGTCAGAATTGTAAAAATTGGCCTGGTCATTAACGTGCAAACCACCCTCGGGGGTAAACGGTTTAAAAAGCAATCCAGAGAACACCATTTTTCTGCTCCGTTTGCTTGTTCTCACTGCAGAATAAAGCCAGATCTGTTCCATATTTCAGCGATAAAAATCCAGAAATTTAAACTGAACGTGAAAAATATTGGCCTACTTTTCCATTTTGTTGCAGTGTGTCGGCCAAGCTATTCACACTAGGTGTCTGTGGAGGATAGTATTAGCAAATTACAGGCCTGTTATTTAAAACCGTGGTTCTCTGTCAGACATAACACTTATCAGAGTGCTCCAAAATCAGACATTTCTTCCATTTTCATTCCATTGCAGTGTGTCGATCAAGCTATTCACACTAGGTGTCTGTGAAGGATAGTATTAGCAAATTACAGGCCGGCTATTTAAAAATTTGGTTCTCTATCAGACATAACACCTATAAAAGTGTTCCAAAAAATAAACATTTCTTCTATTTTCATACCATTTCAGTGCGTCGGCCAAGCTATTCACACTAGGTGTCTGTGAAGAAGAGTATTAGCAAATTACAGGCCTGCTATTTATATTGGGGTTCTCTGTCAGATGTATCACATATAACTGCATTCCAAAATCAGCCATTTCTAGTGAATGTGGAAAATATTGTCCTCCATTAAAAATGGGCAAGGTGCGTGGCAAGGGATGTTGAAGTGGACGGGATGGTGCGAGGTCGTGGCCGTGGGCAAGCTGAAATTGTGCCACAACAAACACCCACATCTTGTAGCTCAACCTTCCTTTCCCAATTACTAGGGGACCGCAGAACACCACTATTGAACACAGAGCAGTGGCAAAAGGTTATTGGTTGGATAGCAGATAATGCTTCCAGTCACTTATCCACCACCACCACTAACCTCTCTTCCACATGGTCAAGTCTGAGTAGCCGTGAGTCTGGACCGCATATTCCTCACCCTGATCCTCCTTCCTCCCACCATACCGAGTTCCCGAAGCAACTTATCCCACACATAGATACTCAGAAGAGCTGTTCACTTTTCCACTTGTAGATTCGAGCCTCTCGCCTGGTCAGCTTCAAGTGAATCAAGAGGAGAGCGCATGTAGTGATACCCAAATATGGGAGCAGCCACGGTCACACGAAGGAGATGGTGGGAAAGTGGAATTACTGTCGCAAGAGGTGGATGATGATGATGATGAGATACAATTGACAGAAAATCAAGAGGAGGACCAGGGTGCGGAAGTGGAAGACGAGGTGGTGGAAGATATAGTGACTCACCCAACCTGGCAGGGGGACATACAGAGCGCGGACAGCAGCACACAGGGGGAGGGAGGTGTAACACCACAACAGGCAGGAAGAAGCAGTGTAGTGGCCGCAGACACAAGGCGGGAAAGCATTCCTCGTAACGCCAACACGATGGAAGTTGCCAGTACAACTGTTAGGTCTTCCCGAGTCTGGTTATTTTTTAAAGACTCTGCAGACAACCCCAAAAAGGCTATTTGCACCACCTGCCAGGCCAGCATCAGCAGGGGTAGCAAAACTAGCAGCATGACCACCACAAGCATGATCAGGCACATATCAGCAAAGCACCCGACTAAGTGGGCCGAACCCCTGGGTCCAGAAACAGTGTCTGCAGGTGACACCACTGCTTCTTCCGCTGTTGTGCGTGCACATCAATCCCCTGTCTGTGGCGCATGCCAAGTTGCCTCCTGACCTGCACCTGTCGTTGAACACTCTCAAATTGCATCAAATACTATCAGCAAGCACATCCACGTCCTTGTCCCAGCGCAGCATTCAGTTGTCCCTACCCCAGTCCTTGAAATGCAAGCGCAAATATGCAGCCAATGCCTCACAGGTCACAGTACTGAATTCACACATTTTGCGAATGCTTGCGCTCGAAATGTTGCCTTTTAGGCTCGTGGAGACAGGAAATTTTCGCAACTTGATGGTGGCGGCCATCCCTCAGTACTCGGTCCCCAGCCACCACTATTTCTCCCGGTTTGCCATCCTCGCATTACATTAGCACGTGTCCCACAACTTTAGATGTGCCCTCAACAACTCAGTTACTGGGAAATTCCAGCTAACCACGGACACGTGGACAAGTGCTTGTGGGCAGGGATGGTACATCTCACTGACGGCACACTGGGTTAATATAGTGAAAGCCGGGACCCAATCGGACCTTGGGAAGAAACACGTCCTCCCGACTCCGAGTATTGCAGGCCCTGGGTTAATCAGGGTTGCCCTCTCATTCTACAGCTCCTGCACCTCCTCCTCCTCCTCTTCAGCCTCCATCTCTGAAATGACCACATAAGTCGCAAGCTGGAAGCTCTGCAGCACTGCCTTGGCCAACCGGCAACAGGCTGTGTTGCAGCTTGTTAGAACCTTGCTGTTAGGTTTTTTTTCCTTTGCTGGTCACATGACCTTGTTGGCCTATTTAATCCTGCTCCGCCCTTCTGGCTTTGCTGGACTTCATTGTATATCTACTTTCTAGCTAGCCTGTGCTCTGTATCTAGCTCTGTTAGTTTGCTTGGTCTACGGACCTCTATGTTCTATCTATTTTGTTTGTTCGTCTGTCTGCTACTATTTCTGTTAGGAGGTGTCCCATATTCCTCCCAGTCCTTAGTACTTGTAGGGATTCCCTCCCCACATCTATAGGTCTCCGTACAGACTAGATTAGGACTTTAGCAGGTCTGATCGCAGGATCAGGTTCCCTGTTACATCGTAGGGATTCAGCTGAGTCCTATAGTAGGGACAGATCTCCTCTCTTTCCTTAGCTTTGGTAGCAGAACATAACAGTAAGTCCAGCCTGCAAATTCTCTAAGGAAAGATTTTTTTTTTTTTTTTGTTCCATCATGGTGTCGGTTCAGGATTTGGCTAAACACCTGCAGGGACTCTCTCTGGAAGTGGCCGAGCTCCGTCAGCACGTGAGTAACTGTCCTGGAGCATATTTCTTGGAGCCTAAGGTATGTTTGCCGGATTTATTTTTTGGTGAACATCGAGAATTTTTTTCATTTAAAAATGCTTGCTTATTGTATTTTCGTTTGAGACCCAAGTCCTCTGGGGATGAATCCCAGCGCGTAGGGTTCATAATGTCACTTTTGCGCAAAGAGCCTCAGGAGTGGGCCTTTTCTTTGCAACCTAGTGATACATGCTTCAGATCAGTGGATAGTTTTTTTTCTGCTTTAGGATTATTATATGATGATCCTGACCGTGTGGCATCAGCTGAGACTGAGTTGAGACGTTTAAAACAAGGATCAGGTAATGTGGAAAAATATTGTACTCATTTTCGTCGTTGGTCCACTCAAACAGGGTGGAACGATTCTGCTCTGAAAAGTCTATTTCTTGCTGGGCTCAGTGAAAGGGTTAAAGACCTGCTAATTGCTTATCCTACACCTGAGGATTTGCAACAGGCTATGCAATTAGCTATACGGGTGGATAGAAGACTGCGTGCTAGGGTTAATGAGAGCAAATCCTCTGCTATGTCAGTTTCTGGTTATGATAATGTGTGTACTAACAGTGGTGAACCGATGGAGATTGGATCGGTGGCACCTCGCTCTCAAGAAAAAGACCGTCGTTTTTCGGAAGGCTTGTGTTTCTATTGCGGAAAATCTGGTCATTTGATTAAAGGCTGTGAGCTTCGTATGAAGAAAGAAAAAAAAATGGTCAGTCACGCCCGTATTGCCTGTTTAAATTCCAAGGGTATATTTTTAGCTGCTTCCACGATTGCTCAGGAAAAATTAATGGAATTTCGGGTGTTTTTTGATTGCGGGTCTACACTGAATGTAATTGATAGGGGATTCGTGGAAAAACTCAATTTAAAACCTGAACCTTTATCATCCCCCATTGCTGTGGTTTCTGTGGATGGCTCCCCTTTGAAGAATATTACTCTCAAGGTCAGTGAATTTCCTCTCACTATTAATGGTGTTCACCATGAGAAATTGGATTTGGTAGTGTTGAATAACTTGCCTTCTCCAGTAATATTGGGTTTGCCCTGGTTAAAATTTCACAATCCTGTACTGGATTGGTCTACCAGTGAAATTAAATCCTGGAGCCATAAATGTTATGACAAGTGTTGTAACGGGCGTATTGCAGCTTTGGATAGGGGAGAATTGCCTGTTCCTATTCAGGATTTTTGGAGAGTTTTTTCTGAGAAATAATCGCAGGTTTTGCCTCCCCATAGAGACTATGATTGTTCTATTGAATTTGTCCCTGGAGCGATTCTTCCTAAAAGTCGTTTATTTAACCTTACTATTCCTGAGAGGAAGGCTTTGGAGGAATACATACAGACAAGTTTGGCCGCCGGTCACATTAGGCCCTCTAAGTCTCCTGTGGCGGTTGGATTTTTTTTTGTAAAAAAAAAGGACGGCGGTTTACGTCCTTGTCTGGATTTTCGTGAGATTAACAAAATTACGGTATGCAATCCTTACCCACTGCCATTGATTCCTGATCTGTTTAACCAGTTATTGGGGGCCAAGTGGTTCTCTAAAATTGACCTTAAGGGGGCATACAATCTGTTGCGCATGAAGGAGGGTGATGAATGGAAGACTGCTTTTAACACTCCTGTGGGTCATTTTGAGAATCTGGTTATGCCTTTTGGTCTTACTAATGCTCCTGCATTTTTTCAGAATCTGATTAATGACATCCTTAGACCTTTGATCGGTAAAAATGTGGTTGTGTATTTGGATGACATTTTGATTTATTCGCCAGATCTGGAGTCTCATTGGCGGAGCGTGCGTGAGGTATTACAGTTATTAATGGACAATTCGCTTTTTGCTAAGCTGGAGAAATGTGAGTTCGCTGTACAGAGAATTAGTTTTTTGGGCTACATTATCTCCAGCAAAGGTTTTGAGATGGATCCGGTTAAGGTTCAGGCTGTGCAGGAATGGCCTAGGCCTATTGGTTTGAAATCGATACAGAGGTTTTTGGGTTTCGCCAATTACTATAGAAAATTCATAAAAAAATTTTCTAGTATTGTCAAACCTCTGACTGACCTCACCAGGAAAGGTGCTGATGCGGTTCAGTGGTCTTCTGAGGCCATTGAAGCTTTTGTGTATCTCAAGGAGAGGTTCACCTCTGCTCCCATCCTTATGCAGCCTGATGTTACTAGGCCGTTTTTGGTTGAGGTTGATGCTTCCTCTGTGGGGGTTGGCGCAGTATTGTCTCAGGATAACGGGGATGGATTACATCCCTGTGCCTTTTTTTCAAAAAAATTTTCGGAAACTGAATTGAATTACGATATTGGTAATCGGGAATTATTGGCTATTAAACTCGCATTTGAACACTGGCGCCACTTCTTGGAAGGTGCGGAATTTCCCGTTCAGGTTCTTACGGATCATAAAAATCTGATATATCTTGATGCTGCCAAGCGCCTGAATGCCCGTCAGGCTAGGTGGGCACTGTTTTTCTCGCGGTTTAATTTCTCCGTTACTTACATCCCTGGTACTAAGAACGTTAAGGCGGATGCCTTGTCTCGCAGTTTTTCTCCCATAGTCGGTGCTGAGAAAGAGGAAAACATTTTACAAGAAGGTGTTGTGATAGCTGCTTTAGACTCCGTTTTGGAAGATGAGATTCTTAAAGCTCAGGAGAATGCCCCATCTAACACTCCTCATGGGAGGTTGTTTGTGCCTGGGACCTTTAGGAGAGATTTGTTTGTTGAGTGTCACGAATCTCGGTTGGCAGGTCATCCCGGAATCTCTGAGACCAAGAGACTGGTGGGTCGCAGTTTTTGGTGGCCTGGATGGCAGAAGGAAGTCATTAAGTGGGTGCGCCAATGTACTATATGTGCTAGATCTAAGTCCTCACATACTCCTGCTGCGGGGTTACTTTGTCCTTTGGAGGTCCCCAGTGCTCCTTGGACACATTTGGCTATGGACTTTATAACTGACCTTCCCCCCTCTGAGGGTTTTACTGTCATCTGGGTGGTCGTGGACCGTTTTAGCAAGATGTGTCACTTGGTTCCCTTCGTCAAACTGCCCTGCGCTAAAACTCTCGCTAAGGCCTTTGTCAAGGAAATTGTCAGACTTCATGGCGTTCCTACTGACATTGTTTCTGATAGGGGTCCTCAGTTCGTGGCTCGTTTTTGGCGTGCCTTTTGTGACAGGTTGGGAATTCATTTGTCGTTTTCGTCCGGATATCATCCTGAATCTAATGGCCAGACAGAAAGGAAAAAACAGGATGTTGAGCAGTTCTTGCGTTGTTTTGTGGCAGACAATCAAGAGGGGTGGTCTGAGTTTCTGCCACTTGCCGAATTTGCTCTGAACAATCATACATCTTCTTCTGCTGGTTGTTCGCCTTTTTTTTGTTGTTCTGGGAGACATCCGTCGTTTGGGTCGTTCTCCAAGTTAGGATCTGCCGTGCCTGAGGAGGAGAATTTTTCCGGTGATTTGGAAAGAGTTTGGACGGATGTGCGTGGTAATCTTCAGGAGGCCAACAGAAAATCTAAAGACTACTTTGATAGGAAACGACAGGAGGTTTTGTTCGCTGTTGGTGACATGGTTTGGTTGTCCTCTAGGAATCTGCGGTTGAGGATTCCTTCTAAGAAATTGGGTCCCAAGTTTGTAGGGCCCTTTAAGGTGCTTCAGGTTGTCAACCAATCTGCTGTTAGGTTGGAGGTTCCTACCTCCTGGAGAATTAATCCGGTCTTTCATGTCTCTCTGTTAAAAAAAGCTGTTGTGTCGGATGGTGACGCCTCTGCCTCTGTTCCTCCGGTGGTGGAGGACGGGGAATATGAAATTTCTCGCATCCTTGACTCTAGACGGTATAGAGGTAGTTTGCAGTATCTTGTGGCCTGGAAAGGTTTCGGACCCGAGGATAACTCTTGGGTGAGGTCAGATGATGTTTCCGCGTCCAGACTTATCAGAGCGTTTTACAGGAGATTTCCTGATAAGCCTGTTCCTAGGGGATCCGGAGGATCCTCTTAGAAGGGGGGGTACTGTTAGAACCTTGCTGTTCGGTTTTTTTTCCTTTGCTGGTCACATGACCTTGTTGGCCTATTTAATCCTGCTCCGCCCTTCTGGCTTTGCTGGACTTCATTGTATATCTACTTTCTAGCTAGCCTGTGCTCTGTATCTAGCTCTGTTAGTTTGCTTGGTCTACGGACCTCTATATTCTATCTATTTTGTTTGTTCGTCTGTCTGCTACTATTTCTGTTAGGAGGTGTCCCATATTCCTCCCAGTCCTTAGTACTTGTAGGGATTCCCTCCCCACATCTATAGGTCTCCGTACAGACTAGATTAGGACTTTAGCAGGTCTGATCGCAGGATCAGGTTCCCTGTTACATCGTAGGGATTCAGCTGAGTCCTATAGTAGGGACAGATCTCCTCTCTTTCCTTAGCTTTGGTAGCAGAACATAACACAGCTAATACGCTTAGTTGACAAACCCCACAACACTAAAGAATTGTGAACAGTTCTCAAAGAGCAGGCAGATCTGTGGCTGACACCGCTGACCCTACAGCCAGGCATGGTCGTGTGTGATAATGGCCGGATCCTAGTGGCGGCTCTTAGGCAAGACGAGCTCACACACATACCATGCCTGGCCCATGTGCTTAACATCGTGGTTTAGTGGTTACGCAAAACATACCCTAATCTGTCGGATCTGCTTGTAAAAGTGCACCGGTTGTGTGCCCATTTTAGAAAGTCAGCTACAGCTTCCGCCACCCTTGCCGTGCTTCAGCTCACTGACTGATCTGCTATGTCCCCACGCGTTGGAACTCTACATTATAGGATTTGTGAGCTAAAGAGGGCAGTTGTTGACTACCAGCATCAACAAGGCCATCGGTATTCAGGTCAGACTCCACACATAAAACCTCAGGAGTGGACATGGTTGTCAGACATTTGTACCATCCTCCAAAACTTTGAGGACTCCACCAAGATGGTGAGCGGCGATGACGTCATAATTAGTGTCACCATCCCACTACTCTGTCTTCTGAAATGCTCTCTGCTCACAATTAAAGAGGATGCATTGCAGCCGCGTAGCACGATGAGAAGGAGCAAGGAACCATACAGGGTGATTACACACAACCCAGCCTCATTTCATCCCAATCTGGATTGGGTGACAATGAGGAAGAGGAGGAGGAGGAGGAAGAACAGGAGCTAGTTTCCTGCGCTATAGACGCTACTACCTGCACAACTGTCATTTCGTCTGTTCAGCGTAGATGGCATGAGGACAGGAAGGAGGAAAAAGAGGAGGAGGATGAGGAAGAGAGCATGGTCAGTCGTCCTCTTTGTGAGGACACGGAAATCTTGCCTCTTTGCAGTCTGGCACACAAGGCTGAGTTTATGTTATGCGGCCTTTCCCGTGACCCTTGCGTAGTCCAAATTTTGGGTGACAGTCATTACTGGTTGGTGACACTTCTAGACCCATGCTACATGAAGAACTTTCTGTCTCTTATTCCCTTGTAGGACAGGCCTAATAAAATGGGGCAGTGAAAGAAGGCCCTTGTTGCTGAATTATTTTAAAAAATTCCCATCTGTAAACTCTGGCGGCAGAGGTCACAGTTCATTGGACAACACAGGAGTACAGGCAAGAGAGACACAAATGCAATCCAGTCAGAGGAACACTATCAAAGTTCTGGGACATTTTCTCAGACCCTTCCATCGCACAGGCCCTTAGGCACGGGGTATTCTCCCAAGGAAGGAAAGTTTCGGAAAATGGTGAGGGAGTACCTTGCCGACTGTACGAATGTCCTCCATGATTCCTCTGTGCCTTATAATTATTGGGTATCCAAGCTGGACACAAGCATGAACTGGCTCTCTACGCCTTGGAGGTTCTAGCCTGCCCCGCCGCTGGCATTTTGTTAGAGGGGGTTTTTAGTGCCGCTGGTGGAATTATAACCGATAGACACTAAAAACCAGCTCTGATAAAACGCCGGCAGCAGGTCAGGCCAGGACCTCCAAGGCGTAGAGAGCCAGTTCATAAAACGTATCCTTCTTGGATACCCAATAATTATAAGACACAGAGGAATCACGGAGGACGTTGGTACAGTCAGCAAGGTACTCCCTCAGCATCTTCCCAAACTTTGCACTCCTTGTGAGAGTACGCCCCGCCTCAGGGCCTCTGCGATGGGAGGGGCTGAGAAAATTCTCCCAGAACTTTGGCAGTGTTCCCCTGCCTCTGCTGGATTGGAGTTGTGTCTCTCTCAAATGTAGTCCTGGGTTGTCCAACGAACTATAACCTCTGCCTCCAGCGTTTTCAGATGGGAATTTTTTTAATAGTTCCCCAACAAGGGCCTTCTGGCACTGCCCCATTTTAGACCTGTCTGCCTCAGGAATAAGAGATATAAAGTTCTCCTTGTAGCATGGGTCTAGAAGTGTCACCAACCAGTAATTACTGTCACCCAAAAATTTGAGAACGTGATGGTCATGGGAAAGGCAGCGTAAAATAAGCTCAGCCATGCGTGCCAGACTGCTAACAGGCAAGCCTTCCGCGTCCTCACCAAGAGCTCGAGTGACCATACTCTCCTCCTCCTCTCCGTCCTCTGGCCATCCACGCTGAGCAGACGGTATGACAGTTGTGCAGGTAGTACCATCTATAGTGCATGAAACTAGATCCTGTTCTTCCTCCTCCTCCTCCTCTTCCTCATTGTCACTCAATCCCCGTTGGGATGAGATGAGGCTGGGCTGTGTGTAATCACCCTGTATGGTTCCTTGCTCCATCTCATCGTGCTCGGCCTCCAATGCATCCTCTTTGCTTGTGAGCAGAGAGCATTTCAGAAGACAGAGAAGCGGGATGGTGATTCTAATTATGGTGTCATTGCCGCTCACCATCTTAGTGGAGTCCTCAAAGTTTTGAAGAATGGTACATATGTCTGACATCCATGTCCACTCCTGAGATCTTATGTGTGGAGTCTGAACTGAATACCGACGGCCTTGTTGATGCTGGTACTCAACAACTGCACTCTTCTGCTCACAAATCCTTCCCAACATCTGCATTGTAGAGTTCCACTGCGTGGGAACATCACACACCAGTCTGTGAGCCATTGTCACACACGACCATGCCTGGCTGTAGGTTCAGCGATGTGAGCCACAGATGTGCCTGCTCTTTCAGAGCTGTCCACAACTCTTCAGCATTGTGCGATTTGTCACCTAAGCATATTAGCTTCAGCACAGCCTGTTGCCGCTTGGCCGAGGCAGTGCTTCAGTGCTTCCAGCTTGTGACTGATGTGGTCATTTCGGAGATGGAGGCTGAAGAAGAGGAGGAGGCTGAGGAGGATGAGGTGCAGGAGATGTAGACAGTGGGGGCAACGGCTAATAATTTGGGACACGTGCTTGTGTAATGCAGGAAGGGCACACCGGGAGAAATAGTGGCAGCAGGGGACCGAGTGCTGAGGGACGGCCACCGCCATCAGGTTGTGGAATGCTTCCATCTCCACGAGCCCAAAAGGCAACAATTCGAGCGCACCCAGTCGTGAAATGTGAGAATTTAGTAGAGTGGCCTGTGGGGCGTTGGCTGCGTATTTGCGCTTGCGTTCCAAGGACTGGGGTATGGACAACTGAACGCCGCACTGGTACATTTGAGAATGTGCAATTACAGGTGCAGGGCAGGAGGCATCTTCACATGCACCATGGACAGGGGATTGGCTTGCATGCATAACAGCGGAAGAAGCAGTGTTGCCACCCGCAGACATTGTTCCTGGACCCTGGGGTTTGGCCCAAAATGTCAGGTGCTTTGCTGCCATGTGCCTGATCATGCTGGTTGTGGTCAGACTGCTAGTTTTGCCACCCCTACTGATGCTGGCCTGGCAGGTGGTGCAAATGGTCACCATCTTGGTGGAGTACTCAAAGTTTTGGAGGACGGTACATATGTCTGATATCCATGTCCACTCCTGGGGTTCTATGTGTGGAGTCTGACCTGAATACCCACAGACTTGTTGATGCTGGTATTCAACAAAGCCCTCTTCTGCTCTTCTGCTGAAGCACGGAAAGGGTGGCAGAAGCTGTAGCTTACTTTCTAAAATATGCACACAGGTGGCATACTTTTACAAGCAGATCCGACAGATCCAGGCAGGTTTTGAGAAACCACTGAACCACAAGGTTAAGAACATGGGCCAGGCATGATACGTGTGTGAGCTCGCCTTGCCTCAGAGCCGCCACTAGGTTCCAGCCATTGTCACACATGACCATGCCTGGCTGTAGGCTCAGCGGTGTCAGACACAGATCTGCTTGCTCTTTCAGAGCTGTCCACAATACTTCAGCGTTGTGCGGTATGTCACCTGAGCACAGTAGCTTCAGCACAGCCTGTTGTCGCTTGGCTAACAGTGCTGTAGTGCTTCCAGCTTGCGACTGATGTGGTCATTTCGGAGATGAAGGCTGAAAAGGAGGAGGAGGAAGAAGAGGTGCAGGAGCTGTAGAATGTGGGGGAAGCCCTGATTGACCCAGGGCCCGCAATCCTTGGCGTCTGGAGGACGTGTTTCGTCCCAAGGTCCGACTGGGTCCCTGCTTCCACTATATTAACCCAGTGTGCCATCAGCGAGATGTACCATCCCTGCCCACAAGCACTTGTCCATGTGCACGTAGTTAGGTGGACTTTCCCAGTAACTGAATTGTTGAGGGCATGTCTAATGTTGTGGGACACATGCTCGTGTAATGCATGGACGGCACACCGGGAGAAATAGTGGCGGCTGGGGACTGAGTATCGAGTACCGGTTGACTGCGTATTTGCACTTGCATTCAAAGGACTGGGGTAGGGATAACTGAATGCTGCATTGGGACAAGGACGTGGACATGCTTGCTGATGGTTCCAGTTGATAGTGTTCAACAACAGTTGCAGAGCGGGAGGCATCTTGGCATGCGCCATGGACAGGATATTGGTGTGCACGCATAACAGCGGAACAAGCAGTGATGTCACCCGCAGACACTGGACCCTGGGGTTCAGCCCACTTAGTCGGGTGCTTTGCTGCCATATGCCTGATCATGCTGGTGGTGGTCAGGCTGCTAGTTTTGCTTCCCCTGCTGATGCTGGCCTGGCAGGTGGTGCAAATGACTTTTTTGGGTTTATCTGCAGAGTCTTTAAAAAATAACCAGACTCGGGAAGACCTAACAGTTGTACTGGCAACTTCCTTCGTGTTGGCTTTACGAGGAGTGCTTTACCGCCTTGTGTCTGCGGCCACCACACTGCTTCCTTCTGCCTGTTGTGGTGCCACACCTCCCTCCCCCTGTGTGCTGCTGTCCTCGCTCTATATGTCCCCCTGCCAGGTTGGGTCAGTCACTATATTTTCCATCACCTCGTCTTCCACTTCCGCATCCTGGTTCTCCTCTTGACTTTCTGGCAATTGTATCTCATCATCATTATCATCCACCTCTTGCGACAGTAATTGCACTTTCCCACCTTCGCCTTCATGTGACCGTGGCTGCTCTGATAATATTTGGGCAACGCTACACACGTTCTCCTCTTGACTCGCTTGAAGATGGCCAGGCGAAAGGCCCGAATCTACAAATGGAAAAGTGAACAGCTCTTCTGAGTGTCCAAGTGTGGGACCAGTTGTCTCCCGGCACTCGGAATTGTGGGAGGAAGGAGTATCTGGGGGAGGTATATGCGGTCCAGACTCGCTGCTACTGAGATTTGACAGTGGTGAAGACAGGGTGGTGGTGGTGACAAAGTGACTGGAAGCATTATCTGCTATCCAACCAACAACCTTTTGAGACTGCTCTGTGTTCAATAGTGGTGTTCTGCGGTCCCCTAGTAATTGGGACAAGAAGGTTGAGCAACAAGATGTGGGTGTTTGTTGTGGCACAATTTCAGCTTGCCCATGGCCACGTCCTTGGCCTCTGCATGCACGATCACCATCAAGTCCATTTCCCCGTTCACGAGAAATGGCTGATTTCGGAACGCAGATATATGTGATATGTCTGAAAGAGAACCACGGTTTTAAATAGCAGGCCTGTAATTTGCTAATACTATCCTTCACAGACACCTGGTGTGAATAGCTTGACCGACACACTGCAATGGAATGAAAATGGAAGAAATTGCTGATTTTGGAACACTCTTATAAGTGTTATGTCTGACAGTGAACTACGGTTTTAAATAGCAGGCCTGTAATTTACTAATACTATTCTGCACAGAGACCTAGTGTGAATAGCTTGACCGACACACTGCAACAAAATGAAAATGGAAGAAATGGCTGATTTTGAAACACTCTTATAGGTGTAATGTCTGACAGAGAACAAAGGTTTTAAATAGCTGGCCTGAAATTTGCTAATACTATCCTTCACAAACACCTAGTGTGAATAGCTTGACCGACACACTGCAACAGAATGGAAAAGGAGGCCAATTTTTTCCACTTTCAGTTTAAATTTCTGTTTTTTTATTTCTGAAATATGGAACAGATCTGGCTTTATTCTGAAGCGAGAACAAGCAAATGGAGCAGAAAAATTGTCTACTCTGGATTGCTTTTTAAGCAAATAACCAGGATTAAGATAAAAAAAATGTTTTCCCTGGCCCCTGATATCTGGGGCTATGTCTACAAATATTTGTAATTATTACAGCAACAGCAGACAGGATATTCAAAGGACCTTCTTGTGCTGTATCATAAACTGTAGTCTGCCACATACACTGCCTGCCTGCCTAGCGCTGATTATATGCAGCTGTATTAGTCCTCAGGAGGACTGTTATTTCAGATGGATATATATATGTATATATGTTGTGGAATAAATACCTATACTAGCAGGACATTCAATGGACACTCTTGTGCTGTATCATGCACTGCATTCTGCCGCATACACTGCCTGCCTGCCTTACTCCTGCCATCACCACTTAATATATGCAGCTGAATTAGTCCTCAGAAGGACTGTTAGTTCAGATGGATATATACTGTATATATGTTGTGGAATATCTATACTAACTATAAAGAAGCAAATCTTTCCTTGACGCTGCTGCATCTCTCCCTACTCTGCCTGATTCCGGGGTACACTGTGACGAGCATAGCGGTGCCAGGTCTTATATAGACCTGATGAGGCTGTACGGCCAGCCAATCACTGTAATGCCCATAACCAACATGGCTACAGCATTACTGTGCGTGGCAGGCAATCCCTGCATGTTCATTGGCTCTCTAAAGAGCGCTAAACATGCAGGGAGGGGACCCGAGTTCCCGCCCAAGCAACCCAGAAATCCTTCAGATGTCAGAATATTGCAGATGTCAGTATGCACTGAAATTACAGGATTTATGTCTTTTTGATATTACATGCTAATATTTAGGCATTATATTAGGCAAAAAGTTTCTACCGTTTGAAGTTCCGACGAGTTCAAACATTTGTGGTTATTTTCTTAGATTTTCTAAGAAATCTCTTAATCAAATTATTTTATCGACATTTGATGTCCCTCTTTTTTGATAGAACATGCCTGGACTATGATATTTTATTATTTTTTGCCATTACTTTGGGTGACATGCATATAGGTTATCAGAGGCTGAAAATATTACATTTGATATTGTTTTGTACAATTGTTTTTTGTTTTTTTTTATATAGAACTTTAATAAGTCATCTTCTTTATTAGGTTACACTGTCCATATGTCTCTGATATATCATACCACCTTCTTGGTTGGATTTGACTGTAGTCATCAGATCAATCTTTATAACACCATGATTCAGAATATGTTGTGGTCATCAAAATTATTTCATTTAATTTATCATCTCCTGAAACTGATCTCAATTTAATAATATCTTAATTTTTATCATAGGTACACTTCAACTGTGAGAGACAGAATCTAAAAACAAAGAACAGAAAATCACCTCGTATGACTTTTAAATAATTAATTTGCATTTTATTGCATGAAATAAGTATTTCATTACCTACCAACCAGCAAGAATTCTGGCTCTCACAAACCTGCTAGTTTTTCTTTAAGAAGCCCTCCTACTCTGCACTCATTAACTATATTAATTGCACCTGTTTGAACTTGTTACCTGTATAAAGGACACCTGTCCCTACACTCAATCAATCACACTCCAACCTCTCCATCATGGCGAAGACCAAAGAGCTGTCTAGGGACACCAGGGAAAAATTGTAGACCTGCACATGGCTGAGATGGGCTACAGGACAATAGGCAAGCAGCTTGTTGAGAAAGCAACAATTGTTGGCACAATTATTAGAAAATGGAAGAAGCACAAAATGACTCTCAATCTTCCACAGTCTGGGGCTCCATGCAAGATCTCGCCTCGTGGGGTAAGGATGATTCTGAGAAAGGTCAGGAATCAGCCCAGATCTACATGGGAGGACCTGATCAATGACTTGAAGAGATCTGGGACCACAGTCTCAAACATTATCGCTAGTAACACACTACGCCGTCATGGATTAAAATCCTGCAGGGCACGCAAGGTTACACTGCTCATGCCAGCACATGTCCACGCCAGTTTGAATTTTGCCAATTACCATCTGAATAATCCATAGGAGGCATGGGAGAAGGTCACGTGTTCAGATAAGGCAAAAGTAGAACTTTTTGGTATGCACTTGCCATGTTTAGAGGAAGAAGAAGGATGAATGCAACCCCAAGAATACCATCCCAACCGTGAAGCATGGTGGGGGAAACATCATACTTTGGGGTGTTTTCTGCAAAGGGGACAGTATTGAAGGGAGGATGGATGTGGTCATGTATCTAGAAATTTTGTCCAACAACGTCATTCTCTCAGTAAGAGCATTGAATATGGGTCTTGACTGGGTCTCCAAGCTTGACGATGTCCCGAAACACACAACCAGGGCATTTAAGGAATGGCTCCCTAAGAAGCATATCAAGGTTCTGGAGTGGCCTAGCCAGTCTCCAGACCTGAAACCAATAGAAAGTATTTGGAGGGAGCTGAAACTTAATCTTGCCCAGCGACAGCCCCGAAACCTGAAAGATCTGGAAAGATCTGTATGGAGGAGTGAGCTAAAATCACTGCTGCAGTGTGTGAAAACTTGGTCAAGAACTACAGGAAACATCCGACCTCTGTAGTTGCAAACAAACGTTTCTGTACCAAATATTAAGTTCTGTTTTTCTATTGTATCAAGTACTTATTTTATGCAATAAAATGAAAATTAATTATGTAAAAATTATGCAATGATATTTTATGGATTTGTACCACCAAATATGTTTCATAGAAAGAGGCAATAATATAGCTGCAAGCAAATAATGCTATCCTAATACACTCTACTGACAAAAGTGAGACAGCCATAGTTGTGTTAGATGTACAGTAGAGAAGTATTATCAAAAATGTAAAAGACAATTATCAGATTTAACTGCTTATCAGTGCTTGAAAAGAGATCTTCCGATGAGTGGATTTTTTAATATTGGAATTCGGAGAATTTGCCAAATTTTTGTAAAAATTTGATTAATTAGAATTAGAATTTAAAATCATGGTGATAAATTAAAGGTCTCGAAAATTATATTAAGAACAACACAGTCCCCAATGGTGTGAGAATTAATATTTCTCCCTCACTAAGGCTTACTAACCATCAACGATTAGCAGCTTGGTGGACGGAATTTGTGGCACTTCAGGGAGATTTATGCTTGTCCTTCTTGACGAGGAAAAAAGGAACTTTGAACGGACAGGGAAACACCTGAAAGAACTGATTCATAAGACACTCAAACTCAAGGGTGACCCTGAATTCAAAAGGAAGGAAGCAATACTTCAGTCTTTGGTTGAGTGTTTCCAGGCCATTATCAAAGAGAGGAAACACAATCAGTTTTTGAGAGACTTGAATGAATTTAAGAACAGAGCCTATAATTTCACACCCACACTAATGACAAATAATACTGACATTTCTTCCTGTGAGGCCAAAAGATCGGATAGGGAGAGATTGTACTCTAGGGGTCGATGGAGACAGAGGGGTGGAGAAAGGGATAGGTCCCAGAGAAATATATGGGGGGGACGAGGAGGAAGGGCTACACGGTATGGTCCACATAGAGACATGGAAAACCAGCTTAATACCCAGGTCCCCATGTCTGTGAGGCAAGTGACCCCAACAGTGGATACAGGAATAAATCTAGATCCAGCATTGTTATCATTATCTTCATCTGCATCTTTTTTGAAGCAGAGGGCCCCGGTTTGTTATCAGTTGAGAAAAAGGACTCATCAAAGGGGCCTAAGAAAAGTCAAATCATTACTACTTTGCTACAAAAGGGCCTTTCCTTTGTCCCAAAAACTCCATTCAATTCCTTCACATGGGTCAAGGATATTAACCTCTTTGGGCGTAAGCTTAAGGGGCATAAATTCTATAAAAATCAAAAACAGGCTAGATGCCATCAACTGGGGATATCTGAGGATGAGTTGGGGGTAGATGAAACACTGGCTGGTCTCCTAGAGGAGAATGAACATGCATGGGGGAAGAGACCATTTATGGAACTCAAAAAAAAGAGTATAAGAGTACCCCCTGCTGGGGACCTGGACAGTATTGACATTTTTTTGCGGGTAATAGAGGAGGAAATATCTAGGATACATACCCCCAGATCGACGGACTATAGATCGAATCTGACAACCTCTGAATATGAGGCATTTATCAAATTGGAAGAGAACCAATAACTGATCATAAAACCATCGGATAAAGGGGGAAACTTGGTCATCCTTGACCACCCTCTATACCTCTCTATGTGCCAGTCTATCCTTCAGGATAGGGATACCTATGAAATATTGGACTGAGACCCGACCCCCCAATACCTGACTACCCTGACATCTTTATTGATTGACAATCTGGACATCAGAGTAATATCTAAAGATGAATTTGATTTTCTTTTACCCACCATCCTGTGACCTCTACATTTTATGCCCTACTAAAACTACATAAGGGGAATAATCTGATCTTCTGATTAAACTTGAGGGTATTAACATCAGTGAGGATATATTCCTGGCATCTGTAGATATAGAAGCACTCTATAGTAACATTTCCCACTGGGCAGGCCTTTAAGGGATGCAGCATTTTTTGAGTACAAGAGTCACACGATTCACAACACACAATCGGTTTGTCTGTAACCTTATGTCCTTTATCCTCACCCATAATCACTTCTTTAACGGGAGGACCTACCACCAACTCAGTGGGACAGCGATGGGGATCCCTGAGCCCCATCGTATACTAATCTCTTCCTGGGCTGGTGGGAGGAGACTGTTGTTCTGCGGGAGGAAGCCTGGTGGTTTCCTATATTTTTCTATGGACAAGGTTCATAGATGATGTGCTTCTACTGTGGTCAGGACCCATTTATGAGATTCAAAGATTTATGCAATGCCTTAATGTTAACGATATAGGCATGAGATTTACATCCGAAATCCAGAAGGATAAAATTTCATTTCTAGACCTTACAATAGGCAAAGACCAAGAGGGATACATCACCACGTGCACCTTCCTTCCAAAAACCCACCTCAACCAACTGTCTCCTCAGATGGGAAAATCATCATCCGGGTCCTTTCAAGACGGGTATCCCCAAAGGGCAATTTTTGCATATTAGAAGAAATTGTACTAATTATGGAGATTTTGTGACCCAGGCCCATGATCTTCTGTGCCGTTTCAAAGATAGGGGATACCCAGATTAGGTATTGGACTCATCTCTACTGCATGCACATAGCCAAAACAGGCAGACTCTGATGTGCCCCAAAAACAAGAAAGATCAGAATGGCCCACCTAGAATTATTGGCACCTTCGACAATAAAGCAAATGACGTCTATGGTATCATTAAGAGACATTGGGGCATTCTAATGGTGGATCCTGACTAAAAGGGATTTGTTTCACTACGTCAGAGTATAACATATAAAAAGGGTCATTCCACCCAGGACTGGCTGGTCCACAGCCTCTACAAAGAACCGACCAAACCAGGCACATGGTAGGATCATAAAATATGTGGTACATTTAGATGTGGTGATTGTAAGTTCTGCTCCTGGATTAAACCATGTAAACGTTTTTCAGGTACTCCCATGGGCAAGGTTTTCTATATGAGTGACTTTGCTAATTGTAAATGAATGGGGTTGGTATATATGGCTACCTGTCCCTGCCCCATTAGCTATGTTGGAAAAATTAAGAGGGAATTACGGAGATGAGTGGGGAAGCATTTGGGGAATGCGAGACACAAGAGGTGCACACCCCTGGCTCGATATGTGAGGGAATACCATTCAAGTAACCCTAACTCGATATCATTCTGTGTACTAGAAGTGGTGAGAAGAAAATCCCCGGGGGGGGGCACTTATAAACTGCTCACCCAGAATGAATTTAAATGGATATATAGACTGCATACTCTTTTACCTTATGGCCTCAATGAACAGCAGAACTACTGTTGTTGAATTTAAGTTTAGGACCCATGAATGTCAGCCTTCATAGATATCTTCATGTGTATTATGTTCATCATATACAAGCAGAATGTATCAGGACATAATAACGTATATCTTATTCAATTTTGCACGCTACGTTTATCCCAGAGGTACATACCTATGTGCCTATTTCCTAAACCTTTTTTGTAATACCTTTGGAATCATAGATATGGAGATCTATGATTATCTCCATCAATATACCCATTTGCTTTTATACTCTTATATTTATTTAGCATACATCTTGATAGGGAGTAGCCTTATCTTGTAATGAGTGTGTATCTCCATGAGTCCGATTTGCTAATGTGCGGTTGCGTGCATTGATTCAAGCTGGTGCTATCTGTGCATGTGCAACAACACCACACTCTGCACTGTGGCCGAGGCAGTGATGTGCCATCGAGCATGCGCAGTGATGTGAATGGGCCCGCACCAGCATCTGCGGAGTTGGTTCCGGAGACCTCTAGTGTTGGAGGAGGCAACGGACATGCGTAGTAAGGCAGGAGGACAGGAGTCAGTACCATCTAACTAGTGATTGGTACTTCCTTAAACAGGAAACTGGAAGGTTTGGATATGGCGCAGTCGTGCCTATATGGAGGCAGTATGATAGCGGAAGCTGCAATGCTGTCTGAAGGACATCTGCAACTTCTTATGTCCCATCTTCTCCTGAACCAAGACTACATGGGGAAACGCGTTGAGAAGTGCTGGGGGCGGTACATCTATATCCAAAAATAAGTAACCTGGATTATCTAATGTGCTTTTACATCTGATTGGAGCATGACTAAGTTGCGGCGGTTGTGTACAGCACTATGAGTACTGGCCTGCAAACCACAGACAGGGATTGGTTTTTAATCTATGACTGTTTGTATAGGAATGTTCCCTTGCACATATTCAAACTACCATAATATCTAAGTAATTTTGCCATCATCTGTTATCTCGCCTCAGAGGGCATATGAGTAGGAGAACATGTTACCATGAGGGCTGTGATCATGACATTGTCTTAGTTTTGAAACGATTACTCCTAAATGTACTGTATCTGGTATCTGGTTTATAGATTGGACTGTGTACGATGAAAGGGATACATCTCCTATACATATTCTGCATGTTTACATATCAGTAATTTGGTGATCACACTCTTTTGTCTAGGTATCACTAATGTTCCCTTGTAGGAACACATAACCAGGATAATTCAGCAGTGGGAGTGCTGTGTTTAACCTCCCCTCCAGCTATATATATTCATGTTGGTATAACATTTATCATTTGCTTGTCTATTATATTGTTGGTCACTGCACTGTGTCACTTTAAAGCATTGCACCTTATTTTATTTTTTTTGAGGTTTTGCTGTATGTGTTTAGTTGAATATTTTAACTTACAGTATACTGATTAAAAGTAAATTTTTACATAGAGGGTACTTTTGTAAAATATAAACTAAATTAGATTAAATAAAATTAGATTAAATTTAGATTAGATTACACTAAAATCAAAGACGATTCATTGAAAAAGGACCCTTTTTATCCTTTTCAGTGAATTGTCTTTGATTTTAGTGCAGGGACTCGCAAGACATTGAGGACCATTGACATGGGTTGCAGGTTTGCGCATTTTGGCCAAAATATCGACCAATACTTCATGTACATGTTTTACATCATTTTTATATTCTTATTGTTCATTTTTCCATTTTTATGCTGATGTGGCCAGGCACTTTAGTGTTTTTTGGATGACTTTTAGGTGTCTGTCCTTCAGGGGTGCACTTGATATAGTGCTGGACAGCCCATCTAATGTAATAGTATGGGCATAATGAACAGGCTGTAAGCCAGAGATTGTGCCTGTGTGACTGGCGCCCTATACGAGCATCATCTGTGTGCATTTGTAGTACTTGGCAACCACGCCCTCCATTGATGGTAGGTTTGCGAGTGGTTGTTTTATACGTGTGCCCCCACCTCCCTTTATCATGAGGTCTTTTGCATACTGCTACTGCATGGGTAATGTAATCTGGTGTGGGTGAGTAAGGCTGCCTTTTTTCTATGATCTTTTTTAACCTTTGTCCTTTTTCAATAAATTGTCTTGAAGTATAGTGTAGGGACTCACAAAACATTGAGGACCCTTGACATGGATTGCGAGCTTGTGTATTTTAGTCAAAATATCAACCAATGCAATATGTATTGTAGGTTTGCGAGTGGCTGTTTCATCAGTATTTTGTACCTTTTCTGCCCTTGCCTTCATCATGGGGGTCTGCTGCATCCTGCTAATGCATTGGTATTGTAACGTGTTATTGGTGAGAAACCAGTGGGATTCAGATACAGCCAACTACTGTGAGGAAAATTCTTTACACAAGTTGTACTTGATGAAAAATTATGGCCCAGAACTGTTCCTCAGACATGGAAGCTTTCATCTAACTCACCTGGGCTGGGCTGTGTCTCCTTTTTCTAGAGCCGCTGCCCCTTGCTGTGCTCTAGTTCAGGTTTTACAAGTGGCCCAGCGTGTCTCTATGACATCATCTTCATAAGCCTTTTAAGACTTATTGGACACACCTCTGTTGATCCAGAGCTGTATCCAACAGATGTGTGTCTGTAATCCGAATATAACCAAGAATTTGGTTTCTGTTATCCTTTAAGACTTTTGTAAACTCTTTTCAAAACTACTTGATTAACTAATGCTTTGCCTTAAGGGGAAGGTGCTCCGATTTTTATTTTTGTATTAATAATTATTTACTATACAATCAAATATTTTTAATACATAATTAAAGGTTCCACTTTAATAGTTTTTTATTTATTAATTTTTATTTCAGCAACTGGGGACTGTCATTTGCATTTGAGGGTGTGTGAGTGACTGAGCACGACACTTGCACACCTCAAATATGGCAGCCCCTGGGCGTAAAAGACTGTGGTCGCCTTCTGACCACATCTCTTGTATTGAGGCTGCCTTAGCTGTTATTTGGGCATGCCTCCTGGGCTGTCCAAGTCACAGCTGTGGGAGGAGATCAGGGCCATCTCTGTGTAGCCCGCACTTTATGTTGCGGGCTCCACTTTCCCCATGTCATCACCCACACTGCTCAGTGCTTGTGATGAAAGGATCTGCTGGGGAGAGGAGGTGCCAGGGAGTGGAGGCTGCGATCACCACTCACTGCCAACCTGCTTAGAGCACAGCAGGGAAATTATAACATTGCTGTGCTCTGAATACACAGAATAGGATGCCGCATGCGTGGGAATGCAGGGAAGGTGAGTATAAGCGTTTATTGTTTATTTAGATGCATTGAGGGACATACCAGGATGGGGATCATGATGATGGGGACTATGATGATGGGGACATATACCAGGATGGGGACCATGATGATGGGGACATATACCAGGATGGGGAACATATTCCAGAATGGGGATCATAATGGAGGGTCATATGCCAGGATGGAAATCATGATGAAGTGACATACTGTATACAAGGATTAGGATAATTATTGAGTGACATATACCAGGATTAGGATGATGATGGAGGGACATATACCTGGATTGGGACATATACCTGAATGGGGACATATACCTGAATGAGGATCATGATGGAGGGACATATACACTGCTCAAAAAAATAAAGGGAACACATAACACATCCTAGATCTGAATGAATGAAATATTCTCATTGAATACTTTGTTCTGTGCAAAGCTCATACGGAGCTCATACAGGCACGTGGAGGCCACACACAATACTGAGCCTCATTTTGACTTGTTTTAAGGACATTATATCAAAGTTGGATCAGCCTGTAGTGTGTTTTTCCACTTCAATTTTGGCGGTGACTCCAAATACAGGCCTCCATTGGTTAATAAATTTAATTTCCATTTATGATTTTTGTGTGATTTTGTTGTCAGCACATTCAACTTTGTACAGTATTCAATGAGAATATTTCATTCATTCAGATCTAAGATGTGTTATTTGAGTGTTCCCTTTATTTTTTTGAGCAGTGTACTTGGATGGGGACATGCATCAGGATGGAGATCACGATGGAGGGACATATGCCTGATAGATATCATGAGGGAGGGACATATACCTGGATAGGGGATTTCTACCTGGATGGATGTCGACATATACCAGGATGGGGGACATATACCAGGTTGGAGGACATATACCAAGCTGGGGTAACATATACTAGGGTGGGGAACATATACCAGGAGGGTGGAGCATATTCCAGAATGAGTGGATGTATACCTGGATGGGGATATATACCAGGATGGGGACATATACCAGAATCGGAGACATATACCAGCATGGAGGACATATACCAGGATTTAGGATTATAAACCAGGAAGGGCTAACATATAGCAGGATGGGGAACATATACCAGGATTGGGGAACATATACCAGGATGGGGGAACTATACCTAGATGGGGACATATACCTGAATTGGGACATATACCAGTATGGGGACATATACCAGGATAGGGGACATATACAAGGATGGAGACATATATCAGGATGGGGGACAAATATCTGGATAGGGACCATGATGGAGGGACAAACACCAGGATGGGGGGACATATACCAGGATGGGAAGATGTATACCAGGATGGGGGGATGTATACCAGGACGGGGGATAATAAATCAGGATGAGGGACATACATCAGGATGAACTATATGGGGCACATTATACTTTGGGGGCAAATTATATTGTGGGGTACTATATGGGACCATTATACTGTGGACAACACTGTGGGGCACATTATACTGAGGAGGTCTATATGGGGCCATTATATTGTGTGGCACTATATGGGGCCATTATACTGTGGGGAACTATATGGGGCCATTATACTGTGGAGCACTATGTGGGGCCACTATACAGAGGGCAGCATGACTCGGTTAGAGGTGTGGTTACTGATATCAACTCTGTTCAGTACTGCCGTGTCTCAAGGAGTGTAGCGGGACCCATAGTGGCTGCTGCTACAGCTTATGGAGCATGTTTCTCTGAACGAGGCTCTATAGACTTTGGACGTCAGATTTGGGTATCATCGTGGGGATGCCATGGATTACGTCGGCCCAGCGTGGTAACTTTTTGTTTTCTAATTAATTGGTGAACGAGGGACAGTGTCTTGTCTTTATTTTTCTCTTTTTATTCTGCTCAGGTTTCCATTTGTGGACTACTGTGGATTCCCTCGACTATGGTGGACCTGCATGGATTTTTTTTCAAAAATAAATTGGTGAACCAAGTAAAGTGTAGGGAAGTGTTTTTTCAAATAAAATTTATTTTTCTGTCTTTGTGGGTTTTTTTCATTACTGGGTTAGTAATGGGGGTGTCTGATGGACAACTCTCCATTACTAACCCCAGGGGATGATGACAGCTGTGATTTTTGACAATTCACAGTTGTCATCAACCCCAACTACCATTATCCTGATTGCCACCACACCAGGGTAATCAGGAAGAGCTGGGCAAAGCACCAGAAATGGAGCATCTAATGTGATGTGCCACTTTTGGGAAGGCTGTGGACTGGTATTGTTAGACTGGGAAGGGCCCGATAACCATGGGGCTTCCCAACCTGATAATATCAGCTCTCAGCTGTCTGCTTTATATTGGCTGGTTATCAAAAATAGGGGGGACCTCACGTAATTTTTTTCACTTATTTATTAGGTAAACAAGGTTAAACACCCTTTATTGGCACCTGAAAGGCACTAAAGGGTGCAAGTTTATTACATGTAATTATATGTCTACAGGATATCTATATATTCTATCTATTTTATTTATCTATTCTATCCCTGTGGGGCCATTATACTGTGGAACACTATGTGGGACCATTAAACAGTATGGTGCACTATGTGGGGCTATTATATTATGGAGCACTATGTGGGGCTCATTGAACTATATGGGGAATCTAAGGGGTTCAATAGGATGAAAATTACTGTTAGGGGACGGTTGCAAACAACTTTAATAAATAATGGAAAGCAACCGAAACCGGGGTCTGCGATGCAGCCTGGTGGACTGCGGCCGAACACCTTCCGGGTAAGAAGGTAAAACAACAAACTGAAATAACAATCCCTTCTGTGTTACTGCACACCGGAAAGGGAATAGGGATTCGCACTATCTCCGTTGACTGCACGAGAGATGTGCGATAAATAATGTATCTGTAGCCCTGTTTACAGCACAGGGACTACACAGCAGGTGCTAGGATGCGTGTGTGATACGCGCCAGCGTATACGTGCTCCCAGCCGGCATGCTACCGGACTGAGGAGTATCTCTCCACGTGGCTTACAGACGGTGCCGGGAATATGGCGTCTGCAGACTGCTCGGGGTGTATGGCGACCCCTTTGTGAGAGCCAAACTGTTAGACGAAGCTACCTGCCTCCCTCCTTCTAAGGCTGCCTATCCCCCGCTAAACCTGCCTGACAGAACCTAAAGCACATGTGGAGCCCAAACAACCAAGCATCCACACAACAACACCATCACAGCTCAATGATCAGAGCATGCTGCCATGTTTGTGGACGGGCTATTTAAAGATTAAGCCCTGCCTACCGTCACACTATTGGTCACATCACCCGCGACCAATCAGGCGGTGCCAGGTCACCGGGTTAGCTGACTCCCAAACCACCAATCACGGTCCGCCATGTCACGGGCATGCTCAGTGCAGTGAATCCTGGGCTTAGGCTGTGGCAGCCCTGTTTCCCTCCTCAACCTACGCTTCATGTTGCTAGGAACAAAGACCCAAGAGACAACTTGTACATCTCGAGAACCAGCTAGGCGTTGGGACTGATGATGATGCTGAGCAGCATCAGCCCCAGCTGGACTGGAATGGGAGACCTCAGGATCCACTGATGGTTCTGAACCCATTTCAAATCCAGCAAACCCCCAACACCTAACAATTACTTTGTAAGGGCTGCAAAGTTATAAGATATGCTCTATTTTTTTTTGGGGGGGGGGTGTGGGTGGAAATTAATGTGTAACCCTGCTCTGTTCACTTCTATGGGAGTAGTATTGTAGTAGACACCACTGCTCCCATAGAAGTGGACAGAGCGGGGTCACACATTACACTACTGCTCCCATAGAAGTGGACAGAGCGTGGTCACACAATACACCACTGCTCTCTTAGAACTTTAATGAGTGACCCTGCTCTGTCCACTACTATGAGAGCAGTGGTGAAATGTGTAACCCTGCTTTGTCCACTTCTATGGGAGCAGTGGTGTAATGTTTAACCCCGCTCTCTCTACTTCAAAGGAAGCAGTAGTGTAATGTGTGACTCTGCTTCATCCACTTTTATGGGAGTAGTGGCGTAATGTGTGACTTCGCTCCGTCCACTTCTATGGGAGCAATGGTGTAATGTGTCACTCCGCACAGTCCACTTCTATAGGAGCAATGGTGTAATGTGTGACTCCACTGTGTCCACTTCTATGGGAGAAGTAGTGTAATGCGCGATCCCACTTCATCCACTTCTATGAGAGCAGTGGGGTAATGTGTGACTCCGCATAGTTCACTTCTATGGAAGCAGTGGTGTAATGTGTGACCCCACTCTGTCCACTTCTATAGGAGAAGTAGTGTAATGCGCGACCCCACTCTATCCACTTCTATGGGAGCAGTGGGGAAATGTGTGACTCCACTCTGTCCACTTCTATGGAAGCAGTGGTGTCATGTGTGACCCCACTCTGTCCACTTCTATGGGAGAAGTAGTGTAATGAGTGACCCCACTCTATCCACTTCTATGAGAGCATTGGGGTAATGTTTGACTCCGCTCTCTCTACTTCTATAGAAGCAGTATTGTAATGTGTGACCCTGCTCCGTCCACTTCCATTGGAGCAGTGGTGAAATGTGTGACTCCGCTCTGTCCACTTCTATGGGAGCAGTAGTGTAATGCGTGACCCCGCTACATGCACTTCTATGAGAGCAGTAGGGTAATATGTGACCCCGTTCCATCCACTACTATGGGAGCAGTAGTGTAATATGTGACCCCGCTCCATTCACTTCTATGGGAGCAGTAGTGTAATGTGTGATCCTGCTCTTTCTACTTCTTTGGGAGCAGTAATATAGTGGACAAAGTGGGGTCACACATTACACTACTGCTCCAATAGAAGTGGACGGTACGGGGTCACATGTTACATACAGTGGGGAATAAAAGTATTTAGTCAGCCACCAATTGTGCAATTTCTCCCACTTAAAAAGATGAGAGACGCCTGTAATTGACATCATATGTAGACCTCAACTATGAGAGACAAAATGAGAAAACAAATCCTGAAAATCACATTGTCTGATTTGGAAAGAAAATTTTTCCAATTTTGGTGGAAAATAATTATTTGTTCAATTACAAACAAGCAAGATTTCTGGCTTTCGCAGATCTGTTACTTCTTCCTTAAGAAGCTCCTCTGTCCTCCACTCATTACCTGTAGTACTGGCACCTGTTTGAACTTGTTATCAGTATCAAAGACACCTGTTCACAAACTCAAACAGTCACACTCCAAACTCCACTATGGTGAAGACCAAAGAGCTGTCGAAGGACACCAGAAACAAAATTGTAGTCCAGCATCAGGCTGGGAAGACTGAATCTGCAATAGGCAAGCAGCTTGGTGTGAAGAAATCAACCGTGGGAGCAATAATTAGAAAATGGAAGACATACAAGACCACTGATAGTCTCCCTCGATCTGGGGCTCCACACAAGATCTCACCCTGTGGGGTCAAAATGATCTCAAGAACAGTCACAAAAATCCCAGAACCACGCGGGTGGACCTAGTGAATTATATGCAGAGAGCTGGGACCAATGTTACACAGGCTACCATCAGTAACACACTACACCGCCAGGGACTCACAGACTTACAGAAAACGTTTGACCTTTGTCATTGCCAACAAAGGATATATAACAAAGTATTGAGATTAACTTTTGTAATTGAACAAATACTTATTTTCCACCAAAATTTGAAAAACATTTCTTTCCAAATCAGACAATGTGATTTTCAGGATTTGTTTTCTCATTATATCTCTCATAGTTGAGGTCTACCTATGATGTCAATTACAGGCCTCTCTCATCTTTTTAAGTGGGAGAAATTGCACAATTGGTGGCTGACTAAATACTTTTATTCCCCACTGTACATTAGATACTGTGTATCTAATCGTATCCTGTGTGATACACTCCACTGAGCTCAATATTTAATCCCATCATGTGATAATCTACACTGAGCCCTGTATCTAATCCCAGCATTTGTTACTCTAAAGGTATCGGATCGTGCAAGTGATACACTTCACATATCTAACCCCAGCTTATGACATCCTCTGTGACACTGTCTTGTCAGTGTCACTGGCAGTCACTAACAAAATGGTTCCCCACTCATCCTTTCTTATCCTGTTGCAAACACCCAGAAGGAGAAGAGAGGGGTTTCATCAGACACATATGAGCAGATTCAGCCCCCATTTACTGCAGTTGTAATGTGAGCTAGTTGTACACTAGGTTTTCATGGCAAATTTCAGTAGCTACTCCCCCTAGTGTTTAAAAGTGGAAATACCAAACCTTTTAAAATTATTTTTCATATTTTACATCATTAAAAGCAAATTATATATTTTTTTTAATTAAAACATTAATACTTTACAATTTTTCAGTTGTTGAAAAAATATTTTTTATGGCACTTTACCTTTAAGTTCCTTGAACTGTTAATAGAGTCCATCCATACATCCCTGTGGTCTGGTATTTAATGACCAGGGACGTAAGGATACGTCCAGGCGATTTTGCACGCACAGAGGTTGTGCATGTGCTATCACTGCCGGGTGACAGCTGACTCTGATAGCTGACATCAGACACTCAGTGCCAGGAGCAGTACCCACACAATTCCCAGCACTTTAACCCCATAAATGCTGCGATCGCAGAGATTGCAGCATTTAGCGAGCGAGCAGAGGGACAGAAGCCCCTCTGCTATTGGATCGGAGATCCTGATCATTGCCATGGTACCTGATGTTGTCAAGACGACATCCGAGTCACTAGGCACTAGAAAGTTAGTTAGATCATGGACAGTGAATGATCTAACTAACTTGAGTCTGCTGTACTGACAGCTGGGCCGGCTCCAGGTTTTTTTGGGCCCTGGGCGAAAGAGTCTCAGTGGGCCCCTTTAACACATATCACGATTCATGATGGACAGATACTGCAGAGAAATATAGATATATAGTACAATGCAAAGATTTCACTTACTACATTACATGAGTGATATTTATTGTCAATTCTACAAAAGCTCAGAAACCGGCGAATCCTCAACGCACAGTGCAGACCGGACAGTATTGTCCTCCATACTGTATAATGAACCCCATATAATGCTCCATACAGGATACTGACCCCCATAAAATGCTCCATACAGGATACTGGTCCCCATATAAAGCTCCATACAGGATACTGGTCCCCATATAATGCCCCATACAGGATACTGACCCCCATATAACGCTCCATACAGGATACTAGCCCCCATATAATGAACCATACAGGATACTGACCCCCTTATAACGCTCCATACAGGATACTGGTCCCCATATAAACTTCCATACAGAATACTGGCCCCCATAAAATGCTCCATACAGGATACTGGTCCCCATATAAAGCTCCATACAGGATACTGGTCCACATATAAAGCTCCAAACAGGATACTGGTCCCCATATAACGCTCCATACAGGATACTGGCCCCCATATAACGCTCCATACAGAATACTGGCCCCCATATAACGCTCCATACAGAATACTGGCCCCCATATAACGCTCCATGCAGGCAGTTCCCCCCTTATAATGCCCCATGCAGGATGTCACCCCCCTTATAATGTCCCATGCAGGATGTCACCCCCCCCCTTTAATGCCCTATGCAGGATATCACCTCTCACCCCATATAATGCCCCATGCAGGATGTCGCACCTCCCCTCACCTTATAATTAATGCCCCATGCAGGATGTCACATACCCCCTTCCCTTATAATGCCCCATGCAGGATGTCACATCCCCCCCTCCCTTATAATGCCCCATGCAGGATGTCACACACCCCCCTCCCTTATAATGCCCCATGCAGGATGTCACATCCCCCGCTCCCTTATAATGCCCCATGCAGGATGTCACACACATACCCCCCCTTATAATGCCCCATGCAGGATGTCACACACCCCGTCCTCCCTTATAATGCCCCATGCAGGATGTCACCCCCCACCATATAATGCCCCATGCAGGATGTCACCCCCCCACCTTATAATGCCCCATGCCGACATGAAAAAAAAAATCCAGCACTCACCTCACTTCTCACCTGTTGCTGCCGCTGTTCCGGACTCCAGCGTTGCGCGCGTCTTCCCGCTCTGCACTGTGTCGGAAGATGCTGCGGAGGCACGGGGAGGGGTAAGTATTGTGCCGGCTGCCGGGGCCCTGAGCAAGCGGGGTGGTGGGTGGCAGGCGCTGACACAGCTCTTCTCCGCTCACGGGTCCCATAGCGCGGCGGGTGCCCAATGGCAGTGGGCCCCTCCACCTGCTCAGGGCCCCGGCACTTGCACGGGTGCTGACGCTAGCCCTGACTGACAGGTTATAAGGTATAGCAGTGATCTTATACTGTTATACATTATAACTGCGGTCAGACTGCAGAAAGTGAAAGTACCTTGGTGGGCAAAGTAACAAAGAGAAAAAAAAGTAAAAGCATGTTGTAAAAATATTTTTTAAAAAATCACAAAATAATAATAAAAAAAATATTTATATATTGTACCCATAAATAAATATTATTCTAAAAAAATCTAAACAATAAAAGTACACATATTTGGTATCACCGCATCCTGAACGGCCCAACCTATAAAATTATACCACTAGTTAACCCCTTTAGTGAACACCGTAAAAAAATAAAATAAAAAAAATGAGGAAAAAAGTATGCTTTGGCATCATACCGTCGAACAAAAAGAGGAATAAAATGCGATCAAGATCCTTGTGTCCATGCTGACCTGCAGCTTTGTGAATCCACCTTACCAACTGAGTCTACAAGAACACTCAGACCCCTATATTCTATGCATGGTCTCACAGACCTATCTTTCTTTTAATTAAAGAAAAAGCCTGCACTGAACAGGGATGAATATTTTTGGATAAATTATTTTCAAGTATGAATTAACGTAATAAGACATCGTGTCAGTCTCTGACAGAGATAGTTGATGAATGTTTGCCTTCTGGGTGGTTCCATGCAACTGACGCGCCCCCTGGGCCGTGTGTGTAGGGGAATACCCGGAGTCAGGTCTCTGTGTAATACTGGGGGTTGTAGTCTCCGTGGCGGCGACCCAGTCCCGTGGCTCAGGGTGGTCAAACCAGTGGCAGTCTATTTCTGTGGCTTTTATGATTAAATGTCCGACTACGCCACCCGTGGATTGCGGTCACTGAGAACCGCCACTGCGTGGCAGACTGCTGAGGCTGGTGTGGTGTGTGCAGCAGAGGGTAGTATAACTCCCCACGGGAGGAGTATAGCCTCAGGGCAGCGTCTGTAGATGGTGAGGGTTGTGGTGCGTGGGTGCAGCAGAAATGACTCAGAGTCCGTGCAGTGCGGTTCAGGGTCTTTACTGTTGGTAATGAAGAAGGCCCTGCCGGGAGTACTGGCTAACATTAGAGGCCTGGTCAGTCTGTGAGTGAACAAGAGTCCCCCTGGCCAGGTGGAGGTGTAGGCCTTCCCGTCTGACTGCACTCTTCCTGGCTACCCTGCTGTAGTCGTGTAGTAGCCCATGACCCTGAGTGTACCGTGTGGTGCTCACCCATATGGCTGGTGACTTGGGGCCTTTGGTGCCTTCCGCTCCTCGATGGCGGTGCCGGTCCCTTGCGTGTGACTGAGCCTCCAGGCTTTCTTTGGCCAGAGGACCTGAAATCCCCTGCCAGGTGGTTTCTGCTGCTGGGTGTAGATATCCCCACAGCCTCGGACTCCGGTGTCTGGTTCTCTGCGTCTTCTGCCAGGACGAGCTCTGCTCCAGTCCCTGGTCTTCAGCTCCTAGCTCCTACAGAGCTCCTTGCTGATGCTCTGTCCCTTCTCTGGAACTAACTTCTCTAACCCCGCCCCAGATCCAGTCTATAAAGGGCAGGTTCCGCCCCTCCCTGGACTGGGGCAGGAGGTGTGGCATGCAATAATGCTCCTGACCAGGAAAACCCATGCTCGCTCTCAGACATGGTATTTCTACCACTGTGGCAACCAGACCCCTGGGGTGCCACATTCCCCCCTAGTGAATTTTAGTACTCCGGGACTAAACACATTTTTTGAAAACATAACATAACAGGGTATAAGCAATAACACAACATATATACAAGAAGTCTTTTTAGGTCACGGCGCTCCCGTAACCAGGTGTCCATGTCACTCGAGATGCATTTTGAGAGACCCGTCCCAAACCCTCCACGTAGGCCCTGGGGTGGCTACAGGGTATCGATGATCCGGTGTTGGACCACGTCTTCAGCCACCTCCATGGGTTTTTGTTCTGTGGTCTGGGACAAAAAGGGGCACTTTACAGGTGCAACTATTTACAAGGTACAGTTCCGGTTATTCATTGTCCATAACCTGTTAGTCCATGAACCCTGTCGGGTAACTAGAAAAACACAATTAGTATGTAGGCAACAAACATTAAACGTTTCAACAGTTGCAATATACTGGTATATATACATTGCATTTACATTCTCCAGCGAGCGGGCATCTGACCCCTAGTGCTCCTGGTGGACCTACGTAACACGCTATCTGGTGGTGTCCTTCCTGGGTCCCCTGTTTCTACCCCTTGTGTAGTGGGCTCACTAGTGTCTGCAATACAGGTGTTTGGAGCTGTTACGGGTAGGTTGGGCAGCTTTCTGCGTTCTCTTTTGCTTACCACGGGCACGGCAGGCTCACTACTAGCAGAGGGTTGATTCTCCTGCTGGTATGGAATCTTCTGCCTCCGGGGCCGGTTGCTCTCCCAACTCTACTTCCTCTTCTGTAGGCCCTTGAGGGGCTGGCTGGAGAAAGGTGAGGACGGGTACCACAATAGTATTGTTAATTTGTGTCCAGGACCGGGGAAATTCTCAGAGTACTGTACTGACCATTTCTTCCCTTTCCTCAGCGGGTTGAGGGCTATCTGGGTCTTCATCAGTGCTTTGCAGCTGCTCGGGACACTTCTTCAGGTGGTCTCTGGAGACAGTGGCTGTGGTCTCTCCTCCATCCTTACTGATAACGCATACTTTTGGATTTTCATGGCTTGAGGGCAGTACTGTGTACGGTTCCTTCTCCCACTGGTCATCCAACTGATGGAGCCACCTCTTCCTCTTCAAGACCTGCTCTCCAGGTGCCAGGGGAACAGCGGGAGCATGCTGGTTGTAAGTCCTCTCTTGCCTTTCTCTTGCTTGAGACAGACTCCTCTCAACACTCTCCTGCACTTTCCGGTACTGCTGCTGCCATTCTGTATCCCAATCTGCCTCTGGCGAGGTGTCCTCGGGTGTCAGGACTCCCATTTGCAGGTCAATAGGCAGCTTACCAGGTCTTGCTCTCATTAGGTAAGCCGGGGTGCAGTTGGTGGAATTTACTGGGATATGGCTATTCAAGTCCACCAGATCAGGCAGTTTTCAGGCCACAGACTGCGCTCTTCGAGGGGCAACGTTTTCAGCAAGTCTATCAGCACCTGGTTCATCTTCTCGCATAATCCGTTGGTTTGGGGGGGATAGGGCGTTGTCCTTATCTTCTTGCAGCCATACAGGTTGCAGAACTCCTGGAAGACCTCCGCTTCGAAGGCTGGGCCTTGGTCAGTCAACACTTGCTCCGGATACCCGTGTGGATGGCAGAAGTGCTGCTGGAAGGCTCTAGCTGCTGTCTGAGCTGTTAAGTCCTTGACAGGGACCACCACCAGGAACCGGGAGTAGTGGTCTACAATGGTGAGGGCATAGACGTACCCGGACCTACTTGGAGCCAGCTTCACATGGTCCAGGGCTACCAGTTCTAGTGGCTGCTTGGTGATGATGGACTGCAGGGGAGTCTTCTGGCTGGCACGGTCCTTTCTTCTCAGGTTGCATGGGCCGCAGTCTCTGCACCATCTCTCAATGGCCCCTCTCATGCCTACCCAGAAGAACCGTTCACGCAACAGGAACTCCAACTTTTTCCATCCAAAGTGCCCTGCTCCGTCGTGGTATGCCTCCAGGACCATAGCCGCGTCTCATCTCGGGACCACTACCTGCCAGGTCAGCTCATGTGTCCGGGAGTTGACAATTCTCCGGCACAGCTTCCCCTTGTAGAGAAACAGTTTACTCTTCTCCTTCCAGAGCTGTTTGGTTTCTTCTGGACCGTCTGGGTCAAGGCGGGCATCAGCCTGTGTCAGCATCTCTTTTACCAGGTGGACGGCTGGGTCACTGTCTTGCGTTTCTGCCCAGCTATGGTGGGGTAAGGGATTGAACGTGGCAGAGCGCCTGTCCCTTACACAGTGGGAATACTGGGTAATTCCATGATGGTGGAACGCAGGGAGTTCAATCTCTTCCAGTTCTTCTGGATCTTCCCCTCCGTCCTGCAAGTTCGGCATCCTGAACAGGGCATCTGCGTTGGCATTTGTGCGTCCCACCCGGTATTTGATGGCGAACTCATAGTTGGATAGGTGGGCCATCCATCTCTGCTCCAGGGCACCAAGTTTTGCAGTGTCCAGGTGTGTCAACGGGTTGTTGTCTGTGTACACGGTGAACTTGGAAGAGGCAAGGTAATGTTTAAAGCGCTCGGTCACGGCCCATACCACCGCAAGGAACTCTAGCTTGAAGGAGCTGTAATTTTCAGGATTCCTTTCTGTGGGCCGGAGCTTCCTGCTGGCATAAGCGATTACCCGTTCTCTGCCCTGTTGAATTTGGGACAGCACTGCCCCTAGCCCGATGTTGCTCGCGTCTGTGTGGAGATTGAAAGGCTGGCCGTAATCAGGGTACGCCAGAATTTCATCCCCAGTGAGGGCCATCTTCAGCTGGCGGAAAGACTCCTCTTCCAGCTTGTCCCATTTGAAGGGCGGCTTCTGGTTTTTGGCCTTCCTGGACTGGCCTATCAGGAGGTCCTGCATAGGAGCTGCCATTTTGGTGAACCCGGAGATGAATCTTCGGTAGTAGCATACCAACCCGAGGAACTGCCGCACTTCCTTTATGCTGGAGGGTCTTGGCCAGTCCTTAATCACTGTGATCTTATCAGGGTCTGGAGCTACTCCATCAGCACTCACCATGTGTCCCAGGTACTGTACCTTTGGTTTCAGTAGATGACACTTGGAGGGTTTCACCTTTAGGCCGTAGCCTGCCAGGGCGTCAAATACCTCTGCAAGGTGTTTCAGATGGTCCTCGTATGTTTTGGAATACACGATGAGATCGTCCAGGTATAGCAGGATCGTCTAGAAATTCCTGTGCCCCAGGCAGCACTCCATCAACACTGGAAGGTTCCTGGCGCATTGCAGAGCCCGAACGGCATACAGTTGAATTCGCTGAGACCCATCGGGGTGGTGAACGCGGTCTTCTCCTTGTCTGCCTCTGCTACAAGAACCTGCCAGTACCCGTTAGTAAGATCCAACGTAGAAAAGAAGTTAGCAGTTTTTAATGCAGCTAAGGACTCTTCTATTCTAGGTAACTGGTACGCATCTTTGTGTGTGATACGGTTGACCTTCCTGTAGTCTGCACACTTTCTCATGGTGCCATCTTTCTTTTTCACAAGAACTAGTGGAGCTGCCCAGGGGCTACAGCTGTCCCTGATTACCCCAGCCTCCTTCATTTCTCGTAACATTCCCTTGGCATTCTGATTGTGTGCTGGGGGTACAGGTCGGTATCTTTCCTTTATGGGTGGATGGTCTCCCGTGGGGATGTGGTGTTCTACCCCCTTTACTTGCCCAAAGTCTAGCGGGTGTTTGCTAAAAACTCTTTCGTACTCCTGAACCACCCGGTAGACTCCCTGTTTGTGGTGTGAGGGAGTGGAGTCGGTGCCCACATGCAGTTTCTAACACCAGTCCTCCATTTGTTTCTTGGAGCCGTTACCCTCCTCTGGTTGAGATGGAGGCAAGGGTTCCACGGCCTTTACAGAGTTTTGGTTAACGGTGAACAATTTGGCAAGAGTGGCATACCGGGGCAAGTATACTTCTCTTTCCCCAATGTTTAGGATGCGGACGGGTACCCTCCCATGGTGTACATCGACCACCCCCCGTGCTGTCAAAATGGTGGGCCTACTGTCTGAGTAGATGGGTTCTACCATGGCTTGGTAGTCGCTTCCTCTTAACCCGATTGCAGTCCGGCACCAGATCATCATCTCACTTTTTGGGGGCATGGCGATAGGGAACAGGTCACTCATCCTAGCACTACCAATCTCACCACCAGACAGTTCTACCTGTTGCCTTTTTATCAGGGCTCTGATCTCTTTTTGTAGGACACGCTGCTGGCTGGAGCGCAACCTACTGTAATATGACAATTATCTCTGCAAGACAATTTTCAATAACATTAGTACCCAAGGTTATCTTAGGGTGGCTTTCACGACGGTCAATGTCCACAATAATCAGTCCTTGAGCTGGCAGTTCAACCTTACCAATTTTTATGGTCACCTCCTTGAATCCCACTTGTGTCACGGGCTGACCATTGCTTGCGATGATGCTCAAATCGTCATCTGGGTAGCGGGTAATATCTGAGTCATTCCAGTACCGCTTAAAAAGCACATAGGGGATGGTGGTTACCTGTGACCCGGTGTCCAGTAATGCACTCATAGGAATGCCATCCAGCACCACAGGCAAGACCGGTCGTCCCCCTACGTACTTATCACGCCAGCTCGATGGGCCAGATGGTCTTATGCCTGGGTGGTTGGCCCTCTGCCCCAGGTTGAGCCCGTTTGAATGACAGTACCTTGCCATATGTCCTGGTTGGTTGCAGCGGCGGCAGATGGGTTGTCCGTCCTGGTCATAGTGGTCACTGGGCCTTCCTCTGGACGATGGGATCCTCCTCCGTCGGCTCCAAGGGACGTCCTCCGGACAGGAAGCCAGCTGGGTCATTCCTGGGGAAGACACCTGTAAAGACTGCACAGTTCTGGTTAGCGCGGTAACGCTTTTGGTCAGTTCTTGGACCTGATGGTGCAAGTCTGCAGCCGGGGCTTTGTCCAAAGCCTGTGCATCAGCTCCCACAGGCTCTGCAGACAAGGGCGCCGCCTCCTGGTGATAGGTAATAGCAGGGCGCCTGTGGGTTACTGCGCCACCTGGTGCCGGTTCTCGGAGCACCCGGATGGCCCTGTCTTTAAACTGTGCAAAGTCCAAATCAGGGTTCTACAAGTCCATTACACGCAACTGGGTTCAGTGGGCGCTAGACAGTAGACCCTCTATGAACTGTTCAGTCAACAGCTTATCCTCATTCCGCACGCTGTCAGGGTCTGCCTGCTTAATGGCTCTCAGGGCCTCCTGCAAATTCAAAGCATAGTCCCGTATACTGTCTTGTGCCCACTGTTTGCATCCATAAAATTTTAATTTAATCTCTGCTGAGGTGCAGGTATCAAAAGTGTCCTTTAGACGGGCTAGTATTTCCTTTACGGTCCCCTTTTCCCTGGCTGACCAGGACTTCACTTCTCTTTGGGCTGCCCCGATTAACTGGCCTGTCAGGATGCTCACTTTTTGTTCCTCAGACAGGGGGTATACTTTGAATAAACTATATAGTCTTTCTTTAAAGTCGCTCAGGGTATGCGACTCCCCTGAGTACTGGGGTAACCATGCCGCTCTGGGGATATACGGCATCGTGAACCGCATCACTGTGGCAGCAGCCGCGCTGGTGGTGGGAGCTACCTCCATTCCTGGTGTCTTTCTCCCCCCTAGTTAACCATGGCCTACCTTCCGTTGCTTTTTCTCCGTAGGTCGTGGCTCCGCAGGCAATTGTCGTGGTCGAGGACCTTGCGTCGCGCACTGGTTACGTCTGCGTCAGTGCGTAAGGCGGGGCTTCAGCTCTCGCGCGCTTTTGGCATCCACGCCCCTCTTCTTCCCGCGCGACGTCCCAGAAATGGTGCCCAATGGCGGGAAAATGGCGGTGGATAGCGGGAAAACGGCTGCAGATGAAGGGAAATTTCACCACATAAGTACCACAGTCTTTCTTCAGGCACGCAGTACCCGGTGGTTGCGGGCACGAAATCCTGCCGACTACGCCAAAGTTGACGCGCCCCCTGGGCCGTGTATGTAGGGGAATACCCGGAGCCGGGTCTCTGTGTAATACTGGGGGTTGTAGTCTCCGTGGCGGTGACCCGATCCCGTGCTTCAGGGTGGTAAAACAAGTGGCAGTCTATTTCTGTGGTTTTTATGATTAAATGTCCGACTACGCCACCCGTGGATTGCGGTCACTGAGAACCGCCGCTGCTTGGCAGACCGCTGAGGCTGGTGTGGTGTGCGCAGCAGAGGGTAGTATAACTCCTCACGGGGGGAGTATAGCCTCAGGGCAGCGTCTGTAGATGGTGAGGGTTGTGGTGCGTGGGCGCAGCAGAAATGACTCAGAGTCCGTGCAGTGCGGTTCAGGGTCTTTACTGTTGGTAATTAAGAATGCCCTGCCGGGAGTACCCTGGTCAGTCTGAGAGCGAACAAGAGTCCCCCTGGCCAGGTGGAGGTATAGGCCTTCCCGTCTGACTGCACTCTTCCTGGCTACCCTGCTGTAGTCGTGTAGTAGCCCACGTCCCTGAGTGTACCGTGTGGTGCTCACCCATATGGCTGGTGAATTGGGGCCTTTGGTGCCTTCCGCTCCTCGATGCAGTGCCGGTCCCTTGCGTGTGACTGAGCCTCCAGGCTTTCTTTGGCCAGAGGACCTGAAATCCCCTGCCAGGTGGTTTCTGGTGCTGGGTGTAGATATCCCCACAGCCTCGGACTCCGGTGTCCGGTTCTCTGCGTCTTCTGCCAGGACGAGCTCTGCTCCAGTCCCTGGTCTTCAGCTCCTGGCTCCTACAGAGCTCCTTGCTGCTGCTCTGTCCCTTCTCTAGAACTAACTTCTCTAACCCCACCCCAGATCCAGTTTATAAAGGGCAGGTTCCTCCCCTCCCTGGACTGCGGCAGGAGGTGTGGCATGCAATAATGCTCCTGACCAGGAAAACCCATGCTCGCTCTCAGACATGGTGTTTCTACCACTGTGGCAACCAGACCCCTGGGGTGCCACACAACCAAGAAGAGGAATAACGCAGGCATATGGCCGATGAGGAAGTAATGATTCTTCCCTCTGCTTAGATGGAGAAGACATCTAAGAAGTCCTGATAGGAAACAAGTAATAGGGAGGCTATTGCAGAACAGAGTTTCAAAAAAAGGTGTTAGAGGTAGTGCTTTGAGACAGTTATGAAAACAAGATGATTCCGACTGGGAGATATAGTCTGAGGACTAGTGAATGACAGGAGCATGTAGCCATAGTCGCAAAAGTCACAAAGTATCTATGTATCAGAACAGAAAGTGCAAAATTTAAAGAGGTAATGTCCTCAGCATGTAGTATTCCAATTTGAAGAGTAACCTACAGTACTTTGTCGACAAAGAATTACAGAGCTATTCACAGAGATCAGCTTCAGAGGCGTCTGCAAAGAAACAAAAGGAACTGTCAACCTCCTGGCCAGGGAAAGTCCATAAATTTCTCTGCTACTCTGGAATCCATGAACAAGTGGGTAAATCTGGACATATTAAACTGAGATGTCTTGCACAGCATGGACAAGCTCCAATTAATTCACTATCATTAATAGTCTGTTCACAATACTTTCATTTGCTTCCGTTTAACCCATGACTGCTGCAAATATCTTGAACTGTTATTGGAGTCTGTTTGTATTACCTTCATCTGTGTGCCTGCTTCTGACCTACCATTTTCCTCCATCTGCTTACCTAGTTCTGTGGCTTCCAACATGTCCTGCTTTGCTTGTTTGTCTGCTGTCCATCATAGTGAATCATCCAAGTCCTCGCTGTTTCATGTGCCTTCTAGCCTGCTGTGCCGATGCCTTGGGTCCATCTGTCAACCCTGACCTGCGGCTTTGTGAATCTACCTCACCAGGTGAGCTTAACAGAAACATGGCTAAATGACTCAATTATGCATGAAAACATAGGAACTGAGGTGCAGAAAAATAACAGCAAGTGCTTATGAGTAAAATTTTGAAATATTTGGCTTTGTCAGAAGGAAGTTTGTTCCTGAAGTGCTAAAGAGCAGTGCAATAATGAGTGTCTGTTGGTAACAATGATGCACAATGGAGGTTCCTTGCAAGTTTGGGACTTCAATTCAGCAAAAACCTACATCCACAGAAGATCTGTGGTTAGTTCCAAGTTCCTTCAAAAACTATGTATAAGTCAATCTAGAAGAGTTAATATTCTTATGAAGGCAAAAGGTGTCCACATCAAATATTGATTTGAGTTATGTTTATATTTTGTCCATTCACATTGAATTGTGTTAATTTATAAAAATAAGCTTTAACAGACTACTTTTTAAAGTTTTCTTACTTTGCAGCATATTTTCCATACCTGCCTAAAACTTTTGCACAGTATATTCATTTTATATAGTTATTAAATTCTATATTTTTTTATTTGTAATTGCTTGCTTTTTATAAATGAATATTAATTAAAAAGAAATTGGGGCATCTTGAGTCCTGGTATATAATGTTTTTGTTTGCTAATTTTTCTCTATCTGTTCCAGTATAACTGTCATTACTAGTGTTGAGTGAGCATGCTCGACACTGCTCGGTACTCGCATCTCACTGCTCGGGATGTTTGGCGAGCACCAAGCATTTTCGGGTTACTCGGGCGGGAGCTCGGGTCTCCGCCCTGCATGTTTGGCGCTCTTTACAGAGCCAATAAACATGCAGGGATTGCCAGCCAGTCACTGTAATGCCGCAGCCATGTTGGTTGTGGGGATTACAGTGATTGGCTGGCCGCACAGCGTCACCTCGAGTATTTAAAACCGGGTACCGCCATCTTGGACACAGTCGCTCCGGATCAGAAAGTGTAGGGAGAGTGCTGCTGAGCTAGGGAGAGATTTATACTGCGAAATAGGTAGTGTAGGGTCTCTAAAGCCTGTAAAATCAAACAAACAGTCCTTCTCAGGACTAATATGCATCCCAGATATCAGGCAGGCAAGCTGTATAGGAGACGCAGTGGTTATACCAACAAACACTGCATTACAGTCCTGTGTGCTGCTGCTGCTCAAATTGCTAGACTTAGCCCCAGGTCTCAGGGGCCAGTAAAAATCCTTTTTCTTTCATCTAAATCCTCTTTTTTTTTTTCCCTCAGTCAGACTGTAAAAATACCCATCTTATTAACCTTTTGGTATCCCCCCCCCCCCCAAAAAAAAGTTGAGTGTGTGTGTGAGTGTTCAGACTTAAATATATCTGTTTAAAAAAGTCTGGTTTTGGCCAGATAACTAGAACTGTGGTTTTGCAGTTCCACAGTTCAAATCTCTGTATTATCCACTTTTTTGCCTTTTTTCCATAAAAAAAACAGTTTGAGGGTCTCGCTGACTATTCAGACACAAATATATGTATTTAAAAAAGTCTGATATACGCCAGGAAATTAGAAATGTGGTTTTCCTCTTCCACGGTTCAAATCTGGGTGTAATCCACCTTTTTGCCTTTTTTCCAGAAAAAAAAGCAGTTTGAGTGTCTCGGAGACTGTTCAGACACAAATATATCTATTTAAAAAAGTCTGGTATACGCCAGGAAATTAGAACTGTGGTTTTCCTCTTCTACGGTTCAAATCTGGGTGTTATCCACCCTTTTGCCTTTTTTCCATAAAAAAAACAGTTTGAGTGTCTCTCTGACTGTTCAGACACAAATATATATGTTTAAAAGATTCTGGTGTAGGCCAGAGAACTAGAACTGTGGTTCTCCTCTTCCACGGTACAAATCTGGGTGTTATCCACCTTTTTGCCTTTTTTCCATAAAATAAAAAAACAGTTTAAGGGTCTCGCTGACTGTTCAGACACAAATATATCTGTTTAAAAGATTCTGGTGTAGGCCAGAGAAATAGAACTGTGGTTTTCCTCTTCCACAGTTCAAATCTGGGTGTTATCCACCTTTTTGCCTTTTTTCCATAAAAAAAAACAGTTTGAGTGTCCCGCTGACTGTTCAGACACAAATATATCTATTTAAAAAAGTCTGGTATACGCCAGGAAATTAGAACTGTGGTTTTCCTCTTCCATGGTTCAAATCTGGGTGTTATCCAACATTTTGCCTTTTTTCCATTCAAGAAAACAGTTTGAGTGTCTTGCTGACTGTTCAGACACAAATATATCTGTTTAAAAGATTCTGGTGCAGGCCAGAGAAATAGAACTGTTGTTTTCCTCTTCCACAGTTCAAATCTGGGTGTTATCCACCTTTTTGCCTTTTTTACATAAAAAAACAGTTTGAGTGTCTCGCTGACTGTTCAGACACAAATATATCTGTTCAAAGGATTCTGGTGTAGGCCAGAGAACTAGAACTGTGGTTTTCCTCTTCCACGGTTCAAATCTGGGTGTAATCCACCTTTTTGTCTTTTTTACATAAAAAAACAGTTTGAGTGTCTCGCTGACTGCTCAGACATAAATATATCTGTTTAAAAGATTCTGGTGTAGGCCAGAGAAATAGAACTGTGGTTTTCCCCTTCCACGGTTCAAATCTGGGTGTTATCCAACTTTTTGCCTTATTTACATAAAAAAAAACTGTTTGAGTGTCTCGCTGACTGTTCAGACACAAATATATCTGTTCAAAAGATTTTGGTGTAGGCCATAGAAATAGAACTGTGGTTTTCCTCTTCCACAGTTCAAATCTGGGTGTTATCCACCTTTTTGCCTTTTTTCCATAAAAAAAAACAGTTTGAGTGTCTCGCTGACTGTTCAGACACAAATATATCTGTTTAAAAGATTCTGGTGTAGGCCAGAGAAGTAGAACTGTTATTTTCCTCTTCCACGGTTCAAATCTGGGTGTTATCCACCTTTTTTCCTTTTTTACATAAAAAAACAGTTTGAGTGTCTCGCTGACTATTCAGACACAAATATATCTGTTCAAAGGATTCTGGTGTAGGCCAGAGAACTAGAACTGTGGTTTTCCTCTTCCACGGTACAAATCTGGGTGTAATCCACCGTTTTTCCTTTTTTACATAAAAAAAACTGTTTGAGTGTCTGGCTGACTGTTCAAAAACAAATATATCTGTTTAAAAGATTCTGGAGTAGGCCAGAGAAATAGAACTGTGGTTTTCCTCTTCCACGGTTCTAATCTCCTCTTTATTACCCTTTTGCCATTGATAGTGCGAGTGTAAGCTATTTTACTTAATTTACAATGGGCAAGGCGCATGGCTAGGGACGTGGAACTGGACATTCTGGTGATGGTGCGTGCAGAGGACTGGGCCGTGACCAAGGTGAAAATGTGCCACAACCAAAGCCACATCTTCTCGCTCCAGACCTTGAGCGAATTACTAGGGAAGCACACAACAACACCACTATTGCCAACTGATCAGTGTGAACAGGTTATTAATTGGATAGCAGATAATACTTCCAGTCACCTGGGCACCACCACCTCCGGTCTGTCTTCCACACAGTCAAGTCTTAGTAGCCATGAGTCTCGACTGCATACTCCTCCTCACCCTGATGCTCCTTCCTCCCACCATGCCGAGTGTTGTCAGACAGCAACTGATCCCACAGTTGGACACTCTGAAGAGCTGTTCACTGGTCCATTTCCATATTTGGGCCCCTCGCCTGCTCCTCTTGAAGTGGTGGAAGAGGAGATCCCATGTAGCGATGGCCAAATATTTGAACAGCCACGGCCACAAGTAGGTGACGCTGGCAATTTGTCACAAGAGGTGGACGATGACGAGATACAATTGCCACGAAGTGAGGAGGAGGACCGTGGTGCGGAAGTGGAAGAGGAGGAGGTGGTGGATGATCTAGTAACTGACACAATGTGGCAGGAGGACACGCAGGGTGAGGCCAGCAGCACACAGGGGGAGGGAGGCAGAGTATCCCAACAGGCAGGAAGAAGCAGTGTGGTGGCCGCAGACAGAAGGCGGGCAACTGTTCCCCCTAACACCAAAATGAAGGACGTTGCCAGTACAACCGGTAGGTCTTCCAGAGTCTGGAATTTTTTTAAAGACTCTGCTGATAACACCAAAAAGGCCATTTGTACCACCTGCCAGGCCAGCATCAGCAGGGGTGACAAAACTACCAGCCTGACCACCACCAGCATGATCAGGCACATGTCAGCAAAGCACCCGACTTTGAGGGGTGAATCCCAGGGTCCACGACCAGTGTCAGTGGGTGTCAGCACTGCTTCTTCCGCTGTTGTGCATGTAAGATAACCCTCTGTTGTGCGTGAAAGCCAATCCTCTGTCCATACTGCATGCAAAGATGCACCCTCCTCTCAGTCTTCACTTGTTATGGCAGTTTCTCAAGAAACAGCATCAACGTCCACGTCCACATCCCACCGCAGCGTTCAATTGTCCATATCCCATACCTTTGAACGAAAGTGCAAATTCACAGCCAACGCCCCACAGGCCACAGTCTAAATTCTCACATTTCACAACTGCTTGCGTTGGAAATGCTGCCTTTTAGGCTGGTGGTGGCCGCCCCTCGGTACCTGGTCCCCAGCCGACACTATTTTGCCCGGTTTGCCATCCCCACACTACACAAGCAGGTGTCCCAAAAAATCTGCTCTGCCCTCAACAATGCAGTTACTGGGAGAGTCCACCTGACAACAGACATGTGGACAAGTGCTTGAGGCCAGGAATGGTACATCTCCCTAACGGCACACTGGGTAAACATAGAAGAAGCCGGGACCCAGTCAGACCTAGGGACAGAACACATCCTCCCCACACCAAGGATTGCGGGCCCTATGTCAGTCAGAGTTGCCCCCACAGTGTACAGCTCCAGTGCATCATCCTCCTCCTCCTCCTCCTCATGTCCAGCCTACATCTCAGATATCACCACATCAGTTACAAGCTGGAAGCAGTGCAGTATTGCCTCAGCCAAGTGGCAACAGGCTGTGCTGAAACTCATAAGTTTAGGTGATAAACGTCACACTGCTTGTGAGTTGTGGACAGCTGTGAAAGAGCAGGCAGATCTGTGGCTGAGACCGCTGAACCTACATCCAGGCATGGTCATGTGTGACAATGGCTGTAACCTGGTGGCGGCTCTGAGGCTAGGCGAGATCACACACGTACCATGCCTGGCTCATGTGCTTAACCTCGTGGTTCAGCGGTTTCTTAAATCGTACACCGAGTTGCCAGATCTGCTCATCAAAGTAAGCTGCCTGTCAGCTCATTTTCGGAAATCGGCTACAGCTTCTGCCGCCCTTGCTCTGTTGCAGAAGCGTTTGCAGCTTACGGCACACCGACTGGTGTGTGATGTCCCCACACATTACAACTCTACCCTCCACATGTTGCAAAGGATTTGTGAGCAGAAGAGAGCAGCTGTGGAGTACCAGCTGCAACAAGGCCGTCGATATTCAGGTCAGACTCCACACATAAGACCTCAGGAGTGGACCTGGATGTCTGACATACGTACTATCCTGACAAACTTTGAGGAGTCCACCAAGCTGGTGAGTGACGCCATCATTAGCGTCAGCATCCCACTTGTCTGTCTTTTGTAACACTCTCTGCAGAGAATTAAAGAATAGGCATTGCAGCCAGAGTATGATGAGATGGATCAAGAAGCCGTAGCGGGCGATTACACACAGCCGAGCCTCATCTCATCCCAACGTGCATTGGGGGACAATGAGGGAGAGGAGGAGGAGGAGGAGGAAGAACAGGAGCTGGTATCATGCGCTGTAGACGCTAGTACCTGTACAACTGTCATACCATCGGTTTAGCGTGGGTGGCCTGAGGACAGCGGGGAGGAGCAGGTGGAGGAGGAGAGCATGGTCAGTCGTCATCTTGGTGAGGACACGGAAGTCTTGCCCGTTACCAGACTGGCACACATGGCTGACTTTATGTTACTCTGCCTTAACCGTGACCCTCGCGTTGTCAAAATGTTGGGTGAGAGTCATTACATGTTGGTGACACTTTTAGACCCCCGTTGCAAGGAGAACTTTCACTCTCGTATTCCTGAGGTGGAGAGGTCTACAAAAATGGGGCAGTACCGGAAGGCCCTTGCTGCAGAACTGTTAAAAAAATTCCCATCTGAACATGCTAGTGGCAGAGGTCACAGTTCGTTGCCCAACCAAGGCGTACAGGCGAGAGAGTCACAACTCCAATCCAGCAGAGGCAGGGGAACACTGTCAACGTTCTGGGACAGCTTTCTGAGACCCGCCCAGCTTACAGGCCCTGAGGTGCGGGGTACTCTCACAAGATGTGGAAAGTTTCAAAAGAAGGTGAGGGAGTACCTTGCCGACCGTACCATCGTCCTCCGTGATTCCTCTGTGCCTTTTAATTATTGGGTATCCAAGGTGGACTCTTGGAATGAACTCGCTCTGTATGCCTTGGATTTCCTGGCCTGCCCTGCCGCTAGCTTGTTATCGGAGCGTGTTTTTAGTGCCGCTGGGGGAATTATAACTGATAAGCGCACTCGCCTGTAAACTGTAAATGTTGACAAGCTGAACCTTATCAAAATGAACAAGGGCTGGATTGGGCCAGACTTCTCATCACCACCAAATGACAGCAGAGTAACATAAAGTCAAATCCACTCTGTTATTTCGGGAGGTGTATTCCCTTGCACCGCTTCACACCCACACATGGGTATAAGCTTCCTCATTTTGGCTGTTTTTTGATCTTCTCCTTATTCTCAGCCTCCACCACCACTATACCACCAGGGTGACCGAGGTCCATGTTGCCAGCATTGCAAGTTCCTCCGTCCTAATTTTTGGCAGCTTTTGCTTGGAAGGCATAGGCAAAGACTATGGGATACCCACTCTCCAATAATGGGAATAATGTTTTTAATATGCTGTACTGCATGGCTCTTGTAAGGGGCATTGCAAATTCCTCTGTCCTAATTATTGGCAGCTTTTGCTTGGAAGGCATAGGCAAAGACTATGGGAGACCCACTCCCCAATAATGGGAATAATGTTTTTAATATGCAGTACTGCATAGCTCTTGTAAGGGGCATTGCAAGTTCCTCCGTCCTAATTTTTGGCAGCTTTTGCTTGGAAGGCATAGGCAAAGACTATGGGAGACCCACTCTCCAATAATTGGAATAATGTTTTTAATATGCTGTACTGCATGGCTCTTGTAAGGGGCATTGCAAGTTCCTCCATCCTAATTTGTGGCAGCTTTTGCTTGGAAGGCATAGGCAAAGAATATGGGAGACCCACTCCCCAATAATGGGAATAATGTTTTTAATATGGTGTACTGCATGGCTCTTGTAAGGGGCATTGCAAGTTCCTCCATCCTAATTTATGGCAGCTTTTGCTTGGAAGGCATAGGCAAAGACTATGAGAGACCCACTCCCCAATAATGGGAATAATGTTTTAATATGCTGTACTGCATGGCTCTTGTAAGGGGCATTGCAAATTCCTCCATCCTAATTTTTGGCAGCTTTTGCTTGGAAGGCATAGGCAAAGACTATGGGAGACCCACTCCCCAATAATGGGAATAATGTTTTTAATATGCTTTACTGGATGGCTCTTGTAAGGGGCATTGCAAGTTCCTCCGTTCTAATTTTTGGCAGCTTTTGCTTGGAAGGCATAGGCAAAGACTATGGGAGACCCACTCCCCAATAATGGGAATAATGTTTTTAATATGCTGTACTGCATGGCTTTTGCAAGGGGCATTACAAGTTCCTCCATGCTAATTTTTGGCAGCTTTTGCTGGGAAGGCATAAGCAAAGACTATGGGAGACCCACTCCCCAATAATGGGACTAATGTTTTTAATATGCTGTACTGCGTGGCTCTTGTAAGGGGTATTAAAATCGTCTTGTTAAGCTACTGTGACTTCCACGTCTCTTCCAAGGATCATTGATATTGTCTTTTAATTCCACTGGGACCTCCACGTCTCTTCCAAGATGCATTGATATTGTCTTTTTATTCCACTGTGACCTCCACGTCTCTTCCAAGGGGCATTAAAACTGTCTTGTTAAGCTACTGTGACCTCCACGTCTCTTCCAAAGGGCATTAAAACCATCTTGTTAAACCACTTTGAACTCCACGTCTCTTCAAAGGGACATTAAAATCGTCTTTTTAAGCTACTGTGACCACCACGTCTCTTCCCAGGGTCATTGATATTGCCTTTTTATTCCACTGTAACCTCCACCACTCTTCCAAGGGGCATTGATGTTGTCTTTTTATTCCACTGGGACCTTCACCACTCTTCCAAGGGGCATTGATATTGTCTTTTTATTCCACTGGGACCTCCACGTCTCTTCCAAGGGGCATTAAAACCATCTTGTAAAACCACTCTGAACACCACGTCTCTTCCAAGGGGCATTAAAACTGTCTTTTTAAACTACTGGAATCTCCATGTCTCTTCCAAGGGGCATTAAAACCGACTTGTTAAACCACTCTGAACTCCACAGCTCTTCCAGGGGCATTGAAATGTTGTTTTTAATTACCTCTAACCTCCACGACTCTTCCAACGGGCATTGCATTTCTTCCTAATTTTAGTCAGCTTTTGCTTTTCAATGCATAGGCGAACACTAAGGGAGACCCACTCCCCAATAATGGGAATAATGTTTTTAAAATGCTGTACTGCTTGGCTCTTGTATGGGGCATTGCAAGTTCCTCCGTCCTAATTTTTGTCAGCTTTTGCTTGGAAGGCATAGGCAAAGACTATGGGAGACCCATTCCCCAATAATGGGAATAATGTTTTTAATATGCTGTACTGCTTGGCTCTTGTAAGGGGCATTAAAATCGTCTTGTTAAGCTACTGTGACTTCCACATCTCTTCCAAGGGTCATTGATATTGTCTTTTTATTCCACTGGGACCTCCACGTCTCTTCCAAGGGGCATTGATATTGTCTTTTTAATCCACTGTGACCTCCACGTCTCTTCCAAGGGGCATTAAAACCGTCTTGTTAAGCAACTGTGATCTCCACGTCTCTTCCAAGGGGCATTAAAACCGTCTTGTTAAACCACTCTGAACTCCACGTCTCTCCAAAGGGACATTAAAATCGTCTTGTTAAGCTAATGTGACCTCCACGTCTCTTCTATGGGTCATTGATATTGTGTTTTTATTCCACTGCGACCTCCATCACTCTTCCAAGGGGCATTGATATTGTCTTTTTATTCCACTATAACCTCCACCACTCTTCCAAGGGGCATTGATATTGTCTTTTTATTCCACTGGGACCTTCACCACTCTTCCAAGGGGCATTGATATTGTCTTTTTATTCCACTGGGACCTCCATGTCTCTTCCAAGGGGCATTAAAACCATCTTGTTAAACCACTCTGAGCTCCACGTTGTAACGGGTCTGGGAGGTGGAACCTCTGTGCAACTATACAAGGGGGCAGTCCTTGTAAGGAAGCAGGTGGCTCCCAGGGAAGACGGGCAGGTAGTCACGGCAAGTGACAGGGACAGTCTCTGGGTAGAAGGGGCAGGTAGTCACGGCAAGTGACAGGGACAGTCTCTGGGTAGAGGGGCAGGTAGTCACGGCAAGTGACAGGGACAGTCTCTGGGTAAAAGGACGGGTACTCACGGCAAGTGACAGGGACAGTCTCTGGGTAGAAGGACAGCAGGCAGGTGGCTGGTGAGCACTCCCAGGTGAGCGGGCGAGAGTCTCTGGATGGGCAGGTGGTCACGGCAAGTGAAGGCGGAGCCTCCAGGTAGTCTAGCAGGCAGGTAGCAGGTGAGCGCTCCCAGGTGAGCGGGCAGGCTGGTCCATAGACAGACTGACAGGTGTCGGAAAGCAGACCGTCGGACCGCAGGCTTGCAAGCAGGTAAACGGATATCAGGCAGGTATCAAGCAGGAATCTGGCAGGTAACTGGCAGGTAACAGGCAGGAATCTGGCAGGTGACTGGCAGGTAACAAGCAGAAATCTGGCAGGTGACTGGCTGGTAACTGGTAACGGGACCTGAGGGCTGAAGCAGAGTGAAGGCTTTGCAACAACATTGCTCGGGCACCTCCATTTTGGAGGAGGTGCCTTAAATATGGGAGGTCCTCCGGCAATTGGCCGGGGACTCCTTAGGACGGCGCGCGCGGTCCCTTTAAGAGAGAGGGAGCGCGCGCGCGCCCTAAGCACACTGCCGGGGAAGGAGCGCGTGCCGGAAGCAGCGGGGAGAGAAGCGCAGGAGGACGCTGCGCCAGGAGCGGGGAGGTGAGAGGGACGGCGTCTCTGCCTAGTACGGGGCAGAGACGCCGATGCTACAGTACCCCCCCCCTTTAGGCCCCCTCTTTTTTTGGCCAGAAAGAAATTTTTCAAGGAGAAGCGTGGCGTTGATGTTCTCCCTGGTTTCCCAAGTTCTCTCCTCAGGACCAAACCCCTTCCAATCTACCAGAAAAAAGGTCTTTCCTCTTACCCTCTTGGAGGCCAGAATACTCTCTACCTCAAAGACGTCATCAGCGGAAACCGGAGCAGGAGGGGCACCTGGATTATTGTAAAAGAGTTAAAGACAACGGGTTTGAGGAGAGATACGTGGAAGGAGTTGGGAATCCGTAGGGTGGCCGGGAGTTTTAATTTGTAGGCCACATGGTTAATTTGCCTGAGGACTTCGAAGGGACCGATGAATCGAGGGCCCAACTTGAAGGAGGGTACTTTGAGCTGCACATGTTTGGACGAGAGCCAAACCTTGTCTCCCGGACGGAATTGAGACGGATCCAGACGTCTCTTATCAGCATATCTCTTCATCCGCTCAGAGGACAGAAGAAGAGCGGACCTGGTACTCTCCCAAATAGTAGAAAATTCGCTGACAAGAGACTCCGCAGCAGGGTTGACCACAGAAACGGAGACAGGGAGCGGAATGCGGAGGTTCTGGCCATAGACAATAAAGAACGGGGACTTGGAAGAGGATTCGCTCTCGTGGTTATTATAAGAGAACTCGGCCCAAGGAAGGAGGTCCACCCAATCAGAATGGTGGGCATTAACAAAGTGACGGAGATAGTTGGTAAGGATCTGATTGATCCGCTCCACTTGACCATTGGACTGAGGGTGGTAAGCGGAGGAGAAGTCCAGGGTGACGTCCAGCAGTTTACATGTGGCTCTCCAGAAGCGTGAGGTAAACTGAACCCCTCGATCCGACACGATGTGGAGGGGTAGGCCATGAAGACGGAAGATATGGCGAATAAAGTCCTTAGCCAGCTCAGGTGCAGACGGAAGACCAGGCAGGGGAATGAAGTGGGCCATTTTAGAGAAGCGGTCCGTGACCACCCAAATTACAGTACACCCGGCAGAGACAGGAAGATCGGTAATGAAGTCCATAGCGATGTGTTGCCACGGGGCAACAGGTATGGGAAGCGGCAGGAGATGACCAGCTGGTAAGTGTCTGGGAATTTTGTTGAGGCCACAAGATGAACAGGCAGAGATGAAGTCTACCACATCCTTACGCAGGGTAGACCACCAGTAATGCCGGGAAATGAGTAGGAAGGTCTTCTTTTGGCCGGCATGGCCAGCTAGTTTAGAAGAATGACCCCAGCGAAGAACCCTCTCACGGTCTGGAGGCGCCACGAACGTCTTGCCGGGTGGAAGACGAGTCAAATCCAAGGGGGCCACATTCATCACCTTGGAGGGGTCGATAATGTGCATAGGCTCCTCCTCTTGGTCGGAGGACAGGAAGGATCGGGACAAGGCATCAGCTTTGACATTTTTGTCCGCCGGGCAGAAATGAAGGATGAAATCGAAGCGGGCAAAGAACAAAGACCACCGGGCTTGACGTGGATTAAGTCTCTGGGCATTTTGGAGATATGCCAGGTTCTTGTGATCCGTATAGATGATCACCGGGTATAGGGCCCCTTCAAGCAGGTAACGCCACTCCTCCAGCGCCAATTTAACGGCAAGCAGTTCTCGGTCTCCTATGGAATAATTGAGCTCAGAGGAGGAGAAGATTTTAGAGAAAAAGCCGCAGGTTACCATTCTCCCGGAGGAAGACTTCTGGGTGAGCACCGCTCCGGCTCCAGAGGAGGAGGCATCAACCTCCAGGTAGAACTGTTTGTTGCAGTCCGGACGGTGCAGCACAGGGGCAGAGGAGAAGGCTTGTTTCAGGGAAAGGAAGGCCTCCTCAGCTTCGGATGACCATACCTTGGGATTTGCTCCCTTACGGGTGAGCGCAGATATGGGCGCAGTCCGTGACGAGAAGTGAGGAATGAAGAGACGATAGTAATTAGCGAAGCCCAGGAATCGCTGTATCGCCTTCAAGCCCTCCGGATGGGGCCACTTTAGGACAGCAGAGAGCTTCTCGGGATCCATTCGCAAGCCTGTCTGGGAGATAACATAGCCCAGGAAAGGAAGAGAGGTCTGCTCAAAAAGGCACTTCTCATATTTAGCATTGAGGTGGTTCTGCCTGAGCCTAAGCAGGACCTGACGAACATCCCTCAGGTGTGTGGGAAGATCCGGAGAGAAGACCAAGATGTCGTCCAGGTATACCACCACGCAGGAGTAAAAAAGGTCACGGAAGATGTCGTTGACCAGTTCTTGGAAGACGGCGGGAGCATTGCAGAGACCGAAGGGCATCACACGGTACTCATAGTGTCGGTCCCGGGTATTAAATGCTGTTTTCCACTAGTCTCCCTGACGGATACGGACCAGGTTATACGCTCCACGTAGATCCAGCTTGGAGAAGATCCTGGCGCCTTTAAGACGATCAAATAACTCAGAGATGAGCGGAAGGGGGTATTTATTTTTAACCGTGATCTGATTGAGTCCTCTATAGTCAATACAGGGGCGTAGCGAGCCGTCTTTCTTTTTGACAAAGAAGAATCCAGCTCCAGCCGGGGAGGTAGATTTCCGGATAAATCCCCTAGCCAGATTCTCTTCAATGTACTCAGACATGGCCCGGGTCTCGGCTGCAGACAACGGGTAGATACGCCCACGGGGAGGAGTGGTGCCAGGTACCAGGTCGATCGGGCAGTCATATGGCCTATGGGGTGGCAACGTCTCTGCTTCCTTCTTACCGAAGACGTCTGCATAGGGCCAGTATGGAGCCGGGAGACCTGGTAAATTAGCTGGAGTAGGCGGAGGGCGAACTGGGCGGACCGGAACCAGGCAGGTCCTATGGCAGTCTGGACCCCATCGGAGTACTTCACCGGATCACCAGTTCAATACGGGTTCGTGTGTCTGGAGCCAAGGTAGACCTAGCAACAGGGAGTGAGAAAGTCCGGACAACACATGGAATGAGATTTCCTCAGAGTGCAGCATTCCCACCTGCAGGGTTATGGGTTCAGTGACGAGCAGGATGGTCTCCGAGAGAAGTCTTCCATCCACGGAGGCGACTGATAATGGTTCAGCCAGGGACTTGGTGGGAATACGGTATCTCTCTACCAGAGACTGGGAGATGAGGTTTCCAGCAGCTCCAGAATCCAGGTGGGCAAGTTCAAAGTTATGGTTTTCTCCCCAAGCAATAGAGACCGGTAAAGTCAGAGACGGAGAGGGCTTACTTTTGTCTAGGACGACCTCTCCGAGCGGTCCTAGACACTGGCGTTTCCCGGCTTCTCCGGGCAGGAATGGATGAAGTGCTCCATACTGCCACAATAGAAACAGCTTCCCTCGGCTCGGCGAGATTCTTGGCGAGATTTGACCATCTTGGTCTGGTCGATCTGCATAGGTTCAGGCGAGGACGCCCGCGGAGTGACTGATTGAGAGGCAGGTCTCAGGGAAGTAGGAGCAGAGCAAGAAAAGTCTTTCTCCCAGGTAGTCTCTTTGGCACGTTCTTGGAACCGGATGCCAATCCGGGTAGCTAGTGACACCAGGTCATCCAGAGTGGTAGGAATGTCCCGACAAGCTAACTCGTCCTTAATCCGACCGGAAAGACCCTCCCAGAAGACGGACACCAGAGCCTCATTTTCCCAGGCAAGCTCAGAAGCGAGGGTGCGGAACCGTATGGCATATTGGCCCACGGTGAGACTCCCTTGGCAGAGACGTAGCAGTGAAGAGGCAGAAGAGGTTTTCTGTCCAGGTTCATCGAAGACTTTCCGGAAAGCAGCGAGGAAAGACGGCAGGTCGGACACCAGGGGATCCCCTCTCTCCCACAGGGGATTTAGCAATGCCAGTGCCTCCCCAGTAAGATGGGACATGATGAAGGCCACCTTGGCCCGGTCGGAGATGAACTGGTATGCCAATAGCTCAAAGTACAGGGTGCACTGGTTTATGAAACACCGAGCTAAAGTAGGTTCGCCGGCAAAGCGTGGAGGTGCCGGAAGCCGAGGTCCATAGTCGGGTACCATGAAGAGACTGGATTGCGGTATCGCAGGAATGGGCACGGCTGGACCAGAGGTAGACATAGACAAGTCACACAATGCGCCTAGACGAGAGTTAACGGACCGTAGATAGGACAGTACCACCTGCTGCTGAGTTTTCTGACGTAAGACTTCCTGGTGCAGATCGGAGATCTGGGGGCCACCGGGTTCCATGGCCCGAGCAAACTGTAACGGGTCTGGGAGGTGGAACCTCTGCGCAACTATACAAGGGGGCAGTCTTTGTAAGGAAGCGGGTGGCTCCCAGGGAAGACGGGCAGGTAGTCACGGCAAGTGACAGGGACAGTCTCTGGGTAGAAGGGGCAGGTAGTCACGGCAAGTGACAGGGACAGTCTCTGGGTAGAGGGGCAGGTAGTCACGGCAAGTGACAGGGAAAGTCTCTGGGTAAAAGGACGGGTACTCACGGCAAGTGACAGGGACAGTCTCTGGGTAGAAGGACATCAGGCAGGTGGCTGGTGAGCGCTCCCAGGTGAGCGGGCGAGAGTCTCTGGATGGGCAGGTGGTCACGGCAAGTGACGGCGGAGCCTCCAGGTAGGCTAGCAGGCAGGTAGCAGGTGAGTGCTCCCAGGTGAGCGGGCAGGCTGGTCCATAGACAGACTGACAGGTGTCGGAAAGCAGACCGTCAGACCGCAGGCTTGCAAGCAGGTAAACGGATATTAGGCAGGTATCAAGCAGGAATCTGGCAGGTAACTGGCAGGTAACAAGCAGGAATCCGGCAGGTGACTGGCAGGTAACAAGCAGGAATCTGGCAGGTGACTGGCTGGTAACTGGTAACGGGACCTGAGGGCTGAAGCAGAGTGAAGGCTTTGCAACAACATTGCTCGGGCACCTCCATTTTGGAGGAGGTGCCTTAAATATGGGAGGTCCTCCGGCAATTTACCGGGGACTCCTTAGGACGGCGCGCGCGGTCCCTTTAAGAGAGAGGGAGCGCGCGCCCTAAGCACACTGCCGGGGAAGGAGCGCGTGCCGGAAGCAGCGGGGAGAGAAGCGCAGGAGGACGCCGCGCCAGGAGCGGGGAGGTGAGAGGGACGGCGTCTCTGCCTAGTATGGGGCAGAGACGCCGATGCTACACACGTCTCTTCCAAGGGGCATTAAAACTGTCTTTTTAAGCTACTGTGACCTCCATGTATCTTCCAAGGGGCATTAAAACGGACTTGTTAAACCACTCTGAACTCCACAGCTCTTCCAGGGGCATTGAAATGTTGTTATTAATTACCTCTAACCTCCACGACTCTTCCAACGGCATTGCATTTCCTCCTAATTTTAGTCAGCTTTTGCTTTTCAATGCATAGGCGAACACTAAGGGAGACCCACTCCCCATTAATGGGTAGAAGCTTTTTAGTACGCTATAATCCACGTCTGTTTCAAGGCGCATTGCAGTTCCTCATAATTTTTGGAAAGCCTTCCATTCACTGCTTAGGCCAACAGTGTACAGGAGACCCAGTTGTTCTAAATGGAAAAAACTATTTAGTTAAGGCCCTCTGACCTCCATGTCACTTCCAAGGGGCATTGGAGTGCCCCGAAATTTTTGGTAGGCATTGCACTCACTGTATGCCCTATAACTGTGTAGCCAAACCGCTCCTTTTGGTACAGAAACATATCCTACAAGACATGTGTGGTTGACTGGCCTGATATTGATGTGAATGTCCCCGGTTCCTCCTGCTCTTTCTCCTTTGCCACCACCTCATCCATCATTCATCACCTGAAGCTTTGTTTTAATGGGAGTCATAGAACTGGGATAGTGGCAGGAAAACATCCAGCAATCCTCGGAGGAGGTAGGATATGCGCCAAAACACTGACCACCTCAGGAATAGCCGCTACTACATACATGCGCTTGCATTCCAAGGAACAGAAAGCTAAGGAGATGGATGGCCTCATGATCATGAATAATTTACTCGTTGTGCAGGAGGCTGACCACTGCTGCTGTCTACCTTCTGAACTTTGTGTTGAAGCCTGATTGACCCAGGACCCGCAATCCTCTATGTCTGGAGGACATGTTGCATCCCAGTGTTCAACTGTGTCCCGGGTCCCACATATTAACCGAGTGTGAAGGCGTCAGTGAGATGGACCATCCCTGGCCACATTCACTTGTCCATGTGTTTGTAGTTAGGCTGTCCTTCCCACTAAATGCACTTCGGAGGACACAGGTAATGTTTTGGTATGTGCGTTTGTTTTTAAGGCGCACCGGGACAAATATGGGCGGCTGGGGACCGTTTATGGATACCCGGCCGCCCCCAAGCGGCTGGGGACTGTGTGTGGGCACCCGGACGCGGGACGGCTGTGGACCGAGTATGGACACCCGGCCGCCCCATGGTGACTGGGGACCAAGCGTGGACACACGGCCGCCGGGCGGCTGGGGACTGAGTATGGATGCCAGGCCGCCGACGCACCCATGACTTGGTGGCCAGATTCCACCTCCACATGCCTAAAAGGCCTAATTTCAAGTGCAAGCAAGCAGTATGGTATTGCAGCCTGGGGGAGGGTGGGTGGCAGACTGCATACTTGTGCTTGCATTGCAAGGAATGGGGGAGGTACAATTGAATGCTGCCCTGGGACAAGGACTTGAACGGGGATAGTTGCAAGTCTTCAACGACAGGTGCAGGGCGGGAGGCATCTTCGCATGTGCCATGAACAGGGGGTTGGCTTGCACACACTACAGCGGAATAGACTGTCCTTCCCACTAAATGCACTGGGGAGGGAACAGGTAATGTTTTGGTATGCGCGCTTGTGTATAAGGCACACCCGGCCGCCCCATGGCGGTTGGGGACTGAGTGTGGAAACCCGGCCGCCGGGCGGCTAGGGACTGAGTATGGATACCAGGCCGCCGACTCAGCCATGACATGGTGGCCGGCGTCTGCCTCCACAAGCCTAAAAGTCCTCATTTCAAGTGCAAGTAAGCTAGCAGTATTGTATTTCAGCCTGTGGGTGGGTGGGTGACAGGCTGCACACTTACGCTTTCATTCCAAGAAAACAAAGCAGATGCTCAACTCCCCTGATGGAGAAGCCAGGACCCACCGGAGGCATCTGGTTGTCTGGTGGGCTCGTCCAATGCTGCCCTAAAGCAGGTCAGGCTAAGAAAAGTGTGGGGAAGGTTACCTGGACAAATAGTGGCGGCTGGGGACTGATTATGGAGACCTCGCTGCCGAAGCAGCCATGAGGTATGAGGTAGTGGCCAGCTTCGGCCTCCTTCAAACTTAAAGGCCCCATTTCAAGTGTAAGCTAGCAGTATGGTATTGCAGCCTGGGGGTGGGTGGGTGGCAGGCTGCACACTTACGCTTGCATTCCAAGAAAACAAAGCAGATGCTAACTTCTATCATCATCATCATGCTCCTCACCTTGGCACTCTCAAATCCCCTGCTGGAGAAGCCAGGGCCCACCGGAGGAGTCTGGTTCTCTGGTGGACTCGTCCAATGCTGCCCTAAAGCATGCCAGGCTAAGAAAAGTGTGGGGAAGGTTACCGGGACAAATAGTGGCGGCTGGGGAATGAGTATGGAGACCTCGCTGCCGAAGCAGCAATGAGGTAGTGGTCAGCTTCGGCCTCCTCCAAACTAAAAGGCCCCATTTCAAGTTCAAGCTAGCAGTATTGTTTTGCAGCCTGCGGGTGGGTGGGTGGTTGGCTGCATATTTGCACTTGCATTGCAAGAAATGGGGGAGGTACAATTGAACACTGCCCTGGGACAAGGACTTGCACAGGGATAGTTGGAAGTCTGCATCTTCTGATGCGGCAAGGATCACTTCTGATGGGCACACTGTTAGGCAGTGACCTGGGTGTCAGAGTTGCTTCCGGGGGTCTTCCCCATGCTGTTCCCATGTCTTTTCAGCACTGTATGCATGTGTCACATAAGGTTGTAAGATGTTAAAATGCATTTGTCACGGTTGAAAGCAATACAAAAGTGCAAAAACACATAAAAAATGCTACTTGTGAACATAGCCCAAGGTGTGGAGGAGTATTTTTGTTTTTGGTTATTTATTTTACGTTATACACAAGTCTTTACCCTGGAATGGATGTTCCTTAACATATTTCACAGGAAAACAGTTTCAGTTTAGTTTATGAATGTTTTATTGAGAGCCTGTAAAAGTGGCTTAATACCTCTGACCACGTTGTTGACAGCAGTGACCTCGGGGTCAGAAATGCTTCCTGGGGCGATCCCCATGCTGTACCCATGTCACTTGAGCACTGTCACTATCGTTTTGGGCACTTTTTAGACTTTCTACAGACTGCCGTGGGTGCCGCCGCAAAAATGCTCGGGTCTTCCATAGACTAACATTGGGCTCGTTGCTCGGGTCGAGCACCCAAGTATCACGGTGAGCTCGGCCCGAGCTTCGAGCACCCGAGCATTTTAGTGCTCGCTCAACAATAGTCATTACCCCTTCTCAAAATCTTGAGTCTAGCTGTAAGATAACTGGCTGCAGAAGGAGGCTTCCCTTGTTTCCCTACTTGCAATAGAAGACTAAAATGCTAAACCTCGGACCCTTTAGCATCCTTATCACAGAGTCTTCTGGGAGCTGAAATTATCACAGATTCTTTCTTATTACAGAGACCTCTGGGATCAGAAAGGATTGGGAGGGAATTAATACTTGTGTTCTTTGCAACAATTCTATAATCCTTTTATTCCTTTTCAGATACATTCAGAAAGTCTTGGATACTAACAAACACAATAGACCAGTGTTTCTTTTCTTTTTCTTTTATGATACACCATTGTGTATTTTTTAAAGATTTGTGGCTTGACTCAAGTCATAAGATGCTACGTTCTAAACATAACATATTCCAAGTCAATGAAAAGAGACTTCATACAATTTATTTTTAAATTGTATGTGTCCCTAGCTAGACATCTTTCTTAGCAGATACAAGACTCAGAAACAATTAATCTCTGTCCACACAAGGTCATTTCTCTTTGGATCTTGTCTACTTCTGTCTGATACGCAAACAATACATTTCAAAAATCTATCTGTGAAATAAAAAGCTCTTATCAAGTTATATTCAACCTCTATTCTGCATAGACCTCAAGTGACTGCGGTCCGAAGTCCGAATTCTGGTTCAGCCAACAACTTTCATCTTAGACTGAAAAATTGGTCATACACATCAGAAAGCTGTCAGCTGAACTTGAAGTATTCAACAGTTATAATTACTGTTTCATTTCCAGTTTAGGTAAACTCACCAGAACAAAATCTAAATCTAAATATATATATATATATATATATATATATATATATACATATATATATATAAAATTTTGTGCTTCAGGTCCATCATTCCAAGAATACCTCTACATTATTCAAGTCTTTTATGCTTAAGAGGTAATTTTGTGCCAAATAGATTATCCAGCCTAACCTCTATTGATTCAGTTTGCATTGAAGCCAATCCACTCCGATATGTATCTCTATAGACCTGAGCTGTGTCTTTAGTGCATTTAGCGGCTTATCGAGTCTTTTTTTCTAATGACAATATCTCACTTATAAGTCTTAATATTGCATATCATAATTGTCTTATTTTTTTCTTCATCTATGAGCTATGTCTGTACCACAATCTGGACACTTTACACTTTTCATAAATCATTTACATAACTCTGATACCACTTGTCTTCACAGTGTTAATACAGGAGACATATGAATAATCCATCATAATGAAATATTTAAAATGCTTTTAGCAAATATTCTATATAATTTATCATATCATTTGATTATTATACATGTTTTGTGTATTTAAATGTAGTGCATTCACCCCATTAATTTGTAGCTAAGAATTGAATGTTGCCTATTACAACCCTGTAATGTATTAAAGATTCAGAAGACACATTTTTATACCATGACATATTACAGCTTAAGGGAGAAAAGGCCAAAGGTTAAAAGCTCTGGCTGTGAAATGCAGACACTGAGTGGCTATCTGGGAATTTGCTCTGAATCCCAGTGTGACTCCTAATGACCTTGAAAATGCTATTTCCTGTGCCTCTGTGTTAAAAAATATTACATTAAATATGAGTATTATTAAGAAAAACAATTGTTCTTGACCTGTGATTTTGATACAAAATGAAACTGCTGAACTTTCCAAATTGAGTGTGACAATGAAATGAGATATACTTGTAAACATATCAATATCTACAGTACAGACCAAAAGTTTGGACACACCTTCTCATTTAAAGGTTTTTCTGTATTTTCCTGACTATGAAAATTGTACATTCACACTGAAGGCATCAAAATTATGAATTAACACATGTGGAATTATATACTTAACAAAAAAGTGTGAAACAACTGAAAATATGTCTTATATTCTAGGTTCTTCAAAGTAGCCACCTTTTGCTTTGATGACTGCTTTGCACACTCTCGGCATTCTCTTGATGAGCTTCAAAAGGTAGTCACCGGAAATGGTTTTCACTTCACAGGTGTGTCCTGTCAGGTTTAATAAGTGGGATTTCTTGCCTTATAAATGGGGTTGGGACCATCAGTTGTGTTGTGCAGAAGTCAGGTGGATACACAGCTGATAGTCCTACTGAATAGACTGTTAGAATTTGTATTATGGCAAGAAAAAAGCAGGTAAGTAAAGAAAAACGAGTGGCCATCATTACTTTAAGAAATGAAGGTCAGTCAGTCTGAAAAATTGGGAAAAGTTTGAAAGTGTCCCCAAGTGCAGTTGCAAAAACCATCAAGCGCTCCAAAGAAACTGGCTCACATGAGGACCGCCCCAGGAAAGGAAGACCAAGAGTCACCTCTGCTTCTGAGGATAAGTTTATCCGAGTCACCAGCCTCAGAAATCGCAGGTTAACAGCAGCTCAGATTAGAGACCAGGTCAATGCCACACAGAGTTCTAGCAGCAGACACATCTCTACAACAACTGTTAAGAGGAGACTTTGTTCAGCAGGCCGGCATGGTAAAATAGCTGCTAGGAAACCACTGCTAAGGACAGACAACAAGCAGAAGAGACTTGTTTGGGCTAAAGAACACAAGGAATGGACATTAGACCAGTGGAAATCTGTGCTTGGTCTGATGAGTCCAAATTTGATATATTTGGTTCCAACAACCTTGTCTTTGTGCGACGCAGAAAAGGTGAACGGATGGACTCTACATACCTGGTTCCCACCGTGAAGCATGGAGGAGGAGGTGTGATGGTATGGGGGTGCTTTGCTGGTGACACTGTTGGGGATTTATTCAAAATTGAAGGCATACTGAAACAGCATGGCTACCACAGTATCCTGCAGCGGCATGCTATTCCATCCGGTTTGCGTTTAGTTGGACCATCATTTATTTTTCAACAGGACAATGACCCCAGACACACCTTCAGGCTGTGTAAGGGCTAGTTGACCAAGAAGGAGAGTGATGGGGTGCTACGCCAGATGACCTGGCCTCACCAGACCTGTACCCAATCGAGATGGTTTGGGGTGAGCTGGACCACAGAGTGAAGGCAAAAGGGCCAACAAGTGCTAAGCATCTCTGGGTACTCCTTCAAGATTGTTGGAAGACCATTTCCGGTGACTACCTCTTGAAGCTCATCAAGAGAAAGCCAAGAGTGTGCAAAGCAGTCATCAAAGCATAAGGTGGCTGCTTTGAAGAACCTAGAATATAAGACATATTTTCAGTTGCTTCACACTTTTTTGTTAAGTATTTAATTCCATATGTGTTAATTCATAGTTTTGATGCCTTCAGTGTGAATGTACAATTTTCATAGTCAGGAAAATACAGAAAAATCTTTAAATGTGAAGGTGTGTCCAAACTTTTGGTCTGTACTGTAAAAGTTCATGTTCTAAAACACATTTGTAAGTACTTTTAATTAAAGGAATTGTCTACAAATATGTCAAGGGCTGTCACATTGTAGAAGGATCATCTTTATTCTCATTTGCACAAGGAAAGACTAGAAGCAATGGGATGAAACTAAATGGGAGGTGACACAGATTAGATATTAGAAAAAACTTTTTGACAGTTAGGGTGATTAATGAGTGGAACAGGCTGCCACGAGAGGTGGTGAGTTCCCCTTCAATGGACGTCTTCAAACAGAGGCTGGACAGACATCTGTCTGAGATGTCTAGTGAATCCTGCTTTCAGCAGGGGGTTGGACCAGATGACCCAGGAGGTCCCTTCCAACTCTACCATTCTATGATTCTATGATTCTAGGTTTGGCACAAAAGTCTGCATTCACTCTATGTTAATCCTCACATAAGGCAGAGCATGCAGTGTTAGGATTCTCCAGTGTCAGGGGCAAGACCAGGCGGTCATGTGACCACTAATGTTGAGAGAGCATGCTCGACACTGCTCGGTACTCACCCGAGTATCGCGCTACTCGGGATGTTCAGTGAGCACCGAGCATTTCCGGGTTACTCGGGCGGGAGCTTGGGTATCCGCCCTGCATGTTTGGCGCTCTTTACAGAGCCAATGAACATGCAGGGATTGCCAGCCAGTCACTGTAATGCTGCAGCCATGTTGTTTGTGGGCATTACAGTGATTGGCTGGCCGCACAGCGTCACCTCGAGTATTTAAAACCGGGCGCCGCCATCTTGGACACAGTCGCTCCGGATTAGACAGTGTAGGGACAGCGCTGCTGAGTTAGGGATTTATCCTGCAAAATAGTTAGTGTAGGGTCTGTATAGGCTGCCAGATCAAACAAACAGTCCTTCTCAGGACTAATATCCATCCCAGATATCAGACAGAGAGGCAGGCTGTATAGGAGACGCAGTGGGGTTATACCAGCAAACGCTGCATTACAGTCCTGTGTGCTCCTGTTTCTAAAATTGCTGGACTTAGCTCCAGGTCTCTGGGGCCAGGAAAAATCCTTTTTTTTCATCTAAATCCTCTTTTTTTTTTCCTCCTTCGCTCTGTACAAATACCCGTCTTATTAACCTATCGGTGTCCCCCCCCCCCCCAAAAAAAAGAGTGTGACTCTGATTTTTCAGACACAAATATATCTGTTGAAAAGAGTCTGGTATAGGCCACAGAAACAGAAGTGTGGTTTTGCAGTTCCACGGGTGAAATCTCTGTATTAGCTAGTTTTGTGCCTTTTGTATCTAAAATAAAACAGTTTGAGTGTGTCGCTCACTGTTCAGCCGCAAATATATGTATATTTAAAAAAGTCTGGTATACACCAGTAAATTATAACTGTGGTTTTGCTGTTCCATGGTAAAAAATCTCTATTATTCTGCTTTTGGCATTTTTTGCCGTAAAAAATAAATAATAGTGTCTCCTGATTGTTCAGACACAAATATATCAGTTGAAAATAGTCTGGCATACACCAGTAAATTATAACTGTGGTTTTGCTGTTCCACGGTAAAAAATCTCTAGTATCCTGATTTTGGCATTTTTTGCCGTAAAAAATAAATAATAGTGTCTCCTGATTGTTCAGACACAAATATATCTGTTGAAAATAGTCTGGTATACACCAGTAAATTATAACTGTGGTTTTGCTGTTCCACGGTAAAAAATCTCTATTATTCTGCTTTTGGCATTTTTTGCCGTAAAAAATAAATAATAGTGTCTCCTGATTGTTCAGACACAAATATATCTGTTGAAAATAGTCTGGTATAGGCCAGAGAGACAGAAGTGTGGTTTTGCTGTTCCACGGTAAAAAATCTCTATTATCCTGCTTTTGGCATTTTTTGCCGTAAAAAATAAATAATAGTGTCTCCTGATTGTTCAGACACAAATATATCTGTTGAAAATAGTCTGGTGTAGGCCCGAGAAATACAAGTGTGGTTTTGCAGTTCCACGGGTCAAATCTCTGTATTTTCCTGCTTTTTGCAATTTTTTGCCGTAAAAAATAAATAATAGTGTCTCCTGATTGTTCAAACACAAATATATCTGTTGAAAATAGTCTAGTATACACCAGTAAATTATAACTGTGGTTTTGCTGTTCCACGGTAAAAAATCTCTATTATCCTGCTTTTGGCATTTTTTGCCGTAAAAAATAAATAATAGTGTCTCCTGATTGTTCAGACACATATATATCTGTTGAAATTAGTCTGGTATACACCAGTAAATTATAACTGTGGTTATGCTGTTCCACGGTAAAAAATCTCTATTTTTCAGCTTTTGGTATTTTTTCCGTAAAGAAAAACAGTAATATTTTCTCCCTGATTGTTCAGATTGTTTAAAAGAGTCGGGTGTAGGCCAGAGAAATAGAACTGTGGTTTTCCTCTTCCACGGTTCTAATCTAAATTGTATTACCCTTTTTCCATTGGTAGTGGGAGTGTAAGCTATTTTACTTCCTTTACAATGGGCAAGGCGCGTGGCAAGGGACGTGGAACTGGACGTTCTGGTGATGGTGCGTGCAGACGACGGGGCCGTGGCCAAGGTGAAAATATGCCACAACCAACAGCCACATCTTCTCGCTCCCACTTCTTGACCAAATTACTATGGAAGCACAGAACAACAACAGTATTGCGAACTGATCAGTGTGAAAAGGTTATTAATTGGATAGCAGATAATACTTCCAGTTACCTGGGCACCACCACCTCCGGCCGGTCTTCCAAACAGTCGACACTTAGTAGCCGTGAGTCTTGACCACATACTCCTCCTCACCCTGATGCTGCTTCCTCCCACCATGCCGAGTGTCATCAGACAGCAACTGATCCCACTCTTGGACACTCTGAAGTGCTGTTCACTGGTCCATTTCCAAATTTGTGCCCCTCGCCTGCTCCGCTTGAAGTGGTGGAAGAGGAGATCCCATGTAGCGATGCCCAAATATTTGAACAGGCACGGCCACAGGAAGTCGACGTTGGCAATTTGTCACAAGAGGTGGACGATGACGAGACACAATTGCCAGGAAGTGAGGAGGAGGATCGTGCTGCGCAAGTGGAAGAGGAGGAGGAGGTGGTGGATGATCTAGTAACTGACCCAACATGGCAGGAGGACATGCAGAGTGAGGCCAGCAGCACACAGGAGGAGGGAGGCAGAGTACGCCAACAGGCAGGAAAAAGCAGTGTGGTGGCCGCAGACAGAAGGCGGGCAACTGTTCCCCATAACACCAACATGAGGGTCGTTACAAGCACAAGCGGTAGGTCTTCCAGAGTCTGGAATTTTTTTAAAGACTCTGCTGATAACCCCCAAAAGGCCATTTGTACCTCCTGCCATGCTAGCATCAGCAGGGGTGACAAAACTACCAGCCTGACCACCACCAGCATGATCAGGCACATGGTAGCAAAACACCCGACTTTGTGGGGCGAACCCCAGGGTCCACGACCAGTGTCAGCGGGTGTCACCACTGCTTCTTCCGCTGTTGTGCATGCAATAGAACCCCCTATTGTGTAAGCAAGGCAATCCCCTGTAAATACTGCATGCAAAGATTCCCCCTCCTCTCAGTCTTCTCTTGTTATGGCAGTTTCTTAAGAAACTGCATCAAGGTCCACGTCCACGTTCCACCGCAGCGTTCAATTGTCCATATCCCAGACCTTTGAACGAAAGCGGAAATTCGCAGCTAACGCCCCACATGCCACAGTCCTAAATTCGCACATTTCACGACAGCTTGCGTTGGAAATGCTGTCTTTTAGGCTGGTGGAGATGGAATCCTTCCGCAAACTTATGGCGGTGGCTGTCCCTCGGTACTCGGTCCCCAGCCGACACTATTTTGCCCGGTGTGCCATCCCCGCACTACACAAGCAGGTGTCCCAAAACATCTGCCGTGCCCTCAACAATGCAGTTACTGGGAGAGTCCACCTGACAACGGACACGTGGACAAGTGCTTGACGCCAGGGACGGTACATCTCCCTGACAGCACACTGGGTAAACATAGTGGAAGCCGGGACCCAGTCGGACCTTGGGACAGAACACATTCTCCCTACACCGAGGATTGCGGGCCCTATGTCAGTCAGAGTTGCCCCAACTGTGTACAGCTCCTGCCCATCATCCTCCTCCTCCTCATGCTCAGCCTCCATCTCAGATATCACCACATCAGTTACAAGCTGGAAGCACTGCAGTACTGCGTTCGCCAAGCATCAACAGACTGTGTTGAACCTCACACTGCTTGTGAGTTGTGGACAGCTGTGAAAGAGCAGGCAGATCTGTGGCTGAGACCGCTGAACCTACATCCAGGCATGGTCATGTGTGACAATGGCCGTAACCTGGTGGCGGCTCTGAGGCGAGGCGAGATCACACACGTACCATGCCAGGCTCATGTGCTTAACCACATGGTTCAGCAGTTTCTTAAATCGTACCCCGAGTTGCCAGATCTGCTCGTCAAAGTACGTCGCCTCTCAGCTCATTTTCGCAAGTCGGGTAAAGCTTCCTCCGCCCTTGCTGTGTTGCAGCAGCGTTTGCAGCTTCCGTCACACTGACTGGTGTGTGATGTCCCCACATGTTGGAACTCTACCCTCCACATGTTGCAAAGGATTTGTGAGCAGAAGAGAGCAGTTGTGGAGTACCAGTTGCAACAAGGCCGTCGATATTCAGGTTAGATTCCACACATAAGACCTCAGGAGTGGACTTGGATGTCTGACATCTGTACCATCTTGACAAACTTTGACGAGTCCACCCAGATGGTGAGTGGCGATGATGCCATCATTAGCGTCAGCATTCCACTTGTCTGTCTTTTGCAACGCTCTCTGCAGAGAATTAAGGAGGAGGCATTGCAGCCAGAGTATGATGAGATGGATCAAGAAGCCGTAGCGGTCAATTCCACACAGCCCAGCCTCATCTCATCCCAACATGCATTGGGGGACAATGAGGTAGAGGAGGAGGAGGAAGAGGAAGAAGAACAGGAGCTTATTTCATGCGCTGTAGACGGTAGTGAATGTACAACTGTCATAACGTCGGTTCAGCGTGTGTGGCCTGAGGACAGGGGGGAGGAGAAGAAGGAGGAGGAGGAGGAGAGCATGGTCAGTCGTGATCTTGGTGAGGACACGGAAGGCTTGCCCATTACCAGTCTGGCACGCATGGCTGACTTTATGTTACGCTGCTTTAACCGTGACCCTCGCGTTGTCAAAATGTTGGGTGACAGTCATTACTGGTTGGTGACACTTTAGACCCCTGCTCCAAGGAGAACTTTCATTCTCTTATTCCTGAGGTGGAGAGGTCTACATTAATGGGGCAGTACCAGAAGGCCCTTGCTGCAGAACTGTTAAAAAATTTCCGATCTGAACACGCTAGCGGCAGAGGTCACAGTTCGTTAACCAACCAAGGTGTACAAGCGAGAGAGAGGCAACTCCAATCCAGCAGAAGCATGGGAACACTGTCAATGTTCTGGGACAGTTTTCTGAGACCCACCCAGCTTACAGGCCCTGAGGCGCAGGGTACTCTCACAAGGAGTGGAAAGTTTCAAAAGATGGTGAGGGAGTACCTTGCCCACCGTACGAGCATCCTCCGTTATTCCTCTGTGCCTTTTAATTATTGGGTATCCAAGCTGGACACTTGGAATGAACTCGCTCTTTACGCCTTGGAGGTCCTGGCCTGCCCTGCCGCTAGCGTGTTATCGGAGCATGTTTTTAGTGCCGCTGGGGGAATTATAACTGATAAGCGCACTCGCCTGTTAACTGACAATGCTGACAAGCTGACCCTTATAAAAATGAACAAGGGCTGGATTGGGCCAGACTTCTCATCACCACCAAATGTCAGCAGAGTAACATAAAGTCAAATCTACTGTGTTTTTTCGGGAGGTGTATTCACATGCACCGCTTCACACCCACAGATTGGTATACTCTTCCTCATTTTAGCTGTTTTATGTTCTTCTCCTTATCCTCAGCCTCCACCACCACTATACCACCAGGGTGACCGTGGTCCGTGTTGCCATTATTGAAAGTTCCTCCGTCCTTATTTTTGTCAGCTTTTGCTTGGAAGGCATTAGCAAAGACTGTGGGAGACCCACTCACCAATAATGGGAATAATATTTTTAAGATGCTGTACTGTAAGGCTCTTGTAAGGGGCATTGCAAGTTCCTCCATCCTAATTTTTGGCAGCTTTTGCTTGGAAGGCATAGCAAATACTATGGGAGACTCACTCCCCAATCATGGGAATAATGTTTGTAATATGCTGTACTGCATGGCTCTTGTAAGGGGCATTGCAAGTTCCTCCATCCTAATTTTTGGCAGCTTTTGCTTGGAAGGCATAAGCAAATACTATGCGAGACTGTGATGAAAGCCGGCCGGTGGGTGCAGCTCTCTGGCGCCCCCTTACCTCTCAGGTCAGTCAAGGTACTGCACCTAGAGAAAGTAGTGCCAGGAAGCTGCAACCAGCGCAGGGAACACGGTAGTGTGTTATCCCTTCAACGTCACTAAACCGTAACGTCACTACACAGCACAACTCGCTAGCGCCCTCTTAGCCTCAGGTCAGTCAAGGAACTGCACCTAGGATAAGCGGTCGCCAGGGAGACTGTCCTGTAACCTACTGGGTATCGGGGCCCTCTGTAGTGAGGGCGGTATATATATCTTCCTTGGCCGCGCCAGGAATATATATATCTGAACCTCCGACCGTCACTACCAGCCTTCCCCAATCCCCAGTTGGTATGCTGCCACCAGTCCCTATTTTAGTTATACGCCCAGTCCGTGAATGGGCCTATATCGGGTCAGGAACCAACCCTGGGTAGCGTTTTGGCTTGAGCCGAGCTCACACGGACGTGCGTTCGTTATGCAGAATAAAAGGCAGGCCCACAATTACTTGAGGTAATTGATTATAATAATACACTAGATACACGATATACAACTAAATATACACAGGTATAAGGTCAGGCTAAACTATACAACAATGGAATACAACACACAGAATCACCACAGCATATCAGTTACCGGTTTCTTGATTTTCTTGTGACGCAGGGAGAGGATTCTGCGATCGCAGGCACGGTTCTTTGTTACAGGCTGAGGCCTACCACCGCATGGTCAAACTGCTCCTCCCCTTGGTGGCCTCAGCTGGTGCTCAGATGTTCAGCACACCACTCTTGGGTCAAGACTGACTTGTCTCTTGTCTGTCCTGCTATCTTACCTGCCCCGTCCCGCCCACTGCTGGTGAGGTCAGCTGGCTCAGTCTCCACCCTCAGGTCTAACTTCGATCAGAAGCCCAAATTCTATGGAACCCAATAACTTCTTCTGGGATGGTCTCATGATACCCCCAGGGGTTCCCATGGATTCGGGCCGCCGTAACCGACCTTTTGATATCAATTATGATACCATACGGTCCTCAGGAATGGCTCCGCGCTATATCTTGGCTTCCAGAGCACGTACAAACGTCTACCGCGGAGGCTTGGGTGCGCAATGGCTCCGGGACGCCGTGATATTTTTTTATTGGCCCACCTCCCAATAATGGGAATAATGTTTGTAATATGCTGTACTGCATGGCTTTTGTAAGGGGCATTGCAAGTTCCTCCGTCCTAATTTTTGGCAGCTTTTGCTTGGAAGGCATAAGCAAAGACTATGGGAAACCCACTCCCCAATAATGGGAATAACGTTTGTAATATGCTGTACTGCATGTCCCTTGTAAGGGGCATTAAAAGTGTCTTGTTAAGCTGCTGCGACCTCCACCATTTTTCCGAGGGGCATTAAAAGCGTCTTGTTAAGCTACTGGTACCTCCACGTCTCTTCTGAGGGGCATTAAAAGTGTCTTGTTAAGCTACTGGGACCTCCACCACTTTTCCGATGGGCATTAAAAGCATCTTGTTAAGCTACTGGGACGTCCACGTCTCTTCTGAGGGGCATTAAAAGCATGTTGTTATACCACTCTGACCTCCTCGTCTATTCCAAGGGGCATTAAAAACATCTTGTTATACCACTCTGACCTCCACGTCTCTTCTGAAGGGCATTAAAATCGTGTTGTTATACCACTCTGACCTCCACGTCTCTTCTGAGGGGCATTAAAAGCGTTTTGTTATACCACTCTGACCTCCACGTGTCTTCTGAGGGGCATTAAAAGCGTCTTCTTAAGCTACTGCGACCTCCACGTCTCTTCTGAGGGGCATTAAAACCATCTTGTTATACCACTCTGATCTACATGTCTCTTCTGAGGGGCATTAAAAGCATGTTGTTATACCACTCTGACCACCACGTCTCTTCTGAGTGGCATTAAAAGCGTCTTGTTATACCACTCTGACCTCCACGTCTCTACTGAGGGGCATTAAAAGCGTCTTGTTAAGCTGCTGCGACCTCCACGTCTCTTCTGAGGGGCATTAAAAGCATGTTGTTATACCACTCTGACCTACACGTCTCTACTGAGAGACATTAAAACCGTCTTGTGATACCACTCTGACCTCCACGTCTCTTCTGAGGGACATTAAAAGCGTGTTGTTATACCACTCTGACCTCCACGTCTCTTCTGAGGGGCATTAAAATCATCTTAAACCACTCTGACCTCCAAGTCTCTTCTGAGGGGCATTAAAAGCGTCTTGTTAAGCTACTGCGACCTCCATGTCTCTTCCGAGGGCATTAAAACCGTCTTTTTAAACTACTGAGACCTCCACCACTTTTCTAAGGGGTATTAAAAGCATCTTGTTATACCACTCTGACCTCCACGTCTCTTCTGAGGGGCATTAGAACGGTCTTGTTAAGCTACTGGGACCTCCACGACTCTTCGAACGGGCATTGCATTTCCTCATAATTTTTGGCAGCTTTTGCTTGGAAGGCAAAAGCAAATACATTTTAGGCTCTGACATTTTATGTGGCGCAGCCCCTCGCTACACCCGCTAGGAAGGCACCACATAGGGTCAGGGAAACTGGCGGCAAGTTTACCAAGAGGAGGCCCGAGGCAGCCGGACAGAAGTGTTGGTAAGAAAGGCCAGACAAAGGACACACAAAGGGGGTCCTGTGAAGTGCTCCAAAGTTATCTGGGAGTTGTCTGAGCCCCTCACCTGGTGAGCACAGTACGACGTGGGCAGCCGTTACCTGCAGACGTGGTCTGGATAATAAGAACTGTGAGTAAAGGCCTGAACTGCATCATTGACTCCGTGTCGTTAATGCTGCTGCCCTGCACCATCACCCCCATCCTCCGCATACACTGCCCTGAGGCTATACTCCTCCCGTGGGGAGTTATGCTACGCTCTGCTGCACCCACAACACCAGCCTCAGCGGTCTGCCCTGTAGCGGCGGTTCACTCTGACCGCAATCCACGGGTGGCGTAGTCGTACATTTAAACATCAAAACCACATAAATAGTTCCGCCACTGGTTTGACCGCCCTGAGCCACGGAACCGGGTCGCCGCCACGAAGACTACAACCACCAGCATCCACCAAAAAGGGTCCGGCTCCGGGTGTCCCAAGGCCCAGGGGGTGCGTCAGAACATTTTCATCACCTTTCACAATCACCAATGGGACAAGGCAGGTATGTCCTCTGTCCCCTCTCTTATACATCCTAGTGACGGAGCACCTGCTCTCATCAATTCGCCATAACCCCAATATTAGGTGGATTGAGGTGGGAGGCACCGAGTACAAGTGCTCTCTATTTGTGATGATGTCCTAGTATATATCACTCAATCACATATATCCATCCATGCTGTTATGGCTGAAATAGATCACTTTGTTACATGGTCAAATTTTAAAATCAATGCAGCGAAGTCTGAGGCCCTCGATGTCTCCCTCCCCAAATCCATATAGGATTCCATCCAGTCCAACTTTCCCTTTGCCTGTCCCTCACAGGGTATCAAATACTTAGGAATTCCTATTCATAGAGACCTCTCCTATCTATGTTATCTTAATTTTGGGCCCTTTATTGAACAACTCCATACAGACCACGGTTGGCATGTTAGAACTGTAAGATTCACTACGTGAACCGCTGGTGTTTTGTGGAAAAGCACATGTACACTGCATTCCAAATTATTATGCAAAAAGTGTTTAGGAGTGATAAGGGAAGAATTTGTTTGTTTGTCAGTTAAACTCATTGATGGTGATGTGTGTCAGGGCTCTTTATATCACTGTAAGCAATTGCAGACACCTGTGCTAATTAGTTTGGCAGGTGTGTCCAATGAAAGGCAAGACTACTTAAGAAGGCTCTCTCACATTATTAAGCAGCCTACATTTTCTGCCAAAATGGGAAAGAAAAAGGATGTGTCGGCTGCTGAGAAGCAACAAATTGTGGAGTGTTTAGGTCAAGGCATGACTACAATCAACATTGTGCGATGATCAGGATGAAGTGTCTTGGCAATCAAGAAGTATGTAGCTGATTCACAGTACACACGTGTGCGTGCTGATAAGGGCAAATTGAGGACTCTTTCCTACAGGCAATTACGTCAGGTTGAAAGAGCAGCGGCAAAAAAGCCTTGTCATAGCAGCAGACAAGTTTTTGAAGCTGCTTGTGCCTCCAACGTCCCCCGAACAACAAGATGCAGGGTCCTTCAGAGGTTTGCAGCTGTGCATACGCCATCCTGTCGACCTCCTCTATCCACTTCACACAAGCAGAAACGGCTCCAGTGGGCCAAACATTACATGAAGACTGATTTCAAAACTGTTTTGTTCACGGATGAGTGCTGTGCAGCGCTCGATGGTCCAGATGGATGGAGTGGAGGATGGCTGGTTGATGGACACCCCACGCAAACACGGCTACAGCGCCAACAAGGAGGAGGTGGAGTAATGTTTTGGGCTGGAATCATGGGGAGAGAGATTGTCGGCCCCTTTAGGATCCCTGAAGGCGCTAAAGATGAACTCCATAATGTATGTGGATTTTCTCAAACAGCACTTCCTGCCATGGTTCAAGAAGAAGAACCGTGTATTTCACAGCAAGTTCATTTTTCTGCATGATAATGCACCATCTCATGCTGCACATAAAACATCTGCATCTCTGGCTGATATGGGCATAAAAGGGGACAAACTTATGGTGTGACCCCCATGCTCCCCTGACCTCTACCCCATTCAGAACCTTTGGAGCATCATTAAAAGGAGTGTCTATGATGGCGGGAGGCAGTTCACATCTAAGCAACAGCTCTGGGAGGGTATTCTGTCCTCATGCAAAACAATTGAAGCAGAAACCATCCAAAACCTGACAAATTCAATGGACGAGAGAGTTCAGAAGCTCCTTTCGAACAAGGGGTCCTATGTGAAAATGTAACATCACCTAGAATAAAGTTTTGAGTTGAAAACTGTTTGATTTCAGTTTCTAACAACCTGCTAATGCTTATAATTTCAAAAATGACCATTTTTTTGGTCTTTATTAAAATGAAAAGGTTGATCGAAAAGTTTGGGGGATCTAAGAGTGTGGCAACCCAGTAGTCATGATTACTTCGAATTCTGACAATATGAGGGTCATGCTGCAGGTAGTGCAGCAAGAAGGCACTTATGTGTCTTGCGCATCTCGGAGCCCCAAAATTATTTTCCGAGCTAGATGCAGCTAAAAATTATTATTAATTTTAAATCTGGTGGAGCTTATTATAGATGGCCTAAAAGGATCAGTGCTGCACACTGCTACAAAGCCCAAATTATTTTCCAGTCAAGATACAGATAAACATGATTAGTAATTTGAAAGCTTAAAACGGTTGGTAGGGTGATTTTAACCAATCATCAAGCTTTTACTCTCCCCAGGATGACACAGGGGTAGAAAAGTCGTTTCGGATCCATGATTTGTTCATCTTTATGAACGTGAGTCTGTCTACATTATCAGTGGAGAGCCGCGTGCGCTTATCTGTCAGCACACCACCAGCAGCGCTGAACACACGTTCAGACAGAACGCTGGCTGCGGGGCATGACAAGATCTCCAAGGCGTAAGTGGCTAGCTCCGGCCAATTATCCAGATTGGAAGCCCAAAAAGAGCAAGGGTCCAGTGACACAGTCGTGGCTTCAATGTTTACTTGGAGATACTCCTGTACCATCGTCTCTAGGCGTTGACTATGTGTCAGACTTCTTGTCTCATGTGGCCTTGCAAAGGATGGGCTAAAAAAGTGGTGAAATGATTCCGCAAAATTGATGTTACCAGCAGATACTGTGGTTCTGTTACGGTTTGAGTGCTGAACACTTGACGGTCCCACGGTTGGCAAGTTGGAACTGTGAGATTCACTACGTGCACCACTGGTGTTTTTTGGAAAAGCACATGTAAGATTCTGCAACAGTCTCTGCTGATACTCCTGCATGCGTGCATCCCTTTCTATGGCAGGAATAATTTCGGCAAATTTACTTTTGTACCGGGGATCTAACAGTGTGGCAACCCAGTAGTCAGGATTATTTCTAATTCTCACAATTCGAGGGTCATGTTGCAGGTAGTGCAGCAAGAAGGCACTCATGTGTGTTTCGCATCCAGGAGCACCAAGTCCCTGTTGTGTTGGTGGCGAGGTAACAATCATGCTTCCTTCCTCTGTCCTCTCCCCCCAACCTCGCACAACAGAATTGTGATCAAGGTCTCCCTCATCTGATGAGTCTTCCATCAGTTCGTCCTCCACTTCTTCCTGGGCTCCTGCACCTTCCTCACTAGTTTGACTGCTACCATGCGCCCTGGTAAAACCATCTCCCCCACCCTCACATGCCTGCCGCCTTGGTGCTGCCGACCGTTTGGACCTTGCAGATGTTAGCCCTTCCGCATACAACTCCTCCTCCTCTACTTCCTCCACCTCCTCTTGTGCCACCACCTGACTCCGAATTCTGTTAAACATGTGCTCCAGCATGTAAATCAGCGGAATAGTCATGCTGATAATGGCATCATCAGCACTAAACATCTTCGTCGCCATTTCAAAACTGTGCAGAAGGGTGCATAGGTCCCTGATCTGAGACCACTCCTCCAGCGTGATTTGCCCCACCTCTGGATCTCGTTGGCCCAGGCTATACGTCAGAATGTATTGCACCAGGGCTTGTCGGTGCTGCCACAGTCGCTGCAACATGTGCAGAGTTGAATTCCACCGGGTAGGCACATCGCTTTTTAGCCGGTGAAGTGGCAGGCCCAACGACTTCTGTAGAGATGTAAGTCGCTGAGCTGCGGGATGCGAACGGCGGAAGTGAGCACACAGCGACCGTGCCCTCTGCAGAAGGCCATCTAGTCTGGGATAGAGGGCTAAAAATTGCTGGACAACCAGGTTCAACACGTGAGCCATACAAGGCACGTGTGTGACATTGCCCCGGCGAAGGGCCGCACCCAGGTTTGCAGCATTGTCGCACACGGCCTTCCCTGGTTTCAGGTCCAGTGGAGACAGCCGTTCATGAAATTGGTTCTCCAGAGCTGACCACAACTCCTCAGCTGTGTGACTCACATTTCCCAGACATTTCAAAGTAAAAACCGCCTGATGACGTTGAGCCCTACTGCCAGCATAGTAAGGAGGTGTGCAGGATCCCTTCTGCGCAGTTAGAAAGCTTGTGGCATGACCAGACAGGCTTTGGGTGCAGGTGGAAGACCGAGAGGAGGTTGAGGAGGCAGAAGCAGTGGAGGAACTTTGACATAAAGAGGATTGACGCACAACTCGTGGGGACGGCAAGACTTGGACAGCAGCCCCTTGTCCTGCTGTCACCATAGTTACCCAGTGCCCAGTCAGCGACATGTAACGCCCCTGTCCATGCCTACTCGTCCAAGTGTCTGTGGTGAAATGCACCCTGTCACACACAGAGTTTCTCAAAGAAGCGGTGATGTTGTGTGCGACATGCTGGTGGAGCGCAGGCACACCTTTCTTTGAGAAGTAGTGCCGACTGGGCATCTGGTACTGGGGCACTGCGGCGGACATAAGGTCTCGAAAATCCTCTGTGTCCACCAGGCGGAAAGGCAGCATTTCTGTAGCCAAGAGCTTGCAGATGGTGAATTTCAACCTCTTAGCTTTCTCATGGCTAGGAGGAAATGGTCTTTTACTTGTCCACATCTGAGGGACCGAGGGCTGGCTATTGTGCTTAGACGGGGTTGATAAGGGTGTCCCCGGCAAACTGCCGGTCTGTGAGGAAGATGCAGGCAGACATGTTAGGTTGCCTTGATCCAAAGGTGGTGCTATCGATGTCGGACAGCGCTCAACACCAGCTGGTGTTACCACCTCCAAAGAAAATGATGACCTGCCAATCACGCTGGCTGTTGCGGGTAAAGAGGTGGCAGGTCTGCGCCCCAAAACAGGTGTGACTGCTGTCCCCCCAGTCACAGAGGATGAAGAGGCCGCGGATGCACAAGATATGGCAGACGGTGGTTGGCCCGGCCGGCTAGGCCGCATTGTAGCACACTGAGCTTCCCACTGCAACTTATGCTTCATGTCCATGTGCCGGTTCATGCATGAAGTACTCAAACTATGTATTTTTTGGCCTCTACTTAGCTTTTGCTGACAAATGTTAGAGATAACACGAGTTGGGTCATCTTTATCGATCTGAAAAAATGCCCAGGCTATGCAAGGCTTAGCACCCATGCGACCTGAAGAGCCACCACGACTTGTGGTGAGAGGCAGAGTTGTGTTTGAGGATGCAGTTGTTGACGTGCTTCCAGTACTACGTCTCTGTCCAGGAAGGCGCAACCTGACCTCGTCGTCACTAGCATCTTCCTCCACCTCCTCTGCTGACCTCATCTCTTGGCTGACTGTGGGTTGACAGTAAGTGGGATCTCCAACCTCATCATCATCACCCTGTGTGTTATCACACCCGTCGTCCTCAGAGCTAACCTGTTCCTGCCCTGACAAAAAACTAAAGTTGTCGCTCCAATCAGGTATATGAGTCTTATCATCGTCTTCCTCATTGTCTCCACCAACAGGAGTTACAGTTTGGGAATGAGGGTCTACATTATGGTCAGAAACTTCTGCGTCTGGTCCTGGATCCGACTCATAAAGATTCTGGGCATCAGTGCAGATCATTTCCTCGTCTGGATTCACAGAAGCGCTGGAGTCGACCTCTGATTCCCAGGCTATAGTATGAGTAAACAGCTCTGCAGACTCAACCATCTGTTCTACCTCATACTCAGATGGGCAGCTGGAGATTTGGGAGCTGTGAGGAAGCAAGTGCGATTTGGGTGACACCTTTGAGGACTGGAGTATTTGTGATGTTGAAGTTGATGTGGAGGAGAGCCCACTTAAAGGAGCACTTGATATCCGTTGAAGCACCTGCTGTTTTTGTGCCTCATCTGGAATTTGTAGCGATTGGCGTGGCCGTAAGAAAGGGATCTTATCACATTGTCCGCTAAAAGAAGTAGACATTTTAGTTTGGCTGGAAGATGGTCTTTCTTCTGCAGATGTTACTGTTGCTTTAACACCTACCCCACGGACACAACCTTTTTTCCCCTTCCCAACACGCCTATTCCCCTTTCCACCAGCAGCAGGCCTTTTTCCACTCATTTTGGTGGTTAACTAATTCACAACTCTGGAGTTGTTTGCACAAAAAAACAATGGATGGTAACCGAGCAGAGCTGAGTGGCCAAACTGTGGTATTAGGCCAAAACTATTGGCTGGGTTAGATGCAGAAAAAAATTATATTCAATTTGCAACCTGATGGAGGTCAGTATAGATGGACTAATACAACAAGTCCCACACACAGCTAGAAGCCCAATATTTTTTCAGAGGTAGATGCAGAAAAAAATATATTCAGTTTGCAACCTGATGGAGGTCAGTATAGATGGACTAACAGAGAAAGTCCCACACACTACTAGAAGGCCAAATATTTTTTCAGAGCTAGATGCAGAAAAAAATTATATTCAGTTTGCAACCTGATGGAGGTCTGTATAGATGGATTAATAGAACAAGACCCACACACAGCTAGAAGCCCAATATTTTTTCAGAGGTAGATGCAGAAAAAAATACATTCAGTTTGCAACCTGATGGAGGTCAGTATAGATGGACTAATACAACAAGTCCCACACACAGCTAGAAGCCCAATATTTTTTCAGAGGTAGATGCAGAAAAAAATATATTCAGTTTGCAACCTGATGGAGGTCAGTATAGATGGACTAATACAAGTCCCACACACAGCTAGAAGCCCAAATATTTTTTCAGAGGTACTGTAGATGCAGATAAAAATTATTTTTAATTTGCAACCTGATGGAGGTCAGTATAGATGGACTAATAGAGAAAGTCCGACACACTACTAGAAGGACAAATATTTTTTCAGAGCTAGATGCAGAAAAAAATTATATTCAGTTTGCAACCTGATGGAGGTCTGTATAGATGGATTAATAGAACAAGACCCACACACAGCTAGAAGCCCAATATTTTTTCAGAGGTAGATGCAGAAAAAAATATATTCAGTTTGCAACCTGATGGAGGTCAGTATAGATGGACTAATACAACAAGTCCCACACACAGCTAGAAGCCCAATATTTTTTCAGAGGTAGATGCAGAAAAAAATATATTCAGTTTGCAACCTGATGGAGGTCAGTATAGATGGACTAACAGAGAAAGTCCCACACACTACTAGAAGGCCAAATATTTTTTCAGAGCTAGATGCAGAAAAAAATTATATTCAGTTTGCAACCTGATGGAGGTCAGTATAGATGGATTAATAGAACAAGACCCACACACAGCTAGAAGCCCAATATTTTTTCAGAGGTAGATGCAGAAAAAAATATATTCAGTTTGCAACCTGATGGAGGTCAGTATAGATGGACTAACAGAGAAAGTCCCACACACTACTAGAAGGCCAAATATTTTTTCAGAGCTAGATGCAGAAAAAAATTATATTCAGTTTGCAACCTGATGGAGGTCTGTATAGATGGATTAATAGAACAAGACCCACACACAGCTAGAAGCCCAATATTTTTTCAGAGGTAAATGAGGAAAAAAATATATTCAGTTTGCAACCTGATGGAGGTCAGTATAGATGGACTAATACAACAAGTCCCACACACAGCTAGAAGCCCAATATTTTTTCAGAGGTAGATGCAGAAAAAAATATATTCAGTTTTCAACCTGATGGAGGTCAGTATAGATGGACTAATACAACAAGTCCCACACACAGCTAGAAGCCCAAATATTTTTTCAGAGGTACTGTAGATGCAGATAAAAATTATTTTTAATTTGCAACCTGATGGAGGTCAGTATAGATGGACTAATACAACAAGTCCCACACACAGCTAGAAGCCCAATATTTTTTCAGAGGTAGATGCAGAAAAAAATATATTCAGTTTGCAACCTGATGGAGGTCAGTATAGGTGGACTAATAGAACAAGTCCCACACACTGCTAGAAGGCCAAATATTTTTTCAGAGCTAGATGCAGAAAAAAATTATATTCAGTTTGCAACCTGATGGAGGTCAGTATAGATGGATTAATAGAACAAGACCCACACACAGCTAGAAGCCCAATATTTTTTCAGAGGTAGATGCAGAAAAAAAATTATATTCAGTTTGCAACCTGATGGAAGTCAGTATAGATGGATTAATAGAACAAGACCCACACACAGCTAGAAGCCCAATATTTTTTCAGAGCTAGATGCAGAAAAAAATTATATTCAGTTTGCAACCTGATGGAGGTCAGTATATATGGATTAATAGAACAAGACCCACACACAGCTAGAAGCCCAATATTTTTTCAGAGCTAGATGCAGAAAAAAATTAGATTCAGTTTGCAACCTGATGGAGGTCAGTATAGATGGACTAATAGAATGATGCTATGCCCAAAAGATTTTACTTCACTAGGTGCAGTAAAAAAATTGGTATTCTATACACAGGTGGTATATCTTGCAACACAGATAGGCTACTCCACTGACTAACACACTCTGCAATAGGCCAAAAAGGATTAGCTTTGCTAGATTCAGCCAAATGCTGTGAAAAAAACTTGCACAGCACTGGCACAGACCTGCCTGGGAAAAACTGATAGGAACTGATGTAACCTAGTCCTGAAACGGACTCCAATTACAATTATTCTTTACTCCCACAACCTATCTATTTAAGAGCACAGACCTGCCTGATAAAAGTCGTAGGAAATGCTGTAACCTAGTCCTTAAAAGGACTGCAATCACAACTATTCCCTACTCCCAAGCTATCTGTATATTTGTGCGAAAATTGGCTTGAAATTAACAAGGTATAGCGCACACAGCAACAGCGGTGCCGTCTAACACGCAGCTGCAGCAGTGAGAAAATGTTGGCGACGGGGAAAATGGCTTGGTCTTATAGGGCAAGGACATGTGACATACACTGCCAATGACACATGCCCTTGCTTGTGTGAAAAAAAGCACTTCGCTCCGTGTGTGCGCTGCTGATAGGCTGACAGATTTCACCTCCTCACTGTAAATGCGGGAAAGAGAAAAAAAAATGGAGATCTTCATTGTTCCTGCAGAGATCCATCCCCTGCCCCTCCCCCCACCCCGCTGTACCCTCAAACTGCGTATTAACATTAATTTTCATCATTACTGAGAAAAAATCCAGTTATGATTTTGGTGCACGAACAGTTATCGAACATAACCTCGAACAGCCGAATTTTTCTCAAATTGTTCGTGTTCGCCGAACGGCTCGAACACCACCCAAAACAGCTCGAATTTGAGATTGGCGAACAGTTCGAGTAGAACAACGCTCATCTCTAATTGCAAGTTCCTTAGTCCTAATCTTTGGCAGCTTTTGCTTCGAAGGCATAAGCAAAGACTGTGGGAGACCCACTTCCCAATAATGGGAATAATGTTTGTAATATGCTGTACTGCATGGCTCTTGTAAGGGTATTGCAAGTTCCTACGTCCTAATTTTTGTCACCTTTTGCTTGGAAGGCCTAAGCAAAGACTATGGGAGACCCACTACCCAATACTTGGAATAATGTTTGTAATATGCTGTAGTGTATGGCTCTTGTAAGGGGCATTAAAACCATCTTGTTAAGCTACTGCGACCTCCGTGTCTCTTCTGAGGGGCATTAAAAGTGTCTTGTTAAGCTACTGGGACCTCCACGTCTCTTCTGAGGGGTATTTAAAGTGTGTTGTTATACCACTCTGACCTCCACGTCTCTTCCAAGGGGCATTAAAACCGTCTTGTTATACCACTCTGACCTCCTCGTCTCTTCTGAGGGGCATTAAAACCGTCTTGTTAAGCTACTGCAACCTCCATGTCTCTTCCAAGGGGCATTATAAGCGTCTTGTTAAGCTACTGTGACCTCCACCACTTTTTCAAGGGGCATTAAAACCATCTTGTTAAGCTACTGTGACCTCCACGTCTCTTCCGAGGGGCATTGAAATGTTGTTTTTAATTACCTCTAGCCTCCACGACTCTTCCAACGGGCATTGCATTTCCTCCTAATTTTTGTCAGCTTTAGCTTTTCAATGCAAAGGCGAAAACTAACGGAGATCCACTCCCCAATAATTGGTAGAAAGTTTTTAGTACGCTGTAATCCACGTCTGTTTCAAGGTTCATTGCAGTTCCTCATAATTTTTGGAAAGCCTTTCATTCACTGCTTAGGCCAACAGCGTACAGGAGACCCAGTTGCTGTAAATGGAAAAAACGATTTAGTTAAGGCCCTCTGACCTCCATGTCACTTCCAAGGGGCATTGGAGTGCCTTGAAATGTTTGGTAGGCATTGCACTCACTGTATGCCCTATAACTGTGTAGCAGAACTGCTCCTTTTGTTACAGAAACATATCCTACTAGACATGTGTGGTTGACTGGCCTGATATTGATGTGAATGGTCCCTGTTCCTCCTGCTCTTTCTCCTTTGCCAACACCTCATCCATCATTTATCACCTGAAGCTTTGTTTTAACCGGAGTCATAGAACTGGGATAGTGGCAGGAAAACATCCAGCAATCCTCATAGGATGTAGGATAGGCGCCAAAACATTGACCACCTAAGGCCTAGCCGATACTACATACATGTGCTTGCATTCCAAGAAAACAAAGCAGATGCTAACTTCTATCATCATCATGCTCCTCACCTTGGCACTCACAACTCCCCTGATGGAGAAGCCAGGGCCCATCGGAGGAGTCTGGTTTTCTGATGGGCTGTTCCAATGCTGCCCTAAAGAAGGCCAGTCCAAGAAAATTGTGTGTGTCGGCAACAGGAGAAATCGGGGCGGCTGGGGACCGTTTATGGACACCCGGCCGCCCCCATGCGGCTGGGGACTGTGTGTGGACACCTGGCAGCGGGGCGGCTGGGGACCAAGTGCGGACACCCGGCCGCCTCCTGGCAGCTGGGGACCGAGCGTGGACTCCCGGCCTCCGGGCGGCTGGGGACTGAGTATGGATAAAAGGGCCGCCAACGCAGCCATGACATGGTGGCCGGCGTCTGCCTCCATATGCCTAAAAGGCCCAATTTCAAGTGCAAGCAAGCTAGCAGTATGGTTTTGCAGCCTGGGGGTGGGTGGGTTGGAGATTGCACACTTACGCTTGCATTCCAACAAAACAAAGCAGATGCTAACTTCTATCATCATCAACATGCTCCTCACCTTGGCACTCTCAACTGCCCTGATGGAGAAGCCAGGGCCCACCGGAGGAGTCTGATTCTCTGGTGGGCTCGTCCATTGCTTCCCTAAAGTAGGCCGGGCTAAGAAAAGTCTGTGGGGATGTTCCGTGGAGAAATCGGGGCTGCTGGGGACCGTTTATGGACACCTGGCCGCCCCCATGCGGCTGGGGACCGTGTGTGGACACCCGGCCGCGGGGCGGCTAGGGACCGAGTGTGGACACCCGGCTGCCCCCTGGCGGCTGGGGACCGAGTGTGGACACCCGGCCGCCGGGCGGCTGGGGACTGAGTATGGATACCTCGCTGCCGAAGCAGCCATGAGGTAGTTGCCAGCTTCGGCCTCCTCAAAACTAAAAGGCTCCATTTCAAGTGCAAGCTAGCAGTATGATATTGCAGCCTGCGGGTGGGTGGGTGGTTGGCTGCATATTTGCGCTTGCATTGCAAGGAATGGGGAGGTACAATTGAACACTGCCCAGGGACAAGGACTTGCACGGGGATAGTTGCAAGTCTGCATCTTTTCATGCGGCAAGGATCACTTCTGATGGGCACACTTTTAGGCCGTGACCTGGGAGTCAGAAATGCTTCCAGGGGTCTTCCCCATGCTGTCCCCATGTCTTTTCAGCACTGTATGCATGTGTCACACAGCACATGGCCAGATAAGGTTGTAAAATGTTAAAATGACATTTCCCAGTGAATGCATTTGTCACAGTTGAAAGCAATACAAAAGTGCAAAAACGCATAAAAAATGCTACTTGTGAACATAGCCCAAGGTGTGGAGGAGTATTTTTGTTTTTGGTTATTTATTTTACCTTATACACAAGTGTTTACCCTGGAAAAGAAATTCCTTAACATATTTCACAGGAAAAAAGTTTCACTTTTGTTTTTGAACGTTTTATTATGAGTCTGTAAAAGTGGCTTAATACCTCTGACCACGTTGTTGGCAACAGTGACCTGGGGGGCAGAAATGCTTCCTGGGGCGATCCCCATGCTGTCCCCATGTCATTTGAGCACTGTCACTATCGTTTTTGGGCACTTGTTAGGCATTTAAAAGACTGCCGGGGGTGCCGCCGCAAAAATGCTCGGGTCTCCCATAGACTAACATTGGGCTCGTTGCTCGGGTTGAGTACCCGAGTATCATGGCGAGCTCGGCCCTAGCTTCGAGCACCCGAGCATTTTAGTGCTCGCTCAACACTAGTGACCACATGTATGCAATGTGCATACTTCTGGTCACATTCCAACTAGACATTCATGACCTAGATCATTTCACTTATATTGAGCAAAGCCACACACTTCTAGTTGGAATGTGGCATACTCCGCTCTTGGCGCCGGCACCGGAGAATCATGAAAGCACTCACTTTGCGCTATGTGAGGATTCACAAGTCTGTAGTCATATAGAGTGACTGCAGACTGTTTTGTCAATCCTTGACAACCACTTTAAAGATTTTCATTTTGTTTCTAAAGCTCCAGTACATATCTCTGTTTTATGGTCAAGGATTACTTACCTTTTTTTACTGAGAAAGTGTTAGTTGAGTTCTAAACTTAAGTCATTTACTTATTTTTAGTGTACCGCATTGTAACAATTTATTTCATTTTCTTTTTTGCAGCACACACAGTAATATTTTATTGTTTCAAACTGGAATGACTAGCTTTAATTTTGGGAAAAACGATGGGAAAAAGGAAGATATTTTTTTGAATCTGTATCACTGCTCCATCTTAGATCAGGGTATCAGGCCCTCTTACAAAAAATATTTTTTGGTACATCAAAACAAATATTTTGAATTGCCAGATACAGATAAACATACTTTTGCTCCATAGTTAATATTTGTATAGCCGATTAGCTGCTTAGATATATAGCTGATTTGAAGAGTTCCTGTATCTTAAAGATGTCTATGTTCAAAATGAAACTGTGGTGCAAGGTTATTTTAGAACATGCTGCATCCAAATAGAGTCCTACTCAGGAATAGTAAGTGCATATAGCCTGTACCAGACAAAGAGAGGAGTAGGGATGGGGGTACTTGTGGCTAAATGGCATAAATAGTGCCATCAGGTAGTGGTCTGCCCTTGATCTGTCAAACCTAGAAACTGTTGGTGGATAAGTAACCAATTTATGTCTGCACAACATTTATTCCAGTCACCAGAGCTGTGAAGTTGTGCAGGTAAGCCTATATTCAATTTGTTTGCTGTCATCCGTTAAATCAGAAAATTAGACAAAAGACTTAAGCGCTTTATTTAGGTATCATGAATCAGGGATTGAAGAAGGAGACTTGAGCTGTAAGTTTTAATTATAAAACAAACAATGAGATGCCGGATATTTGTTACATGGGAGGAATTGCATGGGTATGTGCACAAAGGACTTACCTTAGCACTGCAGCCTTGCAGCGCTGGGCTCCTGGGTTCAAATCCCACAAAGGACAACATCTGCAAGAAGTTTGTATGTTCTCCCTGTGTTTACGTGCGTTTCCTCCAGGTTCTCCGGTTTCCTCCCACACTCCAAAGACATAGTGATAGGGAATCTAGATTGTGAGCGCCAATGGGAACAGTGTCGATAATGTCTGTAGACTGTCTGAATTGTAAAGCGCTGTGGAATATGTTGGCACAATATAAATAAAAAAGATTATTATTTATTATTATTACCTGCCAAAAGCAACCAAAATTGGCAGTATAAAGGATGAGATCTACTGTGAAATTTGCAGAATAAATTGACATACGGCAAATTAAAAATTTGCAATGGTGGATAATTTTCGCTGCAGAATTTTTTATACTGTGTGGCTGATATTTTTTAACATGTCATCCACAATACTGATACAATTATGCGCAGCAAATTTTTGGCTTGATCAATATCTGGCTGAATTAGCATCTTAAATTGATACACAATTTATTGCACTGTTTTTGGTACTCTAAAAATACTCTTTTATCTCAAGTTATTCCCTTCCTTCTTGATTTTAAACTGTTTTCATAAATCTTCAATACTGTTAAAAAACCTTAAATTCCCTAATACAAACTACTGTAATTTATAATTCTGTTATCAATATTCGGTTACTAATAACTTACACAGAACATAGAATGATGTCTGCTTGACCTAGAAAATTATCCAGACCTATTGGTACTTGGTATTTAAGGATAATGATAATTCAATAAATGCATTTGTATATGGGAAATACCAACTATGGTTTTAAATTCAATTTTACTTTATAATCAGGAATTATATGCTGCCTATACAATCATGGTTGTCAACATCTCTTCTCTCAGTGCCTGTGAAGTTTGCATCTTTGATTGTCCTTGAAGCTGGTTGAGCTTTTACAGATTAGTGTGATTGAAATTTATAGTTTGCAATGAATGATGCTATTGTGTTTAAGCCAGTATTTCACGTTGTAGTTAAATGTCACTTTTTAATTGATTATGGTTTACTAATTTACCGTATATTCCGGCGTATAAGACGACCTGGTGTATAAGACGACCCCCCTACTTTCCTGTTAAAATATAGAGTTTAGGATATATTCACCATATAAGACTACCCCTTTTCCAACGCATACCAAACACCGGTAAAAATTTAAAAAAAACAGATTTGAATTTAACATGGTCCTTTTTTAATTTAAATTCTTATGACATGCAGGTATATAGCAGGAAAACTGTCACTCATAAACATATTAAAATAGGGGGGACCCCACGTCATTTTTTGGGGGGGTCCCCCATTCTAATAGCTAGTAAAGGCTAGGTATTCAGCTGGGGGCTGATATTAGTAGCCTGGGAAGCTCCGTGGGTATTACCCTCTTCCCAGACTTCAAACATCTGCCCCAGCCGTCTGCTTAACCTCCGCTAGAGACTATAATGATGGTGGATCCCACGCCAATTTTCTTTTTAAAAAATCCTTTATTTTAACACTAAATGACAATTGAGGGGTTAATAAAGATGCAGTCCCTAAATTATTAATTTTGTAATTAATTTTTCCCAAAAATGTTGACGTGGGGCTTCGCCATATTTTTGTGTCCAGCCAGGTACAGCAGGCAGGAACGGGCTGCCCCCAACCACCAGCTGCCTATTTGTACCTGGCCGGACACAACAATATAGGGAAGCCCTTTTTTTTTTAATTATTTCATGAAATAATTAAAAAAAAAAATACGTGGGGCTTCGCCCTATTTTTGTGTCCAGCCAGGTACAACTAGGCAGCTGGGGGCTGGAATCTGCAGCGCAGGGAGGCCCAAGCTTTCTGGGCCCCCCCCCCGCTGCAAATTGCAGTCCGCAGCCACCCCGGAAAATGGCGCGTTCATAGAAGCGCCATCTTCTGGCGCTGTACCCAACTCATCCAGGGCCCTGGTGCGGTGGCTCACTGGGTAATAAAGGGGTTAGGGCCAGCTTGGCATTATCAGCTGGCCCTAAGCCCGAAATTCATGGGGTCACGCCAATATTAGACATGACCACCATGAATTTCTAGTAAAGTAATTAAAAAAAACACAACACCCAGAATAAAGTCCTTTAATTGAAATAAAGACACAATTTTTGAATGTTCTAAATTAAACCATACTTACAGTCACGCCCATTCCAGCTGAAGCCAACGATCTCCTGCAATAAAAGTAAAATAATAAAGCAACCTCATCCTTACCTCTCCATGGTTCCCAGGACCGGTCCAGCTCTGCTACATTCACATGACAGGCTGCACCGCAGCAGAACGCTGCCGTTCAGCTTGCCATGCGGCAGACACTGAGAAGCGCAGGCATGCTTGTGCTCCTCAGTGTCTGACTGTGACGGCATCCAGATGAGCCGAGATCATGTCCAATGAACTCGGCTCACCTCATGCACGTCACTGACAGCGTGGGAAAATTCTCCTGCTCCCCGCATGCGCAGTAGAAGTTTCCCACGCTGTCAGTGACGGACGTCCAGGAGGTGAGCTGAGTTCATTGTCGGCTCATCTGGATGCCGTCACAGTCAGACACTGAGGAGCGCAAGCATGCCTGCGCTTCTCAGTGTCTGCGGGATGACAGGCTGGATGGCAGCGTTCTGCTGCGGTCCAGCCTGTCATCTCAATGTAGCAGAGCTGGACCCGTCCTGGGAACCATGGAAAGGTAAGGATGAGGTTGGTTTATTATTTTTCTTTTATTGCAGGAGATCGTTGGCTTCAGCTGGAATGGGCGTGATGGTAAGTATGGTTTAATTTAGAACAATAAAGAATTGTGTGTTTATTTCAATTAAAGGACTTTATTCTGGGTGTTTGTGTTTTTTTTAACTTTGACTATGGGGTTAGTAATGGGGGTGTCTTATAGACGCCTCTCCATTACTAACCTGGGCTTGATGTCAGCTGGCATTATAAGCTGACATCAACCCCAACCCTATTACCCCACTGCCACCGCTACAGGGCAGTGGGAAGAGCGAGGCTAAGTGCCAGATTTGACGCATCCTATGGATGCGCCATTTCTGGGGCGGCTGACGGCTGGTGTTTCTAGCCTGGGAGGGGGCCAATATTCATGGCACCCTTCCTGGGCTATTAATATCAGCCTCCAGCTGTCTGCCTAGCCTTTGCTAGCTATTAAAATAAGGGGGACCCCACGTCATTTTTTTGGGATCCCCCATTTTAATAGCTAGTAAAGGCTAGGTATTCAGCTGGGGGCTGATATTAGTAGCCTGGGAAGCTCCGTGGGTATTACCCCCTTCCCAGGCTTCAAACATTTGCCCCAGCTGTCTGCTTAACCTCCGCTAGAGACTAAAATTAAGGGGAACCCCACGCCAATTTTTTTTTTAATAAATCCGTTATTTTAACACTAGATGACAAGTACAGTAACCAGCACTGTCACTGTACTTCATATATATGTGACTGACATGTTTCTATCTATCTAATCTATGTGTGATTCTCTATCTTTCTGTTATAAATTGTCGGGTACAGATGCTGTATTGCCGGCCGGCTTTTTTAAAGAGACGGTGCATGAAAACACTATTATTTGTTTTAATAAATCCTTTACACTAAATGACAAGTACAGTAAGCAATACTGTCACTGTACTTCATATATATGTGACTGACATGTTTCTATCTATCTAATCTATGTGTGATGCTCTATCTTTCTGTTATAAATTGTCGGGTACAGATGCTGAATTGCCGGCCGGCTTTTTTAAAGAGACGGTGCATGAAACACTATTATTTGTTTTAATAAATCCTTTACACTAAATGACAAGTACAGTAAGCAATACTGTCACTGTACTTCATATATATGTGACTGACATGTTTCTATCTATCTAATCTATGTGTGATGCTCTATTCTTTCTATTCTAAATTGTCGGGTGCCGGCTTATGCCGCTGCTGAATTGCCGGCTTTTCATATATTGTCACAGAAGCGATGCGAACTTCCCTGCTCCGGGCACAGCGCAGCGCTTCTGTGACAAGTGAAAGCTGTCGGCACAGAAGCCCTGCGCTGTGTCCGGAGCTGGGAATACGCAGCGATGTGTCAGTTTCAGCACAGAAGCGCTGACTGTCTGGACCTACCGCCGCCGTATTTTAACTCCCTCCACCTTATATTAACTCCGACATGGCAGGGATACGGCCACGGCAGCTTATTAACACCACCAGAGTATCCCCGCATGTCAATTTCTGAAAGTTCAAAAGCATTACCGGCGTATAAGACGACCCCAGACTAGACAGAAGATTTTTCAGTCTTCAAAAGTCGTCTTATACGCCGGAATATACGGTATCTCTAAATTTTTTTACTTAACCCGGATATTTGGTGAAAAAAATGCATTTAGTTCACATATTCTTTTTTTTTTTGCTGGCCTGTACGATAACAGAATTATTCCACTCAAAATAATCCAGAGCCACTAAGCATGTGTGACCACCTGCACTAGACACTTTTGGTGACCCTTCTGAAAAGAACAGTAATATCTAAACAGCAACTTTTTTTTTAAATTATTCTAATTAAACATTCCATATTAGGGAATGACATTTTCTGCAAACATCTTTATTCTATGACAGGGTTTCCAGGGATGAAAAGTCCTTCAACATCATTCTGCATGTCATGAAGTCATGATGTGGATCACCAAAGTTCTAGTCAGTTCCTTGGGCAACACATGTCATGATATCACGATGTACGCCATTATATTAGAATTCTTCTTGGCACTGGAAGACCCAGAGAACAGTGAAGATGGCCAAAGATAACATCGCAGACAGACCGTAGGAAGGAGTAAAGTAGCAGCAGGACAGAACAGAAGACCAGTCTGTGAGCAGTAGAAACGGGACTGATGACCAGAAAGATGAGTATTTATTTTATTACGGAATTTCATCATGAAGTAAATTGCAAAAATCCACATATAAGATAATACTTTTTTTTTTATAAAATTAGAGGCAAATTCAATTTGCTTTATACAAATTTGTTTATCTCTACAGCACAATTATCAGTAATCATGTTAGTCAAAGGCTGTGTGCCCATGATGCGTTTTTTAAGCGTTTCCGCAGCGGCAGAAATGCTGCAGAAACGCTTAAAAAACACATGGTAGAAGGCCTGCCGTGTTCCCTAATGATAATCCGCATGTGCTGTGCACATGCTGCGGAAATTTCCGCTGCGGGTTGTTATTGCGGAAAAAAACGCAGCACTACCAATTATTTTGCGGAAGTGCTGCGTTTTCGCCGCCATTGACTTGCATTGGAACGCATTGATTCCGAATCACTGCTTCTGTACATGCGGAATCCATGCGTTCCAATGTGTAGATGGTACCCGGGTGTGGAGGACAGGAGAATCTCCTCCGGACCCGGATACCATAGGACCTGTGAAAAAAAGAATAAAATAAAAAATTAATATTATATTTACCTTCTGATGGCCCCCGGTGTCCTTGTCTTCACTTGCCGGCAAGTCGCGGTGGACTGAAGGATCTACGCTGACGTTATAGTCATGTGACGGCAGGTCCTTCAGTGTACCGCAAGCTGCCGGCGAGCCGAGATGCATCGGATAAAGACTCCGGGGGCCTTCAGAAGGTAAGTATAGATTTATTTTTTATTTTTGAACCTTCTTTCAGTCACAGTATATAAATCCATGCCGGTTGCATGGATTTATATCGTGTGACCAAGTTGACAAGCACTTTCCAAGTGATGCTAAAATCGCTTGGAAAGCGCGTGTCAACCCAAATGCGGAAATGCATGTGAAGAACGCTTCACATCCGCATGCCCCTGGCAGAAAAAACGCATGTACAATCCGCATGCGTTTTTTCTGCCAGTGAGATGCAGAAACGCTCAGGAAAAAATCCTGAGCATTTCTGCATTATGGGCACAAAGGCATAATTTAACTTAATAACACATTATAGTGTTCATGAAATTCATGGGCTGGAGCTGTGCCTATGTGATGAACAGCATGTGCTGTCTGTAACAACTGGGATTACTCCTTAAATGGCGCAGTCAATAACAAATGTGTCACCTAATGAGATTTATAAAAGAAGGGGACTTCTGTCTGACCACTATTAAAAACATGCAATGCTGATGGATTTCCAAGTCATCAAATTTGTTAGATAATAGTTCAAATGACAACGGTTCTCTCCCCATTAACCCCTTAAGCTCCGAGGGTGGTTTGCACTTTAATGACCAGGCCAATTTTTACAATTCTTACCACTGTCAATTTATGTGGTAATTACTCTGGAACGCTTCAACGGATCCCCCTGATTCTGAGAAAATTTTTTCATGACATATTGTACTTCATGACTGTGGTAAAATTTCTTCAATATCACTTGCGTTTATTTGTGAAAAAAATGGAAATTTGGCGAAAATTTTGAAAATTTAGCAATTTTCAAAATTTGAATTTTTATGCCCTTAAATCAGAGAGATATGTCACACAAAAGAGTTAATAAATAACATTTCCCACATGTCTACTTTACATCAGCACAATTTTGGAACCAAAATTTTTTTTTGTTAGGGAGCTATAAGGGTTAAAAGTTGACCAGCGATTTCTCATTTTTCCAACAAAATTTACAAAACCATTTTTTTAGGGACCACATCACATTTGAAGTCACTTTGAGAGGTCTTTATGACAGAAAATACCCAAAAGTGACACCATTCTAAAAATTGCACCCCTCAAGGTGCTCAAAACCACATTCAAGAACTTTATTAACACTTCAGGTGCTTCACAGGAATTTTTTGAATGTGGAAGAAAAAAATGAACATTTAACTTTTTTCACAAAAATGTTACTTTAGACCCAATTTTTTTTATTTTCACAGGGGTAACAAGAAAAAATGGACCCCAAAATTTGTTGTGCAATTTCCCCTGGGCACTTAAGCTACCCAATATGTGGGGAAAAAACACTGTTTGGGCGCACGGCAGGGCTCGGAAGGGAAGGAGCGCCATTTGACTTTTTGATTGTAAAATTTGCTTGAATAATTAGCGGACGCCATGTTGTGCTTGGAGAGCCCCTGTGTGCCCAAACATTGGAGCTACCCCACAAGTGACCCCATTTTGGAAACTAGACCCCCCCAATGCAACTATATAGATGCATAGTGAGCACTTGGAACCCCCAGGTGCTTCACAAATTCATTCATAAAAATGAAAAAGTGAAAAAAAAAACACTTTTTCATTTTTATAAATCAATTTGTGAAGCACCTGGGGTTCCAAGTGCTCACTATGCATCTAGATAGGTGCCTTGGGGGGTCTAGTTTCCAAAATGGGGTCACTTGTGGGGGAGCTCTACTGTTTGGGCACACAGGGACTCTCCAAATGCAACATAGTATCCGCTAACAAATTGAATGGAAAATCGGCTCAAATTGTTAGCGGACACCATGTTGCGTTTGGAGAGCCCCTGTGTGCCCAAACATTGGAGCTCCCCCACAATTGACCCCATTTTGGAAACTAGACCCCCAAAGGCACCTATCTAGATGCATAGTGAGCACTTGGAACCCCCTAGGTGCTTCACAAATTGATTCGTAAAAATTTAAAAGTGTTTTTTTTTTCATTTTTTCATTTTTACGAATCAATTTGTGAAGCACCTAGGGGATCCAATTGCTCACTATGCATCTAGATAGGTGCCTTGGGGGGTCTAGTTTCCAAAATGGTGTCACTTGTGGGGGAGCTCCAATGTTTGGGCACACAGGGACTCTCCAAATGCAACATGGTATCTGCTAACAAATTGTCGGCTCAAATTGTTAGCCGACACCATGTTGCGTTTGGAGAGCACCTGTGTGCCCAAACATTGGAGCTCCCCCACAAGTGACCACATTTTGGAAACTAGACGCCCCAAGGCACCTATCTAGATGCATAGTGAGCACTTGGAACCTCCAGGTGCTTCACAAACTGATTCATAAAAATTAAAAAGTGAAAAAAAAACCACTCTTTCATTTTTATGAATCAATTTGTGAAGCACCTGGGGGTTCCAAGTGCTCACTATGCATCTAGATAGGTGCCTTGGGGGGTCTAGTTTTCAAAATGGGGTCACTTGTGGGGGAGCTCCAATGTTTGGGCACGCAGGGGCTCTCCAAACGCAACATGGCGTCCGCTAACAATCTGAGCCGATTTTCCATTCAATTTGTTAGCGGACACCATGTCGCGTTTTGGAGAGCCCGTGATGTGCCTAAACAGTGGAGCTCCCCCACAAGTGACCCCATTTTGGAAACTATACCCCCTCAAGGATTTTATTAAGGTGTATAGTGAACATTTTGAACCCAGAGGTACGACACAGAATTTGTTTACATTAGGTTATCATATTGAATAAGTTGTCATTAGTCTTGAGAGCAAGTGCTCGCTACTTGAGTTTGCATCGGGTACTCAGGTATGCACCATGTACAGCGTGTGCTCGAGTGACATGCTCGAGTCCCTGCTCCGCATGTTTCACGGTTATTAGACACCCAAAAAAATACATGCGGGGATCGCTCGTGCATGGCAGGCAATCCCCGCAAAGTTTTTTGGGCCACGAAGCATATGGGGCAGAGACTCGAGCATGTCACTCAAATACCCACGATACTCAATGCATACCAGAGCACCCGATGCAAACTCAAGTAGCGAGCACTTGCACTCAACACTAGTCGCCATATCGTCATCTTTTTTTCTTACTTTTGAAAAAAATCCCAACCCCATCACAACCCTAACCCCAACCCTAACCCCAACCCCAACCCTAACGGTAGCACAACCCTATTGGTAGCACAACCCTAACCCTAGCACAACCCTAACCCTAGCACAACCCCAACCCCAAACCCATCCCTAACCCTAGCCCAATCCTAACCCAAGAGTTTATTTTTGACGCCGTTCCTCTTGCGGTATAAGTGATTAGACGACTTTATTCTTCGGGTCGGTGTGATTACAGCAATACCAGAATCATATGGGGTATGACTGACAGCTGTCACACACTAAAAGACGCATTTTTTGTAAATCTAGTTTTTGCATCGCCATATTTTGAGAGCTATAATTTTTCCAGATTTTGGCAGACAGTCATGTGACGGCTCGTTTTTTGCGGGATGACTTGACGTTGTTATTGGTGCCATTTTCAGGCACGTGACATTTTTTGATCGCTTTCTATTCCGATTTTTGGGAGGCAGAATAAACAAAGACCAACAATTCAGGAATTGTTTTTTTTGTTTTTTTTTATTCTGTTCCGCGTGTGGTAAAATTGATAAGGCAGCTTTATTCTTCGGGTCAGTACGTTTACAGCGGTACCACATTTATATCGTTTTTCTATGTTTTGCACTTTTACATAATAAAAGCAATTTTATAGAAAAAATTATTTTTTAGCATGGCTTTATTCTGAGAGCTATAACTTTTTTATTTTTCGGCTGATGGAGCTGTATGTCAGCTGTTTTTTTGTGGGACGAGATGACGTTCTCAGCGGTACCATTGTTATTTATATTCGTCTTTTTGATCGCGTGTTATTCCATTTTTTGTTTGGCGGTATGGTGATAAAGCATTGTTTTTTGCTTCGTTTTTTTTTTTTTTTTTTTACCGTGTTCACTGAAGGGGTTAACTAGTGGGACAGTTTTATAGGTCAGGTTGTTCCGGACGCGGCGATACCAAATATGTGTACTTTTATTGTTTTTTTTTTGTTTTTTTTTATAATAATATTTATTGATGGGTACATTATATTTTTATTTTTGGTGGATTATTTTTTTTATTTTTTTTTAAATATTTTTACAATTTTTTTTTTTTTTTTCCACTTTCTGAAAGTTTATATACTTTTTTACTTTGTCCCACTGTGGGACTTTCACTTTTTTTATTCTGATCGCCTGCATGGCACAGGAATGCAGCACCATCCCTGTGCCATGCAGGCTGTCAGCGCTGGAAAGGGAGAAGATTGTTTGGAGATGCACTGCGCATGTCCAAACAATCTTCCTGCTGTCTGGTGACCCGGAAGTTGTCATGACGACATCGGGTCGTCATGGCAACACCCGGGAAGCCTTTGCAGACAGCGCTGGAAGCCGGAAGAGGAGGTGAGTATCTGCGATCACCTCCCCTTGCCCTCGCAATGCTGTGATCGACTTCGATCAACTTCGATCAACTTCGATCGCAGCATCGCGGGGGTTAATGTGCTGGGAGCGGTGCAGAACTGCTCCCTGCACATAGTATCGGGTGTCAGCTGTGACAATCAGCTGACACCCGGCGGCGATCGCGCCCGCAAGGCCTGTGTGCGCGCGTGATCGCCATGACGTACTAATACGGGTCTGGCTCTTAAGTCCCAGGGCACAGACGCGTATTAGTACGTCAGATGTTGTTAAGGGGTTAAATATAAATAAATCCTAAAAAATACACATATTTGGTATCTCATCTCCATCAAATTGTTAAATTAATTACAATGATCGGTAAACACTGTAAAGCGAAAAAAATTGAAATGCCAAAATTGCGTTTTTTTAGACAGCAACATTGCAAAAAAAATTTAAAAAAATGCAACAGAAAGAGATTCAAATGTTGTATCTAATCCAAAATGGTAGCAATAAAAAATGAAAAATGGCGACACAAGCAAAATATTTTTTTTACTAATTTTTACTGCAAAAAAATGCAAAAAAAAAATTGTGGAAATGCATATTTTTTTGTTTGCAATTTTTCTGCAGTTGGAATTTTTTTCCATTTCTCAATGCATTACATGGTAAAGTGGAGGATGTCATTCATCTGGCAAAAAAAATCAAGCCCTCATATAGCTATTTTGATGGAAAAATAAAAAAGTTCTAGCTTTTTGAAGAAGGGGAGGAATAAACTAAAGTACAAAAATGGAAAAGTATTCAGTTGGGAAGCAGTTAAAATATCCCTTTCATGACACCCACCATACTGTGCAAGTTGATGTATGGAACAGGCTCACAGGGTGATGGCAGTATATTATGGTCAGGACCTGCCTCTACTAATCGTGGGTGGAGCGGAGCTCTGCCTGCAATTGTTAACTTGTTAAATGCCTTTTTCAAGCTCTCACAAAGGCATTTAACATGCATTTACCATTACGTTTTTTTGGCCGCTGCAATTTCACAAAAAATGCTGTAACAAGTGTCCAAGAAATTACATCTATCCCAAAATGCTAACCTTCACATGGAAACTCAATCTCCATAAACCACCTGTAAGAACAAGTGTAAACTCCATAATGACACCAACATGTGAGGACCACCACATCTACCTTGACACATGTTTCGCACTCAAAGCTTTCTCAAGGGCATGTTGGTGTCATTATGGTTGAGCAAAAAAATTGATGCAGCTTTGCTTTAAATTGATTATGCCTGACTGATAGAAGTCCATTATAGACCAAAAATATATATAACATTCTGTCGGTGGCTATCTTTTATATTGCTATAAGCAAACCTGACTTTGTAATCATGCCCTAAATCTTACCTAGGTTACCATCACTTATTTTTCTTTACTTGAATAATCGTCTTTGTTCAATCCTCGTAAATGTGCCACTTCATATATTGTATAGTACATGTTTAAAAATATGTTTCTTGCAAGTGGTTTATGGAGATTGAGTTTCCATGTGTAGATTAGTATATGGAGTAATCCACTGCATGTAATTTTTTAATATTGTTAATGGGGAGATAAATACAGATATGTCTCTAGCTAGGGCTAACATTATATGCGTTTTGAATATTTGTATGAGTTTATCTATCCCAAAATGACATAAATAAAAATGTCTCATCCTGCAAAAAATAAGCAATCAAACAGCTCCATCGACCAAAAAATAAAAATGTTAAAGGTTTCAGAAAATGGTGACACAACCCCCCAAATTTTTTTTGCAAATATCTGATTTTTTTTCACCAATAAAATGATAAAAAAATCTGGGTATGTTTGGTATTGTGGCAATTGTACTGAATCATATTGCAAGGTCAAATGTACACCATAAAAACAATTCCCAAAAAACAATGTCAGAATTGCATTTCTTTTCACAATTTCTCCCCACTTGGAATTTTTTTCCTGTTTTCCAGTACACTGTCATAAAATGAATGGTGCAATTCAAAAGTACAACTTGTGCCACAAAAAATAAGCCATCATATGTTTATGCAGACAGAAAAATAATGCTGTTGTTGCCAATTTTTACAATTCTTATCAGTCACTTTATGAGGTAATAACTCTGCAACGCTTCAACGGATCCCACTGATTCTGATATTGTTTTTGTGACATATTGTGCTTCATGAAAGTGGTAAAATTTCTTCGATATCACTTGCATTTATTTGTGAAAAAAACAGAAAATTTGGCGAAAATTTTTAAAATTTCGCAATTTTCCAACTTTGAATTTTCATGCTCTTAAATCAGAGAGTTTTGTCACACAAAATAGTTAATAAATAACATTTCCCACATGTCTACTTTACATCAGCTCAATTTTGGAACCAAATTTTTTTTTTTGTTAGGGAGCTATAAGAGTTAAAAATTGACCAGCGATTTCTCATTTTTAAAACAAAATTTACAAAACCATTTTTTTAGGGATTACATCACATTTGAAGTGACTTTGAGGGGCCTTTATGACAGACAATACCCAAAAGTGACACAATTCTAAAAACTGCACCCCTCAAGGTGCTCAAAGCCACATTTAAGAAGTTTATTAACCCTTCAGGTGCTACGCAAGAATTTTTGGAATGTGGAAGAAAAAAATGAACATTTATTTTTTTTCACAAAAATGTTACTTTAGACCCAATTTTTTTTATTTTTGCAACTGTAATGAAAAAATGGACCCAAAAATTTGTTGATCAATTTCTCCCGAGCACGCAGATACCTCATATGTGGGGAAAAAACACTATTTGTGTGCATGGCAGGGTTCGGAAGGGAAGGAGCACTGTGTGACTTTTCGAATGTAAAATTTGTTTGAACAATTAGCGACTCTATGTCGTGTTTGAGGAGTCCCTGATGTGCATAAATTGTGGAAACCCCCCACAATTGACACCATTTTGGAAACTAGACCCCCCGAGGAACTTATCTAGATGTGTGCTGAACACATGATCTTTTAGCCCCAATTTTTTTATTTTCATAAGGGTAAAAGAGAAAATGGAACCCAAAAACTTTTGAGCAATTTCTCCTAAGTACGCCAATACCCCATATGTGGGGAAAATGCACTGTTTGGGCACATGACAGGGTTCAGAAGGGAAGGAGCACTGTGTGACTTTTTGAACGCAAAATTGTCTGGAATCGAGAGTGGACACCATGTCGAGTTTGGAGAGCCCCTGATGCGCCTAAACAGTGGAATCCCCCTATAAGTGACCCCATTTTGGAAACTAGACCTCTCAAGGATTTTATCAAGGAGTATAGTGAACATTTTTAACCCAGAGGTACGACACAGAATTTGATAACATTATATTGAATAAATTGTCATAAGTCTTGAGCGCAAGTGCTCACTACTTGAGTTTGCATCGGGTACTCGGGCATGCACCATGTATCTCGGATGCTCGAGTCTCCATCCCGCATGTTTCACGGTTAGTAGACATCCAAAAAAAAACATATAGGAATCGCTCGTGCATGGCAAGCAATCCCCGCAAGTTTTTTTGGCTGTATAACAGCCGTGAAACATATGAGGAAAGACTTGAGCAAGTCACTCGAGCACCCACGATACTCGGTGCATACCCGAGCACCCATTGCAAACATAAGTAGCGAGCACTTACGCTCAACATTAGTCACCATATCATCATCATTTTTTTTCTTTACTTTTGAAAAAATCCCAACCCCAACACAACTCTAACCCCAACCCTAGCACAGACTTAACCCTAACCCCAGCAGAACTCTAACCCTAACACAACCCTAACCCTAGCCCAACCCTAACCCTAGCACAACCCTAACCCTAGCATAACCCTAACCCTAGCACAACCCTAACCCTAGCGCAACCCTAACCTTAACACAACCCTAACCCTAACACAACTTTTACCTTAGCACAACCCTAACCCTAGCACAACCCTAACCTTAGCACAACCCTAACCCTAGAGCTTATTTTTTACGCTGTTCCTCATGTGGTATAATTGATTAGATGACTTTATTCTTCGGGTCCGTGCGATTACAGCGATGCCAGAATCATATCGGGTTTTTATGATTGACAGCTATCACACACTAAAAAATTTTTTTTTTTTTGCAAAGACTAGTTTTTTCATCGCCATATTTTGAGAGCTATAATTTTTCCATAGTTCAACTGAAAGAGTCATCTGATGGCTAGTTTTTTGTGGGACACGTTGTCGTTTTTATTGGTACCATTTTCGGCACGTGACATTTTTTGATTGCTTTCTATTCCGATTTTTGTTAGCCAGAATAAACAAGAACCAACAATTCAGGAATTGTTTTTTTTTGTTTTTTTTTATGTCGTTTCGCGTGTAGTAAAATTGGTAGAGTAGCTTTATTCTACAGGTCAGTACATTTAAAGCGGTACCACATTTATATATTTTTTTTGTTTTGTCGTTGTTACACAATAAAAACAATGTTAAAGGAAAAATAATTTTTTCTTGATTGCTTTTTTCTGACAGCTATAACTTTGCTATTTTTCGGCTGATGGAGCTGTATGGCGGCTTGTTTTTTGTGGGACAAGATGACATTTTCAGCGGTACCATTTCTTTTTACATTTGTCTTTTTGATCACGTTTTATTCCATTTTTTTGTTTGGCGGTATGATAATAAAGAATCTTTTTTGCTTCATTTTTTTTTTTTTATGTGTTCACTAAAGGGGTTAACTAGTGGCACAGTTTTATAGATCAGGTTGTTCCAGATGAGTTGATACTAAATATGTGTAATTTTATTGGTTTGTTGTTGTTTTTTTCAATAAAAATATTTATTTATGGATACAATATGTTTTTTTGGGGGGATTATTTTTGTCATTTTTTTTAGATTTTTTCACATTTTTTTTCACTTTTTTTTTTACTTTTAGACTTTGTCCCACTTTGGGACTTTCCCTTTTTGCAATCTGATCGCCTGTATAGCATAGAGATGCAGCAGCAGCATCTCTATGCTCTGCAGGCTCTCAATCTGCATGCAGAAGTTACTTTGATCACGCACTGCGCATGATCAAAGTAACTTACTGCTATCTGGTGACATCGGGTCACCATGACAACCACAGGGACCCAATACTAACAGCATGGGACGCCAGAGAGGAGGTAAGCAAGAGATGCTTACCTTCCCTTGCTCCCAGAATGCTGCGATCGACTTAGGTCTCAGCATTTCAGGGGTTACTGTGCTGGGAGCGGTGCGGTACCGCTCCTAGCACATAGTACCAGGTGTCAGCTGTGACAAACAGCTGACATCCAGTGGCCATCGCACCACCAAAGCCTGCGTGCAGGCAAAATCGCCAGGTCACATTAATATGTACCTGGGCCAATAGGCCCAGGGCACAGGTACTTATTAATATGCCCAACGTCAGAAAGGGGTTAATAATAATAAAGAGCTTCATTTAAAAACTGCATTCTGTGTTTACTTGTGTTATCTTTGTCTAATATTTAAATTTAGCAATAGTTACAGTGGTGGCCAAAAGTATTGGCACCCCTGCAATTCTGTCAGATAATACTCAGTTTCTTCCTGAAAATGACTGCAATCACAAATTCTTTGGTATTATTATCTTCATTTAATTTGTCTTCAATGAAAGAACACAAAAAGAATTGTCCGAAAGCCAAATTGGTTACAATTCCACACCAAACCTAAAAAAGGGGGTGGACAAAAGTATTGGCACTGTTTGAAAAATCATGTGAAGCTTCTCTAATTCATGTAATTAACAGCACCTGTAACTGACCTGTGGCACCTAACAGGTGTTGGCAATAACTAAATCACACTTGCAGCCAGTTAACATGGATTAAAGTTGACTCAACCTCTGTCCTGTGTCCTTGTGTGTACCAAATTGAGCATGGAGAAAAGAAAGAAGACCAAAGAACTGTCTGAGGACTTGAGAAACCAAATTGTGAGGAAGCATGAGCAATCTCAAGGCAACAAGTCCATCTCCATAACCTGAATGTTCCTGTGTCTTCCGTGCGCAGAAGTTTAAAGCCCATAGCACTGTGGCTAACCTCCCTAGATGTGGACGGAAAAGAAAAATTGACGAGAGATTTCAATTCAAGATTGTGCGGATGGTGAATGAAGAACCTTGACTAACATCCAAACAAGTTCAAGCTGCCCTGCAGTCCGAGGGCACAACAGTGTCAACCCGTACTATCTGTCGGCGTCTGAATGAAATGGGACTGTATGGTAGGATACCCAGGAAGACCCCACTTCTTACCCCTAGACATAAAAAAGCCAGGCTGGAGTTTGCCAAAACTTACCTGAGAAAGCCTAAAACATTTTGGAAGAATGTTCTCTGGTCAGATGAGACAAAAGTAGAGCTTTTTGGCAAAAAGCATCAACATAGAGTGTACAGGAAGAAAAAGAGGCATTCAAAGAAAAGAACACGGTCCCTACAGTCAAACATGGCGGAGGTTCCCTAATGTTTTGGGGTTGCTTTGCTGCCTCTAGCACTGGACTGCTTGACCGTGTGCATGGCATTGTGAAGTCTGAAGACTACCAACAAATTTTGAAGCATAATGTAGGGCCCATTGTGAGAAAGCTGGATCTCCCTCAGTGGTCATGGGTCTTCCAGCAGGACAATGACCCAAAACACACTTCCAAAAGCACTATAAAATGGTTTGAGAGAAAGCACTGGAGACTTCTAAGGTGGCCAGCAATGAGTCCAGACCTGAATCCCATAAAACACCTGTGGAGAGATCTCAAAATGGCAGTTTGGAGAAGGTACCCTTCAAATATCATTGACCTGGAGCAGTTTGCCAAAGAAGAATGGTCTATAATTCCAGCAGAGCATTGTAAGATACTCATTGATGGTTACCGGAAGCGGTTGTTCGCAGTTATTTTGGCTAAAGGTTGTGCAACCAAGTATTAGGCTGAGGGTGCCAATACTTTTGTCTGGCCCATTTTTGGAGTTTTGTGCGAAGTGATCAATGATTTGATTTTTGCTTTATTCTCTTTTGTGTATTTTCCTTGCAAGCAAATTAAATGAAGATAATAATACCAAAGAATTTGTGATTGCAATCATTTTCAGGAAGAAACTGAGTATTATCTGACAGAATTGCAGGGGTGCCAATACTTTTTGCCACCACTGTATGCTTGGTAGGAAAAGATAGTGGGAGGAAAAAGAACAGTAATATAGTATGAATATAGTAAAACCAACATAGCAAATTCAATCATAACGGGTAGATCAGAGACAGTCAAATGGCATCCATGTTGTTGCAAACTTACACTCCATCCAGTTCTCACTGATCATGCTCCGAAACACCTATACATCTAACCCATATGTATTCTCCTGCTATTCACAGTGGCTCTGCACCAAAAAAAACATATTGCTACATCCCTCCCTTGAGTCTTTACCTAAAATCGCACGACTGGCGCTTTATTAGGTTTTCCAATTTGACTTAGAACCATGTGTATATATGTGTACATACTCCACCTATATCTGTCACTTATATTGATTTCACTTATCTGTGGAATCTGTACTCATTCTAAATTAATCTTATTACTATATCCTTAGTGACTTTTTGAAAAAGATTCAAAAATGTCAATCATTTACTGCTGCAGTCAAAAAGCAATTTCCTGTTCTTGCACCAGTGTAAATAAATGTCTTCTCTTCTCCTTGACCAATTGAATGAATAATTCTCTGGCTGCTAGTGTCTGAGGCACATTTGAATTTGTTTTGGGTTTTGGTGCTTTTCTGTGTTTAGAAAATTGTATCTGTAACGGAGGGTTTTCTCGACTACATTCCACAGTTGGGGCAGGACTCTGAGAACACGTCTGCTCATGAAGACACTGCACTTGTGGCTTTGCTTGTTTAGTCTAAATCAGGGGTTCTCAAACTCAGCTGGGTATATTGGCCGCACACGGAAAAAAAATTGAATTTGGGGGGCCGCATTCTTTGCATGACAAAGTGAAATTTTTAGTGATACCATTTTTTTGCTATACAGCTTTCGAACTGGTCCTCATCTTGTAGTAATGCCCCATCCTGATTCTCATCTTGTAGTAATGCCCCATCCTGGTCCCCCATCTTGTAGTAATGCCCCATCCTGGTCCCCATCTTGTAGTAATGCCCCATCCAAGTCCTCATCTTGCAGTAATGCCCCATCCTGGTCCTCATCTTGTAGTAATGCCCCATCCTGGTCCCCATCTTGTAGTAATGTGCGCATCCTGATCCTCATCTTGAAGTATTGCTCCATCCTGATCCTCATCTTGTAGTAATGCCCCATCCTGGTCCCCATCTTGAAGTAATGCCCTATCCTGGTCCTCATCTTGTAGTAATGCCCCATCCTGGTCCTCATCTTGTAGTAATGCCCCATCCTGGTCCTCATCTTGTAGTAATGCCCCATTCTGGTCCTCATCTTGTCGTAACGTCCCCCATCCAGGTCCCCATATTGTAGGAATGTCCCCATCCAGGTCCCCATATTGTAGGAATGTCCCCATCCAGCTGCCCAGAGGTTCCCACCCAGGTGCCTATATGTTCCCATCCAGGTGGCCATATGTCCCCATCCAGGTGGCCATACAGCCCGCGGGCTGCGTCTTTGAGACCCCTGGTCTAAATGCATATGCAGAATACATAGAAAAGTGTTAGTTGGAGGCAATGACAAAAATAATAAAGAATTCAATGTACAGGATCAAAGCCTTGATGTTGTTAGACTTATTAAGCATGCAAGCTTAGTGCCCCTACGTGTAGAAGTCCCTTCCGCAGAGGGGAACAATTCTCATTGTTCTCCTTAGCATATAAGGCACGGAATTTTAATCTGTGCTTTTCTCTGTTGATTCACTGCTTCTCCTCTCCAGTAACAAATTACCCAATGTTTCCTCCATTTCACAATTCCGCAAGCAGCACGAAGATTGTTAAAGCAGCTCTACAGAGTGAGGAAACCAGCAAACAGCTACTTGCATCTCAGCTTCATCATCCATTGTGTGAACAGTAGGGGTTCAGTTGAAGAAGGATGCACCAGTCATCTGTTCAGCCCTATGTCCTGAGGGCGTGCCACTTTAAACACCATCCACTTTTTCAAGTCAATTTGTGAGGGTGGTAAAAATTGTAAAATGTTTTTATCCACTAAAAAAGCATAAGACATTGAAAGGAAAGGACAGAAATAAACAGTGAAGCTAAGAATAAATCACCTAAATACTTTGAACATCTGAGATACAGAGGACAATTGCACATGTAGATACCTTACTAATAAAGCAAAACCGGAAACACGGGACAGCACACCTGTTCTTATAATGTAATGTGTAGGTACATATTCATACCATGGCCATAAATAAAAAACTGCAACCTAGAAAAAAAACAATGACTGCGTACCCTGCAATGAGTAGGGGAATAGTAGTAATACATACAAAAACACAGTGGATAAGCTATTATATAATTTTCACTGCATTAACACTATTACAACATTAATACGTAGACTCCATATAAATATTATTCTCTTGATTGTCTTTTACTTAATGTCACGCAAAGCATTATTTTTCATTAGCCTTTCTGTCCTTACTTTTGTTTTCCCCCATGTCTCAAACTTCTCAATTGCTTTGATGTGACAGCGATGTAGTTATCATAACCAAAAAGCCAGCGCTCTGTATGTTCTTCTATTCTTTGTATGAAGAAAAAGCTAATCAAATATATTGTTAGAGTCTTTTCTGGTATTAAAGCATAAGTACAGAAGAAAAAGAACTTTGTTCAATTTCTGCTGGTCTTATTCACTGTGTGAACAGTAGTGTACAATTCATTCATTTGGTATTAGATATGGTAGCTTATAAAGAGAACTTGATTGAAAGCGTTAGAAAAGAAGACACGTTTTCAAAAAGGAAAAATGAAATTGCAAATTGTTAAGAATTACTTAAACACTGAGAACCTTTGTAAAATGATTTTCTATGAAATATTGTCCAGGATATTAAAACAAGAAGCTATTCTATGCAGATATGAAATGTCATTTCCATTACTAAAACCAAATGTTTTTGATCATTAAAATTTGCAGATTGAGTGCACTTTTTATTTCATTTTACAGATATTTTTATTTGCTCTCTAGTTAATTGTGCATTACTCATGATTTGTTCTTTAATGAAAAATGTCCCCTGAACTGGAAAAGTATCACGTTCTACCTATCTTGCTAATTTCACACTTGTTCACAAATATTGGCTTTGTAATACAAGTGGTGCTGTCTTTCTTGACACTTTGAAATGGATACTTTGATTATGGCATGGAACTGTGATCCGAGCAATGCACAATTAAATTGTACATTTTTTTCATTGTAAGAACACATTGAGCACTTGCTGACTGCCTGATGATTATATAGACCAAGCTGGTCATGATAAAGCTGTGCAATGCAATTTAGTAATACAATTTAATAATACAGAGTCTACACTAGTACAGTTAATGTGATGTTGTGCAACTCGCAGAGCTGTCCTGGATACGCCGCTCTCTTCTTCATATAGTCAACAAAGAATAAACCAAGTAAGTATTTGTTATGTGTCCACCAACATTATAAATCTAAAAAATGACACATATCAGAAGTATGAAAAAATATATAAAATTTTATTCATCTTATTATTTTTTTTTTATGGAGTATAAAGTTTAAGGAAAAAAGTGCCCAACAAATGGCAACAGAGGTACAAGAGTACTGTATTCAAAAGAGCTCATATGTCACGTCCAGATGTTGTTTATGTCACGATTCAACTATATACCAAACAGTGCATTGCTATAAGTCAATTACAAATAGAATAAAGTGAAATGTGCTAAACCAGTAAATCCACTACAGGTAAGCGGACCAGTGGAAGTTCAAATTCGTTGGGCTCGACGGAACTTTAGTTCAAAGTTCGGTTCGGGTACCAGAACTGTACTCAAACTGAATTCTGACACTGAATTCACATACTGATGGTGGTTCTGAAGCTGCACTCATACACTGATGTTGGTTATGGTGCAGCATTCATGTACTGATGGTGGTTCGGGCACTGGATTCATGTACTGACAGTGGTTATGACGCTGCATTCACGTACTGAAGGTGGTTCTGGTACTGCGTTCATGTACTGACGGTGGTTTTGGTGCTACATTCATGGAAAAGATGGAGTCCAGCTCACACGCATGTACTGTTTGAAGATCCTGAGCAGAGAAAGCATCCGAGCCTTTGATATGAATGATTGCAAAGGAAGAAAAATCCAGCTTCACAAAAATAAAAAAAATCTCTTCTTTATTGGTGTGAATGAAAATAGACCAGTTGGTGAATTTAAAATGCCATGGTGGTAGATAAAACAACTAGTTTCAGGTAGTGAAACCTTTAATCATGAACATGTGGTTTTCATCTTGGAACTTTGTCATGCATGCTATTTTTTCCCAGCCTCTTTCTTATGGTGGAGTCATGAACACTGACCTAACTAAGGCAAGTGAGGCCTGCAGTTCTTTTGATGTTGTTGTGTTTTTTTTTGTGACTTCTGGAATAAGTCATCGCTGCGTTTTTGGGGTAATTTTGGTCGGCCACGCACTCCTGGGAAGGTTCACCACAGTTCCATGTTTTCGCCATTTGTGGATAATGGCTCGCACTGTGGTTTGCTGGAGTCTCAAAGTTTTAGAAGTGGCTTTATAACCTTAAGTACTTTGTTTCTCATTTTTTCATAAATTTCTTTGGCTTGCAGCAGGATATCTAGCATTTGTGGATCCTTTGGTCTTCACTTTTTGTTATACTGGTTCTATTTAAGTGATTTCTTGATTGAGAACAGGTGTAGCAGTAGTCAGACCTTTGTGTGGCTAGGGAAATTGAACTCAGCTTCCCAAAAATGTGATAAACCCCAGTTAATTTATGTTTTAAGGATAGGGGGGCAATCACTTTTTCACACAGGGCCCGGTAGGTTTGGATTTCTTTTTCTATTAATAATAAAAACCTTAATTTAAAAACTGCACGCTGTGTTTACTTGTGTTTTCTTTATCTAATATTTAAATTTGTTTTGTGATCTGAAACATTGAATTGTGACAAACATGCAATAAGAAATCAGGAAGGGGCAAACAGTTTTTCACACCACTGTAACTTTTTAGTTGTGGCATGGTGTGCCATCATTCATGGTAGTGCTCACCCTTTCTTCTACAGCAATCATTTATCCAGATGTCCGCAACAGTCTGAAGGGAGCTTCATCAGAGAAAATAACTTTACCTTAGACCTACACAGTCCAACTCCTGTACTTCCCTCAGAATATCAATTTATCCTTGATGGGTTTTTTTGTAAGAAGTGGATTTTTGCTGCCCCTCTTTATAACAGGCCAGACTCCGAAGCCTTTGCTTCATGGTGCATGCAGATGTACTGACATCTGTCTGGTGCCATTCCTGAACAAACTCTGCACTAGTGTTGACCTGATTCCACAGACCTTATACTCACTTATCTGCCGACATCACGAGTGTCCCATGTATAGCGTATAGCGCTGAGGTGTCGGGACTGAGGTCATTTAAGTTCATCAGTTGAAGATCAACTGAGAGCTCCAGTGACTTCACTTATGGCACCTGGCTGCGTGAGAATATTCACACCCAAGACTGATTTTTTTCAAGACATGAACCCCAACCCTATTATCCCACTTGCCACCGCACAAAGGCAAATGGGAAGAGAGGAGGCTAAGCACCAGATTTGGCACATCTTATGGATGCGCCAGTTCTGGGGCCGCTGAGAGCTGATACTATTAGCCCCGGTGGGGGCCAAGATCCATGGCTTCTTTTTGTGGCTATTAATATCAGCCCTCAGCTGTCTGCCTAGCCTTTGCTGGTTAGGTTTTATAGGGAGACCCTACATAAATTTTTTCTGAGGTCCCCCTGTAATCTAGCCAGTAAAGGCTAAGCAAACAGCTGTGGGCTGTTATTAATATCCAGGGAACATTTTTGGCTAATGGCTCCTTCCCCTGCTAGTAATATCAACCCCCTCGGGTTGAACTTCATACACAGGTCCTTCAGCGCCAAACCTGCGCTTTTCTCGGTGCGGGATCCGTTCCCACCGCCTACTTAATTTGCCCCGGGGCCGCCTGTCTCGAACCAACACCCGCTCCCGGGGCCTCAGAACTGTCCCTCGAAGAGGCAATGTCTCATGATGTTTGAGCTTCTGAAACTTTTGTTCTACCAACCGTCGGAGGGTCTGCAGTCGATGCCAGTGTTCTCGGACCCAGGAAGACATCCCCATCCGTGGGTAGTCCTCCTCGGAGTCCAGCTCTAACTCGGTAATCTCTCGCCCCTTTCACCCGAACAGTAAGGTATAAGGAGTGAACCCCGTCGTACTATTCACTCGGTTGTTGTAGACCCACACCAGCTCGGCTACAAACTCAGGCTATCGCACCTTTCGATCTTCCTCCAATGTGCGGAGCATTTGGATCAGTGTCCGATTAAAGGGTTCACAGGACCCATATCGTTGAGGGTGATAAGGAGTAGTCCATGACTTCTCAATCCTGTACAACCGGTGCAGCTCTTCCATCACCCGGCCCTGGAAGCAGGCGCCTTGATCAGAATGGATCCTCTTTGGGCAGCCGTACACCCAAATGAAGTCTCGACAGATGGCCTGCGCAGCTGATTCAGAGGTCTGATCTCTTGTCGGGGTCACCACCGCAAACTTTGTGAAGTGGTCAGTCATTACAAGGCAATGTTCATACCCGAGATGCGCCGGTCCAACAGTCAAATAGTCAATCATCAGCACCTCCAAGGGGGCAGAAGTCACAATGGTTTGTATGGGGACCCGCTGCTCCCGGGGCTTAACCAGCTCACAGCTCCGGCATCTTCGACAAGTGTCTTCTATTGTTGCTCGCAGTCGGGGGTGATACACCAGCCTCTGCAACCACTGAAATGTCTTCTCTGGTCCGAGGTGAGCCCCTCATTCATGAGCCTCTTTAGCCATTACTCCGACCAACTTCTCTGGGTTCACCACTTGCCAGGTGGTCCCCAACTCTCACAGTAGCTGTACCCGTCGGTACAGCAGCCCGTTTTGCAAACACAGTCTCTCCCATTGTCCCAGCATTTTCAGCGCTCCCGGGGACAGGGTACTCCTCTCCTCTCGACTGGGGACCTGCCTCAAAGCCACCCATTGACATAATTGAGCAACTTCTCTGTCAGTCTGTTGAAGTCGGACCCAGTCATCTCTTGGCCGCCCTGGCACTTGTTCTTCCGACGTCTGTCCGATCTGTCCCTGCGCCACGACCAGCGGTCCCACGAAACTTTGGAAGCTAGGGATCTCATCTGCCTCCAAATCTTCATCGCGGTCATGATCAGGCCGTTCATATGTCACTCTGGAGAGGGCGTCAGCGTGAGTATTCTCTGCCTCAGACCGGTAGGCGATTTTATACTGGTACCTGGCCATGCGGGCCACCCACCGCTGCACCAGGGCCCCCAACTTTGCATTCTCCAGGTGAGCCAACGGGTTATTATCTGTTCTCACCAGTACTTCGGACCCGGACAAATACTCTGCAAACTTCTCAGTCATTGCCCAAACCAGAGTCAGCAACTCTAATTTGAAAGAGCTATAATTATCTGGGTTCCTCTCGGAGTCGTGAAGGGAGCGACTGGTGTATGCAATCAAGTGCTCTTTCTCCTCCTGTACTTGGGATAACACAGCTCCCAGACCATGTAGGCTCCCATCAGTGTGGAGTATCAGAAGTATATGACCCCAAGGCTAAAGGGTCTATGAGAGGGGAAAATACAGAAAACACGGGCACAGATCTAAGTGCAAATTATTTAGTTCAACTATTTTTCAGAAGCTAATTTTCTCACCTTAGATGTAGCTTGTGTCATAGCGTATCGACCTCTTAGGTCTGACTGAAATGACTTGACTCCTTGATGTGCAGCTATAGTCTGGATACAACGGATCTATCAGCCAGGAGACCGTGGAATGAAGGTCAGGAGAAAATGAAAGGGTTCATCCAGTCTATTCAGCGCTCCCAGGAGACTTCAGAAATTTACTTAGATAAAAATCATCAAAAAAATGATACATAGTTCTATGTATCATTTTTTTGATGATTTTTATCTAAATAAATTTCTGAACACTTTTAATACCTCCGCCTGGTGCCTGTCTCCTGGGAGGGCTGAATAGACTGGATGAATCCTTTCATTTTCTCCTGACCATCAGTGTGGAGTATGAATGGTTGGGAGAAATCCGCATAGGCAAGTATTGGGGCCTCAGTCAGGGCCATTTTTAGGGCACGGAAGGCCTCTTCCTGGCTGCTTTCCCACCGAATCGCCCGATTCTTGGAGCCCGCCGGCACTCCCTTAAGTAGCTCCAGCAATGGGTTGGCTATGCGGGGGAAGTTCTTCACGAATCTTTGGTAGTACCCGGCAAGTCCCAGGAAGGCCCGAACATCCTTCACTGTCTTCGGGGTAGGCCACTCCTGTACGGCGGCCACCTTTTCTCGGGTGGGCCTGACTCCTTCACCAGACACAGTATGACCGAGATATTCGATCTGTTTGTGGAACAGGTGGCACTTCTGGGGCTTCACCTTTAGACCATGACTCTGTAGGCGGCTCAGTACTTGATCCAGTCGCTGGAGGTGCTCCTCGAAGGCGGCAGCATAAAAAATTATGTCGTCAAGATAAATCAGTGACGCCTCGAAGTTAAAATCGCCCAGGCACCTCTCCATCAGACGCCGGAACGTCCCGGGGGCATTAGTCAGGCTGAAGGGCATCCGATTGAACTCGAACAGTCCCATGGGTAATCTGAACGCCATCTTCACACGGTCATGTTCGGCCACGGGCACCTGCCAGTACCCGCTGGCCAGATCCAAGGAGGAGAAGTATCTTGCCTTCCCTCAGGCCGACAGAGACTCTTTGATTTGGGGTAGTGGGTAAGAGTCTCGTACTGTACAGGCATTCAGTCGTCTATAGTCCACACAGAACCGCAGGGTCCCATCTTTCTTCCGGACCAGGACAATCGAGGCTGCCCATGGACTCTGACTCTCTCGTATCACACCATTTTGTAACATATGGGCTAGCATCTCCTTAACCTCTTTATACATCTGGGGAGGTATCTGCCGGGATCTCTCCCGCACTGGGGCAGCGCTCCCCGTGTGAATCTCGTGGGTAATGGCTTCGGTGCAACCAAAATCATCCTCATGGTGAGCAAAGACTTCCTGGTACCGCTCCAGTACCCCCTCAACCTGCTGCACCTGTCTAGGTGAAAGTCCCGTCAATTCAGCCCGCATTCGTTCTAGGATTCTTCGTCCACCCTTCGCACCAGCACGGTGGGATTCCGCCGACACGGTGACCGCCAGACTCCAGGGGACTCCTCATACAGCAGACAGCTGTACAGCATCAGGTCCCACCAACTTCCCTGGCATTCACAGAATCTGGGTTATTTCCGCCCTGGGAGGGAGTGTGAGATCACCTTCGCCCAGATTAACGCACCGTACTTTAACATTGCCACCCTGGACGGTGGCCAGTGTCCGAGCCACCAGGAGTCCGGGGGGTACTTTGTCCAACGATGTTGGTTCTATCTGTACTTCGACCCCCTCAAAAGGTGTGCAGGCCGGTGCGGGAAACACGAGTGCAGTTTGTCGTGGCGGTAAGGTGAGCACCGTAGCTGCTGGAACTTACTTTCCCCAGGACCTTCCCTTCACTCGACGTCTCCTGAGCCTGGGCGGCTCGGATTAATTGTTGGAAAACCCTCCTTTGGGGGGTTCGTGGGTTCCACCGGTAAAGAGGAATCTCCTTCGGCTCACTAATCAGGATTTGCCCGATCTCTTTCAGCACATTGATTCCGAGGGTCACCGGGGGTCCACTTCTGGTTCCACCTGCGACCAAGACGACCCCTTTTTTCCCCACATCTTTTCCACACACTCAGATCTTCATCCACACCACCCCTGCATCCGGGATGGGTAATTTATTAGCTGCCATAAGTCTAATTACTGGTCCCCATTCAGGCTGTGCTATCTCTGGAAATTGCTGTTGAAAGTAGGCTTCTGTCATCGTAGTCACCTGGGATCCTGTGTCAATCAGGCAGTGAACAGGCCGACCGCTCATTTCAGCCCAGACAGTCGGGCTGGTGGAAACTAGGTCCTTGGGACTTCCTCTTTTTCTTTTCCCTTCCTTAGGCTCTGGGCTGTGTCCCCCAAACATGGAGCCCGCTAGTTTAACGGCTGCCGTGACAGGGGCCGCCCTCGGCCAGCACAGCCCCTGGCGTAATGTCCTGCTCCTCCACACTTCCAGCAGGTCATGTCTCTGTCTGTGTAGGGCTGCCTCACTTCTCTACTGAACTCTCCTGCAGGGGGGGGCCTGAATTCAATTCTTTCCCTGACTGGGGCAATCGATCTGGGCATCGCTGGTGTCGGTGCAGGGGTCTTCTTGAGCCTGGACTATTCACCCCGCATCTCCTGTATCTCCTTTCGCATCTCTCGAGCCCATTCCATTCAGCTGCAGGCGGGGTGGGTACCTCGTTATTCTGGACCATCCCTGCCAGGGCTGTCACCCCCATTTCCTGCTCTCTCACAAATGTCTCCGCCCCCATTTCTAGAAAAGTCATACGTGGGTTAGCAGGCGCTCCCGCAAGGCCTGCTTCAGCTGCACATCCCTGAGGCCTGCCACAAATTGGTCCCTTAAGATCACATCAGATGGGCCTTTTCCCAATTTCCCCATGTCGTCTTTTCTAGTGATATAGGCATGCACCCTCTGTAATGCATTAACATACTGCGTCACAGTCTCCCCCTCCTGCTACACTTGGTGAAACAGCCATATCCTCAGCTCTCCTACATTGGTGGGATCCCCATGCATTTCCTCCAATATCCACACCACTTTTTCTACAGTATTCCAGTCATGGGGAGGGCGGTACATCACGGATTGTCGGGCCTCGCTGTCCAGGGCCAGAAAGGCTATTTCGACTTACATAGCTGGGGTCATCGGATGCATACGTAACATACTCCTAACTCTCTCAACCCAGTCCCACAGCATCATATAGTCCCCGGTGAACTTTGGGAGATTGCTGAACATGGCCCCCAGCGGCCAGCTAGATCTAGGGGCTCCCAGGATGGACTGATCAGCAGTGTCTGTGTCTAAAGACTGCATCCTGCCGACTACGCCAAATGTAACACAGGTACTTTAGATGCAGTGACACAGAAACACAGAGCAGCCAGTACAGGGTTAATAAACAAGGGGGATTTACTGTAACAGGGTCAATCTCCACGCAGGGAGTAACAGGGGAAATATGGGGACAACAAGGGAAGTAGCAGGTAATATGCTATAACTGACAATTCACAGTTGGGCTAGATGTAGCAGAGTTGACACGGTTGTGATTGGCAGTTTTTTCACTTAGCTGACTCTTGCTCCTCACAAGGCAGTTGCCGGCTGGTGCCGGTGTTGCTTTCTTCTGGCTTCCCCACCTAAACAATGCTCCGTCTTCTGGCGGCAGCGGGTGGTCTCCGGTTTGACCCGCTGAACCCCTAGTCCATAACAGTGCACCTCACTTGCTCGGCTCCAGGGATCCTGCGTCTCTTCTCCCTCTAGTCGGGCTTGACTCCCCCTGTCCGCTACCGCTTTTCCCACGCAAAAACTCCTTTTCCACCCTTTTCCTAGACACAGCTCAGCTCCCCGGTCACCTGACTCCTCAGCTCTCTCTCTGGACACACCCCCAGCTTCCCGGTCACCTTACTCCTGTCTTGCAGTCTGTCTTCCCCCTGCAACAAGAGACACGGCCCCGGCAGTTCCGGATCCCTTGTTTTAAAAATACTTACACCCTGGTTTTCCCCCTTACATATTCCCAGAGCAGTCACATACTATGTGGCTGCTCTGTTAAAGGAAACTTCATGGGACAATCATCATTTGGACGTCGGAAAGGTAAGGATGAGTTTGGTTTATTATTTTATTTTTATTACAGGTGATCAAGGACTTCAGCTGGAATGGGCGTGACGGTAAGTATGGTTTAATTTAGAGTATTAAAGGAATCCTGTTGTTATTTCAAATAAAATATTTTATTTTGGGTGCGGGTGTTTTATTTTACATTTTACTTATACTATGAAATTAGTAATGGGGGCTTCTTATAGATGCCCCTCCATTACTAACCTGGGCTTGATATTAGCTGACATTATAAGCTGACATCAACCCCAACCTTATAACCCCACAGCCACCGCTACAGGCCAATATTCATGGCCCCCTCCTAGGCTATTAATTTCAGACCCCTGCTGTCTGCATAGCCTTTGCTAACTGTTAAAATAGGGGGACCATACATAATTTTTTTTGGGGTCCCCCATTTTAATAGCCAGTAATGGCTATGTATAGAGCTGGGGGTTGATATTAGTAGCCTGGGAAACTCCATGGGTATTACCCCCTTCTCAGGCTAAAAACATCCGCCCCAGCTGTCCGCTTTCCCTCTGCTGGTTAATAAAATTAAGGGGGACCCCACGCTATTTTTTTTCAAGAAATGTACTCATTTATTAATAAATTACATGAACAGTAAGGTACACACGCTAAGTAAGGATTACATAACATATCACATATTTATAGCTATCTGTATATCTATCTATTATCTATCTATTATCTATATATCAAACTATCTATAAATCTATCTATCGATCTATTATCTATTTATCTATCCATGTAGCTATTAATTATCTGTTGGCCTATCTAATTATCTTTCTAAGATAGATAATAGATCGATATATGGATATATAGATATATTGATATATAGATAGATAATAGATGGATAGATATTTAAATAAATAGATGGATATATATACACTGCTCAAAAAAATAAAGGGATGACTTAAACAACAGAATATAACTCCAAGTAAATCAAACTTCTGTGAAATCAAACTGTCCACTTAGGAAGCAACACTGATTGACAATCAGTTTCACATGCTGTTGTGCAAATGGAATAAGCAATAGATGAAAATTATTGGCAATTATCAAGACACCCTCAATAAAGGATTGGTTCTGCAGGTGGGGACCACAGACCACATCTGAGTACCAATGCTTTCTGGCTGATGTTTTGGTCACTTTTGAATGTTGGTTGTGCTTTCACACTCGTGGTAGCATGAGACGAACTCTACAACCCACATAAGTTGCTCAGGTAGTGCAGCTCATCCAGGATGGCACATCAATGCGAGCTGTGGCAAGAAGGTTTGCTGTGTCTGTCAGCGCAGTGTCCAGAGGCTGGAGGCACTACCAGGAGACAGGCCAGTACACCAGGAGACATGGAGGGGGCCGTAAGAGGGCAATAACCCAGCAGCAGGACCGCTATCTCTGCCTTTGTGGAGGAACAGGAGGAGCACTGCCAGAGCCCTGCAAAATGACCTCCAGCAGGTCACAAATGTGCATGTGTCTGCACAAATGATTAGAAACCGACTCCATGAGGGTGGTATGAGGGCCCGGCTTCCAGAGATGGAGGTTGTGCTCACAGCCCAACACAGTGCAGGACACTTCGCATTTGCCACAGAACACCACGATTGGCAAAGTCGCCACTGGCGCCCTGTGCTCTTCACAGATGAAAGCAGGTTCACACTGAGCACATGTGACAGACGTGACAGAGCCTGGAGATGCTGTGGAGAGCGGTCTGCTGCCTGCAACATCCTTCAGCATGACTGGTTTGGCAGTGGGTCAGTAATGGTGTGGGGTGGCATTTCTTTGGAGAGCCGCACAGCCCTCAATGTGCTCGCCAGAGGTAGCCTGACTGCCATTAAGTATCGAGATGAGATCCTCAGACCCCTTGTGAGACCATATGTTTGTGCATTTGGCACTGGGTTCCTCCTAATGCAGGACAATGCCAGACCTCATGTGGCTGGAGTGTGTCAGCAGTCCCTGCAAGATGAAGGCATTGAAGCTATGGACTCGCCCGGCCATTCCCCAGACCTGAATCCGATTGAGCACATCTGGGACTTCATGTCTCCCTCCATCCACCAATGTCACTTTGCACCACAGACTGTCCAGGAGTTGGCGGATGCTTTAGTTCAGGTCTGGGAGGAGATCCCACAGGAGACTAGAGATGAGCGGTGTTCGACTTGAACTGTTCGCCAATCTCAAATTCGAGCTGTTTTGGGCGGTAATCGAGCCGTTCGGCGAACACGAACGATTTGAAAAAAATTCGGCTGTTCGAGGTTATGTTCGATAACTGTTCGTGCACCAAAATCATAACTGGATTTTTTCTCAGTAATGATGAAAATTAATGTTAATACGCAGTTTGAGTGTATAGCGGGGCGGGGGGAGGGGCAAGGGATTGATCTCTGCAGGAATAATGAAGATCTCCATTTTTTTTTTCTCTTTCCCGCATTTACAGTGGGGAGGTGCAATCTGTCAGCCTATCAGCAGCGCACACACGGAGCGAAGTGCTTTTTTTCACACAAGCAAGGGCATGTGTCATTGGCAGTGTATGTCACATGTCCTTGCCCTATAAGACCCAGCCATTTTCCCCGTCGCCACCATTTTCTCACTGCTGCAGCTGCGTGTTAGATGGCACCGCTGTTGCTGTGTGTGCTATACCTTGTTAATTTCAAGCCAATTTTCGCACAAATCTACAGATAGCTTGGGAGTGGGGAATAGTTGTGATTGCAGTCCTTTTAAGGACTAGGTTACAGCATTTGCTACGACTTTTATCAGGCAGGTCTGTGCTCTTAAATAGATAGGTTGGGAGTAAAGACTAATTGTAATTGCAGTCCTTTTCAGGACTAAGTTAGATCAGTTCCTATCAGTTTTTGCCAGGCAGGTCTGTGCCAGTGCTGTGCAAGTTTTTTTCACAGCATTTGGCTAAATCTAGCAAAGCTAATCCTTTTTGGCCTATTGCAGAGTGTGTTAGTCAGTGGAGTAGCCTATCTGTGTTGCAAGCTACACCACCTGTGTATAGAATACCAATTTTTTTACTGCACCTAGTGAAGTAAAACCTTTTGGGCATAGCATCATTCTATTAGTCCATCTATACTGACCTCCATAAGGTTGCAAATTGAATATAATTTTTTTCTGCATCTACCTCTGAAAAAATATTTGGGCTTCTAGCTGTGTGTGGGACTTGTTCTATTAGTCCATCTATACTGACCTCCATCAGGTTGCAAATTGAATATAATATTTTTCTGCATCTAGCTCTGAAAAAATATTTGGCCTTCTAGCAGTGTGTGGGACTTGTTCTATTAGTCCATCTATACTGACCTCCATCAGGTTGCAAATTGAATATAATATTTTTCTGCATCTAGCTCTGAAAAAATATTTGGCCTTCTAGCAGTGTGTGTGACTTGTTCTATTAGCCCATCTATACTGACCTCCACCAGGTTGCAAATTGAAAATAATATTTTTCTGCATCTAGCTCTGAAAAAATATTTGGCCTTCTAGCAGTGTGTGGGGCTTGTTCTATTAGTGCATCTATACTGACCTCCATCAGGTTGCAAACTGAATATAATATTTTTCTGCATCTAGCTCTGAAAAAATATTTGGGCTTCTAGCAGTGTGTGGGACTTGTTTTATTAGTCCATCTATACTGACCTCCATCAGGTTGCAAATTGAATATAATTTTTTTCTGCATCTAGCTCTGAAAAAATATTTGGCCTTCTAGCAGTGTGTGGGACTTGTTCTATTAGTCCATCTATACTGACCTCCATCAGGTTACAAATTGAATATAATTTTTTTCTGCATCTAGCTGTGAAAAAATATTTGGCCTTCTAGCAGTGTGTGGGACTTGTTCTATTAGTCCATCTATACTGACCTCCATCAGGTTGCAAATTGAATATAATTTTTTTCTGCATCTAGCTCTGAAAAAATATTTGGCCTTCTAGCAGTGTGTGGGACTTGTTCTATTAGTCCATCTATACTGACCTCCATCACGTTGCAAATTGAATATAATTTTTTTCTGCATCTAGCTCTGAAAAAATATTTGGGCTTCTAGCTGTGTGTGGGACTTGTTCTGTTAGTCCATCTATACTGACCTCCATCAGGTTGCCAACTGAATATAATTTTTTTCTGCATCTACCTCTGAAAAAATATTTGGTCTTCTAGCTGTGTTTGGGACTTGTTCTATTAGTCCATCTATACTGACCTCCATCAGGTTGCAAACTGAATATAATTTTTTCTGCATCTACCTCTGAAAAAATATTTGGGCTTCTAGCTGTGTGTGGGACTTGTTCTATTAGTCCATCTATAATGACCTCCATCAGGTTGCAAATTGAATATAAAATTTTTCTGCATCTAGCTCTGAAAAAATATTTGGCCTTCTAGCAGTGTGTGGGACTTGTTCTATTAGTCCATCTATACTGACCTCCATCAGGTTGCAAATTGAATATAATTTTTTTCTGCATCTACCTCTGAAAAAATATTTGGCCTTCTAGCTGTGTGTGGGACTTGTTCTATTAGTCCATCTATACAGGTTGCAAACTGAATATAATTTTTTTCTGCATCTAACCCAGACAATAGTTTTGGCCTAATACCACAGTTTGGCCACTCAGCTCTGCTCGGTTCCCATCCATTGTTTTTTTGTGCAAAAAACTCCAGAGTTGTGAATTAGTTAACCACCAAAATGAATGGAAAATGGCCTGCTGCTGGTGGAAAGGGGAATAGGCGTGTTTGGAAGGGGAAAAAAGGTTGTGTCCGTGGAGTAGGTGTTAAAGCAGCAGTAACATCTGCAGAAGAAAGACTATCTTCCAGCAAAACTAAAATGTCTTCTTCTTTTAGCGGACAATGTGATAAGATCCCTTTCTTACGGCCACGCCAAACGCTACAAATTCCAGATGAGGCACAAAACAGCAGCTGCTTCAACGGATATCAAGTGCTCCTTTAAGTGGGCTCTCCTCTACATCAACTTCAACATCACAAATACTCCAGTCCTCAGAGGTGTGACCCCAATCGCACTTGCTTCCTGACAGCTCCCAAATCTCCAGCTGCCCGTCTGAGTATGAGGTAGAACAGATGGTTGAGTCTGCAGAGCTGTTTACTCATACTATAGCCAGGGAATCAGAGGTCAGCTCCAGCGCTTCTGTGAATCCAGACGAGGAAATGATCTGCACTGATGCCCAGAATCTTTATGAGTCAGATCCAGGACCAGACGCAGAAGGTTCTGACCATAATGTAGACCCTCATTCCCAAACTGAAACTCCTGTTGGTGGAGACAATGAGGAAGAGACTCAAATACCTGATTGGAGCGACAACTTTAGTTTTTTGTCAGGGCAGGAACAGGTTGGCTCTGAGGACGACGGGTGTGATAACACACAGGGTGATGATGATGAGGTTGGAGATCCCACTTACTGTCAAACGACAGTCAGCCAAGAGATGAGGTCAGCAGAGGAGGTGGAGGAGGATGCTAGTGACGACGAGGTCAGGTTGCGCCTTCCTTGACAGAGACATAGTACTGGAAGCACGTCAACAACTGCATCCTCAAACACAACTCTGCCTCTGACCACAATTCGTGGTGGTTCTTCAGGTCGCATGGGTGCTAAGCCTTGCATAGCCTGGGCATTTTTTCAGATCGATAAAGATGACCCAACTCGTGTTATCTGTAACATTTGTCAACAAAAGCTAAGTAGAGGCCAAAAAATACATAGTTTGAGTACTTCATGCATGAACCGGCACATGGACATGAAGCATAAGTTGTAGTGGGAAATTCACTGTGCTACAATGCGGCCTAGCCGGCCGGGCCAACCACCGTCTGACCCATCTTGTGCTTCTGCGACCTCTTCATCCTCTGTGACTGGGGGGACATCAGTCACACCTGTTTTGGGACACAGACCTGCCACCTCTTTACCCGCAACAGCCAGCGTGATTGGCAGGTCATCATTTTCTTTGGAGGTGGTAACACCAGCTGGTGTTGAGCGCTGTCCGACATTGATAGCACCACCTTTGGATCAAGGCAACCTAACATGTCTGCCTGCATCTTCCTCACAGACCGGCAGTTTGCCGGGGACACCCTTATCAACCCCGTCTAAGCACAACAGCCAGCCCTCAGTCCCTCAGATGTGAACAAGTAAAAGACCATTTCCTGCTAGCCATGAGAAAGCTAAGAGGTTGAATTTCACCATCTGCAAGCTCTTGGCTACAGAAATGCTGCCTTTCCGCCTGGAGGACTCAGAAGATTTTCGAGACCTTATGTCCGTCGCAGTGCCCCAGTACCAGATGCCCAGTCGGCACTACTTCTCAAAGAAAGGTGTGCCTGCGCTCCACCAGCATGTCGCACACAACATCACCGCTTCTTTGAGAAACTCTGTTTGTGACAGGGTGCATTTCACCACAGACACTTGGACGAGTAGGCATGGACAGGGGCGTTACATGTCTCTGACTGGGCACTGGGTAACTATGGTGACAGCAGGACAATGGGCTGCTGTCCAAGTCTTGCCATCCCCACGAGTTGTGCATCAATCCTCTTTATGTCAAAGTTCCTCCAATGCTTCTGCATCCTCAACCTCCTCTTGGTCCTCCACCTGCACCCAAAGCCTGTCTGGTCATGCCACAAGTTTTCTAACTGCGCAGAAGGGATCCTGCACACCTCCTTACTATGCTGGCAGTAGGGCTCAATGTCATCAGGCAGTTTTTACTCCGAAATGTCTGGGAAATGTGAGTCTCACAGCTGAGGAGTTGTGGTCAGCTCTGGACAACCAATTTCATGAATGGTTGTCTCCACTGGACCTGAAACCAGGGAAGGCCGTGTGTGACAATGCTGCAAACCTGGGTGCGGCCCTTCGCCGGGGCAATGTCACACACGTGCCTTTTATGGCTCACGTGTTGAACCTGGTGGTCCAGCAATTTTTAGCCCACTATCCCGGACTAGATGGCCTTCTGCCGAGGGCACGGTCGCTGTGTGCTCACTTCCGCCGTTCGCATCCCGCAGCTCAGCGACTTACATCTCTACAGAAGTCGTTGGGCCTGCCCCTTCACTGGCTAAAATGCGATGTGCCTACCTGGTGGAATTCAACTCTGCACATGTTGCAGCGACTGTGGCAGCACCGACAAGCCCTGGTGCAATACGTTCTGACGTATAGCCTGGGCCAACGGGAACCAGAGGTGGGGCAAATCATGCTGGAGGAGTTGTCTCAGATCAAGGACCTATGCACCCTTCTGCACAGATTTGAAATGGCGACGAAGATGTTTAGTGGTGACGATGCCATTACCAGCATGACTATTCCGGTGATTTACATGCTGGAGCACATGTTAAACAGAATTCGGAGGAGGTGGAGGAAGTAGAGGAGGAGGAGTTGTATGCGGAAGGGCTAACATCTGCAAGGTCCAGACGGTCGGCAGCACCAAGGCGGCAGGCATGTGAGGGTGGGGGAGATGGTTTTACTAGGGCGCATTGTAGCAGCCAAGCTAGTGAGGAAGGTGCAGGAGCCCAGGAAGAAGTGGAGAACGAACTGATGGAAGACTCATCAGATGAGGGAGACCTTGATCACATTTCTGTTGTGCGAGGTTGGGGGGAGAGGACAGAGGAAGGAAGCATGATTGTTACCTCGCCACCAACACAACAGAGACTTGGTGCTCCTGGATGCGCAAGACACATGAGTGCCTTCTTGCTGCACTACCTGCAACATGACCCTTGAATTGGGAGAATTAGAAATAATCCTGACTACTGGGTTGCCACACTGTTAGATCCCCGGTACAAAAGTAAATTTGCAGAAATAATTCCTGCCATAGAAAGGGATGCACGCATGTAGGAGTATCAGCAGAGACTGTTGCAGAATCTTACATGTGCTTTTCCACAAAACACCAGTGGTGCACGTAGTGAATCTCACAGTTCCAACTTGCCAACCGTGGAACCGTCGAGTGTTCAGCACTCAAACCTTAACAGAAACAGAGTATCTGCTGGTAACATCAATTTTGCGGAATCATTTCACCACTTTTTTAGCTCATCCTTTGCAAGGCCACAGGAGACAAGAAGTCTGACACATAGTCAACGCCTAGAGACGATGGTACAGGAGTATCTCCAAGTAAACATTGAAGCCATGACTGTGTCACTGGACCCTTGCTCTTTTTGGGCTTCCAATCTCGATAAATGGCCGGAGCTCGCCACTTACGTCTTGGAGTTCTTGTCATGCCCCGCAGCCAGCGTTCTGCCTGAACGTGTGTTCAGAGCTGCTGGTGGTGTGCTGACAGATAAGCGCACGCGGCTCTCCACTGATAATGTAGACAGACTCACGTTCATAAAGATGAACAAATCATGGATCCGAAACGACTTTTCTACCCCTGTGTCATCCTGGGGAGAGTAAAAGCTTGATGATTGGTTAAAATCACCTCACCAACCATTTTAAGCTTTCAAATTACTAATCATGTTTATCTGTATCTTGACTGGAAAATAATTTGGGCTTTGTAGCAGTGTGCAGCACTGATTCTAAGGCCATCTATACTAAGCTCCACCAGATTTAAAATTAATAATAATTTTTAGCTGCATCTAGCCCGGAAAATAATTTTGGGGCTCCGAGATGCGCAAGACACATCAGTGCCTTCTTGCTGCACTACCTGCAACATGACCCTCAGATTGTCAGAATTCGAAGTAATCCTGACTACTGGGTTGCCACACTCTTAGATCCCCCACACTCTTCGATCAACCTTTTCATTTTAATAAAGACCAAAAAAATGGTCATTTTTGAAATTATAAGCATTAGCAGGTTATTAGAATCTGAAATAAAACAGTTTTCAACTCAAAACTTTATACTAGGTGATGTTACATTTGCACATAGGACCCCTTGTTCGAAAGGAGCTTCTGAACTCTCTCGTCCATTGAAGTTGTCAGGTTTTGGATGGTTTCTGCTTCAATTGTTTTGCATGAGGACAGAATACCCTCCCAGAGCTGTTGCTTAGATGTGAACTGCCTCCCGCCATCATAGACACTCCTTTTGATGATGCTCCAGAGGTTCTGAATGGGGTAGAGGTCAGGAGAGCATGGGGGTCACACCATAAGTTTGTCCCCTTTTATGCCCATATCAGCCAGAGATGCAGATTTGTTATGTGCAGCATGAGACGGTGCATTATCATGCATGAAAATGATCTTGCTGCGGAATACACGGTTCTTCTACTTTAACCATGGCAGGAAGTGCTGTTTGAGAAACTCCACATACATTATGGAGTTCATCTTTACCCCTTCAGGGATCCTAAAGAGGCTGACAATCTCTCTTCCCATGATTCCAGCCCAAAACATTACTCCACCTCCTCCTTGTTGGCGCTGTAGCCGTGTTTGCGTGGGGTGTCCATCAACCAGCCATCCTCCACTCCATTCATCTGGACCATCGAGCGCTGCACGGCACTCATCCGTGAACAAAACAGTTTTGAAATCAGCCTTCATGTAATGTTTGGCCCACTGGAGCCGATTCTGCTTGTGTGCAGTGGATAGAGGAGGTCGACAGGATGGCGTACGCACAGCTGCAAATCTCTGAAGGACCCTGCATCTTGTTGTTCGGGGGATGTTGGAGGCACCAGCAGCTTCAAAAACTTGTCTGCTGCTATGACAAAGCTTTTTTGCCGCTGCTCTTTTAACCTGACGTAATTGCCTGTAGGAAAGAGTCATCAATTTGCCCTTATCAGCACGCACACGTGTGTACTGTGAATCAGCTACATACTTCTTGATTGCCAAGACACTTCATCCTGATCATCGCACAATGTTGATTGTAGTCATGCCTTGACGTAAACACTCCACAATTTGTTGCTTCTCAGCAGCCGACACATCCTTTTTCTTTCCCATTTTGGCAGAAAATGTAGGCTGCTTAATAATGTGGGACAGCCTTCTTAAGTAGTCTTGCCGTTCATTGGACACACCTGCCAAACTAATTAGCACAGGTGTCTGCAATTGCTTACAGTGATATAAAGAGCCCTGACACACATCACCATCAATGAGTTTAACTGACAAACAAACAAATTCTTCCCTTATCACTCCTAAACACTTTTTGCATAATAATTTGGAACACAGTGTACATGTGATTTTCCACAAAACACCAGTGGTTCACGTAGTGAATCTTACAGTTCTAACTTGCCAACCGTGGTCTGTATGGAGTTGTTCAATAAAGGGCCCAAAATTAAGATAACATAGACGGGAGAGTTCTCTATGAATAGGAATTCCTAAGAATTTGATACCCTGTGAGGGCCAGGCAAAGGGAAAGTTGGACTGGATGGAATCCTGAATGGATTTGGGGAGGGAGAAATCGAGGGCCTCAGACTTCGCTGTATTGATTTTAAAATTTGACCATGTAACAAAGTGATCTATTTCAGCCATAACAGCATGGATGGATATATGTGATTGAGTGATATATACTAGGACATCATCAGTAGAGATGAGCGATGTTCTACTCAAACTGTTTGCCAATCTCAAATTCGAGCTGTTTTGGGCGGTGTTCGAGCCGTTCGGCGAACACGAACGATTTGAGAAAAATTCGGCTGTTCGAGGTTATGTTCGATAACTGTTCGTGCACCAAAATCATAACTGTTTTTTTTTCTCAGTAATGATGAAAATTAATGTTAATACGCAGTTTGAGTGTACAGCGGGGTGGGGGGAGGGGCAGGGGATAGATCTCTGCAGGAATAATGAAGATCTCCATTTTTTTTTCTCTTTCCCGCATTTACAGTGGGGAGGTGCAATCTGTCAGCCTATCAGCAGCGCACACACGGAGCGAAGTGCTTTTTTTCACACAAGCAAGGGCATGTGTCATTGGCAGTGTATGTCACATGTCCTTGCCCTGTAAGACCAAGCCATTTTCCCCGTCGCCACCATTTTCTCACTGCTGCAGCTGCGTGTTAGACGGCACCGCTGTTGCTGTGTGCGCTATACCTTGTTAATTTCAAGCCAATTTTCGCACAAATCTACAGATAGCTTTGGAGTAGGGAATAGTTGTGATTGCAGTCCTTTTAAGGACTAGGTTACAGCATTTCCTACGACTTTTATCAGGCAGGTCTGTGCTCTTAAATAGATAGGTTGTGGGAGTAAAGACTAATTGTAATTGGAGTCCTTTTCAGGACTAGGTTACATCAGTTCCTATCAGTTTTTGCCAGGCAGGTCTGTGCCAGTGCTGTGCAAGTTTTTTTCACAGCATTTGGCTGAATCTAGCAAAGCTAATCCTTTTTGGCCTATTACAGAGTGTGTTAGTCAGTGGAGTAGCCTATCTGTGTTGCAAGATATACCACCTGTGTATAGAATACCAATTTTTTTACTGCACCTAGTGAAGTAAAATCTTTTGGGCATAGCATCATTCTATTAGTCCATCTATACTGACCTCCATCAGGTTGCAAATTGAATATAATTTTTTTCTGCATCTAGCTCTGAAAAAATATTTGACCTTCTAGCAGTGTGTGGGACTTTCTCTATTAGTCCATCCATACTGACCTCCATCAGGTTGCAAACTGAATATATTTTTTTCTGCATCTACCTCTGAAAAAATATTGGGCTTGTAGCTGTGTGTGGGACTTGTTCTATTAATCCATCTATACTGACCTCCATCAGGTTGCAAATTGAATATAATTTTTTTCTGCATCTACCTCTGAAAAAATATTGGGCTTGTAGCTGTGTGTGGGACTTGTTCTATTAATCCATCTATACAGACCTCCATCAGGTTGCAAACTGAATATAATTTTTTTCTGCATCTACCTCTGAAAAAATATTTGGGCTTCTAGCTGTGTGTGGGACTTGTTCTATTACTCCATCTATACTGACCTCCATCAGGTTGCAAATTGAATATAATTTTTTTCTGCATCTAGCTCTGAAAAAATATTGGGCTTCTAGCTGTGTGTGGGACTTGTTGTATTAGTCCATCTATACTGACTTCCATCAGGTTGCAAACTGAATATATTTTTTTCTGCATCTACCTCTGAAAAAATATTGGGCTTCTAGCTGTGTGTGGGACTTGTTCTATTAATCCATCTATACAGACCTCCATCAGGTTGCAAACTGAATATAATTTTTTTCTGCATCTAGCTCTGAAAAAACATTTGGCCTTCTAGCAGTGTGTGGGACTTTCTCTATTAGTCCATCTATACTGACCTCCATCAGGTTGCAAATTAAAAATAATTTTTATCTGCATATAGCTCTGAAAAAATATTTGGCTTCTAGCTGTGTGTGGGACTTCTTCTATTACTCCATCTATACTGACCTCCATCAGGTTGCAAATTGAATATAATTTTTTTCTGCATCTAGCTCTGAAAAAATATTGGGCTTCTAGCTGTGTGTGGGACTTGTTGTATTAGTCCATCTATACAGACCTCCATCAGGTTGCAAACTGAATATATTTTTTTTCTGCATCTACCTCTGAAAAAATATTGGGCTTCTAGCTGTGTGTGGGACTTGTTCTATTAATCCATCTATACAGACCTCCATCAGGTTGCAAACTGAATATAATTTTTTTCTGCATCTAGCTCTGAAAAAATATTTGGCCTTCTAGCAGTGTGTGGGACTTTCTCTATTAGTCCATCTATACTGACCTCCATCAGGTTGCAAATTAAAAATAATTTTTATCTGCATCTAGCTCTGAAAATATATTTGGGCTTCTAGCTGTGTGTGGGACTTGTTCTATTACTCCATCTATACTGACCTCCATCAGGTTGCAAATTGAATATAATTTTTTTCTGCATCTAGCTCTGAAAAAATATTGGGCTTCTAGCTGTGTGTGGGACTTGTTGTATTAGTCCATCTATACTGACCTCCATCAGGTTGCAAGCTGAATATATTTTTTTCTGCATCTACCTCTGAAAAATTATTGGGCTTCTAGCTGTGTGTGGGACTTGTTCTATTAATCCATCTATACAGACCTCCATCAGGTTGCAACTGAATATAATTTTTTTCTGCATCTATCTCTGAAAAAATATTGGGCTTCTAGCTGTGTGTGGGACTTTTTCTATTAATCCATCTATACAGACCTCCATCAGGTTGCAAACTGAATATAATTTTTTTCTGCATCTAGCTCTGAAAAAATATTTGGCCTTCTAGCAGTGTGTGGGACTTGTTCTATTAGTCCACCTATACTGACCTCCATCAGGTTGCAAATTCAAAATAATTCTTTGTCTGCATCTAGCTCTGAAAAAATATTTGGCCTTCTAGCAGTGTGTGGGACTTTCTCTATTAGTCCATCTATACTGACCTCCGTCAGGTTGCAAACTGAATATATTTTTTTCTGCATCTACCTCTGAAAAAAATATTTGGGCTTCTAGCTGTGTGTGGGACTTGTTCTATTAGTCCATCTATACTGACCTCCATCAGGTTGCAAATTGAATATAATTTTTTTCTGCATCTAACCCAGCCAATAGTTTTGTCCTAATACCACAGTTTGGCCACTCAGCTCTGCTCGGTTCCCATCCATTGTTTTTTTGTGCAAACAACTGCAGAGTTGTGAATTAGTTAACCACCAAAATGAGTGGAAAAAGGCCTGCTGCTGGTGGAAAGGGGAATAGGCATGTTGGGAAGGGGAAAAAAGGTTGTGTCCGTGGGGTAGGTGTTAAAGCAACAGTAACATCTGCAGAAGAAAGACCATCTTCCAGCCAATCTAAAATGTCTACTTCTTTTAGCGGACAATGTGATAAGATCCCTTTCTTACGGCCACGCCAATCGCTACAAATTCCAGATGAGGCACAAAAACAGCAGGTGCTTCAACGGATATCAAGTGCTCCTTTAAGTGGGCTCTCCTCCACATCAACTTCAACATCACAAATACTCCAGTCCTCAAAGGTGTCACCCCAATCGCACTTGCTTCCTCACAGCTCCCAAATCTCCAGCTGCCCGTCTGAGTATGAGGTAGAACAGATGGTTGAGTCTGCAGAGCTGTTTACTCATACTATAGCCTGGGAATCAGAGGTCGACTCCAGCGCTTCTGTGAATCCAGACGAGGAAATGATCTGCACTGATGCCCAGAATCTTTATGAGTCGGATCCAGGACCAGACGCAGAAGGTTCTGACCATAATGTAGACCCTCATTCCCAAACTGTAACTCCTGTTGGTGGAGACAATGAGGAAGACGATGATGAGACTCAAATACCTGATTGGAGCGACAACATTAGTTTTTTGTCAGGGCAGGAACAGGTTGGCTCTGAGGACAACGGGTGTGATAACGCACAGGGTGATGATGATGAGGTTGGAGATCCCACTTACTGTCAACCCACAGTCAGCCAAGAGATGAGGTCAGCAGAAGAGGTGGAGGAAGATGCTAGTGACGACGAGGTCAGGTTGCGCCTTCCTGGACAGAGACGTAGTACTGGAAGCACGTCAACAACTGCATCCTCAAACACAACTCTGCCTCTCACCACAAGTCGTGGTGGCTCTTCAGGTCGCATGGGTGCTAAGCCTTGCATAGCCTGGGCATTTTTTCAGATCGATAAAGATGACCCAACTCGTGTTATTTGTAACATTTGTCAGCAAGAGCTAAGTAGAGGCCAAAAAATACATAGCTTGAGTACTTCATGCATGAACCGGCACATGGACATGAAGCATAAGTTGCAGTGGGAAGCTCAGTGTGCTAGAATGCGGCCTAGCCGGCCGGGCCAACCACCGTCTGCCATATCTTGTGCATCCGCGGCCTCTTCATCCTCTGTGACTGGGGGGACAGCAGTCATACCTGTTTTGGGGCGCAGACCTGCCACCTCTTTACCCGCAACAGCCAGCGTGATTGGCAGGTCATCATTTTCTTTGGAGGTGGTAACACCAGCTGGTGTTGAGCGCTGTCCGACATCGATAGCACCACCTTTGGATCAAGGCAACCTAACATGTCCGCCTGCATCTTCCTCACAGACCGGCAGTTTGCCGGGGACACCCTTATCAACCCCGTCTAAGCACAATAGCCAGCCCTCGGTCCCTGAGATGTGGACAAGTAAACGACCATTTCCTCCTAGCCATGAGAAAGCTAAGAGGTTGAATTTCACCATCTGCAAGCTCTTGGCTACAGAAATGCTGCCTTTCCGCCTGGTGGACACAGAGGATTTTCGAGACCTTATGTCCGTCGCAGTGCCCCAGTACCAGATGCCCAGTCGGCACTACTTCTCAAAGAAAGGTGTGCCTGCGCTCCACCAGCATGTCGCACACAACATCACCGCTTCTTTGAGAAACTCTGTGTGTGACAGGGTGCATTTCACCACAGACACTTGGACGAGTAGGCATGGACAGGGGCGTTACATGTCGCTGACTGGGCACTGGGTAACTATGGTGACAGCAGGACAAGGGGCTGCTGTTCAAGTCTTGCCATCCCCACGAGTTGTGCATCAATCCTCTTTATGTCAAAGTTCCTCCACTGCTTCTGCCTCCTCAACCTCCTCTCGGTCTTCCACCTGCACCCAAAGCCTGTCTGGTCATGCCACAAGCTTTCTAACTGCGCAGAAGGGATCCTGCACACCTCCTTACTATGCTGGCAGTAGGGCTCAACGTCATCAGGCGGTTTTTACTTTGAAAAGTCTGGGAAATGTGAGTCACACAGCTGAGGAGTTGTGGTCAGCTCTGGAGAACCAATTTCATGAATGGTTGTCTCCACTGGACCTGAAACCAGGGAAGGCCATGTGCGACAATGCTGCAAACCTAGGTGCGGCCCTTCGCCGGGGCAATGTCACACACGTGCCTTGTATGGCTCACGTGTTGAACCTGGTTGTCCAGCAATTTTTAGCCCACTATCCCAGACTAGATGGCCTTCTGCAGAGGGCACGGTCGCTGTGTGCTCACTTCCGCCGTTCGCATCCCGCAGCTCAGCGACTTACATCTCTACAGAAGTCGTTGGGCCTGCCACTTCACCGGCTAAAATGCGATGTGCCTACCCAGTGGAATTCAACTCTGCACATGTTGCAGCGACTGTGGCAGCACCGACAAGCCCTGGTGCAATATGTTCTGATGTATAGCCTGGGCCAACGAGATCCAGACGTGGGGCAAATCACGCTGGAGGAGTGGTCTCAGATCAGGGACCTATGCACCCTTCTGCACAGTTTTGAAATGGCGATGAAGATGTTTAGTGCTGACGATGCCATTATCAGCATGACTATTCCGGTGATTTACATGCTGGACCACATGTTAAACAGAATTCGGAGTCAGGTGGTGGCACAAGAGGAGGTGGAGGAAGTAGATTAGCAGGAGTTGTATGCGGAAGGGCTAACACCTGCAAGGTCCAGACGGTCGGCAGCACCAAGGCGGCAGACATGTGAGGGTGGGGGAGATGGTTTTACCAGGGCGCATGGTAGCAGCCAAACTAGTGAGGAAGGTGCAGGAGCCCAGGAAGAGGTGGAGGACGAACTGATGGAAGACTCATCAGATGAGGGAGACCTTGATCACATTTCTGTTGTGCGAGGTTGGGGGGAGAGGACAGAGGAAGGAAGCATGATTGTTACCTCGCCACCAACACAACAGGGACTTGGTGCTCCTGGATGCGCAACACACATGAGTGCCTTCTTGCTGCACTACCTGCAACATGACCCTCGAATTGTGAGAATTAGAAATAATCCTGACTACTGGGTTGCCACACTGTTAGATCCCCGGTACAAAAGTAAATTTGCAGAAATTATTCCTGCCATAGAAAGGGATGCACACATGCAGGAGTATCAGCAGAGACTGTTGCAGAATCTTACATGTGCTTTTCCACAAAACACCAGTGGTGCACGTAGTGAATCTCACAGTTCCAACTTGCCAACCGTGGGACCGTCAAGTGTTCAGCACTCAAACCATAACAGAACCACAGTATCTGCTGGTAAGATCAATTTTGCGCAATCATTTCACCACTTTTTTAGCCCATCCTTTGCAAGGCCACAGGAGACAAGAAGTCTGACACATAGTCAACGCCTAGAGACGATGGTACAGGAGTATCTCCAAGTAAACATTGAAGCCATGACTGTGTCACTGGACCCTTGCTCTTTTTGGGCTTCCAATCTGGATAAATGGCCAGAGCTAGCCACTTACGCCGTGGAGATCTTGTCATGCCCCGCAGCCAGCGTTCTGTCTGAACGTGTGTTCAGCGCTGCTGGTGGTGTGCTGACAGATAAGCGCACGCGGCTCTCCACTGATAATGTAGACACACTCACGTTCATAAAGATGAACAAATCATGGATCCGAAACGACTTTTCTACCCCTGTGTCATCCTGGGGAGAGTAAAAGATGGATGATTGGTTAAAATCACCCTACCAACCGTTTTAAGTTTTCAAATTACTAATCATGTTTATCTGTATCTTGGCTGGAAAATAATTTGGACTTTGTAGCAGTGTGCAGCACTGATTCTATTAGGCCATCTATAATAAGCTCCACCAGATTTAAAATTACTAATCATGTTTATCTGTATCTTGGCTGGAAAATAATTTGGGCTTTGTAGCAGTGTGCAGCACTGATCCTATTAGGTCATCTATACTAAGCTCCAACAGATTTAAAATTAATAATAATTTTTAGCTGCATCTAGCCCGGAAAATAATTTTGGGGCTCCGAGATGCGCAAGACACATAAGTGCCTTCTTGCACCACTACCTGCAACATGACCCTCATATTGTCAGAATTCGAAGTAATCATGACTACTGGGTTGCCACACTCTTAGATGCCCCAAACTTTTCGATCAACCTTTTCATTTTAATAAAGACCAAAAAAATGGTCATTTTTGAAATTATAAGCATTAGCAGGTTATTAGAAACTGAAATCAAACAGTTTTCAACTCAAAACTTTATTCTAGGTGATGTTACATTTTCACATAGGACCCCTTGTTCGAAAGGAGCTTCTGAACTCTCTCGTCCATTGAATTTGTCAGGTTTTGGATGGTTTCTGCTTCAATTGTTTTGCATGAGGACAGAATACCCTCCCAGAGCTGTTGCTTAGATGTGAACTGCCTCCCGCCATCATAGACACTCCTTTTGATGATGCTCCAGAGGTTCTGAATGGGGTAGAGGTCAGGGGAGCATGGAGGTCACACCATAAGTTTGTCCCCTTTTATGCCCATATCAGCCAGAGATGCAGATGTTTTATGTGCAGCATGAGATGGTGCATTATCATGCAAAAAAATGATCTTGCTGTGAAATACACGGTTCTTCTTCTTGAACCATGGCAGGAAGTGCTGTTTGAGAAAATCCACATACATTATGGAGTTCATCTTTAGCGCCTTCAGGGATCCTAAAGGGGCCGACAATCTCTCTCCCCATGATTCCAGCCCAAAACATTACTCCACCTCCTCCTTGTTGGCGCTGTAGCCGTGTTTGCGTGGGGTGTCCATCAACCAGCCATCCTCCACTCCATCCATCTGGACCATCGAGCGCTGCACGGCACTCATCCGTGAACAAAACAGTTTTGAAATCAGTCTTCATGTAATGTTTGGCCCACTGGAGCCATTTCTGCTTGGGTGAAGTGGATAGAGGAGGTCGACAGGATGGCGTATGCACAGCTGCAAACCTCTGAAGGACCCTGCATCTTGTTGTTCGGGGGACATTGGAGGCACCAGCAGCTTCAAAAACTTGTCTGCTGCTATGACAAGGCTTTTTTGCCGCTGCTCTTTTAACCTGACGTAATTGCCTGAAGGAAAGAGTCCTCAATTTGCCCTTATCAGCACACACACGTGTGTACTGTGAATCAGCTACATACTTCTTGATTGCCAAGACACTTCATCCTGATCATCGCACAATGTTGATTGTAGTCATGCCTTGACCTAAACACTCCACAATTTGTTGCTTCTCAGCAGCCGACACATCCTTTTTCTTTCCCATTTTGGCAGAAAATGTAGGCTGCTTAATAATGTGAGACAGCCTTCTTAAGTAGTCTTGCCTTTCATTGGACACACCTGCCAAACTAATTAGCACAGGTGTCTGCAATTGCTTACAGTGATATAAAGAGCCCTGACACACATCACCATCAATGAGTTTAACTGACAAACAAACAAATTCTTCCCTTATCACTCCTAAACACTTTTTGCATAATAATTTGGAACACAGTGTACATGTGCTTTTCCACAAAACACCAGTGGTTCACGTAGTGAATCTTACAGTTCTAACTTGCCAACCGTGGTCTGTATGGAGTTGTTCAATAAAGGGCCCAAAATTAAGATAACATAGATGGGAGAGGTCTCTATGAATAGGAATTCCTAAGTATTTGATACCCTGTGAGGGCCAGGCAAAGGGAAAGTTGGACTGGATGGAATCCTATATGGATTTGGGGAGGGAGACATCGAGGGCCTCAGACTTCGCTGCATTGATTTTAAAATTTGACCATGTAACAAAGTGATCTATTTCAGCCATAACAGCATGGATGGATATATGTGATTGAGTGATATATACTAGGACATCATCAGCAAATAGAGAGCACTTGTACTCGGTGCCTCCCACCTCAATCCACCTAATATTGGGGATATGGCGAATTGATGAGAGCAGGTGCTCCGTCACTAGGATGTATAAGAGAGGGGACAGAGAACATCCCTGCCTTGTCCCATTGGTGATTGTGAAAGGTGATGAAAATGCTCTGATGCACCCCTTGGGCCTTGGGACACCCGGAGCCGGACCCTTTTTGGTGGATGCTGGTGGTTGTAGTCTCCGTGGCGGCTACCCGGTTCCGTGGCTCAGGGCGGTCAAACCAGTGGCGGAACTATTTATGTGGTTTTGATGTTTAAATGTCCGACTACGCCACCCGTGGATTGCGGTCAGAGTGAACCGCCACTCCAGGGCAGACCGCTGAGGCTGGTGTTGTGGGTGCAGCAGAGCGTAGCATAACTCCCCACGGGAGGAGTATAGCCTCAGGGCAGTGTATGCGGAGGATGGGGGTGATGGTGCAGGGCAGCAGCAGTAACCACACGGAGTCAGTGATGCAGTCCAGGGCCTTTACTCACAGTTCTTATTATCCAGACCACGTCTGCAGGTAACGGCTGCCCACGTCGTACTGTGCTCACCAGGTGAGGGGCTCAGACAACTCCCAGATAACTTTGGAGCGCTTCACAGGACCCCCTTTGTGTGTCCTTTGTCTGGCCTTTCTTACCAACCCTTCTGTCCGGCTGCCTCGGGCCTCCTCTTGGTAAACTTGGCGCCAGTTTCCCTGACCCTATGTGGTGCCTTCCTAGCGGGTGTAGCGAGGGGCTGCGCCACATAAAATGTCACAGCCTCCTGTTTCTAGCTGAGGGTCGTTTCCTGCCTCCACTAGTTTCGGGGACCGGTCTCCCCCTTTGGCCTGACCCCTCCACGCAGGTGGATTCGGGCGTGCGGTGGCGACTCGCCCGTTCGCACCCCTGTGATCCCTTCGTTCCTTGTTCCTGGAGCCTTCTCCGCTCCTCTTCCCTCCTTCTCCCTATTCCAGGCCTGGGCCTCTGTTACTAGGCCCGCCTCCGGAGCAGAGCTCATGCAGAGCCCCTGCTCCCTGCCACTTCTGCTCAGACTTCTCTGCACTGAACTAAAATGGTGCCCACCTTTTATACTCCCTTCTCAATGCACCCAGGAACTGCTTCCTCCCTGCTCCTGCACTACAGGGTTCCCCTTCCTCAGTGTTCCCTCCCCCCACTCCAGCCAGGGACAGGGACTGTCGTGCCCATCTCAGGGGCATATTGGTCGCCCTGCCCCACGGCAATGTGGTGTAATGCATGCAGGTGTCGGGTCCTGATCCACACTCCATCCTTACCTGAGAGTGAGATATCACACCTCTGGGTGAGGTGCAATACCTCTGTAGCAACCGAGCCCTCAGGGTAATACAGTTCCATTTATCTTCAGCCTAGGTGAGGTATTGCGATACAGGGCCGTGATTTTGGCTATAAAAGGGTCCCCTAGACCCCTACCCCAAGCTTTTTAAGAGAATCATATATGGCGTGCCAGGAGACTCTATGGAATGCTTTCTCAGTGTAACATACCTGGCGGCGTCCTTGCATAGTGGTCCATCTCCCACTGTGCAAGAGCGCGCACTTGATCTCCAGTCCAGAATGTCTCTCTGGCTTCCCTCCTTGCTGTCTGTTTGTCTGTTTCTGCTGCTTAAGGGCGACGCCCGATCACTTCCTGCTTTTTGTACCTGCTGTGGGTCACACCTCTTGTGCGTCCTCAGCCTATTGCTGTCTGTCACCTGGTATATAGCTCAGCTGCTCCAATCAATCCCTGCCTGAGCATAGTGTTTCTTTCAGTGTGTGCTTGCACTCTGAAGGTGCCAGGTCCCGTTCTGTGTTCTCTTGTCTGCCTATCCTGGAGGCTGTATTTCCAGGCCTGTCTGAACACGCTCCTAGCCTGTTCCTCCTGCCTTCTAGGGGCCGATTACCTAGACCTGTTCCTGTATCTTGTCTGACCTGTCTGAACACGCTCCTAGCCTGTTCCTCCTGCCTTCTAGGGGCCGATTACCTAGACCTGTTCCTGTATCTTGTCTGACCTGTCTGAACACGCTCCTAGCCTGTTCCTCTCGCCTTCTAGGGGCTGATTACCTAGACCTGCTCCTGTATCTTGTCTGTCCTGTCTGAACACGCTCCTTGCCTGTTCGTCCTGCCTCTCTGGGGGCAGTATTCCCAGACCCGCTCCTGTATCCCGCTGCAGTGTCGGTCTCCTCCGTACACTCAGTTCCAGTCTGAACTCTCTCCTATCCTTTACCTGTTTTGCCTCTATGTCCGTTCCCTTCCTTTTTCTGCAGAGTCTGAACTCGTACCTAACTCCTGCTTGTTGTCTCTGTACTCCCGTTTGTGAGTTTGTGGTCCACTCGCTACTTCACTGCAAGTACCCTGTGGGTGTCTGGCTCTGCCTTTCCCTTCCTGTCTGTTCCGTGTGAACAGAGCCCTGTCCCCCCTACTCAGCCTAGCCTGCTCTGACTCCTTTGCTCACCGCTCCGGCGGTTCTAGTCTGCTCTGACTCCTTTGCTCACCGCTCCGGCGGTTCTAGTCTGCTCTGACTCCTTTGCTTACCGCTCCGGCGGTTCTAGTCTGCTCTGACTCCTTGCTCACTGCTCCGGCAGTCCTGTCCTGCCCTGCTTCTGCCCGCTGCTCCGGCAGTCCTGTCCTGCCCTGCTTCTGCCCGCTGCTCCGGCAGTCCTGTCCTGTCCTGCCCTGCTTCTGCCCGCTGCTCCGGCAGTCCTGTCCTGCCCTGCTTCTGCCCGCTGCTCCGGCAGTCCTGTCCTGCCCTGCTTCTGCTCGCTGCTCCTGCAGCCCTGTCCTGCTCTGTTCTTGCCCACCGCTTCGGGCGTTCCCTCTCTGCTGTGGTTGTCTACCGCATCTGCGGTTCTGTGACCCAGTCTGTACTGGGTCTTAACCTTTCTGTGCTCCAGCCCGTCCTTTCGGCCAGTACCTCCCTGCCTGCATACTCGCCTGTATCCACCCATCTGCATACCTGCCGTGTTTGCTTATATCCACCAGTCTGTGCCAGCCTAACCTGCCTGTTCCTGAGTCCCAGTGTGTACTGGGTCCTATCCTGCCTGTGTTCCTACCTGCTAGTGCCTCCCTGTCTGCACTCTAGCTGTGCTTGCCTGTACCCCTCTACCTGTATTGTTCCTGAGTCCCAGTGTGTACTGGGTCCTATCCCGCCTGTGTTCCTACCTGCTAGTGCCTCCCTGTCTGCACTCTAGCTGCGCTTGCCTTTACCCGCCTGCCTGCATACCAGTCGTGCCTGCCTATACCCTCCAGTCTGTGCGCCAGCCTAACCAGCCTGATCCAGTAATCCCTGTGTGGGTCAACCCCCGTGTCCGGAGTTTGACCTGGAGTAGCACCTGGTCCCTCTGCCCGGTTTCTCCCTGGTGCACTGGCGTCGTATGCCGTCGTGCCATCGTGGTCGGATCGGCCAGATACTTAGTCACGCCCCTCCAGGCACTCTCCGGTTCATGGTCCAGTGGAATCACTACAATCACACGCACACGCCGCTCAGCCCGGGCGTGTGCATAACAGCATGCTCAGGCCATGGTTCCCGTTGAGCCCCACGGCCTTCGCTCTCTGAGAAGTTTTCCAGCGAATACATGCATTAAAATAAATAAATAAATAGTTTTTTTTTCCTTTAGCTGAGTTCCAGGCAAATTACGCACCCGTCCAGATGGATCTATCTGCTCTCGTTCCCGCGGATCCGCTACGTTATTATGGGGATCCTAGACAAAGTCGTGCATTTGTGGAGCAATGCATGCTACACTTCAAGTTCTACCCTCTATGTTTTCCCACCGATCGGGTTAAGGTGGCATTCATTATGTCTTACCTGGCGGGTGATGCCTTGGAATGGATCAACCCCCTATATGAAACACAGGATCCGATCCTCCTGGACCTAATGGCCTTCCTGGTGGCCTTTCTAATGGTCTTCGATGATCCTAACCCGGAGGCTCCTGCTGAAGCTTCACTTCCCAATATCCCGGAGCAGCCCCAATGGGTAATGTGTGTGGGTAGCGCAATAGTCCTCCAGCCCAATGAGACTACTGCCCACCCAGAATCCTCACAGGGTGACTACGCTTTCCGGAATACTTCTCCCAACCTCAAGAGGCAGTCCAGACGTGCTAGACGTAGAGGCAAGCCGTCACGCCAGGGTCTGTCCTCCCTGAGACCTCCTGACCCCAACCTTGAAGTCCCTACTGAAGCTTCATCTCCCTGTATCCCGGAGAAGCCCCAACGGGTAATGTGCGTGGGTAGCGCACCAGTTCTCCTGCCCGAAGAGACTTCTGCCCATCCAGACTCCACACAGGAGAACTTCCTGCACCCGGCATCAGATGCTTCACCCACTTTAACCGGTGTGCATGTCCAAGGATGCTCCAAAGCTGTGGTTACCTCAGAGTCTGTGCACCTCTACTACCTGGCGGAGGACCCCCTGTTGCCTCCTGAATCCTCCGGGATACCACTCGATGACAAATGGAGAGAGAATTCTCTACACCCGGTACTCGATACTTTGTCCGCTTCGTCCTGTGAGCCTGACAATGGGTACCCCAAAGTGGTAGTTACCCCCGAGTCTCTACACCCCTCCGACCAGGCGGAGGACCTCCAGTTGTCTCCTGAACCCTTCGGGGTGCTACCTGGTAGCGAAAGGACAGAGACTCTCCTATACTCTGTACCTGATACCTCGCTCGCTTCGTCCAGTGAGTCCAACCTAGTGTACTCCGAAGCAGAGGTTAGTCCCGAGTCTCTACACCCCTCCGACCAGGCGGAGGACCTCCAGTTGTCTCCTGAACCCTTCGGGGTGCTACCTGGTAGCGAAAGGACAGAGACTCTCCTATACTCTGTACCTGATACCTCGCTCGCTTCGTCCAGTGAGTCCAACCTAGTGTACTCTGAAGCAGTGGTTACTCCCGAGTCTCTACACTCCTCTGACCAGGTGGAGGACCTCCAGTTGTCTCCAGAACCCTTCGGGGTGCCACCTGGTGGTAAATGGACAGAGACTTTCCTATATCCTGGATCTGATACCTCGCTTGCTTCGTCCAGTGAGTCCGACCTAGTGTACTCTGAAGCAGAGGTTACCCGTGAGTCTCTACACCCCTCTGACCAGGCGGAGGACCGCCAGTTGTCTCCAGAACCCTTCGGGGTGCCACCTGGTGGAGAATGGACAGAGACTTTCCTATACTCGGTACCCGATACCTCGCCTACTTCGTCCAGTGAGTCCGACCTAGTGTACTCTGAAGCAGATGTTTTCTCTGAGCCTCTGCACTCTTCTGACCCGGCGGAGGACCTCCAGTTGTTTCCTGAATCCTCCGGGGTACCACCAGAAAACAAAGACACAGTGACTTTTCCTCATTATGTACCTGATAACCCGTCTATTTCTTCCTGTGAGCTTGACAAGATGTACCTCGAAGCAGAGATTACCCCCAAGTCTCTGTCCCCCTCCAACCCGGTGGAGGACTTCCAGTTGTCTCCTGTACCCTCTGGGGTGCCACCTGAAAATATGTGGAGAGAGACTTCCTTGTGTGCTGTTCCTGGTACTCCACCCGTTTCGTCTGTTGCTAAGGGTGGCTGGATGGGAGGTAGCATCCTAGCTAACCAGATGAGATCAGTTTTTCCGGTGGACAGTGGAAGTGATCTCTTCGAAGTGAAGAATTGGCCCTCGAATTCCCTGCGGAAGATTCTGGCAGGCCTGAAGAAGAGGGGGCGTAAGGGGGGGGGTACTGTAACATACCTGGCGGCGTCCTTGCATAGTGGTCCATCTCCCACTGTGCAAGAGCGCGCACTTGATCTCCAGTCCAGAATGTCTCTCTGGCTTCCCTCCTTGCTGTCTGTTTGTCTGTTTCTGCTGCTTAAGGGCGACGCCCGATCACTTCCTGCTTTTTGTACCTGCTGTGGGTCACACCTCTTGTGCGTCCTCAGCCTATTGCTGTCTGTCACCTGGTATATAGCTCAGCTGCTCCAATCAATCCCTGCCTGAGCATAGTGTTTCTTTCAGTGTGTGCTTGCACTCTGAAGGTGCCAGGTCCCGTTCTGTGTTCTCTTGTCTGCCTATCCTGGAGGCTGTATTTCCAGGCCTGTCTGAACACGCTCCTAGCCTGTTCCTCCTGCCTTCTAGGGGCCGATTACCTAGACCTGTTCCTGTATCTTGTCTGACCTGTCTGAACACGCTCCTAGCCTGTTCCTCCTGCCTTCTAGGGGCCGATTACCTAGACCTGTTCCTGTATCTTGTCTGACCTGTCTGAACACGCTCCTAGCCTGTTCCTCTCGCCTTCTAGGGGCTGATTACCTAGACCTGCTCCTGTATCTTGTCTGTCCTGTCTGAACACGCTCCTTGCCTGTTCGTCCTGCCTCTCTGGGGGCAGTATTCCCAGACCCGCTCCTGTATCCCGCTGCAGTGTCGGTCTCCTCCGTACACTCAGTTCCAGTCTGAACTCTCTCCTATCCTTTACCTGTTTTGCCTCTATGTCCGTTCCCTTCCTTTTTCTGCAGAGTCTGAACTCGTACCTAACTCCTGCTTGTTGTCTCTGTACTCCCGTTTGTGAGTTTGTGGTCCACTCGCTACTTCACTGCAAGTACCCTGTGGGTGTCTGGCTCTGCCTTTCCCTTCCTGTCTGTTCCGTGTGAACAGAGCCCTGTCCCCCCTACTCAGCCTAGCCTGCTCTGACTCCTTTGCTCACCGCTCCGGCGGTTCTAGTCTGCTCTGACTCCTTTGCTCACCGCTCCGGCGGTTCTAGTCTGCTCTGACTCCTTTGCTTACCGCTCCGGCGGTTCTAGTCTGCTCTGACTCCTTGCTCACTGCTCCGGCAGTCCTGTCCTGCCCTGCTTCTGCCCGCTGCTCCGGCAGTCCTGTCCTGCCCTGCTTCTGCCCGCTGCTCCGGCAGTCCTGTCCTGCCCTGCTTCTGCTCGCTGCTCCTGCAGCCCTGTCCTGCTCTGTTCTTGCCCACCGCTTCGGGCGTTCCCTCTCTGCTGTGGTTGTCTACCGCATCTGCGGTTCTGTGACCCAGTCTGTACTGGGTCTTAACCTTTCTGTGCTCCAGCCCGTCCTTTCGGCCAGTACCTCCCTGCCTGTATACTCGCCTGTATCCACCCATCTGCATACCTGCCGTGTTTGCTTATATCCACCAGTCTGTGCCAGCCTAACCTGCCTGTTCCTGAGTCCCAGTGTGTACTGGGTCCTATCCTGCCTGTGTTCCTACCTGCTAGTGCCTCCCTGTCTGCACTCTAGCTGTGCTTGCCTGTACCCCTCTACCTGTATTGTTCCTGAGTCCCAGTGTGTACTGGGTCCTATCCCGCCTGTGTTCCTACCTGCTAGTGCCTCCCTGTCTGCAATCTAGCTGCGCTTGCCTTTACCCGCCTGCCTGCATACCAGTCGTGCCTGCCTATACCCTCCAGTCTGTGCGCCAGCCTAACCAGCCTGATCCAGTAATCCCTGTGTGGGTCAACCCCCGTGTCCGGAGTTTGACCTGGAGTAGCACCTGGTCCCTCTGCCCGGTTTCTCCCTGGTGCACTGGCGTCGTATGCCGTCGTGCCATCTTGGTCGGATCGGCCAGATACTTAGTCACGCCCCTCCAGGCACTCTCCGGTTCATGGTCCAGTGGAATCACTACAATCACACGCACACGCCGCTCAGCCCGGGCGTGTGCATAACACTCAGCATCCAACGAGAGTATCTAATTACAAATTTTTAACTGCATCTAGCCCAGGAAATACTTTGTGCCTAGTAGCAGTGTCTGCTAGTCAGCGGATTATCCCGGCTGTTAAGCAAGCTACACCACCTGTAGTTTTGACACTTAATTTTTTCAAAGGAAATGCTTCGGGACCACGGGATACTCAGTGAAGAGCATCAGGAGGCACCCCAAGGCATAGGGGCTGGGACTGGCAGTAGGATGCCTTGCGGTGGACAGCCGAGCTCGATCCTTATAAAAGCTTTTTAACTGCAGCAGCTTTAGTGGACGCTACTGAAGCGGGAATTACGCGGCTGCTGGCATGAGACTTGCCCTCCAATAGATCCTTGTAAATGGATTTAAAGTGTATTCATTCAAATTAGAGAGACAATTTAAATTAAAAAGCTTAGAGCTGCCTACACCACAGGGGGGCTCGCTCGACCCACCAGCGGACAGGCACCAGTATTGGGAGAGGGGGGCTGGCCGTCTGGGTTCACCGCGGCTCTGGCACAAACCCGGCGACACAGAGGTGGCACGGGCAGGAGCGGACTGAACGTGTCGGCTTCTCACTTTTTGGATTTTAGAAGGGCATGACATGCCTATATCTGTGTCTCCCCCTCCTTTTACTCCTCCACCTCTTTTCTTTTCGCATGACTATATGTACTTGTCACTTTTCCATGTATTAGTTGTGTCTTCAGAGCAGTTTGTCAGCTTTTGGACACCTTTGAAGGTGTTTTCTATGTGTTTCTATGTGTTTTTGTTTGCCTGTCATTGGTTTTAACGGTGTTCGAAGGTGTTCGACGAACAGTTCAACGAACAGTTCGGCGAACACACGGGTGTTCGACGAACCGAACCGAACTCGAACACTACGGGGGTGGCTCAACCCTAATCATCAGCAAATAGAGAGTACTTGTAGTCGGTGCCTCCCACCTCAATCCACCTAATATTGGGGTTATGGCGAATTGATGAGAGCAGGTGCTCCGTCACTAGGATGTATAAGAGAGGGGACAGAGGATATCCCTGCCTTGTCCCATTGGTGATTATGAAAGGTGATGAAAATGTTCTGACGCGCCCCCTGGGCCTTGGGACATCCGGAGCCGGACCCTTTTTGGTGGATGCTGGTGGTTGTAGTCTCCATGGCGGCAACCCGGTTCCGTGGCGCAGGGCGGTCAAACCAGTGGCGGAACTATTTATGTGGTTTTGATGTTTAAATGTCCGACCACGCCACCCGTGGATTGCGGTCAGAGTGAACGGCAGCTGCAGCGCAGACCACTGAGGCTGGTGTTGTGGGTGCAGCAAAGCGTAGCATAACTCCCCACGGGAGGAGTATAGCCTCAGGGCAGTGTATGCGGAGGATGGGGGTGATGGTGCAGGGCAGAAGCAGTAACGACACGGAGTCAGTGATACAGTCCAGGGCCTTTACTCACAGTTCTTATTATCCAGACCACTTCTGCAGGTAACAGCTGCCCACGTCGTACTGTGCTCACCAGGTTAGGGGCTCAGACAACTCCCAGATAACTTTGGAGCGCTTCACAGGACCCCCTTTGTGTGTCCTTTGTCTGGTCTTTCTTACCAACCCTTCTGTCCGGCTGCCTCGGGCCTCCTCTTGGTAAACTTGGCGCCAGTTTCCCTGACCCTATGTGCTGCCCTCCTAGCGGCTGTAGCGAGGGGCTGCGCCACATAAAATGTCACAGCCTCCGGTTTCTAGCTGAGGGTCGTTTCCTGCCTCCACTAGTTTCGGGGACCGGTCTCCCCCTTTGGCCTGACCCCTCACGCAGGTGGATTCGGGCGTGCGGTGGCGACTCGCCCGTCCACACCCCTGGGATCCCTTCGTTCCTCGTTCCTGGAGCCTTCTCCGCTCCTCTTCCTTCCTTCTTCCTCTTCCAGGCCTGGGCCTCTGTTACTAGGCCCGCCTCTGGAGCAGAGCTCATGCAGAGCCCCTGCTCCCTGTCACTTCTGCTCAGACTTCTCTGCACTGAACTAAGATGGTGCCCACCTTTTATACTCCCTTCTCAATGCACCCAGGAACTGCTTCCTCACTGCTCCTGCACTACAGGGTTCCCCTTCCTCAGTGTTCCCTCCCCCCACTCCAGCCAGGGACAGGGACTGTCGTGCTCATCTCAGGGGCATATTGGTCGCCCTGCCCCACGGCAATGTGGTGTAATGCATGCAGGTGTCGGGGTCCTGATCCACACTCCATCCTTACCTGAGAGTGAGATATCACACCTCTGGGTGAGGTGCAATACCTCTGCAGCAACCGAGCCCTCGGGGTGCTACAGTTCCATTTATCTTCAGCCTATGTGACGCATTGCGATACAGGGCCGTGATTTTGACTATAAAAGGGTCCCCTAGACCCCTACCCCAAGCTTTTTAAGAGAATAATATATGGCGTGCCAGGAGACTCTATGGAATGCTTTTTCAGCATCCAACGAGAGTATCTAATTACAAATTTTTAACTGCATCTAGCCCAGGAAATACTTTGTATCTAGTAGCAGTGTCTGCTAGTCAGCGGATTATCCCGGCTGTTAAGCAAGCTACACCACCTGTAGTTTGGACACTTAATTTTTTCAAAGGAAATGCTTCGGGACCACGGGATACTCAGTGAAGAGCATCAGGAGGCACCCCAAGGCATAGGGGCTGGAACAGGCGGTAGGACGCCTTGCGGTGGACAGCCGAGCTCGATCCTTATAAAAGCTTTTTAACTGCAGCAGCTTTAGTGGACGCTACTGGAGCTGGAATTACGCGGCTGCTGGCATGAGACTTGCCCTTCAATAGATCCTTGTAAAAGGATTTAAAGTGTATTCATTCAAATTAGAGAGACAATTTAAATTAAAAAGCTTAGAGCTGCCTCCACCACAGGGGGGTTCGCTCGACCCACCAGCGGACAGGCACCAGTATTGGGAGAGGGGGGCTGGCCGTCAGGGTCCACCGCGGCTCTGGCACAAACGGAGGTGGCACGGGCATGAACGGGCTGGCCGTGTCGGCTTCTCACTTTTTGGATTTTAGAAGGGCATGACATGCCTATATCTGTGTAGAGAAGAACGCAGCACAACTGGATCAGGGTGCACGAGTAGGATCCAACACCGTAGTAACAATAGTAAAATCTCGGCACACCAATGGTTAGAATTTAATTGAATTTATTATTAGAGCAGTCCACATATACGTTTCGGTCCGAAAATTGGACCTTCATCAGTGTACTGCAGAAAAAAGGATCAAAAAGAGAAATTGTCGCTTATACAAATGAAAATCAAAATACAAGTGTAACAACATAGGTCAAAATTGTGCTACAATTAGTTAAATGCATTAGCAGATTCTGTCAACAATATCAAAGCTGTACAATATATAGCCAATGAACACTTACTGAGTGTGGAATGGGGGAAGAGAAAATAGAATAGAAGAACGCTGTGTTCTTAGTGTGGAACCTGTGGACACAAGGGACATTGGTGGTTTAAGTGAAATAGCCTAAATAGTGGAAGACGCTAAGTTGGTCAGTAATACCTGGAAGATCCTGCTATACCTGGGCGCAGATGGAGTGGGAGTGATGGCATGCGGTATCCACCGCTAATGACCGGCATAGTGCTATGAGAAAACGCGCCGTGTGTAACTAGAGGGTGGGCGGGATCGGAAAGAAGCGATGGCCAATCAGCAAACGGGAGTTTGATAGACATGTTGGCCATATCCGGTAACAATACCGGAAGTGACGTTAGCGGTTACGGGGAACGCTAGTGATTGGTGGAAGTACGCGCATGCGCTAATGCGTGCGTGTCAGCCGATGGCAGAGTGCGTTCCACAGAGTAGGAAGAGGAGATAACAGCTGATCTGTGCATTCCACCTTAGGGGAGTCGTAGATGACGTGATGGGTGTGGAGGGAAGAGGCAGGAGGAGGGCGGATAATGGAATACAGGGAAATCTGAAATGGAAGGAGATAATAGTTAGTACTGATGTAGGTAGACATATTAAGAACAAAATGTTTAAGAGAGGAGGACTTCAATGATAATATCTGATGAGACAAAACACAGTAAAAAATAAAACAAAATAAACAAATGATATGAAACAAAGCACTATAAGATGATCACGGTCTTGATCAGGTGTCACATGAAAGCAAGGGGGTCATAGTCTCTGTTAAGCCCTCTAGGGGCTAAGGATTGTAATTCATGTATCCAGTAAGCCTCTCTTTGTTTCAGTTTCTGAATGCGGTAGCCACCGCGTCGAGGCTGCTGGATATGCTCAATTACCTGGAATCTAAGTTGTGTGACACTATGTCCTGTTGTGACGAAATGATGGGGGATAGGTAGCAGCAGATTTTTGCACCTGATCGTAGATTTATGCTTTGATATCCTATCCTTGATGGGTTGAGTTGTCTCCCCAACGTATATTAAACCACAGGGGCATTTTATGAGGTATATCACAAAGCTGGTATCACATGTGAAGAAACCTTTAACTGGGTATTGTTTACCGGTTTGGGGATGATGGATGTTATTACCTTTAAGAATGTTATTGCACTGATGGCATTGGAGACAAGGGAATGTACCCTTCTTAGGAGTTTGGAGAAATCTCTGTCGTGGGCCTAGTGTGGTGGATCCTATGTCCGTTCGTATCAGAGAGTCTTTTAAATTCGGTGCCCTTTTGAAACATGGTAAAAATGGATGTTGAAATTCAGTGATGGTTGGGTATCCTGTGCTTAATATGTTCCAATGCTTACGTATAGTTCTATGTAATATATAAGCTGAAGGGTGGAACGTGTGTACAAAGGGAATACGGTTAGAGTTATTGGTCCGTGGGCGATTCTGTTCGCTCAATTGTTCATCTAACAATGGCTGTGGATATCCCCTTTCTTGAAATTTGAGGGACATTTCTAGTAGTCGCTGTTGACAAAGAGATGTATTAGAAACAATACGTCTAACCAAATCAGTTTCCTGGACACACTAGTCATCAAAGATGAATCAGGCCTTCTCTACACTGACCTTTACCGGAAACCCACTGACCGTAATACTCTACTACATTACTCCAGCAATCACCCTACCTCCATCAAACGCGCCATTCCTAAGTCTCAGTTCCAGAGAGTTAGACGTATTGTTTCTAATACATCTCTTTGTCAACAGCGACTACTAGAAATGTCCCTCAAATTTCAAGAAAGGGGATATCCACAGCCATTGTTAGATGAACAATTGAGCGAACAGAATCGCCCACGGACCAATAACTCTAACCGTATTCCCTTTGTACACACGTTCCACCCTTCAGCTTATATATTACATAGAACTATACGTAAGCATTGGAACATATTAAGCACAGGATACCCAACCATCACTGAATTTCAACATCCATTTTTACCATGTTTCAAAAGGGCACCGAATTTAAAAGACTCTCTGATACGAACGGACATAGGATCCACCACACTAGGCCCACGACAGAGATTTCTCCAAACTCCTAAGAAGGGTACATTCCCTTGTCTCCAATGCCATCAGTGCAATAACATTCTTAAAGGTAATAACATCCATCATCCCCAAACCGGTAAACAATACCCAGTTAAAGGTTTCTTCACATGTGATACCAGCTTTGTGATATACCTCATAAAATGCCCCTGTGGTTTAATATACGTTGGGGAGACAACTCAACCCATCAAGGATAGGATATCAAAGCATAAATCTACGATCAGGTGCAAAAATCTGCTGCTACCTATCCCCCATCATTTCGTCACAACAGGACATAGTGTCACACAACTTAGATTCCAGGTAATTGAGCATATCCAGCAGCCTCGACGCGGTGGCTACCGCATTCAGAAACTGAAACAAAGAGAGGCTTACTGGATACATGAATTACAATCCTTAGCCCCTAGAGGGCTTAACAGAGACTATGACCCCCTTGCTTTCATGTGACACCTGATCAAGACCGTGATCATCTTATAGTGCTTTGTTTCATATCATTTGTTTATTTTGTTTTATTTTTTACTGTGTTTTGTCTCATCAGATATTATCATTGAAGTCCTCCTCTCTTAAACATTTTGTTCTTAATATGTCTACCTACATCAGTACTAACTATTATCTCCTTCCATTTCAGATTTCCCTGTATTCCATTATCCGCCCTCCTCCTGCCTCTTCCCTCCACACCCATCACGTCATCTACGACTCCCCTAAGGTGGAATGCACAGATCAGCTGTTATCTCCTCTTCCTACTCTGTGGAACGCACTCTGCCATCGGCTGACACGCACGCATTAGCGCATGCGCGTACTTCCACCAATCACTAGCGTTCCCCGTAACCGCTAACGTCACTTCCGGTATTGTTACCGGATATGGCCAACATGTCTATCAAACTCCCGTTTGCTGATTGGCCATCGCTTCTTTCCGATCCCGCCCACCCTCTAGTTACACACGGCGCGTTTTCTCATAGCACTATGCCGGTCATTAGCGGTGGATACCGCATGCCATCACTCCCACTCCATCTGCGCCCAGGTATAGCAGGATCTTCCAGGTATTACTGACCAACTTAGCGTCTTCCACTATTTAGGCTATTTCACTTAAACCACCAATGTCCCTTGTGTCCACAGGTTCCACACTAAGAACACAGCGTTCTTCTATTCTATTTTCTCTTCCCCCATTCCACACTCAGTAAGTGTTCATTGGCTATATATTGTACAGCTTTGATATTGTTGACAGAATCTGCTAATGCATTTAACTAATTGTAGCACAATTTTGACCTATGTTGTTACACTTGTATTTTGATTTTCATTTGTATAAGCGACAATTTCTCTTTTTGATCCTTTTTTCTGCAGTACACTGATGAAGGTCCAATTTTCGGACCGAAACGTATATGTGGACTGCTCTAATAATAAATTCAATTAAATTCTAACCATTGGTGTGCCGAGATTTTACTATTATGCCTATATCTGTGTCTCCCCCTCCTTTTACTCCTCCACCTCTTTTCTTTTCGCATGACTATATGTACTTGTCACTTTTCCATGTGTTAGTTATGTCTTCTGAGCAGTTTGTCAGCTTTTGGACACCTTTGAAGGTGTTTTCTATGTGTTTCTATGTGTTTTTGTTTGCCTGCCATTAGTTTTAACGGTGTTCGAAGGTGTTCGACGAACAGTTCGACGAACAGTTCGGCGAACACAAGGGTGTTCGACGAACCGAACCGAACTCGAACACTACGGGGGTGGTTCAACACTACAGGAGACCATCCGGAACCTGATCAGGAGCATGCCCAGGCATTGTACGGAGGTCATACAGGCACGTGGAGGCCACACACAATACTGAGCCTCATTTTCACTTGTTTTAAGGACATTACATCAAAGTTGGATCAGCCTGTAGTGTGTTTTTACACTTTAATTTTGGGGGTGACTCCAAATCCAGGCCTCCATTGGTTAATAAATTTGATTTCCATTGATGATTTTTATGTGATTTTGTTGTCAGCACATTCAACTTTGTCCAGAACAAAGTATTCAATGAGAATATTTAATTCATTCATATTTAGGATGTGTTATTTGAGTGTTACCTTTATTTTTTTGAGCAGTCTATAGATAGATAGATAGATGGATATATTGATAGATAATAGATTTATAGATAAATAGATTTATACAGTGGTGGCCAAAAGTATTAGCACCCCTGCAATTCTGTCAGATAATACTCAGTTTCTTCCTAAAAATGATTGTAATCACAAATTCTTTGGCATTACAATCTTCATTTAATTTGTCTTCAATGAAAAAACACAAAAATAATTGTCCTAAAGCCAAATTGGATACAATTCCACACCAAACCTAAAAATGGGGGTGGACAAAAGTATTGGCACTGTTTGAAAAATCATGTGATGCTTTTCTAATTCGTGTAATTAACAGCACCTGTAACTTACCTTTGGCACCTAACAGGTGTTGGCAATAACTAAATCACACTTGCAGCCAGTTAACATGGATTAAAGTTGACTCAACCTCTGTCCTGTGTCCTTGAGCATGGAGAAAAGAAAGAAGACCAAAGAACTGTGTGAGGACTTGAGAAACCAAATTGTGAGGAAGCATGAGCAATCTCAAGGCTACAAGTCCATCTCCAAAGACCTGAATGTTCCTGTGTCTTCCGTGCGCAGTGTCATCAAGAAGTTTAAAGCCCATGGCACTGTGGCTAACCTCCCTAGATGTGGACGGAAAAGAAAAATTGACGAGAGATTTCAACGCAAGATTGTGTGGATGGTGGATAAAGAACCTCGACTAACATCCAAACAAGTTCAAGCTGCCCTGCAGTCCGAGGGTACAACAGTGTCAACCCGTACTATCCGCAGGCGTCTGAATGAAAAGGGACTGTATGGTAGGATACCCAGGAAGACCCCACTTCTTACCCCTAGACATAAAAAAGCCAGGCTGGAGTTTGCCAAAACTTACCTGAGAAAGCCTAAAACGCTTTGGAAGAATGTTCTCTGGTCAGATGAGACAAAAGTAGAGCTTTTTGGTAAAAAGCATCAACATAGAGTGTACAGGAATAAAAAAGAGGCATTCAAAGAAAAGAACATGGTCCCTACAGTCAAACATGGCGGAGGTTCCCTGATGTTTTGGGGTTGCTTTGCTGCCTCCTGCACTGGACTGCTTGACCGTGTGCATGGCATTATGAAGTCTGAAGACTACCAACAAATTTTGCAGCATAATGTAGGACCCAGTGTGAGAAAGCTGGGTCTCCCTCAGAGGTCATGGGTCTTCCAGCAGGACAATGACCCAAAGCACACTTCTAAAAGCACTATAAAATGGTTTGAGAGAAAGCACTGGAGACTTCTAAGGTGGCCAGCAATGAGTCCAGACCTGAATCCCATAGAACACCTGTGGAGAGATCTCAAAATGGCAGTTTGGAGAAGGCACCCTTCAAATATCAGGGACCTGGAGCAGTTTGCCAAAGAAGAATGGTCTACAATTCCAGCAAAGCATTGTAAGAAACTCATTGATGGTTACCGGAAGGGGTTGTTCGCAGTTATTTTGGCTAAAGGTTGTGCAAAATAGTATTAGGCTGAGGGTGCCAATACTTTTGTCTAGCCCATTTTTGGAGTTTTGTGTGAAATGATCAATGATTTGATTTTTGCTTCATTCTCTTTTGTGTTTTTTCCTTGCAAGAAAATTAAATGAAGATAATAATACCAAAGAATTTGTGATTGCAATCATTTTCAGGAAGAAACTGAGTATTATCAGACAGAATTGCAGGGGTGCCAATACTTTTGGCCACCACTGTAGATAATGGTTAGATATATGGATATGTAGATATATTAATAGATAATAGATATATGGATTGTAGTGATCCTAAAATGCTCGGGTGCTCGTTGCTCGGGTTGAGCACATAGGAATACTCGGGTGCTCGACCCGAGCAACGAGCCCAATGTACAGTACAGACCAAAAGTTTGGAAACACCTTCTCATTTAAAGATTTGTCTGTATTTTCATGACTAAGAAAATTGTACATTCACACTGAAGGCATCAAAACTATGAATTAACACATGTGGAATTATATACTTGACAAAAAAGTGTGAAACAACTGAAAATATGTCTTATATTGTAGGTTCTTCAACGTAGCCACCTTTTGCTTTGATGACTGCTTTGCACACTCATGGCATTCTCTTGATGATCTTCAAGAGGTAGTCACCAAAAATGGTTTTCACTTCACAGGTGTGCCCTGTCAGATTTAATAAGTGGGATTTCTTGCCTTATACACTGTGTTCCAAATTATTATGCAAATAATATTTTCTCAGATTTTCCCAAATTACCTATATGAATTGCAGTCATTGTAATTTTCCAGTCAAATAACTATTAGAGTACAATTGAAAGGTTTTTGTACAAACTGCCTATGATAACAGTATATTTAAAAAAAAATAAAAAACTCAAACGGCACTCAAAATGCCTGTTCCAAATTATTATGCACAGCAGAGTTTTCAACCTTTTCATTTTATTAAAGAACAAAAAAATGGTCATTTTTGAAATTATAAGCATTAGCAGGTTATTACAAACTGAAATCAAGCAGTTTTCAACTCAAAACTTTATTCTAGGTGATGTTACATTTGCACATAGGACCGCTTGTTCGAAAGGAGCTTCTGAACTCTCTCGTCCATTGAATTTGTCAGGTTTTGGATGGTTTCTGCTTCAATTGTTTTGCATGAGGACAGAATACCCTCCCAGAGCTGTTGCTTAGATGTGAACTGCCTCCCGCCATCATAGACACTCCTTTTGATTATGCTCCAGAGGTTCTGAATGGGGTAGAGGTCAGGGGAGCATGGGGGTCACACCATAAGTTTGTCCCCTTTTATGCCCATATCAGCCAGAGATGCAGATGTTTTATGTGCAGCATGAGATGGTGCATTATCATGCATGAAAAAGATCTTGCTGCGGAATGCACGGTTCTTCTTCTTGAACCATGGAAGGAAGTGCTGTTTGAGAAACTCAACATACATTATGGAGTTCATCTTTACCCCTTCAGGGATCCTAAAAGGGCCGACAATCTCTATCCCATGATTCCAGCCCAAAACATTACTCCACCTCCTCCTTGTTAGCGCCGTAGCCGTGTTTGCATGGGATGTCCATCAACCAGCCATCCTCCACTCTTTCCATCTGGACCATCGAGATCATTTCATGCATGATAATGCCCCGTCTCATGCTGCACATAACACATCTGCATCTCTGGCTGCTATGGGCATAAAAGGGGACAAACTTATGGTGTGGCACCCATACTCCCCTGACCTCAACCACATTGAGAACCTATGGAGCATCATCAAAAGGAGTGTCTATGATGGCGGGAGGCAGTTCACATCTAAGCAACAGCTCTGGGAGGGTATTCTGTCCTCATGCAAAACAATTGAAGCAGAAACCATCCTAAACCTGACAAATTCAATGGACGAGAGAGTTCAGAAGCTCCTTTCGAACAAGCGGTCCTATGTGCAAATGTAACATCACCTAGAATAAAGTTTTGAGTTGAAAACTGTTTGATTTCAGTTTGTAATAACCTGCTAATGCTTATAATTTCAAAAATGACCATTTTTTTGTTCTTTATTAAAATGAAAAGGTTGAAAACTCTGCTGTGCATAATAATTTGGAACATGCATTTTGAGTGCAGTTTGAGTTTTTTATTTTTTTTAAAATATACTGTTATCATAGGCAGTTTGTACAAAAAACTTTCAATTGTACTCTAATAGTTATTTGACTGGAAAATTACTATGACTGCAATTCATATAGGTAATTTGGGAAAATCTGAGAAAATATTATTTGCATAATAATTTGGAACACAGTGTAAATGGGGTTGAGACCATCAGTTGTGTTGTGCAGAAGTCTGGTGGATACACAGCTGATTATCCTACTGAATAGACTGTTAGAATTTGTATTATGGCAAGAAAAAAGCAGCTATGTAAAGAAAAATGAGTGGCCATCATTACTTTAAGAAATGAAGATCAGTCAGTCCGAAAAACTGGGAAAACTTTGAAAGTGTCCCCAAGTGCAGTTGCAAAAACCATCAAGCGCTACAAAGAAACTGGCTCACATGAGGACTGCCCCAGGAAAGGAAGACCAAGAGTCACCTCTGCTTCTGAGGATAAGTTTATCCGAGTCACCAGTCTCAGAAATCACAGGTTAACAGCAGCTCAGATTAGAGACCAGGTCAATGCCACACAGAGTTCTAGCAGCAGATACATCTCTTCAACAACTGTTAAGAGGAGACTTTGTGCAGCAGGCCTTCATGGTAAAATAACTGCTAGGAAACCACTGCTAAGGACAGGAAACAAGCAGAAGAGACATGTTTGGGCTAAAAACACATGGAATGGACATTAGACCAGTGGAAATCTGTGCTTTGGTCTGATGAGTCCAAATTTGAGATCTTTGATTCCAACCACCTTGTCTTTGTGCGACGCAGAAAAGGTGAACGGATGGACTCTACATGCCTGGTTCCCACCGTGAAGCATGGAGGAGGAGGTGTGATGGTGTGGGGGTGCTTTGCTGGTGACACTGTTGGGGATTTATTTAAAATTGAAGGCATACTGAACCAGCATGGCTACCACAGCATCTTGCAGCGGCATGCTATTCCATCCAGTGTGCGTTTAGTTGGACCATCATTTATTTTTCAACAGGACAATGACCCCAAACACACCTCCAGGCTGTGTAAGGGCTATTTGACCAAGAAGGAGAGAGATAGGTTGCTACGCCAGATGACCTGGCCTCCACAGTCACCAGACCTGAACCCAATCGAGATGGTTTGGGGTGAGCTGGACCGCAGAGTGAAGGCGAAAGGGTCAACAAGTGCTAAGCATCTCTGGGAACTCCTTCAAGATTGTTGGAAGACCATTTCCGGTGACTACCTCTTGAAGCTCATCAAGAGAATGCCAAGAATGTGCAAAGCAGTCATCAAAGCAAAAGGTGGCTACTTTGAAGAACCTAGAATATAAGACATATTTTCAGTTGATTCACACTTTTTTGTTAAGTATATAATTCCACATGTGCTAATTATAGTTTTGATGCCTTCAGTGTGAATGTACAATTTTCATAGTCATGAAAATACAGAAAAATCTTTAAATGAGAAGGTGTGTCCAAACTTTGGGTCTGTACTGTAAGTCAATGGGAAACTCAAGCATTTTAAAGGTGGCTCCCCCCGGCGGTCTGCTGAGGGCCTAAAAATTGCCCAAATCGATGGGAACAGTGATCAAATGGCATGGGATCAGCATGGGGAAGACCGCTTGAAGCATTTCTGACTCCTAGGTCACTGTTGTCAACAATGTTGTCAGAGATATTACGCCACTTTAACAGACTCACAATAAAACATACTAAAACAAAACCAAAATGGATTTTCCTGGAAAATATGTTAAGCAACATCCGTTCAAGGGTAATGACTTGTATATAAGGCAAATTAAATAACCTAAAACAAAAATACTCCTCCACACCTCCGTAGCGTTTTTGATGCGTTTTTGCACTTTTGCATTTCTTTCAACCGTGACAAATGCATTCACTGGGAAATGTCATTTTAACATTTTACAACCTTATCTGGCCATGTGGTGTGTGAGATACCATCAGACACATCATGTTTCATTTATGAAGGAGGGACTCTGAAAGTCACAAAGCATATTTTTGTAGTGCCATCAGGCGGCCTTTACTATTCTTAAAGGGCCAACAGTCGGCCCTCACTATTCTTAGAGAGCAATCATCTGGCTAGGCTTTGTTGTTTCCATTACTAAAGAGTGGGTCTCCTATACTTTTATTGCGTATGCAGATAGTGGCAGGGCTGCCCAAAATTTGGACTCACCCCAATACCCCTTTGAAAATTTGGACGCACTCCAATACCCCTTTGAAGAGACTTAGAGGAGGGCCTCCTGAAAACAATGTTCCCATTATTAGGAAGTGGGTCTCCCATTGTGTTTGCCTATGCAGTGAATGCAAGAGTTGTCAAAAATTTGAAGGCACTCCAATGCCCCATGGAAGAGATGTGGAGGTCAGAGGGCCTCCTGAAAACAATGTTCCCATTATTAGGATTATTATGAAGTGGGTTTCCAATTGTGTTTGTCTATGCAGTGAATTCAAGGGTTGCCAAAAATTTGGAGGTCAGAGGACCTCCTGAAAACAATGTTCCCATTATTAAGAAGTGGGTTTCCCATTGTGTTTGCCTATGCAGTGAATGCAAGGGTTGCCTAAAATTTGGAAGCACTCCAATGCCCCTTGGTAGAGACGTAGAGGGCCACATGAAAAATGTTCCCATTATTAGGAAGTGGGCCTCCCATAGTGTTGGCCTATGCAGTGAATGCAAGGGCTGCCAAAAATTGGGAGGGACCCCAATGCCCCTTGGAAGAGAAGTGGAGGAGGGCCTCATAAAAAAATGTTCCTATTAGAAAGGAGTGGGTCTCCTATACTTGTAATGCCCATGCACTAAGTGTATGGCCTGACAAACATTTACCCCTGGGGGATATACATGAACATACTGTATAAAAAAATATTTTACGGACATCATAAACACCGTTTAAAAAAATTATGTGGGTGTTGCATCACAGACCACGGTCACCCTGGTCATATGGTGGTGGAGGATGAGGAGAAGGAGAAGGACAAGAAGCCAAATAGCCAAAATCAGGAAGTGTATACCCATGTGTAGGTGTGAAAAGGTGCATGGGTATACACCTCCCAAAAAAAGACACTGGATTTGAGTTTATGCTACGCTGCTATCATTCAGTGGTGTTGTTCATTTTTATAAGAGTCAGCCTGTGAGTATTTTCAGTTGAAAGGCAGATGCGCTTATCAGTTAAAATTCCACCAGCGGCACTAAAAACCAGCTCTGATAAAACGACGCCAGCAGGGCAGGCCAGGACCTCCAAGGCAATAGAGAGCCAGTTCATTCCACATATCCTGCATGGATACCCAATAATTATAAGGAACAGAGGAATCACGGAGGACGTTGGTACGGTCAGCAAGGTACTCCCTCAGCATCTTCCCAAACTTTGCACTCCTTGTGAGAGTACTCCACGCCTCAGGGCCTGTGCGATGGGAGGGGCTGAGAAAATTCTCCTAGAACTTTGACAGTGTTCCCCTGCCTCTGCTGGATTGGAGTTGCGTCTCTTTCAAATGTAGTCCTTGGTTGTCCAACAAACTGTGACCTCTGCCGCCAGCGTTTTCAGATGGGAATTTTTTTAATAGTTCCGCAACATTAGCCTTCTGGTACTTCCCCATTTTTGTAGACCTGTCCGCCTCAGGAATAAGAAATATAAAGTTCTCCTTGTAGCATGGGTCTAGAAGTGTCATGAACCAGTAATGACTGTCACCCAAAATTTTGAGAACGCGAGGGTCACGGGAAAGGCAGTGTAACATAAACTCAGCCATGCGTGCCAGACTGCTAACAGGCAAGACTTCCGTGTCCTCACCTAGAGGACAACTGACCATGCTCTCCTCCTCCTCCTCTCTGTCCTCAGGCCATCCACGCTGAACAGGCGGTATGACAGTTGTGCAGGTAGTACCATCTTTAGGGCATGAAACTAGCTCCTGTTCTTCCTCCTCCTCCTCTTGGGGATGAGATGAGGCTAGGCTGTGTGTAATCACCCTGTATGGTTCCTTGCTCCATCTCATCGTGATCTGCCTGCAATGCATCCTCTTTGATTGTGAGCAGAGTGCCTTTCAGAAGATAGGGAAGCAATATGGTGATGCTAATTATGGCATCATTGCCGCTCACCATCTTGGTGGAGTTATCAAAGTTTTGAAGGATGGAACAGATGTCTGACATCCATGTCCACTCCTGAGGTCTTATGTGTGGAGTCTGAACTGAATACCAACGGCATTGTTGATGCTGGTACCCAACAACTGCCCTCTTCTGCTCACAAATCCTTCCCAACATCTGCAATGTAGAGTTCCAATGTGTGGGGACATCATACACCAGTCTGTGAGCCGGAAGCTGCGAATGCTGCTGAAACATGGCAAGGGCGGCGGAAGCTGTAGGTGACTTTCTAAAATGGGCACACAGGCGGCGAACTTTAACAAGCAGATCCAGCAGCTCCTGGTATGATTTCAGAAACCGCTGAACCACGAAGTTAAGCACATGGGCTAGGCATGGTACGTGTTTGAGCTCACCTCGCCTCAGAGCCGCCACCAGGTTCTGGCCATTGTCACACACGACCATACCTGGCTGTAGGTTCAGCGGTGTGAACCACAGATCTGCTTGCTCTTTCAGAGCTGTCCACAACTCTTCAGCATTGTGCGTTTTGTCACCTAAGCATATTATCATCAACACAGCCTTTTGCCGCTTGGCCGAGGCAGTGCTGCAGTGCTTCCAGCTTGCGACTGATGTGGTCATTTTGGAGATGGAGGCTGAAGAGGAGGAGAAGGCTTAGGAGGATGAGGTGCAGGAGCTGTAGACTGTGGGGACTACCCTGATTGACCTAGGGCCCGTAGTCCTTGGCGTTGGGAGAATGTGTTCCGTCCCAATGTCCGACTGGGTCCCGGCTTCCACTATGGTAACCCAGTGTGCCAACAGCGAAATGTGCAGTCCCTGCCCACAAGCACTTGTCCACGTGTCCGTGGTTAGTTGGACTTTCCCGGTAACTGCGTTGTTGAGGGCAAGGCTAATGTTTTGGGACACGTGCTTGTGTAATGCACGGATGGCACACCGGGAGAAATAGTGGCGGCTGGGGACCAAGTTCCGAGGGATGGCCATCGCCATCAGTTTGCGGAATGCTTCTGTCTCCACGAGCCTAAAAGGCAACATTTCGAGCGCAAGCAGTCGTGAAATGTGAGAATTTAGTACTGTGGCCTGTGGGGCGTTGGTTGTGTATTTGCGCTTGCGTTCCAAGGACTGGGGTATGTACAACTGAACGCTGCGCTGGGACAAGGACTTGGACATGTTTCCTGATGCTGCTACTTGAGAGTGTGCAACAACAGGTGCAGGGCAGGAGGCATCTTTGCATGCACCATGGACAGGGTATTTGCTTGCATGTACAACAGCGGAAGAAGCAGTGGTGCCACCTGCAGACACTGTTCCTGGACCCTGGGGTTCGGCCCACAAAGTCGGGTGCTTTGCTGCCATGTGCCTGATCATGCTGGTGGTGGCCAGGCTGCTAGTTTTGTCACCCCTGCTGATGCTGGCCTGGCAGGTGGTGCAAATGGCCTTTTTGGGATTATTGGCAGTCTTTAAAAAACAACCAGACTCAGGAAGACCTAACAGTTGTACTGGCAATATCCTTTGTATTGGTGTTACGGGGAACGTTTGCCTGCCTTCTGTCTGCTGCCACCACACTGCTTCTTCCTGCCTGTTGGGGTGCTCTGCCACCCTCCCCCTGTGTGCTGCTGTCCTCGCTCTGCATGTCATCCTGCTAGGTTGGGTCAGTTACTATATCATCCACCACCTCGTCTTCCACTTTCGCACCCTGGTCCTCCTCCTGACTTTCTGGCAATTGTGTCTCATCATCGTCCACCTCTTGTGACACTTTCCCACCGTCGCCTTCGTGTGACCGTGGCTGCTCAAATATTTGGGCATCGCTACACGCGATCTCCTCTTGCCCCGCTTCAAGTGGACCGGGCTAGAGGCCCGAATCTATAAATGGAGAAGTGAACAGCACTTCTGAGTGTCCAAGTGTGGGATCAGTTGTCTCCAGGCACTCGGCATGGTGGGAGGAAGGAGGATCAGGGTGAGGAATATGCAGTTGAGACTCACGGCTACTGAGACTTGACCGTGTGGAAGACAGGGTGGTGGTGATGTTGGTGACAATGTGACTGGAAGCATTATCCGTTATCCAACCAACAACCTTTTGACACTGCTCTGGGTTCCATAGTGGTGTGCTGCGGTCCCCTAGGAATTGGGACAGGAAGGTAGGGCAAGAAGATGTTGGTGTTTGTTGTGGCACAATTTCAACTTGCCCACGGCCTCGGCCTCTGCATGCACCATCACCATCACGTCCAGTTCCCCGTCCCTTGCTAGGCGCCTTGCCCATTTTAAATGGAGGACAATATCTTCCACGCTCACTACAAATGGCTGAATTTGGATAGAAGTTATATGTAATCCGTGTGACGGAGAAACCCCAGTTTTAAATACCTGCCCAGTAGGTAACTACACTGTGTTCCAAATTATTATGCAAATAATATTTTCTCAGATTTTCCAAAATTACCTATATGAATTGCAGTCATTGTAATTTTCCAGTCAAATAACTATTAGAGTACAATTGAAAGGTTTTTGTACAAACTGCCTATGATAACAGTATATTTAAAAAAAACTAAAAAACTCAAACTGCACTCAAAATGCATGTTCCAAATTATTATGCACAGCAGAGTTTTCAACCTTTTCATTTTAATAAAGAACAAAAAAATGGTCATTTTTGAAATTATAAGCATTAGCAGGTTATTACAAACTGAAATCAAACAGTTTTCAACTCAAAACTTTATTCTAGGTGATGTTATATTTGCACATAGGACCGCTTGTTCGAAAGGAGCTTCTGAACTCTCTCGTCCATTGAATTTGTCAGGTTTAGGATGGTTTCTGCTTCAATTGTTTTGCATGAGGACAGAATACCCTCCCAGAGCTGTTGCTTAGATGTGAACTGCCTCCCGCCATCATAGACACTCCTTTTGATGATGCTCCAGAGGTTCTCAATGGGGTTGAGGTCAGGGGAGCATGGGTGCCACACCATAAGTTTGTCCCCTTTTATGCCCATAGCAGCCAGAGATGCAGATGTGTTATGTGCTGCAATATTTTCTGAAAACGTATATGTGATCCGTGTGTCGGAGAAAACACAGTTTTTAATACCTGGCCTGTAGGTAACTATTTTGAATAGTAGACTGGTGTCAATTGCTTTACTTACACACTGAAACAAAATTTTAATTTATGCCAGAAATGGCAGTACTTTCTGCGCAATGATATGTGATCCGTGTGACGGACAACCCACAGTTTTAAATAGCTGGATTTTTAGCGCTGTAATATGGAAAGGACCTGGCTGTATTCTGCATTGCCAACAAACAAATTGCGCAGAACAACAGTGTTCTCTGGATTGCTTTTTAAGCAAATAATGAGGATTAAATCCCCAAAAAATTATTCCTGGCCCCTGAGACCTGGGCCTATTTCTAGAAATATCTAACAGCAGCAGCAGACAAAACTGGAATGTAGCCTCTTGTGCTATGTGCACTGCAGCCTGCTATATACCCTGCCTGCCTGCCTAGCACTGATATCTCTGCAGCTGGATTAGTCCTCAGAAGGATTGTTAGTTGAGATGGATATGTAGAGAATCTTGTAGAATACCTACACTTACTAATAAACAACCAAATCTCTCCCTAGCTCAGCAGCACCTCTCCCTACACTGCCTGATTGCGGAGTAGACTGTGACGAGCATGGCAGCACCAGGTCTGATATAGACCTGATGACGCTGGCCAGCCAATCACTGTAATGCCACAACCAACTTGGCTGCAGCAATACAGTGTGTGGCAGACAATCCCTGCATGGTGATTGGTGCTCTAAAGAGTGCTAAACATTCAGGGAGAGGACCCGAGCAACCGCCGAGCAACTCCAGAAATACTGGGCGAGCGCCGAGCATCTCAAGCAGTGAGATGCTCGGACGAGCACCAAGCAGCAGCGAGCATGCTTGCTCATCACTAATCCCTACTTGACGCTGTCAAATGCTTTGGGTATGTCTATGAAAACACTGCACTGCACCCATTTTCATTTGTGCGTAACTGTAAATTTAAGAATAGCAGTAGATTTATTTGGCCTAAAACCTGATTGATCATCATGTATTAAATCCGTGATGACTTTTTTCAGTTTATTAGCAAGTACTTTAGCCAATAACTTAACATCTATAGGTAATAGTGGTTTGTGAAGTATTAGTATTAGAATTAAGAGTTAACTGGACACGCCTGTGGGAAAACATTTCTTTAGTCAGGGACACTGTATGAAAGATCTAAAAGTTTTAGTACTAAAAGGTCACTTCAAAGACGACCAGGAAATAAAAATCTGGGAATTCAAATTGATAAAGAAGTTAAATTCATTGACAACAGGACTCAACCTAACACCTGAGTTTATGACTCACTACATGGAGTCAATGCACACTTATTATTATTAGGAGGCATCAACCCCTCCTCCTCATGAACAACATTTCTTAAATGTTGTGCCCCTTCTCTTATGAATTCATTTGTAATTTTGCCTGACGAAGGAATCTCTGTGCTCTGAAAGCTTGCACATACAGTACAGATCAAAAGTTTGGAAACACCTTCTCATTTAAAGATTTTTCTGTATTTTCATGACTATGAACCACTAGAAGTCTTCCTAGACCTGGCCATCCAGCCAAACTGAGCTATCGTGGGAGAAGAGCCTCGGTGAGAGAGGTAAAGAAGAACCCCAAGATCACTGTGGCTGAGCTCCAGAGATGCAGTAGGGAGATGGGAGAAAGTTCCACAACGTCAGCTATCACTGCAGCCCTCCACCAGTCGGGCCTTTATGGCAGAGTGGCCCGACGGAAGCCTCTCCCCAGTGCAAGGCATATGAAAGCCTGCATAGAGTTAGCTCAAAAACACATGAAGGACTCCCAGACTATGAGAAATAAGATTCTCTGGTCTGATGAGACAAAGATAGAACTTTTTGGTGATAATTCTAAGTAGTATGAATGGAGAAAACCAAGCACTGCTCTTCATCTGCCCAATGCAATCCCAACAGTGAAACATGGTGGTGGCAGCATCATGCTATGGGGGTGTTTTTCAGCAGCAGCAGGGACAGAATGACTGGTTGCAATTGAAGGAAACATGAATGCGGCCAAGTACAGAGATATCCTGGATGAAAACCTCTTCCAGAGTGCTTTGGACCTCAGACTTGGCCGAAGGTTCACCTTCCAACAAGACAATGACCCTAAGCATACAGCTAAAATAACAAAGGAGTGCTTTCAGAACAACTCTGTGACCATTCTTGACTGGTCCAGACAGAGCTCTGACCTAAACCTAATTGAGCATCTCTGGAAAGACTTGAAAATGGCTGTCCACCAAGTTCACCATCGAACCTGACGTAACTGGACAGGATCTGTAAGGAAGAATGGCAGAGGATCCCCAAATCCAGGTGTTAAAAACTTGTTACATCATTCCCAAGAAGACTCATGGCTATACTAGCTCAAAAGGGTGCTTCTACTCAATACTGAGCAAAGAGTCTGAATACTTATGATGATGTGATATTTCAGTTTTTCTTTTTAATAAATTTTCAAAAAATTCTACATTTCTGTTTTTTTTCAGTCAACATGGGGTGCAGAGTGTACTTTAATGAGAAAAAAAAGAACTTTTTAGAATTTACCAAAAGGCTGCAATGAAACAAAGAGTGAAAATTTTAAAGGGGTCTGAATACTTTCCGTACCCACTATATGTATGAGATAGCCGAGACCCGAAGAATACGCTGAGATTGGCAAAGAAATGGTTCAATGACAATAAAGTAGAGGTGCTGTATTGGCCCCCATAGTCCCCAGACCTCAACCCTATTGAAAATTTGTGGGTAGAGTTGAGACATTCTTGAATCTGATTGAGAGGATTCCCAGAAGGATTCAGGCAATGTTGAAAATCAAAGGTAGATTTAAAAATTACTAGCAAAATAATAAAAATTAAAATTTAGATTTTTAGGAGCAAAGCAACAACAATGCAGTGACATGACAATAATCTGCATAACTAGTCATATGCAGAATAGTTACAAGTCAAATTTATGTATGAGACAGCCAAGATGATTGTCTATAAAATGATGGTAGTCTCACGTTCTAAGGAGCAGTGGATGTTCAAAACCCTTTTACTCGTCAGTGTACGTATTGCATAAATCCCCAGTGGAATCCCAAGAGATACTTTTGTAAAATACAGACTGTTTCAAGGGAACTTTTATGCAAGAAGAAACAACTGAGAAACAAATTAGATGCATATCACTGGGATAAAGATATGGGCGGGTTGGAAATTACAGACCCCTGGATATATTACATTGCTTCTCAATTGCGATATTTTTATGGTTGGGCACAGAGAGATAGTATGGACAAATTAAGAGGGCGGATCTTACCAAAATCCATCTGGAGCTCACAGCTTAGTGTTTTAGAAACAGGATTACCATCTGGTGATAGGTTTAGATCCTTCTCCTTAGCTTTGATGTACAAAGTATGGGATAGGAGGAAAATTTTGTTAGGAGTCAAAGGTAATACCAAATTCACCCCAATCTGGAATACTACCCTTTTAACTGGATTATTTAAATTATACTGTAAGACTTCACACATTGGGAAAAAAGGGATCAGCAGACTTGAACAGTTGTTTCAGAATGATATATTTAAAAGCTTTGAACAATTTGAATTAGAGTTTGGACTATCCCACTAACTTTTCTAGAATTACCTACAATTAAGACATGCCTTAACCTCTCAAAATAAAATATCACCTATAATAATTTGTGATCACTCAGTTATTGACACTATCAGCTCCTCGGACTCTACTAGACAGCTACTTTCATGTATCTATAAACAACTATTGTTGATTCAGACTAAGACAAATACAATGGAGGTTAATTTTAAACTAAAAACATAGCTGTGAGATATTTCTTTAGAGTAATGGTGAAAAATTCTTGAACCAATCCTAATATTATCTCCTTGTGAATCTCAAAGACTAGTACTAATATATCTTGTCCACTGATTGTGTACAACCCTATGCCTCATTATCAAAATAGGTATCCGTCTGTGTGATAGCAAAAATGGTCACCTAATGATGAACATGATGTGGGAGAGCATTTTTATAGAAGCATTTTGGAGTGAAGTATTTAATTTTGTGGAGAGAGTAATTAGGATGAGTATGCAACAGGAGCCCAGAAAATGTATACTGGGTCTTTAGGAGGAAAATATAGATGCAGACTCTGCAATAGCGCTGGACATCTTGAGAATTCTTTCTCAGGCACATAAACTGCTGACATATTATTGGCTGGATTCGAACCCACCAACCTTATCAAAATTGAAAAATATATACAGTACAGACCAAAAGTTTGGACACACCTTCTCATTTAAAGATTTTTCTGTATTTTCATGACTATGAAAATTGTACATTCACACTGAAGGCATCAAAACTATAATTAACACAAGTGGAATTATATACTTAACAAAAAAGTGTGAAACAACTGAAAATATGTCTTATATTCTAGGTTCTTCAAAGTAGCCACCTCTTGCTTTGATGACTGCTTTGCACACTCTTGGCATTCTCTTGATGAGCTTCTAGAGGTAGTCACCGGAAATGGTTTTCACTACACAGGTGTGCACTTTCAGGTTTAATAAGTGGGATTTCTTGCCTTATAAATGGGGTTGGGACCATCAGTTGTGTTGTGCAGAAGTCAGATGGATACACAGCTGATAGTCCTACTGAATAGACTGTTAGAATTTGTATTATGGCAAGAAAAAAGCAGCTAAGTAAAGAAAAATCAGTGGCCATCATTACTTTAAGAAATGAAGGTCAGTCAGTCCGAAAAATTGGGAAAACTTTGAAAGTGTCCCCAAGTGCAGTTGCAAAAACCATCAAGCGCTACAAAGAAACTGGCTCACATGAGGACCGCCCCAGGAAAGGAAGACCAAGAGTAACCTCTGCTTCTGAGGATAAGTTTATCCAAGTCACCTGCCTCAGAAATCGCAGGTTAACAGCAGCTCAGATTAGAGACCAGGTCAATGCCACACAGAGTTCTAGCAGCAGACACATCTCTACATCAACTGTTAAGAGGAGACTTTGTGCAGCAGGCGTTCATGGTAAAATAGCTGCTAGGAAACCACTGCTAAGGACAGGCAACAAGCAGAAGAGACTTGTTTGGACTAAAGAACACAAGGAATGGACATTAGACCAGTGGAAATCCGTGCTTGGTCTGATGAGTCCAAATTTGAGATCTTTGGTTCCAACCACCGTGTCTTTGTGCAACGCAGAAAAGGTGAACGGATGGACTCTACATGCCTGGTTCCCACCGTGAAGCATGGAGGAGGAGGTGTGATGGTGTGGGGGTGCTTTGCTGGTGACACTGTTGGGGATTTATTCAAAATTGAAGGCATACTGAACCAGCATGGCTACCACAGCATCTTTTAGCGGCATGCTATTCCATTCGGTTTGCGTTTAGTTGGACCATCATTTATTTTTCAACAGGACAATGACCCCAAATACACCTCCAGGCTGTGTAAGGGCTATTTGACCAAGAGGGAGAGTGATGGGGTGCTACGCCAGATGACCTGGCCTCCACAGTCACCAGACCTGAACCCAATCGAGATGGTTTGGGGTGAGCTGGACCGCAGAGTGAAGGCAAAAGGGCACACAAGTGCTAAGCATCTCTGGGAACTCCTTCAAGATTGTTGGAAGACCATTTCTGGTGACTACCTCTTGAAGCTCATCAAGAGAATGCCAAGAGTGTGCAAAGCAGTCATCAAAGCAAATGGTGGCTACTTTGAAGAACCTAGAATATAAGACATATTTTCAGTTGTTTCACACTTTTTTGTTAAGTATATAATTCCACATGTGTTAATTCATAGTTTTGATGCCTTCAGTGTGAATGTACAATTTTCATAGTCATGAAAATACAGAAAAATCTTTAAATGAGAAGGTGTGTCCAAACTTTTGGTCTGTGCTGTATTTCTGGAGAGGAGAGTGTATCAGAAGAGAAATGCCATGTGTAAATATGAGTCAATATGGGAACCCTGGTTAGATACTCCTGATTTGCCTTCCTATATACTAATAAGTAATAGAGCGATCCTTTCTATTCTCCATCCACTTACAATTAGGCCTTGAGAAAAAAACAGAAAAATGAATAATTAAAATTAGAACTTTATTACAAAACAGTCAATGAGAATCACCTCTTGGTTTCATGGATGGATATTGTTTCTACTCAAAGGCTAGTGAATACCAATTCCTTTTGCTTTTTGTTGTTTTTCATTAATTGACATCAATATGCACAAATACTATGTTTGCCTTAAACTAATCTGTAACTATATCAATATCTTATGTTATAGTTTTCTCCTCCTGTTTGAAAAGAGAAAAATGAAAACTATTTGTAAAGTGGTTTTGTTTAATAAGAATAATCAGATTCAAAAAGAATCTTGTCCACTGTCTCCTCTGGCCCCATGTAATCCAAGATTAAAGGCTAACTGTTGGTCTCTTCCAATAAATGAACTGGAAAAAGTTGTTTTGGTGAAGTATGAATTATTATTTGTCACTCTGCTACACATGTACAACTGTCTTTATGTTTGTTTAAAGGTCTTGGAAGACAGAAACATTGCTGCTGTCTACATTTATAAATTTGAAACACTATATGTTGACTTATTAATAAACTTATAAACTTTCATCTCCACATTTGGATAGCCGTGGCTATTTGCACACCACTTTTAGAGTGAGTTAGTGAGTTTCATTCTATTAAATTGTCACTCATTTTTGTTCTGTTGATTATAATTAAGTTTTTAGACCTGCCAGTAAGTGAGACTAGTTGACTTAGAATGGTTGATAAATAATTTATGATACGTAAATTAAAGATTTGATTAGTATGAACCAACCCAACATTCCCATCAGAAACAATGTTCTCAATACAGAAATAATGCAAAACAAATAAATAACATATTTCCATTTTATAAATTGTATCAGCATTATTTCATTCTTTAGTAAGAAAGCTGCAAAAAGTGCAAATGTGAAATAGTTTATTTAAATTCTTGTGCGCACATTTCACATAAATCACATAGCTTAATCTGTGTATATTTAGCAAGAATAGCACAACCATCTTTGCTTAGATACATGTCTTAGTAGTACATTTCAATCTAGCCAAGATGAGCCAAAGTCACACAAACCACAACGCTTACAATGAACAGAAAATTACCAGAGGAGAAAAAAGTATGAACTACGGTAACTCAAGAAAAAAACATTTGTTGGCCGTTACTGGGGAGAGAAAGTGTTCATTCAAGACAAGATCACTGTGTGCGTGCTGACAGTTCCGAAGCTTAATGTGAGAGGACAGTAAGCCCTGTAGCTGCACCACAACTATGGACCAGCCAGGTTTCCTGGAGTTGTTTATCCCATCTAGAAGAAGAATCCTGCCTTCCATTCAAAAGTGACCGGATCCTGAAGCTCCAGGCTGGAACCCTGTGTGACGGCTGAACTGCTACATCAAGTAGTGAGGTGCTACTGCTGGGACTTTTGATCAAACTGTTAGGAAGCATATTAAAACCAGCATTCCTGGGACATGTGGTGCCGCACACAAGGCGTTATAAATGGACTAGCCATGGATTTTATTCTCATTGTGTTAAGTGCACCAATGTTTTCTGCAAGCGTGCTAACATCTGCGGCAACCGGGTCCCAACATTGGACTGTGTTGTTTCCATTGCTGCAGCCATTTGTAGTTCAAGTGATATTAGTTAGTAGTTTGCTTGTTTTTATTTTAAAGGGGAAGTGTCATTCCTAACATTTAGGTTTACTACAAAGCCCATCTAGTATCTGTATTTGTAGATTGTGTAATACTATTTGTTTTGCTGTTACTTGCTATTGCCCTTACAATATTCACCATTTATTCCCCTCTATAAATAAACCTGTTAAGTTTTCCAACCTCATCTCTTGTGAGTGTGAATGAAGCGTGGACAAGGGTTTCCCGAATCGACCCCTGGCAGAAGAAGACCCTCCTGCATCCTACTACAGGTCCCAGCAAAGTTCGGGTGGAAGCACGGCGCTATATTGAAGTGATAACTACTGGACACCCTGCCCACGGATGTGGCTTAAAGGGGTTTTTCATATAATAACCAATTAATTTTAAATTGCAATAAGTAAAGCTATTGTGTTTCAGTTTTACTGAAGCAAATAGAGATATTTAAAACTTTAGTAGCTGCTAAAGATGATCAAAGTGATTCAATGAGACTCAAATTTGAGTTGGGTTTCATAAAATTCACCGATCCTGGCGAGTTTGAATAATAACCGATTCAATATGCACAAAATGCCCCAAAATGGCCTCACCATTTTACCCTTGTAGTAGGTCACATTAGTTGCATACTTTGTTGACTTCAAAGTTATTTCTCCTTTCTCTCAGTCCTTCCCTCTCATTTCTCGCTCTTTCTATCTCTTTCTCTCTCTCTCTCTCACCCACTCCATCAGTATCTCTCGCCTCTCTCTTTCTCATTCCTTCCCTTCTTGTCTCCTCTCTCTCTCTCTCCCTATCTCACTTTCGCTCTTTGGCCCCCTGCTCTCTCTCTCCTTCTCTTCTACTCTCTCTCACGCTTCTTATCTATTTCCCTCTCTTCCTCCTTTCCTGCTGTTCTTATTCTCCCTGTTTCTCTCCCTCTCTTGTTCCCTATTTCTTTCCCTCCATTTCTCCATTTCTCTATCCCTTCGCTTTCTCTTCCTCCCTCGATACCATCCTCTCTATCACGCACAGCTCTCTCTCTCTGTCTCTCTTTCTCTTTGGAAACAGTAGCCACATCATTTCAGGACATTGGACAACCTGCAATTTGCAACAAATAATCATTTTTTTAAGAAAATATTCATCAAAGCTGGTGAATTCCAATTTCAAAATGTTCGATCACCTCAAGTGGCTACAGTCCTTCTATAAAACACTATTACCTCCTTTACACTTTTCTGACAAAATTTAACTTGTGTTACCTGTAGAGATGTACTAACTTAATCAACTAGGATTGAATTCTACTTGAATTTTAGAAAAATCCTTATTCTCCAGATCTGGGACATCAAAGGTGAGTGATTCCCAGCAGAGCACAGTTTTCCAACTCCAGAGCAACTTGGTAAGTCATTCTCATGTAGAGTGTAAGCTTTTTAGGTCAGTCAGTTCACTACTCTCCTGTAGAGTGTAAGCTCTTATGGTCAGCCGGGTCCTCTCTCTTGCCTGTAAATTCTTATTGTTAAAGGAGTCCTTTTTTTATCGCCTGTAAAGTACAAGTTCTTATGGTCTGAGAGGTTCTCTCTTTCTCTCTCCCATTTGTATTTTATGAGAAATTGCAGGTTGTTCAGTATTAAAATTTGCTGCAAATTTATTCGTCACAAATCAACTTTTTGGGGACAATTCAGCAAAGTTCATGAATTCGAGTTTCAAAAGATTCACTCATTTCTACTTTCAAGTTCTCCTGTGTACCTAAACAGCTGTTCCTGACCACAAATGGGGCATCACTGCATTCAGGAGAAATAGCGTAAAAAAATAATGTAGTCCATTTTTAACCATTCCTCTTTGTGAAAACAAAAATTTTAAAGCTAATGCATCATTTTAGTGGTAAAATGTATTTTTTTTATTTCCACGGGCCAATGTTATAAAATTCTGTGAAGCACATGTGGGTTCAAAATACTAACTATACCCCTAAATGAACTTGATTGGTGTAATTTCCAAAATCACTTTTGGGGCCATTGATTGTTGTTTTTTGGTGATTTGCCTTCATAGGTGCTCTGCTAATGCAAAATGGAATCACGCAATCTATTCCAGCCAATATTACACTCCAAAAGTCAAACAGCATTCCTTCCTATCCATGCTCCAAAAGCCCCATTCAATAATAAAAACAGGTATTCAGCCGCTTATGATTACATCACTGTGTTCAGAAAAAAATCCAAAACATATTGTGGGGTTCACTTTCTCATATTACTTCTTGTGAGAATGAAAAATTTGAGGTTAAAACAATGGCTCAGTCTTATAAAATTCGGTGAAGCACCTGTGGGTTGAAATGGTCATGATACCCCTAGATTTCTTATGGGGTTTAATTTCCAAAATGGGGTCACTTCAAGGGGTTTTTGCAGTTTTGGTACTGCAGGTACTCAGCAAATGTGACATGGCGTCCATAATTTGTTCCAAACAAATTTGCACTCCTTTTTTGAGCCCTGTCATGTTCTTAAACAGCAATTTTGACAACATATGTGATATTGCCACATTTATAATAAATTACAAAACAAATTATGGGGGTCAATCTGCTTCTTGTACTCTTGTGAAAAAATGTAATTTTTCATTTTTGCATCCCATTGTTATAAACTTTTCTGATGAACCTATGGGTCCAAAATAGTCACTATTCCCATAGATGAATTCCTTGAGTGGTATAGATTCCAAAATTAGGCTACCTGATTGGATTGTGTGCTGTTTTGACACCTCAGGGGCTTTGCAAATATTGCATTGTCATTTTATTCCAGTTAAAATTTCTCTCTAAAAATCAAATGGTCCTTCTTCTCTTCAAAGTCCTGCCACATACCAAAACAGTAGTTTTCAACCATGTATAGTAACAATAATCTTTATTTTTATATAGCGCTAACATATTCCACAGCGCTTTACATACATTATGGTTGCTGTCCCCATTGTGGCTCACAATCTAGATTCCCTAACAGTATGTCTTTGGAGTGTGGGAGGAAACCAGAGAACCTGGAAGAAACCCACACAAACACAGGGAGAACATACAAACTCTGTGCAGATGTTGTCCTTGGTGGGATTTGAACCCAGGACCCCAGCACTGCAAGGCTGCAGTGCTAACCACTGCGCTACCATGCCGCCCATTAGGGTGTTGCAACATTTGTGAGAAATTGCCTTATAAATTATATCATTCATTGTGGAAAAAGAAAAATTTGTGGCAAAAGCAATATTTTAATGGGGAAAAATATATATATTTTTATTCCAATTTATATTTTTTCTTTAAATAAAAGAACAGTGACAAAGTACATGCTGTTTTTTTTACTAAATGTCATGATATGTAGATGAGAAAAATAAGAGAGAGAGAACATGCAAGCTTTAATTTTATTCCTCTTGAAAGTGGGGGGTTGCAAGTGAAAGCATTTTACATATTATCATCTATGACAAGACAATTGTTGGCCTTTCAGTAAACAGACTGTTCCTGCTTCATCTTATTTTGCTTATTTGGCAGCCATGTCAAATAGTATGAGTATCCACATGATGGTGAAATCAACATATTGATTTCTGTACTCTTTAGTCTGGATATTTATTGCGTCTTTTTTACTAACCTAAAGGTTTTAGAACAGTTTGTTTTATAAACACTATTCTAAGTTGAGTCAGATTGTGCATCATTCAACTTTCATTTTGTTTGAGCAATAAAAGTTTACCTTAAGGCACATTTTTACCTTTGAACAACATTTTATAGTTTAAATATAGAATTAAATTACCTAAAAAGCACTTTTTTGTTTTAAAGTAACACATAGTGGAAAATGTACTTGTGAATTCAAACTAATTAGACAACAATTACATAGACAAAGCAGTCAGTAAATAACCTAAATTTGGCACAACAAAAATTTTAGTTCTGGTGCAACACTAAATATTCCCCATTGGAATACTTATGCTGTAATTATTCATTTTTATCACTTTGGGGCAATTTATTTATTTAGACCATTGCCAGCAGTTTATACCATTATAGTCTGCAATTATGTATAGAGCTGCATAAACAATTGCATAGGGTTAAGAGCTGAAATCTCACAGTATTCTATAGTGACTCAGTATCTGCAGAGAGGTTGTCTTACGTTGCTGTTGTCTGACAACCTGGGACCAGGGGCTCCTACCCTGTTCCTAAGACTATGGGCATCCTAGCTATCCCTTTTCCCCAGGTTACTTCTGCAGTCTTCTAGTTCCTCACTGTCATAGTAAACCCATGATAGTACCCATTCCCTTTTAAGAGGGACCTCCGGAACCTCAGGGCCAGGTTTATCAGGATGTGCCATATGAAAAGACTGGACTAACCTAACCGCATACACGTCAGATGATGGCACCCACATTCTCTCTTCAAGACCATAACCCTTTCAGTGTACCAGATACTGAATAGACCGGCAAACCAAGCAAGAATCAATGATCTTAGCAATCTGAAACTCCAAATTCCCATCAACCATGACTGGAGATGGAGGCAGTGGTGATGGTTCAGAGGACACAATGTATTATTTGAGCAACGACAAGTGACACACATATGAAACCTATAAGTAGGTGGCAAAGCAAGGCAAAATGCTACAGAATTGATGACGGACACAAACTTTTAAGGACCGATGAACCTAGGACCCAGTTTCCAAGAGGGAGCCTTCAATTTAATGTTCTTCGAGGACAACCATACCAAATCACCAACACACAGGTCCGGACCCACCACAGTTCAGCCACACTCTTATATTTGGACACCATCTTATTCATATTGGTAAGAACCCCTTTACAAACAAACATAATAGATGATGAAAATCGTTCTTCTTCAGATACTCCTGAGGAGTGATTCCTATTAAACGAGCTGAACTGAGGATGAAAACCGTAGGCCCCGAAGAACTGGGACATACTGGTAGACTCATGACAATGGTTATTTACTGCAAATTCAAAGAGAGGTTAATAAGTAACCCAGTCTTCCTGATTTTCAGACACAAAACACCTAAGATAAGTCTCAAGATTCTGGTTAATCCACTCAGTTTGCCCATTAGACTGTGGATAAAAAGCTGAGAAAAACGACAGATCCCCAACTGAGCGCAAAACTCTTTCCAAAACTTGGAAATAAATTGCAGCCCCCTGGTCAAAGACAATATCGATAGGGATCCATGTAATCTTACGATTTCCTTGATGAAAATTTGCGGCAAAGTCTTGGTCTTGGGGTAGGCGGATAATGCAATAAAATGAGAGATCTCGCTGCACCTGTCCACCACTACCAATATAACTGTATTACCTGCAGGTACTGGTAAATCAGTAGTGAATTCTACTGATAAATGAGTTCAAGGTCTACTGGGAATCACCAATGGTTTGAGAGACCCAGATAGACGAGTATGAGGTGTCTTAGAACATGCACACACTACAGGCAGCGACATACTCCTGAACATCCCCAGACCTGCAAAAACATCGGGTAAGGAGATCTGTGGTGGCTTTACTTCCAGAGTGTCCAGCTAAGACTGAATCATGATGTGTACTTATTATTTTAAGACATAGATTCACAGGTACGAGCAGTTTACCTAAAAGACAGGCAGCTGGGACGTCCCCCTGAGCCTCTATAACCTCTTTCTCAAGGACAGAACTTATAGCAGCAATAACTACTCCTTTCTTTAGTATAGGCATCGGTTCACAATTATCTCCTATTTCAGGAAAACAATGGGATAAGGCATCCACCTTAACATCTTTATCCCCCGGCCTATACGTCACGAAAAAGTTGAATCTGGCGAAGAATAGAGACCACCTTGTCTGCCTAGGCGTCAGACGCTTAGCAGATTCTAAATACAATAGATTTTTATGATCAGTGATTACCATGATTGGATGCACTGACTCTTCCAGAAAATGATAAAATGATGCCACTCTTCAAAAGCCCACTTAATTGTCAAGAGTTCCCTGTTACCGATGTCATAATTGTTCTCAGCTGATAATAGTTTCTTAGAAAAATATGCACACGAATACCAATAACTAGGAGACGCACACTGCGACCACACAGCCTCCACCCCACATCAGATGCATCAACTTCAAGAATAATTGGCTGAGTGATATCAGGCTGTATAAGGATTGGCACAGACGCAAAATATTTTTTCAAGGCAACAAAAGCCTCCCGAGACGGACTGATCCAACTGGAAAAGTCTGTCCCTTTTCTGGTCAAATCCGTCAAAAGTTTGGCCACCACTGAAAAACCTTTGATGAACTTTTGGTAGTAATTGGCAAAACCAAAGAACCTCTGTAAGGCTTTTAAAATGATCCCAATCCAGTACCACCCAGACTTTCGTCAGATCCATGCGAAAGCCAGTGGACGATAAAAAATAACCCAGAAAAGGGATCTCCTGAACCGAGAAAATGCTTTTCTCCGGTTTCACAAATAATTTATAGTCCCTGAGTATATGAAAGACCTGCCTAACCTGAGACTGATGAGACTTGAGGTCAGGTGAATAAATTAAAATGTTATCATGGTAGATCACAGCAAACCTGCCAGCCAGGTGACTAAAAATATCATTAAAAAAGTGTTGAAAGATGGCGGGAGCATTTGTCAACCCAAATGGCATAATGTCACGCCAGGTGTGGGAAAGACTAGTGCAACACAGTGGGAAAAGGGAAAGGGAGCCAAGACACTAGGGAAAGGGGGAAGTGGAGACCTCCTAGTCTGATCTGATGTCATCCTGTCTCAACTACCGTCCCTATATTGCCTCTTCAGCAATCGACGCACGCGTGCCTCGCCCCACTCTCCCTGGTGTATGGCTACAGCTAGGGATGGGAGGAGATGAGCACTAGTCAACCTCTGCTAAACTCTATAGACAACAAGGGTAGACAAAACAAGGGGAAAATGGCTTAGCTTTAGATGAACTCCAAATAAGCATACGGCCTCAAGCTCCAGAGAAGACAAAGTACTGATCCTGCTTAGCTTCACTAGTAGAAATGAGTATAACCCGCGACTCCCTCTCAGACACACCAGGCCAGAGAGCTAATTAGCAAGAGAGAGCCTAAATACAGCCTCTTATCTAGGAAGCTGTCTGCAATGCCAAACGTAGAGATCTCCTGCCACCCACTACAGGGCGACTGTCCGTCACCTCCGACACATCCGTGACACATTATAACGTTCTCATAGTGTCCCTCAGGGGTATTGAAGGCTGTCCTCCACTCATCGCCCTCCTTGATGCAAATGAGATTATAAGCCCCTCTGAGGACTAGTTTAGAAAAACATTTTTCTCCACAATCTGATTAAAAAGGTCCGGGATTAGAAGGAGAGGATATGTATACCAGACTGTGATCCAATTAAGTTAGTGAAAACCTAAGCAAGGGCGTAACACCCTGTATTTTTTCTTGACAAAGAAATACCCTGCAGCAACGTGAGATGAAGAAGATCTAATATTACCCTTTGCCAGACTTTCAGCGATATGGTCCTTCATAGCCTGCCTGTCTACACCAGACATGTTGTATAATCTGCTTTTTGGCAACTTAGCCACAGAAATAAGGTTAACGACTAGTGTTGAGCATTCCGATACTGAAATATTGGGTATAGACCGATATTCGCGGTATCGGAGTTCCGATACTGAGTTCCGATACTTTTAGAATATCGAATACCGGAATCGGAAGTTCCCATAATGCCTGGCTCTGCAGTGTCTCTGAAGGATGACAAGCTGGATGGCAGCGCTCAGCTTACTGTACTTGTCATTTAGTGTTAAAGGATTTATTAAAAAAAAAAAATAGTGTTTTCATGCACCATCTCTTTAAAAAAGCCGGCTGGCAATTCAGCATCGGTACCCGACAATTTAGAATAGAAAGAATAGAGCATCACACATAGATTAGATAGATAGAAACATGTCAGTCACACATATAATAAGTACAGCGATAGTGTTGATTACTGTACTTGTCATTTAGTGTTAAAATAAAGGATTTATTAAAAACCCATTATCTACCAATGTCCTTTTTTTGGGATGCCTAATTTTTTGCTTCTAGCAGCTAAGAGTTTGTAATTATGTCCAATTAGGTCCAAAAAAGCAAAAAATAAAAATTGCTGATTTGGCAAGTAATGGGTTAAAAAAAATTGGCGTGGGGTTCCCTGTAATTATAGTCTCTAGTGGAGGTTAAGCAGACGGCTTGGGCAGTTGTTTGAAGCCTGGGAAGTGGGTAATACCCACGGAGATTCCAAGGCTACTAATATCAGCCCCTAGCTGAATACCTAGCCTATACTAGCTATTAAAATGGGGGAACCCCCAAAAAAATGACGTGGGGTCCCCCCTATTTTAATAGCTAGCAAAGGCTAGGCAGACAGCTGGGGCTGATAATAATAGCCCAGGAAGGGTACCTTGAATATTGGCCCCCTCCCAGGCTAGAAACACCAGCCGTCAGCCGTCCCCAAAATGGCGCATCCATAGGATGCGCCAATTCTGGCACTTAGCCTCGCTCTTCCCACTGCCCTGTAGCGGTGGCAGTGGGGTAATAGGGCTGGGGTTGATGTCAGCTTATAATCCCAGCTGACATCAAGCCCAGGTTAGTAATGTAGAGGCGTCTATAAGACACCCCCATTACTAACCCCATAGTCAAAGTTAAAAAAATACACAAACACCCAGAATAAAGTCCTTTAATTGAAATAAACACACAATTCTTTATTGTTCTAAATTAAACCATAGTTACCATCACGCCCATTCCAGCTGAAGCCAATGTCTTCTGCAATAAAAGTAAAATAATAAAGCAACCTCATCCTTACCTTTCCATGGTTCCCATGACAGCTTCAGCTCTGCTACATTCACAAGACAGGCTGGATCGCAACCGAAAGCTGCAATCCAGCTTGCCATGCCGCAGACACCGTGAAGAGCAGGCATGCTTGCGCTCCTCAGTGTCTCGCTGTGACGGCGTAAAGATGAGCCGATGTCATGTCCAATGAACACAGCTCACCTCATGCACATCACTGACAGCGTGGGAGAATTCTCCTGCACTCAGCGCATCAGCAGGAGAATTCTCCCACGCTGGGATGGCATTGAGATGACAGGCTGGATCGCAGCTGAGCGCTGCCATCCAGCTTTTCATCCTTCAGAGACACTGCAGAGCGCAAGCATGCCTGCGCTCTGCAGTGTCTATGAAGGATGGAATGCTGGATGGCAGCGCTCAGCTGCGATTCAGCCTGTCATCTCAATGCCATCCCAGCGTGGGAGAATTCTCCTGCTCAAGCCCTGAGCGCAGGTGAATTCTCCCACGCTGTCAATGACATGCATGAGGTGAGCTGAGTTCATTGGACATGAGCTCACCTCATGCACGTCACTGACAGCGTGGGAGAATTCTACTGCGCATGCGGTGAGCGTGAGAGAATTCTCCTGCACATGGGTGAGCGTAGTAGAATTTTCCTACGCTGTCAGTGACGTGCATGAGATGATCTCACGTCCAATGCACTCAGCTCACCTCATGCACGTCATTGACAACGTGAGAGAATTCTCCCACGCTGGGATGGCATTGAGATGACAGGCTGCATCGCAGCTGAGCGCTGCCATCCAGCATGCCATCCTTCATAGACACTGCAGAGTGCAGGCATGCTTGCGCTCTGCATTGTCTCTGAAGGGTGAAAAGCTGGATGGCAGCGCTCAGCTGCGATCCAGCCTGTCATCTCAATGCCATCCCAGCGTGGGAGAATTCTCCTGCTGAAGTGCTGAGCGCAGGAGGATTCTCCCACGCTGTCAGTGACGTGCATGAGGTGAGCTGAGTTCATTGGACATGACCTCGGCTCATCTTTATGCCATCACAGCCAGACACTGAGGAGCGCAAGCATGCATGCGCTTCTCATTGTCTGCGGCATGGCAAGCTGGATGGCAGCTTTCGGCTGCGATCCAGCCTGTCATGTGAATGTAGCAGAGTTGAAGCTGTCAATGGAACCATGGAAAGGTAAGGATGAGGTTGCTTTATTATTTTACTTTTATTTCAGAAGACATTGGCTTCAGCTGGAATGGGCGTGATGGTAAGTATGGTTTAATTTAGATCAATAAAGAATTGTGTGTTTATTTCAATTAAAGGACATTATCAAAGGTGTTTGTGTTTTTTTTTAACTTTCACTATGGGGTTAGTAATGGGGGTGTCTTATAGACGCCTCTCCATTACTAACCTGGGCTTGATGTCAGCTGGCATTATAAGCTGATATCAACCCCAGCCCTATTACCCCACTGCTACTGCTACAGGGCAGTGGGAAGAGCGAGGCTAAGTGCCAGAATTGGCACATCCTATGGATGTGCCATTTCTGGGGCAGCTGATGGCTGGTGTTTCTAGCCTGGGAGGGGGCCAATATTCATGGCACCCTTCCTGGGCTATTAATATCAGCCCCCAGCTGTCTGCCTAGCCTTTGCTAGCTATTAAAATAGGGGGGACCTCACGTCATTTTTTTGGAGTCCCCCATTTTAATATCTAGTAAAGGCTAGGTATTCAGCTGGGGGCTGATATTAGTAGCCTGGGAAGCTCCGTGGGTATTACCTCCTTCCCAGGCTTCAAACATCTGCCCCAGCCATCTGCTTAACCTCCGCTAGAGACTAAAATTACGGGGAACCCCACGCCAATTTTTTTTTTAATATATCCTTTATTTTAACACTAAATGACAAGTACAGTAATCAACGCTATCACTGTACTTATTATATATATGACTGACATGTTTCTTTCTATCTAATCTATGTGTGATGCTCTATTCTTTCTTTTCTTAATTGTCGGGTACTGATGCTGAATTGCCGGCCGGCTTTTTTAAAAAGACGGTGCATGAAAACACTATTATTTTTTTTAATAAATCCTTTAACACTAAATGACAAGTACAGTAAGCAACACTGTCACTGTACTTCTGATATATGTGACTGACATGTTTCTATCTATCTAATCTATGTGTGATGCTCTATTCTTTCTTTTCTAAATTGTCGGGTACCGGTGTATGCCGCTGCTGAATTGCCGGCTTTTCATGTAATACATTCTACATTATTCTTAGTTGTTTTCCTTCATGTAGAATTAACCTACAAGGAAAGAAAGAGTTTATTTTCATTGCGATATTTGTGTCCCTTTGACTTGCATTGGTTTCCGGTATCGGAATCGGCGATATCCGATATTTTTTGGGTATCGGTCCGATCCAATCCGATCCGATATTTCCCTATATCGGAAGGTATCGCTCAACACTATTAACGACGCAATTATAAGGACAATGTTGATCAAGTTCCTGACAACCCTGTTCTGAAAGCACATCACCAAAGTCAGACAGGTATTCAGGCCTGGCTAGCCAGGTGCCCAAGCAGTGTTCCTGGCAATTCTCGATCTATTTAACCACCCACTGAGTGTGCTAATCTACCACAGGGTTGTGTAGCATAAGCCAGGGTAATCCTAGAACCACAGGAGAGGGCATGCCCTCTAACATATAACTGTCGTTAAGTTCAGAGTGCATGGCCCCTACCTGTAGATGCATCATCCAAACAACCTGAGTGAAATACCCCTGGCTCAAGGGTGCAGAGTCAATTGCAATAATGGTCAATGGTTTAGATAATACTTGTGGTTTGAGGTCCCTGGCCTCGATGAACCTGACGTCTATCAAATTTAACCCCGCCCCACTGTCCAGAAAGGATGAAATGACCACGTTCTCTTTGACAAAATGAATATCTGCTGGTAAAAAAAATTTAGATCTGCCAACAGAGGAGAATACTACATCCGGGTTGTCCACCACCGGACTCCTTATTTTTCCGGCAGCTGTTTATGGGGGGGTGGGGATATGGAAGCACACATACCCTCAAAATTACCCCTTCCACCATAGATAAAGCACACTTCCCCTTTACGCTGAACTACCATTACACCTACAGAAGGTGCCGCCCAACCCAACTGCATGGGCTCCATGGTAGACTCAGTCTTTGATGAAAACGGCGGTCAACCCGTATGGCCAGAGACATCACCACCTCCAGGGAGGCCAAGGACTCATGCAGGGCAAAAGCATCCTTTATCCTTACCAATAACCCTTAATTGAACTAGCTACGAAGTGCGGGGCCATTCAACTTAGTGTCTGTGGACCACCTCCGAAACTCAGAGCAATACTCATCTGTCGGCCGTTCTCCCTGCTGTAGCTGATGTAGTGTGAACGCAGCCAGGGTGACGCGGTCAGGGTCATTATGTATGTAACCTAATGCTTGAAAAAATTCCTCAACCATCCGTAGCGAGTCAGAGTCATCCAGAAGAGAAAAAGCCCAGGCTTGGCGGTCACCCTGGAGGATCAAAATTACGATACCCACCCATTGATCCTCAGTACCAGAGGAGTGAGTATAATTTACAGGGTTCTCTGAAGACAACAAACTTATCACATTCCCCAGAGAACCTATTAGGCATAGTGACCTTGTGCTCCACCAGGGGTTGTTTGAGAGTCACAGTCCCCAAACCAGACATGTTCTGTTGTTGCAAAACAGAAGAACAAATATCTGCCACCTCTAAACTGAGCTGCTGCAGTTCCCCAACCAAATCAGTAACAGGATCCATAATGGATCAAAAAATACTATGTGCCAGTGTAGGGGCTCCTACCCTGCCCCTAACCCTCGGGGCGCCCTATCTATCCCTGCTCCCCAGGTTACTTCAGATGGTGAAGATTCTGAGGCCATGTACCTTGCTGTTTTCCTGAATCAGCTCCTATCTGTCCCCTCACCCACCCAGGGAAGTGGGGAGGAATAGTGTATGTCAATACACCAACCAGACAAACAAGGAAGGACGTACAGGGATAAAATACCAAACACACAAAATATGCACTCACAGACAATTGAGAGAAACACCGACGAGATGAGGGTAAACAAAAATAGAAGAGGATGGGACTATGTACAGTACATAACCAACAGGATAGAACAACTCTCCTTAAACACCTCTACCGAACACCAAATCATCCACTCCTCACCATGCAGTGTAAAACTTAACACTAGCAATCCAGATTGCCAGAGCAGAGACTATATAGGAGAGGGGAGTGGCTGATACTGCACAGACAGATCTTCCAAGAAGAAAGCTACAGAGTCTCAAAGCTGAGCAGATTAACTCCTGTGCTGCTGAAAGAAACTAGCACCATTTAATAAGATAGAGAAGTGCTTCTACTCAATGCAAGAGTACGTAAACTCAGATGCTGCAGTCTTATGGCTCCTCTGTTGCGGTAAACCTGTGATAGGTTGCTCTGGTGAATTACAATCTAGAATGTGTAGTTTTTACATCAAGCACTATATACTAATGAGTAAATTGGAAGTGCTCAACTAAACTGTGAGATGCACTATGCGCATTATGCAAAAATGGAGTGACTGTCCCTTTCTGATTGCATTATATTGCATAGGAAGGAATTCCTAGCTGCAGACATGTCAAAAAGCAGCTGCATCAAAACTTGTCTCTTACATGTCTTACATACTTTACCGACAGTATGGAAGAGGCATGTGTGTAATTGAGTAATGCTACTATGTTTGCAAGCAGTGTATACAAGGACAGTATTACTTAACATTGCAAAGTTATTCTTTAGGAATAAGAATGCTATATGTAAATAAAAATCCAAGACGGCTCCGACAACAGAGTGACAAGTGTCTATTTTACATTTTATAATATAATTATACTGTGAATAATATTTCTTCTTTCTTATTACAAGATACATCACTATTTGCTAATGTTAATAATGTGTTTTTAATGTGTTTAACCCCTTATCGCAGCATAGATTGCAATACATAAAAGTTCCATGATTTCTAAGATCTACAGCAGTAACAGCTCAGCTGTGTTTGAAAGCCATGTACCTGTTGAAAACTATGATTCCCATAATTTAACCCCTTAGAACTCACTGTCAATCACAACAATAGCAGGTATGGAGGCAGAGGTATAAGGCTTGTTTTAGCTGCCCATTGCATTACCATGTCATTTACAGCTTAACAAAGACTCACAGGAATGCCGTACAGTAGGTATAACAGAGTAATTTTCCCATATATATATATATATACAGTAGGGGAAATAAGTATTTCATCCCTTACTGTTTATGTAAGTTTTCCCACTGATAAAGACATGAACAGTCTATAATTTTAAGGGTAGGTTAATTTTAACATTGAGAGAATATCCCCTCAAAAATCAAGAAAATCACATTGTATAAATTAGATAATTATTTTTGCATTTTGCAGTGAGAAACAAGTATTTGATCCCTCTGGCAAACAACACTTCATACTTGGTGGAAAAACACTTGTTGGCAACCACAGCAGTCAGACATTGTTAATAGCTGATGATGAGGGTTGCGCACATGTCAGTAGGAATTTTGGTTCACTTTTCTTTGCAGATCATCTCTAAATCATTAAGATTTTGAGGCTGTCGCTTGGTAACTCATAGCTTCAACTCCCTCCATAAGTTTTCTATGGGATTAAGGTCTGGAGACTGGCTAGGACATTCCATGACCTTAATGTGCTTCTTTTTAAGCCACTTCATTGTTGCCTTGGCTATATGTTTTATGTCATTGTCTTGCTGGAAGACCCATAATAGTAGAAGACGCAGCACTACTGGACCCAGGTGCACGAGTTGGGTCCAAAACCATGAAGGTATGCAGAGAAACCTCGGCACACCAATAGTAGTATTGATATTTTTATTTTTACGGTCCACAGCAATAAACGTTTCGGTCTATAAGACCTTCATCAGTATGCTGCAGGTGAAGAAAAACAAACAAGACATATCTTGTATATTTAACAGAAAAACAAGATTAAATGGAAAAGGTAGGTCACAGTGTCTCATAATAAGATGTCATATCATGTAATACAATGCAAATGTAAGTTCAGATAACCTACCCACTTGCTGGGAAATAGGGCAAGGAGTAGGAGGGCACAGTGTCCCATTGCTAGGATTCCTATGAGCGGAAAGCAAATGGTGGTTCTGTGGAAAATACTTTGAAGCTACTGGGTGGGAGTGTCAGGCTGGATTAGACATATCTTGAGGTTGACGTGCCCCCTGGGCCGTGTGTGCACGTGTGTGGGTTACCCGGAGTCGGGTCTCTGGAGGTTGTAGTCTCCGTGGCGGTGACCCGGTCCGTGGCTCAGGGTGCGAGGCAGACTGCTGAGGCTGGTATGATGTGCGCAGCAGAGGATGGGATAACTCCCAACGGGAGGAGTATAACCTCAGGGCAGTGAGTGTGGATGATGGAAGTGATGGTGCACGGGTGAAGCAGGAACGACTCAGAGTCTTTGCAGTGCAGTTCAGGGTCTTTACTGATGATGATAAGGAAGACCCTCCCGGGAGTACTGGCTAGCATAAGGGGCCTGGTCAGTTTGTGAACAAACAGGAGTTCCCCTGGCCAGGTGGAGTTGTAGGCCTCCCCGTCTATCTACACTCTTCCTGGCTATCTTGCTGTAAGCGAGTGGAAGTAGCCCACGTCCCTGAGTATACTGTGTGGTGCTCACCCGTATGGCTGGTGACTTGGACCCTCTGGTAGCTTCCGCTCCTCGATGGTGGTACCGGTCCCTTGTGTGTGACTGAGCCTCCGGGCTTCCTACGGCCAGAGGACCTGAAATCCCCTGCTGGCTGGTTTCTGCTGCTGGATATATAAGTCCTCACAGCCTCGGACTCCTGTGTCCGGTCGTAGTGTCTTCAGCCAGGATAAGCACTATCTGCTTCCAGTCCCTGGCACTCAGCTCCTGCTCCTACAGAGCTCCTAGCTGTTGCTTTCCCTGTGTCTGGAACTTCACTCCAGGCTCTAACTGAACTAACCCCGCTCCAGATCCAGTTTATATAGGGCAGGTTCCTCCCCTATCTGGGCTGGGACTGGAGGTGTTGCATGTTTAAGGGCTCCTGACCAGGATACCTCCCACTTGCTCTCAGACGTAATATTTCTATTACTGTGGTAACCAGACCCCTGGGGTGCCACATTCCCCCCTAGTGAAATTTAGTACTCCGGGACTAAACACATTTTTAAGAAAAACACAAATACAAGGGTATAAACAATAACAGGAAAAAGTACATTTTGTCTTGATGGTCACGGCATTTCCGTAACTGGGTGTCCATATCACCCAAGGTGAAGTTTTAGAACGGAATAGGGGACCTGTCCAAAGCAAACCCCAAACGTTGGCCCTGGGCGTGGCTGCAAGGCGAAGCTAATTTCTATGGACCACACGGGGCCACGCCAGACAGTTTTTTCTTCCGTGGTCGTCTTCGCAAGAGGCACCAAGTGCAACTATTTGCAATGTAGTTCCGGTTATCCAGCGTCCATAACCTGTCAGTCCAAATAAACCTGCAGGGTAACTAGAGAAACATAATCAATAAACAGGCAACAAAAACATAAACCATTTTCAGCATTGGCAATTTACAGGTTAATTCACATTATATTTTAGATTCTCCAGCGAGCGGGCATCTGTCCTCTAGTGCTCCTGGTGGACCTACGTAACCCACTATCTGGCTCTGCACTACAGGGTGTAGGAGGTGTTGTGGGTAGGCCTGGCAGCTTCCTGCGTACTCTTTGGCTTACTAGGGGCACGACAGACTCACTACTAGCAGAGGGTTGATTCTCCTGGGCTGCTTGTATGGATCCTTCTGCCTCCTGGGCTAGCTGCTCTCCCGACACTCCCTGTTCTTCTGTAGGCCCTCGAGGGGCAGGCTGGAGAAAGGTGAGGACGGGTACCACAACTGCGTTGTTGATTTGAGTCCAGGACCGGGGAAAGTCTCCGAGTATGGTACTGATCATTTCTTCCTTTCCCTCTGCGGGTTGAAGGATATCCTGGTCTTCTTCAGCACCTTGTAGCTGCTCGGGACACTTCTTCAGGTGGTCTCTGGAGACAGTGGCTGTGGTCTCTCCCCCATCCTTACTGATGACACATACTTTTGGGTTCTCATGGCTTCAGGGCAGTACGGTGTATGGGTCCTTCTCCCACTGGTCATCCAACTTGTGGAGCCATCTCTTCCTCTTCAAGACCTGCTCTCCAGGTGCCAGGGGAACAGCGGGAGCATATTGGTTATAAGTCCTCTCTTGCCTTCCTCTTGCTTGAGACAGACTTTGCTCCACGGTCTCCTGTACTTTCCGGTACTGCTGTTGCCGTTCCGTGTCCCAGTCTGCTTCTGGTGAGGTGTCCTCAGGTGTCAGGACTCCCATCTCCAGGTTTATTGGCAGCTTACCGGGTCTGGAGCGCATCAGGTAAGCCGGGGTGCAATTTGTAGCATTCACCTGGATATGGTTGTACAAGTCAATCAGGTCTGGCAGCTTCTCCGGCCACAGGCTGCGTTCTTCCAGGGGCAATGTCTTGAGGAGATCAATGACGATATTGTCCATTTTCTCACACAGCCCGTTGGTTTGGGGGTGGTAAGGCGTTGTCCTTATCTTCTTGCAGCCATACAAGTTGCAGAACTCCTGGAAGACCTCCGCTTCGAAGGCTGGACCTTGGTCAGTCAACACTTGCTCCGGATACCCGTGTGGACGGCAGAAGTGCTGCTGGAAGGCTCTAGCTACTGTTTGAGCCGTTAAGTCCTTGACAGGGACCACCACGTGGAACCGGGAGTAGTGGTCTACGATTGTGAGGGCGTAGACGTACCCGGACCTACTCGGAGCCAGCTTCACATGGTCCAGGGCTACCAGTTCTAGTGGTTGCTTCATGATCATGGGCTGCAGGGGGGTCTTCTGGCTGGCACGGTCCTTCCTCCTCAGGTTGCACGGGCCGCAGTCTCTGCATCATCTCTCAATGGCCCCTCTCATGTCTACCCAGAAGAACCGGTCATGCAACAGGAACTCCAGCTTCTTCCATCCGAAGTGCCCTGCTCCGTCGTGGTATGCCTCCAGGACCATAGCCGCGTCCCGTCTCGGGACCACTACCTGCCAGGTCAGCTCATGTGTCCAGGAGTTGACAGTTCTCCGGCACAGCTTCTCCTTGTAGAGAAACAGTTTACTCTTCTCCTTCCACTGCTGTTTGGTCTCCTCCGGGGCGTCTGGGTCAAGGTGGGCATCAGCCTGTGTCAGCATTTCCTTCACCAGACGGACTGCGGGGTCACTGTCTTGAGTCTCTGCCCAACTGTAGTGGGGTAAGGGATTGAACGTAGCCGAGTGTCTGTCCCTTACACGGTGGGAATACTGGGTAATCCCATGACGGTGGAACGCAGGGAGTTCAATCTCTTCCAGTTCCTCTGGATTCTCCCCTCCGTCCGGTAAGTTCGGCATCCTGGACAGGGCGTCTGCGTTGGCATTTGAGCGTCCCGCATGGTATTTGATGTTGAATTCATAGTTGGACAGGCGGGCCATCCATATGTGCTCCAGGGCACCAAGTTTTGCAGTGTCCAGATGTGTCAACGGGTTGTTGTCCGTGTACATGGTGAACTTGGAGGAGTCAAGGTAATGCTTGAAACGTTCCGTCACTACCCACACCACTGCCAGGAACTCTAGCTTGAATGAGCTATAATTCTCAGGGTTTCTCTCTGTGGGCCGTAGTTTTTCGGCTGGCATAAGCGATTAACCGTTCTCTCCCCTGCTGGATCAGGGACAATACGGCTCCTAGCCCGATGTGGCTCGCGTCCGTGTGGAGGATAAAGGGCTGGCTGTAGTCAGGGTACGCCAGGATTTCATCCCCCGTGAGGGCCATCTTCAGCTGGAGGAAGGACTCCTCTTCCAACTTTTCCCACCTGAAGGGTGGCTTCTTGTTTTTGGCCTTCCTGGATTTACCTATCAGGAGGTCCTGCATAGGAGCTGCCATTTTGGTGAAACCGGGAATGAATCTTCGGTAGTAGCCTACCAACCCGAGGAACTGCCGCACTTCCTTTATGTTGGAGGGTCTTGGCCAGTCCTTATTCACGGTGATCTTATCGGGGTCGGGAGCCACTCCGTCGGCACTCACCATGTGTCCCAGGTACTGTACCTTTGGTTTCAGCAGATGACACTTGGAGGGTTTCACCTTTAGGCCGTAGCTTGCCAGGGTGTCAAACACCTCTGCTAGGTGTTTCAGATGGTCCTCGTAGGTTTTGGAATAAACGATGACATCATCCAGGTATAACAGGACCGTCTCGAAATTCCGGTGTCCCAGACAGCATTCCATCAACCGCTGGAAGGTTCCTGGTGCGTTGCAGAGCCGAACGGCATACAGTTGAATTCGCTGAGACCCATCGGGGTGCTGAACGCAGTCTTCTCCTTGTCCGCCTCTGCTACAGGAACCTGCCAGTACCCGCTAGTAAGATCCAAAGTGGAGAAGAAGTTAGCAGATTTTAATGCAGCAAAAGATTCTTCTATCCTAGGTAACACATCTTTGTGTGTGATACGGTTGACCTTTCTGTAGTCTACGCACATTCTCATTGTGTTGTCCTTTTTTTTCACTAGAACTAGAGGAGCTGCTCAGGGGCTACAGCTGTCCCTGATTACCCCAGCCTCCTTCATGTCTTGCAACATCCCCTTTGCATGCTGATAGTGTGCAGGGGGTACAGGTCGGTATCTTTCCTTTATGGGTGGATGGTTTCCTGTGGGGATGTGATGCTCTACCCCCTTTACTCGCCCGAAGTCTAGCGGGTGTTTACTAAAGACTCTTTCGTACTCATGAACCACCCTGTAGACTCCCTGTTTTTGGTGTGAGGGATGGAGTTAGTACCCAAATGCAGCTGCTGACACCAGTCCTCCATTTGTTTCTTAGAGCCGTTACCTTCCTCTGGTTGAGATGGAGGCAAGGGTTCTACGGCCTTTACAGAATTTTGGGTTATGGTGAACAATTTGGCTAGCATGGCATACCGGGGCAGGTATACTTCTCTCTCCCCGATATTTATGATGCGGACGGGTACCCTCCCATGGCGTACATTGACCACCCCCCGTGCTGTCAAAATGGTGAGCCTACTGTCTGAGTAGACGGGTTCTACCATTGCTTGGTAGTCTCTACCTCTTAGACCAATAGCTGCCCGGCACCAGATCATCATCTCACTATTTGGGGGCATGGCGATAGGGAACGGGTCACTCATCCTAACGCTACCAATCTCACCACCCGACAGTTCTACCTGTTGCCGTTTCATCAGTGCCCGGATCTCCTTTTGTAGGACCCGCTGCTGGCTGGAGCTGGCGTTCATGGCAGCCTGCTGTAAAATGGCAATTACTTCTGAAAGGCAATTCTCAATAACGTTAGTACCCAAGGTTATTTTAGGGTGACTTTCACGACGATCAATGTCCACAATAATCAGTCCTTGTGCCGCCAGTTTGACCTTACCGATTTTAATGGTCACCTCTTTGAATCCCACCTGCGGCACGGGCTGACCATTGCTGGCGATGATACTCAGGTCGTCATCTGGGTAGCGGGTTATGTCCGAGTCATTCCAGTACCGCTTAAAGAGCACATAAGGGATGGTAGTTACCTGTGACCCGGTGTCTAGTAGGGAACTCATAGGAGTGCCATCCAGTACCACAGGCAAGACTGGACGTCCCCCTATGTATTTATCACGCCAGTTCAATGGGCCTGATGATCTTATGCCTGGGGATTGTCCCTCTGCCCCAGGTTGTGCCCGTTTAAATGACAGTACCTTGCCATATGTCCGAGTTGATTGCAGCGGCGGCAGATGGGTTGTCCGTCCTCGTATCTTTCGCTGGGTCTTCCTCTGAACGATGGGATCCTGATCTGTCGGCGCCATGGGACGTCCTCCGGACTGGTGGCCAGCTTTATCCTTCCGGGAGAAGATACCTGAAATGACTGCACAGTCCTGGTTAATGCGGCAACGCTTTTGGTCAGTTCTTGGACCTGATGGTGCAGGTCTGCAGCCGGGTCTTTATCCAAAGCCTGTGCACCAGCTCCCACAGGCTCTGCAGACAAGGGCGCCGCCTCCTGGTGATAGGTAATAGCAGGGTACCTGTGGGTTACAGCGCTACCCGTTGCCGATTCTCGGAGCACCCGGATGGCCCTGTCTTTGAACTTTGCAAAGTCTAACCCAGGGTTCTGCAAGGCCATTGCACATTACTGGGTTCGGTGGGCGTTGGACAGCAGACCCTCAATGAATTGCTCAGTCAACAGTTCATCTGCATTCCGCACACTGTCAGGGTCTGCCTGTTTAATGGCTCCCAGGGCCTCTTGCAAGCTCAAAGCATAGTCTCTTATACTGTCTTGGACCCGCTGCTTGCACCCATAAAATCTCATTTTGATCTCGGCTGAGGTGCGGGTATCAAAAGTGTCCTTCAGACGGGCTAAGATCTCCTTCACAGTCTCCTTGTCCCTGACTGACCAGGACTTTACTTCGCGTTGGGCTGCACCGGTTAGCTGGCCTATCAATATGCTAACTTTCTGGCCCTCCGTCAGGGGGTATACCTTAAATAGGCTGTACAGTCTCTCTTTAAAGTTGCTTAGGGTATGCGACTCCCCTGAGTATTGGGGCAGCCAGGCCGCTCCAGGAATGTAAGGCATTGTAAATGGCATTACTGCGGCAGCGGCCGCACTGGCGGTGTGGAGCTCCCTCCATTCCTGGTATCTTTCGCCCCCCTAGTTAACTGTGGCCTACCTTTTGTTGCTTCTTCTCCGTAGGCCGCTGCTCCGCAGGCGATCGTCGGGGTGGAGGACCTTGCGTCGCATCCTGGTGACGTCAGCGTCGCTCTCTCTCCTTCCAGGACCTTGCGCAGCATCAGTGCGTATGGCGGGGCTTCAGGTCTCGCGCGGTTTGGACGTCCACACCCCTTTTCTTCCCACGTGGCGTTCTGAATATGGTTTTCTGATGGCGGAAAAACGGCTGAAGACGGCGGGAAACGACTGAAGATAGCGGGAGACGACCGAAGATGGCGGGAGATGACTGAAGATGGCAAGAAACTTCACTCAGGTAAGTGCAAAGTCTTTTTCAGGCACGATATACCCATTTGTGGTGGGTTGGTCACAATCCAGCCGACTACACCAAATGGTTGACGCGCCCCCAGGGCTGTGTGTGCACGTGTGTGGGTTACCCGGAGCCGGGTCTCTGGGGGTTGTTGTCTCTGAGGCGGTGACCCGGTCCGTGGCTCAGGGTGGTCAGACCAGTGGCCGTCTTTTATAGGGTTTTTATAATTTAATGTCCGACTACGCCACCCATGGATTGCGGTCAGGGTGTACCGCCGCTGCGAGGCAGACTGCTTAGGCTGGTGTGGTGTGCTCAGCAGAGGAGTATAGCCTCAGGGCAGTGAGTGTGGATGATGGGAGTGATGGTGCATGGGTGAAGCAGGAACGACTCAGAGTCTTTGCAGTGCAGTTCAGGGTCTTTACTGATGATGATAAGGCAGACCCTCCCTGGAGTACTGGCTAGCATAAGGGGCCTGGTCAGTTTGTGAACAAACAGGAGTCCCCCTGGCCAGGTGGAGTTGTAGGCCTCCCCGTCTATCTGCACTCTTCCTGGCTACCTTGCTGTAAGCGAGTGGAAGTAGCCCACGTCCCTGAGTATACCGTGTGGTGCTCACCCGTATGGCTGGTGACTTGGACCCTCTGGTAGCTTCCGCTCCTCGATGGCAGTACCGGTCCCTTGTGTGTAACTGAGCCTCCGGGCTTCCTATGGCCAGAGGACCTGAAATCCCCTGCCGGCAGATTTCTGCTGCTGGATATATAAGTCCTCACAGCCTCGGACTCCTGTGTCCGGTCGTAGTGTCTTCAGTCAGGACGAGCAATATCTGCTTACAGTCCCTGGCACTCAGCTCCTGCTCCTACAGAGCTCCTAGCTGTTGCTTTCCCTGTGTTTGGAACTTCACTCTAGGCTCTAACTGAACTAACCCCGCCCCAGATCCAGTTTATATAGGGCAGGTTCCTCCCCTATCTGGGTTGGGACAGGAGGTGTTGTGGTAGTATATGTACTGTGGGGGGGCGGGACAACCAGTGGCTCATGGCCAATGTGAGGTCCTCTGAGCGTCATGGTGAGCGCTCATATCTGGTGACGTCACAGGAAGTGACGTGGAATAACTAGGATGAGCGAGTGCCCGCGTCTGATTGGTCCGAGTGCGCGCATGCGCATATGCGTGCATGTCACCTGGCGTCATAGTGCGTTTCAGGAGACAGGAAGTAGCGTCCAAGGGCAGTAAAGTGCGTTTCGCTGCGACAGTGCATTACACTGTGCAGGAGGGATATGAGGAGGGCACAGATGGGGACGGGAGCAATCCTTAATGATTCATTTGGAACATAAGGAAATGAAAATTAGCATAAGGTGAAGCCCACAGTATAATATACAATATAATCTGCATAAACTTGCCTATGTAAAGTATCCACTTATATCTCAGTAATCAGACACAATATTTTACAGGATGGCAACACAAGTCCATGTTTACTCCAAATCCTGTTAGGAGTAGTATTATAGGTTGGTACTGAATAGTGATGATAGAGGGCTCCAGAGGCTCACATAAATGAGTGGAAGTCATAGTCTCTATTGAGCCCCCTTGGGGACAGGGATTGTAATTCATGAATCCAGTATGCTTCTCTCTGTTTAAGCATACGGGTGCGATCACTACCGCGACGTAGTGGCTGGATCTGCTCAATCACTTGAAAGCTTTATTGAGCAATATTGTGTCCTGCGGCAATAAAGTGTTGGGGAATGGGTAGAAGTAAATTCTTGCACCTAATTGTGGATTTGGGTTTAGATATGCTGTCTTTGATGGGCTATGATGTCTCCCCCACGTAGATAAAGCCACAAGGGCACTTAATGAGATACATAACGTAATTTGTGTCACATGTGAGAAAGTCTTTTATGGCATATTTTCTACCTGTTTGGGGATGGTGGATGGTGTCACCTTTGAGGTTATTGTGACATTGATGACATTGAAGGCATGGAAAGGTGCTTTTTTTGGGGTTTGTAGGAAACTCTGATGGGGCCCTGATTTAGTCAACCCTATGTCTGCACGGACTAATGAGTCCTTGAGGTTTGGTGCTCTTTTGAAGCTTGGTAAAAAAAGGTTGGTGGGAAGCAGTTATAGTTGGGTAACCTGTCTGGAGGAAGTTCTAATGCTTTCTAGTGTTGAGCGAACATGCTCGACACTGCTCGGTACTCGTTCGAGCATCACGCTACTCGGGATGTTCGGCGAGCACCGAGCATTTCCGGGTTACTCGGGTGGGAGCTCGGGTCTCAGCCCTGCATGTTTGGCACTCTTTACAGAGCCAATGAAAATACAGGGATTGCCAGCCAGTCACTGTAATGCCACAGCCATGTTGGTTGTGGGCATTACATTGATTGGCAGGCTGCACAGCGTCACCTCGAGTATTTAAAACCGGGCGCCGCCATCTTGGACACAGATGGCTGGGATCAGACAGTGTAGGGACAGCGCTGCTGATTTAGGGAGAGATATATACTGCAAAATAGTTAGTGTAGGGTCTGTAAAGGCTGCCAGAACAAACAAACAGTCCTTCTCAGGACTAATATCCATCCCAGATATCAGTCAGGCAGGCAGGCAGGCTGTATAGGAGACGCAGTGGTTATACCAGCAAATGCTGCATTACAGTCCTGTGTGCTCCTGTTGCTGAAATTGCTGGACTTAGCTCCAGGTCTCGGGGGCCAGGAAAAATCCATTTTTTTTCATCTAAGTCCTCTTTTTTTTTCCTTCTTCACACTGTACAAATACCCGTCTTATTAACATTTTGGTGTCCCCCCCAAAAAAAAACAAAAGTGTGTCTCTGATTTTTTAGACACAAATATGTCTGTTGAAAATAGTCTGGTGTAGGCCAAAGAGACAGAAGTGTGGTTTTGCTGTTCCACGGTAAAAAATCTCTATTATCCTGCTTTTGGCATTTTTTGCCTTAAAAAAAACTAATAATGTCTCCCTGATTTTTCAGACAAAAATATATCTGTTGAAAATAGTCTGGTGTAGGCCAGAGAGACAGAAGTGTGGTTTTGCTGTTCCACGTTAAAAAATCTCTATTATCCTGCTTTTGGCATTTTTTGCCGTAAAAAAAACTAATAATGTCTCCCTGATTTTTCAGACACAAATATATCTGTTGAAAATAGTCTGGTGTAGGCCAGAGAGAAAGAAGTGTGGTTTTGCTGTTCCACGTTAAAAAATCTCTATTATCCTGCTTTTGGCATTTTTTGCCATAAAAAAAAACCTAATATTGTCTCCCTGATTTTTCAGACACAAATATATCTGTTGAAAATAGTCTGGTGTAGGCCAGAGAGACAGAAGTGTGGTTTTGCTGTTCCACGCTAAAAAATCTCTATTATCCTGCTTTTGGCATTTTTTTCTGTAAAAAAAAAACTAATATTGTCTCCCTGATTTTTCAGACACAAATATATCTGTTGAAAATAGTCAGGTGTAGGGCAGAGAGACAGAAGTGTGGTTTTGCTGTTCCAAGGTAAAAAATCTCTATTATCCTGCTTTTGGCATTTTTTGCCATAGAAAAAAAAACTAATAGTGTCTCCCTGATTTTTCAGACACAAATATATCTGTTGAAAATAGTCTGGTGTAGGCCAGAGAGACAGAAGTGTGGTTTTGCTGTTCCACTGTAAAAAATCTCTATTATCCTGCTTTTGGCATTTTTTGCCGTTAAAAAAAAACGAATAATGTCTCTCTGATTTTTCAGACACAAATATATCTGTTGAAAATAGTCTGGTGTAGGCCAGAGAGACAGAAGTGTGGTTTTGCTGTTCCACTCTAAAAAATCTTTATTATCCTGCTTTTGGAATTTTTTGCCGTAAAAAAAACTAATACTGTCCCCCTGAATTTTCAGACACAAATAAATCTGTTGAAAATAGTCTGGTGCAGGCTAGAGAGACAGAAGTGTGGTTTTGCAGTTTCACGGTTCAAACCTCTGTATTATCCACTTTTGGGCCATTTGTATCTAAAAATAAACAGTTTGAGTGTGTCGCTCACTGTTCAGCCGCAAATATATATATTTAAAAAATTCTGGTATACACCAGAAAATTATAACTGTGGTTTTGCTGTTCCGTGGTAAAAAAAATCTCTATTATCCTGCTTTTGGCATTTTTGCCGTAAAAAATAAATAATAGTGTCTCCCTGATTTTTCAGACACAAATGTATCTGTTGAAAATAGTCTGGTGTAGGCCAGAGAGACAGAAGTGGGGTTTTGCTGTTCCATGCTAAAAAATCTCTATTATCCTGCTTTTCGCATTTTTTGCCATAAAAGAAATCTAATAGTGTCTCCCTGATTTTTCAGACACAAATATATCTGTTGAAAATAGTCTGAAGAAGGCCAGAGAGACAGAAGTGTGGTTTTGCTGTTCCACGGTAAAAAATCTCTATTATCCTGCTTTTGGCATTTTTTGCCGTAAAAAAAAAACTAATAATGTCTCCCTGATTTTTCAGTCACAAATATATCTGTTGAAAATAGTCTGGTGTAGGCCAGAGATACAAAAGTGTGGTTTTGCTGTTTCACGCTAAAAAATCTCTATTATCCTGCTTTTGGCATTTTTTGCTGTAAAAAAAAAACTAATATTGTCTCCCTGATTTTTCAGACACAAATATATCTGTTGAAAATAGTCTGGTGTAGGCCAGAGAGACAGAAGTGTGGTTTTGCAGTTCCACGGTTCAAACCTCTGTATTATCCACTTTTGAGCCATTTGTATTTAAAAAAAAAACTGTTTGAGTGTGTCGCTCACTGCTCAGCGGCAAATATATATATTTAAAAAACTCTGGTATACACCAGTAAATTATAACTGTGGTTTTGTTGTTCCACGGTAAAAAATCACTATTATCCTGCTTTTGGCATTTTTGCCGTAAAAATAAATAATAGTGTCTCCCTGATTTTTCAGACACAAATGTATCTGTTGAAAATAGTCTGGTGTAGGCCAGAGAGACAGAAGTGTGGTTTTGCTGTTTCAGCCTAAAAAATCTCTATTATCCTGCTTTTGGCATTTTTTGCCGTAAAAAAAAAACTGATATTGTCTCCCTGATTTTTCAGACACAAATATATCTGTTGAAAATAGTCTGGTGTAGGCCAGAGAGACAGAAGTGTGGTTTGTTTTTCCACGCTAAATAATCTCTATTATTCTGCTTTTGGCATTTTTTGCCGTAAAAAAAAATAATAGTGTCTCCTGATTTTTCAGACACAAATATATCCGTTGAAAATAGTCTGGTGTAGGCCAAAGAGACAGAAGTGTGGTTTTGCTGTTCCTCGCTAAAAAATCTCTAGTATCCTGCTTTTGGCATTTTTTGCCGTAAAAAAACTAATATTGTCTCCCTGATTTTTCAGACACAAATAAATCTGTTGAAAATAGTCTGGTGCAGGCTAGAGAGACAGAAGTGTGGTTTTGCAGTTCCACGGTTCAAACCTCTGTATTATCCACTTTTGGGCCATTTGTATCTAAAAATAAACAGTTTGAGTGTGTCGCTCACTGTTCAGCCGCAAATATATATATTTAAAAAATGCTGGTATACACCAGAAAATTATAACTGTGGTTTTGCTGTTCCGCGGTAAAAATATCTCTATTATCCTGCTTTTGGCATTTTTGCCGTAAAAAATAAATAATAGTGTCTCCCTGATTTTTCAGACACAAATGTATCTGTTGAAAATAGTCTGGTGTAGGCCAGAGAGACAGAAGTGTGGTTTTGCTGTTCCACGCTAAAAAATCTCTAGTATCCTGCTTGTGGCTTTTTTTTGCTGTGAAAAAAAACTAATATTGTGTCCCTGATTTTTCAGACACAAATATATCTGTTGAAAATAGTCTGGTGTAGGCCAGAGAGACAGAAGTGTGGTTTTGCTGTTCCACGCTAAAAAATCTCTATTATCCTGCTTTTGGCATTTTTTGCTGTAAAAAAAAACTAATATTGTATCCCTGATTTTTCAGACACAAATATATTTGTTGAAATAGTCTGGTGTAGGCCAGAGAGATAGAAGTGTGATTTTGCTGTTCCACGCTGAAAAATCTCTATTATCCTGCTTTTCGCTTTTTTTGCCGCAAAAAAATTCTAATAGCGTCTCCATGATTTTTCAGACACAAATATATCTGTTGAAAATAGTCTGATGTAGTCCAGAGAGACAGAAGTGTGGTTTTGCTGTTCCATGGTAAAAAAATCTCTATTATCCTGCTTTTGGCATTTTTTGCTGTAGAAAAAAAACTAATAGTGTCTCCCTGATTTTTCAGACACAAATATATCTGTTGAAAATAGTCTGGTGTAGGCCAGTGAGACAGAAGTGTTGTTTTGCTGTTCCACTGTAAAAAATCTCTATTATCCTGCTTTTGGCATTTTTTGCCGTAAAAAAAAAGCGAATAATGTCTCTCTGATTTTTCAGACACAAATATATCTGTTGAAAATAGTCTGGTGTAGGCCAGAGATACAGAAGTGTGGTTTTGCTGTTCCACTCTAAAAAATCTCTATTATCCTGCTTTTGCCATTTTTTGCCGTAAAAAAAACTAATATTGTCTCCCTGATTTTTCAGACACAAATAAATCTATTGAAAATAGTCTGTTGCAGGCTAGAGAGACAGATGTGTGGTTTTGCAGTTCCACGGTTCAAACCTCTGTATTATCCAATTTTAGGCCATTTGTATCTAAAAAAAACATTTTGAGTGTGTCGCTCACTGTTCAGCCGAAAATATATATGTTTAAAAAATTCTGGTATACACCAGTAAATTATAACTGTGGTTTTGCTGTTCCACGGTAAAAAAAATCTCTATTATCCTGCTTTTGGCATTTTTGCCGTAAAAAATAAATAATAGTGTCTCCCTGATTTTTCAGACACAAATGTATCTGTTGAAAATAGTCTGGTGTAGGCCAGAGAGACAGAAGTGTGGTTTTGCTGTTCCATGCTAAAAAATCTCTATTATCCTGCTTTTCGCATTTTTTGCCATAAAAGAAATCTAATAGTGTCTCCCTGATTTTTCAGACACAAATATATCTGTTGAAAATAGTCTGAAGAAGGCCAGAGAGACAGAAGTGTGGTTTTGCTGTTCCACGGTAAAAAATCTCTATTATCCTGCTTTTGGCATTTTTTAACGTAAAAAAAAACTAATAATGTCTCCCTGATTTTTCAGTCACAAATATATCTGTTGAAAATAGTCTGGTGTAGGCCAGAGATACAGAAGTGTGGTTTTGCTGTTTCACGCTAAAAAATCTCTATTATCCTGCTTTTGGCATTTTTTGCTGTTAAAAAAAAACTAATTTTGTATCCCTGATTTTTCAGACACAAATATATCTGTTGAAAATTGTCTGGTGTAGGCCAGAGAGACAGAAGTGTGGTTTGTTTTTCCACGCTAAATAATCTCTATTATTCTGCTTTTGGCATTTTTTGCCGTAAAAAAAAATAATGGTATCTCCCTGATTTTTCAGACACAAATATATCTGTTGAAAATAGTCTGGTGTAGGCCAGAGAGAAAGAAGTATGGTTTTGCTGATCCACGCTAAAAAATCTCTATTATCCTGCATTTGGCATTTTTTGCTGTAAAAAAGAACTAATATTGTATCCCTGATTTTTCAGACACAAATATATCTGTTGAAAATAGTCTGGTGTAGTTCAGAGAGATAGAAGTGTGGTTTTGCTGTTCCACGCTGAAAAATCTCTATTATCCTGCTTTTCACTTTTTTTGCCGCAAAAAAAATTCTAATAGCGTCTCCCTGATTTTTCAGACACAAATATGTCTGTTGAAAATAGTCTGGTGTAGGCCAGAGAGACAGAAGTGTGGTTTTGCTGTTCTAGGCTAAAAAATCTCTATTATCCTGCTTTTGGCATTTTTTGCTGTAAAAAAAACCTAACATTGTATCCCTGATTTTTCAGACACAAATATATCTGTTGAAAATAGTCTGGTTTAGGCCAGAGAGATAGAAGTGTGGTTTTGCTGTTCCACGCTGAAAAATCTCTATTATCCTGCTTTTCGCTTTTTTTGCCGTAAAAAAATTCTAATAGCGTCTCCCTGATTTTTCAGACACAAATATATCTGTTGAAAATAGTCTGATGTAGGCCAGAGAGACAGAAGTGTGATTTTGCTGTTCCATGGTAAAAAAATCTCTATTATCCTGCTTTTGGCATTTTTTGCCGTAGAAAAAAAACTAATAGTGTCTCCCTGATTTTTCAGACACAAATATATCTGTTGAAAATAGTCTGGTGTAGGCCAGAGAGACAGAAGTGTGGTTTTGCTGTTCCACGCTAAAAAATCTCTATTATCCTGCTTTTGGCATTTTTTGCCATAAAAAAAAAAACTAATAATGTCTCCCTGATTTTTCAGTCACAAATATATCTGTTGAAAATAGTCTGGTGTAGGCCATAGATGTTAGAACCTTGCCCTTAGGTTTTTTCCTTTGCTGGTCACATGACCTTGTTGGCCTATTTAATCCTGCTCCACCCTTCTGGCTTTGCTGGACTTCATTGTATTTCTACTTTCTAGCTAGCCTGTGCTCTGTGTCTTGCTCTGTTAGTTTGCTTGGTCTACGGACCTCTATGTTCTATATATTTTGTTTGTTCGTCTGTCTGCTACTATTTCTGTTAGGAGGTGTCCCATATTCCTCCCAGTCCTTAGTACTTGTAGGGATTCCTTCCTCACATCTATAGGTCTCCATACAGACTAGCTTAGGACTTTAGCAGGTCTGATCGCAGGATCAGGTCCCCTGTTACATCGTAGGGATTAAGCTGAGTTCTATCGTAGGGACAGATCTCCTCTCTTTCCTTAGCTCTGGTAGCGGAACATAACAGTAAGTCCAGCCTGCAAATTCTCTAAGGAAAGATTTTTCTGTTCCATCATGGTGTCGGTTCAGGATTTGGTTCATCGCCTGCAGGGACTCTCTCTGGAGGTGGCCGAGCTCCGTCAGCACGTGAGTAACTGTCCTGGAGCACATTTCTTGGAGCCTAAGGTATGTTTGCCGGATTTATTTTTTGGTGAACACCGGGAATTTTTTTCATTTAAAAATGCTTGCTTATTGTATTTTCGTTTGAGACCTAAGTCCTCTGGGGATGAATCCCAGCGCGTAGGGTTCATAATGTCACTTTTGCGCAAAGAGCCTCAGGAGTGGGCCTTTTCTTTGCAACCTAGTGATACATGCTTCAGATCAGTGGATAGTTTTTTTTCTGCTTTGGGACTATTATATGATGATCCTGATCGTGTCGCATCAGCTGAGACTGAGTTGAGACGTTTAAAACAAGGATCAGGTAATGTAGAAAAATATTGTACTCATTTCCGTCGTTGGTCTACTCAAACAGGGTGGAACGATTCTGCTCTGAAAAGTCTATTTCTTTCTGGGCTCAGTGAAAGGGTTAAAGACCTGCTAATTGCTTATCCTACACCTGAAGATTTGCAACAGGCTATGCAATTAGCTATACGGGTAGATAGGAGACTGCGTGCAAGGGTTAATGAGAGCAAATCCTCTGCTATGTCAGTTTCTGGTTATGAGAATGTGTGTACTAACAGTGGTGAACCGATGGAGATTGGATCGGTGGCACCTCGCTCTCAAGAAAAAGATCGTCGATTTTCTGAAGGCTTGTGTTTCTATTGCGGAAAATCTGGTCATTTGATTAAAGGCTGTGAGCTTCGTATGAAGAAAGAAAAAAAAATGGTCAGTCACGCCCGTATTGCCTGTTTAAATTCCAAGGGTATATTTTTAGCTGCTTCCACGATTGCTCAGAAAAAATTTATGGAATTTCGGGTGTTTGTTGATTGCGGGTCTACTCTGAATGTAATTGATGGGGGATTCGTGGAAAGACTCAATTTAAAACCTGAACCTTTATCATCCCCCATTGCTGTGGTTTCTGTGGATGGTTCCCCTTTGAAGAATATTACTCTCAAGGTCTGTGAATTTCCTCTCACTATTAATGGTGTTCACCATGAGAAATTGGATTTGGTAGTGTTGAATAACTTGCCTTCTCCAGTAATATTGGGATTGCCCTGGTTAAAATTTCACAATCCTGTACTGGATTGGTCTACCAGTGAAATTAAATCCTGGAGCCATAAATGTTATGACAAGTGTTGTAACGGGCGTATTGCAGCTGTGGATAGGGGAGAATTGCCTGTTCCTATTCAGGATTTTTGGAGAGTTTTTTCTGAGAAGGAATCGCAGGTTTTGCCTCCCCATAGAGACTATGATTGCTCTATTGAATTTGTCCCTGGAGCGACTCTTCCTAAAAGTCGTTTATTTAACCTTACTATTCCTGAGAGGAAGGCTTTGGAGGAATACATACAGACAAGTTTGGCCGCCGGTCACATTAGGCCCTCTAAGTCTCCTGTGGCGGTTGGATTTTTTTTTGTAAAAAAAAAGGACGGCGGTTTACGTCCTTGTCTGGATTTTCGTGAGATTAACAAAATTACTGTACGCAATCCTTACCCACTGCCATTGATTCCTGATCTGTTTAACCAGTTAATGGGGGCCAAGTGGTTCTCTAAAATTGACCTTAAGGGGGCATACAATCTGTTGCGCATGAAGGAGGGTGACGAATGGAAGACTGCTTTTAACACTCCTGTGGGTCATTTTGAGAATCTGGTTATGCCTTTTGGTCTTACCAATGCTCCTGCATTTTTTCAGAATCTTATTAATGACATCCTTAGGCCTTTGATCGGCAAAAATGTGGTTGTGTATTTGGATGACATTTTGATTTATTCGCCGGATCTGGAGTCTCATTGGCGGAGCGTACGTGAGGTATTGCAGTTGTTAATGGACAATTCGCTTTTTGCTAAGCTGGAGAAATGTGAGTTCGCTGTACAGAGAATTAGTTTTTTGGGTTACATTATCTCCAGCGAAGGTTTTGAGATGGACCCGGTTAAAGTTCAAGCTGTACAGGAATGGCCTAGGCCTATTGGTTTGAAATCGATACAGAGGTTTTTAGGTTTCGCCAATTACTACAGAAAATTCATAAAAAATTTTTCTAGTATTGTCAAACCTCTGACCGATCTCACCAGGAAAGGTGCTGATGCGGTTCAGTGGTCTTCTGAGGCCATTGAAGCTTTTGTGTATCTCAAGGAGAGGTTCTCCTCTGCTCCCATCCTTATGCAGCCTGATGTGACTAAGCCGTTTTTGGTTGAGGTTGATGCTTCCTCTGTGGGGGTTGGCGCAGTATTGTCTCAGGATAACGGGGATGGATTACATCCCTGTGCCTTTTTTTCAAAAAAATTTTCGGAGGCTGAACTGAATTACGATACTGGTAATCGGGAATTATTGGCTATTAAACTCGCATTTGAACACTGGCGCCACTTCTTGGAAGGTGAGGAATTTCCCGTTCAGGTTCTTACGGATCATAAAAATCTGATATATCTTGATGCTGCCAAGCGCCTGAATGCCCGTCAGGCTAGGTGGGCACTGTTTTTCTCGCGGTTTAATTTCTCCGTTACTTACATCCCTGGTACTAAGAATGTTAAGGCGGATGCCTTGTCTCGCAGTTTTTCTCCCATAGTCGGTGCTGAGAAAGAGGATAACATTTTACAAGAAGGTGTTGTGATAGCTGCTTTAGACTCTGTTTTGGAAGATGAGATTCTTAAAGCACAGGAGAATGCCCCATCTAACACTCCTCATGGGAGGTTGTTTGTGCCTGGGACCTTTAGGAGAGATTTGTTTGTTGAGTGTCACGAATCTCGGTTGGCAGGTCATCCCGGAATCTCTGAGACCAAGAGACTGGTGGGTCGCAGTTTTTGGTGGCCTGGATGGCAGAAGGAAGTCATTAAGTGGGTGCGCCAATGTACTATATGTGCTAGATCTAAGTCCTCACATACTCCTGCTGCGGGGTTACTTTGTCCTTTGGAGGTCCCCAGTGCTCCTTGGACACATTTGGCTATGGACTTTATAACTGACCTTCCCCCCTCTGAGGGTTTTACTGTCATCTGGGTGGTCGTGGACCGTTTTAGCAAGATGTGTCACTTGGTTCCCTTCGTCAAACTGCCTGCGCTAAAACTCTCGCTAAAGCCTTTGTCAAGGAAATTGTCAGACTTCATGGTGTTCCTACTGACATTGTTTCTGATAGGGGTCCTCAGTTCGTGGCTCGTTTTTGGCGTGCCTTTTGTGACAGGTTGGGAATTCATTTGTCGTTTTCGTCCGGATATCATCCTGAATCTAATGGCCAGACAGAAAGGAAAAACCAGGATGTTGAGCAGTTCTTGCGTTGTTTTGTGGCAGACAATCAAGAGGGGTGGTCTGAGTTTCTGCCACTTGCTGAATTTGCTCTGAACAATCATACATCTTCTTCTGCTGGTTGTTCGCCTTTTTTTTTGTTGTTCTGGGAGACATCCGTCGTTTGGGTCGTTCTCCAAGTTGGGATCTGCCGTGCCTGAGGAGGAGAATTTTTCCGGTGATTTGAAGAGAGTTTGGACGGATGTGCGTGGTAATCTTCAGGAGGCCAACAGAAAATCTAAAGACTACTTTGATAGGAAACGACAGGAGGTTTTGTTTGCTGTTGGTGACATGGTTTGGTTGTCCTCTAGGAATCTGCGGTTGAGGATTCCTTCTAAGAAATTGGGTCCCAAGTTTGTAGGGCCCTTTAAGGTGCTTCAGGTTGTCAACCAATCTGCTGTTAGGTTGGAGGTTCCTACCTCCTGGAAAATTAATCCGGTATTTCATGTCTCTCTGTTAAAAAAAGCTGTTGTGTCGGATGGTGACGCCTCTGCCTCTGTTCCTCCGGTGGTGGAGGACGGGAAATATGAAATTTCTCGCATCCTTAACTCTAGACGGTATAGAGGTAGTTTGCAGTATCTTGTGGCCTGGAAAGGTTTCGGACCCGAGGATAACTCTTGGGTGAGGTCAGATGATGTTTCCGCGTCCAGACTTATCAGAGCGTTTCACAGGAGATTTCCTGATAAGCCTGGTCCTAGGGGATCCGGAGGATCCTCTTAGAAGGGGGGGTACTGTTAGAACCTTGCCCTTAGGTTTTTTCCTTTGCTGGTCACATGACCTTGTTGGCCTATTTAATCCTGCTCCGCCCTTCTGGCTTTGCTGGACTTCATTGTATTTCTACTTTCTAGCTAGCCTGTGCTCTGTGTCTTGCTCTGTTAGTTTGCTTGGTCTACGGACCTCTATGTTCTATATATTTTGTTTGTTCGTCTGTCTGCTACTATTTCTGTTAGGAGGTGTCCCATATTCCTCCCAGTCCTTAGTACTTGTAGGGATTCCTTCCTCACATCTATAGGTCTCCATACAGACTAGCTTAGGACTTTAGCAGGTCTGATCGCAGGATCAGGTCCCCTGTTACATCGTAGGGATTAAGCTGAGTTCTATCGTAGGGACAGATCTCCTCTCTTTCCTTAGCTCTGGTAGCGGAACATAACAATAGAGACAGAAGTGTGGTTTTGCTGTTCCACGCTAAAAAATCTCTATTATCCTGCTTTTGGCATTTTTTGCTGTAAAAAAAAACTAATATTGTATCCCTGATTTTTCAGACAAAAATATATCTGTTGAAAATAGTCTGGTTTAGGCCAGAGAGATAGAAGTGTGGTTTTGCTGTTCCACGCTGAAAAATCTCTATTATCCTGCTTTTCGCTTTTTTTGCCGTAAAAAAATTCTAATAGCGTCTCCCTGATTTTTCAGACACAAATATATCTGTTGAAAATAGTCTGATGTAGGCCAGAGAGACAGAAGTGTGGTTTTGCTGTTCATGGTAAAAAAATCTCTATTATCCTGCTTTTGGCATTTTTTGCCGTAAAAAAAAAGCGAATAATGTCTCTCTGATTTTTCAGACACAAATATATCTGTTGAAAATAGTCTGGTGTAGGCCAGAGATACAGAAGTGTGGTTTTGCTGTTCCACTCTAAAAAATCTCTATTATCCTGCTTTTGGCATTTTTTGCCGTAAAAAAAACTAATATTGTCTCCCTGATTTTTCAGACACAAATAAATCTATTGAAAATAATCTGGTGCAGGCTAGAGAGACAGAAGTGTGGTTTTGCAGTTCCACGGTTCAAACCTCTGTATTATCCACTTTTGGGCCATTTGTATCTAAAAAAACAGTTTGAGTGTGTCGCTCACTGTTCAGCCGAAAATATATATATTTAAAAAATTCTGGTATACACCAGTAAATTATAACTGTGGTTTTGCTGTTCCACGGTAAAAAAAATCTCTATTATCCTGCTTTTGGCATTTTTGCCGTAAAAAATAAATAATAGTGTCTCCCTGATTTTTCAGACACAAATGTATCTGTTGAAAATAGTCTGGTGTAGGCCAGAGAGACAGAAGTGTAGTTTTGCTGTTCCATGCTAAAAAATCTCTATTATCCTGCTTTTCGCATTTTTTGCCGTAAAAGAAATCTAATAGTGTCTCCCTGATTTTTCAGACACAAATATATCTGTTGAAAACAGTCTGAAGAAGGCCAGAGAGACAGAAGTGTGGTTTTGCTGTTCCACGGTAAAAAATCTCTATTATCCTGCTTTTGGCATTTTTTGCGGTAAAAAAAAAATAATAATGTCTCCCTGATTTTTCAGTCACAAATATATCTGTTGAAAATTGTCTGGTGTAGGCCAGAGATACAGAAGTGTGGTTTTGCTGTTTCACGCTAAAAAATCTCTATTATCCTGCTTTTGGCATTTTTTGCTGTTAAAAAAAACTAATCTTGTCTCCCTGATTTTTCAGACACAAATATATCTGTTGAAAATAGTCTGGTGTAGGCGAGAGAGACAGAAGTGTGGTTTTGCAGTTCCACGGTTCAAACCTCTGTATTATCCACTTTTGGGCCATTTGTATTTAAAAAAAAACAGTTTGAGTGTGTCGCTCACTGCTCAGCCACAAATATATATATTTAAAAAACTCTGGTATACACCAGTAAATTACAACGGTGATTTTGCTGTTCCACGGTAAAAAATCTCTATTATCCTGCTTTTGGCATTTTTGCCACAAAAATAAATAATAGTGTCTCCCTGATTTTTCAGACACAAATGTATCTGTTGAAAATAGTCTGGTGTAGGCTAGGGAGACAGAAGTGTGGTTTTGCTGTTCCAGCCTAAAAAATCTCTATTATCCTGCTTTTGGCATTTTTTGCCGTAAAAAAAAAACTAATATTGTCTCCCTGATTTTTCAGACACAAATATATCTGTTGAAAATAGTCTGGTGTAGGCCAGAGAGACAGAAGTGTGGTTTGTTTTTCCACGCTAAATAATCTCTATTATTCTGCTTTTGGCATTTTTTGCCGTAAAAAAAATAATAGTGTCTCCCTGATTTTTCAGACATAAATATATCTGTAGAAAATAGTCTGGTGTAGGCCAGAGAGACAGAAGTGTGGTTTTGCTGTTCCATGCTAAAAAATCTCTATTATCCTGCTTTTGGCATTTTTTGCCATAAAAAAAAACCTAATATTGTCTCCCTGATTTTTCAATCACAAATATATCTGTTGAAAATAGTCTGGTGTAGGCCATAGAGACAGAAGTGTGGTTTTGCTGTTCCACGCTAAAAAATCTCTGTTATCCTGCTTATGGCATTTTTTGCTGTAAAAAAAAACTAATATTGTATCCCTGATTTTTCAGACACAAATATATCTGTTGAAAATAGTCTGGTTTAGGCCAGAGAGATAGAAGTGTGGTTTTGCTGTTCAACGCTGAAAAATCTCTATTATCCTGCTTTTGGCATTTTTTGCCGTAGAAAAAAAACTAATAGTGTCTCCCTGATTTTTCAGACACAAATATATCTGTTGAAAATAGTCTGGTGTAGGCCAGTGAGACAGAAGTGTGGTTTTGCTGTTCCACTGTAAAAAATCTCTATTATCCTGCTTTTGGCATTTTTTGCCGTAAAAAAAAGCGAATAATGTCTCTCTGATTTTTCAGACACAAATATATCTGTTGAAAATAGTCTGGTGTAGGCCAGAGAGACAGAAGTGTGGTTTTGCTGTTCCAGCCTAAAAAATCTCTATTATCCTGCTTTTGGCATTTTTTGCCGTAAAAAAAAAACTAATATTGTCTCCCTGATTTTTCAGACACAAATATATCTGTTGAAAATAGTCTGGTGTAGGCCAGAGAGACAGAAGTGTGGTTTGATTTTCCACGCTAAATAATCTCTATTCTGCTTTTGGCATTTTTTGCCGTAAAAAAAAATAATAGTGTCTACCTGATTTTTCAGACATAAATATATCTGTTGAAACTAGTCTGGTGTAGGCCAGAGAGACAGAAGTGTGGTTTTGCTGTTCCATGCTAAATAATCTCTATTATTCTGCTTTTGGCATTTTTTGCCGTAAAAAAAAATAATAGTGTCTCCCTGATTTTTCAGACACAAATATATCTGTTGAAAATAGTCTGGTGTAGGCCAGAGAGACAGAAGTGTGGTTTTGCTGATCCACGCTAAAAAATCTCTATTATCCTGCATTTGGCATTTTTTGCTGCAAAAAAAAACTAATATTGTATCCCTGATTTTTCAGACACAAATATATCTGTTGAAAATAGTCTGGTGTAGTCCAGAGAGACAGAAGTGTGGTTTTGCTGTTCCACGCTGAAAAATCTCTATTATCCTGCTTTTCACTTTTTTTGCCGCAAAAAAATTCTAATAGCGTCTCCCTGATTTTTCAGACACAAATATGTCTGTTGAAAATAGTCTGATGTAGACCAGAGAGACAGAAGTGTGGTTTTGCTGTTCCATGGTAAAAAATCTCTATTATCCTGCTTTTGGCATTTTTTGCCGTAGAAAAAAAACTATTAGTGTCTCCCTGATTTTTCAGACACAAATATATCTGTTGAAAATAGTCTGGTGTAGGCCAGAGAGACAGAAGTGTGGTTTTGCTGTTCCACTATAAAAAATCTCTATTATCCTGCTTTTGGCATTTTTTGCCGTAAAAAAAAACTAATATTGTCTCCCTGATTTTTCAGACACAAATAAATCTGTTGAAAATAGTCTGGTGCAGGCTAGAGAGACAGAAGTGTGTTTTTGCAGTTCCACGGTTCAAACCTCTGTATTATCCACTTTTGGGCCATTTATATCTAAAAAAAAGCAGATTGAGTGTGTCGCTCAGTGTTCAGCGGCAAATATATATATTTAAAAAATTCTGGTATACACCAGTAAATTATAACTGTGGTTTTACTGTTCCACATTAAAAAAATCTCTAGTGTCCTGCTTTTGGCATTTTTTGCTGTGAAAAAAAAACTAATATTGTGTCCCTGATTTTTCAGACACAAATATATCTGTTGAAAATAGTCTGAAGAAGGCCAGAGAGACAGAAGTGTGGTTTTCCTGTTCCATGCTAAAAAATCTCTATTATCCTGCTTTTCGCATTTTTTGCCGTAAAAGAAATAATAGTGTCTCCCTGATTTTTCAGACACAAATGTATCTGTTGAAAATAGTCTGGTGTAGGCCAGAGAGACAGAAGTGTGGTTTTGCTGTTCCAGCCTAAAAAATCTCTATTATCCTGCTTTTGTCATTTTTTGCCGTAAAAAAAAAACTAATATTGTCTCCCTGATTTTTCAGACACAAATATATCTGTTGAAAATAGTCTGGTGTAGGCCAGAGAGACAGAAGTGTGGTTTGTTTTTCCACGCTAAAAAATCTCTATTATCCTGCTTTTGGCATTTTTTGCCATAAAAAAAAAACTAATAATGTCTCCCTGATTTTTCAGTCACAAATATATCTGTTGAAAATAGTCTGGTGTAGGCCATAGAGACAGAAGTGTGGTTTTGCTGTTCCACGCTAAAAAATCTCTATTATCCTGCTTTTGGCATTTTTTTGCTGTAAAAAAAAACTAATATTGTATCCCTGATTTTTCAGACACAAATATATCTGTTGAAAATAGTCTGGTTTAGGCCAGAGAGATAGAAGTGTGGTTTTGCTGTTCCACGCTGAAAAATCTCTATTATCCTGCTTTTCGCTTTTTTTGCCGTAAAAAAATTCTAATAGCGTCTCCCTGATTTTTCAGACACAAATATATCTGTTGAAAATAGTCTGATGTAGGCCAGAGAGACAGAAGTGTGGTTTTGATGTTCCATGGTAAAAAATCTCTATTATCCTGCTTTTGGCATTTTTTGCCGTAAAAAAAAAACTAATAATGTCTCCCTGATTTTTCAGACTCAAATATATCTGTTGAAAATAGTCTGGTGTAGTCCAGAGATACAGAAGTGTGGTTTTGCTGTTCCACGCTAAAAAATCTCTATTATCCTGCTTTTGGCATTTTTTGCCGTAAAAAAAAAAAACTAATATTGTCTCCCTGATTTTTCAGACACAAATATATCTGTTGAAAATAGTCTGGTGTAGTCCAGAGAGACAGAAGTGTGGTTTTGCAGTCCCACGGTTCAAACCTCTGCATTATCCACTTTTGGGCCATTTGTATCTAAAAAAAACAGTTTGAGTGTGTCGCTCACTGTTCAGCCGCAAATATATATATTTTAAAAACTCTGGTATACACCAGTAAATTTTAACTGTGGTTTTGTTGTTCCACGGTAAAAAATCTCTATTATCCGGCTTTTGGCATTTTTGCCGTAAAAATATGTAATAGTGTCTCCCTGATTTTTCAGACACAAATGTATCTGTTGAAAATAGTCTTGTGTAGGCCAGAGAGACAGAAGTGTGGTTTTGCTGTTCCACTCTAAAAAATCTCTATTATCCTGCTTTTGAAATTTTTTGCCGTAAAAAAAACTAATATTGTCTCCCTGATTTTTCAGACACAAATAAATCTGTTGAAAATAGTCTGGTGCAGGCTAGAGAGACAGAAGTGTGGTTTTGCAGTTCCACGGTTCAAACCTCTGTATTATCCACTTTTGGGCCATTTGTATCTAAAAAAAACAGTTTGAGTGTATCGCTCACTGTTCAACCGCAAATATATATATTTAAAAAATTCTGGTATACACCAGTAAATTATAACTGTGGTTTTGCTGTTCCGCGGTAAAAAAAATCTCTATTATCCTGCTTTTGGCATTTTTGCCGTAAAAAATAAATAATAGTGTCTCCCTGATTTTTCAGACACAAATGTATCTGTTGAAAATAGTCTGGTGTAGGCCAGAGAGACAGAAGTGTGGTTTTGCTGTTCCACGCTAAAAAATCTCTAGTATCCTGCTTTTGGCATTTTTTGCTGTGAAAAAAAACTAATATTGTGTCCCTGATTTTTCAGACACAAATATATCTGTTGAAAATAGTCTGGTGTAGGCCAGAGAGACAGAAGTCTGGTTTTGCTGTTCCATGCTAAAAAATCTCTATTATCCTGCTTTTCGCATTTTTTGCCGTAAAAGAAATCTAATAGTGTCTCCCTGATTTTTCAGACACAAATATATCTGTTGAAAATAGTCTGAAGAAGGCCAGAGAGACAGAAGTGTGGTTTTGCTGTTCCACGGTAAAAAATCTCTATTATCCTGCTTTTGGCATTTTTTGCCATTAAAAAAAAAAATAATAATGTCTCCCTGATTTTTCAGTCACAAATATATCTGTTGAAAATAGTCTGGTGTAGGCCAGAGATACAGAAGTGTGGTTTTGCTGTTTCACACTAAAAAATCTCTATTATCCTGCTTTTGGCATTTTTTGCTGTAAAAAAAAAACTAATATTGTCTCCCTGATGTTTCAGACACAAATAAATCTGCTGAAAATAGTCTGGTGCAAGCTAGAGAGACAGAAGTGTGGTTTTGCAGTTCCACGGTTCAAACCTCTGTATTATCCACTTTTGGGCCATTTGTATCTAAAAAAAAAACAGTATGAGTGTGTTGCTCACTGTTCAGCCACAAATATATATATTTAAAAAATTCTGGTATACACCAGCAAATTATAACTGTGGTTTTGCTGTTCCACGTTAAAAAAAAATCTCTATTATCCTGCTTTTGGCATTTTTGCCGTAAAAAAAAAATAATAGTGTCTCCCTGATTTTTCAGACACAAAGGTATCTGTTGAAAATAGTCTGGTGTAGGCCAGAGAGACAGAAGTGTGGTTTTGCTGTTCCATGCTAAAAAATCTCTATTATCCTGCTTTTCACATTTTTTGCCGTAAAAGAAATCTAATAGTGTCTCCCTGATTTTTCAGACACAAATATATCTGTTGAAAATAGTCTGAAGAAGGCCAGAGAGACAGAAGTGTGGTTTTGCTGTTCCACGGTAAAAAATCTCTATTATCCTGCTTTTGGCATTTTTTGCAGTAAAAAAAAAACTAATAATGTCTCCCTGATTTTTCAGACACAAATATATCTGTTGAAAATAGTCTGGTGTAGGCCAGAGAGACAGAAGTGTGGTTTTGCAGTTCCACGGTTCAAACCTCTGCATTATCCACTTTTGGCCCATTTGTATTTAAAAAAAACAGTTTGAGTGTGTCGCTCACTGCTCAGCCGCAAATATATATATTTAAAAAACTCTGGTATACACCAGTAAATTACAACTGTGGTTTTGCTGTTCCACGGTAAAAAACATCTATTATCCTGCTTTTGGCATTTTTGCCGCAAAAATAAATAATAGTGTCTCCCTGATTTTTCAGACACAAATGTATCTGTTGAAAATAGTCTGGTGTAGGCCAGAGAGACAGAAGTGTGGTTTTGCTGTTCCAGCCTAAAAAATCTCTATTATCCTGTTTTGGCATTTTTTGCCGTAAAAAAAAACTAATATTGTCTTCCTGATTTTTCAGACACAAATAAATATGTTGAAAATAGTCTGGTGCAGGCTAGAGAGACAGAAGTGTGTTTTTGCAGTTCCACGGTTCAAACCTCTGTATTATCCACTTTTGGGCCATTTATATCTAAAAAAAAGCAGATTGAGTGTGTCGCTCACTGTTCAGCGGCAAATATATATATTTAAAAAATTCTGGTATACACCAGTAAAATATAACTGTGGTTTTGCTGTTCCACATTAAAAAAATCTCTAATGTCCTGCTTTTGGCATTTTTTGCTGTGAAAAAAAAACTAATATTGTGTCCCTGATTTTTCAGACACAAATATATCTGTTGAAAATAGTCTGGTGTAGGCCAGAGAGACAGAAGTGTGGTTTTGCTGTTCCACGGTAAAAAATCTCTATTATCCTGCTTTTGGCATTTTTGCCGTAAAAATAAATAATAGTGTCTCCCTGATTTTTCAGACACAAATGTATCTGTTGAAAATAGTCTGGTGTAGGCCAGAGAGACAGAAGTGTGGTTTTTCTGTTCCACGCTAAAAAATCTCTATTATCCTGCTTTTGGCATTTTTTGCCGTAAAAAAAAAACTAATTTTGTCTCCCTGATTTTTCAGACACAAATATATCTGTTGAAAATAGTCTGGTGTAGGCCAGAGAGACAGAAGTGTGGTTTGTTTTTCCACGCTAAATAATCTCTATTATTCTGCTTTTGGCATTTTTTGCCATAAAAAAAAATAATAGTGTCTCCCTGATTTTTCAGACATAAATATATCTGTTGAAAATAGTCTGGTGTAGGCCAGAGAGACAGAAGTGTGGTTTTTCTGTTCCACGCTAAAAAATCTCTATTATCCTGCTTTTGGCATTTTTTGCCATAAAAAAAAAACTAATAATGTCTCCCTGATTTTTCAGTCACAAATATATCTGTTGAAAATAGTCTGTTGTAGGCCAGAGAGACAGAAGTGTGGTTTTGCAGTCCCACGGTTCAAACCTCTGTATTATCCACTTTTGGGCCATTTGTATCTAAAAAAAACAGTTTGAGTGTGTCGCTCACTGCTCAGCCGCAAATATATATATTTAAAAAACTCTGGTATACACCAGTAAATTATAATTGTGGTTTTGTTGTTCCACGGTAAAAATTCTCTATTATCCTGCTTTTGGCATTTTTGCCGTAAAAATAAATAATAGTGTCTCCCTGATTTTTCAGACACAAATGTATCTGTTGAAAATAGTCTGGTGTAGGCCAGAGAGACAGAAGTGTGGTTTTGCTGTTCCATGGTAAAAAATCTCTATTATCCTGCTTTTGGCATTTTTTGCCGTAGAAAAAAAACTAATTGTGTCTCCCTGATTTTTCAGACACAAATATATCTGTTGAAAATAGTCTGGTGTAGGCCAGAGAGACAGAAGTGTGGTTTTGCTGTTCCACTGTAAAAAATCTCTATTATCCTGCTTTTGGCATTTTTTGCCATAAAAAAAAAGCGAATAATGTCTCTCTGATTTTTCAGACACAAATATATCTGTTGAAAATAGTCTGGTGTAGGCCAGAGATACAGAAGTGTGGTTTTGCTGTTCCACTCTAAAAAATCTCTATTATCCTGCTTTTGGCATTTTTTGCCATAAAAAAAAACTAATATTGTCTCCCTGATTTTTCAGACACAAATAAATCTGCTGAAAATAGTCTGGTGCAAGCAAGAGAGACAGAAGTGTGGTTTTGCAGTTCCACGGTTCAAACCTCTGTATTATCCACTTTTGGGCCATTTGTATCTAAAAAAATACAGTTTGAGTGTGTCGCTCACTGTTCAGCCGCAAATATATATATTTAAAAAATTCTGTTATACACCAGTAAATTATAACTGTGGTTTTGCTGTTCCACGGTAAAAAAAATCTCTATTATCCTGCTTTGGCATTTTTGCCGTAAAAAATAAATAATAGTGTCTCCCTGATTTTTCAGACACAAATGTATTTGTTGAAAATAGTCTGGTGTAGGCCAGAGAGACAGAAGTGTGGTTTTGCTGTTCCATGCTAAAAAATCTCTATTATCCTGCTTTTCGCATTTTTTGCCGTAAAAGAAATCTAATAGTGTCTCCCTGATTTTTCAGACACAAATATATCTGTTGAAAATAGTCTGAAGAAGGCCAGAGAGACAGAAGTGTGGTTTTGCTGTTCCACGGTAAAAAATCTCTATTATCCTGCTTTTGGCATTTTTTGCCGTAAAAAAAAAACTAATAATGTCTCCCTGATTTTTCAGTCACAAATATATCTGTTGAAAATAGTCTGGTGTAGGCCAGAGATACAGAAGTGTGGTTTTGCTGTTTCACGCTATAAAATCTCTATTATCCTGCTTTTGGCATTTTTTGCTGTTAAAAAAAACTAATATTGTCTCCCTGATTTTTCAGACACAAATATATCTGTTGAAAATAGTCTGGTGTAGGCCAGAGAGACAGAAGTGTGGTTTTGCAGTTCCACGGTTCAAACCTCTGTATTATCCACTTTTAGCCCATTTGTATTTAAAAAAACAGTTTGAGTGTGTAGCTCACTGCTCAGCCGCAAATATATATATTTAAAATCTCTGGTATACACCAGTAAATTACAACTGTGGTTTTGCTGTTCCACGGTAAAAAATCTCTATTATCCTGCTTTTGGCATTTTTGCCGCAAAAATAAATAATAGTGTCTCCCTGATTTTTCAGACACAAATGTATCTGTTGAAAATAGTCTGGTGTAGGCCAGAGAGACAGAAGTGTGGTTTTGCTGTTCCACGTTAAAAAATCTCTATTATCCTGCTTTTGGCATTTTTTGCCGTAAAAAAAAAACTAATATTGTCTTCCTGATTTTTGAGACACAAGTATATCTGTTGAAAATAGTCTGGTGTAGGCCAGAGAGACAGAAGTGTGTTTGGTTTTTCCACGCTAAATAATCTCTATTATTCTGCTTTTGGCATTTTTTGCCGTAAAAAAAAATAATAGTGTCTCCCTGATTTTTCAGACACAAATATATCTGTTGAAAATAGTCTGGTGTAGGCCAGAGAGACAGAAGTGTGGTTTTGCTGTTCCACGTTAAAAAATCTCTATTATCCTGCTTTTGGCAATTTTTGCCGTAAAAAAAACTAATAATGTCTCTCTGATTTTTCAGACACAAATATATCTGTTGAAAATAGTCTGGTGTAGGCCAGAGAGACAGAAGTGTGGTTTTGCTGTTCCACGTTAAAAAATCTCTATTATCCTGTTTTTGGCATTTTTTGCCGTAAAAAAAAAACTAATAATGTCTCCCTGATTATTCAGACACAAATACATCTGTTGAAAATAGTCTGGTGTAGGCCAGAGAGACAGAAGTGTGGTTTGGCTGTTCCACGCTAAAAAATCTCTATTATCCTGCTTTTGGCATTTTTTGTTGTAAAAAAAAAACTAATATTGTCTCTCTGATTTTTCAGACACAAATATATCTGTTGAAAATAGTCTGGTGTAGGGCAGAGAGACAGAAGTGTGGTTTTGCTGTTCCAAGGTAAAAAATCTCTATTATCCTGCTTTTGGCATTTTTTGCCATAGAAAAAAAACTAATAGTGTCTCCCTGATTTTTCAGACACAAATATATCTTTTGAAAATAGTCTGGTGTAGGCCAGAGAGACAGAAGTGTGGTTTTGCAGTCCCACGGTTCAAACCTCTGTATTATCCACTTTTGGGCCATTTGTATCTAAAAAAAAACAGTTTGAGTGTGTCGCTCACTGTTCAGCCGCAAATATATATATTTTAAAAACTCTGGTATACACCAGTAAATTACAACTGTGGTGTTGCTGTTCCACGGTAAAAAATCTCTATTATCCTGCTTTTGGCATTTTTGCCGCAAAAATAAATAATAGTGTCTCCCTGATTTTTCAGACACAAATGTATCTGTTGAAAATAGTCTGGTGTAGGCCAGAGAGACAGAAGTGTGGTTTTGCTGTTCCACGTTAAAAAATCTCTATTATCCTGCTTTTGGCATTTTTTGCCGTAAAAAAAAAACTAATATTGTCTTCCTGATTTTTCAGACACAAGTATATCTGTTGAAAATAGTCTGGTGTAGGCCAGAGAGACAGAAGTGTGTTTGGTTTTTCCACGCTAAATAATCTCTATTATTCTGCTTTTGGCATTTTTTGCCGTAAAAAAAAATAATAGTGTCTCCCTGATTTTTCAGACACAAATATATCTGTTGAAAATAGTCTGGTGTAGGCCAGAGAGACAGAAGTGTGGTTTTGCTGTTCCACGTTAAAAAATCTCTATTATCCTGCTTTTGGCAATTTTTGCCGTAAAAAAAACTAATAATGTCTCTCTGATTTTTCAGACACAAATATATCTGTTGAAAATAGTCTGGTGTAGGCCAGAGAGACAGAAGTGTGGTTTTGCTGTTCCACGTTAAAAAATCTCTATTATCCTGTTTTTGGCATTTTTTGCCGTAAAAAAAAAACTAATAATGTCTCCCTGATTATTCAGACACAAATATATCTGTTGAAAATAGTCTGGTGTAGGCCAGAGAGACAGAAGTGTGGTTTGGCTGTTCCACGCTAAAAAATCTCTATTATCCTGCTTTTGGCATTTTTTGTTGTAAAAAAAAAACTAATATTGTCTCTCTGATTTTTCAGACACAAATATATCTGTTGAAAATAGTCTGGTGTAGGGCAGAGAGACAGAAGTGTGGTTTTGCTGTTCCAAGGTAAAAAATCTCTATTATCCTGCTTTTGGCATTTTTTGCCATAGAAAAAAAACTAATAGTGTCTCCCTGATTTTTCAGACACAAATATATCTTTTGAAAATAGTCTGGTGTAGGCCAGAGAGACAGAAGTGTGGTTTTGCAGTCCCACGGTTCAAACCTCTGTATTATCCACTTTTGGGCCATTTGTATCTAAAAAAAAACAGTTTGAGTGTGTCGCTCACTGTTCAGCCGCAAATATATATATTTTAAAAACTCTGGTATACACCAGTAAATTTTAACTGTGGTTTTGTTGTTCCACGGTAAAAAATCTCTATTATCCGGCTTTTGGCATTTTTGCCATAGAAAAAAAACTAATAGTGTCTCCCTGATTTTTCAGACACAAATATATCTTTTGAAAATAGTCTGGTGTAGGCCAGAGAGACAGAAGTGTGGTTTTGCAGTCCCCCGGTTCAAACCTCTGTATTATCCACTTTTGGGCCATTTGTATCTAAAAAAAACAGTTTGAGTGTGTCGCTCACTGTTCAGCCGCAAATATATATATTTTAAAAACTCTGGTATACACCAGTAAATTTTAACTGTGGTTTTGTTGTTCCACGGTAAAAAATCTCTATTATCCGGCTTTTGGCATTTTTGCCGTAAAAATATGTAATATTGTCTCCCTGATTTTTCAGACAAAAATGTATCTGTTGAAAATAGTCTTGTGTAGGCCAGAGAGACAGAAGTGTGGTTTTGCTGTTCCACGCTAAAAAATCTCTAGTATCCTGCTTTTGGCATTTTTTGCTGTGAAAAAAAACTAATATTGTGTCCCTGATTTTTCAGACACAAATATATCTGTTGAAAATAGTCTGGTGTAGGCCAGAGAGACAGAAGTGTGGTTTTGCTGTTCCATGCTAAAAAATCTCTATTATCCTGCTTTTCGCATTTTTTGCCGTAAAAGAAATCTAATAGTGTCTCCCTGATTTTTCAGACACAAATATATCTGTTGAAAATAGTCTGAAGAAGGCCAGAGAGACAGAAGTGTGGTTTTGCTGTTCCACGGTAAAAAATCTCTATTATCCTGCTTTTGGCAATTTTTGCCGTAAAAAAAACTAATAATGTCTCTCTGATTTTTCAGACACAAATATATCTGTTGAAAATAGTCTGGTGTAGGCCAGAGAGACAGAAGTGTGTTTGGTTTTTCCACGCTAAATAATCTCTATTATTCTGCTTTTGGCATTTTTTGCCGTAAAAAAAAATAATAGTGTCTCCCTGATTTTTCAGACACAAATATATCTGTTGAAAATAGTCTGGTGTAGGCCAGAGAGACAGAAGTGTGGTTTTGCTGTTCCACGTTAAAAAATCTCTATTATCCTGCTTTTGGCAATTTTTGCCGTAAAAAAAACTAATAATGTCTCTCTGATTTTTCAGACACAAATATATCTGTTGAAAATAGTCTGGTGTAGGCCAGAGAGACAGAAGTGTGGTTTTGCTGTTCCACGTTAAAAAATCTCTATTATCCTGTTTTTGGCATTTTTTGCCGTAAAAAAAAAACTAATAATGTCTCCCTGATTATTCAGACACAAATATATCTGTTGAAAATAGTCTGGTGTAGGCCAGAGAGACAGAAGTGTGGTTTGGCTGTTCCACGCTAAAAAATCTCTATTATCCTGCTTTTGGCATTTTTTGCTGTAAAAAAAAAACTAATATTGTCTCTCTGATTTTTCAGACACAAATATATCTGTTGAAAATAGTCTGGTGTAGGGCAGAGAGACAAAAGTGTGGTTTTGCTGTTCCACTGTAAAAAATCTCTATTATCCTGCTTTTGGCATTTTTTGCCGTAAAAAAAAAGCGAATAATGTCTCTCTGATTTTTCAGACACAAATATATCTGTTGAAAATAGTCTGGTGTAGGCCAGAGATACAGAAGTGTGGTTTTGCTGTTCCACTCTAAAAAATCTCTATTATCCTGCTTTTGGCATTTTTTGCCGTAAAAAAAAACTAATATTGTCTCCCTGATTTTTCAGACACAAATAAATCTGCTGAAAATAGTCTGGTGCAAGCAAGAGAGACCGAAGTGTGGTTTTGCAGTTCCACGGTTCAAACCTCTGTATTATCCACTTTTGGGCCATTTGTATCTAAAAAAAAAACAGTTTGAGTGTGTCGCTCACTGTTCAGCCGCAAATAGATATATTTAAAAAATTCTGGTATACACCAGTAAATTATAACTGTGGTTTTGCTGTTCCACGGTAAAAAAAATCTCTATTATCCTGCTTTTGGCATTTTTGCCGTAAAAAATAAATAATAGTGTCTCCCTGATTTTTCAGACACAAATGTATTTGTTGAAAATAGTCTGGTGTAGGCTAGAGAGACAGAAGTGTGGTTTTGCTGTTCCATGCTAAAAAATCTCTATTATCCTGCTTTTCACATTTTTTGCCGTAAAAGAAATCTAATAGTGTCTCCCTGATTTTTCAGACACAAATATATCTGTTGAAAATAGTCTGAAGAAGGCCAGAGAGACAGAAGTGTGGTTTTGCTGTTCCACGGTAAAAAATCTCTATTATCCTGCTTTTGGCATTTTTTGCCGTAAAAAAAAAACTAATAATGTCTCCCTGATTTTTCAGTCACAAATATATCTGTTGAGAATAGTCTGGTGTAGGCCAGAGATACAGAAGTGTGGTTTTGCTGTTTCACGCTATAAAATCTCTATTATCCTGCTTTTGGCATTTTTTGCTGTTAAAAAAAACTAATATTGTCTCCCTGATTTTTCAGACACAAATATATCTGTTGAAAATAGTCTGGTGTAGGCCAGAGAGACAGAAGTGTGGTTTTGCAGTTCCACGGTTCAAACCTCTGTATTATCCACTTTTGGCCCATTTGTATTTAAAAAAACAGTTTGAGTGTGTCGCTCACTGCTCAGCCGCAAATATATATATTTAAAAAACTCTGGTATACACCAGTAAATTACAACTGTGGTTTTGCTGTTCCACGGTAAAAAATCTCTATTATCCTGCTTTTGGCATTTTTGCCGCAAAAATAAATAATAGTGTCTCCCTGATTTTTCAGACACAAATGTATCTGTTGAAAATAGTCTGGTGTAGGCCAGAGAGACAGAAGTGTGGTTTTGCTGTTCCAGCCTAAAAAATCTCTATTATCCAGCTTTTGGCATTTTTTGCCGTAAAAAAAAAACTAATATTGTCTTCCTGATTTTTCAGACACAAGTATATCTGTTGAAAACAGTCTAGTGTAGGCCAGAGAGACAGAAGTGTGGTTTGTTTTTCCACGCTAAATAATCTCTATTATTCTGCTTTTGGCATTTTTTGCCGTAAAAAAAAATAATAGTGTCTCCCTGATTTTTCAGACACAAATATATCTGTTGAAAATAGTCTGGTGTAGGCCAGAGAGACAGAAGTGTGGTTTTGCTGTTCCACGTTAAAAAATCTCTATTATCCTGCTTTTGGCATTTTTTGCCGTAAAAAAAACTAATAATGTCTCTCTGATTTTTCAGACACAAATATATCTGTTGAAAATAGTCTGGTGTAGGCCAGAGAGACAGAAGTGTGGTTTTGCTGTTCCACGTTAAAAAATCTCTATTATCCTGCTTTTGGCATTTTTTGCCGTAAAAAAACTAAAAATGTCTCTCTGATTTTTCAGACACAAATATATCTGTTGAAAATAGTCTGGTGTAGGGCAGAGAGACAGAAGTGTGTTTTTGCAGTTCCACGGTTCAAACCTCTGTATTATCCACTTTTGGGCCATTTGTATCTCAAAAAAAGCAGATTGAGTGTGTCGCTCACTGTTCAGCGGCAAATATATATATTTAAAAAATTCTGGTATACACCAGTAAATTATAACTGTGGTTTTGCTGTTCCACGGTAAAAAATCTCTAGTATCCTGCTTTTGGCATTTTTTGCTGTGAAAAAAAAACTAATATTGTGTCCCTGATTTTTCAGACACAAATATATCTGTTGAAAATAGTCTGGTGTAGGCCAGACAGACAGAAGTGTGGTTTTGCTGTTCCTTGCTAAAAAATCTCTATTATCCTGCTTTTCGCATTTTTTGCCGTAAAAGAAATCTAATATTGTCTCCCTGATTTTTCAGACACAAATATATCTGTTGAAAATAGTCTGAAGAAGGCCAGAGAGACAGAAGTGTGGTTTTGCTGTTCCACGGTAAAAAATCTCTATTATCCTGCTTTTGGCATTTTTTGCCGTAAAAAAAAAACTAATAATGTCTCCCTGATTTTTCAGTCACAAATAAATCTGCTGAAAATAGTCTGGTGCAAGCAAGAGAGACCGAAGTGTGGTTTTGCAGTTCCACGGTTCAAACCTCTGTATTATCCACTTTTGGGCCATTTGTATCTAAAAAAAAACAGTTTGAGTGTGTCTCTCACTGTTCAGCCGCAAATATATATATTTAAAAAATTCTGGTATACACCAGTAAATTATAACTGTGGTTTTGCTGTTCCACGGTAAAAAAAATCTCTATTATCCTGCTTTTGGCATTTTTGCTGTAAAAAATAAATAATAGTGTCTCCCTGATTTTTCAGACACAAATGTATTTGTTGAAAATAGTCTGGTGTAGGCCAGAGAGACAGAAGTGTGGTTTTGCTGTTCCATGCTAAAAAATCTCTATTATCCTGCTTTTCACATTTTTTGCCGTAAAAGAAATCTAATAATGTCTCCCTGATTTTTCAGTCACAAATATATCTGTTGAAAATAGTCTGGTGTAGGCCAGAGATACAGAAGTGTGGTTTTGCTGTTTCACGCTATAAAATCTCTATTATCCTGCTTTTGGCATTTTTTGCTGTTAAAAAAAACTAATATTGTCTCCCTGATTTTTCAGACACAAATATATCTGTTGAAAATAGTCTGGTGTAGGCCAGAGAGACAGAAGTGTGGTTTTGCAGTTCCACGGTTCAAACCTCTGTATTATCCACTTTTGGCCCATTTGTATTTAAAAAAACAGTTTGAGTGTGTCGCTCACTGCTCAGCCGCAAATATATATATTTAAAAAACTCTGGTATACACCAGTAAATTACAACTGTGGTTTTGCTGTTCCACGGTAAAAAATCTCTATTATCCTGCTTTTGGCATTTTTGCCGCAAAAATAAATAATAGTGTCTCCCTGATTTTTCAGACACAAATGTATCTGTTGAAAATAGTCTGGTGTAGGCCAGAGAGACAGAAGTGTGGTTTTGCTGTTCCAGCCTAAAAAATCTCTATTATCCAGCTTTTGGCATTTTTTGCCGTAAAAAAAAAACTAATATTGTCTTCCTGATTTTTCAGACACAAGTATATCTGTTGAAAACAGTCTAGTGTAGGCCAGAGAGACAGAAGTGTGGTTTGTTTTTCCACGCTAAATAATCTCTATTATTCTGCTTTTGGCATTTTTTGCCGTAAAAAAAAATAATAGTGTCTCCCTGATTTTTCAGACACAAATATATCTGTTGAAAATAGTCTGGTGTAGGCCAGAGAGACAGAAGTGTGGTTTTGCTGTTCCACGTTAAAAAATCTCTATTATCCTGCTTTTGGCATTTTTTGCCGTAAAAAAAACTAATAATGTCTCTCTGATTTTTCAGACACAAATATATCTGTTGAAAATAGTCTGGTGTAGGCCAGAGAGACAGAAGTGTGGTTTTGCTGTTCCACGTTAAAAAATCTCTATTATCCTGCTTTTGGCATTTTTTGCCGTAAAAAAAACTAATAATGTCTCTCTGATTTTTCAGACACAAATATATCTGTTGAAAATAGTCTGGTGTAGGGCAGAGAGACAGAAGTGTGTTTTTGCAGTTCCACGGTTCAAACCTCTGTATTATCCACTTTTGGGCCATTTGTATCTCAAAAAAAGCAGATTGAGTGTGTCGCTCACTGTTCAGCGGCAAATATATATATTTAAAAAATTCTGGTATACACCAGTAAATTATAACTGTGGTTTTGCTGTTCCACGGTAAAAAATCTCTAGTATCCTGCTTTTGGCATTTTTTGCTGTGAAAAAAAAACTAATATTGTGTCCCTGATTTTTCAGACACAAATATATCTGTTGAAAATAGTCTGGTGTAGGCCAGACAGACAGAAGTGTGGTTTTGCTGTTCCTTGCTAAAAAATCTCTATTATCCTGCTTTTGGCATTTTTTGCCGTAAAAGAAATCTAATATTGTCTCCCTGATTTTTCAGACACAAATATATCTGTTGAAAATAGTCTGAAGAAGGCCAGAGAGACAGAAGTGTGGTTTTGCTGTTCCACGGTAAAAAATCTCTATTATCCTGCTTTTGGCATTTTTTGCCATAAAAAAAAAACTAATAATGTCTCCCTGATTTTTCAGTCACAAATATATCTGTTGAAAATAGTCTGGTGTAGGCCAGAGATACAGAAGTGTGGTTTTGCTGTTTCACGCTAAAAAATCTCTATTATCCTGCTTTTGGCATTTTTTGCTGTAAAAAAAAACTAATATTGTCTCCCTGATTTTTCAGACACAAATATATCTGTTGAAAATAGTCTGTTGTAGGCCAGAGAGACAGAAGTGTGGTTTTGCAGTTCCACGGTTGAAACCTCTGTATTATCCACTTTTGGGCCATTTGTATTTAAAAAAAACAGTTTGAGTGTGTCGCTCACTGCTCAGCCGCAAATATATATATTTAAAAAACTCTGGTATACACCAGTAATTTATAACTGTGGTTTTGCTGTTCCACGGTAAAAAATCTCTATTATCCTGCTTTTGGCATTTTTGCCGCAAAAATAAATAATAGTGTCTCCCTCATTTTTCAGACACAAATGTATCTGTTGAAAATAGTCTGGTGTAGGCCAGAGAGACAGAAGTGTGGTTTTGCTGTTCCAGCCTAAAAAATCTCTATTATCCTGCTTTTGGCATTTTTTGCGTAAAAAAAAAACTAATATTGTCTCCCTGATTTTTCAGACACAAATATATCTGTTGAAAATAGTCTGGTGTAGGCCAGAGAGACAGAAGTGTGGTTTGTTTTTCCACGCTAAATAATCTCTATTATTCTGCTTTTGGCATTTTTTGCCGTAAAAAAAAATAATAGTGTCTCCCTGATTTTTCAGACACAAATATATCTGTTGAAAATAGTCTGGTGTAGGCCAGAGAGACAGAAGTGTGGTTTTGCTGTTCCACGTTAAAAAATCTCTATTATCCTGCTTTTGGCATTTTTTGCCGTAAAAAAAACTAATAATGTCTCTCTGATTTTTCAGACACAAATATATCTGTTGAAAATAGTCTGGTGTAGGCCAGAGAGACAGAAGTGTGGTTTTGCTGTTCCACGTTAAAAAATCTCTATTATCCTGCTTTTGGCATTTTTTGCCGTAAAAAAAACTAATAATGTCTCTCTGATTTTTCAGACACAAATATATCTGTTGAAAATAGTCTGGTGTAGGGCAGAGAGACAGAAGTGTGTTTTTGCAGTTCCACGGTTCAAACCTCTGTATTATCCACTTTTGGGCCATTTGTATCTCAAAAAAAGCAGATTGAGTGTGTCGCTCACTGTTCAGTGGCAAATATATATATTTAAAAAATTCTGGTATACACCAGTAAATTATAACTGTGGTTTTGCTGTTCCACGGTAAAAAATCTCTAGTATCCTGCTTTTGGCATTTTTTGCTGTGAAAAAAAAACTAATATTGTGTCCCTGATTTTTCAGACACAAATATATCTGTTGAAAATAGTCTGGTGTAGGCCAGACAGACAGAAGTGTGGTTTTGCTGTTCCTTGCTAAAAAATCTCTATTATCCTGCTTTTGGCATTTTTTGCCATAAAAAAAAAACTAATAATGTCTCCCTGATTTTTCAGTCACAAATATATCTGTTGAAAATAGTCTGGTGTAGGCCAGAGATACAGAAGTGTGGTTTTGCTGTTTCACGCTAAAAAATCTCTATTATCCTGCTTTTGGCATTTTTTGCTGTAAAAAAAAACTAATATTGTCTCCCTGATTTTTCAGACACAAATATATCTGTTGAAAATAGTCTGTTGTAGGCCAGAGAGACAGAAGTGTGGTTTTGCAGTTCCACGGTTCAAACCTCTGTATTATCCACTTTTGGGCCATTTGTATTTAAAAAAAACAGTTTGAGTGTGTCGCTCACTGCTCAGCCGCAAATATATATATTTAAAAAACTCTGGTATACACCAGTAAATTATAACTGTGGTTTTGCTGTTCCACGGTAAAAAATCTCTATTATCCTGCTTTTGGCATTTTTGCCGCAAAAATAAATAATAGTGTCTCCCTCATTTTTCAGACACAAATGTATCTGTTGAAAATAGTCTGGTGTAGGCCAGAGAGACAGAAGTGTGGTTTGTTTTTCCACGCTAAATAATCTCTATTATTCTGCTTTTGGCATTTTTTGCCGTAAAAAAAATAATAGTGTCTCCCTGATTTTTCAGACATAAATATATCTGTTGAAAATAGTCTTGTGTAGGCCAGAGAGACAGAAGTGTGGTTTTGCTGTTCCACAGTAAAAAATCTCTATTATCCTCCTTTTGGCATTTTTGCCGTAAAAAAAAAACTATTAGTGTCTCCCTGATTTTTCAGACACAAGTGTATCTGTTGAAAATAGTCTGGTGTAGGCCAGAGAGACAGAAGTGTGGTTTTGCTGTTCCAGCCTAAAAATTCTCTATTATTCTGCTTTTGGCATTTTTTGCAGTAAAAAAAAATAATAGTGTCTCCCTGATTTTTCAGACACAAATATATCTGTTGAAAATAGTCTGTTGTAGGCCAGAGAGACAGACGTGTGGTTTTGCTGTTCCACGCTAAAAAATCTCTATTATCCTGCTTTTGGCATTTTTTGCTGTAAAAAAAAACTAATATTGTATCCCTGATTTTTCAGACACAAATATATCTGTTGAAAATAGTCTGATGTAGGCCAGAGAGACAGAAGTGTGGTTTTGCTTTTCCACGGTTCAAACCTCTGTATTATCCACTTTTGGGCCATTTGTATCTAAAAAAAACAGTTTGAGAGTGTCGCTCACTGTTCAGCCGCAAATATATATATTTAAAAAACTCTGGTATACACCAGTAAATTTTAACTGTGGTTTTGTTGTTCCACGCTAAAAAATCTCTATTATCCTGCTTTTGGCATTTTTTGCTGTAAAAAAAAACTAATATTGTATCCCTGATTTTTCAGACACAAATATATCTGTTGAAAATAGTCTGGTGTAGGCCAGAGAGATAGAAGTGTGGTTTTGCTGTTCCTCGCTGAAAAATCTCTATTATCCTGCTTTTCGCATTTTTTGCCATAAAAAAAAAACTAATAATGTCTCCCTGATTTTTCAGACACAAATATGTCTGTTGAAAATAGTCTGATGTAGACCAGAGAGACAGATGTGTGGTTTTGCTGTTCCATGGCAAAAAAATCTCTATTATCCTGCTTTTGGCATTTTTTGCCGTAAAAAAAAAAACTAATAATGTCTCCCTGATTTTTCAGTCACAAATATATCTGTTGAAAATAGTTTGGTGTAGGCCAGATATACAGAAGTGTGGTTTTGCTGTTTCACGCTAAAAAATCTCTATTATCCTGCTTTTGGCATTTTTTGCTGTAAAAAAAAAATAATATTGTCTCCCTGATTTTTCAGACACAAATATATCTGTTGAATATAGTCTGGTGTAGGCCAGAGAGACAGAAGTGTGGTTTTGCAGTTCCACGGTTCAAACCTCTGTATTATCCACTTTTGGGCCATTTGTATTTAAAAAAAACTGTTTTAGTGTGTCGCTCACTGCTCAGCCGCAAATATATATATTTAAAAAACTCTGGTATACACCAGTAAATTATAACTGTGGTTTTGCTGTTCCACGGTAAAAAGTCTCTATTATCCTGCTTTTGGCATTTTTGTCGTAAAAATAAATAATAGTGTCTCCCTGATTTTTCAGACACAATTGTATCTGTTGAAAATAGTCTGGTGTAGGCCAGAGAGACAGAAGTGTGGTTTTGCTGTTCCAGCCTAAAAAATCTCTATTATCCTGCTTTTGCCATTTTTTGCCATAAAAAAAAAACTAATATTGTCTCCCTGATTTTTCAGACACAAATATATCTGTTGAAAATAGTGTGGTGTAGGCCAGAAAGACAGAAGTGTGGTTTTGATGTTCCACGATGAAATATCTCTATTATCCTGCTTTTCGCTTTTTTTGCCGTAAAAAAATTCTAATATTGTCTCCCTGATTTTTCAGACACAAATATATCTGTTGAAAATAGTCTGGTGTAGGCCAGAGAGACAGAAGAGTGGTTTGTTTTTCCACGCTAAATAATCTCTATTATTCTGCTCTTGGCATTTTTTGCTGTAAAAAAAAAACTAATATTGTATCCCTGATTTTTCAGACACAAATATATCTGTTGAAAATAGTCTGCTGTAGGGCAGAGAGATAGAAGTGTGGTTTTGCTGTTCCTCGCTGAAAAATCTCTATTATCTTGCTTTTTGCTTTTTTTGCCGTAAAAAAATTAATAGCATCTCCCTGATTTTTCAGACACAAATATATCTGTTTAAAATAGTCTGATGTAGGCCAGAGAGACAGAAGTGTGGTTTTGCTGTTCCATGGCAAAAAAATCTCTATTATCCTGCTTTTGGCATTTTTTGCCGTAAAAAAAAAACTAATAATGTCTCCCTGATTTTTCAGTCACAAATATATCTGTTGAAAATAGTTTGGTGTAGGCCAGAGATACAGAAGTGTGGTTTTGCTGTTTCACGCTAAAAAATCTCTATTATCCTGCTTTTGGCATTTTTTGCTGTAAAAAAAAAATAATATTGTCTCCCTGATTTTTCAGACACAAAATATCTGTTGAATATAGTCTGGTGTAGGCCAGAGAGACAGAAGTGTGGTTTTGCAGTTCCACGGTTCAAACCTCTGTATTATCCACTTTTGGGCCATTTGTATTTAAAAAAAACTGTTTTAGTGTGTCGCTCACTGCTCAGCCGCAAATATATATATTTAAAAAACTCTGGTATACACCAGTAAATTATAACTGTGGTTTTGCTGTTCCACGGTAAAAAGTCTCTATTATCCTGCTTTTGGCATTTTTGCCGTAAAAATAAATAATAGTGTCTCCCTGATTTTTCAGACACAATTGTATCTGTTGAAAATAGTCTGGTGTAGGCCAGAGAGACAGAAGTGTGGTTTTGCTGTTCCAGCCTAAAAAATCTCTATTATCCTGCTTTTGCCATTTTTTGCCATAAAAAAAAAACTAATATTGTCTCCCTGATTTTTCAGACACAAATATATCTGTTGAAAATAGTCTGGTGTAGGCCAGAAAGACAGAAGTGTGGTTTTGCTGTTCCACGCTGAAATATCTCTATTATCCTGCTTTTCGCTTTTTTTGCCGTAAAATAATTCTAATATTGTCTCCCTGATTTTTCAGACACAAATATATCTGTTGAAAATAGTCTGGTGTAGGCCAGAGAGACAGAAGAGTGGTTTGTTTTTCCACGCTAAATAATCTCTATTATTCTGCTCTTGGCATTTTTTGCTGTAAAAAAAAACTAATATTGTATCCCTGATTTTTCAGACACAAATATATCTGTTGAAAATAGTCTGCTGTAGGGCAGAGAGATAGAAGTGTGGTTTTGCTGCTCCTCGCTGAAAAATCTCTATTATCTTGCTTTTTGCTTTTTTTGCCGTAAAAAAATTAATAGTGTCTCCCTGATTTTTCAGACACAAATATATCTGTTGAAAATAGTCTGATGTAGGCCAGAGAGACAGAAGTGTGGTTTTGCTGTTCCATGGTAAAAAATCTCTATTATCCTGCTTTTGGCATTTTTTGCCGTAAAAAAAAAACTAATAATGTCTCCCTGATTTTTCAGACACAAATATATCTGTTGAAAATAGTCTGGTGTAGGCCGGAGATACAGAAGTGTGGTTTTGCTGTTCCACGCTAAAAAATCGCTATTATCCTGCTTTTGGTATTTTTTGCTGTAAAAAAAAAAATAATAATATTGTCTCCCTGATTTTTCAGACACAAATATATCTGTTGAAAATCTCTGGTGTAGGCCAGAGAGACAGAAGTGTGGTTTTGCAGTTCCACGGTTCAAACCTCTGTATTATCCACTTTTGGGCCATTTGTATCTAAAAAAACCAGTTTGAGTGTGTCGCTCACTGTTCAGCCGCAAATATATATATTTTAAAAACTCTGGTATACACCAGTAAATTTTAACTGTGGTTTTGTTGTTCCATGGTAAAAATCTCTATTATCCTGCTTTTGGCATTTTTTGCCGTAAAAAAAAACTAATAGTGTCTCCCAGATTTTTCTGACACAAACATATCTGTTGAAAATAGTCTGGTGTAGTACAGAAAGACAGAAGTGTGGTTTTGCTGTTCAACGCTAAAAAATCTCTTTTATCCTGCTTTTGGCATTTTTTGAAATAAAAAAAACCTGTTTGTGTCTCCATGAGTTTTCAGGCACAAATATATCTGTTGAAAATAGTCTGGTGTAGGCCAGAGAGACAGAAGTGTGGTTTTGCTGTTCCACGGTAAAAAATCTCTATTATCCTGCTTTTGGCATTTTTTGCCATAAAAAAAAACCTAATAATGTCTCCCTGATTTTTCAGACACAAATATCTCTGTTGAAAATAGTCTGGTGTAGGCCAGAGAGACAGAAGTGTGGTTTTGCTGTTCCACGCTAAAAAATCTCTATTATCCTGCTTTTGGCATTTTTTGCCATAAAAAAAAACCTAATAATGTCTCCCTGATTTTTCAGACACAAATATCTCTGTTGAAAATAGTCTGGTGTTGGCCAGAGAGACAGAAGTGTGGTTTTGCTGTTCCACGCTAAAAAATCTCTATTATCCTGCTTTTGGCATGTTTTGCGGTAAAAAAAAACTAATATTGTCTCCCTGATTTTTCAGACACAAATATATCTGTTGAAAATAGTCTGGTGTAGGCCAGAGAGACAGAAGTGTGGTTTTGTTGTTTCACGCTAAATAATCTCTATTATCCAGCTTTTCGCTTTTTTTGCCGTAAAAAAATTCTAATATTGTCTCCCTGATTTTTCAGACACAAATATATCTGTTGAAAATAGTCTGGTGTAGGCTAGAGAGAAAGAAGTGTGGTTTTGCAGTTCCACGGTTCAAACCTCTGTATTATCCACTTTTGGGCCATTTGTATCGAAAAAAAACAGTTTGAATGTGTCGTTCCCTGTTCAGCCGCAAATAAATATATTTAAAAAACTCTGGTATACACCAGTAAATTATAACTGTGGTTTTGCTGTTCCACGCTAAAAAATCTCTATTATCCTGCTTTTTGCATTTTTGCCGTAAAAAATAAATAATGGTTTCTCCCTGATTTTTGAGACACAAATATATCTGTTGAAAATCGTCTGGTGTAGGCCAGAGAGACAGAAGTGTGGTTTTGCTGTTCCACGGTAAAAAATCTCTATTATCCTGCTTTTGGCATTTTTTGCAGTAAAAAAAAAATTAATAGTGTCTCCCTGATTTTTCAGACACAAATATATCTGTTGAAAATAGTCTGGTGTAGGCCAGAGATACAGAAGTGTGGTTTTGCTGTTCCACCCTAAAAAATCTCTATTATCCTGCTTTTAACATTTATTGCCATTAAAAAAAAAATAATAGTGTCTCCCTGACTTTTCAGACATAAATATATCCCTCCGTCACATACAATAGGCCTGACAGGCACATCTCTTTTACTTTCATTTCTCCTTCCTCACCAGATTGTGAGGAAATCCCCTCCCTCCAGGTAGTCTCCTGTCTCTAGCAGCTCTGTGAAACCTCATACCACAGTTGGATTGCAGAGCTTCAGGAGGACAGATATAACTGCGCTAATCTCTCAGGCTCATTGTATGTGAACACGTCACACTCAATAAGGTTGGTATTTTATGTTTTTGTTCATCACAATTGTTTATTTAGCTTGTTTTATGAATGTATAGCACAAAGTGTGAGGATATTTCATAGAAATAAGGCAGATTAACCACTTCGCGCCAGAGCCTGTTTTTGCCTTCGTGACCGGGCCAATTTTTTCAATTCTGACCACTGTCACTTTATGAAGTAATTACTCTGGAACGCTTCAACGTATTCCCCTGATTCTGAGAATGTTTTTTCATGACATATTGTACTTCATGATAGTGGTAAAATTTCTTCCATATAACTTGCGTTTATTTGTGAAAAAATCGGAAATTTGGCGAAAATTTAGAAAATTTTGCAATTTTCAAACTTTGAATTTTCATGCCCTTAAATCAGAGAGATATGTCACACAAAATAGTTAATAAATAACATTTTCCACATGTCTACTTTACATCAGCACAATTTTGGAACCAAAATTTTTTTTTGTTAGGGAGCTATAAGGGTTAAAAGTTGACCAGCGATTTCTCATTTTTCCAACAAAATTTACAAAAACATTTTTTTAGGGACCACATCATATTTGAAGTCACTTTGAGGGGTCTTTATGACAGAAAATACCCAAAAGTGACACCATTCTAAAAACTGCACCCCTCAAGGTGCTCAAAACCACATTCAAGAACTTTATTAACCCTTCAGGTGCTTCACAGGAATTTTTGGAATGTGGAAAAAAAAAATTAACATTTAACTTTTTTCACAAAAATGTTACTTTAGACCCAATTTTTTTTATTTTCACAGGGGTAACAGGAAAAAATGGACCCCAAATTTTTTTGTGCAATTTCTCTTGAGCGTGCTGATACCCCATATGTGGTGGAAAAACACTGTTTGGGCGCACTGCAGGGTTCGGAAGGGAAGGAGCGCCATTAGACTTTTTGAATGTAAAATTTGTCTGAATAATTAGCAGACGCCATGTTGCGTTTGGAGAGCTCCTGATGTGCCTAAACAGTGGAAACCCCCCACAAGTGACACCATTTTGGAAACTAGACCCCTTAGGGAACTTATCTAGATGTGTGGTGAGCACCTTGAACCCCAAGGTGCTTCACAGAAGTTTATAATATTGAGCTGTAAAAATAAAATTTTCACATTTTTCCCACAAAACCGTTTTTCATCCCTTAATTTTGCATTATCATAAGGGTAATAGGATAAATTGCACCATGAAATTTGTTGTGCAATTTCTCCTGAACACGCTGATACCCCATATGTGGAGGCAAATTACTGTTTGGGCGCATGGCAGGGTTTGAAAGGGAAGGAGCGCCATTTGACTTTTTGAATGTAAAATTTGTTTGAATAATTAGCAGATGCCATGTCGCATTTGGGGAGCCCCTAATGTGACTAAACAGTGGAAACCCCCCACAAGTGCCACCATTTTGGAAACTAGACCCCTTAGGGAACTTATCTAGATGTGTGGTGAGCACCTCGCACCCCCAGCTGCTTCACAGAAGTTTATAATATTGAGCCGTGAAAATAAAATTTTCACATTTTTCCCACAAAAAATCTTTTTCATTCTCTAATTTTGTATTATCATAAGGGTAACAGGATAAATTGCACCATGAAGTTTGTTGTGCAATTTCTCCTGAACACGCCGATACCCCATATGTGAGGGAAAACCACTGTTTGGGCGCACGGCAGGGTTTGAAAGGGAAGGAGCGCCATTTGACTTTTTGAATGTAAAATTTGTTTGAATAATTAGCGGACGCCATGTCACATTTGTGGAGCCCCTAATGTGTCTAAACAGCGGAAACCCCCCACAAGTGCCACCATTTTGGAAACTAGACCCCTTAGGGAACTTATCTAGATGTGTGGTGAGCACCTTGCACCCCCAGCTGCTTCACAGAAGTTTATAATATTGAGCCGTGAAAATAAAATTTTCACATTTTTCACATAAAAAATGTTTTTCATCCCCTAATTTTGCATTATCATAAGGATAACCGGAGAAATTGCACCATGAAATTTGTTGTACAATTTCTCCTGAGTACGCCGATACCCCATATGTGGGGGAAAACCACTGCTTTGGTGTACGGCAGGGTTCGGCTATGTTGGCTGGGATAGGCAGCAGACACCATGTCACATTTGAAGAGTCGCTGACATGCCAAAACAGCAGAAACCTCCACAAATGACCCCATTTTGTAAACTACACCTCTCACGGAATTCATCTATGGAAGTAGTGAGTATTTTTTAATTTTTAAATTTATACCATTGGGCAGTGAAAAAATCATAATTATATTTTTACCACAAAAAAATGTTTTACCCTCAGATTTTACATTTTCACACAGGGCAATGGGTAAAAATGGTGCCGAAATGTGTCACACAATTTCTTCTAAAAGTGTCAATACCCCATATGTGGCTGTATCGTACCGCTTAGCCATACGGTGAGATCTGGGGGGGACGGAGTGCTATTTGACAATTGGAGAACAAATTATTGTAGAATAGGCATTTGGATTTGGGAGCACAAAATTTTCTGAATTTCTTTGGGGGGGCAAGGGTCATTTTGCTTTTCCAGAGCCTTTCTGCTACCAGTAACTTGGAAGTCCCTTATATTTTTAACAGATGACGGACCTGAGTGGGGACTAGCTTTTTTTGAGGACTGAGTTGAAGCTTTTATTGGGAACATTTTACGTAACATTTATCCGGCGCTCTAGGCTGAGCACTTACATCGGGGTTTCCATCTAAATTTCCAAGTGATGTAATTCAGATGAAACCCCTGCAGGATCCATTCACTGTAATGAGGCAGCAGAGTTACTCTGGACACCGTCTGGCCTCTGTGTAGCGGTGTCCTTTTTTTCAGAAGTGCACAAAACTGTGGCCAACCGCACTTTTATGCACGCCTAAAACAAATGACACCGTGGGATCCCAGGCTAGACGGCGTCCACAGTGGCCTATATCTGTCTCATTACAGGGAATCTTCCGTCATGGGTTCCGGCTGAATCATGTATTTCAGAGATTTACACGGAAACTCTGGTGTAAGTGCTCAGCGCAGAGCACAGGATAAATGTGGGCAGAGCCTTACTGGGATCTTTGGGGACATAATAAACAAATCAGTAGCAGGTGAAGAATTGGTTTTATTTATTTTTTACGCCATTCCTAGTGTGATATAACTGATTAGATTACTTTATTCTTCGGGTCGGTGTGATTACAGAGATACCAGATTGATATCGGGTTTTTATGACTGACAGCTGTCACACACTATAAGACGCTTTTTTTGCAAAATCTAGTTTTTGCATCACCATATTTTGAGAGCTATAATTTTTCCATATTTCGGCCGACAGAGTCATGTGATGGCTTGTTTTTTGCGGGACGAGTTGACATTTTTATTGGTATCATTTTTGGGGACGTGACATTTTTTGATCGCTTTCTATTCCATTTTTTGTGAGGTAAAATTAACAAAAACAAACAATTCAGGAATTGTTTTTTGAGTTTTTTTTTTATGCCGTTCTGCATGTGGTAAAAGTGATCAGGCAGCGTTATTCTTCGGGTCAGTACGTTTACAGCGATACTACACTTACTGTATTTTTTTTATGTTTTGGCACTTTTACACAATAAAACTATTTTATAGAAAAAAATATTTTTTTTGCATTGCTTTATTCTGAGCGCTATAACTTTTTTATTTTTCGGCTGATGGAGCTGTATGGCGGCTTTTTTTTTGCGTAACAAGATGACGTTTTCAGTGGTACCATTTTTATTTCTATTTTGTATTTTGATCGCATTTTTTTCCACTTTTTGTTTGGCAATATGATGAAAAAGCATATTTTTTTGCTCCGTTTTTTATTTATTTTTATTACGGTGTGCACAGAAGGAGTTAATTAGTGTGACAGTTTTATAGCTCGGGTTGTTTCGGACGCGGCGATACCAAATATGTGTTCTTTTTTTGGTTTTGTAAAAATATACGGATTTATTGGTTTAATATTTTATTTATTTATTTTTATTTATTTTGTGATTTTTTTTATTAATAGTTTAAAAAGTTTTTTTTTACTTTTTTTCTTAGTCCCTGTATGGGACATTAATTTTTATTTTTCTGATCTCTGATCTCATGTAATGTAATAGACATATATTACATTACATGAGATCTTCCCTGACTGTTTCAGTCAGAGTCTCCTGTCTTGCTACAGCTGCAGCTGAGCCAGACAGGACACCATATATGGCAGAGCTGGAGGCGGTCATGTGACCTCCAGCTGCCATAGCAACCCCAGGTCCTGGAAGGACTCGGAGGTCTTCGGAGAGGTAAGTTGACGACCCCCTCTCCTCCTGCTGTCTCCTATATGCCGCGATCACTATAGATCACAGCATATAGAAGACAGCTAAGGGTTAACATCACTGGGACCTGATCTAATCAGGTCCCGATGATGTTCCCTGTCAGAGCTAACGCTCTGCACCGGAATCGCAGCGCTTGCAGGACCCTGGGGGTCCTGAGCGCTGCGAGACCACCCACCGTTTTTAAACGTCGGCGCTGCACAGAGCCCGACAAGCGCCGACGTTTATCTACAGTGGGCGGTCGGGAACCGGTTAAAAAAGAAAGTGTGCTGCTCAGGCATATACAGTAGTTCCCTAACACATATTCCTTCTCTTGCTTCAGATTATCTGCTGAAATGGAGAGGAAAATATACAATTTATCAAAAAACCTTGATGTTGAGGAAGTAACAAACATGCTGTTAGATGATTCAGACCCCACACTGAATGAGGATTTATGAGAAGAAAGTGAGATTGATTCTCATGATGAGGTGGAAGTATGTGAAGTGGATTCTGAAACAGAGCAAGATGGTGACAGTGATGAGGATGAAGATGTAGAATCTTATTATATGGGAAAAGATAAAAAAAACCAATGGAACAAGAAGCCACTCCAGAAAAAACGTAGGGAACCTCAAAACATTATTACTTACCTTCCTGCAGTTATAGGAACTGCAAGTAATGCAAAAACTGCAGTTGAATGCTGGAATAATTTATTCACAGATGACATTCTGGACTCTATTGTCACATATACCAACCAATATATAGACATTATAAAGGACAAGTTCATCTGCAACAGAACCATCAAGGCCACAGATGAAATAGAACTGCGTGCTTTTTTGGATTATTATACCTTGCAGGAGCTTATAGGGCAAATAGACAAAGTTTGGAGGAACTTTGGAGTAAAGATGGGGATGGAGTTGAAAAATTTGGCCTTGTTATGTCCATAAACAGATTCAAGCTTCTAATTCATTGCCTTCGGTTTGACGACAGAACTACCCGAACCGAACGTAAAACACATGACCGACTTGCTCCAATTCGTGATATATTCCAAAAATTTGTTGAAAACTGTAAAAAAAGCTATTGCCCTGGGGAGAATCTCACTATTGACTAAATGCTCCCTGGTTTTCGTGGTAAATGTGCCTTTCGTCAATATATTCCATCAAAGCCTAACAAATATGGAATAAAAATGTATGCCCTTGTTGATGCCAGTAAGACCTACACTTATAACCTGGAAGTTTATGCAGGAAAACAACCAGAAGGTCCTTACTGTGTCAGCAACAAACCCAGTGATGTTGTAAAAAGACTGGCTGAGCCCTTATTTGGATCGGGTCGCAATATAACAGCTGACAATTGGTTTTCAAATTGTGATCTGATTGATTATCTGAAAATGCAGAAGCTTTCATATGTCGGAACTGTAAGAAAAAATAAAAAATAATTGCCTACACAGTTTGTAAGTGTGAAAGGGAGACAACAGTACAGCAGTATGTTTGCATTCCATAATGGAAAGGTTTTGGTTTCCTATGTACCACAAGCAAAAAAAATTGTACTTCTTCTATCAACACTTCATGATGATGATGCCATCGATCCTGAGACTGAGGCACAAAAAAAACAGAGATAATTACATTTTATAATGCAACCAAAGGGGGTGTTGATACAGCTGATCAGATGTGCTCAACTTTCAACGTCAGCAGAAACACCAAACGCTGGCCAATGGTCATATTTTTTGCTATGTTGAATTTGGGTGGTATAAATTCACAAGTCATTTACCTTGAAAACAAGCTTGAACCACTCCGTAGATGATTCTATCTGAAAAAATTGGCCCATGAACTAGTGCTTGGAGAGCTACGCAGGAGAAGTATGAAAACAATCGGTATCCCCTCTCGCCTTCAAGTTCAGCTCAAAAGAATCCGCCCAGAAGATGATAGTGAAAATTCACCACCTGCACCACCTCCCAAAAGAAGGAGATGCACCACCTGCACCACGGAAAGCGGAATCAGAAGGCTTTCTAATTATGAATGTCACAAATGTCATAATGCAATCTGCCTGACACATGCAAAAATGATGTGTAATTCTTGCTCTTTGCTCTGCAAGTGTAATTTTTCTGGGGAAACTTCAGGATCTAATTCTGATTGAATATGTGTTTTATAGTACTTAAGGTACCTTAAAATTAAGTTTGTTTCCATAAATTTTCTTTGTAGAGTTTTTTGACAGAGTCGAACTGGGGACTATTTGGCGGGAGTTTTGAAATGTTTGTATTTCAGAGCTATTAGTTTTATGTTAAGTAAATGTTTTTTTTTGCAGCTGATTATGTGTAGTCTCTTTTATTACATCCCTATGAAGGTCACTGATCACTTTTAGAGCACTGAAATTGCAAACATTAGATATTATAGGTATTTTTCTAGCCTGCGCCTGACAGTCACATTGTATGTGAACTCGTTAGAACCGTTATTGTATGTGACAGAGGGATATCTGTTGAAAATAGTCTGGTGTAGGCCAGAGAGACAGAAGTGTGGTTTTGCTGTTCAACGCTAAAAAATCTCTATTATCCTGCTTTTGGCATTTTTTGCCGTAAAAAAAAAAATAATATTGTCTCCCTGATTTTTCAGACACAAATATATCTGTTGAAAATAGTCTGGTGTAGACCAGAGAGACAGAAGTGCAGTTTTGCTGTTCAACGCTAAAAAATCTCTTTTATCCTGCTTTTGGCATTTTTTGCCGTAAAAAAAAAAATATTAGTGTCTACATGAGTTTTCAGACACAAATATATCTGTTGAAAATAGTCTCGTGTAGGCCAGAGAGACAGAAGTGTGGTTTTGCAGTTCGTTGGTTCAAACCTCTGTATTATCCACTTTTGAGCCATTTGTATCTAAAAAAAACAGTTTGAGTGTGTCGCTCACTGTTCAGCCGTAAATATATATATTTAAAAACGTCTGGCTTACAACAGTAAATTAGAACTGTGGTTTTGCTATTCCGCGATAAAAAATCTCTATTATCCTCCTTTTTGCATTTTTTGCCGAAAAAAAAAAATAATAGTGTCTCCCTGATTTTTCAGACACAAATATATCTGTTGAAAATAGTCTGGTGTAGGCAAGAGAGACAGAAGTGTTGTTTTGCTGTACCAAGGTAAAAAATCTCTATTATCCTGCTTTTGGCATTTTTTGCCGTAAAAAAAAACCTAATAGTGTCTCCCTGATTTTTCAGACACAAATATATCTGTTGAAAATAATGTGGTGTAGACCAGAGTGACGGAAGTGTGGTTTTGCTTTTCCATTGTAAAAAATCTCTATTATCCTGCTTTTGGCATTTTTTGCCATAAAAAATAAACTAATAGTGTCTCCCTGATTTTTCAGACACAAATATATCTGTTGAAAATAGTCTGGTGTAGGCCAGAGAGACAGAAGTGTGGTTTTGCTGTTCCATGGTAAAAAATCTCATTTATCCTGCTTTTGGCAATTTTTGCCATAAAAAAAAACTTATAGTGTCTCACTGATTTTTCAGACACAAATATATCTGTTGAAAATAGTCTGGTGTAGGCCAGAGAGACAGAAGTGTGGTTTTGCTGTTCCATGGTAAAAAATCTCATTTATCCTGCTTTTGGCAATTTTTGCCATAAAAAAAAACTTATAGTGTCTCACTGATTTTTCAGACACAAATATATCTGTTGAAAATAGTCTGGTGTAGGCCAGAGAGACATAAGTGTGGTTTTGCTGTTCCACGCAAAAAATCTCTATTATCCTGCTTTTGGCATTTTTTGCCGTAAAAAAAAAGATAATAATGTCTCCCTGATTTTTCAAACCTCTGTATTATCCACTTTTGGGTCATTTGTATCTAAAAAAAACAGGTTGAGTGTGTCACTCACTGTTCAGCCGCAAATATATATATTTAAAAAAGTCTGGTATACACCAGTAGATTATAACTGTGGTTTTGCCCTTCCACTGTAAAAAAATCTCTATTATCCAGCTTTTGGTAATTTTTTCCGTAAAGAAAAATATTAATATTTACTCCCTGATTGTTCAGATTGTTTAAAAGAGTCGTGTGTAGGCCAGAGAAATAGAACTGTGGTTTTCCTCTTCCAAGTTTCTAATCTACTTTTTATTACCCTTTTTCCATTGATAGTGCGAGTGTAAGCTATTTTACTTCCTTTACAATTGGCAAGGGACGTGGAACTGGACGTTCTGGTGATGGTGCGTGCAGAGGACGGGGCCGTGGCCAAGGCGAAAATGTGCCACAACCAACAGCCACATCTTCTCGCTGCCACTTCTTGACCGAATTACTAGGGAAGCACAGAATGACACCAGTATTGCGAACAGATCAGTGTGAACAGGTTATTAATTGGATAGCAGAAAATACTTCCAGTTACCTGGGCATCACCACCTCCAGTCTGTCTTCCACACGGTCAAATCTTAGTAGCTGTGAGTCTCGACCGCATACTCCTCCTCACCCCACCATGCCGAGTGTCGTCAGACAGCAACTGATCCCACACTTGGACACTCTGAAGAGCTGTTCACTGGTCCATTTCCAGATTTGTGCCCCTCGCCTGCTCTGCTTGAAGTGGTGGAAGAGGAGATCCCATGTAGCGATGCCCAAATATTTGAACAGCCACGGCCACAGGAAGTCGACGCTGGCAATTTGTCGCAAGAGGTGGACGATGACGAGACACAATTGCCAGGAAGTGAGGAGGAGCATCGTGGTGCGCAAGTGGAAGAGGAGGAGGTGGTGGATGAACTAGTAACTGACCCAACGTGGCAGGAGGACATGCAGAGCGAGGCCAGAAGCACACAGGGTGAGGGAGGCAGAGTACCCCAACAGGCAGGAAGAAGCAGTGTGGTGGCCGCACATAAAAGGCAGGCAACAGTTCCCCCTAATACCAACACGAGGGACGTTGCCAGTACAACCTGTAGGTCTTCCAGAGTCTGGAATTTTTTTAAAGACTCTGCTGATAACCCCAAATAGGCCATTTGTACCACCTGCCATGCCAGCATCAGCAGGGGTGACAAAACTACCAGCCTGACCACCACCAGCATGATCAGGCACATGGCAGCAAATCACCTGACTTTGTGGGGTGAACCCCAGGGTCCACGACCAGTGTCAGCGGGTGTCACCACTGCTTCTTCCACTGTTGTGCGTGCAATGGAACCCCCTGTTGTGTGTGCAAGGCAATCCCCTGTCCATACTGCATGCAAAGATGCCACCTCCCCTCAGTCTTCACTTGTTATGGCAGTTTCTCAAGAAACAGCATCAACGTCCACGTCCCAGCGCAGCGTCCAATTGTCCATATCCCAGACCTTTGAACGAAAGCGGAAATTCGCAGCTAACGCCCCACAGGCCACAGTCCGAAATTCGCACATTTCAAGACTGCTTGCGTTTAGAGATGAGCGTTGTTCTACTCGAACTGTTCGCCAATCTCAAATTTGAGCTGTTTTGGGCGGTGTTCGAGCCGTTCGGCGAACACGAACAATTTGAGAAAAATTCGGCTGTTCGAGGTTATGTTCGATAACTGTTCGTGCACCAAAATCATAACTGGATTTTTTCTCAGTAATGATGAAAATTAATGTTAATACGCAGTTTGAGTGTACAGCGGGGTGGGGGGAGGGGCAGGGGATGGATCTCTGCAGGAACAATGAAGATCTCCATTTTTTTTTCTCTTTCCCGCATTTACAGTGGGGAGGTGCAATCTGTCAGCCTATCAGCAGCGCACACACGGAGCGAAGTGCTTTTTTTCACACAAGCAAGGGCATGTGTCATTGGCAGTGTATGTCACATGTCCTTGCCCTATAAGACCAAGCCATTTTCCCCGTCGCCACCATTTTCTCACTGCTGCAGCTGCGTGTTAGACGGCACCGCTGTTGCTGTGTGCGCTATACCTTGTTAATTTCAAGCCAATTTTCGCACAAATATACAGATAGCTTGGGAGTAGGGAATAGTTGTGATTGCAGTCCTTTTAAGGACTAGGTTACAGCATTTCCTACGACTTTTATCAGGCAGGTCTGTGCTCTTAAATAGATAGGTTGTGGGAGTAAAGACTAATTGTAATTGGAGTCCTTTTCAGGACTAGGTTATATCAGTTCCTATCAGTTTTTGCCAGGCAGGTCTGTGCCAGTGCTGTGCAAGTTTTTTTCACAGCATTTGGCTGAATCTAGCAAAGCTAATCCTTTTTGGCCTATTGCAGAGTGTGTTAGTCAGTGGAGTAGCCTATCTGTGTTGCAAGATATACCACCTGTGTATAGAATACCAATTTTTTTTACTGCACCTAGTGAAGTAAAATCTTTTGGGCATAGCATCATTCTATTAGTCCATCTATACTGACCTCTATCAGGTTGCAAACTGAATCAAATTTTTTTCTGCATCTAGCTCTGAAAAAATATTTGGCCTTCTAGCAGCGTGTGGGACTTGTTGTATTAGTCCACCTATACTGACCTCCATCAGGTTGCAAACTGAATATATTTTTTTCTGCATCTACCTCTGAAAAAATATTGGGCTTCTAGCTGTGTGTGGGTCTTGTTCTATTAATCCATCTATACAGACCTCCATCAGGTTGCAAACTGAATATATTTTTTTCTGCATCTACCTCTGAAAAAATATTGGGCTTCTAGCTGTGTGTGGGTCTTGTTCTATTAATCCATCTATACTGACCTCCATCAGGTTGCAAACTGAATATAATTTTTTTCTGCATCTAGCTCTGAAAAAATATTTGGACTTCTAGTAGTGTGTCGGACTTTCTCTATTAGTCCATCTATACTGACCTCCATCAGGTTGCAAATTAAAAATAATTTTTATCTGCATCTACAGTACCTCTGAAAAAATATTTGGGCTTCTAGCTGTGTGTGGGACTTGTTGTATTAGTCCATCTATACTGACCTCCATCAGGTTGCAAACTGAATATATTTTTTTCTGCATCTACCTCTGAAAAAATATTGGGCTTCTAGCTGTGTGTGGGTCTTGTTCTATTAATCCATCTATACAGACCTCCATCAGGTTGCAAACTGAATATATTTTTTTCTGCATCTACCTCTGAAAAAATATTGGGCTTCTAGCTGTGTGTGGGTCTTGTTCTATTAATCCATCTATACTGACCTCCATCAGGTTGCAAACTGAATATAATTTTTTTCTGCATCTAGCTCTGAAAAAATATTTGGCCTTCTAGTAGTGTGTCGGACTTTCTCTATTAGTCCATCTATACTGACCTCCATCAGGTTGCAAATTAAAAATAATTTTTATCTGCATCTACAGTACCTCTGAAAAAATATTTGGGCTTCTAGCTGTGTGTGGGACTTGTTGTATTAGTCCATCTATACTGACCTCCATCAGGTTGCAAACTGAATATATTTTTTTCTGCATCTACCTCTGAAAAAATATTGGGCTTCTAGCTGTGTGTGGGTCTTGTTCTATTAATCCATCTATACAGACCTCCATCAGGTTGCAAACTGAATATAATTTTTTTCTGCATCTAGCTCTGAAAAAATATTTGGCCTTCTAGCAGTGTGTGGGACTTGTTGTATTAGTCCACCTATACTGACCTCCATCAGGTTGCAAATTCAAAATAATTTTTTGTATGCATCTAGCTCTGAAAAAATATTTGGCCTTCTAGCAGTGTGTGGGACTTTCTCTGTTAGTCCATCTATACTGACCTCCATCAGGTTGCAAACTGAATCTAATTTTTTTCTGCATCTAGCTCTGAAAAAATATTTGGCCTTCTTGCAGTGTGTCGGACTTTCTCTATTAGTCCATCTATACTGACCTCCATCAGGTTGCAAATTAAAAATAATTTTTATCTGCATCTACAGTACCTCTGAAAAAATATTTGGGCTTCTAGCTGTGTGTGGGACTTGTTGTATTAGTCCATCTATACTGATCTCCATCAGGTTGCAAACTGAATATATTTTTTTCTGCATCTACCTCTGAAAAAATATTGGGCTTCTAGCTGTGTGTGGGTCTTGTTCTATTAATCCATCTATATTGACCTCCATCAGTTTGCAAACTGAATATAATTTTTTTCTGCATCTAGCTCTGAAAAAATATTTGGCCTTCTAGTAGTGTGTCGGACTTTCTCTATTAGTCCATCTATACTGACCTCCATCAGGTTGCAAATTAAAAATAATTTTTATCTGCATCTACAGTACCTCTGAAAAAATATTTGGCCTTCTAGTAGTGTGTGGGACTTTCTCTGTTAGTCCATCTATACTGACCTCCATCAGGTTGCAAACTGAATATATTTTTTTCTGCATCTACCTCTGAAAAAATATTGGGCTTCTAGCTGTGTGTGGGTCTTGTTCTATTAATCCATCTATACAGACCTCCATCAGGTTGCAAACTGAATATAATTTTTTTCTGCATCTACCTCTGAAAAAATATTGGGCTTCTAGCTGTGTGTGGGACTTGTTGTATTAGTCCATCTATACTAACCTCCATCAGGTTGCAAACTGAATATATTTTTTTCTGCATCTACCTCTGAAAAAATATTGGGCTTCTAGCTGTGTGTGGGACTTGTTCTATTAATCCATCTATACAGACCTCCATCAGGTTGCAAACTGAATATATTTTTTTCTGCATCTACCTCTGAAAAAATATTGGGCTTCTAGCTGTGTGTGGGACTTGTTGTATTAGTCCATCTATACAGACCTCCATCAGGTTGCAAACTGAATATATTTTTTTCTGCATCTACCTCTGAAAAAATATTGGGCTTCTAGCTGTGTGTGGGACTTGTTGTATTAGTCCATCTATACTGACCTCCATCAGGTTGCAAACTGAATATATTTTTTTCTGCATCTACCTCTGAAAAAATATTGGGCTTCTAGCTGTGTGTGGGACTTGTTGTATTAGTCCATCTATACTGACCTCCATCAGGTTGCAAATTGAATATAATTTTTTTCTGCATCTAACCCAGCCAATAGTTTTGGCCTAATACCACAGTTTGGCCACTCAGCTCTGCTCGGTTACCATCCATTGTTTTTTTGTGCAAACATCTCCAGAGTTGTGAATTAGTTAACCACCAAAATGAGTGGAAAAAGGCCTGCTGCTGGTGGAAAGGGGAATAGGCATGTTGGGAAGGGGAAAAAAGGTTGTGTCCGTGTTGTAGGTGTTAAAGCAACAGTAACATCTGCAGAAGAAAGACCATCTTCCAGCCAAACTAAAATATCTACTTCTTTTAGCGGACAATGTGATAAGATCCCTTTCTTACGGCCACGCCAATCGCTACAAATTCCAGATGAGGCACAAAAACAGCAGGTGCTTCAACGGATATCAAGTGCTCCTTTAAGTGGGCTCTCCTCCACATCAACTTCAACATCACAAATACTCCAGTCCTCAAAGGTGTCACCCAAATCGCACTTGCTTCCTCACAGCTCCCAAATCTCCAGCTGCCCGTCTGAGTATGAGGTAGAACAGATGGTTGAGTCTGCAGAGCTGTTTACTCATACTATAGCCTGGGAATCAGAGGTCGACTCCAGCTCTTCTGTGAATCCAGACGAGGAAATGATCTGCACTGATGCCCAGAATCTTTATGAGTCGGATCCAGGACCAGACGCAGAAGGTTCTGACCATAATGTAGACCCTCATTCCCAAACTGTAACTCCTGTTGGTGGAGACAATGAGGAAGACGATGATAGGACTCAAATACCTGATTGGAGCGACAACTTTAGTTTTTTGTCAGGGCAGGAACAGGTTGGCTCTGAGGACGACGGGTGTGATAACACACAGGGTGATGATGATGAGGTTGGAGATCCCACTTACTGTCAACCCACAGTCAGCCAAGAGATGAGGTCAGCAGAGGAGGTGGAGGAAGATGCTAGTGACGACGAGGTCAGGTTGCGCCTTCCTGGACAGAGACGTAGTACTGGAAGCACGTCAACAACTGCATCCTCAAACACAACTCTGCCTCTCACCACAAGTCGTGGTGGCTCTTCAGGTCGCATGGGTGCTAAGCCTTGCATAGCCTGGGCATTTTTTCAGATCGATAAAGATGACCCAACTCGTGTTATCTGTAACATTTGTCAGCAAAAGCTAAGTAGAGGCCAAAAAATACATAGTTTGAGTACTTCATGCATGAACCGGCACATGGACATGAAGCATAAGTTGCAGTGGGAAGCTCAGTGTGCTACAATGCGGCCTAGCCGGCCGGGCCAACCACCGTCTGCCATATCTTGTGCATCCGCGGCCTCTTCATCCTCTGTGACTGGGGGGACAGCAGTCACACCTGCTTTGGGGCGCAGACCTGCCACCTCTTTACCCGCAACAGCCAGCGTGATTGGCAGGTCATCATTTTCTTTGGAGGTGGTAACACCAGCTGGTGTTGAGCGCTGTCCGACATCGATAGCACCACCTTTGGATCAAGGCAACCTAACATGTCCGCCTGCATCTTCCTCACAGACCGGCAGTTTGCCGGGGACACCCTTATCAACCCCGTCTAAGCACAATAGCCAGCCCTCGGTCCCTCAGATGTGGACAAGTAAAAGACCATTTCCTCCTAGCCATGAGAAAGCTAAGAGGTTGAATTTCACCATCTGCAAGCTCTTGGCTACAGAAATGCTGCCTTTCCGCCTGGTGGACACAGAGGATTTTCGAGACCTTATGTCCGTCGCAGTGCCCCAGTACCAGATGCCCAGTCGGCACTACTTCTCAAAGAAAGGTGTGCCTGTGCTCCACCAGCATGTCGCACACAACATCACCGCTTCTTTGAGAAACTCTGTGTGTGACAGGGTGCATTTCACCACAGACACTTGGACGAGTAGGCATGGACAGGGGCATTACATGTCGCTGACTGGGCACTGGGTAACTATGGTGACAGCAGGACAAGGGGCTGCTGTCCAAGTCTTGCCGTCCCCACGAGTTGTGCGTCAATCCTCTTTATGTCAAAGTTCCTCCACTGCTTCTGCCTCCTCAACCTCCTCTCGGTCTTCCACCTGCACCCAAAGCCTGTCTGGTCATGCCACAAGCTTTCTAACTGCGCAGAAGGGATCCTGCACACCTCCTTACTATGCTGGCAGTAGGGCTCAACGTCATCAGGCGGTTTTTACTTTGAAATGTCTGGGAAATGTGAGTCACACAGCTGAGGAGTTGTGGTCAGCTCTGGAGAACCAATTTCATGAATGGCTGTCTCCACTGGACCTGAAACCAGGGAAGGCCGTGTGCGACAATGCTGCAAACCTGGGTGCGGCCCTTCGCCGGGGCAATGTCACACACGTGCCTTGTATGGCTCACGTGTTGAACCTGGTTGTCCAGCAATTTTTAGCCCACTATCCCAGACTAGATGGCCTTCTGCAGAGGGCACGGTCGCTGTGTGCTCACTTCCGCCGTTCGCATACCGCAGCTCAGCGACTTACATCTCTACAGAAGTCGTTGGGCCTGCCACTTCACCGGCTAAAATGCGATGTGCCTACCCGGTGGAATTCAACTCTGCACATGTTGCAGCGACTGTGGCAGCACCGACAAGCCCTGGTGCAATACGTTCTGACGTATAGCCTGGGCCAACGAGATCCAGAGGTGGGGCAAACCACGCTGGAGGAGTGGTCTCAGATCAGGGACCTATGCACCCTTCTGCACTGTTTTGAAATGGCGACAAAGATGTTTAGTGCTGATGATGCCATTATCAGCATGACTATTCCGGTGATTTACATGCTGGAGCACATGTTAAACAGAATTCGGAGTCAGGTGGTGGCACAAGAGGAGGTGGAGGAAGTAGAGGAGGAGGAGTTGTATGCGGAAGGGCTAACATCTGCAAGGTCCAGACGGTCGGCAGCACCAAGGCGGCAGGCATGTGAGGGTGGGGGAGATGGTTTTACCAGGGCGCATGGTAGCAGCCAAACTAGTGAGGAAGGTGCAGGAGCCCAGGAAGAAGTGGAGGACGAACTGATGGAAGACTCATCAGATGAGGGAGACCTTGATCACATTTCTGTTGTGCGAGGTTGGGGGGAGAGGACAGAGGAAGGAAGCATGATTGTTACCTCGCCACCAACACTACAGGGACTTGATGCTCCTGGATGCGCAACACACATGAGTGCCTTCTTGCTGCACTACCTGCAACATGACCCTCGAATTGTGAGAATTAGAAATAATCCTGACTACTGGGTTGCCACACTGTTAGATCCCCGGTACAAAAGTAAATTTGCCGAAATTATTCCTGCCATAGAAAGGGATGCACGCATGCAGGAGTATCAGCAGAGACTGTTGCAGAATCTTACATGTGCTTTTCCACAAAACACCAGTGGTGCACGTAGTGAATCTCACAGTTCCAACTTGCCAACCGTGGGACCGTCAAGTGTTCAGCACTCAAACCGTAACAGAACCACAGTATCTGCTGGTAACATCAATTTTGCGGAATCATTTCACCACTTTTTTAGCCCATCCTTTGCAAGGCCACAGGAGACAAGAAGTCTGACACATAGTCAACGCCTAGAGACGATGGTACAGGAGTATCTCCAAGTAAACATTGAAGCCACGACTGTGTCACTGGACCCTTGCTCTTTTTGGGCTTCCAATCTGGATAAATGGCCGGAGCTAGCCACTTACGCCTTGGAGATCTTGTCATGCCCCGCAGCCAGCGTTCTGTCTGAACGTGTGTTCAGCGCTGCTGGTGGTGTGCTGACAGATAAGCGCACGCGGCTCTCCACTGATAATGTAGACAGACTCACGTTCATAAAGATGAACAAATCATGGATCCGAAACGACTTTTCTACCCCTGTGTCATCCTGGGGAGAGTAAAAGCTTGATGATTGGTTAAAATCACCCTACCAACCGTTTTAAGCTTTCAAATTACTAATCATGTTTATCTGTATCTTGACTGGAAAATAATTTGGGCTTTGTAGCAGTGTGCAGCACTGATCCTATTAGGCCATCTATAATAAGCTCCACCAGATTTAAAATTAAAAATAATTTTTAGCTGCATCTAGCCCGGAAAATAATTTTGGGGCTCCGAGATGCGCAAGACACATAAGTGCCTTCTTGCTGCACTACCTGCAGCATGACCCTCATATTGTCAGAATTCGAAGTAATCATGACTACTGGGTTGCCACACTCTTAGATCCCCCAAACTTTTCGATCAACCTTTTCATTTTAATAAAGACCAAAAAAATGGTCATTTTTGAAATTATAAGCATTAGCAGGTTGTTAGAAACTGAAATCAAACAGTTTTCAACTCAAAACTTTATTCTAGGTGATGTTACATTTTCACATAGGACCCCTTGTTCGAAAGGAGCTTCTGAACTCTCTCGTCCATTGAATTTGTCAGGTTTTGGATGGTTTCTGCTTCAATTGTTTTGCATGAGGACAGAATACCCTCCCAGAGCTGTTGCTTAGATGTGAACTGCCTCCCGCCATCATAGACACGCCTTTTAATGATGCTCCAAAGGTTCTGAATGGGGTAGAGGTCAGGGGAGCATGGGGTTCACACCATAAGTTTGTCCCCTTTTATGCCCATATCAGCCAGAGATGCAGATGTTTTATGTGCAGCATGAGATGGTGCATTATCATGCAGAAAAATGATCTTGCTGTGAAATACACGGTTCTTCTTCTTGAACCATGGCAGGAAGTGCTGTTTGAGAAAATCCACATACATTATGGAGTTCATCTTTAGCGCCTTCAGGGATCCTAAAGGGGCCGACAATCTCTCTCCCCATGATTCCAGCCCAAAACATTACTCCACCTCCTCCTTGTTGGCGCTGTAGCCGTGTTTGCGTGGGGTGTCCATCAACCAGCCATCCTCCACTCCATCCATCTGGACCATCGAGCGCTGCACGGCACTCATCCGTGAACAAAACAGTTTTGAAATCAGTCTTCATGTAATGTTTGGCCCACTGGAGCCGTTTCTGCTTGTGTGAAGTGGATAGAGGAGGTCGACAGGATGGCGTATGCACAGCTGCAAACCTCTGAAGGACCCTGCATCTTGTTGTTCGGGGGACGTTGGAGGCACAAGCAGCTTCAAAAACTTGTCTGCTGCTATGACAAGGCTTTTTTGCCGCTGCTCTTTCAACCTGACGTAATTGCCTGTAGGAAAGAGTCCTCAATTTGCCCTTATCAGCACGCACACGTGTGTACTGTGAATCAGCTACATACTTCTTGATTGCCAAGACACTTCATCCTGATCATCGCACAATGTTGATTGTAGTCATGCCTTGACCTAAACACTCCACAATTTGTTGCTTCTCAGCAGCCGACACATCCTTTTTCTTTCCCATTTTGGCAGAAAATGTAGGCTGCTTAATAATGTGAGAGAGCCTTCTTAAGTAGTCTTGCCTTTCATTGGACACACCTGCCAAACTAATTAGCACAGGTGTCTGCAATTGCTTACAGTGATATAAAGAGCCCTGACACACATCACCATCAATGAGTTTAACTGACAAACCAACAAATTCTTCCCTTATCACTCCTAAACACTTTTTGCATAATAATTTGGAACGCAGTGTACATGTGCTTTTCCACAAAACACCAGTGGTTCACGTAGTGAATCTTACAGTTCTAACTTGCCAACCGTGGTCTGTATGGAATTGTTCAATAAAGGGCCCAAAATTAAGATAACATAGATGGGAGAGGTCTCTATGAATAGGAATTCCTAAGTATTTGATACCCTGTGAGGGCCAGGCAAAGGGAAAGTTGGACTGGATGGAATCCTATATGGATTTGGGGAGGGAGACATCGAGGGCCTCAGACTTCGCTGCATTGATTTTAAAATTTTACCATGTAACAAAGTGATCTATTTCAGCCATAACAGCAGGGATGGATATATGTGATTGAGTGATATATACTAGGACATCATCAGCAAATAGAGAGCACTTGTACTCGGTGCCTCCCACCTCAATCCACCTAATATTGGGGTTATGGCGAATTGATGAGAGCAGGTGCTCCGTCACTAGGATGTATAAGAGAGGGGACAGAGGACATCCCTGCCTTGTCCCATTGGTGATTGTGAAAGGTGATGAAAATGTTCTGACGCACCCCCTGGGCCTTGGGACACCCGGAGCCGGACCCTTTTTGGTGGATGCTGGTGGTTGTAGTCTTCGTGGCGGCGACCCGGTTCCGTGGCTCAGGGCGGTCAAACCAGTGGCGGAACTATTTATGTGGTTTTGATGTTTAAATGTCCGACTACGCCACCCGTGGATTGCGGTCAGAGTGAACCGCCGCTACAGGGCAGACCGCTGAGGCTGGTGTTGTGGGTGCAGCAGAGCGTAGCATAACTCCCCACGGGAGGAGTATAGCCTCAGGGCAGTGTATGCAGAGGATGGGGGTGATGGTGCAGGGCAGCAGCAGTAACGACACGGAGTCAGTGATGCAGTCCAGGGCCTTTACTCACAGTTCTTATTATCCAGACCACGTCTGCAGGTAACGGCTGCCCACGTCGTACTGTGCTCACCAGGTGAGGGGCTCAGACAACTCCCAGATAACTTTGGAGCACTTCACAGGACCCCCTTTGTGTGTCCTTTGTCTGGCCTTTCTTACCAACACTTCTGTCCGGCTGCCTCGGGCCTCCTCTTGGTAAACTTGGCGCCAGTTTCCCTGACCCTATGTGGTGCCTTCCTAGCGGGTGTAGCGAGGGGCTGCGCCACATAAAATGTCAGAGCCTCTGGTTTCTAGCTGAGGGTCGTTTCCTGCCTCCACTAGTTCGGGGACCGGTCTCCCCCTTTGGCCTGACCCCTCCACGCAGGTGGATTCGGGCGTGCGGTGGCGACTCGCCCGTCCGCACCCCTGGGATACCTTCATTCCTCGTTCTTGGAGCCTTCTCCGCTCCTCTTCCTTCCTTCTCCCTCTTCCAGGCCTGGGCCTCTGTTACTAGGCCCGCCTCCGGAGCAGAGCTCATGCAGAGCCCCTGCTCCCTGCCACTTCTGCTCAGACTTCTCTGCACTGAACTAAGATGGTGCCCACCTTTTATACTCCCTTCTCAATGCACCCAGGAACTGCTTCCTCCCTGCTCCTGCACTACAGGGTTCCCCTTCCTCAGTGTTCCCTCCCCCCACTCCAGCCAGGGACAGGGACTGTCGTGCCCATCTCAGGGGCATATTGGTCGCCCTGCCCCACGGCAATGTGGTGTAATGCATGCAGGTGTCGGGTCCTGATCCACACTCCATCCTTACCTGAGAGTGAGATATCACACCTCTGGGTGAGGTGCATTACGTCTGTAGCAACCGATCCCTCAGGGTGCTACAGTTCCATTTATCTTCAGCCTAGGTGACGTATTGCGATACAGGGCCGTGATTTTGGCTATAAAAGGGTCCCCTAGACCCATACTGTAAGCTTTTTAAGAGAATCATATATGGCGTGCCAGGAGACTCTATGGAATGCTTTCTCAGCATCCAACGAGAGTATCTAATTACAAATTTTTAACTGCATCTAGCCCAGGAAATACTTTGTGCCTAGTAGCAGTGTCTGCTAGTCAGCGGATTATCCCGGCTGTTAAGCAAGCTACACCACCTGTAGTTTAGACACTTAATTTTTTCAAAGGAAATGCTTCGGGACCATGGGATACTTAGTGAAGAGCTTCAGGAGGCACCCCAAGGCATAGGGGCTGGGACTGGCAGTAGGATGCCTTGCGGTGGACAGCCGAGCTCGATCCTTATAAAAGCTTTTTAACTGCAGCAGCTTTAGTGGACGCTACTGGAGCTGGAATTACCGCGGCTGCTGGCATGAGACTTGCCCTCCAATAGATCCTTGTAAATGGATTTAAAGTGTATTCATTCAAATTAGAGAGACAATTTAAATTAAAAAGCTTAGAGCTGCCTCCACCACAGGGGGGCTCGCTCGACCCACCAGCGGACAGGCACCAGTATTGGGAGAGGGGGGCTGGCCATCAGGGTTCACCGCGGCTCTGGCACAAACCCGGCGACACGGAGGTGGCACGGGCAGGAGCGGACTGGCCGTGTCGGCTTCTCACTTTTTGGATTTTAGAAGGGCATGACATGCCTATATCTGTGTCTCCCCCTCCTTTTACTCCTCCACCTCTTTTATTTTCGCATGACTATATGTACTTGTCACTTTTCCATGTGTTAGTTATGGCTTCTGAGCAGTTTGTCAGCTTTTGGACACCTTTGAAGGTGTTTTCTATGTGTTTCTATGTGTTTTTGTTTGCCTGCCATTGGTTTTAACGGTGTTCGAAGGTGTTCGTCGAACAGTTCGACGAACAGTTCGGCGAACACACGGGTGTTCGACGAACCGAACCGAACTCGAACACTACGGGGGTGGCTCAACACTACTTGCGTTGGAAATGCTGCCTTTTAGGCTAGTGGAGATGGAATCCTTCCGCAACCTTATGGCGGTGGCCGTCCCTCGGTACTCGGTCCCTAGCCGACACTATTTTGCCCAGTGTGCCATCCCCGCACTACACAAGCACGTGTCCCAAAACATCTGCCGTGCCCTCAACAACGCATTTACTGGGAGAGTCCACCTGACAATGGACATGTGGACAAGTTCTTGTGGCCAGGGACGGTACATCTCCCTGACGGCACACTGGGTAAACATAGTGGAAGCCGGGACCCAGTCAGACCTTGGGATGGAACACATCCTCCCCACACCGAGGATTGCGGGCCCTCTGTCAGTCAGAGTTGCCCCCACAGTGTACAGCTCCTGCGCATCATCCTCCTCCTCCTCATGTTCAGCGTCCATCTCAGATATCACCACATCAGTTACAAGCTGGATGCACTGTAGTACTGCCTCAGCTAAGCGGCAACAGGCTGTGCTGAAACTCATAAGCTTAGGTGAGAAACCTCACACTGCTTTTGAGTTGTGGACAGCTGTGAAAGAGCAGTCAGATCTGTGGCTGACACCGCTGAACCTACATCCAGGCATGGTCGTGTGTGACAATGGCCTTAACCTGGTGGCGGCTCTGAGGTGAGGCGAGATCACACACGTACCATGCCTGGCTCATGTGCTTAACCTCGTGGTTCAGCGGTTTCTTAAATCGTATCCCGAGTTGCCAGATCTGCTCGTCAAAGTACGCCGCCTGTCAGATCATTTTCGCAAGTCGGCTACAGCTTCCTCCGCCCTTGCTGTGTTGCAGAAGTGTTTGCAGCTTCCATCACACCAACTGGTGTGTGACGTCCCCGCACGTTGGAACTCTACCCTCCACATGTTGCAAAGGATTTGTGAGCAGAAGAGAGCAGTTGTGGAGTACCAGTTGCCACAAGGCCGTCGATATTCAGGTCAGACTCCACACATAAGACCTCAGGAGTGGACCTGGATGTCTGACATATGTACCACCTTGACAAACTTTGAGGAGTTCACCAAGATGGTGAGTGACGATGACGCCATCATTAGCATCAGCATTCCACTTGTCTGTCTTTTGCAACGCTCTCTGCAGAAAATTAAAGAGGAGGCATTGCTGCCAGAGTATGATGAGATGGATCAAGATGACGTAGCGGTCAATTACACACAGCCCAGCCTCATCTCATTCCAACGTGCATTGGGGGACAATGAGGGAGAGGAGGAGGAAGAACAGGAGCTTGTATCATGCGCTGTAGACGGTAGTACCTGTACAACTGTCATACCGTCGGTTCAGCGTGGGTGGCCTGAGGACAGGGGGGAGGAGGAGGAGAGCATGGTCAGTCGTCATCTTGGTGAGGACATGGAAGTCTTGCCCGTTACCAGTCTGGCACGCATGGCTGACTTTATGTTACGCTGTCTTAACCATGACCCTCGCGTTGTCAAAATGTTGGGTGACAGTCATTACTGGTTGGAGACACTTTTAGACCCCTGCTACAAGGAGAACTTTCACTCTCTTATTCCAGAGGTGGAGATGTCTACAAACATGGGGCAGTACCAGAGGGCCCTTGCTGCAGAACTGTTAAAAAAAATCCCATCTTAACACGCTAGCGGCAGAGATCACAGTTCGCTGACCAACCAAGTCGTACATGCGAGAGAGACGCAACTCCAATCCAGCAGAGGCAGGGGAACACTGTCAAATTTCTGAGACAGTTTTCTCAGACCCTCCCTTCGGACAGACCCTGAGGTCTGGGGTACTCTCACAAGGAGTGGAAAGTTTCAAAAGATGGTGAGGGAGCACCTTGCCGACCGTACCAGCGTCCTCCATGATTCCTCTGTGCCTTTTAATTATTGGGTATCCAAGCTGGACACTTGTAATGAACTCGCTCTCTACGCCTTGGAGGTCCTGGCCTGCCCTGCCGCTAGCGTGTTATCGGAGCGTGTTTTTAGTGCTGCTGGGGGAATTAAAACTGATAAGCGCACTCACCTGTCAACTGACAATGCTGACAAGCTGACCCTTATCAAAATGAACAAGGGCTGGATTGGGCCAGACTTCTCATCACTACCAAATGATGGCAGAGTAACATAAAGTCAAATCCTCTATGTTATTTCAGGAGGTGTATTCACATGCAAAGCTTCACACCCACACATGGGTATACACTTCCTCATTTCGGCTGTTTTATGTTCTTCTCCTTATCCTCAGCCTCCACCACCACTATACCACCAGGTTGACTGTGGTCTGTGTTGCCATTATTGAAAGTTCCTCAGTCCTTATTTTTGTCAGCTTTTGATTGGAAGGCATAAGCAAAGACTGTGGGAGACCCACTCCACAATAATGGGAATAATGTTTTTAAGATGCTGTACTGAATGGCTCTTGTAAGGGGCATTAAAACCATCCTGTTAAGCTACTGTGACCTCCACCACTTTTCCAAGGGGCATTAAAACCATCTTGTTAAGCTACTGGGACCTCAACTTCTCTTCCAAGGGGCATTCAAACTGTCTTGTTAAGCTACTGCGACCTCCACCACTTTTCTGAGGGGCATTAAAACCATCTTGTTAAGCTACTGTGACCTACACCACTTTTCCAAGGGGCATTAAAACCATCTTGTTAAGCTACTGCGACCTCCACGTATCTTCCAAGGGGCATTCAAACCATCTTGTTAAGCTACTGCAACCTCCACCACTTTTCCAAGGGGAATTAAAACCGTCTTGTTAAGCTACTGGGACCTCCACGTCTCTTCCTAGGGGCATTAAAACCGTCTTGTTAAGCTACTGTGACCTCCACCACTTTTCCATTGGGCATTTAAACCGTCTTATTAAGCTACTGCGACCTCCACCACTTTTTCAAGGGGCATTAAAACCGTCTTGTTAAGCTACTGGGACCTCCACCACTTTTCCAAGGGGCATTAAACCCATCTTGTTAAGCTACTGCGACCTCCACCACTTTTCTGAGGGGCATTAAAACCATCTTGTTAAACTACTGGTACCTCCACTTCTCTTCCGAGGGGCATTAAATCCGTCTTTTTAAGCTACTGTGACCTCTACCACTTTTCCAAGGGGCATTAAAACCATCTTGTTAAGCTACTGGGACCTCCACATCTCTTCTGAGGGGCATTAAAACTGTCTTGTTAAGCTACTGTGACCTCCAGCACTTTTCCAAGGGGCATTAAAACGGTCTTGTTAAGCTACTGTGACCTCAATCGCTTTTCCAAGGGGCATTAAAACCGTCTTCTTAAGCTTCTGGGACCTCCACGTCTCTGCCAAGGGGCATTCAAACCGTCTTGTTAAGCTACTGGGACCTCCACATCTCTTCCGAGGGGCATTAAAACCGTCTTGTTAAGCTACTGGGACCTCCACCTCTCTTCCAAGGGGCATTCAAACCATCTTGTTAAGCTACTGCGACTTCCACCACTTTTCCAAGGGGCATTAAAATCATCTTGTTAAGCTCCTGGGACCTCCACGTCTCTTCCGAGGGGCATTTAAACCATCTTGTTAAGCTACTGTGACCTCCACCACTTTTCCAAGGGGCATTAAAACCGTCTTGTTAAGCTACTGGGACCTCCACATCTCTTGCAAGGGGCATTAAAACCATCTTGTTAAGCTACTGTGACCTCCACCACTTTTCCAAGGGGCATTAAAACCGTCTTGTTAAGCTACTGTGACCTCCACCACTTTTCCAAAGGGCATTAAAACCGTCTTGTTAAGCTACTGGGACCTAAACCACTTTTCCAAGTGGCATTAAAACCGTATTGTTAAGCTACTGGGACCTCCACCATTTTTCAGAGGGGCATTAAAACATTCTTGTTAAGCTACTGTGACCTCCACCACTTTTGCAAGGGGCATTAAAACCATCTTGTTAAGCTTCTGGGACCTCCACGTCTCTTCTAAGGGGCATTCAAACCATCTTGTTTCGCTACTACGACCTCCACCACTTTTACAAGGGGCATTAAAACCATCTTGTTAAGCTACGGGGACCTCCACCACTTTTCCAAGGGGCATTAAAACCGTCTTGTTAAGCTACTGCGACCTCCACCACTTTTCCAAGGGGCATTAAAACTGTCTTGTTAATCTACTGCGACCTTGACCACTTTTCCGAGGGGCATTAAAACCATCTTGTTAAGCTACTGGGACCTCCATGTCTCTTCCGAGGGGCATTAAAACCATCTTGTTAAGCTACTGTGACCTCCACCACTTTTCCAAGGGGCATTAAAACCATCTTGTTAAGCTACTGGGACCTCCACATCTCTTCCAAGGGGCATTAAAAGTGTCTTGTTAAACCCCTCTGTACTCCACAGCTCTTCCAAGGGGCATTAAAACCATCTTGTTTAGCTACTGGGACCTCCATATCTTTTCCGACTGGCATTAAAAGCGTCTTGTTAAACCACCCTGAACTCCACAGCTCTTCCAAAGGCATTAAAACCATCTTGTTAAGCTACTGGGACCTCCACATCTCTTCTGAGGGGCATTAAAAGCGTCTTGTTAAACCTCTCTGAACTCCACAGCTCTTCCAAGGGGCATTGAAATGTTGTTTTTAATTAACTATAACCTCCGCTACTCTTCGAACGGGCATTGCATATCCTCCTAATTTTTGGCAGCTTTAGCTTGGAAGGCATAAGCAAAGCTACTGGGACCTCGACGTCTCTTCCAAGGGGCATTCAAACTGTCTTGTTAAGCTACTGCGACCTCCATCACTTTTCCAAGGGGAATTAAAACCCTCTTGTTAAGCTACTGGGTCCTAAACCACTTTTCCAAGGGGCATTAAAACTGTCTTGTTAAGCTACTGGGACCTCCACATCTCTTCTGAGGGGCATTAAAACCATCTTGTTAAGCTACTGTGACATCCACCACTTTTCCAAGGGGCATTAAAACCGTCTTGTTAAGCTACTGTGACCTCCACCACTTTTCCAAGTGGCATTAAAACCATCTTGTTAAGCTTCTGGGACCTCCACGTCTCTTCTAAGGGGCATTCAAACCATTTTGTTAAGCTACTGCGACCTCCACCACTTTTCCAAGGGGCATTAAAACTGCCTTGTTAAGCTACTGGGACCTCCACCACTTTTCCAAGGGGCATTAAAAGAGTCTTGTTAAGCTACTGCGACCTCCACCACTTTTCCGAGGGGCATTAAAACTGTCTTGTTAATCTACTGCGACCTCGACTCCTTTTCCGAGGGACATTAAAACCATCTTGTTAAGCTACTGGGACCTCCACCACTTTTCCAAGGGGCATTAAAACCGTCTTGTTATGCTACTGGGACCTCCACATCTGTTCCAAGGTGCATTAAAAGCGTCTTGTTAAACCCCTCTGAACTCCACAGCTCTTCCAAGGGGCATTAAAACCGTCTTTTTAAGCTACTAGGACCTCCATATCTTTTCCGAGGGGCATTAAAAGCGTCTTGTTAAACCACTCTGAACTCCACAGCTCTTCCAAGGGGCATTGAAATGTTGTTTTTAATTAACTCTAACCTCCACTACTCTTCGAACAAGCATTGCATTTCCTCCTAATTTTTGGCAGCTTTAGCTTGGAAGGCATAAGCAAAGAATATGGCAGACCCACTCCCCAATAATGGGAATAATGTTTGTAATATGCTGTACTGCATGGCTCTTGTAAGGGGCATTGCAAGTTCCTCCATCCTAAATTTTGGCAGCTTTTGCTTGGAAGGCATAAGCAAAGACTATGGGAGACCCACTCCCCAATAATGGGAATAATGTTTGTAATATGCTGTACTGCATGGCTCTTATAAGAGGCATTAAAACCGTCTTGTTAAGCTACTGTGACCTCCACGTCTCTTTCAAGGGGCATTAAAACTGTCTTGTAAAGCTACTTGGACCTCCACGTCTCTTCCAAGGGGCATTCAAACTGTCTTGTTAAGCTATTACAATCTCCACCACTTTTACAAGGGGCATTCAAACCGTCTTGTTAAGCTACTGTGACCTCCACCACTTCTCCGAGAGGCATTAAAACCGTCTTGTTAAGCTACTGCAACCTCCACCACTTTTCCGAGGGGTATTAAAACCGTCTTGCTAAGCTACTGAGACCTCCACATCTCTTCCGAGGGGCATTAAAACCGTCTTGTTAAGCTACAGTGACCTCCACATCTCTTCAAAGGGGTATTAAAAGAATCTTCTTAAGCTACTCTGAACTCCACAGCTCTTCCAAGGGGCATTGAAATGTTGTTTTTAATTACCTCTAACCTCCACGACTCTTCCAGTGGGCATTGCATTTCCTTCTAATTTTAGTCAAACTAAAAGTAAGGGAGACCCACTCCCCAATAATGGGTAGAAGGTTTTTAGTATGCTTTAATCCACGTCTGTTTCAAGGGGCAGTGCAGTTTCTCTTAATTTTTGGAAAGCCTTCCATTCACTGCTTAGGCCAACAATGTTCAGGAGACCCAGTTGATATAAATGGAAAAAACGGATTAGTTAAGGCCCTCTGACCTCCATGTCATTTCCAAGGGGCATTGGAGTGCCTCGAAATTTTTGGTATGCATTGCACTCACTGTATGCCCTATAACTGTGTAGCCAAAATTCTCCTTTTGTTACAGAAACATATCCTGCAAGACATATGTGGTTAACCGGCCTGATATTGATGTGAATGGTCCCTGTTCCTCCTGCTCTTTCTCCTTTGCCACCACCTCATCCATCATTTATCACCTGAAGCTTTGTTTTAACGGGAGTCATAGAACTGGGATAGTAGCAGGAAAACATCCAGCAATCCTCGGAGGAGGTAGGATATGCGCCAAAACGCTGACCACCTCAGGCCTAGCCACTACTACATACATGCGCTTGCATTCCAAGAAAACAAAGCAGATGCTAGCTTCTATCATCATCATCATGCTCCTCACCTTTGCACTCTCAACTTCCCTGATGGAGAAGCCAGGGCCCACCGGAGGGGTCTGGTTCTCTGGTGAGCTCATCCAATGCTGCGCTAAAGCAGGCCGGGCTAAGAAAAGTGTGTGGGGGGAAGTTGACAGGAGAAATAGGGGCGGCTGGGGACAGTTTATGGACACCCGGCTGCCCCCATGCGGCTGGGGACCATGTGCGGACACCCGGCCGTGGGGCGGCTGGGGACCGAGTATGGACTCCTGGCCGCCCCTTGGTGGCTAGGGACTGAGTATGGATACCCGGCCGCCGGGTGGCTGGGGACTGAATATGGATACCAGGCTGCCAACGCAGCCATGACGTCGTGGCCAGAGTCCGCCCCCACATGCCTCAAAGGCCCAATTTCAAGTGCAAGCAAGCAGTATGGTAATGCAGCCTGGTGTTGGGTGGGTGGTGGGCTGCATATTTGTGCTTGCATTGCAAGGAATGGGGAGGTACAATTGAACACTGCCCTGGGACAAGAACTTGCATGGGGATAGTTGCAAGTCTGCATCTTCTGATGCGGCAAGGATGACTACTGATGGGCACACTTTTAGGCAGTGACCTGGGTGTCAGAGATGCTTCCAGGGGTCTTCCCCATGCTGTTCCCATGTCTTTTCAGCACTGTATGCATGTGTCCCACAGCACATGGCCAGATAAGGTTGTAAAATGTTAAAATGACATTTCCCGATGAATGCATTTTTCACTGTTGAAAGCAATACAAAAGTGCAAAAACGCATAAAAAATGCTACTTGTGAACATAGCCCAAGGTGTGGAGGAGTATTTTTTTGGGGGGTTATTTATTTTACCTTATACACAAGTCTTTACCCTGGAAAGGAACTTCCTTAACATATTTCACAGGAAAGCAGTTTCAGTTTCGTTTTTGAACGTTTTATTGTGAGCCCTTAAAAGTGGCTTAATACCTCTGACCATGTTGTTGACAACAGTGACCTGGGGGTAAGAAATGCTTCCTGGGGCGATCCCCATGCTGTCCCCATGTCATTTGAGCACTCTCACTATTGTTTTGGGCCCTTGTTAGGCTTTTAAAAGACTGCCGGGGGTGCCGCCGCAAAAATGCTCGGGTCTCCCATAGACTAACATTGGGCTCTTTGCTCGGGTCGAGCACCCGAGTATCACGGCGAGCTTCACCCGAGCTTCGAGCACCCGAGCATTTTAGTGCTCGCTCAAAACTAATGTTTTCGTATTGTACGGTGTAGAATGTAGGCCAAAGGATGGAATGTATGGACAAATGGGATACGGTCGGATGTGTCTGGACGAGGTTGCCTATGATTCTCATGTTGGTCATGTAGAAGCTCATGGAGGTATCCTCTTTCTTCGAATTTGTGAGTCATCTCTTGTAACCGTTGGTTACGAAGTGGTGCGTTAGTCACTATGCGTTTAACTCTCTGAAATTGGGATTTGGGAATGGCGCGCTTCATAGGGGCCGGGTGGTTGCTGGAGAAATGCAATAAGGTATTACGGTCTGTGGGTTTCCTGTAAAGATCGGTGGTTAAAATACCTCAATCATCCTTAATGACTAAAGTGTTAAGGAAACTGACTCGCTTGGGATAATGATTCATGATTCAGTATGCTTAAACAGAGAGAAGCATACTGGATTCATGAATTACAATCCCTGTCCCCAAGGGGGCTCAATAGAGACTATGACTTGCACTCATTCATGTGAGCCTCTGGGGCCCACTATCATCACTATTCATTACCAACCTATAATGCTACTCCTAACACGATTGGGGGTAAACATGGACTTGTGTTACCATCCCGTGAAATATTGTGTCTGTTTACTGAGATATGAGTGGATACTTTACATAGGCATGTTTTTGCAGATTATATTGTATATTATACTGTGGGCTTCACCTTATGGTAATTTGCATTTCCTTATGTTCCAGATCAATTATTAAGGATTGCTCCCATCCCCATGTGTGCCCTCCTCATATCCCTCCTCCACAGTGTAACGCACTCCCGCAGTGGAACGCACTTTGCTGCCCTTGGACGCTACTTCCTGTCTCCTGGAACGCACTATGATGCCGGGTGGCAAGCACGCACATGGGCATACGCGCACTCTGACAAATCAGATGCGGGCACTCGCTCATCCTAGCTATTCCGCGTCACTTCCTGTGACATCACTGGATATGAGCACTCACCATGACGCTCAGAGCTCCTCACAATGGCCATGAACCACTGGTTGTCCCCACCCCCAATGGTACATGCTCAATGGTCACAACCACGCCAACTACCAGCGGTGGATGCCGCGGTCACGCCAGCCTCCTCACCTATTTACCACTGCGCCCAAGGTATGTCTAATCCAGCCTGACACTCCCACCCAGCAGCTTCACACTATTTTCCACAGAGCCACCATGTGCCTTCCCCTCATAGGAACCCCAGCAATGGGATACAGCACCCTCCTACTCCTTGCCCTATTTCCCAGCAAGTGGGTAGGTTATCTGAACTTACATTTGCATTGTATTACATGATATGACATCTTATTATGAGACACTATGACCTACCTTTTCCATTTAATTTTGTTTTTCTGTTAAATACACAAGATATGTCTTGTTTGTTTTTCTTCACCTGCAGTACACTGATGAAGGTCTTATAGACCGAAACGTTTATTGCTGTGGGCAAAAATAAAAATATAAATTCTACTATTGGTGTGCCGAGGTTTCTCTACATTGCTGGAAGACCCAGTCACGACCCATTTTTAATGTCGTGGCGGATGGAAGGAGGTTATCACTCAGGATTTTACGGTAGATGGCTCCATCCATTCTCCCATTGATGTGGTGAAGTAGTCCTTTGACCTTAGCAGAGAAACACCCCCAAAACATAATGTTTCCACCTCCTTGCTTGACAGTTGACAGTGGGGACGGTGTTCTTTGGGTCATAGGCAGCATTTCTCTTCCTCCAAACACGGCGAGTTGAGTTAATGCCAAAGAGCTCAATTTTTGTCTCATCTGACCACAGCAGCTTCTCATAATTACTCACAGAATCATCCAGGTGTTCATTGGCAAACTTCAGATGTACCTTCTTCAGCAGAGGGACCTTGCGGGCACTGCAGGATTTTAAACCTGTAAGGTGTAATATGTTACCAATGGTTTTCTTGGTGACTGTTGTCCTAGCTGCCTTAAGACCTTCCTCATGATTAAGGATACCCCATGAGGTGAGATTTTGCATGGTACCCCAGATCGATGTCGATTGACAGTCATTTTGTATTTCTTCCATTTTCTTATTATTGTACCAACAGTTGTCTCCTTCTCACCCAGAGTCTTACTTATGGTTTTGTAGCCCATTCCAGCTTTGCGAAGGTCTATGATCTTGTCCCTGGCATCCTTAGAAAGCTCTTTGGTCTTGACCATGTTGTAGAGGTTAGAGTCTGGCTGATTAATTGAGTCTGTGGACAGGAGTCTTTTATACAGGTGATTGTCTGTATAAAAGACTCCTGTGGGAGTCTTTTATTGTAGGTAACGAGTTGATTAGAAGTGTCTAACTGGTCTGTAGGAGACAGAACTCATAATGGTTTGTAGGGGATTAAATACTTATTTCTCACTGCAAAACGCAAATAAATGTATTTAATTTATGCAAAGTGATATTCTTGATTTTTTGGGGGGGATATTCTATCTCTCAATGTTAAAATTAACCTACCCTTAAAATTATAGACTGATCATGTCTTTGTCAGTGGGCAAACTTACAAAAACAGCAAGGGATCAAAAACTTATTCCCCCCACTGTAGATAGATAGATAAATAGATAGATAGAAAGATAGATAGATAGATAGATAGATAGATAGATAGATAGATGATAGATAGAATGATGGGGGAAGTGAATATTTTACGCATATCATTATTTTTATGCATATTTTCCAATTCCAAGCTCTATAAACTTGAATGCTTTTTGGATGAAGTGATGAAGTGGTTCAGGTCATGTGTATTCGGGTAATGAGGGCAGGTGTGGCCTAAGTATATCAGCATCCTTTATCAAGGTGTGCATATGTGACACCCCAGGGGTCTGGTTGCCACAGTGATAGAGATATTACGTCTGAGAGCAGGTGGGAGGTCCTTTGGTCAGGGATCCTGTGCATGCCACACCTCCTGCCCAGTCTTGGGAGGGGAAGGACTTCCCCTATATAAACCTGGGGCTGAGGCAGGGTAGGGAGTTCTGAGAGGAGAAGACAGGGAGCAGAGCTGCTCTATGGGCTCTGCTCCACAGGCAGGCCCTGTCCAGGGGCCTGAGCCTGGAGTCAAGGAGAGTAGAGACAAGAAACAGTCACAGGAAGAAACAGCAGAAGCTCAGTGGGAGCAATACTACTACGAGTCAGGGGCTGGCAGCTGCAGAGCTCGCCCTGACTGAGAAGCTTTCTTACCGGACCCGGCGTCCGAGGCTGTGGGGACTAACTCTTACCCAGCAGCAGAAGCCGACCGGCAGGGGATTTCAGGTCCCCAGGCCCAGAAACCCGAAGGCACGGTCACACGCGTGGGACCAGCGCCGCCATCGTGGAGCGGAAGCCATTAGAAGGCCCCGAGTCACCGGCCATACGGGTGAGCACCACACGGTACACTCAGGGACGTGGGCTACTTATATCCGCTTCTAGCAAGGTAGCCAGAAGAGTACAGTCAGTTTGGGAGGCCTACAACTCCGCCTGGCCAGGGGAGATCCCATCTGCTCAAGGACTGACCAGGCCCCGTTCGCTAGCAAGTACTCCGGGAGGGTCTATCGTTGTTACCAGTAAAGACCCTGAATTACACCGCACCGTCTCTGAGTGGTTCCTGCTACCCTCATCTTCCACGTCGGCTGCCCTGAGGCCATACCCCTCCCGTTGGGGGTTATACTATCACGCTGCACAATTCTACACCGGCCTCAGCGGTCTGCCCTGCAGCGGCAGCTCCATAGCTGCAAATCAACGGGTGGCGTAGTCGACACTCAAATAACATCTATCAAGACTGCCACACACTGAGTTGACTCCCTGGGCACGGACCGGGTCCCCACCACTCGGAGACTACAACCCTCATCTGATCCGGTTCCGGGTAAGCCCCCGTGCGCGAGACGCTGCGCGACACAGCAGGCCCAGGGGCGCGTCAACTTTGGCGTAGTCGGCAGGATTTCGTGCCCGCAACCACCGGGTACTGCGTGCCTGAAAAAGAGACTTTTAAAACTTACCATCCGTGAAGTTTTCCCGCCATCGGTGAAGATTCCCGCCATCCGGCGCCATTTTCAGCCTTCTTCCCGCCATCTGTGAAGATTCCCGCCATCCGGCGCCATCTTCAGCCTTCTTCCCGCCATCCGTGGAGTTTTCCCGCCGTTGGACGCCATCTTGAGGACGCCGCGCGGGAAGAAGAGGGGCGTGGACTCTGAAAGCGCGCGAGAACTGAAGCCCCGCCTCACGTCCGGACGTTGCGTAAGGTCCTGGAAGGAGCCCAGCAGACGCCGACGTCACCGGAGCGCGACGGAAGGTCCTCAACCCTGACGATCTACTGCGGAGCCGCGGCCTACGGAACAGGATCATCGCAAGGTAGGCCACGGTCCACTAGGGGGGAGGAAGATGTCGGATGCGGAGGAGAGCTTCATTGCCTCAACCTCCGCCACCACCAGCCCGCGCCCAGGCCCAAAGTCGCACTCTCTGACCCCGGGCGTCATCAACGGTGACCCTCTCCAGGCCCGGTCGCAAGGCCTAGTGAACCAGGGCGCCGCTGTTCCAACAGTGCCCTCTACTTCCAAAGCACCCCCGGCCTGGTCGCAAGGCCGAGTACCCCCGGGCGCTGCCGCCCCTACGGCGCCCTCAACCTCCACAGTGCCACCCATGGGCGCAGATCTTTTCGCACAACATGCCAGCCCGGACGGGCACCGCGGACGTGATCTCTATCCGGGTGATGTGGTTACCTTCACCCGGCATAAGGGTGCCAAAGGACTGTACGCCCTCCATGTACACCGTCTGACTGAGGAGGAGCTGCAGTACTACCAATACGAGGAAGGACAAGAGGACCCGGACGGGTCTGAAGCCTACACACAAGAAGGAGCAGGAGGATGCCGTTACTGAAGTACGGTAAAGTGGAACTGTACATAGTTACCCGTAGGGGTACTTGTGTTGCTAATTAAAATATGGTCCCCGTTGGGACAAGTGTGAACTGTTCCCGTGTGTCCCCTATCCTTAACCAGGCTGAGGACTGTGAGCAGCCATCCCATCTCCCCACAGGCTGAGGACTGTGAGCAGCCAATCCTTATCCCCACTGGCCGAGGACTGAGAGCGGCCATATCTTGTAAATATTATGTGTTTCCAGTTATTTATAGGAGTCCTTGGTGGATTTACCGGGAATCCTTTGTACAGTTAGTGGAGCGTAACCCAGGATGGACTAAAAGACTGTTAAGGACTCGGGGTAGGACAGACCCCTACCTGGTTACGTCTCCCTGTTTTGGTGAAATGGACACCTTGCTTTTCAAAACTGCACCCGGTTGCGGACACGCCGTAACCATCTTATGTGTTTTTCTTATTGTATTGTTATTGTTATACCTTGTTATGTTTTTCTAAAAAAATATGTTTAGTCCCGGAGTACTAAATTTCACTAGGGGGGAATGTGACACCCCAGGGGTCTGGTTGCCACAGTGATAGAGATATTACGTCTGAGAGCAGGTGGGAGGTCCTTTGGTCAGGGATCCTGTGCATGCCACACCTCCTGCCCAGTCTTGGGAGGGGAAGGACTTCCCCTATATAAACCTGGGGCTGAGGCAGGGTAGGGAGTTCTGAGAGGAGAAGACAGGGAGCAGAGCTGCTCTATGGGCTCTGCTCCACAGGCAGGCCCTGTCCAGGGGCCTGAGCCTGGAGTCAAGGAGAGTAGAGACAAGAAACAGGCACAGGAAGAAACAGCAGAAGCTCAGTGGGAGCAATACTACTACGAGTCAGGGGCTGGCAGCTGCAGAGCTCGCCCTGACTGAGAAGCTTTCTTACCGGACCCGGCGTCCGAGGCTGTGGGGACTAACTCTTACCCAGCAGCAGAAGCCGACCGGCAGGGGATTTCAGGTCCCCAGGCCCAGAAACCCGAAGGCACGGTCACACGCGTGGGACCAGCGCCGCCATCGTGGAGCGGAAGCCATTAGAAGGCCCCGAGTCACCGGCCATACGGGTGAGCACCACACGGTACACTCAGGGACGTGGGCTACTTATATCCGCTTCTAGCAAGGTAGCCAGAAGAGTACAGTCAGTTTGGGAGGCCTACAACTCCGCCTGGCCAGGGGAGATCCCATCTGCTCAAGGACTGACCAGGCCCCGTTCGCTAGCAAGTACTCCGGGAGGGTCTATCGTTGTTACCAGTAAAGACCCTGAATTACACCGCACCGTCTCTGAGTGGTTCCTGCTACCCTCATCTTCCACGTCGGCTGCCCTGAGGCCATACCCCTCCCGTTGGGGGTTATACTATCACGCTGCACAATTCTACACCGGCCTCAGCGGTCTGCCCTGCAGCGGCAGCTCCATAGCTGCAAATCAACGGGTGGCGTAGTCGACACTCAAATAACATCTATCAAGACTGCCACACACTGAGTTGACTCCCTGGGCACGGACCGGGTCCCCGCCACTCGGAGACTACAACCCTCATCTGATCCGGTTCCGGGTAAGCCCCCGTGAGCGAGACGCTGCGCGACACAGCAGGCCCAGGGGCGCGTCACATAATTATTAGACAGCTTGTTTTCCTCAGGCAAAAAGTCCCAAAAATTAGATTTAACACCTGACTCCGAAAAGTCAAAAATTGTTACATTTCTTTGAGAGGGATGCAGCACTCTTGAAATCACTAAGATATTGGGGTGAGATCATAACCATCAAAGTTTTGTTGCAAATAGACAAGAGAGTCACACAAAAAACGTTGCGACAAAACGCACACATTATCTGCTAAAGATTTTAAGAGAATCAAATTTGAAGTGACCATGATTACATTATCCTCCAGTGCTGTTATAGTCCTGAACTGCAACCTCCCTGGGGTGCCCAGAAGTACAAGGTGTTCAGGTGTTCAAGGTGGCCTAGTTAAGGGAGACTGAAACCCAACTACCACTGAACAGGACAGAAAAGTTATATACTCATGCCTAAACATTAAAATTGCAATACCAAAAAGGAAAAGTTGTTGAAATATGAAAATCACAAGATTGATAAACATGTTAATTATATGAAAGTGATGAAAAAAATGGAAGCTAAAGTTTTGAAACTACTGAATTTATTCAGTATTGAGTAGGCGGGCCTCGAGTAGAGATAAATGCACTTAGACATCTTGGCATGATATCATTGAGGTTATTAATAGGTGGCTGAGAAATGATCTGCCATGCTGAATACACTTGGGTAAGCAAATTATCAAGGTCCACGGACGGCAGCTCCCTTTGCAATTGCTGACCAATGATATCCCAGCTTGACAAGTCTGGAGATGCTGTAAGCCATGGAGCATGTTTATACCACACAGTTTGCTCTGAGTAGCACAAGCAATATGTTGCCTGATGTTATCTTGTTAAAAATGGGCTTCTGGGACACTTTCTCGTTCCTTCGTGAAGGTTTCTTTATGCCATTGCCTATGTGGTTTTCATACCAATCTCTGCCTATCATTGCATCCAATACAAAAGCATAACATCTAATTTACGAAGATAGAACGCCACTTGTCGTTTTGTTCTGCACCATGATAGCATTTGAGAGTATTGGTGTGAGGTCAATGGATCACCTGTAACTGGCTCATTGCTCAATGTTTATGCAAACACCTTCTGATAGTTTGTGCAGACACTGCATAACATCTTTTTCTTGGCATGTGAGATGTAATTTCACTTGCAGTAGAGAATTAATATCTACGTGCCAATCTTAGAACCTTAGGAACGCCATGAAGATGCCTTCATGAGGAAATGTCACATTGGTCCTACTCCCAGGATTAATGTGTGAGGTGGCAAAATGTACCATAGCCAGAACGTCCAGTCTTCATTTCAGGTATACTAACAGCTTGGCATTACATTGATTTGGTCATGAAACTAATGACATGATAATTTCTCCAAAGTATAAGAGCCATTTTTCAATATAATAAAGCTGTTGCTTGTACAACTGTGAGCAGCGTGCATAATCTAAATGTGCTTCCATGACCTGCATCATCTTTCGGCTTGTCTCTCATTGAGCACATATTGGATGTTCCTGAGGAGGAACGGTTTGCTTCTTCGCTCTGCCAGGGAGAAAGATGCTCTCATCTTAATTAGGTTGTAACACTTCTTGGCATTTGTTTGTGCAAGCTATTTTGGCTGTGTGGGATAATTTACAGGGAGACTCTGTAGATTGTCATCTCTGGACAAATACTATAGGGGTGGGGTGAGGGGGCTTCATGGGAAGCAAGAAAGAATTCTACAAAATTTCTCAATATTTTCCTGACAGGCAGCAAATTGAAATAGGGTCCTTATTATGGAGGATTTAACTATCCAGACATTTATTGGGACATAGAATCTACTGGTTGTGCTCAAAACTGCAAGTTCTTATATGCAATTCAAGACAATTACCTCTTAGCTGATAGATGAACCAACCAAGATAATCTGCTGGATCTGGTTCTGTCAAATAGACCAGATACAATTTCAGATCCACATGTCTGGGAGCATTTGGAATGTAGTGACCATAATATGGTAAGTTTCAATTTACTTTTCAATAAATTATTCAAAAGAGAAAATTCATAAACCTGGAACTTTAGGAACACTGATTTCAACAAATTAAGGGAAGAGCTTAATCGTGTAGACTGTGATCATATCATGGTAACGGGGGATGCTGAACATAAATGGGGCATGTTTAAGGATATTCTACTAGAATCCTGTAGAAAACTGATACCCTCCAGTAATAAAATGTCTAGGAATAAAAAGAAACCATTATGGATAAATAAGACAGTGCAAAGTTTAATAAGACAAAAATAAAGGGCATTGAAAATCTTGAAGGCTGAGAATAAAGAAATAGCATTTCAAGAGTATAAAGATCTCAATAAGAAATGTAAAAATAAAATCAAGCTAGCAAAGTTATCTTCAGTGAAACAAGTCGACAGCCACATTAAGCTAAATCCCAATTTTTTTTCTAAATATATCAATGCTAAAAAGAAAAAAATTATCTTATCGGCCCCTTAAAAGATGATAATAACAACACAATTATAGAGGACAAAGAAAAGGCTGAGATATTAAACACTCATTTTTCATTCATGTTCACCAATGAACTCTCTGTTCAGAGATCTTTAAACAAGTCAAAAATCAAAGTTCACCAAATGATATAACTAGTTTAATACAAGAAGTATGTCTGTGTCTGAGCAAATTGAACATTGACAAATCCCGCCAACCGAGATGGCATTAATCCACAGATATTGAGGGACTTCAGCTCAGTAATTGACTGACTGAATTATCTCATTCTTACACTCGCTTCTAACAGGGATTGTACCACAGGATTGGAGGATGGCTCATGTGGTACCAATATTTAAGAAAGGTAAGAAGGTGGATCCAGGTAACTACAGTCGGGTAAGTCTGACATCAGTAGTGTGCAAAATTTTTGAGGGCATTATAAGTAGTGTTGAGCCACCCCCGTAGTGTTCGAGTTCGGTTCGGTTCGTCGAACACCCGTGTGTTCGCCGAACTGTTCGTCGAACTGTTCGTCGAACACCTTCGAACACCGTTAAAACCAATGGCAGGCAAACAAAAACACATAGAAACACATAGAAAACACCTTCAAAGGTGTCCAAAAGCTGACAAACTGCTCAGAAGACACAACTAACACATGGAAAAGTGACAAGTACATATAGTCATGCGAAAAGAAAAGAGGTGGAGGAGTAAAAGGAGGGGGAGACACAGATATAGGCATGTCATGCCCTTCTAAAATCCAAAAAGTGAGAAGCCGAGACGGCCAGTCCGCTCCTGCCCGTGCCACCTCCGTGTCGCCGGGTTTGTGCCAGAGCCGCGGTGAACCCTGACGGCCAGCCCCCCTCTCCCAATACTGGTGCCTGTCCGCTGGTGGGTCGAGAGAGCCCCCCTGTGGTGGAGGCAGCTCTAAGCTTTTTAATTTAAATTGTCCCTCTAATTTGAATGAATACACTTTAAATCCATTTACAAGGATCTATTGGAGGGCAAGTCTCATGCCAGCAGCCGCGTAATTCCAGCTCCAGTAGCATCCACTAAAGCTGCTGCAGTTAAAAAGCTTTTATAAGGATCGAGCTCGGCTGTCCACCGCAAGGCATCCTAGTGCCAGTCCCAGCCCCTATGCCTTGGGGTGCCTCCTGATGCTCTTCACTGAGTATCCCGTGGTCCCTAAGCATTTCCTTTGAAAAAATTAAGTGTCCAAACTACAGGTGGTGTAGCTTGCTTAACAGCCGGGATAATCCGCTGACTAGCAGACACTGCTACTAGGCACAAAGTATTTCCTGGGCTAGATGCAGTTAAAAATTTGTAAGTAGATACTCTCGTTGGATGCTGAGAAAGCATTCCATAGAGTCTCCTGGCACGCCATATATGATTCTCTTAAAAAGCTTGGGGTAGGGGTCTAGGGGACCCTTTTATAGCCAAAATCATGGCCCTGTATCACAATACGTCACCTAGGCTGAAGATAAATGGAACTGTAGCACCGAGGGCTCGGTTGCTACAGACGTATTGCACCTCACCCAGAGGTGTGATATCTCACTCTCAGATAAGGATGGAGTGTGGATCAGGACCCGACACCTGCATGCATTACACCACATTGCCGTGGGGCAGGGCGACCAATATGCCCCTGAGATGGGCACGACAGTCCCTGTCCCTGGCTGGAGTGGGGGGAGGGAACACTGAGGAAGGGGAACCCTGCAGTGCAGGAGCAGGGAGGAAGCAGTTCCTGGGTGCATTGAGAAGGGAGTATAAAAGGTGGGCACCATCTTAGTTCAGTGCAGAAAAGTCTGAGCAGAAGTGGCAGGGAGCAGGGGCTCTGCATGAGCTCTGCTCCGGAGGCGGGCCTAGTAACAGAGGCCCAGGCCTGCAAGAGGGAGAAGGAAGGAAGAGGAGCGGAGAAGGCTCCAGGAACGAGGAATGAAGGGATCCCAGGGGTGCGGAACGGGCGAGTCGCCACCGCACGCCGGAATCCACCTGCGTGGAGGGGTCAGGCCAAAGGGGGAGACCGGTCCCCGAACTAGTGGAGGCAGGAAACGACCCTCAGCTAGAAACCGGAGGCTCTGACATTTTATGTGGCGCAGCCCCTTGCTCCACCCGCTAGGAAGGCACCACATAGGGTCAGGGAAACTGGCGCCAAGTTTACCAAGAGGAGGCCCGAGGCAGCCGGACAGAAGTGTGGGTAAGAAAGGCCAGACAAAGGACACACAAAGGGGGTCCTGTGAAGCGCTCCAAAGTTATCTGGGAGTTGTCTGAGCCCCTCACCTGGTGAGCACAGTACGACGTGGGCAGCCGTTACCTGCAGACGTGGTCTGGATAATAAGAACTGTGAGTAAAGGCCCTGAACTGCATCACTGACTCCGTGTCGTTACTGCTGCTGCCCTGCACCATCACCCCCATCCTCCGCATACACTGCCCTGAGGCTATACTCCTCCCATGGGGAGTTATGCTACGCTCTGCTGCACCCACAACACCAGCCTTAGCGGTCTGCCTTGTAGCGGCGGTTCACTCTGACCGCAATCCACGGGTGGCGTAGTCGGACATTTAAACATCAAAACCACATAAATAGTTCCGCCACTGGTTTGACCGCCCTGAGCCACGGAACCGGATCGCCGCCACGAAGACTACAACCACCAGCATCCACCAAAAAGGGTCCGGCTCCGGGTGTCCCAAGGCCCAGGGGGTGCGTCAGAACATTTTCATCACCTTTCACAATCACCAATGGGACAAGGCAGGGATGTCCTCTGTCCCCTCTCTTATACATCCTAGTGACGGAGCACCTGCTCTCATCAATTCGCCATAACCCCAATATTAGGTGGATTGAGGTGGGAGGCACCGAGTACAAGTGCTCTCTATTTGCTGATGATGTCCTAGTATATATCACTCAATCACATATATCCATCCCTGCTGTTATGGCTGAAATAGATCACTTTGTTACATGGTAAAATTTTAAAATCAATGCAGCGAAGTCTGAGGCCCTCGATGTCTCCCTCCCTAAATCCATATAGGATTCCATCCAGTCCAACTTTCCCTTTGCCTGGCCCTCACAGGGTATCAAATACTTAGGAATTCCTATTCATAGAGACCTCTCCCATCTATGTTATCTTAATTTTGGGCCCTTTATTGAACAATTCCATACAGACCACGGTTGGCAAGTTAGAACTGTAAGATTCACTACGTGAACCACTGGTGTTTTGTGGAAAAACACATGTACACCGCGTTCCAAATTATTATGCAAAAAGTGTTTAGGAGTGATAAGGGAAGAATTTGTTTGTTTGTCAGTTAAACTCATTGATGGTGATATGTGTCAGGGCTCTTTATATCACTGTAAGCAATTGCAGACACCTGTGCTAATTAGTTTGGCAGGTGTGTCCAATGAAAGGCAAGACTACTTAAGAAGGCTCTCTCACATTATTAAGCAGCCTACATTTTCTGCCAAAATGGGAAAGAAAAAGGATGTGTCGGCTGCTGAGAAGCAACAAATTGTGGAGTGTTTAGGTCAAGGCATGACTACAATCAACATTGTGCGATGATCAGGATGAAGTGTCTTGGCAATCAAGAAGTATGTAGCTGATTCACAGTACACATGTGTGCGTGCTGATAAGGGCAAATTGAGGACTCTTTCCTACAGGCAATTACGTCAGGTTGAAAGAGCAGCGGCAAAAAAGCCTTGTCATAGCAGCAGACAAGTTTTTGAAGCTGCTTGTGCCTCCAACGTCCCCCGAACAACAAGATGCAGGGTCCTTCAGAGGTTTGCAGCTGTGCATACGCCATCCTGTCGACCTCCTCTATCCACTTCACACAAGCAGAAACGGCTCCAGTGGGCCAAACATTACATGAAGACTGATTTCAAAACTGTTTTGTTCACGGATGAGTGCCGTGCAGCACTCGATGGTCCAGATGAATGGAGTGGAGGATGGCTGGTTGATGGACACCCCACGCAAACATGGCTACAGCGCCAACAAGGAGGAGGTGGAGTAATGTTTTGGGCTGGAATCATGGGGAGAGAGATTGTCGGCCCCTTTAGGATCCCTGAAGGCGCTAAAGATGAACTCCATAATGTATGTGGATTTTCTCAAACAGCACTTCCTGCCATGGTTCAAGAAGAAGAACCGTGTATTTCACAGCAAGATCATTTTTCTGCATGATAATGCACCATCTCATGCTGCACATAAAACATCTGCATCTCTGGCTGATATGGGCATAAAAGGGGACAAACTTATGGTGTGACCCCCATGCTCCCCTGACCTCTACCCCATTCAGAACCTTTGGAGCATCATTAAAAGGAGTGTCTATGATGGCGGGAGGCAGTTCACATCTAAGCAACAGCTCTGGGAGGGTATTCTGTCCTCATGCAAAACAATTGAAGCAGAAACCATGCAAAACCTGACAAATTCAATGGACGAGAGAGTTCAGAAGCTCCTTTCGAACAAGGGGTCCTATGTGAAAATGTAACATCACCTAGAATAAAGTTTTGAGTTGAAAACTGTTTGATTTCAGTTTCTAACAACCTGCTAATGCTTATAATTTCAAAAATGACCATTTTTTTTGTCTTTATTAAAATGAAAAGGTTGATCGAAAAGTTTGGGGGATCTAAGAGTGTGGCAACCCAGTTGTCATGATTACTTCGAATTCTGACAATATGAGGGTCATGCTGCAGGTAGTGCAGCAAGAAGGCACTTATGTGTCTTGCGCATCTCGGAGCCCCAAAATTATTTTACGGGCTAGATGCAGCTAAAAATTATTATTAATTTTAAATCTGGTGGAGCTTATTATAGATGGCCTAATAGGATCAGTGCTGCACACTGCTACAAAGCCCAAATTATTTTCCAGTCAAGATACAGATAAACATGATTAGTAATTTGAAAGCTTAAAACGGTTGGTAGGGTGATTTTAACCAATCATCAAGCTTTTACTCTCCCCAGGATGACACAGGGGTAGAAAAGTCGTTTCGGATCCATGATTTGTTCATCTTTATGAACGTGAGTCTGTCTACATTATCAGTGGAGAGCCGCGTGCGCTTATCTGTCAGCACACCACCAGCAGCGCTGAACACACGTTCAGACAGAACGCTGGCTGCGGGGCATGACAAGATCTCCAAGGCGTAAGTGGCTAGCTCCGGCCATTTATCCAGATTGGAAGCCCAAAAAGAGCAAGGGTCCAGTGACACAGTCGTGGCTTCAATGTTTACTTGGAGATACTCCTGTACCATCGTCTCTAGGCGTTGACTATGTGTCAGACTTCTTGTCTCCTGTGGCCTTGCAAAGGATGGGCTAAAAAAGTGGTGAAATGATTCCGCAAAATTGATGTTACCAGCAGATACTGTGGTTCTGTTACGGTTTGAGTGCTGAACACTTGACGGTTCCACGGTTGGCAAGTTGGAACTGTGAGATTCACTACGTGCACCACTGGTATTTTGTGGAAAAGCACATGTAAGATTCTGCAACAGTCTCTGCTGATACTCCTGCATGCGTGCATCCCTTTCTATGGCAGGAATAATTTCTGCAAATTTACTTTTGTACCGGGGATCTAACAGTGTGGCAACCCAGTAGTCAGGATTATTTCTAATTCTCACAATTCGAGGGTCATGTTGCAGGTAGTGCAGCAAGAAGGCACTCATGTGTGTTGCGCATCCAGGAGCACCAAGTCCCTGCTGTGTTGGTGGCGAGGTAACAATCATGCTTCCTTCCTCTGTCCTCTCCCCCCAACCTCGCACAACAGAAATGTGATCAAGGTCTCCCTCATCTGATGAGTCTTCCATCAGTTCGTCCTCCACTTCTTCCTGGGCTCCTGCACCTTCCTCACTAGTTTGGCTGCTACCATGCGCCCTGGTAAAATCATCTCCCCCACCCTCACATGCCTGCCGCCTTGGTGCTGCCGACCGTCTGGACCTTGCAGATGTTAGCCCTTCCGCATACAACTCCTCCTCCTCTACTTCCTCCACCTCCTCTTGTGCCACCACCTGACTCCGAATTCTGTTTAACATGTGCTCCAGCATGTAAATCACCGGAATAGTCATGCTGATAATGGCATCGTCAGCACTAAACATCTTCGTCGCCATTTCAAAACTGTGCAGAAGGGTGCATAGGTCCCTGATCTGAGACCACTCCTCCAGCGTGATTTGCCCCACCTCTGAATCTCGTTGGCCCAGGCTATACGTCAGAACGTATTGCACCAGGGCTTGTCGGTGCTGCCACAGTCGCTGCAACATGTGCAGAGTTGAATTCCACCGGGTAGGCACATCGCATTTTAGCCGGTGAAGTGGCAGGCCCAACGACTTCTTTAGAGATGTAAGTCGCTGAGCTGCGGGATGCGAACGGCGGAAGTGAGCACACAGCGACCGTGCCCTCTGCAGAAGGCCATCTAGTCTGGGATAGTGGGCTAAAAATTGCTGGACAACCAGGTTCAACACGTGAGCCATACAAGGCACGTGTGTGACATTGCCCCGGCGAAGGGCCGCACCCAGGTTTGCAGCATTGTCGCACACGGCCTTCCCTGGTTTCAGGTCCAGTGGAGACAACCATTCATGAAATTGGTTCTCCAGAGCTGACCACAACTCCTCAGCTGTGTGACTCACATTTCCCAGACATTTCAATGTAAAAACCGCCTGATGACGTTGAGCCCTACTGCCAGCATAGTAAGGAGGTGTGCAGGATCCCTTCTGCGCAGTTAGAAAGCTTGTGGCATGACCAGACAGGCTTTGGGTGCAGGTGGAAGACCGAGAGGAGGTTGAGGAGGCAGAAGCAGTGGAGGAACTTTGACATAAAGAGGATTGACGCACAACTCGTGGGGACGGCAAGACTTGGACAGCAGCCCCTTGTCCTGCTGTCACCATAGTTACCCAGTGCCCAGTCAGCGACATGTAACGCCCCTGTCCATGCCTACTCGTCCAAGTGTCTGTGGTGAAATGCACCCTGTCACACACAGAGTTTCTCAAAGAAGCGGTGATGTTGTGTGCGACATGCTGGTGGAGCGCAGGCACACCTTTCTTTGAGAAGTAGTGCCGACTGGGCATCTGGTACTGGGGCACTGCGACGGACATAAGGTCTCGAAAATCCTCTGTGTCCACCAGGCGGAAAGGCAGCATTTCTGTAGCCAAGAGCTTGCAGATGGTGAAATTCAACCTCTTAGCTTTCTCATGGCTAGGAGGAAATGGTCTTTTACTTGTCCACATCTGAGGGACCGAGGGCTGGCTATTGTGCTTAGACGGGGTTGATAAGGGTGTCCCCGGCAAACTGCCGGTCTGTGAGGAAGATGCAGGCGGACATGTTAGGTTGCCTTGATCCAAAGGTGGTGCTATCGATGTCGGACAGCGCTCAAGACCAGCTGGTGTTACCACCTCCAAAGAAAATGATGACCTGCCAATCACGCTGGCTGTTGCGGGTAAAGAGGTGGCAGGTCTGCGCCCCAAAACAGGTGTGACTGCTGTCCCCCCAGTCACAGAGGATGAAGAGGCCGCGGATGCACAAGATATGGCAGACGGTGGTTGGCCTGGCCGACTAGGCCGCATTGTAGCACACTGAGCTTCCCACTGCAACTTATGCTTCATGTCCATGTGCCGGTTCATGCATGAAGTACTCAAACTATGTATTTTTAGGCCTCTACTTAGCTTTTGCTGACAAATGTTACAGATAACACGAGTTGGGTCATCTTTATCGATCTGAAAAAATGCCCAGGCTATGCAAGGCTTAGCACCCATGTGACCTGAAGAGCCACCACGACTTGTGGTGAGAGGCAGAGTTGTGTTTGAGGATGCAGTTGTTGATGTGCTTCCAGTACTACGTCTCTGTCCAGGAAGGCGCAACCTGACCTCGTCGTCACTAGCATCTTCCTCCACCTCCTCTGCTGACCTCATCTCTTGGCTGACTGTGGGTTGACAGTAAGTGGGATCTCCGACCTCATCATCATCACCCTGTGCATTATCACACCCGTCGTCCTCAGAGCCAACCTGTTCCTGCCCTGACAAAAAACTAAAGTTGTCGCTCCAATCAGGTATTTGAGTCTTATCATCGTCTTCCTCATTGTCTTCACCAACAGGAGTTACAGTTTGGGAATGAGGGTCTACATTATGGTCAGAACCTTCTGCATCTGGTCCTGGATCCGACTCATAAAGATTCTGGGCATCAGTGCAGATCATTTCCTCGTCTGGATTCACAGAAGCGCTGGAGTCGACCTCTGATTCCCAGGCTATAGTATGAGTAAACAGCTCTGCAGACTCAACCATCTGTTCTACCTCATACTCAGACGGGCAGCTGGAGATTTGGGAGCTGTGAGGAAGCAAGTGCGATTTGGGTGACACCTTTGAGGACTGGAGTATTTGTGATGTTGAAGTTGATGTGGAGGAGAGCCCACTTAAAGGAGCACTTGATATCCGTTGAAGCACCTGCTGTTTTTGTGCCTCATCTGGAATTTGTAGCGATTGGCGTGGCCGTAAGAAAGGGATCTTATCACATTGTCCGCTAAAAGAAGTAGACATTTTAGTTTGGCTGGAAGATGGTCTTTCTTCTGCACCTACCCCACGGACACAACCTTTTTTCCCCTTCCCAACACGCCTATTCCCCTTTCCACCAGCAGCAGGCCTTTTTCCACTCATTTTGGTGGTTAACTAATTCACAACTCTGGAGTTGTTTGCACAAAAAAACAATGGATGGTAACCGAGCAGAGCTGAGTGGCCAAACTGTGGTATTAGGCCAAAACTATTGGCTGGGTTAGATGCAGAAAAAAATTATTTTTAATTTGCAACCTGATGGAGGTCAGTATAGATGGACTAATAGACCAAGTCCCACACACCGCTAGAAGCCCAAATATTTTTTCAGAGCTAGATGCAGAAATTTTTTTGATTCAATTTGCAACCTGATGGAGGTCAGTATAGATGGACTAATAGACCAAGTCCCACACACTGCTAGAAGCCCAAATATTTTTTCAGAGCTAGATGCAGAAAAAAATTATTTTTAATTGGCAACCTGATGGAGGTCAGTATAGATGGACTAATAGACCAAGTCCCACACACCGCTAGAAGCCCAAATATTTTTTCAGAGCTAGATGCAGAAAAAAATTATATTCAATTTGCAACCTGCTGGAGGTCAGTATAGAAGGACTAATAGAACAAGTTCCACACACTGCTAGAAGCCCAAATATTTTTTCAGAGCTAAATGAAGAAAAAAATTATTTTTAATTTGCAACCTGATGGAGGTCAGTATAGATGGACTAATAGACCAAGTCCCACACACTGCTAGAAGCCCAAATATTTTTTCAGAGCTAGATGCAGAAAAAAATTATTTTTAATTTGCAACCTGATGGAGGTCAGTATAGATGGACTAATAGAACAAGTCCCACACGCTGCTAGAAGCCCAAATATTTTTTCAGAGATAAATGAAGAAAAAAATTATTTTTAATTTGCAACCTGATGGAGGTCAGTATAGATGGACTAATAGACCAAGTCCCACACACTGCTAGAAGCCCAAATATTTTTTCAGAGCTAGATGCAGAAAAAAATTATTTTTAATTTGCAACCTGATGGAGGTCAGTATAGATGGACTAATAGAACAAGTCCCACACGCTGCTAGAAGCCCAAATATTTTTTCAGAGATAAATGAAGAAAAAAATTATTTTTAATTTGCAACCTGATGGAGGTCAGTATAGATAGACTAATAGACCAAGTCCCACACACTGCTAGAAGCCCAAATATTTTTTCAGAGCTAGATGCAGAAAAAAATTATTTTTAATTTGCAACCTGATGGAGGTCAGTATAGATGGACTAATAGAACAAGTCCCACACGCTGCTAGAAGCCCAAATATTTTTTCAGAGATAAATGAAGAAAAAAATTATTTTTAATTTGCAACCTGATGGAGGTCAGTATAGATGGACTAATAGACCAAGTCCCACACACTGCTAGAAGCCCAAATATTTTTTCAGAGCTAGATGCAGAAAAAAATTATTTTTAATTTGCAACCTGATGGAGGTCAGTATAGATGGACTAATAGAACAAGTCCCACACGCTGCTAGAAGCCCAACTATTTTTTCAGAGGTAAATGAAGAAAAAAATTATTTTTACTTTGCAACCTGATGGAGGTCAGTATAGATGGACTAATAGACCAAGTCCCACACACTGCTAGAAGCCCAAATATTTTTTCAGAGCTAGATGCAGAAAAAAATTATTTTTAATTTGCAACCTGATGGAGGTCAGTATAGATGGACTAATAGAATGATGCTATGCCCAAAAGATTTTACTTCACTAGGTGCAGTAAAAATATTGGTATTCTATACACAGGTGGTATATCTTGCAACACAGATAGGCTACTCCACTGACTAACACACTCTGCAATAGGCCAAAAAGGATTAGCTTTGCTAGATTCAGCCAAATGCTGTGAAAAAAACTTGCACAGCACTGGCACAGACCTGCCTGGCAAAAACTGATAGGAACTGATGTAACCTAGTCCTGAAAAGGACTCCAATTACAATTAGTCTTTACTCCCACAATCTATCTATTTAAGAGCACAGACCTGCTTGATAAAAGTCGTAGGAAATGCTGTAACCTAGTCCTTAAAAGGACTGCAATCACAACTATTCCCTACTCCCAAGCTATCTGTATATTTGTGCGAAAATTGGCTTGAAATTAACAAGGTATAGCGCACACAGCAACAGCGGTGCCGTCTAACACGCAGCTGCAGCAGTGAGAAAATGGTGGCGACGGGGAAAATGGCTTGGTCTTATAGGGCAAGGACATGTGACATACACTGCCAATCACACATGCCCTTGCTTGTGTGAAAAAAAGCACTTCGCTCCGTGTGTGCGCTGCTGATAGGCTGACAGATTGCACCTCCCCACTGCAAATGCGGGAAAGAGAAAAAAAAATGGAGATCTTCATTGTTCCTGCAGAGATCCATCCCCTGCCCCTCCCCCCGCCCCGCTGTACACTCAAACTGCGTATTAACATTAATTTTCATCATTACTGAGAAAAAATCCAGTTATGATTTTGGTGCACGAACAGTTATCGAACATAACCTCGAACAGCCGAATTTTTCTCAAATTGTTCGTGTTCGCCGACCGGCTCGAACACCGCCCAAAACAGCTCGAATTTGAGATTGGCGAACAGTTCGAGTAGAACAACGCTCATCTCTAATTATAAGAGATGACCTACAGAAATAAATTGCAGAGAATAATATAATAGTTGACAACCAGCATGGATTCATGAAAAATCATCATGTCTAACCAATATGTTAGGTTTCTATGAAGAGATAAGTGCAAATCTGGATGTTGGTAATGCAACTGATGTGATTTATCTGGACTTTGCAAAGGCATTTCATTCTGTACCCTGGGCAAACATTAGGGTCAGGCAGACTAGGCATTTGTCAAGGGCCCCCACTCTCCCAAGTGCCCCCAGCCAGTGGCATATCGCTAATAGCGGCACACCACGTGGCCGCTATGGGGCCTGTGAGTCAGTTGAAAGCAATAATGGAGAGAGCATCAGGTGATGCTCCTTCTCCCATCATTTCCTCTCTGATGCTGCAGGAGCGATGATGTAATTTCATCACACACTACGCTGTGCCGGGCAGTTGAGCTGCTGAGTAGATACGCTGCAGAGATCGGAGCAGTGGAGGAACGAGGAGAGGTGAACATTGTATTTATTTATTTTTATACCAGTGAGTATGTGGAGGCCATAATATTGCAGGATTGGGGGGCTCCAATATACTCTGTGGGGTGGCTGCATTATACTCTATGGGGTCGCTGCATTATACTCTATGGGGGGCAGCATTATACTCTATGAGGGTGATGCATTATACTGAATGGGAGATGCATTATACTCTATGGGGAGCTGCATTATACTCTATCGAGGACTATGGGGTGAATTAAGCTATATGTACTATATGGGGGCTGCCTTATTCTATATGGGGGCTGCATTATACTCTATCAAGGATTATGGGGAGTGCATTATACTATATGTACTATATGGGACCTGTATTACACTGCATCAAGGAATATGGGGAATGCATTATACTATATGAAGGACTAAGGGGTGCATTAAACTATGGTTTGTGCATTGTACTATATGGAGGACTATTGGGGGCATTATAGAATATGGAGAACTATGGGATGCATTATACTAGATTGAGGACTAGATTGAGGACTATGGGGAGTGCATTATACTATAGGGAGAATATGGCTGTGCATTATACTATATGGAGGACTTTTGGGAGTGCATTATACAGTATGGAGGACTATTGGGTGCATTATACTATATGGAGGACTATGGGGAGTGTATTATACTATATGGAGGACTATTGGGAGTGTATTATACTATAAGGAGGGCTATGGGGCACATTATACCATATGGAGGACTATGCGGTGTGCATTATACAATATGAAGGACTATGGGGAGTGCATTATTCTATGTGGAGGACTATTATACTAAACAAGCAAAATGCTGCCTATTCATTGAGTGATTGGATTGTTTATACCTGAACAAAAATCATTGTTCTCAGCAGCACATCACCCAGTGAAAACTGCAGATATGCTGCTGATAACATGATATTGTATGTGGACAGATTGATCTATTAATGGTATAGACTATAACTTCTAAAGGGGAAGAAAACAGTATTTTTCAGATAAATATCTCTTGTGGTTTTATCATTTTGCAAATAGTTTTTATCTTTTATAGATTGAATTTTAGAATGTCTGGTTTTATAATATAGTTTTTTAAAGTGAAACTCATTAGTAGTCTGATAAACTGCAAAAAAATAAACTTACGTTGTTTCCTCCATTAAAAGACTTTCTAGTCTAGTGGAGAATCTAACAAATTGACGATCATTAGCTGAACCATAGATCATAGATGACATGAAATTCAGACAGATTCGTTCTCTAAAAAAAGATATGTTTCACTATGAAGAAAGAGAAGAAGCTGTCTCCCAATCAACTGACCTTGCTCCAGTGCCGGTCTGCTCACCTTCCTTCCTCGACGACTAGCTCTTTCTGCTCTCATGTTCCAAATTTCTATCTGCACCCTCAACTCTGCTGTAGTAAGGTAACTGCCTACAAACATGTCTCTGTTTTTCCAAGATTCTGTCCATACACTCTGCTCTGCTATATCAAGTTGCCTTTCTGCCATTCACAGTCTGCTGTTCCAAGGTGCTGTTTGCCTACCCGGTTGGGCAATGTCAATGTGCCTGTCCACCCATATGACTCTACTGTTCCAAAGTCCTGTAAACACACTTGGCCTTGCTATATCATGGTAGCTATCTACAAATCTGACTCTGCTGTTCCAAGATGGTATCCTGCATAGCCAGCTCCCCTTTTTTGAACTGTTCCACATACCTTCCAGCTTTTCTGTTCCATGCTGTTGCACATTCTGGTGTTCTACATGCCATCTAGCTTATCCAGCTCTACTCTCCCTCAGTGTTCCCTGTGCCATTTGGCTTATCCAACTTCACTGTATGAACACCTCTAGTCTGTGCTTCTCACTTTGATCTATGGTTTAGTGAATCCCCATCACCAGGGGAGACCTAACACCCACCTGTTTGGGCTTGATTGACAGGCATCATTTCAGTTTTATAAAGAGAGAGCCATGTTAACCCAAAGGAGCAGATGGGCAGCCATCCAAGGGACTCAAGATGTTGAATTACTTTCCTATGCTAGCTCATTTTTAAGTGATGTTTTTCTGAAATGCTACAGGCTGTATGTAAGAAGAGGACTGAACATTCCTGTAGAATGTAGAATTACAAATATTATACATTGTAAAAAAAATAATATGTACCTTGTTTTATTTTTTCCAACACAAAAATAAGCAAAATGAACGTAAAAGTAAAATGTGATTTTGTTCAAATTATATGCCTTGTCTTTTTTTCATGAAAGTGTTTAATGTCCTCTCAGTAATATACATTTTCGCAATTCTAAGAATTATCTATGATATGACCCTTCTAAATTTTTTGTTATTATATAATGTAAACAGCAGGATCACAAGTTTTCTCTTTGCATAATGAAAAGTAGTTAATAGGTGTGATATGCAGGGCACTCACCAGAGTGACCTATTCCTAATTTCAAATGCAAATTTATTCAAAGAACTGCTAGAAATATATTAAAAGGATTAACAATCTTTTTTTATTTAAAGTCCATGCAAAATACGCAAACAGAAGATTTAGAATCTCCATACAGATCCATAAAGTAATGGTTGAGATCAGTATAGTAAATCTTAAAAAAATGTTTCTGCATTTGAGACTAACCTGCATCGATAACACATTGATGTCTCAATCTAAGAGCGGACTAATGTGGAGTACAGGTATAGCAAAAGTAACACCGGGATCACATGGCACATAAAAGGTGTTGTTGAATACTGAACTTGATATCAGTCAATGGCTTATGTAATTGACGCGCCCCCTGGGCCGTGGGGTACCCGGAGCCGCGCCGGTAGATGCTGGGGGATGCAGTCACTGTGGCGGTGACCTGGTCCGTGACCCAGGGCAGTCAATCCAAGGGGAATGATATGTATGGGTTTTTATAATGTCCGACTATGCCACCTGTGGAGTGCGGCTAAAGGGGCCGCCACTGCGAAACAGTCCTCTGAGGCTGGTGGTTTGCCAGCAAGGGTGGTATAACTCTCCACAGGAATAGTGTAGCTTCAGGGCAGTGCTTGTGGATGATGGTGGTTGTGCAGATTGTGCTGGGCGTTGTAGTGCAGTGAGGGATGGCGCAGCAAGGAACACAGAGACAAGACAGTGCAGTCCCAGGGTCTTTACTCACCGTTGTTGCATTCCAAGTCATAACTGCAGATCATAACTTCCCACGTCATTCTGCTCTTACCCAGAGTGGGGTTCAGTCAACCCTCAGGTATTTCCAGAGCACTTAACAGGACCCCTTTCTATGTGCCTTCCTCAGCCGTCTTACTGCGCTGGCTCTCACCCTCCTGCCCTGCGCCTCACAGTCAGTGTCCCAAGCCAGTGGCCTCGGGTCTTGGCGGGCGACCTGCAGTCCCTTGGGCCCTATGTGGCCATATTTTCGGCGATTGTTAACTGTGGTAGTGGGCAACTGCACCCTGAAAGTACAGCCACCTCTGGTTGCTAGTTAGACTTAAAGAATCTGTGCTAGTTAAGGGGCTGGTCCCCTCTGCGGCTTGATCCTTCCACTGTCTAGTAGATTCGGGCGTACGGGTGGCCTCCAGCACTGCCCGTACCCCTAGGATCCCTTCTCTTCTTCTCATGGAGCCTCTCCTGCTCCCTCTTCTCTCTCCTCTCCTTTCAGACTTGGGCCTCACTGTCCAGGCCCGCCTCTGGAGCAGAGCTCATGCAGAGCCTCTGCTCCTGTCACTTTCCTCCTCTGACTGAACTGAACCCTGATCTAAGATGGTGTCTCTATTTTATACTGCTTACTTTCAAGTGCTCCCAGGATCTACTTCCTCCACCCCATCCACTACATGGTTCCCCCTCTCTAGGCGGTTCCCCACTACTGCCAGGGATCAGGGACTGTGCTCTCCCATAGGAGAAATCTCGCCCTGTCCCCCGGAAATGTGGTGTAGTGAATGCAGGTGTTAGGGTCCTGAGCTGTACTCCTTCCTTACCTGAGAGTGAGATACCACACCTCTCGGTGAGATGCAGTACCTCTGTGGGGACCGAACCCTCAGGGGCGCCACATATTGTTAACTTATAGTAATCATTGTGTCATGATAACCTTTGTCTCACCTGTATTTGTTGCAAAAATGACCATGACTGTCCCAGTTAGCTAAATGAAAATTGCAGACATTCAATATATATATAGTAAGTACTTATCAATAACATGGGTTGTACAATTAGTGAAAGAGTTTGCCTGTTTTTGCACCTGTGATCTTTTTTGACCGTGGAGTAGTCACGAGATAACTTTTTTTAAGTGAACCTGTGAGCTGAAACATGCTGCCCAATCCGTGGCAGCATGTACCAGACACTGGCTTAAGTATCCCAGCCATGTAAGTTTGACTCTGAAACACCGTGGCAATTCAGAGAAAAACAGACTTAAAAAAAGCCAGGGGCCAAGACCGTGCCATAGATTACCCACTGCCCTGTATTAACAGGTCTCTGCCTATACATTCACGCAGGGAAAGATCTGTCAATCCAGCTCAGCGGTCGGAGAGAAGCCGCCAGGGACCCACCTGTCTAACAAATCTACAATGTGGTCTTGGTCCCCAGCGGCTTTTAAAGTATGTTTTGCACTGAAATTCTGCAGCATTTCAGATTAAAATGTATGAGGCTGGTATACTTCAGCCAGTGACTGGTACATGCTGCCCATAGATTGGGCAGCCAGTATCAGCTGACAGGTTCACTTTAAGCTAAAATTTAGTGTTAATTTTGTCAGCGAAATGAGATTTGTAAAATTATGGGTTATTGGACTCTTGAATTCTAAACATAAATATACCACAGAAGAAATATTAATAATGAAATTACTAAGCAATGAGATTTTAATAGTTCCCTTGTGAAATTGATAACAAAACTTAACAAAGTTAAACATGTTATTACTTTAGTGTTAATTAGTCCCTCATTCCCTCCTTTGAGCAGTGACATTGTTCATGTTTTGTATTTAGAAAGCAAATCTCAGGAACAGCTAAGCATGACAAACGCTTCCATCAGGAACAAAATGTATGATTGACATAGGCTGTACTTTCATGAGCCTTCACAAATCCCCAGATATAATTTCTTCTAATACATCATTTATGATTAATGTTTGTATATTCAAGAGGATTTGTTTGTGAGCGATAATCAAACTTGGGCATTTAATGAAATGCATATGATTGTTAGCGGATTAGCAAATTTTTTGGAACCAAATGGCTTGGCAATGCTTCTAATGGCTTATACGCTGGCGTGAATTATTGTAAATCTTTAAAGCCTACCACTTCATCTTCGTAGTCTTATATCTAAAAAGGTTGAGCATATAGATATATAGTTTAAATCTTAGAAATACTGTTTTCATTGCAATTGATGCTCATATGTCCTGCTAAAATACTTTTTTTTATTGGCAAGCAAACACCACTGATGATACATACTGAACACAATCTATGAACATAAGTTTGGTTGTCATTTCTACATGGCTTGAGATTAGATATAATTGCTTTTGTAATCACATAAAAACAGAAAATATAAATGGATTATAAGGAATGAATCCATCCAGTAGCGTAGAGAATATGAAATAACTATTTAGTGGTTATTATAATATTTCAAACTGAAGCCAACATAACTTCGGGCTACATTTAAAAAATCATGAATCTATGAAATACATTTAAAGCTACTTAATATCTCAACCCTTGCAGCCTGGACAGTTCTCTCCTATATAATGCACAAATTTTCATTAAACATCTGTTGTTACTGCAAGCTGGACTGCATTCCTATTTGTGGCAAATTATCCAAAATGTTTGTTTTCTTTTTTTATACACTTATTTTACTTGTGAATATGCAGTCATTGCCACCTTTTCTCTAACCATTCTCTTTTCATATATATCAACGTACATGTTAAAAAGGCATCTAAACAATCTTAATTGTATCAAAATCTCCAATGTGCATGAAAATAAGACTAGAGAGTGGATCAATCCATGGAGAAACATCTTCGAGTTGAATTTACTGATGTTCGAAGAGCCTTGTGAGTTCATACAGTTTGCGATTTGATTGGGTAAAAAAAAATGTGGGAGACAGTGAGGGGAATCATATGCGAGGGCCAGTACATTTTCCCCAGGATGCGCACAGAGGCATATTGAACACTCTGAAGTGCTTTGTAATAACAGCCACAGCTGTGGTTGCAGTGCAAAATAAAAGTAAGTGTGGACTTCGTCAAGCTATTTGACCAAGTCAGATTTAAGAAAACCTGACATGGTCTTTTATTTTTGGAGAGGTCTATAAGACTAGTAGTGAGATGGACCTCTCTCTCCACTACTGGTTTTGGAAGTTGCCCATTTCCACAAAAACCCATTTAAACTTTCAGTTGAGCTTTGGGTGAGATAGTGTTTGTTTTGCAGCTTGAGAGCAAGAGCTCTCTTCAGTACAGGTCTGTGTGATGCTGAACAAGGCCAGAGGAAGGAAAGCCATTGACTCATTTGTGAGTCTTATGGTGGTGTAGTCACCCATGGCAACAGAGTATTACAGGCTGTTATGGACAATCCGGATGCGATAAAGAGGATAACGTTTGCCTTTTTGTTGTGAGTTGCCAAAATAAAGACTTTTAAATTGGTCGAACATGAGTCACTGCCTCTTTACCACACTGTGTGAACACTAGTGATGAGCGAACGTGCTCGACACTGCTCGGTACTCGACCAAGCATCACGGTGCTCAACAACCTCGGGAAGTATTTCCGGGTAGCTCGGGTGGGAACACAGGTCCCCTCTCTGCATGTTTGGCGCTCTTTAGAGAGCCAATGAACATGTAGTGATTGCCTGCCACTCACTGTAATGCTGTAGCCATGTTGATTGCGGCATTACAGTGAGTGGCTGGCTGCACAGCATTATCAGGTCTATATAAAACCTGGCGCCGCTATGTTCGTCACAGTTTACCCCAGAAACAGGCAGAGTAGGGGGACGTGCTGCTCAGTCAGGGAGAGATTTGCTTGTTTATAGTTAGTATAGGTATTCCGCAACATATACACTGCTCAAAAAAATAAAGGGAACACTTAAACAGCAGAATATAACTCCAAGTAAATCAAACTTCTGTGAAATCAAACTGTCCACTTAGGAAGCAACAATGATTGACAATCAATTTCACATGCTGATGTGCAAATGGAATAGACAATAGATGGAAATTATTGGCAATTAGATGGAAATTATTGGCAATTATCAAGACACTCTCAATAAAGGAGTGGTTCTGCAGGTGGGGACCACAGACCACATCTCAGTACCAATGCTTTCTGGCTGATGTTTTAGTCACTTTTGAATGTTAGTTTTGCTTTCACACTCGTGGTAGCATGAGACAGACTCTACAACCCACAGAAGGTGCAGCTCATCTAGGATGGCACATCAATGCGAGCTTTGGCAAGAAGGCTTGCTGTGTCTGTCAGCGTAGTGTCCAGAGGCTGGAGGCGCTACAAGGAGACAGGCCAGTACACCAGGAGACATGGAGGGTGCCGTAGGAGTGCAACAACCCAGCAGCAGGACCGCTACCTCCGCCTTTGTGCAAGGAGGACCAGGAGGAGCACTGCCAGAACCCTGCAAAATGACCTCCAGCAGGTCACAAATGTGCATGTGTCTGCACAAACGGTTAGAAACTGACACCATGAGGGTGGTATGATGGCCCGACGTCCACAGATGGGGGTTGTGCTCACAGCCCAACACCGTGCAGGATGCTTAGCATTTGCCACAGAACACCAGGATTGGCAAAGTCACCACTGGCGCCCTGTGCTCTTCACAGATGAAAGCAGGTTCACACTGAGCACATGAGCAGACGTGACAGAGTCTGGAGACACCGTGGAGAGTGATCTGCTTCCTCAACATCCTTCAGCATGATTGGTTTGGCAGTGGGTCAGTAATGGTGTGGGGTGGCATTTCTTTGGAGGGCCACACAGCCCTCCATGTGCTCACCAGAGGTAGCCTGACTGCCATTAGGTACCGAGATGAGATCCTCAGACCCCTTGTGAGACCATATGCTGGTGCAGTTGGCCCTGGGTTCCTCCTAATGCAGGACAATGCCAGACCTCATGTGGCTGGAGTGAGTCAGCAGTTCCTGCAAGATGAAGGCATTGAAGCTGTGGACTGGCCCGCCCATTCCCCAGACCTGAATCCGATTGAGCGCATCTGGGACATCATGTCTCGCTCCACCCACCAACATTGCACCACAGACTGTCCAGGATTTGGCAGATGCTTTAGTCCAGGTCTGGTAGGAGATCCCACAGGAGACCATTAGCAACCTCATTAAGAGCATGCCCAGGCATTGTAGGGAGGTCATACAGGCACATGGAGGCCACATACAATGCTGAGCCTCATTTTGATTTGTTTTAAGGACATTACATCAAAGTTGAATCAGCCAGTAGTTTGTTTTTTCCACTTTAATTTTGGGGGTGACTCCAAATCCAGGCCTCCATTGGTTAATAAATTTGATTTCCATTGATGATTTTTGTGTGATTTTGTTGTCAGCACATTCAGCTTTGTCCAGAACAAAGTATTCAATGAGAATATTTCATTCATTCAGATCTAGGATGTGTTATTTGAGTGTTCCCTTTATTTTTTTGAGCACTGTATATATATATTAATATATATATATATATATATATATATATATATATATATAAATATATCCATCTGAACTAACAGACTAATCCAGCTGCATATATTCAGTGGTGATAGCAGGAGTTAGGCAGGCAGGCAGGGTATGTGGCTGACTGCAGTGCATATAGTGCAAGAGGGTCAATTGAACGTCCAGTTAGTATAGGTATTCCACAACATATATATATACTAGCTACTGAAACCGTTCAACGCCCGGGTGGTGAGCATTTGTATTGGTATATAGTCTCCAATGCTGGTATGTGCTGCCCCCCCCGGTATTTGTGCTGCCCCCATCTTGTCCCCACCATCCTATCCTGGTATGCATGTCATCCCTCATCCCTATCTTGTTATGCATGGCACCCCTCATCCTTATCCTGCAATGAATGGCACCCCTCATCCCTATTCTGGTATGCATGGCACCCCTCCTCCCTATCCTGTAATGTGTGGCACCCCTCATCCGTATCATATAATGCATGGCATCCTTCACCCCCAATCATGCAATGTATGGTACCTCTCACCCCCAATTCTGGTACACATGGCACCCCTTACCCTCAATCCTGGTATGCATGGCACCCCTCACCCCCAAACCTTGTATGCATGGCACCCCTCACCCCCAATCCTGGTTTGCATGGCACCCCTCACCCCCAATTCTGGTATGCATGGCACCCCTCAACCCCAATCCTGGAAGGCAGGGCACCCTCATCCCCAATACTGGTATGCATGGCACCCTTCACCCCCAATCCTGGTAAGCGTGGCACCCCTCATCCCCAATCCTGGTATGTATGGTACCCAATCCCTCATCCCTATCCTGGTATGTATGGTATCCCTCATCGTGGTATGCATGGCACCCCTCACCCCCATCCTGGTATGCATGGCACTCCTCATCCCTATCTGGGTATGCATGGCACCCCTCACCCCCAATCCTGGTATGCATGTCACCCCTCACCCCCAATCCTGGCATGCATGGCACCCCTCACCACCAATCCTGGTATGCATGGCAACCCTCACCCCCAATCCGGGTATGCATGGCACCCCTCAACCCCAATCTTGGAAGCTATGGCACCCCTCATCCCCAATCCTGGTATGCATGGCACCCCTCACCCCCAATCCTGGTATGCGTGGCACCCCTCATCCCCAATCCTGGTATGTGTGGTACTCCTCATTCCTATCCTGGTATGCATGGTACCCCATCCCTCATCCCTATCCTAGTATGTATGGTATCCCTCATCCTGGTATGCATGGCACACCTCACCCACATCCTGGTATGCATGGCACCCCTCACCCCCATCCTGGTATGCATGGCAATCCTCATCCCTATCCTGGTATGCATGGCCCCTCATCTGAATCCTGGTATGCATGGCACCCCTCATCCCCAATCCTGGTATGCATGGCACCCCTCATCCCAGATCCTGGTATGCATGGCACACCTCATCCCCAATCCTGGTATGCATGGCACCCCTCATCCCCAATCCTGGAATGCATGGCACCCCTCAGCCCCAATTCTGGTATGCATGGCTTCCTCATCCCCTCGTGGTATGCATGGCTCCGTCATCCCCAATCCTGGTTTGCATGGCACTCCTCATCCCTATCCTGATATGCATGGCTCCGTCATCCCCAATCATGGTATGCATGGCTCCCTCATCCCCAATCCTGGTTTGTATGGCACCCCCATCCCCAATCCTGGAATGCATTGGCCCCTCATCCCCAATCCTGGTATGCATGGTTCCCTCATCCCCAATCCTGGTATGCATGGCTCCATCATCCCAAATCCTGGTATGCATGGCTCCCTCATCCTCCATCCTATTACCCATGGCTCCCTCATCCCGAATCCTGGTATGCATGGCACACCTCATCACCAATCCTGGTGTGCATGGGTCCCTCATCCCGAATCCTGGTATGCATGGCTCCTTCATCCCCAATCCTGGTATGTATGGCACATCTCATCCCCAATCCTGGTATGCATGGTACCCCTCATCCCAAATCCTGGTTTGTATGGCACGCCTCATCCCCAATCCTGGTATGTATGGCACCACTCATCCCCAATTCTGGTTTGTATGGCACGCATCATCCCCAATCCTGGTATGTACGGCACCACTCATCCCCAATACTGGTATGCATGGGCCCCTCATCCCCAATCCTGGTATGCATGGCACCCCTCATCCCCAATCCTGGTATGCATGGCACCTCTCATCCTCAATCCTGGTATGCATGGTACTCCTCATCCCCAATCCTGGTTTGTATGTCACGCCTCATCCCCAATCCTGGTATCTATGGTACCCCTCATCGCCAGTCCTGGTATGCATGGCTCCCTCATCCCCATTCCTGGTATGCATGGCTCCCTCATCACCAATCCTGGTATGTATGGCACCCCTCATCCCCAATCCTGGTATGCATGGTACCTCTCATCCCCAATCCTGGTATGCATAGCACCCCTCATCCCCAATCGTGGTATGCATGGGTCCCTCATACCCAATCCTGGTATGCATGGTACCCCTCATCCCCAATCCTGGTGTACATGGTTTCCTCATCTCCAACCCTGGTATGCATGAATTCTTCATCTCCAATCCTGGTATGCATGGCACTCTCATCCCCAATCCAGGTATGCATGGCATCCCTTGTCCCCCATCCTGTTATGCATGGCACCCTTCATCCCAATCCTGGTATGCATGGCTCCTTCGTCAGCAATCCTAGTATGCATGGCTCGCCTTGTCCCCAATAATGGTATGTATGGCACCCCTCATCCCCAATCCTGATATGCATGGTACCCCTCATCCCCAATCCTGGTTTGTATGGCACTCCTCATCCCCAATCCTGGTATGTATGGCTCCCCTCTTCCCCAATCCTGGTATGCATGGCTCCCTCATCCCCAATCCTTGTATGCTTGGCACCTCTCATCTCCAATCCTGGAATGCATGGTTCCCTCATCCCCAATCCTGGTATGCAAGGCTCCATCATCCCAAATCCTGGTATGCATGTCTCCCTCATCCCCAATCCTGGAATCCATGGCTCCCTCATCCTCAATCATGGTATGCATGGAACACCTCATCCCCAATCTTTGTGTGCATGGCTCCCTCATCCTCAATCCTGGCATTCATGGCTACTTCATCCCCAAACCTAGTATGTATGGCACTTGTCATCCCCAATCCTGGTATGCATGGTACCCCTCATCCCCAATCCAGGTTTGTATGGCACGCCTCATCCCCAATCCTGGTATGTATGGCACCCCTCATCCCCAATCCTCGTATGCATGGGCCCCTCATCCCCAATCCTGGTATGCATGGCAACCTTGTCCGCAATCCTGGTATGCATGGCTCCCTCGTCCCCAATCCTGGTATGCATGGCACCCCTCATCCCCAATCCTGGTATGCATGGCACCCCTCATCCCCAATCCTGGTATGCATGGCACCCCTCACCCCTAATCCTGATATGCATGGGTCCCTCATCCCCAATCCGGGTATGCATGGCTCCTTCATCCCCAATCCTGGTATGTATGGCACCTCTCATCCTCAATCCTGGAATGCATGGTACCCCTCATCCCCAATCCTGGTTTGTATGGCACGCCTCATCCCCAATCCTGGTATGTATGGTACCCCTCATCCCCAATCCTGGTATGCATGGGCCCCTCATTCCCAATCCTGGTATGCATTGCTCCCTCATCCCCAATCCTGGTATGCATGGCTCCCTCATCCCCAATTCTGGTATGAATGGCACCCCTCATCCCCAATCCAGGTATGCATGGTACCCCTCATCCCCAATCCTGGTATGCATGGCACCCCTCATTCCCAATCCTGGTATGCATGGGTCCCTCATCCCCAATCCTGGTATGCATGGTATCCCTCATCCCCAATCCTGGTATACATGGTTTCCTCATCCCCAATCCTGGTATGCATGGATTCTTCAACCCCAATCCTGGTATGCATGGCACTCTCATCCCCAATCCTGGTATGCATGGCACCCCTCATCACCAATCCTGGTATGCATGGCACCCCTCATCCCCAATCCTGGTATGCATGGGTCCCTCATCCCCAATCCTGGTATGCATGGTACCCCTCATCCCCAATCCTGGTATACATGGTTTCTTCATCCCCAATCCTGGTATGCATGGATTCTTCATCCCCAATCCTGGTATGCATGGCACTCTCAACACCAATCCTGGTATGCATGGCATCCCCTGTCCCCCATCCTGTTATGCATGGTCACCTCATCCCCAATCCTGGTATGCATGGCTCCCTCATCCCCAATCCTGGTATGCATGGCTCCCTCATCCCCAATCCTGGTATGTATGGCACCCCTCATCCCCAATACTGGTATGCATGGTACCCCTCATCCCCAATCCTGGTTTGTATGGAACGCCTCATCCCCAATTCTGGTATGTATGGCACCCCTCATCCCCGATCCTGGTTTGTATGACACGCCTCATCCCCAATCCTGCTAAGTATGGCTCCCCTCTTCCCCAATCCTGGTATGCATGGGCACCTCATCCCCAATCCTGGTATGCATGGCTCCCTCATCCCCAATCCTGGTATGCATGGCTCCCTCATCCCCAATCCTGGTATGTATGGCACCCCTCATCCCCAATCCTGGTATGCATGGTACCGCTCATCCCCAATCCTGATTTGTATGGCACGCCTCATCCCCAATCCTGGTATGTATGGCACCCCTCATCCCCAATCCTGGTATGCATGGCTCTCTCATCTCCAATCCTGGTATGATTGGCATCTCTCATCTCCAATCCTGGTATGCATGGTTCCCTCATGCGCAATCCTGGTATGCATGGCACACCTCATCCCAAATCCTGGTGTGCATGGGTCCCTCATCCCCAATCGTGGTATGCATGGCTTATTCATCCCCAATCCTGGTATGTTTGGCACCTCTCATCCCCAATCCTGGTATGCATGGTACCCCTCATCCCCAATCCTGGTTTGTATGGCACGCCTCATCCCCAATCCTGGTTTGTATGGCACCCCTCATCCCCAATCCTGGTATGCATGGGCCCCTCATCCCCAATCCTGGTATGCATGGCACCCTTGTCCGCAATCCTGGTTTGCATGGCTCCCTCGTCCCCAATCCTGGTATTCATGGCACCCCTCATCCCCAATCCTGGTATGCATGGCATACCTCATCCCCAATCCTGGTATGCATGTCACCCCTCACCCCCAATCCAGGTATGCATGGGCCCCTCATCCCCAATCCTGGTATGCATGGCTCCTTCATCCCCAATCCTGGTATGTATGGCACCTCTCATCCTCAATCCTAATATGCATGGTACCCCTCATCCCCAATCGTGGTTTGTATGTCACGCCTCATCCCCAATCCTGGTTTGTATGGCACGCCTCATCCCCAATCCTGGTATGTATGGTACCCCTCATTCCCAATCCTGGTATGCATGGCTCCCTCATCCCCAATCCTGGTATGCATGGGTCCCTCATCCCCAAACCTGGTATGCATGGCTCCTTCATCCCCAATCCTGGTATGTATTGCACATCTCATCCCCAATCCTGGTATGCATGGTACCCCTCATCCCCAATCCTGGTATGCATGGTACCCCTCATCACCAATCCTGGTATGTATGGCACCCCTCATCCCCAAATCCTGGTATGCATGGGCCCCTCATCCCCAATCCTGGTATGCATGGGTCCTCATCCCCAATCCAGGTATTCATGGCTCCTTCATCCCCAATCCTGGTATGTATGGCACCTCTCATTCCCAATCCTGGTATGCATGGTAACCCTCATCCCCAATCCTAGTTTGTATGTCACGCATCATCCCCAATCTTGGTATGTATGGCACCCCTCATCCCCAACCGGGTGTGCATGGGCCCCTCATCCCCAATCCTGGTATGCATGGCTCCCTTATCCCCAATCCTGGTATGCAGGGCTCCCTCATCCTCAATCCTGGTATGTATGGCACCCCTCATCCCCAATACTGGTATGCATGGTACCCCTCATCCCCAATCCTGGTTTGTATGGCACGCCTCATCCCCAATCCTGGTATGTATGGTACCCCTCATTCCCAATCCTGGTATGCATGGCTCCCTCATCCCCAATCCTGGTATGCATGAGTCCCTCATCCCCAAACCTGATTTGCATGGCTCCTTCATCCCCAATCCTGGTATGTATTGCACATCTCATCCAAAATCCTGATATGCATGGTACCCCTCATCCCCAATCCTGGTTTGTATGGCACGCCTCATCTCCAATCCTTGTATGTATGGCACCCCTCATCCCCAAATCCTGGTATGCATGGGCCCCTCATCTCCAATCCTGGTATGCATGGCTCCTCATCACCAATCCTGGTATGCATGGCTCCTTCATCCCCAATCCTGGTATGTATGGCACCCCTCATCCCCAATCCTGGTATGCATGGTACCCCTCATCCCCAATCCTGGTTTGTTTGGCACGCCTCCTCCCCAATCCTGGTATGTATGGCACCCCTCATCCCCAAACTTGGTATGCATGGCTCCCTCATCCCCAATCCTGGTATGCTTGGCTCCTCTCATCTCAAATCCTGGTATGTATGGCTCCCTCATCCCCAATCCTGGTATGCATGGCTCCCTCATCCCAAATCCTGGTAGGCATGGTTCTCCCATCCTCAATCCTGGAACCCATGGCTCCCTCATTTCCAGTCCTGGCATGCATGGCGCCCCTCATCCCCAACCCTGGTATGCATGGCACCCCTCACCCCCAATCCTGGTAAGCTTGGCTCCCACATCCCCAATTCTGGTATGTATGGCACCCCTTGTCCCCAATACAGGTATGCATGCCCCCTTCATCCCAAATCCTGGTATGTATGGCTCCCCTCTTCCCCAATCCTGGTATGCATGGCTCCCTCATCCCCAATCCTTGTATGCTTGGCACCTCTCATCTCCAATCCTGGAATGCATGGTTCCCTCATCCCCAATCCTGGTATGCAAGGCTCCATCATCCCAAATCCTGGTATGCATGTCTCCCTCATCCCCAATCCTGGAATCCATGGCTCCCTCATCCTCAATCATGGTATGCATGGAACACCTCATCCCCAATCTTTGTGTGCATGGCTCCCTCATCCTCAATCCTGGCATTCATGGCTACTTCATCCCCAAACCTTGTATGTATGGCACTTGTCATCCCCAATCCTGGTATGCATGGTACCCCTCATCCCCAATCCAGGTTTGTATGGCACGCCTCATCCCCAATCCTGGTATGTATGGCACCCCTCATCCCCAATCCTCGTATGCATGGGCCCCTCATCCCCAATCCTGGTATGCATGGCAACCTTGTCCGCAATCCTGGTATGCATGGCTCCCTCGTCCCCAATCCTGGTATGCATGGCACCCCTCATCCCCAATCCTGGTATGCATGGCACCCCTCATCCCCAATCCTGCTATGCATGGCACCCCTCACCCCCAATCCTGATATGCATGGATTCTTCATCCCCAATCCTGGTATGCATGGCACTCTCAACACCAATCCTGGTATGCATGGCATCCCCTGTCCCCCATCCTGTTATGCATGGTCACCTCATCCCCAATCCTGGTATGCATGGCTCCCTCATCCCCAATCCTGGTATGCATGGCTCCCTCATCCCCAATCCTGGTATGTATGGCACCCCTCATCCCCAATACTGGTATGCATGGTACCCCTCATCCCCAATCCTGGTTTGTATGGAACGCCTCATCCCCAATTCTGGTATGTATGGCACCCCTCATCCCCGATCCTGGTTGTATGGCACGCCTCATCCCCATTCCTGCTAAGTATGGCTCCCCTCTTCCCCAATCCTGGTATGCATGGGCACCTCATCCCCAATCCTGGTATGCATGGCTCCCTCATCCCCAATCCTGGTATGCATGGCTCCCTCATCCCCAATCCTGATATGTATGGCACCACTCATCCCCAATCCTGGTATGCATGGTACCGCTCATCCCCAATCCTGATTTGTATGGCACGCCTCATCCCCAATCCTGGTATGTATGGCACCCCTCATCCCCAATCCTGGTATGCATGGCTCTCTCATCTCCAATCCTGGTATGATTGGCATCTCTCATCTCCAATCCTGGTATGCATGGTTCCCTCATGCGCAATCCTGGTATGCATGGCACACCTCATCCCAAATCCTGGTGTGCATGGGTCCCTCATCCCCAATCCTGGTATGCATGGCTTATTCATCCCCAATCCTGGTATGTTTGGCACCTCTCATCCCCAATCCTGGTATGCATGGTACCCCTCATCCGCAATCCTGGTTTGTATGGCACGCCTCATCCCCAATCCTGGTATGCATGGCACCCTTGTCCGCAATCCTGGTTTGCATGGCTCCCTCGTCCCCAATCCTGGTATTCATGGCACCCCTCATCCCCAATCCTGGTATGCATGGCATACCTCATCCCCAATCCTGGTATGCATGTCACCCCTCACCCCCAATCCAGGTATGCATGGGCCCCTCATCCCCAATCCTGGTATGCATGGCTCCTTCATCCCCAATCCTGGTATGTATGGCACCTCTCATCCTCAATCCTAATATGCATGGTACCCCTCATCCCCAATCGTGGTTTGTATGTCACGCCACATCCCCAATCCTGGTTTGTATGGCACGCCTCATCCCCAATCCAGGTATGTATGGTACCCCTCATTCCCAATCCTGGTATGCATGGCTCCCTCATCCCCAATCCTGGTATGCATGGGTCCCTCATCCCCAAACCTGGTATGCATGGCTCCTTCATCCCCAATCCTGGTATGTATTGCACATCTCATCCCCAATCCTGGTATGCATGGTACCCCTCATCCCCAATCCTGGTATGCATGGTACCCCTCATCACCAATCCTGGTATGTATGGCACCCCTCATCCCCAAATCCTGGTATGCATGGGCCCCTCATCCCCAATCCTGGTATGCATGGGTCCTCATCCCCAATCCAGGTATTCATGGCTCCTTCATCCCCAATCCTGGTATGTATGGCACCTCTCATCCCCAATCCTGGTATGCATGGTAACCCTCATCCCCAATCCTAGTTTGTATGTCACGCATCATCCCCAATCTTGGTATGTATGGCACCCCTCATCCCCAACCGGGTGTGCATGGGCCCCTCATCCCCAATCCTGGTATGCATGGCTCCCTTATCCCCAATCCTGGTATGCAGGGCTCCCTCATCCTCAATCCTGGTATGTATGGCACCCCTCATCCCCAATACTGGTATGCATGGTACCCCTCATCCCCAATCCTGGTTTGTATGGCACGCCTCATCCCCAATCCTGGTATGTATGGTACCCCTCATTCCCAATCCTGGTATGCATGGCTCCCTCATCCCCAATCCTGGTATGCATGAGTCCCTCATCCCCAAACCTGATTTGCATGGCTCCTTCATCCCCAATCCTGGTATGTATTGCACATCTCATCCAAAATCCTGATATGCATGGTACCCCTCATCCCCAATCCTGGTTTGTATGGCACGCCTCATCTCCTATCCTGGTATGTATGGCACCCCTCATCCCCAAATCCTGGTATGCATGGGCCCCTCATCTCCAATCCTGGTATGCATGGCTCCTCATCACCAATCCTGGTATGCATGGCTCCTTCATCCCCAATCCTGGTATGTATGGCACCCCTCATCCCCAATCCTGGTATGCATGGTACCCCTCATCCCCAATCCTGGTTTGTTTGGCACGCCTCCTCCCCAATCCTGGTATGTATGGCACCCCTCATCCCCAATCTTGGTATGCATGGCTCCCTCATCCCCAATCCTGGTATGCTTGGCTCCTCTCATCTCAAATCCTGGTATGTATGGCTCCCTCATCCCCAATCCTGGTATGCATGGCTCCTTCATCCCAAATCCTGGTAGGCATGGTTCTCCCATCCTCAATCCTGGAACCCATGGCTCCCTCATCTCCAGTCCTGGCATGCATGGCGCCCCTCATCCCCAACCCTGGTATGCATGGCACCCCTCACCCCCAATCCTGGTAAGCTTGGCTCCCACATCCCCAATTCTGGTATGTATGGCACCCCTTGTCCCCAATACAGGTATGCATGCCCCCTTCATCCCAAATCCTGGTATGCCTGGCTCCCTCATCACCAATCCTGGTATGCATGGCTCCTTTATTCCCAATCCTGGTATGCATGGCTCCCTCATCCCCAATCCTGGTATGCATGGCACCCCTCATCCCCAATCCTGGTATGAATGGCTTCCCTCACCCCCAATCCTGGTATGCATGGGTCCCTCATCCCCAATTCTCGTATGCATGGCTCCTTCATCCCCTATCCTGGTATGCATGGCACCTCGCATCCTCAATCCTGGTATGCATGGCTCCTTCATCCCCAATCCTGGTTTGTATGTGACGCCTCATCCCCAATCCTGGTATGTATGGCACCCCTCATCCCCAACCTGGTATGCATGGGCCCCTCATCCCCAATCCTGGTATGCATGGTTTCCTCATCCCCAATCCTGGTATGCATTGCTCCCTCATCCCCAATCCTGGTATGTTTGGCACCCCCTCATCCCCAATACTGGTATGCATGGTACCCCTCATCCCCAATCCTGGTTTGTATGGCACGCCTCATCCAAAATCCTGGTTTGCATGGTGCCCCTCTTTCCCAATCCTGGTATGCATGGCTCCCTCATCCCCAATCCTGGTATGCATGGGTCCCTCATCCCCAAACCTGGTATGCATGTCTCCTTCATCCCCAATCCTGGTATGTATTGCACATCTCATCCCCAATTCTGGTATGCATGGTACCCCTCATCCCCAATCCTTGTTTGTATGGCACGCCTCATCCCCAATCCTGGTATGTATGGCACCCCTCATCCCCAAATCCTGGTATGCATGGGCCCTTCATCCCCAATCCTGGTATGCATGGCTCCTCATCCCCAATCCTGGTATGCATGGCTCCTTCATCCCCAATCCTGGTATGTATGGCACCCCTCATCCCCAATCCTGGTATGCATGTTACCCCTCATCCCCAATCCTGGTATGCATGGCTCCCACATCCCCAATCCTGGTATGCTTGGCTCCTCTCATCTCAAATCCTGGTATGCATGGCTCCCTCATCCCCAATCCTGGTATGCATGGCTCCCTCATCCCAAATCCTGGTATGCATGGTTCTCCCATCCTCAATCCTGGAACCCATGGCTCCCTCATCCCCAATCCTGGCATGCATGGCACCCCTCATCCCCAACCCTGGTATGCATGGCACCCCTCACCCCCAAGCCTTGTATGCATGGCTCCCACATCCCCAATTCTGGTATGTATGGCACCCCTCGTCCCCAATACTGGTATGCATGCCTCCCTCATCCCCAATACTGGTATGCATGGCTCCCTCATCACCAATCCTGGTATGCATGGCTCCCTTATCCCCAATACTCGTATGCATGGCTCCCTCATCCCCAATCCTGGTATGTATGGCACCCCTCATCCCCAATCCTGGTATGCATGGCACCCATCATCCCCAATCCTGGTTTGTATGGCACGCCTCATCCCCAATCCTGGTATGCATGTCTCCCTCATCCCCAATCCTGGTATGCATGGGTCCCTCATCCCCAAACCTGGTATGCATGGCTCCTTCATCTCCAATCCTGGTATGTATTGCACATCTCATCCCCAATCCTGGTATGCATGGTACCCCTCATCCCCAATCCTGGTATGCATGGCTCCCACATCCCCAATTCTGGTATGTATGGCACCCCTCGTCCCCAATGCTGGTATGCATGCCTCCCTCATCCCCAATCCTGGTATGCATGGCTCCTTCATCACCAATCCTGGTATGCATGGCTCCCTTATCCCCAATACTCGTATGCATGGCTCCCTCATCCCCAATCCTGGTATGCATGGCACCCCTCATCCCCAATCCTGGTATCCATGGTATCCCGCACCCCCCATCCTGGTATGCATGGCTCTCTCATCCCCAATCCTGGTATGCATGCCTCCCTCATCCCCAATCCAGGTATGCATGGCTCCCTCATCCCCAATCCTGGTATGCATGGCTCCCTCATCCCCAATCCTGGTATGCATGGCTCCCTTATCCCCAATCCTGGTATGCATGGCTCCCTCATCCCCAATCCTGGTATGTATGGCACCACTCATCCCCAATCCTGGTATGCATGGCACCCCTCATCCCCAATCCTGGTATGCATGGTACCCCTCACCCCCTAATCCTGGTATTCATGGCACCCCTCACCCCCCATCCAGGTATGCATGGCTCTCTCATCCCCAATCCTGGTATGCATGGGTCCCTCATCGCCAATCCTGGTATGTATGGTACCCCTCATTCCTAATCCTGGTATGCATGGCTCCCTCATCCCCAATCCTGGTATGCATGGGTCCCTCATCCCCAAACCTGGTATTCATGGCTCCTTCATCCCCAATCCTGGTATGTATTGCACATCTCATCCCCAATCCTGGTATGCATGGTACCCCTCATCCCCAATCCTGGTTTGTATGGCACGCCTCATCCCCAATCCTGGTATGTATGGCACCCCTCATCACCAAATCCTGGTATGCATGGGCCCCTCATCCACAATCCTGGTATGCATGGCTCCTCATCCCCAATCCTGGTATGCATGGCTCCTTCATCCCCAATCCTGGTATGTATGGCACCCCTCATCCCCAATTCTGGTATGCATGGCTCCTTCATCCCCAATCCTGGTATGTATTGCACGCCTCATCCCCAATCCTGGTATGCATGGCACCCCTCACCCCCAATCCTGGTATGAATGCCTCCCTCATCCGAAATCCTGGTATGCATGGCTCCCTCATCACCAATCCTGGTATGCATGGCTCCCTTATCCTCAATCTTGGTATGCATGGCTCCCTCATCCCCAATCCTGGTATGTATGGCACCCCTCATCCCCAATCCTGGAATGCATGGCACCCCTCATCCCCAATCCTGGTATGCATGGTAACCCTCACCCCCAATCCTGGTATGCATGGCACCCCTCACCCCCCATCATGGTATGCATGGCTCTCTCATCCCCAATCCTGGTATGCATGGTTCCCACATCGCCAATCCTGGTATGTATAGTATCCCTCAATCCCAATCCTTGCATGCATGGCTCCCTCATCCCCAATAGTGTTATGCATATCACCCCTCATCCCCAATCCAGTTATGCATGGCTCCCTCATCCCCAATACTGGTATGCATGGCTCCCTCATCCCCAATTGCTTGTATGTATGGCGCCCCTCATCCCTAATCCTGGTATGCATGGCACCCCTCATCCCCAATCCTGGTATGCATGGCTCCCTCATCCCCAATCCTTTATGCATGGATTCTTCATCCCCAATCCTGGTATGCATGGCACCCTCGTCCCCACTCCTGGTATATATGGCACCCCTCGTCCCCAATCCAGGTATGCATGGCACCTCTCGTCCCAATCCAGGAATGCATGGCTCCCTCATCCCCAATCCAGGTATGTATCGCACCCCTCATCCCCAATTCTGGTATGTATGCCACAACTCATCCCCAATACTGGTATGCATGTCTCCCTCATCCCCAATTCTGGTATGCATGGCTCCCTCATCACAAATCCTGGTATGCATGGCTCCCTTATCCCCAATCCTGGTATGCATGGCTCCCTCATCCCCAATCCTGGTATGTATGGCACCCCTCATCACCAATCCTGGTATGCATGGCACCCCTCATCCCCAATCCTGGTATGCATGGTTCCCCTCACAACCAGTCCTGCTATGCATGGAACCCCTAACCCCCATCCTGGTATGCATGGCTCCATCATCCCCAATCCTGGTATGCATGGCTCCCACATCCCCAATCCTGGTATGCATGTCACTCCTCATCCCCAATCCTGGTATGCATGGCACACCTCAGCCCTAATTTTGGTATGCATGGCTCCCTCATCCCCTCCTGGTATTCATGGCTCTGTCATCCCCAATCCTGATTTGCATGGCACTCCTCATCCCTATCCTGGTATGCATGTCTCCCTCATCCCCAATCCTGGTATGCATGGCTCCCTCATCCCCAATCCTGGTATGTTTGGCACCCCTCATCCCCAATCCTGGTATGCATGGCACCCCTCATCCCCAATCTTGGTATGCATGGTTCCCTCATCCCCAATCCTGGTATGCATGGATTCTTCATCTCCAATCCTGGTATGCATGGCACTCTCATCCCAATCCTTGTATGCATGGCACCCCTCGTCCCCAATCCTGGTATGCATGGCACCCTTAATCCCATTCCTGGTATGCATGGCTCCTTCGTCCGCAATCCTAGTATGCCTGGCTCCCTCATCCCCAATCCTGGTATGCATGGCACCATCATCCCCAATTCTGGTATGCATGGCTCCCACATCCCTACTTCTCGTATGTATTGCACCCCTCGCCCCCAATACTGGTATGCATGTCTCCCTCATCCCCAATCCTGGTATGCATGGCTCCCTCATCATCAATCCTGGTATGCATGGCTCCCTTATCCCCAATCCTGGTATGCATGGCTCTCTCATCCCCAATCCTGGTATATATGGCACCCCTCATCCCTAATCCTGGTATGCATAGCACCCCTCATCCCCAATCCTGGTATGCATGGTACCCATCACCCCCAATCCTATTATGCATGGCACCCCTCAACCACCATTCTGGTATGCATGGCTCCCTCATCCCCAATCCAGGTGTGCATGGCTCCCACATCCCTAATCCTGGTATGCATGGCTCCTTCATCCCCATTCGTGGTATGGATGTCACCCCTCATCCTCAATCCGGGAATGTATGGCTCCTTCATCCCCAATCCTGGTATGCATGGCTCCCTCATCCCCAATCCTGGTATGCATGGCTCCCTCATGCCCAATCCTGTTATGCATGTATTCTTCATCCCCAATCCTGGTATGCATGGCACCTCTCATCCCAATCCTGGTATGCATGGCTCCTCCGTCCCCAAACCTGGTATGCATGGCTCCCTCATCCCCAATCATGGTATGCATGCACCCTCATCTGCAATCCTGGTATGCATGGCTCCCTTGTCCCCATTCCTGGTATGCATGGCACCCCTCGTCCCTATTCCTGGTATGCATGGCTTCCTCATCTCCAATCCTGTAATATGCATGGCTCCCTCATCCCCAATTCCTTGTATGTATGGCACCACTCATCCCTAATCCTGGTATGCCTGGCACCCCTCGTCCCCAATCCTGGTATGCATGGCTCCCTCATCGCCAATACTTTATGCATGGATTCTTCATCTCCAATCCTGGTATGCATGGCACCCTAGTCCCCACTCCTGGTATGGATGGCACCCCTTGTCCCCAATCGAGGTATGCATGGCACCTCTCATCCCAATCCGGGTATGCATGGCTCCTCCGTCCCCAATCCTGGTATGCATGGCTCCCTCTTCCCAAATCCTGGTAATGCTGGCTCCCTCATATCCAATCCTGGTACCCATGTCTCCCTCATCCCCAAACCTGGTATTCATGGCTCCCCTCATCCCCAATCCTGGTATGCATGGCACCCCTCACCCCCAATCCTGGTATGCTTGGCTCCCTCATCACCAATCCTGGTATGCATGGCTCTCACATCCCCAATTCTGGAATGTATGCCACCCCTCATCCCCAATACTGGTATGCATGTCTCCGTCATCCCCAATCCTGGCATGCATGGCTACCTCATCACCAATCCTGGTATGCATGGCTCCCTTATCCCCAATCCTGGTATGCATGGCTCCCTCATCCCCTATCCTGGTATGTATGGCACCCCTCACCCCCAATCCTGGTATGCATGGCACCCCTCATCCCCAATCCTGGCATGCATGGTTCCCCTCACAACCAATCCTGGTATGCATGGAACCCCACACCCCCCATCCTGGTATGCATGGCTCCATCATCCCCAATCCTGGTATGCATGGCTCCCACATCCCCAATCCTGGTATGCATGGCACTCCTCATCCCCAATCCTGGTATGCATGGCACCCTTCAGCCATAATTTAGGTATGCATGGCTCCCTCATCCCCTCCTGTTATGCATGGCTCCGTCATCCCCAATCCTGGTTTGCATGGCACTTCTCATCCCTATCCTGGTATGCATGGCTCCCTCATCCCCAATCCTGGTATGCATGGCTCCCTCATCCCCAATCTTGGTATGTATGGCACCCCTCATCCCCAATCCTGGTATGCATGGCTCCCCTCATCCCCAATCCTGGTATGCATGGTTCCCTCATCTCCAATCCTGGTATGCATGGATTCTTCATTCCCAATCCTGGTATGCATGGCACTCTCATCCCCAATCCTTGTATGCATGGCACCCCTCGTCCCCAATCCTTGTATGCATGGCACCCTTCGTCCCAATCCTGGTATGCATGGCTCCTTCGCCCACAATCATAGTATGCCTGGCTCCCTCATCCCCAATCCTGGTATGCATGGCACCCTCATCCCCAATCATGGAATGCATTGCTCACACATCCCTAATTCTCGTATGTATGGCACCCCTCGTCCCCAATACTGGTATGCATGTCTCCCTCATCCCCAATCCTGGTATGCATGGCTCCCTCATCACCAATCCTGGTATGCATGGCTTTCTTATCCCCAATCCTGGTATGCATGGCTCCCTCATCCCCAATCCTGGTATGTATGGCACCTCTCATCCCCAATCCTGGTATGCATGGCACCCCTCATCCCCAATCCTGGTATGAATGGTACCCCTCACCCCCAATCCTAGCATGCATGGCACCCCTCACCCCCCATTCTGGTATGCATGGCTCCCTCATCCTCAATCCAGGTATGCATGGCTCCCACATCGCCAATCCTGGTATGCATGGCTCCTTCATCCCCATTCGTGCTATGGATGTCACCCTTCATCCTCAATCCGGGCGTGCATGGCTCCCTCATCCCCAATCCTGGTATGCATGGCTCCCTCATCCCCAATCCTGGTATGCATGGCTCCCTCATCCCCAATCCTGGTATGCATGGATTCTTTATCCCCAATCCTGGTATGCAATGCACCCTCATCCCTACTTCTGGTATGGATGGCACCCCTCGTCCCCAATCCAGGTATGCATGGCACCTCTCGTCCCAATCCGGGTAAGCATGGCTCCTCCATCCCCAAACCAGGTATGCATGGCTCCCTCATACCCAATCCTGGTATGCATGCACCCTCGTCTGCAATCCTGCTATGCATGGCTCCCTCGTCCCCAATCCTGGTATGCATGGCACCCCTCGTCCCTAATCCTGTTATGCATGGCTTCTCATCTCCAATCCTGTAATATGCATGGCTCCCTCATCCCCATTCCTGTTATGCATGGCTCCCTCATCCCCAATCCGGTTATGTATGGCACCCCTCATCCCCAATTCTTGTATGCATGTTACCCCTCATCCACAATCCTGGTATGTATGGCACCTCTCATCCCTATCCTGGTATGTATGGCTCCCTCATTCCCAATCCTGGTATGCATGACTCCCTCATCCTCAATCCTGGTGTGGAAGACACCCCTCATCCCCAATCCTGTTTTGCATGGCTCCCTCATCTCCAATCCTGGTATGCATGGCTCCCTCATCCCAAATCCTGGTATGCATGGCTCCCTCATCCCCAATCCTGGTATGCATGGCTCCCTCATCCCCAATCCTGGTATGCATGGCTCCCTCATCCCCAATTCTGGTATGTATGGCACCCCTCATCCCCAATCCTGTTACGCATGGCACCCCTCACACCCAAATACTGGTATGCATGGCACCCCTCATCCCCAATCCTGGTATGCATGGCTCCCCTCATCCCCAATACTGGTATGTATGGCACCTCTCATCCTCAATCCTGGTATGCATGGCTCCCTCATTCCCAATCCTGGTATGCATGACTCCCTCATCCTCAATCCTGGTGTGGAAGACACCCCTCATCCCCAATCCTGTTTTGCATGGCTCCCTCATATCCAATCCTGGTATGCATGGCTCCCTCATCCCAAATCCTGGTATGCATGGCTCCCCTCATCCCCAATCCTGGTATGCATGGCACCCCTCACCCCCAATCCTGGTATGCTTGGCTCCCTCATCCCCAATCCTGGTATGCATGGCTCTCACATCCCCAATTCTGGAATGTATGCCACCCCTCATCCCCAATACTGGTATGCATGTCTCCGTCATCACCAATCCTGGTATGCATGGCTCCCTCATCACCAATCCTGGTATGCATGGCTCCCTTATCCCCAATCCTGGTATGCATGGCTCCCTCATCCCCTATCCTGGTATGTATGGCACCCCTCATCCCCAATCCTGGTATGCATGGCACCCCTCATCCCCAATCCTGGCATGCATGGTTCCCCTCACAACCAATCCTGGTATGCATGGAACCCCTCACCCCCCATCCTGGTATGCATGGCTCCATCATCCCCAATCCTGGTATGCATGGCTCCCACATCCCCAATCCTGGTATGCATGGCACTCCTCATCCCCAATCCTGGTATGCATGGCACCCCTCAGCCATAATTTAGGTATGCATGGCTCCCTCATCCCCTCCTGTTATGCATGGCTCCGTCATCCCCAATCCTGGTTTGCATGGCACTTCTCATCCCTATCCTGGTATGCATGGCTCCCTCATCCCCAATCCTGGTATGCATGGCTCCCTCATCCCCAATCTTGGTATGTATGGCACCCCTCATCCCCAATCCTGGTATGCATGGCTCCCCTCATCCCCAATCCTGGTATGCATGGTTCCCTCATCTCCAATCCTGGTATGAATGGATTCTTCATTCCCAATCCTGGTATGCATGGCACTCTCATCCCCAATCCTTGTATGCATGGCACCCCTCGTCCCCAATCCTTGTATGCATTGCACCCTTCGTCCCAATCCTGGTATGCATGGCTCCTTCGCCCACAATCATAGTATGCCTGGCTCCCTCATCCCCAATCCTGGTATGCATGGCACCCTCATCCCCAATCATGGTATGCATTGCTCACACATCCCTAATTCTCGTATGTATGGCACCCCTCGTCCCCAATACTGGTATGCATGTCTCCCTCATCCCCAATCCTGGTATGCATGGCTCCCTCATCACCAATCCTGGTATGCATGGCTTTCTTATCCCCAATCCTGGTATGCATGGCTCCCTCATCCCCAATCCTGGTATGTATGGCACCTCTCATCCCCAATCCTGGTATGCATGGCACCCCTCATCCTCAATCCTGGTATGAATGGTACCCCTCACCCCCAATCCTAGCATGCATGGCACCCCTCACCCCCCATTCTGGTATGCATGGCTCCCTCATCCTCAATCCAGGTATGCATGGCTCCCACATCGCCAATCCTGGTATGCATGGCTCCTTCATCCCCATTCGTGCTATGGATGTCACCCTTCATCCTCAATCCGGGCGTGCATGGCTCCCTCATCCCCAATCCTGGTATGCATGGCTCCCTCATCCCCAATCCTGGTATGCATGGCTCCCTCATCCCCAATCCTGGTATGCATGGATTCTTTATCCCCAATCCTGGTATGCAATGCACCCTCATCCCTACTTCTGGTATGGATGGCACCCCTCGTCCCCAATCCAGGTATGCATGGCACCTCTCGTCCCAATCCGGGTAAGCATGGCTCCTCCATCCCCAAACCAGGTATGTATGGCTCCCTCATCCCCAATCCTGGCATGCATGCACCCTCGTCTGCAATCCTGCTATGCATGGCTCCCTCGTCCCCAATCCTGGTATGCATGGCACCCCTCGTCCCTAATCCTGTTATGCATGGCTCCCTCATCCCCAATCCTGGTATGCATGGCTCCCTTATCCCCAATCCTGGTATGCATGGCTCCCTCATGCCCAATTCTGGTATGTATGGCACCCCTCATCCCCAATCCTGTTATGCATGGCACCCCTCACACCCAAATACTGGTATGCATGGCACCCCTCATCCCCAATCCTGGTATGCATGGCTCTCTCATCCCCAATCCTGGTATGTATGGCACCCCTCATCCCTAATCCTGGTATGCATAGCACCCCTTATCCCCAATCCTGGTATGCATGGTACCCCTCACCCCCAATCCTAGTATGCATGGCACCCCTCAACCACCATTCTGGTATGCATGGCTCCCTCATCCCCAATCCAGGTATGCATGGCTCCCACATCGCTAATCCTGGTATGCATGGCTCCTTCATCCCCATTCGTGGTATGGATGTCACCCCTCATCCTCAATCCGGGAATGTATGGCTCCTTCATCCCCAATCCTGGTATGCATGGCTCCCTCATCCCCAATCCTGGTATGCATGGCTCCCTCATGCCCAATCCTGTTATGCATGTATTCTTCATCCCCAATCCTTGTATGCATGGCACCTCTCATCCCAATCCGGGTATGCATGGCTCCTCCGTCCCCAAACCTGGTATACATGGCTCCCTCATCCCCAATCATGGTATGCATGCACCCTCATCTGCAATCCTGGTATGCATGGCTCCCTTGTCCCCATTCCTGGTATGCCTGGCACCCCTCGTCCCTATTCCTGGTATGCATGGCTTCCTCATCTCCAATCCTGTAATATGCATGGCTCCCTCATCCCCAATTCCTTGTATGTATGGCACCACTCATCCCTAATCCTGGTATGCCTGACACCCCTCGTCCCCAATCCTGGTATGCATGGCTCCCTCATCACCAATACTTTATGCATGGATTCTTCATCCCCAATCCTGGTATGCATGGCACCCTAGTCCCCACTCCTGGTATGGATGGCACCCCTCGTCCCCAATCGAGGTATGCATGTCACCTCTCGTCCCAATCCGGGTATGCATGGCTCCTCCGTCCCCAATCCTGGTATGCATGGCTCCCTCTTCCCAAATCCTGTTATGCATGGCTCCCTCATATCCAATCCTGGTACCCATGGCTCCCTCATCCCCAAACCTGGTATGCATGGCTCCCTTATCCCCAATCCTGGTATGCATGGCTCCCTCATCCCCAATCCTGGTATGTATGGCACCCCTCATCCCCAATCCTGGTATGCATGGCTCTCACATCCCCAATTCTGGAATGTATGCCACCCCTCGTCCCCAATACTGGTATGCATGTCTCCGTCATCCCCAATCCTGGTATGCATGGCTCCCTCATCACCAATCCTGGTATGCATGGCTCCCTTATCCCAAATCCTGGTATGCATGGCTCCCTCATCCCCTATCCTGGTATGTATGGCACACCTCATCAAAAATCCTGGTATGCATGGCACCCCTCATCCCCAATCCTGGCATGCATGGTTCCCCTCACAACCAATCCTGGTATGCATGGAACCCCTCACCCCCCATCCTGGTATGCATGGCTCCATCATCCCCAATCCTGGTATGCATGGCTCCCACATCCCCAATCCTGGTATGCATGGCACTTCTCATCCCCAATCCTGGTATGCATGGCACCCCTCAGCCCTAATTTAGGTATGCATGGCTCCCTCATCCCCTCCTGTTATGCATGGCTCCGTCATCCCCAATCCTGGTTTGCATGGCACTTCTCATCCCTATCCTGGTATGCATGGCTCCCTCATCCCCAATCCTGGTATGCATGGCTCCCTCATCCCCAATCTTGGTATGTATGGCACCCCTCATCCCCAATCCTGGTATGCATGGCACCCCTCATCCCCAATCCTGGTATGCATGGTTCCCTCATCTCCAATCCTGGTATGCATGGATTCTTCATTCCCAATCCTGGTATGCATGGCACTCTCATCCCCAATCCGTGTATGCATGGCACCCCTCGTCCCCAATCCTTGTATGCATGGCACCCTTCGTCCCAATCCTGGTATGCATGGCTCCTTCGTCCACAATCATAGTATGCCTGGCTCCGTCATCCCCAATCCTGGTATGCATGGCACCCTCATCCCCAATCCTGGTATGCATGGCTCACACATCCCTAATTCTCGTATGTATGGCACCCCTCGTCCCCAATACTGGTATGCATGTCTCCCTCATCCCCAATCCTGGTATGCATGGCTCCCTCATCACCAATTCTGGTATGCATGGCTTTCTTATCCCCAATCCTGGTATGCATGGCTCCCTCATCCCCAATCCTGGTATGTATGGCACCTCTCATCCCCAATCCTGGCATGCATGGCACCCCTCATCCCCAATCCTGGTATGAATGGTACCCCTCACCCCCAATCCTAGTATGCATGGCACCCCTCACCCCCCATTCTGGTATGCATGGCTCCCTCATCCTCAATCCAGGTATGCATGGCTCCCACATCGCCAATCCTGGTATGCATGGCTCCTTCATCCCCATTCGTGCTATGGATGTCACCCTTCATCCTCAATCCGGGCGTGCATGGCTCCCTCATCCCCAATCCTGGTATGCATGGCTCCCTCATCCCCAATCCTGGTATGCATGGCTCCCTCATCCCCAATCCTGGTATGCATGGATTCTTTATCCCCAATCCTGGTATGCAATGCACCCTCATCCCCACTTCTGGTATGGATGGCACCCCTCGTCCCCAATCCAGGTATGCATGGCACCTCTCGTCCCAATCCAGGTAAGCATGGCTCCTCCATCCCCAAACCAGGTATGCATGGCTCCCTCATACCCAATCCTGGTATGCATGCACCCTCGTCTGCAATCCTGCTATGCATGGCTCCCTCGTCCCCAATCCTGGTATGCATGGCACCCCTCGTCCCTAATCCTGTTATGCATGGCTTCTCATCTCCAATCCTGTAATATGCATGGCTCCCTCATCCCCAATCCTGTTATGCATGGCTCCCTCATCCCCAATCCGGTTATGTATGGCACCCCTCATCCCCAATTCTTGTTTGCATGTTACCCCTCATCCCCAATCCTGGTATGTATGGCACCTCTCATCCTCAATCCTGGTATGTATGGCTCCCTCATTCCCAATCCTGGTATGCATGACTCCCTCATCCTCAATCCTGGTGTAGAAGACACCCCTCATCCCCAATCCTGTTTTGCATGGCTCCCTCATCTCCAATCCTGGTATGCATGGCTCCCTCATCCCAAATCCTGGTATGCATGGCTCCCTCATCCCCAATCCTGGTATGCATGGCTCCCTCATCCCCAATCCTGGTATGCATGGCTCCCTCATCCCCAATTCTGGTATGTATGGCACCCCTCATCCCCAATCCTGTTACGCATGGCACCCCTCACACCCAAATACTGGTATGCATGGCACCCCTCATCCCCAATCCTGGTATGCATGGCTCCCCTCATCCCCAATACTGGTATGTATGGCACCTCTCATCCTCAATCCTGGTATGCATGGCTCCCTCATTCCCAATCCTGGTATGCATGACTCCCTCATCCTCAATCCTGGTGTGGAAGACACTAGAGATGAGCGTTGTTCTACTCGAACTGTTTGCCAATCTCAAATTCGAGCTGTTTTGGGCGGTGTTCGAGCCGTTCGGCGAACACGAACAATTTGAGAAAAATTCGGCTGTTCGAGGTTATGTTCGATAACTGTTCGTGCACCAAAATCATAACTGGATTTTTTCTCAGTAATGATGAAAATTAATGTTAATACGCAGTTTGAGTGTACAGCGGGGTGGGGGGAGGGGCAGGGGATGGATCTCTGCAGGAACAATGAAGATCTCCATTTTTTTTTCTCTTTCCCGCATTTACAGTGGGGAGGTGCAATCTGTCAGCCTATCAGCAGCGCACACACGGAGCGAAGTGCTTTTTTTCACACAAGCAAGGGCATGTGTCATTGGCAGTGTATGTCACATGTCCTTGCCCTATAAGACCAAGCCATTTTCCCCGTCGCCACCATTTTCTCACTGCTGTAGCTGCGTGTTAGACGGCATCGCTGTTGCTGTGTGCGCTATACCTTGTTAATTTCAAGTCAATTTTCGCACAAATCTACAGATAGCTTGGGAGTAGGGAATAGTTGTGATTGCAGTCCTTTTAAGGACTAGGTTACAGCATTTCCTACGACTTTTATCAGGCAGGTCTGTGCTCTTAAATAGATAGATTGTGGGAGTAAAGACTAATTGTAATTGGAGTCCTTTTCAGGACTAGGTTACATCAGTTCCTATCAGTTTTTGCCAGGCAGGTCTGTGCCAGTGCTGTGCAAGTTTTTTTCACAGCATTTGGCTGAATCTAGCAAAGCTAATCCTTTTAGGCCTATTGCAGAGTGTGTTAGTCAGTGGAGTAGCCTATCTGTGTTGCAAGATATACCACCTGTGTATAGAATACCAATTTTTTTACTGCACCTAGTGAAGTAAAATCTTTTCGGCATAGCATCATTCTATTAGTCCATCTATACTGACCTCCATCAGGTTGCAAATTGAATATAATTTTTTTTCTGCATCTAGCTCTGAAAAAATATTGGGCTTCTAGCTGTGTGTGGGACTTGTTGTATTAGTCCATCTATACTGACCTCCATCAGGTTGCAAACTGCATATATTTTTTTCTTCATCTACCTCTGAAAAAATATTGGGCTTCTAGCTGTGTGTGGGACTTGTTCTATTAATCCATCTATACAGACCTCCATCAGGTTGCAAACTGAATATATTTTTTTCTGCATCTACCTCTGAAAAAATATTGGGCTTCTAGCTGTGTGTGGGACTTGTTGTATTAGTCCATCTATACTGACCTCCATCAGGTTGCAAACTGAATATATTTTTTTCTGCATCTACCTCTGAAAAAATATTGGGCTTCTAGCTGTGTGTGGGACTTGTTGTATTAGTCCATCTATACTGACCTCCATCAGGTTGCAAACTGAATATATTTTTTTCTGCATCTACCTCTGAAAAAAATATTGGGCTTCTAGCTGTGTGTGGGACTTGTTCTATTAATCCATCTATACAGACCTCCATCAGGTTGCAAACTGAATATATTTTTTTCTGCATCTACCTCTGAAAAAATATTGGGCTTCTAGCTGTGTGTGGGACTTGTTCTATTAATCCATCTATACAGACCTCCATCAGGTTGCAAACTGAATATATTTTTTTCTGCATCTACCTCTGAAAAAATATTGGGCTTCTAGCTGTGTGTGGGACTTGTTGTATTAGTCCATCTATACTGACATCCATCAGGTTGCAAACTGAATATATTTTTTTCTGCATCTACCTCTGAAAAAATATTGGGCTTCTAGCTGTGTGTGGGACTTGTTCTATTAATCCATCTATACAGACCTCCATCAGGTTGCAAACTGAATATATTTTTTTCTGCATCTACCTCTGAAAAAATATTGGGCTTCTAGCTGTGTGTGGGACTTGTTGTATTAGTCCATCTATACTGACCTCCATCAGGTTGAAAACTGAATATATTTTTTTCTGCATCTACCTCTGAAAAAATATTGGGCTTCTAGCTGTGTGTGGAACTTGTTCTATTAATCCATCTATACAGACCTCCATCAGGTTGCAAACTGAATATATTTTTTTCTGCATCTAGCTCTGAAAAAATATTTGGCCTTCTAGCAGTGTGTTGGACTTTCTCTATTAGTCCATCTATACTGACCTCCATCAGGTTGCAAATTGACTATAATTTTTTTCTGCATCTAACCCAGCCAATAGTTTTGGCCTAATACCACAGTTTGGCCACTCAGCTCTGCTCGGTTCCCATCCATTGTTTTTTTGTGCAAACAACTCCAGAGTTGTTAATTAGTTAACCACCAAAATGAGTGGAAAAAGGCCTGCTGCTGGTGAAAAGGGGAATAGGCGTGTTGGGAAGGGGAAAAAAGGTTGTGTCCGTGGGGTAGGTGTTAAAGCAACAGTAACATCTGCAGAAGAAAGAACATCTTCCAGCCAAACTAAAATGTCTACTTCTTTTAGCGGACAATGTGATAAGATCCCTTTCTTACGGCCACGCCAATCGCTACAAATTCCAGATGAGGCACAAAAACAGCAGGTGCTTCAACGGATATCAAGTGCTCCTTTAAGTGGGCTCTCCTCCACATCAACTTCAACATCACAAATACTCCAGTCCTCAAAGGTGTCACCCCAATCGCACTTGCTTCCTCACAGCTCCCAAATCTCCAGCTGCCCGTCTGAGTATGAGGTAGAACAGATGGTTGAGTCTGCAGAGCTGTTTACTCATACTATAGCCTGGGAATCAGAGGTCGACTCCAGCGCTTCTGTGAATCCAGACGAGGAAATGATCTGCACTGATGCCCAGAATCTTTATGAGTCGGATCCAGGACCAGACGCAGAAGGTTCTGACCATAATGTAGACCCTCATTCCCAAACTGTAACTCCTGTTGGTGGAGACAATGAGGAAGACGATGATAAGACTCAAATACCTGATTGGAGCGACAACTTTAGTTTTTTGTCAGGGCAGGAACAGTTTGGCTCTGAGGACGACGGGTGTGATAACGCACAGGGTGATGATGATGAGGTTGGAGATCCCACTTACTGTCAACCCACAGTCAGCCAAGAGATGAGGTCAGCAGAGGAGGTGGAGGAAGATGCTAGTGACGACGAGGTCAGGTTGCGCCTTCCTGGACAGAGACATAGTACTGGAAGCACGTCAACAACTGCATCCTCAAACACAACTCTGCCTCTCACCACAAGTCGTGGTGGCTCTTCAGGTCGCATGGGTGCTAAGCCTTGCATAGCCTGGGCATTTTTTCAGATCGATAAAGATGACCCAACTCGTGTTATCTGTAACATTTGTCAGCAAAAGTTAAGTAGAGGCCAAAAAATACATAGTTTGAGTACTTCATGCATGATCCGGCACATGGACATGAAGCATAAGTTGCAGTGGGAAGCTCAGTGTGCTACAATGCGGCCTAGCCGGCCGGGCCAACCACCGTCTGCCATATCTTGTGCATCCGCGGCCTCTTCATCCTCTGTGACTGGGGGGACAGCAGTCACACCTGTTTTGGGGTGCAGACCTGCCACCTCTTTACCCGCAACAGCCAGCGTGATTGGCAGGTCATCATTTTCTTTGGATGTGGTAACACCAGCTGGTGTTGAGCGCTGTCCGACATCGATAGCACCACCTTTGGATCAAGGCAACCTAACATGTCCGCCTGCATCTTCCTCACAGACCGGCAGTTTGCCGGGGACACCCTTATCAACCCCGTCTAAGCACAATAGCCAGCCCTCGGTCCCTCAGATGTGGACAAGTAAAAGACCATTTCCTCCTAGCCATGAGAAAGCTAAGAGGTTGTATTTTATCATCTGCAAGTTCTTGGCTACAGAAATGCTGCCTTTCCGCCTGGTGGACACAGAGGATTTTCGAGACCTTATGTCCGTCGCAGTGCCCCAGTACCAGATGCCCAGTCGGCACTACTTCTCAAAGAAAGGTGTGCCTGCGCAACACCAGCATGTCGCACACAACATCACCGCTTCTTTGAGAAACTCTGTGTGTGACAGGGTGCATTTCACCACAGACACTTGGACGAGTAGGCATGGACAGGGGCGTTACATGTCGCTGACTGGGCACTGGGTAACTATGGTGACAGCAGGACAAGGGGCTGCTGTCCAAGTCTTGCCATCCCCACGAGTTGTGCGTCAATCCTCTTTATGTCAAAGTTCCTCCACTGATTCTGCCTCCTCAACCTCCTCTCGGTCTTCCACCTGCACCCAAAGCCTGTCTGGTCATGCCACAAGCTTTCTAACTGCACAGAAGGGATCCTGCACACCTCCTTACTATGCTGGCAGTAGGGCTCAACGTCATCAGGCGGTTTTTACATTGAAATGTCTGGGAAATGTGAGTCACACAGCTGAGGAGTTGTGGTCAGCTCTGGAGAACCAATTTCATGAATGGTTGTCTCCACTGGACCTGAAACCAGGGAAGGCCGTGTGCGACAATGCTGCAAACCTGGGTGCGGCCCTTCGCCGGGGCAATGTCACACACGTGCCTTGTATGTTGAACCTGGTTGTCCAGCAGTTTTTAGCCCACTATCCCAGACTAGATGGCCTTCTGCAGAGGGCACGGTCGCTGTGTGCTCACTTCCGCCGTTCGCATCCCGCAGCTCAGCGACTTACATCTCTACAGAAGTCGTTGGGCCTGCCACTTCACCGGCTAAAATGCGATGTGCCTACCCGGTGGAATTCAACTCTGCACATGTTGCAGCGACTGTGGCAGCACCGACAAGCCCTGGTGCAATACGTTCTCACGTATAGCCTGGGCCAACGAGATCCAGAGGTGGGGCAACTCACGCTGGAGGAGTGGTCTCAGATCAGGGACCTATGCACCCTTCTGCACAGTTTTGAAATGGCGACGAAGATGTTTAGTGCTGACGATGCCATTATCAGCATGACTATTCCGGTGATTTACATGCTGGAGCACATGTTAAACAGAATTCGGAGTCAGGTGGTGGCACAAGAGGAGGTGGAGGAAGTAGAGGAGGAGGAGTTGTATGCGGAAGGGCTAACATCTGCAAGGTCCAGACGGTCGGCAGCACCAAGGCGGCAGGCATGTGAGGGTGGGGGAGATGGTTTTACCAGGGCGCATGGAAGCAGCCAAACTAGTGAGGAAGGTGCAGGAGCCCAGGAAGAAGTGGAGGACGAACTGATGGAAGACTCATCAGATGAGGGAGACCTTGATCACATTTCTGTTGTGCGAGGTTGGGGGGAGAGGACAGAGGAAGGAAGCATGATTGTTACCTCGCCACCAACACAACATGGACTTGGTGCTCCTGGATGCGCAACACACATGAGTGCCTTCTTGCTGCACTACCTGAAACATGACCCTCGAATTGTGAGAATTAGAAATAATCCTGACTACTGGGTTGCCACACTGTTAGATCCCCGGTACAAAAGTAAATTTGCAGAAATTATTCCTGCCATAGAAAGGGATGCACGCATGCAAGAGTATCAGCAGAGACTGTTGCAGAATCTTACATGTGCTTTTCCACAAAATACCAGTGGTGCACGTAGTGAATCTCACAGTTCCAACTTGCCAACCGTGGGACCGTCAAGTGTTCAGCACTCAAACCGTAACAGAACCACAGTATCTGCTGGTAACATCAATTTTGCGGAATCATTTCACCACTTTTTTAGCCCATCCTTTGCAAGGCCACAGGAGACAAGAAGTCTGACACATAGTCAACGCCTAGAGACGATGGTACAGGAGTATCTCCAAGTAAACATTGAAGCCACCACTGTGTCACTGGACCCTTGCTCTTTTTGGGCTTCCAATCTGGATAAATGGCCGGAGCTAGCCACTTACGCCTTGGAGATCTTGTCATGCCCCGCAGCCAGCGTTCTGTCTAAACGTGTGTTCAGCGCTGCTGGTGGTGTGCTGACAGATAAGCGCACGCGGCTCTCCACTGATAATGTAGACAGACTCACGTTCATAAAGATGAACAAATCATGGATCCGAAACGACTTTTCTACCCCTGTGTCATCCTGGGGAGAGTAAAAGCTTGATGATTGGTTAAAATCACCCTACCAACCGTTTTAAGCTTTCAAATTACTAATCATGTTTATCTGTATCTTGGCTGGAAAATAATTTGGGCTTTGTAGCAGTGTGCAGCACTGATTCTATTAGGCCATCTATAATAAGCTCCACCAGATTTAAAATTACTAATCATGTTTATCTGTATCTTGACTGGAAAATAATTTGGCCTTTGTAGCAGTGTGCAGCACTGATCCTATTTGGCCATCTATACTAAAGCTTCACCAGATTTAAAATTAATAATAATTTTTAGCTGCATCTAGCCCGGAAAATAATTTTGGGGCTCCGAGATGCGCAAGACACATAAGTGCCTTCTTGCTCCACTACCTGCAGCATGACCCTCATATTGTCAGAATTCGAAGTAATCATGACTACTGGGTTGCCACACTCTTAGATCCCCCAAACTTTTCGATCAACCTTTTCATTTTAATAAAGACCAAAAAAATGGTCATTTTTGAAATTATAAGCATTAGCAGGTTGTTAGAAACTGAAATCAAACAGTTTTCAACTCAAAACTTTATTCTAGGTGATGTTACATTTTCACATAGGACCCCTTGTTCGAAAAGAGCTTCTGAACTAGAATCATAGAATCATAGAATGGTAGAGTTGGAAGGGACCTCCTGGGTCATCTGGTCCAACCCCCTGCTCAAAGCAGCATTCACTAGATCATCTCAGACAGATGTCTGTCCAGCCTCTGTTTGAAGACGTCCATTGAAGGGGAACTCACCACCTCTCGTGACAGCCTGTTCCACTCATTAATCACCCTAACTGTCAAAAAGTTTTTTCTAATATCTAATCTGTGTCTCCTCCCATTTAGTTTCATCCCATTGCTTCTAGTCTTTCCTTGTGCAAATGAGAATAAAGATGATCCTTCTACAATGTGACAGCCCTTGACATATTTGTAGACAGCTATTAAGTCTCCTCTCAGTCTTCTTTTTTGCAAGCTAAACATTCCCAAATCCTGCAACCGTTTCTCATAGGACATGGTTTGCAGACCAGTCACCATTCTGGTCGCTCTTCTCTGAACTTGCTCCAGTTTGTCTATGTCTTTTTTAAAATGTGGTGCCCAAAACTGTACACAGTATTCCAGATGAGGTCTGACCAAAGAGGAGTAAAGACCGATAATGACTTCACGTGATCTAGACTGTATTCTTCTGTTAATACATCCCAGAATTGTATTTGCCTTTTTTGCTGCTGCATTACACTGTTGACTCATGTTCAGTCTATGATCTATTAGTATACCTAAGTCTTTTTCACATGTACTGTTGCTTAGCTCTATTCCTCCCATTCTGTATATGCTTTTTTCATTTTTATTGCCCAGATGTAGTACTTTGCATTTTTCCCTGTTAAAAACCATTCTGTTGGTTGCTGCCCACTGCTCCAGTTTATTTAGGTCTTTTTGAATCCTCTCTCTCTCTTCTCTAGTATTAGCTATCCCTCCTAGCTTTGTGTCATCAGCAAATTTAATCAGTTTACCCTCAATTCCTTCATCTAAATCATTGATAAAGATGTTGAACAATACAGGTCCTAGGACGGAGCCCTGTGGTACCCCACTTGAGACAATCATCCAGCTGGATGTGAAGCCATTTACAACCACCCTTTGAGTCCGATCACTAAGCCAGTTTTGAATCCACCTAACAGTTGCCTGGTCCATTGCATACTTGGTCATTTTTTCAATAAGGATGGTGTGAGATACTTTGTCAAATGCTTTGCTGAAGTCAAGATATACTATATCTACAGCATTTCCCTGATCCACCCAGTCAGTGATTCTGTCATAGAAGGAAATTAAGTTAGTCTGACATGACTTGTTAGTTACAAACCCATGCTGACTCTGGTTAATCACTTCATTCTTATCCATGTACTTACATACATGTTGTTTAATAATTTGTTCAAAGATCTTTCCTGGTATAGAAGTCAGACTCACCGGCCTATAGTTCCCTGGGTCCACCTTCTTCCCCTTTTTGAAGATAGGAACAACATTTGCTCTTCTCCAGTCTTCTGGGACTTCTCCTGTTCTCCAAGAATTTTCAAAGATTATGGAGAGTGGTTCTAAAATTTCTTCTACGATCTCCTTCAGTACTCTGGGGTGTAATTCATCTGGACCTGGAGACTTGAACTCATTTATGTTAGCTAAATATTCCCTCACAATCTTTCTGTTTACAGATAACTTGGATTCCTCTATTCCTTTAAAAGGACAGTGAAGATCAGTTGATGTTACATTTTCTTTCTGAGAGAAAACAGATGCAAAATAGGAATTAAAAAGTTCGGCCTTCTCAACATCCTCTCTTACCATTTCTCCATTTTCATCCTGTAAAAATCCTATAGCATTTTTGACTTTTCTTTTACTTTTGACATACCCCCAAAATCCTTTTTTATTGCTTTTGACATCTCTTGCAAGCCTTAATTCATTGTCAGCTTTAGCTAATCTGATACGTGCCCTACAGGATCTGCAGACTGCATTATAATCTTCTTTAGATATGCCTCCCTCTTTCCATTTAATAAACATTTCTTTCTTTCTTTTTAGCATGTGTTTAAGTTCTGTGTTCATCCATCCTGGTTTCCTTAAATGCTTCCCATTCTTCCTACTTTTCGGGATTGTTAACGATTGTGCTTTGAGAATTTCATTTTTAAAAATTTCCCATCCTTCCTGGACATTTTTGTCCTTAAGGACATCCAGCCATTGGATCCCTCCTATTCTCTTTCTGAGTCTCTTAAAATCTGCCTTTCTAAAATCTAACCTTGAAGTTTGAGTCCTCACATGTCTTCCTCCTCTAGTTATCCAAAATTCTATAATAGCATGATCGCTGCCTCCTAGGGTCCCAGCCACCTTTACCTCCTCAACCATTTCCTCCCTGTTTATAAGGATTAGATCCAAAGTAGCAGATGCCCTTGTTTTCTCCCCTACCTTTTGGAAGATAAAGTTGTCAGCAAGAGAGGATAAGAATTTGCTTGACCTGTTAGTTTTACTTGAGAGAGATTCCCAACAAATGTCTGGATAGTTGAAATCTCCCATGACCACTACGTCATATTTTTTGGAGAACTTGGTCATTTGATACATAAAGAGTTCATCCATATCTTCAGCTTGCCCAGGTGGCCTGTAGTAAATGCCTACAATGGTGTCCTTTCCGTTGTTCTCTCCTTGTATTCTTACCCAAACAGTTTCCACAGAACTCCCAGTCTCTGAAGCTTCAATCTCTGTGCAGATATACACTTTTCTAACATACAATGCAACACCTCCTCCTCGTTTATCAAGTCTGTTTCTTGCAAATAAGTTGTATCCTTTTAGCCTTTTATTCCAATCATGTGTATTGTCCCACCAAGTTTCAGTGATTCCAATGACATCATATTCCTTTTCCTGCATTAGTAGTTCCAATTCTCTCTCGTCCATTGAATTTGTCAGGTTTTGGATGGTTTCTGCTTCAATTGTTTTGCATGAGGACAGAATACCCTCCCAGAGCTGTTGCTTAGATGTGAACTGCCTCCCGCCATCATAGACACTCCTTTTAATGATGCTCCAAAGGTTCTGAATGGGGTAGAGGTCAGGGGAGCATGGGGGTCACACCATAAGTTTGTCCCCTTTTATGCCCATATCAGCCAGAGATGCAGATGTTTTATGTGCAGCATGAGATGGTGCATTATCATGCAGAAAAATGATCTTGCTGTGAAATACACGGTTCTTCTTCTTGAACCATGGCAGGAAGTGCTGTTTGAGAAAATCCACATACATTATGGAGTTCATCTTTAGCGCCTTCAGGGATCCTAAAGGGGCCGACAATCTCTCTCCCCATGATTCCAGCCCAAAACATTACTCCACCTCCTCCTTGTTGGCGCTGTAGCCGTGTTTGCGTGGGGTGTCCATCAACCAGTCATCCTCCACTCCATCCATCTGGACCATCGAGCGCTGCACGGCACTCATCCGTGAACAAAACAGTTTTGAAATCAGTCATGTAATGTTTGGCCCACTGGAGCCGTTTCTGCTTGTGTGAAGTGGATAGAGGAGGTCGACAGGATGGCGTATGCACAGCTGCAAACCTCTGAAGGACCCTGCATCTTGTTGTTCGGGGGACGTTGGAGGCACAAGCAGCTTCAAAAACTTGTCTGCTGCTATGACAAGGCTTTTTTGCCGCTGCTCTTTCAACCTGACGTAATTGCCTGTAGGAAAGAGTCCTCAATTTGCCCTTATCAGCATGCACACGTGTGTACTGTGAATCAGCTACATACTTCTTCATTGCCAAGACACTTCATCCTGATCATCGCACAATGTTGATTGTAGTCATGCCTTGACCTAAACACTCCACAATTTGTTGCTTCTCAGCAGCTGACACATCCTTTTTCTTTCCCATTTTGGCAGAAAATGTAGGCTGCTTAATAATGTGAGACAGCCTTCTTAAGAAGTCTTGCCTTTCATTGGACACACCTGCCAAACTAATTAGCACAGGTGTCTGCAATTGCTTACAGTGATATAAAGAGCCCTGACACACATCACCATCAATGAGTTTAACTGACAAACAAACAAATTCTTCCCTTATCACTCCTAAACACTTTTTGCATAATAATTTGGAACACAGTGTACATGTGCTTTTCCACAAAACACCAGTGGTTCACGTAGTGAATCTTACAGTTCTAACTTGCCAACCGTGGTCTGTATGTAGTTGTTCATTAAAGGGCCCAAAATTAAGATAACATAGATGGGAGAGGTCTCTATGAATAGGAATTCCTAAGTATTTGATACCCTGTGAGGGCCAGGCAAAGGGAAAGTTGGACTGGATGGAATCCTATATGGATTTGGGGAGGGAGACATCGAGGGCCTCAGACTTCGCTGCATTGATTTTAAAATTTGACCATGTAACAAAGTGATCTATTTCAGCCATAACAGCATGGATGGATATATGTGATTGAGTGATATATACTAGGACATCATCAGCAAATAGAGAGCACTTGTACTCGGTGCCTCCCACCTCAATCCACCTAATATTGGGGTTATGGCGAATTGATGAGAGCAGGTGCTCCGTCACTAGGATGTATAAGAGAGGGGACAGAGAACATCCCTGCCTTGTCCCATTGGTGATTGTGAAAGGTGATGAAAATGTTCTGACGCGCTCCCTGGGCCTTGGGACACCCGGAGCCGAACCCTTTTTGGTGGATGCTGGTGGTTGTAGTCTCCGTGGCGGCAACCCGGTTCCGTGGCTCAGGGCGGTCAAACCAGTGGCGGAACTATTTATGTGGTTTTGATGTTTAAATGTCCGACTACGCCACCCGTGGATTGCGGTCAGAGAGAACCGCCGCTCCAGGGCAGACCGCTGAGGCTGGTGTTGTGGGTGCAGCAGAGCGTAGCATAACTCCCCACGGGAGGAGTATACCCTCAGGGCAGTGTATGCGGAGGATGGGGGTGATGGTGCAGGGCAGCAGCAGTAATGACACGGAGTCAGTGATGCAGTCCAGGGCCTTTACTCACAGTTCTTATTATCCAGACTACGTCTGCAGGTAACGGCTGCCCACGTCGTACTGTGCTCACCAGGTGAGGGGCTCAGACAACTCCCAGATAACTTTGGAGTGCTTCACAGGACCCCTTTGTGTGTCCTTTGTCTGGCCTTTCTTACCAACCCTTCTGTCCCGCTGCCTCGGGCCTCCTCTTGGTAAACTTGGCGCCAGTTTCCCTGACCCTATGTGGTGCCTTCCTAGCGGGTGTAGCGAGGGGCTGCGCCACATAAAATGTCACAGCCTCCTGTTTCTAGCTGAGGGTCGTTTCCTGCCTCCACTAGTTTCGGGGACCGGTCTCCCCCTTTGGCCTGACCCCTCCACGCAGGTGGATTCGGGCGTGCGGTGGCGACTCGCCCGTCCGCACCCCTGAGATCCCTTCGTTCCTCGTTCCTGGACCCTTCTCCGCTCCTCTTCCTTCCTTCTCCCTCTTCCAGGCCTGGGCCTCTGTTACTAGGCCCGCCTCCGGAGCAGAACTCATGCAGAGCCCCTGCTCCCTGCCACTTCTGCTCAGACTTCTCTGCACTGAACTAAGATGGTGCCCACCTTTTATACTCCCTTCTCAATGCACCCAGGAACTGCTTCCTCCCTGCTCCTGCACTACAGGGTTCCCCTTCCTCAGTGTTCCCTCCCCCCACTCCAGCCAGGGACAGGGACTGTCGTGCCCATCTCAGGGGCATATTGGTCGCCCTGCCCCACGGCAATGTGGTGTAATGCATGCAGGTGTCGGGTCCTGATCCACACTACATCCTTACCTGAGAGTGAGATATCACACCTCTGGGTGAGGTGCAATACCTCTGTAGCAACCGAGCCCTCAGGGTGCTACAGTTCCATTTATCTTCAGCCTAGGTGACGTATTGCGATACAGGGCCATGATTTTGCCTATAAAAGGGTCCCCTAGACCCCTACCCCAAGCTTTTTAAGAGAATCATATATGGCGTGCCAGGAGACTCTATGGAATGCTTTCTCAGCATCCAACGAGAGTATCTAATTACAAATTTTTAACTGCATCTAGCCCAGGAAATACTTTGTGCCTAGTAGCAGGGTCTGCTAGTCAGCGGATTATCCCGGCTGTTAAGCAAGCTACACCACCTGTAGTTTGGACACTTCATTTTTTCAAAGGAAATGCTTCGGGACCACGGGATACTCAGTGAAGAGCATAAGGAGGCACCCCAAGGCATAGGGGCTCGGACTGGCAGTAGGATGCCTTGCGGTGGACAGCCGAGCTCTATCCTCATAAAAGCTTTTTAACTGCAGCAGCTTTAGTGGACGCTACTGGAGCTGGAATTACGCGGCTGCTGGCATGAGACTTGCCCTCCAATAGATCCTTGTAAATGGATTTAAAGTGTATTTATTCAAATTAGAGAGACAATTTAAATTAAAAAGCTTAGAGCTGCCTCCACCACAGGGGGGCTCGCTCGACCCACCAGCGGACAGGCAACAGTATTGGGAGAGGGGGGCTGGCCGTCAGGGTTCACCGCGGCTCTGGCACAAACCCGGCGACACGGAGGTGGCACTGGCAGGAGCGGACTGAACGTGTCGGCTTCTCACTTTTTGGATTTTAGAAGGGCATGACATGCCTATATCTGTGCCTCCCCCTCCTTTTACTCCTCCACCTCTTTTCTTTTCGCATGACTATATGTACTTGTCACTTTTCCATGTGTTAGTTGTGTCTTCTGAGCAGTTTGTCAGCTTTTGGACACCTTTGAAGGTGATTTCTATGTGTTTCTATGTGTTTTTGTTTGCCTGCCATTGGTTTTAACGGTGTTCGAAGGTGTTCGACGAACAGTTCGGCGAACACACGGGTGTTCGACGAACCGAACCGAACTCAAACACTACGGGGGTGGCTCAATACTAGAAGACACCCCTCATCCCCAATCCTGTTTTGCATGGCTTCCTCATATCCAATCCTGGTATGCATGGCTCCCTCATCCCAAATCCTGGTATGCATGGCTCCCTCATCCCCAATCCTGGTATGCATGGCTCCCTCATCCCCAATCCTGGTATGCATGGCTCCCTCATCCCCAATTCTGGTATGTATGGCACCCCTCATCCCCAATCCTGTTATGCATGGCACCCCTCACACCCAAATACTGGTATGCATGGCACCCCTCATCCCCAATCCTGGTATGCATGGCTCCCCTCATCTCCAATCCTGGTATGTATGGCACCCCTCATCCCCTGTCCTGGTATGCATGGCACCCTCATCCCCAATCCTGGTATGCATGGCACCCCTCTTCCCAATCCTGGTATGCATGGCTCCTTCGTCCCCAATCCTGGTATGCATGGCTACCTCATCCCCAATCCTGGTATGCATGGCACCCTTGTCCCCAATCCAGGTATGCATGGCTCCCTCGTCCCCAATCCTGGTATGCATGGCACCCCTCACCCCCGTTCCTGATATGCATGGCTCCCTCATCCCCAATCCTGGTATGCATGGCTCCCTCTTCCCCAATCCTGTTATGAGTGGCTCCCTCATCCCCAATCCTTTTATTCATGGCTCCCTCATCCCCAATCCTGGTATGTATGGCACCCCTCATCCCCAATCCTGGTATGCATGGTACCCTTCATCCCTAATCCTGGTATGTATGGCACCCCTCATCCCCAATCCTGGTTTGCATGGCACCCCTCATCACCAATGCTGGTATGCATGGCACCCCTCGTCCCCGATCCTGGTATGCATGGCTCCCTCATCCCCAGTCCTGGTATCTATGATTCCCTCATCCCCAATCCTGGTATGCATGGCACCTCTCATTCTCAATCCTGGTATGCATGGCTCCATCATCCCTAATCCTGGTATGCATGGCACTCCTCATCCCTAGCCTGGTATGCATGGCACTCCTCATCTGTATCCTGGTATGCATGGGCCCCTCATCCCCAATCCTGGTATGCATGGCTACCTCATCCCCAATCCTGGTATGCATGGCACCCTTGTCCCCAATCCAGGTATGCATGGCCCCCTCATCCCCAATCCTGGTATGCATGGCACCCCTTTTCCCCGATCCAGGTATGCATGGCTCCCTCTTCCCCAATCCTGGTATCCATGATTCTCTCATCCCCAATCCTGGTATGCATGGCACCTCCCATTCTCAATCCTGGTATGCATGGCTCCATCATCCCTAATCCTGGTATGCATGGCACTCCTCATCCCTAGCCTGGTATGCATGGCACTCCTCATCTGTATCCTGGTATGCATGGGCCCCTCATCCCCAAACCTGGTATACATGGTACACCTCATCCCTATCCTGGTATGTATGGTACCTCTCATCCTGGTATGCATGGTACCCCATCCCTCATCCCTCTTCTGGTATGTATGTTACCCCTCATCCTGGTAAGCATGGCACCCCTCAACCCAATTCTGGTATGTATGGCCTCCTCATCCCAGAAACCTGGTATACCTGGTATACCCAATTCCTCATTCTAGTATGCTTGGCACCCCTCATCCTTATCCTGGTATGCATGGTACCCCTCATGCCTGTTCTGGTATGCATGGTACCCCTCATCCTGGTATGCATGGCACCCCAACCCTCATCCTGGTATGCATGGCAACCCGCACTTGTACCCTGGTATGTATGGTACCCCTCATCCCTATTCTGGTATGCATGGCATCCCTCATCCCAATTCTGGTATGCATGGTACCCCTCATCCTGGTATGCATGGCATGCCATCCCTCATCCTGGTATGAATGCCACCATGCATTCCTATCCTGGTATGTATGGTACCCCTCATCTCTATTCTGGTATGCATGGCACCCATCACCCCCAATCCTGGTATGCATGGTCCCCTCACCCCCCAATCCTGGTATGCATGGTCCCCTCACCCCCCAATCCTGGTATGCATGGTCCCCTCACCCCCCAATCCTTGTATGCATGGTCCCCTCACCCCCAATCTGGGTATGCATGGTCCCTTCACCCCCAATCCTGGTATACATGGTACCCTCACCCCCCAATCCTGGTATGCATGGTCTCCTCACCCCCCAATAATGGTATGTGTGGTACCCCTCACCCCCCAATCCTTGTATGCATGGTCCCCTCAGCCCCCAATCCTGGAATGCATGGTCCTCTCACCCCCCAATCCTGTTGTGCATTATTCCCTCACCCCTCAATCCTGGTATGCATGGTCCCCTCACCCCCAAATCCTGGTATGCATGGTCCCCTCACCCCACAATCCTGGTATGTGTGGTACCCCTCCAACCTGGTATGCATGGTCCCCTAACCCCCCAATCCTGGTATGCATGGTCCCCTCACCCCATAATCCTGGTATGCTTGGTACCTCTCATCCCCCAAATCCTAGTATGTGCGGACCCCTCACTTCCCAATCCTGGTATGTGTGGCCCCCTCACCCCCCAATCCTGGTATGTGTGGCCCCCTCACCACCCAATCCTGGTATGTATGACATCCCTCATCCCTTTCACGCTGTACACACATCTAAAAAAATATACACTTACACTCACCTTTCTTCCCTGTGCTCCAGCACTGCGGTGTCCTTTTCTGCCTGAGGCCGGGGTAGGAGTGTGGCACTGGAGTACGCCCATGCCCATATCGAGCTGTCTGGCGCCATTTTACTGAAGAAACACTGCAAATGTGTCTTCAGTAAAATGGCGCCATATAGCGTTATGCGCCGATCCGATGCCTCACTCCTGCCCCGGTCTCCAGCGAAGAGGGCTGCCGCTGCAACGCTCCTCACGGTCAGGTAAGAATGTAAGTATGACGCCGGAGATCGCGGTATAGGTTCAGTGTCTAGGCATACCGTAATCTCTGACACCGTACACTCCTCTTACCTGTAATGGCTGGATGCGGTCTTCTGTCTGGAGCCAGACTGCGCATCAGGCAGAGATATAGATATATATATATATATATACAGTACAGACCAAAAGTTTGGACACACCTTCTCATTTATAGATTTTTCTGTATTTTCATGACTATGAAAATTGTACATTCACACTGAAGGCATCAAAACTATGAATTAACACTAGAGATGAGCGGTGTTCGATTCGAACTGTTCGCCAATCTCAAATTCGAGCTGTTTTGGGCGGTGTTCAAGTCCTTCGACGAAAGCGAACAATTTGCAAAAAATTTGGCTGTTCGAGGTTATGTTCGATAACTGTTCGGGCACCAAAAGAGTAACTGGATTTTTTCACATCATGCAGGGATTGTCTGCCACTCACTGTAATGCCACAGCCATGGTGGTTGTGGCATTACAGTGGTCGCCCAAATCGATGGGAACAGTGCTCACAGTGAAACATGAAAAGACGGCAATTAAGCAGCGGCATACACCGGTACCCGACAATTTAGAACAGAAAGAATAGAGCATCACACATAGATTAGATAGATAGAAATATGTCAGTCACATATATAAGACGTACAGTGACAGTGTTGGTTCCTGTGCTTGTCATTTAGTGTTAAAGGATTTATTAAAAAAAATAATAGTGTTTTCATGCATCGTCTCTTTAAAAAATCCGGCCGGCAATTCAGTATCGGTACCCGACAATTTCGAACAGAAAGAGTAGAGCATCACACATAGATTAGATAGATAGAAACATGTCAGTCACATATTTAATAAGTACAGTGATAGTGTTGATTACTGTACTTGTCATTTAGTGTTAAAATAAAGGATTTATTAAAAAAAAATTGGCGTGGGGTTCCCCGTAATTTTAGTCTCTAGCGGAGGTTAAGCAGACGGCTAGGGCAGATGTTTGAAGCCTGGGAAGGGGGTAATACCCACGGAGCTTCCCAGGCTACTAATATCAGCCACCAGCTGAATACCTAGCCTTTACTGGCTATTAAAATGGGCGATCCCCAAAAAAAATGATGTGGGGTCCCCCCTATTTTAATAGCTAGCAAAGGCTAGGCAGACCGCTGGGGGCTGATATTAATAGCCCAGGAAGGGTGCCATGAATATTGGCCCCCTCCCAGGCTAGAAACACCAGCTGTCAGCCACCCCAGAAATGGCACTTAGCCTTGCTCTTCCCACTGCCCTGTAGCGGTGGCAGTGGGGTAATAGGGCTGGGGTTGAAGTCAGCTTATAATGCTAGCTGACATCAAGCCCAAGTTAGTAATGGAGAGGCGTCTATAAGACACCCCCATTACTAACCCCATAGTCAAAGTAAAAAAAAAAAAAACACAACACCCAGAATAAAGTCCTTTAATTGAAATAAACATACAATTCTTTATTGTTCTAAATTAAACCATACTTACCATCACGCCCATTCCAGCTGAAGCCAACGATCTCCTGCAATAAAAATAAAGTAATAAAGAAACATCATCCTTACCTTTCCATGGTTCCCAGGACAGCTCCAGCAATGCTACATTGACATGACAGGCTGGATTGCAGCAGAACGCTGCCATCCAGCTTTCCAAGCCGCAGACAATGAGCAGTGCAGGCATGCTTGCGCTCCTCAGTGTCTGGCTGTGACGGCATCCAGATGAGCCGAGTTCATGTCCATTGAACTCAGCTCAACTCATGCACGTCACTGACAGCGTGGGAGAATTCTCCTGCGCATGCGGTGAGCGTGAGAGAATTCTCCTGCGCATGCGGTGAGCGTGAGAGAATTCTCCTGCGCTCACGGCATGCGCAAGCGCAGGAGAAATTTCCCACGCTGTCAGTGACGTGCATGAGTGAGCTGAGTTTATTGAAATTCATGAAATAATTTTTAAAAAATTGACGTGGGGCTTCGCCCTATTTTTGTGTCCAGCCAGGTACAGCAGGCAGGAATGGGCTGCCTCCAACCACCAGCTGCCTATTTGTACCAGGCCGGACACATTATAGGGAAGCCCTTTTTTTTTTTAAATTATTTCCTGAATTTCATGAAATAATTAAAAAAAAAAAAATACGTGGGGCTTCGCCTTATTTTTGTGTCCCGCCAGGTACAACTAGGCAGCTGGGGGATGGAATCCGCAGCGCCGGGAGGCCCAAGCTTTCTGCCCCCCCGCTGCAAATTGCAGTCCGCAGCCACTCCAGAAAATGGCGCATTCATAGAAGCGCCATCTTCTGGTGCTGTACCCAACTCATCCAGGGCCCTGGTGCAGTGGCTCACTTAGTAATAAAGGGGTTAGGGCCAGCTTGGAATTATCATCTGGCCCTAAGCCCGAAATTCATGGGGTCACGCCAATATTAGACATGACCGCCAAGAATTTCTAGTAAAGTATTTAAAAAAAACACAGCACCCAAAATAAAGTCATTTAATTGAAATAAACACACAAATTTTTAATGTTCTAAATTAAACTATACTTACCACCACGCCCATTCCAGCTGAAGCCAATGTCTTCTGCAATAAAAGTAAAATAATAAACCAACATCATGCTTACCTTTCCATGGTTCCCAGGACGGCTCCAGCTCTGCTACAATCACAAGACAGGCTGGATCGCAGCCGAAAGCTGCCATTCAGCTTGCCATGCCGCAGACACTGAGAAGCGCAGGCATGCTTGCGCTCCTCAGTGTCTGGCTGTGACGGCATCCAGATGAGCCGAGTTCATGTTCAATGAACTCAGCTCACCTCTTGCACATCACTGACAGCGTGGGAAAATTCTCCTGCGCTTGCCGTGAGCGTGAGAGAATTCTCCTGCGCTCATGGCAAGCGCAGGAGAATTTTCCCACGCTGTCAGTGACGTGCATGAGGTGAGCTGAGGTCAATGAACTCAGCTCACTCATGCACGTCACTGACAGCGTGGGAAAATTCTCCTGTGCTTGCACTTGCCGTGAACGCAGGAGAATTATCTCACGCTCACCGCATGTGCAGGAGAATACTCCCACGCTGTCAGTGACGTGCATGAGGTGAGCTGAGTTCATTGAACATGAAGTCGGCTCATCTGGATACCGTCACAGCCAGACTCTGAGGAGCCAAGCATGCCTGCGCTTCTCAGTGTCTGCGGCATGGCAACCTGGATGGCAGCGTTCTTCTGCGATCCAGCCTGTCCTGTCAATCTAGCAGAGCTGGAGCCATCCTGGGAACCATGGAAAGGTAAGGATGATGTTGGTTTATTATTTTATTTTTATTGCAGGAGATCGTTGGCTTCAGCTGGAATGGGCGTGATGGTAAGTATGGTTTAATTTAGAACAATAAAGAATTGTGTCTTTATTTCAATTAAAGGACTTTATTCTGGGTGTTTGTGTTTTTTTTTAACTTTGACTATGGGGTTAGTAATGGGGGTGTCCTATAGACGCCTCTCCATTACTAACCTGGGCTTGATGTCAGCAAGCATTCTAAGCTGACATCAACCCCAGCCCTATTACCCCACTGCCACCGCTACAGGGCAGTGGGAAGAGCGAGGCTAAGTGCCAGAATTGGCGCATCCTATGGATGCGCCATTTCTTGGGCGGCTGACAGCTGGTGTTTCTAGCCTGGGAGGGGGCCAAAATTCATGGCACCCTTCCTGGGCTATTAATATCAGCCCCCAGCTGTCTGCCTAGCCTTTGCTAGCTATTAAAATGGGGGGGACCCCACGTCATTTTTTTGGGGGTCCCCCATTTTAATAGCTAGTAAAGGCTAGGTATTCAGCTGGGGGCTGATATTAGTAGCCTGGGAAGCTCCGTGGGTATTACCCCCTTCCCAGGCTTCAAACATCTGTCCCAGCCATCTGCTTAACCTCCTCTAGAGACTAAAATTACGGGGAACCCCACGCCAATTTTTTTTTTAATATATCCTTTATTTTAACACTAAATGACAAGTACAGTGATCAACACTATCACTGATATGTTTCTATCTATCTAATATATGTGTGTGATGCTCTATTCTTTCTGTTCTAAATTGTCGGGTACCGATGCTGAATTGCCGGCTGGCTTTTTTAAAGAGACGGTGCATGAAAACACTATTATTTTTTTTAATAAATCCTTTAACACTAAATGACAAGTACAGTAACCAACACTGTCACTGTACTTCTTATATATGTGACTGACATGTTTCTATCTATCTAATCTATGTGTGATGCTCTATTCTTTCTGTTCTAAATTGTCGGGTACCGATGCTGAATTGCCGGCCGGCTTTTTTAAAGAGAGTGTCTTCTGAGCAGTTTGTCAGCTTTTGGACACCTTTGAAGGTGTTTTCTATGTGTTTTTATTTGCCTGCCATTGGTTTTAACGGTGTTCGACGGTGTTCGACAGTGTTCTAAGGTGTTCGACGAACAGTTCCACGAACATCCCGGTGTTCGACGAACTGAACCGAACCCGAACACTATGGGGGTGGCTCAACACTAATTAACACATGTGGGATTATATACTTAACAAAAAAGTGTGAAACAACTGAAAATATGTCTTATATTCTAGGTTCTTCAAAGTAGCCACATTTTGCTTTGATGACTGCTTTGCACACTCTTGGCATTCTCTTGATGAGCTTCAAGAGGTAGTCACCGGAAATGGTCTTCCAATAATCTTGAAGGAGTTCCCAGAGATGCTTAGCACTTGCTGGCCCTTTTGCCTTCACTCTGAGGTCCAGCTCACCCCAAACCATCTCGATTGGGTTCAGGTCTGGTGACTGTGGAGGCCAGGTCATCTGGCATAGCACCCCATCACTCTCGATCTTGGTCAAATAGCCCTTACGCAGCCTGGAGGTGTGTTTGGGGTCATTGTCCTGTTGAAAAATAAATGATGGTCCAACTAAACGCAAACCAGATGGAATAGCATGGCGCTGCAAGATGCTGTGGTAGCCATGCTGGTTCAGTATGCCTTCAATTTTGAATAAATCCCCAACAGTGTCACCAGTAAAGCACCCCCACACCATCACACCTCCTCCTCCATGCTTCACGGTGGGAACCAGGCATGTAGAGTCCATCCGTTCACCTTTTCTGCGTCGCACAAATACATGGTGGTTGGAACCAAAGATCTCAAATTTGGACTCATCAGACCAAAGCACAGATTTCCACTGGTCTTATGTCCATTCCTTGTGTTCTTTAGTGCAAATAAGTCTCTTCTGCTTGTTGCCTGTCCTTAGCAGTGGTTTCCTAGCAGCTATTTTACCATGAAGGCCTGCTGCACAAAATCTCCTCTTAACAGTTGTTGTAGAGATGTGTCTGCTGCTAGAACTCTGTGTGGCATTGACCTGGTCTCTAATCTGAGTTGCTGTTAACCTGCGATTTGTGAGGCTGGTGATTAGGATAAACTTATCCTCAGAAGCCGAGGTGACTCTTTGTCTTCCTTTCCTGGGGCGGTCCTCATGTGAGCCAGTTTCTTTGTAGCGCTTGATGGCTTTTGCAACTGCACTTGTGGACACTTTCAAAGTTTGCCCAATTTTTCGGACTGACTGACCTTCATTTCTTTAAGTAATGATGGCCACTCGTTATTTTTTACTGAGCTGCTTTTTTCTTGCCATAATACAAATTCTAGCAGTCTATTCAGTAGGACTATCAGCTGTGTATCCATCTGACTTCTGCACAACACAACTGGTGGTCCCAACCCCATTTATAAGGCAAGAAATCCCACTTATTAACCCTGACAGGGCACACCTGTGAAGTGAAAACCATTTCCAGTGACTGCCTCTTGAAGCTCATCAAGAGAATGCCAAGAGTGTGCAAAGCAGTCATCAAAAGCAAAAGGTGGCTACTTTGAAGAACCTAGAATAAAAGACATATTTTCAGTTGTTTCACACTTTTTTGTTAAGTATATAATTCCACATGTGTTTATTCATAGTTTTGATGCCTTCAGTGTGAATGTACAATTTTCATAGTCATGAAAATACAAAAAAAACTGTAAATGAGAAGGTGTGTCCAAAATTTTGGTCTGTACTGTATATCTGAACTAACAGTCCTTCTAAGGACTAATCCAGCTGCATATAATCAGTGCTAGGCAGGAGTTAGGCAGGCAGGCAGTGTATGTGGCAGACTGCAGTGCATATAGCGCAAGAGGGTCCATTGGACGTCCTGTCTGCTGCTGCTGTAATAATTACAGATATTTGCAGACATAGCCCCAGATATCAGGAGCCAGGGTAAAAAAAAATTTGTCTTAATCCTGGCTATTGCTTAAAAAGCAATACAGAGTAGACCATTTTTCTGCTCAATTTACTTGTTAGCACTGCAGAATACAGCCAGATCTGTTCCACATTTCAGCGTTAAAAATCAAGAAATTTGAACTGAACGTGGAAAATATTGGCCTTCTTCTGCTATTTAAAACCGTAGCTCTCTGTCAGACATATCACCTATAACAGTGTTCCAAAATCAGCCACTTTTTCCATTTTCATTTTGTTGCAGTGTGTCGGTCAAGCTTTTCACACTAGATCTCTGTGTAAAATAATATTAGTAAATCACAGTCCTGCTATTTAAAACCGTGGTTCTCTGTCAGACATATCACATATAAGTGTTCCAGAATGTACACTCATCTGTAGCTGGTGATGATACCACCTAGCAGCAGCATTTGTTCCTATAGTAAATGCATCTAATAGTGTTATCGATAGGGAATAGAATAGATTTTAAATTATTTTGGGCAGCACCAGCAGCACGCAGTATAAGGCAATAATACCTGGCCGATCTAATACGCTATCCAAATTGCGATACCTCACTCGTAAAAGAATTTCAGATCAGACAGTTAATATTCTAGAATATAGAATCTATTTGAATTGTCCTTCTCGTTATTAAGAAGTGTGTCTCCTATACTGTTACTGCATATGCATCAATTTCAAGGGCTGCCAAAAATTAGGACGCACTCCAATACACATTTGAATAGACGTAAAAAATAAAAAAAATACAGAAGGATCTTTCTTTAGTATAAAAACCAGACTCGCCAATGTAACCTCAATGTAATCACATTGTTCAGCTCCTGCACCTCCTCCTCCAGTTCTGTCTCCATCTCCGAAATGACCACATCAGTTACAAGTTAATAGCACTGCAGCACTGCCATGGCCAAGCCGCAACAGGCTGTGCTGATATATAATATGCTTAATGCTTTGGTGACAAACCACCCACCACTGCAGAGTTGCTGAAAGCTGTAACACAGCAGCCTGATCTGTGGCTCTCACCACTGAGCATACAGCCAGGCATTATCGTGTGTGACAATGGGTGGAATCTGGTGGCGGAGAAATGACAGCAGGAGTAGATACGGCTTCCCTCTATGCCAGCTCTTTCACCGAGCTAAAGAATATGGCTGTGGTGAAATACAACTCTCACCGAGAAGCAGTGTCAGACTGAAAAATATTGGGCCCACCAGAGGATTTGATTATGAGGGCTCACCTTTCTCTCCCGCTCAAGAGCCCCATAGCACCTGCAAGTTTGCGCTATCATGAACTCTAATGATGGAGAAGCCAGAAGAAGCCGAGAAGCATCCCTGGCTAAGAAAAGTGTGTGGGAAGGTTCTTGGACACTCTATGGCTGATTTTTTTAAATGAGGAGGAAACCCATGCAAACATGGGGAGAACATACAAAACCCTTGCAGTTGTTGTCCTTGGTGAGATTTGAACACAGGACCCCAGTGCTGCAAGGCTTCAGTGCTAACCACTAAGCCACTGAGCTACCCTCTCTGTTCTCCCTCTGATATCTAACATGCTGGAGAAACTTGCACCTACTGCCACTCAATATCTTCAGCTCCTTTCTGAGAAATTAATGTTTTTGGGCAGAAGAAAAGGAAATTGTGGATAGCTTTGCTTCTGGTACTGGGGACACTGCTAATACCATGGCGTCGTGCTATAGTTCACTGGAAATATTCCAGGCTGGTTGGAGCCAAGTTGATTCCCATATAAAAGTACAAGCAGCAAACTAAAGAGATGGTGGCCTCAATCATCATCACAACCTTACCTCAGCACTATGAACTCTCCTGAAGGAGAAGCCAGGGTCCACCGGAGGAGTCTCTGGTTCTCTGGTGGGCCTGTCCAACCCTGCCGAGAAGCAGCCCAAGCTAAGCAAAGTCTGTGGGAAGGTTCCTGGACACTCTATTGCTGCTTTTTTACTGTGAACTGGCTCCAGCAATCTATAAGATTGCAATCTATAAGATCCCTTTACTGGCTCCCCATTGGCCAGAGACTTCAGTTCAAAACCGAAACCATAACAAGCAAAGCCATCCACAACCTGTCTGCTCCATATATCTGTGACCTAGTCTCCCGGTACATACCTGCACGAAACCTCCGATCCTCACAAGACTCCCGTCTTATTGCCTTTTCCCACAATCGCATAAAAGATTTTTCCCGTGCATCCCTTCTACTCTTCAACATATCAGACTCTCGCCTACTATTGAAACCTTTAAAAGGAAGCTGAAGACTCACATCTTCTGACAAGCCTACAACCTGCAGAAACCCTTGCTCCACCATACCGCTGCATAACCAGCTGTACCCTCACCTATTGTGTTCTCACCCATCCCTTATAGACTCTTTGTGCGCCCTCATGTGCAGGGTCATCTCTGCTCTTGTACCAGTCAGTGACTTCTTTTCACATGTACAGCGCAATGGAATAAATGGCGCTATAATAATTAATAATAATTATACTACTTGTACTCTGGGTCAATTGATGGCACTTTCCTGGTGACTACCCCTAAATTGATGTGTTTTGGCAGCTTTTGGTCCCGTTAGAAGGTGTTGTGTATATGTTTGGTTTATTCACCCATTGGAGCCAATGGCATATGGCAATGTTCGGCGAATATTCGACAATTACATTGGCGAATATTGCAAAAACGGCGATTGTAATCCTAAACGAATATTGAAATATTTGCTCGTCTCTAATCAGAAACACCGCTAAAAAAATTATGTGAATGTTGCATCACGGTCTCCCTAGTGATATGGGGGTGGAGGATGAGGAGGAGAAGGAGGAGGGTGACATAAAATAGAACAATTCCTGAAGGGTATACCCATGTCTGGGTGTGAAGGGGTTCATGGGAATAGACCCCCCAAAAAATAACCACTGGATTTGAGTTTATGTTTGATGCTATCATCTGGTGGTGTTGAGAAGTTTGGCCCAATTCAGCCCTTGTTCATTTTTATAAGAGTTAGCCTGTCAGCATTTTCAGTTGACAGGCGGATGCGCCTATAAGTGTTATCAGTTATAATGCCCCCGGCGGCACTAAAAACTATCTCTGACAAAACGCTAGCAGCCATGACCTCCAAGGCGTAGAAAGACAGTTCATGCCACGTGTCCAATTTGTGTCTCCCAAAACTTTTCCCTCCTTGTCAGAGTACCCCTTGTATCAGGGCCTGGGCGCTGGGAGTATCTGAGAAAACTGTCCCAGACATTTGACAGCGTTCTCCTGCCTCTGCTGCATCTGGTTTGTGTCTTCCCTGCTTGTACTCTTTGGTTGTCCAACGAACTGTCTGACTGTGACCTCTGCCGCTCCAGAAGTCAACCTTTTCTCACCTTTGATACTGCAAAAACTCTTACTGTTGCTCTTATTCACTAGTGCAACTCTCTTCTAATCAGTCTCCCTCTAAGCAAACTGTCTCCTCTCCAATCCCTTCTGAATGCAGTTCACACAAAAATAAAAAAAAAACATCACAGAAAAAAAAGCCTTACCAACACTAGGTCAGATTACTAAAGCACAAACAGGACGCGGCAGACCCCCATGATAAATGTGGGGCCGCTCCATGAATTGGCAGATATGTGAGTGGCTGTGTAGTACTACAATGCACACAAATGCAGCTTATATAACCTATATAATCCTATATATCCTATATAAGCTGCAATTTTGTGCATTGTAGTACTACACAGCCACTCACATATCTGCCAATCCATGGAGGGGGAGGCTGTCACATCAGTATTCCGCACCGGTGCGGCCCCCGCCTGGGTGTCTCCCGCGTCCTGCTTGTGCTTTGGTAATCTGACCTGGTGTTGGTAAGACTGCTTTTTTCTGTGATGCCCTTCTGAATGCAGCAGCCAGGGTCGTATTTATATCAAGCCGCTTCACCGATGCCTCTACCTTGTGTCAGTCATTGCACAGGTTAGGTTAAACAATCACTACAGAATACAATACAAAATCATATCTCTCACCCAGCAAGCTGTCCACAGTTCTGCACCGGCCTATATGTCTTCCCTCATTTCTGTGTATCATCCCTCCTGTGCCCTCCATTCTGCAACTGATCTAAGACAGACATCATCTTTAATCAGAACCTCACACCTCCATCTCCAAGAATTCTCTCGTGCCGTGCCAGTTTTCGGTAATGCCCAAAATGCGTACAACGTACTGCTCACGGTAAAGGCAGGGGAACATAAAGCCGGCCTTGTGTGCCAGACTGCCAACAGCCAAAACTTCCTTGTCCTCACCAAGAGTATGACTGTCTATGTTCTCTTCCTCCTCCTCCTCATTATCACCAAATCCACTTTGAGATGAGATGAGATGAGGCTGGGCAGGGTAGAATCACCCTGTATAGTTCCTTGCTCCTCCTGCAATGTCTCCTCTTTAATCGTGAGCAGCGAGCGTTTCAGTAGACAGAGAAGCGGGATGGTGATGCTAATTATGGCGTCATTGCCGCTTGTCTTCTTGGTGGAGTCCTCAAAGTTTTGGAAGAGGGCACAGATGTCAGACATCCATGCCCACTCATCAGCTCTTATGTGCTGAGGCTTACCTGAATGCTGAAGGATGTGTTGAAGCAGGTACTCAACAACTGCTCTCTGCTGCTCAAAATCATTTCCAATGCATAGTCACATCACACACCAGTCGGTGAGCTGGAAGCTGCAAACGCTGCTGAAGCCCTGCCAGGGGGGAGGAAGCTGTAGCTGACTTTCAGAAATGGGTACACACACTACATACTTTCACAAGCATCTCAGGCAGATCCGTGTATATTTTGAGAAACTGCAGAACCACTAAGTTGAGCACATGGGCCAGGCATTGTACATGTGCTTGCTTGCCTAGCTTCAGAGCCAACACCAGGTTCTCTAATACAGCTTTCAACAACTCTCCAATGGTGTGCGGTTTGTCATCTAAGCATACAGTCCTGCTTATTGTTATTAGCACACAGCAAGTTTAAGTAAATAATCTGGAATATGTCCTGAAAAAATGAATCAAGTGATGGAGATGGAGGCTGAAGAGGAGGAGGTGGTGCAGGAGCTGTAAAATGTAGGGGTAACCCTAATTGACCCAGGGCCCGCAATCCTCTGCGTCGGGAGGACATGTTCTGTTCCAGGGTCACACTGGGTCCCTGCTTCCACAATATTAACCAAGTGGAATGCGTCAGTGAGATGAACCGTCCCTGGCCACATTCATTTGTAAACGTGTTTGTGGTTAGGTGGTCCTTCCCACTTAAGTGCACTGGGGAGGGCACAGGTAATGTTCTGGGACTCGCGCTTGTGGAAGGTAGAAATAGTGGTGGCTGGCGACCTAGTATGGACACCCGGTCGCCACCACCATTAGGTTTTGGAAAGCTTCCGCCTTCACGAGCCTAAAAGGCAACATTTCAAGTGCAAGCAGTCCAGAAATATGGCAGTTTAGTATTGCGGCCTGTGGGTCGGTGGATGGCTGGCTTAATACTTGCGCTTGCATTCCAAGGACTGTGGTAGCAACAACTGAATGCTGCAAAGGGACAAGTACGTGGATGGTGATGGTTGCAAGTCTGCAATGACAGGTGCAGGGCAGGAGGCATCTTCGCATGCACCATGGACAGGGGATTGGCATGCATGCACAACAGCGGAAGAGGCAGTGGTGTCACTGGCAGACACTGATTCTGGACCCTGATATTTGGCCCAGCTAGTCAGGTGCTTTGCTGTCATGTGCCTGAGAATGCTGGTGGTGGTCAGGCTGGCATATTTAGTGCTGTTGCTGATGCTGGCTGGCAAATGTTACAAATAGCCTTTTGGGGTTACCTAAACAGTCTTTAAAAAAGAACCAGACTCGGGAGCGCCTAACAGTTGTACTGGCAACTGAAGTTGTGTTGGTGTTCCGGGGAGCATTTGCCCACCTTGTGTCTGTGGCCACCACACTGCTTGTTCCTGCCTGTTGTGGTGCTATGCCTCCTTCCTCCTTTGTGCTGCTGTCCTTGCTCTGCATGTCCCCTTGCCTGGTTGGGTCAGTGACTTCATCATTCACTGCTTTGTCTTCCACCTCCGCACCCTGGTCCTCCTCCTGACTTTCTATCCATTGTGTCTCATTATTATCTACCTCTTGCAACAGTAATTGCACTTTCCCACCATCATCTTCGGGTAACCATGGCTGCTCAAATTGCTACATGCAATCCTCTGTTGCCCTGCTCGAAGCTGGCCAGTCGAGAGGCCCAAATCTATCGATGGAAAAGTGAACAGCTCTTGGGGTAACCTTGGACTCTAATCTCTCCTTCAAACCATATATCCAAGCTCTTTCCACTTCCGAGAGGACTGAGCAAGAGGCCAGAAACTATAAATGGAAAGATGAACAAAACAGCTTTTCGGAGTATCCAAGTGTGGGATCTTTAGTCTCAGGGCAATCGGAATGGTGGGAAGAAGGAGGATCAGGGTGAGGAAGATGCCGACTCCAAGTAAAAAAAAATCTCCCGGATACGCACATTCCTCAACCACGAATCTACAAAAATACAAGTGCACGCACTCATCATCTCCTTTCTCGACGACTGCAACCTCCTGTTCTGTGGCCTCCCTTCTAACATTCTCGCATTCCTCCAATCTATCCTAAACTCTGTTGCCCGACTAATCCACCTGTCCCCTCACTATTCCCTTGCCTCTCCGGTCTGTCAGTCACTTCACTTGCTCCCCATTACCCAGATACTCCAGTTCAAAACCCTAACATGGAATGCAAAGCTATCCACAACCTGTCTCCTCCATACATCTGTGACCTAGTCCCTCCGATCCGCACAAGATCTCCTTCTCTACTCCCCTCTTATGTCCTCTTCCCACAATCACATACAAGATTTCTCCAGTGCATCCCCCCCTCTCTGGAACTCTCTACCCCACCATTTCTGACTCATCTCTTGTGACATGCGTACAACCTTCAGTCACCCTCGCTCCATCATACAGCTGTAAGACCATCTCTATCCTTACCTACTGTATCCTCACCCATGCCTTGTAGACTCTGAGCCCTCACGGGCAGGGTCCTCTCCTCTCCTGTACCAGTCACTGTCACATTTTTGTTCAAGATTATTGCAATTGTTTTTGCGATGTATACTCCTTTTTTACATGTAAAGTGCCATGGAATAAATGGCGATAAAGTAATAATAACAATGTGATGCAGACTCACATCTACTGAGACTGGACCATGTGGAACACAGGGTGGTGGTGGTGGAAAACTGACTGGAAACTTTATCTGCTATCCAACCAACAACCTTTTCACACTGCTCTTGTTTCAATAGTGGTGTTCCACCCCCCCCCTAGAAATTCGGACCGGAAAGTAGTTCGACATGACGTGGGTGTTTGTTGGGCTCCCTCAGCAGGCACAGTTTGATCTTGCCCACGGTCTCTGCGTGCACTATCACCATCACCATAACATCCACTTCCCCGTCCTTTGACACACACCTTACCCATTTTAAATGGCGTTTAAGATTTGTCAAATGCCAAAAATGTCTATTATTACCGCAGTAATATAGGATCACGTCTGATGAGTTGACCACAGTTTTAAGCAGTGCCCTGGGAGTCAGAGATGCTTCCAGGGGTCTTCCCCATGCTGTTCCCATGTCACACACCACATGGCCAGATAAGGTTGTAAAATGTTAAAATGACATTTCCCGGTGAATGCATTTGTCACGGTTGAAAGCAATGCAAAAGTGCAAAAATGCATCAAAAACGCTACGTGTGAACATAGCCCCAGGTGTGAAGTAGCATTTTTGCTTTTGATTATTTATTTTGCCTTATATACAAGTCATTACCCTGGAAAGGATGTTCCTTAACATATTTCCCAAGAAAATCCATTTTGGTTTCGTTTTTGTATGTTTATTGTGAGACAACATTGTCATAAATGCTTCCAGGGGTCTTCATCATGCTGTTCCCATGTCATTTAAGCACTGTTTTCATCGATTTTGGTAATTTTTAGGCCCTCTGCTGATCGCCGGGGGGAGCCGCTGGAAAAATGCTCGAGTTTCCCATAGGCTTACATTGGGCTCGTTACTCGGACTGAGCACTCGAGCATTCCAATTTGCTTGATCAGAGTAATGAGTAACCGAGCATTTTCGTGTTCGCTCATCACTAGTGAACACCGCTGCATTATAAATGCCAGGCACCATTTCACACACTGCTGAAGAGTCACAGACAGAACTAATGATGGTAAACACTACCCTACAGCTATTACATCCCATGATCTAGCACCACCAGTTTAAAAAGTGAGATACAGCCAAGCAGCACCATATAAGGACTTTAAAGCCTAGGGATAGGAGTTGAGAGTGCACAGTTCATTCCACATAGGACAAAAACGGCCTAAATTATATTGTGTTGTGCTACCATATTAGAGCTGCAGAACATTGAGAATGGGAATGGTAATCAGTCATTGAATAATAATATAAAGATTAAATTAAGAATGCAGAGTCAGCATGATTGTGAAATCATTGATCTATGATATACTGTAGTAACAGGATCTTAGTAACAGCATTTTTTTAATCTTGACAAACTACAATTACGACAGAGGAGGGTGGTTTAATACCCTATGTCCTAATTTTGCTAATAAAGAATAACCTGGAAAAATGGGTTTGTGGGTCACGAGCAGTAGAGATGAGCGTTGTTCAACTCGAACTGTTCGCCAATCTCAAATTCGAGCTGTTTTGGGCGGTGTTCGAGCTGTTCGGCGAACACGAACGATTTGAAAAAAATTCGGCTGTTCGAGGTTATGTTCGATAACTGTTCGTGCACCAAAATCATAACTGGACTTTTTCTCAGTAATGCTGAAAATTAATGTTAATACACAGTTTGAGTGTACAGCGGGGCAGGGGGAGGGGCAGGGGATGGATCTCTGCAGAAATAATGAAGATCTCCATTTTTTTTCCTCTTTGCCGCATTTACAGTGGGGCGGTGCAGTCTGTCAGCCTATCAGCAGTGCACACACGGAGCGAACTGCTTTTTTTCACACAAGCAAGGGCATGTGTCATTGGCAGTGTATGTCACATGTCCTTGCCCTATAAGACCCAGCCATTTTCCCCGTTGCCACTAATTTCTCACTGCTGCATCTGCATGTTAGACAGCACCGCTGTTGCTGTGTGCCCTATACTTTGTTAATTTCAAGCCAATTTTCGCACAAATCTACTGATAGCTTGGGAGTAGGGAATAGTTGTGATTGCAGTCCATTTAAGGACTAGGTTACATCATTTCCTATGACTTTTAACAGGCGGTCTGTGCTCTTAAATAGATAGGTTGGGAGTAAAGACTAATTGTAATTGCAGTCCTTATCAGGGCTAGGTTATATCAGTTCCTATCAGTTTTTGCCAGGCAGGTCTGTGCCAGTGCTGTGCAAGTTTTTGCACAGCAGTTGGCTAAATCTAGCAAAGCAAATCATTTTTGGCCTATTTCAGAGTGTGTTAGTCAGTGGAGTAGCCTATCTGTGTTGCAAGCTACACCACCTGTGTATAGAATACAAATTTTTTACCGCACCTAGTGAAGTAAAACCTTTTGGGCATAGCATTATTCTATTAGTCCATCTATACTAACCTCCACCAGGTTGCAAATTCAACATAATTTTTTTCTGCATTAAGCTCTGAAAAAATGTTTAGGCTTCTAGCAGTGTGTGGGACTTGTTCTATTAGTCCATCTATACTAACCTCCATCAGGTTGCAAATTCAATATCATTTTTTTCTGCATCCAGCTCTGAAAAAATATTTAGGCTTCTAGCAGTGTGTGAGAATTGTTCTATTAGTCCATCTATACTGACCTCCATCAGGTTGCAAATTCAATATAATTTTTTTCTCCATCTAGCTCTGAAAAAATATTTCAGCTTGTAGCAGTGTGTGGGACTTGTTCTATTAGTCCATCTATACTAACCTCCACAGGTTGCAAATTCAATATAATTTTTTTCTGCATCGAGTTCTGAAAAAATATTTAGGCTTCTAGCAGTGTGTGGGACTTGTTCTATTAGTCCATCTATACTGACCTCCACCAGATTGCAAATTCAATATAATTTTTTTCTGCATCTAGCTCTGAAAAAATATTTAGGCTTCTAGCAGTGTGTGGGACTTGTTCTATTAGTCCATCTATACTGACCTCCATCAGGTTGCAAATTCAATATAATTTTTTTCTTCATCTAGCTCTGAAAAAATATTTCAGCTTGCAGCGGTGTGGGGGACTTGATATATTAGTCCATCTATACTGACCTCTATCAGGTTGCAAATTCAATATAATTTTTTTCTGCATCTAGCTCTGTAAAAATTTTTAGGCTTCTAGCAGTGTGTGGGACTTGTTCTATTAGTCCATCTATACTGACCTCCATCAGGTTGCAAATTCAATATAATTTTTTTCTGCATCTAGCTCTGAAAAAATATTTCAGCTTGTAGCAGTGTGTGGGACTTGTTCTATTAGTCCATCTATACTAACCTCCACCAGGTTGCAAATTCAATATAATTTTTTTCTGCATCTAGCTCTGAAAAAATATTTCGGCTTCTAGCAGTGTGTGGGACTTGTTCTATTAGTCCATCTATACTGACCTCCATCAGGTTGCAAATTCAATATAATTTTTTTCTGCATCTAACCCAGCCAATACTTTTGGGCTAATACCACAGTTTGACCACTCAGCTCTGCTCAGTTCCCATCCATTGATTTTTGTGCAAACAACTCCAGAGTTGTGAATTAGTTAACCACCAAAATGAGTGGAAAAAGACCTGCTGCTGGTGGAAAGGGGAATAGGCGTGTTGGGAAGGGGAAAAAAGCTTGTGTCTGTGGGGTAGGTGTTAAAGCAACAGTAACATCTGCAGAAGAAAGACCATCTTCCAGGCAAACTAAGAAGTCTACTTCTTTTAGCGGACAATGTGATAATATCCCTTTCTTACGGCCACGCCAATCGCTACAAATTCCAAATGAGGCACAAAAACAGCAGGTGCTTCAACGGATATCAAGTGCTCCTTTAAGTGGGCTCTCCTCCACCTCAACTTCAACATCACAAGTACTCCAGTCCTCAGAGGTGTCACCCCAATCACACTTGCTTCCTCACAGCTCCCAAGTCTCCAGCTGCCCGTCTGAGTATGGGGTAGAACAGATTGTTGAGTCTGCAGAGCTGTTTACTCATACTATAGCCTGGGAATCAGAGGTCGGCTCCAGAGCTTTTGTGAATCCAGACGAGGAAATGATCTGCACTGATGCCCAGAATCTTTATGAGTCGGATCCAGGACCAGACGCAGAAGGTTCTGACGATAATGTAGACCCTCGTTCCCAAACTGTAACTCCTGTTGGTGGTGACAATGAGGAAGACGATGATGAGACTCAAATACCTGATTGGAGCGACAACTTTAGTTTTTTGTCAGGGCAGGAACAGGTTGGCTCTGAGGATGATGGGAGTGATAACACACAGGGTGATGATGATGAGGTTGGAGATCCCACTTACTGTCAACCCACAGTCTGCCAAGAGATGAGGTCAGCAGAGGAGGTGAAGGAGGATGCTAGTGACGATGAGGTCAGGTTGCGCCTTCCAGGACAGAGATGTAGTACTGGAAGCACGTCAACAACTGCATCCTCAAACACAACTCTGCCTCTGACCGCAAGTCGTGTTGGCTCTTCAGGTCGCATGGGTGCTAAGCCTTGCAAAGCCTGGGCATTTTTTCAGATCTATAAAGATGACTCAACTCGTGTTATCTGTAACATTTGTCAGCAAAAGCTAAGTAGAGGCCAAAAATAGATAGTTTTACAAAAGTAAATTTGCAGAAATTATTCCTGCCATAGAAAGGGATGCAAGCATGCAGGAGTATCAGCAGAGACTGTTGCAGAATTTTACATGTGCTTTTCCACAAAACACCAGTGGTGCACGTAGTGAATCTCACAGTTCCAACTTGCAACCGTGGGACCGTCGAGTGTTCAGCACTCAAACCGTAACAGAAACACAGTATCTGCTGGTAACATCAATTTTGCGGAATCATTTCACCACTTTTTTAGCCCATCCTTTGCAAAGCCACAGGAGACAAGAAGTCTGACACATAGTCAACGCCTAGAGACGATGGTACAGGAGTATCTCCAAGTAAACATTGAAGCCATGACTGTGTCACTGGACCCTTGCTCTTTTTGGGCTTCCAATCTGGATAAATGGCCGGAGCTAGCCACTTATGCCTTGGAGATCTTGTCATGCCCTGCAGCCAGCGTTCTGTCTGAACGTGTGTTCAGCGTTGCTGGTGGTGTGCTGACAGATAAGCGCACGCGGCTCTCCACTGATAATGTAGACAGACTCACGTTCATAAAGATGAACAAATCATGGATCCGAAACGACTTTTCTACCCCTGTGTGATCCTGGGGAGAGTAAAAGCTTGATGATTTGTTAAAATCACCTCACCAACTGTTTTAAGCTTAAAAATTACTAATCATGTTTATCTGTATCTTGGCTGGAAAATAATTTGGGCCTTGTAGCAGTGTGCAGTACTGATTCTATTAGGCCATCTATACTAAGCTCCACCAGATTTAAAATTACTAATCATGTTTATCTGTATCTTGGCTGTAAAATAATTTGGGCCTTGTAGCAGTGTGTAGTACTGATTCTATTAGGCCATCTATACTAAACTCCACCATATTTAAAATTACAATCATGTTTATCTGTATCTTGGCTGGAAAATAATTTGGGCTTTGTAGCAGTTTGCAGTACTTATTCTTTTAGGCCATCTATACTAAGCTCAACCAGATTTAAAATTACTAATCATGTTTATCTGTATCTTGGCTGGAAAATAATTTGGGTTTTGTAGCAGTTTGCAGTACTGATTCTATTACGCCATCTATACTAAGCTCCACCAGCTTTCAAATTAATAATAATTTTTAGCTGCATCTAGCCCGGAAAATAATTTTGGTTCTCCTAGATGCGCAAGACACATGAGTGCCTTCTTTCTGCACTACCGGCAACATGACCCTCAGATTGTCAGAATTCGAAGTAATCCTGACTACTGGGTTGCCACACTCTTAGATCCCCCACACTCTTCCATCAACCTTTTCATTTTAATAAAGAACAAAAAAATGGTCATTTTTTAAATTATAAGCATTAGCAGGTTATTAGAAGCTAAAATCAAGCAGTTTTCAACTCAAAACTTTATTCTAGGTGATGTTACATTTACACATAGGACCCCTAGTTCGAAAGGAGCTTCTGAACTCTCTCGTCCATTGAATTTGTCAGGTTTTGGATGGTTTCTGCTTCAATTGTTTTGCATGAGGACAGAATACCCTCCCAGAGCTGTTGCTTAGATGTGAACTGCCTCCCGCCATCATAGACACTCCTTTTGATGATGCTCCAGAGGTTCTGAATGGGGTTGAGGTCAGGGGAGCATGGGGGTCACACCATAAGTTTGTCCCCTTTTATGCCCATATCAGCCAGAGATGCAGATGTGTTATGTACAGCATGAGACGGTGCATTTTCATGCATGAAAATGATCTTGCTGCGGAATACACGGATCTTCTTCTTGAACCATGGCAGGAAGTGCTGTTTGAGAAACTCCACATACATTATGGAGTTCATCTTTACCCCTTCAGGGATCCTAAAGGGGCCGACAATCTCTCTCCCCATGATTCCAGCCCAAAATATTACTCCACCTCCTCTTTGTTGGCGCTGTAGCCGTGTTTACGTGGGGTGTCCATCAACCAGCCATCCTCCACTCCATCCATCTGGACCATCGAGCGTTGCACGGCACTCATCGGTGAACAAAACAGTTTTGAAGTCAGTCTTCATGTATTGTTTGGCCCACTGTAGCCGTTTCTGCTTGTGTGCAGTGGATAGAGGAGGTCGACAGGATGGCTTATGCACAGCTGCAAACTTCAGAAGGACTCTGCATCTTGATGTTCGGAGGACGTTGGAGGCACCAGCAGCTTCAAAAACTTGTCTGCTGCTATGACAAGGCTTTTTTGCCGCTGCTCTTTTAACCCGATGTAATTGCCTGGAGGAAAGAGTCCTCAATTTTCCCTTATCAGCACGCACACATGTGTACTGTGAATCAGCTATATACTTCTTGATTGTGCGATGATCAGGATGAAATGTCTTGGCAATGTTGATTGTAGTCATGCCTTGACCTAAACACTCCACAATTTGTTGCTTCTCAGCAGCCGACACATCCTTTTTCTTTCCGATTTTGGCAGAAAATGTAGGCTGCTTAATAATGTGGGGCAGCCTTCTTAAGAAGTCTTGCCTTTCATTGGATACCCCTGACAAACTAATTAGCACAGGTGTCTGCAATTGCTTACAGTGATATAAAGAGCCCTGACACACATCACTATCAATGAGTTTAACTGACAAATAAACAAATTCTTCCCTTATCACTGCTAAACACTTTTTGCATAATAATTTGGAACACAGTGTACATGTGCTTTTCCACAAAACACCAGCGGTTCACGTAGTGAATCTTACAGTTCTAACTTGCCAACCGTGGTCTGTATGGAGTTGTTCAATAAATGGCCCAAAATTAAGATAACATAGACGGGAGAGGTCTCTATGAATATGAATTCCTAAGTATTTGATACCCTGTGAGGGCCAGGCAAAGGGAAAGTTGGACTGGATGGAATCCTCTAGGATTTGGGGAGGGAGACATCGAGGGCCTCAGACTTTGCTGCATTGATTTTAAAATTTGACCATGTCACAAATTGATCTATTTCAGCCATAACAGCAGGGATGGATATATGTGATTGAGTGATATATACTAGGACATCATCAGCAAATGCAGAGCACTTGTACTCGGTGCCTCCCACCTCAATCCACCTAATATTGGGGTTATGGCGAATTGATGATAGCAGGGGCTCCGTCACTAGGATGTATAAGAGAGGTGACAGAGGACATCCCTGCCTTGTCCCATTGGTGATTATGAAAGGTGATGAAAATGTTCCATTTATTTTCAGCCTAGGTGACGTATTGCGATACAGGGCCATGATTTTGCCTATAAAAGGGTCCCCTAGACCCCTACCCCAAGCTTTTTAAGGGAATAATATATGGCGTGCCAGGAGACTCCATGGAGTGCTTTCTCAGCATCCAACGAGAGTATCTAATTACTAATTTTTAACTGCATCTAGCCCAGGAAATACTTTGTGCCTAGTAGCAGAGTCTGCTAGTCAGCGGATTATCCCGGCTGTTAAGCAAGCTACACCACCTGTAGTTTGGACACTTAATTTTTTCAAAGGAAATGGTTCGGGCCCCCGGGACACTCAGTGAAGAGCATCGGGGAGACACCCCAAGGCATAGGGGCTGGGACTGACAGTAGGACGCCTTGCGGTGGACCGCCGAGCTCGATCCTTATAAAAGCTTTTTAACTGCAGCAGCTTTAGTGGACGCTACTGGAGCTGGAATTACCGCGGCTGCTGGCATGAGACTTGCCCTCCAATAGATCATTGTAAAAGGATTTAAAGTGTATTCATTCAAATTAGAGAGACAATTTAAATTAAAAAGCTTAGACCATCCTCCACCACATGGGGGCTCGCTCGACCCACCAGCGGACTGGCACCAGTATTGGGAGAGGGGGGCTAGCCATCAGGGTCCACCGCAGCTCTGGCACAAACCCGGCGACACGGAGGTCGCACGGGTAGGAACGGACTGGCCGTGTCGGCTTCGCACTTTTTTGGTTATAGAAGGGCATGACATGCCTATATCTGTGTCTCCCCCTCCTTTTACTCCTCCACCTCTTTTCTTTTCGCATTTCGAACCGAACTCAAACACTATGGGGGTGGCACAACACTAACGAGCAGGGAAGCCCTAATATATTTTATTATTTTTTTTATACAAACCACAAATCTCAAGAATCAAGAAATTTAAAAAGAGCTGTCTACCTCACAAAGTGTGCATACTGTTAATAATGTTCCCTTTCTTTTTTATTGTACACTTCTTTGTTGCAGTAGTCCAATATTAGATGTATACTACCCAACACGAATACAGTGGCCTGTTGCAGGTATTCTCTTTTGGGGCCTGGAATCCACATGCTTTTCTTGTCCCATTCTTCTTTGTAAAGTACAGGGGTGCATTTTTTTAATCTTTTATACAATGGACACATTAAATTTTTTTGAATACCTGTTTTAATAGTACAATTTATGAACAATACACCCCACAACTATAAAGCATGCTATTGCCGTCTTTTTATTTCCAAGCATGAACCTCTAAGTACCTAGCTTGCAACATAGTATTCTGGGTTATATTGCATTTTTATTTAAAGGGAGAGGATAACTTTAGAAAAAAAAGTTTTGGGTTTTACAACTCCTTCAATAGTCAAATTTAACAACTGCACTCAGTAGAACAATACTACTGGCTGTTGCCACAAATTTCTTACCTGCATGTATCTATCTAATGATATAACCTATGAGAAAAACAAAATGAGCAAATACCCTACAATAAATAAATAGCAATAGTGCATGAAAAAACATAGGGTATTTAGTTAACAGAATTTTAATGAAAAAAATGTAAAAGCCATCCCACCACGTCAAGGTGACCCTATTCGAGATGGTCATAACCTCTAGTACATTTGTCAAATGACGTAAATGTGAATAAGGGCCGGGAAAGACCAAAATCCTGACTAATGGACACCCAGCCATGGGGAGCTATATAAACATAATGCCCAGCTCAAAGAAAAGGAAGATCACGGTTTTATTTGCACAGAGTGTAAAATTTTGAAACAAAAACCTAAAGCCATGAACCGGAATATAAGTTGGTGTACATGTAACATGTAGGCTCATGTTTACACTGGCCACTAAACAAACAAAAAGAATATAAAAACAAAATGAACAAATACCCTGCAGTAAATAGCAATAGTGCATGAAAATAATATAGAGTACATATAGTTGAAACCAGAAAGTTTCATACACTATAGAAAAAGACACATATGCATGTTTTTCTCAATATCTGACATGAAATAAGAATAAACCTTTTTCGTTTTAGGTCAATTAGGATTACCATCATTTTTAATATTTGCCAAATGCCAGAATAATGAGCAAGAGAGAATGTTTTAAGGCATTTTTATTACTTACTGCAAAGTCAAAAGTTTACATACACTAAGATTACTATGCCTTTAAACAATTCTGGACTGCACATATGATGATGCCATGTGTTTCAAAGCTTCTAATAGGTTTTTTGGCAACATCTGAGTTAATTAGAAACAAACCCGTGGATGTATTTTAATGCACACCTGAAACACACTGCATCATGGGAAAGTCTAAAGAAATCAGCCAAGATATCCGAAAGAGAATTGTGGACTTGCACAAGTCTGGCTCATCCTTGGATACCAATTTCAAGATACCTGAAGGTGCCTCATTCATCTGTACAAACAATTATACACAAGTACAAACAAGATGGGAAGGTCCAGCTATCATACCGCTCAGGAAGGAGAGGGGTTCTGTGTCCCAGAGATGAATGTGCTTTGGTCCAACTTGTGCATATCAACCCAAGGACAAAAGCAAAAGACCTTGTGAAGATGATGGGGGAAGCTGGTAAGATTGTGTCAATATCCACAGTGAAATGAGTACTGTATCAACACGGGCTGAAAGGCCACTCTGCCAGAAAGAAGCCATTACTCCAAAAGAAACATAAAAAAAGCTAGATTATTGTTTGCAAATGCCCACAGGAACAAAGACCTTAATGTTTGGAGACATGTCCTGTGGTCTGATGAAACTAAAATTGATCAGTATGTCAAGAGTGGGAGAAGAGGGTTGCATTGACAATCCAACACAATGGGCAGCACTTTGAACACATTTTATAAGTGGTCATAAACTTGTAAACAACTCATGAAAGAATAAAGTTACGTTAAAACCAAGGACACCATTGTTTTTCTTATGAAATTCTCAATAAGTTTGATGTGTCACTTGACCCTCTTCCCAATGAAAAAAATAAAGTTGGATCCAAAATGGCCAACTTCAAAATGGCCGCCATGGTCACCACTCATCTGGAAAAGTTGATATCCCCAACTATTCCCATTTTATTTAGGTGTATCCATATAAATGGCCCACCCTGTATTCTCTCCAACTGCACCTGGCACATTTGATATTGATTGTTTTTCCTATCCAAAAACAGGGCTGTACAGGGCAAGCAGGGAGAGCCGCCGAGGTGCGAGGGCGCCACTGGCGTAGGAATAAGAGGGCCAACCACCGCTGGTAGGCAGGGGTGAGTTTGAATGGATAATAGGGACATATACTTCCTTTTTATATATATGGTTTTCCACCTGGGTGGTTTGTCTTTTGTATTTTATTAATTATTCATTAAATGTTATATTTTAATTCTACATTTGCATAAAGGTACAAAGTGTAAACAGTGAATTCTTGCTGCAGGAGGGAGGGACTGGTGCCCTTCACAAAATAGATGGCATCATGAGAAAGAAGATTAAGTGGCAATACTGAAGCAACATCTGAAGACATCAGTCAGATAGTTAAAGCTTGGGCGGAAATGGGTCTTCCAAATGGACAATTACCGGAAGCATACTGCCAAAATGTTAACAAAGTGGCTTAAGGATAACAAAGTCAATGTTTTGGAGTGGCCATCACAAAGCCCTGATCTCAATCCTATTGAAAATTTATGGGCAAAGCTGCAAAGGCAGGTGTGAGCAAGACGACCTACAAACATGGATCAGTTACACCATTTTTGTCAGGAGGAATGGGCCCAAATTCCGACCAACTATTGTGAAAAGCTTGTGGAAGGACATCCCAAACATTTGACCCAAGTCATTCAGTTTAAGGGCAGTGGTACCAAATACTAATGAAATGTATGTAAACTTTGACTTTGCAGTAAGTAATAAAAATGCCTTAAAACTTTCTCTCTCTCTCATTATTCTGGCATTTGGCAAATATAAAAAATTATGGTAATCCTAATTGACCTAAAACAGGAAAGCTTTATTCTGATTTCATGTCAGATATTGAGAAGAACATGCATATATGTCTTTTTATATAGTGTATGTAAACTTCTGGTTTCAACTATAGCTAACTAGATTTTGATTAAAAAAAACACAAAAAATGTAAAAATATGAAAAAAGGCACAAAATAAATAAAAAGAAATTAAAAAAATATCATACCAATAAATACTTAAATTTATGTGAAAAACAAAAAAGTACACAAATTTGGTATCACTACATCCGGAACAAACCAATCTATAAGGCTGTCACACTATTTAACCCCTTCAGTGAGCGCTGTAAAATAAAATTAAAAAAATCCGGGGCAAAAAAACTATGCTTTTTTCATCGCACCACTAAAAAACAAAGTGGAATAAAACACGATCAAAAAGTAAAATGTAAAAACAAAAAACAAGCCACCATACAGCTCTGTCAGTGAAGAAATAAAAAAGTTATAGCTCTCAGAATAGAGAGATGCAAAAACAATTATTTTTCTAAAATATTGTTTTTATTGTGTAAAGGCAGCAAAGCATAAAAAAATATATTAATGCGGTATCGCTGTATTCATACTGACCTGAAGAATAAGGCTGCCTTATCACTTTTACCACACAGCAAAAATTGGAATAGAGAATGATAAAAAAATGTTATGCCAGAAAATGGTAATGATAAAAACATCAATTTGTCCCGGAGAGATTTTTATCCTCTTCATCTCCTAACTGTTGCGCGCCCTTCACCTCTTCCTCCTTGTCCTCCTCCATTTGTTCCTCATCTCCTGCTACTTCACTATCAGTTTGTCTGGTACCATGAGCCCCCCTTGATCACTGTAATTCACCCTCCCTTGGCACCCGCCTGTGTGATGACAGTCTGGAACTTAGAGATATTGTTATCCCTTCTGCATCCTCCTCTGCTTCATTCTCTTCATCTGGGACCACCATCTCCTTCCACAGACTATTCAAAGTGTGCTCCAGCATGTACATGACCAGAATAGTGATGCTGATGACGGCAAAATTTCTGTACCACTAGGTTGAGGACGCGAGCCATGCAAGGCACATGTGTGAGGTTGCCTTGGCAAAGGGCCGCACCCTTATCACACACAGAATTCCCTTTCTTCAGGTTCAGTGGAGACAGTCATTTCTCAAACTTGGCCTGGATAGCTGTTCACAACGCTTGAGCTGTATGACTGTGATCTCCAAGGCATATTAATTTTAACACTGCCTGATTGCAGTGAGCCATGGCTACTCAGTATAGAGGTGGAGGGATTCTCTCTGCATTGCTGGAACGTGTGTCTTATTAAAACATGCAAAAAGTGTTGAAATTAATCTAGCGGCTATGGGCAGTAGAATTTTTTCATTTTTTAAAACGTTCAGTTTATTTAGTATCCCTTAAAATACAGTGCAGCATGTTGCAGCCACAGGGCTAGACTTAAAGAACAACAATCCTACGCGTTTCAGCTATAGGAAGCCTTAGTCACGGTCATGGATAACATTAAAATAAAAAACAGAGTCTTTATATTTCCTCTATCCTGCCAAGGGAGCTGATTAATTAGTGATGTCATTAATCAGTAGGTAGGAACTCACTTACTTTGCATACTGAGAATGCAAACTAATGCAGTATATGGAAATTAGATAAATAAAACTCAATATATTAATAAAAAGCACAGAGAAAAAAATATATAAGCATGCAATTATTAATACGATGTGATAAATACACCATAAATTATCATAGATACTGTACGCAAGATTATCATCAATATTGCAGAATTAAGTCCTGTCTCACATTCAATCCATTTGGTGATCTGGTATTTGATTTAAAAATCCAATAGGATTCGCAATTATCCTCTTTATATCTCCATTTCTTATGGGTTTAAAGACTTTTTCAATACCCATAAATCTGAAATTAGAAGTGTCTCTATAATGGCAAGATCTAGAATGACGTGATACTGCTGATACATTAACTGCATTCACATTAATGGTATCTAATAAGTGTCTTCTGATACCTTTTATAGGGGTGCAACAGTGCAGCCCACATACTGCAATTTGCATGCAGTGCACTCAATCAAATATATCACTTTAGAGGTAGAAAAAATTCTACTGCTCATAGCTGCTTGATTAATTTCAACACTTTTTGCATCATCTTCAATCTGCCTGGAGCCGAAGGCAAATCCGTGCACAGGGGATAATCCAGAACGTAGAAGGATGACTGAGAAGGGGTGAGCTGAATAACTGTCTACATTTTCTTATTAAAACATAGGTTGAGGGTGCAGGTAGGCCCTCACTCACCCCGAATGGAGCAGGTAAACAAATGGAGGCTCTGCGGCCAGAGACCTGTGTGAAAACACTTGCCACAGTCACAGCGGAGGAATAAGCAGCAGATGCGGTTGATAGGGCGACCAGTGGTTGATGAGGCCCACTAGTCCGCATTTTATCGCAGTGAGATTCCCAGACTAAGGAATGTTGATCACGCATGTGCTGGTTCATGCATGTAGTTGTCAAATTATTGGAATTTTTGCCTCTAATGAGTGTTTTTTTTTTACAAAGTTGGCAGATAACATGTTATCAATACCATCTAAAAGATAGGAAACACAAACAATACTCTAGGGACTGCCAAGACTTTAAGGACAAGAAAGCCTATTTGGTTCTTAATCCTAACCCTATCACACACGAAAGGGAAACTGATTTATCTTCCACAGACGAGTTCTCAGATTCAGAGGGTAGAGGACGACCTCAGAGAAGAAGGGGAAGAGGCAGACGAGGGGGATATAAATCTCATGATCATCAATTCAGACCCTTCAGTCCCCCTTTTTTAGAACAGAACTACCCACTGAGGAACCGCATGCAGCAGAACAAGATCTAAAATCTAACATACAGATTGTTAATTTATCTAAAAAGAACCTGAATCATTCTGAAATGGCAGTCCTAAGTAAGGGTCTATCTTTTGTCCCTAGTTCTAATTTTGACGTATTTGGGGTGAACAGGGACCTCCATCAGTTCCTTCGCAAGTTAAGGTGGAGGAAACATTTCCTTAGGCAGGATAACCGTACTTGCCAAGATATGGATATTCCAAATGAAATACTCTCTGATGTTAGACTATTAAACAGTATTGGAGACATGGACCATAACCTTTTGGGCATGGGCCCATTTACTTCTCTAAAAACTAAAAGTGCTAAAAATCCACCACCCTCTAATGATGTATCAGCCATCGATATCTTCTGTAACCTTGTTTCCAAGGACCTGAGGGAACTGTCTGCATCACCCAGGTTCACCACATACAATTGCAGTAAGGTGGAAATGGAGGCCCTGAGGGGTTTGGAACAGGACAGCCACATTATCATTAAACCTTCTGACAAAGGTGGCAATGTGGTTGTCCTGGACGCTCCTCATTACAAGCAGATTTGTGAGGACCTACTCAGTGACCGCCAAGGCTATGAAATCTTGTCCTACAACCCTACCACTATTTATACCAATGAACTTAAGAAATTACTTTATGAAGGCCTCTCTAAAAAGGTTATTTACAAAACGGAATATGATTTTCTTCTACCCCAACATGCAGTCACTGCAACCTTTTACTGCCTTCCGAAGGTTCACAAGGGTCTGAAACCTTTGAAGGGTAGACCCATTGTTTCGGGAATTGGCAGTTTGACACAGAATTGTGGCATTTATCTGGATAAATTTCTAAAACCCTTTGTCACGTCATTACAATCCTTCGTACGTGATACTCCTGACTTGTTGCGGAAATTGGAGGGACTATCCGTCGAACCTGGAGTAATGTTTGGGAGTATTGACGTTGAGTCCCTCTACTCTTCCATTCCTCATGAGAAGGGTTTGCAAGCAGTGCATTATTTTCTCAGCTCCAGGGGCTGTCAATATCTGGCCCATAATGAGTTTGTCATTAAATTGTTGGACTTTTGCCTCACGCGGAACTACTTCCTGTTTGACCAGAAAGTGTACCACCAGCTCAGGGGCACCGCGATGGGTAGCCCTTGTGCGCCCACTTACGCAAATCTGTTCCTGGGCTGGTGGGAAGACACTAGGGTCTTCGGGGGTCTTCTGGAGGAACACACCTCCAGACTGGAATTTTGGACACGTTACATCGATGATGTGTTTCTAGTCTGGAATGGTGGTCGGCAGGACTTTAGTAAGTTAATTTCTGCTCTTAATGAGAATTATATAGGAATGTTCTTTACCTCTGTACTAGACATCGGAACTACCCTTTCTGGATTTGCTAATTACTAGTGTTGAGCGAGTACTAAAATGCTCGGGTGCTCGAAGCTCGGGCCAAGCTCGCCGTGATACTCGGGTGCTCGACCCGAGCAACGAGCCCAATGTTAGTCTATGGGAGACTCGAGCATTTTTGCGGTGGCACCCCCGGCAGTCTTTTAAAAGCCTAACAAGTGCCCAAAACGATAGTGACAGTGCTCAAATGACATGGGGACAGCATGGGGATCGCCCCAGGAAGCATTTCTGACCCCCAGGTCACTGCTGTCAACAACGTGGTCAGAGGTATTAAGCCACTTTTACGGGCTCACAATAAAACGTTAAAAAACGAAAGTGAAACTTTTTTCCTGTGAAATATGTTAAGGAACATCCTTTCCAGGGAAAAGAATTGTGTATAAGTTAAAATAAATGACCAAAAACAAAAATACTCCTCCACACCTTCGGCTATGTTCACAAGTAGCATTTTTTATGCATTTTTGCACTTTTGTATTGCTTTCAACTCTGACAAATGCATTCACAGGGAAATGTCATTTTAACATTTTACAACCTTATCTGGCCATGAGCTGTGTGACACATGCATAAAGTGCTGAAAAGACATGTGAACAGCATGGGGAAGACCCCTGGAAGCATCTCTGACTCCCAGGTCACTGTCTAAAAGTGTGCCCATCATAAGTGATCCTTGCCGCATCAGAGGATGCAGACTTGCAAATATCCCCATGCAAGTTCTAGTCCCAGGGCAGTGTTCAATTGTACCTCCCCCATTCCTTGCAATGCAAGCGCAAGTATGCAGCCTGCCACCCACCCACCCCCAGGCTGCAATACCATACTGCTTGCTTGCTTGAACTTGAAATTGGGCCTTTTAGGCATGTGGAGGCGGAATCTGGCCACCACGTCATGGCTGTGTTGGCGGCCTGGAATCCATACTCAGTCCCCAGCCGCCCGGCAGCCGGGTGTCCATACTCGGTCCCCAGCCGCCCCACGGCCGGTTGTCCACACACGGTCCCCAGCCGCCTGGGGGCAGCCGGGTGTCCATAAACGGTCCCCAGCCGTCCCTATTTCTCCTTGGAACATCCCCCCACACACTTTTCTTAGCCCGGCCTGCTTTAGGCAGCATTGGATGAGCCCACCAGAGAACCCGACTCCTCCGGTGGGCCCTGACTTCTCCATCGGTGGAGATGAGAGTGCCAAGGTGAGGAGCATGATGATGATGACAGAAGTTAGCATCTGCTATGTTTTCTTTTAATGCAAGTGTAAGTGTGCAGCCTGCCACCCACCCACCCCCAGACTGCAATTCCATACTGCTAGCTTGCACTTGAAATGGGGCCTTTTAGTTTGGAGGAGGCCGAAGCTGGCCACTACCTCATGGCTGCTTCGGCAGCGAGGTATCCATACTCAGTCCCCAGCTGCCCCTATTTGTCCTGGTGTGCCTTATACATAAGATTAAGCGCGTATAGCAAAACATTACCTGGGCCCTCCCCAGTGCATTTAGTGGGAAGGAGGGCCTATTCCGCTGTAGTGTGTGCATGCCAAACCCCTGTTCATGGTACATGCAAAGATGCCTCCCACCTTGCACCTGTCATTGCAGACTTGCAACTATCCCCATTCAAGTCCTTGTACCAGGGCAGTGTTCAATTGTACCTCTCCCATTCCTTGCAATGCAAGCGCAAGTATGCATCCTGCCACCTACCCACCCCCAGGCTGCAATACCATACTGCTTGCTTGCTTGCACTTTAAATTGGGCCTTTTAGGCATGTGGAGGCGGAATCTGGGCACCACGCCATGGCTGTGTCGGCGGCCTGGTATCCATACTCAGTCCCCAGCCGCCTGGTGGCCGGGTGTCCCCGCTTGCTCCCCAGCCTCCAGGGGGTGGCCGGGTGTCCATACTCGGTCCCCAGCCACCCCTATTTGTCCCGGTAACCTTTCCCACACTTTTCTTAGCCTGGCCTGCTTTAGGGCAGCATTGGCCGAGCCCACCGGACTATCAGACTCCTCCGGTGGGCCCTGGCTTCTCCATCAGGGGAGTTGAGAGTGCCAAGGTGAGGAGCATGATGAGGATGATAGAAGTTAGCATCTGCTTTGTTTTGTTGTAATGCAAGCGCATGTATGTAGTAGCGGCTAGGCCTGAGGTGGTCAGCGTTTTGGCGCATATCCTACCACCTCCGAGGATTGCTGGATGTTTTCCTGCTACTATCCAAGTTCTATGACTCCCGTTAAAACAAAGCTTCAGGTGATAAATGATGGATGAGGTAGTGGCAAAGGAGAAAGAGCAGGAGGAACAGGGACCATTCACATCAATATCACGCCAGTCAACCAGATATGTCTTGTAGGATATATTTCTGTAACAAAAGGAGCAGTTAGGCTACACAGTTATAGGGCATGCAGTGAGTGCAATGCCTACCAAAAATTTCGAGGCACTCCAATGCCCCTTGGAAATGACATGGAGGTCAGAGGGCGTTAACTAAACCTTTTTTTCCATTTATAGCAACTGGGTCTCCTGTGCACTGTTGGCCTAAGCAGTGAATGGAAGGCTTTCCAAAAATTATGAGGAACTGCAATGCCCCTTACAAGAGCCATGTGTGGCACCCCAGGGGTCTGGTCACCACAGTAATAGAGATATTACGTCGGAGAGCAAGTGGGAGGTTTCCTGGTCAGGATCTCTTAAACATGCAACATCCTCCTGCCCCAGTCCTGGGAGGGGAGAATTCTGCCCTTATAAACTGGATCTGGGGCAGGGTTGAGTGAGTCAGAGAACAGTCAGAGTCAGAGTGAGAGCAAGGGAAAGTAACAGCAAGGAGCTCTGTAGGAGCTAGGAGCTAAAGACCAGGGGCTGGAAGCTGAGCAGAGCTCGCCCTGGCAGAAGACAATAGGAACCGGACACAGGAGTCCGAGGCTGTGAGGACTTATATATCCAGCAGCAGAAACCAGCCGGCAGGGGATTTCAGGTCCTCTGGCCATAGAAGCCCGGAGGCTCAGTCACAAGCAAGGGACCAGCACCGCCATCGTGGAGAAGAGGCTAACAGAAGGCGCAAAGTCACCAGCCATACGGGTGAGCACTACACGGTACACTCAGGGACGTGGGCTACTTCTACCCGCTTACAGCAAGGTAGCCAGGAAGAGTGCAGACAGACGGGGAGGCCTACAACTCCACCTGGCCAGGGGAACTCCTGCTTGCTCACAGACTGACCAGGCCTCTTATGCTAGCCAGTACTCCCGGGAAAGTCTACCTTATAATCATCAGTAAAGACCCTGAACTGCACTGCAAAGACTCTGAGTCATTCCTGCTGCGCTCGTGCACCATCACCCCCATCATCCACACTCACTGCCCTGAGGCTTTACTCCTCCCGTGGGGAGTTATCCCATTCTCTGCTGCACACACATCACCAGCCTCAGCGGTCTGCCTCACAGCGGTGATACTCCCTAACCGCAATCCACGGGTGGCGCAGTCGGACAATTAACCTCAAAACCTAAGAAAGACTGCCACTGGTTTGACCAGCCTGAGCCACGGGAACGGGTCACCGCCGCGGAGACTACAGACCCCAGAGACCCGGCACCGGGTATCCCACACACATGTACACACGGCCCAGTGGGCGCGTCACATGCAGTACAGCATATTACAAACATAAGTCCCATTATTGGGGAGTGGGTCTCCCATAGTATTTGCTTATGTCTTGCAAGCAAAAGCTGCCAAAAATTAGGACGAAGCAACTTGCAATGCCCCTTACAAGAGCCATGCATTACAGCATATTGCAAACATAAGTCCCATTATTGGGGAGTGGGTCTCCCATCGTATTTGCCTATGCTTTGCAAGCAAAAGCTGCCAAAAATTAGGACGGAGCAACTTGCAATGCCCCTTACAAGAGCCATGCAGTACAGCATATTACAAACATAAGTCCCATTATTGGGGAGTGGGTCTCCCATAGTATTTGCTTATGCCTTGCAAGCAAAAGCTGCCAAAAATTAGGACGGAGCAACTTGCAATGCCCCTTACAAGAGCCATGCAGTACAGCATATTACAAACATAAGTCCCATTATTGGGGAGTGGGTCTCCCATAGTATTTGCTTATGCCTTGCAAGCAAAAGCTGCCAAAAATTAGGATGGAGCAACTTGCAATGCCCCTTACAAGAGCCATGCAGTACAGCATATTACAAACATAAGTCCCATCATTGGGGAGTGGGTCTCCCATAGTATTTGCTTATGCCTTGCAAGCAAAAGCTACCAAAAATTAGGACGGAGAAACTTGCAATGCCCCTTACAAGATCCATGCAGTACAGCCTATTACAAACATAGGTCCCATTATTGGGGAGTGGGTCTCCCATAGTATTTGCTTATGCTTTCCAAGCAAAAGCTGCCAAAAATTAGGACGGAGCAACTTGCAATGCCCCTTACAAGAGCCATGCAGTACAGCATATTACAAACATAAGTCCCATTATTGGGGAGTGGGTGTCCATAGTAATTGCTTATGCCTTGCAAGCAAAAGCTGCCAAAAGTTAGGTTGGAGCAACTTGCAATGCCCCTTGCAAGAGCCATGCAGTACAGCATATTACAAATATAAGTCCCATTATTGGGGAGTGGGTCTCCCATACTATTTGCTTATGCTTTCCAAGCAAAAGCTGCCAAAAATTAGGACTGAGCAACTTGCAATGCCCCTTACAAGAGCCATGCAGTACAGCATATTACAAACATAAGTTCCATTTTTGGGGAGTGGGTCTCCCATAGTATTTGCTTATGCCTTGCAAGCAAATGCTGCCAAAAATTTGGACGGAGCAACTTGCAATGCCCCTTACAATAGCCATGCAGTACAGCATATTACAAACATAAGTCCCATTATTGGGGAGTGGGTGTCCCATAGTATTTGCTTATGCCTTGCAAGCAAAAGCTGCCAAAAATTAGGATGGAGAAACTTGCAATGCCCCTTACAAGAGCCATGCAGTACAGCCATTTACAAACATAAGTCCCATTATTGGGGAGTGGGTCTCCCATAGTATTTGCTTATGCTTTCCAAGCAAAAGCTGCCAAAAATTAGGATGGAGCAACTTGCAATGCCCCTTACAAGAGCCATGCAGTACAGCATATTACAAACATAAGTCCCATTATTGGGGAGTGGGTGTCCCATAGTATTTGCTTATGTCTTGCAAGCAAAAGCTGCCAAAAATTAGGATGGAGCAACTTGCAATGCCCCTTACAAGAGCCATGCAGTACAGCATATTACAAACATAAGTCCCATTATTTTGGAGTGGGTGTCCCATAGTAATTGCTTATGCCTTGCAAGCAAAAGCTGCCAAAAGTTAGGTTGGAGCAACTTGCAATGCCCCTTGCAAGAGCCATGCAGTACAGCATATTACAAATATAAGTCCCATTATTGGGGAGTGGGTCTCCCTTACTATTTGCTTATGCTTTCCAAGCAAAAGCTGCCAAAAATTAGGACTGAGCAACTTGCAATGCCCCTTACAAGAGCCATGCAGTACAGCATATTACAAACATAAGTTCCATTATTGGGGAGTGGGTCTCCCATAGTATTTGCTTATGCCTTGCAAGGAAATGCTGCCAAAAATTTGGACGGAGCAACTTGCAATGCCCCTTAAAAGAGCCATGCAGTACAGCATATTACAAACATAAGTCCCATTATTGGGGAGTGGGTCTCCCATACTATTTGCTTATGCTTTCCAAGCAAAAGCTGCCAAAAATTACACGGAGCAACTTGCAATGCCCCTTACAAGAGCCATGCAGTACAGCATATTACAAGCATAAGTTCCATTATTGGGGAGTGGGTCTCCCATAGTATTTGCTTATGCCTTGCAAGCAAATGCTGCCAAAAATTTGGATGGAGCAACTTGCAATGCCCCTTACAAGAGCCATGCAGTACAGCATATTACAAACATAAGTCCCATTATTGGGGAGTGGGTGTCCCATAGTATTTGCTTATGCCTTGCAAGCAAAAGCTGCCAAAAATTAGGACGGAGCAACTTGCAATGCCCCTTACAAGAGCCATGCAGTACAGCATATTACAAACATAAGTCCCATTATTGGGGAGTGGGTAACCCGTAGTATTTGCTTATGCTTTGCAAGCAAAAGCTGCCAAAAATTAGGACGGAGCAACTTGCAATGCCCCTTACAAGAGCCATGCAGTACAGCATATTACAAACATAAGTCTCATTATTGGGGAGTGGGTGTCCAATAGTATTTGCTTATGCCTTGCAAGCAAAAGCTGCCAAAAATAAGGACGGAGGAACTTGCAATGCTGGCACCCTGGTGGTATAGTGGTTGTGGAGGCTGAGGATAAGGAGAAGAAGATAAAACAGCCGAAACGAGGAAGAGTATACCCATGTGTGGGTGTAAAGCGGTGCACGTGAATACACCTCCCGAAATAACACAGTGGATTTGACTTTATGTTACTCTGCTGTCATTTGGTGGTGATGAGAAGTCTGGCCCAATCCAGCCCTTGTTCATTTTGATAAGGGTCAGCTTGTCAGCATTGTCAGTTGACAGGCGAGTGCGCTTATCAGTTATAATTCCTCCAGCGGCACTAAAAACACGCTCCGAAAACACGCTAGCGGCAGGGCAGGCCAGGACCTCCAAGGCGTTCAGAGCAAGTTCATTCCAAGTGTCCAGCTTGGATACCCAATAATTAAAATACACAGAGGAATCACGTAGGATGCTGGTACAGTCGGCAAGGTACTCCCTCACCATCTTTTGAAACTTTCCACTCCTTGTGAGAGTACCCCGCGCCTCAGGGCCTGTGAGCTCGGCGGGTGTCAGAAAACTGTCCCAGAATGTTGACAGTGTTCCCCTGCATCTGCTGGATTGGAGTTGCATCTCTCTCGCCTGTACGCCTTGGTTGGGCAACGAACTGTGACCTCTGCCACTAGCGTGTTCAGATGGGAATTTTTTTAAGAGTTCTGCAGCAAGGGCCTTCTGGTACAGCCCCATTTTTGTAGACCTCTCCACCTCAGGAATAAGAGAGTGAAAGTTCTCCTCGTAGCGGGGGTCTACAAGTGTCACCAACCAGTAATGACTGTCACCCAACATTTTGACAATGCGAGGGTCATGGTTAAGGCAGCGTAACATAAAGTCAGCCATGCGTGCCAGACTGGTAACGGGCAAGATTTCCATGTCCTCACCAAGATGACGACTGACCATGCTCTCCTCCTCCTCCTCTTCCTCCTCCCCCCTGTCCTCAGGCCACCCACGCTGAACCGACGGTATGACACTTGTACAGGTACTACCGTCTACAACGCATGATAGCAGCTCATGTTCTTCCTCCTCCTCCTCCTCCTCCTCCTCTCCCTCATTGTCCCCCAATGCACGTTGGGATGAGATGAGGCTGGGCTGTGTGTAATCGCCCGCTACGGCTTCTTGATCCATCTCATCATGCTCTGGCTGAATGCTTCCTCTTTAATTCTCTGCAGAGAGCGTTGCAAAAGACAGACAAGTGGGATGCTGACACTAATGATGGCGTCATCGCCACTCACCATCTTGGTGGCCTCCTCAAAGTTTGTCAAGATGGTACATATGTCAGACATCCAGGTCCACTCCTGAGGTCTTATGTGTGGAGTCTGACCTGAATATCGACGGCCTTGTTGCAGCTGGTACTCCACAACTGCTCTCTTCTGCTCGCAAATCCTTTGCAACATGTGGAGGGTAGAGTTCCAACGTGTGGGGACATCACACACCAGTCAGTGTGCAGGAAGCTACAAATGCTGCTGCAACACAGCAAGGGCGGCGGAAGCTGTAGCAGACTTGCGAAAATAAGCTGACAGGCGGCGTACTTTCACGAGCAGATCTCGCAACTAGGGGTACGATTTAAGAAACCGCTGAACCACGAGGTTAAGCACGTGAGCCAGGCATGGTACGTGTGTGATCTCACCTCACCTCAGAGCCGCCACTAGGTTACGGCCATTGTCACACACGACCATGCCGGGATGTAGGTTCAGCGGTCTCAGCCACAGATCTGCCTGCTCTTTCACAGCTGTCCACAACTCACAAGCAGTGTGAGGTCTCTCACCTAAGCTTATGAGTTTCAGCACAGCCTGTTGCCGCTTGGCGGAGGCAGTACTGCAATGCTTCCAGCTTGTAACTGATGTGGTGATATCTGAGATAGAGGCTGAACATGAGGAGGAGGAGGAGGAGGATGCGCAGGAGCTGTACACTGTGGGGGCTACTCTGACTGACATAGGGCCCGCAATCATCGGTGTGGGGAGGATGTGTTCCACCGCAAGGTCCGACTGGGTCCCGGCTTCCACTATGTTTACCCAGTGTGCCGTCAGAGAGATGTACCGTCCCTGGCCACAAGCACTTTTCCACATGTCCGTTGTCAGGTGGACTCTCCCAGTAACTGCGTTGCTAAGGGCACGGCAGAAGCTTTGGAACACGTGCTTGTGTAGTGCGGGGATGGCACACCGGGCAAAATAGTGTCGGCTGGGGACCGAGTACCGAGGGACGGCCACCGCCATAAGATTGCGGAAGGATTCCGTCTCCACCAGCCTAAAAGGCAGCATTTCCAACGCAAGCAGTTGTGAAATGTGTGAATTTAGGACCGTGGCCTGTGGGGCGTTAGCTGCGAATTTCCGCTTTCGTTCAAAGGTCTGGGATATGGACAATTGAACGCTGCGGTGGGACGTGGACGTGGACGTTGATGCTGTTTCTTGAGAAACTGCCATAACAAGTGAAGACTGAGAGGAGGGGGCATCTTTACATGCAGTATGGACAGGGGATTGCCTTGCACACACAACAGGGGGTTCTATTGCACGCACAACAGTGGAAGAAGCAGTGGTGACACCTGCTGACACTGGTCGTGGACACTGGGTTTCGCCCCACAAAGTCGGGTGCTTTGCTGCCATGTGCCTGATCATGCTGGTGGTGGTCAGGCTGGTAGTTTTGTCACCCCTGCTGATGCTGGCATGGCAGGTGGAACATATGGCCTTTTTAGGGCTATCAGCAGAGTCTTTAAAAAAATTCCAGACTCTGGAAGACCTACTGCTTGTACTGGCAACGTCCCTCGTGTATGTGTTACGGGGAACGGTTGCCTGCCTTCTGTCTGCGGCCACCACACTGCTTCTTCCTGCCTGTTGGGGTACTCTGCCTCCCTCCCCATGTGAGCTGCTGGCCTCACTCTGCATGTCCTCCTTCCACATTGGGTCAGTTACTAGATCATCCACCACCTCCTCCTCTTCCACTTGCGCACCACGATCCTCCTCCTCACTTCCTGGCAATTGTGTCTCGTCGTCGTCCACCTCTTGTGACAGATTGCCAACGTCGACTTCCTGTGGCCGTAGCTGTTCAAATATTTGGGCATCGCAACATGGGATCTCCTCTTCCACCACTCCAGGTGAGGGGCCCAAATATGGAAACAGACCAGTGAACAGCTCTTCAGAGTGTCCAAGTGTGGGATCACTTGCTGTCTGACGACACTCGGCATAGTGGGAGGAAGGAGCATCAGGGTGAGGAGGAGTATGCGGTCGAGATTCACGGCTACTAAGAGTTGACCGTGTGGAAGACAGACCGGAGGGGGTGGTGCCCAGGTAACTGGAAGTATTATCTGCTGTCCAATTAATAACCTGTTCACACTGATCAGTTCTCAATACTGGTGTTCTGTGCTTCCCTAGTAATTCGATCAAGAAGTGGGAGCGAGAAGATGTGGCTGTTGGTTGTGGCACATTTTCACCTTGGCCACGGCGCCGTGCTCTGCACGAACCATCACCAGAACGTCCACTTCCACGTCCCTTGCCACGCGCCTTGCCCATTGTGAATGTAGTAAAATAGCTTACACTTGCACTATCAATGGAAAAAGGGTAATAAAGAGTAGATTAGAACCGTGGAAGAGGAAAACCACAGTTATTGTTTACTGGGCTATACCACACTTTTTTAAATAGAGATATTTGCGGCTGAACAGTGAGCGACACACTCAAACTGCTTTTTTTTTAGATACCAAAGGCGATTTGACCCGTGGAACTGCGAAACCACACTGGGATGTCGGGCCAACACAAGACTATTTTCAACAGATATATTTTTGTGTCACAACAGTCAGGAGACACTACTGTTTTTCTTTACGGAAAAAACTACCAAAAGCTGAATAACAGAGATTTTTTACCGTGGGATGGCAAAACCACAGTTATTGTTTACTGGGATATACCACACTTTTTTAAATAGAGATATTTGCGGCTGAACAGTGAGCGACACACTCAAACTGCTTTTTTTTTAGATACCAAAGGCCCAAAACTGGATAGTACAGCGATTTGACCCGTGGAACTGCGAAACCACACAGGGATGTCGGGCCTACACAAGACTATTTTCAACAGATATATTTTTGTGTCACAACAGTCAGGAGACACTACTGTTTTTCTTTTCGGAAAAAACTGCCAAAAGCAGAATAATAGAGATTTTTTACCGTGGGATGGCAAAACCACAGTTATTGTTTACTGGGGTATACCACACTTTTTTAAATAGAGATATTTGCGGCTGAACAGTGAGCGACACACTCAAACCGTTTTTTCTTTAGATACCAAAGGCCCAAAACTGGATAGTACAGCGATTTGACCCGTGGAACTGCGAAACCACACTGGGATGTCGGGCCTACACAAGACTATTTTCAACAGATATATTTTTGTGTCACAACAGTCAGGAGACACTATTGTTTTTCTTTACGGAAAATATACCAAAACCTGAATAATAGAGATTTTTTACCGTGGGATGGCAAAACCACAGTTATTGTTTACTGGGGTATACCACACTTTTTTAAATAGAGATATTTGCGGCTGAACAGTGAGCGACACACTCAAACTGCTTTTTTTTAGATACCAAAGGCCCAAAACTGGATACTACAGCGATTTGACCCGTGGAACTGCGAAACCACACTGGGATGTCGGGCCTACGCAAGACTATTTTCAACAGATATATTTTTGTGTCACAACAGTCAGGAGACACTACTGTTTTTCTTTATGGAAAAAACTACCAAAAGCTGAATAATAGAGATTTTTTACCGTGGGATGGCAAAACCACAGTTATTGTTTACTGGGGTATACCACACTTTTTTAAATAGAGATATTTGCGGCTGAACAGTGAGCGACACACTCAAACTGCTTTTTTTTTAAGTTCCCAAAGGCCCAAAACTGGATAGTACAGCGATTTGACCCGTGGAACTGCGAAACCACACTGGGATGTCGGGCCTACACAAAACTATTTTCAACAGATATATTTTTGTGTCACAACAGTCAGGAGACACTACTGTTTTTCTTTACGGAAAATATACCAAAACCTGAATAATAGAGATTTTTTACCGTGGGATGGCAAAACCACAGTTATTGTTTACTGGGGTATACCACACTTTTTAAAATAGAGATATTTGCAGCTAAACAGTGAGCGACACACTCAAACTGCTTTTTTTTTAGATACCAAAGGCCCAAAACTGGATAGTACAGCGATTTGACCCGTGGAACTGCGAAACTACACTGGGATGTCGGGCCTACACTAGACTATTTTCAACAGATATATTTTTGTGTCAAAACAGTCAGGAGACACTACTGTTTTTCTTTACGGAAAATATACCAAAAGCTGAATAATAGAGATTTTTTACCGTGGGATGTCAAAACCACAGTTATTGTTTACTGGGGTATACCATACTTTTTTAAATAGAGATATTTGCGGCTGAACAGTGAGCGACACACTCAAACTGCTTTTTTTTAGATACCAAAAGCCCAAAACTGGATAGTGCAGCGATTTGACCCATGGAACTGCGAAACCACACTGGGATATCGGGCCTACACAAGACTATTTTCAACAGATATATTATTGTGTCACAACAGTCAGGAAACACTACTGTTTTTCTTTACGGAAAAAACTACCAAAAGCTGAATAATAGAGATTTTTTACCGTGGGATGGCAAAACCACAGTTATTGTTTACTGGGGTATACCACACTTTTTAAAATAGAGATACTTGCGGCTGAACAGTGAGCGACACACTCAAACTGCTTTTTTTTTAGATACCAAAGGCCCAAAACTGGATAGTACAGCGATTTGACACGTGGACCCGCAAAACCACACTGGGATGTTGGGCCTACACAAGACTATTTTCAACAGATATATTTTTGAGTCACAACAGTCAGGAGACACTATTGTTTTTCTTTACGGAAAAAACTACCAAAAGCTGAATAATAGAGATTTTTTACCGTGGGATGGCAAAACCACAGTTGTTTACTGGGGTATACAACACTTTTTTAAATAGAGATATTTGCGGCTGAACAGTGAGCGACACACTCAAACTGCTTTTTTTTTAGATACCAAAGGCCCAAAACTGGATAGTACAGCGATTTGACCCATTGAACTGCGAAACCACACTGGGATGTCGGGCCTACACAAGACTATTTTCAACAGATATATTTTTGTGTCACAACAGTCAGAAGACACTACTGTTTTTCTTTACGGAAAATATACCAAAACCTGAATAATAGAGATTTTTTACCGTGGGATGGCAAAACCACAGTTATTGTTTACTGGGGTATACCACACTTTTTTAAATAGAGATATTTGCTGCTGAACAGTGAGCGACACACTCAAACTGCTTTTTTTTAGATACCAAAAGCCAAAAACTGGATAGTGCAGCGATTTGACCCATGGAACTGAGAAACCACACTGGGATGTCGGGCCTACACAAGACTATTTTCAACAGATATATTTTTTGCGTCCAAAAGTCAGGAGACACTACTGTTTTTCTTTACGGAAAAAACTACCAAAAGCTGAATAATAGAGATTTTTTACTGTGGGATGGCAAAACCACAGTTATTGTTTACTGGGGTATACCACACTTTTTAAAATACAGATATTTGCGGCTGAGCAGTGAGCGACACACTTAAACTGCTTTTTTTTTAGATACCAAAGACCCAAAAGTAGATAGTACAGCGATTTGACCCGTGGAACTGCGAAACCACACTGGGATGTCGGGCCTACACAAGACTATTTTCAACAGATATATTTTTGTGTCACAACAGTCAGGAGACACTACTGTTTTTCTTTACGGAAAATATACCAAAACCTGAATAATAGAGATTTTTTACCGTGGGATGGCAAAACCACAGTTATTGTTTACTGGGGTGTACCATACTTTTTTAAATAGAGATATTTGCGGCTGAACAGTGAGCGACACACTCAAACTGCTTTTTTTTTAGATACCAAAGGCCCAAAACTGGATAGTACAGCGATTTGATCCATGGAACTGCGAAACCACACTGGGATGTCGGGCATACACAAGACTATTTTCAACAGATATATTTTTTGTGTCCAACAGTCAGGAGACACTACTGTTTTTCTTTACGGAAAAAACTACCAAAAGCTGAATAATAGAGATTTTTTACTGTGGGATGGCAAAACCACAGTTATTGTTTACTGGGGTATACCACACTTTTTAAAATAGAGATATTTGCGGCTGAGCAGTGAGCGACACACTTAAACTGCTTTTTTTTTAGATACCAAAGACCCAAAACTAGATAGTACAGCGATTTGACCCGTGGAACTGCGAAACCACACTGGGATGTCGGCCTACACAAAACTATTTTCAACAGATATATTTTTGTGTCACAACAGTCAGGAGACACTACTGTTTTTCTTTACGGAAAATATACCAAAACCTGAATAATAGAGATTTTTTACCGTGGGATGGCAAAACCACAGTTATTGTTTACTGGGGTATACCACACTTTTTAAAATAGAGATATTTGCAGCTAAACAGTGAGCGACACACTCAAACTGCTTTTTTTTTAGATACCAAAGGCCCAAAACTGGATAGTACAGCGATTTGACCCGTGGAACTGCGAAACTACACTGGGATGTCGGGCCTACACTAGACTATTTTCAACAGATATATTTTTGTGTCACAACAGTCAGGAGACACTACTGTTTTTCTTTACGGAAAATATACCAAAACCTGAATAATAGAGATTTTTTACCGTGGGATGGCAAAACCACAGTTATTGTTTACTGGGGTATACCACACTTTTTAAAATAGAGATATTTGCAGCTAAACAGTGAGCGACACACTCAAACTGCTTTTTTTTTAGATACCAAAGGCCCAAAACTGGATAGTACAGCGATTTGACCCGTGGAACTGCGAAACTACACTGGGATGTCGGGCCTACACAAGACTATTTTCAACAGATATATTTTTGTGTCACAACAGTCAGGAGACACTACTGTTTTTCTTTACGGAAAATATACCAAAAGCTGAATAATAGAGATTTTTTACCGTGGGATGGCAAAACCACAGTTATTGTTTACTGGGGTATATCATACTTTTTTAAATAGAGATATTTGCGGCTGAACAGTGAGCGACACACTCAAACTGCTTTTTTTTAGATACCAAAAGCCCAAAACTGGATTGTGCAGCGATTTGACCCATGGAACTGCGAAACCACGCTGGGATATCGGGCCTACACAAGACTATTTTCAACAGATATATTATTGTGTCACAACAGTCAGGAAACACTACTGTTTTTCTTTACGGAAAAAACTACCAAAAGCTGAATAATAGAGATTTTTTACCGTGGGATGGCAAAACCACAGTTATTGTTTACTGGGGTATACCACACTTTTTAAAATAGAGATATTTGCGGCTGAACAGTGAGCGACACACTCAAACTGCTTTTTTTTTAGATACCAAAGGCCCAAAACTGGATAGTACAGCGATTTGACCTGTGGAACTGCAAAACCACACTGGGATGTTGGGCCTACACAAGACTATTTTCAACAGATATATTTTTGTGTCACAACAGTCAGGAGACACTATTGTTTTTCTTTACGGAAAAAACTACCAAAAGCTGAATAATAGAGATTTTTTACCGTGGGATGGCAAAACCACAGTTGTTTACTGGGGTATACCACACTTTTTTAAATAGAGATATTTGCGGCTGAACAGTGAGCGACACACTCAAACTGCTTTTTTTTTAGATACCAAAGGCCCAAAACTGGATAGTACAGCGATTTGACCCATTGAACTGCGAATCCACACTGGGATGTCGGGCCTACACAAGACTATTTTCAACAGATATATTTTTGTGTCACAACAGTCAGGAGACACTACTGTTTTTCTTTACGGAAAACATACCAAAACCTGAATAATAGAGATTTTTTACCGTGGGATGACAAAACCACAGTTATTGTTTACTGGGGTATACCACACTTTTTTAAATAGAGATATTTGCTGCTGAACAGTGAGCGACACACTCAAACTGCTTTTTTTTAGATACCAAAAGCCAAAAACTGGATAGTGCAGCGATTTGACCCATGGAACTGCGAAACCACACTGGGATGTCGGGCCTACACAAGACTATTTTCAACAGATATATTTTTTGTGTCCAAAAGTCAGGAGACACTACTGTTTTTCTTTACGGAACAAACTACCAAAAGCTGAATAATAGAGATTTTTTACTGTGGGATGGCAAAACCACAGTTATTGTTTACTGGGGTATACCACACTTTTTAAAATACAGATATTTGCGGCTGAACAGTGAGCGACACACTTAAACTGCTTTTTTTTTAGATACCAAAGACCCAAAACTAGATAGTACAGCAATTTGACCCGTGGAGCTGCGAAACCACACTGGGATGTCGGGCCTACACAAGACTATTTTCAACAGATATATTTTTGTGTCACAACAGTCAGGAGACACTACTGTTTTTCTTTACGGAAAATATACCAAAACCTGAATAATAGAGATTTTTTACCGTGGGATGGCAAAACCACAGTTATTGTTTACTGGGGTATACCACACTTTTTTAAATAGAGATATTTGCTGCTGAACAGTGAGCGACACACTCAAACTGCTTTTTTTTAGATACCAAAAGCCAAAAACTGGATAGTGCAGCGATTTGACCCATGGAACTGCGAAACCACACGGGATGTCTGGCCTACACAAGACTATTTTCAACAGATATATTTTTTGTGTCCAAAAGTCAGGAGACACTAATGTTTTTCTTTACGGAAAAAACTACCAAAAGCTGAATAATAGAGATTTTTTACCGTGGGATGGCAAAACCACAGTTATTGTTTACTGGGGTATACCACACTTTTTTAAATAGAGATATTTGCGGCTGAACAGTGAGCGACACACTCAAACTGCTTTTTTTTTAGATACCAAAGGCCCAAAACTGGATAGTACAGCGATTTGATCCATGGAACTGCGAAACCACACTGGGATGTTGGGCATACACAAGACTATTTTCAACAGATATATTTTTTGTGTCCAACAGTCAGGAGACACTACTGTTTTTCTTTACGGAAAAAACTACCAAAAGCTGAATAATAGAGATTTTTTACTGTGGGATGGCAAAACCACAGTTATTGTTTACTGGGGTATACCACACTTTTTAAAATAGAGATATTTGCGGCTGAGCAGTGAGCGACACACTTAAACTGCTTTTTTTTTAGATACCAAAGACCCAAAACTAGATAGTACAGCGATTTGACCCGTGGAACTGCGAAACCACACTGGGATGTCGGCCTACACAAGACTATTTTCAACAGATATATTTTTGTGTCACAACAGTCAGGAGACACTACTGTTTTTATTTACGGAAAATATACCAAAACCTGAATAATAGAGATTTTTTACCGTGGGATGACAAAACCACAGTTATTGTTTACTGGGGTATACCACACTTTTTTAAATAGAGATATTTGCTGCTGAACAGTGAGCGACACACTCAAACTGCTTTTTTTTAGATACCAAAAGCCAAAAACTGGATAGTGCAGCGATTTGACCCATGGAACTGCGAAACCACACTGGGATGTCGGGCCTACACAAGACTATTTTCAACAGATATATTTTTTGTGTCCAAAAGTCAGGAGACACTACTGTTTTTCTTTACTGAAAATATACCAAAACCTGAATAATAGAGATTTTTTACCGTGGGATGACAAAACCACAGTTATTGTTTACTGGGGTATACCACACTTTTTTAAATAGAGATATTTGCTGCTGAACAGTGAGCGACACACTCAAACTGCTTTTTTTTAGATACCAAAAGCCAAAAACTGGATAGTGCAGCGATTTGACCCATGGAACTGCGAAACCACACTGGGCTGTCGGGCCTACACAAGACTATTTTCAACAGATATATTTTTTGTGTCCAAAAGTCAGGAGACACTACTGTTTTTCTTTACGGAACAAACTACCAAAAGCTGAATAATAGAGATTTTTTACTGTGGGATGGCAAAACCACAGTTATTGTTTACTGGGGTATACCACACTTTTTAAAATACAGATATTTGCTGCTGAACAGTGAGCGACACACTTAAACTGCTTTTTTTTTAGATACCAAAGACCCAAAACTAGATAGTACAGCAATTTGACCCGTGGAACTGCGAAACCACACTGGGATGTCGGGCCTACACAAGACTATTTTCAACAGATATATTTTTGTGTCACAACAGTCAGGAGACACTACTGTTTTTCTTTACGGAAAATATACCAAAACCTGAATAATAGAGATTTTTTACCGTGGGATGGCAAAACCACAGTTATTGTTTACTGGGGTATACCACACTTTTTTAAATAGAGATATTTGCTGCTGAACAGTGAGCGACACACTCAAACTGCTTTTTTTTAGATACCAAAAGCCAAAAACTGGATAGTGCAGCGATTTGACCCATGGAACTGCGAAACCACACTGGGATGTCTGGCCTACACAAGACTATTTTCAACAGATATATTTTTTGTGTCCAAAAGTCAGGAGACACTACTGTTTTTCTTTACGGAAAATATACCAAAACCTGAATAATAGAGATTTTTTACCGTGGGATGGCAAAACCACAGTTATTGTTTACTGGGGTATACCACACTTTTTAAAATAGAGATATTTGCAGCTAAACAGTGAGCGACACACTCAAACTGCTTTTTTTTTAGATACCAAAGGCCCAAAACTGGATAGTACAGCGATTTGACCCGTGGAACTGCGAAACTACACTGGGATGTCGGGCCTACACTAGACTATTTTCAACAGATATATTTTTGTGTCACAACAGTCAGGAGACACTACTGTTTTTCTTTACGGAAAATATACCAAAACCTGAATAATAGAGATTTTTTACCGTGGGATGGCAAAACCACAGTTATTGTTTACTGGGGTATACCACACTTTTTAAAATAGAGATATTTGCAGCTAAACAGTGAGCGACACACTCAAACTGCTTTTTTTTTAGATACCAAAGGCCCAAAACTGGATAGTACAGCGATTTGACCCGTGGAACTGCGAAACTACACTGGGATGTCGGGCCTACACAAGACTATTTTCAACAGATATATTTTTGTGTCACAACAGTCAGGAGACACTACTGTTTTTCTTTACGGAAAATATACCAAAAGCTGAATAATAGAGATTTTTTACCGTGGGATGGCAAAACCACAGTTATTGTTTACTGGGGTATATCATACTTTTTTAAATAGAGATATTTGCGGCTGAACAGTGAGCGACACACTCAAACTGCTTTTTTTTAGATACCAAAAGCCCAAAACTGGATTGTGCAGCGATTTGACCCATGGAACTGCGAAACCACGCTGGGATATCGGGCCTACACAAGACTATTTTCAACAGATATATTATTGTGTCACAACAGTCAGGAAACACTACTGTTTTTCTTTACGGAAAAAACTACCAAAAGCTGAATAATAGAGATTTTTTACCGTGGGATGGCAAAACCACAGTTATTGTTTACTGGGGTATACCACACTTTTTAAAATAGAGATATTTGCGGCTGAACAGTGAGCGACACACTCAAACTGCTTTTTTTTTAGATACCAAAGGCCCAAAACTGGATAGTACAGCGATTTGACCTGTGGAACTGCAAAACCACACTGGGATGTTGGGCCTACACAAGACTATTTTAAACAGATATATTTTTGTGTCACAACAGTCAGGAGACACTATTGTTTTTCTTTACGGAAAAAACTACCAAAAGCTGAATAATAGAGATTTTTTACCGTGGGATGGCAAAACCACAGTTGTTTACTGGGGTATACCACACTTTTTTAAATAGAGATATTTGCGGCTGAACAGTGAGCGACACACTCAAACTGCTTTTTTTTTAGATACCAAAGGCCCAAAACTGGATAGTACAGCGATTTGACCCATTGAACTGCGAATCCACACTGGGATGTCGGGCCTACACAAGACTATTTTCAACAGATATATTTTTGTGTCACAACAGTCAGGAGACACTACTGTTTTTCTTTACGGAAAACATACCAAAACCTGAATAATAGAGATTTTTTACCGTGGGATGACAAAACCACAGTTATTGTTTACTGGGGTATACCACACTTTTTTAAATAGAGATATTTGCTGCTGAACAGTGAGCGACACACTCAAACTGCTTTTTTTTAGATACCAAAAGCCAAAAACTGGATAGTGCAGCGATTTGACCCATGGAACTGCGAAACCACACTGGGATGTCGGGCCTACACAAGACTATTTTCAACAGATATATTTTTTGTGTCCAAAAGTCAGGAGACACTACTGTTTTTCTTTACGGAACAAACTACCAAAAGCTGAATAATAGAGATTTTTTACTGTGGGATGGCAAAACCACAGTTATTGTTTACTGGGGTATACCACACTTTTTAAAATACAGATATTTGCGGCTGAACAGTGAGCGACACACTTAAACTGCTTTTTTTTTAGATACCAAAGACCCAAAACTAGATAGTACAGCAATTTGACCCGTGGAACTGCGAAACCACACTGGGATGTCGGGCCTACACAAGACTATTTTCAACAGATATATTTTTGTGTCACAACAGTCAGGAGACACTACTGTTTTTCTTTACGGAAAATATACCAAAACCTGAATAATAGAGATTTTTTACCGTGGGATGGCAAAACCACAGTTATTGTTTACTGGGGTATACCACACTTTTTAAAATAGAGATATTTGCAGCTAAACAGTGAGCGACACACTCAAACTGCTTTTTTTTTAGATACCAAAGGCCCAAAACTGGATAGTACAGCGATTTGACCCGTGGAACTGCGAAACTACACTGGGATGTCGGGCCTACACTAGACTATTTTCAACAGATATATTTTTGTGTCAAAACAGTCAGGAGACACTACTGTTTTTCTTTACGGAAAATATACCAAAAGCTGAATAATAGAGATTTTTTACCGTGGGATGTCAAAACCACAGTTATTGTTTACTGGGGTATACCATACTTTTTTAAATAGAGATATTTGCGGCTGAACAGTGAGCGACACACTCAAACTGCTTTTTTTTAGATACCAAAAGCCCAAAACTGGATAGTGCAGCGATTTGACCCATGGAACTGCGAAACCACACTGGGATATCGGGCCTACACAAGACTATTTTCAACAGATATATTATTGTGTCACAACAGTCAGGAAACACTACTGTTTTTCTTTACGGAAAAAACTACCAAAAGCTGAATAATAGAGATTTTTTACCGTGGGATGGCAAAACCACAGTTATTGTTTACTGGGGTATACCACACTTTTTAAAATAGAGATACTTGCGGCTGAACAGTGAGCGACACACTCAAACTGCTTTTTTTTTAGATACCAAAGGCCCAAAACTGGATAGTACAGCGATTTGACACGTGGACCCGCAAAACCACACTGGGATGTTGGGCCTACACAAGACTATTTTCAACAGATATATTTTTGAGTCACAACAGTCAGGAGACACTATTGTTTTTCTTTACGGAAAAAACTACCAAAAGCTGAATAATAGAGATTTTTTACCGTGGGATGGCAAAACCACAGTTGTTTACTGGGGTATACAACACTTTTTTAAATAGAGATATTTGCGGCTGAACAGTGAGCGACACACTCAAACTGCTTTTTTTTTAGATACCAAAGGCCCAAAACTGGATAGTACAGCGATTTGACCCATTGAACTGCGAAACCACACTGGGATGTCGGGCCTACACAAGACTATTTTCAACAGATATATTTTTGTGTCACAACAGTCAGAAGACACTACTGTTTTTCTTTACGGAAAATATACCAAAACCTGAATAATAGAGATTTTTTACCGTGGGATGGCAAAACCACAGTTATTGTTTACTGGGGTATACCACACTTTTTTAAATAGAGATATTTGCTGCTGAACAGTGAGCGACACACTCAAACTGCTTTTTTTTAGATACCAAAAGCCAAAAACTGGATAGTGCAGCGATTTGACCCATGGAACTGAGAAACCACACTGGGATGTCGGGCCTACACAAGACTATTTTCAACAGATATATTTTTTGCGTCCAAAAGTCAGGAGACACTACTGTTTTTCTTTACGGAAAAAACTACCAAAAGCTGAATAATAGAGATTTTTTACTGTGGGATGGCAAAACCACAGTTATTGTTTACTGGGGTATACCACACTTTTTAAAATACAGATATTTGCGGCTGAGCAGTGAGCGACACACTTAAACTGCTTTTTTTTTAGATACCAAAGACCCAAAAGTAGATAGTACAGCGATTTGACCCGTGGAACTGCGAAACCACACTGGGATGTCGGGCCTACACAAGACTATTTTCAACAGATATATTTTTGTGTCACAACAGTCAGGAGACACTACTGTTTTTCTTTACGGAAAATATACCAAAACCTGAATAATAGAGATTTTTTACCGTGGGATGGCAAAACCACAGTTATTGTTTACTGGGGTGTACCATACTTTTTTAAATAGAGATATTTGCGGCTGAACAGTGAGCGACACACTCAAACTGCTTTTTTTTTAGATACCAAAGGCCCAAAACTGGATAGTACAGCGATTTGATCCATGGAACTGCGAAACCACACTGGGATGTCGGGCATACACAAGACTATTTTCAACAGATATATTTTTTGTGTCCAACAGTCAGGAGACACTACTGTTTTTCTTTACGGAAAAAACTACCAAAAGCTGAATAATAGAGATTTTTTACTGTGGGATGGCAAAACCACAGTTATTGTTTACTGGGGTATACCACACTTTTTAAAATAGAGATATTTGCGGCTGAGCAGTGAGCGACACACTTAAACTGCTTTTTTTTTAGATACCAAAGACCCAAAACTAGATAGTACAGCGATTTGACCCGTGGAACTGCGAAACCACACTGGGATGTCGGCCTACACAAAACTATTTTCAACAGATATATTTTTGTGTCACAACAGTCAGGAGACACTACTGTTTTTCTTTACGGAAAATATACCAAAACCTGAATAATAGAGATTTTTTACCGTGGGATGGCAAAACCACAGTTATCTTTTACTGGGGTATACCACACTTTTTAAAATAGAGATATTTGCAGCTAAACAGTGAGCGACACACTCAAACTGCTTTTTTTTTAGATACCAAAGGCCCAAAACTGGATAGTACAGCGATTTGACCCGTGGAACTGCGAAACTACACTGGGATGTCGGGCCTACACTAGACTATTTTCAACAGATATATTTTTGTGTCACAACAGTCAGGAGACACTACTGTTTTTCTTTACGGAAAATATACCAAAACCTGAATAATAGAGATTTTTTACCGTGGGATGGCAAAACCACAGTTATTGTTTACTGGGGTATACCACACTTTTTAAAATAGAGATATTTGCAGCTAAACAGTGAGCGACACACTCAAACTGCTTTTTTTTTAGATACCAAAGGCCCAAAACTGGATAGTACAGCGATTTGACCCGTGGAACTGCGAAACTACACTGGGATGTCGGGCCTACACAAGACTATTTTCAACAGATATATTTTTGTGTCACAACAGTCAGGAGACACTACTGTTTTTCTTTACGGAAAATATACCAAAAGCTGAATAATAGAGATTTTTTACCGTGGGATGGCAAAACCACAGTTATTGTTTACTGGGGTATATCATACTTTTTTAAATAGAGATATTTGCGGCTGAACAGTGAGCGACACACTCAAACTGCTTTTTTTTAGATACCAAAAGCCCAAAACTGGATTGTGCAGCGATTTGACCCATGGAACTGCGAAACCACGCTGGGATATCGGGCCTACACAAGACTATTTTCAACAGATATATTATTGTGTCACAACAGTCAGGAAACACTACTGTTTTTCTTTACGGAAAAAACTACCAAAAGCTGAATAATAGAGATTTTTTACCGTGGGATGGCAAAACCACAGTTATTGTTTACTGGGGTATACCACACTTTTTAAAATAGAGATATTTGCGGCTGAACAGTGAGCGACACACTCAAACTGCTTTTTTTTTAGATACCAAAGGCCCAAAACTGGATAGTACAGCGATTTGACCTGTGGAACTGCAAAACCACACTGGGATGTTGGGCCTACACAAGACTATTTTCAACAGATATATTTTTGTGTCACAACAGTCAGGAGACACTATTGTTTTTCTTTACGGAAAAAACTACCAAAAGCTGAATAATAGAGATTTTTTACCGTGGGATGGCAAAACCACAGTTGTTTACTGGGGTATACCACACTTTTTTAAATAGAGATATTTGCGGCTGAACAGTGAGCGACACACTCAAACTGCTTTTTTTTTAGATACCAAAGGCCCAAAACTGGATAGTACAGCGATTTGACCCATTGAACTGCGAATCCACACTGGGATGTCGGGCCTACACAAGACTATTTTCAACAGATATATTTTTGTGTCACAACAGTCAGGAGACACTACTGTTTTTCTTTACGGAAAACATACCAAAACCTGAATAATAGAGATTTTTTACCGTGGGATGACAAAACCACAGTTATTGTTTACTGGGGTATACCACACTTTTTTAAATAGAGATATTTGCTGCTGAACAGTGAGCGACACACTCAAACTGCTTTTTTTTAGATACCAAAAGCCAAAAACTGGATAGTGCAGCGATTTGACCCATGGAACTGCGAAACCACACTGGGATGTCGGGCCTACACAAGACTATTTTCAACAGATATATTTTTTGTGTCCAAAAGTCAGGAGACACTACTGTTTTTCTTTACGGAACAAACTACCAAAAGCTGAATAATAGAGATTTTTTACTGTGGGATGGCAAAACCACAGTTATTGTTTACTGGGGTATACCACACTTTTTAAAATACAGATATTTGCGGCTGAACAGTGAGCGACACACTTAAACTGCTTTTTTTTTAGATACCAAAGACCCAAAACTAGATAGTACAGCAATTTGACCCGTGGAGCTGCGAAACCACACTGGGATGTCGGGCCTACACAAGACTATTTTCAACAGATATATTTTTGTGTCACAACAGTCAGGAGACACTACTGTTTTTCTTTACGGAAAATATACCAAAACCTGAATAATAGAGATTTTTTACCGTGGGATGGCAAAACCACAGTTATTGTTTACTGGGGTATACCACACTTTTTTAAATAGAGATATTTGCTGCTGAACAGTGAGCGACACACTCAAACTGCTTTTTTTTAGATACCAAAAGCCAAAAACTGGATAGTGCAGCGATTTGACCCATGGAACTGCGAAACCACACGGGATGTCTGGCCTACACAAGACTATTTTCAACAGATATATTTTTTGTGTCCAAAAGTCAGGAGACACTAATGTTTTTCTTTACGGAAAAAACTACCAAAAGCTGAATAATAGAGATTTTTTACCGTGGGATGGCAAAACCACAGTTATTGTTTACTGGGGTATACCACACTTTTTTAAATAGAGATATTTGCGGCTGAACAGTGAGCGACACACTCAAACTGCTTTTTTTTTAGATACCAAAGGCCCAAAACTGGATAGTACAGCGATTTGATCCATGGAACTGCGAAACCACACTGGGATGTTGGGCATACACAAGACTATTTTCAACAGATATATTTTTTGTGTCCAACAGTCAGGAGACACTACTGTTTTTCTTTACGGAAAAAACTACCAAAAGCTGAATAATAGAGATTTTTTACTGTGGGATGGCAAAACCACAGTTATTGTTTACTGGGGTATACCACACTTTTTAAAATAGAGATATTTGCGGCTGAGCAGTGAGCGACACACTTAAACTGCTTTTTTTTTAGATACCAAAGACCCAAAACTAGATAGTACAGCGATTTGACCCGTGGAACTGCGAAACCACACTGGGATGTCGGCCTACACAAGACTATTTTCAACAGATATATTTTTGTGTCACAACAGTCAGGAGACACTACTGTTTTTATTTACGGAAAATATACCAAAACCTGAATAATAGAGATTTTTTACCGTGGGATGACAAAACCACAGTTATTGTTTACTGGGGTATACCACACTTTTTTAAATAGAGATATTTGCTGCTGAACAGTGAGCGACACACTCAAACTGCTTTTTTTTAGATACCAAAAGCCAAAAACTGGATAGTGCAGCGATTTGACCCATGGAACTGCGAAACCACACTGGGATGTCGGGCCTACACAAGACTATTTTCAACAGATATATTTTTTGTGTCCAAAAGTCAGGAGACACTACTGTTTTTCTTTACTGAAAATATACCAAAACCTGAATAATAGAGATTTTTTACCGTGGGATGACAAAACCACAGTTATTGTTTACTGGGGTATACCACACTTTTTTAAATAGAGATATTTGCTGCTGAACAGTGAGCGACACACTCAAACTGCTTTTTTTTAGATACCAAAAGCCAAAAACTGGATAGTGCAGCGATTTGACCCATGGAACTGCGAAACCACACTGGGCTGTCGGGCCTACACAAGACTATTTTCAACAGATATATTTTTTGTGTCCAAAAGTCAGGAGACACTACTGTTTTTCTTTACGGAACAAACTACCAAAAGCTGAATAATAGAGATTTTTTACTGTGGGATGGCAAAACCACAGTTATTGTTTACTGGGGTATACCACACTTTTTAAAATACAGATATTTGCTGCTGAACAGTGAGCGACACACTTAAACTGCTTTTTTTTTAGATACCAAAGACCCAAAACTAGATAGTACAGCAATTTGACCCGTGGAACTGCGAAACCACACTGGGATGTCGGGCCTACACAAGACTATTTTCAACAGATATATTTTTGTGTCACAACAGTCAGGAGACACTACTGTTTTTCTTTACGGAAAATATACCAAAACCTGAATAATAGAGATTTTTTACCGTGGGATGGCAAAACCACAGTTATTGTTTACTGGGGTATACCACACTTTTTTAAATAGAGATATTTGCTGCTGAACAGTGAGCGACACACTCAAACTGCTTTTTTTTAGATACCAAAAGCCAAAAACTGGATAGTGCAGCGATTTGACCCATGGAACTGCGAAACCACACTGGGATGTCTGGCCTACACAAGACTATTTTCAACAGATATATTTTTTGTGTCCAAAAGTCAGGAGACACTACTGTTTTTCTTTACGGAAAATATACCAAAACCTGAATAATAGAGATTTTTTACCGTGGGATGGCAAAACCACAGTTATTGTTTACTGGGGTATACCACACTTTTTAAAATAGAGATATTTGCAGCTAAACAGTGAGCGACACACTCAAACTGCTTTTTTTTTAGATACCAAAGGCCCAAAACTGGATAGTACAGCGATTTGACCCGTGGAACTGCGAAACTACACTGGGATGTCGGGCCTACACTAGACTATTTTCAACAGATATATTTTTGTGTCACAACAGTCAGGAGACACTACTGTTTTTCTTTACGGAAAATATACCAAAACCTGAATAATAGAGATTTTTTACCGTGGGATGGCAAAACCACAGTTATTGTTTACTGGGGTATACCACACTTTTTAAAATAGAGATATTTGCAGCTAAACAGTGAGCGACACACTCAAACTGCTTTTTTTTTAGATACCAAAGGCCCAAAACTGGATAGTACAGCGATTTGACCCGTGGAACTGCGAAACTACACTGGGATGTCGGGCCTACACAAGACTATTTTCAACAGATATATTTTTGTGTCACAACAGTCAGGAGACACTACTGTTTTTCTTTACGGAAAATATACCAAAAGCTGAATAATAGAGATTTTTTACCGTGGGATGGCAAAACCACAGTTATTGTTTACTGGGGTATATCATACTTTTTTAAATAGAGATATTTGCGGCTGAACAGTGAGCGACACACTCAAACTGCTTTTTTTTAGATACCAAAAGCCCAAAACTGGATTGTGCAGCGATTTGACCCATGGAACTGCGAAACCACGCTGGGATATCGGGCCTACACAAGACTATTTTCAACAGATATATTATTGTGTCACAACAGTCAGGAAACACTACTGTTTTTCTTTACGGAAAAAACTACCAAAAGCTGAATAATAGAGATTTTTTACCGTGGGATGGCAAAACCACAGTTATTGTTTACTGGGGTATACCACACTTTTTAAAATAGAGATATTTGCGGCTGAACAGTGAGCGACACACTCAAACTGCTTTTTTTTTAGATACCAAAGGCCCAAAACTGGATAGTACAGCGATTTGACCTGTGGAACTGCAAAACCACACTGGGATGTTGGGCCTACACAAGACTATTTTAAACAGATATATTTTTGTGTCACAACAGTCAGGAGACACTATTGTTTTTCTTTACGGAAAAAACTACCAAAAGCTGAATAATAGAGATTTTTTACCGTGGGATGGCAAAACCACAGTTGTTTACTGGGGTATACCACACTTTTTTAAATAGAGATATTTGCGGCTGAACAGTGAGCGACACACTCAAACTGCTTTTTTTTTAGATACCAAAGGCCCAAAACTGGATAGTACAGCGATTTGACCCATTGAACTGCGAATCCACACTGGGATGTCGGGCCTACACAAGACTATTTTCAACAGATATATTTTTGTGTCACAACAGTCAGGAGACACTACTGTTTTTCTTTACGGAAAACATACCAAAACCTGAATAATAGAGATTTTTTACCGTGGGATGACAAAACCACAGTTATTGTTTACTGGGGTATACCACACTTTTTTAAATAGAGATATTTGCTGCTGAACAGTGAGCGACACACTCAAACTGCTTTTTTTTAGATACCAAAAGCCAAAAACTGGATAGTGCAGCGATTTGACCCATGGAACTGCGAAACCACACTGGGATGTCGGGCCTACACAAGACTATTTTCAACAGATATATTTTTTGTGTCCAAAAGTCAGGAGACACTACTGTTTTTCTTTACGGAACAAACTACCAAAAGCTGAATAATAGAGATTTTTTACTGTGGGATGGCAAAACCACAGTTATTGTTTACTGGGGTATACCACACTTTTTAAAATACAGATATTTGCGGCTGAACAGTGAGCGACACACTTAAACTGCTTTTTTTTTAGATACCAAAGACCCAAAACTAGATAGTACAGCAATTTGACCCGTGGAACTGCGAAACCACACTGGGATGTCGGGCCTACACAAGACTATTTTCAACAGATATATTTTTGTGTCACAACAGTCAGGAGACACTACTGTTTTTCTTTACGGAAAATATACCAAAACCTGAATAATAGAGATTTTTTACCGTGGGATGGCAAAACCACAGTTATTGTTTACTGGGGTATACCACACTTTTTTAAATAGAGATATTTGCTGCTGAACAGTGAGCGACACACTCAAACTGCTTTTTTTTAGATACCAAAAGCCAAAAACTGGATAGTGCAGCGATTTGACCCATGGAACTGCGAAACCACACGGGATGTCTGGCCTACACAAGACTATTTTCAACAGATATATTTTTTGTGTCCAAAAGTCAGGAGACACTACTGTTTTTCTTTACGGAAAAAACTACCAAAAGCTGAATAATAGAGATTTTTTACCGTGGGATGGCAAAACCACAGTTATTGTTTACTGGGGTATACCACACTTTTTTAAATAGAGATATTTGCGGCTGAACAGTGAGCGACACACTCAAACTGCTTTTTTTTTAGATACCAAAGGCCCAAAACTGGATAGTACAGCGATTTGATCCATGGAACTGCGAAACCACACTGGGATGTTGGGCATACACAAGACTATTTTCAACAGATATATTTTTTGTGTCCAACAGTCAGGAGACACTACTGTTTTTCTTTACGGAAAAAACTACCAAAAGCTGAATAATAGAGATTTTTTACTGTGGGATGGCAAAACCACAGTTATTGTTTACTGGGGTATACCACACTTTTTAAAATAGAGATATTTGCGGCTGAGCAGTGAGCGACACACTTAAACTGCTTTTTTTTTAGATACCAAAGACCCAAAACTAGATAGTACAGCGATTTGACCCGTGGAACTGCGAAACCACACTGGGATGTCGGCCTACACAAGACTATTTTCAACAGATATATTTTTGTGTCACAACAGTCAGGAGACACTACTGTTTTTATTTACGGAAAATATACCAAAACCTGAATAATAGAGATTTTTTACCGTGGGATGACAAAACCACAGTTATTGTTTACTGGGGTATACCACACTTTTTTAAATAGAGATATTTGCTGCTGAACAGTGAGCGACACACTCAAACTGCTTTTTTTTAGATACCAAAAGCCAAAAACTGGATAGTGCAGCGATTTGACCCATGGAACTGCGAAACCACACTGGGATGTCGGGCCTACACAAGACTATTTTCAACAGATATATTTTTTGTGTCCAAAAGTCAGGAGACACTACTGTTTTTCTTTACTGAAAATATACCAAAACCTGAATAATAGAGATTTTTTACCGTGGGATGACAAAACCACAGTTATTGTTTACTGGGGTATACCACACTTTTTTAAATAGAGATATTTGCTGCTGAACAGTGAGCGACACACTCAAACTGCTTTTTTTTAGATACCAAAAGCCAAAAACTGGATAGTGCAGCGATTTGACCCATGGAACTGCGAAACCACACTGGGCTGTCGGGCCTACACAAGACTATTTTCAACAGATATATTTTTTGTGTCCAAAAGTCAGGAGACACTACTGTTTTTCTTTACGGAACAAACTACCAAAAGCTGAATAATAGAGATTTTTTACTGTGGGATGGCAAAACCACAGTTATTGTTTACTGGGGTATACCACACTTTTTAAAATACAGATATTTGCTGCTGAACAGTGAGCGACACACTTAAACTGCTTTTTTTTTAGATACCAAAGACCCAAAACTAGATAGTACAGCAATTTGACCCGTGGAACTGCGAAACCACACTGGGATGTCGGGCCTACACAAGACTATTTTCAACAGATATATTTTTGTGTCACAACAGTCCGGAGACACTACTGTTTTTCTTTACGGAAAATATACCAAAACCTGAATAATAGAGATTTTTTACCGTGGGATGGCAAAACCACAGTTATTGTTTACTGGGGTATACCACACTTTTTTAAATAGAGATATTTGCTGCTGAACAGTGAGCGACACACTCAAACTGCTTTTTTTTAGATACCAAAAGCCAAAAACTGGATAGTGCAGCGATTTGACCCATGGAACTGCGAAACCACACTGGGATGTCTGGCCTACACAAGACTATTTTCAACAGATATATTTTTTGTGTCCAAAAGTCAGGAGACACTACTGTTTTTCTTTACGGAAAAAACTACCAAAAGCTGAATAATAGAGATTTTTTACCGTGGGATGGCAAAACCACAGTTATTGTTTACTGGGGTATACCACACTTTTTTAAATAGAGATATTTGCGGCTGAACAGAGAGCGACACACTCAAACTGCTTTTTTTTTAGATACCAAAGGCCCAAAACTGGATAGTACAGCGATTTGATCCATGGAACTGCGAAACCACACTGGGATGTCGGGCATACACAAGACTATTTTCAACAGATATATTTTTTGTGTCCAACAGTCAGGAGACACTACTGTTTTTCTTTACGGAAAAAACTACCAAAAGCTGAATAATAGAGATTTTTTACTGTGGGATGGCAAAACCACAGTTATTGTTTACTGGGGTATACCACACTTTTTAAAATAGAGATATTTGCGGCTGAGCAGTGAGCGACACACTTAAACTGCTTTTTTTTTTAGATACCAAAGACCCAAAACTAGATAGTACAGCGATTTGACCCGTGGAACTGCGAAACCACACTGGGATGTCGGCCTACACAAGACTATTTTCAACAGATATATTTTTGTGTCACAACAGTCAGGAGACACTACTGTTTTTATTTACGGAAAATATACCAAAACCTGAATAATAGAGATTTTTTACCGTGGGATGACAAAACCACAGTTATTGTTTACTGGGGTATACCACACTTTTTTAAATAGAGATATTTGCTGCTGAACAGTGAGCGACACACTCAAACTGCTTTTTTTTAGATACCAAAAGCCAAAAACTGGATAGTGCAGCGATTTGACCCATGGAACTGCGAAACCACACTGGGATGTCGGGCCTACACAAGACTATTTTCAACAGATATATTTTTTGTGTCCAAAAGTCAGGAGACACTACTGTTTTTCTTTACGGAAAAAACTACCAAAAGCTGAATAATAGAGATTTTTTACTGTGGGATGGCAAAACCACAGTTATTGTTTACTGGGGTATACCACACTTTTTAAAATACAGATATTTGCGGCTGAGCAGTGAGCGACACACTTAAACTGCTTTTTTTTTAGATACCAAAGACCCAAAACTAGATAGTACAGCGATTTGACCCGTGGAACTGCGAAACCACACTGGGATGTCGGGCCTACACAAGACTATTTTCAACAGATATATTTTTGTGTCACAACAGTCAGGAGACACTACTGTTTTTCTTTACGGAAAATATACCAAAACCTGAATAATAGAGATTTTTTACCGTGGGATGGCAAAACCACAGTTATTGTTTACTGGGGTATACCACACTTTTTTAAATAGAGATATTTGCTGCTGAACAGTGAGCGACACACTCAAACTGCTTTTTTTTAGATACCAAAAGCCAAAAACTGGATAGTGCAGCGATTTGACCCATGGAACTGCGAAACCACACTGGGATGTCGGGCCTACACAAGACTATTTTCAACAGATATATTTTTTGTGTCCAAAAGTCAGGAGACACTACTGTTTTTCTTTACGGAAAAAACTACCAAAAGCTGAATAATAGAGATTTTTTACCGTGGGATGGCAAAACCACAGTTATTGTTTACTGGGGTATACCACACTTTTTTAAATAGAGATATTTGCGGCTGAACAGTGAGCGACACACTCAAACTGCTTTTTTTTAGATACCAAAAGCCAAAAACTGGATAGTGCAGCGATTTGACCCATGGAACTGCGAAACCACACTAGGATGTCGGGCCTACACAAGACTATTTTCAACAGATATATTTTTTGTGTCCAAAAGTCAGGAGACACTACTGTTTTTCTTTACGGAACAAACTACCAAAAGCTGAATAATAGAGATTTTTTACTGTGGGATGGCAAAACCACAGTTATTGTTTACTGGGGTATACCACACTTTTTAAAATACAGATATTTGCGGCTGAACAGTGAGCGACACACTTAAACTGCTTTTTTTTTAGATACCAAAGACCCAAAACTAGATAGTACAGCAATTTGACCCGTGGAACTGCGAAACCACACTGGGATGTCGGGCCTACACAAGACTATTTTCAACAGATATATTTTTGTGTCACAACAGTCAGGAGACACTACTGTTTTTCTTTACGGAAAATATACCAAAACCTGAATAATAGAGATTTTTTACCGTGGGATGGCAAAACCACAGTTATTGTTTACTGGGGTATACCACACTTTTTTAAATAGAGATATTTGCTGCTGAGCAGTGAGCGACACACTCAAACTGCTTTTTTTTAGATACCAAAAGCCAAAAACTGGATAGTGCAGCGATTTGACCCATGGAACTGCGAAACGACACTGGGATGTCTGGCCTACACAAGACTATTTTCAACAGATATATTTTTTGTGTCCAAAAGTCAGGAGACACTACTGTTTTTCTTTACGGAAAAAACTACCAAAAGCTGAATAATACAGATTTTTTACCGTGGGATGGCAAAACCACAGTTATTGTTTACTGGGGTATACCACACTTTTTTAAATAGAGATATTTGCGGCTGAACAGTGAGCGACACACTCAAACTGCTTTTTTTTTAGATACCAAAGGCCCAAAACTGGATAGTACAGCGATTTGATCCATGGAACTGCGAAACCACACTGGGATGTCGGGCATACACAAGACTATTTTCAACAGATATATTTTTTGTGTCCAACAGTCAGGAGACACTACTGTTTTTCTTTACGGAAAAAACTACCAAAAGCTGAATAATAGAGATTTTTTACTGTGGGATGGCAAAACCACAGTTATTGTTTACTGGGGTATACCACACTTTTTAAAATAGAGATATTTGCGGCTGAGCAGTGAGCGACACACTTAAACTGCTTTTTTTTTAGATACCAAAGACCCAAAACTAGATAGTACAGCGATTTGACCCGTGGAACTGCGAAACCACACTGGGATGTCGGCCTACACAAGACTATTTTCAACAGATATATTTTTGTGTCACAACAGTCAGGAGACACTACTGTTTTTATTTACGGAAAATATACCAAAACCTGAATAATAGAGATTTTTTACCGTGGGATGACAAAACCACAGTTATTGTTTACTGGGGTATACCACACTTTTTTAAATAGAGATATTTGCTGCTGAACAGTGAGCGACACACTCAAACTGCTTTTTTTTAGATACCAAAAGCCAAAAACTGGATAGTGCAGCGATTTGACCCATGGAACTGCGAAACCACACGGGATGTCTGGCCTACACAAGACTATTTTCAACAGATATATTTTTTGTGTCCAAAAGTCAGGAGACACTACTGTTTTTCTTTACGGAAAAAACTACCAAAAGCTGAATAATAGAGATTTTTTACCGTGGGATGGCAAAACCACAGTTATTGTTTACTGGGGTATACCACACTTTTTTAAATAGAGATATTTGCGGCTGAACAGTGAGCGACACACTCAAACTGCTTTTTTTTTAGATACCAAAGGCCCAAAACTGGATAGTACAGCGATTTGATCCATGGAACTGCGAAACCACACTGGGATGTTGGGCATACACAAGACTATTTTCAACAGATATATTTTTTGTGTCCAACAGTCAGGAGACACTACTGTTTTTCTTTACGGAAAAAACTACCAAAAGCTGAATAATAGAGATTTTTTACTGTGGGATGGCAAAACCACAGTTATTGTTTACTGGGGTATACCACACTTTTTAAAATAGAGATATTTGCGGCTGAGCAGTGAGCGACACACTTAAACTGCTTTTTTTTTAGATACCAAAGACCCAAAACTAGATAGTACAGCGATTTGACCCGTGGAACTGCGAAACCACACTGGGATGTCGGCCTACACAAGACTATTTTCAACAGATATATTTTTGTGTCACAACAGTCAGGAGACACTACTGTTTTTATTTACGGAAAATATACCAAAACCTGAATAATAGAGATTTTTTACCGTGGGATGACAAAACCACAGTTATTGTTTACTGGGGTATACCACACTTTTTTAAATAGAGATATTTGCTGCTGAACAGTGAGCGACACACTCAAACTGCTTTTTTTTAGATACCAAAAGCCAAAAACTGGATAGTGCAGCGATTTGACCCATGGAACTGCGAAACCACACTGGGATGTCGGGCCTACACAAGACTATTTTCAACAGATATATTTTTTGTGTCCAAAAGTCAGGAGACACTACTGTTTTTCTTTACTGAAAATATACCAAAACCTGAATAATAGAGATTTTTTACCGTGGGATGACAAAACCACAGTTATTGTTTACTGGGGTATACCACACTTTTTTAAATAGAGATATTTGCTGCTGAACAGTGAGCGACACACTCAAACTGCTTTTTTTTAGATACCAAAAGCCAAAAACTGGATAGTGCAGCGATTTGACCCATGGAACTGCGAAACCACACTGGGCTGTCGGGCCTACACAAGACTATTTTCAACAGATATATTTTTTGTGTCCAAAAGTCAGGAGACACTACTGTTTTTCTTTACGGAACAAACTACCAAAAGCTGAATAATAGAGATTTTTTACTGTGGGATGGCAAAACCACAGTTATTGTTTACTGGGGTATACCACACTTTTTAAAATACAGATATTTGCTGCTGAACAGTGAGCGACACACTTAAACTGCTTTTTTTTTAGATACCAAAGACCCAAAACTAGATAGTACAGCAATTTGACCCGTGGAACTGCGAAACCACACTGGGATGTCGGGCCTACACAAGACTATTTTCAACAGATATATTTTTGTGTCACAACAGTCAGGAGACACTACTGTTTTTCTTTACGGAAAATATACCAAAACCTGAATAATAGAGATTTTTTACCGTGGGATGGCAAAACCACAGTTATTGTTTACTGGGGTATACCACGCTTTTTTAAATAGAGATATTTGCTGCTGAACAGTGAGCGACACACTCAAACTGCTTTTTTTTAGATACCAAAAGCCAAAAACTGGATAGTGCAGCGATTTGACCCATGGAACTGCGAAACCACACTGGGATGTCTGGCCTACACAAGACTATTTTCAACAGATATATTTTTTGTGTCCAAAAGTCAGGAGACACTACTGTTTTTCTTTACGGAAAAAACTACCAAAAGCTGAATAATAGAGATTTTTTACCGTGGGATGGCAAAACCACAGTTATTGTTTACTGGGGTATACCACACTTTTTTAAATAGAGATATTTGCGGCTGAACAGAGAGCGACACACTCAAACTGCTTTTTTTTTAGATACCAAAGGCCCAAAACTGGATAGTACAGCGATTTGATCCATGGAACTGCGAAACCACACTGGGATGTCGGGCATACACAAGACTATTTTCAACAGATATATTTTTTGTGTCCAACAGTCAGGAGACACTACTGTTTTTCTTTACGGAAAAAACTACCAAAAGCTGAATAATAGAGATTTTTTACTGTGGGATGGCAAAACCACAGTTATTGTTTACTGGGGTATACCACACTTTTTAAAATAGAGATATTTGCGGCTGAGCAGTGAGCGACACACTTAAACTGCTTTTTTTTTTAGATAACAAAGACCCAAAACTAGATAGTACAGCGATTTGACCCGTGGACCTGCGAAACCACACTGGGATGTCGGCCTACACAAGACTATTTTCAACAGATATATTTTTGTGTCACAACAGTCAGGAGACACTACTGTTTTTATTTACGGAAAATATACCAAAACCTGAATAATAGAGATTTTTTACCGTGGGATGACAAAACCACAGTTATTGTTTACTGGGGTATACCACACTTTTTTAAATAGAGATATTTGCTGCTGAACAGTGAGCGACACACTCAAACTGCTTTTTTTTAGATACCAAAAGCCAAAAACTGGATAGTGCAGCGATTTGACCCATGGAACTGCGAAACCACACTGGGATGTCGGGCCTACACAAGACTATTTTCAACAGATATATTTTTTGTGTCCAAAAGTCAGGAGACACTACTGTTTTTCTTTACGGAAAAAACTACCAAAAGCTGAATAATAGAGATTTTTTACTGTGGGATGGCAAAACCACAGTTATTGTTTACTGGGGTATACCACACTTTTTAAAATACAGATATTTGCGGCTGAGCAGTGAGCGACACACTTAAACTGCTTTTTTTTTAGATACCAAAGACCCAAAACTAGATAGTACAGCGATTTGACCCGTGGAACTGCGAAACCACACTGGGATGTCGGGCCTACACAAGACTATTTTCAACAGATATATTTTTGTGTCACAACAGTCAGGAGACACTACTGTTTTTCTTTACGGAAAATATACCAAAACCTGAATAATAGAGATTTTTTACCGTGGGATGGCAAAACCACAGTTATTGTTTACTGGGGTATACCACACTTTTTTAAATAGAGATATTTGCTGCTGAACAGTGAGCGACACACTCAAACTGCTTTTTTTTAGATACCAAAAGCCAAAAACTGGATAGTGCAGCGATTTGACCCATGGAACTGCGAAACCACACTGGGATGTCGGGCCTACACAAGACTATTTTCAACAGATATATTTTTTGTGTCCAAAAGTCAGGAGACACTACTGTTTTTCTTTACGGAAAAAACTACCAAAAGCTGAATAATAGAGATTTTTTACCGTGGGATGGCAAAACCACAGTTATTGTTTACTGGGGTATACCACACTTTTTTAAATAGAGATATTTGCGGCTGAACAGTGAGCGACACACTCAAACTGCTTTTTTTTAGATACCAAAAGCCAAAAACTGGATAGTGCAGCGATTTGACCCATGGAACTGCGAAACCACACTAGGATGTCGGGCCTACACAAGACTATTTTCAACAGATATATTTTTTGTGTCCAAAAGTCAGGAGACACTACTGTTTTTCTTTACGGAACAAACTACCAAAAGCTGAATAATAGAGATTTTTTACTGTGGGATGGCAAAACCACAGTTATTGTTTACTGGGGTATACCACACTTTTTAAAATACAGATATTTGCGGCTGAACAGTGAGCGACACACTTAAACTGCTTTTTTTTTAGATACCAAAGACCCAAAACTAGGTAGTACAGCAATTTGACCCGTGGAACTGCGAAACCACACTGGGATGTCGGGCCTACACAAGACTATTTTCAACAGATATATTTTTGTGTCACAACAGTCAGGAGACACTACTGTTTTTCTTTACGGAAAATATACCAAAACCTGAATAATAGAGATTTTTTACCGTGGGATGGCAAAACCACAGTTATTGTTTACAGGGGTATACCACACTTTTTTAAATAGAGATATTTGCTGCTGAACAGTGAGCGACACACTCAAACTGCTTTTTTTTAGATACCAAAAGCCAAAAACTGGATAGTGCAGCGATTTGACCCATGGAACTGCGAAACGACACTGGGATGTCTGGCCTACACAAGACTATTTTCAACAGATATATTTTTTGTGTCCAAAAGTCAGGAGACACTACTGTTTTTCTTTACGAAAAAAACTACCAAAAGCTGAATAATAGAGATTTTTTACCGTGGGATGGCAAAACCACAGTTATTGTTTACTGGGGTATACCACACTTTTTTAAATAGAGATATTTGCGGCTGAACAGTGAGCGACACACTCAAACTGCTTTTTTTTTAGATACCAAAGGCCCAAAACTGGATAGTACAGCGATTTGATCCATGGAACTGCGAAACCACACTGGGATGTCGGGCATACACAAGACTATTTTCAACAGATATATTTTTTGTGTCCAACAGTCAGGAGACACTACTGTTTTTCTTTACGGAAAAAACTACCAAAAGCTGAATAATAGAGATTTTTTACTGTGGGATGGCAAAACCACAGTTATTGTTTACTGGGGTATACCACACTTTTTAAAATAGAGATATTTGCGGCTGAGCAGTGAGCGACACACTTAAACTGCTTTTTTTTTAGATACCAAAGACCCAAAACTAGATAGTACAGCGATTTGACCCGTGGAACTGCGAAACCACACTGGGATGTCGGCCTACACAAGACTATTTTCAACAGATATATTTTTGTGTCACAACAGTCAGGAGACACTACTGTTTTTATTTACGGAAAATATACCAAAACCTGAATAATAGAGATTTTTTACCGTGGGATGACAAAACCACAGTTATTGTTTACTGGGGTATACCACACTTTTTTAAATAGAGATATTTGCTGCTGAACAGTGAGCGACACACTCAAACTGCTTTTTTTTAGATACCAAAAGCCAAAAACTGGATAGTGCAGCGACTTGACCCATGGAACTGCGAAACCACACTGGGATGTCGGGCCTACACAAGACTATTTTCAACAGATATATTTTTTGTGTCCAAAAGTCAGGAGACACTACTGTTTTTCTTTACGGAAAAAACTACCAAAAGCTGAATAATAGAGATTTTTTACCGTGGGATGGCAAAACCACAGTTATTGTTTACTGGGGTATACCACACTTTTTTAAATAGAGATATTTGCGGCTGAACAGTGAGCGACACACTCAAACTGCTTTTTTTTTAGATACCAAAGGCCCAAAACTGGATAGTACAGCGATTTGATCCATGGAACTGCGAAACCACACTGGGATGTCGGGCATACACAAGACTATTTTCAACAGATATATTTTTTGTGTCCAACAGTCAGGAGACACTACTGTTTTTCTTTACGGAAAAAACTACCAAAAGCTGAATAATAGAGATTTTTTACTGTGGGATGGCAAAACCACAGTTATTGTTTACTGGGGTATACCACACTTTTTAAAATAGAGATATTTGCGGCTGAGCAGTGAGCGACACACTTAAACTGCTTTTTTTTTAGATACCAAAGACCCAAAACTAGATAGTACAGCGATTCGACCCGTGGAACTGCGAAACCACACTGGGATGTCGGCCTACACAAGACTATTTTCAACAGATATATTTTTGTGTCACAACAGTCAGGAGACACTACTGTTTTTATTTACGGAAAATATACCAAAACCTGAATAATAGAGATTTTTTACCGTGGGATGACAAAACCACAGTTATTGTTTACTGGGGTATACCACACTTTTTTAAATAGAGATATTTGCTGCTGAACAGTGAGCGACACACTCAAACTGCTTTTTTTTAGATATCAAGAGCCAAAAACTGGATAGTGCAGCGATTTGACCCATGGAACTGCGAAACCACACTGGGATGTCGGGCCTACACAAGACTATTTTCAACAGATATATTTTTTGTGTCCAAAAGTCAGGAGACACTACTGTTTTTCTTTACGGAAAAAACTACCAAAAGCTGAATAATAGAGATTTTTTACTGTGGGATGGCAAAACCACAGTTATTGTTTACTGGGGTATACCACACTTTTTAAAATACAGATATTTGCGGCTGAGCAGTGAGCGACACACTTAAACTGCTTTTTTTTTAGATACCAAAGACCCAAAACTAGATAGTACAGCGATTTGACCCGTGGAACTGCGAAACCACACTGGGATGTCGGGCCTACACAAGACTATTTTCAACAGATATATTTTTGTGTCACAACAGTCAGGAGACACTACTGTTTTTCTTTACGGAAAATATACCAAAACCTGAATAATAGAGATTTTTTACCGTGGGATGGCAAAACCACAGTTATTGTTTACTGGGGTATACCACACTTTTTTAAATAGAGATATTTGCTGCTGAACAGTGAGCGACACACTCAAACTGCTTTTTTTTAGATACCAAAAGCCAAAAACTGGATAGTGCAGCGATTTGACCCATGGAACTGCGAAACCACACTGGGATGTCGGGCCTACACAAGACTATTTTCAACAGATATATTTTTTGTGTCCAAAAGTCAGGAGACACTACTGTTTTTCTTTACGGAAAAAACTACCAAAAGCTGAATAATAGAGATTTTTTACCGTGGGATGGCAAAACCACAGTTATTGTTTACTGGGGTATACCACACTTTTTTAAATAGAGATATTTGCGGCTGAACAGTGAGCGACACACTCAAACTGCTTTTTTTTTAGATACCAAAGGCCCAAAACTGGATAGTACAGCGATTTGATCCATGGAACTGCGAAACCACACTGGGATGTTGGGCATACACAAGACTATTTTCAACAGATATATTTTTTGTGTCCAACAGTCAGGAGACACTACTGTTTTTCTTTACGGAAAAAACTACCAAAAGCTGAATAATAGAGATTTTTTACTGTGGGATGGCAAAACCACAGTTATTGTTTACTGGGGTATACCACACTTTTTAAAATAGAGATATTTGCGGCTGAGCAGTGAGCGACACACTTAAACTGCTTTTTTTTTAGATACCAAAGACCCAAAACTAGATAGTACAGCGATTTGACCCGTGGAACTGCGAAACCACACTGGGATGTCGGCCTACACAAGACTATTTTCAACAGATATATTTTTGTGTCACAACAGTCAGGAGACACTACTGTTTTTATTTACGGAAAATATACCAAAACCTGAATAATAGAGATTTTTTACCGTGGGATGACAAAACCACAGTTATTGTTTACTGGGGTATACCACACTTTTTTAAATAGAGATATTTGCTGCTGAACAGTGAGCGACACACTCAAACTGCTTTTTTTTAGATACCAAAAGCCAAAAACTGGATAGTGCAGCGATTTGACCCATGGAACTGCGAAACCACACTGGGATGTCGGGCCTACACAAGACTATTTTCAACAGATATATTTTTTGTGTCCAAAAGTCAGGAGACACTACTGTTTTTCTTTACTGAAAATATACCAAAACCTGAATAATAGAGATTTTTTACCGTGGGATGACAAAACCACAGTTATTGTTTACTGGGGTATACCACACTTTTTTAAATAGAGATATTTGCTGCTGAACAGTGAGCGACACACTCAAACTGCTTTTTTTTAGATACCAAAAGCCAAAAACTGGATAGTGCAGCGATTTGACCCATGGAACTGCGAAACCACACTGGGCTGTCGGGCCTACACAAGACTATTTTCAACAGATATATTTTTTGTGTCCAAAAGTCAGGAGACACTACTGTTTTTCTTTACGGAACAAACTACCAAAAGCTGAATAATAGAGATTTTTTACTGTGGGATGGCAAAACCACAGTTATTGTTTACTGGGGTATACCACACTTTTTAAAATACAGATATTTGCTGCTGAACAGTGAGCGACACACTTAAACTGCTTTTTTTTTAGATACCAAAGACCCAAAACTAGATAGTACAGCAATTTGACCCGTGGAACTGCGAAACCACACTGGGATGTCGGGCCTACACAAGACTATTTTCAACAGATATATTTTTGTGTCACAACAGTCAGGAGACACTACTGTTTTTCTTTACGGAAAATATACCAAAACCTGAATAATAGAGATTTTTTACCGTGGGATGGCAAAACCACAGTTATTGTTTACTGGGGTATACCACACTTTTTTAAATAGAGATATTTGCTGCTGAACAGTGAGCGACACACTCAAACTGCTTTTTTTTAGATACCAAAAGCCAAAAACTGGATAGTGCAGCGATTTGACCCATGGAACTGCGAAACCACACTGGGATGTCTGGCCTACACAAGACTATTTTCAACAGATATATTTTTTGTGTCCAAAAGTCAGGAGACACTACTGTTTTTCTTTACGGAAAAAACTACCAAAAGCTGAATAATAGAGATTTTTTACCGTGGGATGGCAAAACCACAGTTATTGTTTACTGGGGTATACCACACTTTTTTAAATAGAGATATTTGCGGCTGAACAGAGAGCGACACACTCAAACTGCTTTTTTTTTAGATACCAAAGGCCCAAAACTGGATAGTACAGCGATTTGATCCATGGAACTGCGAAACCACACTGGGATGTCGGGCATACACAAGACTATTTTCAACAGATATATTTTTTGTGTCCAACAGTCAGGAGACACTACTGTTTTTCTTTACGGAAAAAACTACCAAAAGCTGAATAATAGAGATTTTTTACTGTGGGATGGCAAAACCACAGTTATTGTTTACTGGGGTATACCACACTTTTTAAAATAGAGATATTTGCGGCTGAGCAGTGAGCGACACACTTAAACTGCTTTTTTTTTAGATACCAAAGACCCAAAACTAGATAGTACAGCGATTTGACCCGTGGAACTGCGAAACCACACTGGGATGTCGGCCTACACAAGACTATTTTCAACAGATATATTTTTGTGTCACAACAGTCAGGAGACACTACTGTTTTTATTTACGGAAAATATACCAAAACCTGAATAATAGAGATTTTTTACCGTGGGATGACAAAACCACAGTTATTGTTTACTGGGGTATACCACACTTTTTTAAATAGAGATATTTGCTGCTGAACAGTGAGCGACACACTCAAACTGCTTTTTTTTAGATACCAAGAGCCAAAAACTGGATAGTGCAGCGATTTGACCCATGGAACTGCGAAACCACACTGGGATGTCGGGCCTACACAAGACTATTTTCAACAGATATATTTTTTGTGTCCAAAAGTCAGGAGACACTACTGTTTTTCTTTACGGAAAAAACTACCAAAAGCTGAATAATAGAGATTTTTTACTGTGGGATGGCAAAACCACAGTTATTGTTTACTGGGGTATACCACACTTTTTAAAATACAGATATTTGCGGCTGAGCAGTGAGCGACACACTTAAACTGCTTTTTTTTTAGATACCAAAGACCCAAAACTAGATAGTACAGCGATTTGACCCGTGGAACTGCGAAACCACACTGGGATGTCGGGCCTACACAAGACTATTTTCAACAGATATATTTTTGTGTCACAACAGTCAGGAGACACTACTGTTTTTCTTTACGGAAAATATACCAAAACCTGAATAATAGAGATTTTTTACCGTGGGATGGCAAAACCACAGTTATTGTTTACTGGGGTATACCACACTTTTTTAAATAGAGATATTTGCTGCTGAACAGTGAGCGACACACTCAAACTGCTTTTTTTTAGATACCAAAAGCCAAAAACTGGATAGTGCAGCGATTTGACCCATGGAACTGCGAAACCACACTGGGATGTCGGGCCTACACAAGACTATTTTAAACAGATATATTTTTTGTGTCCAAAAGTCAGGAGACACTACTGTTTTTCTTTACGGAAAAAACTACCAAAAGCTGAATAATAGAGATTTTTTACCGTGGGATGGCAAAACCACAGTTATTGTTTACTGGGGTATACCACACTTTTTTAAATAGAGATATTTGCGGCTGAACAGTGAGCGACACACTCAAACTGCTTTTTTTTTAGATACCAAAGGCCCAAAACTGGATAGTACAGCGATTTGATCCATGGAACTGCGAAACCACACTGGGATGTTGGGCATACACAAGACTATTTTCAACAGATATATTTTTTGTGTCCAACAGTCAGGAGACACTACTGTTTTTCTTTACGGAAAAAACTACCAAAAGCTGAATAATAGAGATTTTTTACTGTGGGATGGCAAAACCACAGTTATTGTTTACTGGGGTATACCACACTTTTTAAAATAGAGATATTTGCGGCTGAGCAGTGAGCGACACACTTAAACTGCTTTTTTTTTAGATACCAAAGACCCAAAACTAGATAGTACAGCGATTTGACCCGTGGAACTGCGAAACCACACTGGGATGTCGGCCTACACAAGACTATTTTCAACAGATATATTTTTGTGTCACAACAGTCAGGAGACACTACTGTTTTTATTTACGGAAAATATACCAAAACCTGAATAATAGAGATTTTTTACCGTGGGATGACAAAACCACAGTTATTGTTTACTGGGGTATACCACACTTTTTAAAATAGAGATATTTGCGGCTGAGCAGTGAGCGACACACTTAAACTGCTTTTTTTTTAGATACCAAAGACCCAAAACTAGATAGTACAGCGATTCGACCCGTGGAACTGCGAAACCACACTGGGATGTCGGCCTACACAAGACTATTTTCAACAGATATATTTTTGTGTCACAACAGTCAGGAGACACTACTGTTTTTATTTACGGAAAATATACCAAAACCTGAATAATAGAGATTTTTTACCGTGGGATGACAAAACCACAGTTATTGTTTACTGGGGTATACCACACTTTTTTAAATAGAGATATTTGCTGCTGAACAGTGAGCGACACACTCAAACTGCTTTTTTTTAGATATCAAGAGCCAAAAACTGGATAGTGCAGCGATTTGACCCATGGAACTGCGAAACCACACTGGGATGTCGGGCCTACACAAGACTATTTTCAACAGATATATTTTTTGTGTCCAAAAGTCAGGAGACACTACTGTTTTTCTTTACGGAAAAAACTACCAAAAGCTGAATAATAGAGATTTTTTACTGTGGGATGGCAAAACCACAGTTATTGTTTACTGGGGTATACCACACTTTTTAAAATACAGATATTTGCGGCTGAGCAGTGAGCGACACACTTAAACTGCTTTTTTTTTAGATACCAAAGACCCAAAACTAGATAGTACAGCGATTTGACCCGTGGAACTGCGAAACCACACTGGGATGTCGGGCCTACACAAGACTATTTTCAACAGATATATTTTTGTGTCACAACAGTCAGGAGACACTACTGTTTTTCTTTACGGAAAATATACCAAAACCTGAATAATAGAGATTTTTTACCGTGGGATGGCAAAACCACAGTTATTGTTTACTGGGGTATACCACACTTTTTTAAATAGAGATATTTGCTGCTGAACAGTGAGCGACACACTCAAACTGCTTTTTTTTAGATACCAAAAGCCAAAAACTGGATAGTGCAGCGATTTGACCCATGGAACTGCGAAACCACACTGGGATGTCGGGCCTACACAAGACTATTTTCAACAGATATATTTTTTGTGTCCAAAAGTCAGGAGACACTACTGTTTTTCTTTACGGAAAAAACTACCAAAAGCTGAATAATAGAGATTTTTTACCGTGGGATGGCAAAACCACAGTTATTGTTTACTGGGGTATACCACACTTTTTTAAATAGAGATATTTGCGGCTGAACAGTGAGCGACACACTCAAACTGCTTTTTTTTTAGATACCAAAGGCCCAAAACTGGATAGTACAGCGATTTGATCCATGGAACTGCGAAACCACACTGGGATGTTGGGCATACACAAGACTATTTTCAACAGATATATTTTTTGTGTCCAACAGTCAGGAGACACTACTGTTTTTCTTTACGGAAAAAACTACCAAAAGCTGAATAATAGAGATTTTTTACTGTGGGATGGCAAAACCACAGTTATTGTTTACTGGGGTATACCACACTTTTTAAAATAGAGATATTTGCGGCTGAGCAGTGAGCGACACACTTAAACTGCTTTTTTTTTAGATACCAAAGACCCAAAACTAGATAGTACAGCGATTTGACCCGTGGAACTGCGAAACCACACTGGGATGTCGGCCTACACAAGACTATTTTCAACAGATATATTTTTGTGTCACAACAGTCAGGAGACACTACTGTTTTTATTTACGGAAAATATACCAAAACCTGAATAATAGAGATTTTTTACCGTGGGATGACAAAACCACAGTTATTGTTTACTGGGGTATACCACACTTTTTTAAATAGAGATATTTGCTGCTGAACAGTGAGCGACACACTCAAACTGCTTTTTTTTAGATACCAAAAGCCAAAAACTGGATAGTGCAGCGATTTGACCCATGGAACTGCGAAACCACACTGGGATGTCGGGCCTACACAAGACTATTTTCAACAGATATATTTTTTGTGTCCAAAAGTCAGGAGACACTACTGTTTTTCTTTACTGAAAATATACCAAAACCTGAATAATAGAGATTTTTTACCGTGGGATGACAAAACCACAGTTATTGTTTACTGGGGTATACCACACTTTTTTAAATAGAGATATTTGCTGCTGAACAGTGAGCGACACACTCAAACTGCTTTTTTTTAGATACCAAAAGCCAAAAACTGGATAGTGCAGCGATTTGACCCATGGAACTGCGAAACCACACTGGGCTGTCGGGCCTACACAAGACTATTTTCAACAGATATATTTTTTGTGTCCAAAAGTCAGGAGACACTACTGTTTTTCTTTACGGAACAAACTACCAAAAGCTGAATAATAGAGATTTTTTACTGTGGGATGGCAAAACCACAGTTATTGTTTACTGGGGTATACCACACTTTTTAAAATACAGATATTTGCTGCTGAACAGTGAGCGACACACTTAAACTGCTTTTTTTTTAGATACCAAAGACCCAAAACTAGATAGTACAGCAATTTGACCCGTGGAACTGCGAAACCACACTGGGATGTCGGGCCTACACAAGACTATTTTCAACAGATATATTTTTGTGTCACAACAGTCAGGAGACACTACTGTTTTTCTTTACGGAAAATATACCAAAACCTGAATAATAGAGATTTTTTACCGTGGGATGGCAAAACCACAGTTATTGTTTACTGGGGTATACCACACTTTTTTAAATAGAGATATTTGCTGCTGAACAGTGAGCGACACACTCAAACTGCTTTTTTTTAGATACCAAAAGCCAAAAACTGGATAGTGCAGCGATTTGACCCATGGAACTGCGAAACCACACTGGGATGTCTGGCCTACACAAGACTATTTTCAACAGATATATTTTTTGTGTCCAAAAGTCAGGAGACACTACTGTTTTTCTTTACGGAAAAAACTACCAAAAGCTGAATAATAGAGATTTTTTACCGTGGGATGGCAAAACCACAGTTATTGTTTACTGGGGTATACCACACTTTTTTAAATAGAGATATTTGCGGCTGAACAGAGAGCGACACACTCAAACTGCTTTTTTTTTAGATACCAAAGGCCCAAAACTGGATAGTACAGCGATTTGATCCATGGAACTGCGAAACCACACTGGGATGTCGGGCATACACAAGACTATTTTCAACAGATATATTTTTTGTGTCCAACAGTCAGGAGACACTACTGTTTTTCTTTACGGAAAAAACTACCAAAAGCTGAATAATAGAGATTTTTTACTGTGGGATGGCAAAACCACAGTTATTGTTTACTGGGGTATACCACACTTTTTAAAATAGAGATATTTGCGGCTGAGCAGTGAGCGACACACTTAAACTGCTTTTTTTTTAGATACCAAAGACCCAAAACTAGATAGTACAGCGATTTGACCCGTGGAACTGCGAAACCACACTGGGATGTCGGCCTACACAAGACTATTTTCAACAGATATATTTTTGTGTCACAACAGTCAGGAGACACTACTGTTTTTATTTACGGAAAATATACCAAAACCTGAATAATAGAGATTTTTTACCGTGGGATGACAAAACCACAGTTATTGTTTACTGGGGTATACCACACTTTTTTAAATAGAGATATTTGCTGCTGAACAGTGAGCGACACACTCAAACTGCTTTTTTTTAGATACCAAGAGCCAAAAACTGGATAGTGCAGCGATTTGACCCATGGAACTGCGAAACCACACTGGGATGTCGGGCCTACACAAGACTATTTTCAACAGATATATTTTTTGTGTCCAAAAGTCAGGAGACACTACTGTTTTTCTTTACGGAAAAAACTACCAAAAGCTGAATAATAGAGATTTTTTACTGTGGGATGGCAAAACCACAGTTATTGTTTACTGGGGTATACCACACTTTTTAAAATACAGATATTTGCGGCTGAGCAGTGAGCGACACACTTAAACTGCTTTTTTTTTAGATACCAAAGACCCAAAACTAGATAGTACAGCGATTTGACCCGTGGAACTGCGAAACCACACTGGGATGTCGGGCCTACACAAGACTATTTTCAACAGATATATTTTTGTGTCACAACAGTCAGGAGACACTACTGTTTTTCTTTACGGAAAATATACCAAAACCTGAATAATAGAGATTTTTTACCGTGGGATGGCAAAACCACAGTTATTGTTTACTGGGGTATACCACACTTTTTTAAATAGAGATATTTGCTGCTGAACAGTGAGCGACACACTCAAACTGCTTTTTTTTAGATACCAAAAGCCAAAAACTGGATAGTGCAGCGATTTGACCCATGGAACTGCGAAACCACACTGGGATGTCGGGCCTACACAAGACTATTTTAAACAGATATATTTTTTGTGTCCAAAAGTCAGGAGACACTACTGTTTTTCTTTACGGAAAAAACTACCAAAAGCTGAATAATAGAGATTTTTTACCGTGGGATGGCAAAACCACAGTTATTGTTTACTGGGGTATACCACACTTTTTTAAATAGAGATATTTGCGGCTGAACAGTGAGCGACACACTCAAACTGCTTTTTTTTTAGATACCAAAGGCCCAAAACTGGATAGTACAGCGATTTGATCCATGGAACTGCGAAACCACACTGGGATGTTGGGCATACACAAGACTATTTTCAACAGATATATTTTTTGTGTCCAACAGTCAGGAGACACTACTGTTTTTCTTTACGGAAAAAACTACCAAAAGCTGAATAATAGAGATTTTTTACTGTGGGATGGCAAAACCACAGTTATTGTTTACTGGGGTATACCACACTTTTTAAAATAGAGATATTTGCGGCTGAGCAGTGAGCGACACACTTAAACTGCTTTTTTTTTAGATACCAAAGACCCAAAACTAGATAGTACAGCGATTTGACCCGTGGAACTGCGAAACCACACTGGGATGTCGGCCTACACAAGACTATTTTCAACAGATATATTTTTGTGTCACAACAGTCAGGAGACACTACTGTTTTTATTTACGGAAAATATACCAAAACCTGAATAATAGAGATTTTTTACCGTGGGATGACAAAACCACAGTTATTGTTTACTGGGGTATACCACACTTTTTAAAATAGAGATATTTGCGGCTGAGCAGTGAGCGACACACTTAAACTGCTTTTTTTTTAGATACCAAAGACCCAAAACTAGATAGTACAGCGATTCGACCCGTGGAACTGCGAAACCACACTGGGATGTCGGCCTACACAAGACTATTTTCAACAGATATATTTTTGTGTCACAACAGTCAGGAGACACTACTGTTTTTATTTACGGAAAATATACCAAAACCTGAATAATAGAGATTTTTTACCGTGGGATGACAAAACCACAGTTATTGTTTACTGGGGTATACCACACTTTTTTAAATAGAGATATTTGCTGCTGAACAGTGAGCGACACACTCAAACTGCTTTTTTTTAGATATCAAGAGCCAAAAACTGGATAGTGCAGCGATTTGACCCATGGAACTGCGAAACCACACTGGGATGTCGGGCCTACACAAGACTATTTTCAACAGATATATTTTTTGTGTCCAAAAGTCAGGAGACACTACTGTTTTTCTTTACGGAAAAAACTACCAAAAGCTGAATAATAGAGATTTTTTACTGTGGGATGGCAAAACCACAGTTATTGTTTACTGGGGTATACCACACTTTTTAAAATACAGATATTTGCGGCTGAGCAGTGAGCGACACACTTAAACTGCTTTTTTTTTAGATACCAAAGACCCAAAACTAGATAGTACAGCGATTTGACCCGTGGAACTGCGAAACCACACTGGGATGTCGGGCCTACACAAGACTATTTTCAACAGATATATTTTTGTGTCACAACAGTCAGGAGACACTACTGTTTTTCTTTACGGAAAATATACCAAAACCTGAATAATAGAGATTTTTTACCGTGGGATGGCAAAACCACAGTTATTGTTTACTGGGGTATACCACACTTTTTTAAATAGAGATATTTGCTGCTGAACAGTGAGCGACACACTCAAACTGCTTTTTTTTAGATACCAAAAGCCAAAAACTGGATAGTGCAGCGATTTGACCCATGGAACTGCGAAACCACACTGGGATGTCGGGCCTACACAAGACTATTTTCAACAGATATATTTTTTGTGTCCAAAAGTCAGGAGACACTACTGTTTTTCTTTACGGAAAAAACTACCAAAAGCTGAATAATAGAGATTTTTTACCGTGGGATGGCAAAACCACAGTTATTGTTTACTGGGGTATACCACACTTTTTTAAATAGAGATATTTGCGGCTGAACAGTGAGCGACACACTCAAACTGCTTTTTTTTTAGATACCAAAGGCCCAAAACTGGATAGTACAGCGATTTGATCCATGGAACTGCGAAACCACACTGGGATGTTGGGCATACACAAGACTATTTTCAACAGATATATTTTTTGTGTCCAACAGTCAGGAGACACTACTGTTTTTCTTTACGGAAAAAACTACCAAAAGCTGAATAATAGAGATTTTTTACTGTGGGATGGCAAAACCACAGTTATTGTTTACTGGGGTATACCACACTTTTTAAAATAGAGATATTTGCGGCTGAGCAGTGAGCGACACACTTAAACTGCTTTTTTTTTAGATACCAAAGACCCAAAACTAGATAGTACAGCGATTTGACCCGTGGAACTGCGAAACCACACTGGGATGTCGGCCTACACAAGACTATTTTCAACAGATATATTTTTGTGTCACAACAGTCAGGAGACACTACTGTTTTTATTTACGGAAAATATACCAAAACCTGAATAATAGAGATTTTTTACCGTGGGATGACAAAACCACAGTTATTGTTTACTGGGGTATACCACACTTTTTTAAATAGAGATATTTGCTGCTGAACAGTGAGCGACACACTCAAACTGCTTTTTTTTAGATACCAAAAGCCAAAAACTGGATAGTGCAGCGATTTGACCCATGGAACTGCGAAACCACACTGGGATGTCGGGCCTACACAAGACTATTTTCAACAGATATATTTTTTGTGTCCAAAAGTCAGGAGACACTACTGTTTTTCTTTACTGAAAATATACCAAAACCTGAATAATAGAGATTTTTTACCGTGGGATGACAAAACCACAGTTATTGTTTACTGGGGTATACCACACTTTTTTAAATAGAGATATTTGCTGCTGAACAGTGAGCGACACACTCAAACTGCTTTTTTTTAGATACCAAAAGCCAAAAACTGGATAGTGCAGCGATTTGACCCATGGAACTGCGAAACCACACTGGGCTGTCGGGCCTACACAAGACTATTTTCAACAGATATATTTTTTGTGTCCAAAAGTCAGGAGACACTACTGTTTTTCTTTACGGAACAAACTACCAAAAGCTGAATAATAGAGATTTTTTACTGTGGGATGGCAAAACCACAGTTATTGTTTACTGGGGTATACCACACTTTTTAAAATACAGATATTTGCTGCTGAACAGTGAGCGACACACTTAAACTGCTTTTTTTTTAGATACCAAAGACCCAAAACTAGATAGTACAGCAATTTGACCCGTGGAACTGCGAAACCACACTGGGATGTCGGGCCTACACAAGACTATTTTCAACAGATATATTTTTGTGTCACAACAGTCAGGAGACACTACTGTTTTTCTTTACGGAAAATATACCAAAACCTGAATAATAGAGATTTTTTACCGTGGGATGGCAAAACCACAGTTATTGTTTACTGGGGTATACCACACTTTTTTAAATAGAGATATTTGCTGCTGAACAGTGAGCGACACACTCAAACTGCTTTTTTTTAGATACCAAAAGCCAAAAACTGGATAGTGCAGCGATTTGACCCATGGAACTGCGAAACCACACTGGGATGTCTGGCCTACACAAGACTATTTTCAACAGATATATTTTTTGTGTCCAAAAGTCAGGAGACACTACTGTTTTTCTTTACGGAAAAAACTACCAAAAGCTGAATAATAGAGATTTTTTACCGTGGGATGGCAAAACCACAGTTATTGTTTACTGGGGTATACCACACTTTTTTAAATAGAGATATTTGCGGCTGAACAGAGAGCGACACACTCAAACTGCTTTTTTTTTAGATACCAAAGGCCCAAAACTGGATAGTACAGCGATTTGATCCATGGAACTGCGAAACCACACTGGGATGTCGGGCATACACAAGACTATTTTCAACAGATATATTTTTTGTGTCCAACAGTCAGGAGACACTACTGTTTTTCTTTACGGAAAAAACTACCAAAAGCTGAATAATAGAGATTTTTTACTGTGGGATGGCAAAACCACAGTTATTGTTTACTGGGGTATACCACACTTTTTAAAATAGAGATATTTGCGGCTGAGCAGTGAGCGACACACTTAAACTGCTTTTTTTTTAGATACCAAAGACCCAAAACTAGATAGTACAGCGATTTGACCCGTGGAACTGCGAAACCACACTGGGATGTCGGCCTACACAAGACTATTTTCAACAGATATATTTTTGTGTCACAACAGTCAGGAGACACTACTGTTTTTATTTACGGAAAATATACCAAAACCTGAATAATAGAGATTTTTTACCGTGGGATGACAAAACCACAGTTATTGTTTACTGGGGTATACCACACTTTTTTAAATAGAGATATTTGCTGCTGAACAGTGAGCGACACACTCAAACTGCTTTTTTTTAGATACCAAGAGCCAAAAACTGGATAGTGCAGCGATTTGACCCATGGAACTGCGAAACCACACTGGGATGTCGGGCCTACACAAGACTATTTTCAACAGATATATTTTTTGTGTCCAAAAGTCAGGAGACACTACTGTTTTTCTTTACGGAAAAAACTACCAAAAGCTGAATAATAGAGATTTTTTACTGTGGGATGGCAAAACCACAGTTATTGTTTACTGGGGTATACCACACTTTTTAAAATACAGATATTTGCGGCTGAGCAGTGAGCGACACACTTAAACTGCTTTTTTTTTAGATACCAAAGACCCAAAACTAGATAGTACAGCGATTTGACCCGTGGAACTGCGAAACCACACTGGGATGTCGGGCCTACACAAGACTATTTTCAACAGATATATTTTTGTGTCACAACAGTCAGGAGACACTACTGTTTTTCTTTACGGAAAATATACCAAAACCTGAATAATAGAGATTTTTTACCGTGGGATGGCAAAACCACAGTTATTGTTTACTGGGGTATACCACACTTTTTTAAATAGAGATATTTGCTGCTGAACAGTGAGCGACACACTCAAACTGCTTTTTTTTAGATACCAAAAGCCAAAAACTGGATAGTGCAGCGATTTGACCCATGGAACTGCGAAACCACACTGGGATGTCGGGCCTACACAAGACTATTTTAAACAGATATATTTTTTGTGTCCAAAAGTCAGGAGACACTACTGTTTTTCTTTACGGAAAAAACTACCAAAAGCTGAATAATAGAGATTTTTTACCGTGGGATGGCAAAACCACAGTTATTGTTTACTGGGGTATACCACACTTTTTTAAATAGAGATATTTGCGGCTGAACAGTGAGCGACACACTCAAACTGCTTTTTTTTTAGATACCAAAGGCCCAAAACTGGATAGTACAGCGATTTGATCCATGGAACTGCGAAACCACACTGGGATGTTGGGCATACACAAGACTATTTTCAACAGATATATTTTTTGTGTCCAACAGTCAGGAGACACTACTGTTTTTCTTTACGGAAAAAACTACCAAAAGCTGAATAATAGAGATTTTTTACTGTGGGATGGCAAAACCACAGTTATTGTTTACTGGGGTATACCACACTTTTTAAAATAGAGATATTTGCGGCTGAGCAGTGAGCGACACACTTAAACTGCTTTTTTTTTAGATACCAAAGACCCAAAACTAGATAGTACAGCGATTTGACCCGTGGAACTGCGAAACCACACTGGGATGTCGGCCTACACAAGAATATTTTCAACAGATATATTTTTGTGTCACAACAGTCAGGAGACACTACTGTTTTTATTTACGGAAAATATACCAAAACCTGAATAATAGAGATTTTTTACCGTGGGATGACAAAACCACAGTTATTGTTTACTGGGGTATACCACACTTTTTTAAATAGAGATATTTGCTGCTGAACAGTGAGCGACACACTCAAACTGCTTTTTTTTAGATACCAAAAGCCAAAAACTGGATAGTGCAGCGATTTGACCCATGGAACTGCGAAACCACACTGGGATGTCGGGCCTACACAAGACTATTTTCAACAGATATATTTTTTGTGTCCAAAAGTCAGGAGACACTACTGTTTTTCTTTACTGAAAATATACCAAAACCTGAATAATAGAGATTTTTTACCGTGGGATGACAAAACCACAGTTATTGTTTACTGGGGTATACCACACTTTTTTAAATAGAGATATTTGCTGCTGAACAGTGAGCGACACACTCAAACTGCTTTTTTTTAGATACCAAAAGCCAAAAACTGGATAGTGCAGCGATTTGACCCATGGAACTGCGAAACCACACTGGGCTGTCGGGCCTACACAAGACTATTTTCAACAGATATATTTTTTGTGTCCAAAAGTCAGGAGACACTACTGTTTTTCTTTACGGAACAAACTACCAAAAGCTGAATAATAGAGATTTTTTACTGTGGGATGGCAAAACCACAGTTATTGTTTACTGGGGTATACCACACTTTTTAAAATACAGATATTTGCTGCTGAACAGTGAGCGACACACTTAAACTGCTTTTTTTTTAGATACCAAAGACCCAAAACTAGATAGTACAGCAATTTGACCCGTGGAACTGCGAAACCACACTGGGATGTCGGGCCTACACAAGACTATTTTCAACAGATATATTTTTGTGTCACAACAGTCAGGAGACACTACTGTTTTTCTTTACGGAAAATATACCAAAACCTGAATAATAGAGATTTTTTACCGTGGGATGGCAAAACCACAGTTATTGTTTACTGGGGTATACCACACTTTTTTAAATAGAGATATTTGCTGCTGAACAGTGAGCGACACACTCAAACTGCTTTTTTTTAGATACCAAAAGCCAAAAACTGGATAGTGCAGCGATTTGACCCATGGAACTGCGAAACCACACTGGGATGTCTGGCCTACACAAGACTATTTTCAACAGATATATTTTTTGTGTCCAAAAGTCAGGAGACACTACTGTTTTTCTTTACGGAAAAAACTACCAAAAGCTGAATAATAGAGATTTTTTACCGTGGGATGGCAAAACCACAGTTATTGTTTACTGGGGTATACCACACTTTTTTAAATAGAGATATTTGCGGCTGAACAGAGAGCGACACACTCAAACTGCTTTTTTTTTAGATACCAAAGGCCCAAAACTGGATAGTACAGCGATTTGATCCATGGAACTGCGAAACCACACTGGGATGTCGGGCATACACAAGACTATTTTCAACAGATATATTTTTTGTGTCCAACAGTCAGGAGACACTACTGTTTTTCTTTACGGAAAAAACTACCAAAAGCTGAATAATAGAGATTTTTTACTGTGGGATGGCAAAACCACAGTTATTGTTTACTGGGGTATACCACACTTTTTAAAATAGAGATATTTGCGGCTGAGCAGTGAGCGACACACTTAAACTGCTTTTTTTTTTAGATACCAAAGACCCAAAACTAGATAGTACAGCGATTTGACCCGTGGAACTGCGAAACCACACTGGGATGTCGGCCTACACAAGACTATTTTCAACAGATATATTTTTGTGTCACAACAGTCAGGAGACACTACTGTTTTTATTTACGGAAAATATACCAAAACCTGAATAATAGAGATTTTTTACCGTGGGATGACAAAACCACAGTTATTGTTTACTGGGGTATACCACACTTTTTTAAATAGAGATATTTGCTGCTGAACAGTGAGCGACACACTCAAACTGCTTTTTTTTAGATACCAAAAGCCAAAAACTGGATAGTGCAGCGATTTGACCCATGGAACTGCGAAACCACACTGGGATGTCGGGCCTACACAAGACTATTTTCAACAGATATATTTTTTGTGTCCAAAAGTCAGGAGACACTACTGTTTTTCTTTACGGAAAAAACTACCAAAAGCTGAATAATAGAGATTTTTTACTGTGGGATGGCAAAACCACAGTTATTGTTTACTGGGGTATACCACACTTTTTAAAATACAGATATTTGCGGCTGAGCAGTGAGCGACACACTTAAACTGCTTTTTTTTTAGATACCAAAGACCCAAAACTAGATAGTACAGCGATTTGACCCGTGGAACTGCGAAACCACACTGGGATGTCGGGCCTACACAAGACTATTTTCAACAGATATATTTTTGTGTCACAACAGTCAGGAGACACTACTGTTTTTCTTTACGGAAAATATACCAAAACCTGAATAATAGAGATTTTTTACCGTGGGATGGCAAAACCACAGTTATTGTTTACTGGGGTATACCACACTTTTTTAAATAGAGATATTTGCTGCTGAACAGTGAGCGACACACTCAAACTGCTTTTTTTTAGATACCAAAAGCCAAAAACTGGATAGTGCAGCGATTTGACCCATGGAACTGCGAAACCACACTGGGATGTCGGGCCTACACAAGACTATTTTCAACAGATATATTTTTTGTGTCCAAAAGTCAGGAGACACTACTGTTTTTCTTTACGGAAAAAACTACCAAAAGCTGAATAATAGAGATTTTTTACCGTGGGATGGCAAAACCACAGTTATTGTTTACTGGGGTATACCACACTTTTTTAAATAGAGATATTTGCGGCTGAACAGTGAGCGACACACTCAAACTGCTTTTTTTTAGATACCAAAAGCCAAAAACTGGATAGTGCAGCGATTTGACCCATGGAACTGCGAAACCACACTAGGATGTCGGGCCTACACAAGACTATTTTCAACAGATATATTTTTTGTGTCCAAAAGTCAGGAGACACTACTGTTTTTCTTTACGGAACAAACTACCAAAAGCTGAATAATAGAGATTTTTTACTGTGGGATGGCAAAACCACAGTTATTGTTTACTGGGGTATACCACACTTTTTAAAATACAGATATTTGCGGCTGAACAGTGAGCGACACACTTAAACTGCTTTTTTTTTAGATACCAAAGACCCAAAACTAGATAGTACAGCAATTTGACCCGTGGAACTGCGAAACCACACTGGGATGTCGGGCCTACACAAGACTATTTTCAACAGATATATTTTTGTGTCACAACAGTCAGGAGACACTACTGTTTTTCTTTACGGAAAATATACCAAAACCTGAATAATAGAGATTTTTTACCGTGGGATGGCAAAACCACAGTTATTGTTTACTGGGGTATACCACACTTTTTTAAATAGAGATATTTGCTGCTGAACAGTGAGCGACACACTCAAACTGCTTTTTTTTAGATACCAAAAGCCAAAAACTGGATAGTGCAGCGATTTGACCCATGGAACTGCGAAACGACACTGGGATGTCTGGCCTACACAAGACTATTTTCAACAGATATATTTTTTGTGTCCAAAAGTCAGGAGACACTACTGTTTTTCTTTACGGAAAAAACTACCAAAAGCTGAATAATAGAGATTTTTTACCGTGGGATGGCAAAACCACAGTTATTGTTTACTGGGGTATACCACACTTTTTTAAATAGAGATATTTGCGGCTGAACAGTGAGCGACACACTCAAACTGCTTTTTTTTTAGATACCAAAGGCCCAAAACTGGATAGTACAGCGATTTGATCCATGGAACTGCGAAACCACACTGGGATGTCGGGCATACACAAGACTATTTTCAACAGATATATTTTTTGTGTCCAACAGTCAGGAGACACTACTGTTTTTCTTTACGGAAAAAACTACCAAAAGCTGAATAATAGAGATTTTTTACTGTGGGATGGCAAAACCACAGTTATTGTTTACTGGGGTATACCACACTTTTTAAAATAGAGATATTTGCGGCTGAGCAGTGAGCGACACACTTAAACTGCTTTTTTTTTAGATACCAAAGACCCAAAACTAGATAGTACAGCGATTTGACCCGTGGAACTGCGAAACCACACTGGGATGTCGGCCTACACAAGACTATTTTCAACAGATATATTTTTGTGTCACAACAGTCAGGAGACACTACTGTTTTTATTTACGGAAAATATACCAAAAGCTGAATAATAGAGATTTTTTACCGTGGGATGACAAAACCACAGTTATTGTTTACTGGGGTATACCACACTTTTTTAAATAGAGATATTTGCTGCTGAACAGTGAGCGACACACTCAAACTGCTTTTTTTTAGATACCAAAAGCCAAAAACTGGATAGTGCAGCGACTTGACCCATGGAACTGCGAAACCACACTGGGATGTCGGGCCTACACAAGACTATTTTCAACAGATATATTTTTTGTGTCCAAAAGTCAGGAGACACTACTGTTTTTCTTTACGGAAAAAACTACCAAAAGCTGAATAATAGAGATTTTTTACCGTGGGATGGCAAAACCACAGTTATTGTTTACTGGGGTATACCACACTTTTTTAAATAGAGATATTTGCGGCTGAACAGTGAGCGACACACTCAAACTGCTTTTTTTTTAGATACCAAAGGCCCAAAACTGGATAGTACAGCGATTTGATCCATGGAACTGCGAAACCACACTGGGATGTCGGGCATACACAAGACTATTTTCAACAGATATATTTTTTGTGTCCAACAGTCAGGAGACACTACTGTTTTTCTTTACGGAAAAAACTACCAAAAGCTGAATAATAGAGATTTTTTACTGTGGGATGGCAAAACCACAGTTATTGCTTACTGGGGTATACCACACTTTTTAAAATAGAGATATTTGCGGCTGAGCAGTGAGCGACACACTTAAACTGCTTTTTTTTTAGATACCAAAGACCCAAAACTAGATAGTACAGCGATTTGACCCGTGGAACTGCGAAACCACACTGGGATGTCGGCCTACACAAGACTATTTTCAACAGATATATTTTTGTGTCACAACAGTCAGGAGACACTACTGTTTTTATTTACGGAAAATATACCAAAACCTGAATAATAGAGATTTTTTACCGTGGGATGACAAAACCACAGTTATTGTTTACTGGGGTATACCACACTTTTTTAAATAGAGATATTTGCTGCTGAACAGTGAGCGACACACTCAAACTGCTTTTTTTTAGATACCAAGAGCCAAAAACTGGATAGTGCAGCGATTTGACCCATGGAACTGCGAAACCACACTGGGATGTCGGGCCTACACAAGACTATTTTCAACAGATATATTTTTTGTGTCCAAAAGTCAGGAGACACTACTGTTTTTCTTTACGGAAAAAACTACCAAAAGCTGAATAATAGAGATTTTTTACTGTGGGATGGCAAAACCACAGTTATTGTTTACTGGGGTATACCACACTTTTTAAAATACAGATATTTGCGGCTGAGCAGTGAGCGACACACTTAAACTGCTTTTTTTTTAGATACCAAAGACCCAAAACTAGATAGTACAGCGATTTGACCCGTGGAACTGCGAAACCACACTGGGATGTCGGGCCTACACAAGACTATTTTCAACAGATATATTTTTGTGTCACAACAGTCAGGAGACACTACTGTTTTTCTTTACGGAAAATATACCAAAACCTGAATAATAGAGATTTTTTACCGTGGGATGGCAAAACCACAGTTATTGTTTACTGGGGTATACCACACTTTTTTAAATAGAGATATTTGCTGCTGAACAGTGAGCGACACACTCAAACTGCTTTTTTTTAGATACCAAAAGCCAAAAACTGGATAGTGCAGCGATTTGACCCATGGAACTGCGAAACCACACTGGGATGTCGGGCCTACACAAGACTATTTTCAACAGATATATTTTTTGTGTCCAAAAGTCAGGAGACACTACTGTTTTTCTTTACGGAAAAAACTACCAAAAGCTGAATAATAGAGATTTTTTACCGTGGGATGGCAAAACCACAGTTATTGTTTACTGGGGTATACCACACTTTTTTAAATAGAGATATTTGCGGCTGAACAGTGAGCGACACACTCAAACTGCTTTTTTTTTAGATACCAAAGGCCCAAAACTGGATAGTACAGCGATTTGATCCATGGAACTGCGAAACCACACTGGGATGTCGGGCATACACAAGACTATTTTCAACAGATATATTTTTTGTGTCCAACAGTCAGGAGACACTACTGTTTTTCTTTACGGAAAAAACTACCAAAAGCTGAATAATAGAGATTTTTTACTGTGGGATGGCAAAACCACAGTTATTGTTTACTGGGGTATACCACACTTTTTAAAATAGAGATATTTGCGGCTGAGCAGTGAGCGACACACTTAAACTGCTTTTTTTTTAGATACCAAAGACCCAAAACTAGATAGTACAGCGATTTGACCCGTGGAACTGCGAAACCACACTGGGATGTCGGGCCTACACAAGACTATTTTCAACAGATATATTTTTGTGTCACAACAGTCAGGAGACACTACTGTTTTTCTTTACGGAAAATATACCAAAACCTGAATAATAGAGATTTTTTACCGTGGGATGGCAAAACCACAGTTATTGTTTACTGGGGTATACCACACTTTTTTAAATAGAGATATTTGCTGCTGAACAGTGAGCGACACACTCAAACTGCTTTTTTTTAGATACCAAAAGCCAAAAACTGGATAGTGCAGCGATTTGACCCATGGAACTGCGAAACCACACTGGGATGTCGGGCCTACACAAGACTATTTTCAACAGATATATTTTTTGTGTCCAAAAGTCAGGAGACACTACTGTTTTTCTTTACGGAAAAAACTACCAAAAGCTGAATAATAGAGATTTTTTACCGTGGGATGGCAAAACCACAGTTATTGTTTACTGGGGTATACCACACTTTTTTAAATAGAGATATTTGCGGCTGAACAGTAAGCGACACACTCAAACTGCTTTTTTTTTAGATACCAAAGGCCCAAAACTGGATAGTACAGCGATTTGATCCATGGAACTGCGAAACCACACTGGGATATCGGGCCTACACAAGACTATTTTCAACAGATATATTATTGTGTCACAACAGTCACGAGACACTACTGTTTTTCTTTACGGAAAATATACCAAAACCTGAATAATAGAGATTTTTTACCGTGGGATGGCAAATCCACAGTTATTGTTTACTGGGGTATACCACACTTTTTTAAATAGAGATATTTGCAGCTGAACAGTGAGCGACACACTCAAACCGCTTTTTTTTTAGATACCAAAGGCCCAAAACTGGATAGTACAGCGATTTGACCCGTGGAACTGCGAAACCACACAGGGATGTCGGGCCTACACAAGACTATTTTCAACAGATATATTTTTGTGTCACAACAGTCAGGAGACACTACTGTTTTTCTTTACGGAAAATATCCCAAAACCTGAATAATAGAGATTTTTTACCGTGGGATGGCGAAACCACAGTTATTGTTTACTGGGGTATACCACACTTTTTTAAATAGAGATATTTGCAGCTGAACAGTGAGCGACACACTCAAACTGCTTTTTTTTTAGATACCAAAGGCCCAAAACTGGATAGTACAGCGATTTGACCTGTGGAACTGTGAAACCACACTGGGATGTCGGGCCTACGCAAGACTCTTTTCAACAGATATATTTTTGTGCCACAACAGGCAGGAGACACTACTGTTTTTCTTTACGGAAAAAACTACCAAAAGCTGAATAATAGAGATTTTTTACCGTGGGATGGCAAAACAACAGTTATTGTTTACTGGGGTATACCACACTTTTTTAAATAGAGATATTTGCGGCTGAACAGTGAGTGACACACTCAAACTGCTCTTTTTTTAGATACCAAAGGCCCAAAACTGGATAGTACAGCGATTTGACCCGTGGAACTGCGAAACCACACTGGGATGTCGGGCCTACACAAGACTATTTTCAACAGATATATTTTTGTGTCACAACAGTCAGGAGACACTACTCTTTTTCTTTACGGAAAATGTACCAAAACCTGAATAATAGAGATTTTTTACCGTGGGATGGCAAAACCACAGTTATTGTTTACTGGGGTATACCACACTTTTTTAAATAGAGATATTAGTGGCTGAACAGTGAGCGACACACTCAAACTGCTTTTTTTTTAGATACCAAAGGCCTAAAACTGGATAGTACAGCGATTTGACCTGTGGAACTGTGAAACCACACTGGGATGTCGGGCCTACGCAAGACTATTTTCAACAGATATATTATTGTGTCACAACAGTCAGGAGACACTACTGTTTTTCTTTATGGAAAAAACTACCAAAAGCTGAATAATAGAGATTTTTTACCGTGGGATGGCAAAACCACAGTTATTGTTTACTGGGGTATACCACACTTTTTTAAACAGAGATATTTGCGGCTGAACAGTGAGCGACACACTCAAACTGCTTTTTTTTTAGATACCAAAGGCCCAAAACTGGATAGTACAGCAATTTGACCCATGGAACTGCGAAACCACACTGGGATGTCGGGCCTACACAAGACTATTTTCAACAGATATATTTTTGTGTCACAACAGTCAGGAGACACTACTGTTTTTCTTTACGGAAAAAACTACCAAAAGCTGAATAATAGAGATTTTTTTTCGTGGGATGGCAAAACCGCAGTTATTGTTTACTGGGGTATACCACACTTTTTTAAATAGAGATATTTGCGGCTGAACAGTGAGCGACACACTCAAACTGCTTTTTTTTTAGATACCAAAGGCCCAAAACTGGATAGTACAGCGATTTGACCCGTGGAACTGCGAAACCACACTGGGATGTCGGGCCTACACAAGACTATTTTCAACAGATATATTTTTGTGTCACAACAGTCAGGAGACACTACTCTTTTTCTTTACGGAAAATGTACCAAAACCTGAATAATAGAGATTTTTTACCGTGGGATGGCAAAACCACAGTTATTGTTTACTGGGGTATACCACACTTTTTTAAATAGAGATATTAGTGGCTGAACAGTGAGCGACACACTCAAACTGCTTTTTTTTTAGATACCAAAGGCCCAAAACTGGATAGTACTGCGATTTGACCCAAGGAACTGCGAATCCACACTGGGATGTCGGGCCTACACAAGACTATTTTGAACAGATATACTTTTGTGTCACAACAGTCAGGAGACACTACTGTTTTTCTTTACGGAAAATATACCAAAACCTGAATGATAGAGATTTTTTACCGTGGGATGGCAAAACCACAGTTATTGTTTACTGGGGTATACCACACTTTTTTAAATAGAGATATTTGCAGCTGAACAGTGAGCGACACACTCAAACTGCTTTTTTTTTAGATACCAAAGGCCCAAAACTGGATAGTACTGCGATTTGACCCAAGGAACTGCGAAACCACACTGGGATGTCTGGCCTACACAAGACTATTTTCAACAGATATATTTTTGTGTCACATCAGGCAGGAGACACTGCTGTTTTTCTTTACGGAAAAAACTACCAAAAGCTGAATAATAGAGATTTTTTACCATGGGATGGCAAAACCACAGTTATTGTTTACTGGGGTGTACCACACTTTTTTAAATAGAGATATTAGCGGCTGAACAGTGAGCGACACACTCAAACTGCTTTTTTTTTAGATACCAAAGGCCCAAAACTAGATAGTACAGCGATTTGACCTGTGGAACTGTGCAACCACACTGGGATGTCGGGCCTATGCAAGACTATTTTCAACAGATATATTTTTGTGCCACAAAAGTCAGGAGACACTACTGTTTTTCTTTACGGAAAAAACTACCAAAAGCTGAATAATAGAGATTTTTTACCGTGGGGTGGCAAAACCACAGTTATTGTTTACTGGGGTGTACCACACTTTTTTAAATAGAGATATTTGCGGCTGAACAGTGAGCGACACACTCAAACTGCTTTTTTTTTAGATACCAAACGCCCAAAACTTGATAGTACAGCGATTTGACCCGTGGAACTGCGAAACCACACTGGGATGTCGGGCGTCCACAAGACTATTTTCAACAGATATATTTTTGTGTCACAACTGTCAGGAGACACTACTTTTTTTTCTTTACGGAAAATATATCAAAACCTGAATAATAGAGATTTTTTACCGTGGGATGGCAAAACCACAGTTACTGTTTACTGGGGTATACCACACTTTTTTAAATAGAGATATTTGCTGCTGAACAGTGAGCGACACACTCAAACTGCTTTTTTTTAGATACCAAAAGTCCAAAACTGGATAGTTCAGCGATTTGACCCGTGGAACTGCGAAACCACACTGGGATGTCGGGCCGACACAAGACTATTTTTAACAGATATATTTTTGTGTCACAACAGTCAGGAGACACTACTGTTTTTCTTTACGGAAAAAACTACCAAAAGCTGAATAATAGAGATTTTTTACCGTGGGATGGCAAAACCACAGTTATTGTTTACTGGGGTATACCACACTTTTTTAAATAGAGATATTTGCGGCTGAACAGTGAGCGACACACTCAAACCGCTTTTTTTTTAGATACCAAAGGCCCAAAACTGGAAAGTACAGCGATTTGACCCGTGGAACTGCGAAAACACACTGGGATGTCGGGCCTACACAAGACTATTTTCAACAGATATATTTTTGTGTCACAACAGTCAGGAGACACTATTGTTTTTCTTTACGGAAAATATACCAAAACCTGAATAATAGAGATTTTTTACCGTGGGATGGCAAAACCACAGTTATTGTTTACTGGGGTATACCACACTTTTTTAAATAGAGATATTTGCAGCTGAACAGTGAGCGACACACTCAAACTGCTTTTTTTTTTAGATACCAAAGGCCCAAAACTGGATAGTACTGCGATTTGACCCAAGGAACTGCGAAACCACATTGGATGTCTGGCCTACACAAGACTATTTTCAACAGATATATTTTTATGTCACAACAGGCAGGAGACACTACTGTTTTTCTTTATGGAAAAAACTACCAAAAGCTGAATAATAGAGATTTTTTACCATGGGACGGCAAAACCACAGTTATTGTTCACTGGGGTATACCACACTTTTTTAAATAGAGATATTAGTGGCTGAACAGTGAGCGACACACTCAAACTGCATTTTTTTTAGATACCAAAGGCCCAAAACTGGATAGTACAGCGATTTGACCCGTGGAACTGCAAAACCACACTGGGATGTCGGGCCTACACAAGAATATTTTCATCAGATATATTTTTGTGTCACAACAGCCAGGAGACACTACTGTTTTTCTTTTCGGAAAATTTACCAAAACCTGAATAATAGAGATTTTTTACCGTTGGATGGCAAAACCACAGTTATTGTTTACTGAGGTATACCACAATTTTTTAAATAGAGATATTAGCGGCTGATTTGACCCAAGAATCAGCGAAACCACACTGGGATGTCGGGCCTACACATGACTATTTTCAACAGATATATTTTTGTGTCACAACAGGCAGGAGACACTACTGTTTTTCTTTACGGAAAAAACTACCAAAAGCTGAATAATAGAGATTTTTTACCATGGGATGGCAAAACCACAGTTATTGTTTACTGGCGTATACCACACTTTTTTAAATAGAGATATTAGCGGCTGAACAGTGAGCGACACACTCAAACTGCTTTTTTTTTAGATACCAAAGGCCCAAAACTGGATAGTACAGCGATTTGACCTGTGGAACTGTGAAACCACACTGGGATGTCGGGCCTACGCAAGACTATTTTCAACAGATATATTTTTGTGTCACAACAGTCATGAGACACTACTGTTTTTCTTTACGGAAAAATCTACCAAAAGCTGAATAATAGAGATTTTTTACCGTGGGATGGCAAAACCACAGTTATTGTTTACTGGGGTATACCACACATTTTTAAATAGAGATATTTGCTGCTGAACAGTGAGTGACACACTCAAACTGCTTTTTTTTTAGATACCAAAGGCCCAAAACTGGATAGTACAGCGATTTGACCCGTGGAACTGCGAAACCACACTGGGATGTCGGGCCTACACAATACTATTTTCAACAGATATATTTTTGTATCACAACAGACAGGAGACACTACTGTTTTTCTTTACGGAAAATATACCAAAACCTGAATAATAGAGATTTTTTACCGTGGGATGGGAAAACCACAGTTATTGTTTACTGGGGTATACCACACTTTTTTAAATAGAGATATTTGTGGCTGAACAGTGAGCGACGCACTCAAACTGCTTTTTTTTTAGATACCAAAGGCCCAAAACTGGATAGTACAGCGATTTGACCTGTGGAACTGCGAAACCACACTGGGATGTCGGGCCTACGCAAGACTATTTTCAACAGATATATTTTTATGTCACAACAGTCAGGAGACACTACTGTTTTTCTTTACAGAAAAAACTACCAAAAGCTGAATAATAGAGATTTTTTACCATGGGATGGCAAAACCACAATTATTGCTTACTGGGGTATACCACACTTTTTTAAATAGAGATATTTGCGGCTGAACAGTGAGCGACACACTCAAACTGCTTTTTTTTTAGATACCAAAGGCCCAAAACTGGATAGTACAGCGATTTGACCCGTGGAACTGCGAAACCACACTGGGATGTTGGCCCTACACAAGACTATTTTCAACAGATATATTTTTGTGTCATAACAGTCAGGAGACACTAGTGTTTTTCTTTACGGAAAATATACCAAAACCTGAATCATAGAGATTTTTTACCGTGGGATGGCAAAACCACAGTTAATGTTTATAGGGGTATACCACACTTTTTTAAATAGAGATATTTGCGGCTGAACAGTGAGCGACACACTCAAACTGCTTTTTTTTTAGATAACAAAGGCCCAAAACTGGATAGTACAGCGATTTGACCCGTGGAACTGCGAAACCATACTGGGATGTCGGGCCTACACAATACTATTTTCAACAGATATATTTTTGTATCACAACAGACAGGAGACACTACTGTTTTTCTTTACGGAAAATATACCAAACCTGAATAATAGAGATTTTTTACCGTGGGATGGCAAAACCACAGTTATTGTTTACTGGGGTATACCACACTTTTTTAAATACAGATATTTGCGGCTGAACAGTGAGCGACACACTCAAACTGCTTTTTTTTTAGATACCAAAGGCCCAAAACTGGATAGTACAGCGATTTGACCTGTGGAACTACGAAACCACACTGGGATGTCGGGCCTACGCAAGACTATTTTCAACAGATATATTTTTATGTCACAACAGTCAGGAGACACTACTGTTTTTCTTTACAGAAAAAACTACCAAAAGCTGAATAATAGAGATTTTTTACCGTGGGATGGCAAAACCACAGTTATTGCTTACTGGGGTATACCACACTTTTTTAAATAGAGATATTTGCGGCTGAACAGTGAGCGACACACTCAAACTGCTTTTTTTTTAGATACCAAAGGCCCAAAACTGGATAGTACAGCGATTTGACCTGTGGAACTGCGAAAACACACTGGGATGTCGGGCCTACGCAAGACTATTTTCAACAGATATATTTTTGTGTCACAACAGTCAGGAGACACTACTGTTTTTCTTTACGGAAAAAACTACCAAAAGCTAAATAATAGAGATTTTTTACTGTGGGATGGCAAAACCACAGTTATTGCTTACTGGGGTATACCACACATTTTTAAATAGAGATATTTGCGGCTGAACAGTGAACGACACACTCAAACTGCTTTTTTTTTAGATACCAAAGGCCCAAAACTGGATAGTACAGCGATTTGACCCGTAGAACTGAAAAACCACACTGGGATGTCGGGCCTACACAAGACTATTTTCAACAGATATATTTTTGTGTCACAACAGTCAGGAGACACTACTGTTTTTCTTTACGGAAAATATACCAAAACCTGAATAATAGAGATTTTTTACCGTGGGATGGCAAAACCACAGTTATTGTTTACTGGGGTATACCACACTTTTTTAAATAGAGATATTTGCGGCTGAACAGTGAGCGACACACTCAAACTGCTTTTTTTTTAGATACCAAAGGCCCAAAACTGGATAGTACAGCGATTTGACCCGTGGAACTGCAAAACCACACTGGGATGTCGGGCCTACACAAGACTATTTTCAACAGATATATTTTTGTGTCACAACAGTCAGGAGACACTACTCTTTTTCTTTACGGAAAATGTACCAAAACCTGAATAATAGAGATTTTTTACCGTGGGATGGCAAAACCACAGTTATTGTTTACTGGGGTATACCACACTTTTTTAAATAGAGATATTTGCAGCTGAACAGTGAGCGACACACTCAAACTGCTTTTTTTTTAGATACCAAAGGCCCAAAACTGGATAGTACTGCGATTTGACCCAAGGAACTGCGAAACCACACTGGGATGTCTGGCCTACACAAGACTATTTTCAACAGATATATTTTTGTGTCACATCAGGCAGGAGACACTGCTGTTTTTCTTTACGGAAAAAACTACCAAAAGCTGAATAATAGAGATTTTTTACCATGGGATGGCAAAACCACAGTCATTGTTTACTGGGGTGTACCACACTTTTTTAAATAGAGATATTAGCGGCTGAACAGTGAGCGACACACTCAAACTGCTTTTTTTTTAGATACCAAAGGCCCAAAACTAGATAGTACAGCGATTTGACCTGTGGAACTGTGCAACCACACTGGGATGTCGGGCCTATGCAAGACTATTTTCAACAGATATATTTTTGTGCCACAAAAGTCAGGAGACACTACTGTTTTTTTTTACGGAAAAAACTACCAAAAGCTGAATAATAGAGATTTTTTACCGTGGGGTGGCAAAACCACAGTTATTGTTTACTGGGGTGTACCACACTTTTTTAAATAGAGATATTTGCGGCTGAACAGTGAGCGACACACTCAAACTGCTTTTTTTTTAGATACCAAACGCCCAAAACTTGATAGTACAGCGATTTGACCCGTGGAACTGCGAAACCACACTGGGATGTCGGGCGTCCACAAGACTATTTTCAACAGATATATTTTTGTGTCACAACTGTCAGGAGACACTACTTTTTTTTCTTTACGGAAAATATATCAAAACCTGAATAATAGAGATTTTTTACCGTGGGATGGCAAAACCACAGTTACTGTTTACTGGGGTATACCACACTTTTTTAAATAGAGATATTTGCTGCTGAACAGTGAGCGACACACTCAAACTGCTTTTTTTTAGATACCAAAAGTCCAAAACTGGATAGTACAGCGATTTGACCCGTGGAACTGCGAAACCACACTGGGATGTCGGGCCGACACAAGACTATTTTTAACAGATATATTTTTGTGTCACAACAGTCAGGAGACACTACTGTTTTTCTTTACGGAAAAAACTACCAAAAGCTGAATAATAGAGATTTTTTACCGTGGGATGGCAAAACCACAGTTATTGTTTACTGGGGTATACCACACTTTTTTAAATAGAGATATTTGCGGCTGAACAGTGAGCGACACACTCAAACCGCTTTTTTTTTAGATACCAAAGGCCCAAAACTGGAAAGTACAGCGATTTGACCCGTGGAACTGCGAAAACACACTGGGATGTCGGGCCTACACAAGACTATTTTCAACAGATATATTTTTGTGTCACAACAGTCAGGAGACACTATTGTTTTTCTTTACGGAAAATATACCAAAACCTGAATAATAGAGATTTTTTACCGTGGGATGGCAAAACCACAGTTATTGTTTACTGGGGTATACCACACTTTTTTAAATAGAGATATTTGCAGCTGAACAGTGAGCGACACACTCAAACTGCTTTTTTTTTTAGATACCAAAGGCCCAAAACTGGATAGTACTGCGATTTGACCCAAGGAACTGCGAAACCACATTGGATGTCTGGCCTACACAAGACTATTTTCAACAGATATATTTTTATGTCACAACAGGCAGGAGACACTACTGTTTTTCTTTATGGAAAAAACTACCAAAAGCTGAATAATAGAGATTTTTTACCATGGGACGGCAAAACCACAGTTATTGTTCACTGGGGTATACCACACTTTTTTAAATAGAGATATTAGTGGCTGAACAGTGAGCGACACACTCAAACTGCATTTTTTTTAGATACCAAAGGCCCAAAACTGGATAGTACAGCGATTTGACCCGTGGAACTGCAAAACCACACTGGGATGTCGGGCCTACACAAGAATATTTTCATCAGATATATTTTTGTGTCACAACAGCCAGGAGACACTACTGTTTTTCTTTTCGGAAAATTTACCAAAACCTGAATAATAGAGATTTTTTACCGTTGGATGGCAAAACCACAGTTATTGTTTACTGAGGTATACCACAATTTTTTAAATAGAGATATTAGCGGCTGATTTGACCCAAGAATCAGCGAAACCACACTGGGATGTCGGGCCTACACATGACTATTTTCAACAGATATATTTTTGTGTCACAACAGGCAGGAGACACTACTGTTTTTCTTTACGGAAAAAACTACCAAAAGCTGAATAATAGAGATTTTTTACCATGGGATGGCAAAACCACAGTTATTGTTTACTGGCGTATACCACACTTTTTTAAATAGAGATATTAGCGGCTGAACAGTGAGCGACACACTCAAACTGCTTTTTTTTTAGATACCAAAGGCCCAAAACTGGATAGTACAGCGATTTGACCTGTGGAACTGTGAAACCACACTGGGATGTCGGGCCTACGCAAGACTATTTTCAACAGATATATTTTTGTGTCACAACAGTCATGAGACACTACTGTTTTTCTTTACGGAAAAATCTACCAAAAGCTGAATAATAGAGATTTTTTACCGTGGGATGGCAAAACCACAGTTATTGTTTACTGGGGTATACCACACATTTTTAAATAGAGATATTTGCTGCTGAACAGTGAGTGACACACTCAAACTGCTTTTTTTTTAGATACCAAAGGCACAAAACTGGATAGTACAGCGATTTGACCCGTGGAACTGCGAAACCACACTGGGATGTCGGGCCTACACAATACTATTTTCAACAGATATATTTTTGTATCACAACAGACAGGAGACACTACTGTTTTTCTTTACGGAAAATATACCAAAACCTGAATAATAGAGATTTTTTACCGTGGGATGGCAAAACCACAGTTATTGTTTACTGGGGTATACCACACTTTTTTAAATAGAGATATTTGTGGCTGAACAGTGAGCGACGCACTCAAACTGCTTTTTTTTTAGATACCAAAGGCCCAAAACTGGATAGTACAGCGATTTGACCTGTGGAACTGCGAAACCACACTGGGATGTCGGGCCTACGCAAGACTATTTTCAACAGATATATTTTTATGTCACAACAGTCAGGAGACACTACTGTTTTTCTTTACAGAAAAAACTACCAAAAGCTGAATAATAGAGATTTTTTACCATGGGATGGCAAAACCACAATTATTGCTTACTGGGGTATACCACACTTTTTTAAATAGAGATATTTGCGGCTGAACAGTGAGCGACACACTCAAACTGCTTTTTTTTTAGATACCAAAGGCCCAAAACTGGATAGTACAGCGATTTGACCCGTGGAACTGCGAAACCACACTGGGATGTTGGCCCTACACAAGACTATTTTCAACAGATATATTTTTGTGTCATAACAGTCAGGAGACACTAGTGTTTTTCTTTACGGAAAATATACCAAAACCTGAATCATAGAGATTTTTTACCGTGGGATGGCAAAACCACAGTTAATGTTTATAGGGGTATACCACACTTTTTTAAATAGAGATATTTGCGGCTGAACAGTGAGCGACACACTCAAACTGCTTTTTTTTTAGATACCAAAGGCCCAAAACTGGATAGTACAGCGATTTGACCCGTGGAACTGCGAAACCATACTGGGATGTCGGGCCTACACAATACTATTTTCAACAGATATATTTTTGTATCACAACAGACAGGAGACACTACTGTTTTTCTTTACGGAAAATATACCAAACCTGAATAATAGAGATTTTTTACCGTGGGATGGCAAAACCACAGTTATTGTTTACTGGGGTATACCACACTTTTTTAAATACAGATATTTGCGGCTGAACAGTGAGCGACACACTCAAACTGCTTTTTTTTTAGATACCAAAGGCCCAAAACTGGATAGTACAGCGATTTGACCTGTGGAACTACGAAACCACACTGGGATGTCGGGCCTACGCAAGACTATTTTCAACAGATATATTTTTATGTCACAACAGTCAGGAGACACTACTGTTTTTCTTTACAGAAAAAACTACCAAAAGCTGAATAATAGAGATTTTTTACCGTGGGATGGCAAAACCACAGTTATTGCTTACTGGGGTATACCACACTTTTTTAAATAGAGATATTTGCGGCTGAACAGTGAGCGACACACTCAAACTGCTTTTTTTTTAGATACCAAAGGCCCAAAACTGGATAGTACAGCGATTTGACCTGTGGAACTGCGAAAACACACTGGGATGTCGGGCCTACGCAAGACTATTTTCAACAGATATATTTTTGTGTCACAACAGTCAGGAGACACTACTGTTTTTCTTTACGGAAAAAACTACCAAAAGCTAAATAATAGAGATTTTTTACTGTGGGATGGCAAAACCACAGTTATTGCTTACTGGGGTATACCACACATTTTTAAATAGAGATATTTGCGGCTGAACAGTGAACGACACACTCAAACTGCTTTTTTTTTAGATACCAAAGGCCCAAAACTGGATAGTACAGCGATTTGACCCGTAGAACTGAAAAACCACACTGGGATGTCGGGCCTACACAAGACTATTTTCAACAGATATATTTTTGTGTCACAACAGTCAGGAGACACTACTGTTTTTCTTTACGGAAAATATACCAAAACCTGAATAATAGAGATTTTTTACCGTGGGATGGCAAAACCACAGTTATTGTTTACTGGGGTATACCACACTTTTTTAAATAGAGATATTTGCGGCTGAACAGTGAGCGACACACTCAAACTGCTTTTTTTTTAGATACCAAAGGCCCAAAACTGGATAGTACAGCGATTTGACCCGTGGAACTGCAAAACCACACTGGGATGTCGGGCCTACACAAGACTATTTTCAACAGATATATTTTTGTGTCACAACAGTCAGGAGACACTACTGTTTTTCTTTACGGAAAATATACCAAAACCTGAATAATAGAGATTTTTTACCGTGGGATGGCAAAACCACAGTTATTGTTTACTGGGGTATACCACACTTTTTTAAATAGAGATATTTGCGGCTGAACAGTGAGCGACACACTCAAACTGCGATTTTTTTAGATACCAAAGGCCCAAAACTGGATAGTACAGCGATTTGACCCGTGGAACTGCGAAACCACACTGGGATCTCGGGCATGCACAAGACTATTTTCAACAGATATATTTTTGTGTCACAACAGTCAGGAGACACTACTATTTTTCTTTACGGAAAATATACCAAAACCTGAATAATAGAGATTTTTTATCGTGGGATGGCAAAACCACAGTTATTGTTTACTGGGGTATACCACACTTTTTTAAATAGAGATATTTGCGGCTGAACAGTGAGCGACACACTCAAACTGCTTTTTTTTTAGATACCAAAGGCCCAAAACTGGATAGTACAGCGATTTGACCCGTGGTACTGCGAAACCACACTGGGATGTCGGGCCTACACAAGACTATTTTCAACAGATATATTTTTGTGTCCAACAGTCAGGAGACACTACTGTTTTTCTTTACGGAAAAAACTACCAAAATCTGAATAATAGAGATTTTTTACTGTGGGATGGCAAAACCACAGTTATTGTTTACTGGGGTATACCACACTTTTTTAAATAGAGATATTTGTGGCTGAACAGTGAGCGACACACTCAAACTGCTTTTTTTTTAGATACCAAACGCCCAAAACTGGTATCTACAGCGATTTGACAAGTGGAACTGCGAAACCACACTGGGATGTCGGGCCTACACAAGACTATTTTCAACAGATATATTTTTGTGTCCAACAGTCAGGAGACACTACTGTTTTTCTTTACGGAAAATATACCAAAACCTGAATAATAGAGATTTTTTATCGTGGGATGGCAAAACCACAGTTATTGTTTACTGGGGTATACCACACTTTTTTAAATAGAGATATTTGCGGCTGAACAGTGAGCGACACACTCAAACTGCTTTTTTTTTACATACCAAAGGCCCAAAACTGGATAGTACAGCGATTTGACCCGTGGTACTGCGAAACCACACTGGGATGTCGGGCCTACACAAGACTATTTTCAACAGATATATTTTTGTGTCCAACAGTCAGGAGACACTACTGTTTTTCTTTACGGAAAAAACTACCAAAATCTGAATAATAGAGATTTTTTACTGTGGGATGGCAAAACCACAGTTATTGTTTACTGGGGTATACCACACTTTTTTAAATAGAGATATTTGTGGCTGAACAGTGAGCGACACACTCAAACTGCTTTTTTTTTAGATACCAAACGCCCAAAACTGGTATCTACAGCGATTTGACAAGTGGAACTGCGAAACCACACTGGGATGTCGGGCCTACACAAGACTATTTTCAACAGATATATTTTTGTGTCCAACAGTCAGGAGACACTACTGTTTTTCTTTATGGAAAGAACTACCAGAAGCTGAATAATAGAGATTTTTTACCGTGGGATGGCAAAACCACAGTTATTGTTTACTGGGGTATACCACACTTTTTTAAATAGAGATATTTGCGGCTGAACAGTGAGCGACACACTCAAACTGCTTTTTTTTTAGATACCAAAGGCCCAATACTGGATAGTACAGCGATTTGACCAATGGAACTGCGAAACCACACTGGGATGTCGGGCCTACACAAGACCATTTTCAACAGATATATTTTTGTGTCACAACAGTCAGGAGACACTACTGTTATTCTTTACGGAAAATATACCAAAACCTGAATAATAGAGATTTTTTACCGTGGGATGGCAAAACCACAGTTATTGTTTACTGGGGTATACCACACTTTTTTAAATAGAGATATTTGCGGCTGAACAGTGAGCGACACACTCAAACTGCTGTTTTTTTAGATACCAAAGGCCCAAAACTGGATAGTACAGCGATTTGACCCGTGGAACTGCAAAACCACACTGGGATGTCGGGCCTACACAAGACTATTTTCAACAGATATATTTTTGTGTCACAACAGTCAGGAGACACTACTGTTTTTCTTTACGGAAAATATACCAAAACCTGAATAATAGAGATTTTTTACCGTGGGATGGCAAAACCACAGTTATTGTTTACTGGGGTATACCACACTTTTTTAAATAGAGATATTTGCGGCTGAACAGTGAGCGACACACTCAAACTGCGTTTTTTTTTAGATACCAAAGGCCCAAAACTGGATAGTACAGCGATTTGACCCGTGGAACTGCGAAACCACACTGGGATGTCGGGCCTACACAAGACTATTTTCAACAGATATATTTTTGTGTCACAACAGTCAGGAGACACTACTGTTTTTCTTTACGGAAAAAAATACCAAAGCTGAATAATAGAGATTTTTTACCGTGGGATGGCAAAACCACAGTTATTGTTTACTGTTGTATACCACACTTTTTTAAATAGAGATAATTGCGGCTGAACAGTGAGCGACACACTCAAACTGCTTTTTTTTTAGATACCAAAGGCCCAAAACTGGATAGTACAGCGATTTGACCCATGGAACTGCGAAACCACACTGGGATGTCGGGCCTACACAAGACTATTTTCAACAGATATATTTTTGTGACACAACAGTCAGGAGACACTACTGTTTTTCTTTACGGAAAAAACTACCAAAAGCTGAATAATAGAGATTTTTTACTGTGGGATGGCAAAACCACAGTTATTGTTTACTGGGGTATACCACACTTTTTAAGTAGAGATATTTGCGGCTGAACAGTGAGCGACACACTCAAACTGCTTTTTTTTTAGATACCAAAGGCCCAAAACTGGATAGTACAGCGATTTGACCCGTGGTACTGCGAAACCACACTGGGATGTCGGGCCTACACAAGACTATTTTCAACAGATATATTTTTGTGTCCAACAGTCAGGAGACACTACTGTTTTTCTTTACGGAAAAAACTACCAAAATCTGAATAATAGAGATTTTTTACTGTGGGATGGCAAAACCACAGTTATTGTTTACTGGGGTATACCACACTTTTTTAAATAGAGATATTTGTGGCTGAACAGTGAGCGACACACTCAAACTGCTTTTTTTTTAGATACCAAACGCCCAAAACTGGTATCTACAGCGATTTGACAAGTGGAACTGCGAAACCACACTGGGATGTCGGGCCTACACAAGACTATTTTCAACAGATATATTTTTGTGTCCAACAGTCAGGAGACACTACTGTTTTTCTTTATGGAAAGAACTACCAGAAGCTGAATAATAGAGATTTTTTACCGTGGGATGGCAAAACCACAGTTATTGTTTACTGGTGTATACCACACTTTTTTAAATAGAGATATTTGCAGCTGAACAGTGAGCGACACACTCAAACTGCTTTTTTTTTAGATACCAAAGGCCCAAAACTGGATAGTACAGCGATTTGACCCATGGAACTGCGAAACCACACTGGGATGTCGGGCCTACACAAGACCATTTTCAACAGATATATTTTTGTGTCACAACAGTCAGGAGACACTACTGTTTTTCTTTACGGAAAAAACTACCAAAAACTGAATAATAGAGATTTTTTACCTTGGGATGGCAAAACCACAGTTATTGTTTACTGGGGTATACCACACTTTTTTAAATAGAGATATTTGCGGCTGAACAGTGAGCGACACACTCAAACTGCTTTTTTTGTTAGATACCAAAGGCCCAAAACTGGATAGTACAGCGATTTGACCCATGGAACTGCGAAACCACACTGGGATGTCGGGCCTACACAAGACTATTTTCAACAGATATATTTTTGTTTCACAACAGTCAGGAGACACTACTGTTTTTCTTTACGGAAAATATACCAAAACCTGAATAATAGAGATTTTTTACCGTGGGATGGCAAAACCACAGTTATTGTTTACTGGGGTATACCAGACTTTTTTAAATATATTGATTTGCGGCTGAACAGTGAGCGACACACTCAAACTGTTTTTTTTTTAGATACAAATGGCCCAAAATGGATAATACAGAGGTTTGAACCGTGGAAGTGCAAAACAACACTTCGTTTCTCTAGCCTACACCAGACTATTTTCAACAGTTATATTTGTGTCTGAAAAATCAGAGACACACTTTTTTTTTGGGGGGGGGGGGGACACCAAAAGGTTAATAAAATGGGTATTTGTACAGTGTGAAGGAGGAAAAAAAAAGGAGGATTTAGATGAAAAAAAAAGGATTTTTCGTGGCCCCCGACTCCTGGTGCTAAGTCCAGCAATTTCAGCAACAGGAGCACACAGGACTGTAATGCAACGTTTGCTGGTATAACCACTGTGTCTCCTATACAGCTTGCCTGCCTGGTATCTGGGATGGATATTAGTCCTGAAAAGGACTGTTTGTTTGTTCTGGCAGCCTTTACAGACCCTACACTAACTATTTCACAGTTTCTATCTCTACTAAATCAGCAGCGCTGTCCCTACACTGTCTGATCCGGAGCGACTGTGTCCAAGATGGCGGCGCCCGGTTTTAAATACTCGAGGTGACGCTGTGCGGCCAGCCAATCACTGTAATGCCCATAACCAACATGGCTGCAGCATTACAGTGACTGGCTGGCAATCCCTGAATGTTCATTGGCTCTGTAAAGAGCGCCAAACATGCAGAGCGGAGACCCGAGCTCCCGCCCGAGTAACCCGGAAATGCTCGGTGCTCGCCGAACATCCCAAGTTGCGTGATGCTCGGGCGAGTACCGAGCAGTGTCGAGCATGTTCGCTCAACACTACTAATTACCAAAAACAATGTAGGTGAATTGTCCACATGTACTCACAGAAAACCAACAGCGACAAACTCCCTGTTACAGTGGGACAGTAGTCACCCCAAACATCTAATAATGGGTATACCCAAAGGGTAGTACCTGAGACTGAGGAGAAATTGCACCGACTCCACTGCTTTTGAACTTCAAGCCAGGGATCTGAGAGAGAGGTTCAAGATTAGGGGCTATCCTGACTACATCTTGAGGAAAGCCTATCATCATGCTAGAGGTCAGACACAATCGAGCCTGCTTGCACCCTCGAGGAGACCCACCACCACTGAATCTTTTAGGTTCATTACCACCTTTGATAATGGAGCCCAACAGGTCAGGGAAATTTTTAACAAACATTGGGGCATCCTAAAAATGGACTCTGATATTGGGACTTTACTGCCAGACAGTCCCTTAATAACATATAGAAAAGGAAGATCCCTCAGCGATCGACTTGTCCAAAGCCACTTTCAAATTTCTAGAACCGCTAAATCCCTTGAAAACCATAAGAGGTGTTACAAATGCCACAATTGTGTATCCCGCCGATATGTCCAGACAGGCTCGAGCTTTATGGGCAACGTCACCAAGAAAAATTATGATCTAAGATCCTTTATTAATTGTCGAACCCAGGGTGTGATTTACAAAGCGACATGTGCTTGTGTCCTTGAATAAGTGGGTAAGACCATCCGGGAGTTTAGACGCCGTATAGGTGAACATGTTGGAGATGTTGAACATCAAAGAGACACTCCACTTGCTAGACATATGAACTTGCACTATAATGAAAACATGAAATTGATTAATTTCATGGGAATTGATCACATTCCTAAACCCCAGAGAGGTGTAAATTGGGACAGATTGATAATGCAGGCCGAGAGTATGTGGATTTTCAATCTCAATACAGTGGCATCATTAGGATTAAATGAGCAATGTACTTATAATTGCTTTATTTAAAGAATTACAGCCTTTTGGTTTCCCTTCACATTGTAATTTTATGCCTTTACTTCTTTAGCTTGATCAATTTAATACTGGCTGATGTCGCGCAATTATGTCTCTGTTTTGGACTCTGTACCGCCAGAGGTAATCCTATTACTCTGTACCTATATGACTTCTAGTACCAACGTTCAACATATCCTCTTTTATACATTGCCAATATAGTGTGAACTCCTTAATCATTTTGGTGTGGACACTATAATAATACACTGTTTTATGTGGCCCTTCTACCCTGCATATACAGGAGGGATTAACCTGGTTATGCTATCCATTGCATAAATGAGCCATGTGTTGATACATGTGCGGTCTCTGCCCCTTCCACGCACGCTTAATGGGGTAAGTTATGGATTTGCATGTTATTCGACGCCGGTGTGAATTGGGACATTATGTGAATGGTCCCATGCCTTTGTCTTGATATGGAACCGAGTGATGTTTTTTTGAGCTCCTCTGGCTATGACACTGTAAATGGTGCTGTGACTGCCTGACCAGCGATGAGGCCGCTTAGGGTAACACCTTCAGAGATATCGTCACCGGAAGTGACGTCCGGTGCGTTCCACAGGAAAAGCATGCGTCTCATACGCTGCTGCGTTCACTCCACTGGATATGACATCACCGGAAGTGGTCTGCGTTCCACTGGGTGAGCGTACGTTCCACACATTTACACATGCCACTATCCGGCGTGTCATTTACTCTTATACATCAAACTGATGGGTTTGACATTATTGGCAATTATAAGTGTACCTACATTCATCTGACTACTTGAATATTAGCATCATATAGAAACTCCTCCTCTGTGCCATAGCACTGCTTCACCTGAGATTAGTGAAGACAGTTATGCTTTATCATGTTGAGATAGCTTAGCCTTCATGGTGCTACACAGTAAGGTCCCCTGATGACTCAGAAAGGAAGAAACGCGTCGGGAATACAGGGCAAGCACAGGGCTACTAGAGCAGTCTAGATGTGGACTGTCCTTGTTAGGCCAGGAGTAAAGAGGCACAGGGATAGTGCAGTCCATGTAGGGTATTAATAGAGGCAGAAAAATACGCCTCCCCTGGACCATTGCCTTTTCACCTGGTTCCCCTTCAAGAAACATCTCGTCCTTTCTTTCTCTACTGTGATGTGTACTACTCCACATATTGGGTGAAGATGTTCCATTACTTTTTTTCAATTTTCTAAATGTTATTCTATATGGATGATAAACTTTTTCTATTGTTGATGTCATTATCGTAATCCTTCCTTATCTATGTTGAATGCATATGAGAAATGTTTTTTCAATCATTCTAAGACGTTTATCCTGTGTTAATAGCAGGATCATCATATTGATACTAGTTGATCACTTGAGAAATGTCTAATTTTGTCCACTTACTTGTTGGACGTTCCACAGAGACTCTGTGTTATTTAGGCATTAATAATTGATCCTTTCTGATCAGGATCTGGTATGCCACTTAGGTGACGTACTATACTCTCTTACTTTGTTGTTACTCTGACGTAGGGAGTATGTGCACTTTGTCTCCACCATAATTGTCTTACACTAAACATTTTAAACTTATCTATTAAAAGTTATATTTTATAGTTAATGCCCTTGCTTAATCTCCAGATAACGTGTTTGGTCATTTTTTGCGATCTCCAAAAAGGCCCAGGCTAGGAAACCTTTGCCACCCCTAGGAACTGCAGACCTGCGACCACTGCTGGCCACAGCCACAATTGTGACTGAAGATGCAGTGCTTGTCGTGGTTGCATAATTCATGTCTGTGTGGGAGGTCGCATTGTTACCTTCTCATCTTCTTCCTCCTCCATCTTCTCTTGTGCGTGCCTCTGGGTTCACACCAAGTGGAATCTACAACCTCATCGTCATCCTCTCTCTTCTCCCACTTCTAAGAGTCACCCTCCTTCTCTTATGAATAACAGTCTGCCACTCCTCTGACTTCTCCCCACCACCTCCCCTCATCAAACACATCCCCTCATCATACAGCACCACTATCTTAGCCAAAGTCCTAAAAAAAATTAGTGGAAATGGTTGGAAGACCATTTCTGGTGACTACCTCTTGAAGCTCATCAAGAGAATGCCAAGAGTGTGCAATGCAGTCATCAAAGCAAAAGGTGGCTACTTTGAAGAACCTAGAATATAAGACATATTTTCAGTTGTTTCACACTTTTTTGTTAAGTATATAATTCCACATGTGTTAATTCATAGTTTTGATTCCTTCAGTGTGAATGTACAATTTTCAAAGTCATGAAAATACAGAAAAATCTTTAAATGAGAAGGTGTGTCCAAACTTTTGGTCTGTACTGTATTTCTGCACATGATGCTCATACATTATACTGATTAATTAAAAATGTTCTAAAAACTTTTCCATGTTTTCATCATATGCATGTCATCATTAACATGAATATCAATCTTGATTTTCATCATGTCTTGACTTTACATTCTTGGTGCTGTAATTTAAATGATGAGGAGAGTATATAAATATGTAAAGTCGTGTCCAAAGGTTTTGAGACTGACACATATTTTGATTTTCACAAAATTTGATACTTCATTGTTTTTAGGTCTTTTAGTCAGCTGTTTCTCTCCTAACTCACATACAATTATAACTATTTTATAAGTTTTTAAAATTGTATTGACAAATTGTTTTATTCCATTTGATTGAAAAGGATAAAATTATCCATGATAGGAGGAGATAAAGTTACTCTGACGCATTTCTGGCATTGCTGCCCTTAGACATATAGCGTATAGCAATGCATCACGGGATATCCTATTTAAAAGAAACAACCTCCAATTACAGAGATCATGATTCATGACATATATAAGGAAAAAATATATATACCATATTTTTCGGACCATAAGACTCACTTTTTCCCCCCAAATTTCAAGGTGGCAGCAGAAAAGGAGGAGGAGGCGAGATGCTGCGGGTGTCTGGCTGGGGGCAAGCGCGGATTGGACTGGATTCGGGCAGTGTCTGGCTGCGGGCCGAGCGGTGAGCGGTGCAAGTTTACGGTGTGCGCGGCCTCTCCCTGAAGCTGTGATCCACAGGAAAATGCCCGCCCGAGCCAGCGCATGTGCTGGCTTGTAGCTCGGGTGGCCATTTTCCTGTAGACCACAGCTTCAGGACGATGGCTGCACACACCGGAAATCTGGGCCACTCACCACCCCGGCCCCCAGCCAGACACCTGCAACCCCAAGCCAGACACCCGCGGCCCCAAGCCAGACACTCGCAGCACCCAGCCAGACACCCGCAGCCTCTCTCCTCCCCCTCCTTTGCTGCTGCCGCAGCCGCCACCACCGCCACCACCGGTCCCGGTCCCCAGGCAGGCCTCGGTGGCACGCAGCCAGACCCTGGTCCCGTCCCCCAGGCAGGCAAGCCCCTATTGCCAAACACTGGCCCTGGCCCTCAGCCAGGAGCAGGGCCCGGCCCCCAGCCATACACTGGGCTTCAGCCAGTCCCCAGCCCCCAGCCAGGTACCAGCCCCCAGAAATGAATCGGGCCCCAGCCATCTTTTCTGCTGCAGCTGTCAGGTTCCTGAGGGAGGGAACGGAGGGCCCTGCAATCCTGCTTCACTGCAACTTCCAGCTGCTGGAGCACCGGATTCCTGAAGTACCCTGCCTCCTGTGACCCTCACTCCACCCCCCCTAGGTACATAAAATGTTATAGATTCATTATAACATCACCAATTTTAATGAAAAAAGCTTGTTAGTGATGCACATTGCATCACTGACAACACAATGGGGGCAGTGTAGATAGTAGATACGACATGACAGGTTCCCTATAAAAAACCTTTAATTGACAGTCGTGATTTAGGGGATTGTTCTTGTGATACATACTGGGAGAAAGCATATTGCCAAGGGAATGTCCTCTTTTTGCTAAAAATTTACGTCTTTTAGAAAGGATCTGGTTAAAGATTTGATCCTGACATAAAACTTGGATGTATTTTCAGATGATTCCTTTAATATTATTAATTTAGAGACTGTATGGTGTACTGAAAACTACCATCTCCTTATTGCAAAGCTTTTTGCGTTTTAAATTGGTATGTCTCCTCTTAGTGTGTTCATGATTGTCATTACTGTCATTTTCACATTTATTTGAAGGATATAGCAAGTTGTTTCCAGTGATTTTGTTTGTTCTATCCAAGGAATTATTAACAGTTTGTGCCTTATATACTCTAGTTTTTAAACTATTACTATTTCATTCATTCTGAAAAGTGTTCTCTGAGCAAATCCTCCTAGCTCTGGTAAACTCCCAATACGAAATAGCATTAACAACATGAAGTGTAGAATTACCACTTACTGCTTTGCAGTTAACAGAACGATAGATATTAGCAGAGTTGCCATTATCTTCCAGCCTTAAAATCAAGGATGTAATTTTTTTAACTGAGGATAGAAAAGTTGAATTTAAAGTTTAAACCATTAGAATTAAGATAATTAAAGATTTTGTAAATGTTGACATTGTCCCAACCATATAATTAGGACATCGTCCGAAAAGCATCCATACCATACAATGCTATTGTGAAAAGGGTTAGATTCAGAAAAAATATAGCTTTCTTCCCTTGATTCAAAAAGTATAGCTAAAGAAGGGGAGAAATAGAACCCCGTCGGAGCTCCTTTTTGAAAAATGTATTCACAGTTAAAGAGAAAAAAATTGTGCTTTAATTATCAATAGCCATAACGAACATTTCTTTAATTCTCTCTTCATATGAACTATACTTATTGAGATGGTAGGTGATCGATTGCAAAGCTAAATAGAGAGCTATACAAGAATATAAATTGACAATGTCGCATGTGAGAAATGAGTGTTGATCAGAACATGCAACATTATCAACCATTTTCAGAACATAGGAGCTGTCTTTAAGAAATCCTGGAATTCACATTACTATTGTCTGTAGATGATGATGCACCCAAATACTTGACCCTATGCCAGATATAATAGGATGGAGAGGGAGTGGAAATATTGATTTATGTGTTTTGGGAAGACCATGAAATATCAGAATACTAGGGGAGTCTTTCAGAATACATTTTTTAGCTTTATTATCAAAAACACCCATTTGCTGTTCTTTAGGACTAACTGCGAAAGCTTATTTTTGCAAGCATCAGAGGGATTAGTAGGGATATGTCTATATGTGTCAATATCATTTAGTCTACTGTAAGCCTGTTTTTAATGTAGTGCTCTGTCTATACAACCTTCCTTATCTGATTTTTTTATGATTACATTTTTAATATTTTGCAGTTTTTGAATTGCTTTTAACTCAATAGCAGAAAGATTTTTCCATTTAATATATGTTGCAGCAACATCCACTGATAGGCTTTTCAAATCTTTTTCAACCAAAGACTGGAATGGATCTAGAGCTGAGATACGAGACTCAATGGGGTAGTTAGAGGGATTGGAAAAGCTATACTTAGCTTGCGAGATGTCAACCAACTCTGGATCATTACTTTCACAAAAAAAAGATCCTCCAATATTATTAACGCATTTTGTTCCTGAAACAATAGTTTCGAAAAAATATTGTCTTTCTTAGGCGAGACATTTGGGGCATTAGAGGAAGAAACATTTGAATTAAAAAATATATCTCTACCATGAGGGCTCTTGCAAATCTGTTGAGATCCAATAGAGTTCCTTTTTTCCCTATTTTTCATTTTTTCTTCGCCACAAATATTTACAGTGTTGGCCTTTATTTTTCCTGACTTCTTCAATTTACCCTGACATATTTACCTCAGATTTTAGGCCAAAATTGCACTGATGACAACTCATTCTTGTCTAATAAATTATTGGAATTTATTACAATTTTTGTGTTTTTGTTTTTTTACAAATTTTTTGAGAATTGACCATAAGTTCTCAATGGGATTGAGATCTGGGGAGTTTCTTGGCCATAGACCCAAAATTTCAATACATTTTTTTTTTTTACTACTTAGCTATCATTTTGACCTTGTGACATGATGCTCCTTCATGCTAGTAAAAGCACTGGTCATCACCAAATTGTTCTTGGATCATTGGGATAAGTTTCTCTTGGAGAATGTTAAGATACCTTTCTTTATTCATGGCTGTATTCTTTGGGAAAATCATGAAAGAGCTCACTCCTTTGGATGAAAATCAATCTAAAACATGAATGGTTTGAGAATGCTTTACTGTTGCATGCTGTAGGAAGAGAAGGGGTTAAACTTACACTGCTGAATGAACGTATGGAGTCAGAGAACTTGATGAAGTAGGAATGTAGTTTATTGTCAATGTGTTTCAGAGTGACACCAAAACTTCTTCTTCAGAGCAAACCACAGATCACACGTTGAGGACACAAGTTTAAATAGACATAGTATATGAAACTTTATGCAAAATACCAGATCCATGGGGTGCAATATAGCACGCCATTTGTCGGAATGAATGAAGTTTGTTACAGAAAAAGATAGGTTAATCAAACCAGTCTGTCACTAGTTTCTCAAAAAGTAATAAATCATCAGAAATAAGGAATAAATATTTATAAAATGTGTTAGTGTAAGCATTAAAAAAAATATATACATATATATATACCATGAAAAAGTGAAAAAAATATATGAAAGGGAATTGAAGCGTGTTAATCTTTTGATCATGGTGTGGGGGTGTGAGACTGGTGAGCCATCATGAAGGAATATTGTATGGAATTAATCCTTTAGCTACATGGAGGATCTGATAGGTAAAAGGATAGTGATGCGTGAAATAAATGTGTTACAAATATTGAGATATATGACTAGTGAAAGGAGTTTGAAAAAGTAATAGAGGTGAAAATAAAAAGGTAAAAGAATGTAAATCAAAACTAATGAAATCATAAAAAATGTAAAAAATTGTATACGTGTGCTAAAGAACTATACAGAAAAAAAAGAAACAGGCAAAAAAAAGAGCATAAGAAATTTGTCTTCTTCAGCTATAGCATGGGGACCAGATTAGCATAAAATATTTTTAATCCTTGCACAAACACTAACACATTTTAAATATGGTAATTCTTTATTTCTGAAGATTTATTACTTTTTGCGAAACCAGTGATTACAGACAGGTTTGATTAACTCATTTTTTTCTATAAAAAACTTTATTCGTTTTGACAAATGACATGTCATATGATACCCCAGGGATTCCGTATTTCGCGCCCAGTTTCAAATACCATGTCTATTTAAAATTACAAGTGTTTTCCACTTGTTATCTTTGGTTTGTCCTGAAGTAGTTTTGGTGTCACTTCAAATCATGTTGACAATAAACTACATTCCTACTTAATCAAGTTCCCTGGCTTCATGGGTCCATTTGGCAGCGCAGGTTTAACCCCTTTTCTCTTCCTACAGCATTAATGTCTCCTTGTGGGTCTGCGGCAGCCGTTTTTTTTAAATGTCATCTGTAGTTGTGGGCACACAACCCTAGCCAGGTGAGCAATATATCATTTATCATCGCAACTGTTATCCCGGATAAGTCCCTATTGCCCTTTTTGTCCAGTTTTATACTGCTAATGCTTTACTGCTGGCATGGCACAGGACTCATGGTAGCGCTCACCTTTTCTTCTACAGATAATCATTGCTCCAGATGTTCCAAACTGTCTGATAGGGGCTTCATGAGAGAAAATAACTTTACCCCAATCCTCTGTAGTCCAACTCCTATACTTCCTGCAAACGAATTTTCTCTGATATTTTTTTCTGGCCATTCCTTGCATAGTTTTAAGCCACCTACACAGCCGCTTCTGTTTCAGCTAATGATGATCATTATAACATATTTGATATAATGGTTTACTCATACACCTGATTATAATCTTTAAACAAAAAGCTGACTGTGCAACTACATCGAGAAGAAAAATAGATGTTGATTTGAAGGCAAAGACTGGTAGCGTCAAACATTGTTTTGATTTAAATGTGCCTTTTGTTCATTTACTTGCATTTTGTTAATTACTATATACCATGTGCACAATTATTAGGCAATTTGCATTTTTGGTGATTAATTTATATTCATTTATATTAATTATCAATCTAAAAGGTCAACAAACCTGAAACTTGAAAATTTAACAAAGTAAAAGTAAGGTTTTAACTTTTGTGGGAGAATATCTGTGTGTGTACAATTATTGGCCAAGTATTAGTTTGCAGAATTATTATGCAGCTAAAGGAAAATTGTAAATGTTCACAACTCACTTGTTTATTTTCATCTGTTAAAGTGAGAATAATAACCAAACAAATGAAAATGTGCAAAATACATTTCTGACATTTCGAAAAATATATCAGTGACCAATATAGCCACACTTCTTTTCAATTACATTCATAAACCTTAAATCCATTGAGTCTGTCAGTTTCTTAGTCTGTTGACGAAGCACTTTTTGGGCAGCACCAACCACAGTATCCCAGACACTGTTCAGAGAAGTGTACTATTTTCCTTTAGAATAAATCAGCCATGTAACAAGGGCCCACAAGTTCTCAATATGATTTAAAGTGGGTACGGAAAGTATTCAGACCCCTTTAAATTTTTCACTCTTTGTTTCATTGCAGCCATTTGGTAAATTCTAAAAAGTTCATTTTTTTTTCTCATTAAAGTACACTCTGCACCCCATCTTGACTGGAAAAAAAACAGAAATGTAGAAATTTTTGCAAATTTTTAAAAAAAGAAAAAGTGAAATATCACATGGTCATAAGTATTTAGACCGTTTGCTCAGCATTGAGTAGAAGCACCCTTTTGAGCTAGTACAGCCATGAGTCTTCTTGGGAATGATGCAACAAGTGTTTCACACCTGGATTTGGGGATCCTCTGCCATTCTTGCTTGCAGATCCGCTCCAGTTCAGTCTGGTTGGATGGTGAACGATGGTGGACAGCCATTTTCAGGTCTGTCCAGAGATGCTCAATTGGGTTTAGGTCAGGGTCTGGCTGGGCCAGTCAAGAATGGTCACAGAGTTGTTCTGAAGCCACTCTTTTGTTATTTTAGCTATGTGCTTAGGGTCATTGTCTTGTTGGAAGGTGAACCTTCAGCCAAGCCTGAGGCCCAGAGCACTCTGGAAGAGGTTTTCATCCAGGATATCTCTGTACTTGGCCACATTCATGTTTCCTTTAATTGCAACCAGTCATCCTGTTCTTGCAGCTGAAAAACACCCCCATAGCATGATGCTGCCACCACCATGTTTCACTGTTGGGATTGTATTGGGCAGGTGATGAGCCGTGCCTGGTTTTCTCCACACATACTGCTTAGAATTATCACCAAAAAGTTCTATCTTCATCTCATTAGAGAAGAGAATCTTATTTCGCATAGTCTGGGAGTCCTTCATGTGTTTTTGAGCAAACTCTATGCAGGCTTTCATATGTCTTGCACTGAGGAGAGGCTTCCGTCGGGCCTCTCTGCCATGTAGGCTCAACTGGTGAAGGGCTGTAGTGAGAGTTGAATTTTGTGGAATTTTCTCCCATCTCCCTACTGCATCTCTGGAGCTCAGTCACAGTGATCTTAGGGTTCTTTTTTACCTCTCTCACAAAGGCTCTTCTCCCACAATTGATCAGTTTGGCTGGACGGCCAGGTCTAGGAAGACTTCTGGTGGTCCCAAACTTCTTCTATTTAGGGATTATGGAAGCCACTGTGCTCTTAGGAACCTTGAGTAATGCAGAAATTCTTTTATAACTTTGGCCAGATCTGTGCCTTGCCACATTTCTGTTTCTGAGCTCCTTGGGCAGTTCCTTTGAGCTCATGATTCTCATTTGGTCTGACATGCACTGTGAGCGGGGAGGTCTTATATAGACAGGTGTGTGCCTTCCTAAATCAAGTCCTATCAGTTTAATTAAACACAGCTGGACTCCAATGAAGGAATAGAACCATCTCAAGGAGGATCAGAAGGAAATGAACAGCATGTGACTTAAATATGAGTGTCTGAGTAAAGGGTCTGAATACTTATGACCATATGATATTTCACTTTTTCTTTTTTAATAAATTTGCAAAAATTTCCACATTTCTGTTTTTTTTTCAGTCAAGATGGGGTGCCGAGTGTACTTTAATGAGAAAAAAAATATGAACTTTTTAGAATTTACCAAATTGCTGCAATGAAACAAAGAGTGGAAATTTAAAGGGGTCTGAATACTTTCCATACCCACTGTAGGTCAGATCAGTAAGGGAGCCATGTCTTTATATTTCATATTTAACGCCTTTACTGGCTAGCCAAGGGCATAAATACTTCAATGCATGCAATGGAGCATTGCCCTGCATAGAAATCATGGTTTTCATGAAAGATGCAGACTTTTCCACTGCTTGGAAAAAAAGTGTTTTTTACTTAAAAACAGGCAGTAGGTTTGGGATTTATTTTTGAGTCCATCTTAAACCTAAAAGGTCCAAAACTCTCTTATTAAATAATATCATTCCATAGCAGTACCCACCTTCACCTTGCTGGTGTCTGAGTAAAAGTAGAGTTCTGAGCTCGCTACTGATGCAGCCACAAGCACATGCATCTGGTCCATTAAGAGTCACTCTCATTTAATCCATAAAACTTTCATAAAATCTGTCTTCAGAGATTTCTTGGCCCAGTCTTGATGCTTCAACTTATGTGTCTTTTTCAATGGTGGTCAGATTTCAACCTTTCCTACCCTGGCCATATCTCTAAGCACTGAACATCTTGTACTTCTGGGCACTCCAGAGAGATTGCAGTTCTAGTACATAACAAGACTGAGGAAAAATGGGTTCCTGTTCTCTACAAGTTTAATTTTTAATGTGCGTCTTTTTTTCTCAACACATTTTTTGTTACTGTGTTAAATGTTTGCAGGAAAACTTTTGATGGTTCTGGGATCATGCATATATTAGCAATTTTAAGAGTGATGCATCCACTTGTAAGACTTTTAACAATTTTCAGAGTCAGTCTCTAATTTGGCCCATTTTGCTTTAGGAAGACAAGCAGTCTAAAAATTTTGCGCATCATGATAAAGGGTGTTGCTATCCTTAGGCCCCACATAATGTGATATGCTTCAGACCAATTAGTATTCAAGCTTATACAGTTTGGAGTTGGAAATTTTGTGTACAAAAAACTCACTTGCCTAATAATTGTGCACACAATGTATACGGTCACCAAATAGCATTAACCCCTTTCTGACATTGTCAGTAATAGTACGTTCCTGTGCCCTGGGCCTTATGGAGCAGGTACGTACTATTATGACAATATGATAGCACCCTCAGAGAATGTGCGGGCACGATCGCCGCCGGGTGTCAGCTGATTCTGACAGCTGACTCCCAGTACTATGAGCCAGGAGTGATCCCGCAGCGCTCCCTACACATTAACCCCCAAAATGATGTGATCAAAGTCGATCACAGCATTCCGGGAGCAAGGAGAGCAAAAACAGCCCATCTTACCTTGCATTGGAGACCCTATGCTGTCAGCGCGGGGTCCTGATCGTTGCCATGGTGACCCGATGTTGTCATGACAACTTTCAGGTCACCAGGAATCAGGAAGTTAGATAGATCATGCGCAGTGCACAATCTATCTAACTTGTGTCTACTTGGCTGACAGCCTGCATAGCAGGGATGCTGCTATGCAAGTGATCATCCTGCAAAAAATGAAAGTCCCATAGTGGGACAAAGTGTAAAAGTGAAAGAAAGTGAAAAAAAAGTGAAAAAAAAAAAAATCTATATATATATATATATTTATATATATATATACATATATATATATATATATATATATACTGTACCCATAATTAAATATTATGAAAAAAAACAAAAAAAACAATAAAAGTACACATATTTGATATCGCCACATCCGGAATGACTTGAGCTATGAAACTGTTGCACTAGTAAACCCCTTTAGTGAACGCGATAAAAAAAACAAAAACAAAGCAAAAAACAATGCTTTGTCATCATATCGCCAATCAAAAAATGGAATAAAACGAGATCAAATAGACGAATGTAAATAAAAATGGTACCGCTGAAAATGTCATCTTGTCCCTCAAAAAACAAAGTTGCCATACAACTCCATCAGCCGAAAAATAAAACAGTTATAGCTCTCAGAATAGAGTGATGCAAAAAAAATTCTAGTTTTTATTGTGTAAAAGCGCCAAAACATAAAAAAACTATATAAAATGTAGTATCGCTGTAAACGTACTGACCTGAAGAATAATGCTGCTTCATCAATTTTATGGAATTTTATGCGGAATGGCATAAAAAAAAAATTAAATTTTGTTTTTTCTGCCTCTCAAAAATTGGAATAGAAAGCGATCAAAAAGTGTCATTTGCCCGAAAATGGTACCAAAATGTCAACTTGTCACGCAAAAAACAAGACCTTACATGACTTTGTCGGCTAAAATATGCAAAAATTATAGCTCTGAAAATATGGCGATGCAAAAACTAGTCTTTGCAAAAAGAAAGGGTTTTTTAGTGTGTGACAGCTGTCAATCAACCTTAAAACCCAATATAAATCTGCTATCACTGTAATCGCACTGACCCGAAGAACAAAGTCGTCTAATAGCTTATACCGCACAAGGAACGGCGTAAAAAATAAATAAAATCTATTCTTCGCATGCAGCTGATTTGTTCATCCTGCATCTCAAAGATGGCAGTAAGACTCGGTTCAAATCTATTCTGAGATCTGCACAGAGCGCTTACACCGGGGTTTCTGTGTAAATCTCTGAAATACATTATTCAGTCAAAACCCCCAGCAGAAGATTCCCTGTAATGAGGAAGATGGAGGCATCGTGGACGCCATCTGGCCTGTATTCCCACTGTGTCCATTTTATTAGGCGTGCATAAAAGTGCCATCGGCCACAGTTTTGTGAACCTCTGAAAAAAAGGACACCGCTAAACAGAGGCCAGACGGAGTCCAAAGTAAGTCTGCTGCCTTACTATAATGAATGGATCTCTCAAGATAGGGTTAGGGTTGTGTTAGGGTTAGGGTTAGGGTTAGGATTGTGTTAGGGTTGTGTCAGGGTTACGGTTGTGTTAGGATTAGGGTGTGATAGGGTTAGGGTTGTGATAGGGTTAGGATTAGGCTTAGGGGGTTGTGTTGGGGTTAGGGTTGTGTTTTTTTCAAGAGTCAAGAAAAAAATTATGACGATATGGTGACTAGTGTTGAGCGCAAGTGCTCGCTGCTTGAGTTTGTATCGGGTGCTCAGGTATGCACCGAGTATCGTGGGGTCTATAGTGAATGGATCCCTCGAGATAGGGTTAGGGTTGTGTTAGGGTTGTGTTAGGGTTAGGGGTGTGTTAGGGTTAGGTTTGTGTTAGGGTTGGTTAGTGTTAGGGTTAGTGTTAGGGTTAGGATTGCATTAGGGTTGTGTTAGGGTTAGGGTTCTGTAAGGGTTAGGATTAGGATTAGGGTTAGGGTTGTGTTGGGGTTAGGGTTGTGTTAGGGTTAGGATTACGGTTAGGATTAGGGTTGTGTTAGGGTTAGGGTTGTGACTAGTGTTGAGCCACCCCTGTAGTATTCGAGTTCGGTTCGGTTCCTCGAACACCCGTATGTTCACCGAACTGTTCGTCGAACTGTTCGTCGAACACCTTCAAACACCGTTAAAACCAATGGCAGTCAAGCAAAAACACAAAGAAACACATGGAAAACACCTTCAAAGGTGACCAAAAGCTGACAAACTGCTCAGAAGACACAACTAACACATGGAAAAGTGACAAGTACATATAGTCATGCGAAAAGAAAAGAGGTGGAGGAGTAAAAGAGGGGGAGACACAGATATAGGCATGTCATGCCCTTCTAAAACCAAAAAAGTGCGAAGCCGACACGGCCAGTCCGTTCCTGCCCGTGCGACCTCCGTGTCGCCGGGTTTGTGCCTAAACTGCGGTGGACCCTGACGGCCAGCCCCCCTCTCCCAATACTGGTGCCTGTCCGCTGGTGGGTCGAGCGAGCCCCCCTGCGGTGGAGGCAGGTCTAAGCTTTTTAATTTAAATTGTCTCTCTAATTTGAATGAATACACTTTAAATCCTTTTACAAGGATCTATTGGAGGGCAAGTCTCATGCCAGCAGCCGCGTAATTCCAGCTCCAGTAGCGTCCACTAAAGCTGCTGCAGTTAAAAATCTTTTATAAGGATCGAGCTTGGCAGTCCACCGCAAGGCGTCCTACCGCCAGTCCCTGCCTTGGGGTGCCTCCCCGATGCTCTTCACTGAGTGTCCCAGGGGCCCGAACCATTTCCTTTGAAAAAATTAAGTGTCCAAACTACAGGTGGTGTAGCTTGCTTAACAGCTGGAATAATCCGCTGACTAGCAGACACTGCTACTAGGCACAAAGTATTTCCTGGGCTAGATGCAGCTAAAAATTTGTAATTAGATACTATCGTTGGATGCTGAGAAAGCACTCCGTAGAGTCTCCTGGCACGCCATATATTATTCCCTTAAAAAGCTTGGGGTAGGGGTCTAGGGGACCATTTTATAGATAAAATCACGGCCCTGTATCGCAATGCGTCACCTAGGCTGAAGATAAATGGAACATTTTCATCACCTTTCATAATCACCAATGGGACAAGGCAGGGATGTCCTCTGTCCCCTCTCTTATACATCCTAGTGACGGAGCACTGTTATGTTCTGCTACCAAAGCTAAGGAAAGAGAGGAGATCTGTCCCTACTATAAGACTCAGCTGAATCCCTACGATGTAACAGGGAACCTGATCCTGCGATCAGACCTGATAAAGTCCTAATCTAGTCTGTACGGAGACCTATAGATGTGGGGGGGGAATCCCTACAAGTACTAAGGACTGGGAGGAATATGGGACACCTCCTAACAGAAATAGTAGCAGACAGACGAACAAACAAAATAGATAGAACATAGAGGTCCGTAGACCAAGCAAACTAACAGAGTTAGATACAGAGCACAGGCTAGCTAGAAAGTAGATATACAATGAAGTCCAGCAAAGCCAGAAGGGCGGAGCAGGATTAAATAGGCCAACAAGGTCATGTGACCAGCAAAGGAAAAAAAAACTGAGAGCAAGGTTCTAACAGTACCCCCCCTTCTAAGAGGATCCTCCGGATCCCCTAGGACCAGGCTTATCAGGAAATCTCCTGTGAAACGCTCTGATAAGTCTGGACGCGGAAACATCATCTGACCTCACCCAAGAATTATCCTCGGGTCCGAAACCTTTCCAGGCCACAAGATACTGCAAACTACCTCTATACCGTCTAGAGTCAAGGATGCGAGAAATTTCATATTCCCCGTCCTCCACCACCCGAGGAACAGAGGCAGAGGCGTCACCATCCGACACAACAGCTTTTATTAACAGAGAGACATAAAAGACCGGATTAATTCTCCAGGAGGTAGGAACCTCCAACCTAACAGCAGATTGGTTGACAACCTGAAGCACCTTAAAGGGCCCTACAAACTTGGGACCCAATTTCTTAGAAGGAATCCTCAACCGCAGATTCCTAGAGGACAACCAAACCATGTCACCAACAGCGAACAAAACCTCCTGTCGTTTCCTATCAAAGTAGTCTTTAGATTTTCTGTTGGCCTCCTGAAGATTACCACGCACATCCGTCCAAACTCTTTCCAAATCACCGGAAAAATTCTCCTCCTCAGGCACGGCAGATCCCAACTTGGAGAACGACCCAAACGACGGATGTCTCCCAGAACAACAAAAAAAAGGCGAACAACCAGCAGAAGAAGATGTATGATTGTTCAGAGCAAATTCGGCAAGTGGCAGAAACTCAGACCACCCCTCTTGATTGTCTGCCACAAAACAACGCAAGAACTGCTCAACATCCTGGTTTTTCCTTTCTGTCTGGCCATTAGATTCAGGATGATATCCGGACGAAAACGACAAATGAATTCCCAACCTGTCACAAAAGGCACGCCAAAAACGAGCCACGAACTGAGGACCCCTATCAGAAACAATGTCAGTAGGAACGCCATGAAGTCTGACAATTTCCTTGACAAAGGCCTTAGCGAGAGTTTTAGCGCAGGGCAGTTTGACGAAGGGAACCAAGTGACACATCTTGCTAAAACGGTCCACGACCACCCAGATGACAGTAAAACCCTCAGAGGGGGGAAGGTCAGTTATAAAGTCCATAGCCAAATGTGTCCAAGGAGCACTGGGGACCTCCAAAGGACAAAGCAACCCCGCAGCAGGAGTATGTGAGGACTTAGATCTAGCACATATAGTACATTGGCGCACCCACTTAATGACTTCCTTCTGCCATCCAGGCCACCAAAAACTGCGACCCACCAGTCTCTTGGTCTCAGAGATTCCGGGATGACCTGCCAACCGAGATTCGTGACACTCAACAAACAAATCTCTCCTAAAGGTCCCAGGCACAAACAACCTCCCATGAGGAGTGTTAGATGGGGCATTCTCCTGAGCTTTAAGAATCTCATCTTCCAAAACGGAGTCCAAAGCAGCTATCACAACACCTTCTTGTAAAATGTTTTCCTCTTTCTCAGCACCGACTATGGGAGAAAAACTGCGAGACAAGGCATCCGCCTTAACATTCTTAGTACCAGGGATGTAAGTAACGGAGAAATTAAACCGCGAGAAAAACAGTGCCCACCTAGCCTGACGGGCATTCAGGCGCTTGGCAGCATCAAGATATATCAGATTTTTATGATCCGTAAGAACCTGAACGGGAAATTCCGCACCCTCCAAGAAGTGGCACCAGTGTTCAAATGCGAGTTTAATAGCCAATAATTCCCGATTACCAATATCGTAATTCAATTCAGTCTCCGAAAATTTTTTTGAAAAAAAGGCACAGGGATGTAATCCATCCCCGTTATCCTGAGACAATACTGCGCCAACCCCCACAGAGGAAGCATCAACCTCAACCAAAAACGGCCTAGTAACATCAGGCTGCATAAGGATGGGAGCAGAGGTGAACCTCTCCTTGAGATACACAAAAGCTTCAATGGCCTCAGAAGACCACTGAACCGCATCAGCACCTTTCCTGGTGAGATCAGTCAGAGGTTTGACAATACTAGAAAAATTTTTTTGAATTTTCTATAGTAATTGGCGAAACCCAAAAACCTCTGTATCGATTTCAAACCAATAGGCCTAGGCCATTCCTGCACAGCCTGAACCTTAACCGGATCCATCTCAAAACCTTTGCTGGAGATAATGTAGCCCAAAAAACTAATTCTCTGTACAGCGAACTCACATTTCTCCAGCTTAGCAAAAAGCTAATTGTCCATTAATAACTGTAATACCTCACGCACGCTCCGCCAATGAGACTCCAGATCTGGCGAATAAATCAAAATGTCATCCAAATACACAACCACATTTTTACCGATCAAAGGTCTAAGGATGTCATTAATCAGATTCTGAAAAAATGCAGGAGCATTAGTAAGACCAAAAGGCATAACCAGATTCTCAAAATGACCCACAGGAGTGTTAAAAGCAGTCTTCCATTCATCACCCTCCTTCATGCGCAACAGATTGTATGCCCCCTTAAGGTCAATTTTAGAGAACCACTTGGCCCCCAATAACTGGTTAAACAGATCAGGAATCAATGGCAGTGGGTAAGGATTGCATACCGTAATTTTGTTAATCTCACAAAAATCCAGACAAGGACGTAAACCGCCGTCCTTTTTTTTTACAAAAAAAAATCCAACCGCCACAGGAGACTTAGAGGGCCTAATGTGACCGGCGGCCAAACTTGTCTGTATGTATTCCTCCAAAGCATTCCTCTCAGGAATAGTAAGGTTAAATAAATGACTTTTAGGAAGAGTCGCTCCAGGGACAAATTCAATAGAACAATCATAGTCTCTATGGGGAGGCAAAACCTGCGATTCTTTCTCAGAAAAAACTCTCCAAAAATCCTGAATAGGAACAGGCAATTCTCCCCTATCCAAAGCTGCAATACGCCCGTTACAACACTTGTCATAACATTTATGGCTCCAGGATTTAATTTCACTGGTAGACCAATCCAGTACAGGATTGTGAAATTTTAACCAGGGCAAACCCAATATTACTGGAGAAGGCAAGTTATTCAACACTACCAAATCCAATTTCTCATGGTGAACACCATTAATAGTGAGAGGAAATTCACTGACCTTGAGAGTAATATTCTTCAAAGGAGAGCCATCCACAGAAACCACAGCAATGGGGGATGATAAAGGTTCAGGTTTTAAATTGAGTTTTTCCACGAATCCCCCATCAATTACATTCAGTGTAGACCCGCAATCAACAAACACCCGAAATTCCATTAATTTTTCCTGAGCAATCGTGGAAGCAGCTAAAAATATACCCTTGGAATTTAAACAGGCAATACGGGCGTGACTGACCATTTTTTTTTCTTTCTTCATACGAAGCTCACAGCCTTTAATCAAATGACCAGATTTTCCGCAATAGAAACACAAGCCTTCCGAAAAACGACGGTCTTTTTCTTGAGAGCGAGGTGCCACCGATCCAATCTCCATCGGTTCACCACTGTTAGTACACACATTATCATAACCAGAAACTGACATAGCAGAGGATTTGCTCTCATTAACCCTTGCACGCAGTCTCCTATCCACCCGTATAGCTAATTGCATAGCCTGTTGCAAATCCTCAGGTGTAGGATAAGCAATTAGCAGGTCTTTAACCCTTTCACTGAGCCCAGCAAGAAATAGACTTTTCAGAGCAGAATCGTTCCACCCTGTTTGAGTGGACCAACGACGAAAATGAGTACAATATTTTTCCACATTACCTGATCCTTGTTTTAAACGTCTCAACTCAGTCTCAGCTGATGCGACACGGTCAGGATCATCATATAATAGTCCCAAAGCAGAAAAAAAACTATCCACTGATCTGAAGCATGTATCACTAGGTTGCAAAGAAAAGGCCCACTCCTGAGGCTCTTTGCGCAAAAGTGACATTATGAACCCTACGCGCTGGGATTCATCCCCAGAGGACTTGGGTCTCAAACGAAAATACAATAAGCAAGCATTTTTAAATGAAAAAAATTCTCGATGTTCACCAAAAAATAAATCCGGCAAACATACCTTAGGCTCCAAGAAATATGCTCCAGGACAGTTACTCACGTGCTGACGGAGCTCGGCCACTTCCAGAGAGAGTCCCTGCAGGTGTTTAGCCAAATCCTGAACCGACACCATGATGGAACAAAAAAAATCTTTCCTTAGAGAATTTGCAGGCTGGACTTACTGTTATGTTCTGCTACCAAAGCTAAGGAAAGAGAGGAGATCTGTCCCTACTATAAGACTCAGCTGAATCCCTACGATGTAACAGGGAACCTGATCCTGCGATCAGACCTGATAAAGTCCTAATCTAGTCTGTACGGAGACCTATAGATGTGGGGAGGGAATCCCTACAAGTACTAAGGACTGGGAGGAATATGGGACACCTCCTAACAGAAATAGTAGCAGACAGACGAACAAACAAAATAGATAGAACATAGAGGTCCGTAGACCAAGCAAACTAACAGAGTTAGATACAGAGCACAGGCTAGCTAGAAAGTAGATATACAATGAAGTCCAGCAAAGCCAGAAGGGCGGAGCAGGATTAAATAGGCCAACAAGGTCATGTGACCAGCAAAGGAAAAAAAAACCTAAGAGCAAGGTTCTAACAAGCACCTGCTTTCATCAATTCGCCATAACCCCAATATTAGGTGGATTGAGGTGGGAGGCACCGAGTACAATTGCTCTGCATTTGCTGATGATGTCCTAGTATATATCACTCAATCACATATATCCATCCCTTCTGTTATGGCTGAAATAGATCACTTTGTTACATGGTCAAATTTTAAAATCAATGCAGCGAAGTCTGAGGCCCTCGATGTCTCCCTCCCCAAATCCATACAGGGTTCCATCCAGTCCAACTTTCCCTTTGCCTGGCCCTCACAGGGTATCAAATACTTAGGAATTCCTATTCATAGAGACCTCTCCCGTCTATGTTATCTTAATTCTGGGCCCTTTATTGAACAACTCCATACAGACCACGGTTGCCAAGTTAGAACTGTAAGATTCACTACGTGAACCACTGGTGTTTTGTGGAAAAACACATGTACACTTTCTTCCAAATTATTATGCAAAAAGGGTTTAGGAGTGATAAGGGAAGAATTTTTTTGTTTGTCAGTTAAACTCATTGATGGTGATGTGTGTCAGGGCTCTTTATATCACTGTAAGCAATTGCAGACAACTGTGCTAATTAGTTTGGCAGGTGTGTCCAATGAAAGGCAAAACTACTTAAGAAGGCTGTCCCACATTATTAAGCAACCTACATTTTCTGCCAAAATGGGAAAGTAAAAGGATGTGTCGGCTGCTGAGAAGCAACAAATTGTGGAGTGTTTAGGTCAAGGCATGACTACAATCAACATTGCCAAGACACTTCATCCTGATCATCTTGGCAATCAAGAAGTATGTAGCTGATTCACAGTATACACGTGTGCGTGCTGATAAGGGAAAATTGAGGACTCTTTCCTACAGGCAATAATGTCAGGTTAAAAGAGCAGCGGCAAAAAAGCCTTGTCATAGCAGCAGACAAGTTTTTGAAGCTGCTTGTGCCTCCAACGTCCCCCGAACAACAAGATGCAGAGTCCTTCAGAGTTTTGCAGCTGTGTGTAAGGCATCCTGTCGACCTCCTCTATCCACTGCACACAAGCAGAAACGGCTCCAGTGGGCCACACAATACATGAAGACTGACTTCAAAGCTGTTTTGTTCACCAATGAGTGCCATGCAATGCTCGATGGTCCAGATGGATGGAGTGGAGGATGGCTGGTTGATGGACACCCCACGCAAACACGGCTACGGCGCCAACAAGGAGGAGGTGGAGTAATGTTTTGGGCTGGAATCATGGGGAGAGAGATTGTCGGCCCCTTTAGGATCCCTGAAGGGGTAAAGATGAACTCCATAATGTACAGTATGTGGAGTTTCTCAAACAGCACTTCCTGCCATGGTTCAAGAAGAAGAACCGTGTATTCCGCAGCAAGATCATTTTCATGCATGATAATGCACCGTCTCATGCTGCACATAACACATCTGCATCTCTGGCTTATATGGGCATAAAAGGGGACAAACTTATGGTGTGACCCCCATGGTCCCCTGACCTCAACCCCATTCAGTACCTCTGGAGCATCATCAAAAGGAGTGTCTATGATGGCGGGAGGCAGTTCACATCTAAGCAACAGCTCTGGGAGGGTATTCTGTCCTCATGCAAAACAATTGAAGCAGAAACCATCCAAAACCTGACAAATTCAATGGACGAGAGAGTTGAGAAGCTCCTTTCGAACAAGGGGTCCTATGTGCAAATGTAACATCACCTAGAATAAAGTTTTGAGTTGCAAACTGTTTGATTTCAGTTTCTAATAACCTGCCAATGCTTATAATTTCAAAAATGACCATTTTTTTGTTCATTAAAATGAAAAGGTTGATCGAAAAGTGTGGGGGATCTAAGAGTGTGGCAACCCAGTAGTCAGGATTATTTCGAATTCTGACAATCTGAGGGTCATGTTGCAGGTAGTGCAGCAAGAAAGCACTCATGTGTCTTGTGCATCTAGGAGCCCCAAAATTATTTTCTGGGCTAGATGCAGCTAAAAATTATTATTAATTTGAAAGCTGGTGGAGCTTAGTATAGATGGCCTAATAGAATCAGTACTGGAAACTGCTACAAAGCCCAAATTATTTTCCAGCCAAGATACAGATAAATATGATTAGTAATTTTAAATCTGGTGGAGTTTAGTATAGATGGCCCAATAGAATCAGTACTGCAAACTGCTACAAAGTCCAAATTATTTTCCAGCCAAGATAAAGATAAACATGTTAAGTAATTTTGAATCTGGTGGAGTTTAGTATAGATGGCCTAATAGAATCACTACTGCACACTGCTACAAGGCCCAAATTATTTTCCAGCCAAAATACAGATAAACATGATTAGTAATTTTAAATCTGGTGGAGCTTAGTATAGATGGCCTAATGGAATCAGTACTGCACACTGCTACAAGGCCCAAATTATTTTCCAGCCAAGATACAGATAAACATGATTAGTAATTTTAAAACTTAAAAAGGTTGGTGAGGTGATTTTAACAAATCATCAAGCTTTTACTCTCCCCAGGATCACACAGGGGTAGAAAAGTCATTTTGGATCCATGATTTGTTCTTCTTTATGAAAGTGAGTCTGTCTACATTATCAGTGGAGAGCCGCGTGCGCTTATATGTCAGCACACCACCAGCAGTGCTGAACACACGTTCAGACAGAACGCTGGCTGAGGGGCATGACAAGATCTCCAAGGCGTAAGTGGTGAGCTTCGGCAATTTATCAAGATTGGAAGCCCAAAAAGAGCAAGGGTCCAGTGACACAGTCATGGCTTCAATGTTTACTTGGAGATATTCCTGTATCATCGTCTCTAGGCGTTGACTATGTGTCAGACTTCTTGTCTCCTGTGGCCTTGCAAAGGATGGGCTAAAAAAGTGGTGAAATGATTCCTCAAAATTGATGTTACCAGCAGATACTGTGTTTCTGTTACGTTTTGAGAGCTGAATACTCGACGGTCCCACGGTTGGCAAGTTGGAACTGTGAGATTCACTACGTGCACCACTAGAGTTTTGGGGAAAAGCACATGTAAGATTCTGCAACAGTCTCTGCTGATACTCCTGCATGCGTGCATTTCTTTCTATGGCAGGAAAAATTTCTGCAAATTTACTTTTGAACCGGGAATCTAACAGTGTGGCAACCCAGTAGTCAGCATTATTTCTAATTCTCACAATTCGAGGGTCATGTTGCAGGTAGTGCAGCAAGAAGGCAGTCATGTGTCTTGTGCATCCAGGAGCACCAAGTCCCTGTTGTGTTGGTGGCAAGGTAACAATCATGCTTCCTTCCTCTGCCCTCTCCCCCCAACCTCGCACAACAGAAATGTGATCAAAGTCTCCCTCATCTGATGAGTCTTCCATCAGTTCGTCCTCCACTTCTTCCTGGGCTCCTGTACCTTCCTCACTAGTTTGGCTGCTACCATGCGCCCTGGTAAAACCATCTCCCCCACCCTCACATGCCTGCCGCTTTGGTGCTGCCGACCATCTGGACCTTGCAGATGTTAGACCTTCCGCATACAACTCCTCCTCCTCTACTTCATCCACCTCCTCTTGTGCCACCACCTGACTCCGAATTCTGTTTAACATGTGCTCCAGCATGTAAATCACCGGAATAGTCATGCTGATAATGGCATCGTCAGCACTAAACATCTTCGTCGCCATTTCAAAACTGTGCAGAAGGGTGCATAGGTCCCTGATCTGAGACCACTCCTCCAGCGTAATTTGCCCCACCTCTGGATCTCGTTGGCCCAGGCTATACGTCAGAACGTATTGCACCAGGGCTTGTCGGTGCTGCCACAGTCGCTGCAACATGTGCAGAGTTGAATTCCACCGGGTAGGCACATCGCATTTTAGCCGATGAAGTGGCAGGCCCAACTACTTCTGTAGAGATGTAAGACGCTCAGCTGCGGAATGCGAACGGCAGAAGTGAGCATACAGTGACCGTGTACTCTGCAGAAGGCCATCTAGTCTGGGATAGTGGGCTAAAAATTGCTGGACAACCAGGTTCAACACGTGAGCCATACAAGGCACGTGTGTGACATTGCCCCGGCGAAGGGCAGCACCCAGGTTTGCAGCATTGTCGCACACAGCCTTCCCAGGTTTCAGGTCCTGTGGAGACAACCATTCATGAAACTGGTTCTCCAGAGCTGACCACAACTCCTCAGCTGTGTGACTCACATTTCCCAGACATTTCAAAGTAAAAACTGCCTGATGACGTTGAGCCCTGCTGCCAGCATAGTAAGGAGGTGTGCAGGATCCCTTCTGCGCAGTTAGAAACTTGTGGCATGACCAGACAGGCTTTTGGTGCAGGTGGAGGACCGATAGCAGGTTGTGGAGGCAGAAGCAGTGGAGGAACTTTGAGATAAAGAGGATTGACGCAGAACTCGTGGGGACGGCAAGACTTGGACAGCAGCCCCTTGTCCTGCTGTCACCATAGTTACCCAGTGCCCAGTCAGCGACATGTAACGCCCCTGTCCATGCCTACTCGTCCAAGCGTCTGTGGTGAAATGCACCCTGTCACACACAGAGTTTCTCAAACAAGCGGTGATGTTGTGTGCGACATGCTGGCGGAGCACAGGCTCACCTTTCTTTGAGAAGCACTGCTGACTGGGCATCTGGTACTGGGGCAATGCGACGGACATAAGGTCTCGAAAATCTTCTGTGTCCACCAGGCGGAAAGGCAGCATTTCTGTAGCCAAGAGCTTGCAGATGGTGAAATTCAACCTCTTAGCTTTCTCATTGCTAGGAGGAAATGGTCTTTTACTTGTCCACATCTGAGGGACCGAGGGCTGGTTGTTGTGCTTAGACGGGGTTGAGAAGGGTGTCCCCGGCAAACTGTCGGTCTGTGAGGAAGATGCAGGTGGACATGTTAGGTTGCCTTGATCCAAAGGTGGTGCTATCGATGTCGGACAGTGCTGAACACCAGCTTGTGTTTCCACCTCCAAAGAAAATGATGACCTGCCAATCGCGCTGGTTGTTGCGGGTAAAGAGGAGGCAAGTCTGCGTCCCAAAACAGGTGTGACTGCTGTCCCCTGAGTCACAGAGGATGAAGAGGCCACGGATGCACAAGATGTGGTAGACGGTGGGTGGCCCGGCCGGCTAGGCCGCATTGTAGCACAGTGAGCTTCCCACTGCAACTTATGCTTCATATCCATGTGCCGTTTCATGCATGAAGTACTCAAACTATGTATTTTTTGTCCTCTACTTAGCTTTTGCTGACAAATGTTACAGATAACATGAGTTGAGTCATCTTTATCGATCTGAAAAAATGCCCAGGCTATGCAAGGCTTAGCACCCATGCGACCTGAAGAGCCACCACGACTTGTGGTCAGAGGCAGAGTTGTGTTTGAGGATGCAGTTGTTGACGTGCTTCCAGTACTACGTCTCTGTCCAGGAAGGCGCAACCTGACCTCGTCGTCACTAGCATCCTCCTCCACCTCCTCTGCTGACCTCATCTCTTGGTTGAGTGTGGGTTGACAGTAAGTGGGATCTCCAACCTCGTCATCATCACCCTGTGTGTTATCACACCCGTCGTCCTCAGAGCCAACCTCTTCCTGCCCTGACAAAAAACTAAAGTTGTCGCTCCAATTAGGTATTTGAGTCTCATCATCGTCTTCCTCTTTGTCTCCACCAACAGGAGTTACAGTTTGGGAATGACGGTCTACATTATGGTCAGAACCTTCTGCGTCTGGTCCTGGATCCGACTCATAAAGATTCTGGGCATCAGTGCAGACCATTTCCTCATCTGGATTCACAGAAGCTCTGGAGCCAACCTCTGATTCCCAGGCTATAGTATGAGTAAACAGCTCTGCAGACTCAACCATCTGTTCTACCCCATACTCAGACGGGCAGCTGGAGGCTTGGGAGCTGTGAGGAAACAAGTGCGATTGGGGTGACACCTCTGGTTAATTTGTGATGTTGAAGTTGAGGTGGAGGAGAGCCCACTTAAAGGAGCACTTGATATCCGTTGAAGCACCTGCTGTTTTTGTGCCTCATCTGGAATTTGTAGCGATTGGCGTGGCCTTAAGAAAGGGAACTTATCACATTGTCCGCTAAAAGAAGTAGATATCTTAGTTTACCTGGAAGATGGTCTTTCTTCTGCAGATGTTATTGTTGCTTTAACACCTACCCCACGGACACAACTTTTTTTCCCTTTCCAACACGCCTATTCCCCTTTCCACCAGCAGCAGGCCTTTTTCCACTCATTTTGGTGGTTAACTAATTCACAACTCTGGAGTTGTTTGCACAAAAAACAATGGATGGGAACCGAGCAGAGCTGAGTGGCCAAACTGTGGTATCAGCCCAAAAGTATTGGCTGGGATAGATGCAGATAAAAATTATTTTGAATTTGCAACCTGATGGAGGTTAGTATAGATGGACTAATAGAACATGTCCCACACACTGCTAGAAGCCGAAATATTTTTTCAGAGCTAGATCAAGATAAAAATTATTTTGAATTTGCAACCCGCTGGAGGTTAGTATACATGGACTAATAGAACAAGTCCCACACACTGCTACAAGCCGAAAGATTTTTTCAGAGCTAGATGCAGCTAAAAATTATTTTGAATTTGCAACCTGCTGGAGGTTAGTATAGATGGACTAATAGAACAAGTCCCACACACTGCTAGAAGCCGAAATAGTTTTTCAGAGCTAGATGCAGAAAAAAATTATATTGAATTTGTAACCTGATGGAGGTTAGTATAGATGGACTAATAGAACAAGTCCCACACACTGCTAGAAGCCGAAATATTTTTTCAGAGCTGGATGCAGAAAAAAATTAGATTGAATTTGAAACCTGGTGGAGTTTAGTATAGATGGACTAATAGAACAAGTCCCACACACTGCTTCAAGCCAAAGCCCAAATATTTTTTCAGAGCTAGATGCAGATAAAAATTATTTTCAATATGCAACCTGCTGGAGGTTAGTATAGATGGACTAATAGAACGAGTCCCACACACTGCTAGAAGCCGAAATAGTTTTTCAGAGCTAGATGCAGAAAAAAATTATATTGAATTTGCAACCTGATGGAGGTCAGTATAGATGGACGAATAGAACAAGTCCCACACACTGCTAGATGCCGAAATAGTTTTTCAGAGCTAGATGTAGAAAAAAATTATATTGAATTTGCAACCTGATGGAGGTTAGTATAGATGGACTAATAGAACAAGTCCCACACACTGCTAGAAGCCGAAATAGTATTTCAGAGCTAGATACAGAAAAAAATTATATTGAATTTGCAACCTGATGGAGGTTAGTATAGATGGACTAATAGAATGATGCTATGCCCAAAAGGTTTTACTTCACTAGGTGCAGTAAAAAAAAATGTATTCTATACACAGTTGGTGTAGCTTGCAACACAGATAGGCTTCTCCACTGATAACACACACTGCAAGAAGACAAAAAGGATTAGCTTTGCTAGATTTAGCCAAATGCTGTGAAAAAAACTTGCACAGCACTGGCACAGACCTGCCTTGCAAAAAGTGATAGGAACTGATGTAACCTAGCCCTGAAAAGGACTGCAATTATAATTAGTCTTTACTCCCAACCTATCTATTTAAGAGCACAGACCTGCCTGATAAAAGTCGTAGGAAATGATGTAACCTAGTCCTTAAAAGGACTGCAATCACAACTATTCCCTACTCCCAAGCTATCTGTAGATTTGTGCGAAAATTTGCTTGAAATTAACAAAGTATAGCGTACACAGCAACAGCGGTGCCGTCTAACACGCAGCTGCAGCAGTGAGAAAATGGTGGCGACGGCGAAAATGGCTGGGTCTTATAGGGCAAGGACATGTGACATACACTGCCAATGACACATGCCCTTGCTTGTGTGAAAAAAAGCACTTCGGTCCGTGTGTGCACTGCTGATAGGCTGACAGATTGCACCTCCCAACTGTAAATGCGGGAAAGAGAAAAAAAAATGGAGATCTTCATTATTCCTGCAGAGATCCATCCCCTGCCCCTCCCCCCGCCCCGCTGTACACTCAAACTGCATATTAACATTAATTTTCAGCATTACTGAGAAAAAATCCAGTTATGATTTTGGTGCACGAACAGTTATCGAACATAAGCTCGAACAGCCAAATTTTTTTCAAATCGTTCGTGTTCGCCGAACGGCTCGAACACCGCCCAAAACAGCTCGAATTTGAGATTGGCGAACAGTTCAAGTCGAACACTGCTCATCTCTAGTTCTGACTTTTTCAAGAGTAAAGAAAAAAAATGATGACGCATGTTTCACGGCTATTATACAGCCAAAGAAACACGCGGGTATTGCCTGTCATACACGAGCAATCCCCGCATGTTTTTTTTGAGTGTCTAACAACCGTGAAAATAGTGGGGCGGGGACTCGAGCATGTCACTCGGGCATCCGCGATACTTGGTGCATACCTGAGTACCCGATGCCAACTCAAGCAACGAACATTTGCACTCAAGACTAATATTAACATATTCAATATGATGACCTAATATTATCAAATTCTGTGTCGTACCTCTGGGTTCAAAATGTTCACTATACACCTTTATAAAATCCTTGAGGGGTGTAGTTTCAAAATGAGGTCACTTGTGGGTGTTTCCACTGTTTAGGCACATCAGGCAAATGCGACATGGCGTCCGCTCTCGATTGCAGATAATTTTGAGTTCAAAAAGTCACACAGTGTTCCTTCCCTTCTGAACTCTGCCATGCACCCAAACAGTGTTTTTTTCCCACATATGGGGTATCAGCTTACTCAGGAGAACTTGAGCAACAAATAGTATGGGGCAATTTCTCCTGTTACCCTTATGAAAAAGCAAAATTGGGGGCTGAAAAACAATTTTGTGGAAAAAATGTGAAACTTTTATTTTTTCAACTCAATGTTATAAACTTCTGTGAAGCATTTGGGGTTCAATGTGCTCACCACACATCTAGATAAGTTCCCTGAGGGGTCTAGTTTCCAAAATAGTTTCAATTCTGGGGGGTTTCCACTGTTTAGGCACATTAGGGGCTTCCCAAATGCAAAATGGCATCCGCTAATTATTCAAGCAAATTTTACATTCAAAGAGTCAAATGGTGCTCCTTCCCTTCCGAGCCCTGCTGTGCACCCAAACAGTGCCTTTTCCCAACATATGAGGTATCAGCTTACTTGGAAGAAATTGCACAACAAATAGTATGGGGCAATTACTCCTATTACCCTTATGAAAATGCAAAATTGGGGGCTGAAAAACATTTTTGTGGGAAAAATGTGAAAATTATTTTTTTACAGCTCAATGTTATAAACCTCTGTGAAGCACCTGGGGAATCAGTGTGCTCACCACACAGCTAGATAAGTTCCCTGGGGTGTATAGTTTCCAAAATAGTGTCACTTGTTGGGGGGTTTGAACTATTTAGGCATATCAGGGGCTACCCACATGGCTTCCACTAATTATTTAAGAAAAATTTTAAATTCAAAGAGTCAAATGGGGCTGCTTCCCTTCCGATGCCTGCCGTTCGCCCAAACAGTAGTTTTTACCCACATATGAGGTATCAGTGTGCTCAGGAGTAGTTGCAAAACTAACTTTGAGGTTCATTTTTTCCTGTTACCCCTGCAAAAATAGAAAAACTTGGGTCTAAAGTAAAAGTTTTGTTAAAAAATGTTAAATGTTCATTGTTTTCTTCCACATTCCAAAAATTCCTGTGAAGCACCTGAAGGGTTAATAAAGTTCTTAAATGTGGTTTTGAGCACCTTGAGGGGTTCAGTTTTTAGAATGGTGTCACTTTTGGGTATTTTATGTTATACAGGCCCTTCTAAGTCACTTCAAATGTGATGTGGTCCCTAAAAAAATGGTTTTATAAATTTTGTTGGAAAAATTAGAAATCACTAGTCAACTTTTAACCCTTATAACTTCTCAACAAAAAAAAAAATTGGTTTCAAAACTGTGCTGATGTAAAGTACACATGTGTGAAAGGTTATTTATTAACTATTTTATGCGACGTATCTCTCTTGTTTAAGGGCATGAAAATTCAAAGATTGAAAATTGTGAAATTTTCTAAATTTTCTCCAAATTTCCAATATTTTCACAAATAAACAAAAGTCATATCAAATAAATTTTACCACTATAATATGTCATGAAAAAACAGTCTCAGAATCAATGGGTTCTGTTGTAGCATTCCAGAGTTATTATCTCATGAAGTGACACTGGTCGGAACTGTAAAAATTGGCCTGGCCATTAACATGAAAACCATCTTCGGTGGTAAAGGGGTTAATATTGGTCCAGTTGTTTGTATATCTTTTAAAAAAAACATTGTTGTCAGCAGCACATTGCCCTGTGTAAACAGTATGTGGAAGGGTTAATATATTAAGAGACTGAATTGGGAGTGCGGGAGAAATGTTACAAGAGACAGTTTGGGGAGGTAGAGGGGAGAGATGTGTGAGGAGACAAATGTAGGAGTTTAGTTTAAGGGGACAGTGTGGGAGTAGAAGTGTGTGAAAGGATGGTAAGGGGGGAGGAAAGTGATATGGAACACAGTATAGAGACTCAGTAGTGTGGGGGTACAGCATGGGGGAGAATTGTGTGAGGGGACTGTATTGAAGTGAATAGTGTGAGAAGACAGTATGGGGGAGACAAGTGGGAGGGAGCACAGTGCAGAGAATTGGTGGAATTCCGCATGCGCTATTCTCTGAGGAGGTGTAGCAGATGTGAGCTGCCAACTTGAAGGAACTACAGGCTGTGCCTACTGCAATCAGTATTGAAATATCTGGGGCCACCAGAGGATAATTCAGCTAGTTCAACTCTGGTCCTATATATCTATAAGTTTTATAGGTTGGAGTCAGCAGTAGAGATGAGCGTTGTTCGACTCGAACTGTTCCCCAATCTCAAATTCGAGCTGTTTTGGGCGGTGTTCGAGCCGTTCGGCGAACACGAACGATGTGAGAAAAATTCGGCTGTTCGAGGTTATGTTCGATAACTGTTCGTGCACCAAAATCATAACTGGATTTTTTCTCAGTAATGATGAAAATTAATGTTAATACGCAGTTTGAATGTACAGCGCGGTGGGGGGAGGGGCAGGGGATGGATCTCTGCAGGAATAATGAAGATCTCCATTTTTTTTTCTCTTTCCCGCATTTACAGTGGGGAAGTGCAATCTGTCAGCCTATCAGCAGCGCACACACGGAGCGAAGTGCTTTTTTTCACACAAGCAAGGGCATGTGTCATTGGCAGTGTATGTCACATGTCCTTGCCCTATAAGACCAAGCCATTTTCCCCATCGCCACCATTTTCTCACTGCTGCAGCTGCGTGTTAGATGGCACCGCTGTTGCTGTGTGCGCTATACCTTGTTAATTTCAAGCCAATTTTCGCACAAATCTACAGATAGTTTGGGAGTAGGGAATAGTTGTGATTGCAGTCCTTTTAAGGACTAGGTTACAGCATTTCCTACGGCTTTTATCAGGCAGGTCTGTGCTCTTAAATAGATAGATTGTGGGAGTAAAGACTAATTGTAATTGCAGTCCTTTTCAGGACTAGGTTACATCAGTTCCTATCAGTTTTTGCCAGGCAGGTCTGTGCCAGTGCTGTGCAAGTTTTTTTCACAGCATTTGGCTGAATCTAGCAAAGCTAATCCTTTTTGGCCTATTGCAGAGTGTGTTAGTCAGTGGAGTAGCCTATCTGTGTTGCAAGATATACCACCTGTGTATAGAATACCAATTTTTTTACTGCACCTAGTGAAGTAAAATCTTTTGGGCATAGCATCATTCTATTAGTCCATCTATACTGACCTCCATCAGGTTGCAAATAGAATATAATTTTTTTCTGCATCTAGCTCTGAAAAAATATTTGGGCTTCTAGCAGTGTGTGGGACTTGTTCTATTAGTCCATCTATACTGACCTCCATCAGGTTGCAAACTGAATATAATTTTTTTCTGCATCTAGCTCTGAAAAAATATTTGGCCTTCTATCAGTGTGTGGGACTTGTTCTATTAGTCCATCTATACTGACCTCCATCACGCTGCAAATTCAAAATAATTTTTTGCCTGCATCTAGCTCTGAAAAAATATTTGGCCTTCTAGCAGTGTGTGGGACTTTCTCTATTAGTCCATCTACACTGACCTCCATCAGGTTGCAAATTCAAAATAATTTTTTGTCTGCATCTAGCTTTGAAAAAATATTTGGCATTCTAGCAGTGTGTGGGACTTTCTCTATTAGTCCATCTATACTGACCTCCATCAGGCTGCAAATTAAAAATAATTTTTATCTGCATCTACCTCTGAAAAAATATTTGGCCTTCTAGCTGTGTGTGGGACTTGTTCTATTAGTCCATCTATACTGACCTCCATCACGCTGCAAATTCAAAATAATTTTTATCTGCATCTAGCTCTGAAAAAATATTTGGCCTTCTAGCAGTGTGTGGGACTTGTTCTATTACTCCATCTATACTGACCTCCATCAGGTTGCAAATTAAAAATAATTTATATCTGCATCTAGCTCTGAAAAAATATTTGGCCATCTAGCAGTGTGTGGGACTTTCTCTATTAGTCCATCTATACTGACCTCCATCAGGTTGCAAATTAAAAATAATTTTTTGTCTGCATCTAGCTCTGAAAAAATATTTGGCCTTCTAGCAGTGTGTGGGACTTTCTATATTAGTCCATCTATACTGACCTCCATCAGGTTGCAAACTGAATATATTTTATTTCTGCATCTACCTCTGAAAAAATATCGGGCTTCTAGCTGTGTGTGGGACTTGTTCTATTAATCCATCTATACAGACCTCCATCAGGTTGCAAACTGAATATAATTTTTTTCTGCATCTACCTCTGAAAAAATATTTGGGCTTCTAGCTGTGTGTGGGACTTGTTCTATTAGTAAATCTATACTGACCTCCATCATTTTGCAAACTGAATATAATTTTTTTCTGCATCTAGCTCTGAAAAAATATTTGGCATTCTAGCAGTGTGTGGGACTTTCTCTATTAGTCCATCTATACTGACCTCCATCAGGTTGCAAATTAAAAATAATTTTTATCTGCATCTAGCTCTGAAAAAATATTTGGGCTTCTAGCAGTGTGTGGGACTTTCTCTATTAGTCCATCTATACTGACCTCCATCAGGTTGTAAATTAAAAATATTTTTTTGTCTGCATCTAGCTCTGAAAAAATATTTGGCCTTCTAGCAGTGTGTGGGACTTTCTCTATTAGTCCATCTATACTGACCTCCATCAGGTTGCAAATTTAAAATAATTTTTTGTCTGCATCTAGCTCTGAAAAAATATTTGGCCTTCTAGCAGTGTGTAGGACTTTCTCTATTAATCCATCTATACTGACCTCCATCAGGTTGCAAACTGAATATAATTTTTTTCTGCATTTACCTCTGAAAAAATATTTGGGCTTCTAGCTGTGTGTAGGACTTGTTCTATTAGTCCATCTATACTGACCTCCATCAGGTTGCAAACTGAATACAATTTTTTTCTTCATCTACCTCTGAAAAAATATTTGGGCTTCTAGCTGTGTGTGGGACTTGTTCTATTAGTCCATCTATACTGACCTCCATCAGGTTGCAAATTGAATATAATTTTTTTCTGCATCTAACCCAGCCAATAGTTTGGGCCTAATACCACAGTTTGGCCACTCAGCTCTGCTCGGTTCCATCCATTGTTTTTTTGTGCAAACAACTCCAGAGTTGTGAATTAGTTAACCACCAAAATGAGTGGAAAAAGGCCTGCTGCTGGTGGAAAGGGGAATAGGCGTGTTGGGAAGGGGAAAAAAGGTTGTGTCCGTGGGGTAGGTGTTAAAGCAACAGTAACATCTGCAGAAGAAAGACCATCTTCCAGCCAAACTAAAATGTCTACTTCTTTTAGCGGACAATGTGATAAGATCCCTTTCTTACGGCCACGCCAATCGCTACAAATTCCAGATGAGGCACAAAAACAGCAGGTGCTTCAACGGATATCAAGTGCTCCTTTAAGTGGGCTCTCCTCCACATTAACTTCAACATCACAAATACTCCAGTCCTCAAAGGTGTCACCCCAATCGCACTTGCTTCCTCACAGCTCCCAAATCTCCAGCTGCCCGTCTGAGTATGAGGTAGAACAGATGGTTGAGTCTGCAGAGCTGCTTACTCATACTATAGCCTGGGAATCAGAGGTCGACTCCAGCGCTTCTGTGAATCCAGACGAGGAAATGATCTGCACTGATGCCCAGAATCTTTATGAGTCGGATCCAGGACCAGACGCAGAAGGTTCTGACCATAATGTAGACCCTCATTCCCAAACTGTAACTCCTGTTGGTGGAGACAATGAGGAAGACGATGATGAGACTCAAATACCTGATTGGAGCGACAACTTTAGTTTTTTGTCACGGCAGGAACAAGTTGGCTCTGAGGACGACGGGTGTGATAACGCACAGGGTGATGATGATGAGGTTGGAGATCCCACTTACTGTCAACCCACAGTCAGCCAAGATATGAGGTCAGCAGAGGAGGTGGAGGAAGATGCTAGTGACGACGAGGTCAGGTTGCGCCTTCCTGGACAGAGACGTAGTACTGGAAGCACATCAACAACTGCATCCTCAAACACAACTCTGCCTCTCACCACAAGTCGTGGTGGCTCTTCAGGTCGCATGGGTGCTAAGCCTTGTATAGCCTGGGCATTTTTTCAGATCGATAAAGATGACCCAACTCGTGTTATCTGTAACATTTGTCAGCAAAAGCTAAGTAGAGGCCAAAAAATACATAGTTTGAGTACTTCATGCATGAACCGGCACATGGACATGAAGCATAAGTTGCAGTGGGAAGCTCAGTGTGCTACAATGCGGCTTAGCCGGCCGGGCCATATCTTGTGCATCCGCGGCCTCTTCATCCCCTGTGACTGGGGGGACAGCAGTCACACCTGTTTTGGGGCGCAGACCTGCCACCTCTTTACTCGCAACAGCTAGCGTGATTGGCAGGTCATCATTTTCTTTGGAGGTGGTAACACCAGCTGGTGTTGAGCGCTGTCCGACATCGATAGCACCACCTTTGGATCAAGGCAACCTAACATGTCCGCCTGCATCTTCCTCACAGACCGGCAGTTTGCCGGGGACACCCTTCTCAACCCCGTCTAAGCACAATAGCCAGCCCTCAGTCCCTCAGATGTGGACAAGTAAAAGACCATTTCCTCCTAGCCATGAGAAAGCTAAGAGGTTGAATTTCACCATCTGCAAGCTCTTGGCTACAGAAATGCTGCCTTTCCGCCTGTTGGACATAGAGGATTTTCGAGACCTTATGTCCGTCGCAGTTCCCCAGTACCAGATGCCCAGTCGGCACTACTTCTCAAAGAAAGGTGTGCCTGCGCTCCACCAGCATGTCGCACACAACATCACCGCTTCTTTGAGAAACTCTGTGTGTGACAGGGTGCATTTCACCACAGACACTTGGACGAGTAGGCATGGACAGGGGCGTTACATGTCGCTGACTGGGCACTGGGTAACTATGGTGACAGCAGGACAAGGGGCTGCTGTCCAAGTCTTGCCGTCCCCACGAGTTGTGCGTCAATCCTCTTTATATCAAAGTTCCTCCACTGCTTCTGCCTCCTCAATCTCCTCTCGGTCTTCCACCTGCACCCAAAAGCCTGTCTGGTCATGCCACAAGCTTTCTAACTGCGCAGAAGGGATCCTGCACACCTCCTTACTATGCTGGCAGTAGGGCTCAACGTCATCAGGCGGTTTTTACTTTGAAATGTCTGGGAAATGTGAGTCACACAGCTGAGGAGTTGTGGTCAGCCCTGGAGAACCAATTTCATGAATGGTTGTCTCCACTGGACCTGAAACCAGGGAAGGCCGTGTGCGACAATGCTGCAAACCTGGGTGCGGCCCTTCGCCGGGGCAATGTCACACACGTGCCTTGTATGGCTCACGTGTTGAACCTGGTTGTCCAGCAATTTTTAGCCCACTATCCCAGACTAGATGGCCTTCTGCAGAGGGCACGGTCGCTGTGTGCTCACTTCCGCCATTCGCATCCCGCAGCTCAGCGACTTACATCTCTACAGAAGTCGTTGGGCCTGCCACTTCACCGGCTAAAATGCGATGTGCCTACCCGGTGGAATTCAACTCTGCACATGTTGCAGCGACTGTGGCAGCACCGACAAGCCTTGGTGCAATACGTTCTGACGTATAGCCTGGGCCAACGAGATCCAGAGGTGGGGCAAATCACGCTGGAGGAGTGGTCTCAGATGAGGGACCTATGCACCCTTCTGCACAGTTTTGAAATGGCGACGAAGATGTTTAGTGCTGACGATGCCATTATCAGCATGACTATTCCGGTGATTTACATGCTGGAGCACATGTTAAACAGAATTCGGAGTCAGGTGGTGGCACAAGAGGAGGTGGAGGAAGTAGAGGAGGAGGAGTTGTATGCGGAAGGGCTAACATCTGCAATGTCCAGACGGTCGGCAGCACCACGGCGGCAGGCATGTGAGGGTGGGGGAGATGGTTTTATCGGGGCACATGGTAGCAGCCAAACTAGTGAGGAAGGTGCAGGAGCCCAGGAAGAAGTGGAGGACGAACTGATGGAAGACTCATCAGATGAGGGAGACCTTGATCACATTTCTGTTGTGCGAGGTTGGGGGGAGAGGGCAGAGGAAGGAAACATGATTGTTACCTCGCCACCAACACAACAGGGACTTGGTGCTCCTGGATGCGCAACACACATGAGTGCTTTCTTGCTGCACTACCTGCAACATGACCCTCGTATTGTGAGAATTAGAAATAATCCTGACTACTGGGTTGCCACACTGTTAGATCCCTGGTACAAAAGTAAATTTGCAGAAATTATTCCTGCCATAGAAAGGGATGCACGCATGCAGGAGTATCAGCAGAGACTGTTGCAGAATCTTACATGTGCTTTTCCACAAAACAACAGTGGTGCACATAGTGAATCTCACAGTTCCAACTTGCCAACCGTGGGACGGTCAAGTGTTCAGCACTCAAACCGTAACAGAACCACAGTATCTGCTGGTAACATCAATTTTGCGGAATCATTTCACCACTTTTTTAGCCCATCCTTTGCAAGGCCACAGGAGACAAGAAGTCTGACACACAGTCAACGCCTAGAGACGATGGTACAGGAGTATCTCCAAGTAAACATTGAAGCCATGACTGTGTCACTGGACCCTTGCTCTTTTTGGGCTTCCAATCTGGATAAATGGCCGGAGCTAGCCACTTACGCCTTGGAGATCTTGTCATGCCCCGCAGCCAGCGTTCTGTCTGAACGTGTGTTCAGCGCTGCTGGTGGTGTGCTGACAGATAAGCGCACGCGGCTCTCCACTGATAATGTAGACAGGCTCACGTTCATAAAGATGAACAAATCATGGATCCGAAACGACTTTTCTACCCCTGTGTCATCCTAGGGAGAGTAAAAGCTTGATGATTGGTTAAAATCACCCTACCAACCATTTTAAGCTTTCAAATTACTAATCATGTTTATCTGTATCTTGGCTGGAAAATAATTTGGGCTTTGTAGCAGTGTGCAGCACTGATTCTATTAGGCCATCTATAATAAGCTCCACCAGATTTAAAATTATTAATCATGTTTATCTGTATCTTGACTGGAAAATAATTTGGGCTTTGTAGCAGTGTGCAGCACTGATCCAATTAGGCCATCTATACTAAGCTCCACCAGATTTAAAATTAATAATAATTTTTAGCTGCATCTAGCCCGGAAAATAATTTTGGGGCTCCGAGATGCGCACGACACATAAGTGCCTTCTTGCTGCACTACCTGCAACATGACCCTCATATTGTCAGAATTCGAAGTAATCATGACTACTGGGTTGCCACACTCTTAGATCCCCCAAACTTTTCGATCAACCTTTTCATTTTAATGAAGACCATAAAAATGGTCATTTTTGAAATTATAAGCATTAGCAGGTTATTAGAAACTGAAATCAAACAGTTTTCAACTCTAAACTTTATTCTAGGTGATGTTACATTTTCACATAGGACCCCTTGTTCGAAAGGAGCTTCTGAACTCTCTCGTCCATTGAATTTGTAAGGTTTTGGATGGTTTCTGCTTCAATTGTTTTGCATGAGGACAGAATACCCTCCCAGAGCTGTTGCTTAGATGTGAACTGCCTCCCGCCATCATAGACACTCCTTTTGATGATGCTCCAGAGGTTCTGAATGGGGTAGAGGTCAGGGGAGCATGGGGGTCACACCATAAGTTTGTCCCCTTTTATGCCCATATCAGCCAGAGATGCAGATGTTTTATGTGCAGCATGAGATGGTGCATTATCATGCAAAAAAATGATCTTGCTGTGAAATACACGGTTCTTCTTCTTGAACCATGGCAGGAAGTGCTGTTTGAGAAAATCCAAATACATTATGGAGTTCATCTTTAGCGCCTTCAGGGATCCTAAAGGGGCCGACAATCTCTCTCCCCATGATTCCAGCCCAAAACATTACTCCACCTCCTCCTTGTTGGCGCTGTAGCTATGTGTTTGCGTGGGGTGTCCATCAACCAGCCATCCTCCACTCCATCCATCTGGACCATCGAGCGCTGCACGGCACTCATCCGTGAACAAAACAGTTTTGAAATCAGTCTTCATGTAATGTTTGGCCCACTGGAGCCGTTTCTGCTTGTGTGAAGTGGATAGAGGAGGTCGACAGGATGGCGTATGCACAGCTGCAAACCTCTGAAGGACCCTGCATCTTGTTGTTCGGGGGACGTTGGAGGCACCAGCAGCTTCAAAAACTTGTCTGCTGCTATGACAAGGCTTTTTTGCCGCTGCTCTTTTAACCTGACGTAATTGCCTGTAGGAAAGAGTCCTCAATTTGCCCTTATCAGCACGCACACGTGTGTACTGTGAATCAGCTACATACTTCTTGATTGCCAAGACACTTCATCCTGATCATCGCACAATGTTGATTGTAGTCATGCCTTGACCTAAACACTCCACAATTTGTTGCTTCTCAGCAGCCGACACATCCTTTTTCTTTCCCATTTTGGCAGAAAATGTAGGCTGCTTAATAATGTGAGAAAAGAAAAGAAAGGGCGCATGTGTAGACTCACAGGGCTATTTGCTGAATTTAAAAAGTGCCAGTACACTCACCTGTGAAGGTTGTGTACGTCTACACAACCAAGATTAAGCGTGTAATTAATGAGGCTCCGGGTCACCTCTATTTGTAGTACCGTCCTGTCGGTGTTTGCCTCGCAACTCCGTGCTCCTCAAGTGGTCACACGATCCTGCTGGACCAGATACCACGTCACCGCAGGTCCTCAGTAGTTTAACCCGGTGGTTGGATACCGCAGGTCATCAAACATCCAAATAGACCAGGCCGCTCCTGCCGCTTTAGCTCCGCATGGAGATATCTCACAAGTAAACAATGGTGCAGCGGTCTCAGGGAGCGCCAAAGGAATACTGGACAATTTAGTAGATGTCAACCGACTTTTATTCTTCCTCCAATACCACTGCCACAACGCGTTTCAACGGTCTAAGCCGTCTTCATCAGGTGGGGCCATTGTTTACTTGCTTAATAATGTGAGACAGCCTTCTTAAGTAGTCTTGCCTTTCATTGGACACACCTGCCAAACTAATTAGCACAGGTGTCTGCAATTGCTTACAGTGATATAAAGAGCCCTGACACACATCACCATCAATGAGTTTAACTGACAAACAAATTCTTCCCTTATCACTCCTAAACACTTTTTGCATAACAATTTGGAACACAGTGTACATGTGCTTTTCCACAAAACACCAGTGGTTCACGTAGTGAATCTTACAGTTCTAACTTGCCAACCGTGGTCTGTATGGAGTTGTTCAATAAAGAGCCCAAAATTAAGATAACATAGATGGGAGAGGTCTCTATGAATAGGAATTCCTAAGTATTTGATACCCTGTGAGGGCCAGGCAAAGGGAAAGTTGGACTGGATGGAATCCTATATGGATTTGGGGAGGGAGACATCGAGGGCCTCAGACTTCGCTGCATTGATTTTAAAATTTGACCATGTAACAAAGTGATCTATTTCAGCCATAACAGCATGGATGGATATATGTGATTGAGTGATATATACTAGGACATCATCAGCAAATAGAGAGCACTTGTACTCGGTGCCTCCCACCTCAATCCAATTAATATTGGGGTTATGGCGAATTGATGAGAGCAGGTGCTCCGTCACTAGGATGTATAAGAGAGGGGACAGAGGACATCCCTGCCTTGTCCCATTGGTGATTGTGAAAGGTGATGAAAATGTTCTGATGCACCCCCTGGGCCTTGGGACACCCGGATCCGGACCCTTTTTGGTGGATGCTGGTGGTTGTAGTCTTCGTGGCGGCGACCCGGTTCCGTGGCTCAGGGTGATCAAACCAGTGGCGGAACTATTTATGTAGTTTTGATGTTTAAATGTCCGACTACGCCACCCATGGATTGCGGTCAGAGTGAACCGCCGCTCCAGGGCAGACCGCTGAGGCTGGTGCTGTGGGTGCAGCAGAGCGTAGCATAGCCTCAGGGCAGTGTATGCGGAGGATGGGGGTTATGGTGCAGGGCAGCAGCAGTAACGACACGGAGTCAGTGATGCAGTCCAGGGCCTTTACTCACAGTTCTTATTATCCAGACCATGTCTGCAGGTAATGGCTGCCCACGTCGTACTGTGCTCACCAGGTGAGGGGCTCAGACAACTCCCAGATAACTTTGGAGCGTTTCACAGGACCCCCTTTGTGTGTCCTTTGTCTGGCCTTTCTTACCAACCCTTCTGTCCGGCTGCCTCGGGCCTCCTCTTGGTAAACTTGGCGCCAGTTTCCCTGACCCTATGTGGTGCCTTCCTAGCGGGTGTAACAAGGGGCTGCGCCACATAAAATGTCACAGCCTCCGGTTTCTAGCTGAGGGTCATTTCCTGCCTCCACTAGTTTCGGGGACCGGTCTCCCCCTTTGGCCTGACCCCTCCACGCAGGTGGATTCGGGCGTGCGGTGGCGACTCGCCCGTCCGCACCCCTGGGATCCCTTCATTCCTCGTTCCTGGAGCCTTCTCCGCTCCTCTTCCTTCCTTCTCCCTCTTCCAGGCCTGGGCCTCTGTTACTAGGCCCGCCTCCGTAGCAGAGCTCATGCAGAGCCCCTGCTCCCTACCACTTCTGCTCAGACTTCTCTGCACTGAACTAAGATGGTGCCCACCTTTTATACTCCCTTCTCAATGCACCCAGGAACTGCTTCCTCCCTGCTCCTGCACTACAGGTTCCCCTTCCTCAGTGTTCCCTCCCCCCACTCCAGCCAGGGACAGGGACTGTCATGCCCATCTCAGAGGCATATTGGTCGCCCTGCCCCATGGCAATGTGGTGTAATGCATGCAGGTGTCGGGTCCTGATTAGAGATGAGCGGTGTTCGACTAGAACTGTTCGCCAATCTCAAATTCGAGCTGTTTTGGGCGGTGTTCGAGTTGTTCGACGAACCCGAACGATTTGCAAAAAATTCGGCTGTTCGAGGTTATGTTCGATAACTGATCGTGCACCAAAAGCATGTCCTGCATGTCAGGCGCTATTTAGAGCACCAATCATGCAGGGATTGTCTGCCACTCACTGTAATGCCACAGCCATGGTGATTGTCTGCCACTCACTGTAATGCCACAGTGATTGCCCAAATCGATGGAAACAGTGCCAACAGTGAAACATGAAAAGCCGGCAATTCAGCAGCGGCATACACCGGTACCCGACAATTTAGAACCGAAAGAATAGAGCTTCACACATAGATTAGATAGATAGAAACATGTCAGCCACATATATATGAAGTACAGTGACAGTGTTGCTTACTGTACTTGTCATTTAGTGTAAAGGATTTATCAAAAAAAATAATAGTGTTTTCATGCACCGTCTCTTTAAAAAAGCCGGCCGGCAATTCAGCAGCGGTACCCGACAATTTGGAATAGAAAGAATAGAGAATCACACATAGATTAGATAGATAGAAACATGTCAGTCACATATATATGAAGTACAGTGACAGTGTTGCTTACTGTACTTGTCATTTAGTGTAAAGGATTTATTAAAAAAAATAATAGTGTTTTCATGCACTGTCTCATTAAAAAAGCCGGCCTGCAATTCAGCATCTGTACCCGACAATTTAGAATAGAAGGAATAGAGAATCACACATAGATTAGATAGATATAAACATGTCAGTCACATATATAAGAAGTACAGTGATAGTGTTGATTACTGTACTTGTCATTTAGTGTTAAAATAAAGGATTTATTTAAAAAAAAATTGGCGTGGGGTTCCCCGTAATTTTAGGCTCTAGCGGAGGTTAAGCAGACGGCTGGGGCAGATGTTTGAAGCCTGGGAAGTGGGTATTACCCACGGAGCTTCCCAGGCTACTAATATCAGCCCCCAGCTGAATACCTAATGACGTGGGGTCCCCCCTATTTTAATAGCTAGCAAAGGCTAGGCAGACAGCTGGGGGCTGATATTAATAGCCCAGGAAGGGTGACATGAATATTGGCCCCCTCCCAGGCTAGAAACACCAGCCGTCAGCCGCCCCAGAAATGGCGCATCCATAGGATGCTCCAATTCTGGCACTTAGCCTCGCTCTTCCCACTGCCCTGTAGCGGTGGCAGTGGGGTAATAGGGCTGGGGTTGATGTCAGCTTATAATGCCAGCTGACATCAAGCCCAGGTTAGTAATGGAGAGGCGTCTATAAGACACCCCCATTACTAACCCCATAGTCAAAGTTAAAAGAAAACACAAACACCCAGAATAAAGTCCTTTAATTGAAATAAAGACACAATCCTTTATTGTTCTAAATTAAACCATACTTACCACCACGCCCATTCCAGCTGAAGCCAACCATCTCCTGCAATAAAAGTAAAATAATAAAGCAACATCATCCTTACCTTTCCATGGTTCCCAGGACAGCTTCAGCTCTGCTACATCGAGATGACAGGCTGGACCGCAGCAGAACGCTGCCATCCAGCCTGTCATCCCGCAGACACTGAGAAGCGCAGGCATGCTTGCGCTCCTCACTGTCTCGCTGTGACGGCATCCAGATGAGCCGACAATGAACTCGGCTCACCTCATGCACGTCACTGACAGCGTGGGAGAAATCTCCTGCACTCAGTGCTTCAGCGTGAGAATTCTCCCACGCTGTCAGTGACGTACATGAGGTCAGCTGAGTTCAATGGACATGAATGAGCTCACCTCATGCACGTCACTGACAGCGTGGGAAAATTCTCACGCTGAAGCGCTGAGTGCAGGAGAATTTTCCCACGCTGTCAGTGATGTGCATGAGGTGAGCTCATTCATGTCCATTGAACTCAGCTGACCTCATGTACGTCACTGACAGCGTGGGAGAATTCTCACGCTGAAGCGCTGAGTGCAGGAGAATTCTTCCACGCTGTCAGTGACGTACATGAGGTGAGCTGAGTTCATTGGACATGACCTCGGCTCATCTGGATGCCGTCACAGCCAGACACTGAGGAGCGCAAGCATGCCTGCGCTTCTCAGTGTCTGCGGGATGACAGGCTGGATGGCTGCGTTCTCCTGCGGTCCAGCCTGTCATCTCGATGTAGCAGAGCTGAAGCTGTCGTGGGAACCATGGAAAGGTAAGGATGAGGTTGCTTTATTATTTTTCTTTTATTGCAGGAGATCGTTGGCTTCAGCTGGAATGGGCGTGACGGTAAGTATGGTTTAATTTAGAACAATAAAGAATTGTGTGTTTATTTCAATTAAAGGACTTTTTTCTGGGTGTTGTGTTTTTTTTAAATACTTTACTAGAAATTCATAGTGGTCATGTCTAATATTGGCGTGACCCCATGAATTTCGGGCTTAGGGCCAGCTGATAATGCCAAGCTGGCCCTAACCCCTTTATTACCCAGTGAGCCACCGCACCAGGGCCCTGGATAAGTTGGGTAAAGCGCCAGAAGATGGCGCTTCTATGAACGCGCCATTTTCCGGGGCGGCTGCTGACTGCAATTTGCAGCGGGGGGGGGCCCAGGGGGCCTCCCTGTGCTGCGGATTCCAGCCCCCAGCTGCCTAGTTGTACCTGGCTGGACACAAAAATAGGGCGAAGCCCCACGTATTTTTTTTTTAAATTATTTCATGAAATTCATGAAATAATTAAGGAAAAAAGGGCTTCCCTATATTGTTGTGTCCGGCCAGGTACAAATAGGCAGCTGGTGGTTGGGGGCAGCCCGTTCCTGCCTGCTGTACCTGGCTGGACACAAATATAGTGCGAAGCCCCACGTCAATTTTTTTTTAAATTATTTCATGAAACTAGATGGTGGCCCGATTCTAACGCATCGGGTATTCTAGAATATGTATGCGGCAGACCCGGCGCAATCAGCAGAGCGGTGTTTAAATTTGGCGCCAAAATCGCTGACTGGTCGCGGCCAGCAACCGCGACCAATCAGCAAAGCGGTGTTGAAATTTGGCGACTATATCACTGATTGGTCACGGCCGGCGGTCGCGACTAATCAGCAGAGCGGGGTTTAAATTTTGCGCCAATAATGCTGATAGGTTGTGGTCGCGACCAATCAGCAAAGCGTTGTTTAAATTTGGCGCCAATAATGGTGATTGGTCACGACCTCGACCATTCAGCAGAGCGGTGTTTAAATTTGGCGGCAACAATGTTGATTAGTCGCGGCCGGCGGTCGCGACCAATCAGCAGAGCGGGGTTTAAATTTGGCGCCAATAATGCTGATTGGTCGCAATCGCCGGCCGCGACCAATCAGCAGAGCGGTGTTTAAATTTGGCGTCAAAATCGCTGATTGGTCGCGGAAGGCAACTGTGACCAATCAGCCGAGCAGGGTTTAAATTTGGCGCCAATACTACTGATTGGTCGCGGACGGCGACCGCGATCAATCAGCAGAGCGGTGTTTAAATTTGGCGCCAATAATGCTGATTAGTCGCGGCCGGCATCCGCGACCAATTAGCAGAGCGGGGTTTAAATTTGGCGCCAATCTCGCTGATTGGTCGCGGCTGGAGTCCGCGACCAATCAGCAGAGCGTTGTTTAAATTTGGCGCCAATCTCACTGATTGGACGCGTCTGGCGTCCGCGACCAATCAGCAGAGCGTTGTTTAAATTTGGCGCCAAGCTCGCTGATTTGTCGCGGCCGCTATTTAAATGTGGCGCCCAAATCGGTGATTGGTCGCGGGCAGTTTCCGCGACCAATCAGCAGAGCGGTGTTTAACTTTAGCGCCAAGATCACTGATTGGTCGCGCTCTCCACATGCGACCAATCAGCTAATCGTATTGGTGAGGACCGGGGAGCGCCGCTGCCTGGTCGGATACTTCCGTTGCGAGAAGCCGGGAGATGAGCGACTGCTCGCAGCAGAAGTATCCCTACCCGCAGCGCCGCTCCCCGGTCCTCCCTTGACACCCTAGCCTCTGATGTCCCCACAGTATCCGCATGGTGTTACAAAGATCCGGACATTTGTGTTAAAAATCGCTGATTGGTCGCCGACGCTGGGCGCGACCAATCACCGATTTTGGCGCCACATTTAAATAGCATCCGCGACCAATCAGTACAGCGGTGTTTAAATGTGGAGCCAAGATGGGTGATTGGTCGCGGAGTATATTTAAATTTGGCGCCCAAATCGGTGATTGGTCGCGGCTGATATTTAAATTTGGCGCCCAAATCGGTGATTGGTCGCGGGCAGCGCCCGCGACCAATCAGCGATTTTTAACACAAATATCCGGACCTTTGTAACACCATGCGGATACTGTGGGGACATCAGCGGCTAGGGTGTGAAGGGAGGACCAGGGAGCGGCGCTGCGGGTCGGGATACTTCTGCTGCGAGCGCCCGCTCATGTCCCGGGTTCTCGCAGCGGAAGTAGCCGCACAGGCAGCGCCGCTGACATCCATGCGGCTAGGGTGTCAAGGGAGGATCGGGGAGCGGCGCTGACATCCAATTGGTCGCGGCCGCTATTTAAATGTGCCACACAAATCGGTGATTGGTCGCCGTCTTGACCGCGACCAATCACTGATCTTGCCGCCAAAGTTAAACACTACTGTGCTGATTGGTCGCGGACGCTGCCCTCGACCAATCACAGATTTGTGCGCCAAATTTAAATATCGGCCGCGACCAATCACCGATCTTGGATCCACATTTAAACAACGCTGTGCTGATTGGTCGCGGCCGATATTTAAATGTGGCGCCCAAATCGGTGATTGGTCGCGGACGCTGCCCGCGACCAATCACCGATTTGTGCGCCAAATTTAAATATTAGCCTCATGCACGTCACTGACAGCGTGGGAAAATTCTCCTGCACTCAGCGCTTCAGCGTGAGAATTCTCCCACGCTGTCAGTGAAGTACATGAGGTGAGCTGAGTTCATTGGACATGACCTCACCTCATGCACGTCACTGACAGCGTGGGTAAATTCTCACGCTGAAGCGCTGAGCACAGGAGAATTCTCCCACGCTGTCAGTGACGTGCATGAGGTGAGCCGAGTTCATTGGACATGACCTCGGCTCATCTTTATGCCGTCACAGCGAGACACTGAGGAGCGCAAGCATGCCTGCGCTTCTCAGTGTCTGCGGGATGACAGGCTGAATGGCAGCTTTCTGCTGCGGTCCAGCCTGTCATCTCGATGTAGCAGAGCTGAAGCTGTCCTGGGTACCATGGAAAGGTAAGGATGAGGTTGGTTTATTATTTTTCTTTTATTGCAGGAGATCGTTGGCTTCAGCTGGAATGGGCGTGGTGGTAAGTATGGTTTAATTTAGAACAATAAAGGATTGTGTCTTTATTTCAATTAAAGGACTTTATTCTGGGTGTTTGTGGTTTCTTTTAACTTTGAGTATGGGGTTAGTAATGGGGGTGTCTTATAGACGCCTCTCCATTACTAACCTGGGCTTGATGTCAGCTGGCATTATAAGCTGACATCAACCCCAGCCCTATTACCCCACTGCCACCGCTACAGGGCAGTGGGAAGAGCGAGGCTAAGTGCCAGAATTGGCGCATCCTATGGATGCGCCATTTCTGGGGCGGCTGATGGCTGGTGTTTCTAGCCTGGGAGGGGGCCAATATTCATGGCACCCTTCCTGGGCTATTAATATCAGCCCCCAGCTGTCTGCCTAGCCTTTGCTAGCTATTAAAATAGGGGGGACCCCACGTCATTTTTTTGGGGGGGGTCCCCCATTTTAATAGCCAGTAAAGGCTAGGTATTCCGCTGGGGGCTGATATTAGTAGCCTGGGAAGCTCCGTGGGTATTACCCCCTTCCCAGGCTTCAAACATCTGCCCCAGCCGTCTGCTTAACCTCCGCTAGAGCCTAAAATTACGGGGAACCCCACGCCAATTTTTTTTTTAATATATCCTTTATTTTAACACTAAATGACAAGTACAGTAACCAACACTGTCACTGTACTTCTTATATATGTGACTGACATGTTTCTATGTATCTAATCTATGTGTGATGCTCTATCTTTCAGTTCTAAATTGTCGGGTACAGATGCTGAATTGCCGGCCGGCTTTTTTAAAGAGACGGTGCATGAAAACACTATTATTTTTTTTAATAAATCCTTTACACTAAATGACAAGTACAGTAAGCAACACTGTCACTGTACTTCATATATATGTGACTGACATGTTTCTATCTATCTAATCTATGTGTGATTCTTTATTCTTTCTATTCTAAATTGTCGGGTACTGAATTGCTGGCCGGCTTTTTTAAAGAGATGGTGCATGAAAACACTATTATTTTTTTTAATAAATCCTTTACACTAAATGACAAGTACAGTGACCAACACTATCACTGTACTTATTATATATGTGATTGGCATGTTTATATCTATCTATGTGTGAAGCTCTATTCTTTCTGTTATAAATTGTCGGGTACCGCTGCTGAAGTGCCGGCCGGCTTTCTTAAAGAGACGGTGCACGAAAACACTATTATTTTTTTAAATAAATCCTTTACACTAAATGACAAGTACAGTAAGCAACACTGTCACTGTGCTTCTTATATGTGTGACTGACATGTTTCTATCTATCTAATCTATGTGTGATGCTCTATTCCTTCTTGTCTAAATTGTCGGGTACCGGTGTATGCCGCTGCTGAATTGCCGGCCGGCTTTTTTAAAGAGAGCGTCTTCTGAGCAGTTTGTCAGCTTTTGGACACCTTTGAAGGTGTTTTCTATGTGTTTCTATGAGTTTTTGTTTGCCTGCCATTGGTTTTAACGGTGTTCGACGGTGTTCTAAGGTGTTCGATGAACAGTTCGACAAACAGTTCCTCGAACATCCCGGTGTTCGACGAACCGAACCCGAACACTACGGGGGTGGCTCAACACTAGTCCTGATCCACACTCCATCCTTACCTGAGAGTGAGATATCACACCTCTGGGTGAGGTGCAATACCTCTGTAGCAACCGAGCCCTCAGGGTGCTACAGTTCCATTTATCTTCAGCCTAGGTGACGTATTGTGATACAGGGCCGTGATTTTGGCTATAAAAGGGTCCCCTAGACCCCTACCCCAAGCTTTTTAAGAGAATCATATATGGCGTGCCAGGAGACTCTATGGAATGCTTTCTCAGCATCCAACGAGAGTATCTAATTACAAATTTTTAACTGCATCTAGCCCAGGAAATACTTTGTGCCTAGTAGCAGTGTCTGCTAGTCAGCGGATTATCCCGACTGTTAAGCAAGCTACACCACCTGTAGTTTGGACACTTAATTTTTTCAAAGGAAATGCTTCGGGACCACGGGATACTCAGTGAAGAGCATCAGGAGGCACCCCAAGGCATAGGGGCTGGGACTGGCAGTAGGATGCCTTGCGGTGGACAGCCGAGCTCGATCCTTATAAAAGCTTTTTAACTGCAGCAGCTTTAGTGGACGCTACTGGAGCTGGAATTACGCGGCTGCTGGCATGAGACTTGCCCTCCAATAGATCCTTGTAAATGGATTTAAAGTGTATTCATTCAAATTAGAGAGACAATTTAAATTAAAAAGCTTAGAGCTGCCTCCACCACAGGGGGGCTCGCTCGACCCACCAGCGGACAGGCACCAGTATTGGGAGAGGGGAGCTGGCCATCAGGGTTCACCGCGCCTCTGGCACAAACCCGGCGACACGGAGGTGGCACGGGCAGGAGCGGACTGAACGTGTCGGCTTCTCACTTTTTGGATTTTAGAAGGGCATGACATGCCTATATCTGTGTCTCCCCCTCCCTTTACTCCTCCACCTCTTTTCTTTTCGCATGACTATATGTACTTGTCACTTTTCCATGTGTTAGTTGTGTCTTCTGAGCAGTTTGTCAGCTTTGAACACCTTTGAAGGTGTTTTCTATGTGTTTCTATGTGTTTTTGTTTGCCTGCCATTGGTTTTAACGGTGTTCGAAGGTGTTCGACGAACAGTTCGACGAACACACGGGTGTTCGACGAACCGAACTCGAACACTACGGGGGTGGCTCAACACTAGTCAGCAGTAAAGCTGAACTTGACAGTATAAACTAACCAAATTGACTTGCCAGGCATATAACCCCTTTAAAATCACACCTTTAGTGTTATAATCACTCAATCTGTTTTGCAGAAAATTAGGATTAATCAGCACAGAGGCTCAGTGGTTAGCACTGGAGTAGTGAGTTCAAATCCTTCCGAGGACAACATGCTTGTATGACTAAGTTCACATGAGTATTTGGTGCATTTTTGATTCTGCATACTGTTGCTGAACAAAAAATGCAGCAAAGTGAATGGGATTTATAGAAATGTCATGTCCACAGTGCTTTTTTAATGCACCATAAACTGACCTATGGTGCGTTTTTGACATGTCAATTTCTGTTGTGATAAATATGTGTTGAAGATTGTCCCATAGGCTTTAACGGGATGAGAAAAATCCGCAAGTAAGAGACGCATATGCTAGTGATGAGCGAGTACCGTAATATTCGTAATCGCTTTACTCGTAACGAGTACTTTGTAATAATCGTGTATTCATTCTGAATAGAGAGTACAGTGTAAGTCAATGGGAAATGCGAGTCATTTTCTGCTGGACCCTACAAAGGGGTCTGGGGTCCTGAGGAAAAGGCTGAAATAGATGGGAAAGTGATGAAAGAGAATGGGAAGAGCCTGGAGAATATGCCTGCATGCATTTCTGACTCACATATGGTTTCTGGGAATAAGTTTGTAGCAGTATTACACCATTTTTACAGACACACAAGAACAACTACCAAACCTAACCTAAATTGCATTTAACAGGCCAAAAAGGTTAAGAAACAGTTTTTCCTGCATAATCAGTTGTATATAAACCAGAGAAACAAAAAAATATCCCTTTTAGCGTTTGTTTGCACATACTGTTGTGGCTTTTTTTGCCTTTTACAATTGGGAGGGCCCTGACTTATACATTTTGTAAGTCCCTCTGTCATATATCATTTTTAGTTCACTATTCCCCAGCACTTTACAAGCACAGCTAGAACTTACTAGAAGGTATGTTGATCTTTGACGTGAGAGGACTCAGGTGGCTCTGTAACATGCGTTTTGGAGGGACAGCTGTTACTTAGACATTTGGGCGGTCCCTCCATCATTGAAACTCAGATAGTGGAATACATATTCCATAACAGTTTACAATGTGCCCATTGTAGCGTTGGGCTTGACCCTCCTCTGCCTCCAACACCATGTGATACAGCGGCCCTAAATTCAAATGTTCAGAGGGTCTGCAGTTGGCAGGAAAGCTAAGTTTTGTGAGAGCCCTCATGTGGCCCTGTGACATACATTTTGAGTGCCCTCCCCTAGAAATTTTGGAGGTCCCTCTTGTGTACATTTGAGAGTGCCCTCACTTATTCATATTGTAGGGCCCTCACTCTATTATTTAACTCATTTAAGGGCAGAGATTACAGAGAAAAAGGCAAATAGACATGGAGTACTAGAAGGTAGCAGTGAGTGCGGCCTGTGATCCTCAGGTATGGCTGAACTCTGTGATCCGGAAAAATAAAGCTGCACTAGTCAACTGGATGACGAGCTCAAATATATCACTTGTGCAAGTCAATGGACAAAGGATATATGGTGCCCCCCCCTCCCGGATGGGTTGGAGAAACTTCTCAAAATGGCACAGAGATTTTGATTGCCAATATTCCCCAGATTATATAGGAAGAGAAGACTTTTTGATATTGTACTACTTGGTCCAGTGAGGAATGTGCATTGTATTTCCAAAAATTACTCCTGGGGGCTGTGTCATAGGTGCAGGAAGATTCCATGACAGGGGCCTCCCTTGACAAACATTATCTACGATGGAGTACTGTTGTAGTTGTGACCCTCAATTCAAGTTTTCAGAGGGCCAACAGTCGGTCATTAACAGTCAGTGTAAATTTTTATTGAATATGAATCCCCTATCTCAGTCACAATGCGGCACAGGCCAGGCATGTTTTTTTGCCAAATAGGGTGACTGACAGTACATTTCTATTGAATATGTATCCCTATCTCAGTCACAATATGGCACAAACTGTGACAAGGGCCTCCAATGACAAATATTAGTTTGGTAGGACCACTGTACATTCCAGATTTGTCCACTGCCCAATATGCAAAGGGTTTGTAAAAATTAGACCTATGGGCTGAGTTATGGTTGACGCACTATTTTGGCTGTGACAGCTAGCTTGGCTTGTGCCATCAACATCTGAAAATCTGTCAACAAAACCCAAAATGCCCAAAAAGCCTGTTGTTAAGGGACGTGGACGTGATGCGCGAGAAGGCACTCAGTCTGTGTCAGGTCAGAAGAAGCTTGATGCATCCACTATGTTCCTGAAAAAATTTCCCGGTCTGGATCGCAAACGTGTATGGAAGCCAGAAGAGTGAGAACAGATTGTGTCTTGGATAGCAGAAAAGGCCTCTACGCATTTGTCAAGCAGAAACAAATCTTCAACGACCACACAGTCTACTGTGGATACACAGAAGGCTGGCCCATCCAATCCTGAAGCTGGTTATCCTTCCTCCCGCCATTATCAGTCACAGGAGACATATGACCCCAAGCTTGCCCACTCTGATGATCTGTTTGGTACGTTTCCTTTGGTTGGCTCTGGCCTATCATCAAGCAGCATTGAAGAGGGACAAGAGGAGGTGGCGTTCGTTGATGCTCAATTATTTGAGGACCTACGGCCAGAAGAAAGTCACTTGGAGGAACGTCATTTACTGTGTCCAGAGGTGGAGGCTGATGATGATGAGACACAGTTGCCATCTGGTCAGCCTACAATGTCAACTGGGAAGGAGGATGAGATGGAAGACGAGGTGGTCGATGATGAGTCCACTGATCCGACCTGGACCGTTGGCACGCATAGCCATGACAGCAACACAGAGGAAGATTAATATGCAGCACCAACTCAGGCCCCAAGGTGTCGTGGTTTGCCCAGAGTGAGAATTGGGTCAACTGTTCCCAAGAGCACCCCCACTGTGCACCAAGTCAAGGCAAGGGGGGCGTTCAGCTGCTGTGTGAAATTTTTTTTCTGAAAGTCCTTCACAGAAAAATATTGTAGTCTGTAATATCTGCCATACCAAGTTGAGCAGAGGCCAGGGCAAAGGCAACCTGAGCACCACCAGCATGCAAAACCACATGGCAGCCAAGCACCCCAGTAGGTGGGCGGAACACCAGGGTACCAAATCTGCGTCTGCGGGACAAACCAATGCCATGTCGCCTGGGCTATGTCCTTCAGAATCTGCTGTTCAGGAAGCAGACGCTCCTACCTCCTGCCCACAAGCTGCAGTTGCTCACACACAGCAAACATCAAACACATCCACTTCCTTTTCCCAGGGAAGCGTCCAATTGTCCGTGCCTGAGAGTTTGGAAAGAAAGCGTAAATACACAGCCACGCACCCTCAGGCCCAAATACTAAACTCGCACATTGCCAAATTAAATTACTAACTGTGGAGATGTTGCCGTTTAGGCTTGTGGGAGCACAGTCTTTCCGTGATCTCTTGGCTGTGGCTGCCCCACGATACAGTGTTCCCAGTCACCACTATTTTGCCTGGTGTGCCATCCCTGCATTACACAAGCAAGTGTTAAACAATCTGAACTATGCTCTCACCAAAGCCGTAACTGGGAAGGTCCACCTAACAACAGACACCTGGACAAGTTGTTGTGGACAGGGACTATACATTTCTGTCACGGCACACTGGGTGAACCTGGTGGAGGGTGGGACCAAGGCGCAAACTGGAACATCACACATCCTACCCACTCCAAGAGTAGCGGGCCCAACTTCTGCCAGGGTTTCCGCCTCTTCATATTGCACTTCCTCTCTCCCCTCCTCCTGCTCCTCATCCCCTACTGAATTACCTTCCGCATCACTGCAAAGCTGGGACCTGTGCGGCAACACGATCTGCTGAAGCTGATCTGGTTAGATCAGAAAGCACACACTGCAGCAGAGCTGTGGACAGCTTTAAAACAACAGACCGATCAGTGGCTCTCCCCGCTACACCTCCAACCCGGTCTGGTCTTCTGCGATAATGGGCGTAACCTGGTGGCGGCTTTAAAGGTCGGCAAGCTGGTACATGTGCCATGCAGGGCTCACATGCTGAACCTAGTTGTTCAGAAATTTCTGAAAACTTACCGTGATTTGCCATACCTACTTGAGAAGGTGCGCAGTATTAGCACCCATTTCTGCCATTCCTCTACCGCTTTTGCTGCTCTTACAGTGCTGCAAAAGCACTTGAATTTGCAAAGTCACCAACTCATTTGCGACCTGTTAACGCGGTGGAACTCAACCTATCATATGTTGGCGAGGATTATTGAACAGCAGAGGGCAGTAGCTTAATACCAGCTTCAACATGCCCGTCAGACTGAGAGTCAGCCACCACACATAACAACTGTCGAGTGGGTATGGATCGCTGACATTTGTGAGGTTCTTGAGAACCTTGTGAGTGGTGATCAGGCTATTATCAGCGTAATCATCCCGCTGCTGTGTCTTTTGAAACAGTCACTGCATAATCTCAAAGAGGAAGCTTTGAGTGCCCAGCATGTTGGTATGGAGCCAGATTTCCCAATGGGTGATACTACCCAGCCCAGCCAATATTCTGAGGCAACATTGGGTGATGAGGAGAAAGATGAGTAGAATGAGGAGGGAGAGGACTTGTTTTTCTGTGCTACCGAGGGGATTCGTAATACTACAGAGGGGACACCCAATCCAAGCTTCATGTCTGTCCAGCCTGAATGGGCTGGAGAGGAGGAGGTGGAGGAGGAGGCGAGTCAGCGTGAGGAGAGGATAGATACTGTTTCTACTGTTGGGGACACAGAACATTTGCCTTTTTGCTGCTTGGCCCACATGGCACAGTTCATGTGTAAGTGTCTGTGGCAAGACCCTCACATGATACACATTTTATCCAGCAATAATAATAATAATAATTTTTATTTACAGTACAGACCAAAAATTTGGACACACCTTCTCATTTAAAGATTTTTCTGTATTTTCATGACTATGAAAATTGTACATTCACACTGAAGGCATCAAAACTATGAATTTACACATGTGGAATTATATACTTAACAAAAAAGTGTGAAACAACTGAAAATATGTCTTATATTCTACGTTCTTCAAAGTAGCCTGCTTTGATGACTGCTTTGCACACTCTTGGCATACTCTGGATGAGCTTCAAAAGGTAGTCACCGGAAATGGTTTTCACTTCACAGGTGTGCCTTGTCAGGTTTAATAAGTGGGATTTCTTGCCTTATAAATGGGGTTGGGACCATCAGTTGTGTTGTGCAGAAGTCTGGTGGATACACAGCTGATAGTCTTACTGAATAGACTGTTAGAATTTGTATTATGGCAAGAAAAAAGCAGCTAAATAAAGAAAAACGAGTGGCCATCATTACTTTAAGAAATGAAGGTCAGTAAGTCCAAAAAATTGGGCAAACTTTGAATGTGTCCCCAAGAGCAGTTGCAAAAACCATAAAGCGCTACAAAGAAGCTGGCTCACATGAGGACCGCCCCAGGAAAGGAAGACCAAGAGTCACTTCTGCTTCTGAGGATAAGTTTATCTGTGTCACCAGCCTCAGAAATTGCAGGTTAGCAGCAGCTCAGATTAGAGACCAGGTCAATGCCACACAGAGTTCTAGCAGCAGACACATCTCTACAACAACTGCTAAAAGGAGACTTTGTGCAGCAGGCCTTCATAGTAAAATAGCTGCTAGGAAACCACTGCTAAGGACAGGCAACAAGCAGAAGAGACTTGTTTGGGCTAAAGAACACAAGGAATGGACAGTAGACCAGTGGAAATTTGTGCTTTGGTCTGATGAGTCCAAATTTGAGATCTTTGGTTCCAACCACCGTGTCTTTGTGCGACTCAGAAAAGGTGAACGGGTGGACTCTACATGACTGGTTCCACCGTGAAGCATGGAGGAGGAGGTGTGATGGTGTTGGGGTGCTTTGCTGGTGACACTGTTGGGGATTTATTCAAAATTGAAGGAATACTGAACCAGCATGGCTACCACAGCATCTTGCAGCGGCATGCTATTCCATCCGGTTTGCGTTTAGTTGGACCATCATTTATTTTTCAACAGGACAATGACCCCAAAAACACCTCTAAGCTGTGTAAGGGCTATTTGACCAAGAAAGAGAGTGATGGGGTGCTACACCAGATGACCTGGCCTCCACAGTCACCAGACCTGAACCCAATCGAGATGGTTTGGGGTGAGCTGGACCGCAGAGTGAAGGCAAAAGGGCCAACAAGTGCTAAGCATCTCTGGGAACTCCTTCAAGATTGTTGGAAGACCATTTCCGGTGACTACCTCTTGAATCTCATCAAGAGAATGCCAAGAGTGTGCAAAGCAGTCATCAAAGCAAAAGGTGGCTACTTTGAAGAACCTAGAATATAAGACATATTTTCAGTTGTTTCACACTTTTTTGTTAAGTATATAATCCCACATGTGTTAATTCATAGTTTTGATGCCTTCAGTGTGAATATACAATTTTCATAGTCATGAAAATACAGAAAAATCTTTAAATGAGAAGGTGTGTCCAAACTTTTGGTCTGTACTGTATATAGTGCCAACATATTCCACAGCACTTTACAATTAAGCGGGGACATGTACATACAATAAATTTAATACAAGGTAAGACAGTTTAAACTGTTAAATTAGGAGTGAGGTCCCTGCTCGCAAGCTTACATTTTACAAGGAAATAGGTGGACCCAATGCATGAAAAGTGCTTGTTATTTCAGATCTAGCAATTATAATGAGTAGGGATTTTCATAAAAAGCTGCATAATCCAGTCATCAGCCAGTATGCTTAAGTGCAATAATCAAGTATTGAGTGCAGTTATCGTGTGCATGGAGGGTGTGGAGACAGATAAGTAGTAGGGTGCAGATTCATAATAATATTTAGAAGGTGGGAACAGGGGAAAGTTAGTTTAGGTGGAGGCTTGTTTAAAGAGATGGGTTTTTAAAGCGCGCTTGAAGACATGGGGGCTATGCATCAGTCAGATCATCTGGGGTAGAGCATTCCAGAGAACTGGTGCAGCACAAGAGAAGTCTTGGAAACAGAGGTGCGAGGTTCGGATTATGGGTGATGTTAGTCTTAGGTCATTTGTAGAACAGATGGCATGTGTAGGGCAATAGACAGAGATGAGAGAGGAGATATAAGGCGGTGCAGAACTGTGGAGAGCTTTGTGGGTGAGAGTGATCCGTTTATATTGGACCCTGTAGCGAATGGGCAACCAGTGTAATGAGTGCACAAGATGGAGGCATCGTGGAAGCGGCTGGACAGAAATACAACCCTGGCTGCCGCATTCAGGACGGATTGGAGAGGAGAAAGTTTGATAAGAGGGAGACCGATCAGAAGAGAGTTGCAGTAGTCCAGACAAGAGTGAATAAGAGTGATAGTAAGAGTTTTAGCAGTTTCAAAGGTGAGAAAAGGTCAGATTCTGAAGATGTTTTTAAGGTGCAGGTGACAAGAGCGACCTATACTGGTTGGCCACCTTTCTCGATCCACGTTACAAGGAGAAATTTCCTTCTCTCCTTTTGGAGTCACCAAAGAGTTTTACAATGGAATCGTTAAAGAGGGCCGTTGTAGATCAGTTGCTGAAAACACCACACTCAGACAATGCTGGTGGCAGAGGTACCGGCTCTTTTCAATACCAAGGGATAATGGGGAGAGACACGAACACCATCTCCAACAGAGGTGAGGGGAAAATGTGCACAAATAGGGCAATTTTCAATAAACCAGCACAACAGCAAGGGCTATCTGTGCCTGTAACAATGCCAAGGAGGGATAAATTGCAGAACATAGTCAAGGGGTACTTAAGTGACCATATGTGCATGGTTTCTGAATCTTCAGTTCCCTTTAATTATTGGGTGTCTAAGCTGAACTCTTGGCCCGACCTCTCCTTATATGCCTTGTAGGTGCTGGCCTGCCCAGCTGCTAGTGTGGTGTCTGAGCGTATTTTTAGTTCCGCTGGGGCAATCATCACTGAAAAGTGCACACGCCTCTCCATGGAAAATGCAGACAGACTTACTCTGATTAAATTCAACAAGGACTGGATATCTCCACAGTTTGTAATCCCTCCAGATGACAGCAAGCCAACCTAAATTCACCAAAAATGCAGATTCATGGCAGATCCCCTGCCCTTGGAAATCCGGACAATGCTCAACCTTTCCATTTGTCTGTCTCTGAGACAGGAGGACATGCAGCCGGAGTACTCAAGCAGAGACACTGTACAAAGCAGTACCCAGTCGGGTATTACTCAGAGCATCTGGATCCGGTAGCCTCCCCCAGCTATCTACGAGCGATTCACGCCACACAGCAGTTACTTGAGAAGACGGCGGACATCATCCTTGGACATGAGACTCACATTTATGTCCCACACGATATTGTGGCTGTTCTGGCTTTACAGCAACCTAAACATCTGTCTACACAGAGACACCTGCGGCTGCAGTGTTCGTTGATGTTGCCAGAAAATGTGAGATTACACCGGTGCACCACCTTGCTACCAGCACCTGAAGAAGAGGGGAAAGAGGCTCCACCGCATGATTGTCCGGAACAAATTACTGCGGAGTCAACTCCACTTGTTCTAGTGGGGGAAATACCGTTGGATGACCCAGAACTTAAGTCATATACAGATGGATCTAGATATGTTGACACCTCTGGCAGTTTTCATACTGGGTATGCTGTTACAACTGAAGATACATTGGTAGAGGCTGCAGTCTTACCTCCCAGTATGTCAGCACAGGAAGCAGAGCTCAAAGCTCTGACTGCAGGTTCTCCTGTGAAAAATGCTGAAAGCGTCAGACAATTGATGGAAGCGGTGCAACTACCAAGACAGTTGGCTGTCGTAAAGGTAAAAGCTCATATCCCACCAGATGCCCCTGAAGCAAGACGTAATGTACTTGCTGATCTCCATGCTAAGCGAGCAGCTCTTCTTCTGACATCCATGTCCATGGCTCTTACGCGGCAACAGGCCATACAGCTAAATTCCGTGCCAACCCAGGATCAACCTGCATAAGAGCATCAACCGGTCCCTCCAATCACAAAGCTACGCTTCACACAGCAAAAAGTCTCTAAAGAAGAACGCCAGTCATGGAAGGAGGCAGGTGCTAAGTTGATGGATGGGCTAAGGAAGAAGGAACAACTGTATTGTTTGCCTCGACTCCTGTATCCAGCCGTTGCAGCCTCAGCCCATGGACCGGTACATCGAGGGAAGAATCAAGCTTTGTTACTGGTACAGAAACTCTATTGGGCTCCAGGAATTTCCACCATGTTGAGTGCACAGGACAAAGGTTGCACAATATGCCAAACCTGCAACCCAGGTAGATTACAGAATGTACAGAATGTACCGACAAAACACCTTGCCAAACCTTGCATGTTGATCACATCACTCTCCCTAAAGCAGGACGATATGAATACTGCTTAGTGGTAGTGGATATGTTTTCCAGTTGGCCAGAAGCATTCGCCGTTCCAAACATGACTGCCGAGACTACCGCCAAGAAGCTGGTCTCTGAAGTTGTTTGCCGGTATGCAGTCCCAGAAGTTATCAAAAGTGATCAAGGACCAGCCTTTTCCTCATGGGTATATCAAGAAATACTTACCATGATCGGATCAACAGTGGCGTTACATATTCCTTACCATCCACAGTCAAGTGGTAAGGTGGAGAGATTGAATGGCACACTGAAAGGGCAATAAATCAAAATGATGCAGGAGACTACGGCCCAGTGGCCTGAGCTCCTTCCCATTGCACTATATCACATGCGCACCACCCCCATAGGGAAACACAAACTGTCACCCTTTGAGATATTATTTAGGTCACACCAAGCTGTAGCTAGATTTACCCCACAACAATTATCAGAAGAAACAGATTATGTTGTGCAATATGTGATTCAGTTTGCCAAAGCACTAACTAACACCCATGCGTTACTATCATCTTCTATTCCAGATCCAGCTGATGCAGAAGGTTGTCATACCCTCAGGCCTGGAGATTATGTGTATGTGAAGAAGCATGTTCGGAAACACGGACTAAAACCATTGTATGACGGACCATACCAAGTGCTCCTGACAATCCCAACAGCTGAGATGTTTTATGATAATATATATAGTTAAACTAGTCAATACCTGGAATAGCCTACAACAGAGTACTTTAATAATAAGTTCATTACTCACCATCAGATTTTGGTGCAAGAATTAAGACAATTAGAAAACAACCAGTGATTGTTGGATATGTACTCACTCACCAGTTTCAGCCGCTAGTATGCCCATTCTGGCTGTCCATCCCAGACCGTCATTATTGGAAAGATACATTCATAATCACTCATGGGTACATGCAAATCTGTTTATAAAAGTCACCAATGACACGTTATAAAATATCTGGTAACGTCCCTTGTAATGAATTTTCTGAATATAAGCCTAGTAATCCAACATGTGGCAATCCAAATGTTGGATATTGTAGCCCCCTGGAACAAATGCCTTCATGGTGTATGTTATCAAATAACACCGTTTTTATTGATTTGGTGCATAAATTAGTATAACAGCATTCTGCTTTATGGGACTTACCATCAGCCACATATTGGGTCTGTGGGAATAATGCGTACAAATGGCTCCCAGTCGGAGTAGGGGGGACTTGTACATTGGCCCGGCTAACTTCAGCCACTTATCTTATTCCCCATAGTAAAGTAGATATGAGAGCCATCCCTCTTTATACCATTTTTAAACAGGCCAAAGACAACACCCCACGCCCATCAGGAAGACCTCGTTTAGTACAAATGAGTATACCCAATAAGATAGCCAGTATTGTCTTCCTCTACCCTATGGTAATACAAATGTGAGACAAATTAGTGGAGGTCATTGATTACTTAGATGACCAGATTTGGAATATTTTGAAAGTAATTAATACTACTGTTGCGGTGCAGAATCAACTTATTATAGTGGCTAATCAAAATACTTTAGTGCTGGACTATTTGACAGCAGCTCAAGAAGGGATGTGTCAGGTTATTTGCCCAGCCTGTTGTCACTATATTGATCCCGACTCTACCATACGATTAAAGACTAAAATGGAAGACATTAGGAAACTCAGGGAAGAGTATAACAAACATAACGAATTGACCAAAGAGTGTTGCATATTGTTGATTGCTTATTAATATATGTTTTACTAAAACTAGTCTTTTATTGTATCCCATTTTGCATAAGGAAAACCTGCCAGTCAATAGAGAGCAAAGAGGACGCTGTTAACCGACATCCAGTGCTACTATACACGGACATGTAACCAGCATTGAGGACCTGGATGACAAGGGAATGATGACCTTTACCTGCTTGCCCCAACCAACCTCAGATCTGAGCTTATGATTATATCAACTAACAAGGGGGGATGGACATGCCGCGACAGCCCCAATTGGTAACAAGGGCACTAATTGGGTGAAGACCAATGTCCCACAGGCTCAAAACATGACCCTGGGAAGGCACCTCTATTGCTGATAATAACATAATTTTTAGGGGGGAATGTAAAGGACATATTGATACTCATGCTAGAGCAACTCCATTTTGTCTGCTTGCTTTAAAATCATGTTATTATCACTCCTTGCATAACATACATTCTTTCTTTCTCTTCCCATGGAACTTCACTCACACTAACTTTTTCTCAAGAGAACATTTTGTCAGACACTCTGTTATCTAACTTGTTTAGGCCAGGTTTGACCTTGTAAAATTTCCATAGTGCTTCGAACTAACGATGATAATATGACCATATACAGTACAGACCAAAAGTTTGGACACACCTTCTCATTTAAAGATTTTTCTGTATTATCATGACTATGAAACTTGTACATTCACACTGAAGGCATCAAAATTATGAATTAACACATGTGGAATTACGTACTTATCAAAAAAGTGTGAAACAACTGAGAATATGTCTTATATTCTAGGTTCTTCAAAGTAGCCATATTTTGCTTTGATGACTGCTTTGCACACTCTTGGCATTCTCTTGATGGGCTCAAGAGGTAGTCACCGGAAATGGTCTTCCAACAATCTTGAAGGAGTTCCCAGAGATGCTTAGCACTTGTTGGCCCTTTTGCCTACACTCTGCGGTCCAGCTCACCCCAAACCATCTCGATTGAGTTCAGGTCTGGTGACTATGGAGGCCAGGTCATCTGGTGTAGCACCCCATCACTCTCTTTCTTGGTCAAATAGCCCTTACACAACCTGGAGGTGTGTTTGGGGTCATTGTCCTGTTGAAAAATAAATGATGGTCCAACTAAACGCAAACCGGATGGAATAGCATGCCGCTGAAAGATGCTGTGGTAGCCATGCTGGTTCAGTATGCCTTCAATTTTGAATAAATCCCCAACAGTGTCACCAGCAAAGCACCCCCACACCATCAGACTTCCTCCTCCATGCTTCATGGTGGGAGCCAAGCATGTAGAGTCCATCCGTTCACCTTTTCTGCATTGCACAAAGACACGGCGGTTGTAACCAAAGATCTCAAATTTGGACTCATCAGACCAAAGCACAGATTTCCACTGGTCTAATGTCCATTCATTGTGTTCTTTAGCCCAAACAAGTTTCTTCTGCTTGTTGCCTGTCCTTAGCAGTGGTTTCCTAGCAGCTATTTTACCATGATGGCCTGCTGCACAAAGTCTCCTCTTAACAGTTGTTGAAGAGATGTGTCTTCTGCAAGTACTCTGTGTGGCATTGACCTGGTCTCTAATCTGAGCTGCTGTTAACCTGCGATTTCTGAGGCTGGTGGCTAGGATAAATTTATCCTCAGAAGAACAGGTGACTCTTGGTCTTCCTTTCCTGGGGCGGTCCTCATGTGAGCCAGTTTCTTAGTTGCCCTTGATGGTTTTTGCAACTGCACTTGGGGACACTTTCAAAGGTTTTCCAATTTTTCGCACTGACTGACCTTCATTTCTTAAAGTAATGATGGCCACTCGTTTTTCTTTACTTAGCTGCTTTTTTCTTGCCATAATACAAATTCTAATAGTCTATTCAGTAGGACTATCAGCTGTGTATCCACCTGACTTCTGCACAACACAACTGATGGTCCCAACCCCATTTATAAGCAATAAATCCCTCTTATTAAACCAGACAGGGCACACCTGTGAACTGAAAACCATTTCCGGTGACTACCTCTTGAAGCTCATCAAGAGCATGCCAAGAGTGTGCAAAACAGTCATCAAAGCAAAAGGTGGCTACTTTGAAGAACCTAGAATATAAGACATATTTTCAGTTGTTTCACACTTTTTTGTTAAGTATATAATTTCACATGTGTTAATTCATAGTTTTGATGCCTTCAGTGTGAATGTACAATTTTCATAGTCATGAAAATACAGAAAAATCTTTAAATGAGAAGGTGTGTCTCAACTTTTGGTCTGTACTGTATGTGTTTCCGTAATAATTGTACTAACATTAGTTAGCCTATAGTACTGTAGTATGGCTGCAGAGTTGATTGGCTATTAAAATGCTCAAAACAATATAAAATGCTAAGCAAAATAAACGTGATCAGAGATTCTTTGAATCCTCTCAATACAGAACATTGTTTCCGTTTGGTTTTCTGTGGATTGCAATCAACATAATAATTTGACACTCACTTGGTCAACCGTGAAGGGTTATTGCCCTCCCTCAACACTACTGCTGTTAACTTCACTCCCTTCCCATAAAAACCCGTTTCCTTCCTTCGTCTACCTTGACTCAGCCCATTATGGCTAATTTTTACAAACCCTATGCAAATTGTGCAGTGGACAAACCAGGACAGAATTCCTACTCCAGCCTAATTACTATTAGTGATTGGTGGCCCTTGGGATGGTGGCTTCCTGCGTCAGCCATGACTAAGCCCATAGGGCTAATTTTTGCAAACCCTATGCACATTGTGCAGTGGATAAACCAGGACAGCATTTCTACTCCAGCCTAATTACTATTTGTGATTGGTGGCCCTTGGGATGGTGGCTTCCAAAATAGTGGGTAAAACGGCCTGGTGCGTGCTTGGTAGCAGGCAGTAGGAAAGGTTTGGACTACTGCTTTGTGTAGGACACTAAGCGCCTTTTTAAGTGGACTAATGTGGCCGGGCAAACTGTCACCCCCAAAACAGCGGGGAAAATGGCCTGGTGCGTGCTTGGTAGCAGGCAGTAGGAAATGTTTGGACTACTGCTTTGCATAGGGCACTAAACGCCTTTTTAAGTGGACTAATGTGGACAGAAGGCAGGCTATCACCCCCAAAACAGCGGGGAAAATGGCCTGGTGCTGTCTTGGTAGCAGGCAGTAGGAAATGTTTGGACTACTGCTTTGCGTTGGGCAGTAACCGCCTTTTTAAGTGGACTAATGTGGACAGCAGAAGCCAGGCTCTGACCCCTAAAACAGCGGGGAAAATAAACAGGTGCTTTAAAAAAAAAGGCAGCAGAAAATGCTACTACTCTGTGTGCTGGAAAAATATTGATTTGCCTCGGACAAGAGCTGTTTTAAGATGGACACTGGAAAAACACTTTAACCTCTCCCTACCTAATACACAATCTGTCCCTCCCTGTACTCTTACTTTGTTGTGTGTCTTCAGCTCTGAAAAGAGCTATTTTTTGGTGGTATTATGGAGCTAGTGAGCGGCTCCATTAAACTGTCCCTGCTCGGGTATCTCTCCCTCCCTACTCTACACTGAACTAGTATACACTGCAGGTAGCCCTTAAAATGGCTTTTGCTTTATCAAGAGGCCTAAACACTCTCCCTAGAAGCTCAGCTATCTCTCCCTATGCCTGTAGAACGTAGGCTCCGGACACAATGTGCACAAAATGGTGGCGGCAGGTCTTAAATAGACCCTATGACGCTGGGCAGCCAGCCAATCACAGTAATGCCACAACCAAGATGTCTACAGCCTTACTGTGACTGGTTAAGAAGCCCAGCATGTTTAGTGGCTGCAAAGGAGGCGCCAAAACTGCAGGGCCGGACATCCGAATATAGCGAGGCGAGTACACAAATACTCGCAATATAAAGAGTACCTCAAATACCGCACTATCCGTGCGAATAGCGAATAGTAACGAATACACTCGTTCATCACTAGCATATGCGTGAAAATGTTCTAAAAATGCATGTAATAAGTGCAGGAGGAAATATAAGCAGATTTCTCTAAAAAGATTTATTACAAAGATTTTTATTTTCATGTGTACTATTGATTTATGAAAATAAATAAAATGATAGTTACTCTTTAATGACACAAATCATTATGAATGTTTTCTTTTTAATTTAGCTTTATTTAATTTCATGTATAGGATTTTCTGTAGGTGTTTATTAGCACGCTGTGTGTTAAATGAAAGCTCTATCACTAATAGTGTTGAGCCACCCCCGTAGTGTTCGAGTTCGGTTCGGTTCGTCGAACACCCGTGTGTTCGCCAAACTGTTCGTCGAACTGTTCGTCGAACACCTTCGAACACCGTTAAAACCAATGGCAGGCAAACAAAAACACATAGAAACACATAGAAAACACCTTCAAAGGTGTCCAAAAGCTGACAAACTGCTCTGAAGACACAACTAACACATGGAAAAGTGACAAGTACATATAGTCATGCGAAAAGAAAAGAGGTGGAGGAGTAAAAGGAGGGGGAGACACAGATATAGGCATGTCATGCCCTTCTAAAATCCAAAAAGTGAGAAGCCGACACATTCAGTCCGCTCCTGCCCGTGCCACCTCCGTGTCGCCGGGTTTGTGCCAGAGCCGCGGTGAACCCTGACGGCCAGCCCCCCTCTCCCAATACTGGTGCCTGTCCGCTGGTGGGTCGAGCGAGCCCCCCTGTGGTGGAGGCAGCTCTAAGCTTTTTAATTTAAATTGTCTCTCTAATTTGAATGAATACACTTTAAATCCATTTACAAGGATCTATTGGAGGGCAAGTCTCATGCCAGCAGCCGCGTAATTCCAGCTCCAGTAGCGTCCACTAAAGCTGCTGCAGTTAAAAAGCTTTTATAAGGATCGAGCTCGGCTGTCCACCGCAAGGCATCCTACTGCCAGTCCCAGCCCCTATGCCTTGGGGTGCCTCCTGATGCTCTTCACTGAGTATCCCGTGGTCCCGAAGCATTTCCTTTGAAAAAATTAAGTGTCAAAACTACAGGTGGTGTAGCTTGCTTAACAGCCGGGATAATCCGCTGACTAGCAGACACTGCTACTAGGCACAAAGTATTTCCTGGGCTAGATGCAGTTAAAAATTTGTAATTAGATACTCTCGTTGGATGCTGAGAAAGCATTCCATAGAGTCTCCTGGCACGCCATATATGATTCTCTTAAAAAGCTTGGGGTAGGGGTCTAGGGGACCCTTTTATAGCCAAAATCACGGCCCTGTATCGCAATACGTCACCTAGGCTGAAGATAGATGGAACTGTATTACCCTGAGGGCTCGGTTGCTACAGAGGTATTGCACCTCACCCAGAGGTGTGATATCTCACTCTCAGGTAAGGATGGAGTGTGGATCAGGACCCGACACCTGCATGCATTACACCACATTGCCGTGGGGCAGGGCGACCAATATGCCCCTGAGATGGGCACGACAGTCCCTGTCCCTGGCTGGAGTGGGGGGAGGGAACACTGAGGAAGGGGAACCCTGTAGTGCAGGAGCAGGGAGGAAGCAGTTCCTGGGTGCATTGAGAAGGGAGTATAAAAGGTGGGCACCATCTTAGTTCAGTGCAGAGAAGTCTGAGCAGAAGTGGCAGGGAGCAGGGGCTCTGCATGAGCTCTACTCCGGAGGCGGGCCTAGTAACAGAGGCCCAGGCCTGGAAGAGGGAGAAGGAAGGAAGAGGAGCGGAGAAGGCTCCAGGAATGAGGAATGAAGGGATCCCAGGGGTGCGGACGGGCGAGTTGCCACCGCACGCCCGAATCCACCTGCGTGGAGGGGTCAGGCCAAAGGGGGAGACTGGTCCCCGAAACTAGTGGAGGCAGGAAATGACCCTCAGCTAGAAACCGGAGGCTGTGACATTTTATGTGGCGCAGCCCCTCGCTACACCCGCTAGGAAGGCACCACATAGGGTCAGGGAAACTGGCGCCAAGTTTACCAAGAGGAGGCCCGAGGCAGCCGGACAGAAGGGTTGGTAAGAAAGGCCAGACAAAGGACACACAAAGGGGGTCCTGTGAAGCGCTCCAAAGTTATCTGGGAGTTGTCTGAGCCCCTCACCTGGTGAGCACAGTACGACGTGGGCAGCCGTTACCTGCAGACGTGGTCTGGATAATAAGAACTGTGAGTAAAGGCCCTGGACTGCATCACTGACTCCGTGTCGTTACTGCTGCTGCCCTGCACCATCACCCCCATCCTCCGCATACACTGCCCTGAGGCTATACTCCTCCCGTGGGGAGTTATGCTATGCTCTGCTGCACCCACAACACCAGCCTCAGCGGTCTGCCCTGGAGTGGCGGTTCACTCTGACCGCAATCCACGGGTGGCGTAGTCGGACATTTAAACATCAAAACCACATAAATAGTTCCGCCACTGGTTTGATCGCCCTGAGCCACGGAACCGGGTCGCCGCCACGGAGACTACAACCACCAGCATCCACCAAAAAGGGTCCGGCTCCGGGTGTCCCAATGCCCAGGGGGCGCGTCAGAACATTTTCATCACCTTTCACAATCACCAATGGGACAAGGCAGGGATGTTCTCTGTCCCCTCTCTTATACATCCTAGTGACGGAGCACCTGCTCTCATGAATTCGCCATAACCCCAATATTAGGTGGATTGAGGTGGGAGGCACCGAGTACAAGTGCTCTCTATTTGCTGATGATGTCCTAGTATATATCACTCAATCACATATATCCATCCATGCTGTTATGGCTGAAATAGATCACTTTGTTACATGGTCAAATTTTAAAATCAATGCAGCAAAGTCTGAGGCCCTCGATGTCTCCCTCCCCAAATCCATATAGGATTCCATCCAGTCCAACTTTCCCTTTGCCTGGCCCTCACAGGGTATCAAATACTTAGGAATTCCTATTCATAGAGACCTCTCCCATCTATGTTATCTTAATTTTGGGCCCTTTATTGAACAACTCCATACAGACCACGGTTGGCAAGTTAGAACTGTAAGATTCACTACGTGAACCACTGGTGTTTTGTGGAAAAGCACATGTACACTGTGTTCCAAATTATTATGCAAAAAGTGTTTAGGATTGATAAGGGAAGAATTTGTTTGTTTGTCAGTTAAACTCATTGATGGTGATGTGTGTCAGGGCTCTTTATATCACTGTAAGCAATTGCAGACACCTGTGCTAATTAGTTTGGCAGGTGTGTCCAATGAAAGGCAAGACTACTTAAGAAGGCTGTCTCACATTATTAAGCAGCCTACATTTTCTGCCAAAATGGGAAAGAAAAAGGATGTGTCGGCTGCTGAGAAGCAACAAATTGTGGAGTGTTTAGGTCAAGGCATGACTACAATCAACATTGTGCGATGATCAGGATGAAGTGTCTTGGCAATCAAGAAGTATGTAGCTGATTCACAGTACACACGTGTGCGTGCTGATAAGGGCAAATTGAGGACTCTTTCCTACAAGCAATTACGTCAGGTTAAAAGAGCAGCGGCAAAAAAGCCTTGTCATAGCAGCAGACAAGTTTTTGAAGCTGCTGGTGCCTCCAACATCCCCCGAACAACAAGATGCAGGGTCCTTCAGAGGTTTGTAGCTGTGCATACGCCATCCTGTCGACCTCCTCTATCCACTTCACACAAGCAGAAACGGCTCCAGTGGGCCAAACATTACATGAAGACTGATTTCAAAACTGTTTTGTTCACGGATAAGTGCCGTGCAGCGCTCGATGGTCCAGATGGATGGAGTGGAGGATGGCTGGTTGATGGACACCCCACGCAAACACGGCTACAGCGCCAACAAGGAGGAGGTGGAGTAATGTTTTGGGCTGGAATCATGGGGAGAGAGATTGTCGGCCCCTTTAGGATCCCTGAAGGCGCTAAAGATGAACTCCATAATGTATGTGGATTTTCTCAAACAGCACTTCCTGCCATGGTTCAAGAAGAAGAACCGTGTATTTCACAGCAAGATCATTTTTTTGCATGATAATGCACCATCTCATGCTGCACATAAAACATCTGCATCTCTGGCTGATATGGGCATAAAAGGGGACAAACTTATGGTGTGACCCCCATGCTCCCCTGACCTCTACCCCATTCAGAACCTCTGGAGCATCATCAAAAGGAGTGTCTATGATGGCGGGAGGCAGTTCACATCTAAGCAACAGCTCTGGGAGGGTATTCTGTCCTCATGCAAAACAATTGAAGCAGAAACCATCCAAAACCTGACAAATTCAATGGACGAGAGAGTTCAGAAGCTCCTTTCAAACAAGGGGTCCTATGTGAAAATGTAACATCACCTAGAATAAAGTTTAGAGTTGAAAACTGTTTGATTTCAGTTTCTAATAACCTGCTAATGCTTATAATTTCAAAAATGACCATTTTTTTGGTCTTTATTAAAATGAAAAGGTTGATCGAAAAGTTTGGCGGATCTAAGAGTGTGGCAACCCAGTAGTCATGATTACTTAGAATTCTGACAATATGAGGGTCATGTTGCAGGTAGTGCAGCAAGAAGGCACTTATGTGTCTTGCGCATCTCGGAGCCCCAAAATTATTTTCTGGGCTAGATGCAGCTAAAAATTATTATTAATTTTAAATCTGGTGGAGCTTAGTATAGATGGCCTAATAGGATAAGTGCTGCACACTGCTACAAATCCCAAATTATTTTCCAGCCAAGATACAGATAAACATGATTAGTAATTTTAAATCTGGTGAAGCTTATTATAGATGGCCTAATAGAATCAGTGCTGCACACTGCTACAAAGCCCAAATTATTTTCCAGCCAAGATACAGATAAACATGATTAGTAATTTGAAAGCTTAAAACGGTTGGTAGGGTGATTTTAACCAATCATCCATCTTTTACTCTCCCCAGGATAACACAGGGGTAGAAAAGTCATTTCAGATCCATGATTTGTTCATCTTTATAAACGTGAGTCTGTCTACATTATCAGTGGAGAGCCGCGTACGCTTATCTGTCAGCACACCACCAGCAGCGCTGAACACACGTTCAGACAGAACGCTGGCTGCGGGGCATGACAAGATCTCCAAGGCGTAAGTGGCTAGCTCCGGCCATTTGTCCAGATTGGAAGCCCAAAAAGAGCAAGGGTCCAGTGATACAGTCTTGGCTTCAATGTTTACTTGGAGATACTCCTGTACCATTGTCTCTAGGCGTTGACTATATGTCAGACTTCTTGTCTCCTTTGACCTTGCAAAGGATGGGCTAAAAAAGTGGTGAAATGATTGCGCAAAATTGATGTTACCAGCAGATACTGTGGTTCTGTTATGGTTTGAGTGCTGAACACTTGACGGTCCCACGGTTGGCAAGTTGGAACTGTGAGATTCACTACGTGCACCACTGGTGTTTTGTGGAAAAGCACATGTAAGATTCTGCAACAGTCTCTGCTGATACTCCTGCATGCGTGCATCCCTTTCTATGGCAGGAATAATTTCTGCAAATTTACTTTTGTACCGGGGATCTAACAGTGTGGCAACCCAGTAGTCAGGATTATTTCTAATTTTCCCAATTCGAGGGTCATGTTGCAGGTAGTGCAGCAAGAAGGCACTCATGTGTGTTGCGCATCCAGGAGCACCAAGTCCCTGTTGTGTTGGTGGCGAGGTAACAATCATGCTTCCTTCCTCTGTCCTCTCCCCCCAACCTCGCACAACAGAAATGTGATCAAGGTCTCCCTCATCTGATGAGTCTTCCATCAGTTCGTCCTCCACTTCTTCCTGGGCTCCTGCACCTTCCTCACTAGTTAGGCTGCTACCATGCGCCCTGGTAAAACCATCTCCCCCACCCTCACAAGCCTGCCGCCTTGGTGCTGCCGACCGTCTGGACCTTGCAGATGTTAGCCCTTCCGCATACAACTCCTCCTCCTCTACTTCCTCCATCTCCTCTTGTGCCACCACCTGACTCCGAATTCTGTTTAACATGTGCTCCAGCATGTAAATCACCGGAATAGTCATGCTGATAATGGCATCGTCAGCACTAAACATGTTCGTCGCCATTTCAAAACTGTGCAGAAGGGTGCATAGGTCCCTGATCTGAGACCACTCCTCCAGCGTGATTTGCCCCACGTCTGGATCTCGTTGGCCCAGGCTATACGTCAGAACGTATTGCACCAGGGCTTGTCGGTGCTGCCACAGTCGCTACAACATGTGCAGAGTTGAATTCCACCGGGTAGGCACATCGCATTTTAGCCGGTGAAGTGGCAGGCCCAACGACTTCTGTAGAGATGTAAGTCGCTGAGCTGCGGGATGCGAACGGCGGAAGTGAGCACACAGCGACCGTGCCCTCTGCAGAAGGCCATCTAGTCTGGGATAGTGGGCTAAAAATTGCTGGACAACCAGCTTCAACACGTGAGCCATACAAGGCACGTGTGTGACATTGCCCCGGCGAAGGGCCGCACCCAGGTTTGCAGCATTGTCGCACACGGCCTTCCCTGGTTTCAGGTCCAGTGGAGACAACCATTCATGAAATTGGTTCTCCAGAGCTGACCACAACTCCTCAGCTGTGTGACTCACATTTCCCAGACATTTCAAAGTAAAAACCGCCTGATGACGTTGAGCCCTACTGCCAGCATAGTAAGGAGGTGTGCAGGATCCCTTCTGCGCAGTTAGAAAGCTTGTGGCATGACCAGACAGGCTTTGGGTGCAGGTGGAAGACCGAGAGGAGGTTGAGGAGGCAGGAGCAGTGGAGGAACTTTGACATAAAGAGGATTGACGCACAACTCGTGGGGACGGCAAGACTTGGACAGCAGCCCCTTGTCCTGCTGTCACCATAGTTACCCAGTGCCCAGTCAGCGACATGTAACGCCCCTGTCCATGCCTACTCGTCCAAGTGTCTGTGGTGAAATGCACCCTGTCACACACAGAGTTTCTCAAAGAAGCGGTGATGTTGTGTGCGACATGCTGGTGGAGCGCAGGCACACCTTTCTTTGAGAAGTAGTGCCGACTGGGCATCTGGTACTGGGGCACTGCGACGGACATAAGGTCTCGAAAATCCTCTGTGTCCACCAGGCGGAAAGGCAGCATTTCTGTAGCCAAGAGCTTGCAGATGGTGAAATTCAACCTCTTAGCTTTCTCATGGCTAGGAGGAAATGGTCTTTTACTTGTCCACATCTGAGGGACCGAGGGCTGGCTATTGTGCTTAGACGGGGTTGATAAGGGTGTCCCCGGCAAACTGCCGGTCTGTGAGGAAGATGCAGGCGGACATGTTAGGTTGCCTTGATCCAAAGGTGGTGCTATCGATGTTGGACAGCGCTAAACACCAGCTGGTGTTACCACCTCCAAAGAAAATGATGACCTGCCAATCACGCTGGCTGTTGCGGGTAAAGAGGTGGCAGGTCTGCGCCCCAAAGCAGGTGTGACTGCTGTCCCCCCAGTCACAGAGGATGAAGAGTCCGCGGATGCACAAGATATGGCAGACGGTGGTTGGCCCATTGTAGCACACTGAGCTTCCCACTGCAACTTATGCTTCATGTCCATGTGCCGGTTCATGCATGCAAGTACTTAAACTATGTATTTTTTGGCCTCTACTTAGCTTTTGCTGACAAATGTTACAGATAACACGAGTTGGGTCATCTTTATCGATCTGAAAAAATGCCCAGGCTATGCAAGGCTTAGCACCCATGCAACCTGAAGAGCCACCACGACTTGTGGTGAGAGGCAGAGTTGTGTTTGAGGATGCAGTTGTTGACGTGCTTCCAGTACTACGTCTCTGTCCAGGAAGGCGCAACCTGACCTCGTCGTCACTAGCATCTTCCTCCACCTCCTCTGCTGACCTCATCTCTTGGCTGACTGTGGGTTGACAGTAAGTGGGATCTCCAACCTCATCATCATCAGCCTGTGCGTTATCACACCCGTCGTCCTCAGAGCCAACCTGTTCCTGCCCTGACAAAAAACGAAAGTTGTCGCTCCAATCAGTTATTTGAGTCTCATCATTGTCTTCCTCATTGTCTCCACCAACAGGAGTTACAGTTTGGGAATGAGGGTCTACATTATGGTCAGAACCTTCTGCGTCTGGTCCTGGATCCGACTCATAAAGATTCTGGGCATCAGTGCAGATCATTTCCTCGTCTGGATTCACAGAAGCGCTGGAGTCGACCTCTGATTCCCAGGCTATAGTATGAGTAAGCAGCTCTGCAGACTCAACCATCTGTTCTACCTCATACTCAGACGGGCAGCTGGAGATTTGGGAGCTGTGAGGAAGCAAGTGCGATTGGGGTGACACCTTTGAGGACTGGAGTATTTGTGATGTTGAAGTTGATGTGGAGGAGAGCCCACTTAAAGGAGCACTTGATATCCGTTGAAGCACCTGCTGTTTTTGTGCCTCATCTGGAATTTGTAGCGATTGGCGTGGCCGTAAGAAAGGGATCTTATCACATTGTCCGCTAAAAGAAGTAGACATTTTAGTTTGGCTGGAAGATGGTCTTTCTTCTGCAGATGTTACTGTTGCTTTAACACCTATCCCACGGACACAACCTTTTTTCCCTTTCCCAACACGCCTATTCCCCTTTCCACCAGCAGCAGGCCTTTTTCCACTCATTTTGGTGGTTAACTAATTCACAACTCTGGAGTTGTTTGCACAAAAAAACAATGGATGGGAACCGAGTAGAGCTGAGTGACCAAACTGTGGTATTAGGCCAAAACTATTGGCTGGGTTAGATGCAGAAAAAAATTATATTCAATTTGCAACCTGATGGAGGTCAGTATAGATGGACTAATAGAACAAGTCCCACACACAGCTAGAAGCCCAAATATTTTTTCAGAGGTAGATGCAGAAAAAAAAATATTCAGTTTGCAATCTGATGGAGGTCAGTATAGATGGACTAATAGAGAAAGTCCCACACACTGCTAGAAGGCCAAATATTTTTTCAGAGCTAAATGCAGACAAAAAATTACTTTGAATTTGCAACCTGATGGAGGTCAGTATAGGTGGACTAATAGAACAAGTCCCACACACTGCTAGAAGGCCAAATATTTTTTCAGAGCTAGATGCAGACAAAAAATTATTTTGAATTTGCAACCTGATGGAGGTCAGTATAGGTGGACTAATAGAACAAGTCCCACACACTGCTAGAAGGCCAAATATTTTTTCAGAGCTAGATGCAGAAAAAAATTATATTCAGTTTGCAACCTGATGGAGGTCAGTATAGATGGACTAATAGAGAAAGTCCCACACACTGCTAGAAGGCCAAATATTTTTTCAGAGCTAGATGCAGAAAAAAATTATATTCAGTTTGCAACCTGATGGAGGTCTGTATAGATGGATTAATAGAACAAGTCCCACACACAGCTAGAAGCCCAATATTTTTTCAGAGGTAGATGCAGAAAAAAATATATTCAGTTTGCAACCTGATGGAGGTCAGTATAGATGGACTAATACAACAAGTCCCACACACAGCTAGAAGCCCAATATTTTTTCAGAGCTAGATGCAGAAAAAAATTATAATCAATTTGCAACCTGATGAAGGTCAGTATAGATGGAGTAATAGAACAAGTCCCACACACAGCTAGAAGCCCAAATATTTTTTTCAGAGCTAGATGCAGATAAAAATTATTTTTAATTTGCAACCTGATGGAGGTCAATATAGATGGACTAATAGAGAAAGTCCCACACACTGCTAGAAGGCCAAATCTTTTTTCAGAGCTAGATGCAGAAAAAAATTATATTCAGTTTGCAACCTGATGGAGGTCTGTATAGATGGATTAATAGAAGAAGTCCCACACACAGCTAGTAGCCCAATATTTTTTCAGAGGTAGATGCAGAAAAAAATATATTCAGTTTGCAACCTGATGGAGGTCAGTATAGATGGACTAATACAACAAGTCCCACACACAGCTAGTGTTATGTTCTGCTACCAGAGCTAAGGAAAGAGAGGAGATCTGTCCCTACGATAGAACTCAGCTTTATCCCTACGATGTAACAGGGGACCTGATCCTGCGATCAGACCTGCTAAAGTCCTAAGCTAGTCGGTATGGAGACCTATAGATGTGGGGAAGGAATCCCTACAAGTACTAAGGACTGGGAGGAAAATGGGACACCTCCTAACAGAAATAGTAGCAGACAGACAAACAAACAAAATATATAGAACACTGAGGTCCGTAGACCAAGCAAACTAACAGAGTTAGATACAGAGCACAGGCTAGCTAGAAAGTAGTTATACAATGAAGTCCAGCAAAGCCAGAAGGGCGGAGCAGGATTAAATAGGCCAACAAGGTCATGTGACCAGCAAAGGAAAAAACCTAAGAGCAAGGTTCTAACAGTACCCCCCTTCTAAGAGGATCCTCCGGATCCCCTAGGACCAGGCTTATCAGGAAATCTCCTGTGAAATGCTCTGATAAGTCTGGACGCGGAAACATCATCTGACCTCACCCAAGAGTTATCCTCGGGTCCGAAACCTTTCCAGGCCACAAGATACTGCAAACTACCTCTATACCGTCTAGAGTTAAGGATGCGAGAAATTTCATATTCCCCGTCCTCCACCACCGGAGGAACAGAGGCAGAGGCGTCACCATCCGACACAACAGCTTTCTTTAACAGAGAGACATGAAATACCGGATTAATTCTCCAGGAGGTAGGAACCTCCAACCTAACAGCAGATTGGTTGACAACCTGAAGCACCTTAAAGGGCCCTACAAACTTGGGACCCAATTTCTTAGAAGGAATCCTCAACTGCAGATTCCTAGAGGACAACCAAACCATGTCACCAACAGCGAACAAAACCTCCTGTCGTTTCCTATCAAAGTAGTCTTTAGATTTTCTGTTGGCCTCCTGAAGATTACCACGCACATCCGTCCAAACTCTCTCCAAATCACCGGAAAAATTCTCCTCCTCAGGCACGGCAGATCCCAACTTGGAGAACGACCCAAACGACGGATGTCTCCCAGAACAACAAAAAAAAGGCGAACAACCAGCAGAAGAAGATGTATGATTGTTCAGAGCAAATTCAGCAAGTGGCAGAAACTCAGACCACCCCTCTTGATTGTCTGCCACAAAACAACGCAAGAACTGCTCAACATCCTGGTTTTTCCTTTCTGTCTGGCCATTAGATTCAGGATGATATCCGGACGAGAACGACAAATGAACTCCCAACCTGTCACAAAAGGCACGCCAAAAACGAGCCACGAACTGAGGACCCCTATCAGAAACAATGTCAGTAGGAACGCCATGAAGTCTGACAATTTCCTTGACAAAGGCCTTAGCGAAAGTTTTAGTGCAGGGCAGTTTGACGAAGGGAACCAAGTGACACATCTTGCTAAAACGGTCCACGACCACCCAGATGACAGTAAAACCCTCAGAGGGGGGAAGGTCAGTTATAAAGTCCATAGCCAAATGTGTCCAAGGAGCACTGGGAACCTCCAAAGGACAAAGCAACCCCGCAGCAGGAGTATGTGAGGACTTAGATCTAGCACATATAGTACATTGACGCACCCACTTAATGACTTCCTTCTGCCATCCAGGCCACCAAAAACTGCGACCCACCAGTCTCTTGGTCTCAGAGATTCCGGGATGACCTGCCAACCGAGATTCGTGACACTCAACAAACAAATCTCTCCTAAAGGTCCCAGGCACAAACAACCTCCCATGAGGAGTGTTAGATGGGGCATTCTCCTGTGCTTTAAGAATCTCATCTTCCAAAACGGAGTCCAAAGCAGCTATCACAACACCTTCTTGTAAAATGTTCTCCTCTTTCTTAGCACCGACTATGGGAGAAAAACTGCGAGACAAGGCATCCGCCTTAACATTCTTAGTACCAGGGATGTAAGTAACGGAGAAATTAAACCGCGAGAAAAACAGTGCCCACCTAGCCTGACGGGCATTCAGGCGCTTGGCAGCATCAAGATAAATCAGATTTTTATGATCCGTAAGAACCTGAACGGGAAATTCCGCACCTTCCAAGAAGTGGCGCCAGTGTTCAAATGCGAGTTTAATAGCCAATAATTCCCGATTACCAATATCGTAATTCAGTTCAGTCTCCGAAAATTTTTTTGAAAAAAAGGCACAGGGATGTAATCCATCCCCGTTATCCTGAGACAATACTGCGCCAACCCCCACAGAGGAAGCATCAACCTCAACCAAAAACGGCTTAGTCACATCAGGCTGCATAAGGATGGGAGCAGAGGAGAACCTCTCCTTGAGATACACAAAAGCTTCAATGGCCTCAGAAGACCACTGAACCGCATCAGCACCTTTCCTGGTGAGATCGGTCAGAGGTTTGACAATACTAGAAAAATTTTTTATGAATTTTCTGTAATAATTGGCGAAACCTAAAAACCTCTGTATCGATTTCAAACCAATAGGCCTAGGCCATTCCTGTACAGCTTGAACTTTAACCGGGTCCATCTCAAAACCTTCGCTGGAGATAATGTAACCCAAAAAACTAATTCTCTGTACAGCGAACTCACATTTCTAGAGCTTAGCAAAAAGCGAATTGTCCATTAACAACTGTAATACCTCACGTACGCTCCGCCAATGAGACTCCAGATCCGGCGAATAAATCAAAATGTCATCCAAATACACAACCACATTTTTGCCGATCAAAGGTCTAAGGATGTCATTAATAAGATTCTGAAAAAATGCAGGAGCATTAGTAAGACCAAAAGGCATAACCAGATTCTCAAAATGACCCACAGGAGTGTTAAAAGCAGTCTTCCATTCGTCACCCTCCTTCATGCGCAACAGATTGTATGCCCCCTTAAGGCCAATTTTAGAGAACCACTTGGCCCCCATTAACTGGTTAAACAGATCAGGAATCAATGGCAGTGGGTAAGGATTGTATACAGTAATTTTGTTAATCTCACGAAAATCCAGACAAGGACGTAAACCGCCGTCCTTTTTTTTTACAAAAAAAAATCCAACCGCCACAGGAGACTTAGAGGGCCTAATGTGACCGGCGGCCAAACTTGTCTGTATGTATTCCTCCAAAGCTTTCCTCTCAGGAATAGTAAGGTTAAATAAACGACTTTTAGGAAGAGTCGCTCCAGGGACAAATTCAATAGAACAATCATAGTCTCTATGGGGAGGCAAAACCTGCGATTCCTTCTCAGAAAAAACTCTCCAAGAATCCTGAATAGGAACAGGCAATTCCCCCCTATCCAAAGCTGCAATACGCCCGTTACAACACTTGTCATAACATTTATGGCTCCAGGATTTAATTTCACTGGTAGACCAATCCAGTACAGGATTGTGAAATTTTAACCAGGGCAATCCCAATATTACTGGAGAAGGCAAGTTATTCAAAACTACCAAATCTAATTTCTCATGGTGAACACCATTAATAGTGAGAGGAAATTCACAGACCTTGAGAGTAATATTCTTCAAAGGGGAACCATCCACAGAAACCACAGCAATGGGGGATGATAAAGGTTCGGGTTTTAAATTGAGTCTTTCCAAGAATCCCCCATCAATTACATTCAGAGTAGACCCACAATCAGCAAACACCCGAAATTCCATTAATTTTTCCTGAGCAATCGTGGAAGCAGCTAAAAATACACCCTTGGAATTTAAACAGGCAATACGGGCATGACTGACCATTTTTTTTTTCTTTCTTCATACGAAGCTCACAGCCTTTAATCAAATGACCAGATTTTCCGCAATAGAAACACAAGCCTTCAGAAAATCTGCGATCTTTTTCTTGAGAGCGAGGTGCCACCGATCCAATCTCCATCGGTTCACCACTGTTAGTACACACATTCTCATAACCAGAAACTGACATAGCAGAGGATTTGCTCTCATTAACCCTTGCACGCAGTCTCCTATCCACCCGTATAGCTAATTGCATAGCCTGTTGCAAATCTTCAGGTGTAGGATAAGCAATTAGCAGGTCTTTAACCCTTTCATTGAGCCCAGCAAGAAATAGACTTTTCAGCGCAGAATCGTTCCACCCTGTTTGAGTAGACCAACGACGGAAATGAGTACAATATTTTTCCACATTACCTGATCCCTGTTTCAAACGTCTCAACTCAGTCTCAGCTGATGCGACACGGTCAGGATCATCATATAATAGCCCCAAAGCAGAAAAAAAACTATCCACTGATCTGAAGCATGTATCACTAGGTTGCAAAGAAAAGGCCCACTCCTGAGGCTCTTTGCGCAAAAGTGACATTATGAACCCTATGCGCTGGGATTCATCCCCAGAGGACTTGGGTCTCAAACGAAAATACAATAAGCAACCATTTTTATATGAAAAAAATTCTCGGTGTTCACCAAAAAATAAATCCGGCAAACATACCTTAGGCTCCAAGAAATGTGCTCCAGGACAGTTACTCACGTGCTGACGAAGCTCGGCCACCTCCAGAGAGAGTCCCTGCAGGCGATGAGCCAAATCCTGAACCGACACCATGATGGAACAGAAAAATCTTTCCTTAGAGAATTTGCAGGCTGGACTTACTGTTATGTTCTGCTACCAGAGCTAAGGAAAGAGAGGAGATCTGTCCCTACGATAGAACTCAGCTTTATCCCTACGATGTAACAGGGGACCTGATCCTGCGATCAGACCTGCTAAAGTCCTAAGCTAGTCTGTACGGAGACCTATAGATGTGGGGAAGGAATCCCTACAAGTACTAAGGACTGGGAGGAAAATGGGACACCTCCTAACAGAAATAGTAGCAGACAGACAAACAAACAAAATATATAGAACACTGAGGTCCGTAGACCAAGCAAACTAACAGAGTTAGATACAGAGCACAGGCTAGCTAGAAAGTAGTTATACAATGAAGTCCAGCAAAGCCAGAAGGGCGGAGCAGGATTAAATAGGCCAACAAGTTCATGTGACCAGCAATGGAAAAAACCTAAGAGCAAGGTTCTAACAGCTAGAAGCCCAATATTTTTTCAGAGCTAGATGCAGAAAAAATTATATTCAATTTGCAACCTGATGGAGGTCAGTATAGATGGAGTAATAGAACAAGTCCCACACACAGCTAGAAGACCAAATATTTTTTCAGAGGTAGATGCAGATAAAAATTATTTTTAATTTGCAACCTGATGGAGGTCAGTATAGATGGACTAATAGAGAAAGTCCCACACACTGCTATAAGGCCAAATATTTTTTCAGAGCTAGATGCAGAAAAAAATTATATTCAGTTTTCAACCTGATGGAGGTCTGTATAGATGGATTAATAGAACAAGTCCCACACACAGCTAGAAGCCCAATATTTTTTCAGAGGGAGATGCAGAAAAAAATATATTCAGTTTGCAACCTGATGGAGGTCAGTATAGATGGACTAATACAACAAGTCCCAGACACAGCTAGAAGCCCAATATTTTTTCAGAGCTAGATGCAGATTAAAATTATTTTTAATTTGCAACCTGATGGAAGTCAGTATAGATGGACTAATAGAGAAAGTCCCACACACTGCTAGAAGGACAAATATTTTTTCAGAGCTAGATGCAGAAAAAAATTATATTCAGTTTGCAACCTGATGGAGGTCAATATAGATGGACTAATAGAGAAAGTCCCACACACTGCTAGAAGGCCAAATATTTTTTCAGAGCTAGATGCAGAAAAAAATTATATTCAGTTTGCAACCTGATGGAGGTCAGTATAGATGGACTAATAGAGAAAGTCCCACACATTGCTAGAAGGCCAAATATTTTTTCAGAGCTAGATGCAGAAAAAAATTATATTCAGTTTGCAACCTGATGGAGGTCTGTATAGATGGATTAATAGAACAAGTCCCACACACAGCTAGAAGCCCAAAATTTTTTCAGAGGTAGACGCAGAAAAAAATATATTCAGTTTGCAACCTGATGGAGGTCAGTATAGATGGACTAATACAACAAGTCCCACACACAGCTAGAAGCCCAATATTTTTTCAGAGCTAGATGCAGAAAAAAATTATATTCAATTTGCAACCTGATGGAGGTCAGTATAGATGGAGTAATAGAACAAGTCCCACACACAGCTAGAAGCTCAAATATTTTTTCAGAGCTAGATGCAGAAAAAAATTATATTCAGTTTGCAACGTGATGGAGGTCAGTATAGATGGACTAATAGAGAAAGTCCCACACACTGCTAGAAGGCCAAATATTTTTCAGAGCTAGATGCAGAAAAAAATTATATTCAGTTTGCAACCTGATGGAGGTCAGTATAGATGGACTAATAGAGAAAGTCCCACACACTGCTAGAAGGCCAAATATTTTTTCAGAGCTAGATGCAGAAAAAAATTATATTCAGTTTGCAACCTGATGGAGGTCTGTACAGATGGATTAATAGAACAAGTCCCACACACAGCTAGAAGCCGAAATATTTTTTCAGAGCTAGATGCAGATAAAAATTATTTTTAATTTGCAACCTGATGGAGGTCAGTATAGATGGACTAATAGAGAAAGTCCCACACACTGCTAGAAGGCCAAATATTTTTTCAGAGGTATATGCAGAAAAAATATATTCAGTTTGCAACCTGATGGAGGTCAGTATAGATGGACTAATACAACAAGTCCCACACACAGCTACAAGCCCAATATTTTTTCAGAGCTAGATGCAGAAAAAAATTATATTCAATTTGCAACCTGATGGAGGTCAGTATAGATGGAGTAATAGAGAAAGTCCCACACACTGCTAGAAGGCCAAATATTTTTTCAGAGCTAGATGCAGAAAAAAATTATATTCAGTTTGCAACCTGATGGAGGTCAGTATAGATGGACTAATAGAGAAAGTCCCACACACTGCTAGAAGGCCAAATATTTTTTCAGAACTAGATGCAGAAAAAAATTATATTCAGTTTGCAACCTGATGGAGGTCAGTATAGATGGACTAATAGAGAAAGTCCCACACACTGCTAGAAGGCCAAATATTTTTTCAGAGCTAGATGCAGAAAAAAATTATAGTCAGTTTGCAACCTGATGGAGGTCAGTATAGATGGACTAATAGAATGATGCTATGCCCAAAAGATTTTACTTCACTAGGTGCAGTAAAAAAATTGGTATTCTATACACAGGTGGTATATCTTGCAACACAGATAGGCTACTCCACTGACTAACACACTCTGCAATAGGCCAAAAAGGATTAGCTTTGCTAGATTCAGCCAAATGCTGTGAAAAAAACTTGCACAGCACTGGCACAGACCTGCCTGGCAAAAACTGATAGGAACTGATGTAACCTAGTCCTGAAAAGGACTCCAATTACAATTAGTCTTTACTCCCACAACCTATCTATTTAAGAGCACAGACCTGCCTGATAAAAGTCGTAGGAAATGCTGTAACCTAGTCCTTAAAAGGACTGCAATCACAACTATTCCCTACTCCCAAGCTATCTGTAGATTTGTGCGAAAATTGGCTTGAAATTAACAAGGTATAGCGCACACAGCAACAGCGGTGCCGTCTAACATGCAGCTGCAGCAGTGAGAAAATGGTGGCGACGGGGAAAATGGCTTGGTCTTATAGGGCAAGGACATGTGACATACACTGCCAATGACACATGCCCTTGCTTGTGTGAAAACAAGCACTTTGCTCCGTGTGTGCGCTGCTGATAGGCTGACAGATTGCACCTCCCCACTGTAAATGCGGGAAAGAGAAAAAAAAATGGAGATCTTCATTATTCCTGCAGAGATCCATCCCCTGCCCCTCCCCCCACCCCGCTGTACACTCAAACTGCGTATTAACATTAATTTTCATCATTACTGAGAAAAAATCCAGTTATGATTTTGGTGCACGAACAGTTATCGAACATAACCTCGAACAGCCGAATTTTTCTCAAATCGTTCGTGTTCGCCGAACGGCTCGAACACCGCCCAAAACAGCTCGAATTTGAGATTGGCGAACAGTTCGAGTAGAACAACGCTCATCTCTAATCACTAATGGCAAATTGCATAACTTAATGAAAACCATGCTTAGATCTGTATAGTAGAGGCAATCGTGTGTTACCAAAGTATTTGCAGTTGCATACAGTTTATAGAGTAGTTTTAGAACGCTTTACTTTTAGAACTTCAGGTCAAGTTACATAATACAGTAATTCAATTGCATCACCGCTGTTAGTACAAACACATTAATTATTCATCCAGGATTAATTCCAGCTTATTAATACATATTCTTTATGAAGAATTTATGTTTACCCTTTAGAAATAATGAGGCATTTGTGATGGATGTTATTTTTGTTTCATGCTTGATGAATGCTATTTCGTTTTGTCTTTAGGGAGTTGTGTGTCAAGTGGTCTCAAGATTTTCATTGTCCTATAGCACTGAAGTTTCTAAACCAAACCATCTTAGTAGGTCACTACTGTGAATTTTCAGAAAGATTTTAAAGGGAACCTGTCAACTATAAAACAGCTATTTACCTGCACATATAGGGGTAATCTATAGGTAAATAGCTTGTACCACCCTGATGACAGGAAGCGAAAGTCTGCAGAGAGAATATAACTTCATTCTCTCCCTATAGCCACTTTTCCAGCTATACAGACAAACGTGATTAACTCATATACTCATTTAGAAGTGTAAGATGTTTAGGGATAGAAACAATAGGATGCTGTTAATGGAATGCATTACACTATAGGCATCTTTACAGTAACCTTGCGTAGTGTTGAAAGTCTTAAATCAATTTTTCAACAGAGTGACAACATTCATTTTATTTCAAAACATCTTTATTTGGTTATTTACCTTTTAACAATCTTTTCCATCAGTATTTTCAAAGGCAGCTAGCTGAAATAAGAAATGAATTGAATTCTGCATTATGTCAGGAAAATCATGCCTTTAGCATTCTAGCATTACTATTAAGTGTAAAAATAGCAAAGATTTTCCTATTTCAGATACAGTAAACTGTATCTAGGAAAAGTAGATATCAAAATAAATGTACAGGTTTATCTGAATTTTATAAGCTAAAATGTATAAAGAGTTGGGCTTTGTTTCAGACAGACATTTTGTACGCCTATATTAATGGGGGGCTTGCAGGAACCATGCCAATTAAGGAATTTGACACAACTTAGCTGTGGCATATACATCTGTGAGCCTCACTAGATATGTTATTTAAGCCAGAAACTGGACTCACATTTCTGGCTTAAAAAATGCCACAACTATTTATTAATTTGACTTGCCTTGTGCTGCTCCGGTACCTTCCTGGCTTCATCCTTTAAGGCAGATCTGCCCTAAAGTGAAGAGAGAATGACACAATTCGCTACATTTTTGCTCAACTCATCTTTAAACAAAAAATGTGAGACTATTCAAATTATTTTACTCTAGTTTTCTGGCGTAAAAAAATTGATGAATCAAGGTCTAACACTTTGGAAAAAAGTTGTACAGTTACCCTTTAACTTACAATATTTTCACTATACATGTTTTTTCTGGGCCATTGTAACTTGATCCCATTTTCAGCATACAAAGCAACAGACATTGCAGAGCTTGGGCAAGAGATTGACTGGAAAATCCAACCAATAACCATGAGCATCTTAGGGGTAAAATAGCTGTGTTAATAAGGTGCCTTAGCTGATTGCCCAAGAGGAGCTGACAATTTGTACACTATATCCAGACAGCTTTTATTATTACTAATGTAGAAAGTCAAGTAGGCCAGGGTTAAATCCTAGCACTATAAGTTGTGTTTAGATGCACCAGGATAGCTATGACTAGAACTAGTCCATTCACTGGTCAGTCAGATGGGGGAAGCAGAGCAAAGTGGGTTGGGTCAGAGATGGAGAGAGACAAGTCAGAATATCTTTGAGAAGAGACTGCACCAAACTTAATCACTGGTTGCTATGGATGATAGCTGTTTTGTGTGACCAAACTGAGACTAGCTCAGCTATGTCTGAGTAGTCAGGATCTATTTTGTCTAGTTAGTGCCTGGACAAGGTTATTGATTTTATGTTTATGGTTTTGTTTTGGTATTGTACAACCAGAAGAAATAAACACTATTCCATGAGTGATAGAAAAAACCCTGTGGCATTGTGTTCCAAGCAGCTACCCGAGAGAGTGAACCCCTACATTATGTTATATACAGTAATGACTGTGCTTATCTTAGAACGTGATTTACATCTTCCACTATCTCTTTCTGATTTTTATATGTAAGGAATTGCTTTATCTCAATTAGATATCTGGTAGTGATGAGCAAATCTACTCAAATTCAAATTAGAAATTCCTCTCCAATTTGGTCTGGATGTTCGATTTACATCAAAGCTGTTCAATGTGAATCAAATATTACGTATTATGCCTTGGGGTCTCTCAGGACCGCAGAGCATAATAAACATGGCGTGAAAAAAATATACCTTGATGCTCATCTTTCTTTAGCCTTCATTTTGAATTAGTTTAAGTTAACATTTTGTTGGTTCTGTAACCAATTATAATGGTCTTCCTAACACAAATTAACATTGTATCTTGAAGAAACACTTTTACTTTTTAAGGAATATGAGACAGTTAAAAATAATTGGCTATGTAATTTGATTGTAAGTGCACCATTCAAGCGAAATAATAGCTATAAAACAGATGAATCCCAAAAAAGATGACAGATTTAACATGCTCGATAGTCATTGAGTTATTTCTATCAAAATGTTATAGAGAACAATTAAAAAATAGTGAACTATGAGTCATATAGAACTACTGAAGAATAATATCATCAATGACCATGTTGTAAATTTTAATTATATACAACATCATCGATGCACCTCAGATTGTATACTGCTAAGTGAAAAACGCTGTGACCTTTTGTGGCCTTCTCATTTTTCTTTAGTGCTTGTGTGTATGCTGAAGCCTAGCTAGAATTTACAGGGCCCCATAGCAAAATCAGCAATGTGCTCCTGCAGCCTTGTTTAAGGTAAACTGAACCTATGTAGCATAAACAACATGATAGTTATTTTTATTTCAGCAGCAATCAATGGATAAATAATTGAGCCAGATACCGTTGAAAGCAGAAGTTTACATACACTATAAAAAAAAGACACATATACATGTTTTTCTCAATATCTGATATGAAATCAGAATAAACGTTTCCCATTTTAGGTCAATTAGGATTACCATCATTTTTAATATTTGCCAAATGCCAGAATAATGACAGAGAATGTTTTAAGGACTTTTTATTACTTATTTCAAAGTCAAAAGTTTACATACACTAAGATTACTATGCATTTAAACAATTCTGGACTGCCCATATGATGATGCCATGTGGTTGGAAGCTTCTGATGATTTTTTTGGCAACATCTGAGTTAAATAGAGACACACTTGTGGATGTATTTTATTGCACACCTGAATCACACTGCTTCTTTGTGTAGCATCATGGGAAAGTCTAAAGAAAGAAATCAGCCAAGATATCAGGAAAAGAATTGTGGACTTGCACAAGTCTGACTCACCCTTCAATACAATTTCAAGATACCTGAAGATGACTCGTTTATCTATACAAACAATTATATGCAAGTACAAACAAGATGGGAACATCTAGCCATTATACCGCTCAGGAAGGAGATGGATTCTGTGTCCCAGAGATGAACGTGCTTTGGTCCAAGATGTGCATATCAACCCAAGGACAAAAGCAAAAGACCTTGTGAAGATGATGGCGGAAGCTGGTAAGATTGTGTCAATAACCACAGTGAAATGAGTACTGTATCAACATAAGCTGAAAGGCCACTCTGCCAGGAGGAAGCCATTACTCCAAAAGAAACATAAAAAAGCCAGATTAATGTTTGCAAATGCAGACAGGAACAAAGACCTTAATTTTTGGAGACATGTCCTGTGGTCTGATGAAACTAAAATTGAACTTTTTGGGCATAATGACCATCGTTTCATTTGGAGAAAAAAGGGAGAAGCTTGGAATCCTAAGAACACCATCCCAACTTTGAAACACAGGGGTGGCAGCATCATGTTGTGGGGTTGTTTTGCTTCAGGAGGGACTGGTGCACTTCACAAAATAGATGGAATCATAAGAAAAGAAGATTGTGCCAATACTGAAGCAACATCTCAAGACATCAGCCAGGAAGTTAAAGCTTGGGCGGAAATGAGTCTTCCAAATGGACAATGACCCAAAGCATACTGCCAAAATGGTAAAAAAGTGGCTTAAGGATAATAAAGTCAATGTTTTGGAGTGGCCACCACAAAGCCCTGATCTCAATCCTATTGTAAATTTATGGGCAAAGCTGAAAATGCAAGTGCGAACAAGGCGACCTACAAACCTGGATCAGTTACACCAGTTTTGTCAGGAGGAATTGACCAACATTTCGACCAACTATTGTGAGAAGCTTGTGGAAGGATATCCCAAACGTTTGACCCAAGTCATTCAGTTTTAGGGCAATGGTACCAAATACTAATGAAATGTATGTAAACTTTTGACTTTGCAGTAATAAAAATGCCTTAAAGCATCATCTCTCTCATTATTCTGGCATTTGGCAAATATTAAAAATGATATTAATTCTAATTGACCTAAAACGGGAAAGGATTATTCTGATTTTAGATATTGAGAAAACCATGCATATGTGTCTTTTTATATAGTGTATGTGAACTTCTGTTTTCAACTCTATCTGGCTTAATTATTTATCCATTGATTGCTGCTGAAATAAAAATAGATATGATGTTGTTTGTGTTACTTAGGTTCAGTTTACCTTAAACAAGGTTGCAGGAGCACATTGCTGACTGTGCTATGGGGACCTGTTAACCCCTTTAAAGCCCATAATGTACTAATATGCGTCTGTGCCCTGGGACTTAAGAGCCTGACCCGTATTAGTACGTCAAGGCGATCGCGCACGCACACAGGCTGTGCGGGCGCGATCGCCGCCGGGTGTCAGCTGATTGTCACAGCTGACATCCGGTACTATGTGCAAGGAGCAGTCCCGCACTGCTCCCGGCACATTAACCCCCGCAATTCTGCGATCGAAGTCGATCGCAGCATTGCAGTGGCTAAGGGGAGGTGATCGCAATACTCACCTCCTCTTCTGGCCTCCAGCGCTGTCTGCCACGGCTTCCCGGGTGTTGCCATGATGACCCGATGTCGTCATGACAACATCCGGGTCACCAGACAGCAGGAAGATTTTTTTGGTCATGCGCAGTACATGACCAAACTATCTTCTCATTGTGCAGCGCTGACAGTCTGCATAGCACAGGGATGGTGCTCCATCCCTATGCTATGCAGGCGATCAGAATAAAAAAAGTGAAAGTACCATAGTGGGACAAAGTAAACAAATAAAAAAACTGTCAGAAAGTGAAAAAAAAAAAATAAAAATAATCCACCAAAAATAAAAATATAATGTACCCATCAATAAATATTATTATGAAAAAAACAAAAAAAAAACAATAAAAGTACACATATTTGGTATCGCCGCGTCTGGAACGACCTGACCTATAAAATTGTCCCACTAGTTAACTCCTTCAGTGAACACGGTAAAAAAAAAAAAAAAAAAAAAACGAAGCCAAAAACAATGCTTTATCATCATACCGCCAAACAAAAAATGGAATAACACGCGATCAAAAAGACGAATATAAATAAAAATGTTAAAGCTGAAAACGTAATCTTGTCCCGCAAAAAACAAGCCACCATACAGCCTCCATCATCCGAAAAATCTAAATGTTATAGCTCTCAGAATAAAGCGATGCAAAAAAATATTTTTTTCTATAAAATAGCTTTTATTGTGTGAAAGCGCCAAAACATAGAAAAACGATATAAATGTGGTACCGCTGTAAACATACTGACCTGAAGAATAAAGCTACCTTATCAATTTTACCACACGTGGAGTAGAATACAAAAAAAAAAAAAACAATTCCTGAATTGTTGGTTTTTGTTTATTCTGCCTCCCAAAAGCTGGAATAGAAAGTGATCAAAAAATGTCACGTGCCTGAAAATGGCACCAATAAAAATGTCAACTCATCCCGCAAAAAACAAGCCATCATATGACTCTGTCGGCCAAAATATGGAAAAATTATAGCTCTCAAAATATGGTGATGCAAAAACTAGATTTTACTAAATATGTGTCTTTTAGTGTGTGACAAGCACTTGCACTCAAGACTAATGACAACTTATTCAATATGATGACCTAATGTTATCAAATTCTGTGTCGTACCTCTGGGTTCAAAATGTTAGCTATACCCCTTGATAAAATCCTTGAGGGGTCTAGTTTCCAAAATGGTGTTACTTGTGGGAGGTTTCCACTGTTTAGGCCCATCAGGGGCTCCCCAAATGCAACATGGTGTCCGCTAATTATTCAAACAAATTTTACATTCAAAAAGTCAAATGGCGCTCCTTCCCTTTCAAACCCTGCAGTGTGGCCAAACAGTGGTTTTCCCCACATATGGGGCATCAGCGTGCCCAGAGGAAATTGCACAACAAATTTTGGGGTCCATTTTTTCCTGTTACCCCGGCGAAAATAAAAAAAATTGGGTCTAAAGTAGTGTTGAGCCACCCCCGTAGTGTTCGAGTTCGGTTCGGTTCGTCGAACACCCGTGTGTTCGCCGAACTGTTCGTCGAACTGTTTGTCGAACACCTTCGAACACCGTTAAAACCAATGGCAGGCAAACAAAAACACATAGAAACACATAGAAAACACCTTCAAAGGTGTCCAAAAGCTGACAAACTGCTCAGAAGACACAACTAACACATGGAAAAGTGACAAGTACATATAGTCATGCGAAAAGAAAAGAGGTGGAGGAGTAAAAGGAGGGGGAGACACAGATATAGGCATGTCATGCCCTTCTAAAATCCAAAAAGTGAGAAGCCGACACGGCCAGTCCGTTCCTGCCTGTGCCACCTCTGTGTCGCCGGGTTTGTGCCAGAGCCGCGGTGGACCCTGACGGCCAGCCCCCCTATCCCAATACTGGTGCCTGTCCGCCGGTGGGTCGAGGCCCCCCACGGTGGGGGGGGAGTAACATCTGCAGAAGAAAGACCATCTTCCAGCCAAACTAAGATGTCGACTTCTTTTCGTGGACAATGTGATACGATCCCATTGTTACGGACACGCCCATCGCTACAAATTCTAGATGAGGCACAAAAACAGCAGGTGCTTCAACGGATATCAAGCGCTCCTTCAAGTGGGCTCTCCATCACCTCAATTTCAACATCACAAATACTCCAGTCCTCAGAGGTGTCACCCCAATCGCACTTGCTTCCTCACAGCTCCCAAGTCTCCAGCTGCCCGTCTGAGTATGGGGTAACACAGATGGCTGAGCCTGCCCAGCTGTTTACTCATACTATAGCCTGGGAAACCGAGGTCTGCTCCAGAGCTTCTGTTAATCCAGATGAGGAAATGATCTGATCCGATGCCCAGAATCTTTATAAGTTGGATCCAGGACCAGATGAAGAAGGTTCTGAGCATAATGTAGACCCTTGTTCCCAAACTGTAACTCCTGTTGGTGGAGACAATGGTGAAGACGATGATGAGACGCAAATACCTGATTGGAGCGACAACTTGACTTTTCGGTCAGGGCAGGAAGAGGTTGGCTCTGAGGGCGACGGGTGTGATAACACACAGGGTGATGATGACGAGGTTGGAGATCCCACTTGCTGTCAACCCACAGTCAGACAGTCGATGAGGTCAGCAGAGGAGGTGGAGGAGGATGTGACTAGCCCTGGGGATGGGGATGACTCGGTACCCGGGCATTTGCCTGGCCTTGGGGATGTCGCGGTGGTCGGCTCCCTGGCCCGTACCCTGGGGTCTCTCTTTAAAAGGGTGGATAATTGTTAATTTTATAAGAGTTCATGACGCCACCTGTGGTATCTGGTGACAAGCACCAGCGCTGCAGCAGTCCACTGAGGCCGGTGATAAGGCAGCTCGATGGTATAGCTCCCCACAGGTGGAGCTAGGTCTCAGGGCAGCGTATGCAGGGGGAATGCAGGACAGGCGAGACCCAGCTGGGTCAGAGCAAGAACGGGAACGGACACGGTAGTCACTTCAGTACCTTTTACTGGTGGAAATTCAGGCACATCCCGGAGCACTGTAGGGTGAAGGGTGCATATCAGGATCCTCCCCAATGAGCGGGTGTAGGGCCTCCTGTTTCTTGCCTCTGCGTAGTAAGTTTCTGACCTGCCTGGAGCTAGCCATAACTTTGTCTCTGTCCTGCGCTGGCTGACCTTGTGGTAGGGCCTTCTCTTGGAGTTCACGCTCCCAGTATGCGGGGCCTAAGCGTCTCCTGGCTCTGTTACATATCAGCACCTTAGCGATCCTGGGACTTGTAGTTCTCCAGGGATTCCAGTTATGCCTTACTGGGTCATAGAGATACCGGTAAGCTCGGATCCTGTGTCCGGTAAATGCTTCGGGGTGAGCTGGTTAAGCTCCTCTGCCCCTTATGTACTAACTCGCCACTCGCCTTCGGCCTACTCGTGCCCTCACTAGGCTATACACACTAACGGCAGCTTGCCGCGCTTCACTGATCTTACGGCACCGGCACACCTTAAGCTCTATCTGGGCTCCCTGAATCTAGCAAGCAGGAGCCTTGTGCTCCACTGCTGAACTATTAACTGCGTTCTCTAGACTAGACTGAGCTCCACTGCAGACTGACCTCTCTTAGGCTTCTCTACTGCAGGAACTCTTCAGAGGAACTGAGCTGCCTAGCTCCACCTTCCCTATTTATATCCCTAACGGGCTCCCTCTGCTGGTCTGAGGTGGAAGGTGGAGATGTGTGAATGTTTATGGGGGCCTCTTGTGGAGGATTCCATCAATGCACTCTTGTAGGATCTGTGATACCAAGCGCAGCGGGGCATCACAGATGCTATTGACGACGACGTTAGGTTGCGCCTTCCTGAACAGAGACGGAGTACTGGAAGCACGTCAACAACTGCATCCTCAACCACAACTCTGCCTCTGACCACAAGTCGTAGTGGCTCTTCAGGTCATATGGGCTCTAAGCCTTGCATAGCCTGGGCATTTATTCAGATCGATAAGGATGACCCAACTCGTGTTATCTGTAATATTTGTCAGCAAAAGCTAAGTAGAGGCCAAAAAATACATAGTTTGAGTACTTCATGCATGTACCGTCACATGGATATTAAGCATAAGTTGCAGTGGGAAGCTCACTGTGCTACAATGCGGCCTAGCCGGCTGGGCCAACCACCGTCTGCCCCATCTTGTGCATCCGCAGCCTCTTTATCCTCTGTGACTGGGGGGACAGCAGTCACACATGTTTTTGGACGCTGACCTGCCACCTCTTTACCCGCAACAGCCAGTGTGATTGGCAGGTCGTCAGTTCATTGGGAAGTGGAAACACCTGCTAGTGTTGAGCGCTCTCCGACATCGAGAGCACCACCTTTGGATCAAGGCAACCTAACATGTCCGCCTGCATCTTCCTCACAGACCGGCAGTTGCCGGGGACACCCTACTCAACACCGTCTAAGCACAACAGCCAGCCCTCGGTCCCTCAGATGTGGAAAAGTAAAAGACCATTTCCTCCTAGCCATGAGAAAGCTAAGAGGTTGAATTTCACCATCTGCAAGCTGTTGGCTACAGAAATGCTGCCTTTCCACCTGGAGGACACAGAGGATTTTCAAGACCTTATGTCCGTCACAGTGCCCCAGTACCAGATGCCCAGTCGGCACTACTTCTCAAAGAAAGGTGTGCCTGCGCTCCACTAGCATGTCGCACACAACATCACCGCTTCTTTGAGAAACTCTGTGTGTGACAGGGTGCACTTCACCACAGACACTTGGACGAGAAGGCATGGACAGGGGCGTTACATGTCGCTGACTGGGCACTGGGTAACTATGGTGAAAGCAGGACAAGGGGCTGCTGTCCAAGTCTTACCGTCCCCACGAGTTGTGTGTTAATCCTCTTTATCTCAAACTTCCTCCACTGCTTCTGCCTCCTCAACCTCCTCTCGGTCCTCCACCTGCACCCAAAGCCTGTCTGGTAATGCCACCTGCTTTCTAACTGCGCAGAAGGAATCCTGCACACCTCCTTACTATGCTGGCAGCAGGGCTCAACGCATCAGTGTTTACTTTGAAATGTCTGGGAAATGTGAGTCACACAGCTGAGGAGTTTTGGTCAGCTCTGGAGACCCAGTTTCATGAAAGGTTGTCTCCACTGGACCTGCAACCAGGAAGGCCATGTGCGACAATGCTGCAAACCTGGGTGCGGCACTTCGCCGGGGCAATGTCACACACGTGCCTTGTATGGCTCACGTGTTGAACCTGGTTGTCTAGCAATTTTTAGCCCACTATCCCGGACTAGATGGCCTTCTGCAGAGTGCACGGTCGCTGTGTGCTCACTTCCGCCGTTCGCATCCCGCAGTTCAACGACTTAAATCTCTACAGAAGTCGTTGGGCCTGCCACTTCCCCGGCTGAAATGCGATGTGCCGACACGGTGGAATTCAACTCTGCACATGTTGCAGCGGCTGTGGCAGCACCGACAAGCCCTGGTGCAATACGTTCTGACGTATAGCCTGGGCCAACGAGATCCAGAGGTGGGGCAAATCACGCTGGAGGAGTGGTCTCAGATCAGGGACCTATGCACCCTTCTGCACAGTCTTGAAATGGCGACGAAGATGTTTAGTGCTGACGATGCCATTATCAGCATGACTATTACGGTGATTTACATGCTGGAGCACATGTTAAACAGAATTCGGAGTCAGGTGGTGGGACAAGAGGAGGTGGAGGAAGTAGAGGAGGAGTCGTTTGCGGAAGGGATAACATCTCCAAGGTCCAGACGGTTGGCAGCACCAAGGTGGCAGGCATGGGAGGGTGGGGGAGAGGGATTAACCAGGGTGCATGGTAGCAGCCAAACTGTTGAGGAAGGTGCAGGAGCCGAGGAAGAAGTGGAGGACGAACTGGCAATGGGCATGGAAGACTCATCAGATGAGGGAGACCTTGATCACATTTCTGTTGTGCGAGGTTGGAGGGAGAGGGCAGAGGAAGGAAGCATGATTCTTACCTCGCTACCAACACAACAAGGACTTGGTCCTTCTGGATGCGCAAGACACATGAGTGCCTTCTTGCTGCACTACCTGCAACATGACCCCCGGATTGTCAGAATTCGAAGTAATCCCGACTACTGGGTTGCCACACTCTTAGATCCCCGGTACAAAAGTATATTTGCCGAAATAATTCCTGCCATAAAAAGGTATTGACGAATGCAGGAGTATCTGTTGCAGAATCTTACATGTGCTTTTCCACAAAACACCAGTGGTGCACGTAGTGAATCTCACAGTTCTAACTTGCCAACGGTGGGACTGTCGAGTCTTCATCACTCAAACAGTAACAGTAACACAGTATCTGCTGGTAACAGCAATTTTGTGGAATCGTTTCACCACTTTTTTAGACCATCCTTTGCAAGGCCACAGGAGACAAGAAGTCTGACACATAGTCAATGCCTAGAGAGGATGGTACAGGAGAATCTCCAAGTGAACATCGAAGCCATGACTGTGTCTCTGGACCCTTGCTCATTTTGGTATTCCAATCTTGAAAAATCGCCGGAGCTCGCCACTCACGCCTTGGAGATCTTGTCATACCATGCAGCCAGCGTTCTCTCTGAACGTGTGTTCAGCGCTGCTGGTGGTGTGCTGACAGATAAGCGCACGCAGCTGTCCACTGAGAATGTAGACAGACTCACGTTCATAAAGATGAACAAATCATGGATTCGCAAGGACATTTCTACCCCTGTGTCATCCTTGGGAGACTAAAAGCTTGGGGATTTGGTAAAATCACCTCACCAACCGTTTTAAGCAACAGTGGGGCAATTGATGCCACTTAACCCTAGAACGCATGACCATAAAAATCTACACTTTCACATACCTGGGGCCCTTTAGGCCCATGTGCAAATAACATGGAATAACTCAAACTCAAATGACAAACAACTATATACATGAAGAATACCTAGAGTTTCAAAATTCTAACTAAAGCAATCTTGCAGAAAATAGAAAACAATTAACTGGGCGGGCCTGCAAGGCCACAGGTATGCGTTCTAGGCTTAAGTGGTGTCTGTGCCACAATTTTGGGAGTCCCCTTGCTGTGTCTTACGTGACGTTGGCATCGTCAATTCCAGGTGGGTTGGGTCGCACCCCCCCTTTTAACTGTAAGAAACTACATACACTATGGCTTGGGGTAACACAGATGGTTGAGTCTGAAGAGCTGTTTACTCAGAGGTCTGCTCCAAATCTTCAGTGTCTGCTAGTCAGCGTAGAATTTTTAACTGCATCTAGCCTAGGCAATACTTTGGGCGTAGTAGCCCAGCTGCGAAGCAAGCTGCACCGCCTGTGTATCTAATAAGAATTTTTAAATTAATCTAGCCTAGGCAGACTGTGGGGACCCCCAACCAAACCCAGATGCTCAGCCCCCCTACCGCCCCCCTTTCATGGACAACCCAATAATGTAACTCTTACAACTGAATGGGTGAGGATCGGTCACAGCTTTATTAACTCTTTATACTCATTCCATTAGAAAGGCATTTTATTTCTAAAATAATTCAGCTTGTTGCAGCATGCCCTGGGTCCCCACTCCGGCAAGTTGGCCAACAAGTGTAACTCTCCAACATGTCCTTTCTATTTCCAGGCCACGGAGGATCCAGCGTACTCGTATGCAGGACTCTGACCCCCACCCATCACTCTTAACGCTTGTTCCACTCCGTCCTGGAGTCCTGACAGGAATATGTCCAGTCCAATATCTATTAAGTGAACACCGTCGGGCCATATGAGGCCTGCTTTATCTCCTTCCAGTTGTCGGTGTCGTATCACTACACCGCCTCTGTCTCTTCTAAATTTTGCCATCTGAATATTTATTACCCGCCTTGTCCATTCGATGGCCGTGATGTCTCGCGCACCTTGCCATACCGCTATCGGCACAATCTCTGACCATACTATAGCTAATTTTGTGAAAAATTCTCTGAAGCGCTCAGTGTCTAGTTTCATTATTGCCATTAGCTATGCGCTCTTGTGATGACCTAGGTTGTTTCCCCCGGCCTGTATAACTAAGATGACCGGACCTCTTGCCTCTCTCCCTACCTTGATTACCTCCATTAGTACCTGTGGCCATAGCAGGCCTCTAATACCTCTCCAGTTGAAATATGTGTTATGAAACTCTAATTTCCTCCCGCCTGGGCGGACTTTCGCCCTTTTTTGTGCCCAATATATATACGAGTGGCCTATCACTCACACTGTTGGCTTAGCGTCACCTGTAAAAGAAACAAACCACGTTAGGATAACAAGTCCGGTCTTATGTATCTTGCCAAACACGTGGATCGCCATCTCCCTATCCTCTGAACTTCTGTTTCTGACAGTCCTGCTCTTGCTGCTTCCGTGGCCGCACCTATGCGGAATGAGTGTGTCCCGTAATCTTTGGGGTGGTTCCCTGCCGATGTTATGCATTTATTAAATATAGCTTGGAACAGGTATCTTGATAATGGCATTCCATCAATGTGTGATACGAAGAAATTACTTTGTGATATGATGGTTAGATATGTTTTTACTATTGTTACCCGACTCAGTGTACCGTTTGTGGGTTGTAGAAGTAGCCAAGTACCCCTGCCCGCTGGAACCGTTTTCGATTGGTGTATGCGTACACGTATGGCATTAATGGCTATGACTACTTCCTGGTGTAATAAGCGTCCACTGGTGGTAATTTTGGATTGAGGAACTAATTCACTTATACATAGCGCCCCGAAGAAGGCGATCACAAATGCAGTAGACATTAGTGTTGCTTCAAATTGTGAGTGTCATGTTAATGGTGTTAGGGATAAGATGTGAGAAATCAGTTTTAGTGACACGGGACGCGACGTCTACATTCCTGACTTGGCTGACCCCTTTTCCACCCTTTTATGGATTGTCTGATGATGAATCTTTGTCACATCTCCCCAATTCAGTAGTTGGAAGTGAAATGCTACTCCGGTCAGACACCGCTGTGCTGACGCCCCTGATATGCCCCTCATCATTAGCTGGTGGAGAAATTCTATGGTGACTTGTGATCTGGCTTGTTCACATTGGTCAACCCGTCTGCCTGCTACTAGTCGTGTCCACTCTTCCCATGCCTTACCGTATGCTTGCCACGTTGACGGGGCAACTGACGCTCTGATTAATGGCATCAACTATTCGCCACTAGATCCCATAGGGAGGGTGGGCAACTGTTGCCCGATGGGTGGGCGTTGTGGAAGAGCTCTGTGAAAATCTGCCAATTGAATTGTTATAAAGCGTTAGCAGCAGCTTTATACCCCTCAGCATAGTGGCTAGCGCGGACCCATACATTGTGTTTTAGGCACAGGAATACTAGCCGGCATAGTAGGCCTAGCACTGGGAGAGACGATGATGCCATCTTATTAATGCAGTGCGCTAGGCTGGTGTTTTGTGTTATGAAGCGTATATTTTTGTTAGCCAGGCGTGCGCCCCATATTTCTATTGCTACCACTATTGGGAAAAATTATTTTCAGGGCTAGATGCAGCTAAAAATTATTATTAATTTCAAAGCTGGTGGAGCTTGGTATAGGTGGCCTAATACAATGAGTCCCACACACTGCTAGAAGCCCAAATATTTTTTCAGAGGTAGATGCAGATAAAAACTATTTTTAATTTGCAACCTGATGGAGGTCAGTATAGATGGACTAATAGAAAAAGTCCCACACACTGCTAGAAGGCCAAATATTTTTTCAGAGCTAGATGCAGATAAAAATTATATTCAATTTGCAACCTGATCGAGGTCAGTATAGATGGACTAATAGAGAAAGTCCACACACTGCTAGAAGGCCAAATATTTTTTCAGAGCTAGATGCAGATAAAAATTATATTCAATTTGCAACCTGATGGAGGTCAGTATAGATGGACTAATAAAACAAGTCACACACACAGCTAGAAGCCCAAATATTTTTTCAGAGGTAGATGCAGATAAAAATTATATTCAATTTGCAACCTGATGGAGGTCAGTATAGATGGACTAATAGAACAAGTCCCAGACACAGCTAGAAGCCCAAATATATTTTCAGAGGTAGATGCAGATAAAAATTATATTCAATTTGCAACCTGATGGAGGTCAGTATAGATGGACTAATAGAACAAGTCCCACACACAGCTAGAAGCCCAAATATTTTTTCAGAGGTAGATGCAGATAAAAATTATTTTTAATTTGCAACCTGATGGAGGTCAGTATAGATGGACTAATAGAGAAAGTCCCACACACTGCTAGAAGGCCAAATATTTTTTCAGAGCTAGATGCAGATAAAAATTATATTCAATTTGCAACCTGATGAAGGTCAGTATAGATGGACTAATAGAACAAGTCCCACACACAGCTAGAAGCCCAAATATTTTTTCAGAGGTAGATGCAGATAAAAATTATTTTTAATTTGCAACCTGATGGAGGTCAGTATAGATGGACTAATAGAGAAAGTCCCACACACTGCTAGAAGGCCAAATATTTTTTCAGAGCTAGATGCAGATAAAAATTATATTCAATTTGCAACCTGATGAAGGTCAGTATAGATGGACTAATAGAACAAGTCCCACACACAGCTAGAAGCCCAAATATTTTTTCAGAGGTAGATGCAGATAAAAATTATTTTTAATTTGCAACCTGATGGAGGTCAGTATAGATGGACTAATAGAGAAAGTCCCACACACTGCTAGAAGGCCAAATATTTTTTCAGAGCTAGATGCAGATAAAAATTATATTCAATTTGCAACCTGATGGAGGTCAGTATAGATGGACTAGTAGAACAAGTCCCACACACAGCTAGAAGCCCAAATATTTTTTCAGAGGTAGATGCAGATAAAAATTATTTTGAATTTGCAACCTGATGGAGGTCAGTATAGATGGACTAATAGAGAAAGTCCCACACACTGCTAGAAGGAAAAATATTTTTTCAGAGCTAGATGCAGATAAAAATTATATTCAATTTGCAACCTGATTGAGGTCAGTATAGATGGACTAATAGAACAAGTCCCACACACAGCTAGAAGCCCAAATATTTTTTAAGAGGTACTGTAGATGCAGATAAAAATTATTTTTAATTTGCAACCTGATGGAGGTCAGTATAGATGGACTAATACAACAAGTCCCACACACAGCTAGAAGCCCAATATTTTTTCAGAGCTAGATGCAGACAAAAAATTACTTTGAATTTGCAACCTGATGGAGGTCAGTATAGATGGACTAATAGAGAAAGTCCCACACACTGCTAGAAGGCCACATATTTTTTCAGAGGTAGATGCAGAAAAAAATATATTCAGTTTGCAACCTGATGGAGGTCTGTATAGATGGATTAATAGAACAAGTCCCACACACAGCTAGAAGCCCAATATTTTTTCAGAGGTAGATGCAGAAAAAAATATATTCAGTTTGCAACCTGATGGAGGTCTGTATAGATGGATTAATAGAACAAGTCCCACACACAGCTAGAAGCCCAAATATTTTTTCTGAGGTAGATGCAGATAAAAATTATTTTTAATTTGCAACCTGATGGAGGTCAGTATAGATGGACTAATAGAGAAAGTCCCACACACTGCTAGAAGGCCAAATATTTTTTCAGAGCTAGATGCAGATAAAAATTATTTTCAATTTGCAACCTGATGGAGGTCAGTATAGATGGACTAATAGAACAAGTCCCACACACAGCTAGAAGCCCAAATATTTTTTCAGAGGTACTGTAGATGGAGATAAAACTTATTTTTAATTTGCTACCTGATGGAGGTCAGTATAGATGGACTAATACAACAAGTCCCACACACAGCTAGAAGCCCAATATTTTTTCAGAGGTAGATGCAGAAAAAAATATATTCAGTTTGCAACCTGATGGAGGTCTGTATAGATGGAGTAATAGAACAAGTCCCACACACAGCTAGAAGCCCAATATTTTTTCAGAGGTAGATGCAGAAAAAAATATATTCAGTTTGCAACCTGATGGAGGTCTGTATAGATGGATTAATAGAACCAGTCCCACACACAGCTAGAAGCCCAATATTTTTTCAGAGGTAGATGCAGAAGAAAATATATTCAGTTTGCAACCTGATGGAGGTCAGTATAGATGGACTAATACAACAAGTCCCACACACAGCTAGAAGCCCAATATTTTTTCAGAGCTAGATGCAGAAAAAAATTATATTCAATTTGCAACCTGATGGAGGTCAGTATAGATGGACTAATAGAATGATGCTATGCCCAAAAGATTTTACTTCACTAGGTGCAGTAAAAAAATTTGTATTCTATACACAGGTGGTATATCTTGCAACACAGATAGGCTACTCCATTGACTAACACACTCTGTAATAGGCCAAAAAGGATTAGCTTTGCTAGATTCAGCCAAATGCTGTGAAAAAAACTTGCACAGCACTGGCACAGACCTGCCTGGCAAAAACTGATAGGAACTGATGTAACCTAGTCCTGAAAAGGACTCCAATTACAATTAGTCTTTACTCCCACAACCTATCTATTTAAGAGCACAGACCTGCCTGATAAAAGTCATAGGAAATGCTGTAACCTAGTCCTTAAAAGGACTGAAATCACAACTATTCCCTACTCCCAAGCTATCTGTAGATTTGTGCGAAAATTGGCTTGAAATTAACAAGGTATAGCGCACACAGCAACAGCGGTGCCGTCTAACACGCAGCTGCAGCAGTGAGAAAATGGTGGCGACGGGGAAAATGGCTTGGTCTTATAGGGCAAGGACATGTGACATACACTGCCAATGACACATGCCCTTGCTTGTGTGAAAAAAAGCACTTCGCTCCGTGTGTGCGCTGCTGATAGGCTGACAGATTGCACCTCCCCACTGTAAATGCGGGAAAGAGAAAAAAAAAATGGAGATCTTCATTGTTCCTGCAGAGATCCATCCCCTGCCCCTCCCCCCACCCCGCTGTACACTCAAACTGCGTATTAACATTAATTTTCATCATTACTGAGAAAAAATCCAGTTATGATTTTGGTGCACGAACAGTTATCGAACATAACCTCGAACAGCCGAATTTTTCTCAAATTGTTCGTGTTCGCCGAACGGCTCGAACACCGCCCAAAACAGCTCGAATTTGAGATTGGCGAACAGTTCGAGTAGAACAACGCTCATCTCTAGTCTAAAGTAACATTTTTGTAAAAAAAGTTAAATGTTAATTTTTTTCTTCCACATTCCAAAAATTCCTGTGAAGCATCTGAAGGGTTAATAAAGTTCTTGAATGTGGTTTTGAGTACCTTGAGGGGTGTAGTTTTTATAATGGTGTCACTTTTGGGCATTTTCTGTCATAAAGACCCCTCAAAGTGACTTTAAATATGAGAATGCCAAGAGTGTGCAAAGCAGTCATCAAAGCAAAAAGTGCCTACTTTGAAGAACCTAGAATAAAAGACATATTTTCAGTTGTTTCGCACTTTTTTGTTAAGTATATAATTCCACATGTGTTAATTCATAGTTTTGATGCCTTCAGTGTGAATGTACAATTTTCATAGTCATGAAAATACAGAAAAATCTTTAAATGAGAAGATGTGTCCAAACTTTTGGTCTGTACTGTATCTCTCTGATTTAAGGGCATAAAAATTCAAATTTTGAAAATTGCAAAATTTTCAAAATTTTCGCCAAATTTCCGTTTTTTTCACAAATAAACGCAAGTGATATCGAAGAAATTTTGCCACAATCATGAAGTACAATATGTCACAAAAAACAGTCTCAGAATCAGCGGGATCCGTTGAAGCGTTCCAGAGTAATTAACTCATAAAGTGACAGTGGTCAGAATTGTAAAAATTAGCCTGGTCATTAACGTGCAAACCACTTTGGTTTGTAAAGGGGTTAAATCACAGGATGACTGGGAAGGAAGAAATGAAGGCCGTTGCTTTAAAAAAACGGGGGATCACCAGGCATAGACCATTCATTGGTTACGTATGGTTGAAGATTTACTTTGAACAGTTGTGCTACTTTAATACCTAGTATCTCTTTTTTTTGTTAAGTCTGCAAATAGGATAATGGTGGTAGTGATGGCAGTTTAGGGCAATGAAGGGTTATAAATTTTCCCTATTTAATCTAAAATAGGTCTGATTCTCTGAGCTCATTAAATTCATATTAAAGAAAACAGCAGACACATGGTGCCCGATCCATGACCAGCATGTGTCAGACATTGGCTGTATCAGCCTTGCATGTTCAAATACTGCAGTGATTCTGAGAATAACATGCTTTAAAAGCTGCCAGGGACCAAGGCACACTGGAGACTAGTGAAAAAGGCTTCTCCCTGCCCACTGCCAGTGACTCACATGACTCTCCCTATATATGCACACACGTTGAAACCTGACATTCAAGAGGAATGGGCAGGAAGGAGCCGCCAGTAGTCAGCCTGACTAGTCACATTTGCAGCTTGGCGCCTTTTAAAGTCCATACTTTTGAAGTATATTTTTCTGAAGAGATGCTGCATATCAGAATCAACCTTTCATGGCTGAAATCAAACAGCCAGTGTCTGATACATGCATGAATCAAGCAAAATGTATGAGCTGTCAGCTTCCCTTTAAATCTGTATACCATTTCTCTATTTGGTTTGTTAAACATGTCCATTCATTGGTTGAAAAGTTCTCTATCAAATTGCTCCTGTTGAATATGAGACAACGTAATACCACCAGAAACAAATTTTAAGGCAAGTGGTATGTACACTTACACAAATGTAATGTAGTATTTTGTCCTGTTGTGAGACTTGTATTATTTTATTGTGCTAATATTTTGAGAATAATGTGAGTTTTCCCATGTACAAAATTTTAATATAGGTTATTTTTACTTGTAAGAAATGTATCTATAACAGTATGCTAGATATATAACAGTCCATGCACATGCAATATTAAATTCAGCTCTGAAAGAATTGCTTGACATTGTTTCCTGCTTCATACTTGTTGTATGTTAAAAAATTTCCATGCTGAATGTCTATTACTTTCTTTGAAATGACCTAAAACCTTCACAGAGCGGTGTTTATTCATTTAAATTCAGAATATAGATGAAAGTGTACCAAAATAGCAAATCACCGTGCATTGAGAGCTATAGGATCCAATGACCGTTATTTCACATATAATCAGCTGATGAGGAAAAACATCAATCTACCACCTCAAAAGCTTATCTTTCTTGACAATTATTGATTATCATGCTTCTCTGACAATTTATAATGTACTACAGATTTCATGACTGACAGCTACTACTATATACCCTATCCATGCAGCTTTGGCTCTAACTTTAATAGTTTCATCAGTAAAAGGACATACTGCCTGTTTTGTTAAAATCAGCTATTACAGTAATATCTATCTATTTAAATGGAACCTGTCAGGTCGCTGACTGCTATTATAGTAGCATTCTTGGGGATTCCTTTGGTCTGTTGAAGTATTTCATGGGGCTAAAGAACGCTGCAGCTGGAAAAGTGATGTTTATCCAGGATTTTATCAGATAATATGAAAAGATTTTCAGATCTGGACACAAGAGATCAAATATGCTTATTTATGTTCTCCTGTCTTCCAAGTGGCCCTGACATGACATGACATTCATTCATTTTCCCCTTTAAATATTTGCATTTTTCATGCAGTTCACTGGGATGACGGCCACCTCTCCCCCCCCTGCACACGCTTTTTTCCCCCGTCTTTCTTGTCTTTTTTCGCCATTATATTTCATTATAACTGAGACAACCCTGTATGAAGAGGCCCTTCAAGAGCTCAACCTCAGCCTGTTTGGGCTTTACATTAAATAAAGTGATACTCTTTGTCTAAGTCATTTTCATTCTCTCCCGAAACATGAATTAGATCTGATATCAATCTATCCATGCTGTTAGGATTTTTTAAAATATTGAAGTCTTGCAAATGTTCATGAGGCAGAACTAATCCGGTTTGACATCTTTTTCCAAGACTAGTCCTTCTATGGATTTTCTAATCACGCCGCCCTGGGTACGACCGACCGACTTCCTAATAGACTTATCATAATGGGATGTGTATGCAGGCTTTCTATCATGCTCATGAGATGCACAATATATAGTATGTTGGCCCCATATCCCCTATATGCAATATGAGGCACTGCCAAGGCCCTCAGTATATGGTATCATGCCTCCACAGACTGAAAATATCAAAAACAACAAAGATTATATTCAGCTAATCCTGATTTCCAACCTTGCAGTCTCCATCTTCTCTTCTTACTTCTATAGTAGGTCTGCAGAAGCAGCGTGATGCAGTGACATTGACGTCTTGTAAGCTGCAGGACTGCAGGGACCTGTGTCCTATAAGGCAGAGAGTAATAGGGGAAGCAGCTTGTGCTTCCATGCTCTATCATGGGATCGAACTGTATTGGCATGATGTTGACACTGGCACACTTCAATGTGGCAGTCACTGGCAATCCGGCTCCGGGCAAGATGTTTGAGGCCAGAGCCCTGAATCTTTAACGCTAACAATGCCCCAGGAGCTCATTATAGTCAGTGGGGCAGTCGGGCTCTACCAGTATTCATCAAATGATGAATCCGTCTGCAGCATGTTTTCTGTTGCTTTGTTCATATAATAAAATAGGACAATGGAAAAGTTAGCACTAGTATTAACATTTTCTTTATGTAGACAATGTAAAATTAATTTGGAAATAAGTTTCACTAAGTGGCTTGGTTAAGATCATGGCCTTATTCTGTTTTTCTTAGTATTCTTTGAAAGTTGGGAGGTATGATTAAAATACAGTATTTATGTAGAAACAATACCTGTGGAGGGAGACGCGCACAATAGCGTAAGATCCTAATATAAGTGAAGGATTATAGAATAAGTCTGGCTCACCAGGGGTGATTGTGTACAGACACAACGACTGTAAAGGTTCAAATAACCAGCTGACGCGTGGCTGGAGGAGAAACCCACCGGATTGAAGTTTTCCAAACTCAGATAAAAATTGCGTTTAAAGTTGACTACGATGCTCAAAAAGAAATCTCTTGCTGCGATATTCCTTGAAGGTTCTTTGTTTAACCATCTGCATTTCAACTACGTACCAGCATCTTTCTCAGGAGTAAAAAAACATCAGATAAGATTAAATTTATCTGACCACCGAACGGTTTTCCATTTTGCCTCAGCCCATTTTAAATGAGCTTTGACCCAGAGAAGAAAGCAGCGTTTCGAGATTGTGTTGAAATATGGCTTATTCTTTGCATAATAGAGCTTTAACTTGAATTTGCGGATTGCACGGTGAACTGCATGTATGAATTGTGGAAGTATTCCTGTTTTATATATAGTACCTCCTGAAGAAACATAGATCATGAACATCCAGTCTTGATTGTCGGCCTTGTCCCTTATGCACATAGATTTCTCCAGAACTTCTGAATCTTTGGATGATATTATGTAATGCAGTTGATGGCGTATTCAAGTCTTTGCCTTTTACAGGACAATTTTTAGATGCAGTTGTTTACTGGTGGACCCCTGACCATTTTTGCTTTTGCAAAACTCTGCCTCTCTGACATGCTTTTATCCACCGTCATGTAAATTAGTTGCATATTGAGACTCTAGATGTATTTCATTAGTACCACTTACTTTTCCATTATTTTGTTAACCCTATACCACCTTTTTGAGATTACTAAATATGTTAATTTTTTCAAATAAAATGGGAAAATGTCTAACTTTCAACTTCTGATATGTCTTTTATGTTCTTTTGTGAATAAAATAAGGCTATATTAGATTTCCAACTTATTATATTTCGGGTTTTTTTCACATTTTACACAATTTCCCATCTTTTTTGTAATTGAGGTTGTATGTAAATATGTATGTGGCAAAGCTGCATGTATATGTAGGAGAGTTATGTGTGTTAGTAGGAGAGCTGTGCATGTGTGAGAACTGTGTGCAAATGTAGCAGTGCTATGTGTGTATGTAGCACAGCTTTGCATGAATGTATGAGAGTTGTGTGTATTTAACAGTGCATGTGTATACAGCAGAGCTGAATGTGTATGTATTCTACATCCAAAAGTGCTGTGTATATATTTGTTTTTCAGAAAGGGTATGTATAAAATGTATATGTTCTAGAGTTATATATGTATAATACACATGCTGCAGAGAAACTTTACCAATAGATTTGTTACCGCCTTATTCTACTTTAGTGCATTAAAATTAGTGATACTGACCCATCCCTTCTACACCACCAGGGAATTTTTGATAAGTTGGAAATATGTTTTTCCTATTTTTCTGCTGTCTAAACATGGAGTGCATCTTATAGTAGGGTGCATCCTGTAGTTCGAAATATACTCTGTGTGTGTCACTATTGGTAATAATAGTCACACACATATATTACGTGGTTTTTTTCTATTTTTGATATCTTTATGTTTATTTATGTTTTAAACTCTTTGAAATATATAAGATTGTATGCCAATAATGAATGGTTTCATTCATGAACATATTCTGTGGTACATATGAGCGTGGGAGCTAGGTTATACTTTTAACAAGAGATTATAGGAACTAAGTTAAATCATTACAGTGCAGTTTATTTTTTTTTTACTTGTTTTGCTGGAAATCATAATACAAAGAAAAACTAAACTGTGCAATGTACATTAGAGACTAGGTGCCTGGAACACAATGAGAGATCAAGGAGGTCATCTGTGATACCTGGTTTGCCAGTTGCTCACCACTATCATGGACCAACTTCAAAAACAGAATGTGATTGATACACAGGTCAACAAAAAAATATTTTTTTTCTGGTGCCAAAGATATTTTAATGAATTTGGGGTATTTTGGGGGTGCTGATTCTGAATATGCAATCAGTTTTGCCAGATTGCCTCTAGTTTTTGAGATTTTTGGTATCTTATTTATAGCACGTGTTGATAAATGCGACGCGTCATCTCATTAATTTCTTTAGATTAGTACTTGAACTGAGCAGTTCTCAATATAGTTTTGTGTTAATTAGTGTTCTAGAAGTTTGTTCATAGCTTGATTTTTATACTAACTTTATGTTGTTGTCTGTTTTCCAGTGAAAAGCATGAACTCATCAAGAAGAAGTTGCCTTAACGATCCAGACTCATTCTGTTACATTTGTGGTGAATATACACTGCCAAAACATAGAAGAAACATAACAGACTTCGTAAAAAAAGTGTATTTGGCCTATTTTGGGGTTATGCTTGGGGACCAAGACAAGTTTTGGGCACCACACATAGTGTGCAAAGCATGTATCGAATTATTACGAAAATGGAGCAAAGGACAAAGAAAAAGCTTCAAATTTGGTGTTCCAATGGTGTGGAGACAGCAAAAAAATCATCATGATGACTGTTATTTCTGTGCAGTGCAAGTGCAAGGATTCAATAAGCATAAGAAACGAAAATGGGAGTATCCTAACATGGAATCTGCAAGAAGGCCTGTCCCTCATTGTGAAGATGTGCCTGTACCTGTGTTTACCATGTTACCTGACCTTCCCCCACCTGATGATGATGAAATGCAGGGTATGGAGCTAAGCATTAGTTCTGGAAGTGAACCAGAATATGAAGGAAGTTTCAGAACACCTACGCAATTTACCCAAGGAGAGCTCAACGATCTAATAAGAGACCTCAACCTCTCAAAAAGTGCATCCGAACTTTTAGCTTCCAGGCTAAGTGAGAAAAATTGTCTGACGCCTGGAACTAAAATTACATCTTACAGGACCAGAGAAGAAGCACTTCTTCAATTTTTCTGTGAAGATGACCTACTTGTATATTGTAAGGATATTCCTGGCCTGATGCTGCAAATGGGTTTACAAGTATATCGTCCTGAAGACTGGAGGATTTTCATAGATAGTTCTAAAAGGAGTTTGAAATGTGTTTTGTTGAACAATGGCAATCAGTGTGCATCTCTTCCAGTAGCTCACTCAACTAAACTTGTAGAACAATATAAAAATGTCAAAATGGTCTTGGAGAAACTGTGCTACCATGAACATTCGTGGCTGATATGTGTTGATTTAAAAATGGTCAACTTTTTACTTGGACAGCAAAGTGGATACACAAAGTATCCTTGCTTCATCTGCATGTGGGATAGTAGAGCAAAACATCAGCACTGGGAGAAAGTGAATTGGCCTCCAAGGGACACCTTGACAGTAGGATCATCAAACATAGTGAACGAACCTTTGGTGGACAGGGAAAAAATCATTCTACCACCACTTCACATAAAGTTAGGATTAATGAAGCAGTTCGTCAAGGCATTAGACAAAGATGGTAATTGCTTCATGTACATTTGCAGATCTTTCCCTGGTCTTAGTAGCGAAAAACTGAAGGCAGGAATCTTTGATGGTCCTCAAATTCGGAAACTCATTAAAGATTCAAATTTTCCTAAGGAAATGAATGACATGGAAGCTGCTGCATGGTGTAGTTTTGTGTTGGTAGTGAAGAACTTCTTGGGAAATAAAAAGGCAGACAATTATGAAGAACTGGTACAAAACATGCTATTGAGATTTAGAAATCTGGGTGTACACATGAGCATTAAATTGCATTATCTTCACAGTCACTTGGACAGATTTCCAGAAAATCTTGGAGATTTTAGCGAACAACAAGGGGAGAGATTTCATCAGGATATTATGGTGATGGAGGAAAGGTACCAAGGCAGATGGGACAGACATATGATGGCTGATTACTGCTGGAATCTACAGCGTGACTGCCCGAAAAGCTCACATAGAAGAAAATCATATAAAAAGCGCTTTTCCAGAGATTAAATGTCTCCTATCTTTCATGTCTTTTTCATTTTTGAAGATTACTTTCTAAAACTAGTTAAAATAAACTATAATCAACATTTACTTTGTTTAATTTATAGTATTCATGACTAGAGATGAGCATTGTTCTACTCGAACTGTTCGCCAATCTCAAATTCGAGCTGTTTTGGGCGGTGTTCGAGCCGTTCGGCGAACACGAACGATTTGAGAAAAATTCGGCTGTTCGAGGTTATGTTCGATAACTGTTCGTGCACCAAAATCATAACTGGATTTTTTCTCAGTAATGATGAAAATTAATGTTAATACGCAGTTTGAGTGTACAGCGGGGTGGGGGGAGGGGCAGGGGATGGATCTCTGCAGGAATAATGAAGATCTCCATTTTTTTTTCTCTTTCCCGCATTTGCAGTGGGGAGGTGCAGTCTGTCAGCCTATCAGCAGCGCACACACGGAGCGAACTGCTGTTTTTCACACAAGCAAGGGCATGTGTCATTGGCAGTGTATGTCACATGTCCTTGCCCTATAAGACCAAGCCATTTTCCCCGTCGCCACCATTTTCTCACTGCTGCAGCTGCGTGTTAGACGGCACCGCTGTTGCTGTGTGCACTATACCTTGTTAATTTCAAGCCAATTTTCGCACAAATCTACAGATAGCTTGGAAGTAGGGAATAGTTGTGATTGCAGTCCTTTTAAGGACTAGGTTACAGCATTTCCTACGACTTTTATCAGGCAGGTCTGTGCTCTTAAATAGATAGATTGTGGGAGTAAAGACTAATTGTAATTGCAGTCCTTTTCAGGACTAGGTTACATCAGTTCCTATCAGTTTTTGCCAGGCAGGTCTGTGCCAGTGCTGTGCAAGTTTTTTTCACAGCATTTGGCTGAATCTAACAAAGCTAATCCTTTTTGGCCTATTGCAGAGTGTGTTAGTCAGTGGAGCAGCCTATCTGTGTTGCAAGATATACCACCTGTGTATAGAATACCAATTTTTTTACTGCACCTAGTGAAGTAAAATAGTTTGGGCATAGCATCATTCTATTAGTCCATCTATACTGACCTCCATCAGGTTGCAAATTGAATATAATTTTTTTCTGCATCTAGCTCTGAAAAAATATTTGGGCTTCTAGCAGTGTGTGGGACTTGTTGTATTAGTCCATCTATACTGACCTCCATCAGGTTGCAAACTGAATATAATTTTTTTCTGCATCTAGCTCTGAAAAAATATTTGGCCTTCTAGCAGTGTGTGGGACTTTCTCTATTAGTCCATCTATACTGACCTCCATCAGGTTGCAAATTGAAAATAATTTTTATCTGCATCTACCTCTGAAAAAATATTTGGGCTTCTAGCTGTGTGTGGGACTTGTTCTATTAGTCCATCTATACTGACCTCCATCAGGTTGCAAACTGAATATAATTTTTTTCTGCATCTAGCTCTGTAAAAATATTTGGCCTTCTAGTAGTGTGTGGGACTTTCTCTATTAGTCCATCTATACTGACCTCCATCAGGTTGCAAATTAAAAATAATTTTTATCTGCATCTACCTCTGAAAAAATATTTGGGCTTCTAGCTGTGTGTGGGACTTTTTCTATTAGTCCATCTATACTGACCTCCATCAGGTTGCAAACTGAATATAATTTTTTTCTGCATCTATCTCTGAAAAAATATTTGGCCTTCTAGCAGTGTGTGGGACTTTCTCTATTAGTCCATCTATACTGACCTCCATCAGGTTGCAAATTAAAAATAATTTTTTTTCTGCATCTACCTCTGAAAAAATATTGGGCTTCTAGCTGTGTGTGGGACTTGTTCTATTAATCCATCTATACAGAACTCCATCAGGTTGCAAACTGAATATAATTTTTTTCTGCATCTACCTCTGAAAAAATATTTGGGCTTCTAGCTGTGTGTGGGACTTGTTCTATTAGTCCATCTATACTGACCTCCATCAGGTTGCAAACTGAATATAATTTTTTTCTGCATCTAGCTCTGAAAAAATATTTGGCCTTCTAGCAGTGTGTGGGACTTGTTCTATTAGTCCACCTATACTGACCTCCATCAGGTTGCAAATTCAAAATAATTTTTTGTCTGCATCTAGCTCTGAAAAAATATTTGGCCTTCTAGCAGTGTGTGGGACTTTCTCTATTAGTCCATCTATACTGACCTCCATCAGGTTGCAAATTGAAAATAATTTTTATCTGCATCTACCTCTGAAAAAATATTTGGGCTTCTAGCTGTGTGTGGGACTTGTTCTATTAGTCCATCTATACTGACCTCCATCAGGTTGCAAACTGAATAAATTTTTTTCTGCATCTAGCTCTGAAAAAATATTTGGCCTTCTAGTAGTGTGTGGGACTTTCTCTATTAGTCCATCTATACTGACCTCCATCAGGTTGCAAATTAAAAATAATTTTTATCTGCATCTACTTCTGAAAAAATATTTGGGCTTCTAGCTGTGTGTGGGACTTTTTCTATTAGTCCATCTATACTGACCTCCATCAGGTTGCAAACTGAATATAATTTTTTTCTGCATCTATCTCTGAAAAAATATTTGGCCTTCTAGCAGTGTGTGGGACTTTCTCTATTAGTCCATCTATACTGACCTCCATCAGGTTGCAAATTAAAAATATTTTTTTTTCTGCATCTACCTCTGAAAAAATATTGGGCTTCTAGCTGTGTGTGGGACTTGTTCTATTAATCCATCTATACAGACCTCCATCAGGTTGCAAACTGAATATAATTTTTTTCTGCATCTACCTCTGAAAAAATATTTGGGCTTCTAGCTGTGTGTGGGACTTGTTCTATTAGTCCATCTATACTGACCTCCATCAGGTTGCAAACTGAATATAATTTTTTTCTGCATCTAGCTCTGAAAAAATATTTGGCCTTCTAGCAGTGTGTGGGACTTTCTCTATTAGTCCATCTATACTGACCTCCATCAGGTTGCAAATTAAAAATAATTTTTTTTCTGCATCTACCTCTGAAAAAATATTGGGCTTCTGGCTGTGTGTGGGACTTGTTCTATTAATCCATCTATACAGACCTCCATCAGGTTGCAAACTGAATATAATTTTTTTCTGCATCTACCTCTGAAAAAATATTTGGGCTTCTAGCTGTGTGTGGGACTTGTTCTATTAGTCCATCTATACTGACCTCCATCAGGTTGCAAACTGAATATAATTTTTTTCTGCATCTAGCTCTGAAAAAATATTTGGCCTTCTAGCAGTGTGTGGGACTTGTTCTATTAGTCCACCTATACAGACCTCCATCAGGTTGCAAATTCAAAATAATTTTTTGTCTGCATCTAGCTCTGAAAAAATATTTGGCCTTCTAGCAGTGTGTGGGACTTTCTCTATTAGTCCATCTATACTGACCTCCATCAGGTTGCAAATTGAAAATAATTTTTATCTGCATCTACCTCTGAAAAAATATTTGGGCTTCTAGCTGTGTGTGGGACTTGTTCTATTAGTCCATCTATACTGACCTCCATCAGGTTGCAAACTGAATATAATTTTTTTCTGCATCTAGCTCTGAAAAAATATTTGGCCTTCTAGTAGTGTGTGGGACTTTCTCTATTAGTCCATCTATACTGACCTCCATCAGGTTGCAAATTAAAAATAATTTTTATCTGCATCTACTTCTGAAAAAATATTTGGGCTTCTAGCTGTGTGTGGGACTTTTTCTATTAGTCCATCTATACTGACCTCCATCAGGTTGCAAACTGAATATAATTTTTTTCTGCATCTATCTCTGAAAAAATATTTGGCCTTCTAGCAGTGTGTGGGACTTTCTCTATTAGTCCATCTATACTGACCTCCATCAGGTTGCAAATTAAAAATATTTTTTTTTCTGCATCTACCTCTGAAAAAATATTGGGCTTCTAGCTGTGTGTGGGACTTGTTCTATTAATCCATCTATACAGACCTCCATCAGGTTGCAAACTGAATATAATTTTTTTCTGCATCTACCTCTGAAAAAATATTTGGGCTTCTAGCTGTGTGTGGGACTTGTTCTATTAGTCCATCTATACTGACCTCCATCAGGTTGCAAACTGAATATAATTTTTTTCTGCATCTAGCTCTGAAAAAATATTTGGCCTTCTAGCAGTGTGTGGGACTTTCTCTATTAGTCCATCTATACTGACCTCCATCAGGTTGCAAATTAAAAATAATTTTTTTTCTGCATCTACCTCTGAAAAAATATTGGGCTTCTGGCTGTGTGTGGGACTTGTTCTATTAATCCATCTATACAGACCTCCATCAGGTTGCAAACTGAATATAATTTTTTTCTGCATCTACCTCTGAAAAAATATTTGGGCTTCTAGCTGTGTGTGGGACTTGTTCTATTAGTCCATCTATACTGACCTCCATCAGGTTGCAAACTGAATATAATTTTTTTCTGCATCTAGCTCTGAAAAAATATTTGGCCTTCTAGCAGTGTGTGGGACTTGTTCTATTAGTCCACCTATACAGACCTCCATCAGGTTGCAAATTCAAAATAATTTTTTGTCTGCATCTAGCTCTGAAAAAATATTTGGCCTTCTAGCAGTGTGTGGGACTTTCTCTATTAGTCCATCTATACTGACCTCCATCAGGTTGCAAATTGAAAATAATTTTTATCTGCATCTACCTCTGAAAAAATATTTGGGCTTCTAGCTGTGTGTGGGACTTGTTCTATTAGTCCATCTATACTGACCTCCATCAGGTTGCAAACTGAATATAATTTTTTTCTGCATCTAGCTCTGAAAAAATATTTGGCCTTCTAGTAGTGTGTGGGACTTTCTCTATAAGTCCATCTATACTGACCTCCATCAGGTTGCAAATTAAAAATAATTTTTATCTGCATCTACCTCTGAAAAAATATTTGGGCTTCTAGCTGTGTGTGGGACTTTTTCTATTAGTCCATCTATACTGACCTCCATCAGGTTGCAAACTGAATATAATTTTTTTCTGCATCTATCTCTGAAAAAATATTTGGCCTTCTAGCAGTGTGTGGGACTTTCTCTATTAGTCCATCTATACTGACCTCCATCAGGTTGCAAATTAAAAATAATTTTTTTTCTGCATCTACCTCTGAAAAAATATTGGGCTTCTAGCTGTGTGTGGGACTTGTTCTATTAATCCATCTATACAGACCTCCATCAGGTTGCAAACTGAATATAATTTTTTTCTGCATCTACCTCTGAAAAAATATTTGGGCTTCTAGCTGTGTGTGGGACTTGTTCTATTAGTCCATCTATACTGACCTCCATCAGGTTGCAAACTGAATATAATTTTTTTCTGCATCTAGCTCTGAAAAAATATTTGGCCTTCTAGCAGTGTGTGGGACTTTCTCTATTAGTCCATCTATACTGACCTCCATCAGGTTGCAAATTAAAAATAATTTTTTTTCTGCATCTACCTCTGAAAAAATATTGGGCTTCTAGCTGTGTGTGGGACTTGTTCTATTAATCCATCTATACAGACCTCCATCAGGTTGCAAACTGAATATAATTTTTTTCTGCATCTACCTCTGAAAAAATATTTGGGCTTCTAGCTGTGTGTGGGACTTGTTCTATTAGTCCATCTATACTGACCTCCATCAGGTTGCAAACTGAATATAATTTTTTTCTGCATCTAGCTCTGAAAAAATATTTGGCCTTCTAGCAGTGTGTGGGACTTGTTCTATTAGTCCACCTATACTGACCTCCATCAGGTTGCAAATTCAAAATAATTTTTTGTCTGCATCTAGCTCTGAAAAAATATTTGGCCTTCTAGCAGTGTGTGGGACTTTCTCTATTAGTCCATCTATACTGACCTCCATCAGGTTGCAAATTGAAAATAATTTTTATCTGCATCTACCTCTGAAAAAATATTTGGGCTTCTAGCTGTGTGTGGGACTTGTTCTATTAGTCCATCTATACTGACCTCCATCAGGTTGCAAACTGAATATAATTTTTTTCTGCATCTAGCTCTGAAAAAATATTTGGCCTTCTAGTAGTGTGTGGGACTTTCTCTATTAGTCCATCTATACTGACCTCCATCAGGTTGCAAATTAAAAATAATTTTTATCTGCATCTACCTCTGAAAAAATATTTGGGCTTCTAGCTGTGTGTGGGACTTTTTCTATTAGTCCATCTATACTGACCTCCATCAGGTTGCAAACTGAATATAATTTTTTTCTGCATCTATCTCTGAAAAAATATTTGGCCTTCTAGCAGTGTGTGGGACTTTCTCTATTAGTCCATCTATACTGACCTCCATCAGGTTGCAAATTAAAAATAATTTTTTTTCTGCATCTACCTCTGAAAAAATATTGGGCTTCTAGCTGTGTGTGGGACTTGTTCTATTAATCCATCTATACAGACCTCCATCAGGTTGCAAACTGAATATAATTTTTTTCTGCATCTACCTCTGAAAAAATATTTGGGCTTCTAGCTGTGTGTGGGACTTGTTCTATTAGTCCATCTATACTGACCTCCATCAGGTTGCAAACTGAATATAATTTTTTTCTGCATCTAGCTCTGAAAAAATATTTGGCCTTCTAGCAGTGTGTGGGACTTGTTCTATTAGTCCACCTATACTGACCTCCATCAGCTTGCAAATTCAAAATAATTTTTTGTCTGCATCTAGCTCTGAAAAAATATTTGGCCTTCTAGCAGTGTGTGGGACTTTCTCTATTAGTCCATCTATACTGACCTCCATCAGGTTGCAAACTGAATATATTTTTTTTCTGCATCTACCTCTGAAAAAATATTTGGGCTTCTAGCTGTGTGTGGGAGTTGTTCTATTAGTCCATCTATACTGACCTCCATCAGGTTGCAAATCGAATATAATTTTTTTCTCCATCTAACCCAGCCAATAGTTTTGGCCTAATACCACAGTTTGGCCACTCAGCTCTGCTCGGTTCCCATCCATTGTTTTTTTGTGCAAACAACTCCAGAGTTGTGAATTAGTTAACCACCAAAATGAGTGGAAAAAGGCCTGCTGCTGGTTTAAAGGGGAATAGGCGTGTTGGGAAGGGGAAAAAAGGTTGTGTCCGTGGGGTAGGTGTTAAAGCAACAGTAACATCTGCAGAAGAAAGAACATCTTCCAGCCAAACTAAAATGTCTACTTCTTTTAGCGGACAATGTGATAAGATCCCTTTCTTACGGCCACGCCAATCGCTACAAATTCCAGATGAGGCACAAAAACAGCAGGTGCTTCAACGGATATCAAGTGCTCATTTAAGTGGGCTCTCCTCCGCAACAACTTCAACATCACAAATACTCCAGTCCTCAAAGGTGTCACCCCAATCGCACTTGCTTCCTCACAGCTCCCAAATCTCCAGCTGCCCGTCTGAGTATGAGGTAGAACAGATGGTTGAGTCTGCAGAGCTGTTTACTCATACTATAGCCTGGGAATCAGAGGTCGACTCCAGCGCTTCTGTGAATCCAGACGAGGAAATGATCTGCACTGATGCCCAGAATCTTTATGAGTCGGATCCAGGACCAGACGCAGAAGGTTCTGACCATAATGTAGACCCTCATTCCCAAACTGTAACTCCTGTTGGTGGAGACAATGAGGAAGACGATGATGAGACTCAAATACCTGATTGGAGCGACAACTTTAGTTTTTTGTCAGGGCAGGAACAGGTTGGCTCTGAGGACGACGGGTATGATAATGCACAGGGTGATGATGATGAGGTTGGAGATCCCACTTACTGTCAACCCACAGTCAGCCAAGAGATGAGGTCAGCAGAGGAGGTGGAGGAAGATGCTAGTGATGACGAGGTCAGGTTGCGCCTTCCTGGACAGAGACGTAGTACTGGAAGCACGTCAACAAATTCATCCTCAAACACAACTCTGCCTCTCACCACAAGTCGTGGTGGCTCTTCAGGTCGCATGGGTGCTAAGCCTTGCATAGCCTGGGCATTTTTTCAGATCGATAAAGATGACCCAACTCGTGTTATCTGTAACATTTGTCAGCAAAAGCTAAGTAGAGGCCAAAAAATACATAGTTTGAGTACTTCATGCATGAACCGGCACATGGACATGAAGCATAAGTTGCAGTGGGAAGCTCAGTGTGCTACAATGCGGCCTAGCCGGCCGGGCCAACCACCGTCTGCCATATCTTGTTCATCCGCGGCCTCTTCATCCTCTGTGACTGGGGGGACAGCAGTCACACCTGTTTTGGGGCGCAGACCTGCCACCTCTTTACCCGCAACAGCCAGCGTGATTGGCAGGTCATCATTTTCTATGGAGGTGGTAACACTAGCTGGTGTTGAGCGCTGTCCGACATCGATAGCACCACCTTTGGATCAAGGCAACCTAACATGTCCGCCTGCATCTTCCTCACAGACCGGCAGTTTGCCGGGGACACCCTTATCAACCCCGTCTAAGCACAATAGCGAGCCCTCTGTCCCTCAGATGTGGACAAGAAAAAGACCATTTGTTCCTAGCAATGAGAAAGCTAAGAGGTTGATTTTCACCATCTGCAAGCTCTTGGCTACAGAAATGCTGCCTTTCCGCCTGGTGGACACAGAGGATTTTCGAGACCTTATGTTCGTCTCAGTGCCCCAGTACCAGATGCCCAGTCGGCACTACTTCTCAAAGAAAGGTGTGCCTGCGCTCCACCAGCATGTCGCACACAACATCACCGCTTCTTTGAGAAACTCTGTGTGTGACAGGGTGCATTTCACCACAGACACTTGGACGAGTAGGCATGGACAGGGGCGTTACATGTCGCTGACTGGGCACTGGGTAACTATGGTGACAGCAGGACAAGGGGCTGCTGTCCAAGTCTTGCCGTCCCCACGAGTTGTGCGTCAATCCTCTTTATGTCAAAGTTCCTCCACTGCTTCTGCCTCCTCAACCTCCTCTCGGTCTTCCACCTGCACCCAAAGCCTGTCTGGTCATGCCACAAGCTTTCTAACTGCGCAGAAGGGATCCTGCACACCTCCTTACTATGCTGGCAGTAGGGCTCAACGTCATCAGGCGGTTTTTACATTGAAATGTCTGGGAAATGTGAGTCACACAGCTGAGGAGTTGTGGTCAGCTCTGGAGAACCAATTTCATGAATGGTTGTCTCCACTGGACCTGAAACCAGGGAAGGCCGTGTGCGACAATGCTGCAAACCTGGGTGCGGCCCTTCGCCGGGGCAATGTCACACACGTGCCTTGTATGGCTCACATGTTGAACCTGGTTGTCCAGCAATTTTTAGCCCACTATCCCAGACTAGATGGCCTTCTGCAGAGGGCACGGTCGCTGTGTGCTCACTTCCGCCGTTCGCATCCCGCAGCTCAGCGACTTACATCTCTACAGAAGTCGTTGGGCCTGCCACTTCACCGGCTAAAATGCGATGTGCCTACCCGGTGGAATTCAACTCTGCACATGTTGCAGCAACTGTGGCAGCACCGACAAGCCCTGGTGCAATACGTTCTGACGTATAGCCTGGGCCAACGAGATCCAGAGGTGGGGCAAATCACGCTGGAGGAGTGGTCTCAGATCAGGGACCTATGCACCCTTCTGCACAGTTTTGAAATGGCGACGAAGATGTTTAGTGCTGACGATGCCATTATCAGCATGACTATTCCGGTGATTTACATGCTGGAGCACATGATAAACAGAATTCGGAGTCAGGTGTTGGCACAAGAGGAGGTGGAGGAAGTAGAGGAGGAGGAGTTGTATGCGGAAGGGCTAACATCTGCAAGGTCCAGACGGTCGGCAGCACCAAGGCGGCAGGCATGTGAGGGTGGGGGAGATGGTTTTACCAGGGCGCATGGTAGCAGCCAAACTAGTGAGGAAGGTGCAGGAGCCCAGGAAGGAGTGGAGGACGAACTGATGGAAGACTCATCAGATGAGGGAGACCTTGATCACATTTCTGTTGTGCAAGGTTGGGGGGAGAGGACAGAGGAAGGAAGCATGATTGTTACCTCGCCACCAACACAACAGGGACTTGGTGCTCCTGGATGCGCAACACACATGAGTAGTGTTGAGCCACCCCCGTAGTGTTCGAGTTCGGTTCGGTTCGTCGAAAACCTGTGTGTTCGCCGAACTGTTTGTCGAACACCTTCGAACACCGTTAAAACCAATGGCAGGCAAACAAAAACACATAGAAACACATAGAAAACACCTTCAAAGGTGTCCAAAAGCTGACAAACTGCTCAGAAGACACAACTAACACATGGAAAAGTGACAAGTACATATAGTCATGCGAAAAGAAAAGAGGTGGAGGAGTAAAAGGAGGGGGAGACACAAATATAGGCATGTCATGCCCTTCTAAAATCCAAAAAGTGAGAAGCCGACACGCTCAGTCCGCTCCTGCCCGTGCCACCTCCGTGTCGCCGGGTTTGTGCCAGAGCCGCGGTGAACCCTGACGGCCAGCCCCCCTCTCCCAATACTGGTGCCTGTCCGCTGGTGGGTCGAGCGAGCCCCCCTGTGGTGGAGGCAGCGCTAAGCTTTTTAATTTAAATTGTCTCTCTAATTTGAATAAATACACTTTAAATCCATTTACAAGGATCTATTGGAGGGCAAGTCTCATGCCAGCAGCCGCGTAATTCCAGTTCCAGTAGCGTCCACTAAAGCTGCTTCAGTTAAAAAGCTTTTATAAGGATCGAGCTCGGCTGTCCACCGCAAGGCATCCTACTGCCAGTCCGAGCCCCTATGCCTTGGGGTGCCTCCTGATGCTCTTCACTGAGTATCCCGTGGTCCCGAAGCATTTCCTTTGAAAAAATGAAGTGTCCAAACTACAGGTGGTGTAGCTTGCTTAACAGCCGGGATAATCCACTGACTAGCAGACCCTGCTACTAGGCACAAAGTATTTCCTGGGCTAGATGCAGTTAAAAATTTGTAATTAGATACTCTCGTTGGATGCTGAGAAAGCATTCCATAGAGTCTCTTGGCACGCCATATATGATTCTCTTAAAAAGCTTGAGGTAGGGGTCTAGGGGACCCTTTTATAGCCAAAATCACGGCCCTGTATCGCAATACGTCACCTAGGCTGAAGATAAATGGAACTGTAGCACCCTGAGGGCTCGGTTGCTACAGAGGTATTGCACCTCACCCAGAGGTGTGATATCTCACTCTCAGGTAAGGATGGAGTGTGGATCAGGACCCGACACCTGCATGCATTACACCACATTGCCGTGGGGCAGGGCGACCAATATGCCCCTGAGAAGGGCACGACAGTCCCTGTCCCTGGCTGGAGTGGGGGGAGGGAACACTGAGGAAGGGGAACCCTGTAGTGCAGGAGCAGGGAGGAAGCAGTTCCTGGGTGCATTGAGAAGGGAGTATAAAAGGTGGGCACCATCTTAGTTCAGTGCAGAGAAGTCTGAGCAGAAGTGGCAGGGAGCAGGGGCTCTGCATGAGCTCTGCTCCGGAGGCGGGCCTAGTAACAGAGGCCCAGGCCTGGAAGAGGGAGAAGGAAGGAAGAGGAGCGGAGAAGGCTCCAGGAACGAGGAACGAAGGGATCTCAGGGGTGCGGACGGGCGAGTCGCCACCGCACGCCCGAATCCACCTGCGTGGAGGGGTCAGGCCAAAGGGGGAGACCGGTCCCCGAAACTAGTGGAGGCAGGAACCGACCCTCAGCTAGAAACAGGAGGCTGTGACATTTTATGTGGCGCAGCCCCTCGCTACACCCGCTAGGAAGGCACCACATAGGGTCAGGGAAACTGGCGCCAAGTTTACCAAGAGGAGGCCCGAGGCAGCCGGACAGAAGGGTTGGTAAGAAAGACCAGACAAAGGACACACAAAGGGGGTCCTGTGAAGCACTCCAAAGTTATCTGGGAGTTGTCTGAGCCCCTCACCTGGTGAGCACAGTACGACGTGGGCAGCCGTTACCTGCAGATGTGGTCTGGATAATAAGAACTGTGAGTAAAGGCCCTGGACTGCATCACTGACTCCGTGTCATTACTGCTGCTGCCCTGCACCATCACCCCCATCCTCCGCATACACTGCCCTGAGGCTATACTCCTCCCGTGGGGAGTTATGCTGCGCTCTGCTGCATCCACAACACCAGCCTCAGCGGTCTGCCCTGGAGCGGCGGTTCACTCTGACCGCAATCCACGGGTGGCGTAGTCGGACATTTAAACATCAAAACCACATAAATAGTTCCGCCAATGGTTTGACCGCCCTGAGCCACGGAACCGGGTTGCCGCCACGGAGACTACAACCACCAGCATCCACCAAAAAGGGTCCGGCTCCGGGTGTCCCAAGGCCCAGGGGGCGCGTCAGAACATTTTCATCACCGTTCACAATCACCAATGGGACAAGGCAGGGATGTTCTCTGTCCCCTCTCTTATACATCCTAGTGACGGAGCACCTGCTCTCATCAATTCGCCATAACCCCAATATTAGGTGGATTGAGGTGGGAGGCACCGAGTACAAGTGCTCTCTATTTGCTAATGATGTCCTAGTATATATCACTCAATCACATATATCCATTCATGCTGTTATGGCTGAAATAGATCACTTTGTTACATGGTCAAATTTTAAAATCAATGCAGCGAAGTCTGAGGCCCTCGATGTCTCCCTCCCCAAATCCATATAGGATTCCATCCAGTCCAACTTTCCCTTTGCCTGGCCCTCACAGGGTATCAAATACTTAGGAATTCCTATTCATAGAGACCTCTCCCATCTATGTTATCTTAATTTTGGGCCCTTTATTGAACAACTCCATACAGACCACGGTTGGCAAGTTAGAACTGTAAGATTCACTACGTGAACCACTGGTGTTTTGTGGAAAAGCACATGTACACTGTGTTCCAAATTATTATGCAAAAAGTGTTTAGGAGTGATAAGGGAAGAATTTGTTTGTTTGTCAGTTAAACTCATTGATGGTGATATGTGTCAGGGCTCTTTATATCACTGTAAGCAATTGCAGACACCTGTGCTAATTAGTTTGGCAGGTGTGTCCAATGAAAGGCAAGACTACTTAAGAAGGCTGTCTCACATTATTAAGCAGCCTACATTTTCTGCCAAAATGGGAAAGAAAAAGGATGTGTCGGCTGCTGAGAAGCAACAAATTGTGGAGTGTTTAGGTCAAGGCATGACTACAATCAACATTGTGCGATGATCAGGATGAAGTGTCTTGGCAATCAAGAAGTATGTAGCTGATTCACAGTACACACGTGTGCGTGCTGATAAGGGCAAATTGAGGACTCTTTCCTACAGGCAATTACGTCAGGTTGAAAGAGCAGCGGCAAAAAAGCCTTGTCATAGCAGCAGACAAGTTTTTGAAGCTGCTTGTGCCTCCAAAGTCCCCCGAACAACAAGATGCAGGGTCCTTCAGAGGTTTGCAGCTGTGCATACGCCATCCTGTCGACCTCCTCTATCCACTTCACACAAGCAGAAACGGCTCCAGTGGGCCTAACATTACATGAAGACTGATTTCAAAACTGTTTTGTTCACGGATGAGTGCCGTGCAGCGCTCGATGGTCCAGATGGATGGAGTGGAGGATGGCTGGTTGATGGACACCCCACGCAAACACGGCTACAGCGCCAACAAGGAGGAGGTGGAGTAATGTTTTGGGCTGGAATCATGGGGAGAGAGATTGTCGGCCCCTTTAGGATCCCTGAAGGCGCTAAAGATGAACTCCATAATGTATGTGGATTTTCTCAAACAGCACTTCCTGCCATGGTTCAAGAAGAAGAACCGTGTATTTCACAGCAAGATCATTTTTCTGCATGATAATGCACCATCTCATGCTGCACATAAAACATCTGCATCTCTGGCTGATATGGGCATAAAAGGGGACAAACTTATGGTGTGACCCCCATGCTCCCCTGACCTCTACCCCATTCAGAACCTTTGGAGCATCATTAAAAGGAGTGTCTATGATGGCGGGAGGCAGTTCACATCTAAGCAACAGCTCTGCGAGGGTATTCTGTCCTCATGCAAAACAATTGAAGCAGAAACCATCCAAAACCTGACAAATTCAATGGACGAGAGAGTTCAGAAGCTCCTTTCGAACAAGGGGTCCTATGTGAAAATGTAACATCACCTAGAATAAAGTTTTGAGTTGAAAACTGTTTGATTTCAGTTTCTAACAACCTGCCAATGCTTATAATTTCAAAAATGACCATTTTTTTGGTCTTTATTAAAATGAAAAGGTTGATCGAAAAGTTTGGGGGATCTAAGAGTGTGGCAACCCAGTAGTCATGATTACTTCGAATTCTGACAATATGAGGGTCATGCTGCAGGTAGTGCAGCAAGAAGGCACTTATGTGTCTTGCGCATCTCGGAGCCCCAAAATTATTTTCCGGGCTAGATGCAGCTAAAAATTATTATTAATTTTAAATCTGGTGAAGCTTTAGTATAGATGGCCTAATAGGATCAGTGCTGCACACTGCTACAAAGCCCAAATTATTTTCCAGTCAAGATACAGATAAACATGATTAGTAATTTTAAATCTGGTGGAGCTTATTATAGATGGCCTAATAGAATCAGTGCTGCACACTGCTACAAAGCCCAAATTATTTTCCAGCCAAGATACAGATAAACATGATTAGTAATTTGAAAGCTTAAAACGGTTGGTAGGGTGATTTTAACCAATCATCAAGCTTTTACTCTCCCCAGGATGACACAGGGGTAGAAAAGTCGTTTCGGATCCATGATTTGTTCATCTTTATGAATGTGAGTCTGTCTACATTATCAGTGGAGAGCCGCGTGCGCTTATCTGTCAGCACACCACCAGCAGCGCTGAACACACGTTCAGACAGAACGCTGGCTGCGGGGCATGACAAGATCTCCAAGGCGTAAGTGGCTAGCTCCGGCCATTTATCCAGATTGGAAGCCCAAAAAGAGCAAGGGTCCAGTGACACAGTCATGGCTTCAATGTTTACTTGGAGATACTCCTGTACCATCGTCTCTAGGCGTTGACTATGTGTCAGACTTCTTGTCTCCTGTGGCCTTGCAAAGGATGGGCTAAAAAAGTGGTGAAATGATTCCGCAAAATTGATGTTACCAGCAGATACTGTGGTTCTGTTACGGTTTGAGTGCTGAACACTTGACGGTCCCACGGTTGGCAAGTTGGAACTGTGAGATTCACTACGTGCACCACTGGTATTTTGTGGAAAAGCACATGTAAGATTCTGAAACAGTCTCTGCTGATACTCCTGCATGCGTGCATCCCTTTCTATGGCAGGAATAATTTCTGCAAATTTACTTTTGTACCGGGGATCTAACAGTGTGGCAACCCAGTAGTCAGGATTATTTCTAATTCTCACAATTCGAGGGTCATGTTGCAGGTAGTGCAGCAAGAAGGCACTCATGTGTGTTGCGCATCCAGGAGCACCAAGTCCCTGTTGTGTTGGTGGCGAGGTAACAATCATGCTTCCTTCCTCTGTCCTCTCCCCCCAACCTTGCACAACAGAAATGTGATCAAGGTCTCCCTCATCTGATGAGTCTTCCATCAGTTCGTCCTCCACTTCTTCCTGGGCTCCTGCACCTTCCTCACTAGTTTGGCTGCTACCATGCGCCCTGGTAAAACCATCTCCCCCACCCTCACATGCCTGCCGCCTTGGTGCTGCCGACCGTCTGGACCTTGCAGATGTTAGCCCTTCCGCATACAACTCCTCCTCCTCTACTTCCTCCACCTCCTCTTGTGCCACCACCTGACTCCGAATTCTGTTTAACATGTGCTCCAGCATGTAAATCACCAGAATAGTCATGCTGATAATGGCATCGTCAGCACTAAACATCTTCGTCGCCATATCAAAACTGTGCAGAAGGGTGCATAGGTCCCTGATCTGAGACCACTCCTCCAGCGTGATTTGTCCCACCTCTGGATCTCGTTGGCTCAGGCTATATGTCAGAACGTATTGCACCAGGGCTTGTCGGTGCTGCCACAGTCGCTGCAACATGTGCAGAGTTGAATTCCACCGGGTAGGCACATCGCATTTTAGCCGGTGAAGTGGCAGGCCCAACGACTTCTGTAGAGATGTAAGTCGCTGAGCTGCGGGATGCGAACGGCGAAAGTGAGCACACAGCGACCGTGCCCTCTGCAGAAGGCCATCTAGTCTGGGATAGTGGGCTAAAAATTGCTGGACAACCAGGTTCAACACGTGAGCCATACAAGGCACGTGTGTGACATTGCCCCAGCGAAGGGCCGCACCCAGGTTTGCAGCATTGTCGCACACGGCCTTCCCTGGTTTCAGGTCCAGGGGAGACAACCATTCATGAAATTGGTTCTCCAGAGCTGACCACAACTCCTCAGCTGTGTGACTCACATTTCCCAGACATTTCAATGTAAAAACCGCCTGATGACGTTGAGCCCTACTGCCAGCATAGTAAGGAGGTGTGCAGGATCCCTTCTGCGCAGTTAGAAAGCTTGTGGCATGACCAGACAGGCTTTGGGTGCAGGTGGAAGACCGAGAGGAGGTTGAGGAGGCAGAAGCAGTGGAGGAACTTTGACATAAAGAGGATTGACGCACAACTCGTGGGGACGGCAAGACTTGGACAGCAGCCCATTGTCCTGCTGTCACCATAGTTACCCAGTGCCCAGTCAGCGACATGTAACGCCCCTGTCCATGCCTACTCGTCCAAGTGTCTGTCGTGAAATGCACCCTGTCACACACAGAGTTTCTCAAAGAAGCGGTGATGTTGTGTGCGACATGCTGGTGGAGCGCAGGCACACCTTTCTTTGAGAAGTAGTGCCGACTGGGCATCTGGTACTGGGGCACTGCGACGGACATAAGGTCTCGAAAATCCTCTGTGTCCACCAGGCGGAAAGGCAGCATTTCTGTAGCCAAGAACTTGCAGATGGTGAAATTCAACCTCTTAGCTTTCTCATGGCTAGGAGGAAATGGTCTTTTACTTGTCCACATCTGAGGGACCGAGGGCTGGCTATTGTGCTTAGACGGGGTTGATAAGGGTGTCCCCGGAAAACTGATGGTCTGTGAGGAAGATGCAGGCGGACATGTTAGGTTGCCTTGATCCTAAGGTGGTGCTATCGATGTCGGACAGCGCTCAACACCAGCTGGTGTTACCACCTCCAAAGAAAATGATGACCTGCCAATCACGCTGGCTGTTGCGGGTAAAGAGGTGGCAGGTCTGCGCCCCAAAACAGGTGTGACTGCTGTCCCCCCAGTCACAGAGGATGAAGAGGCCGCGGATGCACAAGATATGGCAGACGGTGGTTGGCCCGGCCGGCTAGGCCGCATTGTAGCACACTGAGCTTCCCACTGCAACTTATGCTTCATGTCCATGTGCCGGTTCATGCATGAAGTACTCAAACTATGTATTTTTTGGCCTCTACTTAGCTTTTGCTGACAAATGTTACAGATAACACGAGTTGGGTCATCTTTATCGATCTGAAAAAATGCCCAGGCTATTCAAGGCTTAGCACCCATGCGACCTGAAGAGCCACCACGACTTGTGGTGAGAGGCAGAGTTGTGTTTGAGGATGCAGTTGTTGACGTGCTTCCAGTACTACGTCTCTGTCCAGGAAGGCGCAACCTGACCTCGTCGTCACTAGCATCTTCCTCCACCTCCTCTGCTGACCTCATCTCTTGGCTGACGGTGGGTTGACAGTAAGTGGGATCTCCAACCTCATCATCATCACCCTGTGCGTTATCACACCCGTCGTCCTCAGAGCCAACCTGTTCCTGCCCTGACAAAAAACTAAAGTTGTCGCTCCAATCAGGTATTTGAGTCTCATCATCGTCTTCCTCATTGTCTCCACCAACAGGAGTTACAGTTTGGGAATGAGGGTCTACATTATGGTCAGAACCTTCTGCGTCTGGTCCTGGATCCGACTCATAAAGATTCTGGGCATCAGTGCAGATCATTTCCTCGTCTGGATTCACAGAAGCGCTGGAGTCGACCTCTGATTCCCAGGCTATAGTATGAGTAAACAGCTCTGCAGACTCAACCATCTGTTCTACCTCATACTCAGACGGGCAGCTGGAGATTTGGGAGCTGTGAGGAAGCAAGTGCGATTGAGGTGACACCTTTGAGGACTGGAGTATTTGTGATGTTGAAGTTGATGTGGAGGAGAGCCCACTTAAAGGAGCACTTGATATCCGTTGAAGCACCTGCTGTTTTTGTGCCTCATCTGGAATTTGTAGCGATTGGCGTGGCCGTAAGAAAGGGATCTTATCACATTGTCCGCTAAAAGAAGTAGACATTTTAGTTTGGCTGGAAGATGGTCTTTCTTCTGCAGATGTTACTGTTGCTTTAACACCTACCCCACGGACAAAACCTTTTTTCCCCTTCCCAACACGCCTATTCCCCTTTCCACCAGCAGCAGGCCTTTTTCCACTCATTTTGGTGGTTAACTAATTAACAACTCTGGAGTTGTTTGCACAAAAAAAACAATGGATGGGAACCGAGCAGAGCTGAGTGGCCAAACTGTGGTATTAGGCCAAAACTATTGGCTGGGTTAGATGCAGAAAAAAATTATATTCAATTTGCAACCTGATGGAGGTCAGTATAGATGGACTAATAGAGAAAGTCCCACACACTGCTAGAAGGCCAAATATTTTTTCAGAGCTAGATGCAGATAAAAATTATTTTTAAGTTGCAACCTGATGGAGGTCAGTATAGATGGACTAATAGAGAAAGTCCCACACACTGCTAGAAGGCCAAATATTTTTTCAGAGGTAGATGCAGAAAAAAATATATTCAGTTTGCAACCTGATGGAGGTCTGTATAGATGGATTAATAGAACAAGTCCCACACACAGCTAGAAGCCCAATATTTTTTCAGAGGTAGATGCAGAAAAAAATATATTCAGTTTGCAACCTGATGGAGGTCAGTATAGATGGACTAATACAACAAGTCCCACACACAGCTAGAAGCCCAATATTTTTTCAGAGGTAGATGCAGAAAAAAATATATTCAGTTTGCAACCTGATGGAGGTCTGTATAGATGGATTAATAGAACAAGTCCCACACACAGCTAGAAGCCCAATATTTTTTCAGAGGTAGATGCAGAAAAAAATATATTCAGTTTGCAACCTGATGGAGGTCAGTATAGATGGACTAATACAACAAGTCCCACACACAGCTAGAAGCCCAATATTTTTTCAGAGGTAGATGCAGAAAAAAATATATTCAGTTTGCAACCTGATGGAGGTCTGTATAGATGGATTAATAGAACAAGTCCCACACACAGCTAGAAGCCCAATATTTTTTCAGAGGTAGATGCAGAAAAAAATATATTCAGTTTGCAACCTGATGGAGGTCAGTATAGATGGACTAATACAACAAGTCCCACACACAGCTAGAAGCCCAATATTTTTCCAGAGGTAGATGCAGAAAAAAATATATTCAGCTTGCAACCTGATGGAGGTCTGTATAGATGGATTAATAGAACAAGTCCCACACACAGCTAGAAGCCCAATATTTTTTCAGAGGTAGATGCAGAAAAAAATATATTCAGTTTGCAACCTGATGGAGGTCAGTATAGATGGACTAATACAACAAGTCCCACAAACAGCTAGAAGCCCAATATTTTTTCAGAGGTAGATGCAGAAAAAAATATATTCAGTTTGCAACCTGATGGAGGTCAGTATAGATGGACTAATACAACAAGTCCCACACACAGCTAGAAGCCCAATATTTTTTCAGAGGTAGATGCAGAAAAAAATATATTCAGTTTGCAACCTGATGGAGGTCTGTATAGATGGATTAATAGAACAAGTCCCACACACAGCTAGAAGCCCAATATTTTTTCAGAGTTAGATGCAGAAAAAAATATATTCAGTTTGCAACCTGATGGAGGTCAGTATAGATGGACTAATACAACAAGTCCCACACACAGCTAGAAGCCCAATATTTTTTCAGAGGTAGATGCAGAAAAAAATATATTCAGTTTGCAACCTGATGGAGGTCTGTATAGATGGACTAATACAACAAGTCCCACACACAGCTAGAAGCCCAATATTTTTTCAGAGGTAGATGCAGAAAAAAATATATTCAGTTTGCAACCTGATGGAGGTCAGTATAGATGGACTAATACAACAAGTCCCACACACAGCTAGAAGCCCAATATTTTTTCAGAGGTAGATGCAGAAAAAAATATATTCAGTTTGCAACCTGATGGAGGTCTGTATAGATGGATTAATAGAACAAGTCCCACACACAGCTAGAAGCCCAATATTTTTTCAGAGTTAGATGCAGAAAAAAATATATTCAGTTTGCAACCTGATGGAGGTCAGTATAGATGGACTAATACAACAAGTCCCACACACAGCTAGAAGCCCAATATTTTTTCAGAGGTAGATGCAGAAAAAAATATATTCAGTTTGCAACCTGATGGAGGTCAGTATAGATGGACTAATACAACAAGTCCCACACACAGCTAGAAGCCCAATATTTTTTCAGAGCTAGATGCAGAAAAAAATATATTCAGGTTGCAACCTGATGGAGGTCTGTATAGATGGATTAATAGAACAAGTCCCACACACAGCTAGAAGCCCAATATTTTTTCAGAGGTAGATGAAGAAAAAAATATATGCAGTTTGCAACCTGATGGAGGTCAGTATAGATGGACTAATACAACAAGTCCCACACACAGCTAGAAGCCCAATATTTTTTCAGAGCTAGATGCAGAAAAAAATTATATTCAATTTGCAACCTGGTGGAGGTCAGTATAGATGGACTAATAGAATGATGCTATGCCCAAAAGATTTTACTTCACTAGGTGCAGTAAAAAAATTGGTATTCTATACACAGGTGGTATATCTTGCAACACAGATAGGCTACTCCACTGACTAACACACTCTGCAATAGGCCAAAAAGGATTAGCTTTGCTAGATTCAGCCAAATGCTGTGAAAAAAACTTGCACAGCACTGGCACAAACCTGCCTGGCAAAAACTGATAGGAACTGATGTAACCTAGTCCTGAAAAGGACTGCAATTACAATTAGTCTTTACTCCCACAATCTATCTATTTAAGAGCACAGACCTGCCTGATAAAAGTCGTAGGAAATGCTGTAACCTAGTCCTTAAAAGGACTGCAATCAAAACTATTTCCTACTCCCAAGCTATCTGTAGATTTGTGCGAAAATTGGCTTGAAATTAACAAGGTATAGCGCACACAGCAACAGCGGTGCCGTCTAACATGCAGCTGCAGCAGTGAGAAAATGGTGGCGACGGGGAAAATGGCTTGGTCTTATAGGGCAAGGACATGTGACATACACTGCCAATGACACATGCCCTTGCTTGTGTGAAAAAAAGCACTTCGCTCCGTGTGTGCGCTGCTGATAGGCTGACAGATTGCACCTCCCCACTGTAAATGCGGGAAAGAGAAAAAGAAAACGGAGATCTTCATTGTTCCTGCAGAGATCCATCCCCTGCCCCTCCCCCCACCCCGCTGTACACTCAAACTGCGTATTAACATTAATTTTCATCATTACTGAGAAAAAATCCAGTTATGATTTTGGTGCACGAACATTTATCTAACATAACCTCGAACAGCCGAATTTTCCTCAAATTGTTCGTGTTCGCCGAACGGCTCGAACACCGCCCAAAACAGCTTGAATTTGAGATTGGCGAACAGTTCGAGTAGAACAACGCTCATCTCTACACATGAGTGCCTTCTTGCTGCACTACCTGCAACATGACCCTCGAATTGTGAGAATTAGAAATAATCCTGACTACTGGGTTGCCACACTGTTAGATCCCCGGTACAAAAGTAAATTTGCCGAAATTATTCCTGCCATAGAAAGGGATGCACGCATGCAGGAGTATCAGCAGAGACTGTTGCAGAATCTTACATGTGCTTTTCCACAAAACACCAGTGGTGCACGTAGTGAATCTCACAGTTCCAACTTGCCAACCGTGGGACCGTCAAGTGTTCAGAACTCAAACCGTAACAGAACCACAGTATCTGCTGGTAACATCAATTTTGCGGAATCATTTCACCACTTTTTTAGCCCATCCTTTGCAAGGCCAAAGGAGACAAGAAGTCTGACACATAGTCAACGCCTAGAGACTATGGTACAGGAGTATCTCCAAGTAAACATTGAAGCCATGACTGTGTCACTGGACCCTTGCTCTTTTTGGGCTTCCAATCTGGATAAATGGCCGGAGCTAGCCACTTACGCCTTGGAGATCTTGTCATGCCCCGCAGCCAGCGTTCTGTCTGAACGTGTGTTCAGCGCTGCTGGTGGTGTGCTGACAGATAAGCGCACGCGGCTCTCCACTGATAATGTAGACAGACTCACGTTCATAAAGATGAACAAATCATGGATCCGAAACGACTTTTCTACCCCTGTGTCATCCTGGGGAGAGTAAAAGCTTGATGATTGGTTAAAATCACCCTACCAACCGTTTTAAGCTTTCAAATTACTAATCATGTTTATCTGTATCTTGGCTGGAAAATAATTTGGGCTTTGTAGCAGTGTGCAGCACTGATTCTATTAGGCCATCTATAATAAGCTCCACCAGATTTAAAATTACTAATCATGTTTATCTGTATCTTGGCTGGAAAATAATTTGGGCTTTGTAGCAGTGTGCAGCACTGATCCTATTAGGCCATCTATACTAAGCTCCACCAGATTTAAAATTAATAATAATTTTTAGCTGCATCTAGCCCGGAAAATAATTTTGGGGCTCCGAGATGCGAAAGACACATAAGTGCCTTCTTGCTGCACTACCTGCAACATGACCCTCATATTGTCAGAATTCGAAGTAATCATGACTACTGGGTTGCCACACTCTTAGATCCCCCAAACTTTTCGATCAACCTTTTCATTTTAATAAAGACCAAAAAAATGGTCATTTTTGAAATTATAAGCATTAGCAGGTTATTTGAAACTGAAATCAAACAGTTTTCAACTCAAAACTTTATTCTAGGTGATGTTACATTTTCACATAGGACCCCTTTTTCGAAAGGAGCTTCTGAACTCTCTCGTCCATTGAATTTGTCAGGTTTTGGATGGTTTCTGCTTCAATTGTTTTGCATGAGGACAGAATACCCTCCCAGAGGTGTTGCTTAGATGTGAACTGCCTCCCGCCATCATAGACACTCCTTTTGATGATGCTCCAGAGGTTCTGAATGGGGTAGAGGTTAGGGGAGCATGGGGGTCACACCATAAGTTTGTCCCCTTTTATGCCCATATCAGCCAGAGATGCAGATGTTTTGTGTGCAGCATGAGATGGTGCATTATCATGCAAAAAAATGATCTTGCTGTGAAATACACGGTTCTTCTTCTTGAACCATGGCAGGAAGTGCTGTTTGAGAAAATCCACATACATTATGAAGTTCATCTTTAGCGCCTTCAGGGATCCTAAAGGGGCCGACAATCTCTCTCCCCATGATTCCAGCCCAAAACATTACTCCACCTCCTCCTTGTTGGCGCTGTAGCCGTGTTTGCGTGGGGTGTCCATCAACCAGCCATCCTCCACTCCATCCATCTGGACCATCGAGCGCTGCACGGCACTCATCCGTGAACAAAACAGTTTTGAAATCAGTCTTCATGTAATGTTTAGCCCACTGGAGCCGTTTCTGCTTGTGTGAAGTGGATAGAGGAGGTCGACAGGATGGCGTATTCACAGCTGCAAACCTCTGAAGGACCCTGCATCTTGTTGTTCGGGGGATGTTGGAGGCACCAGCAGCTTCAAAAACTTGTCTGCTGCTATGACAAGGCTTTTTTGCCGCTGCTCTTTTAACCTGACGTAATTGCCTGTAGGAAAGAGTCCTCAATTTGCCCTTATCAGCACGCACACGTGTGTACTGTGAATCAGCTACATACTTCTTGTTTGCCAAGACACTTCATCCTGATCATCGCACAATGTTGATTGTAGTCATGCCTTGACCTAAACACTCCACAATTTGTTGCTTCTCAGCAGCCGACACATCCTTTTTCTTTCCCATTTTGGCAGAAAATGTAGGCTGCTTAATAATGTGAGACAGCCTTCTTAAGTAGTCTTGCCTTTCATTGGACACACCTGCCAAACTAATTAGCACAGGTGTCTGCAATTGCTTACAGTGATATAAAGAGCCCTGACACACATCACCATCAATGAGTTTAACTGACAAACAAACAAATTCTTCCCTTATCACTCCTAAACACTTTTTGCATAATAATTTGGAACACAGTGTACATGTGCTTTTCCACAAAACACCAGTGGTTCACATAGTGAATCTTACAGTTCTAACTTGCCAACCGTGGTCTGTATGGAGTTGTTCAATAAAGGGCCCAAAATTAAGATAACATAGATGGGAGAGGTCTCTATGAATAGGAATTCCTAAGTATTTGATACCCTGTGAGGGCCAGGCAAAGGGAAAGTTGGACTGGATGGAATCCTATATGGATTTGGGGAGGGAGACATCGAGGGCCTCAGACTTCGCTGCATTGATTTTAAAATTTGACCATGTAACAAAGTGATCTATTTCAGCCATAACAGCATGGATGGATATATGTGATTGAGTGATATATACTAGGACATCATCAGCAAATGCAGAGCACTTGTACTCGGTGCCTCCCACCTCAATCCATCTAATATTGGGGTTATGGCGAATTGATGAGAGCAGGTGCTCCGTCACTAGGATGTATAAGAGAGGGGACAGAGGACATCCCTGCCTTGTCCCATTGGTGATTGTGAAAGGTGATGAAAATGTTCTGATGCACCCCCTGGGCCTTGGGACACCCGGAGACGGACCCTTTTTGGTGGATGCTGGTGGTTGTAGTCTTCGTGGCGGCGACCCTGTTCCGTGGCTCAGGGTGGTCAAACCAGTGGCAGAACTATTTATGTGGTTTTGATGTTTAAATGTCTGACTACGCCACCCGTGGATTGCGGTCAGTGTGAACCGCTGCTGCAGGGCAGACCGCTGAGGCTGGTGTTGTGGGTGCAGCAGAGCGTAGCATAACTTCCCACGGGAGGAGTATAGCCTCAGGGCAGTGTATGCGGAGGATGGGGGTGATGGTGCAGGGCAGAAGCAGTAACGACACGGAGTCAGTGATGCAGTCCAGGGCCTTTACTCACAGTTCTTATTATCCAGACCACGTCTGCAGGTAACAGCTGCCCACGTCGTACTGTGCTCACCAGGTGAGGGGCTCAGACAACTCCCAGATAACTTTGGAGCGCTTCACAGGACCCCCTTTGTGTGTCCTTTGTCTGGCCTTTCTTACCAACCCTTCTGTCCGGCTGCCTCGGGCCTCCTCTTGGTAAACTTGGCGCCAGTTTCCCTGACCCTATGTGGTGCCTTCCTAGCGGGTGTAGCGAGGGGCTGCGCCACATAAAATGTCAGAGCCTCCGGTTTCTAGCTGAGGGTCATTTCCTGCCTCCACTAGTTTCGGGGACCGGTCTCCCCCTTTGGCCTGACCCCTCCACGCAGGTGGATTCGGGCGTGCGGTGGCGACTCGCCCATCCGCACCCCTGGGATCCCTTCATTCCTCGTTCCTGGAGCCTTCTCCGCTCCTCTTCCTTCCTTCTCCCTCTTCCAGGCCTGGGCCTCTGTTACTAGGCCCGCCTCCGGAGCAGAGCTCTTGCAGAGCCCCTGCTCCCTGCCACTTCTGCTCAGACTTCTCTGCACTGAACTAAGATGGTGCCCACCTTTTATACTCCCTTCTCAATGCACCCAGGAACTGCTTCCTCCCTGCTCCTGCACTACAGGGTTCCCCTTCCTCAGTGTTCCCTCCCCCCACTCCAGCCAGGGACAGGGACTGTCGTGCCCATCTCAGAGGCATATTGGTCGCCCTGCCCCACGGCAATGTGGTGTAATGCATGCAGGTGTCGGGTCCTGATCCACACTCCATCCTTACCTGAGAGTGAGATATCACACCTCTGGGTGAGGTGCAATACATCTGTAGCAACCGAGCCCTCAGGGTGCTACAGTTCCATTTATCTTCAGCCTAGGTGACGTATTGTGATACAGGGCCGTGATTTTGGCTATAAAAGGGTCCCCTAGACCCCTACCCCAAGCTTTTTAAGAGAATCATATATGGCGTGCCAGGAGACTCTATGGAATGCTTTCTCAGCATCCAACGAGAGTATCTAATTACAAATTTTTAACTGCATCTAGCCCAGGAAATACTTTGTGCCTAGTAGCAGTGTCTGCTAGTCAGCGGATTATCCCGGCTGTTAAGCAAGCTACACCACCTGTAGTTTGGACACTTAATTTTTTCAAAGGAAATGCTTCGGGACCACGGGATACTCAGTGAAGAGCATCAGGAGGCACCCCAAGGCATAGGGGCTGGGACTGGCAGTAGGATGCCTTGCGGTGGACAGCCGAGCTCGATCCTTATAAAAGCTTTTTAACTGCAGCAGCTTTAGTGGACGCTACTGGAGCTGGAATTACGCAGCTGCTGGCATGAGACTTGCCCTCCAATAGATCCTTGTAAATGGATTTAAAGTGTATTCATTCAAATTAGAGAGACAATTTAAATTAAAAAGCTTAGAGCTGCCTCCACCACAGGGGGGCTCGCTCGACCCACCAGCGGACAGGCACCAGTATTGGGAGAGGGGGGCTGGCCGTCAGGGTTCACCGCGGCTCTGGCACAAACCCGGCGACACGGAGGTGGCACGGGCAGGAGCGGACTGAACGTGTCGGCTTCTCACTTTTTGGATTTTAGAAGGGCATGACATGCCTATATTTGTGTCTCCCCCTCCTTTTACTCCTCCACCTCTTTTCTTTTCGCATGACTATATGTACTTGTCACTTTTCCATGTGTTAGTTGTGTCTTCTGAGCAGTTTGTCAGCTTTTGGACACCTTTGAAGGTGTTTTCTATGTGTTTCTATGTGTTTTTGTTTGCCTGCCATTGGTTTTAACGGTGTTCGAAGGTGTTCGACGAACAGTTCGACGAACAGTTCGGCGAACACACGGGTGTTCGACGAACCGAACCGAACTCGAACACTACGGGGGTGGCTCAACACTATTCATGACAATATCAATAAAGTTAATGCGCGTGTAGCAAATTACATCATTTTTTTACACATTTTACAGAAAATATCAAGAACTAGAGCCAATCTGGCAAAACTGATGACATATTCAGAATCAGCACCCCAAAGTTACCCTAAATTCGTTGAAATATCTTTGGCACCAAAAATGCTGTTGACCAGTGATCAATATCCTTTGCAGAAAATGCATACTCCCTTTTACTTATTTTAATCGTAGAAAAAACAGACTATAATGTATATTTGTTACACGTGTGTGGAAAAACTGTTTGGCTCCTGTGATTTGCTATATATAGAAATGTTTAGAATTATTACATTTTATCTATTTGTTCTTAGTAATATAATGCTCCTAATGTTTATTAATCTGGCTCGTTGCCAACCACCATTTACAATAGTTAATAAAACAAGTGCTTAGTTGCAAATTAATGGTTTTATCATGTCATTACAACCTACAGTAAAAACATTACTTTGAATTACATGTAAATTATGTAGTTTGCTGGATTATCTGTTAATATAAAAATAAACTCAGAATTAAATAAAGTATAGTAAAGCCAACATCTGTAAACACAGCTGTAAAACCTTGAAGTGCGTTGTTTAAGGGTTAAATAACTTGTCCCTACATTTAATACATTGCATTTTTCCACAGTGTCTAATAGAATACAATGTTATCCAAACAGTGCAAAAAAAAAAATAAAGATGTAACTAATGATACATAAATTGTCTTGAAGTAGAAAAGGATGAATACCACTGGTAATGTTAGCAACTTGAAACACCATCAATCACTTCTCTGACTGTTTTTTTTTTTGAGATGTTTGAAATTTTAGCTTTTCAAAATTTCATAACGGAGTATATCTTTATGAAATTATGTATACCATAGGCTTTGTGCCCACGATGCAGAAATGCTCCAAATTTTTTCCTGAGTGTTTCTGCATCTCCCTGGTAGAAAAAACACATGCGGATTGTACATGCATTTTTCCTGCCAGGGACAAGCGGAAGTGAAGCGTTCTTCACATGCATTTCCGCATGCGGGTTGTCAAGCGCTTTCCAAGCGATTTTAGCAGCACTTGGAAAGTGCTTGTCAACTTGGTCACACTATATAAATCCATGCAACCGGCATGGATTCATACAGTGTGACCGTAAAAGAATGGTAAAAAATAAAAAATAAATATTATACTTACCTTCTGATGGCCCCAGGTGTCTTTATCCGATGCATCTTGGCTTGCCAGCAGCTCGTGGTAGACTAAAGGATCTGCCGACGTCAGCGGTCGCGTGACCCGTCACATGACTAAATGACATCACTGCAAGTCCTTGAGTCCACTGCGACCTGCCGGCAAGCAGAGACAAGGACACCTTGGGCCATCAGAAGGTAAGTATAATATTTATTTTTTATTTTATTCTTTTTTTTACAGGTACTATGGTACCCAGGTCCGGAGGAGAGTCTCCTCTTCTCCAAACCCGGGTACCATCCGCGCATTGAAACGCATGGAATCCGCATGTACAGATGCATTGATGCGGATTCCATGCGTTCCAATGCAAGTCAATGGCGGCGAAAACGCCGCGCTTCTGCAAAATAATTGGTAGTGCTGCGTATTTTTCCGGAATGATAATCCGCAGTGGAAATTTCCGCAGCATGTGCTCAACACATGCCGATTATCATTGGAGAACATGGCAGACCTTTTACCAAGCGATTTTTTAAGCATTTCTGCAGCGGAATTGCCGCTGTGGAAACGCTTAGAAAATGCATAGTGGGCACACAGCATAAAAAAGACTGTCACTTTCTCTTTAGTAATGCTGAAATTAACCCCTTAATCCCTTTCATTTTTTCCTCTCCTTCTTCCTCCCCTTCTGAGAGCTCCATCGTTTTATTTCTCAGTCTACACAGACATACTGTAGGAGGGCTTGTTTTTTTTAGGGCGAGTTGTAGTTTTGAATAACATCATTCATTATACCATACAATGTACTGAAAATAAGGAAAAATTCCAAGTGGGATGAAATTGTAAAAAAAAAAATGCAATTCTGCCATCGTTTTTGGATTTTCTTTATAAGGTGTTCATTGCGTGGCAAAAATGACCTCAAAACATGATTCTTCAGTTTGGATCAATTACGACAATGCCAAACTTGCACAGATTTTATTAATATTTAAATAGAAAAAAAATCCCGAAGTTTGTAAAACAATAAATAAATAATTTGTTTCTGTCTGTTTTAGAGACATGTCAATTTTCCATCAATAATGCTATGTGAGGGCTTATTTTTTGAATGGCAAGCTACTGGTTTTATTGACATCATTTTGGAGTAGAGACGATGTTTTAATCACTTATTAACTAATTTGTTAATGGAAGTGCGGTGCCTGAAAAACTGTAATTCTGGCATTTTAATTTTTTACCTCTTTACGGCGTTTACTTTGCTAGCCGAATTAGACAAAGACAACATCGGCCATAGACACGGACAACATCTGCGGCAGAAGCTGTTAGACACAGATGCTGTCTATTTAACTTAGCTTGCATCTGCCATGAGTGGTGTGTGCTCAGCTCCTAAGCTCACTACATAGACCCTAACCCGCCCCATGATGGATACCTTAAGATTGTTAAAAGAAGAATATAATTAGAAATCATATTGGTCAAGTAGAAACTGTAACTTTAGATGCCAGCAGAGCTCCATCAGCTGAAGACATGCAAATCATCTGTTTAATATTCCTTTACAGCATCCCATGTATTCACTGCTGGAAATGATTGTTAAGCCACCTTTATTTCTCATATTATATGCACAGATTAGGTCAGCTAAACTCTTCTAAAAGGCTGGAACATGTCTTCAAATATAATGCTATGCAATGGAAAGATTCTTGAATTCTTGCAGAGCACTCATATAGATAAGGGGGCATTCAAAGGATCTGGAGAAGCTAAGAAATATAGAAGAAAAAAAATCTTTTAATTAAAGTCTGTACGTAAGATAGCCTGTTCATGACAATCAGTCCAAATGTAGTCATAAAAATGACAAAAGTTATAAAACTAATAATAGAATAATATACTTATTTCAATATTTAAAAAGAGATAATCAGTTGTAATTACCAAAATTTGAAAACTATAATTTATCATTGTCTTGTATATACTGTTTCACACAGAACATTAGTATAATGGTTAGGGCTATATCTTTTTCAAATATTTAAAAGGAACCCATATTTAAAAACAATATTTACATGGAGATATAAGGTGATTTTACAGGTATAATAATGTTACAATGCTGTGTGACCGTCTTGCTGAAGATGCGGCTATCGGAAAAAATTAACATTTCCTTCCTTGAGCCACCAGCTTTCAGTCATGCTGTACTGTGAGCCATTGCATCAAGCATGGCCTGTGAGTTTGATGTGCTGTAGAGCTGTCTATCAAAATGCCAGGGCATGCTTACAGCTGCCTCTCACAGTGAAGTGAGAGATGCTGAGAGCGGTGACAATAATCACTCTCTGCACTGCACCTATGACTGAAAACTAGCTCTGGTAGTTGTACTTTCATTAAGAGGGTCAGACAACAGTGTAATGATATGTGCCTGTAGATAAACCCTATGCCAATAGGTAGATAGCATATTCCAAAGTGACAGGTTGCATTTGAATCCCATTCTCAGTCTCTACTCATGTTACAGATGTTCATAAATAATTTTAGAATTATAGGAAAACATTTTTTACTGTATATATTTTATGGGTAATATTATTCTAATATGAGACAGATACAGAAGTCATAATAACTCATCACTTTGTCAGAAGCAATGCCCAATTGTTAGGCGTCAGTCTGGAGCTGGATTTGAAATGGGTCCTGGACCTTCTGTGGTCTCCCATTTGAGGCCTGCTGGGGGTGATACTGCTCAGCATTGTTGTCAGTCCCAATGCCTAGCTGTTCCACGAGCCCTGCAGATTGTCGCCCAGGCATTTGTGCCCAGCAGTGTTAAGCATAGGCTGCAGAGGGAGACAGGGCTCATGGAGTCTAAGTCCAGGATTCGCCGCACTGAGCATGTCCGTGACCTGGCGGATCATGATTGGTGGGTTGGCACCCTCCTGACTCGGTGACCTGGCACTCCCTGATTGGTTCACGGGTAACGTCACCAATAGCGCGTCGCTGGGCAGGGCTTAGTCTTTAAAAGGCCCGCCCACAAACATGGCGGCGCGCTCAGATCATTTGAGCTAGCTGTTTGGTGTGCACGCTTACTCTGGGCTCAAAGAGCCATAGCTTTAGCTAGGCAGGCCGGGCTCAAAGAGCCATAGCTTTAGTAGGCAGGTAGCTTTGCATCGCTGACTGGCTCTAACCAGGGGGTTCGCCTTACACCCCGAGCCGCCTGTGAGCTAAATAGAGTGGGTTTGCTCAGTCCGGTAGCACGCCGGCTGAGTGCTCGATTACCCGGCGGGAATCACCCGCACGATAGAGCAGTCTCGTATAGCATAGCACCTGTACCGAAGACAGGGCTCCTGCTCATAGTCCGGTCACACGTCTCCCTGCGGTTCTTGGAGATTGTGTGAACCGCTTTAGCGCCAATCCCCATAGCGTAGCGCCTGTATCAAAGACAGGGCTACTGCTGTTCCCACGGACGCACGTCTTCCTGCGGTTCTTGGAGATTGTGCGTACCGTCTTACCCTTCCGTGTGCGTTAACACGAAGGGCTAAGATATTTGTTAGGTGCGTCGCCGGTCGCTCTCTCCTCCGTGCAGTAAACGGAGATAGAGCATACCGCTATACCCTGTCCGGTGTGTAGTTAACACGGAAGGGTTTATCTTTTAGTTGTCGTTTGCCTTTGCACCCGGGAAGTGTTCGGCAGCAGTCCTCTAGGCTGCATCGCGGACCCCGGGGTCGGTTGCGTTCCATTAAATAAAGTTGTCTGTAACCGCTCCCCCTAACACAATTATTGTAATGAAAAAGTGGTGGTACATACAGGCAGGGGATGAATCTGCCAACTGTCAGAATAAAACGGGTGTCTTGACTGCTCTAGTTCTAAGCATACGGAGTGTTTCTAGAATGTCCTGGCAGAGACATATATGCTCGAATATACAGTTCTTTATATACAATTACCGGGGTTATTTGTTTATTATTCTGACGTGTTGAGAAGCAGACAGAGACAAAAGAGGGCCCCTGGCACAATTCACTTGCTTTGGAGGTGGTAGTGGGTCTCCTTACCTCTGCTCAGGGGTTACACCAATGGAATGATGGCCATCGATATATATATCTCATCAAGAGAATGCCAAATGTCTGCAAAGCAGTCATCAAAGCAAAAGGTGGCTACTTTGAAGAACCTAGAATATAAGATATATTTTCAGTTGTTTCACACTTTTTTGTTAAGTATATAATTCCACATGTGTTAATTCATAGTTTTGATGCCTTCAGTGTGAATGTACAATTTTCATAGTCATGAAAATACAGAAAAATCTTTAAATGAGAAGGTGTGTCCAAACTTTTGGTCTGTACTGTATATATATATATATATATATATATATATATATATATATATACTGCTTAAAAAATAAAGGGAACACTTAAACAACATAATATAACTCCAAGTAAATCAAACTTCTGTGAAATCAAACTGTCCACTTAGGAAGCAACACTGATTGACAATCAATTTCACATGCTCTTGTGCACATGGAATAGACAATAGATGGAAATTATTGGCAATTATCAAGACACCCTCAATAAAGGAGTGGTTCTGCAGGTGGGCACCACAGACCACATCTCAGTACCAATGCTTTCTGGCTTTTGTTTTGGTCACTTTTGAATGTTGATTGTGCTTTCACACTCGTGGTAGCATGAGATGGACTCTACATCCCACAGAAATTGCTCAGGTAGTGCAGCTCATCCAGAATGGCACATCAATGCGAGCTGTGGCAAGAAGGTTTGCTGTGTCTGTCAGCGTAGTGTCCAGAGGCTGGAGGCACTACCAGGAGACAGGCAAGTACACCAGGAGTCATGGAGGGGGCTGTAGGAGGGCAACAACCCAGCAGCAGGACCGCTACCTCCGCCTTTGTGCAAGGAGGAACAGGAGGAGCACTGCCAGAGCCCTGCAAAATGACCTCCAGCAGGCCACAAATGTGCATGTGTCTGCACAAACTATTAGAAACCGACTCCATGAGGGTGGCATGATGGCCCGACGTCCACAGATGGGGGTTGTGCTCACAGCCCAACACCATGCAGGACGCTTGGCATTTGCCACAGAACACCGGGATTGGCAAAGTCACCACTGGCACCCTGTGTTCTTCACAGATGAAAGCAGGTTCTCATTGAGCAGACGTGATGGAGTCTGGAGACGCCGTGGAGAGCGATCTGCTGCCCGCAACATCCTTCAGCATGACCGGTTTGGCAGTGGGTCAGTAATGGTGGGGGTTGGCATTTCTTTGGAGGGCCGCACTGCCTACCATGTGCTCGCCAGAGGTAGCCTGACTGCCATTAGGTACTAAGATGAGATCCTCAGACCCCTTGTGAGACCATATGCTGGTGCGGTTGGCCCTGGGTTCCTCCTAATGCAGGACAATGCCAGACCTCATGTGGCTGGAGTGTGTCAGCAGTTCCTGCAAGATGAAGGCATTGAAGCTATGGACTGGCCAGCCCGTTCCCTAGACCTGAATCCTACTGAGCACGTCTGGGACATCATGTCTCGTTCCATCCACCAAGCGGATGCTTTAGTCCAGGTCTGGGAAGAGATCCCACAGGAGACCATCCGCAACCTCATCAGGAGCATGCCCAGGCGTTGTAGGGAGGTCACACAGGCATGTGGAGGCCACACACTATACTGAGCCTCATTTTGACTTGTTTTAAGGACATTACAAGTGTTGAGCCACCCCCGTAGTGTTCGAGTTCGGTTCGGTTCCTCGAACATCCGTATGTTCGCCGAACTGTTCGTCGAACTGTTCGTCGAACACCGTTATAACCAATGGCAGGCAAACAAAAACACATAGAAACACATAGAAAACACCTTCAAAGGTGTCCAAAAGCTGACAAACTGCTCAGAAGACACAACTAACACATGGAAAAGTGACAAGTACATATAGTCATGCGAAAAGAAAAGAGGTGGAGGAGTAAAAGGAGGGGGAGACACAGATATAGGCATGTCATGCCCTTCTAAAACCAAAAAAAGTGCGAAGCCTACACGGCCAGTCCGTTCCTTCCCGTGCGACCTCCGTGTCACTGACTTTGTGCCAGAGCTGCGGTGGACCCTGACGGCCTGTCCCCCTCTCCCAATACTGGTGCCTGTCCGCTGGTGGGTCGAGAGAGCCCCCCTGCGGTGGAGGCAGGTCTAAGCTTTTTAATTTAAATTGTCTCTCTAATTTGAATGAGTACACTTTAAATCCTTTTACAAGGATCTATTGGAGGGCAAGTCTCATGACAGCAGCTGCGTAATTCCAGCTCCAGTAGCGTCCACTAAAGCTGCTGCAGTTAAAAAGCTTTTATAAGGATCGAGCTTGGCAGTCCACAGCAAGGTGTCCTACAGCCAGTCCCAGCCAATGTGCCTTGGGATGCCTCCCCGATGCTCTTCACTGAGTGTCCCGGTGGCCCGAACCATTTCCTTTGAAAAAATTAAGTGTCCAAACTACAGGTGGTGTAGCTTGCTTAACCTTCGTCCGGCTGTGTAGGTACAATTGTAACTATTCCGTTTTAAAATTGCAATAACTTTTTTTCGAAAAGCCGTAGAGGGCTGAAATTTCGTGACGTCTCTGCAGTTTTGGTCCAGAATATATTGGCCAAATTTCAATAAAACATCTCCACCCCTTTCCGAGATAAGGGGTCGAGATATTTTTGCATCCATAACAAGCTGCATAGGTACAAATGTACCCTCATATATTTTGAATGAAGATAATGCAAGGAAAAAAGAATAATATTTTTTTTAATGATAATGCTATTTTATTATTATAAACAAGTAAAAAAACTGTTCATTTACATTATAAAAGAAAATGTAAGAAACTTTTTTTATTGATTTTCTTCGCAAGTAATGCATGTTGTCTAGTGTCCACCCCCGTAGTGTTCGGGTTCGGTTCGGTTCGTCGAACACCGGGAAGTTCGAGGAACTGTTCGTCGAACTGTTCATCGAACACCTTAGAACACCATCGAACACCGTTAAAACCAATGACAGGCAAACAAAAACACATAGAAACACATAGAAAACACCTTCAAAGGTGTCCAAAAGCTGACAAACTGCTCAGAAGACGCTCTCTTTAAAAAAGCCGGCCGGCAATTCAGCAGCGGCATACACCGGTACCCGACAATTTAGACAAGAAGGAATAGAGCATCACACATAGATTAGATAGATAGAAACATGTCAGTCACATATATATGAAGTACAGTGACAGTGTTGGTTACTGTACTTGTCATTTAGTGTAAAGGATTTATTAAAAAAAATATTAGTGTTTTCATGCACCGTCTCTTTAAAAAAGCCGACCGGCAAATCAGCAGCGGTACCCGACAATTTACAACAGAAAGAATAGAGCTTCACACATAGATTAGATAGATAGAAACATGTCAGTCACATATATATGAAGTACAGTGACAGTGTTGGTGACTGTACTTGTCAATTAGTGTTAAAATAAAGGATTTATTAAAAAAAAATTGGCATGGGGTTCCCCGTAATTTTAGTCTCTAGCGGAGGTTACGCAGACGGCTGGGGCAGATGTTTGAAGCCTGGGAAGGGGGTAATACCCATGGAGCATCCCAGGCTACTAATATCAGCCCCCAGCTGAATATCTAGCTTTTACTAGCTATTAAAATGGGGGACCCTCCAAAAAATGACGTGGGGTCCCCCCTATTTTAATAGCTAGCAAAGGCTAGGCAGACAGTTGGGGTCTGATATTAATAGCCCAGGAAGGGTGCCATGAATATTGGCCCCCTCCCAGGCTAGAAACACCAGCCGTCAGCCGCCCCAGAAATGGCGCATCCATAGGATGCGCCAATTCTGGCACTTAGCCTCGCTCTTCCCACTGCCCTGTAGCGGTGGCAGTGGGGTAATAGGGTTGGGGTTGATGTCAGCTTATAATGCCAGCTGACATCAAGCCCAGGTTAGTAATGGAGAGGCGTCTATGAGACACCCCCATTACTAACCCTATAGTGAAAGTTAAAAAAAACACAAACACCCAGAATAAAGTCCTTTAATTGAAATAAAGACACATTTATTTATTGTTCTAAATTAAACCCTACTTACCGTATCGCCCATTCCAGCTGAAGCCAACAATCTCCTGCAATAAAAGAAAAATAATAAAGCAACATCATCCTTACCTTTCCATGGTTCCCAGGACAGCTTCAGCTCTGCTACATCGAGATGACAGGCTGGACCGCAGCAGAACGCTGCCATCCAGCTTGCCATGCCGCAGACACTGAGAAGCGCAGGCTTGCTTGCGCTCCTCAGTGTCTCACTGTGACGGCATCCAGATGAGCCGAGGTCATGTCCAATGAACTCGGCTCACCTCATGTACGTCACTAACAGCGTGGGAAAATTCTCCTGCACTCAGCGCTTCAGTGTGAGAATTCTCCCACGGTGTCAGTGACGTGCATGAAGTGAGCTGAGTTCATTGGACATGAGCTCACCTCATGCACGTCACTGACAGCGTGGGAGAATTCTCACACTGAAGCGCTGAGTGCAGGAGAATTTTCCCACGCTGTCAGTCACGTGCATGAGGTGAGCCGAGTTCATTGGACATGACCTCGGTTCATCTGGATGCCATCACAGCGTGACACTGAGGAGCGCAAGCAAGCCTGCGCTTCTCAGTGTCTGCGGGATGACAGGCTGGATGGCAGCGTTCTGCTGCGGTCCAGCCTGTCATCTCGATGTAGCAGAGCTGAAGCTGTCTTGGGAACCATGGAAAGGTAAGGATGATGTTGCTTTATTATTTTTCTTTTATTGCAGGAGATCGTTGGCTTCAACTGGGAATGGGCGTGATGGTGAGTATGGTTTAATTTAGAACAATAAAGAATTGTGTGTTTATTTCAATTAAAGGACTTTATTCTGGGTGTTTGTGTTTTTTTTAACTTTGAATATGGGGTTAGTAATGGGGGTGTCTTATAGACGCCTCTCCATTACTAACATGGGCTTGATGTCAGCTGGCATTATAAGCTGACATCAACCCCAGCCCTATTACCCCACTGCCACCGCTACAGGGCAGTGGGAAGAGCGAGGCTAAGTGCCAGAATTGGCGCATCCTATGGATGCCCCATTTCTGGGGCGGCTGACGGCTGGTGTTTCTAGCCTGGGAGGGGGCCAATATTCATGGCACCCTTCCTGGGCTATTAATATCAGCCCCCAGCTGTCTGCCTAGCCTTTGCTAGCTATTAAAATAGGGGGGACCCCACATCATTTTGTGGGGGGGTCCCCCATTTTAATAGCTAGTAAAGGCTAGGTATTCAGCTGGGGGCTGATATTAGTAGCCTGGGAAGCTCCGTGGGTATTACCCCCTTCCCAGGCCTCAAACATCTGCCCCAGCCATCTGCTTAACCTCCGCTAGAGCCTAAAATTATGGGGAACCCCACGCCAATTTTTTTTTTAATAAATCCTTTATTTTAACACTAATTGACAAGTACAGTAATCAACACTGTCACTGTACTTCTTATATATGTGACTGACATGTTTCTATCTATCTAATCTATGTGTGAAGCTCTATCATTCTGTTCTAAATTGTCGGGTACCGCTGCTGAAATGCCGGCCGGCTTTTTTAAAGAGACGGTGCATGAAAACACTATTATTTTTTTAATAAATCCTTTACACTAAATGACAAGTACAGTAAGCAACACTGTCACTGTACTTCATATATATGTGACGGACATGTTTCTATCTATCTAATCTATGTGTGATTCTCTATTCTTTCTGTTCTAATTTGTCGGGTACCGGTGTATGCCGCTGCTGAATTGCCGGCTTTTCATGTTTCACTGTGAGCACTGTTCCCATCGATTTGGGCAATCACTATAATGCCACAACTACCATGGCTGTGACATTACAGTGAGTGGCAGACAATCCCTGCATGATTGGTGCTCTAAATAGCGCCAGACATGCAGGACACGCTTTTGGTGTTTGAACAGTTATCGAACATAACCTCGAACAGCCGAATTTTTTTCAAATTGTTCGGGTTCGTCGAACTACTCGAATACCGCCCAAAACAGCTCGAATTTGAGATTGGCGAACAGTTCTAGTCGAACACCGCTCATCTCTAATATTGTCTTTGCTACCGAGTGTTCATCGCAAATGGGTTTCACACAAACCACTCAAGACTTTCTAGTCTTACGTTGTTTTCGCCTCAGGTCTCGGCAGACATAGCAACTACCAACAACAGGGGAGGGTCCACGACTACCATGAGGTATTTGAGGGCCAGCTGCTGCTTGTGATGCTACCAGAATGCATCGTCCATGCACCATTTCTACTGCACCTCGAAGAAAATGGTTTCTCATCATCATTCGGTTTGTACTACGATTTTCAATTGCAGGCATACACAGCTGATTTGCGAGATCTTTCAGGAATTTTCTTCGTTGATCCTTTGTCCTGAAGCTTGGATTGTGTTCTCTGTAGATGATGTAGGATGCTAACCCAGTGACCTCAATCAAATTGTAGAAAAATGCCAGAGGCCAACGTAATGTTTGTCTTTTCACAGTGTACTCTCCCAACATTTTATCCATAGCATCAACTCCGCCTTTTGTTTTGTTGTAGTATTTTATTATCTCTGGCTTGGCTGCTAGTGTCTCTTCAACTTCTCCCGTCATGTGCATAGATGATAGAAGCACGACTGATTTGTTGTTCTTTGGTACATATGAACAGACTGTTGCATCATGATTGTAGGCAAAATTTGTTGAGTTTACAGGTTTTTCTTTGGCAGGCTGCATGTTGCAAGGTAGGAACCTTTTGTTTTTTCTCACTGTACCAACTAGTGTCATGTTCCAGGAGTTCAATACCTTAGCTAGTTCCATGGTTGTAAAGAAGTTATCGGTGGTGACCTTTCTTCCAGAGCCTTTATACGAGCTCACTAGGTCCAATACTGTTCGTTCACCAATGTTTACTTGTCGAGGACCATCAGTTGGTTTCCCAGTGTAGAGCTGACCTTGTAATGGGTAGGCGTTTGACGAGTCACAAGTATGGCCTCTAAATGGAAATAATTGCTCGTCGACGGTGATACAATTATATGGCTTGTAGGCTCTCTCCAGATTTCTGTTCAGCAATGTCCAGATGTCCCGTATTGGTGCAGCTTTATCTGTTTGCACACGTTCTGCACGTGTATTTTCGTTGTCAAATCTGATAAATCTGAGTATCATCTTGAAGCGGTCACGAGACATGGCTGCACGTATAAGAGGCAGAGCAGCAACATTCCACATTTCCTCCAGATTCTCTTTGTTGTCTCTGTGCACACCAGCAGCAATCAGTATGCCCAAAAATGCATGGAGTTCAGTTTCAGTAAATTGCTTGAATGTTTTTTGTGGTGGCCGTTCAGAAGAATCAGGAAAAAGGTTGTACCAGTTCGTTGTTGTAAGCATCACAAACTCTCTTGGCCTTTCGATTCGTTTCTCGTAATATGATGTCACACATCTCGGGAGTCATGATTGACTTGAATAGCTCTTTTGCTGTATACAGGTTGCTGATTGCTGCAAGGCCACCTCTTTGTCGTAGGACATTACGAGATTTTGTTTGTGCATTTGGCAGTGGATCACTACACCATTGAGTTTTATCCTTAGCAGTCCAAATGTCGCCAGCACTTTGAGGCACAGACTCATCCTCAACACTTTCGTCTGAGTAGTATTCTTTTTCCTGCTCTATGACCATTTCTTGTTCAATGTCTGAATCTTCTTCAGTAACATCCACTTGTGGTACATAGTTTTCATCATCAGATGCAACATATGGTTCTTCCTCATGCTCAGAATCAGATTCTTCTAGCATTCGCATTATTTCGTCAGACGTAAATCTGTAAATATGAAAAAATTAAAAATAATAATTTTCCGAAATACTACACAATACTACATTATTGGCTTTTCACAAAATGATACTAAACTGCAAACACGTTTTCTTGGATTATGGCGGAAACTAGATCCAGCATCACTATCACTCATGATTAGTGTTGAGCGAGCACTAAAATGCTCGGGTGCTCGAAGCTCGGGCCGAGCTCACTGTGATACTCGGGTGCTCAACCCGAGCAACGAGCCCAATGTTAGTCTATTTGAGACCAGAACATTTTTGCGGCGGCTCCCCCGGCAGTCTGTAGACAGCCTAAAAAGTGCCCAAAACGATAGTGACAGTGCTCAAATGACATGGGGACAGCATGGGGATCGCCCCTGGAAGCATTTCTGACCCCCAGGTCACTGCTGTCAACAACATGGTCAGAGGTATTAAGCCACTTTTACAGGCTCACAATAAAATATTCAAAAACGAAAATGAAAGTGCTTTCCTGTGAAATATGTTAACCCCTTAACGACCATGGGTCTTTCTGTTCTTGTGTTTTCCTTTTTTGCTCCCCTTCTTCCCAGAGCCAGAACTTTTTTAATTTTCATTCAATATGGCTATGTGAGGGCTTATTTTTTGCGGGACGAGTTGTACTTTTAAACAACATCACTGGTTTTACCATATCGTCTGCTGGAAAATGGGAAAAAAATTCCAAGTGCAGTGAAACTGCAAAAAAAATGCAATTCCACAGTTGTTTTTTGGGTCCTTTTTTTACCACGTTCACAGATTGCTAAAACTGACCTGCCATCATTATTTTCCAGGTCGTTACAAGTTCATAGACACAAAACATGTATAGGTTCTTTTTTATTTAAGTGGTGAAAAAAAAATCCAAAGCTTGCTAAAAAAACAAAAAAAAATGACGCCATTTTCCGAGACCCTTAGCTTCTCCATTTTTCGGGATCTGGGGCCAGGTGAGGGCTTATTTTTTGCGTGCCAGGCTGACGTTTTTATTGATACCATTTTGGGGTAGATCCGATGTTTTGATCGCCCGTTATTGCATTTTATTGCAAAGTTGTAGCGACCAAAAAACTTAATTCTGGCGTTTAAAATTTTTTTCTCGTTACGCCGTTTACTGATTGTATTAATTCTTCTTTTATATTGATACATCGGGCGATTCTGAATGCGGCGATACCAAATATGTGTATGTGGTTTTTTTTTTATATATATATATTTTATTTTGAATGGGGCGAAAGGGGGGTGACTTAAACTTTTAGATATTTTTTATTTTTTTTATTTTTTTAAAAACTTTTTTTTACACTTTCTGCTTGCTTCTATAGTCTCCAGAGGAGACTAGAAGCAGCAGTTGTCTGATTGCTTCTACTGCATACAAGCGATGAGCATATCGCTTGTATGCAGGAGAAATGCTCACTTGCTATGAGCGCTGACCACTAGGTGGCGCTCATAGCAATTGAGACATGACAACCACAGGCGTCTGCTGCAGACCCTGAGTTGTCATGCCCACCCATTGGTGACCCGCGATCACGTGATGGGGTCACTGATGGGCGGGGCTTAGGACTCCCGGAAGCGCGAGTTAAATGCCACTGTCCGAGATTTAACATATTAACAGCCGCGGGTGGATTGCGATTCCAATAATCAGCTGACATGTGCTCGCTTCAGTGCGGGCTCACCGCCGGATCCCCCGCTGAACCGGCCTTCCCGACCTGGTGCGTTCTATTACTGACCAGGTCGGAAAGGGGTTAAGGAACATCCTTTCAAGGGTAAAGACTTGTGTATAAGGTAAAATAAATAACCAAAAACAAAAATACTCCTCCACACCTTGGGCTATGTTCACAAGTAGCATTTTTTATGCGTTTTTGCACGTTTGTATTGCTTTCAACGGTGACAAATGCATTCACCGGGAAATGTCATTTTAACATTTTACAACGTTATCTGGCCATGTGCTGTATGACACATGCATACAGTGCTAAAAAGACATGGGAACAGCATGGGGAAGACCCCTGGAAGCATCTCTGACACCCAGGTCACTGCCTAAAAGTGTGCCCATCAGAAGTGATCCTTGCCGCATCAGAAGATGCAGACTTGCAACTATCCCCGTGCAAGTCCTTGTCCCAGGGCAGTGTTCAATTGTACCTCCCCCATAACTTGCAATACAAGCACAAGTATGCAGCCTGCCACCCACCCACCCCCCAGGCTGCAATACCATACTGCTAGCTTGCTTGCACTTGAAATTGGGCCTTTTAGGCATGTGGAGGAGGAATATGGCCACAACGTCATGGCTGCGTCGGTAGCCTGGTATTCATACTCAGTCCCCAGCCGCCCGGCGGCTGGGTGTCCATGCTTGGTCCCCAGCCGCCAGGGAGCGGCCGGGTGTCCATACTCAGTCCCCCGTCGCCCCGCGGCCGGGTGCCCACACACAGTCCCCAGCCGCGTGGGGGTGGCCGGGTGTCCATAAACGGTCCCCAGCCGCCCCTATTTGTCCCGGTGCGCCTTATACACAAGCGCGCATACCAAAACATTACCTGTGCCCTCCCCAGTGCATTTAATGGGAAGGACAGCCTAACCACAAACACGTGGACAAGTGAATGTGGCCAGGAATGGTCCATCTCACTGACGCCTTCACACTGGGTTAATATTGTGGAAGCCGGGACACAGTTGGACACTGGGATGCAACACGTTCTCCAGACATAGAGGATTCCGGGTCCTGGGTCAATCAGGCTTCAACACAAAGTTCAGAAGGTTGACAGCAGCAGTGGTCGGCCTCCTACACAATGAGTAAATTATTCATGATTATGAGGCCATCCATCTCCTTAGCTTTATGTTCCTTGAAATGCAAGCACATGTATGTAGTAGCGTCTAGGCCTGAGTTGGTCAGCGTTTTGGTGCATATCCTACCTCCTCTGAGGATTGCTGGATGTTTTCCTGCTACTATCCCAGTTCTATGACTCCCATTAAAACAAAGCTTCAGGTGATGAATGATGGATGAGGTGGTGGCAAAGGAGAAAGAGCAGGAGGAACAAGGACTATTCACATCAATATCAGGCCAGTCAACCACACATGTCTTGTAGGATATGTTTCTGTACCAAAAGGAGCGGTTCGGCTACACAGGTATAGGGCATACAGTGAGTGCAATGCCTAACAAAAATTTCGAGACACTCCAATGCCCCTTGGAAATGACATAGAGGTCAGAGGGCGTTAACTAAACCTTTTTTTCGATTTATAACAACTGGGTCTCCCGTGCACTGTTGGCCTAAGCATTGAATGGAAGGCTTTCCAAAAATTATGAGGAACTGCAATGCCCCTTACAAGAGCCATGTGTGGCACCACAGGGGTCTGGTCACCACAGTAATAGAGATATTACGTCGGAGAGCAAGTGGGAGGTTTCCTGGTCAGGATCCCTTAAACATGCAACATCCTCCTGCCCCAGTCCTGGGAGGGGAGAATTCTGTCCTTATAAACTGGATCTGGGGCGGGGTTGAGTGAGTCAGAGAACAGTCAGAGTCAGAGTGAGAGCAAGGGAAAGTAACAGCAAGGAGCTCTGTAGGAGCTAGGAGCTAAAGACCAGGGGCGGGAAGCTGAGCAGAGCTCGCCCTGGCAGAAGACAATAGGAACCGGACACAGGAGTCCGAAGCTGTGAGGACTTATATATCCAGCAGCAGAAACCAGCCGGCAGGGGATTTCAGGTCCTCTGGCCATAGAAGCCTGGAGGCTCAGTCACAAGCAAGGGACCAGCACCGCCGTCGTGGAGCGGAGGCTAACAGAAGGCCCCAAGTCACCAGCCATACGTGTGAGCACTACACGGTACACTCAGGGACGTGGGCTACTTCTACCCGATTACAGCAAGGTAGCCAGGAAGAGTGCAGACAGACGGGGAGGCCTACAACTCCACCTGGCCAGGGGAACTCCTGCTTGCTCACAGACTGACCAGGCCTCTTATGCTAGCCAGTACTCCCGGGAGGGTCTACCTTATAATCATCAGTAAAGACCCTGAACTGCACTGCAAAGACTCTGAGTAGTTCCTGCTGCGCTCGTGCACCATCACCCCCATCATCCACACTCACTGCCCTGAGGCAATACTCCTCCCGAGGGGAGTTATCCCATTCTATGCTGTGAACACAACACCAGCCTCAGCGGTCTGCCTCGCAGCGGTGGTACTCCCTGACCGCAATCCACGGGTGGTGCAGTAAGACAATTAATCTCAAAACCTAAGAAAGACTGCCACTGGTTTGACCAGCCAGAGCCACGGGACCGGGTCACCGCCACGGAGACTACAGACCCCAGAGACGCGGCACCGGGTATCCCACACACGTGTACACACGGCCCAGGGGGCGCGTCACATGCAGTACAGCATATTACAAACATAAGTCCCATTATTGGGGAGTGGGTGTCCCATAGTATTTGCTTATGCCTTGCAAGCAAAAGCTGCCAAAAATTAGGACGGAGCAACTTGCAATGCCCCTTACAAGAGCCATGCAGTACAGCATGTTACAAACATAAGTCCCATTATTGGGGAGTGGGTCTCCCATAGTATTTGCTTATGCTTTCCCAGCAAAAGCTGCCAAAAAATTAGGACGGAGCAACTTGCAATGACCCTTACAAGAGCCATGCAGTACAGCATATTACAAACATAACTCCCATTATTGGGGAGTGGGTGTCCCATAGTATTTGCTTATGCCTTGCAAGCAAAAGCTGCCAAAAATTAGGACGGAGCAACTTGCAATGCCCATTACAAGAGCCATGCAGTACAGCATATTACAAACATAAGTCCCATTATTGGGGAGTGGGTCTCCCATAGTATTTGCTTATGCTTTCCCAGCAAAAGCTGCCAAAAATTAGGACGGAGGAACTTGCAATGCTGGCACCCTGGTGGTATAGTGGTGGTGGAGGCTGAGGATAAGGAGAAGAAGATTAAACAGCCGAAACGAGGAAGCGTATACCCATGTGTGGGTGTGAAGCGGTGCATGTGAATACACCTCCCGAAATAACACAGTGGATTTGACTTTATGATACTCTGCTGTCATTTGGTGGTGATGAGAAGTCTGGCCCAATCCAGCCCTTGTTCATTTTGATAAGGGTCAGCTTGTCAGCATTGTCAGTTGACAGGCGAGTGCGCTTATCAGTTATAATTCCCCCAGCGGCACTAAAAACACGCTCCGATAGCACCCTAGCGGCAGGGCAGGCCAGGACCTCCAATGCATACAGAGCGAGTTCATTCCAAGTGTCCAGCTTGGATACCCAATAATTAAAAGGCACAGAGGAATCACGGAGGACGCTGGTACGATCGGCATGGTACTCCCTCACCATCTTTTGAAACTTTTCACTCCTTGTGAGAGTACCCCGCGCCTCAGGGCCTGTAAGCTGGGCGGGTGTCAGAAAACTGTCCCAGAATGTTGACAGTGTTCCCCTGCCTCTGCTGGATTGGAGTTGCATCTCTCTCACCTGTACGCCTTGGTTGGGCAACGAACTGTGATCTCTGCCGCTAGCGTGTTCAGATGGGAATTTTTTTAAGAGTTCTGCAGCAAGGGCCTTCTGGTATTGCCCCATTTTTGTAGAACTCTCCACCTCAGGAATAAGAGAGTGAAAGTTCTCCTTGTAGCGGGGGTCTACAAGTGTCACCAACCAGTAATGACTGTCACCCAACATTTTGACAATGCGAGGGTTACGGTTAAGGCAGCGTAACATAAAGTCAGCCATGCGTGCCAGACTGGTAACGGGCAAGATTTCCGTGTCCTCACCAAGATGACGACTGACCATGCTCTCCTCCTCCTCTTCCTCCTACCCCCTGTCCTCAGGCCACCCACGCTGAACCGACGGTATGACACTTGTACAGGTACTACCGTCTACGACGCATGATAGCAGCTCCTGTTCTTCCTCCTCCTCCTCCTCCTCTCCCTCATTGTCCCCCAATGCACGTTGGGATGAGATGAAGCTGGGCTGTGTGTAATCGCCCGCTACCGCTTCTTGATCCATCTCATCATACTCTGGCTGCAATGCCTCCTCTTTAATTCTCTGCAGAGAGCGTTGCAAAAGACAGACAAGTGGGATGCTGACACTAATGATGGCGTCATCGCCACTCACCATCTTGGTGGCCTCCTCAAAGTTTGTCAAAATGGTACATATGTCAGACATCCAGGTCCACTCCTGAGGTCTTATGTGTGGAGTCTGACCTGAATATCGATGGCCTTGTTGCAGCTGGTACTCCACAACTGCTCTCTTCTGCTCACAAATCCTTTGCAACATGTGGAGGGTAGAGTTCCAACGTGTGGGGACATCACACACCAGTCGGTGTGCCGGAAGCTGCAAACGCTGCTGCAACACAGCAAGGGCGGCAGAAGCTGTAGTCGACTTGCGAAAATTAGATGACAGGCGGCGTACTTTCACGAGCAGATCTGGCAACTCGGGGTACGATTTAAGAAACCGCTGAACCACGAGGTTAAGCACATGAGCCAGGCATGGTACGTGTGTGATCTCACCTCGCCTCAGAGCCGCCACCAGGTTACGGCCATTGTCACACATGACCATGCCGGGATGTAGGTTCAGCGGTCTCAGCCATAGATCTGCCTGCTCTTTAACAGCTGTCTACAACTCACAAGCAGTGTGAGGTTTATCACCTAAGCTTATGAGTTTCAGCATTGCCTGTTGCCGCTTGGCGGAGGCAGTACTGCAATACTTCCAGCTTGTAACTGATATGGTGATATCTGAGATGGAGGCTGAACATGAGGAGGAGGAGGATGCGCAGGAGCTGTACACTGTGGGGGCAACTCTGACTGACATAGGGCCCGCAATCCTCGGTGTGAGGAGGATGTGTTCCGTCCCAAGGTCCGACTGGGTCCCGGCTTCCACTATGTTTACCCAGTGTGCCGTCAGAGAGATGTACCGTCCCTGGCCACAAGCACTTGTCCACGTGTCCATTGTCAGGTGGACTCTCCCAGTAATTGCGTTGTTGAGGGCACGGCAGATGCTTTGTGACATGAGCTTGTGTAGTGCGGGGATGGCACACCGGGCAAAATAGTGTCGGCTGGGGACCGAGTACCGAGGGACGGCCACCGCCATAAGATTGCGGAAGGATTCCGTCTCCACCAGCCTAAAAGGCAGCATTTCCAATGCAAGCAGTCGTGAAATGTGCGAATTTAGGACTGTGGCCTGTGGGGCATTAGTTGCGAATTTCCGCTTTCGTTCAAAGGTCTGGGATATGGACAATTGAACGCTGCGGTGGGACGTGGACATGGACGTTGATGCTGTTTCTTGAGAAACTGCCATAACAAGTGAAGACTGAGAGGAGGGGGCATCTTTACATGCAGTATGGACAGGGGATTGCCTTGCACACACAACAGGGGGTTCTATTGCACGCACAACAGTGGAAGAAGCAGTGGTGACACCCGCTGACACTGGTCGTGGACCCTGGGTTTCGCCCCACAAAGTCACGTGCTTTGCTGCCATGTGCCTGATCATGCTGGTGGTGGTCAGGCTGGTAGTTTTGTCACCCCTGCTGAGGCTGGCATGGCAGGTGGAACATATGGCCTTTTTGGGGTTATCAGCAGAGTCTTTAAAAAAATTCCATACTCTGGAAGACCTACCGCTTGTACTGGCAACGTCCCTAGTGTTGGTGTTACGGGGAACGGTTGCCTGCCTTCTGTCTGCGGCCACCACACTGCTTCTTCCTGCCTGTTGGGGTACTCTGCCTCCCTCCCCCTGTGTGCTGCTGGCCTCACTCTGCATGTCCTCCTTCCACGTTGGGTCAGTTACTAGATCATCCACCACCTCCTCCTCTTCTACTTGTGCACCACAATCCTCCTCCTCACTTCCTGGCAATTGTGTCTCGTCATCGTCCACCTCTTGTGACAGATTGCCAACGTCGACTTCCTGTGGCCGTGGCTGTTCAAATATTTGGGCATCGCAACATGGGATCTCCTCTTCCACCACTTCAAGCGTATCAGGCGAGGGGCCCAAATATGGAAATGGACCAGTGAACAGCTCTTCAGAGTGTCCAAGTGTGGGATCACTTGCTGTCTGACGACACTCGGCATGGTGGGAGGAAGGAGCATCAGGGTGAGGAGGAGTATGCCGTCGAGACTCACGGCTACTAAGAGTTGACCGTGTGGAAGACAGACCGGAGGTGGTGGTGCCCAGGTAACTGGAAGTATTGTCTGCTATCCAATTAATAACCTGTTCACACTGATAAGTTCTCAATACTGGTGTTGTTCTGTGTTCTAGTAATTCGGTCAAGAGCGAGAAGATGTGGCTGTTGGATGTGGCACATTTTCACCTTGGCCACGACCCCGTCCTCTGCACGAACCATCACCAGAACGTCCACTTCCACGTCCCTTGCCACGCGCCTTGCCCATTGTAAATGAAGTAAAATAGCTTACACTTGCACTATCAATGGAAAAAGGGTAATAAAGAGTAGATTAGAACCGTGGAAGAGGAAAACCACAGTTATTGTTTACTGGGGTATACCACACTTTTTTAAATAGAGATATTTGCGGCTGAACAGTGAGCGACACACTCAAACTGCTTTTTTTTTAGATACCAAAGGCCCAAAACTGGAAAGTACAGCGATTTGACCCGTGGAACTGCGATACCACACTGGGATGTCGGGCCTACACAAGACTATTTTCAACAGATATATTTTTGTGTCACAACAGTCAGGAGACACTACTGTTTTTCTTTACGGAAAAAACTACCAAAAGCTGAATAATAGAGATTTTTTACCGTGGGATGGCAAAACCACAGTTATTGTTTACTGGGGTATACCACACTTTTTTAAATAGAGATATTTGCGGCTGAACAGTGAGCGACACACTCAAACTGCTTTTTTTTTTAGATACCAAAGGCCCAAAACTGGATAGTACAGCGATTTGACCCGTGGAACTGCGAAACCACACTGGGATGTCGGGCCTACACAAGACTATTTTCAACAGATATATTTTTGTGTCACAACAGTCAGGAGACACTACTGTTTTTCTTTACGGAAAATATACCAAAACCTGAATAATAGAGATTTTTTACCGTGGGATGGCAAAACCACAGTTATTGTTTACTGTGGTATACCACACTTTTTTAAATAGTGATTATTGCGGCTGAACAGTGAGCGACACACTCAAACTGCTTTTTTTTTAGATACCAAAGGCCCAAAACTGGATAGTACAGCGATTTGACCCGTGGAACTGCAAAACCACACTGGGATGTCGGGCCTACACAAGACTATTTTCAACAGATATATTTTTGTGTCACAACAGTCAGGAGACACTACTGTTTTTCTTTACGGAAAATATACCAAAACCTGAATAATAGAGATTTTTTACCGTGGGATGGCAAAACCACAGTTATTGTTTACTGTGGTATACCACACTTTTTTAAATAGAGATATTTGCGGCTGAACAGTGAGCGACACACTCAAACTGTTTTTTTTAGATACAAATGGCCCAAAAGTTGATAATACAGAGGTTTGAACCGTGAAACTGCAAAGCCACACTTGTATTTCTCAGGCCTACAACAGACTATTTTCAACAGATATATTTGTGTCTGAACAATCAGGATACACTATTTATTTTTTACAGCAAAAAATGCCAAAAGCAGGATAATAGAGATTTTTTACTGTGGAACAGCAAAACCACAGTTATAATTTACTGGTGTATACCAGGCTTTTTAAAATATATATATATTTGCGGCTGAACAGTAAGCGACACACTCAAACTGTTTTTTTTAGATACAAATGGCCCAAAAGTGGATAATACAGAGGTTTGTACCGTGGAACTGCAAAACCACACTTGTATTTCTCGGGCCTACACCAGACTATTTTCAACAGATATATTTGTGTCTGAAAAATCAGGGAGACACTATTATTTTTTTTTTTACAGCAAAAAATGCAAAAAGCAGGATAATAGAGATTTTTTACCGTGGAACAGCAAAAGCACACTTCTGTCTTCCTGGCCTACACCAGACTATTTTCAACAGATATATTTGTGTCTGAAAAATCAGGGAGACACTATTATTATTTTTATACAGCAAAAAATGCCAAAAACAGGATAATAGAGATGTTTTACTGTGGAACATCAAAACCACAGTAATAATTTACTGGTGTATACCAGACTTTTTTAAATATATATATTTGCGGCGGAACAGTGAGCGACACACTCAAACAGTTTTTTTAGATACAAATGGCCCATAGAACTGCAAAACCACACTTCTATTTCTCTGGCCTACACCAGACTATTTTCAACAGATATATTTGTGTCTGAAAAATCAGAGGCACACTTTTTTTTTTTTGGGGGGGGGGACACCAAAAGGTTAATAAGATGGGTATTTGTACATTGTGAAGGAGGAAAAAAAAAGGATTTTTCCTGGCCCCCGGGACCTGGAGCTAAGTCCAGCAATTACAGCAACAGGAGCAGCACACAGGACAGTAATGCAGCGTTTGCTGGTATAACCACTACGTCTCCTGCCTGCCTGCCTGATATACCTGGGATGGATATTAGTCCTGAGAATGACTGGTTTGTTTGATCTGGCAGCCTTTACAGACCCTACACTAACTATTTTGCAGGATATATCTCTCCCTAAATCAGCAGCGCTGTCCCTACACTGTCTGATCCGGAGCGACTGAGTCCAAGATGGCGGCGCCCGGTTTTAAATACTCGAGGTGACGCTGTGCGGCCAGCCAATCACTGTAATGCCCACAAACAACATGGCTGCGGCATTACAGTGACTGGCTGGCAATCCCTGCATGGTCATTGGCTCTGTAAAGAGCGCCAAACATGCAGTGCGGAGACCCGAGCTCCCGCCCGAGTAACCCGGAAATGCTCGGTGCTCGCCGAACATCCCGAGTAGCGTGATGCTCGGGCGAGTACCGAGCAGTGTCGAGCATGTTCGCTCAACACTAATAATTATTTATAAATGTCATTTATATATTATGTAAACCGTATACGGTTTCAGAATTTTCATTCCATCTTCGACTGTTTTTTCGACCAATAGGAAAATTGTAACAGAGCCACCATCTTTATTTTGTGCTGAATATAAGTAAAACATCGTAAAACAATATGTACATACTAATTATTATCCATTTTTCGTATAAAAATCAAACCTATAGTGATAAGTTTCATACAAAATATATGTAAGCCAAGTCCAGGCTCAAAGACAATTTCTGACTGTTCTGTCCCCACATAAGGCAAATGAAGGTATAACTGGCTGTTAGATGCTGTGAGACTTTCCTACCTTCGTATCCAAGAAATTGAAGACTTCACAAGCCTTGAAATGTGTGTGCTCACAGCAATGAGATGAACAGCAAAATGGCTACTGAGAGGAGGGAGGCAGGAAGAGAAGTAGAAGCCACTCCCAGTTTGAATCAACTTAATTGACAGCAACATAAGTGAGCAGTAACAACACTAGCCAATAGATATCAGCATAACATTTGTAGCTGAATGAACTTTAGTTTCTGAAACCAAGTAAAGGAGAAAGTCTTCCCACAGTGAAGGTATATATGAAGGTACAATTGTACCTCTGCAGCCTGTTAACGTTGTAAAATTATGCAGCCTGATGAAGGTTAACAGCTGGGATAATCCGCTGACTAGCTGACACTGCTACTAGGCACAAAGTATTTCCTGGGCTAGATGCAGTTAAAAATTTGTAACTAGATACTCTCGTTGGATGCTGAGAAAGCATTCCATAGAGTCTCCTGGCACGCCATATATGATTCTCTTAAAAAGCTTGGGCTAGGGTAGGGGTCTAGGTGACACTTTTATAGGCAAAATCACGGACCTGTATCGCAATACGTCACCTAGGCTGAAGATAAATAGAACATTTTCATCACCTTTCATAATCACCAATGGGACAAGGCAGGGATGTCCTCTGTCCCCTCTCTTATACATCCTAGTGACGGAGCACCTGCTCTCATCAATTCGCCATAACCCCAATAATAAGTGGATTGAGGTGGGAGGCACCGAGTACAAGTGCTCTGCATTTGCTGATGATGTCCTAGTATATATCACTCAATCACATATATCCATCCCTGCTGTTATGGCTGAAATAGAGCACTTTGTTACATGGTCAAATTTTAAAATCAATGCAGCGAAGACTGAGGCCCTCGATGTCTCCCTCCCCAAATCCATACAGGAATCCATCCAGTACAACTTTCCCTTTGCCTGGCCCTCACAGGGTATCAAATACTTAGGAATTCCTATTCATAGAGACCTCTCCCGTCTATGTTATTTTAATTTTGGGCCCTTTATTGAACAACTCCATACAGACCACGGTTGGCAAGTTAGAACTGTAAGATTCACTACGTGAACCACTGGTGTTTTGTGGAAAAGCACATGTACACTGTGTTCCAAATTATTATGCAAAAAGTGTTTAGGAGTGATAAGGGAAGAATTTGTTTGTTTGTCAGTTAAACTCATTGATGGTGATGTGTGTCAGAGCTCTTTATATCACTGAAAGCAATTGCAGACACCTGTGCTAATTAGTTTGGCAGGTGTGTCCAATGAAAGGCAAGACTACTTAAGAAGGCTGTCCCACATTATTAAGCAGCCTACTTTTTCTGCCAAAATGGGAAAGAAAAAGGATGTGTCGGCTGCTGAAAAGCAACAAATTGTGTAGTGTTTAGGTCAAGGCATGACTACAATCAACATTGCCAAGACACTTCATCCTGATCATCGCACAATCAAGAAGTATGTAGCTGATTCACAGTACACGTGTGTGTGCTGATAAGGGAAAATTGAGGACTCTTTCCTGCAGTCAATTACGTCAGGTTAAAAGAGCAGTGGCAAAAAAGCCTTGTCATAGCAGCAGACAAGTTTTTGAAGCTGCTGGTGCCTCCAAAGTCCCCCGAACAACAAGATGAAGGGTCCTTCATAGGTTTGCAGCTGTGCGTAAGCCATCCTGTCGACCTCCTCTATCCACTGTACACAAGCAGAAACGGCTCCAGTGGGCCAAACAATACATGAAGACTGACTTCAAAACTGTTTTGTTCACCAATGAGTGCCGTGCAACGCTCGATGGTCCAGATGGATGGAGTGGAGGATGGCTGGTTGATGGACACCCAATGCAAACACGGCTACAGCGCCAACAAGGAGATGAACTCCATAATGTATGTGGAGTTTCTCAAACAACACTTCCTGCCATGGTTCAAGAAGAAGAACCGTGTATTCCGCAGCAAGATCATTTTTATGCATGATAATGCACCGTCTCATGCTGCACATAACACATCTGCATCTCTGGCTGATATGGGCATAAAAGGGGACAAACTTATGGTGTGAACCCCATGCTCCTCTGACCTCAACACCATTCAGAACCTCTGGAGCATCATCAAAAGGAGTGTCTATGATGGCAGGAGGCAGTTCACATCTAAGCAACAGCTCTGGGAGGGTATGCTGTCCTCATGCAAAACAATTGAAGGAGGAACCATCCAAAACCTGACAAATTCAATGGACGAGACAGTTCAGAAGCTCCTTTCAAACAAGGGGTCCTATGTGCAATTGTAACATCACCTAGAATAAAGTTTTGAGTTGAAAACTGTTTGATTTCAGTTTCTAATAACCTGCTAATGCTTATAATTTCAAAAATGACCATTTTTTTGTTCTTTATTAAAATGAAAAGGTTGATCGAAGAGTGTGGGGGATCTAAGACTATGGCAACCCAGTAGTCAGGATTATTTCGAATTCTGACAATCTGAGAGTCATGTTGCAGGTAGTGCAGCAGGAAGGCACTCATGTGTCTTGCGCATCTAGGAGCCCCAAAATCATTTTCCGGGCTTGATGCATCTAAAAATTATTATTAATTTGAAAGCTGGTGGAGCTTAGTATAGATGGCCTAATAGAATCAGTACTGCACACTGCTACAAGGCCCAAATTATTTTCCAGCCAAGATACAGATAAACATGATTAGTAATTTTAAATCTGGTGGAGTTTAGTATAGATGGCCTAATAGAATCAGTACAGCACACTGCTACCAGGCCCAAATTATTTTCCAGCCATGATACAGATAAACATGATTAGTAATTTTAAATCTGGTGGAGTTTAGTATAGATGGCCTAATTGAATCAGTACTGCACACTGCTACAAGGCCCAAATTATTTTCCAGCCAAGGTACAGATAAACATGATTAGTAATTTGAAAGCTAAAAACGGTTGGTGAGATGATTTTAAAATATCATCAAGCTTTTACTCTTCCCAGGATGACACAGGGATTTGTTCATCTTTATGAACGTGAGTCTGTCTACATTATCAGTGGAGAGTCGCGTGCGCTTATCTGTCAGCACACCACCTGCAGCGCTGAACACACGTTCAGAAAGAACACTGGCTGCGGGGCATGACAAGATCTCCAAGGCGTAAGTGGCGAGCTCCGGCCATTTATCCAGATTGAAAGCCCAAAAAGAGCAAGGGTCAAGTGACACAGTCATGGCTTCAATGTTTACTTGGAGATACTCCTGTACCATCGTCTCTAGGCGTTGACTATGTGTTAGACTTCTTGTCTCCTGTGGCCTTGCAAAGGATGGGCTAAAAAAGTGGTGAAATGATTCCGCAAAATTTATGTTACCAGCAGATACTGTGTTTCTGTTACGTTGGCAAGTTGGAACTGTGAGATTCACTACGTGCACCACTAGTGTTTTGGGGAAAAGCACATGTAAGATTCTGCAACAGTCTCTGCTGATACTCCTGAATGCTTGCATCTCTTTCTATGGCAGGAATAATTTCTGCAAATTTACTTTTGTATTGGGGATCTAACAGTGTGGCAACCCAGTAGTCAGGATTATTTCTAATTCTCACAATTCGAGGTCATTTTGCAGGGAGTGCATCAAGAAGGCACTCATGTGTCTTGCGTATCCAGGAGCACCAAGTCCCTGTTGTGTTGTTGGCGATGTAACAATCATGCTTCCTTCCTCTGCCCTCTCCCCCCATCCTCGCACAACAGAAATGTGATCAAGGTCTCCCTCATCTGATGAGTCTTCCATCAGTTCGTCCTCCACTTCTTCCTGGGCTCCTGCACCTTCCTCACTAGTTTGGCTGCTACCATGCGCCCTGGTAAAACCATCTCCCCCACCCTCACATGCCTGCCGCCTTGGTGCTGCCGACCGTCTGGACCTTGCAGATGTTAGTCCTTTTGCATACAACTCCTCCTCCTCTACTTCCTCCACCTCCTCTTGTGCCACCACCTGACAACAAATTCTGTTTAACATTTGCTCCAGCATGTAAATCACCAGAATAGTCATGCTGATAATGGCATCGTCAGCACTAAACATCTTCGTCACCATTTCAAAACTGTGCAGAAGGGTGCATAGGTCCCTGATCTGATTCCACTCCTCCAGCTTGATTTGCCCCACCTCTGGATCTTGTTGGCCCAGGCTATACATCACAACGTATTGCACCAGGGTTTGTCGGTGCTGCCACAGTCGCTGCAACATATGCAGAGTTGAATTCCACCAGGTAGGCACATCGCATTTTAGCCGGTGAAGTGGCAGGCCCAACGACTTCTGTAGAGATGTAAGTCGCTGAGCTGTGGGATGCGAACGGTGGAAGTGAGCACACAGCAACCGTGCCTTCTGCATAAGGCCATCTAGTCCGGGATAGTGGGCTAAAAATTGCTGGACAACCAGGTTCAACACGTGAGCCATACAAGGCATGTGTGTAGGGCCGCACCCAGGTTTGCAGCATTGTCGCACACGGCCTTCCCTGGTTTCAGGTCCAGTGGAGACAACCATTCATGAAACTGGTTCTCCAGAGCTGACCACAACTCCTCAGCTGTGTGACTCACATTTCCCAGACAATTCAAAGTAAAAACCACCTGATGATGTTGAGCCCTGCTGCCAGCATAGTAAGGAGGTGTGCAGGATCCCTTCTGCGCAGTTAGAAAGCTTGTGGCATGACCAGACAGGCTTTGGGTGCAGGTGGAGGACAGAGGAGGTTGAGGAGGCAGAAGTAGTGGAGGAACTTCGAGATAAAGAGGATTGACGCACAACTCGTGGGGACGGCAAGACTTGGACAGCAGCCCCTTGTCCTGCTGTCACCATAGTTACCCAGTGCCCAGTCAGCGACAAGTAACGCCCCTGTCCATGCCTACTCATCCAAGTGTCTGTGGTAAGACATATTTTCAGTTGTTTCACACTTTTTTGTAAAGTATATAATTCCACATGTGTTAATTCATAGTTTTAATGCCTTCAGTGTGAATGTACAATTTTCATAGTCATGAAAATACAGAAAAATCTTTAAATGAGAGGGTGTGTCCAAACTTTTGGTCTGTACTGTACACTGCCAATGACACATGCACTTGCTTGTGTGAAAAAAAGCAGTTCGCTCCGTGTGTGCGTTGCTGATAGGCTGACAGATTGCACCTCCCCACTGTAAATGCGGGAAAGAGAAAAAAAAATGGAGATCTTCATTATTTCTGCAGAGATCCATCCCCTGTCCCTCCCCCCACCCCGCTGTACACTCAAACTGCTTATTAACATTAATTTTCAGCATTACTGAGAAAAAATCCAGTTATGATTTTGGTGCATGAACAGTTATCGAACATAACCTCGAACAGCCGAATTTTTTTCAAATTGTTCGTGTTCGCCGAACGGCTCGAACACCGCCCAAAACAGCTCAAATTTGAGATTGGCGAACAGTTCGAGTCGAACAACGCTCATCTCTAGACATTACGTCAAAGTTGGATCAGCCTGTAGGGTGTTTTTCCACTTTAATTTTGGGTTAATATGTTAAGTTTGGTTAATAAATTTGACTTCCATTGATGATTTTTGTGTGATTTTGTATTCAGCACATTCAACTTTGTGTAGAACAAAGTATTCAATGAGAATATTTCATTCATTCAGATTTAGGATGTGTTATTTGAGTGTTCCCTTTTTTTTTTAGCAGTGTATATATATATATATATATATATATATATATATATATATATATATATATATACAGTATACAGAATATGTATATATACAAACACACAAATATTTGTAGATCATCAGACTGGATAGGAAACCGATTGAAACCAATTGAAAAAGGCATTGTACTTTCCTCATCTAGCTTATGATTCAAAGTTGTTTCATTCTGCCTTAATACTGCCCTAGTGTTAGATATTAGTGGCTAGATCTCAATCATTTTACTGGTAGTATACACTTTGACCTTGTGGACCTTGCATTTGTGATATTGATCTGCCTGACATCTTTTGTTTAGTCTTCAAGTCGGAAATGATCCTTCTCTGGACTTCTCTAGTACCTGTTCTGGTATCATTTCTAGTGTTGCCTTAGTTTTTGTCTTCTATAAGTATTCATATTCCCTTTGATGACCCCTTTGGTGATTTTGCACTGATTGAGTGTTATTCAATATAATTATTTTTAATATTTCCTATAGCTGGCCCCAGTTTAACTCTTCATTACAAGTATGCCACCTCTGTTGAGATTTACTGTGTGACCTTACTATCTATGAAACAGATACAAAGTAAATAATATAACCCTATACATGTATCTAAACTCGATCAGCTAAGCGATTATCCTTGATCACTTTGGCTTTGTCATTAGAAACATGACACTTGTCCAAATTGTCAATAAACAGCAGAATAATCAGTGAAGCTTGTAGTCTCTGGATTACATCCCAGGCAGATACAGATGGTAAAACATTCAGTATAATGACTTGAAATAAGTTGTATATGTTTTGCTGAGATTTTATGCTAAGTTTGTTTTATATTCTTAATAAAAGAACGAAGAATGTACAAGAATTTGTCACAAAGGTAATGTTAACTAATTTTTTTGTATTAGATGAGGCATATTCTTCTTAATGAATATAACATTTTAATGTTGGAGTCAAATTCTTTTTATACAATATGGAAAATTCTGAACGATTATTTTACGTATAATGAAAATTTTTCTTTATTGACATCTGGTGGTTTTGAAAATTTCCACTTGCTGTCTGTGAATTTTTTACCCTTAGTTTTTAAAAAACAGCCCTGAACATGTGACAGTCACATAAGTACTCTACTAAAGATGAGTGGATAAGGCAAAATTTAAAATCTCCGGTTTCCCTGGAAATACAGACAAGTTATTCTCAGTGAATTTTAAGTCCCTTATTATGCTATGGGGTCTCTCCAGACCCCATTACATAATAAATGTAATAAGTAAAAAAAAAAAATCCTTATACTCACCCTCCGCTCACCTCTCAGTCCCTTCCTCTACTCACTGTCAACCATTTGGTCCTCGCCACATCTTCATATTCCCTTTCACTTGCACTGGAATCTTTGATCCTCTCACACTGTGCATAACTTCCGGAGATAGAGCCCAAGAGGGTTCTGCAAGTACATTTAAGGTCAACAGTTACGTGACGTTAAGACATGAACCGTTACCTTCCATGCACATGCTTACAACCCTCCTAGGCCCCATGACACCCAGAAGTCCGGCACACTATGAGAGGCCCAAATATTCCATTACCATCGGCAGGGAAGGAGGGGTCAAAAGATGTGGCAAATACCACACTTTTTTGAACATTATGGTTTATTGAACATTTCAACTGTTTAGCTATATTTTCTATATATAACATGAATATGATCTTTTACATTTTAAAAATATTTAGTAAAAATAATGAATTATATTTTACTGGTTTCCAAGTTAACAAACAATAAACAAAGCCTGTGTAATCCAATCCTTCAGATATACTGCCTTCCGTTTTTTGTCTGCTCCTTCTTAGCATATATTTGGGAAAATAACAAGTAGAAAACAAATACAGTATTTCTATAAGGCTGTAATTCTTAGGTCGGGAGATATGTGGCCAGCCAATGCATTAGCTGTCTATGCTCAGACCGATTTACATGGACATCTGCATAAACTCTCACATGCAACTCACCAATTTCCTTCAAAATAACCAGGAAACATATTTTGAATTTAATTTGAATTGAAAATTGTAGAAATCTCCATTATACGAACACAATCGTTATATACTGAAAAAGGAACACCTATTTAATATTGACATGGGTTTAAAAGGAACCTGTCACAGGGACAATGCAGTCCAATCTGCAGGCACCATGCAGGACTGAACATTATAGAAAGAGGTTTGAATTATTAAAACACAGGTTATACTGAATATTGTCTCACAAAAGTGTATATCAATCTACTCAGCTCCCCTTGCTCTATAATTGATGTCTGTAGATTAGACTGCATTTTCATGGTGACAGGTTCCTTTAATTGTGGAATGCAAAAAAATTAATCGGAAGCAAATAAAATAATCAGGGTAAAAGTTGATATTAATGTAACAGATTATACTACCTCTAGATTATTAGATCATGGATATAAATGACTCACTTTTATCAAATAAAAGAAAATCCATTTCAACCAGAAATGATCAATAACTAATATAGTCCTAATAATGCATTATTATTTCTTTCATGGCTATTCCAGTCTGTGATATTTGTATTTTATTATTTATTTTCTCATCACCTTTTCTGTTCTTGCCCTTTGTTCATTAGTAATAAGCACTGCTAATATTTCTTATTTTAATTACAATAAATATATCTTTCACAGGTGTCCATTATATCACAGAACAGCTCATGATGATTAGTCTATTATGTATTGAAACAATTTAGTTATAATAAATTCACTGAACATAATTGTGTGAGCCTACGTGATTTTCTATTTTCCTTCAATAATGAGAAGACCATTAATGTTCACCTTATGCAAATTACCAAGCATATTTGTCTCTTAAACAGTCTATTATCCAAAATAGAAAGAGATGAGCAGATCTAATAAGAATTGAATTCGCCAAATCATGCAGATTTTACAGGAAAATTTGATTTGCAGCAAATTTATTCTCTACAAATTGAATGTATCTAACTATTTTCTGATGTCTTAAAAGACTCCAGAGAGTAATAAATGTAAGTTGTTTTTTTTAAAAAAACCCTCACTGCTCAATTCTCCAGTCACCCCCAATTGCTCGCTGTCCCCCATACAATTCCCGACACCTTTTCTTACCACCACCACATGCTGAAACCCCAGCCTTTTCATGCAAGGACTGGGCGTCGTAAGGTCATAGCTAGAGATGAGCGGTGTTCGACTAGAACTGTTCGCCAATCTCAAATTCGAGCTGTTTTGGGCGGTGTTCGAGTTGTTCGACGAACCCGAACGATTTGCAAAAAATTCGGCTGTTCGAGGTTATGTTCGATAACTGTTCCTGCACCAAAAGCGTGTCCTGCATGTCTCGCGCTATTTAGAGCACCAATCATGCAGGGATTGTCTGCCACTCACTGTAATGCCACAGCCATGGTGGTTGTGGCATTACAGTGATTGCCCAAATCGATGGGAACAGTGCCAACAGTGAAACATGAAAAGCCGGCAATTCAGCAGCGGCATACACCGGTACCCGACAATTTAGAACCGAAAGAATAGAGCTTCACACATAGATTAGATAGATATAAACATGTCAGCCACATATATACGAAGTACAGTGAAAGTGCTGCTTACTGTACTTGTCATTTAGCGTAAAGGATTTATCAAAAAAAATAATAGTGTTTTCATGCACCGTCTCTTTAAAAAAGCCGGCCGGCAATTCAGCAGCGGTACCCGACAATTTATAACAGACAGAATAGAGCTTCACACATAGATTAGATAGATAGAAACATGTCAGTCACATATATATGAAGTACAGTGATAGTGTTGGTTACTGTACTTGTCATTTAGTGTAAAGGATTTATTTAAAAAAATAATAGTGTTTTCATGCACTGTCTCTTTAAAAAAGCCGGCCGGCAATTCAGCAGCGGTACCCGACAATTTATAACAGACAGAATAGAGCTTCACACATAGATTAGATAGATAGAAACATGTCAGTCACATATATATGAAGTACAGTGATAGTGTTGGTTACTGTACTTGTCATTTAGTATTAAAATAAAGGATTTATTATTAAAAAAATTGGCGTGGGGTTCCCCTTAATTTTAGGCTCTAGCGGAGGTTAAGCAGACGGCTGGGGCAGATGTTTGAAGCCTGGGAAGGGGGTAATACCCACGGAGCTTCCCAGGCTACTAATATCAGCCCCCAGCTGAATACATAGCCTTTACTAGCTATTAAAATGGGGGACCCCCCCAAAAAAATGACGTGGGGTCCCCCCTAATTTAATAGCTAGCAAAGGCTAGGCAGACAGCTGGGGGCTGATATTAATAGCCCAGGAAGGGAGCCATGAATATTGGCCCCCTCCCAGGCTAGAAACACCAGCCGTCAGCCGCCCCAGAAATGGCGCATTCATAGGATGCGCCAATTCTGGCACTTAGCCTCGCTCTTCCACGCTGCCCTGGTGCGGTGGCAGGGGGTAATAGGGTTAGGGTTGATGTCAGCTTATAATGCCAGCTGACATCAAGCCCAGGTTAGTAATGGAGAGGCGTCTATAAGACACCCCCATTACTAACCCCATAGTCAAAGTTAAAAAAAACACAAACACCCAGAATAAAGTCCTTTAATTGAAATAAAGACACAATCCTTTATTGTTCTAAATTAAACCATACTTACCGTCACGCCCATTCCAGCTGAAGCCAACGATCTCCTGCAATAAAAGAAAAATAATAAAGCAACCTCATCCTTACCTTTCCATGGTTCCCACGACAGCTTCAGCTCTGCTACATCGAGATGACAGGCTGGACCGCAGCAGAACGCTGCCATCCAGCCTCTCATCCCGCAGACACTGAGAAGCGCAGGCTTGCTTGCGCTGCTCAGCGTCTCTCTGTGACGACATCCAGATGAGCCGAGTTCATGTCCAATGAACTCATCTCACCTCATGCACGTCACTGACAGCGTGGGAAAATTCTCAAGCTGAAGCGGAGAGTGCAGGAGAATTCTCCCACGCTGTCAGTGACGTGCATAAGGTGAGCTCATGTCCAATGAACTCAGCTCACCTCCTGCACGTCACTGACAGCGTGGGAGAATTCTCCTGCACTCAGCGCTTCAGCGTGAGAATTCTCCCGCTGAAGCGCTGAGTGCAGGAGAATTTTCCCACGCTGTCAGTGACGTGCATAAGGTGAGCTCATGTCCAATGAACTCAGCTCACCTCCGGCACGTCACTGACAGCATGGGAGAATTCTCCTGCACTCAGCGCTTCAGTGTGAGAATTCTCCCACGCTGAAGCGCTGAGTGCAGGAGAATTTTCCCACGCTGTCAGTGACGTGCATGAGGTGAGCCGAGTTCATTGGACATTAACTCGGCTCATCTGGATGCCCTCACAGAGAGACACTGTGGAGCGCAAGCAAGCCTGCGCTTCTCAGTGTCTGCGGGATGACAGGCTGGATGGCAGCGTTCTGCTGCGGTCCAGCCTGTCATCTCGATGTAGCAGAGCTGAAGCTGTCATGGGAACCATGGAAAGGTAAGGATGATGTTGCTTTATTATTTTTCTTTTATTTCAGGAGATAGTTGGCTTCAGCTGGAATGGGCGTGATGGTAAGTATGGTTTAATTTAGAACAGTAAAGAATTGTGTGTTTATTTCAATTAAAGGACTTTTTTCTGGGTGTTGTGTTTTTTTTAAATACTTTACTAGAAATTCATGGTGGTCATGTCTAATATTGGCGTGACCCCATGAATTTCGGGCTTAGGGCCAGCTGATAATGCCAAGCTGGCCCTAACCCCTTTATTACCCAGTGAGCCACCGCATCAGGGCCCTGGATGAGTTGGGTACAGCGCCAGAAGATGGCGCTTCTATGAACGCGCCATTTTCCGGGGTGGCTGCGGACTGCAATTTGCAGCGGGGGTGGCCCAGAAAGCTTGGGCCTCCCTGCGCTGCGGATTCCAGCCCCCAGCTGCCTAGTTGTACCTGGCTGGACACAAAAACAGGGCGAAGCCCCACGTCAATTTTCTTTAAATTATTTCATGAAATAATTAAGAAAAAAAGGGCTTCCCTATATTGTTGTGTCCGGCCAGGTACAATAGGCAGCTGGTGGTTGGGGGCAGCCCGTTCCTGCCTGCTGTACCTGGCTGGACACAAATATAGTGCGAAGCCCCACGTCAATTTTTTTTAAATTATTTCATGAATTTCCTGAAATAATTTAAAAAAATTGAAGTGGGGCTTCGCACTATATTTGTGTCCAGCCAGGTACAGCAGGCAGGAACGGGCTGCCCCCATCCACCAGCTGCCTATTTGTACCTGGCCGGACACAACAATATAGGGAAGCCCTTTTTTTCTTAATTATTTCATGAATTTCATGAAATAATTTAAAAAAATTGAAGTGGGGCTTCGCACTATATTTGTGTCCAGCCAGGTACAGCAGGCAGGAACGGGCTGCCCCCATCCACCAGCTGCCTATTTGTACCTGGCCGGACACAACAATATAGGGAAGCCCTTTTTTTCTTAATTATTTCATGAATTTCATGAAATAATTAAAAAAAAAGTACGTGGGGCTTCGCCCTATTTTTGTGTCCAGCCAGGTACAACTAGGCAGCTGGGGGCTGGAATCTGCAGCGCAGGGAGGCCCAAGCTTTCTGGGCCCCCCCCCCGCTACAAATTGCAGTCCGCAGCCACCCCGGAAAATGGCGCGTTCATAGAAGCGCCATCTTCTGGCGCTGTACCCAACTCATCCAGGGCCCTGGTGCGGTGGCTCACTGGGTAATAAAGGGGTTAGGGCCAGCTTGGTATTATCAGCTGGCCCCAAGCCCAAAATTCATGGGGTCACGCCAGTATTAGACATGACCGCCATGAATTTCTAGTAAAGTATTTAAAAAAAACACAACACCCAGAATAAAGTCCTTTAATTGAAATAAAGACACAATTCTTTATTGTTCTAAATTAAACCATACTTACCATCACACCCATTCCAGCTGAAGCCAACGATCTCCTGCAATAAAAGTAAAATAATAAACCAACCTCATCCTTACCTTTCCATGGTTCCCACGACAGCTTCAGCTCTGCTACATCGAGATGACTGGCTGGACCGCAGCAGAACGCTGCCATCCAGTCTGTCATCCCGCAGACACTGAGAAGCGCAGGCATGCTTGCGCTCCTCACTGTCTCGCTGTGACGGCATCCAGATGAGCCGAGGTCATGTCCAATGAACTCGGCTCACCTCATGCACGTCACTGACAGCGTGGGAAAATTCTCACGCTGAAGTGCTGAGTGCAGGAGAATTCTCCCACGCTGTCAGTGATGTGCATGAGGTGAGCTCATGTCCAATGAACTCAGCTCACCTCCTGCACGTCACTGACAGCGTGGGAAAATTCTCCTGCAATCAGCGCTTCAGCGTGAGAATTTTCCCACGCTGTCAGTGACGTGCATGAGGTGAGCCGAGTTCATTGGACATGAACTCGGCTCATCTGGATGTCGTCACAGAGAGACGCTGAGCAGCGCAAGCAAGCCTGCGCTTCTCAGTGTCTGCGGGATGACAGGCTGGATGGCAGCGTTCTGCTGCGGTCCAGCCTGTCATTTCGATGTAGCAGAGCTGAAGCTGTCGTGGGAACCATGGAAAGGTAAGGATGAGGTTGCTTTATTATTTTTCTTTTATTGCAGGAGATCGTTGGCTTCAGCTGGAATGGGCGTGATGGTAAGTATGGTTTAATTTAGAACAATAAAGGATTGTGTCTTTATTTCAATTAAAGGACTTTATTCTGGGTGTTTGTGTTTTTTTTAACTTTGACTATGGGGTTAGTAATGGGGGTGTCTTATAGACGCCTCTCCATTACTAACCTGGGCTTGATGTCAGCTGGCATTATAAGCTGACATCAACCCCAACCCTATTACCCCCTGCCACCGCACCAGGGCAGCGTGGAAGAGCGAGGCTAAGTGCCAGAATTGGCGCATCCTATGAATGCGCCATTTCTGGGGCGGCTGACGGCTGGTGTTTCTAGCCTGGGAGGGGGCCAATATTCATGGCTCCCTTCCTGGGCTATTAATATCAGCCCCCAGCTGTCTGCCTAGCCTTTGCTAGCTATTAAATTAGGGGGGACCCCACGTCATTTTTTTTGGGGGGTCCCCCATTTTAATAGCTAGTAAAGGCTATGTATTCAGCTGGGGGCTGATATTAGTAGCCTGGGAAGCTCCGTGGGTATTACCCCCTTCCCAGGCTTCAAACATCTGCCCCAGCTGTCTGCTTAACCTCCGCTAGAGCCTAAAATTAAGGGGAACCCCACGCCAATTTTTTTAATAATAAATCCTTTATTTTAATACTAAATGACAAGTACAGTAACCAACACTATCACTGTACTTCATATATATGTGACTGACATGTTTCTATCTATCTAATCTATGTGTGATGCTCTATCTTTCTGTTCTAAATTGTCGGGTACCGCTGCTGAATTGCCGGCCGGCTTTTTTAAAGAGACAGTGCATGAAAACACTATTATTTTTTTAAATAAATCCTTTACACTAAATGACAAGTACAGTAAGCAACACTATCACTGTACTTATTATATATGTGACTGACATGTTTCTATCTATCTAATCTATGTGTGCAGCTCTATTCTTTCTGTTCTAAATTGTCGGGTACAGATGCTGAATTGCCGGCCGGCTTTTTTAAAGAGACGGTGCATGAAAACACTATTATTTTTTTAAATAAATCCTTTACACTAAATGACAAGTACAGTAAGCAACACTATCACTGTACTTATTATATATGTGACTGACATGTTTCTATCTATCTAATCTATGTGTGAAGCTCTATTCTTTCTGTTCTAAATTGTCGGGTACCGCTGCTGAATTGCCGGCCGGCTTTTTTAAAGAGACGGTGCATGAAAACACTATTATTTTTTTTGATAAATCCTTTACACTAAATGACAAGTACAGTAAGCAACACTGTCACTGTGCTTCTTATATGTGTGACTGACATGTTTCTATCTATCTAATCTATGTGTGATGCTCTATTCCTTCTTGTCTAAATTGTCGGGTACCGGTGTATGCCGCTGCTGAATTTGCCGGCCGGCTTTTTTAAAGAGAGTGTCTTCTGAGCAGTTTGTCAGCTTTTGGACACCTTTGCAGGTGTTTTCTATGTGTTTCTATGTGTTTTTGTTTGCCTGCCATTGGTTTTAACGGTGTTCGACGGTGTTCTAAGGTGTTCGACGAACAGTTCGACGAACAGTTCCTCGAACATCCCGGTGTTCGACGAACCGAACCGAACCCGAACACTACGGGGGTGGCTCAACACTAGTCATAGCGCATATTGTGATTAGAGATGAGCGTTGTTCTACTCGAACTGTTGGCCAATCTCAAATTCGAGCTGTTTTGGGCGGTGTTCGAGCCGGTCGGCGAACACAAACAATTTGAGAAAAACTCGGCTGTTCGAGGTTATGTTCGATAACTGTTCGTGCACCAAAATCATAACTGGATTTTTTCTCAGTAATGATGAAAATTAATGTTAATACGCAGTTTGAGTGTACAGCGGGGCGGGGGGAGGGGCAGGGGATGGATCTCTGCAGGAACAATGAAGATCTCCATTTTTTTTTCTCTTTCCCGCATTTGCAGTGGGGAGGTGCAATCTGTCAGCCTATCAGCAGCGCACACACGGAGCGAAGTGCTTTTTTTCACACAAGCAAGGGCATGTGTGATTGGCAGTGTATGTCACATGTCCTTGCCCTATAAGACCAAGCCATTTTCCCCGTCGCCACCATTTTCTCACTGCTGCAGCTGCGTGTTAGACGGCACCGCTTTTGCTGTGTGCGCTATACCTTGTTAATTTCAAGCCAATTTTCGCACAAATATACAGATAGCTTGGGAGTAGGGAATAGTTGTGATTGCAGTCCTTTTAAGGACTAGGTTACAGCATTTCCTACGACTTTTATCAGGCAGGTCTGTGCTCTTAAATAGATAGATTGTGGGAGTAAAGACTAATTGTAATTGGAGTCCTTTTCAGGACTAGGTTACATCAGTTCCTATCAGTTTTTGCCAGGCAGGTCTGTGAGAGTGCTGTGCAAGTTTTTTTCACAGCATTTGGCTGAATCTAGCAAAGCTAATCCTTTTTGGCCTATTGCAGAGTGTGTTAGTCAGTGGAGTAGCCTATCTGTGTTGCAAGATATACCACCTGTGTATAGAATACCAATTTTTTTACTGCACCTAGTGAAGTAAAATCTTTTGGGCATAGCATCATTCTATTAGTCCATCTATACTGACCTCCATCAGGTTGCAAACTGAATATAATTTTTTTCTGCATCTAGCTCTGAAAAAATATTTGGGCTTCTAGCAGTGTGTGGGACTTGGTCTATTAGTCCATCTATACTGACCTCCATCAGGTTGCAAATTAAAAATAATTTTTTTCTGCATCTAGCTCTGAAAAAATATTTGGGCTTCTAGCAGTGTGTGGGACTTTGTCTATTAGTCCATCTATACTGACCTCCATCAGGTTGCAAATTGAATAAAAAAATTTTCTGCATCTAGCTCTGAAAAAATATTTGGGCTTCTAGCGGTGTGTGGGACTTGGTCTATTAGTCCATCTATACTGACCTCCATCAGGTTGCAAATTAAAAATAATTTTTTTCTGCATCTAGCTCTGAAAAAATATTTGGGCTTCTAGCAGTGTGTGGGACTTGGTCTATTAGTCCATCTATACTGACCTCCATCAGTTTGCAAATTAAAAATCATTTTTTTCTTCATTTAGCTCTGAAAAAATATTTGGGCTTCTAGCAGTGTGTGGGACTTGTTCTATTAGTCCTTCTATACTGACGTCCAGCAGGTTGCAAATTGAATATAATTTTTTTCTGCATCTAGCTCTGAAAAAATATTTGGGCTTCTAGCGGTGTGTGGGACTTGGTCTATTAGTCCATCTATACTGACCTCCATCAGGTTGCAAATTAAAAATATTTTTTTTCTGCATCTAGCTCTGAAAAAATATTTGGGCTTCTAGCAGTGTGTGGGACTTGGTCTATTAGTCCATCTATACTGACCTCCATCAGGTTGCAAATTAAAAATAATTTTTTTCTGCATCTAACCCAGCCAATAGTTTTGGCCTAATACCACAGTTTGGCCACTCAGCTCTGCTCGGTTACCATCCATTGTTTTTTTGTGCAAACAACTCCAGAGTTGTGAATTAGTTAACCACCAAAATGAGTGGAAAAAGGCCTGCTGCTGGTGGAAAGGGGAATAGGCGTGTTGGGAAGGGAAAAAAAGGTTGTGTCCGTGGGGTAGGTGCAGAAGAAAGACTATCTTCCAGCCAAACTAAAATGTCTACTTCTTTTAGCGGACAATGTGATAAGATCCCTTTCTTACGGCCACGCCAATCGCTACAAATTCCAGATGAGGCACAAAAACAGCAGGTGCTTCAACGGATATCAAGTGCTCCTTTAAGTGGGCTCTCCTCCACATCAACTTCAACATCACAAATACTCCAGTCCTCAAAGGTGTCACCTCAATCGCACTTGCTTCCTCACAGCTCCCAAATCTCCAGCTGCCCGTCTGAGTATGAGGTAGAACAGATGGTTGAGTCTGCAGAGCTGTTTACTCATACTATAGCCTGGGAATCAGAGGTCGACTCCAGCGCTTCTGTGAATCCAGATGAGGAAATGGTCTGCACTGATGCCCAGAATCTTTATGAGTCGGATCCAGGACCAGACGCAGAAGGTTCTGACCATAATGTAGACCCTCATTCCCAAACTGTAACTCCTGTTGGTGGAGACAATGAGGAAGACGATGATAAGACTCAAATACCTGATTGGAGCGACAACTTTAGTTTTTTGTCAGGGCAGGAACAGGTTGGCTCTGAGGACGACGGGTGTGATAACGCACAGGGTGATGATGATGAGGTCGGAGATCCCACTTACTGTCAACCCACAGTCAGCCAAGAGATGAGGTCAGCAGAGGAGGTGGAGGAAGATGCTAGTGACGACGAGGTCAGGTTGCGCCTTCCTGGACAGAGACGTAGTACTGGAAGCACGTCAACAACTGCATCCTCAAACACAACTCTGCCTCTCACCACAAGTCGTGGTGGCTCTTCAGGTCGCATGGGTGCTAAGCCTTGCATAGCCTGGGCATTTTTTCAGATCGATAAAGATGACCCAACTCGTGTTATCTGTAACATTTGTCAGCAAAAGCTAAGTAGAGGCCAAAAAATACATAGTTTGAGTACTTCATGCATGAACCGGCACATGGACATGAAGCATAAGTTGCAGTGGGAAGCTCAGTGTGCTACAATGCGGTCTAGCCGGCCGGGCCAACCACCGTCTGCCATATCTTGTGCATCCGCGGCCTCTTCATCCTCTGTGACTGGGGGGACAGCAGTCACACCTGTTTTGGGGCGCAGACCTGCCACCTCTTTACCCGCAACAGCCAGCGTGATTGGCAGGTCATCATTTTCTTTGGAGGTGGTAACACCAGCTGGTCTTGAGCGCTGTCCGACATCGATAGCACAACCTTTGGATCAAGGCAACCTAACATGTCCGCCTGCATCTTCCTCACAGACCGGCAGTTTGCCGGGGACACCCTTAACAACCCCGTCTAAGCACAATAGCCAGCCCTCGGTCCCTCAGATGTGGACAAGTAAAAGACCATTTCCTCCTAGCCATGAGAAAGCTAAGAGGTTGAATTTCACCATCTGCAAGCTCTTGGCTACAGAAATGCTGCCTTTCCGCCTGGTGGACACAGAGGATTTTCGAGACCTTATGTCCGTCGCAGTGCCCCAGTACCAGATGCCCAGTCGGCACTACTTCTCAAAGAAAGGTGTGCCTGCGCTCCACCAGCATGTCGCACACAACATCACCGCTTCTTTGAGAAACTCTGTGTGTGACAGGGTGCATTTCACCACAGACACTTGGACGAGTAGGCATGGACAGGGGCGTTACATGTCGCTGACTGGGCACTGGGTAACTATGGTGACAGCAGGACAATGGGCTGCTGTCCAAGTCTTGCCGTCCCCACGAGTTGTGCGTCAATCCTCTTTATGTCAAAGTTCCTCCACTGCTTCTGCCTCCTCAACCTCCTCTCGGTCTTCCACCTGCACCCAAAGCCTGTCTGGTCATGCCACAAGCATTCTAACTGTGCAGAAGGGATCCTGCACACCTCCTTACTATGCTGGCAGTAGGGCTCAACGTCATCAGGCGGTTTTTACATTGAAATGTCTGGGAAATGTGAGTCACACAGCTGAGGAGTTGTGGTCAGCTCTGGAGAATCAATTTCATGAATGGTTGTCTCCACTGGACCTGAAACCAGGGAAGGCCGTGTGCGACAATGCTGCAAACCTGGGTGCGGCCCTTCGCCGGGGCAATGTCACACACGTGCCTTGTATGGCTCACGTGTTGAACCTGGTTGTCCTGCAATTTTTAGCCCACTATCCCAGACTAGATGGCCTTCTGCAGAGGGCACGGTCGCTGTGTGCTCACTTCCGCCGTTCGCATCCCGCAGCTCAGCGACTTACATCTCTACAGAAGTCGTTGGGCCTGCCACTTCACCGGCTAAAATGCGATGTGCCTACCCGGTGGAATTCAACTCTGCACATGTTGCAGCGACTGTGGCAGCACCGACAAGCCCTGGTGCAATACGTTCTGACGTATAGCCTGGGCCAACGAGATTCAGAGGTAGGGCAAATCACGCTGGAGGAGTGGTCTCAGATCAGGGACCTATGCACCCTTCTGCACAGTTTTGAAATGGCGACGAAGATGTTTAGTGCTGACGATGCCATTATCAGCATGACTATTCCGGTGATTTACATGCTGGAGCACATGTTAAACAGAATTCGGAGTCAGGTGGTGGCACAAGAGGAGGTGGAGGAAGTAGAGGAGGAGGAGTTGTATGCGGAAGGGCTAACATCTGCAAGGTCCAGACGGTCGGCAGCACCAAGGCGGCAGGCATGTGAGGGTGGGGGAGATGATTTTACCAGGGTGCATGGTAGCAGCCAAACTAGTGAGGAAGGTGCAGGAGCCCAGGAAGAAGTGGAGGACGAACTGATGGAAGACTCATCAGATGAGGGAGACCTTGATCACATTTCTGTTGTGCGAGGTTGGGGGGAGAGGACAGAGGAAGGAAGCATGATTGTTACCTCGCCACCAACACAACAGGCACTTGGTGCTCCTGGATGCGCAACACACATGAGTGCCTTCTTGCTGCACTACCTGCAACATGACCCTCGAATTGTGAGAATTAGAAATAATCCTGACTACTGGGTTGCCACACTGTTAGATCCCCGGTACAAAAGTAAATTTGCAGAAATTATTCCTGCCATAGAAAGGGATGCACGCATGCAGGAGTATCAGCAGAGACTGTTGCAGAATCTTACATGTGCTTTTCCACAAAATACCAGTGGTGCACGTAGTGAATCTCACAGTTCCAACTTGCCAACCGTGGGACCGTCAAGTGTTCAGCACTCAAACCGTAACAGAACCACAGTATCTGCTGGTAACATCAATTTTGCGGACTCATTTCACCACTTTTTTAGCCCATCCTTTGCAAGGCCACAGGAGACAAGAAGTCTGACACATAGTCAACGCCTAGAGACGATGGTACAGGAGTATCTCCAAGTAAACATTGAAGCCACGACTGTGTCACTGGACCCTTGCTCTTTTTGGGCTTCCAATCTGGATAAATGGCCGGAGCTAGCCACTTACGCCTTGGAGATCTTGTCATGCCCCGCAGCCAGCGTTCTGTCTGAACGTGTGTTCAGCGCTGCTGGTGGTGTGCTGACAGATAAGCGCACGCGGCTCTCCACTGATAATGTAGACAGACTCACGTTCATAAAGATGAACAAATCATGGATCCGAAACGACTTTTCTACCCCTGTGTCATCCTGGGGAGAGTAAAAGCTTGATGATTGGTTAAAATCACCCTACCAACCGTTTTAAGCTTTCAAATTACTAATCATGTTTATCTGTATCTTGACTGGAAAATAATTTGGGCTTTGTAGCAGTGTGCAGCACTGATCCTATTAGGCCATCTATAATAAGCTTCACCAGATTTAAAATTAAAAATAATTTTTAGCTGCATCTAGCCCGGAAAATAATTTTGGGGCTCCGAGATGCGCAAGACACATAAGTGCCTTCTTGCTGCACTACCTGCAGCATGACCCTCATATTGTCAGAATTCGAAGTAATCATGACTACTGGGTTGCCACACTCTTAGATCCCCCAAACTTTTCGATCAACCTTTTCATTTTAATAAAGACCAAAAAAATGGTCATTTTTGAAATTATAAGCATTAGCAGGTTGTTAGAAACTGAAATCAAACAGTTTTCAACTCAAAACTTTATTCTAGGTGATGTTACATTTTCACATAGGACCCCTTGTTCGAAAGGAGCTTCTGAACTCTCTCGTCCATTGAATTTGTCAGGTTTTGGATGGTTTCTGCTTCAATTGTTTTGCATGAGGACAGAATACCCTCCCAGAGCTGTTGCTTAGATGTGAACTGCCTCCCGTCATCATAGACACTCCTTTTAATGATGCTCCAAAGGTTCTGAATGGGGTAGAGGTCAGGGGAGCATGGGGGTCACACCATAAGTTTGTCCCCTTTTATGCCCATATCAGCCAGAGATGTAGATGTTTTATGTGCAGCATGAGATGGTGCATTATCATGCAGAAAAATGATCTTGCTGTGAAATACACGGTTCTTCTTCTTGAACCATGGCAGGAAGTGCTGTTTGAGAAAATCCACATACATTATGGAGTTCATCTTTAGCGCCTTCAGGGATCCTAAAGGGGCCGACAATCTCTCTCCCCATGATTCCAGCCCAAAACATTACTCCACCTCCTCCTTGTTGGCGCTGTAGCCGTGTTTGCGTGGGGTGTCCATCAACCAGCCATCCTCCACTCCATTCATCTGGACCATCGAGCGCTGCACGGCACTCATCCGTGAACAAAACAGTTTTGAAATCAGTCTTCATGTAATGTTTGGCCCACTGGAGCCGTTTCTGCTTGTGTGAAGTGGATAGAGGAGGTCGACAGGATGGCGTATGCACAGCTGCAAACCTCTGAAGGACCCTGCATCTTGTTGTTCGGGGGACGTTGGAGGCACAAGCAGCTTCAAAAACTTGTCTGCTGCTATGACAAGGCTTTTTTGCCGCTGCTCTTTCAACCTGACGTAATTGCCTGTAGGAAAGAGTCCTCAATTTGCCCTTATCAGCACGCACACGTGTGTACTGTGAATCAGCTACATACTTCTTGATTGCCAAGACACTTCATCCTGATCATCGCACAATGTTGATTGTAGTCATGCCTTGACCTAAACACTCCACAATTTGTTGCTTCTCAGCAGCCGACACATCCTTTTTCTTTCCCATTTTGGCAGAAAATGTAGGCTGCTTAATAATGTGAGAGAGCCTTCTTAAGTAGTCTTGCCTTTCATTGGACACACCTGCCAAACTAATTAGCACAGGTGTCTGCAATTGCTTACAGTGATATAAAGAGCCCTGACACACATCACCATCAATGAGTTTAACTGACAAACAAACAAATTCTTCCCTTATCACTCCTAAACACTTTTTGCATAATAATTTGGAACGCGGTGTACATGTGCTTTTCCACAAAACACCAGTGGTTCACGTAGTGAATCTTACAGTTCTAACTTGCCAACCGTGGTCTGTATGGAATTGTTCAATAAAGGGCCCAAAATTAAGATAACATAGATGGGAGAGGTCTCTATGAATAGGAATTCCTAAGTATTTGATACCCTGTGAGGGCCAGGCAAAGGGAAAGTTGGACTGGATGGAATCCTATATGGATTTAGGGAGGGAGACATCGAGGGCCTCAGACTTCGCTGCATTGATTTTAAAATTTTACCATGTAACAAAGTGATCTATTTCAGCCATAACAGCAGGGATGGATATATGTGATTGAGTGATATATACTAGGACATCATCAGCAAATAGAGAGCACTTGTACTCGGTGCCTCCCACCTCAATCCACCTAATATTGGGGTTATGGCGAATTGATGAGAGCAGGTGCTCCGTCACTAGGATGTATAAGAGAGGGGACAGAGGACATCCCTGCCTTGTCCCATTGGTGATTGTGAAAGGTGATGAAAATGTTCTGACGCACCCCCTGGGCCTTGGGACACCCGGAGCCGGACCCTTTTTGGTGGATGCTGGTGGTTGTAGTCTTCGTGGCGGCGATCCGGTTCCGTGGCTCAGGGCGGTCAAACCAGTGGCGGAACTATTTATGTGGTTTTGATGTTTAAATGTCCGACTACGCCACCCGTGGATTGCGGTCAGAGTGAACCGCCGCTACAGGGCAGACCGCTAAGGCTGGTGTTGTGGGTGCAGCAGAGCGTAGCATAACTCCCCACGGGAGGAGTATAGCCTCAGGGCAGTGTATGCGGAGGATGGGGGTGATGGTGCAGGGCAGCAGCAGTAACGACACGGAGTCAGTGATGCAGTTCAGGGCCTTTACTCACAGTTCTTATTATCCAGACCACGTCTGCAGGTAACGGCTGCCCACGTCGTACTGTGCTCACCAGGTGAGGGGCTCAGACAACTCCCAGATAACTTTGGAGCGCTTCACAGGACCCCCTTTGTGTGTCCTTTGTCTGGCCTTTCTTACCAACACTTCTGTCCGGCTGCCTCGGGCCTCCTCTTGGTAAACTTGGCGCCAGTTTCCCTGACCCTATGTGGTGCCTTCCTAGCGGGTGGAGCAAGGGGCTGCGCCACATAAAATGTCAGAGCCTCCGGTTTCTAGCTGAGGGTCGTTTCCTGCCTCCACTAGTTCGGGGACCGGTCTCCCCCTTTGGCCTGACCCCTCCACGCAGGTGGATTCGGGCGTGCGGTGGCGACTCGCCCGTCCGCACCCCTGGGATCCCTTCATTCCTCGTTCCTGGAGCCTTCTCCGCTCCTCTTCCTTCCTTCTCCCTCTTGCAGGCCTGGGCCTCTGTTACTAGGCCCGCCTCCGGAGCAGAGCTCATGCAGAGCCCCTGCTCCCTGCCACTTCTGCTCAGACTTCTCTGCACTGAACTAAGATGGTGCCCACCTTTTATACTCCCTTCTCAATGCACCCAGGAACTGCTTCCTCCCTGCTCCTGCACTGCAGGGTTCCCCTTCCTCAGTGTTCCCTCCCCCCACTCCAGCCAGGGACAGGGACTGTCGTGCCCATCTCAGGGGCATATTGGTCGCCCTGCCCCACGGCAATGTGGTGTAATGCATGCAGGTGTCGGGTCCTGATCCACACTCCATCCTTATCTGAGAGTGAGATATCACACCTCTGGGTGAGGTGCAATACGTCTGTAGCAACCGAGTCCTCGGTGCTACAGTTCCATTTATCTTCAGCCTAGGTGACGTATTGTGATACAGGGCCGTGATTTTGGCTATAAAAGGGTCCCCTAGACCCCTACCCCAAGCTTTTTAAGAGAATCATATATGGCGTGCCAGGAGACTCTATGGAATGCTTTCTCAGCATCCAACGAGAGTATCTACTTACAAATTTTTAACTGTATCTAGCCCAGGAAATACTTTGTGCCTAGTAGCAGTGTCTGCTAGTCAGCGGATTATCCCGGCTGTTAAGCAAGCTACACCACCTGTAGTTTGGACACTTAATTTTTTCAAAGTAAATGCTTCGGGACCACGGGATACTTAGTGAAGAGCATCAGGAGGCACTCCAAGGCATAGGGGCTGGGACTGGCACTAGGATGCCTTGCGGTGGACAGCCGAGCTCGATCCTTATAAAAGCTTTTTAACTGCAGCAGCTTTAGTGGACGCTACTGGAGCTGGAATTACGCGGCTGCTGGCATGAGACTTGCCCTCCAATAGATCCTTGTAAATGGATTTAAAGTGTATTCATTCAAATTAGAGGGACAATTTAAATTAAAAAGCTTAGAGCTGCCTCCACCACAGGGGGGCTCTCTCGACCCACCAGCGGACAGGCACCAGTATTGGGAGAGGGGGGCTGGCCGTCAGGGTTCACCGCGGCTCTGGCACAAACCCGGCGACACGGAGGTGGCACGGGCAGGAGCGGACTGGCCGTCTCGGCTTCTCACTTTTTGGATTTTAGAAGGGCATGACATGCCTATATCTGTGTCTCCCCCTCCTTTTACTCCTCCACCTCTTTTCTTTTCGCATGACTATATGTACTTGTCACTTTTCCATGTGTTAGTTGTGTCTTCTGAGCAGTTTGTCAGCTTTTGGACACCTTTGAAGGTGTTTTCTATGTGTTTCTATGTGTTTTTGTTTGCCTGCCATTGGTTTTAACGGTGTTCGAAGGTGTTCGACGAACAGTTCGGCGAACACACGGGTGTTCGACGAACCGAACCGAACTCGAACACTACGGGGGTGGCTCAACACTAGTTGTGATGTCTCTACGTCGGGACCTTAGTATATGCATACAGCGTTTCTATGGATGTCTGTATGAACCAGTACTCACACGAAGGATGTCATCAGATAGCGTAACTCGACTGCAGAGGAATGTATGAAGATTTCAGAAGAAGTTTTATTCTCTAGCTGAATTCTTGTATTATGTCCAATTTCAGTAGGTAAAAAGACAATTCTGGATCAGAGATGTATAGAGGTGAACTTCAGACGAATATGGCTGACAAACACTAATACAGGAGGAAGAAGGGAGGTTTTTCTTTTAGATCATAGCTGGACAACAGAGGGAGAGACCGGATAAACTTCCAAAAGGAGCAAACTTGATTGCACAGTATAATATAATAGCAATAATGCAAAAATGTATGATTCCTAAGTTATTCCATGTCTAGTAGTGGTTGGAAATCCTGGCATAGAGTGCGCTAAGCAAGATTTTGGTGCACGTCGTGATGAAACAATATTGCGACCATATGACAAGTATGCACAGAGAAATTATAGCATGTAATGATAGTAAGAAGTGGCACTGAGGACCGTATGGTAAATAGCAAGTAGCAAAGGATCGGAAAGGTAAGCGGTAAGGTGAGTTTTAGTTGTTTTTTAACCTTTTACCAATCTTCTACAAGTCAGCAAAATAGCGGCCAGTTTTTGTAAAACCGAATAGATTTCAATTCCACTCAAATAAATTTGCCCATCTCTAAAAAGGAATTATAATTATTGAGAAAAAAATTACATTTTAAACACAAATCCACCCAGTTTCATGCATAAATTGCAAACACAATGAAACAATAGATGTCCAGCAGCAAAAAATCAGTAGTGACATGAATTGCACCAGTGGAAGGATGCTGATTGTGCGGCCACTAACAGTTGAGTATATGATCAAGTACAGAAGGGAACATTTTGTTACTAAATGAATAATGACTACAGTAGTATATTATTTGCTTAATTTTTATAGTGTCAACCTATTTCACCGCATTGTACAATATTGTCAATATTTATATCAGTTCCTCTCTGGTTTGCTCTGCATGATTACACTGCATGATTTACACTGCACAATTATTGTGAACAAAAGTTACTTGGAACACTTGTTTCCCAATAATCATGTAGTCTAAACAGGTTCCCGACCTATCATCACTGGACAAACAAGCAAAATCCTTTGCATGGTCTATATGGGCTCTATGGCTAAGTGCCCACGATGCAGAAATGCTCTGGATTTTTCCTGAGCGTTTCTGCATTTTCCTGCCAGGGACAAGCGTAATTGAAGTGTTTTGATCATGTGATTTCGCATGCGGGTTGTCAAGTTCTTTCCAAGCGATTTTAGCATCACTTGGAAAGTACTTGACAACTTGGTCACACTATATAAATCCATGCAACTGGCATGGATTTATATAGTGTGACCGTAAAAGAATGGTAAAAAATAAAAAATTAATATTATACTTACCTTCTAATGGCCCCTAGTCTGCTTATCTGATGCGTCCGGTCTTCCTGGTGACTCGCGGTTGTGCAAAAGGACCTACGAGACACGTGACCCGTCACATGAATAAATTACGTCATGGTAGGTCCTTTTAGACCATCGCGAGCTGCCGGGGAGCCAGAACGGATCACTATAGAGACCGGGGACCATCAGAACGTAAGTATAATGTTTTATTTTAATTCTTTCTTTTTTACAGGTACCATGGTACCCGGGTCTGGAGGAGAGTCTCCTCTTCTCCAAACCCAGGTACCATCCGCATATTGAATTGCTTAATTGAATTGCTTAATATCCGCATGTGCACATGTAGATATTATGTGATTCAATGCAAGTCAATGGCGCGATTACGAAAAACAATAGGTAGTGATGCGGATTTTTTCCGCAATGATAATCCTCTGCGTAAATTTCCGCAGCATGTGCACAGCACATGCGGGTCATCATTGGGGAACATGGCAGACCTTCTACCAAGTGTTTTTTAAGCATTTCTGCAGCGGAATTGTCGCTGCGGAAATGCTTAAAGAACGCATAGTGCGCACACAGCAAATTAGCCTATCAGTATGTTTTTGGAGTCTGGGAGGAAACCCTGGTAACTGATAAAAGAATTCATACAAACAAAAGGAGGATATACCGTCTTTATTAGAATGTGATCCATGATGAGATTCAAATCTAGAGCCCAGAGATGCAAATAAGCCACAATGCATGCTATTAGTGGAGGGAGTGAGAAGTGAAGGTCTTATGGATAAAATTTTTTTGTCAGTTTTCACCTAAATAACTGCTATTAGTTCATGGATTATTTTCTTTATGTTTCCAAAAATGTTATAACAATTCAGATATCTATGCTTCGTTCAGAGTAATTCCATTTTCAACACTTGCTATTTGCTGTTTATAATAAAACTGTAGTCTAACCAGATTGATTTCTTGGTTCTTATAACCATCACCCATTCCTGACACCTAGCCCACCAGCATATACAACCATTACTTCTGATTTAGGTGCCTGAATTAATCAGTGCATGTAAGAGTAGAAGACTAGCTATCTATTGATAACCTTGCCTCACAGTAGAACTAAGTTTCAGTAGCAATTACAGCCGTTTACACCAACAACTTGATGTGACTATGTAAGGAAATAAGGCGCTGTAATGTTCAATGGAGTGACAGAGTGCTTTTATTCTGTTACTGGTTTATGGTGGTCCTGGCAGTTGAACCTCAGTGATTAAATAACGGTGTATGTTCAAGACATGCTAAAAACTTTTTAAAGATATGTTTAAATTAGTAAATTTTGCAATAAATGTCTGCCAATCGGTCCCTGTTTACCAACCAATCATTATTCAAGAGCCTGTTTACACAGGCAGACTATGCTTCAGAAGTTCACTGAATCATTTGTAATAGATTGTTCAATGTGAATTGGCTGCCTTTGTTCTCCGCAGGATAAGTCCTGTTTATGCAAGATGATGTGCTGCCGATAATGATGATCTTTTGGGTACATCAAAAGGTCATTTCACCAGATGAACAAGTGTTTTGTTTGTTGCGGGTCACTTTTCAACTAAGGCTACGGCGCCACTATTTGTAAGCCAAAACCAGGAGTGGGTCAAAAATGCAGGATTGATGCACTTGTTTCTATTATACCTTTTATCTGATTGTTCCTCACCTGGTTTTGGCTTACAAATACTGAGTAAAAATACTGGCCAAATATTAATAGTGGTTCCGTGGCCTAAGTCACATAATTGTGCATAAAAATATCCTGTTACAAAGACAGAGTTTCTCAGAACAAAATATGATAGTCAGAGGTTCACCAATCTGTGAACAACTGCATATAAAAATTATGGAACAATTTCAGAAAAATGTTCCTCAATGGAAACTTGCAAACACATTGAATATCCCACCATCTACAGCACACAGTACATAACATCATCAAAAGATTCAGAGATTCTGAAGAAATTAATGTGCACAAGGGACAAAGCCGGCAGTCAATATTGGATGCTCGTGATCTACGGGACTTCAGGTGACTCTTCTTTGAAAACAGGTAGGATTTGATTAAACAAATAAAATAATGGGGTCAGGAATACTTCCAGAAATCATTGTCTGTAAAAACAATTCACAGTGAAATTCATAAATGCAAATTAAAGCTCTATCAGTCAAAGAAGAAACCATATATCAACACAATCCAGAACATTGGCGTCTAATCTAGGACAGAGCTCTGTTAAAATGGAATGAGGCAAAATTGAAAACTGAATTGTGATCAAAATTTTAACTCTATATGGAAACCACAGATGCCATGTCCTGAGGACTAAAGGTGATAGGGGCCATTCAGCTGGTTATCAGTGCGTAGTTCATAGAACTGTATCTCTGATGGCTTGATGTTGCATTAATACCTATGGCATGGGCAGCTTACACATCTTGAAAGGCACTACCAATGCAGAGCATTGTTTATAGGTTTTAGAACAACATATGTTCCCATCCAGACAACATCTATTTCAGGGAAAACCTTGAATATTTCAGCAAAGCATTGTTAAACCACTTACTGCATCCATCACTAAAGTATGGCTTCAGAGAACAAGAGTTCAGGTGTCTACAGTCCATATCTTTCACGATTAGAAAACACCAAGGTTACTTACCGGTAGACGGTTTTCCCAGAGTCCAAGACAGCACACTTGAGAGACGGAGCTGCCCAACAAGGACAAGAAACCTAATGAAATAAAAGGGCGGCACCTCTCCCCTTGCATCAGTTAGGTTACAGAGCTTGAGAGGACCTCAAAAAAAATTATATACATAACCAACACCACATTGACATATCACCCAATCTATAGTGCACACCCATATGGTGAGAAAAAAGGGGGGGGGATATACGGATGCTGTCATGGGATCTGGAAAAAACATCTACCGCTAAGTAACCTTGGTGTTTTCCTTTCACCCATTACAGCACACGGGAGAGATTTTTGGAGAACCGCTTGCAGCACCCTTCTACCAAAGGTTAAGTCAGCAGAGGAGAATAGATCCAGTCTTTAGTGCCTAAAGAAAGTAGAGGGTGAGGACCAGGTAGCGGCCTTACTAATTTGATCTATTTATACCTCTGCTTTCTCTGCCCAGGAGGTTGCCATTGCTCTGGTGGAGTGAGCCTTGATGCCCTCCGGAACAGGAGCATCACTAGCAGAGTAGGATAGCCTAATGGCCTCCCTGATCCACCTTGCAATGGTACTTTTGGATACCCCATATAACTTCCTACTACACTGAAAGGCTACAAACAGGGACTGGGCTTTCCTGCACTGACTGGTCATAGACATATATTCTAACAATGTTCTTCTAGCATCTAAACTATGGAATCTTTCCTCCCCTGGATTCATACGGTTATTACAAAAGGGGGGCAGGATAAATTCTTGACTCCTATGAAACTTTAAGGCTACCTTAGGAAGGTAGGCCAGGTCAGGTCTTAAATCTGTATAAGGAGGGTGTGTGGACAGGGCCTGTATATTGCTCACCCTGCGGGCTGATGTCAGTGCTACCAATATAGTAACATAGTAACATAGTTTTTAAGGTTGAAGGAAGACTAAGTCCATCTAGTTCAACCCATAGCCTAACATGTTGATCCAGAGGAAGGCAAAAAAAAAACCATGTGGTAAGCACTAAGCTCCACATTGGGGAAGAAAATTCCTTCCCGACTCCATACGACAATCAGACTAGTTCCCTGGATCAACGCCCTATCAAGGAATCTAGTATACAGTGCCTACAAGTAGTATTCAACCCCCTGCAGATTTAGCTGGTTTGATAAGATGCAAATAAGTTAGAGCCTTCAAACTGCGAACGAGAGTAGGTTTTATGAACAGAAGCATAAATCTTACAAACCAAAAAGTTATGTTGCTCAGTTGAATTTTATTAAATTTTAAACATAAAAGTGTGGGTCAATTATTATACAACCCCTATGTTTAATATTTTGTGGAATAACCCTTGTTTGCAATTACAGCTAATAATCGTCTTTTATAAGAACTGATCAGGCCGGCACAGGTCTGTGGAGTTATCTTGGCCCACTCCTCCATGCAGATCTTCTCCAAGTTATCTAGGTTCTTTGGGTGTCTCATGTGGACTTTATTCTTGAGCTCCTTCCACAAGTTTTCAATTGGGTTAAGGTCAGGAGACTGACTAGGCCATTCCAACACCTTGACTTTTTCCCTATTGAACCAGGCCTTGGTTTTCTTGGCTGTGTGCTTTGGGTCGTTGTCTTGTTGGAAGATGAAATTACGACCCATCTTAAGATCCTTGATGAAGGAGCGGAGGTTCTTGGCCAAAATCTCCAGGTAGGCCGTGCTATCCATCTTCCCATGGATGCGGACCAGATGGCCAGGCCCCTTGGCAGAGAAACAGCCCCACAGCATGATACTGCCACCACCATGCTTGACTGTAGGGATGGTATTCTTGGGGTCGTATGCAGTGCCATCCAGTCTCCAAACGTCACGTGTGTGGTTGGCACCAAAGATCTCGATCTTGGTCTCATCAGACCATAGAACCTTGAACCAGTCTGTCTCAGAGTCCTCCAAGTGATCATGAGCAAACTGTAGACGAGCCTTGACATGACGCTTTGAAAGTAAAGGTACCTTACGGGCTCGTCTGGAACGGAGACCATTGCGGTGGAGTATGTTACTTATGGTATTGACTGAAACCAATGTCCCCACTGCCATGAGATCTTCCCGGAGCTCCTTCCTTGTTGTCCTTGGGTTAGCCTTGACTCTTCGGACAAGCCTGGCCTCGGCACGGGAGGACACTTTCAAAGGCTGTCCTGGCCGTGGAAGGCTAACAGTAGTTCCATAAGCCTTCCACTTACGGATGATGCTCCCAACAGTGGAGACAGGTAGGCCCAACTCCTTGGAAAGGGTTTTGCACCCCTTGCCAGCCTTGTGACCCTCCACGATCTTGTCTCTGATGGCCTTGGAATGCTCCTTTGTCTTTCCCATGTTGACCTTGTCTGAGTGCTGTTCACAAGTTTGGGGAGGGTCTTAAATAGTCAGAAAAGGCTGGCAAAAGAGATCTTTAATCCACACATGTGAAGCTCATTATTCTTGGTGCCTGAACTACTTCTTAATACTTTAGGGGGACCAAACAGAATTCTTGTGGTTTGAGGGGTTGAATAATAAATGACACTCTGAATTAACTTTTTACGTTTTAACAAAAAAAAAATTTGCTGCAGTGCATTTCCCACTTCCAGACTGATCTACAGTACAAATGTCACAATGCCAAGTTAATTCCGCATTTGTCAATCAGCTAAATCTGCAGGGGGTTGAATACTACTTGTAGGCACTGTATATAACCTGTAATGTTATACTTTTCAAGAAAGGCATTCATGCCCTTCTTAAATTTTAACAGTGAATCACTCATTACAACATCATGCGGCAGAGAGTTCCATAGTCTCACTGCTCTTACAGTAAAGAATCCCCGTCTGTGATTATGTTTAAACTTTCTTTCCTCCAGACGTAGAAGATGCCCCCTTGTCCCCGTCTCAGGCCTCAGAGTAAAAAGATCAGTAGAAAGGTCTTTGTACTGTCCCTTCATATACTTGTACACAGTAATAAGATCACCCCTAAGCCTTCCTTTTTCCACAATAAATAACCCCAAGTGTAATAACCTGTCTTGGTATTGCAGACCCCCCAGTCCTCTAATCACCTTGGTAGCTCTTCTCTGCACCCGCTCTAGTTCAGCTATGTCTTTCTTATACACGGGAGACCAGAACTGTACACAGTATTCTAAGTATGGTCAAACTAATGACTTGTATAGAGGTAAAATTATGTTCTCCTCATGAGCATCTATGCCTCTTTTAATGCATCCCATTATTTTATTTGCCTTTGCAGCAGCTGCCTGACACTGGCCACTAAACGTGAGCTTGTCGTCCACCAATACACCCAGGTCTTTTTCAGTTACAGTTTTGCCCAGTATTTACAATTAAGCATATAATTATACACTTTATTTCCTCTGCCCAAGTGCATTACCTTACATTTATCCCCATTAAAGCTCATTTGCCATTTATCAGCCCAAGATTCTAGTTTACATAGATCCTCCTGTAATATAAAATTGTCCTCCTCTGTATTGATTACCCTGCAGAGTTTAGTGTCATCTGCAAATATTGAAATATTACTCTGTATGCCCCCTACAAGGTCATTAATAAATATGTTAAAAAGAAGGGGGCCCAATACTGACCCCTGTGGTACCCCACTGTTAACTGAGACCCAGTCTGAGTGTTTTCCATTAATAACCACCCTTTGTTTCCTATCACTGAGCCAATTCTTAACCCACATACATATATTTTCCCCTATCCCCATTGTTCTCATTTTATGTATCAACCTTTTGTGTGGAACCGTATCAAAAGCTTTTGAAAAGTCCATATACACAACATCCACTGCATTTCCTTGGTCCAGTCCAGAACTTGCCTCTTCATAAAAACTGATCAGATTAGTTTGACAGGAACGGTCCCTCGTAAACCCGTGTTGATAATGGGTCATGAGGTTATTCTTCTTCAGATACTCTATTATAGCATCTCTTAGGAAACCCTCCAGGATTTTACCCACAGTAGAGGTTAAGCTTACCGGCCTATAATTTCCAAGTTCAGTTTTTGTCCCCTTTTTGAATATTGGCACCACATTTGCTATACGCCAGTCCTGTGGTACAGACCCTGTTATAATGGAATCTTTAAAGAATAAAAATAATGGTCTATCTATGACGTTACTTAATTCCTGCAGTACTCGCGGGTGTATCCCATCCGGGCCCGGGGATTTGTCAACTTTAGTGATTTTTAAACGCCGCCGTACTTCCTGCTGGGTTAAGCAAGTGATATTTAATGGGGAATTTTTGTTATCACTAATCATCTTTTCTGTCATGCGATTTTCTTGTGTAAATATCGTTGAAAAAAAATCATTTAGCATACTGGCTTTTCCCTCATCCTCATCCACCATTTCACCCAGACTATTTTTAAGGGGGCCAACACTATCAGTTTTTAGTTTTTTATTATTTATGTAGTTAAAGAATATTTTGAGGTTATTTTTACTTTCTCTTGCAATGATTTTCTCTGCCTCAATCTTTGCTGCCTTGATTTGTTTTTTACGTAAGTTATTTCATTTTCTATATTTATTTACTGCCTTGCTTTAGTTCTCTAAATGCTTTCTTTTTGTCACTTATTGCGCCCCTTACAGCTCTATTTAGCCATAGTGGTTTCCTCCTATTTCTAGCATGTTTATTCCCAAAGGGTATATATTGTGCACAGGTCCTATTCAGGATGCTAATAAATGTCTTCCATTTGCTTTGTGTAGCTTTATGTCTCAGGATATCGTCCCAGTTTATTGCACTAAGATCATCTCTCAACCTTTGGAAATTAGCCTTCCTGAAGTTTAGTGTCCTTGTAACCCCTCTACTACACATCTTATTAAAGGTTACATGAAAACGTATTATTTTGTGATCACTATTAGCCAAGTGACCCCAACTCGTATATTTGATATGCGGTCTGGCCTATTGGTTAATATTAGTTCTAGCAGTGCCCCCCTTCTTGTTGGGTCCTGAACCAGTTGTGAAAGGTAATTGCCTCTCATAGTTGTCAAAAACCTATTACCTTTGCTTGAACTACATGTTTCTGTCCCCCAATGTATTTCAGGGTAGTTGAAGTCTCCCATAATAATGACTTCTCCTTGAGTCGCTGCTTCATCTATTTGCTTTACGAGGATATTCTCCGCCACTTCCATTATTTTTGGAGACTTATAACAAACCCCTATCAGTAATTTATTATTTTTTCCCCCTCTCCTTATCTCCACCCACAGGGACTCTACATTTTCATTAGATTCACATATATCCTCCCGCAAGACAGGTTTTAAGGATGATTTTACATATAAACACCCCCCCCTCGCTTGTTTGTATGGTCATTTCTGAACAGACTATAGCCCTGTAAATTAACTGCCCAGTCATGGCTCTCGTCCAGCCATGTCTCAGATATCCCTACCATGTCATAATTATTTTCCAACAAAATTAATTCTAATTTCTCCATTTTGTTGGTGAGGCTTCTGGCATTAGTGTACATGCATTTTATGAATCTCTCTGTACCTCTATTCCTTCTTACTTTATTGACTGTTCTAACCCCACCCCCAATTTCTTTATTTGTGCCCAGGTCACTCTCTGCACTATCTTCCCCACCTATAAAATGAATACCCTCCCCCCCAATCCCTAGTTTAAACACTCCTCCAACCTTCTAGCCATTTTCTCCCCCAGCACAGCTGCACCCTCCCCATTAAGGTGCAGCCGGTCCCTAGCGTAGAGTCTGTAGCCAATTGAGAAGTCGGCTCTGTTCTCCAGGAACCCAAATCCCTCCTTCCTACACCAGTTCTTGAGCCACTTATTTATCTCCCTAATCTCCCATTGCCTCTCTGGCATGGCACCTGGTACCGGTAGTATTTCAGAGAATACCACCTTGGAGGTGCTTGCTTTCAGCTTGCAGCCTAATTCCCTGAAATCACCTATAAGGACCTTCCACCTACCTTTAACTTTGTCATTTGTGCCAATGTGCACCATGATCACTGGGTCCTCACCAGCCCCTCCTAGTAATCTGTCAACCCGATCAGCGATGTGCCGGACTCGAGCGCCAGGTAGGCAGCACACTGTTCGACGATCCCTGTATTTGTGACAGATTGCCCTATCTGTTTCCCTAATAATTGAGTCCCCCACTACCAGCACCTGCCTGGCCTGCCCTACTGTCCTATTTCCCTCTTTACTGGAGCTGACACTCCTCCGGCTTTCAGGGGACATGCCTTGCTGCAGCAGTGCTACCCCTGTACCGTCACTCCCCTCATCTGCCAACTTTGCAAACTTATTGGGGTGTGCCAGATCAGGACTAGCCTCCCTGGCACTCTTCCCTCTACCCCCCCTTCTGTCACCCAACTATCGGCCTCACTGTCCTGCAGCTCCCGACTACCACCCTCCCCCACATCTACCCCAGTGAGCTGCTGCTCAGTGAGCAGCAGACTCCTTTCCATGTTGTCAATGGATCTCAGTGTTGCCAGCTGCTCATTTAGATCCAGTATCTGGGCTTCCAAACGCACATATGATAGTTTTAAGGGTAAGTAAATTAGCTGACAACTCCTGTAGAGGTTCAAATGGGTCCTTTGCTAATGCCTCTAGAACCAGGTTTAGATCCCATGGGGTAACCATTGGGATTGGGACTGGCCTGGACTTATCACAGGATTTTATGAATCGAGAAACTCACCAATTGGCGGCGAGATTACAATTGTACAACGCACCTAAAGCTGACACCTGAACCTTGAGAGTACTAGTCGCTAATCCTAGCTAAAACCCTTACTGGAGGAACTTTAGGATGTGACCCACTGAAGCCTCTCTCCCTAGAGGCTTACCTGGAAATTCCAGAAATTTTCTCCACAATCTGCCATAAATCTTTGCTCTTATCGGCTTCCTACTTTTTAACAAGGTGGAGACTAATCCTGGTGAGAAACCTTTCCGGCTCAGCATTTCCCTTTCAAATTCCATGCTGCTAGATGGAAGCCCTTCACTTGAGTGTGAAATACTGGACCCTGAGTAAGAAGGTCCGGGATCTCCGACAGGATCCATGGATCTGACACTGGCATTGCCCTTAATAGGGAAAACCATGGCCTTTTTGTCCAGAACAGAGCAATCAGAATCACGATTGCTGGAATCATTGCTATCGGAGGGAAGGCATAAGCAATCCTGAGGTTCCAAGGGATTTTCCCTTGGGTTTAGAGAACAGAACTTTTTACTTTTCTGTTCTGTTTGTCGGCAAACAAGTCTATTTCTGGCAACTCCCATGCGAGAACTATCTGCTGAAAGACCTGGGAGTTTAAATCCATTCTCCCTGTTTCAGCCTGATGTGGTTCAGGAAGTCTGCCTTGGTATTCTCTACCCCCTTTATATGCAGAGCTGTTAGGACAAAAGGTGTTGTTCTGCCAACTGGAAGAGTTTGCTTGCTGCCATCATTAGGGAGTGGGACCTTATTCCCACTGGTGGTTAATATACACCACCATAGTCCGGTTGTCCGACATGACACGGACGTGGCGACAAAAAAAGGAAGGGAATAAAGCCTTTTAGAGCTCTTTCCACAATCCGTAGTTCTTTCAGGTTTGACGACTGATTTCTCTCGAGGACTGACAAAGCCCCTTGAATTGTATGATTCCTCAGGTGCACCCTCCAACCCGAGTTGCTCACATTGGTTGTGAGTATGTAATTTACCGGCCTTACTTATTGGACCCCTGATGTTAAGTTTGCCCTGTCTATCCAGCACGAGAGGAAGTTTCTGACATCTAAAGAAAGTTCCACCTTCCCTTCTAAATGTCCTTTTAGCAATCTCTGTGCAGACAGAATTTCCCACTGAAGCTTTCTTGTGTGAAGTTGGGCATATCTCACGGCTGGGATGCAAGATATGAGGGATCCTAACAGGGACATTGCCTTTCTTAGGGTCACACTTGGAAGATTTATTGCAGTCCTCGGGTAAAAGTCCTCGGGTAAAAGACAAGCCTGGAGTTTGGAATTTAGAACCAGGCCTAGGAAAGAATGTATCCTCACTGGTTTCAGCCTTAACTTTAAAGTATTCACCTTCCAGCCCAAATCTTCTAGGACGACTCTCAGATCTCTCAGCTGTGATGCGCAGTGGTCTTCTGATCTTCCCGCTATGATGAAATTGTCTAAGGGTTGATAATGGTGCTCTGGATGCGAAGGTAGGCTGTCATTTCTGATATTATCTTGGTGAAGATCTTCGGAGCAACTGACAACCCGAATGGAAGGGCTCTGAATTGATAATGTTTGATTTCCCCCTATATGTACAGGGCTACTCTCAGGTACCTTTGATGGTCCAGATGAATCGGTATGTGGTAATAAGCATCCTTTAAATCAATGACCACCATGAAACAGTTGTGACAGAGCAGTTTTATGGCCGTGTTCATCGATTTCATCTTGAAGGTGCGATTTTTTATCCACCGGTTGAGGTTCTTCAGATTGGTGATGGTTCTGAATGAACCATCCCTTTTTTTTATCAAAAAGAGGGGGGAATAAAATCCCCTTCCCTTTTCTTCCTCCGGAATCTCGCACAGAACCTGCTTTTTATCAGGCCCAAGATGTCTGTCTCTAAGGCCAGCTGTTCTTCTGATGAGTTCCTGTGGGGTGTCATTATTAAGGTTTGAAGCGGCAGAAGGAAAAATTCTATTTTCAGACCTTCCCTTACTATATCCAGAACCCAGCGACTGGGGGAGATGTCCTCCCAGGCCTCCATAAAGAGGGAAAGCCTTCCCCTACTGCTAGCCTGGAGTCATTGGGAGGATTTTTTGGAAGTTCAAGAGGGACCACCGAACATAAATTTGGCCTCTTTTCTACCTTTAAATTTCCAATTCCTTCTTTGATAGGATGCCCACTATAAAATTTCTTCCTCCGAAAAAAAGTTTTTTTCGTGTCAATTGAGAATCTGGGAAAGCCCTTCTTCTCATCACTGGCATTTCCCAAGATGTCGTCCAATTTTTTCCCAAACAAAAATTGGCCATCACATGGTATAGCGCATAGTCTATTTTTTTACTGCAGATCTCCCAGACAGCCCTTGAGCCATAAGGCTCATCTTTCTGCATTTAATAACCCCGCAGACCTGGCCGCTAGCCTCACTGAATCTGCGGATGTGTCTGCCAGGAATGCTGTGGCTCCAAGTAACAGGGGCATGTTGGCTAAAATTTTATCCCTTGGGGCTTTGTCCTTGAGCTGTTCCTCCTTTTGTTGCAGCCAAATCATAAGGAAGCGTGAGGAAGAGGTTCAAGCAGTCGCCGGCTTCAGACCCTCTGCTGCTGCTTCCCAGGTGTGCTTTAGATATTCATCGGCTTTTTTATCTAGAGAATCTCTAAGCACTTCAGAGTAATAATAATAATAATAATTTTTATTTACATAGCTCCAATATATTCCGCAGCACTTTACAATTAAGTAGGGACATGTACACACAATATAAACAATACAATATATCACAGTTCAACAGTTACAGGAGGATTGAGGGCCCTGCTCGCAAGCTTACAATCTGTATGGAAATGGGGGGACACAATAGGTAGAATATGGTCATCAGCCAATATCCGTCTAAGTGCAGTTACCGTGTGTACCCAGAGTAGGGCTGACCACTTTGACGATTTAGATACAGCCCAATCAATCCTAGGGACCTTATCCCATGTTTCTGAGTCCTTTTCCTCAAAAGGATATCTGTTTTTTGAGGCTGAGGGCAGGGCTCCAGTTCCCTCCGATTTCCTCCACTCCTTGAGTGCCTGGATTTTACAAGGGCCTACAGCCCAGAACACCGTGTCTGCAAATTGAGATTCTGATTTGGCTATTATCCTAAGTCATATTGCTGCTTCCAATAGGTGGCGCTATAGAATTCAAGTCCTCTTTTTCTCTGAAGAGGCAATTTGCATATTGAATTTCCCAGAGGAGCATTTCACAGCGAATAAGCCTCCTTACCTTGGCATGCCAGAGCCGGTATGTCACTCTCCCCAAGGAGAATTGTTACCCCTTAGACCTCAGTCCAGAGGCAATTTGCATATTGCATTTTACTATTAACCGGAAAGGTTCACTTTTTTTCTCTCTTCCAACCCTCCGAACATCACATCTTCTAGGGACCTAGAAGTGTTTTCTTCCTTTAGGCCCTTTGTTGATCTTACGGCTTTTTCTAGCCTGTGTCCTCCGCTGGAAAACATGGTCTGCCCCCCTCATGTCACTGTCTGAGGAGCATGAGGACGAAGACTCAATATGGTATTCTCCCTCTGATAGTGGAGAATTGTCAGAATCAGTAGAAACTCCCCTAGATTTTTTCTTCTCTTTATTAATAGAGTTTAGAGAGCCTTCCACCTCAGCCCTGATAATGGATCTAAGGCTTCTGGCAAAATCTGTGGTCTCTTTACTGATTGTTTTGTGGATGCAGTCTGAACAAAGATTCTTCTGACACTTCACTGCTAGCCGGGTTTTACATAACGCACATGACAAGCCCCCTGGGCCGTGGGGTACTCGTTAGCCGGGCCGGTTGATGCTGGGGGGATGTCACGGTGGCAGTGACCTTGTCCGTGACCCAGGGCGGTCAATTAAAGGGGAAAAGTAAAAGGGGAATAAAGTTTTTATAGATAATGTTCGTGACGCCAACCGTGGTATGCGGCTATATGAAGCCGCAGCTGTGGTGCAGATCCTCTGGAGCTGATGGTGACGCAGCAGAGTTGGTTCAGCTCTCCACAGGCAGAGCTTAGCCCCAGGGCAGTAGATGGTGATTTTATGAGGCAGATGTTGCTGGTGTGGTGTAGTGCAGGTGATGGCGCAGATAATGACCAGTCCACAGTTTCCTCTTATCTTTACTTGCGGTAGTTAAGCAGACCGGGAAATGGGTACTAGCTAGTAGCAGAGGTCCAGACGGCCTGGGAGCAAGTTGGGGATTCACCTTGCCAGGTGAAGTTGTAGGCCTTCCCTCTGCGCTAATCCCTTTGGCCCTGCTGCTTGTAGCGATGCTGTGGCCCTCATCCCTGAGTAAAACGTCTGTTCCTCACCCGCATGGCAGGCAACTCGGGCCTTCCTTAAGCGTCGCTCCCACGTGACGGTGCTAGGCCCCTATGGTGCTGCTGTGTCTCTGGGCGTCTGATGGGGCCAGGAGACCTGCAGTCTCCTGCCCTCTAGTTTCTGCTGCTGGGCCTTCAGTGCCCCACAACTTCAGACACCGGTTTCCGGTTCTTCTACGCTTCTCTCCTCTGGGGCAAGCTTGTACACAGCTCCCCTCCCCAGGTCCTTCCTCGTCGCTGTCTTGTCTTCAGCTCCTCTCAACTGACAACTAACTCTTTCTAACCCCGCCTCCAGATTCCAGTGTAAAGGGGAGGAGCTCCCCTTTCTGGTCTGGAGCCAGAAAAGTGTTCTATGCTGGTAAACCTGATTAGGGGACCCCTTTTTGCTTCCAGGAATGGCATCACCCCTTGTGAGGGAGGCAATGCCACTGTGGCAACCAGACCCCTGGGGTGCCACACACACTCTCCTATCCTCTTCTTAGCGCTAGCTTTTTTAGGCCTCTCCTAGTAATTTAAACAAAGAAACAAGAGACCTATTAAAATGGTGACATTCACGAAGATCACTCACCATCCGCTTTAACTTTAAGGGTACCAGATTCTGAGGCTGTTCTGGGACACATATGGCATCCTCTCTGGAAGCCTAAGAGTCTTGCGACATTCTACTCCTCTAGCTGGGATGGCTGCAGCTCCTGCCACTTGAACGGATGCCCCCTTTACTGTGTCCATGCTGCTGATGGTGAGCTGGTGGTGTTTGCTGCTGCTGTTTCTCATCCTTCATGATAGTCAGGGAGGAGAGCTTGAGCATAAGTGCTATTCTTGTGGACTGTTCCCCTTTTAAGAGGGATCAACAGTGCTATTTTCCCTTAGTTCCGCCTCCTCCGGTCCCAGGTAATTGCCCCCCCAACCAGAATACGCTGTATCGTCGCGCATCCCAGCATTTTCACCTAGGGCGCCACCATTTTCTTCTGGCGTGCCCCCTCTAACATCACTTGGGCACGCCTACTCCCAGCGCGCCTTGCGCTCGTGACATCAGCAGAGCTCGCCAACACCAGGCAAACACCCTGGCCACTCCAACCTGCTGTGCAGACATCGTAAAGGGCAGAAGTGGGGAGGGCAGTGCAGCTACAGGAGACATGCTACGCATCTCCATCTCTGCCGCCCACGCCCACTCGTTCATCAGAGCCTCCATGGCATTTCCAGGATCCCGAAGGCCGGCGCCACAGGCATATAGCCTTCTCTTCCAGACTGGGAAGGGCTGTGTAAGGAATTTCTCTTCTGTCTTTACCGTGGATTTCAGCACAAGGTTTCCATCAAGGACAGGAAACCAACCGATGCGAGGGCAGAGGTGCCGCCCTTTTATTTCAGTAGGTTTCTTGTCCTTGATGGGCGGATCCCTCTCTCTGGTGTGCTGTCATGGATGAAGGGAAAACATTTGGTGCATTATGAAATAAAAAATCTGGCAAAGCAACAAACCAAGACTATTGAGGAGTTAGAATCCTTCATCAGACAATAACGGGACAACATTTTTCTCCCAAATCTCCAGCAATTGGTCTTGTAATTTCCCAGACGTTTATAGACTGATGTAAAAAGAAAAGGGGATATTACACAATGGTAAAGTAGAAAGCTCCCGGCACTCACGTGTATACGATCAATTCATTTATTCCACATGTAGGAGAATTACAACAAAATGTTTTAGCCCCTTGCGGGCTTTTGTCAATTGATCTTTCTACTTTGCTTGCAATCTATCTCTCCACATGCACCACCAACCACTAACAAGGACTACGGAGTGTCGACTATTTCTTTATATCTATATTACACAATGGTAGACATGATCATGTCCCTACTTTTGTATGATGTGCTGCTGGATCAATTTGTACATCAGTTAATTTTTAAAAAGAAATGTAAAAACATCTAACTTGCTAGTTCTGATATGTGTTCTATGCTCTGTTATTATTATTATTTATTTATATGGCGCCATTGATTCCATGGTGCTGTACATATGAAGGGGTTACATACCAAATACAGATATCACTTACAGTAAACAAGCTAACAATGATAGACTGGTACAGAAGGAAGAGGACCCTGCCCTTGTGGGCTTACATTCTACAGGAATGGGGAAGGAGACAGTAGGTTTGGGGGATTGCAGTAGCTCTGGTGATGTTGAGGTAGCAGCAAGCAAGGTCATGGCAGGCTGCAAGCTTGTTTGAAGAGATGGGTTTTCAGGTTCCGGCTGAAGGATCCAAATGTGGTGGATAATTCATGTTGAGGCACAGAAGTCCAGAGGATGGGGGATATTCGGGAAAAATCTTGTAGGCGATTGGGTGAGGAACGAATAAGTGTGGAGGAGAGAAGGAGGTCTTGGGAGGACTGGAGATTACGTAAAGGAATGTATCGGGAGATTAGTTCAGAGATGTACGGAGGAGAAATGGATGGCTTTTTTGGTCAATGTTAGTAGTTTGAACTGGATACATTGGGCAATTGGGAGCCAGTGAAGGGATTTGCAAAGGGGAGTAGCAGAGGAGTAGCGAGGTGAGAGATGAACCAGTCGCACAGCAGAGTTAAGGATGGACTTGAGGGATGCGAGAGTGTTAGCAGGTAGGCCACAAAGGGGGATGTTGCAGTCAAGGCGGGAGATGATGAGGGCACGCACAAGCAGTTTAGTAGATTGAGGGTTGAGGAAAGGAAGGATTCTAAAAATATTTTTGAGCTAGAGGCGACAGGAGGTGGCGAGATTTTGGATGGGGGTTTGAAGGACAGGGCAGAGTCAACGGTCACTCCGAGGCAGCGGATTGCTGGTACAGGGGAAAGTGTGATGTCATTTATTGTGATAAAAAGATCAGGTGGGGAAGATATGCGAGATGGAGGAAAGATGATGAGTTCAGTTTTGTCCACATTGAGCTTGAGGAAGCGGGATGAGAAGGAGGAGGATATGGCTGATAGACATGCTGGGATTCTGGACAGCAGAGAGGTGACGTCTGCGCCTGAGAAGTAGATCTGGGTGACATCAGCATACAGATGGTGCTGGAAGCCATGGGAATTTTTGAGCTGTCCCAGGCCAAGGGTACAGATTGAGAAGAGTAGAGATCCTAGGACAGAGCCTTGAGGGACTCCAACAGAGAGGGGGCGGGGTGAGGAGGTAGTGTGGGAGTGGGAGACGCTAAATGTGCGGTTAGAAAGGTATGAGAAGATCCAAGAAAGGGCAAGGTTTTTGATGCCAAAGGAAGAAAGGATCTGTAGTGGAAGGCAGTGGTCAACTGTGTCAAAAGTAGAGGACAGGTCAAGAAGAAGGAGTACAGAGAATTGTCTGATAGCTTTGGCTGTAAGTAAGTCATTGGTGATTTTGGTAAGGGCAGTTATGTTATGAATGAAATATAAGAGATTTCCAAATCATTGCATTTTTGTTTAATTTACATAGCTTCCCACAGCTTATTTTATTTTACACAGCTTCCTATCTTTCTTTGTAATTGGGGATGTACAGTACAGACCAAAAGTTTGGACACACCTTGTCATTTAAAGATTTTTCTGTATTTTCATGACTTTGAAAATTGTACATTCACACTGAAGGCATCAAAACTATGAATTAACACAAGTGGAATTATATACTTAACAAAAAAGTGTGAAACAACTGAAAATATGTCTTGTATTCTAGGTTCTTCAAAGTAGCCACCTTTTGCTTTGATGACTGCTTTGCACACTCTTGGCATTCTCTTGATGAGCTTCAAGAGGTAGTCACCGGAAATGGGTTTTACTTCACAGGTGTGCCCTGTCAGGTTTAATAAGTGGGATTTCTTGCCTTATAAATGGGGTTGGGACCATCAGTTGTGTTGGGCAGAAGTCAGGTGGATACACAGCTGATAGTCCTACTGAATAGACTGTTAGAATTTGTATTATGGCACGAAAAAAGCAGCTAAGTAAAGAAAAATGAGTGGCCATCATTACTTTAAGAAATGAAGGTCAGTCAGTCCGAAAAATTGGGCAAACTTTGAATGTGTCCCCAAGTGCAGTTGCAAAAACCATCAAGCGCTACAAAGAAACTGGCTCACATGAGGACCGCCCCAGGAAAGGAAGACCAAGAGTCACCTCTGCTTCTGAGGATAAGTTTATCCGAGTCACCAGCCTCAGAAATCGCAGATTAACAGCAGCTCAGATTAGAGACCAGGTCAATGCCACACAGAGTTCTAGCAGCAGACACATCTCTTCAACAACTGTTAAGAGGAGACTCTGTGCAGCAGGCCTTCAGGGTAAAATAGCTGCTAGGAAACCAATGCTAAGGACAGGCAACTAGTAGAAGAGACCTGTTTGGGCTAAAGAACACAAGGAATGGACATTAGACCAGTGGAAATCTGTGCTTTGGTCTGATGAGTCCAAATTTGAGATCTTTGGTTCCAACCACCGTGTGTTTGTGTGACGCAGAAAAGGTGAACGGATGGACTCTACATGCCTGATTCCCACCGTGAAGCATGGAGGAGGAGGTGTGATGGTGTGGGGGTGCTTTTCCTGGTAACACTGTTGGGGATTTATTCAAAATTGAAGGCATACTGAACCAGCATGTCTACCACAGCATCTTGCAGCGGCATGCTATTTAATCCGGTTTGCGTTTAGTTGGACCATCATTTATTTTTCAACAGGACAATGACCCCAAACACACCTCCAGGCTGTGTAAGGGCTATTTGACCAAGGAGGAGAGTGATGGGGTGCTAAGCCAGATGACCTGGCCTCCACAGTCTCCAGACCTGAACCCAATCGAGATAGTTTGGGGTGAGCTGGACCACAGAGTGAAGGCAAAAGGGCCAACAAGTGCTAAGCATCTCTGGGAACTTCTTCAAGATTGTTGGAAGACCATTTCCGGTGAGTACCTCTTGAAGCTCATCAAGAGAATGCCAAGAGTTTGCAAAGCAGTCATCAAAGCAGAAGGTGGCTACTTTGAAGAACCTAGAATATAAGACATATTTTCAGTTGTTTCACACTTTTTTGTTAAGTATATAATTCCACGTGTTAATTCATAGTTTTGATGCCTTCAGTGTGAATGTACAATTTTCAAAGTCATGAAAATACAGAAAAATCTTTAAAGGACAAGGTGTGTCCAAACTTTTGGTCTGTACTGTATATAAATGTGTATCTATGAGTAGTGAATAAAATATGGATAATAAATATTAGTCATAAGGTCCCATCAAAGAACGTTACACCTTGTCATATCTAGTAGGCTCACAAATATTGGTCAATTTGTGAGGTAAGTACCTGCATTTTATAAGTTTATTCTATATAGCTATAATGCAATCAAAATGTCTTATATTAATTATTTGCAAGTGTTTTTCCCAGAAAATTATGGCAATTAGACATATTTTTTGATACACATGTTTATTTTGTTTGAGTGTATTGGAACAGCACAAAAAAAGAGACATAAAAAAAGGCTAGACTGCATTTTGCCAAAAAAGTATGAGAGTAAGCCAAAATCCTTCTGGGAAAGCATCTTGTGGACAGGTGAGACCAAGAGAGAGCTTTTTGATAAAGCACATCATTCTACTGTTTGCCAAAAATGGAATGAGGTCTACAAATAAAAGAACACAGTACCTACAGTCAAATATGGTTGAGGTTCAAAGACGTTTTGAGATTGTTTTTCTGCCTCTGGCATTAGGTGTCTTTTCTGTGTGCAAGACTAGTGTTGAGCCACCCCCGTAGTGTTCGAGTTCGGCTAGGTTCGTCGAACACCCTTGTGCTCGCCGAACTGTTCGTCGAACTGTTCGTCGAACACCTTCGAACACCGTTAAAACCAATGGCAGGCAAACAAAAACACATAGAAACACACAGAAAACACCTTCAAAGGTGTCCAAAAGCTGACAAACTGCTCAGAAGACATAACTAACACATGGAAAAGTGACAAGTACATATAGTCATGCGAAAAGAAAAGAGGTGGAGGAGTAAAAGGAGGGGGAGACACAGATAAAGGCATGTCATGCCCTTCTAAAATCCAAAAAGAGAGAAGCCGACATGGCCAGTTCGTTCCTGCCCGTGCCACCTCCGTGTCGCCGGGTTTGTGCCAGAGCCGCGGTGGACCCTGATGGCCAGCCCCCCTCTCCCAATACTGGTGCCTGTCCGCTGGTGGGTCGAGCCCCCCCGCGGTGGGGGGGGTAACATCTGCAGAAGAAAGACCATCTTCCAGCCAAACTAACATATCGACTTCTTTTCGTGGACAATGTGATACGATCCCTTTCTTACGGACACGCCCATCGCTACAAATTCCAGATGAGGCACAAAAACAGCAGGTGCTTCAGCGGATATCAAGTGCTCCTTCAAGTGGGCTCTCCTCCACCTCAATTTCAACATCACAAATACTCCAGTCCTCAGAGGTGTCACCCCAATCGCACTTGCTTCCTCACAGCTCCCAAGTCTCCAGCTGCCCGTCTGAGTATGGGGTAACACAGATGGTTGAGTCTGCAGAGCTGTTTACTCATACTATAGCCTGGGAAACGGAGGTCTGCTCCAGAGCTTCTGTTAATCCAGATGAGGAAATGATCTGCACTGATGCCCAGAATCTTTATAAGTCGGATCCAGGACCAGATGAAGAAGGTTCTGAGCATAATGTAGACCCTCGTTCCCAAACTGTAACACCTGTTGGTGGAGACAATGATGAAGACGATGATGAGACTCAAATACCTGATTGGAGCGACAACTTGACTTTTCGGTCAGGGCAGAAAGAGGTTGGCTTTGAGGATGACGGGTGTGATAACACACAGGGTGATGATGATGAGATTGGAGATCCCACTTACTGTCAACCCACAGTCAGGCAGTCGATGAGGTTACCCGGGCCATTGCCTGGACTTGGGGATGTCGCGGTGGTCGGCTCCCTGGCCCGTACCCTGGGGTCACTCTTTAAAAGGGGGGATAATTGTTAATTTTATAAGAGTTCATGACGCCACCTGTGGTATCTGGTGAGAAGCACCAGCGCTGCAGCAGTCCACTGAGGCCCGTGATAAGGCAGCTCGATGGTATAGCTCCCCACAGGTGGAGCTAGGACTCAGGGCAGCGTATGCAGGGGGAATGCAGGACAGGCGAGACCCAGCTGGGTCAGAGCAAGAACGGAACGGACATGGTAGTCACTTCAGTACCTTTTACTGGAGGAAATTCAGGCACATCCCGGAGCACTGTAGGGTGAAGGGTGCATATCAGGATCCTCCCCAATGAGCGGGTGTAGGGCCTCCTGTTTCTTGCCTCTGTGTAGTAAGTTTCTGACCTGCCTGGAGCTAGGCAAAATTTTGTCTCTGTCCTGCGCTGGCTGACCTTGTGGTAGGGCCTTCTCTTGGAGTTCACGCTCCCAGTATGCGGGGCCTAAGCGTCTCCTGCCTCTGTTACATATCAGCATCTTAGCGATCCTGGGACTTGTAGTTCTCCAGGTATTCCGGTTATGCCTTACTGGGTCATAGAGATCCCTGTAAGCTCGGATCCGGTGTCCGGTAAATGCTTCGGGGTGAGCTGGTTAAGCTCCTCTGCCCCTTATGTACTAACTCGCCACTCGCCTTCGGCCTACTCGGGCCCTCACTAGGCTATACACACTAACGGCAGCTTGCCGCGCTTCACCGATCTTATGGCGCCGGCACACCTTAAGCTCTCTCTGGGCTCCCTGAATCTAGCTAGCAGGAGCCTTGTGCTCCACTGCTGAACTATTAACTGAGTTCTCTAGACTAGACTGATCTCCACTGCAGACTGACCTCTCTTAGGCTTCTCTACTGCAGGAACTCTTCAGAGGAACTGAACTGCCTAGCTCCACCTTCCCTATTTATATCTCTAACGGGCTCCCTCTGCTGGTCTGAGGTGGAAGGTGGAGATGTGTGAATGTTTATGGGGGCCTCTTGTGGAGGATTCCATCAATACACTCTTCTAGGATCTGTGATACCAAGCGCAGCGGGGCGTCACAGATGCTATTGACGACGAGGTTAGGTTGCGCCTTCCTGGACAGAGACGGAGTACTGGAAGCACGTCAACAACTGCATCCTCAAACACAACTCTGCCTCTGACCACAAGTCGTAGTGGCTCTTCTGGTCGCATGGGCTCTAAGCCTTGCATAGCCTGAGCATTTATTCGGATCGATAAGGATGACCCAACTCGTGTTATCTGTAATATTTGTCACCAAAAGCTAAGTAGAGGCAAAAAAATCCATAGTTTGAGTACTTCATGCATGTACCGTGACATGGATATAAAGCATAAGTTGCAGTGGGAAGCTCACTGTGCTACAATGCGGCCTAGCAGGCTGGGCCAACCACCGTCTGCCCCATCTTGTGCATCCACGGCCTCTTCATCCTCTGTGACTGGGGGGACAGCAGTCACACATGTTTCTGGATGCAGACCTGTCACCTCTTTACCTGCAACAGCCAGTGTGATTGGCAGGTCGTCAGTTCATTGGGAAGTGGAAACACCTGCTGGTGTTGAGCGCTCTCTGACATCGAGAGCACCACCTTTGGATCAAGGCAACCTAACATGTCCGCCTGCATCTTCCTCACAGACCGGAAGTTTGCCGGGGACACCCTACTCAACCCCGTCAAAGCACAACAGGCAGCCCTCGGTCCCTCAGATGTGGAAAAGTAAAAGACCATTTCCTCCTAGCCATGAGAAAGCTAAGAGGTTGAATTTCACCATCTGCAAGCTGTTGGCTACAGAAATGTTGCCTTTCCGCCGGGAGGACACAGTGGATTTTCGAGACCTTATGTCCGTCGCAGTGCCCCAGTACCAGATGCCCAGTCGGCACTACTTCTCAAAGAAAGGTGTGCCTGCACTCCACCAGCATGTCGCACACAACATCACCACTTCTTTGAGAAACTCTGTGTGTGACAGGGTGCATTTCACCACAGACACTTGGACGAGTAGGCATGGACAGGGGCGTTACATGTCGCTGACTGGGCACTGGGTAACCATGGTGACAGCAGGACAAGGGGCTGCTGTACAAGTATTACCATCCCCACGAGTTTTGCATCAATCCTCTTTATCTCGAAGTTCCTCCACTGCTTCTGCCTCCTCAAACTCCTCTCGGTCCTCCACCTGCACCCAAAGCCTGTCTGGAAATGCCACCTGCTTTCTAACTGCGCAGAAGGAATCCTGCACACCTCCTTACTATGCTGGCAGCAGGGCTCAACGGCATCAGTGTTTACTTTGAAATGTCTGGGAAATGTGAGTCACACAGCTGAGGACTTGTGGTCAGCTCTGGAGACCCAGTTTCATGAATGGTTGTCTCCACTGGACCTGCAACCAGGGAAGGCCGTGTGCGACAATGCTGCAAACCTGGGTGCGTCCCTTCGCCGGGGCAATGTCACACATGTGCCTTGTATGGCTCACGTATTGAACCTGGCTGTCCATAAATTTTTAGCCCACTATCCCAGTCTAGATGGCCTTCTGCAGAGGGCACGGTCGCTGTGTGCTCACTTCCGCCGTTCGCATCCCGCAGCTCAACGACTTACATCTCTACAGAAGTCGCTGGGCCTGCCAGTTCACCGGCTGAAATGCGATGTGCCGACACTGTGGAATTCAACTCTGCACATGTTGCAGCACCGACAAGCCCTGGTGCAATACGTTCTGACATATAGCCTGGGCCAACGAGATCCAGAGGTGGGGCAAATCATGCTGCAGGAGTGGTCTCAGATCAGGGACCTATGAAGTTGACGCGCCCCCTGGGCCGTGGGGTACCCTGCGCCGGTCCGGTAGACGCTGGGGGTGGTAGTCACTGTGGCAGTGACCCGCTTCGTGACCCAGGGCGGTCAATCCAACGGTAATTTGTATATATGGATTTTATAATGTCCGACTATGCCACCTGTGGAGTACGGCCAAAGGGGCCGCCGCTGCGGAACAGTCCTCTGAAGCTGGTGGTTTTGCAGCAATGGTATTATTACTCACCACAGGAAGAGTGTAGCTTCAGGGCAGTGTGGGTGGATGATGGTGGTTGTAGTGCAGGGAGTCAGTAATGAACACAGAGTCCGTGTGATGCAGTCCCAAGATCTTTACTCACAGTTGTTGCAGTCCAGATTACAGGTACCAGAGCAATCTCACCCGTCGTGCTGTGCGTACTCAGTGAGGGGCTCAGTCCACCCCCAGATAGCTCTGGAGTACTTAGCAGGAGCCCCTTCTGTGTGTCCTTTCTCTGGCCTTCTCCCTGCACCTCACACCCAGTGACACTTCTATCCGGTATCCTCGGGCCTTGGCGGGCGACTTGTGTTCCGTCCCCTGGGTCCTATGTGGCTACCTTCTTATTGAGACTGGTGTGGACTTTTGCCTGCAGTACATGAAATGCTGCAGCCTCCGGTTTCTAGTTGAGCCTTGCTGTTTCTCCTCTAGTTGAGGGACCACTTCCCCTTATCTGGCCTGATCCCTCTACCTCCTGGTAGCAGCGGGAGTACGGGTGGTCTTCTGCACGGCCCATAGCCCTAGGGTCCCTTCGGTTCCTGGAGCCTTCCTGCTCCCACTCCTCTCTTCTCTCCTTCAGTCCTGGGCCACCCAGGCAAGGCCCGCCTCCGGAGCAGAGCTCATGCCGAGCCTCTGCTCCTGTCACTTTTCCTCCTCTGACTGGCTTGCTCTTTCTAAGATGGCTTCCTATTTATACTCTCCCTGTCATGTGCTCCCCTAAGCTGCTCCCCTAAGCACCCACAACATAGGACCCTCCCACCAGCTAGGGACCTGGGACTGTGCTCTCCCTTAGGAGAAATCTCGCCCTACCCCCACTGCGGGTATGTGTTGGATGCAGGTGTTAGGGTACCGAGCCATACGCCTTCCTTACCTGAGGGTGAGATACCACACCTCTGGGTGAGATGCAGTAACTCTGTGGCGACTGAACCCTCAGGGGCGCCACACACCCTTCTGCACAGTTTTGAAATAGCGACTAAGATGTTTAGTGCTGACGACGATGCCATTATCAGCATGACTATTCCGGTGATTTACATGCTAGAGCACACATTAAACAGAATTCAGAGTCAGGTGGTGGGACAAGAGGAGGTGGAGGAAGTAGAGGAGGAGTCGTATGCGGAAGGGATAACATCTCCAAGGTCCAGACGGTTGGCAGCACCAAGGCAGCAGGCATGGGAGGGTGGGGGAGAGGGATTAACCAGGGCGCACGGTAGCAGCCAAACTGTTGAGGAAGGTGCTGGAGCCGAGGAAGAAGTGGAGGATGACCTGGCGATGGGCATGGAAGACTCATCAGATGAGGGAGACCTTGATCACATTTCTGTTGTGCGAAGTTGGGGGGAGAGGGCAGAGGAAGGAAGCATGATTCTTACCTCGCTACCAACACAACAAGGACTTGGTCCTCCTGGATGCGCAAGACACATGAGTGCCTTCTTTCTGCACTACCTGCAACATGACCCTCAGATTGCAGAATTCGAAGTAATCCCGACTACTGGGTTGCCACATTCTTAGATCCCCGGTACAAAAGTAAATTTGCCAAAATAATTCCTGCCATAAAAAGGGATTGACGCATGCAGGAGTATCTGCAGACGCTGTTGCAGAATCTTACATGTGCTTTTCCACAAAACACCAGTGGTGCACGAAGTGAATCTCACAGTTCTAACTTGCCAACCATGGGACTGTCGAGTCTTCATCACTCAAACCGTAACAGTAGCACAGTATCTGCTGGTAACAGCAATTTTGTGGAATCGTTTCACCACTTTTTTAGACCATCCTTTGCAATGCCACAGGAGACAAGAAGTCTGACACATAGTCAATGCCTAGAGAGGATGGTGCAGGAGTATCTCCAAGTGAACATCGAAGCCATGACTGTGTCACTGGACCCTTGCTCATTTTGGTATTCCAATCTGGAAAAATGGCCGGAGCTCGTCACTCACGCCTTGGAGATCTTGTCATGCCCTGCAGCCAGTGTTCTCTCTGAACGTGTGTTCAGCGCTGCTGATGGTGTGCTGACAGATGAGCGCACGCGGCTGTCCACTAAGAATGTAGACAGACTCACGTTCATAAAGATGAACAAATCATGGATTCGCAAGGACTTTTCTAACCCTGTGTTATCCTTGGGAGACTAAAAGCTTGAGGATTTGGTAATATCACCTCACCAACCGTTTTAAGCAACTGTGGGGCAATTGATGCCACTTAACCCTAGAACGCATGACCATAAAAATCTACACTTTCATATACCTGGGGCCTTTTAGGCCTGTGTGCAAATAACATGGAATAACTCAAACTCAAATGACAAACAACTATATACATGAAGAATACCTAGAGTTTCAAAATTCTAACTAAAGTAATCTTGCAGAAAATAGAAAACAATTAACAGGGCGGGACTGCGAGGCCCCAGGTATGCGTTCTAGGGTTAAGTGGTGTCTGTGCCACAATTTTGGGAAAAAATGGAGACTCTTTTTGGAGTCCTCTTGCTGTGTCTTACGTGACGTTGGCATCGTCAATTCCAGGTGGGTTGGGTCGCTCCCCCCCTTTTAACTGTAATAAACTACATACACTATGGCTTGGGGTAACACAGATGGTTGAGTCTGAAGAGCTGTTTACTCAGAGGTCTGCTCCAAATCTTCAGTGTCTGCTAGTCAGCGTAGAATTTGTAACTGCATCTAGCCTAGGCAGACTGTGGGGACCCCCAACCAAACCCAGACACTCAGCCCCCGGTCACAGCATTATTAACTCTTTATACTCATTCCATTAGAAAGGCATTTTATTTCTAAAATAATTCAGCTTGTTGCAGCATGCCCTGGGTCTCCACTCCGGCAACTTGGTCAACAAGTGTAACTCTCCAACATGTCCTTTCTATTTCCAGGCCACGGAGGATCCTGCGTACTCGTATGCAGGACTCTGACCCCCTCCAATCACTCTTAACGCTTGTTCCACTCCATCCTGGAGTCCTGACAGGAATATGTCCAGTCCAATATCCATTAAGTAAACACCGTCGGGCCGTATGAGGCCTGCTTTATCTCCTTCCAGTTGTCGGTGTCGTACCACTACACCGCCTCTGTCTCTTCTAAATTTTGCCATCCGAATATTTATTACCCGCCTTGTCCGTTCGATGGCCGTGATGTCTCGCGCACCTTGCCATACCACTATCGGCACAATCTCTGACCATACTATAGCTAGTTTTGTGAAAAATTCTCTGAAGCGCTCAGTGTCTAGTTTCATTATTGCCATTAGTTATGCGCTCTTGTGATGACCTAGGTTGTTTCCCCCGGCCTGTATAACTAAGATGACCGGACCTCTTGCCTCTCTCCCTACCTTGATTACCTCCATTAGTACCTGTGGCCATAGCAGGCCTCTAATAACTCTCCAGTTGAAATATGTGTTATGAAACTCTAATTTCCTCCCGCCTGGGCGGACTTTCGCCCTTTTTTCTGCCCAATATATATACGAGTGGCCTATCACCCACACTGTTGGCTTAGCGTCACCTGTAAAAGAAACAAACCACGTTAAGATAACAAGTCCGGTCTTATGTATCTTGCCAAACACGTGGATCGCCATCTCCCAATCCTCTGAACTTCCGTTTCTGACAGTCCTGCTCTTGCTGCTTCCGTGGCCGCGCCTATGCGGAATGAGTGTGTCCCGTAATCTTTGGGGTGGTTCCCTGCCGATGTTATGCATTTATTAAATATAGCTTGGAACTGGTATCTTGATAATGGCGTTCCATCAATGTGTGATAGGAAGAAATTACTTTGTGATCTGATGGTTAGATATGTTTTTACTATTGTTACCCGACTCAGTGTACCGTTTGTGGGTTGTAGAAGTACCCAAGTGCCTCTGCCTGCTGGAACCGTTTTCGATTTGTGTATGCGTAGACGTATTGCATTATTGGCTATGACTACGTCCTGGTGTAATAAGCCTCCACTGGTGGTAATTTTGGATTGAGGGACTAATTTGCTTATGCATAGCGCCCCTAAGAAGGCGATCACAAATGCAGTAGACAGTAGTGTTGCTTCAAATTGTGAGTGTCATGTTAATGGTGTTAGGGATATGATGTGAGAAATCAGTTTTAGTGACACGGGACGGGACGTCTACACTCCTGACTTGGCTGACCCCTTTTCCTCCCTTTTATGGAATGTCTGATGATGAATCTTTGTCACATCTCCCCAATTCAGTAGTTGGAAGTGAAATGCTACTCCGGTCAGACACCGCTGCGCTGACGCCCCTGATATGCCCCTCATCATTAGCTGGTGGAGAAATTCTATGGTGACTTGTGATCTGGCTTGTTCACATTGGTCAACCCGTCTGCCTGCTACTAGTCGTGTCCACTCTTCCCATGCCTTACCGTATGCTTGCCAAGTTGACGGGGCAACTGACGCTCTGATTAATGGCATCAACTATTCGCCACTAGATCCCATAGGGAAGGTGGGCAACTGTTGCCCGATGGGTGGGCGTTGTGGAAGAGCTCTGTGAAAATCTGCCAATTGAAATGTTATAAAGTGTTAGCAGCAGCTTTAGACCCCTCAGCATAGTGGCTAGCGTGGACCCATACATTGTGTTTTAGGCACAGGAATGCTAGCCTGTGTAGTAGGCCTAGCACTGGGAGAGACGTTGATGCCATCTTATTAATGCAGTGCGCTAGGCTGGTGTTTTTTGTTATGAAGCGTATATTTTTGTAAGCTAGGAGCACGCCTCATATTTCTATTGCTACCACTATTGGGAAGAAAAATTATTTTCAGGGCTAGATGCAGCTAAAAATTATTATTAATTTAAAAGCTGGTGGAGTTTTGGTATAGATGGCCTAATATAATGAGTCGAACACACTGCTAGAAGGCCAAATATTTTTTCAGAGCTAGATGCAGAAAAAAATTATATTAAGTTTGCAACCTGATGGAGGTCAGTATAGGTGGACTAATAGAACCAGTCCCACACACTGCTAGAAGGCCAAATATTTTTTCAGAGCTAGATGCAGATAAAAATTATTTTTTATTTGCAACCTGATGGAGGTCAGTATAGATGGACTAATAGAACAAGTCACACACACTGCTAGAAGGCCAAATATTTTTTCAGAGCTAGATGCAGATAAAAATTATTTTTAATTTGCAACCTGATGGAGGTCAGTATAGATGGACTAATAGAACAAGTCCCACACACTGCTAGAAGGCCAAATATTTTTTCAGAGCTAGATGCAGATACAAATTATTTTTAATTTGCAACCTGATGGAGGTCAGTATAGATGGACTAATAGAACAAGTCCCACACACTGCTAGAAGGTCAAATATTTTTTCAGAACTAGATGCAGATAAAAATTATTTTTAATTTGCAACCTGATGGAGGTCAGTATAGATGGACTAATAGAACAAGTCCCACACACTGCTAGAAGGCCAAATATTTTTTCAGAGCTAGATGAAGATAAAAATTATTTTTAATTTGCAACCTGATGGATGTCAGTATAGATGGACTAATAGAACAAGTCCCACACACTGCTAGAAGGCCAAATATTTTTTCAGAGCTAGATGCAGAAAAAAATTATATTCAATTTGCAACCTGATGGAGGTCAGTATAGATGGACTAATATAACAAGTCCCACACACAGCTAGAAGTCCAAATATTTTTTCAGAGCTAGTTGCTGAAAAACATTATATTCAGTTTGCAACCTGATGGAGGTCAGTATAGATGGACTAATAGAACAAGTCCCACACACTGCTAGAAGGCCAAATATTTTTTCAGAGCTAGATGCAGAAAAATATTATATTCAATTTGCAACCTGATGGAGGTCAGTATAGATAAACTAATAGAACAAGTCCCACACACAGCTAGAAGCCCAAATATTTTTTCAGAGTTAGATGCAGAAAAAAATTATATTCAGTTTGCAACCTGATGGAGGTCAGTATAGATGGACTAATATAACAAGTCCCACACACTGCTAGAAGGCCAAATATTTTTTCAGAGCTAGATGCAGGTAAAAATTATTTTTAATTTGCACCCTTATGGAGGTCAGTATAGATGGACTAATAGAACAAGTCCAACACGCAGCTAGAAGCCCAAATATTTTTTCAGAGTAAGATGCAGAAAAAAATTATATTGAGTTTGCAACCTGATGGAGGTCAGTATAGATGGACGAATAGAACAAGTCCCACACACTGCTGGAAGTCCAAATATTTTTTCAGAGCTAGATGCAGAAAAAAAATTTTTGAGTTTGCAACCTGATGGAGGTCAGTATAGATGGACTAATAGAACAAGTCCCACACACAGCTAGAAGTCCAAATATTTTTCAGAGGTAGATGCAGAAAAAATTATATTCAGTTTGCAACCTGATGGAGGTCAGTATAGATGGACTAATAGAACAAGTCCCACACACTGCTAGAAGGCCAAATATTTTTTCAGAGCTAGATGTAGACAAAAAATTATTTTGAATTTGCAACCTGATGGAGGTCAGTATAGATGGACTAATAGAACAAGTCCCACACACTGCTAGAAGGCCAAATATTTTTTCAGAGCTAGATGCAGATAAAAATTATTTTTAATTTGCAACCTGATGGAGGTCTGTATAGATTGACTAATAGAACAAGTCCCACACACTGCTAGAAGGCCAGATATTTTTTCAGAGCTAGATGCAGACAAAAAATTATTTTGAATTTGCAACCTGATGGAGGTCAGTATAGATGGACTTATAGAACAAGTCCCACACACTGCTAGAAGGCCAAATATTTTTTCAGAGCTAAATGCAGAAAAAAATAATATTCAATTTGCAACCTGATGGAGGTCAGTATAGATGGACTAATAGAACAAGTCCCACACACAGCTAGAAGCCCAAATATTTTTTCAGAACTAGATGCAGAAAAAAATTATATTCAATTTGCAACCTTATGGAGATCAGTATAGATGGACTAATAGAAAGATGCTATGCCCAAAAGGTTTTACTTCACTAGGTGCAGTAAAAAAATTGGTATTCTATACACAGGTGGTGTAGCTTGCAACACAGATAGGCTACTCCACTGACTAACACACTCTGCAATAGGCCAAAAAGGATTAGCTTTGCTAGATTTAGCCAAATGCTGTGAAAAAAACTTGCACAGCACTGGCACTGACTTGCCTGGCAAAAACTGATAGGAACTGATGTAACTTAGTCCTGAAAAGGACTGCAATTACAATTAATCTTTACTCCCACAACCTATCTATTTAAGAGCACAAACTTGCCTGATAAAAGTCATAGGAAATGCTGTAACCTAGTCCTTAAAAGGACTGCAATCACAACTATTCCCTACTCCCAAGCTATCTGTAGATTTGTGCGAAAATTGACATAGCGCACACAGCAACAGCGGTGCCGTCTAACATGCAGCTGCAGCAGTGAGAAAATGGTGGCGACGGGGAAAATGGCTGGGTCTTATAGGGCAAGGACATGTGACATACACTGTCAATGACACATGCCCTTGCTTGTGTGAAAAAAAAGCACTTCGCTCCGTGTGTGCGCTGCTGATAGGCTGACAGATTGCACCTCCCCACTGTAAATGCGGGAAAGAGAAAAAAAAAATGGAGATCTTCATTATTCCTGCAGAGATCCATCCCCTGCCCCTCCCCCCGCCCCGCTGTACACTCAAACTGCGTATTAACATTAATTTTCATCATTACTGAGAAAAATCCAGTTATGATTTTGGTGCACGAACAGTTATCGAACATAACCTCGAACAGCCAAATTTTTTTCAAATCGTTCGTGTTCGCCGAACGGCTCGAACACCGCCCAAAACAGCTCGAATTTGAGATTGGCGAACAGTTCGAATCGAACAACGCTCATCTCTATGCAAGACATCATGAAATCTGAAGATTAGCAAAAAATTTGGGAACGCAATATAGTGCCCAGTGTCAGAAAACTGGTTGTGCGTTCTAGGTCATGGGTCTTCCAGCAGGGCAATGACCCCAAACATACTTCAAGAAGCTCAATTTTTGTCTCATCTGACCACAGCACCTTCTCCCAATAACTCACAGAATCATCCAGGTGTTCATTGGCAAACTTCAGAGGGGCCTGCACATGTGCCTTCTTGAGCAGGGGGACCTTGCAGGCACTGCAGGATTTAAAACCTTTAAGACGTAATGTGTTACCAATGGTTTTCTTGGTGACTGTGGTCCCAACTGAATTGAGATTATTAACAAGTTTCCCCCGTGTAGTTTTAGGTTAATATCTCACCTTCCTCATGGTCAAGAATACCCCATGAGGTGAGATTTTGGATGGTGCCCCAGATCGATGTCGATTCACAGTCATTTTGTATTTCTTCCATTTTTCTTACTATTGCACCAACAGTTGTCTCCTTCTCACCCAGCATCTTACTTATGGTTTTGTAGCCAATTCCAGCTTTGTGCAGGTCTATAATCTTGTCCCTGACATCCTTAGAAAGCTCTTTGGACATGCCCATGTTGTAGAAGTTAGAGTCTGACTGATTAATTGAGTCTGTGGACAGGAGTATTATATACAAGTGGCTATGTAAGACAGCTATCTCTAATGCAGGTAACTAGTTGATTAGGAGCGTCTAACTGGTCTGTAGGAGAAAAAAACTCATAATGGTTTGTAGGGGATCAAATACTTATTTCTCACTGCAAAATGCAAATAAATGTATCTAATTTATACAATGTGATAAAATTAACCTACCCTTAAAATTGTAGACTGTTCATGTCTTTGTCAGTGGGCAAACTTACAAAAACAGCAAGGGATGAAATAATTATTTACTGTATCTATCTATCTATCTATCTATCTAGCTATCTGTTCTCTATCTACCTACCTATCTCTGTCTATCTATCTTTCTTCATGCATATACTGTAGCGTGTCTGAGCAACTTACATTCTCACTAATGAGAATATTTTCCTGACATAAAACCATATATGAGCCATATATAAATATAGTCTATTTCTATTTAAATGCTATTAAAATTGTCAAGATTACTCTGACATTACCCTTATTTGTTTTTGACGCATGTCAAGTCTACCATACCAGAAAGAAACCTACAAATGACATGCATACTGAGAAATAGATTGGAAATAGAAAATAGCACTGCAGAAAGTTAACATTACTGGGTTTGTCAAAAGTATAGCTTATGTGATCTGTAACAGATCATGGGGTTTCTTCACAGTCTGTCACTTACCTCCCACTTATTGCATCTGTAAATGTCATCTCATGGGAAGTGGTGGTGAAATGTAAAATAAATTACAAATTGTATTATTAGCAAAAATAAATTATGAGAATATTATAAAAACAGAATAGAAACATGAGGCATAAAATCACGAGCTGCACTGTAACCAAGCAATATTGTTACAATACTTTTATTTAACAGCTTGGTGTAGTGTACAGTATAAACATATTTACAAAATATTTTGAGTCATTTTATAATCTAGTCAAAAATATATTAAAGGGGATTAAAACAGTATTTCTTTTGTCATTTGAAAAATAAAATTATGCTTTGCCCATCTCACAATGCAGGAAGCACACTTTCCATGACAAGAGTTGGTTTTAAGATTTTGGTTTAGTAGCAAAATTAGCACTGAGGGGTTTAATACTGCACTTCTTGCTTGCATTGTGTGAAGAATAAAAAAAATCTGTTAGTAAGGTGCTATTACTGCAGTATATCACAGATCAATTCATAGTCACTTTGAGTGACTTCACAGTTACAGCAATTCTCTATATCACATGAATCAGGCTACCTCTCCCACTTTTAATGTGATTCAGCACTGAAGAAGTATAACACAACTAGATTAGACATTTTCTATACCTTTGTGGAATACATTGACTTGTGAAAGTATTCCATCCCTTGACATTTTTCATGTTTTGCTACCTCATTTCCTGGAATTTCACAGTTTTTTTTAGGATTTGCATCAGTCCATGTAAAGTACATGCCTACAACTGTGAACATTTGGTTTTTATTTTTATTGTGAAGCAAACAAATAGGACAAAATAACTGAAAACTTCAGTGTACATAACTATTCACCCTTCTAAAGTCAGTACTTTGAAGAGAATCTTTTTGCTGCAATTACGGCTGCAAGTCACTTTGGATAAGACTTTATGAGCTCTCCACATCTTGTCACTGGGATTTTTGCCCATTCCTCAAGGCAAAACTGCTCCAGCTCCTTCAAGTTAGATGGTTTCCACTGGTGAACAGCAATCTTCAAGTCTGACCACAGATTCTGAACTGGATTAAGGTCAGGGCTTTGACTAGGCCACTCCAAAACATTTAAACATTTACCCTTAAACTACTTGGTGTTGCTTTAGCAGTATGCTTTGGATCATTGTCTTGTTTGAAGGTGAACCTCCATCCCAGTCTCAAATCACTGGCCAACTGAAACAGGTTGTGCTCAAGAATATCACTGTATCCCTATATTTCACACCATCCATCTTCCCCTCAACTTGGACCACTTTTTCTGCCCCTGCTGCCGGAAAAAATCCCCACAGCAAGATGCTGCCATTACCATGTTTCACTGTGGGGATGGTGCTCTTGGGGTGATTACAGACAAATTGGATTACAAAAATATTTAAAAACAGGTTGTAATATAACAAAATAGGTAAAAAGTCAAGGAGGGTGAATACTTTCGCAAGCCACGGCAAGCTGTGTGCTCTGACATCATCTACCTATGCTGGAATAGCCTAAATGGTGTTGCTTTACTGTTCCCCATCTTTTATAATGGCTTTAATAGTCCACTTTGATTGGCTGGGCCAGACTATGTGATCTTTCAGCTGCAGGGCTTTAGGAGGAAGCCTGCATGGCCATGCTTAATGCCGTTCGCCCACTCACTGAGTCTTCAGCAGTATGTGAAATTACATCAGCATTTTCTGGGGAGTGAACCCATGAATCGAATCATATAGTGTTCGATTTTGCGGGGACCTATGAATTTCAGAAAATTCAACTCAAAGTCAATCTTCTAAGGATCAGTCCACTTATCTCTACACATTCTACACAGCAGTGACATTGTTTTTCTCTTTTTTTGGCTATATACTGCACATGTACTTATCCCCTTAATTATAAATTGTCACATCATAAAGAGCCATGTGTAACAAACTTGAATAAAAAGTTGAGGGCAGCTATTTGATGATGACTCGCTGCTGTAGAAGATAAGCAATTCTACATATTGGTGCAAGTTAAAGAGCTTTATTCAAACTCACCCATTCTTTAAAATAAACTACAGTTCTGTAGTTTATTTTGAAAAAGGTTTTGGTTTGAACCAGAAACACATAAATAAAGCTCTTTAACTTGCACCAATGTGTAGAACTACTCATCTTCTACAGCAGCGCAGTCACCATCAAATGCCTACCCTCCACTTCTATCCATTTGTACACAGAAGAGGACCTTCCGCCTGCTGGCATGACTGCAGAGGCTGTCTTTATTACAGGCTTACAGGTATATTGGAGTTGATACATGTACAGCTCCACCAGCTGAGCAATATCTCCCCACCCACCCCCATTTTATTTTACTGCATCACCTTATAGGCACTCTTTTCTGTTTTTCTCTTGATGTATAATAAACTTTTAAGAGTACTTTAAATACACAAATATATTATTTAATAACTATATTTATAACCAATTACATTGAAACGTAATGTTGCCTTATAGAAAAGGTGTATAATACATTGTATACCACATAAAAGATGACTACACATAGATTAATGATTACTATTAACAGTTATTTATTATCCATATTGAGCAATATGCATAGAGTATTCTACAATATTATCATTCTGATGGTGCAATGCTGGACATCTAATATGTGAAGTAAAGGTTTTGTATATATTTTTTAATTCATTTTTAAACATCCAAAAATAATGTTACACATTTATTGTACGAAGAAGCATTTTCAAATCTTAGGATTTTGATCCTACAGTATAAAATGCGAAAACATGACATGCAGTTGACATTTCCATAAAATAATTTTCCCTACCCCATGTTAAATTTGTACATTATCCAAAAAGTATTATCTATTAATCCTTAATAATTGTAAGTGCATACCACTTCACTATACATATCATAACACAGCCTTAGAACATGCTGTTGTCCCAGGAAACTAAGAGATATATATGAACGTAGATAAAAATTGACTTTTTATTGAAACTAATCTAAAAAATTGCTAAAACACTATAACATATAACATACGTATATCTACATGTAAGTGGTGACAAAGTTACAGTATTAGAAGAAATGGCTAGTTGCCTAATCATAGATCAATTGTACAACATTCAAGTGAATGAACATATCAAAAGAAAGAAAGGGCTTTTACTGCATGTGTCTCTCCATCCTGACGCTGTTTCGCCTCGCTTCTTCCTAGGGCGTCTAATTAAATAGCCATTGCACTTTATTATATGTATATGTCCTGATTCTACCTTAATAATCCATTTATCTATTGGCTCTAAATTACGTCCTGACATACAGTGCCTACAAGTAGTATTCAACCCCCTGCAGATTTAGCTGGTTTGATAAGATGCAAATAAGTTAGAGCCTTCAAACTGCAAACGAGAGTAGGTTTTATGAACAGAAGCATAAATCTTACAAACCAAAAAGTTATGTTGCTCAGTTGAATTTTATTAAATTTTAAACATAAAAGTGTGGGTCAATTATTATACAACCCCTATGTTTAATATTTTGTGGAATAACCCTTGTTTGCAATTACAGCTAATAATCGTCTTTTATAAGACCTGATCAGGCCGGCACAGGTCTGTGGAGTTATCTTGGCCCACTCCTCCATGCAGATCTTCTCCAAGTTATCTAGGTTCTTTGGGTGTCTCATGTGGACTTTATTCTTGAGCTCCTTCCACAAGTTTTCAATTGGGTTAAGGTCAGGAGACTGACTAGGCCACTCCAACACCTTGACTTTTTCCCTCTTGAACCAGGCCTTGGTTTTCTTGGCTGTGTGCTTTGGGTCGTTGTTTTGTTGGAAGATGAAATTACGACCCATCTTAAGATCCTTGATGGAGGAGCGGAGGTTCTTGGCCAAAATCTCCAGGTAGGCCGTGCTATCCATCTTCCCATGGATGCGGACCAGATGGCCAGGCCCCTTGGCTGAGAAACAGCCCCACAGCATGATGCTGCCACCACCATGCTTGACTGTAGGGATGGTATTCTTGGGGTCGTATGCAGTGCCATCCAGTCTCCAAACATCACGTGTGTGGTTGGCACCAAAGATCTCGATCTTGGTCTCATCAGACCATAGAACCTTGAACCAGTCTGTCTCAGAGTCCTCCAAGTGATCATGAGCAAACTGTAGACGAGCCTTGACATGACGCTTTGAAAGTAAAGGTACCATACAGGCTCGTCTGGAATGGAGACCATTGCGGTGGAGTACGTTACTTATGGTATTGACTGAAACCAATGTTCCGACTGCCATGAGATCTTCCCGGAGCTCCTTCCTTGTTGTCCTTGGGTTAGCCTTGACTCTTCGGACAAGCCTGGCCTCGGCACGGGAGGACACTTTCAAAGGCTGTCCAGGCCGTGGAAGGTTAACAGTAGTTCCATAAGCCTTCCACTTACGGATGATGCTCCCAACAGTGGAGACAGGTAGGCCCAACTCCTTGGAAAGGGTTTTGTACCCCTTGCCAGCCTTGTGACCCTCCACGATCTTGTCTCTGATGGCCTTGGAATGCTCCTTTGTCTTTCCCATGTTGACCATGTCTGAGTGCTGTTCACAAGTTTGGGGAAGGTCTTAAATTGTCAGAAAAGGCTGGCAAAAGAGATCTTTAATCCACACATGTGAAGCTCATTATTCTTGGTGCCTGAACTACTTCTTAATACTTTAGGGGGACCAAACAGAATTATTGTGGTTTGAGGGGTTGAATAATAAATGACACTCTGAATTAACTTTTTACGTTTTAAAAAACAAAACAAAAAAAAAAACAAAAACAAAATTTGCTGCAGTGCATTTCCCACTTCCAGGCTGATCTACAGTACAAATGTCACAATGCCAAGTTAATTCCGCATGTGTCAACCAGCTAAATCTGCAGGGGGTTGAATACTACTTGTAGGCACTGTATGAACCCCTTTTATGTTGAGATTCCCTTTGTACTAACAGTGTTTTATAATTTTTTTTGATTTTTTCAATTAAAAGTACATTATCTACTTTCACATATATCCCTTTGTTTCCTGGGACAACAGCATGTCCTACAGCTGTGTTATGATATTATCCAAAAAGTAAAAATGTAAACAATAAAGACTTCTGTTGCCAATGACAATATTTCGAGACCCTCCTAGTTTAAGATATGTACAAATATGGAAAACTATACATTAACATTGGTGGTGTTGGAGATTTGCATTTGTTTAACTCCTTAAAGACCTGATGTATATTTTATTCACAGGTTGCTCAGGGCTATATGGAGTGGGCTATGAAGCTGAGCCAGTGTCATTCCCAGCAGATGCCAGCAGTGTTACATTGCCTGTTGCGGCAGCGGTGGGAGCTTTCTATAAAGTACTTACTGTATATGCCACTGTCAAACACTGACAGTGGCTTTAAATGACCTGACTGCTGGTGAGCGCTCACACTGGTGTCCATTGGCTGCCCATGTGACATGATCATGGGGAGCTGATTTGTTAACCTGTTAGCTCAGACAGAAGCTGGGCTTCATAGGAAAACTATACACGTACTGTGTTATTGCCATATATACAGAAGTATAAGCAATCAAATGAATGCAGATTCAAATCACTTAGGGAGACTAAAAAAATGAATTAAAAACTTAAAAACTGTTTTAAAAAGTCGAAAAATAATTAAAAATGTATACAAATTTAAATGAACCCTCTTTTCTCTATATAAAATGTTTGTTTTTTTATATAATCAAAAAAACACCCCAGTACTTGTAAATTTAAAATGATAAAAAAACATATATTAAAATACAAAAATACAAAATGTTGTATGTATACCTAAATGGTATCAGTACGCAAAAATGTAAAGGTTTCAGTAAATGACGACACAAGAAAAACATTTTTTACAAGGCTCTAAAGATTTTTAACGCAAAAAATATAAACAAAATGCCTTAGAGGTTTGAAATGACCATAATTACCATTGTGGAAATGCATTTTTTACACATTTCACCACACATTTTTGAATACATTGTTGTCAAATGAATGGTGAAACTGATACCACAAAACTGTAAATCCTCCCACAACAGCTAAGCACTCATATGGCGACGTTGATAAAAAAGTTATGGTGCAAAACAAATCAAGCTAAACAAAAAAATCCCTGGTCCTCAAAGGGCTATTTTCTTTTCCAATATCCTATCCCAATATGTAGAAAATGTAATAATAATAGTAATATTAGCAAATACCTCCAATTAGAAATGTAGTATAGATTTTCTGATTCGCTATGTCTCTTTCCTCATGTGCAGGCATTGCAGGACCTTAAGTATCCATGGTTACCTAAGGTCCTGCTATGCCTGCACATGAGGAAAGAGGAATCAGAAAAACTATACTACATTTCTAATTGGAGGAATTTGCTAATATTATTTTTATTACACCTATTACATATTGGGATAGGATCTTGGCGATGGGAATATCCCTTTAAAGGGCTAAAGGCATCATTCTAATAAGTTATCCAATGCCTCCTCAATACCATTTGTTTATTTTTCTCTGCTGTAGAGACCAATAATATATTATTCAACATTTAAACTGCAGATTTTGGCAGAACCCTGGCGTAGCTAATCTCGATCTTAACATGATTGAATATGTTTTGGAACAATATGGATACAGCAAAGTAGAAAATGCACCCAATGTATAATACTCAAAGGTATTTAAAATAATATCCCTGCAGATTCATTTGCAATACTAAAAGCAAACGCACAGGAAAAGTCTGGAAGCTATAATAAAGGAAACAATTGAAAACATTTTGTTTATGTTAAATTTATACTTTCTGATTTATCCTAACTCTGCAAAATATATGGATTGTTAATAATAATCATTTCTGCAGACATTGGTTAAAGAAAAAAGATTATTGACTTTTGTACAGTACTGTAGTTAAAGAACTGAGGCTTTTGTTACATTAATCTTGATTTGCGTACCCAAGGGCATTAGCAGAACATTCCTCAGACCATTATTAACCTCATTGATGGCATGCCAAGCAGAGACGTAGCTTGCAGTTTAACACAGGAAGGGCCCCTAACCTGGTAGCCATGTATACAACTACAATGGTACACCCTAATCGTGCGTATAGGGCAGCATTTCTCAAAACTCCAGCTTTCACAACCCCCAAAGAGACCAGGTTTTCAGGATTTCATTAATATTGCACAGGTGAGAGAACCTGTGGTAATTTATGATGCCTTGATAATAATTCTATCCCTTTTGCAATACTAAGGAAATTCTGAAAACATGATCTCTTGTGGAGCTGTGAGGACTGGAGTTTAGGAGACACTGATATAGGGGAACCTGAGCACACGACCATGCTGTTACTGAAAAAATCACTATAATGTGGCGCCCAGCTGCGCTTGGTACCACAGATCCTAGAAGGATGCATTAATGGAATCCTCCACAAGAGGACCCCATAAACATTCACACATCTCCACCTTCCACCTCAGACCAGCATAGGGAGCCCGTTAGGGATATAAATAGGGAAGGTGGAGCTAGGCAGTTACTTCCTCTGGAGAGTTCAGCAAGTACAGATCTGAATACAGAGTCGAGCTCAGTTAGTCTGGAGTCCACAGAGAGTGAAAAGCTATGTGTGCAGAGAAGCACGAGGGTTGCTGTGTAGGCAAGCTAGGCCTCCAGCGCTCCTGAAGCCCAGTCTAGACTCAGGAGCTCAAGTAAGTGAGTCCAAGGTGTGCCGACGCCTGTAAGAGCGGTGAAGAGCGGCAAGCTGCCATTTGTGTGAGTAGCCTAGTGAGGGCCCGAGCGTGGCCGAAGGCGAGTGGAAAGTGAGTAGCAGTGGGGGCAGAGGAGCTTACCCAGCTCACCCCGAAACATATACCGGACACCGGTTCCGAGCTTACCGGGATCTCTACGACCCAGTAAGGCATAACCGGAATCCCTGGAGAACTACAGGTCCCAGGTTCACCAGAGAGCTGATACGTAACAGAGCCAGGAGACACATAGGCCCCGTAAACTGGGAGCGTGCACTCCAAGAGAAGGCCCTACCACAACGTCAGCTGGTGCAGGACAGAGATAAAGTTAGGCCTAGCTTCAGGCAGGTCAGAAACTTACTACACAGAGGCAAGAAACAGGAGGCCCTACACCCGCTCATTGGGGAGGATCCTGATATGCACTCTTCACCCTACAGTGCTCCGGGATGTGCCTGAACTACCACCAGTAAAAGGTACTGAAGTGACTACCGTGTCCATCCCCGTTTTTGCTCTGACCCGGCTGGGTCTCGTCTGTCCTGCATCCCCCTCTCCATACGCTGCCCTGAGGCCTAGCTCCACCTGTGGGGAGCTATACCATCGAGCTGCCTTATCACCGGCCTCAGTGGACTGCTGCAGCGCTGGTGATTCTCACAAGAAACCACAGGTGGCATCACAAACTTTTATAGAGTGAACAAATAATCCCCTTTTAAAAGCTGACCCCAGGGTACGGGCCCGGGAGCCGACCACCGCGACATCCTGGATATGTAAACTTTTGAGCACAACTGTGCAAACCCCTTCTGTGGTCATACCCGATCCACACTCCAGGATCCTCCTCGCCACCATTCACCTACCCCTTATTCATTTTATAATATATTTTATAATATTAAAAATAAAAATGAATTGATTTTAATATACTTTTAATTCTCCTTCTTGGTCATACCAACTAGCGCGAATATATTTTATATACAGGGTGGTCCAAAAGTAGGTGGACAGAAAATAATAACATTTATTTTGATTTATATATAAAATTATATTTACTAACACAAGCATAACATTGACAATTACAATTTATTCTGAACAATAATAAAAAAGCCCTTAAATTTTATCAACGCAGGTGCTCAAACTGTTTTCTATTACAATTTACACAGCTTTGAAGTCTGCCTCTTACGCTTCGACAAACTTTTTTGCACAAGTTTCTTTGGGTATTCATTTCTTGAAATGCATCTCTTGTGTATTTTTTCAAATCACTGACACTTTTTGGTTGTCGACTATAAACTTTGTCCTTGAGTACTCCCTAAAAGAAAAAAATTCATTGGGGTCAAGTCTGGTGAACGTGCCGGCCAATCAAGTGAGCTTCTTCGGCCAATCCATTTATTAGGAAATGTTTCATCAAGATACTCGCGGACTACTCTTGAATAATGTGGAGGGGCCCCATCTTGTTGGAAATAAAGGTCATTTGAATTAGGCTGTTGCTGTAACTGGGGAACAACTTGATTCATTAGAATTTCGAGATACTTATCCCCTGTGACTGTTCCATCAAAAAATACTGGTCCTAAAGCACCAAAACTTGAAATACCACCCCAAACATTGACACCAGGCTCATTTAGTTGTTGCTCTAATGTTAAATGCATGTTCTCATTATACCAGTAAATACAATTATGTCTGTTAATATGGCCGGATAATTTGAAAGAAGCTTATCACTCCACATAATGTTATCTAAATTTACTTGATTTTGTTTGATAAATCTCCCGCTTCATCACCTTATTACACTTTCTATCCACCTACTTTTGGACCACCCTGTATAGTTTACTTTTCCAGATACTTTGTGGTAATTGTCTATATTCCCAGCAGGTCTAACTGACCACCCTACCAGCGCCTCTACATCTCCATTACATTTCCTCTTTCAATCTAAATGTTTAGGAGTGTATAAAAAATATACATTTAGTATTTCCAGCTCATACAGTCCTGAAGAAGCAAATTAATAGTTGATTTTTCATTCACAGTGAATGTTGTAAAATGAAATCTAACAAGTCAAGGTGAAATTGCATTTTTGTTTGCCATTTACCTACCATTTTTTACCCCATTTGGATTTTTTTTCTGTTTTTCAGTACAATATATGGTAAAGTACATGGGTTCATTTAAAAATACAATTCCTCCTGAATTAAATCCTGTGCCAAGGGAGAATGAACTTGAGCTCTTCCAATATTTAGAAATTTTACATCTAGTAGCAATTGAAACTTAAATCTATAGATAATAAACATTGCATATGGGTAAGATATATTATTTATCCAAATAATTGAGAAAGATATCTCAAATCTCAAGTCATTTTCTACAAAAGAGACATCTTCTTTTATTCCCATTAAAGGGGTAATCCCACCTCCAAGATCCTATCCCAATATGTAATGGATATAATAGTAATAACCTTCGTAAATACCTCCAATTAGAAATGTAGTATGGTTCTTCTTATTCACTATGTTGCTTACTATGTGCAGGGATAGCAGTAGCTTAGGTATCCGTGGTTACGACCACTCATATAGTGACAGTTTGGTAGCTACTTAGTTAGTTGCTAGTGGTCGTAACCTAAGCTACCGCAATGCGCTGCACATGGTAAGCAACCTAGCAAATCAGGGGAACTATACAACATTTCTAATTGCAGAAATTTGCTAATATTATTATTACACTTAAAACATATTTGGATTAGATCTTGGAGATGGGAATACCCCTTTAAATATGTTTCATATCTAAACTATCACTAGCAATGAAACAAGGCCTAAGTCGTAGTTTAGCCTGTTTAATGGCCAATGTGAACAAGCTTCTATTTTGCATGCATGCCAACTTCTACTCCAGTTCATTTCTTTCAGTTTAGTAATGAGCCAATCTTTTGAAATTTGAATTTGCCATTTTCAATGTCCTTCAGTGCTACAGTAGTACACCATAATCAGATTTAGGTCTTTTTATTCCTATCTGTAATAATGAGCTGTGCTCTTTAACCTCCTATCCCTAGGCTGTAAAATGATAAAATGACCACTGCTTTCATTGCCCTCATCTTGCTTTTTTCCCTGTGATAATCTGCCCTGATTGGCTGTGTTAGACCAATTGATATGATAGCTGCAAAGCATTAAGAGGAAACCCGTGCAGCCATGCCTAATGTAATGAGCTCGCTCTCTTGCTGATCATCAGCAATGTGTGAAATGTCGCCAAACTATTATTTTGTTTGATCCACGCAAATCGAATCGCAAGTTATTAGACTTTGCCGGGATTTGTGAGTTTCAGGACATCCGACTCAAAGTTGATTTGTAGAAGATCAATCCACTCATCTCTAGTTATCACCATTACAGCACCAACAGTTAGACATAAAAATTGCGGTGTATGATATGGTTTATAGACAAGATTGCTTGGTAAGTTATAGGCAATCCAAGATCATATTCCCATTGTTGTTGGGAAGGTCATATTAGGTTACAATAACATGAAAGCTTGATGATTGGCTTTTAGTTTTTATAAAGATGGGTTTTGCAACAATTTGGAGTTGTAATACACATGATTTGACTATCTGATTTTAACCACTTCGCGCCAGAGCCTGTTTTTGCCTTCGTGACCAGGCCAATTTTTTCAATTCTGACCACTGCCAGTTTATGAAGTAATTACCCTGGAACGCTTCAACGTATTCCCCTGATTCTGAGATTGTTTTTTCGTGACATATTGTACTTCATGATAGTGGTAAAATTTCTTCGATATCACTTGCGTTTATTTGTGAAAAAATCGGAAATTTGGCAAAAATTTTGAAAATTTTGCAATTTTCAAACTTTGAATTTTCATGCCCTTAAATCAGAGAGATATGTCACACAAAATAGTTAATAAATAACATTTCCCACATGTCTACTTTACATCAGCACAATTTTGGAACCCAAATTTTTTTTTGTTAGGGACCTATAAGGGTTAAAAGTTGACCAGCGATTTCTCATTTTTCCAACAAAATTTACAAAAACATTTTTTAGGGACCACATCATATTTGAAGTCACTTTGAGGGGTCTTTATGTCAGAAAATACCCAAAAGTGACACCATTCTAAAAACTGCACCCCTCAAGGTGCTCAAAACCACATTCAAGAACTTTATTAACCCTTCAGGTGCTTCACAGGAATTTTTGGAATGTGAAAGAAAAAAATTAACATTTAACTTTTTTCACAAAAATGTTACTTTAGACCCAATTTTTTTATATTCACAGGGGTAACATGAAAAAATGGACCCCAAATTTTTTTGTGCAATTTCTCTTGAGCGTGCTGATACCCCATATGTGAGGGATAACCACTGTTTGGGCGCACGGCAGGGTTCGGAAGGGAAGGAGCGCCATTAGACTTTTTGAATGTAAAATTTGTCTGAATAATTAGCGGACGCCATGTTGCGTTTGGAGAGCTCCTGATGTGCCTAAACAGTGGAAACCCCCCACAAGTGACACCATTTTGGAAACTAGACCCCTTAGGGAACTTATCTAGATGTGTGGTGAGCACCTTGAACCCCAAGGTGCTTCACAGAAGTTTATAATATTGAGCTGTAAAAATAAAATTTTCACATTTTTCCCACAAAACCGTTTTTCACCCCTTAATTTTGCATTATCATAAGGGTAATAGGATAAATTGCACCATGAAATTTGTTATGCAATTTCTCCTGAACACGCTGATACCCCATATGTGGAGGCAAATTACTGTTTGGGCACATGGCAGGGTTTGAAAGGGAAGGAGCACCATTTGACTTTTTGAATGTAAAATTTGTTTGAATAATTAGCGGACGCCATGTCACATTTGAGGAGCCCCTAATGTGCCTAAACAGTGGAAACCCCCCACAAGTGCCACCATTTTGGAAACTAGACCCCTTAGGGAACTTATCTAGATGTGTGGTGAGCACCTTGCACCCCCAGCTGCTTCACAGAAGTTTATAATATTGAGCCGTAAAAATAAAATTTTCACATTTTTCCCTCAAAAAATGTTTTTCATTCCCTAATTTTGTATTATCATAAGGGTAACAGGATAAATTGCACCATGAAATTTGTTGTACAATTTCTCCTGAGTACGCCGATACCCCATATGTGGGGGAAAACCACTGCTTTGGTGTACGGCAGGGTTCGGAAGAGAAAGAAGCGCTATGTTGGCTGGGATAGGCAGCAGACACCATGTCACATTTGAAGAGTCGCTGACATGCCAAAACAGCAGAAACCCCCACAAGTGACCCCATTTTGTAAACTACACCTCTCAAGGAATTCATCTAGGGAAGTAGTGAGCATTTTTTAATTTTTTAATTTATACCATTGGGCAGTGAAAAAAGCATAATTATATTTTTACCACAAAAAAATGTTTTACCCTCAGATTTTACATTTTCACACAGGGCAATGGGTAAAAATGGTGCCGAAATGTGTCACACAATTTCTTCTAAAAGTGTCAATACCCCATATGTGGCTGTATCGTACCACTTAGCCATACGGTGAGATTTGAGGGGGAAGGAGCGCTATTTGACAATTGGAGAACAAATTATTGTAGAATAGGCATTTGGATTTGGGAGCACAAAATTTTCTGAATTTCTTTTGGGGGGCAAGGACCATTTTGCTTTTCCAGAGCCTTTCTGCTACCAGTAACTTGGAAGACCCTTATATTTTTAACAGATGATGGACCTGAGTGGGGACTAGCTTTTTTTGAGGACTGAGTTGAAGCTTTTATTGGGAACATTTTACGTAACATTTATCCGGCGCTCTAGGCTGAGCACTTACATCGGGGTTTCCATCTAATTTTCCAAGTGATGTAATTCAGATGAAACCCCTGCAGGATCCATTCACTATAATGAGGCAGCAGAGTTACTCTGGACTCCATCTGGCCTCTGTTTAGTGGTGTCCTTTTTTTCAGAAGTGCACAAAACTGTGGCCAACCGCACTTTTATGCACGCCTAAAACAAATGACACCGTGGGATCCCAGGCTAGACGGCATCCACAGTGGCCTATATCTGCCTCATTACAGGGAATCTTCCATCATGGGTTCTGGCTGAATCACGTATTTCAGAGATTTACATGGAAACTCTGGTGTAAGTGCTCAGCGCAGAGCACAGGATAAATGTGAGCAGAGCCTTACTGGGATCTTTGGGAGACATAATAAACAAATCAGTAGCAGGTGAATAATATTTGTTTTATTTATTTTTTATGCCGTTCCTAGTGTGATATAACTGATTAGATTACTTTATTCTTCGGGTCGGTGCGATTACAGAGATACCAGATTTATATCGGGTTTTTATGACTGACAGCTGTCACACACTAAAATACGCTTTTTTGCAAAATCTAGTTTTTGCATCACCATATTTTGAGAGCTATAATTTTTCCATATTTCGGCCGATAGAGTCATGTGACGGCTTTTTTTTTGCGGGACGAGTTGAAATTTTTATTGGAACCATTTTTGGGCACGTGACATTTTTTGATCGCTTTCTATTCCGTTTTTTGGGAGGTAAAGTTAACAAAAACAAACACTTCAGGAATTGTTTTTTGAGTTTTTTTTTATGCCGTTCTGCGTGTGGTAAAAGTGATCAGGCAGCGTTATTCTTCGGGTCAGTACGTTTACAGCGATACTACACTTACTGTATTTTTTTTATGTTTTGGCCCTTTTACACAATAAAACAATTTTATAGAAAAAAAAATATTTTTTTTGCATTGCTTTATTCTGAGCGCTATAACTTTTTTATTTTTTGGCTGATGGAGCTGTATGGCGGCTTTTTTTTGCGGAACAAGATGACGTTTTCAGTGGTACCATTTTTATTTCTATTTTGCTTTTTGATCGCATTTTTTTCCACTTTTTGTTTGGCGATATGATGAAAAAGCATATTTTTTTGCTCCGTTTTTTATTTATTTTTATTACGGTGTGCACAGAAGGAGTTAATTAGTGTGACAGTTTTATAGCTTGGGTTGTTTCGGACGCGGCGATACCAAATATGTGTACTTTTTTTGGTTTTGTAATAATTTAAGAATTTATTGGTTTAATATTTTATTTATTTATTTTTATTTATTTTGTGATTTTTTTTTTTAATAGTTTAAAAACTTTTTTTTTACTTTTTTTTACATTTTTACTTAGTCCCTGTATGGGACATTAATTTTTATTTTTCTGATCACTGATCTCATGTAATGTAATACACATATATTACATTATATGAGATCTTCACTGACTGTTTCAGTCAGAGTCTCCTGTCTGACTTCAGCTACATACAGGCTGAAGTCAGACAGGAAGGACACCATATATGGCAGAGCTGGAGGCGGTCATGTGACCTCTAGCTGCCATAGCAACCCCAGGTCCTCAAACGAAACGGAGGTCTTCGGAGGTAAGTAAGACGACCCCCTCTCTTCCTGCTGTCTCCTATATTCCGCGATCACTATAGATCACAGCATATAGAAGACAGCAAAGGGTTAACATCACTGGGACCTTATCTAATCAGGTCCCGATGATGTACCCTGTCAGAGCTAACGCTCTGCACCGGAATCGCAGTGCTTGCAGGACCCTGGGGGTCCTGAGCACTGCGAGACCACCCACCGCTTTTAAACGTCGGCACTACACAGAGCCCGGCAAGCGCCGACGTTTATCTACAGTGGGCGGTCGGGAACCAGTTAAAGTTCTATTTCTGATTTGCAGTTATCTAAAAAAATAGTGTAATGAAAGAAAAGTGACTTATTTTGATAAAATAAGTCTCCAGTGAAGAACATGGCAAATGATGTGCAAGATTTGTGAAATAATTTAGGGCTTCTGAATTCTACGTTAAATAGAGGAATATGTAAGTTAGAGAAAATGAGTAAAAGCTTTTTAGTAATCAATAAACACCAAAGTGCTAGGATGGTTTTCATTGCAGCTGAAATAAATGAGAATGGCGTCTGAAAAAGTTTGTAGTGTATAAAACTATTGATTTTCTTTTTTTTAAGGTGTCGGGAAGAATTTTATGCTTTTTTTTTTCTTCACACAGATCTATTTTCCATTATCTTTCATGAAATAAATATGTATACAATATTTTGTGGCTGTTAGGCATGCTCTCCTATGCATTTTAGTTCCCTTCAAAAACAAGACAAATGGGGCTCACCAAGGTACAAGAGAAACCTCCAGTAATCCCTACTTAATTAAATTATTAAAACGAGTGAAAATATAGGCCCGTAAAAGCAGGCAGAATTTTAACCCCTTAGAAACCATCCTACTAATATTATAAGCGCGAAAGTTTGTGAGTATGTATGTTTGTTGTAGTGCCGGCGTCCCTGCCCTCTGCTAGGCAGGGACGCTGTTCCCCTCACCGCTCTGCTCCGTGCCCGGCGTCCCTCTCCCGCTCTGCTGGCAGCGCGCACTCCTTCCCGGCCACTGTGCTTAGGGCGCGCGCGCGCGCCCTCCCTCCCTCTTAAAGGGGCCGCGCGCGCCGTCCTAAGGTGTCCCCGGCCAATGGCCGGAGGACTTTACCGTATTTAAGGCACCTCCTCCAAAATGGAGGTGCCCGAGCAATGTTGTTTGCACCTGTGTCTCACCTGTGCTTCAGCCCTCAGGTCCCATTGCCAGTTACCTGCCAGTTACCTGCCAGATTCCTGCCTGATTACTTGCTACCTGCCTGCTAGTCTGAGGTCCGACGGTCTGCCTTACTAATCCTGTCAGTCTGTCTAAGGACCAGCCTGCCCGCTCACCTGGGAGCGCACATCAGATACCTGCCAGCTTGTCTGAGGTCCGACGGTCTGCCTTACTAATCCTGTCAGTCTGTCTAAGGACCAGCCTGCCCGCTCACCTGGGAGCGCACATCAGCTACCTGCCTGCCTGCCTGAGGTCCGACGGTCTGCCTTCCAACTCCTGTCAGTCTGTCTATGGACCAGCTTGCCCGCTCACCTGGGAGCGCACATCTGCTATCTGCCTGCTAGCCTACCTGGAGGCTCCGCCGTCACGTGCTGTGACCACCTGCCTGTCCAGTGACTTCTGCCCGCTCACCTGGGAGCGCTCTTCTGCTACATGTCTGTTTGCCTACCCGGAGGCTCTGCCGTCACGTGCTGTGACCACCCGCCTGTCCAGAGACTTCTGCCCGCTCACCTAGGAGCGCTCATCTGTCGCCTGTCCGCTGGTCTTCCTGGAGGCACCGCCGTCACATGCTGTGACCACCCGTTCATCCAGAGACTCTCGCCTGCTCACCTGGGAGCTCACGTCTATCTTCAGCCGCCACAGGTCGTACCAATCCTATACCTAGAGACTGCCCCGGTCACTTGCCGTGACCTCCAGCCCGTTCACTCAGAGACTGTCCCGTTCACTCAGAGACTGTCCCGTTCACTCAGAGACTGTCCCGTTCACCTGCTGAGACTTCCAGCCCGTCTTCCCTGGTCGCCACCCGCTCCCTTACAAGGACCGCCTCCTTGTATAGTAGCTCTGAGGTTCCGCCTCCCAGACCCGTTACAGTTTGCTCGGGCCATGGAACCCGGTGGCACCCAAGCTCCCTCGCTCTCGGACCTGTGTCATGAACTGTCCCGTCAAAGGTCCCAACAGGAGTCCATCCTGGGTCACCTGCGGAATGTCAATACTCGCCTGGACACTCTGACTGCTCCACCAGCAACCTCCGCCAGTGCCATGTCTCGCAATCCGGCAGCTCCGCTGCCCACTAATACCATGGTATCCTACCCTGGACCCCTTTTTTTGCACCTCCTCGCTTCGGAGGCGACTCCGCCCAGGCTCGGGGCTTCATAAATCAGTGCACCCTGCACTTTGAACTTTTGTCCCACCAGTTTAACTCCGACCGAGCCAAAATTGCATTCATCATGTCCCATCTCACCGGGGAGGCCCTGGCCTGGCTAAATCCTCTATGGGAAAGAGGAGACCCCCTGGTGTCCAACTTGCCTGCTTTTCTCACGGCTTTCCGGAAAGTCTTCGACGAACCCGGACGGAAGACCTCATCCGCATCATCGTTGCTACGCCTCCGTCAGGAAAGTCTCACCGTGGGCCAATATGCCATACGGTTCCGTACCCTTGCCTCGGAGCTGGCCTGGGAAAACGACGCTCTGGTTTCCGTCTTCTGGGAGGGTCTGTCCGGCCGTATTAAAGATGAACTTGCCGGTCGGGACATTCCTACCACTCTCGATGACTTAATAACTCTTGCCACCCGGATTGACCTACGGTTCCAGGAGCGTGCCAGAGAGGTCACCCGTGAGAGGAGGTTACCACGTCTAGCTCCTACTTTTCAGAAACCCGTCACTCCTTCTGTCTCTAACCAGGTACACCCTCCTGAGCCTATGCAGGTCGACCAGACCAAGATGGTCAAGACCCGTCAGGACTTACGTCGTGCCGAGGGGACCTGCTTCTACTGTGGAAGTAAGGAGCACCGGATCAGTGCCTGCCCGGAGAGATCGGGAAACGCCTGTGTCTAGGTTCGCTCAGAGAGGTCCACCTAGACAAGAATAAATCCTCTCCATCCCTGCTGTTGTCAGTTTCAATCGTCTACGGGGAGAACCGTTATTTCGAACTAGCCCAACTGGACTCTGGAGCAGCCGGGAATCTTATTTCACAGTCCCTGGTAGAGAAATACCGCATCCCCACCAAACCTCTGGCTGTACCCTTGTCTGTTGCTGCCGTGGATGGGGGGCTCTTACCACGCCCCATCCAACTCATCACCGAATCCATTACTCTGCAGGTGGGAATGCTGCATTCTGAAAGTATCTCCTTCCATGTTCTGCCTGGACTTTCTCACGCCCTCTTGCTAGGCCTACCTTGGCTCCAGAAACATGCACCCGTTCTTGACTGGCAGACCGGAGAAGTCCTTCGCTGGGGACAGGGCTGCCATAAGACCTGTCTGGTTCCCGTTCATGCCGTCCGTCCTTCTCCTACCCCAGCTAATCTACCTGGACTTCCGATTCCTTATTGGTCTTATGCTGATGTCTTTAATAAAAAGGAGGCAGAGACACTACCCCCTCATAGACCATACGACTGTCCTATCGACCTGTTACCTGGTACTTCTCCTCCCCGTGGGCGTATTTATCCATTATCCGCTGCTGAGACCCGGTCGATGTCCGAATATATTGAGGAAAATCTGGCCAGGGGATTCATTCGGAAATCCACCTCCCCGGCGGGAGCAGGCTTCTTTTTCGTCAAAAAGAAGGACGGCTCTCTCCGTCCCTGTATAGACTATAGAGGCCTTAACCAGATCACGGTGAAGAATAAGTACCCCCTTCCGCTCATTCCGGAGTTATTTGATCGTCTGAGGGGGGCTAGAATCTTCACCAAACTGGACCTCCGTGGAGCGTACAACCTGGTTCGTATCCGTCAGGGGGATGAATGGAAGACGGCATTCAACACCCGGGACGGCCACTATGAATATCTGGTAATGCCCTTTGGTCTCTGTAACGCTCCTGCCGTCTTTCAAGAGTTGGTCAATGACATCTTCCGGGACCTTCTCTACTCCTGCGTAGTGGTGTACCTGGACGACATCTTGGTCTTCTCTCCGGATCTCCAGACTCACCGGAGGGACGTTCGTCAGGTCCTGCTCAGGCTCAGGCAGAACCATCTCTATGCTAAATATGAGAAGTGCCTCTTTGAGCAGACCTCGCTTCCGTTTCTGGGCTACATTATCTCTCAGACCGGCCTACAAATGGATCCTGAGAAACTGTCTGCCATCGAGAAATGGCCCCGACCAGAGGGGTTGAAGGCTATTCAACGGTTCCTGGGCTTCGCCAACTATTACCGCCTCTTCATCCCGCACTTCTCTTCCCGGACTGCCTCAATTTCCGCACTCACCCGTAAGGGTACTAATCCCAAAGAGTGGCCGCCCGAAGCAGAGGAGGCCTTTCTTTCCCTAAAACAGGCCTTCTCTTCCGCCCCGGTGCTGCATCGCCCGGACGGCAACAAGCAGTTCTTCCTGGAAGTTGACGCCTCTTCCTCTGGAGCCGGAGCGGTACTTACTCAAAAATCATCTTCCGGGAGAATGGTAACTTGTGGCTTCTTCTCCAAACTCTTCTCCTCTTCTAAGCGCAACTATTCCATAGGAGACCGAGAGTTATTGGCCATCAAACTGGCGTTGGAGGAGTGGCGTTACCTACTCGAGGGGGCTCTTCATCCGGTAATAATTTACACTGACCACAAGAACTTGGCTTACCTCCAGCATGCCCAGAGACTTAACCCGCGCCAAGCCCGGTGGTCCTTGTTTTTTGCTCGCTTTGATTTTGTTCTTCATTTTCGCCCGGCTGACAAAAACGTCAAAGCAGACGCCTTGTCCCGATCCTTTCTGGTGTCCGATCTCGAGGAAGAACCTAAACATATCATCGATCCCGCCAGAGTAATGCAGGTGGCTCCCGTGAGTCTAAATCGTCTCCCTCCCGGTAAGACGTTTGTTTCAGTACCTGATCGGGAGAAGATCCTACACTGGGGCCATTCGTCTAAACTAGCTGGCCACGCCGGTCAGAAAAAGACCCTCCAGCTTATTGCCCGGCACTATTGGTGGCCTACCCTGCACAAGGACATAATAGACTTTGTTTCTGCCTGTGTGTCCTGCGCCCGCAACAAAGTCCCGAGACATCTGCCAGCCGGACGCCTCCTTCCGCTTCCTGTACCTGCTGCCCCCTGGCAGCATATAGCAATGGACTTTATAACTGATCTCCCCGTCTCTGCCGGTTGTACGGTCATTTGGGTGGTCGCTGACCGCTTTTCCAAGATGGCTCACTTTATTCCCCTGCCAGGCCTTCCGTCTGCACCCGAGCTGGCTAAAGACTTTATCTGCCACATCTTCCGTCTTCATGGCCTGCCCCTCCACATCGTGTCGGATCGTGGGGTACAGTTCACCTCACGTTTCTGGAGAGCCACTTGTAAACTACTAGACGCCACCCTGGACTTCTCTTCCGCTTACCACCCACAGTCCAATGGTCAAGTGGAGCGGATCAATCAGAACCTGACCAGTTTCCTCCGGCACTTCGTTAATGCCCACCATTCTGACTGGGTGGATCTCCTACCATGGGCCGAGTTCTCTTATAATAATCACGAGAGCGAATCCTCCTCCAAATCCCCGTTTTTTGTAGTCTTTGGTCAGCATCCTCGGATTCCTTTTCCTGTCTCCACCTCTGTGGACAACCCGGCTACGGAATCTCTCGTTAGCAAATTTTCCTCCATATGGGAGAGTACCCGGTCCGCACTCCTTCTGTCATCCGAGCGTATGAAAAGACACGCTGACAAAAAACGCCTGGATCCTCCACAATTTCGTCCAGGAGATAAAGTCTGGCTCTCATCTAAATATGTTCGACTCAAGATACCTTCTTACAAGTTAGGGCCTCGGTTCATCGGCCCTCTGGAGGTCATCAGTCAGATCAACCCGGTGGCCTATAAATTGAAACTCCCGGCCAACTTACGGATCCCCAACTCCTTCCATGTATCTCTCCTCAAACCCGTGGTGCTTAACTCTTTTTCCAAGTCTACAGGTACGCCTCCTGCTCCGGTTTCTGCTGAGGACGAGTTTGAGGTAGAGAACATTCTTGCCACCAAAAGGGTAAGAGGAAAGACCTTTTTTCTGGTAGATTGGAAGGGGTTTGGTCCTGAGGAGAGAACGTGGGAGCCCCGGGAGAACATCCATGCCCCTCTCATCCTAGATAAATTTCTCTCTGGCCTAAAAAAGGGGGGGCCTAAAGGGGGGGGTACTGTAGTGCCGGCGTCCCTGCCCTCTGCTAGGCAGGGACGCTGTTCCCCTCACCGCTCTGCTCCGTGCCCGGCGTCCCTCTCCCGCTCTGCTGGCAGCGCGTGCTCCTTCCCGGCCACTGTGCTTAGGGCGCGTGCGCGCGCCCTCCCTCCCTCTTGAAGGGGCCGCGCGCGCCGTCCTAAGGAGTCCCCGGCCAATGGCCGGAGGACTTTACCGTATTTAAGGCACCTCCTCCAAAATGGAGGTGCCCGAGCAATGTTGTTTGCACCTGTGTCTCACCTGTGCTTCAGCCCTCAGGTCCCATTGCCAGTTACCTGCCAGTTACCTGCCAGATTCCTGCCTGATTACTTGCTACCTGCCTGCTAGTCTGAGGTCCGACGGTCTGCCTTACTAATCCTGTCAGTCTGTCTAAGGACCAGCCTGCCCGCTCACCTGGGAGCGCACATCAGATACCTGCCAGCTTGTCTGAGGTCCGACGGTCTGCCTTACTAATCCTGTCAGTCTGTCTAAGGACCAGCCTGCCCGCTCACCTGGGAGCGCACATCAGCTACCTGCCTGCCTGCCTGAGGTCCGACGGTCTGCCTTCCAACTCCTGTCAGTCTGTCTATGGACCAGCTTGCCCGCTCACCTGGGAGCGCATATCTGCTATCTGCCTGCTAGCCTACCTGGAGGCTCCGCCGTCACGTGCTGTGACCACCTGCCTGTCCAGTGACTTCTGCCCGCTCACCTGGGAGCGCTCTTCTGCTACCTGTCTGTTTGCCTACCCGGAGGCTCTGCCGTCACGTGCTGTGACCACCCGCCTGTCCAGAGACTTCTGCCCGCTCACCTGGGAGCGCTCATCTGTCGCCTGTCCGCTGGTCTTCCTGGAGGCTCCGCCGTCACATGCTGTGACCACCCGTTCATCCAGAGACTCTCGCCTGCTCACCTGGGAGCTCACGTCTATCTTCAGCCGCCACAGGTCGTACCAACCCTATACCTAGAGACTGCCCCGGTCACTTGCCGTGACCTCCAGCCCGTTCACTCAGAGACTGTCCCGTTCACTCAGAGACTGTCCCGTTCACTCAGAGACTGTCCCGTTCACTCAGAGACTGTCCCGTTCACCTGCTGAGACTTCCAGCCCGTCTTCCCTGGTCGCCACCCGCTCCCTTACAAGGACCGCCTCCTTGTATAGTAGCTCTGAGGTTCCGCCTCCCAGAACCGTTACATTTGTTACATTTTCACGAAAAAACTACTGGACGGATTTGCATGAAACTTTACAGTAATATAGATTATACATCGGAATAACATATAGGCTACAATTTGTAATGATTTTATGTAATTTTGGTCGTAATATAACGATACATGTCAATTAAGTCGGAAAAAAATCTGGCCTCTGAGAGCTCTCTTATATACACACATACACAGGTGATATTTAAATGGCTGATTTACAGCAGTCAGAAGAGATTGATAATACAATAATTTGCCCATAGTGGATCATTGTATAGTGAGGTCACAGTAGCCGCCTGTCCACAGTCAGAATACAGGGGTGATCATATACCGTGGCCAGGTACAAGTGTGGCACAGGGGGTTCACGCACGACCCCCAGGGACTGACATTTCCTAGAAACTTTGGCAACTGTCAGTCATGAGCTCACCCTGATACATTACACTCTGGAAACAGCTGAAGGGAGAAGGATAATTTATGACATTTTCTCAGACTTAAAAAAGAAAAAAAAAACACAGAAAACAGCCCATATGTCAGGAACAGGTTACTAGGGAACTACACGTCCCAGCACGGCCTGCCTGCGCCCACAGCCCGAGGGGAGTGTGAGGCTTCCTCCTGCAGGTTGCCCGGGGGCACCGGGCCATCATTGTCCTCACACAGGGGGTCCCCGCCGCCATTGTCCCTCCACATAACACCGTATAATAAAACATGCGCTCACCTGCACCAGCTGCTGCAGCCGGGAAAGTTCCGAGCGCCTCACCTGGGCGGAGGAGAAGTGACTCACACACAGGGAGGGTCAGTAACCTGAGCGTGGCTCCATGGAGGATGCACACACTGCAGCCTGACAGCACTGGCAGCAGCGCTACACAAATGGCGTCCTCCCCTCCTGTGTGCAGCACAGCCCTGTGTGTGTGCAGCACAGCATGTCACCCACAGCACCAGCAGGCTGCTCTCAGCTCCCACAGAGCACTGGGAATGGTTGCTATGGGTAACCGCGCCACAGCTGCTCCTCATAGACCTTGTCACCCACAGCACCAGCAGGCTGCTCTCAGCTCCCACAGAGCACTGGGAATGGTTGCTATGAGTAACCGCGCCACAGCTGCTCCTCATAGACCAGTCATATACAACTGATATCGCCTGTACAGCGATCGTAATATAACTAATTAGATTGTTTTAGTATTTTGTTTGAACTTTACTAAGTACCTATTTTGTAATTAGTACTTATAAAAATGCCGCAAAAGCGTAAGTCTAACATTTTGCAAAGCTCTAATAAAGCCCAAGCTATGAAAATAATTAGACGTGATGAGACGTCTCAACAAGCCGAGCAACGAAGGCTTGAGCAGGCGGTGCGTTGTGCGGCACATAGAGCTGCAGAGACTCCAGAACAATCCCAAGCCCGACGTGAACGGAATGCAGAGTTTTTGGCATCTCAACGGGCTGCTGAAACTCAAGAACAGTCCCAAGCCCGACGTGAACAGCATGCGGAGTATCTGGCGTCTCAATGGGCTGCTGAAACTCCAGAACAGTCCCAAGCTCGACGTCAGCAGCAAGCGACTTACATGGCGTCCCAAAGAGCCACTGAAACTTATGAAATGGCCGAATCTCGCAGACGCACTGTTGCTGAAAGGGCAGCACAGCGACATCAAACATTTACAAGAAATACATGGATATTGTTTAATAAAGCTGCATTTGAGTATGACGAGACTCTTGATTATGAAACTCACAAGCTTATAAAAATAGAAGCAATGACCATAGATTGCAAATATTGTGGAGCTCTTAAGTGGAAAGAGGAAGCAGCAGGTATGTGTTGTTTGGGCGGAAAAGTAGCTCTTCCTTATATAGACGAGCCAGTTCAACCTTTAAAAGAGCTTTTCTCTAATGAAACTGATGAATCTCGCCTTTTTCTAAATAATATAAGAAAATACAACATGTGCTTTCATATGACGTCTTTTGGAGCAGATCAAATTGTCTCAATTGCAGGGTTTTGCCCGACCTTTACAATAGAAGGACAAGTATACCACCGTTTCGGTTCTTTAATTCCTACGTCCATTTCGCAACCACAATTTTTACAAGTTTATTTCATAGGTGACGAAGAAGAACAAATCAACAGGCGTACTGAGTGCATGCAAAGCGTAGATAGAAACATAGTTAAAAAATTACAACGAGTACTTCACGACCACAACATTTTGGTGCATGAATTTAAAACGGCTAGAGACAGAATGATCAATGACGATCATTTCAAAGTAGTGATTCACCCAGACCGTGTACCACGTGGTCATCATGAGAGACGATTCAATGCCCCTACTACAAATGAAATAGCTGCTGTAATAGTTAGTAGTGAACAAACTATGTCTCGGGACATCGTTGTGCAGCCGCGCGATGGCATGCTCACTAGGGTTCCCGATACACATAGATTCTATGACGCTCTCGAGTACCCAATAATTTTTTGGAAAGGACAAGAGGGGTACAGCATTGATATTCTTCAGATAAATCCAATTATCAAACAAGCAATGCCAAGCAAAAAGGTGTCCTGCAAAGATTTTTATGCCTTTCACTTGATGGTCCGTCGCAGCGATTTTAATTTGATGCTTAAGTGTAGGCTCCTACTTCATCAGTTTCTGGTCGACATGTATGTAAAGATGGAAAGTGAGCGCTTAAGGTTCATTTCTTTAAATAAAAAAAAACTGCGCGCAGAAAATTATATTCACTTGCAAGATGCAATAAGAAATTATGCGGATTTGGATCCAAATAACTTAGGTCAGATGGTGATTCTCCCGTCATCATTTGTAAATAGCCCGAGATACCTACACGAATACACACAAGATGTGTTCACATACGTACCTAATTATGGGAGGCCTGATTTATTTATTACAATGACTTGCAACCCCGCTTGGCCAGAAATCACCAAAGAGCTTATGCTGGTCAAAATTCAACGGACAGACGTGACATAACAGCTCGAGTATTTAGAATAAAAGTACAGAAGTTGGTAGCTCTACTTACAAAAGGTAACATATTTGGTGATATACAATGCTTCATGTACTCGATCGAGTGGCAAAAGCGAGGTTTGCCTCATGTGCACTTACTGCTGTGGTTAAAGGAAAAATTGCATCCGAACCAAATTGACGAAATCATATGTGCTGAGATACCAAACCCAGAAACCGATCAAAAGCTCTATGATACAGTGACAAAGAATATGATTCACGGGCCATGTGGTACATTTAATTCTTCATCGCCATGCATGAAGGAAGGAAAATGTACCCAAAAATATCTGAGGAAGCTTTTAAAAGATACTCAAACCAATGACAAAGGTTATCCTTTGTACAGGCGCAGAGCACCAGATAATGGTGGACGCACGACGATTATAAAAACCCGTAGAGGAACACAGGAAATATTGGTGGACAATAGCTGGGTGGTCCCATATTCTCCACTCTTATCAAAAAATTTTAATTCTCATTTAAATTTAGAGTTCTGTAATACGGTACAGGCGATAAAATATATTTGTAAATATATTAATAAGGGTAGCGACCAGGCTATTTTTAACATCTGCCAGCAAGGGAATGTTAACATTGACCCAAGAGATGAGGTGCAGAGCTTTAGAACCGGCCGATATGTTAGTAGTAACGAAGCAGCGTGGCGGATCTTAGGTCTGCCTCTGCACGAGAGACACCCAATCGTCACTCATCTCGCGATTCATTTACCCAATGGCGAGAGGGTTTACTTTACGGAAAATAATTTTAGAGAGAGGTTAGAAGCACCACCTAAAACTACACTATCTGCATTTTTCCTGTGATACGTTTGCAAAAACATTACATTACATTGACGTGCCTCGCTACTATACTTGGAATGTGGCACGGAAGCAATGGAAACGTCGTTTACTAGGAACACCTGTCGATGGCTGGCCAGGTGTGAAGGCAGGAGACGCTCTAGGTCGCATTTACACGGTGCACGTTAGCAATTTTGAATGTTATTGCTTGCGTATGCTGCTGAATGAAATAAGGGGTCCAACCAACTTCTCGGATTTAAAAGCATTTGAAGGTCAAGAACTTGCAACTTTTCGGCAGGTGTGTGAGAAGATGGGGTTGTTGGAAGATGATAACCACTGGGATACCACCTTAGAAGAGGCCGTGCTATGTCGCTCCCCGGCGCAAATAAGAGAGCTGTTTGCCATATTGATATGCACTTGCGGTTTATCCAATCCTCTACAACTCTGGCACAAGTATAAAACTGCGTTATCAGAGGATATCATGCACAGATTTGAAAGAATGGATCACGTTAACGATGATCTCGGTTTCAATGAGGCGTTGGGGCTTATCGAGGACAAAATATTAATAATTTCTGGAAAGAAATTGTCCGATTTTGGTCTACCCTCACCGCGGCGTTGAGGAGAGCTGTCGAACGAGTTGATAAAAGAGCTTAGCTATGATACCAACCAGTTAGACGCTCATGTTTGCGAAACTGAGCCACGTTTGCTACCTGATCAAAGAGAGATTTATCACAAAATAGTAGGACGAGTTGAGAATGGTGAAGGCGGACTTTTTTTCCTTGATGCCCCGGGTGGTACAGGAAAAACTTTCTTGCTTAATTTACTTTTAGCAAAAATTCGTAGCGGTCATAACGTTGCATTAGCTGTGGCTTCCTCTGGAATTGCTGCAACATTGCTAAGCGGTGGATGGACGGCACATTCAGTCTTTAAATTACCTCTTAATCTGGTGAACGAAGAAACCCCATCGTGTAATATCAGCAAGAGCAGCGCCCGTGGCCTCCTGTTGCAACAGTGCAAACTAATCGTGTGGGACGAGTGCACAATGTCACACAAACGCGCCATCGAAGCACTTGATCATTGTCTACAAGACTTACACAGTAAACAAACAATAATGGGTGGTGTGGTTGTTTTATTGGCTGGGGACTTTAGGCAAACTTTGCCTGTCATCAAGCGAGGCACTGCAGCAGACGAAATTAACGCATGTCTGAAATCCTCATATTTATGGACCAAAGTTGAAAAGCTGCACCTCACCACCAACATGCGTGTCCAGTTATTCAGTGATCTAGAGTCAGGCACGTAAGCTGAGAAACTGCTCGAGATCGGTGAAGGTCGAATCGAAACTGACGAAGAAGGTATGGTTCTATTCACTAACCAATTTTGTCATGTTGTGGATTCGGAAGACGCACTTATTGCTCAAGTTTTTCCAAATTTGCAACAAAACATCCACGATGAAAATTGGCTATGTGAAAGAACTATACTAGCACCAAGAAATGAAACAGTTGCGAAAATCACTAAAATTATCTTGGACCAAGTAACCAGCGATGCAACAAACTACAACTCCATCGACACAGTCATGTCATCTGAAGACTATACGAGCTACCCCGTGGAGTTTCTTAACTCTTTGGAGCTATCTGGGGTCCCATCTCATAAGCTCGAATTAAAGGTCGGTATACCCGTTTTGTTAATGCGCAACTTGGACGCCCCGAGATTATGTAATGGCACCAGATTGCGAGTCACTGAACTAGGCAGGCACATTGTAAAGGCCACAATTTTAACTGGAGAAGCTAAGGGTGAAAGTATTCTTATACCACGCATCCCAATAATACCCAATAACTTACCCTTTAATTTCAAATGTTTGCAGTTCCCACTTAAAGTTGCATTTTCAATGACCATCAATAAATCGCAAGGGCAAACTTTGAAGGTAGCGGGGATACATTTAGGCACGCCCTGTTTTTCCCACGGTCAGCTATACGTAGCTTGCTCACGTGTTTCTAAATCGCAAAATCTACATATTTTCGCTGAATGAAAGAAATCAAATAACATAGTTTTCAGGAGTATATTGCAGTAAAAACACATAGATAAATTACCTGCAGATGTCCATTATTCCAATTACATACTAATTCTTTACTAACACAAACAATATTAAACGCAAGTAACTTCAGTCCGTCCTGTTTATTAATCAGTGTTTAGTAATCCGTTTGTGATGAAATTTTATATGGATAATTTCAAGCCTGGGGAAGGACATAGGGCTACTTTTTATAAACACACCATACAGGCGAAGATTATATAAAACTGTAAACCTGATTGACTGACACACCTAGCGGTCAACGCACAGCCGAAACCACTGAACTTAACATCTTGAAATTTGCAGATAGGTTCTATTATAGCTTAAATGAGCACTAAGAATGGAATTTTGATAATTCCACCTTCAAGAGTTTCCCTCTTCATATTATAGGGGTTCAAAGATTGTATGGAATCCGTCAGTTTTGAAGTTAGACATCTGAAATTTGGGATGTACGAGTAACTAAATAAGATTATTTTTTTTTTACTATTAAGATTATTTTTTCTTACTATTAAAATGATCTGTCACGAAACTTAATGTGGCAGACCAAATTCCACGCGAGTGAAGCCGCGGGTAAAAGCTAGTATAACATAAATTTACATCATAAAGGCACATTAAGTGTATGAAGTAGGCTCAAGAACTAAGCCCGTACCAAACCTGGCCGTTGTCATCTCTGGTATATACCTGCAATCTTCCTGCAACAGGAGTAGCTCTGATTGCTGAAGTTACACCATTTAACTGACTTTATCAAACACTTTAAGTTGTACTTAAATGGCAGGCGAGTCGATGCACAAATGCACTGGCACCCATTGCCTAACAAATGGCAGCCATATTAATATAATCGGGAACATCTATTTAAAAAAGAGTCACCATGTCAAAAGTGTCCAATTTTTGCTCTAATTTTACTCCTGCTGCTCCCGTGAGTATTCCAGCTTTCGTCATTTTTTAATTTGTCATACGCATCGAGAAGATATGGGCCTTTTTATCTAGTGCTATTTATTATGGTTTTTATCAAGTTGGCACTGCTCACAGGGTAAGAATGCAGAACAACATAAAGACACGCGCCAGTGAATCCTGTGGTCCACGCCCCTTGGGGAAAGACCATAAAAATGAACACTAAATAAAAAGGCCCACATACCTGGAGCCCTATGATGAATTTCCAAGAAAAACAAGAACTAGAATGCTCAGGGGAACAGCTGAAATAAAATCAGAAAAAAGACTGGCCTTCTATATATGGCGATACTGGTTTATTGCAGCATAAAATGTAAGCAACCAAATGATTGTAGGTTCAAGTCCCCTAAGGGGTCTAAAAGTAAAGTAAAAATAAACGAAAATGTAATAATATAAAAATTTAAATCACACTCTTTTCCCAGTAATAAATTAAATATTTAAATAAATATTTGGCATTGTTGTGTTCTTAAAAATCCATTCTTTTAAAAAATGATATTTTTTAAAAGTAATTTAAATCTAAAATATAATTGAAAAGCCAGAATAAGTATTCCAAAATAGTATCAATAAAAATGTCAGCTCAGTGCCTCACACAGGTCCATCTACGGAATGATAAAAAAGTTACAAGTTGCAAAAAATGGTCGATAAAAAAGCATATTTTTTTACGAAGTTCTGAATTGTTTTTAATTATTAATATTATTTATTTATTTATTTTTAGAGAACTGTTACTTCCATGGTGCTGTTCATGTGAGAATGGGTTACATACAAAATACAAATATAAATTACATAATGAACAAATTAACAGTGACAGACTGGTACAGAGGGGAGAGGGCCCTGCCTTTGACTACAGGATAATGGTGAAAAACTGTAGGTTGGGGGGATTGTGGCAGCTATGATGGTGGTGAGGTGGCAGCAGAGTCATTGCCATATGTAGACTTTCTTGTAGAGATGGGTTTTCAGGTTCCGTCTGAAAGTTCTGAAAGTGGTAGATAACTGGACATGTCACAATATTTCAGAGGATGATGATACTTTGGAGAAGCCTTGGAGACGACTAGGTGAGTAAAGCACAAGTGATTAGGAGAGAAGGATCTTTTGTGAGGACCGAAAATTTTTACTAAATGGAGATAATTACTGCATCAAAAAAACTCTTGAACGTTTGCCAGCGCTGTATATATACTGAAATGAGGAATCATCTTCAAGGTTATTTTTACTGCAAAATAAACCATTCCAAAAAACAAAACTCAATAAACAATGGCATTTTTGTCACCATTTCCCCTACTTGGAATTTTTCTTTCATTTTTCAGTACAAAATTTTGTTATGTGAATAATGCTATTCAAAATTATGATTCATCTTACAAAAAAGAATCCTTGATACAGATATGTCAATGTAAAAATAAAAAGTTATGACCTTTGGAGAAAGAACAAGAAAAACAGAAGCGCAAAAAAAACGGAAAATAAATTTGTCATCAAGTGGTTAAATGACACACACTAGTTTTACAGTCACTAGTAAAATGTTTTGTGTCTCCCCTAAGGATGGGCAGAGGAAATTTTAAGTTTTACTTTAGGGCCATGTGATTTTATGTATTCATCTGCAACGCATTGGGCTTTGGGCCACTCTCCAATCTAGCACGGTGGTTGTAGCTGTCAATGGAATTGCCTGCAAGAATGGCTCCTGTGATCAGAGGAAACTGTAATGAAGAAAGACTTATTAATGCATTCTCCAAAGTTACTTTCTAGAACTCCCGGGCCAAGTGTACAGTGAGCAGTTTCAATAGCAGTAAAAAGGTTTTTATTATACATTTGTTTCAGTCAACATATTTAATACATTTTCTTTTAAATCATCTTGGATAGAGCTTCTAACCCAAAGATAGAATATGAACAAGATCACAGAGTTTTACAAAAAAACAAAATAAAAGATATGCTATTTTAATTTTATTATTTCATATTGATATACTGTAATCAAGTTGCAAAATATAATCATTAGTTTACTCAGGATAATAAAATAAATTTTACTTTAAAAAATGCCTATACCCAAAAGAATTAATTTTAGACTTAATTTTAAAATATAATTTAGTTTTGGAATAAATGAATAAAATGCCATTTTTAAATTCTGTGCTAATCTAACAGCAAATTTACATTGATTAAGCAAAGTTTCTCAGTATTACCATACTGTAGAATAGTAAATTAAAGTGACAAAGTATGCAGCAACTTTTCCAGTTACAATAATATCTACAAAACTAAATGTTGATATTTGTATTATATTTGACTTTTTTCATTGCACATTTTACTTATATTGTGCAAACTTATTCTACAATTATATCCTGTATGTATATTTTAATTATCTTCTCCAGTTTCTGCTCTAGAGATGCTTGGGCCCTATTTACACTAGAGATGAGCAAATCGGGCAATTAGATCGTCTGTCTGTGCATATTTTCCCTGTAAATTTGATTTGCAGACAACTTATTTTCCGCCAATTTAATGTGCCTTATTATCATCTAGGGTCTCTTGAAATTCCAGAGCATAATAAACGTTTGACTCCTTACCATCACCCGTCTGGTCCTTGTTGCATCTTTTGATCACAGCCACTCATACTGAAATCCCTAGGCTTCTCACACTAAGCCGGAACTTCTTGGAGACCCATAAGAGTTCTGCGCAAGCACTCAGAAGGTCACGCCATCATGATATCAGAATGTGTGCTGTGACCTTCTGCTCGTGGCAGTGATTAGAAAATGTAACAAGGTCCAAATGGGCAGCAGTCAGGAGCGTATGGGCTGGAGGGATGAGATGAGTATAAAACTTTTAATATATTTTCTAACCTTTTGATGGCCCTTTATGTTTCAGAAAAATGGCAGCCAGTGACCACCATCTTGCTGAATCTGCATGCTTGTGAATTAAAAAAAAATCACTTTTTGGCGAACATGGATTTTTAAAAAATAAAAGTAGAATTCAATTCCATTAAAATTTATGTGCTCATCTCTAGTTTACACCATATTTATAGCCTACAAAAGATGCACATAGTGTACTAAAACAGGTGTAACAACATGTGATTCTACCTTTAGATATAGGGCTCGTTGAGCAAACTAAATTTGTATCTCTAATTAAGAAATAACTGTTAAGTCCTATGTGAATAATAGATGTTTTTTTGGCTGGCAGCTATCTTGGAGGTCTCTCCCATACCTAGAATCACTCACTTTGTCTAGAGTCTCCGACGGGAGACTCTACAGGCATTTCTTTAGACGGGTTTGTAAAATTTCCCTGTGAGAAATGCTCTCTTGGTAAAGACAATAAAAATTAAAAGGCTCATATCTCTAGAACCGTATGGCAGATTAAAAAAAACAAATAAAATGCAATATTCAGGGGAGCAGCAAAAGTAAAATAAAAGCACAAATTGAACACTTTTGACCAAGTGACAGGTCCTCTTTAATGATTACAGAAGAGCATTGAAACAAATCTTGATGGTTAGGCACCAGTTACACTTCTATATAGTGGAAGAGAGCTTGGCCGTGAAAGCACTTTGCAGGAACATTTTCTTTAAGACAAACAGCAGGGGGTACCTGCCAACATCAACACAACCCATCAACTTTGGGTTCAGGGCTTATAGTATACAGTTATATGAAAAAGTTTGGGCACCCCTATTAATCTTAAGCTTAATGTTTTATAAAAATTGGTGTTTTTGCAACAGCTATTTCAGTTTGATATGTGTAATAACTGTTGGACACAGTAATGTTTCTGCCTTGAAATGAGGTTTATTGTACTAACAGAAAATGTGCAATCTGCATTCAAACAAAATTTGACAGGTGCATAAGTATGGGCACCTCACTCGAAAAGTGACATTAATATTTAGTAGATCCTCCTTTTGCAAAAATAACAGCCTCTAGTCGCTTCCTGTAGCTTTTAATGAGTTCCTGGATCCTGGATGAAGGTATTTTTGACCATTCCTCTTTACAAAACAATTCCAGTTCAGTTAAGTTTGATGGTCGCCAAGCATGGACAGCCCTCTTCAAATGATCCCACAGATGTTCAATGATATTCAGGTCTGGGGACTGGGATGGCCATTCCAGAACATTGTAATTGTTCCTCTGCATGAATGCCTGAGTAGATTTGGAGCGGTGTTTTGGATCATTGTCTTGCTGAAAGATCAATCCCCTGCGTAACTTCAACTTTATCACTGATTCTTGGACATTATTGTCAAGAATCTGCTGATCATGAGTGGAATCCATGCGTCCCTCAACTTTAGCAAGATTCCCAGTCCCGGCATTGGCCACACAGCCCCAAAGCATGATGGAACCTCCACCAAATTTTACTGTGGGTAGCAAGTGTTTTTCTTGGAATGCTGTGTTTTTTTGCCACCATGCATAACGCCCTTTTGTATGACCAAACAACTCAATCTTGGTTTCATCAGTCCACAGGACCTTCTTCCAAAAAGAAATTGGCTTCTCCAAATGTGCTTTTGCATACCTCAGCTGACTCTGTTTGTGGCGTGCTTGCAGAAACGGCTTCTTTCGCATCACTCTCCCATACAGCTTCTCCTTGTGCAAAGTGCGTTGTATAGTTGACCGATGCACAGTGACACCATCTGCAGCAAGTTGATGCTGCAGCTCTCTGGAGGTGGTCTGAGGATTGTCCTTGACTGATCTCACCATTCTTCTTCTCTGCCTTTCTGATGTTTTTCTTGGCCTGCCACTTCTGTCATTAACAAGAACTGTCCCTGTGTTCTTCCATTTCCTTACTATGTTCCTCACAGTGGAAACTGACAGGTTAAATCTCTGAGACAGCTTTTTGTATCCTTCCCCTGAACAACTATGTTGAATAATCTTTGTTTTCAGATCATTTAACAGTTGTTTTAAGGAGCCCATGATGCCACTCTTCAGAGTAGATTCAAACAGGAGAACAACTTGCAAGTGGCCACTTTAAGTAGCTTTTCTCAAGATTGCATACACCTGGCTATGAAGTTCAAAGCTCAATGAGGTTACAAAACCAAAAAAAGTGCTTTAGTAAGTCAGTAAAAAGTAGGTAGGAGTATTTAAAACAAGAAAATGATAAGGGTGCCTATACTTATGCACCTGTCAAATTTTGTTTGAATGCAGATTGCACATTTTCTGTTAGTACAATAAACCTCATTTCAAGGCAGAAACATTACTGTGTCCAACAGTTATTACATATATCAAACTGAAATAGCTGTTGCAAAAACACCAATTTTTATAAAATATTAGGCTTAAGATTAATAGGGGTGCCCAAACTTTTTCATATAACTGTATCATATTTAAGACAGTCCACAACTGTTCTACAGTAGGAACTGTTTGTGACCATTTTGTGTACTCACAGATGCAGAGCACAATAGTACTGTGGTAAAGTCTCTCTCTCTGCTGCACTTGGAGGTAGATATAGGACATTGTCTCTTTAAATGACGTGGTTTATTATACAAGTCAGCATAAACCATGGCCAAGTGGAAAAACATAAACATAGCCTTTATGGCATAACAGGAAAAACAAAAGGGAAAAAAAAACAAAGGTACAAACAGTCCTTACTTCGGCCGAGGTCCGGTCACTCAGGGTTAGCAAACAGCACACTGTCCATATTAGTACCAACAGAAACTCCTCTCTCTGAGGAGCTGGTTTACACACACTGAAACACACCTGAGTGTCAAGGCTGGCTATTTAAAGCCCAGATCACTCCCTGGATTGGAGATATGGTGGATGACGTCCTGCCCTGCACTTCATCATCCACTAAAAACATGCCCTTGTAAACGTGGTCCGTTAACCCTCTCTGCACATAATATGCAGGCGAAACGTCCATGTTTCACATCACTGAGGCTAACAGCCTCAGTGAAACATATATCCCCTCCTACACACTGCCAGTGACTTTGTCACAGTACTTATACACATTTCCACATACCCATCCTGATGCAGGCCATGATTTTCTACACTGTCTCAGGCCAAAAGTTCACATTACAGACCACATATTCCTCACTATCTCAGGCCACAGAAGAAGTGATCATTACAGACCGCGGTCCCTTCACACTGTCCCAGGCACTGAAATTTTGATGTGTTTGTCTGGCAATAAGGAGGTCCTCTGACCTAAGTGAACTACAAACACTGCACAAAGGATGAGCTGAATATTGTGTGTTCTTTTCACCTTAATCTTGCTTAACGCTTAATAAAAACCCTTTAAAGTTTCAAAATATCCCATTTTTATTCTTGGGGAAAAAAAGCATTTGATATTTATTTACATGTTTGGATGCTCTCATATGTCCTTTTTTACATCACTTGTCTTCAAAGAAAGACTTTTGGATGTTGTTAATTTACATCTAATTGATATTATACAACTTGGGCAACTCTCTGAGTATACTGCAGCTTTTAGGTTACATATGGATACCTCAGCCATTGACCAAATTGCGTACTGAAAGTCTGGTTGTATACTGATCAGTTCAAGTGCCTAGCACTTTTTTCTCATAAAAAATAATGTAAACGTTTTTAGTCAGTTCAGCAACTAACCAATGACCAACTACTATACTTTGTATTACTCACAGAACAAAATTTTATAGTATGACATATGTAAAAAGGTGAGCTTGTTTCAAAGTTGTATGTTTCATTGACAAATACAGTATTGTGCAAGGTAATTATTTCAATAAGTTTAAAATAAAACATTATCTTACCTTTTATAAGTTGAACGGAAGGCTTGAGGGTGAGAGGAGGAGAGGGTCATGGTTTAGAAGGGAGGTCCAATTCCACTACAGAAGTCAATTCACCTTCTGGAGTCTTCTCTTTTTATGTCTTTTTGCTTGAGGTTCTTCAGTCAGTGTTGTAGATGGCCAATATTGTCAATATCATCGATGTAGCAATGCTATACCTAAACGCTAGTTTAGACACACGTTTGCCAGTTTCATACTTGTACAAGTTTTTTTATTTATTACTGAATGGTTGATGTTCCCATTTTTCTCTTTCCTTCACTATTAGAACTAGAAACATTCATGGGTGACATGGTGACCATATGCTACATATGTATCTTCATACAGTTGACAAGTACTGTACTGTACAGTAAATGTAAAATGATGCTTTCTCCTTCATATCACTCAGAAGCAGCATGGCATCATAGGTACGTAAGATGGTGGAGTGCCAAGTAAGTAGTTGAGCACCATACCAGATTATCTAAAGAAATATTGTGCTAGGACCAAAATGTACAAGAATGGAGCTGTTTGAGTGCCACAATACCACTATAAGTCAAAGGTATATCTGTTTACCATATAGTTCATTTTAGAATTTAACACAACCACACCATAATGTCACAACCACATAGTACCTCACCAGTTTGCAGGTGCAATACATTTGAGCCACTACTTTTGACTTTGTAAACCTCAATAATAAGGTGTTGTTAGGACACGGGGTCTTCAATGGGCATAATACTACTCAAACTACACAGGATGAGGGTAAAACAGTGTGGCAATACTTTACTGAACCACCAAACAGACTATAAACATATCAAACAGTCCCAGCAAATACCCAAGGTTGTGCAAAATTACACAGTCTCACCTTTCCTCTGGCCCGCCGGGAATAGAGCAGCTGCGACTTTGGGACTTCCAGGTCCAACTACTTCAGCCAGTGGCACCCTGCTTTGGGTGGATATCCACAGAGAGGAGGTAGCAGCAAATTTAGGAAACTGACAGTCCATTGAGGTACGTGGCCAGGAAACCTGAGGGTCCCACCCAGGCTTCTCTGAAAAAATCCATGGATCCAGGTGACCAGATGGTCCCAATTTGGCTTTCTTTGAACATATCCATGGAACCAGGTGACCATATGTTCCCAAACAGGCTTTCTCTGAGCGTATCCATGGGCTTCAGGTGCCGGAGGGTCCCACCTGGCAGCCCCAAACAACATATCCATGGGACCAGGTCCCAACCTGGTTTCCCCAAATGTATCTATGGGTTCTGTGATAGTCAATGGAGAAGATCTGTATCCCTTCAGCTGGGGCCCCCTAAGCTAACATCCTGTATCCCTCTTGATGGAGCCATGTGTCCTGGTCTCTGTCCTGAAGAGTCTCTATGATTCTACTTGCAGCAGGGGGAAACTTGGAAGGGGCTCATGTCTCATTGTTTGAGCATTTAATCAATTTGCATAGTTGGTATCCCACTGCGCTGCAGGTCAACAAACTAGCTGGCCTAGTACAATAAGTAATTAGCATATTACCAAACATCATTGTTCCAAGACTCTGAGTCACTGTCTTGCAAAACTAGTAGACAATATGTTGAAGGAGCTGATATAAGATGTAAATAACAGTCATTCATCAATTAATAAATATCAACACAAGTGATTACCTTCAAGGCTTATTTAAACATTAGTCTGTGTTGATTAACCAAAGAAGAACACAAATTCAAAAGTTAAAATAAAGATAAAGGTGTATGGCTCCGGACCTACTGAATTTACACATCTGGATAATTAACATTAAAAGTTGTGTCGTCACATGTGTTATTATTAGCGTTGAGCGAGCACTAAAGTGCTCGGGTGCTCGAAGCTTGGGCCGAGCTCACCGTGATTCTCGGGTGCTCGACCCGAGCAACGAGCCCAATGTTAGTCTATGGGAGACCCGAACATTTTTGCGTCGGCACCCCCGGCAGTCTGTAGAAAGCCTAAAAAGTGCCCAAAACGATAGTGACAGTGCTCAAATGACATGGGGACAGCATGGGGATCACCCCAGGAAGCATTTCTGACACCCAGGTCACTGCTGTCAACAACATGGTCAGAGGTATTAAGCCACTTTTACGGGCTCACAATAAAACGTTCAAAAACGAAACTGAAAGTGCTTTCCTGTGAAATATGTTAAGGAACATCCTTTCCAGGGTAAAGACTTGTGTATAAGGTAAAATAAATAACCAAAAACAAAAATACTCCTCCACACCTTGGGCTATGTTCAAAAATAGCATTTTTTATGCGTTTTTGCACTTTTGTATTGCTTTCAACAGTGACAGATGAATTCACCGGGAAATGTCATTTTAACATTTTACAACCTTATCTGGCCATGTGCTGTGTGACACATGCATACAGTGCGGAAAAGACATGGGAACAGCATGGGGAAGACCCTTGGAAGCATCTCTGACTCCCAGGTCACTGCCTAAAAGTGTGCCTATCAGAAGTGATCCTTGCCGCATCAGACTTGCAACTATCCCCGTGCAAGTCCTTGTCCCAGGGCAGAGTTCAATTGTACCTCCCCATTCCCCCACTCCTTGCAGTGCAAGTGCAAGTATGCAGCCTGCCACCCATCCACCCCCAGGCTGCAATACCATACTGCTAGCTTGCTTGCACTTGAAATGAGGCCTTTTAGTCTTGTGGAGGCAGACGCCGGCCACCACGTCATGGCTGCTTCGGTGGCCTGGTTTCCATACTCAGTCCCCAACCGCCCGGCGGCCGAGTGTCCACACTCAGTCCCCAGCCGCCAGGGGGCGGCCGGGTGTCCATACTCGGTCCCCAGCCACCCCTATTTGTCCCGGTAACCTTACCCACACCTTTCTTAGCCTGGTCTGCTTTAGGGCAGCATTGGCCGAGCCCACCAGACAACTAGACTCCTCCGGTGGGCCCTGGCTTCTCCATCAGGGGAGTTGAGAGTGCCAAGGTGAGGAGCATGATGATGATGATAGAAGTTAGCATCTGCTTTGTTTTCTTGGAATGCAATTGTAAGTGTGCAACCTGCCACCCACCCACCCCCAGGCTGCAATACCATACTGCTAGCTTGCTTGCACTTGAAATTGGGCCTTTTAGGCATGAGGAGGCGGAATCTGGCCACCACGTCATGGCTGCGTCGGCGGCCTGGTATCCATACTCAGTCCCCAGCCGCCCGGCGGCCGGGTGTCCACACTCGGTCCCCAGCGGCCAGGGGGTTGCCAGGTGTCCATACTGGGTCCCCAGCCGCCCCTATTTGAAGGACAGCCTAACCACAAACACGTGGACAAGTGAATGTGGTCAGGGATGGTCCATCTCACTGACGCCTTCACACTGGGTTAATATTGTGGAAGCCAGGACACAGTTGGACACTGAGATGCAACACATCCTCCAGACATAGAGGATTGCAGGACCTGGGTGAATCAGGCTTCAACACAAAGTTCAGAAGGTAGACAGCAGCAGTGGTCGGCCTCCTACACAATGAGTAAATTATTCATGATTATGCGGCCATCCATCTCCTTAGCTTTATGTTCCTTGAAATGCAAGCACATGTATGTACTAGCGTCTAGGCCTGAGTTGGTCAGCGTTTTGGTGCATATCCTACCTCCTCTGAGGATTGCTGGATGTTTTCCTGCTACTATCCCAGTTCTATGACTCCCGTTAAAACAAAGCTTCAGGTGATGAATGATGGATGAGGTGGTGGCAAAGGAGAAAGAGCAGGAGGAACAAGGACTATTCACATCAATATCAGGCCAGTCAACCACACATGTCTTGTAGGATATGTTTCTGTACCAAAAGGAGCGGTTCGGCTACACAGGTATAGGGCATACAGTGAGTGCAATGCCTAACAAAAATTTCGAGGCACTCCAATGCCCCTTGGAAGTGACATGGAGGTCAGAGGGCCTTAACTAAACCATTTTTTCAATTTATAGCAACTGGGTCTCCTGTACACTGTTGGCCTAAGCAGTGAATGGATGGCTTTCCAAAAATTATGAGGAACTGCAATGCCCCTTGAAACAGACGTGGATTACAGAGTACTAAAAAGCTTCTACTTCTACCCATTATTGGGGAGTAGGTCTCCCTTAGTGTTCGCCTATGCATTGAAAAGCAAAAGCTGACTAAAATTAGAGGAAATGCAATGCCCGTTGGAAGAGCTGTGGAGTTTAGAATGGTTTAACAAGACGGCTTTAATGCCCCTTGGAAGAGATATGGAGGCCACAGTAGCTTAACAAGACAGTTTTAATTCCCCTTGGAAGAGACGTGGAGGTCACAGTAGCTTAACAAGACGGTTTAAATGCCCCTTGGAAGAGACGTGGAGGTCACAGTGGAATAAAAAGACAATATCAGTGCCCCTTGGAAGAGTGGTGGAGGTCGCAGTAGCTTAACAAGATGATTTAATGCCCCTTGCAAGAGATGTGGAGATCACAGTAGCTTAACAAGACGGTTTTAATGCCCCTTGGAAGGGTGATGGAGGTCGCAGAAGTTTAACAAGACGATTTAAATGCCCCTTGGAAGAGACATGAAGGTCACAGTGGAATAAAAAGAAAATATCAATGCCCCTTGGAAGAGTGGTGGAGGTCGCAGTAGCTTAACAAGACGGGTTTAATGCCCCTTGGAAGAGACATGGAGGTCACAGTAGCTTAACAAGATGGTTTAAATGCACCTTGAAAGAGACGTGGAGGGCACAGTAGATTAACAAGACGGTTTAAATGCCCCTTGGACGAGACGTGGAGGTCACAGTGAAATAAATAGACAATATCAATGCCCCTTGGAAGAGTGGTTGAGGTCACAGTAGTTTAACAAGACGGTTTTAATGCCTCTTGGAAGAGACGTGGAGGTCACAGTAGCTTAACAAGACAGTTTTAATGCCCCTTGGAAGACTGGTGGAGGTCGCAGTAGCTTAAAAAGTTGGTTTAATGCACCTTGGAAAAGTGGGGGAGGTCGCAGTGGAATAAAAAGACAATATCAATGCCCATTGGAAGAGTGGTGGAGGTCGCAGTGTAATAAAAAGACAATATCAATGCCCCGTGGAAGAGACGTGGAGGTCAGAGTAGCTTAACAAGACGATTTTAATGCCCCTTACAAGAGCCATGCAGTACAGCATATTAAAAACATTATTTCCATTATTGTGGAGTGGGTCTCCCATAGTCTTTGCCTAAGCCTTCCAAGCAAAAGCTGCCAAAAATTAGGATGGAGGAACTTGCAATGCTGGCAACATGGACCACGGTCACCCTGGTGTTATAGTGGTGGTGGAGGCTGAGGATATGGAGAAGAGCAAAAAACAGCCGAAAAGAGGAAGCGTATACCCATGTGTGGGTGTGTAGCGGTGCATGGGAATACACCTCCCGAAACAACACAGTGGATTTGACTTTATGTTACTCTGCTGTCATTTGGTGGTGATGAGAAGTCGGGCCCAATCCAGCCCTTGTTCATTTTGATAAGGGTCAGCTTGTCAGCATTGTCAGTTGACAGGCGAGTGCGCTTATCAGTTATAATTCCCCCAGCGGCACTAAAAACATGCTCCGATAACATGCTAGCAGCAGGGCAGGCCAGAACCTCCAATGCGTACAGAGCAAGTTCATTCCAAGTGTCCAGCTTGGATACCCAATAATTAAAAGGCACAGAGGAATCACGGAGGACTCTGGTACGGTCGGCAAGGTACTCCCTCACCATCTTTTGAAACTTTCCACTCCTTGTGAGAGTACCCAGGGCCTGTAAGCTGGGCGGGTCTCAAAATACTGTCCCAGAACGTTGACAGTGTTCCCCTGCCTCTGCTGGATTGGAGTTGCGTCTCTCTCGCCTGTACGCCTTGGTTGAGCAACGAGCTGTAACCACTGCCGCCAGCGTGTTCAGATGGGAATTTTTTTAACAGTTCTGCAGCAAGGGCATTCTGGTACTGCCCCATTTTGTCAGATTTTTCTCCACCTCAGGAATAAGAGAGTGAAAGTTCTCCTTGTAGCGGGGGTCTAACAGTGTCACCAACCAGTAATGACAGTCACCCAACATTTTGACAACGCGAGGGTCACGGTTAAGGCAGCGTAACATACAATCAGTCATGCGTGCCAGACTGGTAACGGGCAAGACTTCCGTGTCCTCACCAAGATGATGACTGACTATGCTCTTGTCCTCTTCCTCCTCCTCCCCCCTGTCCTCAGGCCACCCACGCTGAACCGACGGTATAACAGTTGCACAGGTACTACCGTCTACAGCGCATGATACCAGCTCCTGTTCTTCCTCCTCCTCCTCCTCCTCTCCCTCATTGTCCCCCAGTGCACGTTGGGATGAGATGAGGCTGGGTTATGTGTAATCACCCACTACGGCTTCTTTATCCATCTCATCATACTCTGTCTGCAATGCCTCCTCGTTAATTCTCTGCAGAGAGCGTTTCAAATGACAGACAAGTGGGATGCTGACGCTAATGATGGCGTCATCGCCCCTCACCATCTTGGTGGACTCCTCAAAGTTTGTCAGGATGGTACATATGTCAGACATCCAGGTCAACTCATTAGGTCTTATGTGTGGAGTCTGACCTGAATATCGACGGCCTTGTTGCAGCTGGTACTCCTCAACTGCTCTCTTCTGCTCACAAATCCTTTGCAACATGTGGAGGGTAGAGTTCCAACGTGTGGGTGCATCACACACCAGTTGGTGTGCCGGAAGCTGCAAATGCTGCTGCAATACAGCAAGGGTGGCGGAAGCTGTAGCCGACTTGCGAAAATGAGCTGATAGGCGGCGTACTTTGACAAGCAGATCTGGCAATTCGGGGTACGATTTAAGAAACCACGAGGTTAAGCACATGAGCCAGGCAAGGTACGTGTGTGATCTCGCCTCGCCTCAGAGCCGCCACCAGGTTACGGCCATTGTCACACACAACCATGCCTGGATGTAGGTTCAGCGATCTCAGCCACAGATCTGCCTGCTCTTTCACAGCTGTCCACAACTCACAAGCAGTGTGAGGTTTATAACCAAAGATTATGAGTTTCAGCACAGCCTGTTGCCGCTTGGCTGAGGCAGTACTGCAGTGCTTCCAACTTGTAACTGATGTGGTGATATCTGAGATGGAGGCGGAACATGAGGTGGAGGAGGAGGATGATGCGCAGGAGCTGTACACTGTGGGGGCAACTCTGACTGACATAGGGCCCACAATTCTCGGTGTGGGGAGGATGTGTTCCGTCCCAAGGTCCGACTGGGTCCCGGCTTCCACTATGTTTACCCAGTGTGCCGTCAGGGAGATGTACCGTCCCTGGCCACAAGCACTTGTCCACGTGTCCGTTGTCAGGTGGACTCTCCCAGTATCTGCGTTGTTGAGGGCACGGCAGATGTTTTGGGACACGTGCTTGAGTAGGGCGGAGATGGAACACCGGGCAAAATAGTGTTGGCTGGGGACCGCGTATCGAGGAACGGCCACCACCATAAGGTTGCGAAAGGATTCCGTCTCTACCAGCCTAAAAGGCAGCATTTCCAATGCAAGCAGTCATCAAATGTGCGAATTTAGGACTGTGACCTGTGGGTCGTTGGCTGCGAATTTGCGCTTTCGTTCAAAGGTCTGCGGTGGGACGTGGACGTTGATGTAGTTTCTGGAGAAACTGCCATAACAAGTGAAGACTGATAGGAGGGGGCATCTTTGCATGAAGCATGGACAGGGGATTGCCTTGCACGCACAACAGGGGGTTCTCTTACACGCACAACAGCGGAAGAAGCAGTGGTGACAACCGCTGACACTGGTCATGTTCCCTGGGCATGGCCCCACAAAGTCGGGTGCTTTGCTGCCATGTGCCTGATCATGCTGGTGGTGGTCAGGCTGGTAGTTTTGTCACCCCTGCTGATGCTGGCCTGGCAGGTGGCACAAATGGCTTTTTTGGGGCTATCAGCAGAGTCTTTAAAAAAATGCCAGACTCTGGAAGACCTACCGGTTGCACTGGCAACGTCCCTCGTGTTGGTGTTACGGGGAACGGTTGCCCGCCTTCTGTCTGCGGCCACCACACTGCTTCTTCCTGCCTGTTGGGGTACTCTGCCTCACTCCCCCTGTGTGCTGCTGGCCTCGCTCTGCGTGTCTTCCTGCCACGTTGGGTCAGTTACTAGATCATCCACCACTTCCTCCTCTTCCACTTCCGCACCACGGTCCTCCTCCTCACTTTGTGGCAATTGTGTCTCCTCATCATCCACCTCTTGTGACAAATTGCCAGCGTCGCCTTCCTGTGGCCGTGGCTGTTCAAATATTTGGCCATCGCTACATGGGATCTCCTGTTCCACCACTTCAAGCGGAGCAGGCGAGGGGCACAAATATGGAAATGGACCAGTCAACAGCTCTTCAGAGTGTCCAACTGTGGGATCAGTTGCAGTCTGACGACACTCGGCATGGTGGGAGGAAGGAGCATCAGGGTGAGGAGGAGTATGCAGTCGAGACTCACGGCTACTATCACTTGATCGTGTGGAAGACAGACCGGAGGTGGTGGTGCCCAGGTCACTGGAAGAATTCTCTGCTATCCAATTAATAACCTGTTCACACTGATCAGTTCGCAATAGTGGTGCTGTTGTGTGCTTCCCTAGTAATTCGGTCAAGAACTGGTAGCGAGAAGATGTGGCTGTTGGTTGTGGCACATTTTCACCTTGGCCACGGCCCCATCCTCTGCACCCACCATCACCAGAACGTCCAGTTCTACGCCCCTTGCCACGCGCCTTGCCCATTGTAAATGAAGTAAAATAGCTTACACTCGCACTATCAATGGCAAAAGGGTAATAAAAAGGAGATTTGAACCGTGGAAGAGGAAAACCACAGTTCTAGTTCTCTGGCCTACACCAGACTCTTTTAAACAGATATATTGGTGTCTGAACAGTCAGCGAGACACTGAAAATGTATTTTTTATGCAAAAACCACAAAAAAGTGGATAATACAGAGATTTGAACCGTGGAACTGCAAAACCACAGTTATAATTTCCTGGTCTATACCAGACTTGTTAAAATAGATATATTGGTGTCTGAACAGTCAGCGACACACTCAATTTTTTTGGGGGGGGGGTGGAAATACCAAAAGGTTAATAAGACGGGTATTTGTACAATCTGACTGAGGAAAAAAAAACAAAACAGGATAAAGGTGAAAAAAAAAGATTTTTCCTGGACCCTGACACCTGGGGCTCAGTCTAGAAATTTGACCAGCAAGAGCACACAGGACTGTAATGCACTGTTTGTTGGTATAACCCCACTGTGTCTCCTATACAGCCTGCCTGCCTGCCTGATATCTGGGATATATATTAGTCCTGAGAAGGACTGTTTGTTTGATTTGGCAGGCTTTAGAGACCCTACACTAACTATTTTGCAGTATAAATCTCTCCCTAGCTCTGCAGCACTGACCCTACACTGTCTGATTTTAAATACTGGAGGTGACGCTGTGCGGCCAGCCAATCACTGTAATGCCCACAACCAACATGGCTGCGGCATTACAGTGACTGGCTGGCAATCCCTTCATGTTCATTGGCTCTGTAAAGAGCGCCAAATGTGCAGGGCGGAGACCCGAGCTCCCACCCAAGTAACCCGGAAATGCTCGGTGCTCGCCGAACATCCCGAGTAGTGAGATGCTCGGGCGAGTAACGAGCAGTGTCGAGCATGCTCGCTCATCACTAGTTATTATTTTAAAAAAAGTTCAATGTGGTGAATGATTTCACCTGCAGTCGGTGCTGCAGGAAATTTTTTATTTTGTGCTTCCCTTTTATTTCCTTTTAAATGAATGTGCGACCATGTATTTCCAAACAATGTTTGCACACATTAAAACTTGATGATTCATAAATTTCATTTTGTGTTTTTTGGTTGTTTCAAGGTCCCACTGCTATTAAAAATGATATTTAATATTTTGTTCTGGGTCATACAGCCTTATAGATAGGGATATTGTACTCTTAGTTTAACATTTAACTTACTTTTTTTGGTGTCAACCAGGCTTATGTTAACATAAGTTTTACTTTTAAATCAATAAAAAATCTTTATATTTTGTATCCTTGTTTTTTTCATTGGTGAATCTGTCAATATGGTCAAACGCTTTTCAGACTCCTGAATATTTAAGAGGAGGTAAATTGTAAATTTCCTCTTTACTCAAGTTGCACATTCGCAAAGCTGATTTCAAATTATTTTGAAAAAATAAATAGTTTGACATTACAGACGTTATATACTGTAGATAAACATTTACACACCCTCAGTACTGTGCAAAGGTTTTAGACAAGTGTGCAAAAAATGCTATAAAGTAAGAATGCTTTTAAAAATAGAGGTGCTAATAGTTTATTTTTGTCAATTAACAAAATGCAAAGTGAATTACTAAAACAGACATCAAAGTCAAATCAATAAATAGAAATCAAATCAATATTTAGTCTGCCTTCACAACAGCAACAATTCTTCTAGGTGCTCAAAAAGTCAGAGATTTTATAGGCAATAGAGTAACCAATTATTTCAAGTAGGTGATAATGATCATGATTTTCATCCGTAGGTTTGAACACAGTCATTAACAGAATGGAAAGCGCCTTTATGAGGAACATCCAAACTCCTTTACAAAGGAGAAATTGTGCAAGACAGTTTAATGCAATAGATCATACACCATGCCAACAAGATACCAGGTAGATGTATTGCATGAGCAAGGTCTCTCCCAGGCAAATATTTCAAAGCAGACTGGGGCTGTAAGATGTACTGCTAAAGCTCTTTTGAAGGGGCACCAAGAAATGGGCAATGTTGAGAACCATAGATGCTGAGGAAACATTATGCTGACTTCCCTTTGCTGTTCAAAGATGTCTAGCATTGCCAAAAGCTCATACAGAACTGTTGGCACCCGGCTACACTCACCTACTGTTCGGAGATGTTTGACCAGAAGTGATTTTTATTGAAGAACTAATGCTAAAAAGCCATACATGTGACATTGAAACAAAGCCAAACGACTGAACTAGGCATGAAATCTTAGGAACTGGAGTGCAGAAAAAAGGCAGTAAGTTCTCCGGACTAATTACCCCAAGTGTGAAATATTTGGCTGTAATAGATTGCAAAAGTGCTGGAAAGCAGTACAAAAATGAGTGTCTGCAGGCAATAGGGAAGAAATAAGGAGGTTCATTGAGAGTTTAGGATTGCATTTTAGTAAATGGAATTGTGGGTTTGGTCAGGATTAATGGGCTTCCCAATGGTGAGATATGCAGGCAGACATTTAGCAATCATGGAATAACACAAGGGAGGCATCTGACTCTTCCAAAATGTATTCTACAGCAGGACAAAAACCATAAATAAACAACAAATGTCATTAGGAACAAAAAGTTCTGGAAGTCATGATACAGCCTTGACATTGTACTGACAACAACATTATCAAGTCTGTCAGAGTTTACATGAAAAGACAGATGGATTTGTGAAAGCCTGCATCCAGAGAAAATCTGTGGTTAGCTTTCCAGGATGTATGGAACAAGTTGTGGATTGAGTTCCTTCAAATTGTTGTGTAAGTATGCATAGAAGAAATTATGCTGTCTTGAAGGGAAAGAGTGGTCACACCAAATATTGATTTGATTTATATTTCTCTCTTGTACACTCACTGTGGATTTTGTTAATGATAAAAAAACTATTAGAACTTCACTTTTTAAAAACATTGTTACTTCGCAAAAATTTTCCACACTTGACAAAAACTTTTGCACAATGCTCTATGTGTATATGTGTGTATGCATATATACAGTGCTCGGCTTAGATGAGTACACCTCAATAGATTTGTCATAAAACCTTTAGTTTCCTTTCAGAATCAACATTTTCTATGGTATGCCATATGAGAAAATACTCCCACAAATATGGGCCATTAAATGCAAAAAAAGATTTGTTATTTTGCACACCCAAAAAAGTAATTTTCAAGACTATGTTACAAAATTGTGTACACCCCAATAAAAGTCTTAGGACTTGGAGCACACCTAAAGACTACACAATTCTAATTTTCTTGGTTGTGTCTTTGGGATCATTGTCTTGCTGAAATGTCCACCCTCGTTTCATCTTCATCATTTTGGAAGACACCAGCAGATTTTTATCAAGAATGTCTTGGTAAATTTCTCCATTCATCCTTCCTTCAATGATATGAAGTTTGCCAGTGCCATATGCTGAAAAATAGCCCCACACCATGATGTTCCCACCTCCAAACTTCACTATTAATATTGTGTTTTTAGAGTGATATGTAGTGATGAGCGAATGTGCTCGCCACTGCTCGGTACTCGCCCGAGCATCACGGTGCTCGACAAGCTCGGCACTCGGTGAGTATTTCCGGGTTGCTCGGGCGGAAATTTGGTGCTCTTTAGAGAGCCAATGAACATGCAGGGATTCCCTGCCACGTACTGGAATGCCATACCCATGTTGGTTGTGGCATTATAATGATTGGCTGGCTGCACAGCGTCATCAGGTCTATATAAGACCTAGCGCCTCTATGCTTGTCACAGTCTACTCCGGAAACAGGCAGAGGAGGGAGAGATGCTGCTGAGTCAGGGAGAGATTTACTTGTTTATAGTTAGTATAGGTATTCCGCAACAAATATACAGTATATATCCATCTGAACTAACAGTCCCTCTGAGGACTAATCCAGCTGCATATAATCAGTGTTAGGCAGGCAGGCAGTGTATGTGGCATACTGCAGTGCATATAGTGCAAGAGGGTCCATTGAATGTCCTGTCTGCTGCTGCTGTGATATTTACAGATATTTGTAGACATAGCCCCAGATATCAGCGGCCAGGGCAAATTTTTTTTATCTAAATCCAGAGTACACCATTTTTCTGCTCCATTTGTTTGTTAGCACTGCATAATACAGCCAGTTCTGTTCCATATTTCAGTGATAAAAATCCAGAAATTTGAACTGAACATGGAAATTATTGGCCTCCTTTTCCATTCTGTTGCAGTGTGTCAATCAAGCTATTCACACTAGGTCTCTGTGAAGAATAGTATTAGTAAATTACAGGATTTAAAACCGTAGTTCTCTGTCAGACATATCACCTATAACAGTGTTCCAAAATCAGCCATTTCTGCCTCATTTCGTTGCAGTGTGTCGGTCAAGCTATTCACACTAGGTCTCTATGTACAATAATATTAGTAAATTACAGGCCTGTTATTTAAAACCGTGGTTCTCTGTCAGACATATCACCTATGACACTGTTCCAAAATCAGTCATTTCTGTCTTCCATTTCATTGCAGTGTGTCAATCAAGCTATTCACACTAGGTCTCTGTGTAGAATAGTATTAGTAAACTACAGGCCCGCTATTTAAACCCGTGGTTCTCGGTCAGACGTATCACATATAACAAAATCAGCCATTTTTAGTGAGCGTGGAAAACATTGTCCTCCATTTCAAATGGGCAAGGTGCGCAGCAAGGGATGGGGAAGTGGACGTGATAGTGAAGGTGCATGCAGAAGCCGAGGCCCAGGAAGTGGCCGTGGGCAAGCTGAAATTGTGCCACAACAAACACTTACATCTTCTCGCTCAACCTTCCTGTCCCAATTAATGGGTGACCGCAGTACACCACTATTGAACCCAGAGCAGTGTCAAAAGGTTGTTTGTTGGATAGCAGATAATGCTTCCAGTAACTTTGCCACCACCACCACCCTGTCTTCCACATGCTCAAGTCTCAGTAGCCGTGAGTCTGGACCGCATATTCCTCACACTGATCCTCCTTCCTCCCACCATGCCGAGTGCCCGGAGACAACTGATCCCACACTGGGACACTCAGAAGAGCTGTTCACTTTTCCATTTGTAGATTCAGGCCTCTCACCTGGCTAGATTCAAGAAGTCAAGAGGAGAACGCATGTAGCGATGCTCAAATATTGGAGCAGCCACGATCACACAAAGACAACAGTGGGAAAGTGCAATTACTGTCCCAAGAGGTGGATGATGATGATGAGACACAATTTCCAGAAAGTTAGGAGGAGGACCAGGGTTCAGAAGTGAAAGACGAGGTGGTGAATGATATAGTAACTGACCCAACCTGGCAGGGGGACATACAGAGCGAGGACAGCAGCACACAAAGGGGGAGGAAGGCGTAGCACCACAACAGGCATGAAGAACAGTGTGGTGGCTGCAGACACAAGGTGGGAAAGCGTTTCTCATAACCCCAACACAATGGAAGTTGCCAGTACAACTGTTAGGTCTTCGCGAGTCTGGATATTTTTTAAAGACTCTGCAAATAATCCCAAAAAGGCCATTTGCATCACCTGCCAGGCCAACATCAGCAAGGGTAGCAAAATTAGCAGCCTGACTACCACCAGCATGATCAAGCACATGGCAGCAAAGCACCCGACTAAGTGGGCCAAACCCGAGGGCCAGAAACAGTGTCTGCGGGTGACACCACTGCTTCTTCTGCTGTTGTGCATGCACGCCAATCCCCTGTCCACTGCACATGCCAAGAAGCCTCCCGCCCTGCACATGTCGTTGCACACTCTCAACTAGCACCATCAGCAAGCACGTCCACGTCCTTGTCCCAGCACAGTGTTCAGTTGTCCTGGCCCCAGTGTTAGGAACGTAAGCGCAAATACGCAGCCAATTCCCCACAAGCCACAGTACTATATTCCCACATTTCGCGAATGCTTGCGTTTGAAATGTTGCCTTTTAGGCTCGTAGAGACGGAAGCTTTCCGCAACCTGATGGTGGTGGTCATCCCTCAGTAGTCGGTCCACGGCCGCGACTATTGCTCCCGATGTGTCGTCTCCGCATTACATGAGCACATCTACCAAAAAATTAGACGTGCCCTCAACAACAGAGATACTGGGAAAGTCTACCTAACTACGGACACTTTGACAAGTGCTTGTGGGCAGGGACGGTACATCTCGCTGATGGCACACTGGGTTAATATAGTGGAAGCCGAGACTCAGTCGGACCTTGGGACGGAACACGTCCTCCCGATGCTAAGGATTGCGGGCCCTGAGTCAATCAGAATAGCCCCCACATTATACAGCTCCTGCACCTCCTCTTCAGCCTCCATCTTCGAAATGACCACATCAGTCGCAAACTGGAAGCACTGCAGCACTGCCTCTGCCAAGCGGCAACAGGCTGTGCTGAAGCTAATATGCTTAAATGACAAACCGCAAAACGCTGAAGAGTTGTGGACAGCTCTAAAAGAGCAGGCAGATCTGTGACTGACACTGCTGAACCTACAGCCAGGCATGGTCGTGTGTGACAATGGTCGGAACTTGGTTGCGGCTCTGAGGCGAGGCGAGCTCACACACGTACCATGCCTGGCCCATGTGTTTAACCTCGTGGTTCAGAGGTTTCTCAAAACCTATCCTCTGCTGGATCTGCTTGTCAAAGTAAGCAGCCTGTGTGCCCATTTTAGAAAGTCAGCTGCAGCTTCCGCCACCCTTGCCGTGCTTCAGCAGCATTTGCAGCTTCCAGCTCACCGACTTATCTGCGATGTCCCCACACATTGGATCTCTGCATTGCAGATGTTAGGAAGGATTTGTGTGCAGAAGAAGGCAGTTGTTGAGTACCAGCATCAACACGGCCGTCGGTATTCAGTTCAGACTCCACACCTCAGGAGTGGACATGGATGTCAGACATCTGTACCATCCTCCAAAACTTTGAGTACTCCACCAAGATGGTGAGTGATGATAATTAGTGTTGAGCGAACATGCTCGACACTGCTCGGTACTCGCCCGAGCATCACGCTACTCGGGATGTTCGGCGAGCACCGAGCATTTCCGGGTTACTCGGGCGGGAGCTCAGGTCTCCGCCTGCATGTTTGGAGCTCTTTACAGAGCCAATGAAAATGCAGGGATTGCCAGCCAGTCACTGTAATGCTGCAGCCATGGTGGTTGTGGGCATTACAGTGATTGGCTGGCCGCACAGCATCACCTCGAGTATTTAAAACAGGGCGCCGCCATCTTGGACACAGTCACTCCGGATTAGACAGTGTAGGGACAGCGCTGCTGAATTAGGGAGAGATATAAACTGCGAAATAGTTAGTGTAGGGTCTGTAAAGGCTGCCAGAACAAACAAACAGTCCTTTTCATGACTAATATCCATCCCAGATACCAGGCAGGCAGGCTGTATAGGAGACACAGTGGTTATACCAGCAAACGCTGCATTACAGTCCTGTGTGCTCCTGTTGCTGAAATTGCTGGACTTAGCACCAGGTGTTGGGGGGCCAGGAAAAATCCTTTTTTTTTCATCTAAATCCACCTTTTTTTTTCCTCCTTCACACTGTACAAATACCCGTCTTATTAACCTTTTGGTGTGTCCCCCCCCCCCAAAAAAAATAAGCGTGTCTCTGATTTTTCAGACACAAGCATAACTGTTGAAAATAGTCTGGTGTAGGCTAGAGAAACAGAAGTGTTGTTTTGCACTTCCACGGTTCAAACCTCTGTATTATCCATTTTGGGCCATTTGTATCTAAAAAAAAAAACAGTTTGAGTGTGTCGCTCACTGTTCAGCCGCAAATATCTCTATTTAAAAAAGTGTGGTATACCCCAGTAAACAATAACTGTGGTTTTGCCATTCCACGGTAAAAAATCTCTATTATTCAGGTTTTGGTAGTTTTTTCCGTAAAGAAAAACAGTAGTGTCTCCTGACTGTTGTGACACAAAAATATATCTGTTGAAAATAGTCTTGTGTAGGCCCGACATGCCAGTGTGGTTTCGCAGTTCCACGGGTCAAATCCCAGTACTATCCAGTTTTGGGCCTTTGATATCTAAAAAAAAAGCAGTTTGAGTGTGTCGCTCACTGTTCAGCCGCAAATATCTCTATTTAAAAAAGTGTGGTATACCCCAGTAAACAATAACTGTGGTTTTGCCACCCCAGGGTAAAAAATCTCTATTATTCTGTTTTTGGTATTTTTTTCCGTAAAGAAAAAGAGTAGTGTCTCCTGACTGTTGTGACACAAAAATATATCTGTTGAAAATAGTCTTGTGTAGGCCCGACATCCCAGTGTGGTTTCGCAGTTCCACGGGTCAAATCGCTGTACTATCCAGTTTTGGGCCTTTGGTATCTAAAAAAAAGCAGTTTGAGTGTGTCGTTCACTGTTCAGCCGCAAATATCTCTATTTAAAAAAGTGTGGTATACCCCAGTAAACAATAACTGTGGTTTTGCCATCCCATGGTAAAAAAATCTCTATTATTCATCTTTTGGTAGTTTTTTCCGTAAAGAAAAAGAGTAGTGTCTCCTGACTGTTGTGACACAAAAATATATCTGTTGAAAATAGTCTTGTGTAGGCCCGACATCCCAGTGTGGTTTTGCAGTTCCACGGGTCAAATCGCTGTACTATCCTGTTTTGGACCTTTGGTATCTAAAAAAAAAGCAGTTTGAGTGTGTCGCTCACTGTTCAGCCGCAAATATCTCTATTTAAAAAAGTGTGGTATGCCCCAGTAAACAATAACTGTGGCTTTGCCATCCCACGGTAAAAAATCTCTATTATTTAGCTTTTGGTAGTTTTTTCCATAAAGAAAAACAGTAGTGTCTCCTGACTGTTGTGACACAAAAATATATCTGTTGAAAATAGTCTTGTGTAGGCCCGACATCCCAGTGTGGTTTCGCAGTTCCACGGGTCAAATCGCTGTACTATCCAGTTTTGGGCCTTTGGTATCGTAAAAATAAGCACTTTGAGTGTGTCGCTCACTGTTCAGCCGCAAATATCTCTATTTAAAAAAGTGTGGTATACCCCAGTAAACAATAACTGTGGTTTTGACATCCCACGGTAAAAAATCTCTATTATTCTGTTTTTGGTAGTTTTTTCCGTAAAGAAAAAGAGTAGTGTCTCCTGACTGTTGTGACACAAAAATATATCTGTTGAAAATAGTCTTGTGTAGGCCCGACATCCCAGTGTGGTTTTGCAGTTCCACGGGTCAAATCGCTGTACTATCCAGTTTTGGGCCTTTGGTATCTTAAAAAAAAGCAGTTTGAGTGTGTCGCTCACTGTTCAGCTGCAAATATCTCTATTTAAAAAAGTGTGGTATACCCCAGTAAACAATAACTGTGGTTTTGCCATCCCACGGTAAAAAATCTCTATTATTCAGGTTTTGGTAGTTTTTTCCATAAAGAAATACAGTAGTGTCTCCTGACTGTTGTGACACAAAAATATATCTGTTGAAAATAGTCTTGTGTAGGCCCGACATCCCAGTGTGGTTTCGCAGTTCCACGGGTCAAATCGCTGTACTATCCAGTTTTGGGCCTTTGGTATCTAAAAATAGCAGTTTGAGTGTGTCGCTCACTGTTCAGCCGCAAATATCTCTATTTAAAAAAGTGTGGTATACCCCAGTAAACAATAACTGTGGTTTTGCCATCCCACAGTAAAAAATCTCTATTATTCAGCTTTTGGTAGTTTTTTCCGTAAAGAAAAACAGTAGTGTCTCCTGACTGTTGTAACACAAAAATATACCTGTTGAAAATAGTCTTGTGTAGGCCCGACATCCCAGTGTGGTTTCACAGTTCAACAGGTCAAATCGCTGTACTATCCAGTTTTGGGCCTTTGGTATCTAAAAAAAAAGCAGTTTGAGTGTGTCGCTCACTGTTCAGCCGCAAATATCTCTATTTAAAAAAGTGTGGTATACCCCAGTAAACAATAACTGTGGTTTTGCCATCCCACGGTAAAAAAATCTCTATTATTCATCTTTTGGTAGTTTTTTCCGTAAACAAAAACAGCAGTGTCTCCTGACTGTTGTGACACAAAAATATATCTGTTGAAAATAGTCTTGTGTAGGCCCGACATCCCAGTGTGGTTTCGCAGTTCAACAGGTCAAATCGCAGTACTATCCAGTTTTGGGCCTTTGGTATCTAAAAAAAATGCAGTTTGAGTGTGTCGCTCACTGTTCAGCCGCAAATATCTCTATTTAAAAAAGTGTGGTATACCCCAGTAAACAATAACTGTGGTTTTGCCACCCCAGGGTAAAAAATCTCTATTATTCTGTTTTTGGTAGTTTTTTCCGTAAAGAAAAAGAGTAGTGTCTCCTGACTGTTGTGACACAAAAATATATCTGTTGAAAATAGTCTTGTGTAGGCCCGACATCCCAGTGTGGTTTCGCAGTTCCACGGGTCAAATCGCTGTACTATCCAGTTTTGGGCCTTTGGTATCTAAAAAAAAAGCACTTTGAGTTTGTCGCTCACTGTTCAGCCGCAAATATCTCTATTTAAAAAAGTGTGGTATATCCCAGTAAACAATAACTGTGGTTTTGCCATCCCACGGTAAAAAATCTCTATTATTCAGGTTTTGGTAGATTTTTCCGTAAAGAAAAACAGTAGTGTCTCCTGACTGTTGTGACACAAAAATATATCTGTTGAAAATAGTCTTGTGTAGGCCCGACATCCCAGTGTGGTTTCGCAGTTCCACGGGTCAAATCGCTGTACTATCCAGTTTTGGGCCTTTGGTATCTAAAAAAAAGCAGTTTGAGTGTGTCGCTCACTGTTCAGCCGCAAATATCTCTATTTAAAAAAGTGTGGTATACCCCAGTAAACAATAACTGTGGTTTTGCCACCCCAGGGTAAAAAATCTCTATTATTCATCTTTTGGTAGTTTTTTCCGTAAAGAAAAAGAGTAGTGTCTCCTGACTGTTGTGACACAAAAATATATCTGTTGAAAATAGTCTTGTGTAGGCCCGACATCCCAGTGTGGTTTTGCAGTTCCACGGGTCAAATCGCTGTACTATCCTGTTTTGGACCTTTGGTATCTAAAAAAAAAGCAGTTTGAGTGTGTCGCTCACTGTTCAGCCGCAAATATCTCTATTTAAAAAAGTGTGGTATGCCCCAGTAAACAATAACTGTGGCTTTGCCATCCCACGGTAAAAAATCTCTATTATTTAGCTTTTGGTAGTTTTTTCCATAAAGAAAAACAGTAGTGTCTCCTGACTGTTGTGACACAAAAATATATCTGTTGAAAATAGTCTTGTGTAGGCCCGACATCCCAGTGTGGTTTCGCAGTTCCACGGGTCAAATCGCTGTACTATCCAGTTTTGGGCCTTTGGTATCGTAAAAATAAGCACTTTGAGTGTGTCGCTCACTGTTCAGCCGCAAATATCTCTATTTAAAAAAGTGTGGTATACCCCAGTAAACAATAACTGTGGTTTTGACATCCCACGGTAAAAAATCTCTATTATTCTGTTTTTGGTAGTTTTTTCCGTAAAGAAAAAGAGTAGTGTCTCCTGACTGTTGTGACACAAAAATATATCTGTTGAAAATAGTCTTGTGTAGGCCCGACATCCCAGTGTGGTTTTGCAGTTCCACGGGTCAAATCGCTGTACTATCCAGTTTTGGGCCTTTGGTATCTTAAAAAAAAGCAGTTTGAGTGTGTCGCTCACTGTTCAGCTGCAAATATCTCTATTTAAAAAAGTGTGGTATACCCCAGTAAACAATAACTGTGGTTTTGCCATCCCACGGTAAAAAATCTCTATTATTCAGCTTTTGGTAGTTTTTTCCGTAAAGAAAAACAGTAGTGTCTCCTGACTGTTGTAACACAAAAATATATCTGTTGAAAATAGTCTTGTGTAGGCCCGACATCCCAGTGTGGTTTCGCAGTTCCACGGGTCAAATCGCTGTACTATCCAGTTTTGGGCCTTTGGTATCTAAAAAAAAGCAGTTTGAGTGTGTCGCTCACTGTTCAGCCGCAAATATCTCTATTTAAAAAAGTGTGGTATACCCCAGTAAACAATGACTGTGGTTTTGCCATCCCACGGTAAAAAATCTCTATTATTCAGGTTTTGGTAGTTTTTTCCGTAAAGAAAAACAGTAGTGTCTCCTGACTGTTGTGACACAAAAATATATCTGTTGAAAATAGTCTTGTGTAGGCCCGACATCCCAGTGTGGTTTCGCAGTTCCACGGGTCAAATCACTGTACTATCCAGTTTTGGGCCTTTGGTATCTAAAAAAAAGCAGTTTGAGTGTGTCGTTCACTGTTCAGCCGCAAATATCTCTATTTAAAAAAGTGTGGTATGCCCCAGTAAACAATAACTGTGGCTTTGCCATCCCACGGTAAAAAATCTCTATTATTTAGCTTTTGGTAGTTTTTTCCATAAAGAAAAACAGTAGTGTCTCCTGACTGTTGTGACACAAAAATATATCTGTTGAAAATAGTCTTGTGTAGGCCCGACATCCCAGTGTGGTTTCGCAGTTCCACGGGTCAAATCGCTGTACTATCCAGTTTTGGGCCTTTGGTATCTTAAAAAAAAGCAGTTTGAGTGTGTCGCTCACTGTTCAGCTGCAAATATCTCTATTTAAAAAAGTGTGGTATACCCCAGTAAACAATAACTGTGGTTTTGCCATCCCACGGTAAAAAATCTCTATTATTCAGGTTTTGGTAGTTTTTTCCATAAAGAAATACAGTAGTGTCTCCTGACTGTTGTGACACAAAAATATATCTGTTGAAAATAGTCTTGTGTAGGCCCGACATCCCAGTGTGGTTTCGCAGTTCCACGGGTCAAATCGCTGTACTATCCAGTTTTGGGCCATTGGTATCTAAAAATAGCAGTTTGAGTGTGTCGCTCACTGTTCAGCCGCAAATATCTCTATTTAAAAAAGTGTGGTATACCCCAGTAAACAATAACTGTGGTTTTGCCATCCCACGGTAAAAAATCTCTATTATACTAGGTTTGGGTAGTTTTTTCCGTAAAGAAAAACAGTAGTGTCTCCTGACTGTTGTAACACAAAAATATATCTGTTGAAAATAGTCTTGTGTAGGCCCGACATCCCAGTGTGGTTTCGCAGTTCCACGGGTCAAATCGCTGTACTATCCAGTTTTGGGCCTTTGGTATCTAAAAAAAAGCAGTTTGAGTGTGTCGCTCACTGTTCAGCCGCAAATATCTCTATTTAAAAAAGTGTGGTATACCCCAGTAAACAATGACTGTGGTTTTGCCATCCCACGGTAAAAAATCTCTATTATTCAGGTTTTGGTAGTTTTTTCCGTAAAGAAAAACAGTAGTGTCTCCTGACTGTTGTGACACAAAAATATATCTGTTGAAAATAGTCTTGTGTAGGCCCGACATCCCAGTGTGGTTTCGCAGTTCCACGGGTCAAATCACTGTACTATCCAGTTTTGGGCCTTTGGTATCTAAAAAAAAGCAGTTTGAGTGTGTCGTTCACTGTTCAGCCGCAAATATCTCTATTTAAAAAAGTGTGGTATGCCCCAGTAAACAATAACTGTGGCTTTGCCATCCCACGGTAAAAAATCTCTATTATTTAGCTTTTGGTAGTTTTTTCCATAAAGAAAAACAGTAGTGTCTCCTGACTGTTGTGACACAAAAATATATCTGTTGAAAATAGTCTTGTGTAGGCCCGACATCCCAGTGTGGTTTCGCAGTTCCACGGGTCAAATCGCTGTACTATCCAGTTTTGGGCCTTTGGTATCTTAAAAAAAAGCAGTTTGAGTGTGTCGCTCACTGTTCAGCTGCAAATATCTCTATTTAAAAAAGTGTGGTATACCCCAGTAAACAATAACTGTGGTTTTGCCATCCCACGGTAAAAAATCTCTATTATTCAGGTTTTGGTAGTTTTTTCCATAAAGAAATACAGTAGTGTCTCCTGACTGTTGTGACACAAAAATATATCTGTTGAAAATAGTCTTGTGTAGGCCCGACATCCCAGTGTGGTTTCGCAGTTCCACGGGTCAAATCGCTGTACTATCCAGTTTTGGGCCATTGGTATCTAAAAATAGCAGTTTGAGTGTGTCGCTCACTGTTCAGCCGCAAATATCTCTATTTAAAAAAGTGTGGTATACCCCAGTAAACAATAACTGTGGTTTTGCCATCCCACGGTAAAAAATCTCTATTATACTAGGTTTGGGTAGTTTTTTCCGTAAAGAAAAATAGTAGTGTCTCCTGACTGTTGTGACACAAAGATATATCTGTTGAAAATAGTCTTGTGTAGGCCCGACATCCCAGTGTGGTTTCGCAGTTCCACGGGTCAAATCGCTGTACTATCCAGTTTTGGGACTTTGGTATCTAAAAAAAAAGGAGTTTGAGTGTGTCGCTCACTGTTCAGCCGCAAATATCTCTATTTAAAAAAGTGTGGTATACCCCAGTAAACAATAACTGTGGTTTTCCTCTTCCACGGTTCTAATCTACTCTTTATTACCCTTTTTCCATTGATAGAGCAAGTGTAAGCTATTTTACTTCATTTACAATGGGCAAGGCGCGTGGCAAGGGACGTGGAAGTGCACGTTCTGATGATGGTTCGTGCAGAGGACGGGGCCGTGGCCAAGGTGAAAATGTGCCACAACCATCAGCCACATCTTCTCGCTCCCACTTCTTGACCGAATTACTAGGGAAGCACAGAACAACACCAGTATTGAGAACTGATCAGTGTGAACAGGTTATTAATTGGATAGCAGATAATACTTCCAGTTACCTGGGCACCACCACCTCCGGTCTGTCTTCCACACGGTCAACTCTTAGTAGCCGTGAGTCTCGACCGCATACTCCTCCTCACCCTGATGCTCCTTCCTCCCACCATGCCGAGTGTCGTCAGACAGCAAGTGATCCCACACTTGGACACTCTGAAGAGCTATTCACTGGTCCATTTCCATATTTGGGCCCCTCGCCTGATACGCTTGAAGTGGTGGAAGAGGAGATCCCATGTTGCGATGCCCAAATAGTTGATCAGCCACGGCCACAGGAAGTCGACGTTGGCAATCTGTCACAAGAGGTGGACGATGATGAGACTCAATTGCCAGGAAGTGAGGAGGAGGATCGTGGTGCGCAAGTGGAAGAGGAGGAGGTGGTGGATGATCTAGTAACTGACCCAACATGGAAGGAGGACATGCAGAGTGAGGCCAGCAGCACACAGGGGGAGTGAGGCAGAGTACCCCAACAGGCAGGAAGAAGCAGTGTGGTGGCCGCAGACAGAAGGCAGGCAACCATTCCCCGTAACACCAACACGAGGGACGTTACCAGTACAAGTGGTAGGTCTTCCAGAGTCTGGAATTTTTTTAAAGACTCTGTTGATAACCCCAAAAAGGCCATATGTTCCACCTGCCATGCCAGCATCAGCAGGGGTGACAAAACTACCAGCCTGACCACCAACAGCATGATCAGGCACATGGCAGCAAAGCACCCGACTTTGTGGGGCGAAACCCAGGGTCCACGACCAGTGTCAGCGGGTGTCACCATTGCTTCTTCCACTGTTGTGCGTGCAATAGAACCCCCTATTGTGTGTGCAAGGCAATCCCCTTTCCATACTGCATGTAAAGATGCCCCCTCCTCTCAGTCTTCACTTGTTATGGCAGTTTCTCAAGAAACAGCATCAACGTCCACGTCCACGTCCCACCGCAGCGTTCAATTGTCCATATCCCACACCTTTGAACGAAAGCAGAAATTCGCAGCTAACGCCCCACAGGCCACAGTCCTAAATTTGCACATTTCACGACTGCTTGCTTTGGAAATGCTGCCTTTTAGGCTGGTGGAGACGGAATCCTTCCGCAATCTTATGGAGGTGGCCATCCCTCGGTACTCGGTCCCCAGCCGACACTATTTTGCCCGGTGTGCCATCCCCGCACTACACAAGCACGTGTCCCAAAGCATCTGCCGTGCCCTCAACAACGCAGTTACTGGGAGAGTCCACCTGACAACGGGCACGTGGACAAGTGCTTGTGGCCAGGGACGGTACTTCTCTCTGACGGCACACTGGGTAAACAGTGGAAGCCGGGACCCAGTCGGACCTTGGGACGGAACACATCCTCCCCACACCGAGGATTGCGGGCCCTATGTCAGTCAGAGTAGCCCCCACAGTGTACAGCTCCTGCGCATCCTCCTCCTCCTCCTCCTCCTTCTCATGTTCAGCCTCCATCTCAGATATCACCACATCAGTTACAAGCTGGAAGCATTGCAGTACTGCCTCAGCCAAGCGGCAACAGGTTGTGCTGAAACTCATAAGCTTAGGTGATAAACCTCACACTGTTTGAGAGTTGTGAACAGCTGTGAAAGAGCAGGCAGATCTGTGGCTGAGACCGCTGAACCTACATCCTGGCATGGTCGTGTATGACAATGGCCGTAACCTGGTGGCGGCTCTGAGGTGAGGTGAGATCATACACGTACCATGCCTGGCTCATGTGCTTAACCTCGTGGTTCAGCGGTTTCTTAAATCGTACCCCGAGTTGCCAGATCTGCTCGTGAAAGTACGGCGCCTGTCAGCTCATTTTCGCAAGTCGGCTACAGCTTCCGCCGCCCTTGCTGTGTTGCAGCAGCGTTTGCAGCTTCCGGCACACCGACTGGTGTGTGATGTCCCCACACGTTGGAACTCAACCCTCCACATGTTGCAAAGGATTTGTGAGCAGAAGAGAGCAGTTGTGGAGTACCAGCTGCAACAAGGCCGTCGATAATCTGGTCAGACTCCACACATAAGACCTCAGGAGTGGACCTGGATGTCTGACATATGTACCATCCTGACAAACTTTGAGGAGGCCACCAAGATGGTGAGTGGCGATGACGCCATCATTAGTGTCAGCATCCCACTTGTCTGTCTTTTGCAACGCTCTCTGCAGAGAATTAAAGAGGAGGCATTGCAGCCAGAGTATGATGAGATGGATCAAGAAGCCATAGCGGGCGATTACACACACCCCAGCCTCATCTCATCCCAACGTGCATTGGGGACAATGAGGGAGAGGAGGAGGAGGAGGAGGAAGAACAGGAGCTGCTATCATGCGTTGTAGATGGTAGTACCTGTACAAGTGTCATACCGTCAGTTCAGCGTGGGTGGCCTGAGGACAGGGGGGAGGAGGAAGAGGAGGAGGAGGAGGAGAGCATGGTCGGTCGTCATCTTGGTGAGGACACGGAAATCTTGCCCGTTACCAGTCTGGCACGCATGGCTGACTTTATGTTACGCTGCCTTAACCGTGACCCTCGCGTTGTCAAAATGTTGGGTGACAGTCATTACTGCTTGGTGACACTTGTAGACCCCCGCTACAAGGAGAACTTTCACTCTCTTATTCCTGAGGTGGAGAGGTCTACAAAAATGGGGCAATACTAGAAGGCCCTTGCTGCAGAACTCTTAAAAAAATTCCCATCTGAACACGCTAGCGGCAGAGGTCACAGTTCGTTGCCCAACCAAGGCGTACAGGCGAGAGGGATGCAACTCCAATCCAGCGGAGGCAGGGGAACACTGTCAACGTTCTGGGACAGTTTTCTGACACCCGCCCAGCTTACAGGCCCTGAGGCGCGGGGTACTCTCACAAGGAGTGGAAAGTTTCAATAGATGGTTAGGGAGTACCTTGCCGATCGTACCAGCGTCCTCCGTGATTCCTCTGTGCCTTTTAATTATTGGGTATCCATGCTGGACACTTGGAATGAACTCGCTCTGTACGCATTGGAGGTCCTGGCATGCCCTGCCGCTAGCGTGTTATCGGAGCGTGTTTTTAGTGCCGCTGGGGGAATTATAACTGATAAGCGCACTTGCCTGTCAACTGACAATGCTGACAAGCTGACCCTTATCAAAATGAACAAGGGCTGGATTGGGCCCGACTTCTCATCACCACCAAATGACAGCAGAGTAACATAAAGTCAAATCCACTGTGTTATTTCGGGAGGTGTATTCACATGCACCGCTTCACACCCACACATGGGTATACGCTTCCTCGTTTCGGCTGTTTAATCTTCTTCTCCTTATCCTCAGCCTCACCACCACTATACCACCAGGGTGCCAGCCTTGCAAGTTCCTCCGTCTTTATTTTTGGCAGCTTTTGCTTGCAAGGCATAAGCAAAGACTATGGGACTCCCACTCCCCAATAATGGGACTTATGTTTGTAATATGCTGTACTGCATGACTCTTGTAAGGGGCATTGCAAGTTGCTCCATCCTAATATTTGGCAGCTTTTGCTTGGAAAGCATAAGCAAATACTATGGGACACCCACTCCCCAATGATGGGACTTATGTTTGTAATATGCTGTACTGCATGGCTCTTGTAAGGGGCATTGCAAGTTGCTCCGTCCTAATTTTTGGCAGCTTTTGCTTGGAAAGCATGTGCAAATACCATGGGACACCCACTCCCCAATAATGGGACTTATGTTTGTAATATGGTGTACTGCATGTGACGTGCCCCCTGGGCCGTGTGTACACGTGTGTGGGATACCCGGTGCCGGGTCTCTGGGGTCTGTAGTCTCCGTGGCGGTGACCCGGTCCCGTGGCTCAGGCTGGTCAAACCAGTGGCAGTCTTTCTTAGGTTTTGAGGTTAATTGTCCGACTGCGCCACCCGTGGATTGCGGTCAGGGAGTACCACTGCTGCGAGGCAGACCGCTGAGGCTAGTGTTGTGTGTGCAGCATAGAATGGGATAACTCCCCTCGGGAGGAGTATAGCCTCAGGGCAGTGAGTGTGGATGATGGGGGTGATGGTGCACGAGCGCAGCAGGAATGACTCAGAGTCTTTGCAGTGCAGTTCTGGGTCTTTACTGATGATTATAAGGTAGACCCTCCCGGGAGTACTGGCTAGCATAAGAGGCCTGGTCAGTCTGTGAGCAAGCAGGAGTTCCCCTGGCCAGGTGAAGTTGTAGGCCTCCCCGTCTGTCTGCACTCTTCCTGGCTACCTTGCTGTAAGCGGGTAGAAGTAGCCCACGTCCCTGAGGGTACCGTGTAGTGCTCACCCGTATGGCTGGTGACTTGGGGCCTTCTGTTAGCCTCCGCTCCACGACGGCGGTGCTGGTCCCTTGCTTGTGACTGAGCCTCCGGGCTTCTATGGCCAGAGGACCTGAAATCGCCTGCCGGCTGGTTTCTGCTGCTGGATATATAAGTCCTCACAGCTTCAGACTCCTGTGTCCGGTTCCTATTGTCTTCTGCCAGGGCGAGCTCTGCTCAGCTTCCAGCCCCTGGTCTTTAGCTCCTAGCTCCTACAGAGCTCCTTGCTGTTACTTTCCCTTGCTCTCACTCTGACTCTGACTGTTCTCTGACTCACTCAACCCCGCCCCAGATCCAGTTTATAAGGGCAGAATTCTCCCCTCCCAGGATTGGGGCAGGAGGATGTTGCATGTTTAAGGGATCCTGACCAGGAAAACTCCCACTTGCTCTCCGACGTAATATCTCTATTACTGTGGTGACCAGACCCCTGGGGTGCCACACATGGCTCTTGTAAGGGGCATTGCAGTTCCTCATAATTTTTGGAAAGCCTTCCATTCACTGCTTAGGCCAACAGTGCACGGGAGACCCAGTTGCTATAAATGGAAAAAAAGGTTTAGTTAACACCCCCTGACCTCCATGTCATTTCCAAGGGGCATTGGAGTGGCTCGAAATTTTTGGTAGGCATTGCACTCACTGTATGCCCTATAACTGTGTAGCCAAACCGCTCCTTTTGTTACAGAAACATATCCTACAAGACATATCTGGTTGACTGGCCTGATATTGATGTCAATGGTCCCTGTTCCTCCTGCTCTTTCTCCTTTGCCACTTCCTCATCCATCATTTATCACCTGAAGCTTTGTTTTAACGGGAGTCATAGAACTTGGTTAGTAGCAGTAAAACATCCAGCAATCCTCGGAGGAGGTAGGATATGCGCCAAAACGCTGACCACTTCAGGCCTAGCCGCTACTACATACATGTGCTTGCATTACAACAAAACAAAGCAGATGCTAACTTCTATCATCCTCATCATGCTCCTCACCTTGGTACTCTCAACTCCCCTGATGGAGAAGCCAGGGCCCACCGGAGGAGTCTGATAGTCCGGTGGGCTCGGCCAATGCTCCTCTAAAGCAGGCCATGCTAAGAAAAGTGTGGGAAAGGTTACCGGGACAAATAGGGGTGGCTGGGGACCGAGTATGGATACCAGGCCGTCTACACAGCCATGGCGTGGTGGCCAGATTCTGCCTCCACGTGCCTAAAAGGCCCAATTTAAAGTGCAAGCAAGCAAGCAGTATGGTATTGCAGCCTGGGGGTGGGTGGGTGGCAGGCTGCATACTTGCGCTTGCATTGCAAGGAATGGGAGAGGTACAATTGAACACTGCCCTGGGACAAGGACTTGAATGGGGATAGTTGCAAGTCTGCAATGACAGGTGCAAGGTGGGAGGCATCTTCGCATGTACCATGAACAGGGGTTTGACATGCACACACTACAAAGGAATAGGCTCTCCTTCCCACTAAATGCACTGGGGAGGGCACAGGTAATGTTTTGGTTTACGCGCTTAATCTTATGTGTAAGGCACATCAGGACAAATATGGGCGGCTGGGGACTGAGTATGGAAACCTCGCTGCCGAAGCAGCCATGAGGTAGTGGCCAGCTTCGGCCTCCTCCAAACTAAAAGGCCCCATTTCAAGTGCAAGCTAGCAGTATGGAATTGCAGTCTGGGGGTGGGTGGGTGGCAGGCTGCACACTTACACTTGCATTAAAAGAAAACATAGCAGATGTTAACTTCTGTCATCATCATCATGCTCCTCACCTTGGCACTCTTAACTCCACCGATGGAGAAGTCAGGGCCCACCGGAGGAGTCTGGTTCTCTGGTGGGCTCGTCCAATGCCGCCTAAAGCAGGCCAGGCTAAGAAAAGTGTGTGGGGGGATGTTCCAAGGAGAAATAGGGGCGGCTTGGGACCATTTATTGAAACCCGGCTGGCCCCAGGCGGCTGGGGACTGTGTGTGGACACCCGGCCGCGGGGCGGCTGGGGACTGAGTATGGACACCCGGCCGCCGGGCGGCTGGGGACTGAGTATGGATTCCAGGCCGCCAACACAGCCATGACGTGGTGGCCAGATTCCGCCTCCACATGCCTAAAAGGCCCAATTTCAAGTTCAAGCAAGCAAGCAGTATGGTATTGCAGCCTGGGGGTGGGTGGGTGGCAGGCTGCATACTTGAGCTTGTATTGCAAGGAATGGGGGAGGTACAATTGAACACTGCCCTGGGACTAGAACTTGCATGGGGATAGTTGCAAGTCTGCATCTTCTGATGCGGTAAGGATCACTTATGATGGGCACACTTTTAGGCAGTGACCTGGGAGTCAGAGATGCTTCCAGGGGTCTTCCCCATGCTGTTCCCTTGTCTTTTCAGCAATTTATGCATGTGTCACACAGCACATGGCCAGATAAGGTTGTAAAATGTTAAAATGACATTTCACGGTGAATGCATTTGTCATAGTTGAAAGCAATACAATAGTGCAAAAACGCATAAAAAATGCTACTTGTGAACATAGCCGAAGGTGTGGAGGAGTATTTTTGTTTTTGGTCATTTATTTTAACTTATACACAAGTCTTTACCCTGGAAAGGATGTTCCTTAACATATTTCACAGGAAAAAAGTTTCACTTTCACTTTCACTTTGAACGTTTTATTGTGAGCCTGTAAAAGTGGCCTAATACCTCTGACCACGTTGTTGACAGCAGTGACCTGGGGGTCAGAAATGTTTCCTGGGGCAATCCCCATGTCATTTGAGCACTGTCACTATCGTTTTGGGCACTTGTTAGGCTTTTAAAAGACTGCCGGGGGTGCCACCGCAAAAATGCTTGAGTCTCCCATAGACTAACATTGGGCTCGTTGCTCGGGTCGAGCACCCGAGTATCACGGCGAGCTCGGCCCGAGCTTCGAGCACCCGAGCATTTTAGTGCTTGCTCAACACTAATGATAATGCCATAATTAGCATCACCATCCCACTTCTCTGTCTTCTGAAACACTCTCTGCTCAAAATTAAAGAGGATGCATTGCAGGCGGAGCACGATGAGATGGAGCAAGGAACCATACAGGGTGATTCCACACAGCCCAGCCTTATCTCATCCCAACAATGATTGGGTGACAATGAGGAAGAGGAGGAGAAGGAGGAAGAACAGGAGCTAGTTTCCTGCACTATAGACTGCACTACCTGCACAACTGTCATGCCGTCTTTTCAGCATGGATGGCCTCAGGACAGGGAGGAGGAAGAGGAGGAGGATGAGGAGGAGAGCATGGTCAGTCATCCTCTTGGTGAGGACATGGAAGTCTTGCCTGTTAGCAGTCTGGCACACTTGGCTGAGTTTATGTTACGCTGCCTTTCCCGTGACTCTCGCGTTATCCAAATTTTGGGTGACAGTCCCAAAATTGGTGATTGGTGATACTTCAAAACGCATGCTACAAGGAGAACTTTCTGTCTGTTATTCCCTTGCAGGACAGGCCTAATAAAATGGTGCAGTACCAGAAGGCCCTTGTTGCGGAATTATTTAAAAAATTTCTAGCTGAAAATGCTGGTGGCAGAGGTCACAGTTCGCTGGATAACCAAGGAGTACAGGCGAGAGAGACACAAATGCAATCCAGAGGCAGGGGAACACTGTCAAATTTCTGGGACAGTTTTCTCAGATCCTCCCATCGCACAGGCCCTCAGGCCCAATGAGGGAAACGTTTTGGAAGATGGTGAGAGAGTACCTTGCTGACTGTACCAACGTTCTCCGTGATTCCTCTGTGCCTTATTATTATTGGGTATCTAAGCTGTACACTTGGCATGAACTGGCTCTCTACCCCTTGGAGGTCCTGGCCTGCCTTGCTGCTAGCATTTTGTCAGAGAGGGTTTTTAGTGCTGCCGGTGGAATTATAACTGATAGGCGCATTCGCCTATCAACTGAAAATGCTGACAAACTGACTCTTATAAAAATGAACAAGGTCTGTATTGGGCCAGACTTCTCAACACCACCGAATGATAGCAGCGTATCATAAACTCAAATTCAGTGTCTTTTTTTTGGGAGGTCTAACTCTATTCCCATGCACCTCTGTTTTCACACCCAGACATGGGTATACGCTTCCCGATTTTGACTATTTGCGCTTGTCCTCCTCCTTCTCCTCATCATCGACATCCTCTTCCATATCACCACCATATCTACCATATCACCATATCTACGTCTCTTTCAAGGGACATAGGAGTTCCTCCAAATTTTTGGCAGCCGTTGCATTCATTGAATAGGCAAACACTATGGGAGACCCACTTTCTAATAATGGGATGATTGTTTTCAGGAGGCCCTCTGACCTCTAAGTCTCTTGCAAGGGACATTGGAGTTCCTCCAAATTTTTGGCAGCTGTTGCATTCACTCCACAGTCAAATAGTATGGGAGACCCACTGCTTTTTAATGGGAACATGTCGTACTCGTTACTCTATGTGTCTTTAAATTGTTAGTGGGGTTTTTCCTAAATTTTGGCAGCCATTGGACTGACTGCATACCCTATAACTGTATAACAGACCCTCTCCTTTCTAATGGGAACATGTCGTCACTGTTGCCCAGCTCTATGTGCGTTTAAATTGTTAGTGGGGGTTTTCCTAAATTTTGGCAGCCATTGGACTCACTGCATACCCTATAACTGTATAGCAGACCCACTTCTTTCTAGTGGGAACCTGTCATTACTGTGGCCCAGCTCTATGTGTATTTAAATTATTCATGGGGTTTTTCCAAAATTTTGGCAGCCTTTGGACTCACTTCTTACCCTATAACTGTATAGCAGACCCTCTCCTTTCTAATGGGAACATGTCATACAAACTCATTACTGTGGTCCAGTTCTCTATGTCTTAAATTGTTAGTGGGCTTTTTCCCAAATTTTGGCAGCCCTTGCATTCACAGCATGGTTATTACCACTATAGGAGACCCACTCTTTAATAATGGAAACAACATAGCCGACTGCTGGCCCTTTAAGAATAGTAAGGCTGTAAAAATAGTGTTTGTGACTTTCACAATCCCTCCGTCATAAATGAAACAGGATGTGTCTGATGATGTTTCATACACCACATGGACAGATAAGGTTGTAAAATGTTAAAATGACATATCCCGGTGAATGCATTTGTCACGGTTGAAAGCAATGCAAAAGTGCAAAAACCCATCAAAAACGCTATGTGTGAACATAGCCCAAGGTGTGGAGGAGAATTTTTGTTTTTGTTTATTTATTTTGCCTTATATACAAGTCATTACCCTGGAAAGGATCTTCCTTAACATATTTCTCAGGAAAATCTATTTTGTTTTTGTTTTTGTATGTTTTATTGTGAGTCTGTAAACGTGGCGTAATACCTCTGAAAACATTGTTGACAGCAGTGACTTGTGAGTCAGAAATGCTTCCACGTGTCTTCCCCATGCTGTTCCTATGTCATTTGAGCACTGTTCCCATCGATTTTGACATTTTTTGGCCCTCTGCCGACCGCTGGTGGGAGCCGCTGGAAAAATGCTCGAGTTTCCCGTAGACTTACATTGGACTTGTTACTCGGACTAAGCACTCGAGCATTCCAATTTGCTCGACTCAAGCAACAAGTACCCGAGCATTTTAGTGCTTGCTTATCACTAGTAATATGCAGTGCATCTTGGCCTCCAAACATGGTGTGTATTTAGGAATTCAAATAATTAACTTTTGGTCTTATCTGACCAGACTATACAGTCATGGCCGAAACAATTGGCACCCTTGAAATTGTTCCAGGAAATTAAGCATTTCTCCCAGAAAATTATTAAAATTACACATGTTTTGTTATACACATGTTTATTTCCAATGAGATTTAGATCTGAACTCATTGCTGGCCACTATAGAACTCCCCAGCACTTTGTTTCCTTCCATTTCTGGGTGTTTCTTGAAGTACGTTTGAGGTAATTGTCATACTTGAAGATGTATGACCCAGCTTTCTGACACTGGGCACTACAATCTTCTGATTTCACGATGCCTTGCACAGAGTCAAGGCACCCAGTGCCAGAAGCAGAAAAAACATCCATAAACATCTTTGAACTTCCACCATATTTGACTGCAAGTACTGTGTTCTTTTTTGTTGTAGGCCTCATTCTGTTTTTCATAAACAGTAGAATGATATGCTTTACCAAACAGATCTATCTTGGTTTCATCTGTTCATAAAATGCTTTCCCAGGAGGATTTTGGCGTACATACATTTTGGCAAACTGCAGTCTAGCTTTTTTATGTCTCTGTGTCAGCAGTGGGGTCCTCCTTGTTCTCCTTCCATAGTGTTTCATTTAATTCAAATGTCAATGGATAGTTCGTGTTGACACTGATGCACCCTGAACCTGCAGGACAGCTTGAATTTCTTTGGAGCTTGATTGGGGCTGCTTAGCCACCATCCGGACTATCCTGCATTGCAACCTTTCACAATTTATCTCTGCAGTCCACATCAAGGGAGATTAGCTACAGTGCCATGGGTTGTAAACTTTTTGATTATGTTGCGCACAGTGAACAAAGAAACATAAAAATCTCTGGATATGGACTTGTAACCTTGACATTGTTGATATTTTTTCAACAATTTTGGTTCTCAAGTCCTCAGACAGTTCTATTCTCTTCTTTCTGTTCTCCATGCTTAGTGTGGCACACACAGACACACAATGCAAAGATTGAGTCAACTTCTCCCCTTTTTATCTAGTTTCAGGTGTGATTATCATGATTATATTTAAATAAGAAAAACAGAAGCAGCACCAGTAGGTCGTTAGGATGCTAAGCCTCCCAGGTAAAGATCAAGTTTTCAATGTAATAAAGAAATTGGGGGCAGCACACCAATTTGGAAAAGTAAAAAACAGTGCTATTTTATAGCCCATAATGGTGACGTTTTGGTTCTAGCTGAGAACCTTATTCAAGTCAGGCTTGAAAAGATTCTCAGCTAGAACCGAAACATTGCCATTATGGGCTATGAAATAGCCCTTTTTATTATTATAGCGCCATTTATGCCATGGCGCTTTTCCTTTGAAAAGGGGTATACATAATAAAAAACAAATTATATAAGCAGGAGAAATACTTGGAGTTTCAAGGCTAAGATAAAAATTTGATTAGTTACAAAAAGTTAAATGTTTAGTAGAAAAATAGTTTGTACAAAAAAGACAGACAGACAGATAACAAACGCTGGTAAATTACATGTATTAAAGTGTAAAGTCACATGTCACTGGGCATGAGTGGAGTTCAAAAATATACTGACACAGTGGTCCACAATGGAGAAAAATCCATGTTTTACATCATGTAATTGTAATAAAGTTTAGGGAATATACCACCTCACCAATTATTGAAGTTTTCCAAGTCTGTTGCCAAAGAGAGAAAAGTCCCCAATGCATATTTCGCTATTACTAAGTCATCAGCTTTCTCAAGGGGAGTTGAAGAATGATGAAAGGTGTCAGTAATTCCGTGGAATTATTGACGCCTTTCATCATTCTTCTACATTGCTAACCACCAAGGTTTGGTGTCTCCAGCAGCCCTCTCTCACGCTTAATAAATGAGTTGTGCATGTCACAACCCCGCAAGGTAAGCACATTCTCATTTAATAATTGTGTTTGCCTGGGTAACAGCACTATTGCGCCCCCGTTCTTATTTCTTTGTAGAATCAAGGGGAGTTGAGAAAGCTGTTGACTTAGTAATAGATGAAATAGCGGACCGACATTGTAGGATTCTGGTTAATAAGGAGGTGATATCGGGTCCAAAGAGAGATAGAACTGTGTCTCATCAGCATAGAAGTGATACTGAAACCCATGGGACACTGAGCTATCCTGAAGGTGTAGATGGAGAAGAGGAGGGGTCCTAGAACTGAACCTTGGGGCACACCGACAGATAGCTGGCAAGATGATGAGGTGGTGTGTGAGTGAGAGAGGATGAATGTCCTTTCTGTTAGATATAAGGAGATTCAGGATAGGGCCAAGTCTGTGATGCCAAGAGATGAGAGAATCTGTAGTAAGAGGGGATGGTCCACTGTGTCGAAGGCAGAGGACAGGACCAGCAGGAGGAGGACAGAGTAGTGTCGCTTGGATTTGGCGGTTAGTAGCTCATTGGTGACTTTAGTCACGGTGATTTCAGTTGAATGGTGCAATAGGAAGCCAGATTGTAAGTGGTCGAAGAGGGAGTGGGAGAAGAGGTGGGAGGAATATTCAACATGGACATGTTGTTCCAGTAGTTTGGAGGCATAGGGGAGAAGTGATATGGGGCAATAGCTAGAGACAAATGATGGTTCGAGGGAGGACTTTTGAAAATGGGTGTGATCAAAGCATATTTAAAGCATGAGGGGAAGACACCAGTTGTTAGTGACAGGTTGAAGAGATGGGTTAGGGTTGGTATAAAGCCTGTGGTGAGGTTTGGGATGAGGTGGGATAGGATTGGGTCAAGGGCACAGGTGGTGAGATGTGATCTGGAGAGTAGAGAGGAAAGTTGATCTTCCGTAATGGCAGAGAAGCTGGTTTTGGAGGAATAGGACTAAGTAGTTATGGAGAGGGGCTGTGGGGACTTAAGGCCAAAGCTTTATCTGATGTTATTGAACTTCTGCTTGAACAATGAGGCACAGTCTTCAGCTGAGATGAGAGGACAGGAAGGAGGTGCTGGGGGATGGAAGAGAGAATTGAAAGTGTTGAATAGCTGTTTAGAGTTGTGAGACAGGGAGGATATGAGAGATGAGAAGTAGGTTTGTTTGGCAGCAGTGAGTTTGGACTTGAAAGTAGTGAGGGACTGTTTGAATGTGATGAAGTGCTCTGTGAAATGGGATCTTTTGTAAATCAATTTATTCTTAATTATTTACACAACTGTAATGATATTTCCTAGTAAAAGTTTTTATTAGAGGACCATTGATTCTATGGTGCTGTACTTGTGAAAAGGGGTTTTTACATTCCAAAAAAAAAACATGAAATACAATGAACAAACTATCAATGACAGACTGGTAGAGAGGGGGAGAGCAGGTTTCCATGTGACAGTAAACAGTAGTGGCTTTGTGCCACAGATTTATCACAATATGTCCTTTTGCCATATGCCATGCGATGTGCAGAAGATACCACTCCGCCATAGCAGTGACAAAAAGAAAAGAAAGTTTGTGAATAGAGATGAGCGTTGTTCTACTCGAACTGTTCGCCAATCTCAAATTCGAGCTGTTTAGGGCGGTGTTCGAGCCGTTCGGCGAACACGAACAATTTGAGAAAAATTCGGCTGTTCGAGGTTATGTTCGATAACTGTTCGTGCACCAAAATCATAACTGGATTTTTTCTCAGTAATGATGAAAATTAATGTTAATACGCAGTTTGAGTGTACAGCGGGGTGGAGGGAGGGGCAGGGGATGGATCTCTGCAGGAACAATGAAGATCTCCATTTTTTTTTCTCTTTCCCGCATTTACAGTGGGGAGGTGCAATCTGTCAGCCTATCAGCAGCGCACACACGGAGCGAAGTGCTTTTTTTCACACAAGCAAGGGCATGTGTCATTGGCAGTGTATGTCACATGTCCTTGCCCTATAAGACCAAGCCATTTTCCCCGTCGCCACCATTTTCTCACTGCTGCAGCTGCGTGTTAGACGGCACCGCTGTTGCTGTGTGCGCTATACCTTGTTAATTTCAAGCCAATTTTCGCACAAATATACAGATAGCTTGGGAGTAGGGAATAGTTGTGATTGCAGTCCTTTTAAGGACTAGGTTACAGCATTTCCTACGACTTTTATCAGGCAGGTCTGTGCTCTTAAATAGATAGGTTGTGGGAGTAAAGACTAATTGTAATTGGAGTCCTTTTCAGGACTAGGTTACATCAGTTCCTATCAGTTTTTGCCAGGCAGGTCTGTGCTAGTGCTCTGCAAGTTTTTTTCACAGCATTTGGCTGAATCTAGCAAAGCTAATCCTTTTTGGCCTATTGCAGAGTGTTTTAGTCAGTGGAGTAGCCTATCTGTGTTGCAAGATATACCACCTGTGTATAGAATACCAATTTTTTTACTGCACCTAGTGAAGTAAAATCTTTTGGGCATAGCATCATTCTATTAGTCCATCTATACTGACCTCCATCAGGTTGCAAACTGAATCTAATTTTTTTCTGCATCTAGCTCTGAAAAAATATTGGGCTTCTAGCTGTGTGTGGGTCTTGTTCTATTAATCCATCTATACTGACCTCCATCAGGTTGCAAACTGAATCTAATTTTTTTCTGCATCTAGCTCTGAAAAAATATTGGGCTTCTAGCTGTGTGTGGGTCTTGTTCTATTAATCCATCTATACTGACCTCCATCAGGTTGCAAACTGAATATAATTTTTTTCTGCATCTAGCTCTGAAAAAATATTGGGCTTCTAGCTGTGTGTGGGTCTTCTTCTATTAATCCATCTATACTGACCTCCATCAGGTTGCAAACTGAATATAATTTTTTTCTGCATCTAGCTCTGAAAAAATATTTGGCCTTCTAGCAGTGTGTGGGACTTGTTCTATTAGTCCACCTATACTGACCTCCATCAGGTTGCAAACTGAATATATTTTTTTCTGCATCTACCTTTGAAAAAATATTGGGCTTCTAGCTGTGTGTGGGACTTGTTGTATTAGTCCATCTATACTGACCTCCATCAGGTTGCAAACTGAATATATTTTTTTCTGCATCTACCTCTGAAAAAATATTGGGCTTCTAGCTGTGTGTGGGTCTTGTTCTATTAATCCATCTATACTGACCTCCATCAGGTTGCAAACTGAATATAATTTTTTTCTGCATCTAGCTCTGAAAAAATATTGGGCTTCTAGCTGTGTGTGGGTCTTGTTCTATTAATCCATCTATACTGACCTCCATCAGGTTGCAAACTGAATATAATTTTTTTCTGCATCTAGCTCTGAAAAAATATTGGGCTTCTAGCTGTGTGTGGGTCTGGTTCTATTAATCCATCTATACTGACCTCCATCAGGTTGCAAACTGAATATAATTTTTTTCTGCATCTAGCTCTGAAAAAATATTGGGCTTCTAGCTGTGTGTGGGTCTTGTTCTATTAATCCATCTATACTGACCTCCATCAGGTTGCAAACTGAATATAATTTTTTTCTGCATCTAGCTCTGAAAAAATATTTGGCCTTCTAGCAGTGTGTGGGACTTGTTCTATTAGTCCACCTATACTGACCTCCATCAGGTTGCAAACTGAATATATTTTTTTCTGCATCTACCTCTGAAAAAATATTGGGCTTCTAGCTGTGTGTGGGACTTGTTGTATTAGTCCATCTATACTGACCTCCATCAGGTTGCAAACTGAATATATTTTTTTCTGCATCTACCTCTGAAAAAATATTGGGCTTCTAGCTGTGTGTGGGTCTTGTTCTATTAATCCATCTATACTGACCTCCATCAGGTTGCAAACTGAATATAATTTTTTCTGCATCTAGCTCTGAAAAAATATTGGGCTTCTAGCTGTGTGTTGGTCTTGTTCTATTAATCCATCTATACTGACCTCCATCAGGTTGCAAACTGAATATAATTTTTTTCTGCATCTAGCTCTGAAAAAATATTTGGCCTTCTAGCAGTGTGTGGGACTTGTTGTATTAGTCCACCTATACTGACCTCCATCAGGTTGCAAACTGAATATATTTTTTTCTGCATCTACCTCTGAAAAAATATTGGGCTTCTAGCTGTGTGTGGGACTTGTTGTATTAGTCCATCTATACTGACCTCCATCAGGTTGCAAACTGAATATATTTTTTTCTGCATCTACCTCTGAAAAAATATTGGGCTTCTAGCTGTGTGTGGGTCTTGTTCTATTAATCCATCTCTACTGACCTCCATCAGGTTGCAAACTGAATATAATTTTTTTCTGCATCAAGCTCTGAAAAAATATTGGGCTTCTAGCTGTGTGTGGGTCTTGTTCTATTAATCCATCTCTACTGACCTCCATCAGGTTGCAAACTGAGTATAATTTTTTTCTGCATCTAGCTCTGAAAAAATGTTGGGCTTCTAGCTGTGTGTGTGTCTTGTTCTATTAATCCATCTATACTGACCTCCATCAGGTTGCAAACTGAATATAATTTTTTTCTGCATCTAGCTCTGAAAAAATATTGGGCTTCTAGCTGTGTGTGGGTCTTGTTCTATTAATCCATCTATACTGACCTCCATCAGGTTGCAAACTGAATATATTTTTTTCTGCATCTACCTCTGAAAAAATATTGGGCTTCTAGCTGTGTGTGGGACTTGTTGTATTAGTCCATCTATACTGACCTCCATCAGGTTGCAAATTGAATATAATTTTTTTCTGCATCTAACCCAGCCAATAGTTTTGGCCTAATACCACAGTTTGGCCACTCAGCTCTGCTCGGTTACCATCCATTGTTTTTTTGTGCAAACAGCTCCAGAGTTGTGAATTAGTTAACCGCCAAAATGAGTGGAAAAAGGCCTGCTGCTGGTGGAAAGGGGAATAGGCGTGTTGGGAAGGGGAAAAATGGTTGTGTCCGTGGGGTAGGTGTTAAAGCAACAGTAACATCTGCAGAAGAAAGACCATCTTCCAGCCAAACTAAAATGTCTACTTCTTTTAGCGGACAATGTGATAAGATCCCTTTCTTACGGCCACGCCAATCGCTACAAATTCCAGATGAGGCACAAAAACAGCAGGTGCTTCAATGGATATCAAGTGCTCCTTTAAGTGGGCTCTCCTCCACATCAACTTCAACATCACAAATACTCCAGTCCTCAAAGGTGTCACCCAAATCGCACTTGCTTCCTCACAGCTCCCAAATCTCCAGCTGCCCGTCTGAGTATGAGGTAGAACAGATGGTTGAGTCTGCAGAGCTGTTTACTCATACTATAGCCTGGGAATCAGAGGTCGACTCCAGCGCTTCTGTGAATCCAGACGAGGAAATGATTTGCACTGATGCCCAGAATCTTTATGAGTCGGATCCAGGACCAGACGCAGAAGGTTCTGACCATAATGTAGACCCTCATTCCCAAACTGTAACTCCTGCTGGTGGAGACAATGAGGAAGACGATGATAAGACTCAAATACCTGATTGGAGCGACAACTTTAGTTTTTTGTCAGGGCAGGAACAGGTTGGCTCTGAGGACGACGGGTGTGATAATGCACAGGGTGATGATGATGAGGTTGGAGATCCCACTTACTGTCAACCCACAGTCAGCCAAGAGATGAGGTCAGCAGAGGAGGTGGAGGAAGATGCTAGTGACGACGAGGTCAGGTTGCGCCTTCCTGGACAGAGACGTAGTACTGGAAGCACGTCAACAACTGCATCCTCAAACACAACTCTGCCTCTCACCACAAGTCGTGGTGGCTCTTCAGGTCGCATGGGTGCTAAGCCTTGCATAGCCTGGGCATTTTTTCAGATCGATAAAGATGACCCAACTCGTGTTATCTGTAACATTTGTCAGCAAAAGCTAAGTAGAGGCCAAAAAATACATAGTTTGAGTACTTCATGCATGAACCGGCACATGGACATGAAGCATAAGTTGCAGTGGGAAGCTCAGTGTGCTACAATGCGGCCTAGCCGGCCGGGCCAACCACCGTCTGCCATATCTTGTGCATCCGCGGCCTCTTCATCCTCTGTGACTGGGGGGACAGCAGTTACACCTGTTTTGGGGCGCAGACCTGCCACCTCTTTACCCGCAACAGCCAGCGTGATTGGCAGGTCATCATTTTCTTTGGAGGTGGTAACACCAGCTGGTGTTGAGCGCTGTCCGACATCGATAGCACCACCTTTGGATCAAGGCAACCTAACATGTCCGCCTGCATCTTCCTTACAGACCGGCAGTTTGCCGGGGACACCCTTATCAACCCCGTCTAAGCACAATAGCCAGCCCTCGGTCCCTCAGATGTGGACAAGTAAAAGACCATTTCCTCCTAGCCATGAGAAAGCTAAGAGGTTGAATTTCACCATCTGCAAGCTCTTGGCTACAGAAATGCTGCCTTTCCGCCTGGTGGACACAGAGGATTTTCGAGACCTTATGTCCGTCGCAGTGCCCCAGTACCAGATGCCCAGTCGGCACTACTTCTCAAAGAAAGGTGTGCCTGCGCTCCACCAGCATGTCGCACACAACATCACCGCTTCTTTGAGAAACTCTGTGTGTGACAGGGTGCATTTCACCACAGACACTTGGACGAGTAGGCATGGACAGGGGCGTTACATGTCGCTGACTGGGCACTGGGTAACTATGGTGACAGCAGGACAAGGGGCTGCTGTCCAAGTCTTGCCGTCCCCACGAGTTGTGCGTCAATCCTCTTTATGTCAAAGTTCCTCCACTGCTTCTGCCTCCTCAACCTCCTCTCGGTCTTCCACCTGCACCCAAAGCCTGTCTGGTCATGCCACAAGCTTTCTAACTGCGCAGAAGGGATCCTGCACACCTCCTTACTATGCTGGCAGTAGGGCTCAACGTCATCAGGCGGTTTTAACATTGAAATGTCTGGGAAATGTGAGTCACACAGCTGAGGAGTTGTGGTCAGCTCTGGAGAACCAATTTCATGAATGGTTGTCTCCACTGGACCTGAAACCAGGGAAGGCCGTGTGCGACAATGCTGCAAACCTGGGTGCGGCCCTTCGCCGGGGCAATGTCACACACGTGCCTTGTATGGCTCACGTGTTGAACCTGGTTGTCCAGCAATTTTTAGCCCACTATCCCAGACTAGATGGCCTTCTGCAGAGGGCATGGTCGCTGTGTGCTCACTTCCGCCGTTCGCATCCCGCAGCTCAGCGACTTACATCTCTACAGAAGTCGTTGGGCCTGCCACTTCACCGGCTAAAATGCGATGTGCCTACCCGGTGGAATTCAACTCTGCACATGTTGCAGCGACTGTGGCAGCACCGACAAGCCCTGGTGCAATACGTTCTGACGTATAGCCTGGGCCAACGAGATTCAGAGGTGGGGCAAATCACGCTGGAGGAGTGGTCTCAGATCAGGGACCTATGCACCCTTCTGCACAGTTTTGAAATGGCGACGAAGATGTTTAGTGCTGACGATGCCATTATCAGCATGACTATTCCGGTGATTTACATGCTGGAGCACATGTTAAACAAAATTCGGAGTCAGGTGGTGGCACAAGAGGAGGTGGAGGAAGTAGAGGAGGAGGAGTTGTATGCGGAAGGGCTAACATCTGCAAGGTCCAGACGGTCGGCAGCACCAAGGCGGCAAGCATGTGAGGGTGGGGGAGATGGTTTTACCAGGGCGCATGGTAGCAGCCAAACTAGTGAGGAAGGTGCAGGAGCCCAGGAAGAAGTGGAGGACGAACTGATGGAAGACTCATCAGATGAGGGAGACCTTGATCACATTTCTGTTGTGCGAGGTTGGGGGGAGAGGACAGAGGAAGGAAGCATGATTGTTACCTCGCCACCAACACAACAGGGACTTGGTGCTCCTGGATGCGCAACACACATGAGTGCCTTCTTGCTGCACTACCTGCAACATGACCCTCGAATTGTGAGAATTAGAAATAATCCTGACTACTGGGTTGCCACACTGTTAGATCCCCGGTACAAAAGTAAATTTGCAGAAATTATTCCTGCCATAGAAAGGGATGCACGCATGCAGGAGTATCAGCAGAGACTGTTGCAGAATCTTACATGTGCTTTTCCACAAAATACCAGTGGTGCACGTAGTGAATCTCACAGTTCCAACTTGCCAACCGTGGGACCGTCAAGTGTTCAGCACTCAAACCGTAACAGAACCACAGTATCTGCTGGTAACATCAATTTTGCGGAATCATTTCACCACTTTTTTAGCCAATCCTTTGCAAGGCCACAGGAGACAAGAAGTCTGACACATAGTCAAAGCCTAGAGACGATGGTACAGGAGTATCTTCCAAGTAAACATTGAAGCCACGACTGTGTCACTGGACCCTTGCTCTTTTTGGGCTTCCAATCTGGATAAATGGCCGGAGCTAGCCACTTACGCCCTGGAGATCTTGTCATGCCCCGCAGCCAGCGTTCTGTCTGAACGTGTGTTCAGCGCTGCTGGTGGTGTGCTGACAGATAAGCGCACGCGGCTCTCCACTGATAATGTAGACAGACTCACGTTCATAAAGATGAACAAATCATGGATCCGAAACGACTTTTCTACCCCTGTGTCATCCTGGGGAGAGTAAAAGCTTGATGATTGGTTAAAATCACCCTACCAACCGTTTTAAGCTTTCAAATTACTAATCATGTTTATCTGTATCTTGACTGGAAAATAATTTGGGCTTTGTAGCAGTGTGCAGCACTGATCCTATTAGGCCATCTATACTAAAGCTTCACCAGATTTAAAATTAAAAATAATTTTTAGCTGCATCTAGCCCGGAAAATAATTTTGGGGCTCCGAGATGCGCAAGACACATAAGTGCCTTCTTGCTGCACTACCTGCAGCATGACACTCATATTGACAGAATTCGAAGTAATCATGACTACTGGGTTGCCACACTCTTAGATCCCCCAAACTTTTCGATCAACCTTTTCATTTTAATAAAGACCAAAAAAATGGTCATTTTTGAAATTATAAGCATTAGCAGGTTGTTAGAAACTGAAATCAAACAGTTTTCAACTCAAAACTTTATTCTAGGTGATGTTACATTTTCACATAGGACCCCTTGTTCGAAAGGAGCTTCTGAATAGTGTTGAGCCACCCCCGTAGTGTTCGGGTTCGGTTCGGTTCGTCGAACACCGGGATGTTCGAGGAACTGTTCGTCGAACTGTTCGTCGAACACCTTAGAACACCGTCGAACACCGTTAAAACCAATGGCAGGCAAACAAAAACACATAGAAACACATAGAAAACACCTTCAAAGGTGTCCAAAAGCTGACAAACTGCTCAGAAGACGCTTTCTTTAAAAAAGCCGGCCGGCAATTCAGCAGCGGCATACACCGGTACCCGACAATTTAGACAAGAAGGAATAGAGCCTCACACATAGATTAGATAGATAGAAACATGTCAGTCACATATATAAGAAGTACAGTGACAGTGTTGCTTACTGTACTTGTCATTTAGTGTAAAGGATTTATTAAAAAAAATAATAGTGTTTTCATGCACTGTCTCTTTAAAAAAGCCGGCCGGCAATTCAGCATCTGTACCCGACAATTTAGAACAGACAGAATAGAGCTTCACACATAGATTAGATAGATAGAAACATGTCAGTCACATATATATGAAGTACAGTGACAATGTTGCTTACTGTACTTGTCATTTAGTGTAAAGGATTTATTAAAAAAAATAATAGTGTTTTCATGCACCGTCTCTTTAAAAAAGCCGGCCGGCAATTCAGCATCTGTACCCGACAATTTATAACAGACAGAATAGAGCTTCACACATAGATTAGATAGATAGAAACATGTCAGTCACATATATATGAAGTACAGTGATAGTGTTGGTTACTGTACTTGTCATTTATTATTAAAAAAAATTGGCGTGGGGTTCCCCTTAATTTTAGGCTCTAGCGGAGGTTAAGCAGACAGCTGGGGCAGATGTTTGAAGCCTGGGAAGGGGGTAATACCCACGGAGCTTCCCAGGCTACTAATATCAGCCCCCAGCTGAATACATAGCCTTTACTAGCTATTAAAATGGGGGACCCCCCCAAAAAAATGACGTGGGGTCCCCCCTAATTTAATAGCTAGCAAAGGCTAGGCAGACAGCTGGGGGCTGATATTAATAGCCCAGGAAGGGAGCCATGAATATTGGCCCCCTCCCAGGCTAGAAACACCAGCCGTCAGCCGCCCCAGAAATGGCGCATTCATAGGATGCGCCAATTCTGGCACTTAGCCTCGCTCTTCCACGCTGCCCTGTAGCGGTGACAGTGGGGTAATAGGGCTGGGGTTGATGTCAGCTTATAATGCCAGCTGACATTAAGCCCAGGTTAGTAATGGAGAGGCGTCTATAAGACACCCCCATTACTAACCCCATAGTCAAAGTTAAAAGAAAACACAAACACCCAGAATAAAGTCCTTTAATTGAAATAAAGACACAATCCTTTATTGTTCTAAATTAAACCATACTTACCATCACGCCCATTCCAGCTGAAGCCAACGATCTCCTGCAATAAAAGAAAAATAATAAAGCAACATCATCCTTACCTTTCCATGGTTCCCACGACAGCTTCAGCTCTGCTACATCGAGATGACAGGCTGGACCGCAGCAGAACGCTGCCATCCAGCTTGTCATCCCGCAGACACTGAGAAGCGCAGGCATGCTTGCGCTCTGCAGTGTCTGGCTGTGACGGCATAAAGATGAGACGAGTTCATGTCCAATGAACTCAGCTCACCTCCTGCACGTCACTGACAGCGTGGGAGAATTCTCCTGCACTCAGCGCTTCAGCGTGAGAATTTTCCCACGCTGTCAGTGACGTGCATGAGGTGAGCCGAGTTCATTGGACATTAACTCGGCTCATCTGGATGCCCTCACAGAGAGACACTGTGGAGCGCAAGCAAGCCTGCGCTTCTCAGTGTCTGCGGGATGACAGGCTGGATGGCGGCGTTCTGCTGCGGTCCAGCCTGTCATCTCGATGTAGCAGAGCTGAAGCTGTCATGGGAACCATGGAAAGGTAAGGATGATGTTGCTTTATTATTTTTCTTTTATTTCAGGAGATCGTTGGCTTCAGCAGGAATGGGCGTGACGGTAAGTATGGTTTAATTTAGAACAATAAAGAATTGTGTGTTTATTTCAATTAAAGGACTTTTTTCTGGGTGTTGTGTTTTTTTTAAATACTTTACTAGAAATTCATGGTGGTCATGTCTAATATTGGCGTGACCCCATGAATTTTGGGCTTAGGGCCAGCTGATAATGCCAAGCTGGCCCTAACCCCTTTATTACCCAGTGAGCCACCGCATCAGGGCCCTGGATGAGTTGGGTACAGCACCAGAAGATGGCGCTTCTATGAACGCGCCATTTTCCGGGGTGGCTGCGGACTGCAATTTGCAGCGGGGGTGGCCCAGAAAGCTTGGGCCTCCCTGCGCTGCAGATTCCAGCCCCCAGCTGCCTAGTTGTACCTGGCTGGACACAAAAACAGGGCGAAGCCCCACGTCAATTTTCTTTAAATTATTTCATGAAATAATTAAGAAAAAAAGGGCTTCCCTATATTGTTGTGTCCGGCCAGGTACAAATAGGCAGCTGGTGGTTGGGGGCAGCCGGTTCCTGCCTGCTGCACCTGACTGGACACAAATATAGTGCGAAGCCCCACGTCAATTTTTTTTTAATTATTTCATGAATTTCCTGAAATAATTTAAAAAAATTGAAGTGGGGCTTCGCACTATATTTGTGTCCAGCCAGGTACAGCAGGCAGGAATGGGCTGCCCCCAACCACCAGCTGCCTATTTGTACCTGGTTGGACACAACAATATAGGGAAGGCCTTTTTTTCTTAATTATTTCATGAATTTCATGAAATAATTAAAAAAAAAATACGTGGGGCTTCGCCCTACTTTTGTGTCCAGCCAGGTACAACTAGGCAGCTGGGGGCTGGAATCTGCAGCGCAGGGAGGCCCAAGCTTTCTGGGCCCCCCCGCTGCAAATTGCAGTCCGCAGCCACCCCGGAAAATGGCGCGTTCATAGAAGCGCCATCTTCTGGCGCTGTACCCAACTCATCCAGGGCCCTGGTGCGGTGGCTCACTGGGTAATAAAGGGGTTAGGGCCAGCTTGGTATTATCAGCTGGCCCCAAGCCCAAAATTCATGGGGTCACGCCAGTATTAGACATGACCGCCATGAATTTCTAGTAAAGTATTTAAAAAAAACACAACACCCAGAATAAAGTCCTTTAATTGAAATAAACACACAATTCTTTATTGTTCTAAATTAAACCATACTTACCATCACGCCCATTCCAGCTGAAGCCAACGATCTCCTGTAATAAAAGAAAAATAATAAACCAACCTCATCCTTACCTTTCCATGGTTCCCACGACAGCTTCAGCTCTGCTACATCGAGATGACAGGCTGGACCGCAGCAGAATGCTGCCATCCAGCCTGTCATGCCGCAGACACTGAGAAGAGCAGACATGCTTGCGCTCCTCAGTGTCTCGCTGTGACGGCATCCAGATGAGCCAAGGTCATGTCCAATGAACTCGGCGCACCTCATGCACGTCACTGACAGCGTGGGAAAAATCTCACGCTGAAGTGCTGAGTGCAGGAGAATTCTCCCACGCTGTCAGTGACGTGCATGAGGTGAGCTCATGTCCAATGAACTCAGCTCACCTCATGCACCTCACTGACAGCGTGGGAAAATTCTCCTGCACTCAGCGCTTCAGCGTGAGAATTCTCCCACGCTGTAAGTGACGTGCATGAGGTGAGCCGAGTTCATTGGACATGACCTCGGCTCATCTTTATGCCGTCACAGAGAGACAATGTGGAGCGCAAGCAAGCCTGCTCTTCTCAGTGTCTGCGGGATGACAGGCTGGATGGCGGCGTTCTGCTGCGGTCCAGCCTGTCATCTCGATGTAGCAGAGCTGAAGCTGTCGTGGGAACCATGGAAAGGTAAGGATGAGGTTGCTTTATTATTTTATTTTTATTACAGGAGATCGTTGGCTTCAGCTGGAATGGGCGTGATGGTAAGTATGGTTTTATTTAGAACAATAAAGAATTGTGTCTTTATTTCAATTAAAGGACTTTATTCTTGGTGTTTGTGTTTTTTTTAACTTTGACTATGGGGTTAGTAATGGGGGTGTCTTATAGACGCCTCTCCATTACTAACCTGGGCTTGATGTCAGCTGACATTATAAGCTGACATCAACCCCAACCCTATTACCCCCTGCCACCGCTACAGGGCAGCGTGGAAGAGCGAGGCTAAGTGCCAGAATTGGCGCATCCTATGAATGCGCCATTTCTGGGGCGGCTGACGGCTGGTGTTTCTAGCCTGGGAGGGGGCCAATATTCATGGCTCCCTTCCTGGGCTATTAATATCAGCCCCCAGCTGTCTGCCTAGCCTTTGCTAGCTATTAAATTAGGGGGTACCCCACGTCATTTTTTGGGGGGGGTCCCCCATTTTAATAGCTAGTAAAGGCTAGGTATTCAGCTGGGGGCTGATATTAGTAGCCTGGGAAGCTCCGTGGGTATTACCCCCTTCCCAGGCTTCAAACATCTGCCCCAGCTGTCTGCTTAACCTCCGCTAGAGCCTAAAATTAAGGGGAACCCCACGCCAATTTTTTTAATAATAAATCCTTTATTTTAATACTAAATGACAAGTACAGTAACCAACACTATCACTGTACTTCATATATATGTGACTGACATGTTTCTATCTATCTAATCTATGTGTGAAGCTCTATTCTGTCTATTATAAATTGTCGGGTACAGATGCTGAATTGCCGGCCGGCTTTCTTAAAGAGACGGTGTATGAAAACACTATTATTTTTTTAAATAAATCCTTTACACTAAATGACAAGTACAGTAATCAACACTGTCACTGTACTGCATATATATGTGACTGACATGTTTCTATCTATCTAATCTATGTGTGATTCTATATTCCTTCTATTCTAAATTGTCGGGTACAGATGCTGAATTGCCGGCCGGCTTTTTTAAAGAGACAGTGCATGAAAACACTATTATTTTTTTTGATAAATCCTTTACGCTAAATGACAAGTACAGTAAGCAGCACTTTCACTGTACTTCGTATATATGTGACTGACATGTTTCTATCTATCTAATCTATGTGTGAAGCTCTATTCTTTCGGTTCTAAATTGTCGGGTACCGGTGTATGCCGCTGCTGAATTGCCGGCTTTTCATGTTTCACTGTTGGCACTGTTCCCATCGATTTGGGCAATCACTCTAATGCCACAACCACCATGGCTGTGGCATTACAGTGAGTGGCAGACAATCCCTGCATAATTGGTGCTCTAAATAGCGCCAGACATGCAGGACACGCTTTTGGTGCACGAACAGTTATCGAACATAACCTCGAACAGCCGAATTTTTTGCAAATCGTTCGGGTTCGTCGAACAACTCGAACACCGCCCAAAACAGCTCGAATTTGAGATTGGCGAACAGTTCTAGTCGAACACCGCTCATCTCTACTTCTGAACTCTCTCGTCCATTGAATTTGTCGGTTTTGGATGGTTTCTGCTTCAATTGTTTTGCATGAGGACAGAATACCCTCCCAGAGCTGTTGCTTAGATGTGAACTGCCTCCCGCCATCATAGACACTCCTTTTAATGATGCTCCAAAGGTTCTGAATGGGGTAGAGGTCAGGGGAGCATGGGGGTCACACCATAAGTTTGTCCCCTTTTATGCCCATATCAGCCAGAGATGCAGATGTTTTATGTGCAGCATGAGATGGTGCATTATCATGCAGAAAAATGATCTTGCTGTGAAATACACGGTTCTTCTTCTTGAACCATGGCAGGAAGTGCTGTTTGAGAAAATCCACATACATTATGGAGTTCATCTTTAGCGCCTTCAGGGATCCTAAAGGGGCCGACAATCTCTCTCCCCATGATTCCAGCCCAAAACATTACTCCACCTCCTCCTTGTTGGCGCTGTAGCCGTGTTTGCATGGGGTGTCCATCAACCAGCCATCCTCCACTCCATCCATCTGGACCATCGAGCGCTGCACGGCACTCATCCGTGAACAAAACTGTTTTGAAATCACTCTTCATGTAATGTTTGGCCCACTGGAGCCGTTTCTGCTTGTGTGAAGTGGATAGAGGAGGTCGACTGGATGGCGTATGCACAGCTGCAAACCTCTGAAGGACCCTGCATCTTGTTGTTCGGGGGACGTTGGAGGCACAAGCAGCTTCAAAAACTTGTCTGCTGCTATGACAAGGCTTTTTGGCCGCTGCGCTTTCAACCTGACGTAATTGCCTGTAGGAAAGAGTCCTCAATTTGCCCTTATCAGCACGCACACGTGTGTGCTGTGAATCAGCTACATACTTCTTGATTGCCAAGACACTTCATCCTGATCATCGCACAATGTTGATTGTAGTCATGCCTTGACCTAAACACTCCACAATTTGTTGCTTCTCAGCAGCCGACACATCCTTTTTCTTTCCCATTTTGGCAGAAAATGTAGGCTGCTTAATAATGTGAGAGAGCCTTCTTAAGTAGTCTTGCCTTTCATTGGACACACCTGCCAAACTAATTAGCACAGGTGTCTGCAATTGCTAACAGTGATATAAAGAGCCCTGACACACATCACCATCAATGAGTTTAACTGACAAACAAACAAATTCTTCCCTTATCACTCCTAAACACTTTTTGCATAATAATTTGGAACGCAGTGTACATGTGCTTTTCCACAAAACACCAGCGGTTCACGTAGTGAATCTTACAGTTCTAACTTGCCAACCGTGGTCTGTATGGAGTTGTTCAATAAAGGGCCCAAAATTAAGATAACATAGATGGGAGAGGTCTCTATGAATAGGAATTCCTAAGTATTTGATACCCTGTGAGGGACAGGCAAAGGGAAAGTTGGACTGGATGGAATCCTATATGGATTTGGGGAGGGAGACATCGAGGGCCTCAGACTTCGCTGCATTGATTTTAAAATTTGACCATGTAACAAAGTGATCTATTTCAGCCATAACAGCAGGGATGGATATATGTGATTGAGGGATATATACTACGACATCATCAGCAAATAGAGAGCACTTGTACTCGGTGCCTCCCACCTCAATCCACCTAATATTGGGGTTATGGCGAATTGATGAGAGCAGGTGCTCCGTCACTAGGATGTATAAGAGAGGGGACAGAGAACATCCCTGCCTTGTCCCATTGGTGATTGTGAAAGGTGATGAAAATGTTCTGACGCGCCCCCTGGGCCTTGGGACACCCGGAGCCGGACCCTTTTTGGTGGATGCTGGTGGTTGTAGTCTCCGTGGCGGCAACCCGGTTCCGTGGCTCAGGGCGGTCAAACCAGTGGCGGAACTATTTATGTGGTTTTGATGTTTAAATGTCCGACTACGCCACCCGTGGAATGCGGTCAGAGTGAACCGCCGCTCCAGGGCAGACCACTGAGGCTGGTGTTGTGGGTGCAGCAGAGCGTAGCATAACTCCCCACGGGAGGAGTATAGCCTCAGGGCAGTGTATGCGGAGGATGGGGGTGATGGTGCAGGGCAGCAGCAGTAACGACACGGAGTCAGTGATGCAGTCCAGGGCCTTTACTCACAGTTCTTATTATCCAGACCACGTCTGCAGGTAACGGCTGCCCACGTCGTACTGTGCTCACCAGGTGAGGGGCTCAGACAACTCCCAGATAACTTTGGAGCACTTCACAGGACCCCCTTTGTGTGTCCTTTGTCTGGCCTTTCTTACCAACACTTCTGTCCGGCTGCCTCGGGCCTCCTCTTGGTAAACTTGGCGCCAGTTTCCCTGACCCTATGTGGTGCCTTCCTAGCGGGTGTAGCGAGGGGCTGCGCCACATAAAATGTCAGAGCCTCCGGTTTCTAGCTGAGGGTCGTTTCCTGCCTCCACTAGTTCGGGGACCGGTCTCCCCCTTTGGCCTGACCCCTCCACGCAGGTGGATTCGGGCGTGCGGTGGCGACTCGCCCGTCCGCACCCCTGGGATCCCTTCATTCCTCGTTCCTGGAGCCTTCTCCGCTCCTCTTCCTTCCTTCTCCCTCTTCCAGGCCTGGTCCTCTGTTACTAGGCCCGCCTCCGGAGCAGAGCTCATGCAGAGCCCCTGCTCCCTGCCACTTCTGCTCAGACTTCTCTGCACTGAACTAAGATGGTGCCCACCTTTTATACTCCCTTCTCAATGCACCCAGGAACTGCTTCCTCCCTGCTCCTGCACTACAGGGTTCCCCTTCCTCAGTGTTCCCTCCCCCCACTCCAGCCAGGGACAGGGACTGTCGTGCCCATCTCAGGGGCATATTGGTCGCCCTGCCCCACGGCAATGTGGTGTAATGCATGCAGGTGTCGGGTCCTGATCCACACTCCATCCTTACCTGAGAGTGAGATATCACACCTCTGGGTGAGGTGCAATACGTCTGTAGCAACCGAGCCCTCAGGGTGCTACAGTTCCATTTATCTTCAGCCTAGGTGACGTATTGCGATACAGGGCCGTGATTTTGGCTATAAAAGGGTCCCCTAGACCCCTACCCCAAGCTTTTTAAGAGAATCATATATGGCGTGCCAGGAGACTCTATGGAATGCTTTCTCAGCATCCAACGAGAGTATCTAATTACAAATTTTTAACTGCATCTAGCCCAGGAAATACTTTGTGCCTAGTAGCAGTGTCTGCTAGTCAGCGGATTATCCCGTCTGTTAAGCAAGCTACACCACCTGTAGTTTAGACACTTAATTTTTTCAAAGGAAATGATTCTGGACCATGGGATACTTAGTGAAGAGCATCAGGAGGCACCCCAAGGCATAGGGGCTGGGACTGGCAGTAGGATGCCTTGCGGTGGACAGCCGAGCTCGATCCTTATAAAAGCTTTTTAACTGCAGCAGCTTTAGTGGACGCTACTGGAGCTGTAATTACGCGGCTGCTGGCATGAGACTTGCCCTCCAATAGATCCTTGTAAATGGATTTAAAGTGTATTCATTCAAATTAGAGAGACAATTTAAATTAAAAAGCTTAGAGCTGCCTCCACCACAGGGGGGCTCGCTCGACCCACCAGCGGACAGGCACCAGTATTGGGAGAGGGGGGCTGGCCGTCAGGGTTCACCGCGGCTCTGGCACAAACCCGGCAACACGGAGGTGGCACGGGCAGGAGCGGACTGGCCGTGTCGGCTTCTCACTTTTTGGATTTTAGAAGGGCATGACATGCCTATATCTGTGTCTCCCCCTCCTTTTACTCCTCCACCTCTTTTATTTTCGCATGACTGTATGTACTTGTCACTTTTCCATGTGTTAGTTATGTCTTCTGAGCAGTTTGTCGGCTTTTGGACACCTTTGAAGGTGTTTTCTATGTGTTTCTATGTGTTTTTGTTTGCCTGCCATTGTTTTTAACGGTGTTCGAAGGTGTTCGACGAACAGTTCGACGAACAGTTCGGCGAACACACGGGTGTTCGACGAACCGAACCGAACTCGAACACTACGGGGGTGGCTCAACACTATTTGTGAAGCCAGGGTTCACTTAATTAACCTCTGCTTCCTGGTAGTGTGCTGTAATATGGTACATTCCAAATAGTCCAGAAAACAGGGAGGCTATAGGGACTATTGATAGCAAAGACTTGTAAGATTACACAGGTACATCCAGATTAATAAGGCTTGAACAAAGACTCCATTCCTATGCAGCAATCACAGTTTACTCTCCAGTTTAGTACTGTAGATATAAATCAGGTGCAGTGATTTCTGAGCTTTTCCTTCTGCTTGTCTACACAATCCTTATCTTACCACTGTCTGCAGCTGAGAACTCGGTTCTTCATTATATGGGAGCTATGGCCACCCTTCTATTTGCTCCTCAGCTTCTCCAGGATGACTCAATCACACACAAAATGTCTCCTTCCCTTCACTACTAGACCCATGACTAGCTCATGTGGTTTAACCATGTGACCTTATGCAGAAACCACCATTATTTATCAAGATAATGTATGGGATAATATTTAACAAAAAAGTGTATGCCATTTTATTCTTAATGAAGATTAAGAAAAAAAGAATCAAAAATAAAAATATATCATGAATTTTCAAATACTAGAAAGGCTAAGCTCAAGACTGGAATTTCATAAACTGAATAGCCCTAAAGGGAAGTTTTCACTGTTTATGCAATTACTTTTTTCCATCAAACTTTTTTTCCTGCAAAATGAATTTAAGTCTGATTCCAAAAATCAGTCTGTAAATCTCAACTTTTGTAAAAATGAAGAACTGTATCTGACCTAAAATTTAACCTGATTGTAAAAACATACATTTTCTGACAAATATTAACAATTTTAGGCAGGTTATTAGCTAATATTACATCATGGCTCAAAAAATGCATTTCATATCAGTCCTAAGCTGGTCATGTTTTTTTTAAACTTGCTAAAGATTTCACATGCGTGAATCAGAAATTAGATATACGGTAAGTTTATACTACACAAGTACCACAATACTTTCTTATAAAAACACCAAAATACTGTAAGTGCAGCAAGAGGCACATGTAATGTAAAAATACACAAAAATAATCTATATGTTGAAAAAAATTAATTCTGCACTTCTTATCTTTTGTCGAACTAATGTGCAGCATCAACTAATATAAATAGGTATGTATTAATAGTGCGTGACCTGAAAAATGCACCAAAATAACATAAAAGAATAGTGAAATTGGACTCTCCTTTCCTGATATAGAACAACTATGTAGTCTCAACCAATATCAATAGATAGGTAGCAATAGTTACCTCAATGTGGCACCTAGTGGTGTATATTCACAATGTTGTTCTTATTATTCCAAAAATACTGCATATAAACAAACATATACAATCAACAGACACATTCTTTAATATAAGTAAAAGACAAAGAAGTGGCGCTGGTAGGATATACCCAGTAAACCTGCTGCAAATAGTAACAATTACCACACATTGTCTAAAATGCTAAAATAAATATATAAAAAGGTTTTCGTGCTGGGATACTGGATAGGAGGAAATAATTTTAAGGACAGGGATGAATAAAATCAAATAAATAATTTTAAGGACAGGGATGAATAAAATCAATTTTGTTTATTAATTAATAACATGCTTGAAATAAATATTAAAATGTTGTAAAAAGCGTCAATTCATATTATAGGATGATAAAGGTCCCGTTGGTAGGTTGGTCACCTACAAACGTGACCTTCATCATCCTATAATACGAATTGACGCTTTTTACAACATTTTAATATTTATTTCAAGTATTGTATTAGTTAATAAACAAAATTGATTTTATTCATCCCTGTCCTTAAAATTATTTACATTCTTTAATATAGGCAAAGTAATGTTAGGTAAACAGTCAACTGTTCAGGTGTGCATATAACAAACCTTGTGTACCTTCTATAAGATACTTGTTCTGTAAATGATAAAGGGCTATCTAAATATGCGGTAATCCAAGGAATAGACAATAAGGTTAATCTTAATGAAACACAAGTCTAATGCTCACATTGTGGCATGAGGGAGCTTGCTGGCCATTCTCATTCATTTACATTAATATCTCAGTTTCAGTGAACTCACTGTTTCCAATAAAGGTGACTATGTTGGCCACAAGAACCCAACAAGCTTCTGACACATTTTATACTTTCCCAGGAATAAGTGGCGGAGCAATCAATTGCATCACACCCTGTATGCTGTTGTGAAGTCAGTGGGGTCAAGCTGCATCTAATAACCACGATCACACCTTTCCTAGAGAATCCACACGTCGACCCAACCTCTATGTTCAGCTATCGCCTCATATCGCTGCTCCCATTCACCAGCAAACTCCTCAAACAGCATGTCATTGCTGAACCTTCCTCCCATCACTCATCTAACTCACTCTTTGACAACCTACAATCCAGCTTCCATCCCAACCATTTCACCGAAACTGTCCTGATGAATATTACTAACGACTTACTTACATCCAAAGCTAACAGACAACTCTCCATACTCCTCCTTCTAGACCTTTCCTCGGCCTTCAACACAGTCGACCACTTCCTGCTACTACAAATCCTGTCTTCCCTTGATGTCAAAGACCTTACCCTCTCCTGGATCTCCTGGATCTCCTCATACCTCTTCAACCACACATTTAGCGTCTCCCACTCTCACACTACCTCCTCATCCCTCCTTTTCTCTGTTAGTGTCCCTCAAAGCTCTGTCCTGGGACATCTACTGTACTTTTCTCAACCTATACCTTTGGCCTGGGAGAACTCATACTTCCATGGCTTCCAGTACCATCTATATGCTGATGATACTCAGATCTACCTCTCTGGCCTAGACATCATCTGTCTGCTGTCCAAAATCCCTGAGTGTCTATCAGCCATATCCTCCTTCTACTCAACATGCTTCCTAAAGCTCAATGTGAACAAAACAGAACTCATCATCTTTCCTCCATCTCACCTAACTCCCCTAATTGATCTATCACAATAAATTATATCACACTTTTCCCTGTACCTCAAGTCTGCTGCCTCTGAGTAACTCTCAACTCAACTCTGTCCTTTAAACCACACATCCAAGCTGTTTTCACCTCTTTCTGCCTCCTACTCAAATATATTTCCAGAATCCATCCTTTCCTCAACCATTGTGCTGCTAAAATGTTAATGCATACCCTCATCATTTCCCACCTCGACTACAGTTAATATCCTCCTCTGTGGTTTCCCTGCTAAGGCTCTCACACCTCTCTAGTCCATCCTTAACTCTGCTGCACAACTAAACCACCTATTGCCTCATTATTCTACAAAGCTGTCTACAAATATCAAAAGGGATGTCACTTTGTAAAGGGCCATCCTTATTTTCATTTACACTTGGAAACACGAGAAGCAATGAAATTTAACTGAAACAAGAAGATACAGATTGGATATTAGAAAAAACTTTTAGACAGTGAGGGTGATCAATGAGTGGAACAGGTTGCCACAAAAGGTGGTGAGTTCTCCGTCAATGGAAGTCTTCAAACAGTGGCTGGACAGACATCTGTCTGAGATGGTTTAGTGAATCCTGCATTGAGCAAGTGGTTGGACACGATGACTTTGGAGGTCCCTTCCAACTCTAACATTCTATGATTTTATTCCTCTGCTCTTCCCCTCTGCAAATCCCTTCATTGGCTCCCAATTCCCCAATGTATCGAGTTCAAACTATTAACATTGACCTACAAAGCAGTCCATAATCTGTCTCCTTTATATATCTCCGAACTAATCTCCCGTTACCTTCCAACACATAATCTCCGGTCCTCTCAAGACCTTCTTATCTCCTTCCCACTTATACATTCCTCACCTAATCACCTCCAATATTTCTCCTGAACATCTCCATACTTTGGAATTTTGTGCCCCAACACGTCCGATTATCCGCCAGTTTTTGAACTTTAAGACGGAACTTGAAAACGTATCTGTTCAAGAAATCTTGCAGCCTGCAATAACCCTGGTGCAACCTCACCACCCCCAAAGCTGCCTCAATCCCCTCTGACCTACTGTCTCCTTCCCAATTATCTAGTAGAATGTAAGCGTTCAAGGGCAGGGCCCTCTCCCTTCTGTACTAGTCTGTCACTGTTAGTTTGTTCACTGTAATTTATATTTGTATTTTTGTATGTAACCCTTTCTTATGTATAGCACCATGAAATCAATGGTGCTCTAAAAATAAATAATAATAATAATAGCAAGTTAAGCAAGTCTGTTGCCTCATGGAGTTTTTGCCTTCCTTTGGATTAACATGTTTGGCTTCAACCTTAAAACTATGAAATTATGAAACTATGAATGTACAACTAAGCAGTCAATTGTTTATCACAAATATTACTACCGCTTTATTAATGGAGTTGCCTGTTGGTTGACTATATTTGTGGATTTATTCTTGGAACAACAGAAATGTTGCTGTGTATGTTTATTCATTGGTTTAAAGTTTCAGGAATAGTGATACATTCAGGCAACTATTGCAATATTGCTACATATCTTTTTGTATTAGTTTATCCTGCATACTATTTCTGTACCAGATAAAGAGCACAAAAGTTATTTTTACTGTGCATCAGAAATTGCCCCAGGGGTTCTTTTTATGGACTATCCTTTGATCATGACCTATTGTGAGTATTTAGACTAGACTGGGTTTAAGAAACATTCCTCTACATAGTAGAACTAGAGCATTTCCATACATTTCAAGATACTGGTAATAACTGTATTTTATAAAATGTGTCCATCAAAGTTTAATAGTACTAAGCTACAAAGAATCCCCATTTTGAGGGTTCCATTGTGAACTGCCTAAAATTAATGAAATAAAGTAAGGAAAAGTAAAGAAAAAAAATGATTGTTTTAGCCAATGTTATACTTTTGTTAAATTAGTAAACGATACAGCTCATTTCACATATTTTTTTATTAATTCTTATTAGATATTATCTAAAGTAATTAAAAACACGCAATTTAGCTTTTCTGTAAAGCATTTGCTAAGCCCATGACCCTATAATTCTTCTTTTTCCCAAAACATCCATCTAGTGCCATTTTATGCTCTGTGAAATTAAATTAAGTTCAGAGATGAGGCAGCTCAGCAAGTTTTCATCCACAACACCTCAGTGGAAATTTGCCCTACAGCATGTTACATAGGAATCCAGAAGCATCATAATTCTCTGCTCCCTCTTCATCGATGAAGCAAAAATGTGTTCATGTCTGTTTCTGAAACTAAAAACTCTGCGTGAAAACAGATGGTGTTGATGAAAAATGTGCTTTTGGCATTGCAACTAATTTTTCTGAAGTTTCTGTCTTTGGTAGGTGTGATTACAAGTGCATTATTACAAATGTTTCAGCTTCCAAGTCACTGGACTTCTTTTTTTTTAATTTTTAGTATTATATCTCTGTTAACTATGATAAGTTTCAATGAAATTACTTTTTATGTATGTGGACAATTGCCAAAATACTAGGTAGCTTAATTCACACAGCTGTTTGGAAAGATGAAAACAAATCAATCTTACAAAATGCAAAATTCTGTGCTTGCCAAGGATTTGCCAAGGTGACTATTGTCAATGTTAATTTGGGGTTCAAAGACTGCAGTGGAGTTTCCAAAGTATCATTTTTTAAAACACCTTTCTATGAGAAAGCTGAGGTAAGCGGACAATGGAAATAGACAACAAATCTTTGACTAAGTACACACCAGGCTAACGCTATCTAGATAAGTGTGTCACTCGTGTCATTTGAAAGGGTGACCCAAAATCATTGTGAGTGTTGATGAATAAAAGATCTTTACTTTTTTTTATTTTGGATGTGCTGCCTCTTTTTTGGATTTTTAAACCTTTGATAGGAAACTTTGTTTTTTTATATATACATAACATACAACATTAAGGCATCAATTCTTTAAGTCATGCTTGTATGAAGCTTTTGAAGGAAAGTGGCAAGGAGGTTGTTTCGAACATCTTGAAAAACTACAGATGTTCACTTTGTTCAGTGAATGTGTACCAGAGCAAATCCTTCTCTCTCTTCATGTGCTTCATACAATCTCAGTCAGACTCAATAATGATAAGTATTGTTGAGCGAGCATGCTCGACACTGTTCGTTACTCGCCCGAGCATCACGCTACTCGGGATGTTCGGCGAGCACCGAGCATTTGCGGGTTACTCGGGCGGGAGCTCGGGTCTCCACCCTGCACATTTGGCGCTCTTTACAGAGCCAATGAACATGCAGGGATTGCCAGCCAGTCACTGTAATGCCGCAGCCATGTTGTTTGTGGGCATTACAGTGATTGGCTGGCCGCACAGCGTCACCTCCAGTGATTAAAACCGAGCGCCGCCATCTTGGACACAGTCGCTCCGGATCAGCCAGTGTAGGGTCAGTACTGCTGAGTTAGGGAGAGATATATAGTGCGAAATAGGTAGTGTAGGGTCTCTAAAGCCTGCCAAATCAAACAAACAGTCCTTCTCAGGACTAATAACCATCCCAGATATCAGGCAGGCAGGCAGTCTGTATAGGAGATGCAGTGGTTATACCAGCAAACGCTGCATTACAGTCCTGTGTGCTCCTGTTGGTCAAATTGCTAGACTTATCACCCCGGTCTCAGGGGCCAGGAAAAAATTTTTTTTTTTCATCTAAATCCTGTATTTTTATTTTTTACTCAGTCAGACTGTCCAAATACACGTCTTATTAACATTTTGGTATTTTTCCCCGCCTCCCAAAAAATTGAGTGTGTCTGTGACTGTGTAGGCCAGAAAAATTGAACTGTGGTTTGACAGTTCCATGGGTCAAATCTCTGTATTATCCTGTTTTTGGCACTTTTTGCCGTAAAAAAAAACTGTAATAGTGTCTCCCTGACTGGTCAGACACCAATATATCTGTTTAAAAGATTCTGGTGTATGCCACATAACTATAACTGTGGTTTTGCAGTTTCACGGGTCAAATCTCTGTATTATCCTGCTTTTTGCATTTTTTGCCGTAAAAAAAAAGCAGTAATAGTGTCTCCGTGAATGTTCAGACACCAATATATCTGTTTAAAAAAGTCTGGTGTAGGCCAGAAAAATAGAACTGTGGTTTTGCAGTTCCACGGGTCAAATTTCTGTATTATCCTGCTTTTGGCATTTTTTTCCATGAAAAAAACCTGTAATAGTGTCTCCCTGACTGGTCAAACACCAATATATCTGTCTAAAAGAGTCTGGTGTATGCCACATAACTATAACTGTGAATTTTTAGTTCCACGGGTCAAATCTCTGTATTATCCTGCGCTTGGCATTTTTTGTCAGAAAAAAAAAACTGTAATAGTGTCTCCCTGACTGGTCAGACACCAATATATCTGTCTAAAGGAGTCTGGTGTATGCCACATAACTATAACTGTGATTTTGCAGTTCCACAGGTCAAATTTCGGTATTATCCTGCTTTTGGCATTTTTTGCCATAAAAAAACTGTAAAAGTGTCTCCCTGACTGGTCAGACACCAATATATCTGTCTAAAAGAGTCTGGTGTATGCCATATACCTATAACTGTGGTTTTGCAGTTCCACGGGTCAAATCTCTGTATTATCCTGCTTTTTGCATTTTTTGCCGTAAAAAAAACTGTAATAGTGTCTCCCTGACTGGTCAGACACCAATATATCTATTTAAAAGAGTCAGGGTACGCCACATAATTATAACTGTGGTTTTGCAGTTCCACGGGTCAAATCTCTGTATTATCCTGTTTTTGGCAATTTTTGCCGTAAAAAAAAACTGTAATAGTGTCTCCCTGACTGGTCAGACACCAATATATCTGTTTAAAAGAATCTGGTGTTGGCCAGAAAAATAGAACAGTGGTTTTGCAGTTCCACGGGTCAAATCTCTGTATTATCCTGTTTTTGGCATTTTTGCCGTAAAGAAAAACTGTAATAGTGTCTCCCTGACTGGTCAGACACTAATATATCTGTTTAAAAGAGTCTGGTGTATGCCACATAACTATAAGTGTGGTTTTTCAGTTCCACGGGTCAAATCTCTGTATTAGCCTGTTTTTGGCATTTTTGCGTAAAAAAAAATGTAATAGTGTCTCCCTGACTGGTCAGACACCGATATATCTGTTTAAAAGAGTCTGGTGTACGCCACATAACTATAACTGTGGTTTTGCAGTTCCACGGTTCAAATTTCTGTATTATCCTGTTTTTGGCAATTTTTGCCGTAAAAAAAAAACTTTAATAGTGTCTCCCTGACTGGTCAGACACCAATATATCTGTTTAAAAGAGACTGGTGTACGCCACATAACTATAATTGTGGTTTTGAATTTCCACGGGTCAAATTTCTGTATCATCCTGCTTTTGGCATTTTTTGCCATAAAAAAAAAACTGTAATAGTGTCTCCCTGACTGGTCAGACACCAATATATCTGTCTAAAAGTGTCTGGTGTTTGCCACATAACTATAACTGTGGTTTTGCAGTTCCACGGGTCAATCTCTGTATTATCCTTCTTTTGGCATTTTTTGGCGGAAAAAAAACTGTAATAGTGTCTCCCTGACTGGTCAGACACTAATATATCTGTTTAAAAGAGTCTGGTGTACGCTACATAACTATAACTGTGGTTTTGCAGTTCCACATGTCAAATCTCTGTATTATCCTGTTTTTGGCACTTTTTGCCGTAAAAAAAAACTGTAATAGTGTCTCCCTGACTGGTCAGACACCAATATATCTGTTTAAAAGAGTCTGGTGTTCGTCACATAACTATAACTGTGGTTTTGCAGTTCCACAGGTCAAACCTCTGTATTATCCTGTTTTTGACATTTTTTGCCGTAAAAAAAAAACTTTAATAGTGTCTCCCTGACTGGTCAGACACCAATATATCTGTTTAAAAGAGTATGGTGTACGCCACATAACTATAATTGTGGTTTTGTATTTCCACGGGTCAAATCTCTGTATTATCCTGCTTTTGGCATTTTTTGCCATAAAAAAAACTGTAATAGTGTCTCCCTGACTGGTCAGACACCAATATATCTGTCTAAAAGTGTCTGGTGTTTGCCACATAACTATAACTGTGGTTTTGCAGTTCCACTGGTCAAATTTCTGTATTATCCTGCTTTTGGCATTTTTTGCAGTAAAAAAAAACAGTAATAGTGTCTCCTTGACTGTTCAGACACCAATATATCTGTTTAAAAGAGTCTGGTGTAGGCCAGAAAAATAGAAGAATGGTTTTGCAGTTCCACAGATCAAATATCTGTATTATCTTGTTTTTGGCATTTTTTGCCGTAAAAAAACTGTAATAATGTCTCCCTGACTGGTCAGACAACAATATATCTGTTTAAAAGATTCTGGTGTACGCCACATAACTATAACTGTGGATTTGCAGTTTCACAGGTCAAATCTCTGTATTATCCTTCTTTTGGCATTTTTTGCGGGAAAAAAAAACTGTAATAGTGTCTCCCTGACTGGTCAGACACTAATATATCTGTTTAAAAGAGTCTGGTGTACGCTACATAACTATAACTGTGGTTTTGCAGTTCCACGGGTCAAATCTCTGTATTATCCTGTTTTTGGCATTTTTTGCCATAAAAAGAAACTGTAATAGTGTCTCGCTGACTGTTTAGACACCAATATATCTGTTTAAAAGAGTCTAGTGCAGGCCAGAAAAATAGAACAGTGGTTTTGCAGTTCCACGGATCAAATCTCTGTATTATCTTGTTTTTGGCATTTTTTGCCGTAAAAAAAACTGTAATAATGTCTCCCTGACTGGTCAGACACTAATATATCTGTTTAAAAGATTCTGGTGTATGCTACATAGCTATAACTGTGGTTTTGCAGTTTTACGGGTCAAATCCCTGTATTATCCTTTTTTTGGCATTTTTTGCCGGAAAAAAAAACTGTAATAGTGTCTCCCTGACTGGTCAGACACTAATATATCTGTTTAAAAGAGTCTGGTGTATGCTACATAACTATAACTGTGGTTTTTTCAGCTCCATGGGTCAAATCTCTGTATTATCCTGTTTTTGACAATTTTTGCCGTAAAAAAAAAACTTTAATAGTGTCTCCCTGACTGGTCAGACACCAATATATCTGTTTAAAAGAGTCTGGTGTTGGCCAGAAAAATAGAACAGTGGTTTTGCAGTTCCACGGGTCAAATCTCTGTATTATCCTGTTTTTGGCATTTTTTGCCGTAAAGAAAAACTGTAATAGTGTCTCCCTGACTGGTCAGACACTAATATATCTGTTTAAAAGAGTCTGGTGTATGCCACATAACTATAAGTGTGGTTTTGCAGTTCCACGGGTCAAATCTCTGTATTAGCCTGTTTTTTGCAATTTTTGCCATAAAAAAAAACTTTAATAGTGTCTCCCTGACTGGTCAGACACCAATATATCTGTTTAAAAGAGTCTGGTGTACGCCACATAACTATAATTGTGGTTTTGAATTTCCACGGGTCAAATTTCTGTATTATCCTGCTTTTGGCATTTTTTGCCATAAAAAAAACTGTAATAGTGTCTCCCTGACTGGTCAGACACCAATATATCTGTCTAAAAGTGTCTGGTGTTTGCCACATAACTATAACTGTGGTTTTGCAGTTCCACGGGTCAAATCTCTGTATTATCCTTCTTTAGGCATTTTTTGACGGAAAAAAAAAGCTGTAACAGTGTCTCCCTGACTGGTTAGACACTAATATATCTGTTTAAAAGAGTCTGGTGTTCGCCACATAACTATAACTGTGGTTTTGCAGTTCCACTGGTCAAATCTCTGTATTATCCTGTTTTTGACATTTTTTGCCGTAAAAAAAAAAACTTTAATAGTGTCTCCCTGACTGGTCAGACAAAAATATATCTGTTTAAAAGAATCTGGTGTTGGCCAGAAAAATAGAACAGTGGTTTTGCAGTTCCACGGGTCAAATCTCTGCATTAGCCTGTTTTTGGCATTTTTGCGTTAAAAAAAATGTAATAGTGTCTCCCTGACTGGTCAGACACTAATATATCTGTTTAAAAGAGTCTGGTGTACGCCACATAACTATAACTGTGGTTTTGCAGTTCCACGGGTCAAATCTGTGTATTATCCTGTTTTTGGCAATTTTTGCCGTAAAAAAAAACTTTAATAGTGTCTCCCTGACTGGTCAGACACCAATATATCTGTTTAATAGAGTCTGGTGTACGCCACATAACTATAATTGTGGTTTAGAATTTCCACCGGTCAAATTTCTGTACCATCCTGCTTTTGGCATTTTTTGCCATAAAAAAAAACTGTAATAGTGTCTCCCTGACTGGTCAGACACCAATATATCTGTTTAAAAGTGTCTGGTGTTTGCCACATAACTATAACTGTGGTTTTGCAGTTCCACGGGTCAAATCTCTGTATTATCCTTCTTTTGGCATTTTTTGATGGAAAAAAAAACTGTAATAGTGTCTCCCTGACTGGTCAGACACTAATATATCTGTTTAAAAGAGTCTGGTGTACGCCACATAACTATAATTGTGGTTTAGAATTTCCACGGGTCAAATTTCTGTATTATCCTTCTTTAGGCATTTTTTGACGGAAAAAAAAACTGTAATAGTGTCTCCCTGACTGGTTAGACACTAATATATCTGTTTAAAAGAGTCTGGTGTACGCTACACAACTATAACTGTGGTTTTGCAGTTCCACGTGTCAAATCTCTGTATTAGCCTGTTTTTGGCATTTTTTGACATAAAAAAAAACTGTAATAGTGTCTCCCTTTCTGGTCAGACACCAATATATCTGTTTAATAGAGTCTGGTGTTCGCCACATAACTATAACTGTGGTTTTGCAGTTCCACGGGTCAAATCTCTGTATTATCCTGTTTTTGACATTTTTTGCCGTAAAAAAAAAACTTTAATAGTGTCTCCCTGACTGGTCAGACACCAATATATCTTTTTAAAAGAGTCTGGTGTTGGCCAGAAAAATAGATCAGTGGTTTTGCAGTTCCACGGGTCAAATCTCTGTATTATCCTGTTTTTGGCTTTTTTTGCCGTAAAAAAAACTGTAATAGTGTCTCCCTGACTGGTCAGACACCAATATATCTGTTTAAAAGAGTCTGGTGTTGGCCAGAAAAATAGAAAAGTGGTTTTGCAGTTCCACGGGTCAAATCTCTGTATTATCCTGTTTTTGGCATTTTTTGCCGTAAAGAAAAACTGTAATAGTGTCTCCCTGACTGGTCAGACACTAATATATCTGTTTAAAAGAGTCTGGTGTATGCCACATAACTATAAGTGTGGTTTTGCAGTTCCACGGGTCAAATCTCTGTATTAGCCTGTTTTTGACAATTTTTGCTGTAAAAAAAAACTTTAATAGTGTCTCCCTGACTGGTCAGACACCAATATATCTGTTTAAAAGAGTCTGGTGTACGCCACATAACTATAATTGTGGTTTTGAATTTCCACGGGTCAAATTTCTGTATTATCCTGCTTTTGGCATTTTTTGCCATAAAAAAACTGTAATAGTGTCTCCCTGACTGGTCAGACACCAATATATCTGTATAAAAGTGTCTGGTGTTTGCCACATAACTATAACTGTGGTTTTGCAGTTCCACGGGTCAAATCTCTGTATTATCCTTCTTTAGGCATTTTTTGATGGAAAATAAAGCTGTAATAGTGTCTCCCTGACTGGTTAGACACTAATATATCTGTTTAAAAGAGTCTGGTGTTCGCCACATAACTATAACTGTGGTTTTGCAGTTCCACTGGTCAAATCTCTGTATTATCCTGTTTTTGACATTTTTTGCCGTAAAAAAAAAACTTTAATAGTGTCTCCCTGACTGGTCAGACAAAAATATATCTGTTTAAAAGAATCTGGTGTTGGCCAGAAAAATAGAACAGTGGTTTTGCAGTTCCACGGGTCAAATCTCTGCATTAGCCTGTTTTTGGCATTTTTGCGTTAAAAAAAATGTAATAGTGTCTCCCTGACTGGTCAGACACTAATATATCTGTTTAAAAGAGTCTGGTGTACGCCACATAACTATAACTGTGGTTTTGCAGTTCCACGGGTCAAATCTTTGTATTATCCTGTTTTTGGCAATTTTTGCCGTAAATAAAAACTTTAATAGTGTCTCCCTGACTGGTCAGACACCAATATATCTGTTTAAAAGAGTCTGGTGTACGCCACATAACTATAATTGTGGTTTAGAATTTCCACGGGTCAAATTTCTGTACCATCCTGCTTTTGGCATTTTTTGCCATAAAAAAAAACTGTAATAGTGTCTCCCTGACTGGTCAGACACCAATATATCTGTCGAAAAGTGTCTGGTGTTTGCCACATAACTATAACTGTGGTTTTGCAGTTCCACGGGTCAAATCTCTGTATTATCCTTCTTTTGGCATTTTTTGACGGAAAAAAAAACTGTAATAGTGTCTCCCTGACTGGTCAGACACTAATATATCTGTTTAAAAGAGTCTGGTGTACGCTACATAACTATAACTGTGGTTTTGCAGTTCCACGGGTCAAATTTCTGTACCATCTTGCTTTTGGCATTTTTTGCCTTAAAAAAAACTGTAATAATGTCTCCCTGACTGGTCAGACCCCAATATATCTGTTTAAAAGAGTCTGGTGTTCGCCACATAACTATAACTGTGGTTTTGCAGTTCCACGGGTCAAATTTCTGTACCATCCTGCTTTTGGCATTTTTTGCCTTAAAAAAAACTGTAATAGTGTCTCCTTGACTGGTCAGACCCCAATATATCTGTTTAAAAGAGTCTGGTGTTGGCCAGAAAAATAGAACAGTGGTTTTGCAGTTCCACGGGTCAAATCTCTGTATTATTCTGTTTTTGGCATTTTTTGCCGCAAAGAAAAACTGTAATAGTGTCTCCCTGACTGGTCAGACACTAATATATCTGTTTAAAAGTGTCTGGTGTATGCCACATAACTATAATTGTGGTTTTGCAGTTCCACGGGTCAAATCTCTGTATTAGCCTGTTTTTGGCAATTTTTGCCGTAAAAAAAAACTTTAATAGTGTCTCCCTGACTGGTCAGACACCAATATATCTGTTTAAAAGAGTCTGGTGTACGCCACATAACTATAATTGTGGTTTAGAATTTCCACGGGTCAAATTTCTGTATTATCCTTCTTTAGGCATTTTTTGACGGAAAAAAAAACTGTAATAGTGTCTCCCTGACTGGTTAGACACTAATATATCTGTTTAAAAGAGTCTGGTGTACGCTACACAACTATAACTGTGGTTTTGCAGTTCCATGTGTCAAATCTCTGTATTAGCCTGTTTTTGGCATTTTTTGACATAAAAAAAACTGTAATAGTGTCTCCCTTTCTGGTCAGACACCAATATATCTGTTTAATAGAATCTGGTGTTCGCCACATAACTATAACTGTGGTTTTGCAGTTCCACGGGTCAAATCTCTGTATTATCCTGTTTTTGACATTTTTTGCCGTAAAAAAAAAACTTTAATAGTGTCTCCCTGACTGGTCAGACACCAATGTATCTTTTTAAAAGAGTCTGGTGTTGGCCAGAAAAATAGATCAGTGGTTTTGCAGTTCCACGGGTCAAATCTCTGTATTATCCTGTTTTTGGCTTTTTTTGCCGTAAAGAAAAACTGTAATAGTGTCTCCCTGACTGGTCAGACACTAATATATCTGTTTAAAAGAGTCTGGTGTATGCCACATAACTATAAGTGTGGTTTTGCAGTTCCTCGGGTCAAATCTCTGTATTAGCCTGTTTTTGGCAATTTTTGCCGTAAAAAAAAACTTAAATAGTGTCTCCCTGACTGGTCAGACACCAATATATCTGTTTAAAAGAGTCTGGTGTATGCCACATAACTATAATTGTGGTTTTGAATTTCCACGGGTCAAATTTCTGTATTATCCTGCTTTTGGCATTTTTTGCCATAAAAAAAACTGTAATAGTGTCTCCCTGACTGGTCAGACACCAATATATCTGTCTAAAAGTGTCTGGTGTTTGCCACATAACTATAACTGTGGTTTTGCAGTTCCACGGGTCAAATCTCTGTATTATCCTTATTTAGGCATTCTTTGACGGAAAAAAAAACTGTAATAGTGTCTCCCTGACTGGTTATACACTAATATATCTGTTTTAAAGAGTCTGGTGTTCGCCACATAACTATAACTGTGGTTTTTCAGTTCCACTGGTCAAATCTCTGTATTATCCTGTTTTTGACATTTTTTGCCGTAAAAAAAAAACTTTAATAATGTCTCCCTGACTGGTCAGACACCAATATATCTTTTTAAAAGAGTCTGGTGTTGGCCAGAAAAAAAGAACAGTGGTTTTGCAGTTCCACGGGTCAAATCTCTGTATTAGCCTGTTTTTGGCAATTTTTGCCGTAAAAAAAAACTTAAATAGTGTCTCCCTGACTGGTCAGACACCAATATATCTGTTTAAAAGAGTCTGGTGTATGCCACATAACTATAATTGTGGTTTCGAATTTCCACGGGTCAAATTTCTGTATTATCCTGCTTTTGGCATTTTTTGCCATAAAAAAAACTGTAATAGTGTCTCCCTGACTGGTCAGACACCAATATATCTGTCTAAAAGTGTCTGGTGTTTGCCACATAACTATAACTGTGGTTTTGCAGTTCCACGGGTCAAATCTCTGTATTATCCTTATTTAGGCATTCTTTGACGGAAAAAAAAACTGTAATAGTGTCTCCCTGACTGGTTAGACACTAATATATCTGTTTAAAAGAGTCTGGTGTTCGCCACATAACTATAACTGTGGTTTTTCAGTTCCACTGGTCAAATCTCTGTATTATCCTGTTTTTGACATTTTTTGCCGTAAAAAAAAAACTTTAATAATGTCTCCTTGACTGGTCAGACACCAATATATCTTTTTAAAAGAGTCTGGTGTTGGCCAGAAAAATAGAACAGTGGTTTTGCAGTTCCACGGGTCAAATCTCTGTATTATCCTGTTTTTGGCTTTTTTTGCCGTAAAGAAAAACTGTAATAGTGTCTCCCTGACCGGTCAGACACCGATATATCTGTTTAAAAGAGTCTGGTGTACGCCACATAACTATAACTGTGGTTTTGCAGTTCCACGGGTCAAATCTCTGTATTATCCTGCTTTTGGCATTTTTTGCCATAAAAAAAAACTGTAATAGTGTCTCCCTGACTGGTCAAACACCAATATATCTGTCTAAAAGTGTCTGGTGTTTGCTACATTACTATAACTGTGGTTTTGCAGTTCCACGGGTCAAATCTCTGTATTATCCTTCTTTATGCATTTTTTGACGGAAAAAAAACTGTAATAGTGTCTCCCTGACTGGTTAGACACTAATATATCTGTTTAAAAGAGTCTGGTGTTCGCCACATAACTATAACTGAGGTTTTGCAGTTCCACTGGTCAAATCTCTGTATTATCCTGTTTTTGACATTTTTTGCCATAAAAAAAAAACTTTAATAGTGTCTCCCTGACTAGTCAGACACCAATATATCTGTTTAAAAGAATCTGGTGTTGGCCAGAAAAATAGAACAGTGGTTTTGCAGTTCCACGGGTCAAATCTCTGTATTAGCCTGTTTTTGGCATTTTTGCGTAAAAAAAATGTAATAGTGTCTCCCTGACTGGTCAGACACCGATATATCTGTTTAAAAGAGTCTGGTGTACGCCACATAACTATAACTGTGGTTTTGCAGTTCCACGGGTCAAATCTCTGTATTATCCTGTTTTTGACATTTTTTGCCGTAAAAAAAAACTTTAATAGTGTCTCCCTGACTGGCCAGACACCAATATATCTGTTTAAAAGAATCTGGTGTTGGCCAGAAAAATAGAACAGTGGTTTTGCAGTTCCACAGGTCAAATCTCTGTATTAGCCTGTTTTTAGCATTTTTGCGTAAAAAAAATGTAATAGTGTCTCCCTGACTGGTCAGACACCGATATATCTGTTTAAAAGATTCTGGTGTACGCCACATAACTATAACTGTGGTTTTGCAGTTCCACGGGTCAAATCTCTGTATTATCCTTTTTTTGGCAATTTTTGCCGTAAAAAAAAACTTTAATAGTGTCTCCCTGACTGGTCAGACACCAATATATCTGTTTAAAAGAGTCTGCTGTACGCCACATAACTATAATTGTGGTTTTGAATTTCCACGGGTCAAATTTCTGTACCATCCTGCTTTTGGCATTTTTCGCCATAAAAAAAAACTGTAATAGTGTCTCCCTGACTGGTCAGACACCAATATATCTGTCTAAAAGTGTCTGGTGTTTGCCACATAACTATAACTGTGGTTTTGCAGTTCCACGGGTCAAATCTCTGTATTATCCTTCTTTTGGCATTTTTTGACGGAAAAAAAAACTGTAATAGTGTCTCCCTTACTGGTCAGACACCAATATATCTGTTTAATAGAGTCTGGTGTTCGCCACATAACTATAACTGTGGTTTTGCTGTTCCACGGGTCAAATCTCTGTATTATCCTGTTTTTGGCATTTTTTGCCGTAAAGAAAACTGTAATAGTGTCTCCTTGACTGGTCAGACATTAATATATCTGTTTAAAAGAGTCTGGTGTATGCCACATAACTATAAGTGTGGTTTTGCAGTTCCACGGGTCAAATCTCTGTATTAGCCTGTTTTTGTCAATTTTTGCCGTAAAAAAAAACTTTAATAATGTCTCCATGACTGGTCAGACACCAATATATCTGTTTAAAAGAGTCTGGTGTACGCCACATAACTATAATTGTGGTTTTGAATTTCCACGGGTCAAATTTCTGTATTAACCTGCTTTTGGCATTTTTTGCCATAAAAAAAACTGTATTAGTGTCTCCCTGACTGGTCAGACACCAATATATCTGTCTAAAAGTGTCTGGTGTTTGCCACATAACTATAACTGTGGTTTTGCAGTTCCACGGGTCAAATCTCTGTATTATCCTTCTTTAGGCATTTTTTGACGGAAAAAAAAACTGTAATAGTGTCTCCCTGACTGGTCAGACACCAATATATCTGTTTAAAAGAATCTGGTGTTGGCCAGAAAAATAGAACAGTGGTTTTGCAGTTCCACGGGTCAAATCTCTGTATTAGCCTGTTTTTGGCATTTTTGCGTAAAAAAAATGTAATATTGTCTCCCTGACTGGTCAAACACCGATATATCTGTTTAAAAGAGTCTGGTGTACGCCACATAACTATAACTGTGGTTTTGCAGTTCCACGGGTCAAATCTCTGTATTATCCTGTTTTTGGCAATTTTTGCCATAAAAAAAAACTTTAATAGTGTCTCCCTGACTGGTCAGACACCAATATATCTATTTAAAAGAGTCTGGTGTATGCCACATAACTATAATTGTGGTTTTGAATTTCCACGGATCAAATTTCTGTACCATCCTGCTTTTGGCATTTTTTGCCATAAAAAAAAACTGTAATAGTGTCTCCCTGACTGGTCAGACACCAATATATCTGTCTAAAAGTGTCTGGTGTTTGCTACATAACTATAACTGTGGTTTTGCAGTTCCACGGGTCAAATCTCTGTATTATCCTTCTTTAGGCATTTTTTGACGAAAAAAAAAACTGTAATAGTGTCTCCCTGACTGGTTAGACACTAATATATCTGTTTAAAAGAGTCTGATGTTCGCCACATAACTATAACTGAGGTTTTGCAGTTCCACTGGTCAAATCTCTGTATTATCCTGTTTTTGACATTTTTTGCCGAAAAAAAAAACTTTAATAGTGTCTCCCTGACTGGTCAGACACCAATATATCTGTTTAAAAGAATCTGGTGTTGGCCAGAAAAATAGAACAGTGGTTTTGCAGTTCCACGGGTCAAATCTCTGTATTAGCCTGTTTTTGGCATTTTTTGCCATAAAGAAAAACTGTAATAGTGTCTCCTTGACTGGTCAGACACTAATATATCTGTTTAAAAGAGTCTGGTGTATGCCACATAACTATAAGTGTGGTTTTGCAGTTCCACGGGTCAAATCTCTGTTTTAGGCTGTTTTTGGCAATTTTTGCCGTAAAAAAAAACTTTAATAGTGTCTCCCTGACTGGTCAGACACCAATATATCTGTTTAAAAGAGTCTGGTGTACGCCACATAACTATAATTGTGGTTTTGAATTTCCACGGGTCAAATTTCGGTATTATCCTGCTTTTGGCATTTTTTGCCATAAAAAAAACTGTAATAGTGTCTCCCTGACTGGTCAGACACCAATATATCTGTCTAAAAGTGTCTGGTGTTTGCCACATAACTATAACTGTGGTTTTGCAGTTCCACGGGTCAAATCTCTGTATTATCCTTCTTTAGGCATTTTTTGACGGAAAAAAACACTGTAATAGTGTCTCCCTAACTGGTTAGACACTAATATATCTGTTTAAAAGAGTCTGGTGTACGCTACACAACTATAACTGTGGTTTTGCAGTTCCACGTGTCAAATCTCTGTATTAGCCTGTTTTTGGCATTTTTTGACATAAAAAAAACTGTAATAGTGTCTCCCTTTCTGGTCAGACACCAATATATCTGTTTAATAGAATCTGGTGTTCGCCACATAACTATAACTGTGGTTTTGCAGTTCCACGGGTCAAATCTCTGTATTATCCTGTTTTTGACATTTTTTGCCGTAAAAAAAAAACTTTAATAGTGTCTCCCTGACTGGTCAGACACCAATATATCTTTTTAAAAGAGTCTGGTGTTGGCCAGAAAAATAGATCAGTGGTTTTGCAGTTCCACGGGTCAAATCTCTGTATTATCCTGTTTTTGGCTTTTTTTGCCGTAAAGAAAAACTGTAATAGTGTCTCCCTGACTGGTCAGACACTAATATATCTGTTTAAAAGAGTCTGGTGTATGCCACATAACTATAAGTGTGGTTTTGCAGTTCCACGGGTCAAATCTCTGTATTAGCCTGTTTTTGGCAATTTTTGCCGTAAAAAAAAACTTAAATAGTGTCTCCCTGACTGGTCAGACACCAATATATCTGTTTAAAAGAGTCTGGTGTATGCCACATAACTATAATTGTGGTTTTGAATTTCCACGGGTCAAATTTCTGTATTATCCTGCTTTTGGCATTTTTTGCCATAAAAAAAACTGTAATAGTGTCTCCCTGACTGGTCAGACACCAATATATCTGTCTAAAAGTGTCTGGTGTTTGCCACATAACTATAACTGTGGTTTTGCAGTTCCACGGGTCAAATCTCTGTATTATCCTTATTTAGGCATTCTTTGACGGAAAAAAAAACTGTAATAGTGTCTCCCTGACTGGTTAGACACTAATATATCTGTTTTAAAGAGTCTGATGTTCGCCACATAACTATAACTGTGGTTTTTCAGTTCCACCGGTCAAATCTCTGTATTATCCTGTTTTTGACATTTTTTGCCGTAAAAAAAAAACTTTAATAATGTCTCCCTGACTGGTCAGACACCAATATATCTTTTTAAAAGAGTCTGGTGTTGGCCAGAAAAAAAGAACAGTGGTTTTGCAGTTCCACGGGTCAAATCTCTGTATTAGCCTGTTTTTGGCAATTTTTGCCGTAAAAAAAAACTTAAATAGTGTCTCCCTGACTGATCAGACACCAATATATCTGTTTAAAAGAGTCTGGTGTATGCCACATAACTATAATTGTGGTTTCGAATTTCCACGGGTCAAATTTCTGTATTATCCTGCTTTTGGCATTTTTTGCCATAAAAAAAACTGTAATAGTGTCTCCCTGACTGGTCAGACACCAATATATCTGTCTAAAAGTGTCTGGTGTTTGCCACATAACTATAACTGTGGTTTTGCAGTTCCACGGGTCAAATCTCTGTATTATCCTTATTTAGGCATTCTTTGACGGAAAAAAAAACAGTAATAGTGTCTCCCTGACTGGTTAGACACTAATATATCTGTTTAAAAGAGTCTGGTGTTCGCCACATAACTATAACTGTGGTTTTTCAGTTCCACTGGTCAAATCTCTGTATTATCCTGTTTTTGACATTTTTTGCCGTAAAAAAAAAACTTTAATAATGTCTCCTTGACTGGTCAGACACCAATATATCTTTTTAAAAGAGTCTGGTGTTGGCCAGAAAAATAGAACAGTGGTTTTGCAGTTCCACGGGTCAAATCTCTGTATTATCCTGTTTTTGGCTTTTTTTGCCGTAAAGAAAAACTGTAATAGTGTCTCCCTGACCGGTCAGACACCGATATATCTGTTTAAAAGAGTCTGGTGTACGCCACATAACTATAACTGTGGTTTTGCAGTTCCACGGGTCAAATCTCTGTATTATCCTGCTTTTGGCATTTTTTGCCATAAAAAAAAACTGTAATAGTGTCTCCCTGACTGGTCAAACACCAATATATCTGTCTAAAAGTGTCTGGTGTTTGCTACATTACTATAACTGTGGTTTTGCAGTTCCACGGGTCAAATCTCTGTATTATCCTTCTTTATGCATTTTTTGACGGAAAAAAAACTGTAATAGTGTCTCCCTGACTGGTTAGACACTAATATATCTGTTTAAAAGAGTCTGGTGTTCGCCACATAACTATAACTGAGGTTTTGCAGTTCCACTGGTCAAATCTCTGTATTATTCTGTTTTTGACATTTTTTGCCATGAAAAAAAAACTTTAATAGTGTCTCCCTGACTAGTCAGACACCAATATATCTGTTTAAAAGAATCTGGTGTTGGCCAGAAAAATAGAACAGTGGTTTTGCAGTTCCACGGGTCAAATCTCTGTATTAGCCTGTTTTTGGCATTTTTGCGTAAAAAAAATGTAATAGTGTCTCCCTGACTGGTCAGACACCGATATATCTGTTTAAAAGAGTCTGGTGTACGCCACATAACTATAACTGTGGTTTTGCAGTTCCACGGGTCAAATCTCTGTATTATCCTGTTTTTGACATTTTTTGCCGTAAAAAAAAAACTTTAATAGTGTCTCCCTGACTGGCCAGACACCAATATATCTGTTTAAAAGAATCTGGTGTTGGCCAGAAAAATAGAACAGTGGTTTTGCAGTTCCACAGGTCAAATCTCTGTATTAGCCTGTTTTTAGCATTTTTGCGTAAAAAAAATGTAATAGTGTCTCCCTGACTGGTCAGACACCGATATATCTGTTTAAAAGATTCTGGTGTACGCCACATAACTATAACTGTGGTTTTGCAGTTCCACGGGTCAAATCTCTGTATTATCCTGTTTTTGGCAATTTTTGCCGTAAAAAAAAACTTTAATAGTGTCTCCCTGACTGGTCAGACACCAATATATCTGTTTAAAAGAGTCTGCTGTACGCCACATAACTATAATTGTGGTTTTGAATTTCCACGGGTCAAATTTCTGTACCACCCTGCTTTTGGCATTTTTCGCCATAAAAAAAAACTGTAATAGTGTCTCCCTGACTGGTCAGACACCAATATATCTGTCTAAAAGTGTCTGGTGTTTGCTACATAACTATAACTGTGGTTTTGCAGTTCCACGGGTCAAATCTCTGTATTATCCTTCTTTTGGCATTTTTTGACGGAAAAAAAAACTGTAATAGTGTCTCCCTGACTGGTCAGACACTAATATATCTGTTTAAAAGAGTCTGGTGTACGCTACATAACTATAACTGTGGTTTTGCCGTTCTACATGTCAAATCTCTGTATTATCCTGTTTTTGGCACTTTTTGCCGTAAAAAAAAACTGTAATAGTGTCTCCCTTACTGGTCAGACACCAATATATCTGTTTAATAGAGTCTGGTGTTCGCCACATAACTATAACTGTGGTTTTGCTGTTCCACGGGTCAAATCTCTGTATTATCCTGTTTTTGGCATTTTTTGCCGTAAAGAAAACTGTAATAGTGTCTCCTTGACTGGTCAGACATTAATATATCTGTTTAAAAGAGTCTGGTGTATGCCACATAACTATAAGTGTGGTTTTGCAGTTCCACGGGTCAAATCTCTGTATTAGCCTGTTTTTGTCAATTTTTGCCGTAAAAAAAAACTTTAATAATGTCTCCATGACTGGTCAGACACCAATATATCTGTTTAAAAGAGTCTGGTGTACGCCACATAACTATAATTGTGGTTTTGAATTTCCACGGGTCAAATTTCTGTATTATCCTGCTTTTGGCATTTTTTGCCATAAAAAAAACTGTATTAGTGTCTCCCTGACTGGTCAGACACCAATATATCTGTCTAAAAGTGTCTGGTGTTTGCCACATAACTATAACTGTGGTTTTGCAGTTCCACGGGTCAAATCTCTGTATTATCCTTCTTTAGGCATTTTTTGACGGAAAAAAAAACTGTAATAGTGTCTCCCTGACTGGTCAGACACCAATATATCTGTTTAAAAGAATCTGGTGTTGGCCAGAAAAATAGAACAGTGGTTTTGCAGTTCCACGGGTCAAATCTCTGTATTAGCCTGTTTTTGGCATTTTTGCGTAAAAAAAATGTAATATTGTCTCCCTGACTGGTCAAACACCGATATATCTGTTTAAAAGAGTCTGGTGTACGCCACATAACTATAACTGTGGTTTTGCAGTTCCACGGGTCAAATCTCTGTATTATCCTGTTTTTGGCAATTTTTGCCGTAAAAAAAAACTTTAATAGTGTCTCCCTGACTGGTCAGACACCAATATATCTGTTTAAAAGAGTCTGGTGTATGCCACATAACTATAATTGTGGTTTTGAATTTCCACGGATCAAATTTCTGTACCATCCTGCTTTTGGCATTTTTTGCCATAAAAAAAAACTGTAATAGTGTCTCCCTGACTGGTCAGACACCAATATATCTGTCTAAAAGTGTCTGGTGTTTGCCACATAACTATAACTGTGGTTTTGCAGTTCCACGGGTCAAATCTCTGTATTATCCTTCTTTTGGCATTTTTTGCCGTAAACAAAAACTGTAATAGTGTCTCCCTGACTGCTCAGACACCAATATATCTGTTTAAAAGAGTCTGGTGTACGCCACATAACTATAATTGTGGTTTTGAATTTCCACGGGTCAAATTTCTGTATTATCCTGCTTTTGGCATTTTTTGCCATAAAAAAAACTGTAATAGTGTCTCCCTGACTGGTCAGACACCAATATATCTGTTTAAAAGAGTCTGGTGTTGGCCAGAAAAATAGAACAGTGGTTTTGCAGTTCCAGGGGTCAAATCTCTGTATTATCCTGTTTTTGGCATTTTTTGCCGTAAAGAAAAACTGTAATAGTGTCTCCCTGACTGGTCAGACACTAATATATCTGTTTAAAAGAGTCTGGTGTATGCCACATAACTATAAGTGTGGTTTTGCAGTTCCACGGGTCAAATCTCTGTATTAGCCTGTTTCTGGCATTTTTTGCGTAAAAAAAAATGTAATAGTGTCTCCCTGACTGGTCAGACACCGATATATCTGTTTAAAAGAGTCTGGTGTACGCCACATAACTATAACTGTGGTTTTGCAGCTCCACGGGTCAAATCTCTGTATTGTCCTGCTTTTGGCATTTTTTGCCATAAAAAAAAACTGTAATAGTGTCTCCCTGACGGGTCAGACACCAATATATCTGTCTAAAAGTGTCTGGTGTTTGCTACATAACTATAACTGTGGTTTTGCAGTTCCACGGGTCAAATCTCTGTATTATCCTTCTTTAGGCATTTTTTGACGGAAAAAAAAACTGTAATAGTGTCTCCCTGACTGGTTAGACACTAATATATCTGTTTAAAAGAGTCTGATGTTCGCCACATAACTGTAACTGAGGTTTTGCAGTTCCACTGGTCAAATCTCTGTATTATCCTGTTTTTGACATTTTTTGCCGAAAAAAAAAACTTTAATAGTGTCTCCCTGACTGGTCAGACACCAATATATCTGTTTAAAAGAATCTGGTGTTGGCCAGAAAAATAGAACAGTGGTTTTGCAGTTCCACGGGTCAAATCTCTGTATTAGCCTGTTTTTGGCATTTTTTGCCATAAAGAAAAACTGTAATAGTGTCTCCTTGACTGGTCAGACACTAATATATCTGTTTAAAAGAGTCTGGTGTATGCCACATAACTATAAGTGTGGTTTTGCAGTTCCACGGGTCAAATCTCTGTTTTAGCCTGTTTTTGGCAATTTTTGCCGTAAAAAAAACTTTAATAGTGTCTCCCTGACTGGTCAGACACCAATATATCTGTTTAAAAGAGTCTGGTGTACGCCACATAACTATAATTGTGGTTTTGAATTTCCACGGGTCAAATTTCGGTATTATCCTGCTTTTGGCATTTTTTGCCATAAAAAAAACTGTAATAGTGTCTCCCTGACTGGTCAGACACCAATATATCTGTCTAAAAGTGTCTGGTGTTTGCCACATAACTATAACTGTGGTTTTGCAGTTCCACGGGTCAAATCTCTGTATTATCCTTCTTTAGGCATTTTTTGACGGAAAAAAACACTGTAATAGTGTCTCCCTAACTGGTTAGACACTAATATATCTGTTTAAAAGAGTCTGGTGTACGCTACACAACTATAACTGTGGTTTTGCAGTTCCCCGTGTCAAATCTCTGTATTATCCTGTTTTTGGCATTTTTTGCCGTAAAAAAAAACTGTAATAGTGTCTCCCTTTCTGGTCAGACACCAATATATCTGTTTAATAGAGTCTGGTGTTCGCCACATAACTATAACTGTGGTTTTGCAGTTCCACGGGTCAAATCTCTGTATTATCCTGTTTTTGACATTTTTTGCCGTAAAAAAAAAACTTTAATAGTGTCTCCCTGACTGGTCAGACACCAATATATCTTTTTAAAAGAGTCTGGTGTTGGCCAGAAAAATAGAACAGTGGTTTTGCAGTTCCACGGGTCAAATCTCTGTATTATCCTGTTTTTGGCTTTTTTGCCGTAAAGAAAAACTGTAATAGTGTCTCCCTGACTGGTCAGACACTAATATATCTGTTTAAAAGAGTCTGGTGTATGCCACATAACTATAAGTGTGGTTTTGCAGTTCCACGGGTCAAATCTCTGTATTAGCCTGTTTTTGGCATTTTTTGCGTAAAAAAAAATGTAATAGTGTCTCCCTGACTGGTCAGACACCAATATATCTGTCTAAAAGTGTCTGTTGTTTGCTACACAACTATAACTGTGGTTTCGCAGTTCCATGGGTCAAATCTCTGTATTATCTTTCTTTAGGCATTTTTTGACGGAAAAAAAAACTGTAATAGTGTCTCCCTGACTGGTTAGACAATAATATATCTGTTTAAAAGAGTCTGGTGTTCGCCACATAACTATAACTGAGGTTTTGCAGTTCCACTGGTCAAATCTCTGTATTATCCTGTTTTTGACATTTTTTGCCGTAAAAAAAAACTTTAATAGTGTCTCCCTGACTGGTCAGACACCAATATATCTGTCTAAAAGTGTCTGGTGTTTGCTACACAACTATAACTGTGGTTTCGCAGTTCCATGGGTCAAATCTCTGTATTATCTTTCTTTAGGCATTTTTTGACGGAAAAAAAAACTGTAATAGTGTCTCCCTGACTGGTTAGACAATAATATATCTGTTTAAAAGAGTCTGGTGTTCGCCACATAACTATAACTGAGGTTTTGCAGTTCCACTGGTCAAATCTCTGTATTATCCTGTTTTTGACATTTTTTGCCGTAAAAAAAAACTTTAATAGTGTCTCCCTGACTGGTCAGACACCAATATATCTGTTTAAAAGAATCTGGTGTTGGCCAGAAAAATAGAACAGTGGCTTTGCAGTTCCATGGGTCAAATCTCTGTATTAGCCTGTTTTTGGCATTTTTGCGTAAAAAAAATGTAATATTGTCTCCCTGACTGGTCAGACACTAATATATCTGTTTAAAAGAGTCTGGTGTACGCTACATAACTATAACTGTGGTTTTGCCGTTCTACATGTCAAATCTCTGTATTATCCTGTTTTTGGCACTTTTTGCCGTAAAAAAAAACTGTAATAGTGTCTCCCTTACTGGTCAGACACCAATATATCTGTTTAATAGAGTCTGGTGTTCGCCACATAACTATAACTGTGGTTTTGCTGTTCCACGGGTCAAATCTCTGTATTATCCTGTTTTTGGCATTTTTTGCCGTAAAGAAAACTGTAATAGTGTCTCCTTGACTGGTCAGACATTAACATATCTGTTTAAAAGAGTCTGGTGTATGCCACATAACTATAAGTGTGGTTTTGCAGTTCCACGGGTCAAATCTCTGTATTAGCCTGTTTTTGTCAATTTTTTGCCGTAAAAAAAAACTTTAATAATGTCTCCATGACTGGTCAGACACCAATATATCTGTTTAAAAGAGTCTGGTGTACGCCACATAACTATAATTGTGGTTTTGAATTTCCACGGGTCAAATTTCTGTACCATCCTGCTTTTGGCATTTTTTGCCATAAAAAAAACTGCAATAGTATCTCCCTGACTGGTCAGACACCAATATATCTGTCTAAAAGTGTCTCGTGTTTGCCACATAACTATAACTGTGGTTTTGCAGTTCCACGGGTCAAATCTCTGTATTAACCTTCTTTAGGCATTTTTTGACGGAAAAAAAAACTGTAATAGTGTCTCCCTGACTGGTCAGACACCAATATATCTGTTTAAAAGAATCTGGTGTTGGCCAGAAAAATAGAACAGTGGTTTTGCAGTTCCACGGGTCAAATCTCTGTATTAGCCTGTTTTTGGCATTTTTGCGTAAAAAAAATGTAATATTGTCTCCCTGACTGGTCAAACACCGATATATCTGTTTAAAAGAGTCTGGTGTACGCCACATAACTATAACTGTGGTTTTGCAGTTCCACGGGTCAAATCTCTGTATTATCCTGTTTTTGGCAATTTTTGCCGTAAAAAAAAACTTTAATAGTGTCTCCCTGACTGGTCAGACACCAATATATCTGTTTAAAAGAGTCTGGTGTATGCCACATAACTATAATTGTGGTTTTGAATTTCCACGGATCAAATTTCTGTACCATCCTGCTTTTGGCATTTTTTGCCATAAAAAAAAACTGTAATAGTGTCTCCCTGACTGGTCAGACACCAATATATCTGTCTAAAAGTGTCTGGTGTTTGCCACATAACTATAACTGTGGTTTTGCAGTTCCACGGGTCAAATCTCTGTATTATCCTTCTTTTGGCATTTTTTGACGGAAAAAAAAACTGTAATAGTGTCTCCCTGACTGCTCAGACACTAATATATCTGTTTAAAAGAGTCTGGTGTACGCTACATAACTATAACTGTGGTTTTGCAGTTCCACATGTCAAATCTCTGTATTATCCTGTTTTTGGCACTTTTTGCCGTAAACAAAAACTGTAATAGTGTCTCCCTGACTGGTCAGACACCAATATATCTGTTTAAAAGAGTCTGGTGTACGCCACATAACTATAATTGTGGTTTTGAATTTCCACGGGTCAAATTTCTGTATTATCCTGCTTTTGGCATTTTTTGCCATAAAAAAAACTGTAATAGTGTCTCCCTGACTGGTCAGACACCAATATATCTGTTTAAAAGAGTCTGGTGTTGGCCAGAAAAATAGAACAGTGGTTTTGCAGTTCCAGGGGTCAAATCTCTGTATTATCCTGTTTTTGGCATTTTTTGCCGTAAAGAAAAACTGTAATAGTGTCTCCCTGACTGGTCAGACACCGATATATCTGTTTAAAAGAGTCTGGTGTACGCCACATAACTATAACTGTGGTTTTGCAGTTCCACGGGTCAAATCTCTGTATTATCCTGTTTTTGACATTTTTTGCCGTAAAAAAAAAACTTTAATAGTGTCTCCCTGACTGGCCAGACACCAATATATCTGTTTAAAAGAATCTGGTGTTGGCCAGAAAAATAGAACAGTGGTTTTGCAGTTCCACAGGTCAAATCTCTGTATTAGCCTGTTTTTAGCATTTTTGCGTAAAAAAAATGTAATAGTGTCTCCCTGACTGGTCAGACACCGATATATCTGTTTAAAAGATTCTGGTGTACGCCACATAACTATAACTGTGGTTTTGCAGTTCCACGGGTCAAATCTCTGTATTATCCTGTTTTTGGCAATTTTTGCCGTAAAAAAAAACTTTAATAGTGTCTCCCTGACTGGTCAGACACCAATATATCTGTTTAAAAGAGTCTGCTGTACGCCACATAACTATAATTGTGGTTTTGAATTTCCACGGGTCAAATTTCTGTACCACCCTGCTTTTGGCATTTTTCGCCATAAAAAAAAACTGTAATAGTGTCTCCCTGACTGGTCAGACACCAATATATCTGTCTAAAAGTGTCTGGTGTTTGCTACATAACTATAACTGTGGTTTTGCAGTTCCACGGGTCAAATCTCTGTATTATCCTTCTTTTGGCATTTTTTGACGGAAAAAAAAACTGTAATAGTGTCTCCCTGACTGGTCAGACACTAATATATCTGTTTAAAAGAGTCTGGTGTACGCTACATAACTATAACTGTGGTTTTGCCGTTCTACATGTCAAATCTCTGTATTATCCTGTTTTTGGCACTTTTTGCCGTAAAAAAAAACTGTAATAGTGTCTCCCTTACTGGTCAGACACCAATATATCTGTTTAATAGAGTCTGGTGTTCGCCACATAACTATAACTGTGGTTTTGCTGTTCCACGGGTCAAATCTCTGTATTATCCTGTTTTTGGCATTTTTTGCCGTAAAGAAAACTGTAATAGTGTCTCCTTGACTGGTCAGACATTAATATATCTGTTTAAAAGAGTCTGGTGTATGCCACATAACTATAAGTGTGGTTTTGCAGTTCCACGGGTCAAATCTCTGTATTAGCCTGTTTTTGGCAATTTTTGCCGTAAAAAAAAACTTTAATAATGTCTCCATGACTGGTCAGACACCAATATATCTGTTTAAAAGAGTCTGGTGTACGCCACATAACTATAATTGTGGTTTTGAATTTCCACGGGTCAAATTTCTGTATTATCCTGCTTTTGGCATTTTTTGCCATAAAAAAAACTGTATTAGTGTCTCCCTGACTGGTCAGACACCAATATATCTGTCTAAAAGTGTCTGGTGTTTGCCACATAACTATAACTGTGGTTTTGCAGTTCCACGGGTCAAATCTCTGTATTATCCTTCTTTAGGCATTTTTTGACGGAAAAAAAAACTGTAATAGTGTCTCCCTGACTGGTCAGACACCAATATATCTGTTTAAAAGAATCTGGTGTTGGCCAGAAAAATAGGACAGTGGTTTTGCAGTTCCACGGGTCAAATCTCTGTATTAGCCTGTTTTTGGCATTTTTGCGTAAAAAAAATGTAATATTGTCTCCCTGACTGGTCAAACACCGATATATCTGTTTAAAAGAGTCTGGTGTACGCCACATAACTATAACTGTGGTTTTGCAGTTCCACGGGTCAAATCTCTGTATTATCCTGTTTTTGGCAATTTTTGCCGTAAAAAAAAACTTTAATAGTGTCTCCCTGACTGGTCAGACACCAATATATCTGTTTAAAAGAGTCTGGTGTATGCCACATAACTATAATTGTGGTTTTGAATTTCCACGGATCAAATTTCTGTACCATCCTGCTTTTGGCATTTTTTGCCATAAAAAAAAACTGTAATAGTGTCTCCCTGACTGGTCAGACACCAATATATCTGTCTAAAAGTGTCTGGTGTTTGCCACATAACTATAACTGTGGTTTTGCAGTTCCACGGGTCAAATCTCTGTATTATCCTTCTTTTGGCATTTTTTGCCGTAAACAAAAACTGTAATAGTGTCTCCCTGACTGCTCAGACACCAATATATCTGTTTAAAAGAGTCTGGTGTACGCCACATAACTATAATTGTGGTTTTGAATTTCCACGGGTCAAATTTCTGTATTATCCTGCTTTTGGCATTTTTTGCCATAAAAAAAACTGTAATAGTGTCTCCCTGACTGGTCAGACACCAATATATCTGTTTAAAAGAGTCTGGTGTTGGCCAGAAAAATAGAACAGTGGTTTTGCAGTTCCAGGGGTCAAATCTCTGTATTATCCTGTTTTTGGCATTTTTTGCCGTAAAGAAAAACTGTAATAGTGTCTCCCTGACTGGTCAGACACTAATATATCTGTTTAAAAGAGTCTGGTGTATGCCACATAACTATAAGTGTGGTTTTGCAGTTCCACGGGTCAAATCTCTGTATTAGCCTGTTTCTGGCATTTTTTGCGTAAAAAAAAATGTAATAGTGTCTCCCTGACTGGTCAGACACCGATATATCTGTTTAAAAGAGTCTGGTGTACGCCACATAACTATAACTGTGGTTTTGCAGTTCCACGGGTCAAATCTCTGTATTGTCCTGCTTTTGGCATTTTTTGCCATAAAAAAAAACTGTAATAGTGTCTCCCTGACGGGTCAGACACCAATATATCTGTCTAAAAGTGTCTGGTGTTTGCTACATAACTATAACTGTGGTTTTGCAGTTCCACGGGTCAAATCTCTGTATTATCCTTCTTTAGGCATTTTTTGACGGAAAAAAAAACTGTAATAGTGTCTCCCTGACTGGTTAGACACTAATATATCTGTTTAAAAGAGTCTGATGTTCGCCACATAACTATAACTGAGGTTTTGCAGTTCCACTGGTCAAATCTCTGTATTATCCTGTTTTTGACATTTTTTGCCGAAAAAAAAAACTTTAATAGTGTCTCCCTTTCTGGTCAGACACCAATATATCTGTTTAATAGAGTCTGGTGTACGCTACACAACTATAACTGTGGTTTTGCAGTTCCACGGGTCAAATCTCTGTATTATCCTGTTTTTGGCATTTTTTGCCGTAAAAAAAAACTTTAATAGTGTCTCCCTTTCTGGTCAGACACCAATATATCTGTTTAATAGAGTCTGGTGTTCGCCACATAACTATAACTGTGGTTTTGCAGTTCCACGGGTCAAATCTCTGTATTATCCTGTTTTTGGCTTTTTTGCCGTAAAGAAAAACTGTAATAGTGTCTCCCTGACTTGTCAGACACTAATATATCTGTTTAAAAGAGTCTGGTGTATGCCACATAACTATAAGTGTGGTTTTGCAGTTCCACGGGTCAAATCTCTGTATTAGCCTGTTTTTGGCATTTTTTGCGTAAAAAAAAATGTAATAGTGTCTCCCTGACTGGTCAGACACTGATATATCTGTTTAAAAGAGTCTGGTGTACGCCACATAACTATAACTGTGGTTTTGCAGTTCCACTGGTAAAATCTCTGTATTATCCTGCTTTTGGCATTTTTTGCCATAAAAAAAAACTGTAATAGTGTCTCCCTGACTGGTCAGACACCAATATATCTGTCTAAAAGTGTCTGGTGTTTGCTACACAACTATAACTGTGGTTTCGCAGTTCCATGGGTCAAATCTCTGTATTATCTTTCTTTAGGCATTTTTTGACGGAAAAAAAAACTGTAATAGTGTCTCCCTGACTGGTTAGACAATAATATATCTGTTTAAAAGAGTCTGGTGTTCGCCACATAACTATAACTGAGGTTTTGCAGTTCCACTGGTCAAATCTCTGTATTATCCTGTTTTTGACATTTTTTGCCGTAAAAAAAAACTTTAATAGTGTCTCCCTGACTGGTCAGACACCAATATATCTGTTTAAAAGAATCTGGTGTTGGCCAGAAAAATAGAACAGTGGCTTTGCAGTTCCACGGGTCAAATCTCTGTATTAGCCTGTTTTTGGCATTTTTGCGTAAAAAAAATGTAATATTGTCTCCCTGACTGGTCAGACACCGATATATCTGTTTAAAAGAGTCTGGTGTACGCCACATAACTATAACTGTGGCTTTGCAGTTCCACGGGTCAAATCTCTGTATTATCCTGTTTTTGGCAATTTTTGCCGTAAAAAAAAACTGTAATAGTGTCTCCCTGACTGGTCAGACACTAATATATCTGTTTAAAAGAGTCTGGTGTACGCTACATAACTATAACTGTGGTTTTGCCGTTCTACATGTCAAATCTCTGTATTATCCTGTTTTTGGCACTTTTTGCAGTAAAAAAAAACTGTAATAGTGTCTCCCTTACTGGTCAGACACCAATATATCTGTTTAATAGAGTCTGGTGTTCGCCACATAACTATAACTGTGGTTTTGCTGTTCCACGGGTCAAATCTCTGTATTATCCTGTTTTTGGCATTTTTTGCCGTAAAGAAAACTGTAATAGTGTCTCCTTGACTGGTCAGACATTAACATATCTGTTTAAAAGAGTCTGGTGTATGCCACATAACTATAAGTGTGGTTTTGCAGTTCCACGGGTCAAATCTCTGTATTAGCCTGTTTTTGTCAATTTTTGCCGTAAAAAAAAACTTTAATAATGTCTCCATTACTGGTCAGACACCAATATATCTGTTTAAAAGAGTCTGGTGTACGCCACATAACTATAATTGTGGTTTTGAATTTCCACGGGTCAAATTTCTGTACCATCCTGCTTTTGGCATCTTTTGCCATAAAAAAAACTGCAATAGTGTCTCCCTGACTGGTCAGACACCAATATATCTGTCTAAAAGTGTCTCGTGTTTGCCACATAACTATAACTGTGGTTTTGCAGTTCCACGGGTCAAATCTCTGTATTATCCTTCTTTAGGCATTTTTTGACGGAAAAAAAAACTGTAATAGTGTCTCCCTGACTGGTCAGACACCAATATATCTGTTTAAAAGAATCTGGTGTTGGCCAGAAAAATAGAACAGTGGTTTTGCAGTTCCACGGGTCAAATCTCTGTATTAGCCTGTTTTTGGCATTTTTGCGTAAAAAAAATGTAATATTGTCTCCCTGACTGGTCAAACACCGATATATCTGTTTAAAAGAGTCTGGTGTACGCCACATAACTATAACTGTGGTTTTGCAGTTCCACGGGTCAAATCTCTGTATTATCCTGTTTTTGGCAATTTTTGCCGTAAAAAAAAACTTTAATAGTGTCTCCCTGACTGGTCAGACACCAATATATCTGTTTAAAAGAGTCTGGTGTATGCCACATAACTATAATTGTGGTTTTGAATTTCCACGGATCAAATTTCTGTACCATCCTGCTTTTGGCATTTTTTGCCATAAAAAAAAACTGTAATAGTGTCTCCCTGACTGGTCAGACACCAATATATCTGTCTAAAAGTGTCTGGTGTTTGCCACATAACTATAACTGTGGTTTTGCAGTTCCACGGGTCAAATCTCTGTATTATCCTTCTTTTGGCATTTTTTGACGGAAAAAAAAACTGTAATAGTGTCTCCCTGACTGCTCAGACACTAATATATCTGTTTAAAAGAGTCTGGTGTACGCTACATAACTATAACTGTGGTTTTGCAGTTCCACATGTCAAATCTCTGTATTATCCTGTTTTTGGCACTTTTTGCCGTAAACAAAAACTGTAATAGTGTCTCCCTGACTGGTCAGACACCAATATATCTGTTTAAAAGAGTCTGGTGTACGCCACATAACTATAATTGTGGTTTTGAATTTCCACGGGTCAAATTTCTGTATTATCCTGCTTTTGGCATTTTTTGCCATAAAAAAAACTGTAATAGTGTCTCCCTGACTGGTCAGACACCAATATATCTGTTTAAAAGAGTCTGGTGTTGGCCAGAAAAATAGAACAGTGGTTTTGCAGTTCCAGGGGTCAAATCTCTGTATTATCCTGTTTTTGGCATTTTTTGCCGTAAAGAAAAACTGTAATAGTGTCTCCCTGACTGGTCAGACACTAATATATCTGTTTGAAAGAGTCTGGTGTATGCCACATAACTATAAGTGTGGTTTTGCAGTTCCACGGGTCAAATCTCTGTATTAGCCTGTTTCTGGCATTTTTTGCATAAAAAAAAATGTAATAGTGTCTCCCTGACTGGTCAGACACCAATATATCTGTCTAAAAGTGTCTGGTGTTTGCTACATAACTATAACTGTGGTTTTGCAGTTCCACGGGTCAAATCTCTGTATTATCCTTCTTTAGGCATTTTTTGACGGAAAAAAAAACTGTAATAGTGTCTCCCTGACTGGTTAGACACTAATATATCTGTTTAAAAGAGTCTGATGTTCGCCACATAACTATAACTGAGGTTTTGCAGTTCCACTGGTCAAATCTCTGTATTATCCTGTTTTTGACATTTTTTGCTGAAAAAAAAAACTTTAATAGTGTCTCCCTGACTGGTCAGACACCAATATATCTGTTTAAAAGAATCTGGTGTTGGCCAGAAAAATAGAACAGTGGTTTTGCAGTTCCACGGGTCAAATCTCTGTATTAGCCTGTTTTTGGCATTTTTTGCCATAAGGAAAAACTGTAATAGTGTCTCCTTGACTGGTCAGACACTAATATATCTGTTTAAAAGAGTCTGGTGTATGCCACATAACTATAAGTGTGGTTTTGCAGTTCCACGGGTCAAATCTCTGTTTTAGCCTGTTTTTGGCAATTTTTGCCGTAAAAAAAAACTTTAATAGTGTCTCCCTGACTGGTCAGACACCAATATATCTGTTTAAAAGAGTCTGGTGTACGCCACATAACTATAATTGTGGTTTTGAATTTCCACGGGTCAAATTTCGGTATTATCCTGCTTTTGGCATTTTTTGCCATAAAAAAAACTGTAATAGTGTCTCCCTGACTGGTCAGACACCAATATATCTGTCTAAAAGTGTCTGGTGTTTGCCACATAACTATAACTGTGGTTTTGCAGTTCCACGGGTCAAATCTCTGTATTATCCTTCTTTAGGCATTTTTTGACGGAAAAAAACACTGTAATAGTGTCTCCCTAACTGGTTAGACACTAATATATCTGTTTAAAAGAGTCTGGTGTACGCTACACAACTATAACTGTGGTTTTGCAGTTCCCCGTGTCAAATCTCTGTATTATCCTGTTTTTGGCATTTTTTGCCGTAAAAAAAAACTGTAATAGTGTCTCCCTTTCTGGTCAGACACCAATATATCTGTTTAATAGAATCTGGTGTTCGCCACATAACTATAACTGTGGTTTTGCAGTTCCACGGGTCAAATCTCTGTATTATCCTGTTTTTGACATTTTTTGCCGTAAAAAAAAAACTTTAATAGTGTCTCCCTGACTGGTCAGACACCAATATATCTTTTTAAAAGAGTCTGGTGTTGGCCAGAAAAATAGAACAGTGGTTTTGCAGTTCCACGGGTCAAATCTCTGTATTAGCCTGTTTTTGGCATTTTTTGCGTAAAAAAAAATGTAATAGTGTCTCCCTGACTGGTCAGACACTGATATATCTGTTTAAAAGAGTCTGGTGTACGCCACATAACTATAACTGTGGTTTTGCAGTTCCACTGGTAAAATCTCTGTATTATCCTGCTTTTGGCATTTTTTGCCATAAAAAAAAACTGTAATAGTGTCTCCCTGACTGGTCAGACACCAATATATCTGTCTAAAAGTGTCTGGTGTTTGCTACACAACTATAACTGTGGTTTCGCAGTTCCATGGGTCAAATCTCTGTATTATCTTTCTTTAGGCATTTTTTGACGGAAAAAAAAACTGTAATAGTGTCTCCCTGACTGGTTAGACAATAATATATCTGTTTAAAAGAGTCTGGTGTTCGCCACATAACTATAACTGAGGTTTTGCAGTTCCACTGGTCAAATCTCTGTATTATCCTGTTTTTGACATTTTTTGCCGTAAAAAAAAACTTTAATAGTGTCTCCCTGACTGGTCAGACACCAATATATCTGTTTAAAAGAATCTGGTGTTGGCCAGAAAAATAGAACAGTGGTTTTGCAGTTCCACGGGTCAAATCTCTGTATTAGCCTGTTTTTGGCATTTTTGCGTAAAAAAAATGTAATATTGTCTCCCTGACTGGTCAGACACCGATATATCTGTTTAAAAGAGTCTGGTGTACGCCACATAACTATAACTGTGGCTTTGCAGTTCCACGGGTCAAATCTCTGTATTATCCTGTTTTTGGCAATTTTTGCCGTAAAAAAAAACTTTAATAGTGTCTCCCTGACTGGTCAGACACCAATATATCTGTTTAAAGGAGTCTGGTGTACGCCACATAACTATAATTGTGGTTTTGAATTTCCACGGATCAAATTTCTGTACCATCCTGCTTTTGGCATTTTTTGCCATAAAAAAAAACTGTAATAGTGTCTCCCTGACTGGTCAGACACCAATATATCTGTCTAAAAGTGTCTGGTGTTTGCCACATAACTATAACTGTGGTTTTGCAGTTCCACGGGTCAAATCTCTGTATTATCCTTCTTTTGGCATTTTTTGACGGAAAAAAAAACTGTAATAGTGTCTCCCTGACTGCTCAGACACTAATATATCTGTTTAAAACAGTCTGGTGTACGCTACATAACTATAACTGTGGTTTTGCAGTTCCACATGTCAAATCTCTGTATTATCCTGTTTTTGGCACTTTTTGCCATAAACAAAAACTGTAATAGTGTCTCCCTGACTGGTCAGACACCAATATATCTGTTTAAAAGAGTCTGGTGTACGCCACATAACTATAATTGTGGTTTTGAATTTCCACGGGTCAAATTTCTGTATTATCCTGCTTTTGGCATTTTTTGCCATAAAAAAACTGTAATAGTGTCTCCCTGACTGGTCAGACACCAATATATCTGTTTAAAAGAGTCTGGTGTTGGCCAGAAAAATAGAACAGTGGTTTTGCAGTTCCAGGGGTCAAATCTCTGTATTATCCTGTTTTTGGCATTTTTTGCCGTAAAGAAAAACTGTAATAGTGTCTCCCTGACTGGTCAGACACTAATATATCTGTTTAAAAGAGTCTGGTGTATGCCACATAACTATAAGTGTGGTTTTGCAGTTCCACGGGTCAAATCTCTGTATTAGCCTGTTTCTGGCAGTTTTTGCGTAAAAAAAAATGTAATAGTGTCTCCCTGACTGGTCAGACACCGATATATCTGTTTAAAAGAGTCTGGTGTACGCCACATAACTATAACTGTGGTTTTGCAGTTCCACGGGTCAAATCTCTGTATTGTCCTGCTTTTGGCATTTTTTGCCATAAAAAAAAACTGTAATAGTGTCTCCCTGACTGGTCAGACACCAATATATCTGTCTAAAAGTGTCTGGTGTTTGCCACATAACTATAACTGTGGTTTTGCAGTTCCACGGGTCAAATCTCTGTATTGTCCTTCTTTAGGCATTTTTTGACGGAAAAAAACACTGTAATAGTGTCTCCCTGACTGGTTAGACACTAATATATCTGTTTAAAAGAGTCTGGTGTACGCTACACAGCTATAACTGTGGTTTTACAGTTCCCCGTGTCAAATCTCTGTATTATCCTGTTTTTGGCATTTTTTGCCGTAAAAAAAAACTGTAATAGTGTCTCCCTTTCTGGTCAGACACCAATATATCTGTTTAATAGAGTCTGGTGTTCGCCACATAACTATAACTGTGGTTTTGCAGTTCCACGGGTCAAATCTCTGTATTATCCTGTTTTTGACATTTTTTGCCGTAAAAAAAAAACTTTAATAGTGTCTCCCTGACTGGTCAGACACCAATATATCTTTTTAAAAGAGTCTGGTGTTGGCCAGAAAAATAGAACAGTGGTTTTGCAGTTCCACGGGTCAAATCTCTGTATTATCCTGTTTTTGGCTTTTTTGCCGTAAAGAAAAACTGTAATAGTGTCTCCCTGACTGGTCAGACACTAATATATCTGTTCAAAAGAGTCTGGTGTATGCCACATAACTATAAGTGTGGTTTTGCAGTTCCACGGGTCAAATCTCTGTATTAGCCTGTTTTTGGCATTTTTTGCGTAAAAAAAAATGTAATAGTGTCTCCCTGACTGGTCAGACACCAATATATCTGTTTAAAAGAGTCTGGTGTACGCCACATAACTATAACTGTGGTTTTGCAGTTCCACGGGTCAAATCTCTGTATTGTCCTGCTTTTGGCATTTTTTGCCATAAAAAAAAACTGTAATAGTGTCTCCCTGACTGGTCAGACACCAATATATCTGTCTAAAAGTGTCTGGTGTTTGCTACATAACTATAACTGTGGTTTTGCTGTTCCACGGGTCAAATCTCTGTATTATCCTTCTTTAGGCATTTTTTGACGGAAAAAAAAACTGTAATAGTGTCTCCCTGACTGGTTAGACACTAATATATCTGTTTAAAAGAGTCTGATGTTCGCCACATAACTATAACTGAGGTTTTGCAGTTCCACTGGTCAAATCTCTGTATTATCCTGTTTTTGACATTTTTTGCCGAAAAAAAAAACTTTAATAGTGTCTCCCTGACTGGTCAGACACCAATATATCTGTTTATAAGAATCTGGTGTTGGCCAGAAAAATAGAACAGTGGTTTTGCAGTTCCCCGTGTCAAATCTCTGTATTAGCCTGTTTTTGGCATTTTTTGCCGTAAAGAAAAACTGTAATAGTGTCTCCTTGACTGGTCAGACACTAATATATCTGTTTAAAAGAGTCTGGTGTATGCCACATAGCTATAAGTGTGGTTTTGCAGTTTCACGGGTCAAATCTCTGTTTTAGCCTGTTTTTGGCAATTTTTGCCGTAAAAAAAAACTTTAATAGTGTCTCCCTGACTGGTCAGACACCAATATATCTGTTTAAAAGAGTCTGGTGTACGCCACATAACTATAATTGTGGTTTTGAATTTCCACGGGTCAAATTTCTGTATTATCCTGCTTTTGGCATTTTTTGCCATAAAAAAAACTGTAATAGTGTCTCCCTGACTGGTCAGACACCAATATATCTGTCTAAAAGTGTCTGGTGTTTGCCACATAAATATAACTGTGGTTTTGCAGTTCCACGGGTCAAATCTCTGTATTATCCTTCTTTAGGCATTTTTTGACGGAAAAAAACACTGTAATAGTGTCTCCCTGACTGGTTAGACACTAATATATCTGTTTAAAAGAGTCTGGTGTACGCTACACAACTATAACTGTGGTTTTGCAGTTCCCCGTGTCAAATCTCTGTATTATCCTGTTTTTGGCATTTTTTGCCGTAAAAAAAAACTGTAATAGTGTCTCCCTTTCTGGTCAGACACCAATATATCTGTTTAATAGAGTCTGGTGTTCGCCACATAACTATAACTGTGGTTTTGCAGTTCCACGGGTCAAATCTCTGTATTATCCTGTTTTTGACATTTTTTGCCGTAAAAAAAAAACTTTAATAGTGTCTCCCTGACTGGTCAGACACCAATATATCTTTTTAAAAGAGTCTGGTGTTGGCCAGAAAAATAGAACAGTGGTTTTGCAGTTCCACGGGTCAAATCTCTGTATTATCCTGTTTTTGGCTTTTTTGCCGTAAGGAAAAACTGTAATAGTGTCTCCCTGACTGGTCAGACACTAATATATCTGTTTAAAAGAGTCTGGTGTATGCCACATAACTATAAGTGTGGTTTTGCAGTTCCACGGGTCAAATCTCTGTATTAGCCTGTTTTTGGCATTTTTTGCGTAAAAAAAAATGTAATAGTGTCTCCCTGACTGGTCAGACACCGATATATCTGTTTAAAAGAGTCTGGTGTACGCCACATAACTATAACTGTGGTTTTGCAGTTCCACGGGTCAAATCTCTCTATTATCCTGCTTTTGGCATTTTTTGCCATAAAAAAAAACTGTAATAGTGTCTCCCTGACTGGTCAGACACCAATATATCTGTCTAAAAGTGTCTGGTGTTTGCTACACAACTATAACTGTGGTTTCGCAGTTCCATGGGTCAAATCTCTGTATTATCTTTCTTTAGGCATTTTTTGACGGAAAAAAAAACTGTAATAGTGTCTCCCTGACTGGTTAGACAATAATATATCTGTTTAAAAGAGTCTGGTGTTCGCCACATAACTATAACTGAGGTTTTGCAGTTCCACTGGTCAAATCTCTGTATTATCCTGTTTTTGACATTTTTTGCCGTAAAAAAAAAACTTTAATAGTGTCTCCCTGACTGGTCAGACACCAATATATCTGTTTAAAAGAATCTGGTGTTGGCCAGAAAAATAGAACAGTGGTTTTGCAGTTCAACGGGTCAAATCTCTGTATTAACCTGTTTTTGGCATTTTTGCGTAAAAAAAATGTAATATTATCTCCCTGACTGGTCAGACACCAATATATCTGTTTAAAAGAATCTGGTGTTGGCCAGAAAAATAGAACAGTGGTTTTGTAGTTCAGCGGGTCAAATCTCTGTATTAGCCTGTTTTTGGCAATTTTTGCAGTAAAAAAAAACTTTAATAGTGTCTCCCTGACTGGTCAGACACCAATATATCTGTTTAAAAGAGTCTGGTGTACGCCACATAACTATAATTGTGGTTTTGAATTTCCACGGATCAAATTTCTGTACTATCCTGCTTTTGGCATTTTTTGCCATAAAAAAAAACTGTAATAGTGTCTCCCTGACTGGTCAGACACCAATATATCTGTCTAAAAGTGTCTGGTGTTTGCCACATAACTATAACTGTGGTTTTGCAGTTCCACGGGTCAAATCTCTGTATTATCCTTCTTTTGGCATTTTTTGACGGAAAAAAAAACTGTAATAGTGTCTCCCTGACTGGTCAGACACTAATATATCTGTTTAAAAGAGTCTGGTGTACGCTACATAACTATAACTGTGGTTTTGCAGTTCCACATGTCAAATCTCTGTATTATCCTGTTTTTGGCATTTTTTGCCGTAAACAAAAACTGTAATAGTGTCTCCCTGACTGGTCAGACACCAATATATCTGTTTAAAAGAGTGTGGTGTACGCCACATAACTATAATTGTGGTTTTGAATTTCCACGGGTCAAATTTCTGTATTATCCTGCTTTTGGCATTTTTTGCCATAAAAAAACTGTAATAGTGTCTCCCTGACTGGTCAGACACCAATATATCTGTCTAAAAGTGTCTGGTGTTTTCCACATAACTATAACTGTGGTTTTGCAGTTCCATGGGTCAAATCTCTGTATTATCCTTCTTTAGGCATTTTTTAACGGAAAAAAAAACTGTAATAGTGTCTCCCTGACTGGTTAGACACCAATATATCTTTTTAAAAGAGTCTGGTGTTGGCCAGAAAAATAGAACAGTGGTTTTGCAGTTCCACGGGTCAAATCTCTGTATTATCCTGTTTTTGGCTTTTTTTGCCGTAAAGAAAAACTGTAATAGTGTCTCCCTGACTGGTCAGACACTAATATATCTGTTTAAAAGAGTCTGGTGTATGCCACATAACTATAAGTGTGGTTTTGCAGTTCCACGGGTCAAATCTCTGTATTAGCCTGTTTTTGGCATTTTTTGCGTAAAAAAAAATGTAATAGTGTCTCCCTGACTGGTCAGACACCGATATATCTGTTTAAAAGAGTCTGGTGTACGCCACATAACTATAAATGTGGTTTTGAAGTTCCACGGGTCAAATCTCTGTATTATCCTGCTTTTGGCATTTTTTGCCGTAAAAAAAAACAGTAATAGTGTCTCCCTGACTGTTCAGACACCGATATATCTGTTTAAAAGAGTCTGGTGTACGCCACATAACTATAACTGTGGTTTTGCAGTTCCATGGGTCAAATCTCTGTATTATCCTGTTTTTGACATTTTTTGCCGTAAAAAAAAAACTTTAATAGTGTGTCACTGACTGTTCAGACACCAATATATCTGTTTAAAAGAGTCTGGTGTAGGCCAGAAAAATAGAACAATGGTTTTGCAGTTCCACGGGTCAAATCTCTGTATTATCCTGTTTTTGGCATTTTTTGCCGTAAAGAAAAACTGTAATAGTGTCTCCCTGACTGGTCAGACACTAATATATCTGTTTAAAAGAGTCTGGTGTATGCCACAAAACTATAACTGTGGTTTTGCAGTTCCATGGGTCAAATCTCTGTATTATCCTGCTTTTGGCATTTTTTGCCGTAAAAAAAAAATTTAATAGTGTCTCCCTGACTGTTTAGACACCAATATATCTGTTTAAAAGAATCTGGTGTTGGCCAGAAAAATAGAACAGTGGTTTTGCAGTTCCACGGGTCAAATCTCTGTATTAGCCTGTTTTTGGCATTTTTTGCCGTAAAGAAAAACTGTAATAGTGTCTCCTTGACTGGTCAGACACTAATATATCTGTGTAAAAGAGTCTGGTGTATGCCACATAACTATAAGTGTGGTTTTGCAGTTCCACGGGTCAAATCTCTGTTTTAGCCTGTTTTTGGCAATTTTTGCCGTAAAAAAAAACTTTAATAGTGTCTCCCTGACTGGTCAGACACCAATATATCTGTTTAAAAGAGTCTGGTGTACGCCACATAACTATAATTGTGGTTTTGAATTTCCACGGGTCAAATTTCTGTATTATCCTGCTTTTGGCATTTTTTGCCATGAAAAAAAACTGTAATAGTGTCTCCCTGACTGGTCAGACACCAATATATCTGTCTAAAAGTGTCTGGTGTTTGCCACATAACTATAACTGTGGTTTTGCAGTTCCACGGGTCAAATCTCTGTATTATGCTTCTTTAGGCATTTTTTGACGGAAAAAAACACTGTAATAGTGTCTCCCTGACTGGTTAGACACTAATATATCTGTTTAAAAGAGTCTGGTGTTCGCCACATAACTATAACTGTGGTTTTGCAGTTCCACGGGTCAAATCTCTGTATTATCCTGTTTTTGGCTTTTTTTGCCGTAAAGAAAAACTGTAATAGTTTCTCCCTGACTGGTCAGACAGTAATATATCTGTTTAAAAGAGTCTGGTGTATGCCACATAACTATAAGTGTGGTTTTGCAGTTCCACGGGTCAAATCTCTGTATTAGCCTGTTTTTGGCATTTTTTGCGTAAAAAAAAATGTAATAGTGTCTCCCTGACTGGTCAGACACCGATATATCTGTTTAAAAGAGTCTGGTGTACGCCACATAACTATAACTGTGGTTTTGCAGTTCCACGGGTCAAATCTCTGTATTATCCTGCTTTTGGCTTTTTTTGCCATAAAAAAAAACTGTAATAGTGTCTCCCTGACTGGTCAGACACCAATATATCTGTCTAAAAGTGTCTGGTGTTTGCTACACAACTATAACTGTGGTTTCGCAGTTCCATGGGTCAAATCTCTCTATTATCCTTCTTTAGGCATTTTTTGACGGAAAAAAAAACTGTAATAGTGTCTCCCTGACTGGTTAGACACTAATATATCTGTTTAAAATAGTCTGGTGATCGCCACATAACTATAACTGAGGTTTTGCAGTTCCACTGGTCAAATCTCTGTATTATCCTGTTTTTGACATTTTTTGCCGTAAAAAAAAAACTTTAATAGTGTCTCCCTGACTGGTCAGACACCAATATATCTTTTTAAAAGAGTCTGGTGTTGGCCAGAAAAATAGAACAGTGGTTTTGCAGTTCCACGGGTCAAATCTCTGTATTAGCCTGTTTTTGGCATTTTTTGCGTAAAAAAAAATGTAATAGTGTCTCCCTGACTGGTCAGACACTGATATATCTGTTTAAAAGAGTCTGGTGTACGCCACATAACTATAACTGTGGTTTTGCAGTTCCACTGGTAAAATCTCTGTATTATCCTGCTTTTGGCATTTTTTGCCATAAAAAAAAACTGTAATAGTGTCTCCCTGACTGGTCAGACACCAATATATCTGTCTAAAAGTGTCTGGTGTTTGCTACACAACTATAACTGTGGTTTCGCAGTTCCATGGGTCAAATCTCTGTATTATCTTTCTTTAGGCATTTTTTGACGGAAAAAAAAACTGTAATAGTGTCTCCCTGACTGGTTAGACAATAATATATCTGTTTAAAAGAGTCTGGTGTTCGCCACATAACTATAACTGAGGTTTTGCAGTTCCACTGGTCAAATCTCTGTATTATCCTGTTTTTGACATTTTTTGCCGTAAAAAAAAACTTTAATAGTGTCTCCCTGACTGGTCAGACACCAATATATCTGTTTAAAAGAATCTGGTGTTGGCCAGAAAAATAGAACAGTGGTTTTGCAGTTCCACGGGTCAAATCTCTGTATTAGCCTGTTTTTGGCATTTTTGCGTAAAAAAAATGTAATATTGTCTCCCTGACTGGTCAGACACCGATATATCTGTTTAAAAGAGTCTGGTGTACGCCACATAACTATAACTGTGGCTTTGCAGTTCCACGGGTCAAATCTCTGTATTATCCTGTTTTTGGCAATTTTTGCCGTAAAAAAAAACTTTAATAGTGTCTCCCTGACTGGTCAGACACCAATATATCTGTTTAAAGGAGTCTGGTGTACGCCACATAACTATAATTGTGGTTTTGAATTTCCACGGATCAAATTTCTGTACCATCCTGCTTTTGGCATTTTTTGCCATAAAAAAAAACTGTAATAGTGTCTCCCTGACTGGTCAGACACCAATATATCTGTCTAAAAGTGTCTGGTGTTTGCCACATAACTATAACTGTGGTTTTGCAGTTCCACGGGTCAAATCTCTGTATTATCCTTCTTTTGGCATTTTTTGACGGAAAAAAAAACTGTAATAGTGTCTCCCTGACTGCTCAGACACTAATATATCTGTTTAAAACAGTCTGGTGTACGCTACATAACTATAACTGTGGTTTTGCAGTTCCACATGTCAAATCTCTGTATTATCCTGTTTTTGGCACTTTTTGCCATAAACAAAAACTGTAATAGTGTCTCCCTTTCTGGTCAGACACCAATATATCTGTTTAATAGAGTCTGGTGTTCGCCACATAACTATAACTGTGGTTTTGCAGTTCCACGGGTCAAATCTCTGTATTATCCTGTTTTTGACATTTTTTGCCGTAAAAAAAAAACTTTAATAGTGTCTCCCTGACTGGTCAGACACCAATATATCTTTTTAAAAGAGTCTGGTGTTGGCCAGAAAAATAGAACAGTGGTTTTGCAGTTCCACGGGTCAAATCTCTGTATTATCCTGTTTTTGGCTTTTTTGCCGTAAAGAAAAACTGTAATAGTGTCTCCCTGACTGGTCAGACACTAATATATCTGTTCAAAAGAGTCTGGTGTATGCCACATAACTATAAGTGTGGTTTTGCAGTTCCACGGGTCAAATCTCTGTATTAGCCTGTTTTTGGCATTTTTTGCGTAAAAAAAAATGTAATAGTGTCTCCCTGACTGGTCAGACACCAATATATCTGTTTAAAAGAGTCTGGTGTACGCCACATAACTATAACTGTGGTTTTGCAGTTCCACGGGTCAAATCTCTGTATTGTCCTGCTTTTGGCATTTTTTGCCATAAAAAAAAACTGTAATAGTGTCTCCCTGACTGGTCAGACACCAATATATCTGTCTAAAAGTGTCTGGTGTTTGCTACATAACTATAACTGTGGTTTTGCTGTTCCACGGGTCAAATCTCTGTATTATCCTTCTTTAGGCATTTTTTGACGGAAAAAAAAACTGTAATAGTGTCTCCCTGACTGGTTAGACACTAATATATCTGTTTAAAAGAGTCTGATGTTCGCCACATAACTATAACTGAGGTTTTGCAGTTCCACTGGTCAAATCTCTGTATTATCCTGTTTTTGACATTTTTTGCCGAAAAAAAAAACTTTAATAGTGTCTCCCTGACTGGTCAGACACCAATATATCTGTTTATAAGAATCTGGTGTTGGCCAGAAAAATAGAACAGTGGTTTTGCAGTTCCCCGTGTCAAATCTCTGTATTAGCCTGTTTTTGGCATTTTTTGCCGTAAAGAAAAACTGTAATAGTGTCTCCTTGACTGGTCAGACACTAATATATCTGTTTAAAAGAGTCTGGTGTATGCCACATAGCTATAAGTGTGGTTTTGCAGTTTCACGGGTCAAATCTCTGTTTTAGCCTGTTTTTGGCAATTTTTGCCGTAAAAAAAAACTTTAATAGTGTCTCCCTGACTGGTCAGACACCAATATATCTGTTTAAAAGAGTCTGGTGTACGCCACATAACTATAATTGTGGTTTTGAATTTCCACGGGTCAAATTTCTGTATTATCCTGCTTTTGGCATTTTTTGCCATAAAAAAAACTGTAATAGTGTCTCCCTGACTGGTCAGACACCAATATATCTGTCTAAAAGTGTCTGGTGTTTGCCACATAAATATAACTGTGGTTTTGCAGTTCCACGGGTCAAATCTCTGTATTATCCTTCTTTAGGCATTTTTTGACGGAAAAAAACACTGTAATAGTGTCTCCCTGACTGGTTAGACACTAATATATCTGTTTAAAAGAGTCTGGTGTACGCTACACAACTATAACTGTGGTTTTGCAGTTCCCCGTGTCAAATCTCTGTATTATCCTGTTTTTGGCATTTTTTGCCGTAAAAAAAAACTGTAATAGTGTCTCCCTTTCTGGTCAGACACCAATATATCTGTTTAATAGAGTCTGGTGTTCGCCACATAACTATAACTGTGGTTTTGCAGTTCCACGGGTCAAATCTCTGTATTATCCTGTTTTTGACATTTTTTGCCGTAAAAAAAAAACTTTAATAGTGTCTCCCTGACTGGTCAGACACCAATATATCTTTTTAAAAGAGTCTGGTGTTGGCCAGAAAAATAGAACAGTGGTTTTGCAGTTCCACGGGTCAAATCTCTGTATTATCCTGTTTTTGGCTTTTTTGCCGTAAGGAAAAACTGTAATAGTGTCTCCCTGACTGGTCAGACACTAATATATCTGTTTAAAAGAGTCTGGTGTATGCCACATAACTATAAGTGTGGTTTTGCAGTTCCACGGGTCAAATCTCTGTATTAGCCTGTTTTTGGCATTTTTTGCGTAAAAAAAAATGTAATAGTGTCTCCCTGACTGGTCAGACACCGATATATCTGTTTAAAAGAGTCTGGTGTACGCCACATAACTATAACTGTGGTTTTGCAGTTCCACGGGTCAAATCTCTCTATTATCCTGCTTTTGGCATTTTTTGCCATAAAAAAAAACTGTAATAGTGTCTCCCTGACTGGTCAGACACCAATATATCTGTCTAAAAGTGTCTGGTGTTTGCTACACAACTATAACTGTGGTTTCGCAGTTCCATGGGTCAAATCTCTGTATTATCTTTCTTTAGGCATTTTTTGACGGAAAAAAAAACTGTAATAGTGTCTCCCTGACTGGTTAGACAATAATATATCTGTTTAAAAGAGTCTGGTGTTCGCCACATAACTATAACTGAGGTTTTGCAGTTCCACTGGTCAAATCTCTGTATTATCCTGTTTTTGACATTTTTTGCCGTAAAAAAAAAACTTTAATAGTGTCTCCCTGACTGGTCAGACACCAATATATCTGTTTAAAAGAATCTGGTGTTGGCCAGAAAAATAGAACAGTGGTTTTGCAGTTCAACGGGTCAAATCTCTGTATTAACCTGTTTTTGGCATTTTTGCGTAAAAAAAATGTAATATTATCTCCCTGACTGGTCAGACACCAATATATCTGTTTAAAAGAATCTGGTGTTGGCCAGAAAAATAGAACAGTGGTTTTGTAGTTCAGCGGGTCAAATCTCTGTATTAGCCTGTTTTTGGCAATTTTTGCAGTAAAAAAAAACTTTAATAGTGTCTCCCTGACTGGTCAGACACCAATATATCTGTTTAAAAGAGTCTGGTGTACGCCACATAACTATAATTGTGGTTTTGAATTTCCACGGATCAAATTTCTGTACTATCCTGCTTTTGGCATTTTTTGCCATAAAAAAAAACTGTAATAGTGTCTCCCTGACTGGTCAGACACCAATATATCTGTCTAAAAGTGTCTGGTGTTTGCCACATAACTATAACTGTGGTTTTGCAGTTCCACGGGTCAAATCTCTGTATTATCCTTCTTTTGGCATTTTTTGACGGAAAAAAAAACTGTAATAGTGTCTCCCTGACTGGTCAGACACTAATATATCTGTTTAAAAGAGTCTGGTGTACGCTACATAACTATAACTGTGGTTTTGCAGTTCCACATGTCAAATCTCTGTATTATCCTGTTTTTGGCATTTTTTGCCGTAAACAAAAACTGTAATAGTGTCTCCCTGACTGGTCAGACACCAATATATCTGTTTAAAAGAGTGTGGTGTACGCCACATAACTATAATTGTGGTTTTGAATTTCCACGGGTCAAATTTCTGTATTATCCTGCTTTTGGCATTTTTTGCCATAAAAAAACTGTAATAGTGTCTCCCTGACTGGTCAGACACCAATATATCTGTCTAAAAGTGTCTGGTGTTTTCCACATAACTATAACTGTGGTTTTGCAGTTCCATGGGTCAAATCTCTGTATTATCCTTCTTTAGGCATTTTTTAACGGAAAAAAAAACTGTAATAGTGTCTCCCTGACTGGTTAGACACCAATATATCTTTTTAAAAGAGTCTGGTGTTGGCCAGAAAAATAGAACAGTGGTTTTGCAGTTCCACGGGTCAAATCTCTGTATTATCCTGTTTTTGGCTTTTTTTGCCGTAAAGAAAAACTGTAATAGTGTCTCCCTGACTGGTCAGACACTAATATATCTGTTTAAAAGAGTCTGGTGTATGCCACATAACTATAAGTGTGGTTTTGCAGTTCCACGGGTCAAATCTCTGTATTAGCCTGTTTTTGGCATTTTTTGCGTAAAAAAAAATGTAATAGTGTCTCCCTGACTGGTCAGACACCGATATATCTGTTTAAAAGAGTCTGGTGTACGCCACATAACTATAAATGTGGTTTTGAAGTTCCACGGGTCAAATCTCTGTATTATCCTGCTTTTGGCATTTTTTGCCGTAAAAAAAAACAGTAATAGTGTCTCCCTGACTGTTCAGACACCGATATATCTGTTTAAAAGAGTCTGGTGTACGCCACATAACTATAACTGTGGTTTTGCAGTTCCATGGGTCAAATCTCTGTATTATCCTGTTTTTGACATTTTTTGCCGTAAAAAAAAAACTTTAATAGTGTGTCACTGACTGTTCAGACACCAATATATCTGTTTAAAAGAGTCTGGTGTAGGCCAGAAAAATAGAACAATGGTTTTGCAGTTCCACGGGTCAAATCTCTGTATTATCCTGTTTTTGGCATTTTTTGCCGTAAAGAAAAACTGTAATAGTGTCTCCCTGACTGGTCAGACACTAATATATCTGTTTAAAAGAGTCTGGTGTATGCCACAAAACTATAACTGTGGTTTTGCAGTTCCATGGGTCAAATCTCTGTATTATCCTGCTTTTGGCATTTTTTGCCGTAAAAAAAAAATTTAATAGTGTCTCCCTGACTGTTTAGACACCAATATATCTGTTTAAAAGAATCTGGTGTTGGCCAGAAAAATAGAACAGTGGTTTTGCAGTTCCACGGGTCAAATCTCTGTATTAGCCTGTTTTTGGCATTTTTTGCCGTAAAGAAAAACTGTAATAGTGTCTCCTTGACTGGTCAGACACTAATATATCTGTGTAAAAGAGTCTGGTGTATGCCACATAACTATAAGTGTGGTTTTGCAGTTCCACGGGTCAAATCTCTGTTTTAGCCTGTTTTTGGCAATTTTTGCCGTAAAAAAAAACTTTAATAGTGTCTCCCTGACTGGTCAGACACCAATATATCTGTTTAAAAGAGTCTGGTGTACGCCACATAACTATAATTGTGGTTTTGAATTTCCACGGGTCAAATTTCTGTATTATCCTGCTTTTGGCATTTTTTGCCATGAAAAAAAACTGTAATAGTGTCTCCCTGACTGGTCAGACACCAATATATCTGTCTAAAAGTGTCTGGTGTTTGCCACATAACTATAACTGTGGTTTTGCAGTTCCACGGGTCAAATCTCTGTATTATGCTTCTTTAGGCATTTTTTGACGGAAAAAAACACTGTAATAGTGTCTCCCTGACTGGTTAGACACTAATATATCTGTTTAAAAGAGTCTGGTGTTCGCCACATAACTATAACTGTGGTTTTGCAGTTCCACGGGTCAAATCTCTGTATTATCCTGTTTTTGGCTTTTTTTGCCGTAAAGAAAAACTGTAATAGTTTCTCCCTGACTGGTCAGACAGTAATATATCTGTTTAAAAGAGTCTGGTGTATGCCACATAACTATAAGTGTGGTTTTGCAGTTCCACGGGTCAAATCTCTGTATTAGCCTGTTTTTGGCATTTTTTGCGTAAAAAAAAATGTAATAGTGTCTCCCTGACTGGTCAGACACCGATATATCTGTTTAAAAGAGTCTGGTGTACGCCACATAACTATAACTGTGGTTTTGCAGTTCCACGGGTCAAATCTCTGTATTATCCTGCTTTTGGCTTTTTTTGCCATAAAAAAAAACTGTAATAGTGTCTCCCTGACTGGTCAGACACCAATATATCTGTCTAAAAGTGTCTGGTGTTTGCTACACAACTATAACTGTGGTTTCGCAGTTCCATGGGTCAAATCTCTGTATTATCCTTCTTTAGGCATTTTTTGACGGAAAAAAAAACTGTACTAGTGTCTCCCTGACTGGTTAGACACTAATATATCTGTTTAAAATAGTCTGGTGATCGCCACATAACTATAACTGAGGTTTTGCAGTTCCACTGGTCAAATCTCTGTATTATCCTGTTTTTGACATTTTTTGCCGTAAAAAAAAAACTTTAATAGTGTCTCCCTGACTGGTCAGACACCAATATATCTTTTTAAAAGAGTCTGGTGTTGGCCAGAAAAATAGAACAGTGGTTTTGCAGTTCCACGGGTCAAATCTCTGTATTAGCCTGTTTTTGGCATTTTTTGCGTAAAAAAAAATGTAATAGTGTCTCCCTGACTGGTCAGACACTGATATATCTGTTTAAAAGAGTCTGGTGTACGCCACATAACTATAACTGTGGTTTTGCAGTTCCACTGGTAAAATCTCTGTATTATCCTGCTTTTGGCATTTTTTGCCATAAAAAAAAACTGTAATAGTGTCTCCCTGACTGGTCAGACACCAATATATCTGTCTAAAAGTGTCTGGTGTTTGCTACACAACTATAACTGTGGTTTCGCAGTTCCATGGGTCAAATCTCTGTATTATCTTTCTTTAGGCATTTTTTGACGGAAAAAAAAACTGTAATAGTGTCTCCCTGACTGGTTAGACAATAATATATCTGTTTAAAAGAGTCTGGTGTTCGCCACATAACTATAACTGAGGTTTTGCAGTTCCACTGGTCAAATCTCTGTATTATCCTGTTTTTGACATTTTTTGCCGTAAAAAAAAACTTTAATAGTGTCTCCCTGACTGGTCAGACACCAATATATCTGTTTAAAAGAATCTGGTGTTGGCCAGAAAAATAGAACAGTGGTTTTGCAGTTCCACGGGTCAAATCTCTGTATTAGCCTGTTTTTGGCATTTTTGCGTAAAAAAAATGTAATATTGTCTCCCTGACTGGTCAGACACCGATATATCTGTTTAAAAGAGTCTGGTGTACGCCACATAACTATAACTGTGGCTTTGCAGTTCCACGGGTCAAATCTCTGTATTATCCTGTTTTTGGCAATTTTTGCCGTAAAAAAAAACTTTAATAGTGTCTCCCTGACTGGTCAGACACCAATATATCTGTTTAAAGGAGTCTGGTGTACGCCACATAACTATAATTGTGGTTTTGAATTTCCACGGATCAAATTTCTGTACCATCCTGCTTTTGGCATTTTTTGCCATAAAAAAAAACTGTAATAGTGTCTCCCTGACTGGTCAGACACCAATATATCTGTCTAAAAGTGTCTGGTGTTTGCCACATAACTATAACTGTGGTTTTGCAGTTCCACGGGTCAAATCTCTGTATTATCCTTCTTTTGGCATTTTTTGACGGAAAAAAAAACTGTAATAGTGTCTCCCTGACTGCTCAGACACTAATATATCTGTTTAAAACAGTCTGGTGTACGCTACATAACTATAACTGTGGTTTTGCAGTTCCACATGTCAAATCTCTGTATTATCCTGTTTTTGGCACTTTTTGCCATAAACAAAAACTGTAATAGTGTCTCCCTGACTGGTCAGACACCAATATATCTGTTTAAAAGAGTCTGGTGTACGCCACATAACTATAATTGTGGTTTTGAATTTCCACGGGTCAAATTTCTGTATTATCCTGCTTTTGGCATTTTTTGCCATAAAAAAACTGTAATAGTGTCTCCCTGACTGGTCAGACACCAATATATCTGTTTAAAAGAGTCTGGTGTTGGCCAGAAAAATAGAACAGTGGTTTTGCAGTTCCAGGGGTCAAATCTCTGTATTATCCTGTTTTTGGCATTTTTTGCCGTAAAGAAAAACTGTAATAGTGTCTCCCTGACTGGTCAGACACTAATATATCTGTTTAAAAGAGTCTGGTGTATGCCACATAACTATAAGTGTGGTTTTGCAGTTCCACGGGTCAAATCTCTGTATTAGCCTGTTTCTGGCAGTTTTTGCGTAAAAAAAAATGTAATAGTGTCTCCCTGACTGGTCAGACACCGATATATCTGTTTAAAAGAGTCTGGTGTACGCCACATAACTATAACTGTGGTTTTGCAGTTCCACGGGTCAAATCTCTGTATTGTCCTGCTTTTGGCATTTTTTGCCATAAAAAAAAACTGTAATAGTGTCTCCCTGACTGGTCAGACACCAATATATCTGTCTAAAAGTGTCTGGTGTTTGCCACATAACTATAACTGTGGTTTTGCAGTTCCACGGGTCAAATCTCTGTATTGTCCTTCTTTAGGCATTTTTTGACGGAAAAAAACACTGTAATAGTGTCTCCCTGACTGGTTAGACACTAATATATCTGTTTAAAAGAGTCTGGTGTACGCTACACAGCTATAACTGTGGTTTTACAGTTCCCCGTGTCAAATCTCTGTATTATCCTGTTTTTGGCATTTTTTGCCGTAAAAAAAAACTGTAATAGTGTCTCCCTTTCTGGTCAGACACCAATATATCTGTTTAATAGAGTCTGGTGTTCGCCACATAACTATAACTGTGGTTTTGCAGTTCCACGGGTCAAATCTCTGTATTATCCTGTTTTTGACATTTTTTGCCGTAAAAAAAAAACTTTAATAGTGTCTCCCTGACTGGTCAGACACCAATATATCTTTTTAAAAGAGTCTGGTGTTGGCCAGAAAAATAGAACAGTGGTTTTGCAGTTCCACGGGTCAAATCTCTGTATTATCCTGTTTTTGGCTTTTTTGCCGTAAAGAAAAACTGTAATAGTGTCTCCCTGACTGGTCAGACACTAATATATCTGTTCAAAAGAGTCTGGTGTATGCCACATAACTATAAGTGTGGTTTTGCAGTTCCACGGGTCAAATCTCTGTATTAGCCTGTTTTTGGCATTTTTTGCGTAAAAAAAAATGTAATAGTGTCTCCCTGACTGGTCAGACACCAATATATCTGTTTAAAAGAGTCTGGTGTACGCCACATAACTATAACTGTGGTTTTGCAGTTCCACGGGTCAAATCTCTGTATTGTCCTGCTTTTGGCATTTTTTGCCATAAAAAAAAACTGTAATAGTGTCTCCCTGACTGGTCAGACACCAATATATCTGTCTAAAAGTGTCTGGTGTTTGCTACATAACTATAACTGTGGTTTTGCTGTTCCACGGGTCAAATCTCTGTATTATCCTTCTTTAGGCATTTTTTGACGGAAAAAAAAACTGTAATAGTGTCTCCCTGACTGGTTAGACACTAATATATCTGTTTAAAAGAGTCTGATGTTCGCCACATAACTATAACTGAGGTTTTGCAGTTCCACTGGTCAAATCTCTGTATTATCCTGTTTTTGACATTTTTTGCCGAAAAAAAAAACTTTAATAGTGTCTCCCTGACTGGTCAGACACCAATATATCTGTTTATAAGAATCTGGTGTTGGCCAGAAAAATAGAACAGTGGTTTTGCAGTTCCCCGTGTCAAATCTCTGTATTAGCCTGTTTTTGGCATTTTTTGCCGTAAAGAAAAACTGTAATAGTGTCTCCTTGACTGGTCAGACACTAATATATCTGTTTAAAAGAGTCTGGTGTATGCCACATAGCTATAAGTGTGGTTTTGCAGTTTCACGGGTCAAATCTCTGTTTTAGCCTGTTTTTGGCAATTTTTGCCGTAAAAAAAAACTTTAATAGTGTCTCCCTGACTGGTCAGACACCAATATATCTGTTTAAAAGAGTCTGGTGTACGCCACATAACTATAATTGTGGTTTTGAATTTCCACGGGTCAAATTTCTGTATTATCCTGCTTTTGGCATTTTTTGCCATAAAAAAAACTGTAATAGTGTCTCCCTGACTGGTCAGACACCAATATATCTGTCTAAAAGTGTCTGGTGTTTGCCACATAAATATAACTGTGGTTTTGCAGTTCCACGGGTCAAATCTCTGTATTATCCTTCTTTAGGCATTTTTTGACGGAAAAAAACACTGTAATAGTGTCTCCCTGACTGGTTAGACACTAATATATCTGTTTAAAAGAGTCTGGTGTACGCTACACAACTATAACTGTGGTTTTGCAGTTCCCCGTGTCAAATCTCTGTATTATCCTGTTTTTGGCATTTTTTGCCGTAAAAAAAAACTGTAATAGTGTCTCCCTTTCTGGTCAGACACCAATATATCTGTTTAATAGAGTCTGGTGTTCGCCACATAACTATAACTGTGGTTTTGCAGTTCCACGGGTCAAATCTCTGTATTATCCTGTTTTTGACATTTTTTGCCGTAAAAAAAAAACTTTAATAGTGTCTCCCTGACTGGTCAGACACCAATATATCTTTTTAAAAGAGTCTGGTGTTGGCCAGAAAAATAGAACAGTGGTTTTGCAGTTCCACGGGTCAAATCTCTGTATTATCCTGTTTTTGGCTTTTTTGCCGTAAGGAAAAACTGTAATAGTGTCTCCCTGACTGGTCAGACACTAATATATCTGTTTAAAAGAGTCTGGTGTATGCCACATAACTATAAGTGTGGTTTTGCAGTTCCACGGGTCAAATCTCTGTATTAGCCTGTTTTTGGCATTTTTTGCGTAAAAAAAAATGTAATAGTGTCTCCCTGACTGGTCAGACACCGATATATCTGTTTAAAAGAGTCTGGTGTACGCCACATAACTATAACTGTGGTTTTGCAGTTCCACGGGTCAAATCTCTCTATTATCCTGCTTTTGGCATTTTTTGCCATAAAAAAAAACTGTAATAGTGTCTCCCTGACTGGTCAGACACCAATATATCTGTCTAAAAGTGTCTGGTGTTTGCTACACAACTATAACTGTGGTTTCGCAGTTCCATGGGTCAAATCTCTGTATTATCTTTCTTTAGGCATTTTTTGACGGAAAAAAAAACTGTAATAGTGTCTCCCTGACTGGTTAGACAATAATATATCTGTTTAAAAGAGTCTGGTGTTCGCCACATAACTATAACTGAGGTTTTGCAGTTCCACTGGTCAAATCTCTGTATTATCCTGTTTTTGACATTTTTTGCCGTAAAAAAAAAACTTTAATAGTGTCTCCCTGACTGGTCAGACACCAATATATCTGTTTAAAAGAATCTGGTGTTGGCCAGAAAAATAGAACAGTGGTTTTGCAGTTCAACGGGTCAAATCTCTGTATTAACCTGTTTTTGGCATTTTTGCGTAAAAAAAATGTAATATTATCTCCCTGACTGGTCAGACACCAATATATCTGTTTAAAAGAATCTGGTGTTGGCCAGAAAAATAGAACAGTGGTTTTGTAGTTCAGCGGGTCAAATCTCTGTATTAGCCTGTTTTTGGCAATTTTTGCAGTAAAAAAAAACTTTAATAGTGTCTAACTGACTGGTCAGACACCAATATATCTGTTTAAAAGAGTCTGGTGTACGCCACATAACTATAATTGTGGTTTTGAATTTCCACGGATCAAATTTCTGTACTATCCTGCTTTTGGCATTTTTTGCCATAAAAAAAAACTGTAATAGTGTCTCCCTGACTGGTCAGACACCAATATATCTGTCTAAAAGTGTCTGGTGTTTGCCACATAACTATAACTGTGGTTTTGCAGTTCCACGGGTCAAATCTCTGTATTATCCTTCTTTTGGCATTTTTTGATGGAAAAAAAAACTGTAATAGTGTCTCCCTGACTGGTCAGACACTAATATATCTGTTTAAAAGAGTCTGGTGTACGCTACATAACTATAACTGTGGTTTTGCAGTTCCACATGTCAAATCTCTGTATTATCCTGTTTTTGGCATTTTTTGCCGTAAACAAAAACTGTAATAGTGTCTCCCTGACTGGTCAGACACCAATATATCTGTCTAAAAGTGTCTGGTGTTTTCCACATAACTATAACTGTGGTTTTGCAGTTCCATGGGTCAAATCTCTGTATTATCCTTCTTTAGGCATTTTTTAACGGAAAAAAAAACTGTAATAGTGTCTCCCTGACTGGTTAGACACCAATATATCTTTTTAAAAGAGTCTGGTGTTGGCCAGAAAAATAGAACAGTGGTTTTGCAGTTCCACGGGTCAAATCTCTGTATTATCCTGTTTTTGGCTTTTTTTGCCGTAAAGAAAAACTGTAATAGTGTCTCCCTGACTGGTCAGACACTAATATATCTGTTTAAAAGAGTCTGGTGTATGCCACATAACTATAAGTGTGGTTTTGCAGTTCCACGGGTCAAATCTCTGTATTAGCCTGTTTTTGGCATTTTTTGCGTAAAAAAAAATGTAATAGTGTCTCCCTGACTGGTCAGACACCGATATATCTGTTTAAAAGAGTCTGGTGTACGCCACATAACTATAAATGTGGTTTTGAAGTTCCACGGGTCAAATCTCTGTATTATCCTGCTTTTGGCATTTTTTGCCGTAAAAAAAAACAGTAATAGTGTCTCCCTGACTGTTCAGACACCGATATATCTGTTTAAAAGAGTCTGGTGTACGCCACATAACTATAACTGTGGTTTTGCAGTTCCATGGGTCAAATCTCTGTATTATCCTGTTTTTGACATTTTTTGCCGTAAAAAAAAAACTTTAATAGTGTGTCACTGACTGTTCAGACACCAATATATCTGTTTAAAAGAGTCTGGTGTAGGCCAGAAAAATAGAACAATGGTTTTGCAGTTCCACGGGTCAAATCTCTGTATTATCCTGTTTTTGGCATTTTTTGCCGTAAAGAAAAACTGTAATAGTGTCTCCCTGACTGGTCAGACACTAATATATCTGTTTAAAAGAGTCTGGTGTATGCCACAAAACTATAACTGTGGTTTTGCAGTTCCATGGGTCAAATCTCTGTATTATCCTGCTTTTGGCATTTTTTGCCGTAAAAAAAAAATTTAATAGTGTCTCCCTGACTGTTTAGACACCAATATATCTGTTTAAAAGAATCTGGTGTTGGCCAGAAAAATAGAACAGTGGTTTTGCAGTTCCACGGGTCAAATCTCTGTATTAGCCTGTTTTTGGCATTTTTTGCCGTAAAGAAAAACTGTAATAGTGTCTCCTTGACTGGTCAGACACTAATATATCTGTGTAAAAGAGTCTGGTGTATGCCACATAACTATAAGTGTGGTTTTGCAGTTCCACGGGTCAAATCTCTGTTTTAGCCTGTTTTTGGCAATTTTTGCCGTAAAAAAAAACTTTAATAGTGTCTCCCTGACTGGTCAGACACCAATATATCTGTTTAAAAGAGTCTGGTGTACGCCACATAACTATAATTGTGGTTTTGAATTTCCACGGGTCAAATTTCTGTATTATCCTGCTTTTGGCATTTTTTGCCATGAAAAAAACTGTAATAGTGTCTCCCTGACTGGTCAGACACCAATATATCTGTCTAAAAGTGTCTGGTGTTTGCCACATAACTATAACTGTGGTTTTGCAGTTCCACGGGTCAAATCTCTGTATTATGCTTCTTTAGGCATTTTTTGACGGAAAAAAACACTGTAATAGTGTCTCCCTGACTGGTTAGACACTAATATATCTGTTTAAAAGAGTCTGGTGTTCGCCACATAACTATAACTGTGGTTTTGCAGTTCCACGGGTCAAATCTCTGTATTATCCTGTTTTTGGCTTTTTTTGCCGTAAAGAAAAACTGTAATAGTTTCTCCCTGACTGGTCAGACAGTAATATATCTGTTTAAAAGAGTCTGGTGTATGCCACATAACTATAAGTGTGGTTTTGCAGTTCCACGGGTCAAATCTCTGTATTAGCCTGTTTTTGGCATTTTTTGCGTAAAAAAAAATGTAATAGTGTCTCCCTGACTGGTCAGACACCGATATATCTGTTTAAAAGAGTCTGGTGTACGCCACATAACTATAACTGTGGTTTTGCAGTTCCACGGGTCAAATCTCTGTATTATCCTGCTTTTGGCTTTTTTTGCCATAAAAAAAAACTGTAATAGTGTCTCCCTGACTGGTCAGACACCAATATATCTGTCTAAAAGTGTCTGGTGTTTGCTACACAACTATAACTGTGGTTTCGCAGTTCCATGGGTCAAATCTCTGTATTATCCTTCTTTAGGCATTTTTTGACGGAAAAAAAAACTGTAATAGTGTCTCCCTGACTGGTTAGACACTAATATATCTGTTTAAAATAGTCTGGTGATCGCCACATAACTATAACTGAGGTTTTGCAGTTCCACTGGTCAAATCTCTGTATTATCCTGTTTTTGACATTTTTTGCCGTAAAAAAAAAACTTTAATAGTGTCTCCCTCACTGGTCAGACACTAATATATCTGTTTAAAAGAATCTGGTGTTGGCCAGAAAAATAGAACAGTGGTTTTGCAGTTCCACGGGTCAAATCTCTGTATTACCCTGTTTTTGGCATTTTTTGCCGTAAAGAAAAACTGTAATAGTGTCTCCCTGACTGGTCAGACACTAATATATCTGTTTAAAAGAGTCTGGTGTATGCCACATAACTATAAGTGTGGTTTTGCAGTTCCACGGGTCAAATCTCTGTATTAGCCTGTTTTTGGCATTTTTTGCCGTAAAAAAAAACTCTAATAGTGTCTCCCTGACTGTTTAGACACCAATATATGTGTTTAAAAGATTTTGGTGCAGGCCAGAAAAATAGAACAGTGGTTTTGCAGTTTCATGGATCAAATCTCTGTATTATCCTTTTTTTGGCATTTTTTGCCGGAAAAAAAAACTGTAATAGTGTCTCCCTGACTGGTCAGACACTAATATATCTGTTTAAAAGAGTCTGGTGTATGCTACATATCTATAACTGTGGTTTTGCAGTTCCACGGGTCAAATCTCTGTATTATCCTGTTGTTTGACATTTTTTGCCGTAAAAAAAAACCTTTAATAGTGTCTCCCTGACTGGTCAGACACTAATATATCTGTTTAAAAGTTTCTGGTGTATGCCACATAACTATAAGTGTGGTTTTGCAGCTCCACGGGTCAAATCTCTGTCTTAGCCTGTTTTTGGCATTTCTGCATAAAAAAAAATGTAATAGTGTCTCCCTGAGTGGTCAGACACCGATATATCTGTTTAAAAGAGTCTGGTGTACGCCACATAACTACAACTGTGGTTTTGCAGTTCCACGGGTCAAATCTCTGTATTATCGCGTTTTTGTCAATTTTTGCCGTAAAAAAAACTTTAATAGTGTCTCCCTAACTGGTCAGACACCAATATATCTGTTTAAAAGAGTCTGGTGTAGGCCACATAACTATAATTTTGGTTTTGAATTTCCACGGGTCAAATTTCTGTATTATCCTGCTTTTGGCATTTTTTGCCATGAAAAAAAAATGTAATAGTGTCTCCCTGACTGGTCAGACACCAATATATCTGCCTAAAAGTGTCTGGTGTTTGCCACATAACTATAACTGTGGTTTTGCAGTTCCACGGGTCAAATCTCTGTATTATCATGTTTTTGGCACTTTTTGCCGTAAAACAAAACTGTAATAGTGTCTCCCTGACTGATCAGACACTAATATATCTGTTTAATAGAGTCTGGTGTTCGCCACATAACTATAACTGTGGTTTTGCAGTTCCACGGGTCAAATCTCTGTATTATCCTGTTTTTGGCATTTTTTGCCGTAAAAAAAAACTGTAATCGTGTCTCCCTTACTGGTCAGACACCAATATATATGTTTAATAGAGTCTGGTGTTCGCCACATAACTATAACTGTGGTTTTGCAGTTCCATGGGTCAAATCTCTGTATTATTATGTTTTTGACATTTTTTGCAGTAAAAAAAAAACTTTAATAGTGTCTCCCTGACTGGTCAGACACCAATATATCTGTTTAAAAGAGTCTGGTGTTGGCCAGAAAAATAGAACAGTGGTTTTGCAGTTCCACGGGTCAAATCTCTGTATTATCCTGTTTTTGTCTTTTTTTGCCATAAAGAAAAACTGTAATAGTGTCTCCCTGACTGGTCAGACACTAATATATCTGTTTCAAAGAGTCTGGTGTATGCCACATAACTATAAGTGTGGTTTTGCAGTTCCACGGGTCAAATCTCTGTCTTAGCCTGTTTTTGGAATTTTTTGCGTCAAAAAAACATGTAATAGTGTCTTCCTGACTGGTCAGACACCGATATATCTGTTTAAAAGAGTCTGGTGTACGCCACATAACTATAACTGTGGTTTTGCAGTTCCACGGGTCAAATCTCTGTATTATCCTATTTTTGGCAATTTTTGCCATAAAAATAAACTGTAATAGTGTCTCCCTGACTGGTCAGACCCCAATATATCTGTCTAAAAGAGTCAGGGTTACGCCACATAACTATTACTGTGGTTTTGCAGTTCCACAGGTCAAATCTCTGTATTATCCTGCTTTTGGCATTTTTTGCCGTAAAAAAAAACAGTAATAGTGTCTCCGTGACTGTTCAGACACCAATATATCTGTTTAAAAGAGTCTGGTGTAGGCCAGAAAAATAGAACAGTGGTTTTGCAGTTCCACGGATCAAATCTCTGTATTATCTTGTTTTTGGCATTTTTTGCTGTAAAAAAACTGTAATATTGTCTCCCTGACTGGTCAGACACCAATATATCTGTTTAAAAGATTCTGGTGTACGCCACATAACTATAACTGTGGTTTTGCAGTTCCACTGGTCAAATCTCTGTATTATCCTGTTTTTGACATTTTTTGCCGTAAAAAAAAAACTTTAATAGTGTCTCCCTGACTGGTCAGACACCAATATATCTGTTTAAAAGAATCTGGTGGTGGCCAGAAAAATAGAACAGTGGTTTTGCAGTTCCACGGATCAAATCTCTGTATTATCTTGTTTTTGGCATTTTTTTCTGTAAAAAAACTGTAATAATGTCTCCCTGACTGGTCAGACACCAATATATCTGTTTAAAAGAGTCTGGTGTACGCCACATAACTATAATTGTGGTTTTGAATTTCCACGGGTCAAATTTCTGTACCATCCTGCTTTTGGCATTTTTTGCCATAAAAAAAAACTGCAATAGTGTCTCCCTGACTGGTCAGACACCAATATATCTGTCTAAAAGTGTCTGGTGTTTGCCACATAACTATAACTGTGGTTTTGCAGTTCCACGGGTCAAATCTCTGTATTATCCTTCTTTTGGCATTTTTTGACGGAAAAAAAAACTGTAATAGTGTCTCCCTGACTGGTCAGACACTAATATATCTGTTTAAAAGAGTCTGGTGTACGCTAGATTACTATAACTGTGGTTTTGCAGTTCCACGGGTCAAGTCTCTGTATCATCCTGTTTTTGACATTTTTTGCCGTAAAAAAAAAACTTTAATAGTGTCTCCCTGACTGGTCAGACACCAATATATCTGTTTAAAAGAGTCTGGTGTACGCCACATAACTATAATTGTGGTTTTGAATTTCCACGGGTCAAATTTCTGTATTATCCTGCTTTTGGCATTTTTTGCCGTAAAAAAAAACTGTAATAGTGTCTCCCTGACTGGTCAGACACCAATATATCTGTTTAAAAGAGTCTGGTGTTCGCCACATAACTATAACTGTGGTTTTGCAGTTCCACGGGTCAAATCTCTGTATTATCCTGTTTTTGGCATTTTTTGCCGTAAAAAAAAACTGTAATAGTGTCTCCCTTACTGGTCAGACACCAATATATCTGTTTAATAGAGTCTGGTGTTCGCCACATAACTATAACTGTGGTTTTGCAGTTCCATGGGTCAAATCTCTGTATTATCCTGTTTTTGACATTTTTTGCCGTAAAAAAAAAACTTTAATAGTGTCTCCCTGACTGGTCAGACACCAATATATCTGTTTAAAAGAGTCTGGTATTGGCCAGAAAAACAGAACAGTGGTTTTGCAGTTCCACGGGTCAAATCTCTGTATTATCCTGTTTTTGGCTTTTTTTGCCGTAAAGAAAAACTGTAATAGTGTCTCCCTGACTGGTCAGACACTAATATATCTGTTTAAAAGAGTCTGGTGTATGCCACATAACTATGAGTGTGGTTTTGCAGTTCCACGGGTCAAATCTCTGTCTTAGCCTGTTTTTGGAATTTTTTGCATCCAAAAAAAATGTAATAGTGTCTCCCTGACTGGTCAGACACCGATATATCTGTTTAAAAGAGTCTGGTGTACGCCACATAACTATAACTGTGGTTTTGCAGTTCCACGAGTCAAATCTCTGTATTATCCTGCTTTTGGCATTTTTTGTCATAAAAAAAAACTGTAATAGTGTCTCCCTGACTGGTCAGACACTAATATATCTGTTTAAAAGAGTCTGATGTTCGCCACATAACTATAACTGAGGTTTTGCAGTTCCACTGGTCAAATCTCTGTATTATCCTGTTTTTGACATTTTTTGCCGAAAAAAAAAACTTTAATAGTGTCTCCCTGACTGGTCAGACACCAATATATCTGTTTATAAGAATCTGGTGTTGGCCAGAAAAATAGAACAGTGGTTTTGCAGTTCCACGGGTCAAATCTCTGTATTAGCGTGTTTTTGGCATTTTTTGCCGTAAAGAAAAACTGTAATAGTGTCTCCTTGACTGGTCAGACACTAATATATCTGTTTAAAAGAGTCTGGTGTATGCCACATAACTATAAGTGTGGTTTTGCAGTTCCACGGGTCAAATCTCTGTTTTAGCCTGTTTTTGGCAATTTTTGCCGTAAAAAAAACTTTAATAGTGTCTCCCTGACTGGTCAGACACCAATATATCTGTTTAAAAGAGTCTGGTGTACGCCACATAACTATAATTGTGGTTTTGAATTTCCACGGGTCAAATTTCTGTATTATCCTGCTTTTGGCATTTTTTGCCATAAAAAAAACTGTAATAGTGTCTCCCTGACTGGTCAGACACCAATATATCTGTCTAAAAGTGTCTGGTGTTTGCCACATAACTATAACTGTGGTTTTGCAGTTCCACGGGTCAAATCTCTGTATTATCCTTCTTTAGGCATTTTTTGACGGAAAAAAACACTGTAATAGTGTCTCCCTGACTGGTTAGACACTAATATATCTGTTTAAAAGAGTCTGGTGTACGCTACACAACTATAACTGTGGTTTTGCAGTTCCCCGTGTCAAATCTCTGTATTATCCTGTTTTTGGCATTTTTTGCCGTAAAAAAAAACTGTAATAGTGTCTCCCTTTCTGGTCAGACACCAATTTATCTGTTTAATAGAGTCTGGTGCTCGCCACATAACTATAACTGTGGTTTTGCAGTTCCACGGGTCAAATCTCTGTATTATCCTGTTTTTGACATTTTTTGCCGTAAAAAAAAAACTTTAATAGTGTCTCCCTGACTGGTCAGACACCAATTTATCTTTTTAAAAGCGTCTGGTGTTGGCCAGAAAAATAGAACAGTGGTTTTGCAGTTCCACAGGTCAAATCTCTGTATTATCCTGTTTTTGGCTTTTTTGCCGTAAAGAAAAACTGTAATAGTGTCTCCCTGACTGGTCAGACATTAATATATCTGTTTAAAAGAGTCTGGTGTATGCCACATAACTATAACTGTGGTTTTGCAGTTCCACGGGTCAAATCTCTGTATTTTCCTGCTTTTGGCATTTTTTGCCATAAAAAAAAACTGTAATAGTGTCTCCCTGACTGGTCAGACACCAATATATCTGTCTAAAAGTGTCTGGTGTTTGCTACACAACTATAACTGTGGTTTCGCAGTTCCATGGGTCAAATCTCTGTATTATCTTTCTTTAGGCATTTTTTGACGGAAAAAAAAACTGTAATAGTGTCTCCCTGACTGGTTAGACAATAATATATCTGTTTAAAAGAGTCTCGTGTTCGCCACATAACTATAACTGAGGTTTTGCAGTTCCACTGGTCAAATCTCTGTATTATCCTGTTTTTGACATTTTTTGCCGTAAAAAAAAAACTTTAATAGTGTCTCCCTGACTGGTCAGACACCAATATATCTGTTTAAAAGAATCTGGTGTTGGCCAGAAAAATAGAACAGTGGTTTTGCAGTTCCACGGGTCAAATCTCTGTGTTAGCCTGTTTTTGGCATTTTTGCGTAAAAAAAATGTAATATTGTCTCCCTCACTGGTCAGACACCGATATATCTGTTTAAAAGAGTCTGGTGTACGCCACATAACTATAACTGTGGTTTTGCAGTTCCACGGGTCAAATCTCTGTATTATCCTGTTTTTGGCAATTTTTGCCGTAAAAAAAAACTTTAATAGTGTCTCCCTGACTGGTCAGACACCAATATATCTGTTTAAAAGAGTCTGGTGTACGCCACATAACTATAATTGTGGTTTTGAATTTCCACGGATCAAATTTCTGTACCATCCTGCTTTTGGCATTTTTTGCCATAAAAAAAAACTGTAATAGTGTCTCCCTTACTGGTCAGACACTAATATATCTGTCTAAAAGTGTCTGGTGTTTGCCACATAACTATAACTGTGGTTTTGCAGTTCCACGGGTCAAATCTCTGTATTATCCTTCTTTTGGCATTTTTTGACGGAAAAAAAAACTGTAATAGTGTCTCCCTGACTGGTCAGACACTATTATATCTGTTTAAAAGAGTCTGGTGTACGCTACATAACTATAACTGTGGTTTTGCAGTTCCACATGTCAAATCTCTGTATTATCCTGTTTTTGGCACTTTTTGCCGTAAACAAAAACTGTAATAGTGTCTCCCTGACTGGTCAGACACCAATATATCTGTTTAAAAGAGTCTGGTGTACGCCACATAACTATAATTGTGGTTTTGAATTTCCACGGGTCAAATTTCTGTATTATCCTGCTTTTGGCATTTTTTGCCATAAAAAAAACTGTAATAGTGTCTCCCTGACTGGTCAGACACCAATATATCTGTTTAAAAGAGTCTGGTGTTGGCCAGAAAAATAGAACAGTGGTTTTGCAGTTCCACGGGTCAAATCTCTGTATTATCCTGTTTTTGGCATTTTTTGCCGTAAAGAAAAACTGTAATAGTGTCTCCCTGACTGGTCAGACACTAATATATCTGTTTAAAAGAGTCTGGTGTATGCCACATAACTATAAGTGTGGTTTTGCAGTTCCACGGGTCAAATCTCTGTATTAGCCTGTTTTTGGCAATTTTTGCCGTAAAAAAAAACTTTAATAGTGTCTCCCTGACTGGTCAGACACCAATATATCTGTTTAAAAGAGTCTGGTGTACGCCACATAACTATAATTGTGGTTTTGAATTTCCACGGGTCAAATTTCTGTATTATCCTGCTTTTGGCATTTTTTGCCATAAAAAAAACTGTAATAGTGTCTCCCTGACTGGTCAGACACCAATATATCTGTCTAAAAGTGTCTGGTGTTTGCCACATAATTGTAGCTGTGGTTTTGAAGTTCCACGGGTCAAATCTCTGTATTATCCTTCTTTAGGCATTTTTTAACGGAAAAAAAAACTTTAATAGTGTCTCCCTGACTGGTCAGACACCAATATATCTTTTTAAAAGAGTCTGGTGTTGGCCAGAAAAATAGAACAGTGGTTTTGCAGTTCCACGGGTCAAATCTCTGTATTATCCTGTTTTTGGCTTTTTTTGCCGTAAAGAAATACTGTAATAGTGTCTCCCTGACTGGTCAGACACTAATATATCTGTTTAAAAGAGTCTGGTGTATGCCACATAACTATAAGTGTGGTTTTGCAGTTCCACGGGTCAAATCTCTGTATTAGCCTGTTTTTGGCATTTTTTGCGTAAAAAAAAATGTAATAGTGTCTCCCTGACTGGTCAGACACCAATATATCTGTCTAAAAGTGTCTCGTGTTTGCTACACAACTATAACTGTGGTTTCGAAGTTCCATGGGTCAAATCTCTGTATTATCTTTCTTTAGGCATTTTTTGACGGAAAAAAAAACTGTAATAGTGTCTCCCTGACTGGTTAGACAATAATATATCTGTTTAAAAGAGTCTGGTGTTCGCCACATAACTATAACTGAGGTTTTGCAGTTCCCCTGGTCAAATCTCTGTATTATCCTGTTTTTGACATTTTTTGCCGTAAAAAAAAAACTTTAATAGTGTCTCCCTGACTGGTCAGACACCAATATATCTGTTTAAAAGAATCTGGTGTTGGCCAGAAAAATAGAACAGTGGTTTTGCAGTTCCACGGGTCAAATCTCTGTATTAGCCTGTTTTTGGCATTTTTGCGTAAAAAAAATGTAATATTGTCTCCCTGACTGGTCAGACACCGATATATCTGTTTAAAAGAGTCTGGTGTACGCCACATAACTATAACTGTGGTTTTGCAGTTCCACGGGTCAAATCTCTGTATTATCCTGTTTTTGGCAATTTTTGCCGTAAAAAAAAACTTTAATAGTGTCTCCCTGACTGGTCAGACACCAATATATCTGTTTAAAAGAGTCTGGTGTACGCCACATAACTATAATTGTGGTTTTGAATTTCCACGGATCAAATTTCTGTACCATCCTGTTTTGGCATTTTTTGCCATAAAAAAAAACTGTAATAGCGTCTCCCTGACTGGTCAGACACCAATATATCTGTCTAAAAGTGTCTGGTATTTGCCACATAACTATAACTGTGGTTTTGCAGTTCCACGGGTCAAATCTCTGTATTATCCTTCTTTTGGCATTTTTTGACGGAAAAAAAAACTGTAATAGTGTCTCCCTGACTGGTCAGACACTATTATATCTGTTTAAAAGAGTCTGGTGTACGCTACATAACTATAACTGTGGTTTTGCAGTTCCACATGTCAAATCTCTGTATTATCCTGTTTTTGGCACTTTTTGCCGTAAACAAAAACTGTAATAGTGTCTCCCTGACTGGTCAGACACCAATATATCTGTTTAAAAGAGTCTGGTGTACGCCACATAACTATAATTGTGGTTTTGAATTTCCACGGGTCAAATTTCTGTATTATCCTGCTTTTGGCATTTTTTGCCATAAAAAAAACTGTAATAGTGTCTCCCTGACTGGTCAGACACCAATATATCTGTTTAAAAGAGTCTGGTGTTTGCCACATAACTATAGCTGTGGTTTTGCAGTTCCACGGGTCAAATCTCTGTATTATCCTTCTTTAGGCATTTTTTAACGGAAAAAAAAACTGTAATAGTGTCTCCCTGACTGGTTAGACACTAATATATCTGTTTAAAAGAGTCTGGTGTACGCTACACAACTATAACTGTGGTTTTGCAGTTCCACGGGTCAAATCTCTGTATTATCCTGTTTTTGACATTTTTTGCCGCAAAAAAAAAACTTTAATAGTGTCTCCCTGACTGGTCAGACACCAATATATCTTTTTAAAAGAGTCTGGTGTTGGCCAGAAAAATAGAACAGTGGTTTTGCAGTTCCACGGGTCAAATCTCTGTATTATCCTGTTTTTGGCTTTTTTTGCCGTAAAGAAAAACTGTAATAGTGTCTCCCTGACTGGTCAGACACTAATATATCTGGTTAAAAGAGTCTGGTGTATGCCACATAACTATAAGTGTGGTTTTGCAGTTCCACGGGTCAAATCTCTGTATTAGCCTGTTTTTGGCATTTTTTGCGTAAAAAAAAATGTAATAGTGTCTCCCTGACTGGTCAGACACCGATATATCTGTTTAAAAGAGTCTGGTGTACGCCACATAACTATAAATGTGGTTTTGCAGTTCCACGGGTCAAATCTCTGTATTATCCTGCTTTTGGCATTTTTTGCCGTAAAAAAAAACAGTAATAGTGTCTCCCTTACTGTTCAGACACCAATATATCTGTTTAAAAGAGTCTGGTGTAGGCCAGAAAAATAGAACAGTGGTTTTGCAGTTCCACGGATCAAATCTCTGTATTATCTTGTTTTTGGCATTTTTTGCCGTAAAAACACTGTAATAATGTCTCCCTTACTGGTCAGACACCAATATATCTGTTTAAAAGAGTCTGGTGTTCGCCACATAACTATAACTGTGGTTTTGCAGTTCCATGGGTCAAATCTCTGTATTATCCTGTTTTTGACATTTTTTGCCGTAAAAAAAAAACTTTAATAGTGTCTCACTGACTGTTCAGACACCAATATATCTGTTTAAAAGAGTCTGGTGTAGGCCAGAAAAATAGAACAATGGTTTTGCAGTTCCACGGGTCAAATCTCTGTATTATCCTGTTTTTGGCATTTTTTGCAGTAAAGAAAAACTGTAATAGTGTCTCCCTGACTGGTCAAACACTAATATATCTGTTTAAAAGAGTCTGGTGTATGCCACAAAACTATAACTGTGGTTTTGCAGTTCCATGGGTCAAATCTCTGTATTATCCTGCTTTTGGCATTTTTTGCCGTAAAAAAAAAATTTAATAGTGTCTCCCTGACTGTTTAGACACCAATATATCTGTTTAAAAGAATCTGGTGTTGGCCAGAAAAATAGAACAGTGGTTTTGCAGTTCCACGGGTCAAATCTCTGTATTAGCCTGTTTTTGGCATTTTTTGCCGTAAAGAAAAACTGTAATAGTGTCTCCTTGACTGGTCAGACACTAATATATCTGTGTAAAAGAGTCTGGTGTATGCCACATAACTATAACTGTGGTTTTGCAGTTCCACGGGTCAAATCTCTGTATTATGCTTCTTTAGGCATTTTTTGACGGAAAAAAACACTGTAATAGTGTCTCCCTGACTGGTTAGACACTAATATATCTGTTTAAAAGAGTCTGGTGTTCGCCACATAACTATAACTGTGGTTTTGCAGTTCCACGGGTCAAATCTATGTATTACCCTGTTTTTGGCTTTTTTTGCCGTAAAGAAAAACTGTAATAGTGTCTCCCTGACTGGTCAGACACTAATATATCTGTTTAAAAGAGTCTGGTGTATGCCACATAACTATAAGTGTGGTTTTGCAGTTCCACGGGTCAAATCTCTGTATTAGCCTGTTTTTGGCATTTTTTGCGTAAAAAAAAATGTAATAGTGTCTCCCTGACTGGTCAGACACCGATATATCTGTTTAAAAGAGTCTGGTGTACGCCACATAACTATAACTGTGGTTTTGCAGTTCCACGGGTCAAATCTCTGTATTATCCTGCTTTTGGCATTTTTTGCCTTAAAAAAAAACTGTAATAGTGTCTCCCTGACTGGTCAGACACCAATATATCTGTCTAAAAGTGTCTGGTGTTTTCTACACAACTATAACTGTGGTTTCGCAGTTCCATGGGTCAAATCTCTGTATTATCCTTCTTTAGGCATTTTTTGACGGAAAAAAAAACTGTAATAGTGTCTCCCTGACTGGTTAGACACCAATATATCTGTTTAAAATAGTCTGGTGATCACCACATAACTATAACTGAGGTTTTGCGGTTCCACTGGTCAAATCTCTGTATTATCCTGTTTTTGACATTTTTTGCCGTAAAAAAAAAACTTTAATAGTGTCTCCCTGACTGGTCAGACACTAATATATCTGTTTAAAAGAATCTGGTGTTGGCCAGAAAAATAGAACAGTGGTTTTGCAGTTCCACGGGTCAAATCTCTGTATTATCCTGCTTTTGGCATTTTTTGCCTTAAAAAAAAACTGTAATAGTGTCTCCCTGACTGGTCAGACACCAATATATCTGTCTAAAAGTGTCTGGTGTTTTCTACACAACTATAACTGTGGTTTCGCAGTTCCATGGGTCAAATCTCTGTATTATCCTTCTTTAGGCATTTTTTGACGGAAAAAAAAACTGTAATAGTGTCTCCCTGACTGGTTAGACACCAATATATCTGTTTAAAATAGTCTGGTGATCACCACATAACTATAACTGAGGTTTTGCAGTTCCACTGGTCAAATCTCTGTATTATCCTGTTTTTGACATTTTTTGCCGTAAAAAAAAAACTTTAATAGTGTCTCCCTGACTGGTCAGACACTAATATATCTGTTTAAAAGAATCTGGTGTTGGCCAGAAAAATAGAACAGTGGTTTTGCAGTTCCACGGGTCAAATCTCTGTATTAGCCTGTTTTTGGCATTTTTGCGTAAAAAAAATTTAATATTGTCTCCCTGACTGGTCAGACACCGATATATCTGTTTAAAAGAGTATGGTGTACGCCACATAACTATAACTGTGGTTTTGCAGTTCCATGGGTCAAATCTCTGTATTATCCTGTTTTTGGCAATGTTTGCTGTAAAAAAAAACTGTAATAGTGTCTCCCTGACTGGTCAGACACCAATATATCTGTCTAAAAGTTTCTGGTGTTTGCCACATAACTATAACTGTGGTTTTGCAGTTCCACGGGTCAAATCTCTGTATTATCCTTCTTTTGGCATTTTTTGACGGAAAAAAAAACTGTAATAGTGTCTCCCTGACTGCTCAGACACTAATATATCTGTTTAAAAGAGTCTGGTGTACGCTACATAACTATAACTGTGGTTTTGCAGTTCCACATGTCAAATCTCTGTATTATCCTGTTTTTGGCACTTTTTGCCGTAAACAAAAACTGTAATAGTGTCTCCCTGACTGGTCAGACACCGATATATCTGTTTAAAAGAGTCTGGTGTACACCACATAACTATAACTGTGGTTTTGCAGTTCCACGGGTCAAATCTCTGTATTATCCTGCTTTTGGCATTTTTTGCCGTAAAAAAAAACAGTAATAGTGTCTCCCTGACTGTTCAGACACAAAATATCTGTTTAAAAGATTCTGGTGTAGGCCAGAAAAATAGAACAGTGGTTTTGCAGTTCCACGGATCAAATCTCTGTATTATCTTGTTTTTGGCATTTTTTGCCGTAAAAAAACTGTAATAATGTCTCCCTTACTGGTCAGACACCAATATATCTGTTTAAAAGAGTCTGGTGTTCGCCACATAACTATAACTGTGGTTTTGCAGTTCCAAGGGTCAAATCTCTGTATTATCCTGTTTTTGACATTTTTTGCCGTAAAAAAAAAACTTTAATAGTGTCTCTCTGACTGGTCAGATACCAATATATCTGTTTAAAAGAATCTGGTGTTGGCCAGAAAAATAGAACAGTGGTTTTGCAGTTCCACGGGTCAGATCTCTGTATTATCCTGTTTTTGGCATTTTTTGCCGTAAAGAAAAACTGTAATAGTGTCTCCCTGACTGGTCAGACACTAATATATCTGTTTAAAAGAGTCTGGTGTATGCCACAAAACTATAACTGTGGTTTTGCAGTTCCATGGGTCAAATCTCTGTATTATCCTGCTTTTGGCATTTTTTGCCGTAAAAAAAAATTTAATAGTGTCTCCCTGACTGTTTAGACACCAATATATCTGTTTAAAAGAGTTTGGTGCAGGCCAGAAAAATAGAACAGTGGTTTTGCAGTTTCACGGATCAAATCTCTGTATTATCCTTTTTTTGGCATTTTTTGCCGGAAAAAAAAACTGTAATAGTGTCTCCCTGACTGGTCAGACACTAATATATCTGTTTAAAAGAGTCTGGTGTATGCTACATATCTATAACTGTGGTTTTGCAGTTCCACGGGTCAAATCTCTGTATTATCCTGTTGTTTGACATTTTTTGCCGTAAAAAAAAACCTTTAATAGTGTCTCCCTGACTGGTCAGACACTAATATATCTGTTTAAAAGTGTCTGGTGTATGCCACATAACTATAAGTGTGGTTTTGCAGTTCCACGGGTCAAATCTCTGTCTTAGCCTGTTTTTGGCATTTTTGCATAAAAAAAAATGTAATAGTGTCTCCCTGACTGGTCAGACACCGATATATCTGTTTAAAAGAGTCTGGTGTACGCCACATAACTACAACTGTGGTTTTGCAGTTCCACGGGTCAAATCTCTGTATTATCGCGTTTTTGTCAATTTTTGCCGTAAAAAAAACTTTAATAGTGTCTCCCTAACTGGTCAGACACCAATATATCTGTTTAAAAGAGTCTGGTGTAGGCCACATAACTATAATTGTGGTTTTGAATTTCCACGGGTCAAATTTCTGTATTATCCTGCTTTTGGCATTTTTTGCCATGAAAAAAAAATGTAATAGTGTCTCCCTGACTGGTCAGACACCAATATATCTGCCTAAAAGTGTCTGGTGTTTGCCACATAACTATAACTGTGGTTTTGCAGTTCCACGGGTCAAATCTCTGTATTATCATGTTTTTGGCACTTTTTGCCGTAAAACAAAACTGTAATAGTGTCTCCCTGACTGATCAGACACTAATATATCTGTTTAATAGAGTCTGGTGTTCGCCACATAACTATAACTGTGGTTTTGCAGTTCCACGGGTCAAATCTCTGTATTATCCTGTTTTTGTCATTTTTTGCCGTAAAAAAAAACTGTAATAGTGTCTCCCTTACTGGTCAGACACCAATATATCTGTTTAAAAGAGTCTGGTGTTGGCCAGAAAAATAGAACAGTGGTTTTGCAGTTCCACGGGTCAAATCTCTGTATTATCCTGTTTTTGGCATTTTTTGCAGTAAAGAAAAACTGTAATAGTGTCTCCCTGAATGGTCAGACACTAATATATCTGTTTAAAAGAGTCTGGTGTATGCCACATAACTATAAGTGTGGTTTTGCAGTTCCACGGGTCAAATTTCTGTATTATCCTGCTTTTGGCATTTTTTGCCATAAAAAAAACTGTAATAGTATCTCCCTGACTGGTCAGACACCAATATATCTGTCTAAAAGTTTCTGGTGTTTGCCATATAACTATAACTGTGGTTTTGCAGTTCCACGGGTCAAATCTCTGTATTATTCTGTTTTTGGCTTTTTTTGCCGTAAAGAAAAACTGTAATAGTGTCTCCCTGACTGGTTAGACACTAATATATCTGTTTAAAAGAGTCTGGTGTACGCTACACAACTATAACTGTGGTTTTGCAGTTCCACGGGTCAAATCTCTGTATTAGCCTGTTTTTGGCATTTTTTGCCGTAAAAAAAAATGTAATAGTGTCTCCCTGACTGGTCAGACACCGATATATCTGTTTAAAAGAGTCTGGTGTACACCACATAACTATAACTGTGGTTTTGCAGTTCCACGGGTCAAATCTCTGTATTATCCTGCTTTTGGCATTTTTTGCCGTAAAAAAAAACAGTAATAGTGTCTCCCTGACTGTTCAGACACCAATATATCTGTTTAAAAGAGTCTGGTGTAGGCCAGAAAAATAGAACAGTGGTTTTGCAGTTCCACGGATCAAATCTCTGTATTATCTTGTTTTTGGCATTTTTTGCCGTAAAAAAACTGTAATAATGTCTCCCTTACTGGTCAGACACCAATATATCTGTTTAAAAGAGTCTGGTGTTCGCCACATAACTATAACTGTGGTTTTGCAGTTCCAAGGGTCAAATCTCTGTATTATCCTGTTTTTGACATTTTTTGCCGTAAAAAAAAAACTTTAATAGTGTCTCACTGACTGTTCAGACACCAATATATCTGTTTAAAAGAGTCTGGTGTAGGCCAGAAAAATAGAACAGTGGTTTTGCAGTTCCACGGATCAAATCTCTGTATTATCTTTTTTTTGGCATTTTTTGCCGTAAAAAAACTGTAATAATGTCTCCCTTACTGGTCAGACACCAATATATCTGTTTAAAAGAGTCTGGTGTTCGCCACATAACTATAACTGTGGTTTTGCAGTTCCATGGGTCAAATCTCTGTATGATCCTGTTTTTGACATTTTTTGCCGTAAAAAAAAAACTTTAATAGTGTCTCCCTGACTGGTCAGACACCAATATATCTGTTTAAAAGAATCTGGTGTTGGCCAGAAAAATAGAACAGTGGTTTTGCAGTTCCACGGGTCAGATCTCTGTATTATCCTGTTTTTGGCATTTTTTGCCGTAATGAAAAACTGTAATAGTGTCTCCCTGACTGGTCAGACACTAATATATCTGTTTAAAAGAGTCTGGTGTATGCCACAAAACTATAACTGTGGTTTTGCAGTTCCATGGGTCAAATCTCTGTATTATCCTGCTTTTGGTATTTTTTGCCGTAAAAAAAAAATTTAATAGTGTCTCCCTGACTGTTTAGACACCAATATATCTGTTTAAAAGAGTTTGGTGCAGGCCAGAAAAATAGAACAGTGGTTTTGCAGTTTCACGGATCAAATCTCTGTATTATCCTTTTTTTGGCATTTTTTGCCGTAAAGAAAAACTGTAATAGTGTCTCCCTGACTGGTTAGACACTAATATATCTGTTTAAAAGAGTCTGGTGTACGCTACACAACTATAACTGTGGTTTTGCAGTTCCACGGGTCAAATCTCTGTATTAGCCTGTTTTTGGCATTTTTTGCCGTAAAAAAAAATGTAATAGTGTCTCCCTGACTGGTCAGACACCGATATATCTGTTTAAAAGAGTCTGGTGTACACCACATAACTATAACTGTGGTTTTGCAGTTCCACGGGTCAAATCTCTGTATTATCCTGCTTTTGGCATTTTTTGCCGTAAAAAAAAACAGTAATAGTGTCTCCCTGACTGTTCAGACACCAATATATCTGTTTAAAAGAGTCTGGTGTAGGCCAGAAAAATAGAACAGTGGTTTTGCAGTTCCACGGATCAAATCTCTGTATTATCTTGTTTTTGGCATTTTTTGCCGTAAAAAAACTGTAATAATGTCTCCCTTACTGGTCAGACACCAATATATCTGTTTAAAAGAGTCTGGTGTTCGCCACATAACTATAACTGTGGTTTTGCAGTTCCAAGGGTCAAATCTCTGTATTATCCTGTTTTTGACATTTTTTGCCGTAAAAAAAAAACTTTAATAGTGTCTCACTGACTGTTCAGACACCAATATATCTGTTTAAAAGAGTCTGGTGTAGGCCAGAAAAATAGAACAGTGGTTTTGCAGTTCCACGGATCAAATCTCTGTATTATCTTTTTTTTGGCATTTTTTGCCGTAAAAAAACTGTAATAATGTCTCCCTTACTGGTCAGACACCAATATATCTGTTTAAAAGAGTCTGGTGTTCGCCACATAACTATAACTGTGGTTTTGCAGTTCCATGGGTCAAATCTCTGTATGATCCTGTTTTTGACATTTTTTGCCGTAAAAAAAAAACTTTAATAGTGTCTCCCTGACTGGTCAGACACCAATATATCTGTTTAAAAGAATCTGGTGTTGGCCAGAAAAATAGAACAGTGGTTTTGCAGTTCCACGGGTCAGATCTCTGTATTATCCTGTTTTTGGCATTTTTTGCCGTAAAGAAAAACTGTAATAGTGTCTCCCTGACTGGTCAGACACTAATATATCTGTTTAAAAGAGTCTGGTGTATGCCACAAAACTATAACTGTGGTTTTGCAGTTCCATGGGTCAAATCTCTGTATTATCCTGCTTTTGGTATTTTTTGCCGTAAAAAAAAAATTTAATAGTGTCTCCCTGACTGTTTAGACACCAATATATCTGTTTAAAAGAGTCTGGTGTACGCTACATAACTATAACTGTGGTTTTGCAGTTCCACATGTCAAATCTCTGTATTATCCTGTTTTTTGCACTTTTTGCCGTAAACAAAAACTGTAATAGTGTCTCCCTTACTGGTCAGACACCAATATATCTGTTTAATAGAGTCTGGTGTTCGCCACATAACTATAACTGTGGTTTTGCAGTTCCACGGGTCAAATCTCTGTATCATCCTGTTTTTGACATTTTTTGCCGTAAAAAAAAAACTTTAATAGTGTCTCACTGACTGGTCAGACACCAATATATCTGTTTAAAAGAGTCTGGTGTACGCCACATATCTATAATTGTGGTTTTGAATTTCCACGAGTCAAATTTCTGTATTATCCTGCTTTTGGCATTTTTTGCCATAAAAAAAACTGTAATAGTGTCTCCCTGACTGGTCAGACACCAATATATCTGTTTAAAAGAGTCTGGTGTTGGCCAGAAAAATAGAACAGTGGTTTTGCAGTTCCACGGGTCAAATCTCTGTATTATCCTGTTTTTGGCATTTTTTGCCGTAAAGAAAAACTGTAATAGTGTCTCCCTGACTGGTCAGACACCAATATATCTGTTTAAAAGAGTCTGGTGTACGCCACATAACTATAATTGTGGTTTTGAATTTCCACGGGTCAAATTTCTGTATTATCCTGCTTTTGGCATTTTTTGCCATAAAAAAAACTGTAATAGTGTCTCCCTGACTGGTCAGACACCAATATATCTGTCTAAAAGTGTCTGGTGTTTGCCACATAACTATAACTGTGGTTTTGAAGTTCCATGGGTCAAATCCCTGTATTATCCTTCTTTAGGCATTTTTTGACGGAAAAAAAAACTGTAATAGTGTCTCCCTGACTGGTTAGACACTAATATATCTGTTTAAAAGAGTCTGGTGTACGCTACACAACTATAACTGTGGTTTTGCAGTTCCACGTGTCAATCTCTGTATTATCCTGTTTTTGGCATTTTTTGCCGTAAAAAAAAACTGTAATAGTGTCTCCCTTTCTGGTCAGACACCAATATATCTGTTTAATAGAGTCTGGTGTTCGCCACATAACTATAACTGTGGTTTTGCAGTTCCATGGGTCAAATCTCTGTATTATCCTTCTTTAGGCATTTTTTGACGAAAAAAAAAACTGTAATAGTGTCTCCCTGACTGGTTAGACACTAATATATCTGTTTAAAAGAGTCTGGTGTACGCTACACAACTATAACTGTGGTTTTGCAGTTCCACGTGTCAAACCTCTGTATTATCCTGTTTTTGGCATTTTTTGCTGTAAAAAAAAACTGTAATAGTGTCTCCCTTTCTGGTCAGACACCAATATATCTGTTTAATAGAGTCTGGTGTTCGCCACATAACTATAACTGTGGTTTTGCAGTTCTACGGGTCAAATCTCTGTATTATCCTGTTTTTGACATGTTTTGCCGTAAAAAAAAACTTTAATAGTGTCTCCCTGACTGGTCAGACACCAATATATCTTTTTAAAAGAGTCTGGTGTTGGCCAGAAAAATAGAACTGTGGTTTTGCAGTTCCACGGATCAAATCTCTGTACTATCTTGTTTTTGGCATTTTTTGCTGTAAAAAAACTGTAATAATGTCTCCCTGACTGGTCAGACACCAATATATCTGTTTAAAAGATTCTGGTGTATGCCACATAACTATAAGTGTGGTTTTGCAGTTCCACTGGTCAAATCTCTGTATTATCCTGTTTTTGACATTTTTTGCCGTAAAAAAAAAACTTTAATAGTGTCTCCCTGACTGGTCAGACACCAATATATCTGTTTAAAAGAATCTGGTGTTGGCCAGAAAAATAGAACAGTGGTTTTGCAGTTCCACGGATCAAATCTCTGTATTATCTTGTTTTTGGCATTTTTTGCTGTAAAAAAACTGTAATAATGTCTCCCTGACTGGTCAGACACCAATATATCTGTTTAAAAGAGTCTGGTGTACGCCACATAAATATAATTGTGGTTTTGAATTTCCACGGGTCAAATTTCTGTACCATCCTGCTTTTGGCATTTTTTGCCATAAAAAAAAACTGTAATAGTGTCTCCCTGACTGGTCAGACACCAATATATCTGTCTAAAAGTGTCTGGTGTTTGCCACATAACTATAACTGTGGTTTTGCAGTTCCACGGGTCAAATCTCTGTATTATCCTGTTTTTGACATTTTTTGCCGTAAAAAAAAACTTTAATAGTGTCTCCCTGACTGGACAGACACCAATATATCTGTTTAAAAGAGTCTGGTGTTGGCCAGAAAAATAGAACAGTGGTTTTGCAGTTCCACGGGTCAAATCTCTGTATTATCCTGTTTTTGGCTTTTTTTGCCGTAAAGAAAAACTGTAATAGTGTCTCCCTGACTGGTCAGACACTAATATATCTGTTTAAAAGAGTCTGGTGTATGCCACATAACTATAAGTGTGGTTTTGCAGTTCCACGGGTCAAATCTCTGTATTATCCTGCTTTTGGCATTTTTTGCCATAAAAAAAAACTGTAATAGTGTCTCCCTGACTGGTCAGACACCAATATATCTGTCTAAAAGAGTCAGGGGTACGCCACATAACTATAACTGTGGTTTTGCAGTTCCACAGGTCAAATCTATGTATTATCCTGCTTTTGGCATTTTTTGCCGTAAAAAAAAACAGTAATAGTGTCTCCCTGACTGTTCAGACACCAATATATCTGTTTAAAAGAGTCTGGTGTTGGCCAGAAAAATAGAACAGTGGTTTTGCAGTTCCACGGGTCAAATCTCTGTATTATCCTGTTTTTGGCATTTTTTGCCGTAAAGAAAAACTGTAATAGTGTCTCCCTGACTGGTCAGACACTAATATATCTGTTTAAAAGAGTCTGGTGTATGCCACATAACTATAAGTGTGGTTTTGCAGTTCCACGGGTCAAATCTCTGTATTATCCTTCTTTAGGCATTTTTTGACGGAAAAAAAAACTGTAATAGTGTCTCCCTGACTGGTTAGACACTAATATATCTGTTTAAAAGAGTCTGGTGTTCGCCACATAACTATAACTGTGGTTTTGCAGTTCCACGGGTCAAATCTCTGTATTATCCTGCTTTTGGCATTTTTTGCCATAAAAAAACTGTAATAGTGTCTCCCTGACTGGTCAGACACCAATATATCTGTCTAAAAGAGTCAGGGGTACGCCACATAACTATAACTGTGGTTTTGCAGTTCCACAGGTCAAATCTCTGTATTATCCTGCTTTTGGCATTTTTTGCCGTAAAAAAAAACAGTAATAGTGTCTCCATGACTGTTCAGACACCAATATATCTGTTTAAAAGAGTCTGGTGTAGGCCAGAAAAATAGAACAGTGGTTTTGCAGTTCCACGGATCAAATCTCTGTATTATCTTGTTTTTGGCATTTTTTGCCGTAAAAAAACTGTAATAATGTCTCCCTTACTGGTCAGACACCAATATATCTGTTTAAAAGAGTCTCGTGTTCGCCACATAACTATAACTGTGGTTTTGCAGTTCCATGGGTCAAATCTCTGTATTATCCTGTTTTTGACATTTTTTGCCGTAAAAAAAAAACTTTAATTGTGTCTCCCTGACTGTTCAGACACCAATATATCTGTTTAAAAGAGTCTGGTGTAGGCCAGAAAAATAGAACAGTGGTTTTGCAGTTCCACGGATCAAATCTCTGTATTATCTTATTTTTGGCATTTTTTGCTGTAAAAAACTGTAATAATGTCTCCCTTACTGGTCAGACACCCATATATCTGTTTAAAAGAGTCTGGTGTTCGCCACATATTTATAACTGTGGTTTTGCAGTTCCATGGGTCAAATCTCTGTATTATCCTGTTTTTGACATTTTTTGCCGTAAAAAAAAAACTTTAATAGTGTCTCCCTGACTGGTCAGACACCAATATATCTGTTTAAAAGAATCTGGTGTTGGCCAGAAAAACAGAACAGTGGTTTTGCAGTTTCACGGATCAAATCTCTGTATTATCTTGTTTTTGGCATTTTTTGCTGTAAAAAAACTGTAATAATGTCTCCCTGACTGGTCAGACACCAATATATCTGATTAAAAGATTCTTGTGTACGCCACATAACTATAACTGTGGTTTTGCAGTTTCACGGGTCAAATCTCTGTATTATCCTTTTTTTGGCATTTTTTGCCGGAAAAAAAAACTGTAATAGTGTCTCCCTGACTGGTCAGACATCAATATATCTGTTTAAAAGAGTCTGGTGTATGCTACATATCTATAACTGTGGTTTTGCAGTTCCACGGGTCAAATCTCTGTATTATCCTGTTGTTTGACATTTTTTGCCGTAAAAAAAAACCTTTAATAGTGTCTCCCTGACTGGTCAGACACCAATATATCTGTTTAAAAGAGTCTGGTGTTGGCCAGAAAAATAGAACAATGGTTTTGCAGTTCCACGGGTCAAATCTCTGTATTATCCTGTTTTGGCGTTTTTTGCCGTAAAGAAAAACTGTAATAGTGTCTCCCTGACTGGTCAGACACTAATATATCTGTTTAAAAGAGTCTGGTGTATGCCACATAGCTATAAGTGTGGTTTTGCAGTTCCACGGGTCAAATCTCTGTATTATCGCGTTTTTGTCAATTTTTGCCGTAAAAAAAACTTTAATAGTGTCTCCCTAACTGGTCAGACACCAATATATCTGTTTAAAAGAGTCTGGTGTATGCGACATAACTATAATTGTGGTTTTGAATTTCCACGGGTCAAATTTCTGTATTATCCTGCTTTTGGCATTTGTTGCCATGAAAAAAAAATGTAATAGTGTCTCCCTGACTGGTCAGACACTAATATATCTGTTTAATAGAGTCTGGTGTTCGCCACATAACTATAACTGTGGTTTTGCAGTTCCACCGGTCAAATCTCTGTATTATCCTGTTTTTGGCATTTTTTGCCGTAAAAAAAAACTGCAATAGTGTCTCCCTTACTGGTCAGACACCAATATATCTGTTTAATAGAGTCTGGTGTTCGCCACATAACTATAACTGTGGTTTTGCAGTTCCACCGGTCAAATCTCTGTATTATCCTGCTTTTGGCATTTTTTGCCGTAAAAAAAAACAGTAATAGTGTCTCCCTGACTGTTCAGACACCAATATATCTGTTTAAAAGAGTCTGGTATTGGCCAGAAAAACAGAACAGTGGTTTTGCAGTTCCACGGGTCAAATCTCTGTATTATCCTGTTTTTGGCTTTTTTTGCCGTAAAGAAAAACTGTAATAGTGTCTCCCTGACTGGTCAGACACTAATATATCTGTTTAAAAGAGTCTGGTGTATGCCACATAACTTAGAGTGTGGTTTTGCAGTTCCACGGGTCAAATCTCTGTCTTAGCCTGTTTTTGGAATTTTTTGCATCCAAAAAAAATGTAATAGTGTCTCCCTGACTGGTCAGACACCGATATATCTGTTTAAAAGAGTCTGGTGTACGCCACATAACTATAACTGTGGTTTTGCAGTTCCACGGGTCAAATCTCTGTATTATCCTGCTTTTGGCATTTTTTGCCATAAAAAAAAACTGTAATAGTGTCTCCCTGACTGGTCAGACACCAATATATCTGTCTAAAAGAGTCAGGGGTACGCCACATAACTATAACTGTGGTTTTGCAGTTCCACAGGTCAAATCTCTGTATTATCCTGCTTTTGGCATTTTTTACCGTAAAAAAAAACAGTAATAGTGTCTCCCTGACTGTTCAGACACCAATATATCTGTTTAAAAGAGTCTGGTGTAGGCCAGAAAAATAGAACAGTGGTTTTGCAGTTCCACGGATCAAATCTCTGTATTATCTTGTTTTTGGCATTTTTTGCCGTAAAAAAACTGTAATAATGTCTCCCTTACTGGTCAGACACTAGTGTTGAGCCACCCCCGTAGTGTTCGAGTTCGGTTCGGTTCGTCGAACACCCGTGTGTTCGCCGAACTGTTCGTCGAACTGTTCGTCGAACACCTTCGAACACCGTTAAAACCAATGGCAGGCAAACAAAAACACATAGAAACACATAGAAAACACCTTCAAAGGTGTCCAAAAGCTGACAAACTGCTCAGAAGACACAACTAACACATGGAAAAGTGACAAGTACATATAGTCATGCGAAAAGAAAAGAGGTGGAGGAGTAAAAGGAGGGGGAGACACAGATATAGGCATGTCATGCCCTTCTAAAATCCAAAAAGTGAGAAGCCGAGACGGCCAGTCCGCTCCTGCCCGTGCCACCTCCGTGTCGCCGGGTTTGTGCCAGAGCCGCGGTGAACCCTGACGGCCAGCCCCCCTCTCCCAATACTGGTGCCTGTCCGCTGGTGGGTCGAGAGAGCCCCCCTGTGGTGGAGGCAGCTCTAAGCTTTTTAATTTAAATTGTCCCTCTAATTTGAATGAATACACTTTAAATCCATTTACAAGGATCTATTGGAGGGCAAGTCTCATGCCAGCAGCCGCGTAATTCCAGCTCCAGTAGCGTCCACTAAAGCTGCTGCAGTTAAAAAGCTTTTATAAGGATCGAGCTCGGCTGTCCACCGCAAGGCATCCTAGTGCCAGTCCCAGCCCCTATGCCTTGGGGTGCCTCCTGATGCTCTTCACTGAGTATCCCGTGGTCCCGAAGCATTTCCTTTGAAAAAATTAAGTGTCCAAACTACAGGTGGTGTAGCTTGCTTAACAGCCGGGATAATCCGCTGACTAGCAGACACTGCTACTAGGCACAAAGTATTTCCTGGGCTAGATGCAGTTAAAAATTTGTAAGTAGATACTCTCATTGGATGCTGAGAAAGCATTCCATAGAGTCTCCTGGCACGCCATATATGATTCTCTTAAAAAGCTTGGGGTAGGGGTCTAGGGGACCCTTTTATAGCCAAAATCACGGCCCTGTATCACAATACGTCACCTAGGCTGAAGATAAATGGAACTGTAGCACCGAGGGCTCGGTTTCTACAGACGTATTGCACCTCACCCAGAGGTGTGATATCTCACTCTCAGATAAGGATGGAGTGTGGATCAGGACCCGACACCTGCATGCATTACACCACATTGCCGTGGGGCAGGGCGACCAATATGCCCCTGAGATGGGCACGACAGTCCCTGTCCCTGTCCCTGGCTGGAGTGGGGGGAGGGAACACTGAGGAAGGGGAACCCTGCAGGGCAGGAGCAGCGAGGAAGCAGTTCCTGGGTGCATTGAGAAGGGAGTATAAAAGGTGGGCACCATCTTAGTTCAGTGCAGAGAAGTCTGAGCAGAAGTGGCAGGGAGCAGGGGCTCTGCATGAGCTCTGCTCCGGAGGCGGGCCTAGTAACAGAGGCCCAGGCCTGCAAGAGGGAGAAGGAAGGAAGAGGAGCGGAGAAGGCTCCAGGAACGAGGAATGAAGGGATCCCAGGGGTGCGGACGGGCGAGTCGCCACCGCACGCCCGAATCCACCTGCGTGGAGGGGTCAGGCCAAAGGGGGAGACCGGTCCCCGAACTAGTGGAGGCAGGAAACGACCCTCAGCTAGAAACCGGAGGCTCTGACATTTTATGTGGCGCAGCCCCTTGCTCCACCCGCTAGGAAGGCACCACATAGGGTCAGGGAAACTGGCGCCAAGTTTACCAAGAGGAGGCCCGAGGCAGCCGGACAGAAGTGTTGGTAAGAAAGGCCAGACAAAGGACACACAAAGGGGGTCCTGTGAAGCGCTCCAAAGTTATCTGGGAGTTGTCTGAGCCCCTCACCTGGTGAGCACAGTACGACGTGGGCAGCCGTTACCTGCAGACGTGGTCTGGATAATAAGAACTGTGAGTAAAGGCCCTGAACTGCATCACTGACTCCGTGTCGTTACTGCTGCTGCCCTGCACCATCATCCCCATCCTCCGCATACACTGCCCTGAGGCTATACTCCTCCCGTGGGGAGTTATGCTACGCTCTGCTGCACCCACAACACCAGCCTTAGCGGTCTGCCCTGTAGCGGCGGTTCACTCTGACCGCAATCCACGGGTGGCATAGTCGGACATTTAAACATCAAAACCACATAAATAGTTCCGCCACTGGTTTGACCGCCCTGAGCCACGGAACCGGATCGCCGCCACGAAGACTACAACCACCAGCATCCACCAAAAAGGGTCCGGCTCCGGGTGTCCCAAGGCCCAGGGGGTGCGTCAGAACATTTTCATCACCTTTCACAATCACCAATGGGACAAGGCAGGGATGTCCTCTGTCCCCTCTCTTATACATCCTAGTGACGGAGCACCTGCTCTCATCAATTCGCCATAACCCCAATATTAGGTGGATTGAGGTGGGAGGCACCGAGTACAAGTGCTCTCTATTTGCTGATGATGTCCTAGTATATATCACTCAATCACATATATCCATCCCTGCTGTTATGGCTGAAATAGATCACTTTGTTACATGGTAAAATTTTAAAATCAATGCAGCGAAGTCTGAGGCCCTCGATGTCTCCCTCCCTAAATCCATATAGGATTCCATCCAGTCCAACTTTCCCTTTGCCGGGCCCTCACAGGGTATCAAATACTTAGGAATTCCTATTCATAGAGACCTCTCCCATCTATGTTATCTTAATTTTGGGCCCTTTATTGAACAATTCCATACAGACCACGGTTGGCAAGTTAGAACTGTAAGATTCACTACGTGAACCACTGGTGTTTTGTGGAAAAGCACATGTACACCGCGTTCCAAATTATTATGCAAAAAGTGTTTAGGAGTGATAAGGGAAGAATTTGTTTGTTTGTCAGTTAAACTCATTGATGGTGATGTGTGTCAGGGCTCTTTATATCACTGTAAGCAATTGCAGACACCTGTGCTAATTAGTTTGGCAGGTGTGTCCAATGAAAGGCAAGACTACTTAAGAAGGCTCTCTCACATTATTAAGCAGCCTACATTTTCTGCCAAAATGGGAAAGAAAAAGGATGTGTCGGCTGCTGAGAAGCAACAAATTGTGGAGCGTTTAGGTCAAGGCATGACTACAATCAACATTGTGCGATGATCAGGATGAAGTGTCTTGGCAATCAAGAAGTATGTAGCTGATTCACAGTACACACGTGTGCGTGCTGATAAGGGCAAATTGAGGACTCTTTCCTACAGGCAATTACGTCAGGTTGAAAGAGCAGCGGCAAAAAAGCCTTGTCATAGCAGCAGACAAGTTTTTGAAGCTGCTTGTGCCTCCAACGTCCCCCGAACAACAAGATGCAGGGTCCTTCAGAGGTTTGCAGCTGTGCATACGCCATCCAGTCGACCTCCTCTATCCACTTCACACAAGCAGAAACGGCTCCAGTGGGCCAAACATTACATGAAGACTGATTTCAAAACTGTTTTGTTCACGGATGAGTGAAGTGCAGCGCTCGATGGTCCAGATGGATGGAGTGGAGGATGGCTGGTTGATGGACACCCCACGCAAACACGGCTACAGCGCCAACAAGGAGGAGGTGAAGTAATGTTTTGGGCTGGAATCATGGGGAGAGAGATTGTCGGCCCCTTTAGGATCCCTGAAGGCGCTAAAGATGAACTCCATAATGTATGTGGAGTTTCTCAAATAGCACTTCCTGCCATGGTTCAAGAAGAAGAACCGTGTATTTCACAGCAAGATCATTTTTCTGCATGATAATGCACCATCTCATGCTGCACATAAAACATCTGCATCTCTGGCTGTTATGGGCATAAAAGGGGACAAACTTATGGTGTGACCCCCATGCTCCCCTGACCTCTACCCCATTCAGAACCTTTGGAGCATCATTAAAAGGAGTTTCTATGATGGCGGGAGGCAGTTCACATCTAAGCAACAGCTCTGGGAGGGTATTCTGTCCTCATGCAAAACAATTGAAGCAGAAACCATCCAAAACCTGACAAATTCAATGGACGAGAGAGTTCAGAAGCTCCTTTCGAACAAGGGGTCCTATGTGAAAATGTAACATCACCTAGAATAAAGTTTTGAGTTGAAAACTGTTTGATTTCAGTTTCTAACAACCTGCTAATGCTTATAATTTCAAAAATGACCATTTTTTTGTTCTTTATTAAAATGAAAAGGTTGATCGAAAAGTTTGGGGGATCTAAGAGTGTGGCAACCCAGTAGTCATGATTACTTCGAATTCTGACAATATGAGGGTCATGCTGCAGGTAGTGCAGCAAGAAGGCACTTATGTGTCTTGCGCATCTCGGAGCCCCAAAATTATTTTCCGGGCTAGATGCAGCTAAAAATTATTTTTAATTTTAAATCTGGTGAAGCTTATTATAGATGGCCTAATAGGATCAGTGCTGCACACTGCTACAAAGCCCAAATTATTTTCCAGTCAAGATACAGATAAACATGATTAGTAATTTGAAAGCTTAAAACGGTTGGTAGGGTGATTTTAACCAATCATCAAGCTTTTACTCTCCCCAGGATGACACAGGGGTAGAAAAGTCGTTTCGGATCCATGATTTGTTCATCTTTATGAACGTGAGTCTGTCTACATTATCAGTGGAGAGCCGCGTGCGCTTATCTGTCAGCACACCACCAGCAGCGCTGAACACACGTTCAGACAGAACGCTGGCTGCGGGGCATGACAAGATCTCCAAGGCGTAAGTGGCTAGCTCCGGCCATTTATCCAGATTGGAAGCCCAAAAAGAGCAAGGGTCCAGTGACACAGTCGTGGCTTCAATGTTTACTTGGAGATACTCCTGTACCATCGTCTCTAGGTGTTGACTATGTGTCAGACTTCTTGTCTCCTGTGGCCTTGCAAAGGATGGGCTAAAAAAGTGGTGAAATGATTCCGCAAAATTGATGTTACCAGCAGATACTGTGGTTCTGTTACGGTTTGAGTGCTGAACACTTGACGGTCCCACGGTTGGCAAGTTGGAACTGTGAGATTCACTACGTGCACCACTGGTATTTTGTGGAAAAGCACATGTAAGATTCTGCAATAGTCTCTGCTGATACTCCTGCATGCGTGCATCCCTTTCTATGGCAGGAATAATTTCTGCAAATTTACTTTTGTACCGGGGATCTAACAGTGTGGCAACCCAGTAGTCAGGATTATTTCTAATTCTCACAATTCGAGGGTCATGTTGCAGGTAGTGCAGCAAGAAGGCACTCATGTGTGTTGCGCATCCAGGAGCACCAAGTCCCTGTTGTGTTGGTGGCGAGGTAACAATCATGCTTCCTTCCTCTGTCCTCTCCCCCCAACCTCGCACAACAGAAATGTGATCAAGGTCTCCCTCATCTGATGAGTCTTCCATCAGTTCGTCCTCCACTTCTTCCTCGGCTCCTGCACCTTCCTCACTAGTTTGGCTGCTACCATGCACCCTGGTAAAATCATCTCCCCCACCCTCACATGCCTGCCGCCTTGGTGCTGCCGACCGTCTGGACCTTGCAGATGTTAGCCCTTCCGCATACAACTCCTCCTCCTCTACTTCCTCCACCTCCTCTTGTGCCACCACCTGACTCCGAATTCTGTTTAACATGTGCTCCAGCATGTAAATCACCGGAATAGTCATGCTGATAATGGCATCGTCAGCACTAAACATCTTCGTCGCCATTTCAAAACTGTGCAGAAGGGTGCATAGGTCCCTGATCTGAGACCACTCCTCCAGCGTGATTTGCCCCACCTCTGAATCTCGTTGGCCCAGGCTATACGTCAGAACGTATTGCACCAGGGCTTGTCAGTGCTGCCACAGTCGCTGCAACATGTGCAGAGTTGAATTCCACCGGGTAGGCACATCGCATTTTAGCCGGTGAAGTGGCAGGCCCAACGACTTCTGTAGAGATGTAAGTCGCTGAGCTGCGGGATGCGAACGGCGGAAGTGAGCACACAGCGACCGTGCCCTCTGCAGAAGGCCATCTAGTCTGGGATAGTGGGCTAAAAATTGCTGGACAACCAGGTTCAACACGTGAGCCATACAAGGCACGTGTGTGACATTGCCCCGGCGAAGGGCCGCACCCAGGTTTGCAGCATTGTCGCACACGGCCTTCCCTGGTTTCAGGTCCAGTGGAGACAACCATTCATGAAATTGGTTCTCCAGAGCTGACCACAACTCCTCAGCTGTGTGACTCACATTTCCCAGACATTTCAATGTAAAAACCGCCTGATGACGTTGAGCCCTACTGCCAGCATAGTAAGGAGGTGTGCAGGATCACTTCTGCGCAGTTAGAAAGCTTGTGGCATGACCAGACAGGCTTTGGGTGCAGGTGGAAGACCGAGAGGAGGTTGAGGAGGCAGAAGCAGTGGAGGAACTTTGACATAAAGAGGATTGACGCACAACTCGTGGGGACGGCAAGACTTGGAAAGCAGCCCCTTGTCCTGCTGTCACCATAGTTACCCAGTGCCCAGTCAGCGACATGTAACGCCCCTGTCCATGCCTACTCGTCCAAGTGTCTGTGGTGAAATGCACCCTGTCACACACAGAGTTTCTCAAAGAAGCGGTGATGTTGTGTGCGACATGCTGGTGGAGCGCAGGCACACCTTTCTTTGAGAAGTAGTGCCAACTGGGCATCTGGTACTGGGGCACTGCGACGGACATAAGGTCTCGAAAATCCTCTGTGTCCACCAGGCGGAAAGGCAGCATTTCTGTAGCCAAGAGCTTGCAGATGGTGAAATTCAACCTCTTAGCTTTCTCATGGCTAGGAGGAAATGGTCTTTTACTTGTCCACATCTGAGGGACCGAGGGCTGGCTATTGTGCTTAGACGGGGTTGATAAGGGTGTCCCCGGCAAACTGCCGGTCTGTGAGGAAGATGCAGGCGGACATGTTAGGTTGCCTTGATCCAAAGGTGGTGCTATCGATGTCGGACAGCGCTCAAGACCAGCTGGTGTTACCACCTCCAAAGAAAATGATGACCTGCCAATCACGCTGGCTGTTGCGGGTAAAGAGGTGGCAGGTCTGCGCCCCAAAACAGGTGTGACTGCTGTCCCCCCAGTCACAGAGGATGAAGAGGCCGCGGATGCACAAGATATGGCAGACGGTGGTTGGCCCGGCCGGCTAGGCCGCATTGTAGCACACTGAGCTTCCCACTGCAACTTATGCTTCATGTCCATGTGCCGGTTCATGCATGAAGTACTCAAACTATGTATTTTTTGGCCTCTACTTAGCTTTTGCTGACAAATGTTACAGATAACACGAGTTGGGTCATCTTTATCGATCTGAAAAAATGCCCAGGCTATGCAAGGCTTAGCACCCATGCGACCTGAAGAGCCACCACGACTTGTGGTGAGAGGCAGAGTTGTGTTTGAGGATGCAGTTGTTGACGTGCTTCCAGTACTACGTCTCTGTCCAGGAAGGCGCAACCTGACCTCGTCGTCACTAGCATCTTCCTCCACCTCCTCTGCTGACCTCATCTCTTGGCTGACTGTGGGTTGACAGTAAGTGGGATCTCCGACCTCATCATCATCACGCTGTGCGTTATCACACCCGTCGTCCTCAGAGCCAACCTGTTCCTGCCCTGACAAAAAACTAAAGTTGTCGCTCCAATCAGGTATTTGAGTCTTATCATCGTCTTCCTCATTGTCTCCACCAACAGGAGTTACAGTTTGGGAATGAGGGTCTACATTATGGTCAGAACCTTCTGCGTCTGGTCCTGGATCCGACTCATAAAGATTCTGGGCATCAGTGCAGATCATTTCCTCGTCTGGATTCACAGAAGCGCTGGAGTCGACCTCTGATTCCCAGGCTATAGTATGAGTAAACAGCTCTGCAGACTCAACCATCTGTTCTACCTCATACTCAGACGGGCAGCTGGAGATTTGGGAGCTGTGAGGAAGCAAGTGCGATTGGGGTGACACCTTTGAGGACTGGAGTATTTGTGATGTTGAAGTTGATGTGGAGGAGAGCCCACTTAAAGGAGCACTTGATATCCGTTGAAGCACCTGCTGTTTTTGTGCCTCATCTGGAATTTGTAGCGATTGGCGTGGCCGTAAGAAAGGGATCTTATCACATTGTCCGCTAAAAGAAGTAGACATTTTAGTTTGGCTGGAAGATGGTCTTTCTTCTGCACCTACCCCACGGACACAACCTTTTTTCCCCTTCCCAACATGCCTATTCCCCTTTCCACCAGCAGCAGGCCTTTTTCCACTCATTTTGGTGGTTAACTAATTCACAACTCTGGAGTTGTTTGCACAAAAAAACAATGGATGGTAACCAAGCAGAGCTGAGTGGCCAAACTGTGGTATTAGGCCAAAACTATTGGCTGGGTTAGATGCAGAAAAAAATTATTTTTAATTTGCAACCTGATGGAGGTCAGTATAGATGGACTAATAGACCAAGTCCCACACACCGCTAGAAGCCCAAATATTTTTTCAGAGCTAGATGCAGAAATTTTTTTTATTCAATTTGCAACCTGATGGAGGTCAGTATAGATGGACTAATAGACCAAGTCCCACACACTGCTAGAAGCCCAAATATTTTTTCAGAGCTAGATGCAGAAAAAAATTATATTCAATTTGCAACCTGCTGGAGGTCAGTATAGAAGGACTAATAGAACAAGTCCCACACACTGCTAGAAGCCCAAATATTTTTTCAGAGCTAAATGAAGAAAAAAATTATTTTTAATTTGCAACCTGATGGAGGTCAGTATAGATGGACTAATAGACCAAGTCCCACACACTGCTAGAAGCCCAAATATTTTTTTAGAGCTAGATGCAGAAAAAAATTATTTTTAATTTGCAACCTGATGGAGGTCAGTATAGATGGACTAATAGACCAAGTCCCACACACCGCTAGAAGCCCAAATATTTTTTCAGAGCTAGATGCAGAAATTTTTTTTATTCAATTTGCAACCTGATGGAGGTCAGTATAGATGGACTAATAGACCAAGTCCCACACACTGCTAGAAGCCCAAATATTTTTTCAGAGCTAGATGCAGAAAAAAATTATTTTTAATTTGCAACCTGATGGAGGTCAGTATAGATGGACTAATAGACCAAGTCCCACACACTGCTAGAAGCCCAAATATTTTTTCAGAGCTAGATGCAGAAAAAAATTATTTTTAATTTGCAACCTGATGGAGGTCAGTATAGATGGACTAATAGACCAAGTCCCACACACCGCTAGAAGCCCAAATATTTTTTCAGAGCTAGATGCAGAAAAAAATTATATTCAATTTGCAACCTGCTGGAGGTCAGTATAGAAGGACTAATAGAACAAGTCCCACACACTGCTAGAAGCCCAAATATTTTTTCAGAGCTAGATGCAGAAAATTTTTTTATTCAATTTGCAACCTGATGGAGGTCAGTATAGATGGACTAATAGACCAAGTCCCACACACTGCTAGAAGCCCAAATATTTTTTCAGAGCTAGATGCAGAAAAAAATTATTTTTAATTTGCAACCTGATGGAGGTCAGTATAGATGGACTAATAGAACAAGTCCCACACGCTGCTAGAAGCCCAAATATTTTTTCAGAGATAAATGAAGAAAAAAATTATTTTTAATTTGCAACCTGATGGAGGTCAGTATAGATGGACTAATAGACCAAGTCCCACACACTGCTAGAAGCCCAAATATTTTTTCAGAGCTAGATGCAGAAAAAAATTATTTTTAATTTGCAACCTGATGGAGGTCAGTATAGATGGACTAATAGACCAAGTCCCACACACCGCTAGAAGCCCAAATATTTTTTCAGAGCTAGATGCAGAAAAAAATTATATTCAATTTGCAACCTGCTGGAGGTCAGTATAGAAGGACTAATAGAACAAGTCCCACACACTGCTAGAAGCCCAAATATTTTTTCAGAGCTAAATGAAGAAAAAAATTATTTTTAATTTGCAACCTGATGGAGGTCAGTATAGATGGACTAATAGACCAAGTCCCACACACTGCTAGAAGCCCAAATATTTTTTCAGAGCTAGATGCAGAAAAAAATTATATTCAGTTTGCAACCTGATGGAGGTCAGTATAGATGGACTAATAGAATGATGCTATGCCCAAAAGATTTTACTTCACTAGGTGCAGTAAAAAAATTGGTATTCTATACACAGGTGGTATATCTTGCAACACAGATAGGCTACTCCACTGACTAACACACTCTGCAATAGGCCAAAAAGGATTAGCTTTGCTAGATTCAGCCAAATGCTGTGAAAAAAACTTGCACAGCACTGGCACAGACCTGCCTGGCAAAAACTGATAGGAACTGATGTAACCTAGTCCTGAAAAGGACTCCAATTACAATTAGTCTTTACTCCCACAATCTATCTATTTAAGAGCACAGACCTGCTTGATAAAAGTCGTAGGAAATGCTGTAACCTAGTCCTTAAAAGGACTGCAATCACAACTATTCCCTACTCCCAAGCTATCTGTATATTTGTGCGAAAATTGGCTTGAAATTAACAAGGTATAGCGCACACAGCAACAGCGGTGCCGTCTAACACGCAGCTGCAGCAGTGAGAAAATGGTGGCGACGGGGAAAATGGCTTGGTCTTATAGGGCAAGGACATGTGACATACACTGACAATCACACATGCCCTTGCTTGTGTGAAAAAAAGCACTTCGCTCCGTGTGTGCGCTGCTGATAGGCTGACAGATTTCACCTCCTCACTGCAAATGCGGGAAAGAGAAAAAAAAATGGAGATCTTCATTGTTCCTGCAGAGATCCATCCCCTGCTCCTCCCCCCGCCCCGCTGTACACTCAAACGGTGTATTAACATTAATTTTCATCATTACTGAGAAAAAATCCAGTTATGATTTTGGTGCACGAACAGTTATCGAACATAACCTCGAACAGCCGAATTTTTCTCAAATTGTTCGTGTTCGCCGACCGGCTCGAACACCGCCCAAAACAGCTCGAATTTGAGATTGGCGAACAGTTCGAGTAGAACAACGCTCATCTCTATCAGACACCAATATATCTGTTTAAAAGAGTCTGGTGCTCGCCACATAACTATAACTGTGGTTTTGCAGTTCCATTGGTCAAATCTCTGTATTATCCTGTTTTTGACATTTTTTGCTGTAAAAAAAAACTTTAATAGTGTCTCCCTGACTGTTCAGACACCAATATATCTGTTTAAAAGAGTCTGGTGTAGGCCAGAAAAATAGAACAGTGGTTTTGCAGTTCCACGGATCAAATCTCTGTATTATCTTTTTTTTGGCAATTTTTGCCGTAAAAAAACTGTAATAATGTCTCCCTTACTGGTCAGACACCAATATATCTGTTTAAAAGAGTCTGGTGTTCGCCACATAACTATAACTGTGGTTTTGCAGTTCCATGGGTCAAATCTCTGTATTATCCTGTTTTTGACATTTTTTGCCGTAAAAAAAAACTTTAATAGTGTCTCCCTGACTGGTCAGACACCAATATATCTGTTTAAAAGAATCTGGTGTTGGCCAGAAAAATAGAACAGTGGTTTTGCAGTTCCACGGGTCAAATCTCTGTATTATCCTGTTTTTGGCATTTTTTGCCGTAAAGAAAAACTGTAATAGTGTCTCCCTGACTGGTCAGACACTAATATATCTGTTTAAAAGAGTCTGGTGTATGCCACAAAACTATAACTGTGGTTTTGCAGTTCCATGGGTCAAATCTCTGTATTATCCTGCTTTTGGCATTTTTTGCCGTAAAAAAAAACTGTAATAGTGTCTCCCTGACTGTTTAGACACCAATATATCTGTTTAAAAGAGTTTGGTGCAGGCCAGAAAAATAGAACAGTGGTTTTGCAGTTTCACGGATCAAATCTCTGTATTATCTTGTTTTTGGCATTTTTTGCCGTAAAAAAACTGTAATAATGTCTCCCTGACTGGTCAGACACCAATATATCTGATTAAAAGATTCTGGTGTACGCCACATAACTATAACTGTGGTTTTGCAGTTTCACGGGTCAAATCTCTGTATTATCCTTTTTTTGGCATTTTTTGCCGGAAGAAAAAACTGTAATAGTGTCTCCCTGACTGGTCAGACACTAATATATCTGTTTAAAAGAGTCTGTTGTATGCTACATATCTATAACTGTGGTTTTGCAGTTCCACGGGTCAAATCTATGTATTATCCTGTTGTTTGACATTTTTTGCCGTACAAAAAACCTTTAATAGTGTCTCCCTGACTGGTCAGACACCAATATATCTGTTTAAAAGAGTCTGGTGTTGGCCAGAAAAATAGAACAGTGGTTTTGCAGTTCCACGGGTCAAATCTCTGTATTATCCTGTTTTTGGCGTTTTTTGCGGTAAAGAAAAACTGTAATAGTGTCTCCCTGACTGGACAGACACTAATATATCTGTTTAAAAGAGTCTGGTGTATGCCACATAACTATAAGTGTGGTTTTGCAGTTCCACGGGTCAAATCTCTGTATTAGCCTGTTTTTGGCATTTTTGCATAAAACAAAATGTAATAGTGTCTCCCTGACTGGTCAGACACCGATATATCTGTTTAAAAGAGTCTGGTGTACGCCACATAACTACAACTGTGGTTTTGCAGTTCTACGGGTCAAATCTCTGTATTATCGCGTTTTTGTCAATTTTTGCCGTAAAAAAAACTTTAATAGTGTCTCCCTAACTGGTCAGACACCAATATATCTGTTTAAAAGAGTCTGGTGTACGCCACATAACTATAATTGTGGTTTTGAATTTCCACGGGTCAAATTTCTGTATTATCCTGCTTTTGGCATTTTTTGCCATGAAAAAAAAATGTAATAGTGTCTCCCTGACTGGTCAGACACCAATATATCTGCCTAAAAGTGTTCCTGGTGTTTGCCACATAACTATAACTGTGGTTTTGCAGTTCCACGGGTCAAATCTCTGTATTATCCTGTTTTTGGCACTTTTTGCCGGAAAAAAAAACTGTAATAGTGTCTCCCTGACTGATCAGACACTAATATATCTGTTTAATAGAGTCTGGTGTTCGCCACATAACTATAACTGTGGTTTTGCAGTTCCACGGGTCAAATCTCTGTATTATCCTGTTTTTGGCATTTTTTGCCGTAAAAAAAAACTGTAATAGTGTCTCCCTTACTGGTCAGACACCAATATATCTGTTTAATAGAGTCTGGTGTTCGCCACATAACTATAACTGTGGTTTTGCAGTTCCATGGGTCAAATCTCTGTATTATCCTGTTTTTGACATTTTTTGCAGTAAAAAAAAAACTTTAATAGTGTCTCCCTGACTGGTCAGACACCAATATATCTGTTTAAAAGAGTCTGGTGTTGGCCAGAAAAATAGAACAGTTGTTTTGCAGTTCCACGGGTCAAATCTCTGTATTATCCTGTTTTTGGCTTTTTTTGCCGTAAGAAAAACTGTAATAGTGTCTCCCTGACTGGTCAGACACTAATATATCTGTTTAAAAGAGTCTGGTGTATGCCACATAACTATAAGTGTGGTTTTGCAGTTCCACGGGTCAAATCTCTGTCTTAGCCTGTTTTTGGAATTTTTTGCGTAAAAAAAAAATGTAATAGTGTCTCCCTGACTGGTCAGACACCGATATATCTGTTTAAAAGAGTCTGGTGTACGCCACATAACTATAACTGTGGTTTTGCAGTACCATGGGTCAAATCTCTGTATTATCCTGTTTTTGGCAATTTTTGCCATAAAAATAAACTGTAATAGTGTCTCCCTGACTGGTCAGACCCCAATATATCTGTCTAAAAGAGTCAGGGTTACGCCACATAACTATAACTGTGGTTTTGCAGTTCCACAGGTCAAATCTCTGTATTATCCTGCTTTTGGCATTTTTTGCCGTAAAAAAAAACAGTAATAGTGTCTCCCTGACTGTTCAAACACCAATATATCTGTTTAAAAGAGTCTGGTGTAGGCCAGAAAAATAGAACAGTGGTTTTGCAGTTCCACGGATGATATCTCTGTATTATCTTGTTTTTGGCATTTTTTGCTGTAAAAAAACTGTAATAATTAGTGTTGAGCGATACCTTCCGATATCAGGAAATATCGTATCGGATTGGATCGGGCCGATACCCAAAAAGTATCGGATATCGCCGATTCCGATACCGGAAACCAATGCAAGTCAATGGGACACAAATATCGGAATGAAAATAAACCCTTTCTTTCCTTGTAGGTTAATTCTACATGAAGTAAAACAACTAAGAATAATGTAGAATGACATGAAAAGCCGGCAATTCAGCAGCGGCATTCACCGTTACCCGACAATTTACAACAGAAAGAATAGAGCATCACACATAGATTAGATAGATAGAAACATGTCAGTCACATATATATGAAGTACAGTGACAGTGTTGCTTACTGTACTTGTCATTTAGTGTAAAGGATTTATTAAAAAAAATATTAGTGTTTTCGTGCACCGTCTCTTTAAAAAAGCCGGCCGGCAATTCAGCAGCGGTACCCGACAATTTATAACAGACAGAATAGAGCTTCACACATAGATTAGATAGATATAAACATGTCAGCCACATATATAAGAAGTACAGTGACAGTGTTGCTTACTGTACTTGTCATTTAGTGTAAAGGATTTATTTAAAAAAATAATCGTGTTTTCATGCACCGTCTCTTTAAAAAAGCCGGCAGGCAATTCAGCATCTGTACCCGACAATTTAGAATAGAAAGAATAGAGAATCACACAAAGATTAGATAGATAGAAAAAGTCAATCACATATATATGAAGTACAGTGATAGTGTTGATTACTGTACTTGTCATTTAGTGTTAAAATAAAGGATTTATTTAAAAAAAAATTGGCGTGGGGTTCCCCTCAATTTTAGGCTCTAGCGGAGGTTAAGCAGACAGCTGGGGCAAATGTTTGAAGCCTGGGAAGGGGGTAATACCCACGGAGCTTCCCAGGCTACTAATATCAGCCCCCAGCTGAATACCTAGCCTTTACTAGCTATTAAAATGGGGGAACCCCCCAAAAAAAATAACGTGGGGTCCCCCCTAATTTAATAGCTAGCACAGGCTAGGCAGACAGCTGGGGGCTGATATTAATAGCCCAGGAAGGGTGCCATGAATATTGGCCCCCTCCCAGGCTAGAAACACCAGCCGTCAGCCGCCCCAGAAATGGCGCATTCATAGGATGCGCCAATTCTGGCACTTAGCCTCGCTCTTCCACGCTGCCCTGGTGCGGTGGCAGGGGGTAATAGGGTTGGGGTTGATGTCAGCTTATAATGCCAGCTGACATCAAGCCCAGGTTAGTAATGGAGAGGCGTCTATAAGACACCCCCATTACTAACCCCATAGTCAAAGTTAAAGAAAAACATAAACACCCAGAATAAAGTCCTTTAATTGAAATAAAGACACAATCCTTTATTGTTCTAAATTAAACCATACTTACCATCACGCCCATTCCAGCTGAAGCCAACGATCTCCTGCAATAAAAGTAAAATAATAAAGCAACCTCATCCTTACCTTTCCATGGTTCCCACGACAGCTTCAGCTCTGCTACATCGAGATGACAGGCTGGACCGCAGCAGAACGCTGCCATCCAGCCAGTCATCCCGCAGACACTGAGAAGCGCAGGCATGCTTGCGCTCCTCAGTGTCTCTCTGTGACGTCATCCAGATGAGCCGAGTTCATGTCCAATGAACTCAGCTCACCTCATGCACGTCACTGACAGCGTGGGAAAATTCTCACGCTGAAGTGCTGAGTGCAGGAGAATTTTCCCACGCTGTCAGTGACGTACATGAGGTGAGCTGAGTTCATTGGACATGACCTCGGCTCATCTGGATGCCGTCACAGCCAGACACTGAGGAGTGGAAGTATGCCTGCGCTTCTCAGTGTCTGCGGGATGACAGGATGGATGGCAGCGTTCTGCTGCGGTCCAGCCTGTCATCTCGCTGTAGCAGAGCTGAAGCTGTCGTGGGAGCCATGGAAAGGTAAGGATGATGTTGCTTTATTATTTTACTTTTATTGCAGGAGATCGTTGGCTTCAGCTGGAATGGGCGTGATGGTAAGTATGGTTTAATTTAGAACAATAAAGAATTGTGTGTTTATTTCAATTAAAGGACTTTTTTCTGGGTGTTGTGTTTTTTTAAATACTTTACTAGAAATTCATGGTGGTCATGTCTAATATTGGCGTGACCCCATGAATTTCGGGCTTAGGGCCAGCTGATAATGCCAAGCTGGCCTTAACCCCTTTATTAACCAGTGAGCCACCGCACCAGGGCCCTGGATGAGTTAGGTACAGCGCCAGAAGATGGCGCTTCTATGAACGCGCCATTTTCTGGGGCGGCTGCGGACTGCAATTTGCAGCGGGGGTGGCCCAGAAAGCTTGGGCCTCCCTGCGCTGCGGATTCCAGCCCCCAGCTGCCTAGTTGTATCTGGCTGGGCACAAAAATAGGGCGAAGCCCCACGCATTTTTTTTTTAAATTATTTCATGAAATTCATGGAATAATTAAGAAAAAAAGGGCTTCCCTATATTGTTGTGTCCAACCAGGTACAAATAGGCAGCTGGTGGTTGGGGGCAGCCCATTCCTGCCTGCTGTACCTGGCTGGACACAAATATAGTGCGAAGCCCCAAGTCAATTTTTTTTAAATCATTTCAGGAAATTCATGAAATAATTAAAAAAAATTGATGTGGGGCTTCGCCCTATATTTGTGTCCAGTCAGGTACAGCAGGCAGGAACGGGCTGCCCCCAACCACCAGCTGCCTATTTGTACCTAGCCGGACACAACAATATAGGGAAGCCCTTTTTTTCTTAATTATTCCATGAATTTCATGAATTTAAAAAAAAAAACGTGGAGCTTCGCCCTATTTTTGTGTCCAGCCAGGTACAACTAGGCAGCTGGGGGCTGGAATCTGCAGCGCAGGGAGGCCCAAGCTTTCTGGGCCCCACCCGCTGCAAATTGCAGTCCGCAGCCGCCCCGGAAAATGGCGCGTTCATAGAAGCGCCATCTTCTGGCGCTGTACCCAACTCATCCAGGGCCCTGGTGCGGTGGCTCACTGGGTAATAAAGGGGTTAAGGCCAGCTTGGCATTATCAGCTGGCCCTAAGCCCGAAATTCATGGGGTCACGCCAATATTAGACATGACCACCATGAATTTCTAGTAAAGTATTTAAAAAAACACAAACACCCAGAAAAAAGTCCTTTATTTGAAATAAACACACAATTCTTTATTGTTCTAAATTAAACCATACTTACCATCACGCCCATTCCAGCTGAAGCCAACGATCTCCTGCAATAAAAGAAAAATAATAAACCAACCTCATCCTTACCTTTCCATGGCTCCCACGACGGCTCCAGCTCTGCTACATCGAGATGACAGGCTGGACCGCAGCAGAACGCTGCCATCCAGCCTGTCATCCCGCAGACACTGAGAAGCGCAGGCATACTTCCACTCCTCAGTGTCTGGCTGTGACGGCATCCAGATGAGCCGACAATGAACTCGGCTCACCTCATGTACGTCACTGACAGCGTGGGAGAATTCTCCTGCACTCAGCGCTTCAGCGTGAGAATTTTCCCACGCTGTCAGTGACATGCATGAGGTGAGGTCATGTCCAATGAACTCGGCGCACCTCATGCACGTCACTGACAGCGTGGGAAAATTCTCACGCTGAAGCGCTGAGTGCAGGAGAATTTTCCCACGCTGTCAGTGACGTGCATGAGGTGAGCTGAGTTCATTGGACATGACCTCCGCTCATCTGGATGCCGTCACAGCGAGACACTGAGGAGCGCAAGCATGCCTGCGCTTCTCAGTGTCTGCGGGATGACAGGCTGGATGGCAGCGTTCTGCTGCGGTCCAGCCTGTCATCTCGATGTAGCAGAGCTGAAGCTGTCCTGGGAACCATGGAAAGGTAAGAATGAGGTTGCTTTATTATTTTACTTTTATTGCAGGAGATCGTTGGCTTCAGCTGGAATGGGCGTGACTGTAAGTATGGTTTAATTTAAAACAATAAAGAATTGTGTCTTTATTTCAATTAAAGGACTTTTTTCTGGGTGTTTGTGTTTTTTTTAAATACTTTACTAGAAATTCATGGTGGTCATGTCTAATATTGGCGTGACCCCATGAATTTCGGGCTTAGGGCCAACTGATAATGCCAAGCTGGTCTTAACCCCTTTATTACCCAGTGAGCCACCGCACCAGGGCCCTGGATGAGTTGGGTACAGCGCCAGAAGATGGCGCTTCTATGAACGCGCCATTTTCCGGGGCGGCTGCGGACTGCAATTTGCAGCGGGTGGGGCCCAGAAAGCTTGGGCCTCCCTGCGCTGCGGATTCCAGCCCCCAGCTGCCTTGTTGTACCTGGCTGGACACAAAAATAGGGCGAAGCCCCACATATTTTTTTTTTAATTATTTCATGAAATTCATGGAATAATTAAGAAAAAAAGGGCTTCCCTATATTGTTGTGTCCGGCTAGGTACAAATAGGCAGCTGGTGGTTGGGGGCAGCCCGTTACTGCCTGCTGTACCTGACTGGACACAAATATAGGGCGAAGCCCCACATAATTTTTTTTTAATTATTTCATGAATTTCCTGAAATAATTAAAAAAAAATTGACGTGGGGCTTTGCACTATATTTGGGTCCAGCCAGGTACAGCAGGCAGGAACGGGCTGCCCCCAACCACCAGCTGCCTATTTGTACCTGGTTGGACACAACAATATAGGGAAGCCCTTTTTTTCTTAATTATTCCATGAATTTCATGAAATAATTAAAAAAAAAAAAACATGGAGCTTCTCCCTATTTTTGTGTCCAGCCAGGTACAACTAGGCAGCTGGGGGATGGAATCTGCAGCGCAGGGAGGCCCAAGCTTTCTGCCCCCCGCTGAAAATTGCAGTCTGCAGCCGCCCCGGAAAATGGCGCGTTCATAGAAGCTGGATGCTGTACCTGGCTGGCATACAAAAATATGGCGAAGCCCACGTCAAAAGTTTTGGGAAAAATTAATTAAAAAATAAATAATAATTTAGGGACTGCATCTTTATTAACTCCTCAAATGTCATTTAGTGTTAAAATAATGGATTTATTTAAAAAAAAATGGCGTGGGATCCCCCATAATTTTAGTCTCTAGCGGAGGTTAAGCAGACGGCTGGGGCAGATGTTTGAAGCCTGGGAAGGGGGTAAAACCCACGGAGCTTCCCAGGCTACTAATATCAGCCCCCAGCTGAATACCTAGCCTTTACTAGCTATTAAAATGGGGGACCCCCCCCAAAAAAATGACGTGGGGTCCCCCCTATTTTAATAGCTAGCAAAGGCTAGGCAGACAGCTGGGGGCTGATATTAATAGCCCAGGAAGGGTGCCATGAATATTGGCCCCCTCCCAGGCTAGAAACACCAGTCGTCAGCCGCCCCAGAAATGGCGCATCCATAGGATGCGCCAACTCTGGCACTTAGCCTCGCTCTTCCACGCTGCCCTGGTGCGGTGGCAGGGGGTAACAGTGGTGGGGTTCATGTCAGCGCCAGCTGCCATGAAGCCCAGGTTAGTAATGATGGGCGTCTATAAGACACCCCCATTACTAACCTACAAAGTGTTAAAAAGAAAACACACACTACACCCAGAAAAAAATAATTTATTTGAAATAAAACACACAATTTTATTTAATTCTTAGTTTACTAAAAATAATAGTTACCTGTCCACGTTCCTGCGCTGATCTCCCATGCACAGCTGTCACATCTGGAGATGGTGACAGCTGTGCATGGCTGCTGTAAGCTCACGCTGCCGGGAACACGTCCGCTCCCGGCAGCGGGAGCCACTGACTGAGGTCACCGGAGTGCATTCAGTCAGCGCAGCTCCGGAGACCTCCTTTACGGCACTGCTGTACCGTGGGAATTTCTCACTATACAGCAGGGCCGTAAAGCAGCTAACCGGAGCAGCGCTGCCTGAACTCCGGTGAACCCGCTTATGCTGTCATTCTAGCGGCGGCAGCAGTTCAGAGCGGTCACATTCTATGTGGCTGCTCTGAACTGGAGATCTTCGTGGGACACTCGTGGACTACTACGGAGGGGTAAGGATAAGGTTGTGGTTTATTATTTTATATTTTATTACAGGAGATCGATGGCTTCGGGGAATTAGGTGTCTTGGTGAGTATAGGTGTAGTTTTTTATTTTTTACTTTATTTTAGGTGGCGATCGGCGGGGACAGGTAATGTATGAACTAATTTCTTTTAGGTAACCACTGGCCACCAATGACATGTATTTAACATTTATTGGGGACACAGTAGGGCAATTTAAATAGCAGGATCAGTCTGATGGGAACTACTGCTCCCATCGAGCTGATCCTGCTGGCAGGAGTGGACGGGGGACAGACATAGGCCGATGGGAGTAGTAGTGTCACATCGGCCTATGTCTGCCTGCACGCACACACACCGCACACACCCGCACACATCGCACAGACACCCCGCACACACACCCCGCACACACACCCCGCACACACACCCCGCACACATCGCACAGACACCGCGTACACCCGCACAAACATCGCGCACACACCCCGCACACACACCCCGCACACACACTAATCATGACGGGTCTGAGAGGTGAGGCTGACCTGTGCGGCCGTGGGAAAGTTCATGTGAGTTCATGCAGTCAAGCATGAACTCACATGAACCCTCTGAGGGCAACGCGGCGACTTCAAATGAACAGCTGATCGGCATCACCTGATACCTCAGCTGTTCATTTGAAATAACTGGCGGGAAAGCGCAGCACAGAACGGGAAAGCCGGCGGTGAAGTCTTTTCACTGCCGGCTTCCCCGCCCGGGTCCTTCACTCCCCGCTCCTTGGAGCTGCGCTCCCCGCCCGGTCCTAACTTACGATTGGGATGGGAGGTGGCGAGGGGAGCGGAGGATCGGGGTGGGAGGCTGCGGGGAAGCAGTATGGGGCTGTGTGATTGTTTAAAAGCCGGCGGCTTTATACCGCCCGTCGGCTTTTAAACAATCAGGAGAATTCTCCCCCGCTGGGATAGCATTCTGATGACAGGCTGGATCGCGCTGCCATCCAACTTGTCATCCTTCACAGACACTACAGAGCGCAGGCATTATGGGAACTTCCGATTCCGGTATCCGAAATAGTAAAAGTATCGGAATTAAGTATCGGAATTCCGATACCGCGAATATCGGCCGATACCCGATATTACAGTATCGGAATGCTCAACACTAGTAATAATGTCTCCCTGACTGGTCAGACACCAATATATCTGTTTAAAAGATTCTGGTGTACGCCACATAACTATAACTGTGGTTTTGCAGTTCCACTGGTCAAATCTCTGTATTATCCTGTTTTTGACATTTTTTGCCGTAAAAAAAAAACTTTAATAGTGTCTCCCTGACTGGTCAGACACCAATATATCTGTTTAAAAGAATCTGGTGTTGGCCAGAAAAATAGAACAGTGGTTTTGCAGTTCCACGGGTCAAATCTCTGTATTAGCCTGTTTTTGGCATTTTTGCGTAAAAAAAATGTAATAGTGTTTCCCTGACTGGTCAGACACCGATATATCTGTTTAAAAGAGTCTGGTGTACGCCACACAACTATAACTGTGGTTTTGCAGTTCCACGGGTCAAATCTCTGTATTATCCTGTTTTTGGCAATTTTTGCCGTAAAAAAAAACTTTAATAGTGTCTCCCTGACTGGTCAGACACCAATATATCTGTTTAAAAGAGTCTGGTGTACGCCACATAACTATAATTGTGGTTTTGAATTTCCACGGGTCAAATTTCTGTACCATCCTGCTTTTGGCATTTTTTGCCATAAAAAAAAACTTTAATAGTGTCTCCCTGACTGGTCAGACACCAATATATCTGTTTAAAAGAGTCTGGTGTACGCTAGATTACTATAACTGTGGTTTTGCAGTTCCACGGGTCAAATCTCTGTATCATCCTGTTTTTGACATTTTTTGCCGTAAAAAAAAACTTTAATAGTGTCTCCCTGACTGGTCAGACACCAATATATCTGTTTAAAAGAGTCTGGTGTACGCTACATAACTATAATTGTGGTTTTGAATTTCCACGGATCAAATTGCTGTATTATCCTGCTTTTGGCATTTTTTGCCATAAAAAAAACTGTAATAGTGTCTCCCTGACTGGTCAGACACCAATATATCTGTTTAAAAGAGTGTGGTGTTGGCCAGAAAAATAGAACAGTGGTTTTGCAGTTCCACGGGTCAAATCTCTGTATTATCCTGTTTTTGGCATTTTTTGCCGTAAAGAAAAACTGTAATAGTGTCTCCCTGACTGGTCAGACACTAATATATCTGTTTAAAAGAGTCTGGTGTATGCCACATAACTATAAGTGTGGTTTTGCAGTTCCACGGGTCAAATCTCTGTATTAGCCTGTTTTTGGCAATTTTTGCCATAAAAAAAAACTTTAATAGTGTCTCCCTGACTGGTCAGACACTAATATATCTGTCTAAAAGTGTCTGGTGTTTGCCACATAACTATAACTGTGGTTTTGCAGTTCCACGGGTCAAATCTCTGTACTATCCTTCTTTAGGCATTTTTTGACGGAAAAAAAAACTGTAATAGTGTCTCCCTGACTGGTTAGACACTAATATATCTGTTTAAAAGAGTCTGGTGTACGCTACACAACTATAACTGTGGTTTTTCAGTTCCACGTGTCAAATCTCTGTATTATCCTGTTTTTGGCATTTTTTGCCGTAAAAAAAAACTGTAATAGTGTCTCCCTTTCTGGTCAGACACCAATATATCTGTTTAATAGAGTCTGGTGTTCGCCACATAGCTATAACTGTGGTTTTGCAGTTCCACGGGTCAAATCTCTGTATTATCCTGTTTTTGACATTTTTTGCCGTAAAAAAAAACTTTAATAGTGTCTCCCTGACTGGTCAGACACCAATATATCTTTTTAAAAGAGTCTGGTGCTGGCCAGAAAAATAGAACAGTGGTTTTGCAGTTCCACGGGTCAAATCTCTGTATTATCCTGTTTTTGGCTTTTTTTGCCGTAAAGAAAAACTGTAATAGTGTTTCCCTGACTGGTCAGACACTAATATATCTGTTTAAAAGAGTCTGGTGTATGCCACATAACTATAAGTGTGGTTTTGCAGTTCCACGGGTCAAATCTCTGTATTAGCCTGTTTTTGGCATCTTTTACATAAAAAAAAATGTAATAGTGTCTCCCTCACTGGTCAGACACCGATATATCTGTTTAAAAGAGTCTGGTGTACGCCACATAACTATAACTGTGGTTTTGCAGTTCCACGGGTCAAATCTCTGTATTATCCTGCTTTTGGCATTTTTTGCCATAAAAAAAAACTGTAATAGTGTCTCCCTGACTGGTCAGACACCGATATATCTGTTTAAAAGAGTCTGGTGTACGCCACATAACTATAACTGTGGTTTTGCAGTTCCACGGGTCAAATCTCTGTATTATCCTGTTTTTGACATTTTTTGCCGTAAAAAAAAACTTTAATAGTGCCTCCCTGACTGGTCAGACACCAATATATCTTTTTAAAAGAGTCTGGTGCTGGCCAGAAAAATAGAACAGTGGTTTTGCAGTTCCACGGGTCAAATCTCTGTATTATCCTGTTTTTGGCTTTTTTTGCCGTAAAGAAAAACTTTAATAGTGTCTCCCTGACTGGTCAGACACCAATATATCTGTTTAAAAGAATCTGGTGTTGGCCAGAAAAATAGAACAGTGGTTTTGCAGTTCCACGGGTCAAATCTCTGTATTAGCCTGTTTTTGGCATTTTTGCGTAAAAAAAATGTAATAGTGTTTCCCTGACTGGTCAGACACCGATATATCTGTTTAAAAGAGTCTGGTGTACGCCACATAACTATAACTGTGGTTTTGCAGTTCCACGGGTCAAATCTCTGTATTATCCTGTTTTTGGCAATTTTTGCCGTAAAAAAAAACTTTAATAGTGTCTCCCTGACTGGTCAGACACCAATATATCTGTTTAAAAGAGTCTGGTGCACGCCACATAACTATAATTGTGGTTTTGAATTTCCACGGGTCAAATTTCTGTACCATCCTGCTTTTGGCATTTTTTGCCATAAAAAAAAACTTTAATAGTGTCTCCCTGACTGGTCAGACACCAATGTATCTGTTTAAAAGAGTCTGGTGTACGCTAGATTACTATAACTGTGGTTTTGCAGTTCCACGGGTCAAATCTCTGTATCATCCTGTTTTTGACATTTTTTGCCGTAAAAAAAAACTTTAATAGTGTCTCCCTGACTGGTCAGACACTAATATATCTGTTTAAAAGAGTCTGGTGTACGCTACATAACTATAATTGTGGTTTTGAATTTCCACGGGTCAAATTGCTGTATTATCCTGCTTTTGGCATTTTTTGCCATAAAAAAAACTGTAATAGTGTCTCCCTGACTGGTCAGACACCAATATATCTGTTTAAAAGAGTCTGGTGTTGGCCAGAAAAATAGAACAGTGGTTTTGCAGTTCCACGGGTCAAATCTCTGTATTATCCTGTTTTTGGCATTTTTTGCCGTAAAGAAAAACTGTAATAGTGTCTCCCTGACTGGTCAGACACTAATATATCTGTTTAAAAGAGTCTGGTGTATGCCACATAACTATAAGTGTGGTTTTGCAGTTCCATGGGTCAAATCTCTGTATTAGCCTGTTTTTGGCAATTTTTGCCATAAAAAAAAACTTTAATAGTGTCTCCCTGACTGGTCAGACACTAATATATCTGTCTAAAAGTGTCTGGTGTTTGCCACATAACTATAACTGTGGTTTTGCAGTTCCACGGGTCAAATCTCTGTATTATCCTTCTTTAGGCATTTTTTGACGGAAAAAAAAACTGTAATAGTGTCTCCCTGACTGGTTAGACACTAATATATCTGTTTAAAAGAGTCTGGTGTACGCTACACAACTATAACTGTGGTTTTTCAGTTCCACGTGTCAAATCTCTGTATTATCCTGTTTTTGGCATTTTTTGCAGTAAAAAAAAACTGTAATAGTGTCTCCCTTTCTGGTCAGACACCAATATAGCTGTTTAATAGAGTCTGGTGTTCGCCACATAGCTATAACTGTGGTTTTGCAGTTCCACGGGTCAAATCTCTGTATTATCCTGTTTTTGACATTTTTTGCCGTAAAAAAAAACTTTAATAGTGTCTCCCTGACTGGTCAGACACCAATATATCTTTTTAAAAGAGTCTGGTGCTGGCCAGAAAAATAGAACAGTGGTTTTGCAGTTCCACGGGTCAAATCTCTGTATTATCCTGTTTTTGGCTTTTTTTGCCGTAAAGAAAAACTGTAATAGTGTTTCCCTGACTGGTCAGACACTAATATATCTGTTTAAAAGAGTCTGGTGTATGCCACATAACTATAAGTGTGGTTTTGCAGTTCCACGGGTCAAATCTCTGTATTAGCCTGTTTTTGGCATTTTTTACATAAAAAAAAATGGAATAGTGTCTCCCTGACTGGTCAGACACCGATATATCTGTTTAAAAGAGTCTGGTGTGCGCCACATAACTATAACTGTGGTTTTGCAGTTCCACGGGTCAAATCTCTGTATTATCCTGCTTTTGGCATTTTTTGCCATAAAAAAAAACTGTAATAGTGTCTCCCTGACTGGTCAGACACCAATATATCTGTCTAAAAGTGTCTGGTGTTTGCCACATAACTATAACTGTGGTTTTGCAGTTCCACGGGTCAAATCTCTGTATTATCCTGCTTTTGGCATTTTTTGCCATAAAAAAACTGTAATAGTGTCTCCCTAACTGGTCAGACCCCTATATATCTGTCTAAAAGAGTCAGGGGTATGCCACATAACTATAACTGTGGTTTTGCATTTCCACAGGTCAAATCTCTGTATTATCCTGCTTTTGGCATTTTTTGCCGTAAAAAAAAACAGTAATAGTGTCTCCCTGACTGTTCAGACACCAATATATCTGTTTAAAAGAGTCTGGTGTAGGCCAGAAAAATAGAACAGTTGTTTTGCAGTTTCACGGATCAAATCTCTGTATTATCTTGTTTTTGGCATTTTTTGCCGTAAAAAACTTTAATAATGTCTTTCTTACTGGTCAGACACCAATATATCTGTTTAAAAGAGTCTGGTGTTTGCCACATAACTATAACTGTGGTTTTGCAGTTCCATGGGTCAAATCTCTGTATTATCCTGTTTTTGACATTTTTTGCCGTAAAAAAAAAACTTTAATAGTGTCTCCCTGACTGGTCAGACACCAATATATCTGTTTAAAAGAATCTGGTGTTGGCCAGAAAAATAGAACAGTGGTTTTGCAGTTCCACGGGTCAAATCTCTGTATTATCCTGTTTTTGGCATTTTTTGCCGTAAAGAAAAACTGTAATAGTGTCTCCCTGACTGGTCAGACACTAATATATCTGTTTAAAAGAGTTTGGTGCAGGCCAGAAAAATAGAACAGTGGTTTTGCAGTTCCACGGATCAAATCTCTGTATTATCTTGTTTTTGGCCTTTTTTGCCGTAAAAAAACTGTAATAATGTCTCCCTGACAGGTCAGACACCAATATATCTGTTTAAAAGATTCTGGTGTTCGCCACATAACTATAACTGTGGTTTTGCAGTTTCACGGGTCAAATCTTTGTATTATCCTTTTTTTGGCATTTTTTGCCGGAAAAAAAAACTGTAATAGTGTCTCCCTGACTGGTCAGACACTAATATATCTGTTTAAAAGAGTCTGGTGTATGCTACATATCTATAACTGTGGTTTTGCAGTTCCACGGGTCAAATCTCTGTATTATCCTGTTGTTTGACATTTTTTGCCGTAAAAAAAATCCTTTAATAGTGTCTCCCTGACTGGTCAGACACCAATATATCTGTTTAAAAGAGTCTGGTGTTGGCCAGAAAAATAGAACAGTGGTTTTGCAGTTCCACGGGTCAAATCTGTGTATTATCCTGTTTTTGGCGTTTTTTGCCGTAAAGAAAAACTGTAATAGTGTCTCCCTGACTGGTCAGACACTAATATATCTGTTTAAAAGAGTCTGGTGTATGCCACATAACTATAAGTGTGATTTTGCAGTTCCACAGGTCAAATCTCTGTATTAGCCTGTTTTTGGCATTTTTGCTTAAAAAAAAATGTAATAATGTCTCCCTGACTGGTCAGACACCGATATATCTGTTTAAAAGAGTCTGGTGTACGCCACATAACTACAACTGTGGTTTTGCAGTTCCACAGGTCAAATCTCTGTATTATCGCGTTTTTGTCAATTTTTGCCGTAAAAAAAACTTTAATAGTGTCTCCCTGACTGGTCAGACACCAATATATCTGTTTAAAAGAGTCTGGTGTACGCCACATAACTATAATTGTGGTTTTGAATTTCCACGGGTCAAATTTCTGTATTATCCTGCTTTTGGCATTTTTTGCCATGAAAAAAAAATGTAATAGTGTCTCCCTGACTGGTCAGACACCAATATATCTGCCTAAAAGTGTCTGGTGTTTGCCACATAACTATAACTGTGGTTTTGCAGTTCCACGGGTCAAATCTCTGTATTATCCTTCTTTTGGCATTTTTTGATGGAAAAAAAAACTGAAATAGTGTCTCCCTGACTGGTCAGACACTAATATATCTGTTTAAAGGAGTCTGGTGTACGCTACATAACTATAACTGTGATTTTGCAGTTCCACGTGTCAAATCTCTGTATTATCCTGTTTTTGGCACTTTTTGCCGTAAAAAAAACTGTAATAGTGTCTCCCTGACTGGTCAGACACTAATATATCTGTTTAATAGAGTCTGGTGTTCGCCACATAACTATAACTGTGGATTTGCAGTTCTACAGGTCAAATATCTGTATTATCCTGTTTTTGACATTTTTTGCAGTAAAAAAAAAATTTAATAGTGTCTCCCTGACTGGTCAGACACCAATATATCTGTTTAAAAGAGTATGGTGTTGGCCAGAAAAATAGAACAGTGGTTTTGCAGTTCCACGGGTCAAATCTCTGTATTATCCTGTTTTTGGCTTTTTTGCCATAAAGAAAAACTGTAATAGTGTCTCCCTGACTGGTCAGACGCTAATATATCTGTTTAAAAGAGTCTGGTGTATGCCACATAACTATAAGTGTGGTTTTGCAGTTCCACGGGTCAAATCTCTGTATTAGCCTGTTTTTGGCATTTTTGCGTAAAAAAAAATGTAATAGTGTCTCCCTGACTGGTCAGACACCAATATATCTGTTTAAAAGAGTCTGGTGTACGCCACATAACTATAATTGTGGTTTTGAATTTCCATGGGTCAAATTTCTGTATTATCCTGCCTTTGGCATATTTTGCCATAAAAATAAACTGTAATAGTGTCTCCCTGACTGGTCAGACACTAATATATCTGTTTAAGAGTCTGGTGTACGCCACATAACTATAACTGTGGTTTTGCAGTTCCATGGCTCAAATCTCTGTATTATCCTGTTTTTGGCAATTTTTGCCGTAAAAAAAACCTTTAATAGTGTCTCCCTGACTGGTCAGACACCAATATATCTGTTTAAAAGAGTCTAGTGTACGCCACATGACTATAATTGGGGTTTTGAATTTCCACGGGTCAAATTTCTGTATTATCCTGCTTTTGGCATTTTTTGTCATAAAAAAAACTGTAATAGTGTCTCCCTGACTGGTCAGACACCAATATATCTGTCGAAAAGTGACTGGTGTTTGCCACATAACTATAACTGTGGTTTTGCAGTTCCACAGGTCAAATCTCTGTATTATCCTGCTTTTGGCATTTTTTGCTGTAAAAAAAAACTGTAATAGTGTCTCCCTGACTAGTCAGACCCCAATATATCTGTCTAAAAGAGTCAGGGGTACGCCACATAACTATAACTGTGGTTTTGCAGTTCCACAGGTCAAATCTCTGTATTATCCTGCTTTTGGCATTTTTTGCTGTAAAAAAACCAGTAATAGTGTCTCCCTGACTGTTCAGACACCAATATATCTGTTTAAAAGAGTCTGGTGTAGGCCAGAAAAATAGAACAGTGGTTTTGCAGTTCCACGGATCAAATCTCTGTATTATCTTGTTTTTGGCATTTTTTGCCGTAAAAAAACTGTAATAATGTCTCCCTGACTGGTCAGACACCAATATATCTGTTTAAAAGATTCTGGTGTACGCCACATAACTATAACAATGGGTTTGCAGTTTCACGGGTCAAATCTCTGTATTATCCTTCTTTTGGCATTTTTTGCCGGAAAAAAAAACTGTAATAGTGTCTCCCTGACTGGTCAGAAACTAATATATCTGTTTAAAAGAGTCTGGTGTACGCTAAATAACTATAACTGTGGTTTTGCCGTTCCACAGGTCAAATCTCTGTATTATCCTGTTTTTGGCATTTTTTGCCGTAAAAAAAAACTATAATAGTGTCTCCCTTACTGGTCAGACACCAATATATCTGTTTAAAAGAGTCTGGTGTTCGCCACATAACTATAACTGTGGTTCTGCAGTTCCACAGGTCAAATCTCTGTATTATCCTGTTTTTGACATTTTTTGCCGTTAAAAAAAAACTTTAATAGTGTCTCCCTGACTGGTAAGACACCAATATATCTGTTTAAAAGAATCTGGTGTTGGCCAGAAAAATAGAACAGTGGTTTTGCAGTTCCACGGGTCAAATCTCTGTATTATCCTGTTTTTGGCATTTTTTGCCGTAAAGAAAAACTGTAATAGTGTCTTCCTGACTGGTCAGACACTAATATATCTGTTTAAAAGAGTCTGGTGTATGCCACAAAACTATAACTGTGGTTTTGCAGTTCCACTGGTCAAATCTCTGTATTATCCTGCTTTTGGCATTTTTTGCCGTAAAAAAAAACTGTAATAGTGTCTCCCTGACTGTTTAGACACCAATATATCTGTTTAAAAGAGTCTGGTGCAGGCCAGAAAAATAGAACAGTGGTTTTTCAGTTCCACGGGTCAAATCTCTGTATTATCCTGTTTTTGACATTTTTTGCCGTAAAAAAAAAACTTTAATAGTGTCTCCCTGACTAGTCAGACACCAATATATCTGTTTAAAAGAGTCTGGTGTATGCCACATAACTATAAGTGTGGTTTTGCAGTTCCACGGGTCAAATCTCTGTATTATCCTGTTTTTGGCTTTTTTTGCCGTAAAGAAAAACTGTAATAGTTTCTCCCTGACTGGTCAGACACTAATATATCTGTTTAAAATAGTCTGGTGTATGCCATATAACTATAAGTGTGGTTTTGCAGTTCCACGGGTCAAATCTCTGTATTAGCCTGTTTTTGGCATTTTTTGCGTAAAAAAAAATGTAATAGTGTCTCCCTGACTGGTCAGACACCAATATATCTGTTTAAAAGAGTCTGGTGTACGCCATATAACTATAATTGTGGTTTTGCAGTTCCACGGGTCAAATCTCTGCATTATCCTGCTTTTGGCATTTTTTGCCGTAAAAAAAAACTGTAATAGTGTCTCCCTGACTGGTCAGACCCCAATTTATCTGTCTAAAAGAGTCAGGGGTACGCCACATAACTATAACTGTGGTTTTGCAGTTCTACAGGTCAAATCTCTGTATTATCCTTCTTTTGGCATTTTTTGCCAGAAAAAAAAACTGTAATAGTGTCTCCCTGACAGGTCAGACACCAATATATCTGATTAAAAGATTCTGGTGTTCGCCACATAACTATAACTGTGGTTTTGCAGTTTCACGGGTCAAATCTTTGTATTATCCTTTTTTTGGCATTTTTTGCCGGAAAAAAAAACTGTAATAGTGTCTCCCTGACTGGTCAGACACTAATATATCTGTTTAAAAGAGTCTGGTGTATGCTACATATCTATAACTGTGGTTTTGCAGTTCCACGGGTCAAATCTCTGTTTTATCCTGTTGTTTGACATTTTTTGCCGTAAAAAAAATCCTTTAATAGTGTCTCCCTGACTGGTCAGACACCAATATATCTGTTTAAAAGAGTCTGGTGTTGGCCAGAAAAATAGAACAGTGGTTTTGCAGTTCCACGGGTCAAATCTCTGTATTATCCTGTTTTTGGCGTTTTTTGCCGTAAAGAAAAACTGTAATAGTGTCTACCTGACTGGTCAGACACTAATATATCTGTTTAAAAGAGTCTGGTGTATGCCACATAACTATAAGTGTGATTTTGCAGTTCCACAGGTCAAATCTCTGTATTAGCCTGTTTTTGGCATTTTTGCTTAAAAAAAAATGTAATAATGTCTCCCTGACTGGTCAGACACCGATATATCTGTTTAAAAGAGTCTGGTGTACGCCACATAACTACAACTGTGGTTTTGCAGTTCCACAGGTCAAATCTCTGTATTATCGCGTTTTTGTCAATTTTTGCCATAAAAAAAACTTTAATAGTGTCTCCCTGACTGTTCAGACACCAATATATCTGTTTAAAAGAGTCTGGTGTACGCCACATAACTATAATTGTGGTTTTGAATTTCCACGGGTCAAATTTCTGTATTATCCTGCTTTTGGCATTTTTTGCCATGAAAAAAAAATGTAATAGTGTCTCCCTGACTGGTCAGACACCAATATATCTGCCTAAAAGTGTCTGGTATTTGCCACATAACTATAACTGTGGTTTTGCAGTTCCACGGGTCAAATCTCTGTATTATCCTTCTTTTGGCATTTTTTGATGGAAAAAAAAACTGAAATAGTGTCTCCCTGACTGGTCAGACACTAATATATCTGTTTAAAGGAGTCTGGTGTACGCTACATAACTATAACTGTGGTTTTGCAGTTCCACGTGTCAAATCTCTGTATTATCCTGTTTTTGGCACTTTTTGCCGTAAAAAAAACTGTAATAGTGTCTCCCTGACTGGTCAGACACTAATATATCTGTTTAATAGAGTCTGGTGTTCGCCACATAACTATAACTGTGGTTTTGCAGTTCTACAGGTCAAATCTCTGTATTATCCTGTTTTTGACATTTTTTGCAGTAAAAAAAAAAATTTAATAGTGTCTCCCTGACTGGTCAGACACAAATATATCTGTTTAAAAGAGTCTGGTGTTGGCCAGAAAAATAGAACAGTGGTTTTGCAGTTCCATGGGTCAAATCTCTGTATTATCCTGTTTTTGGCTTTTTTGCCGTAAAGAAAAACTGTAATAGTGTCTCCCTGACTGGTCAGACACTAATATATCTGTTTAAAAGAGTCTGGTGTATGCCACATAACTATAAGTGTGGTTTTGCAGTTCCACGGGTCAAATCTCTGTATTAGCCTGTTTTTGGCATTTTTGCGTAAAAAAATGTAATAGTGTCTCCCTGACTGGTCAGACACCAATATATCTGTTTAAAAGAGTCTGGTGTACGCCACATAACTATAATTGTGGTTTTGAATTTCCATGGGTCAAATTTCTGTATTATCCTGCCTTTGGCATATTTTGCCTTAAAAAAAAACTGTAATAGTGTCTCCCTGACTGGTCAGACACCAATATATCTGTCTAAAAGTGTCTGGGGTTTGACACATAACTATAACTGTGGTTTTGCAGTTCCACGGGTCAAATCTCTGTATTATCCTTCTTTTGGCTTTTTTTGACGGAAAAAAAAACTGTAATAGTGTCTCCCTGACTGGTCAGACACTAATATATCTGTATAAGAGTCTCGTGTACGCTACATAACTATAACTGTGGTTTTGCAGTTCCATGGCTCAAATCTCTGTATTATCCTGTTTTTGGCAATTTTTGCCGTAAAAAAAAACTTTAATAGTGTCTCCCTGACTGGTCAGACACCAATATATCTGTTTAAAAGAGTCTAGTGTACGCCACATGACTATAATTGTGGTTTTGAATTTCCACGGGTCAAATTTCTGTATTATCCTGCTTTTGGCATTTTTTGTCATAAAAAAAACTGTAATAGTGTCTCCCTGACTGGTCAGACACCAATATATCTGTCGAAAAGTGTCTGGTGTTTGCCACATAACTATAACTGTGGTTTTGCAGTTCCACAGGTCAAATCTCTGTATTATCCTGCTTTTGGCATTTTTTGCCGTAAAAAAAAACTGTAATAGTGTCTCCCTGACTAGTCAGACCCCAATATATCTGTCTAAAAGAGTCAGGGGTACGCCACATAACTATAACTGTGGTTTTGCAGTTCCACAGGTCAAATCTCTGTATTATCCTGCTTTTGGCATTTTTTGCCGTAAAAAAAACAGTAATAGTGTCTCCCTGACTGTTCAGACACCAATATATCTGTTTAAAAGAGTCTGGTGTAGGCCAGAAAAATAGAACAGTGGTTTTGCAGTTCCACGGATCAAATCTCTGTATTATCTTGTTTTTGGCATTTTTTGTCGTAAAAAAACTGTAATAATGTCTCCCTGACTGGTCAGACACCAATATATCTGTTTAAAAGATTCTGGTGTACGCCACATAACTATAACAGTGGGTTTGCAGTTTCACGGGTCAAATCTGTGTATTATCCTTCTTTTGGCATTTTTTGCCGGAAAAAAAACTGTAATAGTGTCTCCCTGACTGGTCAGACACTAATATATCTGTTTAAAAGAGTCTGGTGTACGCTACATAACTATAACTGTGGTTTTGCTGTTCCACAGGTCAAATCTCTGTATTATCCTGTTTGTGACATTTTTTGCCGTTAAAAAAAAACTTTAATAGTGTCTCCCTGACTGGTAAGACACCAATATATCTGTTTAAAAGAATCTGGTGTTGGCCAGAAAAATAGAACAGTGGTTTTGCAGTTCCACGGGTCAAATCTCTGTATTATCCTGTTTTTGGCATTTTTTGCCGTAAAGAAAAACTGTAATAGTGTCTTCCTGACTGGTCAGACACTAATATATCTGTTTAAAAGAGTCTGGTGTATGCCACAAAACTATAACTGTGGTTTTGCAGTTCCACTGGTCAAATCTCTGTATTATCCTGCTTTTGGCATTTTTTGCCGTAAAAAAAAACTGTAATAGTGTCTCCCTGACTGTTTATACACCAATATATCTGTCTAAAAGAGTCTGGTGCAGGCCAGAAAAATAGAACAGTGGTTTTTCAGTTCCACGGGTCAAATCTCTGTATTATCCTGTTTTTGACATTTTTTGCCGTAAAAAAAAACTTTAATAGTGTCTCCCTGACTAGTCAGACACCAATATATCTGTTTAAAAGAGTCTGGTGTATGCCACATAACTATAAGTGTGGTTTTGCAGTTCCACGGGTCAAATCTCTGTATTATCCAGTTTTTGGCTTTTTTTGCCGTAAAGAAAAACTGTAATAGTTTCTCCCTGACTGGTCAGACACTAATATATCTGTTTAAAATAGTCTGGTGTACGCCATATAACTATAATTGTGGTTTTGCAGTTCCACGGGTCAAATCTCTGTATTAGCCTGTTTTTGGCATTTTTTGCGTAAAAAAAAATGTAATAGTGTCTCCCTGACTGGTCAGACACCAATATATCTGTTTAAAAGAGTCTGGTGTACGCCATATAACTATAATTGTGGTTTTGCAGTTCCACGGGTCAAATCTCTGTATTATCCTGCTTTTGGCATTTTTTGCCGTAAAAAAAAACTGTAATAGTGTCTCCCTGACTGGTCAGACCCCAATATATCTGTCTAAAAGAGTCAGGGGTACGCCACATAACTATAACTGTGGTTTTGCAGTTCTACAGGTCAAATCTCTGTATTATCCTTCCTTTGGCATTTTTTGCCAGAAAAAAAAACTGTAATAGTGTCTCCCTGACTGGTCAGACACTAATATATCTGTTTAAAAGAGTCTGGTGTTCGCCACATAACTATAACTGTGGTTTTGCAGTTCCTTGGATCAAATCTCTGTATTATCCTGTTTTTGACATTTTTTGCCGTAAAAAAAAAAATTTAATAGTGTCTCCCTGACTGGTCAGACACCAATATATCTGTTTAAAAGAATCTGGTGTTGGCTAGAAAAAGAGAACAGTGGTTTTGCAGTACCACGGGTCAAATCTCTGTATTATCCTGTTTTTGGCATTTTTTGCTGTAAAAAAAAACTGTAATAGTGTCTCCCTGACTGGTCAGACACTAATATATCTGTTTAAAAGAGTCTTGTGTGTGCCACAAAACTATAACTATGGTTTTGCAGTTCCACGGGTCAAATCTCTGTATTATCCTGCTTTTAGCATTTTTTGCCGTAAAAAAAAACTGTATTAGTGTCTCCCTGACTGTTTAGACACCAATATATCTGTTTAAAAGAGTCTGGTGCAGGCCAGAAAAATAGAACTGTGGTTTTCCAGTTGAACGGGTCAAATCTCTGTATTATCCTGTTTTTGGCATTTTTTGCCATACAAAAAAACTGTAATAGTATCTCCCAGACTGTTTAGACACAAATATATCTGTTTAAAAGATTCTGGTGTAGGCCAGACAAATAGAGCTGTGGTTTTCCTCTTCCACGGTTCTAGTCTCCTTTTTATTACCCTTTTTCCATTTATAATGTGAGTGTAAGCTAATTTACTTCATTTACAATGGGCAAGGCGCATGGCAAGGGACGTGGAACTGGACTTTCTGGTGATGGTGCGTGTAGAGGGCCGGGCCGTGGCCAAGATGAAAATGTGCCACAACCAACAGCCACATCTTCTTGCTCCCACTTCATGACCGAATTACTAGGGAAGCACACTACAACACCAGTATTGCGAACTGATCAGTGTGAATAGGTTATTAATTGGATAGCAGATAATACTTCCAGTTACCTGGGCACCACCACCTCTGGTCTGTCTTCCACACGGTCAAGTTTTAGTAGCCGTGATTCCCGACCACATAATCCTCCTCACCCTGATGCTGCTTCCTCCCACTATGCCGAGTGTCATCAGACAGCAAGTGATCCCACACTTGGACACTCTGAAGAGCTGTTCACTGGTCCATTTCCATATTTGTTCCCCTCACCTGCTCCGCTTGAAGTGGTGGAAGAGGAGATCCCATGTAGCGATGCCCAAATATTTGAACAGCCATGGTCACAGGAAGTCGACGCTGGCAATTTGTTACAAGATGTGGACGATGAAGAAACACTATTGCCACGAAGGGAGGAGGAGGATCGTGGTGCGCAAGTGGAAGAGGAGGAGGTGGTGGATGAGCTAGTAACTGACCCAACGTGGCAGGAGGACACCCAGAGCGAGGCCAGCAGCACACAGAGGGAGAGAGGCAGAGTACCGCAACAGGCAGGAAGAAGCAGTGTGGTGGCCGCACACAGGAGGCGGGCAACAGATCCCCGTAACACCAACACGAGGGACGCTGCCAGTACAACCGGTAGGTCTTCCAGAGTCTGGAATTTTTTTAAAGACTCTGCTGATAGCCCCAAAAAGGCCATTTGCACCACCTGACATGCCAGCATCAGCAGGGCTGACAAAACTACCAGCCTGACTGCCAGCAGCATGATCAGGCACATGGCAGCAAATCACCCGACTTTGTGGGGCGAACCCTAGGGTCCACGACCAGTGTCAGCGGGTGTCACCACTGCTTCTTCCACTGTTGTGCGTGTGATAGAACCCCCTGTTGTGTGTGAAAGGCAATTTCCTGTCCATACTGCATGCAAAGATGCCCCCTCCTCTCAGTCTTCACTTGTTATGGCAGTTTCTCAAGAAACAGCTTCAACGTCCACGTCCCACCGCAGCGTTCAATTGTCCATATCCCAGAGCTTTGAATGAAAGCGCAAATTCAAAGCCAACGCCCCACAGGCCACAGTCCTAAATTCGCACATTTCATGACTGCTTGGAAATGCTGCCTTTTAGGCTGGTGGAGACGGAATCCTTCCGCAACCTTATGGCGGTGGCCGTCCCTCGGTACTCGGTCCCCAGCCGAAACTATTTTGCCCGGTGTGCCATCCCCGCACTACACAAGCACCTGTCCCAAAACATCTGCCATGCCCTCAACAACGCAGTTACTGGGAGAGTCCACCTGACAACGGACACGTGGACAAGTGCTTGTGGGCAGGGATGGTACATCTCCCTGACGGCACACTGGGTAAACATAGTGGAAGCCGGGACCCAGTCGGACCTTGGGACGGAACACATGCACCGCCTCACATCCACACATGGGTATACGCTTACTTATTTCGGCTGTATTTTGCTCTTCTCCTTATCCTCAGCCTCCACCACCACGATACCACCAGGGTGCCCGCATTGCAAGTTCCTCCGTCCTAATTTTTGGCAGCTTTTGCTTGGAAGGCATAGGCAAAGACTATGAGAGACTCACTCCCCAATAATGGGAATAATGTTTTTAAGATGCCGTACTGCATGGCTTTTGGTTGTCAGCATTTCAAGTTCCTCCGTCCAAATTTTTGGCAGCTTTTGCTTGGAAGGCATAGGCAAAGACTATGAGAGACCCACTCCCCAATAATGGGAATAATGTATTTAAGATGCTGCACTGCATGGCTCTTACAAGGTGCATTTAAACTGTCTTCTTAAGCTACTGCGACCTCCACCACTTTTCCCAGGGGCATTGATATTGTCTTTTTATTCCACTGCGACCTACACCATTCTTCCAAGGGGCATTAAAACCGTCTTGTTAAGCTACTGCAACCTCCACATCTCTTCCAAGGGGCATAAAAATCGTCTTGTTAAGCTACTGCAACCTCCATGTCTCTTCCAAGGGGCATTAAAACCATCTTGATAAACTACTGCAACCTCCACGTCTCTTCCAAGGGGCATTAAAACCGTATTCTTAAGCTACTGCAACCTCCACGTCTCTTCCAAGGGGCATTAAAACCATCTTGTTAAGCTACTGCGACCTCGATGTCTCTTCCAGGGGGCATTAAATCCGTCTTGTTAAGCTTCTGAGACCTCCACCACTCTTCCCAGGGTCATTGATATTGTCTTTTTATTCCACTGCGACCTCGACAACTCTTCCACTGGGCATTAAAACTGTCTTGTTAAGCTACTGCGACCTCCACCACTTTTCCCAGGGGCATTGATATGGTATTTTTATTCCACTGCGACATCCACCATTCTTCCAAGGGGCATTAAAATCGTCTTGTTAAGCTACTTCGACCTCCACCACTTTTCCCAGGGGCATTGATATTGTCTTTCTATTCCACTGCGACCTCCACTTCTCTTCCAAGGGGCATTAAAACCGTCTTTTTAAGCTACTGCAAACTCCACGTCTCTTCCCAGGGGCATTAAAACTGTCTTGTTAAGCTACTGCAACCTCCACGTCTCTTGCAAGGGGCATTAAAACTGTCTTGTTAAGCTACTGCAACCTCCACGTCTCTTCCAAGCGGCATTAAAACCGTCTTGTTGAGCTACTACAACCTCCACGTCTCTTCCAAGGGGCATTAAAACAGTCCTGTTAAGCTACTGCAACCTCCACTACTTTTCCCAAGGGAATTGATATTGTCTTTTTATTCCACTGCGACCTCCACGTCTCTTCCAAGGGGCATTAAAAACGTCTTGTTAAGCAACTGCAACCTCCACGTCTCTTCCAAAGGGCATTAAAACCATCTTTGTACGCTACTGCAACATCAACGTGTCTTCCAAGGGGCATTAAAACCGTCTTGTTAAGCTTCTGCAACCTCCACGTCTCTTCCAAGGGGCATTAAAACTGTCTTCTTAAGCTACTGCAACCTCCACGTCTCTTCCAATGGGCATTAAAACCGTCTTGTTAAGCTACTGTGACCTCCATCACTTTCCCCAGGGGCATTAAAATCATCTTGTTAAGCTACTGCGATCTCTACCATTTTTCCAAGGGGCATTAAAACCATCTTGTTAAGCTACTGCAACCTCCACGTCTCTTCCAAGGAGCATTAAAACCGTCTTGTTAAGCTACTGCGACCTCCACCACTTTTCCCAGGGGCATTGATATTATCTTTTTATTCCACTGCGACCTCCACCATTCTTCCAAGGGGCATTAGTACCGTCTTGTTAAGCTACTGCGACCTCCACCACTTTTCCCAGGGGCATTGATATTTTCTTTTTATTCCACTGCGACCTCCACCATTCTTCCAAGGGGCAATAAAACTGCCTTGTTAAGCTACTGCGACCTCCACCACTTTTCCCAGGGGCATTAATATTGTCTTTTTATTCCACTGCGACCTCCACGTCTCTTCCAAGGGGCTTTAAAACAGTCTTGTTAAACTACTGCAACCTCCACGTCTCTTCCAAGGGGCATTAAAACTGTCTTGTTAAGCTACTGCGACCTCGATGTCTCTTCCAGGGGGCATTAAAACCGTCTTGTTAAGTTTCTGAGACCTCCACCACTTTTCCCAGGGTCATTGATATTGCCTTTTTATTCCACTGCGACCTCGACAACTCTTCCACTGGGCATTAAAACCGTCTTGTTAAGCTACTGCGACCTTCACCACTTTTCCCAGGGGCATTGATATGGTATTTTTATTCCACTGCGACATCCACCATTCTTCCAAGGGGCATTAAAATCATCTTGTTAAGCTACTGTGACCTCCACCACTTTTCCCAGGGGCATTGATATTGTCTTTCTATTCCACTGCGACCTCCATGTCTCTTCCAAGGGGCATTAAAACCGTCTTCTTAAGCTACTGCAAACTCCACGTCTCTTCCCAGGGGCATTAAAACTGTCTTGTTAAGCTACTGCAACCTTCACGTCTCTTGCAAGGGGCATTAAAACTGTCTTGTTAAGCTACTGCAACCTCCACGTCTCTTCCAAGGAGCATTAAAACCGTCTTGTTGAGCTACTGCAACCTCCACGTCTCTTCCAAGGGGCATTAAAACAGTCCTGTTAAGCTACTGCAACCTCCACTACTTTTCCCAAGGGAATTGATATTGTCTTTTTATTCCACTGTGACCTCCACGTCTCTTCCAAGGGGCATTAAAACCGTCTTGTTAAGCTACTGCAACCTCCACGTCTCTTCCAAGAGGCATTAAAACCATCTTGTTAAGCTACTGCAACATCCACGTCTCATCCAAGGGGCATTAAAACCGTCTTGTTAAGCTAATGCAACCTCCACGTCTCTTCCAAGGGGCATTAAAACCGTCTTCTTAAGCTACTGTGACCTCCATCACTTTCCCCAGGGGCATTAAAATCATCTTGTTAAGCTACTGCGATCTCTACCATTCTTCCAAGGGGCATGAAAACCATCTTGTTAAGCTACTGCAACCTCCACGTCTCTTCCAAGGAGCATTAAAACCGTCTTGTTAAGCTACTGCGACCTCCACCACTTTTCCCAGGGGCATTGATATTATCTTTTTATTCCACTGCGACCTCCACCATTCCTCCAAGGGGCATTAGTACCGTCTTGTTAAGCTACTGCGACCTCCACCACTTTTCCCAGGGGCATTGATATTTTCTTTTTATTCCACTGCGACCTCCACCATTCTTCCAAGGGGCAATAAAACTGCCTTGTTAAGCTACTGCGACCTCCACCACTTTTCTCAGGGGCATTGATATTGTCTTTTTATTCCACTGCGACCTCCACGTCTCTTCCAAGGGGCTTTAAAACAGTCTTGTTAAACTACTGCAACCTCCACGTCTCTTCCAAGGGGCATTAAAACTGTCTTGTTAAGCTACTGCGACCTCGATGTCTCTTCCAGGGGGCATTAAAACTGTCTTGTTAAGCTTCTGAGACCTCCACCACTTTTCCCAGGGTCATTGATATTGCCTTTTTATTCCACTGCGACCTCGACAACTCTCCTACTGGGCATTAAAACCGTCTTGTTAAGCTACTGCGACCTCCACCACTTTTCCCAGGGGCATTGATATGGTATTTTTATTCCACAGCGACATCCACCATTCTTCCAAGGGGCATTAAAATCATCTTGTTAAGCTACTGTGACCTCCACCACTTTTCCCAGGGGCATTGATATTGTCTTTCTATTCCACTGCGACCTCCATGTCTCTTCCAAGGGGTATTAAAACCGTCTTCTTAAGCTACTGCAAACTCCACGTCTCTTCCCAGGGGCATTAAAACTGTCTTGTTAAGCTACTGCAACCTTCACGTCTCTTGCAAGGGGCATTAAAACTGTCTTGTTAAGCTACTGCAACCTCCACGTCTCTTCCAAGGAGCATTAAAACCGTCTTGTTGAGCTACTGCAACCTCCACGTCTCTTCCAAGGGGCATTAAAACAGTCCTGTTAAGCTACTGCAACCTCCACTACTTTTCCCAAGGGAATTGATATTGTCTATTTATTCCACTGTGACCTCCACGTCTCTTCCAAGGGGCATTAAAACCGTCTTGTTAAGCTACTGCAACCTCCACGTCTCTTCCAAGGGGCATTAAAACCATCTTGTTAAGCTACTGCAACATCCACGTCTCTTCCAAGGGGCATTAAAACCGTCTTGTTAAGCTACTGCAACCTCCACGTCTCTTCCAAGGGGCATTAAAACCGTCTTGTTAAGCTACTGTGACCTCCATCACTTTCCACAGGGGCATTAAAATCATCTTGTTAAGCTACTGCGATCTTTACCATTCTTCCAAGGGGCATTAAAACCATCTTGTTAAGCTACTGCAACCTCCACGTCTCTTCCAAGGGACATTAAAACCGTCTTGTTAAGCTACTGCGACCTCCACCACTTTTCCCAGGGGCATTGATATTATCTTTTTATTCCACTGCGACCTCCACCATTCTTCCAAGGGGCATTAGTACCGTCTTGTTAAGCTACTGCGACCTCCACCACTTTTCCCAGGGGCATTGATATTTTCTTTTTATTCCACTGCGACCTCCACCATTCTTCCAAGGGGCAATAAAGCTGTCTTGTTAAGCTACTGTGACCTCCACCACTTTTCCCAGGGGCATTGATATTGTCTTTTTATTCCACTGCGACCTCGACGTCTCTTCCAAGGGGCATTAAAGCAGTCTTGTTAAGCTACTGCAACCTCCACGTCTCTTCCAAGGGGCATTAAAACCGTCTTTTTAAGCCACTGCGACTTCCACCATTCTTCCAAATGGCATTAAAACTAGTGTTAAGCCACCGCCGTAGTGTTCGAGTTTGGTTCGGTTCATCGTACACCCGTATTTTTGCCAAACTGTTCGTCGAACTGTTCGTCGAACACCTTCGAACACCGTTAAAACCAATGGCAGGCAAACAAAAACACATAGAAACACATAGAAAACACATAGAAAATACTTCAAAGGTGTCCAAAAGCTGACAAACTGCTAAGAAGACACAACTAACACATGGAAAAGTGACAAGTACATTTAGTCATGCGAAAAGAAAAGAGGTGGAGGAGTAAAAGGAGGGGGAGACACAGATATAGGCATGTCATGCCCTTCTAAAACCAAAGAAGTGCGAAGCCGACACGGCCAGTCCTTTCCAGCTCGTGCGACCTCTGTGTCGTCGGGTTTGTGCCAGAGCCGCGGTGGACCCTGACGGCCAGCCCCCCTCTCCCAATACTGGTGCCTGTCCGCTGGTGGGTCGAGCGAGCCCCCCTGCGGTGGAGGCAGGTCTAATCTTTTTAATTTAAATTGTCTCTCTAATTTGAATGAGTACACTTTAAATCCTTTTACAAGGATCTATTGGAGGGCAATTCTCATGCCAGCAGCCGCGGTAATTCCAGCTCCAGTAGCGTCCACTAAAGCTGCGGCAGTTAAAAAGCTTTTATAAGGATCGAGCTTGGCGGTCCACCGCATGGCGTCCTACCACCAGTCCCAGCCCCAGCCCCTGTGCCTTGGGATGCCTCCCCGATGCTCTTCACTGAGTGTCCTGGGGGCCCAAACCATTTCCTTTGAAAAAATTAAGTGTCCAAACTACAGGTGGTGTAGCTTGCTTAACAGCTGGGAAAATCCGCTGACTAGCAGACACTGCTACTAGGCACAAAGTATTTCCTGGGCTAGATGCAGTTAAAAATTTGTAATTAGATACTCTCGATGGATGCTGAGAAAGCATTCCATAGACTCTCCTGGCACGCCATATATTATTCTCTTAAAAAGCTTGGGGTAGGGGTCTAGGGGACCCTTTTATAGGCAAAATCACGGCCCTGTATCGCAATACGTCACCTAGGCTGAAGATAAATGGAACATTTTCATCACCTTTCAAAATCACCAATTCGCCATAACCCCAATATTAGGTGGATTGAGGTGGGAGGCACCGAGTACAAGTGCTCTGCATTTGCTGATGATGTCCTAGTATATATCACTCAATCACATATATCCATCCCTGCTGTTATGGCTGAAATAGATCACTTTGTTACATGGTCAAATTTTAAAATCAATGCAGTGAAGTCTGAGGCCCTCAATGTCTCCCTCCCTAAATCCATACAGGATTCCATCCAGTCCAAATTTCCCTTTGCCTGGCCCTCACAGGGTATCAAATACTTAGGAATTCGTATTCATAGAGACCTCTCCCGTCTATGTTATCTTAATTTTGGGCCCTTTATTGAACAATTCCATACAGACTACGGTTGGCAAGTTAGAACTGTAAGATTCACTGCATGAACCACTGGTGTTTTGTGGAAAAGCACATGTACACTGTGCTCCAAATTATTGTACAAAAAGTGTTTAGGAGTGATAAGGTAAGAATTTTTTTGTTTTTCAGTTAAATTCATTGATGGTGATGTGTGTCAGGGCTCTTTATATCACTGTAAGCAATTGCAGACACCTGTGCTAATTAGTTTGGCAGGTGTGTCCAATGAAAGGCAAGACTACTTAAGAAGGCTGTCCCACATTATTGAGCAGCCTACATTTTCTGCCAAAATGGGAAAGAAAAAAGATGAGTCGGCTGTTGAGAAGCAACAAATTGTGGAGTGTTTAGGTCAAGGCATGACTACAATCATCATTGCCAAGACACTTCATCCTGATCATCGCACCATCAAGAAGTATGTAGCTGATTCACAGTACACACGTGTGCGTGCTGATAAGGGAAAATTGAGGACTCTTTCCTACAGGCAATTACGTCAGGCTAAAAGAGCAGCGGCAAAAAAGCCTTGTCATAGCAGCAGACAAGTTTTTGAAGCTGCTGGTGCCTCCAACGTCCCCCGAACAACAAGATGCAGGGTCCTTCAGAGGGTTGCAGCTGTGCATAAGCCATCCTGTCGACCTCCTCTATCCACTGTACACAAGCAGAAACGGCTCCAGTGGGCCAAACAATACATGAAGACTGACTTCAAAACTGTTTTGCTCACCGATGAGTGCCGTGCAACGCTCGATGGTCCAGATGGATGGAGTGGAGGATGGCTGGTTGATGGACACCCCATGCAAACACGGCTACGGCATCAACAAGGAGGAGGAGGAGTAATGTTTTGGGCTGGAATCATGGGGAGAGAAATTGTCGGCCCCTTGAGGATCCCTGAAGGGGTAAAGATGAACTCCATAATGTATGTGGAGTTTCTCAAACAGCACTTCCTGCCATGGTTCAAGAAGAAGAACCGTGTATTCCACAGCAAGATAATTTTCATGCATGATAATGCACCGTCTCATGCTGCACATAACACATCTGCATTTCTGGCTGATATGGGCATAAAAGGGGACAAACTTATGGTGTGACCCCCATGCTCCCCTGACCTCAACCCCATTGAGAACCTCTGGAGCATCATCAAAAGAAGTGTCTATGATGGCGGGAGGCAGTTCACATCTAAGCAACAGCTCTGGGAGGGTATTCTGTCCTCATGCAAAACAATTGAAGAAGAAACCATCCAAAACCTGACAAATTCAATGGACGAGAGAGTTCAGAAGCTCCTTTCGAACAAGGGGTCCTATGTGCAAATGTAACATCACCTAGAATAAAGTTTTGAGTTGAAAACTGTTTGATTTCAGTTTCTAATAACCTGCTAGCGCTTATAATTTCGAAAATGACCATTTTTTGGTTCTTTATTAAAATGAAAAGGTTGATTGAAGAGTGTGGGTGATCTAAGAGTGTGGCAACCCAGCATCTAGGAGCCCCAAAATTATTTTCCGGGCTAGATGCAGCTAAAAATTGTTATTAATTTGAAAGCTGGTGGAGCTTAGTATAGATGGCCTAATAGAATCAGTACTGCACACTGCTACAAGGCCCAAATTATTTTCCAGCCAAGATAGAGATAAACATGATTAGTAATTTGAAAGCTTAAAACGGTTGGTGAGGTGATTTTAACAAATCATCAATCTTTTACTCTCCCCAGGATGACACAGGGGTAGAAAAGTCCTTTCGGATCCATGATTTGTTCATCTTTATGAACGTGAGTCTGTCTACATTATCAGTGGAGAGCCGCGTGTGCTTATCTGTCAGCACACCACCAGCAGCACTGAACACACGTTCAGACAGAACGCTGGCTGCGGGCATGACAAGATCTCCAAGGCGTAAGTGGTGAGCTCCGGCCATTAATCCAGATTGGAAGCCCAAAAAGAGCAAGGGTCCAGTGACACAGTCATGGCTTCAATGTTTACTTGGAGATACTCCTGTACCATCGTCTCTAGGCGTTGACTATGTTTCAGACTTCTTGTCTCCTGTGGCCTTGCAAAGGATGGGCTAAAAAGTGGTGAAATGATTCTGCAAAATTGATGTTACCAGCAGATGCTGTGTTTCTTTTACGTTTTGAGTGCTGAACACTCGACGGTCCCACAGTTGGCAAGTTGGAACTGTGAGATTCACTATGTGCACCACTGGTGTTTGGTGGAAAAGCACATGTAAGATTCTGCAACAGTCTCTGCTGATACTGCTGCATGCGTGCATCCCTTTCTATGGCAGGAATAATTTCTGCAAATTTACTTTTGTACCGGGGATCTAACAGTGTGGCAACCCAGTAGTCAGGATTATTTCTAATTCTCACAATTCGAGGGTCATGTTGCAGGTAGTGCAGCAAGAAGGCACTCATGTGTGTTGCGCATCCAGGAGCACCAAGTCCCTGTTGTGTTGGTGGCGAGGTAACAATCATGCTTCCTTCCTCTGCCCTCTCCCTGCATCCTCGCACAACAGAAATGTGATCAAGGTCTCCCTCATCTGATGAGTCTTCCATCAGTACGTCCTCCACTTCTTCCTGGGCTCCTGCACCTTCCTCACTAGTTTGGCTGCTACCATGCACCCTGGTAAAACCATCTCCCCCACCCTCACATGCCTGCCACCTTGGTGCTGCCGACCGTCTGGACCTTTCAGATGTTAGCCCTTCCGCATACAGCTCCTCCTCCTCTACTTCCTCCACCTCCTCTTGTGCCACCACCTGACTCCGAATTCTGTTTAACATGTGCTCCAGCATGTAAATCACCGGAATAGTCATGCTGATAATGGCATCGTCAGCACTAAACATCTTCGTCGCCATTTCAAAACTGTGCAGAAGGGTGCATAGGTCCCTGATCTGAGACCACTCCTCCAGCTTGATTTGCCCAACCTCTGGATCTCGTTGGTCCAGGCTATACGTCAGAACATATTGCACCATGGCTTGTCGGTGCTGCCACAGTCGCTGCAACAGGTGCAGAGTTGAATTCCTCCGGGTAGGCACTTCGCATTTTAGCCGGTGAAGTCGAAGGCCCAACGACTTCTGTAGAGATGTAAGTCGCTGATCTGCGGGATGCGAACGGCGGAAGTGAGCACACAGCAACCGTGCCCTCTGCAGAAGCCCATCTAGTCTGGGATAGTGAGTTAAAAATTGCTGGACAACCAGGTTCAACACGTGAGCCATACAAGGCACATGTGTGACATTGCCCCGGCGAAGAGCCACACCCAGGTTTGCAGCATTGTCGCACACGGCCTTCCCTGGTTTCAGGTCGAGTGGAGACAACCATTCATGAAACTGGTTCTCCAGAGCTGACCACAACTCCTCAGCTGTGTGACTCACATTTCCCAGACATTTCAAAGTAAAAACCACCTGATGACGTTGAGCCCTGCTGTCAGCATAGTAAGGAGGTGTGCAGGATCCCTTCTGCGCAGTTAGAAAGCTTGTGGCATGACCAGACAGGCTTTGGGTGCAGGTGGAGGACCGAGAGAAGAGTGAGTGGTGGTGGTGGGAGAAGAAGAGTGGTGGGAAGAAGAGTGGTGGTGGTGGGAGACTCACTACTGAGAGGAACAGAAGCAGCTATCTGCAGACCGGACATAACCGCAAGAGAAGTATGCTGCCTCCCAGGGGCGAAGATCAAGGATGTTACCGATAGGATACTGAAGCTCATCAGTTCCAAGGATGTCCACCCATTTCTTCTGATACATGTTGGCACCAATGACACGGCAAAGAAGGACCTACCGACAATCTGCAAGGACTTTGAAGCATTGGGGAAGAAAGTAAAAGAACTGGATGCGCAGGTAGTTTTTTCTTCTATCCTTCCAGTAGACGTGCATGGCGTCAGGAGATGGAACAGGATCCTTGATGTGAACAACTGGCTGAGACGATGGTGCAGACAACAAGGATTTGGATTCCTGGACCACGGTGTGAATTACCTCTATGACGGACTCTTTGCCAGAGATGTACTACACCTCAACAAACCCGGGAAACACACATTCACCAGGAGACTCGCAACACTCATCAGGAGGGCGTTAAACTAGAAGAAGAGGGGATGGGAAGAAAAACGCCGGACACGAACATGCAACCAGAGAACATACTAATGAAAGATATGAAGTGCGACAAAGAAGGTCCAAGACAAGATGCTTGGAAGGGAGGTAAGAAAATTTCTAATACAATCCACAGGGAGAAGATTGGAACAAAACAAAATCGTGTAAACTGCGTGCTAGCAAATGCCAGGAGCCTGACAAACAAGATGGATGAACAGGAAGCAGAAATATCTACAGGTAACTATGACATAGTGGGAATAACCGAGACATGGTTAGATGAAAGCTATGACTGGGCAGTTAACTTACAGGGTTACAGTCTGTTTAGAATGGATCGAAGAAGTCGGAAAGGGGGTGGAGTCTGTCTATATGTAAAGACGTGTCTAAAGCCTACAATACGGGAGGATGTATGGGAGGGAAATGAGGAGGTCGAGTCCTTATGGGTGGAGATACATGGGGCAAAAAACAATAACAAAATTATCATAGGAGTCTGTTATAAACCACCAAATATAGCAGAAGCCACGGAAAGTCTATTAATGAGACAAATAGACGAAGTAGCAAAAAATAACGAGGCGATTATTATGGGGGACTTCAACTACCCCGATATAGACTGGGAAACCGAAAGCTGTAGATCTCAGAAAGGAAACAGGTTTCTGTCAATTATCAAAGACAATTATTTGTCACAACTTGTGCAGGAACCAACTAGAGGGACGGCCCTTTTAGACTTAATATTAACTAACAGGCCAGACAGAATAACTGAGGTGCAGGTCGGGGGGCACCTGGGAAATAGTGACCACAACATTATACAATTCCACATGTGCTTCAGTAGGGTGCCCAGCAAGGGAGTCACAAAAACACTGAACTTCAGGAGGGCAAAGTTTGATCAGCTAAGAGATGCCCTTCACCTTATAGACTGGGATAGTATCTTCAGTAATAGGAACACGGATAGAAAATGGGAAATTTTCAAAACAGTCCTACATAGTCATTGTAGAAGGTACATACCTTATGGGAATAAAAGGGCGAGGAATAGGAGGAAGCCAATGTGGCTAAATAAGGAAGTCAAGAGGGCAATGAAAAACAAAAAAAGGGCTTTCGGTAAACTTAAACAAGAAGGCAGCGAGGAAGCGCTAATATCTTATAGGGAAAAAAACAAAATCTGTAAGAAACAAATAAGAATAGCAAAAGAGGAGACAGAGAGACTAATTGCCAAGGAAAGTAAAATGAATCCCAAACTGTTCTTTAACTATATAAACAGTAAAAGGATGAAAACTGATGGCGTTGGCCCATTGAAAAATAACCTGGGTAAAATCATAGAGGGCGATGAGGGTAAAGCAAACCTACTCAATAGCTTCTTCTCCACTGTTTTCACAAAAGAAAACAATTTATCGGAGGAAATGCAGAGTGATAAAGTAAACCCCCCGCTAAATATCACCCACCTAACCCAGGAGGAAGTTCAGAAACGCCTAAATAATATCAAAATAGACAAGTCACCAGGCCCAGATGACATACACCCCCGGGTACTAAAAGAATTAAGTAATGTGATAGACAGGCCACTGTATCTTATATTCAAGCACTCTTTATGGACAGGGACTGTCCCACTAGACTGGCGCCAAGCAAATGTGGTACCAATATTCAAAAAGGGGTCTAAAAGTGACCCTGGGAACTATAGACCAGTAAGCTTAACGTCTGTTGTGGGTAAATTGTTTGAAGGATTTCTTAGAGATGCTATTGTAGAATATCTTAATGATAATAACTGTCTAACTCAATATCAACATGGATTCATGAGGGATCGCTCCTGCCAAACAAACCTGATCGCCTTCTACGAGGAGGTGAGCTCACAGCTGGACAGGGGAGAGTCAGTGGATGTTGTATACCTTGACTTCTCCAAAGCGTTTGATACTGTGCCACACAAAAGGTTGGTATATAAAATGAGAATGCTTGGTCTGGGGGATAATGTGTGCAAGTGGGTAAATAGCTGGCTGAGTGATAGAAAGCAGAGAGTGGTTATCAATGGAGTAAGTTCAGGGTGTGTCAGGTTAACTAGCGTGGTGCCTCAAGGGTCTGTCTTGGGCCCTATATTATTTAATATATTTATTAATGATCTAGTGGAAGGGTTGCATAGTAAAATAGCAATATTTGCAGATGATACTAAACTTTGTAAAGTAGTTAATACAGATGAGGATAGGGCACAGCTACAGGAGGATTTAGATAAATTGGGGAGTTGGGCCAAAAAATGGCAAATGGGGTTCAATGCCGATAAATGTAAGGTCATGCACATGGGAAAGAAAAACAGCAGTCACCCATACATATTAAATGGGAAACCATTGGGGAAATCTGACATGGAGAAGGACCTGGGCGTCTTGGTTAATAGCAAATTAATTTGGAGTGCCCAGTGTCAGGCAGCAGCTGCGAAGGCAAATAGAGTCATGGCATGCATCAGAAGAGGAATAGGGGCATATGATGAGAACATTGTTCTTCCTCTGTATAAAGCGCTGGTAAGGCCGCACTTAGAATATTGTGCACAGTTCTGGGCTCCGGTGCTCAGGAAAGACATATTGGAGCTAGAGAGGGTACAAAGGAGGGCGACTAAGGTAATAAAGGGAATGGAGGGACTAGAAAACCCAGAGAGGTTGTCAAAATTAGGCCTATTTACATTGGAAAAGAGAAGGCTTAGGGGAGACCTCATAAACATGTATAAATACATCAGGGGGCAGTACAGAGATCTCTCCCATGACCTGTTTATACCAAGGATGGTGACAAAGACGAGGGGGCACACTATGCGTCTGGAGGAAAGGAGGTTCCTGCACCAGCATAGAAGGGGATTCTTTACGGTCAGAGCCGTGAGACTCTGGAACTCTCTGGGAGAGGAAGTGGTGATGTCCAACTCACTTAATGAGTTCAAGAGAGGCCTGGATGCCTTTCTTGAGCACAATAAAATTACATCTTATGCTTAGTTAATTAATCCAGGTATTTAATCTGACTGCCATATTGGTGTCGGGAAGAGAATTTTTCCTCAATGATGTAAATTGGCCTATACCGCATGGTATAGGAATAGCGGAATAGCTGCAGTGCACAAGAAATAGGCTGAACTGGATGGACGCTTGTCTTTTTTCAGCCTTATAAACTATGTAACTATGTACTATGTAACTATGAGAGGAGGTTGAGGAGGCAGAAGCAGTGGAGGAACTTCGAGACAAAGAGGATTGACACACAACTCGTGGGGACGGCAAGACTTGGACAGCAGCCCCTTTTCCTGCTGTCACCATAGTTACCCAGTGCCCAGTCAGCGACATGTAACGCCCCTGTCCATGCCTACTCGTCCAAGTGTCTGTGGTGAAATGCACCCTGTCACACACAGAGTTTCTCAAAGAAGCGGTGATGTTGTGTGCGACATGCTGGTGGAGCGCAGGCACACCTTTCTTTGAGAAGTAGTGCCGACTGGGCATCTGGTACTGGGGCACTGCGATGGACATAAGGTCTCGAAAATCCTCTGTGTCCACCAGGCAGAAAGGCAGCATTTCTGTAGCCAAGAGCTTGCAGATGGTGAAATTCAACCTCTTAGTTTTCTCATGGCTAGGAGGAAATGGTCTTTTACTTGTCCACATCTGAGGGACCGAGGGCTGGCTGTTGTGCTTAGACGGGGTTGAGAAGGGTGTCCCCGGCAAACTGCCGGTCTGTGAGGAAGATGCAGGCGGACATGTTAGGTTGCCTTGATCCAAAGGTGGTGCTATCGATGTCGGACAGCACTGAACACCAGCTGGTGTTTCCACCTCCAAAGAAAATGATGACCTGCCAATCACGCTGGCTGTTGCGGGTAAAGAGGTGGCAGGTCTGCGACCCAAAACAGGTGTGACTGCTGTCCCCCCAGTCACAGAGGATGAAGAGGCCGCGGATGCACAAGATGTGGCAGACGGTGGTTGGCCCGGTGTTATGCCAAGTTTTTAGCAATAAGGTTCAGATACGGCTTTAAAGAAGGCAACCCTTTGCGATATAGCACAATTTTATTTATAATAGTTGATTTAAAAGGTAAAATACATAATTAAAGGAATAGTATGATATGATGATGTTGCATACACTTTTGTATATGTTATAATACAAAGGTTAAGTACATATATATATATATATATATATATATACTCACTTCGTCACCAAGGAGCTTTTAAACATCATCCGTCTGGAATATCAGAGAAGCAATTCTTATAATGGTAAGTGTACACACATTATTTGAATCAGTATTTTGGTTACAATAACACTATTTGTAAAAAGCAAATATAACACTGGTCACTTGTGTACAAATCAGGATAAAGAATCTTTGAAACACACAACTTCATAGACCATAGAACAATTAACATTGACACCTAGCAAACACTTTGTGGATAGCATGCATCAAGGACAGTTCATGTAAAAGAACTACTTTATCAGTATCAGAGTATATCAATGATATTACACTGCAGTATATTGCAATATATTCCACACTTGGTCTAATGACCACACTTTATCCAAGCATATAAACAATATGTTGCAATATGTAGGCTATAAGATATCCATATTTTTATTAGCACTACAATCCACACTTGGATATCTTATAGCCACACATTATTTATACAAAGCACCCCATCCAAAGTGGATGGTTTTAGCGGATGATTGACATAAAAATAATAATGGAATTGTACACTGTGTACAACAACACAAAGCAATGCTTGAACAAATTATAGCAAAAAATAAATCAGCTGGCCTAATACTCAAAGTCTTCATGGTAATCATCTCTTCTGCCAAAAAGCTTTCCCCAATGCAGTTCACACAGGCACAACATGGATTGCACGTGAAGTTCTGGGTCACAACTTCTCCTTCTGTATCGTCATCTTGAGTAGCTACCCCTATAAGCTTTGTCCATAACTGTAAAGGGGGTCGGTACTGCCACCAAGTCTCAAATATATTGATAGCAGTGGTAACCTTGGTCACGCAAAAATGGCTAGTGTTCATCATTTGAGCTAAGTAAATCCATAGATTCTGTTTGGATTTCCATGACGCCACATTTTCCATGGTTGGCCTCTCGATTTTCAGTCTGAAGATCGCTTGGGTCATCATTTCCAGATTTTAATCCAAAGGGAAAACACATATTATTCTCTGTACAAAATCCCGGTCAGTTGGGACGTGTTTCCCTTTCTTTTGCCCGGGATTCATAACTATCAACACATTGTCTGCTCCTTGAACAATTACCTCAGCAGGTTCTGGAGGACCTTTGTCACCCAGTTGTTTCACCCAGATTTTTGCACCATCATTGATAGGAAGTGAGGATCCAAATCCTTCACCTCCTCTGACCTTCACAACTGCAGGGGTCCTTACTCTGACCACCTTCGTTTTAGAAATAGACAGTACCAGTAACTGAGTTATCTTATCTCTCTTCTGTATTATCATGACCTTTTCTTCATAATTCATTAAAAGTACCTTAATTTCTTCCTGATAATCCTGGTCTATCACTCCTCCCAATACCTGAATACCCTTTAAGGCCAAGCCTGACCTTGAGGTTATAAGACTAAGACCAAAACGCTCAGGTTGCATTTACAAGCCTATAGCAGTCCTGATTTTCTTTACAGCTTCTTTGAAGCGACTTTCATTGTCACTTTGAATCTGTATTGGGATACAGTACAATACCATTGTTTCCAAAGTCTTAATAGTATTGTTAGCATTGGCCATTTTACAGGTACAAATCAACGTAAACCCAGAATGTGCATCCACAGCCATGCATACGCATCCTCCATCATGTAGAGGAGGGCCAATGTAGTCCATTTGCCAAATTTGCCCAGAAAGTTCTCCTCCAGCTTTCTGGCCTCTCACCACATGAGGGATTGGTCTCTGTTTTGAATGTTGACACTTCATGACAGTTTCCTTTATCAAATCTAACCTGATGGGCACCCCTCTGGTCTGTGCCCATTGAGTCAGTCCAAGCAGCTCCTCAGTGGTGTCAGTCTTTTTATTGGATTCAGTGACTGACATTTTGGACTGTTCGCCTTCTACTGAGTTGAAGAGTCTTTCCAAGGTATCTGAAGTACAAATAGCATCAACATGAAACACAATCACTTTAATCATTTGCACAATTGCCCAGATATCTTGCCACAATTCTTTTCCCCATACTTTTTTGCTATGTATACTTGTAGTCTGATAGCCCACTGCATTCCACACATGGTTGTTGCCTTGGTAACTAGCTGACCCTTCTGTAAATCACACTTGTTTCCTCGGCTCAGGAATCAATTGTTCAAAGGGTATCTCCTGCTCCTGAAGTCCCACAGAGACTTTGCTTAACTTCTCATGCAATGTGGAGATTCCACTAACTCCTGGTTTTGCTCTGTCCTGAATTACCTCAATTTGCTTTCCTCCTAATTCTGTAGTTATAACCTTGCATTCACTGAATTGTTTTGGAGTTCCCTTAATCAAACTGGCCTCCGCCCCTGTATCTACCAACATATGTGGGGCGTGGCCAACATGTCAGTCACTTTTATCTGTCTCCCTCCATCGATCCTCCATTTCAGATGAAGACATCTTATTAGGAGAAAACGATGCCCCCTTCTGTTGGGCTTTGAATTCCTGTATCAAGGATTTAACTTCATCATAAAGATCCTCAAACCCCGTTGCTATGGGCTTTGCTGGCGACGAGGAGGGAGTGGGCCTTCTCTCTCCCCATGTCCTGCCCGGCCCCTGCTGTGGGGATTCAGAATCTTTTACTGTAACCTTTCTATTATGTGAAACCCCTGACTTTTTATTATGTCCTCTCTTTAGATACAATTTCCACATCTCGTCAGTACCAATCCCATCTATTTTATCCCTGTGGACACCATCCTTTATCAGGGCCATAAACATATCTTTCTGGGTAATGCGGGATCTAGGATTGTAGTTACTTTTGACATTGTCACGCTGCTCTTTAGAGGGAAAATTACCCTTTTGTTTGGGACCCCAATCTTCCAGATCCCCTAACTGTCTAATTGCCTCCAATGTATTGGCGATAGTTTTCCCAGTCTGATTTATCATTAGTGTCATCATGATATGCTTATAGGCTGGAGGGGCATTTCTAATGATACGATTTCTAATAGATACACTTACAATAACTTGCATGTAATCGTCATACGTATTTGATGAAATAGCATTTTTCATGACCTCCTCCTTCAATCTCTGAGCACAATCTTTCAATGTAAACCATGGTTTTTCATTTGGTCGCCAATCTGCCTCTGATGGGTATTTATGCTGCAATGCCATGGCCACAACATCAAGCATACTACACACTACATGTGGCTGCTGAATTGTCAAGGTACGGAAGGCCTCCTTCACTACAGGTTCATGACTGAGCTGGACAAATTTTGAGCCATCCACTGCATCCACCTGCACTCCATGAGCCCCCATCTCCCATAATCTGACAGCCCAAGCTACCAAAGATTCATTTGGCTTTTGAGAAAAACGATCATGAAGGTCATTAAGCTCCTGCTGACTGTAATCCTCTACTGCATTCTTATTCTGTTTACCTGCAGCAGTCTCTACCATCCGTCTCCGATATATAGGATGAACTTTCACTGGGTTAAGAGGAGGATCAATTTCTCTCTTTCCATTGAAATATTCATCCTCAGTCTCTGGATCGGGGATGTTTTCGGAGTCAGTTGAATCCCATACATCCCCATCCCACTGATCAGGGCTCCACTCTATCCCTGCTTTGGCTATGGCCAAAGCTACTTTCTTTTTATTAACCTTCCCTCGCCTCCTTTTGTATTTATACTGCCCTACACATACAGCAGCCTTTTCAACAACATGCTGATATCCATCACATCTGTCCATTAATAACTTATTCTGACACTGTACTATAACCAATGCATTCTGGGCCTCACACAACTGTCTTTCCAATTCCTGAATTTTTGTTAATATACGTATTCTTTCCTCATGCTGTTTTCTATATGCATACAGCAGGATCCATCCACGCCTGCCAACAGCGCCCAACTCTTTACCTTTTTCTACTTTCACTTTCTGCAAGCATGAAACGACATCATCAGGTTCAGCATCATTCAAACATTTGTCCCACGCTTCACTCAAACCAGCACTGTGGGACCATTTGGTTGCCAAAATATAATAGGGAGTCTGTTCCCAACCTGGAATCTCAACGGACTCACTTACACCTACCTTTCTCTTAAAGAAAGGCATGTTTTTACGCAATATAACAATATCACTCTATCACACCTTATGACACAGAGTCCTTATCAATTCAAGATGATTGTAATTTTTTTTTAAAAAAGAACTTCTGAGCCTTCTGCGTATCCTGCCGACTATGCCAAATGTTATGCCAAGTTTTTAGCAATAAGGTTCGGATACGGCTTTAAAGAAGGCAACCCTTTGCGATATAATGCAATTTTATTTATAATAGTTGATTTAAAAGGTAAAATATATAATTAAAGGAATAGTATGATATGATGATATTGCATACACTGTTGTATATGTTATAATACAAAGGTTAAGTACATATATATATATGCTCACTTCGTCACCAAGGAGCTTTTAAACATCATCTGTCTGGAACATCAGAGAAGCAATTTCACCAAGACAGAGAGACCCCTGAAAGTCTTCACAACACTGCATGGGCAGCTACATACAACACTACACATCAGTGCAGGTATAGCTTATGGCCTCTTCATCTAGGAGTTTATGACATCATCTGTCTAATTGACAGAGAACCCCTGAGAAGTCTGCACAAGAAAGCTTCTGTCTGTATCATGATTCCAGTGACTTTTATAAGGCTTAGACAATGGAAGCATAAAACTGGTTAATGTTTATAGGTATGAGTCGTCGATAACACAGAATTGGCCAGGTTCTGTAATCTCGAGAAGTTTACCTATAAACATTGTTTTAGACAATAGATCTGTGTATTTCTTATGGAACATAATGGTAAGTGTACACACATTATTTGAATCAGTATTTTGGTTACAATAACACTATTTGTCAAAGCAAATATAACACTGGTCACTTGTGTACAAATCAGGATAATGAATCTTTGAAATACACAACTTCATAGACCATAGAACAATTAACATTGTCTTACTGCATTGACACCTAGCAAACACTTTGTGGATAGCATGCATCAAGGACAGTTCATGTAAAAGAACTACTTTATCAGTATCAGAGTATATCAATGATATTACACTGCAGTATATTGCAATATATTCCACACTTGGTCTAATGACCACACTTTATCCAAGCATATAAACAATATGTTACAATATGTAGGGTATAAGATATCCATATTTTTATTAGCACTACACCCAGCCGGCTAGGCCGCATAGTAGCACAGTGAGCTTCCCACTGCAACTTATGCTTCATATCCATGTGCCGGTTCATGCATGAAGTACTCAAACTATGTATTTTTTGGCCTCTACTTAGCTTTTGTTGACAAATGTTACAGATAGCACAAGTTGAGTAATCCTTATCGATCTGAAAAAATGCCCAGGCTATGCAAGGCTTGGCACCCATGCGACCTGAAGAGCCACCACGACTTGTGGTCAGAGGCAGAGTTGTGTTTGAGGATGCAGTTGTTGACATGCTTCCAGAACTACGTCTCTGTCCAGGAAGGCGCAACCTGACTTCATCGTCACTAGCATCCTCCTCCACCTCCTCTGCTGACCTCATCGACTGGCTGACTGTGGGTTGACAGTAAGTGGGATCTCCAACCTCGTCATCATCACCCTGTGTGTTATCACACCCGTCGTCCTCAGAGCCAACCTCTTCCTGCCCTGACAAAAAACTCAAGTTGTCGCTCCAATCAGGTATTTGAGTCTCATCATCGTCTTCCTCATTGTCTCCACCAACAGGAGTTACAGTTTGGGAACGAGAGTCTACATTATGGTCAGAACCTTCTGCGTCTGGTCCTGGATCCGACTCATAAAGATTCTGGGCATCAGTGCAGATCATTTCCTCGTCTGGATTTACAGAAGCTCTGGAGCCGACCTCTGATTCCCAGGCTATAGTATGAGTAAACAGCTCTGCAGACTCAACCATCTGTTCTACCCCATACTCCGACAGCCAGCTGGAGACTTGGGAGCTGTGAGGAAGCTGGTGCGATTGGGGTGACACCTCTGAGTACTGGAGTATTTGTGATGTTGAAGTTGAGGTGGAGGAGAGCCCACTTAAAGGAGCACTTGATATCCGTTGAAGCACCTGCTGTTTTTGTGCCTCATCTGGAATCTGTAGCGATTGGCGTGGCCGTAAGAAAGGGATCTTATCACATTTTCCGCTAAAAGAAGTAGACATCTTATTTTGGCTGGAAGATGGTCTTTCTTCTGCAGATGTCACTGTTGCTTTAACACCTACCCAACGGACACAACCTTTTTTTCTCTTCCCAACACGCCTATTCCCCTTTCCACCAGCAGCAAGCCTTTTTCCACTCATTTTGGTGGTTAACTAATTGACAACTCTGGAGTTGTTTGCACAAAAAACAATGGATGGGAACCGAGAAGAGCTGAGTGGCCAAACTGTGGTATTAGCCCAAAAGTATTGGCTGGGTTAGATGCAGTAAAATGATTTTATTACATACACAGGTGGTGGAGGTTAGTATAGATGGACTAATAAAACAAGTCCCACACACTGCTACAAGCCCAAATATTTTTTCAGCGCTAGATGCAGATAAAAATTATTTTGAATTTGCAACCTGGTGGAGGTTAGTATAGATGGACTAATAAAACAAGTCACACACACTGCTACAAGCCCAAATATTTTTTCAGAGCTATATGCAGATAAAAATTATTTTGAATTTGCAACCTGGTGGAGGTTAGTATAGATGGACTAATAAAACAAGTCACACACACTGCTACAAGCCCAAATATTTTTTCAGAGCTATATGCAGATAAAAATTATTTTGAATTTGCAACCTGGTTGAGGTTAGTATAGATGGACTAATAGAACAAGTCCCACACATTGCTACAAGCCCAAATATTTTTTCAGAGCTAGATGCAAATAAAAATTATATTGAATTTGCAACCTGGTGGAGGATAGTATAGATGGACTAATAGAACAAGTCCCACACACTGCTACAAGCCCAAATATTATTTCAGAGATAGATGCAGATAAAAAGTATTTTGAATTTGCAACCTGGTGGAGGTCAGTATAGATGGACTAATAGAACAAGTCCCACACACTGCTACAAACCCAAATATTTTTTCAGAGCTAGATGCACATAAAAATGATTTTGAATTTGCAACCAGGTGGAGATTAGTATAGATGGACTAATAGAACAAGTCCCACACACTGTTACAAGCCCAAATATTTTTTCAGAGCTAGATGCAGATAAAAATTATTTTGAATTTGCAACCTGGTGGAGGTTAGTATAGATAGACTAATAGAACAAGTCCCACACACTGCTACAAGCCCAAATATTATTTCAGAGCTAGATGCAGATAAAAATTGTTTTGAATTTGCAACCTGGTGGAGGTTAGAATAGATGCACTAATAGATATGCCCAAATTACTTGGCTAGGTGCAGTAAAAAAATTAGTATTCTATACACAGGTGGTGTAGCTTGCAACACAGATAGGCTAGTCCACTGACTAACACACACTGCAAGAGGCCAAAAAGGATTTGCTTAGCTAGATTTAGCCAAATGCTGTGAAAGAAACTTGCACAGCACTGGCACAGACCAGCCTGGCAAAAAGTGATAGGAACTGATGTAACCTAGTCCTGAAAAGGACTGCAATTACAACTATTCCCTACTCCCAAGCTATCTGTAGATTTGTGCGAAATTGGCTTGAAATTAACACTCAAAGTATAGCGCACACAGCAACAGCGGTGCCGTCTAACACGCAGCTGCAGCAGTGAGAAAATGGTGGCTACGTGGAAAATGCCTGGGTCTTATAGGGCAAGGACATGTGACATACACTGCCAATGACACATACCCTTGCTTGTGTGAAAAAAAGCACTACGCTCAGTGTGTGCGCTGCTGATAGGCTGACAGATTGCACCTCCCCACTGTAAATGCGGGAAAGAGAAAAAAAAATGGAGATCTTCATTATTTATGCAGAGATCCATCCCCTGCCCCTCCCCCTGCCCCGCTGTACACTCAAACTGTGTATTAACATTAATTTTCAACATTACTGGGAAAAAATCCAGTTATGATTTTGGTGCACGAACAGTTATCGAACATAACCTCGAACAGCCGAATTTTTTTCAAATTTTTCGGGTTCGTCGAACGGCTCGAACACCGCCCACAACAGCTCGAATTTGAGATTGGCGAACAGTTCGAGTCGAACACCGCTCATCTCTAATTAAAACCATCTTGTTAAGCTACTGCAACCTCCACCACTTTTCCAAGGGGCATTGGTATTGTCTTTTTATTCCACTGCGACCTCCACCATTCTTCCAACGGGCATTGCATTTCCTCCTAATTTTAGTCAGCTTTTGCTTTTCAATGCATAGGCGAACATTAAGGGAGACCCACTCCCCAATAATGGGTATAAGGTTTTTAGTATGCTGTAATCCACATCTGTTTCAAGGGGCATTGCAGTTCCTCATAATTTTTGGAAAGCCTTCCATTCACTGCTTAGACCAACAGTGCACAGGAGACCCAGTTGCTATAAATGGAAAAAATGGTTTAGTTAAGGCTTTCTGACCTCCATGTCACTTCCAAGGGCCTTGGAGTGCCTCGAAATTTTTGTTAGGCATTGCACTCACTGCATGCCCTTTAACTGTGTAGCCGAACCGCTCCTTTTGGTACAGAAACATATCCTACAAGACATGTATGATTGACTTGCCTGATATTGATGTTAATGGTCCCTGTTCCTCCTGCTCTTTCTCCTTTGCCACCACCTCATCCATCATTCATCACCTGAAGCTTTGTTTTAATGGGAGTCATAGAACTGGGATAGTAGCAGGAAAACATCCAGCAATCCTCGGAGGAGGTAGGATATGCGCCAAAACGCTGACCACCTCAGGCTTAGCCGCTACTACATACATGCGCTTGCATTCCAAGAAAACAAAGCAGACACTAACTTCTATCATCATCATCATGCTTCTCATCTTGGCACTCTCAACTCCCCTGATGGAGAAGCCAGGGCCCACCAGAGGAGTCTGGTTCTCTGCTAGGCTCGTCCAATGCTGCCCTAAAGCAGGCCAGGCTAAGAAAAGTGTGGGGGAAGTTTCAAGGAGAAATAGGGGTTGCTGAGGACCGTTTATGGACACCCGGCCGCCCCCAGACGGCTGGGGACCGTGTGTGGACACCCGGCCGCGGGGCAGCTGGGGACCGAGTATGGACACCCGGCCGCCCCCTGGTGGCTGGTGACCGAGCGTGGACACCCGGCCTCCGGGCAGCTGGGGACTGAGCATGGATACCTCGCTGTCGAAGCAGCCATGAGGTAGTGACCAGCTTCGGCCTCCTCCAAACTAAAATGCCCAATTTCAAGTGCAAGCAAGCTAGCAGTATGGTATTGCAGCCTGGGGGTGGGTGGGTACCAGGCTGCATACCTGCGCTTGCATTGCAAGGAATGGGGGAGGTACAATTGAACACTGCCCTGGGACAAGGACTTGCACGGGGATAGCTGCAAGTCTGCATCTTCTGATGCGGAAAGGATCACTTCTGATGGGCACACTTTTAGGCAGTGACCTGGGTGTCAGAGATGCTTCCAGGGGTCTTCCCCATGCTGTTCCCATGTCTTTTCAGCACTGTATGCATGTGTCACACAGCACATGGCCAGATAAGATTGTAAAATGTTAAAATGACATTTCCCGGTGAATGCATTTGTCACGGTTGAAAGCAATACAAAAGTGCAAAAACTCATAAAAAATGCTACTTGTGAACATAGCCCAAGGTGAGGAGGAGTATTTTTTTGGGTGGTTATTAATTTTACCTTATACACAAGTCTTTACCCTGGAAAGGAAGTTCCTTCACATATTTCACAGGAAAACCGTTTCTGTTTAGTTTCTGAACATTTTATTGTGAGCCCGTTAAAGTGACTTAATACCTCTGACCACGTTGTTGTCAGCAGTGACCTGGGGGTCAGAAATGCTTCCTGGGGTGATGCCCATGCTGTCCTCATGTCTTTTGAGCACTGTCACTATCGTTTTGGGCACTTTTTAGGCTTTCTACAGACTGACGGGGGTGCCGCTGCAAAAATGCTCGGGTCTCCCATAGACTAACATTGGGCTCTTTGCTCGGGTCGAGCACCCAAGTATCACGGTGAGCTCGGCCAGAGCTTCAAGCACCCGAGCATTTTAGTGCTCGCTCAACACTAATGATAAGATCAGGGCTCTTTGGGGACCATATCAACACTTACAGGTCTCCTTGTACTTCTTTGCACTAAAAATAGTCTGAATGTTTGGGGTTGTTGTCCTGCTGCAGAATAAGTTTTAGTCAGTTACAGTGGGGGAAAAAAAGGATTTAGTCAGTCACCAACTGTGCAAGTTCTCCCACTTAAAAAGATGAGAGAGGCCTGTCATTGACATCAACTATGAGAGACAAAATGAGAAAACAAATCCTGAAAATCACATTGTCTGATTTGGAAAGAATTTTTTTTCAAATTTTGGTGGAAAATAAGTATTTGGTCAATTACAAAAGTTCATCTCAATACTTTGTTATATATCCTTTGTTGGCAATGACAGAGGTCAAACGTTTTCTGTAAGTCTTCACAAGTTTGGCACACACTGTTGCTGGTATGTTGGCCCATTCCTCCATGCAGATCTCCTCTAGAGCAGTGATGTTTTGGGGTTGTCGCTGGGCAACACAGACTTTCAACTCCCTCCAAAGGTTTTCTATAGGGTTTAGATCTGGAGACTGGCTAAACCACTCCAGGATCTTGAATTGCTTGTTACGAAGCCACTCCTTCGTTGCCCTGGCGGTGTGCTTGGGATCATTGTCATGCTGAAAGACCCAGCGACGTTTCGTTTTCAATGCCCTTGCTGATGGAAGGAGGTTTGCACTCAAAATCTCACGATACATGGCCCCATTCATTCTTTCATGTACACGGATCAGTCGCCCTGGTCCCTTAGCAGAAAAACAGCCCCAAAGCATGATGTTGCCACCCCCATGCTTCACAGTAGGTATGATGTTCTTTGGATGCAACTTAGCATTCTCTCTCCTCCAAACACGATGAGTTGTGTTTCTACCAAACAGTTCTACTTTGGTTTCATCTGACCATATGACATTCTCCCAATACTCTTCTGGATCATCCAAATGATCTCTAGCAAACTTCAGACGGGCCCTGACATGTAATGGCTTAAGCAGGGAGACACGTCTGGCACTGCAGGATCTGAGTGCCTGGCGGCGTAGTGTGTTACTGATGGTAGCCTGTGTAACGTTGGTCCCAGCTCTCTGCAGGTCATTCAATAGGTCCCCCTATGTGGTTCTGGGATTTTTTCTCACCGTTCTTGAGATCATTTTGACCCCACGGGGTGAGATCTCGTGTGGAGCCCCAGATCAAGGGAGATTATCAGTGGTCTTGTATGTCTTCCACTTTCTAATTATTGCTCCCACAGTTGATTTCTTCACACCAAGCTGCTTGCCTATTGCAGATTTAGTCTTCCCAGCCTGGTGCAGGGCTACAATTTTGTTTCTGGTGTCCTTTGACAGCTCTTTGGTCTTCACCATAGTGGAGTTTGGAGTGTGACTGTTTGAGGTTGTGGACAGGTGTCTTTTATACTGATAACAATTCAAATAGTGTTGAGCCACCCCCGTAGTGTTCGGGTTCGGTTCGGTTCGTCGAACACCGGGATATTCGAGGAACTGTTCGTCGAACTGTTCGTCGAACACCTTAGAACACCGTCGAACACCGTTAAAACCAATGGCAGGCAAAAAAAAACACATAGAAACACATAGAAAACACCTTCAAAGGTGTCCAAAAGCTGACAAACTGCTCAGAAGACGCTTTCTTTAAAAAAGCCGGCCGGCAATTCAGCAGCGGCATACACCGGTACCCGACAATTTAGACAAGAAGGAATAGAGCCTCACACATAGATTAGATAGATAGAAACATGTCAGTCACATATATATGAAGTACAGTGACAGTGTTGCTTACTGTACTTGTCATTTAGTGTAAAGGATTTATTAAAAAATATAATAGTGTTTTCATGCACTGTCTCTTTAAAAAAGCCGGCCGGCAATTCAGCATCTGTACCCGACAATTTATAACAGACAGAATAGAGCTTCACACATAGATTAGATAGATAGAAACATGTCAGTCACATATATATGAAGTACAGTGACAATGTTGCTTACTGTACTTGTCATTTAGTGTAAAGGATTTATTAAAAAAAATAATAGTGTTTTCATGCACCGTCTCTTTAAAAAAGCCGGCCGGCAATTCAGCATCTGTACCCGACAATTTATAACAGACAGAATAGAGCTTCACACATAGATTAGATAGATAGAAACATGTCAGTCACATATATATGAAGTACAGTGATAGTGTTGGTTACTGTACTTGTCATTTAGTATTAAAATAAAGGATTTATTATTAAAAAAAATTGGCGTGGTGTTCCCCTTAATTTTAGGCTCTAGTGGAGGTTAAGCAGACAGCTGGGGCAGATGTTTGAAGCCTGGGAAGGGGGTAATACCCACGGAGCTTCCCAGGCTACTAATATCAGCCCCCAGCTGAATACATAGCCTTTACTAGCTATTAAAATGGGGGACCCCCCCAAAAAAATGACGTGGGGTCCCCCCTAATTTAATAGCTAGCAAAGGCTAGGCAGACAGCTGGGGGCTGATATTAATAGCCCAGGAAGGGAGCCATGAATATTGGCCCCCTCCCAGGCTAGAAACACCAGCCGTCAGCCGCCCCAGAAATGGCGCATTCATACGATGCACCAATTCTGGCACTTAGCCTCGCTCTTCCACGCTGCCCTGGTGCGGTGACAGGGGGTAATAGGGCTGGGGTTGATGTCAGCTTATAATGCCAGCTGACATCAAGCCCAGGTTAGTAATGGAGAGGCGTCTATAAGACACCCCCATTACTAACCCCATAGTCAAAGTTAAAAGAAAACACAAACACCCAGAATAAAGTCCTTTAATTGAAATAAAGACACAATCCTTTATTGTTCTAAATTAAACCATACTTACCATCACGCCCATTCCAGCTGAAGCCAACGATCTCCTGCAATAAAAGAAAAATAATAAAGCAACATCATCCTTACCTTTCCATGGTTCCCACGACAGCTTCAGCTCTGCTACATCGAGATGACAGGCTGGACCGCAGCAGAACGCTGCCATCCAGCCTGTCATCCCGCAGACACTGGGAAGCGCAGGCTTGCTTGCGCTCCACAGTGTCTCTCTGTGAGGGCATCCAGATGAGCCGAGTTAATGTCCAATGAACTCGGCTCACCTCATGCACGTCACTGACAGCGTGGGAAAATTCTCACGCTGAAGCGCTGAGTGCAGGAGAATTCTCCCACGCTGTCAGTGACGTGCATAAGGTGAGCTCATGTCCAATGAACTCAGCTCACCTCCTGCACGTCACTGACAGCGTGGGAGAATTCTCCTGCACTCAGCGCTTCAGCGTGAGAATTCTCCCACGCTGAAGCGCTGAGTGCAGGAGAATTTTCCCACGCTGTCAGTGACGTGCATGAGGTGAGCCGAGTTCATTGGACATTAACTCGGCTCATCTGGATGCCCTCACAGAGAGACACTGTGGAGCGCAAGCAAGCCTGCGCTTCTCAGTGTCTGCGGGATGACAGGCTGGATGGCAGCGTTCTGCTGCGGTCCAGCCTGTCATCTCGATGTAGCAGAGCTGAAGCTGTCATGGGAACCATGGAAAGGTAAGGATGATGTTGCTTTATTATTTTTCTTTTATTTCAAGAGATCGTTGGCTTCAGCTGGAATGGGCGTGACGGTAAGTATGGTTTAATTTAGAACAATAAAGAATTGTGTGTTTATTTCAATTAAAGGACTTTTTTCTGGGTGTTGTGTTTTTTTTAAATACTTTACTAGAAATTCATGGTGGTCATGTCTAATATTGGCGTGACCCCATGAATTTTGGGCTTAGGGCCAGCTGATAATGCCAAGCTGGCCCTAACCCCTTTATTACCCAGTGAGCCACCGCATCAGGGCCCTGGATGAGTTGGGTACAGCGCCAGAAGATGGCGCTTCTATGAACGCGCCATTTTCCGGGGTGGCTGCGGACTGCAATTTGCAGCGGGGTGGGCCCAGAAAGCTTGGGCCTCCCTGCGCTGCAGATTCCAGCCCCCAGCTGCCTAGTTGTACCTGGCTGGACACAAAAATAGGGTGAAGCCCCACGTATTTTTTTTTTAATTATTTCATGAAATTCATGGAATAATTAAGAAAAAAAGGCCTTCCCTATATTGTTGTGTCCGGCCAGGTACAAATAGTCAGCTGGTGGTTGGGGGCAGCCCGTTCCTGCCTGCTGTACCTGGCTGGACACAAATATAGTGCGAAGCCCCACGTCAATTTTTTTTTAATTATTTCATGAATTTCCTGAAATAATTTAAAAAAATTGAAGTGGGGCTTCGCACTATATTTGTGTCCAGCCAGGTACAGCAGGCAGGAATGGGCTGCCCCCAACCACCAGCTGCCTATTTGTACCTGGCCGGACACAACAATATAGGGAAGGCCTTTTTTTCTTAATTATTTCATGAATTTCATGAAATAATTAAAAAAAATTTAAGTGGGGCTTCGCACTATATTTGTGTCCAGCCAGGTACAGCAGGCAGGAACGGGCTGCCCCCAACCACCAGCTGCCTATTTGTACCTGGCCGGACACAACAATATAGGGAAGGCCTTTTTTTCTTAATTATTTCATGAATTTCATGAAATAATTAAAAAAAAAATACGTGGGGCTTCGCCCTATTTTTGTGTCCAGCCAGGTACAACTAGGCAGCTGGGGGCTGGAATCTGCAGCGCAGGGAGGCCCAAGCTTTCTGGGCCCCCCCCGCTGCAAATTGCAGTCCGCAGCCACCCCGGAAAATGGCGCGTTCATAGAAGCGCCATCTTCTGGCGCTGTACCCAACTCATCCAGGGCCCTGGTGCGGTGGCTCACTGGGTAATAAAGGGGTTAGGGCCAGCTTGGTATTATCAGCTGGCCCCAAGCCCAAAATTCATGGGGTCACGCCAGTATTAGACATGACCGCCATGAATTTCTAGTAAAGTATTTAAAAAAAACACAACACCCAGAATAAAGTCCTTTAATTGAAATAAACACACAATTCTTTATTGTTCTAAATTAAACTATACTTACCATCACGCACATTCCAGCTGAAGCCAACGATCTCCTGCAATAAAAGAAAAATAGTAAACCAATCTCATCCTTACCTTTCCATGGTTCCCACGACAGCTTCAGCTCTGCTACATCGAGATGACAGGCTGGACCGCAGCAGAACGCTGCCATCCAGCCTGTCATCCCGCAGACACTGAGAAGCGCAGGCTTGCTTGCGCTCCACAGTGTCTCTCTGTGAGGGCATCCAGATGAGCCGAGTTAATGTCCAATGAACTCGGCTCACCTCATGCACGTCACTGACAGCGTGGGAAAATTCTCACGCTGAAGTGCTGAGTGCAGGCGAATTCTCCCACGCTGTCAGTGACGTGCATGAGGTGAGCTCATGTCCAATGAACTCAGCTCACCTCATGCACCTCACTGACAGCGTGGGAAAATTCTCCTGCACTCAGCGCTTCAGCGTGAGAATTCTCCCACGCTGTCAGTGACGTGCATGAGGTGAGCCGAGTTCATTGGACATGACCTCGGCTCATCTTTATGCCGTCACAGAGAGACAATGTGGAGCGCAAGCAAGCCTGCTCTTCTCAGTGTCTGCGGGATGACAGGCTGGATGGTGGCGTTCTGCTGCGGTCCAGCCTGTCATCTCGATGTAGCAGAGCTGAAGCTGTCGTGGGAACCATGGAAAGGTAAGGATGATGTTGCTTTATTATTTTATTTTTATTGCAGGAGATCGTTGGCTTCAGCTGGAATGGGCGTGATGGTAAGAATGGTTTAATTTAGAACAATAAAGAATTGTGTCTTTATTTCAATTAAAGGACTTTATTCTGGGTGTTTGTGTTTTTTTTAACTTTGACTATGGGGTTAGTAATGGGGGTGTCTTATAGACGCCTCTCCATTACTAACCTGGGCTTGATGTCAGCTGGCATTATAAGCTGACATCAACCCCAGCCCTATTACCCCCTGCCACCGCACCAGGGCAGCGTGGAAGAGCGAGGCTAAGTGCCAGAATTGGCGCATCCTATGAATGCGCCATTTCTGGGGCGGCTGACGGCTGGTGTTTCTAGCCTGGGAGGGGGCCAATATTCATGGCTCCCTTCCTGGGCTATTAATATCAGCCCCCAGCTGTCTGCCTAGCCTTTGCTAGCTATTAAATTAGGGGGGACCCCACGTCATTTTTTTGGGGGGGTCCCCCATTTTAATAGCTAGTAAAGGCTATGTATTCAGCTGGGGGCTGATATTAGTAGCCTGGGAAGCTCCGTGGGTATTACCCCCTTCCCAGGCTTCAAACATCTGCCCCAGCTGTCTGCTTAACCTCCGCTAGAGCCTAAAATTAAGGGGAACCCCACGCCAATTTTTTTAATAATAAATCCTTTATTTTAATACTAAATGACAAGTACAGTAACCAACACTATCACTGTACTTCATATATATGTAGCAAGACAAAAATATATCTCATACCCTACCATAATTATATATAAATGTAAAGCAAAATTGCATAATAAATATAGGGTACTTAGTGAACTATTTTTGATCAAAAAAAGTATACAAGCCGTCCCACCAGCGGCAAGGTGACCCTAAATTGGGACGGTACCTATACTGCCTATATTAAAAACCTTACTGTATATCAAAGTTGAAGTAATGCATATAAAAGGGTAGACAAATAGGACCAGGTCCCAACTCCAGACCACCTAGGCCCGTGGTAAGCTACATATATACCAATCAGCTCAACAAAGGGCATGCCACACCCTTAAATTGCACAGAATGCAAACAAGTCAAAAAACCAGACAATGTGAACTGAGGTCTAAGATGGCAGACATACAAGAAACAGAGGCATGTTCACACTAGCAAAAAAGAAGCAAGACAAAAATATATCTCATACCCTACCATAATTATATATAAATGTAAAGCAAAATTGCATAATAAATATAGGGTACTTAGTGAACTATTTTTGATCAAAAAAAGTATACAAGCCGTCCCACCAGCGGCAAGGTGACCCTAAATTGGGACGGTACCTATACTGCCTATATTAAAAACCTTACTGTATATCAAAGTTGAAGTAATGCATATAAAAGGGTAGACAAATAGGACCAGGTCCCAACTCCAGACCACCTAGGCCCGTGGTAAGCTACATATATACCAATCAGCTCAACAAAGGGCATGCCACACCCTTAAATTGCACAGAATGCAAACAAGTCAAAAAACCAGACAATGTGAACTGAGGTCTAAGATGGCAGACATACAAGAAACAGAGGCATGTTCACACTAGCAAAAAAGAAGCAAGACAAAAATATATCTCATACCCTACCATAATTATATATAAATGTAAAGCAAAATTGCATAATAAATATAGGGTACTTAGTGAACTATTTTTGATCAAAAAAAGTATACAAGCCGTCCCACCAGCGGCAAGGTGACCCTAAATTGGGACGGTACCTATACTGCCTATATTAAAAACCTTACTGTATATCAAAGTTGAAGTAATGCATATAAAAGGGTAGACAAATAGGACCAGGTCCCAACTCCAGACCACCTAGGCCCGTGGTAAGCTACATATATACCAATCAGCTCAACAAAGGGCATGCCACACCCTTAAATTGCACAGAATGCAAACAAGTCAAAAAACCAGACAATGTGAACTGAGGTCTAAGATGGCAGACATACAAGAAACAGAGGCATGTTCACACTAGCAAAAAAGAAGCAAGACAAAAATATATCTCATACCCTACCATAATTATATATAAATGTAAAGCAAAATTGCATAATAAATATAGGGTACTTAGTGAACTATTTTTGATCAAAAAAAGTATACAAGCCGTCCCACCAGCGGCAAGGTGACCCTAAATTGGGACGGTACCTATACTGCCTATATTAAAAACCTTACTGTATATCAAAGTTGAAGTAATGCATATAAAAGGGTAGACAAATAGGACCAGGTCCCAACTCCAGACCACCTAGGCCCGTGGTAAGCTACATATATACCAATCAGCTCAACAAAGGGCATGCCACACCCTTAAATTGCACAGAATGCAAACAAGTCAAAAAACCAGACAATGTGAACTGAGGTCTAAGATGGCAGACATACAAGAAACAGAGGCATGTTCACACTAGCAAAAAAGAAGCAAGACAAAAATATATCTCATACCCTACCATAATTATATATAAATGTAAAGCAAAATTGCATAATAAATATAGGGTACTTAGTGAACTATTTTTGATCAAAAAAAGTATACAAGCCGTCCCACCAGCGGCAAGGTGACCCTAAATTGGGACGGTACCTATACTGCCTATATTAAAAACCTTACTGTATATCAAAGTTGAAGTAATGCATATAAAAGGGTAGACAAATAGGACCAGGTCCCAACTCCAGACCACCTAGGCCCGTGGTAAGCTACATATATACCAATCAGCTCAACAAAGGGCATGCCACACCCTTAAATTGCACAGAATGCAAACAAGTCAAAAGACCAGACAATGTGAACTGAGGTCTAAGATGGCAGACATACAAGAAACAGAGGCATGTTCACACTAGCAAAAAAGAAGCAAGACAAAAATATATCTCATACCCTACCATAATTATATATAAATGTAAAGCAAAATTGCATAATAAATATAGGGTACTTAGTGAACTATTTTTGATCAAAAAAAGTATACAAGCCGTCCCACCAGCGGCAAGGTGACCCTAAATTGGGACGGTACCTATACTGCCTATATTAAAAACCTTACTGTATATCAAAGTTGAAGTAATGCATATAAAAGGGTAGACAAATAGGACCAGGTCCCAACTCCAGACCACCTAGGCCCGTGGTAAGCTACATATATACCAATCAGCTCAACAAAGGGCATGCCACACCCTTAAATTGCACAGAATGCAAACAAGTCAAAAAACCAGACAATGTGAACTGAGGTCTAAGATGGCAGACATACAAGAAACAGAGGCATGTTCACACTAGCAAAAAAGAAGCAAGACAAAAATATATCTCATACCCTACCATAATTATATATAAATGTAAAGCAAAATAGCATAATAAATATAGGGTACTTAGTGAACTATTTTTGATCAAAAAAAGTATACAAGCCGTCCCACCAGCGGCAAGGTGACCCTAAATTGGGACGGTACCTATACTGCCTATATTAAAAACCTTACTGTATATCAAAGTTGAAGTAATGCATATAAAAGGGTAGACAAATAGGACCAGGTCCCAACTCCAGACCACCTAGGCCCGTGGTAAGCTACATATATACCAATCAGCTCAACAAAGGGCATGCCACACCCTTAAATTGCACAGAATGCAAACAAGTCAAAAAACCAGACAATGTGAACTGAGGTCTAAGATGGCAGACATACAAGAAACAGAGGCATGTTCACACTAGCAAAAAAGAAGCAAGACAAAAATATATCTCATACCCTACCATAATTATATATAAATGTAAAGCAAAATTGCATAATAAATATAGGGTACTTAGTGAACTATTTTTGATCAAAAAAAGTATACAAGCCGTCCCACCAGCGGCACGGTGACCCTAAATTGGGACGGTACCTATACTGCCTATATTAAAAACCTTACTGTTGGGACCTGGTCCTATTTGTCTACCCTTTTATATGCATTACTTCAACTTTGATATACAGTAAGGTTTTTAATATAGGCAGTATAGGTACCGTCCCAATTTAGGGTCACCTTGCCGCTGGTGGGACGGCTTGTATACTTTTTTTGATCAAAAATAGTTCACTAAGTACCCTATATTTATTATGCAATTTTGCTTTACATTTATATATAATTATGGTAGGGTATGAGATATATTTTTGTCTTGCTTCTTTTTTGCTAGTGTGAACATGCCTCTGTTTCTTGTATGTCTGCCATCTTAGACCTCAGTTCACATTGTCTGGTTTTTTGACTTGTTTGCATTCTGTGCAATTTAAGGGTGTGGCATGCCCTTTGTTGAGCTGATTGGTATATATGTAGCTTACCACGGGCCTAGGTGGTCTGGAGTTGGGACCTGGTCCTATTTGTCTACCCTTTTATATGCATTACTTCAACTTTGATATACAGTAAGGTTTTTAATATAGGCAGTATAGGTACCGTCCCAATTTAGGGTCACCTTGCCGCTGGTGGGACGGCTTGTATACTTTTATATTTATTATGCAATTTTGCTTTACATTTATATATAATTATGGTAGGGTATGAGATATATTTTTGTCTTGCTTCTTTTTTGCTAGTGTGAACATGCCTCTGTTTCTTGTATGTCTGCCATCTTAGACCTCAGTTCACATTGTCTGGTTTTTTGACTTGTTTGCATTCTGTGCAATTTAAGGGTGTGGCATGCCCTTTGTTGAGCTGATTGGTATATATGTAGCTTACCACGGGCCTAGGTGGTCTGGAGTTGGGACCTGGTCCTATTTGTCTACCCTTTTATATGCATTACTTCAACTTTGATATACAGTAAGGTTTTTAATATAGGCAGTATAGGTACCGTCCCAATTTAGGGTCACCTTGCCGCTGGTGGGACGGCTTGTATACTTTTTTTGATCAAAAATAGTTCACTAAGTACCCTATATTTATTATGCAATTTTGCTTTACATTTATATATAATTATGGTAGGGTATGAGATATATTTTTGTCTTGCTTCTTTTTTGCTAGTGTGAACATGCCTCTGTTTCTTGTATGTCTGCCATCTTAGACCTCAGTTCACATTGTCTGGTTTTTTGACTTGTTTGCATTCTGTGCAATTTAAGGGTGTGGCATGCCCTTTGTTGAGCTGATTGGTATATATGTAGCTTACCACGGGCCTAGGTGGTCTGGAGTTGGGACCTGGTCCTATTTGTCTACCCTTTTATATGCATTACTTCAACTTTGATATACAGTAAGGTTTTTAATATAGGCAGTATAGGTACCGTCCCAATTTAGGGTCACCTTGCCGCTGGTGGGACGGCTTGTATACTTTTTTTGATCAAAAATAGTTCACTAAGTACCCTATATTTATTATGCAATTTTGCTTTACATTTATATATAATTATGGTAGGGTATGAGATATATTTTTGTCTTGCTTCTTTTTTGCTAGTGTGAACATGCCTCTGTTTCTTGTATGTCTGCCATCTTAGACCTCAGTTCACATTGTCTGGTTTTTTGACTTGTTTGCATTCTGTGCAATTTAAGGGTGTGGCATGCCCTTTGTTGAGCTGATTGGTATATATGTAGCTTACCACGGGCCTAGGTGGTCTGGAGTTGGGACCTGGTCCTATTTGTCTACCCTTTTATATGCATTACTTCAACTTTGATATACAGTAAGGTTTTTAATATAGGCAGTATAGGTACCGTCCCAATTTAGGGTCACCTTGCCGCTGGTGGGACGGCTTGTATACTTTTTTTGATCAAAAATAGTTCACTAAGTACCCTATATTTATTATGCAATTTTGCTTTACATTTATATATAATTATGGTAGGGTATGAGATATATTTTTGTCTTGCTTCTTTTTTGCTAGTGTGAACATGCCTCTGTTTCTTGTATGTCTGCCATCTTAGACCTCAGTTCACATTGTCTGGTTTTTTGACTTGTTTGCATTCTGTGCAATTTAAGGGTGTGGCATGCCCTTTGTTGAGCTGATTGGTATATATGTAGCTTACCACGGGCCTAGGTGGTCTGGAGTTGGGACCTGGTCCTATTTGTCTACCCTTTTATATGCATTACTTCAACTTTGATATACAGTAAGGTTTTTAATATAGGCAGTATAGGTACCGTCCCAATTTAGGGTCACCTTGCCGCTGGTGGGACGGCTTGTATACTTTTTTTGATCAAAAATAGTTCACTAAGTACCCTATATTTATTATGCAATTTTGCTTTACATTTATATATAATTATGGTAGGGTATGAGATATATTTTTGTCTTGCTTCTTTTTTGCTAGTGTGAACATGCCTCTGTTTCTTGTATGTCTGCCATCTTAGACCTCAGTTCACATTGTCTGGTTTTTTGACTTGTTTGCATTCTGTGCAATTTAAGGGTGTGGCATGCCCTTTGTTGAGCTGATTGGTATATATGTAGCTTACCACGGGCCTAGGTGGTCTGGAGTTGGGACCTGGTCCTATTTGTCTACCCTTTTATATGCATTACTTCAACTTTGATATACAGTAAGGTTTTTAATATAGGCAGTATAGGTACCGTCCCAATTTAGGGTCACCTTGCCGCTGGTGGGACGGCTTGTATACTTTTTTTGATCAAAAATAGTTCACTAAGTACCCTATATTTATTATGCAATTTTGCTTTACATTTATATATAATTATGGTAGGGTATGAGATATATTTTTGTCTTGCTTCTTTTTTGCTAGTGTGAACATGCCTCTGTTTCTTGTATGTCTGCCATCTTAGACCTCAGTTCACATTGTCTGGTTTTTTCATATATATGTGACTGACATGTTTCTATCTATCTAATCTATGTGTGAAGCTCTATTCTGTCTGTTATAAATTGTCGGGTACAGATGCTGAATTGCCGGCCGGCTTTCTTAAAGAGACGGTGCATGAAAACACTATTATTTTTTTTAATAAATCCTTTACACTAAATGACAAGTACAGTAAGCAACACTGTCACTGTTCTTCATGTATATGTGACTGACATGTTTCTATCTAATCTATGTGTGATTCTCTATTCCTTCTATTCTAAATTGTCGGGTACAGATGCTGAATTGCCGGCCGGCTTTCTTAAAGAGACGGTGCATGAAAACACTATTATTTTTTTTAATAAATCCTTTACACTAAATGACAAGTACAGTAATCAACACTGTCACTCTACTTCTTATATATGTGACTGACATGTTTCTATCTATCTAATCTATGTGTGATGCTCTATTCTTTCAGTTCTAAATTGTCGGGTACCGGTGTATGCCGCTGCTGAATTGCCGGCTTTTCATGTTTCACTGTTGGCACTGTTCCCATCGATTTGGGCAATCACTGTAATGCCACAACCACCATGGCTGTGGCATTACAGTGAGTGGCAGACAATCCCTGCATGATTGGTGCTCTAAATAGCACCAGACATGCAGGACACGCTTTTGGTGCACGAACAGTTATGGAACATAACCTCGAACAGCCGAATTTTTTGCAAATCGTTCGGGTTCGTCGAACAACTCGAACACCGCCCAAAACAGCTCGAATTTGAGATTGGCGAACAGTTCTAGTCGAACACCGCTCATCTCTAAATTCAAACAGGTGCCAGTACTACAGGTAAGGAGTGGATGACAGAGAAGCCTCTTAAAGAAGAAGTTACAGGTCTGTGAGAGCCAGAAATCTTGCTTGTTTGTAATTGACCAAATATTTATTTTCCACCAAAATTTGAAAAAAATTCTTTCCAAATCAAACAATGTGATTTTCAGGATTTGTTTTCTCATTTTGTCTCTCATAGTTCAGGTCTACATATGATGTCAATTATAGGCCTCTCTCATCTTTTTAAGAAGAAATTGCACAATTGGTGGCTGACTAAATACTTTTTTCCCCACTGTAGATGCCTCTATAATGATATTACATGATGAATAAGTATCTGCCTGTTTTTCATCAGTATTGATAACACATTAATCTTGACCTAATTCCCAACTTCATTTGCTTAACTACTACCCCAAACTTGCAAGGTTTTCCACTATGCTTCACTGTTGTCTGCAGCCGCTCATTATTTTACAGCTCTCCAGCCATTTGGTTTAAAAAAACTGTCTTCTTTTAAAGCTAAATATTTTACATTTTGACTCGTTAGTCCAGAGCACATGATGCCATTTTTCTCCACTTTTCTTCATCCCAGTTCCTATATTTTCATGCATAACTCAGTTGTTTGGGCTTGTTTTCAAGTCGAGTGTATGGTTTTTGGCTGCAATTCTTCATGAAGACCACTTTTAGTAAGACTTCTATTAACACTTGATGGGTGCAGCTGGGTGCCACTGAATGTTGTAAGTTACAAGCTGATAGCACTGATGGACATAACAACACATCACACATGACACAGCACACAAAAAAACATATAAAGAACTGAGTGTTCACTTGATTTCTAATGTATCCCATCCTTTAAACATATACTATGATAACAAGAAAGCTAAAGTATTTGTATCAAAGTTAGGAGATAACTTATTTCCATAGGATAGGGGATTATATCCCAATTGCTGGGAGTTGGGCTGCTGACACTCCCACCAATTCCAAGTATCAATCTCTGAAGAGCCCCATCTGAATGTATATGAGATCGAGCATACCCACCTTTGCTCTATTTATTCTCTATGAAAGTCAAATAGCTGAGATAGCACTGCTCTTGTCTGAGATCGATGGAGGCCCCAGTGTTTGGACTCCCAGCGATTGGGAAATTATTCCTTATCCTTGGGATCAGTGTTGCCAAATTGACTTTTTATTTTTTCTGGACAGCTGATCAAAAAGTCACTTCCAGACAATATTTTTTATGGACACATTATAGAGCTATAATAAATCATTATGATTGTAAGTGATATATGTCTATAGCCTGTAATTTGAATGTGTAGACATGAGCTGTAGTTACTGTAAACTGTAAAATTATGATAACTGTCAACCTGTATAAGTTCCTTCAGCTTCAAAAAAATCACGGAAATCTTACATCTTTTTTACAGACAAGGCAAAAATATGCCCTATTTTTACGTACTGTCTTGGAATTTCTGGACAGTTGGCAATCCTGCTGGGGATAGGCAATAACTTCTAAACTCAGCACAAACCCAATTATATTAGTAGGTGTATATATGCCCAAAAATGATGCTGGTCAAATTGCAAGTTCGCTCTGCATGAAACATTATAGTCTATGGCCCGTTGGCACATACATCCGAATCCCCTTTTGCGGGGAGGGGGGGGGAGCTAACAACAAACGTGCAGAAAAGTGCAATATGAAAACTCCCTAAGGTACATGTAGCACAGTACTTTACTGCACTTAAAGAGTTCCTATCACCTGTCTGGAGCTTTTTTGTTCAGAAAACAGTGAACAACTGCAGACAGGTAATTTTACTAAATTTGAAAAAATGCCCAAAAGTGCCCCTAATGCTACCCCCTGAACTTCCCGAGTGGGATACTACAACATGCAGAGCGAGATCCCTCAACCCTCCTTTTTGCACTTTTACCCAAACTATGCTGCCACATCATGTACACAGCAGTTACTGATTGGTAACTGCTGTGTACATAATGCAACGTATGGTATGGTTTCAGTTAAAAGTGTGAGATTTCACTATGATGCACAAGATCTTATGCACTGCCAGTGAGGGAGGCATCGGAAGGGTGTGCATGCTGGAAACTCCCAACCAAGAAAAGTGGACCTGTCTTTTGCTAGAAATTCAAGTACTTTAGGGTGACAATTGAGACTGTTCTATCCATTTTTCTAACTAATGCTATTTAGTAAAAAATTACCTTTCTTCAGCCATAAACTATTTGTTTTGCTTTTTTTTTTTTAACAAAAAAGGCAGTCTCAGACAGTTGATAGGTTCTCCTTAAATAATTACCATTGTGTGATGCGCTGAATCACAGGCATATTACCAATGAAAAGTATACACTAATTGCATATCAGTCTGTTAGTTTATAGGTGTCCCAAGTTAAAAATTGTAAACTGAGTTTATTGTCACTTGTGGAATCGTAGTAATTATAATTGTATTTGTCATCAGAATCAAGAGGGAAAAAACTCTGAATCAGAATAACAATGGAGCAGGATGTAAGCATGTAGAAATGACACCAAGCCTCTGGCTCTATTCCTTAATGCACTTTTGCCACTAGTCATACATTTTTGCCTTCAGGTGTTGTCAGTTTGTTAAACAATGCTGTATACCAGAAATATATGGTTATGTGAGAGAATTGAAAAAAAATGTATAAGTGTAAAGACAAAATTTGAAATGTGGGAGGAAATAACTAAGAGGAGAAAAGTAATATCTAATACTTTATAATTGCCTAAAGTGTGATGGAGAAAAACTGGATCATCAGGGAAAAAAGGGCAATAAAAGGTGAAGCAAGGCAATTTTAAAAACTGCAGTGTACTTTATTTGCACATTTTGCATTTTTTTGTATATTACAAATTTGTGACTTGAGCTAGTATGTGATGTGGTCTCATGCTGATAAAACAAGTTATATTATGTACACTAGTGCAGGTAATATTACATACTGGTATTCACCTGTCCTGGCTCCAGTGCTCGCCACGAGACTCCCTTTTGCTGTGGTTGTCTCTCTCTGCTCGAGTGAATGCTAGGCTACTCTGGCAACAAAGTGTGCATCTTTGACTCATCCAGTTGTACCTTTAATGGTCACTTAGGCAGACTGCTCACAGCCTGAGTATTGAGTTAGGGACACACACTGCGTCCAAATGCAGTCCCAGTGCTAGCAACTGAATGAACCCACCTCTGTTACTTCTGAATTCTACCACTTTCAATTCAACATACCATTATGCAAATACCCCTCTGCAATATCTGTGTGCTGCCTGCACACTAGGCTCTTCTACTGCAAGGTGCCTAACTGGCAACTAAGTTCTGCTGTTTCTGGGTGCTGTTCACACACTGTATTCTGTTACTCCATGGTGACTGACTGCCAACTCAACTCTCTTGTTTCTGGGTGCTGTTCACAGGTTCAGCTCTGCTTCTCAAAGGTGCCTGACTGACTACTTTGCTCTGCTGCTCCTGGGAGCTGTTCACAAATTTGGCATTGCAACTGAAAGGTACCAGCAAGCCCACTTGTCTCCATAATTCCTAGGTTATGTCCGCTCATTTGACTTAGCAATTCCAAGGTGCCTGTCAGTATTTCCTGCCAGTATATATGGCTCTTTTGGTCCTCACTGTCCCATGCGTTGTTCAGCTTGTTAAGTTCTACTGCATCAACACCTCTTGCCCGTACTGCTCACCTTGACCTTTGGCTTAATAAAACCACTTCCCCAGAGGGGCCCTTAACATCAAGTGACTTGGTTTTCAGTAAGAAATTTGCGTAAAAATGTTTAGCAATCTTAGTGCATAGTGTTGGATCTTTCATTTTTGCCTCTTTCATTTTTTCACTTTTAAGGTTGAAAGAAAACAAGTCCATTGAGTTTAACCAATAATCAATCTAACATGTTGATCCATTTTTGGTACACTTTGCTTTAGGAAATATGACACATTTTGCTCAGTGAATTTTTTACAGTGTCTCTCCAACTCTTTAATGAATGAATAGGTTAACTGTGGTGACAGCAACTAAAGGTTCTAAATGATTGACATGATAATTTGTTGGCTGTCTGCATTTAAATAGATGTTGTCAGTCCTTCTCAAACTGACGAATTAATGTGAAATGTCCAAAATGACCAAAATCTAATTAGAAGACTAAACTAATCTCTAATTTTCAATCACAATGTTTTATTTGTCACAACTAATTGATTATTCAAAATTGCAGACTTGCTGTGCAATTTAAGCAGCAAGTGAAACGTATTATTCTGTATTTTTTAGGAATAGGACACCGAGTATGAAAAAAATGGCTTAGATGAAATTAGAGTTAAATAGAGACACTAGAATTGTAATAATAATAACATAGTTTTTTACTTTTATTAACCCCTGATGGATGCAGCTATTTCTCCTCAAATGTGGCTTTAGTTTATAACTTAATTAAACACAAGTCTGAAGAATGAATGAGCACCTTGTAGATTTTAGGGTTTCCTTTGTGTCTGACACTTTCCAGGTACTAATGGAGATTTATAGAAGCCATGGCAGGGGCCAAGAGCGTTTCGGGAGCCTGTACAAAAGCAGCAGGCTCCTTTCAGTGAGTGAACCTGCATTACAAGAGAAGCAAGTAGTGCTTCTCCCTCCTGCACCACAGCCTCTGAGCTCAGTCTTTTAAACTTACAGTGGCATGCAAAAGTTTGGGCACTCCCAGTCAAAATGAATGTTATTGTGAACAGTTAAGCAAGTTGAAGATGAAATGATCTCTAAAAGGGTTAAAGTTAAAGATGACACATTCTCTTTGTATTTTAGGCAAAAACATACATTGTATATATATATGGTCATTTTTTACATTTTAAAAATGACAAAAAGGAAAATTGGCAAATGTAAAAGTTTGGGTAACCTTGGAGATTTGTGTGCTCAGATAACTTTGACTAAGGTTTAAGACCTTAGTTAGCCTATTATGGTTATGGTTTGTTCACTATCATCATTAGGAAAAGCCAGGTGATGCAAATTCCCCACCTTGTGCCAAAAAACAGCAGCCATGGGTTCTTCTAAGCAGCTGTCTAGAATTCTGAAAATGAAAATGGTGGAGGCCCACAAAGCAGGAGAAGGCTATAAGAAGATAGCAAAGCATTTTCAAGTTGCCCTTTCCTTAGCTCGAAATGTATTTAAGAAATAGCAGTTAACAGGAACAGTGGATGTCAAGATAAGGTCTGCAAGACCAAACAAAAGTTCAGTAAGAGATGCTTGTATGATTGCTAGAGTGGCAAATCAGAACACCTGCTTGACTGCAAAAGACCTTCAGAAAGATTTAGCAGACTCTGAAATTGTGGTACATTGTTCTACTGTTCAGAGACACCTGCACAAATATGGCCTTCATGGAAGAGTCATTAGAAAAAAACCTGTCCTGCATCCTCACCATAAAATACAGCATCAGAAGTATGCAAAATAATATCTAAACAAGCCTGATGCATTTTGGAAACAAGTCGTGAGAACCGATGAGATTAAAATAGAACTCTTTGGCCACAATGATCAAAGGTATGTGTGGAGAAAAAAGGGCAGAGAATTTCAGGAAAAGAACATCGCGCCAACCATTAAGCATGGGGATGTATCAACCATGCTCTGGGGTTGTGTTGCAGCTATTGGCACGGGAAACATTTCATGGGTTGAGGGAAGAATAGATTTAATGAAATGTCAACAAATTCTTGTTGCAATCATAACACCATCTGTAAAAAAGCTGAAGGTGAAAAGAGGATGGCTTCTGCAACTGTATAATGATCCTAAAGACTAGAGATGAGCGGTGTTCGACTAGAACTGTTCGCCAATCTCAAATTCGAGCTGTTTTGGGCGGTGTTCGAGTTGTTCGACGAACCCGAACGATTTGCAAAAAATTCGGCTGTTCGAGGTTATGTTCGATAACTGTTCGTGCACCAAAAGCGTGTCCTGCATGTCTGGCGCTATTTAGAGCACCAATCATGCAGGGATTGTCTGGCACTCACTGTAATGCCACAGCCATGGTGGTTGTGGCATTACAGTGATTGCCCAAATCGATGGGAACAGTGCCAACAGTGAAACATGAAAAGCCGGCAATTCAGCAGCGGCATACACCGGTACCCGACAATTTAGAACCGAAAGAATAGAGCTTCACACATAGATTAGATAGATATAAACATGTCAGCCACATATATACGAAGTACAGTGAAAGTGCTGCTTACTGTACTTGTCATTTAGCGTAAAGGATTTATCAAAAAAAATAATAGTGTTTTCATGCACCGTCTCTTTAAAAAAGCCGGCCGGCAATTCAGCAGCGGTACCCGACAATTTATAACAGACAGAATAGAGCTTCACACATAGATTAGATAGATAGAAACATGTCAGTCACATATATATGAAGTACAGTGATAGTGTTGGCTACTGTACTTGTCATTTAGTATTAAAATAAAGGATTTATTATTAAAAAAAATTGGCGTGGGGTTCCCCTTAATTTTAGGCTCTAGCGGAGGTTAAGCAGACGGCTGGGGCAGATGTTTGAAGCCTGGGAAGGGGGTAATACCCACGGAGCTTCCCAGGCTACTAATATCAGCCCCCAGATAAATACATAGCCTTTACTAGCTATTAAAATGGGGGACCCCCCAAAAAAAATGACGTGGGGTCCCCCCTAATTTAATAGCTAGCAAAGGCTAGGCAGACAGCTGGGGGCTGATATTAATAGCCCAGGAAGGGAGCCATGAATATTGGCCCCCTCCCAGGCTAGAAACACCAGCCGTCAGCCGCCCCAGAAATGGCGCATTCATAGGATGCACCAATTCTGGCACTTAGCCTCGCTCTTCCACGCTGCCCTGGTGCGGTGGCAGGGGGTAATAGGGTTGGGGTTGATGTCAGCTTATAATGCCAACTGACATCAAGCCCAGGTTAGTAATGGAGAGGCGTCTATAAGACACCCCCATTACTAACCCCATAGTCAAAGTTAAAAAAACACAAACACCCAGAATAAAGTCCTTTAATTGAAATAAAGACACAATCCTTTATTGTTCTAAATTAAACCATACTTACCGTCACGCCCATTCCAGCTGAAGCCAACGATCTCCTGCAATAAAAGAAAAATAATAAAGCAACCTCATCCTTACCTTTCCATGGTTCCCACGACAGCTTCAGCTCTGCTACATCGAGATGACAGGCTGGACCGCAGCAGAACGCTGCCATCCAGCCTCTCATCCCGCAGACACTGAGAAGCGCAGGCTTGCTTGCGCTGCTCAGCGTCTCTCTGTGACGACATCCAGATGAGCCGAGTTCATGTCCAATGAACTCGGCTCACCTCATGCACGTCACTGACAGCGTGGGAAAATTCTCACGCTGAAGCGGTGAGTGCAGGAGAATTCTCCCACGCTGTCAGTGACGTGCATAAGGTGAGCTCATGTCCAATGAATTCAGCTCACCTCCTGCACGTCACTGACAGCGTGGGAGAATTCTCCTGCACTCAGCGCTTCAGCGTGAGAATTCTCCCACGCTGAAGCGCTGAGTGCAGGAGAATTTTCCCACGCTGTCAGTGACGTGCATAAGGTGAGCTCATGTCCAATGAACTCAGCTCACCTCCTGCACGTCACTGACAGCGTGGGAGAATTCTCCTGCACTCAGCGCTTCAGTGTGAGAATTCTCCCACGCTGAAGCGCTGAGTGCAGGAGAATTTTCCCACGCTGTCAGTGACGTGCATGAGGTGAGCCGAGTTCATTGGACATTAACTCGGCTCATCTGGATGCCCTCACAGAGAGACACTGTGGAGCGCAAGCAAGCCTGCGCTTCTCAGTGTCTGCGGGATGACATGCTGGATGGCAGCGTTCTGCTGCGGTCCAGCCTGTCATCTCGATGTAGCAGAGCTGAAGCTGTCATGGGAACCATGGAAAGGTAAGGATGATGTTGCTTTATTATTTTTCTTTTATTTCAGGAGATCGTTGGCTTCAGCTGGAATGGGCGTGATGGTAAGTATGGTTTAATTTAGAACAATAAAGAATTGTGTGTTTATTTCAATTAAAGGACTTTTTTCTGGGTGTTGTGTTTTTTTTAAATACTTTACTAGAAATTCATGGTGGTCATGTCTAATATTGGCGTGACCCCATGAATTTCGGGCTTAGGGCCAGCTGATAATGCCAAGCTGGCCCTAACCCCTTTATTACCCAGTGAGCCACCGCATCAGGGCCCTGGATGAGTTGGGTACAGCGCCAGAAGATGGCGCTTCTATGAACGCGCCATTTTCCGGGGTGGCTGCGGACTGCAATTTGCAGCGGGGGTGGCCCAGAAAGCTTGGGCCTCCCTGCGCTGCAGATTCCAGCCCCCAGCTGCCTAGTTGTACCTGGCTGGACACAAAAACAGGGCGAAGCCCCACGTCAATTTTCTTTAAATTATTTCATGAAATAATTAAGAAAAAAAGGGCTTCCCTATATTGTTGTGTCCGGCCAGGTACAAATAGGCAGCTGGTGGTTGGGGGCAGCCCGTTCCTGCCTGCTGTACCTGGCTGGACACAAATATAGTGCGAAGCCCCACGTCAATTTTTTTTAAATTATTTCATGAATTTCCTGAAATAATTTAAAAAAATTGAAGTGGGGCTTCGCACTATATTTGTGTCCAGCCAGGTACAGCAGGCAGGAACGGGCTGCCCCCATCCACCAGCTGCCTATTTGTACCTGGCCGGACACAACAATATAGGGAAGCCCTTTTTTTCTTAATTATTTCATGAATTTCATGAAATAATTAAAAAAAATTGAAGTGGGGCTTCGCACTATATTTGTGTCCAGCCAGGTACAGCAGGCAGGAACGGGCTGCCCCCAACCACCAGCTGCCTATTTGTACCTGGCCGGACACAACAATATAGGGAAGGCCTTTTTTTTTTAATTATTTCATGAATTTCATGAAATAATTAAAAAAAAAGTACGTGGGGCTTCGCCCTATTTTTGTGTCCAGCCAGGTACAACTAGGCAGCTGGGGGCTGGAATCTGCAGCGCAGGGAGGCCCAAGCTTTCTGGACCCCCCCCCCGCTACAAATTGCAGTCCGCAGCCACCCCGGAAAATGGCGCGTTAATAGAAGCGCCATCTTCTGGCGCTATACCCAACTCATCCAGGGCCCTGGTGCGGTGGCTCACTGGGTAATAAAGGGGTTAGGGCCAGCTTGGTATTATCAGCTGGCCCCAAGCCCAAAATTCATGGGGTCAAGCCAGTATTAGACATGACCACCATGAATTTCTAGTAAAGTATTTAAAAAAAACACAACACCCAGAATAAAGTCCTTTAATTGAAATAAAGACACAATTCTTTATTGTTCTAAATTAAACCATACTTACCATCACACCCATTCCAGCTGAAGCCAACGATCTCCTGCAATAAAAGAAAAATAATAAACCAACCTCATCCTTACCTTTCCATGGTTCCCACGACAGCTTCAGCTCTGCTACATCGAGATGACTGGCTGGACCACAGCAGAACGCTGCCATCCAGTCTGTCATCCCGCAGACACTGAGAAGCGCAGGCATGCTTGCGCTCCTCACTGTCTCGCTGTGACGGCATCCAGATGAGCCGAGGTCATGTCTAATGAACTCGGCTCACCTCATGCACGTCACTGACAGCGTGGGAAAATTCTCACACTGAAGTGCTGAGTGCAGGAGAATTCTCCCACGCTGTCAGTGATGTGCATGAGGTGAGCTCATGTCCAATGAACTCAGCTCACCTCCTGCACGTCACTGACAGCGTGGGAAAATTCTCCTGCAATCAGCGCTTCAGCGTGAGAATTTTCCCACGCTGTCAGTGACGTGCATGAGGTGAGCCGAGTTCATTGGACATGAACTCGGCTCATCTGGATGTCGTCACAGAGAGACGCTGAGCAGCGCAAGCAAGCCTGCGCTTCTCAGTGTCTGCGGGATGACAGGCTGGATGGCAGCGTTCTGCTGCGGTCCAGCCTGTCATCTCGATGTAGCAGAGCTGAAGCTGTCGTGGGAACCATGGAAAGGTAAGGATGAGGTTGCTTTATTATTTTTCTTTTATTGCAGGAGATCGTTGGCTTCAGCTGGAATGGGCGTGATGGTAAGTATGGTTTAATTTAGAACAATAAAGGATTGTGTCTTTATTTCAATTAAAGGACTTTATTCTGGGTGTTTGTGTTTTTTTTAACTTTGACTATGGGGTTAGTAATGGGGGTGTCTTATAGACGCCTCTCCATTACTAACCTGGGCTTGATGTCCGCTGGCATTATAAGCTGACATCAACCCCAACCCTATTACCCCCTGCCACCGCACCAGGGCAGCGTGGAAGAGCGAGGCTAAGTGCCAGAATTGGCGCATCCTATGAATGCGCCATTTCTGGGGCGGCTGACGGCTGGTGTTTCTAGCCTGGGAGGGGGCCAATATTCATGGCTCCCTTCCTGGGCTATTAATATCAGCCCCCAGCTGTCTGCCTAGCCTTTGCTAGCTATTAAATTAGGGGGGACCCCACGTCATTTTTTTGGGGGGGTCCCCCATTTTAATAGCTAGTAAAGGCTATGTATTCAGCTGGGGGCTGATATTAGTAGCCTGGGAAGCTCCGTGGGTATTACCCCCTTCCCAGGCTTCAAACATCTGCCCCAGCCGTCTGCTTAACCTCCGCTAGAGCCTAAAATTAAGGGGAACCCCACGCCAATTTTTTTAATAATAAATCCTTTATTTTAATACTAAATGACAAGTACAGTAACCAACACTATCACTGTACTTCATATATATGTGACTGACATGTTTCTATCTATCTAATCTATGTGTGATGCTCTATCTTTCTGTTCTAAATTGTCGGGTACCGCTGCTGAATTGCCGGCCGGCTTTTTTAAAGAGACAGTGCATGAAAACACTATTATTTTTTTAAATAAATCCTTTACACTAAATGACAAGTACAGTAAGCAACACTATCACTGTACTTATTATATATGTGACTGACATGTTTCTATCTATCTAATCTATGTGTGAAGCTCTATTCTTTCTGTTATAAATTGTCGGGTACAGATGCTGAATTGCCGGCCGGCTTTTTTAAAGAGACGGTGCATGAAAACACTAATATTTTTTTTAATAAATCCTTTACACTAAATGACAAGTGCAGTAACCAACACTGTCACTGTGCTTCTTATATGTGTGACTGACATGTTTCTATCTATCTAATCTATGTGTGATGCTCTATTCCTTCTTGTCTAAATTGTCGGGTACCGGTGTATGCCGCTGCTGAATTTGCCGGCCGGCTTTTTTAAAGAGAGTGTCTTCTGAGCAGTTTGTCAGCTTTTGGAAACCTTTGCAGGTGTTTTCTATGTGTTTCTATGTGTTTTTGTTTGCCTGCCATTGGTTTTAACGGTGTTCGACGGTGTTCTAAGGTGTTCGATGAACAGTTCGACGAACAGTTCCTCGAACATCCCGGTGTTCGACGAACCGAACTGAACCCGAACACTACGGGGGTGGCTCAACACTACTAAAGACACATCAAAATCCACAATAGACTACCTCCAAAGGTGCTAGCTGAAGTTTTTACAATGGCCATCACAGTCCCCTGATCTGGACATCACTGAAAATCTGTGGCTAGACCTCAAAATAGCAGTGTATGCAAGACGACTCAGGAATCTCACAGAACTGGAACAATTTTCCAAGGAAGAATGGATGAAAATCCCTCAAACAAGAATTAAAAGACTTTTGTCTGGCTACAAAATGCGTTTACAAGCTGTGATACTTACAGAAGAGGGTGCTGCCAGGTACTAACCATGCAGGGTGCCCAAACTTTTCCATCTGCCCATCTTCCTTTTTGTAATTTTTAACCCCTTCTTGACATTTGTAGTATATATTCGTCATCGTCGGGAAGGACTTGCCGACTGATGCAGTATATATACGTCAAGACGATTGCCAGTGCACAGGGGGCTGTGCGTGGGCGATCACCACCGGATGTCAGCTAATTTTATGCACTAAGATTTCTCAATCATTTCTATTCTCTAGAGCAGAAATGCTATTCAAATGTATTATATTTCATATTTGCATACTTAACGCTACAGAGTGCTGCTTTATTTTATGGTTATATATGGAGATGGCTACTCTTAGTAAGCACCTGTACACACCAGTTTTCTGTTTTGGAAGTGATGGTCAGTCTTTTGATATTTGTATACATGGCACCTTCAAACCAGTCCAGCAAAATCTGAACTCTAATATGGTGCTTCTTGAGCTTTGCACTGCGCATGAAAAGTAGTTTTTGACCACATGTGGAATATCGGCGTACACATGAACAACAAATTTTGAGGTCCACTTTCTCCTGCTATCCTTGTGAAAATGAAAAAAATTGGGGCTGAAAACATTTTTGTGGGAATTTTTTTTTTTGTCTCATTTTTACAGATCCACATTGTAAAATTCTGTGAAGCACCTGTGGGTTGAAAGTGCTCACCACACATATAAATAAATTCCATGAGGGGTCTAGCTTCCAAAATTGGTCACTTGTGGGGATTTTCCACTGTTAAGGCTGATCAGGGGCTCTCTGAATGTGATAGGACACCCGCAGACCATTCCATCAAAGTCTGCGTTATAAAATGTCACTCCTTTCTTTCTGAGCCCTGCCATGCTCCCAAGCAATAGTTTTCCCCCACAAATGGGGTATCTGCATGCTCAGGAGAAATTGCACGACAAATTTTGTGGTCCATTTTCTCCTTTTACTCCTTTAAAAAATGGGGCTAAAAAACATATTTGTGGGAAAAAAAAGGATTTTTTCATTTTCACGGCTCTACGTTATAAACTTTTGGGAAGCACTTGGGGGTTCAAGGTGCTCACCACACATCTAGATAAGTTCCCTGATGTTTTTTTTTTCAAAAATGGGGTCATTTGTGGGGGGTTTCCACTGTTTAGGCACATCAGGGGCTATGCAAACGTGACATGGCGTCCTCTAATTATTCCAGCAAATTTTACATTCAAAAAGTCAAATGGCACTCCTTCCCTTCCAAGCCCTGCCGTGCACCCAAACAGTGGTTTTCCCCCACATATGGGGTATCAGCTTACTCAGGAGATATTGCACAACAATTGTATGGTGCAATTTCTCTTGTTACCCTTATGAAAATGTCAAATTTTGGGCTGATAAACATTTTTGTGGGAAAAATGTGAACATTTTATTTTTACGGCTCAATGTTATAAACTTCTGTGAAGCACCTTGAGGTTCAAAGTGCTTAAGACACATCTAGATAAGTTCCCTGAAGGGTCTAGTTTCCAAAATGGTGTCAATTGTTGGGGCTTTTTTATATTTAGGAACATCAGGGGCTCTCCAAATGCGACATGGCATCCGCTAATTATTCCAGCAAATTTTACGTTCAAAAAGTCAAATGACGCTTCTTCCCTTCCGAGCTATGCTGTGTGCCCAAACATTGGTTTTCCCCCCACCCCCACATATGGTTTATCACCATGCTCAGGAGAAATTGCACAACAAATTTTGGGGTCCATTTTTTCCTGTTACCCTTGTGAAAATAAATTATTGTGCAAAAAGTTTAAATTCTCATTGTTTTCAAAAATTCCTGTGAAGCACCTGAAGATTAATAAACTTATCAAATGTGTTTTTGAGCACCTTGAGGGATGCAGTTGTGAGAATGGTGTCACTTTTTTGTATTTTCTGCCATAAAGGCCACTCAAAGTCACTTCAAATGTGATGTGGTTTTGTAAATTTGGTTGGAAAAATGAAAAATCGCTGGTCAAATTTTAACCCTTATAACGTCTTAAAAAAAATGTTGGTTCCAAAATTGTGCTAATGTAAAGTGTACATGTGGGAAATGTTATTTATTAACTATTTTGTGTGACATATCTCTCTGATTTAAGGGCATTAAAATTCAAAGTTTGAAAATTGCGAAATTTTCAACATTTTTGCCAAATTTCTCATTTTTTTTCACAAATTAACTCTAATCATATCAAAATTTTTTTACCACCATCATGAAGTACAATATGTCATGAAAAAAAACATTCTCAGAAACACTGGGATCCATTAAAGCATTCCAGAATTATTACCTCAAAGTGACACTGGTCAGAATTGTAAAATTTGGCCCAGTCATGAAGGTGAAAACAGGCTAGGGGGTGAAGGGGTTAAAATATAAAAAATGAAAATCATTTTTTTTTTGCCTAAAATACAAAACAAATGTGTCATCTTTAACTTTAGCCTTTTTAGAGATCATTTCATCTTCAACTTGCTTAAGTGTTCACTAGAGATGAGCGGTGTTCGACTCGAACTTTCGCCAATCTCAAATTCGAGCTGTTTTGGGCGGTGTTCGAGCCGTTCGGCGAACACGAACGATTTGAAAAAAATTCGGCTGTTCGAGGTTATGTTCGATAACTGTTCGTGCACCAAAATCATAACTGGTTTTTTTCTCAGTAATGCTGAAAATTAATGTTAATACGCAGTTTGAGTGTACAGCGGGGTGGGGGGAGGGGCAGGGTATGGATCTCTGCAGGAATAATGAAGATCTCCATTTTTTTTTCTCTTTCCCGCATTTACAGTGGGGAGGTGCAATCTGTCGGCCTATCAGCAGCGCACACACGGAGCGAAGTGCTTGTTTTCACACAAGCAAGGGCATGTGTCATTGGCAGTGTATGTCACATGTACTTGCCCTATAAGACCCAGCCATTTTCCCCGTCGCCACCATTTTCTCACTGCTGCAGCTGCGTGTTAGACGGCACCGCTGTTGCTGTGTGCGCTATACGTTGTTATTAAAAATAATTTTTATCTGCATCTAGCTCTGAAAAAATATTTGGGCTTCTAGCAGTGTGTGGGACTTGTTCTATTAGTCCATCTATACTGACCTCCATCAGGTTGCAAATTCAATATCATTTTTATCTGCATCTATCTCAGCCAATACATTTGGCCTAATACCACAGTTTGGCCACTCAGCTCTGCTCGGTTCCCATCCATTGTTTTTTTGTGCAAACAACTCCAGAGTTGTGAATTAGTTAACCACCAAAATGAGTGGAAAAAGGCCTGCTGCTGGTGGAAAGGGGAATAGGCGTGTTGAGAAGGGGAATAAAGGTTGTGTCCGTGGGGTAGGTGTTAAAGCAACAGTAACATCTGCAGAAGAAAGACCATCTTCCAGCCAAACTAAGATGTCTACTTCTTTTAGCGGACAATGTGATAAGATCCCTTTCTTACAGCCAGGCCAATCGCTACAAATTCCAGATGAGGCACAAAAACAGCAGGTGCTTCAACGGATATCAAGTGCTCCTGTAAGTGGGCTCTCCTCCACCTCAACTTCAACATCACAAATACTCCAGTCCTCAGAGGTGTCACCCCAATCGCACTTGCTTCCTCACAGCTCCCAAATCTCCAGCTGCCCGTCTGAGTATGGGGTAGAACAGATGGTTGAGTCTGCAGAGCTGTTTACTCATACTATAGCCTGGGAATCAGAGGTCGGCTCCAGAGCTTCTGTGAATCCAGATGAGGAAATGATCAGCACTGATGCCCAGAATCTTTATGAGTCGGATCCAGGACCAGACGCAGAAGGTTCTGACCATAATGTAGACCCTCATTCCCAAACTGTAACTCCTGTTGGTGGAGACAATGAGGAAGACGATGATGAGACTCAAATACCAGATTGGAGCGACAACTTTAGTTTTTTGTCAGAGCAGGAACAGGTTGGCTCTGAGGACGACGGGTGTGATAACACACATGGTGATGATGATGAGGTTGGAGATCCCACTTACTGTCAACCCACAGTCAGCCTAGAGATGAGGTCAGCAGAGGAGGTGGAGGAGGATGCTAGTGATGATGAGGTCAGGTTGCGCCTTCTTGGACGGAGACGTAGTACTGGAAGCACGTCAACAACTGCATCCTCAAACACAACTCTGCCTCTGACCACAAGTCGTGGTGGCTCTTCAGGTCGCATGGGTGCTAAGCCTTGCATAACCTGGGCACATTTTCAGATCGATAAAGATGACCCAACTCGTGTTATCTGTAACATTTGTCAGCAAAAGCTAAGTAGAGGCCAAAAAATACATAGTTTGAGTACTTCATGCATGAACCGGCACATGGACATGAAGCATAAGTTGCAGTGGGAAGCTCACTGTGCTACAATGCGCCGGGCCAACCACCGTCTGTCACATTTTGTGCATCCGCGGCCTCTTCATCCTCTGTGACTGGGGGGGACAGCAGTCACAACTGTTTTGGGACGCAGACCTGCCACCTCTTTACCCGTAACAGCCAGCGTGATTGGCAGGTCATCATTTTCTTTGGAGGTGGTAACACCAGCTGGTGTTGAGCGCTGTCCGACACCGATAGCACCACCTTTAGATCAAGGCAACCTAACATGTCCGCCTGCATCTTCCTCACAGACCGGCAGTTTGCCGGGGACACCCTTATCAACCCCGTCTAAGCACAACAGCCAGCCCTCGGTCCCTCAGATGTGGACAAGTAAAAGACCATTTCCTCCTAGCCATGAGAAAGCTAAGAAGTTGAATTTCACCATCTGCAAGCTCTTGGGTACAGAAATGCTGCCTTTCCACCTGGTGGACATAGAGGATTTTCGAGACCTTATATCCGTCGCAGTGCCCCAGTACCAGATGCCCAGTCGGCACTACTTCTCAAAGAAAGGTGTGCCTGCGCTCCACCAGCATGTCGCACACAACATCACCGCTTCTTTGAGAAACTCTGTGTGTGACAGGGTGCATTTCACCACAGACACTTGGATGAGTAGGCATGGACAGGGGCGTTACATGTCGCTGACTGGGCACTGGGTAACTATGGTGACAGCAGGACAAGGGGCTGCTGTCCAAGTCTTGCCGTCCCCACGAGTTGTGCGTCAATCCTCTTTATCTCAAAGTTCCTCCACTGCTTCTGCCTCCTCAACCTCCTCTCGGTCCTCCACCTGCACCCAAAGCCTGTCTGGTCATGCCACAAGCTTTCTTACTGCGCAGAAGGGATCCTGCACACCTCCTTACTATGCTGGCAGTAGGGCTCAACGTCATCAGGCGGTTTTTACTTTGAAATGTCTGGGAAATGTGAGTCACACAGCTGAGGAGTTGTGGTCAGCTCTGGAGAACAATTTTCATGAATGGTTGTCTCCACTGGACCTGAAACCAGGGAAGGCTGTGTGCGACAATGCTGCAAACCTGGGTGCGGCCCTTCGCCGAGGCAATGTCACACACGTGACTTGTATGGCTCACGTGTTGAACCTGGTTGTCCAGCAATTTTTAGCCCACTATCCTGGACTAGATGGCCTTCTGCAGAGGGAACGGTCGCTGTGTGCTCACTTCCGTCGTTCGCATCCCGCAGCTCAGCGACTTACATCTCTACAGAAGTCGTTGGGCCTGCCACTTCACCGGCTAAAATGCGATGTGCCTACCCAGTGGAATTCAACTCTGCACATGTTGCAGCGACTGTGGCAGCACCGACAAGCCCTGGTGCAATACGTTGTGACGTATAGCCTGAGCCAACGAGATCCAGAGGTGGGGCAAATCATGCTGGTGGAGTGGTCTCAGATCAGGGATCTATGCACCCTTCTGCACAGTTTTGAAATGGCGACGAAGATGTTTAGTGCTGATGATGCCATTATCAGCATGACTATTCCGGTGATTTACATGCTGGAGCACATGTTAAACAGAATTCGGAGTCAGGTGGTGGCACAAGAGGAGGTGGAGGAAGTAGAGGAGGAGGAGTTGTATGCGGAATGGATAACATCTGCAAGGTCCAGACGGTCGGCAGCACCAAGGCGGCAGGCATGTGAGGGTGGGGGAGATGGTTTTACCAGGGCGCATGGTAGCAGCCAAACTAGTGAGGAAGGTGCAGGAGCCCAGGAAGAAGTGGAGGACGAACTGATGGAAGACTCATCAGATGAGGGAGACGTTGATCACATTTCTGTTGTGCGAGGTTGGGGGGAGAGGACAGAGGAAGGAAGCATGATTGTTACCTCGCCACCAACACAACAGGGACTTGGTGCTCCTGGATGTGCAACACACATGAGTGCCTTCTTGCTGCACTACCTGCAAAATGACCCTCGAATTGTGAGAATTAGAAATAATCCTGACTACTGGGTTGCCACACTGTTAGATCCCTGGTACAAAATTAAATTTGCAGAAATTATTCCTGCCATAGAAAGGGATGCACGCATGCAGGAGTATCAGCAGAGACTGTTGCAGATTCTTACATGTGCTTTTCCACAAAATACCAGTGGTGCACGTAGTGAATCTCACAGTTCCAAATTGCCAACCGTGGGACCGTCGAGTGTTCAGCACTCAAACCGTAACAGAAACACAGTATCTGCTGGTAACATCAATTTTGCGGAATCATTTCACCACTTTTTTAGCCCATCCTTTGCAAGGCCACAGGAGACAAGAAGTCTGACACATAGTCAACGCCTAGAGACGATGGTACAGGAGTATCTCCAAGTAAACATTGAAGCCATGACTGTGTCACTGGACCATTGCTCTTTTTGGGCTTCCAATCTGGATAAATGTCCGGAGCTCGCCACTTACGCCTTGGAGATTTTGTCATGCCCCGCATCCAGCGTTCTGTCTGAACGTGTGTTCAGCGCTGCTGGTGGTGTGCTGACAGATAAGCGCACGTGGCTCTCCACTGATAATGTAGACAGACTCACGTTCATAAGGATGAACAAATCATGGATCCGAAATGACTTTTCTACCCCTGTGTCATCCTGGGGAGAGTAAAAGCTTGATGATTGGTTAAAATCACATCACCAACCATTTTAAGCTTTCAAATTACTAATCATGTTTATCTGTATCTTTGCTGGAAAATTATATGGGCTTTTTAGCAGTGTGCAGTACTGATTCTATTAGGCCATCAATACTAAGCTCCACCATATTTAAAATTACTAATCATGTTTATCTGTATCTTGGCTGGAAAATAATTTGGGCTTTGTAGCAGTGTGCAATACTGATTCTTTTAGGCCATCTATACTAAGCTCCACCAGATTTAAAATTACTAATCATGTTTATCTGTATCTTGGCTGGAAAATTATTTGGGCTTTGTAGCAGTGTGCAGTACTGATTCTATCAGGCCATCTATACTAAGCTCCACCACATTTAAAATAATAATAATTTTTAGCTGCATCTAGCTCGGAAAATAATTTTGGGGCTCCTAGATGCGCAAGACACCTGAGTGCCTTCTTGCTGCACTACCTGCAACATGACCCTCAGATTGTCAGAATTCGAAGAAATCCTGACTACTGGGTTGCCACACTCTTAGATCCCCCACACTCTTCGATCAACCTTTTCATTTTAATAAAGAACAAAAAAATGGTCATTTTTGAAATTATAAGCATTAGCAGGTTATTAGAAACTGAAATCAAACAGTTTTCAACTCAAAACTTTATTCTAGGTGATGTTACATTTGCACATAGGACCCCTTGTTCGAAAGGAGCTTCTGAACTCTCTCGTCCATTGAATTTGTCAGATTTTAGGTTTCTGCTTCAATTGTTTTGCATGAGGACTGAATACCCTCCCAGAGCTGTTGCTTAGATGTGAACTGCCTCCCGCCATCATAGACACTCCTTCTGATGATGCTCCAGAGGTTCTGAATGGGGTAGAGGTCAGGGGAGCATGGGGGTCACACCATAAGTTTGTCCCCTTTTATGCCCATATCAGCCAGAGATGCAGATGTGTTATGTGCAGCATGAGACGGTGCATTATCATGCATGAAAATGATCTTGCTGCGGAATACACGGTTCTTCTTCTTGAACCATGGCAGGAAGTGCTGTTTGAGAAACTCCACATACATTATGGAGTTCATCTTTACCCCTTCAGGGATCCTAAAGGGGCCGACAATCTCTCTCCCCACGATTCCAGCCCAAAACATTACTCCACCTCCTCCTTATTGGCGCTGTAGCCGTGTTTGCGTGGGGTATCCATCAACCAGCCATCCCCCACTCCATCCATCTGGACCATCGAGGGTTGCACGGCACTCATCCATGAACAAAACAGTTTTGAAGTCAGTCTTCATGTATTGTTTGGCCCACTGGAGTCTTTTCTGCTTGTGTGCAGTGGATAGAGGAGGTCGACAGGATGGCTTACGCACAGCTGCAAACCTCTGAAGGACCCTGCATCTTGTTGTTCGGGGGACGTTGGAGGCACCAGCAGCTTCAAAAACTTGTCTGCTGCTATGACAAGGCTTTTTTGACGCTGCTCTTTTAGCCTGACGTAATTGCCTGTAGGAAAGAGTCCTCAATTTGCCCTTATCAGCACGCACACGTGTGTACTGTGAATCAGCTACATACTTCTTGATTGCCAAGACACTTCATCCTGATCATCGCACAGTGTTGATTGTAGTCATGCCTTGACCTAAACACTCCACAATTTGTTGCTTCTCAGCAGCCGACACATCCTTTTTCTTTCCCATTTTGGCAAAAAATGTAGGCTGCTTAATAATGTGGGACAGCCTTCTTAAGTAGTCTTGCCTTTCATTGGACACACCTGCCAAACTAATTAGCACAGGTGTCTGCAATTGCTTGCAGTAATTTAAAGAGCCCTGACACACATCACCATCAATGAGTTTAACTGACAAACAAAAAAATTCTTACCTTATCAGTCCTAAACACTTTTTGCATAATAATTTGGAACACAGTGTACATGTGCTTTTCCACAAAACACCAGTGGTTCATGTAGTGAATCTTACAGTTCTAACTTGCCAACCGTGGTCTGTATGGAGTTGTTCAATAAAGGGCCCAAAATTAAGATAACATAGGCGGGAGAGGTCTCTATGAATAGGAATTCCTAAGTATTTGATACCCTATGTGGGCCAGGCAAAGGGAAAGTTGGACTGGATGGAATCCTGTATGGATTTGGGGAGGGAGACATCGAGGGTCTCAGACTTCGCTGCAATGATTTTAAAATTTGACCATGTAACAAAGTGATCTATTTCAGCCATAACAGCAGGGATGGATATATGTGATTGAGTGATATAAACTAGGACATCATCAGCAAATAGAGAGCACTTGTACTCAGTGCCTCCCACCTCAATCCACCTAATATTGGGGTTATGGCGAATTGATGAGAGCAGGTGCTCCGTCACTAGGATGTATAAGAGAGGGGACAGAGGACATCCCTGCCTTGTCCCACTGGTGATTATGAAAGGTGATGAAAATGTTCTGACGCGCCCCCTGGGCCTTGGGACACCCGGAGCCGGACCCTTCTTGGTGGATGCTGGTGGTTGTAGTCTCCGTGGCGGCGACCCGGTTCCGTGGCTCAGGGCGGTCAAACCAGTGGTGGAACTATTTATGTGGTTTTGATGTTTAAATGTCCGACTACGCCACCCGTGGATTGCGGTCAGAGTGAACCGCCGCGGCAGGGCAGACCACTGAGGCTGGTGTTGTGGGTGCAGAAGAGCGTAGTATAACTCCCCACGGGAGGAGTATAGCCTCAGGGCAGTGTATGCGGAGGATGGGGGTGATGGTGCAGGGCAGCAGCAGTAACGACACGGAGTCAGGGATGCAGTCCAGGGCCTTTACTCACAGTTCTTATTATCCAGACCACTTCTGCAGGTAACAGCTGCCCACATTGTACTGTGCTCACCAGGTGAGGGGCTCAGACAACTCCCAGATAACTTTGGAGCGCTTCACAGGACCCCCTTTGTGTGTCCGTTGTCTGGCCTTTCTTACCAACGCTTCTGTCCGGCGGCCTCGGGCCTCCTCTTGGTAAACTTGGCGCCAGTTTCCCTGACCCTATGTGGTGCCTTCCTAGCGGGTGTAGCGAGGGGCTGCGCCACATAAAATGTCACAGCCTCCGGTTTCTAGCTGAGGGTCGTTTCCTGCCTCCACTAGTTTCGGGGACCGGTCTCCCCCTTTGGCCTGACCCCTCCATGCAGGTGGATTCGGGCGAGCGGTGGTGACTCACCCGTCCGCACCCCTGGGATCCCTTTGTTCCTCGTTCCTGGAGCCTTCTCTGCTCCTTTTCCTTCCTTCTCCCTCTTCCAGGCCTGGGCCTCTGTTACTAGGCCCGCCTCTGGAGCAGAGCTCATGCAGAGCCCCTGCTCCCTGTCACTTCTGCTCAGACTTTTCTGCACTGAACTAAGATGGTGCCCACCTTTTATACTCCCTTCTCAATGCACCCAGGAACTGCTTCCTCCCTGCTCCTGCACTACAGGGTTCCCCTTCCTCAGTGTTCCCTCCCCCCACTCCAGCCAGGGACAGGGACTGTCGTGCCCATCTCAGCGGCATATTGGTCGCCCTGCCCCATGGCAATGTGGTGTAATGCATGCAGGTGTCGGGGTCCTGATCCACACTCGATCCTTACCTGAGAGTGAGATAGCACACCTCTGGGTGAGGTGCAATACCTCTGTAGCAACCGAGCCCTCGGGGTGCTACAGTTCCATTTATTTTCAGCCTAGGTGACGTATTGTGATACAGGGACGTTATTTTGGCTATAAAAGGGTCCCCTAGACCCCTACCCCAAGCTTTTTAAGAGAATAATATATGGCGTGCCAGGAGACTCTATGGAATGCTTTCTCAGCATCCAACGAGAGTATCTAATTACAAATTTTTAACTGCATCTAGCCCAGGAAATACTTTGTGCCTAGTAGCAGTGTCTGCTAGTCAGCGGATTATCCCAGCTGTTAAGCAAGCTACACCACCTGTAGTTTGGACACTTAATTTTTTCAAAGGAAATGCTTCGGGACCCCGGGATACTCAGTGAAGAGCATCAGGAGGCACCTCAAGGCATAGGGGCTGGGACTGGCGGTAGGACGCCTTGTGGTGGACCGCCGAGCTCGATTCTTATAAAAGCTTTTTAACTGCAGCAGCTTTAGTGGACGCTACTGGAGCTGGAATTATGCGGCTGCTGGCATGAGACTTTCCTCCAAGAGATCCTTGTAAAAGGATTTACAGTGTATTCATTAAAATTAGAGACAATTACATTAAAAAGCTTAGACCTGCCTCCACCACAGGGGGGCTCGCTCGACCCACCAGCAGACAGGCAACAGTATTGGGAGAGGGGGGCTGGCCGTCAGGGTCCACCGCGGCTCTGGCACAAACCCGGCGACACGGAGGTGGCATGGGCAGGAACCGACTGGCTTCTCACTTTTTGGATTTTAGAAGGGCATGACATGCCTATATCTGTGTCTCCCCCTCCTTTTACTCCTCCACCTCTTTTCTTTTTGCATGACTATATGTACTTGTCACTTTTCCATGTGTTAGTTATGTCTTCTGAGCAGTTTGTCAGGTTTTGGACACCTTTGAAGGTGTTTTCTATGTGTTTCTATGTGTTTTTGTTTGCCTGCCATTGGTTTTAACGGTGTTCGAAGGTGTTCGACGAACAGTTCGACGAACACAAGGGTGGTCGACGAACCGAACCGAACTCGAACACTACGGGGGTGGCTCAACACTAGTGTTCACATTAATAGAAATTTTTACCAGGGGTGCCCAAACTTTTACATGCCACTGTACCTATAACTGATCAATGCGCTGGGCTGTGGGGTGACGATACAAATTTACTTCAAGGATTTGATGTCATCAAACAGGGGACTCTGCAAAATGAACAGTGAGTGGGAGCCTGCTATGAAATGCTAAATGGTAGGTGAGAGGTATTAGCAGAATGCCATGGAAATACACCCCATGCAGGGTGTAACTGACAAGCTGAAAAGCAGTAATGTAGTTGAATGATGAACTGATGATTGAAGGATGTGGAGGTGTCATGGAATGGCAAGTAGAGGGGAGCGTTTACTCTGGGTTCATTGTAATTCAGTTACGCCAGTGGGCCTTGGAGTGAAAAAATATAGGACAAATTTTAATAACTAAACCTCTCAAAAAATACACCTAAGTGTGTAGTGATTTTATTCCCTTGGTATTGTTATAGAATTTATAAGAAATGGGCTGTCAAAACCATAAATTAATTTTTTTTAAATAATATGAAAAACTAATCTCAAGGTTTTCATCTTCACAATAGTGAATAGAAAACATCAACATCTCATGATCACATCACCGGGAAGAAAGTGTGATGGGGCACATAGGAAGGCCCAGCCCACTGTCAGTCGCTTGGATGTCGTGGTCACTATTGACAAGGTTTAAACAACAGTGATCATTGCTAGCATCAATTGTGTGACTGGTTATGCATTCTACCTCTTTATTATTCTTGTATCAGCTTTGTATTAGTTCCTGAGAAGGATGACAAACTAGTTGCAAACATTAACCAGATCACATTCCTAAATAATTACTACACACTAGTGATGAGCGAACTTGATGAGCGTACTTGGTGATCGTCCGAGCATCACTGTGCTCAACAAGCTCAGTGCTCGGAGAGTATTTCTGGGTTGCTCGGGAGGGAGCTCGGGTCCCCGCCCTGCATGTTTGGCACTCTTTAGAGAGCCAATAAACATGCAGGGATTGCTTGCCACGCACTGGAATGCCATAGCCATGTTTGTTGTGGCATTACAGTGATTGGCTGGCCGCAGAGCGTCATCGCGTCTATTTAAGAACCGGTGACGCTAGGCTCATCACAGTCTACCCCGGAAACAGTCCTTTTGAGGACTAATCCAGCTGCATATATTCAGTGGTGATAGCAGGAGTTAGGCTGGCAGGCAGGGTTTGTGGCAGACTGCAGTGCATATAGCACAAGAGGGTCCATTGCACGTTCTGTCTGCTACTGTTCTTACAGATATTTGTAGACATATTCACAGATATCAGGGGCCAGGGTTATTTTTTTATCTTAATCCTGGTTATTTGCTTAAAAAGCAAGGCAGGCAGGGTATGTGTTGGCAGACTGCAGTGCATATAGCGCAATAGGGTCCATTGCATGTTCTGTCTGCTGCTGTTGTTACAGATATTTGTAGACATATTCACATATATCAGGGGCCAGGGCTATTTTTTTTATCTTAATCCTGGTTATTTGCTTAAAAAGCAAGGCAGGCAGGGTATGTGGTGGCAGACTGCAGTGCATACAGCACAAGAGGTTCCATTGCACGTTCTGACTGCTGCTGTTACAGATATTTGTAGACATAGCCCCAGTTGTCAGGGGCCAGGGCTAATTTTTTTTTATCTTAATCCTGATTATTTGCTTTAAAAGCAACTCAGAGTACACTATTTTCTGCTCCATTTGCTTGACAGCACTGCAGTATACAGTCAGATCTTTTCCACATTACAGAGATAAAAATCCAGAAATTTGAAGTGAACGTGGAAAATATTGGCCTCCATTTCCATTTTGTTGCAGTGTGTCAGTGAAGATATTCACATGATGTCGCTGTGAAGAATAGTATTAGTAAACTACAGGCCTGCTTTTTAAAACCGTAGTTCTCCGTCAGACATATCACATATAACTGTGTTTCAAAATTCAGCCATTTCTGCCTTCCATTTCCAAATCATTGCAATGTGTCAGTGAAGCTATTCACACGAGGTCGCTGTGAAGAATAGTATTAGTAAACTACAGGCCCGCTTTTTAAAACTTTGGTTCTCCGTCAGACTTATCACATATAACTGTGTTCCAAATTCAGCCATTTCTTGCTTCCATTTCCATTTTGTTTCAGTGTGTCGGTGAAACTATTCACACGAGTTCGCTGTGAAGAATAGTATTAGTAAACTACAGGCCCGCTTTTTAAAACCGTGGTTCTCTGTCAGACGTATCACATATAACTGCATTCCAAATTCAGCCATTTGTAGTGAACAGGGAAAATATTGTCCTCCATTTATAGTTTGTAGCAGTGTGTCAGTGTACACCATTTTACAGCTCCATTTGCTTGTTCGCAGAATACAGCCAGATTTTTTTTAGGTTTATTCACATTACTGTAATGTGGAAGCAGAGGAACTTTTTTCAATGATCAGACGCATGTGATCCATATGACTGCCGTAATAATACAGAAATTTTGTGGAGGGTGCCAAATATTCCACTCCATTTAAAGTCAGCCACTTGTGTTTTGTTGAACCAATTGACATTTGGTCGCTGACAAATTAGGCGACTGCCTGAAACCGTGGCCATCAGACGTTATCCCATATGACTGCCCTAATAATCCAGCAATTTTTGTGAGCATGTCAAATATTACACTCCATTTAAAGTATTGCAGTTGTGGATTCAAACCTAGTCACAGTTGGCCGCTGACAAATAGCATATCTGTGAACAATGTTGTCAGAGTATTATGCCACTTTTAGGTACTGACAAAAACAACATACAAAAAACAAGCTAAAATGGAAGAAAAACTTAAGCAACCTTCTTTCCAGGGTAATGACTTGTATATAAGGCCAAAGAAATTTAAAAAAATAAACTTACAGACTGTGGAAGACATTTATGCAACCAGAATGAACACTCATCTGTAGCTGGTTGTTGGACCTGAAATTGGGTCAGAATCATCTGTGGAATCTGTGGTCTCCTATTCTTGTCCAGCCAGGGCAGATGCTGCTTAGCATTGCCATCAGTCCCAACGCCTAGCCAGTGCACAAGAAGTACAGGCTGTCTCTCAGGTCTTTGTTCCTAGTAGTGTTAAGCATAGGTTGCGGAGGGGAACAAGGGCTGCTACAGCCTAAGTCTAGGATGCACTGCACTAAGCATGCCCGTGACATGGCGGACCGTGATTGGTGCTTTGTGTCATCTGATCCGGTGACCTGCCACCGCCTGATTGGTGACGTCATCAGTAGTGCGACCAATAATGCGATGGTGGGCAGGGCTTAGTCTTTAAATAGCCCACCCACAAGCATGGCGGCGTGCTCTGATCATTGAGCTAAGGTTGTGTTCCTGTTTGGACGCTAGTCTGTTTGGGCTCCACATGCTCTCTAGCTGCTATCTCCATGACCTGCCGATGCCAGAGTTCGCTCGGCTGTTTAGCACAGGTCGCTCAGGCAGGCCAAGCTTTGGACAGGCAGGTTTAGCTGGGGATAGGCAGTCTTAGCTGGAGGGAGGCAGGTAGTTTCCGTTTGACTGTCTGGCTCCGTCAAGGGGGTCGCTATACACCCCGAGCAGACTGCGGGCTCCATATCCCTGGTCCTGCCTGTTAGTCACGTGGAGAGTTACTCCGTAGTCCGGTCGCACACTGGCTGGGAGCACATACACGCCGGCGTGAGTCACACACACTTCCTAGCGCCTGCTGCATAGCCTCTGTGCAGTTGACAGGGCTACGGCTACGTTATTAGTCACACATCTCTCGTGCAGTTAACGGAGATAGTGCAAATCCCTTTTCCCGTTCCGGTGTGAAGTAACACTGGAGGGATTTATACATTAGTTGGTTGTTTTACCTTCTTACCCGGAAGGTGTTCGGCCGCAGTCCTCTAGGCTGCATCGTGGACCCCGGGTTCGGTTGCTTTCCATTATTTAATAAAGTTGTTTTGCAACTGTCGCCTTAACACTGGTGATGATACCATCTAGCGGCACCTGTCCCTATTGTAAATGCATCTAAGAGCATTATCGATAGGGAATAGAATAGATTTTACATTTTTTTGGGCAGCACCAGCAGCACGCAGTATAAGGCAATAATACCTAGCTGGATTGGTGTAATACGCTATCCATACTGCAATATCTCACCCGTAAAAGAATTTCAGATAAGACAATTAATATTCTAGAATATAGAATCTATTTGAATTGTCCTTCCCATTATTAAGGAGTGGGTCTCCTATACTGTTATTGCATATGCAGCAATTTCAGCGCTATATACAGCAACTTGGGGCCAGACTTAGGACACTGGAACAAACTGCCCCGGTGGCTGATATCACTGCAGTAGCTACCCAGGCAGCTTCTCAGGCCAATCTGGTTAACACAGCCGCAGCGAATGCTGCGGGAGCTGCAATTGCCCCATTACACCGTTTTACTCTCCCGGAAAAATTTTCTGGTGACAGCAAATCCTGCAGAGGTTTTATTAATCTGTGCTCCATTCAGTTAGAGATGATGGAAGCACGGTTCCCCTCCGAAAGGGCCAAAGTGGGTTTTGTCATCTCGTTACTTTCTCACAGGGCCTTGGAGTGGGCTACACCTCCGTAGGAACGGAGTGACCCGGTAGTGGCTAAGGCGGATCTCTTTCTTAGAGCTCTAAAAAGTGTTTTCCTAGGTCCTCAGGTCATGCATGATATGGCTCTTAAGCTTCATGCGTTGGTCCAGGGTTTGGCCACCGCCAGCCACTATGCCATCCAGTTCAGAACCTTAGTGGCTGAATTGGATTGGTCTGAGCGGTTGTTAATCCCGGTGTTCTGGAAGGGTCTGGCTGGGCATATTAAAAATGCTCTATCTACCAGAGAGATTCCAACCTCTCTGGAAGAGTTAATCTCTCTCGCTAACCGAATAGATTTGCGTCATGCAGAACACAAGTTAGAGCTGGAGGTCTCCAGACCTCAGTTTCAGTTGGCACCTTTATTCTCTAGACCCATTTCCAAACCCGCGACTTCCGACCCGGAGCCTGAGGCTATGGATATATCCCGGACTAAGTCTAGCCACTCTTGTTCCCGACCTGCACATCTCTTGGAGTACCCCATTAATAAGGGTTCCAAGCGGTTGGGAAAACTAGTGTGTCTAACCGCAGTTGGAGGAGGTGTGTTAGATTCCGGGGCTTCTTCCTCCAAATTATTGTATAAGGTGACGTTGCTCTTCGGAACCACGGTTACTGCCAAGGCGTGGGTGGATTCTGGCGCCGATGGCAATTTTTTGGCATTTACGTTTGCCCAGAAGCATGCCATTACTATGGAGTTACTGCCAAAACCAATGAACCAATGAACATTAGGGTAGTCAACAGTTCACTGCTGGACACGCAAATCACTCACTAGTCGATTCCCCTCACAATGTCGTTCCCTCAGGGTCAGCGGGAAGTTGTCTCATTTCTTATTATTCGCGGTGGATTGGATGAGGTGCTATAGGGTCTTCCATGGTTACGTTGTCACACTCCACACATTGACTGGAATACGGGGAGAATTTCTTCCTGGGGTGAGAGTTGTGTGTCTCAGTGTATGGTTACAGCCGCCCGGAGGGTAGTCTCTGAGAATTCAACCGACTTGGCCGCTCTCCCTGTGCAATATCAGAGTTTTGCGGATGTCTTTTCCAAAAAGGCTGCAGAGACTTTACCTCGCCGCCGACTGTATGACTATCCTATTGATTTGGTCCCTGACACGGATCTTCTGTCTGTCCCCGAGACCCAGGTCTTGTCAGATTATATCAAAAAGAACCCTCGGGTAGACCCTTTGTCCCGGTCCATGTATACGGCTGAGGACAATGACGACCCCAGGCTTACCATTCCTTCTGGGAGTATGCGGATGGTGGCTCCAGTGTCCCTAAACCAGGTTCCTTCTGGGAGGACGTTCGTTCCTCCTAATCTACAAAATGAGGTGCTCTCCTGGGCACATGCCTCTAAGATCGGAGGTCATTTTGGGGTCAAACGCACGACGAAGTTTCTGCAACGGTCGTATTGGTGGCCCCGGTGGCACCAGGACGTTAAGGAATATGTTCTAGCGTGTGTCTCCTGTGCGAGAGATAAATCATCCCGTCAAAGTCCGGCTGGTCTTCTCCATCTGTTACCTGTGGCGGATTCCACAGGTCAGACTCCACTTCTACTGAATATTGGCCAACATCCGCACGTTCCAGTTCCTATGCCTGTTCCCTCTGTGGAACTTGGTGTCAGAGATTGGGCTCTGGAGGAGCGGGAGGTTTGGGACCATACCCAGGATGCTATATTGGCCTCCAAGAATCGGATGAGAGAGTCGACTGACACTCTTCGTCGTCCAGCCCCGTATTCTATACGGGCAAAAGAGTGTGGCTCGCGGTTCGCAATATCAGAGTACGCGGGGAATCTGCTAAGTTTGCCCCCCGCTTTATTGGTCCTTTCAAAATTTTGGCCCAAGTAAACCCCGTAGTGTACCGTTTACAGTTACCACAACACCTGAGGAGTCACGACACTTTTCATGTGTCGCTCCTTAAGCCCGTTCGGTTGACAAAATTCGCTGAACCCCAACCTGCTACAGACACCAGGGGTGATGATCTTGAGGTACAGGCTATTGTGGGGTCTAAGATGGTTCGTGGGAAAAAATGTTACCTGATACACTGGAGAGGTCATGGATCTGAGGATCGCTCCTGGGAACCGGTGGACCACATTCATGCTCACCTACTCATTGAGGAATTTGAGTGTCAAGTGGAGGGTGATGTTAGAAGGGGGGATAATGTTATGCATCGGGCGGTTGCTGGACCTAAAATTGGGTCAGAATCATCTATGGATTCTGTGGTCTCCCATTCTTATCCAGCCAGGGCAGATGATGCTCAGCATCACCATCAGTCCCAACGCCTAGCCAGTGCACGAGAAGTACAGGCTGTCTCTTGGGTCTTTGTTCCTAGTAGTGTTAAGCATAGGTTGCGGAGGGGAACAAGGGCTGCTACAGCCGAAGTCCAGGATGCACTGCACTGAGCATGCCCGTGACATGGCGGACCGTGATTGGTGCTTTGGTGTCAGCTGATCTGGTGACCTGGCACCGCCTGATTGGCCGCGGGTGACGTCATCAGTAATGCGACCAATAATGCGACAGTGGGCAGGGCTTAGTCTTTAAATAGCCCGCCCACAAGCATGACGGCACGCTCTGATCATTGAGCTAAGGTTGTGTTCCTGTGTGGACGCTAGTCTGTTTGGGCTCCACGTGCTCTCTAGCTGCTCTCTCCGTGACCTGCCGATTCCAGAGTTCGCTCGGCTGTTTAGCACAGGTCGCTTAGGCAGGCTTAGCTTCGGACAGGCAGGTTTAGCTGGGGATAGGCAGTCTTAGCTGGAGGATGGCAGGTAGTTTCCGTTTGACTGTCTGGCTCCATCAAGTGGGTCGCTATACACCCCGAGCAGACTGCGGGCTCCATATCCCTGGTCCTGCCTGTTAGTCACGTGGAGAGTTACTCCGTAGTCTAGTCACACACCGGCCAGGAGCACGTACACGCCGGCGTGAGTCACACACACTTCCTAGCGCCTTCTGCGTAGGCTCTGTGCAGTTAACAGGGCTACGGCTACGTTATTTGTCGCACATCTCTCGTGCAGTTAACGGAGATAGTGCGAATCCCTTTTCCCGTTCCGGTGTGAAGTAACATTAGTTGGTTGTTTTACCTTCTTACCCAAAAGGTGTTCAGCCACAGTCCTCTAGGCTGCATCGCGGACCCCGGGTTCGGTTGCTTTCCATTATTTAATAAAGTTGTTTTGCAACCGTCGCCTTAACACTGGTGATGATACCATCTAGCAGCACCTGTCCCTATTGTAAATGCATCTAACAGCATTATAGATAGGGAAAAGAATAGATTTTAAATTTGGGCAGCACCAGCAGCACGCAGTATAAGGCAATAATACCTAGCTGGATTGGTGTAATACGCTATCCATACTTCATTATCTCACCCGTAAAAGAATTTCAGATAAGACAGTAAATATTCTAGAATATAGAATCTATTTGAATTGTCCTTCCCATTATTAAGGAGTGGGTCTCCTATACTTTTATTGCATATGCAGCAATTTCAAGGGCTGCAAAAAATTAGGACGAACTCCAATACACATTTGTAGAGACTTTTAAAAAAAAAAAAAAAAAACACAGTAGGATCTTTCTTTAGTATAAAAACTAACCTCAATGTAGTCACATTGTTCAGCTCCTGCACCTCCTACTCCTCCTCTTGTTCGGCCTCCATCTCTGAAATGACCACATCAATCACAAGCTGGAAGAACTGCTGCACTGCTTTGGCCAAGCAGCAACAGGCTGTGCTGAAGATAATATGCTTAATGCTTAGGTGACAAACCTCCCACCGCTACAGAGTTGCTGAAAGCTGTAACACAGCAGCCTGATCTGTGGCTCTCACCGCTGAACATACAGCCAGGCATGGTCGTGTGTGACAATGGCCGGAACCTGGTGGCGGAGAAATGTCAGACGGATTAGATATGGTTTCCCTCTATGCCAGTCCTTTCACCGAGCTAAAGAATATGGCTGTGGTAAAATACAACTGTCACCGAGAAGCAGTGTCAGACTGAAGAACATTGGGCCCACCAGAGGATTTGATTCTGAGGGCCCACCTTTCTCCTCTGCTCAAGAGCACCATAGCAGCAGCAAAGTTTGCGCTATCATGAACTTTCCTGATGGAGAAGCCAGCGCCCACCGGAGGAGTCTCCGGTTCTCTGGTGGGCCCGTCCAACCCTGCCGAGAAGCAGCCCTGGCTGGCCCTGTGGACTGGCTCCAGCAATCTATAAGATTGAAATCTAAAAGATCCCTTCACTGGCTCCCCATTGGCCAGAGACTTCAGTTCAAAACCATAACCATGACATGCAAAGCCATCCACAACCTCTCTCCTCCATATATCTGTGACCTAGTCTCCCGGTACATACCTGCACGCAACCTCCTATCCTCACAAGATCTCCTACTCTACTCCCATCTTATCTCCTTTTCCCACAACCGCATACAAGATTTTCCTGTGCATCCCTTCTACCCTTGAACTGTGTACCCCAACATATCAGACTCTCGCCTACTGTTGAAACCTTTAAAAGGAATCTGAAGACCCACCTCTTCCAACAAGCCTACAACCTGCAGTAACCCTTACTCCACCATACTGCTGCACGACCAGCTGTACCGTCACCTACTGTATCCTCACTCATCCCTTATAGACTGTTTGGGCGCCCTCACGGGCACGGTCCTCACTCCTCTTGTACCAGTCAGTGACCTCTTTTCACATGTAAAGCGCAATGGAATAAATGGCGCTATAATAATAAATAATAATTATACTACTTGTACTCTGGGTCAAATGATGGCACTTTCCTGGTGAGTGCCCCTAAATTGATGTGTTTTGGTAGCTTTTGGTCCCATTTGAAGGTGTTGTGTATGTGTTTGGTTTTGGCACCCATTGAATCCAATGGCGTTCGGCAATGTTTGGCGAATATTTGACAATTACATTGGTGAATATTGCAAAAACGACAATTGCAATCCGAAACGAATATTGAAATATTCGCTTGTCTCTAATCAGAAACACCCTTAAAAAAATTATGTGGGTGTTGCATCACGGTCACCCTGGTGAGATGGTGGTGGAGGATGAGGAGAAGGAGGAGGGTGACATAAAAGAGAAAAATTCCTGAAGTGTATACCCATGTCTGGGTGTGAAGGGGTGCATGGGAATAGACCCCCCCAAAAAAATAACCACAGGATTTGAGTTTATGTTTGATTCTATCATCTGGTAGTGTTGAGAAGTCTGGCCCAAATCAGCCCTTGTTCATTTTATAAGAGTCAGCCTGTCAGCATTTTCAGCTGACAGGTGGATGCGCCTATCAGTTTTATCACTTATAATGCCCCCGACGGCACTAAAAACCATCTCTGACAAAAATCTAGCGGCCATGAACTCAAAGGCATAGAGAGACAGTTCATGCCAAGTGTCCAGCTTGGATACCCAACAGTTGTAAAGCACAGAGACAGAGAGTAATCATGGAGGACGCTGGTATGGTCTCCAAGGTAGTCCTTCAGCATCTTCCAAAACTTTTCCCTCCTTGTCAGAGTACCTCGTGTATCAGGGCCTGGGTCTGGGAGTGTCTGAGAAAACTGTCCCAGACCTTTGACAGCGTTCTCCTGCCTCTTCCCCATCTGGTTTGTGTCTCCCTCGCTTGTACTCCTCTTGTACTCCTTGGTTGTCCAATGAACTGTCTGACTGTGACCTCTGCCACCAGCATTGTCAGAAGGGAATTTTTTTTTGTTATAATTCTTCAACAAGAGCCTGAACTTAATATCTCCAAAAATGAACTCCTTTAGTTTCCTCCCTCTACTAACCTACCTATACCTGACTGCAATTTCCTTTAGGTGGTGCCACCATAACTCCTACTCGGCACACCTGCTGTCTTGGAGTCATATTTGTCACACAACTTTCCTTTATTCAATGTGGAAAATCACTTGCTCATGTCACCTGCATCTTATAAACATCTCCACAATTTGACCTTTTCTCACCTTTGGTGCAGTTTTCTGTAATGACCAAAATGCGTACAACGCGATGGCCACGGTAAAGGCAGTGGAACATAAAGTCAGCCATATGTGCCAGACTGCCAACAGCCAAAACTTCCCTGTTTTCACCAAGAGGATGACTTGGCTGAGAAGCATCACCCTGTATAGTTTGTAATGTTCTGGGACCCACACTTGTGAAAGGCAGAGATGATACCGGGAGAAATAATGGCGGCTGGGGAGTGAGTATGGACACCCGGCCGCTGCCGCCATGAGGTTATTGAAAGTTTCCGCCTCCATGAGCCTAAAAGACAACATTTCAAGTGCAAGCAGTCCAGAAATGTGTCGTTTTAGTATTGTGGCCTGTGGGTGGGTGGTTGGCTGCATACTTGCACTTGCATTCCAAGGACTGTGGTAGGAACAGCTGAAAGCTGCGAAGGGACAAGGACATGGACGGTGATCGCTGCAAGTCTGCAACGACAGGTGCAGGGTGGGAGGCATATTCGCTTGCGCCATGGACAGGTGATTGGCATGCACGCACAACAGCGGAAGAGGCAGTGGTGTCACCCGTAGACACTGTTTCTGGACCTTGGTGTTCGGCCCAGCTAGTCGGGTGCTTTGCTGTCACGTGCCTGAGCATGCTGGTGGTGGTCAGGTTGGTAGTTTTGGTGTTCTTGCTGATGCTGGCGTGACAGATGTTGCAAATGGCCTTTTTGGGGTTATCGGAACAGTCTTTGAAAAAGAACCAGACTAGGGAAGACATAACAGTTGTACTGGCAACTTCCGTCTTGTTGGTGTTCCGGGGAGCTTTTGCCCGCCTTGTGTCTGTGGCCACCACACTGCTTGATCCTGCCTGTTGTGGTGCTACACCTCCCTCCCCATGTGTGCTTCTGTCCTTGCTCTACATGTCCCCTTGCCAGGTTGGGTCAGTGACTTCATCGTCCGCTGCTTCATCTTCCACTTCCGCACCCTGGTCCTCCTCCTGACTTTCTGTCCATTGTGTCTCATCATTATCCATCTCTCGCGACAGGTGACCATGGCTGCTCAAATCGCTACATGCGATCTTCTGTTGCCCTGCTCAAAGCTGGCCGGTCGAGAGGCCCGAATCTATCGATGGAAAAGTGAACAGCTCTTGGGGTAACCCTGGACTCTAATCTCTCCTTCAAAGCACATATTCAAGCTCTTTCCACTTCCAAGCAGACTGAGCAAGAGGCCAGAATCTATAAATGGAAAGATGAACAAAACAGCTCTTCGGAGTGTCCAAGTGTGGGATCAGTTGTCTCAGGGCACTCGGAATGGTGGCAGAAAGGAGAATCTGGGTGAGGAGTATGCCAACTCCAAGTAAAAAAAATCACACGGATCTGCACATTCCTCAACCACGAATCTACAAAAACAACTAGTGCACGCCCTCATCATCTCCCGTCTCGACGACTGCAACCTCCTACTCTGTGGCCTCCCTTCTAACATACTCACATTCCTCCAAGCTATCCTAAACTCTGTTGCCCTACTAATCCACCTGTACCCTCGCTATTCCCTGGCCTCTCCTCTCTGTCAATCCGTTTCACTGGCTCCCCATTGCCCAGAAACTCCAGTACAAAACCCTAACCTTGGCATGCAAAGCCATCCGAAACCTGTCTACTCCATATATCTGTGACCTAGTGTCCCAATACTTACCTGCACGCAACCTCTGATCCTCACAAGATCTTCTTCTCTACTCCCCTCTTATCTCCTCTTCCCACTATTGAATACAAGATTTCTCCCGTGCATCCCCCTTTCTCTGGAACTCTCTGCCCCACCATTTCTGACTTGCGCCTACTGTTGAAACCTTCAAAAAGCACCTGAAGACCCACTTCTTCCAACATGCGTACAACCTGCTGTAACCCTCGTTCCACCATAGCGCTGCACGACCAGCTCTATCCTCACCTACTGTATCTTCACCCATCCCTTGTAGACTGTGAGCCCTCGCGAGCAGGGTCCTCTCCTCTCCTGTACCAGTCGCTGTCACATTTTTGTTCAAGATTATTGTAATTGTTTTTGCGATGTATACCCCTTTTTCACATGTAAAGCGCCATGGAATAAATGGCGATAAAGTAATAATAATATTATGATCCAGACTCACAGCTGCTGAGACTGGACCACGGGGAACACAGGGTGGTGGTGGCAAACTGACTGGAAGCTTTATCTGCTATCCAACCAACAACCTTTTCACGCTGCTCTGGCTTCAATAGTGGTGTTCTGCGCACCCCTAGAAATTGGGAAAGGAAGGTAGTTCGACATGATGCTGGTGTTTGTTGTGCTGCCTCAGCAGGCACAGTTTGATCTTACCCACGGCCTCTGCGTGCACTATCACCATCACCATAACATCCACTTCCCCGTCCCTTGCCACACCACATACCCATTTTAAATGGAGTTTAATATTTGTCACGTTGCCCAAAATGTCTGTATTATCACCGCAGTAATATAGGATCACGTCTGATGAGATGACCACAGTTTTAGGCAGTGACCTGGGAGTCAGAGATGCTTCCAAGGGTCTTCCCCATGCTGTTCCCATGTCTTTTCAGCACTGTATGAATGTGTCTAATCATGTCTCACACATCACATGGCCAGATAAGGCAGTAAAATGTTAAAATGATATTTACCGGTGAATGCATTTTTCACCGTTGAAAGCAATGAAAAAGTGCAAAAATGCATCAAAAACGCTACGTGTGAACATAGTCCAAGGTGTGGAGGAGCATTTTTGTTTTTGGTTATTTATTTTGCCTTATATACAAGTCATTACTCTGGAAAGGATGTTCCTTAACATTTTTGCCAGGAAAATCCATTTTGGTTTCGTTTTTGTATGTTTTATTGTGAGTCCGTAAAAGTGAGTTAATACTCACATTGGTACCAGCAGTGACCTTGGAGTCAGAGATGATTCCAGGGTCTTCCCCATGCTGTTCCCATGTCATTTGAGCATGGTTTCCATCGATTTGGGCAATTTTTAGGCCCTCTGCAGACCGTCAGGGGGGGATCACCGGAAAAATGCTCGAGTTTCCCATACACTTACATTGGGCTCGTTGCTCGGATCGAGCACTCAAGCTTTCCAATTTGCTCGACCCAAGCAACTAGTACCCGAGCATTTTAGTGCTCACTTATCACTACTACACATGCATTTGTGTATTTACTCTGGAAGGGTTTTTATTATCTTAGCATTATGCCCAAAGACATCAGGAGCACTAGGACAGGGGATATAAAACTGTTGGAAAAAGACATGAGAGTGCAACTAAAACTACAAAATGGAGAGGATACACTTGTATCCATCTGTGTCTAAGCAGAAAGTTGCTCCTCCAGATGTAGAGGCTAAGAATATGCTTATTGTTATTGTCTTACAAGAAGTTATGCATCTTTGCACCTTTTCATATCCTTCATTGTCTTGTATACACATTTTGCTCTCTTCTATGTATAAAAATATTCTTTCGTAAGTAATTTTCATTAAAATTTCAGTCAATTTAATTATTATTATCATTTAGCCAGTGTGTGAATCCATTTATCTTGCATCTTCCAATCAATTATAAAACAGCATCATGTTTCCAGCAGATCTTAACAGCCAAAGCGTCCTCTATTAAGTTCTAAAGACACTTGTAATAAAGCTGTAGAATAATTCTGAGACTGCAGTAGTTATTAAACTTACCTTTTTGTTCTGAATTTGAAGAAACTACTACATATTATATTAGTTGTTTTGAGCTATTTAAATTGTTCTTGTTTGATTGTTCAATTATTTGCACACAGCTGAAAGTTTGTAAATTCTGCTAATAAACCTCATTTGCAATGGGGGTTGAATAATTTTGAATGTAACTGTAGCTTACAGAAATCTATTCTTAAACTGAAGCAATTCCCTGCTACTCTTTGATTACATCATTCCTAGTTTAGAAATACTGTTTTAAATTTGCAGTGGCTTAATTTCAATTTGCTGTTTTTTACAATATAATAGTCCCATGTAAAACATATTATCAAAACAAATAGCATTTGACCCTTTCAAAGCATATCTGTTTAAAGAAGAAAATTTAATTAAAATTCCTGAACTGAGTTAATCTGAGCTGCTGACTAGAAACTTATGGCAACAAATAATTTGATACAAATTAGAAAAGTGTTTCAGTTCAAATTCCCCCTCCCTCAGTGTGCTGCTGCAAATAGTTGCATTGTATTAGACATTTAGCTACTACTTTTGTGGATCTGAACCATTTTTTCTGTCCACCTGCATAAAAAAAACTATCACTTGAGAAAGAATGAAAACATAGACAACGATTTACTGTTAAGTATCCAAATTGTTTTAGGTTTAATTATGTATTAGGCATGTGATAGTTTAGATAGTTTATTGCCTTTTCCTTTACCACATGCATCTTATTTCATTAATTATAGGTTTGAAGTTGTTGTTTTTTAACTACAATAAACATTAAATAATTTTAACATTATTTAAGGGGAGCCTGTCAGCACAGAATGACTGTTCAAACCAAGAACAGCATCCTTTAGGGGACAGAGCTATTATAAAATCATACCTTTAGTTACTAAATGTGTTGCTTAGTTTGTCAGAAATTGTTACTTAATTAAATAATGCTAGTGACATGCTTAAAGTTGTTGTCCTGTAAATACTTTATGTGACTGTGCTTAGTCAGAATTCTGTTATTGCTGATGAGAGTGGGCAGTCATGTGACTGCATGTATGCGATTTGCATACATGCGGTCATGTACCGACTAGACATGCTCAGACTTACTCAATACAAGTGAGTTGAGAGAGGACAAACACGTCTAGTTGGAATATGGCCAAAAGTATGCCAATTACATACTTGCGTTCAGGTGAATGCCTGCGCTCTAGTCTGCAACAACAGAGAATCATGACAGTGCGTGGTGTACACACTGTGAGAACTAAAGAAGTCTGCAGTCACATACAGTGACTGCAGACTTTTAGCAGGAAAAAGGGCAACCCTTTTAATGTAACCTTGGTGTTACTGAGCAGTTCAGTGTACCTTCCCACCTACATGTTTTCCATCTATCTATCTTCCTTTTTCCTTGATTGTCAGCTCTGTTTTTACAGGACCTAGAGTAGAGCAGTTATAAATGAAAAACAAGTGGGTGGGAAGGGGCACTGAAATAGTCAGACATGTCAAGTATGCTGAAACATAGTTTTTCTTATAAGCGTATTTGAATAAATTACAAGTAGTGGCCGATTCATAATCCCATTTGGACACTTGGTATATGATTTATTAGGGCTATGTCACATACAAGGTGCTGTGCTTGGCTTGAACAGTAATTTTGTACTAATAGACTCCCCTTAGAGGGAATCTGTCTCTAATTTTTTGCTACCCCATCTGTTAGCAGTATAATGTAGGGAAAGTGACCCTGATTCCAATGATGTATCACTTATTGTACTGGGTTTAGCAGTTGTGATAAAATTATAGATTTCCCTGCTGCATATCTAGCAGTTCTTTGAATGCTGAGCTGTGTATAACCCCACCCACCCCACTGATTGACAGCTTTTGGTGTGCACTGTATATTGACAAAAGCTGTTAATCAGTGGTGGGGGGTGGAGTTTTACTGAGCAGCAGGACTAGATGACGGAAGACACCTAGTCCTGTAGTGATAATTTCCTGCTGATAAAATAAGGATTTTGTTGAAACACAAAGCCCAGTAAGTGACTGGACTCAGGCTCCCAGCCCTTATATCAAGCTGCTCTCACATGTTGCAAAAGCCTGCTGGTAGATCCCTTTAGATAATTAGTGAGCGTCATCAAAAACATAACTTTTTTTAGCATTTTTTTCTATATCAAAAATTAAAAACAAAAATGTCAATGTATATTTATTTACCTCTGAAGGCCAAAATTATGATTAAAAATGACTGAATTTAATGGTAAATGATGGTTTATTGAACATTTCAACTGATTAGTTATGTTTTCTATATATAACATGAATATGATCTTCTGAATTCCAAAAATATTTACTAAAAATATTGAAATATATTTTATGCTTCCAAGGTAACCAACAATAAACAAAGCCTGTGTAATCCATTCCTTTAGATATACAGTACTACCTTCCATATGTCATCTGCTTCTTCCTAGCACATATTTTGGCAGAATAACAACAACAGAATAAGTAGAGAACAAATAGAAGGGAGTATGATTGCAAGACCAGTATATACAAGATTTATTTGTAGTTTGTTAGCACGGAGAAGCATATGAGCTGCATTCATTATAAATATACACTGTGTTCCAAATTATTATGCAAATAATATTTTCTCAGATTTTCCCAAATTACCTATATGAATTGCAGTCATTGTAATTTTCCAGTCAAATAACTATTAGAGTACAATTGAAAGGTTTTGGTACAAACTGCCTATGATAACAGTATATTTTTTAAAAAATAAAAAACTCAAACTGCACTCAAAATGCATGTTCCAAATTATTATGCACAGCAGAGTTTTCAACCTTTTCATTTTAATAAAGAACAAAAAAATGGTCATTTTTGAAATTATAAGCATTAGCAGGTTATTACAAACTGAAATCAACCAGTTTTCAACTCAAAACTTTATTCTAGGTGATGTTACATTTGCACATAGGACCCCTTGCTCGAAAGGAGCTTCTGAACTCTCTCGTCCATTGAATTTGTCAGGTTTTGGATGGTTTCTGCTTCAATTGTTTTGCATGAGGACAGAATACCCTCCCAGAGCTGTTGCTTAGATGTGAACTGCCTCCCGCCATCATAGACACTCCTTTTGATGATGCTCCAGAGGTTCTCAATGGGGTTGAGGTCAGGGGAGCATGGGTGCCACACCATAAGTTTGTCCCCTTTTATGCCCATAGCAGCCAGAGATGCAGATGTGTTATGTGCAGCATGAGACGGGGCATTATCATGCATGAAATGATCTCGATGGTCCAGATGGATGGAGTGGAGGATGGCTGGTTGATGGATACCCCATGCAAACACGGCTACGGCGCTAACAAGGAGGAGGTGGAGTAATGTTTTGGGCTGGAATCATGGGGAGAGAAATTGTCGGCCCTTTTAGGATCCCTGAAGGGGTAAATATGAACTCCATAATGTATGTTGAGTTTCTCAAACAGCACTTCCTGCCATGGTTCAAGAAGAAGAACCGTGCATTCCGCAGCAAGATCATTTTCATGCATGATAATGCCCCGTCTCATGCTGCACATAACACATCTGCATCTCTGGCTGCTATGGGCATAAAAGGGGACAAACTTATGGTGTGGCACCCTTGCTCCCCTGACCTCAACCCCATTGAGAACCTCTGGAGCATCATCAAAAGGAGTGTCCATGATGGCGGGAGGCAGTTCACATCTAAGTAACAGCTCTGGGAGGGTATTCTGTCCTCATGCAAAACAATTGAAGCAGAAACCATCCAAAACCTGACAAATTCAATGGACGAGAGAGTTCAGAAGCTCCTTTCGAACAAGGGGTCCTATGTGCAAATGTAACATCACCTAGAATAAAGTTTTGAGTTGAAAACTGGTTGATTTCAGTTTGTAATAACCTGCTAATGCTTATAATTTCAAAAATGACCATTTTTTTGTTCTTTATTAAAATGAAAAGGTTGAAAACTCTGCTGTGCATAATAATTTGGAACATGCATTTTGAGTGCAGTTTGAGTTTTTTATTTTTTTAAAAATATACTGTTATCATAGGCAGTTTGTACCAAAACCTTTCAATTGTACTCTAATAGTTATTTGACTGGAAAATTACAATGACTGCAATTCATATAGGTAATTTGGGAAAATCTGAGAAAATATTATTTGCATAATAATTTGGAACACAGTGTATATTGTGTATTTGGTGAACATCCCTGATAATTTAGTAAGCGTGAGAAAAAAAATATCTCTAAATCCACTACAGATTCACAAACTTTATTATCTATGGAAGATTCATCCACCCAATGCTCAACTCATCCCCTAATTTCAGTCCGAATTCCGACAGTGAAAATGTAAATCAATTAAATATTTTTTTATGTCTATTTTTATCTACTGACATCACTTAGGGTTTTTTTTTTGATTGGCTTTAATTTTATGACAAAAAAAAAAATAAAAGTGATAAGTGTATTATAAAGTCAGGCATTTCATCCAAACTTTGGTAAAGTCAATGACTACCATGGAAATTCTCAACATCTCTCTTTTCACGCTCTCTCTAGTCTAAATCTTCCATCAATCAAACTGAAAATATGTATAGCTTTGTAAATGTAAGAATAAGATTTCAGTTTAAATCATGCTGCTAGGAAAATAAATCTATGCAGTATGACATATGGTTTGTTAATGACTCTCTAACAGATATAATCGGTCTTCCAGGTGGATGGACATATAGATTTATGAATAGTTTTAAATTCCAGACAATGCCTTCATATTCTATATAGATGTTGAGGAAGATGAAAAAAGCTGGTGTGATGGTGGTAAAACGGATCAGGGATGATTTATACATTGCAATAAACAGACTTAAGGAGTTTAGAATTTCTTCTGTTAGAGCACAGTAGCAAAAAGATTTACTACACAGTCTATATTGTGAAGGACCGCATAAAGGCACAATAATGCTGTCCTATAACTATTACATAGAGGAGAGATACAAAACAGATTACTCAATTTCTTCAGACAGCTAATTGAAAAACATCATTTTTTAATCTTGTATCCCACGTCTGGGGCTTACTTTGTCCAGAAATTGTGTATTTGTAATAAATAATTCTTTTATATTATCCTATCCCTCCCCAATGAATAGCCAAACCATAAAATGTGAAGATAACAAGTAAAAAGAAAAATTTATGTACTTGAGCTTTAATTTTGCCATCTTGCTACTTTAATAAGAGGTTACATAGAGAATTGTTATTGTAAATATGAAAAATGAGGCAACATGAAGTAAATCCAAAATTCCTAATTCAATTCTATGTAATCTCGAATAACATGTTCTCTCATGTACAGCATGACTTGGAAAACATGTCAACCAAAATGTATCAAATAATAATGCTGTTTACTGATATATAAAAAAATGAGGAATAGAGAGATGTAACAGGGTTGAATTTGCCACTGAACTGGTTCTTTTGTGTACGGTTGGTTTACCTGCAGGTCTGTGGATAAGGATTACTAACATAGGCCACAGTATCACAATATCCAACTGATGGATTCCAAGAGGTTATTGTAGTTCTTTTATATTGTGGAGGAAAACGCAGCATCTAGCTCACTGCTTGGCGTTAGTGCGCCTGTAGATGTACCAGGCAGCAATATGTCACTTGCAGTTCTATGCCCCCAAAGCATCACAAAGCAATTCTCATACCAAGGACAGCCAGCATGTTTTAATATTTTGCAATAACATGGAAGCATAATACTTTGGCCTTCAATATCTGTAATAAACTAGCATTATTTTCTGCACAACCCTTATTTTACAGTATCTCCAGCACTTAAGTTTCTGGGACTTATATAATTTCTTAAAGCTTTGTTTAAAGGTAACATGTAACCTTGGAAAATGCTATTTACCTGCAGATATAGGCTTAATCTTCAGGTATATAGCATTCCAAAGCTGCCATTCTGCCGTACTGGGGAGAGAATGACCTTATTTCTTCCTGGGAGCTGCTGCCTTTCAGTCATATGGCATGTTTGAGTGGCTACAGACATCACTCACAGCTCCTCTCACTAAACTGTGAGCGGTGGCTGTAAGCATGCCCCAGCACTTTGATTGACAGCTTGTTATGCACTGCAGAGCAGGCAAAGTGTCAGGGCATGCTTCCAGCCATCACTCACACTATAGTGAGCGGTGCTGTGAGCATAGACTGCTGCTGCACCGATGCATACCCTATGACTGAAAGCTGGGAGTTCCCAGGAAGAAATATGGTAATTTTCTCCCAGCAGCCACATTTTCAGTAAGGTAGTCAGACAGCTTTGTAATGCTACTTACCTGCAAATTAACCCTATATCTTCAGATAAATAGCATTTCCTAAGGTGACTTGTTCCCTTTAAGTTTTCACTAGAATACCACAGCTAACTATACAATATATTATAATAAAGGCAAAGTATATCATAAATATCCATACAGTATATTCTAACATTATTTAGATTAAGGGAATACAATAGCAACATTTTATATGTGCACAGAATAACATTATTATACATGAATACTATATAGAATCGTTATATTGGGGAGGAATAATATTATTTGTGCTATGTTATATAAACACATATTACTGTTTTTAATACAGACACAGTAGATCATTATTACTTTGGTACAGAAAAATAATTTACTTTTATTTTCAAATTTCTTAAAAAAAAAGATATGTGAATTCACCATATTCATTTAAGGAAAACATAACCATTTGATAATTTATTACTAGAACTAAGTGAATATTTTAAACTATTTAACAAATGAAGGATGTATTTCTCAACATAAAATTGCTTCATTGATGCATAAAGATAAGTTGTTTACTGCTTCTTCAGGGTCCATGAATTTGGATACCCAGAGGTATCTTGAATATATAGTTAGGCTATTATCACCAGGATAATAAATGCCTGTAGACAATCTTTGCTTTAAACTTTATTTTTGTTACTAATAAAAGTATAAACATAATTTAATCATTGACATCCTGAGGTCATTTTGCTCTCATAACCTTTATAAACTGAACTTTTCTGTCAAAGACAATTTATTCGTATTATTTCAAAGTAATCCTATCTTTGAGCCAAATTCAGAAGGTATTTTTTTTCTTGCTCTGCCAGTGGCAAAACTACAATGTTATATATAAACAATGTTTAAGCAAAAATTCCAATTTAATCAAAAACATGTGAAAATGTAATCATTTATGTATTCACTATTCAGGCATGCACAATGGAAACATGATATAACAATTGTAGCAGTGAGGAATTTCATTTCTCGCTTTCATTGCTTAAAAAAATCAGATTTAGCTACTAGTTTTAATATTAAAAACTATCACTGACAAATGCATATTTCACATAGGTATGTGAGGCTTGGGTTTTAAACCAAGAAGAATTAACAATGATTAGTGGGGGTTTAAGCATTTTTAATGTAAGAATTCTACAATTGGCTATAGTTACTAAACATGGCAGCTTTTATATTGCTATCCTCTAAAAACCTCTTTAAATATTTTTAATTGACGGCACTTTTACACCCTCCCATCAATTACTCAATTAGCTCTTCCTGAAATTCTACCCTGCCTCCTTACATTGCCAATTTCATTTTTTCCTTATACTTTTCACTGTTCTTTCAAGGAGTATAAATGTTTTTTTTAAAAGCGGGAATTTGAAAGAAAAAAAATCCTTCTAAACAAGCAAATATTTTAGATTCCCAATAAGAGCCATAGAAACGCTAGACCAAGAAGCAGAAAGGGCCGTATTGTGGATGACAAAAACTCTTTACTTTAACTCATCAACATTTCACTGTGAATGCAGATGTGATGTTGGTTGGTTGATCATTCTTTTTGATGATCATATTTCCGTATAATAGGACTTAATGCGCCCTTCTTTTCAATAACATTCCCTACTAGCACTGACCTCTTCCAGCAGTAATGTGTCCAGTCACACTTCAAGCATTTTTCAGGAATGGTTTGAGAAACATGGCAAGGTTTAAGATGTTGATTTGATTGACCTCTTACCGATGTTGAACGTGTGGGTACATCCAATGTTCGATGTCTGTCTTTGATGCAGGCTCAGGAACTGAGCCTGCTTTTTTGCTGCTACAGATAATGTTTCTATTATTCAGCCATCATCTGCTTCTAACAGTGCCAGTGGAGCAGAGCTCTCTCCGAGGCTGTTAACTTGTTGAATGCTGCTATCTCTAACAGCAGAATTTACAGCGTGAGTCTCGGGGGAGTTCTTTTCTTACCATCCATCAGCGCCCCTGAGATTTGATATGGTGCCATGATGGCCATCACATTCATAAAAGTGTGATCAATCAAATATAATATTAAGTAAACCAATTGATTAATGCTGTAATGAATGAGGAAAAGAAATCTAAAGCTCCAGAATTATGTTTTTTTTGCCTCCGCAACACTGCAAAAAATGCAATAAGTGGAAATGGAACATCCTATCTACCCCAAAATAGTACCAATAAAAAATTCAGCTCAGGGCTCGAAAAAGAAGCTCCTAAACAACTTCATAAACCAAAAATTGAAAACATTACGGACGACACAAGCAATTCTTTTTTATGAATTTTCACCACTTAAAAAAAAAACTATGCATGTTTGGTATCATTGTAATCAATTTGACCTGGAAAATCATATTACCGGGTCATTTTTGCCATAGAACTAATGCTTTAAAAACAAAACTCAAAAAACAATGACGGAATGGAGCTTCTTTTGCAATTTCGCCGCACTTTGAAATTTTTCCACTTTCCAGTACATCACATGAAAAATAGATAGTGTTAATCAAAAATACAACTTTTCCTGCAAAAGACAAGCCCTTATATGCCTATGCTGATGGAAAAATAAAATGTTATGTTTTTTGGAAGAAGTGGAGGAAAAAGCAAAAGAACAAAAATGGAAAATCACCCAATCAGAAAGGGATTAAAGAGGACCTGTCACCAGAATAAAAATGGTTGTTCTGCTTTATTACATTAAGAGAAAGAATCCCTTGGTAAAGGCCATAAACACTAGAACTAAATTAAAAAGCCCATATCTCTGGGACTGTGTGTCGGATTGAAAAAAACTGAATGGGAGCAGGAGTAATAAAATAACAGGTAAAAATGGCCACTTTATGCTAATGACAAGTCCTTTTTAAGTTTTTAAAGTTCCCAAAACTTAATCCAATTGATCATTTGTGAAATTTGCTTAATAAACAAGCCCAATTCGCAGAAGCACTTTGCAACTTTATAGGGAATCTGTCAGCAGGTTATTGCTATGTATTCGGACAGCAGCATGATGTAGCGGCTAAGACCCTGATTCCAGCGATGTATCACTTAGTTTCCTGGATACAGCAGTTGTAAAAGAATCACTGTTTCTGTGCTGCAGATCTAGCTGTGCTCGAAATGCTGAGCTGTATATAACCTCTCCCACATCACTGAATGGCAGGTACACCTTATATTAACAGAAAGCTGATTATCAGTGATGGGGGTGAAGTTACACAGAACAAGTTGACCAGGAGGAGTCCTCTAGTGATACTCTCCTACTGATAAAATACTGATTTTATTGAAACAGCAAAACATTAGTGACACATCTCTGGAATCATGTTCTCTGCCCCTTGATCATGCTGCTCTCAAATTAGATAATAAAAACCTGATAACTGATTGCCTTTAACATTGCTAACATTTATGGAGTCACTCACCAAAGATAGATACCTTTAGAGGTCTTATGGAGTCCTTTGCTCAAAAGAGCAGAGCTGTTTGGAGGTACGAAATGAAGCTACACAAAAATACTAAAACATGCCTTATAAAGAGGAAAAAATGAAAAAATTGTTATTAATAGTGAAAAATGTATCTTTTTTTATATTATGATATTTTTGTACTGTCGCTCTGCACAGCTGTTCCTTCATCTTGGCACTTGCTTACTGACTCATCAGCGGCATGTTTGAGTTTTACAGAAATTCCAAACTTTCTTAACAAATTCAGTAATAAAATAATGAACGTTTACATAAAAATTAATTGTAGTAGTAATGCATGCATTAGTACGTGCCCATAAGAGATCTGTAGTAATCAAAAATGGTGGTTCCATTTTATTTGCAAGCAACTATTCAACTACAACAAATCCAGAAGCATCTTGAAGCAAGTTGAAGATGAAATGATCTCTGAAAGGTCTATATATATATATATATATATATATATATATATATACATATTTTGCATTTTAAAAATTACAAAAAATAAAAATGGAACTATGCAAAATTTTGGGCACCCAAAATGCTGTGATACTTTCAAAAGTGGGTGCTACTAAGTGCTAACCATGCAGGGTGCCCAAACTTTTGCATCGCCGCATTTTCCTTTTTGTAAATTTTAAAATGTAGGAAATGACAGCATATATATATTTTGCCTGAAATACAAAGGAAATGTGTCATCTTTAACTTTAGCCCTTTTAGAGATCATTTCATCTTCCACTTGCTTAACTGTTGACAATAACAGCAGTTTTGACCAGGGGTGCCCAAACTTTTACATGCCACTGAAAAGGATATGATTCATGCTTTGAATCAATTCTTTGTAGGACCATCTTTCACTGAAATTACTGCTGCAAGTCTTTTGGGGTATATCTCTACCAGATTTGCATATCTACAGGCTGAAATGTTTGCCAATTCTTCTTTGCAAGCTAGCTCTAGCTCAGGGAGATTGGATGGAGAGTGTCCAGGAACCTCAATTTTCATGTCTTGCCACAGATTCTCAATGGGATTTAGGTCTAGACTTTGACTGGGCCATTCAAACACATCAACACGCTTTGATCTAAATGATTCCATTGTAGCTCTGCCAGTATGTCTAGGGTCGTTGTCTTACTGAAAAGTGAACCTACTGAAGAAAAGCATCCCCACAGTATGATACATCCACCACCATATTATATGGTCGGGATGGTGTTTTCATGGTGATTTAAAGTGTTCGTTTTTCACACATATAGCGTTTTGCATTTAGCATCAAAATTTCTACTTTTGTCTTATCTGGCCAGAGCACCTTCTTCCACATGATAGCTGTGTCCACTCCATGGCTTTTTGCAAACTGCAAATGGGACTTCATATTGCTTGATTTAAAAAATAGCTTTCTTCTTTCCACTCTTCCATAAAGGCCAAATTTGTGGAGTATACAACTAATAGTTGCCCTGTAAGCAGATTCTCCCACGTGAGCTGTGAATCTCTGCAGCTCCTCCAGAGTGACTATGGGTGTTTTGGCTGCTACTTTAATTAAAATTACATACATGGCTTGGCTTTCCCTTTTTGAGCTGTGTATCTTGTCTACATAGCTTTCTACTAGCATGTGTCTGAACAGTCCAGTCTGCATTCTGCTTTGCCCCCATCTATTTTGAGGTCTGCTGACAGATAGCGACTGCGAGGTGAACTACAAGAGTTAGTGTCCATCCCAATTAGGTACACCTTGTCACGGTGGGACGGCTTTTATCCTTTTATAGAGCAAAATAGTGTTATATAACTATCCTGTCTTATCTACATTTATTATTTATTCACTTACTAGAGGGTGTTTGCTCATTTTTTTTTAATCCTAGATTTTGTCTGTTAAATGGCTAACCTATACATTGCACTTATACCAACATGTGGTCTGGTTCATTTCTTTGATTTTGGCATTTGAAGATCCACTGAGGTTCCAGAGCAGAAAAAAAACACAAGTTACTCCATTTTGGAAAATTCACTGCTCATTTGGGGGTATAGTAATTATTTTGAACCCACATGTGCCTCAGAATTATATAGCATTGAACAATGGAAGAACATTTTAGTGGAATACATGTATTGCTTTATTGGCTGTCATGTTTTCATTTATGCAAGGGTAATAGGAAGAAATTGACCTCACAATTTGTTGCACAATTTTTCTCTAACATGATGATACCCCGTATGTCATTGAAAACTATTGTTTGGCCACATGGCAGGACTTAGAAATTAGAAGTGCTATTTGGCTTTTGGAGTGCAGATTTTGCTAAAATCCTTTAACGACGATATTTGCAAAGCAGCTAAGGTGCCAGAAGAGCAGAACCCCCCCCAAAATGCCTCCATTTTATAAATTACCCCTCTCGATGATTTCATCTATAGCTACAGTGACTATTTTGGCCCCACGTGTCTTTTTAATCTGTAACATCCACTCCATGCTTTTTTGAGGGAAATTGGAAATATGCCAGGCTAATGCCTCTACATGGCGCCCAGCTTGTGCTTCTGGAGACATGCACCCTATAAAATTGTTAAGTAGGCCCTTTCCACTACAGCAATGCCAAACATGTAGATGTTAAATGTGATTATGGCATACTAAAGGACTTAGAAAAGAGGCTTTGGAATTGAGGGAGCAGATTTCACTGGATTCTATTTGGGTGGTGTTCCATGTTGCTTTCCCACAGCATTTGTCCTGCCGGTAATGTGGAAACCCCTATATTTACAATGACAGATAATTTACCTGAGTGGGATTTGTATTTAGCCAGATAATTTGAAGTTTTTATTTTTAGTATTTTGGGGTTCTTGACATTTTTTGATCGCTTTTAATGCTAGGTTCACATTTATTCTGTGATATACAATGAACACTTAAGTTGGAGTTTCAGTCTAAATCCTCCCAAAAAGTCATACGAAAACCCCTCTCACAACCATTCATTATAATGGGGCAGATGAAATCACTTTGGATTCCGTTTGGCGTCTGCTCTAGTCGTGTCATTCCTTTTAGGCATACACACAAGTGTGGTTGACCACGCCTTTGTGCACTAAAAAATGCCAAAAATGATGGACGTTTTGTCTGAAGCACATTTTGGGGGATTTATGTGGAAACCTTGAGGTAAGTGCTCAGCATATAGCACAGCATAAATTTGACCCAAGCATTACTCTGAATGTTTGGAAGCAGAAAGAGAAAAGAAACAGCAGCTTAAGAGTTGTTTTTATTTAATTTTTTTACGCTGTTCATCATGAGGTAAAAGTGATGATAAGACAGCTTTATTCTTTATGTTAGTAAGAGTACAGCAATACAAAAGTTATATTATTTTTTTAATGTTTTGCTCCTTTCAAACATTAAAAAACCTTTTTTTTTTTTAAAAAAAAAAAATATTTTTTCATCACCATAGTCTGAGAGCTATACTTTTTTCATTTTTGAGCCAAATGAGCTAGATAAGGGCTTTTTTATTATGGGATTAGATAATGTTTTTATTTGTACCATTTTGGACGAAATAAAATTTTTTATTAAATTTTATTTAGATCTTATGGATGCAAAATGGTTCTGTGCACACGTCTTTTTCAGGCGGGCTCCAGAGCGGAAACTGTCTAAAAAATGTTCACATAAATGAGCATATGTTTTACTATATACATCCCCTGGCAAAAATTATGGAATCACCGGGCTCGGAGGATGTTCATTCAGTTGTTTAATGTTGTTGAAAAAAAGCAGATCACAGAAATGGCACAAAACTAAAGTCATTTCAAATGGCAACTTTAGGGCTTTAAGAAACACTAAAAGAAATCAAGAAAAAAAATGTGGTACTCAGTAAGGGTAATTTTTTTCAGACCAAGCAGAGGGAAAATTTTATGGAATCACTCAATTGTGAGGAAAAAAATTATGGAATCACTCTGTAAATTTTCATCTCCAAAAATTACCTCTGCATCAAATTAGATCTGCTCGTTAGTCTGCATCTGAAAAGGAGTGATCACACCTTGGAGAGCTGTTGCACCAAGTGGTCTGACATGAATCATGGCTCCAACACGAGAGATATCAATTGAAACAAAGGAGAGGATTATCAAACTCTTAAAAGAAGGTAAATCATCACGCAATGTTGCAAAAGATGTTGGTTGTTCACAGTCAGCTGTGTCTAAAATCAGGACCAAATACACACAAAATGGGAAGGTTGTTAAAGGCAAACATACTGGTAGACCAAGGAAGACATCAAAGTGTCAAAATCGGAAACTTAAAGCAACATGTCTCCAAAACAGGAAATGCACAACAAAACAAATGAGAAATGAATGGGAGGAAACTGGAGTCAATGTCTGTGACTGAACTGTAAGAAACCTCTTAAAGGAAATGGGATTTACATACAGAAAAGCTAAACATAAGCCATCATTAACACCTAAACAGAAAAAAACAAGGTTACATTGGGCTAAGGAAAAGCATTTGTGGACTGTGGATGATTGGATGAAAGTCATATTCAGTGATGAATCGCGAATCTGCATTGGGCAAAGTGATGATGCTGGAACTTTTGCTTGGTGCCGTTCCAATGAGATTTATAAAGATGACTGCATGAAGAGAACATGCAAATTACCACAGTCATTGATGATATGGAGCTGCATGTCAGGTAAAGGCACTGGGGAGATGGCTGTCATTACATATTCAATAAATGCCCAAGTTTACATTGATATTTTGGACAGTTTTCTTATCCCATCAATTGAAAGGATGTTTGGGGATGTTGACATCATTTTTCAAGATGATAGTGCATCCTGCCATAGAGCAAAAATGGTGAAAACATTCCTTGAAAAAAGACACATAAGGTCAATGTCATGGCCTGCAAATTGTCTGGATCTCAATCCAATTGAAAATCTTTGGTGGAAGTTGAAGAACATGGTCCATGACAAGGCTCCAACCAGCAAAGCTGATCTGGCAACAGCAATAAGAGAGAGTTGGAGCCAGATTGATGAAGAGTACTGTTTGTCACTCAATAAGTCCATGCCTCAGAGACTGCAAGCTGTTAATAAACCCAGAGGTGGTGCAACAGAATACTAGTGATGTATTGGAGTGTTCTTTTGTGTGTTTGGTTTTCATGATCCCATAATTTTTCCCTCAGAATTGAGTGATTCCATAATTTTTTCCCTCTGCTTGGTCTGAAAAAAATTACCTTTACTGAGTACCACTTTTTTTTTTCTTGATTTCTTTTAGTGTTTCTTAAAGCCATAAAGTTGCCATTTGAAATGACTTTAGTTTTGTGCCATGTCTGTGATCTGCTTTTTTTCAACAACATTAAACAACTGATTGAACATCCTCCGAGCCCGGTGATTCCATAATTTTTTCCAGGGGTTGTAGAAATTACTTTCTATATACCGTATTTTTCAGACCATAAGACATACTTTTTTCCCTCAAATTTGGGAGGAAAATGGGGGGTGTGTCTTATGGTCTGAATGTAGCTTACCATGGAGTTGCGGTGGTGGTGGAGCGGGTTCGCAGGAAGCAGGGTCCCTCCCTCAGGAACCTGGTTCACCTCTGAAGAGGTGCGATGCTGCGGGCCCAGTATCGGCGGTGAGGCAGAACTTTCCCGACGGCCATTTTCCTGAATCCGCGGGCCGCATGATTGGGATTTCAGCCCAGCCGAGATATCAACCATGCATGCGCATCCTCCGTTGGCCATCTTCCTGAAGTTGTGGGCCTCAGGGAAATGGCCGCTGAGATCCCAGTCTGCACATGCGCCAGCTCAGGCGGCCATTTCCCTGTAGACCACGGCTTCAGGAAGATGGCCACCAGAAAAGCAATGCACTCTGCCGCACCGCTGATACCGGCCCGGCAGCATCGCACCACTTCTGCCACCGCCAGGTTCCTGAGGGAGGGACCCTGCTTCCTGTGCTCCCGCTCCACCACCGCCGCAACCCCCTGCTGCTGGGGCAACCCATTCTCCCACTCAGGGCCACAGAATTGCTCCACTTCTGGCACTGCTGGCTTCCTGAGGGGCCCTGCCTCCTGTGACAACCGCTCCACTGCCGCCACCCTCCAGCAGTAAGATACCTATTTGGACTATAAGACGGACCCCCATCTTATAAAAACATTTTTTCCTATTTTCCACCCCAAGATTTGGGGTGCGTCTTATGGTCCGGTGCGTCTTATAGTCCGAAAAATATGGTACGTATTCAGGCTTTTGAACATCTGTTAACCACTTCAGATTTCTAAGAATGGCACCCAGTTTAAAGCACACCTGTCAGCAGGATTGTGCTCAGTAAACTACATACACTGTCAGGGGTGCCATTACACTGATTAAAATGATACATCCTGTGCTTCTTTTTTAATCTTTATTTTCAGTTTTGAGATAATGATATTCTTGTGCTTCGGGGCGGGCCTTTGGGGAGGAACTTTTTCTGGTGCTGTGCTTATGTACTCAACTGTATGCCTTCTGACAGGTCACTGTGCCTTCAGTGACCTGCCTCCTATTTTAAATAGTGCATATGTAATTCTGTGGTTGAAATTAAAATATTTGGCTCCAGCAAAATAGCTCCGCAACCCATGCATGCGCACAAGTGTGGTCCGCGGTGCCATATTGCGGCAGCTAAATTTTTTTCATCCAGCAAAATGGTGCCCACGGGTGCGCAATAGCATCTATCGCTTGTTGATAGATGCTACTGCACAAGCGCAGCTGTCGGTGCCATATTGCTGCAGGCAAATTTTTTTTTCCTGCAACAAAATGGCGTCACTAGCGGTGCTTTCACAGTAGAATCTATTGGCAAGTAGGAAAAAATTGGCAGTAGCAATATGGCGCCACCAGCCGCGCTTGCGCAGTAGCACCTCTAGGCAGACGAGAGATGCTACTGCGCATGCGAGGGTGGCGTGGCCATTTTGCTGCATGTAAATTTCTTCATTTGAACCCCAGAATAACAATGCAGTATTTAAAATAGGAGGCAGGTCACCAGATAAAGCCCCTGCCCAAAAGCCCGCCCCGAAGCATGAGATTATCATTATCTCAAAACTGAAAATAAAGATTAAAAAAGAACCACAGGATGTATTTCATCCACCCAGGTATCATTCTAATTAGTTTAATGGTGCCCACATGACAGTTTATGTGGTTTACTGAGCACAATACTGCTGACAGATGCGCTTTAAAGAAGTGACATGTCCATTCTTCTGGTACTTTTCGCTTGGAAGATGCTGTGTACTTTACAATTCAAGTCATTGGGAAAGCTCAAAAGATGCCTGGAAGATGACCAGATGTTATTTGGAGTGTTTTGTCATTGTTTTTGCTTAAAAAAATGCTACCGTTTTTTTCTTTATTCGATGAAGTGAAATAAATGATGGAAAACGTCACTAAAAAGATTTCACAAAAACCATGGAAAAACCTTTAAAAAACTGGTAATTGAAAAAAATGTCCAAAAAACGCTCAGGAAATTACAGAACAAAAAACAACACAAAAGACACTTCAGGAAACAAAACTCGTTCCTGAAGCGCCATGTTGAAAAACATGTCGGGTTCGCTTGAGTTTAAAAGACGCCATGAGTACATAGTCAATGAATAAAACCCAGTATTTCAGTTATTGGTTTTATATATATTTTTTTTTTACACTGTGTAGTAAAATTAAGACAGCTTTATTCTTCGGGTCAGTATAATTATAGTAATACAAGATTTTATACATTCTTTTTATGCTTTGCTACTTTTGTTCACTAAAGACAACATTTTACAGAACATAATTCGTTTTTGCATCACAATATTCTAAGATATACACTTGTTCTCTTCTCAAAATAGGACACTAGTCCCCCAAGAAAAGACCTGAAGCGAGTATTTCAACCATAAAATCCATATTTATTGACACATTTTAAAAATGCAGTGAAATAAAACAAATCACAGTGCTTCAAAAATACGAATGGGCAGACATTGGTATTAAATCCTACTGACACTCAAGGTATAATGTGTTCCGGTTTGTGGCATAAGGCTCACAATCGTTGCCTATTGCTATCCCCTCATAGTGAAATATGTAATGAAAATATTACTTATAGCATATTTCTGTCCCCACATATTACAATAAATTGTACAGTGATAATCACTATTGATATAACAAAGATGCTATTAATTACACACATGAAGGGGCTGCTGTGGTTAAGGTTATGAACCCATGGGGAGGTGTCCCGAAAGAATAAAGCATGGAAACCAACTATCCGCAACAAAGCAGCACAAAATGGAGCCAAAAGTAAGAAGGAACCGAATAAAGTACCTGAGTCAGAGTAATAATGCTGTCGCCCATCCGTGACCCCGACGTACATTTCAAATATTCTTCTTCAGGGAGTTGAGGTTTATCGGTCGCGTGGTGGTATATATATGTAGGCCGATCTCAGGTAAATGTGTGCGTTGCTGTTTCCGGTCCTCTTTGACCTCAAATGACGCATGCGCATAAGTGACAACCTCCTTACTGGAACTTCCGTTATCGGCCGGTGAGACGCAAGCTGAAGGTTGCCACGCAACACTTACACGCTCGCGGGCACGGTGGCCGGGTCAGGAAGAAACCAGGAAGTGGCCCTCATGCGCATGCGTACCGGTCCAGAACAGGGTAGGTGTATACGGAGTTCTCAATGGGGTGCTTTGGGCAATTGAATAAGTAAAGCCTGAACAAATGGGAGGTGCGAACATGGTGTGTGTGGTGTGTTGGAAAGGATAATATCGAGACAAAACTGAAATTGTGTGATGTGTGTAATGTGTAACGTGACAAGTATAATACGATTCTGAGATAAAAGAAGTGTGTGAGTTTGAAAATGGGGATTGTGTTATGTGAAAGGTATGTTGTGTGCAAGTGAAAAGGATTGATAATGTGAGTGTGTGGTGTGTATGCACGACGAGTGTAATCCAAACACCTCCCCATGGGTTCATAACCTTAACCACAGCAGCCCCTTCATGTGTGTAATTAATAGCATCTTTGTTATATCAATAGTGATTATCACTGTACAATTTATTGTAATATGTGAGGACAGAAATATGCTATAAGTAATATTTTCATTACATATTTCACTATGAGGGGATAGCAATAGGCAACGATTGTGAGCCTTATGCCACAAACCGGAACACATTATACCTTGAGTGTCAGTAGGATTTAATACCAATGTCTGCCCATTCGTATTTTTGAAGCACTGTGATTTGTTTTATTTCACTGCATTTTTAAAATGTGTCAATAAATATGGATTTTATGGTTGAAATACTCGCTTCAGGTCTTTTCTTGGGGGACTAGTGTCCTATTTTGAGAAGAGAACAAGTGTATATGGTATATGAGTTTAACTACCGATAATATTTTTCAGGATTCCATTTGTGGAACTGTGTTGGTAACAATATTCTAAGAGCTGTAACTTTTTTTTTTTTGCCACCAGAAAGGTATTAGGGCTTGTTTTTTGCAGAATAAGTTGACTTTTTATTGATACTTTTTTTTGCCATACGACTTTTTGATCACTTTTTATTCCATTTTTTGTGTGTCAGTATGATGAAAAAGCTACCTTTTTAGTGTGTTTCGTATTATTTTTTTACGATGTTTGCTATGTGGAATAAATAACATGACAGTTTCATACTTTGGTTTATTGCACATACACTGATGCCAATTATATGTAGTTTTTTTTAGTTAGTTTTATTTTTTTATAAAAAGTTGGATCTTTTTCTCGTGAAACAACTTTCCTTGATTTTTTTAATGGCTTTTCATTTTTTTTACATTTTTTCAAACTTTATTGATTTTGTTTTTCTTAGTCCCTCAGTGGGACATCAATATTTTTTACTTTGATCATTGATTTCATGCACTGCAGTACTCATCACATAACCTCAGGTTGCAACATCAACTATCGGCACCCATGGTTGTCTGGCTGCTGATTGGTTTAGCGAAGAAACCATCTCCCGAGTTTGACAGCGGCACCTAAGAGGTTTTTTGACTCTGATCAGTTTCAAAACTTATCACGATCGATATCACAGGATGTCATTTTTGCCATAAAAAAAGTGGAGCTTAGAAATTAGGCCCCTTTATGACCACTGTTAACCCCTTTACCCCCGAGGGTGGTTTGCACATTAATGACCAGGCCAATTTTTACAATTCTGAAAAAGTTTTTACAAAATGAAAAAGTGGGAAAAAAAACACTTTTTCATTTTTATGAATCAATTTGTGAAGCACTTGGGGGTTCCAAGTGCTCACTATGCATCTAGATAGGTGCCTTGGGTGGTCTAGTTTCCAAAATGGGGTCACTTGTGGGGGAGCTCCAATGTTTAGGCACACAGGGGCTCTCCAAACGCAACATGGTGTCCGCTAACAATTTGAGCCGATTTTCCATTCAATTTGTTAGCGGACACCATGTCGCATTTGGAGAGCCCCTGATGTGCCTAAACAGTGGAGCTCCTCCACAAGTGACCCCATTTTGGAGACTACACCCCTCAAGGATTTTATTAAGGGGTATAGTGAACATTTTGAACCCAGAGGTACGACACAGAATTTGATAACATTAGGTCATCATATTGAATAAGTTGTCATTACTCTTGAGCGCAAGTGTTCGCTACTTGAGTTTGCATCGGGTACTCAGGTATGCACCATGTATCACGGGTGCTCAAGTGAAATGCTCGAGTCCCCGCCCGCATGTTTCACGGTTATTAGACACCCCAAATAAAACATGCGGGGATCGCTCGTTCATGGCAGGCAATCCCCGCAAGGTTTTTTTAGCCGCGAAGCATATGGGGCGGAGACTTGAGCACCCGTGAAAATCAGTGCATACCCGAGCACCCGATGCAAACTCAAGTAGCGAGCACTTGCGCTCAACACTAGTCGCCATATCGTCATCTTTTTTTTTTTTTTTTTTTACTTTTGAAAAAAAAAACAACCCTAACATTAGCACAACCCCAACCCCAGCCCTAGCGTTTATTTTTTACGCCGTTCCTCGTGTGGTATAAGCGATGAGATTACTTTATTCTTCGGGTCGGTGCGATTACAGTGATACCAGAATCATATCGGGTTTTTATGATTGGCAGCTGTCACACACTAAAAGACACATATTTTGTAAAATTTAGTTTTTGCATTGCCATATTTTGGCCGACAGAGTCATGTGACCGCTTGTTTTTTGCGGGATGAGTTGACGTTTTTATTGGTGCCATTTTCAGGCACGTGACATTTTTTGATCGCTTTCTATTCCTATTTTTGGGAGGCAGAATAAACAAAAACCAACAATTCAGGAATTGTGTTTTTTTACATTTTTTTATTCTGCTCCGGGTGTGGTAAAATTGATAAGGTAGCTTTATTCTTCGGGTCAGTACGTTTACAGCGGTACCACATTTATATCGTTTTTTATGTTTTGGCGCTTTTACACAGTAAAAGCTATTTTATAGACAAAATTATTCTTTTGCATCGCTTTATTCTGAGAGCTGTAACTTTTTGATTTTTCGGATGATGGAGCTGTATGGCAGCTTGTTTTTTGCGGGACGAGATGACGTTTTCAGCGGTACTATTTTTATTTATACTCGACTTTTTGATCGCGTGTTATTCCATTTTTTGTTTGGCAGTATGATGATAAAGCATTGTTTTTTGCTTTTTTTTTTTTTTTTTTACCGTATTCACTGAAGGGGTTAACTAGTGGAACAGTTTTATAAGCCAGGTTGTTACGGACGCGGTGATATCAAATATGTGTACTTTTATTGTTTGTTTGGTTTTTTTTCATAATAATATTTATTGATGGGTACATTATATTTTTATTTTTAGTGGATTATTATTTTTTTTTTTTTTTTATATTTTTACAGTTTTTTATTTTATTTTTTTTCACTTTTTGGGAGTTTTTTTTACTTTTTTACTTTGTCCCACTATGGGACTTTCACTTTTTTTATTCTGATCGCCAGCACAGCATAGGGCTGTAGCACCATCCCTGTGCCATGCAGGCAGTCAGCGCTAGACAGGGAGAAGATAGTTTGGAGATGCACTGCGCATGTCCAAACAATCTTCCTGCTGTGTGGTGACCCGGATGCTGTCATGACGACATCGGGTCATCATGGCAACACCCGGGAAGCCGCGGCAGACAGCGCTGGAGGCCGGAAGAGGAGGTGAGTATTGCGATCACCTCCCCTTGCCTCCGCAATGCTGTGATCGACTTCGATTGCAGCATTGCGGGGGTTAATGTGCTGGGAGCGGTGCGGGACCGCTCCCTGCACATAGTACCGGGTGTCAGCTGTGACAATCAGCTGACACCCGGCGGCGATCGCGCCCGCACAGCCTGTGTGCGCGCGCGATCGCGATGACGTACTAATACGGGTCAGGCTCTTAAAGCCCAGGGCACTGACGCGCATTTGTACGTCATGGACTTTAAAGGGGTTAAAAGGCATATCGGTGGTCATTATGGGGTTAATCAGAACACATACATATGTTACTCTGTTGATAACCATTGGTACTCCTTTTAACACCTTCATGTTCCATGATGTACCATTACGTTATGAAGCATGTTAGGGATTTTGGAGCGGGCTTTTAAGTAGTCAATCACTGAGACGGTAAAACAGTATCATTTTATATTGTACATCATAAAAATATTTAATAAAAAATAAAAAGATTTCAATAATCCACCTTTTCCCCGATTAACAATACAGAAATGTAAAAACTAATATATACAGTGGCATGTAAAAGTTTGGGCACCCTTTGTCAAAATTACTGTTATTGTAAATAGAGATGAGCGGTGTTCGACTCGAACTGTTCGCCAATCTCAAATTCGAGCTGTTTTGGGCGGTGTTCGAGACGTTCGGCGAACAAGAACGATTTGAAAAAAATTCGGCTGTTCAAGGTTATGTTCGATAACTGTTCATGCACCAAAATCATAACTGGATTTTTTCTCAGTAATGGTGAAAATTAATGTTAATACGCAGTTTGAGTGTACAGCGGGGCGGGGGGGTGGGGCAGGGGATGGATCTCTGCAGAAATAATGAAGATCTCCATTTTTTTTTCTCTTCCTCGCATTTACAGTGGGGCGGTGCAGTCTGTCAGCCTATCAGCAGCGCACACACGGAGCGAACTACTTTTTCACACAAGCAAGGGCATGTGTCATTGGCAGTGTATGTCACATGTCATTGCCCTATAAGACCCAGCCATTTTCCCCGTCGCCACCATTTTCTCACTGCTGCAGCTGCGTGTTAGATGGCACCGCTGTTGCTGTGTGCACTATACTTTGTTAATTTCAAGCCAATTTTCACACAAATCTACAGATAGCTTGGGAGTAGGGAAGAGTTGTGATTGCAGTCCTTTTAAGGACTAGGTTACATCATTTCATATGACTTTCATCAGGCAGGTCTGGGCTCTTAAATAGATAGGTTGGGAGTAAAAACTAATTGTAATTGCAGTCCTTTTCAGGGCTAGGTTACATCAGTTCCTATCAGTTTTTGCCAGGCAGGTCTGTGCCACTGCTGTGCAAGTTTTTTTCACAGCATTTGGCTAAATCTAGCAAAGCAAATCCTTTCTGGCCTCTTGCAGTGTGTGTTAGTCAGTGGAGTAGCCTATCTGTGTTGCAAGCTAGACCACCTGTGTATAGAATACAAATTTTTTTACTGCACCTAGTGAAGTAAAACCTTTTGGGCATAGCATAATTCTATTAGTCCATCTATACTGACCTCCACCAGGTTGCAAATTCAATATAATTTTTTTCTGCATCGAGCTCTGAAAAAATATTTAGGCTTCTAGCAGTGTGTGGGACTTGTTCTATTAGTCCATCTATACTGACCTCCATCAGGTTGCAAATTCAATATAATTTTATTCTGCATCAAGCTCTGAAAAAATATTTCGGCTTCGAGCAGTGTGTGGGACTTGTTCTATTAGTCCATCTATACTGACCTCCATGAGGTTGCAAATTCAATATAATATTTTTCTGCATCTAGCTCTGAAAAAATATTTAGGCTTCTAGCAGTGTGTGGGAATTGTTCTATTAGTCCATCTATACTGACTTCCATCAGGTTGCAAATTCAATATAATTTTTTTCTGCATCTAGCTCTGAAAAAATATTTCGGCTTCTAGCAGTGTGTGGGACTTGTTCTATTAGTCCATCTATACTGACCTCCATCAGGTTGCAAATTCAATATAATTTTTTTCTGCATCTAGCTCTGAAAAAATATTTCAGTTTGTAGCAACCCCGTCTAAGCACAACAGCCAGCCCTCGGTCCCTCAGATGTGGACAAGTAAAAGACCATTTCCTCCTAGCCATGAGAAAGCTAAGAGGTTGAATTTCACCATCTGCAAGCTCTTGGCTACAGAAATGCTTCCTTTCCGCCTGGTGGACTCGGAGGATTTTCGAGACCTTATGTTCATCGCAGTGCCCCAGTACCAGATGCCCAGTCGGCACTACTTCTCAAAGAAAGGTGTGCCTGCGCTCCACCAGCATGTCGCACACAACATCACCGCTTCTTTGAGAAACTCTGTGTGTGACAGGGTGCATTTCACCACTGACACTTGGACGAGTAGGCATGGAAAGGGGCGTTACATGTCGCTGACTGGGCACTGGGTAACTATGGTGACAGCAGGTCAAGGGGCTGCTGTCCAAGTCTTGCCGTCCCCACGAGTTGTGCGTCAATCCTCTTTATCTCAAAGTTCCTCCACTGCTTCTGCCTCCTCAACCTCCTCTCGGTCCTCCACCTGCACCCAAAGCCTGTATGGTCATGCCACAAGCTTTCTAACTGCGCAGAAGGGATCCTGCACACCTCCTTACTATGCTGGCAGCAGGGCTCAACGTCATCAGGCGGTTTTTACTTTGAAATGTCTGGGAAATGTGAGTCACACAGCTGAGCAGTTGTGGTCAGCTCTGGAGAACCAGTTTCATGAATGGTTGCCTCCACTGGACCTGAAACCAGGGAAGGCCGTGTGCAACAATGCTGCAAACCTGGGTGCGGCCCTTCGCCAGGGCAATGTCACACACGTACCTTGTATGGCTCACGTGTTGAACCTGGTTGTCCTGCAATTTTTAGCCCACTATCCCGGACTAGATGGCCTTCTGCAGAGGGCAAGGTCGCTGTGTGCTCACTTCCGCCAATCGCATCCCGCAGCTCAGCGACTTACATCTCTACAGAAGTCGTTGGGCCTGCCACTTCACCGGCTAAAATGCGATGTGCCTACCCGGTGGAATTCAACTTTGCACATGTTGCAGCGACTGTGGCAGCACCGACAAGCCCTGATGCAATACGTTCTGACGTATAGCCTGGGCTAACGAGATCCAGAGGTGGGGCAAATCATGCTGGAGAAGTGGTCTCAGATCAGTGACCTATGCACCCTTCTGCACAGTTTTGAAATGGCGACGAAGATGTTTAGTGCTGACGATGCCATTATCAGCATGACTATTCCGGTGATTTACATGCTGGAGCACATGTTAAACAGAATTCGGAGTCAGGTGGTGGCACAAGAGGAGGTGGAGGAAGTAGAGGAGGAGGAGCTGTGTGCGGAAGGGCTAACATCTGCAAGGTCCAGACGGTTGGCAGCACCAAGGCAGCAGGCATGTGAGGGTGGGGGAGATGGTTTTACCAGGGCGCATGGTAGCAGCCAAACTAGTGAGGAAGGTGCAGGAGCCCAGGAAGAAGTGGAGGACGAACTGATTGAAGACTCATCAGATGAGGGAGACCTTGATCACATTTCTGTTGAGCGAGGTTGGGGGGAAAGGACAGAGGAAGGAAGCATGATTGTTACCTCGCCACCAACACAACAGGGACTTGGTGCTCCTGGATGCGCAAGACACATGAGTGCCTTCTTGCTGCACTACCTGCAACATGACCCTCGAATTGTGAGAATTAGAAATAATCCTGACTACTGGGTTGCCACACTGTTAGATCCCCGGTACAAAAGTAAATTTGCAAAAATTATTTTCCTGCCATAGAAAGAGATGCTCGCATGCAGGAGTATCAGCAGAGACTGTTGCAGAATCTTACATGTGCTTTTCCACAAAACAACAGTGGTGCACGTAGTGAATCTCACAGTTCCAACTTGCCATCCGTTGTTTGCCTGCCATTGGTTTTAACGGTGTTCGAAGGTGTTCGACTTGACCTCCAATAGATCCTTGTAAAAGGATTTAAAGTGTATTCATTCAAATTAGAGAGACAATTTAAATTAAAAAGCTTAGACCTGCCTCCACCACAGGGGGTCTCGCTCGACCCACCAGCGGACAGGCACCAGTATTGGAAGAGGGGGGCTAGCCGTCAGGGTCCACCGCAGCTCTGGCACAAACCCGGCGACACGGAGGTGGCACGGGCAGGAACGGACTGGCCGTGTCGGCTTTGCACTTTTTTGGTTTTAGAAGGGCATGACATGCCTATATCTGTGTCTCCCCCTCCTTTTACTCCTCCACCTCTTTTCTTTTCGCATGACTATATGTACTTGTCACTTTTCCATGTGTTAGTTGTGTCTTCTGAGTGGTTTGTCAGCTTTTGGACACCTTTGAAGGTGTTTTCTATGTATTTCTATGTGTTTTTGTTTGCCTGCCATTGGTTTAACGGTGTTCGAAGGTGTTCGACGAACAGTTCGACGAACAGTTCGGCGAACATACGGGTGTTCGACGAACCGAACCGAACTCGAACACTACGGGGGTGGCTCAACACTAATTGTAAACAGTTAAGCAACTTAACAAAGAAATTATCTCTAAAAGGCCTTAAGTTAAAGATGACACATTTCCTTTGTATTTTAGGCAAATAAAAATTATATATTTTTATCTTTTACATTTTAAAAATTATCAAAAGGAAAATGGGCACATGCAAAAGTTTGGGCATCCTGCATGGTTAGTACCTAGTAGCATCCCCTTTTGAAAATACCACAGCTTGTATATGCTTTTTGTAGCCAGCCAAGAGTCTTTCAATTCTTCTTTGAGGGATTTTCATCCATTCTGCCTTGGAAAATTCTTCCAGTTCTGTGAGATTTCTGGGTCATCTTGTATGCACTGCTATTTTGAGGTCTAGCCACAGATTTTCAATGATGTTCAGATCAGGGGACTGTGAGGGCAATTGTAAAACCTTCAGCTTGCTCCTTTTGATGTAGGCTATTGTGGATTTTGATGTGTGTTAAGATCATTATCCATTTGTTGAAGCCATCCTCTTTTCAACTGCAGCTTTATTACAGATGGTGTTATGTTTGCATCCAGAATTTGTTAAAATGGCATTGAATCTGTTCTTTGCTCTACCTGTGAAATGTTCCCCGTGCCATTGGCTGCAACACAACCCCAAAGCATGATTGATCCACCCCTGTGCTTAATGGTTACCAAGATGTTCTTTTCCTAAAATTCTGTGTTTTTTTTCTCCACATATACCTTTGATCATTGTGGCCAAAGAGTTCTATTTTAACCTCATTGGTCCACAGGACTAGTTTGTAAAATGCATCTGGCTTGTTTAGATGTTCTTTTGCATAGTTCTAATGCTGAATTTATGGTGAGGACGCAGGAGACGTTTTCTTCTGATGTCTCTTCCATGAAGGCCATATTTGTGCAGGTGTCTCTGAACAGTAGAGCAATGTACCACAATTCCAGAGTCTGCTAAATCTTTCTGAAGATCTTTTGCAGTCAAGAGGGGGATCTTAATTGCCTCTTTAGCAATCCTACAAGCAGCTCTCACTGAAATTTTGCTTGGTCTTCAAGACCCTATCTTGACCTCCACTGCTCCTGTTAACTACCATTTCTTAATTACATTTTGAAGTGAGGAAAGGGCAACTTAAAATGCTAAATCACAGAGCCAAAACGTCGACTTAGCTCTTATGAGCGAATAAATCACTGGATTTTGAAAAGGAGTGCTGTCTTCATTTTTTGGACTATATATATATATATATATATATATATATGTATATATATATATATATATATATATATATACACTACCGTTCAAAAGTTTGGGGTCATTTAGAAATTTCATTATTTTTGAAAGAAAAGCACATTTTTTTCAATGAAGCTAACATTAAATGCATCAGAAATATATTCTATACATTGTTAATGTGGTAAATGACTATTCTAGCTGCAAACGTCTTGTTTTTATTGCAGTATCTACATAGGTGTATTAGAGGCCCATTTCCAACAACCACCACTCCAGTGTTTTAATGGGACATTGTGTTTGCTAACTGTGTAAGAAGGCTAATGGATGTTTAGAAAACCCTTGCACAAGTATGTTAGCCCAGCTGAAAATGGTTTGGCTGATTTGAGAAGCTATAAAATTGACCTTCCTTTGAGCTAGTTGAGAATCTGGAGCATTACATTTGTTTGTTCTATGAAACTCTCAAAATGGCCAGAAAAAGAGAACTTTCATGTGAAACTCGACAGTCTATTCTTGTTCTTTGAAATTAAGGCTATTCCATGCAAGAAATTGCCAAGAAACTGAAGATTTCCTACAAAGGTGTGTACTACTCCCTTCAGAGGAGAGCACAAACAGGCTCTAACCAGAGTAGAAAGAGAAGTGGGAGGCCCCGCTGCACAACTGAGCAACAAGACAAGGACATTAGAGTCTCTAGTTTGAGAAATCGACACCTCACAGCTCCTCAACTGGCAGCTTCATTATATTTGGCCTTTGGGAGAAATTTTCAGAAAACTTAAACAGTTCATGCTACAGTGATATTTTATCATGAAAGTAGGGCATTTAAGTAGAAGCATGCAATGGTGCTTTCCTCATCTCAAACTATTTATTGAAGCAAAAGCCAACAACAGTGGTGGGTATACCCCAATGAAAAATCTCAATGTCTCAATAACTTGTCATGAAGCCGTGAGCATCAATTACAGCTTTTCAATGACGTCTCATGCTATTCCCAAGTTTTGTTATTGTCTGCTGAGGCAAGGCATCCCACTCTTCTTGAAGGGCGGCTCTCAGGATATTTAGGTTCTGGGGTACAAGCCTCTACATAATGATTCAATTGATCCCATAGGTTTTCTATGGGATTCAGGTCTGAAGAAAGTGCAGGCCACTCCATTTGAGGTACCCCAGTCTCCAGCAGCTGTTCCCTAATGATGTGACCTCGATGAGCTGGAGCATTCTCGTCCATAAGGATGAAATTAGGCCTGTGTTGGTCGTGCAGAGGCACAATGACTGGATTAATGATGTTATTTAAGTAGTAGGGTCTTGTCACTGTACCAGTCACAAAGTCGAGGGCAGTTCTGTATTAACTAGACACACCTACCCACACTGTAACACCACCACCACCAAAGGCGCGTCTGGTGACAATAGTGACTGATGCATAGCGTTCTCCTTGACATTGTTGGAACCCATCATTTCTGCTCAGCATGAAACGACTTTCATCAGTAAACAGCTCTGTGGCCCACTGGTCCCTTATCCAGTGCCTGTACCTGGTGGTGTGGTCGGGTATAGTAGCAGGTCATCTCGCATGCAGACCACGCTGATGTAAATGGTTTGGAATGGTCTGATGTGACACTTGGGTGCATCTGATCTCTTTTAAATGTGCCTGGAGTTGTGTGGCATTCATCATCTGGTTCCGAAGGGCATTGTTCACAGTGAAACGGTCATCAATGTGGGATCAAAGGATGTCCAATTCTCTGTCTTTCTGTGACTCCAGTATCTCTGTATCTCTGTTGCAACCTGCTGATGGCACTCCGTGATACACTAGGCTCAGTGGCCACTTCCATCTGAGAACATCCTACTTGAAGTCTCGCTATGCTAAGGTGCTGTTGATCAATTGTTAGGTGTCGTGGTCTCATGATGTAAAAATGTGAACAGCATGATGTGGAGGACTGTTTAAATACCAATTCTAGTTGATCCTCGAAATTTATACTGTGAATCATAGATCAAACAAGTATGCAAATTTTGTTATTAAGGTTGTGGAAAAATTACTGAAACATTGAACAGTTGGACGTGTGTATTCAAAAGTTTAAAGAGGGTCACATTAAGTTAACCTGAAAAGGTTAAAGTGCATTTAAGGTTCATCCTGAAATTTCGCCCGGAAGCCAAGTTTTTGTGAGTAGTGTATATGGAAGAGACCTGTCAATCACTGACCATGGCATTTCTGAGTAAGACATATCTGGCTTTAATTATGCAGTCAATGTCTACTTTATGCTGCCTGTTTGGACAGCATGAATCTAGCGACAGGTTCCCTTTAATTAATAATTAGTTTACTTGTTATGTTAATTTAGAATAGTATGTCCATTAACCCTGCTGTTCTGTTCGGGTCTACTAAACACTAAAACATACCTTCTGCATTATTATATTGTATGTGAACATGGTTGTTCATAAGCAAATGAAAAATGAATTCAAAAACTTAATTTTTATTTTTTTTTAATCAAAAATGTTACATGGCCTTATTGCAATATTCACGCATATTGCACATTTGCACATAAAAAAAAAATTCTTTATATAACTGTAAACTATAACTAATAACATCAAACTGTATGTAAATATATTTTTTTCAAAAAAAAATAAATAAATAAATAAATAAAAAGTTCAGTTTTTTCTATATAAAATGGTAAATAAGGTTCACGGTGCTAAATTTACACTTTGCATTGGTCACAAGTATAATTTACATGTCTTTTGCATAAGTACTTTACACAACTGCAACATATCACATTTGTTTTGTGATTACTTGATGTTGGATAGAAGGCGCATTGTTTCCATTTTAGGCTGGTTGCGTTGCTGGTGGAGGCCGTGGGTATCGTAGCAGTGCCGGTGGAAGTTGTTGGTTCACTTTCTTTAGCGTGCTGTTGGGTCCTGTGAACAATGGCTGCCGCTTTTCTTTCTTCGATATATGGGCTAACCAGTGATTTTCCCAACTCCTCTATAAAAATTCTTCTTTTCTATAGTTTATTTTTGTTCCAATTTGGGTGTATTTCAAACCATAACACCAATGCATTGTATGCCGACACATAAAGAATGTTGTAAAAAACAACCATTGACCACCGATTTGTTTTGCGTTTACAGGTGTAAGTGCCTATGAGCTGATCTAGAGCAGGGGTCTCAAACTCGGCTGGGTATATGGGCCGCACACGGAAAAAAAATTAATTTGGGGGGCCACATTCTTTGCAGGACAAAGTGACATTTTTAGTGATATCATTTTTTTTTCTATACACCTTTTGAACATTTTTGCTGTTTTATTTTTTATAGCTTGGGTCGTTATGGATGTGGTGATAATAAAACATGCACTTTTTTGTTTACTTTAGTTTAGATATAAAGCAGCATTTTTAGTGGCAAAATATTTTTTCATGCTTTATTTTGGAGTTTTTCTGCCAAAATCTTGTAGTAATGTGTCCCACCCTGGTCTGCATCTTGTAATGTCCCCCATCTTTGTCCCCATCTTGTCGTAATATTCCATACTGGTCCCCATCTTGTTGTAATGTCTCCCATCCAGGGCCCCATATTGTCATAATGTCACATACCGGTCCCCATATTGTAAATATGTCCTCATCTTGTAGTAATGCCCCATCCTGGTCCCCATCTTGTTGTAATGTCCCCATCTTCTAGAAATGTCACTATCCTGGTCCCCTTCTTGTAGTAATGTCCCCAGCCTGGTCCCCATGTTTTAGGACTGTCCCCAGCCTGGTCCCCATCTTTTAGGACTGTCCCCAGCCTGGTCCCCATCTTTTAGGACTGTCCCCAGCCTGGTCCCCATCTTTTAGGACTGTCCCCAGCCTGGTCCCCATCTTTTAGGACGGTCCCCAGCCTTGTCCCCATCTTTCAGGACTCCAGCAGCTGTTCCCTAATGATGTGACCTTGATGAGCTGGAGCATTCTCGTCCATGAAAATAAAATTAGGCCTGTGTTGGTCGTGCAGAGGCACAATGACTGGATTAGTGATGTTATTTAAGTAGTAGGGTCTTGTCACTGTACCAGTCACAAAGTGTAGGGCAGTTCTGTATTAACTAGACACACCTGCCCACACTGTAACACCACCACCACCAAAGACGCCATCTTGGAGGACTGTCCCTTGTGCCGTTCTACACATACAAGAGAATAAAAAAATATTCTTCTCACCTGTCCTCCGTTCCCTCATCGTCCTTTCTGCACCTGTGGCCCGCAGACACCATAGACCCCGATCGCGGCCCGGTCCAGGAGCTGCCGGCAGCTGCGCTTCAGTTCAGTGTATTGCCGCACAGAGACCAGCTCTCTGCACAGCAATGCCAGTGCCAGCTGCCGGCCTATCAGAGGCCAGCAGCTGACATCTGCTCATGGCGATGACATCATACACTGCTGTGCTGGGACGCAGATGTCAGCTGCTGGCCTCTGATAGGCCGGTGGCTGGCACTGGTATTGCTATGCAGAGAGCAGGTCTCTGTGCGGCAATACACTGAACTGAAGTGCATACTGAAGACAATACTGTCTGAATGAGCACCTCCCGCTGAATGACACCAGTTGTTCATCTATAACTATACTGGAAGCGAATACATCTGCTGGATCGTAATTTGAAAATGTATGCATGTGTAAATGTGCACCGACCAAAAGGACCTAGATAAATTGATAAATAGTAGTAAATGCAATATATTGTCCAAAATGAGATTATAACTCCTTTATTTTACTCTAAAAATGGCTGGAGGTTAGTATAAAAGCCTATTGGTCATTTTTGACAGAACAATATAAGTGTAAAAAATACGTGGAGCAAAAAGTAAAAAAAAAAATACCCACAATAAGAATCCCTCAAATGAGGAAAAGTCAATTAACCACAAGTTTCTGAACCGCATAATGAATATTTTAAAAAATATCAAATTTCAAATTCGATCATTTTTGACCGAACAGAACAACAGGGTTAAAGTTCTTTGTAAAATGAGTGTATGTGTAAGTGTTTTTATTTGTCATGTGTTTTGGCTAAAGATATTTTTTGGAATAGGGTTTCACCAAAAATATTGAACCTTTTGGCATCCACAGCATCTAGGTATCGCAGTATATAAGCTGCGCTATTATAAGAGACAGTATATAGCCTGGACTGTCAAAACCTCAAGTAGACTTCGGAATAATAAAGCCACAAGGCAGATTCAGAGATATGGCTCCTTTACATTTTTTACTGCCTATGGTATATATTACGTTTTAGCTGTAGTTGCTTTAACCCATGATCGGGCTCTTAGTCTAGAACTTTAATCTTTCACCTTACTACAGAGGACGGTATTGCTGACCTCTTCTCATAGTGCAATCATTCCTCGCTTTCTTTGTTTAAATCCTGACTTGTGCATGTTGGTTGAAATTAGTTGTTTTTAAAAATGTTTAATTAATATCTGTTTTGGAGGGTTCCAACAGCCCAGAGGAACATTCGAGCACAAGAAATGATCACAACTACTGTATACTGTATTTTTCATGGAGGTGTAATAATGGAGACGGTTGTGACGCGCCCAGGGGATGGGGACGACTCGGTACCCGGGCCTTTGCCTGGTTTTGGGGATGTCACGGTGGTCGGCTCCCGGGTCCGTACCCTGGGGTCACTCTTGAAAAAGGGGATTGGAACTTGGATAGAAAATAAAAATAAAGTAAATAGTTCGTGACGCCACCTGTGGTACCTGGTAAGGATTACCAGCGCTGCTTCAGACCTCCGGGGGTGTTGGGATGGCAGCTGAGGTGTTTTTGCTCCCCACAGGTGGAGCGGGCCCCCGGGGCAGGGATGGTGTGAAGGGATGCAGGAGAGAGGGGACCCAGCCGGGTCAGAGGAAGAACAGACACACATACTGGGGCTAGTTTCAGTACCTTTACTGCAGATGCTAGTCAGGTAAAGTCCGGGGTACTTGTAGGTGGTGTGCTTCTGGTCTTGCTCCCCAGTGAGCGGGTGTAAGGCCTCCTTTCTGCATCCTCCTGTCTCTCTCCCTGAAGCTTCTGACCTGCCTGGAACAGGGTCTAGCTCCCTTGATGTTTCTATTACCCGTCTTGCTTGGCGGCAAGGGGTTTCCCACTGGTTACCACGATCCCTGGATGCCTTCGTGGTACCTAGTCCTCTGAATGTGTGGTATTCACGGGTGGACTGAGGGATATGAAATCCTCCTCAGTATGCCTGATTCCCTACTGGGCATAGAGATCCCAAAAGGTTCGGGCTCGGTGCCCGGCTTGCATGAGGGGACGAACCCTCTGTGGTTCCTCTGTCCCTCATGGCTCTTTTCTTCTCCTTGCCTTCAAGCCCACTCTAGGCTCTCCACTAGCCAGACTAGCCCGCAGCTTGGGCCTAGCCTGACTTCCAGCCACACAGACTTCAGCTTGTCTGGTGCTGCAGCATCGTGTCACACTCACTGCTTCCCACTGACTGACTTCCTGAACTCCACCCCCCAGTATATATATACGTGACAGGGCTCCATCTAGTGGACTTGGGTGGAGGTGTCTGCATATATTGAGGCCACTGGGGAGAATCCATCTGTGCATCACCCAGGAGTTCTGTGACAGCTTGCAGCCGCAGGGCGTCACAGTTGCATGATGTCACAAATCTAAATCTAATGCGCCATTGGTCTAATATCTCACTGGGAGAGATAACCCTGATGCTAGTGTACTATTGGTTCAATGTCTGGGGAGGAGTCCTGAGGAGACAATTTGCATATTCTCACTGAATTTTGGGACAAGTGAAGAGTCTCTGCGAGCTCAAAGAACACTGGATTTTGGCCGTTGGAGCTGAAAGGAGGACATCGGTGAACCAGGGGAGGATTGCTGAGGAGACAATTTGCATATTCTCACTGCATTTTGGGATAAGTGAAGAGTCTCCGCGAGCTCAAAGAACACTGTATTTTGGCCGTTGGAGCTGAAAGGAGGACATCTGTGAACCAGGGGAGGAGTCCTGAGGAGACAATTTGCATATTCTCACTGAATTTTGGGATAAGTGAAGAGTCTCCACGAGCTCAAAGAACACTGGATATTGGCCGTTGGAGCTGAAAGGAGGACATCGGTGAACCGCTGTTTTGGAGCGTTTTTCACTGTTTTCATAACATATCAACAATAAGAACATGGAAGAGTCCAGGAGCCATTTGGTGAGCTGCATATCCTGCTACATGTTCACAGACTTGCCAGTGGAAAAGCCAAACTTCACATGCCAGAAATGCAAGCTTGTGTCCCTGTTGGAGGAAAAGTTGCGAAATCTAGAAGAGAGGAATGGAAGCATGTGACCCAGAGAAGCAGGAGGATCGAGAGGCAGTCAGCACCTATACTGCTCAGGAACCAGTACCAGGCTCTCACCAGGAGAACCATGAAGAAATACAGCAAGATAAGACTTTGCCCACAATGAAGAACCTTGTAATCCCTCAGAATCCTCCTGGATGGAGAAAGAAAAATGTTGTGAAGAAAAAACAGAGAGTGGTGGTCATGGGGGATTCCCTGCTGAAAGGAACAGAGGCCGCTATCTGCAGACCAGACATAACCTCAAGAGAAATGTGCTGTCTTCCAGGAGCAAAAATTAAAGATGTGTCTGACAGGATATCAAGACTCTTCAGACCTACAGATCACTACGCATTCCTGCTAATACATTTGGGGACAAATGACACCGCAAGAAAGGACCTGGAAACCATCTGCAGTGACTTTGAAGACTTAGGCAAGAAAGTGAAAGAACTGGGAATGCAGGTGGTCTTCTCATCCATCCTCCCAGTGGATGGCCATGGAACAATGAGGTGGAGTAAGACTTTACAGGTGAACAACTGGCTACGTCGATGGTGCCGTCAACAAGGATTTGGATTTCTTGATCACGGAATGAATTACCTATATGATGGACTACTTGCTAGAGATGGGGTGCACCTTACGAAGACTGGAAAACATGTATTTGGAAGTCGCCTTGCTACACTCATCAGGAGAGCTTTAAACTAGAACAGTGTGGGAAGGGAAGCAAAAGGCCAGAAAAAGATATACAGCTGACAAATACTATTGAGATCTCTGATACTGGAAGTGGAAAGGAAGAACAAAGACAAAAAAATCGAAATAATAAAAATATGGGAGGAAGAGAAACCAATCACAAACTAAAATGTTTTATACAAATGCACAAAGCATGGGCAACAAACAAGGAGGATTGGAACTACTAACGCAGGAAAAGGAATATGATGTCATTGGAATCACTGAAACTTGGTGGGACGATACACATGATTGGAATACAAGGCTAAAAGGATTCAACTTATTTGCAAGAAACAGACTTGATAAACGAGGAGGAGGTGTCGCATTGTATGTTAGAAAAGCGTATATCTGCACAGTGATTGAAGCTTCAGAGACTGGGAGTTCTGTGGAATCTGTTTGGGTAAGAATACAAGGAGAGAACAACGGAAAGGACACCATTGTAGGCATTTACTACAGGCCACCTGGGCAAGCTGAAGATATGGATGAACTCTTTATGTATCAAATGACCAAGTTCTCCAAAAAATATGACGTAGTGGTCATGGGAGATTTCAACTATCCAGACATTTGTTGGGAATCTCTCTCAAGTAAAGCTAACAGGTCAAGCAAATTCTTATCCTCTCTTGCTGACAACTTTATCTTCCAAAAGGTAGGGGAGAAAACAAGGGGATCTGCTACTTTGGATCTAATCCTTATAAACAGGGAGGAAATGGTTGAGGAGGTAAAAGTGGCTGGGACCCTAGGAGGCAGCGATCATGCTATTATAGAATTTTGGACAACTAGAGGAGGAAGACATGTGAAGACTCAAACTTCAAGGTTAGATTTCAGAAAGGCAGATTTTAAGCGACTCAGAAAGAGAATAAGAGGGATCCAATGGCTGGATGTCCTTAAGGACAAAAATGTCCAGGAAGGATGGGAAATTTTTAAAAATGAGATTCTCAAAGCACAATCGTTAACAATCCCGAAAAGTAGGAAGAATGGGAAGCATTTAAGGAAACCAGGATGGGTGAACACAGAACTTAAACACATGCTAAAAAGAAAGAAAGAAATGTTTATCAAATGGAAAGAGGGAGGCATATCTAATGAAGATTATAATGCAGTCTGCAGATCCTGCAGGACAAGTATCAGGTTAGCTAAAGCTGACAATGAATTAAGGCTTGCAAGAGATGTCAAAAGCAATAAAAAAGGATTTTGGGGGTATGTCAAAAGTAAAAGAAAAATCAAAGATGCTATAGGATTTTTACAGGATGAAAATGGTGAAATGGTAAGAAAGGATGTTGAGAAGGCCGAACTTTTTAATTCCTATTTTGCATTTGTTTTCTCTCAGAAAGAAAATGTAACATCAACTGATCTTCACTGTCCTATTAAAGGAATAAAAGAATCCAAGTTATCTGTAAACAGAGAGATTGTGAGGGAATATTTAGCTAACATAAATGAGTTCAAGTCTCCAGGTCCAGATGAATTACACCCCAGCGTACTGAAGGAGATCGTAGAAGAAATTTTAGAACCACTCTCCATAATCTTTGAAAATTCTTGGAGAACAGGAGAAGTCCCAGAAGACTGGAGAAGAGCAAATGTTGTTCCTATCTTCAAAAAGGGGAAGAAGGTGGACCCAGGGAACTATAGGCCAGTGAATCTGACTTCTATACCAGGAAAGATCTTTGAACAAATTATTAAACAACATGTATGTAAGTACCTGGATAAGAATGAAGTGATTAACCAGAGTCAGCATGGGTTTGTAACTAACAAGTCATGTCAAACTAACTATATCTTGACTTCAGCAAAGCATTTGACAAAGTATCTCACACCATCCTTATTGAAAAAATTACCAAGTATGGAATGGGCAAGGCAACTGTTAGGTGGATTCATAACTGGCTTAGTGATCGGACTCAAAGAGTGGTCGTAAATGGCTTCACATCCAGTTGGATGAATGTCTCAAGTGGGGTACCACAGGGCCCTATCCTGGGACCTGTATTGTTCAACATCTTTATCAATTACTTAGATGAAGGAATTGAGGGTAAACTGATTAAATTTGCTGATGACACAAAGCTAGGAGGGATAGCTAACACTAGAGAAGAGAGAAAGAGGATTCAAAAAGACCTAAATAAACTGGAGCAGTGGGCAGTAACTAACAGAATGGTTTTTAACAAGGAAAAATGCAAACTACTACATCTGGGCAATAAAAATGAAAAACGCATATACAAAATGGGAGGAGTAGAGATAGGCAGCAGTACATGTGAAAAAGACTTAGCTATACTAATAGATCATAGACTGAACATGAGTCAACAGTGAGATGCGGCAGCAAAAAAGGCAAATACAATTCTGGGATGTATTAACAGAAGCATACAGTCTAGATCACGTGAAGTCATTATCGGACTTTACTCCTCTTCGGTAAGACCTCATCTGGAATACTGCATCCAGTTTTGGGCACCACATTTTAAAAAAGACATCGACAAACTGGAGCAAGTTCAGAGGAGAGCGACCAGAATGGTGACCGGTCTGCATACCATGTCCTATGAGGAACGGTTACAGGATTTGGGAATGTTTAGCTTGCAAAAAAGAAGACTGAGAGGAGACTTAATAGCTGTCTACAAATATCTCAAGGGCTGTCACATTGTAGAAGGATCATCTTTATTCTCATTTGCACAAGGAAAGACTAGAAGCAATGGGATGAAACTGAATGGGAGGAGACACAGATTAGATATTAGAAAAAACTCAATGAGTGGAACAGGCTGCCACGAGAGGTGGTGAGTTCCCCTTCAAAGGACGTCTTCAAACAGAGGCTGGACAGATATCTGTCTGAGATGATTTAGTGTACCATTCTATGATTCTGTCCAACAGGGCACTAGTGTCAGATTTGTGATATCCCCCACTGTACATATTACTACATCACGGAGTGCAAAGTGCCTTTAACCAATAAATCCCCAGGGCACAGGCAATATTGCCTTAACAAAAAACAAGAACTCCAAGTCTCTGCTGGGTCACTATTAGTGATGAGCGAACGTGCTCGCCACTGCCCGGTAATCGCCCGAGCATCATGGTGCTCGACAAGCTTGGAGAGTATTACCGGGTTGCTTGAGCGGGAACACGGGTCCCCGCCCTGCATGTTTGGCACTCTTTACAGCGCCAATGAACATGCAGGGATTTCTCGCCAAGCACTGTAATGCCGTAGCCATGTTGGTTGTGGGCTTACAGTGATTGGCTGACAGCACAGCGTCATCAGGTCTACAAAAGACCTGGCGCCACTATGCTTGTCACAGTCTACCCCGGAATCAGGCAGAGTAGGGAGAGGCACGCCCCCTGAGGAAGTCAACTGATGAAAAGTGCGTAGGGGACGAGGGACTCTGTATTACAGCGGTGCCTGCACTGTAGTGGCTCTGTGGTATGTTACCATTATTTACTATTTGATTATTGATATTTATATTGTATTTTATTATGGTCTAACATACGGTTTACTGGCTGCGCCATAGCATACTTTTGAAACATTAGCACACTCTAAGCAGGCACATATATTTTTGGATTTTATGCAATCCATGGTCCCTCACAGTACGGAGGTGCTTTTTTATACTTGTCATGTGTATGTGTATTTAACATTAATAAAATTTTGTGTTTGCTGAATTAATTTGGTCTTCGGTGTATTTATCGGATTTGGACCAAATTATATGATATTAATGGTTATGTTGTGTCAGCAACTCCATTTGTATGTGTAGGACGAATATGGTTCTTTGATTATAAGAGTAAGAAGAGGTGCTGCTGCTGAGTCAGGGATAGAATCGCTTGTTTAGAGTTGGTATAGGTATTCCACAACATATATCTATATGTACATCTGAACTAACAGTCCTTCTGAGGACTAATCCAGGTGCTTATTCTCAGTGGTGAAGGTGATAGCAGGAGTTAGGCAGGCAGGCAGTGTATGTGGCAGACTGCAGTGCATATAGCGCAAGAGGGTCCATAGCACGTTCCTGCTGCTGCTGTTCTTACAGATATTTGTAGACATAGCCCCAGATATCAGGGGCCAGGGCAAATTTTGTTTTTTAATCTTAATCCTGGTTATTTGCTTAAAAACCAAACCAGAGTACACCATTTTTCTGCTCCATTTGCTTGTTAGCACTGCAGAATACAGCCGGATCTGTTCCATATTTCAGCGATAAAAATCCAGAAATTTGTACTGAACCCGGAAAATATTGACATACTTTTCCATTCTGTTGCAGTGAGTCGGTCAAGCTATTCACACTAGGTCTCTGTGCAGAATAATATTAGTAAATTACAGGCCTGCTATTTAAAACTGTGGTTCTCTGTCAGACATATCACATATAACAGTGTTCCAAAATCAGCCATTTCTGCCTTCCATTTCGTTGCAGTGTGTCGGTCAAGCTATTCACACTAGGTCTCTGTGAAGAATAATATTAGTAAATTACAGGCCTGCTATTTAAAACTGTGGTTCTCTGTCAGACGTATCAAATATAACTGCGTTCCAAAATCAGCCATTTCTAGTGAGTGTTCAAAATATTGTCCTCCATTTAAAATGGGCAAGGTGCGTGGCAAGGGACGGGGAAGTGGACGTGATGGTAATTGTGCATGCAGAGGCCGAGGCCGTGGGCAAGCTGAAATTGTGCCACAACAAGCACCCACATCTTGTTGCTCGACCTTCCTGTCCCAATTGCTAAGGGACCGCAGCACACCACTATTGAATCCAGATCAATGTCAAAAGGTTGTTGGTTGGATAGCAGATAATGCTTCCAGTCACTTTGCCACCACCACTACCACCCTGTATTTCACACGGTCAAGTCTTAGTAGCCGTAAGTCTGGACCGCATATTCCTCACCCTGATCCTCCTTCCACCCACCATGCCAACTGTCTAGAGATAACTGATCCCACACTTGGACACTCAGAAGAGCTGTTCACTTTTTAATTTGTAGAATCGGGCCTCTCGCCCGGGCAAGCTTTAAGCAAGTCAAGAGGAGAATGTGACGCGCCCCCTGGGCCTGTGTTGTGCATGCGGGGAATACCCGGAGCCGGATCGCTGGGGGTTGTAGTCTCCGTGGCGGTGACCCGGTCCGTGCCAAGGGTGGTCAAATCAGTGGCAGTCTTTTTTAGTGTGATAAGGTCCGACTACGCCACCCGTGGATTGCGGTCAATGGGGACGGCCGATGCAAGGCAGACCGCTGAGGCTGGTGTTATGTGTGCAGCTAAGAATGGGATGACTCCCCACGGGAGGAGTACAGCCTCAGGGCAGTTAGCGTGGATGGTGGGGGTGATAGTGCAGATAGTCCCAATACCAACAGTGCCGGAGGAGCAAGAAGTCACAGACAATGTGTTGCAATCCAATGTCCTTTACTCACAGTTTGTATTCTCCAGGTCACCCTCGCGAAGCAGTGACCACCCAAGCCGTGCTGCATCCACCAGGCAAGGGACTCGGTCAACTCCCAGGTCTTTCTGGAGAATGTCTCAAAGCTCCCTTCCGTCCTTTCTCTGGCTCGTGCCCCACCAGTGACCAAGCTTATGTCCAGCTCCCGCGGGCCTTCTCTTGGGAGGGCTACGTGCCCACGTCCCTGACCCTCTATGGTATGCCTTCCTAGCAAGGTGTAGCGAGGGGTCGCACCAAGGGCTGGTCATGACCTCCGGTTCTTGGCTGAAAATGATTCGCTTCCACCAATTTGGGATCCGGTACCCTGTTCTGCCAACCCGTCACCCGCAGTCTCCTGGGTCCTTAGGGTTCTCTCTTCCTTCTCGTTCCTGAGCCTTTCTGTTTCGCTTGTTACTTCTGTTCTGGTCTGGTTCCCTTTCCTTTCCACTGTTCCTTCTCCTCTCTCTCTCTGGCCCCGGCCTCTGTGCTAGGCCTGCCCAGGGAGCAGAGTCCATGCAGCAGCCCTGCTCCCTGCCTTCTCCACTTCTCCTCACAGACTGAACTTCTTCTTCTTTCTCCTTCAGTGCTGGCTGGGCCTCACAGGCTAGGCCCGCCTCCGGAGCAGAGCTCCACAGAGGCCCTGCTCTGTCACTTCCTCTCTCAGACTGAACCTAGATCTAAGATGGCTCCTCCCTTTTATACCTCCCTCTGACCATGAGCCCAGGTGACTAGCAACCAATGGGCTCCTTCCTATGCTCAGGAACCAAACCCTATCTGCCCCTACAGCACTGGGTATTCCATCCCCCTCCCCACTCAAGCCAGGGACAGATGCTGTCGTGCCTGCACTTCTGTCTAGTGGGAGCACCGTTGAGCTGTCCCTCGGAAATGGGGTGTGTGTGCTGTATGCAGCCTACTGAGCCTTGATCCATACTCCATCCTTACCCGGGAGTGGGATATCACACCTCTGGATGAGGTGCAATACCTCTGTAGCGACCAAGTCCTCGGGGCGCTACAAATGCATATAGCAATGCCCAAATATTTGAGCAGCCACAGTCACACGAAGGCAGCGGTGGGAAAGTGCAATTACTGTCACAAGAGGTGGATGATGATGATGATGAGGCACAATTGCCAGAAAGTCAGGAGGAGGACCAGGGAGCAGAAGTGGAAGACGAGGTGGTGGATGATATAGTAACTGACCCAACCTGGCAGGGATACATGCAGAGCAAGGACAGCAGCACACTTGGGGAGGGTGGCGTAGCCCCACAACAGGCAGGAAGAAGCAGTGTGGTGGCCGCAGACACAAGGCGGGAAAGTGTTCCTCGTCACATCAACACGACGGAAGTTGCCAACTGTTAGGTCTTCCCGAGTCTGGTTGTTTTCTAAAGACTCTGGAGATAACCCCAAAAAGGCCATTTGCACCACCTGCCAGGCCAGCATCAGCAGGGGTAGCAAAACTAGCAGCCTGACCATTACCAGCGTGATCAGTCAAATGGCAGCAAAGAACCCGACTAAGTGGGCTGAACCCCAGGGTCCAGCAACAGTGTCTGTGTGTGACACCACTGCTTCTTCGCCAATCCCCTCTCCATGGCACATGCGAAGATGCCTCCCGCCCTGCACGTGTCGGTGCACACTCTCAACTAGCACCATCAGCAGGCACGTCCACTTCCTTGTTCCAGCGAAGCGTTCAGTTGTCCCTACTCCAGGCCTTGGTACGCAATCGCAAATACGCAGCCAACACCCCACAGGCCACACTACTAAATTCACACATTTCGCAACTGCTTGTGCTCAAAATGTTGCCTTTTAGGCTCGTGGAGACGGAAGCTTTCCGCAACTTGATGGTGGCGGCCGTCCCTCGGTACTCAGTCCCCAGCCGCCACTATTCCTCCCGGTGTGCAGTCCCCGCATTACACGAGCACGTGTCCCACAACATTAACTGTGCCCTCAACAACGCAGTTGCTGGGAAAGTCCACCTAACCACGGACACGTGGACAAGTGCTTGTGGGTAGGGACGGTACATGTAGCTGATGGCACGCTGGGTTAATATAGTGGAAGCCGGGACCCAGTCGGATCTTGGGACAGAACAAGTCCTCCCGATGCCGAGGATTGCGGGCCCTGGGTCAATCAGGGTTGCCCCCATATTCTACAGCTCCTGCATCTCCTCCTCATCTTCAGCCTCCATCTCCGAAATGAGCGCATCAGTCAGAAGCTGGAAGCACTGCAGCACTGCCTCGACCAGGCGGCAACAGGCTGTGCTGAAGTTAATATCCTTAGGTGAAAAACCGCACACCACTGAAGAGTTGTGGACAGCTCTGAAAAAGCAGGCAGATCTGTGGCTCACACCGCTGAACCTACAGCTAGGCATGGTCATGTTTGACAATGGCCGGAACTGGTGGTGGCTCTAAAGCGAGGCGAGCTCATACACTTACCACAGCTGGCCCATGTGCTTAACCTCGTGGTTCAGCAGTTTCCCAAAACTTACCCAGATCTGTCGCATCTGCTTGTCAAAGTACGCTGCGTGTGTGCCCATTTTACAAAGTCAGCTACAGATTTCGCCACCCTTACCGTGCTTCAGCAGTGCTTGCAGCTTCCAGCTCACCAACTGGTGTGCGATGTCCCCACGCATTGGAACTGTACATTGCAGATGTTGGGAAGGATTTGTGAGAAGAAGAGGGCAGTTGTTGACAATCAGCATCAACAAGGCCATCGGTATTCAGGTCAGTCTCCACACATAAGACCTTAGGAGTGGACATTGATGTCAGACATCTGTACCATCCTCCAAAATTTTGAGTAGTCCACCAAGATAGTGAGCGGCGATGACGCCATAATTAGCATCACCATCCATCTTCTCTGTCTTCTGAAATGCTCTCTGCTCACAATTAAAGAGGATGCATTGCAGATGGGGCACGATGAGATGGAGCAAGGAACCATACAGGGTGATTATACACAGCCCAGCCTCATCTCATCCCAACTTGGATTTGGTGACAATGAGAAGGAGGAGGAGGAAGAACATGAGCTAGTTTCCTGCTTTATAGACGGTACTACCTGCACAATTGTGATACCGTCTGTTCAGCGTGGATGGTCTGAGGACAGGGAGGAGGCGGAAGAGGAGGAGGAGGATGAGGAGGAGAGCATGGTCAGTCATCCTCTTGGTGAGGACACGGAAGTCTTGCTGTAGCGCCCCGAGGGTTCGGCCGCTACAGAGGTATTGCATCTCAACCAGATGTGCGATATCTCACTTCCAGGTAAGGATGGAGTGTGGATCAGGACCCTGACACCTGCATGCATTACACCACATTTCCGGGGGGAAGGGCGACCGATATGCTCCAAGTAGAGCATGACAGTCCCTGTCCCTGGCTGGTGTGGGGGGAGGGAACACAGAGGAAGGGGGGACCCAGTAGTGCATAGGAGGGAGAGGGCAGTTCCTGGGTGCACTTAGAAGGAGGTATAAGAGGTGGGAGCCTTCTTAGAGACAGAGAGAAGTTCAGTTCAGTCAGAGGAGAAGACAGGGAGCAGAGGCTCAGGCCGAGCTCTGCTCTGCAGCCAGGCTGGAGAGAGCGGCCGGAGCCTGGAGGAAGGAGAAGGAAGGAAGAGGAGCGGAGGAGGCTCCAGGAACAAGGAACAAAGGGACCCCAGGGGTGTGGACCGGCGAGTCGCCACCACACGCCCGAATCTACCTGCATAGGGGGGTCAGGCCAAAGGGGGAGACCGGTCCCCGAAACTAGTGGAGGCGGGGAACTACCCTCAGCTAGAAACTGGAGGCTGTGACATTTTATGTGGCGCAGCCCCTTGCTATACCCGCTAGGAAGGCACCACATAGGGTCAGGGAAACGGCACCAACGTTTGCCCGAGAAGGCCCGAGGCAGCCGGACAGAAACGAGGTCACTGGTGGGGTATGACAGGCCAGAGAAAGGACACACAAAGGGGGTCCTGTGAAACGCTGCAAAGTTATCTGGGGGTAGGCCGAGCCCCTCACCTGGTGAGCACAGTGCGACGTGGGACGTTATGACCAGCTGGAGTAACGTGGATAAAGAACTGTGAGTAAATAGCCTGGACTGCATTACAGGACTCCGTGTCATTAATGCTGCTCCCACGCACCATCACCCCCAGCATCCGCGCTCGCTGCCCTGAGGCTATACTCTTCCCGTGGGGAGTTATACTATCCTCTGCTGCACTCACAACACCAGCCTCAGCAGTCTGCCCTGCAGCGGCGGTTCACTCTGACCACAATCGACGGGTGGCATAGTCGGACATTTAATCACAAAACCCTATAATTAGACTGCCATTTGGGTTGACCGCCCGGAGCCACGGGACCGGGTCCCCGCCACGCAAGGGCTACAACCCCCAGCATCTACAACGGGTCCGGTTCCGGGTATCCCCACGCACACATGGCCCAGGGGGCGCGTCATTGCCTCTTTGCAGTCTGCCACACATGGCTGAGTTTATGTTACGCTGCCTTCCCCATGAACCTCCCGTTGTCCAAATTTTGGGTGACAGTCATTACTGATTGGTGATACTTCTGGACCCACGCTACAAGCACAACTTTCTGTCTCTTACTCCCTTGCCGGACAGGCCTAATAAAATGGAGCGGTACCAGAATGCCCTTGTGGTGCAGGGTACTCTCACAAGGAGGGAAAAGTTTTGGAAAATGCTGAGGGAGTACCTTGCCGACCATACTAACGTCCTCCGTGATTCCTCTGTCCCTTTAATTATTGAGTATCCAAGCTGGACATGTGGCATGAACTGGCTCTCTACTCCTTGGAGGTCCTGGCCTGCCCTGCCGCCAGTGTTTTGTCAGAGTGGGTTTTTAGTTCTGCTGGTGGAATTATAACCGATAGGCGCATTCACCTGTCAACTGAAAATGCTGACAGGCTGACTCTTATAAAAATGAACAAGGGCTGGATTGGGCCAGACTTCTCAACACCACTGAATGATAGCAGCGTAGCATAAACTCAAATACAGTGTCTTTTTTTGGGAGGTCTGACTCTATTCGCATGCACTTCTGTCTTCACATCCAAACATAGGTATAAGCTTCCTGATTTTGTCTATTTGCTCATGTCCTCCTCCTTCTCCTCATCCTCATCCTCCACCACCATATCACCACAATATCTAACATATCACCATATCTACATCTCTTGAAAGGGGCATTGGAGTTCCTTCAAATTTTTGGCAGCCGCTGCATTCACTGCATAGGCAAACAGTATGGGAGACCCACTTCCTAAAAATGACAACATTGTTTTCAAGAGGCCCTCTGACCTCTACATCTCTTGCAAGGGACTTTGGAGTTCCTCCAAATTTTTGGCAGCTGTTGCATTCACTGCATAGGCAACCAGTATGGGAGACCCACTCCTTTCAAATGGGAACATGTCGTTACTGTGGCCCAGCTCTATGTGTCTTTAAATTGGTATTGGAGTTTTTCCCAAATTTGACAGCCTTTGCAGTCACTGCATGGGCTTTACCACTATAGGAGACCCACTCCTTTATAATAGGAACATTTTTTTTTACTGAAACCCTCCTCTATATCTCTTCAAAGGGGTATTGGGGTGCATTCAAATTTTTGACAGCCCTTGCAGTCACTGCATACGCAATAACAGAATAGGAGAACCACTCTTTAATAATGGGAACAACAAAGCATAGCCGACTGCTGGCCCTTTAAGAATAGTAAGGGCCGCCTGATGGCCCTATAAAAATAGTGTTTGTGACTTTCAGAGTTCCTCCTTCATTAATGAAACAGGATGTGTCTGATGATGTCTCACACACCACATGGTCAGATAAGGTAGTAAAATGTTAAAATTACATTTCCTGGTGAATGCATTTTTCACTGTTGAAAGCAATGCAAAAGTGCAAAAACGCATCAAAAAAGCTGCGTGTGAACATAGCCCAAAGTGTCGAGGAGCGTTTTTGGTTATGGTTATTTATGTTGCCTTATATACAAGTCATTACCCTGGAAAGGATGTTCCTTAACATTTTTCCCAGGAAAATCCATTTTGGTTTTGTTTTTGTATGTTTTATTGTGAGTCCGTAAAAGTGGCATATTACCTCTGACAACGTTGTTGATAGCAGTGACCTGGGAGTCAGAGATGCTTCCAGGAGTCTTCCCCATGCTGATCCCATGTCATTTGAGCACTGTTCCCATTGATTTGGGCAATTTTTAGGCCCTCTGCAGACCACCTGGGTAGGGGGGTGGTGCCAGAAAAATGCTTGAGTTTCCCATAGACTTACATTGGGCTCGTTACTCAGACCCAGCACTCGAGCATTCCAATTTGCTCGACCTAAGCAACGAGTACCTGAGCATTTTAATGCTCGCTCATCACTAGTCACTATACTTTAGCCTTTGATAAAATACTCCTTTCAACTTAATATTTCAATGCATGCCACATAAAAAAAACATATGGGTCTTAAAAGGACTTGTCAGTTTTATGTTGTTTGAACCAAAGGCAGTATAAAAAAAAGCAGTTTCTCTTTAAAAACTAGCCCAGCATAGGGAAAAAAAATCTGCTGGGTGATTCTCCTCTGGCTTCTCCCTATCAACTCAGCTTTACTGACAAATCTCTTGCTACAGGGAGAGTTCCTGATAAGCTAAGAAGTTTGGAGTTTTCCTTTGAATGCCACAGTTTCAAAGTAAAACATCATAGATTGTAAGCATACTAATTGATATGTGTTAAATTATGTATCCCTCGTTAATATCTGATATTGTTTGAACACGTCCCTTCTGAATTGCAAAGTGCTGTTGAATATGTTGATGCTATAGATATGAAATTATTACTGTTATTATTATTATTATATATGTCTAAAATGAGGGACCTTTTGAGAATTTGTGCTGTCCTTGGTTTTGGCAGAATTAAACTATTGCCAGCTTCCCTTTAAAGGGGGTCTTTCTTTAGAGATATCATTAGCAAAGTAACAAAGGAGTAATAAAGTAAGACAGAACAAAATAAAGGGACAGCAAATCTAGCACTAAATACAGTAATAGAGCATAATATTCTAAATCCAAAATGTATGACCATATCCAATAAACCACAATTTACATTCACTCATCGCATAACTCTGCATACTTTAAAAAGTAAATGCATAAAGTAAATAATAATAATTTTTATTTCTATAGCGCTAACATATTCCTCAGCACTGTACAATCCAGGTGAGACATGTATAGATAATATCAGACATCACAGAGTAACAAATAATTCAACAGATACCAACAGGAGTGAGAGAGCACAAAAGGTAAATGGAAAAAAGTGCTTTTATTGTATTGTCCAGCAATCAATATAATAAATAGGGTATTCAAATAACGCTGCTTGAACAGGTCACCAGCCAGTATCTGTACAAGTACAGATACAGATTGCTATTAAGTGCATGGAGGGTGTCTAAACAGATGATACAAGGGACCAGATTCGGTGGAAAATTTTGGGGGGGCAAAAGGGAACAGGTAGATAAGTGAGGTGAGGCGATAGGCCAGTCTAAGGAAATGGTAAAGAAATGCATTTTTAGAGAACACTTAAAACTGTTGGTATTGGGAATAGATCGAATTGACTGCAGTAGTGAATTCCAGAGAATTGGTGCATCACGCAAGAAGTCTTAGAGATGGGAGTGGGAGGTTCAGATTATTGAGATTGTTAGTTATTAGTGGAACTTGAGGGCACGGGTAGGGTGGTAGACAAAGATGAGGAAGGAGAAGTAGGGTGGTGAAAAACTGTGGAGCGCTTTATGAATGATGAGATAGTTTATACTGTATTCTGTGGTAGATGGGCAGCCAGTACAATGACTGGCACAGATTGGAGGCATTGTTGTAGTGGTTGGACAGGAATATGAACCTGGCTGCTGCATTCAGGATGAATTGAAGAGGGGAGAGTTTAGTAAGAGGGAGACCAATTAGTAGAGAATTGCAATAGTCCAAACGATAATGAATAAGAGCAATAGTAAGAGCTTTTGCAGAGTCAAAGATATGAACATATCTAATTCTAGAGATGTTTTTGAGGTGCAGGTGACATGAGTGAGCGAGTGACCGGATGTAGGGGGTGAAGGAAAGTTCTTAGTCAGACATAAACCTCAAAACAGTGGACGTGCTGTAGGTTAATAAAGGGAGGAAACACAAGGCGTTCAGTTTTTGACAGATTCAGTTTAGATAGACTGAGGACCTGATGTTAGAGACAGCGGACAGATAATCACTGTTTTTTTGTAGTTATGCAGGGGTGATGTCAGGAGAAGAGGTGTATAATCATGTCATCGGCATAAAGATGGTGCTGAAAACCAAATCTAATGATGGTTTGTGCAATAGGGGTGGTGCATAGAGAGAAGGTGATGGAACCTAGGGCTGAATCCTGAGGAACCCCAATAGCAATAGGAAGAGGACCCAGCAAAAGATACAGTGAAGGAACGGTCAGAAATGTAGGAGGATAACCAAGATAGAGCAGTATCCTTGACAACAATAAAGTGGAGCATAGCAAGCTAAGGAGCTAGTGATCCATAATATTGAATGCAACAGAAAGATCCAGGAAAATCAACATGAATTAGTGGCCAATAGATTTAGCTGTTAGTAGATCATTAGAGACTTTAGCAAGAGCAGTTTCTGTAGAGAGTAATGAGTGGAAACAAGATTGTAAAGGGTCTTAAAGAGTGTTATCTGATAGACAGCGGATTACATAGAAGTAGACCAAACATTCTTGAAGTTTAGAGATGAAGTGGAGATTAGAGCAGCAGTGCAGTTCTGGTCAAAGGATATTTTAAGTAATGGTTTTATGCTGACATGTTTGAAGGAGGAGGAGAAAATACTGGATGAGAGAGAGGTTAAATATTCTAGTTAGGTGAGAAGTGACAGCTGGGAAGAGGGGTTGGAGTTGGTGAGAGGGAATAGGATAAGTGGTGCAGGTAATAGGGTGAGGAGATGCGAGGAGCCTGGTAACTTCTTCTTCCATGACCAGTAAAGTAAATAGTAAATGTGGACACATGAGATAAATTCCACACATTTTTTTCCTTTCTTTTTTTTGGGGTGGGGGGGGGTTGAGCTGGTGATTAGGGTAAACCAATAAACCTCTAAATAAGGACATAGGCATTGACAATAATTTTCCAATGACTAAGACTTGGCTGCATCTCAGAATTCCATGCCATAAAATCTACTTTCCTGAAAAAATAAGAAAAGCTGAATTTTTTTTTTACCTATTCTGAGCCAATTGGCAACTGTGTATTTTCAAGCTTCTGGAACAACACTGTAAAACAGGAGGTCAAACTTAATGGACTTGCGTCCTTTGTGTCAATTTTTCAAACCTTTCTATGTTGCTATGATAAAACACTCTAAAATGATAATAAAAAAATAGGACGAACGATGCCAACTGACATGACTTTACCTTGACCTCCAAACAATTGAAAACATTTTAGGCATCTAAATCAAAGAATATTTCCAATTGTTTCTCATATGTGACACATATTTTTATTATATTTATTTTTAATTTTATGGTTGGTGAAATAAATAATTTCAAGGTTTTTCACAGTAAAAATGAGTTCTACTACCCATATACCTAATATACTTTTCTTCTGAAGACATCTCAGCACAATGGTGATATTATACCGTATATTGGAAAGGAATTGAATCTGTGATAGAAATGGTGGTAACATTTCCCCTCCTAATTGGATTCTTTTACTGTTTTCACACTTCTGTTCCTATGTTTCATTCTGTAAAAACCTTCTTTTTCTTCATGTAACCATTCACTATGTCAGTCACTATCAGTTATAAGAACAGAAAATGTACTTGTAGAAGTTTGCATGTCCATAACATTCAGTAAAGTTGTGCAGAGATTATTGCCTATTCCTAGAGAGCACACTTTTAATTGGGGTTTAATGATGTCTGATTTTGTAAAATGATAAACTCATTAATTTCCATTTATTTTCTGCTGGTTATATCTGCTACAATATGATCATACCTTGAAGATTCAGTTGTAAACAGTGCATTTTATTTTAGTGACAAGATAGCTTTTGGCAGATAAAATAAACTGTCTGCTTCCAATACTCACACAGTAAATGAAAGTTGTCCAGCCAAATCAATGTAAGCTGCCAGAACTGGCAGTTTTGGGATTTTCTTTAATTAACCTGATGTAGAGCAACTTTCATTGCTGTGTGCCTACCAGTAAGCTCTAATTATTTTATTACATTTAATTAAGAAAAAGTAACACATAACATTTTGTCAGGATTTGAGTACTTGTGGGATTTATTAGAAAACCTTTCTATACAAAGTAAAACTTTTATAAAGAATGTCAAAATCTTTTGGTGTTCATTAATGATTACCCAGAAATCTCTTTGCTACCAGAACAAATGTGATGGATAAGCTGGTTCTAAATTTTAAAACGTGCTTAAAATAAAACTATAAGTTAATGCTATCATTTAGCACAGCCACATCAATATTCATTAACCTATGTGCATGACTTCTGATAAATTGAATTTACATTTCAAAGGGTTGTCCAGTCATCTGATGAAAGTCTGCAGTCACTATGAGTGAGTACACACATCTGAACCCATACAGCGCGTGCACCGCACACTGTCACGGTTCACCCGTGTAGCCGGTGACAGCAAGTGTTCATGTGAGCACAAGAATGCAACTTGCATACATGAGGTGACTTGCAGAATACATATGCACGTAATAGCATGTGTAGTTGGAATGTGACCGGAAGTATGCAAATCGCATACTTGCAGTCACTTGACCACTCATTCTCTCTGGCAACAACAGAGAATTCTGACAGCATGCGGTGTGCACACTATAAAGATTCAGAAGACTGATTCAATAAAAATCATCGTGAGCAAATGATGTACAAAAATGTTCAATAAAATCGCAAAACATGTGGGTCCTAATTTAATTTTCTGTAAAAGTTAGGAAACAATGGATTAAATTTGTGGAAATGCTATGTATACCCATTCACCTCATACTGAGCTGATAACTGCAGTACATTTTCTGACCTTCCCATACAAATACACTCTTCAATGGTTATAGCAAAGAAAGCTACTGCCAGATACACCTGCACTTGAGTTTTATTCAGGTAGAAATAAAGAATTGAGCATTCAAATTCAACATGCCCAAGTCTTCATTCTCATGAAAGAGGTTGTCCATTATTTTTATATTGAAGACTTATGCATAGGATAGGTCATCCATGTGTGATCGGCCAGAATCTGACATCCGGCACCCCCGCCGATTAGCTGCTATTGGTGTCAACGGTGGCGGCCACCTTACAGAAGTACTCACTTACCGAGCTGCTCTGTCTACTTGTAGTGGCTGGAACTTGGCACTGTGTATCCGCCACCTATTCAAATCAATAGGAGGCTGATGTGTAGTACCCTACTACAAGAAGCCGTAGAAGCTAGGTAAGTGAGTACTTCCGGCTGTACTATTTGCCATCTATTTCTCTATGTATGTGTAGTACAGTTATGCTCGGCATTATTTAATCCATATTGCAAATTAGGTTTATTACTAAAATTTTCAAATCTTTCTTTCTGCAACAAACCTATGATTTAATTTTCAGAAGAAGTCCTGGAAGAATCTAGTGTGGCTACCGCAGTCACCTGAGTTGAACTTCTTAGGAAATCTTTGATTGAAAGAGACAAGTGACGTACAGCAAAACTATCAATATGGGAATGGGAGATATAGTTAGGGCATTATATATACAGTACAGACCAAAAGTTTGGACACACCTTCTTATTTAAAGATTTTTCTGTATTTTCATGACTTTGAAAATTGTACATTCACACTGAAGGCATCAAAACTATGAATTAACACATGTGAAATTATATACTTAACAAAAAAGTGTGAAACAACTGAAAATATGTCCTATATTCTAGGTTCTTCAAAGTAGCCACCTTTTGCTTTGATGACTACTTTGCACACTCTTGGCATTCTCTTGATGAACTTCAAGCGGTAGTCACCGGAAATGATTTTCAATTCACAGTTGTGCCCTGTCAGGTTTAATAAGTGGGATTTCTTGCCTTATAAATGGGGTTGGGACTAGAGATGAGCGTTGTTCTACTCGATCTGTTCGCCAATCTCAAATTCGAGCTGTTTTGGGCGCTGTTCGAGCCGGTCGGCGAACACGAACAATTTGAGAAAAATTCGGCTGTTCGAGGTTATGTTCGATAACTGTTCGTGCACCAAAATCATAACTGGATTTTTTCTCAGTAATGATGAAAATTAATGTTAATACGCAGTTTGAGTGTACAGCGGGGCGGGGGGAGGGGCAGGGGATGGATCTCTGCAGGAACAATGAAGATCTCCATTTTTTTTTCTCTTTCCCGCATTTGCAGTGGGGAGGTGTAATCTGTCAGCCTATCAGCAGCGCACACACGGAGCGAAGTGCTTTTTTTCACACAAGCAAGGGCATGTGTGATTGGCAGTGTATGTCACATGTCCTTGCCCTATAAGACCAAGCCATTTTCCCCGTCGCCACCATTTTCTCACTGCTGCAGCTGCGTGTTAGACGGCACCGCTGTTGCTGTGTGCGCTATACCTTGTTAATTTCAAGCCAATTTTCGCACAAATATACAGATAGCTTGGGAGTAGGGAATAGTTGTGATTGCAGTCCTTTTAAGGACTAGGTTACAGCATTTCCTACGACTTTTATCAGGCAGGTCTGTGCTCTTAAATAGATAGATTGTGGGAGTAAAGACTAATTGTAATTGGAGTCCTTTTCAGGACTAGGTTACATCAGTTCCTATCAGTTTTTGCCAGGCAGGTCTGTGCCAGTGCTGTGCAAGTTTTTTTCACAGCATTTGGCTGAATCTAGCAAAGCTAATCCTTTTTGGCCTATTGCAGAGTGTGTTAGTCAGTGGAGTAGCCTATCTGTGTTGCAAGATATACCACCTGTGTATAGAATACCAATTTTTTTACTGCACCTAGTGAAGTAAAATCTTTTGGGCATAGCATCATTCTATTAGTCCATCTATACTGACCTCCATCAGGTTGCAAACTGAATATAATTTTTTTCTGCATCTAGCTCTGAAAAAATATTTGGGCTTCTAGCAGTGTGTGGGACTTGGTCTATTAGTCCATCTATACTGACCTCCATCAGGTTGCAAATTAAAAATAATTTTTTTCTTCATTTAGCTCTGAAAAAATATTTGGGCTTCTAGCAGTGTGTGGGACTTGTTCTATTAGTCCTTCTATGCTGACCTCCAGCAGGTTGCAAATTGAATATAATTTTTTTCTGCATCTAGCTCTGAAAAAATATTTGGGCTTCTAGCGGTGTGTGGGACTTGGTCTATTAGTCCATCTATACTGACCTCCATCAGGTTGCAAATTAAAAATAATTTTTTTCTGCATCTAGCTCTGAAAAAATATTTGGGCTTCTAGCAGTGTGTGGGACTTGGTCTATTAGTCCATCTATACTGACCTCCATCAGGTTGCAAATTAAAAATATTTTTTTTCTTCATTTATCTCTGAAAAAATATTTGGGCTTCTAGCAGCGTGTGGGACTTGTTCTATTAGTCCATCTATACTGACCTCCATCAGGTTGCAAATTAAAAATAATTTTTTTCTGCATCTAGCTCTGAAAAAATATTTGGGCTTCTAGCAGTGTGTGGGACTTGGTCTATTAGTCCATCTATACTGACCTCCATCAGGTTGCAAATTAAAAATAATTTTTAGCTGCATCTAGCCCGGAAAATAATTTTGGGGCTCCGAGATGCGCAAGACACATAAGTGCCTTCTTGCTGCACTACCTGCAGCATGACCCTCATATTGTCAGAATTCGAAGTAATCATGACTACTGGGTTGCCACACTCTTAGATCCCCCAAACTTTTCGATCAACCTTTTCATTTTAATAAAGACCAAAAAAATGGTCATTTTTGAAATTATAAGCATTAGCAGGTTGTTAGAAACTGAAATCAAACAGTTTTCAACTCAAAACTTTATTCTAGGTGATGTTACATTTTCACATAGGACCCCTTGTTCGAAAGGAGCTTCTGAACTCTCTCGTTCATTGAATTTGTCAGGTTTTGGATGGTTTCTGCTTCAATTGTTTTGCATGAGGACAGAATACCCTCCCAGAGCTGTTGCTTAGATGTGAACTGCCTCCCCCCATCATAGACACTCCTTTTAATGATGCTCCAAAGGTTCTGAATGGGGTAGAGGTCAGGGGAGCATGGGGGTCACACCATAAGTTTGTCCCCTTTTATGCCCATATCAGCCAGAGATGCAGATGTGTTATGTGCAGCATGAGATGGTGCATTATCATGCAGAAAAATGATCTTGCTGTGAAATACACGGTTCTTCTTCTTGAACCATGGCAGGAAGTGCTGTTTGAGAAAATCCACATACATTATGGAGTTCATCTTTAGCGCCTTCAGGGATCCTAAAGGGGCCGACAATCTCTCTCCCCATGATTCCAGCCCAAAACATTACTCCACCTCCTCCTTGTTGGCGCTGTAGCCGTGTTTGCGTGGGGTGTCCATCAACCAGCCATCCTCCACTCCATTCATCTGGACCATCGAGCGCTGCACGGCACTCATCCGTGAACAAAACAGTTTTGAAATCAGTCTTCATGTAATGTTTGGCCCACTTGAGCCGTTTCTGCTTGTGTGAAGTGGATAGAGGAGGTCGACAGGATGGCATATGCACAGCTGCAAACCTCTGAAGGACCCTGCATCTTGTTGTTCGGGGGACGTTGGAGGCACAAGCAGCTTCAAAAACTTGTCTGCTGCTATGACAAGGCTTTTTTGCCGCTGCTGTTTCAACCTGACGTAATTGCCTGTAGGAAAGAGTCCTCAATTTGCCCTTATCAGCACGCACACGTGTGTACTGTGAATCAGCTACATACTTCTTGATTGCCAAGACACTTCATCCTGATCATCGCACAATGTTGATTGTAGTCATGCCTTGACCTAAACACTCCACAATTTGTTGCTTCTCAGCAGCCGACACATCCTTTTTCTTTCCCATTTTGGCAGAAAATGTAGGCTGCTTAATAATGTGAGAGAGCCTTCTTAAGTAGTCTTGCCTTTCATTGGACACACCTGCCAAACTAATTAGCACAGGTGTCTGCAATTGCTTACAGTGATATAAAGAGCCCTGACACACATCACCATCAATGAGTTTAACTGACAAACAAACAAATTCTTCCCTTATCACTCCTAAACACTTTTTGCATAATAATTTGGAACGCGGTGAACATGTGCTTTTCCACAAAACACCAGTGGTTCACGTAGTGAATCTTACAGTTCTAACTTGCCAACCGTGGTCTGTATGGAATTGTTCAATAAAGGGCCCAAAATTAAGATAACATAGATGGGAGAGGTCTCTATGAATAGGAATTCCTAAGTATTTGATACCCTGTGAGGGCCAGGCAAAGGGAAAGTTGGACTGGATGGAATCCTATATGGATTTAGGGAGGGAGACATCGAGGGCCTCAGACTTCGCTGCATTGATTTTAAAATTTTACCATGTAACAAAGTGATCTATTTCAGCCATAACAGCAGGGATGGATATATGTGATTGAGTGATATATACTAGGACATCATCAGCAAATAGAGAGCACTTGTACTCGGTGCCTCCCACCTCAATCCACCTAATATTGGGGTTATGGCGAATTGATGAGAGCAGGTGCTCCGTCACTAGGATGTATAAGAGAGGGGACAGAGGACATCCCTGCCTTGTCCCATTGGTGATTGTGAAAGGTGATGAAAATGTTCTGACGCACCCCCTGGGCCTTGGGACACCCGGAGCCGGACCCTTTTTGGTGGATGCTGGTGGTTGTAGTCTTCGTGGCGGCGATCCGGTTCCGTGGCTCAGGGCGGTCAAACCAGTGGCGGAACTATTTATGTGGTTTTGATGTTTAAATGTCCGACTACGCCACCCGTGGATTGCGGTCAGAGTGAACCGCCGCTACAGGGCAGACCGCTAAGGCTGGTGTTGTGGGTGCAGCAGAGCGTAGCATAACTCCCCACGGGAGGAGTATAGCCTCAGGGCAGTGTATGCGGAGGATGGGGGTGATGGTGCAGGGCAGCAGCAGTAACGACACGGAGTCAGTGATGCAGTTCAGGGCCTTTACTCACAGTTCTTATTATCCAGACCACGTCTGCAGGTAACGGCTGCCCACGTCGTACTGTGCTCACCAGGTGAGGGGCTCAGACAACTCCTAGATAACTTTGGAGCGCTTCACAGGACCCCCTTTGTATGTCCTTTGTCTGGCCTTTCTTACCAACACTTCTGTCCGGCTGCCTCGGGCCTCCTCTTGGTAAACTTGGCGCCAGTTTCCCTGACCCTATGTGGTGCCTTCCTAGCGGGTGGAGCAAGGGGCTGCGCCACATAAAATGTCAGAGCCTCCGGTTTCTAGCTGAGGGTCGTTTCGTGCCTCCACTAGTTCGGGGACCGGTCTCCCCCTTTGGCCTGACCCCTCCACGCAGGTGGATTCGGGCGTGCGGTGGCGACTCGCCCGTCCGCACCCCTGGGATCCCTTCATTCCTCGTTCCTGGAGCCTTCTCCGCTCCTCTTCCTTCCTTCTCCCTCTTGCAGGCCTGGGCCTCTGTTACTAGGCCTGCCTCCGGAGCAGAGCTCATGCAGAGCCCCTGCTCCCTGCCACTTCTGCTCAGACTTCTCTGCACTGAACTAAGATGGTGCCCACCTTTTATACTCCCTTCTCAATGCACCCAGGAACTGCTTCCTCCCTGCTCCTGCACTGCAGGGTTCCCCTTCCTCAGTGTTCCCTCCCCCCACTCCAGCCAGGGACAGGGACTGTCGTGCCCATCTCAGGGGCATATTGGTCGCCCTGCCCCACGGCAATGTGGTGTAATGCATGCAGGTGTCGGGTCCTGATCCACACTCCATCCTTATCTGAGAGTGAGATATCACACCTCTGGGTGAGGTGCAATACGTCTGTAGCAACCGAGCCCTCGGTGCTACAGTTCCATTTATCTTCAGCCTAGGTGACGTATTGTGATACAGGGCCGTGATTTTGGCTATAAAAGGGTCCCCTAGACCCCTACCCCAAGCTTTTTAAGAGAATCATATATGGCGTGCCAGGAGACTCTATGGAATGCTTTCTCAGCATCCAACGAGAGTATCTACTTACAAATTTTTAACTGCATCTAGCCCAGGAAATACTTTGTGCCTAGTAGCAGTGTCTGCTAGTCAGCGGATTATCCCGGCTGTTAAGCAAGCTACACCACCTGTAGTTTGGACACTTAATTTTTTCAAAGGAAATGCTTCGGGACCACGGGATACTTAGTGAAGAGCATCAGGAGGCACCCCAAGGCATAGGGGCTGGGACTGGCACTAGGATGCCTTGCGGTGGACAGCCGAGCTCGATCCTTATAAAAGCTTTTTAACTGCAGCAGCTTTAGTGGACGCTACTGGAGCTGGAATTACGCGGCTGCTGGCATGAGACTTGCCCTCCAATAGATCCTTGTAAATGGATTTAAAGTGTATTCATTCAAATTAGAGGGACAATTTAAATTAAAAAGCTTAGAGCTGCCTCCACCACAGGGGGGCTCTCTCGACCCACCAGCGGACAGGCACCAGTATTGGGAGAGGGGGGCTGGCCATCAGGGTTCACCGCGGCGGTGGCACGGGCAGGAGCGGACTGGCCGTCTCGGCTTCTCACTTTTTGGATTTTAGAAGGGCATGACATGCCTATATCTGTGTCTCCCCCTCCTTTTACTCCTCCACCTCTTTTCTTTTCGCATGACTATATGTACTTGTCACTTTTCCATGTGTTAGTTGTGTCTTCTGAGCAGTTTGTCAGCTTTTGGACACCTTTGAAGGTGTTTTCTATGTGTTTCTATGTGTTTTTGTTTGCCTGCCATTGGTTTTAACGGTGTTCGAAGGTGTTCGACGAACAGTTCGACGAACAGTTCGGCGAACACACGGGTGTTCGACGAACCGAACCGAACTCGAACACTACGGCGGTGGCTCAACACTAGTTGGGACCATCAGTTGTGTTGTGCAGAAGTCAGGTGGATACACAGCAGATAGTCCCACTGAATAGACTGTTAGAATTTGTATTATGGCAAGAAAAAAGCAGCTAAGTAAAGAAAAACGAGTGGCCATCATTACTTTAAGAGATGAAGGTCAGTCAGTCCGAAAAATTGGGAAAACTTTGAAAGTGTCCCCAAGTGCAGTTGCAAAAACCATCAAGCGCTACAAAGAAACTGGCTCACATGAGGACCGCCCCAGGAAAGGAAGACCAAGAGTCACCTCTGCTTCTGAGGATAAGTTTATCCGAGTCACTAGCCTCAGAAATCGCAGGTTAACAGCAGCTCAGATTAGAGATTAGGTCAATGATACACAGAGTTCTAGCAGCAGACACATCTCTACAACAACTGTTAAGAGGAGACTTTGTGCAGCAGGCCTTCATGGTAAAATAGCTGCTAGGAAACCACTGCTAAGGACAGGCAACAAGCGGAAGAGACTTGTTTGGGCTAAAGAACACAAGGAATGGACATCAGACCAGTGGAAATCTGTGCTTTGGTCTGATGAGTCCAAATTTGAGATCTTTGGTTCCAACCACCGTGTCTTTGTGAGACCCAGAAAGGGTGAACGGATGAACTCTACATGCCTGGTTCCCACCGTGAAGCATGGAGGAGGAGGTGTGATGGTGTGGGGGTGCTTTGCTGGTGACACTGTTGGGGATTTATTCAAAATTGAAGGCATACTGAACCAGCATGGCTACCACAGCATCTTGCAGCGGCATGCTATTCTATCCGGTTTGCGTTTAGTTGGACCATCATTTATTTTTCAACAGGACAATGACCCCAAACACACCTCCAGGCTATGTAAGGGCTATTTGACCAAGGAGGAGAGTGATGGGGTGCTACGCCAGATGACCTGGCCTCCACAGTCACCAGACCTGAACCCAATCAAGATGGTTTGGGGTGAGCTGGACCGCAGGGTGAAGGCAAAAGGGCCAACAAGTGCTAAGCGTCTCTGGGAACTCCTTCAAGATTGTTGGAAGACCATTTCCGGTGACTACCTCTTGAAGCTCATCAAGAGAATGCCAAGAGTGTGCAAAGCAGTCATCAAAGCAAAAGGTGGCTACTCTGAAGAACCTAGAATATAAGACATATTTTCAGTTGTTTGTTAAGTATATAATTCCACATGTGGTAATTCATAGTTTTGATGCCTTCAGTGTGAATGGACAATTTTCATAGTCATGAAAATACAGAAAAATCTTTAAATGAGAAGGTGTGTCCAAATTTTTGGTCTGTACTGTATATACAGTTATATGAAAAAGTTTGGGCACCCATATTAATCTTAAGCTTAATGTTTTATAAAAATTGGTGTTTTTGCAACAGCTATTTCAGTTTGATATATGTAATAACTGTTGGACACAGTAATGTTTCTGCCTTGAAATGAAGTTTATTGTACTAACAGAAAATGTGCAATCTGCATTCAAACAAAATTTGACAGGTGCATAAGTATGGGCACCCTTATCATTTTCTTGTTTTAAATACTCCTACCTACTTTTTACTGCCTTACTAAAACCCTTTTTTTGGTTTTGTAACCTCATTGAGCTTTGAACTTCATAGCCAGGTGTATGCAATCATGAGAAAAGCTACTAAAAGTGGCCACTTGCAAGTTGTTCTCCTATTTGAATCTCCTCTGAAGAGTGGCATCATGGGCTCTTCAAAACAACTGTCAAATGATCTGAAAACAAAGATTATTCAACATAGTTGTTCAGGGGAAGGATACAAAAAGCTGTCTCAGAGATTTAACCTGTCAGTTTCCACTGTGAGGAACATAGTAAGGAAATTGAAGAACAAAGGGACAGTTCTTGTTAAGGCCAGAAGTGGCAGGCCAAGAAAAACATCAGAAAGGCAGAGAAGAAGAATGGTGAGATCAGTCAAGGACAATCCTCAGACCACTTCCAGAGAGCTGCAGCATCAACTTGCTGCAGATGGTGTCACTGTGCATCGGTCAACTATACAACGCACTTTGCACAAGGAGAAGCTGTATGGGAGAGTGATGCGAAAGAAGCCGTTTCTGCAAGCACGCCACAAACAGAGTCGGCTGAGGTATGCAAAAGCACATTTGGAAAAGCCAATTTCTTTTTGGAAGAAGGTCCTGTGGACTGATGAAACCAAGATTGAGTTGTTTGGTCATACAAAAAGGCGTTATGCATGGCGGCAAAAAAACACAGCATTCCAAGAAAAACACTTGCTACCCACAGTAAAATTTGGTGGAGGTTCCATCATGCTTTGGGGCTGTGTGGCCTATGCCGGCACCGGGAATCTTGTTAAAGTTGAGGGACGCATGGATTACACTCAGTATCAGCAGATTCTTGACAATAATGTTCAAGAATCAGTGACAAAGTTGAAGTTACACAGGGGATGGATCTTTCAGCAAGACAATGATCCAAAACACCGCTCCAAATCTACTCAGGCATTCATGCAGAGGAACAATTACAATGTTCTGGAATGGCCATCCCAGTCCCCAGACCTGAATATCATTGAACATCTGTGGGATCACTTGAAGAGGGCTGTCCATGCTCGGCGACCATCAAACTTAACTGAGCTGGAATTGTTTTGTAAAGAGGAATGGTCAAAAATACCTTCATCCAGGATCCAGGAAATCCTTAAAAGCTACAGGAAGTGACTAGAGGCTGTTATTTTTGCAAAAGGAGGATCTACTAAATATTAATGTCACTTTTCTGGTGAGGTGCCCATACTTATGCATCTGTCAAATTTTGTTTGAATGCAGATTGCACATTTTCTGTTAGTACTTTAAACCTCATTTCAAGGCAGAAACATTACTGTGTCCAACAGTTATTACATATATCAAACTGAAATAGCTGTTGCAAAAACACCAATTTTTATAAAACATTAAGCTTAAGATTAATAGAGGTGCCCAAACTTTTTCATATAACTGTATATTTGGAATCAATTTAATTTCACTGACCCAAAATAATATGCCAAATATAGAAAACAGCATGTATTTAAAATGCAAAGACATAATTGCTGATACATAACAAAGGTAATGAATACATTAAGATAGCAATATTTTTTTTATTTATCTGCAGAACTTTACAATTAAGTGGGGGTATGTACAGACAATAAAGCTATTACAGAGTAACGCATAATTCAACCCTTACAGGTGGAGTGAGGGCTCTACTCACAAGTAGAGATGAGCAAATATTTCAATATTCGGTTCTGATTATGATCGCCGATTTTGCAATATTCGCCAATTTATTTGTCGAATATTCACCGATCATTGCCGAACACCATTGGATTAAATAGGGGACAAAGCCAAATGCATGCACAACACAATAAAATGGGCCCAAAAGCAGCCAAAACACATCAAATTAGGGGCGGACACAAGGAAAATGTCATCAATTGACCCAGAGTACAAATAGTATAATTATTATTTATTATTATAGCGCCATTTATTCCATGCAGTAGGTGAGGGTACAGCTGGTTGTGCAGCGGTATGGTGTAGCGAGGGTTACTGCAGATTGTACTCTTGTCAGAAGAAGTGGGTCTTCAGCTTCCTTTTGAAGGTTTCCATGTGTTGGGGTAGAGAGTTCTGCAGTAGGGGAGATGCACAGGACAAATTTTGTATGCGATTGTGGCAAGAAGAAATAAGAGGGAAGTAGAGAAGGAGAGACTAGGTCACAGATGTATGGAAGATACAGATTTTCGATGGCTTGGTATTCCTAAGTTAGGCTTTTCAACTGGAGTCTCTGGGAAATGGGCAGCCAGCGCAGGGATTGACATAGGGGAGAAGCTGAGGAATAGTGGGGTGACAGGTGGATTAGTTGGCTAGCACAGTTTAGGATAGATTGGAGGGGTGTGAGAGTGGTAGAAGGGAGGCCACAGAGCAGGAGCTTGCAGTAGTCGAGGCTGGAGATGATGAGGGCATGCACTGGTATTTTTGTAGATTCATGGTTCAAGAATGTGCGGATCCCAGAGATATTTTGGAGTTGGATTCGGCAGCAAGTGGAAAGGGCTCGGATCTGACCTTTGAAGGACAGATCAGAGTCAAGCTTTTAGGACTGGGGAGTGTGGGCAGCCATTTACTTTGATGGATAGGTCAGTTAGGGGGGATGAATGAGATGGTGGAAAGATGATGAATTTGTTTTTATCAATGTTAAGTTTTACAAATCTAGTAGAGAAGAAAGATGAAACAGCGGACACACATTGTGGGATTCTGGTTAGTAAGGAGTTGATATCAGGTCCAGAAAGGTAGATCTGTGTGTCATCAGCATAGAGGTTATACTTAAAGCCGTGATGCTCTATGAGCTGCCTCAGGCCAAAGGTGTAGATGAAGAAGAGCAGGGGTCCTAGAACTTAAACCTTGGGGGACAACGACACATAGGGGGCGAGATGAGGAGGTAGTGGGTGAGCTGGAGACAATGAATGTCTGGTTGGTTAGGTATGAAGAGTTCCAAGACAGGGCCAAGACTGTTATGCCAAGACATGGTACGCTTTGTAGATGAGGGCCCGAAAGAACATTTCTGGCCTCCATTAAAAATTTCCTTTGGTGTGTCAGTGAAGCAAATCACAGCAGTTTGCTGTTCAAACTACTTACCTACAGGCCAGGTATATAAAACTATGTTTTCTCCGTCACACGGATCACATATACGTTGTCAGAAAATACTGCCATTTCTGGCCTCCATTAAAAATTTCCTTAAGTGTGTCAGTGAAGCAATTCACAGCAGTTTGCTGTTCAAACTACTTACCTACAGGCCAGGTATTTAAAACTCTGTTTTCTCCGTCACACGGATCACATATAAGTTCGCTCCAAACTCAGTCATTTGTAGTGAGCGTAGAAGATACTGTCCTCCATTTAAAATGGGCAAGGCACGAGGCAAGGGACAGGGAACTGGACGTGATGGTAATGGTGCATGCAGAGGCCGAGGACAAGGCCGTGGGCAAGTCGAAATTGTGCCACAACAAATACCCACATCTTCGCCTGACCTTCCTGTCCCAATTTCTAGGGGACCGCAGCACACCACTATTGAACCCAGAGCAGTGTCAAAAGGTTGTTGGTTGGATAGCGGATAATGCTTCCAGTCACTTAGCCACCACCACCACCCTGTCTTCCACATGGTCAAGTCTCAGTATCCATGAGTCTGGACCGCATATTCCTCACCCTGATCCTCCTTCCTCCCGCCATGCCGAGTACCCAGAGACAACTGATCCCACACTTGGAAACTCTGAAGAGCTGTTCACTTTTCCATTTATAGATTTGGGCCTCTCACCCGGTCCACTTGAAGCGGGGCAAGAGGAGATCGCGTGTAGCGATGCCCAAATATTTGAGCAGCCACGGTCACATGAAGGCGACGGTGGGAAAGTGTCACAAGAGGTGGATGATGATGAGACACAATTGCCAGAAAGTCAGGAGGAGGACCAGGGTGCAGAAGTGGAAGATGAGGTGGTGGATGATATAGTAACTGATCAAACTAGGCAGGAGGACATGCAGAGCGAGGACAGCAGCACACAGGAGGAGGGAGGCAGAGCACCCCAACAGGCATGAAGAAGCAGTGTGGTGGCCGCAGACAGAAGGCAGGCAAACGCTCCCCGTAACACCAACACGAAGGAAGTTGCCAGTACAACTGTTAGGTATTCCCGAGTCTGGTTGTTTTTTAAAGACTCTGCCAATAACCCCAAAAAGGCCATTTGTACCACCTGCCAGGCCAGCATCAGCAGGGGTGGCAAAACGACCAGCCTGATAACCACCAGCATGAAAAGGCACGTTGCAGCAAAGCACCCGACTTTGTGGGCCGAACCACAGGGTCCAGGAACAGTGTCTGCGGGTGGGACCATTGCTTCTTCCGCTGTTGTGCATGCAAGTCAATCCCCTGTCCATCGTGCATGTGAAGATGCCTCCTGCCCTGCACCTGTCGTTGCACACTCTCAAGTAGCAGCATCAGGAAGCACATCCATGTCCTTGTCCCAGCGTAGCGTTCAGTTGTCCATACCCCAGTCAGTGGAACGCAAGCGCAAATATGCAGCCAATGCCCCACAGGACACACTACTAAATTCTCAAATTTCATGACTGCTTGCGCTCGAAATGTTGCCTTTTAGGCTCCAGGAGACGGAAGCATTCCGCAACCTGATGGCGGCGCCCATCCCTTGGTACTTGGTCCCCAGCCACCACTATTTCTCCCAATCTGCCGTCCCTGCATTACACAAGCATGTGTCCCAAAACATTAGCGGTGCTCTCAACAACGCAGTTACCGGTAAAGTCCACCTAACCACAGACATGTGGACAAGTGCTTGTGGGCAGGGACTGTACATCTCGCTGACCGCACACTGGGTTAACATAGTGGAAGCCGGGACCCAGTCGTACCTTGGAACGGAACACGTCCACCCGACGCCAAGAATTGCGGGCCCTAGGTCAATCAGGGTTGCCCCCCACGGTCTACAGCTCCTGCACCTCATCTTCCTCAGCCTCCTCTTCAACCTCCATCTTCAAAATGACAACATCAGTCAAAAGCTGGAAGAACTGCAGCACTGCCTTGGCCAAGCGGCAACAGGCTGTGCTGAAGCTAATATTCTTAGGTGAAAAATCGCACAATGCTGAAGAGTTGTGGACAGCTCTGAAAGAGCAGGCAGATCTGTGGCTCACAGCGCTGAACCTACAGCCAGGCATGGTCGTGTGTGGCAATGGCCGGAACCTGGTGGTGGCTCTGAGGCGAGGCAAGCTCACACACGTACCATGCCTGGCCCATGTGCTTAACCTCGTGGTTCAGCGATTTCTCAAATCCTACCCAGAGCGGTCGGATCTGCTTGTTAAAGTATGCCGCCTGTGTGCCCATTTTAGAAATTCAGCTACAGCTTCCGCCCCCCTTGCAGTGTTTCAGCAGCATTTGCAGCTTCCGGCTCACAGACTGGTGTGTGATTTCCCCACGTATTGGAACTCTACACTGCAGATGTTGGGAAGGAATTGTGAGCTGAAGAGGGCAGTTGTTGAAACCAGCACCAACAAGGCCGTCGGTATTCAGTTCAGACTCCACACATAAGACCTCAGGAGTGGACATGGATGTCAGACATATGTACCATCCTCCAAAACTTTGCCATATTTAGCGTCACCATCCCTCTTCTCTGTGTTCTGAAACGCTCTCTGCTCACAATTAAAGAGGATGCATTGCAGGCGGAGCACGATGAGATGGAGCAAGGAACCATACAGGGTGATTACACACAGCCAAGCCTCATCTCATCCCAACGTGGATTGGGTGACAATGAGGAACAGGAGGAGGAGGAGGAAGGACAGGAGCTAGTTTCATGCACTATAGATGGTACTACCTGCACAGCTGTCATACCGTCTGTTCAGCGTGGATGGCCAGAGGACAGAGAGGAGGAGGAGGAGGAGGAGGGGAGCATGGTCAGTCATCCTCTTGTTGAGGACACGGAAGTCTTGCCTGTTAGTTATCTGGCACGCATGGCTGAGTTTATGATACGCTGCCTTTTCCATGAGCCTCGCGTTCTCAAAATTTTGGGTGACAGTCATTACTGTTTGGTGACATTTCTAGACCCACGCTACAAGGAGAACTTTATCTCTTATTCCTGAGGCGGACAGGTGTACAAAAATTGGGCAGTACCAGAAGGCCCTTGTTGCGGAACTATTAAAAAAATTCCCATCTGAAAACGCTGGCCGCAGAGGGCACACTTCGTTGGACAACCAAGGAGTACAGGCGAGAGAGACACAACTTCAATCCAGCAGAGGCAGGGGAACACTGTGAAAGTTCTAGGAGAGTTTTCTCAGATCCTCCCATGGCTCAGGCCCTGAGGCGTGGGCTACTCTCACAAGGAGTGCAAAGTTTGGGAACATGCTGAGGGAGTAGCTTGCCGGCCATACCAACGTCCTCTGTGATACCGTTGTGCCTTATAATTATTGGGTATCCAACCTGGATACGTGGACTGAACTGGCTCTCTATGCCTTGGAGGTCCTGGCCTGCCCTGCCGCCAGCGTTTTATCAGAGCGGGCTTTTAGTGCCGCTGGTGGAATTATAACTGATAAGTGCATCCGCCTGTCAACTGAAAATGCTGACAGGCTAACTCTTATAAAAATGAACAAGGGCTGGATTGTGCCAGACTTCTCAACACCACCGAATGATAGAGCGTAACATACACTCAAATCCAGTGTCTTTCCTTGGGAGGTGTATTCCCTTGCACCTCTTTACACCAACACATGGGTATGCGCTTCTTGATTTTGGCTATTTGCTGTTGTCCTTCTCCTTCTCCTCATCCTCCACCACCATATCACCAGGTTGACCGTGATCCGTGATGCAACACCCACATAATTTTTTTAAAGGGTGTTTATGATGCCCGTAAAAAATTTTTTTTATACAGTATGTTTATGTATACCCCCCAGGGGTAAATGTTTTTCAGCCCATACACTTGGTGCATGGGCATTACAAGTATAGGAGGCCCCCTCCTTTCTAATGGGAACATTTTTTTATGAGGCCCTACTCCACGTCTCTTCCAAGGGTCATTGAAGTGCCTCCAAATTTTTGGCAGCCCTTGCATTCACTGCATAGGCCAACACTATGGGAGACTCTCTCCTTTCTAATGGGAATTTGTAATTATTGTGGCCCTGCTCTATGTGTCTTTAAATTCTTAGTAGGGTTTTTCCTAAAATTGGTCAGCCGTTGGACTCACTGCATACCCTATAGCTGTATAGCAGACTCTCTCCTTTCTAATGAGAACATGTCGTGCTTGCTACTGTGGCCCTGCTCTGTGTGTCTTTAAATTCTTAGTGGGGTTTTTCCTAAAATTGGTCAGCCTTTGGACTCACTGCATACCCTATAGCTGTATAGCAGACTCTCTCCTTTCTAATGGGAGCATGTCGTACCTTGTTACTGTGGCCCTGCTCTATGTGTCTTTAAATTCTTAGTGGGGTTTTTCCTAAAATTGGTCAGCCTTTGGACTCACTGCATACCCTATAACTGTATAGCAGACTCTCTCCTTTCTAATGGGAATTTGTTGTTACTGTGGCCCTTCTCTATGTGTCTTTAAATTCTTAGTGGGGTTTTTCCTAAAATTTGGTCAGCCGTTGGACTCACTGCATACCCTATAGCTGTATAGCAGACTCTCTCCTTTCTAATGCGAACATGTCGTACCTTGTTACCGTGGCCCTGCTCTATGTGTCTTTAAATTCTTATTGAGGTTTTTCACAAATTTTGGCAGCCCTTGCAGTCACAGCATGGGCATTACCACTATAGGAGACCCGCTCCTTTATAATGGGAACATTTTTTTTACTGAGACCCTCCTGTATGTCTCTTCAAAGGGGTATTGGGTTGGCAGCCCTTGCAGTCAATGGATATGCAATAACAGTATAGGAGACCCACTTGTTAATAATGGGAACAACAAAGTATCGCTGGCTTGATTCTGAGGGCTAACCTTTCTCACCCGCTCAAGAGCCCAATAGCAGCTGCAAAGTTAGCGCTATCATGAACTCTCCTGAGGTAGAAGCCAAGGCACACCAGAGGATTCTCTGGTAGGACCGTCCAACCCTGCCGAGAAGCAGTCCTGGCTAAGAAAAGTGTGTGGAAAGGTTCCCGGACACTCTATGACTGCTTTTTTTCTGTGGTGGAAACACACGCAAACACGGGGAGAACACACAAAGTCCTTGCAGGTGTTGTCCTTGCTGAGATTTGAACCCAGGATCCCAGGGCTACAAGGCTTTAGTGCTAACCACTGATCCAATGTGCTGCCGTTCACCCTCTAATATCTAACAGGCTGGAGAAACTTGCACCTACTGCCACTCTATCTTCAGCTCCTTTGTGAGAAAACATATTTGGGTAACCACTCAGTCTACCAAATAAAATTCCTGAGAAGGAAATAGGGGATGGCTTCGCTACTGGTACCGGGGGCAGTGCTAATACCATGGCGTCGTACCATAGTTTGCTGGAAATATTCCAGGCTGGTAGGAGGCAAGCAAATTCCCAGAGAAAAGTACCATCAGTAATGTTCAGGCCACATTTCAAGTGCAAGCAGCTTTAGAGGACTTCCTGGGAGAAATGACACTCAGGGTAAATACGGTTTCCCTTTATGCCAGTCCTTTCACCGAGCTAAATACAACTCTCAGCAAAAAAAGCTGTGGACTGGCTCCGTACCATCCCTGGCCACATTCATCTGTCTACGTGTTTGTGGTTAGGCAGTCCTTCCCAGTAAGTGCACTGGGGAGGGCACGGGTAATGTTGTGGGACCCGTGCTTGTGGAAGGTGGAGGCGATACCAGGAAATATAGTGGCTGCCGGGGACCGAGTATGAACACCCGGCCGCCGCCGGCATGAGGTTGTGAAAAGCTTTCACCTCCACGAGCTTAAAAGGCCCTATTTCAAGTGCAAAGAGCTGCCCAGAAATATGGCAGTTTAGTGTTGTGGCCTGTGGGTGGGTGGCTGGCTGCATACTTGCACTTGCATTCCAAGTAACAGAAAACTAAGCAGATGGTGGCCTCTATCATCATCATGGCCTCACCTCGGCACTATGAACTCTCCTGAAGGAGAAGCCAGGGCCCACCACAGGAGTCTCGGGTTCTCTGGTGGGCCCGTCCAACCCTGCCGAAAAGCAGTCATGGCTAAGAAAAGTGTGGGGGAAGGTTCCCAGACATTCTTTGGCTTCTATTTTAATGTGGATCGGCCATGCTTATGCATGTTATTTCTCAAAACGCATTACAGATCAGGCTATTGTTCAACTCTGTATTCAAGAAATTAAATGTGCAAAGAAAGATGTGTGGGTGTCAAAGCACCACTGACAAGCACGAGTTGATGTTGGACGGGCTGCCATTGCTTCTGCAAAAAGCTCAATTACAGGACTTCCTGGGAGAAATGACACTCAGGGTAGATATGGTTTCCCTCTATCCAGTCCTTTCACCAAGCTAAATACAACTCTTAGCAATAAAGTTGTGGACTGGCTCCATACCGTCCCTGGCCACATTCACCTGTCCATGTGTTTGTGGATAGGCGGTCCTTCCCAGTAAGTGCACTGGGGAGGGCACGGGTATTGTTGTGGGACCCGTGCTTGTGGAAGGCGGAGGCGATACCAGGAAATATAGTGGCGGCTGGGGACCGAGTATGGACACCCGGCCGCCGCCATCGTCATGAGGTTATGAAAAGCTTCCACCTCCACGAGCCTTAAAGGCCACGTTTCAAGTGCAAGCAGCTGTCAAAAATTTGGCAGTATAGCATTGCAGTCTGTGGGTGGGTGGGTGGCTGCCTGCATACTTGCGCTTGCATTCCAAGGAATGGGGTAAGGACTACTGAACGTTGCAGTGGGACAAGGACGTAGACGGTGATTGTTGCAAGTCTGCAATGACAGTTGCATGGCGGGAGGCATCTTCGCATGCGCCAAGGATCACTTATGATGGGCACACTTTTAGGCAGTGACCTGGGAGTCAGAAATGCTTCCCCATGCTGTTCCCATGTATTTTCAGCACTGTATGCATGTGTCTGATGATGTGTCACACACCACATGGCCAGATAAGGTTGTAAAATGTTAAAATGAAATTTCCTGGTAAATGCATTTGTCTTGGTTGAAAGCAATGCAAAAGTGCAAAAACGCATCAAAAACGCTACATGTGAACATAGCTCAAGGTGTGGAGGAGCATTTTTGTTTTTGGTTATTTATTTTGCCTTATATACAAGTCATTACCCTGGAAAGGATGTTCCTTAACATATTTCCAGGAAAATCCATTTTGGTTTCGTTTTTGTATGTTTTATTGTGAGTCCGTAAAAGTGGCATAATACTCTGACCACATTGTTGACAACAGTGATCTGGGAGTCAGAGATGCTTCCAGGGGTCTTCCCCATGCGGTTCTTATGTCATTTGAGCACTGTTCCCATCGATTTGGGCAATTTTTAGGCCCTCTGCAGACCGCCGGGGGGAGCCGCCTGGAAAATGCTCGAGTTTCCCATAGACTTCCAATTTGCTCGACCCGAGCAACGAGTACTCAAGCATTTTAGTGCTCGCTCATGACTACTGCTCACACATTCTATTCTGGGGCATCCGATGTCTGATCCAAAGCTTCACAGACTCAAGAGGGATAAAGCATGTGCAGCGATGCCCAAAATTTTTTTCAGCTGAGAGACAGAGGGTCCGAGCAGAATCTAAACCTTGTCACCAGACATTAACACCTGTGGGAGGAGGTGATTCTTAAGAGACTCAGATACTTGAGGCAGATTTGGACCATACTGTTCAGTCAGGGCAGGAAGAGGAGAAGGGCAACTCTCTGAGCAAGGAGTGGGAGAACAGAGATGATGATGATGAGGTTGCAGATCCCACTTGGTGTGAACTCAGAGGCATGCAGCTGAGCAGCTTAGCAGTAGAGATGAGCGTTGTTCGACTCGAACTGTTCGCCAATCTCAAATTCGAGCTGTTTTGGGCGGTGTTCGAGCCATTCGGCGAACACGAACGATTTGAGAAAAATTCGGCTGTTCGAGGTTATGTTCGATAACTGTTCGTGCACCAAAATCATAACTGGATTTTTTCTCAGTAATGATGAAAATTAATGCTAATATGCAGTTTGAGTGTACAGCGGGGCGGGGGGAGGTGCAGGGGATGGATCTCTGCAGGAATAATGAAGATCTCCATTTTTTTATCTCTTTCCCGCATTTACAGTGGGGAGGTGCAGTCTGTCAGCCTATCAGCAGCGCACACACGGAGCGAAGTGCTTTTTTTCACACAAGCAAGGGCATGTGTCATTGGCAGTGTATGTCACATGTCCTTGCCCTATAAGACCCAGCCATTTTCCCCGTCGCCACCATTTTCTCACTGCTGCAGCTGCGTGTTAGACGGCACCGCTGTTGCTGTGTGCGCTATACCTTGTTAATTTCAAGCCAATTTTCGCACAAATCTACAGATAGCTTGGGAGTAGGGAATAGTTGTGATTGCAGTCCTTTTAAGAACTAGGTTACAGCATTTCCTACGACTTTTATCAGGCTGGTCTGTGCTCTTAAATAGATAGGTTGTGGGAGTAAAGACTAATTGTAATTGCAGTCCTTTTCAGGACTAAATTACATCAGTTCCTATCAGTTTTTGCCAGGCAGGTCTGTGCCAGTGCTGTGCAAGTTTTTTCACAGCATTTGGCTGAATCTAGCAAAGCTAATCCTTTTTGGCCTATTGCAGAATGTGTTAGTCAGTGGAGTAGCCTATCTGTGTTGCAAGATACACCACCTGTGTATAGAATACCAATTTTTTTACTGCACCTAGTGAAGTAAAACCTTTTGGGCATAGCATCATTCTATTAGTCCATCTATACTGACCTCCATAAGGTTGCAAATTGAAAATAATTTTTTTCTGCATCTAGCTCTGAAAAAATATTTGGCCTTCTAGCAGTGTGTGGGACTTGTTCTATTAGTCCATCTATACTAACCTCCATCAGGTTGCAAATTAAAAATAATTTTTATCTGCATCTAGCTCTGAAAAAATATTTGGCCTTCTAGCAGTGTGTGGGACTTGTTCTATTAGTCCATCTATACTGACCTCCATCAGGTTGCAAATTAAAAATATTTTTTTGTCTGCATCTAGCTCTGAAAAAATATTTGGCCTTCTAGCAGTGTGTGGGACTTGGTCTATTAGTCCATCTATACTGACCTCCATCAGGTTGCAAATTAAAAGTAATTTTTATCTGCATCTAGCTCTGAAAAAATATTTGGCCTTCTAGCAGTGTGTGGGACTTGTTCTATTAGTCCATCTATACTGACCTCCATCAGGTTGCAAATTAAAAATAATTTTTTGTCTGCATCTAGCTCTGAAAAAATATTTGGCCTTCTAGCAGTGTGTGGGACTTGTTCTATTAGTCCATCTATACTGACCTCCATCAGGTTGCAAATTGAATATAATTTTTTTCTGCATCTAGCTCTGAAAAAATATTTGTCCTTCTAGCAGTGTGTGGGACTTGTTCTATTAGTCCATCTATACTGACCTCCATCAGGTTGCAAATTGAATATAATTTTTTTCTGCATCTGCCTCTGAAAAAATATTTGGGCTTCTAGGAGTGTGTGGGACTTGTTTTATTAGTCCATCTATGGAGGAGAATGCTAGTGATGACGAGGTCAGGTTGCGCCTTCCTGGACAGAGACGTAGTACTGGAAGCACCTCAACAACTGCATCCTCAAACACAACTCTGCCTCTCACCACAAGTCGTGGTGGCTCTTCAGGTCGCATGGGTGCTAAGCCTTGCATAGCCTGGGCATTTTTTCAGATCGATAAAGATGACCCAACTCGTGTTATCTGTAACATTTGTCAGCAAAAGCTAAGTAGAGGCCAAAAAATACATAGTTTGAGTACTTCATGCATGAACCGGCACATGGACATGAAGCATAAGTTGCAGTGGGAAGCTCACTGTGCTACAATGCGGCCTAGCCGGCCGGGCCAACCACCGTCTGCCATATCTTGTGCATCCGCGGCCTCTTCATCCTCTGTGACTGGGGGGACAGCAGTCACACCTGTTTTGGGGCGCAGACCTGCCACCTCTTTACCCGCAACAGCCAGCGTGATTGGCAGGTCATCATTTTCTTTGGAGGTGGTAACACCAGCTGGTGTTGAGCGCTGTCCGACATCGATAGCACCACCTTTGGATGAAGGCAACCTAACATGTCCGCCTGCATCTTCCTCACAGACCGGCAGTTTGCCGGGGACACCCTTATCAACCCCCTCTAAGCACAATAGCCAGCCCTCGGTCCCTCAGATGTGGACAAGTAAAAGACCATTTCCTCCTAGCCATGAGAAAGCTAAGAGGTTGAATTTCACCATCTGCAAGCTCTTGGCTACAGAAATGCTGCCTTTCTGCCTGGTGGACACAGAGGATTTTGGAGACCTTATGTCCGTCACAGTGCCCCAGTACCAGATGCCCAATTGGCACTACTTCTCAAAGAAAGGTGTGCCTGCGCTCCACCAGCATGTCGCACACAACATCACCGCTTCTTTGAGAAACTCTGTGTGTGACAGGGTGCATTTCACCACAGACACTTGGACGAGTAGGCATGGACAGGGGCGTTACATGTCGCTGACTGGGCACTGGGTAACTATGGTGACAGCAGGACAAGGGGCTGCTGTCCAAGTCTTGCCGTCCCCACGAGTTGTGCGTCAATCCTCTTTATCTCAAAGTTCCTCCACTGCTTCTGCCTCCTCAACCTCCTCTCGGTCCTCCACTTGCACCCTAAGCCTGTCTGATCATGCCACAAGCTTTCTAACTGTGCAGAAGGGATCCTGCACACCTCCTTACTATGCTGGCAGTAGGGCTCAACGTCATCAGGCGGTTTTTACTTTGAAATGTCTGGGAAATGTGAGTCACACAGCTGAGGAGTTGTGGTCAGCTCTGGAGAACCAATTTCATGAATGGTTGTCTCCACTGGACCTGAAACCAGGGAAGGCCGTGTGCGACAATGCTGCAAACCTGGGTGCGGCCCTTCGCCGGGACAATGTCACACACGTGTCTTGTATGGCTCACGTGTTGAACCTGGTTGTCCAGCAAATTTTTAGCCCACTATCCCGGACTAGATGGCCTTCTGCAGAGGGCACGGTCGCTGTGTGCTCACTTCCGCCGTTCGCATCCCGCAGCTCAGCGACTTACATCTCTACAGAAGTCGTTGGGCCTGCCACTTCACCGGCTAAAATGCGATGTGCCTACCCGGTGGAATTCAACTCTGCACATGTTGCAGCACCGACAAGCCCTGGTGCAATAAGTTCTGATGTATAGCCTGGGCCAACGAGATCCAGAGGTGGGGCAAATCACGCTGGAGGAGTGGTCTCAGATCAGGAACCTATGCACCCTTCTGCACAGTTTTGAAATGGCGATGAAGATGTTTAGTGCTGACGATGCCATTATCAGCATGACTATTCCGGTGATTTACATGCTGGAGCACATGTTAAACAGAATTCGGAGTCAGGTGGTGAAACAAGAGGAGGTGGAGGAAGTAGAGGAGGAGGAGTTGTATGCGGAAGGGCTAACATCTGCAAGGTCCAGACGGTCGGCAGCACCAAGGCGGCAGGCATGTGAGGGTGGAGATGGTTTTACCAGGGCGCATGGTAGCAGCCAAACTAGTGAGGAAGGTGCAGGAGCCCAGGAAGAAGTGGAGGACGAACTGATGGAAGACTCATCACATGAGGGAGACCTTGATCACATTTCTGTTGTGCGAGGTTGGGGGGAGAGGACAGAGGAAGGAAGCATGATTGTTACCTCGCCACCAACACAACAGGGACTTGGTGCTCCTGGATGCGCAACACACATGAGTGCCTTCTTGCTGCACTACCTGCAACATGACCCTCGAATTGGGAGAATTAGAAATAATCCTGACTACTGGGTTGCCACACTGTTAGATCCCCGGTACAAAAGTAAATTTGCAGAAATTATTCCTGCCATAGAAAGGGATGCACGCATGCAGGAGTATGAGCAGAGACTGTTGCAGAATCTTACATGTGCTTTTCCACAAAACACCAGTGGTGCACGTAGTGAATCTCACAGTTCCAACTTGCCAACCGTGGGACCGTCAAGTGTTCAGCACTCAAACCATAACAGAACCACAGTATCTGCTGGTAACATCAATTTTGCGCAATCATTTCACCACTTTTTTAGCCCATCCTTTGCAAGGCCACAGGAGACAAGAAGTCTGACACATAGTCAACGCCTAGAGACGATGGTACAGGAGTATCTCCAAGTAAACATTGAAGCCATGACTGTGACACTGGACCCTTGCTCTTTTTGGGCTTCCAATCTGGATAAATGGCCTGAGCTAGCCACTTACGCCTTGGAGATCTTGTCATGCCCCGCAGCCAGCGTTCTGTCTGAACGTGTGTTCAGCGCTGCTGGTGGTGTGCTGACAGATAAGCGCACGCAGCTCTCCACTGATAATGTAGACAGACTCACGTTTATAAAGATGAACAAATCATGGATCCGAAACGACTTTTCTACCCCTGTGTCATCCTGGGGAGAGTAAAAGCTTGATGATTGGTTAAAATCACCTCACCAACCATTTTAAGCTTTCAAATTACTAATCATGTTTATCTGTATCTTGGCTGGAAAATTATTTGGGCTTTGTAGCAGTGTGCAGTACTGTTTCTATTAGGCCATCTATACTAAGCTCCACCAGATTTAAAATTAATAATAATTTTTAGCTGCATCTAGCTCGGAAAATAATTTTGGGGCTCCGAGATGCGCAAGACACATAAGTGCCTTCTTGCTGCACTACCTGCAACATGACCCTCAGATTGTCAGAATTCGAAGTAATCCTGACTACTTTGTTGCCACACTCTTAGATCCCCCACACTCTTCGATCAACCTTTTCAGTTTAATAAAGACCAAAAAAATGGTCATTTTTGAAATTATAAGCATTAGCAGGTTATTAGAAACTGAAATCAAACAGTTTTCAACTCAAAACTTTATTCTAGGTGATGTTACATTTGCACATAGGACCCCTTGTTCGAAAGGAGCTTCTGAACTCTCTCATCCATTGAATTTGTCAGGTTTTGGATGGTTTCTGCTTCAATTGTTTTGCATGAGGACAGAATACCCTCCCAGAGCTGTTGCTTAGATGTGAACTGCCTCCCGCCATCATAGACACTCCTTTTGATGATGCTCCAGAGGTTCTGAATGGGGTAGAGGTCAGGGGAGCATGGGGGCCACACCATAAGTTTGTCCCCTTTTATGCCCATATTAGCCAGAGATGCAGATGTGTTATGTGCAGCATGAGACGGTGCATTATCATGCATAAAAATGATCTTGCTGTGGAATACACGGTTCTTCTTCTTGAACCATGGCAGGAAGTGCTGTTTGAGAAACTCCACATACATTATGGAGTTCATCTTTACCCCTTCAGGGATCCTAAAGGGGCCGACAATCTCTCTCCCCATGATTCCAGACAAAACATTTCTCCACCTCCTCCTTGTTGGCGCTGTAGCCGTGTTTGCGTGGGGTGTCCATCAACCAGCCATCCTCCACTCCATCCATCTGGACCATTGAGCGCTGCACGGCACTCATCCGTGAACAAAACAGTTTTGAAATCAGTCTTCATGTAATGTTTGGCCCACTGGAGCCGTTTCTGCTTGTGTGAAGTGGATAGAGGAGGTCGACAGGATGGCGTATGCACAGCTGCAAACCTCTGAAGGATTCTGCATCTTGTTGTTCGGGGGACGTTGGAGGCAACAGCAGCTTCAAAAACTTGTCTGCTGCTATGACAAGGCTTTTTTGCCGCTGCTCTTTGAACCTGATGTAATTGCCTGTAGGAAAGAGTCCTCAATTTGCCCTTATCAGCACACACATGTGTGTACTGTGAATCAGCTACATACTTCTTGATTGCCAAGACACTTCATCCTGATCATCGCACAATGTTGATTGTAGTCATGCCTTGACCTAAACACTCCACAATTTGTTGCTTCTCAGCAGCCGACACATCCTTTTTCTTTCCCATTTTGGCAGAATATGTAGGCTGCTTAATAATGTGGGACAGCCTTCTTAAGTAGTCTTGCCTTTCATTGGACACACCTGCCAAACTAATTAGCACATGTGTCTGCAATTGCTTACAGTGATATAAAGAGCCCTGACACACATCACCATCAATGAGTTTAACTGACAAACAAACAAATTCTTCCCTTATCACTCCTAAACACTTTTTGCATAATAATTTGGAACACAGTGTACATGTGCTTTTCCACAAAACACCAGTGGTTCACGTAGTGAATCTTACAGTTCTAACTTGCCAACCGTGGTCTGTATGGAGTTGTTCAATAAAGGGCCCAAAATTAAGATAACATAGATGGGAGAGGTCTCTATGAATAGGAATTCCTAAGTATTTGATACCCTGTGAGGGCCAGGCAAAGGGAAAGTTGGACTGGATGGAATCCTGTATGGGTTTGGGGAGGGAGACATCGAGGGCCTCAGACTTCGCTACATTGATTTTAAAATTTGACCATGTAACAAAGTTATCTATTTCAGCCATAACAGCAGGGATGGATATATGTGATTTAGTGATATATACTAGGACATCATCAGCAAATAGAGAGCACATGTACTCGGTGCCTCCCACCTCAATCCACCTAATATTGGGGTTATGGCGAATTGATGAGAGCAGGTGCTCCGTCACTAGGATGTATAAGAGAGGGGACAGAGGACATCCCTGCCTTGTCCCATTGGTGATTATGAAAGGTGATGAAAATGTTCTGACGCGCCCCCTGGGCCTTGGGACACCCGGAGCCGGACCCTTTTTGGTGGATGCTGGTGGTTGTAGTCTCCGTGGCTGCGACCCGGTTCCGTGGCTCAGGGCGGTCAAATCAGTGGCGGAACTATTTATGTGGTTTTGATGTTTAAATGTCCGACTACGCTACCCGTGGATTGCGGTCAGAGTGAACCTTCGCTTCAGGGCAGACCGCTGAGGCTGGTGTTGTGGGTGCAGCAGAGCATAGCATAACTCCCCACGGGAGGAGTATAGCCTCAGGGCAGTGTATGCGGAGGATGGGGGTGATGGTGCAGGGCAGCAGCAGTAATGACACAGAGTCAGTGATGCAGTCCAGGGCCTTTACTCACAGTTCTTATTATCCAGACCACGTCTGCAGGTAACGGCTGCCCACGTCGTACTGTGCTCACCAGATGAGGGGCTCAGACAACTCCCAGATAACTTTGGAGCGCTTCACAGGACCCCCTTTGTGTGTCCTTTGTCTGGCCTTTCTTACCAACCCTTTTGTCTGGCTGCCTCGGGCCTCCTCTTGGTAAACTTGACGTCAGTTTCCCTGACCCTATGTGGTGCCTTCCTAGCGGGTGTAGCAAGGGGCTGCGCCACATAAAATGTCACAGCCTCCTGTTTCTAGCTGAGGGTCGTTTCCCGCCTCCACTAGTTTCGGGGACCGTTCTCCCCCTTTGGCCTGACCCCTCCACGCAGGTGGATTCGGGCGTGCGGTGGCGACTCGCCCGTCCACTCCCCTGGGATCCCTTCGTTCCTCGTTCCTGGAGCCTTCTCCGCTCCTCTTCCTTCCTTCTCCCTCTTCCAGGCCTGGGCCTCTGTTACTAGGCCTGCCTCCGGAGCAGAGCTCATGCAGAGCCCCTGCTCCCTGTCACTTCTGCTCAGACTTCTCTGCACTGAACTAAGATGGTGCCCACCTTTTATACTCCCTTCTCAATGCACCCAGGAACTGCTTTCTCCCTGCTTCTGCACTACAGGGTTCCCCTTCCTCAGTGTTCCCTCCCCCCACTCCAGCCAGGGACAGGGACTGTCGTGCCCATCTCAGGGGCATATTGGTTGCCCTGCCCCACGGCAATGTGGTGTAATGCATGCAGGTGTCGGGTCCTGATCCACACTCCATCCTTACCTGAGAGTGAGATATCACACCTCTGGGTGAGGTGCAATACCTCTGTAGCAACCGAGCCCTCAGGGTGCTACAGTTCCATTTATCTTCAGCCTAGGTGACGTATTGCGATACAGGGCCGTGATTTTGGCTATAAAAGGGTCCCCTAGACCCCTACCCCAAACTTTTTAAGAGAGTAATATATGGCGTGCCAGGAGACTCTATGGAATGCTTTCTCAGCATCCAACGAGAGTATCTAATTACAAATTTTTAACTGCATCTAGCCCAGGAAATACTTTGTGCCTAGTAGCAGTGTCTGCTAGTCAGCGGATTATCCCGGCTGTTAAGCAAGCTACACCACCTGTAGTTTGGACACTTAATTTTTTCAAAGGAAATGCTTCGGGACCACGGGATACTCAGTGAAGAGCATCTCACTTTTTGGATTTTAGAAGGGCACGACATGCCTATATCTGTGTCTCCCCCTCCTTTTACTCCTCCACCTCTTTTCTTTTCGCATGACTATATGTACTTGTCACTTTTCCATGTGTTAGTTATGTCTTCTGAGCAGTTTGTCAGCTTTTGGACACCTTTGAAGGTGTTTTCTATGTGTTTCTATGTGTTTTTGTTAGCCTGCCATTGGTTTTAACGGTGTTCGAAGGTGTTCGACGAACAATTCGACGAACAGTTCGGCGAACACACGGGTGTTCGGCGAACCGAACCGAACTCGAACACTAGGGGGTGGCTCAACACTACTTAGCAGAGAAGGTGGAGGAGGAGGAAGACGAGGAGGAAGATGAGGAGGTTATGTTGCGGCTTCCAGCACAGACACAGAGTTATGCAACCACGACAAGCACTGCATCCTCAGCCCCAACTCTGCAGTGGTCAGCAGCATTCACAGGTCTTTAGTTGCCGAGCCTGGGTCTTTTTTGAGACCTCAAAAAATGACACATTTCACACTATCTGCCAACTTTGCTAAAAATGACAGAGTAGAGTAAAAAAAATGCAATAATTTGACTACTACATGCATGAACTGGCACATGCGATCAACATGCGTTAATCTGGGAATCTCACTGTGCTAAAATGCAGACTAGCGGGCCTCGCCAATCACTAGCCGCCCCATCAACCGCATCTTCTGCTTCTTCCTCCTCCATCACCGTGGCAAGTGTTCTCACACAGGTCTCCGGCCGCTGAACCTCCACTTGTTTACTCGCTAAAGTTGGGGGGAGTGAGAGCCCGTCAGCTGTTATGGAAGTGGACATGCCTGCTGTTTTTTACTGATCTCAGACACCGATCACACCCCATCTTTCTCAATCCACTGTAACATCTCAATCTGCACCTCTCTCACACTCCAGTAGCTTGTCATGTTCACCCTACTCCACCCTCTCTCAGCACAGCAGCCAGTCCTCAATCCCACAGTTGTGATCACGTAAAATATTGTTTCCTGCTACACATGCAAAAGCAAAGAGCTTGAACTTCACCATCTCTAATCTGTTGGCCATGGAAATGCTGACTTTCCGTCTGGTGGATACAGACGGTTTCCCAAAGCTGATGTCCGTTGCAGTCCCCCAGTACCAGTTGCTCAGTCGCCATTTCTTCTCTAAGAAAGTTGTGCCTGCACTACACCAGCATGTTGCAGAGAACATCACCTGTTCCTTGATAAAATCTCGATCTGACAGGGTGCATTTCACCACTGACGCCTGGACAAGCAAGCATGGCCAGGGGTGTTACATCTCACTTACTTGGCACTGGGTGACTCTGATGGATGTGGGGGCAGGCGGGGAATTGGCTGCTCTACAAGTCTTGGAACCCCCAAGACTTGCAGGGCACTTGGGGATGGAGAACTAAACCACTACCCACCAGAAGATGGAGAACTAAGTTACTAGACAACAGGGGTCGGAGAACTAAACTGCTAAACAGCTAGGGTTGGAGAATGAAACAAATACACACCAGAAGATGGAGAACTAAACTAATAGACAACAGGGGTTGGAAACATAATCTACTAATCACCTAGGTTTGGAGAATGAATCAAATACACAGCAGAAGATGGAGAACTAAACTAATAGACAACAGGGGTTGGAAAACTAAACTACTAAACAGCTAGGGTTGGAGAGCTAAACTACCTTACACCAGGGGATGGAGAACTAAACCACTAGACACCAAGTTGTCACTACACAGCAAGTGTTGGAATCCTCAAGGCTTGCGGGACAAACCTCAACTGTATAACATTTCCTCCAGTGCTTCTGCCTCCTCCACCTCCTCTAGGGCCTCCACCTGTACCCTCAACCTCTGGCTTAATGAGGCACACATTCCAACAGTGCAGATAGAATCCACCCACCTCTGTACTGCGCAGCCAGGGCTCACTGCAATCAGGCTTTGTTTAAGTGAATATGCCTTGTTATCTCAGTCAAACTGATCAAGAGTTGTGGAGAGCTATCCATGCCGAGTTTGAGCATTGGCTGTCTCCAATGAACCTGCAGTAAGGGAAGGCCATGTGTGATAATAGTGCAAACCTGGTGGTGGCCCTATGCTAGGGCAACCTCACACATGTGCCTAGCATGGCTCGCATCCTTAACCTGATGGTACAGCAATTTCTCCCCCAGTATCCCTGCCTGGATGTGCTGATGCAGAAACCACGATCTCCATGTGCTCACTTACTCAACCATAAAAACACAGCAGGATCTTTAGTATAAAAAACAGACTCACCAATGCAACCTCTTAATCCTTGTGTCACGACTCTGTTGTCGGGTATCCCGAGGGCATGGGCTCCTTCACGTTCCCTAATGCTAGTGGCACCCTAGCTTCCCTGGATTATTTCTGAAGGTGAAGACGCCGGGGCCACATACCTTGTCTGAGTTCCTCAATCCACCCTCACTCTGTTCCCTTCCCCACCCAGGGAAGTGCGGAGTAGTAGTGTAAGGCAGTACACCAACCAGACTAACAAGGTAATACAAACAGGGCTAAAGGAACATACCAATCATACAAATATATGCACACAAACAATAAAGGTTAACACCGGGGACTGGTGGATGGGGAAAAACCAAATAGGTGAAGAAAAGGATTACACACAACCTAAACCACACAACAGTCTTAGTATTATTCCTCCAAACGCTTTCTCAAACAACAACTCTCCTCCACACTCCTAGCACAATGCAGCCTAAGCTAGCTCTGGCAATGATAGCCTGCCAAAGCCCAGTATATATAGGAGCGGGGAGTGGCTAACACTGGACAGCTGAGAGCCTAAATGAAGGTAAGCGTCCAGGAGCTCACAACTGAGTAGATTAACCTTAGCACTGCTAAAATAAACCTGCACTGATTAATATAAAGGCAAAAGGCTTCTAATGAGTGCAGGAGTGGGAGGAATTAGACACTGCGGTCTTCTGGCTCCTCTCTGTCGCAGTAAACCTGTTACACCGTGAAAGCTTCAACACAATGTTCACAAGGTAGACAGCAGCGGTGGTCAGTCTCCTAGACAACGAGCTAACTCCTTCATGATGATAGAGGCCACCATCTCCTTAGCTTGCTGGTTCTTTTCTGCGGGAATGAGCTTGTCTCCAACCAGTCAGGAATATCCAGTAAATTATGGCTTGCCATGGTTTGGTATTAGCACCCAGTACCTCAAAGCAAAGCCATCCACAATTTCCATATCTCAGGAATTTTATTTGGTAGACTAGCTGCCCAAACATTAATTTCTCACAAAGGAGCTGAAGACACTGAGTGGCAGTAGGTGCAGGTTTTTCCAGCATGACCTGTTTGTTAGTGTTACGCTAGGTATGGGGAGAACCCAGCATATACCGATGGAAACAGGGGAGGGAGACCTACAACTAGCGAAAGGGAGAGTGGAGACCCCTAAGAAGATCTAATGACACTCTGACTCCCCTATTGAACCTACATAGGTTCCGCACCTACTGCCGAGTAGGATACCTTAGCCCAAGCTTACCCTAGAGCTAGACCCTAGGTAGGGAGGGGAAGGGATGAGTCAACCTTACTGAAAACAAAAGTACAAATCAGGGAAACAAACAAGGGAATACTCTTAGCTTTAAGATGACACCGGAAAGAACACAGCTACAATCCACAAAGGTACCCCAAGGAAATTATAGCCAGCTACGAGAATTTCAGGCCTGAATAGAAGAGGAAACTCTATCACCAGCAACTCTCTGGAAAAACTGAGTGTATTTAAGGATCCAGCCAGGGTGTGGTAATTAGCAGCAGAAGGTGAGGACCACCGCTAGGTCCTAAAAGTATAATCGCCAAACAAGGTGAAGATCCCCACTGGGTCCTAGAGAGAGAGGGTTAATGAAAGGATCAGCAAGATGTTTGCAAGACCAAACGCAGTGACCTTCTACAGCCGGATCCCGTATGACTATCAGTGAATACTAACACACCCGTGACAGCTAGATATCAGAAGGAGAACAGAATTGGGCTTTGCCAAGGTGCCAGATTGCATCTTAAGTCTTATATATTACAGTCCACAGTAAAAAAAAAAAAGCAGCTATAGAGTGTCTGGGAACCTTCACACAGACTTTTCTTAGCCTGCTTCTCAGTGAGAGTTGTATTTCACGACAGCCGTATTCTTTAGCTGGATAAAAGGACGAAACCATATCTACTCAGGCTGTCATTTCTCCAAGGAAGTCCTCTAATGCAGCTTGTTCCATAAGCAATGGCAGCCCATGCAACATCAGCTCACACTTCTCGTTGGTGCTTTGACACACAAAGATCTTTACACCTTGAATTTCATGACTACAGAGTTGGGCAATCTGCAATGTGTTTTGAGAAATAATGTGCATAAGCAAAGCCACGGTTTAGGCCAAAGGACTTCATCATTAAGCAAAAATCATACAGCTCTCCCACAGATTGAAAGAGGTGTATCAAGACTTCCAAGACAGTCAAGACTTCCCTGTTCTCACCAAGAGGATGGACTGTCCATGTTCTCCTCCTCATTCTCCTCTTCCTCATTATCACCCAATCCGCGTTGAGATGAGATGAGGCTGGGCTGTGTAGCATCACACTGTATAGTTCCTTACTCCGCCTGCAATGCCTCCTCTTTAATTGTGAGGAGTAAGTGTTTAAGTAGACAGATAAGCAGGATGATGACGCTAATTATGGCGCTATCACCGCTCGCCATCTTGGTGGAGTCCTCAAAGTTTTGGAGGAAGGCACAGATATCAGACATCCATGCCCACTCAGCAGCTGTTATATGTGGAGGTTGACCTGAATTCCAATTGGCATGTTGAAGCTGGTACTCAACAACTGCCCTCTGCTGCTCACAAATCCTTCCCAACATTTGCAGCATTGATTTCCAACGTGTGGTCACATTACACACCAGTCAGTGAGCTGTTAGCTGCAAATGCTGCTGAGTGATTGCCAGGGTGGTGGAAGCCGTAGCTGACTTTCTGAAATGGGCACACACACAGAGTACTTTCACAAGCAGCTCTTGGTAGTTTTTGGGAAAATGCTGAACCACTAAATTGAGCACAGTTAGTGCTCTCTCATCACTAATGTGTACCTGTGTATGGAGAACAATATCTGCACCAAAGAATTTAAAGATGAAATGTAGCCTGCTTTATATACCACGGTAGGAAGAAAACCAATTTCGATTATATCATGTGTACCCCTGTGAGAACCATATCTGCACCAAAGTACACATTTCACTAGGATATAACTATTATAATACAGCCAACCCAGCAGATGGGACCCAATCAGGAGTCTCCACATTTCCAAAAATTAGGAGCATACACCACCAAAGTAGCAACATTTGCAGCAGAAGCAACAGCAGGCATAGAAGCCACACTAAAGACTGCAATTACGTGACATCAATGCAGCACTAAAAACTGCAAAAGTCCTTGGAGATCAATGACTTGTTCATCTTGATGAAAGTTAGGCGGTTTACACTTTTAGGGGACAGCCGTCTGCACTGAAGACACGTTCTGAGAGAACGTTGGCTGCCGGGCATGATAAAACCTCCAAGGTGTGATAGGCAAGCTCAGGCCACTCATCCATCTTTGAAGATCAAAATGTCAAAAGGTCCAAAACCTCCCTGAAGGTATTGATATTAAGTTCTAGATACTCCTGCACCATCCTTTCCAGTCGTTCACCACATGTCAGACTTGTACTCTGTTGTGCTGGTGCATGAACTGGTCTAAAAAATGTGGGAAAGGACTCACAGAAATTGCTTCTGCCACTCTGCTGATAATATTTTGGCATTGACGAATTGACGTGCCGGAGGTTGAAAGTGTAGAGCTGCACGCTGAGTGTCTCACTGCTGTCTTGTGGAAAACCTCCCTTAAGGTTCTGTAAAAGCGTGTTTAGATTCTCCAACATTCGCGGGTCCCTTTCCAGGGTGGGAAGCATCTGGCAAAATTTGAATCATAACTATACGGGATCATGTTGCAAATAGTGCAGCAAGAAGGCACTCATATGTTTGGTTCTTCCATGAGGTCCAAGCCCATGCTGTGTTGGTGGCTGGGTAAATTTGATGCTTGTTTCCTCTGTCCCATCCTGCCAACTATGAACGAAGAAGAGAGAGGGTGATTATCCTCTTCTTCTACTGACAGTCGCTCGCGCATCACCTCTTTCTCCTCTATTTGTTCCTCGGCTCTTGCACCTTCACTAACAGTTTGTCTGCTATCACCAGCCTCCCTCGATCGCAGTAATCGACCCTCCCTTGGCACCCTGAGATGTCCCCTACTATATCACGTTAGTAACAGAAGAAAGTATTTTTAATGTAGATGAGGCCTGTATTGTTAGAACTCTCCTGTTAGGTTTTTTCTAGTTTGCTGGTCACATGACCATTTTTGCCTATTTAATCCGGCTCCGCCCTCCTGGCCTTGCTGCACTTCATTGTATTTACTACTCTTGAGCTAGCTTGGTGCTCTGTTACCGTTCTCTGTTAGTTTTGCTAGGTCTTCGGACCTCTATGCTCTTTGTTGTGTGTTTGTCTTTGACTGCTATAATTTCTGATAGGAGGTGTCCAACTTTATCCCAGTCCCTAGTTCTTGTAGGGATCACTCCCTTGCATCTATAGGTCTTCGTACAGACTAGCCGAGGACTTTAGCGGGTCTGATCGCAGGATCAGGTTCCTCGTTACATCGTAGGGATCCAGTTTAGTTCTATTGTAGGGACAGATCTCCTGTCTTTCCTTAGTGCTTGTAGCAGATCATAACAGTAAGTCCAGCCCAAAAAAATTCTCTAAGGAAAGACCTCCAGCTTCCATCATGGTCTCGGTTCAAGATTTGGCTCAACGCTTGCAGGGACTCTCTCTGGAGGTGGCCGAGCTCCAACAACACATGAGTAGCTGTTCTGGAGCACATTTTGAGGAGCCAAATGTACGTCTGCCTGATCTATTTTTTGGTGAACAACAAGATTTTTTTTCTTTTAAAAATGCTTGTTTATTGTATTTTCGTTTAAGACCCGGATCCTCTGGTGATGAATCACAGCGCATAGGGTTCATATTGTCACTTTTGCGCAAGGATCCTCAGGGATGGGCTTTTTCTCTCCAACCTAGTGATCCGTGCTTTAGATCAGTGGATAGTTTTTTTTCTGCTTTGGGTTTGTTGTACGATGATCCTGATTGTGTCTCATCTGCTGAGTCTGAATTGAGACGTTTGAGGCAGGGATCAGGTAATGTGGAAAAGTATTGTTCTTACTTCCGTCGGTGGTCTGCCCAGGTGGGGTGGAACGATTCAGCTTTGAAAAGTTTGTTTCTTGCGGGGCTAGGTGAAAGGGTTAAAGATTTGCTGATTGCTTATCCCACACCTGGAAACTTGCAGGAGGCTATGCAATTAGCTATACGGGTGGACAGGAGACTGCGTGCAAGGGTTAATGAGAGCAAATCCTCTGCTATGTCAGCTCCGAGTCTTGAGAGGGTCTGTACTGACATTGGAGAGCCGATGGAGATTGGGGCGATGGCACCCCGCTCTCAGGAAAAAGACCGCAGGTCTTCTGAAGGTTTGTGCTTCTATTGCGGAAATTCTGGTCATTTTATTAAGAACTGTGTGCTTCGTATGAACAAAGAAAAAAAAATGGTCAGTTATGCACGTATAGCCTGTTTAAATACAAAGGGAGTATTCCTATCTGCTACTACCGCTGCTCAGGAAGAATTAATTGAATTTCGGGTATTTGTGGATTGTGGTTCTACTCTGAATGTGATTGATGGGGGATTCTTGGAAAAACTTACATTAAAACCTAAACCTTTGTCATCCCCTATTGCTGTGGTTTCTGTTGATGGCTCTCCGTTGAAGAGTGTTACTCACAAGGTCTGTGAGTTTCCCCTCACTATTAATGGTGTTCATCAAGAGAATTTGGATTTGGTTGTATTGAATAATTTGCCTTCTCCAGTAATATTGGGGTTGCCCTGGTTAAAATTGCATAAACCTGTACTGGATTGGTCTACCAATGAAATTAAGTCCTGGAGCCCTAAATGTTATGACAAGTGTTGTAACTGACGTATTGCTGCGGTGGAAAAAGGGGAATTACCTGTACCTATTCAGGATTTTTGGAGAGTTTTTTCTGAGGAGGAGTCACAAATTGTGCCTCCCCATAGAGACTATGATTGTACCATTGAATTTGTCCCTGGTGCGACTCTTCCTAAAAGTCGTTTATTTAATCTTACTATTCCTGAGAGAAAGGCTTTGGAGGAATACATATAGACAAGCTTGGCCGCCGGTCACATTAGGCCTTCCAAGTCTCCTGTGGCTGTTGGATTTTTTTTTGTTAAAAAAAAAGATGGCGGTTTACGTCCTTGTCTGGACTTTCGTGAGATTAATAAAATTACTGTACGCAATCCTTACCCACTGCCATTGATTCCTGATTTGTTTAACCAGTTAGTGGGGGCCAAGTGGTTCTCTAAAATTGATCTCCGGGGGGCATACAATTTGTTGCGCATGAAGGAGGGTGATGAATGGAAGACTGCTTTTAACACTCCTGTGGGTCATTTTGAGAATCTGGTTATGCCTTTTGGTCTTACCAATGCTCCAGCATTTTTTCAGAATCTTATTAATGACATCCTTAGACCTTTGATCGGCAAAAATGTGGTTCAGTATTTGGATGACATTCTGATTTATTCGCCTGATCTGGAGTCTCATTGGCGGAGCGTACGTGAGGTTTTACAGTTATTAATGGACAATTCGCTTTTTGCTAAGCTAGAGAAATGTGAGTTCGCTGTACAGAGAATTAGTTTTTTGGGTTACATTATCTCCAGTGAAGGTTTTGAGATGGACCCTGTGAAGGTTCAGGCGGTTCAGGAATGGCCTAGGCCTATTGGTTTGAAATCGATACAGAGGTTTTTGGGTTTCGCCAATTATTACAGAAAATTCATAATAAATTTTTCTATTATTGTCAAACCGCTGACCGATCTCACGAGGAAAGGTGCTAATGCGGTTCAGAGGACTTCTGAGACCATTGAAGCTTTTGTGTTTCTAAAGGAGAGGTTCACCTCTGCTCCCATCCTTATGCAGCCTGATGTGACTAAGCCGTTTTTGGTTGAGGTTGATGCTTCTTCTGTGGGGGTTGGTGCTGTGTTGTCTCAGGAAAGCAAGGATGGAGTACATCCCTGTGCCTTTTATTCAAAAAAATTTTCTGAGACTGAACTTAATTACGATATTGGTAATCGGGAATTGCTGGCTATTAAACTCTCATTTGAACACTGGCGTCATCTCTTGGAAGGTGCTGAATTTCCCATTCAGGTTTTCACTGATCATAAAAATCTGATCTATCTTGATGCTGCCAAGCGCTTGAATGCCCGTCAGGCTAGGTGGGCACTTTTTTTCTCGCGGTTTAATTTTTCCGTTACTTACATCCCGGGTACCAAGAATGTTAAAGCTGATGCTTTGGCTCGCAGCTTTTCTCCCATGGTCGGTGCTGAGGAGGAGGAGGAGAGCATTTTACAAGAAGGTGTTGTGATTGCTGCTTTGGACTCTCTTTTGGAGGATGAGATTCTTAAAGCTCAGGAGAATGCCCCATCTAACACTCCCCATGGGAGGTTGTTTGTGCCTAGGACCTTTAGGAGAGATTTGTTTGTTGAGTGTCATGAGTCTCCATTGGCAGGTCATCCAGGAATTTCTGAGACCAAGAGACTTGTGGGTCGCAGTTTTTGGTGGCCTGGATGGCAGAAGGAAGTCATTAAGTGGGTGCGTCAATGTACTATGTGTGCTAGATCTAAGTCTTCGCATGCTCCTGCTGCGGGGTTGCTTTGCCCTCTGGAGGTTCCGAGTGCACCTTGGACACATCTGGCTATGGACTTTATTACTGACCTTCCCCCCTCTGAAGGTTTCACGGTCATCTGGGTGGTCGTGGACGGTTTTAGCAAGATGTGTCACTTGGTTCCCTTCATCAAACTGCCTTGCGCTAAGACACTCGCTAAGGCCTTTGTCAAGGAAATTGTCAGACTACATGGCGTTCCTACTGACATTGTTTCTGATAGGGGACCTCAGTTCGTGGCTCGTTTTTGGCATGCCTTTTGTGACAGGTTGGGAGCTCATTTGTCGTTTTCATCCGGATATCATCCTGAGTCTAATGGCCAGACAGAAAGAAAGAACCAAGATGTTGACAGTTCTTGCGTTGCTTTGTGGCAGACAATCAACAGGGGTGGTCTGAGCTTCTGCCACTTGCTGAATTTGCTCTTAACAACCATACATTCTCTTCTGCTGGGTGTTCGCCTTTTTTTTGTTGTGCTGGGAGACATCCGTCTTTTGGGTCATTCTCCAAATTGGTATCGGCTGTGCCGGAGGAGGAGAGTTTTTCCGGTGATTTGGAGAGAGTTTGGACGGATGTGCGTGATAATCTTCAGGAGGCTAACAAAAAATCTAAGAGGTACTTTCATAGGAAACGGCAAGAGGTTTCGTTTGCTATTGGTGACATGGTTTGGTTGTCCTCTAAGAATCTGCGATTGAGGATTCCTTTGAAAAAATTGGGTCCCAAGTTTGTAGGGCCCTTTAAGGTGCTTCAGATAGTTAACCAATCTGCTGTTAGGTTGGAGGTTCCTACCTCCTGGAAGATTAATCCGGTGTTTCATGTTTCTCTGTTGAAAAAAGCTGATGTGTCAGTTGGTGACAACTCTGCCACTGTTCCTCCGGTGGTGGAGGACGGGGAATATGAAATTTCCCGCATCCTAAATTCTAGACGGTATAGAGGGAGTTCGCAGTATCTTGTCGCTTGGAAGGGTTTCGGACCCGAGGATAACTCATGGGTGAGGGCGGATGATGTTTCTGCTTCCAGACTTGTCAGAGCGTTTCACAGGAGGTTTCCTGATAAGCCCGGTCCTAGGGGATCCGGAGGATCCTCTTAGAAGAGGGGGTACTGTTAGAACTCTCCTGTTAGGTTTTTTCTAGTTTGCTGGTCACATGACCATTTTTGCCTATTTAATCCGGCTCCGCCCTCCTGGCCTTGCTGGACTTCATTGTATTTACTACTCTTGAGCTAGCTTGGTGCTCTGTTTCCGTTCTCTGTTAGTTTTGCTAGGTCTTCGGACCTCTATGTTCTTTGTTGTGTGTTTGTCTTTGACTGCTACAATTTCTGCTAGGAGGTGTCCAACTTTATCCCAGTCCCTAGTTCTTGTAGGGATCTCTCCCTTGCATCTATATGTCTTCGTACAGACTAGCCGAGGACTTTAGCGGGTCTGATCGCAGGATCAGGTTCCCCGTTACATCGTAGGGATCCAGTTTAGTTCTATTGTAGGGACAGATCTCCTGTCTTTCCTTAGTGCTTGTAGCAGATCATAACATGCATAAAATAGAAGATATGCTCCTAACAATTTCAAACTGAGATCTCCCCTACTATATCCCATTAGTAATAGAATAAAGTATTCTTTTAGTGTGGACGAGGCCTGCATAACATAGAAAATATACTCCAAACAATGTCAAACTGAGATCTCCCCTACTGTGTGACGTTAGGAACAGAAGAAAATATTTTTTACTGTGAGTGAGGCCTGTATACAATAGAATATATGCTGCAAGAAATTTCACACGCAGATGTAGCCTACTGTATCACATTTGTCACAGAAAAAAATTGATTTTTTTTCTCTGCATGAGCTGTGCACACAGCTGAATTTCACCGCACATAAAAGGACAAGGTGGACTATGGCGTGGTGCATCGCATTAGTCACAGAAAAAAATAGATTTTTTACTCTGCATGCAGCTGAATTTCACTGCCACAAAATGACAACATGGGTTATGGCATGCTGCATCATATTAGTCACGTAAATAATGGATTTTTTTACTCTGCATGGGCTCTGCATGCAGCTGAATTTCACCACTAAAAAATGACAAGGTGGGCTATGGCGTGCTGCATCATGTTAGTCACAGAAAAAATAGATTTTTTTACTCTGCATACAGCTGAATTTCACTGCCATAAAATGACAAGGTAGGCTATGGCTTGTTGCACCTCATTAGTCACAGAAAAAAAATGTTTTTTTTACTCTGCATGAGCTCTGCGTACAGCTGAATTTCAATGCCACAAAATTACAAACTGAGATATGGCTTGCTGTATTATGTTAGCAACTGAAAAAAATTTATTTTTAAAGGTGTATTTGTGCATGGAGCACAATAGAAGCAGTGCACAACAGTCTTCTATGAAATGTGCCCTGCTGTCTTTGTCTGGACCTCACAAATGGCACAAGAAGAAAAAAATCTGCTGGAAGGTCGACTTCACATCCACACAGGACACTAGCTATCTAAACTATCTGACTTAGAAGAAACCGCATAGCTAAGAAGCTAAAATCCTGAATGAATCCAGGAGCAGCATCACGAGTATCCTCTCTGACCTTTTTATATAGAGAGGGACATGTAATCTCAGCAGCCAATGGCACAAACCCTTGTGTCTGGTCATTTGGATGGTTCCTGCACCCTGATTGGCTAGCCGCAATTTGCACACATAAAGTTAGGGAAAAAAAATTACAAGCACGCCGCTCATCTGAGCTCTCCCCACTCCCCCTCATTAAACACATCCCCCCTGCTCATCATGCACCACCACTATCCTAGCCAAAGTGCTAAAAATACTTTAGTGGCAATACAATAATTTCCTGCGTTTTTACCCAATTTTACCGATTTTTGTCAGTTTTAATAAAAATGCTTGTGTTACCGATCACGAATCCAAATGTGCCATATTTGAAATTGGTGATCGTTTTTCGAATATATTCACTCATCTCTATCTGAGACCTATCAGTGACTCATTGAGCCTGTAAGACTGTAAGACCCTGATTATAGCAGGATTTTACAGGCCACCATACCCTGGGGTCATCAGTGTACGATGTCAAATATTAGCACCTGCGATTACGATCACAGGGGTCGATTTTGCCAAAGAGGGTCTTTTAACCCCTTTTTAAACACTTAGATACAGCTGTGATTGACAGTGGTATTTAAGGGGTTAATTGGCCCCAATTGGTTTCATAACCAGCCGGGGCCAATACTGCAGGATGCTAGCTGTTATTTACTGTGGTCACCCATGGGAATTTAAGCCACGGGGCAGCGCTATTAACTTATTCCTCAGCACCGTTGAAAAGCGCCGCTGTGTAATAAGGCCCTTTAATGACCGCCGTTATATTGGAGGTAATTTAGGGGTTAAGAAAAAATCTGCAAACAAATTATTACACTAAAGAAACATTTATTTAGGTCTGTTTTAGCACAGCTGGTTTAAAATGTCAAATTGAAGACACAGATACGCTACACCAATATTACGGGCATGTTGATGTTGCATTAGCTTTGCTGGCCATCACGTGTAGCCTACCTAGCATTTCTTCTTGATCACAAATTTTTACATTGTTGGCTAAGTATAATAAAAAAAAAATTAAATGATGTAAACATTATACTTCTATCCAAAATGTTTGCTAAATAAAAAAAGTGGCACTGGCAAAGGATGTGGCACCACGTGAGAAAAAAGAGCATGTCTAAAAATGCAAAGGATGATACTAAAACATAACTTTTATTTGATTATTGGATTTAGCCTATGAACTCAGTCAATAGGAGAAGATCATTCTAATATCAAGCCGTGGTGCTGTCTCTCTGAGCCATGGTGGTAGGAGCACAGTCAGTTGCAGTAGCACTCTGAACCAGGGCAAATCTTGTGGTGATAATAAGGTGGTTGGGGTAGGGGTGCGGTTTTCAAAGAGCTCAGGCTATTTCCCACACAAAGGCATTTGTTAATCGAATTTGTGATGACAATAATGAAGATATTAAGTTATAAACAAGACTTAGGAACCAGAAGGGTGCCAAGAAGGTGATGTCATCAGAGCAGGAGGTTGATGACCTTGGCAATACACAACGCAGGCTCCTCGAGGCTAAAATATCCTCTAAAGAAAAAATTGCTTGTTCTCTAATCAGCTCTGGGGCAGGTGATACTGCACATGCAGTTGGTGGAGGAGGCTTAACAAAAACTCTGGTCACAGTGGTGGTGAGTCATATGTGCGGGCATTGCCTGTGTAGGAGTTCTTTTGCACACTGCCTCCTGACTATTAATTGCCAGCTGGCAGGCCTTGCAAGAGGAAGATAAGTCATTGATGTCCAGTCTTGTGTAGATTAGGAACTATGGCTCTCTGCATCAGCACATGAAGTAACATCACCTGCTTAAGAGTAGCAAGCTGGCCAGAAATTAGAGCAAACCTCAAGTTGTCCTCCTCCATCTTCCCGTCACGCTCATCTTTCTGTCAGCCAGACTGCACCCTCAGGTGGTACCTTGTTGTTGTCATCACCAGCTTCATCAACCACTACTGATTGTAGTACTCTGAACATGCCTCCTCCACAACACCAGCATACAGTATATCCCTGTCTGATTATGTGTCGCAGAAACAGGCATATGCTCCCAGTAATTCACTGGTTTGCCAAGGAAACTCCCACTTGGTCAGGATGCAGGTGGTGCAGTCACTGTTGTACCACCTTGTGAAGTCGGCAGCCTTTCAAGAAATGATGGCGCGCACTCATTCTCACTGTAAAACATCCAGTCACCATTATTTTTCCTTGAAATGGATGCCCGCTCTGTGTTCTCATGTTCAAGAGAGAGAATTCCACTCTCTCGAATTATTGTTCAGCTCCAAAGTACACTGCACCTTAGACACCTGGAGAAGCAACTATTATATTGTGAAAATACATGACTTTCATGAACCATTGGGTGAATGTATTGAACGCCAACGATGCACCAAAACTGGAACAGGTGGTAAAGCCTTGTGCTAGCATTGGTGCTAGAATAAGTAGCCAAGTAGAAGAAGCAACATTTATAGTATGTTTGAGATAAGGGACCAGATGTTTTATCTGTCATTGCACCAACCTGACACACTTCAGCAAACAAAAACGTAGTGACTGAACAACCCGACTAAGTAAAACCTAGACTATGTCCTTTCTTAAACAACACCTGAGATAAAAACAAAATGAGCAAACATCCTGTAGTAAGTAAATAAATAAATAAATAGTAATAGTACATGTAAATAATATAGGGCGCTTAGTTAACACTATTTTGATCAAAAAAGTCATCCTACCACAACAAGGTGTACCCAATCAGGATTGACACTAACCTGATTAAAAAATTGTAAAAGCCATCCCACTGAACAGACGCTAACTCTTGTCGTTCACCTCACTCGGATATCAGAATAGATGGGGTCAGAGAAGGACCTAGACACGACTATTCAAATGTGTGCCCATGGAAAGTTGTATAAACTAAACACTCAGCCCAAAAAGGGAGAGCCACAACTCTATTTGTACAAAGTACAAAAATCTAAAGCAAAACCAAAGAAATGATGCACAACATATGTTGGTATAACTGAAATGTGTATGTGCACATTCACACTGTGGCCATTTAACAGAAAAACCTAAGATAAAAACAAAAATGAGTAAATATCCTGTAGCAAGTACAGGTGCATCTCACAAAATTAGAATATCATCAAAAAGGTAATTTATTTCAGTTCTTCAATACAAAAAGTGAAACTCATATATTATATGGCGTCATTACAAACAGAGTGATCTATTTCAAGTGTTTATTTCAGTTACTGTTGATGATTATGGCTTATAGCCAATGAAAACACAAAACTCATTATATCAGTAAATTAAAAAATTTAACAAAAAAAACCTGCAAAGGCTTCCTAAGCATTTAAAAGGGTCCCTTAGTCTGTTTCAGTAGGTTCCACAATAATAGGGAAGACTGCTGACTTGACAGATGTCCAGAAGGCAATCATTGACACACTCCACAAGGTCCCAGAGTTCCAATTTTCATTTGGAAATCAATGTTCCAGAGTCTGGAGCAAGAGTGGAGAGGCACACAATCCAAGCTGCTTGATGTCTAGTGTGAAGTTTCCACAATCAGTGATGTTTTGGGGAGCCATGTCATCTGCTGGTGTAGGTCCACTGTGTTTTATCACAACCAAAGTCAGCACAGCCGTCTACCAGGAAATTTTAGAGCATTACATGCTTCCCTCTGCCGACAAGCATTTTGGAGATGGAAATTTCATTCTCCAGCAGGACTTGGCACCTCTCCACACTGCCAAAAGTACCAATACCTGGTTTAAAAACAACAGTATCGCTGTGCTTGATTGGCAAGCAAACTCGCCTGACCTTAACCCCATAGAGAATCTATGGGGTATTGCCTAGAGGAAGATGAGAGACACCAGACCCAACAATGCAGACCAGCTGAAGGCTGCTATCAAAGCAACCTGGGCTTCCATAACACCTCAGCAATGCCACAGGCTGATCGCCTCCATGCCACGCCGCATTGATCCAGTAATTGATGCAAAAGGACCACCGATCAAGTATTGAGTGCATTTACTGAACATACATTTCAGTAGGCCAACATTTCGGATTTTAAAATCATTTTTCAAGCTGTTGTTATAAAGTATTCTAATTTACTGAGATATTGAGTTTTGTGTTTTCATTGGCTGTAAGCCATAATCATAAACATTAACAGAAATAAACACTTGAAATAGATCACTCTGTTTGTAATGACTCTATATAATATATGAGTTTCACTTTTTGTATTGAAAAACTGAAATAACTTAACTTTTTGATGATATTCTAATTTAGTGAGATGCACCTGTAAATAAATAAATCTAGGAAAAGAGAAAAAGGTTGTAGTTCAGCTCACCTGTTTTTTGCATGGTCAAAGCTGAAAGACCAGGAGGAGAATTGGGGGAGGAAGGTTGAACTTGACGGACGTAGGTCTTTATTCAACCTACATTACTATGTTACCAGCACTCACTTCATCCATAAAAAAGGGTTTTATTTCAATACAGATAAAATCAGCAACAGTTCATACAGCAGTGCTCCATGAGGCATAGAGGGAAACCATAAAAAGATAAGGCAATGCGTTTCTGACCTTTGTGGTCCTTAATCACTGCCTAAATGTTGACCCAAGATCACGGGACTATATACAATCTCAGTCTGGCTGATTGATTAGCCTGCACATGTGTATTAATAGTAAAACCAATGAAAAAACACACACACAAGTGAATATGCTAATATAACACAAAGCAATATACATACAAAAAAAAATTAGAAAACAAAATTCAAACTGAGCAATCACACAATTAGTAATGCAAAATTAAATCAAACCCCTTGTTAAGCCCCATGCGAGATGTGATATTTAATATTAGCATCCAATACGTTTCTCTGTTGAGGAAAGCTGTCCTCCAATCACCCCCTTTCCCCCTTCCGGACCGGCCTGTTAACCTTCTCAATGGCACAGAAGGAAAAGTGAGTTAAATCGCCCGCAATCGCACAGTGCCTCACTGGGGGGATTCAAATCACTTTTGACTGGACAACCCCTTTAAATTACAAGGGTTTCTTTAAATGTCGAATACAGAGTTGCACATGTTGCAAGTATGCAAATAAAACCACAGCCTTCTTTGACATCATTAATAGCAGTGAGAATAAATTAAAGTAATTCATGAATTGCAACTCTACATGTGTTATATATTGCGCACACTGTGATTTATGTAAGCTTTCCCAGTGGCAATAAACCAATTTTTGTCGCCACTTATAGTAAAGAATTCTTTGAGATAAAATATATTGCTAACAGATATCTCCCGATGTTATTCCAGGATTAAACTTAGGACAAAAGTTCACAATGGTTGCAGTTTTTCAGTAAAAAGAGCCCCTACATTAGGTAATGCAACTGTACGTATGTTGTGTATTGTGCACACTGTGATTTATGTAAAATTTCCTATATAGGGTATACTACTTGCAAGTTAAACAAAGAATCAGAGAGCATGTCAGAGATGCTTCTGACCCTAATGCATCAAATCTGTCTAATGTGTCTAGGCACTTTTTGCAGACACAAATGCGGAAGATTTAACTCACTTTTTGTCATGGGTGTGTCAGGTGTAATAGACAGTCGCTCTGCATCTGGCTGTAGAAGGTCACTGCGCTTGGCATTGCAGACACTTTCTAAATCCTTCTTCCTTTAAGACCCAGTGGCGACCTCCCTCCTGCTGCTGATTGACACACCCTTGCATGGGAGTTAAAAACTCAGTTTGCTTCAGACAATTACCTGTGATACTTCTATGTTCTTTTGTGCATGCTTGGAGCACTAGCTGTTGGCTGGTTTCTTCTCTGGTGCCCTTCGAGGACAGTTGACGTTACCTCTCTGGTGTCTGTTCAAGCTAAATTAATCCCCTTTGTTTGTCGATCTTGTCTTTAGTTTGTAGTGAGGCATGACCAGTGCTCACCAATCCCTATCTAGGGCCAAGCTATAGGGATATACAGAGTTTAGGGTCTTGCTCGGCGATTTGGAACCAATATAGGGATGGTACAGTAGGCTGTTAGAACTCTCCTGTTAGTTTTTGCTATCTTGTTTTTTCCGGTCACGTGACCAGCTGCCTATATATCCCAGCTCCGCCCTTCTGGCTTTGCTGGACTTCAGTGGTTTTTGCCTGTCTCTCTAGCCAGGTGCTTCAGTGCCTATCTCTGTCTAGTTTGCTTGGTCCTCTGGGACCTCTAATACTTTTTGTCAGTTTGTCTTTTTGCTCTGCAACAACTTCTGTTAGGAGGTGTCCCATTTTTGTCCCAGTCATTAGTTCTTTTAGGTACCCCTCCCTTTATTCTATAGGTCTCCGTTCAGACTAGCCAAGGACTAAGGCGGGTCTGTTCACAAGGAATATCGTAGGGATTCAGCTTAGTCTTACTGTAGGGACAGCTTTTCCCATTCTTTCCTTAGTTTATGTTGCAGATCATAACATAGGCAGGGTGTTATTAGATCTGCTTAGGGGTCTCCACTTCCCCTTTCCCTAGTGTTTGGGCTTTCTCCCCCTCTTCCCTTTGTGTTGCACTTAGTCTTTCATACACCTTTCGTGTCATCATCACCGGCCGTACATTAATAAGGAAAAAAAAAAACTGACACGTGGTTTTAATTGTGTGTGGTTTTTTTTCGGGTGTGTTTTTTTTCCCTTTTCCTTTGGTTCATGAATTCCGTTGCAAAGCTGGCAGAGCAGCTGTGCAGGCTGTCTCTGGAGGTGATTGACCTCCGCTATGAGGTTCAGCAGCAGCAACAGCAGCTGCAGGTCTCTAATGTTGGGGTCTCTGCGTGTGAGCCAGTCCAGCTTGAACCCAAGGTTGCCCTCCCGGACAGGTTTTCAGGAGGTAAGGACAATTTTTTTGTGTTCAAGGAAGCTTGCAAACTGTATTTTAAACTTCGTCCTTACTCCTCTGGAGAGGAGGAGCAGTGAGTGGGAATTGTGATCTCACTACTGCAAGAAGATCCTCAATCGTAGGCTTTCTCTTTGCCACAAAGTTCGATTTGTTTCCAGTCTGTGGAGTGTTTTTTTTGAGCTCTAGCCATCATCTATGATGACCCTGACTGAATCTACTTGGCTGAGTCCAGACTGTGTCGCCTTCAGCAGGGGAATCAGTCATTAGAGAGGTATAGCTCTGAATTCCCTAGATGGGCAACTGATACAAAATGGAATGATCCGGCGCTCTGAAGCCAATTTTGTCAGGGATTTGCTGAAAGGTTAACTGATGCTTTGGCAGTGTATGAAACCCCAGAGTATGATTCCTTGGAGGCCGCCATGTCATTAGCCATATGTGTTGATTGACGCCTGCAGGATAGGTGGGTGAGACCACCTTCCCTGAAGCCCACTTTTCGGGGTAATGCCCATTTGCCAGGGGAGCGGTCTGGGGGTGAGCCAGTATTGGGGAGGTGGAAGAACCCATGCAGTTAGGGGGTGCCTCCCCATCATACGTTTCCCCTGAGATCCGCAAAAAAAGGGGAGTGGTTTTTTTGTGCAAAGAAGGGACATTTTATTGGGGCCTGTCCCTTGATTCCTAAGCAAAAGGAAACCCGATTAACCCTTGGTAGTTTGGAGTTGGATAATCAAGGAGTGAATGTATCATCAACCTGTAGTTCTTGGTTTGTCCTGACAGCAAAGGTGATGCTAGAGAGGAAGACTGAGAAAATTTCTGTATTTGTTGACAGTGAAGCTGGAGTCAGCATGGTTGATTCTGAGTTTGTGAGAACTCATGGTCTTGCTTGCTGTACTTTAGCTAAGTCCATTCCCATCTTCACCATCGACTCAGCGCCACATGCACAGAAAGCTCTAACTCAGATTGTACGTAATGTAAGACTGTGGGTGGGGTCAGTTCATTGTGAGATAATCCCTTGCTATGTCCTGGATGGTGTTCCTACCCCAATTGTACTGGGTCTACCCTGGTTGGTGAAACATAATCCGTTGGTGGATTGGCAATTTGGAGAGATAATTGAGTGGAGAGATTACTGCCATGAGAACTTTTTAAGCATTTCCCTTTCTACAATCTCTACACAGAATTTACCTACATTTTTGTCTGGTTTTGATGACGTTTTTTCTGAGAGGGTATGTCAGAATTTGCCTCCTCATCATGCATATGAATGTCCTATTAACCTGACCTCCAGAGCTAAACTACCAAAGTCCAGACTGTATAATCTTTCTGGCCCAGAGAGACAAGCCATGAAGGATTTCATTGCGGAAAGTCTGGAGAAGGGACATATCAGACCCTCTTCTTTGCCCATGGCGGCAGCGTTCCTCTTCGTGAAGAAAAAAGATGGCGGTCTGCATCCCTGTTTAGATTTCCGAAAATTATATCAAATTACTATTCGAGATTCATACCCTCTTCCTCTGATTCCAGATTTGTTCAGCCAGGTTGTGGGAGCTAAGGTGTTCTCCAAGTTGGATTTAAAGGGAGACTACAATCTGGTTAGAATCAGAGAGCGGGATGAATGGAAAACATCGTTCAATACCCCTGAAGGGCATTTCGTTAGTATGGCTGTGCCTTTCGGTTTGACCAATGCACTTGCGGTGTTCCAACATTTCATTAATGATATTTCCCATCATTTGGTGGGCAGGTTTGTGGTGGTCTATCTGGATGATATTTTGGTTTACTCACCTGATTATGAGACAAATTGGGGGCATGTTAAACAGGTGCTTCAGATATTAAGGGATAACAAACTATATGCCAAACTAAAAAAGTCTGTTTTCGCCATCCAGGAGGTGCAGTTTTTGGGGTACCTGTTGTCATCTTCGGGTTTTCAGATGGATCTGGAGAAGATCCGTGCTGTCCTTGATTGGGACTATCCCGAGAACCTGAAGGCTCTTCAGCGTTTTCTGGGTTTTACTACATTTTACCGGAAATGTATCCAAAATTATTCGGTAATTGTAAAACCCTTCACTGATATGACAAGGAAGGGGTCTAATCTTTCTAAATGGTTGGATGCTGCCCTGCAGGCTTTCTCCTCACTAAAGAGTTGTTTTGCCACTACACAAATACTCAGTCAACCTGATGTTTCCCAATCCTTTATTGTAGAAGTTGATGCGCTGGAGGTGGAGGTTGGGGCTGTGTTGTCTCAGGGTCCATCACCTGGTAAATGATGTCCATGGGCTTTTTTTTCAAAGACATTATATTCAGCTGAGAGAAATTATGATGTGGGTAATAGGGTGCTTTTGGCGATTAAATTGGCGTTTGAAGAATGGCGACATTGGTTGGAGGGGGGCTGTCCATCCTATTACTTTTATCACAGACCATAAGAACCTGTCATTATTGATAGATGAGCACTAAAATGCTCGGGTGCTCGATGCTCAGGTCGAGAAAATTGGAATACTCGGGTTCTCGACCCGAGCAACGAGCCCAATGTAAGACTATGAGAAACGCGAGCATTTTTCAGGCGGCTCCTCCCAGCTGTCTGCAGAGGCCTAAAAATTGTCCAAATCGATGGGAACAGTGCTCAAATGACATGGGAACAGCATGGGGAAAACCCCTGGAAGCATTTCTGACTCCCACGTCACAGCTGTGAACAACGTTGTCAGAGGTATTACGCCACTTTTATGGACTCACAATAAAACATACAAAAACTAAACCAAAATGGATTTTCCTGGGAAATATGCTAAGGAACATCCTTTCCAGGATAATGACTTGTATATAAGGCAAAATAAATAACCAAAACAAAAAATACCCCTCCACACCTTTGGCTATGTTCACACGTAGCGTTCTTGATGCGTTTTTGCACTTTTGCATTGCTTTCAACCATGACAAATGCATTCAAGGGGAGATGTAATTTTAACATTTTACAACCTTATCTGGCTATGTGGTGTGTGAGACATGATCAGACACATCCTGTTTCATTTATGAAGTAGGGATTCTGAAAGTCACAAAGCGTATTTTAATAGGGCCATCAGGCGGCCTTTACTATTCCTAAATGGCCAGCAGTCGGCCTTCACTATTCTTAGAGAGACAACAGCTAGCTATGCTTTGTTGCTCCCAGGAGTGGGTCTCCTATACTGTTATTGCGTATGCAGTGAGTGGCAGGGCTGCCCAAAATTTGAACGCACCCCAATATCCCTTGGAAAATTTGGACGCATCCCAATGTCTCTTTGTAGAGACTTAGAGGAGGGCCTCCTGTAAACAATGTTCCCATTATTAGGAAGTGGAAGTATTGTGCAGTTTGTCACCTAAGCATATTAGCTTCAGCACAGCCTGTTGCAGCTTGGCTGAGGCAGTGCTGCAGTGCTTCCAGATTGTGACTGATGTGGTTATTTCGGAGACGGAGGCTGAAGAGGAGGAGGAGACTGAGGAGGTTGAGGTGCAGGAGCAGTAGACTGTGGGGGCAACCCTGATTGACTTAGGGCTCACAATCCTCGGCGTCGGGAGGACGCGTTCCGTCCCAAGGTCCGACTAGGTCCCGGCTTCCACTATGTTAACCCAGTGTGCCGTCAGCAAGATGTACTGTCCCTGCCCACAAGCACTTGTCCACGTGTCCGTGGTTAGGTGGACTTTTCAGCTCAATTTCAGCTTGCCCACGGCCTCGGCCTCTGCATGCACCATCACCATCACGTCCAGTTCCCCGTCCCTCGCCACATGCCTTGCCCATTTTAAATGGAGTACAATATTTTCCACGCTCACTACAAATGGCTGAATTTGGAGCAAACTTATATGTGATCCGTGTGATGGACAAACCACAGTTTTACATAGCTGGCCTGTAGGTAACTATTTTTAACAGCAAACTGGTGTCAATAACTTCACTAACACACTGAAACAAAATTTTAAAGGAGGCCAGAAATGGCAGAATTTTTAGTGCAATTATAAGTGATCCTTGTGACGGACAAATCACAGTTTTAAATAGCTGGCCTGTAGGTAACTATTTTTAACAGAGCCGACCTCATGTCAATAAGTTCACTGACACACTGACAGAAAATTTCAATGGAGACCAAAAATGACAATATTTTCAGCGCCATTATATGTGATCCATGTGACGGACAAACCACAGTTTTAAATAGCTGGATTTTTAGTGCTGTATTATGGAAAGGACCTGGCTGTATTCTGCAGTGCCAACAAGCAAATGGCACAGAAAAACTGTGTTCTCTGGATTGCTTTTTAAGCAAATAATGAGCATTAAGATAAAAAAAAATTATTCCTGGCCCCTGATACCTAGGGCTATTTCTAAAAATATCTGTAAAAGCACCATCAGACAGAACTGGAATAGACCCTCCTGCTATGTGCATTGCAGTCTGCTATATGCCCTGCCTGCCTAGCACTGATATCTCTGCAGCTGGATTAGTCCACTGAAGCACTGTTAATTGAGATTGATATGTGTCTCTAATATAGTCTGGTATACCTACACTAACTAGAAACAAGCAAATCTCTCCCTAGCTCAGCAGCAGCTCTCCCTACACTGTCTGATTCCGGAGTGACTGTGACGAGTTTGGCAGCGCCAGGTCTGATATAGACCTGAAGACACTGTGCGGCCAGCCAATCACTGTAATGCAACAACCAACATGGCTGTGGCATTACAGTGTGTGGCAGACAATCCCTACATGTTTATTGGCGCTCTAAATATGCAGGGAGGGGACCCGAGTTCCCGCCGAGCAATCCCATGAAACACAGTGAGATTCTCGGGCGAGCACCGAGCAGTAACGAGCATGCTTGCTCATCACTACCTGTCATATCTTCAATCAGCTAAACTTCTCAACCCTAGGCAAGCTAGGTGGTCCCTTATTTTTACTAGGTACAATTTTGTTGTCACTTTTCGTCCAGGGTCAAAACCGTCAAGGCTGATGCTTTGTCCTGGAGCTTCGCTTGTGGTGGTGACCATGAGAACCCTGCCCCGATTTTGCAGAAGGGGCTAGTCATTTCAGCATTGTACCCTGAACTGGAGGGTGAGGTGCTGGAGGCTCAGGGGGACGCCTCTACCTCCTGCCCTTCAAGAAGGTTATTTGTACCATCTAATCTGCGCCGCAAAGTAATTAGGGAACATCACAACTCTGTGCTTGCTGGTCATCCAGGTGGTAAGGCAACTGCGGAACTCCTTTCTCATCGCTTTTGGTGGCCGGGGTTGCATCGGGATATCGTTGAATACGTATCCGCTTGTAGTATTTGCGTGCGTTCTAAACATCGCATACCCGTCCGTCTGGTAATCTTCTTCCACTTGCTGCACTGGAAGTGCTATGGTCCAGGGGAAAGGATGTGGGTTTCAGCTTCAGAGGTGAATGCCCCCAGGTTGGTTCGTGCATTTCACACCTCTTATCCTGAGAAACCTGGTCTGTAGTGTCCGGAGGCCACTTGTAGAAGGGGGGATACTGTCACTGGTGTGTCAGGTATAATAGACAGTCACTCTGGATCTGGCTGTAGAGGGTCACTGCGCTTGGCATTGTAAACACCTTCCTAATCCTTCTTCCTTTAAGACCCAGCGGCGACCAACCTCCTGCTGCTGATGGACACGCCCTTGAATGGGAGTTAAAAACTCTCAGTTTGCTCCAGGCAATTGCCGGCGATACTTCTATGTTCTTTTGTGCATAGTTGGATCACTAGCTGTTGGCTGGCTTCTTCTCTCGTGCCCTTGGAGGACAGTTGGCATTACTCCTCTGGTGTCTGCTCAAGCTAAGTTAATCTCTTTTGTTTGTCTACCTTGTTGTTTTTAGTTTGAAGTGGGGCCTGACCAGTGCTCACCCCTTCCGCTTCCTTTCTAGGGCCAAGCTCCAGCTCGCCGATTGGTGTGGAGCCAATATAGGGACGGTAGGGTGGGCAGGGTGATATTAGATCTGTCTAGGGGTCTCCACTCCCTCTTTCCCTAGTGTTTGGGCTTTCTCCCCCTTTTCCCTTCATGTTGCACTTCAATGTCTTTTAGTTATTTGATCATTTGAGAATAGTAAACCTGCTGTGAATCCCAAAAAGGGAAGGATGATTTTTTTCACTCATAGTTGAGAAAACATTCCTTCTTCACGTTCAAAACAACACATCTGTTTTTGCTGCCTAAATAGAGGTATACATCTGTGGGCAAAGAAAAAAGTCCTTAGTATTCCCCGAACAGGGATCATTTTTTCACCATCCCATGTGAAAAAGCTATAGCTTCTCCTAATTGCTCTGCCTGTAGAGATGGGTGGATGCTTCAACAAATTTTCCACAAAAGTTAAATTTGTGGTGAGACTGAAAGAGAAAAATAGGGAGAGAAGCCAAAAGAATAAAATGTCTCTTTTCAATATGATCTGTCTTTACTTGATGAATTTGGCAATGGAAACCAACTTTGTCATAATGTACAGTATATACTATCAATCCTGTGCCTGATAATCCGCATTATGGAGAACCCCTTTGGCCAAGCAAAATGACATTAGTTTGGGCTCTCATAATTCATCAGTGTAAGAAATTGTGCTTTACACGTTTTTTTTTATTTTGTGAAATGCAAATCAAATCAAGTGTTTGAATTCATGTGGATCCACAAATTTCAGGAAATTCGACTCAATTCTCTGTGGATTGATCCACTCACATCTAGTTGTCAGTATATAAACACCAGCAGCAAGGCAGGCATCTGCCTCCAAAACGGGATAATCTTTGGACCATTTTTACAATTTAAGTAGCCTAAAAAGTCTGTTACAGTGGGGAAAAAAGTATTTAGTCAGCCACCGATTGTGCAAGTTCTACCACTTAAATAGATGAGAGAGGCCTGTAATTGACATCATAGGTAGACCTCAACTATATACATCCAACATCAACTCGCACTTGTCAGTTGTGCTTTGACACACAAACATCTTTGTTTGCGCATTTAATTTCATGACTACAGAGTTAGGCAATGGCCTGATCTGCAATGCGGTTTGAGAAATAACACGCATAAGCACGTCCGATCCACATTAAAAAAGCAGCCATAGAGTGTCCGGGAACCTTCCCCCACCCTTTTCTTAGTCAGGGCTGCTTCTCAGCAGGGTTGGACGGACCGACGAGAAAACTGAAGACTCCTCGGGTGGGCCCTGGCTTCTCCTTCAGGAGAGTTCATAGTGCTGAGGTGAAGCCATGATGATGATAGAGGCCACCATCTGCTTAGATTTCTTTTACTTGGAATGCAAGCGAAAGTATGCAGCGAGCCACCCACCCACAGGCTGCAATACTAAACTGCCAGATTTCTGGGCAGCTGCTTGCACTTGAAATGTGGCCTTTTAGGCTCATGGAGGTGAAAGCTTTTCACAACCTCATGCCTCATTGCTCGTGTCCATACTCGGTCCCCAGCCGTCACTATTTCTCCCTGTGTTGTCTCCGCCTTCTACAAACATGGGTCCCTGAACATTACTGCTGGTACTTTTCTGTGGGAATTTGCTTGCCTCCTACCAGCCTGGAATATTTCCAGTAAACTATGGTAAGACGCCATGGTATTAGCACTGCCCCCAGTACCAGTAGCGAAGCCATCCCCAATTTCCTTCTCAGGAATTTTATTTGGTAGACTGAGTGGCTGCCCAAATACATTAGTTTCTCACAAAGGAGCTGAGGATAGAGTGGTAGTAGGTGCAAGTTTATCCAGCCTGTTAGATATTAGAGGGTGAACGGCAGCATATTGGATCAGTGGTTAGCACTGAAGCCTTGCAGCGCTGGGATCCTGGGTTCAAATCCCAGCAAGGACAACATCTGCAAGGACTTTTGCATGGGTTTCCCCCTCAGTAAAAGAGCTGCCATAGAGTGTCGGGGAACCTTCCCACACACTTTTCTTAGCCAGGACTGCTTTTCGGCAGGGTTGGACAGTCCCACCAGAGAATCCTCTGGTGTGCCCTGGCTTCTACATTAGGAGAGTTCATGATAGTGCTAACTTTGCAGCTGCTATGGGGCTCTTGAGCGGGGGAGAAAGGTGAGCCCTAAGAATCAAATCCTCTGGTGGGCACAATGTTTTTCTATCTGAAACAGCTTCTCAGTGGGAATTGTATTTCACCACAGACATATTCTTTAGTTCGGTGAAAGGACTGGCATAGAGGGAAACCGTATCTACTCCAGCTGTCATTTCTCCATCACCAGGTTCCACCCATTGTCACAACCATGCCTGGCTGTATGTTCAGCGGTGAGAGCCACAGATCAGGCTGCTGTGGTACAGCTTTCAACAACTCTGCAGCACTGGGAGGTTTGTCACCTAAGCATGTTATCTTCAGCACAGCCTGTTGCCGCTTGGCCAAGGCAGTGCTGCAGTGCTTTGAGCTTGTGACTGATGTGGTCATTTCGGAGATAGAGGAGGAGGTGCAGGAGCTGAACAATGTGATTACATTGAGGTTACATTGGTGACTCTGTTTTTTATACTAAAGAAAGATCCTACTGTTTTTTTTTTACGTTATTTTTTAAGACAAATGCATTCACTGGGAAATGTCATTTTAACATTTTACAACCTTATCTGGCAATGTGGTGTGTAACACATCATTAGACACGCCCTGTTTTAAAGGAGAGGGTCTGCTATACAGATATAGGATATGCAGTGAGTTCAACGGCTGACCAAATTTAGGAAAAACCCCGATAAGAATTTAAAGACACATAGAGCAGGGCCACAGTAACGACAAATTCCCATTAGAAAGGAGAGAGTCTGCTATACAGATATAGGATATGAAGTGAGTTCAACGGCTGACCAAATTTAGGAAAAACCCCAATAAGAATTTAAAGACACATAGAGTAGGGCCACAGTAACGACAAATTCCCATTAGAAAGGAGAAAGTCTGCTATACAGATATAGGGTATGCAGTGAGTCCAATGGCTGACCAAATTTAGGAAAAATCACACTAAGAATTTAAAGACACATAGAGCCGGGCTTCAGTAATGACAAATTCCCATTAAAGAAGAGAGGGTCTCCCATAGTGTTGGCCTATGCAGTGAATGCAAGGGCTACCAAAAATTGGGAGGCACTCCAATGCCCTTTGGAAATAAATGTTTCCATTCCATTAGAAAGGAGCGGGTCTCCTATACTTAGTGCATGGGCTGACAAACATTTACCCCTGGGGGTATACATGAACATACTGTATAAAAAACAGGCATCATAAACACCCTTTAAAAAAATTATGTGGGTTTTGCATCACGGACCACGGTCACCCTGGTGATATGGTGGTGGAGGATGAGGATGAGGAGAAGGAGGAGGACAAGAGCAAATATCCAAAATCAGGAAGCGTATACCCATGTGTGGGTGTGAAGAGGTGCATGGGAATACACCTACCAAAAAAAGACACTGGATTTGAGTTTATATTACGCTGCTATTGACGTGCCCCCTGGGCCATGGGGTACTCGGTGCCGGGCCGGTCGTTGTTAGGGGAGATGTCACAGTGGCGGTGACCCGATCCATGACCCAGGACGGTCAGTAAAAAGTGGATTTTATAGTTTTTATGTACGAAGTTCGTGACGCCACCTGTGGTATGTGGCTAAAGGGAGCCGCCGCTGTGGAGCAGGTCCTCTGGAGCTGATGTTAGTGCACCAAAGCTGTTGTGGCTCTCCACAGGTAGAGCTTAGCTCCAGGGCAGTGTAGATGTTATAGGTGATGCTGGGCATAGTAGTGTACGGGTTGATGGTGCAGCAATTATCAGTCCACAACTTAATGGCGGTTTCCTCTTATCTTTACTGGCAGTGATTAGGCAAACCAGGACTAGGGTACTGGCTAGAAGTGGAAGTCCGGGCAGCCTGGAAGCAAGTAAGGAATCCACCTCACCATGTGAAGTTGGAGGCCTTCCCTTTCCACTAATCTCTTTGGCTTTGCTGCTTGTAGCTGTACAGTGGCCCTCGTCCCTGAGTGCAACGTCTTTGTGCTCACCCGTATGGCAGGCAGCTCGAGCCTTGCTGATGCGTTGCGCCCACGTGGTGGTGCTGGGCCCTGCGGTGCTGCTGAGCCTCCAGGCATCTGATGGGGCCAGGAGACCTGCAGTCTCCTGCCCTCCAGTTTCTGCTGCTGGGCCTTCAGTGCCTCACAGCCTCGGACTCCCGTGTCCGGCTCCTCTGTGTTGGTTCCTTCTGGGGTGAACTGCCATGCTGCTCCACTCCCTAGCTCCTCTCTCGTCGACGTACTGACTTCAACTCCTCACAATAAGTCTAACTAACCCTGCCCCCAGATCCCAGTTGCCAAGGGGAGGGGCTCCCCTTGCTGGTCTGGAGCCAGGACAGTGTTGCATGCTTAGCAAAACCTAATTAGGGGACCCCTGCTTGCTTCCAGGCATGGCATCACCTCTTGTGAGGGAGGCAATGCCACTGTGGCAACCGGACCCCTGGGGTGCCACACTATGATTCGGTGCTGTTGAGAAGTCTGGCCGAATCCAGCCCTTGTTCATTTTTAAAAGATTCAGCCTGTCAGCATTTTCAGTTGATAGGCGGATGTGCTTATCAGTTATAATTCCACCAGCGGCACTAAAAACCCTTTCTGATAAAATGCTAGCGGTAGAGCAGCCCAGGACCTCCAAGGCGTAGAGAGCCAGTTCATTCAACGTATCCAGCTTGGATACCCAATAATTATAAGACACAGAGGAATCATGGAGGACGTTGGTACAGTCGGCAAGGTACTCTCTTAGCATCTTCCCAAACTTTGCACTTCTTGTGAGAGTACCCCCGCACCTCAGGGCCTGTGCGATGGGAGAATATGAGAAAACTGTCCCAGAACTTTGACAGTGTTCCCCTGCCTCTGCTGGATTGCATTTGTGTCTCTCTCACCTGTACTTCTTGGTTGTCCAACGAACTGTGACCTCTGCCGACAGCGTTTTAAGATGGGAATTTTTTTACTAGTTCCGCAACAAGGGCCTTCTGGTACAGCCCCATTTTTGTACACCTGTCCACCTCAGGAATAAGAAATATAACGTTCTCCTTGTAGCGTGGGTCTAGAAGTGTCGCCAACCAGTAATGACTGTCTCCTAAAATTTTGAGAACGTGAGGTCATAGGAAAGGCAACGTAATATAAACTCAGCCATGTGTGCCAGACTGCTAACAGGCAAGACTTCCGTGTCCTCACCAAGAGGATGACTGACCATGCTCTCCTCCTCTCTGTCTTCAGGCCATCCACGCTGAACAGACGGTATGACAGTTGTGCAGGTAGTACCATCTATAGCGCATGAAACTAGCTCCTGTTCTTCCTCCTCCTCCTCCTCTTCCTCATTGTCACCCAATCCGCATTGGGATGAGATGAGGCTTGGCTGTGTGTAATCACCCTGTATGGTTCCTTGCTCCATCTCATCGTGCTGTGCCTGCAATGCATCCTTTTAGATTGTGAGCAGAGAGTGTTTCAGAAGACAGAGAAGCGGGATGGTGACGCTAATTATGGTGTCAACGCCGCTCACCATCTTGATGGAGTCCTCAAAGTTGTGGAGGATGGTACATATGTCTGAAATCCATGTCCACTCATGAGGTCTTATGTGTGGAGTCTGAACTGAATACCGATGGTCTTGTTGATGCTGGTACTCAACAACTGCTCTCTTCTGCTCACAAATCCTTCCCAACATCTGCAGTGTACAGTTCCAACGCATGGGGACATCACACCCCAGTTTGTGAGCCAGAAGCTGCAAACGCTGCTGAAACACGGCAAGGGCGGCAGAAACTGTAGCTGACTTTCTAAAACGGGCACACAGGCGGCGTACTATAACAAGCAGATCTGGTAGCTCTGGGTAGGATTTTAGAAACCGCTGAACCACGAGGTTGAGCACATGGGCCAGGCATGGTACGTGTGTGAGCTTGCCTCGCCTCAGAGCCGCCACCAGGTTCCAGCCATTGTCACACATGACCATGCCTGGCTGTAGGTTCAGTGGTGTGAACCACAGATCTGCTTGCTCTTTCAGAGCAGTCCACAAATCTTTAGCATTGTGCGGTTTGTCACCTAAGCATATTAGCTTCAGCACAGCCCGTTGCCGCTTGGCCGAGGCAGTGCTGCAGTGCTTCCAGCTTGTGACTGATGTGGTAATTTCGAAGATGGAAGCTGAAGAGGAGGAGGCTGAGGAGGATGAGGTACAGGAGCTGTGGGGGCAACCCTGATTGACCTAGGTCCCACAATCCTTGGAGATGGGAGGATGTGTTCCGTCTCAAGGTCCAACTGGGTCCCCACTTCCACTATGTTAATCCAGTGTGCCGTCAACAAGATGTACCCTCCCTGCCCACAAGCACTTGTCCACGTGTCCGTGGTCAGGTGGACTTTCCCGGTAATTGCGTTGTTGAGGCCACCGCTAATGTTTTGGGACAAGTGCTTGTGTAATGTTGGGATGGCACACCAGGAGAAATAGTGGCGGCTGGGGACCGAGTACTGAGCGTCGGCCGCCGTCATCAGGTTGCGGAATGCTTTTGTCTCCACGAGCCTAAAAGGCATCCTTTCGAGCGTAAGCAGTCGTGAAATGTGGGAATTTAGTAGTGTGGCATGTGAGGTGTTAGCTGCGTATTTGCGCTTGCGTTCCAAGGACTGAGGTATGGAAAACTGAATGCTGCGCTAGTAAAAGGACGTGCTTCCCGATGCTGCTACTTGAGAGTGTGCAATGACACGTGCAGGGCAGGAGGCATTTTCGCAAGCACCATGGACAGGGGATTGGCTTGCATGCACAACAGCGGAAGAAGCAATGGTGCCACCCGCAGACACTGTTCCTGGACCCTGGGGTTCAGCCCACAAAGTCCGGTGCTTTGCTGCCATGTGCCTGATAATGCTGCTGGTGGTCAGGGTGGTCGTTTTGCCTGATGCTGATGCTGGATTGGCAGGTGGTGCAAATGGCCTTTTTGGGGTTATTGGCAGAGTCTATAAAAAGAAACCATACTCGGGAAGACCTAACAGTTGTACTGGCAGCTTCCTTCATGTTTGTGTTTCGGGGAATGGTTGCCTGCCTTCTTTCTACGTCCACCACACTGCTTCTTCCTGCCTGTTGGGGTGCTCTGCCTCCCTCCTCCTGTGTGCTGCTATCCTCCCTCTGCTTGTCCTCCTACCAGGTTGGGTCAGTTACTATATCATCCCCCACCTTGTCTTCCTCTTCCGCACTTTGGTCCTCCTCCTGACTTTCTGGCAATTGTGTGTCATCAACGTCCACCTCCAGTGACACTTTCATATCATCTACTTCATGTGACCGTGACTGCTCAAATATTTTGACATCGCTACATGTGATCTCCTCTTGCCCTGCTACAAGTGGACCAGGAAAGAGGCCAGAATCTATAAATGGAAAAGTGAACAGCTCTTCGGAGTGTCCTAGTGTGGAATCAGTTGTCTGCGGGCACTCGGCATGGTAGGAGGAAGGAAGTTCAGGGTGAGGAATATGTGATCCAGACTCACAGCTACTAAAACTTGACTGTGTGGAAGACAAGGAGGTGGTGACTGGAAGAATTATCTGCTATCAAACCAATAACCTTTCCACACTGCTCTATGTTCAATAGTGGTGTTATGCGGTCCCCTATTAATTGGACAGGAAGGTCGAGCAAGAAGATATGGGTGTTTGTTGTGGCACAATTTCAGCTTGCCCACAGCCTCGGCCTCTGCATGCACCATCATCACCATCATGTCCAGTTCCCCGTCCCTTGCCACGTGCCTTGCCCATTTTAAATGGAGGACAATATCTTCCATGCTTACTACAAATGACTGAATTTGGAGCGAACTTATATGTGATCCGTGTGACGGACAAACCACAGTATTAAATACCTGGCCTGTAGGTAACTATTTTGAAAAGCAAACTGGTGTCAATTGCATCACTGACACACTGAAACAAATTTTTAATGGAGGTCAGAAATGGCAGTATTTTCTGAAAACGTATATGTGATCCGTGTGACGGAGAAAACACAGTTTTAAATAACTGGCCTGTAGGTAACTATTTTGAACAGCAAAACGGTGTCAAAAACTTTGCTGACACACTGAAAAAAAAATTTAATGGAGGCCAGAAATGGCAGTATTTTCTGAAAACGTATATGTGATCCATGTGATGGAAAAAACACAGTTTTAAATACCTGGCCTGTAGGTAACTATTTTGAACAGCAATCTGGTGTCAATTGCTTCACTGACACACTGAAAAAATTTTTAATGGTGGTCAGAAATGGCAGTATTTTCTGAAAAGGCATATGTGATCCGTGTGATGGAGAATACACAGTTTTAAATACCTGGCCTGTAGGTAACTATTTTGAACAGAAAATTGGTGTCAATTGCTTCACTGACACACTGAAAACATTTTTAATGGAGGCCAGAAATGGCAGTATTTTCAGCACAATTATATGTGATCCTTGTGATGGATAAAGCACAGTTTTAAATAGCTGGACTTTTAGCGCTGTAATATGGAAAGGACCTGGCTGTATTCTGCAGTGACAACAAGCAAATGGCACAGAAAAACTGTGTTCTCTAGATTGCTTTTTAAGCAAGTAATGAGCATTAAGATCCAAAGAAAAGTATTCCTGGCCCCTGAGACCTGGGCATATTTCTAGAAATATCTAACAGCAGCAGCAGACAAAACTGTAATGGATCCTCTTGTGCTATGTGCACTGCAGTCTGCTATATACCCTGCCTTCCTATGTACACTGCCTGCCTGATATCTCGGCAGATGGATTAGTCCTCAGAAGGACTGTTTGTTGAGATGGATATTTGTCTCTAATATAGTTTGGTACACCTACACTAACTAGAAACAAGCAAATCTCTCCCTAGCTCAGCAGCACCTCTCCTTACACTGTCTGATTCCGGATTGACTGTGACGAGCATGGCGGCACCAGGTCTGATATAGACCTGATGACGCTGTGCGGCCAGCCAATCACTGTAATGGCACAACCAACATGGCTACAGCATTACAGTGTGTGGCAGGCAATCCCTGCATGTTTATTTGCACTCTAAAGAGCACCAAACATGCAGGGAGGAGACCCGAGCTCCCGCCGAGCAACCCCGGTAATTCTCGGCAAGCACCAAGCATCTCGAGCAATGAGCAGTAGCTAACATGCTCGCTCATCACTAGTCTGGTCACATCCTAATCCATCTGATATTATGGCATGCAGTGCTGTTCAGTTTGTGAGGAAAGCTGTGCTAACAAAATAAAGTGGCCACGGCCTTTAAGTCTTTCCACTTTCTCATTAAGCTGTAATTTTGGTGAGTAATGAGCAAAAAGTGTCAGTAACACAATTTTTTACATGCACCGGGTGCAGAATTATTAGGCAAATGAGTATTTTGATCACATGATATTTTTTATGCATGTTGTCCTACTCCAAGCTGCATAGGCTTGAGAACCAACTACCAATTAAGTAAATCTGGTGATGTGCTTCTCAGTAATGAGGAGGGGTGTTGACTAATGACATCAACACCCTATATAAGGTGTGCTTAATTATTAGGCAACTTCCTTTCCTTTGGCAAAATGGGTCAGAAGAGAGATTTGACGGGCCTGAAAAGTCCAAAATTGTGAGATGTCTTGCAGAGGGATGCAGCAGTCTTGAAATTTCCAAACTTTTGAAGCGTAATCACTGAACAATGAAGCGTTTCATGGCAAATAGACAACAGGGTCGCAAGAAGCGTATTGGCCAAAAAAGGCGCAAACTAACTGCCCATGAATTGAGGAAAATCAAGCATGAAGCTGCCAAGATGCCATTCGACACCAGCTTTGCCATATTTCAGAGCTGCAACATTACTGGAGTATCAAAAAGCACAAGGTGTGCGATACTCAGGGACATGGCCAAGGTAAGGAAGGCTGAAAAACGACCACCTTTGAATAAGAAACATAAGATAAAATGTCAAGAATGGGACAAGAAATATCTTAAGACTGATTTTTCAAAGGTTTTATGGACTGATGAAATGAGAGTGACTCTTGATGGGCCAGATGGATGGGCCAGAGGCTGGATCAGTAAAGGGCAGAGAGCTCCACTCCAACTCAGACGCCAGCAAGGTGGAGGTGGGGTACTGGTATGGGCTGGTATCATCAAAGTTGAACTTGTAGGACCTTTTCGGGTTGAGGATGGAGTGAAGCTCAACTCCCAGACCTACTGCCAGTTTCTTGAAGACAACTTCTTCAAGCAGTGGTGCAGGAAGAAGTCGGTATCGTTCAAGAAAAACATGATTTTCATGCAGGACAATGCTCCATCACACGCATCCAACTACTCCACAGCGTGGCTGGCCAGTAAAGGTCTAAAAGAAGAAAAAACAATGACATGGCCCCCTTGTTCACCTGATCTGAACCCCATAGAGAACCTGTGGTCCATCATAAAATGTGAGATCTACAGGGAGGGAAAACAGTACATCTCTCGGAGCAGTGTCTGGGAGGCTGTGGTGGCTGCTGCACGCAATGTTGATTGAAAACAGATAAAGCAACTGATAGAATCTATGGATGGAAGGCTGTTGAGTGTCATCGTAAAGAAAGGTGGCTATATTCATCACTATTTTTTTTTGTTTTTGTTTTTGCATGTCAGAAATGTTTATTTATAAATTTTGTGTACTGATATTGGTTTACCTGGTGAAAATAAACAAGTGAGATGGGATTATATTTGGTTTTTATTAAGTTGCCTAATAATTCTGCACAGTAATATTTACCTGCACAAACAGATATCCTCCTAAGATAGCCAAATCGAAAAAAAAGCCCACTCCAACTTCCAAAAATATTAAGCTTGGAGTCTTTTGGGTTGATTGAGAACATAGCTGTTGATCAATAATAAAAATAATCCTCTAAAATACAACTTACCTAATAATTCTGCACACAGTGTAGATTGTTGTAGCATTCTGGTGCATTTCATTTAGTAAATTTTCCTAGCATGTTTTAAGTTTCTCAACTCCCTGTAGTTTTGTAGCAGGCAGTGTTCCATAGGCTGAGTCAACTAGAATTGAAAGAGTTAAAGCAGCTTAAAAAGGAGGTTATTCAACCCAATTATAGATATACCTATTTAGGGTATGTGCACATGATCAGGAGCCGCTGCAGGTTTGAAGTTTCGAATTTATGCAGCATCAAACCCGCAGCGGCCAGATGTTACAGCATGGTGCATGGGATTTCTAGAAATCCTATGTCCACTATGCATCTGCGGCTCACCCACGGAAACTGACAAGCGGAGCGTCTTTCCAGACCGCAGCATTTCAATTTCTCTTACTGGTCCGCAAGCAGGCTTTCCCCATTGACCTAACTTCTATGAAGAAAGTCCGCAGGTGAAAAAAAAATGGCGCCGCTCATTTGCATGTTTTTGGGGGCGCAGCCGGATCTGGACACAGTGTGCACATACCCTTATAGAGTCTGGTTTAATTTAACTCAATCATTTCCAGTGCTTACAGTTTACAGGGAGCTGTGGAAGCAGGTATCCAGCATAATACATTTTAAATGTATGTCTAGGCAGGGCTACTTGGAGAGCTCAAATGACTATAAAGGTGCATTAAAACATTAATCAACAACAAAAAGAAAAAGATAAAATATGATGTTCTCGGATAGACAATCAAGGACCATATTTAAATTCAGCATACTAGTGTAGTATATAGTGTGCTATAGTATCACTCACTCGTATAAAGTTTTAGCCATTTGTCATTAGCTGTTGCTAAGTCTAGAGAATTTACTGTAACCTTTTTATTTCTTTTAGACATGTAACAGAAAACCCACACTGAAAGTATATGATTGAAAAAATCTGTTTAATATTGACCATCAAGTCAGTTCTGCAGCTGTACTAGCTGATTAGATCAAGTAAGGTTCAAGTAATTTATTTATTCAAGTAATCATATGATCTTACAGAACACTGCTTCTGTTCACAGTGAATAGGAAATGGATGGTGGCTGCTTTTCTTCCATTTTCGCTGAGCCTTAGTAAGTTAGTACAATAAGATCGCATAGAAAGCCTTTAAATATAACTTGTAATCATTCTCAAAATGTGGTGTCATTGGGAAGCTTCAAAATCTATTCTTACCATGTATTTACAATGAACAGTATAAACATTTCAAAGCTTAAAATGCAAACATAAAAAATACAGAACAGAAACTCAGATAAGAAGCCTGGCACCAGCGAATAAAAGATTAGTGCTGAATTACATTTCTATATTCACCCACACGTCTTAACAGTTGAGGAGGAGAATCTGTCTCCTAAAGATGAAAAAGGAAAAAAGTAATGATCAAGGACTATCTGATGTCTCATGTGTCACTCACTATCTGCACCTTCAAAAAGCTGTATCTCATTAAGAGCAGGAGAGATACAACCATGGTAGAAAGGCCCTCGTTTAACACTGAACTGCATGCATTGCATCTTTTGCCTCCTTTTTAGCTCAGTAACCTGCCTAAATGAATATCTGGTTTAATTGATCATTATAATCAGGGACAATGTTATCTTGTGATCCTGTAAATGTATTACAGAGCAAAGGAAATATGAATATAATAAAATCCTTGATAGTCTACAAACATACGAAGAGTCCACATCAACTTCTGCAAGAATGTCCTGCATTAACAATTCCCTGCTGGGGATCCTCGCTATCCAGGACAGGTTTTTAATTTTGGAATAGTCTAAATATAATGGAGATATCGCAATAGTTAAGCTTTGCTTTATGCAGCACTTAAAGATGACCTCTAAGATCTCCAGACACTTATTTTACAAAATTATATTCTTTGTCATGCAACAAATCTGGAGCATATTTCCTGCAATTACGTTGTATTATTGCTCTTTTATTCCTACTAGGTATATGTAAATAAAGTGACTTCCCGGCATACTTTCATACTATCCTATCTGTATGGTAGTGCTACAGCATGTAAAGATTAAACTAGCATATATAAAATGTACTAACCTCTCAACAATCCTGTTTTGTCCATCTTTATCAGTCACCGTCACAATAGGGTTCATGGCAAGACTGTTGAGGATGTTGGACAGCATTTGTTTAAGGGTATGTGCACATGACATCTTTTTCAGGTGGGTCCGCTCAGGAAAAGCACTTAAAAAATACTAAAAAGAATGAATGAAAATATGCAGTACAATGTGAAAAAAACTTGCTGTCCATATGTTCAGACTTTCTGTGCTTCTTTTAACTTCTTGGAAAACCGTGAAAGCACTAAGAGAAGTGACCCAATCATTTTTTAGGTGTCTTGTGTTTTTCAGCCACTAACTAGTTTATATAATCAGTAAAAAGAATGACACCGGAGGCAAAACTACCAGAGAAACACCAAAGATGACACTTCAGGAACACATCATAATAATAATGATTATCTTTTTATTTATATAGCGCTAACATATTCCGCAGCACTTTATAATTCAGACAATTTACAGACATTATGGGTGCTGTTCCCATTGGGGCTCACAATCTACATTCCCTGATAGTATGTCTGTGGAGTGTGGGAAGAAACCGGAGAACCCGGAGGAAACCCACGCAAACACAGGGAGAACATACAAACTCCTTGCAGATGTTGTCCTTGGTGGGATTTTAATCCAGGACCCCAGCGCTGCAAGGCTGCAGTGCTAACTACTGAACCACCGTGCTGCCCATCACCAGCATTCCTACTTCAAAATCTCAGTGTCTAAAATAAGTGGTGTGCACATACTCTTAGCTGCGCTAGGTTTAATGTGCTAACCAGGAGGTCTGTGCCAACCAGCTGCCCACTGCCAATCAGCGACTACTCTTGGATTTGTAACTTGGAGAATCTCTGTATTGAATGGCAGATCCCTGTGTAGGAGTTATAGGGTAAAGGCCTAGGATCCACTGGACTCAACTGCCCAATTTAGCTAATCTTAAACTGACTGCAGTTATTCTTTTCCTGCAATTCTTGGAATGTAACCTGCATAGAGCCATAATAAATGTGGAGAGCACTGCATCTTTGCCATTTTGTGGTTTGTTGAGGCAAAGGACCAGACAAAGCCCATGTCTGGACTTTAAACATTTGTAACACATACACATATGTGAAATAGGAGTGCATGCAGCAATCTACACTGTACTATTCAATCTCCACAGTATATGAATACAATTATGTGGTTTAAGGAAAGTAAATAGATTTTGAAAGCTTGTAATACAATACACACAGCTCTTTGTCATTGTTCCCTTACTTTGTCCAGACTGTTCTGATTAACTTTAGATTTAATAGAATTGAAGATCTGCACATTATCCAAGAATTATAGGCAGACATTTATAATCTACAGTAAGAAACTTTTTCTATGATTGTTATCTTGAAATCCATTATCCTTCTAATCCCAGGTGAATTTGGAGTCAGCATGTCCATCTCCAGGCGCTGACACTCTGTTTGCTGTTTAGGAAGCAGAATTTAGGTTCTCAGACTGAAACGAGATGACCTCCCTCTGAGTGGGTGTATGCACAGCTTTTACCGTCGAAAGAATAACATACAAGATAACAATCTCACCGTCTAAATTCTAAAACTTCCTGCCCTCTGTTCAGAATGTGTTCACATTTTTGATGTTTTTGTTTCGGAGGCAATTGTCTTATTCATGACATGCAGTCTTGTCCATGTGTAGAACTTTATGTTTTGGTACACACCTTATAATGTTTTGATATCATGTTATTTCACAAGTATTCAGGGTCAGTTCTTCTATAAAAATAATACGCATTTCTTCTTGGACTTTGGATGTCTTTGATACCCACTGAATATCACTATCGTCTCATGCTTTGCTTACCCTCCTTTTACAAACATTTATGTTATTCAGTTTGCAAACATTTTCCAGAATTTGAGTTGAAAGGACAAATAGAAAAACATGAATTATTAAGGGATACTTACTTTCCTAAAGGCAAAATTCTTCAGCTGGGAATTTCTCATATATTAGTCTAATCCACTAAACTGAGAAAGAAAAGGTCCAAATCTACAGAATAAGCCTCAGTTCACATAAGGTTGTCTGTTTACTTTAGTTATATATTCTGGTGAGATCTCTCAATTTGTGTGAAGAAAAAGTGCCAAAAAATGGCCACTCTTCTGTTATTTTGGACAAATTGTACCTGACATATCCACTAGTGAACAAAATGGCATACAACTAAACATATTAACTCAGCTTTCAAGTGAACCGTTTAATAAAACTTCATTATACAAAGGTTTATGAATTGCACAATCATCAAATCACCTGTGAACTTATAACATACCGTAACACGTGTCCCTAGGGAAGAACTGCACATGTAGTAAATATTTTAGAAAATACATATTTATTATAATTGCTATTGTAAGCTCCAATTCATTTTTAAAATTGTACTAACATTCTGGGTATATCTTTTGTACAGTTTACGTAGAGAGATTTTCAAATCATAGCAATATACCACCTAGCTTCAATATAGACATGTGAAATAGGTACCCTATATCTGTAATGTATTTTATAAGCACTTACTTTTAACAATGCTAACGTAAAATCTGGAAGTATCTTCTTGTGCAGTATTCTATGCATATGTTGAAATCTTGTTTTTCAAAAAGAAATGATCGCTTTATGGGAACTCCACAGTTTTAATTGTCAGAAAAATTAGACCAAAATATTTTGGATAGAAACTAAGGCCACGATTCATCAAGACTATCGTTTGGTGGAGCCGGACACTTCTGATTCATGAAGAGGTGTATGATTTGTCTGACCAGTGGCGTGCCCCTTGTCACGGTGGTAACTCGCTGCTTACTAGAGATGAGCGTTGTGCTACTCGAACTGTTCGCCAATCTCAAATTCGAGCTGTTTTGGGCGGTGTTCGAGCCGTTCGGCGAACACGAACAATTTGAGAAAAATTCGGCTGTTCGAGGTTATGTTCGATAACTGTTCGTGCACCAAAATCATAACTGGATTTTTTCTCAGTAATGATGAAAATTAATGTTAATACGCAGTTTGAGTGTACAGCGGGGTGGGGGGAGGGGCAGGGGATGGATCTCTGCAGGAACAATGAAGATCTCGATTTTTTTTTTCTCTTTCCCGCATTTACAGTGGGGAGGTGCAATCTGTCAGCCTATCAGCAGCGCACACACGGAGCGAAGTGCTTTTTTTCACACAAGCAAGGGCATGTCTCATTGGCAGTGTATGTCACATGTCCTTGCCCTATAAGACCAAGCCATTTTCCCCGTCGCCACCATTTTCTCACTGCTGCAGCTGCGTGTTAGACGGCACCGCTGTTGCTGTGTGCGCTATACCTTGTTAATTTCAAGCCAATTTTCACACAAATCTACAGATAGCTTGGGAGTAGGGAATAGTTGTGATTGCAGTCCTTTTAAGGACTAGGTTACAGCATTTCCTATGACTTTTATCAGGCAGGTCTGTGCTCTTAAATAGATAGATTGTGGGAGTAAAGACTAATTGTAATTGGAGTCCTTTTCAGGACTAGGTTACATCAGTTCCTATCAGTTTTTGCCAGGCAGGTCTGTGCCAGTGCTGTGCAAGTTTTTTTCACAGCATTTGGCTGAATCTAGCAAAGATAATCCTTTTTGACCTATTGCAGAGTGTGTTAGTCAGTGGAGTAGCCTATCTGTGTTGCAAGATATACCACCTGTGTATAGAATACCAATTTTTTTACTGCACCTAGTGAAGTAAAATCTTTTGGGCATAGCATCATTCTATTAGTCCATCTATACTGACCTCCATCAGGTTGCAAATTGAATATAATTTTTTTCTGCATCTAGCTCTGAAAAAATATTGGGCTTCTAGCTGTGTGTGGGACTTGTAGTATTAGTCCATCTATACTGACCTCCATCAGGTTGCAAACTGAATATATTTTTTTCTGCATCTACCTCTGAAAAAATATTGGGCTTCTAGCTGTGTGTGGGACTTGTTGTATTAGTCCATCTATACTGACCACCATCAGGTTGCAAATTAAAAATAATTTTTATCTGCATCTACAGTACCTCTGAAAAAATATTTGGGCTTCTAGCTGTGTGTGGGACTTGTTCTATTAGTCCATCTATACTGACCTCCATCAGGTTGCAAATTGAATATAATTTTTATCTGCATCTAGCTCTGAAAAAATATTTGGCCTTCTAGCAGTGTGTGGGACTTTCTCTATTAGTCCATCTATACTGACTTCCATCAGGTTGCAAATTAAAAATAATTTTTATCTGCATCTACCTCTGAAAAAATATTTGGGCTTCTAGCTGTGTGTGGGACTTGTTCTATTAATCCATCTATACAGACCTCCATCAGGTTGCAAACTGAATATATTTTTTTCTGCATCTACCTCTGAAAAAATATTGGGCTTCTAGCTGTGTGTGGGACTTGTTGTATTAGTCCATCTATACTGACCTCCATCAGGTTGCAAACTGAATATATTTTTTTCTGCATCTACCTCTGAAAAAATATGTGGCCTTCTAGCAGTGTGTGGGACTTTCTCTATTAGTCCATCTATACTGACCTCCATCAGGTTGCAAATTCAAAATAATTTTTTGTCTGCATCTAGCTCTGAAAAAATATTGGGCTTCTAGCTGTGTGTGGGACTTGTTGTATTAGTCCATCTATACTGACCTCCATCAGGTTGCAAATTCAATATAATTTTTTTCTGCATCTAGCTCTGAAAAAATATTTGACTTTCTAGCAGTGTGTGGGACTTTCTCTATTAGTCCATCTATACTGACCTCCATCAGGTTGCAAATTCAAAATAATTTTTTGTCTGCATCTAGCTCTGAAAAAATATTGGGCTACTAGCTGTGTGTGGGACTTGTTGTATTAGTCCATCTATACTGACCTCTATCAGGTTGCAAATTAAAAATAATTTTTATCTGCATCTACAGTACCTCTGAAAAAATATTTGGGCTTCTAGCTGTGTGGGGGACTTGTTCTATTAGTCCATCTATACTGACCTCCATCAGGTTGCAAATTGAATATAATTTTTATCTGCATCTAGCTCTGGAAAAATATTTGGCCTTCTAGCAGTGTGTGGGACTTTCTCTATTAGTCCATCTATACTGACCTCCATCAGGTTGCAAATTAAAAATAATTTTTATCTGCATCTACCTCTGAAAAAATATTTGGGCTTCTAGCTGTATGTGGGACTTGTTCTATTAATCCATCTATACAGACCTCCATCAGGTTGCAAACTGAATATATTTTTTTCTGCATCTACCTCTGAAAAAATATTGGGCTTCTAGCTGTGTGTGGGACTTGTTGTATTAGTCCATCTATACTGACCTCCATCAGGTTGCAAACTGAATATATTTTTTTCTGCATCTACCTCTGAAAAAATATTGGGCTTCTAGCTATGTGTGGGACTTGTTCTATTAATCCATCTATACAGACCTCCATCAGGTTGCAAACTGAATATATTTTTTTCTGCATCTACCTCTGAAAAAATATGTGGCCTTCTAGCAGTGTGTGGGACTTTCTCTATTAGTCCATCTATACTGACCTCCATCAGGTTGCAAATTCAAAATAATTTTTTGTCTGCATCTAGCTCTGAAAAAATATTGGGCTTCTAGCTGTGTGTGGGACTTGTTGTATTAGTCCATCTATACTGACCTCCATCAGGTTGCAAATTAAAAATAATTTTTATCTGCATCTACAGTACCTCTGAAAAAATATTTGGGCTTCTAGCTGTGTGTGGGACTTGTTCTATTAGTCCATCTATACTGACCTCCATCAGGTTGCAAATTGAATATAATTTTTATCTGCATCTACCTCTGAAAAAATATTTGGGCTTCTAGCTGTATGTGGGACTTGTTCTATTAATCCATCTATACAGACCTCCATCAGGTTGCAAACTGAATATATTTTTTTCTGCATCTACCTCTGAAAAAATATTGGGCTTCTAGCTGTGTGTGGGACTTGTTGTATTAGTCCATCTATACTGACCTCCATCAGGTTGCAAATTAAAAATAATTTTTATCTGCATCTACAGTACCTCTGAAAAAATATTTGGGCTTCTAGCTGTGTGTGGGACTTGTTCTATTAGTCCATCTATACTGACCTCCATCAGGTTGCAAATTGAATATAATTTTTATCTGCATCTAGCTCTGAAAAAATATTTGGCCTTCTAGCAGTGTGTGGGACTTTCTCTCTTAGTCCATCTATACTGACCTCCATCAGGTTGAAAATTAAAAATAATTTTTATCTGCATCTACCTCTGAAAAAATATTTGGGCTTCTAGCTGTGTGTGGGACTTGTTCTATTAGTCCATCTATACTGACCTCCATCAGGTTGCAAATTGAATATAATTTTTATCTGCATCTAGCTCTGAAAAAATATTTGGCTTTCTAGCAGTGTGTGGGACTTTCTCTATTAGTCCATCTATACTGACCTCCATCAGGTTGCAAATTAAAAATAATTTTTATCTGCATCTACCTCTGAAAAAATATTTGGGCTTCTAGCTGTGTGTGGGACTTGTTCTATTAATCCATCTATACAGACCTCCATCAGGTTGCAAACTGAATATATTTTTTTCTGCATCTACCTCTGAAAAAATATTGGGCTTTTAACTGTGTGTGGGGCTTGTTCTATTTATCCATCTATACAGACCTCCATCAGGTTGCAAACTGAATATATTTTTTTCTGCATCTACCTCTGAAAAAATATTGGGCTTCTAGCTGTGTGTGGGACTTGTTGTATTAGTCCATCTATACTGACCTCCATCAGGTTGCAAACTGAATATATTTTTTTCTGCATCTACCTCTGAAAAAATATTGGGCCTTCTAGCAGTGTGTGGGACTTTCTCTATTAGTCCATCTATACTGACCTCCATCAGGTTGCAAATTCAAAATAATTTTTTGTCTGCATCTAGCTCTGAAAAAATATTGGGCTTCTAGCTGTGTGTGGGACTTGTTGTATTAGTCCATCTATACTGACCTCCATCAGGTTGCAAATTAAAAATAATTTTTATCTGCATCTACAATACCTCTGAAAAAATATTTGGGCTTCTAGCTGTGTGTGGGACTTGTTCTATTAGTCCATCTATACTGACCTCCATCAGGTTGCAAATTGAATATAATTTTATCTGCATCTAGCTCTGGAAAAATATTTGGCCTTCTAGCAGTGTGTGGGACTTTCTCTATTAGTCCATCTATACTGACCTCCATCAGGTTGCAAATTGAATATAATTTTTATCTGCATCTAGCTCTGAAAAAATATTTGGCCTTCTAGCAGTGTGTGGAACTTTCTCTATTAGTCCATCTATACTGACCTCCATCAGGTTGCAAATTAAAAATAATTTTTATCTGCATCTACCTCTGAAAAAATATTTGGGCTTCTAGCAGTGTGTGGGACTCATTGTATTAGGCCATCTATACCAAGCTCCACCAGCTTTGAAATTAATAATAATTTTTAGCTGCATCTAGCCCTGAAAATAATTTTTCCCAATAGTGGTAGCAATAGAAATATGGGGCGCGCACCTGGCTAACAAAAATATACGCTTCATAACACAAAACACCAGCCTAGCGCACTGCATTAATAAGATGACATCATCGTCTCTCCCAGTGCTAGGCCTACTACGCAGGCTAGTATTCCTGTGCCTAAAACACAATGTATGGGTCCGCGCTAGCCACTATGCTGAGGGGTATAAAGCTGCTGCTAACGCTTTATAACAATTCAATTGGCAGATTTTCACAGAGCTCTTTCACAACGCCCACCCATCAGGCAACAGTTGCCCACCCTCCCTATGGGATCTAGTGGCGAATAGTTGATGCCATTAATCAGAGCGTCAGTTGCCCCGTCAACGTGGCAAGCATACGGTAAGGCATGGGAAGAGTGGACACGACTAGTAGCAGGCAGACGGGTTGACCAATGTGAACAAGCCAGATCACAAGTCACCATAGAATTTCTCCACCAGCTAATGATGAGGGGCATATCAGGGGCGTCAGCGCAGCGGTGTCTGACCGGAGTAGCATTTCACTTCCAACTACTGAATTGGGGAGATGTGACAAAGATTCATCATCAGACAATCCATAAAAGGGTGGAAAAGGGGTCAGCCAAGTCAGGAATGTAGACGTCCCGTCCCGTGTCACTAAAACTGATTTCTCACATCTTATCCCTAACACCATTAACATGACACTCACAATTTGAAGCAACACTAATGTCTACTGCATTTGTGATCGCCTTCTTCGGGGCGCTATGTATAAGCGAATTAGTCCCTCAATCCAAAATTACCACCAGTGGACGCTTATTACACCAGGAAGTAGTCATAGCCAATAATGCAATACGTGTACGCATACACCAATCGAAAACGGTTCCAGCGGGCAGGGGTACTTGGGTACTTCTACAACCCACAAACGGTACACTGAGTCGGGTAACAATAGTAAAAACATATCTAACCATCAGATCACAAAGTAATTTCTTCGTATCACACATTGATGGAACGCCATTATCAAGATACCTGTTCCAAGCTATATTTAATAAATGCATAACATCGGCAGGGAACCACCCCAAAGATTACGGGACACACTCATTCCGCATAGGTGCGGCCACGGAAGCAGCAAGAGCAGGACTGTCAGAAACGGCAGTTCAGAGGATAGGGAGATGGCGATCCACGTGTTTGGCGAGATACATAAGACCGGACTTGTTATCCTAACGTGGTTTGTTTCTTTTACAGGTGACGCTAAGCCAACAGTGTGAGTGATAGGCCACTCGTATATATATTGGGCACAAAAAAGGGCGAAAGTCCGCCCAGGCGGGAGGAAATTAGAGTTTCATAACACATATTTCAACTGGAGAGGTATTAGAGGCCTGCTATGGCCACAGGTACTAATGGAGGTAATCAATGTAGGGAGAGAGGCAAGAGGTCCAGTCATCTTAGTTATACAGGCCGGGGGAAACAACCTAAGTCATCACAAGAGCGCATAACTAATGGCAATATTGAAACTAGACACTGAGCGCTTCAGAGAATTTTTCACAAAATTAGCTATAGTATGGTCAGAGATTGTGCCGATAGCGGTATGGCAAGGTGCGCGAGACATCACGGCCATCGAATGGACAAGGCGGGTAATAAATATTCGGATGGCAAAATTTAGAAGAGACAGAGGCGGTGTAGTGATACGACACCGACAACTGGAAGGAGATAAAGCAGGCCTCATACGGCCCGACGGTGTTCACTTAATAGATATTGGACTGGACATATTCCTGTCAGGACTCCAGGACGGAGTGGAACAAGCGTTAAGAGTGATGGGTGGGGGTCAGAGTCCTGCATACGAGTACGCTGGATCCTCCGTGGCCTGGAAATAGAAAGGACATGTTGGAGAGTTACACTTGTTGGCCAAGTTGCCGGTGTGGAGACCCAGGGCATGCTGCAACAAGCTGAATTATTTTAGAAATAAAATGTCTTTCTAATGGAATGAGTATGAAGAGTTAATAAAGCTGTGACCGATCCTCACCCATCCAGTTGTAAGAGTTACATTATTGTATTGTGAAGGAAAGGGGGGCGGTAGGGGGGCTGAGCGTCTGGGTTTGGTTGGGGGTCCCCACAGTCTGCCTAGGCTAGATGCATTTAAAAATTCTTATTAGATACACAGGCGGTGCAGCTTGCTTCGCAGCTGGGCTACTACGCCCAAAGTATTGCCTAGGCTAGATGTAGTTAAAAATTCTATGCTGACTAGCAGACACTGAAGATTTGGAGCAGACCTCTGAGTAAAGAGCTCTTCAGACTCAACCATCTGTGTTACCCCAAGCCATAGTGTATGTAGTTTCTTACAGTTAAAAGGGGGGGGTGCGATCCAACCCACCTGGAATTGACGATGCCAACGTCACGTAAGACACAGCAAGGGGACTCCCAAAATTGTGGCACAGACACCACTTAACCCTAGAACGCATACCTGTGGCCTTGCAGGCCCGCCCAGTTAATTGTTTTCTATTTTCTGCAAGATTGCTTTAGTTAGAATTTTGAAACTCTAGGTATTCTTCATGTATATAGTTGTTTGTCATTTGAGTTTGAGTTATTCCATGTTATTTGCACACGGGACTAAAGGGCCCCTGGTATGTGAAAGTGTAGATTTTTATGGTCATGCGTTCTAGGGTTAAGTGGCATCAATTGCCCCACTGTTGCTTAAAACGGTTGGTGAGGTGATTTTACCAAATCCCCAAGCTTTTAGTCTCCCAAGGATGACACAGGGGTAGAAATGTCCTTGCGAATCCATGATTTGATCATCTTTATGAACGTGAGTCTGTCTACATTCTCAGTGGACAGCCGCGTGCGCTTATCTGTCAGCACACCACCAGCAGCGCTGAACACACGTTCAGAGAGAACGCTGGCTGCATGGCATGACAAGATCTCCAAGGCGTGAGTGGCGAGCTCCGGCGATTTTTCAAGATTGGAATACCAAAATGAGCAAGGGTCCAGTGACACAGTCATGGCTTCGATGTTCACTTGCAGATTCTCCTGCACCATCCTCTCTAGGCATTGACTATGTGTCAGACTTCTTGTCTCCTGTGGCCTTGCAAAGGATGGTCTAAAAAAGTGGTGAAACGATTCCACAAAATTGCTGTTACCAGCAGATACTGTGTTACTGTTACTGTTTGAGTGATGAAGACTCGACAGTCCCACCGTTGACAAGTTAGAACTGTGAGATTCACTTCGTGCACCACTGGTGTTTTGTGGAAAAGCACATGTAAGATTCTGCAACAGATACTCCTGCATTCGTCAATACCTTTTTAAGGCAGGAATTATTTCGGCAAATATACTTTTGTACCGGGGATCTAAGAGTGTGGCAACCCAGTAGTCGGGATTTCTTCGAATTCTCACAATCCGGGGGTCATGTTGCAGATAGTGCAGCAAGAAGGCACTCATGTGTCTTGCGCATCCAGAAGGACCAAGTCCTTGCTGTGTTGGTAGCGAGGTAAGAATCATGCTTCCTTCCTCTGCCCTCTCCCTCCAAACTCGCACAACAGAAATGTGATCAAGGTCTCCCTCATCTGATGAGTCTTCCATGCCCATTGCCAGTTCGTCCTCCACTTCTTCCTTGGCTCCTGCACCTTCCTCAACAGTTTGGCTGCTACCATGCGCCCTGGTTAATCCCTCTCCCCCACCCTCCCATGCCTGCCACCTTGGTGCTGCCAACCGTCTGGACCTTGGAGATGTTATCCCTTCCGCATACGACTCCTCCTCTACTTCCTCCACCTCCTCTTGTCCCACCACCTGACTCCGAATTCTGTTTAACATGTGCTCCAGCATGTAAATCACCGGAATAGTCATGCTGATAATGGCATCGTCAGCACTAAACATCTTCGTCGCCATTTCAAGACTGTGCAGAAGGGTACATAGGTCCCTGATCTGAGACCAGTCCTCCAGCGTGATTTGCCCCACCTCTGGATCTCGTTGGCCCAGGCTATACGTCAGAACGTATTGCACCAGGGCTTGTCGGTGCTGCCACAGTCGCTGCAACATGTGCAGAGTTGAATTCCACCGTGTCGGCACATCGCATTTCAGCCGGTGAACTGGCAGGCCCAACGACTTCTGTAGAGATGTAAGTCGTTGAACTGCGGGATGCGAACGGCGGAAGTGAGCACACAGCGACCGTGCACTCTGCAGAAGGCCATCTAGTCCGGGATAGTGGGCTAAAAATTGCTGGACAACCAGGTTCAACACGTGAGCCATACAAGGCACGTGTGTGACATTGCCCTGGCGAAGTGCCGCACCCAGGTTTGCAGCATTGTCGCACATGGCCTTCCCTGGTTGCAGGTCCAGTGGAGACAACCTTTCATGAAACTGGGTCTCCAGAGCTGACCAAAACTCCTCAGCTGTGTGACTCACATTTCCCAGACATTTCAAAGTAAACACTGATGCGTTGAGCCCTGCTGCCAGCATAGTAAGGAGGTGTGCAGGATTCCTTCTGCGCAGTTAGAAAGCAGGTGGCATTACCAGACAGGCTTTGGGTGCAGGTGGAGGACCGAGAGGAGGTTGAGGAGGCAGAAGCAGTGGAGGAAGTTCGAGATAAAGGATTAACACACAACTCGTGGGGACGGTAAGACTTGGACAGCAGCCCCTTGTCCTGCTGTCACCATAGTTACCCAGTGCCCAGTCAGCGACATATAACGCCCCTGTCCATGCCTTCTCGTCCAAGTGTCTGTGGTGAAGTGCACCCTGTCACACACAGAGTTTCTCAAAGAAGCGGTGATGTTGTGTGCGACATGCTAGTGGAGCGCAGGCACACCTTTCTTTGAGAAGTAGTGCCGACTGGGCATCTGGTGCTGGGGCACTGTGACGGACATAAGGTCTTGAAAATCCTCTGTGTCCTCCAGGTGGAAAGGCAGCATTTCTGTAGCCAACAGCTTGCAGATGGTGAAATTCAACCTCTTAGCTTTCTCATGGCTAGGAGGAAATGGTCTTTTACTTTTCCACATCTGAGGGACCGAGGGCTGGCTGTTGTACTTAGACGGTGTTGAGTAGGGTGTCCCCGGCAACTGCCGGTCTGTGAGGAAGATGCAGGCGGACATGTTAGGTTGCCTTGATCCAAAGGTGGTGCTCTCGATGTCGGAGAGCGCTCAACACTAGCAGGTGTTTCCACTTCCCAATGAACTGACGACCTGCCAATCACACTGGCTGTTGCAGGTAAAGAGGTGGCAGGTCTGCGTCCAAAAACATGTGTGACTGCTGTCCCCCCAGTCACAGAGGATGAAGAGGCTGCGGATGCACAAGATGGGGCAGACGGTGGTTGGCCCAGCCGGCTAGGCCGCATTGTAGCACAGTGAGCTTCCCACTGCAACTTATGCTTCATATCCATGTGACGGTACATGCATGAAGTACTCAAACTATGTATTTTTTGGCCTCTACTTAGCTTTTGGTGACAAATATTACAGATAACACGAGTTGGGTCATCCTTATCGATCTGAATAAATGCCCAGGCTATGCAAGGCTTAGAGCCCATGTGACCTGAAGAGCCACTACGACTTGTGGTCAGAGGCAGAGTTGTGTTTGAGGATGCAGTTGTTGACGTACTTCCAGTACTCCGTCTCTGTTCAGGAAGGCGCAACCTAACCTCGTCGTCAATAGCATCTGTGATGCCCCGCTGCGCTTGGTATCACAGATCCTACAAGAGTGCATTGATGGAATCCTCCACAAGAGGCCCCCATAAACATTCACACATCTCCACCTTCCACCTCAGACCAGCAGAGGGAGCCCGTTAGGGATATAAATAGGGAAAGTGGAGCTAGGCAGTTCAGTTCCTCTGAAGAGTTCCTGCAGTAGAGAAGCCTAAGAGAGGTCAGTCTGCAGTGGAGCTCAGTCTAGTCTAGAGAACGCAGTTAATAGTTCAGCAGTGGAGCACGAGGCTCCTGCTTGCTAGATTCAGGGAGCCCAGATAGAGCTTAAGGTGTGCCGGTGCCGTAAGATCAGTGAAGCGCGGCAAGCTGCCGTTAGTGTGTATAGCCTAGTGAGGGCCCGAGTAGGCCGAAGGCGAGTGGCGAGTTAGTACATAAGGGGCAGAGGAGCTTAACCAGCTCACCCCGAAGCATTTACCGGACACAGGATCCGAGCTTATCGGTATCTCTATGACCCAGTAAGGCATAACCAGAATCCCTGGAGAACTACAAGTCCCAGGATCGCTAACATGCTGATATGTAACAGAGCCAGGAGACGCTTAGGCCCTGCATACTGGGAGCGTGAACTCCAAGAGAAGGCCCTACCACAAGGTCAGCCAGCGCAGGACAGAGACAAAGTTAGGCCTAGCTCCAGGCAGGTCAGAAACTTACTACGCAGAGGCAAGAAACAGGAGGCCCTACACCCGCTCATTGGGGAGGATCCTGATATGCACCCTTCACCCTACAGTGCTCCAGGATGTGCCTGAATTTCCACCAGTAAAAGGTACTGAAGTGACTACCGTGTCCATTCCCGTTCTTGCTCTGACCCAGCTGGGTCTCGCCTGTCCTGCAATCCCCCTGCATACGCTGCCCTGAGACCTAGCTCCACCTGTGGGGAGCTATACCATCGAGCTGCCTTATCACCGGCCTCAGTGGACTGCTGCAGCGCTGGTGCTTGTCACCAGATACCACAGGTGGCGTCATGAACTCTTATAAAATTAACAATTATCCACCCTTTTAAAGAGAGACCCCAGGGTACGGGCCAGGGAGCCGACCACCGCGACATCCGCAAGGCCAGGCAAATGCCCGGGTACCGAGTCATCCCCATCCCCAGGGCTAGTCACATCCTCCTCCACCTCCTCTGCTGACCTCATCGACTGTCTGACTGTGGGTTGACAGTAAGTGGGATCTCCCACCTCGTCATCATCACCCTGTGTGTTATCACACCCGTCGTCCTCAAAGCCAACCTCTTCCTGCCCTGACCGAAAAGTCAAGTTGTCGCTACAATCAGGTATTTGAGTCTCATCATCGTCTTCATCATTGTCTCCACCAACAGGAGTTACAGTTTGGGAACGAGGGTCTACATTATGCTCAGAACCTTCTTCATCTGGTCCTGGATCCGACTTATAAAGATTCTGGGCATCAGTGCAGATCATTTCCTCGTCTGGATTAACAGAAGCTCTGGAGCAGACCTCCGTTTCCCAGGCTATAGTATGAATAAACAGCTGTGCAGACTCAACCATCTGTGTTACCCCATACTCAGACGGGCAGCTGGAGACTTGGGAGCTGTGAGGAAGCAAGTGCGATTGGGGTGACACCTCTGAGGACTGGAGTATTTGTGATGTTGAAATTGAGGTGATGGAGAGCCCACTTGAAGGAGCACTTGATATCCGTTGAAGCACCTGCTGTTTTTGTGCCTCATCTAGAATTTGTAGCGATGGGCGTGTCCGTAAGAATGGGATCGTATCACATTGTCCACGAAAAGAAGTCGACATCTTAGTTTGGCTGGAAGATGGTCTTTCTTCTGCAGATGTTACTCCCCTCCCCACCGTGGGGGGCCTCGACCCACCGGCAGACAGGCACCAGTATTGGGATAGGGGGGCTGGCCGTCAGGGTCCACTGCGGCTCTGGCACAAAACCGGCGACACAGAGGTGGCACAGGCAGGAACGGACTGGCCATGTCGGCTTCTCACTTTTTGGATTTTAGAAGGGCATGACATGCCTATATCTGTGTCTCCCCCTCCTTTTACTCCTCCACCTCTTTTCTTTTCGCATGACTATATGTACTTGTCACTTTTCCATGTGTTAGTTGTGTCTTCTGAGCAGTTTGTCAGCTTTTGGACACCTTTGAAGGTGTTTTCTATGTGTTTCTATGTGTTTTTGTTTGCCTGCCATTGGTTTTAACGGTGTTCGAAGGTGTTCGACGAACAGTTCGGCAAACACACGGGTGTTCGACGAACCGAACCGAGTCCCCGCGAGTTGTATGTCAATCCTCTTTATCTAGAAGTTCCTCCACTGCTTCTGCCTCCTCAACCTCCTCTCGGTCCTCCACCTGCACCCAAAGCCTGTCTGGTAATGCCACCTGCTTTCTAACTGCGCACCTCCTTACGATGCTGGCAGCAGGGCTCAACGCATCAGTGTTTACTTTGAAATGTCTGGGAAATGTGAGTCACACAGCTGAGGACTTGTGGTCAGCTCTGGAGACCCAGTTTCATGAATGGTTGTCTCCACTGGACCTGCAACCAGGGAAGGCCGTGTGCGACAATGCTGCAAACCTGGGTGCGGCCCTTCGCCGCGGCAATGTTACACACGTGCCTTGTATGGCTCACGTGTTGAACCTGGTTGTCCATAAATTTTTAGCCCACTATCCCAGACTAGATGGCCTTCTGCAGAGGGCACGGTCGCTGTGTGCTCACTTCCGCCGTTCGCATCCCGCAGCTCAACGACTTACATCTCTACAGAAGTCGTTGGGCCTGCCAGTTCACCGGCTGAAATGCGATGTGCCGACACGGTGGAATTCAACTCTGCACATGTTGCAGCGACTGTGGCAGCACCGACAAGCCCTGGTGCAATAGTTTCTGACGTATAGCCTGGGCCAACGAGATCCAGAGGTGGGGCAAATCACACAGCAGGAGTGGTCTCAGATCAGCGACCTATGAAGTTGACGCGCCCCCTGGGCCGTGGGGTACCCGGAGCCGGGCCGGTAGACGCTGGGGGTTGTAGTCACTGTGGCGGTGACCCGGTCCGTGACCCAGGGCGGTCAATCCAACGGTAATTTGTATGTATGGATTTTATAATGTCCGACTACGCCACCTGTGGAGTGCGGCCAAAGGGGCCGCCGCTGCGGAAAAGTCCTCTGAAGCTGGTGGTTTTGCTGCAATGGTATTATTACTCACTACAGGAAGAGTGTAGCTTCAGGGCAGTGTGGGTGGATGATGGTGGTTGTAGTGCAGGGAGTCAGTAATGAACACAGAGTCCGTGTGATGCAGTCCCAAGATCTTTACTCACAGTTGTTGCAGTCCAGATTACAGGTACCAGAGCTATCTCACCCGTCGTGCTGTGCGTACTCAGTGAGGGGCTCAGTCCACCCCCAGATAGCTCCGGAGTACTTAGCAGGACCCCCTTCTGTGTGTCCTTTCTCTGGCCTTCTCCCTGCACCTCACACCCAGTGACACTTCTATCCGGTATCCTCGGGCCTTGGCGGGCGACTTGTGTTCCGTCCCCTGGGTCCTATGTGGCTACCTTCTTAGTGAGACTGGTGTGGACATTTGCCTGCAGAACATGAAATGCTGCAGCCTCCGGTTTCTAGTTGAGCCTTGCTGTTTCTCCTCTAGTTGAGGGACCGGTTCCCCTTATCTGGCCTGACCCCTCTACCTCCTGGTAGCAGCGGGAGTACAGGTGGCCTTCTGCACGGCCCATAGCCCTAGGGTCCCTTCAGTTCCTGGAGCCTTCCTGCTCCCACTCCTCTCTTCTCTCCTTCAGTCCTGGGCCTCCCAGGCTAGGCCCGCCTCCGGAGCAGAGCTCATGCCGAGCCTCTGCTCCTGTCACTTTTCCTCCTCTGACTGGCTTGCTCTTTCTAAGATGGCTTCCTATTTATACTCTCCCTGTCATGTGCTCCCCTAAGCTGCTCCCCTAAGCACCCACTACATAGGATCCTCCCACCAGCTAGGGACCTGGGACTGTGCTCTCCCTTAGGAGCAATAACGCCCTAACCCCACTGCGGGTATGTGTTGGATGCAGGTGTTAGGGTCCCGAGCCATACGCCTTCCTTACCTGAGGGTGAGATACCACACCTCTGGGTGAGATGCAGTAACTCTGTGGTGACTGCACCCTCAGGGGCGCCACACACCTTTCTGCACAGTTTTGAAATGGCGACGAAGATGTTTAGTGCTGACGACGATGCCATTATCAGCATAACTATTCCGGTGATTTACATGCTGGAGCACACATTAAACAGAATTCAGAGTCAGGTGGTCGGACAAGAGGAGGTGGAGGAAGTAGAGGAGGAGTCGTATGCGGAAGGGATAACATCTCCAAGGTCCAGACGGTTGGCAGCACCAAGGAGGCAGGCATGGGAGGGTGGAGGAGAGGGATTAAACAGGGCGCATGGTAGCAGCCAAACTGTTGAGGAAGGTGCAGGAGCCGAGGAAGAAGTGGAGGATGAACTGGCGATGGGCATGGAAGACTCATCAGATGAGGGAGACCTTGATCACATTTCTGTTGTGCGAGGTTGGGGGGAGAGGGCAGAGGAAAGAAGCATGATTCTTACCTCGCTACCAACACAACAAGGACTTGGTCCTCCTGGATGCGCAAGACACATGAGTGCCTTCTTGCTGCACTACCTGCAACATGACCCTCAGATTGCAGAATTCGAAGTAATCTCGACTACTGGGTTGCCACACTCTTAGATCCCCGGTACAAAAGTAAATTTGCCGAAATAATTCCTGCCATAAAAAGGGATTGACGCATGCAGGAGTATCTGCAGACGCTGTTGCAGAATCTTACATGTGCTTTTCCACAAAACACCAGTGGTGCACGAAGTGAATCTCACAGTTCTAACTTGCCAACCGCGGGACTGTCGAGTCTTCATCACTCAAACCGTAACAGTAACACAGTATCTGCTGGTAACAGCAATTTTGTGAAATCGTTTCACCACTTTTTTAGACCATCCTTTGCAAGGCCACAGGAGACAAGAAGTCTGACACATAGTCAAAGCCTAGAGAGGATGGTGCAGGAGTATCTCCAAGTGAACATCGAAGCCATGACTGTGTCACTGGACCCTTGCTCATTTTGGTATTCCAATCTGGAAAAATGGCCGGAGCTCGCCACTCACGCCTTGGAGATCTTGTCATGCCCTGCAGCCAGTGTTCTCTCTGAACGTGTGTTCAGCGCTGCTGATGGTGTGCTGACATATAAGCGCACGCGGCTGTCCACTGAGAATGTAGACAGACTCACGTTCATAAAGATGAACAAATCATGGATTCGCAAGGACTTTTCTAATCCTTTGTTATCCTTGGGAGGCTAAAAGCTTGAGGATTTGGTAATATCACCTCACCAACCGTTTTAAGCAACTGTGGGGCAATTGATGCCACTTAACCCTAGAACGCATGACCATAGAAATCTACACTTTCATATACCTGGGGCCTTTTAGGCCAGTGTGTAAATAACATTGAATAACTCAAACTCAAATGACAAACAACTATATACATGAAGAATACCTAGAGTTTCAAAATTCTAACTAAAGTAATCTTGCAGAAAATAGAAAACAATTAACAGGGCGGGACTGCGAGGCCCCAGGTATGCGTTCTAGGGTTAAGTGGTGTCTGTGCCACAATTTTGGGAAAAAATGGAAACTCTTTTTGGAGTCCCCTTGCTGTGTCTTACGTGACGTTGGCATCGTCAATTCCAGGTGGGTTGGGTCGCTCCCCCCCCCCTTTTAACTGTAAGAAACTACATACACTATGGCTTGGGGTAACACAGATGATTGAGTCTGAAGAGCTGTTTACTCAGAGGTCTGCTCCAAATCTTCAGTGTCTGCTAGTCAGCGTAGAATTTTTAACTGCATCTAGCCTAGGCAATACTTTGGGCGTAGTAGCCCAGCTGCGAAGCAAGCTGCACCGCCTGTGTATCTAATAAGAATTTTTAAATGCATCTAGCCTAGGCAGACTGTGGGGACCCCCAACCAAACCCAGACGCTCAGCCCCCCTACCGCCCCCCTTTCCTTCACAATACAATAATGTAACTCTTACAACTGGATGGGTGAGGATCGGTCACAGCTTTATTAACTCTTCATACTCATTCCATTAGAAAGACATTTTATTTCTAAAATAATTCAGCTTGTTGCAGCATGCCCTGGGTCTCCACACCGGCAACTTGGCCAACAAGTGTAACTCTCCAACATGTCCTTTCTATTTCCAGGCCACGGAGGATCCTGCGTACTCGTATGCAGGACTCTGACCCCCACCCATCACTCTTAACGCTTGTTCCACTCCGTCCTGGAGTCCTGACAGGAATATGTCCAGTCCAATATCCATTAAGTGAACACCGTTGGGCCGTATGAGGCCTGCTTTATCTCCTTCCAGTTGTCGGTGTCGTACCACTACACCACCTCTGTCTCTTCTAAATTTTGCCATCCGAATATTTATTACCCGCCTTGTCCGTTCGATGGCCGTGATGTCTCGCGCACCTTGCCATACCGCTATCGGCACAATCTCTGACCATACTATAGCTAGTTTTGTGAAAAATTCTCTGAAGCGCTCAGTGTCTAGTTTCATTATTGCCATTAGTTATGCGCTCTTGTGATGACCTAGGTTGCTTCCCCCGGCCTGTATAACTAAGATGACCAGACATCTTGCCTCTCTCCCTACCTTGATTACCTCCATTAGTACCTGTGGCCATAGCAGGCCTCTAATACTTCTCCAGTTGAAATATGTGTTATGAAACTCTAATTTCCTCCCGCCTGGGCGGACTTTCGCCCTTTAATCTGCCCAATATATATACGAGTGGCCTATCACCCACACTGTTGGCTTAGCATCACCTGTAAAAGAAACAAACCACGTTAGGATAACAAGTCCGGTCTTATGTATCTTGCCAAACACGTGGATCACCATCTCTCTATCCTCTGAACATCCGTTTCTGACAGTCCTGCTCTTGCTGCTTCTGTGGCCGTGCCTATGCGGAATGAGTGTGTCCCGTAATCTTTGGGGTGGTTCCCTGCCGATGTTATGCATTTATTAAATATAGATTGGAACTGGTATCTTGATAATGGCGTCCCATCAATGTGTGATAGGAACAAATTACTTTGTGATCTGATGGTTAGATATGGTTTTACTATTGTTACCCGACTCAGTGTACCGTTTGTGGGTTGTAGAAGTACCCAAGTGCCCCTGCCCGCTGGAACCATTTTCGATTTGTGTATGCGTAGACGTATTGCATTATTGCCTATGACTACGTCCTGGTGTAATAAGCCTCCACTGGTGCTAATTTTGGATTGAGGGACTAATTCGCTTATGCATAGCGCCCCGAAGAAGGCGATCACAAATGCAGTAGACAGTAGTGTTGCTTCAAATTGTGAGTGTCATGTTAATGGTGTTAGGGATATGATGTGAGAAATCAGTTTTAGTGACACGGGACGGGACGTCTACACTCCTGACTTGGCTGACCCCTTTTCCACCCTTTTATGGATTGTCTGATGATGAATCTTTGTCACATCTCCCCAATTCAGTAGTTGGAAGTGAAATGCTACTCTGGTCAGACACCGCTGCGCTGACGCCCCTGATATGCCCCTCATCATTAGCTGGTGGAGAAATTCTATGGTGACTTGTGATCTGGCTTGTTCACATTGGTCAACCCGTCTGCCTGCTACTAGTCGTGTCCACTCTTCCCATGCCTTACCGTATGCTTGCCACGTCGACGGGGCAACTGACACTCTGATTAATGGCATCAACTATTCGCCACTAGATCCCATAGGGAAGGTGGGCAACTGTTGTCCCGATGGGTGGGCATTGTGGAAGAGCTCTGTGAAAATCTGCCAATTGAATTGTTATAAAGCATTAGCAGCAGCTTTAGACCCCTCAGCATAGTGGCTAGCGCGGACCCATACACTGTGTTTTAGGCACAGGAATGCTAGCCTGGGTAGTAGGCCTAGCACTGGGAGAGACGATGATGCCATCTTATTAATGCAGTGCGCTAAGCTGGTGTTTTTTGTTATGAAGCGTATATTTTTGTAAGCCAGGAGCGCGCCCCATATTTCTATTGCTACCACTATTGGGAAGAAAAATTATTTTCAGGGCTTGATGCAGCGAAAAATTATTATTAATTGAAAAGCTGGTGGAGCTTGGTATAGATGGCCTAATACAATGAGACCCACACACTGCTAGAAGGCCAAATATTTTTTCAGAGTTAGATGCAGAAAAAAATTATATTCAGTTTGCAACCTGATGGAGGTCAGTATAGATGGACTAATAGAACAAGTCCCACACACTGCTAGAAGGCCAAATATTTTTTCAGAGGTAGATGCAGACAAAAAATTATTTTGAATTTGCAACCTGATGGAGGTCAGTATAGATGACTAATAGAACAAGTCCCACACACTGCTAGAAGGCCAAATATTTTTTCAGTGCTAGATGCAGAAAAAAATTATATTCAGTTTGCAACCTTATGGAGGTCAGTATAGATGGACTAATAGAACAAGTCCCACACACAGCTAGAAGCCCAAATATTTTTTCAGAGGTAGATGCAGAAAAAAATTATATTCAGTTTGCAACCTGATGGAGGTCAGTAGAGATGGACTAATAGAACAAGTCCCACACACAGCTAGAAGCCCAATATTTTTTCAGAGGTAGATGCAGAAAAAAATATATTCAGTTTGCAACCTGATGGAGGTCAGTATAGATGGACTAATACAACAAGTCCCACACACAGCTAGAAGCCCAATATTTTTTCAGAGGTAGATGCAGAAAAAAATATATTCAGTTTGCAACCTGATGGAGGTCTGTATAGATGGATTAATAGAACAAGTCCCACACACAGCTAGAAGCCCAATATTTTTTCAGAGGTAGATGCAGAAAAAAATATATTCAGTTTGCAACCTGATGGAGGTCTGTATAGATGGATTAATAGAACAAGTCCCACACACAGCTAGAAGCCCAATATTTTTTCAGAGGTAGATGCAGAAAAAAATATATTCAGTTTGCAACCTGATGGAGGTCAGTATAGATGGACTAATACAACAAGTCCCACACACAGCTAGAAGCCCAATATTTTTTCACAGGTAGATGCAGAAAAAAATATATTCAGTTTGCAACCTGATGGAGGTCTGTATAGATGGATTAATAGAACAAGTCCCACACACAGTTAGAAGCCCAATATTTTTTCAGAGGTAGATGTAGAAAAAAATATATTCAGTTTGCAACCTGATGGAGGTCTGTATAGATGGATTAATAGAACAAGTCCCACACACAGCTAGAAGCCCAATATTTTTTCAGAGGTAGATGCAGAAAAAAATATATTCAGTTTGCAACCTGATGGAGGTCAGTATAGATGGACTAATACAACAAGTCCCACACACAGCTAGAAGCCCAATATTTTTTCAGAGGTAGATGCAGAAAAAAATATATTCAGTTTGCAACCTGATGGAGGTCTGTATAGATGGATTAATAGAACAAGTCCCACACACAGCTAGAAGCCCAATATTTTTTCAGAGGTAGATGCAGAAAAAAATATATTCAGTTTGCAACCTGATGGAGGTCTGTATAGATGGATTAATAGAACAAGTCCCACACACAGCTAGAAGCCCCATATTTTTTCAGAGGTAGATGCAGAAAAAAATATATTCAGTTTGCAACCTGATGGAGGTCTGTATAGATGGATTAATAGAACAAGTCCCACACACAGCTAGAAGCCCAATATTTTTTCAGAGCTAGATGCAGAAAAAAATTATATTCAATTTGCAACCTGATGGAGGTCAGTATAGATGGACTAATAGAATGATGCTATGCCCAAAAGATTTTACATCACTAGGTGCAGTAAAAAAATTGGTATTCTATACACAGGTGGAATATCTTGCAACACAGATAGGCTACTCCACTGACTAACACACTCTGCAATAGGCCAAAAAGGATTAGCTTTGCTAGATTCAGCCAAATGCTGTGAAAAAAACTTGCACAGCACTGGCACAGACCTGCCTGGCAAAAACTGATAGAAACTGATGTAACCTAGTCCTGAAAAGGACTCCAATTACAATTAGTCTTTACTCCCACAATCTATCTATTTAAGAGCACAGAACTGCCTGATAAAAGTCGTAGGAAATGCTGTAACCTAGTCCTTAAAAGGACTGCAATCACAACTATTCCCTACTCCCAAGCTATCTGTAGATTTGTGCGAAAATTGGCTTGAAATTAACAAGGTATAGCGCACACAGCAACAGCGGTGCCGTCTAACACGCAGCTGCAGCAGTGAGAAAATGGTGGCGACGGGGAAAATGGCTTGGTCTTATAGGGCAAGGACATGTGACATACACTGCCAATGACACATGCCCTTGCTTGTGTGAAAAAAAGCACTTCGCTCCGTGTGTGCGCTGCTGATAGGCTGACAGATTGCACCTCCCCACTGCAAATGCGGGAAAGAGAAAAAAAAATGGAGATCTTCATTGTTCCTGCAGAGATCCATCCCCTGCCCCTCCCCCCACCCCGCTGTACACTCAATCTGCGTATTAACATTAATTTTCATCATTACTGAGAAAAAATCCAGTTATGATTTTGGTGCACGAACAGTTATCGAACATAACCTCGAACAGCCGAATTTTTCTCAAATTGTTCGTGTTCGCCGAACGGCTCGAACACCGCCCAAAACAGCTCGAATTTGAGATTGGCGAACAGTTCGAGTAGAACAACGCTCATCTCTAGATAAGATCCCGTTCGTTCTCTCCACTCCTGATCTCAGCTACGTATCCTGAACCTGTGCTGCCTGCCCCAACCCCGAGCCATCGGACTACACTTCTGTCTCACCCCTCTGTACCTTGGATACCTGCTCTGACCCATGGATCACCTGCTGCAGGCCATTACACTGCTCTGGAGTGGCACCTAGTGGCTCTCCTGTGGCCCAAGCCTCTCCTCATCATTAGAGATGCTAGTGAAGACCAGGTAGCCACTTAGTCACTCCATTCAAGGGTAAGTCCGGCCAGCAGCACAGTGGGTCCAACAATGTTACACCCCTTCATGCACCACTGACCCCAAAGATATTTCAAGGAGCATCCAGAAATACATGGAAACAAAGTGATGGAGAGTTCTGAAGTGGCCAACAATGAGTCCGGATCTAAATCCCATTGAGCACCTGTGGAGAGATCTTAAAATTGCTGTTGGGAGAAGGCACCCTTCAAATATGAGAGAGCTGGAGCAGTTTGCAAAAGAAGAGTGGTCCAAAATTCCAGTTGAGAGGTGCAATAGCATGTTGAAAGAAAGTGATTGATTGCAGTTCTTTATTCCAAAGAGTGTGCAACAAAATATTAAGTTGAGGGTGCCAACAATTTTGTCAGGCTCATTTTTGGGGTTTTGTGTGAAATTATGTCCAATTTTCAGTTTTTTCTCAGTTTTTTTGTGTTGTTCTAATATATAAAAAGGAGATACACAGGTGTATAACAAAACATGTGTAATTGCAATAATATTCTAGGAGAAGTACTTCATTTTCTGGAATAATTTCAAGGGTGCCAATGTAGCACCCTGAGGATTCGGCTGCTACAGGGGTATTACACCTCAAGCCAGAGGTGTGGTATTCCACTCCCGGGTAAGGATGGAGTGTGGAACTGAGCTTAGTAGGCTGCATGCACTACATACATCCCATTTCCGGGGGACAGAACAACGGTACTCCCACCAGTATATGTGCAGGTACGACAGCGTCTGTCCCTGGCTGGAGTGGGAGGGGGGTGGAACATCCCAGTAGTGTAGGGGCAGATAGGGGGAGTACTCTGGGTAAAGCTAGGAGCTCATTGGGTGCTAGTCACCTGGGCTCACACATAGAGGGAGTATATAAGGTGGGCACCATCTTAGGACAGGGTCTTTTTAGGTCAGTCAGTCTGAGGAGGAGCAGAGCAGAGGAGCTCAGCCAGGAGTGCTGACAGGGAGCTGTGGCTCCGGCTGGGCCCAGCTCCAGAGCCAAGCCTGCAGAGGAGAGAGGAGAAAGAAAGGCCCAGAGTGGAAGACCAGAGGGAACCCTAAGAACCCAGAATCAGACCAAAAAGGGTGAAGGGTTGGCGGACACGGGTACCGGAACCCGAACTGGTGGAGGCCACTTATCCTCAGCCAGGAACCGGAGGTCGTGGTCAAGATTTGCCACGACCCTCACCAAATCCACCAGAAAGGCACACCAAGCATAGGGTCAGGGAACCCAGAGGAGGTTTGACCACTAAGAGACCCGAGGGAGCCGGCCAAAGGTGGATCCCTGGTGGGAATGGCCAGAGACAGAGAGGGAGAAGGGAGCTCAGGACCACGCTCCAGAACTGCCTGGGGGTTAGCCGAGTCCAGGACCTGGTGGACGCAGCACAGCTCGGGTGGTCACTCAAGGCCAGAGTGACTGAGAGAACACTTGTGAGTAAAACCCCTGAAACTGCATCTCCTGACTCTGACTCTTCTTACTGCACCGTCACAACCCCCCTCATCTTCACCTGCTGCCCTGAGGCCATACCCCTCCCGTTGGGGGTTATACCACCACGCTGCACATCCTTATACACCTGGCCTCAGTGGACTGTTCTGCAGCGGCGGCTTCAAAGCCGCACTCAACGGGTGGCGTAGTCGACATCCAAGTTAACATCTACTGCCATAGACTGCCACTTAGTTTGACACCCTGGGCACGGACCGGGTCACCGCCACTAGGACTACTATCCCCATCGAGATCCGGCTCCGGGTATCCCTTGCACACGGCCCAGGGGGCGCGTCACCAACGCTTTTGGCCATGACTGTACAATAATTTTTCTGCCGAGGTAGGTAATGTGAGAGAATTCTTTTCTGCTGATAAATCCTTAAGGAGCGGTTAGAGATCAAACAAAGATGGAGTATAAGAAGATGTTGATGTAAAACAAATCAAATTAAACATTAATTAACTGTTAAATCAGAACTTAAGTGTAGTCTCTCTGCTGCTTCCCACTGGTCTTTGTTTACAGGGTTGCAACTGTGAAGTACTGCCTGCAACAAGTGACTACTTTAGCTAAACACTGGCCTCAGAGGTTTTGTGCCATCTATCTGGGATTTTCCGCTGAGACCAGTGATTGGCTGCAGCAGTCAGGTTTTGTAGATAGGGCATCAACACTGCAGCTTGGCAAATAAAGACAAGCAAGGGCCAGTGGAGAGAAGCCACTGGAACAGCAGGGAATTAAAAAGGTGAGCAGTGCTTTTGTTTTGTTATTTTGACCTTGTGAACCCTTTAAACTCTAGTTTGACCTTGTGAACCCTATAAAAAGGGTTTTCCCATGAATGACATATATCACTGTTATGAGCTCACCTGATGATGTGGTTTCTATGAACTTTAGATCAAGGTCGGCAGCATGGACCACAGGCAATAATGCAATGCAGATCAAATTGCCGGACCCCACGTGGACTTTGAGGACCAGGATAGTGGGACCTTAAAAGGCCTACGATGATGACATCAATGGTGCTTGCTTGCTATCACAACAAACACGAACAAGCTACCTTAGTACCAAGCATATAAGCATCCCAAATAGTATTCTAGATAATAAATGCAAACTATTTGAAAAAATAATTAATATGTGCCTGAAAATAAAAGTTCAAAAAGTAACATAGTAACATAGTTTTTAAGGTTGAAGGAAGACTAAGTCCATCTAGTTCAACCCACAGCCTAACATGTTGATCCAGAGGAAGGCAAAAAAAAAAACCATGTGGCAAACACTAACCTCCACATTGGAGAAAAAATTTCCTTCCTGACTCCATACGATAATCAGACTAGTTCCCTGGATCAACGCCTTATCAAGGAATCTAGTATATATAACCTGTAATATTATACTTTTCAAGAAAGGCATCCATGCCCTTCTTAAATTTTAGTAGTGAATCACTCATTACAACATTACATTGCGGCAGAGAGTTCCATAGTCTCACTGCTCTTACAGGAATCCCCGTCTGTGATTTTGATTAAATCTTCTTTCCTCCAGACGTAGATGATGCCCCCTTGTCCCCGTTTCAGGCCTCAGAGTAAAAAGATCAGTAGAAAGGTCTTTGTACTGTCCCCTCATATACATGTACATAGTAATAAGATCACCCCTAAGAATTCAATTTTCGAAAGTAAATAACCCCAAGTGTAATAACCTGTCTTGGTATTGCAGACCCCCCAGTCCTCTAATAACCTTGGTCGCTCTTCTCTGCACCCGCTCTAGTTCAGCTATGTCTTTCTTATACACCGGAGACCAGAACTGTACGCAGTATTCTAAGTATGGTCGCACTATTAACTTGTATAGAGGTAAAATTATGTTCTCCTCATGAGCATCTATGCCTCTTTTAATGCATCCCATTATTTTATTTGCTTTTGCAGCAGCCGCCTGACACTGGCCACTAAACGTGAGCTTGTCGTCCACCAATGCACCCATGTCTTTTTCAGTGACAGTTTTGCCCAGTGTTTTACAATTAAGCATATAATTATATATTTTATTTCCTCTGCCCAAGTGTATTACCTTACATTTATCCCCATTAAAGCTCATTAGTTATTTATTAGCCCAAGCTTCTAGTTTACATAGGTCCTCCTGTAATATAAAATTGTCTTCCTCTGTATTGATTACCCTGCAGAGTTTAGTGTCATCTGCAAATATTGAAATACTACTCTGTATGCCCCCTACAAGGTCATTAATAAACATGTTAAAAAGAAGAGGGCCCAATACTGACCCCTGTGGTACCCCACTGTTAACTGAGACCCAGTCTGAGTGTGTTCCATTAATAACCATCCTTAGTTTCCTATCACTGAGCCAGTTCTTAACCCACATACATACATTTTCCCCTATCCCCATTGTTCTCATTTTATGTATCAACCTTTTGTGTGGAACCATATCAAAAGCTTTTGAAAAGTCCATATACACAGCATACACTGCATTTCCTTGGTCCAGTCCGGAACTTGCCTCATCATAAAAGCTGATCAGATTAGTTTGACAGGAACGGTCCCTCGTAAACCCATGTTGATATTGGGTCATGAGGTTATTCTTCTTCAGATACTCTAGTATAGCATCTCTTAGAAAACCCTCCAGGATTTTACCCACAGTAGAGGTTAAGCTTACTGGCCTATAATTTCCAAATTCGGCTTTTGTCCCCTTTTTGAATATTGGCACCTCATTTGCTATACGCCAGTCCTGTGGTAAAGACCCTGTTATTATGGAATCTTTAAAGATAAAGAATAATGGTCTATCTATGACGTTACTTAATTCCTGCAGTAATCGTGGGTGTATCCCATCCGGGCCCGGGGGTTTGTCAATTTTAGTGATTTTTAGACGCCGCCGTACTCCCTGCTGGGTTAAGTAACACTTAATGGAGAATTTTTGTCATCACTAATCATGTTTTCTGTCATGCGATTTTCTTGTGTAAATACTGTTGAAAAAAAATCATTTAGATATTGGCTTTTTCCTCATCCTCATCCACCATTTCACCCAGACTATTTTTAAGGGGGTCAACACTATCAATTTTTAGTTTTTTACTATTTATGTAGTTAAAGAATATTTTGGGATTATTTTTACTTTCTCTGGCAATGATTCTCTGTCTCAATCTTTGCTGCCTTGATTTGGTTTTTACAGAATTTATTAAATTTTTTGTATTTATTTAATGCCTCATCACTACCTACTTGCTTTATTTCTCTAAATGCTTTTTTTTTTACCACTTATTGCGCCCGTTACAGATCTATTTAGCCATAGTGGTTTCCTCCTATTTCTAGCATGTTTATTCCCATAGGGTATATTTTGTGCACATGTCTTATTCAGAATGCTATTAAATGTCTCCCATTTGCTTTGTGTAGTTTTATGTCTCAGGATATCTTCCCAGTTTATTGCACTAAGATCATCTCTCAACCGTTGGAAATTTGCCTTCCTGAAGTTTAGTGTCCTTGTAACCCCTCTACTACACATCTTATTAACCGGTTCCCGACCGCCCACTGTACGTAAACGTCCGCGCTGCCTGGGGTCTGTGCAGCGCGGATGTTTAAAAACGGTGGGTGGTCTCGCAGCGCCCAGGACCCCCAGGGTCCTGCAAGCGCTGCGATTCTGGTGCAGAGCGTTAGCTCTGATAGGGAACATCATTGGGACCTGATTGGATCAGGTCCCAGTGATGTTAACCCTTTGCTGTCTTCTATATGCTGTGATCTATAGTGATCGCGGCATATAGGAGATAGCAGGAGGAGAGGGGGTCGTCTTACTTACCTCCGAAGACCTCCGATTCCTGCCAGGACCTGGGGTTGCTATGGCAGCTGGAGGTCACATGACCACCTCCAGCTCTGCCATATATGGTGTCCTGTCTGGCTCAGCCTGCAAGCTGAGCCAGACAGGAGACTCTGACTGAAACAGGGAAGATCTCATGTAATGTAATGTAATATATGTCTATTACATTACATGAGATCAGTAATCAGAAAAATAAAAATTAATGTCCCATACAGGGACTAAGTAAAAATGTAAATAAAAAAAGTTTTTAAACTGTTAAAAAAAAAATCACAAAATAAATAAAAATAAATAAATAAAATATTAAACCAATAAATCCGTATATTTTTACAAAACCAAAAAAAGAACACATATTTGGTATCGCCGCGTCCAAAACAACCTGAGCTATAAAACTGTCACACTAATTAACTCCTTCTGTGCACACCGTAATAAAAATAAATAAAAAACGGAGCAAAAAAATATGCTTTTTCATCATATCGCCAAGCAAAAAGTGGAAAAAAATGCGATCAAAAAGCAAAATAGAAAAATAAATGGTACCGCTGAAAACGTCATCTTGTTCCGCAAAAAACAAGCCGCCATACAGCTCCATCAGTCAAAAAGTAAAAAAGTTATAGTGCTCAGAATAAAGCAATGCAAAAATAATATTTTTTTCTATAAATTTGTTTTATTGTGTAAAAGCGCCAAAACATAAAAAAATATACAGTAAGTGTAGTATCGCTGTAAATGTACTGACCCGAAGAATAACGCTGCCTGATCACTTTTACCACACGCAGAACGGCATAAAAAAAAACCTCAAAGAACAATTGCTGAATTGGTTTTTGTTAATTTTACCTCCCAAAAAACGGAATAGAAAGTGATCAAAAAATGTCACGTACCCAAAAATGGTACCAATAAAAATGTCAACTCGTCCCGAAAAAAACAAGCCATCACATGACTGTCGGCTGAAATCTGGAAAAATTATAGCTCTCAAAATATGGTGATGCAAAAACTAGATTTTGCAAAAAAAAGCGTCTTTTAGTGTGTGACAGCTGTTAGTCATTAAAACGCGATATAAATCTGGTATCTCAGTAATCGCACCGACCCGAAGAATAAAGTAATCTCATCACTTATAGCGCACGAGGAGCGGCGTAAAAAATAAATAAAACCAATTCTTCACCTGCTACTGATTTGTTTATTATGTCTCCGAAAGATCGCAGTAAGGCTCTGCTCACATTTATCCTGCGCTCTGCGCTGAGCACTTACACCAGAGTTTCGGTGCAAATCTCTGAAATACGTGATTCAGCCAGAACCCATGACAGAAGATTCCCTGTAATGAGGCAGATATAGACCACTGTGGACGCCGTCTAGCCTGGGATCCCACGGTGTCATTTGTTTTAGGCGTGCATAAATGTGCGGTTGGCCCGTTTTGTGCACTTCTGAAAAAAAGGACACCGCTAAACAGAGGCCAGACGGAGTCCAGAGTAACTCTGCTGCCTCATTACAGTGAATGGATCCTGCAGGGGTTTCATCTGAATTATATCACTTGGAAATTTAGATGGAAACCCCGATGTAAGTGCTCAGCCTAGAGTGCCGGATAAATGTTACATAAAATGTTCCCAATAAAAGCTTCAACTCAGTCCTCAAAAAAAGCTAGTCCCCACTCAGGTCTGTCATCTGTTAAAAATATAAGGGACTTCCAAGTTACTGGTAGCAGAAAGGCTCTGGAAAAGCGAAATGGCCCTTGCCCCCCAAAAGAAATTCAGAAAATTTTGTGCTCCCAAATCCAAATGCCTATTCTACAATAATTTGTTCTCCAATTGTCAAATAGCACTCCGTCCCCCCAGATCTCGCCGTATGGCTGAGCGGTATGATACAGCCACATATGGGGTATTGCCACTTTTAGAAGAAATTGTGTGACACATTTCGGCACCATTTTTACCCATTGCCCTGTGTGAAAATGTAAAATCTGAGGGTAAAACATTTTTTTGTGGTAAAAATATAATTATGCTTTTTTCACTGCCCAATGGTATAAATTTAAAAATTAAAAAATACTCACTACTTCCCTAGATGAATTCCTTGAGAGGTGTAGTTTACAAAATGGGGTCACTTGTGGGGGTTTCTGCTGCTTCGGCATGTCAGCGACTCTTCAAATGTGACATGGTGTCTGCCACCTATCCCAGCCAACATAGCGCTCCTTTCTCTTCCGAACCCTGCCGTACACCAAAGCAGTGGTTTGCCTCCACATATGGGGTATCAGCGTGTTCAGGAGAAATTGCACAACAAATTTCATGGTGCAATTTTTCCTATTACCCTTATGATAATGCAAAATTAAGGGATGAATAACGTTTTTGTGGGAAAAATGTGAAAATTTTATTTTTACAGCTCAATATTATAAACTTCTGTGAAGCACCTTGGGGTTCAAGGTGCTCACCACACATCTAGATAAGTTCCCTAAGGGGTCTAGTTTCCCAAATAGTGTCACTTGTGGGGATGTTTTCACTGTTTAGGCACTTCAGAAGCTCTCCAAACGCAACATGGCGTCCGCTAATTATTCAGACAAATTTTACATTCAAAAAGTCAAATGGCGCTCCTTCCCTTTCAAACCCTGCCGTGCGCCCAAACAGTGGTTTGCCTCCACATATGGGGTATCAGCGTGTTCAGGAGAAATTGCACAATAAATTTCATGGTGCAATTTTTCCTATTACCCTTATGATAATGCAAAATTAAGGGATGAAAAACGTTTTTGTGGGAAAAATGTGAAAATTTTATTTTTACAGCTCAATATTATAAACTTCTGTGAAGCACCTTGGGGTTCAAGGTGCTCACCACACATCTAGATAAGTTACCTAAGGGGTCTAGTTTCCAAGGTGGTGTCACTTGTGGGGGGTTTCCACTGTTTAGGCACTTCAGGAGCTCTCCAAACGCAACACGGTGTCCGCTAATTATTCAGACAAATTTTACATTCAAAAAGTCAAATGGCGCTCCTTCCCTTTCAAACCCTGCCGTGCGCCCAAACAGTGGTTTGCCTCCACATAAGTAGAGATGAGCGGTGTTCGACTAGAACTGTTCGCCAATCTCAAATTCGAGCTGTTTTGGGCGGTGTTCGAGTTGTTCGACGAACCCGAACGATTTGCAAAAAATTCGGCTGTTCGAGGTTATGTTCGATAACTGTTCGTGCACCAAAAGCGTGTCCTGCATGTCTGGCGCTATTTAGAGCACCAATCATGCAGGGATTGTCTGCCACTCACTGTAATGCCACAGCCATGGTGGTTGTGGCATTACAGTGATTGCCCAAATCGATGGGAACAGTGCTCACGGTGAAACATGAAAAGCCGGCAATTCAGCAGCGGCATACACCTGTACCCGACAATTTAGAACCGAAAGAATAGAGCTTCACACATAGATTAGATAGATATAAACATGTCAGCCACATATATACGAAGTACAGTGAAAGTGCTGCTTACTGTACTTGTCATTTAGCGTAAAGGATTTATCAAAAAAAATAATAGTGTTTTCATGCACTGTCTCTTTAAAAAAGCTGGCCGGCAATTCAGCATCTGTACCCGACAATTTATAACAGACAGAATAGAGCTTCACACATAGATTAGATAGATAGAAACATGTCAGTCACATATATATGAAGTACAGTGATAGTGTTGGTTACTGTACTTGTCATTTAGTATTAAAATAAAGGATTTATTATTAAAAAAATTGGCGTGGGGTTCCCCTTAATTTTAGGCTCTAGCGGAGGTTAAGCAGACGGCTGGGGCAGATGTTTGAAGCCTGGGAAGGGGGTAATACCCACGGAGCTTCCCAGGCTACTAATATCAGCCCCCAGCTGAATACATAGCCTTTACGAGCTATTAAAATGGGGGACCCCCCCAAAAAAATGACGTGGGGTCCCCCCTAATTTAATAGCTAGCAAAGGCTAGGCAGACAGCTGGGGGCTGATATTAATAGCCCAGGAAGGGAGCCATGAATATTGGCCCCCTCCCAGGCTAGAAACACCAGCCGTCAGCCGCCCCAGAAATGGCGCATTCATAGGATGCGCCAATTCTGGCACTTAGCCTCGCTCTTCCACGCTGCCCTGGTGCGGTGGCAGGGGGTAATAGGGTTGGGGTTGATGTCAGCTTATAATGCCAGCTGACATCAAGCCCAGGTTAGTAATGGAGAGGCGTCTATAAGACACCCCCATTACTAACCCCATAGTCAAAGTTAAAAAAAACACAAACACCCAGAATAAAGTCCTTTAATTGAAATAAAGACACAATCCTTTATTGTTCTAAATTAAACCATACTTACCGTCACGCCCATTCCAGCTGAAGCCAACGATCTCCTGTAATAAAAGAAAAATAATAAACCAACCTCATCCTTACCTTTCCATGGTTCCCACGACAGCTTCAGCTCTGCTACATCGAGATGACAGGCTGGACCGCAGCAGAACGCTGCCATCCAGCCTCTCATCCCGCAGACACTGAGAAGCGCAGGCCTGCTTGCGCTGCTCAGCGTCTCTCTGTGACGACATCCAGATGAGCCGAGTTCATGTCCAATGAACTCGGCTCACCTCATGCACGTCACTGACAGCGTGGGAAAATTCTCACGCTGAAGCGGTGAGTGCAGGAGAATTCTCCCACGCTGTCAGTGACGTGCATAAGGTGAGCTCATGTCCAACGAACTCAGCTCACCTCCTGCACGTCACTGACAGCGTGGGAGAATTCTCCTGCACTCAGCGCTTCAGCGTGAGAATTCTCCCGCTGAAGCGCTGAGTGCAGGAGAATTTTCCCACGCTGTCAGTGACGTGCATAAGGTGAGCTCATGTCCAATGAACTCAGCTCACCTCCTGCACGTCACTGACAGCGTGGGAGAATTCTCCTGCACTCAGCGCTTCAGTGTGAGAATTCTCCCACGCTGAAGCGCTGAGTGCAGGAGAATTTTCCCACGCTGTCAGTGACGTGCATGAGGTGAGCCGAGTTCATTGGACATTAACTCGGCTCATCTGGATGCCCTCACAGAGAGACACTGTGGAGCGCAAGCAAGCCTGCGCTTCTCAGTGTCTGCGGGATGACAGGCTGGATGGCAGCGTTCTGCTGCGGTCCAGCCTGTCATCTCGATGTAGCAGAGCTGAAGCTGTCATGGGAAACATGGAAAGGTAAGGATGATGTTGCTTTATTATTTTTCTTTTATTTCAGGAGATCGTTGGCTTCAGCTGGAATGGGCGTGATGGTAAGTATGGTTTAATTTAGAACAATAAAGAATTGTGTGTTTATTTCAATTAAAGGACTTTTTTCTGGGTGTTGTGTTTTTTTTAAATACTTTACTAGAAATTCATGGTGGTCATGTCTAATATTGGCGTGACCCCATGAATTTCGGGCTTAGGGCCAGCTGATAATGCCAAGCTGGCCCTAACCCCTTTATTACCCAGTGAGCCACCGCATCATGGCCCTGGATGAGTTGGGTACAGCGCCAGAAGATGGCGCTTCTATGAACGCGCCATTTTCCGGGGTGGCTGCGGACTGCAATTTGCAGCGGGGGTGGCCCAGAAAGCTTGGGCCTCCCTGCGCTGCGGATTCCAGCCCCCAGCTGCCTAGTTGTACCTGGCTGGGCACAAAAACAGGGCGAAGCCCCACGTCAATTTTCTTTAAATTATTTCATGAAATAATTAAGAAAAAAAGGGCTTCCCTATATTGTTGTGTCCGGCCAGGTACAAATAGGCAGCTGGTGGATGGGGACAGCCCGTTCCTGCCTGCTGTACCTGGCTGGACACAAATATAGTGCGAAGCCACACGTCAATTTTTTTTAAATTATTTCATGAATTTCATGAAATAATTAAAAAAAATTGAAGTGGGGCTTCGCACTATATTTGTGTCCAGCCAGGTACAGCAGGCAGGAACGGGCTGCCCCCATCCACCAGCTGCCTATTTGTACCTGGCCGGACACAACAATATAGGGAAGCCCTTTTTTTCTTAATTATTTCATGAATTTCATGAAATAATTAAAAAAAATTGAAGTGGGGCTTCGCACTATATTTGTGTCCAGCCAGGTACAGCAGGCAGGAACGGGCTGCCCCCAACCACCAGCTGCCTATTTGTACCTGGCCGGACACAACAATATAGGGAAGGACTTTTTTTCTTAATTATTTCATGAATTTCATGAAATAATTAAAAAAAAAAGTACGTGGGGCTTCGCCCTATTTTTGTGTCCAGCCAGGTACAACTAGGCAGCTGGGGGCTGGAATCTGCAGCGCAGGGAGGCCCAAGCTTTCTGGCCCCCCCCCCCCGCTACAAATTGCAGTCCGCAGCCACCCCGGAAAATGGCGCGTTCATAGAAGCGCCATCTTCTGGCGCTGTACCCAACTCATCCAGGGCCCTGGTGCGGTGGCTCACTGGGTAATAAAGGGGTTAAGGCCAGCTTGGTATTATCAGCTGGCCCCAAGCCCAAAATTCATGGGGTCACGCCAGTATTAGACATGACCGCCATGAATTTCTAGTAAAGTATTTAAAAAAAACACAACACCCAGAATAAAGTCCTTTAATTGAAATAAAGACACAATTCTTTATTGTTCTAAATTAAACCATACTTACCATCACACCCATTCCAGCTGAAGCCAACGATCTCCTGCAATAAAAGAAAAATAATAAACCAACCTCATCCTTACCTTTCCATGGTTCCCACGACAGCTTCAGCTCTGCTACATCGAGATGACTGGCTGGACCGCAGCAGAACGCTGCCATCCAGTCTGTCATCCCGCAGACACTGAGAAGCGCAGGCATGCTTGCGCTCCTCACTGTCTCGCTGTGACGGCATCCAGATGAGCCGAGGTCATGTCCAATGAACTCGGCTCACCTCATGCACGTCACTGACAGCGTGGGAAAATTCTCACGCTGAAGTGCTGAGTGCAGGAGAATTCTCCCACGCTGTCAGTGATGTGCATGAGGTGAGCTCATGTCCAATGAACTCAGCTCACCTCCTGCACGTCACTGACAGCGTGGGAAAATTCTCCTGCAATCAGCGCTTCAGCGTGAGAATTTTCCCACGCTGTCAGTGACGTGCATGAGGTGAGCCGAGTTCATTGGACATGAACTCGGCTCATCTGGATGTCGTCACAGAGAGACGCTGAGCAGCGCAAGCAAGCCTGCGCGTCTCAGTGTCTGCGGGATGACAGGCTGGATGGCAGCGTTCTGCTGCGGTCCAGCCTGTCATCTCGATGTAGCAGAGCTGAAGCTGTCGTGGGAACCATGGAAAGGTAAGGATGAGGTTGCTTTATTATTTTTCTTTTATTGCAGGAGATCGTTGGCTTCAGCTGGAATGGGCGTGATGGTAAGTATGGTTTAATTTAGAACAATAAAGGATTGTGTCTTTATTTCAATTAAAGGACTTTATTCTGGGTGTTTGTGTTTTTTTTAACTTTGACTATGGGGTTAGTAATGGGGGTGTCTTATAGACGCCTCTCCATTACTAACCTGGGCTTGATGTCAGCTGGCATTATAAGCTGACATCAACCCCAACCCTATTACCCCCTGCCACCGCACCAGGGCAGCGTGGAAGAGCGAGGCTAAGTGCCAGAATTGGCGCATCCTATGAATGCGCCATTTCTGGGGCGGCTGACGGCTGGTGTTTCTAGCCTGGGAGGGGGCCAATATTCATGGCTCCCTTCCTGGGCTATTAATATCAGCCCCCAGCTGTCTGCTTAGCCTTTGCTAGCTATTAAATTAGGGGGGACCCCACGTCATTTTTTTTGGGGGGTCCCCCATTTTAATAGCTAGTAAAGGCTATGTATTCAGCTGGGGGCTGATATTAGTAGCCTGGGAAGCTCCGTGGGTATTACCCCCTTCCCAGGCTTCAAACATCTGCCCCAGCCGTCTGCTTAACCTCCGCTAGAGCCTAAAATTAAGGGGAACCCCACGCCAATTTTTTTAATAATAAATCCTTTATTTTAATACTAAATGACAAGTACAGTAACCAACACTTTCACTGTACTTCATATATATGTGACTGACATGTTTCTATCTATCTAATCTATGTGTGATGCTCTATCTTTCTGTTCTAAATTGTCGGGTACCGCTGCTGAATTGCCGGCCGGCTTTTTTAAAGAGACAGTGCATGAAAACACTATTATTTTTTTAAATAAATCCTTTACACTAAATGACAAGTACAGTAAGCAACACTATCACTGTACTTATTATATATGTGACTGACATGTTTCTATCTATCTAATCTATGTGTGAAGCTCTATTCTGTCTGTTATAAATTGTCGGGTACAGATGCTGAATTGCCGGCCGGCTTTTTTAAAGAGACGGTGCATGAAAACACTAATATTTTTTTTAATAAATCCTTTACACTAAATGACAAGTGCAGTAACCAACACTGTCACTGTGCTTCTTATATGTGTGACTGACATGTTTCTATCTATCTAATCTATGTGTGATGCTCTATTCCTTCTTGTCTAAATTGTCGGGTACCGGTGTATGCCGCTGCTGAATTTGCCGGCCGGCTTTTTTAAAGAGAGTGTCTTCTGAGCAGTTTGTCAGCTTTTGGACACCTTTGCAGGTGTTTTCTATGTGTTTCTATGTGTTTTTGTTTGACTGCCATTGGTTTTAACGGTGTTCGACGGTGTTCTAAGGTGTTCGACGAACAGTTCGACGAACAGTTCCTCGAACATCCCGGTGTTCGACGAACCGAACCGAACCCGAACACTAAGGGGGTGGCTCAACACTACACATAAGGGGTATCAGTGTGTTCAGGAGAAATTGCACAAGAAATTTCATGGTGCAATTTTTCCTATTACCCTTATGATAATGCAAAATTAAGGGATGAAAAACGTTTTTGTGGGAAAAATGTGAAAATTTTATTTTTACAGCTCAATATTATAAACTTCTGTGAAGCACCTTGGGGTTCAAGGTGCTCACCACACATCTAGATAAGTTCCCTAAGGGGTCTAGTTTCCAAAATGGTGTCACTTGTGAGGGGTTTCCACTGTTTAGGCACTTCAGGAGCTCTCCAAACGCAACATGGCGTCTGCTAATTATTCAGACAAATTTTATATTCAAAAAGTCTATTGGCGCTCCTACCTTCCGAACCCTGCAGTGCGCCCAAACAGTGGTTTTCCCTCACATATGGGGTATCAGCACGCTCAAGAGAAATTGCACAAAAAAATTTGCGGTCCATTTTTTCCTGTTACCCCTGTGAAAATAGAAAAAATTGGGTCTAAAGTAACATTTTTGTGAAAAAAGTTAAATGTTAATTTTTTTCTTCCACATTCCAAAAATTCCTGTGAAGCACCTGAGGGGTTAATAAAGTTCTTGAATGTGGTTTTGAGTACCTTGAGGCGTGCAGTTTTTATAATGGTGTCAATTTTTGGTATTTTCTGTCATAAAGACCCCTCAAAGTGACTTCAAATATGATGTGGTCCCTAAAAAAATGTTTTTGTAAATTTTGTTGGAAAAATGAGAAATCGCTGGTCAAATTCTAACCCTTATAGCTCCCTTACAAAAAAAATTTTGGTTCCAAAATTGTGCTGATGTAAAGTAGACATGTGGGAAATGTTATTTATTAACTATTTTGTGTGACACATCTCTCTGATTTAAGGGCATGAAAATTCAAAGTTAGAAAATTGCAAAATTTTCAACATTTTCACCAAATTTCCAATTTTTTCACAAATAAATGTAAGTTATATCGAAGAAATTTTACCAGTATCATGAAGTACAATATGTCACGAAAAAACATTCTCAGAATCAGGGGAATATGTTGAAGCGTTCCAGAGTAATTACTTCATAAAGTGACAGTGGTCAGAATTGAAAAAATTGGCCCGGTCATGAAGGCAAAAACAGGCTCTGGTGCGAAGTGGTTAAAGGATACATGAAAACTTTTGATTTGATATGCAGTCTGGCCTGTTGGTTAATATTAGGTCTAGCAGTGCCCCCCTCCTTGTTGGGTCCTGAACCAGTTGTGAAAGGTAATTGTCTCTCATAGTTGTCAAAAACCTATTACTTTTGCTTGAACTACAAGTTTCTGTTCCCCAATGTATTTTGGGGTAGTTGAAGTCCCCCACAATAATGACCTCTCCTTGAGTCGCTGCTTCATCTATTTGCTTTATGAGGATATTCTCCGCTGCTTCCATTATTTTTGGAGACTTATAACAAACACCTATCAGTAATTTATTATTTTTTCCCCCTCCCCTTAACTCCACCCACAGGAACTCTACATTTTCATTAGATTCACATATATTCTCAAGCAAGATGGGTTTTAAGGATGATTTTACATATAAACACACACCCCCCTCGCTTGTTTGTACAGTCTTTTCTGAACAGACTATAGCCCTGTAAATTAACTGCTCAGTCATGGCTCTCGTCCAGCGACGTCTCAGATATCCCCACCATGTCATAATTATTTTCCAACAAAATTATTCTAATTCCTCCATTTTGTTGGTGAAGCTTCTGGCATTAGTGTGCATGCATTTTATGTATCTCTCTGTACCTCTATTACGTCTTACTATAATGACTGTTCTATCCCCACCCCCAATTTTTTTATTTGTGCCCAGGTCACTATCTGCACTAACTTCCCCACCTATAAAATGAATACTCTCCCACCCAATCCCTAGTTTAAACACTCCTCCAACATTCTAGCCATTTTCTCCCCGAGCACAGCTGCACCCTCCCCATTGAGGTGCAGCCCATCTCTAGCGTAGAACCTGTAGAAAACTGAGAAGTCGGCCCAGTTCTCCATGAACCCAAACCCCTCCTTCCTACACCAGTTCCTGAGCCACTTATTTATATCCCTAATCTCCCGTTGCCTCTCTATCATGGAACGTGGTACAGGTAGTATTTCAGAGAATACCACCTTGGAGGTCCTTGCTTTAAGCTTGCAGCTTAATTCCCTGAAATAATCTTTAAGGACCTTCCACCTACCTCTAACTTTGTCATTTGTGCCAATGTGCACCATGACCGCTGGGTCCTCACCAGCCCCTCCCAGTAATCTGTCAACCCAAGCAGCGCTGTGCCGGACTCGAGCGCCAGGTAGGCAGCACACTGTTTGATGATCCCTGTCTTTGTGACAGATTGCCCTATCTGTTCCCCTAATAATTGAGTCCCCCACTACCAGCACCTGCCTGGCCTACCCTGCTCTCCTATTTCCCCCCTTACTGGAACTGGCACTCCTCCGGCTTTCAGATGACAAGCCTTGTTGCAGCAGTGATACCCCTGTACTGACACCCCCCTCATCTGCCAAATTTGCAAACTTATTGGGGTGTGCCAGATCAGGTCTAGCCTCCTTGGCACTCTTCCCTCTACCCCCCCCTTCTAACTGTCACCCAGCTAGATTCCTCACTGTCCTGTAGCTCCCTACTACCACCCTCCCCCACATCTACCCCAGTGAGCAGCTGCTCAGTGAGCAGCAGACTCCTTTCCATATTGTCAATGGATCTCAGTGTTGCTAGCTACTTATTTAGATTCAGTACCTGGGCTTCCAAACGCACAATGTGCACACATCTCGCACAGCAGTATGCATCCACGACCGGCTGTTCAAGGATTGCATACATGTGGCAAGATGTACACTGGATAGCATTGTCAATAATGGAGCTCATTTCCTAATGGGGATTGCACTAGACAGAAATGTTAAGTAAAAAGAAATGCAAAGAATTAATAAAATACAGAAAGCAATTCAGTCCAAATTCCTCCCTTCCAAACTCCCTGAATCCAAAGTCACTGAATCACAAGTCACACACTTACTTCCATTTGCACCTACACTCCAGTCACACTCAGCTCGTTCACACTCGCTAAGGAAGAGGATTTAAAGAGTTTTTTTTCTTTTTTAGCAGCAATCCACCCTACAGCTCAATACACTTCCAAAGGACTGGATGCCCCAACCAGCTGCCCCTTATAAACCCTTAATTATGACCCCTCACCCTCAGTTATCCCCTTGTGAGTATAGCTACACCTCAGGATTTAAATGCAATGTAGATAACCCTTAAATACACAGGTAGTAAAATAAAAGACTGTAAAACTGTAGAGAGAAAATACTTTTTAAAAAGCCCAGTAAAACTAAACAGGTAGACAAGCACTCAGCAGTTCACAATTCAGCAACTCACAGCAATTCACACAGGTATTTTCTGCAGTATTCCCAAATACCTCTTCACTGAAAAACAAGTCACACACTTACTTCCGTTTGCACTTACACTCCGGTCACACTCAGCTCGTTCACACTCGCTAACGAAGAAGATTTAAAGAGTTGTTTTTTTTTCCCTATCAGCAGCAATCCACCCTACAGCTCAACGCACTTCGAAAGGTAATGCAATATACTCAGTGTCTCAAAAAAGAGCTGCTTATGTGCTTAAGTACTGCTTTCTAGTAACTAAAGATGAAACTGTTGAACAAGCTTTAATATCCCAATATCATTTAGGCATTAATTAGTAATGTAAACAGTGCAAAGAGCTCAGCATCTTAGGCTGAGAACTACATCTGTACTTCCAAAGTATTCAATGGATATGACCAGAGACCAAAATGACACAAACAACTTAACTTGAAAACTAAGATGTATATGGATTTGTACTAGTAGGCTATGTGCTCACAATGCAGAAATGAAGCAGAAAATTTCTGCAGCATTTCTGCATCTCCCTAGCAGAAAAAACGCATGCGGATTGTACATGCGTTTTTCCTGCGTAATACATGCGGATTGACATGCGTTTCCGCATGCGGATTGACAAGTGCTTTCAAAGTGAATTTTAGCATCACTTGGAAAGTGCTTGACAACTAGGTCACACTATATAAATCCATGCAAACAGCATGGATTTATATAGTGTGACCTTTAGAATGGTTAAAAATAAAAAAATAAACCTTGATACTTACCTTCCGATGGCCCGGGGTGTGCTGCTGCGCTCGTTCCTGGCTGCCGGGATATCGCGATGCCCTGTACTGAAGGACCTACCGTCACATGACTGTGACGTCACCGCAGGTCCTACAGTCCAACGCGATGTGCCGGCAAAGGAGAAGAAGAGCAGCGCGGGCTGCCAGAAGGTGAATATAATCATTATTTTTTATTTTATTCTTTTTTTTACAGTTTCTATGGTACGTGTGGAGGAGAGTCTTCTCTTCTCCACACTCGGGTACCATCCGCACATTAGAAAGCGCCAATTACGCAAGTACAGATGTAGTCTTGCAGAATTGGTGCGTTCAAATGCAAGTCAATGGCGGTGAAAACGCAGCGCTTCCGCAAAATTAATGGACATGCTGCGGATTTTTGAGCGCAGCATAAACGCTGCGGAAAAATCCGCAGCATGGGCATTGAAAATGCGGAATTGCATAGGTGACCATGGCAGAAGGCTTACCATGCGTTTCCCAAGCGTTTACGCTGCGGAAAATTCCGCAGCAAAAACGCTTGAAAAACGCATCGTGGGCACACAGCCTTAGGCAGAGTCATCTATATGTACCTAAATACTGTAATATAATAATATTATGATAACAATAAATCCTGCATTGCTCCTCAACAATTACATCACGCCAAGCTGACTAATAAAAATTAGAACCAGGATGGCCAGCAGGTAAGATGCAGGTCACAGGGATCCTGTCTGTCAATCATGGAATACTGATATGGTCACTAGACCACGGTCCTTCCAATCAATTCGCTCACCTCTCGTTAACATACTGTTCTCAATCCTAAAGGGTATTGTAGATTATACATTAGATTATCATTATATGTCTTTTTCTATGAAAAAGAGATTCAAAAGCAGACCTGCTCACAATGCCGGTTGGCACAGTTGGTCACTGAGTGCCCACTACCAGTGAGTAAATATGGAATGGTTCTCTGTAAACTGCTCATCTTCCCAGCTTGATGCTTAGTGCGCCACTTCCATCTCTAAAACATGTGCAATTGTGCATTATGATGAGCTATTGAACTTCGAAGGGCCCATAGATTGTTCTTGTACAGGGGCTCTTTACTGTCAGTGTTCACCTTGTTAAAGGAGAGTAAACATTACATTCACACTTCCCTGTCACATAAGAAAGCACTAGTGATGAGTGAGCACTAAAATGCTCGAGTGCTCAGTACTCGAATCGAGTAGGTTGGATGCTCAGACAGGCTCAATTTGAGTACCGAGTTTAATGGAAGTCAATGGGAAACACAAGCATCAGGAAGACCCTAAAAGGAGGGTTGAGGGGGGCAGGAAAATCACTGAAATGGACGGAAACAGAGCAAAAATGTAATGGGAACAGCATCCGGAAGATGCCTGGATGCATCTCTAACTCACAGTTCGCTGAGGGGAACAATGTTGTCAGAGTATTATGCCACTTTTATGGACTGATAGTAAACATATTGTTGTCATTCGGTGGGTTTGAGAAGTCTGGGCCAATCCAGGCCTTGTTCATTTTGACAAGAGTCAGGCTGTCAGCATTTTCAGTTGACATGCAGGTGCGCCTATCAGTTATTATGCCCCCAGCGGCACTAAAAATCCACTCTGACAAAATGCTAGTGATAGGTCAACACCTCCAGGGCATAGGACAGTTCATGCCATATGTCCAGCTTGGATACTCAATAGTTGTACAGCACAGAGGAATCACGGAGGACACTGGTACAGTCAGCTAGGTACTTCTCTACCATGTTCCAAAACTATCCCCTCCTTGTCAGACTACCCCACGCATCAGGGCCTGGGTGCTGGAAGGGTCTAATGAAACTGTTCCAGACCTTTGATAGTGTTCCCATGCTTCTGTTGGAACTGGTGTGTCTACGTCATCTCTCCTCCTTGGTTGCCCAAGGATCTATGATCTCTGCTGCCAGCATTGTCAGATGGGAATTTTTTAACTAATTGTTTGACAAGGGCCTTCAGTTATTGCACCATTTTACTAGCCTTCTACTCCGCACAAAGTTGAGATGGAAAGTTTTCCTTGTAGTGTGGATTGAGAAGGGAGAGCAACCAGTAATCAGTATTGGCCAAAATGTGTATAACGCGAGGGTCATGTGAAAGGCAGTGAGACATAAAGTCAGCCATGTGTGCTAGACTCCCAAAAGGCAAGAATTCTCTGTCACCACCAGGAGGACGACTCTACTCCTCCCTCTCCTCATCCTTCTCTTCAGCCCATCCAGACAGGATAGAGATGGTGTGCGTAGTACCCTCTGTAGTGCAGGCAATCATCTCCTATTCCTCCTCCTCCTCAGCCTCCTCATTATCACCCAGTCCTCGGTGAGAAGAAGAGATGAGGATGGGCTGGGTAATATCACCTTATGTACTTTCTTCTTCCATCTCCACTTGGTCCACTTGCAAAGCTTCCTCTTTAATTGTGATGATTGAGCATTTGAGTAGACACAGAAGTGGGATGGTTAAGCTGATTATGTCATCATCGCCACTCAACATCTTAGTTGATTCCTGAAAGTTTTTTATAGCCTTACAGATGTCAGACATCCATGCTCACTCGTCAGTTGCTATGTGTGGAGGCTGACTCATAACACCAACAGGCATGTTGTAGTTGGTATTCAACTACTGCTCTCTCCTTCTCACAAAGGCCTGCCAACTTATGGAATGTGAAGTTCCAGTGCGTGGTCATGTCACCAGTCAGTGAGCTGGCACTTGCAAGCGCTGCTGCAGCACTGACTTGCGGAAATGGGTGCACATGCGGCATACCTTCACAAGTAGCTCAGGCAAATTTGAATAGGTTTTCAGAAGCTGCTGAACCATTAAGTTGAGCATGTGGACCAGGCATTGCACGAGAGCAAGCGTGCCAAGCTTCAGAGCTGCCACCAGGTTACGGCCATTATCACACACGACTATGCCTGGTTGTAGTTCAGCAGCGAGGGCCACAGATCTGTCTGGTCTGTTATACCATTCCATAACTCTGCAGCAATGTGCTGATTGTCACGTAAACAAATTTGTTTCAGTAGAGCCTGTTGCCACTTCACTGAGACAGTGCTGCAGAGCTTCCAGACTGTGACTGATAAGGACGACGTGCTCCGAGATGACAATTCGGAGATGCAGCATGAGGAGGGGTTGAAGGAACTCATGCAGGAGGTGGAGGAAAGCCTGGTGGAACTAGGGATCGCAATCATCGGCGTCAGTAGCACACGTGCCGTCCCAGTGTCCGAACTGGTGTCGGCCTCCACTAGGTTCACCCAGTGTGCCATCAGCGCTATGTAGCGTCCCGAGCTTCAAGCACTTGTCCATGTCTCAGTCGTTAAGTGGGCCTTTCCAGTAGCTGCGTTGGCAGGGCATGGGTGATTTTATAGGATACATACTTGTGTAAGATGGTGACAGCACAGTAAGAAAAATAGTGGCAGCTGGGGACCGAGTACCGAGGGACGGCCGCCGCCATGAGGTTGTGGAAAGCCTCAGTGTCCACAAGCCTAAAAGGCAACATTTCCAGGCCAAGCAGTCTGGAAATGTGCCCATTTAGTGTTTTGGCTTGGGGTGTGTGCTTGGCTGGGTATTTCTGTTTACATTTCAAAGCCAGAGCCAGGGACAACTGAATGCTGCACTGGGACAAAGAATTGGATGTGGTTGCTAATGGTGCTTGTGAATGTGCAACAACCGGTACAGGCCGTGAGACACAAACACTAATTGTGACCCAGGAGTTCAGCCCACCTATTCAGGTGCTTTGATATCACATGCCTGAGCATGCTGGTGGTGGTCAGACTAGTAGTAGTCTGGCCCCTGCTCATCATGGTATGGAACAGGTTGCAAATGACCATTCTTTTACTGTCCTCACTTTCTTTAAAAAGCGCCATAATGGGGAATACTTTAACCTCGGTATGGTAACTTGAAATGTGTGGGTGCTCTGGGGAACAGCTGTCTACCTTATCCCTCTGGCAACTGCACTGCCTCTTCCTGCCTATTAAAGTGCAGTGGATCCCTCCCCATTTGCACTGATGGCCTCACTCTGGATGACACCTTCCCAGTTTGGGTCAGTGACTTCATCGCCTATCACCTCGTCTTCCACTTTCGCACTTTGGTCCTCCTGACTTGTTGACTTAAAAACATTGCTTATTGGCAACTGTGTCTCATCATCATCTAGCTCTTGAGACACTAATTGCCTTTCCCACTGTTGTCCGCTTTTGACTGTGGCTGCTCAAAGATTTACGAATCTCTACACACGATCTTCTCATGTCCCTCTTTAAACATGCAGGGCGAGAGGCCAGTATCAATAAATGGAAATGTAAAGAACTTATCAGAGTGTCAAAGTGTGGGATCACTTGTCTCCTGGGACTCGCCATGGTGGGAGGAAGGATGATTAGGGTGAGGATTATGCGGTCCAGACTCTTGGCTAGTGAGACTTGAGCATGTGGAAGACAGGGTGGTGGTGGAAGCATTATGTACCATCCAACCGACCATCTGTTCGCACTGTTCTGGCTTCAAGAGTGGTGTTCCCGCACCCCGATGCAAAGTGGGACAGGAAGCTAGGTCTAAAGGATGAGCGTGTTTGTTGTTCTCTCACACAGGCATAATTTCACCTGGCCCAAGGCCTCCACCTCGGCGTGCACCATCAGCAGCTTCCACTTCCCCGTCCCTTTCCGCACACCTTGCGCATTTTAAATTAGAGATATAATCTATTGCTGCAAATTTTACGGCATTAATAGGGAAAAGGAAATATGTAGCCCTGAAAAGGACTTTTCTTCTAATGGTGCAGCAGTGGTATACAAGTACTGCAATAGCAATATTAAACCCTGCCTATATGCCTCTAATCCAAAACTATCCCTCCTCCATCAGATATCCCTACACTGAATGCAGATATCAGTGCTATTATTAGAAAAAGGACAGTATGTAGCCCTGGAAAGGACTTTTCTTTTAATGTTGCAGCAGCGGTTTACAAGTACTGCAATAGCAATGTTAAAATAAGCTCTCCCTCCTATATCAACTCTCCCTGAACTGCTTCCAGAGAAGTATGTGCCGAACATCGCGTCTTATAAAAGACCCGATGATATGATGTAGCCGGCCAATCACAGTAATGCCAGTAGACAACATGCCTACAGCATTACCGTGTATGCCAGGCCATCTCTGCATGTTCATTAGCTGTCTAACAGGCGCAAAAAGTGTACCTGAGCACCCCGATACTTAATCGATTCTCAAGCAGTGGCGAGCATGCTCGCTCATCACTAGAGAGTGCTATTAATAAGAAGCACATTTCAGAAAAGGCAACTGATACAGATTATGCTTTGGGGTACATCCTTGGCAATCAGCTTGCTTAGCAACAACAAGAATATAATAATAACAATAACCTTCTTGTATTTATTCATTTACATGCATTTTAATTCTTGATGAATTATTTGCTCTTCTAATGCAGTCTGATTGTCATGTGTTTGCTCTTATCCTTCAGCATCTGAGCAGATTTCACCTTTTTTACCTTTTCCTTTCTCTAAACATAAAACAAGATTAATTCAGTTTTACAGAGCTAGTTAACTATCTAGTATATTGTCTTTTTTATTTGTTAGGAAATGTGTCAAAATCTGCATAAAGCCTCGGATTCGCTGTAATTTGCATTTAATTATGAAGTCCCTGTTGCATTAGACGGTTCGTGAAATTGACTAGGAAAAGTGATGTGGATATTAGAAATAAAATGAAAGTGTCTTTGTTAAAAAAAGAAAAAAGGCCAATTTATTATAAAGAAATAAACCCATTCAAGACACATAGTAGAGCCGATTTACAGCCATTCTTGATTGGATCATGAAAGCTGTTTCTGTGAAACCAATAAACATAGTTTAAGCCTTAAAACACCAAGCATTGAACGTTACAGGAAGCTGTGTAATTAATGTAAAATTGTTATGTGGGTAGTTAGGACAACTCAAAAAAAATGGTCAAATAATTAAGCCACTTACTTTACAGTATTTTAGCACCTAATGTGCAAGGTTTCATCTTAGGCAAAGGTATAACTGGTTGTTATTGATTGTAGATGGTCACTCTTTACGTTGCCTTCTTCACAATTGCAGCATTAATGTCAGCAGGAGTGGAAAAAACATATGTGCTACATGGTGTTGTGTTAACCATTTTGTTACTGGTGATTTTGTGCAAATTGATTCCTTTATTTTTTACAGAGATTTCTGTTTTTTGTTATCCATCCCACAATATGGATTTGTGTGCAACCGAAATAGCATGGTTGAGCCAAGCAGAGACAGTGTTACTGGGAGTTTACATCTAATTTGAAAATCCCAATCAGAGACATAAACTGTATATGCAGGTACATCCCACTAAATTAGAATATCATCAAAAAGTAATTTATTTCAACACAAAAAATGAAACTCATATTATATAGTCATTACAAACAGAGTCATCTATTTCAAGTGTTTATTTCTGTTAATATTGATGATTATGACTTGCAGCCAATGAAAACACAAAAGTCATTATCTCAGTAAATTAGAATACTTCATAACAACAGCTTGAAAAATGATTTTAAAATCCGAAATGTTGTCCTACTGAAATATACAGTGCATTGTGAAAGTATTTGGCCCCCTTGAACTTTTCTACCTTTTCCCACATTTCTGGCTTCAAACATAAAGATATAAAATTCTAATTTTTTTGGGAAGAATTAACAACAAGTGGAACACAATCGTGAAGTGGAACGAAATTTATTGGATATTTTAAACTTTTTTAACAAATTAAAAACTGAAAAGTGGGGCGTGCAATATTATTCGGCCACCTTGAGTTAATACTTTGTAGCGCCACCTTTTGCTGCGATTACAGCTGCAAGTCTATAGGGCCAGTTGGCATTATTTATCACAGTGCCAGATATGGACAAATTTAATCACGAGTTAGAAGAATCATTTGTTATCTGGGAAAAACATATAAATGTTGAAAATATCAATGGCATCTTCAATATCTGCAGAACAACCAGGTATACAAATGGAGATCACAGACTCGAGAACGCAGAGGTATGAGTGAGTCGGTATATTCATATTTTTTCAAAAAAAATGGAGTAAAATGTAATCTTTAGTCTCTTAGGAAGTTATTCAACACGGTACAGGCAAGAGGAAATATACAGAGTTCCAGAGAACAAGAAAAAGACAAAGACTCATGCTCTACTCTGAAGGTAATAAATCTCTTAGATAATGAATTATCGTCATCGCAGATTGAGTAGAGGATTAGCATTCTCTCCATCCTGTAAATTATTTTATAGCTCTAAGAGATCTCCATCTATTTGCTTTTAAAAATAATTTTTTAATATTTATTATAGACAGAAAGACCCCATCCCATTTAAATTAACTGAAGAACTAAAAGCAGTAAATATACTCTAGGGACTTTTGGACGAGTAAAAATAACCCACGCAAAGTGAGTTACCTAAAACTATGATCCCTCAATTCAAATTTTTTTCCACCACTTTCTATTACTCAAACATTAACTTATTTGTTAAGAGTGAAGAATTTTAAGAGGATTTCTCCTACAGTACAGCATGATAATTTCAGTCGGGAACACAGAATAACATTAGCTAATCAACATTTTATATGCTAACTTAGATTCATAAAGAAGTAACTACTCTGCGAGGAATACCAATTGTATTAACTTCAGCAACTGCCTATGAAATCATTAATTCAACACAGACATTCTAGTTGAAATACTTACCTTCAGGCTTGGACTGGCCCATAGGAAAACAGGAGAATCCTCCGGTGGGCCCCTGTGCAAGAGTGGGCCACCACCCTCCTCTTTGAGCAGTACTTGGCACAATATACTAGAATCACTATGTACAGACAAAGGCAGCATCTTATTAATTTAACAATCTACCCAGTTCATTTTTATATAGATTTGTGATTGAGGATAATGTAACATTTGCATGTAGCTGGAAAGTGGGGCCCTTGAGTTGGTTACTGGTGGGCCTGTAGCACTCCAGTTTGACACTGCTTACCTTTATATACACTGCTCAAAAAAATAAAGGGAAAACTTAAACAACACAATGTAACTCCAAGTCAATAACACTTCTGTGAAATCTACCTGTCCAGTTATGAAGCAACACTGATTGTGAATCAATTTCTCCTGCTGTTGTGCAAATGGGACAGACAACTGGTAGAAATGATAGGCAATTAGCAAGATACCCCCTATACAGGAGTGGTTCTGCAGGTGGTGACCACAGACCATTTCTCTGTTTTCATCATTTTTGGCTGTTGTTTGGGTCACTTTTTCATTTTGCCATTGCTCTCACCCCTAGAGGTACAGTAGCATGAGGCGGTGTCTACAGTACAACCCACAGAAGTTGCTCAGGTAGTGCAGTTCATCCAGGATGGCACATCAGTGCGAGCTGTGGCAAGAAGGATAGCTGTGTCTGTCAACACAGTGTCCAGAGCATGGAGCAGATACCAGGAGATGTGGAGGGAGCCTTAGGAGGGCAACAACCCAGCAGCAGGACCATTACTTCCTCCTTTGCGCAAGGAGGAACAGGAGGAGCAGTGCCAGAACCCTGCAAAATGACCTCCAGCAGGCCACAAATGTGCATGTGTCTGCAGAAATGGTTATAAACCAACTCCATGAGGGTGGTTTGAGGGCCCGACGTCCACAGATGGGGGTTGTGCTCACAGCCCAACACCCTGCAGGATGCTTGGCATTTGCCACAGAACACCAGGATTGGCAAACTTGCTACTGGCGCCCTGTGCTCTTCACAGATGAAAGCAGGTTCACACTGAGCACATGTGACAGACGTGACAGAGTCTGGAGACGCCGTGGAGAGCGATCTGCTGCCTGCAACATCCTTCAACATGACTGGTTTGGAAGTGGGTTAGTAATGGTGTGGGGTGGCATTTCTTTGGAGGGCCGCACAGCCCTCCATGTGCTCGCCAGAGGTAGCCTGACTGCCATTAGGTACCGAGATGAGATCCTCAGACCCCTTGTAAGACCATATGCTGGTGCGGTTGGCCCTGCGTTCCTCCTAATGCAGGACAATGCCAGACCTCATGTGGATGGAGTGTGTCAGCAGTTCCTGCAAGATGAAGGCATTGAAGCTATGGACTGGCCCGCCCATTTCCCAGACATGAATCTGATTGAGCACATCTGGGACATCATGTCACGCACCATCCACCTACGTCACGTTGCACCACAGACTGTCCAGGAGTTGGCGGATGCTTTAGTCCAGGTCTGGGAGGAGATCCCACAGCAGACCATCCGGAACCTCATCAGGAGCATGCCCAGGCTTTGTAGGGAGGTCATACCAGCAAGTGGAGGCCACACACAATACTGAGCCTTATTTTGACTTGTTTTAAGGACATTACATCAAAGTTGGATCAGCCTGTAGTGTGTTTTTTCACTTTCATTTTGGGGGTGACTCCTAATCCAGGCCTCCATTGGTTAATAAATTTGATTTCCATTGATGATTTTTGTGTGATTTTGTTGTCAGCACATTCAACTTTGTACAGAACAAAGTATTCAATGAGAATATTTCATTAATTCAGATCTAGGATGTGTTATTTGAGTGTTCCCTTTATTTTTTTGAGCAGTGTTTTAAGGACCCAAGTAATGCAGTGAGGAAGACCAATGGCATTCAATTTGAAGATGATACAATGTTGGTAAAGTGATATTGTATTATTACATCAATAAGACACAATGAAGGTTTGAAAGCAGAAAAGTTCTTAAAGGGGTTGTCCTACCAACAATGTACATTTGAATTAATAGATCTTGGAATAATAATAAGTCCAAAATTGGACATGTTAACAAAATGCTCCTGTGCTGAGATAATCTTATTAATGTGCCGCTGATAAGTCCTGTGTAACTGCTGTGTCCGATCGTGCAGGAACATGGTCTGAACATACCTGTAATCGTGGACAAGCTGCTGCCCCTTAAAGCCCTGGCACTTTATACGAAAATCGTGTCCCAATCCCAATGTGCTGTCAGGTGTGGGTGTATCACAATCATTTGAATGCCGCAGGTCTCCACTGTCTCAAGGCCTCCTTCTTCCAGAGCCGCCACAAATAACTCAGGGGACACCCAGTTCGTTTCAACACACAGAAGTTTACTGGACAGTTAAAGTTCATCAGATTGTAACATGCAGTACAGGTCACAACACTTCTTATTTCTTAGAAAAGGAAAAGATGCTCAATACTAGTATTGGGCATCTTTTCCTTTTCTTTTTTATTCTGGGTAGGCTCGCACACAGGACCTGCCACACTACCAGAAGCTTACTTTGGGCCCCTTTTTCCCTTGTGCAGCGCCAGTGTGTATAATCTCCTTTCTTGTTTGACTTCTTATTTCTTGTATACTTAACACAGCACATTTTCAGCAATACTATCTGTTGCTCCTGTAGTATCCCTACTTTTACTGTTTTAGTCAGCCCCTGGGATTTCCCGTCCAGTTCCATAGTTCACCCGGGATCCGTTACCTTCCCTTCACACGGTTCCATGTCCATCTTCCTGTGTACGCCAGAGGATAAGATACTCTTCATAGCACCTGCATCGAGCCCTGAGCTCAGGACATTGCAAGAATGTCCGCAAGGGATTCCAGTAAGGCCTCTGTCAAAGATTGAAGCTGGGGCAGGGTCGTCACTTAAACCACCTGCTGTTATCTTTGGAGTGAACAGCTGTCTGCTGACTCCTGTCGTCATGACAATTACACGATTGGCCAATGATTAACAGAGGAGGCCTCAGGCTTTTTCCACAAATAGGCCAGCTATTTGAAAACTAACAGTGATCTTATGGTATACTGTATACACCTCAGATTCCAAAGCATGGAATATGTGTATATAACCCCGGTATGGTCATGGCTAGCTCCACGATAACCCAAGCACTATTTGCTGCCACCACCAGTCATTTTTACAGGCTGACTCAACGCCTGATATAGGTAGCGTATAGCTTCACGGCGCAGTTTACAGAACAAAAGGAACAGAGCAATTAAATTTTACATTTAATCCAGAATGAAAGGCAGTGTTTATAGAAAATATACAAAAGATTTTACAAAGGGGACAAAACAATACAGCATATACAGTTACACCTGCTTTATGATCCCCATGCCTGTCCCCATCACCCTTAGCACTTGTGCTGGCTTCTTTTAGGGGATCCTCAACAACATCACCCCGCAGCGTGACATGGCTGAGTTATCCTTTACCAGAACACAGATTTTCATCATGCATGGCATTGACAGTATTGACAATTGCATCACATGACATATCTGATCTGGGAAGGTTGTCATGGATGTAGTGGGCAACCAACCATCTCAGATCAGTTCCCAATAAAACATTTGTGGGAGATTCTATGACACCCCCAATTCCCTTAACCCCCTCCCCGCACCCCAATCCCGGGCTATTGGTAAGGGACAGTGAATACCCCCAAACCTGATGACAGTCAAGGTCATGAGTTCTTCCAGTAGCACAAACTCAGGGTGGATGAGGGTACATTCTGCGCCGGTGTCCTTGAGCCCAACAGTAACAGTGTTGCCCAAAGTAACTGGTTGTAAATTTTCACAGGCCCTCCAAACCACCCCACTCACAAAAAGAATAGCTGCACTAGGCCCCAGGTCCTGTGGGGTTCATCTTCTGCCTTTCCTGTTCGGCCACAGGTATAGCACTGCTGGGAGTCATATGCAGGCGGGGTGCTGGAAGATGGGGCAGGACCTCTGAGGGCCGGCTAGCAGGCACAGTGAGGGTGGTTGTCAGCTTACACCTTTCCCAGCTTGCGACAGCTGACTTCCGTACCTCAGGTGTATGGTTGACCTAAAAGACGTCTGCAATCTGTGCTGCTTTAGCGGCCTCCTTTGGCTCCCGGTTCAGTTCAACTGTTGCACCTCCACAGGGAAAAGATGATGGAAATAGTCTTTCACCATCAGGTCCTTCAGGTCCTCAAAGGTGGTGACGGACAGTCCCTGGACCCACTGTTCAAAGTTGCTTCTGAGCCCATCCACCACATGACTGTAGATGTTGTGTGGTCGACGTTGGAGTGTTCTGAACTTTTCATGGTACACCTCTGGTGTCAGTATTTTTTTTATCAAGGCCTGTTTGAAGGCCTCATAGTCTCTATCTTGGTCTCAAGGGAGGGTAGTAAACACCTCCAGAGCTTTTCCTCGGAGCCCTGGCGTTAAATATCGGACCCACTGGTCCTCAGGCAGCTGGTACCGCCTGCAGGCTTTTTCAAACCCTGGCAGAAAAAGTTTGGACACACCTTCTCATATAAAGATTTTTCTGTATTTTCATGACTATGAAAATTGTACATTCACACTGAAGGCATCAAAACTATGAATTAACACATGTGGAATTATATATTTAACAAAAAAGTGTGAAACAACTGAAAATATGTCTTATATTCTAGGTTCTTCAAAGTAGCCACCTTTTGCTTTGATGACTGCTTTGCACACTCTTGGCATTCTCTTGATGAGCTTCAAGAGGTAGTCACCGGAAATGGTTTTCACTTCACAAGTGTGCCCTGTCAGGTTTAATAAGTGGGATTTCTTGCCTTATAAATGGGGTTGGGATCATCAGTTGTGTTGTGCACAAGTCTGGTGGATACACAGCTGATAGTCCTACTAAATAGACTGTTAGAATTTGTATTATGGCAAGAAAAAAGCAGCTAAGTAAAGAAAAACGAGTGGCCATCATTACTTTAAGAAATGAAGGTCAGTCAGTGCGAAAAATTGGGAAAACTTTGAAAGTGTCCCCAAGTGCAGTTGCAAAAACCATCAAGAGCTACAAAGAAACTGGCTCACATGAGGACCGCCCCAGGAAAGGAAGAAAAAGAGTCACCTCTGCTTCTGAGGATAAGTTTATCTGAGTCACCAGCCTCAGAAATCGCAGGTTAACAGCAGCTCAGATTAGAGACCAGGTCAATGCCACACAGAGTTCAAGCAGCAGACACATCTCTTCAACAACTGTTAAGAGTAGTGTTGAGCCACCCCCGTAGTGTTCGAGTTCAGTTCGGTTCGTCGAACACCCGTATGTTAGCCGAACTGTTCGTCGAACACCTTTGAACACCATTAAAACCAATGGCAGGCTAACAAAAACACATACAAACACATAGAACACACTTCAAAGGTGTCCAAAAGCTGACAATCTGCTCAGAAGACACCACTAACACATGGAAAAGTGACAAGCACATATAGTCATGCGAAAAGAAAAGAGGTGGAGGAGTAAAAGGAGGGGGAGACACAGATATAGGTATGTCATGCCCTTCTAAATCCAAAAAAGTGCGAAGCCGACACGGCCAGTCCGTTCCTGCCCCTGCGACCTCCGTGTCGCCGGGTTTGTGCCAGAGCCGCGGTGGACCCTGACGGCCAGCCCCCCTCTCCCAATACTGGTGCCTGTCTGCTGGTGGTTCGAGCGAGCCCCCCAGTGGTGGAGGCAGGTCTAATCTTTTTTGAATGAGTACACTTTAAATCCTTTTATAAGGATCTATTGGAGGGCAAGTCTCATGCCAGCAGCCGCGTAATTCCAGCTCCAGTAGCATCCACTAAAGCTGCTGCAGTTAAAAAGATTTTATAATGATCGAGCTTGGGGGTCCACCGCAAGGCGTCCTACCGCCAGTCCCAGCCCCTGTGCCTTGGGGTGAGTCCCCGATGCTCTTCACTGTCCCGGGGGCCCGAACCATTTCCTTTGAAAAAATTAAGTGTCCAAACTACAGGTGGTGTAGCTTGTTTAACAGCTGGGATAATCCGCTGACTAGCAGACACTGCTACTAGGCACAAAGTATTTCCTGGGCTAGATGCAGTTAAAAATTTGTAATTAGATACTCTCGTTGGATGCTGAGAAAGCATTCCATAGAGTCTCCTGGCACGCCATAAATTATTCTCTTAAAAAGCTTGGGGTAGGGGTCTAGGGGACCGTTTTATAGGCACAATCACGGCGCTGTATCGCAATACGTCACCTAGGCTGAAGATAAATGGAACATTTTCATCACCTTTCATAATCACCAATGGGACAAGGCAGGGATGTCCTCTGTCCCCTCTCTTATACATCCTAGTAACGGAGCACCTGCTCTCATCAATTCGCCATAACCCCAATATTAGGTGGATTGAGGTGGGAGGCACCGAGTACAAGTGCTCTGCATTTGCTAATGATGTCCTAGTATATATCACTCATTCACATATATCCATCCCTGCTGTTATGGCTGAAATAGATCACTTTGTTGCATGGTCAAATTTTAAAGTCAATGCAGCGAAGTCTGAGGCCCTCGATGTCTCCCTCCCCAAATCCATACAGGATTCCTTCCAGTCCAACTTTCCCTTTGCCTGGCCCTCACAGGGTATCAAATACTTAGGAATTCGTATTCATAGAGACCTCTCCCGTCTATGTTATCTTAATTTTGGGCCCTTTATTGAACAACTCCATACAGACCACGGTTTGCAAGTTAGAGCTGTAAGATTCACTACGTGAACCACTGGTGTTTTGTGGAAAAGCACATGTACACTGTGTTCCAAATTATTATGCAAAAAGTGTTTAGGAGTGATAAGGAAAGAATTTTTTTGTTTGTCAGTTAAACTCATTGATGGTGATGTGTGTCAGGGCTCTTTATATCACTGTAAGCAATTGCAGACACCTGTGCTAATAAGTTTGGCAGGTGTGTCCAATGAAAGGCAAGACTACTTAAGAAGGCTGTCCCACATTATTAAGCAGCCTACATTTTCTGCCAAAATGGGAAAGAAAAAGGATGTGTCGGTTGCTGAGAAGCAACAAATTGTGGAGTGTTTAGGTCAAGGCATGACTACAATCAACATTGCCAAGACACTTCATCCTGATCATCGCACAATGATCATCAAGAAGTATGTAGCTGATTCACAGTACACACGTGTGCGTGCTGATAAGGGCAAATTGAGGAATCTTTCCTACAGGCAATTACGTCAGGTTAAAAGAGCAGCGGCAAAAAAGCCTTGTCATAGCAGCAGACAAGTTTTTGAAGCTGCTGGTGCCTCCAACGTCCCCCGAACAACAAGATGCAGGGTCCTTCAGAGGTTTGCAGCTGTGCGTAAGCCATCCTGTTGACCTCCTCTATCCACTGTACACAAGCAGAAACGGCTCCAGTAGGCCAAACAATACATGAAGACTGACTTCAAAACTGTTTTGTTCACCGATGAGTGCCGTGCAACGCTCGATGGTCCAGATGGATGGAGTGGAGGATGGCTGGTTGATGGACACCCCATGCAAACACGGCTACGGCTCCAACAAGGAGGAGGTGGAGTAATGTTTTGAGCTGGAATCATGGGGAGAGAGATTGTCGGCCCCTTTAGGATCCCTGAAGGGGTAAAGATGAACTCCATAATGTATGTGGAGTTTCTCAAACAGCACTTCCTGCCATGGTTCAAGAAGAAGAACCGTGTATTTCGCAGCAAGTTCATTTTCATACATGATAATGCACCGTCTCATCCTGCACATAACACATCTGCATCTCTGGCTGATATGGGCATAAAAGGGGACAAACTTATGGTGTGACCCCCATGCTCCCCTGACCTCAACCCCATTGAGAACCTCTGGAGCATCATCAAAAGGAGTGTCTATGATGGCGGGAGGCAGTTCGCATCTAAGCAACAGCTCTGAGAGGGTATTCTGTCCTCATGCAAAACAATTGAAGCAGAAACCATCCAAAACCTGACAAATTCAATGGACGAGAGAGTTCTGAAGCTCCTTTCGAACAAGGGGTCCTATGTGCAAATGTAACATCACCTAGAATAAAGTTTTGAGCTGAAAACTGTTTGATTTCAGCTTCTAATAACCTGCTAATGCTTATAATTTCAAAAATGACCATTTTTTGTTCTTCATTAAAATGAAAAGGTTGATCGAAGAGTGTGGGGGATCTAAGAGTGTGGCAACCCAGTAGTCAGGATTATTTCGAATTCTGACAATCTGAGGGTCATGTTGCAGGTAGTGCAGAAAGAAGGCACTCATGTGTCTTCCGCATCTAGGAGCCCCAAAATTATTTTCCGGGCTAGATGCAGCAAAAAATTATTATTAATTTGAAAGCTGGTGGAGTTAAGCATAGATGACCTAATAGAATCAGTACTGCAAACTGCTACAAGGTCCAAATTATTTTCCAGCCAAGATACAGATAAACATGATTAGTAATTTTAAATCTGGTGGAGTTTAGTATAGATGGCCTAATAGAATCAGTACTGTACACTGCTACAAGGCCCAAATTATTTTCCAGCCAAGATACAGATAAATATGATTAGTAATATGAAAGCTTAAAACGGTTGGTGAGGTGATTTTAACAAATCATCAAGCTTTTACTCTCCCCAGGATGACACAGGGGTAGAAAAGTCATTTCGGATCCATGATTTGTTCATCTTTATGAATGTGAGTCTGTCTACATTATCAGTGGAGAGCCGGGTGCGCTTACCTGTCAGCACACCACCAGCAGCGCTGAACACACGTTCAGACAGAACGCTGGCTGCGGGGCATGACAAGATCTCCAAGGCGTAAGGGGCGAGCTCCGGCCATTTATCCAGATTGGAAGCCCAAAAAGAGCAAGGGTCCAGTGACACAGTCATGGCCTCAATGTTTACTTGGAGATACTCCTGTACCATCGTCTCTAGGCATTGACTATGTGTCAGACTTCTTGTCTCCTGTGGCCTTGCAAAAGATGGGCTAAAAAATTGGTGAAATGATTCCGCAAAATTGATGTTACCAGCAGATACTGTGTTTCTGTTACGTTTTGAGTGCTGAACACTCGACGGTCCGACGGTTGGCAAGTTGGAACTGTGAGATTCACTACGTGCACCACAGGTGATTTGTGGAAAAGCACATCTAAGATTCTGCAACAGTCTCTGCTGATACTCCTGCATGCGTGCATCCCTTTCTATGGCAGGAATAATTTCTGCAAATTTACTTTTGTACCGGGGATCTAACAGTGTGGCAACCCAGTAGTCGGGATTATTTCTAATTCTCACAATTCGAGGGTCATGTTGCAGGTAGTGCAGAAGGAAGGCACGCATGTGTCTTGCGCATCCAGGAGCACCAAGTCCCTGCTGTGTTGGTGGCGAGGTAACAATCATGCTTCCTTCCTCTGTCCTCTCCCCTCAACCTCGCACAACAGAAATGTGATCAAGGTCTCCCTCATCTGATGAGTCTTCCATCAGTTCGTCCTCCACTTATTCCTGGGCTACTGCACCTTCCTCACTAGTTTGGCTGCTACCATGCGCCCAGGTAAAACCATCTCCCCCACCCTCACATGCCTGCCGACTTGGTGCTGCCGACCGTCTGGACCTTGCAGATGTTAGCCCTTCCGCATACAACTCCTCCTCCTCTACTTCCTCCACCTCCTCTTGTGCCACCACCTGACTCCAAATTCTGTTTAACATGGGCTCCAGCATGTAAATCACCGGAATAGTCATGCTGATAATGGCATCGTCAGCACTAAACATCTTCGTCGCCATTTCAAAACTGTGCAGAAGTGTGCATAGGTCCCTGATCTGAGACCATTCCTCCAGCGTGATTTGCCCCACCTCTGGATCTCGTTGGCCCAGGCTATACGTCAGAACGTATTGCACCAGGGCTTGTCGGTGCTGCCACAGTCGCTGCAACATGTGCAGAGTTGAATTCCTCTGGGTAGGCACATCGCATTTTAGCCGGTGAAGTGGCAGGCCCAACGACTTCTGTAGAGATGTAAGTCGCTGAGCTGCGGGATGCAAACGGCAGAAGTGAGAACACAGCGACTGTGCCCTCTGCAGAAGGCCATCTAGTCCGGGATAGTGGGCTAAAAATTGCTGGACAACCAGGTTTAACACGTGAGCCATACAAGGCACGTGTGTGACATTACCCCGGCGAAGGGACGCACCCAGGTTTGCAGCATTGTCGCACACGGCCTTCCCTGGTTTCAGGTCCAGTGGAGACAACCATTCATGAAACTGGTTCTCCAGAGCTGACCACAACTCCTCAGCTGTGTGACTCACATTTCCCAGACATTTCAAAGTAAAAACTGCCTGATGACGTTGAGCCCTGCTGCCAGCATAGTAAGGAGGTGTGCAGGAACCCTTCTGCGCAGCTAGAAAGCTTGTGGCATGACCAGACAGGCTTTGGGTGCAGGTGGAGGACCGAGAGGAGGTTGAGGAGGCATAAGCAGTGGAGGAACTTCGAGATAAAGAGGATTGACGCACAACTCGTGGGGACGGCAAGACTTGGACAGCAGCCCCTTTTCCTGCTGTCTCCATAGTTACCCAGTGCCCAGTCAGCGACATGTAACGCCCCTGTCCATGCCTACTCGTCCAAGTGTTTGTGGTGAAAAGCCGTGATGTTGTGTGCGACATGCTGGTGGAGCGCAGGCACATCTTTCTTTGAGAAGTAGTGCCGACTGGGGCATCTGGTACTGAGGCACTGCGACGGACATAAGGTCTCGAAAATCCTCTGTGTCCACCAGGTGGACAGGCAGCATTTCTGTAGCTAAATTCAACCTCTTAGCTTTCTCATGGCTAGGAGGAAATCGTCTTTTACTTGTCCACATCTGAGGGACCGAGGGCTGGCTGTTGTGCTAAGACGGGGTTGAGAAGGGTGTCCCCGGCAAACTGCCGGTCTGTGAGGAAGATGCAGGCGGACATGTTAGGTTGCCTTGATCCAAAGGTGGTGCTATCGATGTCGGACAGCGCTGAACACCAGCTGGTGTTTCCACCTCCAAAGAAAATGATGACCTGCCAATCACGCTGGCTGTTGCGGGTAAAGAATTGGCAGGTCTGCGTCCCAAAACAGGTGTGACTGCTGTCCCCCCAGTCACAGAGGATGAAGAGGCCGCGGATGCACAAGATGTGGCAGACGGTGGTTGGCCCGGCCGGCTAGGCCGCATTGTAGCACAGTGAGCTTCCCACTGCAACTTATGCTTCATATCTATGTGCCGGTTCATGCATGAAGTACTCAAACTATGTATTTTGTGGCCTCTACTTAGCTTTTGCTGACAAATGTTACAGATAACTCGAGTTGGGTCATCCTTATCGATCTGAAAAAATGCCCAGGCTATGCAAGACTTAGCAATCATGCGACCTGAAGAGCCACCACGACTTGTGGTCAGAGACAGAGTTGTGTTTGAGGATGCAGTTGTGGACGTGCTTCCAGTACTAAGTCTCTGTCCAGGAAGGCGCAACCTGACCTCGTCATCACTAGCATCCTCCTCCACCTCCTCTGCTGACCTCATCGACTGGCTGACTGTGGGTTGACAGTAAGTGGGATCTCCAACCTCGTCATCATCACCCTGTGTGTTATCACACCCGTCGTCCTCAGAGCTAACCTCTTCCTGCCCTGACAAAAAACTCAAGTTGTCGCTCCAATCAGGTATTTGAGTCTCATCATCGTCTTCCTCATTGTCTCCACCAACAGGAGTTACAGTTTGGAAACGAGGGTCTACATTATGCTCAGAACCTTCTGCGTCTGGTCCTGGATCTGACTCATAAAGATTCAGGCCATCAGTGCAGATCATTTCCTCGTCTGGATTCACAGAAGCTCTGGAACCCACCTCTCATTCCCAGGCTATAGTATGAGTAAACAGGTCTGCAGACTCAACCATCTGTTCTACCACATACTCAAACGGGCAGCTGGAGACTTGGGAGCTGTGAGGAAGCAAGTGCGATTGGGGTGACACCTCTGAGGACTGGAGTATTTATGATGTTGAATTTGAGGTGGAGGAGAGCCCACTTAAAGGAGCACTTGATATCCGTTGAAGCACCTGCTGTTTTTGTGCCTCATCTGGAATTTGTAGCGATTGGCGTGGCCGTAAGAAAGGGATCTTATCACATTGTCCGCTAAAAGAAGTAAACATTTTAGTTTGGCTGGAAGATGGTCTTTCTTCTGCAGATGTTACTGTTGCTTTAACACCTACGCCACGGACACAACCTTTTTTTCCCTTCCCAACACGCCTATTCCCCTTTCCACCAGCAGCAGGCCTTTTTCCACTCATTTTGGTGGTTAACTAATTGACAACTCTGGAGTTGTTTGCACAAAAAACAATGGATGGTAACCGAGCAGAGCAGAGTGGCCAAACTGTGGTATTAGCCCAAAAGTATTGGCTGGGTTAGATGCAGATAAAAAATATTTGGAATTTGCAACCTGGTGGAGGTTAGTATAGATGGACGAATAGAACAAGTCTCACACACTGCTACAAGCCCAAGCTCAAATATTTTTTCAGAGCTAGATGCAGATAAAATGTATTTTGAATTTGCAACCTGGTGGAGATTAGTATAGATGGACTAATAGAACAAATCCCACACACTGCTACAAGCCGAAGCCCAAATATTTTTTCAGAGCTAGATGCAGATAAAAAATTTTTTGAATTTGCAACCTGGTGGAGGTTAGCATAGATGGACTAATAGAACAAGTCCCACACACTGCTACAAGCTGAAGCCCAAATATTTTTTCAGAGCTAGATGCAGATAAAAATTATTTTGAATTTGCAACCAGGTGGAGGTTAGTATAGATGGACTATTAGAACAAGTCCCACACACTGCTACAAGCCCAAGCCCAAATATTTTTTCAGAGCTAGATGCAGATAAAAATTATTTTCAATTTGCAACCTGGTGGAGGTTAGTATAGATGGACTAATAGAACAAGTCCCGCACACTGCTACGAGCCCAAGCCCAAATATTTTTTCAGAGCTAGATGCAGATAAAAATTATTTTGAATTTGCAACCTGGTGGAGGTTAGTATAGGTGGACTAATAGAACAAGTCCCACACACTGCTACAAGCCCAAGCCCAAATATTTTTTCAGAGCTAGATGCAGATAAAAAATTTTTTGAATTTGCAACCTGGTGGAGGTTAGTATAGATGGACTAATAGAACAAGTCCCACACACTGCTACAAGCTGAAGCCCAAATATTTTTTCAGAGCTAGATGCAGATAAAAATTATTTTGAATTTGCAACCTGGTGGAGCTTAGTATAGGTGGACTAATAGAACAAGTCCCACACACTGCTACAAGCCCAAGCCCAAATATTTTTTCAGAGCTAGATGCAGATAAAAAATTTTTTGAATTTGCAACCTGGTGGAGGTTAGTATAGATGGACTAATAGAACAAGTCCCACACACTGCTACAAGCTGAAGCCCAAATATTTTTTCAGAGCTAGATGCAGATAAAAATTATTTTGAATTTGCAACCTGGTGGAGGTTAGTATAGGTGGACTAATAGAACAAGTCCCAAACACTGCTACAAGCCCAAGCCCAAATATTTTTTCAGAGCTAGATGCAGATAAAAATAATTTTCAATTTGCAACCTGGTGGAGGTTAGTATAGATGGACTAATAGAACAAGTCCCACACACTGCTACTAGCCCAAGCCCAAATATTTTTTCAGAGCTAGATGCAGATAAAAATTATTTTGAATTTGCAACCTGGTGGAGGTTAGTATAGGTGGACTAATAGAACAAGTCCCACACACTGCTACAAGCCGAAGCCCAAATATTTTTTCAGAGCTAGATGCAGATAAAAATTATTTTGAATTTGCAACCTGGTGGAGGTTAGTATAGATGGACTAATAGAACAAGCCCCACACACTGCTAGAAGCCCAAGCCAAATATTTTTTCAGAGCTAGATGCAGATTAAAATTATTTTGAATTTGCAACCTGTGGAGGTTAGTATAGATGGACTAATAGAACAAGTCCCACACATTGCTACAAGCCCAAGCCCAAATATTTTTTCAGAGCTAGATGCAGATAAAAATTATTTTGAATTTGCAACCTGGTGGAGGTTTGTATAGATGGACTAATAGAACAAGTCCCACACACTGCTACAAGCCCAAGTCCAAATATTTATTCAGAGCTAGATGCAGATAAAAATTATTTTGAATTTGCAACCAGGTGGAGGTTAGTATATATGGACTAATAGAACAAGTCCCACACACTGCTACAAGCCGAAGACCAAATATTTTTTCAGAGCTAGATGCAGATAAAAATTATTTTGAATTTGCAACCTGGTGGAGGTTAGTATAGATGGACTAATAGAACAAGTCCCACACACTGCTACAAGCCCAAGTCCAAATATTTATTCAGAGCTAGATGCAGATAATAATTATTTTGAATTTGCAACCTGGTGGAGGTTAGTATATATGGACTAATAGAACAAGTCCCACACACTGCTACAAGCCCAAGCCCAAATATTTTTTCAGAGCTAGATGCAGATAAAAATTATTTTGAATTTGCAACCTGGTGGAGGTTAGTATAGATGGACTAATAGAACAAGTCCCACACACTGCTACAAGCCCAAGCCCAAATATTTTTTCAGAGCTAGATGCAGATAATAATTATTTTGAATTTGCAACCAGGTGGAGGTTAATATGGATGGACTAATAGAACAAGTCCCACACACTGCTACAAGCCCAAGCCCAAATATTTTTTCAGGGCTAGATGCAGATAAAAATTATTTTGAATTTGCAACCTGGTGGAGGTTAGTATAGATGGACTAATAGAACAAGTCCCACACACTGCTACAAGCCCAAGCCCAAATATTTTTTCAGAGCCAGATGCAGATAAAAATTATTTTGAATTGCAACCTGGTGGAGGTTAGTATAGATGGACTAATAGAACAAGTCCCACACACTGCTAAAAGCCCAAGCCCAAATATTTTTTCAGAGCTAGATGCAGATAAAAATTATTTTGAATTTGCAACCTGGTGGAGGTTAGTATAGATGGACTAATAGAACGAGTCCCACACACTGCTACAAGCCCAAGCCCAAATATTTTTTCAGAGCTAGATGCAGATAAAAAAAATTTTGCATTTGTAACCTGGTGGAGGTTAGTATAAATGGACTAATAGAACAAGTCCCACACACTGCTACAAGCTGAAGCCCAAATATTTTTTCAGAGCTAGATGCAGATAAAAATTATTTTGAATTTGCAACCTGGTGGAGGTTAGTATAGATGGACTAAGAGAACAAGTCCCACGCACTGCTAAAAGACCAAGCCCAAATATTTTTTCAGAGCTAGATGCAGATAAAAATTATTTTGAATTTGCAACCAAGTGGAGGTTAGTATAGATGGACTAATAGAACAAGTCCCACACACTGCTAAAAGCCCAAGCCCAAATATTTTTTCAGAGCTAGATGCAGATAAAAATTATTTTGAATTTGCAACCTGGTGGAGGTTAGTATAGATGGACTAATAGAACAATTCGAACACACTGCTACAAGCCCAAGCCCAAATATTTTTTCAGAGCTAGACGCTTATAAAAATTATTTTGAATTTGCAACCTGGTGGAGGTTAGTATAGATGGACTAATAGAACAAGTCTCACACACTGCTACAAGCCCAAGCCCAAATATTTTTTCAGAGCTGCATGAAGATAAAAATTATTTTGAATTTGCAACCTGGTGGAGGTTTGTATAGATGGACAAAAAGAACAAGTCCCACACACTGCTACAAACCCAAGCCCAAATATTTTTTCAGAGCTAGATTCAGATAAAAATTATTTTGAATTTGCAACCTGGTGGAGGTCAGCATAGATGGACTAATAGAACAAGTCCCACACACTGCTACAAGCCAGGCCCACATATTTTTTCAGAGCTAGATGCAGATAAAAATTATTTTGAATTTGCAACCTGGTGGAGGTTAGTATAGATGGACTAAGAGAACAAGTCCCACACACTGCTACAAGCCCAAGCCCAAATATTTTTTCAGAGCTGCATGAAGATAAAAATTATTTTGAATTTGCAACCTGGTGGAGGTTTGTATAGATGGACAAAAAGAACAAGTCCCACACACTGCTACAAACCCAAGCCCAAATATTTTTTCAGAGCTAGATTCAGATAAAAATTATTTTGAATTTGCAACCTGGTGGAGGTTAGTATAGATGGACTAATAGAACAAGTCTCACACACTGCTACAAGCCCAAGCCCAAATATTTTTTTAGAGCTGCATGAAGATAAAAATTATTTTGAATTTGGAACCTGGTGGAGGTTTGTATAGATGGACAAAAAGAACAAGTCCCACACACTGCTACAAACCCAAGCCCAAATATTTTTTCAGAGCTAGATTCAGATAAAAATTATTTTGAATTTGCAACCTGGTGGAGGTCAGCATAGATGGACTAATAGAACAAGTCCCACACACTGCTACAAGCCAGGCCCACATATTTTTTCAGAGCTAGATACAGATAAAAATTTTTTGAATTTGCAACCTGGTGGAGGTTAGTATAGATGGACTAATAGAACAAGTCCCACACACTGCTACAAGCTGAAGCCCAAATATTTTTTCAGAGCTAGATGCAGATAAAAATTATTTTCAATTTGCAACCAGGTGGAGGTTAGTATAGATATACTATTAGAACAAGTCCCACGCACTGCTACAAGCCCAAGTCCAAATATTTATTCAGAGCTAGATGCAGATAAAAATTATTTTGAATTTGCAACCTGGTGCAGGTTAGTATATATGGACTAATATAACAAGTCCCACACACTGCTACAAGCCGAAGACCAAATATTTTTTCAGAGCTAGATGCAGATAAAAATTATTTTGAATTTGCAATCTGGTGGAGGTTAGTATAGATGGACTAATAGAACAAGTCCCACACACTGCTACAAGCCCAAGCCCAAATATTTTTTCAGAGCTAGATGCAGATAATAATTATTTTGAATTTGCAACCTGGTGGAGGTTAACATGGATGGACTAATAGAACAAGTCCCACACACTGCTACAAGCCCAAGCCCAAATATTTTTTCAGGGCTAGATGCAGATAAAAATTATTTTGAATTTGCAACCTGGTGGAGATTAGTATAGATGGACTAATAGATCATGTCCCACAGACTGCTACAAGCCCAAGCCCAAATATTTTTTCAGAGCCAGATGCAGATAAAAATTATTTTGAATTTGCAACCTGGTGGAGGTTAGTATAGATGGACTAATAGAACAAGTCCCACACACTGCTAAAAGCCCAAGCCCAAATATTTTTTCAGAGCTAGATGCAGATAAAAATTATTTTGAATTTGCAACCTGGTGGAGGTTAGTATAGATGGACTAATAGAACAAGTCCCACACACTGCTACAAGCCCAAGCCCAAATATTTTTTCAGAGCTAGACGCATATAAAAATTATTTTGAATTTGCAAACTGGTGGAGGTTAGTATAGATGGACTAATAGAACAAGTCTCACACACTGCTACAAGCCCAAGCACAAATATTTTTTCAGAGCTACATGCAGATAAAAATTATTTTGAATTTGCAACCTGGTGGAGGTTTGTATAGATGGACTAATAGAACAAGTCCCACACACTGCTACAAGCCCAAGCCCAAATATTTTTTCAGAGCTAGATTCAGATAAAAATTATTTTGAATTTGCAACCTGATGGAGGTCAATATATGGACTAATAGAACAAGTCCCACACACTGCTACAAGTCCAGGCCCAAATACTTTTTCAGAGATAGATGCAGATAAAATTTATTTTGAATTTGCAACCTGGTGGAGGTTAGTATAGATGGACTAAGAGAACAAGTCCCACATACTGCTAAAAGCCCAAGCCCAAATATTTTTTCAGAGCTAGATGCAGATAAAAATTATTTTGAATTTGCAACCAGGTGGAGGTTAGTATAGATGGACTAAAAGAACAAGTCCCACACACTGCTAAAAGCCCAAGCCCAAATATTTTTTCAGAGCTAGATGCAGATAAAATTTATTTTGAATTTGCAACCTGGTGGAGGTTAGTATAGATGGACTAATAGAACAAGTCCCACACACTGCTACAAGCCCAAGCCCAAATATTTTTTCAGAGCTAGACGCATATAAAAATTATTTTGAATTTGCAACCTGGTGGAGGTTAGTATAGATGGACTAATAGAACAAGTCTCACACACTGCTGCAAGCCCAAGCCCAAATATTTTTTCAGAGCTACATGCAGATAAAAATTATTTTGAATTTGCAACCTGGTGGAGGTTTGTATAGATGGACTAATAGAACAAGTCCCACACACTGCTACAAGCCGAAGCCCAAATATTTTTTCAGAGCTAAATGCAGATAAAAAAAATTTTAATTTGCAACCTGGTGGAGGTTAGTATAGATGGACTAATAGAACAAGTCCCACACACTGCTACAAGCCGAAGCCCAAATATTTTTTCAGAGCTAGATGCAGATAAAATTTATTTTGAATTTGCAACCTGGTGGAGGTTAGTATAGATGGAATAATAGAACAAGTCCCACACACTGCTACAAGCTGAAGCCCAAATATTTTTTCAGAGCTAGATGCAGATTAAAAATTATTTTGAATTTGCAACCAGGTGGAGGTTAGTATAGATAGACTATTAGAACAAGTCCCACACACTGCTACAAGCCCAAGCCCAAATATTTTTTCAGAGCTAGATGCAGATAAAAATTATTTTCAATTTGCAACCTGGTGGAGGTTAGTATAGATGGACTAATAGAACAAGTCCCACACACTGCTACAAGCCCAAGCCCAAATATTTTTTCAGAGCTAGATGCAGATAAAAATTATTTTGAATATGCAACCTGGTGGAGGTTAGTATAGGTGGACTAATAGAACAAGTCCCACACACTGCTACAAGCCCAAGCCCAAATATTTTTTCAGAGCTAGATGCAGATAAAAATTATTTTGAATTTGCAACCTGGTGGAGGTTAGTATATATGGACTAATAGAACAAGTCCCACAAACTGCTACAAGCCGAAGACCAAATATTTTTTCAGAGCTAGATGCAGATAAAAATTATTTTGAATTTGCAACCTGGTGGAGGTTAGTATAGATGGACTAATAGAACAAGTCCCACACACTGCTACAAGCCCAAGCCCAAATATTTTTTCAGAGCTAGATGCAGATAATAATTATTTTGAATTTGCAACCTGGTGGAGGTTAATATGGATGGACTAATAGAACAAGTCCCACACACTGCTACAAGCCCAAGCCCAAATATTTTTTCAGGGCTAGATGCAGATAAAAATTATTTTAAATTTGCAACCTGGTGGTTAGTATAGATGGACTAATAGAACAAGTCCCACAGACTGCTACAAGCCCAAGCCCAAATATTTTTTCAGAGCCAGATGCAGATAAAAATTATTTTGAATTTGCAACCTGGTGGATGTTAGTATAGATGGACTAATAGAACAAGTCCCACACACTGCTAAAAGCCCAAGCCCAAATATTTTTTCAGAGCTAGATGCAGATAAAAATTATTTTGAATTTGCAACCTGGTGGAGGTTAGTATAGATGGACTAATAGAACAAGTCCCACACACTGCTACAAGCCCAAGCCCAAATATTTTTTCAGAGCTACATGCAGATAAAAATTATTTTGAATTTGCAACCTGGTGGAGGTTAGTATAGATGGACTAATAGAACAAGTCCCACATACTGCTACAAGCCCAAGCCCAAATATTTTTTCAGAGCTAGATGCAGATAAAAAAATTTTTGAATTTGCAACCTGGTGGAGGTTAGTATAGATGGACTAATAGAACAAGTACCACACACTGCTACAAGCTGAAGCCCAAATATTTTTTCAGAGCTAGATGCAGATTAAAAATTATTTTGAATTTGCAACCAGGTGGAGGTTAGTATAGATAGACTATTAGAACAAGTCCCACACACTGCTACAAGCCCAAGCCCAAATGTTTTTTCAGAGCTAGATGCAGATAAAAATTATTTTCAATTTGCAACCTGGTGGAGGTTAGTATAGATGGACTAATAGAACAAGTCCCACACACTGCTACAAGCCCAAGCCCAAATATTTTTTGAGAGCTAGATGCAGATAAAAATTATTTTGAATATGCAACCTGGTGGAGGTTAGTATAGGTGGACTAATAGAACGAGTCCCACACACTACTACAAGCCCAAGCCCAAATATTTTTTCAGAGCTAGATGCAGATAAAAATTATTTTGAATTTGCAACCTGGTGGAGGTTAGTATATATGGACTAATAGAACAAGTCCCACAAACTGCTACAAGCCGAAGACCAAATATTTTTTCAGAGCTAGATGCAGATAAAAATTATTTTGAATTTGCAACCTGGTGGAGGTTAGTATAGATGGACTAATAGAACAAGTCCCACACACTGCTACAAGCCCAAGCCCAAATATTTTTTCAGAGCTAGATGCAGATAATAATTATTTTGAATTTGCAACCTGGTGGAGGTTAATATGGGTGGACTAATAGAACAAGTCCCACACACTGCTACAAGCCCAAGCCCAAATATTTTTTCAGGGCTAGATGCAGATAAAAATTATTTTAAATTTGCAACCTGGTGGTTAGTATAGATGGACTAATAGAACAAGTCCCACAGACTGCTACAAGCCCAAGCCCAAATATTTTTTCAGAGCCAGATGCAGATAAAAATTATTTTGAATTTGCAACCTGGTGGATGTTAGTATAGATGGACTAATAGAACAAGTCCCACACACTGCTAAAAGCCCAAGCCCAAATATTTTTTCAGAGCTAGATGCAGATAAAAATTATTTTGAATTTGCAACCTGGTGGACGTTAGTATAGATGGACTAATAGAACAAGTCCCACACACTGCTACAAGCCCAAGCCCAAATATTTTTTCAGAGCTACATGCAGATAAAAATTATTTTGAATTTGCAACCTGGTGGAGGTTAGTATAGATGGACTAATAGAACAAGTCCCACATACTGCTACAAGCCCAAGCCCAAATATTTTTTCAGAGCTAGATGCAGATAAAAAAATTTTTGAATTTGCAACCTGGTGGAGGTTAGTATAGATGGACTAATAGAACAAGTCCCACACACTGCTACAAGCTGAAGCCCAAATATTTTTTCAGAGCTAGATGCAGATTAAAAATTATTTTGAATTTGCAACCAGGTGGAGGTTAGTATAGATAGACTATTAGAACAAGTCCCACACACTGCTACAAGCCCAAGCCCGAATATTTTTTCAGAGCTACATGCAGATAAAAATTATTTTGAATTTGCAACCTGGTGGAGGTTTGTATAGATGGACTAATAGAACAAGTCCCACACACTGCTACAAGCCCAAGCCCAAATATTTTTTCAGAGCTAGATTCAGATAAAAATTATTTTGAATTTGCAACCTGATGGAGGTCAGTATAGATGGACTAATAGAACAAGTCCCACATACTGCTACAAGCCCAAGCCCAAATATTTTTTCAGAGCTAGATGCAGATAAAAAATTTTTTGAATTTGCAACCTGGTGGAGGTTAGTATAGATGGACTAATAGAACAAGTCCCACACACTGCTACAAGCTGAAGCAAAAATATTTTTTCAGAGCTAGATGCAGATTAAAAATTATTTTGAATTTGCAACCAGGTGGAGGTTAGTATAGATGGACTATTAGAACAAGTCTCACACACTGCTACAAGCCCAAGCCCAAATATTTTTTCAGAGCTAGATGCAGATAAAAATTATTTTCAATTTGCAACCTGGTGGAGGTTAGTATAGATGGACTAATAGAACAAGTCCCACACACTGCTACAAGCCCAAGCCCAAATATTTTTTCAGAGCTAGATGCAGATAAAAATTATTTTGAATATGCAACCTGGTGGAGGTTAGTATAGGTGGACTAATAGAACAAGTCCCACACACTGCTACAAGCCCAAGCCCAAATATTTTTTCAGAGCTAGATGCAGATAAAAATTATTTTCAATTTGCAACCTGGTGGAGGTTAGTATATATGGACTAATAGAACAAGTCCCACAAACTGCTACAAGCCGAAGACCAAATATTTTTTCAGAGCTAGATGCAGATAAAAATTATTTTGAATTTGCAACCTGGTGGAGGTTAGTATAGATGGACTAATAGAACAAGTCCCACACACTGCTACAAGCCCAAGCCCAAATATTTTTTCAGAGCTAGATGCAGATAATAATTATTTTGAATTTGCAACCTGGTGGAGGTTAATATGGATGGACTAATAGAACAAGTCCCACACACTGCTACAAGCCCAAGCCCAAATATTTTTTCAGGGCTAGATGCAGATAAAAATTATTTTAAATTTGCAACCTGGTGGTTAGTATAGATGGACTAATAGAACAAGTCCCACAGACTGCTACAAGCCCAAGCCCAAATATTTTTTCAGAGCCAGATGCAGATAAAAATTATTTTGAATTTGCAACCTGGTGGATGTTAGTATAGATGGACTAATAGAACAAGTACCACACACTGCTACAAGCTGAAGCCCAAATATTTTTTCAGAGCTAGATGCAGATTAAAAATTATTTTGAATTTGCAACCAGGTGGAGGTTAGTATAGATAGACTATTAGAACAAGTCCCACACACTGCTACAAGCCCAAGCCCAAATGTTTTTTCAGAGCTAGATGCAGATAAAAATTATTTTCAATTTGCAACCTGGTGGAGGTTAGTATAGATGGACTAATAGAACAAGTCCCACACACTGCTACAAGCCCAAGCCCAAATATTTTTTGAGAGCTAGATGCAGATAAAAATTATTTTGAATATGCAACCTGGTGGAGGTTAGTATAGATGGACTAATAGAACAAGTCTCACACACTGCTACAAGCCCAAGCACAAATATTTTTTCAGAGCTACATGCAGATAAAAATTATTTTGAATTTGCAACCTGGTGGAGGTTTGTATAGATGGACTAATAGAACAAGTCCCACACACTGCTACAAGCCCAAGCCCAAATATTTTTTCAGAGCTAGATTCAGATAAAAATTATTTTGAATTTGCAACCTGATGGAGGTCAATATATGGACTAATAGAACAAGTCCCACACACTGCTACAAGTCCAGGCCCAAATACTTTTTCAGAGATAGATGCAGATAAAATTTATTTTGAATTTGCAACCTGGTGGAGGTTAGTATAGATGGACTAAGAGAACAAGTCCCACATACTGCTAAAAGCCCAAGCCCAAATATTTTTTCAGAGCTAGATGCAGATAAAAATTATTTTGAATTTGCAACCAGGTGGAGGTTAGTATAGATGGACTAAAAGAACAAGTCCCACACACTGCTAAAAGCCCAAGCCCAAATATTTTTTCAGAGCTAGATGCAGATAAAATTTATTTTGAATTTGCAACCTGGTGGAGGTTAGTATAGATGGACTAATAGAACAAGTCCCACACACTGCTACAAGCCCAAGCCCAAATATTTTTTCAGAGCTAGACGCATATAAAAATTATTTTGAATTTGCAACCTGGTGGAGGTTAGTATAGATGGACTAATAGAACAAGTCTCACACACTGCTGCAAGCCCAAGCCCAAATATTTTTTCAGAGCTACATGCAGATAAAAATTATTTTGAATTTGCAACCTGGTGGAGGTTTGTATAGATGGACTAATAGAACAAGTCCCACACACTGCTACAAGCCGAAGCCCAAATATTTTTTCAGAGCTAAATGCAGATAAAAAAAATTTTAATTTGCAACCTGGTGGAGGTTAGTATAGATGGACTAATAGAACAAGTCCCACACACTGCTACAAGCCGAAGCCCAAATATTTTTTCAGAGCTAGATGCAGATAAAATTTATTTTGAATTTGCAACCTGGTGGAGGTTAGTATAGATGGAATAATAGAACAAGTCCCACACACTGCTACAAGCTGAAGCCCAAATATTTTTTCAGAGCTAGATGCAGATTAAAAATTATTTTGAATTTGCAACCAGGTGGAGGTTAGTATAGATAGACTATTAGAACAAGTCCCACACACTGCTACAAGCCCAAGCCCAAATATTTTTTCAGAGCTAGATGCAGATAAAAATTATTTTCAATTTGCAACCTGGTGGAGGTTAGTATAGATGGACTAATAGAACAAGTCCCACACACTGCTACAAGCCCAAGCCCAAATATTTTTTCAGAGCTAGATGCAGATAAAAATTATTTTGAATATGCAACCTGGTGGAGGTTAGTATAGGTGGACTAATAGAACAAGTCCCACACACTGCTACAAGCCCAAGCCCAAATATTTTTTCAGAGCTAGATGCAGATAAAAATTATTTTGAATTTGCAACCTGGTGGAGGTTAGTATATATGGACTAATAGAACAAGTCCCACAAACTGCTACAAGCCGAAGACCAAATATTTTTTCAGAGCTAGATGCAGATAAAAATTATTTTGAATTTGCAACCTGGTGGAGGTTAGTATAGATGGACTAATAGAACAAGTCCCACACACTGCTACAAGCCCAAGCCCAAATATTTTTTCAGAGCTAGATGCAGATAATAATTATTTTGAATTTGCAACCTGGTGGAGGTTAATATGGATGGACTAATAGAACAAGTCCCACACACTGCTACAAGCCCAAGCCCAAATATTTTTTCAGGGCTAGATGCAGATAAAAATTATTTTAAATTTGCAACCTGGTGGTTAGTATAGATGGACTAATAGAACAAGTCCCACAGACTGCTACAAGCCCAAGCCCAAATATTTTTTCAGAGCCAGATGCAGATAAAAATTATTTTGAATTTGCAACCTGGTGGATGTTAGTATAGATGGACTAATAGAACAAGTCCCACACACTGCTAAAAGCCCAAGCCCAAATATTTTTTCAGAGCTAGATGCAGATAAAAATTATTTTGAATTTGCAACCTGGTGGAGGTTAGTATAGATGGACTAATAGAACAAGTCCCACACACTGCTACAAGCCCAAGCCCAAATATTTTTTCAGAGCTACATGCAGATAAAAATTATTTTGAATTTGCAACCTGGTGGAGGTTAGTATAGATGGACTAATAGAACAAGTCCCACATACTGCTACAAGCCCAAGCCCAAATATTTTTTCAGAGCTAGATGCAGATAAAAAAATTTTTGAATTTGCAACCTGGTGGAGGTTAGTATAGATGGACTAATAGAACAAGTACCACACACTGCTACAAGCTGAAGCCCAAATATTTTTTCAGAGCTAGATGCAGATTAAAAATTATTTTGAATTTGCAACCAGGTGGAGGTTAGTATAGATAGACTATTAGAACAAGTCCCACACACTGCTACAAGCCCAAGCCCAAATGTTTTTTCAGAGCTAGATGCAGATAAAAATTATTTTCAATTTGCAACCTGGTGGAGGTTAGTATAGATGGACTAATAGAACAAGTCCCACACACTGCTACAAGCCCAAGCCCAAATATTTTTTGAGAGCTAGATGCAGATAAAAATTATTTTGAATATGCAACCTGGTGGAGGTTAGTATAGGTGGACTAATAGAACGAGTCCCACACACTACTACAAGCCCAAGCCCAAATATTTTTTCAGAGCTAGATGCAGATAAAAATTATTTTGAATTTGCAACCTGGTGGAGGTTAGTATATATGGACTAATAGAACAAGTCCCACAAACTGCTACAAGCCGAAGACCAAATATTTTTTCAGAGCTAGATGCAGATAAAAATTATTTTGAATTTGCAACCTGGTGGAGGTTAGTATAGATGGACTAATAGAACAAGTCCCACACACTGCTACAAGCCCAAGCCCAAATATTTTTTCAGAGCTAGATGCAGATAATAATTATTTTGAATTTGCAACCTGGTGGAGGTTAATATGGGTGGACTAATAGAACAAGTCCCACACACTGCTACAAGCCCAAGCCCAAATATTTTTTCAGGGCTAGATGCAGATAAAAATTATTTTAAATTTGCAACCTGGTGGTTAGTATAGATGGACTAATAGAACAAGTCCCACAGACTGCTACAAGCCCAAGCCCAAATATTTTTTCAGAGCCAGATGCAGATAAAAATTATTTTGAATTTGCAACCTGGTGGATGTTAGTATAGATGGACTAATAGAACAAGTCCCACACACTGCTAAAAGCCCAAGCCCAAATATTTTTTCAGAGCTAGATGCAGATAAAAATTATTTTGAATTTGCAACCTGGTGGAGGTTAGTATAGATGGACTAATAGAACAAGTCCCACACACTGCTACAAGCCCAAGCCCAAATATTTTTTCAGAGCTACATGCAGATAAAAATTATTTTGAATTTGCAACCTGGTGGAGGTTAGTATAGATGGACTAATAGAACAAGTCCCACATACTGCTACAAGCCCAAGCCCAAATATTTTTTCAGAGCTAGATGCAGATAAAAAAATTTTTGAATTTGCAACCTGGTGGAGGTTAGTATAGATGGACTAATAGAACAAGTCCCACACACTGCTACAAGCTGAAGCCCAAATATTTTTTCAGAGCTAGATGCAGATTAAAAATTATTTTGAATTTGCAACCAGGTGGAGGTTAGTATAGATAGACTATTAGAACAAGTCCCACACACTGCTACAAGCCCAAGCCCGAATATTTTTTCAGAGCTACATGCAGATAAAAATTATTTTGAATTTGCAACCTGGTGGAGGTTTGTATAGATGGACTAATAGAACAAGTCCCACACACTGCTACAAGCCCAAGCCCAAATATTTTTTCAGAGCTAGATTCAGATAAAAATTATTTTGAATTTGCAACCTGATGGAGGTCAGTATAGATGGACTAATAGAACAAGTCCCACATACTGCTACAAGCCCAAGCCCAAATATTTTTTCAGAGCTAGATGCAGATAAAAAATTTTTTGAATTTGCAACCTGGTGGAGGTTAGTATAGATGGACTAATAGAACAAGTCCCACACACTGCTACAAGCTGAAGCAAAAATATTTTTTCAGAGCTAGATGCAGATTAAAAATTATTTTGAATTTGCAACCAGGTGGAGGTTAGTATAGATGGACTATTAGAACAAGTCTCACACACTGCTACAAGCCCAAGCCCAAATATTTTTTCAGAGCTAGATGCAGATAAAAATTATTTTCAATTTGCAACCTGGTGGAGGTTAGTATAGATGGACTAATAGAACAAGTCCCACACACTGCTACAAGCCCAAGCCCAAATATTTTTTCAGAGCTAGATGCAGATAAAAATTATTTTGAATATGCAACCTGGTGGAGGTTAGTATAGGTGGACTAATAGAACAAGTCCCACACACTGCTACAAGCCCAAGCCCAAATATTTTTTCAGAGCTAGATGCAGATAAAAATTATTTTCAATTTGCAACCTGGTGGAGGTTAGTATATATGGACTAATAGAACAAGTCCCACAAACTGCTACAAGCCGAAGACCAAATATTTTTTCAGAGCTAGATGCAGATAAAAATTATTTTGAATTTGCAACCTGGTGGAGGTTAGTATAGATGGACTAATAGAACAAGTCCCACACACTGCTACAAGCCCAAGCCCAAATATTTTTTCAGAGCTAGATGCAGATAATAATTATTTTGAATTTGCAACCTGGTGGAGGTTAATATGGATGGACTAATAGAACAAGTCCCACACACTGCTACAAGCCCAAGCCCAAATATTTTTTCAGGGCTAGATGCAGATAAAAATTATTTTAAATTTGCAACCTGGTGGTTAGTATAGATGGACTAATAGAACAAGTCCCACAGACTGCTACAAGCCCAAGCCCAAATATTTTTTCAGAGCCAGATGCAGATAAAAATTATTTTGAATTTGCAACCTGGTGGATGTTAGTATAGATGGACTAATAGAACAAGTACCACACACTGCTACAAGCTGAAGCCCAAATATTTTTTCAGAGCTAGATGCAGATTAAAAATTATTTTGAATTTGCAACCAGGTGGAGGTTAGTATAGATAGACTATTAGAACAAGTCCCACACACTGCTACAAGCCCAAGCCCAAATGTTTTTTCAGAGCTAGATGCAGATAAAAATTATTTTCAATTTGCAACCTGGTGGAGGTTAGTATAGATGGACTAATAGAACAAGTCCCACACACTGCTACAAGCCCAAGCCCAAATATTTTTTGAGAGCTAGATGCAGATAAAAATTATTTTGAATATGCAACCTGGTGGAGGTTAGTATAGGTGGACTAATAGAACGAGTCCCACACACTACTACAAGCCCAAGCCCAAATATTTTTTCAGAGCTAGATGCAGATAAAAATTATTTTGAATTTGCAACCTGGTGGAGGTTAGTATATATGGACTAATAGAACAAGTCCCACAAACTGCTACAAGCCGAAGACCAAATATTTTTTCAGAGCTAGATGCAGATAAAAATTATTTTGAATTTGCAACCTGGTGGAGGTTAGTATAGATGGACTAATAGAACAAGTCCCACACACTGCTACAAGCCCAAGCCCAAATATTTTTTCAGAGCTAGATGCAGATAATAATTATTTTGAATTTGCAACCTGGTGGAGGTTAATATGGATGGACTAATAGAACAAGTCCCACACACTGCTACAAGCCCAAGCCCAAATATTTTTTCAGGGCTAGATGCAGATAAAAATTATTTTAAATTTGCAACCTGGTGGTTAGTATAGATGGACTAATAGAACAAGTCCCACAGACTGCTACAAGCCCAAGCCCAAATATTTTTTCAGAGCCAGATGCAGATAAAAATTATTTTGAATTTGCAACCTGGTGGATGTTAGTATAGATGGACTAATAGAACAAGTCCCACACACTGCTAAAAGCCCAAGCCCAAATATTTTTTCAGAGCTAGATGCAGATAAAAATTATTTTGAATTTGCAACCTGGTGGAGGTTAGTATAGATGGACTAATAGAACAAGTCCCACACACTGCTACAAGCCCAAGCCCAAATATTTTTTCAGAGCTACATGCAGATAAAAATTATTTTGAATTTGCAACCTGGTGGAGGTTAGTATAGATGGACTAATAGAACAAGTCCCACATACTGCTACAAGCCCAAGCCCAAATATTTTTTCAGAGCTAGATGCAGATAAAAAAATTTTTGAATTTGCAACCTGGTGGAGGTTAGTATAGATGGACTAATAGAACAAGTCCCACACACTGCTACAAGCTGAAGCCCAAATATTTTTTCAGAGCTAGATGCAGATTAAAAATTATTTTGAATTTGCAACCAGGTGGAGGTTAGTATAGATAGACTATTAGAACAAGTCCCACACACTGCTACAAGCCCAAGCCCAAATATTTTTTCAGAGCTAGATGCAGATAAAAATTATTTTCAATTTGCAACCTGGTGGAGGTTAGTATAGATGGACTAATAGAACAAGTCCCACACACTGCTACAAGCCCAAGCCCAAATATTTTTTCAGAGCTAGACGCATATAAAAATTATTTTGAATTTGCAACCTGGTGGAGGTTAGTATAGATGGACTAATAGAACAAGTCTCACACACTGCTACAAGCCCAAGCCCGAATATTTTTTCAGAGCTACATGCAGATAAAAATTATTTTGAATTTGCAACCTGGTGGAGGTTTGTATAGATGGACTAATAGAACAAGTCCCACACACTGCTACAAGCCCAAGCCCAAATATTTTTTCAGAGCTAGATTCAGATAAAAATTATTTTGAATTTGCAACCTGATGGAGGTCAGTATAGATGGACTAATAGAACAAGTCCCACATACTGCTACAAGCCCAAGCCCAAATATTTTTTCAGAGCTAGATGCAGATAAAAAATTTTTTGAATTTGCAACCTGGTGGAGGTTAGTATAGATGGACTAATAGAACAAGTCCCACACACTGCTACAAGCTGAAGCAAAAATATTTTTTCAGAGCTAGATGCAGATTAAAAATTATTTTGAATTTGCAACCAGGTGGAGGTTAGTATAGATGGACTATTAGAACAAGTCTCACACACTGCTACAAGCCCAAGCCCAAATATTTTTTCAGAGCTAGATGCAGATAAAAATTATTTTCAATTTGCAACCTGGTGGAGGTTAGTATAGATGGACTAATAGAACAAGTCCCACACACTGCTACAAGCCCAAGCCCAAATATTTTTTCAGAGCTAGATGCAGATAAAAATTATTTTGAATATGCAACCTGGTGGAGGTTAGTATACGTGGACTAATAGAACAAGTCCCACACACTGCTACAAGCCCAAGCCCAAATATTTTTTCAGAGCTAGATGCAGATAAAAATTATTTTGAATTTGCAACCTGGTGGAGGTTAGTATATATGGACTAATAGAACAAGTCCCACACACTGCTACAAGCCGAAGACCAAATATTTTTTCAGAGCTAGATGCAGATAAAAATTATTTTGAATTTGCAACCTGGTGGAGGTTAGTATAGATGGACTAATAGAACAAGTCCCACACACTGATACAAGCCCAAGCCCAAATATTTTTTCAGAGCTAGATGCAGATAATAATTATTTTGAATTTGCAACCTGGTGGAGGTTAATATGGATGGACTAATAGAGCAAGTCCCACACACTGCTACAAGCCCAAGCCCAAATATTTTTTCAGGGCTAGATGCAGATAAAAATTATTTTAAATTTGCAACCTGGTGGTTAGTATAGATGGACTAATAGAACAAGTCCCACAGACTGCTACAATCCCAAGCCCAAATATTTTTTCAGAGCCAGATGCAGATAAAAATTATTTTGAATTTGCAACCTGGTGGATGTTAGTATAGATGGACTAATAGAACAAGTCCCACACACTGCTAAAAGCCCAAGCCCAAATATTTTTTCAGAGCTAGATGCAGATAAAAATTATTTTGAATTTGCAACCTGGTGGAGGTTAGTATAGATGGACTAATAGAACAAGTCCCACACACTGCTACAAGCCCAAGCCCAAATATTTTTTCAGAGCTAGACGCATATAAAAATTATTTTGAATTTGCAACCTGGTGGAGGTTAGTATAGATGGACTAATAGAACAAGTCTCACACACTGCTACAAGCCCAAGCCCAAATATTTTTTCAGAGCTACATGCAGATAAAAATTATTTTGAATTTGCAACCTGGTGGAGGTTTGTATAGATGGACTAATAGAACAAGTCCCACACACTGCTACAAGCCCAAGCCCAAATATTTTTTCAGAGCTAGATTCAGATAAAAATTATTTTGAATTTGCAACCTGATGTAGGTCAGTATAGATGGACTAATAGAACAAGTCCCACATACTGCTACAAGCCCAAGCCCAAATATTTTTTCAGAGCTAGATGCAGATAAAAAATTTTTTGAATTTGCAACCTGGTGGAGGTTAGTATAGATGGACTAATAGAACAAGTCCCACACACTGCTACAAGCCAAAGCCCAAATATTTTTTCAGAGCTAGATGCAGATAAAAATTATTTTGAATTTGCAACCTGGTGGAGGTTAGTATAGATGGACTAATAGAACAAGTCCCACATACTGCTACAAGCCCAAGCCCAAATATTTTTTCAGAGCTAGATGCAGATAAAAAATTTTTTAAATTTGCAACCTGGTGGAGGTTAGTATAGATGGACTAATAGAACAAGTCCCACACACTGCTACAAGCTGAAGCCCAAATATATTTTCAGAGCTAGATGCAGATTAAAAATTATTTTGAATTTGCAACCAGGTGGAGGTTAGTATAGATAGACTATTAGAACAAGTCCCACACACTGCTACAAGCCCAAGCCCAAATATTTTTTCAGAGCTAGATGCAGATAAAAATTATTTTCAATTTGTAACCTGGTGGAGGTTAGTATAGATGGACTAATAGAACAAGTCCCACACACTGCTACAAGCCCAAGCCCAAATATTTTTTCAGAGCTAGATGCAGATAAAAATTATTTTGAATATGCAACCTGGTGGAGGTTAGTATAGGTGGACTAATAGAACAAGTCCCACACACTGCTACAAGCCCAAGCCCAAATATTTTTTCAGAGCTAGATGCAGATAAAAATTATTTTGAATTTGCAACCTGGTGGAGGTTAGTATATATGGACTAATAGAACAAGTCCCACACACTGCTACAAGCCGAAGACCAAATATTTTTTCAGAGCTAGATGCAGATAAAAATTATTTTGAATTTGCAACCTGGTGGAGGTTAGTATAGATGGACTAATAGAACAAGTCCCACACACTGCTACAAGCCCAAGCCCAAATATTTTTTCAGAGCTAGATGCAGATAATAATTATTTTGAATTTGCAACCTGGTGGAGGGTAATATGGATGGACTAATAGAACAAGTCCCACACACTGCTACAAGCCCAAGCCCAAATATTTTTTCAGGGCTAGATGCAGATAAAAATTATTTTAAATTTGCAACCTGGTGGTTAGTATAGATGGACTAATAGAACAAGTCCCACAGACTGCTACAAGCCCAAGCCCAAATATTTTTTCAGAGCCAGATGCAGATAAAAATTATTTTGAATTTGCAACCTGGTGGAGGTTAGTATAGATGGACTAATAGAACAAGTCCCACACACTGCTACAAGCCCAAGCCCAAATATTTTTTCAGAGCTAGACGCATATAAAAATTATTTTGAATTTGCAACCTGGTGGAGGTTAGTATAGATGGACTAATAGAACAAGTCTCACACACTGCTACAAGCCCAAGCCCAAATATTTTTTCAGAGCTACATGCAGATAAAAATTATTTTGAATTTGCAACCTGGTGGAGGTTTGTATAGATGGACTAATAGAACAAGTCCCACACACTGCTACAAGCCCAAGCCCAAATATTTTTTCAGAGCTAGATTCAGATAAAAATTATTTTGAATTTGCAACCTGATGGAGGTCAGTATAGATGGACTAATAGAACAAGTCCCACATACTGCTACAAGCCAAAGCCCAAATATTTTTTCAGAGCTAGATGCAGATAAAAAATTTTTTGAATTTGCAACCTGGTGGAGGTTAGTATAGATGGACTAATAGAACAAGTCCCACACACTGCTACAAGCTGAAGCCCAAATATTTTTTCAGAGCTGGATGCAGATTAAAAATTATTTTGAATTTGCAACCAGGTGGAGGATAGTATAGATGGACTATTAGAACAAGTCTCACACACTGCTACAAGCCCAAGCCCAAATATTTTTTCAGAGCTAGATGCAGATAAAAATTATTTTCAATTTGCAACCTGGTGGAGGTTAGTATAGATGGACTAATAGAACAAGTCCCACACACTGCTACAAGCAAAAAACCCAGATATTTTTTCAGAGCTAGATGCAGATAAAAATTATTTTGAATATGCAACCTGGTGGAGGTTAGTATAGGTGGACTAATAGAACAAGTCCCACACACTGCTACAAGCCCAAGCCCAAATATTTTTTCAGAGCTAGATGCAGATAAAAATTATTTTGAATTTGCAACCTGGTGGAGGTTAGTATATATGGACTAATAGAACAAGTCCCACACACTGCTACAAGCCGAAGACCAAATATTTTTTCAGAGCTAGATGCAGATAAAAATTATTTTGAATTTGCAACCTGGTGGAGGTTAGTATAGATGGACTAATAGAACAAGTCCCACACACTGCTACAAGCCCAAGCCCAAATATTTTTTCAGAGCTAGATGCAGATAATAATTATTTTGAATTTGCAACCTGGTGGAGGTTAATATGGATGGAGTAATAGAACAAGTCCCACACACTGCTACAAGCCCAAGCCCAAATATTTTTTCAGGGCTAGATGCAGATAAAAATTATTTTGAATTTGCAACCTGGTGGTTAGTATAGATGGACTAATAGAACAAGTCCCACACACTGCTAAAAGCCCAAGCCCAAATATTTTTTCAGAGCTAGATGCAGATAAAAATTATTTTGAATTTGCAACCTGGTGGAGGTTAGTATAGATGGACTAATAGAACAAGTCCCACACACTGCTAAAAGCCCAAGCCCAAATATTTTTTCAGAGCTAGACGCAAATAAAAATTATTTTGAATTTGCAACCTGGTGGAGGTTAGTATAGATGGACTAATAGAACAAGTCTCACACACTGCTACAAGCCCAAGCCCAAATATTTTTTCAGAGCTACATGCAGATAAAAATTATTTTGAATTTGCAACCTGGTGGAGGTTTGTATAGATGGACTAATAGAACAAGTCCCACACACTGCTACAAGCCCAAGCCCAAATATTTTTTCAGAGATAGATTCAGATAAAAATTATTTTGAATTTGCAACCTGATGGAGGTCAGTATAGATCGACTAATAGAACAAGTCCCACACACTGCTACAAGCCCAGGCCCAAATATTTTTTCAGAGATAGATGCAGATAAAAATTATTTTGAATTTGCAACCTGGTGGAGGTTAGTATAGATGGACTAAGAGAACAAGTCCCACACACTGCTAAAAGCCCAAGCCCAAATATTTTGTCAGAGCTAGATGCAGATAAAAATTATTTTGAATTTGCAACCAGGTGGAGGTTAGTACAGATGGACTAAAAGAACAAGTCCCACACACTGCTAAAAGCCCAAGCCCAAATATTTTTTCAGAGCTAGATGCAGATAAAATTTATTTTGAATTTGCAACCTGGTGGAGGTTAGTATAGATGGACTAATAGAACAAGTCCCACACACTGCTACAAGCCCAAGCCCAAATATTTTTTCAGAGCTACATGCAGATAAAAATTATTTTGAATTTGTAACCTGGTGGAGGTTTGTATAGATGGACTAATAGAACAAGTCCCACACACTGCTACAAGCCCAAGCCCAAATATTTTTTCAGAGCTAGATTCAGATAAAAATTATTTTGAATTTGCAACCTGGTGGAGGTCAGTATAGATGGACTAATAGAACAAGTCCCACACACTGCTACAAGCCCAGGCCCAAATATTTTTTCAGAGCTAGATGCAGATAAAAATTATTTTGAATTTGCAACCTGGTGGAGGTTAGTATAGATGGAATAAGAGAACAGGTCCCACACACTGCTACAAGCCGAAGATCAAATATTTTTTCAGAGCTAAATGCAGATAAAAAATTTTTAATTTGCAACCTGGTGGAGGTTAGTATAGATGGACTCAAGTCCCACACACTGCTACAAGCCCAAGCCCAAATATTTTTTCAGAGCTAGATGCAGATAAAAATTATTTTGAATTTGCAACCTGGTGGAGGTTAGTATATATGGACTAATAGAACAAGTCCCACACACTGCTACAAGCCGAAGCCCAAATATTTTTTCAGAGCTAGATGCAGATAAAAATTATTTTGAATTTGCAACCTGGTGGAGGTTAGTATAGATGGACTAATAGAACAAGTCCCACATACTGCTACAAGCCCAAGCCCAAATATTTTTTCAGAGCTAGATGCAGATAAAAAATTTTTTGAATTTGCAAACTGGTGGAGGTTAGTATAGATGGACTAATAGAACAAGTCCCACACACTGCTACAAGCCCAAGCCCAAATATTTTTTCAGGGCTAGATGCAGATAAAAATTATTTTGAATTTGCAACCTGGTGGTTAGTATAGATGGACTAATAGAACAAGTCCCACACACTGCGAAAAGCCCAAGCCCAAATATTTTTTCAGAGCTAGATGCAGATAAAAATTATTTTGAATTTGCAACCTGGTGGAGGTTAGTATAGATGGACTAATAGAACAATTCCCACACACTGCTAAAAGCCCAAGCCCAAATATTTTTTCAGAGCTAGACGCATATAAAAATTATTTTGAATTTGCAACCTGGTGGAGGTTAGTATAGATGGACTAATAGAACAAGTCCCACACACTGCTACAAGCCGAAGCCCAAATATTTTTTCAGAGCTAAATGCAGATAAAAAATTTTTAATTTGCAACCTGGTGGAGGTTAGTATAGATGGACTAATAGAACAAGTCCCACACACTGCTACAAGCCCAAGCCCAAATATTTTTTCAGAGCTAGATGCAGATAAAAATTATTTTGAATTTGCAACCTGGTGGAGGTTAGTATATATGGACTAATAGAACAAGTCCCACACACTGCTACAAGCCGAAGCCCAAATATTTTTTCAGAGCTAGATGCAGATAAAAATTATTTTGAATTTGCAACCTGGTGGAGGTTAGTATAGATGGACTAATAGAACAAGTCCCACATACTGCTACAAGCCCAAGCCCAAATATTTTTTCAGAGCTAGATGCAGATAAAAAATTTTTTGAATTTGCAAACTGGTGGAGGTTAGTATAGATGGACTAATAGAACAAGTCCCACACACTGCTACAAGCCCAAGCCCAAATATTTTTTCAGGGCTAGATGCAGATAAAAATTATTTTGAATTTGCAACCTGGTGGTTAGTATAGATGGACTAATAGAACAAGTCCCACACACTGCGAAAAGCCCAAGCCCAAATATTTTTTCAGAGCTAGATGCAGATAAAAATTATTTTGAATTTGCAACCTGGTGGAGGTTAGTATAGATGGACTAATAGAACAAGTCCCACACACTGCTAAAAGCCCAAGCCCAAATATTTTTTCAGAGCTAGACGCATATAAAAATTATTTTGAATTTGCAACCTGGTGGAGGTTAGTATAGATGGACTAATAGAACAAGTCTCACACACTGCTACAAGCCCAAGCCCAAATATTTTTTCAGAGCTACATGCAGATAAAAATTATTTTGAATTTGCAACCTGGTGGAGGTTTGTATAGATGGACTAATAGAACAAGTCCCACACACTGCTACAAGCCCAAGCCCAAATATTTTTTCAGAGCTAGATTCAGATAAAAATTATTTTGAATTTGCAACCTGATGGAGGTCAGTATAGATGGACTAATAGAACCAGTCCCACACACTGCTACAAGCCCAGGCCCAAATATTTTTTCAGAGATAGATGCAGATAAAAATTATTTTGAATTTGCAACCTGGTGGAGGTTAGTATAGATGGACTAAGAGAACAAGTCCCACACACTGCTAAAAGCCCAAGCCCAAATATTTTTTCAGAGCTAGATGCAGATAAAAATTATTTTGAATTTGCAACCAGGTGGAGGTTAGTATAGATGGACTAAAAGAACACGTCCCACACACTGCTAAAAGCCCAAGCCCAAATATTTTTTCAGAGCTAGATGCAGATAAAATTTATTTTGAATTTGCAACCTGGTGGAGGTTAGTAAAGATGGACTAATAGAACAAGTCCCACACACTGCTACAAGCCCAAGCCCAAATATTTTTTCAGAGCTACATGCAGATAAAAATTATTTTGAATTTGCAACCTGGTGGAGGTTTCTATAGATGGACTAATAGAACAAGTCCCACACACTGCTACAAGCCCAAGCCCAAATATTTTTTCAGAGCTAGATTCAGATAAAAATTATTTTGAATTTGCAACCTGGTGGAGGTCAGTATAGATGGACTAATAGAACAAGTCCCACACACTGCTACAAGCCCATGCCCAAATATTTTTTCAGAGCTAGATGCAGATAAAAATTATTTTGAATTTGCAACCTGGTGGAGGTTAGTATAGATGGAATAAGAGAACAGGTCCCACACACTGCTACAAGCCGAAGCCCAAATATTTTTTCAGAGCTAAATGCAGATAAAAAATTTTTAATTTGCAACCTGGTGGAGGTTAGTATAGATGGACTAATAGAACAAGTCCCACACACTGCTACAAGCCCAAGCCCAAATATTTTTTCAGAGCTAGATGCAGATAAAAATTATTTTGAATTTGCAACCTGGTGGAGGTTTGTATAGATGGACTAATAGAACAAGTCCCACACACTGCTACAAGCCCAAGCCCAAATATTTTTTCAGAGCTAGATTCAGATAAAAATTATTTTGAATTTGCAACCTGATGGAGGTCAGTATAGATGGACTAATAGAACAAGTCCCACACACTGCTACAAGCCCAGGCCCAAATATTTTTTCAGAGATAGATGCAGATAAAAATTATTTTGAATTTGCAACCTGGTGGAGGTTAGTATAGATGGACTAAGAGAACAAGTCCCACACACTGCTAAAAGCCCAAGCCCAAATATTTTTTCAGAGCTAGATGCAGATAAAAATTATTTTGAATTTGCAACCAGGTGGAGGTTAGTATAGATAGACTAAAAGAAAAAGTCCCACACACTGCTAAAAGCCCAAGCCCAAATATTTTTTCAGAGCTAGATGCAGATAAAATTTATTTTGAATTTGCAACCTGGTGGAGGTTAGTAAACATGGACAAATAGAACAAGTCCCACACACTGCTACAAGCCCAAGCCCAAATATTTTTTCAGAGCTACATGCAGATAAAAATTATTTTGAATTTGCAACCTGGTGGAGGTTTGTATAGATGGACTAATAGAACAAGTCCCACACACTGCTACAAGCCCAAGCCCAAATATTTTTTCAGAGCTAGATTCAGATAAAAATTATTTTGAATTTGCAACCTGGTGGAGGTCAGTATAGATGAACTAATAGAACAAGTCCCACACACTGCTACAAGCCCATGCCCAAATATTTTTTCAGAGCTAGATGCAGATAAAAATTATTTTGAATTTGCAACCTGGTGGAGGTTAGTATAGATGGAATAAGAGAACAGGTCCCACACACTGCTACAAGCCGAAGCCCAAATATTTTTTCAGAGCTAAATGCAGATAAAAAATTTTTAATTTGCAACCTGGTGGAGGTTAGTATAGATGGACTAATAGAACAAGTCCCACACACTGCTACAAGCCCAAGCCCAAATATTTTTTCAGAGCTAGATGCAGATAAAAATTATTTTGAATTTGCAACCTGGTGGAGGTTAGTATATATGGACTAATAGAACAAGTCCCACACACTGCTACAAGCCGAAGACCAAATATTTTTTCAGAGCTAGATGCAGATAAAAATTATTTTGAATTTGCAACCTGGTGGAGGTTAGTATAGATGGACTAATAGAACAAGTCCCACATACTGCTAAAAGCCCAAGCCCAAATATTTTTTCAGAGCTAGATGCAGATAAAAAATTTTTTGAATTTGCAAACTGGTGGAGGTTAGTATAGATGGACTAATAGAACAAGTCCCACACACTGCTACAAGCCCAAGCCCAAATATTTTTTCAGAGCTAGATGCAGATAAAAATTATTTTCAATTTGCAACCTGGTGGAGGTTAGTATAGATGGACTAATAGAACAAGTCCCACACACTGCTACAAGCCCAAGCCCAAATATTTTTTCAGAGCTAGATGCAGATAAAAATTATTTTGAATATGCAACCTGGTGGAGGTTAGTATAGGTGGACTAATAGAACAAGTCCCACACACTGCTACAAGCCCAAGCCCAAATATTTTTTCAGAGCAAGTTGCAGATAAAAATTATTTTGAATTTGCAACCTGGTGGAGGTTAGTATAGATGGACTAATAGAACAAGTCCTACACACTGCTACAAGCCCAAGTCCACATATTTATTCAGAGCTAGATGCAGATAAAAATTATTTTGAATTTGCAACCTGGTGGAGGTTAGTATAGATGGACTAATAGAACAAGTCCCACACACTGCTACAAGCTGAAGCCCAAATATTTTTTCAGAGCTAGATGCAGATTAAAAATTATTTTGAATTTGCAACCAGGTGGAGGCTAGTATAGATGGACTATTAGAACAAGTCCCACACACTGCTACAAGCCCAAGCCCAAATATTTTTTCAGAGCTAGATGCAGATAAAAATTATTTTGAATTTGCAACCTGGTGGAGGTTAGTATAGATGCACTAATAGAACAAGTCCTACACACTGCTACAAGCCCAAGCCCAAATATTTTTTCACAGCTAGATGCAGATAAAAATTATTTTGAATTTGCAACCTGGTGGAGGTCAGTATAGATGGACTAATAGAACAAGTCCTACACACTGCTACAAGCCCAAGCCCAAATATTTTTTCAGAGCTAGATGCAGATAAAAATTATTTTGAATTTGCAACCTGGTGGAGGTTAGTATAGATGGACTAAGAGAACAAGTCCCACACACTGCTACAAGCCGAAGCCCAAATATTTTTTCAGAGCTAGATGCAGATTAAAATTATTTTGAATTTGCAACCTGGTGGAGGTTAGTATAGATGGACTAATAGAACAAGTCCCACACATTGCTACTAGCCCAAGCCCAAATATTTTTTCAGAGCTAGATGCAGATAAAAATTATTTTGAATTTGCAACCTGGTGGAGGTTTGTATAGATGGACTAATAGAACAAGTCCCACACACTGCTACAAGCCAAGTCCAAGTATTTATTCAGAGCTAGATGCAGATAAAAATTATTTTGAATTTGCAACCTGGTGGAGGTTAGTATATATGGACTAATAGAACAAGTCCCACACACTGCTACAACCCGAAGACCAAATATTTTTTCAGAGCTAGATGCAGATAAAAAATATTTTGAATTTGCAACCTGGTGGAGGTTAGTATAGATGGACTAATAGAACAAGTCCCACAAACTGCTAAAAGCCCAAGCCCAAATATTTTTTCAGAGCTAGATGCAGATAAAAAATTTTTTGAATTTGCAACCTGGTGGAGGTTAATATGGATGGACTAATAGAACAAGTCCCACACACTGCTACAAGCCCAAGCCCAAATATTTTTTCAGGGCTAGATGCAGATAAAAATTATTTTGAATTTGCAACCTGGTGGATGTTAGTATAGATGGACTAATAGAACAAGTCCCACACACTGCTACAAGCCCAAGCCCAAATATTTTTTCAGAGCTAGATGCAGATAAAAATTATTTTGAATTTGCAACCTGGTGGAGGTTAGTATAGATGGACTAATAGAACAAGTCCCACACACTGCTACAAGCCCAAGCCCAAATATTTTTTCAGAGCTAGACGCATATAAAAATTATTTTGAATTTGCAACCTGGTGGAGGTTAGTATAGATGGACTAATAGAACAAGTTTCACACACTGCTACAAGCCCAAGCCCAAATATTTTTTCAGAGCTACATGCAGATAAAAATTATTTTGAATTTGCAACCAGGTGGAGGTTAGTATAGATGGACTATTAGAACAAGTCCCACACATTGCTACAAGCCCAAGCCCAAATATTTTTTCAGAGCTAGATGCAGATAAAAATTATTTTCAATTTGCAACCTGGTGGAGGTTAGTATAGATGGACTAATAGAACAAGTCCCACACACTGCTACAAGCCCAAGCCCAAATATTTTTTCAGAGCTAGATGCAGATAAAAATTATTTTGAATATGCAACCTGGTGGAGGTTAGTATAGGTGGACTAATAGAACAAGTCCCACACACTGCTACAAGCCCAAGCCCAAATATTTTTTCAGAGCTAGATGCAGATAAAAATTATTTTGAATTTGCAACCTGGTGGAGGTTAGTATAGATGGACTAATAGAACAAGTCCTACACACTGCTACAAGCCCAAGCCCAAATATTTTTCAGAGCTAGATGCAGATAAAAATTATTTTGTATTTGCAACCTGGTGGAGGTTAGTATAGATGGACTAAGAGAACAAGTTCCACACACTGCTACAAGCCGAAGCCCAAATATTTTTTCAGAGCTAGATGCAGATAAAAATTATTTTGAATTTGCAACCTGGTGGAGGTTAGTATAGATTGACTAATAGAACAAGCCCCACACACTGCTAGAAGCCCAAGCCCAAATATTTTTTCAGAGCTAGACGCATATAAAAATTATTTTGAATTTGCAACCTGGTGGAGGTTAGTATACATGGACTAATAGAACAAGTCTCACACACTGCTACAAGCCCATGCCCAAATATTTTTTCAGAGCTACAGGCAGAAAAAAATTAATTTGAATTTGCAACCAGGTGGAGGTTAGTATAGATGGACTATTAGAACAAGTCCCACACATTGCTACAAGCCCAAGCCCAAATATTTTTTCAGAGCTAGATGCAGATAAAAATTGTTTTCAATTTGCAACCTGGTGGAGGTTAGTGTAGATGGACTAATAGAAGAAGTCCCACACACTGCTACAAGCCCAAGCCCAAATATTTTTTCAGAGCTAGATGCAGATAAAAATTATTTTGAATATGCAACCTGGTGGAGGTTAGTATAGGTGGACTAATAGAACAAGTCCCACACACTGCTACAAGCCAAAGCCCAAATATTTTTTCAGAGCTAGATGCAGATAAAAATTATTTTGAATTTGCAACCTGGAGGAGGTTAGTATAGATGGACTAATAGAACAAGTCCCACACACTGCTACAAGCCCAAGCCCAAATATTTTTTCAGAGCTAGATGCAGATAAAAATTATTTTGAATATGCAACCTGGTGGAGGTTAGTATAGGTGGACTAATAGAACAAGTCCCACACATTGCTACAAGCCCAAGCCCCAATATTTTTTCAGAGCTAGATGCAGATAAAAATTATTTTGAATTTGCAACCTGGAGGAGGTTAGTATAGATGGACTAATAGAACAAGTCCTACACACTGCTACAAGCCCAAGCCCAAATATTTTTTCAGAGCTAGATGCAGATAAAAATTATTTTGAATTTGCAACCTGGTGGAGGTTAGTATAGATGGACTAAAAGAACAAGTCCCACACACTGCTACAAGCCGAAGCCCAAATATTTTTTCAGAGCTAGATGCAGATAAAAATTATTTTGAATTTGCAACCTGGTGGAGGTTAGTATAGATTGACTAATAGAACAAGCCCCACACACTGCTAGAAGCCCAAGCCCAAATATTTTTTCAGAGCTAGATGCAGATTAAAATTATTTTGAATTTGCAACCTGGTGGAGGTTAGTATAGATGGACTAATAGAACAAGTCCCACACATTGCTACAAGCTCAAGCCCAAATATTTTTTCAGAGCTAGATGCAGATAAAAATTATTTTAAATTTGCAACCTGGTGGAGGTTTGTATAGATGGACTAATAGAACAAGTGCCACACACTGCTACAAGCCCAAGTCAACATATTTATTCAGAGCTAGATGCAGATAAAAATTATTTTGAATTTGCAACCTGGTGGAGGTTAGTATATATGGACTAATAGAACAAGTCCCACACACTGCTACAAGCCGAAGACCAAATATTTTTTCAGAGCTAGATGCAGATAAAAATTATTTTGAATTTGCAACCTGGTGGAGGTTATTATAGATGGACTAATAGAACAAGTACCACACACTGCTACAATCCGAAGACCAAATATATTTTCAGAGCTAGATGCAGATAAAAATTATTTTGAATTTGCAACCTGGTGGAGGTTTGTATAGATGGACTAATAGAACAAGTCCCACACACTGCTACAAGCCCAAGCCCAAATATTTTTTCAGAGCTAGATGCAGATAAAAATTATTTTGAATTTGCAACCTGGTGGAGGTTAGTATATATGGACTATTAGAACAAGTCCCACACACTGCTACAAGCCGAAGCCCAAATATTTTTTCAGAGCTAGATGCAGATTAAAAATTATTTTGAAATTGCAACCAGGTGGAGGCTAGTATAGATGGACTATTAGAACAAGTCCCACACACTGCTACAAGCCCAAGCCCAAATATTTTTTCAGAGCTAGAAGCAGATAAAAATTATTTTGAATTTGCAACCTGGTGGAGGTCAGTATAGATCGACTAATAGAACAAGTCCTAAACATTGCTACAAGCCCAAGCCCAAATATTTTTTCAGAGCTAGATGCAGATAAAAATTATTTTGAATTTGCAACCTGGTGGAGGTTAGTATAGCTGGACTAAGAGAACAAGTCCCACACACTGCTACAAGCCGAAGCCCAAATATTTTTTCAGAGCTAGATGCAGATTAAAATTATTTTGAATTTGCCACCTGGTGGAGGTTAGTATAGATGGACTAATAGAAGAAGTCCCACACATTGCTACAAGCCCAAGCCCAAATATTTTTTCAAAGCTAGATGCAGATAAAAATTATTTTGAATTTGCAACCTGGTGGAGGTTTGTATAGATGGACTAATAGAACAAGTCCCACACACTGCTACAAGCCAAGTCCAAATATTTATTCAGAGATAGATGCAGATAAAAATTATTTTGAATTTGCAACCTGGTGGAGGTTAGTATATATGGACTAATAGAACAAGTCCCACACACTGCTACAAGCCGAAGACCAAATATTTTTTCAGAGCTAGATGCAGATAAAAATTATTTTGAATTTGCAACCTGGTGGAGGTTAGTATAGATGGACTAATAGAACAAGTCCCACACACTGCTACAAGCCCAAGCCCAAATATTTTTTCAGAGCTAGATGCAGATAAAAAATTTTTTGAATTTGCAACCTGGTGGAGGTTAATATGGATGGACTAATAGAACAAGTCCCACACACTGCTACAAGCCCAAGCCCAAATATTTTTTCAGGGCTAGATGCAGATAAAAATTATTTTGAATTTGCAACCTGGTGGAGGTTAGTATAGATGGACTAATAGAACAAGTACCACACACTGCTACAATCCGAAGACCAAATATATTTTCAGAGCTAGATGCAGATAAAAATTATTTTGAATTTGCAACCTGGTGGAGGTTTGTATAGATGGACTAATAGAACAAGTCCCACACACTGCTACAAGCCCAAGCCCAAATATTTTTTCAGAGCTAGATGCAGATAAAAATTATTTTGAATTTGCAACCTGGTGGAGGTTAGTATATATGGACTATTAGAACAAGTCCCACACACTGCTACAAGCCGAAGCCCAAATATTTTTTCAGAGCTAGATGCAGATTAAAAATTATTTTGAAATTGCAACCAGGTGGAGGCTAGTATAGATGGACTATTAGAACAAGTCCCACACACTGCTACAAGCCCAAGCCCAAATATTTTTTCAGAGCTAGAAGCAGATAAAAATTATTTTGAATTTGCAACCTGGTGGAGGTCAGTATAGATCGACTAATAGAACAAGTCCTACACATTGCTACAAGCCCAAGCCCAAATATTTTTTCAGAGCTAGATGCAGATAAAAATTATTTTGAATTTGCAACCTGGTGGAGGTTAGTATAGCTGGACTAAGAGAACAAGTCCCACACACTGCTACAAGCCGAAGCCCAAATATTTTTTCAGAGCTAGATGCAGATTAAAATTATTTTGAATTTGCCACCTGGTGGAGGTTAGTATAGATGGACTAATAGAAGAAGTCCCACACATTGCTACAAGCCCAAGCCCAAATATTTTTTCAAAGCTAGATGCAGATAAAAATTATTTTGAATTTGCAACCTGGTGGAGGTTTGTATAGATGGACTAATAGAACAAGTCCCACACACTGCTACAAGCCAAGTCCAAATATTTATTCAGAGATAGATGCAGATAAAAATTATTTTGAATTTGCAACCTGGTGGAGGTTAGTATATATGGACTAATAGAACAAGTCCCACACACTGCTACAAGCCGAAGACCAAATATTTTTTCAGAGCTAGATGCAGATAAAAATTATTTTGAATTTGCAACCTGGTGGAGGTTAGTATAGATGGACTAATAGAACAAGTCCCACACACTGCTACAAGCCCAAGCCCAAATATTTTTTCAGAGCTAGATGCAGATAAAAAATTTTTTGAATTTGCAACCTGGTGGAGGTTAATATGGATGGACTAATAGAACAAGTCCCACACACTGCTACAAGCCCAAGCCCAAATATTTTTTCAGGGCTAGATGCAGATAAAAATTATTTTGAATTTGCAACCTGGTGGAGGTTAGTATAGATGGACTAATAGAACAAGTTCCACACACTGCTACAAGCCCAAGCCCAAATATTTTTTCAGAGCTAGATGCAGATAAAAATTATTTTGAATTTGCAACCTGGTGGAGGTTAGTATAGATGGACTAATAGAACAAGTCTCACACACTGCTACAAGCCCAAGCCCAAATATTTTTTCAGAGCTACATGCAGATGAAAATTATTTTGAATTTGCAACCTGGTGGAGGTTTGTATAGATGGACTAATAGAACAAGTCCCGCACACTGCTACAAGCCCAAGCCCAAATATTTTTTCAGAGCTAGATTCAGATAAAAATTATTTTGAATTTGCAACCTGGTGGAGGTCAGTATAGATGGACTAATAGAACAAGTCCCACACACTGCTACAAGCCCAGGCCCAAATATTTTTTCAGAGCTAGATGCAGGTAAAAATTATTTTGAATTTGCAACCTGGTGAAGGTTAGTATAGATGGACTAAGAGAACAAGTCCCACACACTGCTAAAAGCCCAAGCCCAAATATTTTTTCAGAGCTAGATGCAGATTAAAATTATTTTGAATTTGCAACCTGGTGGAGGTTAGTATAGATGGACTAATAGAACAAGTCCCACACATTGCTACAAGCCCAAGCCCAAATATTTTTTCAGAGCTAGACGCAGATAAAAATTATTTTGAATTTGCAACCTGGTGGAGGTTTGTATACATGGACTAATAGAACAAGTCCCACACACTGCTACAAGCCAAGTCCAAATATTTATTCAGAGCTAGATGCAGATAAAAATTATTTTGAATTTGAAACCTGGTGGAGGTTAGTATATATGGACTAATAGAACAAGTCCCACACACTGCTACAAGCCGAAGACCAATTATTTTTTCAGAGCTAGATGCAGATAAAAATTATTTTGAATTTGCAACCTGGTGGAGGTTAGTATAGATGGACTAATAGAACAAGTCCCACACACTGCTACAAGCCCAAGCCCAAATATTTTTTCAGAGCTAGATGCACATAAAAAATTTTTTGAATTTGCAACCTGGTGGAGGTTAATATGGATGGACTAATAGAACAAGTCCCACACACTGCTACAAGCCCAAGCCTAAATATTTTTTCAGGGTTAGATGCAGATAAAAATTATTTTGAATTTGCAACCTGGTGGAGGTTAGTATAGATGGACTAATAGAACAAGTTCCACACACTGCTACAACCCAAGCCCAAATATTTTTTCAGAGCTAGATGCAGATAAAAATTATTTTGAATTTGCAACCTGGTGGAGGTTAGTATAGATGGACTAATAGAACAAGTCCCACACACTGCTACAAGCCCAAGCCCAAATATTTTTTCAGAGCTAGACGCATATAAAAATTATTTTGAATTTGCAACCTGGTGGAGGTTAGTATAGATGGAATAATAGAACAAGTCTCACACACTGCTACAAGCCCAAGCCCAAATATTTTTTCAAAGCTAGATTCAGATAAAAATTATTTTGAATTTGCAACCTGGTGGAGGTCAGTATAGATGGACTAATAGAACAAGTCCCGCACACTGCTACAAGTCCAGGCCCAAATATTTTTTCAGAGCTAGATGCAGATAAAAATTATTTTGAATTTGCAACCTGGTGGAGGTTAGTATAGATGGACTAAGAGAACAAGTCCCACACACTGCTACAAGCCGAAGACCAAATATTTTTTCAGAGCTAGATGCAGATAAAAATTATTTTGAATTTGCAACCTGGTGGAGGTTAGTATAGATGGACTAATAGAACAAGTCCCACACACTGCTACAAGCCCAAGCCCAAATATTTTTTCAGAGCTAGATGCAGATAAAAAATTTTTTGAATTTGCAACCTGGTGGAGGTTAATATGGATGGACTAATAGAACAAGTCCCACACACTGCTACAAGCCCAAGCCCAAATATTTTTTCAGGGCTAGATGCAGATAAAAATTATTTTGAATTTGCAACCTGGTGGAGGTTAGTATAGATGGACTAATAGAACAAGTTCCACACACTGCTACAAGCCCAAGCCCAAATATTTTTTCAGAGCTAGATGCAGATAAAAATTATTTTGAATTTGCAACCTGGTGGAGGTTAGTATAGATGGACTAATAGAACAAGATCCACACACTGCTACAACCCAAGCCCAAATATTTTTTCAGAGCTAGATGCAGATAAAAATTATTTTGAATTTGCAACCTGGTGGAGGTTAGTATAGATGGACTAATAGAACAAGTCCCACACACTGCTACAAGCCCAAGCCCAAATATTTTTTCAGAGCTAGACGCATATAAAAATTATTTTGAATTTGCAACCTGGTGGAGGTTAGTATAGATGGACTAATAGAACAAGTCTCACACACTGCTACAAGCCCAAGCCCAAATATTTTTTCAGAGCTACATGCAGATGAAAATTATTTTGAATTTGCAATCTGGTGGAGGTTTGTATAGATGGACTAATAGAACAAGTCCCACACACTGCTACAAGCCCAAGCCCAAATATTTTTTCAGAGCTAGATTCAGATAAAAATTATTTTGAATTTGCAACCTGGTGGAGGTCAGTATAGATGGACTAATAGAACAAGTCCCGCACACTGCTACAAGCCCAGGCCCAAATATTTTTTCAGAGCTAGATGCAGATAAAAATTATTTTGAATTTGCAACCTGGTGGAGGTTAGTATAGATGGACTAAGAGAACAAGTCCCACACACTGCTACAAGCCGAAGACCAAATATTTTTTCAGAGCTAGATGCAGATAAAAATTATTTTGAATTTGCAACCTGGTGGAGGTTAGTATAGATGGACTAATAGAACAAGTCCCACACACTGCTACAAGCCCAAGCCCAAATATTTTTTCAGAGCTAGATGCAGATAAAAAATTTTTTGAATTTGCAACCTGGTGGAGGTTAATATGGATGGACTAATAGAACAAGTCCCACACACTGCTACAAGCCCAGGCCCAAATATTTTTTCAGAGCTAGATGCAGGTAAAAATTATTTTGAATTTGCAACCTGGTGAAGGTTAGTATAGATGGACTAAGAGAACAAGTCCCACACACTGCTAAAAGCCCAAGCCCAAATATTTTTTCAGAGCTAGATGCAGATTAAAATTATTTTGAATTTGCAACCTGGTGGAGGTTAGTATAGATGGACTAATAGAACAAGTCCCACACATTGCTACAAGCCCAAGCCCAAATATTTTTTCAGAGCTAGACGCAGATAAAAATTATTTTGAATTTGCAACCTGGTGGAGGTTTGTATACATGGACTAATAGAACAAGTCCCACACACTGCTACAAGCCAAGTCCAAATATTTATTCAGAGCTAGATGCAGATAAAAATTATTTTGAATTTGAAACCTGGTGGAGGTTAGTATATATGGACTAATAGAACAAGTCCCACACACTGCTACAAGCCGAAGACCAAATATTTTTTCAGAGCTAGATGCAGATAAAAATTATTTTGAATTTGCAACCTGGTGGAGGTTAGTATAGATGGACTAATAGAACAAGTCCCACACACTGCTACAAGCCCAAGCCCAAATATTTTTTCAGAGCTAGATGCAGATAAAAATTTTTTTGAATTTGCAACCTGGTGGAGGTTAATATGGATGGACTAATAGAACAAGTCCCACACACTGCTACAAGCCCAAGCCCAAATATTTTTTCAGGGCTAGATGCAGATAAAAATTATTTTGAATTTGCAACCTGGTGGAGGTTAGTATAGATGGACTAATAGAACAAGTTCCACACACTGCTACAAGCCCAAGCCCAAATATTTTTTCAGAGCTAGATGCAGATAAAAATTATTTTGAATTTGCAACCTGGTGGAGGTTAGTATAGATGGACTAATAGAACAAGTTCCACACACTGCTACAACCCAAGCCCAAATATTTTTTCAGAGCTAGATGCAGATAAAAATTATTTTGAATTTGCAACCTGGTGGAGGTTAGTATAGATGGACTAATAGAACAAGTCCCACACACTGCTACAAGCCCAAGCCCAAATATTTTTTCAGAGCTAGACGCATATAAAAATTATTTTGAATTTGCAACCTGGTGGAGGTTAGTATAGATGGACTAATAGAACAAGTCTCACACACTGCTACAAGCCCAAGCCCAAATATTTTTTCAGAGCTACATGCAGATGAAAATTATTTTGAATTTGCAATCTGGTGGAGGTTTGTATAGATGGACTAATAGAACAAGTCCCACACACTGCTACAAGCCCAACCCCAAATATTTTTTCAGAGCTAGATTCAGATAAAAATTATTTTGAATTTGCAACCTGGTGGAGGTCAGTATAGATGGACTAATAGAACAAGTCCCGCACACTGCTACAAGCCCAGGCCCAAATATTTTTTCAGAGCTAGATGCAGATAAAAATTATTTTGAATTTGCAACCTGGTGGAGGTTAGTATAGATGGACTAAGAGAACAAGTCCCACACACTGCTACAAGCCGAAGACCAAATATTTTTTCAGAGCTAGATGCAGATAAAAATTATTTTGAATTTGCAACCTGGTGGAGGTTAGTATAGATGGACTAATAGAACAAGTCCCACACACTGCTACAAGCCCAAGCCCAAATATTTTTTCAGAGCTAGATGCAGATAAAAAATTTTTTGAATTTGCAACCTGGTGGAGGTTAATATGGATGGACTAATAGAACAAGTCCCACACACTGCTACAAGCCCAAGCCCAAATATTTTTTCAGGGCTAGATGCAGATAAAAATTATTTTGAATTTGCAACCTGGTGGAGGTTAGTATAGATGGACTAATAGAACAAGTTCCACACACTGCTACAAGCCCAAGCCCAAATATTTTTTCAGAGCTAGATGCAGATAAAAATTATTTTGAATTTGCAACCTGGTGGAGGTTAGTATAGATGGACTAATAGAACAATTCCCACACACTGCTACAAGCCCAAGCCCAAATATTTTTTCAGAGCTAGACGCATATAAAAATTATTTTGAATTTGAAACCTGGTGGAGGTTAGTATAGATGGACAAATAGAACAAGTCTCACACACTGCTACAAGCCCAAGCCAAATATTTTTTCAGAGCTACATGCAGATGAAAATTATTTTGAATTTGCAACCTGGTGGAGGTTTGTATAGATGGACTAATAGAACAAGTCCCACACACTGCTACAAGCCCAAGCCCAAATATTTTTTCAGAGCTAGATTCAGATAAAAATTATTTTGAATTTGCAACCTGGTGGAGGTCAGTATAGATGGACTAATAGAACAAGTCCCACACACTGCTAAAAGCCCAGGCCCAAATATTTTTTCAGAGCTAGATGCAGATAAAAATTATTTTGAATTTGCAACCTGGTGGAGGTTAGTATAGATGGACTAAGAGAACAAGTCCCACACACTGCTAAAAGCCCAAGCCCAAATGTTTTTTCAGAGCTAGATGCAGATTAAAATTATTTTGAATTTGCAACCTGGTGAAGGTTAGTATAGATGAACTAATAGAACAAGTCCCACACATTGCTACAAGCCCAAGCCCAAATATTTTTCAGAGCTAGATGCAGATAAAAATTATTTTGAATTTGCAACCTGGTGGAGGTTTGTATAGATGGACTAATAGAACAAGTCCCACACACTGCTACAAGCCAAGTGCAAATATTTATTTAGAGCTGGATGCAGATAAAAATTATTTTGAATTTGCAACCTGGTGGAGGTTAGTATATATGGACGAATAGAACAAGTCCCACACACTGCTACAAGACGAAGACCAAAAATTTTTTCAGAGCTAGATGCAGATAAAAATTATTTTGAATTTGCAACCTGGTGGAGGTTAGTATAGATGGACTAATAGAACAAGTCCCACACACTGCTACAAGCCCAAGCCCAAATATTTTTTCAGAGCTAGATGCAGATAAAAAAATTTTTGAATTTGCAACCTGGTGGAGGTTAATATGGATGGACTAATAGAACAAGTCCCACACACTGCTACAAGCCCAAGCCCAAATATTTTTTCAGGGCTAGATGCAGATAAAAATTATTTTGAATTTGCAACCTGGTGGAGGTTAGTATAGATGGACTAATAGAACAAGTTCCACACACTGCTACAAGCCCAAGCCCAAATATTTTTTCAGAGCTAGATGCAGATAAAAATTATTTTGAATTTGCAACCTGGTGGAGGTTAGTATAGATGGACTAATAGAACAAGTCCCACACACTGCTACAAGCCCAAGCCCAAATATTTTTTCAGAGCTAGACGCATATAAAAATTATTTTGAATTTGCAACCTGGTGGAGGTTAGTATAGATGGACTAATAGAACAAGTCTCACACACTGCTACAAGCCCAAGCCCAAATATTTTTTCAGAGCTACATGCAGATGAAAATTATTTTGAATTTGCAACCTGGTGGAGGTTTGTATAGATGGACTAATAGAACAAGTCCCACACACTGCTACAAGCCCAAGCCCAAATATTTTTTCAGAGCTAGATGCAGATAAAAATTATTTTGAATTTGCAACCTGGTGGAGGTCAGTATAGATGGACTAATAGAACAAGTCCCACACACTGCTAAAAGCCCAGGCCCAAATATTTTTTCAGAGCTAGATGCAGATAAAAATTATTTTGAATTTGCAACCTGGTGGAGGTTAGTATAGATGGACTAAGAGAACAAGTCCCACACACTGCTACAAGCCGAAGACCAAATATTTTTTCAGAGATAGATGCTGATAAAAATTATTTTGAATTTGCAACCTGGTGGAGGTTAGTATAGATGTACTAATAGAACAAGTCCCACACACTGCTACAAGCACAAGCCCAAATATTTTTTCAGAGCTCGATGCAGATAAAAAATTTTTTGAATTTGCAACCTGGTGGAGGTTAATATGGATGGACTAATAGAACAAGTCCCACACACTGCTACAAGCCCAAGCCCAAATATTTTTTCAGAGCTAGATTCAGATAAAAATTATTTTGAATTTGCAACCTGGTGGAGGTTAGTATAGATGGACTAATAGAACAAGTCCCACACACTGCTACAAGCCCAGGCCCAAATATTTTTTCAGAGCTAGATGCAGATAAAAATTATTTTGAATTTGCAACCTGGTGGAGGTTAGTATAGATGGACTAAGAGAACAAGTCCCAGACACTGCTAAAAGCCCAAGCCCAAATATTTTTTCAGAGCTAGATGCAGATAAAAATTATTTTGAATTTGCAATCAGGTGGAGTTTAATATAGATGGACTAATAGAACAAGTCCCACACACTGCTAAAAGCCCAAGCCCAAATATTTTTTCAGAGCTAGATGCAGATAAAAATTATTTTGAATTTGCAACCTGGTGGAGGTTAGTATAGATGGACTAATAGAACAAGTCCCACACACTGCTACAAGCCCAAGACCAAACATTTTTTCAGAGCTAGACGCATATAAAAATTATTTTGAATTTGAAACCTGGTGGAGGTTAGTATAGATGGACTAATAGAACAAGTCCCACACACTGCTACAAGCCCAAGCCCAAATATTTTTTCAGAGCTACATGCAGATAAAAATTATTTTGAATTTGCAACCTGGTGGAGGTTTGTATAAATGGACTAATAGAACAAGTCCCACACACTGCTACAAGCCCAAGCCCAAATATTTTTTCAGAGCTAGATTCAGATAAAAATTATTTTGAATTTGCAACCTGGTGGAGGTCAGTATAGATGGACTAATAGAACAAGTCCCACACACTGCTACAAGCCCAGGCCCAAATATTTTTTCAGAGCTAGATGCAGATAAAAATTATTTTGAATTTGCAACCTGGTGGAGGTTAGTATAGATGGACTAAGAGAACAAGTCCCACACACTGCTACAAGCCGAAGCCCAAATATTTTTTCAGAGCTAAATGCAGATAAAAAATTTTTGAATTTGCAACATGGTGGAGGTTAGTATAGATGGACTAATAGAACAAGTCCCACACATTGCTACAAGCTGAAGCCCAAATATTTTTTCAGAGCTAGATGCAGATAAAAATTATTTTGAATTTGCAACCAGGTGGAGGTTAGTATAGATGGACTATTAGAACAAGTCCCAAACATTGCTACAAGCCCAAGCCCAAATATTTTTTCAGAGCTAGATGCAGATAAAAATTATTTTGAATTTGCAACCTGGTGGAGGTTAATATGGATGGACTAATAGAACAAGTCCCACACACTGCTACGAGCCCAAGCCCAAATATTTTTTCAGAGCTAGATGCAGATAAAAATTATTTTGAATTTGCAACCTGGTGGAGGTTAGTATAGATGGACTAATAGAACAAGTCCCACACACTGCTACAAGCCCAAGCCCAAATATTTTTTCAGAGCCAGATGCAGATAAAAATTATTTTGAATTTGCAACCAGGTGGAGGTTAGTATAGATGGACTAATAGAACAAGTCCCACACACTGCTACAAGCCCAAGCCCAAATATTTTTTCAGAGCTTGATGCAGATAAAAATTATTTTGAATTTGCAATCTGGTGGAGGTTAGTATAGATGGACTAATAGAACAAGTCCCACACACTGCTACAAGCCCAAGCCCAAATATTTTTTCAGAGCTAGATGCAGATAAAAATTATTTTCAATTTGCAACCTGGTGGAGGTTAGTATAGATGGACTAATAGAACAAGTCCCACACACTGCTACAAGCCGAAGCCCAAATATTTTTTCAGAGCTAGATGCAGATAAAAATTATTTTGAATTTGCAACCAGGTGGAGGTTAGTATAGATGGACTATTAGAACAAGTCCCACACACTGCTACAAGCCCAAGCCCAAATATTTTTCAGAGCTAGATGCATATAAAAATTATTTTGAATTTGCAACCTGGTGGAGGTTAGTATAGATGGACTAATACAAAAAGTCCCAGACACTGCTCCAAGCCCAAGCACAAATATTTTTTCAGAGCTGGATGCAGATAAAAATTATTTTGAATTTGCAACCTGGTGGAGGTTAGTATAGATGGACTAATAGAACAAGTCCCACACACTGCTACAAGCTCAAGCCCAAATATTTTTTCAGACGTAGATGCAGATAAAAGTTATTTTGAATTTGCAACTTGGTGGAGGTTAGTATAGATGGACTAAGAGAACAAGTCCCACACACTGCTACAAGCCAAAGCCCAAACATTTTTTCAGAGCTAGATGCAGATAAAAATTATTTTGAATTTGCAACCTGGTGGAGGTTAGTATAGATGGACTAATAGAACAAGTCCCACACACAGCTACAAGCCGAAGCCCAAATATTTTTTCAGAGCTAGATGCAGACAAAAATTATTTTGAATTTGCACCCTGGTGGAGGTTAGTATAGATGGACGAATAGAACAAGTCCCACACACTGCTACAAGCCGAAGCCCAAATATTTTTTCAGAGCTAGATGCAGATAAAAATTAATTTGAATTTGCAACATGGTGGAGGTTAGTATATATGGACTAATAGAACAAGTCCCACACACTGCAACAAGCCCAAGCCAAAATATTTTTTCAGAGCTAGATGCAGATAAAAATTATTTTCAATTTGCAACCTGGTGGAGTTTAGTATAGATGGACTAATAGAACAAGTCCCACACACTGCTTCAAGCCGAAGCCCAAATATTTTTTCAGAGCTAGATGCAGATAAAAATTATTTTGAATTAGCAACCAGGTGGAGGTTAGTATAGATGGACTATTAGAACAAGTCCCACACACTGCTACAAGCCCAAGCCCAAATATTTTTTCAGAGCTAGATGCATATAAAAATTATTTTGAACTTGCAACCTGGTGGAGGTTAGTATAGATGGACTAATACAAAAAGTCCCAGACACTGCTCCAAGCCCAAGCACAAATATTTTTTCAGAGCTGGATGCAGATAAAAATTATTTTGAATTTGCAACCTGGTGGAGGTTAGTATAGATGGACTAATAGAACAAGTCCAACACACTGCTACAAGCTCAAGCCCAAATATTTTTTCAGACCTAGATGCAGATAAAAGTTATTTTGAATTTGCAACTTGGTGGAGGTTAGTATAGATGGACTAAGAGAACAAGTCCCACACACTGCTAGAAGCCAAAGCCCAAATATTTTTTCAGAGCTAGATGCAGATAAAAATTATTTTGAATTTGCAACCTGGTGGAGGTTAGTATAGATGGACTAATAGAACAAGTCCCACACACTGCTACAAGCCCAAGCCCAAATATTTTTTCAGAGCTAGATGCAGATAAAAATTATTTTGAATTTGCAACCTGGTGGAGGTTAATATGGATGGACTAATAGAACAAGTCCCACACACTGCTACAAGCCCAAGCCCAAATATTTTTTCAGAGCTAGATGCAGATAAAAATTATTTTGAATTTGCAACCTGGTGGAGGTTAGTATAGATGGACTAATGGAACAAGTCTCACACACTGCTACAAGCCCAAGCCCAAATATTTTTTCAGAGCTAGATGCAGATAAAAATTATTTTGAATTTGCAACCTGGTGGAGGTTTGTATAGATGGACTAATAGAACAAGTCCCACACACTGCTACAAGCCCAAGCCCAAATATTTTTTCAGAGCTAGATGCAGATAAAAATTATTTTGAATTTGCAACCTGGTGGAGGTTAGTATATATGGACTAATAGAACAAGTCCCACACACTGCTACAAGCCGAAGCCCAAATATTTTTTCAGAGCTAGATGCAGATAAAAATTATTTTGAATTTGCAACCTGGTGGAGGTTAGTATAGATGGACTAATAGAACAAGTCCCACACACTGCTAAAAGCCCAAGCCCAAATATTTTTTCAGAGCTAGATGCAGATAAAAATTATTTTGAATTTGCAACCTGGTGGAGGTTAATATGGATGGACTAATAGAACAAGTCCCACACACTGCTACGAGCCCAAGCCCAAATATTTTTTCAGAGCTAGATGCAGATAAAAATTATTTTGAATTTGCAACCTGGTGGAGGTTAGTATAGATGGACTAATAGAACAAGTCCCACACACTGCTACAAGCCCAAGCCCAAATATTTTTTCAGAGCCAGATGCAGATAAAAATTATTTTGAATTTGCAACCAGGTGGAGGTTAGTATAGATGGACTAATAGAACAAGTCCCACACTCTGCTACAAGCCCAAGCCCAAATATTTTTTCAGAGCTAGATGCAGATAAAAATTATTTTGAATTTGCAATCTGGTGGAGGTTAGTATAGATGGACTAATAGAACAAGTTCCACACACTGCTACAAGCCCAAGCCCAAATATTTTTTCAGAGCTAGACGCTTATAAAAATTATTTTGAATTTGCAACCTGGTGGAGGTTAGTATTGATGGACTAATAGAACAAGTCTCACACACTGCTACAAGCCCAAGCCCAAATATTTTTTCAGAGCTAGAAGCAGATAAAAATTATTTTGAATTTGCAACCTGGTGGAGGTCAGTATAGATGGACTAATAGAACAAGTCCCACACACTGCTACAAGCCCAGGCCCAAATATTTTTTCAGAGCTAGATGCAGATAAAAATTATTTTGAATTTGCAACCTGGTGGAGGTTAGTATAGATGGACTAATAGAACAAGTACCACACACAGCTACAAGCCCAAGCCCAAATATTTTTTCAGAGCTAGATGCAGATAAAAATTATTTTGAATTTGCAACCTGGTGGAGGTTAGTATAGATGGACTAATAGAACAAGTCCCACACACTGCTACAAGCCGAAGCCCAAATATTTTTTCAGAGCTAGATGCAGATAAAAATTATTTTGAATTTGCAACCTGGTGGAGGTTAGTATAGATGGACTAATAGAACAAGTCCCACACACTGCTACAAGATGAAGCCCAAAAATTTTTTCAGAGCTAGATGCAGATAAAAATTATTTTGAATTTGCAACCAGGTGGAGGTTAGTATAGATGGACTATTAGAACAAGTCCCACACACTGCTACAAGCCCAAGCCCAAATATTTTTTCAGAGCTAGATGCATATGAAAATTATTTTGAATTTGCAACCTGGTGGAGGTTAGTATAGATGGACTAATACAAAAAGTCCCAGACACTGCTCCAAGCCCAAGCACAAATATTTTTTCAGAGCTGGATGCAGATAAAAATTATTTTGAATTTGCAACCTGGTGGAGGTTAGTATAGATGGACTAATAGAACAAGTCCCACACACTGCTACAAGCTCAAGCCCAAATATTTTTTCAGACCCAGATGCAAATAAAAGTTATTTTGAATTTGCAACCTGGTGGAGGTTAGTATAGATGGACTAAGAGAACAAGTCCCACACACTGCTACAAGCCAAAGCCCAAACATTTTTTCAGAGCTAGATGCAGATAAAAATTATTTTGAATTTGCAACCTGGTGGAGGTTAGTATAGATGGACTAATAGAACAAGTCCCACACACAGCCACAAGCCGAAGCCCAAATATTTTTTCAGAGCTAGATGCAGATAAAAATTATTTTGAATTTGCACCCTGGTGGAGGTTAGTATAGATGGACGAATAGAACAAGTCCCACACACTGCTACAAGCCCAAGCCCAAATATTTTTTCAGAGCTAGATGCAGATAAAAATTATTTTGAATTTGCAACCTGGTGGAGGTTAGTATAGATGGACTAATAGAACAAGTCCCACACACTGCTACAAGCCGAAGCCCAAATATTTTTTCAGAGCTAGATGCAGATAAAAATTATTTTGAATTTGCAACCTGGTGGAGGTTAGTATAGATGGACTAATAGAACAAGTCCCACACACAGCCACAAGCCGAAGCCCAAATATTTTTTCAGAGCTAGATGCACATAAAAATTATTTTGAATTTGCACCCTGGTGGAGGTTAGTATAGATGGACGAATAGAACAAGTCCCACACACTGCTACAAGCCCAAGCCCAAATATTTTTTCAGAGCTAGATGCAGATAAAAATTATTTTGAATTTGCAACCTGGTGGAGGTTAGTATAGATGGACTAATAGAACAAGTTCCACACACTGCTACAAGCCGAAGACCAAATATTTTTTCAGAGCTAGATGCAGATAAAAATTATTTTGAATTTGCAACCTGGTGGAGGTTAGTATAGATGGACTAATAGAACAAGTCCCACACACTGCTACAAGCCCAAGCCCAAATATTTTTTCAGACCTAGATGCAGATAAAAATTATTTTCAATTTGCAACCTGGTGGAGGTTAGTATAGATGGACTAATAGAACAAGTCCCACACACTGCTACAAGCCGAAGCCCAAATATTTTTTCAGAGCTAGATGCAGATAAAAATTATTTTGAATTTGCAACCAGGTGGAGGTTAGTATAGATGGACTATTAGAACAAGTCCCACACACTGCTACAAGCCCAAGCCCAAATATTTTTTCAGATCTAGATGCATATAAAAATTATTTTGAATTTGCAACCTGGTGGAGGTTAGTATAGATGGATTAATACAAAAAGTCCCAGACACTGCTCCAAGCCCAAGCATAAATATTTTTTCAGAGCTGGATGCAGATAAAAATTATTTTGAATTTGCAACCTGGTGGAGGTTAGTATATATGGACTAATAGAACAAGTCCCACACACTGCTACAAGCTCAAGCCCAAATATTTTTTCAGACCTAGATGCAGATAAAAGTTATTTTGAATTTGCAACCTGGTGGAGGTTAGTATAGATGGACTAAGAGAACAAGTCCCACACACTGCTACAAGCCAAAGCCCAAACATTTTTTCAGAGCTAGATGCAGATAAAAATTATTTTGAATTTGCAACCTGGTGGAGGTTAGTATAGATGGACTAATAGAACAAATCCCACACACAGCCACAAGCCGAAGCCCAAATATTTTTTCAGAGCTAGATGCAGATAATTATTATTTTCAATTTGCAACCTGGTGGAGGTTAATATGGATGGACTAATAGAACAAGTCCCACACACTGCTACAAGCCCAAGCCCAAATATTTTTTCAGAGCTAGATGCAGATAAAAATTATTTTGAATTTTCAACCTGGTGGAGGTTTGTATAGATGGACTAATAGAACAAGTCCCACACACTGCTACAAGCCCAAGCCCAAATATTTATTCAGAGAAAGATGCAGATAAAAATTATTTTGAATTTGCAACATGGTGGAGGTTAGTATATATGGACTAATAGAACAAGTCCAACACACTGCTACAAGCCGAAGACCAAATATTTTTTCAGAGCTAGATGCAGATAAAAATTATTTTGAATTTGCAACCTGGTGGAGGTTAGTATAGATGGACTAATAGAACAAGTCCCACACACTGCTACAAGCCCAAGACAAATATTTTTTCAGAGCTAGATGCAGATAAAAATTATTTTGAATTTGCAACCTGGTGGAGGTTAATATGGATGGACTAATAGAACAAGTCCCACACACTGCTACAAGCCCAAGCCCAAATATTTTTTCAGAGCTAGATGCAGATAAAAATTATTTTCAATTTGCAACCTGGTGGAGGTTAGTATAGATGGACTAATAGAACAAGTCCCACACATTGCTACAAGCCCAAGCCCAAATATTTTTTCAGAGCTAGATGCAGATAAAAATTATTTTGAATTTGCAACCTGGTGGAAGTTAGTATAGATGGACTAATAGAACAAGTCCCACACACTGCTACAAGCCCAAGCCCAAATATTTTTTGAGAGCTAGATGCAGATAAAAATTATTTTGAATTTGCAACCTGGTGGAGTTTAGTATAGATGGACTAATAGAATAATGCTATGCCCAAAAGGTTTTACTTGGCTAGGTGCAGTAAAAAAATTTGTATTCTATACAAATATGGTGTAGCTTGCAACACAGATAGGCTACTCCACTGACTAACACACACTGCAAGAGGCCAAAATGTATGTGCTTAGCTAGATTTAGCCAAATGCTGTGAAAAAAACTTGCACAGCACTGGCACTGACCTGCCTGTCAAAAAGTGATAGGAGCTGATGTAACCTAGCCCTCAAAAGGACTGCAATTACAATTAGTCTTTACTCCCAACCTATCTATTTAAGAGCACAGACCTGCCTGATAAAAGTGATAGGAAATGATGTAACCTAGTCCTCAAAAGGACTGCAATCACAACTATTCCCTACTCCCAAGCTATCTGTAGATTTGTGCGAAAATTGGCTTGAAATTAACACTGAAAGTATAGCGCACACAGCAACAGCGGTGCCGTCTAACACGCAGCTGCAGCAGTGAGAAAATGGTGGCGACGGGGAAAATGGCTGGGTCTTATAGGGCAAGGACATGTGACATACACTGCCAATTACACATGCCCTTGCTTGTGTGAAAAAAAGCAGTTCGCTCCGTGTGTGTGCTGTTGATAGGCTGACAGACTGCACCTCCCCACTGTAAATGCGGGAAAGAGAAAAAAAATGGAGATCTTCATTATTTATGCAGAGATCCATCCCCTGCCCCTCCGCCCGCCCCGCTGTACAGTCAAACTGCGTATTAACATTAATTTTCAGCATTACTGAGAAAAAAAACAGTTATGATTTTGGTGCACGAACAGTTATCGAACATAACCTCGAACAGCCGATTTTTTTTCAAATTGTTCGTGTTCGCCGAACAGCTCGAACACCGCCGAAAACAGCTCGAATTTGAGATTGGCGAACAGTTCGAGTCGAACACCGCTTATCTCTAGTTAAGAGGAGACTTTGTGCAGCAGGTCTTCATGGTAAAATAGCTGCTAGGAAACCACTGCTAAGGACAGGCAACAAGCAGAAGAGACTTGTTTGGGCTAAAGAACACAAGGAATGGACATTAGACCAGTGGAAATCTGTGCTTTGGTCTGATGAGTCCAAATTTGAGATCTTTGGTTCCAACCACCGTGTCTTTGTGCGATGCAGAAAAAGTGAACGGATGGACTCTACATGCCTGGTTCCTACCGTGAAGCATGGAGGAGGAGGTGTAATGGTGTGGGGGTGCTTTGCTGGTGACACTGTTGGGGATTTATTCAAAAATTGAAGGCATACTGAACCAGCATGGCTACCACAGCATCTTGCAGCGGCATGCTATTCCATCCGGTTTGTGTTTAGTTGGAACATCATTTATTTTTCAACAGGACAATGACCCAAAACACACCTCCAGGCTGTGTAAGGGCTATTTGACCAAGGAGGGGAGTGATGGGGTGCTACGCCAGATGACCTGGCCTCCACAGTCACCAGACCTGAAGCCAATCGAGATGGTTTGGGGTGAGCTGGACCGCAGAGTGAAGGCAAAAGGGCCAACAAGTGCTAAGCATCTCTGGGAACTCCTTCAAGATTGTTGGAAGACCATTTCCAGTGAATACCTCTTGAAGCTCATCAAGAGAATGCCAAGAGTGTGCAAAGCAGTCATCAAAGCAAAAGGTGGCTACTTTGAAGAACCTAGAATATAAGACATATTTTCAGTTGTTTCACACTTTTTTGTTAAGTATATAATTCCACATGTGTTAATTCATAGTTTTGATGCCTTCAGTGTGAATGTACAATTTTCATAGTCATGAAAATACAGAAAAATCTTTAAATGAGAAGGTGTGTCCAAACTTTTGGTCTGTACTGTATTACGTTACATAAATATAATAAGGAATAATGAAAGAATCCAATCACAGAGATGAGTCAAGTTAGCCGAAGAAGAACACTTCGATTGGGGACGCTCAGTGAACTGAATTCATGCATACATGGTCTGTAAAAAACAGTGTTTTTTACAGGCAAACTGGACACCTGATAGGTAGCGTATGGCTTCGCGGTGCGGTTTACAGAACAAAAGGAACAGAACTATTACATTCTATATTTAATCCAGAAAAATAGGCAGTGTTTATAGAAAATATACAAAATATTTTAAAAAGGGGACAAAACAATACAGCATCTACAGCTGCATAAAATAAAAAGGAATAACAAAATAATCTTACTATACTGCTCATAGAGATGAGTCAACTTAGCCGAAGGAGAAAACTTTGATTGGGGACATTCAGTGAACGGGATTCATTGAATGGACAAATTCTTTCCCAGATTCATCAGGTGCAAAACATAAAAAACAGATGGGACAGGACCCCCTGAGGGCAGGCTAGCAGGCGCACAGAGGAGGAAAAGCATCTACCGAGCGCTTTCTCTCCTCTGCATTCATTGGGAAAGCGCGAGCTGGATGCGGGGCTGTGATGTGCGGTGAAACCCCACCCACAGCCCATCAATCAGGGGGGAGCGGATCACTTGGTTATGCCTGGCTGCAGCTGAAACTTGACGTGATATCAGTGGATGTCAGAGCTGACTGCAGCCGGGTCACGTGATGCCTGGTGAGCGGTCAGCAGTAGTGCTGTTCACAGGCAACAATGACCATGGGAGGTATTTACAAAAACTCTTATTTCCACCTTTTAATTAGACAGGCGCATTCTCTATAGTAGTGGACAACCTCTTTAACTGGCGAAATTCACGAAAAATTTGATGCAATTCACTTTGCATTTCACCTCTGTTACATTAAAAGGTGAAATCCGCTATAAAACTCTTGAAAATAAATTGTTCTTTATCTGAAAATCGGCGCCACATGTCAATTTCTGTGAGGAAAAAAATTTACAGCAAGTGAATGAGATTTGTAAAATCTCAATAATTTTTTTTCTTTTACTGTACCTTCTGTAGAATTTACCTGTGAAAATGCACAGCAATTCGCCACATGTAGACTTACTTTTGTTACATTCTGTATGAAATGTAATATGATAGTACTTACTGATATACTTTATTGATCAAATGTGCCCCAATGTCTTGCATGTCATCATCCCTGTAACTTCAATCACAGCTGGGTCTCAGAACAGCAGAGAAAATGGCTGGCATAGCCACTGAAATGAGCCAGTTAGTCAGTTCCTTTCAAACGCACAACTGGTCTAGCGGCATTAGATATCCACTATTTCAAATCCAAGTCAGATTGGAGGACTGCGAGTGGTGAGATAGGTATAATAGCAGGACACCAGAGCAGATTTGATAAATACAGATAACAAAATGAAAGTTTTCTTTTTAGTCTGCTGGACAACTCCTTTAGACCGGGTTTACATCACGTTTTATCCACTTGTCAGTGGCTCCTTCGAGGCTTAGGTCTGAGGTACTGAAAATGGGATTTGAACATTTGCACTGATTGCACTACTGACATTGATGATGGAGAAAGTTATTCCATCTGTTTCATTAAAGTCAATTGCACCATCATTGCATAAGCCCAAATCCCATTTTTCCAGGGATTCAGACATAAGTCTCAATGGAACTGACCAGTAGATAAAACATGATGTGAACATAGCCTTAGTCTCTATTAGTAAATCAAAGTAATAAAAGTTTTAGTTAAACTCATACTGTGTAAATTTGTATAAAAATGGTTTAGTTGACCCCTTCTTGACATATGACGTACAGTTACGTCATATGACGGGACCTTGACTTTGATGTGGGCTTACAAGCCTAGCCTGCATTTTTTCCATCAGATTATAGCTGTATTATTCAGTCATCATCTGCCTCTGACAGCTATGGATGAAACAGAGCTCCTCCCACAGCTGTTAACCTATTAAATGCCGCTGTCAATCTCTGACAATGGAATTTAATATGTGTCGGCAGAGGGACAGGTCATTCTATGTGCCCATCGGTGTACCTGTGACGTGATCATTGGGCACCGATGAGTTGCCATGATAGCTCTGGTGAAGTCCTCCATGCTTATCATGACGGTCTTTCTGTGAAAGCCAGATTGTGGCTGTTGTTCATAGGAGAATGGGATTTTTGTTATACACAGCAGTGTTTTAACACTGTTTTTAAAAATGTGATTTTTTTTTTTAAAATATAAAAGTTCAAATCACCCACCTTTTCCCCCATTAAAAATAAAGGAATGCAAATATTTGGTATCATTACATCTATAAAAGTCCAACCTGTCAAAACGTAAAGTAAATTAATCCGATCGGTAAATCGCGTAATGAGAAAAAAAATCCTAATTATGTTTTTTCAGCAGCTGAAATACTGCAACAAAATGCAATAAGAGGTGATCAAAAGATTGTATCTATCCCAAATTGATACTAATAAAAACATCATCTCAGTGCGCAAAAAACAAGCCCTCTCAGAACCATAGGCCAAAAATTGTAAAAGTTATGTATCTTGGAAAATGGAGTTTTTTACAAATTTTCACATTTTTTTTCATCACTTAAATAAAAAAAATATGCATGCTTGGTATCTGCGTAATCATACTGACCTGGAGAATCATATTGCCAGATTAATTTTACCATATAACACCACATCTACACTACATAATGTGCAGAAAAAACAAAGAGATCCAATGGTATATGAGCATAATTTTATTAATCAATCAATTAAAATCATGACAAACCAGACCAAGTAATACACATAACATATAATTAAAAAACAGAGTGCCCAGTATAAGGGGAATAGCTCCTGTCCAAAATGTAACAATTATGTAACATCAAATAGGCTCAAAAATTGATTAACCTAGTTAGTAATCATTATCATAGTATTTTAATGAAGCAGTCATATCTGCAAGAAATCTATAATATGAAGCATGGCTATACATGCATATAAAGGGTATAAATTAATGAGGGGACACAAACCCCTTCCTAAGATCAAGTAATTCCCAATACATAAGAAAAGCCAGATATATTATAATTTAATTTATGCAGAGTATGTTTGCGATCTAAAACAGCATGATTTTAATTATTTTTACAGATCAACATGGTATATAAATATAGAAGGAGATGTAATCTTGATTCACATAGAATAAGTCATGTACCTGATCAAGGTTATGCCAGTAGGTGAGCCGTAGTATAGAATTCTCAAAGGTCCGGGCTGGACGCTGTCCCCCCTTCGCCCCGACGCGCGTTTCGCTCACTTGCTTCTTCCGGGGGCGTGTCGGGATGAGGGGAGGACGTCATTTTTAAATAGTGTATTAGCCTATCAAAATGCCCATAGCGAACAAGGGGAGGAACAATCACGGGACCTCATCGGCGCATGACGCGTCCGCTCTTCCTCCAGAGTAACTAAGGCTTCCGGCGGATGCGCTCATTGACCCGCATGCTGGAACGCATGCTGTCAAAATTGAGCACCCACGGAAGCCAACGGGGATAGAGAAAGACGCGCATGCGCACAGTCCGGCAAAGAGGGGAAGTAACAATGATGAATTTCTACAGGATGAGTTGAGTGGTGTTTGTCCCCTTTTTTTCTTCCTTTTTTTTTTTTGTTATTTATTGATTATTTGCATATGTTTTGCACATTTATACATTTTAATCATTGTCCCACATGAGTTATATTGATTGTACCCAGACATATATTGATGGGATCATATATTAGGCACTTTTATTACTTCACGCACATTCCATTTTGCACATTCCTATGCACTATGCACTTTTATATATGAGTCACATGAAATGCACCCAAACTACTTTAATGGGGTTTCCCCCTTTCTCTGTAAATAAAATGCATTTTTATATACAGTACAGACCAAAAGTTTGGACACACCTTCTCATTTAAAGATTTTTCTGTATTTTCTTGACAATGAAAATTGTACATTCACACTGAAGGCATCAAAACTATGAATTAACACATGTGGAATTATATACTTAACAAAAAAGTGTGAAACAACTGAAAATATCTCTTATTTTCTAGGTTCTTCAAAGTAGCCACCTTTTGCTTTGATGACTGCTTTGCACACTCTTGGCATTCTCTTGATGAGCTTCAAGTGGTAGTCACCGGAAATGGTCTTCCAACAATCTTGAAGGAGTTCCCAGAGATGCTTTGCACTTGTTGGCCCTTTTGCCTTCACTCTGCGGTCCAGCTCACCCCAAACCATCTCGATTGGCTTCAGGTCTGGTGACTGTGGAGGCCAGGTCATCTGGCTTAGCACCCCATCACTCTCCTTCTTGGTCAAATAGCCCTTACACAGCCTGGAGATGTGTTTGGTGTCATTGTCTTGTTGAAAAATAAATGATGGTCCAACTAAACGCAAGCTGGATTGAATAGCATGCCGCTGCAAGATGCTGTGGTAGCCATGCTGGTTCAGTATGCCTTCAATTTTGAATAAATCCCCAACAATGTCACCAGCAAAGCACCCCCACACCATCACACCTACTACTCCATGCTTCACGGTGGGAACCAGGCATGTAGAGTCCATCAGTTCACCTTTTCTGCATCGCGCAAAGACACGGTGGTTGGAACCAAAGATCTCAAATTTGGACTCATCAGACCAAAGCACGAAGGCCTGCTGCACAAAGTCTCCTCTTAACAGTTGTTGAAGAGATGTGTCTGCTGCTAGAACTCTGTGTGGCATTGACCTGGTCTCTAATCTGAGCTGCTGTTAACCTGCGATTTCTGAGGCTGGTGACTTGGATAAACTTATCCTCAGAAGCAGAGGTGACTCTTGGTCTTCCTTTCCTGGGGCGGTCCTCATGTGAGTCAGTTTCTTTGTAGCGCTTGATGGTTTTTGCAACTGCACTTGGGGACACTTTCAAAGTTTTCCCAATTTTTCAGACTGACTGACCTTCATTTCTTAAAGTAATGATGGCCACTCGTTTTTCTTTACTTAGCTGCTTTTTTCTTGCCATAATACAAATTCTAACAGCCTATTCAGTAGGACTATCAGCTGTGTATGCACCAGACTTCTGCACAACACAACTGATGGTCCCAACCCCATTTATAAGGCAAGAAATCCCACTTATTAAACCTGACAGGGCACACCTGTGAAGTGAAAACCATTTCCGGTGACTACCACTTGAAGCTCATCAAGAGAATGTCAAGAGTGTGCAAAGCAGTCATCAAAGCAAAAGGTGGCTACTTTGAAGAACCTAGAATATAAGACATATTTTCAGTTGTTTCACACTTTTTTGTTAAGTATATAATTCCACATGTGTTAATTCATAGTTTTGATGCCTTAAGTGTGAATGTACAATTTTCATAGTCATGAAAATACAGAAAAATCTCTAAATGAGAAGGTGTGTCCAAACTTTTGGTCTGTACTGTATATGAAGTACCTTATTATATTATGAATTTATTCATGGTGAATCTTTTTTGCACCTTCAACATGCACTATGCACTTTTTTTAGATCATGATAAAAACTGGTGTCACTTCCTTCAACACATCTATATGCATTATGAACTTTTTTGCATTTTACATGGATATATATGTGCCTTTTATTTATTGGTATGTTTATATGTATATGTATATATGCATTGGGGAATTTTATTATTTGTTTTATATATTTTTATTATGTATTACATGTACACTATATTACATCCCATTCATTTATTATTTATTTTTTATTTTTCATTTTTTATTATTTATTCACTATTTGTTATATATGTTTTTTTTCATATTTATTTTTATATTTATTAAATTATGTATTTCATCAATGTAATGGGTAATAATGCTATCATATTTTATTCACATTGAAACCAGCTCATTATTGCTATAGTTTATATTCCTCCAAACACCACTGAACTCATCCTGTAGAAATTCATCATTGTTACTTCCCCTCTTTGCCGGACTGTGCGCATGTGCGTCTTTCTCTATCCCCGTTGGCTTCCGTGGGTGCTCGATTTTGACAGCATGCGTTCCAGCATGCGGGTCAATGAGCGCATCCGCCGGAAGCGTTAGTTACTCTGGAGAAAGAGCGGACGCGTCATGCGCCGATGAGGTCCGGTGATTGTTCCTCCCTTTGTCTGCTGTGGGCATTTTGATAGGCTAATACACTATTTAAAAATGACGCCCTCCCCTCATTCCAACACGCCCCCGGAAGAAGCAAGTGGGCAAAACGTGCGTCAGGGTGAAGGGGGGACAGAGTCCTGCCCGGACCTTTGAGTATTCTATTCTACGGCTCACCTACTGGCATAACCTGGATCAGGTACATGACTTATTCTATGTGAATCATGATTACATCTCCTTCTATATTTTTATACCATGTTGATCTGTAAAAATAATTAAAATCATGCTGTTTTAGATCGCAAATATACTCTGCATAAATTAAATTATAATATATCTGGCTTTTCTTATGTATTGGGAATTACTTGATCTTGAAGGGGTTTGTGTCCCCTCATTAATTTATACCCTTTATATGCATGTATAGCCATGCTTCATATTATAGATTTCTTGCAGATATGACTGCTTCATTAAAATACTATGATAATGATTACTAACTAGGTTAATCAATTTTTGAGCCTCTTTGATGTTACATAATTGTTACATTTTGGGCAGGAACTTTTCCCCTTATACTGGGCACTCTGTTTTTTAATTATATGTTATGTGTATTACTTATTCTGGTTTGTCATGATTTTAATTGATTGATTAATAAAATTATGCTCATATACTAATGGATCTCTTTGTTTTTTCTGCACATTATGTTGTGTAGATGTGGTGATTTATGGACTTGTTTGAAGAGCCATTCTCTATATATTTATATCCAATTATTGATGTTAATTTTACCATATAGCAAACATGGTAAATTAAAAAAAAAAACAATTGTGGACTCAAACTTTTTTTGCAATTTTTACTTGCTTGGAATTTTTTTCCGCTTTTCAGTGCTTCATATGAAAAAATGAATGGTGAGATTCAAGAGTACAATTCGTCCTGCAAAAACCACGTGGATGGAAAAATAAAAAAATTACGACTCTTAAAGGAAGGGGAAGAAAAAATGAAAACAAAAAAAGGAAAGTGTCTGCGGTGGGAAGGGGTTTATAATAGAATGCAACCTTCTAACCTTCCCAAGACAACTGGGTTTGTAAACGAAGACTCAACTGAGTACGTGGCTAATCCATACCATATTAAACTGCTAATGTATTTTTTATTATACAAGCTCACATAGCACCATTAATTTTACTTATTGCTTTACAGGCATTATTATCAATCAACTGCAAATACATGGTAGATTTTTTCTACAGGATTTACTTTGACTAAGGCCACATTCACACATTCTGTATTTGGTCGGTATTTTATCTCAGTATTTGTAAGCCAAAATCAGGAGTGGAACAATCAGAGGAAAATTAGAATAGAAACACGTCACCACTTCTGTATTTTTTTAATCACTCCTGGTTTTGGCTTACAAATATTGATGTAAAATACTGACCAAATACTGAACGTGTGAATGTGGCCTTAGGGTATGTGCACACGATCCGTGCAGGCAGCGCTTGGAACGCAGCATACTTTATGTCCAAAGTGCTGCATTATAAGAACGCAGGTGAATCACATGTGTTCATTGAACCATGCGGATTCTCCGCATTCAATACATTGTAGTGGTCTTATTTCTCTTGCGAAGACTAGCGACTCTGCAAGAGAAAATGACATGCTGTGGTCTGGAAAGACGCTCCACATACAGTACAGACCAAAAGTTTGGACACACCTTCTCATTTAAAGATTTTTCTGTATTTTCTTGACAATGAAAATTGTACATTCACACTGAAGGCATCAAAACTATGAATTAACACATGTGGAATTATATACTTAACAAAAAAGTGTGAAACAACTGAAAATATGTCTTATATTCTAGGTTCTTCAAAGTAGCCACCTTTTGCTTTGATGACTGCTTTGCACACTCTTGGCATTCTCTTGATGAGTTTCAAGAGGTAGTCACCGGAAATGGTCTTCCAACAATCTTGAAGGAGTTCCCAGAGATGCTTAGCACTTGTTGGCCCTTTTTTTGCCTTCACTCTGAGGTCCAGCTCACCCCAAACCATCTCGATTGGGTTCAGGTCTGGTGACTGTGGAGGCCAGGTCATCTGGCATAGCACCCCATCACTCTACTTCTTGGTCAAATAGCCCTTACACAGCCTGGAGGTGTGTTTGGGGTCATTGTCCTGTTGAAAAATAAATGATGGTCCAACTAAACGCAAACCGGATGGAATAGCATGCCGCTGCAAGATGCTGTGTTAGCCATGCTGGTTCAGTATGCCTTCAATTTTGAATAAATCCCCAACAGTGTCACCAGCAAAGCGCCCCCACACCATCACACCTCCTCCACCATGCTTCAGGGTGGGATCCATGCATGTAGAGTCCATCTGTTCACCTTTTCTGCGTCACACAAAGACACGGTGGTTGGAACCAAAGATCTCAAATTTGGACTCATCAGACCAAAGCACAGATTTCCACTGGTCTAATATCCATTCCTTATGTTATTTAGCTCAAACAAGTCTCTTCTGCTTGTTGCCTGTCCTTAGCAGTGGTTTCCTAGCAGCTATTTTACCATGAAGGCCTGCTGCACAAAGTCTCTTAACAGTTGTTGTAGAGATGAGTCTGCTGCTAGAACTCTGTGTGGCATTGACCTGGTCTCTAATCTGAGCTGCTGTTAACCTGCGATTTCTGAGGCTGGTGACTCGGATAAACTTATCCTCAGAAGCAGAGGTGACTCTTGGTCTTCCATTCCTGGGACAGTCCTCATGTGAGCCAGTTTCTTTGTAGGGGTTGATGGTTTTTGCAACTGCACTTGGGGACACTTTCAAAGTTTTCCCAATTTTTCGCACTGACTGACCTTCATTTCTTAGTGAAGATGGCCACTCATTTTTCTTTACTTAGCTGCTTTTTTCTTGCCATAATGCAAATTCTAACAGTCTATTCAGTAGGACTATCAGCTGTGTTTCCACCAGACTTATGCACAACACAACTGATGGTCCCAACCCCATTTATAAGGCAGGAAATCCCACTTATTAAACTTGACAGGGCACACCTGTGAAGTGAAAACCATTTCCGGTGACTACCTCTTGAAGCTCATCAAGAGAATGCCAAGAGTGGACAAAGCAGTCATCAAAGCAAAGGGTGGCTACTTTGAAGAACCTAGAATATAAGACATATTTTCAGTTGTTTCACACTTTTTTGTTAAGTATATAATTCCACATGTGTTAATTCATAGTTTTGATGCCTTCAGTGTGAATATACAATTTTCAAAGTCATGAAAATACAGAAAAATCTTTAAATGAGAAGGTGTGTCCAAACTTTTGGTCTGTACTGCATGTCCATGGGTGATCCGCAGGTGTGCGGAGACGCATAGTGGACATGGGATTTCTACAAATCCCACCCTCTATGCTGTAACATCTGGCCGCTGCGGGTTTGACGCTGCATAACACACAGCTTCAAACCAACAGCAGCTCCTGATCGTGTGCACATACCACCACAGACACTACATTGATGGGTTGCATGACGCACGGACACATATACCCACAAACTAACTTATCAACACTTTGCTGGCAATCTGTGTGATACACTTTACGCTGAGACACTTTACTTACACATTGTATGACAAAGACACACAAACTTCTTAACACACACTGTCTTAAGGCAGGTGCAGACGACTGCAGATTCTCTCATCCGAGAGAATCGGGACGATTATTCAAATGATACTGCACTCAGATGTCATGCGAGTGCAGCCTGATGCTTCCACGCACTCATCGACTTGCATGGCCGAGTGTGATTCGAATATCGGATCAAACTCGGACGTAATTTTTTCCTCAGAACTATTAATGAACATCAAAATGTGATGAGGGATAAATCCCAAGACAATGCCAAAGCTGACTGTAAATGAGAATCTGGCTTGGCTTTTGTCCTTGGTTATGTTTTTGCACCATTTCTGCATCTCTTTGCAGGAAAACGCAGCCTCAAAAAAGTTGTGTTTTTGCTGCGATTTTGCCCCGGTTTCGCCTCGTATTTTGATGCGTTTTTTCAGTTCATTCAATGGGTGAAAAACGCAGGCAAAAACGCAGAGAATTGACATGCTGCAGATTATTTTCTGCACCAAATCTGCAAGACAAAAATACTCAACGTGTGCATGACACTTCAGGTTTCTCATTCACTTTGCTGGCATCAGGTTTTGCTTTAGGTTTTGTTAACAAATCCGTGCGCAAAAAAAGAAGGCAAACATGCAACGTGTGAACATGGCCTAAGGTCCAGCTGCATGTCTGGAGCTCTGTTACAGAATACAGCTCACACATGTGCTGTGCAATGATCACGCCCAGTACTCTCAAAGGCAGGAATATGGTCCATTTTTTTTAATATTTCCCTCTTCCACTGCAGCAGGGCTTTGCTGATATGCCATTCCCAAACTGGTTAAGGAAGAAAGAGATAATGCCCCACCATGATACCCAGAGCAACGTTCCAAAGGATTCTTCTGTTAACAAAAAGCTCCATTTAATTGTTTGTACTATGTTGTTGTTAGTTTGATCAGAGAATAGTTTGAAATGAAATCAGGTATTAGGCATTTAGTGCAGATGTCTTAATTTAATGTTTGCAAACATTTCAAATCTAAAAAACACTACACATTTTACAAAAAAATCTGGTGAAATATTGTGCGCTCTACCATTCAGTAATCATGAAATCTGTTGTTCATTTAATTATTTTCTAAACCTTTCTATTTCTCTAAGTCACAGAGCAAGCCATCAATCTCGGTAATTGGACTTATTAACCATCAGTTACTGAAGTTTTTAACACTATGTCAGTGTCAAACCTCTTCACTGATAACACTGCATATTCTAAAGAGCTCCACTGCTCGTTATTCAATATACCAGTCCCTGAAGTAGACGTGAAAACTGTGAAACATTTGAGATGTGTGATTTTCTTTGTTTATGGAAAAAACTGCGTGTTCTGCTGCCCACTGAAATCTAATGTTTCCTAAAGTGCTCTGCATGCTAGTCAGGGGCTTAGTTATGGGGCAGTGGTCCCCAACCTTTCTTACCTTGAGAGCCATATTTATTTCCAGAGCCTGACAGTGGTGACAACCAGTGCCTTCATTATTATCAAAATGACAGCAAAAACTTTCCCACAGAAGTCACACATAGGCAGAATTAATATTTGCATCCATGGGTTTCCACCTTACTCTCATTCGGTATTTCTGCATCAAGCACTCCCTACACTTCAAGCACTCCCTACACTTCAAGCACTCCCTACACTCGATCACCGAGTTTCAAACACTCCCTACACTTGATCACCAAGTTTCAAGCATTCCCTCTATCTGGCAATATCATCTTATGTCCAGTTTAGCTTTTAATTAATTTATCTATCCAACCGCAAGGCCAGTATATGTGCATCTGGAGACCTGCTTTTTATAGCCATGTGCTAGTCCTGAATGCACCAAGCTGGCAGGCTGCCGCGAGCCACACATCATGGGCCTATGAGCCATATGTGGCTCCCAAGCCACAGGTTGGGGGTCCCTGCTATAGGGGATATAACATTTTCTCACTGACACTGGTACTTGAGAGGCAAAGTCAGCTTTTTGCCATATAAGAAGGCACAATTGTAGGTAGGGACCCCTTAAAGACATTGAGGCCCGGAAGAATTAAGCAAGTCCTCTTCTCATTAAAAGATTTTTCAAGATTATATTATATTCAGGGCCTTTTCTTTGGTAAGGCTATCAATGTCTGATTGGTGGTGATCTGACTTCTAGTGGGTCATGGCACGAAGCTTTACTATGTTACCAGGCAGAGATGTACATTTAGTAGTCACTGTCCTTGATATTGCAAAGCAGTCTCATTTACTTGAATGGGACTGAGCTGTAATTAGTTGCAGTACAAGGCACATCTGCGTTCATGATGTTTACATCCCGAGGCTACCAGAATTGTTTTCAGTGGGGATGCTGGATGTCTGACCCCATCCCATCTGATCTCATATTTATGACCTATCACATGACAGGTCATCAATATTTTCTGCCTGGACAACCCCTTCAACATATTAAATTAATCTACTGCATAGCAGGAGCAAACAGAAGTAGAGGGGCCCCATGGATTATTTTGGGGTATGGCTGGATTCTGTTATGTGTCCATGTTTAAAACACAGGGAAAAAAAGTCTTGCACATAAAATATTTCCCCATTTAAAAAAAAACAGACACATAATGTAACCCAGATGGATCCCATAACAATCATTGAGTTCCCCTGCTTCTGTTTGTTTCCGTTATGCAGCATATCTGTATTGCACATTACTTCTACTTATCTTTTCCTAAAACAGAAAAGAGAATTGAAATTCCCTAACTCAAATGTGAAAGAGCCTTTATAACTTTACTAAATATACCCCAAGCATCCAATATGTTTTTACACACATGTATACACATCTACCTACACTCATACACTCCAACATTAACACATACACACAGATACACATCTCAGAAATACATATACATACAATTTTGTATGCATATACCGTACTACTTACAAATGGAGATAGGATTACATATGACGGACTCTGAAGCCAACCTTACAGCCTGTCCTACATCTTTGGAGATCTTCTCTGGGCAGGTGTAGTGCCAGGCATTGTGTGATGTCACTTTAGCAGATGCACCCATTCACAGTAAGCTGTGTGGGCACATCTCCTGTAATGTGATGTAGCCAGGCTGGCACACAGGTACAAAAGATACATTTTCAGCCTGCCACCAGGAAAGCAATGCTCTGTGGGGCAACCTTTAATAGCGGCAGGAGGACAGGCCGGGGGAACATATGCCCCTCAGACACCAGGCACAGCCAGTCCCTAGGTGGAGGCTTCAAGAAATTATGGGCCGCATGTTTGCGACACCTTCCCTATATGGCTTTTTAAATAGCCTTACTGGCAGTTTTCCTTTAAGATCGCAAGTGTAGTGACGAAAATCCATATTTAATTCATAAATCCAGAACTCAATAACATGAAAAGATTTAAGTGTTGACATATCTCTCAGTTATTAATAACTTCATATTTTAAGAGCACAGCAGAAAGGTGTCTGATACATGGTTGTTAAAACCACTCTATAATGTCATTTCAAACTGTCTTTCATTAGTGATCCGCTGTGGCATTTTGAATCCCTAACAGATTTTTAGTTATCGTAAAGTTCATGTTAAGTTTTATTTTTTAAAGAAATATTGAACTTGGCGCATCTCACTCACCATTATGTTTGTTGAGGGCTGAGGATATCCAAAAGGAAAATATATGAAGATAATTTTGTTCTGAAGTTCATGTTTTTGCTACCTCCTGGAACTGAACAAAAAAAGGTGAAAGTGTTTATTATTTGGAAAGCTGGCTGAGGTCATCAAAGAGAGACTTAGATCTTCTCTGAAGCGAAAGAGGCAGTTGAGTATTAAAAATATACCATTTTATATACAAATGCAGCATCAATATTTATATTAGAATCAGCATAGTAAGCCTGTCCAATATACAGTGGCTTGCGAAAGTACTCACCCCTTTTGATTTCTATCTATTTTGTTACAATACAACCTGTGCTTAAATAATTTTATAATCAGATATGTATGTGATGCATCAGCACTCATTAGTCTAGGTTGGTGAAGTGAAGTGCGAAAAATATAGGCATAAATTAAATTTATGGGATCAAATAACTAAAATTTCTCATGTGCATATGTATTCAACCCTTTTGCTTTGAAGCCCCTAAAAATTTCTGGTGCGAGCAATTAACTTTATAAGTCACATGCTTAGTGAAAGCAAGTCCACCTGTGTGCAATCTAAAGCCCCCGTCACACTAAGCGAGATCGCTAGCGAGATCGCTGCTGAGTCACAAGTTTTGTGACGCAACAGCGACCTCAGCAGCGATCTCGCTACGTTTGACACTTAGCAGCGACCAGGCCCCTGCTGTGAGATCGCTGGTCGTGTCGGAATGGTCTGGACATTTCTTTGATCGTTGAGGTCCCGCTGGGTAGCATGCATCGGTGTGTTTGACAACTTACCAACGACCTTGTTGACGACTCAGACACAGAAACACATAGGCGTGCATCATTATACAGATCGTTACGGGTCTCCGCATCGTTGCTGCGTCGTTGGGAAGATCAGACTGTTTGACATCTCACCAGTGACCACATAGCGACGCAGCAATGATCCCTGACAGGTCGTATCGTTGTTGGGATCGCTGTAGGGTCGCTTAGTGTGACGGGGCCTTAAGTGTCACATAGTCTGTCAGTATATATACATACCTTTTGTGAAAGGCCACAGAGGCTGCAACACCATTAAGCAAGAGGCACCATTAACCAAACAACACCATGACGACCATGGAGATCTCCAAACAAGTCAGGGACAACATTTTTGAGAAGTACAAGTTAGATTTGGGTTATAAAAAAATATCCCAATCTCTGATGATCCCTCTCTCCACCATTAAATCCATTATCATCAAATGGAAAGAACATGATACCACAATAAACCTGCCAAGAGAGGGCCGCCCACCAAAACTCTCAGCCCAGGCAAGGAGGGCATTAATCAGAGAGGTAGTACGGAGACCAAAGGTAACCCTGAAGAAGCTACAGAATTTCCAAGCAGAGACTAGAGTATCTGTCTATACGACCACAATAAGCCATACATTCCATAGATGTGGCCTTTATGGAAGAGTGAGCAGAAAAAAAGGATTTACTTACTCACAAAATTTGGAATGCTCATTTTGAATTTGCCAAAACACGTTTGGGAGACTCCCCAAATGTATGGAGGAAGGTGCTGTGGTCAGATGAGGCCAAAATTAAACTTTTTGGCCACCAAGGTAACTGCTATGTCTGTCGGCAAACCAACACAACTCATCACCCCAAAAACACCATCCCCACAGTGAAACAAGGTGGTGGCAGATCTGAGGGGAGGGGAACGTGGATGGTGTGAAATACAGGGATATTCTTGAGCAAAACCTGTTTCAATCTGTCAGTGATTTGATACTGTGACGGAGGTTCACCTTCCAACAAGACAATATCCCGAAGCATACTGCTAAAGCAACAGTCGAGTGGTTTAAGGGGAAACATGTAAATGTTTTGGAGTGGCCTAGTCAAAGCCCAGACCCTAATCCGATTGAGAATCTGTGGTTAGACTTGAAGATTGCTGTTCACTAGAGGAAACCATCTAACTTTAAAAAGCTGGAGCAGTTTTGCCTTGAGGAATAAGCAAAAATCCCAGTGGCAAGATGTGAAAGGCTCATAGAGACTTATCCAAAGCGCCTTGGAGCTGTAATTTCCTCAAAAGGTGGTTCTACAAAGTAGGGGGGTAAATAGTTATGCACACTGAAGTTTTCAGTTATTTTGTCCTATTTTAGTTTGCTTTACAATGAAAAGAAAACGAAATGTTCACAGTTGCACAGTAGACATGTTCTTTACATGAATGGATGCAAACCCTTACAAAAAACAGTGAAGCTCCAGGTAGTGAGGAAGCAAAACACGAAAAAGGGGGTGAATACTTTCGCAAGCCACTGTATCATTAAGGCAGGTGCTAAATGGTAGACTTGGTTACATGTGGTAGTTTTCTCCTACTTGTAAGGAAGCAAACTTAATGGATAACACATGGAATAAAATGTCAGTAGGCACTGGACAAATTACTGCATCTTTAGCTGGCTAATAACATAAATCACGGAACTGCACTATTTGCACAGGTTTTAGTGATTTTTATAGCCCAAGATTAAAGATAACGATGGGTACCATGAAATCCAGAAAAGCTTAATCATTACAGAAAGCTATGTCTTGCTTTGAAATGCAGCAGCACATTAGAAAAAAAAAATGACCCAGGCACCCGGAGAAAAAAGGAAAAGTGCTGGCTTCAACCTGCCTAGCTTGGCTTAATTGGCAGGACTCTTGCTATTTGTAAATAGCGAGAGACCTGTCCATCAAACTGCACTGGGCTGAGAGAACCATGAGGGAGTTGCTCAGTGGACATTTTTCCCCATGATAGATTAATCAAGTTATGTTTTTACAGTGTAAGGACTTGTTTACACTATGCATTTTGACACGTTTTTCCACGTGTTTTTACTGTGGAAAAAGTGCACCATTTTACAGTACCAGCAAAGTGAGTGAGATTTCTGAAATATCATGCATACGATGCTTATTTTTGCAGATTTGAGCCATCAAACCGTTTTTCTTCAAATTTGCAGCATTTCAATTCTTTCAGCGTTTTTACAGCGATTTTCAAATGAATGAAGAAAAACACGTGTAAAAATGTTTCAAAAATGTGTGTATTTTACACAGGGTTTTTTTTTGCCAACCCTTTGCATTTTGCTGCAGAAAAATCTGCTGCAAATACTAAACGTGTGCCCATACCCTAAAGCTTAACTTTGTATATTGAGGAAGCATTTCAGGTTCCATTTAAGATGAAGTGTTGGGAGATCTATCACCATTATAGTCACATTTAAATACACTGCTCAAAAAAATAAAGGGAACACTCAAATAACACATCCTACATCTGAATGAATGAAATATTCTCATTGAATACTTTGTTCTGTACAAAGTTGAATGTGCTAACAACAAAATCACACAAAAATCATCAATGGAAATAAAATTTATTAACCAATAGAGGCCTGGATTTGGAGTCACCCCCAAAATGAAAGTGGAAAAACACACTACAGGCTGATCCAACTTTGATGTAATATCCTTAAACAAGTCAAAATGAGGCTCAGTATTGTGTGTGGCCTCCACATGCTGGTATGACCTCCCTACAACGCCTGGGCATGCTCCTGATGAGGTTGCGGATGCTCTCCTGTGGGATCTCCTCCCAAACCTGGACTAAAGCATCCGCCAACTCCTGGACAGTCTGTGGTGCAACGTGACGTTGGTAAATGGAGAGAGACATGATGTCCCAGATGTGCTCAATCGGATTCTGGTCTGGGGAACGGGCGGGCCAGTCCATAGCTTCAATGCCTTCATCTTGCAGGAACTGCTGACACACTCCAGCCACATGAGGTCTGGCATTGTCCTGCATTAGTGCCAACCGCACCAGCAAATGGTCTCACAAGGTGTCTGAGGATCTCTTCTCGGTACCTAATGGCAGTCAGGCTACCTCTGGTGAGCACATCGAGGGCTGTGCGGCCCTCCAAAGAAATGCCACCCCACACCATTACTGACTCACTGCCAAACCGGTCATTCTGAATGATGTTGCTAGCAGCAGATCGCTCTCCACGGCATCTCCAGACTCTGTCACGTCTGTCACATGTGCTCAGTGTGAACCTGCTTTAATCTGTGAAGAGCACAGGGCGCCAGTGGTGACTTTGCCAATCCTGGTGTTCTGTGGCAAATGCCAAGAGTCCTGCAGGGTGTTGAGCTGTGAGCACAACCCCCATCTGTGGACGTCGGGCCCTCATACCACCCTCATGGAGTCGGTTTCTAACCATTTGTGCAGACACATGCACATTTGTGGCCTGCTGGAGGTCATTTTGCAGGGGTCTGGTCGTGCTCCTCCTGTTCCTCCTTGCACAAAGGGGGAGGTAGCGGTCCTGCTGCTGGGTTGTTACCCTCCTACGGCCTCCTCCACATCTCCTGGTGTACTGGCCGGTCTCCTGGTAGCGCCTCCAGCCTCTGGACACTACGCTGACAAACACAGCAAACCTTCTTGCCACAGCTCGCATTGATGTGCCATCCTGGATGAGCTGCACTACCTGAGCAACTTCTGTGGGTTGTAGAGTCCGTCTCATGCTACCACGAGTGTAAAAGCACAACCAACATTCAAAAGTGACCAAAATATCAGCCAGAAAGCATTGGTATTGAAATGTGGTCTGTGGTCCCCACCTGCAGAACCACTCCTTTATTGAGGGTGTCTTGATACTTGCCAATAATTTCCATCTATTGTCTATTCCATTTGCACAACAGCATGTGAAATAGATTGTCAATCAGTGTTGCTTCCAAAGTGGACGGTTTGATTTCACAGAAGTTTGATTTACTTGGAGTTATATTCTGGTGTTTAAGTGTTCCCTTTATTTTTTTGAGCAGTGTATATAAAGTGGTATTGAGCCACAATGGATATTAGAGAGAAAATATGACCAAAGGTAAATATAACTGAAGGGTAACTAAACCTTTAAATATGTTTTACATTTGATATCCCCTATTAAGTACCATTGATTGGTGGAGGTAATTAGGCATAATTGTCAACTCTCCTGGAAATCTGAGAGATGGACTATAAATGATGAAAAAATATCAGGCTACTTGCCATGTGCACAACAATTACGCATATACCAGAAAGTCAGCATTTAAAATTAGCAAGTATATGGTGAAATCAAGATTGTATAGTCAGCATTAAATTCCCGCACCACACGCAAGCTCTGCCCATAGACGCCTGTGTGTGTCTGTGAATGACGATATTTGGCCTTCCCAAGTGTTCGGTACTTCTATATGGCTGCTACTCTTGCATTGGCATTTTTAAGTTGTATCCAATTTTTGTGACATGGTTACGATGATGAGCAAGCATACTCGTTACTCGAGATTTATGAGCATGCTCGAGTGTTTTCCGAGTATCTTCAGCGTGCTCGGGTGTTATGTTTGAGTCACTCCGTGCTCATAATTTGCGACTGTTTTACAGCTTTAATACTTGTCAGAAATGCCGGATTCTTAGGAATTCCTGTCATGTATTAAAGCTGTCAAACTGTCGCAAATCATGGGCACAGAGTGACTCAAACATAACACCCAAGCACGCTGAAGATAGGGTTAACAGGACATGCTCGCTCATCACTAGTCACTACAATTGTCATATAGATACTAATAAGATCTGGCCTTACAGTTTGGACATTATTAGGTAGCTGCTATTACTTTACTGACATTGGCATTTGATCTGATCATGTAAGCAGGTGCTATAATGGTAAAATCTTCGATACACTGTAAAATAAGGGCTCAAACACGAAAATGCTAAGGCACTCTTCACACACGGAACATATGGATTTTGATTAGCCCTTCCACCTTGGCAAGGCATACTCTTACAGATGGGAGTCCTCACTAATTAGATTCATCTCTATTTCATTCTTACGCTTTAAAAAAAAGAATGAAATAAAATGGGATCAAGTTGTGCTTTGTTCTAATAAAACGAGCTTTACATTCTTGGATCAAAATGTGCACAAAGCACCTCACGTTTATGTATGTAGCAATTATTACTATTAATATAGCTAAAAATCCCAATTCATATTCATTTGATTCAGCAGAAAGTACTGACTATTTTCCATAGAAAATGGAGACAATATCTATTACAAACTGGATATAGCCAAAGCCAATTTCCTCGTTTTCTGAAAAATCATTTCTGAAATCTAAATCTGTCAATCAGAATATAGCTAGTAACCATAACTTGTAAACTTGTTAGACTCAAGAAGAAAGGCGTTCGGACACTTTTTAACTCTTTAACTGAATTCACATTGAAAACATCTTCAGATAGATAGTCTCATATTATCATTGATTTCAGGGTAGGGTCACACGACTGTTTTCTCCACATCTGAGAAAAATGGACCGATTATTCTCATCATACTCTGAGAGGCACCAGTTTTTCTCTAACATGGAGGGAAAAAAAGAGTTGTCCCCCTTCTCCATTGTTACAGTTACTAATCTGGGTATAAATACATTTGGAGAGATATCTCATTCTTGATCTTTGACATATGCATACACAATTATTATGTCACGCCTCAGCTGCTTTTTTTCTAAAATATCTAACCATAATTTTTAATTTTATTAAATACCATAGTGCACCTAGTTCACTTTATTCTTTGGTCCCTGCTCTCAAGTTCTACAACACCTCTCTTGTTGTGATGAGTAAACTTGCTCGCCACTGCTCGGTACTTGCCCGAGCATCACGGTGTTTTGACGAGCTTGGCGCTCGGCGAGTATTTCGCGGAACTCGGGGCCCCACCCTGCATGTTTGGCGCTCTTTAGAGAGCCAATGAACATGCAGGGATGGCTTGCCACGCACTGTAATACCGTAGCCTTGTTGGTTGTGGCATTACAGTGATTGGCTGGCCGCACAGCGTCATCAGGTCTATATAAGACCTGGTGCCGCTATGCTCGTCACAGTGTACCCCAGAATCAGGCAGAGAAGGGAAAACTGCTGCTGAGTCAGGGAGAAATTTGCTTGTTTATAGTTAGTAAAAGTATTCCACAGTATCTATATATATCCATCTGAACTAACAGTCCTTCTGAGGACTAATCCAGCTGCATATATTCAGTGGCAGGCAGGCAGTGTATGTGGCAGACGGCAGTGCATATAATGCAAGAGGGTCCATAGCACATTCTGCTGCTGTTCTTACAGATATTTGTAGACATAGCCCCAGGTATCAGGGGCCAGGGCAATTTTTTTTTATCTTAATCCTGGTTATTTGCTTAAAAAGCAATCCAGAGTACATCATTTTTCTTCTCCATTGCTCCATATTTCAGCGATGAAAATATTGGCCTTCTTTTCCATTCTGTTGCAGTGTGTCGGTCAAGCTATTCACACTAGGTCTCTGTGTAGAATAATATTAGTAAATTACAGGCCTGCTATTTAAAACCATGCTTCTCTGTCAGACATATCACATATAACAGTGTTCCAAAATCAGCCATTTCTGCCTTCCATTTCGTTGCAGTGTGTCGGTCAAGCTATTCACACTTGGTCTCTGTGTAGAATAATATTAGCAAATTACAGGCCTGCTATTTAAAACCGTGGTTCTCTGTTAGACATATCACATATAACAGTGTTCCAAAATCAGGCATTTCTGCCTTCCATTTCGTTGCAGTGTGTCAGTCAAGATATTCATCCTAGGTCTCTGTGTAGAATAATATTAGTAAACTACAGGCCTGCTATTTAAAACCGTGGTTCTCTGTCTGACATATCACATATAACAGTGTTCCAAAATCAGCCATTTCTGCCTTCCATTTTGTTTCAGTGTTTCAGTCAAGCTATTCACACTAGGTCTCTGAAGAACAGTATTAGTAAACTACAGGCAGCTAATTAAAAACGTGGTTCTCTGCCAGACGTATCACATATAACGTGGGTTCAAATCCAGCCATTTGTAGCGAACGTGGAAAATATTGTCCTCCATTTATAGATTGTAGCAGTGTGTCAGTGTACACCATTTTACAGCTCCATTTGCTTGTTCACAAAATACAGACAGATTTTTTTCGTTTTATTCATATTACTGGATTGTGGAAGCAGAGGTACTTTTTTCAATGATCAGAGGCACATGATCCATATGACTGCCGTAATAATACAGAAATTTTGTGGAACATGGCAAATATTCCACTCCATTTAAAGTCAGTCACCTGTGTTTTGTTGAACCAATTGACACTTGGTCGCTGAAAAATACCATATCATTAGGCGACTGCCTGAAACCATGGCCATCAGACGTTATCCCATATGACTGCTCTAATAATCCAGCAATTATTGTGAGCATGTCAAATATTACACTCCATTTAAAGTATTGCAGTTGTGGGTTCAAACCTATTCTCAGTTGGCCGCCGACAAATAGCATGAACATGAACAATGTATTACGCCACTTTTGCAGACTAACAGAAAAAAAACATACAAAACACAAGCTCAAATAAAAAAAAATTAAGAAACATTCTTTCCAGGGTAATGACTTGTATATAAGGCCAAATAAATAAAAAAAAATTATGGACTGTGGAACACATTTATGCGACCAGAATGAACACTCATCTGTAGCTGGTGATGATAACACCTAGCAGCACCTGTCCCTATTGTAAATGCATCTAACAGCATTATCGATAGGGAATCGAATAGATTTTTAATTTTTTTGGGCAGCACGCAGTATAAGGCAATAATACCTGGCTGGATAGGTGTAATACGCTATCCATACTGCGATATCTCACCCGTAAAAGAATTTCAGAAAAAACAGTTAATATTCTAGAATATAGAATCTATTTGAATTGTCTTTCCCATTATTAAGGAGTGTGTCTCCTATACTGTTATTACATATCCAACAATTTCAAGGGCTGCGAAAAATTAGGACGCACTCTAATACACATTTGAAGAGACGTAAAAAAAAATAAAAAAATCTAAATTCACAGTAGGATCTTTTTTTAGTATAAAAACCAGACTCGACAATGTAAACTCAATATAATCACATTGTTCAGCTCCTACACTTCCTCCTCCAGTTCGGCCTTCATCTCCGAAATGACCACATCAGTCACCAGCCGGAAGCACTACAGCACTGCCTTGGCCAAGCGGCAACAGGCTGAGCTGAGGATAATATGCTTAATGGTTAGGTGACAAACTGCCCACTGCTGCAGAGTTGTTGAAAGCTGTAACACAGCAGCCTGATCTGTGGCTTTCACCTACTGCCACTCAGTATTTTCAGCTCCTTTTTGAGAAACTAATGCATTTGGGCAGAAGAAAAGGAAATTGTGGATGTCTTCGCTACTGGTACAGAGGGCACTCCTAATACCATGGTGTGGTGCCATAGTTCACTGGAAATATTCCAGGCTGGTTGGAGCCAAGCTGATTCCCATAGAAAAGTAACAGCAGCAACCTCACCTCGGCACTATGAACTCTCCTGAAGGAGAAGCCAGGGCCCACCGGAGGAGCCTCCGGTTCTCTGGCAGGCCCTTCCAACCCTGCCAAAAAGCAGCCCTAGCTAAGAAAAGTCTGTGGGAAGTTTTCTGGACACTCTATGGCTACTTTTTTACTGTAGACTGGCTCCAGCAATCTATAAGATTGCAATCTATGATCCCTTCTCTGGCTCCTCATTGGCCAGAGACTTCAGTTCAAAACCATAACCATGACATGCAAAGCCATCCACAACCTGTCTGCTCCATATATCTATGGTACATACCTGCACGCAGTCCTGGTGATATGGTAGTGGAGGATGAGGAGAAGGAAGAGGGTGACATAAAATAGAACAATTCCTGAAGGGTATACCCATGTCTGGGTGTGAAGGGGTGCATTGGAATTGACCAAAAAAAATAACCACTGGATTTAAGTTTATGTTTGATGCTATCATCTGGTGGTGTTGAGAAGTCTGGCCCAATTCAGCCCTTGTTCATTTCTATAAGAGTCAGCCTGTCAGCATTTTCAGTTGACAGGCGGATGAGCCTATCAGCTTTATCTATATATATAATCGTCTTATCCCTTCTGTCTGTCTGTCTGTCTGTGTGTCTGTGTGTCTGTCTGTCCAGGAAATCCCGCGTCGCACATTGGTCCGGCAGCGGCCAATCAGCGCCGGGGGATTTCTAAAAAAAGATGGCGGCCGTTAGCGGCTCATCTGCGGGACGGAGCTCAGCGGCGATGCAGCCGGGAGATGACCGGCGCGAGGCGCTCATCTCCTGGTCGGCAACAGCAGAAGGAACCCGACCGCCGGACCCATCTGCGGGACAGAGATGCAGCCGGGAGTTGAGTGGTGCGAGGCGCTCATCTCCCGGCCGGTAGCAGCGGAAGGACCGCCGGCGCCGGTGACCTCCATGCGGAAGGGAGGACCGGGGAGCGGCGCTGCGGGTCGGGATACTTCTGCTGCGAGCGCCCGCTATGTCCCGGGCTCTCGCAGCGGAAGTATCCGCACAGGCAGCGCCGCTCCCCGGTCTTCACCAAGATGATTCGATGATTGGTTGCGGTCTTCGGACCCGACCAATCACTGATCTTAGCGCAAAACTTAAACACTATTGTGCTGATTGGTCGCCGACGCTGCCCGCGACCAATCACCGATTTTGGCGCCAAATTTAAATATCGACCGCGACCAATCACCACAGCGGTGTTTAAATGTGGAGCCAAGATCGGTGATTGGTCGAGGCCGATATTTAAATTTGGCGCTCAAATCGGTGATTGGTCGCGGCCGAAATTTAAATTTGGCGCCAAAAATCGGTGATTGGTCGCGGTCAGCGTCCGCGACCAATCAGCACAATAGTGTTTAACTTTGGCGCCAAGATCAGTCATTGGTCGCGGGCCAAGACAGCGACCAATCACCGATTTGTGCGGCAATTTTAAATAGCGTCCGCGACCAATTGGATGTCAGCGCCGCTGCCTGTCCGGATACTTCCGCTGCAAGAACCAGGGACATGAGCGGGAGCTCGCAGCAGAAGAATCCCGACCCGCAGCGCCGCTTCCCGGTCCTCCCTTCACACCCTAGCCGCTGATGTCCCCACAGTATCCGTATGGTGTTTCAAAGGTCCGGACATTTGTGTTAAAAATCGCTGATTGGTCGCTGGCGCTGCCCGCGACCAATCACCTATTTGGGCGCCAAATTTAAATATCGGCCGCGACCAATCAGCACAGCGGTGTTTAAATGTGGAGCCAAGATCGGTGAATGGTCGCGGCCGATATTTAAATTTGGCGCCCAAATCGGTGATTGGTCGCGGGCAGCATCCGCGACCAATCAGCACAGTAGTGTTTAACTTTGGCCGCAAGATCAGTGATTGGTCGCGGGCCAAGTCCGCGACCAATCAACGATTTGTGTGGCACATTTAAATAGCGGCCGCGACCAATTGGACCCGCAGCGCCGCTCCCCGGTCCTCCCTTCACGCCCTAGCCGCATGGATGTCAGCGGCGCTGCCTGTTCGGATACTTCCGCTCAGAGAACCCGGGACATGAGCGGGCGCTCGGAGCAGAAGTATCCGGACCCGCAGCGCCGCTCCCCGGTCCTCCCTTCACACCCTAGCCGCTGATGTCCCCACAGTATCCGCATGGTGTTACAAAGGTCCAGACATTTGTGTTAAAAATCGCTGATTGGTCGCTGGCGCTGCCCGCGACCAATCACCAATTTGGGCGCCAAATTCAAATATCGGCCGCGACCAATCAGCACAGCGGTGTTTAAATGTGGAGCCAAGATCGGTGATTGGTCGCGGCCGATATTTAAATTTGGCGCCCAAATCGGTGATTGGTCGCGGGCAGCGCCAGCGACCAATCAGCGATTTTTCACACAAATGTCCAGACCTTTGTAACACCATGCGGATACTGTGGAGACATCAGCGGCTAGGGTGTGAAGGGAGGACCGGGGAGCGGCGCTGCGGGTCAGGATACTTCTGCTGCGAGCAGTCGCTCATCTCCCGGCTTCTCGGAGTGGAAGTATCCGCAAAGGCAGCGGCGCTCCCTGTTCCTCACTGATACGATTCCGCTCCCCGCTCCTCACCAATACGATTAGCTGATTAGTCGCGCTCTCCGCACGAGACCAATCAGTGATCTTGGCACTAAAGTTAAACACCGCTCTGCTGATTGGTCGCGGCCGCTGCCCGCGACCAATTACCGATTTGGGCGCCACATTTAAATAGCGGCCGCGACCAATCACAGATCTTAGCGCCACATTTAAACACTGCTGTGCTGATTGGTCACGGACGCTGACCGTGACCAATCACCGATTTGGGCGCCACATTTAAATAGCGGCCGCGACCAATCACCGATCTTGCCGCGACATTTAAACACTGCTGTGCTAATTGGTCGCGGACGCCAGCCGCGACCAATTAGCGAGATTGGCGCCAAATTTAAACAACGCTCTGCTGATTGATCGCGGTCGCTGGCCGAGATCAATCAGCAGTATTGGCGCAAAATTTAAACCCCACTCTGCTGATTGGTCACGGTCGCCGGCGGCGACCAATCAGCAGTATTGGCGCCAAATTTAAACCTCACTCTGCTGATTGGTCGCGGCCGTCGGCCGCAAACAATCAGCGAGATTGGCGCCAAATTTAAACAACGCTCTGCTGATTGGTCGCCGGCCGCGACTAATCAGCGATTTTGGTGCCAAATTTAAACACGCTCTCCATTCCTCACTAACACGGTTCGCTGATAGGTCGCGGCCGCCGCCCGTGACCAATCAGCGATTTTGGCGCCAAATTTAAACACCGCTCTGCTGATTGGTCACGGCCGCCATCCGCGACCAATCAGCCAGATTGGCGCCAAATTTAAACAACGCTCTGCTGATTGGTCGAGTCCGGCGACCGCGACCAATCAGCAGAGCGATGCAGAGCGGGGTTTAAATTTGGCCCCAAAGTCGCTGATTGGTCGCGGCTGACGGCCGCGACCAATCAGCAGAGCGTTGTTTAAATTTTGCGCCAAAATCGCTGATTGGTCACGGCCGGCGGCCTCGAACAATCAGCAGTATTGGCGCCAAATTTAAACACCGCTCTGCTGATTGGTCGTGACTAATCAGCGATTTTGGTGCCAAATTTAAACACGCTATCCAGTCATCACTAACACGGTTCGCTGATTGGTCGCGGCCGCCGACCGCGACCAATCACCAATATTGCCGCCAAATTTAAACACCGCTTTGCTGATTGGTCGCGGTTGCCGAACGCGACCAATCAACGATTTTGGCGCAAAATTTAAACACCGCTCTGCTAATTGCGCCCTGTCGGCCGCATACCTATTCTAGAATACCCGATGCATTAGAATCGGGCCACCATCTAGTCAGTTATAATGCCCCCGGCTGCACTACAATCCATCTCTGACAAACAGCTAGCGGCCAGGGCCTCCAAGGGTTTACTGTTGGTAAAATCCTGGAGGATTTTCTAAGAGATGCTATACTAGAGTATCTGAAGAAGAATAACCTCATGACCCAATATCAACATGGGTTTACGAGGAACCATTCTTGTCAAACTAATCTGATCGGCTTTTATGAAGAGGTAAGTTCCGGACAGGACCAAGGAAATACAGTGGATGTTGGGTATATGGACTTTTCAAAAGCTTTTGATACGGTTCCACACAAAAGGTTGATACATAAAATGAGAACACTGGGGATAGGGGAAAATATATGTAAGTGGGTTAAGAACTGGCTGAGTGATAGGAAACAAAGGGTGGTTATTAATGGAACACACTCAGATTGGGTCACAGTTATCAGTGGGGTACCACAGGGGTCAGTATTGGGCCCAGTTCTTTTTAACATATTTATTAATGACCTTGTAGGGGGCATACAGAGTAGTATTTCAATATTTGCAGATGACACTAAAGTCTGCAGGGTAATCAATACAGAGTAGGACAATTTTATATTACAGGACGATCTATGTAAACTAGAAGCTTGGGGTGATAAATGGCAAATGAGCTTTAAAGGGGATAAATGTAAGGTAATGCACTTGGGCAGAGGAAATAAAATGTTTAATTATATGCTTAATTGTAAAACACTGGGCAAAACTGTCAATGAAAAAGACCTGGGTGTATTGGTGGACGATAAGCTAGCGTTTGTTGGCCAGTGTCAGGCAGCTGCTGCAAAGGCAAATGAAATAATGGGATGCATTAAAAGAGGCATAGATGCACATGAGGAGAACATAATTTTACCTCTATACAAGTCACTAGTGTGACCATACTGTGCACAGTTCTGGTCTCCGGTGTATAAGAAAGACATAGCTGAACTAGAGCGGGTGCAGAGAAGAGCGACCAAGGTTATTAGAGGACTGGGGGGTCTGCAATACCAAGACAGGTTATTAGACTTGGGGTTATTTAGTTTGTAAAAACGAAGGCTTAGGGGTGATCTTATTACTATGTACAAGTATATGAGGAGACAGTACAAAGACCTTTCTACTGATCTTTTTACTCTGAGGCCTGAGACGGGGACAAGGGGGCATCTTCTACGTCTAGAGGAAAGAAGGTTTAACCATAATCACAGACGCGGATTCTTTACTGCAAGAGCAGTGAGACTATGGAACTCTCTGCCACTTGATGTTGTAATGAGTGATTCACTGCTAAAATTTAATGAAGGGCCTGGATGCCTTTCTTGAAAAGAATAATATTGCAGGCTATATATACTAGATTCCTTGATAGGGCGTTGATCCAGGGAACTAGTCTGATTACCGTATGTGGAGTCAGGAAGGAATTTTTTCCCCAATTTGGAGCTTAGTGTTTGCCATATGGATTTTTTTTGCCTTCCTCTGGATCAACATGTTAGGCTATGGGTTGAACTAGATGGACTTAGTCTACCATGAACCTTAAAAACTATGCTACTATGTGACTATGTAAGGCGTAGAAAGACAGTTCATGCCACGTGTCCAGCTTGCATCTTCCAAAACTTTTCACTCCTTGTCAGAGTTCAGGGCCTGGGCGCTGGGAGGATCTGAGAAAACTGTCCCAGACATTTGACCGCGTTCTCCTGACTCTGCCGTATCTGGTTTGTGTCTTTCTTGTGTGTACTTTTCCAGTTTTCCAATAAATTGTCTGACTGTGACCTCTGCTGTCAGCGTTGTCAGATGGGAATTTTTTTTTGTTATAATTCTTCAACTAGAGCCTGAACTTAATATCTACAAAAATGAACTACTTCTTTTTCCTAACTTACCTATACCTGACTTTGCAATTTCCTTTAGGTGGTGCCACCATAACTCCCACTCGGCACGCCTGCTATCTTGGAGTCATATTTGACACACAACTTTCCTTTATTCACTTTATTCTTATTCACTAGTGCGACTCTCTTCTAATCGGTCTCCCTCTAATCAAACTGTCTTCTCTCCAATCCCTTCTGAATGCAGCAACCAGGGTCATATTTCTATCAAGCCGCTTTACTGATGCCTCTACTGTGTGCCAGTCATTGCATGGATTAGTTTAAACAATCACTACAGAATACAATACAAACTCATCTTTATCACCCACCAATCTGTCAACAGTTCTGCACCGGCCTATATCTCTTGGCTCATTTCTGTGTCTCACCCCTCCTGTGCCCTCCATTCTTCAAATGATCTAAGACAGACATCCTCCTTAATGAAAACCTCACAACTCCGTCTCCAAGAATTCTCTTGTGCCATGCCCAAAATGCCATGCCCAAAATGCGTACAATGTGATGGTCACGGTAATGGCAGGTGAACATAAAGTCGGTCTTGTGTGCCAGACTGCCAACTGCCAAGACTTCCCTTTTCTCACTAAGTGTACGACTGTCTATGTGCTCTTCCTCCTCCTCCTCATTATCACCCAATCCGCGTTGAGATTACATAAGGCTGGTCTGGGGAGCATCACCCTGTATAGTTCCTTGCTCCGCCTGCAATGCCTCCTCTTTAATTGTGAGCAGCGAGCGTTTCAGTACACAAAGAAGCAGGATGGTGTTGCTAATTATGGCATCTTCGCCGCTCACCATCTTGGTAAAGTCCTCAAAGGTTTGGAGAAGGGCACAAGGCGTAGGGCCAACACACTGGAAGCTGAAAACGCTGCTGAAGCCCTGCCAGGGCGGCAGAAGCTGTAGATGACTTTCTGAAATGGGCACACACGTGGGGGACTTTCACAAGCAGCTCTGGCAGACCCGTGTAGATTTTGAGAAACTGCAGAACCACTAAGTTGAGCACATGGGCCAGGCATGGTACATGTGCAAGCTTGCCTAGCTTCAGAGCCGCTACCAGGTTCTCTGATATAGCTTTCAACAACTCTGCAATGATGTGCGGCTTGTCGCATAAGCATGCAGTCCTGCTTATTGTTATTGGCACACACGAAGTTTAAGTAAATAATCTGAAATATGTCCTGAAAAAATTAATCAAGTGATGGAGATGGAGGCTGAAGAGGAGGAGGTGGGGGAACCCTGATTGACCCAGGGCCCGCAATCCTCTGCATCAGGAGGACATTTTCAGTCCCAGGGTCCACTGGGTCCAAGCTTCTAATAATAACCCAGTGGAATGCGTCAGTGAGATGAACAGTCCCTGGCCACATTCACTTATCCATGTGTTTGTGGTTAGGTGTTCCTTCCCATTTAAGTGAACTGGGGAGGGCATGGGTAATGTTCTGGGACCCGCTTTTGTGGAAGGCGGAGACGATAGCGGGAGAAATAGTGGTGGCTGGGGACCGAGTATGGACACTCAGCCGCCGATTCCACCATGAGGTTGTACAAAGCTTCTGCCTCAGTGAGCCTCAAAGGCAACATTTCAAGCAAGTAGTCCAGAAATGTGGCAGTTTAGTATTGCTGTGGGTGGGTGGCTGGCTGCTTACTTGCGCTTGTATTCCAAGGACTGTGGTAGAGACAACTTAACGCTGCAAAGGGACAAGGACGTGGACGGTGACAGTTGCAAGTCTGCAATGACAGGTGCAGGGCAGAAGGCATCTTCGCATGCACCATGGACAGGGGATTGGAGTGAACACACAACAGCGGAAGAGGCAGTGGTATCACCCGCAGACACTGTTTCTGGACCTTGGTGTTCGGCCCAGCTAGTTGGGTGCTTTGCTGTCATGATAAAAAAGATCCAGACTTGGGAAGACCTAACAGTTTTACTGGCAATTTCCGTTGTGTTGATGTTCCGAGGAGCAGTTGCCCGCCTTGTGTCTGTAGCCACCACACTGTTTGTTCCTGCCTGTTGTGGTGCTACGCCTCCCTCCCCCTGTGTGCTGCTGTCCTTGCTCTACATGTCCCCTTGCCAGGTTGCGTTAGTGACTTCATCGTCCACCGCTTCGTTTTCCACTTCCGCACCCTGGTCCTCCTCCTGACTTTCTGTCCATTGTGTCTCATCATTATCCACCTCTTGCGACAGTAATTGCACTTTCCCACCGTCACCTTCGGGTGACCATGGCTGCTCAAATCGCTACATGTGATTTTCTGTTGCCCTCCTCGAAGCTGGCCGGTCGAGAGGCCTAAATTTATAGATGAAAAAGTGAAGAGTTCTTGGGGTAACCCTGGACTCTAATCTCTCCTTCAAACCACATATCCAAGCTCTTATCACTTCCAAGCGGACCGTGCGAAAGGCCAGAATCTATAAATGGAAAGATGAACAAACCAGCTCTTCGGAGTGTCCAATTGTGGGATCAGGGCACTCGGAATGGTGGGAGGAAGGAGGATCAAGGTGAGGAAGATGCCGACTCCAAGTAAAAAAAAATCTCCCGGATCCACACATTCCTCAACCTGTCTCCTCCATACATCTGTGACCTAGTCTCCTGGTACTTACCTGCATGCAACCTCCTATTCTCACAAGATCTCCTTCTCTACTCCCCTCTTATCTCCTCTTCCCACAATCGCATACAAGACTTCTCCCGTGCATCCCCCTTCTCTGGATCTCTCTACCCCACCATTTCTGACTCCCACCTCTTGTGACATGCCTACAACCTGTAGTAACCCTCTCTCCACCATACCGCTACACAACCAGCTCTATCCTCACCTACTGTATAGTGTTGAGCCACCCCCGTAGTGTTCGGGTTCGGTTCGGTTCGTCGAACACCGGGATGTTCGAGGAACTGTTCGTCGAACTGTTCGTCGAACACCTTAGAACACCGTCGAACACCGTTAAAACCAATGGCAGGCAAACAAAAACACATAGGAACACATAGAAAACACCTTCAAAGGTGTCCAAAAGCTGACAAACTGCTCAGAAGACGCTTTCTTTAAAAAAGCCGGCCGGCAATTCAGCAGCGGCATACACCGGTACCCGACAATTTAGACTTGAAGGAATAGAGCTTCACACATAGATTAGATAGATAGAAACATGTCAGTCACATATATATGAAGTACTGTGACAGTGTTGCTTACTGTACTTGTCATTTACTGCAAAGGATTTATTAAAAAAAATAATAGTGTTTTCATGCACAGTCTCTTTAAAAAAGCCGGCCGGCAATTCAGCATCTGTACCCGACAATTTATAACAGACAGAATAGAGCTTCACACATAGATTAGATAGATAGAAACATGTCAGTCACATATATAATAAGTACAGTGACAGTGTTGGTTACTGTACTTGTTATTTAGTATTAAAATAAAGGATTTATTATTAAAAAAAATTGGCGTGGGGTTCCCCGTAATTTTAGTCTCTAGCGGAGGTTAAGCAGACAGCTGGGGCAGATGTTTGAAGCCTGGGAAGGGGGTAATACCCACGGAGCTTCCCAGGCTACTAATATCAGCCCCCAGCTGAATACCTAGCCTTTACTAGCTATTAAAATGGAGGACCCCCCCAAAAATATGACGTGGGGTCCCCCCTAATTTAATAGCTAGCAAAGGCTAGGCAGACAGCTGGGGGCTGATATTAATAGCCCAGGAAGGGAGCCATGAATATTGGCCCCCTCCCAGGCTAGAAACACCAGCCGTCAGCCGCCCCAGAAATGGCGCATCCATAGGATGCGCCAATTCTGGCACTTAGCCTCGCTCTTCCACGCTGCCCTGGTGCGGTGGCAGGGGGTAATAGGGTTGGGGTTGATGTCAGCTTATAATGCCAGCTGACATCAAGCCCAGGTTAGTAATGGAGAGGCGTCTATAAGACACCCCCATTACTAACCCCATAGTCAAAGTTAAAAAAAAAACACAAACACCCAGAATAAAGTCCTTTAATTGAAATAAAGACACAATTCTTTATTGTTCTAAATTAAACCATACTTACCATCACGCCCATTCCAGCTGAAGCCAACGATCTCCTGCAATAAAAGAAAAATAATAAAGCAACCTCATCCTTACCTTTCCATGGCTCCCAGGACAGCTTCAGCTCTGCTACATCGAGATGATAGGCTGAACCGCAGCAGAACGCTGCCATCCAGCCTGTCATCCCGCAGACACTGAGAAGCGCAGGCATGCTTGCGCTCCTCAGTGTCTGACTGTGACGGCATCCAGATGAGCCGACAATGAACTCGACTCACCTCATGTACGTCACTGACAGCGTGGGAAAATTCTCCTGCACTCAGCGCTTCAGCGTGAGAATTTTCCCACGCTGTCAGTGACGTGCATGAGGTGAGCCGAGTTCATTGGACATGACCTCGGCTCATCTGGATGCCGTCACAGCCAGACACTGAGTAGCGCAAGCAAGCCTGTGCTTCTCAGTGTCTGCGGGATGACAGGCTGGATGGCAGCGTTCTGCAGCGGTCCTGCCTGTCATCTCGATGTAGCAGAGCTGAAGCTGTCGTGGGAGCCATGGAAAGGTAAGGATGATGTTGCTTTATTATTTTACTTTTATTGCAGGAGATCATTGGCTTCAGCTGGAATGGGCGTGGTGGTAAGTATGGTTTAATTTAGAACAATAAAGAATTGTGTGTTTATTTCAATTAAAGGACTTTTTTCTGGGTGTTTGTGTTTTTTTTAAATACTTTACTAGAAATTCATGGTGGTCATGTCTAATATTGGCGTGACCCCATGAATTTCGGGCTTAGGGCCAGCTGATAATGCCAAGCTGGCCTTAACCCCTTTATTACCCAGTGAGCCACCGCACCAGGGCCCTGGATGAGTTGGGTACAGCGCCAGAAGATGGCGCTTCTATGAACGCGCCATTTTCCGGGGCGGCTGCGGACTGCAATTTGCAGCGGGTGGGGCCCAGAAAGCTTGGGCCTCCCTGCGCTGCAGATTCCAGCCCCCAGCTGCCTAGTTGTACCTGGCTGGACACAAAAATAGGGCGAAGCTCCACGTATTTTTTTTTTAAATTCATGAAATTCATGGAATAATTAAGAAAAAAAGGGCTTCCCTATATTGTTGTGTCCGGCTAGGTACAAATAGGCAGCTGGTGGTTAGGAGCAGCCCGTTCCTGCCTGCTGTACCTGACTGGACACAAATATAGGGCGAAGCCCCACATCAATTTTTTTTTCATTATTTCATGAATTTCCTGAAATAATTTTAAAAAAATTGACGTGGGGCTTCGCCCTATATTTGTGTCCAGTCAGGTACTGCAGGCAGGAACGGGCTGCCCCCAACCACCAGCTGCCTATTTGTACCTGGCCAGACACAACAATATAGGGAAGCCCTTTTTTAAAAAAATTATTTCATGAAATAATTAAAAAAAAATTGACGTGGGGCTTCGCACTATATTTGTGTCCAGCCAGGTACAGCAGGCAGGGACGGGCTGCCCCCAACCACCAGCTGCCTATTTGTACCTGGTTGGACACAACAATATAGGGAAGCCCTTTTTTTCTTAATTATTCCATGAATTTCATGAAATAATTTAAAAAAAAAATGCGTGGGGCTTCGCCCTATTTTTGTGCCCAGCCAGGTACAACTAGGCAGCTGGGAGCTGGAATCCGCAGCGCAGGGAGGCCCAAGCTTTCTGGGCCCCACCCGCTGCAAATTGCAGTCCGCAGCTGCCCCAGAAAATGGCGCGTTCATAGAAGCGCCATCTTCTGGCGCTGTACCCAACTCATCCAGGGCCCTGGTGCGGTGGCTCACTGGGTAATAAAGGGGTTAAGGCCAGCTTGGCATTATCAGCTGGCCCTAAGCCCGAAATTCATGGGGTCACGCCAATATTAGACATGACCACCATGAATTTCTAGTAAAGTATTTAAAAAAACACAACACCCAGAATAAAGTCCTTTAATTGAAATAAACACACAATTCTTTATTGTTCTAAATTAAACCATACTTACCGTCACACCCATTCCAGCTGAAGCCAATGTCTTCTGCAATAAAAGTAAAATAATTAAGCAACCTCATCCTTACCTTTCCATGGTTCCCACGACAGCTTCAGCTCTGCTACATCGAGATGACAGGCTGGACCGCAGCAGAACGCTGCCATCCAGCCTGTCATCCCGCGGACACTCAGAAGCGCAGGCATGCTTGCGCTCCTCAGTGTCTCGCTGTGACGGCATAAAGATGAGACAAGCTCATGTCCAATGAACTCAGCGCACCTCATGCACGTCACTGACAGCGTGGGAGAATTCTCCTGCACTCAGCACTTCAGCATGAAAATTCTCCCACGCTGTCAGTGACGTACATGAGGTCAGCTGAGTTCATTGGACATGAATGAGCTCACCTCATGCACGTCACTGACAGCGTGGGAAAATTCTCACGCTGAAGCGCTGAGTGCAGGAGAATTTTCCCACGCTGTCAGTGACGTGCATGAGGTGAGCTCATTCATGTCCAATGATCTCAGCTCACCTCATGCACGTCACTGACAGCGTGGGAAAATTCTCCTGCACTCAGCGCTACAGCGTGAGAATTCTCCCACGCTGTCAGTGACGTGCATGAGGTGAGCTCATTCATGTCCAATGAACTCAGCTGACCTTTTGCACGTCACTGACAGCGTGGGAGAATTCTCACGCTGAAGTGCTGAGTGCAGGAGAATTCTCCCACGCTGTCAGTGACGTGCATGAGGTGCGCCGAGTTCATTGGACATGAACTCGTCTCATCTTTATGCCGTCACAGCCAGACACTGCAGAGCGCAAGCATGCCTGCGCTTCTCAGTGTCTGCGGGATGACAGGCTGGATGGCAGCGTTCTGCTGCGGTCCAGCCTGTTATCTCGATGTAGCAGAGCTGAAGCTGTCATGGGAACCATGGAAAGGTAAGGATGAGGTTGCTTTATTATTTTTCTTTTATTGCAGGAGATCGTTGGCTTCAGCTGGAATGGGCGTGACGGTAAGTATGGTTTAATTTAGAACAATAAAGGAATGTGTCTTTATTTCAATTAAAGAACTTTATTCTGGGTGTTTGTGTTTTCTTTTAACTTTGACTATGGGGTTAGTAATGGGGGTGTCTTATAGACGCCTCTCCATTACTAACCTGGGCTTGATGTCAGCTAGCATTATAAGCTGACATCAACCTCAACCCTATTACCCCCTGCCACCGCACCAGGGCAGCGTGGAAGAGCGAGGCTAAGTGCCAGAATTGGCGCATCCTATGGATGCGCCATTTCTGGGGCGGCTGACGGCTGGTGTTTCTAGCCTGGGAGGGGGCCAATATTCATGGCTCCCTTCCTGGGCTATTAATATCAGCCCCCAGCTGTCTGCCTAGCCTTTGCTAGCTATTAAATTAGGGGGGACCCAACGTCATTTTTTTGGGGGGGTCCTCCATTTTAATAGCTAGTAAAGGCTAGGTATTCAGCTGGGGACTGATATTAGTAGCCTGGGAAGCTCCGTGGGTATTACCCCCTTCCCAGGCTTCAAACATCTGCCCCAGCTGTCTGCTTAACCTCCGCTAGAGACTAAAATTACGGGGAACCCCACGCCAATTTTTTTTAATAATAAATCCTTTATTTTAATACTAAATGACAAGTACAGTAACCAACACTATCACTGTATTTCATATATATGTGACTGACATGTTTCTATCTATCTAATCTATGTGTGAAGCTCTATTCTGTCTGTTATAAATTGTCGGGTACAGATGCTGAATTGCCGGCCGGCTTTTTTAAAGAGACGGTGCATGAAAACACTATTATTTTTTTTAATAAATCCTTTGCAGTAAATGATAAGTACAGTAAGCAACACTGTCACAGTACTTCATATATATGTGACTGACATGTTTCTATCTACCTAATCTATTTGTGATTCTCTATTCTTTCTGTTATAAATTGTCGGGTACAGATGCTGAATTGCCGGTCGGCTTTTTTAAAGAGACGGTGCATGAAAACACTATTATTTTTTTTAATAAATCCTTTGCAGTAAATGACAAGTACAGTAACCAACACTGTCACTGTACTTCCTATATATGTGACTGACATGTTTCTATCTATCTAATCTATGTGTGAAGCTCTATTCTGTCTGTTATAAATTGTCGGGTACCGCTGCTGAATTGCCGGCCGGCTTTTTTAAAGAGACGGTGCACGAAAACACTATTATATTTTTTAATAAATCCTTTACACTAAATGACAAGTACAGTAAGCAACACTGTCACTGTACTTCGTATATATGTGGCTGACATGTTTCTATCTATCTAATCTATGTGTGATTCTCTATTCCTTCTATTCTAAATTGTCGGGTACAGATGCTGAATTGCCAGCCGGCTTTTTTAAAGAGACGGTGCATGAAAACACTATTATTTTTTTTGATAAATCCTTTACACTAAATGACAAGTACAGTAAGCAACACTGTCACTGTGCTTCTTATATGTGTGACTGACATGTTTCTATCTATCTAATCTATGTGTGAATCTCTATTCTTTCGGTTCTAAATTGTCGGGTACCGGTGTATGCCGCTGCTGAATTGCCGGCTTTTCATGTTTCACTGTGAGCACTGTTCCCATCGATTTGGTCAATCACTGTAATGCCACAACCACCATGGCTGTGGCATTACAGTGAGTGGCAAACAATCCCTGCATGATTGGTGCTCTAAATAGCGCCAGACATGCAGGACACGCTTTTGGTGCACGAACAGTTATCGAACATAACCTCGAACAGCCAAATTTTTTGCAAATCGTTCGGTTCATCGAACAACTCGAACACCACCCAAAACAGCTCGAATTTGACATTGGCGAACAGTTCTAGTCGAACACCGCTCATCTCTACTACTGTATCCTTTCCCATCCCTTGTAGACTGTGAGCCCTCGCAGGCAGGGTCCTCTCCTCTCCAGTGTCAGTCATTGTCACATTTTTGTTCAAGATTATTGTAATTGTTTTTGCGATGTATACCCCTTTTTCACATGTAAAGTGCCATGGAATAAATGGCGATAAAGTAATAATGAGGTCCAAACTCATATCTACTGTGAGGCAGTGACGGGGATCGTATACGAGGAATGGTAAATATCCCCCAGAATGTGTACAGAGATCTATTAAACCCATTGAAGTGCATTGCAGTCACGGACACACCTGCAGCTGCAATGCAGGAATGAAGGTGAGCATTGACCTGGTCAGGCTATCTGGCTAAGGCAGATTAGTAAAACCCAGCAGGGCCTTCATTTCTTGGAGGAGGCTATTGGAAGGCAGTTGGCGGCCTCCGCCCTCCAACCCGGGTTTTCCAGTGGCTCTTGCCACAGGTCCTTTAAAAACCCTGCATTAAAGATCAGTGTTGTTCAGTGTTGGGACCTGCTAGGAGCATAGCAGGAAAGCTCGGCGGGTCTGTGAGTAGCTGAACCCACACCTGGGTAGACTCTGCATCCGTCAGGCTCTGAGCGGCCCGGCGAGGTCATTGTTTGTGACTTGTGTTAACCCAGGTGTGAACCGGAGGACTTTTCTGTTTACCCATGAGTTGCTGAATAAAAGCTGCTTATGTTGGACTTGCTTGGGTCACAGCCTCAGTTACGGTGTGAACACTGCCACCTTACATTACTGAGACTGGACCATGTGGAACACAGGGTGGTGATGGCAAACTGACTGGAAACTTTATCTGCTGTCCAACCAACAACCTTTTCACACTGCTCTGGCTTCAATAGTGGTTTTCCACGGCCCCCTAGAAATAGGGATAGGAAGTTCGACATGACGTGGGTGTCTGTTGTGCTCCCTCAGCAGGCACAGTTTCATCTTGCCCATGGCCTCTGCATGCACTATCACCATCACCATAACATCCACTTCCCTGTCCCTTGACACACACCTTGCCCATTTTAAATGAAGTTTAAGATTTGTCACATTGCCAAAAATGTCTGTATTATTACCGCAGTAATATAGGATCACATCTGATGAGATAACCACAGTTTTAGGCAGTGCCCTGGAAGTCAGAGATGCTTCCCAATGCTGTTCCTATGTCACACACAGCGTGGCCAGATAAGGTAGTAAAATGTTAAAATTACATTTCCTGGTGAATGCATTTTTCACGGTTAAAATCAATGTAAAAGTGCAAAAACGCATCAAAAACGCTACGTGTGAACATAGCCCAAAGTATGGAGGAATATTTTTGTTTTTGTATATTTATTTTGCCTTATATATAAGTCATTACCCTGGAAAGGATGTTCCTTAACCCCTTAAGCCCCGCGGGTGGTTTGCACGTTAATGACCGGGCCAATTTTTACAATTCTGACCACTGTCACTTTATGAGGTAATTACTCTGGTACGCTTCAACAGATCCCCCTGATTCTGAGAATGTTTTTTCGTGACATATTGCACTTCATGATTGTGGAAAAATTTCTTCGATATCACTTGCATTTATTTGTGAAAGAAACGGAAATTTGGCGAAAATTTTGAAAATTTTGCAATTTTCAAAATTTGAATTTTTAAGCCCTGAAATCAGAGCGATATGTCACACAAAAGAGTTAATAAATAACATTTCCCACATGTCTACTTTACATCAGCACAATTTTGGAACCAAAATTTTTTTTTGTTAGGGAGCTATAAGGGATAAAAGTTGACCAGCGATTTCTCATTTTTCCAACAAAATTTACAAAAACATTTTTTTAGGGACCACATCACATTTGAAGTCACTTGGAGAGGTCTTTATGACAGAAAATACTCAAAAGTGACACCATTCTAAAAACTGCACCCCTCAAGGTGCTCAAAACCACATTCAAGAACTTTATTAACCCTTCAGGTGCTTCACAGGAATTTTTTGAATGTGGAAGAAAAAAATGAACATTTAACTTTTTTCACAAAAATGTTACTTTACACCCAATTTTTTTTATTTTCACAGGGGTAACAAGAAAAAATGGACCCCAAAGTTTGTTGTGCAATTTCCCCTGGGCACGCAGATACCCAATATTTGGGGAAAAAACACTGTTTGGGCGCACGGCAGGGCTCGGAAGGGAAGGAGCGCCATTTGACTTTTTGATTGTAAAATTTGCTTGAATAATTAGCGGACGCCATGTTGTGTTTGGAGAGCCCCTGTGTGCCCAAACTTTGGAGCTCCCCCACAAGTGACCCCATTTTGGAATCTAGACCCCCCAAGGCACCTTTATAGATGCATAGTGAGCACTTGGAACCCCCAGGTGCTTCACAAATTGATTCGTAAAAATGAAAAAGTGAAAAAAAAAACTTTTTCATTTTTACGAATCAATTTGTGAAGCACCTAGGGGTTCCAAGTGCTCACTATGCATCTAGATAGGTGCCTTGGGGGGTCTAGTTTCCAAAATGGGGTCACTTGTGGGGGAGCTCTAATGTTTGGGCACACAGGTACTCTCTAAATGCAACATGGTATCCGCTAACAAATTGAATGGAAAATCGGCTCAAATTGTTAGCGGACACCACATTGCGTTTGGAGAGCCCCTCTGTGCCCAAACTTTGGAGCTCCCCCACAAGTGACTCCATTTTGGAAACTAGACCCCCCAAGGCACCTTTATAGATGCAGAGTGAGCACTTGGAACCCCCAGGTGCTTCACAAATTGATTCGTAAAAATGAAAAAGTGAAAAAAAACAACACTTTTTCATTTTTACGAATCAATTTGTGAAGCACCTAGGGGTTCCAAGTGCTCACTATGCATCTAGATAGGTGCCTTGGGGGGTCTAGTTTCCAAAATGGGGTCACTTGTGGGGGACCTCCAATGTTTGGGCACACAGGGACTCTCTAAATGCAACATGGTATCCGCTAACAAATTGAATGGAAAATCGGCTCAAATTGTTAGCGGACACCACATTGCGTTTGGAGAGCCCCTCTGTGCCCAAACTTTGGAGCTCCCCCACAAGTGACCCCATTTTGGAAACTAGACCCCCCAAGGCACCTTTCTAGATGCATAGTGAGCACTTGGATCTCCCAGGTGCTTCACAAATTGATTCGTAAAAATTAAAAAGTGAAAAAAAAAACACTTTTTCATTTTTATGAATCAATTTGTGAAGTACCTGGGGTTCCAAGTGCTCACTATGCATCTAGATAGGTGCCTTGGGGGGGTCTAGTTTCCAAAATGGGGTCACTTGTGGGGGAGCTCCAATGTTTGGGCACACAGGGACTCTCCAAATGCAACATGATATAAGCTAACAAATTGAATGGAAAATCGGCTCAAATTGTTAGCGGACACCACGTTGCGTTTGGAGAGTCCCTGTGTGCCCAAACATTGCAGCTCCCCCACAAGTGACCCCATTTTGGAAACTAGACCCCCCAAGGCACCTATCTAGATTCATAGTGAGCACTTGGAACCCCAGGTGCTTCCCAAATTGATTCATAAAAATGTAAAAGTGTTTTTTTTTTCACTTTTTCATTTTTACGAATCAATTTGTGAAGCACCTGGGGGTTCCAAGTGCTCACTATGCATCTAGAAAGGTGCCTTGGGGGGTCTAGTTTCCAAAATGGGGTCACTTGTGGGGGAGCTCCAAAGTTTGGGCACAGAGGGGCTCTCCAAACGCAACGTGGTGTCCGCTAACAATTTGAGCCGATTTTCCATTCAATTTGTTAGCGGATATCATGTTGCATTTGGAGAGTCCCTGTGTGCCCAAACATTGGAGCTCCCCCACAAGTGACCCCATTTTGGAAACTAGACCCCCCAAGGCACCTATCTAGATGCATAGTGAGCACTTGGAACCCCAAGTGCTTCACAAATTGATTCATAAATATTAAAAAATGTTTTTTTTTTCACTTTTTCATTTTTACGAATCAATTTGTGAAGCACCTGGGGGTTCCAAGTGCTCACTATGCATCTAGATAGGTGCCTTTGGGGGTCTAGTTTCCAAAATGGGGTCAATTGTGGGGGAGCTCCAAAGTTTGGGCACACAGGGGCTTTCCAAACGCAACATGGTGTCCGCTAACAATTTGAGCCGACAATTTGTTAGCGGATATCATGTTGCATTTGGAGAGTCCCTGTGTGCCCAAACATTGGAGCTCCCCCACAAGTGACGCCATTTTGGAAACTAGACCCCCCAAGGCACCTATCTAGATTCATAGTGAGCACTTGGAACCCCAGGTGCTTCACAAATTGATTCATAAAAATGAAAAAGTGTTTTTTTTTTCACTTTTTCATTTTTACGAATCAATTTGTGAAGCACCTGGGGGTTCCAAGTGCTCACTATGAATCTAGATAGGTGCCTTGGGGGGTCTAGTTTCCAAAATGGGGTCACTTGTGGGGGAGCTCCAATGTTTGGGCACACAGGGGCTCTCCAAACGCAACATGGCGTCCGCTAACAATTTGAGCCGATTTTCCATTCAATTTTTTTAGCGGACACCATGTCGCGTTTGGAGAGCCCGTGATGTGCCTAAACAGTGGCCACAAGTCTCCCCATTTTGGAAACTATACCCTTCAAGGATTTTATTAAGGTGTATAGTGAACATTTTGAACCCAGAGGTACGGCACAGAATTTGTTTACATTAGGTCATCATATTGAATAAGTTGTCATTATTCTTGAGCGCAAGTGCTCGCTACTTGAGTTTGCATCGGGTACTCAGGTATGCACCATGTACAGCGTGTGCTCGAGTGACATGCTCGAGTCCCTGCTCCGCATGTTTCACGGTTATTAGACACCCAAAAAAAAACATGCGGGGATCGCTCGTGCATGGCAGGCAATCCCCGTAAAGTTTTTTGGCCGCGAAGCATATGGGGCAGAGACTCGAGCAGGTCACTCAAATACCCACGATACTCAATGCATACCAGAGCACCCGATGCAAACTCAAGTAGCGAGCACTTGCTCTCAACACTAGTCGCCATATCGTCATCTTTTTTTCTTACTTTTGAAAAAAATCCCAACCCCAGCCCTAACCCTAGCACAACCCTAGCCCTAACACAACCCTAGCCCCAGCACAACCCTAGCCCCAGCACACCCCTAGCCCCAAACCCAGCCCTAACCCTAGCCCAATCCTAACCCAAAAGTTTATTTTTGACGCTGTTCCTTGTGCGGTATAAGTGATTAGACGACTTTATTCTTCGGGTCGGTGTGATTACAGCAATGCCAGAATCATATGGGGTTTTTATGACTGACAGCTGTCACACACTAAATGACGCATTTTTTGTAAAATCTAGTTTTTGCATCGCCATATTTTGAGAGCTATAATTTGTCCAGATTTTGGCAGACAGTTATGTGACGGCTCGTTTTTTGCGGGATGACTTGACGTTGTTATTGGTGCCATTTTCAGGCACGTGACATTTTTTGATCGCTTTCTATTCCGATTTTTGGGAGGCAGAATAAACAAAAACCAACAATTCAGGAATTGTTTTTTTTTTTTTTTTTTAATTCTGTTCCGCGTGTGGTAAAATTGATGAGGTATCTTTATTCTTTGGGTCAGTACGTTTACAGCGGTACCACATTTGTATCATTTTTCTATGTTTTGGCGCTTATACACAATAAAAGCTATTTTATAGAAAAAAATATTTTTTAGCATTGCTTTATTCTGAGAGCTATAACTTTTTTATTTTTTAGCTGATGGAGATGTATGGTGGCTTGTTTTTTGCGGGACGAGATGACGTTTTCAGCGGTATCATTTTTATTTATATGCGTCCTTTTGATCGCGTGTTATTCCACTTTTTGTTTGGCGGTATGGTGATAAAGCATTGTTTTTTGCTTCGTTTTTTTTTTTTTTTTTTTACCGTGTTCACTGAAGGGCTTAACTAGTGGGACAGTTTTATAGGTCAGGTTGTTCCGGACGCGGCGATACCAAATATGTGTACTTTTATTGTTTTTTTTATTTTTTTTTATTGATGGGTACATTATATTTTTATTTTTGGTGGATTATTTTTTTTTATTTTTTTTTTTATATTTTTGCAAATTTTTTTTTTTTTTTTTCCACTTTCACACAGTTTATACACTTTATTACTTTGTCCCACTCTGGGACTTTCACATTTTTTTCTCTGATCGCCTGCATGACACAGGAATGCAGCACCATCCCTATGCCATGCAAGCTGTCAGAAATGCACAGTGTGAAGATTGCTTGGAGATGCACTGCGCATGTCCAAGCAATCTTCCTGCTGTCTGGTGACCCGGATGTTGTCATGATGACATCGGGTCATCATGGCAACACCCGGGAAGCCTTTGCAGACTGCGCTGGAAGCCGGAAGAGGAGGTGAGTATCGGCGATCACCTCCCCTTGTGCCCGCAATGCCGCGATCGACTTCGATCGCAGCATCGCGGGGGTTAATGTGCTGGGAGCGGTGCAGGACCGCTCCCTGCACATAGTACCGGGTGTCAGCTGTGACAATCAGCTGACAGTACCGGGTGTCAGCTGTGACAATCAGCTGACACCCGGCGGCGATCGCGCCCGCACAGCCTGTGTGCGCGCGCGATCGCCATGACGTGCTAATACGGGTCTGGCTCTTAAGTCCCAGGGCACAGACGCGTATTAGTACGGCAAATGTTGTTAAGGGGTTAATATATTTCCCAGGAAAATCCATTTTGGTTTAGTTTTTGTATATTTTATTGTGAGTCTGTAAAATTGGCCTAATACCTCTGACAACATTGTTGACAGTGGTGACGTGGGAGTCAAAAATCCTTCCAGGGTTTTTCCCCATGCTGTTCCCATGCCATTTGAGCACTGTTCCCATCGATTTGGGCAATCTTTAGGCCCTCTGCAGACTGCCGGGGTGGGGGCTGCCGGAAAAATGCTCGAGTTTCCCATAGACTTACATTGGGCTCGTTACTCGGACTCAGCTCTCGAGTATTCCAATTTGCTCTATCTGAACGAGTACCCGAGCATTTTAGTGCTTGCTCATCACTACTCTCTTGTGCATTTGTGTCCAAAATCATACACATTATTCCATGTGGGGTCTGACTAGTAGTTTGTAAGAGGGTAGAACTATGTTCTCATCATCTGCATCTATGCTAAAAATTTGTGATTTTAATCACAGGAACTGTGACATTATATCGGCAGGTAGGAGGAGATTTGCACGGCTCCCATCCGACAGTCACAGACTACTGACGTGGCTGCAGAACTATAGGTCCTGTGAATCAATTTGATCATCTTTCGTCAATGCCCCTTTTGATTTTTTTTTTGAGAGTGACTAGACTTTAAATATAAAAATGGAATTTAAAGTATAAACATTATTAAACATAGTTTTAGTATTTTTTCGCACCACATGGCTATAAGATCATTTGTATGATGCTTTGAAATGCATTTTAATTTAACTCTAACATCACCTATTAAAGCACCCGTCCACCATATTTTTTCATTGCAGCACTGGAGTGGTGCTTTTAATATAAGTTCCTCTAATGTAATACTTACCAGCCACCATCTTCATATTTTATTGGCGCCACTCTGGTTGTTGGTTCTTCAGTTTGTAATCTGTGTATAGACTTACATTGAGAACTCGTGACCATTATCTCTGACTTCCAGTCAGAGAAAGTTGTGGTCACAAGATGGCGCTGTGGGACCAAAGCGGCGCCGAGAACAGTTGAAGTTTATGGATGGTAAGTATATGACTGAGGTCAGGAAACTTGGATTAGAAGCGCCACTCCAGCGCTGAAATTTAAAAAAAAAATGCTGGAGTGGTGCTTTAAGGATATGCTAGTGGTAGACATGGGGGTTTTCGATAAGCCCCCTAGTTGCCATTATAATCTACTATCAGTTGACTGATAGAGAACCTTCCCTTTGTCATTCTAGACCATGACACTCAATAAATCAAAAGGATAGTTTCTCAGATCCTAGACATTACAGAAGGATCCAAATATTGATTGCAAGGAAACAGCTTACATACTTGTGCAGAAAAGAGGATTTATTTTTCTGTTTTAAGAAATATCAGTTAATAAAGATTTTTTTCATATACAGTAAACATGTAATATAAAATGTTTCTAAAAATGATGGTAAATGATCATGTCTAAACTACCCTAGATTAAGCTTTGTAAAAATAAAAATAATAATAATTGTGACTAGAAAGTAAGGATAGGTCAAAAGTAAGTAGCAGGCAATTACAAAGCCTTATTTATATTCATAAATCTTTACACATACATCTGTTGATTTGCTTCTTGCAAATTCTTCTTGAAGATATAATTTCATAATAACACCATAAAGTTGTTATTTTCTGCTTGATGGAATTCTGTGAAATACAGAAGGTGATGATATTGAACTTACCACACTACTGCTCCTGCAATAACTTCCAGCCAGTTACCCAAGCTGTCAAACAGCAGTCCCAAAGGAAATCTCAATGTAAGGCTTTAAGATAAAGTAATCCTACCAGAGTGATAACAGAATGTTTGAGTAAGAGCTCTCTAGTAAGTACATATATTTAGATATATTTATTTTGCCAATGAAATGTCACAGGGAAAGAAGCTTTAATAGAACACATCTTTTTAGGGCAAAATGTGTCTTAATCAGGTGTCATTATCATCTATTGAAATAAGACTAACTCCTTTCCATACAGAATAGCCAACTATTGAAACATCTTATGTCTCGCTATTTCAGTCAATAAAATAAGACCACTTAACTGAGCATATGTACTTTGACTCATGTCATGAACTGTAGGTCCACACCAAATGTTTAGCTTTGATAATGGCTGCATGCTGTATGGATACTGCATTTCAGTTTTATTTCTTTCAGGTCACAATTTATAAATAGGACATAAGTGAGCATGTAATACCTTCTGTAATAAGATGGTCTTGCTGTGTTCCCAATAGCTGAAGATATAAGGTTGTTTGTCTTTCACAATTTCTACTGCTTAGAAAAATGCCTTGATTTGAAAGTAATCGCAGGTGTTCTCCTGCTGAGATCCCGAGAGATCAACTTTAATCTGTGGGGAAAACTGTTCAATTTCTTGGCAGCACCACCACAGGGGAAATTAAGCATTGCACAGAGCCCATTCAAATCAATGAGTTGTCTGTGAAATGAAGGACACACAGGTCTTCCAGGACATCCACTCTTCACACTTTCCAAAAGTTGGTGATTTTGAACAGAGGATTTCACTGTATTAACTCAAAATTCTATATTCAGTCATCATAAACATACATAAATGGTACAGAGACACAGCCCAAGCTATTAAGGAGTACACAATGTATAATGACATACATTATATGGAAACATATGGGGATTTGCCTCTTGATCACTGAATTCAAGTATACATTTAGTCAGTCACATTTTTTCTGTGGATTTATAAAATAAAGCATCTGCCCTTATGAACATTTGTGGAAAATGGCTCATTCTAAAGAGCTCACTGAATTTGAGCTTTAAATTCTATTAGGAAATGTATTCCCTTCCGAATATTCCGCAGTCATCTGTGAGATCAGAAGCAGAAACAATTAGGAACCTCAGCAACTCATCCATGTGAAGGTGCAAAGTGGGTTCACTAATTTAGGTACATAATGCATAAAAATTGCCAATGCTAAACTGAATTCAGTTTTGCAAGTTCCAAACTTTCTCTGACATCAGCAGATTTTGCGAACTTCATGGCATGGATTTCCATGGCCGATTAGCTCCATTCAAGCCTTATATTACTAAGCATGGTGTAAAACATGCGGACTTTAAACCAATGGAAACATTTTCAGTGCATGGGACATATCAATCGTCTCTATCTAGCAGTCTAATAGACAAGTCTGTGTTTGGTAGTTGTCAGGGGAATATTACTTGACTGACTGCATTGTACCAACTGCAAGTTTATTGTAATAATGCTATTGGGTTATTTTTCAGGAGTGGCCTAGCCCCCTTAGTTTTAGTGAAGGGAAATCTTAATGCTCCATTACATCAAGATATTTTGGACATTTATATGCTTCCAACTTTGTAATAACAGATTGGAGAAAGCCTTTTTTGTTCCGGTATGATTGTGCCCAAGTGCACAAAGCAAGGTCCATAAAGGCATGGTGGGGTGAGTTTGAATTGAATGCCTTTGGCATGAGCTAGAACGAAAATTAAAACCAAGCCTTCAAGTCGGAACAACACCTCAAAAATGCTCCTCTGGATGAACGGGCAAAAGTTCATACAGACACCTTACAGAACCTTGTACAAAGCCTTCCTAGAAGAATGGAGCCTCTTTTAGTAACAATTAATGCCTATGAATGTGAAAGTAACAGTTAGTAACATTCATGCCTATGAATTGAGAAAAGGAAGTCATAAAAGCTCCACTAAGTGTAATGTGTAGATGTCACAAAACTTTTATTCATATACTGAACACTAGGGATGGGCGAGCACTAAAATGCTCAGGTGCTCAGCTTTACTGGGGTTGGTGCCCTATTCCTTGTGAATAGCCCCACCAAAATTCCTGCACTGAACTCAAACGAAGACCTGAAGGATGGAAAAGGGGTCCCTAAAAGATCCAAGGACTGGGAGCAAAAATAGGAGACCTCCTAACAGAAAAGTTAATTGCAGAAGCGAAGATTAAAGGGAGCAAAACTGGTGGAACAAGAAGTCCCAGGATATCAATTGTCCAAAGAACAAAGAACTTAACAAGGCAACTTAGCCAGAGCACAAGAGTAACACTGATGTCCAGCAGGGAATGGGAGACAGGTGCTGAGTAGTGATGAGCGAGCACTAAAATGCTCGGGTCAAGCACATTGGAATACTCGGGTGCTCGACACGAGCAACGAGCCCAATGTAAGTCTATGGGAAACTCGAGCATTTTTCAGGTGGCTCCCCCTGGTGGTCTGCAGAGGGCCTAAAAATTGCCCAAATCAATGGGAACAGTGCTCCCATTACATGGAAACAGCATGGGGAAGACCCCTGGAAGCATTTCTGACTCCCAGGTCACGGCTGTCAACAATGTTGTCAGAGGTATTATGCCACTTCTAAGGACTCATAATCAAACATACAAAAACTAAACCAAAATGGATTTTCCTGGGAAATATGTTAAGGAACATCCTTTCCAGGGTAATGACTTGTATATAAGGCAAAAAAATATAGAAAACAAAAATGATCCTCCACATCTTGGGCTATGTTAACACGTAGCATTTTTGATGTGTTTTTGCACTATAGCATTGTTTTCAACCAAGACAAATTCATTCACTGGGAAATGTCATTTTAACATTTTACAACCTTATCTGGCCATGTGGTGTGTGACACATCATCAGACACATACTGTTTCATTTACAGTGGGTACGGAAAGTATTCAGACCCCTTTAAATTGTTCACTCTTTGTTTCATTGCAGCCATTAAGTAAATTCTAAAAAGTTCATTTTTTTTCTCATTAAAGTACACTCTGCACTCCATCTTGGCTGAAAAAAACAGAAATGTAGATATTTTTGCAAATTTATTAAAAAAGAAATACTGAAATATCACATGGTCATAAGTATTCAGACCCTTTGCTCAGACACTCATATTTAAGTCACATGCTGTTCATTTCCTTGTGATCCTCCTTGAGATGGTTCTACTCCTTCATTGGAGTCCAGCTGTGTTTAATTAAACTGATAGGACTTGATTTGGAAAGGCACACACCTGTCTATAGAAGACCTCACAGCTCACAGTGCATGTCAGACCAAATGAGAATAATGAGCTCAAAGGAACTGCCCAAGGAGCTCAGAGACAGAATTGTGGCAAGGCACAGATCTGGCCAAGGTCACAAAAGAATTTCTGCATTACTCAAGATTCCTAACAGCACAGTGGCCTCCATAATCCTTAAATGAAAGAAGTTTGGGACCACCAGAAGTCTTCCTAGACCTGGCCGTCCAGCCAAACTGAGCAATCGTGGGAGAAGAGCCTTGGTGAGAGAGGTAAAGAAGAACCTCAAGATCACTGTGGCTGAGCTCCAGAGATGCAGCATGGAGATGGGAGAAAGTTACACAAAGTCAACTATCACTGCAGCCCTCCCAGTTGGGCCTTTATGGCAGAGTGGCCTGACGGAAGCCTCTCCTCAGTGCAAGACATATGAAAGCCCGCATAGAGCTTGCTTAAAAACACATGAAGGACTCCCAGACTATGATAAATAAGATTCTCTGGTCTGATGAGATGAAGATAGAACTTTTTGGTGATAATTCTAAGCGATATGTTTTGAGAAAACCAGGCACTGCTCATCACCTGCCCAATACAATCCCAACAGTGAAACATGGTGGTGGCAGCATCATGCTATGGGGTGTTTTTCAGCTGCAGGGACAGGACGACTGGTTGCAATTGAAGGTAACATGAATGCGGCCAAGTACAGAGATATCCTGGATGAAGACCTCTTCCAGAGTGCTCTGGACCCCAGACTTGGCCGAAGGTTTACCTTCCAACAAGACAATGACCCTAATCACACAGCTAAAATAACAAAGCAGTGGCTTCAGAACAACTCTGCGATGATTCTTGACTAGCCAGTCAGAGCACCGACCTAAACCCAATTAAGCATCTCTGCAATGAAGCAAAGAGTGAAAAATGTAAAGGGGTCTGAATACTTTCCTTACCCACTGTATGATGGAGGTACTCTGAAAGTCACAAAGCCTATTTTTATAGGGCCATTACTATTCTTAAAGGACCTGCAGTCGGCCCTCGTTATTGTTAGAGAGCCATCAGCCGACTATGCTTTGTTGTTCCCATTATTAATCAGTGGTTCTCCTATAATGTTATTGCGTATGCAGTGACGAGCTATCAAAAATTTGGAGGCACTCCAATGCCCCTTGCAAAAGACGTAGAGGTCAGAGAACCTCCTAAAAACAATGTCCCCATTATTAGGAAGTGGGTTTCCCATAGTGTTTGCCTATGCAGTGAAGCAACGGCTGCTAAAAATTTGGAGGAACTCTGATGCCCCTTGTAAAAAATGTAGAGGTCGGAGAGCCTCCTAAAAACAATGTTCCCATTATTAAGAAGTGGGTCTCCCACAGTGTTTGCCTATGCAATAAAGCAACGGCTGCCAAAAATTTGGAGGAACTCCAAAGCCCCTTGCAAGAGACGTAGAGGTTGCAGAGCCTCCTGAAAACAATGTTCCCATTATTGGGAAGTGGATCTCCCATAGTGTTTGCCTATAGTGAATGCAAAAGCTGTAAACAATTTGGAGGCACTCCAATGCCCCTTGCAAGAGACGTAGAGGTCGGAGAGCCTCCTAAAAACAATGTTCCCATTATTAGGAAGTCGGTCTCCCATAGTGTTTGCCTATGCAGTGAATGCAAAAGCTGCCAAAAATTTGGAGGTATTCCAATGCCCCTTGGAAGAGACATAGAGGTCAGAGAGCCTCCTAAAAACAATGTTCCCATTATTAGGAAGTTGGTCTCCCATAGTGTTTACCTACGTAGTGAAGCAACGGCTGCCAAAAATTTGGAGGAACTCCAATGCCCCTTGGAAGAGACGTAGAGGGCCTCATGAAAAAATGTTACCATTATTAGGAAGTGGGTCTCCCATAGTGTTTGCCAATGCAGTAAATGCAAAATCTGCCCAAAATTTGGAGGAACTCCAATAACCCTTGCAAGACACATAAAGGAGATGATATGGTAGATATGGTGGTGAATGATATGGTGATGGAGGATGAGGAGAAGGGGGAGCAAACAAGAGCAAACAGACAAAATCAGGAAGCAGATACCCATGTGTAGGAGTGAAGAGGTGCATGGGAATAGATCTCCCAAAAAAGACACTGGATTTGAGTTAATGTTACACTGCTATCATTCGGTGGTGTTGAGAAGTCTGGCTCAATCCAGCCATTGTTCATTTCTATAAGAGTCAGCCTGTCAGCATTTTCAGCTGACAGGTGGATGCGCTTATCAGTTATAATTCCACCAGCGGTACTAAAAGCCCGCTCTGACAAAACGCTAGTGGCAGGACACGCCAGGACCTCCAAGGAGTAGAGAGCCAGTTCATGCCACGTGCCCAGCTTGGATACCAAATAATTATAAGGCACAGAGGAATCACGGAGGACATTGGTACGGTCGGCAAGGTACTCCCTCACCATCTTCCCAAACTTTGTACTCCTTGTGAGAAAACTGTCCCAGAACTTTGACAGTGCTCCCCTGCCTCTGCTGGATAGGAGCTGTGTCTCTCTCGCCTGTTCTCCTTGGTTGTCCAACGAACTGTGACCTCTGACGCCAGCGTTTTCATATGGAAGTTTTTTTTATAATTCCGCAACAAGGGCCTTCTTGTACTGCCCCATTTTAGTAGACCTGTCCGCCTCGGGAATATGAAACATAAAGTTCTCCATGTAGCGTGGGTCTAGAAGTGTCACCAACCAGTAATGACTGTCAGACAAAATTTGGAGAACGCGAGGGTCACGGGAACGGCAGTGTAACATAAACTCAGCCATGCGTACCAGACTGCTAACAAGACTAACATATCCTCACCAAGAGGATGACTGATCATGCGCTCCTCGTCCTCCTCCCTGTCCTCAGCACATCCACGCTGAACTCTGTAGTGCATGAAACTAGCTCCTTCTCCTCCTCTTCCTCATTGTCACCCAATCCACGTTGGGATGAGATGAGGCTGGGCTGTGTGTAATCACTCTGTATGGTTCCTTGCTCCATCTCATCGTGCTCCGCCTGCAATGCATCCTCTTTGATTGTGAGCAGAGAGCGTTTCAGAAGACAAAGAAGCGGGATGGTGATGCTAATTATGGTGTCATCGCCGCTCACCATCTTGATGGAGTCCTCAATGTTTTGGAGGAGGGTACATATGTCTGACATCCATGCCCACTCCTGAGGTCTTATGTGTGGAGTCTGAACTGAATACTGATGGCCTTGTTGATGCTGGTACTCAACAAACCTTCCCAGAATCTGCAATGTAGAGTTCCAATGCGTGGGGACATCACACACCAGTCAGTGAGCCAGAAGCTGCAAATGCTGCTGAAACACAGGAAGGGCGGAGGAAGCTGTAGGTGACTTTCTAAAAAGGGCACACAATCGGCGTACTTTGACAAGCAGATCCGGCAGCTCCGGGTAGGTTTTGAGAAACCGCTGAACCACAAGGTTAAGCACATGGGCAAGGCATGTTACCTGTGTGAGCTCGACTCGCCTCAGAGCCGTCACCAGTTTCCGGCCATTGTCACACACGACCATGCCTGGTTGTAGATTCGGCCACAGATCTACCTGCTCTTTCAGAGCCGTCCACAACTCTTCAGCATTGTGTGGTTTGTCACCGAAGCATATTAGCTTCAGCACAGCCTGTTGCTGCTTGGCTGTGGCAGTGTTGCAGTGCTTCCAGCTTGCGACTGATGTGATCATTTCGAAGATGGATGCTGAAGAGGATGAGGAATTTAGTAATGTGGCCTGTGGGGCGTTGGCTGCTTATTTGCGCTTGCGTTCCAAGGACTGGGGTATGGACAACTGAACGCTGTGCTGTGACAAGGACATGGACGTGCTTGCTGATGGCTACTTGAGAGTGTGCAACGACAGGTGCAGTGAAGGAGGAATCTTCGCATGTGGCATGGACAGAGGATTGGCTTGCATGCACAACAGCGGAAGAAGCAGTGGTGCCACCCGCAGACACTGCTCCTGGACCCTGTGGTTCGGCCCACTTAGTCACGTGCTTTGATGCCATGTGCTTGATCATGCTGCTGGTGGTCAGGCTGGTAGTTTGGCTACCCCTGCTGATGCTGGCTTGGCAGGTGGTGCAAATGGCCTTTTTTAGGTTATCGGCAGAGTCTTTAGATAACAACCAGACTTGGGAAGACCGAACAGTTGTACTGGCAACTTCCATCGTGTTGATGTTATGGGGAATGGTTGCCCGCCTTCTGTCTGCGGCCACCACACTGCTTCTTCCTGCCTGTTGTGGTGCTGCGCCTTCATTCCCCTATGTGCTTCTGTCCTCGCTTTGTATGTCCCCTGCCAGGTTGGTTCAGTTACTATATCATCCACCACCTTGTCTTCTACTTCCGCACCCTGGTCCTCCTCCTAACTTTCTGGCAATTGTGTCTCATCATCGTCCACTTCTTGTGACAGTTTCCCACCGTTGCCTTCGTGTGACCGTGGCTGCCCAAATATTTGGGCATCGCTACATGCGATCTCCTCTTTCCCCGCTTCAAGTGGACCGGGCTAGAGGCCCGAATCTATAAATGGAAAAGTGAACAGCTGTTCGGAGTGCCCAAGTGTGGGATCAGTTGTCTCCTAGCACTTGGCATAGCGGGAGGAAGGAGGATCAGGGTGAGGAATATGCAGTCCAGACTCACGGCTACTGAGACTTGACTGTGTGGAAGACAGAATGGTGGTGGTGGTGGTGGCTAAGTGGCTGGAAGCATTATCTGCTATCCAACCAATAACCTTTTCACACTGCTCTGTGTTTAATAGTGGTGTTCTGCGGACCCTATTAATTGGGACAGGAAGGTCGAACGAGAAGATGTGGGTGTTTGTTGTGGCACAATTTCAACTAGCCCATGGCCTCGGCCTAGTCCTCTGCATTCACCATCATCACCATGTCATCACGTTCACTTCCCCGTCCCTTGCCCATTTTAAATGGAGGACAATATTTTCCATGTTCCTTACAAATGGCTGAATTTGAACTGCAGTGATATGTGATACGTGTGACGGAAAACCACAGTTTTAAATAAGTGGCCTGTGGGTAACTATTTTTAACAGCGAACTGGAGTCAATAATTTCACTAACACACTGCAACAAAAATTTAATGGAGGCCAGAAATGGCAGAATTTTCAGCGCACTTATATGTGATCCGTGTGATGGACAAACCACAGTTTTAAATAGCTGGCCTGTAGGTAACTATTTTTAACAGCGACCTCGTGTCAATAAGTTCGCTGACACACTGCAGCAAAATTTCAATGGAGGCCAGAAATGGCAGAATTTTCAGCGCACTTATATGTGATCCGTGTGATGGACAAACCACAGTTTTAAATAGCAGGCCTGTAGGTAACTATTTTAACAGCGAACTGGTGTCAATAACTTCGATGACACACTGCAACAAAATTTTTAATGGAGGTCAGAAATGGCAGAATTTTCAGCGCACTTATATGTGATCCATGTGACGGACAAACCACAGTTTTAAATAGCTGGCCTGTAGGTAACTATTTTTAACAGCGACCTCGTGTCAATAACTTCGCTGATACACTGCAACAAAATTTCAATAGAGGCCAGAATTGGCAGAATTTTCAGCGCACTTACATTACAGACCAAAAGTTTGGACACACCTTCTCATTTAAAGATTTCTCTGTATTTTCATGACTTTGAAAATTGTACATTCACACTGAAGGCATCAAAACTATGAATTAACACATGTGGAATTATATACTTAAAAAAAAGTGTGAAACAACTGAAAATATGTCTTATATTCTAGGTTCTTCAAAGTAGCCACCTTTTGCTTTGATGACTGCTTTGCACACTCTTGGCATTCTCTTGATGAGCTTCAAGAGGTAGTCACCGGAAATGGTCTTCCAACAATCTTGAAGGAGTTCCCAGAAATGCTTAGCACTTGTTGGCCCTTTTGCCTTCACTCTGCGGTCCAGCTCACCCCAAACCATCTCGATTGGGTTCAGGTCTGGTGACTGTGGAGGCCAGGTCATCTGGCGTAGCACCCCATCACTCTCCTTCTTGGTAAAATAGCCCTTACACAGCCTGGAGGTGTGTTTGGGGTCATTGTCCTGTTGAAAGATAAATGATGGTCCAACTAAACGCAAACCGGATGGAATAGCATGCCGCTGCAAGATGCTGTGGGAGCCAGGCTGGTTGAGTATGCCTTCAATTTTGAATAAATCCCCAACAGTATCACCAGCAAAGCACCCCCACACCATCACACCTTCTCCTCCATGCTTTACGGTGGGAACCAGGCATGTAGAGTCAATCCGTTCACCTTTTCTGCGTCGCACAAAGACACAGTGGTTGGAACCAAAGATCTCAAATTTGGACTCATGAGACCAAAGCACAGATTTCCACTGGTCTAATGTCCATTCCTTGTGTTCTTTAGCACAAACTTGTCTCTTCTGCTTGTTACCTGTCCTTAGCAGTGGTTTCCTAGCAGCTATTTTACCATGAAGGCCTGCTGCACAAAGTCTCCTCTTAACAGTTGTTGTAGAGATGTGTCTGCTGCTAGAACTCTGTATGGCATTGACCTGGTCTCTAATCTGAGCTGCTGTTAACCTGTGATTTCGGAGGCTCGTGACTAGGATAGACTTATCCTCAGAAGCAGAGGTGACTCTTGGTCTTCCTTTCCTGGGGCGGTCCTCGTGTGAGCCAGTTTCTTTGTAGCGCTTGATGGTTTTTGCAACTGAAATTGGGGACACTTTCAAAGTTTGCCCAATTTTTCAGACTGACTGACCTTCATTTCTTAAAGTAATGTTGGCTTCTCGTTTTTCTTTACTTAGCTGCTTTTTTCTTGCCATAGTACAAATTCTAACAGTCTATTCAGTAGGACTATCAGCTGTGTATCCACCTGACTTCTGCACAACACAACTGATGGTCCCAACCCCATTTATAAGGCAAGTAATCCCACTTATTAAATATGACAGGGCACACCTGTGAAGTGAAAACCATTTCCGGTGACTACCTCTTGAAGCTCATCAAGAGAATGCCAAGAGTGTGCAAAGCAGTCATCAAAGCAAAGGGTGGCTACTTTGAAGAATGTAGAATATAAGAGATATTTTCAATTGTTTCACACTTTTTTGTTAAGTATATAATTCCACATGTGTTAATTCATAGTTTTGATGCCTTCAGTGTGAATGTACAATTTTCAAAGTCATGAAAATACAGAAAAATCTTTAAATGAGAAGGTGTGTCCAAACTTTTGGTCTGTACTGTATATGTGATCCGTGTGACAGACAAACCACAGTTTTAAAAAGCTGGCCTGTAGGTAACTATTTTTAACAGCCAACTGGTGTCAATAATTTCGCTAACACACTGCAACAAAATTTCAATAGAGGCCAGAAATGGCAGAATTTTCAATGCACTTATATGTGATCCGTGAGACGGACAAACCACAGTTTTAAAAAGCTGGCCTGTAGGTAACTATTTTTGACAGCCAACTGGTGTCAATAACTTCGCTAACACACTGCAACAAAATTTCAATGGAGGCCAGAAATGGCAGAATTTTCAGCGCACTTATATGTGATCCGTGTGATGAACAAACCACAGTTTTAAATAGATGGATTTTTAGCTCTGTAATAGGGAAAGGATATGGCTGTATTCTGCAGTCCCAACAAGGAAATGGAGCAGAATAATGGTGGTCTCTGGATTGTTTTTTAAGCAAATGATCAGGATTAAGATCGGAAAAAAAAAATTATTCCTAGCCCCTGATACCTGGGGCTATTGCTATAAATATCTGTTAAAGCACCAGCAGACAAATCTGGAATGGACCTTCTTGCTATATGCAGTACACTCTGCCACATACATTGCCTGCCTGCCCAGCACTGGATTATTCCTCAGAAGGACTGTTAGTTGAGATGGATATGTGAATTATATATGGTGGTATACCTACACTAACTAAGAAACAAGCAAATCTCTCCCTAGCTAATTAGCATCTCTCCCTACACTGACTGATTCCGGAGTAGACTGTGATGAGCATGGCGGCACCAGGTCTGATATAGACCTGATGACGCTGTGCAGCCAGCCAATCACTGTAATGTCAAAATGGCTGCAGCATTAGAGTGTGTGGCAGACAATCCGTGCATGTTGATTGGCGCTCTAAAGAGCGCCAAACATGCAGGGAGGGGACCCGAGCTCCCGCCGAGCAACCCTGGAAATTCTCGGCTAGCACCGAGCAATAGCGAGCATGCTCACCGTTCACTACTGAACACCACATGATAGAATAAGTGTTTAACCCCTTTACAACCAAGGTGGTTAGCACGTTAATGACCAGGCCAATTTTTACAATTCTGACCACTGTCACTTTATGAGGTAATTACTCTGTAACGCTTCAATGGATCCCCCTGATTCTGAGATTATTTTTTTGTGACATATTGCACTTCATGATTGTTGTAAAAATTCTTCGATATCACTTGCGTTTATTTGTGAAAAAAAATGGAAATTTGGTGAAAATGTAGAAAATTTTGCAATTTTCAAAATTTTAATTTTTATGCCCTTATATCAGAGAGATATGTCACACAAAATAGTTAATAAATAACATTTCCCACATGTCTACTTTACATCAGCACACTTTTGGAACCAAAATATTTTTTTTATTAGGGAGCGATAAGGGTTAAAAGTTGACCAGCGATTTCTGATTTTTCCAACAAAATTTACAAAACCGTTTTTTTACGGACCACATCACATTTGAAGTCATTTTGAGGAGTCTTTATGAGGGGTCTTTATGACAGAAAATACCCAAAAGTGACACCATTCTAAAAACTGCTCCCCTCAAGGTGCTCAAAACCACATTCAAGAACTTTATTAACCCTTCAGGTGCTTCACAGGAATTTTTGGAATGTGGAAGAAAAAAATGAACATTTTAGTTTTTTCACAAAAATGTTACTTTAGACCCAATTTTTTTTATTTTCGCAGGGATAACAGGAAAAAATGGACCCCAAAATTTGTTTGACTGCTTGAATAATTAGCGGACGCCATGTTGCATTTGGGGAGCACCTGATGTGCCTAAACAGTGGAAACCCCCCACAAATGACACCATTTTGGAAACTAGACCCCTCAGGGAACTTATCTAGATGTGTGGTGAGCACCTTGAACCCCCAGGTGCTTCACAGAAGTTTATAACATTGAGCCGTAAAAATAACATTTTCACATTTTTCCCACAAAAATGTTTTTCAGCCCCCAATTTTGCATTTTAATAAGGGTAACAGGAGAAATTGCACCATGCAGTTTGTTGTGCAATTTATTCTGAGTAAGCAGATACCCCATATGTGGGGAAAAAACACTGTTTGGGCGCACGGCAGAGTTCAGAAGGGAAGGAGCATCATTTGACTTTTTGAATGTAAAATTTGCTTGAATAATTAGCAGACGCCATGTTGCGTTTAGAAAGCCCCTGATGTGCCTAAACAGTGGAAACCCCGCACAAGTGACACCATTTTGGAAACATAACCCCTCAGGGAACTTATCTAGATGTGTGATGAGCACCTTGAACCCCCAGGTGCTTCACAGAAGTTTATAGCATTGAGCCTTAAAAATAAAATTTTCACTTTTTTCCCACAAAAATGTTTTTCAGCCCCAAATTTAGCATTTTCATAAGGGTAACAGGAGAAATTGCACCATGCAGTTTGTTGTGCTATTTCTCTGGAATAAGAAGATACCCTATATGTGGGAGAAAACCACTGCTTGGCCATACAGCAGGGTTCGGAAGAGAAGGAGCACCATTTGACTTTTTGAATGTAAAATTTGTTTGAATAATTAGCGGATGCGCCCCTGATGTGCCTAAACAGTGGAAACCCCCCACAAGTGACACCATTTTGGAAACTAGACCCCTCAGGGAACTTATCTAGATGTGTGGTGAGCACCCTGAACCCCCAAGTGCTTTACAGAAGTTTATAACATGGAGCCGTGAAAATGACTTGGGAATAGCATGGGGAAGACTCTTGGAAGCATTTCTGACTCCCAGGTCAATATTGTCAACAATGTTGTCAGAGGTATTACACCACTTTTACGAACTCACAATAAAACATACAAAAACTAAACCAAAATGGATTTTCCTGGGAAATATGTTAGGGAACATCCTTTCCAGGGTAATGACTTGTAAATAAGGCAAAATAAATAACCATAAACAAAAATGCTCCTTCACATCTTGGGCTATGTTCATACGTAGCATTTTTGATGCGTTTTTGCACTTTTGCATTGATTTCAGCAGTGAAAAATGCATTCGCCAGGAAATGTAATTTTAACATTTTACTACCTTATCTGGCCATGTGGTATCTGACATGGGTACAGCATGGGGAAGACCCCTGGAAGTATCTCTGACTCCCAGGGCACTGCCTAAAACTGTGGTCATCTCATCAGACGTGATCCTATATTACTGCGGTAATAATACAGACATTTTTGACAATGTGACAAATCTTAAATTCTATTTAAAATGGGCATGGTGTGTGTCAAGGGATGGGGAAGTGGGTGTTATGTTGATGGTGATAGTGGACGCAGAGGCCGTGGGCAAGATGAAACTGAGCCTGCTGAGGGAGCACATAAAACACCCACGTCATGTCTAACTACCTTCCTGTTACAATTTCTAGGGGGCTGCGGAACACCACTATTGAAGCCAGAGCAGTGTGAAAAGGTTGTTGGTTGGATAGCAGTTAAGTTTCCAGTCAGTTTGCCACCACCGCCACCCTGTGTTCCACATGGTTCAGTCTCAGTAGCCGTGAGTCTGTATCACATTATTATTATTACTTTATCGCCATTTATTCCATGGCGCTTTACATGTGAAAAAAGGGTATACATCGCAATAGCAATTACAATAATCTTGAACAAAAATGTGACAGCGACTGGTACAGGAGAGGAGAGGACCCTGCTCGCGAAGGCTCACAGTCTAAAAGGGATGGGTAAGGATACATTAGGTGAGAATAGAGCTGGTCGTGCAGAAGTATGGAGGAGTGAGGGTTATTGCAGGTTGTACGCATGTCGCAAGAGGTGAGTCTTCAGGTCCTTTTTGAAGGCGAGAGTCAAAAATGGTGGGGTAGAGAGTTCCAGAGAAGGGGATGCATGGGAGAAATCTTGTATGTGATTGTGGGAAGAGGAGGTAAGAGGGAAGCACAGAAGGAGATCTTGTGAGGATCGGTGGTTGCATGCAGATAAGTACCGGGAGACTAGGTCACAGATGTATGGAGGAGAGAGGTTGTGGATAGCTTTGCATGCAAAGGTTAGGGTTTTGAACTGGAGTCTCTGGGCAATGGGGAGCCAGTGAAGGGGTTGACAGAAAGGAGAGGCCAGGGAATAGCGAGGTGACATGTGGATTAGTCGGGCAACAGAGTTTAGGATAGATTGGAGGAATGCGAGAGTGTTAGAATTGAAGGCACAGAGCAGTAGGTTGCAGTCATCGAGAAGGAAGATGATGAGTGCATGCACTAATGTTTTTGTAGATTCGTGGTTGAGAAATGTGCAGATCTGGGAGATTTTTTTTACTTGGAGCCAGCATCTTCCTCACCCTTATCTTCCTTCCTCCCACCTTTCCGAGGGATCTGAGACAACTGATCCCACACTTGGACACTCCGAAGAGCTGTTTTGTTCATCTTTCAATTTATAGATTCTGGCTTCTCGCTTGGTCTGCTCGGAAGTGTAAAGAGCTTGGATATGTGGTTTGAAGGAGAGATAAGAGTCCAGGGTTACCCCAAGAGCTCTTCACTTTTCCATCGATAATTTCAGGTCTCTCGATCGGCCAGCTTCGAGTAGGGCAACATAACATCGCATGTAGCGATTTGAGCAGCCATGGTCACCCGAAGGTGATGGTGGGAAAGTACAATTACTGTCACAAGAGGTGGATAATGATGAGACATAATGGACAGAAAGTCAGGAGGAGGATCAGGGTGCGGAAGTGGAAAATGAAGCGGTAAGGGGACATGTAGAACGAGGACAGCAGCACATAGGGGGAGGGAGGCGTAGCACCACAACAGGCAGGAACAAGCAGTGTGGTGGCCACAGACACAATGCGGGCAGCTGCTCTCCGGAACACCAACACGACGGAAGTTGCCTGTACAACTGTTAGGTATTCCCGAGTCTGGTTCTTTTTTAAAGACTGTTTAGATAACCCCAAAAAGTATTCAGCCACCCACCCACCCACCCACAGGCCGCAATACTAAACTGTCACATTTCTGGGCTGCTTGCACTTGAAATGTTGCCTTTTAGGCTTGTGGAGGTGGAAGCTTTCCACAACCTCATAGCGGCAGCCAGGTGTCCATACTTGGTCCCAAGCCACCACTATTTCTCTTGGTGTTGTCTCCGCCTTCCACAAGTGTGGGTCCCAAAACATTATCCGTGCCGTCCCCAGTGCACTTAAGTGGTAAGGACTAGTGTTGAGCCACCCCCGTAGTGTTTGAGTTCGGTTCGGTTCGTCGAACACCCGTGTGTTCGCCGAACTGTTCGTCGAACACCTTCGAACACCATTAAAACCAATGGCAGGCAAACAAAAACACATAGAAACACATAGAAAACACCTTCAAAGGTGTCCAAAGCTGACAAACTGCTCAGAAGACACAACTAACACATGGAAAAGTGACAAGTACATATAGTCATGCAAAAAGAAAAGAGGTGGAGGAGTAAAAGGAGGGGGAGACACAGATATAGGCATGTCATGCCCTTCTAAAATCCAAAAAGTGAGAAGCCGACGCGGCCAGTCCACTCCTGCCCGTGCCACCTCCGTGTCGCCGGGTTTGTGCCAGAGCCGCGGTGAACCCTGACGGCCAGCCCCCCTCTCCCAATACTGGTGCCTGTCCGCTGGTGGGTCGAGCGAGCCCCCCTGTGGTGGAGGCAGCTCTAAGCTTTTTAATTTAAATTGTCTCTCTAATTTGAATGAATACACTTTAAATCCATTTACAAGGATCTATTGGAGGGCAAGTCTCATGCCAGCAGCCGCGTAATTCCAGCTCCAGTAGCGTCCACTAAAGCTGCTGCAGTTAAAAAGCTTTTATAAGGATCGAGTACGGCTGTCCACCGCAAGGCATCCTACTGCCAGTCCCAGCCCCTATGCCTTTGAGTGCCTCCTGATGCTCTTCACTGAGTATCCCGTGGTCCTGAAGCATTTCCTTTGAAAAAATTAAGTGTCCAAACTACAGGTGGTGTAGCTTGCTTAACAGCTGGGATAATCCGCTGACTAGCAGACACTGCTACTAGGCACAAAGTATTTCCTGGGCTAGATGCAGTTAAAAATTTGTAATTAGATACTCTCGTTGGATGCTGAGAAAGCATTCCATAGAGTCTCCTGGCACGCCATATATGATTCTCTTAAAAAGCTTGGGGTAGGGGTCTAGGGGACCCTTTTATAGCCAAAATCACGGCCCTGTATCGCAATACGTCACCTAGGCTGAAGATAAATGGAACTGTAGCACCCTGAGGGCTCGGTTGCTACAGAGGTATTGCACCTCACCCAGAGGTGTGATATCTCACTCTCAGGTAAGGATGGAGTGTGGATCTGGACCCGACACCTGCATGCATTACACCACATTGCCGTGGGGCAGGGCGACCAATATGCCCCTGAGATGGGCACGACAGTCCCTGTCCCTGGCTGGAGTGGGGGGAGGGAACACTGAGGAAGGGGAACCCTGTAGTGCAGGAGCAGGGAGGAAACAGTTCCTGGGTGCATTGAGAAGGGAGTATAAAAGGTGGGCACCATCTTAGTTCAGTGCAGAGAAGTCTGAGCAGAAGTGACAGGGAGCAGGGGCTCTGCATGAGCTCTGCTCCGGAGGCGGGCCTAGTAACAGAGGCCCAGGCCTGGAAGAGGGAGAAGGAAGGAAGAGGAGCGGAGAAGGCTCCAGGAACGAGGAATGAAGGGATCCCAGGGGTGCGGACGGGCGAGTCGCCACCGCACGCCCGAATCCACTTGCGTGGAGGGGTCAGGCCAAAGGGGGAGACCGGTCTCCGAAACTAGTGGAGGCAGGAAACGACCCTCAGCTAGAAACCGGAGGCTGTGACATTTTATGTGGCGCAGGCCCTCGCTAGACCCGCTAGGAAGGCACCACATAGGGTCAGGGAAACTGGCGCCAAGTTTACCAAGAGGAGGCCCGAGGCAGCCGGACAGAAGGGTTGGTAAGAAAGGCCAGACAAAGGACACACAAAGGGGGTCCTGTGAAGCGCTCCAAAGTTATCTGGGAGTTGTCTGAGCCCCTCACCTGGTGAGCACAGTACGACGTGGGCAGCCGTTACCTGCAGACGTGGTCTGGATAATAAGAACTGTGAGTAAAGGCCCTGGACTGCATCACTGACTCCGTGTCGTTACTGCTGCTGCCCTGCACCATCACCCCCATCCTCCGCATACACTGCCCTGAGGCTATACTCCTCCCGTGGGGAGTTATGCTACGCTCTGCTGCACCCACATCACCAGCCTCAGCGGTCTGCCCTGCAGCGGCGGTTCACTCTGAACGCAATCCACGGGTGGCGTAGTCGGACATTTAAACATCAAAACCATATAAATAGTTCCGCCACTGGTTGAACCGGGTCGCCGCCACGGAGACTACAACCACCAGCATCCACCAAAAAGGGTCCGGCTTCGGGTGTCCCAAGGCCCAGGGGGTGCATCAGAACATTTTCATCACCTTTCACAATCACCAATGGGACAAGGCAGGGATGTCCTCTGTTCCCTCTCTTATACATCCTAGTGACGGAGCACCTGCTCTCATCAATTCGCCATAACCCCAATATTAGGTGGATTGAGGTGGGAGGCACTGAGTACAAGTGCTCTCTATTTGCTCATGATGTCCTAGTATATATCACTCAATCACATATATCCATCCATGCTGTTATGGCTGAAATAGATCACTTTGTTACATGGTCAAATTTTAAAATCAATGCAGCGAAGTCTGAGGCCCTCGATGTCTCCCTCCCCAAATCCATACAGGATTCCATCCAGTCCAACTTTCCCTTTGCCTGGCCCTCACAGGGTATCAAATACTTAGGAATTCCTATTCATAGAGACCTCTCCCATCTATGTTATCTTAATTTTGGGCCCTTTATTGAACAACTCCATACAGACCACGATTGGCAACTTTGAACTGTAAGATTCACTACGTGAACCACTGGTGTTTTGTGGAAAAGCACATGTACACTGTGTTCCAAATTATTATGCAAAAAGTATTTAGGAGTGATAAGGGAAGAATTTGTTTGTTTGTCAGTTAAACTCATTGATGGTGATGTGTGTCAGGGCTTTTTATATCACTGTAAGCAATTGCAGACACCTGTGCTAATTAGTTTGGCAGGTGTGTCCAATGAAAGGCAAGACTACTTAAGAAGGCTGTCCCACATTATTAAGCAGCCTACATTTTCTGCCAAAATGGGAAAGAAAAAGGATGTGTCGGCTGCTGACAAGCAACAAATTGTGGAGTGTTTAGGTCAAGGCATGACTACAATCAACATTGTGCGATGATCAGGATGAAGTGTCTTGGCAATCAAGAAGTATGTAGCTGATTCACAGTACACACGTGTGCGTGCTGATAAGGGCAAATTGAGGACTCTTTCCTACAGGCAATTACGTCAGGTTAAAAGAGCAGCGGCAAAAAAGCCTTGTCATAGCAGCAGACAAGTTTTTGAAGCTGATGGTGCCTCCAACGTCCCCCGAACAACAAGATGCAGGGTCCTTCAGAGGTTTGCAGCTGTGCATACGCCATCCTGTCGACCTCCTCTATCCACTTCACACAAGCAGAAACGGCTCCAGTGGGCCAAACATTACATGAAGACTGATTTCAAAACTGTTTTGTTCACGGATGAGTGCCGTGCAACGCTCGATGGTCCAGATGGATGGAGTGGAGGATGGCTGGTTGATGGACACCCCACGCAAGCACGGCTACAGCGCCAACAAGGAGGAGGTGGAGTAATGTTTTGGGCTGGAATCATGGGGAGAGAGATTGTCGGCCCCTTTAGGATCCCTGAAGGGGTAAAGATGAACTCCATAATGTATGTGGAGTTTCTCAAACAGCACTTCCTGCCATGGTTCAAGAAGAAGAACCGTGTATTCCACAGCAAGATCATTTTTATGCATGATAATGCACCATCTCATGCTGCACATAAAACATCTGCATCTCTGGCTGATATGGGCATAAAAGGGGGCAAACTTATGGTGTGACCCCCATGCTCCCCTGACCTCTACCCCATTCAGAACTTCTGGAACATCATCAAAAGGAGTGTCTATGATGGTGGGAGGCAGTTCACATCTAAGCAACAGCTCTGGGAGGGTATTCTGTCCTCATGCAAAACAATTGAAGCGGAAACCATCCAAAACCTGACAAATTCAATGGACGAGAGAGTTCAGAAGCTCCTTTCGAACAAGGGGTCCTATGTGAAAATGTAACGTCACCTAGAATAAAGTTTTGAGTTGAAAACTGTTTGATTTCAGTTTCTAATAACCTGCTAATGCTTATAATTTCAAAAATGACCATTTTTTTGGTCTTTATTAAAATGAAAAGGTTGATCGAAAAGTTTGGGGGATCTAAGAGTGTGGCAACCCAGTAGTCAGGATTACTTCGAATTCTGACAATATGAGGGTCATGTTGCAGGTAGTGCAGCAAGAAGGCACTTATGTGTCTTGCGCATCTCGGAGCCCCAAAATTATTTTCCGGGCTAGATGCAGCTAAAAATTATTATTAATTTTAAATCTGGTGGAGCTTAGTATAGATGGCCTAATAGAATAAGTGCTGCACACTGCTACAAAGCCCAAATTATTTTCCAGCCAAGGTACAGATAAACATGATTAGTAATTTTAAATCTGGTGGAGCTTAGTATAGATGGCCTAATAGAATCAGTACTGCACACTGCTACAAAGCCCAAATTATTTTCCAGCCAAGATACAGATAAACATGATTAGTAATTTGAAAGCTTAAAACGGTTGGTGAGGTGATTTTAACCAATCATCAAGCTTTTACTCTCCCCAGGATGACACAGGGGTAGAAAAGTCATTTCGGATCCATGATTTGTTCATCTTTATGAACGTGAGTCTGTCTACATTATCAGTGGAGAGCCGCGTGCGCTTATCTGTTAGCACACCACCAGCAGCGCTGAACACACGTTCAGACAGAACGCTGGCTGCGGGGCATGACAAGATCTCCAAGACGTGAGTGGCTAGCTCCGGCCATTTATCCAGATTGGAAGCCCAAAAAGAGCAAGGGTCCAGTGACACAGTCATGGCTTCAATGTTTACTTGGAGATACTCCTGTACCGTCGTCTCTAGGCGTTGACTATGTGTCAGACTTCTTGTCTCCTGTGGCCTTGCAAAGGATGGGCTAAAAAAGTGGTGAAATGATTCCGCAAAATTGATGTTACCAGCAGATACTGTGGTTCTGTTACGGTTTGAGTGCTGAACACTCGACGGTCCCACGGTTGGCAAGTTGGAACTGTGAGATTCACTACGTGCACCACTGGTGTTTTGTGGAAAAGCACATGTAAGATTCTGCAACAGTCTCTGCTGATACTCCTGCATGCGTGCATCCCTTTCTATGGCAGGAATAATTTCTGCAAATTTACTTTTGTACCAGGGATCTAACAGTGTGGCAACCCAGTAGTCAGGATTATTTCTAATTCTCACAATTTGAGGGTCATGTTGCAGGTAGTGCAGCAAGAAGGCACTCATGTGTGTTGCGCATCCAGGAGCACCAAGTCCCTGTTGTGTTGGTGGAGAGGTAACAATCATGCTTCCTTCCTCTGTCCTCTCCCCCCAACCTCGCACAACAGAAATGTGATCAAGGTCTCCCTCATCTGATGAGTCTTACATCAGTTCGTCCTCCACGTCTTCCTGGGCTCCTGCACCTTCCTCACTAGTTGGGCTGCTACCATGCGCCCTGGTAAAACCATCTCCCCCACCCTCACATGCCTGCCGCCTTGGTGCTGCCAACCGTCTGGACCTTGCAGATGTTAGCCCTTCCGCATACAACTCCTCCTCCTCTACTTCCTCCACCTCCTCTTGTGCCACCATCTGACTTCGATTTCTGTTTAACATGTGCTCCAGCATGTAAATCACCGGAATAGTCATGCTGATAATGGCATCGTCAGCACTAAACATCTTCGTCGCCATTTCAAAACTGTGCAGAAGGGTGCATAGATCCCTGATCTGAGACCACTCCTCCAGCGTGATTTGCCCCACCTCGGGATCTCGTTGGCCCAGGCTATACGTCAGAACGTATTGCACCAGGGCTTGTCGGTGCTGCCACAGTCGCTGCAACATGTGCAGAGTTGAATTCCACGGGGTAGGCACATCGCATTTTAGCCGGTGAAGTGGCAGGCCCAACAACTTCTGTAGAGATGTAAGTCGCTGAGCTGCGGGATGCGAACGGGGGAAGTGAGCACACAGCGACCGTGCCCTCTGCAGAAGGCCATCTAGTCCGGGATAGTGGGCTAAAAATTGCTGGACAACTAGGTTCAACATGTGAGCCATACAAGGCACGTGTGTGACATTGCCCCGGCGAAGGGCCGCACCCAGGTTTGCAGCATTGTCGCACATGGACTTCCCTGGTTTCAGGTCCAGTGGAGACAACCATTCATGAAATTGGTTCTCCAGAGCTGACCACAACTCCTCAGCTTTGTGACTCACATTTCCCAGACATTTCAAAGTAAAAACCGCCTGATGACGTTGAGCCCTACTGCCAACATAATAAGGAGGTGTGCAGGATCCCTTCTGCGCAGTTAGAAAGCTTGCGGCATTACCAGACAGGCTTTGGGTGCAGGTGGAGGACCGAGAGGAGGTTGAGGAGGCAGAAGCAGTGGAGGAACTTTGAGATAAAGAGGATTGACGCACAACTCGTGGGGACGGCAAGACTTGGACAGCAGCCCCTTGTCCTGCTGTCACCATAGTTACCCAGTGCCCAGTCAGCGACATGTAACGCCCCTGTCCATGCCTACTCGTCCAAGTGTCTGTGGTGAAATGCACCCTGTCACACACAGAGTTTCTCAAAGAAGCGGTGATGTTGTGTGCGACATGCTGGTGGAGCGCAGGCACACCTTTCTTTGAGAAGTAGTGCCGACTGGGCATCTGGTACTGGGGCACTGCAACGGACATAAGGTTTCGAAAATCCTCTGTGTCCACCAGGCTGAAAGGCAGCATTTCTGTAGCCAAGAGCTTGCAGATGGTGAAATTCAACCTCTTAGCTTTCTCATGGCTAAGAGGAAATGGTCTTTTACTTGTCCACATCTGAGGGACCGAGGGCTGGCTATTGTGCTTACACGGGGTTGATAAGGGTGTCCCCGCCAAACTGCCAGTCTGTGAGGAAGATGCAGGCGGACATGTTAGGTTGCCTTGATCCAAAGGTGGTGCTATCGATGTCGGACAGCGCTCAACACCAGCTGGTGTTACCACCTCCAAAGAAAATGATGATGTGCCAATCACGCTGGCTGTTACGGGTAAAGAGGTGGCAGGTCTGCGCCCCAAAACAGGTGTGACTGCTGTCCCCCCAGTCACAGAGGATGAAGAGGCCGCGGATGCACAAGATATGGCAGACGGTGGTTGGCCCGGCCGGCTAGGCCGCATTGTAGCACAGTGAGCTTCCCACTGCAACTTATGCTTCATGTCCATGTGCCGGTTCATGCATGAAGTACTCAAACTATGTATTTTTTGGCCTCTACTTAGCTTTTGCTGACAAATGTTACAGATAACACGAGTTGGGTCATCTTTATCGATCTGAAAAAATGCCCAGGCTATGCAAGGCTTAGCACCCATGCGACCTGAAGAGCCACCACGACTTGTGGTGAGAGGCAGAGTTGTGTTTGAGGATGCAGTTGTTGACGTGCTTCCAGTACTACGTCTCTGTCCAGGAAGGCGCAACCTGACCTCGTCGTCACTAGCATCCTCCTCCACCTCCTCTGCTGACCTCATCTCTTGGCTGACTGTGGGTTGACAGTAAGTGGGATCTCCAACCTCATCATCATCACCCTGTGCGTTATCACACCCGTCGTCCTCAGAGCCAACCTGTTCCTGCCCTGACAAAAAACTAAAGTTGTCGCTCCAATCAGGTATTTGAGTCTCATCATCATCTTCCTCATTGTCTCCACCAACAGGAGTTACAGTTTGGGAATGAGGGTCTACATTATGGTCAGAACCTTCTGTGTCTAGTCCTGGATCCGACTCATAAAGATTCTGGGCATCAGTGTAGATCATTTCCTCGTCTGGATTCACAGAAGCGCTGGAGTCGACCTCTGATTCCCAGGCTATAATATGAGTAAACAGCTCTGCAGACTCAACCATCTGTTCTACCTCATACTCAGACGGGCAGCAGGAGATTTGGGAGCTGTGAGGAAGCAAGTGCGATTGGGGTGACACCTTTGAGGACTGGAGTATTTGTGATGTTGAAGTTGATGTGGAGGAGAGCCCACTTAAAGGAACACTTGATATCCGTTGAAGCACCTGCTGTTTTTGTGCCTCATCTGGAATTTGTAGCGATTGGCATGGCCGTAAGAAAGGGATCTTATCACATTGTCCGCTAAAAGAAGTAGACATTTTAGTTTGGCTGGAAGATGGTCTTTCTTCTGCAGATGTTACTGTTGCTTTAACACCTACCCCACGGACACAACCTTTTTTCCCCTTCCCAACACGCCTATTCCCCTTTCCACCAGCAGCAGGCCTTTTTCCACTCATTTTGGTGGTTAACTAATTCACAACTCTGGAGTTGTTTGCACAAAAAAACAATGGATGGGAACCGAGCAGAGCTGAGTGGCCAAACTGTGGTATTAGGCCAAAACTATTGGCTTGGTTAGATGCAGAAAAAAATTATATTCAATTTGCAACCTGATGGAGGTCAGTATAGATGGACTAATAGAGAAAGTCCCACACACTGCTAGAAGGCCAAATATTTTTTCAGAGCTAGATGCAGACAAAAAATTATTTTTAATTTGCAACCTGATGGAGGTCAGTATAGATGGACTAATAGAGAAAGTCCCACACACTGCTAGAAGGCCAAATATTTTTTCAGAGCTAGATGCAGACAAAAAATTATTTTGAATTTGCAACTTGATGGAGGTCAGTATAGATGGACTAATAGAACAAGTCCCACACACTGCTAGAAGGCCAAATATTTTTTCAGAGCTAGATGCAGAAAAAAATTATATTCAGTTTGCAACCTGATGGAGGTCAGTATAGATGGACTAATAGAACAAGTCCCACACACTGCTAGAAGCCCAAATATTTTTTCAGAGCTAGATGCAGAAAAAAATTATATTCAATTTGCAACCTGATGGAGGTCAGTATAGATGGACTAATAGAATGATGCTATGCCCAAAAGATTTTACTTCACTAGGTGCAGTAAAAAAATTGGTATTTTATACACAGGTGGTATATCTTGCAACACAGATAGGCTACTCCACTGACTAACACACTCTGCAATAGGCCAAAAAGGATTAGCTTTGCTAGATTCAGCCAAATGCTGTGAAAAAAATTTGCACAGCACTGGCACAGACCTGCCTGGCAAAAACTGATAGGAACTGATGTAACCTCGTCCTGAAAAGGACTGCAATTACAATTAGTCTTTACTCCCACAACCTATCTATTTAAGAGCACAGACCTGCCTGATAAAAGTCGTAGGAAATGCTGTAACCTAGTCCTTAAAAGGACTGCAATCACAACTATTCCCTACTCCCAAGCTATCTGTAGATTTGTGCGAAAATTGGCTTGAAATTAACAAGGTATAGTGCACACAGCAACAGCGGTGCCGTCTAACACGCAGCTGCAGCAGTGAGAAAATGGTGGTGACGGGGAAAATGGCTTGGTCTTATAGGGCAAGGACATGTGACATACACTGCCAATGACACATGCCCTTGCTTGTGTGAAAAAAAGCACTTCGCTCCGTGTGTGCGCTGCTGATAGGCTGACAGATTGCACCTCCCCACTGTAAATGCTGGAAAGAGAAAAAAAAATGGAGATCTTCATTATTCCTGCAGAGATCCATCCCCTGCCCCTCCCCTCGCCCGCTGTACACTCAAACTGCGTATTAACATTAATTTTCATCATTACTGAGAAAAAATCCAGTTATGATTTTGGTGCACGAACAGTTATCGAACATAACCTCGAACAGCCGAATTTTTCTCAAATCGTTCGTGTTCGCCGAACGGCTCGAACACCGCCCAAAACTGCTCGAATTTGAGATTGGCGAACAGTTCGAGTCGAACAACGCTCATCTCTAGTAAGGACCGCCTAGCCACAAACACGTGGACAAGTGAATGTGGCCAGGGATGGTTCATCTCGCTGACGCATTCCACTGGGTTAATATTGTGGAAGCTGGGACCCTGGGATGCAACACGTCCTCCCGACACAGAGGATTGCGGGCCTTGGGTCACTTAGGGTTGCCTCTACATTCTACAGCTCCTGCACCACCTCCTCCTCCTCTTCAGCCTCCATCTCCATCACTAGATGCATTTTTTCAGGACACATTCCAGATTATTTACTTAAACTTCGTGTGTGCCAATAGCAATAAGCAGAACTGTATGCTCAGGCGATAAACTGCGCACCGTTGCAGAGTTGCTGAAATCTGCATAAGAGAGCCTGGTGGCGGCTCTGAAGCTAGGCAAGCTCGCACATGTACCATGCCTGTCCCATGTATTCAACTAGGTGGTTCTGCAGTTTCTCAAAATCTACATGGATCTGCCAGAGCTGCTTGTGAAAGTACATCACGTGTGTGCCCATTTCAGAAAGTCAGCTACAGCTTCCGACGCCCTGGCAGGGCTTCAGCAGCATTTGCAGTTTCCAGCTGCACCATCAGCAAACTCTCAGGTATCTCAGGAGCACTTGGACGGGACACCATTCTATGTACTTCTCCAGGTCGTCTCACTGCGCTGGCTCTTACCCTCCTGCCCTGCGCCTCACACTCTGTGTCCCAAGCCAGTGGATGCGGGCCTTGTCGGGCGACTTCCTCTTTGTCCCCTTGGTCCTCTATGGCCACCTTTTCGGCGATTAAGTGTGGTGTGTGGCTGCAGCACCTGAAATGCTGCAGCCTCCGGTTTGCTAGCTGAGACCTAAAGTACTCCACTAGGCTGGAGCCGGTCCCTTACTGCGGACTGATCCCTCCACGTCAGCATGAATTCGGGTGCACGGGTGGCATCCGTACTCGCCATGCCCCTGGGATCCCCTCTGCCTCTCTGGATCCCTCCTTACTGCTCCCGTCTTCTTTCCTCTCTTTCCTTCTCCTTTGCCTCCCTGACTGGGCCCCTCTCCTCTCTGTCTCCTTCCTTGCTCTCCTGAGCTCCCAGCTCCCAACTCACTCCTCAACTCTCAACTCCCTCTAGAACTTTCTACCTTCCTTTTTATACTCCTACTCTCTGTGTGCTCCACTGAGCTACTTCCTCCACCCACCTCCTCCAATTAGTTCCACCCTCAAGCTAGGGACCAGGGACTGTGCTCTCCCTTAGGAGCAATCTCACCCTTCCCTACTGAAGTGGAGTGTGTTGGATGTGGGTGTGTGTGTCCCGGGTAGTGCTCCCTCCTTACCTTAGAGTGGGGTACCACACCTCTGGATGAGATGCAGTACCTCTGTGGCAACTGGATCCGCAGGGGTGCCACATTCCCCCCCCCGTTAAACACAGCACGTCCGCGGGCTGGAACAGAGTAAAAACACAGGTATTTTAGGACATGCAAAATTTTTAAAATGCATTCACATAGAAGAACAACCATAACTTTTCTTTCCTTTATGGGAGGCACTTCTCTTGAATGTTACATATTTCCTATCTATACACATAACAATATAAAACCATTTTAATAACATTTTGTTAAACAAGTTCAGTAGGCTGTCGTGAGATCTTTAACAGGGTGTCTGTCTCACTGGTGTAATTTGAGGGACCCATCTGAAAACCCCCAACGTAGGACCTGGGCGTGGCTGCAGGGCATAGCTGATCCACTCTTTGGACCACGTCTTTGGCCATGCCAAACAGGTTTTTGTTCAGTGGTTTTTATAAAACCAACAAGGAGCACCTTAAGAAGTGCTAACTATTTACAATTAAAGTTTTTGGCTGTTCAACGTCCACAACCTATAAGTCTTTTTCTTAACCGGGTATACTAAACAAACAATTACTTTTCAATCACATTAAATGATTATCAATACCCTTCCGAGTAAGTATTTTACAGTTTCCAACTTTTAACTGGTTCAGTTTAACAGTGGTGCTCCCTCCGGGGAAGTGATTCACCACTAGATGGCCTAGCCGGGTCATCAGCTCTTGATGGCAGGGGCATGCTCTCCTCCTCCACTCTGCACACATTCAGGGCATACCACCCACATTCTCTACGGTGACGGGTGTAGGTTACTCTGTCTCCGGGGTACTTAGCTGCAACCGGAGCAGAAGCTGCATGCGGATGCAAAGGGGAAGGCTGGCACCTTTCAGCCTGAGTGACAGAAAACTCTGGTACAGTCTATGCAAGTGGGAGGGGCCTATTTTGGCACCGTTTCCGAGGCTCAGCCCACGATGGAACACCCCACATACAGTGGTGGCCAAAAGTATTGGCACCCCTGCAATTCTGTCAGATAATACTCAGTTTCTTCCTGAAAATGATTGCAATCACAAATTCTTTGGTATTATTATCTTCATTTAATTTGCTTGCAAGGAAAAAACACAAAAGAGAATGAAGCAAAAATCAAATCATTGATCATTTCACACAAAACTCCAAAAATGGGCCAGACAAAAGTATTGGCACCCTCAGCCTAATACTTGGTTGCACAACCTTTAGCCAAAATAACTGCGAACAACCACTTCCGGTAACCATCAATGAGTTTCTTACAATGCTCTGCTGGAATTGTAGACCATTCTTCTTTGGCAAACTGCTCCAGGTCCCTGATATTTGAAGGGTGCCTTCTCCAAACTGCCATTTTGAGATCTCTTCACACGTGTTCTATGGGATTCAGGTCTGGACTCATTGTTGGCCACCTTAGAAGTCTCCAGTGCTTTCTCTCAAACCATTTTATAGTGCTTTTGGAAGTGTGTTTTGGGTCATTGTCCTGCTGGAAGACCCATGACCTCCGAGGGAGACCCAGCTTTCTCACACTGGGCCATACATTATGCTGCAAAATTTGTTGGTAGTCTTCAGACTTCATAATGCCATGCACACGGTCAAGCAGTCCAGTGCCAGAGGCAGCAAAGCAACTCCAAAACATCAGGGAACCTCCGCCATGTTTGACTGTAGGGACCGTGTTCTTTTCTTTGAATGCCTCTTTTTTTTCCTGTACACTCTTTGTTGATGCTTTTTCCCAAAAAGCTCTACTTTTGTCTCATCTGACCAGGGATCATTCTTCCAAAACGTTTTAGACTTTCTCAGGTAAGTTTTGGCAAACTCCAGCCTGGTTTTTTTATGTCTCGGGGTAAGAAGTAGGGTCTTCCTGGGTATCCTACCATACAGTCCCTTTTCATTCATACGCCGATGGATAGTACGGGTTGACACTGTTGTACCCTCGGACTACAGGGCAGCTTGAACTTGTTTGGATGTTAGTCGAGGTTCTTTATCCACCATCCGCACAATCTTGCGTTGAAATCTCTCGTCAATTTTTCATTTCTGTCCAAATCTAGAGAGGTTAGCCACAGTGCCATGGGCTTTAAACTTCTTGATGACACTGCGCACGAAAGACACAGGAACATTCAGGTCTTTGGAGATGGACTTGTAGCCTTGAGATTGCTCATGCTTCCTCACAATTTGGTTTCTCAAGTCCTCAGACAGTTTTTTGGTCTTCTTTCTTTTCTCCATGCTCAATGTGGTACACATAAGGACACAGGACAGAGGTTGAGTCAACTTTAATCCATGTTAACTGGCTGCAAGTGTGATTTAATTATTGCCTACACCTGTTAGGTGCCACAGGTAAGTTACAGGTGCTCTTAATTACACGAATTAGAGAAGCATCACATGATTTTTCAAACAGTGCCAATACTTTTGTCCACCCCCTTTTTTAGGTATGTTGTGGAATTATTTCCAATTTGGCTTTAGGACAATTCTTTTTGTGTTTTTTCATTGAAGACAAATTAAATGAAGAAAATAATACCAAAGAACTTGTGATTGCAATCATTTTCAGGAAGAAACTAAGTATTATCTGACAGAATTGCAGGGGTGCCAATACTTTTGGCCACCACTGTATCATTAACTCCGCATGTGCTACAGTAATGGCTGCAGTTTATACAGTTATACACAGTCTTTGTGGCACACAGGACCCGGTGTAGCGGGTCGGTTCATCCTGTTCGTGATGCCAAGTTAACGCACCCCCTGGGGCCGGGGGGTACTCGGTAGCCGGACCGGTCCTGTATCAGGGTAGTCACGGTGGCAGTGACCCGGTCCGTGACCCCGGGTGGTCAAATAAAGAAAAGCGAAAGTCAATTTTGGGGATAATATTCATAACGCCACCCGTGATATGCGGCTATATGGGGCCGCCGCTGCGGTGCAGATCCACTGGAGCTGATGGTGATGCAGCAGGGTTGGTTCAGCTCTCCACAGGCAGAGCTAAGCTCCAGGGCAGTAAATGATGAATTGTGGAAGTATATGTTGTTAGTGCAGTGTAGTGCAGGGCTAAGGGCGCAGATAATGACCAGACAACAAATTAATGGCAGTTTCCTCTATCTTTACTTGCGGTTTGTCAGAGCAGACCAGGGCATTGGTACTAGCTGGGGGTGGAGGTCCAGGCGGCCTAGAAGCAAGTTGGGGATCCACCTCGCCAGGTGGAGTTGTAGGCCTTCCCTCTGCGCTATCCTCTTTGGCCCTGCTGCTTAAAGCTATGCTCCGGCCCTCGTTCCTGAGCAAAACGTCTATTTCAATGCATATACAAATGTGCAACAAATAATAATTAATATATGCAGAATGCATAGGTGCTGGTATATTATATACGAGCACCTATGCATACAGCATACATTATTTATTATATGGTATTACATACCAGCACCTATGCATACAGCATACATTAATTATTAATTATTATTTATTGCACATTCGTATATGTATTGTATGCACTGGTTGTTTGGTTATCAACATATGATTATACATCATGGTTATCTACCTGCTTTTCCCTTTACATTCTTTTTTGGCACTCAGTCCAGCACATTGACCGTCATGTATTAGCAACATCAACGATTTTTTGTATTATATGTATGGCTTTGCAGTGCAGACATGCTTGTGTTTGTAGTGCCACTTAACCATTGCTTCATAATAACAGTTGTTTATGTAATTTACGTTGTCTCTTATCTGATTTGGACCTATCATTCGGTGGTTCTTCTCTTGTTAAGTCATTACCCTGGAAAGAATGTTTCTTAACATTTTTTCCATTTTACCTTGTTTTTTTTGTATGTTTCTTTTGTCAGTCTGCAAAAGTGGCGTAATACTCTGACAACATTGTTCACAGCTATTTGTCAGAGGCCAACTGTGGATAAGTTTGAACTCACAACCGCAATACTTTAAATGGAGTGTAATATTTGACACGCTCACAATAATTGCTGGATTATTAGGGCAGTCATATGGGATAACGTTTGATGGCCATGGTTTCAGGCAGTCGCCTAATAGTATGGTATTTTTCAGTGACCAAGTGTCAATTGGTTCAACAAAACACAGGTGGATGACTTTAAAAGGATTGGAATATTTTCCACGCTCCACAAAATTTTTGTATTATTACGGCAGTCATATGGATCATGTGCATCTGATCATTGAAAAATGTTCCTCTGGCTGTGTTATGCAGACAAGCAAATGGAGATATATAATGATGTACACTGACACACTGCTACAATCTATATATAGAGGACAATATTTTCCACGTTCACTACAAATGGCTGGATTTGAACCGCAGTTATATGTGATACGTCTGACAGAGAACCACGGTTTTAAATAGCAGGCCTGTAGTTTACTAACACTATTCTTCAGAAACCTAATGTGAATAGCTTGACCCACACACTGCAACGAAATGGAAGGCAGAAATGACTGATTTTGGAATGCTGTTTTATGTGATACGTCTGACAGAGAACCACAGTTTTAAATAACAGGCCTGTAGTTTACTAATACTATTCTTCACAGAGTCCTAGTGTGAATAGCTTGACCGACACACTGTAACAAAATGAGAGGCAGAAATGGCTAATTTTGGAATGCTGTTATATGAGATACAACTGACAGAGAACCACGGTTTTAAATAGCGGGCCTGTAGTTTACTAATACTGTTCTTCAAAGAGACCTAGTGTGAATAGCTTAACCCACACACTGCAACGAAATGGAAGGTAGAAATGGCTGATTTTGGAATGCTGTTATATGTGATACATCTGACAGAGAACCACAGTTTTAAATAGCAGGCCTGTAGTTTATTAATACTATTCTTCACAGAGACCTAGTGTGAATAGCATGACCGACACAGTGCAACAAAATGGAAGGCAGAAATGGCTGATTTTGGAATGCACAGTACAGACCAAAAGTTTGGACACACCTTCTCATTTAAAGATTTTTCTGTATTTTCATGACTATGAAAATTGTACATTCACACTGAAGGCATCAAAACTATGAATTAACACATGTGGAATTATATACTTAACAAAACAGTGTGAAACAACTGAAAATATGTCTTATATTCTAGGTTCTTCAAAGTAGCCACCTTTTGCTTTGATGACTGCTTTGCACACTCTTGGCATTCTCTTGATGAGCTTCAAGAGGTAGTCACCGGAAATGGTTTTCACTTCACAGATGTGCCCTGTCAGGAGTACAGGCGAGAGAGACACAAATTCAAACCAGCAGAGGCAGAGGAACACTGTCAAAGTTCTCGGAGAATTTTCTCAGCCACTCCTATCGCACAGGCCCTGAAGCGTGGGATACTCTCACAAGGAGTGCAAAGTTTGGGAAGATGGTGAGGGAGTACCTTGCTGACCGTACCAACGTCCTCCATGATTCCTCTGTGCCTTATAATTATTGGTTATACAAGCTGGATACGTAGAATGAACTGGCTCTCTATGCCTTGGAGGTCCTGGCCTGCCCTGCCACCAGCGTTTTATCAGAGAGGGGTTTCTAGTGCCACTGGTGGAATTATAACTGATAAGCGCATCCACCTGTCAACTGAAAATGCTGACAGGCTGACTCTTATAAAAATGAACAAGAGCTGGATTGGGCCAGACTTCTCAACACCACCGAATGATAGCAGTGTAACATAAAGTCAAATCCAGTGTCTTTGTTTGGGAGGTGTACTCCCATGCACCTCTTCACAGCCACACATGGGTATACGCTTCCTGATTTTGGCTATTTGCTCTTGTTCTCCTCATCCTCATCCTCCACCACCATATCACCAGGGTGACCGTGGTCCGTGATGCAACACCCACATATTTTTTTTAAATGGTGTTTATGATGCCCATAAAAAAAAATTATACAGTATGTTCATGTATACCCCCCAGGGGTAAATGTTTGTCAGCCCATACACTTAGTGCATGGGCATTTCAAGTACAGGAGACCCACTCCATTTTAATGGGAACATTTTTTATGAGGCCCTCCTCCACATCTCTTCCAAGGGGCATTGGAGTGCCTCCAAATTTTTGGCAACCCTTGCATTCACTGCATAGGCAAACAGAATGAGAGACCCACTTCCTAATAATGAGAGCATTGTTTTCAGGAGGCCCTCTGACATCCACGTCTCTTCCAAGGGGCATTGGAGTGCCTCCAAATTTTTCTTAACCCTTGCATTCACTGCATAAGCAAACACAATGGGAGAACTGCTTCCTAATAATGGGAACATTGTTTTAAGGAGGTCCTTCTCTAAGTCTCTTCAAAGGGATATTGGGGTGCGTCCAAATTTTCAAAGTGGTATTGTGGTGCGTCCAAATTTTGGGCAGCCCTGCCACTCACTGCATATGCAATAACAGTATAGATGACCCACTCTTTAGTAATAGGAACAATAAAACATAGCCGGCTGATGGCTCTCTAAGAATAGTGAGGGCTGACTGCTGGCCCTTTAAAAATAGTAAAGGCCGCCTGATGGCCCTATAAAAATAGGCTTTGTGACTGTCAGAGTCCCTCCTTCATAAATTAAACACGATGTGTCTGATGATGTCTCACACCACATGGCCAGATAAGGTTGTAAAATGTTAAAATTACATTTCCTGGTGAATGCATTTGTCACGGTTGAAAGCAATGCAAATGTGCAAAAATGCATCAAAAACGCTAAGTGTGAACATAGCCCAAGGTGTGGAGGAGTATTTTTGTTTTTGGTTATATATTTTGCTTCATATACAAGTCATTACTACTGTTGAGCCACCCCCGTAGTGTTCGAGTTCGGTCCGGTTCGTCGAACACCCATATGTTCGCCGAACTGTTCGTCGAACTGTTCGTCGAACTGTTCGTCGAACACCTTCGAACAACATTAAAACCAATGGCAGACAAACAAAAACACATAGAAACACATAGAAAACACATAGAAAACACTTCAAATGTGTCCAAAAGCTGACAAACTGCTCAGAAGACCCATCTAACACATGGAAAAGTGACAAGTACATATAGTCATACGAAAAGAAAAGAGGTGGAGGAGTAAAAGGAGGGGGGAGACACAGATATAGGCATGTCATGCCCTTCTAAACTCAAGAAAGGCTGGTGTAAAAATCTAAAACCAGCCTACCAACACCCAGACGTCGTGACAAGAAAATTAAAAAAAGAAATATCTTTAGGTAGAATGGCGGTTCCATTCAGAACACTTTCCTTACAAGACATAGTGGTATCCCCGTTGTGAGTTGTGCCAAAAACGGAACCCAATACATTCGGACTAATCCACCATTTGTCATATCCAAGGGGCAGGTCCGTAAACGACAACATCGACGCGGAACCAAGTACAGTAGTATATACTGTACATCCTTTGACAAGGCAATCAGGCGGATCAAGAAGTTGGGAAGCGTCACCCTAATGGCCAAAACAGACATTGATGCGGCGTTCCGGTTACTTACTACCTGTGCCTCCGAATAGTGTCCACCTATTGGGCTGCTTCTGGGAAGGAGCATACTATATAGATCGCTGTTTGCCCATGGGATACTCCAGATCCTGCTCACTATTTGAGGCGTTTAGTTGCTTCCTCAAATGGGTTGTAATGGACGTTTCGAAGGGGGCACATATTATCCATTACCTCGACAACTTCTTATGCCTGGGCCCAATAGATTCGTCACAGTGTGAATACACGCGGTAGTCCACCTGTGAGAAGGAGAGAGCTGGAGGGAGAGCGGACACCACAGAGCCAAGAGGTTAGATGGAGAACCGAAGAAGGAAAGAGGGCGAGGGAGGTAAGGGAGTACAGTGGAAGGCCGAACTGAGCTCCCCCACGTTCCTGCTGGGCGGGGAACAGCCCTGGGAAGAAAAGCCGCTTGCGCATCCCTTTGAGGTTACCAGCGGGAGCGGGCAGAGGGACTACGCTGGAGTGCGAAGCCGACACGGCCAGTCCGTTCCTGCCCGTGCGACCTCCGTGTCGCCTGGTTTGTGCCAGAGCCGCGGTGGACCCTGGCGGCCAGCCCCCCTCTCCCAATACTGGTGCCTGTCCGCTGGTGGGTTGAGCCCCCCCGCGGTGGGGGGGAGTAACATCTGCAGAAGAAAGACCATCTTCCAGCCAAACTAAGATGTCTACTTCTTTTCGTGGACAATGTGATACGATCCCTTTCTTACGGACACGCCCATCGCTACAAATTCCAGATGGGGCACAAAAACAGCAGGTGCTGCAACGGATATCAAGTGCTCCTTCAAGTGGGCTCTCCTCCACCTCAAATTCAACATCACAAATACTCCAGTCCGCAGAGGTGTCACCCCAATCGCACTTGCTTCCTCACAGCTCCCAAGTCTCCAGCTGCCCGTCTGAGTATGGGATAACACAGATGGTTGAGTCTGCACAGCTGTTTACTCATACTATAGCCTGGGAAACGGAGGTCTGCTCCAGAGCTTCTGTTAATCCAGACGAGGAAATGATCTGCACTGATGCCCAGAATTTTTATGAGTCGGATCCAGGACCAGATGAAGAAGGTTCTGAGCATAATGTAGACCCTCGTTCCCAAACTGTAACTCCTGTTGGTGGAGACAATGATGAAGACGATGATGAGACTCAAATACCTGATTGGAGCGACAACTTGATTTTTCGGTCAGGGCAGGAAGAGGTTGGCTCTGAGGACGACGGGAGTGAGAATACACAGGGTGATGATGACGAGGTTGGAGATCCCACTTACTGTCAACCCACAGTCAGCCAGTTGATGAGGTCAGCAGAGGAGGTGGAGGAGGACGTGACTAGCCCAGGGGATGGAGATGACTCGGTACACGGGCCTTTGCCTGGCCTTGGGGATTTCGCGGTGGTCGGCTCCCGGGCCCGTACCCTGGGGTCACTCTTTAAAAGGGTGGATGATTGTTAATTTTATAAGAGTTTGTGACGCCACCTGTGGTATCTGGTGAGAAGCACCAGCGCTGCAGCCGTCCACTGAGGCCGGTGATAAGGCAGCTCAATGGTATAGCTCCCCACAGGTGGAGCTAGGCCTCAGAAAAGCGTATGCAGGGGGAATGCAGGACAAGCGAGACCCAGCTGGGTCAGAGCAAGAACGGGAATGGACACGGTAGTCACCTCAGTACCTTTTACTGGTGGAAATTCAGGCACATCCTGGAGCACTGTAGGGTAAAGGGTGCATATCAGGATCCTCCCCAATGAGCGGGTGTAGGGCCTCCTGTTTCTTGCCTCTGCGTAGTAAGTTTCTAACCTGCCTGGAGCTAGGCCTAACTTTGTCTCTGTCCTGCGCTGGCTGACCTTGTGGTAGTGCCTTGTCTTGGAGTTCACACTCCCAGTATGCAGGGCCTAAGCGTCTCCTGGCTCTGTTACGTATCAGCACCTTAGCGATCCTGGGACTTGTAGTTCTCCAGGGATTCCGGTTATGCCTTACTGGGTCATAGAGATCCCGGTAAGCTCGCATCCGGTGTCCGGTAAATGCTTCGGGGTGAGCTGGTTAAGCTCCTCTGCCCCCTATGTACTAACTCGCCACTCGCCTTCGGCCTACTCGGGCCCTCGCTAGGCTATACACACTAACGGCAGCTTGCCGCGCTTCACCGATCTTATGGCGCCGGCACACCTTAAGCTCTAACTGGGCTCCCTGAATCTAGCTAGCAGGAGCCTCGTGCTCCACTGCTGAACTAATAACTGAGTTCTCTAGACTAGACTGAGCTCCACTGCAGACTGACCTCTCTTAGGCTTCTCTACTGCAGGAACTCTTCAGAGGAACTGAACTGCCTAGCTCCACCTTCCCTATTTATATCCCTAACGGGCTCCCTCTGCTGGTCTGAGGTGGAAGGTGGAGATGCGTGAATGTTTATAGGGGCCTCTTGTGGAGGATTCCATCAATGCACTCTTCTAGCATCTGTGATACCAAGCGCAGCTGGGCGTCACAGATGCTATTGACGACGAGGTCAGGTTGCGCCTTCCTGGACAGAGACGGAGTACTTGAAGCACGTCAACAACTGCATCCTCAACCACAACTCTGCCTCTGACCACAAGTCGTAGTGGCTCTTCAGGTCGCATGGGCTCTAAGCCTTGCATAGCCTGGGCACTTTTTCAGATCGATAAGGATGACCCAACTCTTGTTATCTGTAATATTTGTCACCCAAAGCTAAGTAGAGGCCAAAAAATCCATAGTTTGAGGACTTCATGCATGAACCGTCACATGAATATGAAGCATAAGTTGCAGTGGGAAGCTCACTGTCCTACAATGCGGCCTAGCGGGCCAGGCCATCCACCGTCTGCCCTATCTTGTGCATCCGCGGCCTCTTCATCCTCTGTGACATGTTTTTGGATGCAGACCTGCCACCTCTTTACCTACAACAGCCAGTGTGATTGGCAGGTCATCATTTCATTTGGAAGTGGAAACACCAGCTGGTGTTCAGCGCTCTCCTACATCGAGAGCACCACCTTTGGATCAAGGCAACCTAACTTTTCCGCCTGCATCTTTCTCACAAACCGGCAGTTTGCCAGGGACACCCTACTCAACCCCGTCTAAGCACAACAGCCAGCCCTCGGTCCCTCAGATGTGGAAAAGTAAAAGACCATATCCTCCTAGCCAAGAGAAAGCTAAGAGGTTGAATTTCACCATCTGCAAGCTGTTGGCTACAGAAATGCTGCCTTTCCGCCTGGTGGACACAGAGGATTTTCGAAACCTTATGTCCGTCGCAGTGCCCCAGTACCAGATGCCCAGTCGGCACTACTTCTCAAAGAAAGGTGTGCCTGCGCTACACCAGCATGTCGCACACAACATCACCGCTTCTTTGAGAAACTCTGTGTGTGACAGGGTGCATTTCACCACAGACACTTGGACGAGTAGGCATGGACAGGGGTGTTACATGTCGCTGACTGGGCACTGGGTAACTATGGTGACAGCAGGACAAGGGGCTGCTGTCCAAGTCTTGCCGTCCCCACGAGTTGTGCGTCAATCCTCTTTATCTCAAAGTTCCTCCACTGCTTCTGCCTCCTCAACCTCCTCTCGGTCCTCCACCTGCACCCAAAGCCTGTCTGGTAATGCCACCCGCTTTCTAACTGCGCAGAAGGAATCCTGCCCACCTGCTTACTATGCTGGCAGCAGGGCTCAACGGCATCAGGCGGTGTTTACTTTGAAATGTCTGGGAAATGTGAGTCACACAGCTGAGGAGATGTGGTCAGCTCTGGACACCCAGTTTCATGAATGGTTGTCTCCACTGGACCTGCAACCAGGGAAGGCTGTGTGCGACAATGCTGCAAACCTGGGTGCCGCCCTTCGCCGGGACAATGTCACACACGTGTCTTGTATGGCTCACGTGTTGAACCTGGTTGTCCAGAAATTTTTAGCCCACTATCCCAGACTAGATGGCCTTCTGCAGAGGGCACAGTCGCTGTGTGCTCACTTCCGCCGTTCGCATCCCGCAGCTCAGCGACTTACATCTCTACAGAAGTCGTTGGGCCTGCCAGTTCACCGGCTGAAATGCGATGTGCCGACACGGTGGAATTCCACTCTGCACATGTTGCAGCGACTGTGGCAGCACCGACAAGCCCTGGTGCAATACGTTGTGATGTATAGCCTGGGCCAACGAGATCCAGAGGTGGGGCAAATCACGCTGCAGGAGTGGTCTCAGATCAGGGACTATGAAGTTGACGTGCCCCCTGGGCCGTGGGGTACCCAGAGCCGGGCCGGTAGACGCTGGGGGTTGTAGTCACTGTGGCTGTGACACGGTCCATGACCCAGGGCGGTCAATCCAAGGGTAATTTGTATATATGGGTTTTATAATGTCCGACTACGCCACCTCTGGAGTGCGGCCAAAGGGGCCACCGCTGCGGAACAGTCCTCTGAAGCTGGTGGTTTTGCAGCAATGGTATTATTACTCCCCACAGGAAGAGTGTAGCTTCAGGGCAGTGTGGGTGGATGATGGTGGTTGAAGTGCGGGGAGTCAGTAATGAACACAGAGTCCGTGTGATGCAGGCCCAAGATCTTTACTCACAGTTGTTGCAGTCCAGATTACAGGTACCAGAGCAATCTCCCCCGTCGTGCTGTGCATACTCAGTGAGGGGCTCAGTCCACCCCCAGATAGCTCCGGAGTACTTAGCAGGACCCCCTTCTGTGTGTCCTTTCTCTGGCCTTCTCCCTGCACCTCACACCCAGTGACACTTCTATCTGGTATCCTCGCGCCTTGGCGGGCGACGTGTGTTCCGTCCCCTGGGTCCTATGTGGCTACCTTCTTAGTGAGACTGGTGTGGACTTTGGCCTGCAGTACATGAAATGCTGCAGCCTCCGGTTTCTAGCTGAGCCTTGCTGTTTCTCCGCTAGTTGAGGGACCGGTTCTCCTTATCTGGCCTGACCCCTCTACCTCCTGGTAGCAGCGGGCGTACGGGTGGCCTTCTGCACGGCCCGTACCACTAGGGTCCCTTCGGTTCCTGGAGCCTTCCTGCTCCCACTCCTCTCTTCTCTCCTTCAGTCCTGGGCCTCCCAGGCTAGGCCCGCCTCCGGAGCAGAGCTCATGCAGAGCCTCTGCTCCTGTCACTTCTTTTCCACTGACTGGCTTGCTCTTTCTAAGATGGCTTCCTAGTTATACTCTCCCTGTCATGTGCTCCCCTAAGCTGCTTTCTCCACCCACACCCACTACATAGGACCCTCCCGCCAGCTAGGGACCTGGGACTGTGCTCTCCCTTAGGAGCAATCTCGTCCTACCCCCGCTGCGGGTATGTGTTGGATGCAGGTGTTAGGGTCCCGAGCCATACTCCTTCCTTACCTGAGAGTGAGATACCACACCTCTGGGTGAGATGCAGTACCTCTGTGGCGACTGAACACTTAGGGGCGCCACACACCCTTCTGCACAGTTTTGAAATGGCGACGAAGATGTTTAGTGCTGACAATGCCATTATCAGCATGACTATTCCGGTGATTTACATACTGGAGCACACGTTAAACAGAATTCAGAGTCAGGTGGTGGGACAAGAGGAGGTGGAGGAAGTAGAGGAGAAGTCATAAGCGGAAAGTATAACATCTCCAAGGTCCAGACGGTCGGCAGCACCAAGGCGGCAGGCATGGGAGGGTGGGGGAGAGAGACTAACCAGGGCGCATGGTAGCAGCCAAACTGTTGAGGAAGGTGCAGGTGCCGAGGAAGAAGTGGAGGACGAACTGGCGATGGGCATGTAAGACTCATCAGATGAGGGAGACCTTGATCACATTCCTGTTGTGTGAGGTTGGGGGGTGAGGGCAGAGGAAGGAAGCATGATTCTTACCTCGCTACCAAAACAACAAGGACTTGGTCTTCCTGGATGCGCAACACACATGAGTGCCTTCTTGCTGCACTACCTGCAACATGACCCTTGGATTGTCAGAATTCGAAGTAATCCCGACTACTGGGTTGCCAGTGCCACACTCTTAGATCCCCGGTACAAAAGTAAATTTGCCGAAATAATTCCTGCCATAAAAAGGGATTCACACATGCAGGAGTATCAGCAGAGGTTGTTGCAGAATCTTACATGTGCTTTTCCACAAAACACCAGTGGTGCACGTAGTGAATCTCACAGTTCTAACTTGCAAACCGTGGGACTGTCGAGTCTTCATCACTCAAACCGTAACAGTAGCACAGTGTCTGCTGGTAACAGCAATTTTGTGGAATCGTTTCACAACTTTTTTAGACCATCCTTTGCAAGGCCACAGGAGACAAGAAGTCTGACACATAGTCAACGCCTAGAGAGGATGGTACAGGAGTATCTCCAAGTGAACATCGAAGCCATGACTGTGTCACTGGACCCTTGCTCATTTTGGGATTCTAATCTGGAAAAATGTCCGGAGCTCGCCACTCACGCCTTGGAGATCTTGTCATGCCCTGCAGCCAGCGTTCTCTCTGAATGTGTGCTCAGCGCTGCTGGTGGTGTACTGACAGATAAGCGCACGCGGCTGTCCACTGAGAATGCAGACAGACTCACGTTCATAAAGATGAACAAATCATGGATCCGCAAGGACTTTCCTACCCCTGTGTCATCCTGGGGAGACTTAAAGCTTGAGGATTTGGTAAAATCACCTCACCAACCGTTTTAAGCAACTCTGGGGCAATTGATGCCACTTAAGTGGTGTCTGTGCCACAATTTTTGGAAAAAATGGAGACTCTTTTTGGAGTGCCCTTGCTGTGTTTTACGTGACGTTGGCATTGTCAATTCCAGGTGGCTTGGGGTAAAACAGATGGTTGAATCTGAAGAGCTGTTTACTCAGAGGTCTGCTCCAAAGCTTCAGTGTCTGCTAGTCAGTGTAGAATTTTTAACTGCATCTAGCCTAGGCAATACTTTGGGCATAGTAGCCCAGCTGCGAAGCAAGTTTCACCGCCTTTGTATCTAATAAGAATTTTTAAATGCATCTAGCCTAGGCAGACTGTGGGGACCCCCAACCAAACCCAGACTCTCAGCCCCCCTTCCGCCCCCCTTTCCTTGACAATACAATAATGTAACTCGTACAACTGGATGGGTGAGGATCGGTCACAGCTTTATTAACTCTTTATACTCATTCCATTAGAAAGGCATTTTATTTGTAAAATAATTCAGCTTGTTACAGCATGCCCTGGGTCTCCACACCGGCAAGTTGGCCAACAAGTGTAACTCTCCAACATGTCTTTTCTATTTCCAGGCCACAGAGGATCCTGCGTACTCGTATGCAGGACTCTGACCCCCATCCATCACTCTTAATGCTTGTTCCACTCCGTCCTGGAGTCCTGACAGGAATATGTCCAGTCCAATATCCATTAAGTGAACACCGTCAGGGGCCGTATGAGGCCTGCCTTATCTCCTTCCAGTTGTCGGTGTTGTATCACTACACCGCCTCTGTCTCTTCTAAATTTTGCCATCCGAATATTTATTACCCGCCTTGTCCGTTCGTTGGCCATGATGTCTCGCGCACCTTGCCATACAGCTATCGGCACAATTTCTGACCATACTATAGTTAGTTTTGTGAAAAATTCTCTGAAGCGCTCAGAGTCTAGTTTCATTATTGCCATTAGTTACGCGCTCTTGTGATGACCTAGGTCATTTCCCCCGGCCTGTATAACTAAGATGACCGGACCTCTTGCCTCTCTCCCTACCTTGATTACCTCCATTAGTACCTGTGGCCATAGCAGGCCTCTAATACCTCTCTAGTTGAAATATGTGTTATGAAACTCTAATTTCCTCCTGCCTGGGCGGACTTTCGCCCTTTTTTCTGGCCAATATATATACGAGTGGCCTATCTCCCACACTGTTGGCTTAGCGTCACCTGTAAAAGAAACAAACCACGTTAGGATAACAAGTCCGGTCTTATGTATCTCGCCAAACACGTGGATCGCCATCTCCCTGTCCTCTGAACTTCCATTTCTGACAGTCCTGCTCTTGCTGCTTCCGTGGCCGCGCCTATGCGGAATGAGTGTGTCCCATAATCTTTGGGGTGGTTCCCTGCTGATGTTATGCATTTATTAAATATAACTTGGAACTGGTATCTTGATAATGGCATTCCATCAATGTGTGATAGGAAGAAATTACTTTGTGATCTGATGGTTATATATGTTTTTACTATTGTTACCTGACTCAGTGTACCGTTTGTGGGTTGTAGAAGTACCCAAGTGCCCCTGCCCGCTGGTAACGTTTTCGATTGGCATATGCGTAGACGTATTGCATTATTGGCTATAACTACATCCTGGTGTAATAAGCCTCCACTGGTGGTAATTTTGGATTGAGGGACTAATTCGCTTATGCATAGCGCCCCGAAGAAGGCGATCGCAAATGCAGTAGACAGTAGTGTTGCTTCAAATTGTGAGTGTCATGTTAATGGTGTTAGGGATATGATGTGAGAAATCAGTTTTAGTGACACGGGACGGGACGTCTACACTCCTGACTTGGCTGACCCCTTTTCCACCCTTTTATGGATTGTCTGATGATGAATCTCTTTGTCACATCTCCCCAATTCAGTAGTTGGAAGTGAAATGCTACTCCGGTCAGACACCGCTGCGCTGACACCCCTGATATGCCCCTCATCATTAGCTGGTGGAGAAATTCTATGGTGACTTGTAATCTGGCTTGTTCACATTGGTTAACCCGTCTGCCTGCTACTAGTCGTGTCCACTCTTCCCATGCCTTACCGTATGCTTGCCACGTCGACGGGGCAACTGACGCTCTGATTAATGGCATCAACTATTCGCCACTAGATCCCATAGGGAGGGTGGGCAACTGTTGCCTGATGGGTGGGCGTTGGGGAGGAGCTCTGTGAAAATCTGCCAATTGAATTGTGATAAAGCGTTAGCAGCAGCTTTAGACCCCTCAGCATAGTGGCTAGCGCGGACCCATAAATTGTGTTTTAGCTAGCCAGCGTAGTAGGCCTTGCACTGGGAGAGACGATGATGACATCTCATTAATGCAGTGCGCTAGGCTGGTGTTTTGTGTTATGAAGCGTATATTTTTGTTAGCCAGGCGCGCGCCCCATATTTCTATTGCTACTACTTTTGGGAAGAAAAATTATTTTCCGGGCTAGATGCAGCTAAAAATTATTATTAATTTCAAAGCTGGTGGAGCTTGGTATAGATGGCTTAATACAATGAGTACCACACAATGCTACTATGCCCAAAATTATTTTCCAGGCAAGATGCAGCTAAAAATTATTAGTAATTTGCAAGCTGGTGGAGCTTAGTATAGATGGACTAAGAATAAGTCCCACACACTGCTACAAGCCCAAGATTATTTTCCGAGCTAGATGCAGATAAAAATTATTTGTAATTTGCAAGCTGGTGGAGCTTAGTATAGATGGACTAAGAATAAGTCCCACACACTGCTGCAAGCCCAAAATTATTTTCCGAGCTAGATGCAGATAAAAATTATTTGTAATTTGCAAGCTGGTGGAGCTTAGTATAGATGGACTAAGAATAAGTCCCACACACTGCTTCAAGCCCAAAATAATTTTCCGAGCTAGATGCAGCTAAAAATTATTTGTAATTTGCAAGCTGGTGGAGCTTAGTATAGATGGACTAAGAATAAGTCCCACACTGCTACAAGCCCAAAATTATTTTCCGAGCTAGATGCAGATAAAAATTATTTGTTATTTGCAAGCTGGTGGAGTTTAGTATAGATGGACTAAGAATAAGTCCCACACACTGCTTAAAGCCCAAAATTATTTTCCGAGCTAGATGCAGCTAAAAATTATTTGTAATTTGCAAGCTGGTGTAGCTTAGTATAGATGGACTAAGAATAAGTCCCACACACTGATACAAGCCTAAAATTATTTTCCGAGCTAGATGCAGATAAAAATTATTAGTAATTTGCAAGCTGGTGGAGCTTAGTGTAGATGGCCTAATAGAATGATGCTATGCCCAAAATGTTTTACTTGGCTAGGTGCAGTAAAAAAAATTGTATTCTATACACAGGTGGTGTAGCTTGCAACACAGATATGCTACTCCACTGACTAACACACTGCAAGAGGCCAAAAAGGATTTGCTTTGCTAGATTTAGCCAAATGCTGTGAAAAACACTTGCACAGCACTGGCACAGACCTGCCTGGCAAAAAGTCCTAGGAAATGCTGTAACCTAGTCCTCAAAAGGACTGCAATCACAACTGTTCCCTACTCCCAAGCTATCTGTATATTTCTGAGAAAATTGGCTTGAAATTAACACTGAAAGTATAGCGCACACAGCAACAGCGGTGCCGTCTAACACGCAGCTGCAGCAGTGAGAAAATGGTGGCGACTGGGAAAATGGCTGGGTCTTATAGGGCAAGGACATGTGACATACACAGCCAATGACACATGCCCTTGCTTGTGTGAAAAAAAGCAGTTCACTCTGTGTGTGCGCTGCTGATTGGCTGACAGATTGCACCTCCCCACTGTAAATGCGGGAAAGAGAAAAAAAAATGGAGATCTTCATTATTTATGCAGAGATCCATCCCCTGCCCCTCCCCCCGCCCCGCTGTACACTCAAACTGCGTATTAACATTGATTATCAGCATTACTGTGAAAAAATCCAGTTATGATTTTGGTGCACGAACAGTTATCGAACATAACCTCGAACAGCCGGATTTTTTTCAAATCGTTCGTGTTCGCCGAACGGCTCGAAGACCGCTTAAAACAGCTTGAATTTGAGATTGGCGAACAGTTCGAGTCGAAAACCGCTCATCTGTAGTCATTACCCTGGAAAGGATGTTCCTTAACATATTTCCCAGGAAAATCCATTTTGGTTTCGTTTTTGTATGTTTTATTGTGAGTCCGTAAAAGTGGCGTAATACCTCTGACAACGTTGTTGACAGAAGTGACCTGGGAGTCAGAAATTCTTCCAGGGGTCTTCCTCATGCTGTTCCCATGTCATTTGAGCACTGTTCCCATCGATTTGGGCAATTTTTAGGCCCTCTGCAGACCGCTGGGGGGAGCCGCCTGAAAAATGCTCGAGTGTCCCATAGACTTACATTGGGCTCATTGCTGGAGTCGAGCACCCGAGTATTCCAATGTGCTCAACCCGAGCATCGAGCACCCGAGCATTTTAGTGCTTGCCCTTCACTACTGATTACGTTACCTTTTGTACTGATATGCTGGTGCCTGTAAAGGAGATTAGGTGTTTTGCAAAAAAACAAGCCCTGGATAACAAAAGAATTAGGTGTTTTGCAAAAAACAAGCTCTGGATAACAAAAGAATTAAAACACTTGCTAAACAGGAACAAACATTAAAATGATGCAGAGTCCCACTAGAATTGAAGGTTGAAAGCGCAGCCTCATGGATGCATGGCTGATGGGAGGCTTGTGGTCACGTGATGTCACAGCCTGAGTACAGGGTCTGGTAAGGCCACAAAGCAACCGACAAGTATCGAAGGATGCTGTCCTTCTTCAGGGCCTGAAGAAGAAGGACAGCATCCTTCAAAACGTGTCGGTTGCCTCACCAGATCCCGTAATCTGGCCTTGACGTCACGTGACCACACACCTCCCATCAGCCCTGCATCCACCCGGCTGCACTTCCGGCCGAAGCGCGCCGCTTCTGAGCCATCCTTGCAGAGCTAAGGAGGGTCTCTCATGGGAGGAAGCTCCCGCACCACACAGCCGGCACAAACAGGATTTATGCAGACAGATTGCATCAGCCTATGGACATCAGTCATCGCTTTGCACCTGAAAGTCGCCTTTGGTTATAGTGGGACTCTGCCATCTGGACAATTACCCTTTGGAGCATATTGTCTTTTTAACTGTAAGTATTACACTGACTGATTCTCAGCTGCATAAATTTGGGTGATTATTGCATATACATCAACCACTTTCCTAATTAGTTTTCACCTGAATATGCCTCTTTCTGATCACTGGTTGGAGGTCCCTTGGAGGAAATGGGTCACTATTGTAATGCAGCAGCTTGCTAGCATTACTGTAAATGGTCCAGGATGTGTTTACCGGACCATATACCTTCCCCTTTAACTGACTGGTCAAATGACTGTGACATCACACAGGTCCTGTGTGCACAGTAAAGCTCTGCACACATGACTGGGACAGCACACAGGACCTATACACACAGCTGACTGATCACATGACTGTGACATCAGCAAGGTCCTGTCAGTATGTGGCTGTCTGTGCACAGCATATATAAACCCTGCTTAATTTGAGACGGGTGTGTTCGGTGTGAGAGGCGTGAGGCCTGTTCCCCATGTGTGTGGGATACCGTGATACCGTGAAGCCTGGCAGCCTGAAGGCAAAGACTGGATCCTGTGCGGATGCTAGTGGCCTTGGAAGGCAGCGGCTTTGGAGTGAAGCCTGGTACCTGAAGGGTCGAGCCTGGATCCTGTGTGGATGTCAGTGGCCTTTGAGGGAGAGCCAGCTTGAGTAAGAGTCCTGAAAGGCAGAGCCTGGATCCTGTGTGGATGTCAGTGGCCTTTGAGGGAACGACGGCTGGAGACCCCCACCTGGGAAGCCGCAGAGCCACAGTGGTGGCAGAGTAACGGACTGAGACAGCTAAACCCGGCAAAGGTAATACCCTGTGCTATATGGACATTGTGATATGAACATTGCTATTATTACCTTGCCGTAAGCTGTAACCTGGAGCAAGTGGGCCGGTGTGCCACTTGGCTCATGAATAATGTAGATATGTGTGTCGGCGTGCCACGGAGTTGGACCTGATGAACTGTGTGGACTTGTGGTTTATGCCGAAGTAATAAACTGCATTGTGGTGAAAAACTTAAAGACATTGCACGTGTGCATTGATTGACGCAGCGAAGCAAGTTACCCCCAGTATGATGACTAGCGCTGCCTTACACTATGCACAGTTAGACTTGTGTATAGACATTTATTTTTATGTTTGGTAGATTGAGATTTTCCAAACTACTGCAGGCTGACTGTCATTAAGAGTATTATAGTGTAAACGTGCCTGGGGCGGTAGCCAAAAGCCATTGACTCGGTTTCTGTGCCCAGGCACGCACTCAATGATCACTGGCAATGGCACATTGCTTGTGATGAACGTTGCTGAGAGTTCACAGTTTAAGCAGAGGACCTCCATAATACTAGTGTAGCACCAACCAGGTTGATGCTTTTTGACGTGGTATTGCACTCGGACCAAACTTTCCATGGAAACAGACATAAAGGAGATTCTTCTGATGTCCTTTTCCTATCCGTGCCAAAATCCTGTGACATCATCTAGCTGACTGCAACTCTTAGGTCTGTCCAGCACTAGGATTGTTCCCACAAAGCCTTTTGTATTCTCTCGCTGAAGATCCCCTAACTTGCCTGTGTTGCTACCACTGAAGTTCTGTTGACGAGTCTTGCTGCTCTTGCCATTAGTTCCCACACACACATACAATTATTATTTTATTCTTCCCTGAAGATGTCCTGTTCTCTCTCTCTCTCTCAATTCCAACCTTCACTGACTTCCTTTTTCCTGTGACTAACCCACAATCCCCTATCCTCCTTCCCACTCTGGGCCAGGCCTGCAGTTAACCCTGTAATACCAAACTAGCAGGAACTCCAGCCACAAAAGGATAATTTTTGAATTTACTACAGTAAAATACATGTATAAATACATTTAAACCACAGGAATGCCAGAGGAGTGGAACGCCATCCTTACCACCCTCACAATAAGAGCACTAGGTATGTATTTTTATCTTTATTGTTATATATGTTTCCAAGTGTTTTTTTCCTGCACAATGAACTTCATAAAAACAAAAACAAAACACTATGGCATAATAGTGTTTTTCCACCATTACACCCCACTTAGATTTTTTTTTATGGTCTTTCAGTTTATTATAAGCTAGATTGAATGGTTTCATTCAAAACTACAATTTGTCCCATAAAAAACAAGCTCTCACATGACTATATTGACTATAAATAAAATAAAAATTATGGGTCTTGAAAGAAAGGGTGAGGAGCATTTGGGGAAAACAAAAGCACAAATATGAGAATTGGCCTGGTTCCAAAGAAATTAAAGCACCGCTCTAGCGTCTTTTTTTAGCCCTGGAACGGTGCTTCTACTGTATGGTCTTATACTCATCCTCCAGCGTCTTCACCTTTTTTCGGCGCTGCTCTGGACCCACGGAGCCATGTTGTGACTGCTACTTTTGACTGGCCAGAAGTCAGGAGTTACATCACAAGCTCTCAATGAAAGTCTATAAGAGCCAGAACGAGACTCTCATAGACTTGTATTTAGTTGAGAGCTCTGGTTCACTTCATGAAACACTATAGCAACTGGGGACAGGTCACAAACTTCCAGACACCGATGGGAGCAGCGGTGATAAAAGGTGAAGACAGCAGCAGGTAATTTTAAGAGTAGGGTCAGGAGACTTAGATTAGAAGCACCACTCCAGCGCTGCATTAAAAAAGTTGGAGTGATGCTTTAAGAACGGGACATTTACAGGAAGAGACTTTTCCAATAAAGTGAAAAGTTGATCCACAATGGAACACGCAAAACTTTACAAACATAAAATATTTTACAGTAATAAGATGACCGCAAATGCTACATGAATTGCTTAATGCTTTCACCATTTTATTTCTGTAGATATTTAATGTGTTATGTCTGTAACATATGTATAACTTTTGATAAAGTTAAAGGGGATATAAGGTAATATTGGTGAATAACATTGCTGCAGTCAACATCTATCATAATCTGCAAAGTTTCATTAGAGACATGTCATAAAATATTATATTACAGACTACATTAGTGAGTTAGTAGCAAAATCAAATGCTATTTTCCCTTGGGGGTGCCCGTGATAGGGCGTATGGTCACTAATCAAGAAATATTTTCCTCTAAGGTAAGTTTTCAGAAACTCTGGAGTTCACCTTGCGAAAAGTATAAACTTATCTTAGTTTGAAATAGACACGCCATTTTACAGCATCGAATCTCCAGCTTATTGATTTGGAATTAATTAAATAAAGTACTTGTTTCTCTCCAGCAGAATGTTGTCTCAGGGACATTTATTACTACGTCCCTGAATAGCAGGAGAAGATTAGGAAAAAGAATATAGATTGCAGCTGCACAGGGGCCCAAGATATTAAGGGGCCCCCTTCCAGCTGCAAAGCAAGTGAAATTGTGCATTGTGATGAATTATTGGACTGCAAAGGGTCCGTATATAGTTCCTGCACAGGGGCCTCTTCTCTCTGTGTCTGCCCCTGGATAGATAAGTAATAGATAGATAAATAGATATTAGAGTTGAGCAAAAGGATTTGCAGTACCAAAATTCTGGGTAGTTTGTGTTCACCGGAACAGAGGCCGGCACACCTCCTCCTACCTCTCGGCATCCCTGTGACTCTTATGATCAATAAGCAACATAATGCGTGAGCCATGCCGCAATGCTAATGTCATATAAGATTTCCATACAATCCATAAATTATGTCTAGGGGACCTATGGTCACCAGGCACATGAAACTCCGACCATGGATACCAAAAAGAAAACGAGAAAAAGAGGAGAGAAGGTGTGCAATTTAAGATATTTTAATCAAGTGATGATATATAATTTCCACAGCTTCTTTCTGGAACCCGAAAGGTGGATACAAAAAGAGGTCAATGCATAGCACACACGAATGTACAACCAGTTACATACAGCCATAAGTCCACAAGTTATGTGTTCAATTATGTGTTCAATACAGTGATAGATTCTACAGGAAAAAATAGCATATTGTAATAAAATGCACTTAATAGTAAACAGAATGATGTCAGTCCATATCAATTGTATATTATAATGATCACAAATGACCATGTTTGTCTACAGACCACAAAGATTGCAAAACATCATACTACAAAAGGACAAATAGTGAATGATCACAAAAATGAGGCATGATGTTACTGTGGCACCCCAGGGGTCTGGTTTCCACAGTAATGTAATGTTATGTCTGAGAGCAGGTGGGAGGTCCTTTGGTCAGGGATCCTGTGCATGCCACACCTCCTGCCCGGTCTTGGGAGGGGAAGAACTTCCCCTATATAAACCCGGGGCTGAAGCAGGGTTAGCAGTCAAGGAGAGTAGAGACAAGAAACAGCAGAAGCAATACTACTACGAGTCAGGGGCTGGCAGCTGCAGAGCTCGCCCTGACTGAGAAGCTTTCTTACCGGACCCGGCGTCCGAGGCTGTGGGGACTAACTCTTACCCAGCAGCAGAAGCCGACTGGCAGGGGATTTCAGGTCCTCAGGCCCAGAAACCCGAAGGCACGGTCACACGCGTGGGACCAGCACCGCCATCGTGGAGCGGAAGCCATTAGAAGGCCCCGAGTCACCGGCCATACGGGTGAGCACCACACGGTACACTCAGGGACGTGGGCTACTTATATCCGCTTCTAGCAAGGTAGCCAGAAGAGTACAGTCAGTTTGGGAGGCCTACAACTCCGCCTGGCCAGGGGAGATCCCATCTGCTCAAGGACTGACCAGGCCCCGTTCACTAGCAAGTACTCCGGGAGGGTCTATCGTTGTTACCAGTAAAGACCCTGAATTACACCGCACCGTCTCTGAGTGGTTCCTGCTACCCCCATCATCCACATCTGCTGCCCTGGGGCCATACCCCTCCCGTTGGGGGTTATACCATCTACGCTGCACCATCCATCCACCGGCCTCAGCGGACTGTCCTGCAGCGGCAGCTCCATAGCTGCATTCAACGGGTGGCGTAGTCGTCCTACATCTACCGCTGTTACATCGCCGCTCAGTTTGACTCCCTGGGCACGGACCGGGTCACCGCCACGAGACTACAACCCTCAAGAGATCCGGCTCCGGGTAAGCTCCCGCGTGCGCAACGCAGCGCGACACAGGCCCAGGGGCGCGTCAACTTTGGCGTAGTCGGCAGGATTTCGTGCCCGCAACCACCGGGTACTGCGTGCCTGAAAAAGAGACTTTTAAAACTTACCAGTGGTGAAGATTCCCGCCATCCGGCGCCATCTTCCGCTTCCTTCCCGCCATCGGTGGAGTTTTCCCGCCATCCGGCGCCATCTTCGGCCTTCTTCCCGCCATACGTGGAGTTTTCCCGCCATTGGACGCCATCTTGAGGACGCCGCGCGGGAAGAAGAGGGGCGTGGACTCCGAAAGCGCGCGAGAACTGAAGCCCCGCCTCACGTCCGGACGTTGTATAAGGTCCTGGAAGGAGCCCAGCAGACGCCGACGTCACAGGAGCGCGACGGAAGGTCCTCAACCCTGACGATCCACTGCGGAGCCGCGGCCTACGGAAGAGGATCATCGCAAGGTAGGCCACGGTCCACTAGGGGGGAGAAGGATGTCGGATACGGAGGAGAGCTTCACCGCTCCAACCCCCGCCAGCGCCACCGCTGTTGCGGTCATGCCTTTCACCATGCCCTATATCCCGGGAGCAGCCTGGCTACCCCAGTACTCAGGGGAGTCACATACCCTGCAGGACTTTAGAGAAAAACTGGATAGCCTCTTCCAGGTGTACCCCCTCACAGAAGAGCAAAAAGTAAGCATCCTGGTGGCCCAATTAACCGGGGCAGCCCAAAGGGAGGTAAAGTCCTGGCCACCTGGGGGGAGGACTGTCGCAGGGATACTAACCCGGCTGAGGGACACCTTTGATACCCGCACCTCAGCCGAGATCAAGCTTAGATTCTACGGGTGCAAGCAGCAAGCGCATGAGAGTATAAGGGACTATGCACTAAACCTACAAGAGGCCCTGAGGGCCATTAAGCAGACCGACCCTGATGGAGTGGGAAACGAGGACAGGCTGTTGACCGAACAGTTTATAGAGGGACTGTATTGTAATACCCACCGAACCCAGTTGCGGGCAATGGCCTTACAGGATCCCCATCTGGGCTTTACACAGTTCAAGGACAGAGCCATCCGGGTGCTCCGAGAACCGGCACCGGGTGGCGTTGTGACCCACAAGCGCCCTGCTATCACTTACCACCAGGAGGCGGCGCCCTTGTCGGCAGGGCCTGTGGGAGCTGATGCACAGGCTTTGGACAATGACCCGGCTCCAGACCTACACCATCAGGTCCAAGAGCTAGCTAAGAGCGTTGCTGCGCTAACCCGAACTGTGCAGTCTTTACAGGCTTCCACCCCAGGGAAGATCCAGCTGGCATCCGGACCGGAGGACATCCCGTGGCGTCGACCAAGGAGGACCCCACCGGCCAGAGGAAGACCCAGTGACCGATACAGCGAGGACGGACGACCCATCTGCCGCCGCTGCAATCAACCTGGACATATGGCAAGGTACTGTTCTTTAAACGGGCACAACCTGGGGTAGAGGGCCAACCCCCAGGAAAAAGATCACCAGGCCCATCGAACTGGCGCGACAGATATGTGGGAGGACGTCCAGTCTTGCCTGTGGTACTGGATGGCATTCCCATGAGTGCCCTACTGGACACCGGGTCACAGGTCACCACCATCCCGTACGTGCTCTTTAAGCAGTACTGGAATGACTCGGATATTACCCGCTACCCTGACGACGACTTGAGTATCATCGCCAGCAATGGCCAGCCCGTGCCACAGATCGGATTTAAAGAGGTGACCATCAAAATCGGTAGAGTCGAACTGGCAGCACAGGGACTGATCATTGTAGATATTGACAAACATGAGAGTCACCCAAAAATAACTCTAGGAACTAATGTAATTGAAAATTGTCTTGCAGAGGTGATTTTCCTTTTACAGCAGGTTGCCAAGAACGCCAGCTCCGGCGAGCAGCGGGTGCTCCAGAAAGAGATCCGGGCACTGATGCGACGGCAACAGGTGGAACTCTCCGGCGGTGAGATTGGTAGCGTAAGAATGTGTGACCCTTTTCCTATTGCCATGCCCCCAAAAAGTGAAATGATGATTTGGTGCCGGGCAGCTATTGGTCTGAGAGGTAGAGATTACCAGGCAATGGTAGAACCAGTTTACTCGGACAGTAGGCCCACCATTTTGACAGCACGGGGGGTGGTTGATGTACGCCATGGGAGGGTGCCCGTTCGCATAATAAATATCGGGGAGAGGGAAGTGTACCTGCCCCGGTATGCCACGCTAGCCAAATTATATACCATTAACCAAAATTCTATACAATCTGTGGAACTCTTGCCTCCATCTCACCCGGAGGAAGGTAACGGCTCTAAGAAAAACATGGAGGACTGGTGTCAGCAACTACATCTGGGTACTGACTCCACTCCCGCACACCAGAAACAAGGAGTCTATCGGGTGGTTCAGGAGTACGAGAGAGTGTTCAGTAAACACCCGTTAGACTTCGGGCGAGTCAAGGGGGTAGAACACCACATCCCCACGGGAGACCATCCTCCTATAAAAGAGAGGTATCGACCCGTACCCCCTGCCCACTACCAACACGCCAAGGGGATGCTTAGAGACATGAAGGAGGCTGGGGTGATCAGGGATAGCTGTAGCCCCTGGGCAGCTCCACTAGTCTTAGTCCGAAAGAAAGACAACACCATGAGGATGTGTGTAGATTACCGGAAAATCAATCGTATCACACACAAGGATGCGTACCCCTTACCAAGGATAGAGCAGTCATTGGCTGCTTTAAGATCTGCTAACTTCTTCTCTACCTTGGATCTCACTAGCGGGTACTGGCAGGTTCCTGTAGCAGAGGCGGACCAGGAGAAGACCGCATTCACCACCCCGATGGGACTTAGCGAGTTCACCTGCATGCCGTTCGGACTCTGCAACGCACCGGGAACCTTCCAACGACTAATGGAGTGTTGTCTGGGCCACAGAAACTTCGAGACGGTCCTGTTGTACCTGGACGATGTCATCGTATATTCCAAGACGTATGAGGACCACCTGAAACACCTGGCGGAAGTGTTCGAAGCTCTGGCAAGTTACGGCCTAAAGGTGAAACCCTCCAAGTGTCACCTCCTGAAACCAAAGGTGCAGTACCTGGGACACGTGGTGAGCGCTGACGGAGTGGCTCCCGACCCTGATAAGATCACCGCAATTAAGGAATGGCCAAGCCCCTCCAGCGTAAAAGAAGTGCGGCAGTTCCTCGGGTTGGTAGGCTACTACCGAAGGTTTATTCCCGGTTTCACCAAAAAGGCAGCACCTATGCAGGACCTCCTGATAGGCCAGTCCCGGAAGGCCAAGAACCAGAAGCCGCCCTTCAAATGGGAGGAGCTGGAAGAAGAGTCCTTCCGCCAGCTGAAGATGGCCCTCACGGGGGACGAAATCCTGGCGTACCCGGATTATAGCCAGCCCTTTATCCTCTACACCGACGCCAGTAACATCGGGCTAGGAGCCGTACTGTCCCAGATCCAGCAGGGGAAGGAACGAGTAATCGCCTACGCCAGCCGAAAACTGCGACCCACCGAAAGGAACCCCGAGAATTACAGCTCATTTAAGCTAGAGTTCCTGGCCGTAGTATGGGCAGTCACCGAGCGCTTTAAGCATTACCTCGCTTCTTCCCGGTTCACCGTGTACACGGATAACAACCCGTTGACACACCTGGACACGGCAAGACTCGGTGCCCTGGAGCAGAGGTGGATGGCCCGTCTGTCCAACTACGAGTTCACAATCAAATACCGGGCAGGACGCTCCAATACCAACGCGGACGCCCTGTCCAGGATGCCCAACCTGCCGGACGGAGGAGAAGATCCGGAGGGACTGGAAGAAGTTGAACTCCCTGCGTTCCACCGTCATGGGACTATCCAGTATTACCACCGGGTAAGGAGTAAGCAGGCTGCTACGTTGAACCCCTTACCCCACTACAACTGGGCGGAAACGCAAGACAGCGACCCTGCCGTCCGACTGGTGAAGGAGATGCTGACTCGGCCGGAGGCTCGCCTTGAACCAGACGCTCCGGAGGAAGCCAAACAACTATGGGCAGAGAAGAGTCGACTGTTCCTTTACAAAGGGAAGTTGTGCCGCAGAATGGTTAACTCCCGGACGCATGAATTACTCTGGCAAGTAGTGGTGCCACGAAGAGACGCAGCCATGGTGATGGAGGCATACCATGACGGAGCTGGACACTTCGGGTGGAAGAAGCTGGAGTTCCTGCTGCGCGAGCGGTTCCACTGGGTAGGCATGAGGGGAACCATCGAGAAGTGGTGCAGAGACTGTGGCCCGTGCAACTTGAGAAGGAAGGACCGTGCCAGCCAGAAGACTCCCCTGCAGTCCATCGTCACCCGGCAACCGTTGGAACTGGTAGCCTTGGATCATGTAAAACTGACCCCAAGCAGAAGTGGCTACGTCTACGCGTTAACCATCGTGGATCATTACTCCCGGTTTCTGGTTGTCGTCCCCGTCAAGGACTTAACGGCTCAAACAGCAGCTAGAGCCTTCCAGCAGCACTTTTGCCGTCCACACGGGTACCCGGACCAAGTGCTGACGGACCAGGGACCTGCCTTTGAAGCGGAGGTCTTCCAGGAATTCTGCAATCTGTATGGCTGCCGGAAGATAAGGACGACACCCTACCATCCGCAAACTAATGGACTTTGTGAGAAAATGAACCAGGTGGTAATGGATCTTCTAAAAACGTTGCCCCTGGAAGAACGCAGTCTGTGGCCTGAGAAGTTGCCCGATCTGGTGGACCTATACAACGACATCCCGGTAGGTTCCACCAACTGTACCCCGGCTTACCTAATGAGGGCAAGACCTGGTAAGTTACCTGTTGACCTGGAAATGGGAGTCCTGACACCCGAGGACACTTCACCAGAAACAGACTGAGACACAGAGAGGCAGCAGCAGTACCGGAGAGTACAGGAGAGCGTGGAGCGAAGTCTCTGTCAGGCTAGGGAAAGACAAGAGAAAACTTACAACCAGTATGCTCCCGCTGTTCCCCTGGTACCCGGAGAGCAGGTCTTGAAGAGGAAGAGACGGCTCCACAAGTTGGACGACCAGTGGGAGAAGGACCCGTACACCGTACTGCCCTCAAGCCACGAGAACCCAATGGTTTGTACCATCAGTAAAGACGGAGGGGAAACCACAGCCATTGTATCCTGGGACCACCTGAAGAAGTGTCCCGAACAACTGAGGAACCCTGAAGAGGAACAAGAAGACCATCGACCCGTAGCGGAAAGGGAAGATATGGTTAGTACTGTGCTCGGGGACTTCCCTCGGTCTTGGACTCAAGTCAATGGTGCAGTTGTGGTACCCGTACTCACCTTCCTCCAACCAGCATCCCAAGCACCTACGGAGCAACAGGTAGAGCTGGAAGAACAGCCGGTCCAGGAGGCAGAAGACTCCACACAAGCAGAACAGGAGGATCAACCCTCTGCTTATAGTGAGCCTGCCGTACCCCTAGTGAGACAAAGAGCCGGTAGACAGCTGCCCAGTTTACCCTTGACAGCTCCTACACCCTGTAGTTCAGGGCCAGACAGTCAGCTCCGTAGGTCCACTAGGGCCACTAGAGGCCAGTTACCCGCACGCTGGAGGATTTGAAGTGTATAAATTGTTTTATTTATGTTTATCTGTGTATTGTTGCTTGTGTATAATTTTGTGTTTCCAGTTATTTTTAGGAATCCTTGGTGGATTTACCGGGAATCCTTGTACATAGTTGGAGCGTAACCCCGGATGGACTAGAGACTGTTAAGGACTCGGGGTAGGACAGACCCCTACCTGGTTACGTCTCCCTGTTTTGGTGAAATGGACACCTTGCTTTCTTCAAAGACTGCACCCGGTTACGGACATGCCGTGACCACCTTTATGTGTTTCTTATTGTATTGTTATTGTTATATCTTGTTATGTTTTTCTGAAATGTGTTTAGTCCCGGAGTACTAAATTTTACTAGGGGGGAATGTGGCACCCCAGGGGTCTGGTTTCCACAGTAATGTAATGTTATGTCTGAGAGCAGGTGGGAGGTCCTTTGGTCAGGGATCCTGTGCATGCCACACCTCCTGCCCGGTCTTGGGAGGGGAAGAACTTCCCCTATATAAACCCGGGGCTGAAGCAGGGTTAGCAGTCAAGGAGAGTAGAGACAAGAAACAGCAGAAGCAATACTACTACGAGTCAGGGGCTGGCAGCTGCAGAGCTCGCCCTGACTGAGAAGCTTTCTTACCGGACCCGGCGTCCGAGGCTGTGGGGACTAACTCTTACCCAGCAGCAGAAGCCGACTGGCAGGGGATTTCAGGTCCTCAGGCCCAGAAACCCGAAGGCACGGTCACACGCGTGGGACCAGCACCGCCATCGTGGAGCGGAAGCCATTAGAAGGCCCCGAGTCACCGGCCATACGGGTGAGCACCACACGGTACACTCAGGGACGTGGGCTACTTATATCCGCTTCTAGCAAGGTAGCCAGAAGAGTACAGTCAGTTTGGGAGGCCTACAACTCCGCCTGGCCAGGGGAGATCCCATCTGCTCAAGGACTGACCAGGCCCCGTTCACTAGCAAGTACTCCGGGAGGGTCTATCGTTGTTACCAGTAAAGACCCTGAATTACACCGCACCGTCTCTGAGTGGTTCCTGCTACCCCCATCATCCACATCTGCTGCCCTGGGGCCATACCCCTCCCGTTGGGGGTTATACCATCTACGCTGCACCATCCATCCACCGGCCTCAGCGGACTGTCCTGCAGCGGCAGCTCCATAGCTGCATTCAACGGGTGGCGTAGTCGTCCTACATCTACCGCTGTTACATCGCCGCTCAGTTTGACTCCCTGGGCATGGACCGGGTCACCGCCACGAGACTACAACCCTCAAGAGATCCGGCTCCGGGTAAGCTCCCGCGTGCGCAACGCAGCGCGACACAGGCCCAGGGGCGCGTCATTACAAATTCAAAGTATGGTTGAAGAATACCATGCCCAACTTAGGCATAGTGTAGCGCCATGCATAGACCCCACAGTGGAGGAATCCCCCATTTACAAACCCCAACGTACGTTTCCTCTTTGAGTTATAGCTTCATCAGGGAGGAATATCTTCGTGGTTTGTAGACAAATGTGGCACCCCAGGGGTCTGGTTTCCACAGTAACAGCAATGTTATGTCTGAGAGCAGGTGGGTGGTCTCTTGGTCAGGAATCCTATGCATGCCACACCTCCTGCCCAGTCCTGGGAGGGGAAGAACTTCCCCTATATAAACCTGGGGCTGAGGCAGGGTTAGGGAGTTCAGAGGGAGAGTTCAGCCAGGAGGGCTGACAGGGAGCTGTGGCCCCGGCTGGGCCCAGCTCCTGGGCCATGCCAGAAGTAGAGAAGAGAAGCAGCATAGGAAGAAACAACAGGAGCTCTGTGGGAGCAGTGTTACAAAGAGTCAGGGGCTGGCAGCTGCAGAGCTCGCCCTGACTGAGAAGATTTCTTACCGGACCCGGAGTCCGAGGCTGTGGGGACTAACTCCTACCCAGCAGCAGAATCCGTCAGGCAGGGGATTTCAGGCCCTCTGGCCAAGAAACCCGAAGGCACGGTCACACGCATGGGACCAGCACCGCCGTCGTGGAGCGGAAGCTACTAGAAGGCCCCGAGTCACTGGCCATACGGGTGAGCACCACACGGTACACTCAGGGATGTGGGCTACTTTTACCTGCCTCTAGCAAGGTAGCCAGAAGAGTACAGTTAGTTTGGGAGGCCTACAACTCCGCCTGGCCAGGGGAGATCCCATCTGCTCAAGGACTGACCAGGCCCCGATCGCTAGCAAGTACTCCGGGAGGGTCTATCTTTGTCACCAGTAAAGACCCTGAACTACACCGTACCGTCTCCGAGTGGTTCCTGCTACCCCCATCATCCACGTCGGCTGCCCTGAGGCCATACCCCTCCCGTTGGGGGTTATACCATCCCCGCTGCACCATCCTTCCACCGGCCTCAGCGGTCTGCTCTGCAGCGGCAGCTCCAAAGCTGCATTCAACGGGTGGCGTAGTCATCCAACATCTACTGCTAATAGACTCGCCACTTAGTTTGACTCCCTGGGCACGGACCGGATCACCGCCACGAGACTACAACCCTCAAGAGATCCGGCTCCGGGTAAGCTCCCGCGTGCGCAACGCAGCGCGACACAGGCCCAGGGGCGCGTCACAAACATGGTCATTTGTGATCATTATAATATACAATTGATATGGACTGACATTATTCTGTTTACTATTAAGTACATTTTATTACAATATGCTATTTTTTCCTGTAGAAACTATCACTGTATTGAACACATAACTTGTGGACTTATGGCTGTATGTAACTGATTGTACATTCGTGTGTGCTATGCATTGACCTCTTTTTGTATCCACCTTTCGGGTTCCAGAAAGAAGCTGTGAAAATTATATATCATCACTTGATTAAAATATCTTAAATTGCACACCTTCTCTCCTCTTTTTCTTAATGCTAATGTCATGCTGGGCTACTAATCAGAAGAGGTGCCTTGATTCCAGCATGTATAAGGAGGTTTGCAGGGTCTTGAAGACGTAGACAACCAATGTTCCCATTTAGACCAGGGTTCAGCGAATCTTTTCACTCAACTCTAATATACATTTTTTTTTACTTTTTCCCACAAGCTTCACCACTCTTGTGCATGGTCTGTACCTGGAATTTCAGCTTAATCCCATGTGTCTGGTCTTTCAGTTTAACCCTTGAGTGTATATTTGATAACATTGATAGTTATTGGGTAGAAGTAATGCTTAAAAATGTTACTCTACTACTGCCTAATTACATTTTGAAAATATCTCTTGTCATATCTGGCAATTTATTGCCATTAAAAATGTTGCAGTTGCTTAATACATTTGCCCAAATAAAGAAGAAAAAAACAAAAACAACTTCTGGATTTCTGAAAGAATATAAAAAAGTAATTTATTGCTGTTTATGTAACCATAAATGGAAAAAATTGCAATCTTATTGTACTGTAGGTGAACTGAGATGTTGAGGATGCTTATCTGTAATCAGTGTTGCTCCAACTAATAATGACTTATTTACAATGATGACTTATTTCTTATGTAGCGCCAACATATTCTGCAGCCCTGGACAGGGATTGTTATTTTGGACTGGTGCCATCATTTCTAATTACGCTGCATGGCCTGACAAAGTGTCTGGCAGGAAATCTAATAGAGGTACTGACAGAGATATTACAGTAGCAGATGGGATGACGACAATAGGGCTTGACATCAACATGGCTTGAGAAGCTCAAAAGTGGATTTTGCTGCCAAATGGGAAATGCTTTGAGATGCTCATAGGAATTGCTGTAAATATCTCCTATTGCAAAATAGACATTGAGGTTCATATATGTATATCAGATTCATAAATAGATGGGAAGTAAAAGTCATTATTGTTATTGAAAAAAAAAAATAACAAAAACAAAAATTTAAAAAATGTTTTTAGTAAACAAATCAAAGAGCTTCATATAAAGAGAAAGCACACATTGAAATAAAAATAACATTAACCACTTCGCACCAGAGGCTGTTTTTGCCTTCGTGACCGGGCCAATTTTTTCAATTCTGACGAATGTCATTTTATGAAGTGATTACTCTGGAACGCTTCAACGTATTCCCCTGATTCTGAGATTGTTTTTTCATGACATATTGTACTTCATGATAGTGGTAAAATTTCTTCGATATAACTTGCGTTTATTTGTGAAAAAATCGGAAATTTGGTGAAAATTTAGAAAATTTTGCAGTTTTCAAACTTTGAATTTTCATGCCCTTAAATCAGAGAGATATGTCACACAAAATAGTTAATAAATAACATTTCCCACCTGTCTACTTTACATCAGCACAATTTTGGAACCAAAATTTTTTTTTGTTAGGGAGCTATAAGGGTTAAAAGTTGACCAGCGATTTCTCATTTTTCCAACAAAATTTACAAAAACATTTTTTTAGGGACCACATCATATTTGAAGTCACTTTGAGGGGTCTTTATGACAGAAAATACTCAAATGTGACACCATTCTAAAAACTGTACCCCTCAAGGTGCTCAAAACCACATTCAAGAACTTTATTAACCCTTCAGGTGCTTCACAGGAATTTTTGGAATGTGGAAGAAAAAAATTAACATTTAACTTTTTTCACAAAAATGTTACTTTAGACCCAATTTTTTTTATTTTTACAGGGGTAACAGGAAAAAATGGACCCCAAATTTTTTTGTGCAATTTCTCTTGAGTGCGCTGATACCCCATATGTGAGGTAAAACCACTGTTTGGGCGCACTGCAGGGTTCGGAAGGGAAGGAGCGCCATTAGACTTTTGAATGTAAAATTTGTCTGAATAATTAGCAGACGCCATGTTGTGTTTGGAGAGCTCCTGATGTGCCTAAACAGTGGAAACCCCCCACAAGTGACACCATTTTGGAAACTAGACCCCTTAGGGAACTTATCTAGATGTGTGGTGAGCACCTTGAACCCCCAAGGTGCTTCACAGAAGTTTTTAATATTGAGCTGTAAAAATAAAATTTTCACATTTTTCCCACAAAAACGTTTTTCATCCCTTAATTTTGCATTATCATAAGGGTAATAGGAAAAATTTCACCATGAAATTTGTTGTGCAATTTCTCCTGAACACGCTGATACCCCATATGTGGAGGCAAACCACTGTTTGGGCGCACGGCAGTGTTTGAAAGGGAACGAGCGCCATTTGACTTTTTGAATGTAAAATGTGTTTGAATAATTAGCGGACGCCATGTTGCATTTGTGGAGCGCCTGATGTGCCTAAACAGTGGAAACCCCCCACAATTGACACCATTTTGGAAACTAGACCCCATAGGGAACTTATCTAGATGTGTGGTGAGCACATTGAACCCCAAGGTGCTTCACAGAAGTTTATAATATTGAGCTGTAAAAATAAAATTTTCACATTTTTCCCACAAAAACGTTTTTCATCCTTTAATTTTGCATTATCATAAGGGTAATAGGAAAAATTGCACCATGAAATTTGTTGTGCAATTTCTCCTGAACACGCCGATACCCCATATGTGGAGGCAAATTACTGTTTGGGCGCATGGCAGGGTTTGAAAGGGAACGAGCGCCATTTGACTTTTTAAATGTAAAATTTGTTTGAATAATTAGCGGACGCCATGTAGCATTTGGGGATCCCCTAATGTGCCTAAACAGTGGAAACCCCCCACAAGTGCCACCATTTTGGTAACTAGACCCCTTAGAGAACTTATCTAGATGTGTGGTGAGCACCTTCCACCCCCAGCTGCTTCACAGAAGTTTATAATATTGAGCCGTAAAAATAAAATTTTCAAATTTTTCCCACAAAAAATGTTTTTCATTCCCTAATTTTGTATTATCATAAGGGTAACAGGATAAATTGCACCATGAAATTTGTTGTGCAATTTCTCCTGAGTACGCCGATACCCCATATGTGGGGGAAAACTACTGCTTTGGTGTACGGCAGGGTTCGGAAGAGAAAGGAGCACTATGTTGGCTGGGATAGGTGGCAGACAAGACAACCAACAGAAGATTAGACCCCTAAAATATAACTTTTATTCGAATATGCTAAAAAGGACTCAGTAGTTACCATAACAACAAACACAAAAACAAGACAAAATGCCAGGGAACAGGGATAAGTCACACATCAGTCAGGAAGGATTACGGGCTCTATCTGTCCCTATTTTGTCCCTAAATTCTCTCCCTTCCTGACAGCGGAGGTTGGCACCCTAATTTTTGCTCCGTGGCGCCCCCGCTCAACGTCGGTGTCCCTAATATCCCTGGTAAATCTCTATCTTTATATATGCAGCACTGACTGAGCATCTGGAGAGAAGGATTGATTGCCTCTCTAGTTCCCCTGATGAACCCTGGAGAGTACCAGGGAGAAACGCGTTGGGACGAGATATGAGGGATCATCAATGATAAGTGTTGCTCCCTGTCTATTTATATGATATCAGACTGTCTTTGCATTTGGGACATGATATAAGGGACTATCTATGATAAGTGCTAAATCCCTGTATTTTCTGACATAGGATATTAGGAATCACTAATGATTTGTGTTATTTCTTTGATATCTATGAGATGTGACATAATGCATTACCAATGATAAATGCTATTCCTTACTAAATGATATTGAGATTGTTATAATGCATTTAGAATTGGTCATTTGTTTTGCTTGTATGTGTTACAGTCTCTATCACATTCTGGCTCTGACAATTTAGAACGACATAGAGCAGTGTTGCACATGTGATACCGGTCTGTGGGCATTACTTCTGGGGATTAGTCTCATATATAACAGAACCTGCTTTATTAGCTTTGGTTATTTAGTATATGCTGGCTTGTGTATGAATGTAATAAACCAGCTATCTTGAGACAAATTTTACCTTCTAAAAAATTCCCAGGGCTATTATTATTGTCGCAATATATAGACTTGGGTCTCCTTAAATGCATATCTATGATGAATTGTCGGCTTCTTAATCTGTACGTTCACTTTTCTCTATCTTTTATTCACGATTGTGTTTTTTAATTATAAAGATAGAGATTTACCAGGGATATTAGGGACACCGACGTTGAGCGGGGGCACCACGGAGCAAAAATTAGGGTGCCAACCTCCGCTGTCAGGAAGGGAGAGAATTTAGGGACAAAAGAGGGACAGATAGAGCCCGTAATCCTTCCTGACTGATGTGTGACTTATCCCTGTTCCCTGGCATTTTGTCTTGTTTTTGTGTTTGTTGTTATGGTGACTACTGAGTCCTTTTTAGCATATTCGAATAAAAGTTATATTTTAGGGGTCTAATCTTCTGTTGGTTGTCTAGTTTTGCAATTGGGCCCCGCTTATACATTCCTTGTTCAGGTGTTTAATAGGTGGCAGACACCATGTCACATTTGAAGAGTCGCTGACATGCCGAAACAGCAGAAACCCCCACAAGTGACCCCATTGGGCAGTGAAAAAAGCATAATTACATTTTTACCACAAAAAATGTTTTACCCTCAGATTTTACATTTTCACACAGGGCAATGGGTAAAAATGGTGCCGAAATGTGTCACACAATTTCTTCTAAAAGTGGCAATACCCCATATGTGGCTGTATCGTACTGCTCAGCCATACGGCGAGATCTGGGGGGGATGGAGTGCTATTTGACAATTGGAGAACAAATTGTTGTAGAATAGGCATTTGGATTTGGGAGCACAAAATTTTCTGAATTTCTTTTGGGGGGCAAGGGCCATTTCGCTTTTCCAGAGCCTTTCTGCTACCAGTAACTTGGAAGTCCCTTATATTTTTAACAGATGACGGACCTGAGTGGGGACTAGCTTTTTTTGAGGACTGAGTTGAAACTTTTATTGGGAACATTTTACGTAACATTTATCCGGCGCTCTAGGCTGAGCACTTACATCGGGGTTTCCATCTAAATTTCCAAGTGATATAATTCAGATGAAACCCCTGCGGGATCCATTCACTGTAATGAGGCAGCAAAGTTACTCTGGACTCCGTCTGGCCTTTGTTTAGCGGTGTCCTTTTTTTCAGAAGTGCACAAAACTGTGGCCAACCGCACTTTTATGCACGCCTAAAACAAATGACACTGTAGGATCCCAGGCTAGACGGCATCCACAGTGGCCTATATCTGCCTCATTACAGGGAATCTTCTGTCATGGGTTTCATCTGAATCACGTATTTCAGAGATTTACACGGAAACTCTGGTGTAAGTACCCAGCGCAGAGCGCAGGATAAATGTGGGCAGAGCCTTACTGTGATCTTTGGGAGACATAATAAACAAATCAGTAGCAGGTGAAGAATTGGTTTTATTTATTTTTTATGCCATTCCTCGTGCGGTATAAGTGATGACATTACTTTATTCTTCGGGTCGGTGCGATTTCAGAGATACCAGATTTATATCGGGTTTTTATGACTGACAGCTGTCACTCACTAAACGACGCTTTTTTTTTGCAAAATCTAGTTTTTGCATCACCATATTTTGAGAGCTATAATTTTTCCATATTTCGGCTGACAGAGTCATGTGATGGCTTGTTTTTTGCGGGACGAGTTGACATTTTTATTGGTACCATTTTTGGGTACGTGACATTTTTTGATCGCTTTCTATTCCATTTTTTGGGAGGTAAAATTAACAAAAAGAAACAATTAAGGAATTGTTTTTTGAGGGTTTTTTTTATGCCGTTCTGCGTGTGGTATAAGTGATCAGGCAGCGTTATTCTTCGGGTCAGTACGTTTACAGCGATACTACACTTACTGTATTTTTTTTTATGTTTTGGCGCTTTTACACAATAAAACAATTTTATAGAAAAAAATATTTTTTTTGCATTGCTTTATTCTGAGCGCTATAACCTTTTATATTTTTCGGCTGATGAAGCTGTATGGCAGCTTTTTTTTTTTGCCGAACAAGATGACGTTTTCAGCGGTACCATTTTTATTTCTATTTTGCTTTTTGATCGCATTTTTTTCCACTTTTTGTTTGGCAATATGATGAAAAAGCATATTTTTTTGCTCCGTTTTTTATTTATTTTTATTACGGTGTGCACAGAAGGAGTTAATTAGTGTGACAGTTTTATAGCTCGGGTTGTTTCGGACGCGGCGATACCAAATATGTGTACTTTTTTGGTTTTGTAAAAATATACAGATTTATTGGTTTAATATTTTATTTATTTCTTTTTATTTATTTTGTGATTTTTTTTTAATAGTTTAAAAACATTTTCTTTACTTTTTTTTACATTTTTACTTAGTCCCTGTATGGGACATTAATTTTTATTTTTCTGATCACTGATCTCATGTAATGTAATAGACATGTATTACATTACATGAGATCTTCGCTGACTGTTTCACAGTCAGAGTCTCCTGCCAGGCTTCAGCTGCAGGCTGAGCCAGGCAGGACACCATATATGGCAGATCTGGAGGCGGTCATGTGACCTCCAGCTGCCATAGCAACCCCAGGTCCTGGAAGGTATCAGGGGTCGTCGGAGAGGTAAGTAAGATGACCCCCTCTCCTCTGTCTATCTTCTATATGCCGCGATCACTATAGATCGCGGCATATAGAACATAGCAAAGGGTTAACATCACTGGGACCTGATCCAATCAGGTCCTGATGATGTCCCCTGTCAGAGCTAACGCTCTGCACCGGAATCGCAGCGCTTGCAGGACCCTGGGGGTCCTGAGCGCTGCGAGACCACCCACCGTTTTTAAACGTCGGCGCTGCACAGAGCCCAGCAAGCGCCGATGTTTATCTACAGTGGGCTGTCGGGAACCGGTTAAGCACAATTTTATTAAAGGGAATCTATCAGTAAGTCCCCCCCCCCTCCAAACCGCATATATAGGCATGAAGGTATTAAAAGATGTAAAGGTTTAAGTGATATACATTTCAATTTGTTGCAAACCTATATGCAAGTTAGACGTTAAGTATTTTAGACCTGACAAAGCACTTCCTGAGCCTCTGTCTCACCAGGTTGGTACAGAGACAGAACCTGCTGTGGCTCAGCCGACAGAAGAGCACAGGATCGGTAAAAAAAAAATGCGGAATGCAATGGCTACTTAGGTGCTCTGTCACACCCAAAGCACTTAACACTTCATTTGAATATGAATTGAAATGTTAATGTCTTGGGAATTCAAAAACAGATATATAATATGTAAACATATCAGTGGATTTACATTTTGCAGGGCTAGTTTCCAGCAGGTGCGGTTTTGAATGTGTAGTGCCGGCGTCTCTGCCTCCTGCCCGGCAGAGATACCGACCCCCTTACAGCCGCAGCTCTTATCCGGCATCCTCCGCTCCCCCAGCTGTGTGTGCCCGGGATGCCCGCACCACGAGCAAATCCCTGGGCACTGTGCTTAGGGCGCGTGCACGCTCCCTGCTTCTTGAAGGAGCCGCGCACCGTCATAATATGTCCCTGGCCAATGGCCAGAGGACAGCTGATATTTTATGCATCTCCTCCAAAATGGAGGTGCCTGTGCAATGTTGTAGTTTGTGTGCTAACACTCTCTCCAGCCCTCAGGTCCCAGTGCTGTCCGCCAGCCTGTCTATCAGCCGTGCCTGTCAATCAGCCTGCCAATCGAGCCTGTCCATCAGTCAGCTCCGTCCGCCTGCTTACCAGCCGTGCACATCTGTCTGGCGATCTGTCGTGCCAGTCCACTTTGGCTATCAGCTCTGTGGGAGTCTCCTGCTCTCACACGAGGGGCACCTGGTTCACCTTCTCGGTCCCTCCTTGGTTCATGGAGTCGACTAAGCCGCCATGTAGCCAGGGCCAGTCCGGCTAGGCACTTAGTTACGCCCCTCTGGTCCCTCTTTGCACCACGGCACAGTGGTTCCACCATCCGGACCCGTAACAGAATGGGTGGGGGTTGATCTTACTGACAGATTCCCTTTAAGTCCAAAAAGTTACTGACATCAAAAAAAGATTAAAGCATTTATAATTACATAAAGTCATTGTTGAAAAGTCTGTGAAGAGATCATACTACTCGACAAATAAACATGTCCCCAACAATGTAGTGATTAACAGGTCTCTTTCATAGTATGGTAAAACAATGTAACATTATATAAAGTGCTACAGTGAAATTTGCAGATAACACTACTAGTAATCAATTGAACTATATTCCTACAAATAAGTTGACATCCCGAAAAATAAGAAAAAGGTAATACTACAATGGGGTAATCCCCTATGGGGTTATTTGTTGGCTGCCCCATGCATACAGTTTACTATGAGAAAGCTGCTATTGGGCAGTGATATACATGGGGCTATTAAGCCAGCAAATATTCTCATAGGGGATTATCCCATTGCAGTATTATTAAGGATATTCACATTTGCTTTTTTATATTACATTTAGTATGAATGTAGTGCCATAGATCACAAGCAGGTATGAAACTATTTTATAGCATATCTAAAGTTGGCTGAGTATTAAAATTAATATCGGGTAGGTTGAGGCCTCCTAATATCTTTGATTGCTTCAGTTTGAACATACTTATCCACCTGCTGCATTTTATTCCCCATCTAAAAGTCCTAAAAACCTTGGGAAAACAGTTTTTTGTCTGATTATATGACCAGTAGTGCTAGGTCTTGGATAGCATAAAGTAACTTAAATGTGGTCGACCACACTTTTGTGTGGGCTAAAAGACGCCTAATGTGACAGGGGACTCAAGGCCAGTTTAAAGTGACTCCATCTGCCTCATCATACTGAGTCGTTCAATCGAGGGGTTTGAACGAATAACATATTTTGGGGATGCACACAGAAGCATCCAGCAGTGAGTACAGGATAGATGTAAACTGAGTCTTATTGAACTGAGCACACTGAGTTACTCTATTGCTACAGAGGTTACCTATATATTAGTTGAAACGTTGGACTAGCATTCATAGACTAAGAATAACACTGCCATTTTCAACCTGGTACAATGGGCACTAGAGAAATACATCACAATCGCATTAGGCCTTTTTCTATCCCAATACTGTATGATCGGAGCTCATAACCTTAGACAGTGCAAGCATAAAATGGCATACCTTGAACGGCCCTTATCTTTTATACTGGATATGACAGTCTTCTCTGACCTAGAACATGTAAACTAATTGCTGCAGGGCATTAACCCACAAAGCGGCACCTGATGCCATTAGACTGTTCACCTAGCAGTGTGTGAAATCGCGCCAATCCTCGCAAATCGCAGAGTGTTCGAATTCACATGGAACCTTGAATTTCAGGAAGTTCAACTCAAATACGAACCTCTATAGATCGATCCACTCATCTCTAGTCCTAGTAGTTGTCCATCCACTGATAAAAGGCATATCCTAACAAAATTGACAACACTTTGTATTATCAGAATACTTTAGGAGAATAGGACCCCAAATTAGTTTCAAATTTGTAAGAGTCAGACAAGTTTGCTTATTTTCACAAAAGATTTTATTAAACATTATTAGCATATTGTGTGTGGTGTGTGCGCGTATGGAGAAAAGGAGACTTAGGAAAACAGGAAAGACAGTAAACAAGAAGTCATAAAAAAATGTCTTTTTCTTGAGCAATTGATTCCTCAGAGTGCACTATTAAATGACAAAAATCAGATTTGTTCAAGTTGTGAAAAACATGGGAATAGTGATGTGAAAAACTATTTCTGTGGATGCATTTGAAAATGGCAGGTCACAATAAAAATAATGGCTACTTGACTACTTGATCAAACCAAGAAAATGTATGTTTTACATATTAACCTCTTAAGGATGGAGCCAATTATGTACTTTATGACCAAGCCAAATTTTACAATTCTGACCACTGTCTCATTATGAGGTAATAACTCTAGACCGCTTCAACGGATCTGCCTGATTCTGAGATTGTTTTTTTCGTGACATATTGTACTTCATGATAGCGGTACAATTTATTTGATATAACTTGTGTTTATTTGTGAAAAAAATGGAAATTTGACAAAAATGTTGAAAATTTTGCAATTTTCAAACTTAGAATTTTTATGTCCTTAAATCAGAGAGATACTGTATGTCACACAAACTAGTTAATAAATAACCTTTCCCACATGTCTACTTTACATCAGCACAATTTTGGAGCGAACATTTTTTTTTTGTTAAGCTATAAGGGTTAAAAGTTGACCAGCAATTTCTCATTTTTCCAACAAAATTTACAAAACCATTTTTTTTAGGGACCACATCACATTTGAAGTCACTTTTAGGGGGTCTACATGACAGAATATACCCAAAAATGACTCCATTCTAAAAATTGCACCCCTCAAGGTGCTCAAAACCATATTCAATAAGTTTATTAACCCTTCAATGCTTCACAGGAACTGAAGCAATGTGAAAGGAAAAAATGAACATTTAACTTTTTTCACACAAATTTTACTTCAGGCCTCAAATTTTAAATTTTCTCAAGGGTAACAAGAGAAAATGGGCCACAAAATATGTTGTGCAATTTCTCCTGAGCACGCGGACACCCCATATGTGGGGGAGAACCACTGTTTGGGCACACAACAGGGTTTGGAAGGGAAGGAGCGCCATTTGACTTTTTGAATGTAAAATTTGCTTGATTAGTGGACGCCATGTTGCATTTGGCGAGCACCTGATGTGCCTAAACAGAGGAAACCCCCACAAGTGACACCATTTTGGAAACTAGACCCATCAGGGAACTTATCTAGATGTGTGGTGAGCATCTTGAACCCCCAGGTGCTTCACAGAAGTTTATAACATTGAGCCGTAAGAATACAATTTTCACATTTTTCCCACAAAAATGTTTTTCAGCCCCCAATTTTGCATTTTCATAAGGGTAACAGTAGAGATTGCACCATAAAATTTGTTGTGCAATTTTTCCTAAGTAAGCCAATACCCCATATGTGGGGAAAAACCACTGTTTGAGCGCACAGCAGGGCTCAGAATGGATGGAGCGCCATTTGACTTTTTAAATGTAAAATTTGCTTGAATAATTAGTGAACGTCATGTTGCGTTTACGGAGCCCCTGATGCTCCTAAACAGTAGAATCCACGCACGAGTGACTCCATTTTGGAAACTACACCCCTCAAGGATTTTATCAAGGGGTATATTTTGAACCTAGAGGTACGGCACAGAATTTGATAACATTACGTCATTATATTGAATAAGTTCTCATTAGTCTTGAGCGCAAGTGCTCGCTACTTGGGTTTGCATCGACTACTCAGGTATGCACCATGTATCGTGGGTGCTCAAGTGACATGCTCGAGTCCCTGCCCCGCATGTTTCACGATTGTTAGACACTCAAAAAAACGTATGGGGATCTCTCATGTATGGCAGGCAATCCCTGAGTGTTTTTTTTTGCTATATAACAACCGCGAAACATGTGGGGCGAGGACTCGTGCATGTCACTCGAGCACCCGTGATACTCGGTGCATACCCGAGCACCCGATGCAAACTCAAGTAAGTAGCAAGCACTTGCGCTCAACACTAGTCGACATATCGTCATCATTTTTTTTCTTTACTTTTGAAAAAATCCCAACCCCAACACAACCGTAACAAAACCATAGCCCTAATCCTAACCGTTAACCCTAACTCTAATCCTGGGATAACCCTAACCCTGGGCTAACCCTAACCCTGAGCAAACCCTAACCCTAACTTTGGGCTAACTCTAACCCTAACCCTGGGCTAACCCTAACCCTTACTCTGGGCTAACCCTCACCCTAACCATGGGATAACCCTAACCCTGGGCTAACCCTAACACTGGGCAAACCCTAACCCTAACTTTGGGCTAACTTTAACCCTAACCCTGGGCTAACCCTAACCCTAACACTGGGCTAACCCTAACTCTAGCCCTAACCCTGGGCTAACACTAACCAAAACCCTGGGCTAATCCTATCCCTGGGCTAACCCTAATCCTATCCCTGGGCTAACCCTAAACCTAACCCTAACCCTGGGCTAACCCTAACCCTGGGCTAACCCTAACCCTGGGCTAACTCTAACCCTAACCCTGGGCTAACTCTAACCCTAACCCTGGGCTATCCCTAACCCTAACCCTTGGCTAATCCTAACCCTAATCCAGGACTAACCCTAACCATGAGCTATCCCTAACCCTAACCCTGGGCTAACCCTAACCCTGGGCTAACCCTAACCCAGGGCTAACCCTAACCATGGGCTAACCCTAACCCTAAACCTGGGCTAACTCTAACCCTGGGCTAACCCTAACCCTAACTCTGGGCTAACCCTAACCCTGGGCTAAACCAAACCCTAACCCAGGGCTAACCTTAACCCTAACCCTGGGCTAACCTTAACCCTGGGCTATCCCTAACCCTAACCCTGGGCTAACCCTAACTCTAACAAAAAATATATATTTTTTATTTTCTAATTTTTATTTACCTAAGGGGGGGTGACAAAATGGGGTTTGATTTATTATTTTTTTTATTTTGATCACTATAATAGGGTTTATCACAGTGATCAAAATGAGCCAATAGGGAAAATTCCCTGTTGTTGCTGGGCACCGGCCGGCAGATCTCGGCGGGCGCACTGCGCATGCACCCGCCATTTTTTTTTTACAGGAAGATGCCGGGGAGCTGGGTGACAATCAGGGGGAGATCTGGGGACCGTACAAGTAGCAGGTCGGCTCGGGGGGCTTCATTTCTCTCTCCTCTGACATGTATAACATGTCTCTATAGCTAAGCTATAGGCTCTGACTTCCTCTCACTATGCAGATTCATCACAAAATGACTGCTGCATTCCCTTATTCTGCTTTTATACAGGCTATGACAGTCTCTCCTGATTGGCTGTGCTATAGCATTTAATGTAATAGCTGTAAGGAATTATGCAGAAGCTCGCCTGGCTGTGCCTGAGGTTTGTCAGCCTTCTCCAGCTGATGCAATATTCTGCAATGTGTAAAATGCTAGTGGCCATTTTTTTGCGATTTGCTCAAATCAATTCTCAAATTGCTCTAAATCAACAGGTTCAGCTAATTCATAAAAAAAAATCAATCAACACAAATTCAACTTGCATCAAATGAATTCTCTCATACCAGTTAGGAACCATTTGGGGGCACCTGTAAAATATATGGTTGTGTATTCCGCAATGAAAATTATTCTATGTGCTGCCAAACAGGTTTGACATGGCTATGCCAAGTGAAAGTTCATAGGGCTTGTAAAGGTAATAAGAAGTTTTATGACAGTGTATGCACTAATTTTAAATAAATAATAAACACTCATCTTTGGTAAATTCTGTTAGTAACCCTTGGGAACTAATCTTTAAACACAACAGGGCACATTTAAAGGAGGTTTCCCACAAAAAAAAAGTTAATTTTAGTCAATAGATCTTGGAATAATTTCCACAATTGGATGTGTTTATATGAAATGTTCCTGTGCTGAGATAATCTTATAAATGTGCCCCTGCTGTGTACTGTGTAATGGCTGTGTCTGACCATGGAGAGACATGGTCTGATCATACCACAGCTTCTGGGCAGGTGGGGGAGAAGAAAAACTATACAGACATTACAGCAGGGTATCACAAATGATTATTTGAAGTAAAACGTTGCTTAAAAACAGGCAGGGAAATGTTTCACCTCACAGAAAGAATCAGCTGTGATCCCCGGCTGTAATGTCTGTATACTCTCTTTTGCGTCCTCCCCTGCCCAGGAGCTGTGGTATGATCAGACCATGTTCCTGTATGGTCAGACACGACCATTACACAGTACACTGGAGGGGCACATTTATAAGATTATCTCACCACATGAACATGTTATTTAAACACATCCAATTGTGGAAATTATTATTATTCCAAGATCTATTGATTAAAATGAACTTTTGTTCTTGGGAAAACCTTTATAATAAAACTGTTGCAAAGAACATTTAAGGGTACGTGCAGATGAGTATTTTCAGCAGTAAAATCTGCTAAAAATACTGGACTGTTGTCCGGAATAACGCTGCATAAAATATGCACTTTTTTTCTCAATCATTTGAATGGGTGAAACATGCTGCAGAAACGCTGAAAGCTCTGATATGCCACAGATATGAAACTGTTTCAGAAAGAAAAAAATAAGCATCATGTGTATGAGATGTCAGAACTCTCACTCTCTTTTATTGTACTATAAAACACTGCATTTTTTCACAGGTTTCTTTCCATTTGTTACAACTAAGCTCTTTGATTCTAAATCTTATTTTATGGCTATTTTTGTTTATCCTGTAGGGGGCACTGTTGTTAATCTCACTGACAAATAACTTGCTACCTATTCTTTTGTATTCTTGTTTATGGAAAAATTCTACATAAAAGAAGTGACAAAAAGTGGTCCAATGGAAAGTGGATAACTTGCCCAACACAAATAATCAGCGTCCAACCTTCATTGTTGGAGGCACCTTTCAATTGTTTTATTGAATGAAAGCTTTGACCTAATTTCTTGTTGTGGGCAACATCTCCACTTCATTTGTGATAGTTTAAAAACAATGCCCAAAGATACCAATGTTGGAAAAGCAATATGTTTCTGCTTTACTGTAATGTAAATCAAAATTCTGTGCATTATGTACTAAATCTAACATTTGATTCTCTTTTGTGACTTTTGTCCATTTGTAGGTGACTCAACCAGTATGTGAGAATCTGAATTTTCCATCATGATCTGTTTCACACTGTGATGTTCTAAAAATTACTATGTTCGTTCCACCCCAGCCCAGCATGTAGAGAGAGTAGTGGTAAAGCAGATATAACGCTTTTGGACCAGAAGGTCAGGATTCATATAAATGTTATCATTTTGCATACCTGAATGAAATGTGGATCAGTGCAAGTTTCTGATAAAATAAATCTGCTGAGATTTCACACAGAAATATCCTGGAACGTAGGATAGGAAATGATGAGTTGGAACAGGAAATAATCTGTATCTTGATTTATCCCACTTGCCTTACTTTAACACCGTTACCTAGATACTAGTTCTGTGTTGGTATATGAAAATCAAAAGGAAAGATATTAAACAATGTCAATCTCCATTACATCAAGACATCTCAAGAATGATTACTTTGCAAAACAGCATTTTCACCAAAAACATAAAATGTATTAGCGTATAAAAGATTACAGCAGCAAAGTTCAATTATGCTCATATTATTTTTTACTTACTAAAATAATATGATTTTTTGTACTGCTGGCAACTTTTAGTAAAACTGGTGATAAGCTGATATTTTGTCACAGACTCAGCATGCTTTATCAACTGTGACAATTTTGGCAAGATGTTACTTTAAAGGTGACAACTAGTGATGAGCGAGTATGTTTTGTTAACCGTTTCGCCGAGTATGCTCGGGTGAGCACCGAGTAGTTACAGCTGCTCAGTGATATGTTTGAATCACTCCCGTGTGCATGATTTGCAACTGTTTGACAACTTTATTACATGTGAGGAATGTCTATTTCTTACACATTCCTCACATGTATTAAAGTTGTCAAACAGTTGAAAATCATGCACACGGGAGTGATTCAAACATATCACCGAGCAGTTGTAACTACTCGGTGTTCCCCCGAGCATACTCGGCGAAAGGATTAACAAAACATACTCGCACATCACTAGTTACAACTAGTGAGGAGCGATCACTAAAATGCTCAGGTACTTGTTGCTCGGGTCGAGCAAATTGGAATACTCGGGTGCTCGACCCGAGCAACGAGCCCAATGTAAGTCTATGGGAAACTCGATCATTTTTCAGGCGACTCCCCCCGGCGGTCTGCAGAGGGCCTAAAAATTGCCCAAATTGATGGGAACAGTGCTCAAATGATATGGGAACAGCATGGGGAAGACCCCTGGAAGCATTTCTGACTCCCAGGTCACTGCTGTCAACAACGTTGCCAGAGGTATTGCGCCACTTTTACGGACTCTAAAATAAAACATACAAAAATGAATCTAAAATGGATTTTCCTTGGAAATATGTTAAGGAACATCCTTTCCAGGGTAATGACTTGTATATAAGACAAAATAAATAACCAAAACCAAAACTATTCCTACACACCTTGGGCTATGTTCACACGTAGCGTTTTGATGAAGAAGAAGAAAAAGGGCAAGCTAGAAGATGAAGGATTGTTACAAACATCTTTGGCTTGGTACAGAACAGCAGAGAATTTGTCAAAAGAAGGGTGGGTGGAGGAAGAAAATACAGACAAAAAGGGAAAGACGCCATGTTATGTGTATTACAAAAATACTGCTCTCCAGCCACCGCCCAATAATGGCGGACGGGGGGGATGGACCTGTACAAATTTCAGTCAGCAGAATCCTGATAATAGAGATACTTGCCTTGCATGCGGGGCACCACTTCCCAGACCTCACACTGTTCCTCACCTCCCCACCATGCCTCCGCCACCGCCCTATAATGGCGGCGCAATGAATTGTTGGGTGTGTTCTAATTGTGGCCAGCAGAATCCATTGCCAGCAGATTATTGTGCTGCATGTCACGTGCCCGTCCAGGAGGCCCACCCCTTGCTACAACCCAAGCCACTCCTAGTGCCCCATCCTCATCTGTTATACCTATGTCCACCCATAGTTCCAATCCTTCCTGCAGCAGCCATGTTGCTACACCCATTACATCACCTCTGGCCTCTGACCAGATATTCCTTTTGGTGGTGGCCATCTTGTCGCACCCTCCCTGTAGTGTGCTTCCTTCCGGTGGCTGCCATCTTGGTGCACCCGGAATACCGGCCACAATACACACTACAACTGGAACATAAACAGCAACATTTACTCCTATATCAATGTGTCCAGTTATCACTCCAGATGGTGCGTACTATGTAGCAAAAAACTATGTTCCTCTCTATCCTCATTTGCCCAGTGCCAAAACTCTACTTAATAGTCCAGAGTTCCGACAGGCCCTTAACCAAAGGAGAAATACTATTGAACAGGAGGAGCCGTGGGATGAAGAGGCGGCAGCACCACCACCACCATCAGCGTCCATACCAATGAGCGATCCAGAAGGTAAACTGGCTCGTGTGACATTTCGTACACCGGTATCAGAATTCTCTCTGGATCAGGAGGATTCCTGTGTGATCCTTTCAGATGAAGAATACCCACAGGTGTGGAAACCATGGACAGAAAGAATGATTTGGATATCATCAATGGTACTAACAGCAGGTCTGGGGGATCTGGTAACACAGCGAGTGGATACAATAGTTAATGTAGCAAACCCTAGATTACAACATAGGGGAGGAGTGGCTAATACAGGAAGTCTTCAGGAAGACTGTAACAGCATTGTACATTCTTCAGGAACGGTCGAGGCAACAGACCTGGTAGCCACCAGACCAGGGAGATTACCATGCAGGCTTATCATTCATGCAGTAGGTCCAGTGTATGATGAAGATCATCATGATCAGTGTGTGTGACAACTTAGAGCTACAATCAACAATATTCTGAACTATGCTGGGACAAGGAACCTAACTTCTATTGCTCTTCCTGCTATAAGTTCTGGAATGTATGGATTTCCTATGCAAGCCGGTGCCCAAGCAATAGTCCAAGCTATACAGGAGTACAGAGGACTAACTACGTAGGAGGAGATAAGACTAATCAGCAATGACTATCATAAATCTCAAATTCTCACCCGAGCTGTGGAAAGTGCCACAGCTAGATCAGACTCACTCAGCCGCCAGATGACCTCAGAAGATAACCCGAATGAACTATTTCCTAGACAAACAAGTCCACCTCCTGTTGCTGTGTTGCCGGTATCTCCCTCAACATCTTCTCAGTCAGAATCTCCAGTGCCAGATCACCATAAGGGTATGTGCACACGATGCAGAAATGCTCAGGATTTTTTCCTGAGCGTTTCTGCATCTCTCTGGCAGGAAAAAACGCATGCGGATTGTACATGCGGTTTCCTGCCAGGGACATGCGGAAATGAAGCGGTCTTCACTTTCATTAACGCATGCGGGTTGACAAGCGCTTCCCAAGCGATTTTAGCATCACTTGGAAAGTGCTTGTCAACTTCACACTATATAAATCCATGCAACCGGCATGGATTTATATAGTGTGTGATGTCAAAAAATAAAAAATAAATCTATACTTTACCCTCTGATGGCCCCCGGTGTCCTGCTTCATCGGTCCCGGCTGCCGGCAGTGAGGACTGTAGGACCTTCCGACGTCAGCGTCACGTGACCCGTCACATGACTCTGACGTCAGCGAAGGTCCTTCATTCAACCCCGAAGTGCGCGGGAAGCCGGCAGGACGCAGCGTGGGCCGTCAGAAGGTGAGAATATATATATTTTTTATTTTATTCTTTTTTTTTTAATGGTACCTGGGTCTGGATGAGAGTCCTCTCATCCACACCCGGGTACCATCTGCACATTAGACCGCATGAAAAGCGCATCAACATATACAGTGATGCGGATTCCATGTGGTCTAATGCAAGTCAATGGCGGCAAAAGAGCAGCGTTTCCGCAAAATTAATTGACATGCTGCGGATTTTTGACCGCAGCGTTTACGCTGCGGAAAAATCCGCATCATGGGCACAGCACATGCGGATTTCAATTGGGGAACATTGCTGCCCTTCTACCATGCATTTTTCATGTTTTTCCGCGGCGTTTACGCAACTGCAAAAACGCCGCGGAAACGCATGAAAAACGCATCGTGTGAACTCAGCCTAATAGATATGTGGAATTCACACCCTCGCAAGTTTATCGAGTGATTAGTCAACTACCTGACTCTGACAGACACCCTATGGCATTGTACAGAAGAATCAGACAAATTCAACAAACGTATTCAGCCACTTGGAAAGATCTTCATGAAATCACTAGCATTAAAGCGGGAGATGCCTTCTGGCCTAGTTCAAGTAGCTCTGAATGACAGCCAAGTGACAGACAAGGAGACTTACCAATCAGGAGGAGCCTTTTGTCAACAACTTCAGCAATGGGCCAAGGAGTGGCTCACAGACTCATCTACCAGTGTATTGGACTGTACTCAAGAATCAGGGGAGAATGTTGGAAAATTTTACACCAGAATGCATACTCTGTTCAAGGATCAAGGGTTCGATGAAGGTCAGAGGATCCAACAAAATCTGCTAATCACTTCATTTGTTAGGGGACTCAGAGAGGAAATCTCAGCGAAGCTTACAGACTCCAGGCCAGAATATGTGGACATGTCCTCACAGAAGGTACTCCTCTTTGCTAAAGCTATAGAGAAACAATTGAATGCTATACCAAGGCCTGCTCCCGAGCTTGCTCAAGAGATCTACCCTATGAATCGCTTATTTCTGATGATTTCCTTTCATGTGTGGGAGTGGATGGAAAAGCACACTCATCCCAACTAACATTTCCATTGCCTATTGGGAAAGAACAGAAGCTGCTGGCCAGATTGCTTGTTTCAGACACCTGCCCGCTTAATTTGTTGGGAGCAGTTCTAATCCAGACGTTAAATGCTCAAATATCATATGATGAGAATGGAATGCATCTAGATGTCTCTACTCCGCTATCATTAGAGAAACAAACAAAGGTACATTCCCTCCCATTGTGTGTCATCCAATTTGCAACAACCGCCATACCACAGCATTATCTTGATGGCATACCACCTAAACTCTGGTCTCAAGGTCCTGATGATATAGGCCGGCTGCATATCCCGCCAGTCCAAGTTTTCCTGAAAGAAGGTGCACGGATTCCCAGAATCCCACAGTACCCACTGAAAGCAGCCCAAGAAGCGTCATTAGATGCCCAGATCCAAGACTTACTCAAGAAAGGAGCATTAATTCCTGTGTTTTCTCCTGCTAATACTCCATTGTTTCCAGTGAAGACTGCAAGAGGAGAACCGGATAAATTTAGGATGGTGCAAGATCTGAGAGCTGTGAATGCAGTTACAATCCAGGAGACCCCAGTGGTGCCAAATCCACATACATTACTCAGTGAAATTCCCCCTGAGACAACGCATTTTACAGTAATTGACTTGGCAAACGCCTTCTTCAGTGTGCCTCTGCATCCAGACTGTCAGTATCTTTTTGCTTTTACATTCAGAGGAGTACAGTACACCTGGACCATTATGCCTCAAGGAGCTCAGAACTCTCCTCATCACTTCACACTTGCCTTAACTACCTGTCTCCAACCCTGCAAGAGTGAGAACCCTGAAGTCACATTGATACAATATCGATGATCTACTTCTCTGTTGTCCCGATGATCAAACTTGCCACAGGTTCAGCTATTCTTTGCTCCAATTTCTGGCCACCATTGAATGCAAAGTTACTCTGCGAAAGCTACAATGGTGTTGAACCAAAGTTGTATTTTTGGGTCATTGCATACCCTAAGGTACCAAGCATCTCACTGAAGAGCGGAAAACTTCCATACGTGACATCCCGTACCCGAGAACTGTCAAAAACCTCCAAGCTTTCCTAGGAATGGTTACATACTACAGGCAGTGGATCCCTAACGCGTCAGCTCTCATGCAACCTCCAAATGATCGGGTCCACTCTTCTGAGCTTGACCTGCATTTTGACCAAGAAGCTGAAGATGCAAAGGACCAGTTGAAAGAACTCAGCATTTCAGCCCCTGCACTGGGGATTCGCAACTATGAATTTCCATTCTTTTTATTTGTCTCTGAAGCATTTGGCCATGCCTCAGGAGTTCTGGCACAAAAACATGGAGGCCACATGAGACCCGTCGGATATTATTCCAGGAAATTGGATCCAGTGGCGCAAGCAGCTCCAACATGCCTCAAAGCAGTGCTGGTAGCTACAGAACTCCTCCACAGAACAGCAGATGTTGTACTTGGCCATCCTACAACTATACTGGCCCCTCATGATTTGAAAGCTATCCTTGCACAAAACCAGCACAACAATCTATCTATGCAGCGTCATGCCAGAATCCAATGTGAGCTCCTTTTACCAGAAAATATAGCTCTTCGGCGATATACTGTCTTGAACCCCTCCACTCTGCTTCCTCTGTCAAGGTGGGACTGCCCTGAAGACTTAGGGGGGTCCTGAGAAGACCATGAATACCCTGATTCGAGTAACCATGATTGCCTTGAGGTCATGAAGGCTGAAACCTCTCACCTACCTACTGTCTCTGAACAGCCACTGCCTGAGGCGGATATGATACTGTATGCTGACTGGTCCAGATACGCAGATGAATATGGAACTTACCATACCGGATATGCAGTAGTGTCCCCACCAACGGTTGTTTCTGCTGGACCACTGCCATCTTATATGTCAGCTCAAGAGGCCGAATTGTATGCTCTGACCAAAGCCTGCAAGTGCGCAAAGAGTCGAGTAGCCCATATCTACACGGACTCGAGGTACGGATTCAGGATTGCCCACGACTTTGGCCTGATATGGGCCCTGAGGGGCAACAAGACAGCCAGTAGAGCTCCAATCCGGAATGCAGCGGCAGTGAGAAATCTGCTAGAAGCTCTGAAGTTACCTAGAGAAGTGGCTGTGATCAAAATTAAGGCTCATGGGAAACTGAGTTCGGAGGAACCCAAGGGGAATCATCTGGCTGACATTACAGCAAAAGCAGCAGCTATGGAATCAATATTTCCAGAGGAAGCAGAGGTGTCGGGGGGTACGGAGGTGTTTGTGCTCACCAGAAGTCAGAATGAGAAATTTGGGGTTGGAAGAAGAAGAGGAGGAAGATGAAGAGGAGCAAAGACTGGAAGAGAATCCGGCACACAGGACTTTAGTGGACCGGCAGAATGCGGTAACAGAAGAAGAAAAACAAGGATGGATCAGACGGGAGGAACGTTTTGTAATGACGGAAACTGTAGAGTGGGAAGAAGAATATGTCTGCCAAGAGCACTGAAATCCTGCAGTGGTTCAGTGGGCCCATGGAAAGGTACATAGAGGGAAGAATCAGATGATTTCAGCTATCAATAAACTCTATATTGCACCTGAGATCTCAGCTCTTGCTACAAAATATACTAGGAGCTGTGAGATTTGTAACACTTTTACTCCTGGAAGAACAGAACATGTGCCAAAGAAGAAACTGGCAAAGTCACAGTATCCTTTCCAGAGAATCCAAAGTGATCATATGCAATTACCCAAGAGTGGAAAATATGAATATGTTTTGGTGGTGGTGGATATGTTTTCTGGCTGGACAGAAGCATACCCAGTGGCCAACATGACTGCTAGAACTACAGTGAAAAGGCTTCTGGCAGAACTTATCTTCAGATTCGGGATTCCAGAAGTGATTGAAAGTGATCAAGGACCCGCCTTCACTGCAGAAGTTACCAAATCAATCTGGGAGATGATTGGGGTGGATTTAGGACTGCATACTCCTTATCATCCTCAAAGTAGCGGCAAAGTTGAAAGGATGAATGCCACTTTGAAAAACAAAATTCTTAAAGCCAGTAAAGAATTGTCACTTCCATGGCCAGAGGTGCTGCCTATTGCCCTATACTCAGTCCGAAATACCCCGAGACAACCCACAGGGCTCACACCATATGAGATCTTGTTTGGGGGCCACCTAGAATGGGTCAATATTATCCACAGCAGCTTAGCTCAGGGAATGATAAGCTTGTGAATTTTGTTGTCGGACTTGCTAAAGAGTTAAAACTAACACATGCTACAGTGTACTCTTCTATTCCAGACTCAGATCTTGAACCAGGTACTCACAGCATTCAGCCTGGAGATTTTGTTTGTATAAAGAATCACATGCGAGGCACACTGGATGCCAGATTTGAAGGACCCCACCAAGTGCTGCTTACATCAACCACGGCTGTGAAGGTCAAAGGCCGAACATCATGGGTCCTCGCATCCCATTGCAAGAAGGCGGTCTCAGACCCACAACCCTGATATTCCTTTGTCTGATGACAGTAGCAGGGGGGGGAGCCTTTGTTACGGTAACACGTGCATTCCAAGCAATTATTACTAAAGAGAATGATATTCCAGTTTTCTGGTACATCACTTCCTTGAATGTGGTGACATGAAGATTAGGATTAGACTGGAGGGTAAATGGACTCGGGAATGTGCCTTAACTAAAGCAATAATGTCTGTTTACCCTATATCTGAGTCCCCGGAATCCAAAAAGGAAATAAAGGCTGCGTTTGCAGGTACATACAGGGCCAAGAGAGAAGTTAACCCCAAAAGCAGTTTTGACCCACATATTTATATATATTGATGTTCTCGGAGTGCTTAGGGGGGTGCCAGACGAATCCAAGGCCCGAGACCAAGTGAAGTTGGCATTTAAGTCCATAACACCCATAATAACCGTTAACAAGAATGCAGATTGGATAAATTACATATATTATAACCAACAAAGATTTGTCAATTACACCAAAGATGCCTTACAAGGGATAGCTGACCAACTAGCACCCACATCTACCATGGCCTTCCAAAACAGAATAGCTCTGGATATGTTACTTGCAGAAAAAGGAGGGGTATGCAAAATGATAGGTGAGCATTGTTGTACTTATATCCCAGACAATACCGGCCCGACAGGGAAAGTTACATAGGCTCTCAAAATCTATGAACAAACAGTTCCCCTTAGAACAAAAGTGTTGTACCAGAGAGATTACCGGAAGTGAATGAGTTTGTAAAGTTAATATCCATATTTCTGTGTTAGGCCCTCTATTACCCAGTCACTAGATCATTTAGATTCTCCATCCCTTTCCTGAAGGTCTTCGTATGAGTTAGATTTAGGAACATCGGTGAGTTCGTCTAAAAGGGAAGGGGAGCCCGTAACATCGTAGAGTTCCAGAAGGCCTTAACATAGGGTCAATTCTTTCTCTCCCTCTGATTTTTAGCATATGGATATTAAAAGCAAATAATTGATTTTAGGGGGGTCTGTCAAGGTAAAATATATATATATTATAGAAAATCAATTAGTTTCTTTTAATAGATTACCTAATCAGTGTGAATCAATATAGCGATGATGGAATAATCTATGTGTATGTACAGTATGTATGCAAATGTGTATATGCACATGGATTATGTTAATAGTCAATGAATATATAACTAACAGTTTCTATTCTTATTGTAGACACGACAAACTAAATGATTTCCTGAGAATGACGTATGCATGTGCATGGCTGATAACAGAGAGATTCGTGTCCAGTAGGCAAAGATGGCGCAGAGAGACGAACTCACCCCCTCCCATCGGAATTCCTAAGGTGTTACTCAGACCAAAAGATACATGTGTGAGCAAATTACAGTGTGCCGAGTTATCAGAAAGAGCAATGAATTTTACTAATCCCACCTAGAAGAAGAATACTATATAACCCCTTGTCTACGTAATAAAGTATGCCATTTTGCGTGGTTCAGTCTTTGAGTGAAGTTTTTCAACAACATTAGCAGATTTGGTTAATTAGCTTCTCCGCATGCACTCAGACATCTTTAATTTGGAGGAGAGCAGTTACCTGGTGCATATTAAATTGGTGAAAACTCCACACCCCCAGTACCAATAGCGAAGCCATCCCCAATTTCCTTCTCAGGAATTTTATTTGGTAGACTGAGTGGCTGCCCAAACACATTAGTTTCCCACAAAGGTACTGAAGATAGAGTGGCAGTAGGTGAAAGTTTATCCAGCCTGTTAGATATCAGAGGGTGAATGGCAGCACATTGGATCAGTGGTTAGCACTGAAGCCTTGCAGCACTGGGATCCTGGGTTCAAATCCCAGCAAGTACAACATCTGCAAGGATTTTGTATGTTCTCCCCTTGTTTGAGTGGGTTTCCACCTCAGTAAAAAGCAGCCATAGAGTGTCTGGGAACCTTCCCACACACTTTTCTTAGCCAGGACTGCTTCTCAGCAGGGTTGGACGGTCCCACCAGAGAATCCTCTGGTGTGCCCTGGCTACTACATCATGGAGAGTTCATGATAGCGATAACTTTTCAGCTGCTATGGGACTCTTGAGTGGGGGAGAAAGGTGAGCCCTCAGAATCAAATCCTCTGGTGGGCCCAATGTTTTTCAATCTGAAACAGCTTCTCAGTGGGAGTTGTATTTCACCACAGCCATATTCTTTAGCTCGGTGAAAGGACTCGCATAGAGGAAAACCGTATCAACTCCGGCTGTCATTTCTCCATCACCAGGTTCCTCCTATTGTCACACACGACCATGCATGGCTGTATGTTCAGCGGTGAGTGCCACAGATCAGGCTGCTGTGTTACAGTGTTCAATAAATCTGTAGCGCTGGGAAGTTTGTCACCTAAGCATTAAGCATGTTATCTTCAGCACAGCCTGTTGCCGCTTGGCCAAGGCAGTGCTGCAGTGCTTTCAGCTTGTGACTAATGTGGTCATTTTGGAGATGGAGGAGAAGGTATAGGAGCTGAACAATGTGATTATATTGAGGTTACATTGGCGACTCTGTTTTTTATACTGAAAAAAGATCCTACAGTTTTTTTTATGTTATTTTTTAAGACAAATGCATTCACTGGGAAATGTCATTTTAACATTTTACAACCTTATCTGGCAATGTGGTGTGTGACACATCATCAGACACCTTCTGTTTCATTTATGATGGAGGGACTCTGAAAGTCACAAAGCCTATTTTTATAGGGCCATCAGGCGGCCCTTACTATTCTTAAAAGGCCAGCAGTCGGCCCTTACTATTGTTAGAGAGCCATCAGCCGGCTATGCATTGTTGTTCCCATTATTAATAAGTGGGTCTCCTATACTGTTATTGTGTTTGCAGTGACTGGAAGGGCTGCCAAAAATTCGAACGCAGCCCAATATTCCTTTGAAGAGACATAGAGGAGGGTCTCAGTTAAAAAAAATGTTCCCATTATAAAGGAGCGGGTCTCCTATAGTGGTAATGCCCATGCTGTGACTTCAAGGGCTTTCAAATTTTGGGAAAAACCCTGTTAGATGTCGGGCGCTTTCTGGATTCAAAATGGGTTCAAAACCATCAATGGATTCTGGGGTCTCCCTTTCCAGTCCAGCCAGGGCTGATGCAGCTCAGCATCGTAGTCAGTCCCAGCGCCTAGCTGGTGAACGAGATGTACAAGTTGTCTCTTGGGTCTTTGTTCCTAGCAACATGAAGCGTAGGTTGCGGAGGGAAACAGGGCTGCTACAGCCTGAGTCCAGGATTCACTGCACTGAGCATGCCCGTGACATGGCAGACCGTGATTGGTGGTTTGGGAGTCAGCTGATCCGGTGACCTAGCACCGCCTGATTGGTTGCGGGTGACGTCACCAATAGTGCGACGGTGGGCAGGGCTTAATCTTTAAATAGCCCACCCACAAATATGGCGGCGCGCTCTGATCATTGAACTGTGATGGTGTTGTTGTGTGGACGCTTGGTCGTTTGGGCTCCATGTGTGCTTTAGCTTCTGTCAGGCAGGTTTAGCGGGGGATAGGCAGCCTTAGATGGAGGGAGGCAGGTAGCTTCGCCTGACATTCTGGCTCCAACAAAGGGGTCGCCATACACCCCGAGCAGTCTGCAGACGCCCTATTCCTGGCACCGCCTGTAAGCCACGTTGAGAGATACTCTAGCACGCCGACTGGGAGCACATATATGCCGGCGTGTATCACACATGCATCCTAGCGCCTGCTGTGTAGTCCCTGTGCTGTAAACAGGGCTACAGATACATTATTTATCACACATCTCTCGTGCAGTTAACGGAGATAGTGCGAATCCCTATTCCCGCTCCAGTGTGCAGTAACACGGAAGGGATTGTTATTTAAGTTGGTTGTTTTACCTTCTCACCCGGAAGGTGTCCGGCCGCAGACCTCCACACTGCATCGCGGACCCCGGGTTCGGTTGCTTTCCATTATTTAATAAAGTTGTTTGCAACTATCCCCTTAACAGTATCAGAGCGCCAGGGTCTTGCCGAACATGGTTGACAACCAGCAACTTCAACGCTATATACAGCAACTTGAGGCCAGACTTAAGACTCTGGAACAAGCTGCCCCGGTGGCTGATATCACTGCAGTAGCTACCCAGGCAACTTCTCAAGCAGTCAATCTGGTTAACCCGGCTGCGGTGAATGCTGTGGCAGCTGCAACCGCCCCATTACCCCGTTTTGCTCTGCCGGAAAAATTTTCTGGTGACCGCAAATCCTGCAGAGGTTTTATTAGTCTGTGCTCCATTCAGTTGGAGATGATGGAGGCACGGTTCCCCTCCGAAAGGGCCAAAGTGGTTTTTGTCATTTCATTACATTCTCACAGGGCCTTGGAGTGGGCTACACCCCTGTGGGAGCGGAGTGACCTAGTAGTGGCTAATGCAGGTCTCTTTCTTACAGCCAAAATGCAGCAGCAGGGGTTTTAGAAATAAATACACAAATAGATAAATGTAAACACAAGCAGGTGTAGTGCTATAGAAATATAAAACTTAACATTTATTATCACTGAATAAAATATATGCAATATACAAGGACCTAAAAAAACACAGATATACTGTCTGTGATATTAGATAGCCAAAATACTTCCATGTATTGTTGCGTCCAAAGATATAAATATATGTCATATAAGCATATTGTATCTCCGACGCCACCAAGAAAGTGTGGCAGAAAGAAAATGATGGAGCCTACAGGACACTATACAACTTATTGTGTCTCAGAATGTGAGAACGCAGAAACATTAACCCAATCAATGGTAACCATTTAAACTTTGCTATATATAGAAATGGAACATCCTCACCAATTTTGATATCCGTTCCTGCTCTCAGACTTCAAAGATAGCTCCATATAATGGGGGCAGACCAAGTCTCATTGGGTCACCAGCCCATCACAAAATACCGCTCCCGACGCGTTTCTTTGCCTTAGCTAGTCATCAGGGGAAAAAAAGAGAAGACATGCGGTATGCACGCTGCCCACAATCGCGCAGCTCATTCACCAGACGGCGCTGTCTGGTGAATGAGCTGCGCGATTGTGGGCAGCGTGCATACCGCATGTCTTCTCTTTTTTTCCCCTGATGACTAGATAAGGCAAAGAAACGCGTCGGGAGCGGTATTTTGTGATGGGCTGGTGACCCAATGAGACTTGGTCTGCCCCCATTATATGGAGCTATCTTTGAAGTCTGAGAGCAGGAACGGATATCAAAATTGGTGAGGATGTTCCATTTCTATATATAGCAAAGTTTAAATGGTTACCATTGATTGGGTTAATGTTTCTGCATTCTCACATTCTGAGACACAATAAGTTGTATAGTGTCCTGTAGGCTCCATCATTTTCTTTCTGCCACACTTTCTTGGTGGCGTCGGAGATACAATATGCTTATATGACATATATTTATATCTTTGGACGCAACAATACATGGAAGTATTTTGGCTATCTAATATCACAGACAGTATATCTGTGTTTTTTTAGGTCCTTGTATATTGCATATATTTTATTCAATAAATGTTAAGTTTTATATTTCTATAGCACTACACCTGCTTGTGTTTACTCTTTCTTACAGCCCTAAAAAATGTCTTCCTAGGTCCTCAGGTCTGCATGATAGGGCTCTTAAGCTTCTTGCGTTGGTCCAGGGTTCGGTCACCGCCAGCCACTATGCCATCCAGTTCAGAACCTTAGCGGCTGAATTGGATTGGTCTGAGCTGTCTTTAATCCTGGTGTTCTGGAAGGGTCTGGCTGGGCATATTAAAAAAGCTCTAGCTACCAGAGAGATTCCAACTTCCCTGGAGGAGTTAATCTCTCTCGCTAACTGAATAGATTTTCGTCATGCAGAACACAAGTTAGAGCTGGAGGTCCCCAGACCTCAGTGTCGGTTGGCACCATCCTACTCTAGACTCATTTCCAAACCCGCGACTCCCGACCCAGAGCCTGAGGCTATGGATATATCCCGGACTGAGTCTAGCCCCTCTCGTTCCCGACCTGCACATCTCTTGGAGTACCCCATTAATAAGGGTTCCAAGCAGTCGGGAAAACGAGTGTGTCTAACCGCCGTTCGAGGAGGTGTGTTAGATTCCCAGGCTCCTTCCTCCAAAATATTGTATAAGGTGACATTGATCTTCGGAACAACCACGGTTACTGCCAAGGAGTGCGTGGATTCTTGCGCCGATGGCAATTTTTTGTCATCTACGTTTGCCCAAAAGCACGCCATCCCTATAGAGTTACTGCCAAGACCAATGAACATTAGGGTAGTCAACGGTTCACTCATGGACACGCAAATCACCCACCAGTCGATTCCCCTCACTATGTCATTTCCTCAGGGTCACCGGGAGGTTATCTCCTTTCTTATTATTCCCGGTGGATTAGATGATGTGCTCTTGGGTCTTCCATGGTTATGTTGTCACACTCCACACATTGACTGGAATACGGGGAGAATTTCTTCCTGGAGTGAGAATAGTGTGTCTCAGTGTATGGTTACAGTCGCCCGGAGGGTAGTCTCTGAGCCTTCTACTGATGTGGCCCCCGGCACAGATCCTCTGTCTGTCACCGAGACCCAGGTCTTGTCAGATTATATCAAAAAGAACCCTTGGGTAGACCTTTTGTCCCGGTCTATGGATACGGCTGAGGACGATGACGAGCCCAGGCTCACCGTTCCTTCGGGAACTATGCGGAGGATGGCTCCAGTGTCCTTAAACCAGGTCCCCTCGGGGAGGACGTTCGTTCCCCCTAATCTACAAAATGAGGTGCTCTCCAGGGCACATGCCCCTAAGATCGGAGCTCATTTTGGGGTCAAACGTACCACAAAGTTACTTCAACGGTCCTATTGGTGGCCCCGGTGGCGCTAGGACGTTAAGGAATATGTTCTTGCGTGTGTCTCCTGTGCGAGAGGTAAATCATCCCGTCAAAGTCCGGCTGGTCTTCTCCACCCGTTACCCGTGGCAGACTCCACAGATCTGACTCCGCTTCTTCTGAATAATGGACAACATCCGCGCATTCCGGTTCCTATGCCAGTTCCCTCTATGGAATCTGGGGTCAGAGATTTGGCTCTGGAGGCACGGGAGGTTTGGGACCATACCCAGGATGCTATATTGGCCTCCAAGAATCGAATGAGAAAGTTGGCTGACACTCTTCGTCGTCCTGCTCCCGTATTCTATCCGGGCGACAGAGTGTGGCTCACGGCTCGCAATACTAAAGTACGCGGGGAATCTGCTAAGTTTGTCCCCCGCTTTATTGGTCCTTTCAAAATTTTGGCCCAAGTAAACCCTGTAATGTATCGTTTATAGTTACCACGACACCTGAGGAGACATGACACTTTCCATGTGTCGCTCCTTAAACCCGTTCGCCTGACAAAACTCGCTGAACCCCAACCTGCTACAGACCCCAGGGGTGATAATCTCGAGGTGCAGGCTATTATGGGGTCTAAGATGGTTCGTGGATAAAAAGGTTACCCAGTTCACTGACACACTGAAACAAATTTTTAATGGAGGTCAGAAATGGCAGTATTTTCTGAAAATGTATATGTGATCTGTGTGACGGACAAACCACAGTTTTAAATACCTGGCCTGTAGGTAACTATTTTGAACAGCAAACTGGTGTCAATTGCTTCACTGACACACTGAAAAAAAAATTTAATGGAGGCCCGAAATGCTAGTATTTTTTAAAAACATATATGTGATCCGTGTGATAGAGAAACCACAGTTTTAAATAGCTGGCCTGTAGGTAACTATTTTGAACAGCAAACTGTTGACAATTGCTTCACTGACACACTGAAACAAATTTTTAATGGAGGTCAGAAAGGGCAGTATTTTCTGAAAACGTATATGTGATTTGTGTGACGGAGAAAACTCAGTTTTAAATAGCTGGCCTGTAGGTAACTATTTTGAACAGCAAACTGGTGTCAATTGCTTCACTGACACACTGAAAGAAATTTTTAATGGAGGCCAGAAATGGCAGTATTTTCAGCGCAATTATATGTGATCCGTGTGACGGACAAGCCACAGTTTTAAATAGCTGGATTTTTAGCGCTGTGATATGGAAAGGACCTGGCTGTATTCTGCAGTGCCAACAAGCAAATGGTGCAGAACAACGGTGTTCTCTGGATTGCTTTTTAAGCAAATAATCAGGATTAAGATCCCCAAAAAAAATATTCCTCGCCCCTGAGACCAGGAACTATTTCTAGAAATATCTAACAGCAGCAGCAGCAGACAAAACTGGAATGGAGCCTCTTGTGGTATGTGCACTGTAGTCTGCTATATACCCTGCCTGCCTGCTTATATACACTGCCTGCCTGATATCTCTGCAGATGGATTGGTCCTCAGAAGGACTGTTTGTTGAGATGGATATGTGTCTCTAATATGTTTGGTACATCTACACTAACTAGAAACAAGCAAATCTTTCCCTAGCTCAGCAGCACCTCTCCCTACACTGTCTGATTCGGAAGTGACTGTGACGAGCATGGCGGCGCCTGATCTGATATAGACCTGATAACGCTGTGCGGCCAGCCAATCACTGTAATTCCACAACCAACATGGGTACGGCATTACAGTGAGTGGCAGGCAATCCCTGCATGTTCATTGGCTTTGTAAAGGGCGCCAAACATGCAGGCAGGAGACCCAAACTCCCGCCAAGCAACCCCGGAAATTCTCGGCAAGCGCCGTGCATCTTGAGCAGTGAGATGCTCGGGCGAGCACCGAGCAGTAGCGAGCATGCTCGCTCATCACTAGTGACAACCAATATGGTGCACTGCAATCAGCAGCGTGATTACCTCCCTCTAGAAGACTTATCCACGTGAAAATATAACACCAGTCTCTCATAATTGATAAGTGTGTGCAAGTTAATTCCAACATGGATTTTAGTTGACTAATAGATTGGATGATCATTTTTTCAGTAGCCATCTCTCCATACACAGGGGCACTCTCTTGGCCAAGTTCTCCTGTGTTCCCGCTTATATTAGGGAGAACAAAAGTATCGGAAGCCCGAAACTGGACATATCGGATCCTTAACTCTCCCGATAGTCATCTGCCTCAGACTGTCAGATGCACCCATCAAAAATGGCGAGTTTGGTTGACATTAACCTAATATGTATGGAGGGTTTATCTCGTGAACAATCTTAAGACTACTTCACATGTGGTATCTGTTTTTTCATGAATGCCACACCTACCCATTCTAACCTTTGTTGCTATGCAAAGCAAATGTCCCTGTTTTTATAAGGACCGTACGCTGATGACACCGGTATTGTTTTCTCACATACATGTTTTATACAGGCGTAAGAAGGATGCTTTATAACGCAGTTTGTCTGGATGCTGCTGGGAACTTGTGTTTGAGCCTTCCCTGGTATCAGAAAGTATGGTATCTATGTGTTTCTTTGGCTAAATTTAATCCCATTTTTAGTTATTTTTTTGTCATGTCAGTGTAAGGACGGGCAAGACAAAAAAGACTCTTAGCATTGGTTGTGAGTCTCTATATTTAAAGCAAAATATATAATATAAATGTTTTTTCATTTTTCGAGGATGTAGCCTGGCTTTGTAATGTTGAGGGAAAATGGGGTATTAGTAATTTATCTTTGTCTTGTATACTTAAAAAGTGCTAGGTAATCTAATGTAGACGTGGCTGTTCCTCAGTATTTTGTACTTGTGTAATATATAACATATAACACTCTGGTTTGCTTGCATGCTGCTGGAAATTTGTTTAAATCTGCCCATAACTTATGCCAGAAAGTATGGCTCTTCAGCGGAGGTGTTGCTAGTACCAAAGCTATTGTGCCCAGTTCTCCTGTGAGAAATACTTTCAACTGTATTGGCAAAATGACACTGACACAGTTGGATCCCAAGGTAGAGCAGACAGTCGTACATAACCAGCCATGCGATACTCTGTCATGTAGGCCTCAAGCTGCTGTAGGTCTATGGCTTACAAGACATCAGCAGGCTAGCGCAGGTAGTACAATGATGTCACAAGTCAGCTACAGTATGTGTGCAGGAAACATGAACAACCCCAGTAAGAAAGAACAATACCTGTGAATCATTGTATATAACTGTACTCTATTCACTTATACATACACTGCTCAAAAAAATAAAGGAAACACTTAAACAACAGAATATAACTCCAAGTAAGTCAAATTTCTGCGAAATCAAACTGTCCACTTAGGAAGCAACACTGATTGACAATCAATTTCACATGCTGTTATGCAAATGGAATAGACAATAGATGGAAATTATAAGCAATTATCAAGACACACTCAATAAAGGAGTGGTTCTGCAGGTGGGGACCACAGACCACATCTCAGTACCAATGCTTTCTGGCTGATGTTTTGGTCACTTTTGAATGTTGGTTGTGCTTTCACACTCATGGCAGCATGAGATGGACTCTACAACCCACAGAAGTTGCTCAGGTAGTGCAGCTCATCCAGGATGGCACATCAATGCGAGCTGTGGCAAGAAGGTTTGCTGTGTCTGTCAGCATAGTGTCCAGAGGCTGGAGGCGCTACCAGGAGGCAGGCCAGTACACCATGAGACGTGGAGGGGGCCGTAGGAGGGCAACAACCCAGCAGCAGGACCGCTACCTCCGCCTTTGTGCAAGAAGGAACAGGAGGAGCACTGCCAGAGCCCTGCAAAATGACCTCCAGCAGGCCACAAATGTGCATGTGTCTGTAAAAACGGTTAGAAACCGACTCCATGAGGGTGGTATGAGGGCCCAACATCCACAGATGGGGGTTGTGCTCACAGCCCAACACCGTGCAGGATGCTTGGCATTTGCCACAGAACACCAGGATTGGCAAAGTCGCCACTGGCACCCTGTGCTCTTCACAGGTGAAAGCAGGTTCACACTGAGCACATGTGACAGATGTGACAGAGTCTGGAGACGCCATGGAGAGCGATCTGCTGCCTGAAACATTCTTCAGCATGACTGGTTTGGAAGTGGGTCAGTAATGGTGGGGGGTGGCATTTCTTTGGAGGGCCGCACAGCCCTCCATCTGCTCGCCAGAGGTAGCCTGACTGCCATTAGGTACCGAGATGAGATCGTCAGACCCCTTGTGAGACCATATGCTGGTGCTGTTGGCCCTAGGTTTCTCCTAATGCAGGACAATGCCAGACCTCATGTGGCTGGAGTTTGTCAGCAGTTCCTGCAAGATGAAGCCATTGAACCTATGGACTGGCCCGCCCGCTCCCCAGACCTGAATCCGATTGAGCACATCTGGGACATCATGTCTCGCTCCATCCACCAATGTCACGTCACGTTGCACCACAGACTGTCCAGGAGTTGGCGGATGCTTTAGTCCAGGTCAGGGAGGAGATCCCACAGGAGACCATCCGCAACCTCATCCGGAGCATTCCCAGGCGTTGTTGGGAGGTCATACAGGCACGTGGAGGCCACACACAATACTGAGCCTCATTTTGACTTGTTTTAAGGACATTACATCAAAGTTGGATCAGCCTGTAGTGTGTTTTTCCACTTTAATTTTGGGGGTGACTCCAAATCCAGGCCTCCATTGGTTAATAAATTTGATTTCCATTGATGATTTTTGTGTGATTTTGTTGTCACCACATTCAACTTTGTACAGAACAAAGTATTCAATGAGAATATTTCATTCATTCAGATCTAAGATGTGTTATTTGAGTGTTCCCATTATTTTTTTGAGCAGTGTATATGTATAGCATGCAGAACAGGTATCTATTACTATACAGTCACTGTGTGGTGGCAATCTTGGTCATTATTATAGTAGTAGGTCTTTTTTGTAGTCGTTGGTGAAGCATCGATTATGGTAATATTCGTGTTTGTTCAATGAATTTTTTTCAGAAGAAGTATGTTAATATTATTTATTCTCAATGTAGTAGTAATTTTAATGGTATTATTTTGGCCTTGTATTTTTGTATGACTTTTTTATGTTGGCCGCAGGTCTCATAATGTAGTTACAGGTATGTAGTGGTTTTATTGGTAATAACAATCTTTGTTTAGCATGTTTTGTTCCTAACAAAATGAAGGTAATATTTAGTATTGTATAGCAGCAGCATAATTAAAAAAAATAAATACATCTATGTTTATTATATAAGTGGCAGGGGCATACGGTAAGACATATTTTCTCAAGGCTTGTGCTGCCGACGATATTTCTGCAAAACAAATATAATTACCAAAATTTAATTTAAAAATCTTTTATTCCCATTTTAAGATACTTATCATGAAACCCTCCCTCTACCTGATTGTTTGTCAGGCTCTGAACCTGTGTTATACAGTGTGTATAGACATCTGTTTTTCACTACATCAGGACATTTTTTCAAATCCATTAAAAAATGAAGAAAGCACTACCATTTTTTGAGGCAAAAATGTTCACAAAGTGCTCAAAAAAGACGCTCAGGCATCTTTAGGGCGTCTTTTTAGCATTCTCATTGACTTCTATTCTAAAGTATTGAGCGTCTTCCTAGCCGAAAATGTTATAAAAATGTACATGTTACTTCTTTAAAACAGTTGACGCCTTTGAAAACTTGAAGCTTTTAAAAGATATTCAAAAGCCTAATCATAAGAACAGCAAGTTGTTTTTCAATACAAATTAATAGGACCATTCTACATATCATTTTTCTGTCATTTTGTTGAGCAAACGCACTCAAAAAATGGTGGAAAGACGAAATACAGTAACCTTATTATACCATGCGATAGGAATCTGTCTAACCATCAGTAGTTTATACAAGTTGATCGCCACTCATTTACTGGTTCGATTACATGTGCTTACAAAAACAGTATGGGGGTATTCTCATTAATTTATTCCTTATTTTCCCAATAGAGCATGAAGTGCTGCCAACAACAATTATTTTTATGTCAATAAAAATGACCCGATCGCTTCAAGAACCAGTGTTTTGCTTATTTGGTGAACAGCAGCATGTGTGTACTGGCTGATATTCAAGAACTAAATGTGGCCCTGCTGTGTACTGTGTACTTTGTCCTGTCTATATACTCTTTTGCTTCCCCCCTGCCCAGGAGATATGTATGATCAGACAATGTTCGTGCACGGTCAGACACAGCCATTACACAGTACATAGCAGGGGCACATTTATAAGATTATCTCAGCACAGGAACATTTTTTTACCTAATTTTTGAACTATTGATTAAAATGTACTTTATTTGTGGGAAAACCCCTTTAAAGAAGATACAGGAATTTATCACTAATATTTTCTTTTTACAAGTTTCATCTCAATGCTAATACTCAATCTGTTTCATTATTTGTCAGTCAGATGACCAACCAATATGGGATAAATGAAACCATAGAAACAATAAGAAAGGTGCTGATAGGGTTAGAATGCACAGATAGCGGTGGTACTGAAATGGAGTGAAAGACTCATTAATATGATTGTGCTTTATAGACACTTCACTACAGAACATATGATGTGCAACCAGATATCATTATCCTGTGAGCTGATGCTGCTGAGACGCTACATCAGAGAAGACAAGTCGATCAATATCCAGAATGGGGAGATAAGACATCCATATAAGAGCACCAAGTCACATGTAAACACAGTCCGTTAATCAATAAAAATAAGAAGTCTATAGCATGATGCATTTCAGGGTTGTCAGCTCCTTTCTCAAATGAGTCTTATCGTTTGAGAACAGTGCTAATATAATAGCTCTGAAATGTGTCATGCTATAGACTTCTTATTTTTATTGAATTAAGGACCATTTATACCAGTGACTTTGTGTGTCTACATGGATCTCTTTTAACTCCATTCAGAATATTGATCAAATTATTTAATTGTAGATTTAATATATTCTGTTTTCTGTACATGATTCTGGAAGCAGCATTATTGCCTGAATTGTATACAGCAATTCATTCATTTGTGGGTTTTACATCAACCACATGGACCTAAACTTCATTCATGTTTTAGGCCTTCTTCACACATACTTTTTTTAAGCATTTTTAAACAATTGCAAAATATGGATTTTTTACAAGCATTTTAGTGGCTTCTTATAATTTTGCTGCATTTCCAAAAAGCAAAAGCAATTTGTCCAATTTTTCAAAATCTATAGAGGAGTCGATTAAAAGAATGCCATAACTAAATCGTGATTCGCTTTAATTAAAAAATGTGACTGACCCTAAAATGCCAACAAAGTTTGACAAACCAAAATGTGTGGAGGTGTTATTTGTTGTGCATTTAATATTTCATAAAACTATAATATAACATCTGTAAGCAAAAAAAAAAATCCTAAAGTGTTTGAATAAAATCATACATGACATGTGTATATAACATTGTACATGTGTGTATATAAAATCATGTGTTTGTATAAATTGATACTGTGTGTATATATAATTGTTTATATAAAATCATACCTGTGTATGTATATATAACGTTGTAAGTAATGATGAGTGAGCATTAAAATGCTCGGGTACTCGTTGCTCGGGTCGAGCAAATTGGAATACTCGAGTGCTCGACCCAAGCAACGAGCCCAATGTAAGTCTATGGGAAACCCGAGCATTTTTCAGGCGGCTCTCCCCGGCGGTCTGCAGAGGGCCTAAAAATTGCCCAAATCGGTGGGAACAGTGCTCAAATGACATGGGAACAGCATGGGGAAGCATTTCTGACTCCCAAGTCACTGCTGTCAATAATGTTGTCAGAGTATTACGCCACTTTTACGGACTCACAATAAAACATACAAAAAACGAAACCAAAATGGATTTTCCTGGGAAACATGTTAAGGAACATCCTTTTCAGGGTAATGACTTGTATAGAAGGCAAAATAAATAGCCAAAAACAAAAATGCTCCTCCACACCTTGGGCTATGTTCACACATAGCATTTTTGATGTGTTTTTGCACTTTTGCATTGCTTTCAACCAAGACAAATGCATTCACCAGGAAATGTAATTTTAACATATTACAACCTTATAGACAGTACTACCTGCACAACTGTCATACCATCTGTTCAGCGTGGATGGCCTGAGGACAGGGAGGAGGAGAAGGAGGAGAGCATGGTCAGTCGTCCTCTTGGTGAGGACACGGAAATCTTGCCTGTTAGCAGTCTGGCACGCATGGCTGAGTTTATGTTACGCTGCCTTTCCCGTGACCCTCGCGTTCTTCAAATTTTGGGTGACAATCATTATTTGTTGGTGACACTTCTAGACCCACGCTACAAGGAGAACTTTCTATCTCTTATTCCCAAGGTGGACAGGTCTACTAAAATGGGGCAGTACCAGAAGGCCCTTGTTGCAGAATTATTAAAAAAATTCCCATCTGAAAACACTGGCGGCAGAGGTCACAGTTCATTGGACAACCAAGAAGTACAGGACGAGAGAGACACAATTTCAATCTAGCAGAAGCAGGGGAGCACTGTCAAAGTTCTGGGATAGTTTTCTCAGACCCTCCCATCTTACAGGCCCTGAGGCACAGGCTACTGTCACAAGGAGTGTAAAGTTTGGGAAGATGGTGAGGGAGTACCTTGCCGACCGTACCAACGTCCTCTGTGATTCCTCTGTGCCTTATAATTACTGGGTATCCAAGCAGGACACGTGGAATGAACTGGCTCTCTATGCCCTGGAGGTACTGGCCTGCCCTGCCGCTAGCTTTTTATCAAAGCAGGTTTTCAGTGCAGCCGGTGGAATTAGAAATGATAGGCGCATCCGCCTGTCAACTGAAAATGCTGACAGGCTGATGCTTATAAAAAGGCTGGATTGGGCCAGACTTCTCAACACCACTGTATGATAGCAGCGTAACATAAACTCAAATCCAGTGACTATTTTTGGGAGGTGTATTCCCATGCACCTTTTCACACCCACACATGGTTATACGCTTCATGGGCATTGGAGTTCCTAGAAATTTTTGGCAGCTTTTGCATTCACTGCATAGTCAAACATTATGGGTGACCCACTTCCTAATAATGAGAACATTGCTTTCAGGAGGCTCTCTGACCTCTACGTTTCTTCCAAGGGGCATTGGAGTGCTTCCAAATTTTTGGCAGCTTTTGTATTCACTGCATAGGCAAACACTATGAGAGACCCACTTCCTAATAATGAGAACATTGTTTTTAGGAGGCTCTCTGACCTCTACGTTTTTTCCAAGGGGCATTGGAGTGCCTCCAAATTTTGGGCAGCTTTTGCATTCACTTCATGGGCAAACACTATGGGAGACCCACTTCCTAATAATGGGAACATTGCTTTAAGGAGGCTCTCAGACCTCTATGTCTCTTCCAAGGGGCATTGGAGTGCCTCCAATTTTTTGGCAGCTTTTGCATTAACTGCATGGGCAAACATTATGGGAGACCCACTTCCTAATAATGAGAACATTGCTTTCAGGAGGCTCTCTGACCTCTACGTTTCTTCCAAGGGGCATTGGAGTGCTTCCAAATTTTTGGCAGCTTTTGTATTCACTGCATAGGCAAACACTATGAGAGACCCACTTCCTAATAATGAGAACGTAGTTTTTAGGAGGCTCTCTGACCTCTACGTTTCTTCCAAGGGGCATTGGAGTGCCTCCAAATTTTTGGCAGCTTTTGCATTCACTGCATGGGCAAACACTATGGGAGACCCACTTCCTAATAATGGGAACATTGTTTTAAGGAGGCTCTCAGACCGCTACGTCTCTTCCAAGGGGCATTGGAGTGCCTCCAATTTTTTGGCAGCTTTTGCATTCACTACATAGGCAAACACTATGGGAGACCCACTTCCTAATAATGGGAACATTGTTTTTAGGAGGCTCTCTGACCTCTACGTCTCTTCCAAGAGGCATTGGAGTGCCTCCAAATTTTTGGAAGCTTTTGCATTCACTGCATAGCAAACACTATGGGAGACCCACTTCCTAATAATGGGAACATTGTTTGTAGGAGGCTCTCTGACCTCTACGTCTCTTCCAAGGGGCATTGGAGTGCCTCCAAATTTTTGGAAGCTTTTGCATTCACTGCATAGGCAAACACTATGAGAGATCCTCTTCCTAATAATGGGAACATTGTTTTTAGGAGGCTCTCCGACCTCTATGTCGCTTCCAAGGGGCATTGGAGCGTTTCTAAATTTTTGGCAGCCCTTGCAGTCACTGAATACGCAATAACACTTTCGGAGACCCACTCGTTAATAATGGGAACAACAAAGTATAGCCAGCTGATGGCTCTCTAACAGTAGCGAGGGCGGACTGCTGGCCCTTTAAGAAAAGTAAGGGCCACCTGATGTCCCTATAAAAATAGGCTTTGTGACAGAGTCCCTCCATCATAAATGAAACAGGCCAGATAAGGTTGTAAAATGTTAAAATTACATTTACTAGTGAATGCTTTTGTCTTGGTTGAAAGCAATGCAAAAGTGCAAAAACGCTACATGTGAACATAGCCCAAGGTGTGGAGGAGCATTTTTGTTTTTGTATATTTATTTTGCCTTATATTCAAGTCATTACCCTGGAAAAGATGTTCCTTAACATATTTCTCAGGAAAATCCATTTTGGTTTAGTTTTTGCATGTTTACTTGTGAGTCCACAAAAGTGGCGTAATACCTCTGACAACGTTGTTGACAGCAGTGACCTGGGAGTCAGAAATGCTTCCAGGGGTCTTCCTCCATGTTGTTTTACTATCGGCCACCTTGTTGTGGTTTGCTGGCTTCTAGTCTTTTCCTCTGGTGGTGGGTGTCTTGGTCACATGATCTCTTCACTCTTTATTACTCAGCACCTGTCTCCCATTCCCCTCTGGACATCAGTGTTACGCTTGTGCTCTGGCTAAGTTGCCTTGTTAAGTTCTTTGTGCTTTGAACAATTGATATCCTGGGACTTCTTGCTCCACCAGTTTTGTTCCCTTTAATCTTCGTTTCTTCAACTAACATTTCTGCTAGGAGGTCTCCTGTTTTTGCTGCCAGTCCTTAGATCTGTTAGGGACCCCTTTCCCCTTCCTTCAGGTCTTTGTTTGAGTTCAGTGCAGGAGTTTCGGTGGGGCTATTCACAAGGAATAGGGCACCCACCCCAGCATAGGGTAAAGCTGAGTCTCAGTGCAGGGACAGCTTTTCCCTTCTATTCCTTAGTTCTAAGTTGCAGAACATAACAGTATGTCCAGCCCTGTTTAACCCCTTAAGCCCCGCGGGTGGTTTGCACGTTAATGACCGGGCAAATTTTTACAATTCTGACCACTGTCAATTTATGAGGTAATTACTCTGGAACGCTTCAACGGATCCCCCTGATTCTGAGAATGTTTTTTCGTGACATATTGTACTTCATGATTGTGGAAAAATTTCTTCGATATCACTTGCGTTTATTTGTGAAAAAAACAGAAATTTGGCGAAAATTTTGAAAATTTTGCAATTTTCAAAATTTGAATTTTTAAGCCCTGAAATCAGAGCAATATGTCACACAAAAGAGTTAATAAATAACATTTCCCACATGTCTACTTTACATCAGCACAATTTTGGAACCCAAATTTTTTTTTGTTAGGGAGCTATAAGGGTTAAAAGTTGACCAGCGATTTCTCATTTTTCCAACAAAATTTACAAAACCATTTTTTTAGGGACCACATCACATTTGAAGTCACTTGGAGAGGTCTTTTTGACAGAAAATACCCAAAAGTGACACCATTCTAAAAACTGCACCCCTCAAGGTGCTCAAAACCACATTCAAGAACTTTATTAACCCTTCAGGTGCTTCACAGGAATTTTTTGAATGTGGAAGAAAAAAATGAACATTTAACTTTTTTCACAAAAATGTTACTTTAGACCCAATTTTTTATTTTCACAGGGGTAACAAGAAAAAATGGACCCCACAATTTGTTTTGCAATTTCCCCTGGGCACGCAGATACCCAATATTTGGGGAAAAAACACTGTTTGGGCGCACGGCAGGGCTCGGAAGGGAAAGAGCGCCATTTGACTTTTTGATTGTAAAATTTGCTTGAATAATTAGCGAACGCCATGTTGTGTTTGGAGAGCCCCTGTGTGCCCAAACTTTGGAGCTCCCCCACAAGTGACCCCATTTTGGAAACTAGACCCCCCAAGGCACCTTTATAGATGCATAGTGAGCACTTGGAACCCCCAGGTGCTTCACAAATTGATTCGTAAAAATGAAAAAGTGAAAAAAAAACACTTTTTCATTTTTACGAATCAATTTGTGAAGCACCTAGGGGTTCCAAGTGCTCACTATGCATCTAGATAGGTGCCTTGGGGGGTCTAGTTTCCAAAATGGGGTCACTTGTGGGGGAGCTCCAATATTTGGGCACACAGGGACTCTCTAAATGCAACATGGTATCCGCTAACAAATTGAATGGAAAATCGGCTCAAATTGTTAGCGGACACCACATTGCGTTTGGAGAGCCCCTCTGTGCCCAAACTTTGGAGCTCCCCCACAAGTGACCCCATTTTGGAAATTAGACCCCCCAAAGCACCTATCTAGATTCATAGTGAGCACTTGGAACCCCAGGTGCTTCACAAATTGATTCATAAAAATGAAAAAGTGTTTTTTTTTTCACTTTTTCATTTTTACGAATCAATTTGTGAAGCACCGGGGGTTCCAAGTGCTCACTATGCATCTAGATAGGTGCCTTGGGGGGTCTAGTTTCCAAAATGGGGTCACTTGTGGGGGAGCTCCAATGTTTGGGCACACAGGGGCTCTCCAAACGCAACATGGCATCCGCTAACAATTTGAGCCGATTTTCCATTCAATTTGTTAGAGGACACCATGTCGCGTTTGGGGAGCCCGTGATGTGCCTAAACAGTGGAGCTCCCCCACAAGTGTCCCCATTTTTGGAAACTATACCCCTCAAGGATTTTATTAAGGTGTATAGTGAACATTTTGAACCCAGAGGTACGGCACAGAATTTGTTTACATTAGGTCATCATATTGAATAAGTTGTCATTATTCTTGAGCGCAAGTGCTCGCTACTTGAGTTTGCATCGGGTACTCAGGTATGCACCATGTACAGCGTGTGCTCGAGTGACGTGCTCGAGTCTCTGCTCCGCATGTTTCACGGTTATTAGACACCCAAAAAAAAACATGCGGGGATCGCTCGTGCATGGCAGTTTTTTGACCGCGAAGCATATGGGGCAGAGACTCGAGCATGTCACTCAAATACCCACGATACTCAATGCATACCAGAGCACCCGATGCAAACTCAAGTAGCGAGCACTTGCTCTCAACACTAGTCGCCATATCGTCATCTTTTTTTCTTACTTTTGAAAAAAATCCCAACCCCAGCCCTAACCCTAGCACAACCCTAGCCCTAGCACAACCCTAGCCCCAGCACAACCCTAGCCCCAGCACAACCCTAGCCCCAACACAACCCTAGCCCCAGCACAACTCTAGCCCCAAACCCAGCCCTAACCCTAGCCCAATCCTAACCCAAGAGTTTATTTTTTACGCCGTTCCTTGTGCGGTATAAGTTAATAGACAACTTTATTCTTCGGGTCGGTGTGATTACAGCAATGCCAGAATCATATGGGGTTTTTATGACTGACAGCTGTCACACACTAAAAGACGCATTTTTTGTAAAATCTAGTTTTTGCATCGCCATATTTTGAGAGCTATAAATTTTCCAGATTTTGGCAGACAGTCATGTGACGGCTCGTTTTTTGCGGCATGACTTGACGTTGTTATTGGTGCCATTTTCAGGCACGTGACATTTTTTGATCGCTTTCTATTCCGATTTTTGGGAGGCAGAATAAACAAAAACCAACAATTCAGGAATTGTTTTTTTTTTTTTTTTTTTAATTCTGTTCCGCGTGTGGTAAAATTGATGAGGTAGCTTTATTCTTCGGGTCAGTACGTTTACAGCGGTACCACATTTGTATCATTTTTCTATGTTTTGGCGCTTATACACAATAAAAGCTATTTTATAGAAAAAAATATTTTTTAGCATAGCTTTATTCTGAGAGCTATAACTTTTTTATTTTTCGGCTGATGGAGCTGTTTGGTGGCTTTTTTTTTGGGGGACGAGATGACGTTTTCAACGGTATCATTTTTATTTATATGCGTCTTTTTGATCGCGTGTTATTCCACTTTTTGTTTGGCGGTATGGTGATAAAGCATTGTTTTTTGCTTCGTTTTTTTTTTTTTTTTTTTACCGTGTTCACTGAAGGGGTTAACTAGTGGGACAGTTTTATAGGTCAGGTTGTTCCGGACGCGGTGATACCAAATATGTGTACTTTTATTGTTTTTTTTGTTTTTTTTTTATAATAATATTTATTGATGGGTACATTATATTTTTATTTTTGGTGTATTATTTTTTTTATTTTTTTATAATATTTTTGCACATTTTTTTTTTTTTTTCCACTTTCACACAGTTTATACACTTTATTACTTTGTCCCACTCTGGGACTTTCACTTTTTTTTTTCTGATCGCCTGCATGGCACAGGAATGAAGTACCATCCCTATGCCATGAAGGCTGTCAGAAGTGCACAGTGTGAAGATTGCTTGGAGATGCACTGCGCATGCCCAATCAATCTTCCTGCTCTCTGGTGACCCGGATGTTGTCATGACGACATCGGGTCGTCATGGCAACACCCGGGAAGCCTTTGCAGACTGCGCTGGAAGCCGGAAGAGGAGGTGAGTATCGCCGATCACCTCCCCTTGCCCCCGCAATGCCGCGATCGACTTCGATCGCAGCATCGCAGGGGTTAATGTGCTGGGAGCGGTGCAGGACCGCTCCCTGCACATAGTACCGGGTGTCAGCTGTGACAATCAGCTGACACCCGGCGGCGATCGCGCCCGCACAGCCTGTGTGCGCGCGCGATCGCCATGACGTACTAATACGGGTCTGGCTCTTAAGTCCCAGGGCACAGACGCGTATTAGTACGTCAGATGTTATTAAGGGGTTAAAAAAAAAAGTTTTTTCTTTATTTTTCTCCTCTCCTCTTCCTGGGTTTTCTTCAGTATGAGTACCATCCAGGAGCTTGCTCAACGCTTGCAAGGATTGACTTTGGAGGTTGCCGGTGTTCAGCAGTACATGAGTAAATACCCTGCAGAACGCTATGAAGAACTTAAGGTAGGATTACCTGAGTGTTTCTAGGGGAAATGACAGGATTTTTTTTCATTTAAAAATGCTTGTTTGTTGTATTTTTGGCTCAGACCTAGATCTTCTGGGAGTGAACTACAGCGTGTAGGGATTATTATGTCTCTATTGCGTAAAGAACCTCAAATCTGGGTGTTTTCCTTGTCTCCTGATGGTCATTGTTTGAGGTCTGTGGAGGCATTTTTTGATGCAATGGGTTTGCTGTATGATGATCCTGATCAAGTTACATCAGCTGAGGCAGAGCTCAGTCATCTCAAACAGGGTTCTCTTGATTCTGAGAGTTATTGCACCCTGTTCAGACGATGGTCTGCAGAGGTCAGGTGGAATGACCCTGCATTCAAGTTTCAGTTTCTGGCAGGCTTGAGTCAAAGGGTTAAAGATTTGCTCATTGCAGTCCCTGCACCTGATACTCTGCAAGTTGCCATGCGGTTAGCTATCCGTGTGAATAGAAGGTTGAGGGCCAGACACAATGAGGAGAAGTTTCCTGTATTGCTGGATTCTGTTTATCACAATATTCCTGCCGACACTGGGGTACCTATGCAGGTGGGGGCAATGTCATCCCATTCCAAGGAGAGGGACAGGAGGTTCTCTGAGGGACTTTGCTTGTATTGCGGTAAGGCTGATCATTTTTTAAAGCAATGCGAGGTTCGCTTAAGGAAAGAAAAAAAATGGTCAGTAGGAATAACACTCCCGTTCACATTGCGTTTTTACGTTCTGCTGGGGTGCTTTTTCCTGGTAATACCAACTGTCAGGGTCGTTCGATTGAGTTTCAGGCTATCGTGGATTGTGGTTCTGCACTTAATTTGATTGATCAACAATTTCTTGAAAAGTATAAGTTTGATTTGTCGTCTCCTTTTCCTGTGGTGGCGATTGATAATACTCCCCTGGACCATGGAAGCATTCTTCAAAAGGTCACTAGGTTTCCGCTTACTATGAATATGGAACATCAGGAGCAGATTGACTTATTTGTACTTGCTAAGTTGCCTTCTCCGGTCGTCCTGGGGTTGCCCTGGTTAAAACTGCATAATCCTTTGCTGGACTGGTCATCCCGTTCCATAAGATCCTGGGGTCAGGGGTGTTATGGTAAGAGTTGTAATGTTCACATTGCGGCTGTTTTGAAGGGGGAGTTACCTGAACCCATTCAGGATTTTTGGAAAGGTTTTTCGGAGGTGGAGTCGAAAGCTTTACCACCTCATAGAGATTACGATTGTGCTATTGAGTTCGTCCCTGATGTTAAACTCCCTAAGAGTCGGTTGTTTATTCTGACAATTCCCGAGAGGGAGGCTTTGAAGGAGTACCTTCAGACTAGCTTAGCTGCAGGTCACATAAAACCCTCTAAGTCTTCTGTGGCAGTTGGGTTCTTTTTAGTCAAAAAGAAGGATGGGGGTCTTATGCCATGTCTGGATTTTCGGGAGATTAATAAGATCACTGTGCGCAATCCTTACCTGTTACCACTTATTCCGAATTTGTTTAACCAATTGACCGGAGCTAAATGGTTTTCTAAGGTTGACCTTCGTGGGGCATATAATTTGCTGCGGGTGAAGGACGGAGATGAATGGAAGACAGCTTTTAACACCCCGGAAGGTCATTTTGAGTGTTTGGTGATGCCTTTTGGGCTTACTAACGCTCCTGAATTTTTTCAAAATGTCATCAATGACATTCTGAGACCCTTGATCGGTAGAAGTGTTATTGTTTATCTGGATGACATTTTGATTTATTCATCGGATCTTGAGTCTCAATGGTAGAGAGTCCGCGAAGTTCTTCAGATACTGAGAGATAACACACTCTTTGCTAAATTGGAGAAGTGTCAGTTTGCTGTCCAGAAAATTAGTTTTTTGGGTTACTTTGTCTCTTGTGATGGTTTTGAGATGGTCCCGGTGAAAGTTCAGGCTGTGCTGGAGTGGCCGAGGCCTGAGGGTTTGAAGTCCGTACAGAGGTTTTTGAGGTTTGCCAATTATTACAGGAAATTCATAAAGAATTTCTCTGTCATCGCTAAACCCATTACTGATCTCACCAAGAAGGGTGCTAATACAGTCCAATGGTCCACTGATGCTATTGAAGCTTTTGAGTATCTCAAGGAGAGGTTCAGCTCTGCTCCTGTTCTTATCCAGATTGATGAGACCAAGCCATTTTTGGTTGAGGTGGATGCCTCATCTATAGGCGTAGGGGCAGTTCTGTCCCAGGAGGGTGAGGATGGGGTACATCCCTGTGCTTTCTTTTCAAAAAAAAATTCTGAGACAGAGTTCAACTATGATTATGAGAATCATGAGTTGTTGGCTATTAAACTCGCGTTCGAGCATTGGCGACATTTTTTGGAGGGGGCTCGACATCCTATACAGGTTTTCACTGATCATAAGAATTTGATTCATCTGCACGCAGCTAAATGTTTCAATGCCCGTCAGGCTAGGTGGGCACTGTTTTTTGCCCGGTTCAATTTTTCCGTAACCTTTGTCCCGGGGACAAAGAATGTTAAGGCTGATGCTTTGTCTGGTAGTTTCTCTCGAGGGGTGAATGCTGAGAGGGAGGAGTGTATTTTGCAGAGAGGGGTGGTGGTGACCGCTTTGGATTCTGAGTTGGAGAATAGCATCCTAGGAGCTCAGAGTGTGGCACCAACTAACATTCCCGTGTGGTAAATTGTTTGTGCCTAAAGCCTTGAGGAGAGCATTGTTTGTTGAATGTCATGAGTCTCGGTTGGCGGGTCACCCTGGGATTTCAGAAACTAGAAAGTCTATCGCTCGGAGTTTCTGGTGGCCAGGGTGGCAAAGGGAAGTCATCAAGTAGGTGCATCAGTGTTCTGTGTGCGCTAGGTCGAAGGCCTCTCAGGCTTCGGCTGCGGGGTTGCTTGGAAGTTCCTAGTTCACCATTGATGCACCTTGCCATGGATATTATCACCGGTCTGCCTTTATCGGATGGTTTTTCTGACATCTGGGTTGTTGTGGACTGGTTTAGTAAAATGTGTCATCTGGTTCCGTTCAACAAGTTACCTTGTGCCAAGACTCTTGCTAAGGCTTTCGTGAAGGAGATTGTCAGGCTCCGTGGTATTCCCACGGACATTGTTTCCGATAGAGGACCACAGTTTGTGGCTCGCTTTTGGCATGCTTTTTGTGACAGATTGAAAACTAATTTGTCATTCTCGTCGGGGTATCATCCAGAGTCCAATGGACAGACTGAAAGCAAGAACCAGGATGTTGAGCAGTTTTTGAGATGTTTTGTGGCAGACAATCAGGAAATGTGGTCAGAATTTCTACCACTTGCGGAGTTTTCCCTTAATAATCATACTTCTTCCTCGGCTGATTGTTCTCATTTTTTTATTGTACTGGCAGGTATCCATCTTTTGGTCCATTTTCCAAAGTTGGGGCTGCTGTACCGGAGGAGGACAATTTTTCTGGTGATCTGGAGAGGGTTTGGACCAGTGTACTCCTGAACCTTAAAGAGGCTAACAGGAGTTCAAAAAGGTATTTCGACAAAAAAAAAGAAAGGTGTCCTTGTTTGCTGTTGGGGATATGGTTTGGCTGTCCTCTAGGAATCTTCGTTTGAAAATTCCGTCTAAAAAACCGGGGCCAAAATTTGTGGGTCCTTTCAAAGTGGTTCAGATTGTCAACTCGGCAGCAGTGAGATTTGGCATTCCCTCGTCCTGGAGGATTAATTCTGTGTTTCATGTGTCGTTACTTAAGAAGGCGGACACGCCTGATAAGCAGGCGAAGCCTACTGTTCATCCTGTTGATGAGGACGGTGAATTTGAGATTTCTCGAATTTTGGACTCCATGTGGCAGAGAGGAAGATTACAGTATCTTGTGTCCTGGGGAGGTTTCAGCCCCGAGGATTAGAGATGAGCGTTGTTCTACTCGAACTGTTCGCCAATCTCAAATTCGAGCTGTTTTGGGCGGTGTTCGAGCCGTTCGGCGAACACGAACAATTTGAGAAAAATTCGGCTGTTCGAGGTTATGTTCGATAACTGTTCGTGCACCAAAATCATAACTGGATTTTTTCTCAGTAATGATGAAAAATAATGTTAATACGCAGTTTGAGTGTACAGCGGGGTGGGGGAGGGGCAGGGGATGGATCTCTGCAGGAACAATGAAGATCTCCATTTTTTTTTCTCTTTCCCGCATTTACAGTGGGGAGGTGCAATCTGTCAGCCTATCAGCAGCGCACACACGGAGCGAAGTGCTTTTTTTCACACAAGCAAGGGCATGTGTCATTGGCAGTGTATGTCACATGTCCTTGCCCTATAAGACCAAGCCATTTTCCCCGTCGCCACCATTTTCTCACTGCTGCAGCTGCGTGTTAGACGGCACCGCTGTTGCTGTGTGCGCTATACCTTGTTAATTTCAAGCCAATTTTCGCACAAATATACAGATAGCTTGGGAGTAGGGAATAGTTGTGATTGCAGTCCTTTTAAGGACTAGGTTACAGCATTTCCTACGACTTTTATCAGGGAGGTCTGTGCTCTTAAATAGATCGGTTGTGGGAGTAAAGACTAATTGTAATTGCAGTCCTTTTCAGGACTAGGTTACATGAGTTCCTATCAGTTTTTGCCAGGCAGGTCTGTGCCAGTGCTGTGCAAGTTTTTTTCACAGCATTTGGCTGAATCTAGCAAAGCTAATCCTTTTTGGCCTATTGCAGAGTGTGTTAGTCAGTGGAGTAGCCTATCTGTGTTGCAAGATATACCACCTGTGTATAGAATACCAATTTTTTTACTGCACCTAGTGAAGTAAAATCTTTTGGGCATAGCATCATTCTATTAGTCCATCTATACTGACCTCCATCAGGTTGCAAATTAAAATTAATTTTTATCTGCATCTACAGTACCTCTGAAAAAATATTTGGGCTTCTAGCAGTGTGTGGGACTTGTTCTATTAGTCCATCTATACTGACCTCCATTAGGTTGCAAACTGAATATATTTTTTTCTGCATCTACCTCTGAAAAAATATTGGGCTTCTAGCTGTGTGTGGGTCTTGTTCTATTAATCCATCTATACTGACCTCCATCAGGTTGCAAACTGAATTTTTTTTTTTCTGCATCTACCTCTGAAAAAATATTTGGCCTTCTAGTAGTGTGTCGGACTTTCTCTATTAGTCCATCTATACTGACCTCCATCAGGTTGCAAATTAAAACTATTTTTTATCTGCATCTACAGTACCTCTGAAAAAATATTTGGGCTTCTAGCAGTGTGTGGGACTTGTTCTATTAGTCCATCTATACTGACCTCCATCAGGTTGCAAACTGAATATATTTTTTTCTGCATCTACCTCTGAAAAAATATTGGGCTTCTAGCTGTGTGTGGGTCTTGTTCTATTAATCCATCTATACTGACCTCCATCAGGTTGCAAACTGAATATATTATATTCTGCATCTACCTCTGAAAAAATATTTGGCCTTCTAGTAGTGTGTCGGACTTTCTCTATTAGTCCATCTATACTGACCTCCATCAGGTTGCAAATTCAAAATAATTTTTTTCTGCATCTAACCCAGCCAATAGTTTTGGCCTAATACCACAGTTTGGCCACTCAGCTCTGCTCGGTTACCATCCATTGTTTTTTTGTGCAAACAACTCCAGAGTTGTGAATTAGTTAACCACCAAAATGAGTGGAAAAAGGCCTGCTGCTGGTGGAAAGGGGAATAGGCGTGTTGGGAAGGGGAAAAAAGGTTGTGTCCGTGGGGTAGGTGTTAAAGCAACAGTAACATCTGCAGAAGAAAGACCATCTTCCAGCCAAACTAAAATGTCTACTTCTTTTAGCGGACAATGTGATAAGATCCCTTTCTTACGGCCACGCCAATCGCTACAAATTCCAGATGAGGCACAAAAACAGCAGGTGCTTCAACGGATATCAAGTGCTCCTTTAAGTGGGCTCTCCTCCACATCAACTTCAACATCACAAATACTCCAGTCCTCAAAGGTGTCACCCAAATCGCACTTGCTTCCTCACAGCTCCCAAATCTCCAGCTGCCCGTCTGAGTATGAGGTAGAACAGATGGTTGAGTCTGCAGAGCTGTTTACTCATACTATAGCCTGGGAATCAGAGGTCGACTCCAGCGCTTCTGTGAATCCAGACGAGGAAATGATCTGCACTGATGCCCAGAATCTTTATGAGTCGGATCCAGGACCAGACGCAGAAGGTTCTGACCATAATGTAGACTCTCATTCCCAAACTGTAACTCCTGTTGGTGGAGACAATGAGGAAGACGATGATAAGACTCAAATACCTGATTGGAGCGACAACTTTAGTTTTTTGTCAGGGCAGGAACAGGTTGGCTCTGAGGACGACGGGTGTGATAACGCACAGGGTGATGATGATGAGGTCGGAGATCCTACTTACTGTCAACCCACAGTCAGCCAAGAGATGAGGTCAGCAGAGGAGGTGGAGGAAGATGCTAGTGACGACGAGGTCAGGTTGCGCCTTCCTGGACAGAGACGTAGTACTGGAAGCACGTCAACAACTGCATCCTCAAACACAACTCTGCCTCTCACCACAAGTCGTGGTGGCTCTTCAGGTCGCATGGGTGCTAAGCCTTGCATAGCCTGGGCATTTTTTCAGATCGATAAAGATGACCCAACTCGTGTTATCTGTAACATTTGTCAGCAAAAGCTAAGTAGAGGCCAAAAAATACATAGTTTGAGTACTTCATGCATGAACCGGCACATGGACATGAAGCATAAGTTGCAGTGGGAAGCTCAGTGTGCTACAATGCGGCCTAGCCGGCCGGGCCAACCACCGTCTGCCATATCTTGTGCATCCGCGGCCTCTTCATCCTCTGTGACTGGGGGGACAGCAGTCACACCTGTTTTGGGGCGCAGACCTGCCACCTCTTTACCCGCAACAGCCAGCGTGATTGGCAGGTCATCATTTTCTTTGGAGGTGGTAACACCAGCTGGTGTTGAGCGCTGTCCGACATGGATAGCACCACCTTTGGATGAAGGCAACCTAACATGTCCGCCTGCATCTTCCTCACAGACCGGCAGTTTGCCGGGGACACCCTTATCAACCCCGTCTAAGCACAATAGCCAGCCCTCGGTCCCTCAGATGTGGACAAGTAAAAGACCATTTCCTCCTAGCCATGAGAAAGCTAAGAGGTTGAATTTCACCATCTGCAAGCTCTTGGCTACAGAAATGGTGCCTTTCCGACTGGTGGACACAGAGGATTTTCGAGACCTTATGTCCGTCGCAGTGCCCGAGTACCAGATGCCCAGTCGGCACTACTTCTCAAAGAAAGGTGTGCCTGCGCTCCACCAGCATGTCGCACACAACATCACCGCTTCTTTGAGAAACTCTGTGTGTGACAGGGTGCATTTCACCACAGACACTTGGACGAGTAGGCATGGACAGGGGCGTTACATGTCGCTGACTGGGCACTGGGTAACTATGGTGACAGCAGGACAAGGGGCTGCTGTCCAAGTCTTGCCGTCCCCACGAGTTGAGCGTCAATCCTCTTTATGTCAAAGTTCCTCCACTGCTTCTGCCTCCTCAACCTCCTCTCGGTCTTCCACCTGCACCCAAAGCCTGTCTGGTCATGCCACAAGCTTTCTAACTGCGCAGAAGGGATCCTGCACACCTCCTTACTATGCTGGCAGTAGGGCTCAACGTCATCAGGCGGTTTTTACATTGAAATGTCTGGGAAATGTGAGTCACACAGCTGAGGAGTTGTGGTCAGCTCTGGAGAACCAATTTCATGAATGGTTGTCTCCACTGGACCTGAAACCAGGGAAGTCCGTGTGCGACAATGCTGCAAACCTGGGTGCGGCCCTTCGCCGGGGCAATGTCACACACGTGCCTTGTATGGCTCACGTGTTGAACCTGGTTGTCCAGCAATTTTTAGCCCACTATCCCAGACTAGATGGCCTTCTGCAGAGGGCACGGTCGCTGTGTGTTCACTTCCGCCGTTCGCATCCCGCAGCTCAGCGACTTACATCTCTACAGAAGTCGTTGGGCCTGCCACTTCACCGGCTAAAATGCGATGTGCCTACCCGGTGGAATTCAACTCTGCACATGTTGCAGCGACTGTGGCAGCACCGACAAGCCCTGGTGCAATACGTTCTGACGTATAGCCTGGGCCAACGAGATTCAGAGGTGGGGCAAATCACGCTGGAGGAGTGGTCTCAGATCAGGGACCTATGCACCCTTCTGCACAGTTTTGAAATGGCGACGAAGATGTTTAGTGCTGACGATGCCATTATCAGCATGACTATTCCGGTGATTTACATGCTGGAGCACATGTTAAACAGAATTCGGAGTCAGGTGGTGGCACAAGAGGAGGTGGAGGAAGTAGAGGAGGAGGAGTTGTATGCGGAAGCGCTAACATCTGCAAGGTCCAGAAGGTCAGCAGCACCAAGGCGGCAGGCATGTGAGGGTGGGGGAGATGGTTTTACCAGGGCGCATGGTAGCAGCCAAACTAGTGAGGAAGGTGCAGGAGCCCAGGAAGAAGTGGAGGACGAACTGATGGAAGACTCATCAGATGAGGGAGACCTTGATCACATTTCTGTTGTGCGAGGTTGGGGGGAGAGGACAGAGGAAGGAAGCATGATTGTTACCTCGCCACCAACACAACAGGGACTTGGTGCTCCTGGATGCGCAACACACATGAGTGCCTTCTTGCTGCACTACCTGCAACATGACCCTCGAATTGTGAGAATTAGAAATAATCCTGACTACTGGGTTGCCACACTGTTAGATCCCCGGTACAAAAGTAAATTTGCAGAAATTATTCCTGCCATAGAAAGGGATGCACGCATGCAGGAGTATCAGCAGAGACTGTTGCAGAATCTTACATGTGCTTTTCCACAAAATACCAGTGGTGCACGTAGTGAATCTCACAGTTCCAACTTGCCAACCGTGGGACCGTCAAGTGTTCAGCACTCAAACCGTAACAGAACCACAGTATCTGCTGGTAACATCAATTTTGCGGAATCATTTCACCACTTTTTTAGCCCATCCTTTGCAAGGCCACAGGAGACAAGAAGTCTGACACATAGTCAACGCCTAGAGACGATGGTACAGGAGTATCTCCAAGTAAACATTGAAGCCACGACTGTGTCACTGGACCCTTGCTCTTTTTGGGCTTCCAATCTGGATAAATGGCCGGAGCTAGCCACTTACGCCTTGGAGATCTTGTCATGCCCCGCAGCCAGCGTTCTGTCTGAACGTGTGTTCAGCGCTGCTGGTGGTGTGCTGACAGATAAGCGCACGCGGCTCTCCACTGATAATGTAGACAGACTCACGTTCATAAAGATGAACAAATCATGGATCCGAAACGACTTTTCTACCCCTGTGTCATCCTGGGGAGAGTAAAAGCTTGATGATTGGTTAAAATCACCCTACCAACCGTTTTAAGCTTTCAAATTACTAATCATGTTTATCTGTATCTTGACTGGAAAATAATTTGGGCTTTGTAGCAGTGTGCAGCACTGATCCTATTAGGCCATCTATAATAACCTCCACCAGATTTAAAATTAAAAATAATTTTTAGCTGCATCTAGCCCGGAAAATAATTTTGGGGCTCCGAGATGCGCAAGACACATAAGTGCCTTCTTGCTGCACTACCTGCAGCATGACCCTCATATTGTCAGAATTCGAAGTAATCATGACTACTGGGTTGCCACACTCTTAGATCCCCCAAACTTTTCGATCAACCTTTTCATTTTAATAAAGACCAAAAAAATGGTCATTTTTGAAATTATAAGCATTAGCAGGTTGTTAGAAACTGAAATCAAACAGTTTTCAACTCAAAACTTTATTCTAGGTGATGTTACATTTTCACATAGGACCCCTTGTTCGAAAGGAGCTTCTGAACTCTCTCGTCCATTGAATTTGTCAGGTTTTGGATGGTTTCTGCTTCAATTGTTTTGCATGAGGACAGAATACCCTCCCAGAGCTGTTGCTTAGATGTGAACTGCCTCCCGCCATCATAGACACTCCTTTTAATGATGCTCCAAAGGTTCTGAATGGGGTAGAGGTCAGGGGAGCATGGGGGTCACACCATAAGTTTGTCCCCTGTTATGCCCATATCAGCCAGAGATGCAGATGTTTATGTGCAGCATGAGATGGTGCATTATCATGCAGAAAAATGATCTTGCTGTGAAATACACGGTTCTTCTTCTTGAACCATGGCAGGAAGTGCTGTTTGAGAAAATCCACATACATTATGGAGTTCATCTTTAGCGCCTTCAGGGATCCTAAAGGGGCTGACAATCTCTCTCCCCATGATTCCAGCCCAAAACATTACTCCACCTCCTCCTTGTTGGCGCTGTAGCCGTGTTTGCGTGGGGTGTCCATCAACCAGCCATCCTCCACTCCATCCATCTGGACCATCGAGCGCTGCACGGCACTCATCCGTGAACAAAACAGTTTTGAAATCAGTCTTCATGTAATGTTTGGCCCACTGGAGCCGTTTCTGCTTGTGTGAAGTGGATAGAGGAGGTCGACAGGATGGCGTATGCACAGCTGCAAACCTCTGAAGGACCCTGCATCTTGTTGTTCGGGGGACGTTGGAGGCACAAGCAGCTTCAAAAACTTGTCTGCTGCTATGACAATGCTTTTTTGCCGCTGCTCTTTTAACCTGACGTAATTGCCTGTAGTAAAGAGTCCTCAATTTGCCCTTATCAGCACGCACACGTGTGTACTGTGAATCAGCTACATACTTCTTGATTGCCAAGACACTTCATCCTGATCATTGCACAATGTTGATTGTAGTCATGCCTTGACCTAAACACTCCACAATTTGTTGCTTCTCAGCAGCCGACACATCCTTTTTCTTTCCCATTTTGGCAGAAAATGTAGGCTGCTTAATAATGTGAGAGAGCCTTCTTAAGTAGTCTTGCCTTTCATTGGACACACCTGCCAAACTAATTAGCACAGGTGTCTGCAATTGCTTACAGTGATATAAAGAGCCCTGACACACATCACCATCAATGAGTTTAACTGACAAACAAACAAATTCTTCCCTTATCACTCCTAAACACTTTTTGCATCATAATTTGGAACGCGGTGTACATGTGCTTTTCCACAAAACACCAGCGGTTCACGTAGTGAATCTTACAGTTCTAACTTGCCAACCGTGGTCTGTATGGAATTGTTCAATAAAGGGCCCAAAATTAAGATAACATAGATGGGAGAGGTCTCTATGAATAGGAATTCCTAAGTATTTGATACCCTGTGAGGGCCAGGCAAAGGGAAAGTTGGACTGGATGGAATCCTATATGGATTTGGGGAGGGAGACATCGAGGGCCTCAGACTTCGCTGCATTGATTTTAAAATTTTACCATGTAACAAAGTGATCTATTTCAGCCATAACAGCATGGATGGATATATGTGATTGAGTGATATATACTAGGACATCATCAGCAAATAGAGAGCACTTGTACTCGGTGCCTCCCACCTCAATCCACCTAATATTGGGGTTATGGCGAATTGATGAGAGCAGGTGCTCCGTCACTAGGATGTATAAGAGAGGGGACAGAGGACATCCCTGCCTTGTCCCATTGGTGATTGTGAAAGGTGATGAAAATGTTCTGACGCACCGCCTGGGCCTTGGGACACCCGGAGCCGGACCCTTTTTGGTGGATGCTGGTGGTTGTAGTCTTCGTGGCGGCGACCCGGTTCCGTGGCTCAGGGCGGTCAAACCAGTGGCGGAACTATTTATGTGGTTTTGATGTTTAAATGTCCGACTACGCCACCCGTGGATTGCGGTCAGAGTGAACCGCCGCTACAGGGCAGACCGCTGAGGCTGGTGTTGTGGGTGCAGCAGAGCGTAGCATAACTCCCCATGGGAGGAGTATAGCCTCAGGGCAGTGTATGCGGAGGATGGGGGTGATGGTGCAGGGCAGCAGCAGTAACGACACGGAGTCAGTGATGCAGTCCAGGGCCTTTACTCACAGTTCTATTATCCAGACCACGTCTGCAGGTAACGGCTGCCCACGTCGTACTGTGCTCACCAGGTGAGGGGCTCAGACAACTCCCAGATAACTTTGGAGCACTTCACAGGACCCCCTTTGTGTGTCCTTTGTCTGGCCTTTCTTACCAACACTTCTGTCCGGCTGCCTCGGGCCTCCTCTTGGTAAACTTGGCGCCAGTTTCCCTGACCCTATGTGGTGCCTTCCTAGCGGGTGTAGCGAGGGGCTGCGCCACATAAAATGTCAGAGCCTCCGGTTTCTAGCTGAGGGTCGTTTCCTGCCTCCACTAGTTCGGGGACCAGTCTCCCCCTTTGGCCTGACCCCTCCACGCAGGTGGATTCGGGCGTGCGGTGGCGACTCGCCCGTCCGCACCCCTGGGATCCCTTCATTCCTCGTTCCTGGAGCCTTCTCCGCTCCTCTTCCTTCCTTCTCCCTCTTCCAGGCCTGGGCCTCTGTTACTAGGCCCGCCTCCGGAGCAGAGCTCATGCAGAGCCCCTGCTCCCTGCCACTTCTGCTCAGACTTCTCTGCACTGAACTAAGATGGTGCCCACCTTTTATACTCCCTTCTCAATGCACCCAGGAACTGCTTCCTCCCTGCTCCTGCACTACAGGGTTCCCCTTCCTCAGTGTTCCCTCCCCCCACTCCAGCCAGGGACAGGGACTGTCGTGCCCATCTCAGGGGCATATTGGTCGCCCTGCCCCACGGCAATGTGGTGTAATGCATGCAGGTGTCGGGTCCTGATCCACACTCCATCCTTACCTGAGAGTGAGATATCACACCTCTGGGTGAGGTGCAATACGTCTGTAGCAACCGAGCCCTCAGGGTGCTACAGTTCCATTTATCTTCAGCCTAGGTGACGTATTGCGATACAGGGCCGTGATTTTGGCTATAAAAGGGTCCCCTAGACCCCTACCCCAAGCTTTTTAAGAGAATCATATATGGCGTGCCAGGAGACTCTATGGAATGTTTTCTCAGCATCCAACGAGAGTATCTAATTACAAATTTTTAACTGCATCTAGCCCAGGAAATACTTTGTGCCTAGTAGCAGTGTCTGCTAGTCAGCGGATTATCCCGGCTGTTAAGCAAGCTACACCACCTGTAGTTTAGACACTTAATTTTTTCAAAGGAAATGCTTCGGGACCATGGGATACTCAGTGAAGAGCATCAGGAGGCACCCCAAGGCATAGGGGCTGGGACTGGCAGTAGGATGCCTTGCGGTGGACAGCCGAGCTCGATCCTTATGAAAGCTTTTTAACTGCAGCAGCTTTAGTGGACGCTACTGGAGCTGGAATTACGTGGCTGCTGGCATGAGACTTGCCCTCCAATAGATCCTTGTAAATGGATTTAAAGTGTATTCATTCAAATTGGAGAGACAATTTAAATTAAAAAGCTTAGAGCTGCCTCCACCACAGGGGGGCTCGCTCGACCCACCAGCGGACAGGCACCAGTATTGGGAGAGGGGGGCTGGCCATCAGGGTTCACCGCGGCTCTGGCACAAACCCGGCGACACGGAGGTGGCACGGGCAGGAGCGGACTGGCCGTGTCGGCTTCTCACTTTTTGGATTTTAGAAGGGCATGACATGCCTATATCTGTGTCTCCCCCTCCTTTTACTCCTCCACCTCTTTTATTTTCGCATGACTATATGTACTTGTCACTTTTCCATGTGTTAGTTGTGTCTTCTGAGCAGTTTGTCAGCTTTTGGACACCTTTGAAGGTGTTTTCTATGTGTTTCTATGTGTTTTTGTTTGCCTGCCATTGGTTTTAACGGTGTTCGAAGGTGTTCGACGAACAGTTCGACGAACAGTTCGGCGAACACACGGGTGTTCGACGAACCGAACCGAACTCGAACACTACGGGGGTGGCTCAACACTACCGAGGATAATTCCTGGGTGAAGGCCGAGGACATCTCGGCCTCAAGGCTAATTAAGGCTTTTCACAGGAGATTTCCTGGTAAGGCTCGGCCTAGAGGATCCGGAGGATCCTTGTAAAAGGGGAGGTACTGTTGGAATCTATGTTGTTTTTCTATCGGCCAACTTGTTGTGGTTTGCTGGCTTCTAGTCTTTTCCTCTGGTGCTTGGTGTCTTGGTCACGTGATCTCTTCACTCTTTATTACTCAGAACTAGTGATGAGCGAGCATGCTCGCTACTGCTTGGTGCTCACCCGAGCATCTCACTGCTCGAGATGCTCGGCCCTTGCCGAGTATTTCCGGGGATGCTCGGCGGGAGCTCAGGTCCCCTACCTGCATGTTTGGTGCTCTTTAGTGCGTCAATCAACATGCTGGGATTGCCTGCCTCTTATTGTAATGCTGCAGCCATGGTGGTTGTGGCATTACAGTGATTGGCTGGCCGCACAGCGTCATCAGGTCTATATCAGACCTGGCGCCGCTGTGCTTGTCACAGTCACTCCGGAATCAGGCAGAGTAGGGAGAGGCGCTGCTGCATCAGTGAGAGATTTGCTTGTGTATTAGGTAGTGTAGGGAGAAAAAACGTTCATTACACATATCCATCTTAACAAACAGTCCTTTTCAGGACTAACTAATCCATCTGCAGAGATATCAGGCAGACAGGGTATATAGGCAGGTAGTGTATATAGCAGACTGCAGTGCATATAGCACAAGAGGCTCCATTCCAATTCTGCTTTCTGCTACTGTTAGATATTTCTATACAAAGGCCCAGGTATCAGGAGCCAGGATTACTTTTTTTGGATCTTAATCCTCATTAAAAAGCAATCCAGAGAACACCTTTTTTCTGCGCCATTTGCTTGTTGGCACTGCAGAATACAGCCAGGTCCTTTCCATATTACAGTGCCAGAAATCCAGCTATCTAAAACTGTGTTTTCTCCATCACAGATCACATATACGTTGTCAGAAAATACTGCCATTTCAGACCTCCATTAAAAATTTCTTTTAGTGTGTCAGTGAAGCAATTCACACCAGTTTGCTGTTCAAACTAGTTACCTACAGGCCAGGTATTTACAACTCTGTATTCTCCGTCACACGGATCACATATACGTTGTCAGAAAATACTGCCATTTCAGACCTCCATTAAAAATTTCTTTTAGTGTGTCAGTGAAGCAATTCACACCAGTTTGCTGTTCAAACTAGTTACCTACAGGCCAGGTATGTAAAATTCTTTTCTCCGTCACACGAATCACATATAAGTTCACTCCAAACTCAGTCATTCGTAGTGAGCGTGGAAGATACTGTCCTCCATTTAAAATGGGCAAAGGACGGGGAACTGGACGTGATGGTGATGGTGCATGCAGAGGCCGAGGACAAGGCCATGGGCAAGCTGAAATTGTGCCACAACAAGCACCCACATCTTCTTGCCCGACCTTCCTGTCCTGATTCCTAGGGGACCACAGCACACCACTATTGAACACAGAGCAGTGTCAAAAGGTTGTTGGTTGGATAGCGGATAATGCTTCCAGCCACTTAGCCACCACCAACACCACCACCCTGTCTTCCACACGGTCAAGTCTCAGTAGCCATGAGTCTGGACCGCATATTCTTCACCCTGATCCTCCTTCCTGCCACCATGCCAAGTGCCCGGAGACAACTGATCCCACACTTGGACACTCTGAAGAGCTGTTCACTTTTCCATTTATAGATTCGAGCCTCTCGCCCGGTCCACTTGAAGCGGGGCAAGAGGAGATCGTGTGTAGCGATGCCAAAATATTTGAGCAGCCACAGTCACACGAAGGTGACGGTGGGAAAGTGTCAAAAGAGGTGGACGATGATGAGACACAATTGCCAGAAAGTCAGGAGGAGGACCAGGATGCGGAAGTGGAAGACGAGGTGGTGGATGATATAGTAACTGACCCAACCTGGCAGGAGGACATGCAGAGCGAGGAAAGCAGCACACAGGGAGAGGGAGGCAGAGCACCCCAACAGGCAGGAAGAAGCAGTGTGGTGGTCACAGACAGAAGGCAGGCAACTGTTCCCTGTAACAACAACATGAAGGAAGTTGCCAGTACAACTGTTCGGTCTTCCCGAGCCTGATTGTTTTTTAAAGACTCTGCCAATAACCCAAAAAAGGCCATTTGCACCAATTGAGGGCCAGCATCAGCAGGGGTGGCAAAACGACCAGACAGACCATCACCAGCATGATCAGGCACATGGCAGCAAAGCACCCGACTCTGTGGGCCGAATCCCAGGGTCCAGGAACAGTGTCTGCAGGTGGCACCATTGTTTCTTCCGCTGTTGTGCATGCAAGTCAATCCCCTGTCCATGGTGCATGCAAAGATGCCTCCTGCACTGCACCTGTCATTGCGCACTCTCAAGTAGCAGCATTAGGAAGCACGTCCTTGTCCTTGTCCCAGTGCAGCGTTCAGTTGTCCATACCCCAGTCGTTGGAACGCAAGCACAAATATGCAGCCAATGCCCCACAGGCCACACTACTAAATTCTCACATTTCACTGCTGCTTGCGCTCGAAATGTTGCCTTTTAGGCTCGTGGAGACGGAAGCATTCCGCAACCTGATGGCGGCGGCTGGCCCTTGGTACTAGGTTCCCAGCCGCCACTATTTCTCCCGGTGTGCAATCCCCGCATTACACAAGCCCGTGTCCCAAAACATTAGCCGTGCCCTCAACAACGAAGTTACTGGAAAAGTCCACCTAACCACAGACACATGGACAAGTGCTTGTGGGCAAGGACGGTACATCTCGCTGACGGCACACTGGGTTAACATAGTGGAAGCAGGGACCCAATCGGACTTTGGGATGGAACACGTCCTCCCAACGCCAAGGATTGAGGGCCCTAGGTCAATCAGGGTTTCCCCCACGGTGTACAGCTCCTACACCTCATCTTCCTCAGCCTCCTCCTCCTCTTCAGCCTCCATCTCTGAAATGACCACATAAGTCACAAGCAGGAAGCACTGCCACACTGCCTCGGCCAAGCGGCAACAGGCTGTGCTGAAGCTAATATGCTTAAGTGACAAACCGCACAATTCTGAAGAGTTGTGGACAGCTCTGAAAGAGCAGGCAGATCTGTGGCTCACAACGCTGAACCTACAGCCAGGCATGGTCGTGTGTGACAATGGCCGGAACCTGGTGGCGGCTCTGAGGCGAGGCGAGCTCACACACGTACCCTGCCTGGCCCATGTGCTTAACCTCGTGGTTCAGCGGTTTCTCAAATCCTACCCAGAGCTGCCGGATCTGCTTGTTAAAGTACGCCGCCTGTGTGCCCATTTTAGAAAGTCAGCTACAGCTTCCGCCGCCCTTGCCGTGTTTCAGCAGAATTTGCAGCTTCCGGCTCACAGACTGATGTGTGATGTCCCCACGCGTTGGAACTCTACACTGCAGATGTTGGGAAGGATTTGTGAGCAGAAGAGGGCAGTTGTTGAGTACCAGCATCAACAAGGCCGTAGGAAGAGGGTGATTACACACAGCCAGATGGAATGAACTGACTCTCTATGCCTTGGAGGTCCTGGCCTGCCCTGTCACCAGCGTTTTATCAGAGTGGGTTTTTAGTGCCGCTGGCGGAATTATAACTGATAAGCGCATTCGTCTGTCAACTGAAAATGCTGACAGGCTGACTCTTATGAAAATGACCAAGGGCAGCATTGGGCCAGACTTCTCAACACCACCGAATGATAGCAGCGTAACATAAACTCAAATCCAGTGACTTTTTTTGGGAGGTTTATTCCCATGCACCTTTTCACACCCAGACATGGGTATACGCTTCCTGATTTTGGCTATTTGCTCTTGTCCTCCTCCTTCTCTTCATCCTCTACCACCATATCACCAGGGTGACCATGGTCCGTGATACAACACCCACATCATTTTTTTAAAGGGTGTTTATGGTGCCCGTAAAAAATAAATTTTATACAGTATGTTCATGTATACCCCCCAGGGGTAAATGTTTGTCAGCCCATACACTTAGTGCATGAGCATTACAAGTATAGGAGGCCCGCTCCTTTATAATAGGAACATTTTTTTATGAGGCCTTCCTCCACGTCTCTTCCAAGGAGCATTCGAGTGCCTCCAAATTTTTGGCAACCCTTGCATTCACTGCATAGGCCAACACTATGGGAGACCCACTTCCTAATAATGGGAACATTGTTTTGAGGAGGCCCTCTGACCTCCATGTCTCTTCCAAGGGGCATTGAAGTGTCTCCAAATTTTTGGCAGCCCTAGCATTCACTGCATAGGCCAACACTATGGGAGACTATCTCCTTTCTAATGGGAATTTGTCATTACTGTGTCCCTGCTCTATGTCTCTTTAAATTGTTAGCGGGGTTTTTCCTAAATTTGGTCAGCTGTTGGTCTCACTGTATACTCTATAACTGTATAGCAGACCCTCTCCTTTCTAATGGGAATTTGTCGTTACTGTGACCCTGCTCTATGTGTCTTTAATTTATTAGTGGGGTTTTTCCTAAATTTGGTCAGCCGTTGGACTCACTGCATACCCTATAACTGTATAGCAGACCCTCTCCTTTCTAATGGGAATTTGTCGTTACTGTGGCCCTGCTCTATGTGTCTTTAATTTCTTAGTGGGGTTTTTCCTCAATTTGGTCAGCCGTTGGACTTACTGCATACCCTATAACTGTATAGCAGACTCTCTCCTTTCTAATGGGAATTTGTCGTTACTGTCGCCCTGCTCTATGTGTCTTTAATTTCTCGGTGGGGTTTTTCTTCAATTTGGTCAGCCTTTGGACTCACTGCATACCCCATAACTGTATAGCAGACTCTCTCCTTTCTAATGAGAATTTGTCATTACTGTGGCCCTGCTCTATGTGTCTTTAATTTCTTAGTGGGGTTTTTCCTAAATTTGGTCAGCCATTGGACTCACTGCATACCCTATAACTGTATAGCAAACCCTCTCCTTTATAATGGGAACATGTCAAACTTGTTACTGTGGCCCTGCTCTATGTGTCTTTAAAATCTTAGTGGGGTTTTTCCTAAATTTGGTCAACCTTTGGAATCACTGCATACCCTATAACTGTATAGCAGACTCTCTCCTTTCTAATGGGAACATGTCGTACTCGTTACTGTGGCCCTGCTCTATGTGTCTTTAAATTCTTAGTGGGGTTTTTCCTAAATTTGGTCAGCCGTTGGACTCACTGCATACCTTATAACTAAATAGCAGACTCTCTCCTTTCTAATGGGAACATGTCGTATTCATTACTGTGGCCCTGATCTATGTGTCTTTCAGAGTCCCTCCATCATCAATGAAACAGGATGTGTCTGATGATGTGTCACACACCACATTGCCAGATAAGGTTGTAAAATGTTAAAATAACATTTCCCGGTGAATGCATTTGTCTTAAAAAAAACGTAAAAAAAAACAAAACAGTAGGATCTTTCTTTAGTATACAAAGCAGAGTCACCAATGTAACCTCAATGTAATTACATTGTTCAGCTCCTGCACCTTCTCCTCCATCTCCGAAATGACCACATCAGTTACAAGCTGAAAGCACTGCAGCACTGCCTTGGCCAAGCGGCAACAGGCTGTGCTGAAGATACCATGCTTAAAGCTTAGGTGACAAACCGCCCAGCACTGCAGAGTTGTTGAAAGCTGTAACACAGCAGCTTGATCTGTTGCTCTCACCGCTGAACATACAGCCAGTCATAGTCATGTGTGACAATGGGCGGAACCTGGTGGCGGAGAAATGACATCCGGAGTAGATACGGTTTCCCTCTATGCCAGTCCTTTCACCGAGCTAAAGAATGTGGCTGTGGTGAAATACAACTCCCACTGAGAAACTGTTTCAGAATAAAAAACATTGTGCCCACCTGAGGATTTGATTCTGAGTGCTCAACTTTCTCCCCCACTCAAGAGCCCCATAGCAGCTGCAAAGTTAGTGCTATCATGAACTCTCCTGATGTAGAAGCCAGGGCACACCAGAGGATTCTCTGGTGGGACTGTCCAACCCTGCCGAGAACCAGTCCTGGCTAAGAAAAGTGTGTGGGAAGGTTCCCGGACACACTATGGCTGCTTTTTTACTGAGGTGAAAACCCACGCAAACATGGGAAGAACATACAAAGTCCTTGCAGATGTTGTCCTTGCTGGGATTTGAACCCAGGATCCCAGCGCTGCAAGGCTTCAGTGCTAACCACTGATCCAATGTGCTGCCGTTCACCGTCTAATATCTAACAGGCTGGAGAAACTTGCACCTACTGCCACTCTATCTTCAGCTCCTTTGTGAGAAACTAATGTATTTGGGCAGCCACTCAGGCTACCAAATAAAATTCCTGAGAAGGAAATTGGGGATGGCTTCGCTACTGTTAGTGTGGGCAGTGCTAATACCATGGCGTTGTACCATAGTTTATTGGAAATATTCCAGGCTGGTAGGCAAGCAAATTCCCACAGAAAAGTACCAGCAGTAATGTTCAGGGACCCGCGCTTGTAGAAGGCGTAGACAACACCGGGAGAAATAGTGATGGCTGGGGACATAGTATGGACACGAGGCAAGAGGCATGAGGTTGTGAAAAGCTTCTGCCTCCACGAGCCTAAAAGGCCACATTTCAAGTGCATTCAGCTGCCCAGAAATCTGGCAGTTTAGTATTGCAGCCTGTGTGTGGGTAGCTGGCTGCATACTTGCGCTTGCATTCCAAGTAACAGAAAACTAAGCAGATGGTGGCTAGAGATGAGCGTTGTTCGACTCGAACTGTTTGCCAATCTCAAATTCGAGCTGTTTTGGGCGGTGTTCGAGCCGTTCGGCGAACACGAACGATTTGAGAAAAATTCGGCTGTTTGAGGTTATGTTCGATAACTGTTCGTGCACCAAAATCATAACTGGATTTTTTCTCAGTAATGATGAAAATTAATGTTAATACGCAGTTTGAGTGTACAGCGGGGTGGGGGGAGGGGCAGGGGATGGATCTCTGCAGGAATAATGAAGATCTCCATTTTTTTTCTCTTTCCCACATTTACAGTGGGGAGGTGCAATCTGTCAACCTATCAGCAGCGCACACGCGGAGCGAAGTGCTTTTTTTCACACAAGCAAGGGCATGTGTCATTGGCAGTGTATGTCACATGTCCTTGCCCTATAAGACCAAGCCATTTTCCCCGTCGCTACCATTTTCTCACTGCTGCAGCTGCGTGTTGGACGGCACCGCTGTTGCTGTGTGCGCTATATCTTGTTAATTTCAAGCCAATTTTCGCACAAATCTACAGATAGCTTGGGAGTAGGGAATAGTTGTGATTGCAGTCCTTTTAAGGACTAGGTTACAGCATTTCCTACGACTTTTATCAGGCAGGTCTGTGCTCTTAAATAGATAGATTGTGGGAGTAAAGACTAATTGTAATTGCAGTCCTTTTCAGGACTAAGTTACATCAGTTCCTATCAGTTTTTGCCAGGCAGGTCTGTGCCAGTGTAGTGCAAGTTTTTTTCACAGCATTTGGCTGAATCTAGCAAAGCTAATCCTTTTTGGCCTATTGCAGAGTGTGTTAGTCAGTGGAGTAGCCTATCTGTGTTGCAAGATATACCACCTGTGTATAGAATACCAATTTTTTTACTGCACCTAGTGAAGTAAAATCTTTTGGGCATAGCATCATTCTATTAGTCCATCTATACTGACCTCCATCAGGTTGCAAATTGAATATAATTTTTTTCTGCATCTAGCTCTGAAAAAATATTTGGGCTTCTAGCAGTGTGTGGGACTTGTTCTATTAGTCCATCTATACTGACCTCCATCAGGTTGCAAACTGAATATAATTTTTTTCTGCATCTAGCTCTGAAAAAATATTTGGGCTTCCAGCAGTGTGTGGGACTTGTTCTATTAGTCCATCTATACTGACCTCCATCAGGTTGCAAACTGAATATAATTTTTTTCTGCATCTAGCTCTGAAAAAATATTTGGCCTTCTAGCAGTGTGTGGGACTTTCTCTATTAGTCCATCTATACTGACCTCCATCAGGTTGCAAATTAAAAATAATTTTTATCTGCATCTAGCTCTGAAAAAATATTTGGCCTTCTAGCAGTGTGTGGGACTTTCTCTATTAGTCCATCTATACTGACCTCCATCAGGTTGCAAATTAAAAATAATTTTTTGTCTGCATCTAGCTCTGAAAAAATATTTGGCCTTCTAGCAGTGTGTGGGACTTTCTCTATTAGTCCATCTATACTGACCTCCATCAGGTTGCAAATTCAAAATAATTTTTTGTCTGCATCTAGCTCTGAAAAAATATTTGGCCTTCTAGCAGTGTGTGGGACTTTCTCTATTAGTCCATCTATACTGACCTCCATCAGGCTGCAAATTAAAAATAATTTTTATCTGCATCTACCTCTGAAAAAATATTTGGCCTTCTAGCTGTGTGTGGGACTTGTTCTATTAGTCCATCTATACTGACCTCCATCAGGTTGCAAACTGAATATAATTTTTTTCTGCATCTAGCTCTGAAAAAATATTTGGCCTTCTACCAGTGTGTGGGACTTTCTCTATTAGTACATCTATACTGACCTCCATCAGGTTGCAAATTAAAAATAATTTTTTGTCTGCATCTAGCTCTGAAAAAATATTTGGCCTTCTAGCAGTGTGTGGGACTTTCTCTATTAGTCCATCTATACTGACCTCCATCAGGTTGCAAACTGAATATATTTTTTTTCTGCATCTAAATCTGAAAAAATATTGGGCTTCTAGCTGTGTGTGGGACTTGTTCTATTAATCCATCTATACAGACCTCCATCAGGTTGCAAACTGAATATAATTTTTTTCTGCATCTACCTCTGAAAAAATATTTGGGCTTCTAGCTGTGTGTGGGACTTGTTCTATTAGTCCATCTATACTGACCTCCATCAGGTTGCAAACTGAATATAATTTTTTTCTGCATCTAGCTCTGAAAAAATATTTGGCCTTCTAGCAGTGTGTGGGACTTTCTCTATTAGTCCATCTATATTGACCTCCATCAGGTTGCAAATTAAAAATAATTTATATCTGCATCTAGCTCTGAAAAAATATTTGGCCTTCTAGCAGTGTGTGGGACTTTCTCTATTAGTCCATCTATACTGACCTCCATCAGGTTGCAAATTAAAAATAATTTTTTCTCTGCATCTAGCTCTGAAAAAATATTTTTCCTTCTAGCAGTGTGTGGGACTTTCTCTATTAGTCCATCTATACTGACCTCCATCAGGTTGCAAACTGAATATAATTTTTTTCTGCATCTAGCTCTGAAAAAATATTTGGCCTTCTAGCAGTGTGTGGGACTTTCTCTATTAGTCCATCTATACTGACCTCCATCAGGTTGCAAATTAAAAATAATTTTTTGTCTGCATCTAGCTCTGAAAAAACATTTGGCCTTCTAGCAGTGTGTGGGACTTTCTCTCTTAGTCCATCTATACTGACCTCCATCAGGTTGCAAACTGAATATAATTTTTTTCTGCATCTACCTCTGAAATAATATTTGGGCTTCTAGCTGTGTGTGGGACTTGTTCTATTAGTCCATCTATACTGACCTCCATCAGGTTGCAAATTGAATATAATTTTTTTCTGCATCTAACCCAGCCAATAGTTTTGGCCTAATACCACAGTTTGGCCACTCAGCTCTGCTCGGTTCCCATCCATTGTTTTTTTGTGCAAACAACTCCAGAGTTGTGAAGTAGTTAACCACCAAAATGAGTGGAAAAAGGCCTGCTGCTGGTGGAAAGGGGAATAGGCATGTTGGGAAGGGGAAAAAAGGTTGTGTCCGTGGGGTATGTGTTAAAGCAACAGTAACATCTGCAGAAGAAAGACCATCTTCCAGCCAAACTAAAATGTCTACTTCTTTTAGCGGACAATGTGATAAGATCCCTTTCTTACGGCCACGCCAATCGCTACAAATTCCAGATGAGGCACAAAAACAGCAGGTGCTTCAACGGATATCAAGTGCTCCTTTAAGTGGGCTCTCCTCCACATCAACTTCAACATCACAAATACTCCAGTCCTCAAAGGTGTCACCCCAATCGCACTTGCTTCCTCACAGCTCCCAAATCTCCAGCTGCCCGTCTGAGTATGAGGTAGAACAGATGGATGAGTCTGCAGAGCTGTTTACTCATACTATAGCCTGGGAATCAGAGGTCGACTCCAGCACTTCTGTGAATCCAGACGAGGAAATGATCTGCACTGATGCCCAGAATCTTTATGAGTCGGATCCAGGACCAGACGCAGAAGGTTCTGACCATAATGTAGACCCTCATTCCCAAACTGTAACTCCTGTTGGTGGAGACAATGAGGAAGACGATGATGAGACTCAAATACCTGATTGGAGCGACAACTTTAGATTTTTGTCAGGGCAGGAACAGGTTGGCTCTGAGGACGACGGGTGTGATATCGCACAGGGTGATGATGATGAGGTTGGAGATCCCACTTACTGTCAACCCACAGTCAGCCAAGAGATGAGGTCAGCAGAGGAGGTGGAGGAAGATGCTAGTGACGACGAGGTCAGGTTGCGCCTTCCTGGATAGAGACGTAGTACTTGAAGCACGTCAACAACTGCATCCTCAAACACAACTCTGCCTCTCACGACAAGTCGTGGTGGCTCTTCAGGTCGCATGGGTGCTAAGCCTTGCATAGCCTGGGCATTTTTTCAGATCGATAAAGATGACCCAACTTGTGTTATCTGTAACATTTGTCAGCAAAAGCTAAGTAGAGGCCAAAAAATACATAGTTTGAGTACTTCATGCATGAACCGGCACATGGACATGAAGCATAAGTTGCAGTGGGAAGCTCAGTGTGCTACAATGCGGCCTAGACGGCCGGGCCAACCACCGTCTGCCATATCTTGTGCATCCGCGGCCTCTTCATCCTCTGTGACTGGGGGGACAGCAGTCGCACCTGTTTTGGGGCGCAGACCTGCCACCTCTTTACCCGCAACAGCCAGCGTGATTGGCAGGTCATCATTTTCTTTGGAGGTGGTAACACCAGCTGGTGTTGAGCGCTGTCCGACATCGATAACACCACCTTTGGATCAAGGCAACCTAACATGTCTGCCTGCATCTTCCTCACAGACCGGCAGTTTGCCGGGGACACCCTTATCAACCCCGTCTAAGCACAATAGCCAACCCTCGGTCCCTCAGATGTGGACAAGTAAAAGACCATTTCCTCCTAGCCATGAGAAAGCTAAGAGGTTGAATTTCACCATCTGCAAGCTCTTGGCTACAGAAATGCTGCCTTTCCGCCTGGTGGACACAGAGGATTTTCGAGACCTTATGTCCGTCGCAGTGCCCCAGTACCAGATGCCCAGTCGGCACTACTTCTCAAAGAAAGGTGTGCCTGCGCTCCACCAGCATGTCGCACACAACATCACCGCTTCTTTGAGAAACTCTGTGTGTGACAGGGTGCATTTCACCACAGACACTTGGACGAGTAGGCATGGACAGGGGCGTTACATGTCGCTGACTGGGCACTGGGTAACTATGGTGACAGCAGGACAAGGGGCTGCTGTCCAAGTCTTGCCGTCCCCATGAGTTGTGCGTCAATCCTCTTTATGTCAAAGTTCCTCCACTGCTTCTGCCTCCTCAACCTCCTATCGGTCTTCCACCTGCACCCAAAGCCTGTCTGGTCATGCCACAAGCTTTCTAACTGCGCAGAAGGGATCCTGCACACCTCCTTACTATGCTGGCAGTAGGGCTCAACGTCATCAGGTGGTTTTTACTTTGAAATGTCTGGGAAATGTGAGTCACACAGCTGAGGAGTTGTGGTCAGCTCTGGAGAACCAATTTCATGAATGGTTGTCTCCACTGGACCTGAAACCAGGGAAGGCCGTGTGCGACAATGCTGCAAACCTGGGTGCGGCCCTTCGCCGGGGCAATGTCACACACGTGCCTTGTATGGCTCACGTGTTGAACCTGGTTGTCCAGCAATTTTTAGCCCACTATCCCAGACTAGATGGCCTTCTGCAGAGGGCACGGTCGCTGTGTGCTCACTTCCGCCGTTCGCATCCCGCAGCTCAGCGAATTACATCTCTACAGAAGTCGTTGGGCCTGCCACTTCACCGGCTAAAATGCGATGTGCCTACCCGGTGGAATTCAACTCTGCACATGTTGCAGCGACTGTGGCAGCACCGACAAGCCCTGGTGCAATACGTTCTGACGTATAGCCTGGGCCAACGAGATCCAGAGGTGGGGCAAATCACGCTGGAGGAGTGGTCTCAGATCAGGGACCTATGCACCCTTCTGCACAGTTTTGAAATGGCGACGAAGATGTTTGGTGCTGACGATGCCATTATCAGCATGACTATTCCGGTGATTTACATGCTGGAGCACATGTTAAACACAATTCGGAGTCAGGTGGTGGCACAAGAGGAGGTGGAGGAATTAGAAGAGGAGGAGTTGTATGCGAAATGCCTAACATCTGCAAGGTCCAGACGGTCGGCAGCACCAAGGCGGCAGGCATGTGAGGGTGGGGGAGATGGTTTTACCAGGGCGCATGGTAGCAGCCAAACTAGTGAGGAAGGTGCAGGAGCCCAGGAAGAAGTGGAGGACGAACTGATGGAAGACTCATCAGATGAGGGAGACCTTGATCACATTTCTGTTGTGCGAGGTTGAGGGAGAGGACAGAGGAAGGAAGCATGATTGTTACCTCGCCACCAACACAACAGGGGCTTGGTGTTCCTGGATGCGCAACACACATGAGTGCCTTCTTGCTGCACTACCTGCAACATGACCCTCGAATTGTGAGAATTAGAAATAATCCTGACTACTGGGTTGCCACACTGTTAGATCCCCGGTACAAAAGTAAATTTGCAGAAATTATTCCTGCCATAGAAAGGGATGCACGCATGCAGGAGTATCAGCAGAGACTGTTGCAGAATCTTACATGTGCTTTTCCACAAAACACCAGTGGTGCACGTAGTGAATCTCACAGTTCCAACTTGCCAACCGTGGGACCGTCAAGTATTCAGCACTCAAACCGTAACAGAACCACAGTATCTGCTGGTAACATCAATTTTGCGGAATCATTTCACCACTTTTTTAGCCCATCCTTTGCAAGGCCACAGGAGACAAGAAGTCTGACACATAGTCAACGCCTAGAGACGATGGTACAGGAGTATCTCCAAGTAAACATTGAAGCCATGACTGTGTCACTGGACCCTTGCTCTTTTTGGGCTTCCAATCTGGATAAATGGCCGGAGCTAGCCACGTACGCCTTGGAGATCTTGTCATGCCCCGCAGCCAGCGTTCTGTCTGAACGTGTGTTCAGCGCTGCTGGTGGTGTGCTGACAGATAAGCGCACGCGGCTCTCCACTGATAATGTAGACAGACTCACGTTCATAAAGATGAACAAATCATGGATCCGAAACGACTTTTCTACCCCTGTGTCATCCTGGGAGTATAAAAGCTTGATGATTGGTTAAAATCACCCTACCAACCGTTTTAAGCTTTCAAATTACTAATCATGTTTATCTGTATCTTGGCTGGAAAATAATTTGGGCTTTGTAGCAGTGTGCAGCACTGATTCTATTAGGCCATCTATAATAAGCTCCACCAGATTTAAAATTACTAATCATGTTTATCTGTATCTTGACTGGAAAATAATTTGGGCTTTGTAGCAGTGTGCAGCACTGATCCTATTAGGCCATCTATACTAAGCTCCACCAGATTTAAAATTATTAATAATTTTTAGCTGCATCTAGCCCGGAAAATAATTTTGGGGCTCCGAGATGCGCAAGACACATAAGTGCCTTCTTGCTGCACTACCTGCAACATGATCCTCATATTGTCAGAATTCGAAGTAATCATGACTACTGGGTTGCCACACTCTTAGATCCCCCAAACTTTTCGATCAACCTTTTCATTTTAATAAAGACCAAAAAAATGGTCATTTTTGAAATTATAAGCATTAGCAGGTTATTAGAAACTGAAATCAAACAGTTTTCAACTCAAAACTTTATTCTAGGTGATGTTACATTTTCACATAGGACCCCTTGTTCGAAAGGAGCTTCTGAACTCTCTCGTCCATTGAATTTGTCAGGTTTTGGATGGTTTCTGCTTCAATTGTTTTGCATGAGGACAGAATACCCTCCCAGAGCTGTTGCTTAGATGTGAACTGCCTCCCGCCATCATAGACACTCCTTTTGATGATGCTCCAGAGGTTCTGAATGGGGTAGAGGTCAGGGGAGCATGGGGGTCACACCATAAGTTTGTCCCCTTTTATGCCCATATCAGCCAGAGATGCAGATGTTTTATGTGCAGCATGAGATGGTGCATTATCATGCAAAAAAATGATCTTGCTGTGAAATACACGGTTCTTCTTCTTGAAACATGGCAGGAAGTGCTGTTTGAGAAAATCCACATACATTATGGAGTTCATCTTTAGCGCCTTCAGGGATCCTAAAGGGGCCGACAATCTCTCTCCCCATGATTCCAGCCCAAAACATTACTCCACCTCCTCCTTGTTGGCGCTGTAGCCGTGTTTGCGTGGGGTGTCCATCAACCAGCAAACCTCCACTCCATCCATCTGGACCATCGAGCGCTGCACGGCACTCATCCGTGAACAAAACAGTTTTGAAATCAGTCTTCATGTAATGTTTGGCCCACTGGAGCCGTTTCTGCTTGTGTGAAGTGGATAGAGGAGGTCGACAGGATGGCGTATGCACAGCTGCAAACCTCTGAAGGACCCTGCATCTTGTTGTTCGGGGGACGTTGGAGGCACCAGCTGCTTCAAAAACTTGTCTGCTGCTATGACAAGGCTTTTTTGCCGCTGCTCTTTTAACCTGACGTAATTGCCTGTAGGAAAGAGTCCTCAATTTGCCCTTATCAGCACGCACACGTGTGTACTGTGAATCAGCTACATACTTCTTGATTGCCAAGACACTTCATCCTGATCATCGCACAATGTTGATTGTAGTCATGCCTTGACCTAAACACTCCACAATTTGTTGCTTCTCAGCAGCCGACACATCCTTTTTCTTTCCCATTTTGGCAGAAAATGTAGGCTGCTTAATAATGTGAGACAGCCTTCTTAAGTAGTCTTGCCTTTCATTGGACACACCTGCCAAACTAATTAGCACAGGTGTCTGCAATTGCTTACAGTGATATAAAGAGCCCTGACACACATCACCATCAATGAGTTTAACTGACAAACAAACAAATTCTTCCCTTATCACTCCTAAACACTTTTTGCATAATAATTTGGAACACAGTGTACATGTGCTTTTCCACAAAACACCAGTGGTTCACGTAGTGAATCTTACAGTTCTAACTTGCCAACCGTGGTCTGTATGGAGTTGTTCAATAAAGGGCCCAAAATTAAGATAACATAGATGGGAGAGGTCTCTATGAATAGGAATTCCTAAGTATTTGATACCCTGTGAGGGCCAGGCAAAGGGAAAGTTGGACTGTATGGAATCCTATATGGATTTGGGGAGGGAGACATCGAGGGCCTCAGACTTCGCTGCATTGATTTTAAAATTTGACCATGTAACAAAGTGATCTATTTCAGCCATAACAGCAGGGATGGATATATGTGATTGAGTGATATATACTAGGACATCATCAGCAAATAGAGAGCACTTGTACTCGGTGCCTCCCACCTCAATCCACCTAATATTGGGGTTATGGCGAATTGATGAGAGCAGGTGCTCCGTCACTAGGATGTATAAGAGAGGGGACAGAGGACATCCCTGCCTTGTCCCCTTGGTGATTGTGAAAGGTGATGAAAATGTTCTGATGCACCCCCTGGGCCTTGGGACACCCGGAGCCGGACCCTTTTTGGTGGATGCTGGTGGTTGTAGTCTTCGTGGCGGCGACCCGGTTCCGTGGCTCAGGGTGGTCAAACCAGTGGCGGAACTATTTATGTGGTTTTGATGTTTAAATGTCCGACTACGCCACCCGTGGATTGCGGTCAGAGTGAACCACTGCTGCAGGGCAGACCGCTGAGGCTGGTGTTGTGGGTGCAGCAGAGCGTAGCATAACCCCCCACGGGAGGAGTATAGCCTCAGGGCAGTGTATGCGGAGGATGGGGGTGATGGTGCAGGGCAGCAGCAGTAACGACACGGAGTCAGTGATGCAGTCCAGGGCCTTTACTCACAGTTCTTATTATCCAGACCACGTCTGCAGGTAACGGCTGCCCACGTCGTACTGTGCTCACCAGGTGAGGGGCTCAGACAACTCCCAGATAACTTTGGAGCGCTTCACAGGACCCCCTTTGTGTGTCCTTTGTCTGGCCTTTCTTACCAACCCTTCTGTCCGGCTGCCTCGGGCCTCCTCTTGGTAAACTTGGCGCCAGTTTCCCTGACCCTATGTGGTGCCTTCCTAGCGGGTGTAGCGAGGGGCTGCGCCACATAAAATGTCACAGCCTCCGGTTTCTAGCTGAGGGTCGTTTCCTGCCTCCACTAGTTTCGGGGACCGGTCTCCCCCTTTGGCCTGACCCCTCCACGCAGGTGGATTCGGGCGTGCGGTGGCGACCCGCCCGTCCGCACCCCTGGGATCCCTTCATTCCTCGTTCCTGGAGCCTTCTCCGCTCCTCTTCCTTCCTTCTCCCTCTTCCAGGCCTGGGCCTCTGTTACTAGGCCCGCCTCCGGAGCAGAGCTCATGCAGAGCCCCTGCTCCCTGCCACTTCTGCTCAGACTTCTCTGCACTGAACTAAGATGGTGCCCACCTTTTATACTCCCTTCTCAATGCACCCAGGAACTGCTTCCTCCCTGCTTCTGCACTACAGGGTTCCCCTTCCTCAGTGTTCCCTCCCCCCACTCCAGCCAGGGACAGGGACAGTCGTGCCCATCTCAGGGGCATATTGGTCGCCCTGCCCCACGGCAATGTGGTGTAATGCATGCAGGTGTCGGGTCCTGATCCACACTCCATCCTTACCTGAGAGTGAGATATCACACCTCTGGGTGAGGTGCAATACCTCTGTAGCAACCGAGCCCTCAGGGTGCCACAGTTCCATTTATCTTCAGCCTAGGTGACGTATTGTGATACAGGGCCGTGATTTTGGCTATAAAAGGGTCCCCTAGACCCCTACCCCAAGCTTTTTAAGAGAATCATATATGGCGTGCCAGGAGACTCTATGGAATGCTTTCTCAGCATCCAACGAGAGTATCTAATTACAAATTTTTAACTGCATCTAGCCCAGGAAATACTTTGTGCCTAGTAGCAGTGTCTGCTAGTCAGCGGATTATCCCGGCTGTTAAGCAAGCTACACCACCTGTAGTTTGGACACTTAATTTTTTCAAAGGAAATGCTTCGGGACCACGGGATACTCAGTGAAGAGCATCAGGAGGCACCCCAAGGCATAGGGGCTGGGACTGGCAGTAGGATGCCTTGCGGTGGACAGCCGAGCTCGATCCTTATAAAAGCTTTTTAACTGCAGCAGCTTTAGTGGACGCTACTGGAACTGGAGTTACGCGGCTGCTGGCATGAGACTTGCCCTCCAATAGATCCTTGTAAATGGATTTAAAGTGTATTCATTCAAATTAGAGAGACAATTTAAATTAAAAAGCTTAGAGCTGCCTCCACCACAGGGGGACCCACCAGCGGACAGGCACCAGTATTGGGAGATGGGGACAGTCCATCAGGGTTCACCGCTGCTCTGGCACAAACCCGGCGACACGGAGGTGGCACGGGCAGGAGCGGACTGAACGTGTCGGCTTCTCACTTTTTGGATTTTAGAAGGGCATGACATGCCTATATCTGTGTCTCCCCCTTCTTTAACTCCTCCACCTCTTTTCTTTTCGCATGACTATATGTACTTGTCACTTTTCCATGTGTTAGTTGTGTCTTCTGAGCAGTTTGTCAGCTTTTGGACACCTTTGAAGGTGTTTTCTATGTGTTTCTATGTGTTTTTGTTTGCCTGCCATTGGTTTTAACGGTGTTCGAAGGTGTTCTACGAACAGTTCGACGAACAGTTCGGCGAACACACGGGTGTTCGACGAACCGAACCGAACTCGAACACTACGGGGGTGGCTCAACACTAATGGTGGCATGAGGTTGTGAAAAGCTTCAGCCTCCACAAGCTTAAAAGGCCATATTTCAAGTGCAAAGAGCTGCCCAGAAATTTGGCAGTTTAGTGTTGCGGCCTATGGGTGGGTGGCTGACTGCATACTTGCACTTTCATTCCAAGTAACAGAAAACTAAGCAGATGGTGGCCTCTATAATCATCATTGCCTCACCTCTGCACTATGAACTCTCCTGAAGGAGAAGCCAGGCCGACTGGAGGAGTCTCCGGTTTTCTGGTGGGTGCGTCCAACCCTGCCGAGAAGCAGCCCTGGCTGAGAAAAGTGTGGAGAAAGGTTCCCGAACACTATGGATGTTTTTTTAATGTGTATTGGATGTGCTTATGCATGTTATTTCTCAAACCGGATTGAAGATCAGGCCATTGCCCAACTCTGTAGTCATGAAATTAAATGCGCAAAGAAAGATGTTTGTCTGTCAAAGCACCACCGAGAAGTGCTAGTTGATGTTGGTCGGGCTGCCATTGCTTCTGCAAAAGCTGCTTTAGAGGACTTCCTTGGAGAAATGACACCCAGAGTAGATATAGTTTCCCTCTATGCTAGTCCTTTCACCGAGCTAAAGAATATGGCTGTGGTGATATACAACTCTCAGCAAAAAAAAGCTGTGGACTGGCTCCGTACCATCCCTGGCCGCATTCAACTGTGTTTGTGGTTAGGCGGTCCTTCCCAGTAAGTGCACTGGGGAGGGAACTGGTAATGTTGTAGGAACCATGCTTGTGGAAGGCGGAGACGATACCGGGAGAAACAGTGGCAGCTGGGGATCGAGTATGGACACCCGGCTACCGCCGGCATGAGGTTATGAAAAGCTTCCGCCTCCACGAGCCTGAAAGGCCACATTTCAAGTGAAAGCAGCTGTGGAGGACTTCCTGTGAGAAATGACAGCTGGGTAGATATGGTTTCCCAATTCCTTTCACCAAGCTAAAGAATATGGCTGTGGTGAAATACAACTCAGCAAAAAAAAGCTGTGGACTGGCTCTGTACCATCCCTGGCTACATTCACCTGTCCACGTGTTTGTGGTTAGGAGGTCCTTCCCAGTAAGTACACTGGGGAGGGCATGGGTAATGTTGTAGGACCCGTGCTTGTGGAAGGCGGAGAAGATACCGGGAGAAACAGTGGGGGCTGGAAGCTTCCGCCTCCACGAGCCTAAAAGGCCACATTTCAAGGGAAAGCAGCTTTAGAGGACTTTCTGGGAGAAATGACAACTGGGTAGATATGATTTCCCAAGTCCTTTCACCAAGCTAAAGAATATGGCTGTGGTGATATACAACTCTCAGCAAAAAAAGCTGTGGACTGGCTCCGTACCATCCCTGGCCACATTCACCTGTGTTTGTGGTTAGGCGGTCCTTCCCAGTAAGTGTACTGGGGAGGGCATGAGTAATGTTGTGGGAACCGTGCTTGTGGAAGGCGGAGACGATACCGGGAGAACCAGTGGCGGCTGGGGACCGAGTATGGACACCTGGCCGCCGCCGGCATGAGGTTGTAAAAAGATCCCTCCTCCACAAGCCTAAAAGGCCACATTTCAAGTGAAAGCAGCTGTAGATGACTTCCTGGGAGAAATTACAGCTGGGTAGATATGGTTTACCAAGTCCTTTCACCAAGCTAAAGAATATGGCTGTGGTGAAAAACAACTCAGCAAAAAAAGCTGTGGACTGGCTCCGTACCGTCCCTGGCCACATTCACCTGTCCACGTGTTTGTGGTTAGGCGGTCCTTCCCAGTAAGTGCACTGGGGAGGGCACGGGTAATGTTGTAGGACCCATGCTTGTGGAAGGCAGAGACGATACCGGGAGAAACAGTGGCAGCTGGGGATCGAGTATGGACACCTGGCTACCGCCGGCATGAGGTTATGAAAAGCTTCCGCCTCCACGAGCCTAAAAGGCCACATTTCAAGTGAAAGCAGCTGTGGAGGACTTCCTGTGAGAAATGACAGCTGGGTAGATATGGTTTCCCAAGTCCTTTCACCAAGCTAAAGAATATGGCTGTGGTGAAATACAACTCAGCAAAAAAAAGCTGTGGACTGGCTCTGTACCGTCCCTGGCCACATTCACCTGTCCACGTGTTTGTGGTTAGGAGGTCCTTCCCAGTAAGTACACTGGGGAGGGCACGGGTAATGTAGTAGGACCCGTGCTTGTGGAAGGCAGAGACGATACCGGGAGAAACAGTGGCGGCTGGAAGCTTCCGCCTCCACGAGCCAAAAAGGCCACATTTCAAGGGAAAGCAGCTTTAGAGGACTTTCTGGGAGAAATGACAGCTGGGTAGATATGATTTCCCAAGTCCTTTCACCAAGCTAAAAAATATGGCTGTGGTGATATACAACTCTCAGCAAAAAAAGCTGTGGACTGGCTCCGTACCATCCCTGGCCACATTCACCTGTGTTTGTGGTTAGGCGGTCCTTCCCAGTAAGTGTACTGGGGAGGGCATGAGTAATGTTGTGGGAACCGTGCTTGTGGAAGGCGGAGACGATACCGGGAGAACCAGTGGCGGCTGAGGACTGAGTATGGACACCTGGCTGCCGCCGGCATGAGGTTGTAAAAAGATCCCTCCTCCACAAGCCTAAAAGGCCACATTTCAAGTGAAAGCAGCTGTTGATGACTTCCTGGGAGAAATGACAGCTGGGTAGATATGGTTTACCAAGTCCTTTCACCAAGCTAAAGAATATGGCTGTGGTGAAATACAACTCAGCAAAAAAAGCTGTGGACTGGCTCCGTACCGTCCCTGGCCACATTCACCTGTCCACGTGTTTGTGGTTAGGCGGTCCTTCCCAGTAAGTGCACTGGGGAGGGCACGGGTAATGTTGTAGGACCCATGCTTGTGGAAGGCGGAGACGATACCGGGAGAAACAGTGGCGGCTGGGGATCGAGTATGGACACCCGGCTGCCGCCGGCATGAGGTTATGAAAAGCTTCCGCCTCCACGAGCCTAAAAGGCCACATTTCAAGTGAAAGCAGCTTTAAAATACTTCCTTGGAGAAATGACACCCAGAGTAGATACCGTTTCCCTCTATGCCAGTTCTTTCACCAAGCTAAAGAATATGGCTGTGGTGATATACAACTCTCAGCAAAAAAAGCTGTGGACTGGCTCCGTACCATCCATGGCCGCATTCACCTGTGTTTGTTGTTAGGCGGTCCTTCCCAGTAAGTGCACTGGGGAGGGCACGAGTAATGTTGTGGGAACCGTGCTTGTGGAAGGCGGAGACGATACCGGGAGAAACAGTGGCGGCTGGGGACCGAGTATGGACACCCGGACGCCGCCGGCATGAGGTTATAAAAAGCTTCCGCCTCCACGAGCCTAAAAGGCCACATTTCAAGTGAAAGCAGCTGTAGAGGACTTCCTGGGAGAAATGACAGCTGGGTAGATATGGTTTCCCAAGTCCTTTCACCAAGCTAAAGAATATGGCTGTGGTGAAATACAACTCAGCAAAAAAAGCTGTTGACTGGCTCTGTACCGTCCCTGGCTACATTCACCTGTCCACGTGTTTGTGGTTAGGCGGTACTTCCCAGTAAGTGCACTGGGGAGGGCAGGGGTAATGTGGGACCCGTGCTTGTGGAAGGGGGAGACGACACCGGGACAAATAGTGGCAGCTGGGGACAGAGTATGGATACCCGGTCGCCACCATGATAAGATTGTGGACAGCTTCCGCCTCAACGAGCCTAAAAGGCCACATTTCAAGTGCAAGCAGCTGTCAAAAATTTGGCAGTATAGTATTGCAGCCTGTGGGTTGGTGGGTGGCTGGCTGCATACTTGCGCTTGCATTCCAAGGAATGGGGTGGGACAACTGAACGTTGCACTGGGACAAGGACGTGGACGGTGATTGTTGCAAGTCTTCAACGCCAGGTGCATGGCGGGAGGCATCTTCGCATGCGCCAAGGATCACTTATGATGGGCACACTTTTAGGCAGTGACATGGGAGTCAGAGATGCTTCCAGAGGTCTTCTCCATGCTGTTCCCATGTCTTTTCAGCACTGTATGCATGTGTCTGATGATGTGTCACACACCATATGGCCAGATAAGGTTGTAAAATGTTAAAATGATATTTCCTGGCGAATGCATTTGTCTTGGTTGAAAGCAATGCAAAAGTGCAAAAACGCATCAAAAACACTATGTGTGAACATAGCCCAAGGTGTGGAGGAGTATTTTTGTTTTTGGTTATTTATTTTGCCTTATATACAAGTCATTACCCTGGAATGGATGTTCCTTAACATATTTCTCAGTAAAATACATTTTGGTTTCGTTTTTGTATGTTTTATTGTGAGTCCGTAAAGGTGGCGTAATACTCTGACAACGTTGTAGACAGCAGTGATCTGGGAGTCAGAGATGCTTCCAGGGGTCTTCCCAATGCTGTTCTTATGTCATCTGAGCACTGTTCCCATCGATTTGGGCAAGTTTTAGGCCCTCTGCAGACCGCCGGGGGGAGCCACCTGGGCTCGTTGCTCGGGTCGAGCACCCGAGTATTCCAATGTGCTCGACCCGAGCATTTTAGTGCTCGCTCATTACTACTCAACACCTGTCTCCCATTCCCCGCTGGACATCAGTATTACTCTTGTGCTCTGGCTAAGTTGCCTTGTTAAGTTCTTTGTTCTTTGGACAATTGATATCCTGGGACTTCTTGTTCCACCAGTTTTGTTCCCTTTAATCTTCGTTTCTGCAATTAACTTTTCTGTTAGGAGGTCTCCTATTTTTGCTCCCAGTCCTTAGATCTTTTAGGGACCCCTTTTCCATCCTTCAGGTCTTCGTTTGAGTTCAGTGCAGGAATTTCGGTGGGGCTATTCACAAGGAATAGGGCACCAACCCCAGCGTAGGGTAAAGCTGAGTCTCAGTGCAAGGACAGCTTTTCCCTCCTATTCCTCAGTTCTAATTTGCAGAACATAACACTGGAGACCGGAGCAGGTAGGAGAAGGTCTTGTGGTGTCACAAATGCTGTGGCACCACAAGGCCCAGCACAGAGAGATCAGCAGTGTGACTGCTCTGTAGAAATCCTCACCAAGTGTGAGGAGCTATGGGGCGGTCACAGGGGGATGATAGGGTGGTGACAGGCAGGTCAAAGGCCGGTCACCAACCAGTCACCTCCCGTTCAGGTACTCTGATTGGTGCGACCAATCAGAAATGGCTGGGGTCTGGGCAACATCACAGGGGGTCACAGGGTGATGAAACTGCCCTGTGACCACCCTGTCACCTGTGTTCAGGTACTCTGATTGGAGCGATCGATGTAATCAACAATCACTCGAATCAGAACTGTCTGGGGGCCTCTAATCACATCACAGGGGGTCATTGGGCAGTGACAGGCAGGTCACAAGCTGGTCACCGCCCCATGACCGCCCTGTCACCACGTGGTTGCATTATGCTCGGTGCGATCAATGTGATTGGCGATCGCACCAAATATAGCGGTTTGGGGCCAGGGCTGGGGTCTCCTAGCAACAGCATAGGATTGGTGCTCTTAGGAGCACCGATCCTAGGCTGCACATCACTGTTTCTGGCAATATGATTTCCGGAAACAGTGAGAAATGCTGTGATTGGCTGTTCAGAATTGAACAGCCAATCACAGCGATCATGGGTGCGGGGGCGGCGACACCCCCCATTATGACAGCGCCATCTACCCTAAGGTAAGATGGCACCGGAAATTTAATACGATCGCAGCAACCCCTACAAAGGGGTTAAATGGAACAGCCCCTTTATTAAACATAGTGTAAAGCGTGCACATGCACTGGCACATCTCCACTGACATCATATGTGCCACCAGACAGAACAAATGTAGTGTGGTCAGGAACCCCTTTTGTGACATAGATGCAGTTCCCATTTCTGGAACTAATCCCTATAAGAAATTTATAACAAAAGACTGACTGCCACTTACAAACAGAAAACTGGTATGTACAGGTGCATACTAAGAGTAGCCATGTCTATACATAACTAACTAATAAAGTAGCACCCTGTAGTTCTATAGCATGTAAACATGAAATATAAGAAATTTGAATTGCATTACTGCTCTAGAAAATAGGAAAAATGAAGATACTTAGCCCATAATTTGGCCAATTCATGAATGCCCAGAAACCAACGACAGGGTGATCTCCTTTTGCTGGGACCTATTCTAATGTGATTCCTCTCCTAGGTTGAAGACTACATGCCTATAAGAAATTTATGGCATTTGTTTTGAATTTGCTATCTACGTCTAAGATAGAATACATATTTCCCCTTTACCAAACATGTCAGGAAAGTTGACAGAACTTGAAAACTTGATTCAGTGAGTATTCCGCATCACTATTTTGTTCTGTGATATGGCACGGATGGCATATTGTGTGTGAGCTGGCAGGGTTAGTATACCATGGTTTCTTTTTAATCCTAGTCAAGCTCTGCATATTAAGCAGTTTTCTTAGGTTGGATGCGACAATGGTTTGTGCTTCATGGAAGTGTGAAACTAGTCTAATGTATGCTCTTTGACACTTCTTCAAGAAAGGAGCGAAGGTGAGATTTTCTCATAACCTATAATCCTTAGAGGATCCTGTGTTATTTGCCCCAAGCTTTATAATAGAAATGTTACCTAATCCTGCCTATAATGATAATAAAATACCTTCTGAGAAGTAATTTTTAAAGAACCACTGTCAGTTTTCATGGGATTCAGTAGTCATTGTGAAAACTGCAAGATTTTGGTTTTCTTTTTCTTTTTTTATGTAGTCACATTAAAATTTAAAAGAACTAGAACACAATGGAGATTTGTAGCATAACTATTGACATAAAAACTTGATTAATAATCATTTTTATAATGCATTCCCTTTATAGTTTACCTTTTTGAGATTGTAATAATAAAATAAGACCAAGACATTGACATGCACATTTAGGTTTTGGTTATTCAAATTATAATTTATATTGGAAATGTAAATTAAAATCTGTTCTTATCGGTATCAATGACTCTTGAAACACTTGTGAAATGTTTCTTAAAATCAAGAATCTGTATTAGAATGCCAAAAGCTGAGTATAGGAACATCTTAATTATTTGGATATTCAATGTCTTTGAGCAAAGCTTTATCAATCCATCATTGTTTATGATGAAACACAATTATGGCCAGATTCCATTCCATGAGTAATAAAATTATGGCCTCCTTCACCTGTGTGCAGATAAACTGCTGTAACTAGCATATTCCTTTTACAAGCATCTTATCATCTTTATATCCTTTTACATTCATTTTCTGCTTAATCCACAGTAATACTTTTGCTGTCTTATGTGTATTATTATTATTATTATTACTAAGGTATTAAATATTCCCCTCTCCTTGGTAAGCATTATTTTTAAGCAGTTGACTTTCTCTCCAGGATAGTATGCATTTCTTTTTGTATTCTTTCTGATGGAGAGATAAGAATCCACATTCCTTCAATTCCTCTGTATAACTGGTACATTTTTAGTATCGTCAAGCAAAACAGTTTTGTGGGTAGAATAAAATTGAACCATAGTTTGTTAAACCTTTGAGCTCTACAGTAAGTTATCATGAAGTATAATACTCATTTTAATAGTTATTCCATCAGTTGTGAGAAACGAAAAAACAATCAAGAAAAACATTTATTAAAACAAAATAGTAGTAGTAATAATAGGTGGGGGGAAAGTATTCTGTTATGTAGAAGACTGAATGCATAAACACCACAGATATTTCCTTCCGGGAACAAAACATTGTTTTTAGAAAAGATTCCCGTTGAACTATGTAGCAAGAATTCAGTAAGGGGGACACAATATTAATCAACCATGAGCTTTATTTTTTATTCCTTTCAGGAGCATAGTGAACATTATCAATAATTTTGCAGGACATAAAATTATAACATCACATGGTGTTTCTTGACATTTTTAGGGTGCGAAGTGAGTAGCACTATTTACATATGACCAATTTGTGGCATTATTATTTCAAGAAGATAGTGTGTGTAGAGCTTTTGTGTATAGGAGGCGAACTTACTCACAGTAATATTTTCAGGGCACAGACTGTAGCAGTTTTCAGAGTTAGAAAAAAAGTAAGGTCCACAAAGTACTGGGCATAAACACTTGCAGATATAAGTCATGGTTGGAAGAAGTCTTCATGACAATCTAGGCAGTATGGAGAAGAGAAGGAAAGAGAACTACTGTAATCAGATATGACAGCACATTTTAGACTTTAAAGGGAACCTGTCAAGAGGATTTTATTCTTCAAAATAATAGGATATATCTACATGCACTTTCATGCTGATTAAATCCATACATTGATTGTATAGGGCAAATATATATTCTTGTACCGTGTTAGCCAGTAGATAGAAAAATATTTAGATTTGAGAGTCCTCAGTGGTTGATACCTTTTAATGGCTAACTGAAAAGATTGTAACAAATTGCAAGCTTTCGAGACTACTCAGGTCTCTTCATCAGGCTAGTATAACACAAAATCTGAAGAGTCACATATTTATACACAATAAGACACACAAGAAAAAAAAATGCAATAGGTAAGACAGGTGATGAAAAGCAGAGTTATTATGGAAGAAATAAACAGTTCTGGCTATAAATGTTTTAGCAGTTAATAGATAAGGAGTGTGAAGGTATTATTGTCCTGTGTCCAGTGTTGTGATGACCTCACAGGTCTGAGAGTCTGAGGAGCACATTCCTTAGGTGATGTAGAATGACATAAATCCATGCGACACATTCATTCCTGCTCTGAAAGTGTTAAAGGTCACCATCAGTTTATATTCTGAAACTATTCTTTCTCTTTGAGATTTGAAGTTACCTTTTAATACCAGTAATTTCATATTTTTTATGCTGTGATCAGGGGAACAAAAATGCTTGGCTACAGGTAGATCTGTTCTTTTTTCTTTTATTGTGTGGCGATGATGATTCATCCTTGTTCTAAGTTTTTGCCCTGTCTCCCCTACATAAAGACCCCCAGCTGGACATTTGGTACATATAATTAAGTACACTACTTTCAGCTGTATCACCTCTAATGTAGTGTGAGTGTTTCTGCACGCACTGTGGAGCGGAGACTCTTTGAGCAAGGGCTGGTTTCAAGGAGGGCAGCAAAGAAGCCACTTCTCTCCAGAAAAAACATCAGGGACCGACTGATATTCTGCAAAAGGTACAGGGAGTGGACTGCTGAGGACTGGGGCAAAGTCATTTTGTCTGATGAATCCCCTTTTCGATTGTTTGGGACATGTGGAAAACAGCTTATTCGGAGAAGAAGAGGTGAGCGCTACCACCAGTCTTGTCTCATGCCAACTGTAAAGCATCCTGAAACCATTCATGTGTGGGGTTGCTTCTCAGCCAAGGGATTCGGCTCACTCACAGTCTTGCCTAAAAACACAGCCATGAATAAAGAATGGTACCAGAATATCCTGCAAGAGAAACTTCTCCCAACCGTCCAAGAGCAGTGTGGCGCCCAAAAATGCCTTTTCCAGCATGATGGAGCACCTTGCCATAAAGCAAAGGTGATAACAAAATGGCTCATGGAACAAAACATAGAGATTTTGGGTCCATGGCCTGGAAACTCCCCAGATCTTAATCCCATTGAGAACTTGTGGTCAATCATCAAGAGACGGGTGGACAAACAAAAACCAACAAATTCTGGCAAAATGCAAGCATTGATTATGCAAGAATGGACTGATATCAGTCAGGATTTGGTCCAAAAGTTGATTGAGAGGATGCCAGGGAGAATTGCAGAGGTCTTGAAGAAGAAGGGGCAACACTGCAAATATTGACTTGCTGCATTAACTCATTCTAACTGTCAAGATAACCTATTGGTACTCATAATATGACTGCAATTATATTTCTGTATGTGATATAAACATCAGACAAACACTAATAAAAACCAGAGGCCAGCAGATCATGTGAAAATATAATTTTGGTGTCATTCTCAAAACTTTTGGCCATGACTGTATATAAACGTCCGCGCTGCCTGGGCTCTGACGTTTATAAACGGACGGTGGTCCCGCAGCGCTCAGGACACCCAGGGTGCAGGTGCGGTGCAGAGCAGTAGCTCTGATGTTAACCTTTTGCTATCTTCTAGATGCTGCGATCCATAGCAATCGCGGCATTTAGGAGATAGTGAGAGGAGAGGGGGTAGTCCACTCACCTTTCCGACGGCCCCAGTGATAGCTTATAGGACCTGGCGTTGTCATGGCAGCCGGAGGTCACATACAGGGACTAGGTAAAAATATTTAAAAAAAAAAAAGTTTAAAAATATTTTCAAACTGTTAAAAAAAATCACAAAATAATATATATATATATATATATATATATATATTTATATATATATATATATATATATATATTAAAGCAATAAATCCGTATAATTATGCAAAAACAAAAAAAGTCCTCATATTTGGTATTGCTGCATTCGGAACAACCCGATCTATAAGACTGTCACACTAATTAACCCCTTCTGTGCACACCATAAAAAAAAACTATGCTTTTTCATCATATTGTTAAACAAAAAGTGGAATAAAATGCGATCAAAAAGCCAAATGGAAATAAAAATGGTACCGCTGACAACATCATCTTGTCCTGCAAAAAAAAAAGCGACTATACAGCTCCATCAGCCGAAAAATGAAAAAATTATAGCTCTCAGAATAAAGTGATGCAAAAAAAATATTATTTTCTATAAATTAGTTTTATTGTGTAAAAGTGCCAAAACATAAAAAAAACTATAGAAGTGTAGTATCGCTGTAAACATACTGACCCAAAAAATAAAGCTGCCTTATCACTTTTACCACATGCAGAGCGGCATGAAAAAAAAACTCAAAAAACAAATCCTGAATTTACCTCCCAAAAAACGGAATAGAAAGCGATCAAAAAATGTCACATACCCAAAAATGGTACCAATAAAAACGTCAACCCAACCCGCAAAAAACAAGCCATCACAAGACTCTGTCGGCTGAAATATGGAAAAATTATAGCTCTCAAAATATGGCGATGCAAAAACTAGATTTTGCAAAAAAAAGCGTTTTTTAGTGTGTGACAGCTGTCAATCATAAAATCCCGATATGTATCTGGCATCTCTGTAATCGCACCGACCCGAAGAATAAAGTCATCTAATCACTTATAATACACGAGGAACGGCGTAAAAAATAAATAAAACCAATTCTTCACCTGCTGCTAATTTGCTTATTATGTCTCCCAAATATCGCATTAAGGTGCGGCTCACATTTATCCTGCGCTCTGTGCTGAGCGCTTATACCGGGGTTTCAGTGTAAATCTCTGAAATACGTGATTCAGACAGAACCCCTGGTGGAAGATTCCCTATAATGAGGCAGACGGAGGCACTGTGGATGACGTCTGGCCTATAATCCCTCGGTGTCAATTTTTTTAGGTGTGCATAAAAGTGCAGTTGGCCACAGTTTTGTGCACTTCTGAAAAAAAAGGACACCGCTAAACAGAGGCCAGACAGAGTCCAGAGTAACTCTGCTGCCTCATTAGAGTGAATGGATCTCACGGGGGTTTCACCTGAATTACATCACTTGGAGATTTAGATGGAAACCCCGATGTAAGTGCTCAGCCTAGAGCGCCGGATAAACGTTATGTAAAATGTTCCCAATAAAAGCTTCAAATCAGTCCTCAAAAAAAGCGAGTACCAACTCAGGTCCGCCATCTGTTAAAAATATAAGGTACTTTCAAGTTACTGGTAGCACAAAGACTCTGGAAAAGCGAAATGGCCCTTGCCCCCCAAAAGACATTCAGAAAATGTTGTGCTCCCAAATCCAAATGCCTCCCTCCCTTCTGAGCCCCACAATGTACCTAAACTACATTTAGGGTCCACATGTTTGGCATTCCTGTAGCTATGAGATCTTGCCTAATTTACAGGTGCATGTCTCCAGAAGCATGAGCTGGGCACAACGTACTTGTCACTACAACGTACTGGTCACTTCAATGGCAGTTTGAAATTTTCACTCAGCAACATCCACTGCTGCTTGTTTCTGGAAAAGACTCATGGAGTCAAAATCGTCTCTATACCTGTAGGTAAATTCCCAAAGGGGTATAATTTCCAAAGTGGGTCACTTGAGGGGGGATTCTGCTCTTCTAGCACTTAGGGGCTATGTAAACGGAGTCCGCAAACTATTCTACAATAATTTGTTCTCCAAGAGTCAAATAGCGCTCCATCCCTCCTGGGTCTCACCATATGGCTAAGCGGTACTGTACAGCCACATATTGTGTATTGCCACGTTTAGAAGAAATTGTGTAACACATTTCGGCAACATTTTTACCCATTGCCCTGTGTGAAAATGTAAAATCTAAGGCTAAAACAATTTTTTAGTGGTAAAAATATAATTATTTTTTCTTCACTGCCCAATGGTATAAATTTAAAAATCAAAAAATACTCACTACTTCACTAGATTAATTCCTTGAGAGATGTAGTTTACAATATGGGGTCACTTGTGGGGGTTTCTGCTGATTCGGCATGTCAGCGACTCTTCAAATGTGATATGGTGTCTGCAACCTACTCAGCCAACATAGCGCATCTTTCTCTTCCAAGCCCTGCCATGTGCCAAAGCAGTAGTTTTCCACCACATATGGAATATCAGCGTACTCAGGAGAAATTGCACAACAAATTTTCTGGTGCAATTTCTCCTGTTACCCTTATGATAATGCAAAATTAGGGGATGAAAAACATTTTTGTGGGAAAAATGTGAAAATGTTATTTTTACGGCTCAATATTATAAACTTCTGTGAAGCACCTAGGGGTTCAAGGTGCTCACCACACATCTAGATAAGTTCCCTAAGGGGTCTAGTTTCCAAAATGGTGTCACTTGTGGGGGGTTTCCAATGTGTCATGGCGTCCGCTAATTATTCAAACAAATTTTACATTCAAAAAGTCAAATGGCGCTCCTTCCCTTCCAAACCCTGCCGTGTACCCAAACAGTGGTATTCCCTCACATATGGGGTATCAGCGTGCTCAGGAGAAATTGCACTATAAATTGTGTAGTCCATTTTTTCCTGTTACCCTTACGAAAATAAAAAAATTAAAGTAACATTTTTGTGAAAAAAAGTTAAATGTTCAATGTTTTCTTCCACATTCCAAAAATTCCAATGAAGCACCTAAAGGATTAATAAACTTCTTAAATGTGGTTTTGAGCACCTTGAGATGTGAAGTTTTTAGAATGGTGTCACTTTTGGGTATTTTCTGTCATAAAGGCCCCTCAAAGTCACTTTAAATAAGATGTGGTCCCTAAAAAATGTTTTTGTAAATTTTGTTGGAAAAATGAGAAATCGCTGGTCAAATTTTAACCCTTATAACTTCCTAACAAAAAAAAAATTTGGTTCCAAAATTGTGCTGATGTAAAGTAGATATGTGGAAAATGTTATTTATGAACTATTTTGTGTGACATATCTCTCTGATTTAAGGGCATGAAAATTCAAAGTTTGAAAATTGCAAAATTGACAAATTTTTCGCCAAATTTCCAATTTTTTCACAAATAAACATAAATCATATTGAAGAACTTTTACCACTATCAGGAAGTACAAGAGGTAATGAAAAAAAACATTCTCAGAATCAGCGGGATCTGTTGAAGCGTTCCAGAGCTATTACCTCATAAAGTGACCTTGGTCAGAATTGAAAAAATTGGCCTGGTCATGAAGGCGAAAACAGACTCTGGCGCAAAAGGGTTAACAACAAAACAAACCATTTATAAATCCATGATTATAATATAAATACCTTAAATAAAGACATCAAATGCAATAAAATTAAAATTATAACAATTACCCAAACTTGGATAAGAATTATCCTATAGCAAGGGATAAACCACCTAATATTTAAACTCCCGTCAAAATCCTGTATCAAGAAAGCAAGTAATAGTACCTTCCGCATAATTAGTGGACCATAACTCCCACTGCCTGTGACACGCATTTCATATATAGCTTTGTCAGAGTGTACTGGGTACTTCAATAAAATTTGTATATTTGTATATGTTTACTGACTAGTATCTTCTTTTTCTTTATGGAGTAATTTATAGATATTACTCTTGTTTCAGTGACTTGCTTTCGATCTGTCACAAGTGCTATCAGTGCCTTGTGAGAGAGATATTTAATTAAGAATACAAAGAAAAACAACATCAAACAAAGTATTCCCCCACCCATCCTTCTATGAGTGCATCTCAATGGGTGCAGTGGAAAAAATTAGCTCATTTGCTGTCCTATTTGAGTAAAGAATGAGTGTTTGTCGAAGAAGGACTTCTGCCAAATACCAAATTGTGTCCTCAATACACGAAACCAACCTCCGCCTAATGTACAATGGAGATGTATTAATAAAAAATTGCCACTTAAAAAAAGAGCATTTAGTGAGTTACTTTTTGCCTATTTGTATCACTTTTCTAAACTGCCTCCATAACTGTACAGAAGGCAACAGTACAGGGTTTTCGCAAGTAACTTCTGGGAGCTCTGAGTCTGAGATACACAAAAGAACTTCTAGTAACAAGTGAGGACAAAAATGATATTTCAAGAGAGTGTTGGAAAAATGAGCCAATATGTTCAACTATTTTTTAGCATATCTAAAGTTGAATGAGTATCCAAATTAATATCGAATAGGTTGAGGCCCCCTAATACATTTGATTGTTTCAGTTTGAACATACTTATCCACCTACAGTATTCTATTCCCCATATTACAAATATACAGGGTGGTCCAAAAGTAGGTGGACAGAAAATAATAACATTTATTTTGATTTATATATAAAATTATATTTACTAACACAAGCATAACATTGACAATTAAATTTAATTCTGAACAATAATACAAAAGCCCTTAAATTTTATCAACGCAGGTGCTCAAACTGTTTTCCATTACAAATTGCTTTGAAGTCTGCCTCTTACGCTTCGACAAACTTTTTTGCACAAGTCTCTTTGGGTATTAATTTCTTGAAATGCATCTCTTATGTAATTTTTCAAACCACTGACACTTTTTAGTTTTCGACTATAAACTTTGTCCTTGAGTACTCCCCAAAAGAAAAAATCCATTGGGGTCATGTCTGGTGAACGTGCCGGCCAATCAAGTGGGCCTCTTCGGCCAATCCATTTATTAGGAAATGTTTCATCAAGATACTCGCGGACTACTCTTGAATAATGTGGAGGGGCCCCATCTTGTTGGAAATAAAGGTCATTTGAATTAGGCTGTTGCTGTAACTGGGGAACAACTTGATTCATTAGAATTTCGAGAGACTTATCTCCTGTGAGTGTTCCATCAAAAAATATTGGTCCTAAAACACCAAAACTTGAAATACCACCCCAAACATTGACACCAGGCTCATTTAGTTGTTGCTCTAATGTTAAATGCATATTCTCATTATACCAGTAAATACAATTATGTCTGTTAATATGGCCAGATAATTTGAAAGAAACTTCATCACTCCACATAATGTTATCTAAAATTACTGGATTTTCTTCAATTTCGTTAAGCATAATCTCACTAAATTACAGCCGCCTGTCTAGATCATCCTCCAATAAACCATGAATTAGACATGGACGATAAGCTTTCCACCCAATAGATTTCAGGATTCGCACGATAGAAGCTCGTGAAATTCCCAATTCCAAAGAGGCTCTTCTGGTGGACTTTTTTGGGCTCTGAACAAATGTTTCAGCAACAAGTTGTTTATTGTCTTCTGTACAGACTGTTTTGGGTCGACCAGTTTTTGGAGCATTAAGGATTGAGCCAGTGGCATTGAATTTGTTACAAATACGGTAAATGGTTTCTCTCTTTGGGGCTTGAGTACCAAATGTTTCAACCCAATTTGCTTTAACAGTTTCAGCATTTTGAGATTTCCAATACTCTGTTAAAATCCATTTTCTTTGATCTATATTTAAATTATTTGCCATTATGTGTTATTTGAATTATCTGAAAAGAAAACTGATTTGGGGGAGATCTATCTGTGAAAACTAGATCTGTGAAATTGGCTCAGTTGTCCTTAGCAACCAATCAGATTCCACCTTTCATTTTCCAAAGAGTCTGTGAGGAATGAAAAGTGGAATCTGATTGGTTGCTAAGGGCAACTGAGCCAGTTTCACTTTACACCATGTTTGATAAATCTCCCCCTTCACAACCTTATTACACTTTCGGTCCACCTACTTTTGGACCACCCTGTATATATATATATGTATATACAGTATAGACCAAAAGTTTGGACACACCTTCTCATTTAAAGATTTTTCTGTATTTTCATGACTATGAAAATTGTACATTCACACTGAAGGCATCAAAACTATGAATTAACACATGTGGAATTATATACTTAACAAAAAAGTGTGAAACAACTGAAAATATGTCTTGTATTCTAGATTCTGCAAAGTAGCCACCTTTTGCTTTGGTGACTGCTTTGCACACTCTTAGCATTCTCTTGATGAGCTTCAAGAGGTAGTCACCGGAAATGGTCTTCCAACAATCTTGAAGGAGTTCCCAGAGATGCTTAGCACTTGTTGGCCCTTTTGCCTTCACTCTGCGGTCCAGTTCACTCCAAATCATCTCGATTGGGTTCAGGTCTAGAGACTGTGGAGGCCAGGTCATCTGGCGTAGCACCCCATCACTCTCCCCCTTGGTCAAATAGCCCTTACATAGCCTGGAGGTGTGTTTGGGGTCATTGTCCTTTTGAAAAATAAATGATGGTCCAACTAAACGCAAACCGGATGGAATAGCATGCCGCTGCAAGATGCTGTGGTAGCCATGCTGGTTCAGTATGCCTTCAATTTTGAATAAATCCCCAACAGTGTCACCAGCAAAGCACCCCCACACCATCACACCTCCTCCTCCATGCTTCACAGTGGGAACCAGGCATGTAGAGTCCATCCGTTCACCTTTTCTGCGTCGCACAAAGACACGGTGGTTGGAACCAAAGATCTCAAATTTGTAACTCATCAGACCAAAGCACAGATTTCTATTGGTCTAATTTCCATTCCTTGAGTTCTTTAGCCCAAACAAGTCTCTTCTGCTTGTTGCCTGTCCTTAGCAGTGGTTTCCTAGCAGCTATTTTACCATGAAGGCCTGCTGCACAAAGTCTCCTCTTAACAGTTGTTGTAGAGGTGTGTTTGCTGCTTGAACTCTGTGTGGCATTGACCTGGTCTCTAATCTGTGCTGCTGTTAACTTGTGATTTCTTAGGCTGGTGACTCGGATAAACTTATCCTCAGAAGCAGAGGTGACTCTTGGTCTTCCTTTCCTCTGGCGGTCCTCATGTGAGCCAGTTTCTTAGTAGCGCTTAATGGTTTTTGCAACTGCACTTGGGGACACTTTCAAAGTTTTCCCAATTTTTCGGACTGACTGACCTTCATTTCTTAAAGTAATGATGGCCACTCGTTTTTCTTTACTTAGCTGCTTTTTTCTTGCCATAATACAAATTCGGACAGTCTATTCAATAGGACTTCTGCACAACACAACTGATGGTCCCAACCCCATTTATAAGGCAAGAAATCCCACTTATTAAACCTGACAGGGAACACCTGTGAAGTGAAAGACATTTCCGGTGACTACCTCTTGAAGCTCATCAAGAGAATGCCAAGAGTGTGCAAAGCAGTCATCAAAGCCAAAGGTGGCTACTTTGAAGAACCTAGAATATAAGACATATTTTCAGTTGTTTCACACTTTTTTGTTAAGTATATAATTCCACATGTGTTAATTCATAGTTTTGATGCCTTCAGTGTGAATGTACAATTTTCATAGTCATGAAAATACAGAAAAATCTTTAAATGAGAAGGTGTGTCCAAACTTTTGGTCTGTACTGTATATATACAGGTGCGTCTCATTAAATTAGAATGTCATCAAAAGTTAATTTATTTCAGCTCTTCAATACAAGAAGTGAAATTCATATTATATAGAGTCATTAGAAACAGTGATTCACAGGGTGGCAATTTTTTTCTAATGAAAGCACACCATTGTTTCTCTTATGATATTCTCAATAAGTTTCATGTGTCACATGACCCTCTTCCCACTGAAAAAAATTAAGTTGGATACAAAATGGCCGACTTCAAAATGACCTCCATGGTAACCATCCATCTGGATGTGCCACAAACAGGAAGTTATCACCAACCATTCCCTTTTTATTTAGGTGTATCCATATAAATGGCCCACCCTGTATTTCAAGTGTTTATTTCTGTTAATGTTGATGATTATGGCTTACAGCCAATGAAAACTCAAGAGTCATTATCTCAGTAAATCAAAATAATCAACAACAAAAAACTGCAAAGGCTTCCTAAGCATTTAAAAAGATCCCTTAGTCTGTCTCAGTAGGCTCCACAATCATGGGGAAGACTGCTGACTTGACAGATGTCCAACAGACAGTCATTGACACACTCCACAAGGTCCCAGAGTTCCAATTTTCATTTGGAAATCAAGGTCCCAGAGTCTGGAGGAAGAGTGGAGAGGCATACAATCCAAGCTGCTTGAGGTCTAGTGTGAAGATTCCACAATCAGTGATGGTTTGGGGAGCCATGTCATCTGCTGGTGTAGGTCCACTGTGTTTTATCAAGACCAAAGTCAGCGCAGCCGTCTACTGGGCAATTTTAGAGCACTTCATTCTTCCCTCTGCCGACAAGCTTTTTGGAGATGGAACTTTCATTCTCCAGCAGGACTTGGCACCTGTCCACACTGCCAAAAGTACCAATACCTTGTTTAAAAACTACAGAATCACTGTGCTTGATTGGCCAGAAAACTTGCTTGACCTTAACACCAGACCCAACAATGCAGACGAGCTGAAGGCTGCTATCAAAGCAAGCTGGGCTTTCATTACACCTCAGCAGTGCCACAGGCTGATCGCCTGCTTGCCATGCCACATTAATGCAGTAACTAATGCAAAAGGAGCCCTGACCAAGTATTGAGTGCATTTACTGAATATACCGTATTTTTCGGACTATAAGATGCACTTTTTTCCTCCAAAATTTTGGAGGAAAATGGGGGGTGCATCTTATAGTCCCAATGTTGGGGGAGAGGGGTATATATATACTGTGTGTGGTGTGGGGGGGAGCGGTAGTGGCGGAGTAGCAGGGCACAGGAGGCAGCTGCCGCCTGGTGCAGCCTACACTGTCCCCGCTGCTAAAGAAAATGAATATTCAGTGCTCCCCATGCCCAAATTGTACAACAAATTTCATGGTGCAATTTATCCTGTTACCCTTATGATAATACAAAATTAGGGAATGAAAAACATTTTTTGTGGGAAAAATGTGAAAATTTTATTTTTACGTCTCAATATTATAAACATCTGTGAAGCAGCTGGGGGTGCAAGGTGCTCACCACACATCTAGATAAGTTCCCTAAGGGGTCTAGTTTCCAAAATGGTGGCACTTGTAGGGGGTTTCCACAGTTTAGGCACATTAGGGGCTCCCCAAATGCGACATGGCGTCTGCTAATTATTCAAACAAATTTTACACTCAAAAAGTCAAATGGCGCTCCTTCCCTTTCAAATGCTGCCGTGCGCCCAAACAGTGGTATCAGTGTGTTCAGGAGACATTGCACAACAAACTTCATGGTGCAATTTTTCCTATTACCCTTATGATAATGCAAAATTAAGGGATGAAAAACGTTTTTGTGGGAAAAATGTGAAAATTTTATTTTTACAGCTCATGATTATAAACTTCTGTGAAGCACCTTGAGGTTCAAGGTGCTCACCACACATCTAGATAAGTTCCCTAAGGGGTCTAGATTCCAAAATGGTGCCACTTGTGGGGGGTTTCCATTGTTTAGGCACATCAGGTGCTCCCCAAATGCAACATGGTGTCCGCTAATTATTCAAACAAATTTTACATTCAAAAAGTCAAATGGCGCTCCTTCCCTTTCAAACCCTACCGTGCGCCCAAACAGTGGTTTGCCTCCACATATTGGGTATCAGAGTGTTCAAGAGAAATTGTACAACAAATTTCATGGTGCAATTTTTCCTATTACCCTTATGATAATGCAAAATTAAGGGATGAAAAACGTTTTTGTGGGAAAAATGTGAAAATTTTATTTTTACAGCTCAATATTATAAACTTCTATGAAGCACCTTGGGGTTCAAGGTGCTCACCACACATCTAGATAAGTTCCCTGAGGGGTCTAGTTTCCAAAATGGTGTCACTTGTGGGGGGTTTCCACTGTTTAGGCACATCAGGAGCTCTCCAAACGCAACATTGCGTCTGCTAATTATTAAGACAAATTTTACATTCAAAAAGTCTAATGGCGCTCCTTCCCTTCCGAACCCTGCAGTGCGCCCAAACAGTGGTTTTCCCTCACATATGGGGTATCAGCATGCTCAAGAGAAATTGCACAAAAAAATTTGGCGTCCACTTTTTCCTGTTACCCCTGTGAAAATAAAAAAATTGGGTCTAAATTAACATTTTTGTGAAAAAAGTTAAATGTTAATTTTTTTCTTCCACATTCCAAAAATTCCTGTGAAGCACCTGAAGGGTTAATAAAGTTCTTGAATGTGGTTTTGAGCAGCTTGAGGGGTGCAGTTTTTAGAATGGTGTCACTTTTGGGTATTTTCTGTCATGAAGACCCCTCAAAGTGACTTCAAATATGATGTGGTCCCTAAAAAAATGTTTTTGTAAATTTTGTTCGAAAAATGAGAAATCGCTGGTCAACTTTTAACCCTTATAGCTCCCTACCAAAAAAAAATTTTGGTTCCAAAATTGTGCTGATGTAAAGTAGACATGTGGGAAATGTTATTTATTAACTATTTTGTGTGACATATCTCTCTGATTTAAGGGCATGAAAATTCAAAGTTTGAAAATTGAAAAATTTTCAACATTTTTGCCAAATTTCTGATTTTTTCACAAATAAACGCAAGTTATATCGAAGAAATTTTACCACTATCATGAAGTACAATATGTCATGAAAAAACAATCTCATAATCAGGGGAATACGTTGAAGCGTTCCAGAGTAATTACTTCATAAATTGACAGTGGTCAGAATTGAAAAAATTGGCCCGGTCACGAAGGCAAAAACAGGCTCTGGTGCGAAGTGGTTAATACACCAGCGGGACACTATGAAAACCTTGTTATTCCATTTGGGTTAACTAATAATCCTGCAATCTTTCAGCACTTTGCAAATGACATTTTTTGTCTTCTGGCAGGTAGATTTGTTGAAGTCTATCTGGACGACATATTGATTTATTTGCTGGACCTCAAGTCAAATCAGGTACATGTGAGTCAGGTCTTACAAATACTCAGGGACAATAAATTATATGACAAACCAGAGAAATGTATGTTTTTGATTCAGGAGATCCATTTTTTGGGATATTTCTTATTGTCCACCGGTTTTCGTACGGACTGCAAGTTTATCAAGAACATTTCAGTGGTGGCCAAACCACTGACAGATATGAGCAGGAAAGGGATGGATTTTTCTAATTGGTCCATTATGGTCAGTGAGGCATTAGTTACTTTAAAGAGATGATTTGCTTCTGCACCAATTCTTGTACAGCCTGACAGCCATTCATTGTAGAGGTTGACGCATCAGAGGTGGGAGTTGGGGCTATATTGTCGCAGGGTTCGTTTCCAAGTAAATGGCGTCTGTCTGCATACTTCTCCAAGAAACTGTCATTCACCGAGAGAAATTATGACATTGGTAATAGGCTACTCTTGGCAATAAAGTGGGCCGTTGAGGAGTGGCATAATTTTTGGAAGGAGCATTTCATCCGGTCATGGTAATCACTGATCATAAAAATCTTTTGTATTTGGAATCTGCCAAACATCTGACACCTAGACAGGTAAGATGGTCATGCACTTGGTCATCAAGGACTATAAGATCACTTTTCTATTATGGTTAAAAACATGAAGGCAAAAAAAAGAAAGAAATTAAATAAGTAAGAGAACAAAAAAAAATGTATATATACTGTGTATGTATGTATATATATACAGTGTCGATTGTGCAAGTTTTCCCACCTATAAAGAATGGAGAGGTCTTTAATTTTTATCGTAGGTACACTTCAACTGTGAGAGACAGAATCTAAAAATAAAAAACAGAAAATCACATTGTATAATTTTTAAATAATTAAATTGCATTTTATTACATGAAATAAGTATTTGATCACCTACCAACCAGCAGGAATTTGGGCTCCAACAGACTTGTTAGTTTTTTTTTAAGATGGCCTCCTACTCTGCACTCATTGCTTGTATTAATTTCTCCTGTTTGAACTTGTTACTTGTATAAAAGACACCTGTCCAAACACTCAATCAACCACATTCCAACCGCTCCACCATGGCCAAGACAAAAGAGCTGTCTAAGAACACCAGTGACAAAATTGTAGACCTGCACAAGGCTGGGATGGGCTACATGAAAATAGGCAAGCAGCTTGTTGAGAAGGCAACAACTGTTTGTGCAATTATAAAAAAAATGGAAGAAACACAAGATAACTGTCTATCTTCCCCAGTCTGGGGCTCCATACAAGTTCTTGCCTCGTGGGGTAAGGATAAATCTGAGAAAGGTCAGGAATCAGCCCATAAAAACAATGGAGGACCTGGTCAATGACCTGAAAAGAGCTGGGACCACAGTCTCAAACATTACCATTAGTAACACACTACACCGTCATGGATTAAAATCCTGCAGGGCACGCAAGGTACCCCTGCTCATCCCAGCATATGTCCAGGCTCGTTTTACATTCACCAATTACCATCTAGATGACCCAGATGAGGCATGGGAGAAGGTCATGTGGTCAGATGAGACCAAAATAGAACTTTTTGGTATCAACTCCACTCCCCATGTTTGGAGGAAGAAGAAGGATGAGTACAACCCCAAGAACACCATCCCAACCGTGAAGCATGGTGGAGGAAGAATCATAATTTGGGGGAGCTTTTCTGCAAAGGGGATAGGATGACTGCACCGTAATGAAGGGAAGATGGATGGGGTCATGTATCACGAGATTTTGGCCAACTACCTCCTTCCTTCAGTAAGAGCATTGAAGATTGGTTGTGGCTGGGTCTTTCAGCATGAAAATAACCCGAAACACACAGCCAGGGAAACTAATGAGTGGCTCCATAAGAAACATTTTAAGATCCTGGAGTGGCCTAGCCAGTCTCCAGACCTGAACCCAATAGAAAATCTTTGGAGGGAGCTGAAACTCAATGTTGCCCAGTGACATCCCCGAAACCTGAAAGATCTGGAGAAGATCTGTATGGAAGAGTGGGCCAAAATTCTTGCTACAGTGTGTGCAAACTTGGTGAAGAACTACAGGAAACGTCTGACCTCTGTAATTGCAAACAAAGGTTTCTGTACCAAATATTAAGTTCTATTTTTCTATTGTATCAAATACTTATTTCATGCAATAAAATCCAAATTAAATAAGTAAAAATCATACAATGTGACTTTCTGGATTTTGTTTTAGATGCTGTCTCTCACAATTGAAGTGTACAACCGTGAGTGTCTGTCAGACATATCACATATAACTGCGGTCCAAATCCAGTCATTTCTGTCCTTCATTTACAGTTTGCTGCAGAGTGTCAGTGAAGCTATTCACACGTGGTCGTTGTGAAGAATAGTAAACTACAGGGCCGCTATTTAAAACCGTAGTTGTCCGTCAGACATATCACATATAACTGAAGTCCAAATCCAGCTATTTCTGTCCTCCATTTACAGTTTATTGCAGAGTAGCAGTGAAGCTATTCACATGTGGTTGCTGTGAAGAATAGTAAACTACAGGGCCGCTATTTAAAACCGTGGTTGTCGGTCAGACGTAATACATATAACAGCGGTCCAAATTCAGTCATTTCTGGTATCCATTTACAGTTTGTTCCAGTGCATCAGTGAAGCTATTCACACATGGTAGCTGTGAAGAATAGTAAGCTACAGGGCAGGTATTTAAAACCGTGGTTGTCCATCAGACGCATCACATATAACTGCCGTACAAATTCAGCAACTTCTGTCCAACATTTACAGTTTGTTGCAGTGTGTCAGTGAAGCTATTTACACATGCTCGTTGTGAAAAATAGTAAACTACAAGCCCGCTATTTAAAACCGTGGTTGTCTATCAGATGTATCACATATAACTGTAATTCAAATCCAGCCATTTGTAGTGAACGTGGAAAATATTGGTCTCCATTTAAAATGGGCAAGCCCCGTGGCAAGGGACGGGGAAGTGAACGTGATGGTGCATGCACAGGCCGAGGCCGTGACTTTGACAAGCTGAAATTGTGCCACAACAAACACCCACATCTTGTTGCTCGACCTTCCTGTCCTAATTACTAGGGGACCGCAGAACACCACTATTAAACAAAGAGCAGTGTCAAAAGGTTGTTGGTTGGATAGCAGATAATGCTTCCAGGCACTATGCCGCCACCACCACCACCCTGTCTTCCTCTCGGTCAAGTCTCAGTAGCTGTGAGTCTGGGCTGCATATTCCTCACCCTGATCCTCCTTCCTCCCACCATGCAGAGTGCCCGGAGACAACTAATCCCAAGAGGTGGATGATGATGATGAGACACAATTGCTAGAAACTCAGGAGGAGGACCAGGGTGCGGAATTGGAAGACGAAGTGGTGGATGACGAAGTCACTGACCCAACCTGGCAAGGTGACATGCAGAGCAAGGACAGCAGCACACAGGGGTAGGGAGGCATAGCACCACAACAGGCTGGAACAAGCAGTGTCGTGGCCACAGACAAAAAGCAGGCAACTGCTCCCCGGAACACAAACACGACAGAAGTTGCCAGTACGACTGTTAGGTCTTCCCGAGTCTGGTTGTGTTTTCAAGACTCTGCAGATAACTCCAAAAAGGCCATTTGCACCGCCTGCCAGATGAGCATCAGCAAAGGTAGCAAAACTAGCAGCCTAACCACCACCAGCATGATCAGGCACATGAAAGCAAAGCACCAGACTAAGTGGGATGAAGGCCGGGTCCAGAAACTGTGTCTGCGAGTGACAACACTGCTTGTTCCGCTGTTGTGCGTGCACGCCAATCCCCTGTCCATGGCATATGCGAAGATGTCTCCCGTCCTGCACCTGTCGTTGAACACTCTCAACTAGCATCATCAGCAACCACGTCAATGTCCTTGTCCCAGCACTCAGCTGTCCCTACCCCAGTCCTTGAAACGCAAGCGCATATACGCAGCCAATGGTCCACAGGCCACACTACTAAACTCACACATTTCGCAAATGCTTGTGCTCGAAATGTTACCGTTTAGGCTCATGGAGATGGAAGCTTTCTGCAACCTGATGGCCATCACTCGGTACTCGGTCCCCTGTTTCCACTATTTCTACCGGTGTGCCATCCCCGCATTACACAAGCATGTGTCCCAGAACATTAGCCGTGCCCTCAGCAACGCAGATACTGAGATATGTGGACAAGCACTTGTTGTCAGGGATGGTACATCTCACTAATGGCACACTGGGTTAATATAGTGTAAGCCGGGACCCAGTCGGACCTTGGGACGGAACATGTCCTCCCGACGCTGAGGATTGCGGACCCTGGGACAATGGGGGTTGACCCCACATTCTACAGCTCCTGCACCTCCTCCTCCTCTTCATCCTCCATCTCCAAAATGACCACATCAGTCACAAGCTGGAAGCACTGCAGCACTGCCTCGGCCAAGCGGCAGCAGGCTGTGCTAAAGCTAATTTGCTTAGGTGACAAACTGCACACCGCTGAAGAGTTGTGGATAGCTCTGAAAGAGCAGGTAGATCTGTGGCTGACACCACTGAAACTACAGCCAGGCATGGTCGTGTGTGACAATGGCCAGTACCTGGTGGTGAGTCTGAAGTGAGGCGAGCTCACACATGAACCATGCCTGGCCCATGTGCTTAACCTCGTGGTTCAGCGGTTTCTCAAAACCTACCCAAATTTGCCAGATCTGCTTGTCAAAGAACGCCGCATGTGTGCCCATTTTAGAAAGTCAGCTACAGCTTCCGTCGCCATTGCCTTGCTTTAGCAGCATTTGCAGCTTACAGCTCACCGACTGGTGTGCGATGTCCCCACACATTGGAAATCAACGTTGCAGATGTTGGGAAGGATTTGTGAGCATCAGAGGTCAGTTGTTGACTACCAGCATCAACACGGCCGTCAGTATTCAGATCAGCCTATACACAAGACCTCAGGAGTGGACATGGATGTCAGACATCTTTGCCATCCTCCAAAACTTTGAGGACTCCACCAAGATGGTGAGCAGTGATGGTGCCATAATTAGCGTCACCATCTTGCTTCTCTGTCTTCTGAAACGCTCGCTACTCACAATTAAAGAGGATGCATTGCAGGCAAAGCACGATGAGATGGAGCAAGGAACAATGCAGGGTTATTCCATAAAGCCTAGCCTCATCTCATCCGAACGTGGATTGGGTGACAATGAGGAAGAGGAGGAGGAAGAACAGGAGCTAGTTTCCTGCGCTATAGATGGTACTACCCGCAAAACTGTCATACTGTCTGTTCAGCGTTGATGGCCTGAAGACAGGTAGGAGGAGGAGGATGAGAAGGAGAGCATGGTCAGTTGTCCTCTTGGTGAGGACATGGAAGTCTTGCCTGTCAGCAGTCTGGCACATATGGCTGAGTTTATGTTACGCTGCTTATGACCATCGCGTTCTCCAAATTTTGGAAGACAGTATTTACTAGTTGGTGACATTTCTAGACGCACGCTATAAGGAGAACTTTCTATTTCTTATTCCCGCGGCGGACAAGTTTACTTAAATGGGGCAGTACCCGAAGGCACTTGTTGCGGAATTATTAAAAAAATTCCCATCTGAAAGCGCTGATGGCAGATGTCACAGTTTGTTGGACAACCAAGGATTACAGGTGAGAGAGACACAAATCCCATACAACAGAGACAGGGGAACACTGTCAAAGTTCTGGGACAGTTTTCTCAGAACCTGCCATCGCACAAGCCCTGTTGCGTGAGGTTGTCTCACGAGGAGGGAAACATTTTGGAAAATGCTGAAGTAGTACCTTTCCAACCGTACCAACGTCCTCCGTGATTCCTCTGTGCCTTATAATTATTGGTTATCCAAGCTGGACACGTGGCATGAACTGGCTATCTACGCCTTGGATGTCTTGGCCTGACCTGCCACTAGCGTTTTGTCAGAGAGTGTTTTAGTGCCGCCGCAGGAATTATAACTGATAGGCGCATATGAGGGGCATTAGAATGCCTCCAATTTTTTGGAAGCCGCTGCAGTCACTGCATATGCAAGAACAGTATGGGAGACCCTCTCCTTTCTAATGGGAACATGTGGTTACTGAGGCCCACCTCTATGTGTCTTTAAATTGGTATTGAGGTTTTTCCAAATTTTGGCAGCTGTTGTACTCACTGCATACCCTATAACTGTATAGCAGAATTGCTCCTTTCTAATGGGAAAAAGTCGTTACTGAGGCCCACCTCTATGTGTCTTTAAATTGGTATTGGGGTTTTTCCTACATTTTGGCAGCCGTTGTACTCACTGCATACCCTATAACTGTATAGCACAACTCCTCCTTTCTAATGTGAACATGTTGTTACTGAGGCCCACTTCTATGTGTATTTAAATTGGTATTGGGTTTTTCCCAGATTTTGCAGCCATTATACGCACTGCATGCCCAATAACTGTACAGCAGAATTGATCCTTTCTAATGGGAACATGTCATTACTGAGGCCCACTTCTATGTGTCTTTAAATCGGTATTGGTTTTTTTCCCAAATTTTGGCAGCCGTTGGACTCACTGCATACCCTATAACTGTATAGCAGAATTGCTCCTTTCTAATGGGAACAAGTCGTTACTGAGGCCCACCTCTATGAGTCTTTAAATTGATATTGGGGTTTTTCCCAAATTTTGGCAGCCGTTGGACTCACTGCATACCTGATAACTGTATAGCAGAACCGCTCCTTTCTAATGAGAACATGTCATTACTGAGACCAACCTCTATGTGTATTTAAATTGGTATTTGGGTTTTTCCTAAATTTTGGCAGCCGTTGTACTCACTGCATACCCTATAAATGTATAGCACAACCTTTCCTTTCTAATGGGAACATGTCGTTACTAAGGCCCACCTCTATGTATCTATGAAATTGGCATTGGGGTTTTTCCAAAATTTTGGCAGCCGTTGTACTCACTGCAATACCCTTTTACTGTATAGCAGAATTGCTCCTTTCTAATGGGAACATGTCATTACTGAGGCCCACCTCTATGTGTCTTTAAATTGGTATTGGGGTTTTTCCCAAATTTTGGAAGACGTTGTACTCACTGCGTACCCAATAACTGTATAGTAGAACCGCTCCTTTATAATGTGAACATGTCGTTACTGAGGCCCACCTCTATGTGTCTTTAAATTGGTATTGGGGTTTTTCCTAAATTTTGGCAGCCATTGTACTCACTGCATAATCTATAAATGTATAGCAGAACCGCTCCTTTCTAATGAGAACATGTCATTACTGAGGCCCACCTCTATGTGTCTTTAAATTGGTATTGGGGTTTTTCCTAAATGTTGGCAGCCGTTGTACTCACTGCATACCCTATAACTGTATAGCACAACTCCTCCTTTCTAATATGAACATGTCGTTACTGAGGCCCACCTCTATGTGTATTTAAATTGGTATTGGGGTTTTCCCAAATTTTGCAGCCGTTATACTCACTGCATACCCAATAACTGTACAGCAGAATTGCTTCTTTCTAATGGGAACATGTCATTACTGAGGCCCACCTCTATGTGTCTTTAAATTGGTATTGGGGTTTTTCCCAGATTTTGGCAGCCGTTGTACTCACTACATACCCTATAACTGTATAGCAGAACCGTTCCTTTCTAATGGGAACATGTCGTTACTGAGGCCCACCTCTATGTGTATTTAAATTGGTATTGGGGTTTTTCCCAAATTTTGGCAGCCGTTATACTCACTGCATACCCAATAACTGTATAGTAGAATTGCTCCTTTCTAATGGGAACATGTCATTACAGAGGCCCACCTCTATGTGTCTTTAAATTGGTATTGGGTTTTTTACCAAATTTTGGCAGCCGTTGTACTCACTACATACCCTATAACTGTATAGCACAACCGTTCCTTTCTAATGGGAACATGTTGTTACTGAGGCCCACCTCTATGTATCTTTAAATTGGTATTGGGGTTTTTCCCAAATTTTGGCAGCCATTGTACTCACTGAAATACCCTTTTACTGTATAGCAGAATTGCTCCTTTCTAGTGGGAACATGTCGTTACTGAGGCACACCTCTATGTGTCTTTAAATTGGTATTGGGGTTTTTCCCAAATGTTGGAAGCCGTTGTACTCACTGCGTACCCTATAACTGTATAGTAGAACCGCTCCTTTCTAATTGGAACATGTCATTACTGAGTCCCACCTCTATGTGTATTTAAATTGGTATTGGGGTTTTTCCTAAATTTTGGCAGCCGTTGTACTCACTGCATACCCTATAACTGTATAGCATAACCACTCCTTTATAATGTGAACATGTCGTTACTGAGGCCCACCTCTATGTGTCTTTAAATTGGTATTGGGGTTTTTCCCAAATTTTGGCAGCTGTTGTACTCACTGCATACCCTATAGCTGTATAGCAGAATCACTCCTTTCTAATGGTAACATGTTGTTACTGAGGCCCAGCTCTATGTGTCTTTAAATTGTCATTGGAGTTTTTTCATAAATTTTGGCAGCCGTTGTGCTCACTGCATATTCTATAACTGTATAGCAGAACCGCTCCTTTAAAATGGGAACATGTCGTTACTGAGGCCCACCTCTATGTGTTGTAAGGGAGGAGGAGTCGGTTTCTTTAAAAAATGTCCAAGGTGGGTTTATTCGGAGTTCATAAACCACACTCTCCAGGTAAATGAACAGAGCCTTGTCTGGCACAAAGTAACAAAACAGTTCGCCCCTCACAGTCAGTGTTCTGTAGCACAGACATGCTGGAAATCTAAACACCTCCAGCCACAGACACTGAATGAGACACTCGGTCTCCATTTTATACAACCGGCCCTGCCACGCAATATTAACCCTCTCAGCATGCTTTTCCGGTTTTACATCGCCAAAGCTACCAACCTGGGTGATATATATCTCCCTTAAGGAACTTTTCCAGCGGCAATCTTACATACTTCCCCTCTGCTCAAAGCCGGGGGGGCTTGGTACCTTCTGCTAATAAACAGTGGGCCCTCGTCAATGCATCAGTATTTGCATGCAGTTTCCCGAGCCTATGCTGTACACGGAAGCTAAAATCCTGAAGGGCTAGGAACCAACTGGTCACTCGAGCATTGTTCCCCTTCTTCTCGCTCATCCACCTTAGTGGGGCATGGTCTGACATGAGCCTGAACCTCCTGCCTAAGATGTAGTACCTTAGGGTTTCCAAAACCCACTTAATGGCCAAACATTCTTTCTCCACTATGGAACAATTTTTCTCATAGGATGTCAGCTTCTGGATTAACTATATTATGGCATGCTCCTCCCTGTTCACCTCTTATGATAGGACAGCATACAGTCTGACATCTGACGCGTCCATCTGGACAACAAACTCTTTAAGAAATCTGGAGCCACCAGCACTGGCTGTTTACACAGAGTTTGCTTTAGTTCCTGGAAAGCCATCTCCGCTTCTGGAGACCACTTAGCCAAAGCCGACTTTTTCCCTTAAAGGAGGTCTGTCAAAGGGTCGGCTACCATGGCGCAGTTGGGGATGAACCGGCGGTAGTAGCCCACGATGCACGGGAATGCTCTAACCTGCTTTTTTTAGAGAGGTTATGACCAACCCTGGATTGCATCAATTTTATTTATTTGGGGCTTGATCATGCCTCTGCCCACGACATAGCCAAAATATTTGGCTTCCTCCATGCACATGGCACATTTCTTCGGGTTGATGGAACACTCCGCCTTCCACAGAGCATCGAATATTGCCTGGACTTTTGCTCAGATGGCTTCCCCAATCCTGGCTGTAGATCACGATATCATCCAGGTAGGCCGCAGCATACTCATTGTGGGGAGCTAGTATCCGGTCCATGGCTCTCTGAAAGGTAGCTGGATCTCCCTGCAACCCAAACGGCATCTTGGTGTACTGGAAACACCCATCTGGAGTTGAAAAGGCTGTCTTCCCCTTGGCATCTTGGGCCATAGGAATTTGCCAATACCCTTTATTGAGGTTAAGGATGGTAATATACCTGGCCGGCCCAAGTCTTTCAATTAGTTAATCTACCCTGGGCATTGGGTACGAATCAAACTTAGACACCTCATTCAGTTTCCTATAGTCATGGCAAAACCGCCATTCTCCATCTGGTTTCGGCACTAATACTATGGGACTGGACCAGCTACTCTTGGATTCTTCAATGACTCCCAGACTTAGCATCCGTTTCCCTTCTCTCGAGATTACCTCTTGGCGGGCTTTGGGAATCCGATACGGCTTCAGATTTACCCAGACATGAGGCTCTGTAAGGACCTCATGCGTTATGATCCGGGTACAACCTGGTAGTTCGGAGAACAGGTCCCAACTCTTGGCACTGTTTCTTTTGGGCACGTGACTGCGACTCAGCCATCTTAACCTCTTCCACATCGGCTTCAGACTTCGCCACCAAACATGGAGCTTCCACGGGCTTGATCAGGTTCACGTGGTACACCTGGTAGGGCTTTCTCCTCCCTGGTTAGTGAATTTTAAAATTGACATCGCCAACCTTTTCCACTACTTTATAGGGGCCCTGCCATTTAGCTAGAAATTTGCTCTCCACTGTAGGTACCAGCACCAGTACCCGATCTCCAAGGTTAAAATGTCTCACCTTCGCCGACCTATTGTACACCCTCGACTGTGCCTCCTGTGCTTTGAGGAGATGTTCTTTCACAATGGGCATTACTTCAGCAATCCTCTCTTGCATCTGTGCCACATGTTCGACTTCATTCCTGTATGGTGTAGACTTAGCCGCCCAGGTCTCCTTTGCTATGTACAGGAGTCCACGGGGGTGTCGGCCATACAACAGCTCGAAAGGTGAAAATCCAGTAGAGGCCTGTGGGACTTCTCTGATGGAGAACAGAAGGTATGGCAGTAGGCAGTTCCAGTCCCCGTCATCTTTCTCTACGCCCTTCTTCAACATGGCCTTCAAGGTTTTATTAAACCGCTCCACCAAGCCATCTGTCTGTGGGTGGTAGACTGAGGTATTGAGTTGTGTGATTTTCAGGATCCTGCGCAACTCCCTCATCACCTTTTACATAAACGGAGTTGCTTGGTCCATTAGAATCTCTTTAGGCAACCCTGTCCTGGAAAAGATATGGACCAACTCCCCGGCTATACACTTGGAAGAGGAGTTTTGCAGTGGCACGGCCTTTGGATACCGCGTAGCATAGTCCGGTACGACCAAGGTGTACTGATATCCTCTGGCGGACTTGACCAGGGTTCCCACTAGATCCATGGCGATATGCTCGAATGGGATCTCGGTGATAGGCAGAGGCAATAAAGGGCTACGGAAGTGAGCCACCGGCGAGTTCAGCTGACAGGTGGGAGGTGACCTAAAATAAGTCACGATTTCTCTGTGACACCCAGGCTAGTAGAACCTCTGAAGGATCCTTTCTTGAGTTTTTTCTACCCCTAGATGACCACCCAAGACATGTGCATGGGCCATATCTAACACCCTGCATCTATATGGCCCTGGCACTAGTAACTGCTCAATTACCTCCACTCTGAGCTTGGTGACTCGATATAGTAACTCCCCATTTATGGCAAACTGCTGATATCAGGTGTCCGCTCTTGAGCAACACCATTAAGAATAGTTACAAGATTAAATGCCCCTTTTAGAGTTAAGCCCCTGAGCTGAGCAGTTAAAAAGTTTGCAGACGCCTCCAGTTCAGGGATGTGGGCCTCCAGGGATGCTGCCTCATCCTCATACCCAACAAGCACGCAAAAGGGAAACTCGTCAGCTGCGGCCCATGATAAGGTTTCTTCAGGGGCCACTTGGTTGTTGCCCGGAGAATCTGGCTTCCTCCCACTCTCCCACAAGTCCCAAAACAAGGCAATGTCTATTATAACAGGGTGCAACAGGTCCTTGACTATGCCGACCTCATGGGACTCGGCGCCACAGTTTGTGTCTATGACCACTCGGGCCACAGGTAGTCCTTAACGTCCCCATGGATACAACGGATGCTGACCTTTTTCCCCGGAATCAGTCGATGAGAAACTGTGGCCCTCACTGTGTTACTAAACTCCCCAAGTCTAACAGAGCAGTCACTTGCATACCATTCACTGACATGAGGCATACTTGCAGCCCCTCGCCTGTTTAAGGGACAGCACTGCAGGCAGGATATGCAAAATATGAGCAACTCCGTCCTGCGCTGCAGTCCATTGGCTCAGTTGTCATAGGGCACTGGATGGCTCAGTGACCTGGGGTGTGACATCTCCAAAATACTATGTTAAGGGGCAGGACCTTTTGCAGTAACTCAGACCCCTCCTGGGCTCTAGGGCGCCCCCCAGATGTGGCTCTTGTTCCCCTCTTTTTGGGTGTCCATCCCCTTTTGGGAACCACAGTATGGAGACGCTACAACCCCGGGCTTTCCCAAGGAATTTTCCTCCACCTGGTACCTTTCCACCCACCCCTCCAGGTCATCCGCATTGCGAGGATCTCCCTGGGCAACCCAGGCTTGCACCGACCTCGGAAGGGAGTCGATGAATCTGTCCATGACAACCCTTTCCACCTTCTTTGCTGGGGAGGAAGATTCAGGTTGCAACCACTTTTGAACTAGGTGTAGGAGGTAGAACATTTGGGACCAGGGAGGTTTGTCACTGCAATAGGCCCAGTGGTGCACCCGTTGTGCCCTGACAGTCAGAGTCACTCCCAAGCGCACCAAAATTTCTGTTTTTAATTTGATGCACTCCTTTGTATCCTGCAGGGCCAAGTCATAATAGGCTTTCTGCGGCTCACCCGTTAAATATTGCACCAGCACCTCCGTCCACTGCTCCGGAGGCAATCTCTCCTGCTCCGTCACCCTCTCAAAGACCGTCAGGAATGCCTCAACGTCATGACCCGGAGTCATCTTTTGCAATGTTCTTCTTATTGCGTTCCTGACGTGCGAATCCTCACCTTGAGTTGGGGAAGGGGCGGCCTCTCTGCTGCGAACTTCCCCCACTATACGTTCCATCTGCCGTTGTTGCTGCTGAATCTCCTGCATCAGGAGTTTATTAGTCTCTTGCTGCATCTGTTGCTGCTCTTGGTGCTGCTGTTGCAGGCTTTGCTGGCTCTGCAAGTGCTGCTGGTGCTGCTGTTGTTGGCTTTGCAGCAGGTGTTTGAGTAGCTCCTCCATGGTGCTGTACATCTCTGGCTGCCTGGTGGCCTTTACCTAGGACATACACCAATCTCTGTGGCAGGTACACGTTTTCCTAGAATCTTGCCCGCACTTCTAGCACCAATTGTAAGGGGTTTGGTACTCACTCAGCTGCTTTTAAGGTAGGCACAGGAATCAGTTTCTTTAAAAAATGTCCAATAAAAAATGTCTAAGGTGGGTTTATTCGGACTTCATAAACCGCACTCTTCAGGTAAATGAAACATAGCCTTGTCCAGCACAAAGTAAAAAAACAAGACAAACAGTCCATACAATGCTGTGGGTTCACCTGCTCACAGTCAGTGTCCTGTAGCACAGACACGTTGGAGATCTCTACCCCTCCAGCCACAGACACTGAATGAGACACTCGGTCTCCATGTTATACACATGCCGTGGGGTGGGGATATGTGAGCAGCCAATCCCGCCCAAATCTTAAGACTGCTCGTAAAAACCGGCCCTGACACGCCCCATCAACCCTCTGAACACTAAACGTGCTGGAGCATGCTTTCCCGGTTTTACATAATCGAAGCTACCAACCTGGGTGATACATATCTCCCGTCAAGGACCTGGCCATCTTACAATGTCTTTAAATTGGTATTGGGATTTTTCCTAAATTTTGTCAGCCATTTTACTCACTGCATACCCTAGAACTGTATAGAACCGCTCCTTTCTAATGGGAACATGTCGTTACTGAGGTCCACCTCTATGTGTCTTTAAATTGGTATTTGGGTTTTCCCCAAATTTTGGCACCCATTGCAGTCACTGCATATGCAATAACAGTAGAGGAGACACACTCTTTAATAATGTGAACTACAAAGCATAGTCGGCTGAAGGCTCTCTAACAATAGCGAGGGACGACTTATGGCCCTTCAAGAATAGTAAGGGCCGCCTGATGGCACTATAAAAATAGGCTTTGTGACTTTCTGAGTCCCTCCTTCATAAATGAAACAGGATCTGTCTGATCATGTCTCACACAGCACATGGCCAGATAAGGTAGTAAAATCTTAAAATGACATTTACCGGTGAATACATTTTTCATCGTTGGAAGCAATGCAAAAGTGCAAAAACGCATTAAAAATGCTACTTATGAACATAGCCAAAGGTGTGGAGGAGCATTTTTGCTTTTGGTTATTTATTTTACCTTAGATACAAGTCATTAGCCTGGAAAGGATGTTCCTTAACATTTTTCCCAGGACAATCCATTTTGTTTTCGTTTTTGTGTGTTTTATTGTGAGTCTGTAAAAGTGGCGTAACACTCTGACAACATTGTTCACAGCAGTGAGATGCTTCCAGGAGTCTTCGCCATGCTTTTCCCATGTCATTTGAGCACTGTTTCCATCTATTTGGGCAATTTTTAGGCCCTTTGCAGACCGCCGGGGGGGGGATGCTCAAGTTTCCCATAGACTTACATTGGGCTCATTGCTCTTCAATTTGCTCGACTCGAATAATGAGTACCCGAGCATTTTAGTGCTCGCTCATAACTAGTTAATATGTGTATGTAGTGTCCAACAGTCCAGCAGGTGTAATCAGTTACCTGTTCTGTCTAATGGGACAGTTGCATACTCAACCTATTATATTCTGGTGCTACTCCCAGGAGCGTACATAGAAATCATGGGGCCACATAGCATAAATTCTAATTGCCCCCCACCCTCAAAAAAAATGAAAAAAGCAAAAATTCAATAATTGTCGGGGTCACAGAAGAGCCAATTTCACAACTTTCCATCCTTTACATAGTAATTTTTCTCCTGCCGAAGCTGAAGTCCTAGATTCCTCTTTCATTGCCCCCATAAAAAGTATGATGCCAACAAAAGTGCCACCCCCTAAACACAGTATGATACCCCCATGGTGAATTCCTCCACATGCCAGTATAATGATCCTACCGTACCCTTCCTCAACTCCCAAGGCAAAGTATGGTGACCCCAACCCAGTATGACCCTCAACTGTGACCCCCACAGCCTTCCATGCAGTGTAATGGCCCAGAATAGCCCTCCAAACAGTAAGATGGCCCCCACACAAACCTCCACACTGTATAATTGCTTGCACACAGTATAATGGCCCCACATAACCCTCCAAATATTATAATGGCCCCACATAGCCTTGCATATAGTATAATACACCCCCATGGTCCTCCATGCAATAAAATGCACTTCCCATGGTCTTCCACGCAATATTATGCACCCCCCATGGTCTTCCATGCAATATTATGCACTCCCATGGTCCTCCAGGCAATATAATGCACCTCCAATGGTCCGCCACACAATATAATGCATCCCATGGTCCTCCATACAATATAATGCGCCCCCATGGTCCTCCATACAGTATAATGCACACCCATGGTACTTCATACTGTATAATGCACCCCCTATAGTCCTTCACGCAATATTATGCATCCCCATGGTCCGCTGCGCAATATTATGCACCCCCCATGGTCCTCCACGCAATATTATGCACCACTAATGGTCCTCCACACAATATAATGCACCCCATGGTCCTTCATACAATATAATGCACCCCTTTGTCCTCCATACAGTATAATGAACCCCTTTGTCCTCCATATAGTATAATGCACCCCATGGTCCTTCATACAGTATAATACACCCCCATGGTCCTCCATACAGTATAATGCACCTCATGGTCCTCCATACAGTATAATGCACCCCATGGATTTTCATACAGTATAATGCACCCCATGGTCCTCCATACAGTATAATGCACCCCATGGTCCTTCATACAGTATAATGCACCGCCATGGTCCTCCATACAGTATAATGCACCCCATGGTCCTCCATACAATATAATGCGGCCGCTATGTTCCTCCATACAGTATAATGCACCCCCATGGTCCTTCATACAGTATAATGCAGCCCCCATAGAGCTTAGTGCAGCACCCATGGGGCATAGTGCGGCCCCTGTAGGGCATAGGGCGGCCCCCATAGGGCTTAGTGCGGCTCCCATAGGGCATAGTGCAGCCCCCATAGGGCATAGTGTGGCCCCCATAGGGTATAGTGCGGACCCCATAGGGCATAGTGTAGTCCCCATAGGGCATAGTGCGGCTCCCATAGGGCATAGTGCGGCTACATTCCTCCAGTAATATGGGCACCACATTTAAATAAGTAAATAAATACACACTTGCTGCTCCCTGTTCCCCTGCTGCTTCAGTCTCTGCAGCGCGTCTCATCAGCTCCATTGCCTGACCCAGCATAGTGCGATGAAGTGACGTCATCGCGCTGCTGTGTCAGATGCAGAGGGGGAATGATGGGAGAGGGAGTGTCACATGATGCTCCCTCCTCCATCATTGCCTTAACTGTATCGAGATCAACCGATACAGTTGGATGCAGGTCGGAGAGCGGTGCTGGCTGTGCAAGGGGGGAGCCTATGCAGGAGGGGGCCCAATGCTGGCATTGACATCAGGCTCATGGGCCCCATAGCAGTCGCGTGGCCTGCCACCATTGACGGTACACCACTGGTCACTCATGTAAACCTGAAACTGATTCGTATCCTAATGTGGCTTATTACCTGACTATGTCTATCATGTTATTCCCTCTGTTGTCCACCCTGATCCATCTGATTCTGTTTATGTCTGTCCTTTGTGCATTTGACGACACCTATTTCACAGACTATGGTTTTGTCTCACGATTTTGTTCCTGGTTTATCCTTATTGTTATAGAAATCTATGTTATAATGTCTATAGAAGCCTTAAATTAAAATAAGCATGTTACTATTAGTAGGGAGAATTTCATAAAGAATTATACATCCATTTGTAGTAGAGGCGAGAGAGCCTTTAAGAGAACTCTTACATGATGCTTCAAAGATGGAGAGAGACTGCCATCTGCTGGCCAGACACAGTCAAGCGGAACCAAGATATACAAGAGAAGTTGAAGGGAGAGCAGATTTAGACGCTGGACCCGGTCAGGTGACTTCCAGGAAGGAGTTCCTGGAGGTAAGAGGCCAGCGCGCCAAGCCTGAGGAGTTTTTGGTGCCAAGCAGCAGAGAGGTGCAGACGTGCTCCCTGCATGCTGAGAATCCCCGCGTGGCAGGCCTAAGCCAGAGGCCTGCGAGGTGCCACAGTCGGGCACCGGTGGATGAGCTCCGGATCCCTCACAGATGTGACCCGAGTGCTGTACCTACTGAGGAGAGTCAGAACCTGCTTGGGGTGCTGAGTGAGTTTGCGGAACCCGACAGACTAGGTCTGGACCCCCCTATCCCCGGCTTGAGAGACTGCCTCTAAAGGCCAGGAAGAGAGGAGTTGAGAGACTGCTGAGCCAGGAAAGTCACGCCAGTGAAAGCAGAAGAGCTGCATACGTGAACAGGGCCGTCACTTCTTCTGTTCACTCACGGTACCGGGGCTAGTTGGGTTTAGGTACTCAGGTTGGGAGGGGAACAGTTGGGGCGGAAGAAGCTAAACTTGCTTTAATTGATTTTGTCCGGAAAAGACTTGTGGCCTAGCGGGAATAACCGGTGACCCCCGCTAGAGCCATATACAGAGATAAAGAACTGACGTGGTGATTCTCCTGACTGGGTGCACCACATTACTTTGAGAGACTTCGTATTTTGCTAATATTTCAAATTATCGTTCAATACCCTTGTTGTTATCCCCTTGTTCATAATACCTGTTTTATATATACATAAACTGTTTATAATCATCTCCGACTGTCCCTGTCTTGTGTCTCTGTGCGTTGCATTCCGGCACCTGCATTACACATTTTACTATAAATTCTCAAAGTAAGAATGCCAACTCCTTCAGGTCTTCAAGATCTATGTAATATTTATGCAATTTGTATTCTGATATTGGATAGCAGATTCTCTTTATGTGAACTACAGTATATAGTGAATCAAAGGTAGTAAGTGCTATTGCCAGTTTCAACAGTATAGTGTTTGGAAGAATAATAGGAATAGATGTGAGCTCTTTATAATATAGGGTGGTATACCCACTTATAGAGGGTTATAACTCTAAGCAATCTACACCAAACCCTCTGCATCCCTCTAATGTTATTTAATTGAGGGAACTCAACTTGGAGTCCCTGCAAGCCATCTTCCTAGATGTGGGGAGGCAATATTAGGTTAGGTGGGAAGGAAAGCATTGCAAGCATAGAGTGGCTGAATTTTCTGTGTTGATGATTAAAATCTGGAATAGTGCAGGAAGTTTCCAGAAGCCCTGTAACTGTCAGTGTCAGTTTCTTCTCCCCCCACCTCAGTCATTGGCTCTTCTTCTGTCTTCAGTTTTTTTGATTTTCCTGGTTTCCTCTTTCTACTGCCACCCACTGGTCCTGGGTCACCCTGGCTGGCTTCTTGCTCATTGCTGCTCTCTTCATGCTAAAAACACTATGCACTGTACATACAGTGAGTTTAGACTCCTTAAACGCTCAGTGAATACAAAATTCTTTTTGCCTCTGATGTCACTTTTGCCTCTGACTTCATAGGTGTTTTTTGGGCCCTTTGCCTAGTCACCAGTGCCTGAGCAATAAGGTTCTTCTCACTGCTGAGATCTTCTTCTGTTCCATAATTTGTTTTATTTGACCCTGTTTGGTCTTTAACCATGTCTACCTGTCTACTGCCTGACTTTCACTTTTCTACAATTATGCCAATGCCATGTATGTACCACAACCTGAATTAGAAGAAGCATAGTCAAATATCAAAAAACTGTGTGTGGACACTGAGAGGTTAAAAAAAGTTTGAGAAACTTTGTTTAGCAACTTTCATGCGCACAAAAATTAGAAAAAAAATCTGTCTCTCTTTTTTTTAACTACATTTCTTAAAGTGTGATCTTCTGTTTAAAGGTTATGAGCGTTCATTTGTATCTCCTGCATTTTTAATATATTTATTTTTAGGTACTCTTTATCTTCTTCTCTGCAGTGATATATGATGTAATTGGAAGATTAAATAACCTAGTAGCACTAAGAGAGAATTGCATGTGTTACAGGTTGTGGTATTAAAAAATGGTTTAAGAGAAAACTGAAAAGGAACATAAATTAGGTTGTTTTTTTTATAACACTTTAATTTCCAATTTTAAGAGTACTCCATATAATCTCAGCAGTTGAATAATAGTAAAAATATAACAAATGTAGTAATTTTTTTTCAATTATGCACTTTTTTTTGTTGATGTTGCAAAGGTCACTTCCTAGAGAAAGCTCTTTCTTCTTTTATGCTTTAAGATCTAGCAATATATTTGTCTATAGTGTGATCTGAACATGGTCACATGCTGTTCTTTTTTCTACAAAAACTAATAGTTGCAGTGACATAAAAAGTCATATCCACTATAAAAGGTGTTGTATCACTGGGTTGTGAGGTCTAACACATGTTTTAAAGCAATAACTATAAGAAAAGCATGGATTTGGAGCTGTGTATCAAAACTTAGCACTCCAAGCTTTCTAAACATAAAACAGAGCTGAAACATCTCTAAAAATAAATTAACAGCAGTAAGTATAGATGTTTACGGCAAAACTAGAATTTGCCTGTTCATGAGAATTTTCCCAGGAAATTTGATTTGCGAAGAAGTTATTCTCCTCAAATTTAATGTTCATTATTATGTCCTGGGATTTCTAAATACTTATACTCACCTCACCGTCCCCCCCGCTCCTTACCGTCACTTGTCTGGTCCTTGTCACATTTTTTGATCCCTGATGTTTGCACTGTAATTCCCGGGCCTTTAATGCTGAGCCTGGACTTCTGGCTCTGATGAAGCCCAGGAGAGTTATGCACAAGCATGTGAAAGGACACAGCGTACATTGTGGCCGTAACCTTGCGCATGTACACCTCCACTCGATTCATTCATAATGTGAGTGCCGATGACGAGTCAAATGCTACGTGTGGCTATCTATGGAGGTTTAATTAAATATGAATGAAGTGGAGGTGTGCATGATTGATTTCAACCTAGGGCTCATCAGAGCCCCAGTTATCGGGGTCAAAATGGTTGGACCAATAGCAATCGAGAAGTTATCCACTATCCAATGAGCAAGGTTGTATAAGTTGAAACGTGGACGAGGGATAGCCACAGGATGAGGGGTAGAGCAGCAATCAGCAGATATGAACAAAGATTAGATAAAAAAATAGAAATATTTACCAGTTATAACAAGTTTATAAAACAAAGGAAAGGATTGTAGGTAAACAATGCATAAATAACAAATACAATGACAGCAGTTACTCTCAATAATACTGACTAAGGGTACATACAGGTACACTTAACAGAATTAACAGTTATATGCGAGCAAAACACAATGCGATTAATCCTCTCTATGCATAAATCAATAAAACAACAGTGTTGTGCTAGTACTTTAGTAATTGCCTATTTGGAGCAGTTTTCAAAGTGTCTCTTACAGAATAGGCCTTTTCTCCTAACTAACCAGACCTCTATAAAGCTATTTATATATGTGCATATATATGCAGATGTAAGATGGTACCAGTACGTCCTGAGACTGAAGTAGAAGGTTCTTTGCTGGGCTGAGTTCCAAAAAATCAGAAACACCATCCTGAAGCTCTTAGGGATTGCTAATCTCTCCAATGCAGGCCTTCCCTAAGTCCTTATAAATAAGGCCTCATGTGGCCTAGCCCAAGATGCTGTGTCCTTGGTCGTCCTCACCGAGTCGGCTCATGTCAAGCCGAACAACACGTCCTAGTGTTATCAACAACAGATCCAGAGTAGCACCGCTCTATCCAGACTTTTTCCCAAGGAACTGCAGCTTCACTTTTCACCCGGACTCTGCTTCGCCTCCCTCCAACTGCTCACCAATCGCCCAAAAATAAACCCTGTGTTCCCACTCAGGCCTCGCGCCGCTACCCTCTACTGGCCAGATCATATATTACATCACAAAACTCCAACAATGCAGAAAACTGTGATAAACCCTTACAAGTAGTAAAGGATAGGGCCACACAGAGAGTAAACATCTAACTTAACTATTTTTTCTAGCTTAACGCTTTTTTAAATTGTTAAGAATACATTTTTTTATTGCTCAACTGACAACCAATAAGTCAGAAAAAAGAAACATAACATAAAGAGTGTTATAAGTTCATCAAGTTCAACCCTACATATTAATAAACCTAAATTGATCCAGTAGACGATGAAAAACTCTTGTGCAGTCAAGAGGAATATGCCATGGACTGTAGAATTTATTTCCTGATGCTCTAATAGCAACCAGACAGCTCAATTGATCAATAGTCTACATTATTACAAGTAACCATGAATATCGTGCTTCTCAAGGTAGAAGTCTAAGCTTTTATTAGATCAATCTACTTTTCCGAATCCTGTAAGAGCATTTCCATCACTTTATAGTTAAGACAGTAAAGTAGTGGTTTCTATTTAGAGATCAGATTGCTCTTCCTATAGATGCAAGCCATGACTAAATGCTCTCTGTGGGCTCTAAGCCACTTTAACTTGTCACATTTGTTTTGACATAGGCCACTAAAATAATATACAAAATATCCTATCCTTCCTGCTTTCTAAGGTAAATAAATTTCATTTTGGAAACTGTTCTTAACCAAAATCTACCATAACTGTTATTCATTTGATTGCCTGACTATCTCATCTTTCTTCTGATCTGGCTCCTTAAGGAGGTTGTCCGCAACTAAGGGAATTTCATATTATATGTCAAACAATTAAATTTAGTAAGCTAATCACTTTTCTAGTGTACTTCAATTTAAAATTTCCTTCCGATTCTTCTCTACTTTTAGTTTCTGTATTTTTTTTTTATTACTTTCGATGTTATCTGCGTGACAGCGTGGCAAATCAGGGATGTTCATGGGCGGAGCCGATTTTTCTGGCGCGAACAAGTTGGAATCCCGAACACTAACTCGAATTTGAAATGCCGAACAAATTCGCTCAACACTACTTTCGATGAAGATTTGCTTGAGTCTCCCAGCATGCTATAGGTATTCTCAAATGAATCGTTACCAGAAGGCTTGGGCTGCTGTCTTTCCCACTGCTTTTTCTCCATCCTAAAACAAAGCATCAACAGGAGTGGCGCTGCGGTCACTTTCCACAGCTTCTCTCACTGTCATTCTCTGATGACGTGTTGTATCAGCGGCAGTAAAGGAAAAGGTTCTCTTACACAGCCACATTTCTTGTGTCTCAGCCACTATGCGCCTTTGGTTCCCATTTCTTTTGTCCCCACTGTCTCATTCTCTGAAATGAGACGTCGTCAGGAGGCTGTGATAGAAGCAAGGTGAGTGACATCAGAGCTGCTGCACAGCTTCTGTCACCACCCTAATATGAATTGTCATCACGGGGTGGTGTTGCTGTCATTTACCTTGCTTCAATCACTGCCCCATGATAATTTATTTCCGGGCAGCAAAAGAAACTGGGGTGGCATTTCTCTCACTCACCCTGCTTCTGTCACCACCCCTTGACACATCTTGTTACAATGGGGACAGAAGCTGTGTGGACTAAAGATGCGGGCTTTGGCGTGATATAAGCTGTGGTCACTTCTCCTTCAACACTACTGAAACAAGACATCATTAGGGAAAGAATGTGACAGAAGCTGTGGTAATTATCTGTAGCATCTCTCCTGATGATGCTTTGTTTCTGGCTCGAAAGGAAGCAATGGGAGTGACAGCAGCCACCTGATGAGAATTGCCATAGTATGCTGGGAGACTCAAACGAATCATCAACGGAAGAAAGAAAATAAAACACAGACAGAAAGTTAGAGTAGAAAGGAACAAGTAGGCAATTTTGAATTGAAGTATATTAGCAAAGTAGTTAGATTATTAAATAGTGTAAGGCGGCGGTGTTCTCACCGTGCAGTAACTGAGGCAGTGACCCAAGCAAGTCCAACATAAACAGCTTTTATTTCAGCAGTTCATGGGTTAATTGTACATATTCTGGGGGATATATAATGTTCCTCGTATACGATCCCGGTTACTGCCTCACATATCCACCCCTCTGTTCAAACTTGTGGGGTTGAACATTTGACACCATACAGGGTGCCCAGGACAGGGCATCCGCGTTTGCCTTCAACTTCCCAGGGCGATGTTCTACAGTGAAACTGAAATTTTGCAATGACAGGAACCACCTGGTGACTCGCGCATTCCTCTCCTTGGCATTTCTCATCCATACCAAGGGTGAGTGTTCAGTCACCAAGCGGAACTGACGCCTGAGTAAATAATAAAGTAGCGATTCCAAGGCCCACTTAATAGCTAAACACTCCTTCTCTACCACACTATAGTTTTTTCTGCCGGCACAAGTTTTCTACTCAAGTAGGTGACCAGGTGCTCTTCATCATTCACTTTTTGTGACAATACCACCCCTAGGCCTACCTCCAAGGCATCTGTCTGTACAATGAAGGTTTCCTTGAAGTTGGGGCTGATGAGGACCGGCTGTCCACACAGGGCCAACTTCATGGACTGAAAGGCTTCTTCTGCCTGAGGGTTCCACCGAGCCATTACCGAATTTTTCCCTTTCAAGAGATCGGTCAGGGCCACCGTTCTCCCAGCAAAATTAGGTATAAACCGGCGGTAATACCCAAGGATGCCAAGGAATGCCCTCACCTGCTTTGTACTTGACGGTTTAGGCCAATTTTTTATGGCCTCAACTTTATTGATTTGGGGCTTGATAACTCCTCGGCCAATCACATACCCCAAATATCGGGCTTCCTCTAGCCCTATCGCACATTTTTTGGGGTTTGCCATTAACCCCGCGGCTCTGAGAAAATCCAGCACTGCTTGTACCTGGGATAGATGCGTATGCCAGTCGGTGCTAAAGATGATAATATCTTCTAGCTACGCGGACGCGTACTCCTGATGAGGCTTGAGCACTATGTCCATCAACCTCTGGAATGTAGCCGGGGCCACATGTAACCCAAAAGGTAAGACCACATAGTGATATAGTCCCTCCGGAGTTATGAAGGCGGTCTTTTCCTTCGCCAATTTTGTGAGAGGTACCTGCCAGTAACCATTGGTGAGATCGAGCGTGGTAAAGTACTGGGCCTGCTCCAGTCTCTCAATCAGCTCATCCACCCTGGGCATTGGATAAAGGTCAAACTTCGACACTTCATTTAGTTTTCGGAAATCGTTACAGAAGCGTAACGATCTGTCTGGTTTCGGAATCAGTACGATGGGGCTAGTCCACTCACTCCATGATTCCTCGATGACGCCTAACTGGAGCATTTGTTTTACCTCAGCCGTGATGGCTTGTCTCCGGGCTTCAGGTACCCGGTATGGTCTCATTCGCACCCTTACCCCAGGTTCGGTGACAATGTCATGTTGGAGAACTGTAATCCTACCCGGTAGCTCTGAGAACACGTCAGTATTCTGCTGCATCAGTGAGCGAGCCTCCCGTCACTGCTGTTTAGTGAGAGCATCACTTATCCTGACCTCTCCCCCGGACGCATCCCTGGCTGAAGGTAGAGAACTCTCTGGTGATATGCCCGGAGTGACGTCTGTAACTAAACACTCTCGATATTTCCAAGGTTTTAGCAGGTTTACAAGATAAAGCTGCTCAGGTTTCCTCCTTCCGGGCTGATGCACCCTGTAATTTACCTCCCCCACCTTTTCTTGAACCTCATATGGCTTTGCCACTTGGCCATGAGCTTACTCTCGGCTGTGGGTTCCAGTACTAACAACAGATCACCCTTGTTAAAAGACCTGACTCTGGCTCTTTTATTAAATGTGCACCTCTAGGCTGCCTGGGCATCTAACAGATGTTTTTTCACGATGGGCTTGACCGCCGCGATTCGGTCCTGCATACTAGCCACGTGTTCAATTATACTCCTAAGTGGACTTGTTACCACATCTCTTTGGCTACGTCCAACAGACCCCTAGGGTGTCTGCCTTACAATAACCCAAAGGGAGAGAACCCTGTGGAAGCCTGGGGTACCTCACGGATGGCGAACATCAAATAGGGTAGCAACATGTCCCAATCCCTTCCGTCCTTAGAAACCACCTTTTTTAACATGGACTTGAGGGTTTTATTGAACCGTTCTACTATCCCGTCGGGTTGAGGGTGGTACACCAAGGTGCGCAATTGTTTTATTTTTAGCAGTTTGCAGTTCCCTTGTCACTTTGGACATAAAAGGGGTCCCCTGATCCATTAGGATCTCCTTAGGTAGTCCAAGGCGACAGAACATGGCAAACAGCTCCCGTGCAATTAGTTTTGCTGAGGTGTGGCGTAGCGGTATAGCCTCCGGGTACCGGGTGGCATAGTCGACGACCACCAGTATATGTTGGTGGCCACGAGCAGATTTTACAATGGGCCCTACCAAGTCCATTGCAATCTGTTCAAAAGGTACCTCTGTCACTGGCAGGGGTACCAATGGGCTACGGAAACTTGCGGTGGGTGTGGTCAACTGACATTCGGGGCAGGATTCGCAGCACTTTTGGACCTCCGCGTAAATCCCCAGCCAAAAGAACTGCTGCAAGATACGCTCTTGCGTATTTTTAACCCCTAAGTGTCCACCCAGCAGGTGTGTGTGTGCCAACTCCAGAACCGCCCGACGGTACGACTGAGGTACCACTAACTGTTCCACGACCTCATCCGATTTTGTCTACCCTATAGAGCAACTTACCATTGACTACCATGCGTGGAAATACAGTATCTGCACTGGGCTGTTGAGCTACGCCATTTACCTCTAACACCCTTTCCCGCGCCCGAGTCAGAGTGAGATCCTGTAGCTGAGCTGTCCCAAATGTGCACCGGGACACTTCCAGCTCGGGGATCGATGGGGTCTCCTCGACCTCTCCTGCCAGCACCTCTAGGGGAAACCTATCGGGGTCACACTCTGTCCCTAGGTTGGACACCCTTACGGCAGGTACCCCTGACTCGGGTTCGTCAGGTACAGCGCCTGTAATAAATTTTACCGGGGGAGAGTGGATTTTGTTTTTCCACAGAGTCCAGAACAGGGGCAAGTCTCTTCACAACACAGTCCCATAGGGAAGAGTTTTCACCACCCCCACCACATGTTTTATGTCTCCACATGGCGTGGACAAAACTACCTCCACGGTTGGGTACTCTCGGAGGTCCCCATGGATGCACACAATCCCAACTGTCCGTCCACTGGGATTGTCTCCTGCCACCAGCAACCCATGTACCAAAGTCACTAGGCTCCCCGAATCTAGGAGGGCCCCCGTGGGGTACCCATTAACCAGTACCTGGCACAGTTGGGGTTCACTGTCCGGGGGGTCGGCGCTCGTAGTGCAGACGGTCTGGGCGTACATTGAGACCCGGCAGTTATACCCGCAGTCCATGGGTTCCGTATTTAGGGGGCAGTTAGCCAACTGATGTCCCGGCCCCTGACACCGCCAGCACCTAATGGTGGAGGTACTGTTAGGTCTTATGACCGTTTGGGAGGGAACCGGTCTCCTGCCACTCTCATTCTGGGGTACCCCTTCAGCACGGGTATGGTGCTGACTGTCCTCAGCAGAGGGACGCGACCCCTTTCCCGGTTCCTGGGATGGCAGGGATCGGCGTAACAGTCGCGGGGGGGCAGAGTCCCGGATAAAGTCCTGAGTAGCCGAGTAGCACTCGATCAGGTTGACTACCTGGTCGAGTGTGCCGGGGTCCCCTTGTCCCACCCAACATTGATAGCAGCTGGCAGAGTCCTCACAAGCCGGTCAACCACCACCCTCTCCACCATCTGGGCTGGAGACAAAGTCTCAGGCTGGAGCCACCTCTTTACCAGCTGCAGGAGGTCATAAGCCTGAGACTGGGCGGGTCGGGTCTCCACATAGGCCCATGAAAATACACGCTGAGCCCTCACGTATGTATTGACGCCCAGTCGGGCAAGGATCTCAACTTTGAGTCTCTGGTAGTCCTGGGCGTCCTCCCGACTGAGGTCGAAGTAGGCTTTGAAATAGATCACTTTGCTTGTAATGACTCTATATAATATATGAGTTTCACTTTTTGTATTGAAGAACTGAAAAAAATTAACTTTTTGATGATATTCTAATTTTGTGAGATGCACCTGTATATCTAGGGCTGGGAGAGTTTAAATTCATACTACTATAAAGTGCAAGTGCATATATATAAACTTTCCTAAACTGTTATGTGATCAGATATCACAAGACCACCGACATTGCTAATAGCTATATGAAATTAACTAAATCAAAATATCACCCATAATTGGATTATTAATACTCGCAATGATAATCGTACATACAGACACATATAGAAAGACTCTTACCCATTGTTACCCGGTTATCTGGTGCCACAAGAACAGCCCCAACTTGCGTTTCATGTTGGCTTCCTGCAAGATGTGTGCCGTTATCCCTTCTGAGTGTGTAATGAATGGTGGCAGTTTTTTTCTTTTTTGCACGATGTGAGATATTTATATTTATGGGACAGTATAATGATACTTTTATTTTTAAGGGCACAAATCCTCCTCAAATACTCAAAATTTGGTTCTAGTGATATATAAATGTACTAACAGGGATTCTGGTGATGTATTCAAGTAATTACCCCTTTAAATTTTTTTGTGGCCCTTGGGATTGGTTCAGTATAGCAATGCTGTCTTTGAACCAAAAAATGTTGTGCACCTCTGTCTTAATCATAACCTTGGCCATTATCGAATTTGCTGGGCATACTTCTTCTTAAACTATGTCATAAACATACACATAAGCTACTGGGATAGTAGAGGCACTGCAGGGCAGGTATAGTATCATAGTACATGTGTGTGTAAGGGTGCATTCTGTAAGCTGCTGGGTGAGAGTGATGGAGTCAAGGCCTATTTGAGAAATCACTTGCAACCCGAATGGCTAACCTGAATCGGTTGGATTCAAAACAAGTTCTATCTTGAACTGCACTTTTATATGTAGTAACATAGCCATTGATAATGGAGCTAAGTCTACAACCTAACACATGTCAAAACCTACAAAAGACAAAAAATATATCTCATACCCTACCATCATTATATATAAATGTAAAGCAAAGTTGCATATTAAATATAGGGTACTTAGTGAACTATTTTTGATCAAAAAAAGCATACAAGCCGTCCCACCAGCGACAAGGTGACCCTAAATTGGGACGGTACCTACACTGTCTATATTAAAAACCTTACTGTATATCAAAGTTGAAGTAATGCATATAAAAGGGTAGACAAATAGGACCGGGTCCCAACTCCAGACCACCTAGGCCCGTGGTAAGCTACATATATACTAATCAGCTCAACAAAGGGGATGCCACACCCTTAATTTGCACAGAATGCAAACAAGACAAAAAACCAAGCAATGTGAACTGAGGTCTAAGATGGCACACATGCAAGAAATAAGAGCATGTTCACACTAGCAAAAAGAAGCAAAACCTGCAAAAGATAAAAAATATATCTCATACCCTACCATCATTATATATAAATGTAAAGCAAAGTTGCATATTAAATATAGGGTACTTAGTGAACTATTTTTGATCAAAAAAAGTATACAAGCGGTCCCACCAGCGACAAGGTGACCCTAAATTGGGATGGTACCTACACTGTCTATATTAAAAACCTTACTGTATATCAAAGTTGAAGTAATGCATATAAAAGGGTAGACAAATAGGACCGGGTCCCAACTCCAGACCACCTAGGCCCGTGGTAAGCTACATATATACTAATCAGCTCAACAAAGGGGATGCCACACCCTTAATTTGCACAGAATGCAAACAAGACAAAAAACCAAGCAATGTGAACTGAGGTCTAAGATGGTACACATGCAAGAAATAAGAGCATGTTCACACTAGCAAAAAGAAGCAAAACCTACAAAAGACAAAAAATATATCTCATACCCTACCATCATTATATATAAATGTAAAGCAAAGTTTGTTGAGCTGATTAGTATATATGTAGCTTACCACGGGCCTAGGTGGTCTGGAGTTGGGACCCGGTCCTATTTGTCTACCCTTTTATATGCATTACTTCAACTTTGATATACAGTAAGGTTTTTAATATAGACAGTGTAGGTACCGTCCCAATTTAGGGTCACCTTGTCGCTGGTGGGACGGCTTGTATACTTTTTTTGATCAAAAATAGTTCACTAAGTACCCTATATTTAATATGCAACTTTGCTTTACATTTATATATAATAATGGGAGGGTATGAGATATATTTTTTGTCTTTTGTAGGTTTTGCGTCTTTTTGCTAGTGTGAACATGCTCTTATTTCTTGCATGTGTACCATCTTTGACCTCAGTTCACATTGCTTGGTTTTTTAACCTGACACATGTCTAGAAAATTAAATGGTATGCAGTTATTAAGTCACAGGAAGCCAATAGGGTGACAAAGGAAACACTACTCCCTCTAACTGCAAATACTATGGCTATTTTTGAATATGACATCTTGTTACAAGGATCAGTGGTTGTCTAGCAGCTCTAAAAATGACTACCACTGATAGGCTTAGTGCAAACCCATCCATTTACCAGATCCTCTGATCTTCACCGATTATCCCCTACACAGGGATCAGGACTTACACTGGGGCCTTTGGGTTATGGCTACGAAGATAGTGCAGGCTGACATGTTTGGTCAAGTAGCCGGACAAGAACAAGGAGGGCAGTAAAGGTACAAAATCAGAAGGAAAAAGAATGGTCAGGAAACAGACTGCACTCAGATAACAGAAATATAAACAAGCAAAGAAGGAGCTGAAAGCAGAGTTGATACATTTTTAATTGTCAGCAGGAGTCAGAGGTTCAGGAATTTATATAGGAGACAGCCTCATCCAAGGCTCGAAGAAGTCTAAACAGCTAGGAATTAACCCCATAACTCTCTGAATGAGCAGCACCAACAGTCCCGGGAATCAAACTTGACTGACTCATCACTGTCCCGCATTGCCCGCAATATAGGTGTGGTAGCATCCAGAGACCAAATTGGAAATAGAAGGGATTGGTACTGACAAGGATGTTACACATTCAAGCTGTTAAGTGGCCGGTAACAGTTACCATTGATCCATGAAATTGCAGTGAGTTATCGGCAGTATATTATCCCCTGGAAAAAACTGTATGTCCATAAGATCTTCCACCCCTAGGGGAAGCTTATTCCGTGCAGCACTGTAGACCTCCCACAACTGCTTTTAAATTAATGCTGATGTGATGAGATTCAGGAGATTAATAACTCTGGAACAGTAAAGCAGAGCTTAGACATTTCTAACTATATCCTCTAAAATTAAACCAAAATGTGGATCTAAAAAATGTGGCTATTCGTTTTAACCAGAGAACAACATGGAAACATTATTAATCAGTAATCATTCCCCTTGTCCCTATTTGCGACATTACATTGATTAAATTGAAGGTTTTCATGTTCAACAAGTAAGACATAATAGGAAATTCACTGCCAGTGGCTTTATTTTTCCCTTTTATATTGTGTAGCGTCGGCGCCCCTGCCTCCTGCTAGGCAGGGACGCTGTTCCCCTCACCTCTCCGCTCTGTGCCCGGCGTCTTCCTCCCGCTCTGCTGGCAGCGCGCGCTGCTTCCCGGCCACGGTGCTTAGGGCGCGCGCGCGCTCCCCCTCTCTTAAAGGGGCCGTGCGCGCCGTCCTAAGGAGTCCCCGGCCAATGGCCGGAGGACTTCACCATATATAAGGCACCTCCTCCAAAATGGAGGTGCCCGAGCAATGTTGTTGCAAAGCCTTCAATCTGCTTCAGCCCTCAGGTCCTGTTTCCAGTTACCTGCCAGTCACCTGCCAGATTCCTGCCTGTTACCTGCCAGTCACCTGACAGATTCCTGCCTGTTACCTGCCAGTCACCTGCCAGATTCCTGCCTGTTACTTGCCAGTCACCTGCCAGATTCCTGCTTGATACCTGCCAGATATCCATTTACCTTCTTGCAAGCCTGCGGTCTGACGGTCTGCCTTCCGACACCTGTCAGTCTGTCTATGGACCAGCCTGCCCGCTCACCTGGGAGCGCTCGTCTGCTACCTGCCTGCTAGCCTACCTGGAGGCTCCGCTGTCACTTGCCGTGACCACCTGCCTGTCCAGAGACTCCTGTCTGCTCACCTGGGAGTGCTCATCTGCTACCTGCCTGCTAGCCTACCTGGAGGCTCTGCCGTCACTTGCCGTGACCACCTGCCTGTCCAGAGACTCTCGCCTGCTCACCTAGGAGCGCTTACCTGCTACCTGCCTGCTAGCCTACCTGGAGGCTCTGCCGTCACTAGCCGTGACCACCTGCCTGTTCAGAGACTGTCCCTGTCACTTGCCGTGAGTACCCGTCCTTCTACCCAGAGACTGTCCCTGTCACGTGCCGTGACTACCTGCCCTTCTACCCAGAGACTGTCCCTGTCACTTGCCGTGACTACCTGCCCTTCTACCCAGAGACTGTCCCTGTCACTTGCCGTGACTACCTGCCCTTCTACCCAGAGACTGTCCCTGTCACTTGCCGTGATTACCTGCCCGTCTTCCCTGGGAGCCACCTGCTTCCTTACAAGGACCACCCCCTTGTATAGTTGCTCAGAGGTTCCGCCTCCCAGACCCGTTACATATTGTAAGAATATTACACACATACCTTAATAAATGTGTACAAAGAGAAATTCAAAAAACAAAATCATAAAACTTAGATTCTTAAATTCCATTGAAGATATTTGAAAAATGTTTCATGTAAAATGTGTTTCAAAACTGACATATAAAGGAAACTTGTACCAAGAAAATATGACATTTTCACAGACAACTTGATGAGAAAATGGTAACCAATACCTGTGTGTATGTCTGCAGGGCTTAAAACACTTGAATCAATGTAAAGAATTTTTTGCCTATTAGGAATTGCATGAGAACAGTTCACAGCAAGCAAGTTTTATATGTAATGGGGAGGATTTAGTAAAACTGTGTAATATTTAGACAATGTAAAGTTAGCATAGGCAGTCGTAAAATTGTGCCAAAATTATCACAAAGTCTTATGCTGTTTGAACAATTTGACACATTTATTCTAAATTTACACTATTAGTTTACTTATTTGTGCCAAACATTTGCACCAGAATTTTGTTGGAATTTACAATCTAGATTATTAATTCCCCTTCACCCCTAATTTGTGCTATACTTTTGGCACATATCCAGTAGTTTAGTAAATCTCTCCTGCTTTCTGTAAACCATGCAGTTGTAATATATGCAACCATTGTAATTTCCATATAATATTTACTGTACAGGTATGTCAGTGAAAAAATCTAAAAGTTTTAGCTCTTGTAAGAAGTTAAGAATGCAAATTTAAACATGAAAATTGGCTTAGGAGTCAGGGGGCTAAATTGGATTATAAAGTTTATATTACAAAGCCTTTTTTTTATTTACTTTAAATATTTAAAGGAAGCAATCATCAGAAGGTGATTTATAGTTAAATCAGGTTTTTGTGTTACATATGCTTTTTTAATTGGGAAGGTTTTTTTTATATCACTATCTTTATTTAAAAGACAAAATTGGCAATTTTCGCACTGGTCACTATGGCTTTTTTAGACTTTTGCTTCCTGTCCTTTTAGGAGGAGGCACAATTACAATGACAGAAAACACTGCAATACACAGCTGATAACATAGATGTCATCATAACTGATCCTTTACACCCTGTCTTCAAAACATTTGCACAGGTTCATTAGATATTTCAACACAAAAGATTGAGATGGGAATCTGTTTATTGTGGCTATGTATATTTGTTGTCATGTTCCACGACTTGGGAATCATTCAGTATTATATTGTAATTGTGTTGTTGCTCTTTCACTGTTATGCAATCAAGTTTGTCCCTTTTAGAAATTTGTCCTCCCTCTCTCCTTAAAGCCCAGCTCTGATGACCGGACCCCCTCATCTCTTCCTCCTGTGCCAGTGTTTGTCAACCGTATTCATCTGAAGATCATCTCTATATGCCTCTAGATCAGAATTGCCTTTTTACCTACTGCAATTCAGTAATACAAGAGTTCAGCTTCACAATAAAACTGGAATCTTCATACAAGCTTCTGCAGTCGAGTTAAGATATTTAATGAAATCACTTCATGTGAGTACTGGTGCATGCAGGCATTCATAGTAATTCTGTTCTGTGAGGTGTCATATCTGAAAAGAGAAAGGTCTACAGTTGGATGAAGAAAGACTGGATTTTAGTCCACAGTCCAGTGAGAAAGCTAAACGCTCTACCAAGCTCACACAAAAGGTTAGAGAAAACCTTGAAAGTGTGAAGCATGAACTTTCTTATTATGTATCAGACTTATGGCAAAAATGGCTGAATCATGTCACCACCATCTCTCAGCTTGCTTTTTATGGAATACCACTAGAAGGATCTCTAGGACAACTGTGTGCAATATATTACCTTTACACAAGGAAAACCAGGAATATATTATAATTCTGAAAAAAAATAATACACATTATTCTCTCAAAGAACTGTAAAGTTTCCAGGAACTTAATTCTGAGAGAGACAACAAAGTATGTGATATTAAGTCTATGACAGAGGCAAGAATTGCACAAACATCAGAAATGTCATCTCACATTTCTGGGTCCACCCAGCAGTCAAAATGATCATTTAAGTCATGCTCTTCAAAATATTCGACTCTCAGTGAGCAGCTTGTGAGGGCACATGCAGAAGCTGAGACTACTAAGATACAAGCCGCCTTTGCACAAAAAAAACCTGAGGGAAACTGATGTAGCGCGCAAGAAGGCAGAAATGGAAGCGAGTGCAGCAGGTGAGTGCAGCAGGTGGAGCAGCGTGCAAGAAGGCAGAAATGGAAGCAAGCACAGCTCGCAGGAGGGCAGAAATAGAGGCCCTAGGGAAGGAATGTGAGCGTGCCACAGCCATGGTTAGGTTAAAGGTCCTGGATCAAGCTAGAAATGGGAGTCAAAGAGACACTATCAGATTAAGTATTTTGATGCAGAAGTCTCTTTTAAGTGCACAAGAAACTACATATTAAGTCAAGATAGCGCACCTCTGATTACTATAATTGCTCCTGACAGTACAGACATTTCTCTAAAGCAACAGGACGCAGATTCTTTCTCAACACTCTGAATTCAAGGTCAGAAGCCATAGAAAATGCATTATTCAAATGACTACAGGATTTTTCTAAAATATCCAGTAAGGACAGTTCAAAATTCCAAGAGCTCAATGATTTACTGTTAGAGCTCCAGTTGGCCAAAGCAGACACTTATCTACCTGGCCTCAGCTACCTAGACACTGCTCATGGGGTAAACCCGATACTTTCTAAATTGCCGTACAATATTCCAGAAAGGTGGATCACAGTTGGGTCAAGATATAAAAAAGAAAATCAAGTCTCCTTTCTTCAGTTTTTCTACTTCTGTGAGTTTATCCAGAATATTGCAGAGTAAACGACTCACCAAAGCTTTTGCTATAGAGAACCCTGCGGCCCTGCTTTATCACCTCCCAAGTATGAGAGTCCACTTTCTAACAACAGAAACCGCAGAGGTTTAGTGTCAGTGAAAAAGACTGATATTCTTCCCACACCTACATTAGCTCCAGACAAAAGTAATAATGGTGAAAAGATTGAAAACCCTAATTGTCTGTGTCCCTTTCATAACAAGCCACAGCCCCTAAAGAAGTGCATCAGCTTCAGAAAGAAAATGCTCCAAGAATGCAAGATGCTTCTAAATAAATTTGGGGTATGTTTCAGATGTTGTGCTTCAACTGAACACTTTGCTAGAGACTGCAAAATTACTATAAGTGTTTAGAGTGTGACTGTGAGGACCATGTACAAGCACTCCAGCCATCCCAACCTAACCCTGCACCGCTTACACCTTCTCCCATCACAAAGCATAGCGTGGACAATACAGATCAAGTGGCAAGTCCTGCCACAGTGTCTTCTTCATGCACAGAAGTCTGCGGAGAAGGCCTTTGTGACAAGTCCTGTGCGAAAATATGTCTGGTGAACGTATATCCCAAGGTCAACCAGAGAAAACCGTGAAAGTGTAGGTCGTACTGGGCATTCAGAGGAACCGATCACGTGCAAGGTCAGAACTCTTTGATCTGTTCAATTTTGAGGGAATTTCTTATCCTTACATATTGGGTACCAGTGGTGGTGTTACAGAGGTCTCTGGGAGAAGAACCAGTGGTCTTATAGTAGCTTTCTTGAAAACACTGTGGCCATACCCTTACCCACACTTGTCAAGTGGAACCAGATACCATCCAATAGGGAAGCGATCCCAACACCAGTGGCTGCCCTTCATCTTCCTCATCTAAGGACTATAGCCGACAGGATATCAGCGCTTGACAACAGCGCAGATATTTTGATTCTCCTTGGTATAGACATTCTTTGGCTGCACAAGTTAAATTAGAAAATCAGCAGACCACACGATGCCCTATTTGCCCAACTCTTTGATCTAGGCTGCATCTAGGCTGAGTTATCATAGTCAATGTTTGCATAGATACGATGAAGAGTAGTGTTGAGCGATACCTTCCGATATCAGGAAATATCGTATCGGATTGGATCGGGCCGATACCCAAAAAGTATCGGATATCGCCGATTCCGATACCGGAAACCAATGCAAGTCAATGGGACACAAATATCGGAATGAAAATAAACCCTTTCTTTCCTTGTAGGTTAATTCTACATGAAGTAAAACAACTAAGAATAATGTAGAATGACATGAAAAGCCGGCAATTCATCAGCGGCATACACCGGTACCCGACAATTTACAACAGAAAGAATAGAGCTTCACACATAGATTAGATAGATAGAAACATGTCAGTCACATATATATGAAGTACAGTGACAGTGTTGCTTACTGTACTTGTCATTTAGTGTAAAGGATTTATTAAAAAAAATATTAGTGTTTTCGTGCACCGTCTCTTTAAAAAAGCCGGCCGGCAATTCAGCAGCGGTACCCGACAATTTATAACTGACAGTGTAGCACCCTGAGGATTCGGCTGCTACAGGGGTATTGCACCTCAACCCAGAGGTGTGATATTCCACTCCCGGGTAAGGAAGGAGTGTGGATCTGAGCTCGGTAGGCTGCATGCACTACACACATCCCATTTCCGAGGAGCAGACCGACGGTACTCCCACTTAGAAATGTGCAGGTACGACCGAGTCTGTTCCTGGCTGGAGTGGGAGGGGGGTGGTACATCCCAAGTAGTGTAGGGGCAGATAGGGGGAGCAGCCTGGGTAAAGATAGGAGCTCATTGGGTGCTGGTCACCTGAGCTCACACATAGAGGGTGTATATAAGGTGGGCACCAACTAAGAACAGGGTCAGTTGCAGAGAGAAAGTCAGGAGTAGAGGAGAAGAAAGACCCAGAGTGAGAGAGGAGAAGAGAGAGAGACCCAGAGGGGGAAACAGCAGAAAAGGACTCCAAGATCCCAACTTAAATCCCCGGGTGAAGAGTCGGCACCAGGGTACCGGAACCCAAGCTGGTGGGGGTAAAAACACTCCCCAGCCAGAGACCGGAGACCGTGGGCAGCGTTTGCCACGGTCACCCACCACATCCACCACGAAGGCATACCACGAGGAGGGTCAGGGAACCCAAGGCCAAGGGTGTCCCAACAGAAGGCCCGAGGGAGCTGGACCTGGGTGGATCAATAGTGGGGACGGCCAGAGAAAGGACTGAAGGAGAGCTCAGGGTCACGCTCCGAACTTATTTGGGAGTTGGCTGGATCCAGAACCTGGTGGACGCAGCACGGCTCGGGAGGTCACTCGAAGCTGGAGTGACCAGAACATCAGCAGTGAGTAAACATCCTAAACTGCATAACCCGACTCTGTCTCTGATTGCCGTCTACACTGCATCACCACAACTCCCATCCTCTGCACCTGATCCCACTGAGGCTATACCCCTCCCGTTGGGGGTTATCCTATCAAGCTGCACCAACACCACCAAGCCTCAGCGGACCCTGTTGCAGCGGCGGCCACAGTGACCGCAACACAACGGGTGGCGTAGTCGACAAATAAAGAACTTAATAACATCAGAGGACTGCCACACACTGAGCTTGACACCCTGGGCACGGACCGGGTCACAGCCACTCGGAAGACTACAACCCCCATCTGATCCGGCTCCGGATATTCCCACTAACGAATATGGCCCAGGGGGCGCGTCAACAGAATAGAGCTTCACACATAGATTAGATAGATAGAAACATGTCAGTCACATATATAATAAGTACAGTGATAGTGTTGGTTACTGTACTTGTCATTTAGTGTAAAGGATTTATTTAAAAAAATAATAGTGTTTTCATGCACCGTCTCTTTAAGAAAGCCGGCCGGCAATTCAGCATCTGTACCCGACAATTTAGAATAGAAAGAATAGAGAATCACACATAGATTAGATAGATAGAAACATGTCAGTCACATATATATGAAGTACAGTGACAGTGTTGCTTACTGTACTTGTCATTTAGTGTTAAAATAAAGGATTTATTTAAAAAAAAATTGGCGTGGGATCCCCCATAATTTTAGTCTCTAGCGGAGGTTAAGCAGACGGCTGGGGCAGATGTTTGAAGCCTGGGAAGGGGGTAATACCCACGGAGCTTCCCAGGCTACTAATATCAGCCCCCAGCTGAATACCTAGCCTTTACTAGCTATTAAAATGGGGGAACCCCCCCCCAAAAAATGACGTGGGGTCCCCCCTAATTTAATAGCTAGCAAAGGCTAGGCAGACAGCTGGGGGCTGATATTAATAGCCCAGGAAGGGAGCCATGAATATTGGCCCCCTCCCAGGCTAGAAACACCAGCCGTCAGCCGCCCCAGAAATGGCGCATCCATAGGATGCGCCAATTCTGGCACTTAGCCTCGCTCTTCCACGCTGCCCTGGTCCGGTGGCAGGGGGTAATAGGGTTGGGGTTGATGTCAGCTTATAATGCCAGCTGACATCAAGCCCAGGTTAGTAATGGAGAGGCGTCTATAAGACACCCCCATTACTAACCCCATAGTCAAAGTTAAAAGAAAACACAAACACCCAGAATAAAGTCCTTTAATTGAAATAAAGACACAATTCTTTATTGTTCTAAATTAAACCATACTTACCATCACGCCCATTCCAGCTGAAGCCAACGATCTCCTGCAATAAAAGTAAAATAATAAAGCAACCTCATCCTTACCTTTCCATGGTTCCCACGACAGCTTCAGCTCTGCTACATCGAGATGACAGGCTGGACCGCAGCAGAAAGCTGCCATGCAGCCTGTCATCCTGCAGACACTGAGAAGCGCAGGCATGCTTGCGCTCCTCAGTGTCTCTCTGTGACGTCATCCAGATGAGCCGAGTTCATGTCCAATGAACTCAGCTCACCTCATGCACGTCACTGACAGCGTGGGAAAATTCTCACGCTGAAGTGCTGAGTGCAGGAGAATTTTCCCACGCTGTCAGTGACGTACATGAGGTGAGCTGAGTTCATTGGACATGACCTCGGCTCATCTGGATGCCGTCACAGCCAGACACTGAGGAGTGGAAGTATGCCTGCGCTTCTCAGTGTCTGCGGGATGACAGGATGGATGGCAGCGTTCTGCTGCGGTCCAGCCTGTCATCTCGATGTAGCAGAGCTGAAGCTGTCGTGGGAGCCATGGAAAGGTAAGGATGATGTTGCTTTATTATTTTACTTTTATTGCAGGAGATCGTTGGCTTCAGCTGGAATGGGCGTGATGGTAAGTATGGTTTAATTTAGAACAATAAAGAATTGTGTGTTTATTTCAATTAAAGGACTTTTTTCTGGGTGTTGTGTTTTTTTAAATACTTTACTAGAAATTCATGGTGGTCATGTCTAATATTGGCGTGACCCCATGAATTTCGGGCTTAGGGCCAGCTGATAATGCCAAGCTGGCCTTAACCCCTTTATTACCCAGTGAGCCACCGCACCAGGGCCCTGGATGAGTTGGGTACAGCGCCAGAAGATGGCGCTTCTATGAACGCGCCATTTTCTGGGGCGGCTGCGGACTGCAATTTGCAGCGGGTGGGGCCCAGAAAGCTTGGGCCTCCCTGCGCTGCGGATTCCAGCCCTCAGTTGCCTAGTTGTATCTGGCTGGGCACAAAAATAGGGCGAAGCCCCACGCATTTTTTTTTTAAATTATTTCATGAAATTCATGGAATAATTAAGAAAAAAAGGGCTTCCCTATATTGTTGTGTCCAACCAGGTACAAATAGGCAGCTGGTGGTTGGGGGCAGCCCATTCCTGCCTGCTGTACCTGGCTGGACACAAATATAGTGCGAAGCCCCACGTCAATTTTTTTTTAATTATTTCATGAAATAATTTTTTTAAAAAAGGGCTTCCCTATATTGTTGTGTCCGGCCAGGTACAAATAGGCAGCTGGTGGTTGGGGGCAGCCTGTTCCTGCCTGCTGTACCTGGCTGGACACAAATATAGGGCGAAGCCCCACGTCAATTTTTTTTAAAATAAATCCTTTATTTTAACACTAAATGACATTTGAGGAGTTAATAAAGATGCAGTCCCTAAATTATTATTTATTTTTTAATTAATTTTTCCCAAAACTTTTGACGTGGGCTTCGCCATATTTTTGTATGCCAGCCAGGTACAGCATCCAGCTTCTATGAACGCGCCATTTTCCAGGGTGGCTGCGGACTGCAATTTGCAGCGGGGGGGGGGGGGGCAGAAAGCTTGGGCCTCCCTGCGCTGCAGATTCCATCCCCCAGCTGCCTAGTTGTACCTGGCTGGACACAAAAATAGGGAGAAGCTTCACGTATTTTTTTTTTTAATTATTTCATGAAATTCATGAAATAATTAAGAAAAAAAGGGCTTCCCTGTATTGTTGTGTCCAACCAGGTACAAATAGGCAGCTGGTGGTTGGGGGCAGCCCGTTCCTGCTTGCTGTACCTGGCTGGACACAAATATAGTGCGAAGCCCCACGTCAATTTTTTTTAAATCATTTCAGGAAATTCATGAAATAATTAAAAAAAATTGATGTGGGGCTTCGCCCTATATTTGTGTCCAGTCAGGTACAGCAGGCAGGAACGGGCTGCCCCCAACCACCAGCTGCCTATTTGTACCTAGCCGGACACAACAATATAGGGAAGCCCTTTTTTCTTAATTATTCCATGAATTTCATGAATTTAAAAAAAAAAAACGTGGAGCTTCGCCCTATTTTTGTGTCCAGCCAGGTACAACTAGGCAGCTGGGGGCTGGAATCTGCAGCGCAGGGAGGCCCAAGCTTTCTGGGCCCCACCCGCTGCAAATTGCAGTCCGCAGCCGCCCCGGAAAATGGCGCGTTCATAGAAGCGCCATCTTCTGGCGCTGTACCCAACTCATCCAGGGCCCTGGTGCGGTGGCTCACTGGGTAATAAAGGGGTTAAGGCCAGCTTGGCATTATCAGCTGACCCTAAGCCCGAAATTCATGGGGTCAGGCCAATATTAGACGTGACCACCATGAATTTCTAGTAAAGTATTTAAAAAAAACACAAACACCCAGAAAAAAGTCCTTTAATTGAAATAAAGACACAATTCTTTATTGTTCTAAATTAAACCATACTTACCATCACGCCCATTCCAGCTGAAGCCAACGATCTCCTGCAATAAAAGAAAAATAATAAAGCAACCTCATCCTTACCTTTCCATGGCTCCCACGACGGCTCCAGCTCTGCTACATCGAGATGACAGGCTGGACCGCAGCAGAACGCTGCCATCCAGCCTGTCATCCCGCAGACACTGAGAAGCGCAGGCATACTTCCACTCCTCAGTGTCTGGCTGTGACGGCATCCAGATGAGCCGACAATGAACTCAGCTCACCTCATGTACGTCACTGACAGCGTGGGAGAATTCTCCTGCACTCAGCGCTTCAGCGTGAGAATTTTCCCATGCTGTCAGTGACGTGCATGAGGTGAGGTCATGTCCAATGAACTCGGCGCACCTCATGCACGTCACTGACAGCGTGGGAAAATTCTCACGCTGAAGCGCTGAGTGCAGGAGAATTTTCCCACGCTGTCAGTGACGTGCATGAGGTGAGCTGAGTTCATTGGACATGACCTCGGCTCATCTGGATGCCGTCACAGCGAGACACTGAGGAGCGCAAGCATGCCTGCGCTTCTCAGTGTCTGCGGGATGACAGGCTGGATGGCAGCGTTCTGCTGCGGTCCAGCCTGTCATCTCGATGTAGCAGAGCTGAAGCTGTCCTGGGAACCATGGAAAGGTAAGGATGAGGTTGCTTTATTATTTTACTTTTATTGCAGGAGATCGTTGGCTTCAGCTGGAATGGGCGTGACTGTAAGTATGGTTTAATTTAGAACAATAAAGAATTGTGTCTTTATTTCAATTAAAGGACTTTTTTCTGGGTGTTTGTGTTTTTTTAAAATACTTTACTAGAAATTCATGGTGGTCATGTCTAATATTGGCGTGACCCCATGAATTTCGGGCTTAGGGCCAGCTGATAATGCCAAGCTGGCCTTAACCCCTTTATTACCCAGTGAGCCACCGCACCAGGGCCCTGGATGAGTTGGGTACAGCGCCAGAAGATGGCGCTTCTATGAACGCGCCATTTTCCGGGGCGGCTGCGGACTGCAATTTGCAGCGGGTGGGGCCCAGAAAGCTTGGGCCTCCCTGCGCTGCGGATTCCAGCCCCCAGCTGCCTTGTTGTACCTGGCTGGACACAAAAATAGGGCGAAGCCCCACGTATTTTTTTTTTTAAATTATTTCATGAAATTCATGGAATAATTAAGAAAAAAAGGGCTTCCCTATATTGTTGTGTCCGGCTAGGTACAAATAGGCAGCTGGTGGTTGGGGGCAGCCCGTTCCTGCCTGCTGTACCTGACTGGACACAAATATAGGGCGAAGCCCCACATAATTTTTTTTTAATTATTTCATGAATTTCCTGAAATAATTAAAAAAAATTGACGTGGGGCTTCGCACTATATTTGGGTCCAGCCAGGTACAGCAGGCAGGAACGGGCTGCCCCCAACCACCAGCTGCCTATTTGTACCTGGTTGGACACAACAATATAGGGAAGCCCTTTTTTTCTTAATTATTCCATGAATTTCATGAAATAATTAAAAAAAAAAAAACGTGGAGCTTCTCCCTATTTTTGTGTCCAGCCAGGTACAACTAGGCAGCTGGGGGATGGAATCTGCAGCGCAGGGAGGCCCAAGCTTTCTGCCCCCCGCTGAAAATTGCAGTCCGCAGCCGCCCCGGAAAATGGCGCGTTCATAGAAGCTGGATGCTGTACCTGGCTGGCATACAAAAATATGGCGAAGCCCACGTCAAAAGTTTTGGGAAAAATTAATTAAAAAATAAATAATAATTTAGGGACTGCATCTTTATTAACTCCTCAAATGTCATTTAGTGTTAAAATAATGGATTTATTTAAAAAAAAAATAGCGTGGGATCCCCCATAATTTTAGTCTCTAGCGGAGGTTAAGCAGACGGCTGGGGCAGATGTTTGAAGCCTGGGAAGGGGGTAAAACCCACGGAGCTTCCCAGGCTACTAATATCAGCCCCCAGCTGAATACCTAGCCTTTACTAGCTATTAAAATGGGGGACCCCCCCAAAAAAAATGACGTGGGGTCCCCCCTATTTTAATAGCTAGCAAAGGCTAGGCAGACAGCTGGGGGCTGATATTAATAGCCCAGGAAGGGTGCCATGAATATTGGCCCCCTCCCAGGCTAGAAACACCAGTCGTCAGCCGCCCCAGAAATGGCGCATCCATAGGATGCGCCAACTCTGGCACTTAGCCTCGCTCTTCCACGCTGCCCTGGTGCGGTGGCAGGGGGTAATAGTGGTGGGGTTCATGTCAGCGCCAGCTGCCATGAAGCCCAGGTTAGTAATGATGGGCGTCTATAAGACACCCCCATTACTAACCTACAAAGTGTTAAAAAGAAAAAACACACTACACCCAGAAAAAAATAATTTATTTGAAATAAAACACACAATTTTATTTAATTCTTAGTTTACTAAAAATAATAGTTACCTGTCCACGTTCCTGCGCTGATCTCCCATGCACAGCTGTCACATCTGGAGATGGTGACAGCTGTGCATGGCTGCTGTAAGCTCACGCTGCCGGGAACACGTCCGCTCCCGGCAGCGGGAGCTACTGACTGAGGTCACCGGAGTGCATTCAGGCAGCGCAGCTCCGGAGACCTCCTTTACGGCACTGCTGTACCGTGGGAATTTCTCACGATACAGCAGGGCCGTAAAGGAGCTAACCGGAGCAGCGCTGCCCGAACTCCGGTGAACCCTTACGGCCCCGTCATTCTAGCGGCGGCAGCGGTTCAGAGCGGTCACATTCTATGTGGCTGCTCTGAACTGGAGATCTTCGTGGGACACTCGTGGACTGCTACGGAGGGGTAAGGATAAGGTTGTGGTTTATTATTTTATATTTTATTACAGGAGATCGATGGCTTCGGGGAATTAGGTGTCTTGGTGAGTATAGGTGTAGTTTTTTATTTTTTACTTTATTTTAGGTGGCGATCGGCGGGGACAGGTAATGTATGAACTAATTTCTTTTAGGTAACCACTGGCCACCAATGACATGTATTTAACATTTATTGGGGACACAGTAGGGCAATTTAAATAGCAGGATCAGTCTGATGGGAACTACTGCTCCCATCGAGCTGATCCTGCTGGCAGGAGTGGACGGGGGACAGACATAGGCCGATGGGAGTAGTAGTGTCACATCGGCCTATGTCTGCCTGCACGCACACACACCGCACACACCCGCACACATCGCACAGACACCGCGCACACCCGCAGACATCGCACAGACACCGCGCACACCCGCACAAACATCGCGCACACACCCCGCACACACACCCCGCACACACACTAATCATGACGGGCTGATGGTCTGGGAGGTGAGGCTGACCTGTGCGGCCGTGGGAAAGTTCATGTGAGTTCATGCAGTCAAGCATGAACTCACATGAACCCTCTGAGGGCAACACGGCGACTTCAAATGAACAGCTGATCGGCATCAGCTGATACCTCAGCTGTTCATTTGAAATAACCGGCGGGAAAGCGCAGCACAGAACGGGAAAGCCGGCGGTGAAGTCTTTTCACTGCCGGCTTCCCCGCCCGGGTCCTTCACTCCCCGCTCCTTGGAGCTGCGCTCCCCGCCCGGTCCTAACTTACGATCGGGATGGGAGGTGGCGAGGGGAACGGAGGATCGGGGTGGGAAGCTGCGGGGAAGCAGTATGGGGCTGTGTGATTGTTTAAAAGCCGGCGGCTTTATACAGCCCGCCGGCTTTTAAACAATCAGGAGAATTCTCCCCCGCTGGGATGGCATTCTGATGACAGGCTGGATCGCGCTGCCATCCAACTTGTCATCCTTCACAGACACTGCAGAGCGCAGGCATTATGGGAACTTCCGATTCCGGTATCCGATATTGTAAAAGTATCGGAATTAAGTATCGGAATTCCGATACCGCGAATATCGGCCGATACCCGATATTACAGTATCGGAATGCTCAACACTAATGAAGAGGCCTACAAATATTTCCTCATATCTTTCCAAGTGGTCGCAGCTCTTATTTTCAGACATGCCCATATTATTATAGGGTAAAGGAGAAGCTGAGTGACAGTAAGTGGCAGCAAGAACCCCTTGACAACATGAACACGTTCCTGTCCTGTGATGACAACCTTTGGTCAACAGTGTTCAGTTCTACAAATGAGGATAACAAATTGGCAAATACAAGAGAGGAAAATAACTCATAAAGTTATTGAAAAGGAATTTGCTCATGATGATTCCCACAGCTGGGTAGCACCTTTACCCCTTTGTTCACCATTAACAAGGCTGCCAAGCAATCTGCAGCGCAGCCACTGCAAGGTTTCACCTTTAAAATTCACCCTAAAGAGAAAACTGGAGATGGAAAAACATTTAATCGATTTCATGCAGAATATCTTTAACAGAGAAGTCCACATTTTCTTTGATGCATTCACAGAGGCCATAGATGCAGTAGCCCATATGAAAACCTCAAAAGTCAACAACAAGGTACATTGTGAATTTGTGCTGGGCAAGGCCAAATTAACCCCAAAATCTGCACACTCTGTACCAAGGTTTGAACTTTGTTCTGATGTACTAGCAGTGGAAATTGCTGAAGTTACTCCTGAGCAGTGGCATTACATTTCATCTCCACTGGCCTTGGCCCAGTCGATCAAGGAACAGGACTGGCATCTTCTTCTAGCCTTAGCGATTACATGTAGCTGTTGGCTCCAGATTTCTTATACAAGGATCCTTGTTCAATTGATGCCAACAGTGCCTATGAGCTTGTAGGATCGGAGCCCGACAGAAAGATCAGACCAGTCATCTCTACACGCTGTATATCTGTGGTACCAAGGTTGAAGTTGAGGTCTCTTTATTTTGGATGCTTCTAGAACTGGTTATTTATCATGCAGGCTGTTGCTCGAATGACTTACATCAATCAGTGTTTCATAAGAGAAGGCATCACATAAAGTAGGATGCTACTAATGGACACAGCTTACACTGGTGAGCATACCTCTACATAATTCAGGTGTGTTAGAACTTGGAACATTCACCATTAGATTATTGGGATAGTGAAAATCTTTGCAAGTTGCAGCTTACCCAACCCAAAGATGGGTTTTCAATTGGAACTTGGACTTATCCTATTGTTGTGTACTACAGGCCACCAATCAAAAGTTTGGACTTTACAATTCTTTGTAGTATATTGTTACATATTTGTGTTTTTTTTGTCTTTCAAACTCCAAGGATGGTGGCAGATATTGTTGAAGGACATCTCGTCAAGATTTCAGATGGGGAGTGTCATATACCACAACTTGGGAATCATTCATTATTATACTATCATTGTATTGTTGTTGTCTCACTGCTATGCAATCATGTTTGCCCTTTTTAAAAGTATGTCCCCCCTCTCTCTCTTTTGGTCGGTTCTGATATCAGTAAACCCTCCTTCTTCCTCTTGTGCCAGTGATTGTCAACCATATTTGTCTGAGGAACACCTCTATATGCCTCTGGTTCAAAATTGTCTTTTTACCTACTGCACTTGCATAAAACAAGAGTTCAGCTTTACAATTAAACTTGTGGAATTTTCATACATGCTACTGGAGTCGAGTTAAGCTATCTGATAAAATCACTTTGTGTGAATACTAGTTCGTACAGGCATCCATAGTGACGTTGTCTAAAGAGCCCCACACTCGCAGCCTAGTTATGGGCATCAGAATATGTGTTGTTTCTTGAAACAAAAGGAAGTTAAAGTCTAAAAAAGCCCCACTGGCCAGTGTGACAATTGCAAGGTTTCTAAATTTTATTTTTATTTTTAATACAGATTGTTAAATGTTAAAAAAATTGCCAAAAATGTTACCAAAATACATTTAACATAAAAATGTGATGTAAACCATAGCTCATTTTCTTATGGTAACTTTCCGTTAAAGTTTATCTCCCTTTTTAAAAAAATAAAAATAAATAATAGTTCAGAGATGTGTGATGATGATATGCTTTTATTGGTTAAAGTGCATGAGCTTGAAGAACTAATTAATATTGTGAAGGGGCACTAAAGTAAAAACGAGTGCAATTTATGTTGCTGATGAAAATTTCTAACATGTTTCTATGACGTATCAAAAGTTAAAAAATTGAAGGTACGCTTTAAGGTCTTAGATTACTACTGCAGTAACTTCAGTAGCTACATTAGCATATTTCTAACCTTTCTATACCGTAGGTATACGTTCATACGACCATATTTTTGGTCGAGTACTGTCCATGTAAAAAACTGACCTAACACGAACAGCACTAAGACCAATGTTATTGAAATTCGGCTGTTAAGATAACAATTTTTTTTAACACAGACTGAATGTCCATGTAAAAAAAAAAAATCACAGAATGCAGTAGTCTCTTTCATATTTTGGATGAGACTCGCCTATTAAATTATATTGGTAGGCAAAAAATCGTATCCTTTGCAGATCAGTCATATAGCATCTGTATTTGGTAACTGCCGCTAATGTATAAAAACTGATGTCATACGGTAGCATATAGATAACAATGCACATGAGCAATTGTCTATTATTTCTGGATGAAAATTGAAACATTTTTGATTTGGTCATGTGAATTTAGCCTAATACTTACAAAATCTTACAAGGAAAATGTACCACAATATAGCAAGTTGTCACATCACCATTGAACAATAAACTAGCACTCTAATGACTGCTAATGTTCACTGGGACCGTTATGCCTAAAACTATAAAGCAAAATATTTGTGTAACCATATTTTTTGTATACTTACAGCTATGAGATCTTCTTTTATCAAGTCTCACTATCAATAAAAGTGACTTTAATTGCTCTCTGCACTGTCCCGATGACAGCGGCTACAGGAAAAATAAAACATAATTTTCTCCATGTAGCCACTCTTCCAGTAAGCTGACTACACCGGATTAAAAAACGATTTACCTTCAGATTAAAGCTATAACTGCATATACAGCGTGTGAAATAAGTATTGAACACATCACCAATCTTCTAAGTAAATATATTTCTAAAAGTGCTATTTACATGAAATTCTCTAGAGATGTCTGTAACAACCCATGCAATCCACACAGGCAAAGAAATCAAACCATAGATATCCATCAATTAATTTATTTGAAATAATGAAAAATGACAAAAGGAAAAAGTATTGAACACATGAAGAAAGAGAGGTTCAAAAAGCCATGGAAAGTCATCACATCAGCTGAAATCTATCAGTAATTAGAAAGCAATCCTGCCACTTAGTGAAAAATAATATCAGCTGGTTCAACTGATAGCCTTTACAAAGGTGTCTCATTACCAAGGTGGCACACAAGAAACACCTCATGATGGGTAAAACCAGTAAGCTGTCTCAAGACCTTTGCAACCTTATTGTTGCAAAACATACTGATGGCATTGGTTACAAAAGAGTTTCTACTAAATACTTAATACTGGGAGAATATAGTCTGGTTACATGAGACCAAAATTGAACTCTTTGGATGTCATAATGCACATCGTGTTTGGAGGACAAACAGCACTGCAAATCACCCCAAAAATCACACCTGAGCAATGCATGCAACTAGTTTCTCCATACAGGAGGTATCTTGAAGCTGTCATCACCAACAAAGGCTTTTGTACATCTGGGATTTGCTAATATATTTCATTACCTTGATACATTAATAACAGGATAATAAAGATAATAACACGCGAATCACAGAAGATTCACTTTGTGAGGTAAAACTTTTCACTGCCTGTTTTTAAACAATATTTTACCTCAATAAAATGAATCCTCTGTGATCCTCTGCTGTAATGTCTGTATACTCTTTTGCTTCCTCCCCTGCCCAGGAGCTGTGGTATGTTCTGTACACGGATCGCCAATTTTTAAAACGAACTTTTGTACGTGGGAAAACCCCTTTAAGAGGACCACACAACTCCATTGAGTGTGCCCTAACACCTGTGTGTATTGGATGGTTTGTTGCCGACATCTGGTGAGAATTTCATGTCATTACCCTCTTTAGAAATATATTTACTAAATATTACTTTACTTTATGTTCAATACTTATATCACCCGCTGTAAATAGTATTTCTGGACATGATAATTTGCTTTTAATTTGGACTTTCATTCATGTTTGGTTGCTATATTTATTGTGAAATATGTAGTTTAATTAGGCATAAAATTAAAAAAACACCACCAAAGAGCACGTATAAAAACACCATAAAACTAATAAAACACATGGGCCCCGATTCATTCATTGTTCATACCGGTCTTAATAAGGTGGTGTGTTGAAGGCCGAGAGCGATACGATAATCGTATGCAATTCGTGCATACTGTGATTTTTCCATGAACTGACTCGGTCCAAGAAAAAATCAAACATGTGCATGGCACCATAGAACATGGGGATGAGTGCCAACCATCAAAACTATAAAGGATAGCACTTGTCCAATTTTTATGTTCGTCTGCACAGGCCCTTAGCAATGTGTTAATTCTGCCCAGATGCTAAGACTCTAGTTGAAAGCGCTAAGGTTGTTGCTTGTTGCCTTAGCAACCAAACTGTCAGACATAGATTTGCCGTTAAACTCAAAGTTGGAATGACATCGTTCTGACAGCAAAGAGAGGAAAAACAATTTGGCAGCATTCAAGCCATGTCATAAATAATAATATTAACATAAAAACATCCACATAGTCACCTAACACACACATGTAGTGTAAGCATAAATCATGTAATGGCATGGCAGCTAAGGAGAATTCCATGAATGTCTGCTTGTAATTCAGGAAAGGTAAATTTAGCCTACTCTATTTGCATACATTTAGGTCGTGCCTGTTATAAAATGCTAGAAAAGATACATTAAGGCCATATGCACACTTTGAGTGTTTGGTGAGTTTTTTACCTCAGTATGTGCAAGCCAAATTCAAGCCAAACAAGTGTAAGGAGATGAACATATTGACCAACGTTCCCCCTTGAAGAACAAATATAATGTTATGTTGTCTAATGTGAATTATGACTTGTGTTAATAATGTTAACGCTGTGTGCTGCCTGACAGAAGGGAAAGCAGGAGTTAATGTTTGGGACTATCCCAGAGTGGGAGGGGATAAGCAGAAGGGACAGAGACAGTTTCCTATCAGGAAGTTAGATAGGACCCAATGTGCATAGAAAGAAGACCTAAGGTCTGAAATGAGCAGTGCCTTATGACATGTGTGTCCCTAATGTGAGAGGAAACCGTAACAAGGTTCCTAGCACAAGGAAGGAGAGAAGTGACCGAAAGTCAGAGTGTTCAATCGGAGATGGGTTCAGGGGAAGGACGCCTAGAAGTATGGCCCAGAGTGCGTCACTCCAAAAGGTAATGGGCCAGGACAGGACAGAGTAAAGTGAGACGAAGAGAATGCCCTGGGCGGAAGTTCCAAGGCGTCAGTGACAGAAAAGTTAAAGTATTTAAAATAGGAGGCAGGTCACTGAAGGCACAGTGACCTGTGAGAAGGCATATGTAGCGTCGGCGTCCCTGCCTCCTGCTAGGCAGTGACGCTGTTCCCCTCACCTCTCCGCTCCGTGCCCGGCGTCTTCCTCCCGCTCTGCTGGCAGCGCGCGCTGCTTCCCGGCCACTGTGCTTAGGTCGTGCACGCGCGCTCCCCCTCTCTTAAAGGGGCCGCGCACGCCATCCTAAGGAGTCCCCGGCCAATGGCCGGAGGACCTCACCATATATAAGGCACCTCCTCCAAAATGGAGGTGCCCGAGCAATGTTGTTGCATAGCCTATCACTCTGCTTCAGCCCTCAGGTCCCGTTACCAGATACCTGCCAGTTACCTGCCAGTTACCTGCCAGATTCCTGCTTGATACCTGCCTGATACTTGTCTATCTACTTGCATTCCTGCGGTCCGACAGTCTGCCTACCAGCCCTGCCAGTCTGTCTATGGATCTGATTGCCCGCTCACCTGGGAGCGCTCATCTGGGACCTACCTGCTAGCCTACCTGGAGGCTCTGCTGTCACGTGCTGTGACCACCTGCCTGTCCAGAGACTCTTACCCGCTCACCTGGGAGCGTCCGCCTGCTACCTGCCTGCTAGCCTACCTGGAGGCTCTGCCATCACGTGCTATGACCACCTGCCTGTCCAGAGACTCTTACCCGCTCACCTGGGAGCGTCCGCCTGCTACCTGCCTGCTAGCCTACCTGGAGGCTCTGCCGTCACCTGCTGTGACCACCTGCCTGTCCAGAGACTCTTGCCCGCTCACCTGGGAGCGTCCACCTGCTACCTGCCTGCTAGTCTACCTGGAGGCTTAGCCATCACTTGCTGTGACCACCTGCCTGTCCAGAGACTCTTGCCCGCTCACCTGGGAGCGTCCACCTGCTACCCGCCTGCTAGCCTATCTGGAGGCTTAGCCGTCACTTGCCGTGACCACCCGCCTGTCAAGAGACTGTTCCCGTCACTTGCCGTGACCTCCTGCTCTTTTACCCAGAGACTGTTCCCGTCACTTGCCGTGACCTCCTGCCCTTCTACCCAGAGACTGTCCCCGTCACTTGCCGTGACCTCCTGCCCTTCTACCCAGAGACTGTCCCCATCACTTGCCGTGACTACCTGCCCGCCTACCCTGGGAGCCACCCGCTTCCTTACAAGGACTGCCCCTTTGTATCGTTGCTCAGAGGTTCCACCTCCCAGACCCATTACAGTTTGCTCGGGCCATGGAACCCGGTGGCACCCAAGCTCCCTCGCTCTCGGATTTGTGTCATGAACTTTCCCGTCAGAGGTCCCAACAGGAGTCCATCCTGAGTCATCTGCGTAGTGTTAGCTCCCGCCTGTACACATTGTCTACCTCTTCGGGAGCTGCCTCCACACGCACACTTACTACCCCGGCACCGCCGCAGCCCATCAACACCATGGCATCACTTCCCGGTCCCCGCCTCTCCGCTCCTCCTCGTTTTGGCGGAGATCCCAGCCAGGCATGTGGCTTCATTAACCACTCTGCACTTCGAACTGTTGGCACACCAGTTTTCCTCCGACCGAGCCAAAGTAGCCTTCATCATGTCCCATCTCATGGGAGAGGCACTGGCTTGGCTAAATCCTCTATGGGAGAGAGGAGACCCCCTGGTGTCCAACCTGCCAGCCTTTCTCACGGCTTTCCGGAAAGTCTTCGACGAACCAGGATGGAAGACCTCATCCACATCATCTCTGCTACGCCTCCGTCAAGGAAATCTCACCGTGGGCCAATATGCCATACGGTTCCGTACCCTTGCTTCGGAGCTGGCCTGGGATAACGACGCCCTGGTGTCTGTCTTTTGGGAGGGTCTGTCCGGCAGTATTAAAGATGAACTCGCCGGTCGGGACATTCTTACCACTCTCGATGACTTAATAACTCTTGCCACCCGGATAGACATCCGGTTCCAGGAGCGCGCCAAAGAGGTCACCTGTGAGAGGAGGTTTCCACGTCTAGCCCCTACCTTCCAGAAACCCGTCACTTCTCCCGTTACTCCCCAGGCGCACTCACCCGAGCCTATGCAGGTCGACCAGACCAAGATGGTCAAGACCCGTCAAGAGTTACGCCGAGCCGAGGGGAGCTGCTTCTACTGTGGCAGTAAGGAGCACCGGATCCGTTCCTGCCCGGAGAGGTCGGGAAACGTCTGTGTCTAGGATCGCTCAGAGAGGTCGTCTTAGAAAAGAGTAAACCCTCTCCATCTCTGTTGCTGTCGGTCTCTATCATCTGCGGGGAGAACCGTTATTTTGAACTAGCCCAACTTGACTCTGGAGCTGCCGGAAATCTCATTTCTCAGTCCCTGGTAGAGAAATACCGCATTCCCACCAAACCTCTAGCTGTTCCCTTGTCTGTCGGTGCCGTAGATGGGGGCCTCTTACCACATCCCATCCAACTCATCACCGAATCCATAACCCTGCAGGTGGGAATGCTGCACTCAGAGAGCATCTTCTTTCATGTTCTGCCTGGACTCTCTCACGCCCTCTTGCTAGGCCTACCTTGGCTTCAGAAACATGCACCGGTGCTTGATTGGCAGACCGGAGAAGTCCTTCGCTGGGGACAGGACTGCCATAAGACTTGTTTAGTTCCCGTCCATCCTGTCCGTCCTCCTCCTACCCCAGCCAATCTACCTGGTCTTCCGGTTCCCTATTGGTCTTATGCGGACGTCTTTAATAAAAAGAAGGCAGAGACATTACCCACTCATAGACCATACGACTGCCCAATCGACCTGATGCCCGGCGCTACTCCTCCCCATGGGCGTATTTACCCTTTGTCCGCTGCTGAGACCCGGTCCATGTCTGAATATATTGAGGAGAATCTGGCCCGGGGATTTATCCGGAAATCGACCTCCCCGGCGGGAGCAGGCTTCTTCTTCGTCAAAAAGAAGGACGGCTCACTCCGTCCCTGTATAGACTATAGAGGCCTTAACCAGATCACGGCGAAGAATAAATACCCCCTTCCGCTCATTCCGGAATTATTTGACCGTCTGAGGGGGGCTAGAATCTTCACCAAGCTGGACCTCCGTGGGGCGTATAACCTGGTCCGTATCTGTCAGGGGGATGAATGGAAGACGGCATTCAACACCCGGGACGGCCACTATGAATACCTGGAAATGCCCTTCGGTCTCTGTAACGCTCCCACCGTCTTTCAAGAGTTGGTCAATGACATCTTCCGGGACCTTCTCTACTCCTGCGTAGTGGTGTACCTGGACGACATCTTGGTCTTCTCTCCGGATCTTCTCACTCACCGGAGGGATGTTCGTCAGGTCCTGCTTAGGCTCAGGCAGAACCACCTCTACGCTAAATATGAGAAGTGCCTCTTTGAGCAGACCTCGCTTCCGATTTTGGGCTACATAATCTCTCAGACCGGCCTACGAATGGATCCTGAGAAACTGTCTGCCATCCAGAAGTGGCCCCGACCAGAGGGGTTGAAGGCTATTCAGCGGTTCCTGGGCTTCGCCAACTACTACCACCTCTTCATACCGCACTTCTCTTCCCGGACTGCCCCAATCTCTGCGCTCACCTGTAAGGGCACTAATGCCAGAGAATGGCCGCCCGAAGCAGAGGAAGCCTTTCTTTCCTTAAAACAGGCTTTCTCTTCCGCCCCGGTGCTGCATCGTCCAGACGGCAACAAACAATTCTTCCTCGAAGTGGACGCCTCCTCCTCTGGAGCCGGAGCGGTACTTACCCAAAAGTCGTCTTCCGGAAGAATGGTAACTTGCGGCTTCTTCTCCAAACTCTTCTCCCCTTCTGAGCGCAATTATTCTATAGGAGACCGAGAGTTATTGGCCATTAAGCTGGCACTGGAGGAGTGGCGTTACCTGCTCGAAGGGGCACTTCACCCGGTAATTATTTACACGGACCACAAGAACTTGGCTTACCTCCAGAGCGCCCAGAGACTTAACCCGCGCCAAGCCCGGTGGTCCTTGTTTTTTGCCCGCTTTGATTTCATTCTTCATTTTCACCCGGCAGACAAAAACATCAAAGCTGACGTCTTGTCCCGATCCTTCCTGGTGTCTGATCTAGAGGAGGAGCCTAAGCACATCATTGATCCCGCCAGAGTAATGCAGGTGGCCCCAGTGAATCGAAATCGTCTCCCTCCCGGTAAGACGTTCGTAACAGTACCTGATCGAAAGAAGATCCTACACTGGGGTCACTCGTCTAAGCTAGCTGGTCACGCCGGTCAGAAAAAGACCCTCCAGCTTATTACACGGCATTACTGGTGGCCTACCCTGCACAAGAACGTAATAGACTTTGTTTCAGCCTGTGTGTCCTGAGCCCGCAACAAGGTTCCGAGACATCTTCCAGCCGGTCGCCTCCTTCCTCTTCCAGTACCTGCTGCCCCGTGGCAGCATATAGCTATGGACTTTATAACGGATGGAGGTGCCCGAGCAATGTTGTTGCATAGCCTATCACTCTGCTTCAGCCCTCAGGTCCCGATACCAGATACCTGAAAGTTACCTGCCAGTTACCTGCCAGATTCCTGCTTGATACCTGCCTGATACTTGTCTATCTACTTGCATTCCTGCGGTCCGATAGTCTGCCTACCAGCCCTGCCAGTCTGTCTATGGATCTGATAGCCCGCTCACCTGGGAGCGCTCATCTGCTACCTGCCTGCTAGCCTACCTGGAGGCTCTGCCGTCATGTGCTGTGACCACCTGCCTGTCCAGAGACTCTTACCCGCTCACCTGGGAGCGTCCGCCTGCTACCTGCCTGCTAGCCTACCTGGAGGCTCTGCCATCATGTGCTGTTACCACCTGCCTGTCCAGAGACTCTTACCCGCTCACCTTGGAGCGTCCGACTGCTACCTGCCTGCTAGCCTACCTGGAGGCTCTACCGTCACCTGCTGTGACCACCTGCCTGTCCAGAGACTCATGCCTGCTCACCTGGGAGCGTCCACCTGCTACCTGCCTGCTAGTCTACCTGGAGGCTTAGCCATCACTTGCTGTGACCACCTGCCTGTTCAGAGACTCTTGCCCGCTCACCTGGGAGCGTCCACCTGCTACGCGCCTGCTAGCCTATCTGGAGGCTTAGCCGTCACTTGCCGTGACCACCCGCCTGTCAAGAGACTGTTCCCGTCACTTGCCGTGACCTCCTGCCCTTCTACCCAGAGACTGTCCCCGTCACTTGCCGTGACTTCCTGCCCTTCTACCCAGAGACTGTCCCCGTCACTTGCCGTGACCACCTGCCCGCCTACCCTGGGAGCCACCCGCTTCCTTACAAGGACTGCCCCTTTGTATCGTTGCTCAGAGGTTCCACCTCCCAGACCCGTTATAGCATACATAGGAATACATGTTGAAAAGTTATAGTATTTAACATAGGAGGCAGGTCAGTGAAGGCACAGTGATCTGTCAGAATTCATATATAGGAATACATAAGCAGAGCACCAGATAAAGCCAACCCCACAAGGCCCGCCCTGAAGCACGAGCATATCATTATCTCAAAACTGAAAATAAAGATTCTAAAAGAACCACAAGATGGATTCCATCAAGCAAGATATCATTTTAATCAGTGTAATGGTGCCCACCTGACAGTGTATGTAGTTTACTGAGCACAGTCCTGCTGACAGGTGCGCTTTAAGTACCGTCCATACTTGCAACATAGTTCCCTTTATATAGTTACATAAATAGGTTGAAAAAAGACCTAGGTCTATCAAGCTCAATCTTTCTCCTACTGTAAATGTTATCATTAAATTAACTATAGCCCACAATGTTATGTGTACTGAGAAAATTATCCAGCCCTTTTTAACAGCTGTTATTGTCCCTGAAATACAGCAAAAGGATGATTCAAGGGGAGGTATCCTGTAATCACAAATAGCTCCCTACTCACAGTTTAAACCAAAATCAGCGTAAGGTGAGGCTCACTAAACTAAAATATAACTTTTTAATTAATTTATATAAAATAGACAACATATTAAAATATCATCTAAGATAGACATACAGTGCTGGCCAAAAGTATTGGCACCCCTGCAATTCTGTCAGATAATACTCAGTTTCTTCCTGAAAATGATTGTAATCACAAATTCTTTGGTATTATTCTCTTCATTTAATTTGCTTGCAAGGAAAAAACACAAAAGAGAATGAAGCAAAAATCAAATCATTGATCATTTCCCACAAAACTCCAAAAAAGGGCCGGAAAAAAGTATTGGCACCCTCAGCCTAATACTTGGTTGCACAACCTTTAGCCAAAATAACTGCGAACAACCGCTTCCGGTAACCATCAATGAGTTTCTTACAATGCTCTGCTGGAATTGTAGACCATTCTTCTTTGGCAAACTGCTCCAGGTCCCTGATATTTGAAGGGTGTCTTCTCCAAACTGCCATTTTGAGATCTCTCCAGAGGTGTTCTATGGGATTTAGGTCTGGACTCATTGCCGGCCACCTTAGACGTCTCCAGTGCTTTCTCTAAAACCATTTTATAGTGCTTTTGGAAGTGTGTTTTGGGTCATTGTCCTGCTGGAAGACCCATGACCTCTGAGGGATACCCAGCTTTCTCACACTGGGCCCTACATTATGCTGCAAAATTTGTTGGTAGTCTTCAGACTTCATAATGCCATGCACACGGTCAAGCAGTCCAGTGCCAGAGGCAGCAAAGCAACGCCAAAACATCAGGGAACCTCCGCCATGTTTGACTGTAGGGACCGTGTTCTTTTCTTTGAATGCCTCTTTTTTTTTTCTGTACACTCTATGTTGATGCTTTTTCCCAAAAAGCTCTACTTTTGTCTCATCTGACCAGAGAACATTCTTCCAAAACGTTTTAGGCTTTCTCAGGTAAGTTTTAGCAAACTCCAGCCTGGCTTTTTTATTTCTCGGGGTAAGAAGTGGGGTCTTCCTGGGTATCCTACCATACAGTCCCTTTTCATTCAGACGTCGACGGATAGTACGGGTTGACACTGTTGTACCCTCGGACTGCAGGGCAGCTTGAACTTGTTTGGATGTTAGTCGAGGTTCTTTATCCACCATCCGCACAATCTTGCGTTGAAATCTCTCGTCAATTTTTATTTTCTGTCCTCATCTAGGGAGGTTAGCCACAGCGCCATGGGCTTTAAACTTCTTGATGACACTGCGCACGGAAGACACAGGAACATTCAGGTCTTTGGAGATGGACTTGTAGCCTTGAGATTGCTCATGCTTCCTCACAATTTGGTTTCTCAAGTCCTCAGACAGTTCTTTTGTCTTCTTTCTTTTCTCCATGCTCAATGTGGTACACACAAGGACACAGGACAGAGGTTGAGTCAACTTTAATCCATGTTAACTGGCTGCAAGTGTGATTTTGTTATTGCCAACACCTGTTAGGTGCCACAGGTAAGTTACAGGTGCTGTTAATTACACGAATTAGAGAAGCATCACATGATTTTTCAAACGGTGCCAATACTTTTGTCCACCCCCTTTTTTAGGCTTGGTGTGGAATTATATCCAATTTGGCTTTAGGACAATTCTTTTTGTGTTTTTTTCATTGAAGACAAATTAAATGAAGATAATAATACCAAAGAATTTGTGATTGCAATCATTTTCAGGAAGAAACTGAGTATTATCTGACAGAATTGCAGGGGTGCCAATACTTTTGGCCAGCACTGTACACTCATCCTCATTTGAGGTAAGACTGACTATAATTAAACTGACAGTGTTTCAGTTTATAAAATAATGAACATGACAATGATTCAGTTCACAAATTGTATGTGAAGCTGACAGTGATTCAGCTCACATGAAAATAAATATTAGTGTTGATGTACTGTATAGAGTGTCAGTGCTTATATATGTATGACTTATATATAAGATTATACAGCTAGAAACAATCTCACCCAATTCTTTTACCAAGGGGAACAGTCGTCACATCAGACATCCATCTTGTATACTAGTTAATCAGATGGAGCTTCAAGGAGGTCCTAAATAGCCCCCGGTATTCTGAGCTGACTTCAATACTCCATAGCTCCAGTCCTGACAAGGGCAGTCCACAACTGTCCCTTGAAGTGAGTTAACCCTCCAAGCATGTGCCTCCTGACGCGTTTCTCCCTCTTGGGTTCTTCAGGGGAGGTGAATGCACAATAGAATCATAGTTAGAAAAATTTGCAGTCTCCTAATAATGGTTTCTGTTAAACTGATGCAACCAAATAAATGATTATGTGGGATCTTAAATACCGGTTTTGTGAGTGGGTCGCCAATCAGAGAGCCCCTGGATTATCCCCACTTACGTCACAGCTGAGAGGATAATCCTTAACAGAATACTGCAGTGAAAATCAAGGCGGGCAGGACATTGGAACACACGCCATTCCTCGATGCAGGTGCAATGGAACTCACCTACTACCTGTTTACGTCACATCCTGTCTCAGCCTTCATCCTATTGGAGGTCTGTGGAACACACACTGAGCTCATGCATCATTTCCTGTCCTGCTTTCTATCCCACCGTATGTACATCCAATGGCTTGTGCCGTGGAGAAATAGGGGCGTGACAATGCTAATGCTCACAGCATCTCTTGTATCACAAAGCAACTTAGTTCAATGGCGGCATGATCCAGCTCCTACCACGCCCCTTGGTTACTCACACTACATTCGGCCAGTCACGTAACCATCTGACATTACCGGTTACATGACAGGCCGATAGCACCAAAACAAATAACTATGTATAAACCTAACCATAGGCATATACATAGGAATTAGTACATTTAAATTCAACTGTGTTTTAGATGTACCAATCCTACCCCCTCATAATAAATGCATTCCCTTTTCCCCCTAGACAGTAATTTCCAGGCCAAAAGAGATGTTTTATCAAAAGACACTTCTTACTCAGAATATAGAATATTCCTCAGATAAGGAATAAATCAAGGTGCATTGCACTCAGAAACATTCTGAACACATAAAATATAAACACCATATAGGTCAAAGGGAGATTCATTGATCAATAGAAAATATAAAAAGTCAGGGGAACATGGGGGGGAAGAGGTGGGGAGGGGAAAGGGGGGGGGGGTAATGCATATATTATTGTCTATAGAGAGATAATACTATATCTTTGTCTCAAAATGCACCCTGTAAGAGTGTCATATTGTCCAGAGATACATTATTCATGTTTCTAAATGGCTACCCGTCATTCTTTTGGGAGAATAGTTAGGCTTAAATGACAGGTTAAATATGAAAGAAATCGAATAGAGTAATATATACAGGTAACATTTAGATAAAACACCCAAAGCTGAGCTGTTCATTAAGACCTAATGGGGATATTGTATTTAAATGGAAAATCCATCATGCCTCTGGGGGATCAACTGGTCCCAGTTTCCTCCTCTCACAGGTGGTTCCACCTTATCTATGCCGAGAAATTTGACCACATTCTTGGATTCACCATGCATGTTGTTAATAAGCTTTGCTAGTGGCATGTCTCTCCTATGTTTAATATCACCAAGGTGATCACCGATCCTCCGTCTCAACTCCCTGTTCGTCTTACCAATGTATTCAAGTCCGAAATCGCAGGTGGACTTGTAAATAATGCCCTGTGATTTACAATTGGTAAAACTTGTAATGGAAAACTTCTCCTGGGTAACATTAGATTTAATATTTTACTTGGTGAAATCGCGGGGCAAGCCACACACCCAGAACATCTTGACAGCGGGTATCTGTGAGTCATGGGGTTAATAGTAACCTTTTACTATAATTTTCCGTCCCCCTTTTAAAATAAACACACCACACATTTTATGTTGGATTAAATTGGCCACAGCAGCCGTTTATTAACATATAAATAGAAACATTATAAACCTCATCCTATAGGGGTGGTCCTCGAAGCCCCAAACTATTTTAAAACAAGAAACCAATTGTGCCTTTTGTCCAGATTCGTATTACCTCCAGCCGCTAAGCACCAGCTCGGAGGCACCAATTCAAACAGCCTGGCCAATGAAACGTGCCCCAAACCACGGGCCCTCCGATCCATTCCTATGGTATCAACCACCCGAGACCACTGAATACCATGTAGGGGGGTCCAGAACTTCCCGAGGTCCCCCCACTGATCCACCATTAACCATGATCACCAACTTCGAGGACCCCCCCATACCATGAGCACAAATATTCTGACACCTGAAATATTTGTGTCCCTCCATACTCTTAAACCTTTTTCTATGCCCTACTGAGTTGCCAGGCACCACATATCCGTACCGACTGCGTTTAAGTGCACCCCATCCCTCATCCAAAATTCCCCTTCTCCAGACTCAAGTTCTATATGGCGTATGGCCAAAGCTCCATTTCTTACCATGAAACGCGTCACCGCCCTATTTACTTTTATCCGGGCTCTATTCATTCCTTCATTTGATCGGGCCCCTCGCCAGACTTGTCGTGGAACAATGTCAGACCAAATAATCAAAACCTTTGGAAACATTGACCACAATCTCAGTATATCAAATTTAATGTCCTTTATGAGTTCCCTACAAGACCTCTTACCCAGATCATTGCCCACTAAATGTAGCACCAGCAAATCAGGGACCCGATCAAGCCTCACAAAGTGATGGAATTCAGCCAGGAGTTGCCGCCATACCATTCCCCGTTTCCCAATCCACCGTAGAATGGCTTCATCCTCCAAGAATCCTAACTGCCGGCCGGCCTCACCGCTGCCCGTAGTGCAGCCCAGAAGACAAAAGAATGGCCCAAGATCCATACGAGCCGGGGACCTTCATCTGTGAAATCAAAGATAATACAAATCTAAGAAACGGTAACATCTAACAAGAACTCGGAACATTCTCATGATTACAATCAAGCCGGGCGTATATAAGACCTAAACCGTATGGATTCCTACCGTCCGATCTTCTTGACTAACTCGTCACCCAGCCCCCTCCTGGCTGCCTCAGTGGCTGCCCCAATCCTGAGAGAGTGACCGCTATACACTTTTGGCGAGATACTGCCAGCCTCAAGACACTTTTTTAGCACTGCTAAAAACTGATGGTGAGATAAAAAGGAACCATCCTCATGAACCAACAACGGTGATTTGTGCCCCCCTGTACCCAAAACCAAATTCCCTCACACAGGGTACCGGACACATGTCGGACCCCGGCACTGTGAACAGCACCACTTTACACCCTTTCTTGAATTGATCAGTCTTTGCAAAACAAATGAATACCTCTATTCTATCCAAATATAAATTCACATCCTCTTTTGAAAGATCCCCACTGACGAATCTTGATGGGCTAACCAACTCACCCAAACGTAAGGCCCCGAAAAAAGCCAGAGAAAAAGCTAGCCGAAATAGTCCGATCTCCAATGGGGACTTACATACTGATGCAAGAAGCTGCCCCAGTGTTAACAATAGTCCATATGATATGGGCAGCCTCCAGTCACTCACCTTCCAACCCTTCCGCCAACCTTTTAGTACTTGGCGAACCAATATTGCTTTGGTTAAGTCCGGAAGTCCCCGTATTTTAAAGCCAAAGGCCAAACCTGCCATGAAATTATTTATTTTTAGCACCGACCAACCTTCCTCACAGCAATGACCAACCAATAATAATAATAGGCTGTCGCTCTCTAAAGGGTCTCCCATAGCAAATTTCCATTCCTCCCACAACTGCCAAGCGACCTCATATGATGACCAGGTCCTCGTAGATAATGATTGACCTATCAGATTCCTTACAGCTCAAAGGGAAGATTCCATAGTTCTGGAGGGCATACCAAACCTGTCAAGGATGCCTGAGGAGCCAGCAACCGGAACTGATCCCACTGCGAATGAGAAATAGCATTGACAATCGAATTTAAAGGAACTGTGGCGCCCTGCTGTGCATTGGTGCCACAGAACCCAGAAGGGTGCATGGATGGACTTCTCCACAAGAGGCCCTCATACATCCACACACCTCCACCCTACCACCTCAGACCACCAGAGGAAGCCCGATAGGGACATATATAGGGAGGGTGGAGCCAGGCAGCTCAGATTAGTGTTCAGAGACAGAGAGGAACACAGCTCAGAGTTGAGCAGAGAGCGTGCTGACGCTCAGAGAGCAGTGAAGAGGCAGCGAGCTGGCTGCTGTGCTTAGGCGAGCCAAGGCCTACAGCACATGTGAAAGCCTAGTGAGGGCCTTGAGTGGGCCGAAGGCAGAGAGGAGAAGGAAGAAGTAGTGAGGGGGCAGAGGAGCATACCAGGCTCATCCCGAGTTATATACTGGACACCAGGTCCTCGCCTACAGGGACCCTTTACACTCAGTAGGAACCACCGGAACCCCTGGAGGACTACAGGTCCTAGGTTCACCAAATGCTGACTACAGTACCAGGGCTAAGAGTCATGGAGGACCCAGCGTCCAGGGAGAGTGATCTCCAAAGAGAAGGCCCTACAACCAGGTCAGCAGGTGCAAAGAGAGACCGTAACCAAGCTAGGCCTAGCTCCAGGCAGGTCAGAAGCTTAGAGAAGAAAGCAATGGATCAGGAGGCCCTATACCCGCTCACTGGGGAGAGTCCAAAAGAGCGCCCTTCACCTACAGTACCCTGGACTGTGCCTGCAGCATCACCAGTAAAGGTACTGAAGCTTACCCCTGTGTGAGTGTCCGTCTTTCCTCCGGGACCGTCCTGCCGTCTCTCCCCTACACCACCATCCATTACACCCCACGCTGCCCTGGAGCTAGCTCTACCTGTGGAGAGCCACACCATCCCTGCCGTAACACCAGCTCCAGAGGACTGCTCCGCAGCGGCGGCACCCCTTAGCCGCATTCCACAGGTGGCGTCACGAACTGTCCAAATCCCCCATTTTTATCCCCCTTTTTACTGACCGCCCTGGGTCACGGACCGGGCCAGCCACCGTGATATCCCCCGGGAACCAGAGGCCCAGCTGCCGAGTACCCCACGGCCCCGGGGGCGTGTCAGAACCTATTTGAACTCCGCCACTATCGACATGTTCAACGATAAACTCAGTAGCACCAGCCTTTGCAATACTTTCACCACCAATGGCGATGCAGCCGACAGAGAATTAATAGCAGACACTACCCATTGGTTCTCGCACGAAAAACAGTTTTTTTTGCTCTGAAAATACTCCCCCCATAGAGCCAAAGAGACCACGATGGGGAAAAGGTTGATCAATGTATGATTACCAAACAGGTTTCGATCACTCCATGATGCTGGCCATTTCTCCTCAATCCAACTGCCTCGGAAAAAGATAGCAAAACCACGCTGTCCCGACACATCAATGAACAATCCCAATTCGCTGACATTCACCACCGGAGCAATCCAAACCGACTTGCCGTTATACTGTATGTCTCCAAAAACTGAGCCCAAACTCCCAAGTCGTCCCGCAACTCCTTATGCAACCTAATGAAGTGAAGAGGTGATTTTGCTCCTACCGTTGCTAATGACAAACTGCCCTGCCCATTGGCATAATACGGCACTCAAAATTCAATTTCCCGAGAAGAGACTGTAATTCACGCAATGTAATTTTATGCAGCTTTCTGACTCTGGATACCTCTTTCAACAAATCAACTACCTTATCAACGGGTAGTCTAAAATTCCGAAAAAACTCAAAGACGTCACTGGACCCACGGTCTTTTTAACTGCCAAAGGCCCTCCAATCTTCTTAGCCACTCTCTCCATTGTATGCAACAACACAGAACAGACGGGAGAATTAGCAGGACCAACATACAAAAATCATTCAAATAATGGATGCAGGAATTTAGACCAGAAACATCCCTAACAACCCATTTGAGAAAGGTGCTAAAAGTTTTAAAGTACGCACAGGACAGCGAGCAACCCATTGAGAGACACCGGTCTACAATAAAGCAGCCGTTCCAAGAGCAACCCAATAGGTGCATGCTTCCGGGTGTACTGGTAACAGTCTAAAAGCCGCCTCTATGTCAGTCTTTGCCAATAATGCCCCTTTACCAAAAAACCGGACCCAACTAACTGCCATGTCGAAGGAAGTATAACTCACCGAACACAAATCTGGATCAATACCATGATTCACCGATATGCCCTTTGGAAAGGAGAGGTGATGAATTAGCCTGTATTTACCCGCTTTCTTTTTTGGGACGATGCCTAATGGAGACACCCGCAAGTTCTTTATGGGCTTTGACACGAAAGTACCAGCCATTCTCCCTAAAGCTACCTCTTTTGCCAATTTTTCCGCAACCACCTCAGGAAACTGTAACGCGAATTTTAAATTCTTCGCATTAAATTGAACTTTGCTATCAATAAACGGTATCCTAAAACCAACTTCAAAACCTTCTTCTATTAGCGAGGCTTCTGCCCTGTCCAGGTATCTACTTAGGAATAGCTGCATCTCTGCCAGTCGCACCGGTGTCACCCCTCTTTTCACTACTCTCGTTGCTTCTGAACTTTCCCCCTCTGAAACATTTGGATGCGCTATGGCTGCCACCGCATGAGGAGCAGTCGTGTTTAAATTTACATTTATTTCCGAATTTACAAGATCCTTCATTGAAGAGGAACCATAACTCTTTTTGAACATCTACCGAGTGTCCCGTCTGGCCGAGACCGCCGCTGCTCCCGAGAAACGACTGATTAGTTTGCCCACTCCTACTCGGCGCTGTTACCCTCAGTCATAAGGTAATATCCTTATGGTCCCAATGGATACAAGATCGCACCACTTTCCTCTGAAGAAATTGTTCGTCATAACGTAGCCACCCTTGTCCCCCATACACCCTATATGCCTCCCCGATTGCATCCATGTAACAAAAAATCCCGGAACAATTTTCTGGAGCTTTTTTGCCTATAACACTGGCTAGTATCGCAAATGCTTGAAACCAGTTCGTAAAGGTCCGTGGTATCAGACATTTTTCTTCATCCTCTTTTTTGGAATCATCTTTTCTTGCCCTGTCTAGGTTAAAATGTTCCAATGGAAGTAACGAGAATATTTCTACATATTCCCCCTTCCATATTTTTTCCCTCACCTCAGGCTTCAAATGTGCCCCCAAAGGCCCCTCAAAACAAACATATTCTTCCCCTTTTGCCATATCGTCTAGCCTTACATTGTCATCTTTTTCCTTGTCGCCCTCGCCCCCCACAGCCTGTGTTGTTCCCGATACCCCTGTGCTAGATTCACTCGTTGACAAATTTTCTCCCCCTGCGCCCACTGTATTAGAGCCCCTCAAAAACTCCATATTACTGCAGCCTATCCCGCTATGTCCCAATTGGTCCAACTGAAAATTACCCAGCCACGCAGGGGTAGGCAACACTATGCCTTGTGATGCATTCGTCCCCATCCCCAGTAGTAAAGCTAAATCCCTTAAACCCTGCATCAACATACCAATACCCCCGCTGACCCCCCCAGAAATGTCCTGACTATTGAACGCCAAAGAAGGTAACGGGGGCCTGAAAGGAAAAATTAGCGACGACTCACCTGGCTGCCTAAGTGCTGTGAACCCAGCAGCTGCTGATCCTGAATCCTGATGCTGACGACCTCCATCCGATCCTTGTTGGCCACAGTGTGTCATGAGAGGGAGACCTGAAGGGCCAGTAGCTTGCTGCCCCGCTAACATCTCTGATCCTAACCCCACATCTTGCGGGGAGTGAGCCGACCAATGGCTGCAGCCAGCCTGGCTAATGCCATGAACGGCCACTGAACATGCTGATGCCACCTCCACATGTCCGCCGCTGCCTGTCCCCCTGACAGCAGAGCCAGCCGCCTGCTGCCTGCATATAACATTCTAATTGACGGCCACCATGGCCGCAATTGTGGGCAGAGCCAGCATTGTGGGTAGAGCCGGACGGATCCTGACCGCCCACTGCCGAAGCTATTCTCCCTGCAGCTCGGACCGCCGGAGGATGGGCGGAGCCAGCCGCGTGATCGTCACCACTCCCATGCTGAGAGGCCCCCAGGTTAGGCCCCCGTCCTCGCGCCCCCCTCACCTCGCTGCGCCGAGCAGGCCCCTGCCGCGGCCTGGGGTTGGCCGCACCTGGTCCCTCTGACTTCCCGCCTCGCAATGTAGTGGAGGAGACCGACACCTCCTCCTGATGCAGGTCCCAGCGTGTAGGTGGATTCCTCTCAGAGCGGGAAGTACAGGCCACAGCATTGCAGGCCCTACTCCAGACCAGAGGGTCCCGAGAGGCATTACCAGCTCCAGTACCCCCAAGCAGGCTTTGGACTGATGCCTGCAGCCAATCCGCACCATTTAAACCAGCAGCATCCCGCAGCTGCTGCAGCATCCCATCAATGGCTTCCATACTGCTAAAGATTGTGTGTATGGGATGATGGCAACCTAAAATGGCTGCCAAATCCCAAATGGCCATCCCTTATATACCCCACTTCTCCCTTACATGTGCCCCTGCCCTCAAAATACCCTCCCCTACAATCTACACCAGCCAAACCAAATATAAATACCTTGCCCCAACCATATTCACACCCCACCTCAGCAAGCCCTCCCCCCTTTATCCCGCATTAACCCTGTCATGCCGGCCTCCCTCTGAAGCCAGGGGCTGAGTATGGCCTTTCTGTAGCACCCCTTGAAGCCACGATTATGCCATAATGTTAGATTCTGTGTAGAAAAATGGCTATTGACAAGCCTATACCTCAGGGATCTACCTCTCTGATATGTGATGTGCGGATATTGGACCAATTTCTCCTGTAAATCCATATCCATCATGAGAATGGGCCAATGTTTGTTAAGAATGTCCCTGATCTCTTGTGCTCCATTAGAGTAAGTCGTGATGAATCTCATCACATCTTTTTCATTGTCGCGTCTGGTGGGAATGAGTAGCTCTGACCTTGTACAGGATTTTATCTTATTGTATGCCCTTTTGAAAAGCTTTCCAGGATATTCCCTCTGCCTGAAACTATATCTTAAATTGTCAGCCTGTTTAAATACTACCTCATTAGAACAGTTGCCTTATCCTCAGATATTGACTTTTGGGAATGAAAATATTGTCAATAAAGCGAGCCCACATGTTTTTTTTCTCATTTTCACCCACTCCATCATTCACCTCCATGAATACATTGTCTCTTCCCACCTGAAATTCGCATAGGTACGAGCATATGGGCTCTCCATTACGGTGCCCTTGAGCTGGTGGTAATAGACATGGATGAAGACAAAGAAATTACTCGTGAACAGTGATGAGCGAGCATGCTTGCTACTGCTCGTTGCTTGCCCGAGCATCTCACTGCTTGAGATGCTCGGCGCTCGCCGAGTATTTCCGGGGCTGCTCGGCGGGAGCTCGGGTCTCCTCCCTGAATGTTTGTCGCTCTTTACAGAGCCAATGAACAGGATAGCCTGCCACTTACTCTAATGCCGTAGCCATGTTGGTTGTGGCATTGCAGTGATTGGCTGGCCGCACAGCGTCATCAGGTCTATATCAGACCTGGCTCGTCACAGTCACTCCGGAATCAGACAGTGTAGGGAGAGGTGCTGGTGAGCTAGGGAGAGATTTTCTTGTTTCTAGTTAGTGTAGGTGTACCAAACTATATTCGAGACACATATCCATCTCAACAAACAGTCCATCTGCAGAGATATCAGGCAGGCAGTGTATCTAGGCAGGCAGGCAGGGTATATAGCAGACTGCAGTGCACAAGAGGCTCCATTCCAGTTTTGTCTGCTGCTGCTGTTAGATATTTCTAGAAATAGGCCCAGGTCTAAGGGGCCAGGAATAAATTTTTTTGGGATCTTAATCCTCATTATTTGTAAAAAAGCAATCCAGAGAACACCATTTTTCTGCGCCATTTGCTTGTTCGCACTGCAGAATACAGCCAGGTCTTTTCCATATTACAGTACTAAAAATTTAAAACTGTGGTTTGTCCATCACACGGATCACATGTAATTGCGCTGAAAATACTGCCATTTCTGGCATCCATTAAAAATTTATTTCAGTGTGTCAGTGAAGCAATTGACTCCAGTTTGCTCTTCAAAATAGTTACCTACAGGCCAGGTATTTAAAACTGTGTTTTCTCCGTCACACGGATAACATATACGGTTTCAGAAAATACTGCCATTTCTGGCCTTCATTAAAAATTTGCTTCAGTGTGTCAGTGGAGCAATTGACACCAGTTTGCTGTTAAAAATAGTTACCTACAGGCCAGGCATTTAAAACTGTGGTTTGTCCGTCACACGGATCACATATAAGTTCGCTCAGTCATTTGTAGTGAGCGTGGAAGATATTGTCCTACATTTAAAATGGGCAAGGCACGCGGCAAGGGACCGGGAACTGGATGTGATGGTGATGGTGCATGCAGAGGCCGAGGCTGTGGGCAAGCTGAAATTGTGCCACAACAAATACCCACATGATCTCGCTCAACCTTCCTGTCCCAATTAATAGGGGAATGCAGAACACCACTATTGAACACAGAGCAGTGTGAAAAGGTTATTGGTTGGATAGCAGATAATGCTTCCAGTCACTTAGACACCACCACCATCTTGTCTTCCACACGGTCAAGTCTCAGTAGCTGTGAGTCTGGACCGCATATTCCTCACCCTGAACCTCCTTCCTCCCACCATGCTGAGTGCCCAGAGACAACTGATCCCACACTTGGACACTCTGAAGAGCTGTTCTCTTTTCCATTTATAGATTCGGGCGTCTCGCCCGATCCACTTGAAGCGGGGCAAGAGGAGATCATATGTAGCGATGCCAAAATATTTGAGCAGCCACGGTCACACGAAGGCGACGGTGGGAAAGTATCACAAGAGGTGGACGATGATGAGACCCAATTGCCAGAAAGTCAGGAGGAGGACCAGAGTGCGGAAGTGGAAGACCAGGTGGTGAATGATATAGTAACTGACCCAACCTGGTAGGAGGACTTGCAGAGCGAGTAGGGCAGCACAAAGTGGGAGGGAGGCAGAGCACCCCAACAGGCAGGAAGAAGCAGTGTGGTGGCTGCAGAAAGAAGGCAGGAAACCGTTCCCCGTAACACCAACACAAAGGAAGTTGCCAGTACAACTGTTAGGTCTTCCCGAGTCTGGTTGTTTTTTAAAGACTCTGCCGATAACCCCGAAAAGGCAATTTGCACCACCTGCCCGGCCAGCATCAACAGGGGTGGCAAAACGACCAGTCTGACGACCACCAGCATGATCAGGCACATGGCAGAAAAGCACCTGACTTTGTGGGCCAAACCCCAGGGTCCAGGAACAGTGTCGGTGGGTGGAACCGCTGCTTTTTCCTCTGTTGTGCATGCAAACCAATCCCCTGTCCTTGATGCATGTGAAGATGCCTCCTACCCTGCACCTGTCATTGCACACTCTCAAGTAGCAGCATCAGGAAGCAAGTCCACATCCTTGTCCCAGCGCAGCGTTCAGTTGTCCATACACCAGTCCTTGGAACGCAAGCTCAAATACGCAGCCAACGCCCCACAGGCCACACTACTAAATTCCCACATTTCGTGACTGCTTGCTCTAGAAATGTTGCCTTTTAGGCTTGTGGAGATGGAAGCATTTCACAACCTGATGGTGGTGGTCATTGCTCGGTACTCGGTCCCCAGCCACCACTATTTTTCCCAGTGTGCCGTCCTCGAATTACACAGGCACGTGTCCCAAAACATTAGCCATGACCTCAACAATGCAGTTACCGGGAAAGTCCACCTAACCACGGACACGAGGACAAGTGCTTGTGGGCAGGGACAGAAAATCTCACTGATGGCAAACTGGGTTTATATAGTGGAAGCCGGGACCCAGTCAGACCTTGGGAGGGAACACGTCCTCCCGATGCCAAGTATCGCAGGCCCTAGGTCAATCAGGGTTGCCCCCACAGTCTACAGCTCCTGCACTTCATCCTCCTCAGCCATCTCCTCCTCTTCAGCCTCCATCTCCAAAATGACCACATCAGTCACAAGCTGGAAGCACTGCAGCACTTCCTCGGCCAAGCTGCAACAGGCTGTGTTGAATATATGCTTAGGTGACAAGCCGCACAATGCTGAAGAGTTGTGGACAGCTCAAAAAGAGCAGGCAGATCTGTGGCTCACACCGCTGAACCTACAGCCAGGCATGGTCGTGTCTGACAATGGCCGGAACCTGGTGGTGGCTCTGAGGCGAGGCGAGCTCACACACGTACCATGCTTGGCCCATGTGCTTAACCTCGTTGTTCAGCGATTTCTCAAATCCTTCCCGGAGCTGCTAATTCTGCTTGTTAAAGTACGCCGCCTGTGTGCCCATTTTAGAAAGTCAGCTACAGCTTCTGCTGCCCTTGCCGTGCGTCAGCAGCGTTTGCAGCTTCTGGCTCGCCGACTGGTGTGTGATGTCTCCACGAGTTGGAACTCTACACTGCAGATGTTGGGAAGGATTTGGGAGCAGAAGAGGGCAGTTGTTGAGTACCAGTATCAAGAAGGCCATCGGTATTCAGTTCAGATTCCACACATAAGACCTCAGGAGTGGACATGGATGTAAGACCTATGTACCATCCTCCAAAACTTTGAGGACTCCACCAAGATGATGAGCGGCGATGATGCCATAATTAGTGTCACCATCCCACTTCTCTATCTTCTGAAATGCTCTCTGCTCACAATCAAAGAGGATGCATTACAGGCTGAGCACGATGAGATGGAGCAAGTAACAATACAGGGTGATTATACAAAGCCCAGCCACATCTCATCCCAACGTGGATTGGGTGACAATGAGGAAGAGGAGGAGGAAGAGGAGGAGGAAGAACAACTGTCATACCATCTGTTCAGCGTGGATGGCCTGAGGACAGAGAGGAGGAGGAAGAGGAGGAGGTGAGCATGGTCACTCATCCTCTTGGTGAGGACAAGAAAGTCTTGTCTGTTAGCAGTCTGGCACGCATGGCTGAGTTTATGTTACGCTGCCTTTCCCATGACCCTCGGGTTCTCAAAATTTTGGGTGACAGTCATTACTGGTTGGTGACACTTCTAGACCCACGCTACAAGGAGAACTTTATATCTCTTATTCCTGATGCGGACAGGTCTACAAAAATGGGGCAGTACCAGAAGGCCCTTGTTGCGGAACTTTTCAAAAAATTCCCAACTGAAAACGCTGATGGCAGAGGTCATAGTTCGTTGGACAACCAAGGACTACAGGCGAGAGAGACACAACTTCAGCAGAGGCAGGGGAACACTGTCAAAGTTCTGGGAGAATTTTCTCAGCCCCTCCCATCGCACAAGCCCTGAGGCACGGGGTACTCTCACAAGGAGTGCAAAGTTTAGGAAGATGCTGAGGGAGTACCTTGCCAACCGTACCAACATTCTCCGTGATTCCTCTGTGCCTTATAATTATTAGGTCTCCAAGGTGCATACGTGGAATGAACTTGCTCTCTACGCCTTGGAGGACCTGGCCTGCCCTGCCACTAGCATTTTATCAGAGCAGGTTTTTACTGCCACTGGTGGAATTATAACTGATAAGCGTATCCGCCTGTCAACTGAAAATGCTGACAGGCTGACTCTTATAAAAATGAACAAGTTCTGGATTGGGCCAGACTTCTCAACACCACCGAATGATAGCAGCGTAACATAAACTCAAATCCAGTGACTTTTTTTGGGAGGTGTATTCCCATGCACCTTTTCACACCCACACATGGGTATACGCTTCCTGAGTTTGTCTATTTGCTTTTGTCCTTCTCCTTCTCCCCATCCTCGTCCTCCACCACCATATCACCAGGGTGACCATGGTCCATGATGCAACACCCACATAATTATTTTAAGGGGTGTTTATGATGCCCGTAAAAAAAAAAATGTATACAGTATGTTCATGTATACCCACCAGGGATAAATGTTTGTCAGCCCATACACTTAGTGCATGGGCATTACAAGTATAGGAGACCCGCTTCTTTCTAATGGGAACATTTTTTTCATGAAGCCCTCTAAGTGTCTTCCAAGGGGCATTGGAGTGCTTCTCAATTTTTGGCAGCCCTTGCAGTCACTGCATAGGCAAGCACTATGGGAGACCCACTTCTCAATAATGGGAACATTTTTCATGAGGCCCTGTACGTCTCTTCCATGTGGCAATGGAATGCCTCCCAATTTTTGGCAGCCCTTGCATTCACTGCATGGTCGAACACTATGGGAGACCCTCTCCTTTTTAATGGGAATTTGTCGCTACTGTGGCCCTGCTCTATGTGTCTTTAAATTCTTAGTGGGGTTTTTCCTAAATTTGGTCAGCCGTTGGACTCACTGCATACCCTATAAGTGTATAGAAGACTCTCTCCTTTCTAATGGGAACATGTTGTACTCGTTACTGTAGCCCTGCTCTATGTGTCTTTAAATTGTTAGTGGGGTTTTTCCTAAATTGGGTTAGCCGTTGGACTCACTGCATACCCTATAACTGTATAGCAGATTCTCTCCTTTCTAATGGAAACATATTGTACTCGTTACTGTGGCCCTGCTCTATGTGTCTTTAAATTCTTAGTGGGGTTTTACCTAAATTTGGTCAGCCGTTGGACTCTCTGCATACCCTATAACTGTAGAGCAGTCTCTCTCCTTTCTAATGGGAACATGTTGTACCCATTACTGTGGCCCTGCTCTATGTGTCTTTAAATTCTTAATGGGGTTTTTCCTAAGTTTGGTCAGCCGTTGGACTCACTGCATACCCTATAACTTTATAGCACACCCGCTCCTTTCTAATGGGAACATGTTGTACTCATTACTGTGGCCCTGCTCTATGTGTCTTTAAATTCTTAGTGGGGTTTTTCCTAAATTTGGTCAGCCGTTGTACTCACTGCATACCCTATAACTGTATAGTAGACTCTCTCCTTTCTAATGGGAGCATGTCGTACTCGTTACTGTGGTCCTGCTCTATGTGTCTTTAAATTCACAGTGGGGTTTTTCCTAAATTTGGTCAGCCGTTGGACTCACTGCATACCCTATAACTGTATAGCAGACTCTCTCCTTTCTAATGGGAACATGTCACACTCGTTACTGTGGCCCTGCTCTGTGTGTCTTTAAATTCTTAGTGGGGTTTTTCCCAAATTTTGGTCAGCCCTTGCAGTCACAGCATGGGCATTACCACTATAGGAGACCCGCTCCTTTATAATGAGAACATTTTTTTTACTGAGACCCTCCTCTATGTCTCTTCAAAGGGGTATTGGGTTGCGTCCAAATTTTTGGAAGCCCTTGCAGTCACTGAATACGCAATAACAGTATAGGAGAACAACTTGTTAATAATGGGAACAACTAAGCATAGCCGGCTGATGGCTCTCTAACAATGGTAAGGGCCGTCTGATGGCCCTATAAAAATAGGCTTTGTGACTTTCAGAGTCCCTCCATCATAAATGAAACAGGATGTATCTGATGATGTGTCACACACCACATTGCCAGATAAGGTTGTAAAATGTTAAAATGACATTTCCCGGTGAATGAATTTGTCTTAAAAAATAATGTATAATTTAGTAATTTAATGTATATTTAGTATAAAAAACAGAGTCGCCAATGTAACTTCAATGTAATCACATTGTTCAGCTCATGCACCTCCTCCTCCATCTCTGAAATGACCACATCAGTAACAAGCTGAAAGCACTGCAGCACTGCCTTCACCAAGCGGCAACAGGCTGTGCTGAAGATAACATGCTTAATGCTTAGGTGACAAACCACCAAGCGCTGCAGAGTTGTTGAAAGCTGTAACACAGCAGCGTGATCTGTGGCTCTCACCGCTGAACATACAGCCAGGCATGGTCGTTTGTGACAATGGGCGGAACCTGGTGACAGAGAAATGAGTAGATACGGTTTTCCTGTATGCCAGTCCTTTCACTGAGCTAAAAAATATGGCTATGGTAAAATACAACTCCCACTGAGAAGCTGTTTCAGATTGAAAAACATTGGGCCCACCAGAAGATTTGATTCTGAGGGCTCATCTTTCTTCCCTGCTCAAGAGCCCCATAGCAGCTGCAAAGTTAGCGCTATTATGAACTCTCCTGAAGCCAGGGCACACCAGAGGATTCTCTGGTGGGACCATCCAACCCTGCCGAGAAGCAGTCCTGGCTAAGAAGAGTGTGTGGGAAGGTTCCTTGACACTCTATGGCTGCTTTTTTACTGAGGTGGAAACCCACGCAAACAAGTGGAGAACATGCAAAATCCTTTCAGATGTTGTCCTTGCTGGGATTTGAACCCAGGATCCCAGTGCTGCAAGGCTTCAGGGCTAACCACTGATCCAATGTTCTGCCGTTCACCCTTTGATATCTAACAGGCTGGAGAAACTTGCGCCTACTGCCACTCTATCTTCAGCTCCTTTGTGAGAAACTAATGTATTTGGGCAGCCACTCAGTCTACCAAATAAAATTCATGAGAAGGAAATTTGGGATGGCTTTGCTACTGGTATTGGGGGCAGTGCTAATACCATGGCATCATAACATAGTTTACTGTAAATATTTCAGGCTGGTAGAAGACAAGCAGATTCCCACAGAAAAGTACCAGCAGTAATATTCAGGGACCCGCGCTTGTAGAAGGCGGAGACAACACCAGGAGAAATAGTGGTGGCTGGGGACCGAGTATGGATACGAGGCATGATGCATGAGGTTGTGAAAAGCTTCTGCCTCCACGAGCCTAAAGGGCCACAGTTCAAGTGAAAGCCGCTTTAGAGGACTTCCTGGGAGAAATGACAGGTGGAGTAGATATGGTTTCCCAAGTCCTTTCACCAAGCTAAAGAATATGGCTGTGGTGAAATACAACTCAACAAAAAAAGCTGTGGAGTAGCTCTGTACAGTCCCTGACCACATTCACTTGACCAGGTGTTTGTGGGTAGGCGGTCCTTCCCAGTAAGTTCACTGGGGAGGGCACGGGTAATGTTGTTTGACCCGTGCTTGTGGAAGGCGGAGATGACACCGGGAGAAATAGTGGTGGCTGGGGACCGAGTATGGACACCCGGCCACCGTCGGCATGAGGTTGTGAAAAGCTTCTGCCTCCATAAGCCTAAAAGGCCACATTTCAAGTGCAAGCAGCTGCGCAGAAATCTGGCAGTTTAGTATGGCCGCCTGTTTGGCTGGCTGCATACTTGCGCTTGCATTCCATGTAACAGAAAACTAAGCAGATGGTGGCCTCTATCATCATCATGGCCTCACCTTGGCCCTAGGAACTCTCCTGAAGGAGACGCCACGTCCCACCAGAGGAGGCTCTGGTTCTCTGGTGGGCCCCTCCAACCCTGCCGAGAATCAGACCTGGCTAAGAAAAGTGTGGGGGAAGGTTCCCGGACACTCTATGGCTGATTTTTTTATGTAGATGGGACGTGCCTATGCATGTTATTTCTCAAATCACATTTTAGATCTGGCCATTGCCCAACTCTGTAGTCATAAAATTAAAGGAGCAAAGAAAGATGTTTGTGTGTCAAAGTACCACCGACAAGTGCGAGCTGATGTTAGACGGGCTGCCTTAGAGTACTTCCTGGGAGAAATGACACCCAGAGTAGATACAGTTTCCCTCTTTGCCAGTCCTTTCACCAAGCTAAAGAATATGACTCTGGTGAATTACAACTCTCAACAAAAAAAGCTGTGGACTGGCTCGGTACCATCCCTGGCCACATTCACCTGGCCACATTCACCTGTCCACGTGTTTGTGGATAGGCGGTCCTTCCAAGTAAGTGCACTGGGGAGGGCACGGGTAATGTTGTAGGTAGAGATGAGCGGTGTTCGACTCGAACTGTTCGCCAATCTCAAATTCGAGCTGTTTTGGGCGGTGTTCGAGCCGTTCGGAAAACATGAACGATTTGAAAAAAATTCGGCTGTTCGAGGTTATGTTCGATAACTGTTCGTGCACCAAAATCATAACTGGATTTTTTCTCAGTAATGCTGAAAATTAATGTTAATACGCCGTTTGAGTGTACAGCGGGGCGGGGGGAAGGGCAGGGGATGGATCTCTGCAGGAATAAAGAAGATCTCCATTTTTTTTTCTCTTTCCCGCATTTACAGTGGGGAGGTACAGTCTGTCAGCCTATCAGCAGCGTACACACGGAGCGAAGTGCTTTTTTTCACACAAGCAAGGGCATGTGTCATTGGCAGTGTATGTCACATGTCCTTGCCCTATAAGACCCAGCCATTTTCCCCGTCGCCACCATTTTCTCACTGCTGCAGCTGCATGTTAGACGGCACCGCTGTTGTTGTGAGCGCTATACCTTGTTAATTTCAAGCCAATTTTCGCACAAATCTACAGATAGCTTGGGAGTAGGGAAGAGTTGTGATTGCAGTCCTTTTAAGGACTAGGTTACAGCATTTCCTACGACTTTTATCAGGCAGGTCTGTGCTCTTAAATAGATAGGTTGGGAGTAAAGACTAATTGTAATTGCAGCCCTTTTCAGGACTAAGTTACATCAGTTCCTATCAGTTTTTGCCAGGCAGGTCTGTGCCAGTGCTGTGCAAGTTTTTTTCACAGCATTTGGCTAAATCTTGTAAAGCAAATCATTTTTGGCCTATTGCAAAGTGTGTTCGTCAGTGGAGTAGCCTATCTGTGTTGCAAGCTACACCACCTGTGTATAGAATACCAATTTTTTTACTGTACCTAGTGAAGTAAAACCTTTTGGGCATAGCATCATTCTATTAGTCCATCTATACTAACCTCCACCAGGTTGCAAATTCAAGATAATATTTTTCTGCATCTAGCTCTGAAAAAATATTTCGGCTTCTAGCAGTGTGTGGAACTTGTTCTATTAGTCCATCTATACTGACCTCCATCAGGTTGCAAATTCAAAATAATTTTCTTTTGCATCTAGCTCTGAAAAAATATTTCGGCTTCTAGCAGTGTGTGGGAGTTGGTCTATTAGTCCATCTATACTAACCTCCACCAGGTTGCAAATTAAAAATAATTTTTATCTGCATCTAGCTCTGAAAAAATATTTGGGCTTCTAGCAGTGTGTGGGACTTGTTCTATTAGTCCATCTATACTAACCTCCATCAGGTTGCAAATTCAATATAATTTTTTTCTGCATCTAGCTCTGAAAAAATATTTCGGCTTGTAGCAGTGTGTGGGACTTGTTCTATTAATCTATCTATACTGACCTCCATCAGGTTGCTAATTCAATATAATTTTTTTCTGCACCTAGCTCTGAAAAAATATTTCGGCTTCTAGCAGTGTGTGGGACTTGGTCTATTAGTCCATCTATACTAACCTCCACCAGGTTGCAAATTAAAAATAATTTTTATCTGCATCTAGCTCTGAAAAAATATTTGGGCTTCTAGCAGTGTGTGGGACTTGTTCTATTAGTCCATCTATACTGACCTCCATCAGGTTGCAAATTCAATATAATTTTTTTCTGCATCTAGCTCTGAAAAAATATTTCGGCTTCTAGCAGTGTGTGGGACTTGTTCTATTAGTCTATTTATACTAACCTCCATCAGGTTGCAAATTCAATATAATTTTTTTCTACATCTAGCTCTGAAAAAATATTTCGGCTTCTAGCAGTGTGTGGGACTTGTTCTATTAGTCCATCTATACTGACCTCCATCAGGTTGCAAATTCAATATAATTTTTTTCTGCATCTAGCTCTGAAAAAATATTTCGGCTTCTAGCAGTGTGTGGGACTTGGTCTATTAGTCCATCTATACTAACCTCCACCAGGTTGCAAATTAAAAATAATTTTTATCTGCATCTAGCTCTGAAAAAATATTTGGGCTTCTAGCAGTGTGTGGGACTTGTTCTATTAGTCCATCTATACTGACCTCCATCAGGTTGCAAATTCAATATAATTTTTTCTGCATCTAGCTCTGAAAAAATATATCGGCTTCTAGCAGTGTGTGGGACTTGGTCTATTAGTCCATCTATACTAACCTCCACCAGGTTGCAAATGAAAAAATATTTCGGCTTGTAGCAGTGTGTGGTACTTATTGTATTAGGCCATCTATCCCAAGCTCCACCAGCTTTGAAATTAATAATAATTTTTAGCTGCATCTAACGCTGAAAATAATTTTTCTTCCCAATAGTGGTAGCAATAGAAATATGGGGCGCGCGCCTGGCTAACAAAAATATACGCTTCATAACAAAAAACATTGCATTAATAAGATGGCATCATCGTCTCTCCCAGTGCTAGGCCTACTACGCCGGATAGCATTCCTGTGCCTAAAACACAATGTATGGGTCCGCGCTAGCCACTATGCTGAGGGGTGTAAAGCTGCTGCTAACGCTTTATAACAATTCAATTGGCAGATTTTCACAGAGCTCTTCCCCAACGCCCACCCATCGGGCAGCAGTTGCCCACCCTCCCTATGTGATCTAGTGGCGAATTGTTGATGCCATTAATCAGAGCGTCAGTTGCCCCGTCGATGTGGCAAGCATACGGTAAGGCATGGGAAGAGTGGACACGACTAGTAGCAGGCAGACGGGTTGACCAATGTGAACAAGCCAGATCACAAGTCACCATAGAATTTCTCCACCAGCTAATGATGAGGGGCATATCAGGGGCGTCAGCGCAGCGGTGTCTAACCGGAATAGCATTTGACTTCCAACTACTGAATTGGGGAGATGTGACAAAGATTCATTTTCAGACAATCCATAAAAGGGTGGAAAAGGGGTCAGCCAAGTCAGGAGTGTAGACGTCCCGTCCCGTGTCACTAAAACTGATTTCTCACATCATATCCCTAACACCATTAACATGACACTCACAATTTGAAGCAACACTACTGTCTACGGCATTTGTGATCGCCTTCTTCGGGGCGCTATGCATAAGCGTATTAGTCCCTCAATCCAAAATTACCACCAGTGGAGGCTTATTACACCAGGACGTAGTCATAGCCAATAATGCAATACGTCTACGCATACGCCAATCGAAAACGGTTCCTGCGGGCAGGGGCACTTGGGTACTTCTACAACCCACAAACGGTACACTGAGTCGGGTAACAATAGTAAAAACATATATAACCATCAGATCACAAAGTAATTTCTTCCTATCACACATTGATGGAACGCCATTATCAAGATACCAGTTCCAAGCTATATTTAATAAATGCATAACATCGGCAGCGAACCACCCCAAAGATTACGGGACACACTCATTCCACATAGGCGCGGCCACGGAAGCAGCAAGAGCAGGACTGTCAGAAACGGAAGTTCAGAGGATAGGGAGATGGCGATCCACGTGTTTGGCGAGATACATAAGACCGGACTTGTTATCCTAACGTGGTTTGTTTCTTTCACAGGTGACGCTAAGCCAACAGTGTGGGTGATAGGCCACTCGTATATATATTGGGCAGAAAAAAGGGCGAAAGTCCGCCCAGGCGGGAGGAAATTAGAGTTTCATAACACATATTTCAACTGGAGAGGTATTAGAGGCCTGTTATGGCCACAGGTACTAATGGAGGTAATCAAGGTAGGGAGAGAGGCAAGAGGTCTGGTCATCTTAGTTATACAGGCGGGGGGAAACGACATAGGTCATCACAAGAGCGCATAACTAATGGCAATAATGAAACTAGACACTGAGTGCTTCAGAGAATTTTTCACAAAACTAGCTATAGTATGGTCAGAGATTGTGCCAATAGCGGTATGGCAAGGTGCGCGAGACATCACGGCCATCGAACGGACAAGGCGGGTAATAAATATTCGGATGGCAAAATTTAGAAGAGACAGGGGCGGTGTAGTGATACGACACCGACAACTGGAAGGTGATAAAGCAGGCCTCATACGGCCCGACGGTGTTCACTTAATGGATATTGGACTGGACATATTCCTGTCAGGACTCCAGGACGAAGTGGAACAAGCGTTAAGAGTGATGGATGGGGGTCAGAGTCCTGCATACGAGTATGCAGGATCCTTCATGGCCTGGAAATAGAAAGGACATGTTGGAGAGTTACACTTGTTGGCCAACTTGCCGGAGTGGAGACCCAGGGCATGCTGCAACAAGCTGAATTATTTTAGAAATAAAATGCCTTTCTAATGGAATGAGTATAAAGAGTTAATAAAGCTGTGACCGATCCTCACCCATCCAGTTGTAAGAGTTACATTATTGTATTGTCAAGGAAAGGGGGGCGGTAGGGGGGCTGAGCGTCTGGGTTTGGTTGGGGGTCCCCACAGTCTGCCTAGGCTTGATGCATTTAAAAATTCTTATTAGATACACAGGCGGTGCAGCTTACTTCCCAGCTGGGCTACTAGGCCCAAAGTATTGCCTAGGCTAGATGCAGTTAAAAATTCTACGCTGACTAGCAGACACTGAAGCTTTGGAGCAGACCTCTGAGTAAACAGCTCTTCACACTTAACCATCTGTGTTACCCCAAGCCTTAGTGTATGTAGTTTCTTACAGTCAAAAGGGGGGGTGTGAGCGACCCAACCCACCTGGAATTGACGATGCCAACGTCACGTAAGACACAGCAATGGGACTCCAAAAGGAGTCTCCATTTTTTCCCAAAAGTGTGGCACAGACACCACTTAACCCTAGAACGCATACCTGGGGCCTCGCAGGCCCGCCTTGTTAGTTGTTTTCTATTTTCTGCAAGATTACTTTAGTTAGAATTTCGAAACTCTAGGTACTCTTCATGTATATAGTTGTTTGTCATTTGAGTTTGAGTTATTCCATGTTATTTGAACACGGGCCTAAAAGGTCCCAGGTATGTGAAAGTGTAGATTTTTATGGTCATGCGTTCTAGGGTTAAGTGGCATCAATTGCCCCACAGTTGCTTAAAACGGTTGGTGAGGTGATTTTACGAAATCCTCAAGCTTTTAGTCTCCCCAGGATGACACAGGAGTAGAAAAGTCCTTGCGAATCCATGATTTGTTCATCTTTATGAACGTGAGTCTGTCTACATTCTCAGTGGACAGCCGCGTGCTCTTATCTGTCAGCACACCACCAGCAGCACTGAACACACGTTCAGAGAGAACGCTGGCTGCAGGGCATGACAAGATCTCCAAGGCGTGAGTGGCGAGCTCCAGCCATTTTTCCAGATTGGAATACCAAAATGAGCAATGGTCCAGTGACACAGTCATGGCTTCGATGTTCACGTGGAGATACTCCTGTACCATCCTCTCTAGGTGTTGACTATGTGTCAGACTTCTTGTCTCCTGTGGCCTTGCAAAGGATGGTCTAAAAAAGTGGTGAAACGATTCCACAAAATTGCTGTTACCAGCAGATACTGTGTTACTGTTACGGTTTGAGTGATGAAGACTCGACAGTCCCACGGTTGGCAAGTTAGAACTGTGAGATTCACTACGTGCACCACTGGTGTTTTGTGGAAAGCACATGTAAGATTCTGCAACAGCGTCTGCAGATACTCCTGCATGCGTAAATCCCTTTTTATGGCAGTAATTATTTCGGCAAATTTACTTTTGTACCGGGGATCTAAGAGTGTGGCAACTCAGTAGTCGGGATTACTTCGAATTCTGACAATCCTAGGGTCATGTTGCAGGTAGTGCAGCAAGAAGGCACTCATGTGTCTTGCGCATCCAGGAGGACCAAGTCCTTGTTGTGTTGGTAGCGAGGTAAAAATCATGCTTCCTTCCTCTGCCCTCTCCCCTCAACCTCGCACAACAGAAATGTGATCAAGGTCTCCCTCATCTGATGAGTCTTACATACCCATCGCCAGTTCGTCCTCCACTTCTTCCTCGGCTCCTGCACCTTCCTCAACAGTTTGGCTGCTACCATGCGCCCTGGTTAATCCCTCTCCCCCACCCTCCCATGCCTGCCGCCTTGGTGCTGCCGACCGTCTGGACCTTGGAGATGTTATCCCTTCCGCATACGACTCCACCTCTACTTCCTCCACCTCCTCTTGTCCCACCACCTGACTCTGAATTCTGTTTAATGTGTGCTCCAGCATGTAAATCACTGGAATAGTCATGCTGATAATGGCATCGTCGTCAGCACTAAACATCTTCGTCGCCATTTCAAAACTGTGCAGAAGGGTGTGTGGCGCCCCTGAGGGTTCAGTCGCCACAGAGTTACTGCATCTCACCCAGAGGTGTGGTATCTCACCCTCAGGTAAGGAAGGTGTATGGCTCGGGACGCTAACACCTGCATCCAACACATACACGCAGTGGGGGTAGGGCGAGATTACTCCTAAGGGAGAGCACAGTCCCAGGTCCCTAGCTGGCGGGAGGGTCCTATGCAGTGGGTGCTTAGGGGAGCAGCTTAGGGGAGCACATGACAGGGAGAGTATAAATAGGAAGCCATCTTAGAAAGAGCAAGCCAGTCAGAGGAGGAAAAGTGACAGAAGCAGAGGCTCTGCATGAGCTCTGCTCCGGAGGCGGGCCTAGCCTGGGAGGTCCAGGACTGAAGGAGAGAAGAGAGGAGTGGGAGCAGGAAGGCTCCAGGAACCGAAGGGACCCTAGGGGTACGGGCCGTGCAGAAGGCCACCCGTACTCCCGCTGCTACCAGGAGGTAGAGGGGTCATGCCAGATAAGGGGAACCGGTCCCTCAACTAGCGGAGAAACCGCAAGGCTCAACTAGAAACTGGAGGCTGCAGCATTTCATGTACTGCAGGCCAAAGTCCACACCAGTCTCACTAAGAAGGTAGCCACATAGGACCCAGGGGATGGAACACACGTCGCCCGCCAAGGCCCGAGGATACCGGATAGAAGTGTCACTGGGTGTGAGGTGCAGGGAGAAGGCCAGAGAAAGAACACACAGAAGGGGGTCCTGCTAAGTACTCCAGAGCTATCTGGGGGTGGACTGAGCCCCTCACTGAGTACGCACAGCACGACGGGGGAGATTGCTCTGGTACCTGTAATCTGGACTGCAACTATTGTGAGTAAAGATCTTGGGACTGCATCACACGGACTCTGTGTTCATTACTAACTCCCTGCACTACAACCACCATCATCCACGCACACTGCCCTGAAGCTACACTCTTCCTGTGGGGAGTAATAATACCATTGCTGCAAAACCACCAGCTTCAGAGGACTGTTCCGCAGCGGCGGCCCCTTTTGCCGCACTCCAGAGGCGGCGTAGTCGGACATTATAAAACCCATATATACAAATTACCCTTGGATTGACCGCCCTGGGTCACGGACCGGGTCACCGCCACAGTGACTACAACCCCCAGCGTCTACGGGTCCGGCTCCGGGTACCCCACAGCCCAGGGGGCGCGTCAACTTCATAGGTCCCTGATCTGAGACCACTCCTGCAGCGTGATTTGCCCCACCTCTGGATCTCGTTGGCCCAGGCTATACGTCAGAACGTATTGCACCAGGGCTTGTCCGTGCTGCCTCAGTCGCTGCTACATGTGCAGAGTTGAATTCCACCGTGTCGGCACATCGCATTTCAGCCAGTGAACTGGCAGGCCCAACGACTTCTGTAGAGATGTAAGTCGTTGAGCTGCGGGATGCGAATGGCGGAAGTGAGCACACAGCGACCGTGCCGTCTGCAGAAGGCCATCTAGTCTGGGATAGTGGGCTAAAAATTGATGGACAACCAGGTTCAACACGTGAGCCATACAAGGCACGTGTGTGACATTGCCCCGGCGAAGGGCCGCACCCAGGTTTGCAGCATTGTCGCACACGGCCTTCCCTGGTTGCAGGTCCAGTGGAGACAACCATTCATGAAACTGGGTCTCCAGAGCTGACCACAACTCCTCAGCTGTGTGACTCACATTTCCCAGACATTTTAAAGTAAACACTGATGCCATTGAGCACTGCTGCCAGCATAGTAAGGAGGTGTGCAGGATTCCTTCTGTGCAGTTAGAAAGCAGGGGGCATTACCAGACAGGCTTTGGGTGCAGGTGGAGGACCGAGAGGAGGTTGAGGAGGCAGAAGCAGTGGAGGAACTTCGAGATAAAGAGGATTGACGCACAACTCGTGGGGACGGTAAGACTTGGACAGCACACCTTTCTTTGAGAAGTAGTGCCGACTGGGCATCTGGTACTGGGGCACTGCGACGGACATAAGGTCTCGAAAATCCTCTGTGTCCTCCAGGCGGAAAGGCAGCATTTCTGTAACCAACAGCTTGCAGATGGTGAAATTCAACCTCTTAGCTTTGTCATGGGTAGGAGGAAATGGTCTTTTACTTTTCCACATCTGAGGGACCGAGGGCAGGCTGTTGTGCTTAGATGGGGTTGAGTAGGGTGTCCCCGGCAAACTGCCGGTCTGTGAGGAAGATGCAGGCGGACATGTAAGGTTGCCTTGATCCAAAGGTGGTGCTCTCGATGTCGGAGAGCGCTCAACACCAGCAGGTGTTTCCACTTCCCAATGAACTGACGACCTGCCAATCACACTGGCTGTTGCGGGTAAAGAGGTGGCAGGTCTGCGTCCAAAAACATGTGTGACTGCTGTCCCCCCAGTCACAGAGGATGAAGAGGCTGCGGATGCACAAGATGGGGCAGACAGTGGTTGGCCTTGCCCGCTACGCCGCATTGTAGCACAGTGAGCATCCCACTGCAACTTATGCTTCATATCCATGTGACGGTACATGCATGAAGTACTCAAACTATGGATTTTTTGGCCTCTACTTAGCTTTTGGTGACAAATATTACAGATAACACGAGTTGGGTCATCCTTATCGATCTGAAAAAATGCCCAGGCTATGCAAGGCTTAGAGCCCATGCAACCTGAAGAGCCACTACGACTTGTGGTCAGAGTCAGAGTTGTGGTTGAGGATGCAGTTGTTGACGTGCTTTTAGTACTCCGTCTCTGTCCAGGAAGGCGCAACCTAACCTCATCGTCAATAGCATCTGTGACGCCCCGCTGCGCTTGGTATTACAGATCCTAGAAGAGTGCATTGATGGAACCCTCCACAAGAGGCCCCCATAAACATTCGCACATCTCCACCTTCCACCTCAGACCACCAGAGGGAGCCCGTTAGGGATATAAATAGGGAAGGTGGAGCTAGGCAGTTCAGTTCCTCTGAAGAGTTCCTGCAGTAGAGAAGCCTAAGAGAGGTCAGTCTGCAGTGGAGCTCAGTCTAGTCTAGAGAACTCAGTTAATAGTTCAGCAGTGGAGCACGAGGCTCCTGCTAGCTAGATTCAGGGAGCCCAGTTAGAGCTTAAGGTGTGCCGGCTCCATAAGATCGGTGAAGCGCGGCAAGCTGCCGTTAGTGTGCATAGCCTAGTAAGGGCCCGAGTAGGCCGAAGGCGAGTGGCGAGTTAGTACATAAGGGGCAGAGGAGCTTAACCAGCTCACCCCGAAGCATTTACCGGACACCGGATCCGAGCTTACCGGGATCTCTATGACCCAGTAAAGCATAACGGGAATCCCTGGAGAAATACATGTCCCAGGATCGCTAAGGTGCTGATACGTAACAGAGCCAGGAGACGCTTAGGCCCCGCATACTGGGAGTGTGAACTCCAAGACAAGGCACTACCACAAGGTCAGCCAGCGCAGGACAGAGACAAAGTTAGGCCTAGCTCCAAGCAGGTCAGAAACTTACGCAGAGGTAAGAAACAGGAGGCCCTACACCCGCTCATTGGGGAGGATCCTGATATGCACCCTTCACCCTACAGTGCTCCGGGATGTGCCTGAATTTCCACCAGTGAAAGGTACTGAAGTGACTGCCGTGTCCGTTCCCGTTCTTGCTCTGACCCAGCTGGGTCTTGCCTGTCCTGCATTCCCCCTGCATATGCTGCCCTGAGACCTAGCTCCACCTGTGGGGAGCTATACCATCGAGCTGCCTTATCACGGGCCTCAGTGGACTGCTGCAACGCTGGTGCTTCTCACCAGATACCACAGGTGGCGTCACGAACTCTTATAAAATTAACAATTATCCACCCTTTTAAAGAGTGACCCCAGGGTACGGGCCAGGGAGCCGACCACCGCGACATCCCCAAGGCCAGGCAAAGGCCCGGGTACTGAGTCATCCCCATCCCCTGAGCTAGTCACATCCTCCTCCACCTCCTCTGCTGACTTCATTGACTAGCTGACTGTGGGTTGACAGTAAGTGGGATCTCCAACCTCGTCATCATCACCCTGTGTGTTCTCACACCCGTCGTCCTCAGAGCCAACCTCTTCCTGCCCTGACCGAAAAGTCAAGTTGTCGCTCCAAACAGGTATTTGAGTCTCATCATTGTCTTCATCATTGTCTCCACCAACAGGAGTTACAGTTTGGGAACGAGGGTCTACATTATGCTCAGAACCTTCTTCATCTGGTCCTGGATCCGACTTATAAAGATTCTGGGCATCAGTGCAGATCATTTCCTCGTCTGGATTAACAGAAGCTCTGGAGCAGACCTCCGTTTCCCAGGCTATAGTATGAGTAAACAGCTGTGCAGACTCAACCATTTGTGTTACCCCATACTCAGACGGGCAGCTGGAGACTTGGGAGCTGTGAGGAAGCAAGTGCGATTGGGGTGACACCTCTGAGGACTGGAGTATTTGTGATGTTGAATTTGAGGTGGAGGAGAGCCCACTTGAAGGAGCACTTGATATCCGTTGAAGCACCTGCTGTTTTTGTGCCTCATCTGGAATTTGTAGCGATGGGCGTGTCCGTAAGAAAGGGATCGGATCACATTGTCCACGAAAAGAAGTAGATATCTTAGTTTGGCTGGAAGATGGTCTTTCTTCTGCAGATGTTACTCCCCCCCCACCGCGGGGGGGCTCGACCCACCAGCGGACAGGCACCAGTATTGGGAGAGGGGGGCTGGCCGTCAGGGTCCATCACGGCTCTGGCACAAACCCGGCGACACGGAGGTGGCACGGGCAGGAACGGACTGGCCGTGTCGTCTTCGCACTTTTTTGGCTTTAGAAGGGCATGACAAGCCTAAATCTGTGTCTCCCCCTCCTTTTACTCCTCCACCTCTTTTCTTTTCGCATGACTATATGTACTTGTCACTTTTCCATGTGTTAGTTGTGTCTTCTGAGCAGTTTGTCAGCTTTTGGACACCTTTGTTTGCCTGCCATTGGTTTTAACGATTTTCGAAGGTGTTCGTCGAACACTTCGACGAACAGTTCGGCGAACATACTGGTGTTCGACGAACCGAACCGAATTCGAACACTATGGGGGTGGCTCAACACTAGTTGTGGGACCCGTGCTTTTGGAAGGCGGAGACGATACCGGGAGAAATAGTGACGGCTGGGGACCGAGTATTGATACCCCGGAAGAGGTTGTGAGCCTAAAAGGCCTTATTTCAAGTGAAAGCAGCTTTAGAGGACTTCCTGGGAGAAGTGAAAGCTGGAGTAGATATGGTTTCCCAAGTCCTTTCACCAAGCTAAAGAATATGGCTGTGGTGAAATACAACTCAGCAATTAAAGCTGTGGACAGGCTCCGTACCATCCCTGGCCACATTCACTTGACCACGTGTTTGTGGTTAGGTGGTCCTTCCCAGTAAGAGCACTTGGGAGGGCACGGGTAATGTTGTGGGACTTGTGGGACCCGTGCTTGTGGAAGGCGGAGACGACATCGGGACAAAGAGTGGCGCCTGGAGACCGAGTATGGATACCCGGTCTCCACTGCCATAAGATTGTGGACAGCTTCCGCCTCCACAAGCCTAAAAGGCCACATTTCAAGTGCAGTGTGCAAAAAATGAAGTGATCAGTGGGGCGCCAAAAACTGGATAAGGCGCTGGGAGAAGATGTATAAACAAACCTCTTTATTGGTATTATTATGCCCACAACGCGTTTCTGCAGCGGTCTGCTGCCTACATCAGGTGGAGTTATGGGGAAATGGCAGAGACAGGCACTTTATGCATAAGGCAAAGGAACTCGATGGGAGGTACCAAACAACACTTGGTACTTAACCCCTTAATCACTATCCATAAAAGACAATTCAAATTTGTAACAAAAGGAGCTAAAAAGACATTACGGGTCAATATCCACACATTATAAACTTACTATAAAAATGTGAATATAAGCGGCAATGCAGTAAAAATGCATACATATAAAAAATGCATATATGAACAATAATAAATAATATACATAAGAAAAAATGCATCTAAAAAATATACATAAAAATTGGTGAAGCATATCCATAATTATCTGTAACTCCATCAGTTCTTTATCTCAGAGATATTAATGATTCATCTACACACATTATCAATCGCTAGATTCAATCCTTCCGGATATAGTGTACCTAATTTAAAAATCCAAAAATTCTCTTTCTTCATAAGATAATTAAGCCGATTTGCTACATTTTCAGGGATTTGTTCTAGAATTGTGAGTTTCAAGCTACTGGGATCTTTCTGGTGGGCAGTCAGAAAGTGCTTGGATACCCATTTCTAATATTAGAGCGATGTTTATTGAGGCGGGCCTGCATTCTTTGTATGGTCCGGCCCACATATTGTAAACCACATCCACACTGCAACAAATAGACCACATAGTCAGAATGACAGTCCGTTTTACAGGTAATGGGGAATTGCTCACCTGTGGTTTGCGAGGAGAAAAACACAGGGAAATGCTGTAGATATAGTATATCTTGACTTCAGCAAAGCATTTGACAAAGTATCTCACACCATCCTTATTGAAAAAATGACCAAGTATGCAATGGACCAGGCAACTGTTAGGTGGATTCATAACTGGCTTAGTGATCGGACTCAAAGGGTGGTTGTAAATGGCTTCACATCCAGCTGGATGAATGTCTCAAGTGGGGTACCACAGGGCTCCGTCCTGGGACCTGTATTGTTCAACATCTTTATCAATGATTTAGATGAAGGAATTGAGGGTAAACTGATTAAATTTGCTGATGACACAAAGCTAGGAGGGATAGCTAATACTAGAGAAGAGAGAGAGAGGATTCAAAAAGACCTAAATAAACTGGAGCAGTGGGCAGCAAACAACAGAATGGTTTTTAACAGGGAAAAATGCAAAGTACTACATCTGGGCAATAAAAATGAAAAAAGCATATACAGAATAGGAGGAATAGAGCTAAGCAACAGTACATGTGAAAAAGACTTAGGTATACTAATAGATCATAGACTGAACATGAATCAACAGTGTGATGCAGCAGCAAAAAAGGCAAATACAATTCTGGGATGTATTAACAGAAGCATACAGTCTAGATCACGTGAAGTCATTATCGGTCTTTACTCCTCTTTGGTCAGACCTCATCTGGAATACTGTGTACAGTTTTGGGCACCACATTTTAAAAAAGACATAGACAAACTGGAGCAAGTTCAGAGAAGAGCGACCAGAATGGTGACTGGTCTGCAAACTATGTCCAATGAGGAACGGTTGCAGGATTTGGGAATGTTTAGCTTGCAGAAAGAAGACTGAGCGGAGACTTAATAGCTGTCTACAAATATGTCAAGGGCTGTCACATTGTAGAAGGATCATCTTTATTCTCATTTGCACAAGGAAAGACTAGAAGCAATGGGATGAAACTAAATGGGAGGAGACACAGATTAGATATTAGAAAAAACTTTTTGACAGTTAGGGTGATTAATGAGTGGAACAGGCTGCCACGAGAGGTGGTGAGTTCCCCTTCAATGGACGTCTTCAAACAGAGGCTGGACAGACATCTGTCTGAGATGATTTAGTGAATCCTGCTTTGAGCAGGGGGTTGGACCAGATGACCCAGGAGGTCCCTTCCAACTCTACCATTCTATGATTCTATGACTGCCCCATGATTAATGGTGCTACAACAGAAACAACCAGGAGATCTGTAAGCAAAGCAACCCACTCCTTCTTGCCTTTGCCTACCAGATCTCCGTACTAAAGCTGCAGATTTCAATTTTGTATTACTAGGTGATATAAAGGACCGTAAGCTCCGATTCTTCCTATAAATAATCCTGGGTTTGTATGGCAGATGCTTGTACAAAACCGGATCGCCCAACAAGACACACCAATAACGATTTAGTAATTTCTGTATATACATTCTAGATTTATTAAAAGTAGTCACTAAACTCCAATCTCTGTACCCTGTATTCGCATGCTCACATTTGGGGCTGGAAATTCGAGCCAGACATAATTCCTGACTAAGCGGCTTAATTCTTTTATGTGCATCCCTCATCAATTCTTTGGATACCCCTTCCTCAAAAATCTTTTTTCAAAGACATCAGCCTCCTTTTCAAAGTCCTCATCCTGCGTACAGTTTTTCCGTATACGCCAATACTGGCCATACGGGATATTCTTAATCCACCTATCAAATCTGAGGTAGCTATTTACATCCACAGTTTTGAAATGGGTGGACGTAGAAACGTTCCCCAAATCATCCAACTTCAAAACTAAGTAAAGAAACTGTATGGAGTCACATGACATTGACACAGTGAACTTAAGACCCCATGGGCTACTATCCAAAATTTCAAAGAAATCCTGGGCTGATTTTTCCATCCCTTCCCAGATAAATAACAGATCATCGATATAACGACGATATAATCGTATGCGACCTTGAGTTAGAGGAGAAGACGTGATGAACAGAGATTTAAAGCGTCCCATGAAGATATTCGCGTAGCTCGGAGCTACCCTCGTCCCCATTGCACAGCCCTTTATTTGCTTGTAACAACTATCTTCGAATAAGAACACATTATTATTTAATATAAATTCTATTGATTTCATGATGAATTCTTTTTGAAAAAGGGGAATATTACCACCTTCCATTAAGTAGTGATGCACCGCTTCTATACCTAGTTCGTGAGAAATATTACTGTAAAGAGCTGCAATGTCTGCTGTAATAAGAATACAGTTTTTCACAGATGGCAAATTTCTCACTATGGCAATCAAGGTTGAGGAATCTTTAAGGTAGGACTCTAATTCACATACATATTTCTGAAGGAACAAATCGATGAAGTGTGATAAATTGGACGTAATGGAATTTATCCCGGATATGATGGGACGTCCGGGTGGGTTACAGGGATCCTTGCGTAATTTAGGTAAAAAATAAAAAATAGGGATCCGGTAACTAGGGATGTCTAGAAACCTCTTTTCATTCTTATTCAAAATGCCCTTTTCATAAACTGGGTTGATCAAAAAATTATAATTAACAAAGATGGAGATGGAAGGATCAATATCCATCGCTCAAAAGAGCGTAGATCTCTAAGGACCAATTGCTGAAAAGCTCTACGCTCTTTTGAGCGATGTAAAAAATCGGACAATTTAATGAAAAGTGAAAGGGAAGCGATACAGTCCTTGAAGAATAATAATAACATTATAATAAAGAGTGCCGATAAAGGAGGGGGAGTTGTGATTATGGACAGATCTTGGTACTTATGTGAGGGCCTTAGGATACTTAGTGACGATCAATATTACCTTAAAGCCCGGGTTTCTAAATCGGTTTCCCGGATTAAGCGTAATTCTGTTATCGTGCCTGCCATTACTACCTCTTGTGGTAGGGCATTCCACAATCTGACTGTTCTAACTGTAAAGAACCCTTTCCTGTTTAGTTGCCGGAATCGCATTTCTTCAACCCGTAATGAGTGCCCCCTTGTCCTTAGTACGGTCTTTGGAAGCAATAAGTTGTATGCCAGTCCTTTGTAGTGACTACACATATACTTATGCATATAAATGAAATCTCCTCTGAGACATCTTTTTTCTAAGCTGAACAAGCCCAACTTTTCCAACCTCTTATCATATGAGAGGCCTTCCATCCCTTGTAATAATCTAGTTGCCCACCTTTGAGCTGACTCTAACTTCTGAATGTCCTTTTTAAAATGTGGATCCCATATTCTTTGATGGGGATTCACAAGTGATTTATAAAGGGGTAACAATACCTTGGGATTTTATCTTTCGTTTTATACACCCTAAAATCTTGTATGCAAAAGAATTACTTCATCCTAGGTTCATTACTCTATATTTATCAACATTAAACCTCATTTGCCAAGTGTTTGCCCATTGAGACATCTTATCCAGATCATTTTTGTAATTTTGTACTGTCAAGGTCAGTTTTTAATATCCTACATAGTTTGGTGTCATCAGAAAAGACTAACACTTTACTCTCAATCCCATCCACAAGGTTAATAAGGAGATTTAAAAGAATCGGTCCTAGTACAGATCCTTGCAGTACTCCACTGCTGACTATATTGTGACATGCAGAAGTAGTGCTGTTGCAGAGTGTGACATGCAGAATTAGTGCTGTTGCTTTAAAAGCATTCAGCAACTATTAGAAGTAACACAAGCACATGAGACAGGAAGTGTTGTGCTCCAGAAGCATCCAGCAACTAGAGGGGTTAACACAGTCACAGGAGAAGGGGAGTGTTTTAGCAGAGCCCCAGGGGGATTGTGGGGAAGTTGTTTACTGTCTGCCTGGAGCCGAAGAGAAAGGTGGTGTGTGTGTTCTGCTTCTGACAGCAGTGAAAAGGATTTAAATCAGAAGTGAAGCTAAGCACAGGTCAGGTAGAGTTCCTGAACTAGCAGTGCAGAGTATTGTCAAGCAGAAAGGTAAGGACTGTAAGAAATGGTGTCACAGGGATTATCTCCCTCAGCAACCCCCACCCCCTCTCCATCTCACTGTGCTGTAAAGAATGCTGTGTTCATTAATGTGCCTTTTCATTAGAACTGTGCTGTCCTGTACTACTGGGAAGACTGTGAACTGCTGTGCTGCTAAGGAAACTGTACTGTTTGTCACTGGAGCCTGTTGCTCATAAGACTTAACTTGCACTGGCTGTGCAGCTTCTTATTAAATGCTGCTGTTCTACCGTTTGTGAGGACTCTTGTCAAGTTTGTCTGGTCAGCAAGTGAAACAACCTATGTGTCTGTGCCTGAGTGTCAATACCCCTGTGTACCTGAGAGAAGCTTCAGCACATGGTCTATGGTCGCCCTGAGTAACGGCTCTCCCAGGATTTCAAAGAATTCATAATACCTGTCTCGCCCCTATCTGAACCTAGTGGCGTGCGTGTAACAATATCCCATTTAGAGAATGTACCATTTATGACAACTCTTTGCTTCCTATCATTTAGCCAATTCCTTACCCATTTGCATATAGTTTCCCCTAGTCCCTGCTTCTGGAGCTTAAGTATAAGGCTGTTGTGTGGTACAGTATCAAATGCCTTTGCAAAGGCAACAACCAGATTTGCATTTACCTCCTCATAAAAACCCAACATGTTGGTTAGACATGACTTATCTTTCATTAATTCACGCTGGTTGTCAGTTATTATATTATTCTCTGCAATATTTTTCTACAGGTCATCTCTTATAATGCCCTCAAAAACTTTGCACACTACTAATGTCCAACTTATTGGACGGTAGTTTCCTGGATCCACCTTCTTACCTTTCTTAAATATCAGTACCACGTCAGCCATCCTCCAATCCTGTGGCACCACCCCTGTTACCAAAGAGTCTAAGAAGATGAGATACAGCAGTTTGTCAATTACTGAGCTCAATTCCCTCTATATATGTGGATGAATACTATCTGATCCCAGGGGATTTGTCAATGTTTAATTTGCTCAGACGCAGGCGTACTTCTTCTTGCGCTACACTAGTTATATTAGGTGGTGAACTTTTGCCTTGTTGAATGATCCCTGGAACAGTCAGTTCATTGGTAAACACGGATGAAAAGTGTCTGTTTAATATCTCAGCCTTTTCTTCATCCTCTTTAATTATCTTGTTATTATCATCTTTTAAAGTGCCAATACCATCCGTTTTTTTCTTTTTGGCATTGATATATTTATAAAAATTTTGGGGATTTATTTTAATGTTGCTGGAGATTTGTGTTTTAGTAGATAACTTTGCTAGCTTGAGTTCTTTTTTACATTTCCTATTAAGATCTTTATACTCCTGAAATGCTATTTCTGTATTCTCGGCCTTCAAGATTTTGAATGCCCTTTATTTTTTTCTTATTAAACTTTCTATTGTCTTATTTATTCATAATTGTTTCTTTTTATTCCTGGACATTTTATTACCAGAGAGTATACATTTCTACAGGATTCTAGTAGTATATCCTTAAACATGCCCGATTTATGTTCTGTATCCCCAGTTACCATAATATGGTCCCAGTCTATACAATTAAGCTCTTCCCTTAATTTGTTGAACTCTGCTTTCTTAAAGATCCAGGTTTTTGCATTGCCCATTTGAAATGTTTTATTGAATATTACATTGAAACTTACCATATTATGGTCACTCCATCCCAAGTGCTCCCAGACCTGTAGATCTTAAATTGTATTTGGTCTATTTGACAGGACCAGATCCAGCAGATTATCTCCCCTTATTTGTTGCCTTTTTCATTTGTTCCAGCATTTCATCCTCTATCTGTTCAGCTATATTAGGAGGCTTGTAGCAAACTCCAATTAGCAACTTTCCATTATTGCTATCCCCATGTACATTAAGGACCTTCCACCTCCCTCTAACTTTATCATTGGTACTGATGTGTACCATGACCGCGGGGTTTTCCTCAGCCCCACCCAGCAATCTGTCCATCCTATCTACAATATGTTGAACGCGAGCACCCAGCAGACAATACACTGTTCGGCATTCACGGTCTCAGCGGCAGATGACCCTGTCAGAAAAAAACAATGGAAAACTAGTGAGGAAAGCACCAAACTATACTCTTCTGTTAAACTATGATATTTTGTTTAACTATGCACTTATCTGCAGCCCTGCACTTAAAATGCAGCCCCCACTCCGCTCAGTAGTCCCACTTAGAGTCCCTGGCATTTATAGTTCTCCAACCAGAGGGGAAAGAACAAATGGAAACGCGAGTTGAGAGTACGACTCTTGCTAACTGGACTGTAATACTGAGTTACACTGATGACACTAAGATCAACCTCTCTGCTGTCCAGAATCCAAGAGTGTCTATCAGCCATATCCTCCTTCTTCTGTTCTTGCTTCCTAGAACTCACACCTCCAAAGTCCATCCTTACCTCTGCTGTTTGACTAATAATTCACTCTCCATGCTAGTCTTCTGTTACTCCCCTCTGCAAATCCCTTCATTGGTTCCCAATTCCCAAACGTATCCAGTTCAAACTGCTAACACTAACCTACAAAGCCATACATAATCTGTTTCCTCCATATATCTCTGAACTAATCTCCCGATATCTTCCAACACACAGCCTCCAGTGCTCCCAAGACCTCCTTCTCTCCTCAACACTCATACATTCCTCACCCAATCGCCTCCAAGTCTTCTCCCGAGTATCCACTATTCTCTGGAATTCTGTGCCGCAACACATCCGATTATCCACCACACTTGCAACCTTCAGACAGAAGTTGAAAACCTATCTCTTCAAGAAGGTTACAGCCTGCAATGATCCCCTGCCACCTCACCACCACTGAAGCTGCTGCAGTCTCCTAACCTACTGTCTCCTTTCCCATTATCCTGTAGAATGTAAGCCCACAAGGGCAGAGAACTCTCCTTTCTGTACCAGTCTATCATTGTTAGTTTGTTCATCGTAATTTAAATTTGAATTTTGCATGTAAACCCTTGTCATGTACAGCACCATGAAATCAATGGTGCTTAAATAATAATAATAATAATAACCTTCCTACTAAAACTGGATTTGCAGTAGTTTTTGACTAAGGTTGGAGTGAATCCAAAGAAAGGAAAAATATGAAGGAAAAACTAAGGGTGTGTTCACACATATCGTATGTAGGGATGAACGTGGAAGTTTGGGTTAGTCAGGTTCTGCCAAAGTTCGGTTCGGTTACTAGAACCTGACGCAAACCCCAAATAAGTCAATGGGGACCCAAACTTTGGTGCTGTAAAATGACTGTAAAATGGTCGTAGTAAGGGCTAGGGGGCTGCAAAAGGAAGTAAAATGAGGGTAAGAGCAGGTCAATTGCCCTGCAAACAAATGTGGATAGGGATATTACTTAAAATAATATACAATAAAACAAAACAAAAAATAATAATCATGAATCAGGAGGCAGAGGTCCAAGAGGAGGAGTGGAGCAGTGCCTTGCATGTGTATTTTACTGTACTTGTTAATAAATAAATGAAAAAAATGACGTTGGGTTCCCCCTATTTTTAATAACCAGCCAAAGGAAAGCAGACAGCTGTGACCTGGTCTTGTTATGCTGGAAAGGGGCAAATATCCACGGACCTTACCAGCCTATTAATATCACTCACTTGAGCAGTGTCACCACCCATGATCCAGCAGTTATACAGGCCGGGTCACGGGTGGTGCCAACCAATCACACCCGTGCAAATACTTGGCATGGCTGTGATGGCTCCAGAAGTGCACACAGCTTTAAAGCTTGTTGATTGGCTGCACTGCAGCCTTTCAACAAGCTTAAGTAAGCATCTGAACTCCAAACAGTAACACGGACTTCCGGGAGAAGTCTGTGTTCGGAGTTCAGCACCGGACACCTAGTGTCCATTATGAACCCCCGAACTTCAAGGTTCGGGTTCGTTCATCCCTAATCGTATATGTTGCAGAATTTTAGCTGCAAAATCGGCACAAAAATTTCACACAAGAAATAACTACAGGACTCACTCACATAGGATTTTAGTTCTGCTGATGTTTTTCAAGGCCACGAAATGTCCTACCTGTTATTGAAAATCCTTGGATTTTCTATGTCATTCCGGCCTGTGGATGGAGTAAAATCTGCCATTATATCCAAAACATTGAAAATACATTTTATCATAGATTTATTTAAAGAAAAATGTTCATTGGGTGAACTTGCCCTTATACTCTCTTTTTTTGTGTGTGTTTGGCTCAAAGTTATACCTAAATTAAATTTATTTTGGATTTTAACACCTGGACAATTATACTCTGTTTTTAGATTATATCTGTTTGAAGTTATTGCCATTTAAAGGGGTATTCTCAAATTTGAAATACTCCAATATCAATAGGAGATTACTTTCCAATCACTTGGGGTTTGATAGCCGTAGCTAGATGTTTTATCGGATAGCACTCAGACCAATGTTATATATTGGGGCAGTGCAGATCTGCATTTTTTTCCTCAGACCGAATCTGTCTGTGGAAAAAATCACAGCATGCTGCGATTTGCTCCACGAATCGGATGACACGCACCACTCAAGTCTATGGCTACATGTAACCAAGTGCAGCCCATCATCTGCGGACTCAGACAAAGGAGAAGATGAAGGAATTAAGTACTCCATCTTCTCCTCACCTGTGCTACGATGCCCTTATCCAAGAGAACCAGATCACAGTAAGCTGACACTCTGATCGAACTTGGATCAGAGTTTCATGAGAGTATCATTAGCATAACCAAGCCGATTCTCTCTCATGTGAGAATCAAGGCTCGTGTGACCCCGGCCTAAGTATGAATGGAGCGATAGTGTCCATGATCAACTACCAGTTATTTCTCAGAATCCTGATTCTTGGGATTACTGGGGGCCACAGCAATCAGAAAATTCCCCCTGAAGGATAGGGGATAACTTTAAAACCTGAGACTACCCATTATTAATGGCAATTAATTTTTATTCTGAAGTTTGTATGATATCCTGTATCTTTGTAAAAGGGGATAAGTTTGAAATTTGGAAATACTCATTTAACTGCCTATTGTTCTATTTTTCATTGTGTACCTGGGTGTCCATCCTTATATTGTAGAAGTTGGCTTGGAATCCACTTGGTTCTATTCTTTATATTTGAATAAAAACAGATTTAACACTTACACAAACACTGTCTGTGTTGGCCTAAAGACAAATTAAATGTGCATTGAATTAGATAAAACATGGCTTTATTTTTTTTTAAACAGCACCTCACTGGTTTACAGGTTGCATGCGGTATTGCAGCTCAGTCAATTAATGTCAATTGAAACTACTGTGCCAGAAGCAAGCCATGGAAAAATGTAGTCCTATGTATTAAAGCAGCCATGTTTCTCTAATCCCAAATAATCTCTTTAATATTAGTTGTACAAAGCATTAGAAAGGGGAGAACTTTTAAAAACCATTGCAAGGCTTCTAAATTAGATTATGGTATAACAAAATGTGCACCAGCATCTATTCACCATATAAAAGTGATGAAGAGGAGCACACAGCACAGGTAGATAGCAGTAGAAATGTCAAAGCTATTCATTCAGTCATTAATTATTCGCAATAATATAATGTGACTACAAACTGTAACAGTAATTAGGTGCACAAACAGTAACAGTATCAGTACTATGTCACATTAAGTGCAACCTGCCATTTAAGCCTCCAGCTATTTGTTGAATGCAAAAAATAACGTGCTGTAATTACATAGCAAATGATGTTCAGTGGTTGTTATACAGATATCTAACTAAAATATTAAAATGAATATACTGGAAATGTTGTGTATAAATAGGAAAAAGGATTAATTATATTTACTTGAATTGAGAGAATCAATTCCTGGGACGATTTCCAGTCCTCTAGTTTATTTTTATAGTTTGGGACTGAGCTAAATGACATTTTGTAAAAAAAAAAATCTCAAGTCATGACTCAATTTTTCATGTACAACTTCTATCCTTGTTCAGTTCATTCTAGTCTATGGGGTTCTGTTCACATATCGATATTTTTATAGCCCCTGTATCTGCAAAACAATCATGAAGACATGTCCATTTTTGATTCGAGTCACAGATTAAAATCGCCCATGCAAGTCTGAGTCCGTGAAAATCACACAAATGCCATCCATGTACAATCCGTGCACTCTTCATTTTTGACAACTTAATTGATAGAAAAGCTCTGCAATTTTTTGTGGCATTTGAGATAATCACTGATGGTATAAAGGGAGACACCGACCAAGCAATGATGAAAATCGTTCCTTTTTTCATGTACTAGAAAACAAACTGTTGTCTTAAGTTTAAGAAGTCAGTCACAAACAATCACAATCATTCCTTGATCTGCCCAGCGCTGATCTCTGCCAGCACAGAGCGGTCACAGACCTCTCCTGCAAGCGATTCTGCGGCTTCCGCTGACATCATGTAGACAGTTGACGGGGCGTAACTGCCAATCTTCTGCTGATTGACAGCTGGCTGCCCATTGCCTAACTGCAGTGAGCCAGCTGTCTATCAGAATGATGTCAGAATTGACAGAGCAGTCCAGAAGAAGAACAGCTGCTCTGCTGACGTGGAGCAGTTGAATTGCCCGAAGGAGCGGTCAGTGACCACTCTGGGCCAGCGCCACACAGAACAGGCAGGTAGTTGCTTATCTTAGCAAATACCTGCCTGTTAGCTTTTAGGCCCATACTAAAAAAAATAAAAAAGTCCTGTACAACCCTTTTAATGAGGTTCATATTAAGGCCTCATTCAAACATCCATGCATCACCTACGCGTTCTATTCGTGATTTCATGGACAGAACACATACCTACTATTTTCTATTGTCCTGTTAACATGTCCATGTATTTATGAAGGTTGTGTGGTCCACAAGAAATCACGGAGACATGTTTGTTTTTGACCCTATCTTCGGATCATAACTACCCATAAGAGTCTCTGGGTCTGTCAAAATCATGGACACCATATGGATGACATCTGTGGCACCCCAGAAGTCCGGTTGCCACATTTGCATTGCCTCCCTCACAGGGGGTGATGCCATGCCTAGAAGCAAGGAGGGGTCCCCTTATCAGGTAACACCAGCATCCAACACATTTCCTGGCTCCAGACCAGAAGGGGGAGCTCTAACCCGGTTTCAGGGGAGCTTCCTCTTTAAATTGGAGCCTGGAGGCGGGGTTTAGAAAAGTCGGTTGGAGTGAGAAAAGTCAGTTGGAGACAGGAGAGCGAAGAGGGAGAAACTGCGGAGGGAAGCTGTGACCAAGCTCGCCCCAGAGAAAAGCACGAGAAAATAGACACCGGAGTCCTTGGTTGTTCGGGTACTGAAGTCCCGGCAGCTAAATCCGGAGGGCAGGAGACAGGAGGTCTCCTGGCCCCACTAAATGCCCGGCAGCTCAGCAGCATACTAGAGCCCGGAGCCACCACAAAGGAACGAAACCTGAAAAAGGCTCGAGCTGCCTGCCATACGGGCGAGGATTAAACGATTGCTTAGGAAAGAGAGCCGCACCATAGCTTTAGGCAGTAGGGCCAAAGAGGACAGCGCAAAAGGAAGGCCTATAACTCCACCTGGCGAGTTGGATCTTCAAATTATTTCTAGGCCACCCGGATCTCCATCACCTTCTGTTACCAGTGCCCCGGTCTACACCATCAAACCTCAAGTAAAGGTAGAGGAAACCGCCATTCTTGTGTCATCTGTTCATTATCTGCACCCTCAGCCCTGCACTACACTGTTCCTGCCGACACCATCTACCTTTTCAAATCACCATATACTGATCTAGTGCTTAGCTCTGCCCGTGGAGAGCTGAACTAACTCTGCTGCGTCACCATCAGCCCCAGTGGATCTGCACCGCAGCGGAGGCCACATATAGCCCATACCATGGGTGGCGTCACAAACTTTTCCTCTAAACAAACTGTCCTTGCTTTTTTAAAGACTGTCTAGGGCCCCAGACCGGGTCAAGCCCCCGTGACTATCCCAAGGAACTGACCGACCCGGTGGCGAGTACCCCATGGTCCTAGGGGGCGCGTCATTTTGGCGTCACGAACAGGATTGTCGTAGCCCAGTATAACCGGGTACTGTGTGCAATAGACTTTGCTGAACTGTATAATCACGTCTTTTGACGTCAGCCGAGGGGAAGCAGAACCCGATTCGAACTGCCGGGTAAGCGATCCTCGCCTGCAGAGCAGCATACTGGTACGCCAGCAGAAACCCAGGACCTGGCTGAGGTTCACGAGGGAGGGAGGAAGAAGCCCAACCTAGAAAAGGATCCAGCTGCGGGCGCGGCCGCAGCAACTGTAATGCCTTTACCCATGCCGTATATCCCAGGGGCGGCGTGGTTGCCTTAGTATTCAGGGGAGTCGCACACCCTGAGCGAATTTGAGGAGAGACTGCACAGTTGGTTCAAAGTGTATCCCCTGTCTGAGGAGCAAAAAGTCACCATCCTTATAGGCCAGCTAATTGGTGCAGCCCAGAGGAAGGTGAAGTCCTGGCCGGGCAGGGACAAAAGAACTGTTAAGCAAATCCTGGCCATGTTGAAGGATACCTTTGACACCCGCACAGCAGCGGAGATTAAATGAAGTTCTACGGGTGCAAACAAAGGGTGCAGGACAGTGTACGGGACTCTGCTCTAAACCTACAGGAGGAGCTGCGGGCTATTAAATAGGTAGTCCCCAACAGTGTGCGAGATGAGGACAGATAGCTAACCGAACAGTTTATTGAGGGGCTCCTGTCTAACGCTCACCTGACACAGCTGCGCATTATGGCTCTGCAAAACCCTTATCTAGACTTTGCGCAATTTAAATACCGGGTGCTGCGAGAATCAACCCCAAGTGGCACTGCACCCTTCCGGTGCCCAGCTATCACATACCACCAGGGGTGGCTTCCTTTTCCCTGGCACCTGTGGAGGCTGACGCGCAGACGCTAGATAATGACCCCTTTGCAGACCTACGCCTTCAGGTCCAGGAGCTGACCAAAAGTGTGGCTACACTAACCAAAACTGTGCAGGCCATGAAAGTGTCTCCAAAGGAAAGAATCCAGCTGGCTTCCAGTCCAGATGATGTCCTGTGGCAACAGCACAGAAGAATTCCACCAACCAGAGGGAGAGACTGCGATCGCTATGACCAGAAGAGACAACCCATGTGCCGTTGCTGTCAAAAGGCAGGGCACATCGCAAGATTCTGCAATTTAAATAAGCAACCCTTGGGGCAGAGGGTTAACCCCCAGGAGTAAGACGACCAGGCCCACAAAGCTGGCGAGACAAGTACGTGGCAGGACGACCGGTCCTACCTGTCGTGTTTGATGGCATCCCGATGAATGCGTTACTGGACACTGGTTCCCAGGTGACAACGATGCCATATATCCTTTATAAACGATACTGGGCTGATTCAGACATTACCCGCAGTCCAGATGAACACTTTAACACCTTTGCCAGCAATGGTCAGCCCTTGCCTCAGGTGGGGTATAAAGAGGTGACCATAAAGGTTGGCCAAGTAGAATTGCCATCACAAGGGTTGATTATTGTACATGTTGATCGCTGAGAAAGCCACCCTATGATAACCTTAGGCACCAATGTGATAGAGAATTGTCTTCGGGAAATTATTGTTTGTTGCAACAGGTCACAGAGACTGACAGTTCTAGTCATCAGCGAGTTCTGCAAAAGGAGATCAAAGCCCTGATGCAGAGACAGCAGGTAGAGCTGTCTAGTGGAGAAGTCAGCAGTGTCAGAGTGAGTGATCCATTCCCCATTGCAATACCCCCTAGGAGTGAAATGTTAATATGGTGTCGGGCAGCAATAGGTCTTAGGGGTCAAGATTATCAGGCCCTGGTAGAACCAATGTACTCTGATAGTAGGCCCACCATCTTGACGGCCAGGGGGGTAGTCGATGTCCGCAAGGGGAGAGTACCGATACGCATCTTGAATTGTGGGGAGAAAGAGGTCCATTTACCCCGGTATGCCACCCTTGCTAAGCTGTTCACTGTCAGTAACAACGCAATGAAGGCAGTGGAACCCTTGCCTCCATCTGTACAGACGGAGGACAATGTCTCCAAGGAGCAGATGGAGGATTGGTGTCAGAAGCTGCAAGTAGGCACTGACTCCACCCCTTTGCACCAAAAGCATGGGGTGTACCGGGTGGTCCAAGAATATGAGCGAGTCTTTAGCAAACACCCACTAGACTTCGGGCAGGTAAAAGAGGTCCAACATCATATCCCCACAGGAGATTATCCACCCATTAAAGAGAGGTACCGGCCTGTACCCCCAGCTCACTATCAATGTGCCAAGGGAATGCTACGGGAGATGAAGGAGGTGATCAGAGATAGTTGTATCCTCTGGGCAGTTCCATTAGTCCGCGTTAGAAAGAAAGATGGTACAGTGAGGATGTGTGTTGATTAACCGATTAACCGCATTACACATAAGGATGCCTACCCATTACCCAGAATTGAGGAATCGTCCGCTAACTATTTCTCCACTTTAGATCTCACCAGTGGGTATTGGCAGGTTCCCATGGCAGAGGCGGACAGAGAGAAGACCGCGTTTACGACACCAATGGGCCTCTGCGAGTTCAACTGCATGCCATTCGGGCTCTGCAACGCCCCGGGAACATTCCAGCGGTTAATGGAGTGTTGCCTAGGACACAAAAACTTTGAAACCGTTCTGCTGTACCTGGACGACGTAATTGTCTACTCAAAGACGTACGAAGACCACCAGGAGCACCTGGCCGAGGTGTTCGAGGCCTTATCCGGTTTTGGCCTGAAAGTAAAGCCATCCAAGTGCCACCTGTTGAAGCCCAAGGTGCAGTACCTAGGCCATGTGGTAAGCACCGAAGGTGTAGCACCAGACCCTGAAAAAGTCACCGTGATCAAGGACTGGCCAAGACCCTCCACTATCAAGGAAGTGTGGCAGTTCCTCGGGCTGGTAGGCTACTACAGGAGATTCATCAAGGGTTTCACCAAGAAAGCGGCACCCATGCAGGACCTCTTAGTGTTCCAGTCCAAGAAGGCCAAGAACCCGAATCCTCCATTCAAGTGGGGTAAAAAAGAAGAAGAATCCTTCATTCGACTGAAGGTGGCTCTTACGGGAGACAAAGTCCTGGCCGGCCCCAACTATGGCCAACCCTTTATACTCTATATGGATGCCAGCAACGTGGGATTGGGAGCGGTGCTGTACCAGGTACAGCAGGGCAGAGAGAGTGATTGCCTACACCAGCAGGAAGCTCCATCCCACGGAAATGAACCCCGACAACTATAGTTCCTTCAAGTTGGAGTTTTTAGCCCTAGTCTGGGATGTAACAGAAAGCTTCAAACATTACCTGGCTTCAGTGAAGTTTACCCTTTTTACAGACAATAATCCGCTGACCCACCTTAAAACGGCGAAGCTAGGTGTACTGGAGCAGCAATGGATGGCCCGGCTGTCCAACTACAAGTTTACTATCAAGTTTCGGGCGGGGCATAAAAACGCTAATGTTGATGCGCTGTCCAGGATGCCCAACTTGCCAGATGGGGGAGAAGACCCGGAAGAGCTGGAGGAGATAGAGCTACGAGCTTTCCATCGTCGCGGGGTGACCCAGTGCTCCCACTTTGTGAGGGACAAGTGCTCCGCCAACAGAGAGGCCACGTTTAACCCATTGCCCCACCATGGATGGGCAGAGACACAGGATAGCGACCTGGCTGTCCACCTATTAAAGGATTTGCTGACATAAGCTGACTCGCACCCTGGTCCAGATGCTCCACAGGAGACCCAACAGCTGTGGAAGGAGAAGGGCAAGCTGTTCATCTACGAGGGAAAGCAGTGTAGAAGAAGCATCAACTCCCAGACACACAAACTGGTCTGGCAGGTGGTAGTCCCTAAGCAGGATGCGCCAATGGTCTTAGAGGCGTACCATGATGGAGCAGGACACTTCGGGTGGAAGAAGTTGGAAGTCCTGCTACGTGAGCGATTCTACTGGGTAGAGGCATGAGAAAAACAATTGAGAGATGGTGTCAAGAATGTGGTCCATGCAACCTGAGACGGAAAGACCGTGATAGGCAGAGGGCTCCCCTGCAGCCCATAGTCACCAAACAACCACTTGAACTGGTAGCCTTAGACCACGTGAAGCTAGCTCCAAGCTGGTCAGGCTATGTCTACGCTCTCACCATAGTAGACCACTACTCCCGGTTCCTGGTAGTAGTGCCAGTGAAGCATCAGACGGATAAGATGGCAGCCAAAGCATTTCAACAACACTTTTGTCGCCCGCACGGTTACTCTGAACGAGTGCTTACCGAACAAGGCACAGCCTTTGAAGCAGAAGTGTTTCAGGAATTCGGTAACTTGTACAGCTGCCCCTTGAAGAGCGTAGCCTGTGGCCAGAGAAGTTACCGAATTTGGTAGACCTATATAACCACATCCCAGTGAATTCCACCAACTGTACACCCGCCTACCTGATGAGGGCAAGACCTGGCAAGTTACCCATTGACTTAGACATGGGAGTTTTAACACCTGAGACGACATCACCAGATGCAGACTGGGATATAGAGCGGCAGCAACAATACTGCAAGGTGCAAGAATGTATAGAGAGAAGTTTGTCCCAGGCAAGACAGAGGCAGGAAAGAACTTATTATCAGCACATACCTGCAGTTCCCTTATCACCTGGAGAACAGGTGCTCCAAAGGAAGAGACGAGTTCACAAATTAGTAAATAGAAAATTAGCGTGCACACTGTCAAATAGAGTTGAGGTGCAGATGCAATGGACTGGAAATGTCCTCAAATCATGTAAAAATTAATTCATCGCACACTCATAGGAAGTTTTGCTTTTTAGTGCCAATTTATTTATACAAATGAAATGTAGGAAAAATAACAGTGGTGAAGGCGACAATAGGTAGACGTTTCAGCCACACTGGCCTTATTCATTAAGATTCTATTGTATCAAGTTTATTTTAGTAGGAAGGCACCATAGAGTGTAGAGAGAAGTTCCAGTCAGAAGCTTAACAAAAGACAGGGGTTCATCAGCCTGTGGAGAGCTGAAGTTCCTGTATCAGGGGTGTCTCTAGATGGGGAGTCCCATAAATGGTAGAAGTGGAGGGTACAGGCAGCGTTCCCAGGTTAGGCTTTCATTTGTATAAATAAATTGGCACTAAAAAGCAAAACTTCCTATGAGTGTGCGATGAATTGAGTTCACAAATTAGACGATCAGTGGGAGGCTGAGCTATACACCGTCTTATCTTCAAATTTCGACAACACCAAGTTATGCCTCATCAGTAAAGATGGAGGAGAGACTTCAACAGCAGTCTTAAGAGACCACCTAAAGATATGCCCTGATCAATTGAGACACCAAGAGGAAGACCAAAACAGCCCCCAGCACACAGAAAAGGTGGAAGAGACGGTCCGAACCATCCTTGGAGAATTTCCCCTGTCTTGGACGCAGGTGAACCAAGCAATTGTGGTACCTGTCCTGACCTTTCCCCAAGTAGCCTTACCAGAAGCCGCAGAGACTCTAGAACAGCTGAGAGACCAGACGGCCCCAGCAACAGTTGACACAACCGCAGTGGAATGAGTGAATCTACCCCCTGCTAGCGGTGAATCTGTCAGTCCCATGGTGAGTTCAGGAGTTCTCAGAAGGCAATCTGGTATACCAGTACTAGGTAGGTCCACAAGTAGCATAGTGAATAGTGCACCCACCACACCAGCGGTAGACACTAGAGACCCGGGTAGGTCATTAGCTATAACTGTACTGCGTATATCAACCCGTAGTACCAGAGGCCAGCTCCCTGCCCGTTATAGGGACTAATGTGTAATAAGATAATAGTGTATAGTATATAATTGCAACCATTCAGCATGAGAGTCTACTGAGACTTCCTGTAAGAACTTTTAAGCAATCGTGAGTGTATATAGTTATTATATTTATGGACAAATGGACCACAGGACTAGATGTGGTCAGAACAATATTGAGTAAAGTTGAATGTTAGCCTTAAAAATAAACAGCAGGCATGGCAGAAAACCAGGCCCACCAACAGAGTGCCCTGAAGCCACGCCCAGGGACGATACACGAAGTGGGTTAAGGCGGTTCCCACCAACCAATCTTCAGGTACCCGGAAAAAGACAATTCCTGGATAGCGGCGTAAAGAATAAGCGCCGCAATGACTGATACCAGTTTTTGTTTGGTTTTATAATTTTTGCCTTTTTGAGACTTTGTAAATTTTTGGAATATAAATCATTATTGTTGTTACTTGTTTAACTCTAAAGGTGTCCTCAGTCCGGGGGTACTGAATTTAACTAGGGGGGAATGTGGCAACCCAGGAGTCCGGATGCCACATTGGCATTGCTTCCCTCACAGGGGGTGATGCCATGCCTAGAAGCAAGGAGGGGTCCCCTTATCAGGTAACACCAGCATTCAACACATTTCCTGGCTCCAGACTAGAAGGGGGAGCTCTAACCGGGTTTCATGGGAGCTTCCCATTTAAATAGGAGCCTGAGGCAGGGTTTAGAAAAGTCGGTTGGAGTGAGAAAAGTCAGTTGGGGAAAGGAGAGCGACGAGGGAGAACCTGGGGAGGGGAGCTGTGACCAAGCTCGCCCCAGAGAAAAGCACGAGAAGCTGGACACCTGAGTCCGTATTTGTTCGGGTACTGAAGTCCTGGCAGCTAAATTCGGAGGGCAGGAGACTGGAGGTCTCCTGGCCCCACCAAACTCCCGGCGACTCAGCAGCATACTAGAGCCCAGAGCCGCCACGAAGGAGCGACACCTGAAAAAGGCTCGAGCTGCCTGCCATACGGGTTAGGATTAAACAATTGCTCAGGAAAGAGGGCCGCAGCATAGCTTTAGGCAGCAGGGCCAAAGAGGACAACGCAGAAGGAAGGCCTACAGTTCCATCTGGCGAGGTGGATCCCCAAATTACTTCTAGGCCGCCCGAATCTCCATTATTTTCTGTTACCAATGCCCCGGTCTACACCATCAAACCTCAAGTAAAGGTAGAGGAAACCGCCATTCTTGTGTCATCTGGTCATTATCTGCACCCTCAGGCATGCATTACACTGTCCCTGCCGACACCATCTACCTTTTCAAATCACCATATACTGCCCTGGAGCTTAGCTCTGCCCATGGAGAGCTGAACCATCTCTGCTGCGTCACCATCAGCCCCAGTGGATCTGCACCGCAGCGGAGGCCACATATAGCCACATACCATGGGTGGCATCACAAAATTTTCCCCTAAACAAACTGTTCTTGCTTTTTTTAATGACCGCATAGGGCCCCAGACCGGGTCAAGCCCCCGTGACTATCCCAAGAAACTGACCGACCTGGTGGCGAGTACCCCACCGTCCTAGGGGGCGCGTCACATCCATGTTCAATCTGTGTTCGATTCTTGATTAACATTGATAATCCATTCATTAAATGGGAATGAGATTATTCGGCCATGATCACACAGATCTCTGTAGTCTTCACTCAAAACAATCACTGAATTGTGTGCAACAAATATGTCACAGTTTTTGAAGCAAAAGTAAGTAGCATCTTTGAATGGGATTCAAAATATTAAAGATTCAGACTGCTGAATGCACTGCCTAAAAAATGCTTTAAAGACTGGTCTTGTCTGTTCTACTTCAGTCTCATCAGGTGGAGCTCCATTTAACAATCTCCAAAGCTCCATTAAAACAATACAAATTTGGAAATAAGAATTCCAAAAACCATGTCTGGCTCACGTAGACACTTAGGCTATGTGCCCACGATGCAGAAATGAAGCTGAAAATTTCTGCAGCATTTCTTCATCTCCCTGGCAGAAAAAACGCATGCAGATTGTGCATGAGTTTTTCCTGCAGAATACATGCGGATCCACATGCGGATCCACATGCGTTTCCGCATGCAGATTGACAAGCGCTTTCCAGGCGATAGCATCACTTGGAAAGTGCTTGACAACTAGGTCACACTGTATAAATCCATGCAAACAGCATGGATTTATACAATGTGAACCGTAAAAATAAAATAAAATAAAGCTATACTCACCCCCAATGCCCCGGCGTGGCTGCAGCGCTCGTTCCTGTCTGGTTCCCGGCTGCCGGCATATCGCGAGACAGAGCGGTGAAGGGCCTGCGGTCACATGACTGTGACGTCACCGAAGGTCCTTCAGCGATGCCGGCATGCAGAGAAGCCTTCTTAAAGGTGAGTATAAACTTTATTTATTATTTTATTCTTTTTTTTACAGGTACAATGGTACCCAGGTCTGGATGAGAGTCTTCTCTCCTCCAGACTTGGGTACCATCCACACATTGAAACGCATATAGAATCCGCTTGTCAAATGTACAGACGCGCATTCTATGCGTCTCAATGCAAGTCAATAGCGGAGCTTCCGCTGCGCTTCCGCAAAATTAAATGACATGCTGCGGATTTTTGTACGCAGCATAAACGCTGCGGAAAAATCCGCAGCATGTGCATAGAACATGCGGAATCCCCTTGGGGACCATGGGGTGCGGATTACCTAGCGTTTCACAAGCGTTTACGCTGCGGAAATTCCGCAGCATAAACGCTTGAAAAATGCATAGTGGGCACCCAGCCTTATACAAGTGGTTCTATCATGTTACACAGATATTGTCACATTATAAAATGCTAACATACTATGAAAATCCAGCTGCGAACTGATGATACGTTGTACACGATCAATCTTCAAAAGAAGTATACAACATGCCAACAGCAAATTGCATGCTAAGTACAAATGGGAACACATAGAGGTAAGATAAAATAAACTGTAAATTGAATGTATGTCCCTAATCATTTACTGCATGGAGCATTAAGGAAAGATGTCCTGCCGAAGGCTGCATTTTACCTTTATTTGACTCCGGATATGAAATCGCAACTTGTGCCTGAAAGCCATGACAGCAATGTCTTCAAGTGCATAGGTCAGCTCATTGGGCCCTCAGATATATTCTGCACAAAAGACAAAATATCCTCCAAGTCTTTCAGGAAAATCATTCCAGGAAAGTAGTACTGTTAGAAGGCACCTGAGGCATTATTTCACAGTGAGGTGCAAAATCGCATATCTGTCAAACGCCATTGTATTTAATCACATATGGAACATCATTTCCTTCCTCTTACAAATTATATAGATTAGAGGCACGGGTGACAAATATAAGCAAATGCAAACATAATGATGATTACAGGAATATTAAAAATAAAAATATATAAATTGTAAATTCTTACTGACATTTGAATTGATATTGAGGACTTTTTGTCCAAAGGAAGTGAAAAATGTTTTGTTTAACTTATTCAGTAAAAGTTTTTCTTTGTTTCTATTTTTAGATACATTTTTAAAAACTGTTCCTGTATAAATCAGTAACATCATATTGAAAGCGTACCCTATAAGACATTATTATAGCACAGAAGTGTTATTCATTCACTACATTGTTTAAATTTAGAACTTTCAAGAATTTTATACTAGCAGAATAATAGGTTTTAAAAAACGTCTGAAAAAGCCCACCAAATCTTTCTCAGGTTTATCAAGATTAAGACGTCCTGTTTACCCTACACTGTCAGCAGACATCAGATTATATTGAGTGTTAGTTAGTTGGCAGTGCAGGGTATCCAAGACATCTTGATCCTTATAAACTGCATAAATATTAGCCAGAACTATGTCTGTGTGAACTCTAAGAGAAAGTAAAAGCAAAGAACAATCCTATTTAGCCAACTTTTCATTAGCTCACTTTCATGCTAAGATTACAGCGCGCGGGTTAAATAAGTAACCTATCATGTCCAGAAAAGTTATTTACAGTGGGTGATATAAGTATTGAATACGTCATTAATTTTCTAAGTAAATATATTTCTAAACATGTTATTTACATGAAATTCTCACCAGATGTCTGTAACAACCCATCTGATCCACAGAGGCAAAGGACTCAAATCATAGATGCCCATAGATTTAGTTATAAGTTATGTGTAATAATAAGAAATGGCACAGGGAAAATCAAAAGGTTAAAAAATAAAAAAAAATCCTTAATAGTGTTGAGCGAATTTGTTCGGCATTTCAAATTCGGGTTCATGTTCGGGGTTCCGGTTTGTTCGCGCAAAAAAATCGGCTCCATCCACGAACATCCCTGATTTGCCACGCAGCCATGCAGATAACATCGGTGGAGCCGATTTTTTGACGCAAGCAAGCCGAAACCCCGAACACGAACTCGAATTTGAAATGACGAACAAATTCGCTCATCACTAATCCTTACTCTCACCATACCACTCACATCTGCATCCTCTCCCACCTCATCGTCACCTATCCGGTTCTCGCTTCATCTACTTATCACCACCACTTGTTCTGAAGTCTCTGGGCCTCTCACAAAAGGCTGGGACTTCTAGCTCTTATGAGGCTCAGGACAGTTCTGTGGATGCGTGCATAAGGTCACAGTACATGTTGTGATGCCATGACATTATTAACTTTTGTGCTTGTCCAGAACCCATCCATATCTCATCAAAGGCGGAAGTCCTGGCCTAGTTATAGAGAACCAGACTGGTTACCTTGAGGAGCGGAGGGGCTGGAGAATTGAGCAGTAAGGTGAGTATAAGGATTTTCCCTCATTTTTACATCTTACTTTTATTATGCTCTGGGGCTTGGAGAGTCCGAGAGCAAAATAAGATACATTAAATAACTTCTCTTCTAATTGCATGTGCACTACTTTGCAGTGTAGATAGTAGCTAGGACATGACAGGTTCCCTTTAAAGGGAATTTGGCACCGGAAAAAAACACTATTAACCTGCTGATATGGAGCTAATCTGAGGAGCAGTTACAGTCGCTGCTGTGTATATTCAGAGCAGTGACTGAACCCAAGCTGGCACCACCCCCATTCTGATACCCGAACATTTCTGAGAGGAATAAAGTTAATTTTCTTCTCGCAGCATTCAGCTAAGCGAGAGTGCGGAGGCGGTTAATAATGCTATTAACCTGTAGATTAATCCCATATCTGCAGGTTAATAGCATTTTTTTTGGTTCCTTTTAAGTTTCCTGTTCATATGTATACTCACTTCAATTGGGCATTCATGTGTGTTTTAATGAGGAGAGCTAGGAGTATACGAATGCCAGACACATATAGCAATGGCTTATCTCCCAGGGGAACTAAAAGATCGGACATTAAAATTCAACAAGCCCAATTCTTCCTTTCCATGAAGAAGACATTTAGAAGGAGCCCATACCCCTCCGTTGTCTACTCCCACCGAAATGGGTGGGATAAAACGCCTATCCTTTGATGTGGGGATCTTCAGTAACCATTCTTCCCATCTTTTTATTTATTGATAATATTCATAAAGAACAGTAATTTGCATCTACAATAATTTTTCAGAACATATTAGATTATGATCAAATATTAGATTATGTTGCATAAGCCTTAACTCCTGAATGAGTCATTATTAACAGAATAGTTCCTACTTCCAATGGGGCTGCCCTTATATTCCTCATGTGTCCATTTATATCATGCATTTAGGATACAAATGACTTACATTTCACCAAATTTCTCACGTTGAACTGGACATACAATGTGATAGTGGCTACAGAATGGAATAAAACATTTTTTGATTTTTGAGGACTCTTTCAGACATCTAATTTTCACGTACAAGTGCTATCTGTGGCTTTGATAGATAGCACTCCTATCTGTGATAGTCTATGGGGCCATTTACTGTATATATCCTCAGAAAATTGCGGATACATGTTCAATTTTGATCCGAGTGTCAGATCAAAAGTGGCAATGTAAGTCTATGGATCAGTGAAAAAATCGGATCGAATTCTGATGACATCCGAGCACGGTACGATTTTCAAGGATTTTCTCAGAAAGGAGAAGGTGGAGAAACTTTTTTCCAACTTATGAGAAAACAGATGACCCTCGTACCACACTCTGATCAAACTCTTATTAGATTCTGATCAAAATAATGGGTCCATTTTTCTCATATTTTCGTCTCTTCATTGTGGAGATGTAAGCAATCAAAGTATTTGGGACCTAATGAGTTAACTTTTGTTATGTCCAATTGGGTGTTATAATATAGCTACTCATACGAGGAGAAGATGTACATGCCATCCCCCTGTGAAAACACCTATTTGGACTTAACTAGAGTTAACTCATTAGACGGCAAATACTTTGATTGCTAATATCTGTGCAATGGAGAGGCGAAATTCAAAACAAACAAAAAAGTTTTATTCCGCTCTGCAGTCACTATTAAATTCTGTGTCCTGTTCAGCATGTAAAATTTGGTGAAAAGTCCTTTTTAAAAAGTAAATAATATATAGTCCAGCAAAGGGCAAGGGAAGTACTGGAAATATAGATTCCCAATAAAGCCACGATTTTACAACAGATCACTCATATTTCAATTCTACTTTTAATACCGCAGAAAGCTATGGTTATATAATGTGTTCTATTTCCTATTATTATCTGATGCACCTCGAAAACGTAGTTAATCCTTAAGCAAGTTACCCTCCTACGACATGTCAATTTTAATTTTTTTTCATATTCTGCTATTAATATACTGCTTGTATATAATATGCACTAAGTCTGACACTGTAAGTTTTGTATATGAAATGTCTGACATGACTTCAACCTGAGAACATTTCTTGGAGCATTCATTCATTATGAAACTTTCCACCACACCCTCTTCATAATTCACCAGTTGACTAGCACTGGACATTGTTTGCAATGACCAGACGTGTTACCACCCTGCAGCACCGTCAACTGATATCCTTCTAATGTGTCTAGGAAGTGATAAAATGTATCACGTTCCATTCCAGCATAGTAATTCCAATGTGAACTCTTAAAAAATGCATGAGTATATATAGCCTGAGAGAGCTCAGAAGATGAAAGGTGTTTTCGAAGTTTTGAAAGACATGAAGAATTTTCAATTCAGAAATGTTTGTCTCATTCTTTCTCATCTCTAGTCAAATGATTTTCATCGTAAGGTTATATTTTACAGAAAAACTTTTGAGATAAACTGAAACAAAAAAGAAAGCAAATTCTGTTTTTCCTCTTTTCACATATCTAGCAGGCATTAGATAAACAGCACAGGTACAACAAATCTAAACAGTAGGCTCATGTAAATGAACCAACATTTAGGAAGTGGACAATATCATTAACTGAATTCTTTAATTAAAATACCGATTTGATTATAAAATGTTAATTATTGACATATAAAACAGAACCTGGAAAATTTAAAGAGACTGGAAATGACAATGCAACCATATATTGTGTCTTAACATGTTAACTACCAAGTGCCATAAATTTCCTGGGCTTTGACCCTACACCTTTGTAAGTTTATGGTGCAGGTTTAAATGTTCAGGTCCTGCAACCTGAAGCAGTAGGATTGGTCCTTCCCTAGCAGTCTCTGAGGAGAAGATAGAAGCAATTTATCACCACTTCTGTCTTCTCTTTTGCCAGCTATATAGCATAGCATTCAGTGAGTGCTATGTAGCAAACAGAAGCATCAACATTGCTAATGCTTCTGTAGAATCAAGTCTCTGCTTGATCGCTGAGTCTCTGCTCAGCATTGTAGAGCTGCTGTGCCCAAATAGACCCAGATCAGCTCTTCCAGTGACTTTTGTCACAGTTGTTGGCTGTTGTCACCTGCAACTTTGTCTCCAATGGACGCCCTACTTCCCCAGTTACAGTGGAAAAATGAGCAGTTAAAAAAAATGTTCCCGAGAAAATTTTTATGATCTCTTGGAGGACAAATTACATAGAAAAAATTAATGTAGAAAAAAGTTGCAGAAAAATGAATAAACGTTAACAAAGAATAAAAAAGACTCCACAACAACAAATATGAAAAAAATCTAATTTTTCTCACATAAAATACATTTTATTATATAGGTCTACTACTATAAACATCTTGAGAATTCATTCATTCCAATATTCATTCAACCCTGATACGCCCATGTGAATGAAAAAATAAAAAATGTATGCTAACCAGAGGAGAGGCAAAAACTAAAAAAATGTATGGGTCATTAAGGCCCATTCAGACCTAGTCGATAAGGGGTTAAAACACACAAGGATTCATGTAATCATTTTTTATGCAATTTTGGGGCACTTAAAGTAATGTTTTATTTAAAAAATATGAGACTGACACATGGGATCTGGGAAAAGGCCTAACACATATGTTAAAATCAATCAAACCCTCCAAACAACAGTATTGGACATTTAATCGCTTCCAGACTGCCCACTGTACATAAACATCGGCGCTGCCTGGGCTCTGTGCAGCGCCGATGTTTATGAACGGTCGGTGGTCCCGCGGCCTTCAGGACCCCCAGGGTCCTGCAAGCGCTGCGGGTGCGGTGCAGAGCGACAGCTCTGACAGGGGACATCATCGGGACCTGATTGGATCAGGTCCCAATGATGTTAACCCTTTGCTATCTTCTATATGCCACAATCTATAGTGATCGCAGCATTTAGAAAATAGTTAGAGGAGAGGGGGTCGTCCACTTACCTCTCCGACGGCCCCCTGATATCATGGTAGCCGGAGGTCACATGACCGCCTCTGGATCTGCCATATATGGTGTCCTGCTAGGCTCAGCAAGCAGCTGAAGTCTAGCAGGAGACAGACAGTGTGAAACTGTCAGCAAAGCTCTCATGCAATGCAATACATGTCTATTGAATTGCATGAGAACAGTGATTAGAAAAATAAAAATTAATGTCCCATACAGGACTAAGTAAAAATGCAAAAAAAAAGTCTAAAAAATGTTTTCAAACTGTTAAAAAAAAAATCACAAAATAAATAAAAATAAATAAAATATTAAACCAATAAATCCGTATATTTATGCAAAAACAAAAAAAGTACACATATTTGGTATAGCCGTGTCCGAAACAACCCGATCTATAAAACTGTCACACTAATTAACTCCTTCTGTGCACACCGTAATAAAAATAAATAAAAATCAGAGCAAAAAACTATGCTTTTTCATCATATCACCAAACAAAAAGTGGAAAAAAATGCGATCAAAAAGCAAAATGGAAATAAAAATGGTACCGCAGAAAACGTCATCTTGTTCCGCAAAAAAGAAAGCCGCCATCAGCCAAAAAATAAAAAAGTTATAGCTCTCAGAATAAAGCGATGCAAAAAAAATATTTTTTCTATAAAATTGTTTTATTATGTAAAAGCGCCAAAACATAAAAAAAAATACAGTAAGTGTAGTATCGCTGTAAACGTACTGACCCGAAGAATAATGCTGCCTTATCACTTTTACCACACGCAGAACGGCATAAAAAAAAGCTTAAAAAACAATTCCTGAATTGTTGGTTTTTGTTGATTTTACCTCCCAAAAAACTAAATAGAAAGCGATCAAAAAATGTCACGTACCCAAAAATGGTACCAATAAAAATGACAACTCGTCCCGCAAGAAACAAGCTGTCACATGACTCTGTCGGCCGAAATATGGAAAAATTATAGCTCTCAAAATATGGCGATGCAAAAACTAGATTTTGCAAAAAAAGCGTCTTTTAGTGTGTGACAGCTGTCAGTCATAAAAACCCGATATAAATCTGGTATCTCTGTAATCGCACCGACCCGAAGATTAAAGTAATCTCATCACTTATACCGCACGAGGAACGGCGTAAAAAATAAATAAAGCCAATTCTTCACCTGCTACTGATTTGTTTATTATGTCTCCCAAAGATCGCAGTAAGGCTCTGCTCACATTTATCGTGCGCTCTGCGCTGAGCAATTACACCAGAGTTTCCGTGTAAATCTCTGAAATACGTGATTCAGACGGAACCCATGACTGAAGATTCCCTGTAATGAGGCAGATATAGGCCACTGTGGATGCCGTCTGGCCTGTGATCCCACGGTGTGTTTTTTTAGGCGTGCATAAAAGTGCGGTTGGCCACAGTTTTGTGCACTTCTGAAAAAAAGGACACCACTAAACAGAGGCCAGACGGAGTCCAGAGTAACTCTGCTGCCTCATTACAGTGAATGGATCCCGCAGGGGTTTCATCTGAATTGCATCACTTGGAAATTTAGATGGAAACCCTGATGTAAGTGCTCAGCATAGAGCGCCGGATAAATGTTACGTAAAATGTTTCCAATAAAAGATTCAACTCAGTCCTCAAAAAAGCTAGTCCCCACTCAGGTCCGTCATCTGTTAAAAATATAAGGGACTTCCAAGTTACTGGTAGAAGAAAGGCTCTGGAAAAGCGAAATGGCCGTTGCTCCCCAAAAGAAATTCAGAAAATTTTGTGCTCCCAAATCCAAATGCCTATTCTACAATAATTTGGTCTCCAATTGTCAAATAGCGCCCCGTCCCTCCCAGATCTCACCGTATGGCTAAGCGGTACGGTACAGCCACATATGGGGTATTGCCACTTTTAGAAGAAATTGTGTGACACATTTCGGCACCATTTTTACCCATTGCCCTGTGTGAAAATTAAAATCTAAGAGTAAAACATTTTTTTGTGGTAAAAATATAATTATGTTTTCTTCACTGCCCAATGGTATAAATTTAAAAATTAAAAAATACTCACTACTTCCCTAGATGAATTCCTTGAGAGGTGTAGTTTACAAAATGGGGTCACTGGTGGTGGTTTCTGCTGTTTCAGCAACTCTTCAAATGTGACATGGTGTCTGCAACCTATCCCAGCCAACATAGCGCTCCTTTCTCTTCTGAACCCTGCCGTACACCAAAGCAGTGGTTTTCCCCCACATATGGGGTATCGGCATACTCAGGAGAAATTGCACAGCAAATTTCATGGTGCAATTTCTCCTGTTATCCTTATGATAATGCAAAATTAAGGGATGAAAAACATTTTTTGTGGGAAAAATGTGAAAATTTTATTTTTATGGCTCAATATTATAAACTTCTGTGAAGCACCTGGGGGTGCAAGGTGCTCACCACACATCTAGATAAGTTCCCTAAGGGATCTAGTTTCCAAAATAGTGTCACTTGTGGGAGGTTTCCACTGTTTAGGCACTTCAGGGGCTCCCCAAATGCAACATGGCGTCCGCTAATTATTCAAGCAAATTTTACATTCAAAAAGTCAAATGGCGCTCCTTCCCTTCCAAACCCTGCCGTGCGCCCAAACAGTGGTTTTCGTCCACATAAGGGGTATCACTGTGTTCAGGAGAAATTACAAAACAAATTTCATGGTGCAATTTCTCCTATTACCCTTATGATAATGCAAAATTAAGGGATAAAAACGTTTTTGTGGGAAAAAGGTGAAAATTTTATTTTTTCAGCTCAATATTATAAACTTCTGTGCAGCACCTTGGGGTTCAAGGTGCTCACCACACATCTAGATAAGTTCCCTAAGGGGTCAAGTTTCCAAAATGGTGTCACTTGTGGGGGGTTTCCATTGTTTAGGCACATCAGGAGCTCTCCAAACGCAACATGGCGTCTGCTAATTATTCAAGCAAATTTTACATTCAAAAAGTCTAATGGCGCTCCTTCCCTTCCGAACCCTGCAGTGCGCCCAAACAGTAGTTTTCCTTCACATATGGGGTATCAGCGCGCTCAAGAGAAATTGCACTACAAATTGTGTAGTCCATTTTTTCCTGTTGCCCTTGTGAAAATAAAAAATTGGGTCTAAAATAACATTTTTGTGAAAAAAAGTTAAATGTTCATTGTTTTCTTCCACATTCCAAAAATTCCCATGAAACACCTGAAGGGTTAATAAACTTCTTGAATGTGGTTTTGAGCACATTGAGGGGTGCAGTTTTTAGAATGGTGTCACTTTTGGGTATTTTCTGTCATAAAGGCCCCTCAAAGTCACTTCAAATAAGATGTGGTCCCTAAAAAAATGTTTTTGTAAATTTTGTTGGAAAAATGAGAAATCGCTGGTCAACTTTTAACCCTTATAGCTTCCTAACAAAAAAAATGTTGGTTCCAAAATTGTGCTAATGTAAAGTAAACATGTGGTAAATGTTATTTATTAACTATTTTGTGTGACATATCTCTCTGATTTAAGGGCATGAAAATTCAAAGTTTGAAAATTGCTCAGAATCAGGGAAATCCGTTGAAGCGTTCCAGAGTAATTACTTCATAAAGTGACAGTGGTCAGAATTGAAAAAATTGGCCTGGTCACGAAGGCAAAAACAGGCTCTGGCACGAAGTGGTTAACATGCCCCAACTTTCTATCATCCCTAAAAGTATATATGGGGCCATTAGCATTGAAATATTTTCAGTTAACAATTATTAAAGTGAATACAGAATGCCAAAATACCAGTGTGAATGCCCCTTTACCATATTCAAACATCTTCCATTATTTTCCAAACATACAATCTTAGACCAATTCAGATTAAATGAACAGTTACATTTAGTTTATATTTATTTCATCATCCTTTCTATAGAGTTTGTTTTCAGGATTGCATATTTTTTACTGTTAAACCACATTTATATTAATTTCCTCCAATTAACCATCTTTGCAGTTTATTAGGAAGTCAGTGATAAAATATACTTGCAGTAATCAGTATTTCCAAACTTTGTTTTTAATATTAAACAAGTTAGGACTTGCAAAGTTAATTTGGGTCTGAATGCTGTGCTTTCACATTTCAATGCCACTTTTAATTTTTAAATATAGTAAAAAATTTATGAAAAGCCAAAATAATTTATTAAATAAAAAAAACTATTTCATGAAGAAATAACATTAAAGAAGTGATCCATGGTTATGTTTAGATGCAGGCATCTATTCCTTAATCTAAACCTTGAAATGGATAATGTCTTCCTTTAAAGAGAAAGGAAGGAAGGAGGAAGGGAATGAAATAAGGGAATTGCTATTGCTTTTTATGTATAGTAGATATACAAAGTCTACAAACCCTTGTTAAAATGCCAGTTTTTCATCAAAAACTCATACCAAAAGGAATCATTTCAGAACTTTTTACACCTTTAATGTCACCCAATTATTTCAGAACGTTTTACACCTTTCATGTCACCCATAATCTGTACAACTTAATTGAAAAATAAACCGAAAAGTTTAATGTGGAAAAAGAAAGAACTAAAATAATGTGATTACATAAATATGCACACCCTCCTACTAATGCTTTGTTTAGGTGTCCTTTGAATTTTTGACAGCATTCAAACTTTTTAGGTAGGAGTCTATAAGCATGGCACTTCTAGGGTCTGCAACCTTTGTCCCACTCTTCCTTCTAGTAGCACTCAAAATCTCTGAGATTGCAAGGATATCTCCTGTGTAAAGTCCTCTTCAGGTCAACTCACAGATTTTCAATTGGATTCAGGTCTCAACTCTGGCTAGGTGAAATTCATCTTCAGCGTTTTAGCAGATTCATGAGGGTTTTAATGCAAAATTGACTGATATTTGGAACTGTTCATAATTACCTCACTTTGTCTAAAACCCTAGTTCCAGCTGCCTAAAAGCAGTCCCAAAGCATAATACTGCCCCACAATGCTTCACTGTGGGAAGGGTGTTCTTTTTGGTGATGCGCAGTGTTGGTTTTGAGCCAAACAAGCCTTTCAGAATTATGACCGAAAAGTACATACGTGGTTTCATCAGACCATAACACGTTTTATCACATGTTTTTGACAGACTTGCTATAGATTTTAGAAAGCATAGTGTGACTTGAATGGTTTTTTTTGTAAAAAAAAAGGCTTCCATCTAGCCACACTGCCCCACAGCTTAGACATATGGAGAATATAGGAGATTGTTTCCATACACAATGCGTCAGCACACTGCGACTAATGAATACATGAACTCCAATATTGCAGCAAAATTTTTAAAATGTAAAAGTACTTAGTTAGCTGTTTTTGATCAAAGAGCGCAAAAGCCGTCCAAACACGTCAAGGAAGGTGACCTTTTAATATGGATGGTCCCTGGCCACTAAATATCTTACCTCTCTATGGGCCAAACAGCCTCATGTAAATGGGGATTGAAAAGGAAAACCAGGCATAGTTCGCAATTAAAATCTTATGCGGGAAGGATAGATGGATAAGGGTGCTGGGCCCTCAGGTGAACCATTGAACTGCCAAGTAGGCTGCCACCCCATTTTTAGGCCATAGGACCCTTAAATCTTGGTCGCTGGACCTTTAAGTACCCCGCATGCATGTAGTGGGTGAGCACGCATGCTCACTCGCTGCTCATAGGTATGATACCAAGTCTGACGCTGGCCAGTATCAGCATCAGGATGTTTCTCTGTGGACAGAGTTCACACCCTTGTCGGTGTGCGTCCCCAGTGTGTGTCCGCATGGGATCTTCTCCTCTGCTCACCCAGCTCTGGAACCACTGCCACTGGCATGCATTCCTATGGAATTTGCTCCTTTGCGCGCCAAGCTCTCCTTGAGAAAACCACCTGGCGAAACATACGTTGGGACAATAGGACAGGTATATCTGGTATTATAACTTCTACTTATATATATTCTATATTGTGGTACACCTTTAAGAGGTTCTCAGTACACATGCATTGTATATTACTTTGAAGGTCCACTGTAAGTCATGGTAATAACCCTATAGACACAGGTTTCTTTGCATATTGTTACGGGTCCGGATGGTGGAACCACTGTGCCGTGGTACAAGGAGGGACCAGAGGAGCATAACTAAGTGTCTTCCCAGACGGACCCTGGCTACACGGCGGCTTAGTCTACTCTGTGAACCAAGGAGGGACCGGGAAGGCGAACCAGGTGCCACTCTGGGACCGACGTCGTGTGAGAGCAGGGGTCTCCCATGGGGCTGATAGCCGAAGCGGACTGGCACAACTGATGGGCACGGCTGGTAGGCAGGCAGACAGAGCTGACTGATGGACAGGCTCGGCTGGCAGGCTGATTGGCAGGCACGGCTGATAGACAGGCTGGCAGGCACGGCTGATAGACAGGCTGGCGAGCATGGCTGATAGACAGGCTGGCGGCCACGGCTGAGACACAGGCTGGCGGACAGCACTGGGACCTGAGGGCTGGAGAGAGTGTTAGCATACAAACTACAACATTGCACAGGCACCTCCATTTTGGAGGAGGTGCCTAAAATATCAGCTGTCCTCTGGCCATTGGCCAGGGACATATTGGGACGGCGTGTGCGCCCCCTTTAAGAAGCAGGGAGTGTGCACCCTAAGCACACACAGCCAGGGAAGCAGAGGACAACGGAGCAGAGCCGCGGCGGCAAGGGGGCCATCGTCTCTGCCAGGCAGGAGGCAGAGACACCGGCGCTACAGTACCCCCCTCTTTACGCCCCCTCTTCTTTAAGCCTGCAAGAAATCTTTCCAGAAGAGGAGCATTAATGTTCTCCCTGGGCTCCCATGACCTCTCCTCAGGACCAAACCCCTTCCAATCCACAAGAAGGAAAGTTTTTCCCCTTACCCTCTTGGAGGCCAAAATGCTCTCTACCTCAAAAATGTCCTCAGCACTGACTGGAGCTGGAATGGTACCTGGATCATCAGAGAAAGAATTGAGGAAAACAGGCTTAAGGAGAGACACATGGAAGGAATTGGGTTTCCGTAACGAGGCAAGGAATTTCAACTTGTATGCCACTGGATTAAGTTGGCTCAGAATCTTGAATGAACCAATGAACCGTGGACCCAACTTGTAAGAAGGCATCTTGAGATGGACATACTTAGAGGAAAAGCTACATCTTGTCTCCTGGATGGAATAGAGGTGGGTCCAGACGTCTCTTGTCAGCATGTCTCAGAGGATTGTAGCAATGCCATTTTAGTGTCCTGCCAAATCACCGAAAAGTTTCTGATGAGAGACTCTGCAGCAGGATTGTCCACCGAAGTATAAACAGGAAATGGAATAGTGGGATGCTGACCGTACACCACAATGAATGGAAATTTGCCTGAGGATTCATTCATATGGTTATTGTAGGAAAATTCGGCCCAAGGTAGGAGCTCCACCCAGTCACTATGGTGAGCGTTGACAAAATGTCGAAGGAAACTAGTGAGGATCTGATTGATACGCTCAACCTGACCATTGGACTGAGGATGATAGGCAGAAGAGAAGTCCAAAGCGACATTCAGCAGCTTACATGTGGCTCTCCAGAAGCATGAAGTAAACTGAACTCCTCTATCTGAGACAATATGGAGAGGTAGGCCATGGATACAGAAGATGTGAAGGATGAAGTCTTTGGCTAGCACTGTCGCAGAAGGAAGACTTGGCAAGGGAATGAAGTGAGCCATCTTGGAGAAGCGGTCAGCAACCACCCAAATGACAGTACAACCGGCCGATACAGGAAGACCCATGATGAAATCTATCGCGATGTGTTGCCACGGAGCAGAAAGCACGGGAAGAGGAAGAAGTCCACCAGTCGGAAGTTGCCTATGCGTCTTCTTACGGCCACAGGAAGAGCAAGCAGAGACAAAATCCGTAATGTCCTTGCGCAGAGTTGGCCACCAGTAATGTCGGAAAATTAACAGAAGTGTCTTCCTCTGATTGGCATGTCCAGCCAGTTTGGCAGAATGACCCCAGAGTAAGACTTTCCTCCTATCTGGAGCTGCCACTAAGGTCTTACCAGGAAGAAGATGAGACAGATCAAACGGGGTGACAGTCATTATTCTGGAGGGATTAATGATGTGCAGAGGCTCCTCCTCTAAATTGGTAGACAGGAAGGAACGGGATAGTGCGTCTGCCTTAATATTCTTGTCTGCTGGATGGAAATGAAGGGTGAAGTTGAAGCGAACAAAGAACAGGAACCATCTGGCCTGACGAGGATTGAGTCGCTGAGCGGATTGCACGTAGGTTAGTAGGTAGATTCTTGTGATCCGTATAGATGACCATAGGGTGCAGAGCCCCCTCTAGCAAGAACCGCCATACATCCAATGCAAGTTTAATAGCAGCAAGCAGTTCTCGATCACCAATGGAGTAATTGAGCTCCGAGGGAGAGAAGAGTTTGGAAAAGAAGCAGCAGGTTACCATTTGCGCGGACGAGGACTTCTGCGTGAGAACTGCTCCGGCCCCAGAGGAGGAGGCGTCAACCTCCAGGAAGAACTGCTTGTTACCATCAGGACGATGAAGCATCGGAGCAGAGGAGAAAGCTTGTTTCAAGGATACGAAGGCGTTTTCCGCCTACCGAGTCCATTCCGTGGGGTCAATCTCTTTGCGGGTCAGAGCAGAGATGGGAGCTGCCCGGGAGGAAAAGTGAGGGATGAACAGGCGGTAATAATTAGCAAACCCCAAAAATCGCTGAATAGCCTTCAACCCCTTCAGTTGGGGCCATTTTAGAATGGCAGACACCTTTTCAGGATCCATCTTAAGCCCAGTCTTCGAGATTATGTATTCCAAGAAGGGATGAGGTGTCTGTTCAAAGATGCATTTCTCAAATTTTGCATACAGACGATTTTTCCTGAGCCTCTGCAGTACCTGTTGAACATCTCTACGATGTGAGGGCAGATCAGAAGAGAATACCAGTATGTCGTCCAGATACACTACCACACATCAGTATAGAAGATCTCGGAAGATATCATTCACCAGTTCTTGGAAGACTGCTGGTGCGTTGCAGAGTCCGAAGGGCATCACGCGGTACTCGTAGTGGCCATCCCGGGTGTTGAATGCCATCTTCCACTCGTCACTTTGGCAAATCCGGATAAGATTGTATGCGCCACAGAGAACGAGCTTAGTAAAGACCTTGGCACCCTTGAGGCGGTCAAACAACTTGGAGATGAGAGGCAGAGAATACTTAGTGATAGTGATTTGATTTATGCCCCTATAGTTGATACATTGGCGAAGAGAGCCATCCTTCTTCTTGATGAAGAAGAATCCTGCTCCAGCCAGAGAGGTGGATTTCTGGATATATCCCCTGGCAAGATTCTCCTCGATGTATTTGGACATGGCTCTGGTCTCGGCCACTGACAGGGGGTAAATTCGACCTTGGGAAGGTGAAGCACCAGGGATGAGGTCAATAGGACAGTCATATGGCCTATGTGGTGGTAGTGTCTCAGCCTCCTTCTTGTCAAAGACGTCAGTGTATGACCAGTAGGGTGCCAGCAAGCTGGGCAAATTAGCTGGAGAGGATAGAAGTTGAGCCGGATGGACAGGAATCAAGCAAGTCCTGTGACACTCCTGACCCCAACAGAGCACCTCTCTCGAACTCCAATTCAAGACCGACTCATGTGTTTGAAGCCAGGGTAGACCAAGCAGTAATGAGTGGGAGAGCCTGGACAGTACGTAGAAGGAAATTTTTTCTGAGTGTAGCATTCCTGCCTGAAGAACTACAGGCTCAGTGATGAACAAGATGGATTCAGAAAGAAGCTTCCCATCAATGGAGGAAACTCCTAATGGATCCGCAAGATGTTGGATAGGGATCTGATACTGCTCCACAGTGGCCTGTTGGATGAGATTCCCAGCGGCACTGGAATCCAGGAAGGCAGTCTCGAAGAAGTGTGTCTTACCGCAGGTGATCTATACAGACGGACTCAGGGGTGGAGAGGAAGAATTTTTGCCTAGGACGACATGTCCAAGCGATCCTAGAAACTGGAGTTTCCTGGTCTCACTGGACAAGAACTGATTAGATGCTCAGTACTGCCACAGTAAAAGCAACTTCCCTCAGAACGGCTGACCTCCTGGCGAGACTTGACCCATCTTTACTTGGTCTATTTGCATAGACTCTAGGGAGGAGGCCAAGGCTGATGCTGGTTGAGAGACTGCCTTTGGAAGGTTTCTGCAAGGTGCAGAGTCTTTTTCTCACGGATCGTCTCCTTTGAATGCTCCTGGAACCTAATGTCGATCCAGGTGGCCAATGACACCAGGTCATCCAGAGAGGTGGGTATATCACGACTGGCTAGCTCATCCTTGATCCGCCCAGAATGGCCCTCCCAAATGGTAGACACCAGAGCCTGGTTGTTCCAGGCAAGTTCTGACGCGAGGGTGCGGAAATGCACAGCGTACTGGCCCACAGTGAGACTCCCTTGGCGGAGTTGAAGGAGGCAGTCAAAGATGTGCGTCTGGGCTCATTGAACACCCTCTGGAAAGCCGCAAGGAAAGCCTGGAGATCGGACACCAGAGGATTCCCACTCTCCTACAGGGGGTTAAGCCACGCCAACACCTATCCGGTGATATGAGAAAGAAATAATGAATGCCACTTTAGCCCAGTCGGAAGCGAACTGATGAGCCAGGAGCTCAAAGTGCAGCGTGCACTGGTTGATGAAGCCCAGACATAGAGCGGGATCACTGCCAAAACATGAAGGAGCAGATAGTCAGGGTCCAACGCTGGGTGCCACACTGCTGCTGGGAAGAGGTGCCGCCGGAGCGGATGCCGCTTGGTTAGTGGCGGACGCAGCCGGGGTGCATCCAGACGGGAGTTTACAGTCCGCAGGTAGGACAGGATAGTATCCTGTTGAGATCTCTGGCTGGAGACCTCTTGATACAGGTCTGAAAGTGAGGGAGCCTGGGAACCACCAGATTCCATGGCCTGTGCAAACTGTTATGGGTCCGGATGGTGGAACCACTGTGCCGTGGTACAAGGAAGGACCAGAGGGGCGTAACTAAGTGCCTACCCGGACCGACCCTGGCTACATGGTGGCTTAGTCGATTCCGTGAACCAAGGACGGACCTGGAAGGTGGACCAGGTGCCACTCTGGGATCGACCTCGTATGAGAGCAGGCGACTCCAACGGGGCTGATAGCCGAAGCAGACTGGCAAAACAGATGGGCACAGCTGGTAGGCAGGTGGACAGAGCTGACTGATGGACAGGCTCGGCTGGCAGGCTGATTGGCAGGCACGGCTGATAGACAGGCTGGCGAGCACGGCTGATAGACAGGCTGGCAGGCACAGCTGAGAGACAGGCTGGCGGACAGCACTGGGACCTGAGGGCTGGAGAGAGTGTTAGCACACAAACTATAACATTGCACAGGCACCCCCATTTTGGAGGAGGTGCCTAAAATATCAGCTGCCCTCTGGCCATTGGCCAGGGACATATTAGGACAGAGCGTGTGACCCCTTTAAGAAGCAGGGAGCGTGCACGTGTGCACCCTAAGCACAATGCCAGGGCATCTGCGCTCGGTGCGCGCACCCCGGGCACATACAGCCAGGGGAGCGGAGGATGCCGGAGCAGAGCCGCGGCGATAAGGGGGTCTGCGTCTCTGCCGGGCAGGAGGCAGAGACGCCGGCACCAGACATATTCACATATTATGGCCATTATATTTCTTAAGGCCATTGAAACATATGTGATAATTTTATAAGCATATTTGTATTACCTCTATTTTTTACCCACTCTGTTATTATGTCATTACGTAATTGATACCAATTATTTATACCCACTTTGTATATGTTTCCCTTTGACTTTTCCTGTTTCTTTTCCCCTATTTTATATATTTTTACTGTTCTGCCAAGAGGCAGTTTTAATATTTAGGATGAAATAAAAATATTTTTATTGACAATTTTGGTGTTTTTGCCATTTGATATTTGTAGCCAGGCAAGGGTCTTTCAATTCTTGTTTGAGGGATTTTCATCCCTTCTTACTTGGAAAATTCTCCCAATTCTGAGAGATTCCTGGGTCGTCTTGCATGCACTGCTATTTTGACATCTAGCCACAGATTTTCAATGATGTTCAGATTAGGGGACTGTGAGAGCCATTGTAAAACCTTCAGCTTGTGCCTTTTGAAGGTAAGGGTTGGATGTGTCAGTGTTGTTTTCCTGTGCAGCAGAGCTCGAGGTTCTGTGTGTGTGCCTTGCTGTGTGAGGTTGAACACAGACCGGAGCCAAAGACTTGGACAAAGTCGTTACGCACCCGAGATTCCTACGGTGGTGCAGGTGCCAGAGACTTGGGCAAAGCCATTATCACACCCGAGATTCCTATGGTGGTGCAGGCACCCACAGCGGCAAACCGAATGCTAAAACTTTGAGTTTATTTTGTAAGTTGGCAAATAAAGCCCTTTATGTTTATCTTACTTTGGTTACTGCCTCATTATCATGCTGGTGTACAAGACGCTGCCTTACATATGGTGGAAAATCCAGGCAATCTGAATTAAGGCATACCCTGAACAAAACTGCATATCTGTCATTAAGCTGGCAACGCTACAACTCAGTCCCACCGACAAGATGGAGGAACTCCTGAAGCAGTTTGTCCTCTCCAATACGCAAACTAGATAAGCAAAGACCACTAGGGGTACAAGGATCAAATCAACCTAAGTTTGGGTCAGCAGGATCAGATTTCATAAATAAAATATAACTTTTAATATTCAGGATTAAAATATAGGTAGCCTATACTTCACAATAACATATATAGACAATAAAGTGATAAAAGTGAACCAGTGCTCAATTAAAAAATGGTTGGATCTTACCATTAGAAGTTTTCAGTCTGCCAAAACATCATAGAGGAGGGAGAAAAGGGAAATAAAGTCAGACAGATAAATTTACATTCCCTGTCATTGCCAATGCAATATCTCCCATCCTGACAAGGACAGTGCCCAAGTGTGTTCTATTCCTCTAAAAATGTCATTGTACAAACCCTCCTCAGGGGACAAAGTCAGGTCGGTGCTGAGGAAGATGAATCTGGAGGACGACCTGGAAGCCATTCTCACAGTATTCGAAAGAACAGTGGAGCGGGAGAGTTTGCCAATCTCCCAGTGGGCTGAAGTGGGGGCTCCGTTCTTGTTGACAATGTCCAGAAGGACACCCAGGACTATGGGATCTCAAAGGTGAGATTCTTGCCTGGTTGTACAGGCACAATGGGTGTACAAATGGTCCTTTCCGGAGGCCCGACCCACTAGGTCTCAGGCATATGACTTACTGCATCTCATAAAAAAATGGCTCCAGCCTGAGACCTTGAGCCAAAGATGGTAGAACGGTTAGTAGTAAATGGGCTGGTGTAAACTCTGCCGGTCACCATACAACATTGGGTGGAGGAAGAGCACCCGGGCAACTAAGATCAGGTGGTTAGCCTAATCTAATGTTATATGGCCACTCAGGACTTGGTATGGGACTCTGCCTCACTGCATGTGTATCGCCGGCCCCTGCAAGTCAGTGAGCCAGGAAGAGAAACAAGACCCATTACTGGGGTTAGCCAGAACTGAGATCATACTGAGGGGATTCCCTGGAATGAGGCTAGCCGGAGCTCAGTTTCTCCTAAACAGGTCTCGTGGACCAGTGGTGCCATTGCTATCAAGTTCTGGCGGTGCCAAGGGCCAGAGCATGTGGCTGCCAACTGCTCCCTGACTGTTGAGCCCATAGATTGAGGGTTTGCTCACTGAGTATCGATGTACTCCTAGATCATCTGTACTACGGACACCGTCATCACACCTAGTGAACCTCATCTGTGCCAGGTACGCTTCAAAGGGCACCAGGCAAAGGATCTCTTGGACTCAAGGAGCCAAGTGACACTCATCCATGGGTCATTGATCTCTGGGGAAGATCACACTGGATGTAAAATTGGGGTCCTCTGTATTCATGGGGAACTCCAGGAGCATCTGATGGCAGAGGTTACCCTTTCCACCCCATGCGGGGAAATGACACATGTAGTGGGAATAGTAAAGAGGATATTAAAATATTATGCCTAATCTGCCTAAATGTTAAATATACTATATACTCTATATCTTCCTGATGGCACTGTGGAGTGTCACCACTAGAGTTGAACGATTCATATTAGTGTCCCATCCCCTGATGACGCTACATGTGCGGTGAAACATGTTGGGTGGACATGTGCAGTAACTAATTATTCCATTTAGCTCTAGTGGTGATACCCCACGGTGTCCCATTGTAAGAGGTCTGTCCGGGAGTGGAACCCAAAGATCCCGAGTCAGGGATACCTGCCACAGGGTTCACCTTCATACTGAAAGAGTGTAATCCCGATAGGTTTCCCCTAGAGGTCTTGGTAAGAGAGGCTGAAGAGCTGGAAGTATCCAGGGTATTTTTGGGACAGCTCAGCTTCAGGATCCCACACTAGCACAGGCACGGGAATGGGTGATAGTGGTCAATGGAGTGGCCCCGCAACCTGGGGCAAAGGTTGATTCCCTCATATAGCGGTGAACCAGGAGTTTTGTATACTGAGTTGACAAAATCCAGGATGAATTAATAGAACAGCTGTAGGGCCCCAATTTTACAGCCAGGCAGTGCTTGAAATGTCCCACAAACACGTGCTGAGTGGCCACTTAGGGGTTAAAAAGATGCAAGAGCGTATTCTGCATGGATTCTTTTGGCTCGGGATTTATGCCGAGGTTCAGAGGTTTTGAGAGTCTTGCCCAGCTTGTCAGCTGACACTCACAGCAAATTTCTATAGTCCACTAGCTCCTCTGCCTATTATAGATGTACTTTTTGAGCGGATTTCTATGGAACTGGTAGGTCTGATAGTAAGGTCAGCCCATGGCCACCAACACATATTAATAGTAGTAGATTATGCTACTCGCTACCAGGAGGCAATTCCGCTTCGTCATACCTCGGCAAAACGTAATTCTGGGCAGATGTTTGATGTGTTTTGCCATCTTGAGCTACCTAAGGAGATCATTACGGATCCGGGGGACTCCTTTTATGTCTAAGGTGACCAAGGAACTGTGCAAATCAAACAAATGCGCATGTCGGTGTACCACCCTGGTCTGGTGGAGAGATTTAACAAAACACTCAAATCTATGCTAAAAAAGTAGTTTCCAAAGATGGGAAGGATTGGGATACTGTATGTTGCTGCCCTATTTAATGTTTGCCATCTGGAAGGTACCGCAGTCCTCAATGGGGTTCTCTCTGTTTGAATTATTAAATGGTAGACATCCTAGGAGCCTGCTGGACATTGCCAAAGAAACATGGGAACAGGAGCCTACTCCCCATAAAAGTGTGAAAGAGCACATTGCGAGTATGCAGGACCGGATCGTGGCTGTGATGCCTATTGTAAAGGAACGTCTCGTGGATGTGAGGCAAAGGCGAGAGAGCTTGTAAGGGAACTCCTACATGATGTTACAAAGATGGAGAGAGGCGGCCATCTGCTGGCCAGACACAGTCAAGCGGAACCAAGATATGCAAGGGAAGTTGAAGGGAGAGCATATTTAGACGCTGGACCCGATCAGGTGACTTCCAAGAAGGAGTTCTGGGAGATAAGAGGCCAGCGCGCCAAACCTGAGGGGTCTTTGGCACCAAGCAGCAGAAAGGAGCAGACGTGTTCCCTGCATGCTGGGAAGTCCCGCGTGACAGGCCTAAGCCAGAGGCCTGTGAGGTGCCACAGCCGGGCACCTGTAGAAGAGCTCCGGATCCCTCACAGATGTGACCAGAGTGCTGTGCCTGCTGAGGAGACTCGGAACCTGCTTGCGGTGCTGAGTGAGTTCGCGGAACCCGACGTCGCCCACTGACAGACGAGGTCTGGACCCGCCTACCCAAGGCTCGAGAGATTGCCTCCAATGGCCAAGCAGAGAGGACTTGAGAGATGGCTGCCCCAGGAAAGTCAAGCCAGCGAAAGCAGAGGCGCTGCATACGTGAACAGGGCCGTCACTTCTACTGTTCACTCACGGTACCGGGGACAATTGGGTTTAGTTACTCAGGTTGGGAGGGGTGGAACGGTTGGGGCTAAGGAAGCTCAACGTGATCTAATTGAATTTATCCGGAAAAAGACTCACGGCCCAGCGGGAATAACCGGTGACCCCCGCTAGAGCCATATGCTCAGTTAAGGAACTCACGTGTTGTCTCCCATGATCGAGGGCACCACATTACCTTGAGAGACTTCGCATTTTGCTAATACTTCAAATTACTGTTTATTACCCTTTTTGCAATCCCTTGTTCTGAAAACCTGTTATATATACATATAAACTGTTTATATTCAACTCTTACTGTTCTCGCCTTGTGTCTCTGTGCGTTGCATCCCGGCACCTGCATTACATTTGGCGTAGTCGGCAGGATGCAACATTCAGACGCAGAGATGGCGGAGCAGCCTGTGACTGGGTCCGGCCGGAGCCATATACCTTTGGGGGCTATGCTCAGCCATCTACCCAAGTTTATGGGGGATGGCATGTCACTGTGGGACTGGGTAGAAAGACTGAGAAGTATGCTACGTATGTATCCCCTCGATCCCCTAGCCCAGGTGGCGCTGGCTCTCCTAACCCTTGATGGAGAGGCCCTGCAGACTGTGATGTACCGCCCACCTGGGGACCGTGACACCGTGGACAAAGTGATAAAAATTCTAGAGGACATGCACAGTGACACTACAGATTTGAGACACTTGCGCTTACGGTGGTTTCAGCGGGTCCAAGGGGAAAATGAGACAGTAAATCAGTATGTTAATGCATTACAGGAAGTGACTGCCCATATCACCAAGAAAGCTCGAGATGGGAACCGAGGACTGGGACCATTGGATGAGGTGTTGCGTGACCAACTGATTGCTGGCTTGAAAGACCCTTCCCTGAGGCAGATCCTGAAGGAGCGGCTGCGATTGAGCCCTTATCTGGGCTTCCTGGAGGTAGGGGCTGAAGCTAAAGTCCTGGAGAGAGAATTTCCAGTTCTCAAAGCCACAGTTAGAAGTCATGAGGCAATTGCCCCTGAAGTCACCAACAAAGAGCCTGATTGTGTATGGGAAATACGTCAGGAAATTTGAGAAATTCGGGGTGAGTTGAATGTTATTAGAAAGACCCCTACTGCCCCCTTGCTGACGGACCGTACTGTCCAACGCGGACGGAGACCAGAGCGAGAAAGACTTTCCTACCCGGCTCCAGCACGGCATGTACCCGACCTATCGGTAGAACGAGGACCAGAGTGCTGTACCTGCGGAGGTAGGGGGCATATCTCCAAAGACTGTCCCAACCGAGAAAGGAGGAGGAGGGGACAGCCGTTAAACTAAAATGCCCCACGGTTGTGGAGCATACCGTGGGGTCTCGAGCTTCAGAGAGTGGAAGAGGGAGCTCTGAAGACATTGTCTCCGAGAGGCCCATTATCTGGGCTGAATTCAATGGGCAGCAGATCCGCTGTTTAATGGACACCGGGTCTCAAGTGACCACTATGCCTGAGACGTATTTCCAAAGTCACTTTCCTGAAGTCGCTCGTTCCTGCCGGGAACCCACAGTCAAACTGGTGGCGGCTAATCAACTACCTATCCCAGTAGCGGGAGTAGTATGGATGTCCGTTCGAGCATGTGGAAAGGACCTCGGTCGGAAAGGGATCGTACTGACCACAGGGCCCGGAGGCGATGGGCCCATTGTAACCCTGGGCATGAATGTGCTGAAAGAGGTCGGACAGTTCCTGGCTGAGGGCTGTAACAAAAACAACTGGACCCATGACACTCGAGACCCAGCTAACAAGAAAGTATTCCAGCATCTCGTGTGGGTCAGTCAGATTCAAAAATTGCCCGCTACCTCTCAGTACCTTGGTAAGGTATCGATACCACCCGAAGCCACAATGACACTGCCAGTGGGACAGACTGTACTCACTCTACCGGTGCTGGCACATGTGTCCTTAGAGGGCGTGGACATTCAAATTGAACCAGAAGCGCTAACTAGAGCTGACGCTATAGGGCTGGCACCTGTGGAAGGAAAGCCATGGACCCTGGAGGTGTCCCTCAATAGCCAAGAGAATGGAAGAGAACCGTTGGCTGGGTGCCACCTCTTGGAGGAAATGGAGGCTAATCTGACTGAGTTTTCTGCTGAACAAGTAAGGTGTAACATACCTGGCGGCGTCCTTGCATGGTGGTCCATCTCCCACTGTGCAAGAGCGCGCACTTGATCTCCAGTCCAGAATGTCTCTCTGGCTTCCCTCCATGCTGTCTGTTTGTGTCTGTTTCTGCTGCTTAAGGGCGGCGCCCGATCACTTCCTGCTTTTTGTACCTGCTGTGGGTAACACCCCTTGTGCGTCCTCAGCCTATTGCTGTCTGTCACCTGGTATATAGCTCAGCTGCTCCCATCTATCCCTGCCTGAGCATAGTGTTTCATTCAGTGTGTGCTTGCACTCTGAAGGTGCCAGGTCCCGTTCTGTGTTCTCTTGTCTGCCTATCCTGGAGGCTGTATTTCCAGGCCTGTCTGAACACGCTCCTAGCCTGTTCCTCCTGCCTTCTAGGGGCCGATTACCTAGACCCGTTCCTGTATCTTGTCTGACCTGTCTGAACACGCTCCTAGCCTGTTCCTCCCGCCTTCTAGGGGCCGATTACCTAGACCCGCTCCTGTATCTTGTCTGTCCTGTCTGAACACGCTCCTTGCCTGTTCGTCCTGCCTCTCTGGGGGCCGTATTCCCAGACCCGCTCCTGTATTCCGCTGCAGTGTCGGTCTCCTCCGTACACTCAGTTCCTGTCTGAACTCTCTCCTATCCTTTACCTGTTTTGCCTCTATGTCCGTTCCCTTCCTTTTTCTGCAGAGTCTGAACTCGTACCTAACTCCTGCTTGTTGTCTCTGTACTCCCGTTTGTGAGTTTGTGGTCCACTCGCTACTTCTCTGCAAGTACCCTGTGGGTGTCTGGCTCTGCCTTTCCCTTCCTGTCTGTTCCGTGTGAACAGAGCCCTGTCCCCCCTACTCAGCCTTGCCTGCTCTGACTCCTTTTCTCACTGCTCCGGCGGTTCTAGCCTGCTCTGACTCCTTTGCTTACCGCTCCGGCGGTTCTAGCCTGCTCTGACTCCTTTGCTCACCGCTCTGTCGGTTCTAGCCTGCTCTGACTCCTTTGCTCACCGCTCCGGCGGTTCTAGTCTGCTCTGACTCCTTTGCTTACCGCTCCGGCGGTTCTAGCCTGCTCTGACTCCTTGCTCACTGCTCCGCAGCCTTGCTCCACTCTGACCCTTTTGCTCACTGCTCCGGCAGCCTTGCTCCGCTCTGACCCTTTTGCTCACTGCTCCGGCAGTCCTGTCCTGCCCTGCTTCTGCCCGCTGCTCCGGCAGTCCTGTCCTGCCCTGCTTCTGCCCGCTGCTCCGGCAGTCCTGTCCTGCCCTGCTTCTGCCCGCTGCTCCGGCAGTCCTGTCCTGCCCTGCTTGTGCTCGCTGCTCCTGCAGCCCCGTCCTGCTCTGTTCTTGCCCACCGCTTCGGGCGTTCCCTCTCTGCTGTGGTTGTCTGCCGCATCTGCGGTTCTGTGACCCAGTCTGTACTGGGTCTTAACCTTTCTGTGCTCCAGCCCGTCCTTTCGGCCAGTACCTCCCTGCCTGCATACTCGCCTGTATCCACCCATCTGCATACCTGCCGTGTTTGCTTACATCCACCAGTCTGTGCCAGCCTAACCTGCCTGTTCCAGTAATCCCAGTGTGGGTCAACCCCCGTGTCCGGAGTTTGACCTGGAGTAGCACCTGGTCCCTCTGCCCGGTTTCTCCCTGGTGCACTGGTGTCGTATGCCGTCGTGCCACCTTGGTCGGATCGGCCAGATACTTAGTCACGCCCCTCCAGGCACTCTCCGGTCCATGGTCCAGTGGAACCACAACACCCGCACACGCCAGTCAGTCCGGGCGTGTGCATAACATAAGGCAGATCGAACAACTTCTACAGCGAAATCAGGGAGTGTTTGCACAGCATGAAGATGATTTTGGGTGCACTCGGGACATTCAGCACGAAATACCCAACGGAAATACTGCTCCTATCAGAGAGAGATATCGGCAGATCCCGCCTCAAATGTACCAGGAGGTGAAAGAGCTGTTGGCCCACATGTTGCGGAACGGTGTGATCCGTGAAAGTCAGAGTCCTTGGGCGGCTCCGATCGTGCTGGTCAGGAAGAAGGATGGTACCCTGAGATTCTGCGTAGACTATCGAAAGCTGAATGCCTGTACAGTACGGGACCTCTATCCACTCCCCCAAATTGAAGAATCTCTATCTGCACTAGGGAGCGCCAAATTCTTCTCTTCCCTCGACCTGGCCAGTGGCTATTGGCAGGTCCCAGTAGCTGAGAAGGATCGTCCGAAGACAGCTTTTGTAGTTCCAGGAGCTAGCCCAGGAAGCTCATAGAAGAGGTGCTCACTTCGATGTAGAAAAGACCTTTCGGTGGTTGCAACGGCTGGTGTATTGGCCTCAACTGCGGCAAGAAGTCGAGGGGGTCTGCCGAACATGTCGTCAGTGTGAGTTGAACAAGCCCCTGGAACAAAGAGCTCCCATTCAGACCATCCGAACTTCTGCCTCCTTGGAAGTCTTGATGATTGACTACATGATGATAGAAACTTCATACAATGGTTATGGACACTGTTTAGTCATGACTGATCACTTCACCAAGTTCGCAGTAGTGACGCCTACTAAAGACCAGACAGCAGAAGCCGCAGCTAACGCCATCTGTGAGGATTTCATCCGGATTTATGGGTGCCCGAAGCGAATACATTCTGACCAGGGGGCCTGCTTCCAAGGACGAGTGATGGATGAGCTATACCGCATCTATCGGATTGACCGATCCCGAACAACGCCCTACCACCCTCAAGGGAACGGCGCATGCGAGCGCTTCAACCGAACCCTGTTGCAAATGTTGCGAACGCTGGAAGCGGACAAAAAGATGAAGTGGCCCAAATTTATGTCTGAGCTGGTGTGGGTGTATAATAATCGAGCTCATGCGACTACCGGCTACACCCCTTACATGTTGCTGTTTGGAAGAAGTGGGCGAGAAATTACTGAACTGGAGCTAGACTCAGAAGACTCCGGCCCAGGCAGTAGCCCAAATACCTGGATTCGAGAACACCAGCGTCGGCTCCATACAGTGAGAAGACTGGTTGCTCAGAAGTTTCAGGAAGTAGAGCATGCAGATCGGCCCCCGACCGCAGGCGGATCACTTCAGCCAGGAGACCGAGTACTGGTAAGGGCCAAACGATTTGGGAGTAAACTGGACCATCGTTGGGAGGCGATACCATATCGGGTGGTGAAGAAGGTTCACCCAGGCAAACCCGTCTACGAGGTTAGGCCCGAAGGGGATGACGCCGCGACACCCAGGGTGCTGCACCGCAATATGCTGCGACCTAGCTCCTCTGAAGCAGAAGTCTGTAGCGAAGTTGGGCCTTCAAACGTATTGGCTGAAGTGCCATATGCAGGAACCTTGGAGGATGAAGAAGGATGGGCCACAATGCAGTTGGGTCTGTCAGAACCGTTGAGGCCAACCCTGAGTGGAACCCAGAATGAGTCGAGAAATGACTTGCAATCCCCAGTAGTTGATTCATCGGATCTCCCGGAGTCACCTCCGCAAGAGGAGCCCCGCAGAACTGAGCGGGCTAATGCCGGAATTCTTCCTAACCGGTATGCTCAAGAAGAGTTTATCTGGTCTCAAATCCAGCAGAAAACGCAGGAGTGTGCCCAACTCCTGTCTGAACTTGCACTGCCTGGAAAGAGGCATAAATTCTGCGAGAGGTCAACTCGCCCGAGGACTGGCGAGCAAAAAGGAGGGAGAAATGTAGCAAAGGCGAGAGAGCTTGTAAGGGAACTCCTACATGATGTTACAAAGATGGAGAGAGGCTGCCATCTGCTGGCCAGACACAGTCAAGCGGAACCAAGATATGCAAGGGAAGTTGAAGGGAGAGCATATTTAGACGCTGGACCCGATCAGGTGACTTCCATGAAGGAGTTCCGGGAGACAAGAGGCCAGCGCGCCAAACCTGAGGGGTCTTTGGCGCTAAGCAGCAGAAAGGAGCCGACGTGTTCCCTGCGTGCTGGGAAGCCCCGCGTGACAGGCCTAAGCCAGAGGCCTGTGAGGTGCCACAGCCGGGCACCGGTAGAAGAGCTCCGGATCCCTCACAGATGTGACCCGAGTTCTGTGCCTACTGAGGAGACTCGGAACCTGCTTGCGGTGCTGAGTGAGTTCGCGGAACCCGACGTCGCCCGCCGACAGACGACGTCTGGACCCCCCTACCCAAGGCTCGAGAGATTTCATCCAACAGCCAAGCAGAGAGGACTTGAGAGACGGCTGCCCCAGGAAAGTCACGCCAGCGAAAGCAGAGGAGCTGCATACGTGAACAGGGCCGTCACTTCTACTGTTCACTCACGGTACTGGGGACAATTGAGTTTAGGTACTCAGGTTGGGAGAGGAACGGTTGGGGCTAAGGAAGCTCAACGTGATCTAATTGAATTTATCCGGAAAAAGACTCACGGCCTAGCGGGAATAGCCGGTGACCCCCTCTAGAGCCATATGCTTAGTTAAGAAACTCACGTGGTGTCTCCCATGATCGAGGGCACCACATTACCTTGAGAGACTTCGCATTTTGCTAATACTTCAAATTACTGTTTATTACCCTTGTTGCAATCCCTTGTTCAGAATACCTGTTATATATACACATAAACTGTTTATATTCAACTCTTACTGTTCTCGCCTTGTGTCTCTGTGCGTTGCATCCCGGCACCTGCATTACAGATGCTCAGGCAGCGCAAAGCCGAGCATACAATAGAAAGGCTACAGTCAGGTCTTTTATAAAAGGGGATTGGTTATTGGTTTTGGTGCCAATTGCAGAAAGTAAGCTCATGGTCAAGTGGCAAGGGCCATATGAAATCCAGGAAAAGATAGGGGAGTTGAATTACAGGGTATATTAGCCCGGTAAGAGGAAACCTGAACAAATATACATACCATATAACTATTAAATGCATGGAATGTATTAAAGGCTGGCAATGTATGGTTACAGTTGCGACTCCAGTCGTATCTACTTTGGACCCTCCGACACAGGCTCAGGAAGAGGCCGGGAACAAAGTAAAGATAAGCAACACGCTCTCTAAACAGCAGTGACGGGAGGCTCAGAAATTAGTGCAGGAGAACACAGACATATTCTCTGAACTGCCCGGTCATACATCTGTGATCCAGAAAATGTACCGTGTGCCAGAGGCCTGGAGTCAAGCTATCGCAGAGGAGGTGAAAAAAATGCTCCAGGTAGGAGTCATTGAGGAGTCCAGGAGTGAATGGGCTAGTCCTATTGTACTGATTTCAAAGCCGGATGGATCATCACGATTTTGTAACAATCTCCAAAAATTGAATGAAGTGTCAAAATTTGACCTTTATCTATGCCCTAGGTAGATGAGTTGATTGAGAGACTGGGACAGGAATAGTACTTTATGACGCTTTATCTGACCAAGGGTCACTGGCAGGTGCCTCTGACAGAGTCAGCAAAAGAAAAGACTGCCTTCATAACACTGGATGGTCTCTATCACTATGTTGTCTGGCCTTTTGGATTACATGGGGCCCCGGCCACATTTCAAAGGCTGATGGATATAGTTTTAGAGACCCATCAGAAGAATGGGTTGGCATGCCAGCATGATATTATCAACTATAGTAACGACTGACCTATTCACTTGCTGCAGGTGCAAGCGGTAGTGGATTGGCTCAGAGTTGCGGGCTTGACAGCGAATCCCAAAAAATGTGCAATAGGGCTCGAAGAGGCCCGTTACATGGGGTATGTGATTGACCGTGGGATTATCCAACCCCAATTAACAAAATCGAAGCCATACAAAAACTGGCCCTGGCATCTTACTATGAAACAGGTCAGAGCATTCCTCGGCACCATTGGTATTACCATCGATTTATACCTAATTTTGCAGGGAGATCGGCACCTTTGACTGATCTCCTCAAGCATAAAAAGCATTCCAGTCCATTAGGTTGGTGTTGAACGGATGGCCCGTCCTCACCAGTCCCAACTTTAGGAAAAGTTTTATCGTTCAAACGGACGACTCTGAAGTAGGCTTAGGAGTGGTTCTGTCATAGGAGGCGCACGTAGTAGAACATCCCATTACCTACTTGAGTAGGAAACTTACCCAGGCAGAGACAAATTATAGCGTAGTGGAGAAGGAGTGCTTGGAGTCCCTACCCTATTACTTGCTGTGGCGCCTAGTAACAGACCATTCACCTCTGGTCTGGATGAGAAATGCCAAGGAGAGGAACGCTTGGGTCACCAGATGTTTTTTGTCATTGCAGAGCTTTAATTTCATGGTGGAACAATGAGGTGGGAAGAGGAAGGAAATGCAGATGTCCTGTGACGGGCCCCCTGTATGGGAACCATTGTTCAACCCCTCAAGTTTGAACAGAGGGGAATATGTAAGGCAGTGATGGGAGTTATATACGAGGGTCGCACGTATCTCCCAGGATGTGTCTGGAAACAAATTGATCCCACTGGAGAGTGTTGTAATCACAACCATAGCTGTGGTTACAACACAAAATAAAAGAATAATTTACCCACTCAGATTTAGGAAAACAGGATATGGGCTTTATCTTTGAGAAGATCTGTAGGAAGGTAGTGGAATGGATCTATACCTCTAGTCCAAGTCTTGCAAGTGGCCCATGGCCATGATTCATATTTAATCCTGCAGGAAAGGATTGGCTGTGTCAGTGTTGTTTTCCTGTGCAGCAGAGCTGGAGGTTCTGTGTGTGTGCCTGATTGTGTGAGATTGAACCCAGACCAGAGTCAGAGACTTGGGCAAAGCCATTACACACCTGAAATTCCAACAGTGGTGCAGGTGCCAGAGACTTGGGCAAAGCAATTATCGCACCCGAGATTCCTACAGTGGTGCAGGCACCCACTGCATCGAACTGGATCAGACATTCCAGCTGCCAACCAGATGATAAAGCTCTGAGATTATTTTGTAAATTGGCAAATAAAGCCCTTTATGTTGACGTTACTTGTTGTCACCACCTCGTTATCATGCTAGTGAGAAAGACGCTGCCTTACAATATATACAGGTGCATCTCACTAAATTAGAATATCATCAAAAAGTTAGTTTATTTCAATTCTTCAATGCAAAAAGTGAAACTCATATTTTATATAGAATCATTGCAAATAGTGATATATTTCAAGTGTTTATTTCTGTTAATGTTAATGATTATGGCTTACAGCCAATGAAAACACAAAAATCATTATCTCAGTAAATTAGAATACGTTATAAACAACAGCTTGAAAAATGTTTTTAAAATCCAAAATGTTGGCCTACTAAAATGTATGTTCAGTAAATGCACTCAATACTTGGTCCGGGCTCCTTTTGCATCAATTACTGCTTCAATGGCATGGAGGCGATCAGCATGTGGCACTGCTGAGGTGTTATGGAAGCCCAGGTTGCTTTGATAGCAGCCTTCAGCTCGTCTACATTGCCGGGTCTGGCGTCTCTCATCGTCCTCTTGACAATATCCCCTAGATTCTTGGTCAGGCGAGTTTGCTGGCCAATCAAGCACAGTGATACTGTTGGTTTTAAACCAGGCATTGGTACTTTTAGCAGTGTGGACAGGTGCCAAGTCCTGCTGGAGAATGAAATTTCCATCTCCAAAAAGCTTGTCGGCAGGGGGAAGCATGAAGTGCTCTAAAATTTCCTGGTAGACGGCTGCGCTGACTTTGGTCTTGATAAAACACCGTGGACCCACACCAGCAGATGACATGGCTCCCCAAACCATCACTGATTGTGGAAACTTCACACTAGACCTCAAGCAGCTTGGATTGTGTGCCTCTCCACTCTTCCTCCAGATTCTGGGACCTTGATTTCCAAATGAAAATTTGAACTTTTGGATCTTGTGGAGTGTGTCAATGACTGCCTTCTGGACATCTGTCAAGTCAGCAGTCCTCCCCATGATTGTGGAGCCTACTGAAACAGACTAATTGACCTTTTTAAATGCTTAGGAAGATTTGCAGGTGTTTTTTGTTCATTTTTTTAATTTGCTGAGATAATGACCTTTGTGTTTTCATTGGCTGTAAGCCATAATCATCAACATTAACAGAAATAAACACTTGAAATAGATCACTCTGTTTGTAATGACTCTATATAATATATAAGTTTCACTTTTTGCACTGAAGAACTGAAATTAATTAACTTTTTGATGATATTCTAATTTAGTGAGATGCACCTGTATATACACACACACACTGCACAGTATCGCTTCTGTCCTGTATGCTGGATGTTATTCTCAGTATCTGTATTATTGTGTTTATATACACTGCACAGTACCACAACTCCTGTCCTGTATAGAGGGTGTAATTCTCAGTATCTGTATTATTCTGTACATGTACACTGCACTTCTCATGTCCTGTATTCTGGGTGCAATCCTCAGTGTCTGTATTATTCTGTATATATACACTGCACAGTACTACTTTTTCTGTCCTGTATACTGGGTGTAATCCTCAGTATCTGGATTATTCTGTATACAGTGGGGGGGAATAAGTATTTGATACACTGCCGATTTTACAAGTTTTCCCTCCTACAAAGAATGGAGCGCTCTATAATTTTTATCACAGGTACACCTCAACTGTGACAGAATCTAAAAATAAAAAACAGAAAATCACATTGTATGATTTTTAAATAATTAAGTTGCATTTTATTGCATGAAATAAGTATTTGGTGACCTACCAACCAGCAAGAATTTTGGCTCTCACAAAACTGTTAGTTTTTCTTTAAGAAGCCCTCCTACTCAACACTCATTACCTGTATTAATTGCACCTGTCTGAACTCATTACCTGTATAAAAGATTCCTGTCCACACACTTAATCAATCACACTCCAACTTTTGCATTCTGGCAAAGACCAAAGAGCTATCTAAGGAAACCAGTGACAAAATTGTAGACCTGCACAAGGCTTGCCAAAATCCTACAGGGCACTCAAAGTCCCCCTGCTCACGCCAGCACATATCCATTCCAGTTTGAAGTTCACCCATGACCATCTGGATGATCCAGAGGAGGCATGGGAGAAGGTCATGTGATCAGATGAGATCAAAATAGAACTTTTTGGTATCAACTCCACTCGACGTGTTTGGAGGAAGAAGAAGAATAAGTACAACCCCAAGAATACCATCCCAACCGTGAAGCATGGTGGGGGAAACATCATTCTTTGGGTGTGATTTTTTGCAGAGGGGGAAGGACAACTGCACCGTATTGAAGGGAGGAGGGATGGGGACATGTATCACAAGATTTTGACCAACAACCGCCTTCCCTCAGTAAGAGTATTGAAGTTGAGTCGTGGATGGGTCTTCAATAGTGTTGAGCAATCACTAAAATGCTCGGGTGCTTGAAGCTCAGGCCGAGCTCGCCGTGATACTCGGGTGCTTGACCCGAGCAACGAGCCCAATGTTAGTCTATGGGAGACTCGAGCATTTTTGCGGTGGCACTCCCGGCAGTCTTTTAAAAGCCTAACAAGTGCCCAAAACGATAGTGACAGTGCTCAAATGACATGGGGACAGCATGGGGATCGCCCCAGGAATCATTTCTGACCCCCAGGTCACTGCTGTCAACAACGTGGTCAGAGGTATTAAGCCACTTTTACGAGCTCACAATAAAACGTTCAAAAATGAAAGTGAAACTTTTTTCCTGTGAAATATGTTAAGGAACATCCTTTCCAGGGAAAAGACTTGTGTATAAGTTAAAATAAATGACCAAAAACAAAAATACTCCTCCACACCTTCGGCTATGTTCACAAGTAGCATTTTTTATGCGTTTTTGCACTTTTGTATTGCTTTCAACTATGACAAATGCATTCACCGGGAAATGTCATTTTAACATTTTACAACCTTATCTGGCCATGTGCTGTGTGACACATGCATAAAGTGCTGAAAAGACATGGGAACAGCATGGGGAAGACCCCTGGAAGCATCTCTGACTCCCAGGTCACTGTCTAAAAGTGTGCCCATCATAAGTGATCCTTGCCGCATCAGAAGATGCAGACTTGCAACTATCCCCATGCAAGTTCTAGTCCCAGGGCAGTGTTCAATTGTACCTCCCCCATTCCTTGCAATACAAGCGCAAGTATGCAGCCTGCCACCCACCCACCCCCAGGCTGCAACACCATACTGCTTGCTTGCTTGAACTTGAAATTGGGCCGTCATGGCTGTGTTGGCGGCCTGGAATCCATACTCAGTCCCCAGCCGCCCGGCGGCCAGGTGTCCATACTCGGTCCCCAGCCGCCCCGCGGCCGGGTGTCCACACACGGTCCCCAGCCACCTGGGGGCAGCCGGGTGTCCATAAACGGTGCCCAGCCGCCCAGATTTCTCCTTGGAACATCCCCTCACACACTTTTCTTAGCCCGGCCTGCTTTAGGCAGCATTGGACGAGCCCACCAGAGAACCAGACTCCTCCGGTGGGCCCTGACTTCTCCATCGGTGGAGTTGAGAGTGCCAAGGTGAGGAGCATGATGATGATGACAGAAGTTAGCATCTGCTATGTTTTCTTTTAATGCAAGTGTAAGTGTGCAGCCTGCCACCCACCCACCCCCAGACTGCAATTCCATACTGCTAGCTTGCACTTGAAATGGGGCATTTTAGCTTGGAGGAGGCCGAAGCTGGCCACTACCTCATGGCTGCTTCGGCAGCGAGGTATCCATACTCAGTCCCCAGCCGCCCCTATTTGTCCTGGTGTGCCTTATACATAAGATTAAGCGCATATACCAAAACATTACCTGTGCCCTCCCCAGTGCATTTAGTGGGAAGGAGAGCCTATTCCGCTGAAGTGTGTGCATGCCAAACCCCTGTTCATGGTACATGCGAAGATGCCTCCCACCTTGCACCTGTCGTTGCAAACTTGCAACTATCCCCATTCAAGTCCTTGTCCCAGGGCAGTGTTCAATTGTACCTCTCCCATTCCTTGCAATGCAAGCGCAAGTATGCAGCCTGCCACCCACCCACCCCCAGGCTGCAATACCATACTGCTTGCTTGCTTGCACTTTAAATTGGGCCTTTTAGGCATGTGGAGGCGGAATCTGGCCACCACGCCATGGCTGTGTCGGCGGCCTGGTATCCATACTCAGTCCCCAGCCGCCTGGTGGCCGGGTGTCCCCGCTTGCTCCCCAGCCTCCAGGGGGAGGCCGGGTGTTTATACTCGGTCCCCAGCCACCCCTATTTGTCCCGGTAACCTTTCCCACACTTTTCTTAGCCTGGCCTGCTTTAGGGCAGCATTGGCCGAGCCCACCAGACTATCAGACTCCTCCGGTGGGCCCTGGCTTCTCCATCAGGGGAGTTGAGAGTGCCAAGGTGAGGAGCATGATGAGGATGATAGAAGTTAGCATCTGCTTTGTTTTGTTGTAATGCAAGCGCATGTATGTAGTAGCAGCTAGGCCTGAGGTGGTCAGCGTTTTGGCGCATACCCTACCTCCTCCGAGGATTGCTGGATGTTTTCCTGCTACTGTCCAAGTTCTATGACTCCCGTTAAAACAAAGCTTCAGGTGATAAATGATGGATGAGGTATTGGCAAAGGAGAAAGAGCAGGAGGAACAGGGACCATTCACATCAATATCAGGCCAGTCAACCAGATATGTCTTGTAGGATATGTTTCTGTAACAAAAGAAGCGGTTCGGCTACACAGTTATAGGGCATACAGTGAGTACAATGCCTACCAAAAATTTCGAGGCACTCCAATGCCCCTTGGAAGTGACATGGAGGTCAGAGGGCGTTAACTAAACCTTTTTTTCCATTTATAGCAACTGGGTCTCCTGTGCACTGTTGGCCTAAGCAGTGAATGGAAGGCTTTCCAAAAATTATGAGGAACTGCAATGCCCCTTACAAAAGCCATGTGTGGCACCCCAGGGGTCTGGTCACCACAGTAATAGAGATATTACGTCGGAGAGAAAGTGGGGGGTTTCCTGGTCAGGATCCCTTAAACATGCAACATCCTCCTGCCCCAGTCCTGGGAGGGGAGAATTCTGCCCTTATAAACTGGATCTGGGGCGGGGTTGAGTGAGTCAGAGAACAGAGAACAGTCAGAGTCAGAGTGAGAGCAAGGGAAAGTAACAGCAAGGAGCTCTGTAGGAGCTAGGAGCTAAAGACCAGGGGCTGGAAGCTGAGCAGAGCTCGCCCTGGCAGAAGACAATAGGAACCGGACACAGGAGTCCCAGGCTGTGAGGACTTATATATCCAGTAGCAGAAACCAGCCGGCAGGGGATTTCAGGTCCTCTGGCCATAGAAGCCCGGAGGCTCAGTCACAAGCAAGGGACCAGCACCGCCGTCGTGGAGCGGAGGCTAACAGAAGGCCCCAAGTCACCAGCCATACGGGTGAGCACTACACGGTACACTCAGGGACGTGGGCTACTTCTAACCGTTTACAGCAAGGTAGCCAGGAAGAGTGCAGACAGACGGGGAGGCCTACAACTCCACCTGGCCAGGAGAACTCCTGCTTGCTCACAGACTGACCAGGCCTCTTATGCTAGCCAGTACTCCTGGGAGGGTCTACCTTATAATCATCAGTAAAGACCCTGAACTGCACTGCAAAGACTCTGAGTCGTTCCTGCTGCGCTCGTGCACCATCACCCCCATCATCCACACTCACTGCCCTGAGGCTATACTCCTCCCGTGGGAAGTTATCCCATTCTCTGCTGCGCACACAACACCAGCCTCAGCGGTCTGCCTCGCAGCGGTGGTACACCCTGACCGCAATCCACGGGTGGCGCAGTCGGACAATTATCCTCAAAACCTAAGAAAGACTGCCTCTGGTTTGACCAGCCTGAGCCACGGGATTGAGTCACCGCCACGGAGACTACAGACCCCAGAGACCCGGCACCGGGTATCCCACACACGTGTACACACGGCCCAGGGGGCGTGTCACATGCAGTACAGCATATTACAAACATAAGTCCCATTATTGGGGAGTGGGTCTCCCATAGTATTTGCTTATGCCTTGCAAGCAAAAGCTGCCAAAAATTAGGACGGAGCAACTTGCAATGCCCCTTACAAGAGCCATGCAGTACAGCATATTACAAACATAAGTCCCATTATTGGGGAGTGGGTCCCCATAGTATTTGCTTATGCCTTGCAAGCAAAAGCTGCCAAAAATTAGGACGGAGCAACTTGCAATGCCCCTTACAAGAGCCATGCAGTACAGCATATTACAAACATAAGTCCCATTATTGGGGAGTGGGTCTCCCATAGTATTTGCTTATGCCTTGCAAGCAAAAGCTGCCAAAAATTAGGATGGAGCAACTTGCAATGCCCCTTACAAGAGCCATGCAGTACAGCATGTTACAAACATAAGTCCCATTATTGGGGAGTGGGTCTCCCATAGTATTTGCTTATGCTTTCCAAGCAAAAGCTGCCAAAAATTAGGACGGAGCAACTTGCAATGCCCCTTACAAGAGCCATGCAGTACAGCATATTACAAACATAAGTCCCATTATTGGGGAGTGGGTGTCCCATAGTATTTGTTTATGCCTTGCAAGCAAAAGCTGCCAAAAATTAGGACAGAGCAAGTTGCAATGCCCCTTACAAGAGCCATGCAGTACAGCATATTACAAACATAAGTCCCATTATTGGGGAGTGGGTGTCCCATAGTATTTGCTTATGCCTTGCAAGCAAAAGCTGCCAAAAATCAGGACGGAGCAACTTTCAATGTCCCTTACAAGAGCCATGCAGTACAGCATATTACAAACATAAGTCCCATTATTGGGGAGAGGGTCTCCCATAGTATTTGCTTATGCCTTGCAAGCAAAAGCTGCCAAAAATTAGGACGGAGCAACTTGCAATGCCCCTTACAAGAGCCATGCAGTACAGCATGTTACAAACATAAGTCCCATTATTGGGGAGTGGGTCTCCCATAGTATTTGCTTATGCTTTCCAAGCAAAAGCTGCCAAAAATTAGGACGGAGCAACTTGCAATGCCCCCTACAAGAGCCATGCAGTACAGCATATTACAAACATAAGTCCCATTATTGGGGAGTGGGTGTCCCATAGTATTTGCTTATGCCTTGCAAGCAAAAGCTGCCAAAAATCAGGACGGAGCAACTTGCAATGTCCCTTACAAGAGCCATGCAGTACAGCATATTACAAACATAAGTCCCATTATTGGGGAGTGGGTCTCCCATAGTATTTGCGTATGCTTTCCAAGCAAAAGCTGCCAAAAATTAGGATGGAGCAACTTGCATTGCCCCTTACAAGAGCCATGCTGTACAGCATATTACAAACATAAGTCCCATTATTGGGGAGTGGGTGTCCCATAGTATTTGCTTATGCCTTGCAAGCAAAAGCTGCCAAAAATAAGGACGGAGGAACTTGCAATGCTGGCACCCTGGTGGCATAGTGGTGTTGGAGGCTGAGGATAAGGAGAAGAAGATAAAACAGCCGAAACGAGGAAGCGTATACCCATGTGTGGGTGTGAAGCGGTGCATGTGAATACACCTCCCGAAATAACACAGTGGATTTGACTTTATGTTACTCTGCTGTCATTTGGTGGTGATGAGAAGTCTGGCCCAATCCAGCCCTTGTTCATTTTGATAAGGGTCAGCTTGTCAGCATTGTCAGTTGACAGGCGAGTGCGCTTATCAGTTATAATTCCCCCAGCGGCACTAAAAACACGCTCCGATAACACGCTAGCAGCAGGGCAGGCCAGGACCTCCAAGGCGTACAGAGCCAGTTCATTCCAAGTGTCCAGCTTGGATACCCAATAATTAAAAGGCACAGAGGAATCACGGAGGACGCTGGTACAGTCGGCAAGGTACTCCCTCACCATCTTTTGAAACTTTCCACTCCTTGTGAGAGTACCCCGCGTCTCAGGGCCTGTAAGCTGGGCGGGTGTCAGAAAACTGCCCCAGAACGTTGACAGTGTTCCCCTGCCTCTACTGGATAGGAGTTGCATCTCTCTCGCCTGTATGCCTTGGTTGGGCAACGAACTGTGACCTCTGCCGCTAGCGTGTTCAGATGGGAATTTTTTAAGAGTTCTGTAGCAAGGGCCTTCTGGTACTGCACCATTTTTGTAGACCTCTCCACCTCAGGAATAAGAGAGTGGGGGTCTACAAGTGTCACCAACCAGTAATGACTGTCACCCAACATTTTGACAACGCGAGGGTCACGGTTAAGGCAGCGTAACATAAAGTCAGCCATGCGTGCCAGACTGGTAACGGGCAAGATTTCCGTGTCCTCACCAAGATGACGACTGACCATGCTCTCCTCCTCCTCCTCCTCTTCCTCCTCCCCCTCCTCCCCCCTGTCCTCAGGCCACCCTCACTGAACCGACGGTATGACACTTGTACAGGTACTACCGTCTACAACGCATGATAGCAGCTCCTGTTCTTCCTCCTCCTCCTCCTCTCCCTCATTGTCCCCCAATGCACGTTGGGATGAGATGAGGCTGGGCTGTGTGTAATCGCCCGCTACGGCTTCTTGATCCATCTCATCATACTCTGGCTGCAATGCCTCCTCTTTAATTCTCTGCAGAGAGCATTGCAAAAGACAGACAAGTGGGATGCTGACACTAATGATGGCGTCATCGCCACTCACCATCTTGGTGGCCTCCTCAAAGTTTGTCAGGATGGTACATATGTCTGACATCCAGGTCCACTCCTGAGGTCTTATGTGTGGAGTCTGACCTGAATATCGACGGCCTTGTTGCAGCTGGTACTTCACAACTGCTCTCTTCTGCTCACAAATCCTTTGCAACATGTGCAGGGTAGAGTTCCAACGTGTGGGGACATCACACACCAGTCGGTGTGCCGGTAGCTGCAAACGCTGCTGCAACACAGCAAGGGCGGCCGAAGCTGTAGCCGACTTGCGAAAATGAGCTGACAGGCGGCGTACTTTCACGAGCAGATCTGGCAACTCCGGGTACGATTTAAGAAACCGCTGAACCACGAGGTTAAGCACATGAGCCAGGCATGGTACGTGTGTGATCTCACCTCGCCTCAGAGCCGCCACCAGGTTACGGCCATTGTCACACATGACCATGCCGGGATGTAGGTTCAGCGGTCTCAGCCACAGATCTGCCTGCTCTTTCACTGCTGTCCACAACTCACAAGCAGTGTGAGGTTTATCACCTAAGCTTATGAGCTTCAGCACAGCCTGTTGCCGCTTGGCGGAGGCAGTACTGCAATGCTTCCAGCTTGTAACTGATGTGGTGATATCTGAGATGGAGGCTGAACATGAGGAGGAGGAGGAGGAGGATGCACAGGAGCTGTACACTGTGGGGGCAACTCTGACTGACATAGGGCCCGCAATCCTCGGTGTGGGGAGGATGTGTTCCGTCCCAAGGTTCGACTGGGTCCCGGCTTCCACTATGTTTACCCAGTGTGCCGTCAGAGAGATGTACCGTCCCTGGCCACAACCACTTGTCCACGTGTCCGTTGTCAGGTGGACTCTCCCAGTAACTGCGTTGTTGAGGGCACGGCAGATGCTTTGGTACACGTACTTGTGTAGTGCGGGGATGGTACACCGGGAAAAATAGTGTCGGCTGGGGACCGAGTACCGAGGGACGGCCACCGCCATAAGATTGCGGAAGGATTCCGTCTCCACCAGCCTAAAAGGCAGCATTTCCAACGCAAGCAGTCGTGAAATGTGCGAATTTAGGACTGTGGCCTGTGGGGCGTTAGCTGCGAATTTCCGCTTTCGTTCAAAGGTCTGGGATATGGACAATTGAACGCTGCGGTGGGACGTGGACGTGGGCGTTGATGCTGTTTCTTGAGAAACTGCCATAACAAGTGAAGACTGAGAGGAGGGGGCATCTTTACATGCAGTATGGACAGGGGATTGCCTTGCACACACAACAGGGGGTTCTATTGCACGCACAACAGTGGAAGAAGCAGTGGTGACACCCGCTGACACTGGTCGTGGACCCTGGGTTTCGCCCCACAAAGTCGGGTGCTTTGCTGCCATGTGCCTGATCATGCTGGTGGTGGTCAGGCTGGTAGTTTTGTCACCCCTGCTGATGCTGGCATGGCAGGTGGAACATATGGCCTTTTTGGGGTTATCAGCAGAGTCTTTAAAAAAATTCCAGACTCTGGAAGACCTACCGCTTGTACTGGCAACGTCCCTCGTGTTGGTGTTATGGGGAATGGTTGCCTGCCTTCTGTCTGCGGCCACCACACTGCTTCTTCCTGCCTGTTGGGGTACTCTGCCTCCCTCCCCCTGTGTGCTGCTGGCCTCACTCTGCATGTCCTCCTTCCACGTTGGGTCAGTTACTAGATCATCCACCACCTCCTCCTCTTCCACTTGCGCACCACGATCCTCCTCCTCACTTCCTGGCAATTGTGTCTCGTCATCGTCCACCTCTTGTGACAGATTGCCAATGTCGACATCCTGTGGCCGTGGCTGTTCAAATATTTGGGCTTCGCAACATGGGATCTCCTCTTCCACCACTTCAAGCGTATCAGGCGAGGGGCCCAAATATGGAAATGGACCAGTGAACAGCTCTTCAGAGTGTCTAAGTGTGGGATCACTTGCTGTCTGGCGACACTCGGCATGGTGGGAGGAAGGAGAATTAGGGTGAGGAGGAGTATTGGGTCGAGACTCACGGCTACTAAGAGTTGACCATGTGGAAGACAGACCTGAGGTGGTGGTGCCCAGGTAACTGGAAGTATTATCTGCTATTCAATTAATAACACACTGATCAGTTCTCAATACTGGTGTTCTTCTGTGCTTCCCTAGTAATTTGGTGAAGAAGTGGGAGCGAGAAGATGTGGCTGTTGGTTGTGGCACATTTTCACCTTGGCCACGGCCCCGTCCTCTGCACGAACCATCACCAGAACGTCCACTTCCACGTCCCTTGCCACGCGCCTTGCCCATTGTAAATGAAGTAAAATAGCTTACACTTGCACTATCAATGGAAAGAGGGTAATAAAGAGTAGATTAAAACCGTGGAAGAGGAAAACCACAGTTATTGTTTACTGGGGTACACCACACTTTTTTAAATAGAGATATTTGCGGCTCAACAGTGAGCGACACACTCAAACTGCTTTTTTTTTAGATACCAAAGGCCCAAAACTGGACAGTACAGCGATTTGACCCGTGGAACTGTGAAACCACACTGGGATGTTGGGCCTACACAAGACTATTTTCAACAGATATATTTTTGTGTCACAACAGTCAGGAGACACTACTGTTTTTCTTTACGGAAAATATATCAAAACCTGAATAATAGAGATTTTTTACCGTGGGATGGCAAAACCACAGTTATTGTTTACTGGGGTATACCACACTTTTTTAAATAGAGATATTTGCGGCTGAACAGTGAGCGACACACTCAAACTGTTTTTTTTTTAGATACCAAAGGCCCAAAACTGGATAGTACAGCGATTTGACCCGTGGAACTGCGAAACCACACTGGGATGTCGGGCCTACACAAGACTATTTTCAACAGATATATTTTTGTGTCACAACAGTCAGGAGACACTACTGTTTTTCTTTACGGAAAATATACCAAAACCTGAATAATAGAGATTTTTTACCGTGGGATGGCAAAACCACAGTTATTGTTTACTGGGGTATACCAGACTTTTTTAAATATATAGATTTGCGGCTGAACAGTGAGCGACACACTCAAACTGTTTTTTTTTTTAGATACAAATGGCCCAAAATGGATAATACAGAGGTTTGAACCGTGGAAGTGCAAAACAACACTTCTGTTTCTCTAGCCTACACCAGACTATTTTCAACAGTTATATTTGTGTCTGAAAAATCAGAGACACGCTTTTTTTTTGGGGGGGGGACCCACCAAAAGGTTAATAAGACGGGTATTTGTACAGTGTGAAGGAGGAAAAAAAAAGGAGGATTTAGATGAAAAAAAAAGGATTTTTCCTGGCTCCCGACACCTGGTGCTAAGTCCAGCAATTTCAGCAACAGGAGCACACAGGACTGTAATGCAGCGTTTGCTGGTATAACCACTGTGTCTCCTATACAGCCTGCCTGCCTGGTATCTGGGATGGATATTAGTCCAGAAAAGGACTGTTTGTTTGTTCTGGAAGCCTTTACAGACCCTACACTAACTATTTCGCAGCTTATATCTCTCCCTAAATCAGAAGCGTTGTCCCTACACTGTCTAATCCGGAGCGACTGTGTCCAAGATGGCGGTGCCCGGTTTTAAATACTCGAGGTGACGCTGTGCGGCCAGCCAATCACTGTAATGCCCACAACCAACATGGCTGCAGCATTACAGTGACTGGCTGGCAATCCCTGCATGTTCATTGGCTCTGTAAAGAGCGCCAAACATGCAGGGCGGAGACCCGAGCTCCCGCCCGAGTAACCTGGAAATGCTTGGGACTCGGCGAACATCCCGAGTAGCGTGATGCTCGGGCGAGTACCGAGCAGTGTCGAGCATGTTTGCTCAACACTAGTCTTCAAGCATGACAATGACCCAAAACACATAGCCAGGGCAACTAGGGAGTGGCTCCGTAAGAAGCATTTCAAGGTCCTGGAGTGGCCCAGCCAGTCTCCAGACCTGAACCCAATAGAAAATCTTTGGAGGGAGCTGAAGCTCAATGTTGCACAGTGAAAGCCCCGAAACTTGAAAGATCTGGAAAAGATCTGTATGGAGAAGTGGGCCAAAATGCCTGCTGCAGTGTGTGCAAACTTGGTCAAGATCTACAGGAAATGTCCAACCTCTGTAGTTGCAAACAAAGTATTCTGTACTAAATATTAAGTTCTATTTTTCTATTGTATAAAATACTTACTTCATGCAATAAAATGGAAATTAATTATGTAAAATCATAAAATATGATTTTCTGGATTTTTTTAAGATTCTGTCTCTCGCAGTTGAAGTGTACCTACAATAAAAATTACCCACCTCTCCATTCTTTGTAGGTGGGAAAACTTGCAAAATCGACTGTGTATCAAATACTTATTTTTCTCACTGTAAATACATGGCACTGTACTACTTCACCAGTCTGATATACAGGGGTAATTCTCAGTATCTATATTATGATGTATATATAAACTGCACTGTACCACCTCTCCATGTCCTGTTGTCACAGAGGCAGCATGGGACTTCGGGAGCATAACTATTGGTTTATTATTTTCTATATTCCTATGGCAAATAAAATAAAATATGTTGGAAAACCTTTTTTAATGGATAGCATCCAAACTTGGAATGACCCAATCGCTGAGGATCTGACCGCTGGGACCTCAATGATCCCAAGAACTGGAGCTCTGGAGAACACCATGTAAATGGAGCTGTGGTCAGTTATGCACACTGCGGCGCCATTCACATGTGGCTATTCAAATAACTCCTTTAAGAAAGTGTTGAGAGACAAAACCAAATAAAGCAATATTCACTGATCGGTGGTGATAGGTTTTATAGTATGTGGGCTGGTGGGGTTTGTGTGCCAGGGCTGCTGTTTTGTCCCAGTCCGGCCCCTTGGGGGAGGGGGGGACAACTCCCCAATATGTCCTACACAAGAAAGAAAAAAATGTGTTTTTCTTTTTTGTGTAGTACAGGAGATTGTTGCTACATGCAGCACACAACCAGTACTTACGTGAAATTGCAGCAGCTGCTTTAATATTGCTGTAGGCCTCTTGACAGCCTCTCAGACCAATGTTATTTTTGTCTTTTCATCAATCTCTGAGGGACTACCAGTTCTAGGTAATGTCACTGTTGTGCCAAATTTAAACCACCATTGATAATCATCTTCACAGTGTTCCATGGTATATCTAAAGTCTTGGAAATTTTTATAACCCTTCTACTAATTGGTAACTTTCAACAATGAAGTCCCTTTGCTTTGTTGTAAGTTGTTTATGGATTATAGCTTTTGCTGTAAAATGCAACTAAAAAAGTTTCAGAAAAACCCTATTAGAACAGTTATACTTTTTTATTCAGAATTACTTTAAATTATTGCATCTTTTTACTGACTACTATTTAACATTATTTTGAATGTGATTGGCTGATTCTAAACACAATCACATCCCCGATAATAAGAGGGTTTTCATACTTATGCAACCACATTATTTTAGTTTTGCTATTTTTCTTTCCCCACTAAAAATAATTTGTTTCTCAATGGATTTGTACAGCTTATGGGTGACATTAAAGGTGGAAAAGGTTATGAAATTATTATTTTTTTTGGTATGATTATTTTTACATGAAATCCTGCCATTTTAAAAGGGATGCTTGTATATCCAGTTTATTTATGATAATTTATGATATTTTTAATATGACATTTTTACATGTAAATTATCTTAATTTATCAACTATTGATGGTATTCAAAGAACACTGTATAAACCTTATCAGCACACCATGCTGTTGCCTGAGAAAAGCTCAATATTAAGTCAAAACATGCATTGTACTTTATAGGCTAAATAGTCTATCTCTTTTGCACATGAAATATTGGAGTGCTACTTTTTTATGCTACATAGATACCAGAGAGATACATAGATATAATAAAGAAAAAGGAGGCAACACTCCAAAGAACAGTGCAAAAAAGTGGACTTTATATTGGACCATGTGATGATATTTCATTCCATAACAGAAGCTTTCTCAACCAACAAGTAGGTTTATATGGAACTTAAGTTCGCAATTGACACCCCAACACTGTTGAGCAAAGTTAAAACATAGCTTAAAGAAAAAATCCTCTTTATTAATAGAAAAAATTATGGAAAAGTAATAATTCTACATTAAAATTCCTGCAGTAGACATTCTGGGCTACAAAAACACATAGGTGAGTCATCTCTCTTCAGGTATACATTGTGCTAACCACCACTAATTTCTGAAAATAGAGAAAATAAGTGTCAATTAAAATTATATTTAACCCCTTTCTGACATGGGGCGTATTAATACATATCTGTGCCCTGGCCCTTTTAGGCCAGATACTTAATAATACGGCCTGGTGATTGCGCACACAGGCTGTGCGGGCGTGATCGCTGCTGGGTGTCAGCTGATTGTCACAGCTGACACCCGGTACTATGTGCAAGGAACGGTCCCGCACCGCTCCCTGCATATTAACCCCAAAAATGCTGCGATCGAAGTCGATCGCAGCATTCACGGAGCAAGGAGAGGTAAGCGCCGATACTTACCTCCTCTCCGGCATCCCGCGCTGTCTGAGCTGGGTCCTGGTGGTTGTCATGGTGACCCAGATGTCATCATGACGACATCTGGGTCACCAGACAGGAGGAAGTTACTTTGATCATGTGCAGCACGCGACCAAAGTAAATTCTCCCTGTGCAGCGCTGACAGGCTGTAAAACACAAGGATGCTGCTGCATCCCTATGCTATACAGGCGATCAGACTGCAAAAAGTGAAAGTCCCATAGTGGGACAATGTGTAAAAGTAAGGAAAATGTTAGAAAGTGAAAAAAAAGATCAAAAAATTGTAAAAATATAAAAAAATTAATTAAAAAAATAATCCAAAAAAATAAAAATATACTGCATCCATAAATAAATATTATTATGAAAAAAAAACAAAAAAACAATAAAAGTACACATATTTGGTATTGCCGCATTCGGAACAACCTGATCTATAAAACTGCCCTGCTAGTAAACCCCTTTAGTGAACACGGTAAAAAAAAAAAAAGAAAAAACGAAGCAAAAAACAATGCTTTATCATAAAAATGGAATAAAACGCGATCAAAAAGACAAATGTAAATGAAAATGGTACCGCTGAACACGTCATCTTGTCCCGCAAAAAAACAAGCTCCATCAGTCGAAAAATAAAAAAGTTATAACTTACAGAATAAAGCGATACCAAAAAATATTTTTTTCTATAAAACACTTTTTATTATGTAAAAGCGCCAAAACATAAAAAAAATATAACTGTGGTACCACTGTAAATGTACTGACCCGAAGAATAAAGCTGCCTTATCAATTTTACCACACGCAGAATGGCATAAAACCCCCCCAAAAAAAACGATTCCTGAATTGTTAGTTTTTGTTTATTCTGCCTCCTAAAAATCGGAATAGAAAGTGATAAAATAATGTCACGTGCCCGAAAATGGTACCAATAAAAATGTCAACTTGTCCAGCAAAAAGCAAGCCATCACATGACTCTGTCAGCCGAAATATGGAAAAATTATAGCTCTCAAAATATGGCGATACAAAAACTAGTCTTTGCAAAAAAATTGTTTTTTTAGTGTGTGCCAGCTGTCAGTCATAAAAACCCGATAGCAATCTGGTATCACTGTAATCGCACCGACCCGAAGAATAAAGTTATCTAATCACTTATACCATGCGAGGAATGATGTAAAAAATAAACTCTAGGGTTAGGGTTCTGTTAGGGTTAGGATTGTGTTTGGGTTAGGATTGTGTTTGGGTTAGAGTTGTGTTAGGGTTAGAGTTGTGTTAGGGTTAGAGTTGTGTTAGGGTTAGGGTTGTGCTAGGGTTAGGATTGGGCTAGGGTTAGGGTTGGGCTAGGGCTTAGTTGGGGTTGTATTATTGTGTTGGGGTTGGGATTTTTTCAAAAGTAAAGAAAAAAAAATGACGACAATATGGCGAGTAGTGTTGAGCGCAAGTGCTCGCTACTTGAGTTTGCATCAGGTGCTCGGGTATGCACTAAGTATCGTGGGTGCTCAAGTGACATGCTCGAGTCTCCTCCCCATATGTTTTGCAGCTGTTATACAGTCAAAAAAACATTGCGGGGATTGCCTGCCATGCACGAGCAATCCCCACATGTTATTTTTGGGTGTCTAACAACCTTAAAACATGCGGGTGGGGACTCGAGCATGTCACTTGAGCACCCGCGATACTTGGTGCATACCTGAGTATCCAATGCAAACTCAAGTAGCGAGCACTTGCGATCAAGACAAATGACAACTTATTCAACATGATGATCTAATGTTATCAAATTCTGTGTAGTCCCTCTGGCTTCAAAATGTTCCCTACAACCCGTGATAAAATCCTTGATGGGTGTAGTTTCCAAAATGGTGTCACTTGTGGGGGGTTTCCACTGTTTAGGCACATCAGGGGCTCCCCAAATGCAACATGGAGTCCATTATTTATTCAAGCAAATTTTACATTCAAAAAGTCAAATGGCGCTCCTTCCCTTCCGAAACCTGCCGTGCACCCAAACAGTGGTTTTCCCCCGCATATGGGGTATCAGCTTACTCAGCAGAAATTGCATAACAAATAGCATGGTGCAATTTCTCCTCTTACAATTATGAAAATGCGAAATTGGAGGCTGAAAAACATTTTTGTGGGAAAAATGTGAAAATTTTATTTTTATGGCTCAATGTTCTAAACTTCTGTGAAGCACCTGGGGGTTCAAGGTGCCAACCACACACCTAGATAAGTTCCCTGAGGGGTTTAGTTTCCAAAATGGTGTCACTTGTGGGGGGGTTTCCACTGTTTAGGCACATCTTGGGCTTCCCAAACGCAACATGGCATCTGCTAATTATTTAAGCAAATTTTACATTCAAAAAGTCAAATGGCGCTCCTTCCCTTCCAAACTTTTCCGTGTGCCCAAACAGTGGTTTTTCCCCACATATGGGGTATCAGCATGCTCAGGAGGAATTGCACAACAAATTTTGGGGTTCATTTTTTCCTGATACCCTTGAGAAAATAAAAAAAATTGGGGTCTAAATAACATTTTTTGTGAAAAAAGTGAAATGTTAATTTTTTTCTTCAACATTGCAAAAATTCCTGTGAAGCACCTGCAAGGTTAATAAACTTTTTGAATGTGGTTTTGAGCACCTTGAGGGGTGCAATTATTAGAATGGTGTCACTTTTGGGTATTTTCTGTCATATAGACCCCTCAAAGTGACTTCAAATATGATGTGGTCGCTAATAAAAATGATTTTGTAAATTTTGTTGGAAAAATGAGAAATCGCTGGTCAACTTTTAACCCTTAGAACATCCTAACGATAAAAAATAATTGGTTTTAAAATTGTGCTGATGTAAAGTACACATGTGGGAAATGTTATTTATTAACTATTTTGTGTGACATATCTCTCTGATTTAGGACATGAAAATAAAAATTTTGAAAATTTCAAATTTTTCTACATTTTGCCAAATTTCCGATTTTTTCACAAATAAATGCAAGACATATCGAAGAAATTTTACCACTATCATGAAGTACAATATGTCACAAAAAAACAATCCAAGAATCAGTCGGATCCGTTGAAGCGTTCCAGAGTTATTACCTCATAAAATGAAAGTAGTCAGAATTGTAAAAATTGTCACGGTCATTAACGTGCAAACCACTCTCGGAGGTAAAGGGGTTAAAAAAAACACCCAAAGCTGATTTAATGTATTTTACTGATAGTACCATAATTAAGTCATTCCTTTAATTATACATGCACCTTTGACCAATTATGGATTGTTTAGGCACGTTGCACTTAATTATGACCTATAATGTATGTGGACAGCATCTATTGCTGTATTATGGAATGGTATAACTTTTTACATTTGTATATTTATTATGTACATTTATTATATTTTTTATTTGCTTACTATTTGCACTGTAGTGCCAATGCAATTGTAATCATGAATTTAATTGATACCTCTATATACAGATTCATTATGCATCTACTAGTGTCTTGAGAAAGGTTCTGGTATGGAGCGAAAATATTGCCTCTTGGTCAATAAACTTTTTTGTATAGTTTTTGGCAGTGCAGCCTTCTTTTTTATTATATTGTGCAACAATACAAGTATATGTCTGCGAGGCCTGGCACCTGCAAAGAAATACCCCGATGCTGCTCCATTGCAATTTTCTGAGTAGATATATGTAAAGTTGGGAACATTGATTTTCAGGACCGGTCCATCTGCCACATCAGTAATCGCTGGTCACTAAATAGGAGGCTCACGAATCTCTTACCTTCTGAGATCCGCGGAGCAGCTTTTGTTTAGCCTGGCTCATCATCTGTGCATTATGTCACAATTATGTCATTACGCCAACCCAGCTAATGAAAAGCCAAGCAGAGATCCCAAAAGATAAGAGATTCGCAAGCCTCCTTTCCAGCGGCCCAAGACTACTGACCTGGCTGATGGACCGGAATCCCAGTGAATAATAATAATATATATATTATATTAATTATTATTAAATATATAATTTTTAAAATAAAAATTATAAATATTTGTACAAAGGAAGGAAGATAACAACTTAGTGTTGTCTTGCAGCACTATCAGGATAGTATCAAGTATAAGTTGTGTATTACCTCCCATAGGTTTGTACTAACAATTCTCCTCTCTCACACTTGAGAACACAACCTCATGGTTTGTGTGCTTAGGATAGGGAAGTTAGTATCTGAGCCCCACTGGAGACAGAGACTGATCTTCATGCAATCTCCACACAGTCTGGAGAAATATATTGGTTGTATATAACGAACAGATGGTGGCTGAAATCAGAAAAGCAATCTGTTTAATGTATATTACCAATGCTTTGTTTTAGCATCTCAGCTGTAAGTTAAACACTGGAGAATCACGCTGATACGATGTCTACAGACTTACATGTGAATCTTGCTCTTGCTACAATTAATAAAAGATATTTTTATAGTAATGAGTTGATCTACACTCACTGGATAGTAAAGGGTGATCCTTAGATGTTATGTTACATCTGCTCTCTCCAATCATCCTTCAATTTTAATAATTTGCTGATAAAAAGATAAAACACTTTGACTTGAATGGGAATGGTACAGATATTGATCGCGTGGGAGTTTCAATTACAGGAGGATGTTATCTGGAGTGTTAATAAGAACTTGGCAAAAATTCATATCAGAAGAACTGTGTTTTTCTAAGCAACACTACTAAGTGTGCCTAGGCACGACTGCTAAGCCCAGTGATTGGCTGCAGCGCTCCTACACTGTTGACATGATGTCACTGCTGCAGCCGTGTCAACAAAGAGCAGAGGTGAGCAACGGAGAGACATCAATAAGGGATAAATTTGATTTTTTTTAAGCCTTTGTGATATTAAAGTTTAAAACTAGAAAACACCTTTAACTGCTTCCCGACTCGGCAATTTTCAGTTTTTGCACTTTCGTATTTTCCTCCCCTTCTTCTGAGAGCCATAACTTGTTTAATTTTCCGTTGAGATAGCCTTTTGAGGACTTGTTTTTGCAGCACGAGCTGTTCTTTTTAATGACACCATATATTTTATCATGATGTTTTGAAAGCAAGAAAAAGAATCAATGTGTGGCGAAACTACTAAAAAAAAGCTCAATTCCTACCAAAAAACTCCCTCCCAAAATTTGCAGAATTGCACTTTTTTCGCAATTTCATGTGGGGATTTTGGTCTTTCTACAACATTCATTAAACGGTAAAAATGTTGTCGCAATATGATTCCTCAGGTTATTACAATTACTGAGACAACAAAAATCTATAGTTTTTTTTTTCCAGGAAAAATTTTGTAAAACAAAAAAAGAAGTTCCTTGTGTCACTATTTTACAAGACCCATAACATTTTCTATTTTCTGACGATGGAATTGTTTGAGGGCTTGTTTCTTGCAACTTAAGCCAATGATTTTATTGATATAATTTTTTTGATACCACCTTTTATTGCTTTATTTCATGGTGTTGTGGCAGTTGAAAAACTATAATTCTGGCATTTTAATTTTGTTCTCATGATAACGTTTGTCAATTGGGTTAAATCATTTTATATATTGATTGGGCTTTTACGGACGTGGAAATAGCACATATGTGTATTTTTTGTCTTTTTTTTGTTTCTTTATTTTTAATGGCATAAAAGGGGGGAATCAAGCTTTTATTTATTTTCATACTTTAAACAAAAATGACTCACTTTATTCTGTATTTTGCCGTCCTCTTGGGGACTTGAATCTGTGATAATCTCATTGTTTGTTCTATACACAAGCATGGGGTTCTTCAGCAGACCGTCGGCTGCAATGGTAACCAATCACCACCCCATGATTACTTCGTAGAGGTGCCAGTAAGAAGTTAGAACAGATCGCCACCTAGACCGAACGCTTAAATGCTGCTGTTAGAGATTCATAGGGGAATTTAACAAGTTAACAGCTCCACCCGCAGCTGTTAGAGGAAAATAGTGGCTGAATAACACAGCCATCATCTGCTGGAGAATATGCGGGCTGAGCACCTGAGCCCACATCACATACAGAGAGCTGGCATAGGACATACCAATACGTCATGTGTCATTAAGAGGTTAAGAAATGAATTAGAATAAATGTTTACACCTATAAAACATAGAGCAGTGCAGTACCAAACATGTGCTAAAATGCATTCTCATTCCGAGGAGTATTCACAATATAACGAGCTGCCATATACACCCTCATAGTGGAGGATATAAATGTGTCTTCGTCTTGTGACACTAACAAAGATGTACAGCTCATATAAAGATGGGTGCTAAATGAGTAAGCAAGGCTAACATACAAAAAAAGAAAACCAGCATACAGAATGATATGTACACCTGTACATAAATACAATGATTTTATTGAGACCAAAACATGCACTAATTTAATAATAATTGAAACCAAGATACCCCACTGACATACACAATGTATATTGCTAATGATGTAACACCCATCAAAATACAAAAAGAGGGCCCACCAATATGGCCCTGAGTCAGACTATAGGGGCGTATGTGGGTTTATATCAAATGGAAGCTGAGAGAAGCACCCATAAATATCAACAATATCCAACAATTAAATGCTAATAATATGGTTAGTATTTAGAAAATTCAATAAATGTTGTGCCCCAATAAAAAACAAGATGCAATTGTAATGTATATTTCATATACTGTATATATCACTTAATAGAACAAAAGTGCATGTAAATTAGTAAGACCGAATAGACAATCTGATATATGAATGAATAAATAATTAATAAATACCATAATATAAATAATGCCTCCCCATAGCCTGGAAGAGGTCATATACATAAAGGGATAAAATATGATTTATCAACAAAAAGACATCTGATATGATACATACAGATAGGACTTTTTTGAGAATTCTATGAACTGTATGCCCATATTAATAGCTTAGATAGGTCAAAAGTGGTGACAGATTCCCTTTAATGAAATAAATAACTACCAGTCAGACATGAATGGCATCATGAGAAAACCATCATGGAGTTAAACACTAGTGTATAGAAATTCTCGCATGCACAAAGACAAACCAGGTAGGAAAGTGTCAGAGTCGATTGGCAGTAACTAGATAGTGCATAGTCATGTGTCAGCGCACAGGTGCCGCACTGAATACAGTACAGTTATCTGAGCTTTGTCTTCTAACAAATTCATACAGAAAATGTACAGTTGAAACCAGAAGTTTACATACACTATATAAAAAGACACATATGCATGTTTTTCTCAAAATCTGACATGAAATCAGAATAAACCTTTCCCGTTTTAGGTCAATTAGGATTACCATCATTTTTAATATTTCCCAAATGCCAGAATAATGAGAAAGAAAGAATGTTTTAAGGCATTTTTATTACTTACTGCAAAGTCAAAAGTTTACATATACTGTACTAAGATTACTATTCCTTTAAACAATTCTGGACTACCCATATGATGATGTCATGTGTTTGGAAGCTTCTGATTAGAGACACACCTGTGGATGTATTTTAATGCACACCTGAAATACACTGCTTCTTTGTGTAGCATCATGGGAAAGTCTAAAGAAATCAGCCAAGATATCAGGAAGAGAATTGTGGATTGCATAAGTCTGACTCATCCTTGGGTGTAATTTTAAGATACCTGAAGGTGCCTCGTTCATCTGTACAAACAATTATACGCAAGTACAAACAAGATGGGAATGTCCAGCCATCATACCACTCAGGAAGGAGATGGGCTCTGTGTCCCAGAGATGAACGTGCTTTGGACCAACATGTGCATATCAACCAAAGGACAAAAGCAAAAGACCTTGTGAAGATGATGACAGAAGCTGGTAAGATTGTGTCAACATCCACAGTGAAACGAGTACTGCATCAACATGAGCTGAAAGGCCACTCTGCCAGGAAGAAACCAATACTCCAAAAGAAACATAGAAAAGCCAGATTAATGTTTGCAAATGCACACAGGAACAAAGACCTTATTTTTTGGAGACTTGTCCTGTTATCTGATGAAACTAAAATTGAACTTTTTGGGCATAATGACCATTGTTACGTTTGGAGGAAAAAGGGAGATGCTTGGAAGCCTAAAAACACCATCCCAACTGTGAAACACGGAGGTAGCAGCATCAAGTTATAGAGTTGTTTTGCTGCAGGAGGGACTGGTGCACTTCACAAAATAGATGGCATCATGAGAAAAGAAAATTATGTGTCAATACTGAAGCAACATCTCAAGACAACAGCCAGGAAGTTAAAGCTTGGGTGGAAATGGGTCTTCCAAATGGACAATGACCCGAAGCATACTGCCAAAATGGTAACAATGTGGCTTAGGGATAACAAAGTCAATGTTTTGGAGTGGCCATCACAAACCCCTGATCTCAATCCTATTGAAAATTTATGGGCAAAACTGAAAAGGCAGGTGCAAGCAAGCCAACCTACAAACCTGGATCAGTTACACCAGTTTTGTCACTGGGAATGGGCCCAAATTCTGACCAACTATTGTGAGAAGCTTGTGGAAGGACATCCCAAATGTTTGACCGAAGTCATTCAGTTTAAGGACAATGGTACCAAATACTAATGAAATGTATGTAAACTTTTGACTTTGCAGTAAGTTATAAAAATGCCTTAAAACATTTTCTCTCTCTCTCTCATTATTCTGTCATTTGGCAAATATTAAAAATGATGGTAATCCTAATTGACCTAACACGGTCTGATTCTAATTTCATGTCAGATATTGAGAAAAACATGCATATGTGTTTTTTTATATAGTGTATGTGTGGCACCCCAGGGGTCTGGTTTCCACAGTAATAGCAGTATTACGTCTGTGAGCAGGTGGGAGGTCTCCTGGGCAGGAATCCTAAGCATGCCACACCTCCTGCCCAGTCCTGGGAGGGGAAGAACTTCCCCTATATAAACTGGGGCTGAAGCAGGGTTAGAGAGAGGAGTTCCAGACAGAGACGGAGTCTGGTCTGGACACGCAGAAACAGGGACAGATAGACATCAGGAGCTCTGTAGGAGCCAAGGAGAAGCGCCAGGGGCTGGAGCTGTGCAGAGCTCGCCCTGGGAGAAGGTACAAAAACCGGACACAGGAGTCCGAGGCTGTGGGGACTAAGATATACCCAGCAGCAGAATCCATCCGGCAGGGGATTCCAGGTCCTCTGGCCATAAAAGCCCGGAGGCTCAGTCACAACGAAGGGACCAGCACCGCCATCCCGGAGCGGAGGCTAACAGGAGGCCCCAGGTCACCAGCCATATGGGTGAGCACCACACGGTATACCCAGGGACGTGGGCTACTTGTAACCGCCGAAAGCAGGATAGCCAGGAAGGGTACAGACTAACGGGAAGGCCTACAACTCCACCTGGCCAGGGGGACTCCGGCTTACTCGCAGACTAACCAGGCCCCAACTACTAGCCAGTACTCCCGGGGGAATTTGCCTTGTACCATCAGTAAAGACCCTGAACTGTACCCTCGCGTTTCCGTGCTTCCTTGTCGCACCGTTAGTGTTGGGACATCCACACCATCACTCCCAACATCATCCACATCCGCTGCCCTGAGGCCATACCTCTCCCGCTGGGGGTTATATCAACATTGCTGCACACCTATACCACCGGCCTCAGCGGTCTGCCCTGCAGCGGCGGTTTCATAACCGCATTCAACGGGTGGCGTAGTCGGACACTAATACCATCATACCAATAACCGCCACTTAGTTTGACCACCCTGGGCGCAGACCAGGTCACCGCCACACGAAGACTACTACCCCCATCGGATCCGGCTCCGGGTATCCCCCACGCGCACGCGCGCCGCACTACAGCACTGGCCCAGGGGGTGAGTCAATTTTGGCGTAGTCGGCAGGATTACGTGCCCGCAACCACCGGGTACTGCGTGCCTGAAAAAAGAGACTTTTATACTTACCTGTGGTGAAGTTTCCCGCTGTCCGGAGTCGTTTCCCGCCATCTGGAGCCGATTCCCGCCATCCGACGCCATCTTCTGCCTTCTTCCCGCCATCCGTGGAGTTTTCCCGCCATTGGACGCCATCTTGAGGGCACCGCGCGGGAAGAAGAGGGGCGTGGACTCCGAAAGCCCGCGAGAACTGAAGCCCCGCCTCACGTCCGGACGTTGCGTAAGGTCCTGGAAGGAGCCCAGCAGACGCCGACGTCACAGGAGCGCGACGGAAGGTCCTCAACCCTGACGATCCACTGCGGAGCCGCGGCCTACGGAAGAGGATCATCGCAAGGTAGGCCACGGTCCACTAGGAGGGAGGAGGATGTCGGATACGGAGGAGAGCTTCACCGCCACAGCCGCCGCCAGCGCCACCGCTGCTGCGGTCATGCCTTTCACCATGCCCTATATCCCGGGGGCAGCCTGGCTACCCCAGTACTCAGGGGAGTCACATACCCTAAATGACTTCAGAGAAAGGCTGGATAGCCTCTTCCAGGTGTATCCCCTCACGGAGGCGCAAAAAGTGAGCATCCTGGTGGCCCAATTAATCGGGGCAGCCCAAAGGGAGGTAAAGTCCTGGCCACCTGGGAGGAAGAGGACTGTCAGAGACATACTAACCCGGCTGAAAGACACATTTGACACCCGCACCTCAGCCGAAATAAAACTAAGATTTTATGGGTGCAAACAACGGGCACATGAGAGTATAAGAGACTATGCTCTAAACCTACAAGAGGCCCTGAGAGCCATTAAGCAGGCAGACCCTGACAGCGTGGGAAATGAAGATAAGCTGTTGACTGAACAATTCATTGAGGGTCTACTGTGCAATGCCCACCGAACCCAGTTGCGGGCAATGGCCTTACAGGACCCTGACCTGGACTTTGCACAGTTCAAGGACAGAGCCATCCGGGTGCTCCGAGAACCGGCACCAGGTGGCGCTGTGACCCACAGGCGCCCTGCTATCACTTATCACCAGGAGACGGCGCCCTTGTCTGCAGGGCCTGTGGGAGCTGATGCGCAGGCTTTAAACAGTGACCCGGCTACAGACCTGCACCATCAGGTCCAAGAGCTAACTAAAAGCGTTGCCGCGCTAACCCGAACTGTGCAGTCTTTACAGGTTTCTACTGCAGGGAAGATCGAGCTGGCATCCGGACCGGAGGACATCCCGTGGCGCCGACCAAGGAGGACCCCACCGGCCAGAGGAAGACCCAGCGATCGATACAACGAGGACGGACGACCTATTTGCCGCCGCTGCAATCAACCCGGACATGTGGCAAGGTACTGTCATTTAAACGGGCACAACCTGGGGTAGAGGGCCAACCCCCAGGCATAAGACCATCAGGCCCATCAAACTGGCGTGATAAATACGTAGGGGGACGTCCAATCTTGCCTGTGGTACTGGATGGCATTCCTATGAGTGCCCTACTAGACACTGGGTCACAGGTCACCACCATCCCGTACGTGCTCTTCAAGCAGTACTGGAATGATTTGGACATAACCCGCTACCCAGACGACGACCTGAGTATCATCGCCAGCAATGGTCAGCCCGTGCCGCAGGTGGGATTCAAGGAGGTGACCATTAAAATCGGTAAAGTCGAACTGGCGGCACAAGGACTGATTATAGTGGACATAGACCATCATGAGAGTCACCCTAGAATCACCCTGGGAACCAATGTAATTGAAAATTGTCTTGCAGAGGTGATTCTCATTTTACAGCAGGTTGCCAAGAACGCCAGTTCCGGCCAGCAGCGTGTGCTCCAAAAAGAGATCCGGGCACTGATGAAGCGGCAACAGGTGGAACTATCTGGTGGTGAGATAGGTAGCGTGAGAATGTGTGACCCGTTCCCTATTGCCATGCCCCCAAAAAGTGAGATGATGATTTGGTGCCGGGCAGCTATTGGTCTAAGAGGTAGAGACTACCAAGCAATGGTAGAACCCGTCTACTCAGACAGTAGGCCCACCATTTTGACAGCACGGGGGGTGGTCGATGTACGCCATGGGAGGGTGCCCGTTCGCATCATAAATATCGGTGAGAGAGAAGTACACCTGCCCCGGTATGCCACGCTAGCTAAATTGTTCACCATAAACCAGAATTCTGTACAGGCCGTGGAACCCTTGCCTCCATCTCAACCAGAGGAAGGTAACGGCTCTAAGAAACCAGTGGGGGACTGGTGTCAGCAACTACATCTGGGTACCGACTCCACTCCCTCACACCAGAAACAAGGAGTCTATCGGGTGGTTCAAGAGTACGAGAGAGTGTTTAGTAAACACCCGTTAGACTTCGGGCGAGTAAAGGGGGTAGAACACCACATCCCCACGGGAGACCATCCTCCCATAAAGGAGAGATACCGACCCGTACCCCCTGCACACTACCAACACGCCAAGGGGATGCTTAGAGACATGAAGGAGGCTGGGGTAATCAAGGACAGCTGTAGCCCCTGGGCAGCTCCACTAGTCTTAGTGAAAAAGAAGGACAACACTATGAGAATGTGTGTAGACTACAGGAAGGTCAACCGTATCACACACAAAGATGCGTACCCGTTACCAAGGATAGAAGAGTCCTTAGCTGCATTAAAATCTGCTAACTTCTTCTCTACTTTGGATCTCACTAGCGGGTACTGGCAGGTTCCTGTAGCAGAGGCAGACCGGGAGAAGACCGCATTCACCACCCCGATGGGTCTCAGCGAATTTAACTGCATGCCGTTCGGGCTCTGCAACGCACCAGGAACCTTCCAACGGTTGATGGAATGCTGTCTGGGACACCGGAACTTCGAGACGGTCCTGTTATACCTGGACGATGTCATCGTCTATTCCAAGACCTACGAGGACCACCTGAAACACCTGGCAAAAGTGTTCGAAGCTCTGGCAAACTATGGCCTAAAGGTGAAACCCTCCAAGTGTCATCTCCTGAAACCAAAGGTGCAATACCTGGGACACGTGGTGAGTGCTGACGGAGTGGCTCCTGACCCTGATAAGATCACCGTGATTAAGGACTGGCCAAGACCCTCCAGCATAAAGGAAGTGCGGCAGTTCCTCGGGTTGGTAGGCTACTACCGAAGATTCATTCCCGGTTTCACCAAAATGGCAGCCCCTATGCAGGACCTCCTGATAGGTCAATCTCGAAAAGCCAAAAACCAGAAGCTGCCCTTCAGGTGGGAAAAGCTGGAAGAGGAGTCCTTTTGCCAGCTGAAGATGGCCCTCCAGGGGGATGAAATCCTGGCATATCCAGACTACAGCCAGCCCTTTTTCCTCCACACGGACGCAAGTAACATTGGGCTAGGAGCCGTGCTGTCGCAGATCCAGCAAGGAAAAGAACGGGTAATCGCTTACGCTAGCCGAAAGCTACGACCCACCGAGAGGAACCCTGAGAATTATAGCTCATTCTAGCTGGAGTTCCTGGCAGTAGTGTGGGCAGTGACCGAACGTTTCAAGCATTACCTTGCCTCCTCCAAATTCATCGTGTACACGGATAACAACCCGTTGACACACCTGGACACTGCAAGGCTCGGTGCTCTGGAACAGAGATGGATGGCTCGCCTGTCCAACTTTGAATTCACCATCAAATACCGGACAGGACGCTCAAATGCCAACGCGGATGCCCTGTCTAGAATGCCGAACTTACCGGACGCAGGGGAAGATCCAGAAGATCTGGAAGAAGTTGAGCTCCCTGCGTTCCACCGTCATGGGATTACCCTGTATTCCAACCGTGTGAAGGACAGGCGCTCCGCGACGTTCAATCCCTTGCCCCACTACAACTGGGCGGAGACGCAAGACAGTGATCCTGCAGTCCGCCTGGTGAAGAAAATGCTGACCCAAGCCGATGCCAGTCTGGACCCAGACGTCCCAGAGGAGACTAAGCAACTGTGGAAGGAGAAAAGTAGGCTGTTCCTCTACAGGGAGAAGTTGTGCCGGAGAATGGTTAACTCTCGAACGCATGAGTTGATCTGGCAGGTAGTGGTCCCCAGACGAGACGCGGCTATGATTCTGGAGGCGTACCACAACGGAGCAGGACATTTCGGGTGGAAGAAGCTGGACTTCTTATTGCGTGAACGGTTCTACTGGGTAGGCATGAGAGGAGCCATCGAGAGGTGGTGCAGAGACTGTGGACCGTGCCACCTAAGAAGGAAGGACCATACCAGCCAGAAGACTCCCTTGCAGCCCATCATCACCCGACAGCCCCTGGAACTGGTAGCCCTGGACCATGTGAAACTGGCTCCAAGCAGATCTGGGTATGTCTACGCCCTCACAATCGTAGATCATTACTCCCGGTTCCTGGTGGTGGTCCCGGTCAAGGACTTAACGGCTCAAACAGCAGCTAGAGCCTTCCAGCAGCACTTCTGCCGTCCACACAGGTACCCGGACCAAGTGCTGACAGACCAAGGGCCAGCCTTCGAAGCGGAAGTCTTCCAGGAGTTCTGCAACCTGTATGGCTGCACGAAGATAAGAACAACGCCCTATCACCCACAAACTAATGGACTCTGCGAGAAGATGAACCAGGTGGTGATAGACCTCCTGAAAACATTGCCCCTGGAAGAACGCAGTATGTGGCCTGAGAAGCTGCCTGATCTGGTGGACCTATATAACCACATCCCTGTAGGTTCTACCAACTGTACCCCGGCTTACCTAATGAGAGCGAGACCTGGTAAGCTGCCTATCGACCTAGATATGGGAGTCCTGACGCCCGAGGACACCTCACCAGAGGCAGACTGGGATACAGGGCGGCAGCAGCAGTATCGGAAAGTGCAGGAGAGCGTGGAGCGAAGTCTGTCTCAAGCTAGAGAAAGGCAAGATAGGGCTTATAATCAGTATGCTCCCGCTGTTCCCCTGGTACCTGGAGAGCAGGTCTTGAAGAGGAAAAGACGGCTCCACAAGTTGGACGACCAGTGGGAGAAGGACCCGTACACCGTACTGCCATCAAGCCATGAGAGCCCAAAGATTTGCGTGATCAGTAAGGATGGAGGAGAAACCACAGCCGTTGTCTCCAGAGACCACCTGAAGAAGTGTCCCGAGCAGCTGCAAAGCCCTGAAGAAGAAGATCAAGAAAACCCTCGACCCGCAGAGGAAAGGGAAGAAATGATCAGGACTGTACTCGGAGACTTCCCCCGGTCTTGGACACAAGTAAACGGTGCTGTCGTGGTACCCGTCCTCACCTTTCTCCAGCCAGCCCCGCAAGTGCCTACAGAAGAACCAGTAGAGCTGGAAGAGCAGCCGGCCCAAGAGGCAGAAGAGTCCACACCAGCAGTACAGGAGGATCAACCCTCTGCTAGTAGTGAGCCTGCCGTGCCCCTAGTGAGCCAAAGAGTGCGCAGAAAGCTGCCCAGCCTGCCCATAACACCTCCTACACCCTGTAGTGCAGGACCAGTTAGTGAGCTCCGTAGGTCCACTAGGGTTACCAGAGGCCAGATGCCCGTACGTTGGAGAATCTAAGTTGGCTAGTTGCTTTAACTACTTTATGGTTACCTGTTTTGTTGTAGCCGTTGCTAATTATGTTTTTCAGTTGCAGATTTCTTTATATGGACTGACAGGTTATGGACAGTGAGCAACCGGAACTCTGTTGTAAATATGTTTGGAGCGTAACCCAGGAATGGACTACAGACTGTTAAAGACTCGGGGCAGGACAGACCCCTACCTGGTTACGGCTCCCTGTTCTTTGGTGAAATGGACACCCTTATTGCTTCCCGGTTACGGACACGCCGTGACCATCTCATGTATTTAATTGTTATTGTTTATACCCTGTTATGTTTAGTCCGGGAGTACTAAATTTCACTAGGGGGGAATGTGGCACCCCAGGGGTCTGGTTTCCACAGTAATAGCAGTATTACGTCTGTGAGCAGGTGGGAGGTCTCCTGGGCAGGAATCCTAAGCATGCCACACCTCCTGCCCAGTCCTGGGACGGGAAGAACTTCCCCTATATAAACTGGGGCTGAAGCAGGGTTAGAGAGAGGAGTTCCAGACAGAGACGGAGTCTGGTCTGGACACGCAGAAACAGGGACAGATAGACATCAGGAGCTCTGTAGGAGCCAAGGAGAAGCGCCAGGGGCTGGAGCTGTGCAGAGCTCGCCCTGGGAGAAGGTACAAAAACCGGACACAGGAGTCCGAGGCTGTGGGGACTAAGATATACCCAGCAGCAGAATCCATCCGGCAGGGGATTCCAGGTCCTCTGGCCATAAAAGCCCGGAGGCTCAGTCACAACGAAGGGACCAGCACCGCCATCCCGGAGCGGAGGCTAACAGGAGGCCCCAGGTCACCAGCCATACGGGTGAGCACCACACGGTATACCCAGGGACGTGGGCTACTTGTAACCGCCGAAAGCAGGGTAGACAGGAAGGGTACAGACTAACGGGAAGGCCTACAACTCCACCTGGCCAGGGGGACTCCGGCTTACTCGCAGACTAACCAGGCCCCAACTACTAGCCAGTACTCCCGGGGGAATTTGCCTTGTACCATCAGTAAAGACCCTGAACTGTACCCTCGCGTTTCCGTGCTTCCTTGTCGCACCGTTAGTGCTGGGACATCAACACCATCACTCCCAACATCATCCACATCCGCTGCCCTGAGGCCATACCTCTCCCGTTGGGGGTTATATCAACATTGCTGCACACCTATACTATCGGCCTCAGCGGTCTGCCCTGCAGCGGCGGTTTCATAACCGCATTGAACGGGTGGCGTAGTCGGACACTAATACCATAATACCAATAACCGCCACTTAGTTTGACCACCCTGGGCGCGGACCGGGTCACCGCCACACGAAGACTACTACCCCCATCGGATCCGGGTATCCCCCACGCGCACGCGCGCCGCACTACAGCACTGGCCCAGGGGGTGAGTCATATGTAAACTTCTGGTTTCAACTGTATATATTTAATGGCATATTGCTTTTAATGGATTAATGGATTTTGATTACTTATTGCAGAAAAAAATGCGTGTGTGGAAATAGTTGTGCTTTGAAGTCTACATAACAGTAAACCATTGCATTTTTTCAAATGTATAAGAAAGTTACAATAACCACTATATTTTTACTTTAATTTGCAAAGTAAAATAAAACAATTAGGAACCAATCCCATTTTAGCACTAAGCCTCTGGAAAATAAGCATTGTGAGTTAAAAATGTGCTGCAGAAGAAAAATTGGACTGTCCTGGGAATCCTGGGACACATGGGAGCCCTAATAGTGTTTCTATATCACTCCAGAATATTCAGTGTTCCAGAACAAAGAGTATCTTTCTGACTAGATTCCATTAGGGGAGGAAAAATGACACTGAGAAAAGCATTTTCTTTCTGTATCTCCTAGTACCAAAGTCTCTATTCAATTGACAAATTTCATTTGGTGCAGCTGCGAGCTGGAAATTGAGTAGTATATCAGGAGCTATATTCATTTGACACATTGCTCTAAATTTACAAGAGCTAAAATATATAAATAATTTTTAAAAACGTGAATTGCTGTTACAAGTATACAGAAATGCTCAGATTTTTGTTTATGTTCTAAATGCAAGAGATGTATTCCTGATGCTTGCGCTGGTGGGAAGCGCAGTAGCCAGCTATATATCTACATAAATGTTGGAGGCTTTCTCTAGTGTCTTTAATGACTACACACAGCTACGCAGAATGAACTGTAAAGGAAATTTGTATTTATCATCATTTAGATGAGACAAATCATTCATTAGGTTTTTACATTGGTCTAATTACATTTACTTAGATGATTTTTTTTAATACCAGCACTGGTTTTCTATAATCATGTTAATTTTGACTGTATCATCATACAGTCGTGGCCAAAAGTTTTGAGACTACCACAAATTTTGGTTTTCACAAAGTTTGCTGCTTCAGTTTCTATAGTGGCAATTTACATTAAAGGGGTTGACTGGTCTAAAATGAAAAGTGACTGCAGACTTTTGTGCGCACTCTGCGCTGCAAGGATTCTCCAGTTTCTGAGCCAGGAGCGACAGTGATGTACAGTACAGACCAAAAGTTTGGACACACCTTCTCATTTAAAGATTTTTCTGTATTTTCATGACTATGAAAATTGTACATTCACACTGAAGGCATTAAAACTATGAATTAACACATGTGGAATTATATACTTAACAAAAAAGTGTGAAACAACTGAAAATATGTCTTATATTCTAGGTTCTTCAAAGTAGCCACGTTTTGCTTTGATGACTGCTTTGCACACTCTTGGCATTCTCTTGATGAGCTTCAAGAGGTAGTCACCGGAAATGGTTTTCCCTTCACAGGTGTGCCCTGTCAGGTTTAATAAGTGGGATTTCTTGCCTTATAAATGGGGTTGGGACCATCAGTTGTGTTCTGCAGAAGTCAGGTGGATACACAGCTGATAGTCCTACTGAATAGACTGTTAGCTGCTTTTTTCTTGCCATAATAGAAAATCTAAGTAAAGAAAAACTAGTGGCCATCATTACTTTAAGAAATTAAGGTCAGTCAGTCCCAAAAATTGGGCAAACTTTGAAAGTATCCCCAAGTGCAGTTGCAAAAACCATCAAGCGCTACAAAGAAACTGGCTCACATGAGGACCGCCCCAGGAAAGGAAGACCAAGAGTCACCTCTGCTTCTGAGGATAAGTTTATCCGAGTCACCAGCCTCAGAAATCGCAGGTTAACAGCAGCTCAGATTAGAGACCAGGTCAATGCCACACAGAGTTCTAGTAGCAGACACATCTCTACAACAACTGTTAAGAGGAGACTTTGTGCAGTAAGTCTGTTAAGGGGACGGTTGCAAACAACTTTATTATAATGGAACGCAACCGACCCCGGGGTCAGCAATGCAGCCTGGTGAACTGCTGCCGAACACTTTCCGGGTGAGAAGGAAAGCAACCAACTTAAATGATAAACCCTTCCGTGTTACTGCACACGGGAACGGGTATAGCGGTTCGCTCAATCTCCGTTAACAGCACGTGAGATGTGCAACCGGGGAAGTAGCTGTAGCCCTGTTAACTACACAGGGACTGCGCAGTGGGCGCTAGGATGTGTGTGTGATTCACGCCAGCGTGTAAGTGCTCTCAGCCGGCGTGCTACCGGACTGAGCAGAATCACACCACGTGGCTCACAGGCGGTACCGGGAATACGGCATCTGCAGACTGCTCGGGGTGTATGGCGACCCCCTAGTCGGAGCCAGTCTGTACGGCCAAGCTACCTGCCTATTTCCACTAGCCTGCGCATTTCCACTACACCTGCCTATTTCAAACTAAAGCACACGTGGAGCTCTACAGGTCAAGCATCCACACAACAGCATCACTGCTCAATGAACAGAGCACGCCACCATGTTTGTGGGCAGGACTTTTAAAGATTAAGCCCTGCCCACAGTCGCACCATTGGTGACTTCACCTGCGACCAATCAGGCGGTGCCAGATCACCGGATCAGCTGGCTCCCAAACCACCAATCACGGTCCGCCATGTCACGGGCATGCTCAGTGCGATGCATCTTGGACCTAGGCTGCTGGAGCCCTGACTCCCTCTGCAACCTATACTTCATATTGCTAGGCACAAACACCTGAGATACAACCTGTGCATCTCATGCACTAGCTAGGCGTTGGGACTGACGGTGATGCTGTGCAGCATCAGCTCTGGCTGGACCAGAATGGGATACCACAGAATCCACTGAAGATTCTGAACCCATTTCAGATCCAGCAACCGCCCAGCGCCTAATAAGGCCTTCATGGTAAAATAGCTGCTAGGAAACCACTTCTAAGGACAGGCAACAAGCAGAAGAGACTTTTTTGGGCTAAAGAACACAAAGAATGGACATTAGACCAGTGGAAATCTGTGCTTTGGTCTGATGAGTTTAAATATGAGATCTTTGGTTCCAACCACTGTGTCTTTGTGCGACGCAGAAAAGGTGAACGGATGGACTCTACATGCCTGGTTCCCACCGTGAAGCATGGAGGAGGAGGTGTGATGGTGTGGGGGTGCTTTGCTGGCGACACTGTTGGGGATTTATTCAAAATTGAAGACATACTGAACCAGCATGGCTACCACAGCATCTTGCAGCAGCATGCTATTCCATCTGGTTTGCGTTTAGTTGGACCATCATTTATTTTTACAGGATAATGACCCCAAACACACCTCCAGGCTGTGTAAGGGCTATTTGACCAAGAAGGAGAGTGATGAGGTGCTACGCCAGATGACCTGGCCTCCACAGTCACCAGACCTGAACCCAATCGAGATGGTTTGGGGTGAGCTGGACCACAGAGTGAAGGCAAAAGGGCCAACAAGTGCTAAGCATCTCTGGGAACTCTTTCAAGATTGTTGGAAGACCATTTTGCGGTGACTACCTCTTGAAGCTCATCAAGAGAATGCCAAGAGTGTGCAAAGCAGTCATCAAAGCAAAAGGTGGCTACTTTGAAGAACCTAGAATATAAGACATATTTTCAGTTGTTTCACACTTTTTTGTTAAGTATATAATTCCACATGTGTTAATTCATAGTTTTGATGCCTCAAGTGTGAATGTGCAATTTTCATAGTCATGAAAATACAGAAAAATCTTTAAGTGAGGTGTGTCCAAACTTTTGGTCTGTACTGTATATGATATGCATACTCCAGGGCAGAAGCTGTCTAGTGCGCCCTGCCTCGCTCCTTACAATTGTATAGAGGAAGGGCGAGGCCATCTTGTGGGCACTACCGTACAGTGGGCGCGGCCATCTAGTTGTATGAATAATAATACTTACTTCTCGCTGTCTTCTGCCATTTACAGTGCTGCTTTAGTTCTCTCCTGCATCTTGTGACCACAGTTGTGAAAAGCCAGCTCACATAACGACTTCTGTCCGGACTGGGGGTCATTTTTTCATTATAAGTCTATGAGACTCAGAATGAAGAGATCATGTGCTTGCATTAAGAAACAAAATAATGGTCTCTTTTGTGAGTTGCCAAGACAAAGCTGCGGTCACATGATGCAGGAACGTACCGGAGCAACACTCAAAATGGCAGAAGACAGTAAATTGTAAGCATTATCATGGAAACACTGTAACACATTATTGATGTCTAATGCAGGGACCAGTAAGAAAAAACTGCTGGAGTATTCCTCCCTCATTTATCAAGACCTGTGATTTTCTCAACAGTTTTGATGAGTGGCGTGGTGGAGTCAGAGGCTCCTGATTCATGAGGAGGTGCCGCTTCATGAATCAGGAGCGTCTGATGAGCAGCTTGCATATAAGTCTCTGGTGTAAGATTTTTGACATAAGTAATGCCACAGCTCATCAGGAATTAAAACAGCCGTGGTGTCATGCCCCTACTGTACCCCATCATGCCCCAGCTCTGCCCATTTTGTCATGACTGAGAGAAACTGGCCAAAAGTTGGCCAATATTTTGTGACTTTTCAATGCCAGAATTCTGGAGAAATTGTTTTGATGAATCGGGGCCTTCATGTTTCATTCTTTGCATGTTGTATGTAGTGTTGAGTGAATTTGTTCGGCATTTCAAATTTGGGTTCGTTTTCGGGGTTCCAGCTTGTTCGTGCGAAAAAATAGGCTCCGCCAATGAACATCCCTGATTTGCCACGCTGTCACGCAGATGTTATCTGCGTGACAGCGTGGCAAATCAGGGATGTTCGTGGGCCGAACAAATTCGAACAAATTCGCTCAACACTAGTTGTATGTAGTATATTTGAATACTAAATACTATTATGTTGTGTATTTCAATTCTCAACATAGTAGAGTGTGGTTCACTGATCATGTCTCAATAGTTGGACCTTGACTAGTTCTTAAGTGATTGTGGAATACTATAATTCATGAGAATCACAATACATGAAGAGACATCAATGACAGATTAAACAAAATTAACATTTCTCGTTTGACAAGTTATTTATTACGAATATGTTTCTCTGAATAGCTAATGATGTTCATGTTTATGGTAAAGTAAGTCTTTTAATTGTTTAAAATGAAATGTATAGTTATTACACTCTGTAAAAGAAACGTTATGAACTGTGATGAATGGATGAATGCTAATGAGCCATACCTTTAACTATGTTAATGTATGGTGAGCAATATTGTATTCCCATTTGGTCAATAATTTTTTTTAGCTCATCAACTAAGTAATAAACAAAAACTAGGAACTAAAAGAGGATATAGCTTTAGTATTGCACAGGGAGATTGGGAAATCTTTATATCGGTCACCTGCCAATTCAACCTAGTATATATGGATTTGATTAAAATAATAAGCCAGACCAAATTTCTATAATGGCTATAGAAAAACTTACAAATTAGAAATGTGTTAAAATATACTAGAGATAGACTTAAGCTAAATACTTTTCTTTGGAAATCTATTTCATCTCTTGGAAAGTGTTTAAAAATAAAAGGGTTTCTTACAAGACAACAGCTTAAATTCATTTTAAGGAAATTAGTTAAAAATTGACGCATTTAGGCAATTTTTAATGTGTTAGTTCATATACACTGTCTTAATATATATTTGTTTCACCAAAACATTTGCAACAACATTTTGCATTTTAGGCAAAACAAATCTGTTGGATAGTTCTCTGTTACAGTCAATTAACCATTAGTGACAAATTTGCCTGTAAATATAAGAAAAAAATATATTACAAAGAAAGATATGAAAGTTGTATTATTTTGTCACAAAACTTAAAACTGGCCATATTTCAATGTTACATTAGTCATAGTTTAATAAATAAGCTATTTTTTACTTATTGTCATTCTCTATTTATGGAGGTCACTTTTGCAAAAGAGATAACAAGTGCAGCTTTTTTGGTTCTCTCTTTTCAGTATTCATTCCCATATGGAAAGGACCCAGCATTAGAATGATGCCTTAGGGATTAGAATTGGGAAATACTCTGAGGACCTTCTAATATTTCTACTTTTGCCGATTCCTCTAATATATAACAAGTATTTCAATCATAAAGCTGCAGAATCTTTAATAAGCAATGACGTATTTGGCTCTATTCTGTATGTTTCTTTTACATCCCCACAGAATGAAGAAAAATTAACATTTAGGCCATGTGCACATGTTGAGTATTTGATGAGTTTTTTACCTTAATATTTGTAAGTCAAGACCAGGAGTGGGTGATAAATACAGAAGTGGTGACGTGTTTCTATTATACTTTTCCTCTGACTGTTCCATTCCTGGGTTTGACTTACAATTACTGAGGTAAAAATCTCACCAAATACTCAACATGTGAACGTGGCCTTAAAGGGAATCTATCACAAGGTTTTTGCTAGCTCATCTGAGAGAAGCATGATGTAGAGACAGAGACCCAGATTCCAATGATGTATCATTTAGTTTACTGGGTGCAATAGCTTTGACGCAATCAGAGTTCTTAAATTTAGCATAAAACAGAGCTAAGAAAGCTTTCCCTGCCCACACCATAGTCTGTTTCACATTGTCTATTGACAGTGAGCTGCTTATCACAGGAGGGGTGGAATCAAACCAGTGCTCACTTAGCAAGCTAGTCACAGCAATGATAATGTCCTAGTGATAAAACCTTTATTGTAAGTACACAACAGCACACAGCCTGATAAGTGAAACATCATTGAATTCAGTGTTTTAACCCTTACCTCATGCTGTCCTCAAAAACCTGTTGACAGATTCCCTTTAACAGATAGTTTGCAATTAATTTTTGCTACACTGCTTCAAAATATGACTGACTTAGTAAAAGATTTAGCCGAGTGACACTGTGAAGTATTCACATTTCAGTGGAGCTCTGATGACACTCCTATAAAACAAAAGAAGTTATAGCCAAGCAATTTAAAGAGTAATAACACAACCCCCAAACATGGACTATTATTATTATTTATTATTATTATAGCGCCATTAATTCCATGGTGCTTTACATGTTTAAAAGGGGTATACATAGCAAAGTACAATAATTTGAACAAAAACGAGTTGGCGAATGGTACAGGAGGAACGAGGACACTGCCCGCGAGGGCTCACAGTCTACAAGGGATGGGTGAGGATACAGTAGGTGAGGGTAGAGCTGGTCGTGCAGCGGCATGGTGGAGCAAGGGTTACTGCAGGTTGTAGGCTTGACTATTAAAAGTTTATTAAAAGGAATCTGTCAGCAGGTTTTTGAGATGGAGTTCAAGAGCAGCATGATCTAGGGGCAGAGACCCTGATTCTTATGATACATAATTTGCTGGACTGCTTGGTGTAGTTTTATGTAATCTCTGTTGTCTCTGTTGTAGATGTAGCAGCTCTATGAATGCTGATCCCACACCGCTGATTAGCAGATTCCTGTGTACATTGTAAATTGTTAGCAAACTGCCAATCATTAGTTGAGCAGTGTTACTGTTAGACTCACCAGGTGAAGGGGATTATCCAAGCCCAAGCTCCAGGTGGGCACAGAGGCCACAGGCATCAGTGTACCAGCTAGGTGGGGCATTTAGGTCATGGACAGCTGAGGGGCAGGAAACTGCAGGTAGACAGGTGGAATGCTGGAAACCACAGGCAAGCAGGAGGGATGCTGGAAACCGCTAGCAGGCAAGAGACGTCCAGGATACCGCAGGCAGGTGAGAGATGTCCAAGAGACCACAGGCTATCAGGCTGGATGCTGGAAACCGCAGGCAGGCAGGAGACATACTGCAGGCAGGCGGTAGACATCCAGAAGACCACATGCAAGAAGGCAGGATGCCTGGAACCGCTGCCAGGTGTGAGATTTCCATTTCCAGGAGACTGCAGACAGGTAGGTGGGATTCTGGAAACTGCAAGTGGGTGGGAAATGTACAGGAAACCACAAGCAAGCAGGCGGGATGCTGGAAACTGCTGGCAGGTGAGAGACATCCAGGAGACCACAGGCTAGTAGGCAGGATGTCGGAAACTGCTGGCAGGTGGGAGATGCCAGGAGACTGCAAACAGCAGCTGAGCAGATCGAGGTGTATGAAGCAAGCCAGAATCTTACCAATACTGAAGTCTTAATAACAAGGCACAGGTGTGTCTCTTGGTGAGCCTTATACAGTGCTGGCCAAAAGTATTGGCAGCCCTGCAATTCTGTCAGATAATACTCAGTTTCTTCCTGAAAATGATTGCAATCACAAATTCTTTGGTATTATTCTCTTCATTTAATTTGCTTGCAAGGAAAAAACACAAAAGAGAATGAAGCAAAAATCAAATCATTGATCATTTCACACAAAACTCAAAAAAAGGGCCGGACAAAAGTATTGGCACCCTCAGCCTAATACTTGGTTGCACAACCTTTAGCCAAAATAACTGCGAACAACCGCTTCCGGTAACCATCAATGAGTTTCTTACAATGCTCTGCTGTAATTGTAGACCATTCTTCTTTGGCAAACTGCTCCAGGTCCCTGATATTTGAAGGGTGCCTTCTCCAAACTGCCATTTTGAGATCTCTGCACAGGTGTTCTATGGGATTCAGGTCTGGACTCATTGCTGGCCACCTTAGAAGTCTCCAGTGCTTTCTCTCAAACCATTTTATAGTGCTTTTGGAAGTGTGTTTTGGGTCATTGTCCTGCTGGAAGACCCATGACCTCTGAGGGAGACCTAGCTTTCTCACAGTGGGCCCTACATTATGCTGCAAAATTTGTTGGTAGTCTTCAGACTTCATAATGCCATGCACACGGTCAAGCAGTCCAGTGCCAGAGGCAACAAAACAACCCCAAAACATCAGGGAACCTCCGCCATGTTTGACTGTAGGGACCATGTTCTTTTCTTTGAATGCTTCTTTTTTTTTCCTGTACACTCTATGTTGATGCTTTTTCCCAAAAAGCTCTACTTTTGTCTCATCTGACCAGAGAACATTCTTCCAAAAAGTTTTAGGCTTTCTCAGGTAAGTTTTGGCAAACTCCAGTCTGGCTTTTTTATGTCTCGGGGTAAGAAGTGGGGTCTTCCTGGGTATCCTATCATACAGTCCCTTTTCATTCAGACGCCGACGGATAGTACGGGTTGACACTGTTGTACTCTCGGACTGCAGGGCAGCTTGAACTTGTTTGGATGTTAGTCGAGGTTCTTTGTCACCATCCGCACAATCTTGCGTTGAAATCTCTCATCAATTTTTCTTTTCCGTCCACATCTAGGGAGGTTAGCCACAGTGCCATGGGCTTTAAACTTCTTGATGACACTGTGCACGGAAGACACGGGAACATTCAGGTCTTTGGAGATGGACTTGTAGCCTTGAGATTCCTCATGCTTCCTCACAAATTGGTTTCTCAAGTCCTCAGACAGTTCTTTGGTCTTCTTTCTTTTCTCCATGCTCAATGTGGTACACACAAGGACACAGGACAGAGGTTGAGTCAACTTTAATCCATGTTAACTGGCTGCAAGTGTGATTTAGTTATTGCCAACACCTGTTAGGTGCCACAGGTAAGTTACAGGTGCTGTTAATTACACGAATTAGAGAAGCATCACATGATTTTTCAAAGGGTGCAAAAACTTTTGTCCACCCCCTTTTTTAGGTTTGGTGTGGAATTGTATCCAATTTGGCTTTAGGACAATTCTTTTTGTGTTTTTTCATTGAAGACAAATTAAATGAAGAGAATAATACCAAAGAATTTGTGATTGCAATCATTTTCAGGAAGAAACTGAGTATTATCTGACAGAATTGCAGGGGTGCCAATACTTTTGGCCAGCACTGTATAAGCCCGGGCGGATGCTCACATGGGATCACACCCGGCAATCTGTAAAGCCCGACATAAAGCACAACAGAGTATAGCGGACAGGGGTGAGGGAAGCATGGCATGGATCCGGGACAGATGTATAACAGTTATACAGATTAGCTAGACTGCCTGACACGTGACACTTAGTTGTGTAGTGATAATCTACTGCTGATAAAATACAGTTAGTATTTAAACTACAACAAGCTGTTGAGCAAGGGACTCATAATTGGAATCAGGCTCTCTGCCTCTACATCATGCTGGCAAAAATTGGAAGCTGGCACGTTTAGGCGGGCTGCGCTGCGGGAATGAAGAGGCTTGGGATTCCAAGACGGTTTTTATTAATACCAACGCGTTTCTGCGCCAGGCCGGCACCTTTCTCAAGGTATAAAAAACAAATAAACAGGACACAACAACTGAGGGCTTTAAGTAGGAGAAAATGGCTTCAAAAAGCTTAAGGAACACCCCTAAAAGGGGAGGGGGAGGAAGCGAGGAGAAAGAAAAAAAAAAAAGGAAAAGGAAAAAAAGAAAAAAAAAGGGTGTTGGGTGTTGACACAAAGCACAATATTTATTTATTTCTTCTCTGCTTTATTAACCACTTTACCTCCCTTGTCCCTTGTGTCAACACCCTTTTTTATTTTCTTGTTTTCCTTTTCCTTTTTTTTTTTCTTCTTTCTCCTCGCCTGCACACAACACCTTTAGGTGAGTGCTACCATTGATTATACCTACCCCTTGCCAGACGGCATTGCCCTTTTTTGTGTGCGCTTTTGTCCCTCTCCAGAGCTTCTCTAAATCATGCTGCTCTCAGATTAAATAGCAACAACTTGCTGACAGATTCCCTTAAACAAAATGTGGAATTGCTGTAGAAAAATGTAGGAATATCAGCAATGGCAAAGCTGTAGTAAATTGCTCAGATTTTGGTGTCAATTTGTCTGTGGATTTTCCACTGCCAATGAGGTGTCATGCATCTGGGTTTGAAACCTTGAGCCTGTGCTTTGTGGTTGGCTTCTCTTTCTGCCGAGCCACAGCAGATACACCTTTTCTCTGGGTGTTTAGTATCTGTTATGCTTGGTTCAGTATTTTTATGGTAACAGGTTTTTTCATTTACTCATTTGTCTCCGCTATCACCTTTGGGGAACGGCTTTATATACTTTCTCCCTGCTGCTGATAGTCTCATTTGGATGTCCAGCCATACTGCTGTAGTTTAAGCCAGTCAATAAAAGTCCAGCTAGAGTTTGCTGTTTAGGTTCTTTACCCTGCACCTATCTTCTGTTTATTTTTAGGAAGTAAGCGACATATTCTCTAACAGTACGTACTTAATCTTTGATCTGGGATCTTTATTTTAGCACACTTTCCCTTTTGTAGGTAATTTACACTCTGCTCTGCCCTCCAGTTCTTTAGGAGGAATGTGAAGAGCTCAATGGCCTTTCAGGCAGCATAGGACCAAGTTGCCGTTGTCTTGTCTGTGGTTAGGGCTATCTCAGCCCACGCAGGAACCTCTAGGGACAGGGGGGTCAGGATCTAGTCTGTAAGGAACCAGCAGGGTCAGTACAGTTTTTAGTGTGTTTCCTATTTTACCGCGTGAGTTGCTACATTATTATAACATAAGGTCAAATTAAAAAACATTAAACTCCTATCCACTGGTGCTTCCATGGCTCCCTCGTCTTTTATTGGTCTTTGTGCAATCCAGTCTCCACCGATGTTGTGTTGTTTCATATGACTGCTACTCTCTTTGAGGGTGCCAACTGACAATAGCATTTTATCTGTGGCAAAAAAACACTGAAACTGCATGTATTCATTGCATGTAAAAATATGGGGGGTTTTTTGAAAATACACATAAGTTTTGCATTTTTAATCAGCGTTTGTCATCAGTGATGCAAACAGCAAACCATTTTTTTTATGTGGTTTGGATGTATTCTGCAGCAAATAAAAATGCTTTGCACCCTTATAGCAGTCAAGAGTTTCTATGGCTGGGTTCACATAAACGTATTCAAAATCATCTGTTTTATGTCCAGAAAAAAATGACGATTTTTGTCCATATTGTCATCCCCATGAAATCTTTATGCCATCTGTATGTTCGTTTTTCACGTCCCTATGTCCATTATGCATATCCATACGGACTCTGTTTTTTACATTAACAATTTAACAAATAAAGATCAAATATGGTTTTCTATGTTGATTATTGTAATGCATCTGTAAAAAAACAAATTATATGCGGATATTAACTCGTATGTGATCCATTTTTTACACACCTATTGACTTACAAAGGGCAAGTCTGATCCAGAATACGGATCAAAGTAGAGCATTCTGTAATATTTTACACACAGGTCAAAACGTTCATGTGAACTATCACATTGCCTGCATTGGTCAGTGTGCTGTCGGTTTGCTATCAGTTTTGCACACGGACAGCACACAGATGTTTAATGCATTCATCTGAACGAGCCCTTACTTTAAATAAATCTATCAATGGCAATAATGAAATGTAGGAATAAAAAGGTGTTCAGTTAGTTAAATAAAAGGTCAGTATATCACTAGGAAACACCTGATGAAATTTATACTTAGCAAAGTCAATACACTAAATCTAGTATGCCGAATGTGTCGCTTGACTTCTTTTTATAATTATTTATTGAGCAATTCTTATCTATCAAAGCTAGTGAGCTGATCTTATTGGAAGATGGGGCCTTTATATAAGGCAGGGAAGCATAATGTCCCACTCTAACCTCAGGTGCACAATTTGAATCAATTATCAGCTAATTAGCTTGTTTAATGTCACCTTCTGAATTCCAAGTGGACACAAGTGAAATCATTAGTAGCAACGCTTTGTTTCATTCATTCTGACCAATCGTATATATAGTTGCCAATCAGTTTCAAATTTTGAATTATATTCCTCTGAGCTCTTTCATGCATAACATTTTTCAGACGATTGCTGCATTTTTTGTATCCTAGAGTTTTATTTCAGGTTTTATTTATTTTTTTTTATAAAATTGCATCCAAATGTTAGTTGCAGATGAATGAACAAATAATACATGCAGTATGTTTTATGCATTTTCCCACACTTCTGGTGCATTATTTTGGTACTTATTCACTCTTCTGATCACACAGGCATTGCTGTCATTCACCTATGAGGTTGGCAGCGACAATACAGCTGTGACAGACAGAGTACAGCTGTGACAGACAGCTGGAGCCCTATGCGAACAGTGGAGAGCAACCCTGGGAGCTGTCACCTGTTGAATAGAGCATATATAACCTCATTAGTGAAAAAGGGCCCCTGTGTAAGAACAGTTTTTTGTCTCTCAGCTGTCCAATAGCTCATCATGATGCAAAATTTCATCTGCTCTGGAAATGGAAATGGGCCCTCTTTAACGCTTGGGTCCAGTGACTAACTACCAGGGTGGGCAGAGGGAGCAGTTGCGCCTGGCCCTGCACTCTGAGGGGCCCACTCGGAGCTACACTGCTCTTAAGCTCTGCGTTGGTCAGGGGCGTCACCCAGGCCCTGGATCATGAGTGTTCTGCCCCAAATTGTGCACGCATGCACACACGGTTTGCCTGACACAGCCCTGCATGGTGCTGCTGTGTACCTTGTGTAGCTCCTCCTCCTCCCCGCACCCTTCTCTTCAGTTATAGAATAGGAATAATCCATCCATGTGCAGAGTGACTGCACAGCATCAATGAGGAGGTGAGAGGGGCTTTAATCAGTAGATGAAGATGGTGGGTGGGGACAACAAGACTGCCGACCCCGAGGAGAGAGAATTGCAACCCTCCAACAGCTGTGGCTGTTGTTCACACATAGGAGCTCCCTCCGTCCTTTAATGTCACTAGCAGCTCAGCAGTCGGGACAAGGTGGGAGAGGAAGGAGATTTGCCAGGGATAGTCCATTGCACACAGGAGATCTGCTGATTTATAACTTCAGCCCCCCCACACTACTGAAGAAGAAAGTGAGTATATACTGTATATACAGTGGGGAAAATAAGTATTTGATACACTGCCGATTTTGCAAGTTTTCTCACCTACAAAGAATGGAGAGGTCTGTAATTTTTATCGTAGTACACTTCAACTGAGAGAGACAGAATCTAAAAAATAATCCAGAAAATCACATTGTATGATTTTTACATAATTAGTTTGCATTTTATTGCATGATAAAATGATTTGATACAATGGAAAAACAGAGCTTAATATTTGGAACAGAAACTTTTGTTTGCAATTACAGAGATCACATGTTTCCTGTAGTTCTTGACCAAGTTTGCACACACTGCAGCAGGGATTTGGGACCACTCCTCCATGCAGACCTTCTCCAGATCTTTCAGGTTTCAGGGCTGTCACTGGGCAACATTGAGTTTCAGCTCCCTCCAAAGATTTTCTATTGGGTTCAATTCTGGAAACTGGCTAGGCCACTCCAAGACCTTTAAATGCTTATTACGGAGCCACTCCTTAGTTGCCCTGACTGTGTGTTTCGGGTCATTGTAATGTGGGCAGACCCAGCCGCGACCCATCTTCAATCTTCTTAATGAGGGAAGAAGGTTGATAGCTGAAATCTTGCGATACATTACCCCATCCATCCTCCCTTCAATATGGTGCAGCCATCCTGTCCCCTTTGAAGAAAAGCAACCCCAAAATATGATGTTTCCCCCACCATGCTTCACGGTTGGAACGGTGTTCTTGGGGTTGTACTCATCCTTCTTCTTCCTCCAAACACTGCGAGTGGAGTTGACACCAAAACGTTCTATTTTGGTCTCATCTGACCACATGACCTTCTCCCATGCCTACTCTAATTATCCAGATCAGCATTGGTGAACTTCAAATGGGCCTGGATATGTGCTGTCATGAGCAAGGGGACTTTGCGTGCCCTGCAGGATTTTAATCCATGATGGCATAGTGTGTTACTAACAATAATATTTGAGATTGTGGTCTCAACTCTCTTCAGATCATTGACCAGGTCCTCCTGTGTAGTTTGGGCTGATTCCTGTCCTTTCTCAAAAACATCCTTACCCCACGAGGCAAGATCTTGTGTGGAGCCCCAGACTGAGGAAGATTGACAGTCATCTTGTTTTTCTTCCATTTTCTAATAATTGTGCCAACAGTTGTTGCCTTCTCAACCAGCTGCTTGCCTTTTGTCCTGTAGCCCATCCCAGCCTTGGGCAGATCTACACTTTTGTCCTTGGTGTCCTTAGACTGCTCTTGGCCTTGGCCATGGTGGAGAGGTTGGAGTGTGGTTGAGTGTGTGGACAGGTGTCTTTTATACAGGCAATGAGTTCAAACAGGTTCAATTAAAGCAAAACTAACAGGACTGTGAGTGCCAGAATTCTCGCTGGTTGGTAGATTATCAAATACTTATTTCATGCAATAAAATGCAATTTAGCTATTTAAAAATCATACATTGTGATTTTCTGGTTTTTATTTTAGATTCTGTCTCTCACAGTTGAAGTGTATCTAAGATAGAAATGACAGATCTCTCCATTCCTTGAAGGTGGGAAAACTTGCAAAATCGGCAGTGTATCAAATACTTATTTTTCCCACTGTATGTCATATGTATGTATAATGTGTGCAGACCATGTGTCCATGATGTGTATTGTGTGTGTTTATGCAGATATCATGTGTGTATTATCTCCCTGTGTGTGTCTGGTTATGCTCCTCTCTGTGTGTAGATAAGATTTTACATTTGTACAAAAACCATATTGAGATTTTTGGGGCGTAGTTGTACTAAACCTGCACACTACAGTCTTTTAGCATTTGCAAAAAAGGGGATGCAAATGTATTTTAGGTACATGTGGTTTCTCATGGATCTGTTTGTTTGTTTGTAATACTGTAATAACTTTAAATCAGTTTTTTAGGTGAAAAAATAGGTTCTAAATGCATTAACCCCTTAACTGCTGTGGTAGATCGCTCACTCAGCTGCACACAGAGGTAGTCACAGGTACGCCGTCTCTTTAAATCCTTGGTTGATTTATTGTAATGCTGCTTAAATCAACCTTTAGTCCATAAAAATAAACACAGCCCGCTGGGAAAAACAGGAAAACAAAGCAAAAATGGTAACACATAGAACACAGTCCCTGGAGTAGCAGGGATTCACCTGCTGAGAGTTCAGCAACTTCACATGGTTCAAACACAAGCTCCCTTCTGGAGCTTACTTCTCCAGACATTGAACTCTGAATGCCTCAGCTGGCCAAGTATTTAAACATCCCCCAGACCACACCCTGGGGAGGAGATATGGAGAACAACCTCCCACCCGCTCTGTGGTTGTTCTCATAAAAACACACCCACAAATGGAGACTTAACCCCTCCTTGCACATAACATGCTGGAGGAAACTTAACGGTTTCAATTTACTGATGCCCATAGCCTCAGGGAAACATATCCCCCTCCACCACTTTACCAGTGACTTTGTCACATATCCCCCTGCCCAAAGCCGGGGGTTTTGGCACATTCACTCGCTAAACAGGGAAGTCTGGCAGGGCATCTGCATTTCCATTTAGTTTCCCGGGTCTGTGCTCTACATGAAAATTAAAATCTTGGAGTGCTGGGAACCACCTAGTTACCCTGGCATTGTTCCCCTTACTTTCCCTCATCCAATTCAGGGGTGCATGGTCTGACACTAGCCTGAACTTTCAGCCTATCAGGTAGTATCTTAGTGTCTCAACTGCCAATTTGATGGCCAAGCACGCCTTCTCTACGATGGCATAGTTTTTTTCACAGGAGGTGAGTTTCCTACTCAGGAATAGGACTGGATGTTCATCCCCATCTATTTCCTGGGGCAACACAGCTCCCAAACTGACCTCAGAGGCTACACCATAAATTCCTTAGTGAAGTCAGGCGCGACTAAGACCGGCTGTCCACATAGGGCGAGCTTCAATGCCATCTCCACTTCCAAGGACCATTTTGCCATCAATGTCTTCGTGCCCTTAAGAAGATCAGTCAGGGGAGCGTCTATCATGGCGAAATTTGGAATAAATCGCCGATAATAGCCCACAATTCCCAGAAACAAACAAACTTGCTTCTTGGAGTTCGGTTGTGGTCAGTTTCGGATAGCCTCCATCTTCTTAACTTGCGGCTTTTGGAATCTGGACTTTGATTCACGCTCACATGTGGCTCTGTCAAGATTTTGTGTTCAACCACCTGCGTACAAACTGACAGCTCTGAAAACAGGTCACAGTTCCGCTGAAGCAGCTCTCGGCACTGTTGCTTCTGAGTCGGTGACAGTGTCTCTGCCACTATGACGTCCTTGATACGGGCTTCAGGCTGGGCCTCCAGGCACGTAGCCACCACTGGCTCCCTGTCTCACCAAGGTTTGAACAGGTTAACGTGATATACCTAATACGTCTTTCTTTTTCCTGGTTGGTGGACCTTGTAGTTGACGTCACTCAACTTTTCGACCACCTCATATGGCCCTTGCCACTTAGCCAGGAATTTACTCTCCACTGTTGGAATTAACACTAACACCCAGTCTCCAGGGCTGAACTGTCTCAGTCTCGCCAATCGATTGTAGACTCTGGCCTGAGCCTCTTGGGCTTGAAGGAGGCTCTCTCTTACAATCGGCATCACCCTCGTGATCCGGTCTTGCATCTGGGCCACATGCTCGATGACGCTCCGGTGGGGTATCACCTCGGCTTCCCAGGTCTCCTTCGCAATGTCCAGCAGTCCCCGAGAAGCCGCCCGTAAAGCAGCTCAAAAGGCTAGAACCCTGTAGAGGCCTGGGGAACGTCCCTAATGGAGAATAGCAGGTAGGGAAGTAGGCTATCCCAGTCTCGGCCATCCTTCTCCACGACCTTTTTTAGCATAGACTTTAGGGTCTTGTTGAATCTCTCAACCAGGCCGTCTGTCTGCAGATGGTACACAGACGTCCAGAGTTGGGTAATTTGCAGAGCTTTACACATCTCCCTCTTCACTTTTGACATGAACAGAGTCCCTTGGTCTGTCAGGATCTCCTTTGGCAGGCCTGTTCGGGAGAAAATATGGACTAGTTCATGTGCTATGCTCCGGGCAGAGGAGTCTCTCAATGTTACTGCCTCCGGGTATCGTGTGGCGTAGTCCAGCACCACCAGGATGTATTGGTGACCCCTCGCGGACTTAACTAAGGGCCCTACCAGGTCCATATCAATGTGGTCAAATGGAACCTCCATAATGGGTAATGGGACCAGGGGACTACGGAAGTGGGACACGGGAGCAGTTAGCTGGGACGTAGGACAGGACAGACAGTAATTAACAACCGCGCAGTGACACCCAGGCCAGTAAAACCTCTGAAGGACCCGCTCTTGGGTTTTGTCTATGCCCATATGCCCCCCAAGACATGAGAATGAGCTAGGTCTAGCACCCTACACCTACAGGGTCCTCGTACCAACAGCTGCTCTAAAACTTCCCCTCTCTGTTTAGTGACCCGATATAGCAAATCCTCATTGACTTCAAAATAAGGAAACCTGGTGTCAGCCCTCGGCTCTTGGGCGACCCCATTTATCACAGTCACATTGTCCCATGCACCTTTTAATGTAAGGTCCTCGATTTGAGCAGTCCCAAAATTCCCCCAAGAAACCCTCAATTCTGGAATCTCATCCTCATGGGTTACGGTCTCGTCCTCATCGTCAGCAAGGACACACAAGGGAAACTCTTCCGCCTCTGACTGCAAAGAGGATTCTTCACGGACGAACCGGCTCTTACCTGAGTTAGTGGGTACACCTGCCTTTCCCCACAAATGCCAGAACAGTCTGAAGTCCCGCCCTATTATTACCGGGTGCAGCAGGCCCTTCAACACCCCAACCTCATGGGTCTCAGTCCAACACTTAGTTTTTATTGTTACTCGGGCGATGGGGCTGTCCTTGGCGTCCCCGTGGATACAGCGGACGCCCACATACTTTCCTGGGACCAACTGGTGGGGAAGTGTGGCTTTTACCAGGGTCACCAAACTCCCTGAATCCAAGAGTCCCGACACCAGTACCCAATTTACGGTCACGGGACATGACTGTGGCCCCTCACCGGGCTGATAGTCCACCCTACAGGCAGGATAAGCATAGTATGAGCAGCGTCTTCCTACGCTGCAGTCCATCTGCTCACTGGACATAGGACACCTGGCGGCTATGTGTCCAGGATTGCGACATCTCCAGCAGATCATGTCTTTCCCTGTGGCCTTTGTTAGCCTCTCAGCAACCCCTGGGGACCTCGGACTCCCCCCCCAGTCGTGGCTCTACTCCCCCTCTTTTGGGACTCTGGCTCACCCTGAGTATCTCAGTATAGAGATGCAGCACCACGCTTTCTTAGGGACTTCTCGACCACCTGGTATCTTTCTACTAGGCCGATCAGGACATCCGCATTCCGGGGGTCTCCCTGGACAACCCAGGTCTGCATGGGCCTAGGGAGGGAGTGAATAAATCTGTCCATGACAACCCGCTCAACCCTCTGGAATGGAGGACTCCGGCTGCAACCACTTCTGCACAAGATGGAGGAGATCGAACATTTGGGAGCGAGGTGGTTTATCACTGCAATACGCCCAGTGGTGGACCCGTTGGGCTCTGACCAACATAGTCACTATACCACGTGCCACTAATCTCATCCTGCAAGGCCAGGTCGTAATAAGCCTTTTGGGGCTCACCAGTCAGATAGGGGGCCTGCACACGGAGGTAGACACAGGTACGCCGTCTCTTTAAATCTTTGGTTGATTTATTGTAATGCTGCATAATTCAACCTTTAGTCCATAAAAATAAACACAGCCCGCTGGGAAAAACAGGAAAACAAAGCAAAATGGTAACACATAGAACACAGTCCCTGGAGTAGCAGGGATTCACCTGCTGAGAGTTCAGCAACTCCACATGGTTCAAACACAAGCTCCCTTCTGGAGCTTACTTCTCCAGACTTTGAACTCTGAATGCCTCAGCTGGCCAAGTATTTAAACCTCCCCCAGACCACACTCTGGGGAGGAGATATGGAGAACAACCTCCCACCCGCTCTGTGGTTGTTCTCATAAAAACACACCCTTTGGAAATGGAGACTTAACCCCTCCTTGCAAATAACATGCTGGAGGAAACTTAACGGTTTCAATTCACTGATGCCCATAGCCTCAGGGAAACATATCTCCCCTCCACCACTTTATCAGTAACTTTGTCATTCTGCATATAACATATATTTTCATCATAGGTCTCTAAGGGATGTATGAAACTGGCTCAGGAGCAGAGTCCACTTCAAACATCAGATGCCGGTTGTGCTGCATAGCCAAAAACTGCCTGTAATTGTAGCAACCGGAGTTTGCTTAATTGAAGTTTATCCATATGAATGGTGATTGCATGAAGCCGATGGGTTACCATGGCAGCCAATAAGTGTAGTGTAAGCTATTGAACAATTGCAGGTTCAGATGCCCTAAGGGTACTAAAAAAGTAAAGATAAAATAAAAATGTTTTAATAAAATAAAAATGGATAAAACCTTAAATCACCCCCTTTTCCTTATTCAAAAATAGAAAAATTATACAAAAAAAAAAAAACATTTCATATCATCATTACTAATAAAGTTTGATCTAGCAAAATAATTTAACCGTACAATAAACGTGTAAAAGAAAAAAGGAATGGAAATGCTACAATTGCCATTCTTCTGTTACTGCACTTCCCAAAAAAATATTACACAAAAAGCAAAGTGTTATATGTCTCCCAAAATGGTATCAATAAAAAAACAGCTCACGGCGCAAAAAAAAACTCTCACTCAGCTCCATTGATGTAAAATAGAAGAGTTGTAGGTCTCAGAATATGGCGACACTAACAATTTTTTTTCTACAAGCTTCTGAATTTTTTTAACCACCAAAAATATTAAATCAGGCCTCATTCACACGTCTGTGTTTCCAGTACGAGTGGTATGCGTTTTTTTCATGAATATCATATAAACCCAGTATAACCTATGATGCTGTTCGCATGCACATTTTTTCCTGCAGCACGGATGACCAGGGCCAATACAAGTCTGTGGGTCCATGAAAGACACGTACAGCACACGGATGGCATCCGCATGCCATCCGTGTGCTGTACGTGTTTAACATTACAAAGTATAGGAGAAGCTTTGTAATTTATTTTTCTTTATCCATACTGGAAAAACACTGATGACACACTGATGGTAAACACTGATCACACCGGTACCAGTTTTTCACTTACGTGTTTTATCCTGAAATTTGAAGGAGGCCTCAGGTTGTGTGCACATGTTCAATATTTACAGCAGAAAAATCTGTTGCAAATAACTGGAGAGTTGGCAGGAAAAATGCAGCATAAAATATGTTCTTTATTATGCATTTTTCCCCATTAATTTTAATGGGTGAAAAACGCTGAAAGAATTGGCACTGCAGATATTAAACTGCTTCAAATCCACAAGGAAAAAATAAGCAGTGTGTGCATAAGATTTCTAAAAATTTCATTCACTTTCCTGGTAAAGTAAAATGCTGTGTTTTTTTCCATTAAAAATAACTGCAGCAAAACTGCAGCCATGTGAACATAATATACACACGTGTTAAAAATATTAAACTCATGAAAAAGGCCTGGACAGAAATGATGGTACTCTTAACTTAATATTTTGTTGAACAACCTTTTGAGGCAATCACTGCAATCAAACGATTCCTGTAACTCTCAATGAGACTTCTGCACCTCTCGACAGCTATTTTTTCCCACTCCTCATGAGCAATCTGCTCCAGTTGTCTTGAGTTTGAAGGTTGCCTTTTCCAGACGGCATGTTTCAGCTCTTTCCCAAGATTCTCAATAGGATTTAGGTCAGGGCTCATAGAAGGCCACTTCAGAATAGTCCAATGTTTTCCTCTTAGTCATTCTTGGGTGTTTTTGGCTATATGTTTTGGGTCATTATCCTGTTGCAAGACCCATGACCTGTGACTGAGACCAAGCTTTCTGACACTGGGCAGCACATTTCTCTCTAGAATCACTTGATAATCTTGAGATTTCATTGTACCCTGCACAGATTCAAGACACCCAGATGCTGCATAGCAGCCCCAGAATATAACAGAGCGTCCTCCATGTTTCACAGTAGGGACAGTGTTTTTTTTCTTGATATGCTTCATTTTTCCATCTGTGAACATAGAGCTGATGTGCCTTGCCAAAAACTTCCATTCTTGTCTCATCTGTCCATAGGACAATCTCCTAGAAGCTTTGTGGCTTGTCAACATGTAGCTTGGCAAATTCCAGTCTGGCTTTTTATGATTTTTTTTCAACAATGGTATTCACCTTGGTCGTCTCCCATGAAGTAAACTTTGGATCAAACAACGACAGATGGTGCGATCTGACACTGATGTTCCTTGAGCTTGACGTTCACCTTTAATCTCTTTAGAAGCTATCCTGGGCTCTTTTGTTACCATTCGTATTATCCATCTCTTTGATTTGTCATCAATTTTCCTCCTACGGCCACGTCCAGGGAGGTTGGCTACAGTCCCATGGATCATAAATTTCTGAATAATATGTGCAAATGTAGTCACAAGAACATCAAGCTGTTTGGAGATCGTCTTATAACCTTAACCTTTAATATGCTTGTCTATAATATTCTTTCTAATCTCCTGAGACAACTCTTTCCTTTGCTTCCTCTGGTCCATGTTGAGTGTGGTACACACCATGTCACCAAACAGCACAGTGAGTATCTATAGCCCTATATTGATTACAAGATTGTAGACACCTGTGATGCTAATTAGTGGACACAACTTGATTTAACATGTCCCTTTTGTCACATTATCTTCAGGGGTACCATAATTTCTGTGCAGGCCTATTTCATGAGTTTAATTTTTTTTTAAATTCTGTGGAAGCAGGGTTAAAAAGCAATGTCTGACTTTCATTTGTTCATTTTCATAGATTTTTAATTTATTATTACGTTTGTCAGATTCAAGTTATTTCTGTGACCATTGTGGCTTTTTCTTTCATTAAACGAGGGGTGCCAACAATTTTGACTACGTGTGTCAGTTTGGTAATTGTAGTTACTTGGTGAATTATTTTGCCATTTCTTTTTTTTTTACTGCAGAATGAACATTGTAAAAACAAAACCTCAAAAAACAATGGTGGAATTGAATTTTTTTTTATTCTTTCATCTCACTTGTTTTTTTTTCCTGTTTTTTTACCCATCTGTTCTGTCCAGTGCAGATCTCTGCCGGTTCAGAGATGTCACGGACCGCTTCTGCGGCTACCAGTGATGTCACGTCAACAGAGTAGCTGCTTCTCTTCCACTGTGCTCTTTCAACAGGGCATCTATGCCAATGTCATGCTGATGGACAGCTAGTTCTCGGTTTTGTCGTTGAGCTGGCTGTCAATCAGCATGACGTTGGCAGTCACACCCTGTCAACAGAGCAGTCCGGAAGTGGAAGAGCTGCTCTGTTGAGGGGAAGCAGCAGAATGGCTGGCAATATGAGTCTGTAAACCTTCGGAGCAGGCAGAACGAGCAGGTAGACCTGTAAGTTCTTAGCCCCATGAGAAGAAATATAAAATATTCCCGGATAAGCCCTTTTAAAAAGTTAAAAAATGGTTAGTCCAGGTTTTGTACAGAGTACAATGCCCGGACCATCCACAGATCTCCTCACCTCAACTTATCAGCCCCATTTATGCCTATGAGATTCACTCCAGGTCAGGAGACCAGAGATCGGTTTGTGCATTGTCCATCGTATAAGCACCATGGAATACGGTCGTCAATCTTGGTCTTAGGCTACTTCACACCTGCATTCTGACATTACATTTTCCTTTTCCGTTTTTAGAAACATGTAAATGGAATTAATGTTTGAACTGAATCTGATATGAATGGAAGTAAAGAGCCCCCAATAATTATTGTGGGGGTCATCTGGGTTCCTCTATATTTCCGTATTTAGAATGAAAGAAACAGAGCATCATTCAGAACATAGATTTTCTGTCCTTAAACTGAACATATTAGAACTAGTGATGAGCAAGCATGCTCGCCACTGCTCGTTACTCGCCCGAGCATCTCACTGCTCAAGATGCTCGGTACTCAATATTTCCGGGATGCTTGGGTGGGAGCTCGGGTCCCCGCCCGCATGTTTGGCACTCTTTAGACAGCCAATTAACATGCAGGGATTGCCTGCCACTCACTGTAATTCCGTAGCCATGTTGGTTGTGGCATTACAGTGATTGGCTAGCCGCATAGCGTTATTGGGTCACTATAAGACCTGGTGACCCTATGCTTGTCACAGTCTACCCTTCAGACAGGCAGAGTAGGGAGAGGTGCTGCTGAGTGAGAGACAGAATTGGTGGTTTAATAGTTAGATATAAGTATTCCACAGAAAGATATATATCCATCTGAACTAACAGTCCTTCTGAGGACTAATCCAGCTGCATATATTACTGGTGATAGCAGGAGTTAGGCAGGGTTTGTGGACAGTGTATACAGCACAATAGGGTCCATTGCACTTTCTGTCTGCTGCTGCTGCTGTTACAGATATCCATAGCCCTACATGTCAGGGCTATTTTTTTTTTGCTCTTAATCCTGATTATTTGCTTAAAAAGCAATGCAGTACACCATTTTACTGTTCCATTTTCTTGTTAGCAGAAAACAGACAGATTTTTTTTATTTTATTTGCATTGCTGTATTGTGGAAGCAGAAAAACTTTTCCATCATCAGATGTGATCCCATATTACTGCGGTAATAATACTGACATTTTGAGGAGCATGCCAAATATACTCCATTTAAACTCAGCCAGTTGTGTGTTGTTGAACCTATTCACACTTGGTCGCTGATCAATGTCACATCTATAAGGCCACTTCCTAAAACCATGGTCATCAGACCTGATTCCATATTACTGCGGTAATAATTGTGTCATTTTTTGGATCGTGCCAAATATTACTCTCCATTTAAAGTCTGCCACTTGGGGGTTGTTCATCCTATTCACACTTGGTCACTGACCAATACCACATCTATAAGGCCACTTCCTAAAACCGCGGTCATCAGACATGATCCCATATTACTGTGATAATAATTGTGACATTTTTTGTAGCTGGCCAAATATTGCACTCCATTTAAAGTGGGCAAGGCTCGTGGCAAGGGACAGGGAAGTGGACGTGATGGTGATGGTTCACGCAGAGGCCGAGGTCGTTGGGCAAGACGAAACTGTGCCTGCTGAGGGAGCACAACAAACACCCACATTATTTCGAACTACCTTTCTGTCCCAATTCCTAGGGGGCCGCGGGACACCACTATTGAAGCCAGAGCGATCTCCTCTTGACCTGCTTGAAGCGAGCCGGGCGAGAGGCCAGAATCTATAAATGCGGGTGGCAGCACTGCTTGTTCCGCTGTTGTGCGTGCACGCCAATCCCCTGTCGATGGCGCATGCCAAGATGCCTCCCGCCCTGCACCTGTCGTTGAACACTCTCAACTAGCACCATAAGCAAGCACGTCCATGTCCTTGTCTCAGCGCAGCGTTCAGTTGTCCCAACCCCAGTCCTTGGAATGCAAGCACAAATACGTAGTTAACGCTACGTTAACGCTAAAGCTAACAGGCCCCACTACTAAATTCTCACATTTCACGACTGCTTGCGCTCGAAATGTTACCTTTTAGGCTCATGGAGGCGGAAGCTTTCCACAACCTGATGGCGGTGTCCATCTCTCTGTACTCGGTCCCCAGCTGTCACCATTTCTCCTGGTGTGCCATCCCCGCATTATACAAGCACGTGTCCCACAACATTAGATGTGCCCTTAACAATGCAGTTACTGGGAAAGTCCACCTAACCACAGACACATGGACAAGTGCTTGTGGGCAGGGATGGTACATCTCGCTGATGGCACACTGAGGTAATATAGTGGAAGCCAGGACCCAGTCAGACCTTGGGATGGAACACATCCTCCCGACACCGAGGATTGGGGGCCCTGGGTCAATCATGGCTGCCCCCACATTCTACAGCTCCTGCACCTCCTCCTCAGCCTCCATCTCTGAAATAACCACATCAGTCGGAAGCACTGCAGCACTGTCTTGGCCAACCAGCAACAGGCTGTAATAAAGCTAATATGCTTAAGGGACAAACCGCACACCGCTGCAGAGTTGTTGACAGCTGTAACAGAGCAGGCAGATCTCTGGCTGTCACTGCTGAACCTACAGCCAGGCATGGTTATGTGTGACAATGGCCGGAACCTGGTGGCGGCTCTGAAGCTAGGCAAACTCGCACACATACCATGCCTGGCCCATGTGCTCAACCTAGTGGTTCAGCGGTTTCTCAAAACCTACCCAGATCTGCCTGAGCTGCTTGTGAAAGTACTCCACGTGTGTGCCCATTTTCGAAAGTCACCTACAGCTTCCGCCACCCTTGCAGTGCTTCAGCAGAATTTGCAGCTTCCAGCTCACCGACTGGTGTGAGATGTCACCACGCATTGGAACTCAACCTTGCAGATGTTGGGAAGGATTTGTGAGCAACAGAGGGCAGTTGTTGAGTACTAGCTTCAACACACTCGTCGTTTTTCATGTCAGCCTCCGCACATAAGACCTCATGAGTGGGCATGGATGTCAGACATCTGTGCCATCCTCCAAAACTTTGAGAATTCCACCAAGATGTGAGCGGCGATGACATAATTAGCGTCACCAGCCCGCTTCTCTGTCTACTGAAATGCTCGCTGCTCACAATTAAAAAGGAGGCATTGCAGGCGGAGCACGATGAGATGGAGCCAGGAACCATACAGGGTGATGCCACACGGCCCAGCCTCATCTCATCCAAACTCAGATTGGGTGATAATGAGGAGGAGTAGGAAGAGGAGGAGGAACAGGAGCTGGTTTCCTGCACTACAGATGGTACTACCAACACAACTGTCATACCGTTTGTTCAGCATGGATGGCCTGAGGAGAGGGAGAATGAGGAGGAGGAGGAGGAGAGCATGGACAGTCGCCATCTTGATCAGGACAGGGAAGACTTGGCTGTTGACATTCTGGCACACAAAGCTGACTTTATGTTCCTCTGCCTTTCCCTTGACACTCGCGTTGTACACATTTTGGCCAACAGAAATTACTGGTTGGTCACACTTCTAGACCCACACTACAGGAGAAATTTGTATCTCTCCGTCCACTGGCGGAGAGGTCTAGTAAAATATTGTAGTACCAGAAGGCCATTGTTGTAGAATTATTTTTAAAATTTCCATCTGAAAATGCTGGCGGCAGAGCTCACAACCAAGGAGTACAGCCAAGGGAGACACAAATACGATGCAGCAGAGGCAGGGGAACACTGTCAAAGGTGTAAGACAGTTTTCTCAGACCCGCCCAGTACTCAGACCCTGATGCGTGGGGTACTCTGACAAGGAGATAAAAGTTTTGGAAGATGCTGAAGGACTACCTTGCCGACCATACCAACGTCTTCCGTGATTCCTCTGCCTTATAGTTATTGGGTATCCAAAATGGACACGTGGCAAGAACTGGCTCTCTATGCCTTGTAGGTCCTGGCCTGCCCTGCTGCTAGCGTTTTGTCACAGCAGGTTTTTAGTGCCTCCGGGGGCAAAATAACTGATAGGTGCATCCACCTGTCAACTCAAAATGCTGACAGGCTGACTATTATCAAAATGAACAAGGGCTGGATTAGGCCAGACTTCTCAACACCACCGGATGATAGCAGCGGAACATAAAGTCAAATCCAGTGGCTTTTTTGGGGGGTCTATTCCCATGCACCTCTTCACACCCAGACATGGGTATACGCTTCCTGATTAGAGATGAGCGGTGTTCGACTTGAACTGTTCGCCAATCTCAAATTCGAGCTGTTTTGGGCGGTGTTCGAGTCGTTCGGCGAACACGAACGATTTGAAAAAAATTCGGCTGTTCGAGGTTATGTTCGATAACTGTTCGTGCACCAAAATCATAACTGGATTTTTTCTCAGTAATGATGAAAATTAATGTTAATACGCAGTTTGAGTGTACAGCGGGGCGGGGGGAGGGGCAGGGGAAGCATCTCTGCAGGAATAATGAAGATCTCCATTTTTTTTTTCTCTTTCCCACATTTACAGTGGGGAGGTGCAATCTGTCAGCCTATCAGCAGCGCACACACGGAGCGAAGTGCTTTTTTTCACACAAGCAAGGGCATGTGTCATTGGCAGTGTATGTCACATGTCCTTGCCCTATAAGACCCAGCCATTTTCCCCATCGCCACCATTTTCTCACTGCTGCAGCTGCGTGTTAGACGGCACCGCTATTGCTGTGTGCGCTATACCTTGTTAATTTCAAGCCAATTTTCGCACAAATCTACAGATAGCTTGGGAGTAGGGAATAGTTGTGATTGCAGTCCTTTTAAGGACTAGGTTACAGCATTTCCTACGACTTTTATCAGGCAGGTCTGTGCTCTTAAATAGATAGGTTGGGAGTAAAGACTAATTGCAATTGCAGCCCTTTTCAGGACTAAGTTACATCAGTTCCTATCAGTTTTTGCCAGGCAGGTCTGTGCCAGTGCTGTGCAAGTTTTTTTCACAGCATTTGGCTAAATCTAACAAAGCTAATCCTTTTTGGCCTATTGCAGAGTGTGTTAGTCAGTGGAGTAGCCTATCTGTGTTGCAAGCTACACCACCTGTGTATAGAATACCAATTTTTTTACTGCACCTAGTGAAGTAAAACCTTTTGGGCATAGCATCATTCTATTAGTCCATCTATACTGACCTCCATAAGGTTGCAAACTGAATATAATTTTTTTCTGCATCTACCTCTGAAAAAATATTTGGGCTTCTAGCAGTGTGTGGGACTTGTTCTATTAGTCCATCTATACTGACCTCCATCAGGTTGCAAATTGAATATAATTTTTTTCTGCATCTAGCTCTGAAAAAATATTTGGCCTTCTAGCAGTGTGTGGGACTTGTTCTATAAGTCCATCTATACTGACCACCATCAGGTTGCAAATTGAATATAATATTTTTCTGCATCTAGCTCTGAAAAAATATTTGGCCTTCTAGCAGTGTGTGGGACTTGTTCTATTAGTCCATCTATACTGACCTCCATCAGGTTGCAAATTGAATATAATTTTTTTCTGCATCTACTTCTGAAAAAATATTTGGGCTTCTAGCTGTGTGTGGGACTTGTTCTATTAGTCCATCTATACTGACCTCCATCAGGTTGCAAATTGAATATAATATTTTTCTGCATCTAGCTCTGAAAAAATATTTGGCCTTCTAGCAGTGTGTGGGACTTGTTCTATTAGTCCATCTATACTGACCTCCATCAGGTTGCAAATTGAATATAATTTTTTTCTGCATCTAGCTCTGAAAAAATATTTGGCCTTCTAGCAGTGTGTGGGACTTGTTCTATAAGTCCATCTATACTGACCACCATCAGGTTGCAAATTGAATATAATATTTTTCTGCATCTAGCTCTGAAAAAAATATTTGGCCTTCTAGCAGTGTGTGGGACTTGTTCTATTAGTCCATCTATACTGACCTCCATCAGGTTGCAAATTGAATATAATTTTTTTCTGCATCTACTTCTGAAAAAATATTTGGGCTTCTAGCTGTGTGTGGGACTTGTTCTATTAGTCCATCTATACTGACCTCCATCAGGTTGCAAATTGAATATAATATTTTTCTGCATCTAGCTCTGAAAAAATATTTGGCCTTCTAGCAGTGTGTGGGACTTGTTCTATTAGTCCATCTATACTGACCTCCATCAGGTTGCAAATTGAATATAATGTTTTTCTGCATCTAGCTCTGAAAAAATATTTGGGCTTCTAGCAGTGTGTGGGACTTGTTCTATTAGTCCATCTATACTGACCTCCATCAGGTTGCAAATTGAATATAATATTTTTCTGCATCTAGCTCTGAAAAAATATTTGGCCTTCTAGCAGTGTGTGGGACTTTTTCTATTAGTCCATCTATACTGACCTCCATCAGGTTGCAAATTAAATATAATTTTTTTCTGCATCTAGCTCTGAAAAAATATTTGGACTTCTAGCAGTGTGTGGGACTTGTTCTATTAGTCCATCTATACTGACCTCCATCAGGTTGCAAATTGAATATAATTTTTTTCTGCATCTACCTCTGAAAAAATATTTGGGCTTCTAGTTGTGTGTGGGACTTGTTCTATTAGTCCATCTATACTGACCTCCATCAGGTTGCAAATTGAATATAATATTTTTCTGCATCTAGCTCTGAAAAAATATTTGGCCTTCTAGCAGTGTGTGGCACTTGTTCTATTAGTCCATCTATACTGACCTCCATCAGGTTGCAAATTGAATATAATTTTTTTCTGCATTTAGCTCTGAAAAAATATTTGGGCTTCTAGCTGTGTGTGGGACTTGTTCTATTAGTCCATCTATACTGACCTCCATCAGGTTGCAAATTGAATATAATATTTTTCTGCATCTAGCTCTGAAAAAATATTTGGCCTTCTAGCAGTATGTGGGACTTGTTCTATTAGTCCATCTATACTGACCTCCATCAGTTAGATGCAGTTAAAAACTCTACGCTAACTAGCAGACACTAAAGATTTGGAGCAGACCTCTGAGTAAACAGCTCTTCAGACTCAACCATCTGTGTTACCCCAAGCCATAGTGTATGTAGTTTCTTACAGTTAAAAGGGGGGGGGGAGCGACCCAACCCGTGACCCAACCCACCTGGAATTGACGATGCCAACGTCATGTAAGACACAGCAAGGGGACTCCAAAAAGAGTCTCCATTTTTTCCCAAAATTGTGGCACAGACACCACTTAACCCTAGAACGCATAGCTGGGGCCTCGCAGTCCCGCCCTGTTAATTGTTTTCTATTTTCTGCAAGATTACTTTAGTTAGAATTTTGAAACTCTGGTATTCTTCATGTATATAGTTGTTTGTCATTTGAGTTTGAGTTATTCCATGTTATTTGCACACGGGCATAAAAGGCCCCAGGTATATGAAAGTGTAGATTTTTTTGGTCATGCGTTCTAGGGTTAAGTGGCATCAATTGCCCCACAGTTGCTTAAAACGGTTGGTGAGATGATATTACCAAATCCTCAAGCTTTTAGTCTCCCAAGGATAACACAAGGGTAGAAAAGTCCTTGCGAATCCATGATTTATTCATCTTTATGAACGTGAGTCTGTCTACATTCTCAGTGGACAGCCGCGTGCGCTTATCTGTCAGCACACCATCAGCAGCGCTAAACACACGTTCAGAGAGAACACTGGCTGCAGGGCATGACAAGATCTCCAAGGCGTGAGTGGCGAGCTCCGGCCATTTTTCCAGATTGGAATACCAAAATGAGCAAGGGTCCAGTGACACAGTCATGGCTTCGATGTTCACTTGGAGATACTCCTGCACCATCCTCTCTAGGCATTGACTATGTGTCAGACTTCTTGTCTTCTGTGGCCTTGCAAAGGATGGTCTAAAAAAGTGGTGAAACGATTCCACAAAATTGCTGTTACCAGCAGATACTGTGTTACTGTTACGGTTTGAGTGATGAAGACTCGACAGTCCCACGGTTGGCAAGTTAGAACTGTGAGATTCACTTCGTGCACCACTGGTGTTTTGTGGAAAAGCAAATGTAAGATTCTGCAACAGCCTCTGCAGATACTCCTGCATGCGTCAATCTCTTTTTATAGCAGGAATTATTTCGGCAAATTTACTTTTGTACCGGGGATCTAAGAGTGTGGCAACCCAGTAGTCGGGATTACTTCGAATTCTGCAATCTGAGGGTCATGTTGCAGGTAGTGCAGCAAGAAGGCACTCATGTGTCTTGCGCATCCAGGAGGACCAAGTCCTTGTTGTGTTGGTAGCGAGGTAAGAATCATGCTTCCTTCCTCTGCCCTCTCCCCCCAACCTCGCACAACAGAAATGTGATCAAGGTCTCCCTTATCTGATGAGTCTTCCATGCCCATCGCCAGTTCATCCTCCAATTCTTCCTTGGCTCCTGCACCTTCCTCAACAGTTTTCGCCCTGGTTAATCCCTCTCCCCCACCCTCCCATGCCTGCGCCTTGGTGCTGCCAACCGTCTGGACCTTGGAGATGTCATCCCTTCCGCATACGACTCCTCCTCTACTTCCTCCACCTCCTCTTGTCCCACCATCTGACTCTGAATTCTGTTTAATGTGTGCTCCAGCATGTAAATCACCGGAATAGTCATGCTGATAATGGCATCGTCGTCAGCACTAAACATCTTCGTCGCCATTTCTAAACTGTGCAGAAGGGTGTGTGGCGCCCCTGAGGGTTCAGTCGCCACAGAGTTACTGCATCTCACCCAGAGGTGTGGTATCTCACCCTCAGGTAAGGAAGGCGTATGGCTCGGGACCCTAACACCTGCATCCAACACATACCCGCAGTGGGGGTAGGGCGAGATTGCTCCTAAGGGAGAGCACAGTCCCAGGTCTCTAGCTGGTGGGAGGGTCCTATGTAGTGGGTGCTTAGGGGAGCAGCTTAGGGGAGCACATGACAGGGAGAGTATAAATAGGAAGCCATCTTAGAAAGAGCAAGCCAGTCAGAGGAGGAAAAGTGACAGGAGCAGAGGCTCGGCATGAGCTTTGCTCCGGAGGCGGGCCTAGCCTGGGAGGCCCAGGACTGAAGGAGAGAAGAGAGGAGTGGGAGCAGGAAGGCTCAAGGAGCCGAAGGGACCCTACGGCTACGGGCCATGCAGAAGGCCACCCGTACTCCCGCTGCTACCAGAAGGTAGAGCGGTCAGGCCACATAAGGGGAACCGGTCCCTCAACTAGAGGAGAAACAGGAAGGCTCAACTAGAAACCGGAGGCTGCAGCATTTCATGCACTGCAGGCAAAAGTCCACACCAGTCTCACTAAGAAGGTAGCCACATAGGACCCAGGGGACGGAACACAAGTCGCCCGCCAAGGCCTGAGGATACCGGATAGAAGTGTCACTGGGTGTGAGGTGCAGGGAGAAGGCCAGAGAAAGGACACACAGAAGGGGGTCCTGCTAAGTACTCCGGAGCTATCTGGGGGTGGACTGAGCCCCTCACTGAGTACGCACAGCACGACGGGTTAGATTGCTCTGGTACCTGTTATCTGGACTGCAGAAACTGTGAGTAAAGATCTTGGGACTGCATCACACGGACTCTGTGTTCATTACTGACTCCCTGCACTACAACCACCATCATCCACCCACACTGCCCTGAAGCTACACTCTTCCTGTGGTGAGTAATAATACCATTGCTGCAAAACCACAAGCTTCAGAGGACTGTTCCGCAGCGGCGGCACCTTTGGCCGCACTCCACAGGTGGCGTAGTCGGACTTTATAAAATCCATATATACAAATTACCATTGGATTGACCGCCCTGGGTCACGGACCGGGTCACCGCCACAGTGACTACAACCCCCAGCGTCTACCGGCCCGGCTCAGGGTACCCCACGGCCCAGGGGGCTTGTCAACTTCATAGGTCCCTGATCTGAGACCACTCCTGCAGCGTGATTTGCCCCACCTCTGGATCTCGTTGGCCCAGGCTATACGTCAGAACGTATTGCACCAGGGCTTGTCGGTGCTGCCACAGTCGCTGCAACATGTGCAGAGTTGAATTCCACCATGTCGGCACATCACATTTCAGCCGGTGAACTGGCAGGCCCAAAGACTTCTGTAGAGATGTAAGTCATTGAGCTGCGGGATGCGAACGGCGGAAGTGAGCACACAGCAACCGTGCCCTCTGCAGAAGGCCATCTAGTCCGGGATAGTGGGCTAAAAATTTATGGACAACCAGGTTCAACACGTGAGCCATACAAGGCACATGTGTGACATTGCCCCGGCGAAGGGCCGCACCCAGGTTTGCAGCATTGTCGCACACGGCCTTCCCTGGTTGCAGGTCCAGTGGAGACAACCATTCATGAAACTGGGTCTCCAGAGCTGACCACAAGTCCTCAGCTGTGTGACTCACATTTCCCAGACATTTCAAAGTAAACACTGATGTTGAGCCCTGCTGCCAGCATAGTAAGGAGGTGTGCAGGATTCCTTCTGCGCAGTTAGAAAGCAGGTGGCATTACCAGACAGGCTTTGGGTGCAGGTGGAGGACCGAGAGGAGGTTGAGGAGGCAGAAGCAGTGGAGGAACTTCGAGATAAAGAGGATTGACGCAAAACTCGTGGGGATGGTAAGACTTGGACAGCAGCCCCTTGTCCTGCTGTCACCATAGTTACCCAGTGCCCAGTCAGCGACATGTAACGCCCCTGTCCATGCCTACTCGTCCAAGTGTCTGTGGTGAAATGCACCCTGTCACACACAGAGTTTCTCAATGAAGCGGTGATGTTGTGTGCGACATGCTGGTGGAGCGCAGGCACACCTTTCTTTGAGAAGTAGTGCCGACTGGGCATCTGGTACTGGGGCACTGCGACGGACATAAGGTCTCGAAAATCCACTGTGTCCTCCAGGCGGAAAGGCAGCATTTCTGTAGCCAACAGCTTGCAGATGGTGAAATTCAACCTCTTAGCTTTCTCATGGCTAGGAGGAAATGGTCTTTTATTTTTCCACATCTGAGGGACCGAGGGCTGGCTGTTGTGCTTTGACGGGGTTGAGTAGGGTGTCCCCGGCAAACTGCCGGTCTGTGAGGAAGATGCAGGCGGACATGTTAGGTTGCCTTGATCCAAAGGTGGTTCTCTCGATGTCAGAGAGCGCTCAACACCAGCAGGTGTTTCCACTTCAGAATGAACTGACGACCTGCAAATCACACTGGCTGTTGCAGGTAAAGAGGTGGCAGGTCTGCGTCCAAAAACATGTGTGACTGCTGTCCCCCCAGTCATAGAGGATGAAGAGGCCGCGGATGCACAAGATGGGGCAGACGGTGGTTGGCCCAGCCTGCTAGGCCGCATTGTAGCACAGTGAGCTTCCCACTGCAACTTATGCTTCATATCCATGTGACGGTACATGCATGAAGTACTCAAACTATGGATTTGTTGGCCTCTACTTAGCTTTTGGTGACAAATATTACAGATAACACGAGTTGGGTCATCCTTACCGATCTGAATAAATGCCCAGGCTATGCAAGGGTTAGAGCCCATGCGACCTGAAAAGCCACTACGACTTGTGGTCAGAGGCAGAGTTGTGGTTGAGGATGCGGTTGTTGACATGCTTCCAGTACTCCGTCTCTGTCCAGGAAGGCGCAACCTAACCTCGTCATCAATAGCATCTGTGACGCCCCGCTGCGCTTGGTATCACAGATCCTAGAAGAGTGTATTGATGGAATCCTCCACAAGAGGCCCCCATAAACATTCACACATCTCCACCTTCCACCTCAGACCAGCAGAGGGAGCCCGTTAGGGATATAAATAGGGAAGGTGGAGCTAGGCAGTTCAGTTCCTCTGAAGCGTTCCTGCAGTAGAGAAGCCTAAGAGAGGTCAGTCTGCAGTGGAGCTCAGTCTAGTCTAGAGAAATCAGTTAATAGTTCAGCAGTGGAGCACGAGGCTCCTGCTAGCTAGATTCAGGGAGCCCAGATAGAGCTTAAGGTGTGCCGGCGCCATAAGATCGGTGAAGCGCGGCAAGCTGCCGTTAGTGTGTATAGCCTAGTGAGGGCCCGAGTAGGCCGAAGGCGAGTGGCGAGTTAGTACATAAGGGGCAGAGGAGCTTAACCAGTTCACCCAAAAGCATTTACCGGACACCGGATCCGAGCTTACCGGGATCTCTATGACCCTGTAAGGAATAACCGGAATCCCTGGAGAACTACAAGTCCCAGGATCGCTAAGGTGCTGATACGTAACAGATCCAGGAGACGATTAGGCCCCGCATACTGGGAGCGTGAACTCCAAGAGAAGGCCCTACCACAAGGTCAGCCAGCGCAGGACAGAGACAAAGTTAGGCCTAGCTCCAGGCAGGTCAGAAACTTACTACGCAGAGGCAAGAAACAGGAGGCCCTACACCCGCTCATTGGGGAGGATCCTGATATGCACCCTTCACCCTACAGTGCTCCGGGATGTGCCTGAATTTCCTCCAGTAAAAGGTACTGAAGTGACTACCGTGTCCGTTCCCGTTCTTGCTCTGACCCAGCTGGGTCTCGCCTGTTCTGCATTCCCCCTGCATACACTGCCCTGAGACCTAGCTCCACCTGTGGGGAGCTATACAATCGAGCTGCCTTATCACGGGCCTCAGTGGACTGCTGCAGCGCTGGTGCTTCTCACCAGATACCACAGGTGGCTTCACGAACTCTTATAAAATTAACAATTATCCACCCTTTTAAAGAGTGACTCCAGGGTACGGGCCAGGGAGCCGACCACCGCGACATCCCCAAGGCCAGGCAAAGGCCCGGGTGACCTCATCGACTGGCTGACTGTGGGTTGACAGTAAGTGGGATCTCCAACCTTGTCATCATCACCCTGTGTGTTATCACACCCGTCGTCCTCAAAGCCAACCTCTTCCTGCCCTGACCGAAAAGTCAAGTTGTCGCTCCAATCAGGTATTTGAGTCTCATCATCGTCTTCATCATTGTCTCCACCAACAGGAGTTAGAGTTGGGGAATGAGGGTCCACATTATGCTCAGAACCTTCTTCATCTGGTCCTGGATCCGACTTATAAAGATTCTTGGCATCAGTGCAGATCATTTCCTCATCTGGATTAACAGAAGCTTTGGAGCAGACCTCCGTTTCCCAGGCTATAGTATGAGTAAACAGCTCTGCAGACTCAGCCATCTGTGTTACCCCATACTCAGACGGGCAGCTGGAGACTTGGGAGCTGTGAGGAAGCAAGTGCGATTGGGGTGACACCTCTGAGGACTGGAGTATTTGTGATGTTGAAGTTGAGGTGGAGGAGAGCCCACTTGAAGGAGCACTTGATATCCGCTGAAGCACCTGCTGTTTTTGTGCCTCATCTGGAATTTGTAGCGATGGGCGTGTCCGTAACAAAGGGATCGTATCACATTGTCCACGAAAAGAAGTCGACATGTTAGTTTGGCTGGAAGATGGTCTTTCTTCTGCAGATGTTACTCCCCTCCCACCGCGGGGGGGGCTCGACCCACCAGCGGACAGGCACCAGTATTGGGAGAGGGGGGCTGGCCGTCAGGGTCCACCGTGGCTCTGGCACAAACCCGGCGACACGGAGGTGGCACGGGCAGGAACGGACTGGCCGTGTCGGCTTCTCACTTTTTGGATTTTAGAAGGGCATGACATGCCTATATCTGTGTCTCCCCCTCCTTTTACTCCTCCACCTCTTTTCTTTTCGCATGACTATATGTTCTTGTCACTTTTCCATGTGTTAGTTATGTCTTCTGAGCAGTTTGTCAGCTTTTGGACACCTTTGAAGGTGTTTCTATGTGTTTTTGTTTGCCTGCCATTGGTTTTAACGGTGTTCGAAGGTGTTCTACGAACAGTTCAACGAACAGTTCGGCGAACACAAGGGTGTTCGATGAACCGAACCGAACTCGAACACTACGGGGGTGGCTCAACACTATTCCTGATTTTGTCTATTTTCTGTTGTCCTCCTCCTTCTTCTTCTCCTCCATATCACCAGGATGACTGTGATGCAACACCCACATAATTTTTTTTAAGGGTGTTTATTATGCCCGTAGGAATTTTTTTTAGAGGCCTACCTCTAACATTCTGTATGTTACACAGTATGTTCATGTATACGCCCCCAGGGGTAAATGTTTTTCAGCCCATGCACTTAGTGCATGGGCATTACCAGTATTGGAGACCCACTCCTTAACAATGGTAACATGAAAACAATTTTTTTAATGAAGACTTCCCCTACGTCTCTTTAAAGGGGTATTGGAGTGCGTCCAATTTTTGGGCAGCCCTTGTAGGCACTGGATGGGCATTACCACTATAGGAGACCCACTCCTTTTTAATGGGAACATTTTTTTACTGAGGCCCCCCTCTATGTCTCTTCAAAGGGGTATTGGGGTGCGTCCAAATTTTTGGCAGTCCTTGCAGTCACTGCACACACAAAAACAGTATAGGAGACCCGTACCTTTATAATGGGAACATTTTTTAAACTGAGGCCCTCCTCTATGTCTCATCTAAGGGGTATTGGGTTTTTCCAAATTTTGGGCAGGCCTTGCAGTTACTGCATATGCAATAACAGTATATGAGACCCACTCATTAATAATGGAACAACAAAGCAAAGCCAGCTGATGACCCTCTAACAATAGTGAGGGCCGATTGCTGGCCCTTTAACAATAGTTAAGGCCGCCTGATGGCCTTGTAAAAATAGGCTTTTTGACTTTCAGAGTCCCTCCTTCATAAATGAAGCAGGATGTGTCTGATTATGTCACACACACCGAATGGCCAAATGCTCGCATTTCCCAATTGACTTATAGTGGGTTTGTTGCTCAGGTCAAGCACCCGAGCATTATGATTTTCTTGACCCGAGCATTGAGCACCCGAGCATTTTAGTGCTCTCTCATCACTAATTAGAACTCATTCACACCCCATAATAATCAGTGGGATCCCATCCTTTTGTTTCAGCAGATTCATTTTAGACAATTTATTCTGTTTGTTTCTAAAAACAGAGCAGATGTCTGGCATTTCAGAATGCAAGTGAGAAAGTAGACTATGATATTACATTCACAGCTTCCAAGCAACTTTTTTTTCCAACATATTGCACACATCTTTCCACTTTGCTTTGGTTCTGTTGCCGTGTATAATCACTGTATTAACTGTGTGTTACATGGGACTGCAGGTTTCATATACATTGTCTGTAGTCAAGGAGTTATCACTGTGTTACATATGACTTCTGGTGACATATACTGCATTGTCTGTAGACAAGGGAGTTATCACAGTGTTATCTGTTGTGTTATATAGGACTGCAGGTAGTATTTACTATATTCTGTACTGAGTTATTACGGTGTTATTTGTGGTGTTACATGGGACTGCAGGAAGCATTTAATACATTATCTGTACTTGGAAAGTTATTACTGTTAGGGTGCAGTCAGACGACAGTTTTACTCTCGTGAGGATCATATCGCAATCCTCGGACTGGCTGTCGGCTCTCCTGACTGATTGTGACAGCTGCATAGAAATATATGCTGTCAGGCTCAGGTCAGGAGAGTCGACGGCCAGTCCGAGGATTGTGATACGATCCTTGTGCAAGCAATATGGTCGTCTGACTGCACCCTAACAGGATTACCAGTTAGGGGCCCACTCAGATGTTTCACCCCCGAGCTGAATCCCCAGCTATGCCTCTACTTGGGTCCCTGTGCGACTGCTCAGATTGCACCAATGATATGTATGTCCCTGTATTACCTCTTGTTAGGGCATACTTGGGCATGATTCAGATGTCTGTTTTTCACGTTCATGTGTTCTCTCCAGGTTTTTCATGGATAAAACGTGTGCAATTATATTTCATAGAGTTGTTTATGTTTCCGTGTGTCTGTGGACCATGTGTATGCAAAAAAATCACAGATACCCGACAGCCTTATAGGCATATATGAAGCTGTCAAGTTTGGGTCAGGACAGTAGACCTTTTGCCAGTCCCTGCAGCGTAGTCCATACTCAGTCTGTCTGAATAAGGCCTTTGTTTGCACTGTCTAAAAATTATAAAGTATTGTTAAATATGCTCCATTGAGTGCTGTCACATCTGGGTAAAAACACGAGGATGGCGTATCCTATAATAAAAACTGCAGCAAATTGCTTTTCTTCCAGGCTTTTTAACAAAATGAACAATATATATAAACACCAATATATAGTATATACACTGCTGAAAAAATAAAGGGAACACTCAAATAACACATCCTAGATCTGAATGAATGAAATATTCTCATTGAATACTTTGTTCTGTACAAAGTTGAATGTGCTGACAACAAAATCACACAAAAATAATCAGTGGAAATCAAATTTATTAACCAATGGAGGCTTGGATTTGGAGTCACCCCCAAAATTAAAGTTGAAAAACACACTACACTGTGTGCAGAATTATTAGGCAAGTTGTATTTTAGAGGATTATTTTTATTATTAATGAACAACTATGTTCTCAATGAACCCAAAAGACTCATAAATATCTAAGCTTAATATTTTTGGAAGTTGGAGTGGGTTTTTTTTTAGATTTGGCTATCTTAGGAGGATATCTGTTTGTGCAGGTAACTATTACTGTGCCGAATTATTAGGCAACTTAATAAAAACCAAATATAATCCCATCTCACTTGTTTATTTTCACCAGGTAAACCAATATCCGTGCACAAAATTTAGAAGTAAACATTTCTGACATGCAAAAACCAAAACCCAAAAAATTACTGATCAATATAGCCACCTTTCTTTATGCTGACACTCAACAGCCTTCCATCCATAGATTCTGTCAGTTGCTTGATCTGTTTTCGATCAACATTGCGTGCAGCAGCCACCACAGCCTCCCAGACACTGTTCCGAGAGGTGTACTGTTTTCCCTCCCTGTAGATCTCACATTTTATGATGGACCATAGGTTCTCTATGGGGTTCAGATCCTGTGAACAAGGGGGCCATGTCATTATTTTTTCTTCTTTTAGACCTTTACTGGCCAGCCATGCTGTGGAGTAGTTGGATGCATGTGATGGAGCATTGTCCTGCATGAAAATCATGTTTTTCTTGAACGATACTGACTTCTTCCTGTACCACTGCTTGAAGAAGTTGTGTTCCAGAAACTGGCAGTAGGTCTGGGAGTTGAGCTTCACTCCATCCTCAACCCGAAAAGGTCCCACAAGTTCATCTTTGATGATACCAGCCCATACCAGTACTCCACCTCCACCTTGCTGGCGTCTGAGTCGGAGTGGAGCTCTCTGCCCTTTACTGATCCAGCCTCTGGCCCATCCATCTGGCCCATCAAGAGTCACTCTCATTTCATCAGTCCATAAAACCTTTGAAAAATCAGTCTTAAGATATTTCTTGGCCCATTCATGACATTTTATCTTATGTTTCTTGTTCAAAGGTGGTCGTTTTTCAGCCTTCCTTACCTTGGCCATGTCCCTGAGTAGCGCACACCTTGTGCTTTTTGATACTCCAGTAACGTTGCAGCTATGAAATATGGTAAAACTGGTGGGAAATGGCATCTTGGCAGCTTCACGCTTGATTTTCCTCAATTTATGGGCAGTTATTTTGGGCCTTTTTTGGCCAACACGCTTCTTGCGACCCTGTTGGCTATTTGCCATGAAACGCTTGATTGTTCGGTGATCACGCTTCAAAAGTTTGGAAATTTCAAGACTGCTGCATCCCTCTATAAGACATCTCAGAATTTTGGACTTTTCAGAGCCAGTCAAATCTCTCTTCTGACCCATTTTGCCAAAGGAAAGGAAGTTGCCTAATAATTAAGCACACCTTATATAGGGTTTTGATGTCATTAGTCAACACTCCTCCTCATTACAGAAATGCACATCACCAGACTTACTTAATTGGGAGTTGGCTCTCAAGCCTATGCAGCTTGGAGTAGGAAAACATGTATAAAAAGTATCATGTGATCAAAATACTCATTTGCCTAATAATTCGGCACACAGTGTACAGGCTGATCCAACTTTGATGTAATGTCCTTAAAACAAGTCAAAATGAGGCTCAGTATTGTGTGTGGCCTCCACGTGCCTGTATGACCTCCCTACAATGCCTGGGCATGCTCCTGATGAGGTTGCGGATGGTCTCCTGTGGGATCTCCTCCCAGACGTGGACTAAAGCATCCGCCAACTCCTGGACAGTCTGTGGTGCAAAGTGACGTTGGTGGATGGAGCGAGACATGATGTCCCAGATGTGCTCAATCAGATTCAGGTCTGGGGAATGGGCGGGCCAGTGCATAGCTTCAATGCCTTCATCTTGAAGGAACTGCTGACACACTCCAGCCACATGAGGTCTGGCATTGTCCTGCATTAGGAGGAACCCAGGGCCAACCGCACCAGCATATGGTCTCATAAGGGGTCTGAGGATCTCATCTCGGTACCTAATGGCAGTCAGGTTACCTCTGGCGTGCACATGGAGGGCTGTGCGACCCTCCAATGAAATGCCACCCCACACCATTACTGACCCACTGCCAAACCGGTCATGCTGAAGGATGTTGCATGCAGAAGATCGCTCTGCACGGCGTCTCCAGACTCTGTCACGTCTGTCACATGTGCTCAGTGTGAACCTGCTTTCATCTGTGAAGAGTACAGGGCACCAGTGGCGACTTTGCCAACCCTGGTGTTCTGTGGCAAATGCCAAGCGTCCTGCATGGTGTTGAGCTGTGAGCACAACCCCCATCTGTGGACGTCGGGCCCTCATACCACCCTCATGGAGTCGGTTCCTAAATGTTTGTGCAGTCACATGCACATTTGTGGCCTGCTTGAGGTCATTTTGCAGGGCTCTGGCAGTGTTCCTCGTATTTCTCCTTGCACAAAAAGGCAGAGGTAGCGGTCCTGCTGCTGGGTTGTTGCCCTTCTACGGCCCCCTTCACGTCTCCTGGTGTACTGGCCTGTCTCCTGGTAGCGCCTCCAGCCTCTGGACACTATGCTGACAGACACAACAAACCTTCTTGCCACAGCTCGCATTGATGTGCCATCCTGGATGAGCAGCACTACCTGAGCAACTTCTGTGGGTTGCAGAGTCTGTCTTATGCTACCACGAGTGTGAAGCACAACCAACATTCTAAAGTGACCAAAACATCATCCAGAAAGCATTGGTACTGAGATGTAGTCTGTGGTCCCTATCTGCAGAACACTCCTTTATTGAGGGTGTCTTGATAATTGCCAATAATTTCCATCTATTGTCTATTCCATTTGCACAAGAGCATGTGAAATTGATTGTCAATCAGTGTTGCTTCCTAAGTGGACAGTTTGATTTCACAGAAGTTTGATTTACTTCTGTTGTTATCCCGTGCTGTAAAGTCTGTATACTCTCTTTTGCTTCCTCCCCTGCCCAGGAGCTGTGGTATGATCAGACCATGTTCCTGTACGGTCAGACACAGCCATTACACAGTACACAGCAGGGGAACATTTATAAGATTATCTCAGCACAGGAACATTTTTTAACACATCCAATTGTGGAACTTATTTATATTCTAAGATCTATTGATTAAAATAAACTTTGCTTGTGGAAAAATCTCTTTAAATGGATTTATAATGCAAAAAACATGTCAGAATGCCACAATGAAGCTGAGGCTACACAGAGATATGTGTCTTGAAACATTGAAATCGCCGTGTCGCATTGCGACATTACATCTACCGATTTCATATGGTGTCACATTATGACCTTTGAACTACTGTGACTGCGACACAAAAGTCACAACTGTTTCTGAATGTGTTTGGTTTTATGACGCTGGTTGCAAGTTACACACGATTCACTTGCATAGACTTCAATACAAAGTCACATGCAACTGCGACTTGTGCGCAACTTATCTGTATTTTGGCAATTTTTTACATCAAAATCACAGCTCTAAAATAGTTGGGTGACAGCAGTTACAGACAAAGTTGCACAGATATTTTTGGTTGCACGACTTGTCTGAGAATCTCTGTCTCATGACACAAGTCACCGTGTAGCCGTAGCTTACATTTCTAAGGGAGCCACAAATACCACATGCCGTTAACAAAGCTTTACCATGATTGGGAAAACAGGTTTAGAAAACTACTCAAAAATCTATAGTCATGTGGCTCTATGCTGCATTATTCTGTTCCATGTGAACTTTCCCCTCAAAAGAGTTTCCAGTGTAGATGTAGCTAATATATATATAGAAATATATGTAATGAAGACTAGTGTTGAGCCACCCCCGTAGTGTTCGAGTTCGGTTCGGTTTGTCGAACACCCATGTGTTCGCCGAACTGCTCGTCGAACTGTTCGTCGAACACCTTCGAACACCGTTAAAACCAATGGCAGGCAAACAAAAACACATAGAAACACATAGAAAACACCTTCAAAGGTGTCCAAAAGCTGACAAACTGCTCAGAAGACATAACTAACACATGGAAAAGTGACAAGTACATATAGTCATGTGAAAAGAAAAGAGGTGGAGGAGTAAAAGGAGGGGGAGACACAGATATAGGCATGTCATGCCGTTCTAAAATCCAAAAAGTGACAAGCCGACACGGCCAGTCCGTTCCTGCCCGTGCAACCTCCGTGTCGCCGGGTTTGTGCCAGAGCCGCGGTGGACCCAGATGGCCAGCCCCCCTCTCCCAATACTGGTGCCTGTCCGCTGGTCGGTCGAGCCCCCCCCGCGGTGGGGGGGGTAACATCTGCAGAAGAAAGACCATCTTCCAGCCAAACTAACATGTCGACTTCTTTTCGTGGACAATGTGATACGATCCCTTTGTTACGGACACGCCCATCGCTACAAGTTCCAGATGAGGCACAAAAACAGCAGGTGCTTCAGCGGATATCAAGTGCTCCTTCAAGTGGGCTCTCCTCCACCTCAATTTCAACATCACAAATACTCCAGTCCTCAGAGGTGTCACCCCAATCGCACTTGCTTCCTCACAGCTCCTAAGTCTCCAGCTGCCCGTCTGAGTATGGGGTAACACAGATGGTTGAGTCTGCAGAGCTGTTTACTCATACTATAGCCTGGGAAACGGAGGTCTGCTCCAGAGCTTCTGTTAATCCAGATGAGGAAATGATCTGCACTGATGCCAAGAATCTTTATAAGTCGGATCCAGGACCAGATGAAGAAGGTTCTGAGCATAATGTAGACCCTCATTCCCAAACTGTAACTCCTGTTGGTGGAGACAATGATGAAGACGATGATGAGACTCAAATACCTGATTGGAGCGACAACTTGACTTTTCGGTCAGGGCAGGAAGAGGTTGGCTTTGAGGACGACGGGTGTGATAACACACAGGGTGATGATGACAAGGTTGGAGATCCCACTTACTGTCAACCCACAGTCAGCCAGTCGATGAGGTCACCCGGGCCTTTGCCTGGCCTTGGGGATGTCGCGGTGGTCGGCTCCCTGGCCCGTACCCTGGGGTCACTCTTTAAAAGGGTGGATAATTGTTAATTTTATAAGAGTTTGTGACGCCACCTGTGGTATATGGTGAGAAGCACCAGCGCTGCAGCAGTCCACTGAGGCCCGTGATAAGGCAGCTCGATGGTATAGCTCCCCACAGGTGGAGCTAGGTCTCAGAGCAGCATATGCAGGGGGAATGCAGGACAGGCGAGACCCAGCTGGGTCAGAGCAAGAACGGGAACGGACACGGTAGTCACTTCAGTACCTTTTACTGGAGGAAATTCAGGCACATCCCGGAGCACTGTAGGGTGAAGGGTGCAAATCAGGATCCTCCCCAATGAGCGGGTGTAGGGCCTCCTGTTTCTTGCCTCTGCGTAGTAAGTTTCTGACCTGCCTGGAGCTAGGCCTAACTTTGTCTCTGTCCTGCGCTGGCTGACCTTGTGGTAGTGCCTTGTCTTGGAGTTCACACTCCCAGTATGCGGGGCCTAAGCGTCTCCTGGCTCTGTTACGTATCAGCACCTTAGCGATCCTGGGACTTGTAGTTCTCCAGGGATTTCGGTTATGCTTTACTGGGTCATAGAGATCCCGGTAAGCTCGGATCCGGTGTCCGGTAAATGCTTCGGGGTGAGCTGGTTAAGCTCCTCTGCCCCTTATGTACTAACTCGCCACTCGCCTTCGGCCTACTCGGGCCCTCACTAGGCTATACACACTAACGGCAGCTTGCCGCGCTTCACCGATCTTATGGCGCCGGCACACCTTAAGCTCTATCTGGGCTCCCTGAATCTAGCTAGCAGGAGCCTCGTGCTCCACTGCTGAATTATTAACTGAGTTCTCTAGACTAGACTGAGCTCCACTGCAGACTGACCTCTCTTAGGCTTCTCTACTGCAGGAACTCTTCAGAGGAGCTGAACTGCCTAGCTCCACCTTCCCTATTTATATCCCTAACGGGCTCCCTCTGCTGGTCTGAGGTGGAAGGTGGAGATGTGTGAATGTTTATGGGGGCCTCTTGTGGAGGATTCCATCAATACACTCTTCTAGGATCTGTGATACCAAGCGCAGCGGGGCGTCACAGATGCTATTGACGATGAGGTTAGGTTGCGCCTTCCTGGACAGAGACGGAGTACTGGAAGCACGTCAACAACTGCATCCTCAACCACAACTCTGCCTCTGACCACAAGTCGTAGTGGCTCTTCAGGTAACATGGGCTCTAAGCCTTGCATAGCCTGGGCATTTATTCAGATCGATAAGGATGACCCAACTCGTGTTATCTGTAATATTTGTCACCAAAAGCTAAGTAGAGGCCAAAAAATCCATAGTTTGAGTACTTCATGCATGTACCGTCAAATGGATATGAAGCATAAGTTGCAGTGGGAAGCTCACTGTGCTACAATGCGGCCTAGCAGGCTGGGCCAACCACCGTCTGCCCCATCTTGTGCATCCGCGGCCTCTTCATCCTCTGTGACTGGGGGGACAGCAGTCACACATGTTTTTGGATGCAGACCTGCCACCTCTTTACCTGCAACAGCCAGTGTGATTGGCAGGTCGTCAGTTCATTGGGAAGTGGAAACACCTGCTGGTGTTGAGCGCTCTCTGACTTCGAGAGCACCAACTTTGGATCAAGGCAACCTAACATGTCCATCTGCATCTTCCTCACAGACCGGCAGTTTGCCGGGGACACCCTACTCAACCCCGTCAAAGCACAACAGCCAGCCCTCGGTCCCTCAGATGTGGAAAAGTAAAAGACCATTTCCTCCTAGCCATGAGAAAGCTAAGAGGTTGAATTTCACCATCTGCAAGCTGTTGGCTACAGAAATGCTGCCTTTCCGCCTGGAGCACACAGTGGATTTTCAAGACCTTATGTCCGTCGCAGTGCCCCAGTACCAGATGACCAGTCGGCACTACTTCTCAAAGAAAGGTGTGCCTGAGCTCCACCAGCATGTTGCACACAACATCACCGCTTCTTTGAGAAACTCTGTGTGTGACAGGGTGCATTTCACCACAGACACTTGAACGAGTAGGCATGGACAGGGGCGTTACATGTCGCTGACTGGGCACTGGGTAACTATGGTGACAGCAGGACAAGGGGCTGCTGTCCAAGTCTTACCGTCCCCACGAGTTTTGCGTCAATCCTCTTTATCTCGAAGTTCCTCCACTGCTTCTGCCTCCTCAACCTCCTCTCGGTCCTCCACCTGCACCCAAAGCCTGTCTGGTAATGCCACCTGCTTTCTAACTGCGCAGAAGGAATCCTGCACACCTCCTTACTATGCTGGCAGCAGGGCTCAACGGCATCAGTGTTTACTTTGAAATGTCTGGGAAATGTGAGTCACACAGCTGAGGACTTGTGGTCAGCTCTGGAGACCCAGTTTCATGAATGGTTGTCTCCACTGGACCTGCAACCAGGGAAGGCCGTGTGCGACAATGCTGTAAACCTGGGTGCAGCCCTTCTCCGGGGCAATGTCACACACGTGCCTTGTATGGCTCACGTGTTGAACCTGGTTGTCCATAAATTTTTAGCCCACTATCCCGGACTAGATGGCCTTCTGCAGAGGGCACGGTCGCTGTGTGCTCACTTCCGCCGTTCACATCCCGCAGCTCAACGACTTACATTTCTACAGAAGTCGTTGGGCCTGCCAGTTCACCGGCTGAAATGCGATGTGCCGACATGGTGGAATTCAACTCTGCACATGTTGCAGCGACTGTGGCAGCACCGACAAGCCCTGGTGCAATACGTTTGGATGTATAGCCTGGGACAACGAGATTCAGAGGTGGGGCAAATCACACTGCAGGAGCGGTCTCAGATCAGGGACCTATGAATTTGACGCGCCCCCTGGGCCATGGGGTACCCTGAGCTGGGCCGGTAGACGCTGGGGGTTGTAGTCACTGTGGCGGTGACCCGGTCCGTGACCCAGGGTGGTCAATCCAATGGTAATTTGTATATATGGATTTTATAATGTCCAACTACACCACCTGTGGAGTGCGGCCAAAGGGGCCGCCGCTGCAGAACAGTCCTCTGAAGCTGGTGGTTTTGCAGCAATGGTATTATTACTCACCACAGGAAGAGTGTAGCTTCAGGGCAGTGTGGGTGGATGATGGTGGTTGTAGTGCAGGGAGTCAGTAATTAACACAGAGTTCGTGTGATGCAGTCCCAAGATCTTTACTCACAGTTGTTGCAGTCCAGATTACAGGTACCAGAGCAATCTCACCCGTCGTGCTGTGCGTACTCAGGGAGGGGCTCAGTCCACCCCCAGATAGCTCCGGAGTACTTAGCAGGACCCCCTTCTGTGAGTCCTTTCTCTGGCCTTCTCCCTGCACCTCACACCCAGTGACACTTCTATCCGGTATGCTCGGGCCTTGGCGGGCGACTTGTGTTCCGTCCCCTGGGTCCTATGTGGCTACCTTCTTAGTGAGACTGGTGTGGACTTTTGCCTGCAGTACATGAAATACTGCAGCCTCCGGTTTCTAGTTGAGCCTTGCTGATTCTCCTCTAGTTGAGGGACCGGTTCCCCTTATCTGGCCTGACCCCTCTATCTCCTAGTAGCAGCGGGAGTACGGGTGGCCTTCTGCACGGCCCATAGCCCTAGGGTCCCTTCGGTTCCTGGAGCCTTCCTGCTCCCACTCCTCTCTTCTCTCCTTCAGTCCTGGGCCTCCCAGGCTAGGCCCGCCTCCAGAGCAGAGCTCATGCCGAGCCTTTGCTCCTGTCACTTTTCCTCCTCTGACTGGCTTGCTCTTTCTAAGATGGCTTCCTATTTATACTCTCCCTGTCATGTTCTCCCCTAAGCTGCTCCCCTAAGCACCCACTACATAGGACCCTCCCACCAGCTAGGGACCTGGGACTGTGCTCTCCCTTAGGAGCAATCTCGCCCTACCCCCACTGCGGGTATGTGTTGGATGCAGGTGTTAGGGTCCCGAGCCATACGCCTTCCTTACCTGAGGGTGAGATACCACACCTCTGGGTGAGATGCAGTAACTCTGTGGCGACTGAACCCTCAGGGGCGCCACACACCCTTCTGCACAGTTTTGAAATGGCGACGAAGATGTTTAGTGCTGACGACGATGCCATTATCAGCATGACTATTCCAGTGATTTACATGCTGAAGCACACATTAAACAGAATTCAGAGTCAGGTGGTGGGCCAATAGGAGGTGGAGGAAGTAGAGGAGGAGTCGTATGCGGAAGGGATAACATCTCCAAAGTCCAGACGGTTGGCAGCACCAAGGCGGTAGGCATGGGAGGGTGGGGGAGAGGGATTAACCAGGGCGCATGGTAGCAGCCAAACTGTTGAAGAAGGTGCAGGAGCCGAGGAAGAAGTGAAGTATGAACTGGCGATGGGCATGGAAGACTCATCAGATGAGGCAGACCTTGATCACATTTCTGTTGTGCGAGGTTTGGGGGAGAGGGCAGGAAGCATGATTCTTACCTCGCTATCAACACAACAAGGACTTGGTCCTCCTGGATGCGCAAGACACATGAGTGCCTTCTTGCTGCACTACCTGCAATATGACCCTCAGATTGCAGAATTCGAAGTAATCCCAACTACTGGGTTGCCACACTCTTAGATCCCCGGTACAAAAGTAAATTTGCTGAAATAATTCCTGCCATAAAAAGGGATTGACGCATGCAGGAGTATCTGCAGACGCTGTTGCAGAATCTTACATTTGCTTTTCTACAAAACACCAGTGGTGCACGAAGTGAATCTCACAGTTCTAACTTGCCAACCGTGGGACTGTCGAGTCTTCATCACTCAAACCGTAACAGTAACACAGTATCTGCTGGTAACAGCAATTTTGTGGAATCGTTTCACCACTTTTTTAGACCATCCTTTGCAAGGCCACAGGAGACAAGAAGTATGACACATAGTCAATGCCTAGAGAAGATGGTGCAGGAGTATCACCAAGTGAACATCGAAGCCATGACTGTGTCACTGGACCCTTGCTCATTTTGGTATTCCAATCTGGAAAAATGGCCGGAGCTCGTCACTCATGCCTTGGAGATCTTGTCATGCCCTGCAGCCAGTGTTCTCTCTGAACGTGTGTTCAGCGCTGCTGATGGTGTGTTGACTAGAGATGAGCGGTGTTTGACTAGAACTGTTCGCCAATCTCAAATTCGAGCTGTTTTGGGCGGTGTTCGAGTTGTTCGACGAACCCGAACGATTTGCAAAAAATTCGGCTGTTCGAGGTTATGTTCGATAACTGTTCGTGCACCAAAAGCGTGTCCTGCATGTCTGGCGCTATTTAGAGCACCAATCATGCAGGGATTGTCTGCCACTCACTGTAATGCCACAGCCATGGTGGTTGTGGCATTACAGTGATTGCCCAAATCGATGGGAACAGTGCTCACAGTGAAACATGAAAAGCCGGCAATTCAGCAGCGGCATACACCGGTACCCGACAATTTAGAACAGAAAGAATAGAGCTTCACACATAGATTAGATAGATAGAAACATGTCAGTCACATATATAATAAGTACAGTGACAGTGTTGCTTAATGTACTTGTCATTTAGTGTAAAGGATTTATCAAAAAAAATAATAGTGTTTTCATGCACCGTCTCTTTAAAAAAGCCGGCCGGCAATTCAGCATCTGTACCCGACAATTTAGAATAGAAGGAATAGAGAATCACACATAGATTAGATAGATAGAAACATGTCAGCCACATATATACGAAGTACAGTGACAGTGTTGCTTACTGTACTTGTCATTTAGTGTAAAGGATTTATTAAAAAATATAATAGTGTTTTCGTGCACTGTCTCTTTAAAAAAGCCGGCCGGCAATTCAGCAACGGTACCCGACAATTTATAACAGACAGAATAGAGCTTCACACATAGATTAGATAGATAGAAACATGTCAGTCACATATATATGAAGTACTGTGACAGTGTTGCTTACTGTACTTGTCATTTACTGCAAAGGATTTATTAAAAAAAATAATAGTGTTTTCATGCACCGTCTCTTTAAAAAAGCCGGCCGGCAATTCAGCATCTGTACCCGACAATTTATAACAGACAGAATAGAGCTTCACACATAGATTAGATAGATAGAAACATGTCAGTCACATATATAATAAGTACAGTGACAGTGTTGGTTACTGTACTTGTCATTTAGTATTAAAATAAAGGATTTATTATTAAAAAAAATTGGCGTGGGGTTCCCCGTAATTTTAGTCTCTAGCGGAGGTTAAGCAGACAGCTGGGGCAGATGTTTGAAGTCTGGGAAGGGGGTAATACCCACGGAGCTTCCCAGACTACTAATATCAGCCCCCAGCTGAATACCTAGCCTTTACTAGCTATTAAAATGGAGGACCCCCCAAAAAAATGACGTGGGGTCCCCCCTAATTTAATAGCTAGCAAAGGCTAGGCAGACAGCTGGGGGCTGATATTAATAGCCCAGGAAGGGAACCATGAATATTGGCCCCCTCCCAGGCTAGAAACACCAGCCGTCAGCCGCCCCAGAAATGGCGCATCCATAGGATGCGCCAATTCTGGCACTTAGCCTCGCTCTTCCACGCTGCCCTGGTGCGGTGGCAGGGGGTAATAGGGTTGGGGTTGATGTCAGCTTATAATGCCAGCTGACATCAAGCCCAGGTTAGTAATGGAGAGGCGTCTATAAGACACCCCCATTACTAACCCCATAGTCAAAGTTAAAAGAAAACACAAACACCCAGAATAAAGTCCTTTAATTGAAATAAAGACACATTCCTTTATTGTTCTAAATTAAACCATACTTACCGTCACGCCCATTCCAGCTGAAGCCAACGATCTCCTGCAATAAAAGAAAAATAATAAAGCAACCTCATCCTTACCTTTCCATGGTTCCCACGACAGCTTCAGCTCTGCTACATCGAGATAACAGGCTGGACCGCAGCAGAACGCTGCCATCCAGCCTGTCATCCCGCAGACACTGAGAAGCGCAGGCATGCTTGCGCTCTGCAGTGTCTGGCTGTGACGGCATAAAGATGAGACGAGTTCATGTCCAATGAACTCGGTGCACCTCATGCACGTCACTGACAGCGTGGGAGAATTCTCCTGCACTCAGCACTTCAGCGTGAGAATTCTCCCACGCTGTCAGTGACGTGCATGAGGTCAGCTGAGTTCATTGGACATGAATGAGCTCACCTCATGCACGTCACTGACAGCGTGGGAAAATTCTCCTGCACTCAGCGCTTCACTAAATGACAAGTACAGTAAGCAACACTGTCACTGTACTTCGTATATATGTGGCTGACATGTTTCTATCTATCTAATCTATGTGTGATTCTCTATTCCTTCTATTCTAAATTGTCGGGTACAGATGCTGAATTGCCGGCCGGCTTTTTTAAAGAGACTGTGCATGAAAACACTATTATTTTTTTAAATAAATTCTTTGCAGTAAATGACAAGTACAGTAAGCAACACTGTCACAGTACTTCATATATATGTGACTGACATGTTTCTATCTATCTAATCTATGTGTGAAGCTCTATTCTGTCTGTTATAAATTGTCGGGTACCGCTGCTGAATTGCCGGCCGGCTTTTTTAAAGAGACGGTGCACGAAAACACTATTATATTTTTTAATAAATCCTTTACACTAAATGACAAGTACAGTAAGCAACACTGTCACTGTACTTCATATATATGTGACTGACATGTTTCTATCTATCTAATCTATGTGTGATGCTCTATTCCTTCATGTCTAAATTGTCGGGTACCGGTGTATGCCGCTGCTGAATTGCCGGCCGGCTTTTTTAAAGAAAGCGTCTTCTGAGCAGTTTGTCAGCTTTTGGACACCTTTGAAGGTGTTTTCTATGTGTTCCTATGTGTTTTTGTTTGCCTGCCATTAGTTTTAACTGTGTTCGACGGTGTTCTAAGGTGTTCGACGAACAGTTCGACGAACAGTTCCTCGAACATCCCGGTGTTCGACGAACCGAACCGAACCCGAACACTACGGGGGTGGCTCAACACTAGTGTTGACAGAGAAGCGCACGCGGCTGTCCACTGAGAATGTAGACAGACTCACGTTCATAAAGATGAACAAATCATGGATTCGCAAGGACTTTTCTAACCCTGTGTTATCCTTGGGTGACTAAAAGCTTGAGGATTTGGTAATATCACCTCACCAACCGTTTTAAGCAACTGTGGGGCAATTGATGCCACTTAACCCTAGAACGCATGACCATAAAAATCTACACTTTCATATACCTGGGGCCTTTTAGGCCCGTGTGCAAATAACATGGAATAACTCAAACTCAAATGACAAACAACTATATACATGAAGAATACCTAGAGTTTCAAAATTCTAACTAAAGTAATCTTGCAGAAAATAGAAAACAATTAACAGGGCGGGACTGCGAGGCCCCAGGTATGCGTTCTAGGGTTAAGTGGTGTCTGTGGCACAATTTTGGGAAAAAATGGAGACTCTTTTTGGAGTCCCCTTGCTGTGTCTTACGTGACGTTGGCATCGTCAATTCCAGGTGGGTTGGGTCGCTCCACCCCCCTTTTAACTGTAAGAAACTACATACACTATGGCTTGGGGTAACACAGATGGTTGAGTCTGAAGAGTTGTTTACTCAGAGATCTGCTCCAAATCTTCAGTGTCTGCTAGTCAGCGTAGAATTTTTAACTGCATCTAGCCTAGGCAATACTTTGGGCGTAGTAGCCCAGCTGCGAAGCAAGCTGCACCGCCTGTGTATCTAATAAGAATTTTTAAATGCATCTAGCCTAGGCAAACTGTGGGGACCCCCAACCAAACCCAGACGCTCAGCCCCCCTACCGCCCCCCTTTCCTTGACAATACAATAATGTAACTTTTACAACTGGATGGGTGAGGATCGGTCACAGCTTTATAAACTCTTTATACTCATTCCATTAGAAAGGCATTTTATTTCTAAAATAATTCAGCTTGTTGCAGCATGCCCTGGGTCTCCACTCCGGCAACTTGGCCAACAAGTGTAACTCTCCAACATGTCCTTTCTATTTCCAGGCCACGGAGGATCCTGCGTACTCGTATGCAGGACTCTGACCCCCACCCATCACTCTTAACGCTTGTTCCACTCCGTCCTGGAGTCCTGACAGGAATATGTCCAGTCCAATATCCATTAAGTGAACACCGTCGAGCCGTATGAGGCCTGCTTTATCTCCTTCCAGTTGTCGGTGTCGTACTACTACACCGCCTCTGTCTCTTCTAAATTTTGCCATCCGAATATTTATTACCCACCTTGTCCGTTTGATGGCCGTGATGTCTCGCGCACCTTGCCATACCGCTATCGGCACAATCTCTGACCATACTATAGCTAGTTTTGTGAAAAATTCTCTGAAGCGCTCAGTGTCTAGTTTCATTATTGCCATTAGTTATGCGCTCTTGTGATGACCTAGGTTGTTTCCCCCGGCCTGTATAACTAAGATGACCGGACATCTTGCCTCTCTCCCTACCTTGATTACCTCCATTAGCACCTGTGGCCATAGCAGGCCTCTAATACCTCTCCAGTTGAAATATGTGTTATGAAACTCTAATTTCCTCCCGCCTGGGCGGACTTTCGCCCTTTTTTCTGCCCAATATATATACGAGTGGCCTTTCACCCACACTGTTGGCTTAGCGTCACCTGTAAAAGAAACAAACCACGTTAGGATAACAAGACCGGTCTTATGTATCTTGCCAAACACGTGGATCGCCATCTCCCTATCCTCTGAAATTCCGTTTCTGACAGTCCTGCTCTTGCTGCTTCCGTGGCCGCGCCTATGCGGAATGAGTGTGTCCCATAATCTTTGGGGTGGTTCCCTGCCGATGTTATGCATTTATTAAATATAGCTTGGAACTGGTATCTTGATAATGGCGTTCCATCAATGTGTGATAGGAAGAAATTACTTTGTGATCTGATGGTTAGATATGTTTTTACTATTGTTACCCGACTCAGTGTACCGTTTGTGGGTTGTAGAAGTACCCAAGTGCCCCTGCCCGCTGGAACCGTTTTCGATTTGTGTATGCGTAGACGTATTGCATTATTGGCTATGACTACGTCCTGGTGTAATAAGCCTCCACTGGTGGTAATTTTGGATTGAGGGACTAATTCGCTTATGCATAGCGCCCCGAAGAAGGCGATCACAAATGCAGTAGACAGTAGTGTTGCTTCAAATTGTGAGTGTCATGTTTATGGTGTTAGGGATATGACGTGAGAATTCAGTTTTAGTGACACAGGACGGGACGTCTACACTCGTGACTTGGCTGACCCCTTTTCCATCCTTTTATGGATTGTCTGATGATGAATCTTTGTCACATCTCCCCAATTCAGTAGTTGGAAGTGAAATGCTACTCCGGTTAGACACCGCTGCGCTGACGCCCCTGATATGCCCCTCATCATTAGCTGGTGGAGTAATTCTATGGTGACTTGTGATCTGGCTTGTTCACATTGGTCAACCCGTCTGCCTGCTACTAGTCGTGTCCACTCTTCCCATGCCTTACCGTATGCTTGCCACGTCGACGGGGCAACTGACGCTCTGATTAATGGCATCAACTATTCGCCACTAGATCCCATAGGGAAGGTGGGCAACTGTTGCCCGATGGGTGGGCGTTGTGGAAGAGCTCTGTGAAAATCTGCCAATTGAATTGTTATAAAGCGTTAGCAGCAGCTTTAGACCCCTCAGCATAGTGGCTAGAGCGGACCCATACATTGTGTTTTAGGCACAGGAATGCTAGCCTGGGTAGTAGGCCTAGCACTGGGAGAGATGATGATGCCATCTTATTAATGCAGTGCTCTAGGCTGGTGTTTTTTGTTAAGAAGCGTATATTTTTGTAAGCCAGGAGCGCGCCCAATATTTCTATTGCTACCACTATTGTGAAGAAAAATTATTTTCATGGCTAGATGCAGCTAAAAATTATTATTAATTTAAAAGCTGGTGGAGCTTGGTATAGATGGCCTAATACAATGAGTCCCACACACTGCTAGAAGGCCAAATATTTTTTCAGAGGTAGATGCAGAAAAAAATTATATTCAGTTTGCAACCTGATGGAGGTCAGTATAGATGGACTAATAGAATAAGTCCCACACACTGCTAGAAGGCCAAATATTTTTTCAGAGCTAGATGCAGAAAAATATTATATTCAATTTGCAACCTGATGGAGGTCAATATAGATGGACTAATAGAACAAGTCCCACACACTGCTAGAAGCCAAATATTTTTTCAGAGGTAGATGCAGAAAAATATTATATTCAATTTGCAACCTGATGGAGGTCAGTATAGATGGACTAATAGAACAAGTCCCACACACAGCTAGAAGCCCAAATATTTTTTCAGAGGTAGATGCAGAAAAAAATTATATTCAGCTTGCAACCTGATGGAGGTCAGTATAGATGGACTAATAGAACAAGTCCCACACACTGCTAGAAGGCCAAATATTTTTTCAGAGCTAGATGCAGAAAAATATTATATTCAATTTGCAACATGATGGAGGTCAGTATAGATGGACTAATAGAACAAGTCCCACACACAGCTAGAAGCCCAAATATTTTTTCAGAGGTAGATGCAGAAAAAAATTATATTCAGTTTGCAACCTGATGGAGGTCAGTATACATGGACTATTAGAACAAGTCCCACACACTGCTAGAAGGCCAAATATTATTTCAGAGCTAGATGCAGAAAAATATTATATTCAATTTGCAACCTGATGGAGGTCAATATAGATGGACTAATAGAACAAGTCCCACACACTGCTAGAAGCCAAATATTTTTTCAGAGGTAGATGCAGAAAAATATTATATTCAATTTGCAACCTGATGGAGGTCAGTATAGATGGACTAATAGAACAAGTCCCACACACAGCTAGAAGCCCAAATATTTTTTCAGAGGTAGATGCAGAAAAAAATTATATTCAGCTTGCAACCTGATGGAGGTCAGTATAGATGGACTAATAGAACAAGTCCCACACACTGCTAGAAGGCCAAATATTTTTTCAGAGCTAGATGCAGAAAAATATTATATTCAATTTGCAACATGATGGAGGTCAGTATAGATGGACTAATAGAACAAGTCCCACACACAGCTAGAAGCCCAAATATTTTTTCAGAGGTAGATGCAGAAAAAAATTATATTCAGTTTGCAACCTGATGGAGGTCAGTATACATGGACTAATAGAACAAGTCCCACACACTGCTAGAAGGCCAAATATTATTTCAGAGCTAGATGCAGAAAAATATTATATTCAATTTGCAACCTGATGGAGGTCAGTATAGATGGACTAATAGAACAAGTCCCACACACTGCTAGAAGGCCAAATATTTTTTCAGAGCTAGATGCAGATAAAAATTATTTTTAATTTGCAACCTGATGGAGGTCAGTATAGATGGACTAATAGAACAAGTCCCACGCACTGCTAGAAGGCCAAATATTTTTTCAGAGCTAGATGCAGATAAAAATTATTTTTAATTTGCAACCTGATGGAGGTCAGTATAGATGGACTAATAGAACCAGTACCACACACTGCTAGAAGGCCAAATATTTTTTCAGAGCTAGATGCAGAAAAAAATTATTTTGAATTTGCAACCTGATGGAGGTCAGTATAGATGGACTAATAGAACAAGTCCCACACACTGCTAGAAGGCCAAATATTTTTTCAGAGCTAGATGCATAAAAATATTTTATTCAATTTGCAACCTGATGGAGGTCAGTATTGATGGACTAATAGAACAAGTCCCACACACAGCTAGAAGGTCAAATATTTTTTCAGAGCTAGATGCAGAAAAAAATTATATTCAATTTCCAACCTTATGGAGGTCAGTATAGATGGACTAATAGAATGATGCTATGCCCAAAAGATTTTGCTTCACTAGGTGCAGTAGAAAAATTGGTATTCTATACACAGGTGGTGTAGCTAGCAACACAGATAGGCTACTCCATTGACTAACACACTCTGTAATAGGCCAAAAAGGATTAGCTTTGCTAGATTTAGCCAAATTCTGTGAAAAAAACTTGCACAGCACTGGCACAGACCTGCCTGGCAAAAACTGATAGGAACTGATGTAACTTAGTCCTGAAAAGGACTGCAATTACAATTAGTCTTTACTCCCAACCTATCTATTTAAGAGCACAGACCTGCCTGATAAAAGTCGTAGGAAATGCTGTAACCTAGTCCTTAAAAGGACTGCAATCACAACTATTCCCTACTCCCAAGCTATCTGTAGATTTGTGCGAAAATTGGCTTGAAATTAACAAGGTATAGCGCACACAGCAACTGCGGTGCCGTCTAACACGCAGCTGCAGCAGTGAGAAAATGGTGGCGACGGGGAAAATGGCTGGGTCTTATAGGGCAAGGACATGTGACATACACTGTCAATGACACATGCCCTTGCTTGTGTGAAATAAAGCACTTCGCTCCGTGTGTGCGCTGCTGATAGGCTGACAGATTGCACCTCCCCACTGTAAATGCGAGAAAGAGAAAAAAAAAAATGGAGATCTTCATTATTCCTGCAGAGATCCATCCCCTGCCCCTCCCCCCGCCCCGCTGTACACTCAAACTGCGTATTAACATTAATTTTCATCATTACTGAGAAAAAATCCAGTTATGATTTTGGTGCACGAACAGTTATCGAACATAACCTCGAACAGCCGAATTTTTTTCAAATCGATCGTGTTCGCCGAACGGCTCGAACACCGACCAAAACAGCTCGAATTTGAGATTGGCGAACAGTTAGAGTCGAACAACACTCATCTCTAATAAAGACTGAAAAACTGTAGGGGGTGAAGTATTTCAAAAACAGATAAACATACATTTTTTGATTAGTGGGAGAACAGACAATAAAGTATGTGATTTAGAAACGAGGACTCATTTCAGTATTAAAAAGGATGCGATGATATTAAAGGAGTTGTCCACTACTCGAACAAACCCTTCTCAATCCCTGGAGAACTGCAGCTCCATCATTTCCTCTGGATGTATGTTATGCATCCAAAAGTGGGGAGAGTGAAGCCAGCACTGATTGGCCGCAATCTCCAGAAAAGCCAGTGCCAACACCGCTGGAGTGGTGACTGCAGCGGAGGTGAGAATAAGTTTTATTATTTTACAAGGGGTAACATAGGGATTGAGAAGGTATTGTCCAATTAATGGACAACCCATTTAAAGGAACACTTTTGGGTAACACTGATAAATTCTATAATGTCAAGTGCAGAGCCTGAGGGGGGGGTGTTGCATGACACTGGAATATTTCCTTTGAATGTCACTGAATCTCTGTGCCAAGTTTTGCCCCTGTAAAGGGGTTGTCCAACCCTAAGGAAAATTTTGATAAGCCCTGCAGCTTGAGTAATGTACACATCATTAGTAATTGGTTCTACTTGCCAATTCCATAGGTTGTCACTAGATCGAAAGAATACATAGCTACATAGGTTGAAAAAAGACCTAGGTCCATCAAGTTCAACCTCTCTCCACCAATTGTACATTTTGTCACTAAATTAACTATAACCCCCAATGTTATGTGTATTGAGGAAATCATCCAACCCTTTTTTAAAAGCTGTTTTAGTGTCTGCCATTACTACCTCTTTTAGTAGGGCATTCCACATTCTGACTGCTCTAACTGTAAAGAATGCTTTCCTGGTCTTTGGAAGGAATATGCCATGTGCCAGTCCTTTGTACTGACCACACATATATTTATACATGTAAATGAGATCTACTCTTAAGCGTCTTTTTTCTAAGCTAAACAAGCCCAACTTTTCCAACCTCTCATCACATGAAAGACCTTCCATCCCTTGTAATAATCTAGTTGCCCACCTACGATTTGCATAGATGTGGTCACATGCCAACTGGTTTCTCAGCTGCTTTTTAATAAATTCTATTGAACAAAGTGATTGACAGTCTATTCAACATATGACTGCAATTATGCAAATCACATAAATGCAGTCAGGTGACGACTATTGAAATTGGCAAATGAAGCTGAATTCTAGTTGCGTATGTACTGCATTACACACTGTGAATTTCATGGACAACGTTTAGCCTCATTCAGAAGTCCATTTTTCACATACTTGTTCAATCCATGATTTCCATGTACTCATTACAGTATATAGTGCTGTTTAAATGCCCGTGGTTATTTATGGACTGTGTGTCCGATCTTAGTCATTACTCAAAATTACCTATAAAACACTATGGGTCCATGTGAAGATCTGAGATTGTGGGTTGTAATAATCACCTAGGCAGGTTAACGATGCCACTATTTTTTATTCCTTACATCCGTGGTTTTACAACAACTCCAGGTAAATGGCCAAAATACATTGCCCCCAGTCCACAAGATCCCCTCCCCAGGGTGGTAGTTTCACTGTCCCCTTACCTGGCGATACTCACTGTCTCCCAACTTTTGGTTGACCCACAGATTTCATATCTCCAGTCAGTATAGTCTGTAGACACAGTCCATGCGACTCCAGATGACAGATAAAACGATAGACGCACAAGCATCCAGTAGCAACGGTCCTTAAGAAAGTTTGTCAAATCCAAACGACAGATCCCACAATTGTAGCACGTGTGTCCAGCCCAGCCGGCAAACTGATCCCCAAATTCTATAGGCCATCCATCCATGGCTCCAGGACCTAAGCTTAAATCCTCTCCATTCGAAGTCACTCTCCCCACTTCCTGACTTAAACATGTGGCTTCTTCCTCCCTACCTGGGATCAGCCCCCTGCTGAAGTACCTTTCCCATTAAACATTTTTTAGCACAAAGAATGAAGAATATTCCAGAAGCTCATCCCACAGGATTGCATGTGAGACCCCCTGTGGTGATGGCTCCCCTGGGTCTACTGTCCCCTTCCACACAATGGGCCTAGTGGTTGGGAGAACAATGGCTTGAGGCCGCTGATATACTAATGTGATTAATGAAATGAATGCTTTACATTTACCTTTAGCAATGTCCTGTCTGGCCTTATGTACACATAAGATCCTGCCTGCACGTTTTCCTCTGCTTACTGTGACTGAATGGAAGCATTGATTCCTGAGGCTGAACTGACGAGCAAGTGAATGTCTAATAAAACACATTAATAAGATTGACGTAACCGATGCTCCGTGCTGGAAAAAGTCTGCATCCTTTAGAGCCATGGATTCCGCTCTACGTGCATTAGTCCAATAATCTTTAGTAAGTGGCCAGCTCCTCACACTCCATAAAGATCATGGACAGCTAACAAATACCATCTATGTGCATTCTAAGGGTTCGTGCAGATGACTTTTTTCTCCACATCTGAGAAAATCGGCCTGATTATGTTAATCACACTCTTATCAAACTGTTATCAGAGTTTGAAAGAGTGGGATCCGTTTTTCTCGGTTGTGGAGAATTAAAAAAAAAACTTCCTTCATCTTCTCCATTCAGTCTGTCTGTGAAAATTGGACCGCACTCAGATGTCATTCAAGTGAGGTCTGACGTTTTGACTCCTAAACATGAATTTGCGTGTGCCATCAGATTATTGGTGGCAAATCGTGCATGTTGAGATTTTTTTTTCTTTGGACCACTCAGTCCGAGGAAAAAATCAGACAGAGATCAGACATGCCTCATTGAATAACATTGGTCTGAATATGATCCAATGTTTTGACAGATCGCATTGGGACCGAAACTACGGTCGTCTGCACAAGCCCTTATGGGTAGAAGAAGCTTTGCATTTTTGGGGGCAAAAAGTAAAATCATCAATGTAAAAACGTAGACACAGTAACCAAAAACTGTTGAAAACCTGACCCAGCAAAGTAATGAAATTGTTTTGTTTTTTTCAAGTAGGAGAAAAATATCTAAGTGAGGCCTTAGGAGTAATTATAATTATGTACAAAATGTGTCATAAAATATGTTAAAATGGGTTTCATCTTAGGTGAAGATCAATTTCAGATTTCCACCAACTATTTGTTCACTCATAATTTTCGGTCATAAAGCTACAATCATTAAACCCCATAATCACATGCTGTGTAATTATTCAATATATTTAATTACGGAAAGCTAACATTTTTGTTATGGCTGTCAGTGTGATGCTGGGTCTTTTCTGTTTTCGCTGCTCTTTTCTTACACTCTTCATGTCTTTCCAGCTCACTGAACATTGATTTCTATATCAATATGCTCGCTAACCCTTTACGTTTTGTGTGCACCCAGTAGTGCTCTTATGTTTCTATATAACATTTGGCCTTACTAGAGATGACTTAGTTTGCTGATAGATATAAAACGGAAGCAATCTCAACTACTAGTCTGCAGCCAGCAGCCACCTTACAACCTTACAACCAAATCAAACAATGTCCCCTCTAGCCTACTAATTTACCAGGACTAGGTTTTGTTCATATGCACATATGAGAAGATCACATTGGTTAAGTGTGTCATCTCAGTCACAACACATATTGATAATGAGCAGGGTTGTGTAGAGCGATATTATACTCCATTGACTCACTGTAGCTCAGAGAATTCTGTAATTGAAAAATTTCATACAGTCTTCTCGGGGGAATTGATCTGATTGATCCGTTGCTCAAAATGTTATGTCATTTTTGGGAAAGATTTCACCACTTCTCACGTCCATCTATAAAATAATATTAGCTTGTCTTGACTTGAGTTTCCCTTTAAGTAATAAAATGAAGATTTCCTAATTGTATTTTATGGTACTGTTCCCTGACGTGGGGTGATATGGTGGTGATTTAGAAACTTTCATCAGTTTTTGATCAATTACCGTTTTAAGATTTTAAAGGTTTTCTCCAGAAATATATAAACAAAGCTGCAATATCAGAGCTCAATCATCCGGAGTAACATCAGAGGTTGCAGCTGCTCAGGGGGAGCAGTGTTTATTTAGTTATATCGTGCTAACACTCCTTTTGCTGTGTTATATATCCATTTTCAGCAATGTACTGCAGTCCACAGAGAAGCCTTAGGCTATGTTCACATGCAATGTTTTTGCAGTGTTTTTTTTTATGCTGCATTTTTTTAGGCAAATTAAAAGTTGCTTTTTACAGTAGCAGCAAAAATGATGCGATTTCAGAACTTTCATGCAAGCGCTTATTTTTATTTTCCTGACTGAATTTGAGAACCGTAGGGTTTATTAAATCTGTAGCATGTTAATTCTTTCAGCGTTTTTGCAGCATTTTTTCAACCATAGAAAGCAATGAGAAAGTGAATAAATGCTGTAAAAAAGACAAAAAATGTTTTTAGTGTTTTTGAAGCACTTTTGGTTAATAAAACGGACTTTATTAAACATGTACTGTAGAGAAGAAAGCACACAAAAAAATTGCATCCAAAGAAATCACATAAAAAACTAACAATAAAAAAACTGGCGTTTTAAACACAGTTTTTACATCCAAGAAAGCAGATTTTGGCTGCAGAAAAAAAACGCCGCAAAATCGCTGCATGTGAAAATAACTTTAGGCTGAGTTTGCATTTAGTCATTTTGTTGCAATTTTTATGTGTGTTGCAGCTGATTAAAAATACAGCTGGCAGATTTATTTTTTCTGCATTTTCTGATTTTATGTTGCCTTTTAGGGCTCGCTCACACCAGCGTATACATTGGATGAGTGTTATCCGATTATTTATTGGATTGCACTCGGACCAATGTTATTCAATGGCGCGGTGCTGATGAATAATTGTTTTCACTGACAGAATCTGTCTGTGAAAAAAATCACAGCATGCTGAGATTTCACTCCAAAATCAGATGGGTGCAAGAAAAAAATCGGATGCCATACGGAGCCACAGTAAAACATCTGATTTTTATGGATACATTGCAAATCTGTAACAACGGAAACTTAAATGGTCCTGTAAATGATTAATAGCTGCTGAGTAAAAAAACATTATATACAAATAGCACATAGATGACAAGTGAGAAAAAAATTGTCCCACTTCTCTGGATGAAAATTGAACCGATTATTAATAAGCTCGTGTGTCTTAAGCAGTGTTGAGCCACCCCCGTAGTGTTCGAGTTCGGTTCGGTTCGGCGAACACCCGTGTGTTCGCCGAACTGTTCGTCGAACTGTTCGTCGAACACCTTCGAACACCGTTAAAACCAATGGCAGGCAAACAAAAACACATAGAAACACATAGAAAACACCTTCAAAGGTGTCCAAAAGCTGACAAACTGCTCAGAAGACACAACTAACACATGGAAAAGTGACAAGTACATATAGTCATGCGAAAATAAAAGAGGTGGAGGAGTAAAAGGAGGGGGAGACACAGATATAGGCATGTCATGCCCTTCTAAAATCCAAAAAGTGACAAGCCGACACGGCCAGTCCGCTCCTGCCCGTGCCACCTCCGTGTCGCCGGGTTTGTGCCAGAGCCGCGGTGAACCCTGACGGCCAGCCCCCCTCTCCCAATACTGGTGCCTGTCCGCTGGTGGGTCGAGCGAGCCCCCCTGTGGTGGAGGCAGCTCTAAGCTTTTTAATTTAAATTGTCTCTCTAATTTGAATGAATACACTTTAAATCCATTTACAAGGATCTATTGGAGGGCAAGTCTCATGCCAGCAGCCGCGGTAATTCCAGCTCCAGTAGCGTCCACTAAAGCTGCTGCAGTTAAAAAGCTTTTATAAGGATCGAGCTCGGCTGTCCACCGCAAGGCATCCTACTGCCAGTCCCAGCCCCTATGCCTTGGGGTGCCTCCTGATGCTCTTCACTAAGTATCCCATGGTCCCGAAGCATTTCCTTTGAAAAAATTAAGTGTCTAAACTACAGGTGGTGTAGCTTGCTTAACAGCCGGGATAATCCGCTGACTAGCAGACACTGCTACTAGGCACAAAGTATTTCCTGGGCTAGATGCAGTTAAAAATTTGTAATTAGATACTCTCGTTGGATGCTGAGAAAGCATTCCATAGAGTCTCCTGGCACGCCATATATGATTCTCTTAAAGAGCTTGGGGTAGGGGTCTAGGGGACCCTTTTATAGCCAAAATCACGGCCCTGTATCGCAATACGTCACCTAGGCTGAAGATAAATGGAACTGTAGCACCCTGAGGGCTCGGTTGCTACAGACATATTGCACCTCACCCAGAGGTGTGATATCTCACTCTCAGGTAAGGATGGAGTGTGGATCAGGTCTCGACACCTGCATGCATTACACCACATTGCCGTGGGGCAGGGCGACCAATATGCCCCTGAGATGGGCACGACAGTCCCTGTCCCTGGCTGGAGTGGGGGGAGGGAACACTGAGGAAGGGGAACCCTGTAGTGCAGGAGCAGGGAGGAAGCAGTTCCTGGGTGCATTGAGAAGGGAGTATAAAAGGTGGGCACCATCTTAGTTCAGTGCAGAGAAGTCTGAGCAGAAGTGGCAGGGAGCAGGGGCTCTGCATGAGCTCTGCTCCGGAGGCGGGCCTAGTAACAGAGGCCCAGGCCTGCAAGAGGGAGAAGGAAGGAAGAGGAGCAGAGAAGGCTCCAGGAACGAGGAATGAAGGGATCCCAGGGGTGCGGACGGGCGAGTCGCCACCGCACGCCCGAATCCACCTGCGTGGAGGGGTCAGGCCAAAGGGGGAGACCGGTCCCCGAACTAGTGGAGGCAGGAAACGACCCTCAGCTAGAAACCGGAGGCTCTGACATTTTATGTGGCGCAGCCCCTTGCTCCACCCGCTAGGAAGGCACCACATAGGGTCAGGGAAACTGGCGCCAAGTTTACCAAGAGGAGGCCCGAGGCAGCCGGACAGAAGTGTTGGTAAGAAAGGCCAGACAAAGGACACACAAAGGGGGTCCTGTGAAGCGCTCCAAAGTTATCTGGGAGTTGTCTGAGCCCCTCACCTGGTGAGCACAGTACGACGTGGGCAGCCGTTACCTGCAGACGTGGTCTGGATAATAAGAACTGTGAGTAAAGGCCCTGAACTGCATCACTGACTCCGTGTCGTTACTGCTGCTGCCCTGCACCATCACCCCCATCCTCCGCATACACTGCCCTGAGGCTATACTCCTCCCGTGGGGAGTTATGCTACGCTCTGCTGCACCCACAACACCAGCCTTAGCGGTCTGCCCTGTAGCGGCGGTTCACTCTGACCGCAATCCACGGGTGGCGTAGTCGGACATTTAAACATCAAAACCACATAAATAGTTCCGCCACTGGTTTGACCGCCCTAAGCCACGGAACCGGATCGCCGCCACGAAGACTACAACCACCAGCATCCACCAAAAAGGGTCCGGCTCCGGGTGTCCCAAGGCCCAGGGGGTGCGTCAGAACATTTTCATCACCTTTCACAATCACCAATGGGACAAGGCAGGGATGTCCTCTGTCCCCTCTCTTATACATCCTAGTGACGGAGCACCTGCTCTCATCAATTCGCCATAACCCCAATATTAGGTGGATTGAGGTGGGAGGCACCGAGTACAAGTGCTCTCTATTTGCTGATGATGTCCTAGTATATATCACTCAATCACATATATCCATCCCTGCTGTTATGGCTGAAATAGATCACTTTGTTACATGGTAAAATTTTAAAATCAATGCAGCGAAGTCTGAGGCCCTCGATGTCTCCCTCCCTAAATCCATATAGGATTCCATCCAGTCCAACTTTCCCTTTGCCTGGCCGTCACAGGGTATCAAATACTTAGGAATTCCTATTCATAGAGACCTCTCCCATCTATGTTATCTTAATTTTGGGCCCTTTATTGAACAATTCCATACAGACCACGGTTGGCAAGTTAGAACTGTAAGATTCACTACGTGAACCACTGGTATTTTGTGGAAAAGCACATGTAAGATTCTGCAACAGTCTCTGCTGATACTCCTGCATGCGTGCATCCCTTTCTATGGCAGGAATAATTTCTGCAAATTTACTTTTGTACCGGGGATCTAACAGTGTGGCAACCCAGTAGTCAGGATTATTTCTAATTCTCACAATTCGAGGGTCATGTTGCAGGTAGTGCAGCAAGAAGGCACTCATGTGTGTTGCGCATCCAGGAGCACCAAGTCCCTGTTGTGTTGGTGGCGAGGTAACAATCATGCTTCCTTCCTCTGTCCTCTCCCCCCAACCTCGCACAACAGAAATGTGATCAAGGTCTCCCTCATCTGATGAGTCTTCCATCAGTTCGTCCTCCACTTCTTCCTGGGCTCCTGCACCTTCCTCACTAGTTTGGCTGCTACCATGCGCCCTGGTAAAATCATCTCCCCCACCCTCACATGCCTGCCGCCTTGGTGCTGCCGACCGTCTGGACCTTGCAGATGTTAGCCCTTCCGCATACAACTCCTCCTACTCTACTTCCTCCACCTCCTCTTGTGCCACCACCTGACTCCGAATTCTGTTTAACATGTGCTCCAGCATGTAAATCACCGGAATAGTCATGCTGATAATGGCATCGTCAGCACTAAACATCTTCGTCGCCATTTCAAAACTGTGCAGAAGGGTGCATAGGTCCCTGATCTGAGACCACTCCTCCAGCGTGATTTGCCCCACCTCTGAATCTCATTGGCCCAGGCTATACGTCAGAACGTATTGCACCAGGGCTTGTCGGTGCTGCCACAGTCGCTGCAACATGTGCAGAGTTGAATTCCACCGGGTAGGCACATCGCATTTTAGCCGGTGAAGTGGCAGGCCCAACGACTTCTGTAGAGATGTAAGTCGCTGAGCTGCGGGATGCGAACGGCGGAAGTGAGCACACAGCGACCGTGCCCTCTGCAGAAGGCCATCTAGTCTGGGATAGTGGGCTAAAAATTGCTGGACAACCAGGTTCAACACGTGAGCCATACAAGGCACGTGTGTGACATTGCCCCGGCGAAGGGCCGCACCCAGGTTTGCAGCATTGTCGCACACGGCCTTCCCTGGTTTCAGGTCCAGTGGAGACAACCATTCATGAAATTGGTTCTCCAGAGCTGACCACAACTCCTCAGCTGTGTGACTCACATTTCCCAGACATTTCAATGTAAAAACCGCCTGATGACGTTGAGCCCTACTGCCAGCATAGTAAGGAGGTGTGCAGGATCCCTTCTGCGCAGTTAGAAAGCTTGTGACATGACCAGACAGGCTTTGGGTGCAGGTGGAAGACCGAGAGGAGGTTGAGGAGGCAGAAGCAGTGGAGGAACTTTGACATAAAGAGGATTGACGCACAACTCGTGGGGACGGCAAGACTTGGACAGCAGCCCCTTGTCCTGCTGTCACCATAGTTACCCAGTGCCCAGTCAGTGACATGTAACGCCCCTGTCCATGCCTACTCGTCCAAGTGTCTGTGGTGAAATGCACCCTGTCACACACAGAGTTTCTCAAAGAAGCGGTGATGTTGTGTGCGACATGCTGGTGGAGCGCAGGCACACCTTTCTTTGAGAAGTAGTGCCGACTGGGCATCTGGTACTGGGGCACTGCGACGGACATAAGGTCTCGAAAATCCTCTGTGTCCACCAGGCGGAAAGGCAGCATTTCTGTAGCCAAGAGCTTGCAGATGGTGAAATTCAACCTCTTAGCTTTCTCATGGCTAGGAGGAAATGGTCTTTTACTTGTCCACATCTGAGGGACCGAGGGCTGGCTATTGTGCTTAGACGGGGTTGATAAGGGTGTCCCCAGCAAACTGCCGGTCTGTGAGGAAGATGCAGGCGGACATGTTAGGTTGCCTTGATCCAAAGGTGGTGCTATCGATGTCGGACAGCGCTCAAGACCAGCTGGTGTTACCACCTCCAAAGAAAATGATGACCTGCCAATCACACTGGCTGTTGCGGGTAAAGAGGTGGCAGGTCTGCGCCCCAAAACAGGTGTGACTGCTGTCCCCCCAGTCACAGAGGATGAAGAGGCCGCGGATGCACAAGATATGGCAGACGGTGGTTGGCCCGGCCGGCTAGGCCGCATTGTAGCACACTGAGCTTCCCACTGCAACTTATGCTTCATGTCCATGTGCCGGTTCATGCATGAAGTACTCAAACTATGTATTTTTTGGCCTCTACTTAGCTTTTGCTGACAAATGTTACAGATAACACGAGTTGGGTCATCTTTATCGATCTGAAAAAATGCCCAGGCTATGCAAGGCTTAGCACCCATGCGACCTGAAGAGCCACCACGACTTGTGGTGAGAGGCAGAGTTGTGTTTGAGGATGCAGTTGTTGACGTGCTTCCAGTACTACGTCTCTGTCCAGGAAGGCGCAACCTGACCTCGTCGTCACTAGCATCTTCCTCCACCTCCTCTGCTGACCTCATCTCTTGGCTGACTGTGGGTTGACAGGAAGTGGGATCTCCGACCTCATCATCATCACCCTGTGCGTTATCACACCCGTCGTCCTCAGAGCCAACCTGTTCCTGCCCTGACAAAAAACTAAAGTTGTCGCTCCAATCAGGTATTTGAGTCTTATCATCGTCTTCCTCATTGTCTCCACCAACAGGAGTTACAGTTTGGGAATGAGGGTCTACATTATGGTCAGAACCTTCTGCGTCTGGTCCTGGATCCGACTCATAAAGATTCTGGGCATCAGTGCAGATCATTTCCTCGTCTGGATTCACAGCAGCGCTGGAGTCGACCTCTGATTCCCAGGCTATAGTATGAGTAAACAGCTCTGCAGACTCAACCATCTGTTCTACCTCGTACTCAGACGGGCAGCTGGAGATTTGGGAGCTGTGAGGAAGCAAGTGCGATTTGGGTGACACCTTTGAGGACTGGAGTATTTGTGATGTTGAAGTTGATGTGGAGGAGAGCCCACTTAAAGGAGCACTTGATATCCGTTGAAGCACCTGCTGTTTTTGTGCCTCATCTGGAATTTGTAGCGATTGGCGTGGCCGTAAGAAAGGGATCTTATCACATTGTCCGCTAAAAGAAGTAGACATTTTAGTTTGGCTGGAAGATGGTCTTTCTTCTGCACCTACCCCACGGACACAACCTTTTTTCCCCTTCCCAACACGCCTATTCCCCTTTCCACCAGCAGCAGGCCTTTTTCCACTCATTTTGGTGGTTAACTAATTCACAACTCTGGAGTTGTTTGCACAAAAAAACAATGGATGGTAACCGAGCAGAGCTGAGTGGCCAAACTGTGGTATTAGGCCAAAACTATTGGCTGGGTTAGATGCAGAAAAAAATTATTTTTAATTTGCAACCTGATGGAGGTCAGTATAGATGGACTAATAGACCAAGTCCCACACACCGCTAGAAGCCCAAATATGTTTTCAGAGCTAGATGCAGAAAATTTTTTTATTCAATTTGCAACCTGATGGAGGTCAGTATAGATGGACTAATAGACCAAGTCCCACACACTGCTAGAAGCCCAAATATTTTTTCAGAGCTAGATGCAGAAAAAAAATATTTTTAATTTGCAACCTGATGGAGGTCAGTATAGATGGACTAATAGACCAAGTCCCACACACCGCTAGAAGCCCAAATATTTTTTCAGAGCTAGATGCAGAAAAAAATTATTTTTAATTTGCAACCTGATGGAGGTCAATATAGATGGACTAATAGACCAAGTCCCACACACCGCTAGAAGCCCAAATATTTTTTCAGAGCTAGATGCAGAAAAAAATTATATTCAATTTGCAACCTGCTGGAGGTCAGTATAGAAGGACTAATAGAACAAGTCCCACACACTGCTAGAAGCCCAAATATTTTTTCAGAGCTAAATGAAGAAAAAAATTATTTTTAATTTGCAACCTGATGGAGGTCAGTATAGATGGACTAATAGACCAAGTCCCACACACCGCTAGAAGCCCAAATAATTTTTCAGAGCTAGATGCAGAAAATTTTTTTATTCAATTTGCAACCTGATGGAGGTCAGTATAGATGGACTAATAGACCAAGTCCCACACACTGCTAGAAGCCCAAATATTTTTTCAGAGCTAGATGCAGAAAAAAATTATTTTTAATTTGCAACCTGATGGAGGTCAGTATAGGTGGACTAATAGACCAAGTCCCACACACTGCTAGAAGCCCAAATATTTTTTCAGAGCTAGATGCAGAAAAAAAATATTTTTAATTTGCAACCTGATGGAGGTCAGTATAGATGGACTAATAGAACAAGTCCCACATGCTGCTAGAAGCCCAAATATTTTTTCAGAGATAAATGAAGAAAAAAATTATTTTTAATTTGCAACCTGATGGAGGTCAGTATAGATGGACTAATAGACCAAGTCCCACACACTGCTAGAAGCCCAAATATTTTTTCAGAGCTAGATGCAGAAAAAAATTATTTTTAATTTGCAACCTGATGGAGGTCAGTATAGATGGACTAATAGACCAAGTCCCACACACCGCTAGAAGCCCAAATATTTTTTCAGAGCTAGATGCAGAAAAAAATTATATTCAATTTGCAACCTGCTGGAGGTCAGTATAGAAGGACTAATAGAACAAGTCCCACACACTGCTAGAAGCCCAAATATTTTTTCTGAGCTAAATGAAGAAAAAAATTATTTTTAATTTGCAACCTGATGGAGGTCAGTATAGATGGACTAATAGACCAAGTCCCACACACTGCTAGAAGCCCAAATATTTTTTCAGAGCTAGATGCAGAAAAAAATTATATTCAGTTTGCAACCTGATGGAGGTCAGTATAGATGGACTAATAGAATGATGCTATGCCCAAAAGATTTTACTTCACTAGGTGCAGTAAAAAAATTGGTATTCTATACACAGGTGGTATATCTTGCAACACAGATAGGCTACTCCACTGACTAACACACTCTGCAATAGGCCAAAAAGGATTAGCTTTGCTAGATTCAGCCAAATGCTGTGAAAAAAACTTGCACAGCACTGGCACAGACCTGCCTGGCAAAAACTTATAGGAACTGATGTAACCTAGTCCTGAAAAGGACTCCAATTACAATTAGTCTTTACTCCCACAATCTATCTATTTAAGAGCACAGACCTGCTTGATAAAAGTCGTAGGAAATGCTGTAACCTAGTCCTTAAAAGGACTGCAATCACAACTATTCCCTACTCCCAAGCTATCTGTATATTTGTGCGAAAATTGGCTTGAAATTAACAAGGTATAGCGCACACAGCAACAGCGGTGCCGTCTAACACGCAGCTGCAGCAGTGAGAAAATGGTGGCGACGGGGAAAATGGCTTGGTCTTATAGGGCAAGGACATGTGACATACACTGCCAATCACACATGCCCTTGCTTGTGTGAAAAAAAGCACTTCGCTCCGTGTGTGCGCTGCTGATAGGCTGACAGATTGCACCTCCCCACTGCAAATGCGGGAGAGAGAAAAAAAAATGGAGATCTTCATTGTTCCTGCAGAGATCCATCCCCTGCCCCTCCCCCCGCCCCGCTGCACACTCAAACTGCGTATTAACATTAATTTTCATTATTACTGAGAAAAAATCCAGTTATGATTTTGGTGCACGAACAGTTATCGAACATAACCTCGAACAGCCGAATTTTTCTCAAATTGTTCGTGTTCGCCGACCGGCTCGAACACCGCCCAAAACAGCTCGAATTTGAGATTGGCGAACAGTTCCAGTAGAACAACGCTCATCTCTAGTCTTAAGCACATTCTTGCATCATGTAAAATTGCCCTGTAAAAGATAGCTTTCTTTAATATGAATACACTCTATATAAGAATTTACATAGGCAAGATGAGTTTATTCAAAACTAATCAAATTTGAGTTGAATTTTTATAATTGTTTATTAGTTTTCCTTTTTCCATAATAAATGGGTAAAAGAGGGGGGGGGTGTTCATTTCAAATAAAGGTGTCAGTGTTTTTATTTCTATTAAAGGACTTTAATCAGGCTGTGTATTATTTAGAATTTGACTATGGGGTTAGTAATGGTGGCGTCTTATAGACTCCTCTCCATTACTAACCCCTCGGCTTGATGTCAGCTGCCAATACAAAGCTGATCTCAACCTCAATACTATTACCCCACTTGCCTGTGCACCAGGGCAAGTGGGAAGAATGGAGGCTAAGCGCCAGAATCTTATGGATGCGCCATATCTGGATCAGCTGAGCGCTGATGCTTTTAGTCTGGGAGGGGGCCAATATCCGCTTTCCCTCAGCTGGTTAACAAAATTTCCGGGGTCCACGACATTTTTTTCTGTAATTTATTTATTACTAAATACATGTACATGTACAGCTACACACGGACTGTACTAATTACATATGTCAGTCATATATTTCTAGCTGTCTATTTTATGTATATATCTATTCTATCTATTCTATTGTGACGGGTCAGACTGATTTTCTGTATTGAGCTGATGAAATGTTAGGTTTTCAAGGAGATGAGACAGTAAAAATCAGATGGCACACGCATGGTCCGTGTGCCATGCGATTTTTTTTCTCGCACTCATTGAATTGCATTGGCGAGTCTCATCCGATATATGTGGGCAATGGCAGCATGCTGCAATTTTTTTCTCAGTCCAATCTGAGCTGAGAAAAAAATCGCAGATGAGCAGGGAATCATTAAATAACATTAGTCAGAGTGCAATCCGATTTTTTATCAGATTGCACTCATTCATTTTTCTCGCAGATGAGTATGAGCCCTAAGATAGATAAACCTCACATGTCCTCAAGAATGGTCAGGCTCGCTTCTCCACAATGGCTTGCAGTTAGCTTCACAGGCTTTAGCACAGGTAATCAGGAGGGGCTATAGATCAGATGTCACTGATGAATCATAGCCTGCATAAAAGCAGAGACAGGAAATGAATCAGCTATTCTATGGGGAATTTTGATAGGAGATAGGATGAATCAGTGCTCAGTCACAAAGATAGGAACACATAAGGAAATAGTGTAATAACACATGGAATTATTGTACAGATAGTGTGTGACATACAGCATTAACCCCTTCATGACTGGAGCATTTTCCGTTTTTGCATTTTTGTTTTTTGCTCCCCTTCTTCCCAGCGCCATATTTTTTTATTTTTTGGTCAATATGGCCATGTGAGGGCGTATTTTTTGCAGGACAAGTTGTACTTTTGAACGACATCACTGGTTTCACCATATCATGTACTGGAAAACAGGAAAAAATTCAAAGTGCGGTGAAATTGCAAAAAAGTGCAATTCCACAGTTGTTTTTTGTTTTTTACCACGTTCAGTGAATACTAAAATTGACTTGCCATTATTATTCTCCAGGTAATTACGAGTTTGTAGATACCAAAAATGTATAGGTTCATTTTTAATTGTGGTTGAAAAAAAAATCCAAAGTTTGCTAAAAGAAAAAAAATGGCGCCATTTTCTGAGAACCATATAGTCTCCATTTTTCATTATCTGGGTCCGTGTGAGGGCTTATTTTTTGCACGCTGAGCTGAAGTTTTTATTGATACCACTTTGGGGTAGGTACGATGTTTGGATTCCCAAAAAAACCTTAATTCTGGCATTTAGAATTTTTTTTTTCTCGTTATGTCGTTTACCGATCATATTAATTCTTTTTTTTATATTGATAGATTGGGCTATTCTTAATGTCGCGATACCAAATACGTGTATGTGTGTTGTTTTTTTTTTTTACTGTTTTATTTTGAATTGAGCGAAAGGGAGGTGACTTTTATGTTTTTTTGATATTTTTAAAAACTTTGTTTTTACACTTTTTGCATGCTTCAATAGTCTCCATGGGAGACTTGAAGCTGCAATCATCTGATTGCCTCTGTTACACACAGGCGATGATCAGATCGCCTGTGTGTAGCAGATTTGTTCACTTGCTATGGGTGGCGCTCATAGCAATCTGGCAGTGACAACCACAGGGGTCTCCTGCAGACCTTGGGTTGGTATGCCAACCCATCGGCGACCCGAGATCATGTGACGGGGTCGCTGATGGGCGGGGCCCTATGACGCGCTTCCCGGTAGCATGAGTTAAATGCCGCTGTCAGAGATTGACAGCGGCATTTAACTAGTTAACAGCCACGGATGGATTGCGACTCCACCCACGGCTGTTGCGGGCACATGTCAGCTGTATAGATCACCTCATCACTTTATGAGGTAACAACTCTGGAACGCTTCAATGGATCCCACTGATTCTGAGAAAGTTTTTTTGTGACATATTGTACTGCATGATAGTGATAACATTTATTCGATATGACTTGCGTTTGTGAAAAAATACGGAAATTGGGCGAAAATTTAGAAAATTTTGAATTTTCATGCCCTTAAACCAGAAAGATATGTCACACAAAATAGTTAATAAATAAATAAAACATTTTCACATGTCTACTTTACATCAGCACAATTTTGGAACCAAATTTTTTTTTTGTTAGGAAGTTATGAGGGTTAAAAGTTGACCAGCGATTTCTAATTTTTCCAACAAAATTTACAACAATTTTTTATTAGGGACCACATCATATTTGAAGTCACTTTGAGGGGTCTATATGACAGAAAATACCCAAAAGTGACACCATTCTAAAAATTGCACCCCTCAAGGTGCTCAAAACCACATTCAAGAAGTTTATTAACCCTTCAGTTGCTTCACAGGAACTGAAGCAATGTGGAAAGAAAAAATTAACATTTAACTTTTTTCACTAAAATTTTAATTTAGACCCAAATTTTTTTATTTTCATAAAGGTAACAGGAAAAATTGGATCACAAAAGTTGTTGTGCAATTTCTCCTGAGTACGTTGATACCCCATATGTAGGGGAAAACCATTGTTTGGGCACATGGCAGGGCTCGGAAGGGAAGGAGCACCATTTGACTTTTTCAACGCAAAAGTTTCTGGAATTGAGAGCGGACGCCATGTCGCGTGTGAAGAGCCCCTGATGTGCCTAAACAGTGGAAATCCCTACAAGTGACCCCATTTTGGAAACTAGACCTCTTAAGAAACTTACCTAGATGTGTGGTGAGCACTTTGAACCCCCAAGTGTTTCATAAGTTTATGAAGCAGAGTAGTGAAAAAAAATCACTTTTTTTCCACAAAAATTATCTTTTAGCCGCAATTTTTTTTATTTTCACAAGGGTAACAGTAGAAATTGGACCCCAAAAGTTGCTGTGCAATTTCTGATGAGTATGCTGATAACCCATATGTGGAGAAGACCATTGTTTGGTTTCACGTCAGGGCTCAGAAGGAAAGGAGTGACATTTTGGAATGCAGACTTTAATGGAATGGTCTGTGGGCGTTGTGTTGCGTTTGCAGAGCCCCTAATGTGGCTAAGCAGTGGAAATGCCCAACAAGGGCCCGCTTTTTGTAAATTAGATCCCCCCAATAAATTTATCTAGATGTGTGATGAGCACCTTGAACCCCCAGGTGCTTCACAGAATATTACAAAATTGACTGTTATTTTAGCCAAAAAAAAATTATTTTCACAAGGGTAACATGAGAAAGTGGACCTCAAAATCTGTTGTGAAATTTCTTCTGAGTACACTGATACCCCATATGTGGCAGAAAACTACTTTTTGGGTGCACATCAGGGCTTGGAAGGGAAGGAGAGAAGTTTTGGCATGCAGACTTTGATGGCATGGTCTGCGGGCGTCATGTCGCGTTTGCAAAGCCCCTGATGTGCCTAAACAGTGGAAAGGCCGAACAAGTGCCCCCTTTTTGGAACTGATCTACTGTTTCCTGTATGGCAAAAATTGGAAGCTGGCATGTTTAGGCGGGCTGCACTGTGGGAATGAAGAGGCTTGGGATTCCAAGATGGTTTTTGGTAATAACAACGCGTTTCTGCGCCGGACCGGCGCCTTTCTCAAGGTATAAAAACCAAATGTCATTTGGTTTTTATACCTTGAGAAAGGCGCCAGTCCGGCACAGAAACGCGTTGGTATTAATAAAAACCGTCTTGGAATCCCAAGCCTCTTCATTCCATCAGTGCAGCCCGCCTAAACGTGCCAGCTTCCAATTTTTGCCATTTCCTCTGGAAGAACCATTTCCTCCAGCCACGGGGCAGCAGCAGCAGCTTTTGATGCATTTATAGGTGTTGTGCCTGCACACAACACATTTAGGTGAGTGCTACAATTGATTATACCTACCCCTTGCCAGATGGTATTGCCCTATTTTGTGTGCGCGTTTGTCCCTCTCCAAAGCTTCTCACTGTTTCCTGTATGGCATAGTGTAGTGGCATACGTGAGTTGTGTAGTGTTCGTCAGGTTGTCATGCGTCAGTTGTCTAGTGTTCGTCAGGTTGCCATACATCAGTTGTATAAATCAGAGCTGAATTTAGTAGTTCATGGATGTATGGTACAGTCTGAAGCATTCTTTCATACACAGGTTTGTTGGGGCAGGTGTCACATTGATAAATGGTGTCCTTGCATATTCCCCTTTTGTAACACACTCGGCACCTCTTTTGAGACTTACCTTTTTTTCCGCTTTGTGGGATCTCCCCCGGGAAATGTTGGCCTGGCACAATTAGAGGTCCTTCAGTTCTGGAAGTACTGGGGCCCGCTCCTTCCTAACTTCCAAATATAATGGGCCTTGATCACTGCCTCCTGAAACTGAAGGTACGACATAGAAGTCTGGCCTTCACATCATGATAGAAGGAAAGCATTGTTCATTGCCATCTGTATGATGTGCACGGCCAGCTTCTTGTACCATACCTCGGCCTTTCTCAAGGCACTGTATGGCTGGGGGACTTGATCAGAGCGATCAACTCCCCCCATGTACTTGTTGTACCCTACTACACAGTCTGGTTTGATGACCTGTGTAGACGAACCTCGTACAGTGCTGGTGGTGCTTCCATCACCATGAATCGTGCTGAAGAGAATTAAATCCCTCTTGTCCTTGTACTTGACCACTAGCAGGTGGTCGCTACATTGGGCTCTGCTGGCACCCCTTCTGAGCATCTGCCCAATTAGCGTCTTAGGGAGGCGTCTCTGATTTTTGCGGACAGTACCGAATGCTGCGGTACCTTGCGCAGAGAGGGACCTGAAGAGTGGGATGCTGGTGTAAATGTTATCCACTTAGAGATGATAACCTTGATCCAGCAGTGGGTGCACCAAATTCCACACAATTTTCCCACTCACTCCCAGCACAGGGGGAATTCAAGGGGTTCAATCTGGGAGTCCTTCCCTTCATAAACCCTAAACTTGTGGGTGTGCCCTGAGGTACTCTCGCAAAGTTTGTACAGCTCCGTAACTGGCCCTCTTACTGGGCAGGTACTGCCGGAATTAAAGCCTCCCCTTAAAATGAATGAGGGACTCATCCACGCAGATGTCCCTTTGATGCACGTACACTTCAGCAAACTTGTTGTTGAAGTGCTTGATGACTGCCCGAACTTTGAAAAGACGATCAAAGTTGGGGTCATCTCCGGCAGGACACCATGCATTATCGTTGTAATGCAAGAACTTGTGGATGGCCTAAAAACGTGTCCGGATCATGACCATTTGGAACACTGGAGTGTTATATAAAACGTCAACACTCCAATATTGCCGAGCTTCTGGCTTCTTCTGTATCCCCATGCGAAGGACCAGACCCCAAAACTTCATCATTTCTACTGCGTCTACAGGAGTCCAGTTAGAAAATGATGAAGAGTGGTTTTGTCCCAAAAATTGCTGAGCGTGCAAATTAGTTTGGCCCACCATGAGGTTTACAAAATCCTCAGAGAAAAAGACTTTGAAAAACTCTGTTTCTGTGAGGCCAGTGGTGTCAAACTTGATTCCTGATTGTGCCACAATATCAGGAATCAGTGGCTCATAATTTTGGGGGGCAAGGTCCATACGGGGTCAGTAATGGGGAGCGCTGATTCATCTTCTATGCTGGGGTGTCTTTGTGGCACTTCAGCATCACCAAAGGAGGAAGAGGAGGAGGAGGAACGACAAGGAGTCAGAAAGATAAAGAAAGGTGGGATCCTCTCCCTCACTGTCAGTGTCGGAGGCACGGAAACCATATGCCTCCTCCACTGAATAGTGGGTTTGGGATGGGTGGGACGACATTTTTTTTTATGTTTTTGGTGTTTGTCAGTACTTTATTCAGTTGTGTGTGTATGAGTGCTTAGGGTGAGCATTTTTTTTTTTTAAAACAAAAAAAGCAACAACCGGAGGTGGTGCAAGGGGAGGAAGTAAAAAAAAAACAGTGGAAAAAAAAATTGTAAAACAGCGAGCACGAGTGCGGATCAGTGATTTGCTTCACTGATCAACACTCGGTGGCTGCTGGATGTGCGCATGGAGGTGGTGCAAACGGGAGGTAGGAGAAAAATGGACAGGGACAAAAAAAAGTCCTGTCGTGTCACAGGCTTCTGTGGCACTACAAGGCCCTGCACGGCGCACGATCGGACAGCGTAACCGCCCTGTACACAAAAAAAGTTAGTGATCAGTGATCTGCATCACCAATCAATACTCAGCGCCTGCTGGATGTGCACACTGAGGTGATGCCAACAAGGGGGCGGGGAAAGGTGTAAAACATCGAGCATGAGTGCTGATCAGTGATTTGCGTCACTGATCAATGCTCGGCGGCTGATGGATGTGCGCACAGAGGTGGTGTAAACGGAGGGTGGGGGGGAAGATGTAAAACAATAAGCATGAGTGTTCATCAGTGATTTCCATCACCTATCAACACTCAGTGCTGCTGGATGTGCCACGGAGGTGGTGCAAAGGGGAGGGGGGTGAACAGGGACAAAAAAAAGTCCTGGAAAACAGTGAGCATGGACATTGATTAGTGATTTGCGTCACTGATCAATGCTTGGCCACTGCACGACGGACAGAAAAAAAAACTGCCAAAAATCGAGCGATCAAGTACTGATCAGCGCTCAGTGGCAGAAAGGGGGGCTGGGGAGGGGGTAAATAGAGGGGGTTAGGGGCATTGGGGTGGATGAGGAGAGATCAGGCAGGGATCTCCTTACTGATGTCTTCTGTTTTCTCTCTTGTTTCTTCTGTCTTCTTTCTTCACCAGCAGCAGGCAGCAGGAAGAGCGATTGTGGTGTCACAGGCTTCTGTGGCATCACAAGGTCCAGTACAGCACAGATCTGACAGCGTGAATGTAATGACCCAAAAGGGGCCATTACAAACATTTCTGCATTCATATGAGCATGTGGAATAAGTCGCTTTGTAATAGCACTGGAGACCAGCAGGTGGTGGTACAAGGGTCGGCAATGGACTGTATTGGAGGATGTCTGATCAACATCGTCTATAGTCTGGTTACTATGGTGACCAGGGGGAGTGGGCGGTTAGAGGGAGTCAAGCCTGTCTAGAGGTGATGCGTAGTGTACAAGGGCTGCAGAATTAAGTACCTTGCCAGACAGTCTAAGGAAATCAAAGGGGGGAGAGATTGTCTGAACCTTTCTGTCCTCTGGTATAGCCGACTTTACAGAAAAAAAAAGCTGCCACAACAACTGTTAAAGGGGCCACGCTCCCATTTCCCAGCTGTTGCCCATAGCAACGCCAACCAGAATTTCGAGTTCGCTCAAATTGATCCATCTGTTCTGGTGCAGATTATCAAAAGCAATGTCTCACAGTGAAGATAGCTAAACTATGGAGCAGGAGGACTCATCAGCAACCCAAGTGATGCAGCCACAAAGAAGTTTACCTAGGACCCCAGCAAATGCCCATCCTCAGCAACCACAGCAGCCAGCTATATAATGCCTCTGACCATGCCATATTGCTTTGGGGCCCCTTGGCTTCCCTGCTATGAAGGAGCGCCTCACACCTACATGGAGTTCAGTGAGAAAATGCTGGTTACCTTCAAACTGTATCGTCTCTGAAGAGCAGAAAGTGGAGATCTTAATTGGTCAGCTACAGGTAGCCGCACTTCGGGAGGTCAAGTCCCGGCCTCGGTCTGAACGCCAAATCGTAGATCAGATCTTGGAGAGACTGAAGGTCACTTTTGAATCAAGGACCGCTTCAGAGCTGAAGAAGCATTTTTACGGAAAAAGGAAGAAACCCCAATAGTTCCTCAGAGACTTTGCCCTGTCACTGCAGGAAGCCTTGAGGGCCATCATCCATGTGGACCCTCGAGAGGCTGAGGGTCAAGATCAGGCTCTTCGAGAACAATTTATAGAAGGTGTGTTGGACAAGACTCTGAAGTGTCAGCTAAAAATGCTGTCCATCCAGCATTCATGTACCTCTTTCTTGGAATTCAATGAACTGAGCATAGAGGTCCTGGAGGAGAAGCCTCAGTGTGAAACCCAAGAAGATGGAAAGATTAAGCCCGCGTCCGAGTTTCCCCTTTCAAGTTATATTGCTGAGCAAGGAGCCCAGGTCCCACCTTCAGAAGATGAAGCCACCCTAGTCGGTCAAGTCTCTTGTCTCGCTGCAAATCTGGAAAAACGGGACACCCCTCAGGAGGAGAGACCTTAAGTCCCGTAGATCCAGCCTGGATACCAAAGTTGGTGGGTGCTCACCCCATAGTTGAAGTAAGCATTAATTGAGTGAGTTTCCCTGCCTTGATTGACACCAGGTCTCAAGTGACCACTATCCGGCATACAGAATTTGAAAAGTGCCGAAATGGAGCCAAGCTGACACAATCTCCAAAGACCTGGCTCCGCATCATAGCCACTAATGGAAAATCAGTAACAATAAGCAGCTGCTGAGAATCCACACTTCAGATTGGAGTGACCGAACTCACACGGCAAGGCGTAGTGATTCAAGTTCTAGAAAATGACAAGGTTCCTGTGATTCTTGGCACTAATGTTCTCTGAAATTGCTACACCAAAGTGCTGGAAGCCCTACGACAGACCCTGCCAAATGTCCCCAAAGACTCTCAGAAGGCTATCCATGAGACCATGCAGGTGTTGGCGGCTCAACAGAAGTTTACCAACAAAAAAGGAGAAATATGCCACGCCTGCATCAAGGATGCCCAACCTGTCCGGTTACAACCCGGAACAGAGACTCTGGTGTGGTGTAGAGCCTGCATGGGAGTGCGGGGACAAGACAATGAGGCCCTTGTAGAGCCTGTCTTGATGAGGGATGAACTACGTCTCCTAGCAGCAAGAAGCCTAGTTACTGTGTCCAGAGGGCGAGTACCCATTCATCTCTTCAATCTAGGGGATCAACCAGTGGACCTGAAGAAATATTATGCCTTAGCCAGCCTGTATAATGCACATCCAGAAGATCTAGTAGAAACCTCTCTTATGGCTTCACAACAAGCAATCTCAGCAGAGAATACAGCTGAAGATCCTGCCTCGCCGCCCTGGTGGGCCACATTGAACATTGGCGATTATGCCACTCCAGATGAACAGATACAAAGAGTACTAGAGGTAGCCAAACAGCACCAAAAAGCCTTTAGCCAACACCCCATGGACTATGGGCAGACCATTCTATGGCCTGTACCCCCTGCCATATACCAACAGGTGAAGAAAATGGTCCAGGACATGAAGACAGCAAATGTGATCAGGGATAGCCATAGTCCATGGGCCGCCCCCCTTGTTCTAGTGAAGAAGAAAGATGGGACCATACAGTTCTGCGTGGACTAATGTAAAATCAACAATATCATGCATAAAGATGCCTATCCCTTGCCTCGGATAGAGGAATCTCTCACAGCTTTAGGGGCTGCGGCCTACTTCTCCACCTTAGACCTGACTAGTGGCTACTGGCAAGTCCCTATGGCCTTCAAAACACCAATGGACCTCTTCGAATTCAATTATATGCCTTTGGGCTGTGTAATGCCCCAGGGACATTTCAGAGACTGATGGAGAGGTGTCTTGGACACCGGAATTTTGAAATAGTTCTTTTGTACGTGGATGATATAATAGTGTACTCCAGGTCGTACAGTATGAGGAACATCTGCAACATCTGGCGGAAGTGTTCCTGACCCTGGCCCAACATGGGTTGAAGATAAAACCTTCCAAATGATTCCTCCTGAAGCTTCAAGTGAAGTATTTGGGCCACATTGTGAGTGCTGCCGGAGTCCAGCCGGACCCAGACAAAATAGCTGCAGTGAGAGACTGGCCTGCTCCTACCATAGTCACGGAAGTGAAGAGTTTCCTGGGATGTGCCAGTTACTATCGGAGATATATCTTGAAATTCGCCAAGATAGTGGGTCCTCTCCAAGAGCTTTTAAAGGGGCAGCCCAAAGGCTGCCAGAAGGCCAGACTCCTGGTGTATTGGACTCCTGACAGAGAAGCCACATTCCAGTTACTGAAAGAGAAGCTGACTGAGCCACCGGTGCTGGGGTATCCAGATTACAGTTTACCCTTTAACCTATACATGGATGCCAGCAAAAAAGGCTTAGGAGCAGTGCTTTCCCAGATGCAGGCTGGAACTGAAAGGGTTATTGCCTATGCCAGTCATTCACTTTGAGAACCTGAGCAAAATGATCAGAACTATAGCTCCTTCAAGCAGGAATTCTTGGCCCTGGTCTGGGCAGTAACTGAGAAATTTAAGGACTATCTGGCTGCGTCACCCTTCACCATATACACAGATAACAACCCGTTGGAGCATCTGAATTCAGCCCATCTGGGAGCTCTGGAGCAAATGTGGGCCTCTCAATTGGCCAAGTTCAGTTTTAGTATAAGATACCAGGCCAGCAAGGCTAATGATAATGCTGATGCCTTGTCCAGGCTGCCTGCTCAGATAGAACTCAAATCCCCGGATGATAAGTGGAAAGATGTGGAGATGCCCGCTTTTTATACCCGTTTCGCCCGGCAAGAAGCCCTGCAGATCAGACAGCAGATTCCTAGGACTATTAGTGCTTCTCAGCCAGACGATCTTCTGCCTCCTGTTGAAAAGGAGCTCTGGAAGAATCTCCAGGCTGAGAGGAGAGCTTTTGGAGAACTACTGGATTACTTTTCCAGTAGGCGGGTGCCAGAAAGAATCCGAAGGAAGAGAGCCGATGCAGAGCTGGGACGTCTTTGGTGAGAGAGAAAACGGCTTTTCCTCCAACAGGGTGTATTACACAGAAGAACCTTGGATCCAGTGATTTATGAGAGAATTTTCCAAGTGGTGGTCCCCAGAAGAGACATTAAAATGGTTCTGGACATGTATCATAACCAATCTGGTCACTTTGGGATCCAAAAGACAGGCCACTATCAGGCGACGGTTCTATTGGATCAACATGAGAGCTGATATTGAGGCTTGATGTCGAGAGTGCCTCATCTGTGCTGTGGCCAGGGGTGAAAGGCATAATCAGCGTGCTCCTCTTCATCCCATAGTGAGCAAGAGTCCCTTGGAGCAGGTAGCCATCGACCATGTCAAACTGGGGTCTAGTCGGTCTGGGTATACGTATGCTATGACAGTCATTGATCACTACACAAAGTTCATGGTGGAAGTCCCCGTGAGAGACCTTACCACCAAGACCTCTGCGGCTGCCTTGTGGGAAAGTTTTACCTTACCCTATGGTAGCCCTAGAAAGATTCTCACCGATCAAGGGTCGGCCTTCGAATCTCAGTTGTTTCAGGAGCTGTGTGCACTATATAATTGCAAGAAGCTGAGAACTACAGCCTATCAATCGGCAGGGAAATGTTCTATGCGAGAATATGAACCAAACCCTAATTAGCATGCTCAAGGCAGTTCCCACACACCAGCGAACGGACTGGCCAAGACTTCTGCCGGAACAAGTTTATCTCTACAATAAAACCATGCACTGCTCCACCGGATACACCCCTTACTATTTGATGTTCGGGAGACATGGACACTATAGTCTGGTTACTAAGGTGACCAGGGGGAGTTGACGGTTGGCAGTTGGCGGTTAGAGGGAGTCAAGCCTGTCTAGAGGTGATGAATAGTGTACAAGGGATGCCAGAATTAAGTACCTTGCCAGACAGTCTTTTTAGAGACATCGCAGCAAAGCCAAATATTTTTTCCGTATCAGAGTGTCAGTCCCATTGCCATCCAGCCGGCACCTGAATGGAAAACCAGTATTGCAGTTAAATGCTGGATAAGCAGTGATTCCTTCATCTGTGATGCTGTAAACCATTTGAACTGTTCATACCAAGGTCTGGTCTGCCTTCTTCCTACCTACCTCTAGATGTACCCTGTGAACGGGTCTGGAGTGCCAGGAACCAGGTAGAAGCACTGTGACACCCCAAACTGCACAACATCACAGAAGAGCCATACCACCACTCGGCACCTACTGTACATCTGGGCCTAATAGTGCCTCCTGGCCCTTCTACTCTGATACATTACATGATCACCCTGTACAAATCCTCAGTTACAATGAGGACATGCAGGGTGGTCACAGGTAGGTCACAGGGGGGTCAGAGTGTGGTCACGCGCTGTGATTGGTGTGATCGATGTCATCTTCAATCGCACCAATCAGAGCGGGCTCAGGCGATGCCAGGCAACAGTCTGTGATCGGTGTTCTTACAGCACTGATCTTAGGTTGGACATCAGTGTTTCAGGCAATCTGATTGCCTGAAACACTTAGAAATGCTGAGATTGGCTGTTCAGAATTGAACAGCCAATCACAGCGATCATAGTTGCGGGGGGAGCAGCGACACCCCCCAGGACGACGATGCCATCTACCCTGAGGTAAGATGCCACAGGAATTTTAATGCAATCAAAGCAACCCCAGTCGCGGTACCACAGTAAGCATGTGGAATAATAATACTTACCTGGTCATTAAGGCCCAGGGCACAGAGACATATTATTACGCCTCACGCCAAAAAGATTAGTGTATGTGGAAAAGAGATAGTGACTCTGCTCTCATATTTCTTTCCCTACCAAGTAGCTGTGTTTATTACTATGTCAGGCTAAGTTCACACTAACACAGTTCTCTCCACTGAGAACTATGTTGAGATTTCAGCCAGAATCACCATAAAACAGGACTCTGACAAGAAACGTGACAGAGCCCCGATGGATCCATTAGCTAAAATGAAGTTAACTGAGTTACTTCGGAGACTGTCTGGTTTCCTTCGTGACAGTATTCATCTTGTTCAGAAAAGCATTTAAATGAAATAATGAAAAAACTTGGCACTCTTAGGTAAAGATGAAACTCTAAAATTGAACCAAGCAATCCAGAAAAACTCTAGACGTTTCGGCTTTATAGCAGGTGCACATGACCGTTTTCACTCCATTTGAGAAAAACAGTTCAATTATTCTGATCAGACACTGATCACAATTTGATCAGAGTGGTATCAGTTTTTCTCGGAAGTGGCGAAAAAAGAAAAAAAGTTCTACACCGTCTTCATTTTGTCACCCGTGAGAATCAGACCGCATTTAGTTGTCATCCAAATGCGGTCTGATGTTTTTCACCGACTCATAGACTTGCATTGGCGATTTTTATATGACACTCAAATCAAAATCGGACATGTCTTCAATTTTTTCCTCAGACCACTTGATCTGAGGAAAAAATCGGACATGTGCACAGCCCCATAGAATAATATGGACATGAATGCAATCTGTGAAAACCACGGATAGCACTTGTCTGATATAATCTGTCATGTGCATGAGCCCTTACACTAATTAGAATAGCACCTAAGGCACAAATAGAGTCCGTAGTCAATAATTTGTGAAGTTTCCAAATTTAATACCAAAATATAAGACAGATTTCAAACCAACGTTTCGGCTACACAGGCCTTTATCAAGGTTATCTGCGTATAACAACTTATCAGGTGTTAGTATATAAGTCAAAAAAGAAGAACAAAAGGGGTTACAAAAAAATGTGAAAATAAAAGAAAATGCATCCATCTTAATTCAATTGGCAGGATATATATACAAAATCCAACAGCACATGTTGTAATAGCAAGTATACATAAACGCAAATAAAATGTTGACGGAACAGGTAAGATATAGGATCCATCCTGTCCAGGTGAGAGCCGTTCTGAAAAAGGATTAGGTAATATAAATAAGAAGGTAAAGGTAAGTATGATATCAGGTCCAGAGGTCCTCTGGTATTAAAAGAGCAGAAAAAGAAGAAAGAAAGAAAAAAAGAAAAAAGAAGAAAAGAAGAAAAAGAAAAGGAAGAAAAAAAGAAAAAAGAGAGAGGAGAAAATAATGTAAAATAAAATAAAATAAAATGAAATGAAATAAAGACAAAAAAATAAATCAGCATGAAATAAAAATAAAAATAAAAACACAAAATCTCAACTGGAATAAAATAGAATAAAATGAAATAAGATAAAAATGATAATAACATCAGCATGGGACAGGAAAGGGGGAGAGAAAAGGGTCAATAGTCATGGGTGATAATATGAGAATAACCAAAAAAGAGGATAATTACCTGTCCAAGTAGGCTGGAGATGAGTAAAGTTATCTATAAAAATCATAGTGCTTGTGGTTAAGTGTCTATACCAATAGAATCCCAGAATGACAGAGTAAGTGGTGTATGAGAGGAATATGAAACAGTAACTGGTAAATCCTGCCTGATCCACGTGAAAGAATGTGGCTGGATGCGGGCGATGTGTGTCCTCTAATTCATATGGCCGGGTTATGTAGTGCCAAAGACGGAAGTGCATGCCCGGCAACGAAAGTCAACTGTGTGGTGACGCGCAAGTCAGGACTGTCCATGCGCCGGATTGTCACGGCCGGAAAAAGCCGAAAGAAGCCGATGAAGAAAGAAAAGAAGCCAGAGCAGGGGGGAGGACATAACGGAGCATGCGCAAAGAGCTGCGGGCGATAAATGAAAGTAAATGTGAGGGAAAGGGGAGAACAAAGAAGGGGAAACAAGGAATAAAGAAAAAAGAAAATGAAAACAGCCTAAGATAAAGGTGCCAAAAGGGAAGAAAAAAAGGAAAACAAAAAACTAAAGAATAGAGGTCAGTAAAATAAAAATAAAAATAAAAGGGAAGGTAGAAAAAGAAAGAACAAGTGGGAAAATTGAAAAGACAAAAGGAGCCGAGGGAAAAAAAAAGGAGAAAAAGGGAAAGGGAAAATAAAGAACTAAGAGAATAGGGGGGGGAAAGGAGGGGGAAAGAAAAAAACAAAAAAGGAAAGAGAGGAACAAAAAAGACATAATACCTGAGAGACCACTAGTTGACCTATAAGACAGAAAAAACAAAAGAAAAAAAATATATTCCTGTAAGTCATTAGGTATATCATGGCTTAGCTGGCGTACGTAGCATAGGGTACAGTAGACAAATCAGTAGAAAATGTCATACTCCCTATTTAAGCCATAGGGTTCAAGTGTATTTAGTCTATAAGTCCAATATGACTCTATTTCTTTCAGTCTGAGAATCCGATTTCCACCCCGCCTAGGTTGAGGAATATGTTCCAGAACCTGGAAACAAAGCTGCGATATGTTATGAGTCCTTATAGACAGACCTTCATCAGTAATACAAATTGCCGAGGTAATAAGTGAACTCAAAGATGAAGTGCTGGAGTGAATAATGGTATATACCTTGATGCAGCAACCACTCACTGAATTCTCTAAGGCAACCACTTGGACACTACATTTTAGTACAGTCTACATCATGAAGTTTTCACTGTTCTGTTATTCAGGATAATTTAGTAAGATAGTTTCAAAAATAAAAAAAAATTCCTAACTAGGTTTTCTTGTTGCAAGCTTTGCAAATAACTCTTGTTATATGACTCAGTCCATCCCTAAATACAGTTTATGAGAAAAAAGCTAAAAAGAAAAATGGTTGAATCAAAATGTTTTTAAATTGTTAGCAGCTAAAGACTGACACATAGGTCGTCAATATGAAAAACATTAAGTTGTATTTTCGGTTCTTGAAAATTTGTTGAAGTCGACTGCAGGAAAAATGAAACAGAACAAATATACACTAGTACAAAAAATGTTTAATGTGGCCACCTGAAGAATCACTACTCAGTAGTTGCCTTTGACAACTTGTGTACTCTAGTTTGACAAGGGCTTCCTATTGCTCTTTCCCCAGGGAAAAAGTTTTCCACACTAATCCTGGCAGTTTACTTTCACAAAACATTCAGTTTGTAATTGACAAGATCAATTCTTGCTATAGATCAACAAGTTTATTTGTCAGGTTGTCTTTATTTTATTTATAGATTAGTATAAGTTATTTTATTTGTCATTTCACTTGACTTTAAGAATAAAACCCCCATGGACATCACAATATGAATAATATTAATATTATTAATGTCCAAGTGACAGCAACCTATCTGGCAAGGAAAAATGGATGGTAACAGATGGTAACCAACATACTATAGTAACAGACATTTTTTGGCTATGCAAAGGGAATCTGTAACCTCGGAAAATGCTATTTACCTGCAGATATAAGGTAAATCTGCAGGTAAATAGTATTAATATCCTGCCTGGCCGCCTTACAGAAAGTGCGGCTACCAGCAGAAAATGAATTTATTTCCTGTGGAGAGCTGCCCAGTTTCAGTCATAGAATGGTTACAGTCACTGCTCACAGCCCATCTGTGCAGAGTGAGTTGTCAAAGTGCTGGGGCGTGTTTATAGCCGCCATTCACAGGTGACTGTAGCCACTCCATTCAGGACCCATGATTGAAAGCCGGTGGCTCTAAAAAAAAAAACACCGTTAAAATTGCAAGATTACTAATTTAGATTTTTTTTAAAAGGAATCTGTTACCAGGTTTTTTTTACCCCTTCTGAGAGCAGCATGTAGAAGCAGCTACCCTAATGGCAGCTATAGTCATGGCCGAAAGTGTTGGCACTCTTGAAATTGTTCCAGAAAATTAAGTATTTCTTCTAGAAAATGATTACAATTAGTGTTGAGCGAATTTGTTCGGCATTTCAAATTCGGGTTCGTGTTCGCGGTTCCGGCTTGTTCGCGCCAAAAAATTGGCTCACCTATGAACATCCCTGATTTGCCACGCTGTCACGCAGATAACATGTGAACAAATTTGCTCAACACTAATTACAATTACACATGTTTTGTTATACACATGTTTATTTCCTTAGAGTGTATTGGAACAACACAAAAAAAAAACAGAATAAGGGTAAATTGGACATAATTTCACACAAAATCACCAAAAATGGTCAGGACATAATTGTTGGCACCCTCAACTTAATATTTGGTTGCTCACCCTTTGGAAAAAATAACTGCAATCAATTGCTTCCTATAACCATCAACAAGTTTCTTACTCCTCGCAACTGGAATTGGTGTTTACCAAAAAGCTCTATCTTGGTCTCATCTGTCCACAAAACACTTTCCCAGTTGGATTTTGGCTTAATCATGTACATTTTGGCAAACTGCAGTCTATCTTTTTAATGTCTCTGTGTCAGCAGTGGAGTCCTCCCGAGTCTCCTACCATAGTGTTTCATTTCATTCATACATGACAGCTTGAATTTCTTTTGAACTTGATTGGTGCTGCTTATCCACCATCCAGATTATCCTGTGTTGCAACCTTTCATCAATTTTTCTCTGACATCCACATCCAGGGAGATTAGCTATAGTGCTATGGTTAGTACAATTCTTGATTATGTTGCACACCCTGGATAAAGGAACATCATGATCTATGGAGATGGACTTGTAACCGTAAGATTGTTGATATTGTTTAACAATTTTGGTTCTCAAGTCCTCAAGCAGTTCTTTTCTCCTCTTTCTGTTCCCCATGCTTAGTGTGGCACACACAGACACACAACACAAAGATTGAGTCAACTTCTCCCCTTTTTATCTGGTTTCAGGTGTCATTTTCATATTGCCCACACTTGTTACTTGCCACAGGTGAGTCTGAACGAGCATCACATGCTTGAAACAAACATACTTGTGTGTCACCCTGGCCTGGATGCCACAAAATGTAATAAAGCTGTGTCTGAGAGCAAGGGGGAGGTTCTCTAGTCAGGGGAACATTAGCATGCAGCATCTCCTGTCTCAGGCCAGTAGGGGGAGCAGGCTGACCCTATAAAAGCTGGTGCTGGGGGCAGGGCTAGGGAGAACTGGATAACCTGTCTCAGCACTGAGACGTGTCCCGGAGCAGAGCAGGGACAGAAAGTTGTATTGCACCTAAGAGGAAGTGTGGCAGGAGGAGAGCCACAAGCCAGAGACAAGAGGCGAAGTGAGCCTGTCTTGGCAGATAAAGGACTTAATTTACCAGACTTTGGTGTCTGAGGCTGGGAGGATTCCACATCCTACAGCAGATAACCAGTCCGCAGGGGGCTGTATATTCCTTGGCCTAAGAAGCCTGGAGGCTCTGCCACAACAGAAGGGACCAGCAAAGCCGTACCAGGCTGGGAGCAGAAAGGAACCCACGTCGCAGGCCATACTGGCGAGAATACACGGAGAGCTTGGAAACGTGGGCTGTTACCCTATAAGGAGGAGATAGCCAGAAGGAGCGCAGAAAGCACGGTAGGCCTACACCCTCACCCTGACCAGGGCCAATTTCCCCGTTGCTCTCAGAAATCCAGGTCCCCTCCTAGCCGGGACTGTTTGTGGGTCAGTTTACCTGTTCTAGTAAAGACCCTGGACTGCAACCTGTTGTCTGTGTGCTCCTTGCTCCTCCAGCACTATCAGCACTGGGACTCTCACCACCATCACTCCCACCATTCACTACACTGCCCTGGGGCTGCACTCTTCCCGTGGGGAGTCACACCACCCGAGCTGCATACACCATCAGCCCCAGCGGTCAGCCCTGCAGCGGCGGTTCCTAATGACCGCAAATCCACGGGTGGCGTAGTCGGACATAATCAACAGCACATAACGGACTACCACTGGCCTGACCACCCTGAGCCACGGAACCGGGTTGCCACTACTACTCCCATCATTCCCCTACTGCCCGCATCCGAGTGCCCCACGGCCCAGGGGGCGAGTCACTTGCACCTGCATGTGGCTTCCATCTAGCCTTAGGACGGGGTGCCCAGTCTCTGTAGGAATTTAACCCTGACATGTCCTGCAGAGATTAGCTTCTCTGGCCTATCCCATGTCAGCAGACTGTATAGCTGGCAGCTCCACCTACCCACTCCCTGCCTGGACATTGGTTCCTAGACTGTAAATTCAGCTAGAGTCCTGTTTATGCATTGTGCATTGTCTGTTTCTCCCATTATTGACCTGGCTTGCCTAACCGTCCAGTCTGACCTCTCCGCTCCTGATCCCGGCTATTCATACTGATCCTGTGCTCCCTAACCAGATCTTGGACTGTCTGACTTTGCTTTGTCTTTGCCCTCCTGTACCTCACCTCTGACCCTCCACTCAGCTCCTGCAGACCCGTGGACGGCCTTAGTGTGGTACCTGGCAATTTCCTGCGGCCAAACCTATCCTCACCACCAGAGGCACTAGTGAACACCAGGAAGTTGTTTAGTCACTCCCCTCCAGGGTAAGCCCAACCCGTGGCGCAGTGGGTCCACATCCACCACAGTTATATTAGCCCGCCATAGTGACAGCCACTAATGCTAGTGCTGCCCATGCATCCTTTTCCTTGCCTAGCAACAAAATTTGAAACTCTTTATCTTGAAGAAGCTTATGAATCTGAGGTCCAATAAAGGCTCTTTCCTTTATATTTACTTCACTCAACCTTGAAAATTTATCAATGAGATGCTTGAATGCTTTTGCATTTTTATCTATTGCCTTTACAAAGTTGTCATTAGGTGTCGCGAAAGGTGTGGGAAAGACTTAGTGCAACACAAAGGGAAGAGGCAAAGGGAACCCAGACTCTAGGGAAAGGGGGAAGTGGAGACCTCTTGGTTGATTTAGCGTCACCCTGTCTCCCCTAAAGTCCCTGTATTGACTCTTCACCAATCGCCGCATGCGTGCCTCGCCCTATCTTTCCCTGGTGTATGGCTATGGCCAGGGAAGGGAGGAGATGAGCACTAGTCGATCTCCACTAAACACTATAGACAACAAGGGTACACCAACAGGGGTAAATTGATTAGCTTTAGATGACTCCAGACAAATGCGCACACGTCCTCAAGCTCCAGAGAGGACAAAGTACTGCTCTTCCTAAAGCCTTTACAAATAGTAATGAATATTGCCGGCACCTCCCTCTGATACACAGCAGGTATTTATACACCCAGACCAGGGAGTTAATTAGCCAGAGGAAGGTAGCCGCTGGGTCCTAGGGGCAGCCTCTAAAAAGATGTCTGTAATGCCAAAGGTAGAGATCTCCTGCAACCAACTGCAGGGCGATTGTCTGTCACTTCTGACACACCCGTGACATTAGGCAACTTGATATGCAATGGTGGTAACAAAATCTTATGTGGGTCAACAAGTGCTGGATGAAGGACATTTTTACTCCCTGGCTGAAGTGAATGTCGGAGAGGCCAATTGCTTTTATTTTCGTGATATTCTCTTGCTTAACTATCCTATTCAAACAGAAATCAGCAGTACTTTGTGTATTCACCCTGCAGACCAAGTAAGAGGACAATCACCTTTAAGTCGCCACAAAGGGGCCACAAATATTGGTCATAGTTCAATCACCTCAACAGCTGTTCATATTATCAAAGGTTTCTTTCATGTGGATTGCATAACCAACTGGAATTGAAGGTAGCGCACTGCCATTATGCAGCAAGACGGCTTTTAGGCTTGTTGTAGACGAATCAATGAAGAGCCTCCATTCCTCTGGATTATGACTTATCTTCAAAGTTTCCATTAAACTGTTGATGTCGTTGCATGACACAAGTTTGCCCTCCATGAAGAAGTATTGGACAAGATCTTTATCACGATTGCGAAACAAAGAAATCTGAACATCATCCGCTAGGATATTCCACTGCTGTAGCCTGGAACCTAAGAGCTCAGCCTTATTCTTGGGCAAATCCAAATCTCTGTTCAGTTCACTTTGTGTTATAAGGTTTGGTTCAGTTGAGGTTGCTGACAGAAAGCTTGGGTCGTGAGAGGAAGATACTTCATGACACTAAGTACCCTCATCTTCCTCACTTGACTCGACTGAAAATGATTCCGCTTCTTTTGGAACCGGCAGTTCTTCTTTAAGTGGTACAGGGTGTATTGCAGATGGAATGTTTTGATGCTGTAAAGTCTACTTCTTCCTTGAAACTCCTTTCCCAATGGGCGGCATCATGCAGAAATAGCAATTGGTAATGTGATCAGCTGGCTCTCTCCAGATCATTGGGACTGCAAATGGCATAGATTGCCTCTTCCCATGCAACCACTGGGTATGATGTGATGCACATCTATTGCAGCATATATGTGGAGCTCAACTCTTGTCCTGATCTCCTATTCTGCAGCAAAAATACAGGTTTTAATCTCTCCTTATGGTAGTTAAGTTTTGCCTTTGTGACGCAAAAGTGGCTTCTCTGCATATGTAGCAAAAACTATCAGCTTTGTTAATGCAAGAATGAGGCATATCTGAAAAAACATGTCAATATGCCAAGAAATTAAGCTAAGAAATCCTAAAACAGTATACACAGAGAGCATTTATAAAAATAGGTGATGCAACTGTATTTAAGATTACATCATTGGAGCGGAGTTGACGTTTTTTGATTAGTAACCCTAAGATGATAGAATACTGAGGCTCAATAGACTAAATAGATGATGTAATAAACTGGCTACTAACAATGCAATAATGATGATGAAATAATAAAGACACAATTTTGCTATAAGCCTGCATGAAAGGTGTCATAAGTAGTGTTGAGCGATACCTTCCGATATCAGGAAATATCGTATCGGATTGGATCGGGCCGATACCCAAAAAGTATCGGATATCGCCGATTCCGATACCGGAAACCAATGCAAGTCAATGGGACACAAATATCGGAATGAAAATAAACCCTTTCTTTCCTTGTAGGTTAATTCTACATGAAGTAAAACAACTAAGAATAATGTAGAATGACATGAAAAGCCGGCAATTCATCAGCGGCATTCACCGGTACCCGACAATTTACAACAGAAAGAATAGAGCTTCACACATAGATTAGGTAGATAGAACCATGTCAGTCACATATATATGAAGTACTGTGACAGTGTTGCTTACTGTACTTGTCATTTAGTGTAAAGGATTTACTTAAAAAAATATTAGTGTTTTCATGCACCGTCTCTTTAAGAAAGCCGGCCGGCAATTCAGCATCGGTACCCGACAATTTATAACAGACAGAATAGAGCTTCACACATAGATTAGATAGATAGAACCATGTCAGTCACATATATATGAAGTACAGTGACAGTGTTGCTTACTGTACTTGTCATTTAGTGTAAAGGATTTATTTAAAAAAATATTAGTGTTTTCGTGCACCGTCTCTTTAAAAAAGCCGGCCGGCAATTCAGCATCTGTACCCGACAATTTATAACAGACAGAATAGAGCTTCACACATAGATTAGATAGATAGAAACATGTCAGTCACATATATATGAAGTACAGTAATAGTGTTGATTACTGTACTTGTCATTTAGTGTTAAAATAAAGGATTTATTTAAAAAAAAATGGCGTGGGGTTCCCCTTAATTTTAGGCTCTAGCGGAGGTTAAGCAGACAGCTGGGGCAAATGTTTGAAGCCTGGGAAGGGGGTAATACCCACGGAGCTTCCCAGGCTACTAATATCAGCCCCCAGCTGAATACCTAGCCTTTACTAGCTATTAAAATGGGGGAACCCCCCAAAAAAAATAACGTGGGGTCCCCCCTAATTTAATAGCTAGCACAGGCTAGGCAGACAGCTGGGGGCTGATATTAATAGCCCAGGAAGGGTGCCATGAATTTTGGCCCCCTCCCAGGCTAGAAACACCAGCCGTCAGCCGCCCCAGAAATGGCGCATCCATAGGATGCGCCAATTCTGGCACTTAGCCTCGCTCTTCCACGCTGCCCTGTAGCGGTGGCAGGGGGTAATAGGGCTGGGGTTGATGTCAGCTTATAATGCCAGCTGACATCAAGCCCAGGTTAGTAATGGAGAGGCGTCTATAAGACACCCCCATTACTAACCCCATAGTCAATGTTAAAGAAAAACACAAACACCCAGAATAAAGTCCTTTAATTGAAATAAACACACAATTCTTTATTGTTCTAAATTAAACCATACTTACCATCACGCCCATTCCAGCTGAAGCCAACGATCTCCTGCAATAAAAGAAAAATAATAAAGCAACATCATCCTTACCTTTCAATGGTTCCCAGGACAGCTCCAGCTCTGCTACATCGAGATGACAGGCTGGACCGCAGCAGAAGGCTGCCATCCAGCCTGTCATCCCGCAGACACTGAGAAGCGCAGGCATGCTTGCGCTCCTCAGTGTCTCTCTGTGACGTCATCCAGATGAGCCGAGTTCATGTCCAATGAACTCAGCTCACCTCATGCACGTCACTGACAGCGTGGGAAAATTCTCCTGCACTCAGCGCTTCAGCGTGAGAATTCTCCCACGCTGTCAGTGACATACATGAGGTGAGGTCATGTCCAATGAACTCAGCTCACCTCATGCACGTCACTGACAGCGTGGGAAAATTCTCAGGCTGAAGTGCTGAGTGCAGGAGAATTTTCCCACGCTGTCAGTGACGTACATGAGGTGAGCTGAGTTCATTGGACATGACCTCAGCTCATCTGGATGCCGTCACAGCCAGACACTGAGGAGTGGAAGTATGCCTGCGCTTCTCAGTGTCTGCGGGATGACAGGATGGATGGCAGCGTTCTGCTGCGGTCCAGCCTGTCATCTCGATGTAGCAGAGCTGAAGCTGTCGTGGGAGCCATGGAAAGGTAAGGATGAGGTTGCTTTATTATTTTACTTTTATTGCAGGAGATCGTTGGCTTCAGCTGGAATGGGCGTGATGGTAAGTATGGTTTAATTTAGAACAATAAAGAATTGTGTGTTTATTTCAATTAAAGGACTTTATTCTGGGTGTTGTGTTTTTTTAAATACTTTACTAGAAATTCATGGTGGTCATGTCTAATATTGGCGTGACCCCATGAATTTCGGGCTTAGGGCCAGCTGATAATGCCAAGCTGGCCTTAACCCCTTTATTACCCAGTGAGCCACCGCACCAGGGTCCTGGATGAGTTGGGTACAGCGCCAGAAGATGGCGCTTCTATGAACGCGCCATTTTCTGGGGCGGCTGCGGACTGCAATTTGCAGCGGGGGTGGCCCAGAAAGCTTGGGTCTCCCTGCGCTGCGGATTCCAGCCCCCAGCTGCCTAGTTGTATCTGGCTGGGCACAAAAATAGGGCGAAGCCCCACGCATTTTTTTTTTAAATTATTTCATGAAATTCATGGAATAATTAAGAAAAAAAGGGCTTCCCTATATTGTTGTGTCCGGCTAGGTACAAATAGGCAGCTGGTGGTTGGGGGCAGCCCGTTCCTGCCTGCTGTACCTGACTGGACACAAATATAGGGCGAAGCCCCACATAATTTTTTTTTAATTATTTCATGAATTTCCTGAAATAATTAAAAAAAAATTGACGTGGGGCTTTGCACTATATTTGTGTCCAGCCAGGTACAGCAGGCAGGAACGGGCTGCCCCCAACCACCAGCTGCCTATTTGTACCTGGTTGGACACAACAATATAGGGAAGCCCTTTTTTTCTTAATTATTCCATGAATTTCATGAAATAATTAAAAAAAACAAAACGTGGAGCTTCTCCCTATTTTTGTGTCCAGCCAGGTACAACTAGACAGCTGGGGGATGGAATCTGCAGCGCAGGGAGGCCCAAGCTTTCTGCCCCCCCGCTGAAAATTGCAGTCTGCAGCCGCCCCGGAAAATGGCGCGTTCATAGAAGCTGGATGCTGTACCTGGCTGGCATACAAAAATATGGCGAAGCCCACGTCAAAAGTTTTGGGAAAAATTAATTAAAAAATAAATAATAATTTAGGGACTGCATCTTTATTAACTCCTCAAATGTCATTTAGTGTTAAAATAAAGGATTTATTTAAAAAAAAAATGGCGTGGAATCCCCCATAATTTTAGTCTCTAGCGGAGGTTAAGCAGACGGCTGGGGCAGATGTTTGAAGCCTGGGAAGGGGGTAAAACCCACGGAGCTTCCCAGGCTACTAATATCAGCCCCCAGCTGAATACCTAGCCTTTACTAGCTATTAAAATGGGGGACCCCCCCCAAAAAAATGACGTGGGGTCCCCCCTATTTTAATAGCTAGCAAAGGCTAAGCAGACAGCTGGGGGCTGATATTAATAGCCCAGGAAGGGTGCCATGAATAATGGCCCCCTCCCAGGCTAGAAACACCAGCCGTCAGCCGCCCCAGAAATGGCGCATCCATAGGATGCGCCAATTCTGGCACTTAGCCTCGCTCTTCCACGCTGCCCTGGTGCGGTGGCAGGGGGTAATAGTGGTGGGGTTCATGTCAGCGCCAGCTGCCATGAAGCCCAGGTTAGTAATGATGGGCGTCTATAAGACACCCCCATTACTAACCTACAAAGTGTTAAAAAGAAAAAACACACACTACACACAGAAAAAAATAATTTATTTGAAATAAAACACACAATTTTATTTAATTCTTAGTTTACTAAAAATAATAGTTACCTGTCCACGTTCCTGCGCTGATCTCCCATGCACAGCTGTCACATCTGGAGATGGTGACAGCTGTCATGGCTGCTGTAAGCTCACGCTGCCGGGAACACGTCCGCTCCCGGCAGCGGGAGCCACTGACTGAGGTCACCGGAGTGCATTCAGGCAGCGCAGCTCCGGAGACCTCCTTTACGGCACTGCTGTACCGTGGGAATTTCTCACGATACAGCAGGGCCATAAAGGAGCTAACCGGAGCAGCGCTGCCTGAACTCCGGTGAACCCTTACGGCCCCGTCATTCTAGCGGCGGCAGCAGTTCAGAGCGGTCACATTCTATGTGGCTGCTCTGAACTGGAGATCTTCGTGGGACACTCGTGGACTACTCCGGAGGGGTAAGGATAAGGTTGTGGTTTATTATTTTATATTTTATTACAGGAGATCGATGGCTTCGGGGAATTAGGTGTCTAGGTGAGTATAGGTGTAGTTTTTTATTTTTTACTTTATTTTAGGTGGCGATCGGCGGGGACAGGTATTGTATGAACTAATTTCTTTTAGGTAACCACTGGCCACCAATGACATGTATTTAACATTTATTGGGGACACAGTAGGGCAATTTAAATAGTAGGATCAGGCTGATGGGAACTACTGCTCCCATCGAGCTGATCCTGCTGGCAGGAGTGGACGGGGGACAGACATAGGCCGATGGGAGTAGTAGTGTCACATCGGCCTATGTCTGCCTGCACGCACAGACACCGCGCACACCCGCACAAACATCGCACAGACACCCCGCACACACACCCCGCACACACACCCCGCACACATCGCACAGACACCGCACACACCCGCACAAACATCGCACACACACCCCGCACACACACCCCGCACACACACCCCGCACACACACTAATCATGACGGGTCTGGGAGGTGAGGCTGACCTGTGCGGCCGTGGGAAAGTTCATGTGAGTTCATGCAGTCAAGCATGAACTCACATGAACCCTCTGAGGGCACCGCGGCGACTTCAAATGAACAGCTGATCAGCATCACCTGATACCTCAGCTGTTCATTTGAAATAACCGGCGGGAAAGCGCAGCACAGAACGGGAAAGCCGGCGGTGAAGTCTTTTCACTGCCGGCTTCCCCGCCCGGGTCCTTCGCTCCTTGGTGCTGCGCTCCCCGCCCGGTCCTAATTTACGATTGGGATTGGAGGTGGCGAGGGGAGCGGAGGATCGGGGTGGGAGGCTGCGGGGAAGCAGTATGGGGCTGTGTGATTGTTTAAAAGCCGGCGGCTTTTTACCGCGCGCCGGCTTTTAAACAATCAGGAGAATTCTCCCCCGCTGGTATGGCATTCTGATGACAGGCTGGATCGCGCTGCCATCCAACTTGTCATCCTTCACAGACACTGCAGAGCGCAGGCATTATGGGAACTTCCGATTCCGGTATCCGATATTGTAAAAGTATCGGAATTAAGTATCGGAATTCCGATACCGCGAATATCGGCCGATACCCGATATTACAGTATCGGAATGCTCAACACTAGTCATAAGCAATTACAACCTCCTCTGACTCCCGAAAATTAGGGTCAGTCAGCAAATTTAAGCATCGTATTTGTTTTCAACACCACAAAACTAGTTGAGTTCAACTGTTTTCGTCTCTGAACCAATTTGTCTGTAGAACAGTGTAATGCTCAATGCTGAGCTCACCATATCCCACACGACTGATTGACAGCTTTATGTGTACACTGTGCATAGGCAGAAAGCTGCCAATCAGTGATGGCAGTAGCATTATACTGAGGTCATGAATATGGAGGACTATATGGCAGCAGGTTTACTATTTCTTAAGTGATAAGTTCCTGCTGTTAAAACAGTGATTTTATTAAAACTGCATTAAACAGCTCAGCAAGTGACACATTGCTGGCATCAGCATCTCTGTCTCTACATTATGCTGCTCTAAGATTAGATAACAAAACATGGTGACAGATTTCCTTTAATAAAGATTGTGAAAAAAACAGCGGAAAATGTTAAAAAATTTCAAGTAACTTGCAAATATAATTAAAACAATATGTAATTTTCCTATAATAGCTTCCCTTTAAAGTATTACATCTCCCATTGACCTACATGTGAAAAATATGGGTCTGAAAATTTGCCTGTTGGCAAAACAATTCCCTTGTTTCTAAAGAAGAAAATAGTATAAAAGGTCAAATAGACAGATTATAATAATGCTTAGGCAAATATTTCATAACTTTTCCTAATCTGATTGCAGCATAACAAAACTATTCTAGTTATGTAAGCTCATACTCACCAGGAATTAGTTTTATTTGCTCAATCCGAAAAATGTAATATGCCATACATAAAACTATTTCTATAAGAATATCCATCAAAGAGAGCCTGTTGAACTTGAAGTCTGATCTGCCAGGATCAGGAGCGGAGTAGATTGATACATAGGTGTATGGGAAAATATTTTTTATCAATTGAATTTTAAATATTGATATCCCTGCTCATCTTGTAAGTCCAGAGGGTTGTCCTATTCAAGGACTGACAGCTTTCCTTTTGTAGAGTTAGACTTGAGTGCTACTCCCATAATACTCAGAACTCAGACAAAGAACACCGGAGTACGATCGAAACGCGTTGCTCTGTATTTGTTACATGGAATCCAATTTTAATATTTTTTCTGAATAAAATTTTGAAATTTTAAGGAGCTGGAATCTCTCTTTTCACTTTGGACTCACAGAATATGCAGGGACTTTGATAAATAAAATGCAAGCTAGGCTGGGTTCACATGAGCATATGCCAAAATGCTTGTTTTTCATCAATAAAAAAATAATGTTTTTGCATCGGTATTATGTTTTGCATGTCCATATTTCTTATCTATATTGGATCTGTATGTCCATTTTTCAATGTCTGTTTGCCATCCATATGTCAGTTTTTGACATTCATATGGCATATCATTTTTACATAAAATTTGAAAGTAAAGTCTTCCCATATTGACGCCATAAAAATAAGTTACTGTAGTATAGATGCTATTTATGACATATCATGTGTATTGGCCATCAACGTAATATGTGTCCTTGATTACAGCTAGTTACATAGTAATATTTTAATTGTGCTTAAAACATGCAATTGCAAAAAATGTCATCACAGATTAATTTTCATTAGATATGAGTGGATTGATCTGTGGAGGATTGGTTCGAGTTAAATTTTCTGAAATTTGCGGTTTTACTTGAATCGAACCAACCGGCAGCGGCAGCCGGAAGTACTCACTTGCCGAGCTGCTCCGTCTACTTGAAGTGGCCGAGGCTTGGTCCTGCATATCCGCCTCCTATTCAAAGCAATAGGAGGTGGGTGTGTAGTACTCTGCGGTGGCCACTACAAGTAGACGGAGCAGCTCGGCAAGTGAGTACTTTCTGCCACTGCCGCCAACACTGATAACAGCTGATCGGTGGGGTACCGAGTGTCAGACCCTGGCCGATCAGACATTGATGACCTATCCTAAGGATAGGTCATTAATGTATAAGTAGTGGACAACCTCTTTAATGATCGCACAGCACTTTACAATTAAGCAGGGACATGTACAAACAATAAAGACATTACAGAGTAAAAAACAATTTCACAGTTAAAAGTGAGGTTCCTGCTTGCAAGACTGCAATCTATAAGGAAATGCAGGGACACAATAGGTAAAACGTGCTTGTCATGTATGATCCAACCACCAGTAAATAATTAGGGGTATTCAAATAATGCTGCATGATCCAGTCATCAGCTAGTATCTATTTAAGTACAGTTACCAAGTGCTATTGGATGCATGGAGGATGTTTAGAAAGAGGGAACAGGGCAGAGTTAGGTTAATGAAGTGAGATGATAGGCCTGTCTAATGGGATGTGTTTTTCAAGCACGCTTAAAAATGTGAGTATTAGGTAATAGTTGGATCATCTGGGGTAGTGCATTCCAGGAAATTGGTGCAGCAAGAGAGAAGTTCTGCAGACGAAATTGAGAGGTTCAGATTATGGAGGATGTTAGTCTTAGATCAGTTGCAGAATGGAGAGTACAGGTAGGGTGATTGACAGAAATAAGGGAGGAAAGAAGAAATTCAAGTGAATGGATCTTCTTTATTTTTATGTCAGTTGAATATTTATTAAATCATAATTATTTTTTGTTTATTGGCCAATTTTTTTCTCCAGAAGCAAGAAATTTCTATGGGAGGAGTTTTTTTTTTACCTTTTATCGCTAATATTCCAGATGGGAGGAGCTTTACATTTTTTGGATTCCAACCCATGACCCTCCCATATCAGGTGGTATTGCAGTTATGATATGACTTGCTCCTGATATGGGAGTGTTCCAGAGAATTCTACATTATCCTACATTAACCATATGACATGAACCTCCAATTTACATTTAACATTCAGGATTCAAAGATTCATTTTCTGGATGCCACATTGACTAACGATCCTACTGGTGGCATTGTTATTTCCCCTTTCAGAAAAAGTACAGCTACAAACTACACCCTAATAGTGTCAGCCAAAACATGTTATTAAAAATATTCCAGTTGGGGAAGTAATTAGAATCAAAAGAAACACAACATTGGATTCTAGGTTTGCATATGAAGCGAAAGAAGTAGATAGGAGACTACAAAAAAGAAAATATCCTAATTGGATGTTAAAGTAAGCAAACAACATTGTACATAACATCTATAGACATAACATCTTAAATGAAAAAGACAGAGATCTTCTTCACGATGATATCCCTAAAAATATTACTTTCATTTTTATTCCACAGTGCGCAGCCATTAGTAACATCATTAAACAACATATTTCTGTACTTTATCAAGACAAAGAATTAAAACATATTATTTTTCAGCTCATGAAGTTTGTGACCTTTGCCCATTGCCCTTACAAAAGTCTCTAATGATCTGTTAACAGTTAAATCTAATGGTCACTACTCCCTAATGATTCTCCTGAATCTCTCTGCTGCATTTCACACTGTGGATCATCAGCTCCTCCTCACTATGCTCCGTTCTATAGGCCTCAAAGAGACTACTCTCTCTTGGTTCTCCTACTTTTTTGACTGCTCTTCACTGTATTGTTTGCCTTCTCTTCTTTTTCTCTTCACCTTAGTGTCAGAGTTCCTCAAGATTAAGTCTTAGGTCCCCTCCATTTCCATTTCCATATACTGCCCTATTGAACAAACCTTCAGCAGATTTGGTTTCCAGTATCATCTATACTGTATGTTGATGACACCCAATTATATACCTCTTCTCCTAACATCACCCCCCACGTTATTATAAAATACTAGGGATTGTCTGTCTGCTGTCTAAGATCATATCCTCCCTCAATCTGAAACTGAATCTCTCTAAAACTGAACTTCTCATGTTTCCTCCCTCTAGTAACCTACTGTACCTATACCCAATATTGCAATTGCATTGGGTTGTTTAAGGCTATGTGCCCACGATGCAGAAATGCTCCGGATTTTTTCCTGAGCATTTCTGCATCTCCCTGGCAGAAAAAAGCGCATGCAGATTGTACATGCGTTTTTCCTGCCAGGGACATGCGGATGTGAAGCGTTCTTCACATGCATTTCCGCATGCGGGTTGTCAAGCGCTTTCCAAGCGATTTTAGCATCACTTGCAAAGTGCTTGACAACTTAGTCACACTATATAAATCCATGCAAACGGCATGGATTTATATAGTGTGACTGTAAAGAATGGTAAAAAATAAAAAATAAATCTATACTTACCTTCTGATGGCCCCCGGTGTCTTTATTCGCTCCGTCCTGGCTTGCTGGCAGCTTGCGGTAAACTGAAGGACCTGCCGTCACATGACTATGACGTCAGCGCAGGTCCTTCAGTCCACCGCGAGCTGCCGGCAAGTGAAGACGAGCGCACCGCGGGTCATCAAAAGGTAAATATAATATTTATTTTTTACTTTATTCTTTTTTTTTACAGGTTCTATGGTACCTGGGTCCAGAGGAGAGTCTCCTGTCCTCCAGACCCGGGTACCATCCGCACATTGAAACGTTTGGATTCCGCATGTACAGATGCAGTGATGCATAGTCCATGCGTTCCAATGCAAGTCAATGGCGGCAAAAACACAGCACTTCGGCAAAAATATTGGTAGTGCTGTGGTTTTTTCCGCAATGATAACCCCTAGCGGAAATTTCCGCAGCATGTGCACAGCACATGCTGATTATCATTGGGGACCATGGCAGGCCTTCTTCTGCGTTTTTTAAGCATTTATGCAGCATTTTTGCCGCTGCGGAAATGCTTAAAAAACGCATCGTGGGCACACAGCGTTATTGTAACTCACAAGTAGAATGCTTGCTGTCTTGGGGTCATATTTGACACAGAACTTTCCTTTATTCCCTATATCCAGTCACTTATTTGTTCATGTCACCTGTACCTTAAAACCATCTGACCTTTTCTCACCTTTTAAACTTCAAAAACTCTTACTGTCGCTCTTATTCACTCTCGTCTGGACTACTGCAACTCTCTACTAATCTGTCTCCCTCTTACTAAGCTTTCTCCTTTCCAATCCATCCTGAATGTGGCAGCCAGGGTCGGATTTCTGTCCAGATGCTTCACTGACACCTTCACCTTATGCTAGTCATTGCATTGATTACCCATCTGCTACAGAATACAATATAAACGTATCTTTCTATAGATCTGCACCACCATACATTTCCTCCAATAAAGTAAAAATATAAAAAAGTCAGCTCACCCATATGTAGCTCCAAGTCATGAAGGCTTGTAGTGCCACACGGAAACAAGTAGAAAAAGAAGGAATTTCAGCGTCAGGATCTTCAGTTAAAATCACAAATTTCTGGGTGTGTCCAGCAGCGCATGGAGGCAGATGTGTACCTGATCAGCTCCCGTGCATCTCGACTTATAATGCGGCTCTAACCAGCAAGTAGCAACACTGAAGCAACCCTAGAGGTTAGAATTGGCCATGTTATTGCTACTACTACCCCCTCTTTTTGTCCCACTCCACAGACATGGGATACCTCCTAAATGTACACCAAAGAATGTGCTAGTTAAATGCCACAGTCAATCTCTGACAGCGGCATTTAACTAGCGCAAACCGCATGCACATCACTTACCCCACCCATCGATGACCCCGTCACATGATCGCGGGTCACCTATGGGTTGGCATGTCAACCCGGGGTCTGCAGCAGACCCCTCTGGTTGTCATGTCTAGATTGCTATGACCGCCGCCCAGTGGTCGGCGCTCATAGCAAGTGAGCATTTCTGCTACACAGATGCGATCTGCTCATCGCCTGTGTGTAACAGAAACATCTCCCATGGAGACTATTGAAGCAAGCCGAAAATGTAAAAAAATGTTTTTAAAAATATTAAAAAATATAAAAGTTTAAATCATCCCCCTTTTGCTCCATTCAAAATAAAAAAAAAACACATAATCGCCCTATCTATCAATATAGGAAAATAATTAATTCGATCGGTAGTTGGAATAACGAGAAAAAAATTCTAAACGCCAGATTTACGTCTTTTTTGTTGCTGCAACATTGCAATAAAATGCAATAACAGGCGATCAAAACATCAGATCTATCCCAAAATGGTATCAATAAAAACATCAGTTCAGCGCGCAAAAAATAAGCCCTCACTCGGCCCCAGATCATGAAAAATGGAGACGCTAGAGGTCTTGGAAATTGGCAACTTTTTTTTAGCAAATTTTGGATTTTTTTTCACCACTTAAATAAAAAAAGAACCTTTACATGTTTGGTGTCTACAAACTCGTAATGACCTGGAGAATAATAATGGTAGGTCAGTTTCAGCATTCAGCGAACGTGGTAAAAAAAAAAAATAATAACTGGTATTGCACTTTTTTTGCAATTTCATCGCACTTGGAATTTTTTCCCGTTTTCCTGTACAAGATATGGTAAAACAAGAGATGTCGTTCAAAAGTACAACTTGTCCCACAAAAAAATAAGCCGTCACATGGCCATATTGACTGAAAAATAAAAAAGTTATGGCTCTGGTAATAAGAGGAGCAAAGAACGAAAGCGCAAAAACGGAAAATAGTCCAGGGGTAAAGGGGGTAAAATTCTGCAAAAGGAAATCTCCACTTTAGGGGATCGCACATCCCATGTGGATAACAAAATGGTGGAGTTAACATCAGCATATAATGAAATGGTAGACTTAGTTACCACCACAGAGGAAGAAGTAGACGCTATTAAGCTCAATATGACTGACATGGAAGACAGGTCACGCCACAATAATATTTGTTTGAGAGGCATCGCACAGTCTGTTAAATCCGATGACCTTAAAGATTTCCTTGTGGACTATTTTTCTAGCCTTATACCTTTGTATACCATTGATCGGGCCCATATGCTACCAAAACCTAAAACTCTCCCTTCCTCATTCCCCAGGGATGTCATGGTGAGAATTCACTTCTTCCATGTGAAAGAGAAAATAATGGAAACAGCTTGTAATCCTCCCTCTCTCCCAGAACGTTTCAGCAACATAACTTTGTTCACCAATTTGTCTGCAGCTACACTCACCCGGAGAAGAGCATTTGCCAACAGTACAAAAGTCCTCAGTGATCATGACATACAATAAAAATGTGTATTCCCAGAAAAGCTACTGATAACCAAAGATGGATTTAAACATGTGGCGTTCACTCCAGAAGAGGTACTCCAACTCTGCAAAGACTGGAACCTGATACCTTCAGCCAATGACACTCAACCGAAGAGGTCTTCTTCGTATCACCTCCAAGAGGAATGGCATAGTGCTCCCAGCAGAAGACAATGCAACACCTAGGGTCAATATCTTCTTGCTTCATGGTTTAACCTCATCCTTTTGGGCTACTGAAGAAAGATAATGACTTGAAATATTGATTCTACTGTGTTCATTCTTTCTGCATTTAGGCTACCATAGATAAATAGCCAGTTCAGTCACGTTTTCTTTTCCCTCCAGGTTCTTACACTTGGTGCCCATTTCCAGAAAGGAGCTCTCCACTCCTTTGTCAACTTCCTTTCTCTGGTTTTCTCAAAAGTTTGTTTGACTTTATTATGGTTTTTATGTTTCAGCTTATTATGCAACCTATATATAACGCTTTATTCCTTTTCAGCATTTTTTCTGTTTAGATTTATTTATATATTCCAAAGCAAGTACTCAACAATGGTGATTAGAATTGTATCCTTTAATGCCAAAGGTTTAAATTCCCCTCATAAAAAATCATTGTTATGGAGAGATATACCATATATGGATTCATTTGTAATGATAAAAAATGTATTGGTAATCCGGTCTGTAGTATATAAATCCAGCAGGACTCCTCATTCAGGAGGATCCTCCTATAGTCCCCGCCTCTGATGGTTTTGTTGAACTTGTTTATGCTTTTTATTTTTTATTTTGCACAAAGTGAGATTGCCATCATGTTTCTCACAAAAATGCCTGGAAGCTGAAGAGCATTTAAAGAAGCACCCCATCAAAGCTTTCATCCTCTTAATATATTGCAATCATCATACTATATAGCACTGTATACTTACAATTGCTCTTTTTGCCCTTCTACTCAGTTAATTCTTCTGTTTTCCATTAGGTATATCACATCAAGTGATTAAAAATGGACTAGCTGAATCCTTCTAAGCTTTATGTAGAAACAAGAGGTCAGTTTTCCCTGCATGAGTCATGTGTCACTGCAAAAGTCCTGGTGGGGGGGGGAGGGACCAGCTGTGTCAGAAGTTGAAGAGGGGAATGATGTTTGCAGGGAAAAGAGACGTCATGTGTCTACATAAAACAGAGAAAAAAGAAGAATTTACAGGGTATAGGGGCAAAATAAGCAATTGTAAGTACACAGCGCTATGTAAAATGATGACTGCAATATATTAAGAGGATAAAAACTTTGATGGGAGGAGTGCAAAGATTAGTTTGTTCGTGGTATCTGAGAGATGTTTGTCTAATGTGTGTTTTGAGGGGACCTGTTGTGCATTATACATTTTGCAAATAGCAAGTGACACAGGTAATTAAATATATTATAAATGTGGTATTGCAATTAATGAAATCATTGATGTTATACAGGTGCATCTCACAAAATTAGAATATCATCAAAAACTTAATTTATTTCATTTTTTCAATACAAACAGTGAAACTCATATATTATATAGAGTCATTACAAACAGAGTGATCTATTTCAAGTGTTTATTTCTGTTAATATTGATGATTATGGCATACAGCCAATAAAAACACAACAGTCATTATCTCAGCAAGATAAAATAATTAACAAAAAACACATTCAAAGGCTTCCTAAGCATTTAAAATGGTCCCTTAGTCTGTTTCAATAGGCTCCGCAATCATGGATAAGACTGCTGACATGACAGATGTCCAGATCAGCCAGGAAGCCAAATGGACAATGACCTGAAGCATACTGCTTAATGGTAACAAAGTGGCTTAAGGATAATAAAGTCAATGTTTTGGAGTGGCCATCACAAAGCCCTAATCTCAATCCTATTGAAAATTTATGGGCAAAGCTGAAAAGGCAGGTGTGAGCAAGGCGACCTACAAACCTGGATCAGTGACACCAGTTTTGTCACTGGGAATGGGCCCAAATTCCAACCAACTATTGTGAGAAGCTCGTGGAAGGACATCCCAAATGTTTGACCGAAGTCATTCAGTTTAAGGGCAATGGTACCAAATGGTAATGAAATGTATGTAAACTTTTGACTTTACAGCAAGTAATAAAAATGCCTTAAAACATTCTCTCTCTCATTAGTCTGGCATTTGGCAAAAATTAAAAATTATAGTAATCCTAATTTACCTAAAACGGGAAAGGTTTATTCTAAGTTCATGTCAGATATTGATAAAACCATGCATATGTGTTTTTTTATATATTGTATGTAAACTTCTGGTTTCAACTGTATATGTCAACCTACTCAGCTTCTCCTACTCAGTAACATGCGGCCCATGGACTAGAAAACAAAAAGACTAAAACAAGACGTGTTAATATCATGTTTATCAAACAATGCCAACTTCATAATATTGTACGAAGTTCAATGTTCATTGTTGCAACTGTGTCAAAAATCCTAAATCTTTTCATGTTTGTTTTCTTAAGTTGAATAAGAGTTAAATTCATTTTTAGTATTGAAAGAAATTGTTATGCTAAATCTGTGGTGAGAAAATCAACTATTGGGACATTAATCACAGCACAATAGCAACAGTATAAGATGTTTATTTGTAAAATCTTTAAAATGTGACAAGATATCTAGATAAACAGAGAAGTCATGTGAAAGCGGCACTGAGCAGAGAGGAGATGAAGTAGCAGATTGCTTCTTTATTGCTCTTACCACTTTTTTAGCCATTGACAGGCGTAAAGCTGCATTTACACTCAACGACTATGGTGAAAGAGTGTTCTTAAGAACCCTTGCTTCACAATAATGTTGCCATGTAAACAGGCTGCTGATCACCATATGAAGATACATTCATCAGGTAAAATGATATTTTGCATGGCGCAACAGATCGGCATTCTCAGTGGTGAATCATCCTGTTTACACAGGAGACAGAATCTGCACTGCTGAGAACCATTTCAGCCTATGCACACTGAGCATCTTATTACAGATTGCTCAGTGTGCATCATTTACTACAGTCTAACCTATGTTAACAGGCAACTAAATGACCGCCAATCGGTAATTCACCAATTGACCCTTAGACGACCTGCTGATTGGACATTTCTGGCATATGCTAGTAATATTCAGGATTTTGTGTGAAAAAAAGTTGGAGGTATAGATTAGTCTGGGTGATTTCACTGTGTTTTAATGTTTGAATGGACATAACTAGATGTGGATAACGGCTGTTTTTGCACAACTAGTTTTGTACTTAAATGGCACCATTTTGGATTATTGATAAAAAGTTTGCAAATTCTTTTTGGATGAGGAATGGAATAAAAATTACTAAAATTGTTTTTAATAGGTATGAGTGGATTGATTGGCTGGATTCCAGACCATGGGAGCACCTTTTGATTTTCTGGGCTGACTTGATGCCATCATCTTGTCCCCCTGACGAAGGCTGGTCTGAAACGCGCGTCAGTGTAGACGTGCAGGTAGTTGGAGCCCCTGCAATATTAGGCACTTGCCTTAGGTAATTACCAATGGATTTATTACTGGATATTACGTTATGTTATAGTACGTTCTCTTTGATCCCTATGGACACTTTGTATCAATAATTTGGCTCTCACTGCAGTTCCATTTATTTATATTTGGTATAGTACATATTATTTGTATGCAGGTTTTCTGATGCCCTTATAGTATACAATATTGCTCCTACCCTGTACGTCCCTTACACATTCATCCATATTGCACGGGTGCTCCTGTATTTCCCCCAACTGACTGTTTTAATTGTAATTAATAAAGTTTGTTCTATTATTAACAATTGTATGGACTTTTTTTGATCGTCGAATGAGGATATTGTGCTAGGCCAGCTAATCACAAGCCACGCAAGCCTCTTGTCCAGCAGCCAGAGACTGCTGACCTGGCTGATGGACTGGAGTCCAGTAAATTGATCAGTTCATCTCTAGTTTTTAAAAATGTTTCTATTGTATAGCATTCACTTTATTATGTAAATGACATGTTAAGTTAGTCATTTTGACTACAGCGATACAAAATTTATATATTTCTGCATCTTTTACTACTATTACATAAAAGAATGCTGTTTTTAGTAAATATCATGTTTGAATGTTGCCATTGTTTGAGAGCCATACGCTTTTTATTTTTCTGTTGAAAGAGCCAAGTAAGAGGCTTGTTTTTGTAGAATGAACCTTAATTTTCATTGGCACCACCAATGTGTATACACCAAAAATGCACCATAGATTAATTATGAATTATATTCTAGAAATAGGAAATAATTTCACAAACCAGCACTGGGAAAAGAAAAGGTTAAACATCAGGAACATCATTTAAAGATTATAGACACCCATGAGGGTCATTTATTGAGCTTAAATGAACCGTTAATTGAGAAAGTGTATGTTTGTAAATTCTAACTGTTTTAGCTGTCTTTTGCTAACTTTTTATTTAATGCAGTTGTGGTTGTAAATCAGCACTGAGGAGCAGTGGCATACATAGAAATCCCCAGGGCCCCATAGTAAAAATTGTAATTGGTCCTTCGCCCCCCAAAAAAATTTAATAAATAAATATATATATATATATATATATATATATATATATATATCATATATATACATAGTCAATGGAGTCATATTTCCTAACTTTTAAAAACAAGAAGGTCATGTAATTATGTCTCTATTGAAGCCCCTTAGTGTTCTCAACAGTAATACCCTTTTATGGCCATCATAGAGTATGATGCATCCAAAAAGTCACCCACCCACACACGCACTGAGTATGATATCAACACAGTGACGCCCCCCACCCACACACACAGTTTCACCCTACACGAACAGTGTAATGACAACAGTGTCTCCAGCAAAGTATGATGTCCCCACAGTACCGCTAACACAGTATAATACCCCAACAGTATAATGCCCCTAAAATGCTCCCCATAGTGTGATATCTCCATAGTTTCCACACACCCACACAGTATCATGTCCCCCACACAGTATGATGGTCCCTACTCACTATGATAGATCTCACAGCCCACTACTCAGCATAAGAGCTCCTACAGCCCCTTACACAGTATGAGAGCCAACACAGCCCCCTAAACAGAATGAGGACACCTACAGCACACCACTCAGTATGGGAGCACCTACAGTCCCCCACTTAGGATAATGGCCCCCACCCACCTACTCAGCATTATTGCCCACTCAGCATGAGATCCCTACCAGCCCCTCACTCAGTGTTAGGGGCTATCAATCAGTGACATTTAAAAAATAAACAATGACTTACCTCACCCCTTTCCCCTGGCATGCTGTGAAGCGTTAGTACTGAGGCTCCACATTACAGGCACGATGCAGTGGCGTCATTGCGCCTGCAGTGCCTGATCCATTGTTATATTGAACATTTTGGGGATGTGGATTTTGCTGAAATTCCAGGCCCTATAGCGGTTGGGTACGCACCTGCTGAGGAGCTCAGGAAAAGCCAGATAAAAGAGTTACAAACTCTCCTGTCAGAACAAGCTGGTGGTTTCATAGACAACTCATTTTGTAGCCAGCATTAGTGCAGAGGCTACAGAACAGTGCACAGTTCTCAATAAAACACAACTGAAATAATGATGTTTGGCATGAAATACATGCATTTAAATAAAAAAAAAACATATCCGTGATGGGGTCCATATTCTTAAAGAAAATTGCAGGTGGCACCCAAGGTAAATCCTCTAGTTATTAATATGTGTAGGATCAGTGCTATTATGTAGGACAAGCAAGTTTTGCACTTGTCCAAAAATGTGCATTTATAGTAGATTAATTTAGTTTTGTGGCTGTAAATTTATACACAAAAATAAAGCAATAATCCCTGTTTCTGTATATATGACTCTTTAAATTCAATATTGGCTTCCAAGGTTTTAATATTCATTCCCCTAATCACAGATTTGTTTATGTAATACTGTTAAATCACTAAGGCAAGGGAAGTTTTATTTTGGTTTGCGGCCCAACTCAATTATTAGTGCATAGTGGTAAGATAATGAGCATAGTTATATGTATATGATGCATTAAATCCTGCCTTGACAGCACAAACAACCAATATGATGAATATTTAAAGCCCTAGTTCTGCATGACAAAGTAAGTGAATTTCCAATAGCTTAAAAGCCAGCACATCCTCAATTACATTGAAGCAGATAGAACAAAGTATGTCTCTGTTTTTCTACTATCTGTTCCAAACTAAACTAATTATTGGTACATAATTATTTGAAATATATCTGTACAAACATTTTTAAGGTTGGGAGTTATTTTAATCAGACTGGTGGTTAGTTTGCTTGAGCCGATAAAAAAGGCTGCCAAATGCTAATTCTAAAGAATAGTTCAAATCATATTGTTTCCAAATATGTGGTCAATGTATAGTGGGAAGATTGGATGGCCAGTTTTGAGCCATGAAGCATGAGTTGTGATACCTGGGTACTGATATTCAAATTTCTACATGAACTCCCCATCAGGATATAGACATTTGCTGCAAAATTAATAATAAAAAATTAAGAAAACTTCAATCTCTAAACTGAAAATACTAAGTAGTATAGATACATAAGACTCTTACTACAATAAAGGAGTTATTCAGGACTAAACTATTGATAAACTATCCGTGGAATAAGCCGCCAGAATGAGATGTGGTGATCCGGCAAACGGCACCACAAACATTCATCTGAAAACTGCTCCAGCAGGGGCTGAAACTAAGCGGTGTTCAGGGTTGAACACTGCAACCACATACAGTACAGACCAAAAGTTTTGGCACACCTTCTCATTTAAAGATTTTTCTGTATTTTCATGGCTATGAAAATTGTACATTCACACTGAAGGCATCAAAACTATGAATTAACACATGTGGAATTATATACTTAACAAAAAAGTGTGAAACATCTGAAAATATGTTTTATATCCTAGGTTCTTCAAAGTAGCCACCTTTTGCTTTGATGACTGCTTTGCACACTCTTGGCATTCTCTTGATGAGCTTCAACAGGTAGTCACCGGAAATGGTTTTCACTTCACAGGTGTGCCCTGTCAGGTTTAATAAGTGGGATTTCTTGTCTCCAAATGCAGTTGCAAAAACCATCAAGCGCTACAAAGAAACTGGCTCACATGAGGACCGCCCCAGGGAAGGAAGACCAAGAGTCACCTCTGCTTCTGAGGATAAGTTTATCAGAGTCACCAGCCTCAGAAATTGCAGGTTAACAGTAGTGTTGAGCCACCCCCGTAGTGTTCGAGTTCGGTTCGGTTCGTCGAACACCCGTGTGTTCGCCGAACTGTTCGTCGAACTGTTCGTCGAACATCTTCGAACACCGTTAAAACCAATGGCAGGCAAACAAAAACACATAGAAACACATAGAAAACACCTTCAAAGGTGTCCAAAAGCTGACAAACTGCTCAGAAGACACAACTAACACATGGAAAAGTGACAAGTACATATAGTCATGCGAAAAGAAAAGAGGTGGAGGAGTAAAAGGAGGGGGAGACACAGATATAGGCATGTCATGCCCTTCTAAAATCCAAAAAGTGAGAAGCCGAGACGGCCAGTCCGCTCCTGCCCGTGCCACCTCCGTGTCGCCGGGTTTGTGCCAGAGCCGCGGTGAACCCTGACGGCCAGCCCCCCTCTCCCAATACTGGTGCCTGTCCGCTGGTGGGTCGAGAGAGCCCCCCTGTGGTGGAGGCAGCTCTAAGCTTTTTAATTTAAATTGTCCCTCTAATTTGAATGAATACACTTTAAATCCATTTACAAGGATCTATTGGAGGGCAAGTCTCATGCCAGCAGCCGCGTAATTCCAGCTCCAGTAGCGTCCACTAAAGCTGCTGCAGTTAAAAAGCATTTATAACGATCGAGCTCCACTGTCCACCGCAAGGCATCCTAGTGCCAGTCCCAGCCCCTATGCCTTGGGGTGCCTCCTGATGCTCTTCACTAAGTATCCCGTGGTCCCGAAGCATTTCCTTTGAAAAAATTAAGTGTCCAAACTGCAGGTGGTGTAGCTTGCTTAACAGCCGGGATAATCCGCTGACTAGCAGACACTGCTACTAGGCACAAAGTATTTCCTGGGCTAGATGCAGTTAAAAATTTGTAAGTAGATACTCTCGTTGGATGCTGAGAAAGCATTCCATAGAGTCTCCTGGCACGCCATATATGATTCTCTTAAAAAGCTTGGGGTAGGGGTCTAGGGGACCCTTTTATAGCCAAAATCACGGCCCTGTATCACAATACGTCACCTAGGCTGAAGATAAATGGAACTGTAGCACCGAGGGCTCGGTTGCTACAGACGTATTGCACCTCACCCAGAGGTGTGATATCTCACTCTCAGATAAGGATGGAGTGTGGATCAGGACCCGACACCTGCATGCATTACACCACATTGCCGTGGGGCAGGGCGACCAATATGCCCTTGAGATGGGCACGACAGTCCCTGTCCCTGGCTGGAGTGGGGGGAGGGAACACTGAGGAAGGGGAACCCTGCAGTGCAGGAGCAGGGAGGAAGCAGTTCCTGGGTGCATTGAGAAGGGAGTATAAAAGGTGGGCACCATCTTAGTTCAGTGCAGAGAAGTCTGAGCAGAAGTGGCAGGGAGCAGGGGCTCTGCATGAGCTCTGCTCCGGAGGCGGGCCTAGTAACAGAGGCCCAGGCCTGCAAGAGGGAGAAGGAAGGAAGAGGAGCGGAGAAGGCTCCAGGAACGAGGAATGAAGGGATCCCAGGGGTGCGGACGGGCGAGTCGCCACCGCACGCCCGAATCCACCTGCGTGGAGGGGTCAGGCCAAAGGGGGAGACCGGTCCCCGAACTAGTGGAGGCAGGAAACGACCCTCAGCTAGAAACCGGAGGCTCTGACATTTTATGTGGCGCAGCCCCTTGCTCCACCCGCTAGGAAGGCACCACATAGGGTCAGGGAAACTGGCGCCAAGTTTACCAAGAGGAGGCCCGAGGCAGCCGGACAGAAGTGTTGGTAAGAAAGGCCAGACAAAGGACACACAAAGGGGGTCCTGTGAAGCGCTCCAAAGTTATCTGGGAGTTGTCTGAGCCCCTCACCTGGTGAGCACAGTACGGCGTGGGCAGCCGTTACCTGCAGACGTGGTCTGGATAATAAGAACTGTGAGTAAAGGCCCTGAACTGCATCACTGACTCCGTGTCGTTACTGCTGCTGCCCTGCACCATCACCCCCATCCTCCGCATACACTGCCCTGAGGCTATACTCCTCCCGTGGGGAGTTATGCTACGCTCTGCTGCACCCACAACACCAGCCTTAGCGGTCTGCCCTGTAGCGGCGGTTCACTCTGACCGCAATCCACGGGTGGCGTAGTCGGACATTTAAACATCAAAACCACATAAATAGTTCCGCCACTGGTTTGACCGCCCTGAGCCACCGAACCGGATCGCCGCCACGAAGACTACAACCACCAGCATCCACCAAAAAGGGTCCGGCTCCGGGTGTCCCAAGGCCCAGGGGGTGCGTCAGAACATTTTCATCACCTTTCACAATCACCAATGGGACAAGGCAGGGATGTCCTCTGTCCCCTTTCTTATACATCCTAGTGACGGAGCACCTGCTCTCATCAATTCGCCATAACCCCAATATTAGGTGGATTGAGGTGGGAGGCACCGAGTACAAGTGCTCTCTATTTGCTGATGATGTCCTAGTATATATCACTCAATCACATATATCCATCCCTGCTGTTATGGCTGAAATAGATCACTTTGTTACATGGTAAAATTTTAAAATCAATGCAGCGAAGTCTGAGGCCCTCGATGTCTCCCTCCCTAAATCCATATAGGATTCCATCCAGTCCAACTTTCCCTTTGCCTGGCCCTCACAGGGTATCAAATACTTAGGAATTCCTATTCATAGAGACCTCTCCCATCTATGTTATCTTAATTTTGGGCCCTTTATTGAACAATTCCATACAGACCACGGTTGGCAAGTTAGAACTGTAAGATTCACTACGTGAACCACTGGTGTTTTGTGGAAAAGCACATGTACACCGCGTTCCAAATTATTATGCAAAAAGTGTTTAGGAGTGATAAGGGAAGAATTTGTTTGTTTGTCAGTTAAACTCATTGATGGTGATGTGTGTCAGGGCTCTTTATATCACTGTAAGCAATTGCAGACACTTGTGCTAATTAGTTTGGCAGGTGTGTCCAATGAAAGGCAAGACTACTTAAGAAGGCTCTCTCACATTATTAAGCAGCCTACATTTTCTGCCAAAATGGGAAAGAAAAAGGATGTGTCGGCTGCTGAGAAGCAACAAATTGTGGAGTGTTTAGGTCAAGGCATGACTACAATCAACATTGTGCGATGATCAGGATGAAGTGTCTTGGCAATCAAGAAGTATGTAGCTGATTCACAGTACACACGTGTGCGTGCTGATAAGGGCAAATTGAGGACTCTTTCCTACAGGCAATTACGTCAGGTTGAAAGAGCAGCGGCAAAAAAGCCTTGTCATAGCAGCAGACAAGTTTTTGAAGCTGCTTGTGCCTCCAACGTCCCCCGAACAACAAGATGCAGGGTCCTTCAGAGGTTTGCAGCTGTGCATACGCCATCCTGTCGACCTCCTCTATCCACTTCACACAAGCAGAAACGGCTCCAGTGGGCCAAACATTACATGAAGACTGATTTCAAAACTGTTTTGTTCACGGATGAGTGCCGTGCAGCGCTCGATGGTCCAGATGAATGGAGTGGAGGATGGCTGGTTGATGGACACCCCACGCAAACACGGCTACAGCGCCAACAAGGAGGAGGTGGAGTAATGTTTTGGGCTGGAATCATGGGGAGAGAGATTGTCGGCCCCTTTAGGATCCCTGAAGGCGCTAAAGATGAACTCCATAATGTATGTGGATTTTCTCAAACAGCACTTCCTGCCATGGTTCAAGAAGAAGAACTGTGTATTTCACAGCAAGATCATTTTTCTGCATGATAATGCACCATCTCATGCTGCACATAAAACATCTGCATCTCTGGCTGATATGGGCATAAAAGGGGACAAACTTATGGTGTGACCCCCATGCTCCCCTGACCTCTACCCCATTCAGAACCTTTGGAGCATCATTAAAAGGAGTGTCTATGATGGCGGGAGGCAGTTCACATCTAAGCAACAGCTCTGGGAGGGTATTCTGTCCTCATGCAAAACAATTGAAGCAGAAACCATCCAAAACCTGACAAATTCAATGGACGAGAGAGTTCAGAAGCTCCTTTCGAACAAGGGGTCCTATGTGAAAATGTAACATCACCTAGAATAAAGTTTTGAGTTGAAAACTGTTTGATTTCAGTTTCTAACAACCTGCTAATGCTTATAATTTCAAAAATGACCATTTTTTTGGTCTTTATTAAAATGAAAAGGTTGATCGAAAAGTTTGGGGGATCTAAGAGTGTGGCAACCCAGTAGTCATGATTACTTCGAATTCTGACAATATGAGGGTCATGCTGCAGGTAGTGCAGCAAGAAGGCACTTATGTGTCTTGCGCATCTCGGAGCCCCAAAATTATTTTCCGGGCTAGATGCAGCTAAAAATGATATTTAATTTTAAATCTGGTGAAGCTTATTATAGATGGCCTAATAGGATCAGTGCTGCACACTGCTACAAAGCCCAAATTATTTTCCAGTCAAGATACAGATAAACATGATTAGTAATTTGAAAGCTTAAAACGGTTGGTAGGGTGATTTTAACCAATCATCAAGCTTTTACTCTCCCCAGGATGACACAGGGGTAGAAAAGTCGTTTCGGATCCATGATTTGTTCATCTTTATGAACGTGAGTCTGTCTACATTATCAGTGGAGAGCCGCGTGCGCTTATCTGTCAGCACACCACCAGCAGCGCTGAACACACGTTCAGACAGAACGCTGGCTGCGGGGCATGACAAGATCTCCAAGGCGTAAGTGGCTAGCTCCGGCCATTTATCCAGATTGGAAGCCCAAAAAGAGCAAGGGTCCAGTGACACAGTCGTGCCTTCAATGTTTACTTGGAGATACTCCTGTACCATCGTCTCTAGGCGTTGACTATGTGTCAGACTTCTTGTCTCCTGTGGCCTTGCAAAGGATGGGCTAAAAAAGTGGTGAAATGATTCCGCAAAATTGATGTTACCAGCAGATACTGTGGTTCTGTTACGGTTTGAGTGCTGAACACTTGACGGTCCCACGGTTGGCAAGTTGGAACTGTGAGATTCACTACGTGCACCACTGGTATTTTGTGGAAAAGCACATGTAAGATTCTGCAACAGTCTCTGCTGATACTCCTGCATGCGTGCATCCCTTTCTATGACAGGAATAATTTCTGCAAATTTACTTTTGTACCGGGGATCTAACAGTGTGGCAACCCAGTAGTCAGGATTATTTCTAATTCTCACAATTCGAGGGTCATGTTGCAGGTAGTGCAGCAAGAAGGCACTCATGTGTGTTGCGCATCCAGGAGCACCAAGTCCCTGTTGTGTTGGTGGCGAGGTAACAATCATGCTTCCTTCCTCTGTCCTCTCCCCCCAACCTCGCACAACAGAAATGTAATCAAGGTCTCCCTCATCTGATGAGTCTTCCATCAGTTCGTCCTCCACTTCTTCCTGGGCTCCTGCACCTTCCTCACTAGTTTGGCTGCTACCATGCGCCCTGGTTAAACCATCTCCCCCACCCTGACATGCCTGCCGCCTTGGTGCTGCCGACCGTCTGGACCTTGCAGATGTTAGCCCTTCCGCATACAACTCCTCCTCCTCTACTTCCTCCACCTCCTCTTGTGCCACCACCTGACTCCGAATTCTGTTTAACATGTGCTCCAGCATGTAAATCACCGGAATAGTCATGCTGATAATGGCATCGTCAGCACTAAACATCTTCGTCGCCATTTCAAAACTGTGCAGAAGGGTGCATAGGTCCCTGATCTGAGACCACTCCTCCAGCGTGATTTGCCCCACCTCTGAATCTCGTTGGCCCAGGCTATACGTCAGAACGTATTGCACCAGGGCTTGTCGGTGCTGCCACAGTCACTGCAACATGTGCAGAGTTGAATTCCACCGGGTAGGCACATCGCATTTTAGCCGGTGAAGTGGCAGGCCCAACGACTTCTGTAGAGATGTAAGTCGCTGAGCTGCGGGATGCGAACGGCGGAAGTGAGCACACAGCGACCGTGCCCTCTGCAGAAGGCCATCTAGTCTGGGATAGTGGGCTAAAAATTGCTGGACAACCAGGTTCAACACGTGAGCCATACAAGGCACGTGTGTGACATTGCCCCGGCGAAGGGCCGCACCCAGGTTTGCAGCATTGTCGCACACGGCCTTCCCTGGTTTCAGGTCCAGTGGAGACAACCATTCATGAAATTGGTTCTCCAGAGCTGACCACAACTCCTCAGCTGTGTGACTCACATTTCCCAGACATTTCAATGTAAAAACCGCCTGATGACGTTGAGCCCTACTGCCAGCATAGTAAGGAGGTGTGCAGGATCCCTTCTGCGCATTTAGAAAGCTTGTGGCATGACCAGACAGGCTTTGGGTGCAGGTGGAAGACCGAGAGGAGGTTGAGGAGGCAGAAGCAGTGGAGGAAAAATGACATAAAGAGGATTGACGCACAACTCGTGGGGACGGCAAGACTTGGACAGCAGCCCCTTGTCCTGCTGTCACCATAGTTACCCAGTGCCCAGTCAGCGACATGTAACGCCCCTGTCCATGCCTACTCGTCCAAGTGTCTGTGGTGAAATGCACCCTGTCACACACAGAGTTTCTCAAAGAAGCGGTGATGTTGTGTGCGACATGCTGGTGGAGCGCAGGCACACCTTTCTTTGAGAAGTAGTGCCGACTGGGCATCTGGTACTGGGGCACTGCGACAGACATAAGGTCTCGAAAATCCTCTGTGTCCACCAGGCGGAAAGGCAGCATTTCTGTAGCCAAGAGCTTGCAGATGGTGAAATTCAACCTCTTAGCTTTCTCATGGCTAGGAGGAAATGGTCTTTTACTTGTCCACATCTGAGGGACCGAGGGCTGGCTATTGTGCTTAGACGGGGTTGATAAGGGTGTCCCCGGCAAACTGCCGGTCTGTGAGGAAGATGCAGGCGGACATGTTAGGTTGCCTTGATCCAAAGGTGGTGCTATCGATGTCGGACAGCGCTCAAGACCAGCTGGTGTTACCACCTCCAAAGAAAATGATGACCTGCCAATCACGCTGGCTGTTGCGGGTAAAGAGGTGGCAGGTCTGCGCCCCAAAACAGGTGTGACTGCTGTCCCCCCAGTCACAGAGGATGAAGAGGCCGCGGATGCACAAGATATGGCAGACGGTGGTTGGCCCGGCCGGCTAGACCGCATTGTAGCACACTGAGCTTCCCACTGCAACTTATGCTTCATGTCCATGTGCCGGTTCATGCATGAAGTACTCAAACTATGTATTTTTTGGCCTCTACTTAGCTTTTGCTGACAAATGTTACAGATAACACGAGTTGGGTCATCTTTATCGATCTGAAAAAATGCCCAGGCTATGCAAGGCTTAGCACCCATGCGACCTGAAGAGCCACCACGACTTGTGGTGAGAGGCAGAGTTGTGTTTGAGGATGCAGTTGTTGACGTGCTTCCAGTACTACGTCTCTGTCCAGGAAGGCGCAACCTGACCTCGTCGTCACTAGCATCTTCCTCCACCTCCTCTGCTGACCTCATCTCTTGGCTGACTGTGGGTTGACAGTAAGTGGGATCTCCGACTTCATCATCATCATCCTGTGCGTTATCACACCCGTCGTCCTCAGAGCCAACCTGTTCCTGCCCTGACAAAAAACTAAAGTTGTCGCTCCAATCAGGTATTTGAGTCTTATCATCGTCTTCCTCATTGTCTCCACCAACAGGAGTTACAGTTTGGGAATGAGGGTCTACATTATGGTCAGAACCTTCTGCGTCTGGTCCTGGATCCGACTCATAAAGATTCTGGGCATCAGTGCAGATCATTTCCTCGTCTGGATTCACAGAAGCGCTGGAGTCGACCTCTGATTCCCAGGCTATAGTATGAGTAAACAGCTCTGCAGACTCAACCATCTGTTCTACCTCATACTCAGACGGGCAGCTGGAGATTTGGGAGCTGTGAGGAAGCAAGTGCGATTTGGGTGACACCTTTGAGGACTGGAGTATTTGTGATGTTGAAGTTGATGTGGAGGAGAGCCCACTTAAAGGAGCACTTGATATCCGTTGAAGCACCTGCTGTTTTTGTGCCTCATCTGGAATTTGTAGCGATTGGCGTGGCCGTAAGAAAGGGATCTTATCACATTGTCCGCTAAAAGAAGTAGACATTTTAGTTTGGCTGGAAGATGGTCTTTCTTCTGCACCTACCCCACGGACACAACCTTTTTTCCCCTTCCCAACACGCCTATTCCCCTTTCCACCAGCAGCAGGCCTTTTTCCACTCATTTTGGTGGTTAACTAATTCACAACTCTGGAGTTGTTTGCACAAAAAAACAATGGATGGTAACCGAGCAGAGCTGAGTGGCCAAACTGTGGTATTAGGCCAAAACTATTGGCTGGGTTAGATGCAGAAAAAAATTATTTTTAATTTGCAACCTGATGGAGGTCAGTATAGATGGACTAATAGACCAAGTCCCACACACCGCTAGAAGCCCAAATATTTTTTCAGAGCTAGATGCAGAAAATTTTTTTATTCAATTTGCAACCTGATGGAGGTCAGTATAGATGGACTAATAGACCAAGTCCCACACACTGCTAGAAGCCCAAATATTTTTTCAGAGCTAGATGCAGAAAAAAATTATTTTTAATTTGCAACCTGATGGAGGTCAGTATAGATGGACTAATAGACCAAGTCCCACACACTGCTAGAAGCCCAAATATTTTTTCAGAGCTAGATGCAGAAAAAAATTATTTTTAATTTGCAACCTGATGGAGGTCAGTATAGATGGACTAATAGACCAAGTCCCACACACTGCTAGAAGCCCAAATATTTTTTCAGAGCTAGATGCAGAAAAAAATTATTTTTAATTTGCAACCTGATGGAGGTCAGTATAGATGGACTAATAGACCAAGTCCCACACACTGCTAGAAGCCCAAATATTTTTTCAGAGCTAGATGCAGAAAAAAATTATTTTTAATTTGCAACCTGATGGAGGTCAGTATAGATGGACTAATAGACCAAGTCCCACACACCGCTAGAAGCCCAAATATTTTTTCAGAGCTAGATGCAGAAAATTTTTTTATTCAATTTGCAACCTGATGGAGGTCAGTATAGATGGACTAATAGACCAAGTCCCACACACTGCTAGAAGCCCAAATATTTTTTCAGAGCTAGATGCAGAAAAAAAATATTTTTAATTTGCAACCTGATGGAGGTCAGTATAGATGGACTAATAGACCAAGTCCCACACACTGCTAGAAGCCCAAATATTTTTTCAGAGCTAGATGCAGAAAAAAATTATTTTTAATTTGCAACCTGATGGAGGTCAGTATAGATGGACTAATAGACCAAGTCCCACACACTGCTAGAAGCCCAAATATTTTTTCAGAGCTAGATGCAGAAAAAAATTATTTTTAATTTGCAACCTGATGGAGGTCAGTATAGATGGACTAATAGACCAAGTCCCACACACTGCTAGAAGCCCAAATATTTTTTCAGAGCTAGATGCAGAAAAAAATTATTTTTAATTTGCAACCTGATGGAGGTCAGTATAGATGGACTAATAGACCAAGTCCCACACACCGCTAGAAGCCCAAATATTTTTTCAGAGCTAGATGCAGAAAGTTTTTTTATTCAATTTGCAACCTGATGGAGGTCAGTATAGATGGACTAATAGACCAAGTCCCACACACTGCTAGAAGCCCAAATATTTTTTCAGAGCTAGATGCAGAAAAAAATTATTTTTAATTTGCAACCTGATGGAGGTCAGTATAGATGGACTAATAGACCAAGTCCCACACACTGCTAGAAGCCCAAATATTTTTTCAGAGCTAGATGCAGAAAAAAAATATTTTTAATTTGCAACCTGATGGAGGTCAGTATAGATGGACTAATAGAACAAGTCCCACACGCTGCTAGAAGCCCAAATATTTTTTCAGAGATAAATGAAGAAAAAAATTATTTTTAATTTGCAACCTGATGGAGGTCAGTATAGATGGACTAATAGACCAAGTCCCACACACTGCTAGAAGCCCAAATATTTTTTCAGAGCTAGATGCAGAAAAAAATTATTTTTAATTTGCAACCTGATGGAGGTCAGTATAGATGGAGTAATAGACCAAGTCCCACACACCGCTAGAAGCCCAAATATTTTTTCAGAGCTAGATGCAGAAAAAAATTATATTCAGTTTGCAACCTGATGGAGGTCAGTATAGATGGACTAATAGAATGATGCTATGCCCAAAAGATTTTACTTCACTAGGTGCAGTAAAAAAATTGGTATTCTATACACAGGTGGTATATCTTGCGACACAGATAGGCTACTCCACTGACTAACACACTCTGCAATAGGCCAAAAAGGATTAGCTTTGCTAGATTCAGCCAAATGCTGTGAAAAAAACTTGCACAGCACTGGCACAGACCTGCCTGGCAAAAACTGATAGGAACTGATGTAACCTAGTCCTGAAAAGGACTCCAATTACAATTAGTCTTTACTCCCACAATCTATCTATTTAAGAGCACAGACCTGCCTGATAAAAGTCGTAGGAAATGCTGTAACCTAGTCCTTAAAAGGACTGCAATCACAACTATTCCCTACTCCCAAGCTATCTGTATATTTGTGCGAAAATTGGCTTGAAATTAACAAGGTATAGCGCACACAGCAACAGCGGTGCCGTCTAACATGCAGCTGCAGCAGTGAGAAAATGGTGGCGACGGGGAAAATGGCTTGGTCTTATAGGGCAAGGACATGTGACATACACTGCCAATCACACATGCCCTTGCTTGTGTGAAAAAAAGCACTTCGCTCCGTGTGTGCGCTGCTGATAGGCTGACAGATTGCACCTCCCCACTGCAAATGCGGGAAAGAGAAAAAAAAATGGAGATCTTCATTGTTCCTGCAGAGATCCATCCCCTGCCCCTCCCCCCGCCCCGCTGTACACTCAAACTGCGTATTAACATTAATTTTCATCATTACTGAGAAAAAATCCAGTTATGATTTTGGTGCACGAACAGTTATCGAACATAACCTCGAACAGCCGAATTTTTCTCAAATTGTTCGTGTTCGCCGACCGGCTCGAACACCGCCCAAAACAGCTCGAATTTGAGATTGGCGAACAGTTCGAGTAGAACAACGCTCATCTCTAGTTAACAGCAGCTCAGATTAGAGACCAGGTCAATGCCACACAGAGTTCTAGCAGCAGACACATCTCTTCAACAACTGTTAAGAGGATACTTTGTGCAGCAGGCCTTCATGGTAAAATAGCTGCTAGGAAACCACTGCTAAGGACAGGCAACAAGCAGAAGAGACTTGTTTGGGCTAAAGAACACAAGGAATGGACATTAGACCAGTGGAAATCTGTGCTTTGGTCTGATGAGACCAAATTTGAGATCTTTGGTTCCAACCACCGTGTCTTTGTGCGATGCAGAAAAGGTGAACGGATGGACTCTACATGCCTGGTTCCCACCGTGAAGCATGGAGGAGGAGGTGTGATGGTGTGGGGGTGCTTTGATGGTGACACTGTTGGGGATTTATTCAAAATTGAAGGCATACTGAACCAGCATGGCTACCACAGCATCTTGCAGCGGCATGCTATTCCATCCGGTTTGCGTTTAGTTGGACCATCATTTATTTTTCAACAGGACAATGACCCCAAACACACCTCCAGGCTGTGTAGGGGCTATTTGACCAAGAAGGAGAGCGATGGGGTGCTATGCCTGATGACCTGGCCTCCACAGTCGCCAGACTTGAACCCAATCGAGATGGTTTGGGGTGAGGTGGACCGCAGAGTGAAGGCAAAAGGGCCAACAAGTGCTAAGCATCTCTGGGAACTCCTTCAAGATTGTTGGAAGACCATTTCCGGTGACTACCTCTTGAAGCTCATCAAGAGAATGCCAAGACTGTGCAAAGCAGTCATCAAAGCAAAAGGTGGCTACTTTGAAGAACCTAGAATATAAGACATATTTTCAGTTGTGTCATACTTTTTTGTTAAGTATATAATTCCACATGTGTTAATTCATAGTTTTGATTCCTTCAGTGTGAATGTACAATTTTCATAGTCATGAAAATACAGAAAAATCTTTAAATGAGTTGTGTCCAAACTTTTGGTCTGTACTGTACATTGCTTAGTGGCTGCTGCCGAATACTGCACTTTATCTCCCATTTATATGAGTACTAGGCAGCAACCATTAAGCAATGTACAGGGCTGCTATGTACTGCCCAATACATTGCTAAGTTTCAGCCACTCTGGAGCAAATCTTAGCTTATTGGTGGGTGTGTTGGGTATGGATCTCATAGTGATGACTGAACCTATGTGTTACACACCTGTCCAGGGTATTCCAGGCTTCGCTCCCTTCTCCTGCATCTGCTGCCCTCTGTTGTGCTCCATGTCAAGTTTTGCAGGTTGCCTGGAGTGGATCAATTACATCATCTCCCAAAATCTATTTGGTGTACTCCATCATTCGTGCTTTTTATGTTTGTTCTTGCATTCATTCTTGCTGGGTTCCATTTCATCCATTCTGCTGCACCTGAGATTCCTGTTTGTGCCAAGTCTTCGCTGCCCATGTGCCTTCATGCTTGCAGGATCAATGCCCGGTGTCCGTGTACTCACCCGGACCTAAGGCTTAGAGCATCCACCTCACCTAGTGAGCCTGACACTATAAATAGATCATCGATATTTCAGGCTTGGACAAACCCTTTAAAGGAGACATTTAACCTGAAAAAAATGCTATTAACCTGCAGGGCTCTGTGGGGGCCATATCATCACTTGCAGGACTCCTTATTCTTCCTTTATGCTAAAGATAGTTCTTACATTGTTGACATTGTATGTTTGGGGATGTTGTCTTGCTGCAGAATAAATTTGGAGCCAAGCAAACATTTCTTTGATGGTATTGCACAATGGATAAGTATCTGCCTATATTTCTCAGCATTGAGGACACCAAGAAATGGGCAACGTTGAGGACCATAGATGAAGTGATCAGCTATGGAAACTTAGTGCAGCAGATGAAAGACACATCGTGCTTAGTTTCCTTTAAAATCGGAAGATGTCCAGCAGTGTCATCAGCTCAAAACTAATACCAGCCAATGGGATCCAGCTACACTCATCTGCTATTTGGAAAAGTCTATCCAGAAGTGGACTTCATGAACGAACTGTGGACAAAAACCATACCTTCAACTTAAAAACAAGGCCAAGCGATTCAACTATGCATGAAAACACAGGAACTGGGATGCAGAAAAATAGGAGATGAGTCAAAATATGAAGTATTTGGCTGTAACAGACAACAGTTTGTTCACCAAAATGGAGAGTGGTACTATATGAATGCCTGCAGTGCCAAAAGTTTGGGTTGTATTTCAGCAAATAGAGTTGGGGATTTGGTCAAGACAATGGTGTCCTCAATGCTGAGAAATACAGACAGATACTTATCCATCATGCAATACCATCAGCAAGGCATTCATTGCCTCTAAATTTATTCTGCAGCCGGACAACCCCAAAAAAACAGACAGATTCATTAAGAAGTATCTTCAGCATAAAGAAAAAGGAGTCCATGAAGTGATGATATGGCCGCTACAAAGGCCTTATATCAACATCATCGAATTTGTCTGGGATTACATGAAGATATGTGGCACCCCAGGGGTCTGGTTTCCACAGTAATGTAATGTTATGTCTGAGAGCAGGTGGGAGGTCCTTTGGTCAGGGATCCTGTGCATGCCACACCTCCTGCCCAGTCTTGGGAGGGGAAGAACTTCCCCTATATAAACCCGGGGCTGAAGCAGGGTTAGCAGTAAAGGAGAGTAGAGACAAGAAACAGCAGAAGCAATACTACTACGAGTCAGGGGCTGGCAGCTGCAGAGCTCGCCCTGACTGAGAAGCTTTCTTACCGGACCCGGCGTCCGAGGCTGTGGGGACTAACTCTTACCCAGCAGCAGAAGCCGACCGGCAGGGGATTTCAGGTCCTCAGGCCCAGAAACCCGAAGGCACGGTCACACGTGTGGGACCAGCACCGCCATCGTGGAGCGGAAGCCATTAGAAGGCCCCGAGTCACCGGCCATACGGGTGAGCACCACGCGGTACACTCAGGGATGTGGGCTACTTATATCCGCTTCTAGCAAGGTAGCCAGAAGAGTACAGTCAATTTGGGAGGCCTACAACTCCGCCTGGCCAGGGGAGATCCCATCTGCTCAAGGACTGACCAGGCCCCGTTCACTAGCAAGTACTCCGGGAGGGTCTATCGTTGTTACCAGTAAAGACCCTGAATTACACCGCACCGTCTCTGAGTGGTTCCTGCTACCCCCATCATCCACATCTGCTGCCCTGAGGCCATACCCCTCCCGTTGAGGGTTATACCATCTACGCTGCACCATCCATCCACCGGCCTCAGCGGACTGTCCTGCAGCGGCAGCTCCATAGCTGCATTCAACGGGTGGCGTAGTCGTCCTGCATCTACCGCTGTTACATCGCCGCTCAGTTTGACTCCCTGGGCACGGACCGGGTCACCGCCACGAGACTACAACCCTCAAGAGATCCGGCTCCGGGTAAGCTCCCGCGTGCGCAACGCAGCGCGACACAGGCCCAGGGGCGCGTCAGATACAGAAGGATTTGTGTGAGCTTACATCAACAGAAGATCTGTGGTTAGTTCTACAAGATGATTGGCACAACATCCGTGTCGAGTTCCTTCAAAAATTCATTGCAAATACAAGTGTACGTAGAATAATTTGCTGTTTGGATGCTGTTTTAAAGGCAAAGAATGGTCTCAGAAAATATTGATTTTATTTAGATTTCTCTTTTGTTAATTCAATTTGTTAATAGATAGAAATAAACTATTAACACTTTTACTTTTGAAAACATTTTTACTCTGCAGCATATTTTCCACACCTGTCTAAAACACTCGCGCAGCATTGTATACATTTTGAAATATTGTGTTATTCAATCAGAGAGAATTACATAATAAAAATAATAACAACATTACTACAAATTCACTACTATGTATCAGAACACAGAACTAGGAAGTGAAACACAATAACAATTCACATTAACAGTATACCATCTCATATCAACTGCAATAACATCCATTATGGCTAATATATTATCCCCGAGCTCTATCCGTGTCAGAGGATGTTTATTCCCATCTGTGTTTGCTCTAAATTTATCACACTATATCATGAAAGTGCATTACTGTCACTAGGCAGCATTATCAGTAACTTCAGCAAATGGACAGTGAATGCTTCTCTTGCCTTTGCTTGTCCATTAAGTTTTACATGTAGAGCACATACATTTAGAAATGCCCGCATTTGAAAAGGTCAGTTCATGTGATGTTTCTACTTAGCTAATGTGATAAATCAATTTTGTATGGCCCAAACCCCTGCATTGATAGGAAAACAATAATGTCAAACATTCTGTGCCAGCGATTTGTCTTTTATAACAGGTTATACAGGTATACACAGTATGCTGGCACTTACTGAAAAACCACGGGCTTTTGTTTAGTCAATCAGAAACAAAGGACTGGTCTACACTAATTGTCCTCTATAGCTTTTCACTGACTTGGGAAGTTAGAAGTCACAGCCAGAACAAATTCACAAAAAAACAACATTACATACTTCATGGCAATTAATAAAAGAGTTTGCTTCTAACATACATATATTTAGCCCAGTACAATACTACTTGGAAAGAAGGTATTCATTCAATGCATTTAAATTGTAGCACAGCAAACATCTGAGTACAGCTATATTCTGGGCCGGAAAAAGCTTATTTATGGTTCAATTTTGCTTCTAACATTAACCCATTCCCCCCCGGGTGATTTTCCGTTTTTCGTTTTAGTTTTTTTCTCCCCTTCTTCCAAGAGCATAACTATTTTATTTTTCAAGCCAAATAGCCATATGACAGCTTGATTTTTGCCAAACGAGTTGTACTTTTGAATGACACCATTCATTCTGCCATATAGTGTACTGGAAAATGGGAAAAAAATTCCAAGTGCGGGGAAATTGTGAAAAAAGTGCAATTCCACAATTTATCTGGGGGAAGGGTATTTATTCACCATGTTCAATATATGATAAAACTGACCTTGCAATATGACTTACCAGGTCAGTATGAATACACAGATGCCAAACATATATCTTTTTTTTTTTATTTAAGTGGTGAAAAGAAATTGAGGAATTTGTAAAAAAAAATGTCTCTTTTTCAGCCATTTTCCGAGACCTGTAACGTTCTCATTTTTGGCTGGACGAGGGCTTATTTTTAGCTCCAAGTTGACATTTTTCTTGATACCATTTTGGGGTAGATACAATGTTTTGATCGCAATTTAATTACAATGTTGTGACAACCAAAAAAAACATAATTCTGGCATCTTGATTTTTTTCTCGTTATGCCGTTTACCGATCAGATTAATTTATTTCATATTTTGATAGCTCGGATATTTCTGAACACAGAGTTATTAAATTTGTGTATTTTTTATTGTTTTATTTTTAATGGGGCAAAAAGGTGGTGGTGATTTTAACTTTTGCTGGTTTTTTTTCTATATACAGTACAGACCAAAAGTTTGGACACACCTTCTCATTTAAAGATATTTCTGTATTTTCATGACTATGAAAATTGTACATTCACACTGAAGGCATCAAAACTATGAATTAACACATGTGGAATTATATACTTAATAAAAAAGTGTGAAACAACTGAAAATATGTCTTATATTCTAGGTTCTTCAAAGTAGCCACCTTTTGCTTTGATGACTGCTTTGCACACTCTTGGCATTCTCTTGATGAGCTTCAAGAGGTAGTCACCGGAAATGGTTTTCACTTCACAGGTGTGCCCTGTCAGGTTTAATAAGTGAGATTTCTTGCCTTATAAATGGGGTTGGGACCATCAGTTGTGTTGTGCAGAAGTCTGGTGGATACTAGTGTTGAGCATTCCGATACTGAAATATCGGGTATCGACCGATATTCGCGGTATCGGAATTCCGATACTGAGTTCCGATACTTTTAGAATATCGAATACTGGAATCGGAAGTTCCCATAATGCCTGCGCTCTGCAGTGTCTCTGAAGGATGACAAGCTGGATGGCAGCGCTCAGCTTACTGTACTTGTAATTTAGTGTTAAAGGATTTATTAAAAAAAATAATAGTGTTTTCATGCACCGTCTCTTTAAAAAAGCCGGCCGGCAATTCAGCATCGGTACCCGACAATTTAGAATAGATTAGACACATAGAAACATGTCAGTCACATATATAAGAAGTTCAGTGACAGTGTTGATTACTATAGTTGTCATTTAGTGTTAAAATAAAGGATTTATTAAAAAAAAAATTGACGTGGGGTTCCCCGTAATTTTCGTCTCTAGCAGAGGTTAAGCAGACGGCTGGGGCAGATGTTTGAAGCCTGGGAAGGGGGTAATACCCACGGAGCTACCCAGGCTACTAATATCAGCCCCCAGCTGAATACCTAGCCTTTACTAGCTATTAAAATGAGGGACCCCCCAAAAAATGACGTTCCTCAGTGTCTGGCTGTGATGGCATAAAGATGAGCCGAGGTCATGTCCAATGAACTCAGCTCACCTCACGCATGTCACTGACAGCGTGGGAGAATTCTCCTGCGTTCAGCGCATGAGCAGGAGAATTCTCCCACGCTGGGATGGCATTGAGATGACAGGCTGGATCGCAGCTGAGTGCTGCCATCCAGCTTGTCATCCTTCAGAGACACTGCAGAGGGCAAGCATGCCTGCGCTCTGCAGTGTCTATGAAGGATGGCATGCTGGATGGCAGCGCTGAGCTGCGATCCAGCCTGTCATCTCAATGCCATCCCAGCGTGGGAGAATTCTCCTGCTCAAGTGCTGAGCGCAGGAGAATTCTCCCACGCTGTCAGTGGCGTGCATGAGGTGAGCTGAGTTCATTGGACATGACCTCGGCTCATCTGGATGCCGTCACAGCGAGACACTGAGGAGCGCAAGCATGCCTGCGCTTCTCAGTGTCTGCGGCATGGCAAGCTGGATGGCAGCTTTCGGCTGCGATCCAGCCTGTCATGTCAATGTAGCAGACCTGGAGCTGTCCTGGGAACCATGGAAAGGTAAGGATAAGGTTGCTTTATTATTTTACTATTATTGCAGAAGACATTGGCTTCAGCTGGAAAGGGCGTGATGATAAGTATGGTTTAATTTAGAACATTAAAAAATTGTGTGTTTATTTCAATTAAAGGACTTTATTCTGGGTGTTTGTGTTTTTTTTTTAACTTTGGCTATAGGGTTAGTAATGGGAGTGTCTTATAGACGCCTCTCCATTACTAACCTGGGCTTGATGTCAGCTGGCATTATAAGCTGATATCAACCCTAGCCGTCTTACCCCACTGCCACTGCTACAGGGCAGTGGGAAGAGCGAGGCTAAGTGCCAGAATTGGCGCATCCTGTGGATGCGCCATTTCTGGGGCGGCTGACGGCTGGTGTTTCTAGCCTGGAAGGGGGCCAATATTCATGGCACCCTTCCTGGGCTAATAATATCAGCCCCCAGCTGTCTGCCTAGCCTTTGCTAGCTATTAAAATAGGGGGGACCCTACATCATTTTTTGGGGGGTCCCCCATTTTAATAGCTAGTAAAGGCTAGGTATTCAGCTGGGGGCTTATATTAGTAGCCTGGGAAGCTCCGTGGGTATTACCCCCTTCCCAGGCTTTAAACATCTGCCCCAGCCATCTGCTTAACCTCCGCTAGAGACTAAAATTACGGGGAACCCCACGCCAATTTTTTTTTTATAAATCCTTTATTTTAACACTAAATGACAAGTACAATAATCAACACTATCACTGTACTTCTTATATATGTGACTGACATGTTTCTATGTATCTAATCTATGTGTGATGCTCTATTCTTTCTATTCTAAATTGTCGGGTACCGAAACTGAATTGCCGGCCGGCTTTTTTAAAGAGACGGTGCATGAAAACACTATTATTTTTTTTAATAAATCCTTTAACACTAAATGACAAGTACCGTAAGCAACACTGTCACTGTACTTCTTATATATGTGACTAACATGTTTCTATCTATCTAATCTATGTGTGATGCTCTATTCTTTCTGTTCTAAATTGTCGGGTACCGGTGTATGCCGCTGCTGAATTGCCGGCTTTTCATGTAATACATTCTACATTATTCTTAGTAGCTTTCCTTCATGTAGAATAAACCTACAAGGAAAGAAAGGGTTTATTTTCATTCCGATATTTGTGTCCCATTGACTTGCATTGGTTTCCGGTATCGGAATCGGCGATATCCGATATTTTTTGGGTATCGGTCCGATCCAATCTGATCCGATATTTCCCGATATCAGAAGGTATCGCTCCTCACTGGTGGATACACAGCTGATAGTCCTACTGAATAGACTGTTAGAATTTGTATTATGGCAAGATAAAAGCAGCTAAGTAAAGAAAAACGAGTGGCCATCATTACTTTAAGAAATGAAGGTCAGTCAGTCCGAAAAATTTGGAAAACTTTGAAAGTGTCCCCAAGTGCAGTTGCAAAAACCATGAAGCGTTACAAAGAAACTGGCTCACATGAGGACCGTCCCAGGAAAGGAAGACCAAGAGTCACCTCTGCTTCTGAGGATAAGTTTATCCGAGTCACCAGTCTCAGAAATCGCAGGTTAACAGCAGCTCAGATTAGAGACCAGGTCAATGCCACACAGAGATCTAGCAGCAGACACATCTCTTCAACAACTGTTAAGAGGAGACTTTGTGCAGCAGGCCTTCATGGTAAAATAGCTGCTAGGAAACCACTGCTAAGGACAGGCAACAAGCAGAAGAGACTTGTTTGGGCTAAAGAACAGAAGGAATGGACATTAGACCAGTGGAAATCTGTGCTTTGGTCTGATGAGTCCAAATTTGAGATCTTTGGTTCCAACCAAAGTGTCTTTTTGCGACTCAGAAAAGGTGAACGGATGGACTCTACATGCCTGGTTCCCACCGTGAAGCATGGAGGAGGAGGTGTGATGGTGTGGGGGTGCTTTGATGGTGACACTGTTGGGGATTAATTCAAAATTGAAGGCATACTGAACCAGCATGGCTACCACAGCATCTTGCAGTGGCATGCTATTCCATCCGGTTTGCGTTTAGTTGGACCATCATTTATTTTTTAACAGGACAATGACCCCAAACACACCTCCAGGCTGTGTAATGGCTATTTGACCAAGAAGGAGAGTGATGGGGTGCTACGCCAGATGACCTGACCTCCACAGTCACCAGACCTGAACCCAATCGAGATGGTTTGGGGTGAGCTGGACCGCAGATTGAAGGTAAAAGGGCCAACAAGTGGTAAGCATCTCTGAGAACTCCTTCAAGATTGTTGGAAGACCATTTCCGGTGACTACCTCTTGAAGCTCATCAAGAGAATGCCAAGAGTGTGCAAAGCAGTCATCAAAGCAAAAGGTGGCTACTTTGAAGAACCTAGAATATAAGACATATTTTCAGTTGTTTCACACTTTTTTGTTAAGTATATAATTCCCCATGTGTTAATTCATAGTTTTGATGCCTTCAGTGTGAATGTACAATTTTCATAGTCATGAAAATACAGAAAAAATTTTAAATGAGAAGGTGTCTCAAAATTTTGGTCTGTACTGTATATATATATATATATATATATATATATATATATATATATATATATACAGTACAGACCAAAAGTTTGGACACACATTCTCATTTAAAGATTTTTCTGTATTTTCATGACTATGAAAATTGTACATTCACACTGAAGGCATCAAAACTATGAATTAACACATGTGAAATTATATACTTAACAAAAAAGTGTGAAACAACTGAAAATATGTCTTATATTCTAGGTTCTTCAAAGTAGCCGCCTTTTGCTTTGATGACTGCTTTGCACACTCTTGGCATTCTCTTGATGAGCTTCAAGAGGTAGTCACCGAAAATGGTTTTCACTTCACAGTTGTGCCCTGTCAGGTTTAATAAGTGGGATTTCTTGCCGTATAAATGGGGTTGGGACCATCAGTTGTGTTGTGCAGAAGTCTGGTGAATACACAGCTGATAGTCCTACTGAATAGACTGTTAGAATTTGTATTATGGCAAGAAAAGAGCAGCTAAGTAAAGAAAAACGAGTGGCCATTATTACTTTAAGAAATGAAGGTCAGTCAGTGCGAAAAATTGGGAAAACTTTGAAAGTGTCCCCAAGTGCAGTTGCAAAAACCATCAAGCGCAACAAAGAAACTGACTCACATGAGGACTGCCCCAGGAAAGGAAGACCAAGAGTCACCTCTGCTTCTGAGGATAAGTTTATCCGAGTGACCAGCCTCAGAAATCTCAGGTTAACAGCAGCTCAGATTAGAGACCAGGTCAATGCCACACAGAGTTCTAGCAGCAGACACATCTCTACAACAACTGTTAAGAGGAGACTTTGTGCAGCAGGCCTTCATGGTAAAATAGCTGCTAGGAAACCACTGCTAAGCACAGGCAACAAGCAGATGAGACTTTTTTGGGCTAAAGAACACAAGGAATGGACATTAGACCAGTGGAAATCTGTGCTTTGGTCTGATGAGTCCAAATTTGAGATCTTTGGTTCCAACCACCGTGTCTTTGTGCGACGCAGAAAAGGTGAACGGATGGACTCTTCATGCCTGGTTCCCACGTGAAGCATGGAGGAGGAGGTGTGATGGTGTGGGGGTGCTTTGCTGGTGACACTTTTGGGGATTTATTAAAAATTGAAGGCATACTGAACCAGCATGGCTACCACAGCATCTTGCAGCGGCATGCTATTCCATCCAGTTTGTGTTTAGTTGGACCATCATTTATTTTTCAACAGGACAATGACCCCAAACACACCTCCAGGCTGTGTAAGGGCTATTTGACCAAGAAGGAGAGTGATGGGGTGCTACGTCAGATGACCTGGCCTCCACAGTCACCAGACCTGAACCCAATCGAGATGGTTTGGGGTGAGCTGGACCTCAGAGTGAAGGCAAAAGGGCTAACAAGTGCTAAGCATCTCTGGGAACTCTTTCAAGATTGTTGGAAGACCATTTCCGGTGACTACCTCTTGAAGCTCATCAAGAGAATGCCAAGAGTGTGCAAAGCAGTCATCAAAGCAAAATGTGGCTACTGTGAAGAACCAAAAATATAAGACATATTTTCAGTTGTTTCACACTTTTTTGTTAAGTATATAATTCCACATGTGTTAATTCATAGTTTTGATGCCTTCAGTGTGAATGTACAATTTTCATAGTCATGAAAATACAGAAAAATCTTTAAATGAGATGGTGTGTCCAAACTTTTGGTCTGTACTGTATATATATATATATTTTTTAAATTGAAACTTTTTACTCTACAGTATTTAATAGACCACTTAGAAGAATTGAATCCGCCATAGTCTGATTGCCTGTGCTATACATAGGGCTTCAGCACTGCTATGTATTGCAAAAATCGCAATCTCCTATGAACACCAGCTATGGGTGGCGTTCCAGGATGATCATAATGATAGGCACTGGGGTCTTCAGCAGACCCCTGACTGTCATGACAACTCTTTGGCGCCCCACCGACGGGACTGGATCAATGACGCGCTCCTTGTCTGTTTGTGTTAAATACTGTCAATTAAATACTGCCGTCTGACAGTAGCAGTTAACTGGTTAAGAGCCACAGGTGGACCTTGGAATGGCACGGATATAATATAAATATATACATCATCAGTCGTGAAGGGGTTAAAAACAAAACATGCGCAGAAAAAGACCTTGAAAAATAGCCCTGTCACTAAAGTTAATGCCTCTGCATTTTTCTGCAACTATGATGTGGCTAAACACCAATCTCTCCAACATCTGAAATTTCCATGGAACTGGTTAGCATTTAGGGTCACTGCCACTGTGCAGGGTCCTGTCCCGTTTTAACTATTTAAATAAACCAATAAAATTACATAATAGAGCAGTTATTTACTCAAATACATCACATCTGTGTGCACTACACATTGTCCAAACAAAACCAATTATTCTTTTGGGTTTGGCAGAAGATTCTGTATGATCTTTGGTACAGTACAGCACGGGTATCTAAGGAGCCATCCATTATGTAGAGTCCCTGCTGTGGTCTTGTCATTTTTGGTAACAAGAGGCAAAAGTGTTTGAGACATGCACTTCTCCAACTTTCCATGTCAATGTGAAATATCCAGAGAAGATATGGAAATACCACAGGGCACTCAATAGTGCAGAATCTCTGGTTAAATGGAATCTGTCCATAGAATCAACCCTCCTAAGCCTTCTATATCAGCATGTAGATCATAGGAAGCTGAATAAAATGATGACTTCCTGTTAGTCAGAAGTTGAAGTCACAAGATGGCGGCACGGGGGATCTTAGATTGGTAGCACCACTTCAGTGCTGGAAAAAAAAGCTGCAGTGGTGCTTTAAATATTTAACAGTTATACAGAGAGCTCTGCTGTTTTTCTCTGCCAAAATTGATCAGTCATGATCAAAATTCTCAACTCTCAGTAATGGGAAGATTTGTCTTCACTGAATACAGATTTTACCTCAGAATTGATAATTTTGATAATGACTGATCAATTATGGCAGAGAAAGAAGCAGATGTCTCTGATAAGATATATTACAAAGTTACTTATTTTAATGTGTACTATTGATTTATGAAATAAAAACTAAAATGACGGCTACTCTTTAATGGTTTTGAGAGGTCATCATTTGACCACTTACTGTGTATGCGATTTGCATACTTGTGGTCATGTGCCAACGATCTTTTTCTGGCTTCTCTGAATGAATAATTGGGGATGTGGTTCTGTTTGCCAATTCAAGAGGTTGTCACGTGACCATTAATATGCAATTTCCTGGCTTGCAATCACATACCGACTAGCTCTCTTTTTTGCATCTTTCAATGTTAGATTGAGAGAAGCAGGAAAAAAGCTAGCATGAAAAATCACATGTGATGACCATTTGATCCAGCAAAAAGAGCTAAATTCTAACAGTGTGTGTATTATATACTGTAAGGATTCAGCATGTTACAATATCGGAAGCGCTCTTGCCTGGAAAAAACCCTTTAAGGATAGGTCATCAATATCATAGTACTGAAATACCCCTTTAAAGCAATGGACAGTGTGTATAACACAAAAAAGAACAAGTCATTCTTAGCTAGAAGTATTATTTTAGTAACCTCTCTCCAGACATGCCAAGTGATGAGGCTCCGTCACACTTTGCTATGTACAATATATTAACTTTGAATTTTCTAAAAAAGAGAATATGAAAATCAGTTTTGTAAACAGGACAACACCTTTATATTGTTAATAATTCTTTCAAAATAATAGAACATTTAAACTGGTTGTACAGGACTATTTTACTTTTTTACTATGAGCCTAAATACAAACAGTCAGGAGGTTGCAAACAGAGGCAACTACCTGTCTGTTCTACCCAGCACTGACTCAGAGAGGTCAACCACTGCTCCTGCCGCCAATTCAGCTGCTCCACTTCAATTGAGAAGATCTTCTTCCAGGCTGCTGTGTCGAAGGGATGCCACTGCCAACATCATGCTGATTGAAAGCTGGTTCACCACAGTTAGTCAACGGTGAGTCGGCTGTCAATTAGCATGACGTTGGCAGTAGTGATGAGCAAGCATGCTCGCTACTGCTCGGTGCTCATCCGAGCATCTCACTGCCCGAGATGCTCGGTGCTCGCCGAGTATTTCCGGGTTGCTCGGGTGGGTCCCCTCCCTGCATGTTTGGCGATCTTTAGAGAGCCAATGAACATGCATGGATTGCCTGCCATGCACTGTAATGCCGTAGCCATGTTGGTTGTGGTCATTACAGTGATTGGCTGGCCGCACAGCGTCATCAGGTCTATATCAGACCTGGCGCCGCAGTGCTCGTCACAGTCACTCCGGATCAGACAGTGTAGGGAGAGGTGCTGCTGCGTCAGGGATAGATTTGCTTGTGTATTAGGTAGTGTAGGGAGAAAAATCGTACATTACACATATCCATCTTAACAAACAGTCCTTCTGAGGACTAATCCATCTGCAGAGATATCAGGCAGGCAGGGTGTATAGACAGGCAGTGTATATAGCAGACTGCAGTGCATATAGCACAAGAGGCTCCATTCCAATTCTGCCTTCTGCTGCTGTTAGATATTTCTAAACAAAAGCCCAGGTCTCAGGGGCCAGGAATACTTTTCTTTGGATCTTAATCCTCATTATTTGCTTAAAAAGCAATCCAGAGAACACCGTTTTTTCTGCGTCATTTGCTTGTTGGCACTGCAGAATACAGCCAGGTCCTTTCCATATTACAGCGCTAGAAATCCAGCTATTTAAAACTGTGTTTTCTCCGTCAAACAGATCACATATACGTTGTCAGAAAATACTGCCATTTCTGGCCTCCATTAAAAATTTACTTTAGTGTGTCAGTGAAGCAATTCACAGCAGTTTGCTGTTCAAACTACTTAACTACAAGCCAGGTATTTGCAACCCTGTTTTCTCCGTCAAACGGATCACATATACGTTGTCAGAAAATACTGCCATTTCTGGCCTCCATTAAAAATTTCCTTTAGTGTGTCAGTGAAGCAATTCACAGCAGTTTGCTGTTCAAAGTACTTACCTACCGGCCAGGTATTTAAAACTCTGTTTTCTCCGTCACACGTATCACATATACGTTGTCAGAAAATACTGCCATTTCTGGCCCCCATTAAAATTTCATTTAGAGTGTCATTGAAGCAATTCACATCAGTTTGCTGTTCAAACTACTTACCTACAGGCCAGGTATTTAAAACTTTGTTTTCTCCGTCACACAGATCACATATAAGTTCGCTCCAAACTCAGTCATTTGTAGAGAGCGTGGAAGATACTGTCCTCCATTTAAAATGGGCAAGGCACGTGGCAAGGGACAGGGAATTGGACGTGATGGTAATGGTGCATGCAGAGGCCGAGGACAAGGCCGTGGGCAAGCCGAAATTGTGCCACAACAAACACCCACATCTTCTCGCCTGACCTTCCTGTCCCAATTTATAGGGGACCGCAGCACGCCACTATTGAACCCAGAGCAGTGTCAAAAGGTTGTTGGTTGGATAACGGATAATGCTTGCAGTCACTTTGCCACCACCACCCTGTCTTCTACACGGTCAAGTCTCAGTAGCCATGAGTCTGGACCGCAGATTCCTCACCCTGATCCTCCTTCCTCCCACCATGCCGAGTACCCAGAGACAACTGTACCCACACTTGGACACTGAAGAGCTGTTCACTTTTCCATTTATAGATTCAGGCCTCTCGCCCCGTCCACTTGAAGCGGGGCAAGAGGAGATCACGTGTAGCGATGCCCAAATATTTGAGCAGCCACGATCACACGAAGGCGACGGTGGGAAAGTGTCACAAGAGGTGGACGATGATAACACACAATTGCCAGAAAGTCAGGAGGAGGACCAGGGTGCGGAAGTGGAAGACGAGGTGTTGGATGATATAGTAACTGACCCAACCTGGCAGGAGGACGTGCAGAGCGAGGACAGCAGCACACAGGGGGAGGAAGGCAGAGCACCCCAACAGGCAGGAAGAAGCAGTGTGGTGGCCGCAGACAGAAGGCAGGCAACCGTTCCCCGTAACACTAACACGAAGGAAGTTGCCAGTACAACTGTTAGGTCTTCCCGAGTCTGGTTGTTTTTTAAAGACTCTGCCGATAACCCCAAAAAGGCCATTTGCACCACCTTTCAGGCCAGCATCAGCAGGGGTGGCAAAACGACCAGCCTGACCACCACCAGCATGATCAGGCACATAACAGCAAAGCACGTGACTTTGTGGGCCGAACCCCAGGGTCCAGGAACAGTGTCTGTGGGTGGCACCATTGTTTCTTCCGCTGTTGCGCATGCAAGCCAATCCCCTGTCCATGGTGCATGCGAAGACGACTCCTGCCCTGCACCTGTCATTGCACACTACTAAATTCTAACATTTCACGACTGCTTGCGCTCGAAATGTTGCCTTTTAGGCTCGTGGAGATGGAAGCATTTGGCAACCTGATGGAGGCGGCCGTCCCTCGGTACTCGGTACACAGCCGCCACTATTTCTCCCGGTGTGCTGTCCCCGCATTACACAAGCACGTGTCCCTAAGCATTAGCCGTGCCCTCAACAAACTCAGTTACCGGTAAAGTCCACCTAACCACGGACACGTGGACAAGTGCTTGTAGGCAGGGACGGTACATCTCGCTGATGGCACACTGGGTTAACATAGTGGAAGCCGGGACCCAGTCGGACCTTGGGACGGAACACGTCCTCCCGACGCCAAGGATTGCGGGCCCTATGTCAATCAGGGTTGCCCCCATAGTTTGCAGCTCCTGCACCTCATCCTCCTCAGCCTCCTCCTCCTCTTCAGCCTCCATCTCCGAAATGACCATATCAGTCACAAGCTGGAAGCACTGCAGCACTGCCTCGGCCAAGCGGCAACAGGTTGTGCTGAAGCTAATATGCTTAGGTGAAAAACCGCACAATGCTGAAGTGTTGTGGACAGCTCTGAAAGAGCAGGCAGATCTGTGGCTCACACCGCTATACCTACAGCCAGGCATGGTCGTGTGTGACAATGGCCGGAACCTGGTGGCGGCTCTGAGGTGAGGCAAGCTCACACACGTACCATGCCTGGCCCATATGCTTAACCTCGTGGTTCAGCAGTTTGTCAAATCCTACCCGGAGCTGCCGCATCTGCTTGTTAAATTACACCGCCTGTGTGCCCATTTTAGAAAGTCAGCTACAGCTTCCGCCGCCCTTGCAGTGTTTCAGCAGCATTTGCAGCTTCCGGCTCACAGACTGGTGTGTGATGTCCCCACGCATTGGAACTCTACACTGCAGATGTTGGGAAGGATTCGTGAGCATAAGAGGGCAGTTGTTGAGTACCAGCATCAACAAGGCCGTCGGCGTTCAGTTCAGACTCCACACATAAGACCTCAGGAGTGGACAAGGATGTCAGACATATGTACCATCCTCCAAAACTTTGAGGACTCCACCAAGATGATGAGCGGCAATGACGCCATAATTAGCATCACCATCCCGCTTCTCTGTCTTCTGAAACTCTCTCTGCTCACAATCAAAGAGGATGTATTGCAGGTGGAGCACGATGAGAAGGAGCAAGAAACCATACAGGGTGATTACACACAGCCAAGCCTCATCTCATCCCAACGCGGATTGGGTGACAATGAGGAAGAGGAGAAGGAGGAGGAAGGACAGGAGCTAGTTTCATGCACTATAGACGGTACTACCTGCACAGCTGTCATACCGTCTGTTCAGCGTGGATGGCCAGAGGACAGAGAGGAGGAGGAGGAAGAGGAGGAGGAGAGCATGGTCAGTCATCCTCTTGGTGAGGACATGGAAGTCTTGTCTGTTAGTAGTCTAGCACGCATGGCTGAGTTTATGTTATGATGCCTTTCCCATGACCCTCGCGTTCTCAAAATTTTGGGTGACAGTCATTACTGGTTAGTGACACTTCTAGACCCACGTTACAAGGAGAACTTTATATCTCTTATTCCTGAGGTGGACAGGTCTACAACAATGGGGCTGTACCAGAAGGTCCTTGTTGCGGAGCTATTAAAGAAATTCCCATCTGAAAACGCTGGCGGCAGAGGGCACTCTTCGTTGGACAACCAAGGAGCACAGGCGAGAGATACACAACTTCAGTCCAGCAGAGGCAGGGGAACACTGTCAAAGTTCTTGGAGAGTTTTCTCAGACCCTCCCATCGCACAGGCCTTGAGGCGTGGAGTACTCTCACAAGGAGTGCAAAGTTTGGTAAGATGCTGAGGGAGTACCTTGCCGACCGTACCAACGTCCTCTGTGATTCCTCTGTGCCTTATAATTATTGGGTATCCAAGCTGGATACGTGGAATGAACAGGCTCTCTATGCCTTGGAGGTCCTGGCTTGCCCTGCCGCCAGTGTTTTATCAGAGCTGGTTTTTAGTGCCGCTGGTGGAATTATAATAGATAGGAGCATCCGCCTGTCAACTGAAAATGCTGACAGGCTGACTCTTATAAAAATGAACAAGGGTTGGATTGGGCCAGACTTCTCAACACCACCGAATGATAGCAGCGTAACATAAACTCAAATCCAGTGTCTTTTCTTGGGAGGTGTATTCCCATGCACCTTTTCACACCCAAAACATGGGTATACGCTTCCTGATTTTGGCTATTTGCTCTTGTCCTCCTCCTTCTCCTCATCCTCCACCACCATATCACCAGGGTGACCGTGGTCCGTGATGCAACACCCACATAATTTTTTGAAAGGGTGTTTATGATGCCCGTAAAAAAAATTTTTATATGATATGTTCATGTATACCCCCCAGGGGTAAATGTTTGTCATTTTTTTATGAGGCCCTCCTCCACGTCTCTTCCAAGGGTCATTGAAGTGCCTCCAAATTTTTGTCAGCCCTTGCATTCACTGCATAGACCAACACTATGGAAGACTCTCTCCTTTCTAATGGGAATTTGTCATTACTATGGCCCTGCTCTATGTGTCTTTAAATTCTTAGTGGGGTTTTTCCTAAAATTGGTCAGCCGTTGGACTCACTGCATACCCTATAACTGTATAGCAGACCCTCTCCTTTCTAATGTGAACATGTCGTACTTGTTACTGTGGCCCTGCTCTGTGTGTCTTTAAATTGTTAGTGGGGTTTTTCCTAAAATTGGTCAGCCGTTGGACTCACTGCATACCCTATAACTGTATAGCTGACCCTCTCCTTTCTAATGGGAACATGTCGTACCTTGTTACTGTGGCCCTGCTCCGTGTGTCTTTAAATTCTTAGTGGGGTTTTTCCTAAAATTGGTCAACCGTTGGACTCACTGCATACCCTATAACTGTATAGCAGACCCTCTCCTTTCTAATAGGAACATGTTGTACTTGTTACTGTGGCCCTGCTCTGTGTGTCTTTAAATACTAGTGGGGTTTTTCCTAAAATTGGTCAGCCGTTGGACTCACTGCATACCCTTGAACTGTATAGCAGACTCTCTCCTTTCTAATGAGAATTTGTCATTACTGTGGCCCTGCTCTGTGTGTCTTTAATTTCTTAGTGGGGTTTTTCCTAAATTTGGTCAGCTGTTGGACCTACTGCATACTGAGACCCTCCTCTATGTCTCTTCAAAGGGGTATTGGGTTGCGTCCAAATTTTTGGCAGCCCTTGCAGTCACTGGATACGCAATAACAGTATAGGAGACCCACTTGTTAATAATGGGAACAACAAAGCATAGCTGGCTGATGGCTCTCTAACAATAGCGAGGGCCGACTGCTAGGCCTTTTAAGAATAGTAAGGGCCATCTGATGACCCTATAAAAATAGGCTTTATGACTTTCAGAGTCCCTCCATCAAAAATAAAACAGGATGTGTCTGGTGATGTATCACACACCACATTGCCAGATAAGGTTGTAAAATGTTAAAATGACATTTCCTGGTGAATGCATTTGTCTTAAAAAATAAACTAAAAAAAAAAACAGTAGGATCTTTCTTTAGTATAAAAAACAGCGTCACCATTTTAACCTCAATGTTTAGCTCATGCACCTCCTCCTCCATCTCCGAAATGATTACATCAGTCACAAGCTGACAGCACTGCAGCACTGCCTTGGCCAAGCGGCAACAGGCTGTGTTGAAGATAACATGCTTAATTCTTAATTGACACAAACCGCTGCAGAGTTGCTGAAAGCTGTAACACAGCAGCCTGATCTGTGGCTCTCACCACTGAACATACAGCCAGGCATGGTCATGGGCGGAACCTGGTGACGGAGAAATGACAGCCGGGGTAGATATGGTTTCCCTCTATGCCAGTCCTTTCACCGAGCAAACAATATGTCTGTGGTGAAATACAACTCCCACTCAGAAGCTGTTTCAGATTGAAAAACATTGTGCCCACCAGAGGATTTGATTCTGAGGGATAACCTTTCTCACCCGCTCAAGAGCCCCATAGCAGCTGCAAAGTTAGCGCTATCATGAACTCTCCTGAGGTAGAAGCCAAGGCACACCAGAGGATTCTCTGATGGGACCGTCCAACCCTGCCGAGAAGTAGTCCTGGCTAAGAAAAGTGTGTGGGAAGGTTCCCGGACACCCTATTTTTACTGAGGAGGAAGCACATGCAAACACAGGAAGAACATACAAAGTCCTTGCAGATGTTGTCCTTGCTGGGATTTGAACCCAGAAGCCCAGCTCTGCAAGGCTTCAGTGCTAACCACTGATCCAATGTGCTGCCGTTCACCCTCTAATATCTAACAGGCTGGAGAAACTTGCACCTACTGCCACTCTATCTTCAGCTCCTTTGTGAGAAAATTTATTTGGGCAGCCACTCAGTCTACCAAATAAAATTCCTGAGAAGGAAATTGGGGATGGCTTCGCTACTGGTACTGGGGGCAGTGCTAATACCATGGCGTTGTACCATAGTTTGCTGGAAATATTCCAGGCTGATAGAAGGCAAGCAAATTCCCACAGAAAAGTACCAGCAGTAACGTTCAGGCCACATTTCAAGTGCAAGCAGCTTTTGAGGACTTCCTGGGAGAAATGACATGCAGGGTAGATACGGTTTCCCTCTATGCCAGTCCTTTCACCGAGCTAAAGACAACTCTCAGCAAAAAAGTTGTGTACTGGCTCCGAACTGTCCCTGGCCACATTCACCTGTCCACGTGTTTGTGGTTAGGCGGTCCTTCCCAGTAAGTGCACTGGGGAGGGCACGGGTAATGTTGTGGGACCCGTGCTTGTGGAAGGCGGAGGCTCTACCGGAAAATATAGTGGCGGCTGGGGACCGAGTATGGTAACCCAGCCGCCGCCGGCATGAGGTTGTGAAAAGCTTCTGCCTCCACGAGCTTAAAAGGACATATTTCAAGTGCAATGAGCTGCCCAGAAATCTGGCAGTTTAGTGTTGCGGCCTGTGGGTGGGTGGGTGGCTGGCTGCATACTTGCATTTGCATTCCAAGTGACAGAAAACTAAGCAGATTTTGGCCTCCATCATCATCATGGCCTCACCTCGGCACTATGAACTCTCCAGAAGGAGAAGCCAGGGCCCGTCGGTTCTCTGGTGGGACTGTCCAACCGTGCTGAAAAGCAGCCCTGGCTAAGAAAAGTGTGGGGGAAGGTTCCCAGACACTCTATGGCTGCTTTTTTAATGTGGATCGGCCATGCTTATGCATGTTATTTCTCAAAACGCATTACAGATCAGGCCATTGTCCAACTCTGTGTTCAAGAAATTAAATACGCAAAGAAAGATGTGTGTGTGTCAAAGCACCACCGACAAGTGCAAGTTGATGTTGGACGGGCTGCCATTGCTTCTGCAACAAGCTCAATTACAGGACTTCCTGGGAGAAATGACACGCAGGGTAGATACGGTTTCCCTCTATGCCAGTCCTTTCACAGAGCTAAATACAACTCTCATCAAAAAAAGTTGTGGACTGGCTCCATACCATTCCTGGCCACATTCACCTGTCCACGTGTTTGTGGTTAGGCAGTCCTTCCCAGTAAGTGCACTGGGGAGGGCACGGGTAATGTTGTCGGACCCGTGCTTGTGGAAGGCGGAGGCTATACCGGGAAATATAGTGGCCACTGGGGACCAAGTATGGACACCCGGCCGCCGCCGGCATGAGGTTATGAAAAGCTTCCGCCTCCACGAGCCTAAAAGGCCACATTTCAAGTGCAAGCAGCTGTCAAAAATTTGGCAGTATAGTATTGCAGCCTGTGGGTAGGTGGGTGGCTGCCTGCATACTTGCGCTTGCATTCCAAGGAATGTGGTAGGGACAACTGAAAGCTGCAGTGGGACAAGGACGTGGACGGTGATTGTTGCAAGTCTGCAACGACAGGTGCATGGCAGGAGGCATCTTCGCATGCGACAAAGATCATTTATGATGGACACACTTTTAGGCAGTGACCTGGAAGTCAGAGATGCTTCCAGAGGTCTTCCCCATGCTGTTCCCTGTGTTTCAGCACTGTATGCATGTGTCTGATGATGTGTCACACACCACATGGCCAGATAATGTTGTAAAATGTTAAAATGACATTTCCTGGTGAATGCATTTGTCTTGGTTGAAAGCAATGCAAAAGTGCAAAAATGCATCAAAAACGCTACGTGTGAACTTAGCCCAAGGTGTGGAGGAGTATTTTTGTTTTTGGTTATTTATTTTGCCTTATATACAAGTTATTACCCTGTAAAGGATGTTCCTTAACATATTTCCCAGGAAAATCCATTTTGTATGTTTTATTGTGAGTCCGTAAAAGTGGCGTAATACTCTGACCACGTTGTTGACAGCAGTGATCTGGGAGTCAGAGATGCTTCCAGGGGTCTTCCCCATGCTGTTCCCATGTCATTTGAGCACTGTTCCCATTGATTTGGGCAATTTTTAGGCCCTCTGCAGACCGCCGGGGAGAGCCGCCTGAAAAATGCTCGAGTTTCCCATAGACTTACATTGGGCTCGTTGCTCGGGTCGAGCATCCGAGTATTCCAATTTGCGTGACCCGAGCAACGAGTACCCGAGCATTTTAGTGCTCGCTCATCACTAGTTGGCAGTCAACAGTAACCTCTCAGTCGGTTCCTAACCTGAAAGGTGCGGCGTCATGCATAACCCACCGTCACAGCGACAGTGCACCAGCAGGGCGGGTGACCTGGTGCCCTAAAGCACCCATGCTGCGAGGCAGAGTCCCCATCAAGATAGGGACCCACTGAGAGGTTCACCGTGACGTAGTAGTGGGCTTCATACAGTCTGATCAGAATGTTAAACTAAGAACGTCATGTTCAGTTTGTAAATTTTTGCCTAAAGACATTAGATCAAAGTATGAATATTGGGATGTGCTGTCCATGTCTTTTTTTCTACAATTATATCTTATGGATATGTCATCAATGTTAAAGTAGTGGACAACCTCTTTAAAGTACCTAGTGCAGCATGAATGCCAAATACAGCCCTGGTTAAGATGTTATTAAAGTGTGAGCAGGAGCCCTAATATGTGACTTCAATCTTATAAATGCTTTGTATATAGCACATGTATGATGATATTATAACAAGAACGTTAAAGTAAAGTAAATGCATAAATCTTATGTTTGACTTCTCTATGTGATGCAGTAATGGACACAGTTGGGAAATACACATTAATTATTAATAAAAAATAGATATTTATATATTCAAACCAAGGTCTTTTACACATGTTGCATTAGCATCACATTCCGCACAGAAACTTTTCCACATTAGGCTCTGGGGACGAGTGTGTAATAGGGCTAATTAAGCCCTTAATGACGGAGACCTGGTACAACCCAGCATAATGGAACGTAGTTGACTGAATTATCTACATCACTCGGCTTATTTAATCACTTACCTTTCTCAGCAGGATCCATTTAAAAGTTATAGCCATTTCCTTCTGTATCAAAGAAAATATTTCCAGTTATTAACAAGAAATAAACTTGGCATAATTAAGACTGGCTGCTGTAATTCAATCAACAGATGAAAATGTATTATGTCTGTGTCATTAATGAAAATTGGAAAGTAATATAGTGTTGTTTCCCATAGACACCAGATAAATAAAATTCACTGCACATAATTGGTTGTTAATCTCAATTATGTTTTAAAGGGACCTTGACAGCATGTATCAGAAGCTGGCTGTATAATACAGCCATATAATGTAAGTTTAACTCTTACTCGCTGCAGCATTTCAGAGGAAAACATAGTTTAAAAGTAACCGGGGACCGAGCCAAACAGAGACTAGTCAGATAGGCGGGTCCCTGGTATCTTCTCCCTCCCCACTGAGCTGGAGTGATAGGTCCCTCCCTGTACACGCATGCAAGGAGAAACCTGTCACTAAAAGGGAGTGAGAGGGGAGAAGCCACAGGGGACCCTCCTGTGTGGGGCACAAAAGAAGGGTACTTTTACGTTGCAGGATATAGAGGGGGCATTTTTACTGTCTATTGCACTGGTTATAGCACTATATGGTTTGTTTAGAAATGGGGGAATGTGATGACCGTGCTGGAAAGGCAGTAAGCCAAAGATGTCTGTGTGTAACACTTTGCAGGGATGCGTTATGGATGTAAGAAGTGGTCATAGTGGTCTAGTCAAATGGAAAAGAAAAGAAAAACTTAATGAATATGACCATCAAGAACTTCACTGGTGAGTATCTATACAATAAAGACATATATGGTCTACAGAGTACTGGTGTAGTACTGATATTACCATTATTTAGTCACTGTATGGTGGTAATATTAGTCCTAGCTCAGTGGTTTTATTTAATGATCAGTAAGGTGGTGTTATCACTACTGCATATGCTAGTAATATATTGTTATGGACAGGCGGTATTATTTGTATATGATGTAGCACTATTGATGCTAATATTGGTGTTTGTACAGTCAAGATTATAAATAAGGTTGTACAATATAGAGTAAATTATCAGTAAGCACTGCAGCTTGCTGAATCCTAACAGTGTTTAATTTCTGTGTGTAACACTGTTAGGAATTGGTTCTGCTTGCCAATTACAGCAGTTGTCAGGTGATCACAAGTATACAAATTACATACTTGCAGTCATGTGTCAAAAAGAATAGAACATTGAGGGAAGACGCTGAGACTCTAGTCGACATGTGAAAACTCCTAGAACTGGCAAGCAGAACCAAATTCTAATGGTGTGCATATTACACACTGTTGGGATTCAGCAGACTGAACTGCTATTTGCTGAAAATTTACTCGAGGGTGTACAATGATCAGTATGGTAACCTTATTCTGTCACTATATGGTGGTATAATGTAGTTATGTTGTAGCGGTATTATTTAATAGTAGTATTTTTGATGATATTGGGAGAATATTCTGCGATTTCAAATTTCAGGGTTGAATTTCCAGTCTGTCCACAGTGTTATACCAAAGTCACTTGTATGTGTTGCATAACAGTTGTTCTTCTGGGCTCAGGAACTTCAAGATCCACCTCACAGGTGAGACATAACATTCCAAAAGATTAAGTAGAAGTCCATATACCAAACACAAATCAGGACTACAAAATCATGGATATCTTTTCATGTACATCCTCCAATGTAGTGTACATGATACAATGTACAAGGTGCCCGGAAGGTGTCTATATTGGAGAAACTATGCAAAAACTGCAAACGAGAATGAATTTACACCGACACAAAACATTTCTCTAGCTTTGGACACTGTATGACAGATTTAAAAGTCTTAATACTGAAAGGTCATTTCACGGACAACAGGGAGAGAAAAATCTGGGAATTCAAATTGATAAGGATGTTCAATTCCTTAACAACAGGACTCAATCTAACACCTGGATTTATGACTCACTACATGGACGCAATTCAACACCTCCAGATAATTAAACAATCCCAGGGCCTCTTCTCCATTTGCAACAAAAAATCCTAATTTGATCTCCTTAACTTATCAGTAGGAGGCATCACCCCTTACACCTCATGAACAAATATTTGCTGTAACATCTCTCAAATGTTGTGCCTTGTATCTTATGAATTCATTTGTAATATTGCCTGACGAAGGAGCCTCTGTGCTCTGAAAGCTTGAATATATATATTTTTTCTGGTTAGCCAATAAAGGTATCACTCCGAGAATACTTTTGTCATTTTTGGGCATAAAAGTATTTGCATCAATTTTTCTGGCTAAAACGGTACCACAATATAACTTTGTATTGTACATAAAAAGAGAAAGTTAAATGCATACTGCACAAACGTTACTAAAAGATGATAAAAGCATATGCAGAATTTTCCCCTGGGGCTAAAGGTACCGTATTTTTCAGACAATAAGACGCAACAGGCCATAAGACGCACCTAGTTTTTAGAGGAGGAAAATAGAAAAAAAAATGTGAGCAAAAACTGTGGACATGATGCACTGTTAAGGGGGAGGGGGTCTGCTGTTGACACTGTTATAGGGGTAATGTACCCCAATTCTGTTAATATCCCCCATCCTGGTATATATGGCCCCCTCATTCCTATTATACGTGGCCCCCATCCCCATCCTGGTATGCATGGCATCCCTTTTCCTCATCCTGGTATGCATGGCATCCCTCTTCCTCATCCTGGTATGCATGGCACCCCTCATCCCCATCATGGTATGCATGGCACCCAAATCCCCCATCCTGGTATGCATTGCACCCTTTATACCCATCCTGGTATGCATGGAACCCCTCATCCCCATCCTGGTATGCATGGCACCCCTCCATCCTGGTACTCATGGTCCCCCTGATCCCCATCCTGGTATGCATGGCACCCCCTGATCCCCATCCTGGTATGCATGGCAGCATGGCACCCCCTGATCCCCATCCTGATATGCATGGCACCCCTGATCCCCATCCTGGTATGCATGGCCCCCCTCATCCTGGTATGTATGCCCCCCCTCATCCTGCTATGCATGGCACCCCTCAATCCCGGTATGCATGGCATCCCTCATCCCTCTTCCCGGTATGCATGGCCACCCTCATCCCTCATCATGGTATGCATGGCACCCCTCAATCCTGGCATGCATGGCACCCCTCAATCCTGGTATGCATGGCACCCCTCATCCCTCTTCCTGGTATGCATGGCCCCCTCAGCCCTTTTCCTGGTATGCATGACCCCTTCATTGCTCTTCTTGGTATGAATGGCCCCCTCAACCCTCTTCCTGCTATGCTTGGCACCCCCCCATCCTGGTATGCATGGCACCTCCATTCCTATTATGCTGCACACAAACAAATAAACAAATATACTCACCTTTTTTCCCTCTGCTCCAGCGCTGCATCCTGCTCTGCTGCCAGCACTCATCTCACAGTGTGAGCCGCGCATGGCGTCACTGCCATGTGCCCTCACACTGTGAAATGATCTGCCAGAATAGTCACTGCTCCACACGCCGTGACTACGTGCGTGGGGAGTAGTGACTACTCACTCTCCTTGATAGTGCGCACACTGTAGATGCAGCGCAGCTCCTGCTGCGGCTTGGCGGTCTTGTGTGCCTGCTATTAAAGAGCATGAATATTCACTACACCTCACTCCCATGGGAGTGGGTTGTAGTGAATATTCATGGTCTTTAATAGCGGGCACACGTGACCGCCGAGCAGCTGCTGGAGCAGCGCTGCTGCTACACTATGTGCGCTATTAAGGAAAATGAATATTCACTGCTCTCCATGCCCCTGGGCATGGGGAACAGTGAATATTAATTTTTTTTAGCAGCGGGCACAGTGTAGGCTGCAGCAGGCGGCTCCTGCCTCCTGTGCCCCGTTCTTCCTCCGCTACCGCTCCCCCCACACCGCTCCCATAGTATATATATATATATATATATATATATATATATATATATATTCGGACTATAAGACGCACTCCGCACTTTCCTCCAAAATTTGGGAGGAAAAAGGTGCGTCTTATAGTCCTAAAAATATGGTATTTATTTATCTTAAAAATAAATTTAATACAAACAAATTAAATAGCAATTTTATTTTAAAGAAATGGACTTTATGAAGATAATTTTAGATAGTGGGAAAAGCCATTTGAACATGACAAAAATTATATTTAAATTGCCTCTTCCAAAAAGAAGAAATCTAGATGACTAATGTCCCATTTTGAAGGTAGCTACTCTATAAGTCAATTTTGATCCTATTGCGAGCCTTCGCTTGGTGGGGAATACAAGTAACTTTAAGTTTTTTGCTGTCTTGCAAAATCATTACCAAGGTCCAGGGCTGTATTTGCCCTAGGCACCAATCCTGAATAAACTCCATTGAAGAAGACCTTTCACCAATTTTCGCATATTAAACTGGCCTTAGCATGGCATAATGGCAGCATAGAGTAATACCACATTGGTTTTATCTTTTAATTTCTTATCTCCATTGCGGAGCTATTAACCTGTAAAATTTAGGTTAAGCTGAACGAGGCATTTCCAGATATTCTTTTCTGGGTGCAAGTACTTGTTCCCCTGCATGATGTTGACCAATCATAAGTAGGCGGCGTTATGTAGGGGACAGAAGAACGTGCCCCAGAAATGTAATGATAGATAGCCCTACTCTCAGCTCTGATCTCTACACTCACTGTGTATTAAAGATCAGAACTTGCCATGATTAAACCTTCAGCATTCATCTCATAGCAGTCGGTTTGGGAGGAGAGATACAGCTGAGCTGACAGGGCAGTGAGAGGAGAGCTGCAGGTGCAAAGATGTTTGTAATCACCCTCAGCTTAGCTGTACTTCCCCTCTCCCCAAGCTGACTGCCATGAGGGGAAAGATGAATGTATTTGTAATCACACGCAGCTCTGCTTTTTTCCCTCTCCCCTATACTAACTGTGGTGAGTTGAAAACTAAGGGTGTATTCACACTCATCTCTGCTGTACTCTACACAGTAGGTTCAGAGATCAAGGCTAAGAGTGTATACCATTACATCTCACTGGAAAATCATGTTCTTCTGACCTTTTGGGGGCATGTTCTTCCTTATCCTGCATGCCACCTCCTGCTTATGATTAATTTACGTCATGTAGGGGAAAATGTACATTCCCCATAGAAGAATCACTAGTAAAGGCTTGTTGGGCTTATCATAAATTATATCCTAAACTTTACAATCTAATATCTCCATGACAGAGAAAAGAAATAAAAAAAAATAAAAACTATGTTTTATTCAGTTCTACATCCATTATGCCAAGATGTGACCAGTTTACCATGATCAAGCTGGTGAAAGGTTCTTTTCAAAAGATTCCCCATTCAAAAAGATTTCACAACAAAGTCCTCAGTTTCAGAACCACATCATATTGTGCAGATCATGCTGATTGCTCCGCCATCTAGCAGCATGATTTCTTTAGAAAAAAAAAAAAGTAAATAATATTGGCTACGTGATTTTGTAAGTGAACTGCCTAGATCCCTGCAAAATAAAATAATTGCTGGTTAAACAATCAAAAACGCAGTAGTTAATCAACTCACCTTCAATGTATACCCTCACCCTTTACATAGGAAAAGATCAGAAATAAAACTATTGTTTATATTTAGTTGTGATGCTGTAAAAATAATAGTTATTCATAACACAATTAATAAAAGTAAATATTCAGTCATATGGACTGTGTTCTCCAAGATGTTGTTTTTCTCTATTGGGAAATACAGCACACACTATAACATAGCATTTCTCAACTTGCGGTGCCTATCCTACAAGGGGAAATCAACCGCAGTCACATTAACACTCAAAAATTTTGAAATTTTATTTGTGCAAACAGCAAAATAGCATGATGCCTTGGTATGGGGACATAAGCGACCTATATCAAAAACATGTGATGTTTCGACCAGTCCTGGATCTTTTTCAAATAGTCGCTGGGGAAAGTGAAATAATGACAAAATTAATGTGCTGTACAAAATAAACAGTGGATGAATACATAAAAAAACATAAAAACAAAATAACATACTCCAGAGTATAACAATAAGGTGTCATGGACAATAAATGGCATGACCGTGTACGGCCAGTACAGCTTTCTTACCGTATTTTCCTCGTTCCACCTTCTCCAACGCTACACCTTACCCCCGAACGAATAAAAAACACTTCAACACTGGATTCTTTGGATAAATTTGGCCACAGCGGCCATTTTATTAACAAACAAACATTAACATATTAACAATAATAATACCAGATAACTTAAGAGGGGAGGGTTCTTGGAGCTAATAAGTCTGGCATTTATAACATGAAAGAAATCCAACCGCCATCTTACCCTCAGCCGTGCACCACCAGCTTGAGGGCACCATACTTCCACAATACATGAAAGATTAATCACCTAAGAGCTCCCAGGGTAAAAACCCCGTCCAGAACCCTGACCAAAAATTGCCAGACCGCCCCCAATGTAACTTCAAATTACCCGGAATTCTCGGAAATTCCTTGTACCAACAAATCCGTACCAACTCCAAGAACCCCACCCCCTGCCAACCACGCACAGCCCTGACACCTCAGGCTCGTAAGTGCCCCAACTCCAACAATGCCCTTTCAATCCCATCCTGTATTGCCAAAGCCCAGAGGTCAATTCCGATGGCATTCAATTGAACACCGTCCGCCATCCAAAAATTCCCCGTTCCGGACTCTAAATCTAAATGTCTAATACTTATACCTCCATTCCTGTACACAAAGGCCCCTATAGCCCTATTCAACTTCACCCTCGCTTTATTGATCCCTTTTAACAATCTCGCCACCCTCCACTTCTGTCTAGTCACAATATCTGACCACACCGTCAGGAACCCTGGAAAAGTTGTCCATAATCTCAAAAAATCAAACCAAATGTCGCGAATTAATTCGCTAACGGGCCTTTCTCCCGAATCGTTCCCACATATGGGAACCACCAAGATATCAGGTGCTCTATCCAACCATGCTGCTTTGTGGAATTCGGACAAAAACCGACTCCACACCATCCCCCTAAAACCCAGCCAGCGGACAACAATCTGCTCCCTACCAAAACCCAGTTGCCTACCGTCCGGCCTTACGTCGGCACTAGTGTTGAGCCACCCCCGTAGTGTTCGAGTTCGGTTCGGTTCGTCGAAGACCCGTATGTTCGCCGAACTGTTCGTCGAACTGTTCGTCGAACACCGTCGAACACCGTTAAAACCAATGGCAGGCAAACAAAAACACATAGAAACACATAGAAAACACCTTCAAAGGTGTCCAAAAGCTGACAAACTGCTCAGAAGACACAACTAACACATGGAAAAGTGACAAGTACATATAGTCATGCGAAAAGAAAAGAGGTGGAGGAGTAAAAGGAGGGGGAGACACAGATATAGGCATATCATGCCCTTCTAAAACCAAAAAAGTGCGAAGCCGACACGGCCAGTACGTTCCTGCCTGTGCGACCTTCGTGTCGCCGGCTTTGTGCTAGAGCTGCGGTGGACCCTGACGGCCAGCCCCCCTCTCCAAATACTGGTGCCTGTCCGCTGGTGGGTCGAGCGAGCCCCCCTGTGGTGGAGGCAGGTCTAAGCTTTTTAATTTAAATTCTCTCTCTAATTTGAATCAATACACTTGAAATCCTTTTACAAGGATCTATTGGATGGCAAGTCTCATGCCAGCAGCCGCGTAATTCCAGCTCCAGTAGTGTCCATTAAAGCTGCTGCAGTTAAAAAGCTTTTATAAGGATTGAGCTCGGCGGTCCACCGCAAGGCGTCCTACCGCCAGTCCCAGCCCCAATGCCTTGGGGTGCCTCCCCGATGCTCTTCACTGAGTGTCCCGGGGGCCCGAACCATTTCCTTTGAAAAAATTAAGTGTCCAAACAACAGGTAGTGTAGCTTGCTTAACAGCTGGGATAATCCGCTGACTAGCAGACACTACTACTAGGCACAAAGTATTTCCTGGGCTAGATGCAGTTAAATAATTGTAATTAGATACTCTCGCTGGATGCTGAGAAAGCACTCCATAGAGTCTCCTGGCACGCCATATATTATTTCCTTAAAAAGCTTGGGCTAGGGGTCTAGGGGACCCTTTTATAGACAAAACCACAGCCCTGTATCGCAATACGTCACCTAGGCTGAAGATAAATGGAACATTTTCATCACCTTTCATAATCACCAATGGGACAAGGCAGGGATGTCCTCTGCCCCCTCTCTTATTCATCCTAGTGAAGGAGCACCTGCTCTCATCAATTTGCCATAACCCCAATATTAGGTGGATTGAGGTGGGAGGCACCGAGTACAAGTGCTCTGCATTTGCTCATGATGTCCTAGTATATATCACTCAATCACATATATCCATCCCTGCTGTTATGGCTGAAATAGATCACTTTGTTACATGGTCAAATTTTAAAATCAATGCAGCGAAGTCTGAGGCCCTCGATGTCTCCCTCCCCAAATCCATACAGGATTCCATCCAGTCCAACTTTCCCTTTGCATGACCCTCACAGGGTATCAAATACTTAGGAATTCGTATTCATAGAGACCTCTTCTGTCTATGTTTTCTTAATTTTGGTCCCTTTATTGAACAACTCCATACAGACCACGGTTGGCAAGTTAGAACTGTAAGATTCACTACGTGAACCACTGGTGTTTTGTGGAAAAGCACATGTACACTGTGTTCTAAATTATTATGTAAAAAGTGTTTAGGAGTGATAAGGGAAGAATTTGTTTGTTTGTCAGTTAAACTCATTGATGGTGATGTGTGTCAGGGCTCTTTATATCACTGTAAGCAATTGCAGACACCTGTGCTAATTAGTTTGGCAGGTGTGTCCAATGAAAGGCAAGACTACTTAAGAAGGCTGTCCCACATTATTAAGCAGCCTACATTTTCTGCCAAAATGGGAAAGAAAAAGGATGTGTCGGCTGCTGAGAAGCAACAAATTGTGGAGTGTTTAGGTCAAGGCATGACTACAATCAATATTGCCAAGACACTTCATCCTGATCATCGCACAATCAAGAAGTATGTAGCTGATTCACAGTACACACGTGTGCGTGCTGATAAGGGAAAATTGAGGACTCTTTCCTACAGGCAATAATGTCAGGTTAAAAGAGCAGCGGCAAAAAAGCCTTGTCATAGCAGCAGACAAGTTTTTGAAGCTGCTGGTGCCTCCAACGTCCCCCGAGCAACAAGATGCAGAGTCCTTCAGAAGTTTGCAGCTGTGCGTAAGCCATCCTGTCGACCTCCTCTATCCACTGCACACAAGCAGAAACGGCTCCAGTGGGCCAAACAATACATGAAGACTGACTTCAAAACTGTTTTGTTCACCGATGAGTGCCGTGCAATGCTCGATGGTCCAGATGGATGGAGTGGAGGATGGCTGGTTGATGGACACCCCACACAAACACGGCTACGTCGCCAACAAGGAGGAGGTGGAGTAATGTTTTGGGCTGGAATCATGGGGAGAGAGATTGTCGGCCCCTTTAGGATCCCTGAAGGGGTAAAGATGAACTCCATAATGTATGTGGAGTTTCTCAAACAGCACTTCCTGCCATGGTTCAAGAAGAAGAACCGTGTATTCCGCAGCAAGATCATTTTCATGCATGATAATGCACCGTCTCATGCTGCACATAACACATCTGCATCTCTGGCTGATATGGGCATAAAAGGGGACAAACTTATGGTGTGACCCCCATGCTCCCCTGACCTCAACCCCATTCAGAACCTCTGGAGCATCATCAAAAGGAGTGTCTATGATGGCGGGAGGCAGTTCGCATCTAAGCAAAAGCTCTGAGAGGGTATTCTGTCCTCATGCAAAACAATTGAAGAAAAAACCATCCAAAACCTGACAAATTCAATGGACGAGAGAGTTGAGAAGCTCCTTTCAAACAACAAGGGGTCCTATGTGCAAATGTAACATCACCTAGAATAAAGATTTGAGTTGAAAACTGTTTGATTTCAGATTCTAATAACCTGCTAATGCTTATAATTTCAAAAATGACGATTTTTTTGTTCTTTATTAAAATGAAAAGGTTGATCGAAGAGTGTGGGGGATCTAAGAGTGTGGCAACCCAGTAGTCAGGATTACTTGGAATTCTGACAATCTGAGGGTCATGTTGCAGATAGTGCATCAAGAAGGCACTCATGTGTCTTGCGCATCTAGGAGCCCCAAAATTATTTTCCGGGCTAGATGCAGCTAAAAATTATTATTCATTTAAAAGCTGGTGGAGCGTAGTATAGATGGCCTAATAGAATCAGTACTGCAAACTGCTACAAAGCCCAAATTATTTTCCAGCCAAGATACAGATAAACATGATTAGTAATTTTAAATCTGGTGGAGTTTAGAATAGATGGCCTAATAGAATCAGTACTGCCCACTGCTACAAGGCCCAAATTATTTTCCAGCCAAGATACAGATAAACATGATTAGTAATTTTAAATCTGGTGGAGCTTAGTATAGATAGCCTAATAGAATCAGTACTGCACACTGCTACAAGGCCCAAATTATTTTCCAGCCAAGATACAGATAAACATGATTAGTAATTTTAAAGCATAAAACGGTTGGTGAGGTGATTTTAACAAATCATCAAGCTTTTACTCTCCCCAGGATGACACAGGGGTAGAAAAGTCGTTTCGGATCCATGATTTGTTCATCATTATGAACGTGAGTCTGTCGACATTATCAGTGGAGAGCCGCGTGCGCTTATCTGTCAGCACACCACCAGCAGCGCTGAACACACGTTCAGACAGAACGCTGGCTGCGGGGCATGACAAGATCTCCAAGGCGTAAGTGGCGAGCTCCGGCCATTTATCCAGATTGGAAGCCCAAAAAGAGCAAGGGTCCAGTGACACAGTCATGGATTTAATGTTTACTTGGAGATACTCCTGTACCATCGTCTCTAGGCGTTGACTATGTGTCAGACTTCTTGTCTCCTGTGGCCTTGCAAAGGATGGGCTAAAAAAGTGGTGAAATGATTACGCAAAATTGATGTTACCAGCAGATACTGTGTTTCTGTTACGTTTTGAGAGCAGAACACTCGACGGTCCCACGGTTGGCAAGTTGGAACTGTGAGATTCACTACGTGCACCACTAGTGTTTTGGGGAAAAGCACATGTAAGATTCTGCAACAGTCTCTGCTGATACTCCTGCATGCATACATCTCTTTCTATGACAGGAATAATTTCTGCAAATTTACTTTTGTACCGGGGATCTAACAGTGTGGCAATCCAGTAGTCAGGATTATTTCTAATTCTCACAATTCGAGGGTCATGTTGCAGGTAGTGCAGCAAGAAGGCACTCATGTGTCTTGCGCATCCAGGAGCACAAGTCCCTGTTGTGTTGGTGGCGAGGTAACAATCATGCTTCCTTCCTCTGCCCTCTCCCCCCAACCTCGCACAACAGAAATGTGATCAAGGTCTCCCTCATCTGATGAGTCTTCCATCAGTTCGTCCTCCACTTCTTCCTAGGCTCCTGCACCTTCCTCACTAGTTTGCCTGCTACCATGCGCCCTGGTAAAACCATTTCCCCCACCCTCACATGCCTGCCGCCTTGGTGCTGCCGACCGTCTGGACCTTGCAGATGTTAGCCCTTCCGCATACAACTCCTCCTCCTCTACTCTCTCCACCTCCTCTTGTGCCACCACCTGACTCCGAATTCTGTTTAACATGTGCTCCAGCATGTAATTCACCGGAATAGTCATGCTGATAATGGCATCGTCAGCACTAAACATCTTCGTCACCATTTCAAAACTGTGCAGAAGGGTGCATAGGTCCCTGATCTGAGACCACTCCTCCAGCGTGATTTGCCCCACCTCTGGATCTTGTTGGCCCAGGCTATACGTCACAACGTATTGCACCAGGGCTTGTAGGTGCTGCCACAGTCGCTGCAACATGTGCAGAGTTGAATTCCACCGGGTAGGCACATCGCATTTTAGCCGGTGAAGTGGCAGGCCCAACGACTTCTGTAGAGATGTAAGTCGCTGAACAGAGGGATGCGAATGGCATAAGTGAGCACACAGCGACCGGGCCATCTAGTCCGGGATAGTGGGCTAAAAATTGCTGGACAACCAGGTTCAACACGTGAGCCATACAAGGCATGTGTGTGACATTACCCCAGCGAAGGGCCGCACCCAGGTTTGCAGCATTGTCGCACACGGCCTTCCCTGGTTTCAGGTCCAGTGGAGACAACCATTCATGAAACTGGTTCTCCAGAGCTGACCACAACTCCTCAGCTGTGTGACTCACATTTCCCAGACATTTCAAAGTAAAAACCGCCTGATGACGTTGAGCCCTGCTGCCAGCATAGTAAGGAGGTGTGCAGGATCCCTTCTGCACAGTTAGAAAGCTTGTGGCATGATCAGACAGGCTTTGGGTGCAGGTGGAGGACCGAGAGGAGGTTGAGGAGGCATAAGCAGTGGAGGAACTTTGAGATAAAGAGGATTGACGCACAACTCATGGGGACGGCAAGACTTGGACAGCAGCCCCTTGTCCTGCTGTCACCATAGTTACCCAGTGCCCAGTCAGCGACATGTAACGCCCCTGTCCATGCCTACTCGTCCAAGTGTCTGTGGTGAAATGCACCCTGTCACACACAGAGTTTCTCAAAGAAGCAGTGATGTTGTGTGCGACATGCTGGTGGAGCGCAGGCACACCTTTCTTTGAGAAGTAGTGCCGACTGGGCATCTGGTACTGGGGCACTGCGACGGACATAAGGTCTCGAAAATCCTCTGTGTCCACCAGGCGAAAAGGAAGCATTTCTGTAGCCAAGAGCTTGCAGATGGTGAAATTCAACCTCTTAGCTTTCTCATGGCTAGGAGGAAATGGTCTTTTACTTGTCCATATCTGAGGGACCGAGGGCTGGCTGTTGTGCTTTGACGAGGTTGAGAAGGGTGTCCCCGGCAAACTGCCGGTCTGTGAGGAAGATGCAGGCGGACATGTTAGGTTGCCTTGATCCAAAGGTGGTGCTATCGATGTCGGACAGCGCTGAACACCAGCTGGTGTTTCCACCTCCAAAGAAAATGATGACCTGCCAATCACGCTGGCTGTTGCGGGTAAAGAGGTGGCAGGTCTGCGTCCCAAAACAGGTGTGACTGCTGTCCCCCCAGTCACAGAGGATGAAGAGGCCGCGGATGCACAAGATGTGGTAGACGGTGGTAGGCCCGGCCGGCTAGGCCGCATTGTAGCACAGTGAGTTTACCACTGCAACTTATGCTTCATATCCATGTGCCGGTTCATGCATGAAGTACTCAAACTATGTATTTTTTGGCCTCTACTTAGCTTTTGCTGACAAATGTTACAGATAACACGAGTTGGGTCATCTTTATCGATCTGAAAAAATGCCAAGGCTATGCAAGTCTTAGCACCCATGTGATCTGAAGAGCCACCACGACTTGTGGTCAGAGGCAGAGTTGTGTTTGAGGATGCAGTTGTTGATGTGCTTCCAGTACTACGTCTCTGTCCAGGAAGGCGCAACCTGACCTCTTCGTCACTAGCATCCTCCTCCACCTCCTCTGCTGATCTCATCTCTTGGCTGACTGTGGGTTGAAAGTAAGTGGGATCTCCAACCTCGTTATCATCACCCTGTGTGTTATCACACCCGTCGTCCTCAGAGCCAACCTCTTCCTGCCCTGACAAAAAACTAAAATTGTCGCTCCAATCAGGTATTTGAGTCTCATCATCATCTTCCTCATTGTCTCCACCAACAGGAGTTACAGTTTGGGAACGAGGGTCTACATTATGGTCAGAACCTTCTGCGTCTGGTCCTGGATACGACTCATAAAGATTCTGGGTATCAGTGCAGATCATTTCCTCGTCTGGATTCACAGAAGCTCTGGAGCCAACCTCTGATTCCCAGGCTATAGTATGAGTAAACAGCTCTGCAGACTCAACCATCTGTTCTACCCCATACTCAGACGGACAGCTGGAGACTTGGGAGCTGTGAGGAAGCAAGTGCGATTGGGGTGACAACTCTGAGGACTGGAGTATTTTTGATGTTGAAGTTGTGGTGGAGGAGAGCCCACTTAAAGGAGCACCTTATATCCGTTGAAGCACCTGCTGTTTTTGTGCCTCATCTGGAATTTGTAGCGATTGGCGTGGCCATAAGAAAAGGATCTTATCACATTGTCCGCTAAAAGAAGTAGACATCTTAGTTTGGCTGGAAGATAGTCTTTCTTCTGCAGATGTTACTGTTGCTTTAACACCTACCCCACGGACACAACCTTTTTTCCCTTCCCAACACGCCTATTCCCCTTTCCACCAGCAGCAGGCCTTTTTCCACTAATTTTGGTGGTTAACTAATTCACAACTCTGGAGTTGTTTGCACAAAATACAATGGATGGGAACCGAGCAGAGCTGAGTGGCCAAACTGTGGTATTAGCCCAAAAGTATTGGCTGGGTTAGATGCAGATAAAAATTATTTTGAATTTGCAACCTGCTGGAGGTTAGTATAGATGGACTAATAGAACAAGTCCCACACACTGCTAGAAGCCGAAATAGTTTTTCAGAGCTAGATGCAGAAAAAAATTATATTGAATTTGCAACCTAATGGAGGTTAGTATAGATGGACTAATAGAACGAGTCCCACACACTGCTAGAAGCCGAAATATTTTTTCAGAGCTAGATGCAGAAAAAAATTATATTGAATTTGCAACCTGATGGAGGTTATTATAGATGGACTAATAGAACAAGTCCCACACACTGCTAGAAGCCGAAATATTTTTTCAGAGCTAGATGCAGAAAAAAATTATATTGAATTTGCAACCTGATGGAGGTTAGTATAGATGGACTAATAGAACAAGTCCCTCACACTGCTAGAATCCGAAATAGTTTTTCAGAGCTAGATGCAGAAAAAAATTATATTGAATTTGCAACCTGATGGAGGTTAGTATAGATGGACTAATAGAATGATGCTATGCCCAAAAGGTTTTACTTCACTAGGTGCAGTAAAAAAATTTGTATTCTATACACAGGTGGTGTAGCTTGCAACACAGATAGGCTTCTCCACTGACTAACACACACTGCAACAGGACAAAAAGGATTTGCTTTGCTAGATTTAGCTGTGAAAAAAACTTGCACAGCACTGGCACAGACCTGCCTTGCAAAAAGTGATAGGAACTGATGTAACCTAGCCCTGAAAAGGACTGCAATTACAATTAGTCTTTGCTCCCAACCTATCTATTTAAGAGCACAGACCTACCTGATAAAAGTGATAGGAACTGATGTAACCTAGCCCTGAAAAGGACTGCAATTACAATTAGTCTTTACTCCCAACCTATCTATTTAAGAGCACAGACCTGCCTGATAAAAGTCGTAGGAAATGATGTAACCTAGTCCTTAAAAGGACTGCAATCACAACTATTCCCTACTCCCCAAGCTATCTGTAGATTTGTGCGAAAATTGGCTTGAAATTAACAAAGTATAGCGCACACAGCAACAGCGGTGCCGTCTAACACGCAGCTGCAGCAGTGAGAAAATGGTGGCGATGGGGAAAATGGCTGGGTCTTATAGGGCAAGGACATGTGACATACACTGCCAATGACACATGCCCTTGCTTGTGTGAAAAAAAGCAGTTCGCTCCGTGTGTGCACTGCTGATAGGCTGACAGATTGCACCTCCCCACTGTAAATGCGGGAAAGAGAAAAAAAAATGGAGATCTTCATTATTTCTGCAGAGATCCATCCCCTGCCCCTCCCCCCGCCCCGCTGTACACTCAAACTGCGTATTAACATTAATTTTCAGCATTACTGAGAAAAAAATCCAGTTATGATTTTGGTGCACGAACAGTTATCGAGCATAACCTCGAACAGCCGAATTTTTTTCAAATCGTTCATGTTCGCCGAACGGCTCGAATTTGAGATTGGCGAACAGTTCGAGTCGAACACCGCTCATCTATAGTCGGCACACAGTGTCCCCCAATGTACGAACAAATGTCCGAAAATCCAGGCTAACAATGAACCAGCACCTAAAATGATTAGCGAAAAACATATTACCAACTTGACAAACCACTTTTTCCATTGCCTTATCATAATTAATACCTCACATACGTAAGATAGCGGTCAGAATTCCACCTGCCGATGCGCTTTATCACCTCAGCACCCAAACCACACCTATCTGCCTCTGATGCTGCGCCAATCCTAAATGAATGTGAGCTATATAATTCGGGGCTAAGCCCCAACTTGAGAATCCCTTTTATAAGTACTGCAGTAAACTGAAAACGGAACAAAAACATTCCATTCTCATGGCATAGAAGCGGGCCAACTATACCCGACCATACTTGCCAATATTCTTCCAAACATCTCCTTGGGCCCATCATTGCCTCGTCCACCTTGCCCAACACCACACGCCTGCCTTTTCCAGCTTCATCCGTCTTAGAGTGTCTTAACCAAAAATTAATGCCCCCAACCCAATATCCCCCATCCTCAGCCCACAATCCACCTGCCCTGCTTTTACTTGGAGCCACCAATTCCTTAACTCGCATTGCGCCAAAGAAAGCTAACGAAAAAGCCAGCCTAAACAATGCCAACTCAAAACTAGAACTACAAATCATCCTTAGTACTGCACCCAAACCCTCTAACGTTGTAAACGACACTGGTCTCCGTTTGTCCGGCATGTGTCTGCCCCTCCTGAAACCCTTTAATGCCTGCCTGACTAAAAAGGATTTTGTAGCGTCCCCTACTCCCTGCAATTTAAAACCGAATGCCAGCCCAGCCATGAACTTACTAACCCTTGACCCGGACCACCCAATCTCTGACGCCTTACCAATCAGAAAAAAAACGCCAAACTTCTATCCTCGTCACTTACAATTGGCCCCCATTCAGCCACCCAAGTTTGCCATACTCGCCATGATGCCTCGTAAGTAGACCAGGTATTACTCGCTATAGATTCCCGAATTAGCCTTCCTGCTCCTCCGTAATCAGTTGCCACAAGTGAGAAGGGCATTCGTCTCCTACGTCCTCCGCTTCTGGGGCCAGAGCCCGGAAACGGTCCCACTGAAAATGAGACAATGCATCTGCTATAGAATTCTGAACACCCGGAACATGTACAGCCGAAATCCAAGCATTCAATTCAAGGTTCCTGAGAACGAGTTCCCTGAGCAGCTTAATGACCGGAGGGTATGAGGTTGACAAACTGTTAATAACCGCCACCACTGCCATATCTTATCGCAATGAAAACGTACCCTCCTATTCAAGAAAAATTCCTCCCAAATAGAAACCGCCATCACTATTGGGAACAACTCCAACAAGGCCAAGTTTTTTGTGTAACCCAACAGTTTCCACGATGTTGGCCACACTCCAACACTCCACCTCCCCTTAAAGTAAGCTCCGAAACCTGCCCCGCCGGCTGCATCCGTATAGATTTCGCAATCAAAACTGTTCACGAAATCCTGCTGAATTAACGACCTCCCATTGTAATTCTCCAAAAACTGTTTCCACACTTCCAAGTCACATCTGTGGTCCCTATTCAAACGAATGAAATGGTGCGGTGCCCTAACACTTGCAGTCGCCCCGGACAACCTGCGACAAAAAATTCTGCCCATAGGCATAATTCTGCAAGCATAATTCAACCTTCCCAACAGGGATTGCAACTTCTTCAACATTACCTTGCGCAAGCTCCCCACCCTGTTCACCTCCTGCTTCGGCATTAGCAATTTATCCTCCGGTAAACGACATTCCATCTGAATCAATCAGAATACCTAAGAAACTCAACACAGTACAAGGCCCTTCTGTTTTTTGCTCTGCTAGCAGAACACCAAAAAGCTTTGCCACCCAAAACATAGATGCTAACAAGTTCCCACAAACTAACGATTCTGGAGGACCTATAAACAAAAAATCATCCAAATAATGAATGACCGACTGTACACTTGCAAAGTCCCGTACCGCCCATTTCAAGAAAGTGCTAAAAGTTTCAAACAACGAACAAGAAATTGCACAACCCATGGGCAAACATCTATCTAGGTAGTACTCCTCACACCAAAAACACCCTAACAAAGGAATGCTATCTGGGTGCACCGGAAGCAATCTGAATGCCGACTCAATGTCAGTCTTAGCCAGCAACGACCCATGCTCGTACCTGTGCACCCATTTTACTGCCGCATCAAATGATGTATACACCACCGAAAATAGATCCTGATCAATACCATCATTTACCGAAAGCCCTTTTAGATATGACAAATGCTGAATCAAACAAAATTTATTCGGTTCCTTCTTTGGCACATCTCCCAAAGGAGAAATAATCACACCCTCACCCGGCAAACGCTGAAAAGGACCAGCCATACGACCCAACTCCACCTCTTTAGACAACTTTGCACTGACCACGTCCAGATGCAACTGGGCTGACCTCAAATTCTTAAGTGAAAAAGGAACTTTATGTGCGGGTGGAGGAATCCTAAAACCTTCTAAAAAACTGTGACTAATAACATCCGCTTTTTCCCGATCTGGATATCTACTTAGAAAGGGGGCCATCCCGGGAAGTTTCACTGGAGTCTCCCCCTTGACTGGGACCCACTGAAGTCTTCCCTTTTCCTTTCTTTAAACATTTAGAGGCGCCGTAGGAGCTACCAATACAATGGGAACACACGTGTTTGAACTTACAGCTGTTCACGTACTTGCATTGGCCGTCATTAAACAGCCAACACGTTCCCGATTTTTCTTTTTCACCCTGCGCCACCACGTTACCCTACCTGAGTCCAGATGATTGACTAACGCTGCCTCCGCTCCTGTGAATGGACTGCCTGTACCTGGCCGGAGCCATGGCCTTAAGCCACAACCCTATGTCCTTCTGATCCCTGGCCTTCTGGCCTCACCGCCTTCCTCTGTCTGAACTGTTCGTCGTAACGTAACCATGCCTGCCCCCCGTATGTACGGTGGGCCTCCCCTATGGAATCCAAATAACAAAATAAACCGGAGCAATTTTCCGGAAACTTCTCCCCGATAACGCTAGCCAATATTGCAAACGCTTGCAACCAATTTATAAACGTCTGGGGAATCAAACGCCACCTCCGCTTTTCTTCCTCCTCCTTCTTGCTATTGTCCTTCTTTCCCTTATCTAAATTGAACTTTTCCAAGGGGAGGAGGGAGAAAATTTCGACATACTCATCCTGCCAAATTTTTTCCCTTACCTCTTTTTTTAAATGTGCCCCCAAAGGCCCCTCAAAGCACACATACACTTCATCCCTTGCCCTGTCATCCAGCTTTACTGTATCTCCTTTTTCTTTCTTGGTTTGCACTGATACCGAAACCCCGGAGGACACCACCCCGCTACCAACTACTGATCTGACCACTTCAGGCCCAGCCCGCTGCGCTGCCGCCTGCCCAGGCAACCAAGCTCTCACAGGCGAGACACCCATCTCATCTGCTACCCCGCCGTGTAACCTCAGCAAGAATTGCGACATAGTGCGTAAAATATCACTAAGCCCCGGTACCTGTGCCCCACTCGGCCCACCCACATTCCTCACGTCGTACCCCACCATTTGACTATTCGCTACCCCTTGTGATACAGCCCCTGCGGGCAACAAACCAGACATATAATCATACTCACGTAGTTGCGCAGGTGCTGTGTCCTCGCCTGCCAACAATCCTGAGTCCTGCCGATCCCATGAGTTGTCCATTCCTTGTTCCAAATCCGATCCTTCCGATTGGTGGACATACTCCAGACCTGCGCCCCCGGCCTTCTCGTCACCGAGGAGGACCCGAGCGCCTGCTGCAGCCAGTGATGCTCCCACGCCTGGAGTTCGCCTCCCGCTTGTCCTCGCTCTGCTCCGCTTAGTAGACCTGTGACCCCGATTGCCCCCAGACCTGTATCAGCCGGCCCGGCCCATGCTGGATGGGATGTGAGTGCCAAGCAGCTCCACTCTGCCGCCCGCCGCAGACTGAAGAGCTGGGCCTGACGGTGCTGCTTCTCCCTGCTACTGCCTGCCCTCCGATCGCCGCCATATGGAGAGTCTCCCACTCCGTCTGGCAGGTACCCCGACAGGAGCATCGCCATGGATACCTGCCGTTCCAGATGTCCGTCCTGCCTGCTCCACCGCTACGCACGTCCAATCTCCAATTTTTGCCATGTGCACACACCTGATGCAGGGATGCCCCTGCAAGGCGCTGCCCTGACTTCCGGTCTGGGCTGCGCTGCAGACGCCGGCCGCACTTCCTGTGCGGCCCGCACTTCCTGTGCGGCCTGCACTTCCTGTGCAGCCTGCACCTCGGCGCCGGTCCCTGATCTGCGCCGTCCAGGGCCCGCAGGCCAGCTGTGTGGATTCCTGCCGGTGCGAGCACGCCGGCGTGGCACCGCACTGTGCTGCTTGCTACCCGCAGGGTCCTGTGAGGGGCTCCGCAGCCATCGCCTGCTGCCCGCAGATGCTCCATTCGACAGCCACTCCAAAGGTCACGATCTTCCAGGTGTCCCGCTGGGTCCCGGTGCGTGGTCCGCCACACGTGCTGCCCCCAGCAAGACTGACAGCTGGGACGCCAGCCAGACTCCATACATATAACGGGCCGTATCCCGCAGCTGGGCCACCAATGAATCCACTGACTCCATAGAAGTAGGGATTTGTGCTATGGGTCTTCCCTGTACCAGAGTGGCCCTTCCCAAATTATTCCCCATAAACCACCCCTCAACTCTTATAATGCCTGCCCCCATACTTGCTCACCCAATCCTAAACCCCCGCATCTACCAAGCTCAAAATCCTCCTGGCCAATCCCGGTCATGGGGGGCTTCCCTCTATCTACGCCCCCTCCTAGAAGCATCTCTGACTCCCAGATTGCCTCTGAGAACAATGGTGTCACACATTTACTCCACTTTAAGGACTGACAATAAAACATTCAAAATTGAAAAAAAATTGAAGTTTACAGGAAAAAGAATGTTAAGAAACATTCTTTCCTCTATAATGACTAATATAGTATATAAGGCGAAATTTAAAAAGGATTAAAAAAATAATAATAATTTAAGTAAATGAAAATTTTAAGTTTAAAACATTGGAAATTTCAGTGTAATTTATGAAGGAAGAAAGAACTGCCAAAAATTTGATGGAAGAGGGACTCAGATACACCCTGTATTAGACATAAAGGAGGGCCTCATACACATTGCTATGGGTCCGAATGGTGGAACCACTGTGCCGTTGTACAAGGAGGGACCAGAGGGGTGTAACTAAGTGCCTATCCAGACCGACTCTGGCTACACGGCGGCTTAGTCGACTCCGTGAAACAAGGAGGAACCGGGAAGGTGAACCAGATGCCACTCTGGGACTGACCTCGAGTTAGAGCAGGCGACTCCCACGGGGTTGATAGCCGAAGCGGACTGGCACAACAGATGGGCTGACAGATGTGCACGGCTGGTAGGCAGACAGATGGAGCTGACTGATGGACAGGCTCGGTTGGCAGGCTGGTTGGCAAGCACGGCTGATAGACAGGCTGTGGGCAGAGCAGAAAGACAGGCTGGCGGGCACAGCTGATAGACAGGCTGGTTGACAGCACTGGGACCTGAGGGCTGGAGAGAGTGTTGACACACAAACTACAACATTGCAAAGGCACCTCCATTTTGGAGGAGGTGCCTAAAATATCAGCTGTCCTTTGGACATTGGCCAGGGACATATTAGGACGATGTGCGTGGCCCCTTTAAGAAGTAGGGAGTGTGCCCTAAGCACAGTGCCCGGAGATCTGCGTGCGGTGCGTGCACCCTGGGCACACACAGACATGGGAGTGGAGGATGCCAGAGCAGAGCTGCGGCGGCAAGGGGGTCGGCGTCTCTGCCGGGCAGGAGGCAGAGAGGCCGGTGCTACAGTACCCCCCTTTACGCCCCCTCTTCCTCAAGCCTGCAAGAAATCTTTCCAGAAGAAGAGGAGCATTAATGTTCTCCCTGGGCTCCCATGACCTCTCCTCAGGACCAAACCCCTTCCAATCCACAAGAAAGAAAGTTTTTCCTCTTACCCTCTTGGAGGCCAAAATGCTCTCTACCTCAAAAACGTCCTCAGTGCTGACTGAAGCTGGAGCAGTACCTGGATCATCAGGGAAAGAATTGAGGACAACAGGCTTAAGGAGAGACACATGGAAGGAATTGGGGATCCATAAGGAGGCAGGGAGTTTCAACTTGCATGCCACTGGATTAATTTGGCTCAGAATCTCAAAAGGACCAATGAACCTCTTGTAAGAAGACCCAACTTGTAAGAAGGCATCTTGAGGTGGACATACTTAGAGGAAAGCCACACCTTGTCCCCTGGATGGAACAGAGGTGGATCCAGATGTCTCTTGTCAGCATGTCTCTACATCCGCTCAGAGGATTGTAGCAATGCCGTTTTAGTGTCCTCCCAAATCACCGAAAAGTTTCTGATGAGAGACTCCGCAGCAGGATTGTCCACCGAGGTAGAAACAGGAAACTGAATATTGTGATGCTGACCAAACACCACAAAGAATGGAGATTTGCCTGAGGATTCACTCACATGGTTATTGTAGGAAAATTCAGCCCAAGGTAGGAGTTCCACCCAGTCACTATGGTGAGCGATGACGAAATGCCGAAGGAAACTAGTGAGGATCTGATTGATACGCTCAACCTGACCATTGGACTGATGATCATAGGCTGAAGAGAAGTCCAAAGCGACATTCGGCAGCTTACATGTGGCTCTCCACAAGCGTGTAGTAAACTGAAATCCTCTATCCGAGACAATATGGAGAGGTAGACTGTGGAGACGGAAGATGTGAAGGATGAAATCTTTGGCTAGCACTGGCATAGAAGGAAGACTTGGCAAGGGAATGAAGTGAGCCATCTTGGAGAAGCGGTCAGCGGCCACCCAAATAACAGTACAACCGGCCGATACAGGAAGATCCGTGATGAAATCCATCGCGATGTGTTGCCACAGAGCAGAAGGCAGGGGAAGAGTAAAAAGATGACCAGTCAGAAGTTGCCTAGGCATCTTGTTTCGGCCACAGGAAGAACAAGCAGAGACAAAATCCGCAACGTCCTTGTGCAGAGTCAGTCACCAGTAATGTCAGGAAATTAACAGAAGTGTCTTCCTCTGACCAGCATGTCCAGCCAGTTTGGAAGAATGACCCCAGTATAAGACCCTCCTTCTATCTGGAGCTGCCACAAAGGTCTTACCAGGAGGAAGATGAGACAGATCAAACAGGACGACAGTCATTATTCTGGAAGGATCAATGATGTGCAGAGGCTCATTCTCTTGATCGGTAGACAGGAAGGAACGGGAGAGTGTGTCTGCCTTAATATTCTTTTCTGCTGGATGGAAATGAAGGGTGAAGTTGAAGTGAGCAAAGAACAGGGAGCATATGGCCAGGCGAGGATTGAGTCACTAAGTGGATTGTAAGTAGGAGAGATTCTTGTGATCCGTATAGATGACCACAGGGTGCAGAGACCCTCTAGTAAGAACCGCCATTTCTCCAATGCCAGTTTAATAGCAAGCAGTTCTCGATCACCAATGGAGTAATTGCGCTCCGAGGGAAAGATGAGTTTGGAAAAGAAGCCGCAGGTTACCATTCACCCGGATGAGGACTTCTGGGTGAGAACTGCTCCGGCCCCAGAGGAAGAGGCATCAACCTCCAAGAACTGCTTGTTATTGTCAGGAAGATGAAGCACTGGAGCAGAGGAGAAAGCTTGTTTCAAGGATATAAAGGCGTTTTCCACCTCGGGAGTCCATTCCTTGGGGTTAATCCCTTTGCAGGTCAGAGCAGGGATGGAAGCTGTCTGGGAGGAAAAATGAGGGATGAACAGGCGGTAATAATTAGTAAACCCCAAAAACTGCTGAATAGCCTTCAACCCCTCCAGTCGGGGCCATTTTAGAACTGCCGACACCTTTTCAGGATCCATCTTAAGCCCGGTCTCCGAGATTATGTATCCCAGGAAGGGAAGAGATGTCTGTTCAAAGATACATTTTTCGAATTTTGCATACAGATGATTCTTACTGAGCCTCTGCAGTACCTGTTGAACATCTCTGCGAGGGCAGATCAGAAGAGAACACCAGGATGTCATCCAGATACACTACCACGCATGAGTACAGCATATCTCGGAAGATATCATTCACCAGTTCTTGGAAGACTGCTGGTGCGTTGCAGAGTCCGAAGGGTATCACGTGGTACTCGTAGAGGCCATCCCGGGTGTTGAATGTCGTCTTCCACTCATCACCTTGGTGAATCCGGATAAGATTGTATGCGCCACAGAGATCGAGCTTAGTAAAGACCTTGGCGCCCTAGAGGTGGTCAAACAATTCGGAGATGAGAGGCAGAGGATACTTATTTTTTATAGTGATTTGATATAGGCCCCTATAGTCAATACATGGGCGAAGAGAGCCATCCTTCTTCTTGACGAAGAAGAATCCTGCTCCTGCCGGAGAGGTGGATTTCTGGATAAATCCCCTAGCAAGATTCTCCTCGATGTATTCGGACACGGCTCTGGTCTCATCTAGTGATGAGCGAGCGTGCTCGCCACTGCTCGGTACTCGCCCGAGTATCTCACTGCTTGAGATGCTCGGCGCTTGCCGAGTATTTCCGGGGTTACTCGGCGGGAGCTCAGGTCTCCTCCCTGCATGTTTGGCTCTCTTTACATAGCCAATGAACATGCAGGGATTGCCTGCCACTCACTGTAATGCCGTAGCCGTGTTGGTTCTGGCATTACAGTGATTGGCTGGCCGCATAGCATCATCGGATCAATATCAGACCTGGCGTCGCCATGCTCGTCACAGTCACTCCAGAATCAGACAGTGTAGGGAGAGGTTCTGCTGTGTTAGGGACAGATTTTCTTGTGTATTAGGTAGTGTAGGGAGAAAAACCGTACATTACACATATCCATCTTAACAAACAGTCCTTTTGAGGACTAACTAATCCATCTGCAGAGATATCAGGCAGGCAGTGTATGTAGGCAGGCAGGCAGGGTATATAGCAGACTGCAGTGCATATAGCACTAGAGGCTCCATTCCAATTCTGCCTTCTGCTGCTTTTAGATATTTCTATACAAAGGCCCAGGTCTCAGGGGCCAGGGATACTTTTCTTTGGATCTTAAAACTCATTATTTGCTTAAAAAGCAATACAGAGAACACCGTTTTTCTGCGCCATTTGCTTGTTGGCACTGCAGAATACAGCCAGTTCCTTTCCATATTACAGCGCTAGCAATCCAGCTATTTAAAACTGTGTTTTCTCTGTCAAACAGATCACATATACAGTACAGACCAAAAGTTTGGACACACCTTCTCATTTAAAGATTATTCTGTATTTTCATGACTATGAAAATTGTGCATTCACACTGAAGGCATCAAAACAATGAATTAACACGTGCGGAATTATATACTTAACAAAAAGTGTGAAACAACTGAGAATATGTCTTATATTCTAGGTTCTTCAAAGTAGCCACCTTTTGCTTTGATGACTGCTTTGCACACTCTTGGCATTCTCTTGATGAGCTTCAAGAGGTAGTCACCGGAAATGGTCTTCACTTCACAGGTGTGCCCTGTCAGGTTTAATAAGTGGGATTTCTTGCCTTATAAATGGGGTTGGGACCATCAGTTGTGTTGTGCAGAAGTCTGGTGGATACACAGCTGATAGTCCTACTGAATAGACTGTTACAATTTGTATTATGGCAAGAAAAAAGCAGCTAAGTAAAGAAAAACGTGTGGCCATCATATCTTTAAGAAATGAAGGTCAGTCAGTCTGAAAAATTGACCAAACTTTGAAAGTGTCACCAAGTGCAGCTGCAAAAACCATCAAGTGCTACAAAGAAACTGGCTCACATGAGGACCGCCCCAGGAAAGGAAGACCAAGAGTCACCTCTGCTTCTCACCTCAGAAGAGACTTGTTTTGGCTAAAGAACACAAGGAATGGACATTAGACCAGTGGAAATCTGTGCTTTGGTCTGATGAGTTTAAATATGAGATCTTTGGTTCCAACCACCGTGTCTTTGTGCGACGCAGAAAAGGTGAACGGATGGACTCTACATGCCTGGTTCCCACCGTGAAGCATGAAGGAGGAGGTGTGATGGTGTGGGGGTGCTTTGCTGGTGACACTGTTGGGGATTTATTCAAAATTGAAGGCATACTGAACCAGCATGGCTACCACAGCATCTTGCAGCGGCATGCTATTCCATCCGGTTTGCGTTTAGTTGGACCATCATTTATTTTTCAACAGGACAATGACCCCAAGCACACCTCCAGGCTGTGTAAGGGCTATTTGACCAAGGAGGAGAGTGATGGGGTGCTACACCAGATGACCTGGCCTCCACAGTCACCAGACCTGAACCCAATCGAGATGGTTTGGGGTGAGCTGGACCGCAGAGTGAAGGCAAAAGGGCCAACAAGTGCTTAGCATCTCTGGGAACTCCTTCAAGATTGTTGGAAGACCATTTCCGGTGACTACCTCTTGAAGCTCATCAAGAGAATGCCAAGAGTGTGCAAAGCAGCCATCAAAGCAAAAGGTGGCTACTTTGAAGAACCTAGAATATAAGACATATTTTCAGCAGTTTCACACTTTTTTGTTAAGTATATAATTCCACATGTGTTAATTCATAGTTTTGATGCCTTCAGTGTGAATGTACAATTTTCATAGTCATAAAAATACAGAAAAATCTTTAAATGAGAAGGTGTGTCCAAACTTTTGGTCTGTACTGTACGTTGTCAGAAAATACTGCCATTTCTGGCCTCCATTAAAAATTTCCTTTAGTGTGTCAGTGAAGCAATTCACCGCAGTTTGCTGTTCAAACTACTTACCTACAGGCCAGGTATTTAAAACTCTGTTTTCTCCATGACACGGATCACATATACATTGTCAGAAAATACTGCCATTTCTGGCCTCAATTAAAAATTAACTTTAGTGTGTCAGTGAAGCAATTCACACCAGTTTGCTGTTCAAACTACTTATCTACAGGCCAGGTTTTTAAAACTCTGTTTTCTCCGTCACACGGATCACATATAAGTTCGCTCCAAACTCAGTCATTTGTAGTGAGCGGGGAAGATACTGTCCTCCATTTAAAATGGGCAAGGCACGTGGCAAGGCACGGGGAACTGGACGTGATGGTAATGGTGCATGCAGAGGCCGAGGACAAGGCCGTGAGCAAGCTGAAATTGTGCCACAACAAACACCCACATCTTCTCGCCTGACCTTCCTGTCCCAAATTCTAGGGGACCGCAGCACACCACTATTGAACCCAGAGCAGTGTCAAAAGGTTGTTGGTTGGATAGCGGATAATAGTTCCAGTCACTTAGCCACCACCACAACCACCACCCTGTCTTCCACACGGTCAAGTCTCAGTAGCCATGAGTCTGGACTGCATATTCCTCACCCTGATCCTCCTTCCTCCCACCATGCCGAGTACCCAGAGACAACTGATCCCACACTTGGACACTCTGAAGAGCTGTTCACTTTTCTATTTTTAGATTTGGGACTCTCGCCTGGTCCACTTGAAGCGGGGCAAGAGGAGATTGCGTGTAGCGATGCCCAAATATTTGAGCAGCCACGGTCACATGAAGGCGACGGTGGGAAAGTGTCACAAGAGGTGGACGACGATGAGATACAATTGCCGGAAAGTCAGGAGGAGGACCAGGGTGCGGAGGTGGAAGATGAGGTGGTGGATAATATAGTAACTGACCCAACCTGGCAGGAGGACTTGCAGAGCGGGGACAGCAGCACACAAGGGGAGGGAGGCAGAGCACCCCAACAGGCAGGAAGAAGCAGTGTGGTGGCCACAGACAGAAGGCAGGCAACAGTTCCCCGTAACACTAACACAAATTAATTTGCAGTACAACTGATAGGTCTTCCCGAGTCTGGATGTTTTTTAAAAACTCTGCCGATAACCCCAAAAAGGCCATTTGCACCACCTGCCGGGCCAGCATTAGCAGGGGTGGCAAAACGACCAGCGTGACCACCACCAGCATGATCTGGCACATGGCAGCAAAGCACATGACTTTGTGGGCCGAACCCCAGGGTCCAGGAACAGTGTCTGCAGGTGGCACCACTGCTTCTTCCGCTGTTGTGCATGCAAGCCAATCCCCTGTCTATGGTGCATGCGAAGATGCCTCCTGCCCTGCACCTGTCATTGCACACTCTCAAGTAGCAGCATCAGGAAGCATGTCCATGTCCTTGTCCCAGCGCAGCGTTTAGTTGTCCATACCCCAGTCCGTGGAACGCAAGTGCAAATATGCAGCCAACGCCCCACAGGCCACACTACTAAATTCTCACATTTTACGACTGCTTGCGCTCGAAATGTTGCCTTTTAGGCTCGTGGAGACAGAAGCATTCAGCAACCTGATGGCAGCGGCCGTCCCTCGGTACTCGGTCCCCAGCCACCACTAATTCTCGCAGTGTGCCGTCCCCGCATTGCACAAGCACGTGTCCCAAAACATTAGCCGTGCCTTCAACAGCGCAGTTACCGGGAAAGTTCACCTAACCACGGACACGTGGACAAGTGCTTGTGGGCAGAGAAGGTAAATCTAGCTGACAGCACACTGGGTTAACATAGTGGAAGCCGGGACCCAGTCGGACCTTGGGACGGAACACGTCGTCCCGACGCCAAGGATTGCGGGCCCTAGGTCAATCAGGGTTGTCTCCACGGTCTACAGCTCCTGCACCTCAACCTCTTCCTCCTCTTCAGCCTCCATCACCAAAATGACCACATCAGTCACAAGCTGGAAGCACTGGAGCACTGCCTCGGCCAATCGGCAACAGGCTGTACTGAAGCTAATATGCTTAGGTGACAAACCGCACAATGCTGAAGAGTTGTGGACAGCTCTGAAAGAGCAGGAAGATATGTGGCTCACACCACTGAACCTACAGCCAGGCATGGTTGTGTGTGACAATGGCCGGAACCTGGTGGCGGCTCTGAGGCGAGGCGAGCTCACACACGTACCATGCCTTGCCCAGGTGCTAAACCTCGTGGTTCAGCGGTTTCTCAAATCCTACCCGGAGCTGCCGGATCTGCTTGTTAAAGTACGCCACCTGTGTGCCCATTTTAGAAAGTCACCTACAGCTTCCGCCGTCCTTGCCGTGTTTCAGCAGCGTTTGCAGCTTCTGGCTCATAGACTGGTGCGTGATGTCCCCACGCATTGGAACTCTACACTGCAGATGTTGGGAAGGATTTTTGAGCAGAAGAGGGCAGTTGTTGAGTTCCAGCATTAACAAGGCCATCGGTATTCAGATCAGACTCCACACATAAGACCTCAGGAGTGGACATGGATGTCAGACATATGTACCATCCTCCAAAACTTTGAGGATTCCACCAAGATGGTGAGCAGCGATGACGCCATTATTAGCGTCACCATCCCGCTTCTCTGTCTTCTGAAACGCTCTCTGCTCACAATCAAAGAGGATGCATTGCAGGTGGAGCACGATGAGATGGAGCCAGGAACCATAGAGGGTGATTACACACAGCCCAGCCTCATCTCATCCCAACGTGGATTGGGTGACAATGAGGAACAGGAGGAGGAGGAGGAAGGACAGGAGCTAGTTTCATGCACTATAGACTGTACTGCCTGCACAGCTGTAATACCGTCTGTTCAGCGAGGATGGCCAGAGGACAGAGAGGAGGAGGAGGAGAGCATGGTCTGTCATCCTCTTGGTGAGGACACGGAAGTCTTTCCTATTAGTAGTCTGGAACTCATGACTGAGTTTATGTTACGCTGCCTTTCCCATGACCCTCGCATTCTCAAAATTTTGGGTGACAGTCATTACTGGTTGGTTACACTTCTAGACCCACGCTACAAGGAGAACTTTATATCTAAAAAATTTCCATCTGAAAATACTGGCGGCAGAGGGCACACTTCGTTGGACAACCAAGGTGTACAGGCGAGACACAACTTCAATCCAGCAGAGGCAGGGGAAAACTGTCAAATTTCTGGGAGTTTTCTCAGACCCTCCCATCGCACAGGCCCTGAGGCGCGGGGTACTCTCACAAGGAGTGCAAAGTTATGGAAGATGCTGAGGGAGTACCTTGCTGACCGTACCAACGTTCTCCGTGATTCCTCTGTGCCTTATAATTATTGGGTATGCAAGCTGGATACGTGGAATGAACTGGCTCTCTATGCCTTGGAGGTCCTGGCCTGCCCTGACGCCAGCGTTTTATCAGAGAAGGTTTTAAGTGCCGCTGGTGGAATTATAACTGATAAGAGCATCCGCCTGTCAACTGAAAATGCTGATAGGCTGGCTCATATAAAAATAAACAAGGGCTGGATTGGCTAGACTTCTCAACACCACTGTAACATACCTGTCGGCGTCCTTGCATGGTGGTCCATCTCCCACTGTGCAAGAGCGTGCACTTGATCTCCAATCCAGAATGTCTCTCTGGCTTCCCTCCTTGCTGTCTGTTTGTCTGTTTTGGCTGCATAGGGCGACGCCCGCTGAACTTCCTGTTTTTTGTACCTGCTGCGGACACGCCCCTGTTGCACCTTCAGCCTATTGCTGTCCATCTTTGGGTATTTATACCACCTTCTTCCTCAAGATGGCGCCTGAGCATTGTGTCCTGTCAGTTGGCTTTTTGTCTCTGACGTGCCAGGTCCTATCCTGTTTTCCTGCCTGTTCTCCAGTTCTGTGTCTGAACTGTGGTCTGTTCTTGTGAACACGCTTCTAGCCTGTTCTTTCGCCTTCTAGGGGCTGTATTCCTAGATCTGCCTGTCTGTGCCTTGCGGTATCTGTTCCCGTCTGAACAGAGTCCTGTTTGTGTCCCAGCCTTGCTGTATTTGTTCCCGTTTCTCTGTTTCCAGTTGTCTGTGCCTAGCGGTATCTGTTCCCGTCTGAACAGAGTCCTGTTTGTGTCCCAGCCTTGCTGTATTTGTTCCCGTTCCTCGGTTCCTAGTTGTCTGTGCCTCGTTTCTACTTTTGCCTTTTCTCCCTTTTCCCTCTTTGTCTGTTTTCTGCGTCTTTCTGCAGAGTCTGAACTTGCTCCTAAATTCCTTCTCGTCGTCTCTGTACCTCTGTTGTGAATTTAGTGTACGCTCGCTACTTCTTTGTAAGTACTGTGTGTGCTTCTGGCTCTGCCTTTCCTTCTCCGTCTGTTCTTTGTGAACAGAGTCCTACCCCCCTGCCTTGTCTGCCGCTCTGCGGTTTCCGCTCTGCTCCTGCCTTGTCTGCTGCTCTGCGGTTTCCGCTCTGCTCCTGCCTTGTTTGCCGCTCTGCGGTTTCCGCTCTGCTCCTGCCTTGTTTGCCGCTCTACGGTTTCCGCTCTGCTCCTGCCTTCTTAGCCGCTCTGCGGTTTCCGCTCTGCTCCTGCTTAGCTTGCCGCTCTTGCGGTTTCTGCTCTGCTCTTGCCTTGCTTGCCGCTCCTGCGGTTTCCGCTCTGCTCCTGCCTTGTTTACCGCTCTGCGGTTTCCGCTCTGCTCCTGCCTTGTTTACCGCTCTGCGGTTTCCGCTCTGCTCCTGTCTTGTTTACCGCTCTGCGGTTTCCGCTCTGCTCCTGCCTTGTTTACCGCTCTGCGGTTTCCGCTCTGCTCCTGCCTTGTTTACCGCTCTGCGGTTTCCGCTCTGCTCCTGCCTTGTTTACCGCTCTGCGGTTTCCGCTCTGCTCCTGCCTTGTTTACCGCTCTGCGGTTTCCGCTCTGCTCCTGCCTTGTTTACCGCTCTGCGGTTTCCGCTCTGCTCCTGCCTTGTTTGCCGCTCTGCGGTTTCCGCTCTGCTGCGGCCTTCTTAGCCGCTCTGCGGTTTCCGCTCTGCTCCTGCCTTGTTTACCGCTCTGCGGTTTCCGCTCTGCTCCTGCCTTGTTTGCCGCTCTGCGGTTTCCGCTCTGCTGCGGCCTTCTTAGCCGCTCTGCTCCTGCCTTGTTTACCGCTCTTGCGGTTTCCACTCTGCTCTTGCCTTGCTTGCCGCTCCTGCGGTTTCTGCTCTGCATCTGCTCGCTGCTCCGGCAGTCCTGTCCTGCTCTGCTTCTGCTCGCTGCTCCGGCAGCCCCGTCCTGCTCTGCATCTGCTCGCTGCTCCGGCAGTCCTGTCCTGCTCTGCTTGTGCTCGCTGCTCCGGCAGTCCCGTCCTGCTCTGCTCTTGCCCACCGCTTCGGGCGTTCCCTCTCTGCTGTGTTTGGCTACCGCATCTGCGGTTCTGTTTCTGTGACCCAGTCTGTACTGGGTCTTGTCCTCTCTGTGCTCCAGCCCATCCTTTCGGCCAGTACCTCCCTGCCTGCATATTCGCCTGTATCCACCCGTCTGCATACCTGCCGTGTTCGCTTATATCCACCAGTCTGTGCCAGCCTAACCTGCCTGTTCCAGTAATCCCTGTGTGGGTCAACCCCCGTGTCCGGAGTTTGACCTGGAGTAGCACCTGGTCCCTCTGCCCGGTTTCTCCCTGGTGCACTGGCGTCGTATGCCGTCGTGCCATCTTGGTTGGATCGGCCAGATACTTAGTCACGCCCCTCCAGGCACTCTCCGGTTCATGGTCCAGTGGAACCACTTCTCCCGCACACGCCAGTCAGTCCGGGCGTGTGCATAACAGCATGCTCAGGCCATGGTTCCCGTTGAGCCCCACGGCCTTCGTTCTCTGAGAAGTTTTCCAGCGAATACATGCATTAAAAATAAATAAATAATTTTTTTTTTTCTCAGCTGAGTTCCAGGCGAATTACGCACCCGTCCAGATGGATCTATCTGCTCTCGTTTCTGCGGATCCGCCACGTTACTATGGGGATCCAAGACAAAGTCGTGCATTTGTGGAGCAATGCATGCTACACTTCAAGTTCTACCCTCTATGTTTTCCCACCGATCGGGTTAAGGTGGCATTCATTATGTCTTACCTGGCGGGTGATGCCTTGGAATGGATCAACCCCCTATATGAAACACAGGATCCGATACTCCTGGACCTAATGGCCTTCCTGGTGGCCTTTCTAATGGTCTTCGATGATCCTAACCCGGAGGCTCCTGCTGAAGCTTCACCTCCCAATATCCCCGAGCAGCCCCGATGGGTAATGTGTGTGGGTAGCGCAATAGTCCTCCAGCCCAATGAGACTACTGCCCACCCAGAATCCTCACAGGGTGACTACGCTTTCCGGAATACTTCTCCCAACCTCAAGAGGCAGTCCAGACGTGCTAGACGTAGAGGCAAGCCGTCACGCCAGGGTCTGTCCTCCCTGAGACCTCCTGACCCCAACCTTGAAGTCCCTACTGAAGCTTCATCTCCCTTTATCCCGGAGAAGTCCCAATGGGTAATGTGCGTGGGGAGTGCTCCGGTTCTCCTGCCCGGAGAGACTTCTGCCCATCCAGACTCCACACAGGAGAACTTCCTGCACCCGGCATCAGATGCTTCACCCACTTTAACCGGTGTGCATGTCCAAGGATGCTCCAAAGCTGTGGTTAACTCTGAGTCTGTGCACCTCTACTACCTGGCGGAGGACCCCCTGTTGCCTCCTGAATCCTCCGGGATACCACTCGATGACAAATGGAGAGAGACTTCTCTACACTCGGTACTCGATACTTTGTCCGCTTCGTCCTGTGAGCCTGACAATGGGTACCCCAAAGTGGTAGTTACCACCGAGTCTCTACACCCCTCCGACCAGGCGGAGGACCTCCAGTTGTCTCCAGAACCCTTCGGGGTGCTACCTGGTAGCAAAAGGACAGAGACTCTCCTATACTCTGTACCTGATACCTCGCTCGCTTCGTCCAGTGAGTCCAACCTAGTGTATTCCGAAGCAGAGGTTACTCCCGAGTCTTTACACCCCTCCGACCAGGCGGAGGACCTCCAGTTGTCTCCAGAACCCTACGGGGTGCTACCTGGTAGCGAAAGGACAGAGACTCTCCTATACTCTGTACCTGATACCTCGCTCGCTTCGTCCAGTGAGTCCAACCTAGTGTACTCCGAAGCAGAGGTTACTCCCGAGTCTCTACACCCCTCCGACCAGGCGGAGGACCTCCATTTGTCTCCAGAACCCTTCGGGGTGCCACCTGGTGGTGAATGGACAGAGACTTTCCTATATCCTGGATCTGATACCTCGCTTGCTTCTTCCAGTGAGTCCGACCTTGTGTACTCTGAAGCAGAGGTTACCCTTGAGTTTCTACACCCCTCTGACCAGGCGGAGGACCTCCAGTTGTCTCCAGAACCCTTCGGGGTGCCACCTGGTGGTGAATGGACAGAGACTTTCCTATACTCGGTACCCGATACCTCGCCTGCTTCCTCCAGTGAGTCCGACCTAGGGTACTCTGAAGCAGATGTTTTCTCTGAGCCTCTGCACTCTTCTGACCCGGCGGAGGACCTCCAGCTGTTTTCTGAATTCTCCAGGGTACCACCAGATAACAAAGAGACAGTGACTTTTCCTCATTATGTACCTGATAACCCGTCTATTTCTTCCCGTGAGCTTGACAAGATGTACCTCGAAGCAGAGATTACCCCCAAGTCTCTGTCCCCCTCGTACCCGGTGAAGGACTTCCAGTTGTCTCCTGTACCCTCTGGGGTGCCACCTGAAAATATGTGGAGAGAGACTTCCTTGTGTGCTGTTCCTGGTACTCCACCCGTTTCGTCTGTTGCTAAGGATGGCTGGATAGGAGGTAGCATCCTAGCTAACCAGATGAGATCAATTTTTCCTGTGGACAGTGGAAGTGATCTCCTTGAAGTGAACGACTGGTCCTCGAATTCCCTGCGGAAGATTCTGGCAGGCCTGAAGAAGAGGGGGTGTAAGGGGGGGGGTACTGTAACATACCTGGCGGCGTCCTTGCATGGTGGTCCATCTCCCACTGTGCAAGAGCGCGCACTTGATCTCCAATCCAGAATGTCTCTCTGGCTTCCCTCCTTGCTGTCTGTTTGTCTGTTTTGGCTGCATAGGGCGACGCCCAATGAACTTCCTGTTTTTTGTACCTGCTGCGGACACGCCCCTGTTGCACCTTCAGCCTATTGCTGTCCATCTTTGGGTATTTATACCACCTTCTTCCTCAAGATGGCGCCTGAGCATTGTGTCCTGTCAGTTGGCTTTTTGTCTCTGACGTGCCAGGTCCTAGCCTGTTTTCCTGCCTGTTCTCCAGTTCTGTGTCTGAACTGTGATCTGTTCTTGTGAACACGCTTCTAGCCTGTTCTTTCGCCTTCTAGGGGCTGTATTCCTAGATCTGCCTGTCTGTGCCTTGCGGTATCTGTTCCCGTCTGAACAGAGTCCTGTTTGTGTCCCAGCCTTGCTGTATTTGTTCCCGTTTCTCTGTTTCCAGTTGTCTGTGCCTAGCGGTATCTGTTCCCGTCTGAACAGAGTCCTGTTTGTGTCCCAGCCTTGCTGTATTTGTTCCCGTTCCTCGGTTCCTAGTTGTCTGTGCCTCGTTTCTACTTTTGCCTTTTCTCCCTTTTCCCTCTTTGTCTGTTTTCTGCGTCTTTCTGCAGAGTCTGAACTTGCTCCTAAATTCCTTCTCGTCGTCTCTGTACCTCTATTGTGAATTTAGTGTACGCTCGCTACTTCTTTGTAAGTACTGTGTGTGCTTCTGGTTCTGCCTTTCCTTCTCCGTCTGTTCTTTGTGAACAGAGTCCTACCCCCCTGCCTTGTCTGCCGCTCTGCGGTTTCCGCTCTGCTCCTGCCTTGTCTGCTGCTCTGCGGTTTCCGCTCTGCTCCTGCCTTTTTGCCGCTCTGCGGTTTCCGCTCTGCTCCTGCCTTGTTTGCCGCTCTGCGGTTTCCGCTCTGCTCCTGCCTTCTTAGCCGCTCTGCGGTTTCCGCTCTGCTCCTGCTTAGCTTGCCGCTCTTGCGGTTTCTGCTCTGCTCTTGCCTTGTTTGCCGCTCTGCGGTTTCCGCTCTGCTCCTGCCTTGTTTACCGCTCTGCGGTTTCCGCTCTGCTCCTGCCTTGTTTACCGCTCTGCGGTTTCCGCTCTGCTCCTGCCTTGTTTACCGCTCTGCGGTTTCCGCTCTGCTCCTGCCTTGTTTACCGCTCTGCGGTTTCCGCTCTGCTCCTGCCTTGTTTACCGCTCTGCGGTTTCCGCTCTGCTCCTGCCTTGTTTACCGCTCTGCGGTTTCCGCTCTGCTCCTGCCTTGTTTGCCGCTCTGCGGTTTCCGCTCTGCTGCGGCCTTCTTAGCCGCTCTGCGGTTTCCGCTCTGCTCCTGCCTTGTTTACCGCTCTGCGGTTTCCGCTCTGCTCCTGCCTTGTTTGCCGCTCTGCGGTTTCCGCTCTGCTGCGGCCTTCTTAGCCGCTCTGCGGTTTCCGCTCTGCTCCTGCCTTGTTTACCGCTCTTGTGGTTTCTACTCTGCTCTTGCCTTGCTTGCCGCTCCTGCGGTTTCTGCTCTGCATCTGCTCGCTGCTCCAGCAGTCCTGTCCTGCTCTGCTTCTGCTCGCTGCTCCGGCAGCCCCGTCCTGCTCTGCATCTGCTCGCTGCTCCGGCAGTCCTGTCCTGCTCTGCTTGTGCTCGCTGCTCCGGCAGTCCCGTCCTGCTCTGCTCTTGCCCACCGCTTCGGGCGTTCCCTCTCTGCTGTGTTTGGCTACCGCATCTGCGGTTCTGTTTCTGTGACCCAGTCTGTACTGGGTCTTGTCCTCTCTGTGCTCCAGCCCATCCTTTCGGCCAGTACCTCCCTGCCTGCATATTCGCCTGTATCCACCCGTCTGCATACCTGCCGTGTTCGCTTATATCCACCAGTCTGTGCCAGCCTAACCTGCCTGTTCCAGTAATCCCTGTGTGGGTCAACCCCCGTGTCCGGAGTTTGACCTGGAGTAGCACCTGGTCCATCTGCCCGGTTTCTCCCTGGTGCACTGGCGTCGTATGCCGTCGTACCATCTTGGTCGGATCGGCCAGATACTTAGTCACGCCCCTCCAGGCACTCTCCGGTTCATGGTCCAGTGGAACCACTTCTCCCGCACACGCCAGTCAGTCCGGGCGTGTGCATAACAACCACCAAATAATAGCAGCATAACATAAATTCAAATCCAGTGTCTTTACTTGGGAGGTATATTCCCATGCATCTTTTCACACCAACACATGGGTATACGCTTCCTGATTTTGGCTATTTGCTCTTGTCCTCCTCCTTCTCCTCATCCTCCACCACTATATTCCCAGGGTGACTGTGGTCCATGATGCAACACCCACATAATTTTTTTTAAACGGTATTTATGATGCCCGTAAAAAAAAAATTTTATACACTATGTTCATGTATACCCCCCAGGGTTAAATGTTTGTCAGCCTATACACTTGTGCATGCGCATTACAAGTATAGGAGGCCCGCTCCTTTCTAATGGGAACATTTTATTATGAGGCCCTCCTCCATGTCTCTTCCAAGAGGCATTGAAGTGCCTCCAAATTTTTGGCAGCCCTTGCATTCACTGCATAGGCCAACACTATGGGAGACTCTCTCCTTTCTAATGGGAATTTGTCGTTACTGTGGCCCTGTTCTATGTGTCTTTAAATTCTTAGTGGGGTTTTTCCCAAATTTTGGCAGCCCTTGCCGTCATAGCATGGGCATTTCCCCTATAGGAGACCCGCTCCTTTATAATGGGAAACATTTTTTTTGCTGAGACCCTCCTCTATGTCTCTTCAAAGGGGTATTGTGTTGCGTACAAATTTTTGGCAGCCCTTGCAGTCACTGGATACGCAATAACAGTATAGGAGACCCACTTGTTAATAATGGGAACAACAAAGTATAGCCAGCTGATGGCTCTCTAACAATAGCGAGGGCCGACTACTGGCCTTTTAAGAATAGTAAGGCCCGTCTGATGGCCCTATAAAAATAGGCTTTATGACTTTCAGAGTCCCTCCATCATAAATAAAACAGGATGTGTCTGATGATGTGTCACACACCACGTTGCCAGATAAGGTTGTAAAATGTTAAAATGACATTTCCCGGTGAATGCATTTGTCTTAAAAAATAACGTAAAAAAAACAAAACAATAGGATCTTTCTTTAGTATAAAAAACAGCGCCACCAATTTAACCTCAATGTAATCACATTGTTCAGCTCCTGCACATCCTCCTCCATCTCCAAAATGAACACATCAGTCACAAGCTGACAGCACTACAGCACTGCCTTGGCCAAGCGGCAACAGGCTGTACTGAAGATAACATGCTTAATGCTTAATTGACAAACCGCCAAGTGCTGCAGAGTTGTTGAAAGCTGTAACACAGCAGCCTGAAATGACACGCAGGCTACATACAGTTTCCCTCTATGCGAGTCCTTTCACAGAGCTAAATACAACTCTCATCAAAAAAAGCTGTGGACCGGCTCTGTACCGTCCCTGGCCACATTCACCTGTCCACGTGTTTGTGGCTAGGCGGTCCTTCCAAGTAAGTGCACTGGGGAGGGCATGGGTAATGTTGTGGGGCCCTTGCTTATGGAAGGAGGAGACGACACCGGGAGAAACAGTGGCGGCTGGGGACCGAGTATGGACACCCGGCTGCCGCCGGCTTGAGGTTGTGAAAAGCTTCCACCTCCATGAGCCTAAAAGGCCATATTTCAAGTGCAAGCAGCTGCCCAGAAATCTGGCAGTTTAGTGTTGCGGTCAGTGGGTGGGTGGGTGGCTGGCTGCATACTTGCACTTGCATTCCAACTAATAGAAAACTAAGCAGATGGTGGCCTCTATCATCATCATGGCCTCACCTCGGCACTATGAACTCTCCTGAAGGAGAAGCCAGGGCCCAACGGAGGAGTCTCCGGTTCTCTGGTCGGCCCGTCAAACCCTGCCGAGAAGCAGCCCTGGCTAATAAAAGTGTGGGGGAAGGTTCCCGGACACTCTATGGCTGCTTTTTTAATGTGGATCGGACATGCTTATGCATGTTATTTCTTAAACCGCATTGCAGATCAGGCCATTGTCCAACTCTGTATTCATGAAATTAAATGCACAAAGAAAGAAGTTTGTGAGTCAAAGCACCACCGACAAATGCGAGTTGATGTTGGATGGGCTGCCATTGCTTCTGCAACAAGCTGCATTAGAGGACTTCCTGGGAGAAATGACACCCAGGGTAGATACGGTTTCCCTCTATGCCAGTCTTTTCACTGAGCTAAATACAACTTTCATCAAAAAAAGCTGTGGACTGGCTCCATACCGTTCCTGGCCACATTCACCTGTCCACGTGTTTGTGGTTAGGCGGTCCTTCCCAGTAAGTGCACTGGGGAGGGCACAGTTAATGTTGTGGGACCCGTGCTTGTGGAAGGCGGAGACTATACCAGGAGAAATAGTGGCGGCTGGGGACCAAGTGTGGACACCCAGCCACCGCCGGCATGAGGTTATGAAAAGCTTCCGCCACCACGAGCCTAAAAGGCCACAATTCAAGGGAAAGCAGCTTTAGAGGACTTCCTGGGAGAAATGACAGCTGGGTAGATATGGTTTCCCAAGTCCTTTCACCAAGCTAAAGAATATGGCTGTGGTGAAATACAACTCAGCAAAAAAAGCTGTGGACTGGCTCCGTACCGTCCCTGGCCACATTCACCTGTCCACATGTTTGTGGTTAGGCGGTCCTTCCCAGTAAGTGCACTGGGGAGGGCACGGGTAATGTTGTGGAAGGCGAAGACGACACCGGGAGAAACAATGGCGGCTGGGGACCGAGTATGGACACCCGGCCGCCGAAGTCATGAGGTTATGAAAAGCTTTCGCCTCCACAAGCCTAAAAGGCCACATTTCTAGTGCAAACAGCTGTCAAAAAATTGGCAGTATAGTATTGCAGCCTGTGGGTGGGTGGGTGGCTGGCTGCATACTTGCGCTTGCATTCCAAGGAATGGGGTAGGGACAACTGAACGCTGCATTGGGACAAGGACGTGGACGGTGATTGTTGCAAGTCTGCAACAACAGGTGCATGGCGGGAGGCATCTTCGCATGCGCCAAGTATCACTTATGATTATGATGGGCACACATTTTTGGCAGTGACCAGGGAGTCAGAAATGCTTCCAGAGGTCTTTCCCATGCTGTTCCCATGTCTTTTCAGCACTGTATGCATGTATCTGATGATGTGTCACACACCACATGGCCAGATAAGGTTGTAAAATGTTAAAATGACATTTCCCAGTGAATGCATTTGTCTTCGTTGAAAGCAATGCAAAAGTGCAAAAACGCATCAAAAACGCTACGTGTGAACATAGCCCAATGTGTGGAGGAGTATTTTTGGTTTTGGTTATTTATTTTGCCTTATATACAAGTCATTACCCTGGAAAGGATGTTCCTTAATATATTTCTCAGGAAAATTTTGGTTTTGTTTTTGTATGTTTTATTGTCCGTAAAAGTGGCGTAATGCTCTGACAACATTGTTGACAGCAGTGACCTGGGAGTCAGAAATGCTTCCAGGGGTCTTCCCCATGCTGTTCCCATGTCATTTGAGCACTGTTCCCATCGATTTGGGCAATTTTTAGGCCCTCTGCAGACCGCCGGGGGGGAGCCACCTGAAAAATGCTCGAGTTTCCCATAGACTTACATTGGGCTCGTTGCTCGGGTCGAGCACCCAAGTATTCCAATTTGCTCGACCCAAGCAACGAGTACCCGAGCAATTTAGTGCTCGCTCATCACTAGTCTCGTCCACCTACAGGTGGTAAATTCAACCTCGGGGAGGTGAAGCACCAGAGTGTCTCAGCCTCCTTCTTGTCAAAGATGTCATCGTTCGACCAGTAGGGTGCCGGCAAGCTGGGCAAATTAGCTGGAGAGGACAGAGGTCGAGCAGGACGGACAGGAACCAAGCAGGTCCTGTGACACTCCTGACATGGCTGGGTTTGGAAGGGAAGGGGCACCATTTGACTTTTTGATTGTAAAATTTGCTGGAATAATTAGCGGAGGCCATGTTGCATTTGAAGAGTCCCTGATATGCTTAAACAGTGAAAACACCTTACAAGTGACACTATTATCTAGATGTGTAGTGAGCACCTTGAAACCCTAGGTGTTTCACAGAAGTTTATAAAGTTGAGCCGTGAAAATTAAAAATCACATTTTTCCCACAAAAATGTTTTTAGCTCCAAATCTTGCATTTTTTTATATTACCCCATATGTGGAGAAAAATGATCAGATTTCGGAATACGCCCTCCAGTCTCAGCCATCTGCTGAATGTACCTCACTGCCACCACGTCTGACATCTCCTCCTGCCTGGATAGAAAGAAATAGTAAATAGGTGTGGCTTGGGGTGTGGCCAAGGGCATGGTGAAAACTGCTGTGACATTCTGCACACCTTTGCGGATTATGATGAGGGCAATCTAGGATACTAACAACAACCAATACATGAATATATCCGATATAGCACTTTCCTATGCCAACCTGTTCCTGGGGCTCTGGGAAAGGGACCTCTTCCTGTCAGACAGATACGCACTGATGGACCTCGTCCCCCTTTGGACGCGGTACATCAATGATGTATTTTTTGTCTGACAGGATTCTGAAGAAATTCTGATTCAATTCATGTCTGTTCTAAACCACAATGAGTATAATATTCATCTAACTTACCATTGTGATGCTAATTCGATTGATTTTTTGGATGTCAAAATATACAGAGAAAATCAAAATTGTCTACAAACTGATCTTTTTCGGAAATCCACATCTGTAAATGCCCTCCTACATGCCTCATCATCCCATCCTTTCAAGATGATTCAATCCATACCTATTGGCCAATTTCTATGCCTTAAACGCATCTGTTCTAATGATGAAGACTTTGAACGGCAATCAGAAGATCTTAAAGAGAGATTTTATGATAGAGGTTATAGCAAGAGGTCTGTAAAAAGAGCGCATAACCGAGCTAGACATACCACGAGACATGAGCTGCTATACTCTAATAATCCGAAACAAATAGCTAAAAAGAATGAGGTTAGATTTATAACTCAATACTATGCCAATTCAGCGACCATACGTAAATGTTTGGAGAAATCATGGCCAATTTTATTGGCAGATCCAATTCTGGCCACCTATTTGGGACCAAAACCAAGTATCACTTTTAGACGCTCTAACAATCTGCGAGATACATTGGTGAAAAGCCATTACACAAATGATAAGACTACTTTCCTGAATGCCACAAAGTCCCCATGGGGATGTACACCCTGTGGCAAATGTGTTGCGTGCCCGAATATAGTTCGTGCTAAAACTTTTTACAACAGCATGGGCACCAATACATTTAATATAACACACACAATTACATGCAATACTACAGCGGTTATATACTTTGCCACATGTCCCTGCAATAAAATTTATGTAGGTTTAACCACACGTCAACTAAAAGTGAGAGTGAGGGAAAATGTGAATGGAATAAATGCTGCCAAGGAGATTGATGATCCACTCACATTAAAGACAATCCCTAGGCATTTTAAGATCTACCACAATTGTGATGCCTCTGGACTTGAGGTGAGAGGAATTGACAGGATTGTCTCTAATATAAGAGGTGGAAATGTGAGTAACCGCCTGGGCAGATTGGAGGTGAAATGGATCTGGTCTCTTGATACAGTCGATCCCCTGGGCCTCAATGAAAATTTAAGTTTTGTCCCATTTTTGTGATGAGGCTCCACCATATTTAATGTCTAAGTGATATGTCCCATATTGTGTTTTATCTATGATTTTAATTCTTGCTTTTATTTATAGCTGCCATACATTTCATGTTGTAATATGGTGAAAGGCTTTGAACATGTGCACTGGTACGACAAGCATGAAGTGGTTACAGTATACACCTATTGAGAAGGTTATCCTTCTGATGAAGTTGATTATAAATTCTACAGGAACATATCATGATTAGTGATGAGCGAGCATGCTCGCCACTGCTCGGTACTCGCCCGAGCATCTCAGTTCTCGAGATAGATACTCGGAGCTCGCCGAGTACTTTCAAGATGCTCGGGCGGGAGCTCGGGTCCCCATCCTGCATGTTTGGCGCTATTTAGAGCACCAATCATGCAGGGATTGTCTGCCACTCACTGTAATGTCACAGCCATGGTGGTTGTGACATTACAGTGATTGCCCAAATCGATGGGAACAGTGCTCACAGTGAAGCATGAAAAGCCGGCAATTCATCAGCGGCATACACCGGTACCCGACAATGTAGAACAGAAAGAATAGAGCATCACACGTAGATTAGATAGATAGAAACATGTCAGTCACATATATAATAAGTAGAGTGACAGTGTTGGTTACTGTACTTGTTATTTAGTGTTAAAATAAAGGATTTATTAAAAAAAAAATAATAGTGTTTTCATGCACCCGTCTCTTTAAAAAAGCCGGCCGGCAATTCATCAGCGGCAGACATCGATACCTGACAATTTAGAACAGAAAGAATCGAGCATCACACGTAGATTAGATAGATAGAAACATGTCAGTCACATATATAATAAGTACAGTGACAGTGTTGGTTACTGTACTTGTTATTTAGTGTTAAAATAAAGGATTTATTAAAAAAAATAATAATAGTGTTTTCATGCACCGGTCGCTTTAAAAAAGCCGGCCGGCAATTCATCAGCGGCAGACATCGGTACCCGACAATTTAGAACAGAAAGAATAGAGCATCACACATAGATTAGATAGATAGAAACATGTCAGTCGCATATATAATAAGTACAGTGATACTGTTGGTTTCTGTACTTGTCATTTAGTGTTAAAATAAAGGACTTATTAAAAAAAAATTTGGCGTAGGCTTCCCCGTAATTGTAGTCTCTAGCGGAGGTTAAGCAGATGGCTGGGGCAGATGTTTGAAGCCTGGGAAGGGGGTAATACCCATGGAGCTTCCCAGGCTACTAATATCAGCCCCCAGCTGAATATGTAGCCTTTACCAGCTATTAAAATGGGGGACCCCAAAAAAATTGTGTGTTTATTTCAATTAAATGACTTTATTCTGGGTATTTGTGGGTTTTTTTTTAACTTTGACTAACCTGGGCTTGATGTCAGCAGGCATTATAAGCTGACATCAACCCCAGCCCTATTACCACACTGCCACCGCTACAGGGCAGTGGGAAGAGCAAAGCTAAGTGCCAGAATTGGCGCATCCTGTGGATGCGCCATTTCTTGGGCGGCTGACGGCTGGTGTTTCTAGCCTGGGAGGGGGCCAATATTCATGGCACCCTTACTGGGCTATTAATATCAGCCCCCAGCTGTCTGCCTAGCCTTTGCTAGCTATTAAAATAGGGGGGAACCCACATCATATTTTTTTGGGTCCCCTATTTTAATAGCTAGTAAAGGCTAGGTATTCAGCTAGGGGCTGATATTAGTAGCCTGGGAAGCTCCGTGGGTATTACCCCCTTCCCAGGCTTCAAACATCTGCCCCATCCGTCTTCTTAACCTCCGCTAGAGACTAAAATTAAGGGGAACCCCATGCCAATTTTTTTTTTATAAATCCTTTATTTTAACACTAAATGACAAGTACAGTAATCAACACTATCACTGTACTTATTATATATGTGACAGACATGTTTCTATCTATCTAATCTATGTGTGATCCTCTATTCTTTCTGTTCTAAATTGTCTGGTACCGGTGTATGCCGCTGATGAATTGCCGGCCGGCTTTTTTAAAGAGACAAAAATACTATTATTTTTTTTTTATAAATCCTATATTTTAACACTAAATGACAAGTACAGTAACCAACACTGTCACTCTACTTATTATATATGTGACTGACATGTTTCTATCTATCTAATCTATGTGTGATGCTCTACTCTTTCTGTTCTAAATTGTCGGGTACCGGTGAATGCCGCTGATGAATTGCCAGCTTTTTTAAAGATACGGGTGCATGAAAATCGGAGGGCACTAATGTTATCCAATTGCCCTGCTATGTTTTTCATGCACCCTCCTATATACCCTGCCTGCCTGTCTGCCTATATATTCTGCCTGCCAGACGTTTAATTGAGCATCGTTCCCATCGATTTGGGCAATTTTTGACCTTCTGCAGACCGCCGGGGGGGACCACCAGAAAAATGCTCGAGTTTCCCATAGACTTACATTGGGCTCGTTGCTCGGGTCGAGCACCCGAGTATTCCAATGTGCTCGACCCGAGCTTCGAGCACCCGAGCTTTTTAGTGCTCGCTCATCACTAATCATGATGATATTTATATCATGGCTGTGTATAAATGGATGATCTTCATATATGACTATTATATGGTGTTATGCCTATATTTAGCACATGATATTACTCCCCCTTCTTTTTAGCTCTTTACTTTTCCTCATTCAAGGGGGACTAATATGTTTGAATATGGTCATACGCCCATGTGCGTGTGCAATTATACATGTGAGCATGTGTGTGCAGACAATGTATTTGCAGGTGGGTGGTTGTTGTGAATGAGTGCATGTATGTATGTGGGCATCTGTGCCACATGTGGCACACATGCAGGTTATATGCACATGAGGTGTATGTGTGTGCACACCATGAACAAGTGGGCATTATGGATGTGCACATATGTGGTTTTGACTGTGCACATCAGTATGGATGTGGGTGTCATGAATTGATGCAGAGTGACTGATATTTGTTGTCTATTCATAGACCTATGGAATTCTGTCATGTGTTTTTTGCACTTATAGATAATTATTCTACATTATTCTATGAACCATGTAGTATTCAGTTGTCTATTTATATGGTGTATATAGATTATTCTTACTCCACTGTACATGGACTATTGTTATTTGCTACTTATTATTTGTTTATATTACGTCACTTTATATTCAATGGTATATTACTTTAACAATCATACAACGTTCAGCTATATATACTGTACATTTGACCCCTTGTCGGATATATTCATGTATTGGTTGTTGTTTGGTTTCCAATTGGTCTACCAATTTAGTTAGCAGATATACATTTTTTCACCATGTGCATTAATTGGGCCATTAAGAATATATATAAATATAATTGTACTGTATATTATCTGCTTGTCCTCTGCAACGTTTTTCCAATCTAGGATACTGCCTGGGTACATTATGTTTTTTGATCATGATGTTTTAGTATATGGCTGGGATCTCATTCTTGTGAGTGCTTACATCGAGGTTTCTGTATAAATTCCCAAAAAATGCTTTTCAGACAAAACCCCCAATGGAAACACTCACTATAATGAGGCAGATAGAGTCACTTTGTTATTTTAGTCGTGTTTTTAGTGCATAAGTGTTGTTGACTACAGTTGGGTGCTTTCCTAAAAAGATGGATACCACCGGAAAAGATGCCAAATGGAGTCCAAAGTGACTCCATCTGCCTCATTATAGTGAGTTGTTCCGTCAAGGGTTTTGTATGAATTGCATTTTTGGGAATTTACATGGAAACCCCATCGTAAGCACTCAGCATAGAACACAAGAATGTGATCTCTGCCTTATACTGAAAGCCTTCTGTCATGGATATCTGAGCGACGACACTGGGGAGATCACACAATATCCCACAGCTGCCGTCACTTTTTCAAGAATTCACAGGATTGAGCAGGGATTCCCGAGCACACGACCCTGACTACTCACTACATAGCTATCAGCAAGCGAGCAGAGAGTGAATGGCGTCATACCTCCGGATTCCAATGCATGGAATATATGTATACGCCCCCGTACGGTTACTGCGAGCTTCACCATAACCTAATTATTATTATTCGCTGCCACCACCGGCCAGATATGAAATATAATACAGGCCTGGTCAGACGCCTGCTTTCTGCTAGCATATATGGCTTCGGGGGATGGAAAGATTACAGAGCAAAATAAACAAGACTATTACATTTTATATTTAATCCAAAAGGGAGGCAGTGTTTATGAAACATATACAAGGATTTTTCAAAGGAGAAATTTACAGTACAGAATAGACAGTTGCACAAAATAAACAAGATTAAAGAAGACTTACTATAAAGATCGCTGAGACGATTCAGTATAGGTGGAGGGGAGGCACCTCAGATTTGACTGTTACCGAACGGGATCCTTTGCTATAATAAATATATACTCCTGGCAATGAATACTGTTCCATCCTAAGTGGGCTCTTTTATGCCGAAGAGGAAGGCCGGCCCACACACCCCCTGTGCGGACATCATGTGGGCTGGGCTCTAGCCTTTACATTTTTATTAAAATCGCTAACTTCTGGGATAACTTATTGCTCGTTGATCACAGAAGCTTGCAAATGACGCCATAATTTCCATTATGAATTTGCCTTCCTTTAGAGACCACACATGACATTGTTGCGGTCTGTTATTTTGTTATTGTTGTGCCACAGTTCCCCGGAGGAGCTTACAGCTATGGGAAAAGAAGCATATTGTTCTTTAGTTGACCCTTTCACTCAAAATATGTGCCCCATTATTATTGGACGTATGGAACTTTAGTTATTCCATATTTTGTGTCGGCAGGCCAGGACTTCCATGGCATAGAGAGCCAGTTCATTCCAGGTAACCAGCTTGGATACCCAATAATTATAAGGCACAGAGGAATCACGGAGAACATTGGTACGGTCAGCAAGGTACTCCCTCAGCATCTTCCCAAACTTTGCACTCCTTGTGAGAGTACCCCGCGCCTCAGGGCCTGTGCGATGGGAGGGGCTGAGAAAATTCTCCCAGAACTTTGACAGTGTTCCCCTGCCTCTGCTGGATTGAAGTTGTGTCTCTCTCACCTGTACTCTTTGGTTGTCCAACGAACTGTGACCTCCGCCGCCAGCGTTTTCAGATGGGAATTTTTTTAATAGTTCCGCAACAAGGGCCTTCTGGTACAGCCCCATTTTTGTAGACCTGTACGCCTCAGGAATAAGAGATATAAAGTTCTCCTTATAGCGTGGGTCTAGAAGTGTCACCAACCAGTAATGACTGTCTCCCAAAATTTTGAGAATGTGAGGGTCATGGGAAAGGCAGCGTAACATAAACTCAGCCATGCGTGCCAGACTACTAACAGGCAAGACTTCCATGTCCTCACCAAGAGGATGACTGACCATGCTCTCCTCCTCCTCCTCTCTGTCCTCTGGCCATCCATGCTGAACAGACTGTGTGACAGCTGTGCAGGTAGTACCGTCTATAGCGCATGAAAATAGCTCCTGTTGTTCCTCCTCCTCTTCCTCATTGTCACCCAATCCACATTTGGTTGAGATGAGGCTGGGCTGTATGTAATCACCCTGCATGGTTTTTATGCTCCATCTCATCGTGCTCCGCATACAATGCATCCTATTTGATTGTGTGCAGAGAGCATTTCAGAAGACAGAGAAGTGGGATGATGATGCTAATTATGGCGTCATCGCCGCTCACTATCTGGGTGGAGTCCTCAAAGTTTTGAAGGATGGTACATATGTCTGACATCCATGTCCACTCCTGAGGTCTTATGTGTGGAGTCTGAACTGAATACCGACTGCCTTGTTGATACTGGTACTCAACAAATGCCCTCTTCTGCTCATAAATCTTTCCCAACATCTGCAGTGTAGAGTTCCAATGAGTGGGGACATCACACACCAGTCTGTGAGCCGGAAGCTGCAAATGCTGCTGAAACAAGGAAAGGGCGGCGGAAGCTGTAGGTGACTTTCTAAAATGGGCACACAGGCAGTGTACTTTAACAAGCATATCCGGCAGCTTTGGGGAGGATTTGAGAAACCGCTGAACCACAAGGTTAAGAACATAGGCCAGGCATGGTACGTGTGTGAGCTTGCCTCACCTCAGAGCCGCCACCAGATTCCGGCCATTGTCACACACGACTATGCCTGGCTGTAGGTTCAGTGGTGTGAGCCACAGATCTGCCTGCTCTTTCAGAGCTGTTCACAACTCTTTAGCATTGTGTGGTTTGTCACCTAAGCATATTAGCTTCAGCACAGCCTGCTGCCGCTTGGCCGAGGCAGTGCTGCAGTGCTTCCAGCTTGTGACTGAGCTGGTCATTTCGGAGATGGACGCTGAAGAGGAGGAGGAGGCTGAGGAGGATGAGGTGCAGGAGCTGTAGACCGTGGGGGCAACCCTGATAGACCTAGGGCTTGCAATCCTTGGCGTCGGGAGGACATGTTCTGTCCCAAGGTCCGATTGGGTCCCGGCTTCCACTATGTTAACCCAGTGTGCCGTCAGCGAGATGTACCGTCCCTACCCACAAGCACTTGTCCACGTGTCCGTGGTTAGGTGGACTTTCCTGGTAACTGCATTGTTGAGGGCACGGCTAATGTTTTGGGACACGTGCTTGTGTAATGCGGGGACGGCACACCGAGAGAAAAAGTGGTGGCTTGGGACCAAGTACTGAGGGATGGCCACCGCCATCAGGTTGCAGAATGCTTCCATTTCCATGAGCCCTAAAAGGCAACATTTAAAGCGCAAGCAGTCGTGAAATGTGAGAATTTGCACCATGAACAGGGGATTGGCTTGCATTCACAACAGCGGAAGAAGCAATGGTGCCACCCGCAGACACTGTTCCTGGACCCTGCCGTTTGGCCCACAAAGTCGGGTGCTTTGCTGCCATGTGCCTGATCATGCTGGTGGTGATAAGGCTACTAGTTTTGCCACCCCTGCTGATGCTGGCCTGGCCGATGGTGCAAATGGCATTTTTGGGGTAATTGGCCGAGTCTTTAAAAAACAACCAGATTTGGGAAGACCTAACAGTTGTACTGGCAACTTCCTTCGTGCTGGTGTTACGGGGAGCGTTTGCCTGCCTTCTGTCTGAGGCCACCACACTGCTTCTTCCTGCCTGTTGGGGTGCTCTGCCTCCCTCCCCTTGTGTGCTGATGTCCTCGCTCTGTATGTCCTCCTGCCCTGCCAGGTTGGGTCAGTTACTATATCATCCACCACCTCGTCTTCAACTTCCGCACCCTGGTCCTCCTCCTGACTTTCTGGCAATTGTGTCTCATCATCGTCCACCTCTTGTGACACTTTCCCACCATCGCCGTCGTGTGACCGTGGCTGCTGAAATATTTGGACATCCCTTCATGCGATCTCCTCTTGCCCCGCTTCAAGTGGACCGGGCGAGAGGCCCGAATCTATAAATGGAAAAGTGAACAGCTCTTCAGAGTGTCCAAGTGTGGGATCATTTGTCTCCGGGCACTCGGCATGGTGGGAGGAAGGAGGATCTGGGTGAGGAGTATGCGGTCCAGACTCACGGCTACAAAGACTTGACCGTGTGGAAGACAGGGTGGTGGTGGTGGCTAAGTGACTGGAATCATTATCCGATATCCAACCAACAACCTTTTGACACTGCTCTGGGTTCAGTAGTGGTGGGCTGCGGTCCCATAGGAATCGGGACAGGAAGGTCGGGGGAGAAGATGTGGGTGTTTGTTGTGGCACAATTTCAGCTGGCCCACGGCCTTGGTCTCGGCCTCTGCATGCACCATCACCATCACGTCCCGTTCCCCGTTCCTTTCTACGCGCCTTGCCCATTTTAATTGGAGGACAATATCTTCCACGCTCACTACAAATGGCAGAATTTGGAGCGAAGTTATTAGTAATCCGTGTGATGGAGAAACCTCAGTTTTAAATACCTGGCCTGTAGGTAACTATTTTGAACAGCAAACCAGTGCCAAAAACTTTGCTGACAAACTGAAAAAAAATTTGAATGGAGGCCAAAAATGGCAGTATTTTCAGCGCAATTATATGCGAATGTGATCCGTGTGATGGAGAAACCGCAGTTTGAAATACCTGGCCTGTAGGCAACTATTTTGAACAGCAAACCGGTGTCAAAAACTTCACTGACACAGTGAAAAAAAATTTGAATGGAGGCCAAAAATGGCAGTATTTTCAGCGCAATTATATGTGATCCGTGTGACGGACAAACCACAGTTTTAAATAGCTGGATTTTTAGCGCTGTAATATGGAAAGGACCAGGCTGTATTCTGCAGTGCCAACAAGCAAATGGAGCAGAAAAATGGTGTTATCTGGATTGCTTTTTAAGCAAATAATGAGGATTAAGATCCAAAAAAAATATTCCTGGCCCCTGAGACCTGGGCTTTGTATAGAAATATCTAACAGCAGCAGAAGGCAGAACTGGAATGGAGCCTCTTGTGCTATATGCACTGCAGTCTACTATATACACTGCCTGCCTGCCTATATACACTGCCTGCCTGATATCTCTGCAGATGTATTAGTCCTCAGAAGGACTGTTTGTTGAGATGGATATGTGTAATGTACTTGTTTTCTCCCTACACTACCTAATACACAAGCAAATCTCTCCCTAGCTGAGCAGCTCTCCCTACACTGCCTGATTGCGGAGTAGACTGACGAGTACAGCGGCGCCTGGTCTGATATAGGCCTGATGACGCTGTGCGGCCAGCCAAACACTGTAATGCCACAACCACCATGGCTGCTCTAAAGAGCGCCAAACATGCAGGGAGGAGACCGAGTACTTGCGACTATGCTCGCTCATCACTAATCTTTATCATACTCATCTGTAATTGCCTACTTTTTATATTTTAATGAATTAATAATACAAATTATTTTTATACTATAAGTACTGATCTGGTACGATTGTTTGAATCAAAGTTTTTAGCTCCTAACATTTATAAGTTATATACATACATACGGATTACGGAGTCAAACCCTTTTTCCCTTGTTTGGGATTATGAGACTTGTATAAATCCATTGTGACGGTTACGTATCTATTTGTACACAATGTATCTGACTGTGGTTTAGTGGACCCCAAACTTTTTGAATCCTTTTCTAGCTTGATGAGCATCAACAACTCTTCTTCCAAGGTCCTAAAAAATGTCCTTTGTTCGTGCCATGATACACTTGCCCAAATGTGTTGTGAAGATTAGACTTTCACAGATCCCTGTTCTTTAACTAAAACAGGTCAACCAAATACACCTGGTTTTCATCCCATTGATTAAAAACACCGGACTGTAATTCCACCTTCAAATTATCTGCTAATTCCAAATGTTTACATACTTTGCCACTCACAAACGTGATATTGGATCATTTTCCTCATATAAAAAATTAAAAAGTGTAATATTTTGACTAATTTATTTGATTTGGTTTTCTTTATCTACTTTCAAGAAAATTTGATGTAGTTTTAGGTCAAATTAATTCAGAAACATGGAAAATTCCAAACGGTTCACAAACTTTCAAACATTACTAAACGTGTTGTTTGTGCAGAATAATAGCAAATGTTCTCCTTTTTACAGCTACTGAGCCAGTTGGAAAAAGAAGTATAACATTTTGTTGTGCTTCTTACCATGCAAACATGTATGAATAAATGAGAGAGGAAGAGTCAATGTTTTGACAAACTGAATAATGTATTATGTAGCTAGCATTCTGAGGATATTTATCACTATTCAAGGATATTGATTTTATACTTGTATTAATACTTAATGAACATGCTCCTAAAATTTACATTTACTGACATGCTATCAACATGGCATAAGATTGAGTTTTCTGTGTTCTTCCTGTTCATCAATATGGTCATTAATACATTCTTGCATAGTCAGAGAAGAAAACTATGAAGCAATGACAACTCATATGGCATTTTTATTTGTGAATTAAAAAAAATATATGTATACAGTACAGACTAAAAGTTTGGACACACCTTCTCATTTAAAGATTTTTCTCTGTATTTTCTTGACTATGAAAATTGTACATTCACACTGAAGGCATCAAAACTATGAATTAACACATGTGGAATCATATACTTAACAAAAAAGTTTGAAACAACTGAAAATATGTCTTATATTCTAGGTTCTTCAAAGTAGCCACCTTTTGCTTTGATGACTGCTTTGCACACTCTTGGCATTCTCTTGATGAGCTTCAAGAGATAGTCACCGGAAATGGTCTTCCAACAATCTTGAAGGAGTTCCCAGAGATGCTTAGCACTTGTTGGCCCTTTTGCCTTCACTCTGCGGTCCCGCTCACCCCAAACCATCTCGATTGGGTTCAGGTCTGGTGACTGTGGAGGCCAGGTCATCTGGTGTAGCACCCCATCGCTCTCCTTCTTGGTCAAATAGCCATTACACAGCCTGGAGGTGTGTTTGGGGTCATTGTCCTGTTGAAAAATAAATGATGGTCCAACTAAACACAAACCGGATGGAATAGCATGCCGCTGCAAGATGCTGTGGTAGCCATGCTGGTTCAGTATGCCTTCAATTTTGAATAAATCCCTAACAGTGTCACCAGCAAAGCACCCCCACACCATCACACCTTCTCCTCCATGCTTCACGGTGGGAACCAGACATGTAGAGTCCATCCGTTCACCTTTTCTGCGTCGCACAAAGACACGGTGGTTGGAACCAAAGATCTCAAATTTGGACTCATCAGACCAAAGCACTGATTTCCACTGGTCTAATGTCCATCCCTTGTGTTCTTTAGCCCAAACAAGCCTCTTCTGCTTGTTGCCTGTCCTTAGCAGTGGTTTCCTAGCAGCTATTTTACTATGAAGGCCTGCTGCACAAAGTCTCCTCTTAACAGTTGTTGAAGAGATGTGTCTGCTGCTAGAACTCTGTGTGGCATTGACCTGGTTTCTAATCTGAGCTGCTGTTAACCTGTGATTTCTGAGGCTGGTGACTCGGATAAACTTATCCTCAGAAGCAGAGGTGACTCTTGGTCTTCCTTTCCTGGGGCGGTCCTCATGTGAGCCAGTTTCTTTGTAGCGCTTGATGGTTTTTGCAACTGCACTTGGGGACACTTTCAAAGTTTGCCCAATTTTTCGGACTGACTTACCTTCGTTTCTTAAAGCAATGATGGCCACTCGTTTTTCTTTACTTAGGTGCTTTTGTCTTTCCATAATACAAATTCTAACAGTCTATTCAGTAGGACTATCAGCTGTGTATCCACCAGACTTCTGCACAACACAACTGATGGTCCCAACCCCATTTATAAGGCAAGAAATCCCACTTATTAAACCTGACAGGGCACACCTGTGAAGTGAAAACCATTTCCGGTGACTACCTCTTGAAGCTCATCAAGAAAATGCCAAGAGTGTGCAAAGCAGTCATCAAAGCAAAAGGTGGCTACTTTGAAGAACATAGAATATAAGACATATTTTCAGTTGTTTCACACTTTTTTGTTAAGTATATAATTCCACATGTATTAATTCATAGTTTTGATGCCTTCAGTGTGAATGTACAATTTTCATAGTCATGAAAATACAGAAAAATCTTTAAATGAGAAGGTGTGTCCAAACTTTTGGTCTGTACTGTATATCTTTAATATAACCGGTGATGTGTATCTCTGTCTGAAGCCTTTATAGACTGCACAAGCATGACAGGCCTGCGCAGTCTGGCTCCAGACAGAAGAACGCACCAAGCTGTTACAGGTAAGAGGAGTGTGTATGAGCCGGAGATCGCGGTATGCGTAGACACAGAATGTATACCGCGATCTCCAGCGCCATACTTACATACTTACCTGACCAGGAGGAGCGTTGCCGCGGCGCCTCTATATGCTGGAGACTGGGGCAGGAGTGAGGCGTTGGAATCGGCGCATGTGCATAGCGCTATCCGGCGCCATTTTATTGAAGACACATTCGCAGTGTGTCTTCAGCAAAATGGTGCCAGAAAGCGCAGTATGAGCATGCGCGTACTCTGGCACCACACTCCTCCCCCGGCCTCTGGCAAAACAGGATACAACTGCACTGGAGCACAGGGAAGAAAGGTGTGTATAGGTGTTTTTTGAATGTGTGCAGCGTGAAAGGGATGAGGGGTGCCATGCATACCAGGATTGGGGGGTGAAGGGGCCACACATACCAGGATTGGGGGATGAGGGTGCCATACATACCAGGATTGGGGGATGAGGGGTGCCATGCATACCAGGATTGGGGGTGAGGGGGCCACACATACCAGTATTGGGGGATGAGGGGTGCCACGCATGCCAGGATTAGGAGATGAGGGGTGTCATGCATACCAGGATTGGGGGATGAGGGGGGCCATACATACCAGGATTGGGGGATAAGGGGTGCCAAACATACCAGGATTGGGGCGTGAGGGATGCCATGCACAGCAGGATTGGAGGATGAGGAGTACCAAGCATACCAGGATTGGGGGATGATGGGTACCAAGCATACCAGTATTGTGGGGTGAGGAAACCATGCATACCAGGATTGTGGGGTGAGGGGACCATGCATACCAGGATTGGGGGGTGAGGGGACCATGCATACCAGGATGAGGAATGGGGTGCCATGCATAGCAGGATGAGGGGTACCACACATACCAGGATTGGGGGGTGAGGGGACCATGCATACCAGGATTGGGGGGTGAGGGGATCATGCATACCAGAATAGGGATGAGGGGTACCATGCATACCAGGATAGGAATGCAGGGTACCATGCATACCAGGGATGAGGGATGGGGTGCCATGCATACCAGGATGAGTTGTACCATGCATACAGAATAGGGATAAGGGAAACCATACATACCAGAATAGGAATGAGGGGTACCATGCATACCAGGATAAGGGATGGGGTGCCATGCATACTAGGATTGGGGGATGAGGAGTGCCATGCATACCAGGATTGGGGAGGAGGTAGCCATGCATACCAGGATGAGGGATTGGGTAACATGCATACCAAGTTTCTGGGAAGAGGAGGCCATACATACCAGAATTGGGGATGAGGGGTGCCATGCATACCAGAATAGGGATGAGGGGTACCATGCATACCAGGATAGGAATGCGGGGTTCTATGCATACCAGGATTAGGGATGGGGTGCCATGCATACCAGGATTGGGGGATGAGGGGCACCATACATGCCAGAATTGAGGGGTGAGGGGACCATGCATACCAGGATTGGGGGGTGAGGGGACCATGCATACCAGGATGAGGAATGGGGTGCCATGCATAGCAAGATGAGGGGTACCACACATACCAGGATTGGGGGTTGAGGGGACCATGCATACCAGGATTGGAGAGTGAGGGGGGGACCATGCATACCACGATTGGGGGGCGAGGGGACAAGGCATATCAGGATGAGTATTGGGTTGCCATGCATACCAGGATGAGGTGTACCATGCATATCAGGATTGGGGGGTGAGGGGACCATGCATACCAGGATTGGGGGATGAGGGGACCTTGCATACCAGGATTGGGGGGTGAGGGGACCATGCATACTAGGATTGGGGATGAGGGGTGCCATACATACCAGAATAGGGATGAGGGGTTCCATGCATACCAGGATAGGAATGCGGGGTACCATGCATACCAGGATGAGGGATGGGGTGCCATGCAAACTAGGATGGGGTATACCATGCATACCAGAATAGGGATGAGGGTTACTATGCATACCAGGATAAAGGATGGAGTGCCATGCATACCAGGATTGGAGGATGAGGAGTGCCATGCATGCCAGGATTGGAGGATGAGGAGTGCCATGCATACCAGGATAGGGGTGAGGGGACCATGCATACCAGGATTGGGGGATGAGGGGACCATGCATACCAGGATTGGGGGGTGAGGAGACCAAGCATACCAGGATTGGGGATGAGGGGTGCCATGCATACCAGAATAGGAATGAGGGATACCATACATACCAGATGAGGGGTACCATACATACCACACATATCAGGATTGGGGGTGGGGGGACCATGCATACCAGGATTGGGGGATAAGGGGACCATGCATACCAGGATTGGGGGTGAGGGGGCCATGCATACCAGCATTGGGTATGAGGGGTGCAATGCATACCAGAATAGGGATGAGGGGTACCATGCATGCCAGGATAGGAATGCGGGGTATCATGCATACCAGGATGAGGGATGGGGTGCCATGCAAACCAGGATGAGGGATACCATGCAAACCAGGATAAGGGATGGGGTGCCATGCATATCAGGATTGGAGGATGAGGAGTGCCATGCATACCAGGATTGGGGGATGAGGAGTGCCATGCATACCAGGATAGGGATGAGGGGTCCATACACACCAGGATTGGGGATGAGGGTGCCATGCATAACAGGATTGGGGATGAGGGGACAATGCATATCAGGATGAGGAATGGGGTGCCATGCAGACCAGGATGAGGCATACCACACATATCAGGACTGGGGGGTGAGGGGACCATGCATACCAGGATTGGAGGATGAGGGGACCATGCATACCAGGATTGGGGGGTGAGGGGACCATGCATACCAGGATTGGGGATGAGGGGTGCCATGCATACCAGTATAGGGATGAGCGGTACCATGCATACCAGGATAGGAATGCGGGGTACCATGAATACCAGGATGAGGGATGGGGTGCCATGCAAACCAGGATGATGGGTACCATGCATAACAGAATAGGGATGAGGGGTACCATGCATACCAGGATAAGGGATGGGCTGCCATGCATACCAGGATTGGAGGATGAGGAGTGCCATGCATACCAGGATAGGGGTGAGGGGTCCATACATACCAGGATTGGGGATGAGGGAGCCATGCATAACAGGATGAGTGATTGGGTGCCATGCATACCAGGTTTCTGGGATGAGGAGGCCATACATACCAGAATTGGGATGAGTGGTACCATGCATACCAGGATGAGGGATGGGGTGCCATGCATACCAGGATGAGGGGTAGCATACATACCAGAATAGGGATGAGGGGTACCATGCATACCAGGATAGGAATGCGGGGTACCAAACATACCAGAATGAGGTGCCATGCATACCAGGATTGGGGATGAGGAGGCCATACATACCATGCGGGGTACCATGCATACCAGGATGAGGGATAGGGTGCCATGCATACCAGGATGAGGGGTACCATACATACCAGAATAGGGATGAGGGGTACCATGCATACCAGGATAGGAATACGGGGTACCAAGCATACCAGAATGAGGTGCCATGCATACCAGGATTGGGGGATGAGGAGGCCATACATACCAGGATTGGGGGATGAGGGGTGCCATATATACCAGAATAGGGATGAGGGGTACCATGCATACCAGGATGAGGAATGGGGTGCCATGCATACCAGGATCGGGGGGTACTATATGTACCAGAATAGGGATGAGGCATACCATGCATACCAGGATAGGAATGTGGGGTACCATGCATACCAGGATGAGGGATGGGGTGCCATGCATAACAGGATTGGGGGATGAGGGGTACCATGCATGCCAGGATTGAGGGGTGAGGGGACCATGCATACCAGGATTGGAGAGTGAGGGGGGGACCATGCATACCACGATTGGGGGGCGAGGGGACAAGACATATCAGGATGAGGAATGGGGTGCCATGCATACCAGGATGAGGTGTACCACACATATCAGGATTGGGGGGTGAGGGGACCATGCATACCAGGATTGGGGGATGAGGGGACCATGCATACCAGGATTGGGGGGTGAGGGGACCATGCATACTAGGATTGGGGATGAGGGGTGCCATGCATACCAGAATAGGGATGAGGGGTTCCATGCATACCAGGATAGGAATGCGGGGTACCATGCATACCAGGATGAGGGATGGGGTGCCATGCAAATTAGGATGAGGGATACCATGCCTACCAGAATAGGGATGAGGGTTACCATGCATGCCAGGATTGAGGGGTGAGGGGACCATGCATACCAGGATTGGAGAGTGAGGGGGGATACCATGCATACCACGATTGGGGGGCGAGGGGACAAGGCATATCAGGATGAGGAATGGGGTGCCATGCATACCAGGATGAGGTGTACCACACATATCAGGATTGGAGGGGGAGGGGACCATGCATGCCAGGATTGGGGGATGAGGGGACCATGCATACCAGGATTGGGGGGGTGAGGGGACCATGTATACTAGGATTGGGGATGAGGGGTGCCATGCATACCAGAATAGGGATGAGGGGTTCCATGCATACCAGGATAGGAATGCGGGGTACCATGCATACCAGGATGAGGGATGGGGTGCCATGCAAACTAGGATGGGGGATACCATGCATACCAGAATAGGGATGAGGGTGTTATGCACACGCCCGGGCTGAGCGGCGTGTGCGTGTGATTGTAGTGATTCCACTGGACCGTGCCGGAGAGTGAATGCCTGGAGGGGCTTAACTAGGTATTCACCCGATCCGACCAGGGTCGCACGACGGCATACGACGCCAGTGCACCAAGGAGGAACCGAGCAAAGGGACCAGGTGCTACTCCAGGACAGACCCCGGACACGGCTGTTGACCCACACAGGGGAATACAGGAACAGACTGGTAGGCTGGCACGACTGGTATGCAGGCAGGCGGGTAAGCAGGCAGGGGGGTACAGGCAAGCACAGCTAGAGTGCAGACAGGGAGGCACTAGCAGGTAGGAACACAGGCGGGATAGGACCCAGTACACACTGGGACTCAGGAACAATACAGGCAGAGGGGTACAGGCAAGCACAGCTAGAGTGCAGACAGGGAGGCACTAGCAGGTAGGGACACTGGCGGGATAGGACCCAGTACACACTGGGACTCAGGAACAGAGCCACAGATGTGGCGGACAAACACAGCAGAGTGAGGCCGCCCAGAGAGGTGAGCGAGAACAGGGCAGGACAAGGCCGCCTGGAGCGGTGAGCAAGAGTAGAGCAGGACAAGGCCGCCAGGAGCGGTGAACAAAGGATCAAAGCTGAGCGAGACTGCTGGAGCAGTGAGCAAGAGTAAAGCAGGACGAGGCCGCCTGGAGCGGTGAGCAAGAGTGGAGCGAGACTGCCGGAGCAGCGAGCAAAAGGGTCAGAGCGGAGCAAGGCTGCCGGAGCAGCGAGCAAAGGAGTCAGAGCAGGCTAGAACCGCCGGAGCGGTAAGCAAAGGAGTCAGAGCAGACTAGAACCGCCGGAGCGGTGAGCAAAGGAGTCAGAGCAGACTAGAACCGCCGGAGCGGTGAGCAAAGGAGTCAGAGCAGACTAGAACCGCCGGAGCGGTGAGCAAAGGAGTCAGAGCAGACTAGAACCGCCGGAGCGGTGAGCAAAGGAGTCAGAGCAGGCTAGAACCGCCGGAGCAGTGAGCAAAGGAGTCAGAGCAGGCAAGGCTGAGTAGGGGGGACAGGGCTCTGTTCACACGGAACAGACAGGAAGGGAAAGGCAGAGCCAGACACCCACAGGGTACTTGCAGTGAAGTAGCGAGTGGACCACAAACTCACAAACGGGAGTACAGAGACAACAGGCAGGAGTTAGGTACGAGTTCAGACTCTGCAGAAAAAGGAAAGGAACGGACATAGAGAAAAGACAGATGAAAGATAGGAGAGAGTTCAGACTGGAACTGAGTGTACGAACGAGGCCGACACAGGAGCGGGACACAGGAGCGGGTCTGGGAATACGGCCCCCAGAGAGGCAGGACGAACAGGCAAGGAGCGTGTTCAGACAGAACAGACAAGATACAGGAGCAGGTCTGGGTAATCGGCCCCCAGAGAGGCGGGACAAACAGGCAAGGAGCGTGTTCAGACAGGACAGACAAGATACAGGAACGGATCTAGGTAATCGGCCCCTAGAAGGCAGGAGGAACAGGCTAGGAGCATGTTCAGACAGGCCTGGAAATACAGCCTCCAGGAAAGGCAGCAGGCAAGAGTACACAGACAGGACTCAGTTCAGACACGGGAACTGATACCGCAAGGCAGGAGACATAGACAGGACTCAGTTCAGACACGGGAACTGATACCGCAAGACAGGAGACAAAGAACGGGACCTGGCATCTTCAGAGTGAAGGCACACACTGAATGAAACACTATGCTCAGGCAGGGATAGATGGGAGCAGCTGAGCTATATACCAGGTGACAGACAGCAATAGGCTGAGGACGCACAAGGGGTGTGACCCACAGCAGGTACAAAAAGCAGGAAGTGATCGGGCGCCGCCCTTAAGCAGCAGAAACAGACACAGACAGCATGGAGGGAAGCCAGAGAGACATTCTGGACTGGAGATCAAGTGCGCGCTCTTGCACAGTGGGAGATGGACCACCATGCAAGGACGCCGCCAGGTATGTTACAGAGGGTTACTATGCATACCAGGATAAAGGATGGAGTGCCATGCATACCAGGATTGGAGGATGAGGAGTGCCATGCATGCCAGGATTGGAGGATGAGGAGTGCCATGCATACCAGGATAGGGGTGAGGGGACCATGCATACCAGGATTGGGGGATGAGGGGACCATGCATACCAGGATTGGGGGGTGAGGAGACCAAGCATACCAGGATTAAGGATGAGGGGTGCCATGCATACCAGAATAGGAATGAGGGATACCATACATACCAGATGAGGGGTACCATACATACCACACATATCAGGATTGGGGGGTGAGGGGACCATGAATACCAGGATTGGGGGATAAGGGGACCATGCATACCAGGATTGGGGGTGAGGGGGCCATGCATACCAGCATTGGGTATGAGGGGTGCAATGCATACCAGAATAGGGATGAGGGGTACCATGCATGCCAGGATAGGAATGCGGGGTATCATGCATACCAGGATGAGGGATGGGGTGCCATGCAAACCAGGATGAGGGATACCATGCAAACCAGGATAAGGGATGGGGTGCCATGCATATCAGGATTGGAGGATGAGGAGTGCCATGCATACCAGGATTGGGGGATGAGGAGTGCCATGCATACCAGGATAGGGATGAGGGGTCCATACACACCAGGATTGGGGATGAGGGTGCCATGCATAACAGGATTGGGGATGAGGGGACAATGCATATCAGGATGAGGAATGGGGTGCCATGCAGACCAGGATGAGGCATACCACACATATCAGGACTGGGGGGTGAGGGGACCATGCATACCAGGATTGGAGGATGAGGGGACCATGCATACCAGGATTGGGGGGTGAGGGGACCATGCATACCAGGATTGGGGATGAGGGGTACCATGCATACCAGTATAGGGATGAGCGGTACCATGCATACCAGGATAGGAATGCGGGGTACCATGCATACCAGGATGAGGGATGGGGTGCCATGCAAACCAGGATGATGGGTACCATGCATAACAGAATAGGGATGAGGGGTACCATGCATACCAGGATAAGGGATGGGCTGCCATGCATACCAGGATTGGAGGATGAGGAGTGCCATGTATACCAGGATAGGGGTGAGGGGTCCATACATACCAGGATTGGGGATGAGGGAGCCATGCATAACAGGATGAGTGATTGGGTGCCATGCATACCAGGTTTCTGGGATGAGGAGGCCATACATACCAGAATTGGGATGAGTGGTACCATGCATACCAGGATGAGGGATGGGGTGCCATGCATACCAGGATGAGGGGTAGCATACATACCAGAATAGGGATGAGGGGTACCATGCATACCAGGATAGGAATGCGGGGTACCAAGCATACCAGAATGAGGTGCCATGCATACCAGGATTGGGGATGAGGAGGCCATACATACCATGCGGGGTACCATGCATACCAGGATGAGGGATAGGGTGCCATGCATACCAGGATGAGGGGTACCATACATACCAGAATAGGGATGAGGGGTACCATGCATACCAGGATAGGAATATGGGGTACCAAGCATACCAGAATGAGGTGCCATGCATACCAGGATTGGGGGATGAGGAGGCCATACATACCAGGATTGGGGGATGAGGGGTGCCATATATACCAGAATAGGGATGAGGGGTACCATGCATACCAGGATGAGGAATGGGGTGCCATGCATACCAGGATCGGGGGGTACTATATGTACCAGAATAGAGATGAGGCAAACCATGCATACCAGGATAGGAATGTGGGGTACCATGCATACCAGGATGAGGGATGGGGTGCCATGCATAACAGGATTGCGGGATGAGGGGTACCATGCATGCCAGGATTGAGGGGTGAGGGGACCATGCATACCAGGATTGGAGAGTGAGGGGGGGACCATGCATACCATGATTGGGGGGCGAGGGGACAAGGCATATCAGGATGAGGAATGGGGTGCCATGCATACCAGGATGAGGTGTACCACACATATCAGGATTGGGGGGTGAGAAGTGCCATGCATACCAGGATAGGGATGAGGGGTCCATACACACCAGGATTGGGGATGAGGGTGCCATGCATAACAGGATTGGGGATGAGGGGACAATGCATATCAGGATGAGGAATGGGGTGCCATGCATACCAGGATGAGGCATACCACACATATCAGGACTGGGGGGTGAGGGGACCATGCATACCAGGATTGGAGGATGAGGGGACCATGCATACCAGGATTGGGGGGTGAGGGGACCATGCATACCAGGATTGGGGATGAGGGGTGCCATGCATACCAGTATAGGGATGAGCGGTACCATGCATCCCAGGATAGGAATGCGGGGTACCATGCATACCAGGATGAGGGATGGGGTGCCATGCAAACCAGGATGATGGGTACCATGCATAACAGAATAGGGATGAGGGGGCCATGCATACCAGGATAAGGGATGGGCTGCCATGCATACCAGGATTGGAGGATGAGGAGTGCCATGCATACCAGGATAGGGGTGAGGGGTCCATACATACCAGGATTGGGGATGAGGGAGCCATGCATAACAGGATGAGTGATTGGGTGCCATGCATACCAGGTTTCTGGGATGAGGAGGCCATACATACCAGAATTGGGATGAGTGGTACCATGCATACCAGGATGAGGGATGGGGTGCCATGCATACCAGGATGAGGGGTAGCATACATACCAGAATAGGGATGAGGGGTACCATGCATACCAGGATAGGAATGCGGGGTACCAAGCATACCAGAATGAGGTGCCATGCATACCAGGATTGGGGATGAGGAGGCCATACATACCATGCGGGGTACCATGCATACCAGGATGAGGGATAGGGTGCCATGCATACCAGGATGAGGGGTACCATACATACCAGAATAGGGATGAGGGGTACCATGCATACCAGGATAGGAATACGGGGTACCAAGCATACCAGAATGAGGTGCCATGCATACCAGGATTGGGGGATGAGGAGGCCATACATACCAGGATTGGGGGATGAGGGGTGCCATATATACCAGAATAGGGATGAGGGGAACCATGCCTACCAGGTTGAGGAAAGGGGTGCCATGCATACAAGGATCGGGGGGTACTATATGTACCAGAATAGGGATGAGGCATACCATGCATACCAGGATAGGAATGTGGGGTACCATGCATACCAGGATGAGGGATGGGGTGCCATGCATAACAGGATTGGTTGATGAGGGGTACCATGCATGCCAGGATTGAGGGGTGAGGGGACCATGCATACCAGAATTGGAGAGTGAGGGGGGGACCATGCATACCATGATTGGGGGGCGAGGGGACAAGGCATATCAGGATGAGGAATGGGGTGCCATGCATACCAGGATGAGGTGTACCACACATATCAGGATTGGGGGGTGAGGGGACCATGCATACCAGGATTGGGGGATGAGAAGACCATGCATACCAGGATTGGGGGGTGAGGGGACCATGCATACTAGGATTGGGGATGAGGGGTGCCATGCATACCAGAATAGGGATGAGGGTTTCCATGCATACCAGGATAGGAATGCGGGGTACCATGCATACCAGGATGAGGGATGGGGTGCCATGCAAACTAGGATGAGGGATACCATGCCTACCAGAATAGGGATGAGGGTTACCATGCATGCCAGGATTGAGGGGTGAGGGGACCATGCATACCAGGATTGGAGAGTGAGGGGGGATAACATGCATACCACGATTGGGGGGCGAGGGGACAAGGCATATCAGGATGAGGAATGGGGTGCCATGCATACCAGGATGAGGTGTACCACACATATCAGGTTGGAGGGTGAGGGGACCATGCATGCCAGGATTGGGGGATGAGGGGACCATGCATACCAGGATTGGGGGGGTGAGGGGACCATGTATACTAGGATTGGGGATGAGGGGTGCCATGCATACCAGAATAGGGATGAGGGGTTCCATGCATACCAGGATAGGAATGCGGGGTGCCTTGCATACCAGGATGAGGGATGGGGTGCCATGCAAACTAGGATGGGGGATACCATGCATACCAGAATAGGGATGAGGGTTACTATGCATACCAGGATAAAGGATGGAGTGCCATGCATACCAGGATTGGAGGATGAGGAGTGCCATGCATGCCAGGATTGGAGGATGAGGAGTGCCATGCATACCAGGATAGGGGTGAGGGGACCATGCATACCAGAATTGGGGGATGAGGGGACCATGCATACCAGGATTGGGGGGTGAGGAGACCAAGCATACCAGGATTGGGGATGAGGGGTGCCATGCATACCAGAATAGGGATGAGGGATACCATACATACCAGATGAGGGGTACCATACATACCACACATATCAGGATTGGGGGGTGAGGAGACCATGCATACCAGGATTGGGGGATAAGGGGACCATGCATACCAAGATTGGGGGTGAGGGGGCCATGCATACCAGGATTCGGCATGAGGGGTGCCATGCATACCAGAATAGGGATGAGGGGTACCATGCATACCAGGATAGGAATGCGGGGTATCATGCAGACCAGGATAAGGGATGGGGTGCCATGCAAACCAGGATGAGGGATACCATGCAAACCAGGATAAGGGATGGGGTGCCATGCATACCAGGATTGGAGGATGAGGAGTGCCATGCATACCAGGATTGGGGGAAGAGGAGTGCCATGCATACCAGGATAGGGATGAGGGGTCCATACATACCAGGATTGGGGATGAGGGTGCCATGCATAAAAGGATTGGGGATGAGGGGACAAAGCATACCAGGATTGGGGGTGAGGGGACCATGCATATCAGGATGAGGAATGGGGTGCCATGCATACCAGGATGAGGCGTACCACACATATCAGGACTGGGGGGTGAGGGGACCATGCATACCAGGATTGGAGGATGAGGGGACCATGCATACCAGGATTGGGGGGTGAGGGGACCATGCATACCAGGATTGGGGATGAGGGTTGCCATGCATACCAGTGTAAGGATGAGGGGTACCATGCATACCAGCATAGGAATGCGGGGTACCATGCATACCAGGATGAGGGATGGGGTGCCATGCAAACCAGGTTGATGGGTACCATGCATAACAGAATAGGGATGAGGGGTACCATGCATACCAGGATAAGGGATGGGCTGCCATGCATACCAGGATTGGAGGATGAGGAGTGCCATGCATATCAGGATTGGGGGATGAGGAGTGCCATGCATACCAGGATAGGGGTGAGGGGTCCATACATACCAGGATTGGGGATGAGGGAGCCATGCATAACAGGATGAGTGATTGGGTGCCATGCATACCAGGTTTCTGGGATGAGGAGGCCATACATACCAGAATTGGGATGAGTGGTACCATGCATACCAGGATGAGGGATGGGGTGCCATGCATACCAGGATGAGGGGTAGCATACATATCAGAATAGGGATGAGGGGTACCATGCATACCAGGATAGGAATGCGGGGTACCAAGCATACCAGAATGAGGTGCCATGCATACCAGGATTGGGGATGAGGAGGCCATACATACCATGCGGGGTACCATGCATACCAGGATGAGGGATAGGGTGCCATGCATACCAGGATGAGGGGTACCATACATACCAGAATTGGGATGAGGGGTACCATGCATACCAGGATAGGAATACGGGGTACCAAGCATACCAGAATGAGGTGCCATGCATACCAGGATTGGGGGATGAGGAGGCCATACATACCAGGATTGGGGGATGAGGGGTGCCATACATACCAGAATAGGGATGAGGGGTACCATGCATACCAGGATGAGGAATGGGGTGCCATGCATACCAGGATCGGGGGGTACCATATGTACCAGAATAGGGAGGAGGCATACCATGCATACCAGGATAGGAATGTGGGGTACCATGCATACCAGGATGAGGGATGGGGTGCCATGCATAACAGGATTGGGGGATGAGGGATACCATGCATGTCAGGATTGAGGGGTGAGGGGACCATGCATACCAGGATTGGAGAGTGAGGGGGGGACCATGCATACCACAATTGGGGGGCGAGGGGACAAGGCATATCAGGATGAGGAATGGGGTGCCATGCATACCAGGATGAGGTGTACCACACATATCAGGATAGGGGGGTGAGGGGACCATGCATAGCAGGATTGGGGGATGAGGGGACCATGCATACCAGGATTGGGGGGTGAGGGGACCATGCATACTAGGATTGGGGATGAGGGGTGCCATGCATACCAGAATAGGGATGAGGGGTTCCATGCATACCAGGATAGGAATGCGGGGTACCATGCATACCAGGATGAGGGATGGGGTGCCATGCAAACTAGGATGAGGGATACCATGCCTACCAGAATAGGGATGAGGGTTACCATGCATGCCAGGATTGAGGTGTGAGGGGACCATGCATACCAGGATTGGAGAGTGAGGGGGGGACCATGCATACCACGATTGGGGGGCGAGGGGACAAGGCATATCAGGATGAGGAATGGGGTGCCATGCATACCAGGATGAGGTGTACCACACATATCAGGATTGGAGGGTGAGGGGACCATGCATGCCAGGATTGGGGGATGAGGGGACCATGCATACCAGGATTGGGGGGGTGAGGGGATCATGTATACTAGGATTGGGGATGAGGGGTGCCATGCATACCAGAATAGGGATGAGGGGTTCCATGCATACCAGGATAGGAATGCGGGGTACCATGCATACCAGGATGAGGCATGGGGTGCCATGCAAACTAGGATGGGGGATACCATACATACCAGAATCGGGATGAGGGTTACTATGCATACCAGGATAAAGGATGGAGTGCCAAGCATACCAGGATTGGAGGATGAGGAGTGCCATGCATGCCAGGATTGGGGGATGAGGAGTGCCATGCATACCAAGATAGGGGTGAGGGGACCATGCATACCAGGATTGGGGATGAGGGGTGCCATGCATACCAGAATAGGGATGAGGGATACCATACATACCAGATGAAGGGTACCATACATACCACATATATCAGGATTGGGGGATGAGGAGACCATGCATACCAAGATTGGGGGATAAGGGGACCATGCATACCAAGATTGGGGGTGAGGGGGCCATGCATACCAGGATTGGGCATGAGGGGTGCCATGCATACCAGAATAGGGATGAGGGGTACCATGCATACCAGGATAGGAATGCGGGGTATCATGCATACCAGGATGAGGGATGGGGTGCCATGCAAACCAGGATGAGGGATACCATGCATACCAGAATAGGGATGAGGGGTACCATGCAAACCAGGATAAGGGATGGGGTGCCATGCATACCAGGATTGGAGGGTGAGGAGTGCCATGCATACCAGGATTGGGGGATGAGGAGTGCCATGCATACCAGGATAGGGATGAGGGGTCCATACATACCAGGATTGGGGATGAGGGTGCCATGCATAACAGGATTGGGGATGAGGGGACCATGCATAACAGGATTGGGGGGTGAGGGGACCATGCATATCAGGATTAGGAATGGGGTGCCATGCATACCAGGATGAGGCGTACCACACTTATCAGGATTGGGGGGTGAGGGGACCATGCATACCAGGATTGGAGGATGAGGGGGCAATGCATACCAGGATTGGGGGGTGAGGGGACCATGCATACCAGGATTGGGGATGAGGGGTGCCATGCATACCAGTATAGGGATGAGGGGTACCTTGCATACCAGGATAGGAATGCGGGGAACCATGCATACCAGGATGAGGGATGGGGTGCCATGCAAACCAGGATGAGGAGTACCATGCATAACAGAATAGGGATGAGGGGTACCATGCATACCAGGATAAGGGATGGGCTGCCATGCATACCAGGATTGGAGGATGAGGAGTGCCATGCATACCAGGATTGGGGGATGAGGAGTGCCATGCATACCAGGATAGGGATGAGGGGTCCATACATACCAGGATTGGGGATGAGGGAGCCATGCATACCAGGATGAGGGATGGGGTGCCATGCATACCAGGATGAGGGGTACCATACATACCAGAATAGGGATGAGGGGTACCATGCATACCAGGATAGGAATGCGGGGTACCAAGCATACCCGAATGAGGTGCCATGCATACCAGGATTGGGGGATGAGGAGGCCATACATACCAGGATTGGGGGATGAGGGGTGCCATACATACCAGAATAGGGATGAGGGGTACCATGCATACCAGGATGAGGAATGGGGTGCCATGCATATCAGGATGAGGGGTTCCTTAAATACCAGGATAGGGATGAGGGGTACCATGCATACCAGTGTGAGGGATGGGGTGCTATGCATACCAGGATTGGAGGATGAGGAGTGCCATGCATACCAGGATTGGGGGATGAGGAGTGCCATGCATACCAGGATAGGGATGAGGGGTCCATACATACCAGGATTGGGGATGAGGGAGCCATGCATACCAGGATGAGGGATGGGGTGCCATGCATACCAGGATGAGGGGTACCATACATACCAGAATAGGGATGAGGGGTACCATGCATACCAGGATAGGAATGCGGGGTACCAAGCATACCCGAATGAGGTGCCATGCATACCAGGATTGGGGGATGAGGAGGCCATACATACCAGGATTGGGGGATGAGGGGTGCCATACATACCAGAATAGGGATGAGGGGTACCATGCATACCAGGATGAGGAATGGGGTGCCATGAATATCAGGATGAGGGGTTCCTTAAATACCAGGATAGGGATGAGGGGTACCATGCATACCAGGGTGAGGGATGGGGTGCTATGCATACCAGGATTGCAGAATGAGTGGTGCCATGCATACCAGGATGAGGGATTGGGTACCATACATACCAGGATTGGGGGATGAGGGGTGCCATACATACCAGGATTGGGATGAGGGGTGCCATGTATACCAAATTTGGGATGAGGGGGACATGCATACAAGGATGAGAGATGGGGTACCATGCATACCAGGATTGGGATGAGGGGTGTAATGCATACCAGATTTGGAATGAGGGGGCCATGCATACCAGGATGAGCGATGGGGTGCCGTGCATACCAGGATTGGAATAAGGGGTGCAATGTATACCAGATTTGGAATGAAGGGTGCCATGCATATCAGTATTGGGGATGAGGGGTGCCATGCATACCAGAATTGGGGATGACGGGTGCCATGCATACCAGGATTGGGGATGAGGAGTGCCATGCATACCAGGATTGGGGATGAGGGGTGCCATGCATACTAGGATTGGGGATGAGGGGTGCCATGCATACCAGGATTGGGGATGAGGGGGCCATGCATACCAGAATGAGGGATGAGGGGTGCCATGCATACCAGGATAGGAATGAGGGGTACCCTGCATACCAGTATAGGGCTGTGGGGGGGCCATGTATACCAGGATTCGGATGAAGGGCCATGCATACCAGGATAGGGATGAGGGTTACCATGTATACCAGTATAGGGATGAGGGGTACCATCCATACCAGGATGATGGGTACCATACATACCAGAATAGGGATGAGGGATGGGGTACCATGCATACCAGGATAGGAATGAGGAGTGCCATGCATACCAGGATGGGGGTGAAGGGCCCATGCATACCAGGATAAGGGTGAGTGGGCCATGCATACCAGGATGAGGGGTGCCATGCATACCATGATTAGGGGTGAGGGGTGCCATGTATACCAGGATTGGGGTGAGGGGTGCCATGCATACCAGGATTGGTGGTGAGGGGTGCCATGCAAACCATGATGGGGATGAGGGGTGCCATGCATACCAGGATGAGGATGAGGGGTGCCATGCATACCAAGATAAGGATGAGGGGTGCCATGCATACCAAGATAGGGATGAGGGGTGCCATGCATACCAGGATAGGGATAAGGGGTGCGATGCATACAAAGATAGGGAAGAGGGGTACCATGCATACCAGGATAGGAATGAGGGGTACCCTGCATACCAGTATAGGGATGTGGGGGGGCCATGCATACCAGGATTCGGATGAGAGGGCATGCATACCAGGATGATGGATACCATACATACCAGGATAGGGATGAGGGATGGGGTACCATGCATACCAGGATAGGAATGAGGAGTGCCATGCATACCAGAATGGGGGTGAGGGGTCCATGCATACCAGGATAAGGCTGAGAGGGCCATGCATACCAGGATGAGGGGTGCCATGCATACCAGGATTGGGGGTGAGGGGTGCCATGCATACCAGGATTGGGGTGAGGGGTGTCATGCATACCAGGATTGGTGGTGAGGGGTGCCATGCATACCAGGATGGGGATGAGGGCTGCCATGCATACCAGGATGAGGATGAGTGGTGCCATGCATACCAAGATAGGGGTGAGGGGTGCCATGCACACCAGGATAGGGATGAGGGGTGCCATGCATACAAAGATAGGGATGAGGGGTGCATACCAGGATTGGGGGATGAGGAGGCCATACATACCAGGATTGGGGGATGAGGGGTGCCATACATACCAGAACAGGTATGAGGTGTACCATGCATACCAGGATGAGGAATGGGGTACCATGCATATCAGGATGAGGGGTTCCTTAAATACCAGGATAGGGATGAGGGGTACCATGCATACCAGGGTGAGGGATGGGGTGCTATGCATACCAGGATTGCAGAATGAGTGGTGCCATGTATACCAAATTTGGGATGAGGGGGACATGCCTACAAGGATGAGAGATGGGGTACCATGCATACCAGGATTGAGATGAGGGGTGCAATGCATACCAGATTTGGAATGAGGGGGCTATGCATACCAGGATGAGAGATGGGGTGCTGTGCATACCAGGATTGGAATAAGGGGTGCAGTGTATACCAGATTTGGAATGAGGGGTGCCATGCATATCAGTATTGGGGATGAGGGGTGCCATGCATACCAGAATTGGGGATGAGGGGTGCCATGCATACCAGGATTGGGGATGAGGGGTGCCATGCATTCCAGGATTGGGGATGAGGAGTGCCATGCATACCAGGATTGGGGATGATGGGTGCCATGCATACTAGGATTGGGGATGAGGGGAGCCATGCATTCCAGGATTGGGGATGAGGGGTGCCATACATACCAGGATTGGGGATGAGGGGGTCATGCATACCAGGATGAGGGATGAGGGGTGCCATGCATACCAGAATAGGAATGAGGGGTACCCTGCATACCAGTATAGTGCTGTGGGGGGCCATGTATACCAGAATTCGGATGAGGGGCCATGCATACCAGGATAGGGATGTGGGTTACCATGTATACCATTATAGGGATGAGGGGTACCATCCATACCAGGATGATGGGTACCATACATACCAGGATAGGGGTGAGGGATGGGGCACCATGCATACCAGGATAGGAATGAGGAGTGCCATGCATACCAGAATGGGGGTGAGGGGCCCATGCATACCAGGATAAGGCTGAGGGGGCCATGCATACCAGGATGAGGGGTGCCATGCATACCAGGATGGGGGTGAGGGGCCCATGCATACCAGGATAAGGGTGAGGGGGCCATGCATACCAGGATGAGGGGTGCCATGCATACCAGGATTGGGGGTGAGGGGTGCCATGCATACCAGGATTGGGGTGAGGGGTGCCATGCATACCAGGATTGGTGGTAAGGGGTGCCATGCATACCAGGATGGGGATGAGGGGTGCCATGCATACCAGGATGAGGATGAGGGGTGCCATGCATACAAAGATAGGGATGAGGGATGCCATGCATACCAAGATAGGGATGAGGGGTGTCATGCACACCAGGATAGGGATCAGGGGTGCCATGCATACCAGGATAGGGATAAGGGGTGCGATGCATACAAAGATAGGGATGAGGGGTGCCATGCATACCAGGATAGGAATGAGGGGTACCCTGCATACCAGTATAGGGATGTGGGGGGGCCATGCATACCAGTATTCGGATGAGGGGCCATGCATACCGGGATGATGGATACCATACATACCAGGATAGGGATGAGGGATGGGGTACCATGCATACCAGGATAGGAATGAGGAGTGCCATGAATACCAGAATGGGGGTGAGGGGCCCATGCCTACCAGGATAAGGCTGAGGGGGCCATGCATACCAGGATGAGGGGTGCCATGCATACCAGGATTGGGGGTGAGGGGTGCCATGCATACCAGGATTGGGGTGAGGGGTGCCATGCATACCAGGATTGGTGGTGAGGGGTGCCATGCATACCAGGATGGGGATGAGGGCTGCCATGCATACCAGGATGAGGATGAGGGGTGCCATGCATACCAAGATAGGGATGAGGGGTGCCATGCACACCAGGATAGGGATGAGGGGTGCCATGCATACAAAGATAGGGATGAGGGGTGCATACCAGGATTGGGGGATGAGGAGGCCATACATACCAGGATTGGGGGATGATGGGTGCCATACATTCCAGAATAGGTATGAGGGGTACCATGCATACCAGGATGAGGAATGGGGTGCCATGCATATTAGGATGAGGGGTTCCTTAAATACCAGGATAGGGATGAGGGGTACCATGCATACCAGGGTGAGGGATGGGGTGCTATGCATACCAGGATTGCAGAATGAGTGGTGCCATGTATACCAAATTTGGGATGAGGGGGACATGCATGCAAGGATGAGAGATGGGGTACCATGCATACCAGGATTGGGATGAGGGGTGCAATGCATACCAGATTTGGAATGAGGGGGCCATGCATACCAGGATGAGAGATGGGGTGCCGTGCATACCAGGATTGGAATAAGGGGTGCAGTGTATACCAGATTTGGAATGAGGGGTGCCATGCATATCAGTATTGGGGATGAGGGGTGCCATGCATACCAGAATTGGGGATGAGGGGTGCCATGCATACCAGGATTGGGGATGAGGGGTGCCATGCATACAAGGATTGGGGATAAGGAGTGCCATGCATGCCAGGATTGGGGATGATGGGTGCCATGCATACTAGGATTGGGGATGAGGGGTGCCATGCATTCCAGGATTGGGGATGAGGGGTGCCATACATACCAGGATTGGGGATGAGGGGGCCATGCATACCAGGATGAGGGATGAGGGGTGCCATGCATACCAGGATAGGAATTAGGGGTACCCAGCATACCAGTATAGGGCTCTGGGGGGGCCATGTATACCAGGATTCGGATGAGGGGCCATGCATACCAGGATAGGGATGTGGGTTACCATGTATACCATTATAGGGATGAGGGGTACCATCCATACCAGGATGATGGGTACCATACATACCAGGATAGGGATGAGGGATGGGTCACCATGCATACCAGGATAGGAATGAGGAGTGCCATGCATACCAGAATGGGGGTGAGGGGCCCATGCATACCAGGATAAGGCTGAGGGGGCCATGCATACAAGGATGAGGGGTGCCATGCATACCAGGATTGGGGGTGAGGGGTGCTATGCATACCAGGATTGGGGTTAGGGGTGCCTTGCATACCAGGATTGGTGGTGAGGGGTGCCATGCATACCAGGATAGATATGAGGGGTGCCATGTATACCAGGATAGGGATAAGGGTGCCATGCATACAAAGATAGGGATGAGGGGTGCCATGCATACCAGGATAGGGATGAGGGGTGCCATGCATAGGATGGTGGGGACAGGATGGGGGCAGCACAAATACCAGGAGGGGGGCAGCACATACTAGCATGGGAGACCATATACCAATAAAAATGCTCGCCACTCGGGCGTAGAACGGGTTCAATAGCTAGTACATATATAATACACTGCTCAAAAAAATAAAGGGAACGCTCAAATAACACATCCTAGATCTGAATGAATGAAATATTCTCATTGAATACTTTGTTCTGTCAAAGTTCAATGTTGCTGACAACAAAATCACACAAAAATCATCAATGGAAATCAAATTTATTAACCAATGGAGGCCTGGATTTGGAGTCACCTCCAAAATTGAAGTGAAAAAACACTCTACAGGTTGTTCCAACTTTGATGTAATGTCCTTAAAACAAGTCACAATGAGGCCCAGTATTGTGTGTGGTCTCGACGTGCCTGTATGACCTCCCTACAGCGCCTGGGAATGCTCCTGATGAGGTTACGGATGGTCTCCTGTGGGATCTCCTCCCAGACCTGGACTAAAGCATCCGCCAACTCCTGGACAGTCTGTGGTGCAACGTGACGTTGGTGGATGGAGCGAGACATGATGTCCCAGATGTGCTCAATCGGATTCAAGTCTGGGGAACGGGCAGGCCAGTCCATAGCTTCAATGCCTTCATCTTGCAGGAACTGCTGACACACTCCAGCTGCATAAGGTCTGGCATTAGGAGGAACCCAGGGCCAACCGCACCAGCATATGGTCTCACAAGGGGTCTGAGGATCTCATCTCGGTACCTAATGGCAGTCAGGCTACCTCTGGTGAGCACATGGAGGGCTGTGCGGCCCTCCAAAGAAATGTCACCCCACACCATTACTGACCCACTGCCAAACCGGTCATGCTGAAGAATGTTGCATGCAGCAGATCGCTCTCCATGGCGTCTCCAGACTCTGTCACGTCTGTCACATGTGCTCAGTGTGAACCTGCTTTCATCTGTGAAGAGCACAGGGCGACAGTGGCGACTTTGGCAATCCTGGTGTTCTGTGGCAAATGCCAAGCGTCCTGCATGGTGTTGGGCTGTGAGCACAACCCCCATCTGTGGGCGTCAGGCCCTCATACCACCCTCATGGAGTCGGTTTCTAACCGTTTGTGCAGACACATGCACATTTGTGGCCTGCTGGAGGTCATTTTTCAGGGCTCTGGCAGTGCTCCTCCTGTTCCTCCTTGCACAAAGGCGGAGGTAGCGGTCCTGCTGCTGGGTTGTTGCCCTCCTACGACCCCCTCCACGTTTCCTGGTATACTGGCCTGTCTCCTGGTAGTGCCTCCAGCCTCTGGACACTACGCTGACAGACACAGCAAACCTTCTTGCCACAGCTCACACTGATGTGTGATCCTGGATGAGCTGCACTACCTGAGCAACTTCTGTGGGTTGTAGAGCCCGTCTCATGCTACCACAAGTGTGAAAGCACAACCAACATTCAAAAGTGACCAAAACATCAGCCAGAAAGCATTGTTACTGAGATGTGGTCTGTGGTCCCCACCTGCAGAACCACTCCTTTATTGAGTGTGTCTTGATAATTGCCAATAATTTCCATCTATTGTCTATTCCATTTGCACAACAGCATGGGAAATTGATTGTCAATCAGTGTTGCTTCCTAAGTAGACAGTTTGATTGCACAGAAGTTTGATTTACTTGGAGTTATATTCTGTTGTTCCCTTTATTTTTTTGAGCAGTGTATTTTGTAAAATCCCTCTTTTTGGATGAATGTTAATGTCACGGTTTTCTGGGGGTGCACCTTCTGTGCTGTGGAAAATGGCAGCAATTTCCCCTCTGGCAGTGAGAGCATTGATTCTGCCGGGGTGCATAGTATTTACTTTTTTCTCTCACGAAAGTCATGCTATATTCTTTTGGCAATCGGTTTTCTAGATTTGCTTTTAGCATTTCTTCTTGTTCAAATTGCAACATATTTTTGCATTCTCTGGAGAAAGGATTGATATCTTCGAGAATTCTTTTTAGATTTTCCATAATATTACGAATGCATCCACTGTTGGCTGAATTGTGCATTCTTTCATTCAAGGCTTGAGCCGAATACAGAATATATAACTGGGCGTAAGTTGGTGATTCACCTTGGTTAGCATGGTAAATTTGCCCATGGATTCTATAACAGAAAGGACCTGATCGCCTGTTAATTGATTGGTCAATTTGTGCGCCCAGTGATGCAAAAGTGTTTGCACTATTGTATGATCTTATGTTTTCCATAAAATTCTTGGAGTTTGGTTCCGATCTCTTCATGCAATTAGTAATGTAGGGATGCATTCGTACTTCTTCCAGTATGATGGTTCCATTATTATGACAACAGTTTGTTGCAATTTCATTTTGGAAATGGTTGGCATTACAAAATGAGCATTTGTTGTTCATTGGGCAAAGATAGCATGCCTCAATGTCATCTTCATTGAAATTTTCAGCAAGCAAAGCAGTGTTGCGAAATCTTACATTCTTCCCCCAGCGGGCAGGTTGTTTAGTACGGGCTACTCTGTGTCTCTCAGCATTGGCTTTGCGATGCTGCTGAAGCTCACCGTCTGTCATACTCTCTGGGGCACACCTATGCCTTTCAGCGTCAGCTTTGCGCATCTGTTGATGCTTTTTTTGGGTGAGATTATGACGGTCAGCCCTTCTTCTGACAGTATTTTTTTCATGCTGCAATTTAAGGTGCTGTTTTTTACCCCTACTTCTACGAACCTTTTGAACTTCAGTCCTTTTTGATTTTTTTGCCTGAGTTTCCTCCTCAGAAAGAACTTGCTGGCGTTTGGGGGGCATTATTATGGAATTACGGAGCGAATAAGGTTGTAAACTTTAATTAAAATATTTAGCTCTGCTGACGTTTGATATTGTCAAAAAAAGTAGCTGGATTGCTCCGCTGACGTATTTTATATATATATTCAGTTGAAAGTTTCTGCATTGCTCCGCTGACATATTTTATATATATATTCAGTAGAAAGTGTCTGGATTGCTCCGCTGACATATTTTATTTATATATATATATATATATATATATATATATATATATTCAGTAGAAAGTGTCTGGATTGCTCCGCTGACATATTTTATAAATATATATATATATATATATATATATTCAGTAGAAAGTGGCTGGATTGCTACGCTGACGTATTTTGTATATATATTCAGTAGAAAGTGGCTGGATTGCTCTGCTAAAGTATTTTATATATATATATATATTCAGTAGAAAGTGTCTGGATTGCTCCGCTAGCGTATTTTATATATATATTCAGTAGAAAGTGTCTGGATTGCTCTGCTGACGAAATTTGTAAATATATATTCAGTAGAAAGTGGCTGGATTGCTCTGCTAATGTATTTTATATATATATATATTCAGTGGAAAGTGTCTGGATTGCTCCGCTGACAAATTTTATATATATATATTCAGTAGAAAGTGGCTGGATTGCTCCGCTGACGTATTTTATATATATACAGTACAGACCAAAAGTTTGGACACACCTTCTCATTTAAAGATTTTTCTGTATTTTCATGACTTTGAAAATTGTACATTCACACTGAAGGCATTAAAACTATGAATTAACACATGTGGAATTATATACTTAACAAAAAAGTGTGAAACAACTGAAAATATGTCTTATATTCTAGGTTCTTCAAAGTAGCCACCTTTTGCTTTGATGACTGCTTTGCACACTCTCGGCATTCTCTTGATGAGCTTCAAGAGGTAGTCACCGGAAATGCTTTTCACTTCACAGGTGTGCCCTGTCAGGTTTAATAAGTGGGATTTCTTGCCTTATAAATGGGGTTGGGACCATCAGTTGTGTTGTGCAGAGGTCCGGAGGATACACAGCTGATAGTCCTACTGAATAGACTGTTAGAATTTGTATTATAGCAAGAAAAAAGCAGCTAAGTAAAGAAAAACGAGTGGCCATCATTACTTTAAGAAATGAAGGTCAGTCAGTCTGAAAAATTGGGCAAACTTTGAAAGTATCCCTAAGTGCAGTTGCAAAAACCATCAAGCGCTACAAAGAAACTGGCTCACATGAGGACCGCCCCAGGAAAGGAAGACCAAGAGTCACCTCTGCTTCTGAGGCTAAGTTTATCCGAGTCACCAGCCTCAGAAATCGCAGGTTAACAGCAGCTCAGATTAGAGACCAGGTCAATGCCACACAGAGTTCTAGCAGCAGACACATCTCTACAACAACTGTTAAGAGGAGACTTTGTGCAGCAGGTCTTCATAGTAAAATAGCTGCTAGAAAACCACTGCTAAGGACAGGCAACAAGCAGAAGAGACTTGTTTGGGCTAAAGAACACAAGGAATGGACATTAGACCAGTGGAAATCTGTGCTTTGGTCTGATGAATCCAAATTTGAGATCTTTGGTTCCAACCACCGTGTCTTTGTGCGACGCAGAAAAGGTGAACGGATGGACTCTACATGCCTGGTTCCCACCGTGAAGCATGGAGGAGGAGGTGTGATGGTGTGGGGGTGCTTTGCTGGTGACACTGTTGGGGATTTATTCAAAATTGAAGGCATACTGAACCAGCATGGCTACCACAACATCTTGCAGCGGCATGCTATTCCATCCGGTTTGCGTTTAGTTGGACCATCATTTATATTTCAACAGGACAATGACCCCAAACACACCTCCAGGCTGTGTAAGGGCTATCTGATCAAGAAGGAGAGTGATGGGGTGCTACACCAGATGACCTGGCCTCCACAGTCACAAGACCTGAACCCAATCGAGATGGTTTGGGGTGAGCTGGACCGCAGAGTGAAGGCAAAAGGCCCAACAAGTGCTAAGCATTTCTGGGAACTCCTTCAATATTGTTGGAAGACCATTTCCGGTGACTACCTCGTGAAGCTCATCAAGAGAATGCCAAGAGTGTGCAAAGCAGTCATCAAAGCAAAAGGTGGCTACTATGAATAAACTAAAATATAAGACATATTTTCAGTTGTTTCACACTTTTTTGTTAAGTATATAATTCCACATGTGTTAACTCATAGGTTTGATGCCTTCAGTGTGAATGTACAATTTTCATAGTCACGAAAATACAGAAAAATCTATAAATGAGAAGATGTGTCCAAACTTTTGGTCTGTACTGTATATATACAGTGGGGAAAATATGTATTTGATTCCCTGCCGATTTTGCCAGTTTTCCCACCTACAAAGAATGGAGAGGTCTGTAATTTTTATCGTAGGTACACTTCAACTGTGAGAGACAGAGTGTAAAAAAAAAATCCAGAAAATCACATTGTATGATTTTCACATAATTTATTTACATTTTATTGCATGAAATAAGTATTTGATACAATAGAAAAACAGAACTTAATATTTAGTACAGAAACCTTTGTTTGCAATTACAGAGGTCAGACATTTCCTGTAGTTCTTGACCAAGTTTGCACACACTGCAGCAGGGATTTTGGCCCACTTCTCCATACAGATCTCCAGATCTTTCAGGTTTTGGGGCTGTCACTGGGCAACACTGAGTTTCAGCTCCCTTCAAAGATTTTCTATTGGGTTTATGTCTGGAGACTGGCTACGCCACTCCAGGACTTTGAAATGCTTCTTACGGAGCCACACCTTAGTTGCTGTGGCTGTGTTTTTCGGATCATTGTCATGCTGGAAGACCCAGCCAGAACCCATCTTCATTGCTATTACTGAGGGAACGAGGTTGTTGGCCAAAATCTCGCGATACATGACTCCATCCATCCTCCCTTCAATACGGTGCCGTTGTCCTGCCCCCTTTGCAGAAAAGCATCCCCAAAGTATGATGTTTCCCCTACCATGTATCACAGTTGGGAAAGTGTTCTTGTGGTTGTACTCATCATTCTTCTTCCTCCAAACACGGCGAGTGGAGTTGATACCAAAAAGTTTTATTTTGGTCTCATGAGACCACATGACCTTCTCCCATGTCTCATCTGGGTCATCCAGATGGTCATTGGCGAACTTCAAACGGGCCTAGACATGTGCTGGGGTGAGCAGGGTGATCTTGCGTTTCCTGCAGGATTTTAATACATGAGGGCGACACATGGAGAGATTGCCTGTCAAACAGGCAATCCCGACATGTGTTGTGGGTGGCTGTCTAACAGCCACGGGACATGCAGCTACGGCAACGCAAACATATTTTGCGAGCACGCCGAAGATTCTCAGTTAGGACTCGAGCGTGCAACACTAATACTTAACCATTGTGAAATACCAGAAGCAAGGCATCTAGCTCCAAATTTATTCTGCATCAGGACAGCAACCCCAATGACACATTGAATGTCATTAAGAACTATCTTCTGCTTAAAGGAGAGCAAAATCCTGGAAGTGATGATATGGCCCCTCAAAACCAAGATATCAACATCGTTGAGTCACTGTTTGATTACATGGAGAGACTATAGAATTAGCACAAGCCTACTGCTACAGAAGATATGTTTTTCATTCTCCCAGGCATTAGGTATAACCTCCCCGCTGATTTCCTTCAAAAACTGTTTGCAATTGTACTTAGAAGAATTGATGCTGTTTTGAAGGCAACAGGTGGTGACACTAAATATTGATTTGATTGAGATTTTTCTTTTGTTCATTCAGTTAGCATTTAGTAAGCTGATAAAAATAAACTATTAACACTTCTATTTTTTAAAGCATTCTTACTTTGCAGAATTTTTTCCACCCAGGCCTTAAACTTTTGCACAATACTGTATATATATAAAATTGCTTCATCAGCCTGCTGATAAAGTACATGTAGAAAAGGTGACATAGATCTGTAAATGTGTAGCTGCATTGAATTGACAGATGAGAGATACTTTATTAGTCAAAGAACAACATACTAAATGGCCTGTCCTTGGAAGTAATAATAAAAACACGAAATATATTATCCATTTACAGTATATTTGTAATTCATGAAAACATAATATTTGTTCTATCCAGGATGAAATCTACGATTTTTATCAAACTTGTAAAATCGTATCTGTTTGAAAGTACCCAAAATGGAAAGTGTCTCGAGATTTGGCATTCACGCTTTATCAATGTAATATCTGTTAGGTAGGAGAAATATGTATTAAACAGGTGTAATGCTGAAAGCACCTGAACAGAAGTTAAGTGCATATGCAGGCATAAAAGATATGTAATTAAAGTCATGCATTATGAGGCGTAATGTTCTACATTTTCAGTGTACATACTTTAGTAATTCTTTCTTCCTTGTTGAAATGAAAATAGTTCCAGATAATTTGCAATCAGCAGTTTTGTGTTTCCTATGATAGAATTGTAATTATCGGATGTGTTCTACATTACTCGCTATTACAAACTTGTACAATTTTATTTGATTTTTTAACACCATAGGGCTCTTCAAGGATTTTTAGGGTAAAAAAAATATGCTAACGGAAAAAGAAAGATTATTGAAACAGATTCTTATATTTATTATTTAATGCTAGTTATGGTAGTTGCTAAAATCTCAAAGAATCCAAGTGATTCTGGGAATTAGCTGGGAGGTTGTCCGATACAAAATTTATTTTCACATAAGATATAGAGGAATTCTGAATTAATAGTATGGTTTCCCAGTCAGGTAACCTGTTTAACCACTTAGAGCAAAATGACGTACATGTACGTTAACGCTGGGGGTCATCTGTGTCTAATAGCACCGGCCGGAGCTGAGCTGAGCTCTGATTACTGCTGTTAACCATTTATATGGACTGGATGTGGTGGTCACAATTTAATCTGTATACTGCAGTACCATAATATTGCAGTCTATATAGTATTAGCAATCAAGTGATCATCCTGAAATGGGACTAAAAAAAGGAAAAATTAAAAAAAGGTTTTAAAGTAATATAAAAGTTTGAATCCCCCCTTCCATTTAAAAAAAAATGCTGAAAAAAGGAAAAATAACAAAAAAAACATCAAAATTGTGAAGGTTTTTTGGTCACGCATCCCTAAAAATGCAATAGCATTACAAAAATGGTGAAGCAAGCAGGGCCAGCTCCAGGTTTTCGTGGGCCCTGGGCGAAAGAGACTCAGTGGGCACACACATATCACAATTCATGATGCAAATATATGGCAGAGAAATATAGGCATAGTACAATGGCAAAGATTTCACTTACTTCTTACATTATATGAGTGTAATTGATTGTAAATTCTACAATAGCTGAGAAACCGGTGAATTCTCGCAGCGCACAGTGCAGACTAGATAGTATAGTCTTCCATACAGTATTATGGGCCCCAGATAGTCCTCCATACAGTATTATGTGCACCACATAGTCCTCCATACAGTATTATGGGCCCTATATATTGCTCCATACAGAATAATGAGCCCCATATATTGTTCCATACAGAATAATGAACCCCATATAATGCTTTATACAGAATAATGAACCCCATATAATGCTCCATACAGAATAATGGACCCCATCTAATGCTCCATACAGAATAATGGACCTCATATATTGCTCCATACACAATAATGGACCCCATATAATGCTCCATACAGAATACTGGCCCTCATATAATGCTCCATGCAGAATACTGGCCCCCATATAATGCTCCATGCAGAACACTGGCCCCTATATAATGCTCCATGCAGAATACTGGCACCCATATAGTGCTCCATGCAGAATACTGGCCCCCATATAATGCTCCATACAGTATACTGGCCCCCATATCATGCTCCATGCCGTATGGGCCCCATATAAATTCTCTATGCTGTACAGGCCCCATATAAATGCTCTAAACTGTATGGGCCCCTTATAATGCCCTCTACATAATGGGCCCTATATAATGCTCCACCTCCATACTTAAAAAATAAAATAATCACCTCTCCTTGCTTCCACTGATCAGCTGCGGACTCCTCAGCGTTGTCATCTTCCCGCTCTCTGCGCTGCTACTGCTCAGCAGAGGGTGTGCTGCAAAGACATCATCACGGCCTCTGACCTGAGATATCACAGTCAGGAGACATGGAAGAGACAGGACCTGCAGAGGAACGAGAAGAGGTAAGTACAGGGTGGGTCATTTATATGGATACACCTAAATTAAATGGGAATGGTTGGTGATATCAACTTCCTGTTTGTGGCATATAAGTATATGGGAGGGGGAAAACTTTTCCAGATGGGTGGTGACCATGGCGGCCATTTTGAAGTCGGCCATTTTGGATCTAACTTTATTTTTTTCAATGGGAAGAGGGTCATGTGACTCATGAAACTTATTGAGAATTTCATAAGAAAAACAATGGTGTGCTTGGTTTTAATGTAACTTTATTCTTTCATGAGTTTTTTACAAGTTTATGACCACTTATAAAATGTGTTCAAAGTGCTGCCCAATGTGTTGGATTGTCAATGCAACCCTCTTCTCCCACTCTTGACACACTGATAGCAACACTTCAGAAGAAATGCTAGCACAGGCTTCCAGTATCCGTTGTTTCAGATGCTGCACATCTCGTATCTTCACAGCATAGACAATTGCCTTCAGATGACCCCAAAGATAAAAGTCTAAGGGGGTCAGATTGGGAGACCTTGATGGCCATTCAACTGGCCCACGATGACCAATCCACTTTCGAAGGAAACTTTTCATGTAGGAATGCTCGGACCTGACACCCATAATGCGGTGGTGCACCATCTTGTTGCAAAAACTCAGGGAACGTGCCATCTTCAGTGCATAAAGAGGGCAAGACATCATCATGTAGCAATTTCAGATATCCAGTGGCATTGAGGTTTCCATTGATGAAGAATGGCCCCACTATCTTTGTACCCCATATACCACACCATACCATCAAGATACAAGATGTGCAGCATCTCAAAACAATGGATACTGGAAGCCTGTGCTAGCATTTCTTCTGCGGTGTTGCTATCAGTGTGTCAAGAGTGGGAGAAGAGGGTTGCATTGACAATCCAACACAATGGGCAGCACTTTGAACACATTTTATAACTGGTCATAAACTTGTAAAAAACTCATGAAAGAATAAAGTTACATTAAAACCAAGCACACCAACCATTGTTTTTCTTATGAAATTCTCAATAGGTTTGATGTGTCTCATGACCCTCTTCCCATTGAAAAAAATAAAGTTGGATCCCGACTTCAAAATGGCCGCCATGGTCACCACCCATCTGAAAAAGTTTTTCCCCTCCCATATACTAATGTGCCACAAACAGGAAGTTGATATCACCAACCATTCCCATTTAATTTAGGTGTATCCATATAAATGGCCCACCCTGTAGAAATTATACTTAAACTCAAAATGGACATTAGATTATGTCTGATAATTTGCGACAATACATTCTAGATTTTTAAACATGTTTTATTTAAACATCCTTTGTAAGCATTTTAAAGGCCACCATACCTATGAATTCAAATTGTGTGAACCTGATGATTTTTGGACGGGCAGGTGAGACTTGCCATCCATCTATTGTGTATGGAAGCTTCTCAACTTTACCCCAATACATGATGTCAGGGGAATAAAGAGAATCCAAATGCCCAATCATTTAGTTATCCCTGGAGATAAGCCAGAGTTGTCTGGCAGTGATTTTCTCCCCTTTTCCCACTGAAAACACACAATTGCTTGACTAAGAATGAAGGACTAGGAGTTATTGGGAGAGATAACTATAGGTTGAGTGACAGATATCTGAAGGGCATGTTTAAAAGCACACTATAGGTTGTCAGTAGCTTTTTTCTGTGTCCAAACTGCCACCATTTACTGCTTTCCTTCTGTTCTTTTAAATTCCTCAACGACTGCTGCCGAACATGTATGGCAGCCATACTATTACTGTATGAAGAGGGTTTAGGATCTAAGCCAATAGCTAATCTAAACCCAATACTTTAGCATCATAAATGCCGCTATCAAAAATTATAGCAACATTCAAAAGGCTTGAACATGGCAGCCATCAAGGGGTGCCTTCTGAAAGCTTCCATCACTGCCATGCGGCTGGGCTTCATAGGTGATTGCCAATTTTACAATTCCTTATGGGAACCATTTCAATATTCTAAAGGTAATTTTTTAAAATAAAGCTAAAAAAATGAAAGTTTAAATCACCCCTTAATCCCAAAACAACATAAATGCTAAAATGCAAAGAATAAAGAATGTGTTACTGCTCGAATAAATAATATACTGTATAAAAATGTGAAAAGAATTGAAGCGCGCACAATTTGAGCTTTTGGTAGCTGCGATTCCACCCAAAAAATGGTGGAATAGTAACAAAAATAAATATGCCAATATTAAAAGGGATAACCTACAGATAATCCAAGCTTATTGATAAAGAGGCAAACAAAGCATGGACTATAAAAAGAATAAAATAGCCAATAGGTTGTGTACGCAAAACTAGACAAGCCCACAATAGACCAAATATCTACCCTCATCTGCCTATATGGTAACAGTACACAGGATGCTTGTAATAAATAAACCATTCAAGGAATGTACATATATTGATGACATGAAATGATAGTTATAAAAGTTAACCAAGCAATGGCATCAAAATGGAAAAGTTTGGAAACATAAATTAAGACAAGAAACATGTTGATGTGACAAGTATTGGAACATGATATACTGCCAGCACAACCTAACCAACAATTCAAGAAACCAAATGAATTAAGTAAGAAGAAATAGCATGATGGAAAAACCAAAACCTGTGTAATAAGCAATGATGAGATGAGGGAGAAAGAATCCCATACGTATCGCCATCAAAAGTGTGGCTTCCTCAGGGGTAAGATCCTCCCAAAAATGAAATAAAAGTAATCAAAATATTGTATGTTCTCCAAAATGGTATCAATAAAAATCTCAGCTCAGCAGAATATAACAAGCCCTCACACAGGTCCATGGACAGGAAAATAAAAAGTTATAGTTCTCAGACAAATTTTTGATTACAAAGTTCAGAATTTTTTTTAACGAAAATATAGAACAAACCTATAAGTTTGGTTTCACTGTAATTGTACTGAGCTGATAAATTATGTTGCTGGGTCCTTTTTTACAGCTAAATGAACTCAGCAAAAATAAGACTCAAAAAACAATGGCGGAATTATGTTCTTTTCACCAATTCACCCCAATTGAATTTTTCCAGTTTTTCAGGGTAAAATTAATGCATTTTTCTTTGTTTTTGTTTTTTTATAGGTGGACAAGCTTGGACAAAAAATCAACCTGGCCGAGCTCTAATGCCCCACAATATGGCTCAAATAACATTGTGTCTCGCAAGGTGTGGGAAAGACTAAGTGCAACACAAAGGGAAGAGGGGAAGGGAGCCCAGACTCTAGGGAAAGGGTGTAGTGGAGTCCTCCTAGGCTGATCTGATATCACCCTGTCTCCTCTACTGTCCCTATATTGGTTCTTTACCAATCGCCGCACAGGAACGTATCCCTGTATTTCCCTAGCGCTTGGCCCTGGATAAGGAAGGGGGGGATGAGCACTAGTTGATCCCCACTAACAACTAAAGACAGCAAGGTAGACAAACATGGGGAAAGATAACTTAGCTTGAGCCGACTTCAGAGAGATAAAACACATGTCCTCTTAGCACCAGAGAGGAAGTAAACAGACTGCACTCGCTCCAAGCTTTCACAAGGAAACATGTGAATATCACTGACACTGCCCTGTAGCAAAGTGCAACTATTTAAACACCTAGGCAAGGGTATCAATTAGAGCAGAAGGGAGATAACCACTGGGTCCTAGAGTGAAACAGCTAAGAAGGTGTCTGTAATGCCAAATGAAGAGATCTTCTGCAACCAACTGCAGGGCGACTGTCTGTCACATCTGACACACCCGTGACACATTGCTTAGGAGGACAGTGTATGGTATCTCAAGCCCTATTCTCTGAGATGTAAAAAAACATTCAGGAAATATCAGAATTATCAACTGATAGGTAGTTGCGTGGCTACAGATTATTTTAGAAAAAGCAAATAAAACTGACTAGTGCAGGATTTACACTCGTACATAGGAATAAAGATATCTTTCCTGGGGTTGTATAAAAATTCCACATTACCTCTCTTGCCAGCCAGTCTTCTTCCCACAGTACTTTTTACTATAATTGGAATTATTACACACAAACATTGTAGTGCGGAGTGCTTTATTCTATTTTAACATGAAAATGAGTCAGCCGATCCTACAGGTCAAGTTAAACTAATCCTGAAATGTTTTGGCATATTAAATATATACTGAATATGATATCACCATTTGAACTATGACAAGATTAGCAATGCTGCACATTTACAACCTTTTACTAACATGTTAACAGATGTGGTCGATAAAGCACTACTCTATCTTGCCATAGAGAAGCGCAGAAGGATTGTAATAATTGTAGTATGTTCTATGGGATGTGTCATTTATAAAACTACTTTCCTATAAAAGCATTAATTTGGGAAAGCATACTGTATCTCTGTAACAGGTCCAATAGCTGAAAAGTATGGATCCTCTGGTACTCTGTGTGCCTTTCATCTGTACAGACTGATGTGCATGAAGCTTAATGAAAATGTATAAAATAAATGCATTATGCGACAAAAGAGATATTTTTAACCAATAGATTTATATGCACTGTGAGCTGCAGCTAGTATTTGAACTTGCCCTGACTTCTTGACAATTTGTCCAATACTTCCTCTGGACTCCTCTTGAGTAAAGATGAACAGGCTCTTAAACTTTGCGACAGGGAGAAGTTCTTTGTAGTAGTCTGGGAGAAATCAACTGTATGACTGTTATCATTTATGTACAAAATCTTCCTGTTACTGTTAAGGATAATTTTATGTTATGTGCATCTATTATTATGATTAGACCTAGGAATGCAACCTGATACATTATGGCAAAAGTAAAAGATTCATGTAGGAATGCTGTGGTTTAAAAAAAAAGATAATGATAGGCATAGTTTTTGTCAAATATTCCCTAGTCCATCCAAATATTTCACATTTGATACTAATCTGGATACCTCTAAACTTTAACACTTTATATGATTTTGTATTCCAATAGAGTCAATGCAAGACATGTTACTCTATGTATTTGTTGCAATATTTGGTCAGTAACACCTATAGTGCCACCATACGTTTAGGGGGCGATTCACTGAAACTGTCACGCCAGTGTTAAAGAAGACCTGACCTGGTTCATTAAGTAGCGTTCACCACTTAATAAATCAGGTGGGTGCATCTGGTACCCAGCATGCGCCACTACCAGAAAAGTAAGCGAGCCAGAGGCATGTAAACGCCAAAAGTGGAAATATTTTTGCACAACTGCTGAGTTGCGCAAAAATATTGTGATTTACTAAGATGTTTATGACAGATTTCCAGGCATAAGCACCTTGATGAACCGTACCCTATGGGTATGCTTATACCTGGCAGATTTGAGCAGAACAAACAGCAATGGAGTGGGGAAATGTGCATCTCTCCCCCATCTATACAGAACAAGAGTGTAACAAAGACGACAGGAGATGTGGATCTACTGGGTCAAAAAACACGTTGACTTGGGCTAAACAAAACAAGGGAATTGAGCTTAACACCTTTGCAAGAGGGTGTAGTCTTTTCCACAGAGAATCTCCCCTGAGTCAACCCTCAGAGTAGTCTCTCCTACCAACGTCTGCTGTATAGTAGAACTGAAGACACCAAGTTACAGTACAAAGGCAACTGGTAGGAATTATAGTCAGACAGTGAATAGGTTGAGGTAGGCAGTTTAGTCAGAAGTGGTAGGTGGGTAGGAGATAAAACAGACATTAGACAAGAAGATGCACTGAAGCATAAAAGCAGGGTAGGTGCCAAACAGGACAGGTACAACACATTGTTGCAAACTTCAGGAACCAAAAGGAACTTATTGCTCAGGCACAAAATACTGTGGGAATGAGCCTTATAAAGCTTGGGCCACTTTTGCATTGGTTGGAATCATTCACATTTGGCATGCAATGAGACTTTAGGTGGCTCTGTGGTAAGAAGTGTTGCGTTGCAGATCTGGGGTCCTGGGTTCAAATCCCACCAAGGACAAGGAGTTTGTATGGGTTTCCTCCAGGTTCTCCAGTTTCCTCCCACATTTCAAAGTCATATTGATAGGGAATTTTGATTGTGAGCCCTATTAGGGATAGTGAAGATAATGCATGTAAAGCGCTGTTGAATATGATGGAGCTATATAAGAAAACCATAAAAAATAAAGAAATAAATAATAAGAGACAAGCAGCTGGCACATGTGTGAAACCGATGGTAAGAGTACAGCACTGCAGGCAAGCCTGCACTGGGTTACAATGTGCAAGTCCACTTTAAATTTCTTGTTATCATTGTACACACAGCATATAAAAAGTAATATAAGTTATAATGTGATGCGATCAATATAAATTATACCTCATAGACAAATGGATGGATTCTAAGTCACCTCCAAATCAGGTTGAGTTCTGATTGACTGATTATTGTGTCAGAAATAGGCACCACCAGAGAGAAGCTGGTAGTCCAGTCCAGGGTGTGCACAGTTGATGCCAACATTTTTTAAACTGACACTATTTTGTTTTTTACAAAATTTGTTGCTTCAGTTTTTATATTGGGAAATTTCATTAATTTTATATTGTTATGAAGAGTGACTAGATGAATTACAAAACAATGAAAAGTCATTCCTTGCCAAGAAAATTAGCTTTATTAGAAATACCCCATTCAAACAAATTTTCAACCCTTACACAAAATGACCTTTTTACATAATTTCATTGATCTTCTTGTTAACTCTGTAGAAAGAATTAATCAGGACAAGACATCTGATGTCACCCTAATTGACTTATTAAAGCAGACAGGTTTATATAAAAGGGGGCTGGTTCAAGATGAGAGGAATAATCCATGGTTCAGCTTGAGTCAAATTTCTTGAAATTTGTGGTCTCACACAAATTCAAATATTTTGTGGTTAAAAAAACATCACCATTGCCCATACTGCTGAAGCATCAGAGCAGCAGAGAGACGGCTAGTGTGATTCTGCATGACCATGTACCTTGTACCATTGGTCAGTATCTGGGCCATCACAAATCACCAGGTACCAGCGGACCACAGTTTATAGGGTAGAGTGATTTTCCCTCTCCAGAGTCAATGGGAAGTTTTTCTCTCCTGAAGAGTGTAAGATCTTATGATCAGCAGGGTATTCTTTCTCTCTCTCTCCTTGTAGAGTGTAAACACTTACGGTCAGCTGAGTGGAGTGCTCTCTGCCCTGTAGAGTGTAAACTCTTATGCTCAGCATAATTCTCTCTCTCCTCTCATTCAGGTGTATTTTCTCAGCAATTACAAGCTTTCCAGTACTGACATTCCATTTTTTGGAGAATATTCAGCAAAGTCAGCTTATTCGAATTTCAAAAGATACACTCATCTCTAGGGCTGGTGCTTTAAATTTTTGTCATCTTCTGTTAACCATGGTCACCTCCAAAGAAACGTGCAGTCATCATGGCTTTGCATCAAAAGAACTTTTCAGGCAAGGACATTGCTGCTTATCAGATTGCCCCTAAACAACTGTTTATTGTAACATCAAGAACTTCAAAGAGAGAGCTTCAATTGCTGTGAAGAAGGCATTGTTTAAAAAACAGTCCAGCAACTCCTAAGATCATCTCCTAAAGAGGATTCAGCTACACGATTGGATCAACACCAGTGCAGAGCTTACTCAGGAATGGCAACAGGGAGATATCAGTGCATCTATATGCAAAGTGTGGCAAAGGGTTTTGGATGTTGGCCTGGTGTCAAGTAGAGTTGAAAAGAAGCCACTACTACTCCAAGAAAAACATCAAGGATAGATTGACATTCTGCAGGGAGAACAGGAATTGGACCATATAGGACTAGTGTAAAGTTATCTTTTCTGATGAAGCCCCCTTCATACTGGGACATATGGAAGAATTATTGTCCAGGGAAGAAAAGGTGAGTGCTACCATGAATCCTGTGTCTCACCAACAGTAAAGCAACATGAGACTATTCATATGTGGAGTTGTTTTTCATCCAAGGAGATGATCTCGTCTACAATTTTGCCTAAGAACAAAGAATGGTGTCTAAACACCCTACAATAGCAACTTCTTCCTACAATCCAGGAGCAATTTGGTGATGAACAATGCTTTTTCTAGTATTATGGTGCACCATGGCACAAGGCAAAAGTGATATCTAAGTCACTCTGTATACAATACATTGAAATTTTGGATCCACAGCCAGAAAACTCCTCAGATCTCAATCACATTGAAAACCTGTAGTTAATCCTCAAAAACCATCAATTAGGTAAGAATAGGCGGTTGTCAGTCAGGATTTTGCCCAGAAACTGATATCCGGCATGCCAATGTGAATTGCAGATGAAAATAAGCGTCAACACTGTAAATATTGAGCCTTTACATAAATTTGATGTATTTGTCCATAAAAGTCTTGAAACTTATGAAATGCTTCTAATCGTACTTAAGCAACAATAGAAACATGAGACTAAAACATCTAAAAACATGGAAGCAGCAAACTTTGTGAAAACCAAAATTTGTGTAAGTTTCAAAACTTTTGTCCATGACTGTACTGTAGCAGTCCCATACTTTTCTCTCTACATTTACTAATACACAAGCATCGAAACGAGTTGGAGTATAAGTCGGTATGCACGCAAAGTATAAGAGCATGTTCACACTGGCCATTTAATGGACAAAACCTAAGATAGAAACAAAATGAGTTTCCCATGGCTGGGTGTCAGTATAGTAGTGTCCTTGTCTTGCTCTGCCCCCATCTACATTGAGGTCGGCTGACACTAGGTGAGGTTTTAATATTACAGATAGGGCTGTCCCGATTGGGGTACACCTTGTCGTGGTGGGATGGCTTTTTCGCTGTTTTTTATAAAAAACACTGTTTTAGTAAACTAAGTACCGTATGTTATTTATATGCATTTTTGCTTTTTACTTACTTATAGCAGGGTATATGCTCATTTTGTTTCAATCTTAGGTTTTGTCTAATACACAAGCATTTAAAGTTGTCCTTAAATACTTTTTGTTCTGTGTAATAAACCAGGACAATATGATAAGACAATGGTTTGTAATATTATTCCTCTCAAAACTGATAGGCAAGTATGCAGCCTCTGAACTGATCAACCCTTTAAAATGCTTCAGCGCATAGAGGCTTGTAATGATTCATCCGGTGAAAAGTCTAACACAAAAAACTATGTGTGTGAGCTTTAATCTAATATAATGAGGGCAATTGACAGAAGAACAAACACACTGATCAAGAGATCAACATTTTGTTAGGTTATAATTAGAGGTTGAGAAGTAATCACTAGCACAGGTCATAGCAATCATGCAGCCGCAGTTCCAAACATACACATACACTCAGATGTTTTAAACAGCTTTGAGGCCATATATGAAAAAAATAAAGTACAAGTATATTAGTTTGTAAAAGAATACATGCGATAATAATAATAATTTTATTTGTATATTCCTCAGCACTTTACACTTTTTTTATTAATTTATCCATCATTATAATGTTTGTGTTCAGTACAAGTTACCAAACTTTTACATAACCATTTCATTATATTTGCATCCACAATATTACGCACAGAAGCATTCCCTTGTCTGGGAGGGAAAATGTTGAAAACTACGCAGCATTTTCTTCAACAACGTAATATGTTATACAATATATAAAAAAAACTTTAATGCCAGGGGAGGTAGTAGAATATTATGTACTAATCCACACAATGCTTCACACCTCAGTAAACTGAATGCTTCACAAACATAAGTCAGAGCTACGTGTTCCGTGCGCTGGAATCCTATGACTCTGTTGCAAGGAATTTTCTATTTCCTCTTTTCGAGAGTTTGTATCATGTGAGTTATATTTTGATCATCTCAGGGACATTTAGTTAAAAAAATACAAAAAAAAATCTGAAAACCAAATAAACAAGAAACAAGTGGTTTAACTTCAGGCACAAACCATGAATGCAATTGTCACTGATCCCCCCACTGCGGGCTCACATTACTCTTATGCCATGACCTTGTCACCCTAATTACTATGATTTCATGTCGCTAATAGAGTTGGTCAGAGTCGCTTTCGTCAGCTTCATGGTATAAATATGCGGACCTTTTCCTATTATGTTGCAGGCATAATAGTAATAATTACAATGTCTTCTCTTTATTTTTTTCTTCCAGAGCCTTTCTATTACATCCATTATACCATATGTCTACAAGTTGATTTACACTTTCTCCCATTAGCTTAGTATTGTGAATGTGAGATTTTCTGGAATTTTTGAATAGCATGACCAGGGAGAATAATGAAGGATGAAAAAAAAAACAAAGGTATTGCTCTAAGACGCTAATTAGATTACATGCTTGCTAAAAATAAGGAAGCTTCATTCTTACTGGTTGTTAGGAGAAGAATCTTCACCTTTCTTTGGCACTAGGTTTTATGAATCTCCTTAAAATGTTCCTACCACCTATAGATTAGCGTTTAATCTCGAATGATGGAGATGGACTCTGGTAAGGAAGCTTATATCTAAATATGCAATAAAATAACTTTTGTGGGGAAAAATAACATGGACAAACAGAGAGAAAGGGAAGGAGAGAGAGTGGGAGAGAGAGACTGAGAGTGATAGACGGGGTGTTGTTGTGAAGTTTCTCCCACACTTCAAAACATCCTTATGTTGTTTGCTTAGATAGGAAAAATCTCACTTTCACGTAAGAAAAGATATTGTATAGAAATAATGAATAGATGCAACATAACATAATGATAAGTGGCTGCTGAAGTTAAACGCTCATATATGCGCCATACTGAATTGTTATCGGATGATTATTTGTTTGTAATTCAGCAATCCTTCTTTTATTCAAGTGACACATTTTCCAAGCTTCTTGAAATGCCACTGTTTACATAGAAATTGATTTATTTCCATTGCCCACGCCCCAAGGTACAGAGCTCTTTCTATTCCCAGTAAATCAATAAGACTGTGACTGGAGGCATGGGCAAGTTGTCACAAGTTGGGGAGGGAGCCGGAGAATTTTTAGAATGACGGGACATTTCTCCTTTGGAATGTCTGTACTTCCACTTGTGGTGGTGTAAGTTTCAGCAGCTCCATCTTTACTTTACAGCAACTATTGCCTAGCATTCCTTACTTTACAAAAGAATTTTAGCATATTGGGTAAAGTAAGCACATTATATCCTATCAATCATAATAATAAAAAGTACTTTATAATATAGCGTTATTTGACTTAGAGTTCTAAAGACTACAGAATTCATGAGGATGATTACGTATATTTATTTTGTTTTATTTTTACAGTTTAAAGCTTTCATGTCATTTCAGATGACTTTTTAGAATAAGCTGTTTATACATGAGGAGTACCACTATAACTGATGTGTACACAAGGAGAACTTTTTCTAGCTATTGTATGAGTGGTGTACTTTATTTTTTAAAAGAATCAAAAAAAGTGGTTCCAGCTCCTTATAAAATGTGAAACTTTTATTTCAGCAACAGCCCCGAAACCTGAAAGATCTGGAGAAGATCTGTATGGAGGAGTGGGCCGAAATCCCTGCTGCAGTGTGTGCAAACTTGGCCAGGAACTGCAGGAAAAGTCTGACCTCTGTAATTGCAAACAAAGGTTTCTGTACCAAATATTAAGTTCTGTTTTTCTATTGTATCAAATACTTATTTCTTGCATTAAACTGCAAATTAATTATGTAAAAATCATACAGTGTGATTTTGTGGTTTTTTTTTAAGATTTTGTCTCTCACAGGTGAAGTGTACCTACGATAAAAATTACAGACCTCTCCATTCTTTGTAGGTGGGAAAACTTGCAAAGTCGGCAGTGTATCAAATACTTATTTTCCATACTGTACTGAAAACAGAGAAAAGAGGCAATCTTTCTCCCCTATCTTTTTATAGCACACCCAAAATCACCATCTGCATAGAGGGCATTTTACAGCAGTACTGAGCAGTGTAGTTATTAGTCCAACACCAAAGTGAGATAAAACATTCTCTTTTACACTGGTGCTCCCTCCTCCTTCTCTCTCTATAGACTTCAATTAGCAACATGTAAGTTGATCCTTCGGTAAGCTGAAAGTTCATTTTGTCTCTCAAAGCAGATTTTCAGTTATGACATGTTCAGGGGTTGGAGGAAGAGAAGTGGCTCACACGTAGAGAATGGAGCATTTTCTTCTAATATGTTATACCACAAGGTTTCTTCTAATTACATGTACTATTGATTTATGCAAAGTTTATTCAACTGACAGTGCCCTTTTAGGTGTTTTGTGAATAAATACCATTAAGTAAAAGAGGGTTACCAGCTTATGTTCACTACAGCTTAGCCATTTTTTTACTTTGGCGATAGACAATTCATGGGTAGCTGAACAAAATATTTGAGGTCTCAGAAAGGCAACTCTTTTCTTAATGCTCTGCTAGGGCAATGTCCCCCCCTGCTAGATTGAGGATTCTATGTTTTATATTGTTGACTAACACTATGCATTTGAATGGGCACTATTAGGACGGACATGATAGGGGGCTTAAGAAGCCTACCAGTAATGATCAGCTGATCATCACGTTGCCTTCAATTTTTGAGAAGGGTATGGGTATTTCTGCTCCTTGTAAGTTATAGTCCTAGGTATACAACCGGATTCTGAGATACTACCACATTTTTATCCATTGTATAGTGCATTTACACTTCACAACAGGAAATAGAAGAAAGTTAGAACACCTCCATATCTTGACGAATCATCAAGTTACCTTTGTTTATTGCTTTCTTGTAGAAGTCTGTTATGAACTTCAATTATGTGTGAACAATCACAGAAGGAACAGATTTGGGTAAAACAGACACAATTGTTAGCATGTATAGAAATACAACAATTCTCTACAATGCTTAATTAATCTTTGCATTTCTATTCTCAGTATATTGTTATGTTCACCTTGGGTTATGCTTACTTCAGTAACTGAAAGAGCAACCTGCTGATATATAATTGGTTGTGCTTATTTCAGATTAATTCTACTGATTCAGGTGCTGAACTTTTTAGTTTATGATGCATTCCTTTTCATAATATCTATAACTCTTCATTTTTTTAAAGCCTTTAATAAGACTATGTTCCCTTCGTGCCTTAAATCTCTGTTGCTGGTGTAGCAGTAGCATTGCGAAGAAATCTGAAAAGCAACAAATATTGTAACCTTTACATTCTTCATGCCTCTAAGTCCTCTGTTCTAATAAAGCTTATAGAAATTCAAAGTCACTTGGAAATATTACTGGGTGGTTTTAGGAGCATATCTTGAGAAATGTATTGATTCCTTCTGACAAAAATTATCCTGCCTTTATTGAGTAGAGCACAGGTTTCTTCTTTAGCATCATTATCATTTTTTCTAAATTCTTTAAATGAAACCTGCCATGTGATCCATGGTGCACGAACCATAGGCAGCAAGAATCAGGGTCAGGCTTTCATAATACAAATACTTATCTTTCACATGGAAATGTTCTGGAGATTCAATGAAAACGTACTTTAAACAGGAGATCCCGAACTAAATAACTGAGATGACTAGTTCCTGAGATGGGTCCCCGCTGGGTTCTCCCAGCCCTGCATGATTGACAGCTCCGTTCTCTCACTATACACACTTTGGGAGAGACCTGTGAACTAGGCAGACATAAGCCAGGAGAATCTGGCGGTGACTGGTCTTCTTAGTTACCTCATTCTAGGCCTTCTGTCTAAAATACGTTTTCTCTGAAATACCGTACTGTTTCAGGGTAAAATTTAGGTATTTATAACAAGGGACTGAACTTGACTCATACTGCAATAGTTTGGGTTAGACAATTGAATGATCTGCCCAATATTTGGGTGCCTTGATATTTTGACAAGAATATGCAAGTTTACAATCCAAATAACAATAATCCAAAAAACATCCCAAAAAGCAGCCATAATTACCAATACCTGATCACAATACTAATGTAATACAGGATGCAACAGTCCCCCGTGGTAAAAGGAAGAGGCTGAACAGGTGCAAAATACAGAAGAAATAATCACTCAGTTCAAAAACAGACAACTACACACGTGGTCAAATTATTGGTACCCCTCGTTTAATGAAAGAAAAACCCACAATGGTCACAGAAATAACTTGAATCTGACAAAAGTAATAATAAATTAAAAATCTATGAAAATGAACAAATGAAATTCAATCATTGCTTTTCAACCATGGTTCCACAGAATTTTTAAAAAAATTAAACTCCTGAAATAGGCCTGGACAGAAATGATGGTACTCTTAACTTAATATTTTGTTGAACAACCTTTTGAGGCAATCACTACAATCAAACGATTCCTGTAACTGTCAATGAGACTTCTGCACCTCTCGACAGGTATATTGGCCTACTCCTCATGAGCAAACTGCTCCAGTTGTCTTGTGTTTGAAGGTTGCCTTTTCCAGACGGCATGTTTCAGCTCTTTCCAAAGATGCTCATTAGGATTTAGGTCAGGGCTCATCGAAGGCCACTTCAGAATAGTCCAATGTTGTCCTGTTAGCCATTCTTGGGTGTTTTTAGCTATATGTTTTGGGTCATTATCCTGTTGTAAGACCCATGACCTGCGACTGAGACCAAGCTTTCTGACACTGGGCAGCACATTTCTCTCTAGAATCCCTTGATAGTCTTGAGATTTCATTGTACCCTGCACAGATTCAAGACACCCTGTGCCAGATGCAGCAAAGCCACCCCAGAACATAACAGAGCCTCCTCCATGTTTCACAGTAGGGACAGTGTTCTGTTTTTGATATGCTTCATTTTTCCATCTGTGAACATAGCGCTGATGTGCCTTGCCAAAAACTTCCATTTTTGTCTCATCTGTCCATAGGGCATTCTCCCAGAAGCTTTGTGGCTTGTCAACATGTAGTTTGACAAATTCCAGTCTGGCTTTTTTATGATTTTTTTTCAACAATGGTGTTCTCCTTGGTCGTCTCCCATGAAGTCCACTTTGGATAAAACAACGACAGATGTTGCGATCTGACACTGATGTTTCTTGAGCTTGAAGTTCACCTTTAATCTCTTTAATTTTATCCTGGGCTCTTTTGTTGCCATTCATATTATCCATCTCTTTGATTTGTCGTCAGTTTTCCACCTGCGGCCACATCCAGGGAGGTTGGCTACAATCCCATGGATCTTAAATTTCTAAATAATATGTGCAACTGTAGTCACAGGAACATCAAGCTGCTTGGAGATGGTCTCATAACCTTTACCTTTAACATGCTTGGGAAGGATATTCTAGAATAATCACATGTTCCCTGGTTGTCAGGTCTCCAAGCACAGCGTAACCCGACTCCCAGCTGTAAGAGAGAAGGGAGGGGGGCTTCAGTGTGAGTGTCCCTCTGCAGCATGAGCCGAGCTGACAGGCAAGCCCCCTGCTGAGATGCTCTCTTTGTTCTCAACATGTGCTGTTTTGTTAAGGTACTATATTTCTATACCGAGCCTACATGTGCCTCTCTGTACCCGTGTGGACAGGAGGTGACGGTGTAGAACTGTGCTGATATGACCTTACGCAACCTTGAGGGGGTGTGGAATGTCACGTTGGTGCAAAGGGTAGATCTGTATCACGTGCTCCGTCTGGCGTAGTGTGACGTCAGGTGGGTGACGGTGTGTGGATCCACTGGAAGAAGCGGCGACAGCGGGATTCTGCGGGGCCCCCTGGTGCCGTTTCTTCACAATACTTGTCTAGAATTTTCTTTCTAATCTCCTGAGACAACTCTTTCCTTTGCTTCCTCTGGTCCTAGTTGAGTGTGGTACACACCATGTCACCAAACAGCACAGTGAGTATCTGTAGCCCTATATACAGGCCCACTGACTGATTACAAGATTGTAGACACCTGTGATGCTAATTAGTGGACACAACTTGATTTAACATGTCCCTTTTGTCACATTATTTTCAGGGGTACCATCATTTCTGTACAGGCCTATTTCATGAGTTTAATTTTTTTTAAATTCTGTGGAGGCAGGGTTGAAAAGCAATGACTGACTTTCATTTGTTAATTTTCATATTTTTTTAATCTTTTATTACTTTTGTCAGATTCAAGTTATTTCTGTGACCATTGTGTGTTTTTCTTTCATTAAACAAGGGGTACCAAAAATTTTGACCAAGTGTGTATATTATTATAAGGGACGGAAGGCCTTCCATATGATGAGAAGTTGGAAAAGTTTGGCTTGTTTAACTTAGAAAAAAGACGTTTCAAAGGAGAACTCATTTATATGTTGTGAGGCAGTGACGGGGATCGTATACGAGGGACGGTATATATCCCCCAGAATGTGTACAGAGACCTATTAAACCCATTGAAGTGCATTGCAGTCACAGACACACCTGTGGCTGCAATGCAGGAATGAAGTTGAGCATTGACCTGGTCAGGCTATCTGGCTAAGGCAGATTAGTAAAACCCGGCAGGGCCTTCATTTTTTGGAGGAGGCTACAGGAAGGCAGTGGGGTGGCCTCATCCCTCCAACCTGGGTTTTCCAGTGGCTCTTGCCACAAGTCCTTTAAAAACCCTGCATTAAGGATTAGTGTTGTTCAGTGTTGGGACCTGCTCGGAACATAGCAGGAAAGCTAGGCGGGCCTGTGTGTAGCTGAACCTACGCCTGGGAAGGCTCTGCACCCGTCAGGCTCTGAGCGGCCCGGCGCTGCCATTGCCCACGGCAACCTTTGCTATGGACTGATGTTAACCCGGCTGCGAACCGGAGGACTTTCTGTTTTACCCGTGTGTGCTGAATAAAAGCTGCTTATGTAGTACTTGCTTGGGTCACTGCCTCAGTTACTGCACGGTGTGAACACCGCCGCCTTACAGTTTGGTGGAGAATGCAGGCATTGTGACTGAGGTATACCCCACCGGCAGCTGCATGACCACAATCCGGCCGGCCACCTTTCAGCCCGACCCTGTGGACAAAATGGAGAAGCTGTTAAGGCAATTGGTCCTCATGCAGCGACAGCAACAGGAGCAGTTCAAGCAGCAGTAGCACACCAATGAGCTGATTGTGCAGCAGCTCACAGCCCTGCAGGAGACACCAACGGCACCAGCCCCGTGATGTCGAGAGGCCCGGGACAAGGTTCGCTCAGCATTGAGGAAGATGGGATCGGAGGACGACTTCGAAGCCTTCCTGTCCATCTACGAATGTACAGCAGAGCGGAAAAACCTACCAGCCAGCCAGTGGGCGGAAGTGGTGGCTCCGTTTTTGGTCGGCGATGCACAGAAGGCCTACTTTGACCTCAGTCGGGAGGACACCCAGGACTACCAAAGGCTCAAAGGTGAGATCCTTGCCTGACTGGGGGTCAATACATATGTGAGGGCTCAGGGCGTATTTTCATGGGCCTTTGTGGAGACCCAACCCGGCTGGTCTCAGGATTATGACCTTTTGCAGCTGGTACACAGGTGTCTCCAGCCTGAGTATTTGACTCCAGCCCAGATGGTGGAGAGGGTGGTGGTCGACCGGCTGGTGAGGACTCCACCAGCCGCTATCCAACGTTGGGTGGGGCAAGGGGACCCCGTCACCCTTGACCAGGTGGTCAGCCTGATCAAGCGCTACTCGGCCAGTCAGGACTTTATTCGGGACTCTGCCCCCTCGCAGCTGTCACGCCGATCCCTGCCAAGCCAGGAACCGGGAAAGGGGTCGCGTCCCTCTGCTGAGGACAGTCAGCACCATACCCGTGCTGAAGGGGTACCCCAGAGTGAGAGTGTCAGGAGACCGGTTCCCTCCCAAACGGTCATAAGACCTAACAGTACCCCCACCATTAGGTGCTGGCGGTGTCAGGGGCCGGGACATGTGGTTGCTAACTGCCCCCTGACTAAGAAACCCATGGACTGCGGGTATAACCGCCTGGTCTCCATGTACGCCCAGACCGTCTGCACTGCGAGTGCCGACCCCTCGGACAGTGAACCTCAACTGTGCCAGGTACTGGTTAATGGGTACCCCACGGAGGCCCTCCTAGACTCGGGGAGCCTAGTGACTTTGGTACATGGGTTGCTGGTGGCAGGAGACAACTCCAGTGGATGGACAGTTGGGGTTGTGTGTATCCATGGGGACCTCCAAGAGTACCCAACCGCAGAGGTAGTTTGGTCCACGCCATGTGGCGACATAAAACATGTGGCGGGAGTGGTAAAAACTCTTCCCTATGGGACTGTGCTGGGAAGAGATTTGCCCCTGTTCTGGACTCTGAAAAACAAAATCCACTCTCCCCGGTAAAATTTGTTACAGGCACTGTACCTGACGAACCTGAGTCAGCGGTACCTGCCATAGGGTTGTCCAACCTAGGGACAAAGTGTGACCCGGATAGGCTCCCCTAGAGGTGCTGACAGGAGAGGTCGAGGAGAACCCATTGATCCCCGAGGTGGAAGTGTCCCGGGACACGTTTGGGATAGCTCAGCTACAGGATCCCACCCTGACTCGGGAGCGGGAAAGCATGTTAGAGGTAAATGGCGTAGCTCAACAGCCCGGTGCAGATACTGATTTCCACGCATGGTAGTCAACGGTGAGTTGCTCTATAGGGTAGACAAAATCAGGGACGAGGTCATGGAACAGTTAGTGGTACCTCAGTTGTACCGTCAGGTGGTTCTGGAGATGGCACACACACCTGCTGGATGGACCCTTAGGAGTTAAAAAGATGCAAGAACGTATCTTGCAGTGGTTCTTTTGGCCTGGGATTTACGGGAAGGTCCAAAAGTATTGTGAATCCTACCCCGAATGTCAACTGACCACACCCACCGCCAGTTTCCGTAGCCCATTGGTACCTCTGCCAGTGATAGAGGTACCTTTTGAATTGATTTCAATGGACTTGGTAGGGCCCATTGTAAAATCCGCTCGTGGCCACCAACATATACTTGTGGTCGTCGACTATGCCACCCGGTACCCGGAGGTTGTAACATTACACCACACCTCGGCAAAACTGATTGCACGGGAGCTGTTTGCCATGTTCTGTCGCCTTGGGCTACCCAATTAGGCGTCATCGAGGAATCACGGAGTGAGTCGGCTAGCCCCATCGTACTGATTCCGAAACAAGACGGATCGTTAAGCTTCTGTAACGATTTCCGTAAATTAAATGAAGTGTCGAAATTTGACCTTTATCCAATGTCCAGGGTGGATGAGCTGATTGAGAGACTGGGGCAGGCCCAGTACTTTACCACGCTCGATCTCACCAAGGGTTACTGGCAGGTACCTCTCACAGAATCGGCGAAGGAAAAGACCGCCTTCATAACTCCGGAGGGTCTATATCACTATGTGGTCTTACCTTTTGGGTTACATGGGGCCCCGTCTACATTTCAGAGGCTAATGGACATAGTGCTCAAGCCTCAGGAGGAGTACGCGTCCGCGTATCTAGATGATATTATCATCTTTAGCACCGACTGGCATACGCACCTATCCCAGGTACAAGCGGTGCTGGATTCTCTCAGAGCTGCGGGGTTAACGGAAAACCCAAAAAAATGTGCGATAGGTAGTGTTGAGCATTCCGATACTGAAATATCGGGTATCGGCCGATATTCGCGGTATCGGAATTCCGATACTTAATTCCGATACTTTTAGAATATCGTATACCAGAATCGGAAGTTCCCATAATGCAATGAGCCAGTTTCATTTTATTCAGCCAATGAGGATCCAAAGAAGTGTGGGCACATCCTGTTAGGCATGTAGGCATGTTAACTAATGGCATGGCTGTGATTGGCTGCTGAAATGATGTCATGATGCACTATAAAAAGCCGCCGCCATTTTGAGCTCACTCTGCTGTGAATTCAGTTAGGGATAGGACGCTGTTGTTCTGAGGGACAGTTTTAGCTACCTATTTGCTCTATTCTGCTTTACCCAAGCTACTTTATAAATCGCTGTGCCTTGCAGCGCTAGTGCACAGTTCTCTGTGCTGTTCACCGCTGTCTGCAAGGTCTCTATGTGTGAGTGCAGCTCACGCTGTAGTGTGTGCTTCAGCCAAGTCTGGTTGTAGTGCACTCAGCGTGCGTCACTGCCTCATACATTGTCCTTTTTTGCTAATTGATAATTTTTCCTGATTTCTCCTATTAGTGTGGTGGTTCCATCCGTATTCAGCTAAATTGGTTCCAAACACACTATATAGGAGTAGATAGAGATTTTTTTTTTTTGTCTTGCAGCGCTAGTGCACAGTGCTCTGCATCTGCACTGTTCACGCCTGTTTGCAAGGTCTCTGCGTGTGGGTGCAGCTCACGCTGTAGTGTGTGCTTCAGCCACGTCTGGTTGTAGTGCGCTCAGCGTGCGTCACTGCCTCATACATTGTCCTTTTTTGCTAATTGATCATTTTTCCTGATTTCTCCTATTAGTGTGGTGGTTCCATCCGTATTCAGCTAAATTATATAGGAGTAGATAGAGGAGCCTTTCTGCAGCATTGTGCCCTGCAGCTCCAGCCAGATTAGTATTAGCCTATTTTTTTGTAGCCTCATCTATTGCATTGTTGGTTACCTTCCTGCATTGTAATAGCTACAAAAAGTTTCTGATACTATCGGTATTACATATTTGGGCACATCCAGTGTCTTTTTGTGACAAAAAAAACCTAAATAAAGTTCACCAAACACTCTGTAATGCACACGCCCGGGCTGAGCGGCGTGTGCGTGTGATTCCACTGGACCGTGCCGGAGAGTGAATGCCTGGAGGGCGTAACTAGGTATTTACCCGATCCGACCAGGGTCGCACGACGGCATACGACGCCAGTGCACCAAGGAGGAACCGAGCGGAGGGAGCAGGTGCTACTCCAGGACAGACCCCGGACACGGCTGTTGACCCACACAGGGGAATACAGGAACAGACTAGTTAGGCTGGCACACAGACTGGTGGGAATAGGCAGGCACGACTGGTATGCAGGCAGGCGGGTATGCAGGCAGGGGGGTACAGGCAAGCATGGCTAGAGTGCAGACAGGAAGGCACTAGCAGGTAGGAACACAGGCGGGATAGGACCCAGTACACACTGGGACTCTGGAACAGAACCACAGATGTGGCAGACAAACACAGCAGAGTGAGGCCGCCCAGAGAGGTGAGCGAGAGCAGGGCAGGACGAGACCGCCCGGAGCGGTGAGCGAGAGCAGAGCAGGACGAGACCGCCCGGAGCGGTGAGCGAGAGCAGAGCAGGACGAGACCGCCCGGAGCGGTGAGCGAGAGCAGAGCAGGACGAGACCGCCTGGAGCGGTGAGCAAGAGCAGAGCAGGACGAGGCCGCCTGGAGCGGTGAGCAAGAGCAGAGCAGGACGAGACCGCCTGGAGCGGTGAGCAAGAGCAGAGCAGGACGAGACCGCCTGGAGCGGTGAGCAAGAGCAGAGCAGGACGAGACCGCCTGGAGCGGTGAGCAAGAACAGAGCAGGACGAGGCCGCCTGGAGCGGTGAGCAACAGCAGAGCAGGACGAGACCGCCTGGAGCGGTGAGCAAGAGCAGAGCAGGACGAGACCGCCTGGAGCGGTGAGCAAGAGCAGAGCAGGACGAGACCGCCTGGAGCGGTGAGCAAGAGCAGAGCAGGACGAGACCGCCTGGAGCGGTGAGCAAGAGCAGAGCAGGACGAGACCACCAGGAGCGGTGAGCAAGAGCAGAGCAGGAAGAGACCGTCTGGAGCGGTGAGCCAAGGGTCAGAGCTGAGCGAGACTGCCGGAGCAGTGAGCAAGGAGTCAGAGCGGAGCAAGGCTGCCGGAGCAGCGAGCAAAAGGGTCAGAGTGGAGCAAGGCTGCCGGAGCAGTGAGCAAAACGGTCAGAGCGGAGCAAGGCTGCCGACAAGTGAGCAAGGCAGAGCAGGCTAGAACCGCCAGAGCGGTGAGCAAGGCAGAGCAGGGGGGACAGGGCTCAGTTCACACGGAACAGACAGGAAGGGAAAGGCAGAGCCAGATACCCACAGGGTACTTGCAGTGAAGTAGCGAGTGGACCACAAACTCACAAACGGGAGTACAGAGACAACAAGCAGGAGTTAGGTACGAGTTCAGACTCTGCAGAAAAAGGAAAGGAACGGACATACAGAAAAAACAGGTAAAAGATAGGAGAGAGTTCAGACTGGAACTGAGTGTACGGAGGAGACCGACACTGCAGCGGGATACAGGAGCGGGTCTGGGAATACGGCCCCCAGGGAGGCGGAACGAACAGGCAAGGAGCGTGTTCAGACAGGACAGACAAGATACAGGAGCGGGTCTAGGTAATCGGCCCCTAAAAGGCGGGAGGAACAGGCTAGGAGCGTGTTCAGACAGGACAGACAAGATACAGGAGCGGGTCTAGGTAATCGGCCCCTAGAAGGCGGGAGGAACAGGCTAGGAGCGTGTTCAGACAGGCCTGGAAATACAGCCTCCAGGATAGGCAGACAAGAGAACACAGAACGGGACCTGGCACCTTCAGAGTGAAAGCACACACTGAATGAAACACAATGCTCAGGCATGGGTTAATTGGAGCAGCTGGTTAAAATACTAGGAGACAGACAGCAATAGGCAGAGGACGCACAAGGGGTGTGCCCACAGCAGGTACAAGAAACAGGAAGTGATCGGGCGCCGCCCTTAAGCAGCAGAAACAGACACAGACAGACAGCATGGAGGGAAGCCAGAGAGACATTCTGGACTGGAGATCAAGTGCGCGCTCTTGTGTAGCACCCTGAGGATTCGGCTGCTACAGGGGTATTGCACCTCAACCCAGAGGTGTGATATTCCACTCCCGGGTAAGGATGGAGTGTGGAACTGAGCTCAGATAGACTGCATGCACTACATACATCCCATTCCAGAGGAGCAGGCCGACGGTACTCCCACTTGGAAATGTGCAGGTACAACCGAGCCTGTTCCTGGCTGGAGTGGGAGGGGGGTGGTACATCCCATGTAGTGTAGGGGCAGATAGGGGGAGCAGTCTGGGTAGTGTTAGGAGCTCATTGGGTGCTGGTCACCTGAGCTCACACATAGAGGGATATATAAGGAGGGCACCAACTAGAATCAGGGTCAGACGCAGAGAGTCAGTCAGCTGCAGAGGACAAGTCGGATGCAGAGAGCAGGAAACAGCAGCCCTGGAGAGAGAGAGAGTGGAGCAGAGAAAGACCCAGAGGGGGAAGACTGAAGGGACCCAAGAACCCAAATTAGAGCACCGGGTGAGGAGTCAGCATCAGGGTACCGGAACCCAAGCTGGTGGGGGCAAAAACAATCCCCAGCCAGAGACCGGAGACCGTGGGCAGTGTCTGTCACGGTCACCCACCACATTCACCCCGAAGGCACACCACATGCAGGGTCAGGGAACCCAGGGCCAAGGGTGTCCCAAAAGAAGGCCCGAGGGAGCTGGACCTAGGTGAATCCCTGGTGGGGACGGCTGAAGAAAGGACAGAGGGAGAGCTCAGGGCCACGCTCCGGACTTGTTTGGGGGTTGGCTGGATCCAGGACCTGGTGGACGCAGCACGGCTCGGGTGGTCACTAGCAGCTGGAGTGACCGAAACATCAGCAGTAAGTAAACTCCCTTAACTGCACAACCCGAGTCTGTCTTCATTGCCGGCTGCACCGCACCACCACAACCCCCATCCTCCGCGCCTGTCCCCTCTGAGGCTATACCCCTCCCGTTGGGGGTTATCCCACCAAGCTGCGCATCCACCATCAGCCTCAGCGGACCCTGCTGCAGCGGCGGCCACAGTGACCGCATCACAACGGGTGGCGTAGTCGACACAAAAGAACTTTAGTAACATCTGTAAAGCTGCCACATAACACTGAGCTTGACGCCCTGGGCACGGGGCCGGGTCACAGCCGCTCGGAGACTACAACCCCCCATCTGATCCGGTGCCGGGTATTCCCCTCAAAAAGGAATATGTCCCAGGGGGCGCGTCACTTGCACAGTGGGAGATGGACCACTATGCAAGGACGCCGCCAGGTATGTTACAGTACCTCCCCCCTTACAACCCCTCTTCTTCAGGCCTGCCAGAATCTTCCGCAGGGAATTCGAGGGCCAATCCTTCACTTCAAGGAGATCACTTCCACTGTCCACAGGAAAAACTGGTCTCATCTGGTTAGCTAGGATGCTACCTCCTATCCAGCCATCCTCAGCAACAGACGAAACGGGTGGAGTACCAGGAACAGCACACAAGGAAGTCTCTCTCCACATATTTTCAGGTGGCACCCCAGAGGGTACAGGAGACAACTGGAAGCCCTCCCCCGGGTTGGAGGGGAGCAGAGACTTGGGGGTAATCTCTGCTTCGAGGTACATCTTGTCAAACTCACAGGAAGAAATAGACGGGTTATCAGGTACAGGATGAGGAAAAGTCACTGTCTCTTTGTTATCTGGTGGTACCCCGGAGGATTCAGGAAAAAACTGGAGGTCCTCCGCCGGGTCAGAAGAGTGCAGAGGCTCGGAGAAAACATTTGCTTCAGAGTACACTAGGTCGGACTCACTGGACGAAGCAGGCGAGGTATCGGGTACCGAGTATTGGAAAGTCTCTGTCCATTCACCACCAGGTGGCACCCCGAAGGGTTCTGGAGACAACTGGAGGTCCTCCGCCTGGTCAGAGGGGTGTAGAGACTCATGGGTAACCTCTGCTTCAGAGTACACTAGGTTGGACTCACTGGACGAAGCGAGCGAGGTATCAGGTACAGAGTATAGGAGAGTCTCTGTCCTTTCGTTACCAGGTAGCACCCCGAAGGGTTCTGGAGACAACTGGAGGTCCTCCGCCTGGTCGGAGGGGTGTAGAGACTCGGGGGTAACTACCACTTTGGGGTACCCATTGTCAGGCTCACAAGACAGAGCGGACAAAGTATCGAGTACCGGGTGTAGAGAAGTCTCTCTCCATTTGTCATCGAGTGGTATCCCGGAGGATTCAGGAGGCAACAGGGGGTCCTCCGCCAAGTAGTAGAGGTGCACAGACTCTGAGGTAATCACAGCTTCGGAGCATCCTTGGACATGCACACTGGTTAAAGTGGGTGAAGCACCTGATGCCGGGTGCAGGAAGTTCTCCTGTGTGGAGTCTGGTTGGGCAGTAGTCTCTTCGGGCAGGAGAACTGGTGCACTACCCACGCACATTACCCGTTGGGGCTTCTCCGGGATACAGGGAGATGAAGCTTCAGTAGGGACTTCAAGGTTGGGGTCAGGAGGTCTCAGGGAGGACAGACCCTGGCGTGACGGTTTGTCTCTACGTCTAGCACGTCTGGACTGCCTCTTGAGGTTGTGAGAAGTATTCCGGAGAGAGTAGTCATCCTGTGTGGAGTCTGGATGGGCAGTAGTCTCTTCGGGCAGGAGGACTAGTGCGCTACCCACACACATTACCCGTCGGGGCTGCTCCGGGATATTGGGAAGCGAAGCTTCAGCAGGGGCTTCAGGGTTAGGGTCCTCGAAGACCATACGAAAGGCCACCAGGAAGGCCAGCAGGTCAAGGACGACAGGATCCCATGCTTCCCATAGGGGAGTGACCCATTTCAAGGCATCACCCACTAGGTAGTCAATCATAAAGGCCACTTTAGCCCAATCGGAAGGAAAATAGAGAGGGTTGGCCTTGAAGTGTAGCATGCATTGCTCCACAAATGCACGACTTTGTTTTGGATCCCCAAAGTACCGTGGCGGATCCGCAGGAACGAGTGCAGAAAGATCCATCTGGACGGGTGCGTAATTCGCCTGGAACTCCGCTAAAGAAAAAAAAAAATTTATTTATTTTTAATGCACGTATTCACTGGAAAACTTCTCAGAGAGAGAAGGCCGTGGGGCTCAACGGGAACCATGGCCTGAGCATGCTGTAATGCACACGCCCGGGCTGAGCGGCGTGTGCGTGTGATTCCACTGGACCGTGCCGGAGAGTGAATGCCTGGAGGGGCGTAACTAGGTATTCACCCGATCCGACCAGGGTCGCACGACGGCATACGACGCCAGTGCACCAAGGAGGAACCGAGCAGAGGGACCAGGTGCTACTCCAGGACAGACCCCGGACACGGCTGTTGACCCACACAGGGGAATACAGGAACAGACAGGTTAGGCTGGCACACAGACTGGTGGGAAAAGGTAGGCACGACTGGTATGCAGGCAGGCGGGTATGCAGGCAGGGGGGTACAGGCAAGCACGGCTAGAGTGCAGACAGGAAGGCACTAGCAGGTAAGAACACAGGCGGGATAGGACCCAGTACACACTGGGACTCTGGAAAAGAACCACAGATGTGGCGGACAAACACAGCAGAGTGAGGCCGCCCAGAGAGGTGAGCGAGAGCAGGGCAGGATGAGACCGCCCGCAGCGGTGAGCTAGAGCAGAGCAGGACGAGACCGCCGGGAGCGGTGAGCGAGAGCAGAGCAGGACGAGACCGCCCGGAGCGGTGAGCAAGAGCAGAGCAGGACGAGACCGCCTGGAGCGGTGAGAAAGAGCAGAGCAGGACGAGGCCGCCTGGAGCGGTGAGCAAGAGCAGAGCAGGACGAGACCGCCTGGAGCGGTGAGCGAGAGCAGAGTAGGACGAGACCGCCTGGAGCGGTGAGCAAGAGCAGAGCAGGACGAGACTGCCTGGAGCGGTGAGCAAGAGCAGAGCAGGACGAGGCCGCCTGGAGCGGTGAGCAAGAGCAGAGCAGGACGAGACCGCCTGGAGCGGTGAGCAAGAGCAGAGCAGGACGAGACCGCCTGGAGCGGTGAGCAAGAGCAGAGCAGGACGAGACCGCCTGGAGCGGTGAGCAAGAGCAGAGCAGGACGAGACCGCCTGGAGCGGTGAGCAAGAGCAGAGCAGGACGAGACCGCCAGGAGCGGTGAGCAAGAGCAGAGCAGGACGAGACCGCCAGGAGCGGTGAGCAAGAGCAGAGAAGGACGAGGCCGCCTGGAGCGCTGAGCAAGAGCAGAGCAGGACGAGACCGCCTGGAGCGGTGAGCAAAGGGTCAGAGCTGAGCGAGACTGCCGGAGCAGTGAGCAAGGAGTCAGAGCGGAGCAAGGCTGCCAGAGCAGCGAGCAAAAGGGTCAGAGCGGAGCAAGGCTGCCGAGCAGTGAGCAAGGCAGAGCAGGCTAGAACCGCCAGAGCGGTGAGCAAGGCAGAGCAGGGGGGACAGGGCTCAGTTCACACGGAACAGACAGGAAGGGAAAGGCAGAGCCAGATACCCACAGGGTACTTGCAGTAAGGTAGCGAGTGGATCACAAACTCACAAACGGGAGTACAGAGACAACAAGCAGGAGTTAGGTACGCGTTCAGACTCTGCAGAAAAAGGAAAGGAACGGACATACAGAAAAAACAGGTAAAAGATAGGAGAGAGTTCAGACTGGAACTGAGTGTACGGAGGAGACCGACACTGCAGCAGGATACAGGAGCGGGTCTGGGAATACGGCCCCCAGAGAGTCGGAACGAACAGGCAAGGAGCGTGTTCAGACAGGACAGACAAGATACAGGAGCGGGTCTAGGTAATCGTTCCCTAGAAGGCGGGAGGAACAGGCTAGGAGCGTGTTCAGACAGGACAGACAAGATACAGGAGCGGGTCTAGGTAATCGGCCCCTAGAAGGCGGGAGGAACAGGCTAGGAGCGTGTTCAGACAGGCCTGGAAATACAGCCTCCAGGATAGGCAGACAAGAGAACACAGAACGGGACCTGGCACCTTCAGAGTGAAAGCACACACTGAATGAAACACAATGCTCAGGCCTGGGTTAATTGGAGCAGCTGGTTAAAATACTAGGAGACAGACAGCAATAGGCAGAGGACGCACAAGGGGTGTGCCCACAGCAGGTACAAGAAACAGGAAGTGATCGGGCGCCGCCCTTAAGCAGCAGAAACAGACACAAACAGACAGCATGGAGGGAAGCCAGAGAGACATTCTGGACTGGAGATCAAGTGTGCGCTCTTGCACAGTGGGAGATGGACCACTATGCAAGGACGCCGCCAGGTATGTTACACACTCCACTTTACAGTTGTGTAGGCCACATTAGCTCATATTAAAGTCTAGTCCACACTTTATAAAATTAGTGTTTCTTATACCTGTTAGCAGCTGTTCAGGAATAAGCACACTAAGCCCTTAGTACTTTTCTGCCTATCTTTATCAGTCTACCAAGATGAAGAAGGCAGGGAGTAAGGCATGTGGTCGTGGGCGTGGAGATTCTGCAGGGAGAGGACGTGAGGATTCTGTGCCTGCAGGGAGAGGACGTGGGGATTCTGTGCCAGCTGCGGGCACCAGTGACTCAGCATCCCCCAGTTTTACCAGGGAACAATCCTTTATGCGCAGCTTTGTAGGAGCTAGCCGTACCCCCACTGCTGCGGGAGGACCAAATTGAAGCCATTGTCGGATGGATGGCAGCTAATCCATCGACTTCAATTAGTTCCAGATCCTCTCAGGTCCTGAGTACTGAAGAGCACCCATCTGTCTCTTCACCACCTGCCAAATTGCCCAGGCAGTCAGAGAGCCCTGGACAGGAGCCATCTCTACTTCTGTTCTCTGAATCTCTGGGCTTGGAAAGAGGGGGCCAGCCAAGCAGAATTCGAGAATTTGAAGAAGAGGTAGTATGCAGTGATGCGCAACCATTTTGTCTCTCTGAATCTGAAGAGGCGGGTGGGCCAGTGCCTATGGTCAGCAGCACACCTCAGTACGCATCTGATGATGAGACTCAGGTGCCACTTTCTGGTGCGTACTGTGCTGTCGAGCCTACCCAGGAGAAGCAGTTGTTTGAAGAGGGTGGTGTAGATGATGAAGTCCTTGACCCATAATGGCGTTAGGGGCAGGAAGGTGGTGGGAGCAGCACTGAGGAAGAGATTCCCCGAATGTCCCAAAAAGGAGGGAGAGGGAGGGGGCAGACTTGGTTGCCTGTAGCCTCCACTTCGGCACCCATTAGGAGCATGGCTCTTCCAAAACCCAAAGCGGGCGCTCCCAAGACTTGCAGTGCCTGGTCCTTTTTTGACACAGTTGCAGATGACATTTGCTTTGTCAAATGCAAGCTGTGTAATCAGAAGGTGAAAAGAGGGAAAAGTGTCAGCAACCTCAATACCACAAATATGTGGAAACATGTGCGGACCAAGCACGTGATGGAGTTACAAAAACACACTGAAGACCTAGGACAACCTACATCGCCGCATACTACATCTTCAGCTCGTGTTGTAGCCTCTTCCTCCAGCTCACACACAGCTGGTTCGGCTTCCTCACAGGATCGCCATGGAAGAACCTCTGGCACTGTTGTACAGAGACACAGTGTAATTCCACCCACAGCACCACTTTCCCTGTCATCCTCACACTCCCAGGCCAGTCTACAGCCATCGTTAGCACAGGCATGGGAGAAAAGGCGCCCATACTCCGCAAACCACCGAGGCTCTGAATGCTGGCATTGCTAAACTACTCGCCCTTGAAATGCTATCATTCAGGCTGGTGGAGACTGACACCTTCCGTAACTTTATGGCATTGGCAGTCCCACAATACAACGTGCCCAGCCGCTTTTATTTCAGCAGGCAAGCAGTCCCTGCCCCGCAACAGCATTTGGAGGGAAAAATGAAACATGCGCTACAAAACGCCATCAGTAGCAAGGTCCACCTGACCACTGATGCGTGGACCAGTAAGCATGGACAGGGACGATACCTTTCCCTCACTGCCCATTGGGTAAATGTTGTGTAGCCGGGTACAGATCTTGAGAGTGGCGCTGTACGCGTTTTGCCAACTCCAAGGATTGCAGGAATCCAGTCTGTACACATTGACTCATCCTCATACTCCAGTTCCTCTGAATCAGCGCTGCAGGAGCCGTCACGGTGTACCTCCACATCGACCCGTGAACGGTTACCTGTTATGATGACCGATATGAGCACAGCCATGGCCAAACGTCAACAGGCCGTATTAAAATTAATTTCTTTGGGGAATCGAAGCCACACAGCGCAGGAGCTCTGGAATGCCATCAAGCAGCAGAGCGATGTGTGGTTTGTGCCAGCGAATCTCCAGCCAGGCATGGTAGTGTGTGACAATGGCCGAAATCTGGTGGCAGCTCTGGGCCTAGACAACCTCACTCACATCCCATGTCTGGCACATGTGCTCAACTTGGTCGTGCAGAGTTTTTTGAGGGACTATCCGGATCTTGATGCACTGCTTCACAAGGTCCGCATAGAGTGCGCTCACTTGCGACGTTCCGGCAATGCAAGATCGCGCATTACAGCTCTGCAGCACCGATTACGTTTTCCGGAACATCGCATCATGTGTGACCTACCCACCAGGTGGAATTCAACGTTACATATGTTGGAGAGGTTGTGTGAGCAGCAGGCAGCAGTAATGGAGTACCAGCTGCAGCAGGCGCAAACAAGTTGCAGTGCGCGCCGTTCACACTTCACCACCACTGAGTGGGCCTCTATGAAGGACATTTGCCACGTTTTGCGTGCCTTCGATTATTCCACGTGGATGGCGAGTGCAGATGATGCACTAGTCAGCATGACTATCCCCCTTATCTGCCTGCTTGAAAAAGCACTGCAAGCATTAAGGGAGGAGGTTTTGGAAGAGGTGGAGGATGAGGAGTCACAAATGCCATCTGCTTCTGTACTGTCTGCGCAACGTGGTTCCTCACAAAGGCCTAGGCAGGGGACACTTTGTGAGGAGGATGAGGAGGAGTCAATGGAGGAGGAAGACATCTGTCCAGAGGAGGGAGGTACACAATGCTCTAGTAGTCAGTATCTAGAGCGAGGGTGGGGTGATGCAGAGCAGGCAGAGATCACGCCTCAAGCAGGGGACAGCATTTCTTGGCCAGTTTGCAGTCTGCAGCACATGGTTGATTTCACGCTGCAGTGCCTGAGAAACGACCGCTGCATCGCCCACATTCTCAACACGGCTGATTATTGGGTGTCCGCCCTCCTAGATCCTCGCTACCGGGACAACTTACAAAGCCTCATAACACCGTTGAACCGAGAGCGTAAAATGCGGGAGTACCAAGACGCACTGGTGCATTCCATCATGTTCTCCATTCCAACCGAGAGCAATGCTGCTAGTGCTTTACAAAGCAGCTCAGTGCGTCAAGGCAGTGGAGGAAGCTCTGCACAAAGAGGGAGCAGAAGCAGTGCCTCAGCACAAGGCAAGACCAGTATGGCCCAAATGTGGCAAAGTTTTGTGTCCCCACCGCCCCAAATGTCTACACTATCACAGATGGCTCCAGTCAGCAGGAGGCAACATTTCCATCAGATGGTGACAGACTACATGTCTTGCCCTCTCAGTGTACTCCCAGACGGCTCTTCCCCCTTCAAGTTTTGGGTCTCTAAGCTGGATACATGGCCAGAGCTTAGCCAGTATGCATTGGAGGTGCTGGCTTGCCCTGCTGCTAGTGTATTATCGGAACGCGTCTTTAGTGCCGCAGGTAGTGTACTAACAGACCGTCGCATGCGCCTATCCTCCGATAACGTTGACCGGCTTACTTTTCTGAAAAAAGGCCTGGATCTCGCATGAATTTGCCAGTCCTCTTCCAGAATAAATAATTGGTTGGCAACAGTATCCAGGTCTCCTGTTGTGTTCATGTTTCTACCACCTGAACTGTAATCCCTGAGCTCCAACACCGCCAGTTGCTGCACAGAAGTACCGTCTGCACAGTCAATGCTTGCTGCCGTGTTATTGGGGTTCAGTAACGTCAGCTGATCCCCAGCTGTGTGTCCGGCAAATTCTCCTGCTCTGTCCACATTCACACTACTACAGATTATAAACTTACTCCAATTACACCTCTGGCTCCTCTGTTTTCAGTATTATCCCTGAGCTCCAACACCGCCAGTTGGCGCTCAGAAGTGCCATCTGCACAGTCAACACTTGCTGCCGTGTTATTGAGGTTCAGTAACGTCATCTGTTCCCCTGCTGTGTGTACGGCAATTTCTACTGCTCTGTCCGTCCACATTCACACTACTACAGATTTCAAAGTTGCTCCAATTACACTTCTGGCTCCTCTGTTTTCAGTATTATCCCTGAGCTCCAACACCGCCAGTTGGCGCTCAGAAGTGCAGTCTGCACAGTCAACACTTGCTGCCGTGTTATTGGGGTTCAGTAACGTCAGCTGTTCCACTGCTATGTGTACGGCAATTTCTCCTGCTCTGTCCACATTCACACTACTACAGATTTTAAAGTTGCTCCAATTACACCTCTGGCTCCTCTGTTTTCAGTATTATCCCTGAGCTCCAATACCGCCAGTTGGCGCTCAGAAGTGCCGTCTACACAGTCAACACTTGCTGCCGTGTTATTGGGGTTCAGTAACGTCAGCTGTTCCCCTGCTGTGTGTACGGCAATTTCTCCTGCTCTGTCCACATTCACACTACTACAGATTTTAGAGTTGCTCCAATTACACCTCTGGCTCCTCTGTTCTCAGTATTATCCCAGAGCTTCAACACCGCCAGTTGGCACTCAGAAGTGCAGTCTGCACAGTCAACACTTGCTGCCGTGTTATTGGGGTTCAGTAACGTCAGCTGTTCCCCTGTTGTGTGTACGGCAATTTCTCCTGCTCTGTCCACATTCACACTACTACAGATTTTAAAGTTGCTCCAATTACACCTCTGGCTCCTCTGTTTTCACTATTATCCCTGAGCTCCAACACCGCCAGTTGGCGCTCAGAAGTGCCGTCTGCACAGTCAACACTTGCTGACGTGTTATTGGGGTTCAGTAACATCAGCTGTTCCCCTGCTGTGTGTACGGCAATTTCTCCTGCTCTGTCCACATTCACACTACTACAGATTTTAAACTTGCTCCAATTAGGCCTCTGGCTCCACTCTGTTTCCGGGTAGTGTCAGCGTCACTTTGCCTCCAATGCTTTGTCCTGTCGTGTTGCGGTCGGGTTAGCCGACTCTATGGTGCCTGCAGTTTAGGTGACTCCTATGTGGGCTGCGGGATCTGGCAATGAAGGCTGGTTCTATAGTGCCAATAAGACAAGCACCCCCTGTAGGACTGTGGCTTTTGGTAACTGCGGCCTGCTCGCGGCCTTGCAACTTTTTTTCATGGATACCTTCTGCTACCCATCCGGGTTCCAGTACCGTCAGCTGGTACTCGGCAGTGCCTTTGGCTTAGGTGCCTCCTTCTCGGTATCCAAGTTCCACCAACGTCTGCTGGTCCTTGGTAGTGCTTTCTGGCACAGGTACCTCCTGCTTAGTAACCGAGTTCCAGTACCGTCAGCTGATCCTCGGTAGTTCCATTGGCTCTTGCACCTTCTGCTACCCATCCGAGTTCCAGTACCGTCAGCTGGTTCTTGGCAGTGTCTTTGGCATGGGTACTCCCTCCTGCCCAGCCTGGTTCCAGCATGCCAGCTGTTTCCGGGTAGTGTCAACGTCACTTTGCCTCCAATGCGTTGTCCTGTCGCGTTGCGGTCGGGTTAGCCGACTCTATGGTGCATGCAGTTTAGGTGACTCCTATGTGGGCTGCGGGATCTGGCAATGAAGGCTGGTTCCATAGTGCCAATAAGACAAGCACCCCCTGTAGGACTGTGGGTTTCGGTAACTGCGGCCGGCTCGCAGCCTTGCAACTTTTTTTTTCATGGGTACCTTCTGCTACCCATCCGGGTTCCAGTACCGTCAGCTGGTACTCGGCAGTGCATTTTGCTTAAGTGCCTCCTTCTCGGTATCCAAGTTCCACCAATGTCTGCTGGTCCTTGGTAGTGCTTTCTGGCACAGGTACCTCCTGCTTAGTAACCGAGTTCCAGTACCGTCAGCTGGTCCTCGGTAGTTCCATTGGCTCTTGTACCTTCTGCTACCCATCCAGGTTCCAGTACCATCAGCTGGTCCTCGGTAGTTCCATTTGTTCTTGTACATTCTGCTACCCATCTGGGTTCCAGTACCGTCAGCTGGTACTCAGCAGTGCCTTTGGCTTAGGTGCCTCCTTCTCGGTATCCAAGTTCCACCAACGTCTGCTGGTCCTTGGTCGTGCTTTCTGGCACAGGTACCTCCTGCTTAGTAACCGAGTTCCAGTACCATCAGCTGGTCCTCGGCAGTTCCATTGGCTCTTGTACCTTCTGCTACCCATCCGGATTCCAGTACCATCAGCTGGTTCTCGGCAGTTCCTCAGCCTTCTTGTACCTCCTGCTACATTTCCAAGTTGAAGCTTTTTGAAATGGTTCTTGGTAATCACTCTGGATCTCCCTGACGAGGATCCTGAAGACGAGGACCCTGAAGACCACCCCGAAGAAGACGAGGACCCCGAAGACGACGACCCTGAAGACGGCGACCCTGAAGACCACCCTGAAGAAGACGAGGACGCCGAAGACGAGGACCCTGAAGACGTGGACCCTGAAGACCACCCCGAGGAAGACGAGGACCCCAAAGACGACGACCCTAAAGACGACGACCCTGAAGACCACCCCGAAGAAGACGAGGACCCCAAAGACGACGACCCTGAAGACGACGACCATGGAGACGACGACCCTGAAGACCACCCCGAAGAAGACAAGGACCCCGAAGATGACGACCCTGAAGACGATGACCCTGAAGACCACCCCGAAGAAGACGAGGACCCCGAAGAAGACGACCCTGAAGACAACGACCCTGAAGACCACCTCAAAGAAGACCAAGAAGATGACCCTGAAGAAGATGACCAAGGGGACAAAGAAAAAGAAGACAACCACCAAGATACAGAAGAACAAGAGACAGAAAACCAAGAAGCAGAAGTACAAAAAGCTGCAGAACAAAAAGCGGAAGAACATTAAGCATAAGACTAAAAATCAGAGCAAAAGATATTATCTAAATTATAAGCAGAAGATGACTAAGCAGTGTATGGGGGTGAGTCCGTTCCTCCTCGTGGTGCCCCTGGAAAAGACCTGCTGCTGCAGGCCAAACTGATCGTGGACAAATCCTGTTGTAAATCTTTTGTGACGGGCAGAACGAAAGGTGTAATGTTCAAACTTTTATAGATAACAACTACAGGAATGCCTGTCACAAATAATAATATAATGAAGAAGAAGAATATGAAGATGAAGAAGTAGAATATGAAGAAGAATAATAGCTGAATAAGAAGAATATGAAGAATGTAAAAAAAAAGAATAATACGAAGAAGAAGAAGATGAAGAAGGTGAAGAAGAAGTTGATGAAAAAGATGCTGATGCTGAGGATGATGAAGGAGAAAGTGTGGGAGAAGTAAAAAAGAAGGTGAAGAGCATGGAAGTAGTGAATCATAAATATCTGACAAAATATAAAAAAACTTAACATAGTCAATATTTCCATAACTCAGAACGTCTTAAAAAAAATATTAATTCCTGCTATTCCATTTGATTGGGCTAAACCTCTATGCCTTTATTGTCTCCCCCACCTCCCCCAATACATTCTACATTAGTCTTAGCTGTTTTCCTTCATGTAGAATTTGCCTACAAGGAAAGAAAGGGTTTATTTTCATTCCGATATTTGTTTCCCATTGACATGCATTTGTTTCCGGCTTCTGAATCCGCGATATCCGATACTTTTTGGGTATCGGTCCGATCCAATCCGATCCGATATTTCCCGATATCGGAAGGTATCGCTCAACACTAGCGATAGGGCTAGAAGAAGCCCAATATTTGGGGTATGTGATTGGCTGAGGAATTATCAAGCACCAAATCAATAAAGTTGAGGCCATAAAAAAAATGGCCTAAACCGTCAAGCACAAAGCAGGTGAGGGCGTTCCTTGGCATCCTTGGGTATTACCGCCAGTTTATACCTAATTTTGCTGGGAGAACGGTGGCCCTGACCGATCTCTTGAAAGGGAAAAAAATCGGCAATGGTTCAGTGGAACCCTCAGGCAGAAGAAGCCTTTCAGTCCATGAAATTGGCCCTGTGTGGACAGCGGGTCCTCATTAGCCCCAGCTTCAAGGAAACCTTCATTGTACAGACAGATGCGTCGGAGGTAGGCCTAGGGGCGGTATTGTCACAAAAAGTGAATGGTGAAGAGCACCTGGTCACCTACTTGAGTAGAAAACTTATCCCGGCAGAGAAAAACTATAGCGTGGTAGAGAAGGAGTGTTTTACTATTAAGTGGGCCTTGGAGTCGCTACGTTATTATTTACTCAGGCATCAGTTCCACTTGGTGACGAACCACTCACCCTTGGTATGGATGAGGAACGCCAAGGAGAGGAATGCGCGAGTCACCAGGTGGTTTATGTCACTGCAAAATTTCAGTGTCTCTGTAGAACATTGCCCTGGCAAACGCGGATACCCTGTCCCGGGCACCCTGTATGGTGACAAATGTTAAACCCCACAAGTATGAACAGAAGGCGGGGATATGTAAGGCAGTGATGGGGATCATATACGAGGGACGGTATACAGTACAGACCAAAAGTTTGGACACACCTTCTCATTTAAAGATTTTTCTGTATTTTCTTGACTATGAAAATTGTACATTCACACTGAAGGCATCAAAACTATGATAATGATATATTTGTCGTTTTTTCACTTACTATAGATATAAGTATATCAGTCCCACAGACCTGATATATAACAAAATATGAGGTTGATGGATGGTGGTCCTTATACTAGCCACCTTTCATATTGTGGATGTCTCTCATTATACGGCACATTTAATAAAAATAAAAATAATTTTTGATAGGCAAAGACGGGGATAGATGGGATCCCTAGATAGGAGATTTCTATAACACCCAACCATCTAATTGTGGGGACATTGGTTGTGGAATATTTTGTATTGGTGCTGTCACATTGAAGTCAGGACTTTGTAGGTCATAGCTGTTCATAATTCACTACAGCAGTGGCCCAATATACATCCCTTTGGATGTATGATAATCTGTTTTATCAATATTTTTAGTTTTATTGTTAAAAGTTACATTTTTTTCACATTCTTTTCCTCCTTGGTACCCTTCCTATTTTCAAATAGTTATATATTTGGTGGTGACCACCTATGTGAATATTGTCCATTTCAAATCGGACCTTATCTAACTACAAGTTGTACCTGTCTGCACTTGCCATGTCTGCCTGTATACCAGCCGTTCCTGCCTGCACCTGCTGTGCCTGCCTGTATACCAGCTGTCCCTGCCAGCACCTGCTGTTCCAACTCTGTGTCCCTTTGGGGGTTAGCTGCTGTGTGTCCAAAGTCCGTCTTGGAGTAGCACCTGGCGTCCATCAGGAAGCAAGTCTAATTCCATCATCAAAGGCTCTAGCGAAGAGTCAGGTGGTCACCTAGTTACGCCCTTCCAGGCTCTCCTCAGTCCATGACACAGTGATTCCACTACCACGGATGTTACAGCTTGCTCAAGTCTTGGAATTCACTGACTCTCAATCTTCCTTTATCTCCTACCTGTACCAGGAAGTCTCTTGACAGAAAGACCAGCAGGACAAAATCTTCTCTTATCTGTGGACAGTGACCACCCGCTTGGATACGCTGATATCTGCGGCCGCATCCGTTCCTATCCAAGCTGTGGCAACTGTGACTCACCAGCCTACCAGCTATGTTCCTGATTCTGGAACCCATCTGTCGGCTCCACCACCTTATCACGGTGATTCTAGTCTAGTCTAGTCTGTGATTCTATCTATCAATGAACGCTGCACTTTGAACTCTTGGCACATGAGTTTGCTTCAGATCGGGCCAAAGTGGCATTCATCATGTCTCATCTTACAGGCGAAGCTCTGGTGTGGCTCAATCCCTTATGGTAGAGAGGGGATCTTCTTGTCTCCAACCTCCAGACATTCTGCAAGGTCTTTGATGAGCCTGGCCATGTTTCCTTCACAGCATCCTCCCTCCTCCAAAAAACACATACAGTACAGCACAAGGATGGCATCTGTATGCTGTCTGTCTTTAACATTGCTAAGTATAGGAGAAACTTTGTAATTTATTTATTTATCCATATGTGAAAAACACTGATGACCACACTGATGATAAAAACAGATTCACGGACCAAACACTGATGACACACTGATGGTAAAGATGGACTCCCTGATGATACAGTGATGCACAACACCAATGGCGCCAAAACCATTTTACATTCCATTAAAGTATGAGGTACACGTCCCCTGATCTCGTGAGTAGTAGGAATCCCACATTAACCCCTTTCTGAAGTGGAGCGTAATAGTACACCCCATGTCAGATCCCCCTGTTTGGTGCGCACCTTTTCGGGCACATGTCAGCTGATCTATACAGCTGACATGTGCCCGCAACAGCCGCGACTGGAATCACGATCCACCCACGGCTGTTAACCAGTTAAATGCTGCTGTCAATATCTGACAGCGGCATTTAACTCGCGCTTTGGCCCAGCCCATTGGTGACCCCGTCACATGATCGAGGGTCGCTAATGGGTCACATTTTTTTGGACGCCACAACATTGCAATAAGGGGGGATACATGGCACTCTTTAAACTTATGGTTGCTCAGATAGGATTCCACTCCAATTTATGAAAAGTAAGAATCTGGCACTCCCAATTTCAGTGAAAAGATTTCAAAAACTATTTTTTATTATCATGATTCATTACAGTTAACGTTTCGGCCTCATTTGGCCTTCATCAGAACTGTGAATACAATTGACAAGAAATACATATGAGTATAAATTCCATGTTTCAGCATATGTAACAGACAGTTAATACATATATGAATCAAGTTTTAAAGGAAATAATTACAAAGACAATATGCTGAAATAAGAAAAAAGAAAAATAATTAATCAAAATAGTTCTTAGTATAGAGCGTAAGGGCTGCATTCAGTGATAGTGATTCACAGGCATAGAATAAAGCAATAAACATTGCAGCAAAACTAATAATAATGTATAGGACATTGGTTACCCAGAATCTGCCCAGTGGATACAAGGGGAATCAACCAGTGGCTGCAAGAAACAGAGTGAGATAACAAATTTCATTACACATGTATAAACAATCATATTGTAGTACTTCTATGCAGCCTCTGGAGCCAGGCATTACTCACCAGGGTTATATGGAAGAGAAAAATATCGATACCTCCTCGGAAATACAGGGAAGGATAGTGTATTGAGCAGAATGACAGAATGAACATGTACCGGCTTTTTATTTTTTATTTTTTATTTTTATTTTTATTTTTTCTATCCTTCCTTTTTTTCCCCCTCCCCCCCTTTTTTTGCACTCATGTTTTCTCCATAATTTTTCTTGTATTTTTATTTTTATTTCTTTCTTTATTTCTATTGTTAGATTTCTCTCCATCCGTCATGCATAGCATTTCTCTATATACTCATCTTTTCATATATCCCCGACCTAATCAGCTCTCTATACAAAATCCTTTATGTAGTTAATGCGTACATATTCCGTTATTATCCCTTAAACTAATACAATACTGTATATTCCCTGTCATTCTGCTCAATACACTATCCTTCCCTGTATTTCCGAGGAGGTATCGCATTTCAGATCTTGTGATCTGATTAACAGCCCACCAACATGGCGCCGCACGGCGACAGTTTCCTCTTGACGCGTCACTTCCGGTGACGCGTATTGCAGTACACCACGTGGCCCCGCGATGCTGGATCAACGAAGCATCCCGGAAGTGGGGGAGAGTATAAATACATAGCCGACACCTGGGTCATATAGCGCATCACACACAGCACGGTAGTGCTTTTCCCCAAGCGCTTTGCTGAGCATCGATATTTTTCTCTTCCATATAACCCTGGTGAGTAATGCCTGGCTCCAGAGGCTGCATAGAAGTGCTACAATATGATTGTTTATACATGTATAATGAAATTTGTTATCTCACTCTGTTTTTTGCAGCCACTGGTTGACTCCCCTTGTATCCACTGGGCAGATTCTGGGTAACCAATGTCTTATACATTATTATTAGTTTTGCTGCAATGTTTATTGCTTTATTCTATGCCTGTGAATCACTATCACTGAATGCAGCCCTTACGCTCTATACTAAGAACTATTTTGATTAATTATTTTTCTTTTTTCCGCATATTGTCTTTGTAATTATTTCCTTTAAAACTTGATTCATATATGTATTAACTGTCTGTTACATATGCTGAAACATGGAATTTATACTCATATGTATTTCTTGTCAATTGTATTCACAGTTCTGATGAAGGCCGAATGAGGCCGAAACGTTAACTGTAATGAATCATGATAATAAAAAATAGTTTTTGAAATCTTTTCACTGAAATTGGGAGTGCCAGATTCTTACTTTTTACAACATTGCAATAAAATGCAATAACGGGCGATCAAAACATCATATCTACCCCACAATGGTATCAATAAAAACGTCATCTCGGCGTGCAAAAAATAAGCCCTCAACCGGCTACAGATCACGAAAAACGGAGACGCTACGGGTCTCAGAAAATGGCGCATTTTTTTTTAGCAAACTTTAGATTTTTTTTTCAGCAGTTAAATAAAAAAGAACCTGTACATGTTTGGTATCTACAAACTTGTAATGACCTGGAGAATAATAATGGTACATCATTTTTGGCATTCAGTGAAAGTGGTAAAAAAAACAAAACAACTGTGGAATTGCACTTTTTTGCAATTTCACCGCACTTGGATTTTTTTCCCCATTTTCCAGTACATGATATGGTAAAACCAGTGATGTGGTTCAAAAGTAAAACTTGTCCCGCAAAAAATAAGCCCTTACATGGCCATATTGACAGAAAAATAAAAAAGTTATGGCTCTGGGAAGAAGGGGAGCAAAAAACGGAAAATGCTCTGGTCATCAAGGGGTTAATTGTCCACCATTCGGATAAGTGGTAATTGTGGACCGACTCTGCAAGAATTTTGGTAGAGTAAAAAGCCACGTCCACTTTCCGCCAGAAATAGCAGTACACTTGATCATAGGCCATCCATGGTAAATTTTCTGACTCCATAGCTGAGCTGCGAGCATAGGGGGCTGTGAGACACCGTTTCTAGGCTGTCTCTTTTAACCATACTCACAACGGCGATGTCCTCAGATAGTTTAACTTGACAGCAGCATGCTGATGAAGATTCAGAAGAAGATTTATTTTCTTGCAGAATGCTTGATAATATGCAAACATGCAGCAGGTAAAAAGACCTTTGTTAGATACAGGGTATAAGCACATGAGCTTCTATCATAGCTAAAATGGAGAATGAGGAAAGAAGATGGGGAAGAAGGGAGGGGTTAGTTACATCACAGCCACATCAGAGGGAGACAGGGAGAAAGTCAGGACAAACTTCTACAAACGTTACTGCATAGCAACAAAACAGCAATACAGGACAACTGAAAGAACTTCAATGCAGTCTGTAAATTCCCAAATCATGGGACATGACAGTAAACTTTCCCAGCGTTTTTAGCATTTTTGAACCCATGAAAGAATACTCTTCTCGGGGAAACCCTAATTTTGATTTTTGTTTAATCAAAAAAGGTAAAAACAAGTAATATACAAGATACATCAATACTGATATCCAAAATGTAAGTGGTTTTTCACACTGCATTTTGCAGTACATTAATGTTCCCATTCAGATCTTCCATCTGAATCCCCTAAAAAAATTGAATTCAGATATGGCCTTGATGGAGCCATTAATGTTAGTAAGGCAAACGGAGTCTGAAGTGTGAAACTGTAAGTTCCATTTATGTTCCATTTCATTGGTGTCCATCTTTTCAGACGGTACAATACAGTTTTTCACGTCTTCATGAATACCCCGCCTAATGCAGATTGAACTGTTCTTTAGATCCCACACCACCCCACGGCAACTGTCCTTGTGTGTGAAGAGTCTGGGCTTCTACATTTATCACCACCAAAGGGGCTTTAGGTCATCCACCTCAGTGTTGGTATTCTGGAGCACCTGTGTAATGAATATCTGAGAAGAACCCTAGAGAAGGAAAATCATTGTGCAACCAAAAGGTGGGGGCCTTAAGTCAGATGTTGAGCTCATAAGACGAATGCTTTCTGACTTTTATTTAACCCCTTCACCCCGAAGCCTGTTTTCACCTTCCTGACCCGGCCAATTTTTTTAATTCCGACCACAACGAAGCCTGTTTTTACCTTCCTGACCAGGCCAATTTTTTTAATTCCGACCACTGTCAATTTATGAGGTAATTACTCTGGAATGCTTCAATGGATCCCCCTGATTCTGAGATTGTTTTTCATGACATATTCGTACTTCATGATAGTGGTAACATTTATTTGATATGACTTACGTTTATTTGTGAAAAAAAGGAAATTTGGCGAAAATTTTGCAAATTTCAAAATTTTAATCTTTATGCCCTTAAATCAGAGAGATATGTCGCACAAAATAGTTAATAAATAGCATTTCCGACATGTCTACTTTACATCAGCAAAATTTTGGAACCAACATTTTTTTTCGTTAGGAAGTTATAAGGGTTAAAAGTTGGCCAGCGATTTCTCATTTTTTGAACAAAATGTACAAAACCATTTTTTTTAGAGACCACATCACATTTGAAATGACTTTGAGGGGTCTATATGAAAGAAAATACCCAAAAGTCACACCATTCTAAAAACTGCACCCCTCAAGGTGCTCAAAACCACATTCAAGAACTTTATTAATCCTTCAGGTGCTTCACGGGAATTTTTGGAATGTGGAAGGAAAAAATAAACATTTAACTTTTTTTTACAAAAATGTTATTTTAGACCCATTTTTTTACTTTCACAAGAGTAATAGGAGAAAATGAACCCCAAATTTTTTGTGCAGTTCCTCTTGAGCACACGAATACCCAATATGTGGGGGAAAATCACTGCTTTGGCGTACGGCAGGATTCCGAAGGGAAGAAGCGCCATATGACTTTTTAAATGTAAAACTTGCTGGCGTAATTAACGGATGCCATGTCGTGTTTGTAGGGCTGCTGATGAGCCTAAACAGTGGAAACCCCCCACAAGTGACATTTTGGAAACTAGACCCCTCAGGGAACTTATCTAGATGAGTGGTGAGCACCTTGAACCCCCAAGTGCTTCACAGAAGTTTATAACATTGAGCCGTAAAAATAAAATTTTCACATTTTTCCCACAAAAATGTTTTTCAGACCCCAATTTTGCATTTTCATAAGAATAACAGGAGAAATTACCCCATACCACTTGTAGTACAATTACTCATGAGTAAGCTGATACCCCATATGTGGGGAAAAAACACTGTTTGGGCGTATGGCAGGGCTTGGAAGGGAAGGAGTGCCATTTGACTTTTTGAATGTCAAATTTTCTGGAATAATTAGCGGACGCCATGTCACGTTTGGGGAGCCCCTGATGTGCCTAAACAGTGGAAACCCCCCACAAGTGACACCATTTTGGAAACTAGACCCCTCAGGGAACTTATCTAGATGGGTGGCCCCTGATGTGCCAGGAGAAAATGGACCACAAAATTTGTTGTGCAATTTCTCTTAAGTATGCAGATACCCCATATGAGGTCAAAAACTACTTTTGAGGCACAGTGCAAAGCTCAGAATGGAAGAAGCACCATATTGGAATTCAGATTTTGCTGGACTGGTTTGAGGGTGCCATGTCACATTGGTAGAGCCCCTGAGGTGCCAGATCAGCTGAACCCCCCCCATTAGTGACCTCATTTTACAAACTACACCTCTCAATGAATTTATCTAGGGGTGCAGTCATCATATTGACACCACATGTGTCACACAATTTTATACCATTGGGCAGTGAAGAAAAAATAATTACATTTTTACCACAAAAAATTAGTTTTAGGCCCAGATTTTACATTTTCACTCAGGGAAATGGGTAAAAATGGCACCAAAATGTGTCCCACAATTTCTGCTGAATGTAGAACTACCCCATATGTGGCTGTACAGTACTGCTTAGCCACACGGCAAGACTCGGGAGGTACGGAGGGCTTTTTGCCTCCTGAATAGTTTGCAGACTCCATATACAGAGACCCTACATGCTAGAATAGCAGAATCCCCCTCAAGTGACCCCATTTTGGAAATTATACCCCTTTGTGAATTTATATGAATTTATCTACAGGTGTAGTGCCGATTTTGACTACATGGGTGTTTTCCAGAAACAAGCAGCAGTGGATGTTGCTAAGTGAAGATTACAAACTGTCGTTATAGTGACCAGTATGCTGTAATGACCAGTGCGTTGTAGTGACCAGTACACTATGCCCAGCTCGTTCTTCTGGAGACATGCACCAATAAATTAGGCAGGTTCTTATTGCTACAGGAACGCCAAACATGTGGACGTTAACTGTGGTTTAGACACACACTGGAGCGCAGAATTGAGGGGGACATTTGGATTTGGGAGCGCAGAATTCGCTGGATTTCTTTTGGAGTGCGAGGAGCCATTTAGTTTTTCCAGAGCCTTTGTACTACCAGTAATGTGGAAGCCCCTATATTATTATTAACAGATGACAGACCTAAGTGAGGGCTTTTTTTGTGAATGGAGTTGAAGCTTTTATTGGGAACATTTTACATAATATTTTGGATCACGTTTTTCCTGCGCTTTACGCTGAGCACTTATATAAGGGTTTCCATCTAAATCTCCAAGTGATGTGATTTAGATTAAATCCCCAAGGGATCCATTCACTATTTTGAGGCAGCAGATTAGTCTGGACTCCGTCTGGCCTCTGTTCAGCGTCGTTCTTCTTTTCAGAAGTGCACAGAAATGTGTCCAACAGCACTTTTATGCACGTCTAATAAAAAGACGGACACCATGGGATCACAGGTCCTACGGCGTCCACAGTGCGCCCATCTGCCTCATTACAGGGAATCTTCCGCCAGGGGTTCCATCTGAATCACATATTTCAGACATTTACACGAAAACCCCGCTTCAAGCGCTCAGCGCAGAGTGCCGGATAAATGTGAGCCGAGCCTTACTGCAATCTTTGGGAGGCACAAAGAACCAATCAACAGCATGTGAAGAATTTATTTTTTTTCTACGACTGCTCATGCGGCATAAGTGATTAGACAACTTTATTCTTCGGATCGGTGCGATTACAGCAATACCAGATTTATATCGAGTTTTTATGATTGGCTGCTGTCACACACCAAAAGACGCTTTTTATTGTGAAAACAAGTTTTTGCATTGCCATATTTTAAGAGCTATAATTTTTCCATATTTTGGCTGACAGAGTCATGTGACAGCTTGTTTTTTGCAGAACGAGTTGACGTATTTATTGTTACAATTTTTGGGCACGTGACATTTTTTGATCACTTTCTATTCCGTTTTTTTGGGAGGCAGAATTAACAAATCCAGCAATTCAGGAATTATTTTTTGGGGATTTTTTATGCCGTTCCGCGTGTGATAAAATTGATAAGGTAGACTCATTCTTCAGGTTGGTGCGATTACAGCGATACCATACTTATATCTTTTTTATGTTTTTGCGCTTTTTACACAATAAAAACTATTTCATAGAAAAAATAATTATTTTGCCATCGCTTTATTCTGAGAGCTGTAACTTTTTTATTTTTGTGCTGACAGAGCTGTATGGCAGCTTGTTTTTTGGGGAACAAGATGATGTTTTCAGTGGTACCATTTTTATTTACAGGCGGATTTTTGATCGCGTTTTATTTTACTTTTTGTTTGGCGGTATGATGATAAATCATCGGTTTTTGCCTTATTTTTTACTTCTTTTTTTTTTAAGGTGTTCACTGAAGGGGTTAACTAGTGGGACAGTTTTATAGGTTGGGTCAATACTGAAGCAGCGATACCAGATATGTATACTTTAATTGTTTGGTTTTTTTACACATATAAATATATTTATTGGATTCATTTTTTTATTTTTTTTTATTTTGTGATTTTTTTAAAAAATATTTTTATAATTTTTATTAAATGTTTTATTACTTTTTTATATTGTCCCAGGGTGGGACATCATTATCAAACTTTCAAATCCCTGATCTGATGCTCTGCAATGCATCTGCACTGCAGAGCATCAGAGCAGCATCTGACAGGCAGGAAGGAGGCGTCTCAGCTCCTGCTCTCTGAGCAGGTGCTGACAGGCCACCTTCCTGCAGGACCTTGAAGGACCCCGCAGCCATCGTGGGACCATCAATCACATTGCGTTGTGTTGATGGGATCACAGAGGGAGCCCACTCCCTCTACGATGCCCTGCAATGTCTCTGTCACTAGTGACAGCGGCATCAGAGGGGTTAAACGCCCATGATCGGTGCTAGCACTGATCGTGGGCAGTGCTGCGGGGTGTCAGCTCTCACACAGAGTTGACACCCGCATGTGATCGTGGTGGCGCTCAGTGTGAGCCCGCCCAATCACCGTGCCGTACATGTACTGCTCTTTGCGGGAACGCAACTCCCGCAGAGCCGTGCATGTACGGCGCATGTCGAGAAGGGGTTAATATGCATGGTTACCTTAAGAAAGAGATATGTATCTTGTGTTGTCTAAGGCTGTAGAGGACTTTGTGTGTCCAGTAAAAATTGAAGAAACAAATTTCTAAATATAGATATATTATTCTTTCTTGCATCCATTATTTTTCTTGCATCCATTGTCTTGAGTGCGGTCCAATTCTCGCATCCAATCGCAGCATGCTGGGATTTTTTCTTTAGTCTGATTCAAGCTGAGAAAAAAATTGCAGACGAGCTCTGACTCATTTAACAACATTGGTCAGAGTGCATTGCGATATTTTCTTGCATTGCACTCCTCCGTATTATACACCAGTGTGAGCGAGCCCTTACCGCTTAGAAAAAGAGAAAGAATTCTATACACATAAAAATGTAAAAAAAATAGATTTTATATGTAGAAGAAAAGTCCAATATAATGTATTGTTGTGTACAAAGTCCAGTCATATATTTGTAATCTTTCAAATAATCTTATAAAATTTACTCTATATAAGTTTTTGTTTGTTTATGTCATTACTTCACCATTAGGTGTTCTTTTATTTAATGAATAATACATAATAACACAACCACTGAAAAAAATCTATTTAATTTACTCAACCACAAGCAATAAAAGAAAGTATGTACTGGAAATGAAAACTGTATTGATCACATAAATTGCATAAATGAAAAAGAAAAAGAAAATGCATTGCAAAATATTTCGCAGAAAAAAGCAGCCACACTTACCTGTATGGGTCACACTGCACTGCAGGATACCGGAGATCTCCATGATAAAAGGCAGAGTGCAAAATATATTGTGGCATATTGTGGTATGTGGATTATTTGTCTGCACTTCACCTTACAGAGTGACATTGATGAGAGTGATCGCTGACACTCAGTATTCCAGAAATGAAACCTGATTTGGCAGCAAATACTGCATGTGATAAAATGCCTCATCTGCTACACATATAGCGACAGCAGAAACAGAGACTATAGGTGGCGCCATAAATACATGGGTGCAGGTCATATATAATTCCAGCAAATGTCATGTCCAAAGATACATCAGAAGTGTTATAAAGGTCAGTCTCTGTGGTGGGAGTAATCAGACTGAAAAGACGGAAGACCAGATTACAGAGACGCTGAATACAGGAGACTCAGAAAAAAATGTTGTTACAGGGTGTAACAAGGGTCATGGGGCACCAGGACAAAAGTTCGGCCTGACTCAGAAATTTACACCATGGCACACTTATTAAAACTAGCTATAGTAATTAAAGAAGATATTAGAAAGGATTTGCACCAAATCATGCACCTGTTTTTTAGGATAGGATTAGTGTTGAGCCACCCCCGTAGTGTACGAGTTCGGTTCGGTTCGTCGAACACCTTCGAACACCGTTAAAACCAATGGCAGGCAAACAAAAACACATAGAAACACATAGAAAACACCTTCAAAGGTGTCCAAAAGCTGACAAACTGCTCAGAAGACACAACTAACACATGGAAAAGTGACAAGTACATATAGTCATGAGAAAAGAAAAGAGGTGGAGGCGTAAAAGGAGGGGGAGACACAAATATAGGCATGTCATGCCCTTCTAAAATCCAAAAAGTGAGAAGCCGACACGTTCAGTCCGCTCCTGCCCGTGCCACCTCCGTGTCGCCGGGTTTGTGCCAGAGCCGCGGTGAACCTGACGGCCAGCCCCCCTCTCCCAATACTGGTGCCTGTCCGCTGGTGGGTCGAGCGAGCCCCCCTGTGGTGGAGGCAGCTCTAAGCTTTTTAATTTAAATTGTCTCTCTAATTTGAATGAATACACTTTAAATCCATTTACAAGGATCTATTGGAGGGCAAGTCTCATGCCAGCAGCCGCGTAATTCCAGCTCCAGTAGCGTCCACTAAAGCTGCTGCAGTTAAAAAGCTTTTATAAGGATCGAGCTCGGCTGTCCACCGCAAGGCATCCTACTGCCAGTCCCAGCCCCTATGCCTTGGGGTGCCTCCTGATGCTCTTCACTGAGTATCCCGTGGTCCCGAAGCATTTCCTTTGAAAAAATTAAGTGTCCAAACTACAGGTGGTATAGCTTGCTTAACAGCCGGGATAATCCGCTGACTAGCAGACACTGCTACTAGGCACAAAGTATTTCCTGGGCTAGATGCAGTTAAAAATTTGTAATTAGATACTCTCGTTGGATGCTGAGAAAGCATTCCATAGAGTCTCCTGGCACGCCATATATGATTCTCTTAAAAAGCTTGGGGTAGGGGTCTAGGGGACCCTTTTATAGCCAAAATCACGGCCCTGTATCACAATACGTCACCTAGGCTGAAGATAAATGGAACTGTAGCACCCTGAGGGCTCGGTTGCTACAGAGGTATTGCACCTCACCCAGAGGTGTGATATCTCACTCTCAGGTAAGGATGGAGTGTGGATCAGGACCCGACACCTGCATGCATTACACCACATTGCCGTGGGGCAGGGCAACCAATATGCCTCTGAGATGGGCACAACAGTCCCTGTCCCTGGCTGGAGTGGGGGGAGGGAACACTGAGGAAGGGGAACCCTGTAGTGCAGGAGCAGGGAGGAAGCAGTTCCTGGGTGCATTGAGAAGGGAGTATAAAAGGTGGGCACCATCTTAGTTCAGTGCAGAGAAGTCTGAGCAGAAGTGGCAGGGAGCAGGGGCTCTGCATGAGCTCTGCTCCGGAGGCGGGCCTAGTAACAGAGGCCCAGGCCTGGAAGAGGGAGAAGGAAGGAAGAGGAGCGGAGAAGGCTCCAGGAACGAGGAATGAAGGGATCCCAGGGGTGCGGATGGGCGAGTCGCCACCGCACGCCCGAATCCACCTGCGTGGAGGGGTCAGGCCAAAAGAGGAGACCGGTCCCCGAAACTAGTGGAGGCAGGAAACGACCCTCAGCTAGAAACCGGAGGCTCTGACATTTTATGTGGCGCAGCCCCTCGCTACACCCGCTAGGAAGGCACCACATAGGGTCAGGGAAACTGGCGTCAAGTTTACCAAGAGGAGGCCCGAGGCAGCCGGACAGAAGGGTTGGTAAGAAAGGCCAGACAAAGGACACACAAAGGGGGTCCTGTGAAGCGCTCCAAAGATATCTGGGAGTTGTCTGAGCCCCTCACCTGGTGAGCACAGTACGACGTGGGCAGCCGTTACCTGCAGACGTGGTCTGGATAATAAGAACTGTGAGTAAAGGCCCTGGACTGCATCACTGACTCCGTGTCGTTACTGCTGCTGCCCTGCACCATCACCCCCATCCTCCGCATACACTGCCCTGAGGCTATACTCCTCCCGTGGGGAGTTATGCTACGCTCTGCTGCACCCACAACACCAGCCTCAGCGGTCTGCCCTGCAGCGGCGGTTCACTCTGACCGCAATCCACGGGTGGCGTAGTCGGACATTTAAACATCAAAACCACATAAATAGTTCCGCCACTGGTTTGACCACCCTGAGCCACGGAACCGGGTCGCCACCACGAAGACTACAACCACCAGCATCCACCAAAAAGGGTCCGGCTCCGGGTGTCCCAAGGCCCAGGGGGTGCATCAGAACATTTTCATCACCTTTCACAATAACCAATGGGACAAGGCAGGGATATCCTCTGTCCCCTCTCTTATACATCCTAGTGACGGAGCACCTGCTCTCATCAATTCGCCATAACCCCAATATTAGGTGGATTGAGGTGGGAGGCACCGAGTGCAAATGCTCTCTATTTGCTTATGATGTCCTAGTATATATCACTCAATCACATATATCCATCCATGCTGTTATGGCTGAAATAGATCACTTTGTTACATGGTCAAATTTTAAAATCAATGCAGCGAAGTCTGAGGCCCTCGATGTCTCCCTCCCCAAATCCATATAGGATTCCATCCAGTCCAACTTTCCCTTTGCCTGGCCCTCACAGGGTATCAAATACTTAGGAATTCCTATTCATAGAGACCTCTCCCATCTATGTTATCTTAATTTTGGGCCCTTTATTGAACAACTCCATACAGACCACGGTTGGCAAGTTAGAACTGTAAGATTCACTACGTGAACCACTGGTGTTTTGTGGAAAAGCACATGTACACTGTGTTCCAAATTATTATGCAAAAAGTGTTTAGGAGTGATAAGGGAAGAATTTGTTTGTTTGTCAGTTAAACTCATTGATGGTGATGTGTGTCAGGGCTCTTTATATCACTGTAAGCAATTGCAGACACCTGTGCTAATTAGTTTGGCAGGTGTGTCCAATGAAAGGCAAGACTACTTAAGAAGGCTGTCTCGCATTATTAAGCAGCCTACATTTTCTGCCAAAATGGGAAAGAAAAAGGATGTGTCGGCTGCTGAGAAGCAACAAATTGTGGAGTGTTTAGGTCAAGGCATGACTACAATCAACATTGTGCGATGATCAGGATGAAGTGTCTTGGCAATCAAGAAGTATGTAGCTGATTCACAGTACACACGTGTGCGTGCTGATAAGGGCAAATTGAGGACTCTTTCCTACAGGCAATTACGTCAGGTTAAAAGAGCAGCGGCAAAAAAGCCTTGTCATAGCAGCAGACAAGTTTTTGAAGCTACTGGTGACTCCAACGTCCCCCGAACAACAAGATGCAGGGTCCTTCAGAGATTTGCAGCTGTGCATACGCCATCCTGTCGACCTCCTCTATCCACTTCACACAAGCAGAAACGGCTCCAGTGGGCTAAACATTACATGAAGACTGATTTCAAAACTGTTTTGTTCACGGATGAGTGCCATGCAGCGCTCGATGGTCCAGATGGATGGAGTGGAGGATGGCTGGTTGATGGACATCCCACGCAAACACGGCTACAGCGCCAACAAGGAGGAGGTGGATTAATGTTTTGGGCTTGAATCATGGGGAGAGAGATTGTCGGCCCCTTTAGGATCCCTGAAAGCGCTAAAGATGAACTCCATAATGTATGTGGATTTTCTCAAACAGCACTTCCTGCCATGGTTCAAGAAGAAGAACCGTGTATTTCACAGCAAGATCATTTTTTTGCATGATAATGCACCATCTCATGCTGCACATAAAACATCTGCATCTCTGGCTGATATGGGCATAAAAGGGGACAAACTTATGGTGTGACCCCCATGCTCCCCTGACCTCTACCCCATTCAGAACCTCTGGAGCATCATCAAAAGGAGTGTCTATGATGGCGGGAGGCAGTTCACATCTAAGCAACACCTCTGGGAGGGTATTCTGTCCTCATGCAAAACAATTGAAGCAGAAACCATCCAAAACCTGACAAATTCAATGGACGAGAGAGTTCAGAAGCTCCTTTCGAACAAGGGGTCCTATGTGAAAATGTAACATCACCTAGAATAAAGTTTTGAGTTGAAAACTGTTTGATTTCAGTTTCTAATAACCTGCTAATGCTTATAATTTCAAAAATGACCATTTTTTTGGTCTTTATTAAAATGAAAAGGTTGATCGAAAAGTTTGGGGGATCTAAGAGTGTGGCAACCCAGTAGTCATGATTACTTCGAATTCTGACAATATGAGGGTCATGTTGCAGGTAGTGCAGCAAGAAGGCACTTATGTGTCTTGCGCATCTCGGAGCCCCAAAATTATTTTCCGGGCTAGATGCAGCTAAAAATTATTATTAATTTTAAATCTGGTGGAGCTTAGTATAGATGGCCTAATAGGATCAGAGCTGCACACTGCTACAAAGCCCAAATTATTTTCCAGCCAAGATACAGATAAACATGATTAGTAATTTTAAATCTGGTGGAGCTTATTATAGATGGCCTAATAGAATAAGTGCTGCACACTGCTACAAAGACCAAATTATTTTCCAGCCAAGATACAGATAAACATGATTAGTAATTTGAAAGCTTAAAACGGTTGGTAGGGTGATTTTAACCAATCATCAAGCTTTTACTCTCCCCAGGATGACACAGGGGTAGAAAAGTCGTTTCGGATCCATGATTTTGTTCATCTTTATGAACGTGAGTCTGTCTACATTATCAGTGGAGAGCCGCGTGCGCTTATCTGTCAGCACACCACCAGCAGCGCTGAACACACGTTCAGACAGAACGCTGGCTGCGGGGCATGACAAGATCTCGAAGGCGTAAGTGGCTAGCTCCGGCCATTTATCCAGATTGGAAGCCCAAAAAGAGCAAGGGTCCAGTGACACAGTCATGGCTTCAATGTTTACTTGGAGATACTCCTGTACCATCGTCTCTAGGCGTTGACTATGTGTCAGACTTCTTGTCTCCTGTGGCCTTGCAAAGGATGGGCTAAAAAAGTGGTGAAATGATTCCGCAAAATTGATGTTACCAGCAGATACTGTGGTTCTGTTACGGTTTGAGTGCTGAACACTTGACGGTCCCACGGTTGGCAAGTTGGAACTGTGAGATTCACTACGTGCACCACTGGTGTTTTGTGGAAAAGCACATGTAAGATTCTGCAACAGTCTCTGCTGATACTCCTGCATGCGTGCATCCCTTTCTATGGCAGGAATAATTTCGGCAAATTTACTTTTGTACCGGGGATCTAACAGTGTGGCAACCCAGTAGTCAGGATTATTTCTAATTCTCACAATTCGAGGGTCATGTTGCAGGTAGTGCAGCAAGAAGGCACTCATGTGTGTTGCGCATCCAGGAGCACCAAGTCCCTGTTGTGTTGGTGGCGAGGTAACAATCATGCTTCCTTCCTCTGTCCTCTCCCCCCAACCTCGCACAACAGAAATGTGATCAAGGTCTCCCTCATCTGATGAGTCTTCCATCAGTTCGTCCTCCACTTCTTCCTGGGCTCCTGCACCTTCCTCACTAGTTTGGCTGCTACCATGCGCCCTGGTAAAACCATCTCCCCCACCCTCACATGCCTGCCGCCTTGGTGCTGCCGACCGTCTGGACCTTGCAGATGTTAGCCCTTCCGCATACAACTCCTCCTCCTCTACTTCCTCCACCTCCTCTTGTGCCACCACCTGACTCCGAATTCTGTTTAACATGTGCTCCAGCATGTAAATCACCGGAATAGTCATGCTGATAATGGCATCGTCAGCACTAAACATCTTCGTCGCCATTTCAAAACTGTGCAGAAGGGTGCATAGGTCCCTGATCTTAGACCACTCCTCCAGCGTGATTTGCCCCACCTCTGGATCTCGTTGGCCCAGGCTATACGTCAGAACGTATTGCACCAGGGCTTGTCGGTGCTGCCACAGTCGCTGCAACATGTGCAGAGTTGAATTCCACCGGGTAGGCACATCGCATTTTAGCCGGTGAAGTGGCAGGCCCAACGACTTCTGTAGAGATGTAAGTCGCTGAGCTGCGGGATGCGAACGGCGGAAGTGAGCACACAGCGACCGTGCCCTCTGCAGAAGGTCATCTAGTCTGGGATAGTGGGCTAAAAATTGCTGGACAACCAGGTTCAACACGTGAGCCATACAAGGCACGTGTGTGACTTTGCCCCGGCGAAGGGCCGCACCCAGGTTTGCAGCATTGTCGCACACGGCCTTCCCTGGTTTCAGGTCCAGTGGAGACAACCATTCATGAAATTGGTTCTCCAGAGCTGACCACAACTCCTCAGCTGTGTGACTCACATTTCCCAGACATTTCAAAGTAAAAACCGCCTGATGACGTTGAGCCCCACTGCCAGCATAGTAAGGAGGTGTGCAGGAGCCCCTTGTCCTGCTGTCACCATAGTTACCCAGTGCCCAGTCAGCGACATGTAACGCCCCTGTCCATGCCTACTCGTCCAAGTGTCTGTGGTGAAATGCACCCTGTCACACACAGAGTTTCTCAAAGAAGCGGTGATGTTGTGTGCGACATGCTGGTGGAGCGCAGGCACACCTTTCTTTGAGAAGTAGTGCCAACTGGGCATCTGGTACTGGGGCACTGCGACGGACATAAGGTCTCGAAAATCCTCTGTGTCCACCAGGCGGAAAGGCAGCATTTCTGTAGCCAAGAGCTTGCAGATGGTGAAATTCAACCTCTTAGCTTTCTCATGGCTAGGAGGAAATGGTCTTTTACTTGTCCACATCTGAGGGACCGAGGGCTGGCTATTGTGCTTAGACGGGGTTGATAAGGGTGTCCCCGGCAAACTGCCGGTCTGTGAGGAAGATGCAGGCGGACATGTTAGGTTGCCTTGATCCAAAGGTGGTGCTATCGATGTCGGACAGCGCTCAACACCAGCTGCTGTTACCACCTCCAAAGAAAATGATGACCTGCCAATCACGCTGGCTGTTGCGGGTAAAGAGGTGGCAGGTCTGCGCCCCAAAACAGGTGTGACTGCTGTCCCCCCAGTCACAGAGGATGAAGAGGCCGCGGATGCACAAGATATGGCAGACGGTGGTTGGCCCGGCCGGCTAGGCCACATTGTAGCACACTGAGCTTCCCACTGCAACTTATGCTTCATGTCCATGTGCCGGTTCATGCATGAAGTACTCAAACTATGTATTTTTTGGCCTCTACTTAGCTTTTGCTGACAAATGTTACAGATAACACGAGTTGGGTCATCTTTATCGATCTGAAAAAATGCCCAGGCTATGCAAGGCTTAGCACCCATGCGACCTGAAGAGCCACCACGACTTGTGGTGAGAGGCAGAGTTGTGTTTGAGGATGCAGTTGTTGACGTGCTTCCAGTACTACGTCTCTGTCCAGGAAGGCGCAACCTGACCTCGGCGTCACTAGCATCTTCCTCCACCTCCTCTGCTGACCTCATCTCTTGGCTGACTGTGGGTTGACAGTAAGTGGGATCTCCAACCTCATCATCATCACCCTGTGCGTTATCACACCCGTCGTCCTCAGAGCCAACCTGTTCCTGCCCTGACAAAAAACTAAAGTTGTCGCTCCAATCAGGTATTTGAGTCTCATCATCGTCTTCCTCATTGTCTCCACCAACAGGAGTTACAGTTTGGGAATGAGGGTCTACATTATGGTCAGAACCTTCTGCGTCTGGTCCTGGATCCGACTCATAAAGATTCTGGGCATCAGTGCAGATCATTTCCTCATCTGGATTCACAGAAGCGCTGGAGTCGACCTCTGATTCCCAGGCTATAGTATGAGTAAACAGCTCTGCAGACTCAACCATCTGTTCTACCTCATACTCAGACGGGCAGCTGGAGATTTGGGAGCTGTGAGGAAGCAAGTGCGATTTGGGTGACACCTTTGAGGACTGGAGTATTTGTGATGTTGAAGTTGATGTGGAGGAGAGCCTACTTAAAGGAGCACTTGATATCCGTTGAAGCACCTGCTGTTTTTGTGCCTCATCTGGAATTTGTAGCGATTGGCGTGGCCGTAAGAAAGGGATCTTATCACATTGTCCGCTAAAAGAAGTAGACATTTTAGTTTGGCTGGAAGATGGTCTTTCTTCTGCAGATGTTACTGTTGCTTTAACACCTACCCCACGGACACAACCTTTTTTCCCCTTCCCAACACGCCTATTCCCCTTTCCACCAGCAGCAGGCCTTTTTCCACTCATTTTGGTGGTTAACTAATTCACAACTCTGGAGTTGTTTGCACAAAAAAACAATGGATGGGAACCGAGCAGAGCTGACTGGCCAAACTGTGGTATTAGGCCAAAACTATTGGCTGGGTTAGATGGAGAAAAAAATTATATTCGATTTGCAACCTGATGGAGGTCAGTATAGATGGACTAATAGAACAAGTCCCACACACACTTAGAAGCCCAAATATTTTTTCAGAGGTAGATGCAGAAAAAAAATATATTCAGTTTGCAACCTGATGGAGGTCAGTATAGATGGACTAATAGAGAAAGTCCCACACACTGCTAGAAGGCGAAATATTTTTTCAGAGCTAGATGCAGACAAAAAATTATTTTGAATTTGCAACCTGATGGAGGTCAGTATAGGTGGACTAATAGAACAAGTCCCACACACTGCTAGAAGGCCAAATATTTTTTCAGAGCTAGATGCAGAAAAAAATTATATTCAGTTTGCAACCTGATGGAGGTCAGTATAGATGGACTAATAGAACAAGTCCCACACAGCTAGAAGCCCAAATATTTTTTCAGAGGTAGATGCAGAAAAAAATTATATTCAGTTTGCAACCTGATGGAGGTCTGTATAGATGGATTAATAGAACAAGTCCCACACACTGCTAGAAGCCGAATATTTTTTCAGAGGTAGATGCAGAAAAAAAATTATTTTTAATTTGCAACCTGATGGAGGTCAGTATAGATGGACTAATAGAGAAAGTCCCACACACTGCTAGAAGGCCAAATATTTTTTCAGAGCTAGATGTAGAAAAAAATTATATTCAGTTTGCAACCTGATGGAGGTCAGTATAGATGGACTAATATAACAAGTCCCACACACAGCTAGAAGCCCAAATATTTTTTCAGAGGTAGATGCAGATAAAAATTATTTTTAATTTGCAACCTGATGGAGGTCAGTATAGATGGACTAATAGAGAAAGTCCCACACACTGCTAGAAGGCCAAATATTTTTTCAGATCTAGATGCAGATAAAAATTATTTTTAATTTGCAACCTGATGGAGGTCAGTATAGATGGACTAATAGAGAAAGTCCCACACACTGCTAGAAGGCCAAATATTTTTTCAGAGCTAGATGCAGAAAAAAATTATATTCAGTTTGCAACCTGATGGAGGTCAGTATAGATGGACTAATAGAACAAGTCCCACACACAGCTAGAAGCCCAAATATTTTTTCAGAGGTAGATGCAGAAAAAAATGATATTCAGTTTGCAACCTGATGGAGGTCTGTATAGATGGATTAATAGAACAAGTCCCACACACAGCTAGAAGCCCAATATTTTTTCAGAGGTAGATGCAGAAAAAAAATTATTTTTAATTTGCAACCTGATAGAGGTCAGTATAGATGGACTAATAGAGAAAGTCCCACACACTGCTAGAAGGACAAATATTTTTTCAGAGCTAGATGCAGAAAAAAATTATATTCAGTTTGCAACCTGATGGAGGTCAGTATAGATGGACTAATAGAACAAGTCCCACACACAGCTAGAAGCCCAAATATTTTTTCAGAGGTAGATGCAGATAAAAATTATTTTTAATTTGCAACCTGATGGAGGTCAGTATAGATGGACTAATAGAGAAAGTCCCACACACTGCTAGAAGGCCAAATATTTTTTCAGATCTAGATGCAGATAAAAATTATTTTTAATTTGCAACCTGATGGAGGTCAGTATAGATGGACTAATAGAGAAAGTCCCACACACTGCTAGAAGGCCAAATATTTTTTCAGAGCTAGATGCAGAAAAAAATTATATTCAGTTTGCAACCTGATGGAGGTCAGTATAGATGGACTAATAGAACAAGTCCCACACACAGCTAGAAGCCCAAATATTTTTTCAGAGGTAGATGCAGAAAAAAATTATATTCAGTTTGCAACCTGATGGAGGTCTGTATAGATGGATTAATAGAACAAGTCCCACACACAGCTAGAAGCCCAATATTTTTTCAGAGGTAGATGCAGAAAAAAAATTATTTTTAATTTGCAACCTGATGGAGGTCAGTATAGATGGACTAATAGAGAAAGTCCCACACACTGCTAGAAGGCCAAATATTTTTTCAGAGCTAGATGCAGAAAAAAATTATATTCAGTTTGCAACCTGATGGAGGTCAGTATAGATGGACTAATAGAACAAGTCCCACACACAGCTAGAAGCCCAAATATTTTTTCAGAGGTAGATGCAGATAAAAATTATTTTTAATTTGCAACCTGATGGAGGTCAGTATAGATGGACTAATAGAGAAAGTCCCACACACTGCTAGAAGGCCAAATATTTTTTCAGATCTAGATGCAGATAAAAATTATTTTTAATTTGCAACCTGATGGAGGTCAGTATAGATGGACTAATAGAGAAAGTCCCACACACTGCTAGAAGGCCAAATATTTTTTCAGAGCTAGATGCAGAAAAAAATTATATTCAGTTTGCAACCTGATGGAGGTCAGTATAGATGGACTAATAGAACAAGTCCCACACACTGCTAGAAGCCCAAATATTTTTTCAGAGCTAGATGCAGAAAAAAATTATATTCAATTTGCAACCTGATGGAGGTCAGTATAGATGGACTAATAGAATGATGCTATGCCCAAAAGATTTTACTTCACTAGGTGCAGTAAAAAAATTGGTATTCTATACACAGGTGGTATATCTTGCAACACAGATAGGCTACTCCACTGACTAACACACTCTGCAATAGGCCAAAAAGGATTAGCTTTGCTAGATTCAGCCAAATGCTGTGAAAAAAACTTGCACAGCACTGGCACAGACCTGCCTGGCAAAAACTGATAGGAACTGATGTAACCTAGTCCTGAAAAGGACTGCAATTACAATTAGTCTTTACTCCCACAATCTATCTATTTAAGAGCACAGACCTGCCTGATAAAAGTCGTAGGAAATGCTGTAACCTAGTCCTTAAAATGACTGCAATCACAACTATTCCCTACTCCCAAGCTATCTGTAGATTTGTGCGAAAATTGGCTTGAAATTAACAAGCTATAGCGCACACAGCAACAGCGGTGCCGTCTAACACGCAGCTGCAGCAGTGAGAAAATGGTGGCGACGGGGAAAATGGCTTGGTCTTATAGGGCAAGGACATGTGACATACACTGCCAATGACACATGCCCTTGCTTGTGTGAAAAACAGCAGTTCGCTCCGTGTGTGAGCTGCTGATAGGCTGACAGACTGCACCTCCCCACTGCAAATGCGGGATAGAGAAAAAAAAATGGAGATCTTCATTATTCCTGCAGAGATCCATCCCCTGCCCCTCCCCCCACCCCGCTGTACACTCAAACTGCGTATTAACATTAATTTTCATCATTACTGAGAAAAAATCCAGTTATGATTTTGGTGCACGAACAGTTATCGAACATAACCTCGAACAGCCGAATTTTTCTCAAATCGTTCGTGTTCGCCGAACGGCTCGAACACCGCCCAAAACAGCTCAAATTTGAGATTGGCGAACAGTTCGAGTAGAACAACGCTCATCTCTAGATAGGATAGATACATGATCCCTGTTGACCATGCACGTACCCTTGACGGAATGTACCAGAGCAATGTCATCAGCGTAGCTCACTACCTGATGCAGGATTAATCAGCTCTGGATAACCCCTTTATATTTAATAATTATCCTCCATCAGACGAAATGTCGTCACGTGTCTCCGACAGGTTGGTGGAGCTGAAGACAAATTCATTGATATTTTCCACTCTTCTTAGCCCAGTTTGCTAAAAAGACTAGATTCACATAAAAAGAATAGGGAGCCATAACTCATGAATGTAGAGGCGCAGTAGCAAAAGAAAAACAACATCAGATAGAAAAACAACACCTGTAGATATATGTTGTTGAATTTGATAACAACATATATCTACAGGAGACTGGTACAGCGATGGGAAGTAAAATGGCTCCACAGTACGCAAATCTTTTCATGGCCAAGCTTGAAAGTGACTTTTTGTCCTCATGTCCCATCAGGCCTCTGGCCTACTATCGTTTCATTGACGATATTTTAATCATCTGTACGGGGTCTGAGCAACAGCTGAAGACGTTCCATGAACACTTTAATCGACTTCCTCCCACCATCAATATAACACTCAACTACTCCTGTACTGAAATTAACTTTTTGGACACCATCATCAAGCTACAGAACAGTGAAATAGAGACATCCTTGTACTGGAAACCAATCGACCATCCTACATACCTTAAATGGGACAGTTTCCATCCAAAACACATAAAAAACTCTATTGTTTACAGCCAAGCCATCAGATATAATTGGATATGTTCCAACCAGATGGATAGAGACAAACACCTTGATGGCCTCAGAAAGACCTTTTTGAATCAGGGCTACCATCCAAGAACAATTGAGAACCAGATTACAAGAGCCACCAGAATATCAAGGAATCATCTCCTACATTACAAAACCAAACAAGAAAGAAACTGGGTGCCTCTAGTAGAGATGAGCGTTGTTCTATTCGAACTGTTCGCCAATCTCAAATTCGAGCTGTTTTGGGCTGTGTTCGAGCCGTTCGGCGAACACGAACAATTTGATAAAAATTCGGCTGTTCGAGGTTATGTTCGATAACTGTTCGTGCACCAAAATCATAACTGGATTTTTTCTCAGTAATGATGAAAATTAATGTTAATACGCAGTTTGAGTGTACAGCGGGGTGGGGGGAGGGGCAGGGGATGGATCTCTGCAGGAACAATGAAGATCTCCATTTTTTTTTCTCTTTCCCGCATTTGCAGTGGGGAGGTGCAATCTGTCAGCCTATCAGCAGCGCACACACGGAGCGAAGTGCTTTTTTTCACACAAGCAAGGGCATGTGTCATTGGCAGTGTATGTCACATGTCCTTGCCCTATAAGACCAAGCCATTTTCCCCGTCGCCACCATTTTCTCACTGCTGCAGCTGCGTGTTAGACGGCACCGCTGTTGCTGTGTGCACTATACCTTGTTAATTTCAAGCCAATTTTCGCACAAATATACAGATAGCTTGGGAGTAGGGAATAGTTGTGATTGCAGTCCTTTTAAGGACTAGGTTACAGCATTTCCTACGACTTTTATCAGGGAGGTCTGTGCTCTTAAATAGATACGTTGTGGGAGTAAAGACTAATTGTAATTGGAGTCCTTTTCAGGACTAGGTTACATCAGTTCCTATCAGTTTTTGCCAGGCAGGTCTGTGCCAGTGCTGTGCAAGTTTTTTTCACAGCATTTGGCTGAATCTAGCAAAGCTAATCGTTTTTGGCCTATTGCAGAGTGTGTTAGTCAGTGGAGTAGCCTATCTGTGCTGCAAGATATACCACCTGTGTATAGAATGCCAATTTTTTTACTGCACCTAGTGAAGTAAAATCTTTTGGGCATAGCATCATTCTATTAGTCCATCTATACTGACCTCCATCAGGTTGCAAATTAAAACTAATTTTTATCTGCATCTACAGTACCTCTGAAAAAATATTTGGGCTTCTAGCTGTGTGTGGGACTTGTTGTATTAGTCCATCTATACTGACCTCTATCAGGTTGCAAACTGAATATATTTTTTTCTGCATCTACCTCTGAAAAAATATTTGGGCTTCTAGCTGTGTGTGGGTCTTGTTCTATTAATCCATCTATACTGACCTCCATCAGGTTGCAAACTGAATATAATATTTTTCTGCATCTAGCTCTGAAAAAATATTTGGCCTTCTAGCAGTGTGTCGGACTTTCTCTATTAGTCCATCTATACTGACCTCCATCAGGTTGCAAATTAAAAATAATTTGTATCTGCATCTACAGTACCTCTGAAAAACTATTTGGGCTTCTAGCTGTGTGTGGGACTTGTTGTATTAGTCCATCTATACTGACCTCCATCAGGTTGCAAATTAAAAATAATTTTTATCTGCATCTACAGTACCTCTGAAAAAATATTTGGGCTTCTAGCTGTGTGTGGGACTTGTTGTATTAGTCCATCTATACTGACCTCCATCAGGTTGCAAACTGAATATATTTTTTTCTGCATCTACCTCTGAAAAAATATTTGGGCTTCTAGCTGTGTGTGGGACTTGTTGTATTAGTCCATCTATACTGACCTCTATCAGGTTGCAAACTGAATATATTTTTTTCTGCATCTACCTCTGAAAAAATATTTGGGCTTCTAGCTGTGTGTGGGTCTTGTTCTATTAATCCATCTATACTGACCTCCATCAGGTTGCAAACTGAATATAATTTTTTTCTGCATCTAGCTCTGGAAAAATATTTGGCCTTCTAGCAGTGTGTCGGACTTTCTCTATTAGTCCATCTATACTGACCTCCATCAGGTTGCAAATTAAAAATAATTTGTATCTGCATCTACAGTACCTCTGAAAAACTATTTGGGCTTCTAGCTGTGTGTGGGACTTGTTGTATTAGTCCATCTATACTGACCTCCATCAGGTTGCAAATTAAAAATAATTTTTATCTGCATCTACAGTACCTCTGAAAAAATATTTGGGCTTCTAGCTGTGTGTGGGACTTGTTGTATTAGTCCATCTATACTGACCTCCATCAGGTTGCAAACTGAATATATTTTTTTCTGCATCTACCTCTGAAAAAATATTTGGGCTTCTAGCTGTGTGTGGGACTTGTTGTATTAGTCCATCTATACTGACCTCCATCAGGTTGCAAATTAAAAATAATTTGTATCTGCATCTACAGTACCTCTGAAAAAATATTTGGGCTTCTAGCTGTGTGTGGGACTTGTTGTATTAGTCCATCTATACTGACCTCCATCAGGTTGCAAACTGAATATATTTTTTTCTGTATCTACCTCTGAAAAAATATTGGGCTTCTAGCTGTGTGTGGGTCTTGTTCTATTAATCCATCTATACTGACCTCCATCAGGTTGCAAACTGAATATAATTTTTTTCTGCATCTAGCTCTGAAAAAATATTTGGCCTTCTAGCAGTGTGTCGGACTTTCTCTATTAGTCCATCTATACTGACCTCCATCAGGTTGCAAATTAAAAATAATTCTTATCTGCATCTACAGTACCTCTGAAAAAATATTTGGGCTTCTAGCTGTGTGTGGGACTTGTTGTATTAGTCCATCTATACTGACCTCCATCAGGTTGCAAATTAAAAATAATTTGTATCTGCATCTACAGTACCTCTGAAAAAATATTTGAGCTTCCAGCTGTGTGTGGGACTTGTTGTATTAGTCCATCTATACTGACCTCCATCAGGTTGCAAACTGAATATATTTTTTTCTGCATCTACCTCTGAAAAAATATTTGGGCTTCTAGCTGTGTGTGGGACTTGTTGTATTAGTCCATCTATACTGACCTCCATCAGGTTGCAAATTAAAAATAATTTGTATCTGCATCTACAGTACCTCTGAAAAAATATTTGGGCTTCTAACTGTGTGTGGGACTTGTTGTATTAGTCCATCTATACTGACCTCCATCAGGTTGCAAATTAAAACTAATTTTTATCTGCATCTACAGTACCTCTGAAAAAATATTTGGGCTTCTAGCTGTGTGTGGGACTTGTTGTATTAGTCCATCTATACTGACCTCCATCAGGTTGCAAACTGAATATATTTTTTTCTGCATCTACCTCTGAAAAAATATTGGGCTTCTAGCTGTGTGTGGGTCTTGTTCTATTAATCCATCTATACTGACCTCCATCAGGTTGCAAACTGAATATAATTTTTTTCTGCATCTAGCTCTGAAAAAATATTTGGCCTTCTAGCAGTGTGTCGGACTTTCTCTATTAGTCCATCTATACTGACCTCCATCAGGTTGCAAATTAAAAATAATTTTTATCTGCATCTACAGTACCTCTGAAAAAATATTTGGGCTTCTAGCTGTGTGTGGGACTTGTTGTATTAGTCCATCTATACTGACCTCCATCAGGTTGCAAATTAAAAATAATTTTTATCTGCATCTACAGTACCTCGAAAAAATATTTGGGCTTCTAGCTGTGTGTGGGACTTGTTGTATTAGTCCATCTATACTGACCTCCATCAGGTTGCAAACTGAATATATTTTTTTCTGCATCTACCTCTGAAAAAATATTGGGCTTCTAGCTGTGTGTGGGTCTTGTTCTATTAATCCATCTATACTGACCTCCATCAGGTTGCAAACTGAATATAATTTTTTTCTGCATCTAGCTCTGAAAAAATATTTGGCCTTCTAGCAGTGTGTCGGACTTTCTCTATTAGTCCATCTATACTGACCTCCATCAGGTTGCAAATTAAAAATAATTTTTATCTGCATCTACAGTACCTCTGAAAAAATATTTGGGCTTCTAGCTGTGTGTGGGACTTGTTGTATTAGTCCATCTATACTGACCTCCATCAGGTTGCAAATTAAAAATAATTTTTATCTGCATCTACAGTACCTCTGAAAAAATATTTGGGCTTCTAGCTGTGTGTGGGACTTGTTGTATTAGTCCATCTATACTGACCTCCATCAGGTTGCAAACTGAATATATTTTTTTCTGCATCTACCTCTGAAAAAATATTGGGCTTCTAGCTGTGTGTGGGACTTGTTGTATTAGTCCATCTATACTGACCTCCATCAGGTTGCAAACTGAATATATTTTTTTCTGTATCTACCTCTGAAAAAATATTGGGCTTCTAGCTGTGTGTGGGTCTTGTTCTATTAATCCATCTATACTGACCTCCATCAGGTTGCAAACTGAATATAATTTTTTTCTGCATCTAGCTCTGAAAAAATATTTGGCCTTCTAGCAGTGTGTCGGACTTTCTCTATTAGTCCATCTATACTGACCTCCATCAGGTTGCAAATTAAAAATAATTTTTATCTGCATCTACAGTACCTCTGAAAAAATATTTGGGCTTCTAGCTGTGTGTGGGACTTGTTGTATTAGTCCATCTATACTGACCTCCATCAGGTTGCAAATTAAAAATAATTTGTATCTGCATCTACAGTACCTCTGAAAAAATATTTGAGCTTCTAGCTGTGTGTGGGACTTGTTGTATTAGTCCATCTATACTGACCTCCATCAGGTTGCAAACTGAATATATTTTTTTCTGCATCTACCTCTGAAAAAATATTTGGGCTTCTAGCTGTGTGTGGGACTTGTTGTATTAGTCCATCTATACTGACCTCCATCAGGTTGCAAATTAAAAATAATTTGTATCTGCATCTACAGTACCTCTGAAAAAATATTTGGGCTTCTAACTGTGTGTGGGACTTGTTGTATTAGTCCATCTATACTGACCTCCATCAGGTTGCAAATTAAAAATAATTTTTATCTGCATCTACAGTACCTCTGAAAAAATATTTGGGCTTCTAGCTGTGTGTGGGACTTGTTGTATTAGTCCATCTATACTGACCTCCATCAGGTTGCAAACTGAATATATTTTTTTCTGCATCTACCTCTGAAAAAATATTGGGCTTCTAGCTGTGTGTGGGTCTTGTTCTATTAATCCATCTATACTGACCTCCATCAGGTTGCAAACTGAATATAATTTTTTTCTGCATCTAGCTCTGAAAAAATATTTGGCCTTCTAGCAGTGTGTCGGACTTTCTCTATTAGTCCATCTATACTGACCTCCATCAGGTTGCAAATTAAAAATAATTTTTATCTGCATCTACAGTACCTCTGAAAAAATATTTGGGCTTCTAGCTGTGTGAGGGACTTGTTGTATTAGTCCATCTATACTGACCTCCATCAGGTTGCAAATTAAAAATAATTTTTATCTGCATCTACAGTACCTCTGAAAAAATATTTGGGCTTCTAGCTGTGTGTGGGACTTGTTGTATTAGTCCATCTATACTGACCTCCATCAGGTTGCAAACTGAATATATTTTTTTCTGCATCTACCTCTGAAAAAATATTGGGCTTCTAGCTGTGTGTGGGTCTTGTTCTATTAATCCATCTATACTGACCTCCATCAGGTTGCAAACTGAATATAATTTTTTTCTGCATCTAGCTCTGAAAAAATATTTGGCCTTCTAGCAGTGTGTCGGACTTTCTCTATTAGTCCATCTATACTGACCTCCATCAGGTTGCAAATTAAAAATAATTTTTATCTGCATCTACAGTACCTCTGAAAAAATATTTGGGCTTCTAGCTGTGTGTGGGACTTGTTGTATTAGTCCATCTATACTGACCTCCATCAGGTTGCAAATTAAAAATAATTTTTATCTGCATCTACAGTACCTCTGAAAAAATATTTGGGCTTCTAGCTGTGTGTGGGACTTGTTGTATTAGTCCATCTATACTGACCTCCATCAGGTTGCAAACTGAATATATTTTTTTCTGCATCTACCTCTGAAAAAATATTGGGCTTCTAGCTGTGTGTGGGACTTGTTGTATTAGTCCATCTATACTGACCTCCATCAGGTTGCAAACTGAATATATTTTTTTCTGCATCTACCTCTGAAAAAATATTGGGCTTCTAGCTGTGTGTGGGTCTTGTTCTATTAATCCATCTATACTGACCTCCATCAGGTTGCAAACTGAATATAATTTTTTTCTGCATCTAGCTCTGAAAAAATATTTGGCCTTCTAGTAGTGTGTCGGACTTTCTCTATTAGTCCATCTATACTGACCTCCATCAGGTGCAAATTAAAAATAATTTTTATCTGCATCTACAGTACCTCTGAAAAAATATTTGGGCTTCTAGCTGTGTGTGGGACTTGTTGTATTAGTCCATCTATACTGACCTCCATCAGGTTGCAAACTGAATATATTTTTTTCTGCATCTACCTCTGAAAAAATATTGGGCTTCTAGCTGTGTGTGGGACTTGTTGTATTAGTCCATCTATACTGACCTCCATCAGGTTGCAAACTGAATATATTTTTTTCTGCATCTACCTCTGAAAAAATATTGGGCTTCTAGCTGTGTGTGGGACTTGTTGTATTAGTCCATCTATACTGACCTCCATCAGGTTGCAAACTGAATATATTTTTTCTGCATCTACCTCTGAAAAAATATTGGGCTTCTAGCTGTGTGTGGGTCTTGTTCTATTAATCCATCTATACTGACCTCCATCAGGTTGCAAACTGAATATAATTTTTTTCTGCATCTAGCTCTGAAAAAATATTTGGCTTCTAGCAGTGTGTCGGACTTTCTCTATTAGTCCATCTATACTGACCTCCATCAGGTTGCAAATTAAAAATAATTTTTATCTGCATCTACAGTACCTCTGAAAAAATATTTGGGCTTCTAGCTGTGTGTGGGACTTGTTGTATTAGTCCATCTATACTGACCTCCATCAGGTTGCAAACTGAATATATTTTTTTCTGCATCTACCTCTGAAAAAATATTGGGCTTCTAGCTGTGTATGGGACTTGTTGTATTAGTCCATCTATACTGACCTCCATCAGGTTGCAAATTGAATATAATTTTTTTCTGCATCTAACCCAGCCAATAGTTTTGGCCTAATACCACAGTTTGGCCACTCAGCTCTGCTCGGTTACCATCCATTGTTTTTTTGTGCAAACAACTCCAGAGTTGTGAATTAGTTAACCACCAAAATGAGTGGAAAAAGGCCTGCTGCTGGTGGAAAGGGGAATAGGCGTGTTGGGAAGGGGAAAAAAGGTTGTGTCCGTGGGGTAGGTGTTAAAGCAACAGTAACATCTGCAGAAGAAAGACCATCTTCCAGCCAAACTAAAATGTCTACTTCTTTTAGCGGACAATGTGATAAGATCCCTTTCTTACGGCCACGCCAATCGCTACAAATTCCAGATGAGGCACAAAAACAGCAGGTGCTTCAACGGATATCAAGTGCTCCTTTAAGTGGGCTCTCCTCCACATCAACTTCAACATCACAAATACTCCAGTCCTCAAAGGTGTCACCCAAATCGCACTTGCTTCCTCACAGCTCCCAAATCTCCAGCTGCCCGTCTGAGTATGAGGTAGAACAGATGGTTGAGTTTGCAGAGCTGTTTACTCATACTATAGCCTGGGAATCAGAGGTCGACTCCAGCGCTTCTGTGAATCCAGACGAGGAAATGATCTGCACTGATGCCCAGAATCTTTATGCGTCGGATCCAGGACCAGACGCAGAAGGTTCTGACCATAATGTAGACCCTCATTCCCAAACTGTAACTCCTGTTGGTGGAGACAATGAGGAAGACGATGATAAGACTCAAATACCTGATTGGAGCGACAACTTTAGTTTTTTGTCAGGGCAGGAACAGGTTGGCTCTGAGGACGACGGATGTGATAACACACAGGGTGATGATGATGAGGTTGGAGATGCCACTTACTGTCAACCCACAGTCAGCCAAGAGATGAGGTCAGCAGAGGAGGTGGAGGAAGATGCTAGTGACGACCAGGTCAGGTTGCACCTTCCTGGACAGAGACGTAGTACTGGAAGCACGTCAACAACTGCATCCTCAAACACAACTCTGCCTCTCACCACAAGTCGTGGTGGCTCTTCAGGTCGCATGGGTGCTAAGCCTTGCATAGCCTGGGCATTTTTTCAGATCGATAAAGATGACCCAACTCGTTTTATCTGTAACATTTGTCAGCAAAAGCTAAGTAGAGGCCAAAAAATACATAGTTTGAGTACTTCATGCATGAACCGGCACATGGACATGAAGCATAAGTTGCAGTGGGAAGCTCAGTGTGCTACAATGCGGCCTAGCCGGCCGGGCCAACCACCGTCTGCCATATCTTGTGCATCCGCAGCCTCTTCATCCTCTGTGACTGGGGGGACAGCAGTCACACCTGTTTTGGGGCGCAGACCTGCCACCTCTTTACCCGCAACAGCCAGCGTGATTGGCAGGTCATCATTTTCTTTGGAGGTGGTAACAGCAGCTGGTGTTGAGCGCTGTCCGACATCGACAGCACCACCTTTGGATCAAGGCAACCTAACATGTCCGCCCGCATCTTCCTCACAGACCGGCAGTTTGCCGGGGACACCCTTATCAACCCCGTCTAAGCACAATAGCCAGCCCTCGGTCCCTCAGATGTGGACAAGTAAAAGACCATTTCCTCCTAGCCATGAGAAAGCTAAGAGGTTGAATTTCACCATCTGCAAGCTCTTGGCTACAGAAATGCTGCCTTTCCGCCTGGTGGACACAGAGGATTTTCGAGACCTTATGTCCGTCGCAGTGCCCCAGTACCAGATGCCCAGTCGGCACTACTTCTCAAAGAAAGGTGTGCCTGCGCTCCACCAGCATGTCGCACACAACATCACCGCTTCTTTGAGAAACTCTGTGTGTGACAGGGTGCATTTCACCACAGACACTTGGACGAGTAGGCATGGACAGGGGCGTTACATGTCGCTGACTGGGCACTGGGTAACTATGGTGACAGCAGGACAAGGGGCTGCTGTCCAAGTCTTGCCGTCCCCACGAGTTGTGCGTCAATCCTCTTTATGTCAAAGTTCCTCCACTGCTTCTGCCTCCTCAACCTCCTCTCAGTCTTCCACCTGCACCCAAAGCCTGTCTGGTCATGCCACAAGCTTTCTAACTGCGCAGAAGGGGTCCTGCACACCTCCTTACTATGCTGGCAGTAGGGCTCAACGTCATCAGGTGGTTTTTACATTGAAATGTCTGGGAAATGTGAGTCACACAGCTGAGGAGTTGTGGTCAGCTCTGGAGAACCAATTTCATGAATGGTTGTCTCCACTGGACCTGAAACCAGGGAAGGCCGTGTGCGACAATGCTGCAAACCTGGGTGCGGCCCTTCGCCGGGGCAATGTCACACACGTGCCTTGTATGGCTCACGTGTTGAACCTGGTTGTCCAGCAATTTTTAGCCCACTATCCCAGACTAGATGGCCTTCTGCATAGGGCACGGTCGCTGTGTGCTCACTTCCGCCGTTCGCATCCCGCAGCTCAGCGACTTACATCTCTACAGAAGTCGTTGGGCCTGCCACTTCACCGGCTAAAATGCGATGTGCCTACCCGGTGGAATTCAACTCTGCACATGTTGCAGCGACTGTGGCAGCACCGACAAGCCCTGGTGCAATACGTTCTGACGTATAGCCTGGGCCAACGAGATTCAGAGGTGGGGCAAATCACGCTGGAGGAGTGGTCTCAGATCAGGGACCTATGCACCCTTCTGCACAGTTTTGAAATGGCGACGAAGATGTTTAGTGCTGACGATGCCATTATCAGCATGACTATTCCGGTGATTTACATGCTGGAGCACATGTTAAACAGAATTCGGAGTCAGGTGGTGGCACAAGAGGAGGTGGAGGAAGTAGAGGAGGAGGAGTTGTATGCGGAAGGGCTAACATCTGCAAGGTCCAGACGGTCGGCAGCACCAAGGCGGCAGGCATGTGAGGGTGGGGGAGATGGTTTTACCAGGGCGCATGGTAGCAGCCAAACTAGTGAGGAAGGTGCAGGAGCCCAGGAAGAAGTGGAGGACGAACTGATGGAAGACTCATCAGATGAGGGAGACCTTGATCACATTTCTGTTGTGCGAGGTTGGGGGGAGAGGACAGAGGAAGGAAGCATGATTGTTACCTCGCCACCAACACAACAGGGACTTGGTGCTCCTGGATGCGCAACACACATGAGTGCCTTCTTGCTGCACTACCTGCAACATGACCCTCGAATTGTGAGAATTAGAAATAATCCTGACTACTGGGTTGCCACACTGTTAGATCCCCGGTACAAAAGTAAATTTGCAGAAATTATTCCTGCCATAGAAAGGGATGCACGCATGCAGGAGTATCAGCAGAGACTGTTGCAGAATCTTACATGTGCTTTTCCACAAAATACCAGTGGTGCACGTAGTGAATCTCACAGTTCCAACTTGCCAACCGTGGGACCGTCAAGTGTTCAGCACTCAAACCGTAACAGAACCACAGTATCTGGTGGTAACATCAATTTTGCGGAATCATTTCACCACTTTTTTAGCCCATCCTTTGCAAAGCCACAGGAGACAAGAAGTCTGACACATAGTCAACGCCTAGAGACGATGGTACAGGAGTATCTCCAAGTAAACATTGAAGCCACGACTGTGTCACTGGACCCTTGCTCTTTTTGGGCTTCCAATCTGGATAAATGGCCGGAGCTAGACACTTACGCCTTGGAGATCTTGTCATGCCCCGCAGCCAGCGTTCTGTCTGAACGTGTGTTCAGCGCTGCTGGTGGTGTGCTGACAGATAAGCGCACGCGGCTCTCCACTGATAATGTAGACAGACTCACGTTCATAAAGATGAACAAATCATGGATCCAAAACGACTTTTCTACCCCTGTGTCATCCTGGGGAGAGTAAAAGCTTGATGATTGTTTACAATCACCCTACCAACCGTTTTAAGCTTTCAAATTACTAATCATGTTTATCTGTATCTTGACTGGAAAATAATTTGGGCTTTGTAGCAGTGTGCAGCACTGATCCTATTAGGCCATCTATAATAAGCTCCACCAGATTTAAAATTAAAAATAATTTTTAGCTGCATCTAGCCCGGAAAATAATTTTGGGGCTCCGAGATGCGCAAGACACATAAGTGCCTTCTTGCTGCACTACCTGCAGCATGACCCTCATATTGTCAGAATTCGAAGTAATCATGACTACTGGGTTGCCACACTCTTAGATCCCCCAAACTTTTCGATCAACCTTTTCATTTTAATAAAGACCAAAAAAATGGTCATTTTTGAAATTATAAGCATTAGCAGGTTGTTAGAAACTGAAATCAAACAGTTTTCAACTCAAAACTTTATTCTAGGTGATGTTACATTTTCACATAGGACCCCTTGTTCGAAAGGAGCTTCTGAACTCTCTCGTCCATTGAATTTGTCAGGTTTTGGATGGTTTCTGCTTCAATTGTTTTGCATGAGGACAGAATACCCTCCCAGAGCTGTTGCTTAGATGTGAACTGCCTCCCGCCATCATAGACACTCCTTTTAATGATGCTCCAAAGGTTCTGAATGGGGTAGAGGTCAGGGGAGCATGGGGGTCACACCATAAGTTTGTCCCCTTTTATGCCCATATCAGCCAGAGATGCAGATGTTTTATGTGCAGCATGAGATGGTGCATTATCATGCAGAAAAATGATCTTGCTGTGAAATACACGTTTCTTCTTCTTGAACCATGGCAGGAAGTGCTGTTTGAGAAAATCCACATACATTATGGAGTTCATCTTTAGCGCCTTCAGGGATCCTAAAGGGGCCGACAATCTCTCTCCCCATGATTCCAGCCCAAAACATTACTCCACCTCCTCCTTGTTGGCGCTGTAGCCGTGTTTGCGTGGGGTGTCCATCAACCAGCCATCCTCCACTCCATCCATCTGGACCATCGAGCGCTGCACGGCACTCATCCGTGAACAAAACAGTTTTGAAATCAGTCTTCATGTAATGTTTGGCCCACTGGAGCCGTTTCTGCTTGTGTGAAGTGGATAGAGGAGGTCGACAGGATGGCGTATGCACAGCTGCAAACCTCTGAAGGACCCTGCATCTTGTTGTTCGGGGGACGTTGGAGGCACAAGCAGCTTCAAAAACTTGTCTGCTGCTATGACAAGGCTTTTTTGCCGCTGCTCTTTCAACCTGACGTAATTGCCTGTAGGAAAGAGTCCTCAATTTGCCCTTATCAGCACGCACACGTGTGTACTGTGAATCAGCTACATACTTCTTGATTGCCAAGACACTTCATCCTGATCATCGCACAATGTTGATTGTAGTCATGCCTTGACCTAAACACTCCACAATTTGTTGTTTCTCAGCAGCCGACACATCCTTTTTCTTTCCCATTTTGGCAGAAAATGTAGGCTGCTGAATAATGTGAGAGAGCTTTCTTAAGTAGTCTTGCCTTTCATTGGACACACCTGCCAAACTAATTAGCACTGGTGTCTGCAATTGCTTACAGTGATATAAAGAGCCCTGACACACATCACCATCAATGAGTTTAACTGACAAACAAACAAATTCTTCCCTTATCACTCCTAAACACTTTTTGCATAATAATTTGGAACACAGTGTACATGTGCTTTTCCACAAAACACCAGTGGTTCACGTAGTGAATCTTACAGTTCTAACTTGCCAACCGTGGTCTGTATGGAGTTGTTCAATAAAGGGCCCAAAATTAAGATAACATAGATGGGAGGGGTCTCTATGAATAGGAATTCCTAAGTATTTGATACCCTGTGAGGGCCAAGCAAAGGGAAAGTTGGACTGGATGGAATCCTATATGGATTTGGGGAGGGAGACATCGAGGGCCTCAGACTTCGCTGCATTGATTTTAAAATTTGACCATGTAACAAAGTGATCTATTTCAGCCATAACAGCATGGATGGATATATGTGATTGAGTGATATATACTAGGACATCATCAGCAAATAGAGAGCACTTGTACTCCGTGCCTCCCACCTCAATCCACCTAATATTGGGGTTATGGCGAATTGATGAGAGCAGGTGCTCCGTCACTAGGATGTATAAGAGAGGGGACAGAGAACATCCCTGCCTTGTCCCATTGGTGATTGTGAAAGGTGATGAAAATGTTCTGACGCGCCCCCTGGGCCTTGGGACACCCGGAGCCGGACCCTTTTTGGTGGATGCTGGTGGTTGTAGTCTTCGTGGTGGCGACCCGGTTCCGTGGCTCAGGGTGGTCAAACCAGTGGCGGAACTATTTATGTGGTTTTGATGTTTAAATGTACGACTACGCCACCCGTGGATTGCGGTCAGAGTGAACCGCCGCTCCAGGGCAGACCGCTGAGGCTGGTGTTGTGGGTGCAGCAGAGCATAGCATAACTCCCCACGGGAGGAGTATAGCCTCAGGGCAGTGTATGCGGAGGATGGGGGTGATGGTGCAGGGCAGCAGCAGTAATGACACGGAGTCAGTGATGCAGTCCAGGGCCTTTACTCACAGTTCTTATTATCCAGACCACGTCTGCAGGTAACGGCTGCCCACGTCGTACTGTGCTAACCAGGTGAGGGGCTCAGACAACTCCCAGATAACTTTGGAGCGCTTCACAGGACCCCCTTTGTGTGTCCTTTGTCTGGCCTTTCTTAACAACCCTTCTGTCCGGCTGCCTCGGGCCTCCTCTTGGTAAACTTGGCGCCAGTTTCCCTGACCCTATGTGGTGCCTTCCTAGCGGCTGTAGCGAGGGGCTGCGCCACATAAAATGTCACAGCCTCCTGTTTCTAGCTGAGGGTCGTTTCCTGCCTCCACTAGTTTCGGGGACCGGTCTCCCCCTTTGGCCTGACCCCTCCACGCAGTGCGTGGGTGGCGACTCTCCCGTCCGCACCCCTGAGATCCCTTCGTTCCTCGTTCCTGGAGCCTTCTCCGCTCCTCTTCCTTCCTTCTCCCTCTTCCAGGCCTGGGCCTCTGTTACTAGGCCCGCCTCCGGAGCAGAGCTCATGCAGAGCCCCTGCTCCCTGCCACTTCTGATCAGACTTCTCTGCACTGAACTAAGATGGTGCCCACCTTTTATACTCCCTTCTCAATGCACCCAGGAACTGCTTCCTCCCTGCTCCTGCACTACAGGGTTCCCCTTCCTCAGTGTTCCCTCCCCCCACTCCAGCCAGGGACAGGGACTGTCGTGCCCATCTCAGGGGCATATTGGTCGCCCTGCCCTACGGCAATGTGGTGTAATGCATGCAGGTGTCGGGTCCTGATCCACACTACATCCTTACCTGAGAGTGAGATATCACACCTCTGGGTGAGGTGCAATACCTCTGTAGCAACCGAGCCCTCAGGGTGCTACAGTTCCATTTATCTTCAGCCTAGGTGATGTATTGCGATACAGGGCCGTGATTTTGGCTATAAAAGGGTCCCCTAGACCCCTACCCCAAGCTTTTTAAGAGAATCATATATGGCGTGCCAGGAGACTCTATGGAATGCTTTCTCAGCATCCAACGAGAGTATCTAATTACAAATTTTTAACTGCATCTAGCCCAGGAAATACTTTGTGCCTAGTAGCAGGGTCTGCTAGTCAGCGGATTATCCCGGCTGTTAAGCAAGCTACACCACCTGTAGTTTGGACACTTCATTTTTTCAAAGGAAATGCTTCGGGACCACGGGATACTCAGTGAAGAGCATCAGGAGGCACCCCAAGGCATAGGGGCTGGGACTGGCAGTAGGATGCCTTGCGGTGGACAGCCGAGCTCGATCCTTATAAAAGCTTTTTAACTGCAGCAGCTTTAGTGGACGCTACTGGAGCTGGAATTACGCGGCTGCTGGCATGAGACTTGCCCTCCAATAGATCCTTGTAAATGGATTTAAAGTGTATTCATTCAAATTAGAGAGACAATTTAAATTAAAAAGCTTAGAGCTGCCTCCACCACAGGGGGGCTCGCTCGACCCACCAGCGGACAGGCACCAGTATTGGGAGAGGGGGGCTGGCCATCAGGGTTCACCGCGGCTCTGGCACAAACCCGGCGACACGGAGGTGGCACGGGCAGGAGCGGACTGGCCGTGTCGGCTTCTCACTTTTTGGATTTTAGAAGGGCATGACATGCCTATATCTGTGTCTCCCCCTCCTTTTACTTCTCCACCTCTTTTATTTTCGCATGACTATATGTACTTGTCACTTTTCCATGTGTTATTTATGTCTTCTGAGCAGTTTGTCAGCTTTTGGACACCTTTGAAGGTGTTTTCTATGTGTTTCTATGTGTTTTTGTTTGCCTGCCATTGGTTTTAACGGTGTTCGAAGGTGTTCGACGAACAGTTCGACGAACAGTTCGGCGAACACACGGGTGTTCGACGAACCGAACCGAACTCGAACACTACGGGGGTGGCTCAACACTAGCCTCTAGTAGTCACCTACAATCAAAATCTGGAGGCGCTAAGGAGAGCTGCATGGAAACTACAACCCTTACTACAAAAAGATGCCCGATTACAATCCATATTTCCAGACCCCCCACTTCTGTGTTTCAGGCAGCCCCCAAATCTAAGAAGCATCATTGTCAGAAGCTCCCTGTCATCTCCTCCAGCTACAGGTACCTTTCCTTGCAAACAGAAAAAATGTAAAACCTGTCCGTTTATAATAACCACGGACAAGAAAAAGATTCCCAATTCACATCAGGACTATAAGATCCCAGGTACGTTCAGCTGTATCACATCTAATGTAGTGTACTTAATTATATGTACCAAATGTCCAGCTGGGGGACTTTATGTAGGGGAGACAGGGCAAAAACTTAGGACAAGGATGAATCATCATCGCCACACAATTAAAGAAAAAAGAATAGATCTACCTGTAGCCAAGCATTTTTGTTCCCCTGATCACAGCATAAAAGACATGAAATTAGTGATGTTAAAAGGTAACTTCAAATCTCAAAAAGAAAGAAGAATCTCAGAATATAAACTGATAGTGACCTTTAACACTTTCAGAGCAGGAATGAATGTGTCACATGGATTTATGTCATTCTACATCAACTAAGGAATGTGCCGCTCAGTATTGTGAGGCCATCACAACACTGGACCTAGTCACAGGACAATAAAACCTTCACACCCCTTATCTATTAACTGCTAAAATATTTATAGCCAGAACTGTTTATCTCTTCCATAATAACTCTGCTTTTCATCATCTGTCTTATCTATTGCATTATTTTTGTGTCTTATTGTGTATAAATATATGTGACTCTTCAGATTTTGTGGTATACTAAAATTTTCTCAAATTTCACCACAGGGGATATGTCACTCTAGACTTTATATGTATCACACAACACCCACTACATATATAAGTAGAGGGAAAATAGAGTATAGACAGTTCATATTACTTTTAAAAAAATTCCTTTATTTAATCCATTAAAAAAGATTGCATTTAAAATTAAGCAGGAGTAAAATGTTCAGTACCAGGATTTATTACATAGGTCTCAATCCTATAAAGTTAGTTAGCACCAATGAAGTTATATTATTGCTGAGCTTAAAGTGTATAATTAGTCAATCACAGGATCCGAATTCCTTTCTCATAAAGTGCAACTATGAATAAAGTGTCCGGTGCCATCTGCTGAAAACGAACCTTACAAAGTTGTACGACAGCAGAGAAAGTGTCTAATGCTAGCAGCTGTAATAATTATAGAGCCATATATATAAAGTGTCCAATGTCATCAGCTGAAAACGGACCTTATAAAGTTGTGTTAATAACAAAGAAAGTGTTTAGTGCTGGCAGCTATAATAATTATAAAGTCATATATAGGCTAATGATATCCCACTGTCAACTTGTGACATAAACTGAGCCTAATCACATATCTCATATCACATATGTCGTTCTAACCAGAGCAGAAGGCACTGTGAGACAAAAAATACAATCCAGATCCTTTCTCAATCTGGTGATAAACTTACAGGAGAGAGTAATGTCCCCGTGGTCCTGGCACTACACCCCGACGGCCGTTTCGCCACGCTTCTTCCTGGGGGCGGTGACTACCATATGACAGCTGGGACCTTTAAATGTTCATTGCTACCAATCATTTGGCGTTAGGGCACCCACGTGATGTTTCGATGTAGCGGGCGCATGCGTGCCGTATGGCTTCTCATATATAGAAGGCGGACTTCCGGTTTAGGCGCTTGGAACGCAAGCGTGGACCGCATGACGTTCCCGGGTGCAACCCACCAGAAGTCCATGAGCGCCAACAGCTGCGCATGCGCACCCATCGAGGATACCGAAGAAGAATATGGGAAAGTGAAAAAAGGTTAGAAGAATGTGAAAAAATTATAAAGAAATGTAGAAAAATATATTGAAAGATGCTCCATAAGTGGATATGTAAATAAAAATAGAAGAATGGACAAAATTAACAAAATAAGCAATATTAACACAAAAAAAATGAAAGAAAAGTGTCGAAAAGTAAGGAAAAAGAAAAGGGGAGAAAAAAGAAGAAAGAAGAAAAAAAGGGGAGGAAGAAAGAGGGAAGAAGATAAATATCACTGAGAATAGAGTGGGGATGACAATAAGAAGATGACATGAAAAAAAGGAGATATGTATGTGTTAGATATACTTAGAAAAATCAATATATGCTAATTGATACTAAATGGGAAATGGCATTTATAATGGAGGATTTGTATATGTACGATAGAATTGAAGTAATCAATATATGCTAACCAATATCAATAAAGAGGATCAATATATGTTATTCAGGCTATGAAGAACAACATTCTAAAGGCCATGTTTTAAAGCTATAATTATCCCCTCACATTACTACTGAATGTTGGAATCCTACGTTCTTAGAGCCTTTTTAAAAACCATAGTTATTTTGCCAAAAGGTATAGGGGTTTAACCCCTAATAGACCTCAAACCCATTTCCCTGAGTCAAAATAGAAATATAGCACACATATAATAAACCTTGCATCCCTACACATAACAATATTCTACATGTAGTCTTAGATGACTCCACACCCAAAATGTAGTCATGAGCAAAAAAATCAAATCAAGTCAAATTTCTTGACACTCTTGCTGAATACACACAGATGGAGCATAATGTTATCATAGACAGTGTCATCTTTTCGACGGGAATCCAGACATCATCTTGTTCCGTCCGTTCCGGGATAATGCTGGCCTCATACAAAGTCCCAAGTCCCAATCATTATCAATCTAAAACATAGAATTAAAAACAATCAATACATAGTAAGCCAACACAAATACAATAAAATAAAACCAGAAACCATATGTTATTCAAAGAGGCTGATGTATGGGAAGTCTATAAGAAAGATGTAAAACCCAAACTCTCATTTAAGCCTTGGGGAGACATCGTACCCAGTCTATATATCCATCTACTCTCAACTTGTGCTAGGATCCTATCCAAATCGCCCCCTCTCACGCCTAAAGAGACCTGGTCAATTGCTTTGATTATAAGCCCATCTGTTTTGCATCTGTGGTATTCCCTGAAGTGTCTCGGTAATGTTTTTAAGGTTTTAACATCAACCACCGACCCAGCCTTCTCTATGTCACGGACATGTTCTCTTACCCGTACCTTTAGCTCTCTTGATGTTAATCCTATATAAATTTTATGACAGGGGCATTCAGCATGATAAATCACTCCTTTTGACCCACAGGTTAGATGTTTCCTAATTTGAAAAGTCTTAGATGCATCGTGATTCGTGAAGATTTTACTTCTTCTCAAGTTCTGACAGGCTTTGCAGAAACTGCATGGGAAGAAACCAGGAGACATGGTTGTATCAATTTTTTCAGAGGAAGTCTTGGGATCATAGTGGCTATGAACCAAGACATCTTTCAAATTTTTGGCTCTTCTTGCCACTATGGAAGGGATCTGTGGGAGAAGTTTTTTCAAAGTGGGATCCATTAGAAGTATCTTCCAATGTTTGTGGATAATATCCGACATCTCTCTCCATTGTTTGTTGTAGGTGGTAATCAATCTTAATGGCTGATCCATTTTCTGATTCCTTTTAGAAGTGTTTCCGAATATTAATTGTTTCCTAGGGATCTGATATGCCTTTTGGAAACCTATTCGTATACAATTTCTGCTATAACCACGTTCCTCAAATCTCCATGCCAAGTCCTGGGCCTGATCCAAGAAAACTTCTTCATTTGAGCAGATCTTTTTGGTTCGTATAAATTGGCCAATCGGTATTCCTTTAATCGTAGAAGGGACATGGGATGACGAAGCATGTAAGAGTGTATTAGTAGCGGTGGATTTGCGAAATACTTCGGTGACGATCAGTCCATCCGGGAGGGCTGCGATACGAAGGTCCAAGAATTCAAGTTGTCTACCATAATTGTAGGTTAGTTTGATATTAAGTTGGTTATTATTCAAATGACCCATTAGATTATTTAATCCATCGATCGGGCCCTCCCAGATGAACCAAACGTCATCAATGTAACGCATCCACCCATGTGCATTCTCAATGCCTGTCACGGGTTCTACCAAGAAAATTTGACGCTCCCAAGCCCCCAAAAATAAATTTGCATAAGAGGGGGCACATGCCGCCCCCATGGCAGTCCCTTGTAACTGTAGATAGGTTTTGTTCTTAAATGTAAAGATATTATGTTCTAGTACAAATGTAAGGAGTGTGATCAGTAGATCAGCCAAAGCAGGGTCTAGTCCACTGGATCCCAAAAACCACTCTACAGCCTTAATACCATCTCTGTGTCTGATCGAGGAGTAGAGCGCTTCTACGTCTACCGTCACCATAGTCATATTCTCTTCTAACTGTAGTTCACTCAACCGCTGTAAAGCTGCAGTAGTGTCTTTGATGTATGAGGGTAGAGTACATACTATAGGTTTTAAATAATGATCGATGACAGCACACACCACCTCGCACAGGCCCCCATTACCAGATACTATGGGTCTCCCCGGTGGATCAAATTGGTCTTTATGTAGCTTGGGCAACAGATAAAAAGTGGGTAATTTTGGATGCAATTTCATTATAGTGTCCAAAAATTTTTTTGGTATAATGCCCTGTTCAAAAGCTCTCCTCAGAATATTAATCAGTTGGTCGTGGAAGTCTCCAATCGGATTCCACGATAATTTTTTATAACAATTGGGTGCATCCAAAATCCTGTTGGCCTGATTTTCATATAAATTGTTCGGCCACAACACCAGATTGCCACCCTTGTCCGCTGGCTTAATCGTTATACTTTTCAAATCTTGCAATTCCTGAAGGGCTAGCCTTTCTTCTCTTGATAGGTTTGATATCCATTTGGGGCTGGAGGGTAATTTCTCGATGTCCGCAACCACCATCTTCATGAAAACATCAATAGGGGCACATGAGCCTAAAGGGGGAAAAGATTTAGATTTTGTGATTAAATTCATCGGAAACTTACCATTCTCGTCATTTGACTGTTCTTCCGATAAGTCCTCCAAAGTCTGTAAAGCTTCCTGTTCTTGAGTAGTAGGGAATAATTCATCCTTATCCTTATCCGTTCTATGATGAAATGACGAGAATGGTAAGTTTCCGATGAAAGAACCTAGAATATAAAACATATTTTCAGTTGTTTCACACTTTTTTGTTAAGTATATAATTCCACATGTGTTAATTCATAGTTTTGATGCCTTCAGTGTGAATGTACAATTTCCATAGTCAAGAAAATACAGAGAAATCTTTAACCCCATGCCGTATTAGTACGCACATTTGCGTACCCCCCGTTCAGTGAGGGCTGCTGCGCTGAGCCCTCACTGAACCGAGCACATGTCAGCTGATTCTTACAGCTGACTTTTCCCCTCAACAGCCGAGGGTGGAATCGTGATCCACCCGCGGCTGTTAACATGTTAGATGCCGCTGTCAATCTCCGACAGCGGCATTTAACGCACGCTTCCAGGTTGCGCGTCATAAGCCCCGCCCATCGGCGACCCCGTCACGTGATCGCGGGTCACCGATGGGTGGGCATGACAACCCAGGGTCTGCAGCAGACGCCTGTGGGTGTCATGATCTGGTCGCTATGAGCGCCACCTAGTGGTCGGCGCTCATAGCACAGGACCATTTCTGCTGCTTGCAGGGGATCTGCTGGTCCCCTGTATGTAACAGAGCCGATCAGACAACTGCTTCTTCTAGTCTCCTATGGAGACTATTGAAGCATGCAGTAAGTGAAAAAAAAAGTTTTTGAAAATATAAAAAAAATAAAAAAAATATAAAAGTTTAAATAACCCCCCTTTCGCCCCATTCAAAAAAAAATATAAAAAAAAAAACCCTACATAGACATATTTGGTATCGCCGCGTTCAGAATCGCCCAATTTATCAATATAAATAAAGAATTAATCCGATCGGTAAACGGTGTAATGAGAAAAAAATTCTAAACGCCAGAATTACGTTTTTTGGTCGCCACAAAATTGCACTAAAATGCATAACGGGCGATCAAAACATCGTATCTACTCCAAAATGTTATCAATAAAAACATCAGCCCGGCTCGCAAAAAATAAGCCCTCACACCGCCCCAGATCACGAAAAATGAAGACGCTACAGGTCTCAGAAAATGGCGCTATTTTATTTTTTTTTTTTTACCAAATTTTGGAATTTATTTTCACCATTTAAATATAAAATAACCTATACATGTTTGGTGTCTACGAGCTCGTAATGACCTGGTGAATAAGAATGGCAGGTCAGTTTTAGCATTCAGTGAACGTGGTAAAAAAAAAAAAAAAAAAAACAACTGTGGTATTGCACTTTTTTTGCAATTTTACCGCACTTGGAATTTTTTTACCATTTTCCCGTACAAGATATGGTAAAACTAGTAATCGCGTTGAAAAGTACAACTTATCCCGCAAAAAATAAGCCCTCACACGGCCATATTGTCCAAAAAATAAAAACGCTATGGCTCTGGGAACAAGGGGAGCAAAAAACGAAAAAGCAAAAACGACAAAACCCAAGGTTGCGAAAGGGTTAAAGGAGAAGGTGTGTCCAAACTTTTGGTCTGTACTGTATGTAGTGAGTCCAACGGCTGCCAAAATTTAGGAAAAAACCCACAAACAATTTAAAGACACATACAACTAGGCCACAGTAACGTCATGTTTCTATTAGAAAGGAGAGGGTATGCCATACAGTTAATGGGTATGCAGTGAGTCCAACGGCTGCCAAAATTTAGAAAAAAACATAATAACAATTTAAAGGCACATAGAGCTGTGCAACAGCAATGAGCAAGACATGTTCTCATTGGAAAGGAGAGGGTCTGCTATACAGTTATAGGGTATGCAGTGAGTCCAACGGCTGCCAAAATTTAGGAAAAACCCTACTAACAATTTAAAGACACATAGAGCTGGGCCACAGTAACAGCATGTTCTCATTAGAAAGGAGAGGGTCAGCTATCCAGTTATAGGGTATGCAGTGAGTCCAACGGCTGACAAAATTTAGGAAAAACCCAAATAACAATTTAAAAACATATAGAGCTGGGCCTCAGTAACGACATGTTCAAATTAGAAAGGAGAGGGTCTGCTATACAGTTATAGCATATGCAGTGAGTCCAACGGCTGCTAAAATTTAGCAAAAACCCCACTAACAATTTAAAGACACATAGAGCTGGGCCTCAGAAACGACATGTTCCAAGAAAGGAGCGGTTGTGCACTCCAGTTATAGGGTATACAGTGAGTCCAACGGCTGACGAAATTTAGGAAAAACCCTACTAACAATTTAAAGACACATAGAGCTGGGCCACAGTAACAGCATGTTCCCATTAGAAAGGAGAGGGTAAGCTATCCAGTTATAGGGTATGCAGTGAGTCCAACGGCTGACAAAATTTATGAAAAACCCAAATAACAATTTAAAAACATATAGAGCTGGGCCTCAGTAACGACATGTTCAAATTAGAAAGGAGAGGGTCTGCTATACAGTTATAGCATATGCAGTGAGTCCAACGGCTGCTAAAATTTAGCAAAAACCCCACTAACAATTTAAAGACACATAGAGCTGGGCCTCAGTAACGACATGTTCCAAGAAAGGAGCGGTTGTGCACTCCAGTTATAGGGTATACAGTGAGTCCAACGGCTGACGAAATTTAGGAAAAACCCTACTAACAATTTAAAGACACATAGAGCTGGGCCACAGTAGCAGCATGTTCCCATTAGAAAGGAGAGGGTCTGCCATACAGTTATAGGGTATGCACTGAGTACAATGGCTGCCAAAATTTAGCAAAAACCCCACTAACAATTTAAAGACACATAGAGCTGGGCCTCACTAACGACATGTTCCTGAAAAGGAGCGGTTGTGCTATCCAGTTATAGGGTATGCAGTGAGTCCAACGGCTGCCAACATTTAGGAAAAACCCTACTAACAATTTAAAGACACATAGAGCTGGGCCACAGTAACGAGTACGACATGTTCCCATTAGAAAGGAGAGGGTCAGCTATACAGTTATAGGGTATGCAGTGAGTCCAACGGCTGACAAAATTTAGGAAAAACCCAACTAACAATTTAAAGACAAATAGAGCTGGGCCTCAGTAACGACATGTTCCTGAAAAGGAGCGGTTGTGCTATCCATTTATAGGGTATGTAGTGAGTCCAACGGCTGCCAACATTTAGGAAAAACCCTACTAACAATTTAAAGACACGTAGAGCTGGGCCACAGTAACAGCATGTTCCCATTAGAAAAAAGAGGGTCTGCTATCCAGTTATAGGGTATGCAGTGAGTCCAATGGCTGCCAAAATTTAGGAAAAACCCAACTAACAATTTAAAGACAAATAGAGCTGGGCCACAGTAACGAGTACGACATGTTCCCATTAGAAAGGAGAGGGCCTGCTATACAGTTATAGGGTATGCAGTGAGTCCAACGGCTGCCAAAATTTAGGAAAAACCCCACTAACAATTTAAAGACACATAGAGCAGGGCCACAGTAACAACACGTTCAAATGAGAAAGGAGAGGGTCGGCTATACAATTATAGCGTATGCGGTGAGTCCAACGGCTGCTAAAATTTAGGAAAAACCCCACTAACAATTTAAAAAAACATAGAGCTGGGCCACAGTAACGACATGTTCCTAGAAAGGAGCGTTTGTGCTATCCAGTTATAGGGTATGCAGTGAGTCCAACGGCTGACAAAATTTAGGAAAAACCCTTCTAACAATTTAAAGACACATAGAGCTGGGCCACAGTAACGAGTGCGACATGTTCCCATTAGAAAGAAGAGGGTCTGCTATACAGTTATAGGGTATGCACCAAGTCCAATGGCTGCCAAAATTTAGGAAAAACCCCACTAACAATTTAAAGACACATAGAGCTGGGCCACAGTAAGGAGTACGACATGTTCTCAAAAGAAAGGAGAGGGCCTGCTATCCAGTTATAGGGTATGTAGTGAGTCCAACGGCTACCAAAATTTAGGAAAAATTCTACTAACAATTTAAAGACAAATAGAGCTGGGCCACTGTAACAACATGTTCCAATTAGAAAGGAGAGGTTCTGCTATACAGTTATAGCGTATGCAGTGAGTCCAACGGCTGACAAAATTTAGGAAAAACCCCACTAACAATTTAAAGACACATAGAGCTGGGCCTCAGTAACGACATGTTCCCATTAGAAAGGAGAGGGACTGATATACAGTTATAGGTATTGTGAGGCAGTGACCGGGATCGTATACGAGGGACGTTATATCTCCCCCAGAATGTGCACAGAGACCTATTAAAGCCATTGTAGTGCATTGCAGTCACGGACACACCTGCGGCTGCAATGCAGGAATGAAGGTGAGCATGGACCTAGTCAGGCTATCTGGCTAAGGCAGATTAGCAAAAACCTGGCAGGGCCTTCATTTCTGGGAGGAGGTCACAGGATGCAGTGGGGCGGCCTCCTCCCTCCAACCCCGGTTTTCCAGTGGCTCTTGCCACAGGTCCTTTTAAAACCCTGCACTAAGGATTAGTGTTGTTCTATGTTGGAACCTGCTAGGAGCATAGCAGGAAAGCTCAGCAGGATTGAGGGTGGCTGAACCCCTGCCTGGGATCCCTCTGCACCTGTCAGGCTCTGAGCGGCCAGCACGGCTGTCGCCCTCGGCATCCATTGTGTATGGACTTTCTGTTAACTCAGCTGCGAACCGGAGGACTTTCTGTTAACCCGTGAGTTGCTGAAATAAAAGCTGTTTATGTTGGACTTGCTTGGGTCACTGCCTCAGTTACTGCATAGTGTGAACACCGCCGCCTTACAGTATGCAGTGAGTCCAATGGCTGCAAAATTTTAGGAAAAAAACCCTCTAACAATTTAAAGACACATAGAGCTGGGCCACAGTAAGGAGTACGACATGTTCTCAAAAGAAAGGAGAGGGCCTGCTGTCCAGTTATAGGGTATGTAGTGAGTCCAACGGCTGCCAAAATTTAGGAAAAACCCTAATAACAATTTAAAGACACATAGAGCTGGGCCACAGCAAGGAGTATGACGTGTTCCCATTAGAAAGGAGAGGGTCTGCTATCCAGTTATAGGGTATGTAGTAAGTCCAACGGCTGACAAAATTTAGGAAATATCCTACTAACAATTTAAAGACAAATAGAGCTGAGCCACTGTAACAACATGTTCCAATTAGAAAGGAGAGGTTCTGCTATATAGTTATAGCATATGCAGTGAGTCCAACGGCTGCCAAAATTTAGGAAAAACCCCACTAACAATTTAGAGGCAGAGAGCTGGGCCTCAGTAACGACATGTTCCCATTAGAAAGGAGAGGGACTGATATACAGTTATAGGTATGCAGTGAATCCAACGGCTGCTAAAATTTTGTAAAAACCCAACTAATAATTTAAAGACAAATAGATCTCGGCCACAGGTTCAAATTAGAAAAGAGAGTGTCTGCTATACAGTTATAGCGTATGCAGTGAGTCCAACGGCTGCCAAAATTTAGGAAAAACCCCACTAACAATTTAAAGACACATAGAGCTGGGCCTCAGTAACGACATGTTTCAAGAAAGGAGCGGTTGTGCGATCCAATTATAGGGTATGCAGTAAGTCCAACGGCCGTCAAAATTTAGGAAAAACCCCACTAACAAATTAAAGACACATAGAGTTGGGCCACAGTAAGAAGTATGACATGTTCTCAAAATAAAAGAAAAGGTCTGCTATCCAGCTATAGGGTGTGTAGTGAGTCCAACGGCTGCCAAAATTTAGGAAAAAACCTAATAACAATTTAAAGACACATAGAGCTGGGCCACAGCAACGAGTACGACGTGTTCCCATTAGAAAGGAGAGGGTCTGCTATACAGTTATAGGGTAAGCAGTGAGTCCAACGGCTACCAAAATTTAGGAAAAATCCTACTAACAATTTAAAGACATATAGAGCTGGTCCACTGTAACAACATGTTCCAATTACAAAGGAGAGGTTCTGCTATACAGGTATAGCGTATGCAGTGAGTCCAACGGCTGCCAAAGTTTAGGAAAAACCCTACTAACAATTTAAAGACACATAGAGCTGGGCCTCAGTAATGACATGTTCTTATTAGAAAGGAGAGGGCCTGCTATCCAGTTATAGGGTATGAAGTAAGTCCAACGGCTGACAAAATTTAGGAAAAACCCTACAAACAATTTAAAGACAAATAGAGCTGGGCCACAGTAACAACATGTTCAAATTAGAAAGGAGAGGGTCTGCTATAAAGTTATAGCATATGCAGTGAGCCCAACGGCTGTCAAAATTTAGCAAAAACCCCATTAACAATTTAAAGAAAAACAGAGCTGGTCCTCAGTAATGACATGTTCCTAAAAAGGAGCGGTTGTGCTATCCAGTTATAGGGTATGCAGTGAGTCCAACGGCTGACAAAATTAAGGAAAAACCCTACTAACAATTTAAAGACACATAGAGCTGGGCCACAGTAATGGTATGTTCCCATTAGAAAGGAAAGCGTCTGCTATACAGTTATAGGGTATGCAGTGAGTCCAATGGCTGTCAAAATTTAGGAAAAACCCCATTAACAATTTAAAGACACATAGAGCTGAGCCTCAGTAATGACATGTTCCTGAAAAGGAGCGGTTGTGCTATCCAGTTAAAGGATATGTAGAGAGTTCAACGGCTGCCAAAATTTAGGGAAAATTCTACTAACAATTTAAAGACAAATAGAGCTGGGCCACTGTAACAACATGTTCCAATTAGAAAGGAGAGGTTCTGTCATACAGTTATAGCGTATGCAGTGAGTCCAACGGCTGGCAAAATTTAGGAAAAACCCCACTAACAATTTAAAGACACATAGAGCTGGGCCTCAGTAACGACATGTTCCAAGAAAGGAGAGGTTGTGCTATCCAGTTATAGGTTATGCAGTGAGTCCAACGGCTGTCAAAATTTGGCAAAAACCCCATTAACAATTTAAAGACACATAGAGCTGGGCCTCAGTAACGACATGTTCCTAGAAAGGAGCGGTTGTGCTATCCAGTTATAGGGTATGCAGTGAGTCCAACGGCTGACAAAATTTAGGAAAAACCCCAATAACAATTTAATGAAACATAGAGCTGGGCCACAGCAACGAGTACGACATGTTCTCATTAGAAAGGAGAGGGTATGCTATACAGTTCTAGGGTATGCAGTGAGTCCAATGGCTGCCAAAATTTAGCAAAAACCCCATTAACAATTTAAAGACACATAGAGCTGGGCCTCAGCAATAGTGTTGAGCCACCCCCGTAGTGTTCGAGTTCAGTTCGGTTTGTCGAACACCCGTGTGTTCGCCGAACTGTTCGTCGAACTGTTCGTCGAACACCTTCGAACACCGTTAAAACCAATGGCAGGCAAACAAAAACACATAGAAACACATAGAAAACACTTCAAAGGTGTCCAAAAGCTGACAAACTGCTCAGAAGACATAACTAACACATGGAAAAGTGACAAGTACATATAGTCATGCGAAAATAAAAGAGGTGGAGGAGTAAAAGGAGGGGGAGACACAGATATAGGCATGTCATGCCCTTCTAAAATCCAAAAAGTGAGAAGCCGACACGGCCAGTCCGCTCCTGCCTGTGCCACCTCCGTGTCGCCGGGTTTGTGCCAGAGCCGCGGTGAACCCTGACGGCCAGCCCCCCTCTCCCAATACTGGTGCCTGTCCGCTGGTGGGTCGAGCGAGCCCCCCTGTGGTGGAGGCAGCTCTAAGCTTTTTAATTTAAATTGTCTCTCTAATTTGAATGAATACACTTTAAATCCATTTACAAGGATCTATTGGAGGGCAAGTCTCATGCCAGCAGCCGCGTAATTCCAGCTCCAGTAGCGTCCACTAAAGCTGCTGCAGTTAAAAAGCTTTTATAAGGATCGAGCTCGGCTGTCCACCTCAAGGCATTCTACTGCCAGTCCCAGTCCCTATGCCTTGGGGTGCCTCCTGATGCTCTTCACTGAGTATCCCATGGTCCCGAAGCATTTCCTTTGAAAAAATTAAGTGTCCAAACTACAGGTGGTGTAGCTTGCTTAACAGCCGGGATAATCCGCTGACTAGCAGACACTGCTACTAGGCACAAAGTATTTCCTGGGCTAGATGCAGTTAAAAATTTGTAATTAGATACTCTCATTGGATGCTGAGAAAGCATTCCATAGAGTCTCCTGGCACGCCATATATTATTCTCTTTAAAAGCTTGGGGTAGGGGTCTAGGGGACCCTTTTATAGCCAAAATCACGGCCCTGTATCACAATACGTCACCTAGGCTGAAGATAAATGGAACTGTAGCACCCTGAGGGCTCGGTTGCTACAGAGGTATTGCACCTCACCCAGAGGTGTGATATCTCGCTCTCAGGTAAGGATGGAGTGTGGATCAGGACCCGACACCTGCATGCATTACACCACATTGCCGTGGGGCAGGGCGACCAATATGCCTCTGAGATGGGCACGACAGTCCCTGTCCCTGGCTGGAGTGGGGGGAGGGAACACTGAGGAAGGGGAACCCTGTAGTGCAGGAGCAGGGAGGAAGCAGTTCCTGGGTGCATTGAGAAGGGAGTATAAAAGGTGGGCACCATCTTAGTTCAGTGCAGAGAAGTCTGAGCAGAAGTGACAGGGAGCAGGGGCTCTGCATGAGCTCTGCTCCGGAGGCGGGCCTAGTAACAGAGGCCCAGGCCTGGAAGAGGGAGAAGGAAGGAAGAGGAGCGGAGAAGGCTCCAGGAACAAGGAACGAAGGGATCCCAGGGGTGCGGATGGGCGAGCCGCCACCGCACGCCCGAATCCACCTGCGTGGAGGGGTCAGGCCAAAGGGGGAGACCAGTCCCCGAAACTAGTGGAGGCGGGAAACGACCCTCAGCTAGAAACCGGAGGCTGTGACATTTTATGTGGCGCAGCCCCTCGCTACACCCGCTAGGAAGGCACCACATAGGGTCAGGGAAACTGGCGCCAAGTTTACCAAGAGGAGGCCCGAGGCAGCCGGACAGAAGGGTTGGTAAGAAAGGCCAGACAAAGGACACACAAAGGGGGTCCTGTGAAGCGCTCCAAAGTTATCTGGGAGTTGTCTGGGCCCCTCACCTGGTGAGCACAGTACGACGTGGGCAGCCGTTACCTGCAGACGTGGTCTGGATAATAAGAACTGTGAGTAAAGGCCCTGGACTGCATCACTGACTCCGTGTCGTTACTGCTGCTGCCCTGCACCATCACCCCCATCCTCCGCATACACTGCCCTGAGGCTATACTCCTCCCGTGGGGAGTTATGCTACGCTCTGCTGCACCCACAACAGCAGCCTCAGCGGTCTGCCCTGCAGCGGCGGTTCACTCTGACCGCAATCCACGGGTGGCGTAGTCGGACATTTAAACATCAAAACCACATAAATAGTTCCGCCACTGGTTTGACCGTCCTGAGCCACGGAACCGGGTCGCAGCCACGGAGACTACAACCACCAGCATCCACCAAAAAGGGTCCGGCTCCGGGTGTCCCAAGGCCCAGGGGGCGCGTCAGAACATTTTCATCACCTTTCATAATCACCAATGGGACAAGGCAGGGATGTCCTCTGTCCCCTCTCTTATACATCCTAGTGACGGAGCACCTGCTCTCATCAATTCGCCATAACCCCAATATTAGGTGGATTGAGGTGGGAGGCACCGAGTACAAGTGCTCTCTATTTGCTCATGATGTCCTAGTATATATCACTCAATCACATATATCCATCCCTGCTGTTATGGCTGAAAAAGATCACTTTGTTACATGGTCAAATTTTAAAATCAATGCAGCGAAGTCTGAGGCCCTCGATGTCTCCCTCCCCAAAACCATACAGGATTCCATCCAGTCCAACTTTCCCTTTGCCTGGCCCTCACAGGGTATCAAATACTTAGGAATTCCTATTCATAGAGACCTCTCCCATCTATGTTATCTTAATTTTGGGCCCTTTATTGAACAACTCCATACAGACCACGGTTGGCAAGTTAGAACTGTAAGATTCACTACGTGAACCACTGGTGTTTTGTGGAAAAGCACATGCACACTGTGTTCCAAATTATTATGCAAAAAGTGTTTAGGAGTGATAAGGGAAGAATTTGTTTGCTTGTCAGTTAAACTCATTGATGGTGATGTGTGTCAGGGCTCTTTATATCACTGTAAGCAATTGCAGACACCTGTGCTAATTAGTTTGGCAGGTGTGTCCAATGAAAGGCAAGACTACTTAAGAAGGCTATCCCACATTATTAAGCAGCCTACATTTTCTGCCAAAATGGGAAAGAAAAAGGATGTGTCGGCTGCTGAGAAGCAACAAATTGTGGAGTGTTTAGGTCAAGGCATGACTACAATCAACATTGTGCGATGATCAGGATGAAGTGTCTTGGCAATCAAGAAGTATGTAGCTGATTCACAGTACACACGTGTGCGTGCTGATAAGGGCAAATTGAGGACTCTTTCCTACAGGCAATTACGTCAGGTTAAAAGAGCAGCAGCAAAAAAGCCTTGTCATAGCAGCAGACAAGTTTTTGAAGCTGCTGTTGCCTCCAATGTCCCCCGAACAACAAGATGCAGGGTCCTTCAGAGGTTTGCAGCTGTGCATACGCCATCCTGTCGACCTCCTCTATCCACTTCACACAAGCAGAAACGGCTCCAGTGGGCCAAACATTACATGAAGACTGATTTCAAAACTGTTTTGTTCACGGATGAGTGCCGTGCAACGCTCGATGGTCCAGATGGATGGAGTGGAGGATGGCTGGTTGATGGACACCCCACGTAAACACGGCTACAGCGCCAACAAGGAGGAGGTGGAGTAATGTTTTGGGCTGGAATCATGGGGAGAGAGATTGTCGGCCCCTTTAGGATCCCTGAAGGGGTGAAGATGAACTCCATAATGTATGTGGAGCTTCTCAAACAGCATTTCCTGCCATGGTTCAAGAAGAAGAACCGTGTATTCCACAGCAAGATCATTTTTATGCATGATAATGCACCGTCTCATGCTGCACATAACACATCTGCATCTCTGGCTGATATGGGCATAAAAGGGGACAAACTTATGGTGTGACCCCCCATGCTCCCCTGACCTCTACCCCATTCAGAACCTCTGGAACATCATCAAAAGGAGTGTCTATGATGGCGGGAGGCAGTTCACATCTAAGCAACAGCTCTGGGAGGGTATTCTGTCCTCATGCAAAACAATTGAAGCAGAAACCATCCAAAACCTGACAAATTCAATGGACGAGAGAGTTCAGAAGCTCCTTTCGAACAATTGGTCCTATGTGCAAATGTAACATCACCTAGAATAAAGTTTTGAGTTGAAAACTGTTTGATTTCAGTTTCTAATAACCTGCTAATGCTTATAATTTCAAAAATGACCATTTTTTTGGTCTTCATTAAAATGAAAAGGTTGATCGAAGAGTGTGGGGGATCTAAGAGTGTGGCAACCCAGTAGTCAGGATTACTTCGAATTCTGACAATCTGAGGGTCATGTTGCAGGTAGTGCAGCAAGAAGGCACTTATGTGTCTTGCGCATCTCGGAGACCCAAAATTATTTTCCGGGCTAGATGCAGCTAAAAATTATTATTCATTTTAAATCTGGTGGAGCTTAGTATAGATGGCATAATAGAATCAGTACTGCACACTGCTACAAAGCCCAAATTATTTTCCAGCCAAGATACAGATAAACATGATTAGTAATTTTAAATCTGGTGGAGCTTAGTATAGATGGCCTAATAGAATCAGTACTGCACACTGCTACAAAGTCCAAATAATTTTCCAGCCAAGATACAGATAAACATGATTAGTAATTTGAAAGCTTAAAATGGTTGGTGAGGTGATTTTAACCAATCATCAAGCTTTAACTCTCCCCAGGATGACACAGGGGTAGAAAAGTCGTTTCGGATCCATGATTTGTTCATCTTTATGAACGTGAGTCTGTCTACATTATCAGTGGAGAGCCGCGTGCGCTTATCTGTCAGCACACCACCAGCAGCGCTGAACACACGTTCAGACAGAACGCTGGCTGCGGGGCATGACAAGATCTCCAAGGCGTAAGTGGCTAGCTCTGGCCATTTATCCAGATTGGAAGCCCAAAAAGAGCAAGGGTCCAGTGACACAGTCTCTAGGCGTCTCTAGGCGTTGACTATGTGTCAGACTTCTTGTCTCCTGTGGCCTTGCAAAGGATGGGCTAAAAAAGTGGTGAAATGATTCCGCAAAATTGATGTTACCAGCAGATACTGTGTTTCTGTTACGGTTTGAGTGCTGAACACTCGACGGTCCCACGGTTGGCAAGTTGGAACTGTGAGATTCAGTACGTGCACCACTGGTGTTTTGTGGAAAAGCACATGTAAGATTCTGCAACAGTCTCTGCTGACACTCCTGCATGCGTGCATCCCTTTCTATGACAGGAATAATTTCTGCAAATTTACTTTTGTACCGGGGATCTAACAATGTGGCAACCCAGTAGTCAGGATTATTTCTAATTCTCACAATTCGAGGGTCATGTTGCAGGTAGTGCAGCAAGAAGGCACTCATGTGTGTTGCGCATCCAGGAGCACCAAGTCCCTGTTGTGTTGGTGGCGAGGTAACAATCATGCTTCCTTCCTCTGTCCTCTCCCCCCAACCTCGCACAACAGAAATGTGATCAAGGTCTCCCTCATCTGATGAGTCTTCTATCAGTTCGTCCTCCACTTCTTCCTGGGCTCCTGCACCTTCCTCACTAGTTTGGCTGCTACCATGCGCCCTGGTAAAACCATCTCCCCCACCCTCACATGCCTGTCGCCTTGGTGCTGCCGACCGTCTGGACCTTGCAGATGTTAGCCCTTCCGCATACAACTCCTCCTCCTCTACTTTCTCCACCTCCTCTTGTGCCACCACCTGACTCCGAATTCTGTTTAACATGTGCTCCAGCATGTAAATCACCGGAATAGTCATGCTGATAATGGCATCGTCAGCACTAAACATCTTCGTCGCCATTTCAAAACTGTGCAGAAGGGTGCATAGGTCCCTGATCTGAGACCACTCCTCCAGCGTGATTTGCCCCACCTCTGGATCTCGTTGGCCCAGGCTATACATCAGAACGTATTGCACCAGGGCTTATCGGTGCTGCCACAGTCGCTGCAACATGTGCAGAGTTGAATTCCACCGGGTAGGCACATCGCATTTTAGCCGGTGAAGTGGCAGGCCCAACGACTTCTGTAGAGATGTAAGTCGCTGAGCTGCGGGATGTGAACGGCGGAAGTGAGCAAACAGCGACCGTGCCCTGTGCAGAAGGCCATCTAGTCCTGGATAGTGGGCTAAAAATTGCTGGACAACCACGTTCAACACGTGAGCCATACAAGGCACGTGTGTGACATTGCCCCGGCGAAGCCCGCACCCAGGTTTACAGCATTGTCGCACACGGCTTTCCCTGGTTTCAGGTCCAGTGGAGACAACCATTCATGAAATTGGTTCTCCAGAGCTGACCACAACTCCTCAGCTGTGTGACTCACATTTCCCAGACATTTCAAAGTAAAAACCGCCTGATGACGTTGAGCCCCACTGCCAGCATAGTAAGGAGGTGTGCAGGATCCCTTCTGCGCAGTTAGAAAGCTTGTGGCATGACCAGACAGGCTGTGGGTGCAGGTGGAAGACCGAGAGGAGGTTTAGGAGGCAGAAGCAGTGGAGGAACTTTGACATAAAGAGGATTGACGCACAACTCGTGGGGACGGCAAGACTTGGACAGCAGCCCCTTGTCCTGCTGTCACCATAGTTACCCAGTGCCCAGTCAGCGACATGTAACGCCCCTGTCCATGCCTACTCGCCAAGTGTCTGTGGTGAAATGCACCCTGTCACACACAGAGTTTCTCAAAGAAGCGGTGATGTTGTGTGCGACATGCTGGTGGAGCGCAGGCACACCTTTCTTTGAGAAGTAGTGCGGACTGGGCATCTGGTACTGGGGCACTGCGACGGACATAAGGTCTCGAAAATCCTCTGTGTCCACCAGGCGGAAAGGCAGCATTTCTGTAGCCAAGAGCTTGCAGATGGTGAAATTCAACCTCTTAGCTTTCTCATGGCTAGGAGGAAATGGTCTTTTACTTGTCCACATCTGAGGGACCGAGGGCTGGCTATTGTGCTTAGACGGGGTTGATAAGGGTGTCCCCGGCAAACTGCCGGTCTGTGAGGAAGATGCAGGCGGACATGTTAGGTTGCCTTGATCCAAAGGTGGTGCTATCGATGTCGGACAGCGCTCAACACCAGCTGGTGTTACCACCTCCAAAGAAAATGATGACCTGCCAATTACGCTGGCTGTTGCGGGTAAAGAGGTGGCAGGTCTGCGCCCCAAAACAGGTGTGACTGCTGTCCCCAGAGTCACAGAGGATGAAGAGGCCGCGGATGCACAAGATATGGCAGACGGTGGTTGGTCCGGCCGGCTAGGCCGCATTGTAGCACAGTGAGCTTCCCACTGCAACTTATGCTTCATGTCCATGTGCCGGTTCATGCATGAAGTACTCAAACTATGAATTTTTTGGCCTCTACTTAGCTTTTGCTGACAAATGTTACAGATAACACGAGTTGGTTCATCTTTATCGATCTGAAAAAATGCCCAGGCTATGCAAGGCTTAGCACCCATGCGACCTGAAGAGCCACCACGACTTGTGGTGAGAGGCAGAGTTGTGTTTGAGGATGCAGTTGTTGACGTGCTTCCAGTACTACATCTCTGTCCAGGAAGGCGCAACCTGACCTCGTCGTCACTAGCATTCTCCTCCACCTCCTCTGCTGACCTCATCTCTTGGCTGACTGTGGGTTGACAGTAAGTGGGATCTCCAACCTCATCATCATCACCCTGTGCGTTATCACACCCGTCGTCCTCAGAGCCAACCTGTTCCTGCCCTGACAAAAAACTAAAGTTGTCGCTCCAATCAGGTATTTGAGTCTCATCATCGTCTTCCTCATTGTCTCCACCAACAGGAGTTACAGTTTGGGAATGAGGGTCTACATTATGGTCAGAACCTTCAGCGTCTGGTCCTGGATCCGACTCATAAAGATTCTGGGCATCAGTGCAGATCATTTCCTCATCTGGATTCACAGAAGCGCTGGAGCCGACCTCTGATTCTCAGGCTATAGTATGAGTAAACAGCTCTGCAGACTCAACCATCTGTTCTACCTCATACTCAGACGGGCAGCTGGAGATTTGGGAGCTGTGAGGAAGCAAGTGCGATTGGGGTGACACCTTTGAGGACTGCAGTATTTGTGATGTTGAGGTTGATGTGGAGGAGAGCTCACTTAAAGGAACACTTGATATCCGTTGAAGCACCTGCTGTTTTTGTGCCTCATCTGGAATTCGTAGCGATTGACGTGGCCGTAAGAAAGGGATCTTATCACATTGTCCGCTAAAAGAAGTAGACATTTTAGTTTGGCTGGAAGATGGTCTTTCTTCTGCAGATGTTACTGTTGCTTTAACACCTACCCCACGGACACAACCTTTTTTCCCCTTCCCAACACGCCTATTCCCCTTTCCACCAGCAGCAGGCCTTTTTCCACTCATTTTGGTGGTTAACTAATTCACAACTCTGGAGTTCTTTGCACAAAAAAACAATGGATGGGAACCGAGCAGAGCTGAGTGGCCAAACTGTGGTATTAGGCCAAAACTATTGGCTGGGTTAGATGAAGAAAAAAATTATATTCAATTTGCAACCTGATGGAGGTCAGTATAGATGGACTAATAGAACAAGTCCCACACACAGCTAGAAGCCCAAATATTTTTTCAGAGCTAGATGCAGAAAAATATTATATTCAATTTGCAACCTGATGGAGGTCAGTATAGATGGACTTATAGACCAAGTCCCACACACTGCTAGAAGCCCAAATATTTTTTCAGAGCTAGATGCAGAAAAAAATTATATTCAACTTGCAACCTGATGGAGGTCAGTAGAGATGGACTAATAGAACAAGTCCCACACACTGCTAGAAGGCCAAATATTTTTTCACAGCTAGATGCAGACAAAAAAATATTTTTAATTTGCAACCTGATGGAGGTCAGTATAGATGGACTAATAGAACAAGTCCCACACACTGCTAGAAGCCCAAATATTTTTTCAGAGGTAGATGCAGAAAAAAATTATATTCAGTTTGCAACCTGATGTAGGTCAGTATAGATGGACTAATAGAACAAGTCCCACACACTGCTAGAAGGCCAAATATTTTTTCAGAGCTAGATGCAGATAAAAATTATTTTTAATTTGCAACCTGATGGAGGTCAGTATAGATGGACTAATAAAACAAGTCCCACACATTGCTAGAAGCCCAAATATTTTTTCAGAGGTAGATGCAGAAAAAAATTATATTCAGTTTGCAAACTGATGGAGGTCAGTATAGATGGACTAGTAGAACAAGTCCCACACACTGCTAGAAGGACAAATATTTTTTCAGAGGTAGATGCAGAAAAAAAAATATTTTGAATTTGCAACCTGATGGAGGTCAGTATAGATGGACTAGTAGAACAAGTCCCACACACTGCTAGAAGGACAAATATTTTTTCAGAGGTAGATGCAGAAAAAAAAATATTTTGAATTTGCAACCTGATGGAGGTCAGTATAGATGGACTAATAAAACAAGTCCCACACACTGTTAGAAGGCCAAATATTTTTTCAGAGGTAGATGCAGAAAAAAATTATATTCAGTTTGCAACCTGATGGAGGTCAGTATAGATGGACTAATAGAACAAGTCCCACACACTGCTAGAAGGCCAAATATTTTTTCAGAGCTAGATGCAGAAAACAAATTATTTTGAATTTGCAACCTGATGGAGGTCAGTATAGATGGACTAGTAGAACAAGTCCCACACACTGCTAGAAGGACAAATATTTTTTCAGAGCTAGATGCAGAAAAAAATTATATTCAATTTGCAACCTGATGGAGGTCAGTATAGATGGACTAATAGACCAAGTCCCACACACTGCTAGAAGGCCAAATATTTTTTCAGAGCTAGATGCAGACAAAAAAATATTTTTAATTTGCAACCTGATGGAGGTCAGTGTAGATGGACTAATAGAACAAGTCCCACACACTGCTAGAAGCCCAAATATTTTTTCAGAGGTAGATGCAGAAAAAAATTATATTCAGTTTGCAACCTGATGGAGGTCAGTATAGATGGACTAATAGAACAAGTCCCACACACTGCTAGAAGGCCAAATATTTTTTCAGAGCTAGATGCAGATAAAAATTATTTTTAATTTGCAACCTGATGGAGGTCAGTATAGATGGACTAATAAAACAAGTCCCACACATTGCTAGAAGCCCAAATATTTTTTCAGAGGTAGATGCAGAAAAAAATTATATTCAGTTTGCAACCTGATGGAGGTCAGTATAGATTGACTAGTAGAACAAGTCCCACACACTGCTAGAAGGACAAATATTTTTTCAGAGCTAGATGCAGATAAAAATGATTTTTAATTTGCAACCTGATGGAGGTCAGTATAGATGGACTAGTAGAACAAGTCCCACACACTGCTAGAAGGACAAATATTTTTTCAGAGGCAGATGCAGAAAAAAAAATATTTTGAATTTGCAACCTGATGGAGGTCAGTATAGATGGACTAGTAGAACAAGTCCCACACACTGCTAGAAGGACAAATATTTTTTCAGAGCTAGATGCAGAAAAAAATTATTTTTAATTTGCAACCTAATGGAGGTCAGTATAGATGGACTAATAAAACAAGTCCCACACACTGTTAGAAGGCCAAATATTTGTTCAGAGGTAGATGCAGAAAAAAATTATATTCAGTTTGCAACCTGATGGAGGTCAGTATAGATGGACTAATAGAACAAGTCCCACACACTGCTAGAAGGCCAAATATTTTTTCAGAGCTAGATGCAGACAAAAAATTATTTTGAATTTGCAACCTGATGGAGGTCAGTATAGATGGACTAGTAGAACAAGTCCCACACACTGCTAGAAGGACGAATATTTTTTCAGAGCTAGATGCAGAAAAAAATTATATTCAATTTGCAACCTGATGGAGGTCAGTATAGATGGACTAATAGAACAAGTCCCACACACTGCTAGAAGGCCAAATATTTTTTCAGAGCTAGATGCAGACAAAAAATTATTTTTAATTTGCAACCTGATGGAGGTCAGTATAGATGGACTAATAGAACAAGTCCCACACACTGCTAGAAGGCCAAATATTTTTTCAGAGCTAGATGCAGACAAAAAATTATTTTTAATTTGCAACCTGATGGAGGTCAGTATAGATGGACTAATAGAACAAGTCCCACACACTGCTAGAAGGACAAATATTTTTTCAGAGCTAGATGCAGACAAAACATTATTTTGAATTTGCAACCTGATGGAGGTCAGTATAGATGGACTAATAGAACAAGTCCCACACACTGCTAGAAGGCCAAATATTTTTTCAGAGCTAGATGCAGACAAAAAATTATTTTTAATTTGCAACCTGATGGAGGTCAGTATAGATGGACTAATAGAACAAGTCCCACACACTGCTAGAAGGCCAAATATTTTTTCAGAGCTAGATGCCGATAAAAATTATTTTTAATTTGCAACCTGATGGAGGTCAGTATAGATGGACTAATAGAACAAGTCCCACACACTGCTAGAAGCCCAAATATTTTTTCAGAGCTAGATGCAGATAAAAATTATTTTTAATTTGCAACCTGATGGAGGTCAGTATAGATGGACTAGTAGAACAAGTCCCACACACTGCTAGAAGGACAAATATTTTTTCAGAGCTAGATGCAGACAAAAAATTATTTTTAATTTGCAACCTGATGGAGGTCAGTATAGATGGACTAATAGAACAAGTCCCACACACTGCTAGAAGGACAAATATTTTTTCAGAGCTAGATGCAGACAAAACATTATTTTGAATTTGCAACCTGATGGAGGTCAGTATAGATGGACTAATAGAACAAGTCCCACACACTGCTAGAAGGCCAAATATTTTTTCAGAGCTAGATGCAGACAAAAAATTATTTTTAATTTGCAACCTGATGGAGGTCAGTATAGATGGACTAATAGAACAAGTCCCACACACTGCTAGAAGGCCAAATATTTTTTCAGAGCTAGATGCCGATAAAAATTATTTTTAATTTGCAACCTGATGGAGGTCAGTATAGATGGACTAATAGAACAAGTCCCACACACTGCTAGAAGCCCAAATATTTTTTCAGAGCTAGATGCAGATAAAAATTATTTTTAATTTGCAACCTGATGGAGGTCAGTATAGATGGACTAGTAGAACAAGTCCCACACACTGCTAGAAGGACAAATATTTTTTCAGAGCTAGATGCAGAAAAAAATTATATTCAATTTGCAACCTTATGGAGGTCAGTATAGATGGACTAATAGAATGATGCTATGCCCAAAAGGTTTTACTTCACTAGGTGCAGTAAAAAAATTGGTATTCTATACACAGGTCGTGTATCTTGCAACACAGATAGGCTACTCCACTGACTAACACACTCTGCAATAGGCCAAAAAGGATTAGCTTTCCTAGATTCAGCCAAATGCTGTGAAAAAAACTTGCACCGCACTGGCACAGACCTGCCTGGCAAAAACTGATAGGAACTTATGTAACTTAGTCCTGAAAAGGACTGCAATTACAATTAGTCTTTACTCCCACAACCTATCTATTTAAGAGCACAGACCAGCCTGATAAAAGTCGTAGGAAATGCTGTAACCTAGTCCTTAAAAGGACTGCAATCACAACTATTCCCTACTCCCAAGCTATCTGTAGATTTGTGCGAAAATTGGCTTGAAATTAACAAGGTATAGCGCACACAGCAACAGTGGTGCCGTCTAACACGCAGCTGCAGCAGTGAGAAAATGGTGGCGACGGGGAAAATGGCTGGGTCTCATAGGGCAAGGACATGTGACATACACTGCCAATGACACATGCCCTTGCTTGTGTGAAAAAAAGCACTTCGCTCCGTGTGTGCGCTGCTGATAGGCTGACAGATTGCACCTCCCCACTGTAAATGCGGGAAAGAGAAAAAAAAATGGAGATCTTCATTATTCCTGCAGAGATCCATCCCCTGCCCCTCCCCCCGCCCCGCTGTACACTCAAACTGCGTATTAACATTAATTTTCATCATTACTGAGAAAAAATCCAGTAATGATTTTGGTGCACGAACAGTTATCGAACATAACCTCGAACAGCCGAGTTTTTCTCAAATCGTTCGTGTTCGCTGAACGGCTCGAACACCCCCCAAAACAGCTCAAATTTGAGATTGGCGAACAGTTCGAGTCGAACAACGCTCATCTCTACTCAGCAACGACATGTTCCTAGAAAGGAGAGGTTCTGCTATACAGTTATAGCGTATGAAATGAGTCGAACGGCTGCCAAAATTTAGGAAAAACACTACTAACAATTTTAAGACGCATAGAGCTGGGCCTCAGTAACGACATGTTCCCATTAGAAAGGAGATGGCCTGCTATCCAGTTATAGGGTATGCAGTGAGTCCAACAGCTGACAAAATTTAGGAAAAAACCTACTAACAATTTAAAGACACAAAGAGCTGGGCCTCAGTAACGGCATGATCCCATTAGAAAGGAGAGGATCTGCTATACAGTTATACGGTATGTAGTGAGTCCAACGGCTGCCAAAATTTAGGAAAAACCCCTCTAACAATTTAAAGACACATAGAGCTGGGCCTCAGTAACGACAGGTTCCAGGAAAGGAGCAGTTGTGCTCTGCAGGTATAGGGTATGCAGTGAGTCCAACGGCTGTCAAAATTTAGCAAAATCCCCATTAACAATTTAAAGACTAGAGATGAGTGGTGTTCGACTCGAACTGTTCGCCAATCTCAAATTCGAGCTGTTTTGGGCGGTGTTCGAGTCGTTCAACGAACTCGAACGATTTGGAAAAAATTCAGCTGTTCGAGGTTATGTTCGATAACTGTGCACCAAAAGCGTAACTGGATTTTTTCACAGTAATACTTTTGAGATGCTCGCGCGGGAGCTCGGGTCCCTCTCCTGCATGTCTGGCACTATTTAGAGCACCAATCATGCAGGGATTGTCTGCCACTCACTGTGATGCTACAGCCATGGTGATTGAGGCATTACAGTTATTGCCCAAATCGATGGGAACAGTGCTCACAGTGAAACATGAAAAGCTGGCAATTCAGCAGTGGCATACACCGGTACCCGACAATTTAGAACAGAAAGAATAGAGCATCACACATAGCTTAGATAGATAGAAACATGTCAGTCACATATATAATAAGTATAGTGACAGTGTTGGTTACTGTACTTGTCATTTAGTGTTAAAGGATTTATTAAAAAAAAAATAATAGTGTTTTCATGCACCCGTCTCTTTAAAAAAGCCGGCCGGCAATTCAGCATCGGTACCCGACAATTTAGAACAGAAAGAATAGAGCATCACACATAGATTAGATAGAAACATGTCAGTCACATATATCATGAGTACAGTGACAGTGTTGATTACTGTACTTGTCATTTAGTGTTAAAATAAAGGATTTATTAAAAAAAAAAATTGGCGTGGGGTTCCCCGTAATTTAAGTCTCTAGCGGAGGTTAAGCAGACGGCTGGGGCAGATGTTTGAAGCCTGGGAAGGGGGTAATACCCACGGAGCTTCCCAGGCTACTAATATCAGCCCCCAGCTGAATACCTTGCCTTTACTAGCTATTAAAATGGGGGACCAACAAAAAAATAACGTGGGGTCCCGCCTATTTTAATAGCTAGCAAAGGCTAGGCAGACAGCAGGGGGCTGATATTAATAGCCCAGGAAGGGTGCCATAAATATTGGCCCCTTCCCCGGCTAGAAACACCAGCCGTCAGCCGCCCAAGAAATGGCGCATCCATAGGATGCGCCAATTCTGGCACTTAGCTTCGCTCTTCCCACTGCCCTGTAGCGGTGGCAGTGGGGTAATAGGGCTGGGGTTGATGTCAGCTTATAATGCCAGCTGACATCAAGCCCAGGTTAGTAATGGGGAGGTGTCTATATGACACCCCCATTACTAACCCCATAGTCAAAGTTAAATAAAACACAAACACCCAGAATAAAGTCCTTTAATTGAAATAAATACACATTCCTTTAATGTTCTAAATTAAACCCTACTTATCGTATCGCCCATTCCAGCTGAAGCCAATGTCTTCTGCAATAAAAGTAAAATAATAAACCAACCTCATCCTTACCTTTCCATGGTTCCCAGGACGGCTTCAGCTCTGCTACATTGACACGACAGGCTGGATCGTAGCAGAACGCTGCCATCCAGCTTGCCATGCCGCAGACACTGAGAAGCTCCTCAGTGAAGCTCCTCAGTGTCTGGCTGTGACGGCATCCAGATGAGCCGACTAATCCTACTAACAATTTAAAGGCACAAAGAGCTGGGCCCACAGTAATGACATGTTCCCATTAGAAAGGACAGGGTCTGCTATCCAGTTATAGGGTTTGCAGTGAGTCCAACGGCTGCCAAAATTTAGGTAAAACCCTACTAACAATTTAAAGACACAAAGAGCTGGGCCACAGTAATGACATGTTCCCATTAGAAAGGAAAGGGTCTGCTATACAGTTACAAGGTATGCAGTGAGTCCAACGGCTGCCAAAGTGGAGGATGAGGATGAGGAGAAGGAGGAGGACAAGAGCAAACAGACAAAATCAGGAAGCATATACCCATGTCTGGGTGTGAAGAAAAAGGTGCATGGGAATAGAGTTAGACCTCCCAAAAAAAAGACACTGTATTTGAGTTTATGTTGTGCTGCTATCATTCGGTGGTGTTGAGAAGTCTGGCTCAATCCAGCCCTTGTTCATTTTTATAAGAGTCAGCCTGTCAGCATTTTCAGTTGACAGGCAGATGCACCTATAGGTTATAATTCCACCAGCGGCACTAAAAACTCGCTCTGACAAAACGCTAGTGGCAGGGCAGACCAGGACCTCCAAGGCGTAGAGAGACAGTTCATGCCACGTGTCCAGCTTGGATACCCAATAATTATAAGGCACAGAGGAATCACGGAGGACGTTGGTAAGGTCTGTAAGGTACGCCCACACCATCTTCCGAAACTTTTCCCTCCTTGTGAGAGTACCTCATGCCTCATGGCCTGTGCGATGGGAGGGTCTGAGAAAACTCTCCCAGAACTTTGACAGTGTTCCCCTGCCTCTGCTAGATTGCATTTGTGTCTCTCTTGCCTGTACTCCTTGGTTGTCCAGCGAACTGTGACCTCTGCTGCCAGCGTCTTCAGATGGAATTTTTTTAATAATTCCGCAACAAGGGCCTTCTCGTACTGCCCCATTTTATTAGGCCTGCCCTGCATGGGAATAAGAGACAGAAAGTTCTCCTTGTAGCGTGGGTCTAGAAGTATCACCAACCAGTAATGACTGTTACCCAAAATTAGGACAATGTGAGGGTCACGGGAAAGGCAGCGTAACATAAACTCAGCCATGTGTGCCAGACTGCTAACAAGCAAGACTTCCATGTCCTCACCAAGAGGACGACTGACCATGCTCTCCTTCTCATCCTCCTCCTCCTCCTCTTTGTCCTCAGCCCATCCACGCTGAACAGACAGTCTGACAGTTGTGCAGGTAGTACCATCTATAGAGCAGGAAACTAGCTCCTGTTCTTCCTCCTCCTCTTCCTCATTGTCACCCAATCCATGTTGGGATGAGATGAGGCTGGGCTGTGTGGAATCACCCTGTATGGTTCCTTGCTCCATCTCATCGTGCTCCGCCTGCAATGCATCCTTTTTAATTGAGAGCAGAGAGCGTTTCAGAAGACAGAGAAGCAGGATGGTGACGCTAATTATGGCGTCAACGCCGTTCACCATCTTGGTGGAGTCCTTAAAGTTTTGGAGGATGGTACAGATGTCTGACAGCTATGTTCACTCCTGAGGTCTTATGTGTGGAGTCTGACCTGAATACCAACGGCCTTTTGATGCTGGTAGTCATCAACTTCCCTCTTCTGCTCACAAATCCTTCCCAACATCTACAATGTAGAATTCCAATGTGTGGGGACATTGCACACCAGTCGGTGAGCTGGAAGTTGCAAACGCTGCTGAAGCACGGCAATGGGCACACATACAGTGTACTTTGACAAGCAGATCCGGCAGATCCAGGCAGGTTTTGAGAAACCGCTGAACCACGAGGTTAAGCACATGGGCCAAGCATGGTACTTGTTTGAGCTCACCTTGCTTCAGAGCCGCCACCAGGTTCCGGCCATTGTCACACACAACCATGCCTGGCTGTAGGGTCAGCAGTGTCAGCCACAGACCTTCCTGCTCTGTCAGAGCTGTTCACAACTCTTCAGCGTTGTGCAGTTTGTCACCTAAGCATATTAGCTTCAGCACAGCCAGTTGCCGCTTGACCGAGGCTGTGCTGCAGTGCTTCCAACTTGTGACTGATGTGGTCATTTTGGAGATGGAGGCTGAAGAGGAGGAGGAGAAGGTTCAAGAACTGTAGAATGTGGGGGCAACCCTGATTGACCCAGGACCCACAAGTCTTGGCGTCGAGAGGACGTGTTCCTTCCCAAGGTCCGACTGGGTCCCAGCTTCAACTATATTAACCCAGTGTGCCATCAGCGAGATGTACCGTCCCTGCCCACAAGCACTTGTCCACGTGTCCGTGGTTAGGTTGACTTTCCCGGTAACTGCGTTGTTGAGGGCACGGCTAATGTTGAGGGACACGTGCTCGTGTAATGCGGGGACAGCACACCGGGAGAAATAGTGGCGGCTGGGGACCGAGTACCGAGGGACGACCGCCACCATCAGGTTGTGGAAAGCTTCCATCTCCACAAGCCTAAAAGACAAAATTTCGAGCACAAGCATTCGCGAAATGTGTGAATTTAGTAGTGTGGCCTGTGGGGCGTTGACTGCATATTTGCGCTTGCGTTCCAAGGACTGGGGCAGGGATAACTGAAGGGCGCGCTGGGACAAGGATGTGGACATGCTTGCTGATGGTGCTAGTTGAGAGTTCGCAACGACACGTGCAGGGCGGGAGGCATCTTGGCATGTGCCATAGACAGCGGATTGGCATGCACGCACAACAGCGGAACAAGCAGTGGTGTCACCCGCAGACACTGTTTCTGGACCCTGGGGTTTGGCCCACTTAGTAGGGTGCTTTGCTGTCATGAGCCTGATCATGCTGGTGGTCATCAGGCTGCTAATTTTGCTACTGCTGCTGATGCTGGCCTGGCAGGTGGTGCAAATGACCTTTATGGGGTTATCTGCAGAGTCTTTATAAAACAACCAGACTCGAGAAGACCTAACAGTTGTACTGGCAACTTCCGTCATGTTGGCGTTACGGGGAATGCTTTCCCACCTTGTGTCTGTGGCCACCATACTGCTTATTCCTGCCTGTTGTGTCGGCCTCAGCCTCTGCATGCACCATCACCATCGCGTCCACTTCCCCGTTCCTTGCCACGCACTTTGCCCATTATAAATGGAGGACAATATTTTCCAAGCTCACGAGAAATAGCTGATTTTGGAATGCTGTTATATGTGATACGTCTGACAGAGATCCACTATTTTAAATAGCAGACCTGTAGTTTACTAATACTATTCTTCACAGAGACCTAGTGTGAATAGCTTGACTGACACACTGCAACGAAATAGAAGGCAGAAATGGCTGATTTTGGAAAGCTGTTATATGTGATATGTCTGGCAGAGAACCAAAATTTTAAATAGCAGGCCTGTAGCTTACTAATTCTATTCTTCACAGAGACCTAGTGTGAATAGCTTGACCGACACACTGCAACGAAATGGAAGGCAGAAATGTCTGATTTTGGAACGCTGTTATATGTGATATGTCTGACAGGGAACCACGGTTTTAAATAGCAGGCCTGTAGTTTACTAATACTATTCTTCACAGAGACCTAGTGTGAATAGCTTGACCGACACACTGCACCAAAATGGAAATGGAAGGCAGAAATGGCTGATTTTGGAATGCTGTGGTATGTGATACGTCTGACAGAGAACCACAGTTTTAAATAGCAGGCCTGTAGTTTACTAATACTATTCTTCACACAGACCTAGTGTGAATACCTTGACCGACACACTGCAACAAAATGAAAAAGGAGGCCAATATTTTCCACATTCATTTCAAATTTCTGAATTTTTATCGCTGTAATATGGAAAAGATCTGGCTGTATTCTGCCATGCTAATAAGCAAATGGAGCAGAAAAATTGTGTACTCTGGATTGCTTTTTAAGCAAATAACCAGGATTAAGATGAAAAAAATACTGCCCTGGCCCCTGATACATGGGGCTATGTCTACAAATATCTGTAAGAACAGCAGAAGCAGACAGAACGTTCAATGGACCCTCTTGTGCTGTATCATGTACTGCAGTCTTCCACATACAGTACACTGCCTGCCTGCCTAACTCCCGCTATCACCACTGAATATATGCAGCTGGATTAGTCCTCAGAAGGACTGTTAGTTCAAATGGATATATATATATATATATATATATATGTTGTGGAATACCTATAATCACTATAAACAAGCAAATCTCTCCATGACTCAACAGCAGCTCTCCCTACTCTGCCTGGTTCCATGTAGACTGTGACAAGCATAGCGGCGCCAGGTCTTATATAGACCTGATGATGCTGCGCTGCCAGCCAATCTTTGTAATGCCCACAACCAACATGGCTACAGCATTACAGTGCGTGGCAAGCAATCCCTGCTCTAAAGAGCACCAAATATGCAGGGCGGGGACCCGAGTTCCCGCCTGAGCAACCCGGAAATACTCACAGAGCGCCGAGCTTGTCGAGCACCGTGATGCTCGGGCAAGTACCGAGTAGTGGCGAGCACGTTCCCTCATGACTAGTGACCAGTCATGTGCATAGTCCTCATACAGTGGCATGTAAAAGTTTAGGCACCCCTGGACAAAATTACTGTTATCATGAATAGTTAAGCAAGTTGCAGATGAAACAATCTGTAAAAGGCCTAAAGTTAAAGATGACACATTCCCTTAGTATTTTAGGCAATATATACTGCATATATATATATATATATATATATATATATATATATATATATATACAGTTATATGAAAAAGTTTGGGCACCCCTATTAATCTTAAGCTTAGTATTTTATAAAAATTGGTGTTTTTGCATCAGCTATTTCAGTTTGATATATGTAATAACTGTTGGACACAGTAATGTTTCTGCCTTGAAATGAGGTTTATTGTACTAACAGAAAATGTGCAATCTGCATTCAAACAAAATTTGACAGGTGCATAAGTATGGGCACCCTTATCATTTTCTTGTTTTAAATACTCCTACCTACTTTTTACTGACTTACTAAAGCACTCTTTTTGTTTTTGTAACCTCATTGAGCTTTGAACTTCATTGCCAGGTGTATGCAATCATGAGAAAAGCTACTTAAAGTGGCCACTTGCAAGTTGTTCTCCTGTTTGAATCTCCTCTGAAGAGTGGCATCATGGGCTCCTCAAAACAACTGTCAAATGATCTGAAAACAAAGATTATTCAACATAGTTGTTCAGGGGAAGGATACAAAAAGCTGTCTCAGAGATTTAACCTGTCAGTTTCCACTGTGAGGAACATAGTAAGGAAATGGAAGAACACAGGGACAGTTCTTGCTAAGGCCAGAAGTGGCAGGCCAAGAAAAACATCAGAAAGGCAGAGAAGTAGAATGGTGAGATCAGTCATGGACAATCCTCAGACCACCTCCAGAGAGCTGCAGCATCAACTTGCTGCAGATGGTGTCACTGTGCATCGGTCAACTATACAACGCACTTTGCACAAGGAGAAGCTGTATGGGAGAGTGATGCGAAAGAAGCCGTTTCTGCAAGCACGCCACAAACAGAGTCGGCTGAGGTATGCAAAAGCACATTTGGAGAAGCCAATTTCTTTTTGGAAGAAGGTCCTGTGGACTGATGAAACCAAGATTGAGTTGTTTGGTCATACAAAAAGGCGTTATGCATGGCGGCAAAAAAACACAGCATTCCAAGAAAAACACTTGCTACCCACAGTAAAATTTGGTGGAGGTTCCATCATGCTTTGGGGCTGTGTGGCCAATGCCGGCACCGGGAATCTTGTTAAAGTTGAGGGGCGTATGGATTCCACTCAGTATCAGCAGATTCTTGACAATAATGTTCAAGAATCAGTGATAAAGTTGAAGTTAAGCAGGGGATGGATCTTTCAGCAAGACAATGATCCAAAACACCGCTCCAAATCTACTCAGGCATTCATGCAGAGGAGCGATTACAATGTTATGGAATGGCCATCCCAGTCCCCAGACCTGAATATCATTGAACATCTGTGGGATCATTTGAAGAGGGCTGTCCATGCTCGGCGACCATCAAACTTAACTGAACTGGAATTGTTTTGTAAAGAGGAATGGTCAAACATACCTTCATCCAGGATCTAGGAACTCATTAAAAGCTACAGGAAGCGACTAGAGGCTGTTATTTTTGCAAAAGGAGGATCTACTAAATATTAATGTCACTTTTCTGGTGAGATGCCCATACTTATGCACCTGTCAAATTTTGTTTGAATGCAGATTGCACATTTTCTGTTAGTACAATAAACCTCATTTCAAGGCAGAAACATTACTGTGTCCAACAGTTATTACATATATCAAACTGAAATAGCTGTTGCAAAAACACCAATTTTTATAAAACATTAAGCTTAAGATTAATAGGGGTGCCCAAACTTTTTCATATAACTGTACATATATATATATATATATACAGTGGTGGCCAAAAGTATTGACACCCCTGCATTTCTGTCAGATAATACTCAGTTTCTTCCTGAAAATGATTGCAATAACAAATTCTTTGGTATTATTATCTTCATTTAATTTGTCTTCAATGAAAAAACACAAAAAGAATTGTCCTAAAGCCAAATTGGATATAATTCCACACCAAACCTAAAAAAGGGGGTGGACAAAAGTATTGGCACTGTTTGCAAAATCATGTGATGCTTCTCTAATTCGTGTAATTAACAGCACCTGTAACTTACCTGTGGCACCTAACAGGTGTTGGCAATAACTAAATCACACTTGCAGCCAGTTAACATGGATTAAAGTTGACTCAACCTCTGTCCTGTGTCCTTGTGTGTACCACATTGAGCATGGAGAAAAGAAAGAAGAACTGTCTGAGGACTTGAGAAACCAAATTGTGAGGAAGCATGAGCAATCTCAAGGCTACAAGTCCATCTCCAAAGACCTGAATGTTCCTGTGTCTTCCGTGCGCAGTGTCATCAAGAAGTTTAAAGCCCATGGCACTGTGGCTAACCTCCCTAGATGTGGACGGAAAAGAAAAATTCACGAGAGATTTCAACGCAAGATTGTGCGGATGGTGGATAAAGAACCTCGACTAACATCCAAACAAGTTCAAGCTGCCCTGCAGTCCGAGGGTACAACAGTGTCAACCCGTACTATCCGTCGGCATCTGAATGAAAAGGGACTGTATGGTAGGATACCCAGGAAGACCCCACTTCTTACCCCGAGACATAAAAAAGCCAGGCTGGAGTTTGCCAAAACTTACCTGAGAAAGCCTAAAATATTTTGGAAGAATGTTCTCTGGTCAGTTGAGACAAAAGTAGAGCTTTTTGGCAAAAAGCATCAACATAGAGTGTACAGGAAAAAAAAAGAGGCATTCAAAGAAAAGAACACAGTCCCTACAGTCAAACATGGCGGAGGTTCCCTGATGTTTTGGGGTTACTTTGCTGCCTCTGGCACTGGACTGCTTGACCGTGTGCATGGCGTTATGAAGTCTGAAGACTACCAACAAATTTTGCAGCATAAGGTAGGGCCCAGTGTGAGAAAGCTGGGTCTCCCTCAGAGGTCATGTGTCTTCCAGCAGGACAATGACCCAAAACACACTTCCAAAAGCACTATAAAATGGTTTGAGAGAAAGCACTGGAGACTTCTAAGGTGGCCAGCAATGAGTCCAGACCTGAATCCCATAGAACACCTGTGGAGAGACCTCAAAATGGCAGTTTGGAGAAGGCACCCTTCAAATATCAGGGACCTGGAGCAGTTTGCCAAGTAAGAATGGTCTACAATTCCAGCAGAGCATTGTAAGAAACTCATTGATGGTCACCGGAAGCAGTTATTCGCAGTTATTTTGGCTAAAGGTTGTGCAAACAAGTATGAGGCTGAGGGTGCCAATACTTTTGTCTGGCCCATTTTTGGAGTTTTGTGTGAAATAATCAATGATTTGATTTTTGCTTCATTCTCTCTTGTGTTTTTTCATTGCAAGCAAATTAAATGAAGATTATAATACCAAAGAATTTGTGACTGCAATCATTTTCAGGAAGAAACTGTGTATTATCTGACAGAATTGCAGGGGTGCCAATACTTTTGGCCACCACTGTGTATATATATATATATATATATATATATATATATATATATATATATACAGTACAGACCAAAAGTTTGGACACACCTTCTCATTTAAAGATTTTTCTGTATTTTCATGACTATGAAAATTGTACATTCACACTAAAGGCATCAAAACTATGGATGTGGAATTATATAGTTAACAAAAAAGTGTGAAACAACTGAAAATATGTCTTATATTCTAGGTTCTTCAAGGTAGCCACCTTTTGTTTTGATGACTGCTTTGCGCACACTTGGCATTCTCTTGATGAGCTTCAAGAGATAGTCATAGGAAATGGTCTTCTAACAATCTTGAAGGAGTTCCCAGAGATGCTTAGCACTTGTTGGCCCTTTTGCCTTCACTCTGCGGTCCAGCTCACCCCAAACCATCTCGATTGGGTTCAGGTCTGGTGACTGTGGAGGCCAGGTCATCTGGCGTAGCACCCCATCACTCTCCTTCTTGGTCAAATAGCCCTTACACAGCCTGGAGGTGTGTTTGGGGTCATTGTCCTGTTGAAAAATAAATGATGGTCCAACTAAACGCAAACCGGATGGAATAGCATGCCGCTGCAAGATGCTGTGGTACCCATGCTGGTTCAGTATGCCTTCAATTTTGAATAAATCCCCAACAGTGTCACCAGTAATGCACCCCCACACCATCACACTTCCTCTTCCATGCTTCACGGTGGGAACCAGGCATGTAGAGTCCATCCGTTCACCTTTTCTGCGTCGCCCAAAGACACTGTGGTTGGAACCAAAGATCTCAAATTTGGACTCATCAGACCAAAGCAGATTTCCACTGGTCTAATGTCCATTCCTTGTGTTCTTTAGCCCAAACAAGTCTCTTCTGCTTGTTGCCTGTCCTTAGCAGTGGTTTCCTAGAAGCTATTTTACCATGAAGGCCTACTGCACAAAGTCTCCTCTTAACAGTTGTTGAAGAGATGTGTCTGCTGCTAGAACTCTGTGTGGCATTGACCTGGTCTCTAATCTGAGCTGCTGTTAACCTGCGATTTCTGAGGCTGGTGACTCGGATAAACTTAGCCTCAGAAGCAGAGGTGACTCTTGGTCTTCCTTTCCTGGGGCGGTCCTCATGTGAGCCAGTTTCTTTGTAGCGCTTGATGGTTTTTGCAACTTCACTTGGGGACACTTTCAAAGTTTTCCCAATTTTTCGCACTGGTTGACCTTCATTTCTTAAAGTAATGATGACCACTCGTTTTTCTTTACTTAGAATTTGTATTATGGCAAGAAAAAAGCAGCTAACAGTCTATTCAGTAGGACTATCAGCTGTGTTTCCACCAGACTTATGCACAACACAACTGATGGTCCCAACCCTATTTATAAGGCAAGAAATCCCACTTATTAAACCTGACAGGGCACACCTGTGAAGTGAAAACCATTTCCGGTGACTACCTCTTGAAGCTCATCAAGAGAATGCCAAGAGTGTGCAAAGCAGTCATCAAAGCAAAAGGTGACTACTTTGAAGAGCCTAGAATATAAGACATATTTTCAGTTGTTTCACACTTTTTTTTGTTAAGTATATAATTCCACATGTGTTAATTCATAGTTTTGATGATTTCAGTGTGAATGTACAATTTTCATAGTCATGAAAATGCAGAAAAATCTTTAAATGAGAAGGTGTGTCCAAACTTTTGGTCTGTACTGTATATATATATATATATATATATATATATATATATATATATATATACAATGCTCAAAAAAATAAAGGGAACTCTTAAACAACAGAATATAACTCCAAGTAAATCAAACTTCTGTGAAATCAAACTGTCCACTTAGAAAGCAACACTGATTGACAATCAATTTCACATGCTGTTGTGCAAATGGAATAGACAATAGATGGAAATTATTGGCAGTTATCAAGACACCCTCAATAAAGGAGTGGTTCTGCAGGTGGGGACCACAGACCACATCTCAGTACCAATGCTTTCTGTCTGATGTTTTGGTCACTTTTGAATGTTGGTTGTGTTTTCACACTCGTGGTAGCATGAGACGGACTCTGCAACCCACAGAAGTTCGCTCAGGTTGTGCAGCTCATCCAGGATGGCACATCAATGCGAGTTGTGGCAAGCAGGTTTGCTGTGTCTGTCAGCATAGTGTCCAGAGGCTGGAGTCGCTACCAGGAGACAGGCCAGTACACCAGGAGACGTGGAGGAGGCCATAGGAGGGCATCAACCCAGCAGCAGGACTGCTACCTTCACCTTTGTGCAAGAAGGAACAGGAGGAGCACTGCCAGAGCCCTGCAAAATGACCTCCAGCAGGCCACAAATGTGCATGTGTGTGCACAAACGGTTAGAAACTGACTCCATGAGGGTGGTATGAGGGCCCGACGTCCACAGATGGGGGTTGTGCTCACAGCCCAACACCATGCAGGACACTTGGCATTTCCCACAGAACACCAGGATTGGCAAAGTCACCACTGGCGCCCTGTGCTCTTCACAGATGAAAGCAGGTTCACACTGAGCGCATGTGACAGACGTGACAGGGTCTGGAGACGCCATGGAGAGCGATCTGCAGCCTGCAACATCCTTCAGCATGACCGGTTTGGCAGTGGGTCAGTAATGATGTGGGGTGGCATTTCTTTGGAGGGCCGCACATCCCTCCATGTGCTCGCCAGAGGTAGCCTGACTGCCATTAGGTACTGAGATGAGATCCTTAGACCTCTTGTGAGACCATATGCTGGTGCGGTTGGCCCTGGGTTCCTCCTAATGCAGGGCAATGCCAGACCTCATGTGGCTGGAGTGTGTCAGCAGTTCCTGCAAGATGAAGGCATTGAAGCTATGGATTGGCCTGCCCGTTCCCCAGACCTGAATCTGATTGAGCACATCTGGGACATCATGTCTCGCTCCATCCACCAACGTCACGTTGCATCTCAAACTGTCCAGGAGTTGGCGGATGCTTTAGTCCTGGTCTGGGAGGAAATCCCACAGGAGACCATCCGCAACCTCATCAGGAGCATGCCCAGGCATTGTAGGGAGGTCATACAGGCACGTGGAGGCCACACACAATACTGAGCCTCATTTTGACTTGTTTTAAGGACATTACATCAAAGTTGGATCAGCCTGTAGAGTGTTTTTCATTTCAATTTTGGGGGTGACTCCAAATCCAGGCCTCCATTGGTTAATAAATTTGATTTCCATTGATGATTTTTGTGTGATTTTCTTGTCAGCACATTCAACTTTGTACAGAATAAAGTATTCAATGAAAAATATTTCATTCATTCAGATCTAGGATGTGTTATTCAAGTGTTCCCTTTATTTTTTTGAGCAGTGTATTATATATAGTCATTTTTTACATTTTAAAAATTACAAAAAAGAAAATGGGCCGATGCAAAAGTTTGGGCACCCTTGGAGATTTGTGTGCTCAGATAATTTTGACCAAGGTTTCAGACTTTAATTAGCATGTTAGCATTATGGCTTGTTTACTATCATCGTTAGGAAAGGCCAAGTGATGCAAATTTCTCATCTTTATAAAAACCCGGCCTGCTTCTTCTCAGCAGCTGCCTAGTACTCTGAAAATGAAAATGGTGGAGGCCCACATAGCAAGAGAAGGCTATAGCAAGATAGCAAAACGTTCTTAAGTTGCAAACTTTCATTGAGAGATGCTCGTAGGATTGCTAGAGAGGCAAAGCAGAATCCCAGCTTAACTGCAAAAGGCCTTCAGAAATATTTAGCAGACTCTGCAGTTGTGGTACATTGTTCTACTGATCAGAGACACCTGCACAAATATGGCTTTCATGGAAGAGTCATCAGAAGAAAACCTCTTCTGTATCCTCAGCATAAAATTCAGTGTCAGAAGTATGCAAAAGAACATCTAAACAAGCCTGATGCATTTTGGAAACAAGCCCTGTGGACCGATGAGATTAAAATAGAACTTTTTGGCCACAATGATCAAAGGTATGTGTGAAGAAAATGGGCACATGGCACAGAATTTCAGGAAAAGGACAACTCGCCAACCCTGGGGGTGCATCAATCATGCTTTGGGGTTGTGTTGCAGCCTATGGCACGGGGAACATTTTACGGGTGGAGGGAAGAATGGATTCAATGAAATTTCAACAAATTCTTGATGCAAACATAAAACCATCCGTAAAAAAGCTGAAGTTGAAAAGAGGATGGCTTCTACAAAGGGATAATGATCCGAAACACACGTCACAGTCCACAATAGATTACCTCAAAAGATGCAAGCTGAAGGTTTTACAATGGCCCTTACAGCCCCTGATTTGAACATTATTGAAAATCTGTGGCTAGACGTCAAAATAGCAGTGCATGCAAGAAGACCCAGGAATCCCACAGAACTGGAAGAATTTTCCAAGGAAGAATGGATGAAAATCCATCAAACAAGAATTGAAGGACCCTTGGCAGGCTACAAAAAGTGTTTACAAGCTGTGATACATTCAAAAGGGTGTGCTACTAGGTACTAACCATGCAGGGTGCCCAAACTTTTACATCAACCCAACTTCAACTTGCTTAACTGTTCACAATAACATCATTTTGACAAGGGGTGGCCACATTTTACATGCCACTGTAATAAACTGACACCCTTTAGTGCCTTTCATGTGGCATTAAAGGGTGTTTAGCTTTATTAAACCTATTAAACCATTTAAATAAAATGATGTGCGGTCTCCCCCATTTTTAATAACCAGGTAAGGGAAAACAAACAGCTGCAGGCTTATATTATCAGGCTGGGAAGGATCAGATTACCATGGACCTTCCTAGTCTATTAATATCAGTTCACAGCTGTCTGCTTTGCCTTTGCTGGTTATAAAAAATGGGGGACCCTAAAAAAATGATGTGGGATCCCCTCAATTTTGGATAACCAGCAGAGTCAAAGAAGACAGCTGGCCCTTCCCAACCTAAAAATAGCAGCCCGCAGCTGCCTCCAGAATTGGTGAATCCATTAGATGCGCCAATTCTGGAGCTTTGCCTCAACTCTTCCCAATTGCCCTGGTGCGGTGTCAATCAGGGTAATGCTTTGTGGGGTTGATGTCAGCTTTGTAATGTCAGCTGGCATCAAGCCCAGGGTTAGTAATGGAGAGGCGTCTATCAGACGCCGCCATTACTAACCCAGGAATATAAAAGAAAAACACACGCACAGAAAAAATTGTTCATTTTAAAAAACACTCCCTCACATCTCGTTCGCAAATTTTAAAAAACAACTAAAAACCCGTGAAGATCTGAAGTAGTCCTGGGAATCAGAAGTAGTTCAGAAATGGGAACCTGAAAGACATAAAGAGAGAATGAAATAAAGACAATAAACACTCCCTCGTTCATCAATTTATTATTTTTAAAAAATCTCCGCAGCTCCGATGTAATCCATCGCGATCCCACGACGTCCAGCGATTCTGTACAGAAAAATATGGAGCGTCGTTCCTTCAGACCCGGCGGCTCTGTGTAGCGGTGACATCAGTAACTACAAGTTGAACCATAAGGCTTCCACTCATCCAACTTTTCAGAATCAACATTGGAGCTATTTTTTATATGCTAATATGAGAAAGCGAATCTCAGGAGATTCATGAAGTTCAAGTCAGATACTAATAACAAGAAAAAATCTCAAAACAAATATATTTATGTTAAATTCATCTGTAAAAAATCTTACAAAAAAATTACTAAGCAGTTCACATACATTTTTGTAAATTACACCAAATAAAAGTAACAAGAAAAATGCAGCAAACATTGTAAAATTTAGATATAATAACAAAATTATTTTAAACAGGCATACGAGCCTTCAATTAATGGTATATATTCATTCTACTGTATTTGTTCTCAAAAACTCAAATGTTTTATGGTCCATCCTGGCCTGTAAATGTGTTTGTTTATCTTTGAATACTATTGCCTCCTCCAGTCTTACATCAGTTGATTAATTGTTCAACAAGTGAAATAAGAAATAGATCTAAGCAGGGGCGTACATAGAAATCGTGGCAGAATTTCAAATTGCCCCCACAAAAAAAAAATCTCACAACTTTGCAGCCCTTACAATTCTTTCTTACTATTGACTTCACAAATTCCCCTTTTATTGCCTCCATAAAGTATGATAGCAACTAAAGTGCCCCCAAATACAGTATCATACCCCCAGAGTGAATTCCTGAATTCTTCTACACACACAATATGATTACCCTATTGTACCCCCCCTCCAGCAAAGTATGGTGACCCCAACACTGTATGATGTCCCAACTGTGACCTCAGCACAGCCCTCCACACAGTATAATAGCGCCAACACAGCACTCCACACAGTATGATGGCCCTAACACAACCCTCCACATTGTATAATGGCCCCCACACAGCCCTCCAAATAGCATAACAGCCCCCACAAAGTATGATAGACCTCACACAAAACTTCACACTCTATAATACCTAGCATACAGTATAATGGCCCCTACACAGCCCTCCAAACAGCATAATGGCCCCCACACAGTCCTCCAAATAGGATAATGGCCACCACACAGCATGATAGGCCCCACACAAACCTTCACACTGTATAATTGTTCACATACAGTATAAGGGCCCCCATCATAGCCCTCCAAACAGTATAATGACCCCCACAGAGCCCTGCAAATAGTATAATGGACACCCACATAGACATGCAAACAGTATAATGGCCCCTAACATAGCCATGCAAACAGTATAATGGAACCCACATTGTGTGTATTGAAACAACACAAAAAAAAAAAAGAGAAAAAAGGCAAATTGGCATATTTTCACACAAAACACCAAAAATGGGACGGACAAAATTGTGAGCATCTGCAACTTAATATTAGGTTCACACTCTTTGGAATAAATAACTGCAATCAATCACTTCCTATAACCATCAACAATAGTGTTGATCGAGCACTAAAATGCTCGGGTGCTCGAAGCTCGGAACGAGCTCACCGTGATACTCGGGTGCTCGACCCACGCAACGAGCCCAATGTTAGTCTATGGGAGACCCAAGCATTTTGGTGGCGGCACCCTTGGCAGTCTGTAGAAAGCCTAAAAAGTGCCCAAGACGATAGTGACAGTGCTCAATTGACATGGGGACAGCATCGGGATCGCCCCAGGAAGCATTTCTGACCCCCAGGTCACTGCTGTCAACAACGTGGTCAGAGGTATTAAGCCACTTTTACGGGCTCACAATAAAACGTTCAAAAACGAAACTGAAACTGTTTTCCTGTGAAATATGGTAAGGAACATCCTTTCCAGGCTAAAGACTTGTGTATAAGGTAAAATAAATAACCAAAAACAAAAATACTCCTCCACACCTTGGGCTATGTGCACAAGTAGTATGTTTTATGCATTTTTTTATGCGTATTGCTTTCAACCGTGACAAATGCATTCACCGGGAAATGTAATTTTAACATTTTACAACCTTATCTGGCCATGTGCTGTGTGACACATGCATACAGTGCTGAAAAGACATGGGAACAGCATGGGAAAGACCCCTGGAAGCATCTCTGACACCCAGGTCACTGCCTAAAAGTGTGCCCATCAGAAATGATCCTTGCCGCATCAGAAGATGAAGACTTGCAACTATCCCCGTGCAAGTCCTTGTCCCAGGGCAGTGTTCAATTGTACCACCCCCATTCCTTGCAATGCAAGCGCAAGTATGCAGCCTGCCACCCACCCACCCCCAGGCTGCAATACTATACTGCTTGCTTCCTTGCATTTGAAATTGGGCCTTTTAGGCATGTGGAGGCGGAATCTGGCCACCACGTCATGGCTGCGTCGGCGGCCTGGTATCCATACTCAGTCCCCAGCCGCCCGGCAGCCGGGTGTCCACGCTTGGTCCCCAGCCACCAGGGGGCAGCCGCTTGTCCATACTTGGTCCCCAGCCGCCCCGTGGTAGGGTGCCCACACATGGTCCCCAGCTGCCTGGGGGCGGCCGGGTGTCCATAAACGGTCCCCAGCCGCCCCTATTTGTCCTGGTGCGCCTTATACACAAGCGTGCATACCAAAACATTACCTGTGCCCTCCCCAGTGCATTTAGTGGGAAGGACAGCCTAACCACAAACACGTGGACAAGTGAATGTGGCCAGGGATGGTCCATCTCAGAGACGCCTTCACACTGGGTTAATATTGTGGAAGCCGGGACACAGTTGGTCACTGGGATGCAACACATCCTCCAGACATAGAGGATTGCGGGTCCTGGGTCAATCAGGCTTCAACACAAAGTTCAGAAGGTAGACAGCAGCAGTGGTCGGCCTCCTACACAATGAGTAAATTATTCATGATCATGAGGCCATCCATCTCCTTAGCTTTCTGTTCCTTGGAATGCAAGCGCATGTATGTAGTAGCTGCTAGGCCTGAGGTGGTTAGCGTTTTGGCGCATATCCTACCTCCTCCGAGGATTGCTGGATGTTTTCCTGCTACTATCCCAGTTCTCTGACTCCCGTTAAAACAAAGCTTCAGGTGATGAATGATGGATGAGGTGGTGGCAAAGGAGAAAGAGCAGGAGGAACAGGGACCATTCACATCAATATCAGGCCAGTCAACCACACATGTCTTGTAGGATATATTTCTGTAACAAAAGGAGCGGTTCGGCTACACAGTTATAGGGCATACAGTGAGTGCAATGCCTACCAAAAATTTCGAGGCACTCCAATCCCCCTTGGAAGTGACATGGAGGTCAGAGGGCCATAACTAAACCATTTTTTCCATTTATAGCAACTGGGTCTCCTGTACACTGTTGGCCTAAGCAGTGAATGGAAGGCTTTCCAAAAATTATGAGGAACTGCAATGCCCCTTAAAACAGACATGGATTACAGCGTAATAAAAACCTTCTACCCATTATTGGGGAGTGGGTCTCCCTTAGTGTTCACCTATGCATTGAAAAGCAAAAGCTGACTAAAATTAGGAGGAAATGCAAAGCCCGTTTGAAGAGTCGTGGAGGTTAGAGGTAATTAAAATCAACATTTCAATGCCCCTTGGAAGAGCTGTGGAGTTCAGAGTGGTTTGACAAGACAGTTTTAATGCCCCTTGGAAGAGACGTGGAGGTCACAGTAGCTTAATAGGACAGTTTTAATGCCCCTTGTAAGAGACGTGGAGCTCAGAGTGGTTTAACAAGACGGTTTTAATGCCCCTTGGAAGAGACGTAGAGGTCCCAGTGGATTAAAAAGACAATATCAATGCTTCTTGGAAGAGTGGTGGAGGTCCCAGTGGAATAAAAAGACAATATGAATGCCCCTTGGAAGAGTGGTGGAGGTTACAGTGGAATAAAAAGAGAATATCAATGACCCTTGGAAGAGACGTGGAGGTCACAGTAGCTTAACAAGATGATTTTAATGCCCCTTGGAAGAGACATGGAGTTCAGAGTGGTTTAACAAGACGGTTTTAATGCCCCTTGGAAGAGACGTAGAGGTCCCAGTGGATTAAAAAGACAATATCAATGCTTCTTGGAAGAGTGGTGGAGGTCCCAGTGGAATAAAAAGACAATATGAATGCCCCTTGGAAGAGTGGTGGAGGTTACAGTGGAATAAAAAGAGAATATCAATGACCCTTGGAAGAGACGTGGAGGTCACAGTAGCTTAACAAGATGATTTTAATGCCCCTTGGAAGAGACATGGAGTTCAGAGTGGTTTAACAAGACGGTTTTAATGCCCCTTGGAAGAGACGTAGAGGTCCCAGTGGAATAAAAAGACAATATCAATGCCCCTTGGAAGAGACGTGGAGGTCACAGTAGCTTAACAAAACGATTTTAACGCCCCTTGGAAGAGACGTGGAGTTCAGAGTGGTTTAACAAGACGGTTTTAATGCCCCTTGGAAGAGACGTGGAGTTCAGAGTGGTTTAACAAGACGGTTTTAATGCCCCTTGGAAGAGAAGTGGAGGTCACAGTAGCTTAACAAGACGGTTTTAATGCCCCTTGGAAGAGACGTGGAGTTCAGAGTGGTTTAACAAGACGGTTTTAATGCCCCTTGGAAGAGACGTGGAGGTAACAGTAGCTTAACAAAACAGTTTTAATGCCCCTTGGAAGAGACGTGGAGTTCAGAGTGGTTTAACTAGACGGTTTTAATGCCCCTTGGAGGAGACGTGGAGATCCCAGTGGAATAAAAAGACAATATCAATGCCCCTTGGAAGAGTGGTGGAGGTCCCAGTGGAATAAAAAGACAATATCAATGACCCTTGGAAGAGACGTGGAGGTCCCAGTGGAATAAAAAGACAATATCAATGCCCCTTGGAAGAGTGGTGGAGGTCCCAGTGGAATAAAAAGACAATATCAATGACCCTTGGAAGAGACGTGGAGGTCACAGTAGCTTAACAAGATGGTTTTAATGCCCCTTGGAAGAGACGTGGAGGTCCCAGTGGAATAAAAAGACAATATCAATGCCCCTTGGAAGAGTGGTAGAGGTCGCAGTGGAATAAAAAGACAATATGAATGCCCCTTGGAAGAGTGGTGGAGGTCGCAGTGGAATAAAAAGACAATATCAATGCCCCTTGGAAGAGTGGTGGAGTTCAGAGTGGTTTAACAAGACGGTTTTAATGCCCCTTGGAAGAGACGTGGAGGTCACAGTACCTTAACAAGACGGTTTTAATGCCCCTTGGAAGAGACGTGGAGTTCAGAGTGGTTTAACAAGACGGTTTTAATGCCCCTTGGAAGAGACATGGAGGTCACAGTAGCTTAACAAGACGGTTTTATTGCCCCTTGGAAGAGACATGGAGTTCAGAGTGGTTTAACAAGACGGTTTTAATGCCCCTTTGAAGAGACGTAGAGGTCCCAGTGGAATAAAAAGACAACATCAATGCCCCTTGGAAGAGACATGGAGGTCACAGTAGCTTAACAAGACGATTTTAATGCCCCTTGAAAGAGACGTGAAGTTCAGTGTGGTTTAACAAGACGGTTTTAATGCCCCTTGGAAGAGACGTGGAGGTCACAGTAGCTTATCAAGATGGTTTTAATGCCCCTTGGAAGAGACGTGGAGTTCAGAGTGGTTTAACAAGACGGTTTTAATGCCCCTTGGAAGAGACGTGGAGGTCACAGTAGCTTAACAAGACGGTTTTAATTCCCCTTGGAAGAGACGTGGAGTTCAGAGTGGTTTAACAAGACGGTTTTAATGCCCCTTGGAAGAGACGTGGAGGTCTCAGTGGAATAAAAAGACAATATCAATGCCCCTTGGAAGAGTGGTGGAGGTCCCAGTGGAATAAAAAGAGAATATCAATGACCCTTGGAAGAGACGTGGATGTCACAATAGCTTAACAAGATGATTTTAATGCCCCTTGCAAGAGCCATGCAGTACAGCATATTAAAAACATTATTCCCATTATTGGGGAGTTGGTCTCCCATAGTCTTTGCCTATGCCTTCCAAGCAAAAGCTGCCAAAAATTAGGACGGAGGAACTTGCAATGCTGGCAACATGGACCACGGTCACCCTGGTGGTATAGTGGTGGTGGAGGCTGAGGATAAGGAGAAGAGCAAAAAACAACCAAAATGAGGAAGCGTATACCCATTGTAATGCACACGCCCGGACTGACTGACGTGTGCGTGTATATGTAGTGATTTCACTGGACCGTACCGGAGAGTGAATGCCTGGAGGGGCGTAACTAAATATCCACCCGATCCGACCAAGGTCGCACGACGGCATACGACGCCAGTGCACCAAGGAGGGACCGAGCAGAGGGACCAGGTGCTACTCCAGGTCAGACCCCGGACACGGCTGTTGACCCACACCGGGGAATACAGGAACAGGCAGGTTAGGCTGGCACACAGACTGGTGGGTACAGGCAGACACGGGAGGTATGCAGACGGGTGGATGCTGGCAAGCAAGGCTGGTATGCAAACAGGGAGGTACTGGCAGGTACAGCCGGTATGCAGGCAGGTGGATGTTGGTAAGCACGACTGGTATGCAGGCAGGGAGGTACTGGCTGGTACGACAGGTTGGAGCACAGAGTGGATAGGACCCAGTACAGACTGGGACTCAGGAACAGAACCGCAGATCCGGTGGACAAACACAGCAGAGTGAGGCCACCCGGAGCGGCGAGCAAGAGCAGAGCAAGACGAGACCACCTGGAGCGGTGAGCGAGAGTAGAGCAGGATGAGGCCGCCTGGAGCAGTGAGCAAAGGGTCAGAGCAGAGCGAGACTGCCGGAGCAGCGAGCAGAGGGTCAGAGCAGAGCGAGACTGCCGGAGCAGCGAGCAAAGGGTCAGAGCAGAGCGAGACTGCCGGAGCGGTGAGCAAAGGGTCAGAGCAGAGCGAGACTGCCGGAGCAGCGAGCAAAGGGTCAGAGCAGAGCGAGACTGCCGGAGCAGCGAGCAAAGGGTCAGAGCAGAGTGAGACTGCCGGAGCAGCGAGCAAAGGGTCAGAGCAGAGCGAGACTGCCGGAGCAGCGAGCAAAGGGTCAGAGCAGAGCGAGACTGCCGGAGCAGCGAGCAAAGGGTCAGAGCAGAGTGAGACTGCCGGAGCAGCGAGCAAAGGGTCAGAGCAGAGCGAGACTGCCGGAGCAGCGAGCAAAGGGTCAGAGCAGAGCGAGACTGCCGGAGCAGCGAGCAAAGGGTCAGAGCAGAGTGAGACTGCCGGAGCAGCGAGCAAAGGGTCAGAGCAGAGCGAGACTGCCGGAGCAGCGAGCAAAGGGTCAGAGCAGAGCGAGACTGCCGGAGCAGCGAGCAATGGGTCAGAGCAGAGCGAGACTGCCAGAGTGGTGAGCAAAGGGTCAGAGCAGAGCGAGACCGCCTGGAGCGGTGAGAAAAGGTAGAGCAGAACGAGACCACCTGGAGCGGTGAGCAAAGGCAGAGCAGGCAAGAACCGCCGGAGCGGCAAGCAAGGCAGAGCAGAGGGGACAGAGCTCTGTTCACACAGAACAGACAGGAAGGGAAAGGCAGAAGCAGATACCCACAGGGTACTTGCAGTGAAGTAGCTAGTGGACCACAAACTCACAAACGGAAGTACAGTGACAACGAGCAGGAGTTAGGTACGAGTTCAGACTCTGCAGAAAAAGGGAAGATATGGGCGTAGAGAGAAACGGGAAACAGGCTGGAAGATAGGGCAGGAACAGACATTGGGAAAAGACACAGACAACAGATTTAGGTATACGGCCCCTAGAGGGCAGAAGGAACAGGCTAAGAGCGTGTTCACACGGGCCTGGAAATACAGCCTGCAGGAAAGGCAGCTGGCTAGAGTACACAGACAGGACTGAGTTCAGACACGGGAACTGATACCGCACGGCAGGAAACATAGACAGGACCTGGCACATCAGTGACAAGATGCCAACTGACAGAACAAGATGCTCAGGCAAGGATTCCAGGGAGGAGCTGGGTTAAATACCAGGTGACAGACGGCAATAGGCTAAGGAAGCATCAGGGGTGTGTCTGCAGCAGCTACAAGAAAGAGGAAGTTCAGCGGGCGTCGCCCTAAGCAGACAAAGCAGAGCATGGTCATATGGAAAGAAGCCAAAGTGATAGTCTGGACTGGAAATCAAGTGCGCGCTCTTGCACAGTGGGAGATGGACCACTATGCAAGGACGCCGCCAGGTATGTTACACCCATGTGTGGGTGTGAAGCGGTGCATGGGAATACACCTCCCGAAATAACACAGTGGATTTTACTTTATGTTACTCTGCTGTCATTTGGTGGTGATGAGAAGTCTGGCCCAATCCAGCCCTTGTTCATTTTGATAAGGGTCAGCTTGTCAGCATTGTCAGTTGACAGGCGAGTGCGCTTATCAGTTAAAATTCCCCCAGCGGTACTAAAAACATGCTCCAATAACACGCTAGCGGCAGGGCAGACCAGGACCACCAAGGCTTTGCTTAAGCCTTCCAAGCAAAAGCTGACAAAAATAAGGACGGAGGAACTTTCAATAATGGCAACAAGGACCACGGTCACCCTGGTGGTATAGTGGTGGTGGAAGCTGAGGATAAGGAGAAGAACATAAAACAGCCAAAATGAGGAAGCGTATACCCATGTGTGGGTGTGAAGCGGTGCATGTGAATACACCTCCCGAAATAACACAGTGGATTTGACTTTATGTTACTCTGCTGTCATTTGGTGGTGATGAGAAGTCTGGCCCAATCCAGCCCTTGTTCATTTTGATAAGGGTCAGCTTGTCAGCATTGTCAGTTGACAGGCGAGTGCACTTATCAGTTATAATTCCCCCAGCGGTACTAAAAACACGCTCCAATAACACGCTAGCGGCAGGGCAGGCCAGGACCTCCAAGGCGCACAGAGCGAGTTCATTCCAGGTGTCCAGCTTGGAAACCCAATAATTAAAAGGCACAGGAATCACGGAGGATGCTGGTACGGTCGGCAAGGTACTCCCTTACCATCTTTTGAAACTTTCCACTCCTTGTGAGAGTACCCCGCGCCTCAGGGCCTGTAAGCTGGGTGGGTCTCAGAAAACTGTCCCAGAATGTTGACAGTGTTCCACTGCCTCTGCTGGATTGGAGTTGCGTCTCTCTCACCTGTATGCCTTAGTTGGGCAACGAACTGTGACCTCTGCCGCTAGCGTGTTGAGATGGGAATTTTTTTAACAGTTCTGCAGCAAGGGCCTTCTGGTACTGCCCCATTTTTGTAGACCTCTCCACCTCAGGAATAAGAGCGTGAAAGTTCTCCTTGTAGCGGGGGTCTAAAAGTGTCACCAAACAGTAATGACTGTCACCCAATATTTTGACAACGCGAGGGTCACGGTTAAGGCAGCGTAACATAAAGTCAGCCATGCGTGCCAGACTGGTAACGGGCAAGACTTCCGTGTCTTCACCAAGATGACGACTGACCATGCTCTCCTTCTCCCCCCTGTCATCAGGCCACCCACGCTGAACCGACGGTATGACAGTTGCACAGGTACTACAGTCTACAGCGCATGATACCAGCTCCTGTTCTTCCTCCTCCTTTCCCGCATTGTCCCCCAAAGCACGTTGGGATGAGATGAGGCTGGGCTGTGTGTAATCGCCTGCTACGGCTTCTTGATCCATCTCATCATACTCTGGCTGCAATGCCTCCTCTTTAATTCTCTGCAGAGAGCATTGCAAAAGACAGACAAGTGGGATGCTGATGCTAATGATGGCATCATCGCCATTCACCATCTTGGTGGACTCCTCAAAGTTTGTCAGGATGGTACATATGTCAGACATCCAGGTCCACTCCTGAGGTCTTATGTGTGGAGTCTGACCTGAATATCGACGGCCTTGTTGCAGCTGGTACTCCACAACTGCTCTCTTCTGCTCACAAATCCTTTGCAACATGTGGAGGGTAGAGTACCAATGTGTGGGGACATCACACACCAGTCGGTGTGCCGGAAGCTGCAAACGCTGCTGCAACACAGCAAGGGCGGCGGAAGCGGTAGCCGACTTCCAAAAATGAGCTGACAGGCGGCGTACTTTGACGAGCAGATCTGGCAACTCTATGTTTACCCAGTGTGCCGTAAAGGAGATGTACCGTCCCAGGCAACAAGCACTTGTCCACGTGTCCAGTGTCAGGTGGACTCTCCCAGTAACTGCGTTGTTGAGGTCACGGCAGATGTTTTGGGACACGTGTTTGTGTAGTGCGGGGATGGCTCACCGGGCAAAATAGTGTCGGCTGGGGACCGAGTAACGAGGGATGGCCACGGCCATAAGGTTGCGGAAGGATTCCGTCTCCACTAGCCTAAAAGGCAGCATTTCCAACGCAAGCAGTTGTGAAATGTGCAAATTTAGGACTGTGGCCTGTGGGGCGTTGGCTGCGAATTTGCGCTTTCGTTCATAGGTCTGGGATATGGACAATTGCACGCTGCGGTGGGACTTGGACGTGGACGTTGATGCTGTTTCTTGAGAAACTGCCATAACAAGTGAAGACTGAGAGGAGGGGGCATGTTTGCATGCAGTATGGACAGGGGATTGCCTTGCACGCACAATAGGGGGTTCTCTTACAGGCACAACAGCGGAAGAAGCAGTGGTGACACCCGCTGACACTGGTCGTGGACCCTGGGGTTCGCCCCACAAAGTCGGGTGCTTTGCTGCCATGTGCCTGATCATGCTGGTGGTGGTCAGGCTGGTAGTTTTGTCACCCCTGCTGATGCTGGCCTGGCAGGTGGTACAAATGGCCTTTTTGGGGTTTGGCTGTTCAAATATTTGGCCATCGCTACATGGGATCTCCTCTTCCACCACTTCAAGCGGAGCAGGCGAGGGGCCCAAATATGGAAATGGACCAGTGAACAGCTCTTCAGAGTGTCCAACTGTGGGATCAGTTGCTGTCTGATGACACTCGGCATGGTGGGAGGAAGGATCATAAGGGTGAGGAGGAGTATGCGGTCGAGACTCACCGCTACTAACACTTGACCGTGTGGAAGACAGACCGGAGGTGATGGTGCCCAGGTGACTGGAAGTATTATCTGCTATCCAATTAATAACCTGTTCACACTGATCTGTTCGCAATAGTGGTGTTGTTGTGTGCTTCCCTAGTAATTCGGTCAAGAACTGGGAGCAAGAAGATGTGGCTGTTGGTTGTGGCACATTTTTACCTTGGCCACGGCCCCGTCCTCTGCACGCACCATCACCAGAACGTCCCGTTCCACGTCCCTTGCCACGTGCCTTGCCCATTGTAAATGAAGTAAAATAGCTTACACTCGCACTATCAATGGCAAAAGGGTAATAAAAAGGAGATTAGAACCGTGGAAGAGGAAAACCACAGTTCTATTTCTCTGGCCTACACCCGACTCTTTTAAACAGATATATTTGTGTCTGAACAGTCAGCGAGACACTCAAACTGTTTTTTTTATGCAAAAAGGTGGATTACACCCAGATTTGAACCATAGAAGAGGAAAACCACAGTTCTAGTTCTCTGGCCTACACAAAAATCTTTTAAACAGATATATTTGTGTCTGAACAGTCAGCAAGACACTCAAACTGCTTTTTTTTATGTAAAAAAGTGGATTACACCCAGAGTTGAACCGTGGAAGAGGGAAACCACAGTTCTAGTTCTCTGGCCTACACCAGAATCTTTTAAACAGATATATTTGTGTCTGAACAGTCAGCGAGACACTCAAACTGTTTTTTTATGGAAAAAAGGTAAAAAAGTGGATAATACAGAGATTTGAACCGTGGAACTGAAAAACCACAGTTCTAGTTAACTGGCTAAAACCAGACTCTTTTAAACAGATATATTTGTGTCTGAACACTCACAGACACACTCAATTTTTTTTTTTGGGGGGGGGATACCAAAAGGTTAATAAGACGGATATTTGTACAGTCTGACTGAGGAAAAAAAAAGAAAAGAGGATTTAGATGAAAAAAAAAGAATTTTTCCTGGCTCCTGAGACTTGGGGCTAAGTCTAGCAATTTGAGAAGCACAACACAGGACTGTAATGCAGTGATTGTTGGTATAACCACTGCGTCTCCTATACACCCTGCCTGCCTGCCTGATATCTGGGATGGATATTAGTCCTGAGAAGGACTGTTTGTTTGGTTTTGCAGGCTTTAGAGACCCTACACTACCTATTTCGCAGTATAAATCTCTCCCTAGCTCAGCAGCACTTTCCCTACACCGTCTGATCCGGAGTGACTGTGTCCAAGATGGCGGCGCCCGGTTTTAAATACTCAAGGTGACGCTGTGCGGCCAGCCAATCACTGTAATGCCCACAACCAACATGGCTGCGGCATTACAGTGACTGGCTGGCAATCCCTGCATGTTCATTGGCTCTGTAAAGAGCGCCAAACATGCAGGGTGGAGACCCGAGCTCCCAACCGAGTAACCCGAAAATGCTCGGTGCTCGCCGAACATCCCGAGTAGTGAGATGCTCGGGCGACTACCGAGCAGTGTCGAGCATGCTCACTCAACACCAATCAACAAGCTTCTTACACCTCTCAACTGGAATTCTGGACCACTCTTCTTTTGCAAACTGTACCAGGTCTCTCATATTTGTAGGGTTCCTTCTCCCAACACCAATTTTAAGATCTCTCCCCAGGTGTTTAATGAGAATTATATCAGGAACCATTCCTGACCAACTCTCCAGGACTTTGTTTCCATCCATTTCTGTGTGCTTCTTGCAGTATGTTTGGGGTCATTGTCCTGCTGGAAGACCCATGACCTAGGACGCAAACCCAACTTTGTGACACTGGGCACTACATTGCGACCCCAAATCCTTTGGGCATCTTCACATGTCATGATGCCTTGCACAAAGTGAAGGTACCCAGTGTAAGAGGCAGCAAAACAACCCTGAAACATCATTGAACCTCCACCATATTTGACTGTAGGTACTGTGTTCTTTTCTTAATAGGCCTCTATCCGTTTACGGTAAACAGTAGAATTATGTGCTTTACCAAGTTACATTATTCCTGTGTCCTGTTGTGCATAAATATATGACTCTTCAGATTTTGTGATATTCCATGCCTGATGAAGAGACTTGAGTAGTCTCGAAAGCATGCAATTTGTTACCATCTTTTCAGTTAGCAATTAAAAGGTATCAACTACTGAGGACTCTCAAATCTTAATATTGTGCTTTAACAAAACATCTATCTTGATCTCATCTGTCCACAAGATGCATTCCTAGAAGGATTTCAGCTTACACGTACATTTTGGCAAACTGCAGTCTAGCTTTTTTATGTCTTTGTGTCAGCATAGGGTCCTCCTGGGTGTCCTGCCATACCATTTAATTTCATTCAAATGTCAACAGATAGTTTGCGCTGACACTGATGCTCAACCTGCAGGACAGCTTGAATTACTTTGGAACTTGATTAAGGCTGCTTATCCACCATCTGGACTATCCTGCGTTTTATTATTTTTTCTCTGCAGTCCTCATCCCAGAGATTAGCTACAGTGCCATGGGTTGTAATCTTCTTGATTATGTTGTGCATCGTGGACAAAGGAGCATCAAGATCTCTGGAGATGGACTTGTAACCTTGAGATTGTTGATAATTTTTAACAATTTTGGTTTTCAAGTCCTCATACAGTTCTCTTCTCCTCTTTCTGTTCTCCATGCTTAGTGTGGCACACACAGACACACAATGCAAAGATTGAGTCAAGTTCTGCCCTTTTTATATGGTTTCAGCTGTGATTTTCAAATTGCCCACACCTGTAACTTGCCACAGGTGAGTTTAAACGAGCATCACATGCTTGAAACAAAGTAGTATACCCGAAATTTTAGAAAGGTACCAACAATTTTGTGCGGCCCATTTTTGGAGTTTTGTGTGAAATAATTTCCAATTTGCCTTTTATTTCTCTAACACATACAAAGGAAATAAACATGTGTATAACAAAACAGGTGTAATTGCAATAATTTTCTAGGAGAAATACTTTGTTTTCTGGAACAATTTCAAGGGTGCCAACACTTTTGACCATGACTGTATTATATAGGTCAAATCTTTGTATAACTTTCTTGGTTGAAGACACTATTTGATGAATACTGTACAAATTATGCAATCCTAGAGGAACCAAAATAAATGAAAAAAAACAGAAGTTATAGTGGAATAAATACAGTACTAGTATCCAGATTATAGCTTCCTATAAACATAACTACCCCTTTCCTAAATGTCTCCTGCCTGTAGTTTATATAGTATGGTAAAATGAATATTTTTAATTAACTCCCCAAGGATCTGAACAATTTCAGCTTCTAGGAAAAAGCTTTTTTTTGTCATATTCCAGGAACAATAGTATCTTATCAGGGCTTGTTTTTTCTCTTGTTTTTTTTTGCAGGATGATTTGCATTGGTCAGTGGCACTATTTTGGGGTACATATAAGAAATCGAAAAAAAAGCAATTCTGCAATTAAGTGTTATATTTTACTCTGTTCATCTGCTGCACAAATACAATGTTAACTTTATTTTGTAAGTCACGCTGATTATGGCGATATGAAATGTATAAATGTTTGTATTTTTATTTATCTTTTATTACTTTTCTAAAATAAATACACTGTTTGAAAAAAAAAATTGTTTTTGTGTCACAATATTTTGATAGTCATGAGTTTTACAATTATTGTCAAGGAAGCCGTGTGAGGGCTTATATTTTAAGCAACAAGATGTTGTTTTTGACTTTTTATTCCATTTTTCTGGAGGTTGTAAATGTACAAAAGAAACTGCAATTCTGATTTTTTTAACCACTTTTGAATATTTAGTTTAATTGAGGTTTTACCTTTATTCTGCATGTCATGAATTAGACGCGGAAAACTCTTAGATAAAAAATGCACATGCGCTTTTAGTGCAAAACGCATCAAAAACAAATGTAACTTGCACATGACTGTATGAATGAAGTTTTGTCAAAGACAATTACCAGGAAATATCAAAAACAAAGCAGCTTTATTTAAAATGTGACAAATTAACAAGAGATAACAAAATCAGCATCACAAACGCAATAAAAACGCATGTAAAAACATTCAATTTTTGTAAAAATTAATTTTTTTTTTTAGAAACCTATAGAGGAAAAAGAAACAAAACCACATAGTACAACAGCATCTTTTGACGCCCTGAGGGTGGAGTTTTCATGACATCACATGTAGAGTAAATGCTGCGTTTTATCTGCTGCTTTTTTGCACAGAAATTCTGTTGTGTTTAACTGTCCAAGAAAAGTAGATGTGATTTCATGAAAACTCCATCCTTTATGAGTCTGAAGACACTGCTGCACTGTATCCCAAACGTCCTGGATTTGGTTCTAAGACCTGCAGTCTCTGGTGTCTCCTGCTGAATGTCCCTCACTGTCACAGTCAAATGGTAAATGGGTGTGGCTTGGGGTGTGGCTAAGGCGTGGTCAAAATTGGCCAGGTCACATGTTTTGTCCCTCTTTCCTTTCTTCAAAAGTTGGGAGGTATGCGTTATCGTATGATGGATGCAGCAATACCAAATATATGACTTTTTAAGGTACTTTAATTCATTATTTTAAGGTACATTTATTTTTTTTCCAGATTACTCTATTTTTTTTATTGGGAAAACTACGTTTTTTTGAAGAGGTTGTTTTTACTTTTTTTTTCAAATACACAAAAACATTTTTTTTTACATCAATTAGTCTTCCAAGGGAACTTGAACATGCAATCCTATGGTAATACACTTATCTATTTATGTGCAGTGTAGTGCAATGTATAACACTAGCTTATCATCCGCCACCAGCACTTAACTGCTTGTAGTGTTTGGCAGACCCGGAAGCCTTTTTCAGGCCTCCGGTTGCCATCGCAATCTATCTGCACCCTTTGAACGCGCTGCAGGAGAGCTGATGGCTAACAAAGTAAACTCTCTCCCTCTTTCAAACTTCTCACTATTGACAGCGGCATATAAGGGGAGCACTCATCCATGCAGTTACAGCGAGAGCCTGGCTGCGTATATCAGTCAAGTTCCTACAGCTGATCGTGTAGATATAGAAGCTGTATTGTGTGATCAGCATGACATACGTACATATCCATCATGGAGCACAATGTGACATGTGCTCATGACAGATATGAATGTCATACAGCATTAAGGAGTAAGGCTGTGTGCCCACGATGAGTTTTTGGTGAGTTTGTAAAGCTGCATATTTTCGTTATGTCAAAAACGCAGCGTCTTACAGTTCCAGCAAAGTGGATGGGATTTATAGAAATCTCATACCCACTGTGTTTATTTTTTACTCAGTATAAACAGACAGTTGGTCTCAAATCCACAACATGCCAATTTCTCTTGCGATACGCTGAGTTTTACGTGCAGACTTTTCCCATAGACTTACATTAAATGCGGAAAATCCGCAAGTAAAAAACGTAAATGTGCTTAGTGTGTGATCCGCACATGGCTGAATCAATAAAGTTTTGTCAAAGTCAAACATCAGGAAGTATCAAAAACAAAGCAGCTTTCTTTAAAACTTGACATAATAACAAAAGACAAAAACCACAGTGTCAAAAAATGTGACAAAAACGCACTCAAAAAATGCGATGAAAAAAACTAATTTACTTAATAGGTGCAGCAATGGTGCAGAAAATCTACAACATCAAAAACTCACTAAAAGCTCATTGAGGGAACGTACCCTAAGGGTTTCTGTATTATACATGTGCTATTCTGCAAACACAAAAACTTTTCAATATCACATACCTTTCCTATAAGCAAGAATTGACTTCTACTTCCTAGATTACAGCAATACAGCATCACTCAAACTTCCTACTGCTCAACTAATCATTTTTATTGCTAACTTCCCTTGATCAATGTGTCCTTCGCTATCCTCTTAAAGAGTTCTCAAAGGTTCAAGCATCAACATTCATATTTTTGTACAATAAATTTATACCTTGTAGCTTTGCTTCTTAGTTTTTTCTTTCATAACTATGTGATTTTATTATCTTCTTCCTTTCTCTTTTAGTTCAAAAGAAATTCATCACTGCTTCAGTCGCAGTATGTTTAAAAGGTAAGTTAAAGGAATACTCCCGGATACATGAGTAAATGTGAATATGTACATTACATAGAAGTAGGTTAATGGCTGATCAACTATACAACAAACAATTGCCTTGTGAAGATCATTCAACTGTAGCCATAATCAGAACATATTAAATAAGTCTTTGACTAAAGGAGACAATGCATAACTTCTATCTTTATTGTTTTTTGACTCTTGAAATCTTGCACTATCTTCTCCTGTCTTCTCTAGTCCTACACTAAACATACAGTATTTGAGTTATAACCCATAAGTGTTTTCTTAGAATGATTTTCTCAATAAATACATTCACATATCCACAAGTTAAATTATAAATGTATGATCACTGGGGGTTTGACAGCTGAGACCCCCACTGGTAAAACAACAGAACAAATGTAAGCTAACAATGGTCAAATTAAACTTGAACCTTCACTTATACCCAAGAGGAAAGATACTCATTATTAGTTTGACTTGTATGCCAATAACATACTTGGCTGTGTTTGGCTGTTACTGTCTCTCTATACCCCACCAGTCCACCAGATGGACTTGAATAAACAAGCCTCTCATAAGGCCTTAGGAAAGCTAGTTTCTTGCTATCCGCTACTCTCTATACTTGTGGGTTTGTCCTTCTTCAACTTGCATTGTCTCAGCTATGACTCAAAAGGTCTCAAAGTCTCTAACAGTTCACAAACTTATTTCTCAGGGACAACATGGTACTAATTGTGCAGTATCACGCAAGCAATCTGGATCTCCTGGTATGAAGCCGGATGGTAGCCTGATGGTGATTTTCCTCAGGCCTCTCAAGACAACTTCACTCAGGCTCTCCTCCAGTTAATGTCTTCATAAGGCCCACAAGCGAATGTCATAGCAGCTATACTCAGTCCTACTTGCACAAAACTCAAACAAAGCTGATCCCAGTGATAGTATATGCAGCCATTTTTTATCTGGCTCCATTTGTCCTTCAATAAAACTTTTCTGGGCCCCTTTTTCCAGTTTCCTGGCAGAACGCCATATGTCACATTATTTTTCATGACTGAACAACTGCACAGACAAGTGTGGGGTAGCATAAGGGCATACAAACCAGACAACATAGCATTTAAAATAAAATGTAAAGAGAAAATGACCATTTTTATAAAGAAAGTTGCCTATAAAAATGTTATTATGGTGCATTAATTACCATCCAAATTTTTCTGTCCTTGCTTTATTATCATTATCTTGAAAACTATCACTTGTTTTAATATAATTCATATTATATATTCACATTAAAAGATTAAAAAATAATGACTAACATCACAGATTGTGCTACCAAATTTTGACCAAATGATTGTGATCGTTTTACTAGACTCCATAAAAATATGCACAAATGAAGTATGTGATGATTTATGAATACAAGAATCTCAGAATCCCTAAAGACTTTAAAACTCTCTGAAAATGCCTACTCTTCTACTAATAAATATGCTTCCCTTTTGATTCTGACATTTGAAGGAACTTTAACAACCAATACTATTGAAAAATAATGGCCTTGAAAATTAAACCAAGAGGAATTTAAAGCATCACAATCGTCTGCCTCTGTCTATGTCATAGATGAAAGGAAATAAATCTTAAAACAAAGAATCAATTGTAATAGCCCTATTCTTACAACACAGTTTGAAAATGCCACATTGCTGACATTTAATACTCATTTTAGCCTATCTTCCAATGAGCTTTTAAATTAATAAAGCAAAAATGGAACAAATATATACAGAATGTTAAACTACATTAACAGTCCAGTTGGAATGAGAACCTAAAGTCGAGGTACAAAATATATGCTTCTCCCTCCCACCCCCGACACAAAAACCCACAAAATAACATTTATACCATACAGTACATGCAGTACACTGTCCTTGGATATGCTTTATAATAAAAACCAGCACTGTGGGGCCTACAAGTAATTTGTTAAAAGCACTAATTTCCATATGATAGTAAACCTCTAAAATAATAGTCATACAGTTACAAATAACACCACTATGTGAGGGCCAATTAATATCCACAATGCATTTTACCATCACAGTGTTTCTGGATAAAACATATTGCATCAAAGACAATTTTACCTAATACCGTCATGACCCCATGACGAAATGTCACCACCGTACTGTTACTGGAAATATGCCGTACAAAATACAATGTTAAGGCCGCACAATGACGATTAAGTGGCAGATACTAATTTTACACAGGAGCTCTAGATGTTTATATTATATAAATTATTACAGTTACAGCTCTCTAGCCTTTTCTTCTGCGTCCACCTGTAGCCAATATAATTCTTTCAACCATGACTTGAGCCAGCAGAGTTTTCTACCGAGACATCTTCAACTCCTCACTTTACCAGAATCCCTCCTACATTTCTACAAACTTCCCAGTCATTGTTCCCAAGGGTGAAATAAAGCCCTAAAAGGTAAGTGGCCCCCTTATTGCTGCGGAGTTAGAGTATCTCCATTTGTACCTACTAGTGGTCCCATTCATCTCATGTTATGTTAGTGCCTCCTTTAGGCCCTACACTTTAATGGTGACACTGTTAGAGCCCCTGCACAGGGTATTGGTGCCCATTTGATGCCTCAGTCCACCTTTTACCCACACAGTAGTAATATTCCCGATTTGTGGTTCTGCACAGTAGTAGTGCTCCCCTCTTTGTGCCCTCAAACAGTGAGTAATGTCTCTTTTGTGAGAATCACCAACCCCATTTACCTTTTTTAACAATGATAACAAATAAAACTTACGGTACATACTTTTACTTATCTCCAGGTCATTCTCACAAGCTGGAGATTCATTCTGTCTGTGCCATTAGCAGTTTGGCTTAAAGCAGTGACATCACTGTTCTGCCTGCACTAGAAACTGATGTCCTCAGCATCCACCATGGCTCTCTACTTTAATTGTATATGCTTAATAAATATATATATATATATATATATCTATATCTATATCTATACATCTATATCTATATATATATATATATATATATATATATATATATATATATGGTACAACTCATTTACTTTGATTTGATTTAAATAGAGCCTGTCTGCACAGAATGAGTGTTCAAACCAAGTACAGGCGCTCAACGCACCGCTGATGTGGCCAAACATTTAATTGCACCTTCCCACCTACTTGTTTTCTCTCTATCTCTGCCTCTCCTCTTCTTTGATTGACAGCTCTGGATTTATAGAGCCACAGAAGGGCAGAGACAGATGGAAAACAAGTACAAGGTAGGCTACATTCCACACGATGAGCTTTTGGTGATTTTTTGACGCTGTGTATTTTTGAAAAATTGCAAGTAATCTATTTTACTTAATGGGTGCAGAAATGGTGCAGAAAATCTGCAACATCAAAAACTCATTGTGGGAACGAAGCCTTAGAGTGCACTTACATTTTTGGCCACACCAAGGGTGCACAGAGCACCTGCACTTGGTTTGAACATTTATTCTAACAGATTCACTTTAACCCCTTGGTATGACACTTTTGGCCTTTATGCCAGACTTATTTACTGTTCTATTGTCCATTCCTGGAGCCATAACTTTTTTACTATTTTGGCAGCATAGTCATATGAGGGCTTGTTTTTTCGGATCTCAGTAGTATCAAGTACATATACATTAATAAACTTTTATTAACCCTCTATGGGAAGAAATATAAACAAAACAACAGTTCTGCCACTTTTTTTGTGCTTTCAATTTTACGCTATTTATCATGCTATGAAAAAAAGTGTTGACTTTATTCTGTTGGTCAGCAGGAGGCAAAATGAACAAAAAAAATACAATTCTGAATTTGTTTTACTTTTTTAAACACCATTCATCATTTGGTATAATTGTCATGATATCTCTATGATATGGGTCGGTACGATCACACTAATGTTAAATTTATATAGGTTTGTTTTCACTTTTAGTCACCATATTGTAACACCCATAACGTTTTTATTTTTCAGAAAATGAAGTACTATGAGTGCTAGTTTTTTTTGGGACAAGTACCATTTAGGTACCATTTTTAGGTTCATAGGACTTTTTGATAACTTTTTAAATATTTTTTTTGGTAGGAGGTATGAAGAATCTGAAATGGGTTTTTATTTTTTTCTATGGAGTTCACTGTGCAGTATAATTGACTTGTTAATTTTACTTTGTGATTTTTACGACTACTGTGATATCCAATTTAATTTGTTTTCTTTTACGTTTTACTACTTTTTTCACAAGAAAATTACTTTTTTTGTCATAATATTGTAAGAGACTTAACTTTTTCATTTTTTTCTGAATACAGAACTGTATGGAGGCTTGTTCTTTCTGGAACAAGCTGTAGATTTTGTGAGTATCACTTTGAGATACAGTTGAAACCAGAAGTTTACATACACTATATTAAAAGACACATATACATGTTTTTCTCAATATCTGACAAGAAATCAGAATAAACCTTTCCCGTTTTAGGTCAATTAGGATGACTATAATTTTTAATATTTGGCAAATGCCAGAATAATGAGAGAGAGAATGTTTTAAGGCATTTTTCTTACTTTTTTTTTGGCAACATTTGAGTTAATTAGAGACACATCTGTGGATGTATTTAATGCACACCTGAAAGATACTGCTTATTTGTGTAGCATCATGGGAAAGCCTAAAGAAATCAGCTAAGATATCAGGAAGAGAAATGTGGACTTGCACAAGTCTGGCTCATCCTTGGGTACAATTTCAAGAAACCTGCAGGTGCCTCGTTCATCTGTACAAACAATTATACGCAAGTACAAACAAGATGGGAACGTCCAGCCATCATACTGCTCAGGAAGGAGATGGTTTCTGTGTCCCGGAGATGAACGTGCTTTGGTCCGACATGTGCATCAACCCAAGGACAAATGTAAAAGACCTTATGAAGATGATAGTGGAAGCTGGTAAGATTGTGTCAATAGCCACACTGAAACAAGTACTGTATCAACATGGGCTGAAAGGTCACTCTGCCAGGAAGAAGCCATTACTCCAAAAGAAGCATAAAAAAGCCAGATTAATGTTTGCAATTGCACACAGGAACAAAGACCTTAATTTTTGGAGGCATGTCCTGTGGTCTGATGAAACTAAAATTGAACCTTTTGGGCATAATGACCATTGTTACGTTTGGAGGAAAAAGGGAGATGCTTGGAAGCCTAAGAACACCATCCCAACTGTGAAACACGGGGGGTGGCAGCATCATGTTGTCGGGTTGTTTAGCTGCAGGAGGGAATGGTGCACTTCACAAAATAGATGGCATCATGAGAAAAGAAATACTGAAGGAACATCTCAAGACATCAGCCAGGAAGTTAAAGCTTGGGTGGAAATGGGTCTTCCAAATGTACAATGACCGGAAGCATACTGCTAAAATGGTAACAAAGTGGCTTAAGGATAACAAAGTCAATGTTTTGGAGTGGCCGTCACAGAGCCCTGATCTCAATCCTATTGAAAATTTATGGGCAAAGCTGAAAAGGCAGGTGCAAGCAAGGCGACCTACAAACCTGGATCAGTTACACTAGTTTTGTCAGGAGGAATGGGCCCAAATTCCGACCAACTATTGTGAGAAGCTTGTGGAAGGATATCCCAAATGTTTGACCCAAGTCATTTAGTTTAAGGGCAATGGTACCAAATACTAATGAAATATATGTAAACTTTTGACTTTGCAGTAAGTAACAAAAATGCCTTAACCCCTTAACGACCGCCATAACGTATTTTCACGGCGGTAGTTAAGGGTACTTATTCCTCAGCGCCATGAAAATGCATCGCTGAGGAATAAGGCTGTAGCACCCCCCAGAGTTGAAAATTCTCCAGGGTCTCAGCTACCAGGGGTAGCTGAGACCCTGGAGAATATGATCAGGGCTGGTTTTTATGATCCCCTGTCACGTGAGTGCCATTATTCACAGAATTACGGCAATCACAAAAAAAAAGTGTGCCCGCGGTTTACAATCATTTTTCCTCCTCTGACATGATATACATGTCAGAGGAGAGAGAAATAAAGCCCTCCGAGCCCTCCGGTACCTCCGCCACCCTCTGATCATCCCCGGATCTTCCCCTGGCTCTCCAGCATCTTGATGCAGAAAAAAAATGCCGAGCCCATGCGCAGCGTGCCTGCTGAGATCTGCCAGCCGGTGCCCGGCAACAACATGGAATTTTCCCTATTGGTTCATTTTGATCACTGTGATAAACCCCATCAAAGTGATCAAAATAAAAAAAAAAATCAAACCCCCTTTTGTCCCCCCCTTAGGTAAATAAAAATTATAAAATAAAAAATATATATTTTTTGTTAGGGTTAGTCCAGGGTTAGGGTTAGCCCAGGGTTAGAGTTAGGGATAGCTCAGAGTTAGGGTTAGCCCAGGTTTAGGGTTAGCATTAGCCCAGGGTTAGGGTCAGGATTAGCCCAGGGTCAGGATTAGCCCAGGGTTAGGGTTAGGGTTAGCCCAGGGTTAGGGTTAGCCCAGGGTTAGGGTTAGCGCAGGTGTAGGGTTAGGGTTATCCCAGGGTTAAGGTTAAGGTTATCCAAGGGTTAGGGTTAGGCTTAGCCCAGGGTTAGGGTTATTGATGTGTTAGGGTTACGGTTAGGATGAGGACTGGGGTTTTGTTAGGGTTGTGTTGGCGTTGGGATTTTTTCAAAAGTGAAGAAAAAAATGATGACGATATGGCGACTAGTGTTGAGCGCAAGTGCTCACTACTTGAGTTTGCATCGGGTGCTCGGGTATGCACCGAGTATCACGGATGCTCGAGTGACATGCTCGAGTCCTCAGCCAACATGTTTCGCGGTTGTTATATAGCTAAAAAAACACGCGGGGATTGCCTGCCATACACAAGCAATCCCCGTATGTTTTTTTTGGGTGTCTAATAACCGTGAAACATGCGGGCGGGGACTCGAGCATGTCACTCTAGCACCCACGATACTTGATGCATACCCGAGCATCTGATGCAAACTCAAGTAGCGAGCACTTGCGCTCAAGACTAGTCACAACTTATTCAATATAATGACCTAATGTTATCAAATTCTGTGTATTACCACTGGGTTCAAAATGTTCACTATACCCCTTGATAAAATCCTTGAGAGGTGTAGTTTCCAAAATGGGGTCAGTTGTGGGGGGTTTCCACTGTTTAGGAGCATCAGGGGCTCCCAAAACACAACATGGCGTCCACTAATAATTCAAGCAAATTTAACATTTAAAAAGTGAAATGGCGCTCCTTCTGTTCCGAGCCCTGCTGTGCGCCCAAACAGTGGTTTTCCCCCACATATGGGGTATCAGCTTACTCAGGAGAAATTGCACTACAAATTTTATGGTGCAATTTCTCCTGTTACCCTTATGAAAATGCAAAATTGGAGGCTGAAAAACATTTTTGTGGGAAAAATGTGAAAATTGTATTTTTACGGTTCAGTGTTATCAATTTCTGTGACGCATCTGGTGGTTCAAGGTGCTCAGCACACATCTAGATAAGTTCCCTGAGGGGTCTAGTTTCCAAAATAGTGTCACTTGTGGGGGGTTTCCATCATTTAGGCACATCAGGGGCTCCCCAAACGCGACATGGCGTCCACTAATTATTTAAGCAAATTTTACATTCAAAAAGTCAAATGGCGCTCCTTCCCTTCCGAACCCTGCCGTGTGCCCAAACAGTGGTTTTCCCCCACATATGGGATGTCGACGTGCTCAAGAGATATTGCACAACAAATTTTGTGGCCCATTTGTGTGAAAAAAAGTTAAATGTTCATTTTTTCTTTCCACATTGATGCAGTTCCTTTGAAGCACATGAAGGGTTAATAAACTTCTTGAATGTGGTTTTGAGCACCTTGAGGGGTGCAGTTTTTAGAATGGTGTCACTTTTGGGTATATTTTGTCATGTAGACCCCTCAAAGCCACTTCAAATGTGATGTGGTCCCTAAAAAAATGGTCTTGTAAATTTTGTTGGAAAAATGAGAAATTGCTGGTCAACTTTGAACCCTTATAACTTCCTAAGAAAAAAAAAATTTGTTCCAAAATTGTGCTGATGTAAAGTAGACTTGTGAGAAATGTTATTTATTAACTGTTTTGTGTGACTTATCTCTCTGATTTAAGGGCATAAAAATTAAAATTTTGAAAATTGCTAAATTTTCAAAATTTTCATCAAATTTCCATTTTTTTCACAAATAAACACAAGTCATAACGAAGAAAATTTACCACTATCATGAAGTACAATATGTCACGAAAAAACAATCTCAGAATCAGGGGAATCCGTTGAAGCGTTCCAGCGTTATTACCTCATAAAATGACACTGGTCAGAATTGTAATATTTGGCTTGGTCATTAAGGACATAATTGGCTCCGACCTTAAGGGGTTAAAACTTTCTCGCTCTCTCATTATTCTGGCATTTGGCAAATATTAAAAATTATGGTAATCCTAATTGACCTTAAGCGAGAAAAATTTATTCTGATTTCATGTCAGATATTGAGAAAAACATTCATATGTGTCTTTTTATATAGTGAAGGTAAACTTCTGGTTTCAACTGTACATACGATTTTGATCACGTATTTTTTTTCTATTTGGCAGGATGAAAAAAAATCAATTCTGGCAGATATTTCCATATTTTTATAAAAATTAATGATGATAATAATATAGTTTTATAGTACAGGCCATTATGATACCAAATATGTGTTATTTTTGCAGGGTATAGTTTTTTGAAAAAAATTAAACTATTTTTTATAATTAAAACTAGGAATTGTTTTTTTTAGATTTATATATATTTTGTTACAGTTAAAAAATATTTTTTTTATTTTTATCTTTTTTTACAATACTTTCTGGTCCCACAAGTGGAGTTGGACCTGTGATCTTTTGATCGCATTGATAGTACTCTGGAGTAGTAATGTACTGCAGAGAATTATCTCTGGCTAACTGTCAGTCAAAGACAGTCAGTAATCAGGCCCCACCCCAGCGTGATCTGATTGGCTGAGGGGTATGGAAAGCAGGGAATCCTTTGTCAGGCCTCCCTGTTATCACAGCAACCATTTGCATTCCGTGATTGTGCAGCGGGGGTATCAGATTCCTCATATGATGCTGTCAAAAAATGATAAGAGGCATATGGGAGGTTAAAGTGCTTAAATCGGCACTATGTCTGGTCAGTGCACATGCAGCAGGAGCCTGGCTGCTGCAACGGATCGCAGGGGTACAACTGTATGTCAGATTGCAGTAAATCATCTGCAATCTTGACGTACAGTTACGCCATTTTTTATTAATAAGGGGTTAAGCAACTTAGTTGGCTTATAAAAAATCTTTGATATTAACAGCAATCTAGAAAAACAACAGTCACCTTTTCCTATTCTTAAATAACTTCCGTAACGAAATCATTGCTAAAAAGTGCATTAAGTTCAGCATAAAGCTATGCAATGAAGATACAAAATGTTCAGAGTTGAGTGGGTGAAATTTGGAAAGTTTCACTGTGGATTCCAGCACCTCAGAGAAAAGGAAAGCACCAATATTTAAGAATAATAAGATGGTTAGATGGTTTTAAAAGTTCATCTTTACACTATTACCCAAATATAGGCACAAATGTCGACATATATTCTTAGCAGGAGCGGACACAGACTGATTAGGGCCCTGAGCAAGAACAATAGAAGGATCCTTTGCAGTCCAATAGCTCATCATATAGCACAATTCCATCTGCTTTGGAAGTAGAAGTGGGTCCTGTTACATCTTGGGCCTCTGTGCAACTGCACAGGTTGCACCAATGGTATAATTTCTCCTGAATCTTACACAATTTATTTGAATTGCAAAAAATAAAACATATTAAAGAATTGTATGATTATCATTCCTACCAAACTATCCTTAGCATCACTACCTTGACAGCCATGCTCTCAAATCTATTGGAAAGCCTACTCAATGGCGGCTGTTAAAGCACAAAGGGCGAGATCAATCCACATTAGTTGCCATGATATTTGTACAGCAAAAAGGTAGGTATAATTGTGATCTCATGTGTTTTAGACATGTAACACAGTGCTTCTCAATTTGTGAGGCTGAATTCACCAGTGAGGCACCAGTTAGTTGTCGGTGAGGCGCAAAGAGAAGGCAACTTTCATAGACGTGATCATATGCTGCCCAGTCTTTCTACACAGTACAGCAAACAGTCCTGACCAATAGCAGCAGTGACAACTCTCAAAATTATAAACCAAAAGATCAGGAGAGCAACGTGCAGGGATATGTTAAAATCTGACTTTTAATAAACACCATTAAAAGTCCTATGCTCATAGAACACAAAATGTGAAACACCCACAAATAGATAAAATGAGACCGTATATATAAACAAGGTGCCCAGTACAGAGAGTGCAGAAATATAAGGTCAATAATCTCATCCATGTGTTGTACTGGAGATGGTGTTAGAACCTTGCTCTTAGGTTTTTTCCTTTGCTGGTCACATGACCTTGTTGGCCTATTTAATCCTGCTCCGCCCTTCTGGCTTTGCTGGACTCCATTGTATAACTACTTTCTAGCTAGCCTGTGCTCTGTATCTAACTCTGTTAGTTTGCTTGGTCTACGGACCTCTATGTTCTATATATTTTGTTTGTTCGTCTGTCTGCTACTATTTCTGTTAGGAGGTGTCCCATTTTCCTCCCAGTCCTTAGTACTTGTAGGGATTCCTTCCCCACATCTATAGGTCTCCGTACAGACTAGCTTAGGACTTTAGCAGGTCTGATCGCAGGATCAGGTTCCCTGTTACATCGTAGGGATTCAGCTGAGTTCTATCGTAGGGACAGATCTCCTCTCTTTCCTTAGCTCTGGTAGCAGAACATAACAGTAAGTCCAGCCTGCAAATTCTCTAAGGAAAGATTTTTCTGTTCCACCATGGTGTCGGTTCAGGATTTGGCTCATCGCCTGCAGGGACTCTCTCTGGAGGTGGCCGAGCTCCGTCAGCACGTGAGTAACTGTCCTGGAGCACATTTCTTGGAGCCTAAGGTATGTTTGCCGGATTTATTTTTTGGTGAACACCGAGAATTTTTTTCATTTAAAAATGCTTGCTTATTGTATTTTCGTTTGAGACCCAAGTCCTCTGGGGATGAATCCCAGCGCATAGGGTTCATTATGTCACTTTTGCGCAAAGAGCCTCAGGAGTGGGCCTTTTCTTTGCAACCTAGTGATACATGCTTCAGATCAGTGGATAGTTTTTTTTCTGCTTTGGGACTATTATATGATGATCCTGACCGTGTCGCATCAGCTGAGACTGAGTTGAGACGTTTGAAACAGGGATCAGGTAATGTGGAAAAATATTGTACTCATTTCCGTCGTTGGTCTACTCAAACAGGGTGGAACGATTCTGCTCTGAAAAGTCTATTTCTTGCTGGGCTCAATGAAAGGGTTAAAGACCTGCTAATTGCTTATCCTACACCTGAAAATTTGCAACAGGCTATGCAATTAGCTATACGGGTGGATAGGAGACTGCGTGCAAGGGTTAATGAGAGCAAATCCTCTGCTATGTCAGTTTCTGGTCATGAGAATGTGTGTACTAACAGTGGTGAACCGATGGAGATTGGATCGGTGGCACCTCGCTCTCAAGAAAAAGACCGTAGATTTTCTGAAGGCTTGTGTTTCTATTGCGGAAAATCTGGTCATTTGATTAAAGGCTGTGAGCTTCGTATGAAGAAAGAAAAAAAAATGGTCAGTCATGCCCGTATTGCCTGTTTAAATTCCAAGGGTGTATTTTTAGCTGCTTCCACGATTGCTCAGGAAAAATTAATGGAATTTCGGGTGTTTGTTGATTGTGGGTCTACTCTGAATGTAATTGATGGGGGATTCTTGGAAAGACTCAATTTAAAACCCGAACCTTTATCATCCCCCATTGCTGTGGTTTCTGTGGATGGTTCCCCTTTGAAGAATATTACTCTCAAGGTCTGTGAATTTCCTCTCACTATTAATGGTGTTCACCATGAGAAATTGGATTTGGTAGTTTTGAATAACTTGCCTTCTCCAGTAATATTGGGATTGCCCTGGTTAAAATTTCACAATCCTGTACTGGATTGGTCTACCAGTGAAATTAAATCCTGGAGCCATAAGTGTTATGACAAGTGTTGTAACGGGCGTATTGCAGCTTTGGATAGGGGAGAATTGCCTGTTCCTATTCAGGATTTTTGGAGATTTTTTTCTGAGAAGGAATCGCAGGTTTTGCCTCCCCATAGAGACTATGATTGTTCTATTGAATTTGTCCCTGGAGCGACTCTTCCTAAAAGTCGTTTATTTAACCTTACTATTCCTGAGAGAAAGGCTTTGGAGGAATACATACAGACAAGTTTGGCCGCCGGTCACATTAGGCCCTCTAAGTCTCCTGTGGCGGTTGGATTTTTTTTTGTAAAAAAAAGGACGGCGGTTTACGTCCTTGTCTGGATTTTCGTGAGATTAACAAAATTACTGTACGCAATCCTTACCCACTGCCATTGATTCCTGATCTGTTTAACCAGTTAATGGGGGCCAAGTGGTTCTCTAAAATTGACCTTAAGGGGGCATACAATCTGTTGCGCATGAAGGAGGGTGATGAATGGAAGACTGCTTTTAACACTCCTGTGGGTCATTTTGAGAATCTGGTTATGCCTTTTGGTCTTACTAATGCTCCTGCATTTTTCCAGAATCTTATTAATGACATCCTTAGACCTTTGATCGGCAAAAATGTGGTTGTGTATTTGGATGACATTTTGATTTATTCGCCGGATCTGGAGTCTCATTGGCGGAGCGTACGTGAGGTATTACAGTTATTAATGGACAATTCGCTTTTTGCTAAGCTGGAGAAATGTGAGTTCGCTGTACAGAGAATTAGTTTTTTGGGTTACAGTATCTCCAGTGAAGGTTTTGAGAGGGACCCGGTTAAAGTTCAAGCTGTACAGGAATGGCCTAGGCCTATTGGTTTGAAATCGATACAGAGGTTTTTAGGTTTCGCCAATTATTACAGAAAATTCATAAAAAAAATTTCTAGTATTGTCAAACCTCTGACCGATCTCACCAGGAAAGGTGCTGATGCGGTTCAGTGGTCTTCTGAGGCCATTGAAGCTTTTGTGTATCTCAAGGAGAGGTTCACCTCTGCTCCCATCCTTATGCAGCCTGATGTGACTAAGCCGTTTTTGGTTGAGGTTGATGCTTCCTCTGTGGGGGTTGGTGCAGTATTGTCTCAGGATAACGGGGATGGATTACATCCCTGTGCCTTTTTTTCAAAAAAATTTTCGGAGACTGAACTGAATTACGATATTGGTAATCGGGAATTATTGGCTATTAAACTCGCATTTGAACACTGGCGCCACTTCTTGGAAGGTGCGGAATTTCCCGTTCAGGTTCTTACGGATCATAAAAATCTGATATATCTTGATGCTGCCAAGCGCCTGAATGCCCGTCAGGCTAGGTGGGCACTGTTTTTCTCGCGGTTTAATTTCTCCGTTACTTACATCCCTGGTACTAAGAATGTTAAGGCGGATGCCTTGTCTCGCAGTTTTCTCCCATAGTCGGTGCTGAGAAAGAGGAGAACATTTTACAAGAAGGTGTTGTGATAGCTGCTTTGGACTCCATTTTGGAAGATGAGATTCTTAAAGCACAGGAGAATGCCCCATCTAACACTCCTCATGGGAGGTTGTTTGTGCCTGGGACCTTTAGGAGAGATTTGTTTGTTGAGTGTCACGAATCTCGGTTGGCAGGTCATCCCGGAATCTCTGAGACCAAGAGACTGGTGGGTCGCAGTTTTTGGTGGCCTGGATGGCAGAAGGAAGTCATTAAGTGGGTGCGTCAATGTACTATATGTGCTAGATCTAAGTCCTCACATACTCCTGCTGCAGGGTTGCTTTGTCCTTTGGAGGTTCCCAGTGCTCCTTGGACACATTTGGCTATGGACTTTATAACTGACCTTCCCCCCTCTGAGGGTTTTACTGTCATCTGGGTGGTCATGGACCGTTTTAGCAAGATGTGTCACTTGGTTCCCTTCGTCAAACTGCCCTGCGCTAAAACTCTCGCTAAGGCCTTTGTCAAGGAAATTGTCAGACTTCATGGCGTTCCTACTGACATTGTTTCTGATAGGGGTCCTCAGTTCGTGGCTCGTTTTTGGCGTGCCTTTTGTGACAGGTTGGGAGTTCATTTGTCGTTCTCGTCCGGATATCATCCTGAATCTAATGGCCAGACAGAAAGGAAAAACCAGGATGTTGAGCAGTTCTTGCGTTGTTTTGTGGCAGACAATCAAGAGGGGTGGTCTGAGTTTCTGCCACTTGCTGAATTTGCTCTGAACAATCATACATCTTCTTCTGCTGGTTGTTCGCCTTTTTTTTGTTGTTCTGGGAGACATCCGTCGTTTGGGTCGTTCTCCAAGTTGGGATCTGCCGTGCCTGAGGAGGAGAATTTTTCCGGTGATTTGGAGAGAGTTTGGACGGATGTGCGTGGTAATCTTCAGGAGGCCAACAGAAAATCTAAAGACTACTTTGATAGGAAACAACAGGAGGTTTTGTTCGCTGTTGGTGACATGGTTTGGTTGTCCTCTAGGAATCTGCGGTTGAGGATTCCTTCTAAGAAATTGGGTCCCAAGTTTGTAGGGCCCTTTAAGGTGCTTCAGGTTGTCAACCAATCTGCTGTTAGGTTGGAGGTTCCTACCTCCTGGAGAATTAATCCGGTATTTCATGTCTCTCTGTTAAAAAAAGCTGTTGTGTCGGATGGTGACGCCTCTGCCTCTGTTCCTCCGGTGGTGGAGGACGGGGAATATGAAATTTCTCGCATCCTTAACTCTAGACGGTATAGAGGTAGTTTGCAGTATCTTGTGGCCTGGAAAGGTTTCGGACCCGAGGATAACTCTTGGGTGAGGTCAGATGATGTTTCCGCGTCCAGACTTATCAGAGCGTTTCACAGGAGATTTCCTGATAAGCCTGGTCCTAGGGGATCCGGAGGATCCTCTTAGAAGGGGGGGGGTACTGTTAGAACCTTGCTCTTAGGTTTTTTCCTTTGCTGGTCACATGACCTTGTTGGCCTATTTAATCCTGCTCCGCCCTTCTGGCTTTGCTGGACTCCATTGTATAACTACTTTCTAGCTAGCCTGTGCTCTGTATCTAACTCTGTTAGTTTGCTTGGTCTACGGACCTCTATGTTCTATATATTTTGTTTGTTAGTCTGTCTGCTACTATTTCTGTTAGGAGGTATCCCATTTTCCTCCCAGTCCTTAGTACTTGTAGGGATTCCTTCCCCACATCTATAGGTCTCCGTACAGACTAGCTTAGGACTTTAGCAGGTCTGATCGCAGGATCAGGTTCCCTGTTACATCGTAGGGATTCAGCTGAGTTCTATCGTAGGGACAGATCTCCTCTCTTTCCTTAGCTCTGGTAGCAGAACATAACAGATGGACCAACCAGGTGACAGGAGCTTGAAGATAGGGGTATACGCAGGAAACATGATATCTCCTGTCCATGTGATGACTCATGCCCTAACGACAGTACCCAAGTATAGTGCCTATATTGTATGTAAATTACCCCAAAAAAGAGTCCCACCCAAACCAAACGTATTTCAGCCTCAGTAGCATGGCATCATCAGGGGGATATTACTCACGGAAGGGAGGCTTAAATAAAGTGGTCAGGGACCTTAAGTGGCAGTATAACCCATTGAGGTGCGCAGAGTACTGCAAAGCCTCAAAGACAATAGAAAGGCATTGTATTCAATGGTGGACTCTCTCTCTCTCTCTCTCTCTCTATATATATATACATACATATATATATATATATATATATACACCCATTTTTATCCCATCTACTATGGTGTCTGACGTCAGTAAGCAGGAACTTCCGCAAGATTTAACCCCTTTACAACCCAATGTGGTTTGCACGTTAATGACCAGGCCAATTTTTACAATTCTGACCACTGTCATTTTATGAGGTAATTACTCTGGAACGCTTCAACGGATCCTCCTGATTCTGAGACTATTTTTTCGTGACATATTGTACTTCATGATTGTGGTAAAATTTCTTCGATATCACTTGCGCTTGTTTGTGAAAAAAATGGAAATTTGGCGAAAATCTTGAAAATTTTGCAATTTTCAAAATTTGAATTTTTATGCCCTTAAATCAGAGAGATATGTCACACAAAATAGTTAATAAATAACATTTTCCACATGTTTACTTTACATCAGCACAATTTTGGAACCCAATTTTTTTTTGTTATGGAGCTATAAGGGTTAAAAGTTGACCAGCGATTTCTCATTTTTCCAACAAAATTTACAAAACCATTTTTCTAGGGACCACATCACATTTGAAGTCACTTTGAGAGGTCTTTATGACAGAAAATAGCCAAAAGTGACACCATTCTAAAAACTGCACCCCTCAAGGTGCTCAAAACCACATTCAAGAACTTTATTAACCCTTCAGGCGCATCACAGGAATTTTTGGAATGTGGAAGAAAAAAATGAACATTTAACTTTTTTCACAAAAATGTTACTTTAGACCCAATTTTTTTTATTTTCGCAGGGGTAACAGGAAAAAATGGACCCCAAAATTTGTTGTGCAATTTCCCCTGGGCACGCAGATACCCCATATGTGGGGAAAAAACACTGTTTGGGCGTACGGCAGGGCTCGGAAGGGAAGGAGCGCCATTTGAATTTTCGATTGTAAAATTTGCTTGAATAATTAGCGGATGCCATGCTGCGTTTGGAGAGCCCCTGATGTGCCTAAACAGTGGAAACCCCCAACAAGTGACCCCATTTTGGAAACTAGACCCCCCTGGGAACTTATCTAGATGGGTGGTGAGCATTTTGAACCCCCAGGTGCTTCACAAATTAATCCGTAAAAATGAAAAAGTATTTTTTTTTCCAGTTTTTCATTTTTACGAATCAATTTGTGAAGCACCTGGTGGTTCCAAGTGCTCACTATGCATCTAGATAGGTGCCTTTGGGGGTCTAGTTTCCAAAATGGGGTCACTTGTGGGGGAGCTCCAATGTTTAGGCACACAGGGGCTCTCCAAACGCGATCTGGTGTCCGCTAACAAATTGAATGGAAAATCGGCTCAAATTGTTAGCGGACACCATGTTGCGTTTGGAGAGCCCCTGTGTGCCTAAACATTGGAGCTCCCCCACAAGTGACCCCATTTTAGGAACTAGACCCCCCAAGGCACCTATCTAGATGCATAATGAGCACTTGGAACCCCCAGGTGCTTCACAAATTAATCCGTAAAAATAAAAAAGTGTTTTTTTTTCCACTTTTTCATTTTACAAATCAATTTGTGAAACACCTGGCGGTTCCAAGTGCTCACTATGCATCTAGATAGGTGCCTTGGGGATCTAGTTTCCAAAATGGGGTCAGTTGTGGAGGAGCTCCAATGTTTAGGCACACAGGGGCTCTCCAAACGCAACATGGTGTCCGCTAACAATTTGAGCCGATTTTCCATTCAATTTGTTAGCGGACACCATGTCGCGTTTGGAGAGCCCCTGTGTGCCTAAACAGTGGAAACCCCCCACAAGTGACCCCATTTTGGAAACTAGACCCCTCAAGGATTTTATCAAGGGGTATTGTGAACATTTTGAACCCAGAGGTACGACACAGAATTTAATAACATTAGGTCATCATATTGAATAAGTTGTCATTAATCTTGAGCGCAAGTGCTCGCTACTTGAGTTTGCATTGGGTACTCAGGTATGCACCATGTACTACGTGTGCTTGAGTGACATGCTCGAGTCCCTGCCCCGCATGTTTCACGGTTATTAGACACCCAAAAAAAAACATGCGGGGATTGCTCATGCATGGCAGGCAATCCTCGCAAAGTTTTTTTGGCCGTGAAGCATATGGGGTGGAGACTCGAGCATGTCACTCAAATACCCATGATACTCAATGCATACCAGAGCACCCGATGCAAACTCAAGTAGCGAGCACTTGCGCTCAACACTAGTCGCCATATCGTCATCTTTTTTTCTTACTTTTGAAAAAAATCCCAACCCCAACCCTAACCCCAACCCAACCCTAACCCTAGCACAACCCTAACCCAAGCACGACCCTCACCCAAGAGTTTATTTTTTACGCCGTTCCTCGTGCGGTATAAGTGATGATATTACTTTATTCTTCGGGTCAGTGCGATTACAGTGATACCAGAATCATATGGGGTTTTTATGATTGACAGCTGTCACACACTAAAAGATGCATTTTTTGTAAAATCTAGTTTTTGCATCGCCATATTTTGAGAGCTATAATTTTTCCATATTTTGGCAAACAGAGTCATGTGATGGCTTGTTTTTTGCAGGATGAGTTGACGTTTTTATTGGTGCCATTTTCAGGCACGTGCTATTTTTTGATCGCTTTCTATTCCGATTTTTGGGAGGCAGAATAAACAAAAACCAACAATTCAGGAATTATTTTTTGGGGTTTTTTTTTATTCTGTTCCGCGTGTGGTAAAATTGATAAGGCAGCTTTATTCTTTGGGTCAGTACATTTACAACGGTACCACATTTATATAGTTTTTCTATGTTTTGGCGCTTTTACACAATAAAAGTAATTTTATAGAAAAAAAAAAAAAAGTTATTTTTTAGCATCACTTTATTCTGAGAGCTATAACTTTTAGATTTTTTGGATGATTTAGCTGTATGGTGTCTTGTTTTTTGCAGGACAAGATGATGTTTTCAGCGGTATAATTTTTATTTATATTCGTCTTTTTGATTGCGTGTTATTACATTTTTTGTTTGGCGGTATGATGATAAAGCATTGTTTTTTGCTTCGTTTTTTTTTTTTTTTTTTTTACCGTGTTCACTGAAGGGGTTAACTAGTGAGACAGTTTTATAGGTCAGGTCGTTCCGGACGCGGCGATACCAAATATGTGTACTTTTATTGTTTGTTTGCTTTTTTTCATAATAATATTTATTGATGGGTACATTATATTTTTATTTTTGGTGGATTATTATTATTTTTTTTTTTAAATATTTCTACAATTTTTTTTTTTTTTTTTTCACTTTCTGAGAGTTTTTACACTTTTTTACTTTGTCCCACTCTGGGATTTTCACTTTTTTTATTCTGATCGCCTGCACAGCATAGGGATGGAGCACCATCCCTGTGCCATGCAGGCAGTCAGCGCTGCACAGTGAGAAGATTGATTGGTCATGCACTGCGCATGACCAAACAATGTTCCTGCTGCCTAGTGACCCGGATGTTGTCATGACGACATCGGGTCGTCATGGCAACACCCGGGAAGCCGCGGCAGACAGCGCTGGAGGCCGGAAGAGGGGGTGAGTATACCGATCACCTCCCCTTGCCACCGCAATGCTGCGATCGACTTCGATCGACTTACTAGATCAAGAGTGTCAGTCTGCACAGAGCAAAGACCGAAGCAGTGCACCAGGGGGATGGCGGCAAGGTAAGTAGTGTTGTTTTTTTATTGTCATTTATTTGTGGGGGGGAATTTGCTGTAGGGGATCATAATGTTGGGGATCATTATTCTGTATGTGGGATTATATTGTTTGGGAAGCTGTGGGGGTCATCATATTTTGCGGGGGGCTGTGGGAGCCATCTTTCTGTATTGAGGAGATGTATGGGGTCATACTGTGGTGGAAGGATGCAGCGGGATCATACAGTGTGAGGGAATGTGATCATACTTTCTTGGGGGTTGTGGAGAATCATTAGTGAGTTGGAGGGCTGTGGGTGCAATATATTGTGTGTGGGTATCATAATGTGTGTGACAGGCTGTGGGACAATCATACTGTGTTGGAAATTGTGCAGGCATCATACTCTATGTGCGGCTTGTAGACACATCTTACTGTTTTTGGGGGAGCTATTGACTACGGTACAAGGGCTGAATAACAGGAGCAGTCTGATTTTACTTCTTTTTATAAAATTTCTAAGTCAATTATATGACTTTGATCTGCTTAATATTAAGCAATAACATTAATATAAAATAATGCTAATATTAAACAGAATTAATTTCAGTATATTGGATCGGCCCTTCGCAACAGTCACGGTCTCTCATGTGGCCTCCCGGGAAAATGAATTGCAAACCCCTGACCTAGAGTATAATCCTGGATTTTTAAACTACAAACGTATCTAATATATTATCTCCATATATTTATTCATTGCAATGATGTGACTTTGGAACGCTTGTGTCAAAACATCAATATTATATTTGGCACAAAAAAAAAATACTAGCTTACTAATAAAAGGCACGGCGAATAAGCAAATAAAAGCAGGTCTTGCATTCCTGTCCACTTTTAAAGTACAAAAGGGGAATCTCATTATATCTAAGGTTATACTCAATACTGGACTTTGCATCAGTCTGTGTAAAATCTATATTTTCATTGTTTGAACTAAAAAGTGTATCTCTTAAAAGTGTTATCAATACTCTCGAACATCACTTTATTGGTCCTGTGTAATCCAGAAGAGCATTGATAATTCCTCTGTTAGTTATCAAAAGATTATATTGTTCCTATAGAAAAAGTATAGATATAGTGTCATAGTAGAGAAAGTTTTAATACTACTGTAAAGTGCTTGGTGCAAAGTCTATACTTGCCAAAGTTTCCGTCACCCGAGCAAGTTCTGTGCAAGCCATGGAGCCAGTAAGCAATGCTGGCATATTTCATCTCCAAAGCTTGCAATTGAAGTGAATGCAGCTCTCCACTATAATACTGTAGGCATGACCCAGGATAAGTAATACATTGCATTTGCAAAATGACCCAACTTCTGTTAGAATTTAAAGGTTAGCTTGTGATAGAGCTTCAAAAATTGGATAATACTCCATTAAAATGCTATTTAATTTAGAAAGTAATTTTCCTTATGAACCCTTTTTTCTTATTTTGGTGAACCACCTGCTCATCTTTCCGAAATCTCTACGAGTAGAATTTTTTTTTTATATCAAACGTGCATCAGGAGTTATACATAATGCAAAGGCCGTGATGTAAGAAATCACAATTGTATGAAGAAAGAAAAACTTGAAGAACAAGGTAATTCTTTCATAAGACTTCATTTTAAATCAGCAAAAAAAGTTTTGAGTATTGAATGGACATCTAGTGGGATCCAGTGCAATCTACAGAAAGCTTTATATCCTTTAAAACAAAAAGATTAGTTGGTTCATTGCCAAAACTTTTATAGATGCTATCTTCAGATTCTTTTTTCTGTAATCTGGTAATTGGAAATTATCAATTTTACAAAAGATTTATAAGGAATGGATGTGATTTTTAATGGTTAAGTGAGCAGAAATGGCAGAGAGGCAACTTCTGACACCCTTTTCTTGAGTATAAAGAAAGCTTGACCTATGGTCTCTCTCTGAAATTGAATTTGTATATTTGAGCACAGAAAAAGTAACACTTAAGGCTCGTTCACACAAGCGTATAACTCGGATGATTGCTATCCAATTATTCATTGGGTAGCACTAGGACCAATGCTATACTATGGGGCAGTTCAGATCTGCAATTTTTTCTCATGCCGATTAGACATGATAAAAAAAATCACAGCATGCTGCGAGTGGCTCTGCAAATCGGATCATGCACACCAATACAAGTCTATGGGTGCGTGTAACACATTGGACTGCACTCGGATGTCATCTGAGTGCAGTCCGATTTCCATAGACAATCTGATCACAGTAAATTGACACTTAGCTCAAACTTTGACCAAAGTTTGAGCCGAGTGTCATTAGCATAATCGATCCAATTCTCTCGGAATATAAAATCATGTGAGCGAATCCTTAAAGAATTGCTCCCATTCTATATTCATGAATAAATCCTACTGATTTACCCAACATGAATATATGAAAGGGAATATGTCAGCTGATGTTTAAATGTAATTCTCCTCCTAGGAACTTTGTGATGTGATGGATGGTAATAGTGCGTTCATTCAACCAGCAGCTAACAAGAGTCTCTTCACACTTTATTAGGGTCATTCTGGAGACAGCTCGGTCCTGTATTCACACACAAGTACATGCATTTTACAATTTAAAGGCATGACCCCGCTGTTCGGTTGTACAGTGTTTATGTTAAATTCAATATGAAATATATTTTAAAAGGAGGAAACGGTGAATCATAATATTGATTTCCTGTCTACAGGCTGCAAATATTCAGAGTAACTCTGCCCATCATAACAAAGCCATTCTATGTGTAGAGACCATATGTATTGGCCAATTATTACCTCTATTCTCTGTGTCCTAGCTAATGTAATTATAACTAGCAACTGTGATTGAAGGAAAAGATCAACCATAAACTATTGGTAACTACTGGCATGCGCATCACTGTACACAGCGGGATATCATTTCCACTTCACAATGTACTTAGCACTCAGCTCTCTGGCTGCTAATAAGGTGACAAAGACACTAAAAGACATCAATGTCCATCAGATATTCAGCCATGATTTTTAAAATAATCTATTGCTCGTTTCTGGTTTAAAAAATTGTGGCTTACCACTGGTGCTTTACATGTACAGCTATATTTATATCATCATTAAAGAATATGTGTCAGGAAATGTTTCAGAGCATACTCCAAATGTGCCCATAAGACCCCATTTACCTGAGGGATGCAAAACAAGAGTTTTATTTGTCATCCATCAGCCACATGTACATTGGTAGACCTTTCTTTTTATGCAAAAAAGTGTAGTCTGCTGCATATTCTTATACAAAGAATGAACTATCGTCAACATATTCCAGTGACATAATGCAGTCCTTTATTGGAAGTATAGAGTGGGAAATACTCCTGAAGTATACCCCTCAACAAAGGCTACTCAATCATGAACCTAAGGCAACAATACACTTCAGCTTTTCTTCTCCACTATGGTCTAAGGGGTAACGTTTCTCCTTGTGGAGAGTGACACACCAGCTCTGGCACGTCAAGGTAAGGAGGCTTATTCGCCGTGCAATGCTCCGCTGGGAAATGTAATATGCAAATTGCCTCTTCAGAGAAAAAGAGGACTTGTACTCTATAGCGCCACCTATTGGAAGTAGCAATCCTACAAGTCACAATCAACCCTTTAACGAGTCATACAATATGACTTAGGATAAAAGCCAAATCAGAATCTCAATTTCCAGACACGGTGTTTCCGGCTGCTGGCCCTCGTCAGTGCAACTTCAGTTCTCATACTTTGCACTGACGAGGGCCAACAGCCCGAAACACCGTGTCTGCAAATTGAGATTCTGATTTGGCTTTTATCCTAAGTCATATTGCACGACTCGTTAAAGGGTTGATTGTGGCTTGTAGGATTGCTGCTTCCAATAGGTGGCGCTATAGAGTACAAGTCCTCTTTTCCTCTCCACTATGCATAAGCATGAGAGAGTCGGAAATAAGCCATTGCCAGACCCTTCTATTACCTGATCCTTCTTCACTCCAACATCTGCCATCAGAGGAGAGCTAGATCATATCCATATATGGACATCAGTTCCAAAGATATCTAGGGGTTCTCGCCCACATTTTTCTATGGCTTTATTCACACAACGCTTGTAGCATCTATTTACCATATGCCCTAGGAAAGCTACCAATGTACAGAGGGGCTGATTCATAAGTACTGGCATTGTACATGTACGTAATGAATGGCCTTGCAGGAGTATGATTCCATTAACACTTAAACAATTAGGCTCGTCTCTAAACGGTCCTGCGCGTCTACCAGAAATATACTCCAGTAGCGCAACTGTTCATGAATTTGATAGGCGGGCATAGTCATGCCCTGTCCGGTCCATGATACACTCATATATGCTAAGAGCTGTCTGACAATTTCCAACTTGTGCCAAAATATTACAACTTATTAAGGTGTTTTATGTCAGAATTCTGCCTTAAACACCTTATTAAACTAGCCTCTATTTTTGTTCTGTAAAGCTAGAATACTAGGGGTGTTCTGTAAGTTATCTACCTCAATATGAAAACAACATTTTCTGAGAAAATTGAACTTACTACTTTCTAATGTAATCCCTCTTGACTTAAACACACTTATTCCACTTCACCACCAGTGATTGGATGCCCACAGAATAGGAGACTTCTTGCTGTAGCAAAAATTGTTACTGCCTCTTTGACTGTTGGAAATCGTTGTCCACGCAGAAATTTCTTTAGGTTCCAAAATTGAAAGTAATCACTCAGTTTGGACTGTAGGGTGGATGGTTAAGCTCTATGAAGCAGAATTTCCTGATAGCAGCTTATGATTTGAGAGACTTGTGAGGTGACTGATTTGTGAGGTGACCTGCCAACAACTTCCCACAGCGTTTCTCTGTCATTGCCTCATGCAACACCTTCATTGTTGAAACATGGGTGTCTCCAGTAATTTCTATCTAGTGTGACATGAATTCTAGTAATAAAATGCCTTTTGTATCTCCAAAAAACTGTTGTCATCATCTTTCCAGCTGACTACAGGATACAAAATTTCTTTGGCGTTGGTGACACTTGTGCTCCCATTGCATGGACTATTATTTAGTGTCAGAATCATGGTGGTGGACCCATGTTCCATTACCAGTAATAATTAGAGAATGGAAGTCTCCTGGATTTTTTCCAAAAATGTTCTCTTGGTTAAATTACTGGCAACATGTTTTTTGCTCAGGCATCAGCATTTGTGGCACTCAACAGGAACTGACCTTTGAGATAATCAAAACATTGTGAATGATAATGGAAACCGTGCCAACTGAAATGTCTAATTCATGAGCTATACACTGACTTTAACCAGACAACTTTCCAAAATTATGGCCTCCACTTTATGGCATATTTCCTCTGAAGATACTTCGACATGTCGCCCCATAAAGGGGTCATCTTTAACAGATTCCCTACTCAATTAAATGGCTTGGCTCAAAACTTTATTTAGTAGTAGGAAAGTGCATCATCATATAAAGCAATAATTATTTTATGGATTTCATAATGCTTCTTTTCTTCCTTTGTAAGGAATTAAATTACGGAATGAAGGTCTAAATCTCTAACTTTCTTTGTAGATGTGCATTTACCATCCTGTCACTTTCAGTGCTTTCATCAGACTGAACTTCTACTGCAAGGCTAAGGAATCTCAGTCTCACAGGCCATAAACGGCCTGTGATTACCTTTTCTCAGGCATCCGGGCAGATTCCTAGAGACCACAATGCTCAGACCAACAGCTGCGTTTTCACAGCTAACGGCCCTTTTATTTTTTTTAACTCGGCGAGCACGCACACGCAGCGTTCACTACTGAATGCTGCAGCACGTGCAATGAAAGATTATGTCATGATGCTGGCCAGTGCTAGCGTCAGGATGTACCTTGTGGGCGGAGTTAGCTCATGATGCATTCCCGTCTCGCAAAAGACAGCCGTGGAAGCCCTTGTGTCTCCTGTGATGTCTACACCACAGCCTCATGTCTCCTGTGTTGTCTGTACTGCAGCCTCATGTCTCCTGTAATGTATATGCCCCAGCCCCAGGTCTCCTGAGATGTATATGCCCCAGTCCCATATTTCCAGTGATGTACAGTTATTATTATTATTATTATTATTATTATTTATTATTATAGCGCCATTTATTCCATGGCGCTTTACATGTGATAGGGATATACATAACAAAAGCATTTACATAATCTTAACAAAACGAGTCAGCGACTGGTACAGGAGGAGCGAGGACCCTGCCCGCGAGGGCTCACAGTCTACGAGGGATGGGTGAGGATACAGTAGGTGAGGGTAGAGCTGGTCGTGCAGTGGTGTTTACTGCAGGTTGTAGGCTTGTCGGAAGAGGTGGGTCTTCAGGTTCCTTTTGAAGGTTTCCACGGTCGGCGAGAGTCTGATATGTTGGGGTAGAGAGTTCCAGAGTAGGGGGGAAGCACGGGAGAAATCTTGTATACGAGTGTGGGAGGAGGAGATAAGAGGAGAGTAGAGCAGGAGATCTTGTGAGGATCGGAGGTTGCGTGCAGGTAAGTACCGGGAGACTAGGTCACAGATGTATGGGGGAGACAGGTTGTGGATGGCTTTGTATGCCATGGTTAGAGTTTTGAACTGAATTCTCTGGGCAATAGGGAGCCAGTGAAGGGATTGACAGAGAGGAGAGGCCGGGGAATAGCGGGGGGACAGGTGGATTAGTCGAGCAGCAGAGTTTAGGATAGATTGGAGAGGTGCAAGAGTGTTGGAAGGGATGCCACGGAGCAGGAGGTTGCAGTAGTCGAGGCGGGATATGATGAGGGCATGCACTAGTGTTTTTGCAGAGTCTTTGCTGAGGAATGCACGGATCCGGGAGATGTTTTTGAGTTGGAGTCGGCAGGAGGTGGAAAGGGCTTGAATATGTGGTTTGAAGGAGAGATCAGAGTCCAGGGTTACCCCAAGGCAGCGAGCTTGTGGGACTGGGGAGAGTGAACAGCCATTGATGTTGATGGATAGGTCAGATGGGGGATGTGAATGAGAGGGTGGAAAGATGATGAACTCTGTTTTATCCATGTTGAGTTTTAGAAACCTGTCGGAGAAGAAGGATGAGATGGCGGACAGACATTGTGGGATTCTGGTTAGTAGGGAGGAGATATCGGGTCCAGAGAGGTAGATCTGTGTGTCGTCAGCATAGAGGTGATACTGAAAGCCGTGAGACTCTATGAGCTGTCCCAGGCCGAAGGTGTAGATGGAGAAGAGCAGGGGTCCTAGAACTGAACCTTGGGGGACACCGACAGATAGGGGGCGAGATGAGGAGGTGGTGCGTGAGTGGGAGACGCTGAATGTCCTGTCTGTTAAGTATGAGGAGATCCAAGATAGAGCCAAGTCCGTGATGCCAAGAGATGAGAGAATCTGGAGTAAGAGGGAATGGTCCACTGTGTCAAAGGCAGATGACAGGTCCAGAAGGAGGAGGATGGAGTAGTGTCGCTTGGATTTGGCATTTAGTAGGTCGTTTGTGACTTTGGTCAGGGCGGTTTCAGTCGAGTGATGCGGTCGGAAGCCAGATTGTAGACGGTCGAAGAGGGAGCAGGAGGAGAGGTGGGAGGACAGTTCAAGGTGGACATGTTGTTCTAGAAGTTTTGAGGCAAAGGGGAGAAGTGATATGGGGCGGTAGCTGGTCAGAGAGGAAGGGTCAAGGGAGGGCTTTTTGAGGATGGGTGTGATTGCGGCATGTTTGAAACATGAGGGGAAGACTCCGGTTGTTAGTGATAGATTGAAGAGGTGGGTTAGGGTTGGGATGAAGACTGAGGTGAGGTTAGTGATGAGGTGGGATGGGATTGGGTCAAGTTCGCAGGTGGTGAGGTGTGATTTGGAGAGTAAAGAGGAGACTTGACCTTCTGTAATGGTGGAGAAGTGGGGTTTGGAGGAGGATGGTTGAGTAGATATGAGGAGGGGTTGTGTGGACTTTAGGCCAAAGTTTTGTCTGATGGTGTCAATCTTCTGTTTGAAGAATGAGGCAAAGTCGTCGGCTGAGATGAGAGAAGAGGGAGGAGGTGCTGGGGGACGAAGGAGAGAGTTGAAAGTGTTAAATAGCTGTATAGGGTTGTGAGATAGGGAGGATATGAGAGATGAGAAGTAGGTTTGTTTTGCTGTAGTGAGTGCGGACTTGAAATTAGTGAGGGATTGCTTGAATGCCATGAAGTGCTCGATGGAGTGAGACCTTTTCCATCTCCGCTCCGCAACCCTGGAGGCCCGGCGCAGTTCTTTGGTAAGTTTAGTGTGCCAGGGTTGCCTGTTGAATGTGCGAGGTGTGGTGTGTGTGAGAGGGGCGATCGAGTCTAGAGCTGCAGCTATTGTGGTGTTATATGAAGCAGCAGCAACGTCTGCATCGTGCAAGGAATTTATGTCTGTGAGAGGAAGGAGGGATTCAGAGAGAGAGTGTAGGTCAAGGTGTTTGAGATTTCTGCGAGGGTGTGTGAGTTTGTGGAGTGGGGATTGTGCACCCGGAGAGGAGAGGGTAGAGAATGTGAGGAGGTTATGGTCAGAGAGAGGGAGTGGTGAGTTAGAGAGGTTAGATAGGGAACAGAGGCGGGTGAAGATGAGGTCCAGTGTGTGGCCATCTTTGTGGGTGGGTGTGGAAGACCATTGAGTGAGTCCAAAGGAGGAGGTGAGGGATAGGAGCTTAGAGACAGACGAGTGGGGAGTGTCAATGGGGATGTTGAAGTCACCCATTATGATAGTGGGGATGTCAGTGGAAAGGAAGTGAAGCAGCCAGGTAGTGAAATGGTCTAAGAAGGTGGTGGCTTGCCCTGGGGGTCGGTAAACGACGGCCAGTTGGAGGTTGGAGGGGGAATAGATGCGCACACAGTGCACCTCAAAAGAGGGGAGTGTAACGGAGGGTGGCAGTGGGATTTTGGTGAAAGCGCAGAGTTCCGATAGGAGGAAACCTACGCCTCCACCATGTTTGCCATTGGGGCGGGGGGTGTGGGAAAGGTGGAATCCGCCATATGAAAGGGCAGCTGGGGAGGCTGTGTCAGAGGGGGTGAGCCAGGTTTCAGTGATGGCGAGGAAGGAGAGTTTGTTTGTAATGAAAAGATCGTGGATGAAGGAAAGTTTGTTGCAGACAGAGCGAGCGTTCCATAGAGCTCCTGTTAGTATAGCTGAGGAGGTGGGTATTAGTTGGATGGGTATGAGGTTAGAAGGGTTGCGACAGTTTGAGGAAGGTCGTGGATAGGAGGTAGAAGTGACTGTGGGGATATGGCGAGGAGGACCAGGATTTGGAGAGATATCTCCAGCAGTGAGGAGGAGCAGAGAAAGTGTTAGCAGGTGGGAGCAAGAGAGAGCATGAGGTGGTTGTCTGTGTTTGGAGATCCAGGATTGAATGCTGAGGAATAATTTGGAGGAGGAGGTGAGATGAATGGGGAGAATAGAGGGAGAGATGAAGAGTTTCTTACTTGGTGTAGGGATTTGAGGGGTTGTTAGAAAGTGGAGGACTATAGAGGAAAAAGTGAGAGCTAACAGAAACATAGTTAATGGAGAGTAAGTGGTCAAAGTGTTTGTTACCTGACTCCTGCCCTGACTAATGTGATGAAAGCCGGCCGGTGGGTGCAGCTCTCTGGCGCCCCCTTACCTCTCAGGTCAGTCAAGGTACTGCACCTAGAGAAAGTAGTGCCAGGAAGCTGCAACCAGCGCAGGGAACACGGTAGTGTGTTATCCCTTCAACGTCACTAAACCGTAACGTCACTACACAGCACAACTCGCTAGCGCCCTCTTAGCCTCAGGTCAGTCAAGGAACTGCACCTAGGATAAGCGGTCGCCAGAGAGACTGTCCTGTAACCTACTGGGTATCGGGGCCCTCTGTAGTGAGGGCGGTATATATATCTTCCTTGGCCGCGCCAGGAATATATATATCTGAACCTCCGACCGTCACTACCAGCCTTCCCCAATCCCCAGTTGGTATGCTGCCACCAGTCCCTATTTTAGATATACGCCCAGTCCGTGAATGGGCCTATATCGGGTCAGGAACCAACCCTGGGTAGCGTTTTTGGCTTGAGCCGAGCTCACACGGACGTGCGTTCGTTATGCAGAATAAAAGGCAGGCCCACAATTACTTGAGGTAATTGATTATAATAATACACTAGATACACGATATACAACTAAATATACACAGGTATAAGGTCAGGCTAAACTATACAACAATGGAATACAACACACAGAATCACCACAGCATATCAGTTACCGGTTTCTTGATTTTCTTGTGACGCAGGGAGAGGATTCTGCGGTCGCAGGCACGGTTCTTTGTTACAGGCTGAGGCCTACCACCGCATGGTCAAACTGCTCCTCCCCTTGGTGGCCTCAGCTGGTGCTCAGATGTTCAGCACACCACTCTTGGGTCAAAAACAGTTGAAACCAGAAGATTACATGCACTATATAAAAAGACACATATGCATGTTTTTCTCAGTATTTGACATGAAATCAAAATAAACCTTTCCAGTTTTAGGTCAATTAGGATTACCATCATTTTTAATATTTGCCAAATGCCAGAATAATGAGAGAGAGAATGTTTTAAGGCATTTTTATTACTTACTGCAAAGTCAAAAGTTTACATACACTAAGATTACTATGCCTTTAAACAATTTTGGACTGCCCATATTTTTTGGCAACATCGGAGTTAATTAGAGGCACACCTGTGGATGTATTTTAATGCACACCTGAAACACACTGATTCTTTGTGTAGCACCATAGGAAAGTCTAAAGAAATCAGCCAAGATATCAGGAAGAGAATTGTGGACTTGCACAAGTCTGGCTCATCCTTGGGTGTAATTTCAAGATATTAAAGGTACCTCATTCATCTGTGCAAACAATTATACGGAAGTACAAACAAGATGGGAATGTCCAGCCATCATACCGCTCAGGAAGGAGACGGGTTCTGTGTCCCAGAGATGAACGTGCTTAGGTCCGACATGTGCATATCAACCCAAGGACAAAATCAAAAGATCTTGTGAACATGATGGCGGAAGCTGGAAACATTGTGTCAATAACCACAGTGAAACGAGTACTGCATCAACATGGGCCGAGAGGTCACTCTGCCAGGAAGGAGCCATTATTTCAAAAGAAACATAAAAAGGCCAGATTAATGTTTGCAGATGTACATCGGAACAAAAACCTTAATTTTTGGAGACATGTCCTGTGGTCTGATGAAACTAAAATTTAACTTTTGTCATAGGTGTGACAGACAGTCGCTCTGGATCCGGCTGTAGAAGGTCACTGCACTTGGCATTGCAGATGCCTTTTTGATCCTCTCATCTCTATAGTATAGTTATATCCTTCTTCCTTTAGGACCCTGCATCGACCTCCACCTTCTGCTGCTGATTGACACACCCTTGCTTGGTAGTTAAAAACTCTCAGTTTCTCCAGAGAGTCGCCGGTGATAGTTCTATGTACCTGTGTGCAGGCTTGGAGCACTAGCAGTCGGCTAGTCTCGTCTTTGGTGCCCTTGGAGGACAGTTGGCGTTATCTCTCTGGTGTCTGCTCAAGCTAAGTGTATCCCCTTTGTTTATTTACCTTATTGTCATTAGTTTGTAGTGGGGCCTAGTGCTTACCCCGTCCCTTCCCTATCTAGAGCTTAGCTGTAGGGACATTCAGGGTTTAGGTTCCTGCTCAGTGAGAGGTGCAGAACCTATATAGGGACGATAGGGTAGGCAAGGTGATATTATATCTGCCTAGGGGTCTCCACTCCTCCTTTCCCTAGTTGTTGGGCTCCCTTCCCCCTTTCCCGTCATTGCACACTTGTGCCTTCCCTCACCTTGCATGACAACTTTTTGGGCATAATGACCATCGGTAAGTTTGGAGGAAAAGGGGAGAAGCTTGGAAGCCTAAGAGCACCATCCCAACTATGAAACACAGGGGTGGCAGCATCATGTTGTGGGGTTGTTTTGCTGCAGAAGGGACTAGTGCACTTCACAAAATAGATGGCATCATGAGAAAAGAAGTTAAAGCTTGGGAGGAAATGGTTCTTCCAAATGGACAATGACCTGAAGCATACTGCCAAAATGGTAACAAAGTGGCTTAAGGATAACAAAGTCAATGTTTTGGAGTGGCCATCACAAAGCCATAATCTCAATCCTATTGAAAACTTATGGGCAATGCTGAAAAGGCAGGTGCGAGCAAAGCGACCTACAAACCTGGATCAGTTACACCAGTTTTGTCAGGAGGAATGCGCCCAAATTCCGACTATTGTGAGAAGCTTGTGGAAGGATTTCCCAAACATTTGACCCAAGTCATTCAGTTTAACCACTTCGCACCAGAGCCTGTTTTTGCCTTCGCGACCGGGCCAATTTTTTCAATTCTGACCACTGTCAATTTATGAAGTAATTACTCTGGAACGCTTCAAAGGATCCCCCTGATTCAGAGACTGTTTTTTCGTGACATATTGTACTTCATGATAGTGGTAAAATTTCTTCGATATCACTTGCGTTTATTTGTGAAAAAATCGGAAATTTGGCGAAAATGTTGAAAATTTTGCAATTTTCAAACTTTGAATTTTCATGCCCTTAAATCAGAGAGATATGTCACACAAAATAGTTAATAAATAACATTTCCCACATGTCTACTTAACATCAGCACAATTTTGGAACCAAAATTTTTTTTTGTTAGGGAGCTATAAGAGTTAAAAGTTGACCAGTGATTTCTCATTTTTCCAACAAAATTTACAAAAACATTTTTTTAGGGACCACATCATATTTGAAGTCACTTTGAGGGGTCTTTATAACAGAAAATACCCAAAAGTGACACCATTCTAAAAACTGCACCCCTCAAGGTGCTCAAAACCACATTCAAGAACTTTATTAACCCTTCAGGTGCTTCACAGGAATTTTTGGAATGTGGAAGAAAAAAATTAACATTTAACTTTTTTCACAAAAATGTTACTTTAGACCCAATTTTTTTTATTTTCACAGGGGTAACAGGAAAAAGTGGACCCCAAATTTTTTTGTGCAACCCCCCACAAGTGACACCATTTTGGAAACTAGACCCCTTAGGGAACTTATCTAGATGTGTGGTGAGCACCTTGAACCCCAAGGTGCTTCACAGAAGTTTATAATATTGACTGTAAAAATAAAATTTTCACATTTTTCCCACAAAAACACTTTTCATCCCTTAATTTTGCATTATCATAAGGGTAATAGGATAAATTGCACCATGAAATTTGTTGTGCAATTTCTCCTGAACACGCTGATACCCCATATGTGGAGGCAAAGCACTATTTGGGTGCACGGCAGGGTTTGAAAGGGAAGGAGCGCCATTTGACTTTTTGAATGTAAAATTTGTTTGAATAATTAGCGGACGCCATGTTACATTTGGGGAGCCCCTGATGTGCCTAAACAGTGGAAACCCCCCACAAGTGACACCATTTTGGAAACTAGACCCCTTAGGGAACTTATCTAGATGTGTGGTGAGCACTTTGAACCCCAAGGTGCTTCACAGAAGTTTATAATAATGAGCTGTAAAAATAAAATTTTCACATTTTTCCCACAAAAACGTTTTTCATCCCTTAACTTTGCATTATCATAAGGGTAACAGGATAAATTGCACCATGAAATTTGTTGTGCAATTTCTCCTGAACACGCCGATACCCGATATATGGAGGCAAACCACTGTTTGGGCGCACGGCAGGGTTTGAAAGGGAAGGAGCGCCATTTGACTTTTTGAATGTAAAATTTGTTTGAATGATTAGCGGACGCCATGTTGCATTTGGGGAGCCCCTGATGTGCCTAAACAGTGGAAACCCCCCACAAGTGACACCATTTTGGAAACTAGACCCCTTAGGGAACTTATCTAGATGTGTGGTGAGCACTTTGAACCCCAAGGTGCTTCACAGAAGTTTATAATAATGAGCTGTAAAAATAAAATTTTCACATTTTTCCCACAAAAACGTTTTTCATCCCTTAACTTTGCATTATCATAAGGGTAACAGGATAAATTGCACCATGAAATTTGTTGTGCAATTTCTCCTGAACACGCCGATACCCCATATGTGGAGGCAAACCACTGTTTGGGCGCACGGCAGGGTTTGAAAGGGAAGGAGCGCCATTTGACTTTTTGAATGTAAAATTTGTTTGAATAATTAGCGGACGCCATGTTGCATTTGGGGAGCCCCTGATGTGCCTAAACAGTGGAAACCCCCCACAAGTGACACCATTTTGGAAACTAGACCCCTTAGGAAACTTATCTAGATGTGTGGTGAGCACCTTGAACCCCAAGGTGCTTCACAGAAGTTTATAATATTGAGCAGTAAAAATAAAATTTTCACATTTTTCCCACAAAAACACTTTTCATCCCTAAATTTTGCATTATCATAAGGGTAATAGGATAAATTGCACCATGAAATTTGTTGTGCAATTTCTCCTGAACACGCCGATACCCCATATGTGGAGGCAAACCACTGTTTGGGCGCACGGTAGGGTTTGAAAGGGAAGGAGCGCCATTTGACTTTTTGAATGTAAAATTTGTTTGAATAATTAGCAGATGCCATGTCGCATTTGGGGAGCCCCTAATGTGCCTAAACAGTGGAAACCCCCCACAAGTGCCACCATTTTGGAAACTAGACCCCTTAGGGAACTTATCTAGATGTGAGGTGAGCACCTTGCACCCCCAGCTGCTTCACAGAAGTTTATAATATTGAGCCATAAAAATAAAATTTTCACATTTTTCCCACAAAAAATGTTTTTCATTCCCTAATTTTGCATTATCATAAGGGTAACTGGATAAATTGCACCAAGAAATTTGTTGTGCAATTTCTCCTGAGTACGCCGATACCCCATATGTGGGGGAAAACCACTGCTTTGGTGTACGGCAGGGTTCGGAAGAGAAAGGAGCGCTATATTGGCTGGGATAGGTTGCAGACACCATGTCACATTTGAAGAGTCGCTGACATGCCGAAACAGCAGAAACCCCCACAAGTGACCCCACAACTACACCTCTCAAGGAATTCATCTAGGGAAATAGTGAGTATTTTTTAATTTTTTAATTTATACCATTGGGCAGTGAAAAAAGCATAATTATATTTTTACCACAAAAAAATGTTTTACCCTCAGATTTTACATTTTCACACAGGGCAATGGGTAAAAATGGTGCTGAAATGTGTCACACAATTTCTTCTAAAAGTGGCAATACCCCATATGTGGCTGTATCGTACCGCTCAGCCATACGGCGAGATCTGGGGGGGACGGAGCGCTATTTGACAATTGGAGAACAAATTATTGTAGAATAGGCATTTGGATTTGGGAGAACAAAATTTTCTGAATTTCTTTTGGGGGGCAAGGGCCATTTCGCTTTTCCAGAGCCTTTCTGCTACCAGTAACTTGGAAGTCCCTTATATTTTTAACAGATGACGGACCTGAGTGGGGACTAGCTTTTTTTGAGGACTGAGTTGAAACTTTTATTGGGAACATTTTATGTAACATTTATCCGGCGCTCTAGGCTGAGCACTTACATCGGGGTTTCCATCTAAATTTCCAAGTGATGTAATTCAGATGAAACCCCTGCGGGATCCATTCACTGTAATTAGGCAGCAGAGTTACTCTGGACTCCGTCTGGCCTCTGTTTAGCGGTGTCCTTTTTTTCTGAAGTGCACAAAACTGTGGCCAACCGCACTTTTATGCACGCCTAAAACAAATTACACCGTGGGATCACAGGCCAGACGGCATCCACAGTGGCCTATATCTGCCTCATTACAGGGAATCTTCCGTCATGGGTTCCGTCTGAATCACGTATTTCAGAGATTTACACGGAAACTCTGGTGTAAGTGCTCAGTGCAGAGCGCAGGATAAATGTGGGCAGAGCCTTACTGCGATCTTTGGGAGACATAATAAACAAATCAGTAGCAGGTGAAGAATTGGTTTTATTTATTTTTTACGCCATTCCCCGTGCGGTATAAGTGATGAGATTACTTTATTCTTCGGGTCGGTGCGATTACAGAGATACCAGATTTATATCGGGTTTTTATGACTGACAGCTGTCACACACTAAGAGACGCCTTTTTTTGCAAAATCTAGTTTGCCATATTTTGAAAGCTATAATTTTTCCATATTTCGGCTGACAGAGTCATGTGATGGCTTGTTTTTTGCGGGACGAGTTGACATTTTTATTGGTACCATTTTTGGGTACGTGACATTTTTTGATCGCTTTCTATTCCGTTTTTTGGGAGGTAAAATTAACAAAAACCAATAATTCAGGAATTGTTTTTTGAGGGTTTTTTTTATGCCGTTCTGCGTGTGGTAAAAGTGATCAGGCAGCGTTGTTCTTCGGGTCAGTACGTTTACAGCGATACTACACTTACTGTATATTTTTTTATGTTTTGGCGCTTTTACACAATAAAACAATTATATAGAAAAAATATTTTTTTTGCATTGCTTTATTCTGAGCGCTATAACTTTTTTATTTTTTGGCTGATGGAGCTGTATGGCGGCTTTTTTTTGCGGAACAAGATGACGTTTTCAGCGGTACCATTTTTATTTCCATTTTGCTTTTTGATTGCATTTTTTTCCACTTTTTGATTGGCGATAAAATGAAAAAGCATATTTTTTTGCACCGTTCTTTATTTATTTTTATTACGGTGTGCACAGAAGGAGTTAATTAGTGTGACAGTTTTATAGATCGGGTTGTTTCGGACGCGGCAATACCAAATATGTGTATTTTTTTGGGTTTTGCATAAATATACGGATTTATTGGTTTAATATTTTATTTATTTATTTTATTTATTTTGTGATTTTTTTTAACAGTTTAAAACATTTTTTTTTACTTTTTTTTACAGTTTTGCTTAGTCCCTGTATGGGACATTAATTTTTATTTTTCTGATCACTGATCTCATGTAATGTAATAGACATGTATTACATTACATGAGATCTTTGCTGACTGTTTCACAGTCAGTGTGTCCTGCCAGGCTTCAACTGCAGGCTGAGCCAGGCAGGAAACCATATATGGCAGATCTGGAGGCGGTCATGTGGCCTCCAGCTGCCATAGCAATGCCAGGTCCTGGAAGGTATAAGGGGGCCGTCGGAGAGGTAAGTGGACGACCCCCTCTCCTCCTGCTGTCTTCTATATGCCGCGATCACTATAGATCGCGGCATATAGAAGACAGCAAAGGGTTAACATCACTGGGACCTGATCCAATCAGGTCCCGATGATGTTCCCTGTCAGAGCTAATGCTCTGCACCGGAATCGCAGCGCTTGCAGGACCCTGGGGGTCCTGAGTGCTGCGAGACCACCCACCGTTTTTAAACGTCAGCGCTGCACAGAGCCCAGCAAGCGCCGACGTTTATCTACAGTGGGCCGTCGCGAAGCGGTTAAGGGCAATGGCGCCAAATACTAATAAAATGTATGTAAACTTTTGACTTTGCAGTAAGTAATAAAAATGCCTTAAAACATTCTCTCTCATTATTCTGTCATTTGGCAAATATTAAAAATGATGGTAATCCTAATTGACTGAAAACAGGAAAGGTTTATTCTGATTTCATGTAAGATATTGAGAAAAACATGCATACGTGTCTTTTTATATAGTGTATGTAAACTTCTGGTTTCAACTGTATATACTGCAGCCCCATGTCTCCTGTGATGTCTATACCATAACCCCATGTCTCCTGTGATGTCTATGCTGAAGCTCCATGTGTCCTGTGATTTTTATACCACAGCCTCATGTCTCCTGTGATGGAGACGGTAGTCTCGATGTCTCCTATGTGATGTATATAGAGTAGTTTGTGTCTCCTATATGATGTATATAGAGTAGTCTGTGTCTCCTATGTGATGTATAATGCAGATCTCCCACTGCTTGAGTTCTATAAATGTAATGAATTTCCCACTGTGAGGAGACCTGCAGTGTAATACGCATCTGTGCTTGGTACGACTTACTACTGCGACTTCTTTACAAAACTTACCATCTCAAATATTCGCCTGTGCTCCAGACCGACACAAATCTGGAAAAGCAGTTACGAGTAGCAACACCATCATTACTACCTAACATCACAGCCGTACCAAAGAGAAGCAGTTCCAGCCATCACATTAGGGGTGCGTTAATGAAATGTTTGACCAGATATAGCAGGGTAATTTTCAAGTTGATAATTTTGTATGCCTCTTTAGTGATGGTTTAAATATCCAAATGGCCCTTGGTATCCCTGTTCTACTGTGTCTGTTGCATGTCCAGACATGTCTGAGCATGCAGAGGAACACTAAGCTCTCTAAGGCCACGTGCACCCGTTGAAAATTTGGTGAGTTTTTTTACCTCAGTATTTGTAGCCAAAACCAGGAGTGGGTGATAAATACAGAAGTGGTGACTTGTTTCTATTATACTTTTCCTCTGATTGTTCCACTCCTGGTTTTGGCTACAAATACTGATGTAAAAAAACTCACCAAATAGTCAATGTATGCACATGGTCTAACACTGACAGAACATACTGGTGTAGATAACTTATTGAACATATTGGTATACTTTAAGTTTCTTCTGTATGGAACAATGCAATCTACACAAAAAGAAAAACTGTGTTTAGCTCTGTGTATCTTTTTTTTTTTTAATAAAGAAGCCTATGGACAATCTATGCCACAGTATGGCTAAACATATGTGGCAAATATATCAAACATTTAGCAAAAATGTCTACTTATGATAAATCTCCCCCCAGTATTTCTCATCTACAAAATTACATTTAATTAGTAAAAATAAATGAGACATTCTCTTGAGGTGACTGATGTTTCCGTCTAATAAAAATATTGCTTTTGCCTAAAGCTTAAAAAAAATCTAGTAAAGGGCACTAAATTCACATCTAATATTAATTCAAAAGAAAAAGTACTTTTTATCCACAGTATAATTAGAAAGTGATATTTTATTGTCATATTAATAAAAAAATTATTACATTTTATCCTTATTTATCTCATTATAACATCAGATATTGGTTGTTTTGGTCACTACAGTTTTTAACTTCATTAAAGGGAACCCGTAAAGTTGTAAATAGTATCTGATCTGGAGGCAGGATGTTATAGAGCAGGAGGAGCTGATCAGATTAAGGCTGGAATCACAGCAGTGTACGGCATCCGATGTGAGAGCTTCGCATGCGATATGCTAATGACACTGGGCTTAAGCTCTGCTGGGAGCGAGAGCCGAGGGTCAGCGCTCTGTGCTCCGATCCTCTCACATGAGAGAATCACAGCTGCGGAGGAGATGGAGAAATTGTCGGACTGCACAGGGATTACATCCGAGTGCAGTCCGATGTTTCACACGCACCCATAGACTTGTATGGCTGCGTGTGAGCCGACTGTCGCTGCCAATCGCAGCATGTTGCCGAATCGGCATGAGAAAATAATCGCAAATCTGCACTGCCCCAGGATATAACATTGGGCCAAGTACTATCCAATAAAACATCAGATAGCACTCGGCCGTGTTATACGCCCAGGTGAGCGAGGCCTTATAGAAATTTTTGTGGGAAAAGTTTTCATAAAAGTTGTATGTAATTCATTGAAATCCCTGATGTTTGCAAGCATATGAGTCCAGTGGGCGGTCCTATCCAGTTACCTACATGACTGAATGCAGAGGTAGCTGCCAATCACTCACCGCCCGCTGGACTCATATGCACATGAACAACAGGGATTACAATAAAGAAAATACAAGTTATGCTGAATCTTTTCCAAGAAACCTACAGTAAATATCACTCTGCGCAGCTTCTCTTTTCTATACCATGCTGTCCACAGATGAGACTGCATTTCCAACATCATTGGTTTCCTTTGAGGTTACAAGTTTGTGAAAATAATTTTTTTTAAATCCCAGTGAAAATGGTTACTGATTGCTTTTGTGTTTATTTAGTGATATGCTCACAAACAGCATATAGTGTTTTTACTGTAATAAACAGTAAGAAAAAAATTACAAAAAAAACCCCTTCCACAATTAAAGGGGCAGTACTGGGGACGTTTTGGCAAGCACAATAGCTTGCCATATCCTAAAAGTGTAGAATACACACTGTTAATATTCGGCTCCGCAGTTGTCCAATCAAGTAGTAGGCACGTGACTGCAGTTTGCATACAGTGGTGGCCAAAAGTATTGGCACCCCTGCAATTCTGTCAGATAATACTCAGTTTCTTCCTGAAAATGATTGCAATCACAAATTCTTTGGTATTATTATCTTCATTTAATTTGTCTTCAATGAAAAAGCACAAAAAGAATTGTCCTAAAGCCAAATTGGATACAATTCCACACCAAAGCTAAAAAAGGGGGTGGACAAAAGTATTGGCACTGTTTGAAAAATCATGTGATGCTTCTCTAATTCGTGTAATTAACAGCACCTGTAACTTACCTGTGGCACCTAACAGGTGTTGGCAATAACTAAATCACACTTGCAGCCAGTTAACATGGATTAAAGTTGACTCAACCTCTGTCCTGTGTCCTTGTGTGTACCACATTGAGCATGGAGAAAAGAAAGAAGACCAAAGAACTGTCTGAGGACTTGAGAAACCAAATTGTGAGGAAGCATGAGCAATCTCAAGGCTACAAGTCCATCTCCAAAGACCTGAATGTTCCTGTGTCTTCCGTGCGTAGTGTCATCAAGAAGTTTAAAGCCCATGGCACTGTGGCTAACCTACCTAGATGTGGACGGAAAAAAAAAATTTACGAGAGATTTCAACACAAGATTGTGCGGATGGTGGATAAAGAACCTCGACTAACATCCAAACAAGTTCAAGCTGCCCTGCAGTCTGAGGGTACAACAGTGTCAACCCGTACTATCCGTCGGCGTCTGAATGAAAAGGGACTGTATGGTAGGATACCCTGGAAGACCCCACTTCTTACCCCGAGACATAAAAAAGCCAGGCTGGAGTTTGCCAAAACTTACCTGAGAAAGCCTAAAACGTTTTGGAAGAATGTTCTCTGGTCAGATGAGACAAAAGTAGAGCTTTTTGGCAAAAAGCATCAACATAGAGTGTACAGGAAAAAAAAGAGGCATTCAAAGAAAAGAACATGGTCCCTACAGTCAAACATGGCGGAGGTTCCCTGATGTTTTGGGGTTGCTTTGCTGCCTCTGGCACTGGACTGCTTGACCGTGTGCATGGCATTATGAAGTCTGAAGACTACCAAGAAATTTTGCAGCATAATGTAGGGCTCAGTGTGAGAAAGCTGGGTCTCCCTCAGAGGTCATGGGTCTTCCAGCAGGACAATGACCCAAAACACACTTCCAAAAGCACTATAAAATGGTTTGAGAGAAAGCACTGGAGACTTCTAAGGTGGCCAGCAATGAGTCTAGACCTGAATCCCATAGAACACCTGTGGAGAGATCTCAAAATGGCAGTTTGGAGAAGGCACCCTTCAAATATCAGGGACCTGGAGCAGTTTGCCACAGAAGAATGGTCTAAAATTCCAGCAGAGCATTGTAAGAAACTCATTGATGGTTACCGGAAGCGGTTGTTCGCAATTATTTTGGCTAAAGGTTGTGCAACCAAGTATTAGGCTGAGGGTGCCAATACTTTTGTCTGGCCCATTTTTGGAGTTTTGTGTGAAATGATCAATGATTTGATTTTTTCTTCATTCTCTTTTGTGTTTTTTCCTTGCAAGCAAATTAAATGAAGATAATAATACCCAAGAATTTGTGATTGCAATCAATCAGGAAGAAACTGAGTATTATCTGACAGAATTGCAGGGGTGTCAATACTTTTGGCCACCACTGTATTTGTGGTCACTAGTGATGAGCGAGTATGTTCTGTTAACCCTTTCGGAGAGCATGCTCGGGCGAACACCTAGTATTTTCAGCGTGCTCAGTGCTATGTTTCAGTCTCTCTGTGTGCATGATTTGCGACTGTTTGACAGCTTTAATACATGTGAGGAATGTCTGTTTCTTAGGCTGTCAAACAGCTGCAAATCATGCACACAGAGTGAGTTAAACATAACACCCGAGCACGCTGAAGATATTCGATGCTCGCCCGAGCATGCTGTCACGCTGTCTCTGTATACTGGAGGTAGGGAGCCTAAGCTGACCCTAAGCTGGGGCCCTGACTAATCCCTCAACCTGGAGGTACTGTTAAAGGTACAGAGGTCCAGGCCGCCAGCGTAACCCCTACCTCCTGAGGATCCCTGCACCTAAGTAATCTAGTCCTGAGAAGGACCCCGATCACAACAAAAGAGGACAAGTAATAATATGCCCACACACAGTACTTAGACGAACGAGACAGTACAAGGGAAAAACCAAAACCACCTTGCATACAAAAACTACACAACTACAACAGAGGGAACTCCAACGGGAAAGGAGATAAATGATAAAGCGAGGAAGGGAAAAAACACTCCAAATACACTTATCTCAGAAACTCCAAATACAACGATCCGCTCTGTAAGTCTGTGTGAAATGCTTTCACCGACACTTCCCAAACAGACCAGCAGGCATATGAAGGAGTCTCATTACAGCAACATTGATTGCAGCTGGGCGAGGCTGGACCTCGTCTAGCACAGAGAGAGAGAGAATTAACTCCCTCACTGCCGAAAACACCAAGCACCAAAAAGTCAGCTGCGAGAAGTCAGGCTGTGTAATCGTGACGATCTTCGTGGCGACACACCCGTGACAGTACCCCCCCTTCTACGAGGGGCCTCCGGACCCTCAGGGCCAGGTTTATCCGGGTGAGTCGTGTGGAAGGCCCGAACTAATCGGTCTGCGTTAATATCCGACGCAGGAACCCACATCCTCTCCTCAGGACCATACCCTTTCCAATGAACCAGGTACTGAAGGGACCGGCGATTAAAACGTGAATCGATGACCCTTGATACCTGGCACTCCAAGTTACCATTGACCACCACTGGAGGGGGAGGTAAAGGTGACGGTACCACCGGCGCCACATACCTCTTAAGCAACGATCTGTGGAACACGTTGTGAATTTTAAACGTAGGGGGGAGGTCAAGACGGAATGCCACCGGATTAATAATAGAACTGATTCTGTACGGCCCGATGAACCTGGGACCCAGTTTCCAGGAGGGAACCTTAAGTTTAATATTCCTGGTAGATAACCATACCCGATCGTTCACACTTAGGTCCGGACCAGACACTCTCCTCCTATCAGCCATACGTTTGTATCGGTTCCCCATAGTATTCAGATTCTTCAGCTCCCCTCTCCATACTGAAGCGAGTGATGAGGAAAATCGTTCCTCCTCAGGAACCCCCGAAGAACCCCCCCTACTGAAAGTACAAAACTGGGGGTGAAAACCATATGCCCCAAAAAACGGGGACTTACCAGTGGACTCGCTCCGCCTATTATTAAGAGCAAACTCTGCCAGAGGTAAGAAAGAAGCCCAGTCCTCCTGGTTCTCTGACACAAAACACTGGAGATATGTCTCCAAGCTCTGGTTCATACGTTCCGTCTGACCATTGGTCTGAGGGTGAAAAGCCGATGAAAATGACAAATGCATCCCCCGCCGTGCACAAAACGCCTTCCAGAACTTGGACACAAACTGAGACCCCCGATCAGACACCACATCGGAGGGTACCCCGTGAAGCCTCACAATCTCCCCAATGAACACCTGCGCAAGAGTTTTAGCATTAGGGAGAGCCGGAAGAGCGATAAAATGTGCCATCTTGCTGAACCTGTCCACTACAACGAGTATGACCGTTTTACCCGAAGATGGAGGGAGGTCCGTAATAAAGTCCATAGACAGATGAGTCCAAGGACGCTCCGGGATCTTCAAAGGTAAGAGGGCCCCAGACGGACGGGTATGTGAGGTCTTAGAGCGCGCACAAACCCCACAGGACGCGACAAAAGTTACCACCTCCTTATGTAAGTTAGGCCACCAAAACCGACGCGAGAGGAGATCCACAGTTGCTTTACTCCCCGGGTGTCCTGCCAAAACTGAGTTATGGTGTGCCTCGATCACCTTTTGTCGCAACTGATCTGGAACAAACAGTCTCCCCGGAGGTCCAACAGGGGCGTCCCCCTGAGCCTCCAAAACCTCCTCCTCCAGCTCAGAGCATACTGCCGAAACCACCACCCCCTCCTGAAGGATAGGAATCGGGTCGTCCGTATTCCCGGCCCCAGGGAAACTACGAGATAAGGCATCCGCCTTTACATTTTTTGACCCAGGACGATATGTAACGACAAAATTAAACCTGGTAAAAAACAATGACCACCTAGCTTGTCTGGGATTCAGACGTTTCGCGGACTCCAGATATAGCAGGTTCTTGTGATCGGTGATGACGGTGACCGGATGGACTGCCCCCTCCAAAAAATGGCGCCACTCCTCAAAAGCTAACTTAATGGCCAAGAGTTCCCTATTGCCGACATCGTAATTCCTCTCAGCGGATGACAATTTTTTAGAGAAAAAGGCGCACGGATGCCACTTACCAGGGGACGAACCTTGTGACAATACTGCTCCCACCCCTACCTCGGAAGCGTCTACCTCTACAATGAATGGCTGTGACGCATCAGGTTGAATGAGTATGGGTGCCGAGGCAAAACATTTTTTCAAGGAGGAGAATGCTTGACAAGCCTTGTCAGACCACCTAGAAAAATCCGTCCCCTTTTTAGTCATGTCTGTGAGAGGCTTAACCATGGACGAGAAATTACGAATGAACTTCCGGTAATAATTAGCAAACCCCAGGAAACGTTGTAGTGCCTTAAGATTCTCTGGCCGATCCCACTCAAGAACTGCCCGCACTTTCCCAGGGTCCATACGAAAACCGGACGCTGAAACCAGGAAGCCTAAAAACTGGAGTTCCTGTACGGCGAACACACACTTTTCCCATTTGGCATACAGTTTATTATCCCGCAAGATCTGTAACACCTGCCTAACGTGCTCCTGATGAGACACCAGATCCGGCGAGTAAATTAAGATATCATCCAGATATATGACAACAAACTGTCCCACCAGGCGGCGAAAAATGTCATTAACAAAGTGTTGAAACACCGCCGGGGCATTAGTCAGACCGAATGGCATGACAAGGTTCTCATAATGCCCCTCCGGAGTGTTAAACGCCGTCTTCCACTCATCCCCCTCCTTCATCCTAATCAGATTGTACGCCCCCCTGAGATCCAACTTAGAGAACCATTTGGCGCCCACGATCTGATTAAAGAGATCGGGAATAAGTGGGAGTGGATACGGATCTCGGACCGTAATCCGATTAAGTTCACGGAAATCCAGGCAAGGGCGTAGGCCTCCATCTTTCTTCTTAACAAAGAAGAACCCCGCAGCCACCGGTGAAGATGAAGGTCTAATATGCCCCTTAGCCAGACTTTCTGAAATATAATGCTTCATGGCCTGCCTCTCAGGACCAGAAAGGTTATACAACCTAGCTTTAGGTAACTTGGCCTCAGGGAGCAGTTTTACAGAACAGTCATACTCGCGATGAGGAGGTAGTTCCTGACACCCTTTCTCCGAGAATACATCCTCAAAGTCCGCCAGAAATGGAGGTAAGACCCAAGGAGTAACCGCACCGATGACCGTGTTCATGCAGTTTATATTACAGAATTTACTCCATTGGCTTATCTCTCTGGTTTGCCAATTAATAACCGGGTTATGCTTAGTTAACCAAGGAAGGCCCAACACTATAGGAGCGGGAAGACCCTCCAACACGTAGCAAGACAACAGTTCTTTATGTATCGCCCCCACTTGAAGTTTTACGTCATGCACAGCTTGCAAAAAACTTCCCTGACCGAGAGGCCTGGCATCGATCGAGAATATGGGGATGGGTTTAGCCAACTCACTCAATCGCATACCTTGAACCCGGGCAAACCGAGCATCAACCAGATTAGCCCCGGCCCCACTATCCAGAAGAACAGATATCCTCTCAGTTCTCGTACCCACCACCACCTCCGCTGGTACGAGAAACTGAGATGAACCTAGGGACGAAATACCTACTCCCAGATTGCCGTCCACCACACAACCTGGGATCAACAGTTTTCCGACGACTCTTCACTCTGCAAGGGACGGGATGGACACCCCCCAATAAAATGTCCCTTTCTCCCGCAGAAGAAACACCTTCCTGTCTTATGGCGCACCACCGGTCCCCTCCCCCGAAAAGATGTCCCTCCTAATTGCATAGGCTCCTCTGGACTGACCAGGGGAACCACCATATGAGGGGACCTTGTAGGAGGTGGAGTCATCACAGGGGGTCGAGTTATCCCGCACCTCTCCCGAAGCCGTCTGTCAACGCGAATAGCCAGGGCCATAGCGGCTTCCAGTGACGCGGGAGAGTCATACTGTGCCAACACATCCTGTAATTTGTCGGATAAACCTTGACAAAACTGGCTCCTAAGAGCCGGGTCATTCCACTGGGTGTCCGTGGCCCACCTACGGAACTCCGAACAGAATTCCTCCGCCGGACGATCTCCCTGCTGGATCCTACGTAACTTAGACTCAGCAAGGGAGATCCGATCTGGGTCATCATATACGAGTCCCAGAGCAGCGAAAAACCTATCCACTGACTGGAGAGCCGGGGAGCCCAGGGGAAGAGAGAACGCCCAAGATTGTGGGTCCCCTTGTAGGAGCGAGATGACAATTCCCACCCTTTGTTCTTCACTCCCCGATGACCGAGGCCGCAGCCGAAAGTACAATTTGCATGCCTCCCGGAAAACAAAAAACTTGTCCCGCCCCCCAGTGAACCTGTCAGGGAGAGCTACTTTAGGTTCTGGTCCGGCTTGCTCCAGAGGATGCAAAACCTTGGACCTAACGTCCGCCAGCTCCATGGACAAACTCTGCAACTGCCGAGCTAGACCGGCTACTGGATCCATGGTAGCTGGAGAAAAACTAAGTGGGTCGGTGAAAATGTCACGCTGTCTCTGTATACTGGAGGTAGGGAGCCTAAGCTGACCCTAAGCTGGGGCCCTGACTAATCCCTCAACCTGGAGGTACTGTTAAAGGTACAGAGGTCCAGGCCGCCAGCGTAACCCCTACCTCCTGAGGATCCCTGCACCTAAGTAATCTAGTCCTGAGAAGGACCCCGATCACAACAAAAGAGGACAAGTAATAATATGCCCACACACAGTACTTAGACGAACGAGACAGTACAAGGGAAAAACCAAAACCACCTGGCATACAAAAACTACACAACTACAACAGAGGGAACTCCAACGGGAAAGGAGATAAATGATAAAGCGAGGAAGGGAAAAAACACTCCAAATACACTTATCTCAGAAACTCCAAATACAACGATCCGCTCTGTAAGTCTGTGTGAAATGCTTTCACCAACACTTCCCAAACAGACCAGCAGGCATATGAAGGAGTCTCATTACAGCAACATTGATTGCAGCTGGGCGAGGCTGGACCTCGTCTAGCACAGAGAGAGAGAGAATTAACTCCCTCACTGCCGAAAACACCAAGCACCAAAAAGTCAGCTGCGAGAAGTCAGGCTGTGTAATCGTGACGATCTTCGTGGCGACACACCCGTGACACATGCTCACTGAAAGGGTTAACAGAACATACTCGCTCATCACTAGTGGTCACGTGATGAAGAGATTCTGATCAACTTCTCTCAAAGTTTGGTGCTTGCTGGAAATTTCACCATGGCTGGACAACCCCTCTACTGAAAATGGGTGAGGACCCTGCTCATAAGAAATTATGCTTTAAAGGTTCACAAGTACAAAAAATCATGGCAGAAAAACATCAAAATGTTCTAGATGCTATTCTAAAACTAATATTACAAAACATGTTTTATTCTTCTCAATTAAAAGTCCAACTTAGTTTACTTTTCACTCACTCTATGTCAGTCAGGCACGATGTCAACAAAACGTTATGAAATGGAAAAGCACACATTGCACCTGCAACATAACCTTAGTGACATGTATGTTATCTACCGGATAACCAAATCAAATTAAAGTGATCAGGAAAGAATGAACTGATGTTTTGACTGAGACGGTAACTATAGCTGCAATTACCTTTGACTGCACAGACATTTTAATATGCAGTGTTTGGTTTTATGTGTATTTTATACATTAGATATGGTTCTATGTTTGAAAAAGTTTTATGCAAAGCTAAATCGTGCATTATATTAATTCCCATTTATCTAAAAAAGTAGTCTCACAAAATGAACCCATGCAGACTTTAGAGAGTAGGTCCCTATGCTTGGGATTCCCTTCTATGTTGTGGAATTGATCACCACTCTGGCAAATAAGGATCGTCCAGCAGCAAAGAAAGTATGGCTCGACGTGATTTTTTCTGGCAATACCAGGTGATCCCCAGAGGATTGAGCCGACCTCCTGCAATCAAATCACCACAACAATTGCTTTACCTTAGAAAGGGGTTGCCATGGTAAGTCAAACCCTTTAATCTCGCAAAGCTTTAGTAAAATACTAAATTGTCCTGAAAATGTGTTATGTTTAATTTGGTCGCTAACTTGTGTGCTCTAATTTAGTAGCTAAGGGAGTGAAGTTATGACTAAATTTAAAGGGCAGAATTATTTTCATTTTATTTCAAGAATTGGTTCTTACGGGATTTATCTAAATTTCTTTTTTCTTCCGTTCAGCATTAGGATATATAAACAGGCATTGTTTAAAGAAAACCTGTCATTAGATCAGAAAGTGGCCAAATATTGCTCTTGTTTTATTCCTACTGCTCCTCTGTGTTTTTCTTTTTCTTTTTTTTAAATCCACCATATGATTAAGCCAGCTCTCTTCCCCACCCAGCGCTGCCTCCTTCTGCTTGACTGCCTCCTCTATGATGTGTGGCTTCAGGCAATGGAGGCGGTACTGGGTGGGGAATAGAGCTGGAGTGACAGAGGCTTTAGATCTACAGTAGCTCTTCAGCCTCATTTACATATTACCATATTTTGCGGACTTTAAGATGCACCGAAAAATTTTGGGGAGGAAAATAGGAAACACATTTTTTTTAATAAAATGGTGGTGCCTTTTATCTTACCGGGGATGGTGGGCAGCTGCGGTGGGGCAGGGTCCCATGAGGCAGGGTCGCTGCGGTGGGAAGCTGGCAGGAGTAGGATGATGCTGTGGGTCCTGGGCTTTTCACAAAATGTCGGCGGAGTCCCCGCACTTCCCATTATTTCCCCTGCAGTGGACTTCGGTAAAATGGCTGCCGGAGGCAGCGCATGCACAGATTGAGATCTCGGGAGCCGAGATCGCAGGAGATGAGATCTCTATTTGTGCCGCCTGCAGCGGCCACTTTCCCAAAGTCCACCGCAGTGAAGACAATAAGTCTGACATTTTGTGAAAGCCCGGGGCCCGCCGCAGCCTCGCACCGCCGAACACTCCACCCTCATGTAAAGGTATTGCTGAACTTCTCTTTGAAATAACTCCAGTACATGTGCATATAAATAGTTTGGGGTGTGAAATCCTGCTGACAGATCCCCTTTAAATGTCGCTTTTTTTAAATAGCCTATTGAAAGTGCTAATTGACGTTGTAACAAGTCAGCCGTTTATTTACACTTATATGTTACAATAATCATGCTTTTTTGTAAATATGATTGTTTGTACAATCACTTATTCCTCCATTCTCATATATTTTTCATATCAAGCGACAGTTTCCATTATAAGTGACAATTACAAGTGAGCGGATGTGCTGATGGCAAATTCTGACTTTGATGGCGGCACTTGGAATCTCTGTACTTGTTTACACTGGGCAATCATTTTGAATTATATCTAAAAAAAATTTATTCCTGCAATTATTTCTTTGTCTAAAAGATCCTTTAAATGTCCTTTGACCTTCTCAGTCCTGTGAGTACATTATTAACATAAAAATACACATAAAAATATGTATAAAACGTTAATAAATATTCATTCAGTGCATATGAAAATGTTTCCTTTACCAAGCTGTGCCGGTATGTAAATCCAACCTTAAAAAGATTATCTGGCAGTAATTTATTGGGCTTGAGGATGCCGAAAATAACAAATGCTGGGCACATCACCTCCACTCCTTCCTTGGTCATTGTTGACAGACTGCAGCAATGACATTACAACTACAGTGCTTATTACAGCTGCAGCCAATTGGTGGGCTCTGTGATCCTTGGGATCTACGTTGGCATCTCTGCTGAGTCCAGTGATTGGCTAAAGCAAACGGTCACATGAGCTGTATTCATGACGTCATTGCTGCAGAGAGGCAGCAAAGACAGGGGCATCGGTGGAGAGGCAGCACCGGACCGCCCAACGGTGATTAAGCCTATGGGGAAATGTTCAATGCTGCCAGATCTGTCAAACCGGAAAAGTGCTCACGGTTAGAAAAGCTGATTTTTAGTACTGGAGTATACTGATGACATGTCTAAATGACATTGCTATTGTTACATTTATTACATAGGTGGACTCATTATTTATTTTATATGCTGCAGTATTTAGCTCTTTATTGTTTTACATTCCTGGCTGTTTCTTCTGGAATCCCTCATTCACTGTATAATCAGTATTTTGACATATAGAACTGTTATATCTTGAGAAATAATACTGATGAATCATTTAGGGACAGATGAGGCAGTTGCAATTAGCGATTGTGTAGTAAATGGGCTGCGACTCACAGTAATTATTAAAACGCTCCATCCCTTACATCATTTTTACATTTTTTTTTCATGTCGCAGAAACAAGCTGTTATCTGTCTGCAATTTTTCATGTACACGGTAGAATACATTTAAGCAGCAAAAACATGAACATAAAATAATTCAGAACACAGTGTGCCAAAATAAAAGGAGAAATTGTTCAGGTCATAGATATATAGGAGAAAACATGTATCTAACAATGGCTTTATCGTTCTATGTATACCGTGCACCCGGAGGCATATTTAGTAGCAGATCTTTGCCAACAGTTTTCTGTTGCCAAAAATGACACAAAATATACTAGAATTGTATACAAAATTGTCATACAGATGATGAGAACTGATGTGAGTTCAATGCTGGAACATGCTCAATAATACCTGATATTATGTCACACGCAACTGCAAAACAGATGAAAAATTATTGTTCAAAATGCTGTGTCAGTCAGTTACTGGCAAAAACGTTCATATGCAAGGCCTTAAAAAAAATAAAAAAAACAACTCTAAAAAGTGTCAAACAAGAAAGAAAATATTCTTTAAAATAGCTGATCATTCAATGAAAACATTCTGTATATGAGGTAGGCCATAAAACACCATGAGCAGCGCTATGTGAGAAGCAGTGAGGGCTGTCAAACACAATGAATGAAACAGACTTTGATTAACTGCAGAACTGATGACTTGCTATGATGCAGTTCGCTCTACTGTTTGTTATAAGGTAATAGTGTGTATATACGTGTCAGCCTGGAAGTGCGTCTGAAATAAGACAGATACACATTAAGTACAGATATCTGAAAGCTGTTCATACAGGGCATCAAGTTGATAATGGGCATGAAGTGCACTTTGAGATATGATATCAATATTTACATTGCATTTTTCTCACCAGTTTAAAGGGATTTTCCAAGCAAAATAAAAATACACCAGCTGGTTAGTATATTAAAAAATAACAAACAAAGCTATACTTACCTGCTGGTTCCTATCTGAATCCATTGCAGGTCACTTTGTGGTCTGAATTTATACCAGAAGGGAGACCTTGACGTTCCAACATTGAAGCTCCAGCAGCAACACGACCGCTGTGGCCTGTGATTGGCTGCAGTGCTCAGGTGACTTTAGCAGTGTGTCATCGGTGACATCAGCAATGCAGCTGGGATGGTGATGTCATCCTTCAGGTGTAAACACAGACCAGAGAGCAGCTTGCACTGGATCTAGGCAAGATCCAATAGGGGAGTGTCATATTGTTTGTTATTTTTTAATATACCAACCCACCCATAACATTTTAATTTCGCCTGGACAACCCCTTTAAGGGCCTCCTGGTTGCTTCAGCACTGCACATGACTTCATTTGCAGACTCCTACAAATGCAGTATACGCTAATTGTGCAGCAAATAAAGTTTTTGAGAAACATAGTTGCAATGACAAGCTAAATGTTTTGAAATCAGTGCGATAACTTTCACTGCCATAGCATAAATCCTTGATTATATCACATATGTCAACTACGCTCAGAAAAAATGTTTAATACAAAAAAATATACTGTAGATGTATACCATACACATCTGTTACTGACTTCCATTTAAATACTAGGTGACTTCAGAACAGTTAAAGCACTGCACTGCTGGAGTAGTGCTGAAAATCCAAGTCCCCTGCCCCCTGTCTGACACTCACCTTCCGGTGTTTTCATCTGTTTTCACTCCTGCTCCGGTCCGTCTCCTGCAGTTTGTGACCTGCCCGCTGCTCCAGTGTGTCATGGAACGAGCCTGAGGTCACTATTCAATGTAAGTATATGAGAGCCTCGTTCTGGCCTTGTTCTGACTTTCATAGACTTGCATTGAGAGCTTGTGACGTAGCTTCTGACTTATGGCCAGTCAGAAGCTGCGCTCACAAGATGGCACCGCGGGAACGGAGCAGCACCAAAAAACTGGTGAAGATGTCGGAGGGTGAGCATATGACTGGGGGGGAGGGGACTTACATTTAAAGCACCATTCCGGAGGTGAAAACACACCTGCTGGAGTGGTTCTTTAAAAAAACATCAGAAACCAGCCAGATTGCATAATTTAGGCAATAATTTCTCCTATACGTCTGTACAGTATGTTACATTATTGTTCTGGGTACTGTCCCAATGTATATTTCAAATGTGGTGAGTGCAGTGTAAAGTCGATTTTAAAAAAAGGTGGCTCCTAGCCTTTACTAAATTGATCTGCATCAGGATGAAATGACCCTTCCTGATCAAGCCATCTTTTGTCTATAAAGATTATGTGCTTTAGCTCTTCTTTATCCATTTCTACAACTTAGAATTGTTACCTATCTAGTGTCTACATTGGACCGGATGTAGATGTTTAAAATTTCAAAGTGGAGATAAATTCAAGTATCTCAGTAGCTGTAGTTTAATGGCCTCGCATCTAAGGTATTCACAGTACAAATCCAAAGGGATCTCTAAGTAAGGGCTCATTCAGAAATCCTTTTTCGCATAAAAGTTCAATTTGTGTTTTTCATGGACAGCGCTTGTACATAGTATAGTCTATGGGGCTGTTTACATGCCAGTTTATATTTTTGTGGACCCTATGGCCGGCACAAAATCGCAGACACGTGTCTAATATTGATCTGAATATTGGATCAAAATAGACAATGCAAGTCTTTGTTTGTGAAAAAATTGGACAGCACAGATGGCATTCAAATGCTGTCCATTTTCCATGGACTGCTAGATAGTGGAAGGTGGAGAAACATTTCTTTTTCCTCAGATGAGAAAAGCACGCTAGCAGCGTTCAAATCCCACCAAGGACAACATCTGCAGAAGAAATGCTAGCGCAGGCTTCCAGTATCCGTTGTTTCAGATGCGGCACATCTCGTATCTTCACAGCATAGACAATTGCCTTCAGATGACCCCAAAGATAAAAGTCTAAGGGGGTCAGATCGGGAGACCTTGGTGGCCATTCAACTGGCCCACGACAACCAATACACTTTCCAGGAAACTGTTCATGTAGGAATGCTCGGACCTGACACCCATTATGTGGTGGTGCACCATCTTGTTGGAAAAACTCAGGGAACGTGCCATATTCAGTGCATAAAGAGGGCAACACATCATCATGTAGCAATTTCAGATATCCAGTGGCATTGAGGTTTCCATTGATGAAGAATGGCCCCACTATCTTTGTACCCCATATACCACACCATACCATCAAGATACGAGATGTGCAGCATCTGAAACAACGGATACTGGAAGCCTGTGCTAGCATTCTTCTGCGGTGTTGCTATCAGTGTGTCAAGATTGGAAGAAGAGTGTTGCATTGACAATCCAACACAATGGGCAGCACTTTGAACACATTTTATAAGTGGTCATAAACTTGTAAAAAACTCATGAAATAATAAAGTTATGTTAAAACCAAGCGCACCATTATTTTTCTTATGAAATTCTCAATAAGTTTGATGTGTCACATGACCCTCTTCCCATTGAAAAAAATAAAGTTGGATCCAAAATGGCCGACTTAAAAATGGCCACCATGGTCACCACCCATCTGGAAAAGTTTTCCCCCTCCCATATACTAATGTGCCCAAACAGGAAGTTGATATCACCAACCATTCCCATTTAATTTAGGTGCATCCATATAAATGGCCCACCCTGTATAATATAATTGTCCCTCTGTCTGAAGGCTCTGTAGACTGCGCAAGCACGACACACCTGCGCAGTCTGGCTCCAGACAGAAGAACGCATTGAACTGTTACAGGTAAGAGGAGTGTGTATGGCGCTGGAGATCGCAGTATGCGTAGGCACTGAACGCATACTGCCATCTCTGGCGCCATACTTACATACTTACCTGACCGGGAGGATCATTGCCGTGGCGCCTCTCTTCTCGCCGGAGACTGGAGCAGGAGTGAATGCTTCGGAATCGGCGCATGCGCATAGCGCTATCTGGCGCCATTTTCCTGAAGACACATTTGCAGTGTGTCTGCAGCAAAATGGCGCCGGACAGTGCAGTATGGGCACAAACGTACTCCGGCGACACTCCTCCCCCGGCCTCGGCAGAACAGGACACACCAGCGCTGGAGCACAGGGAAAAAAGGTGAGTATAAGTGGGTTTTTTTGTATGTGTGCAGCGTGAAAGGGATGAGGGAGCCACACATACCAGGATTGGGGGTTTAGGGCGCCACACATACCAGGATTGGGAGATGAAGGGGCCACACATACCAGGATTGGGGTATGAGGGAGCCACACATACCAGGATTGGGGGATGAGGGGGCAGCACATACCAGGATTGGGGGATGAGGGGTACCATACATACCAGGATTGAGGGGTGAGGGGTACCATATATACCAGGATTGGGGGATGAGGGGACCATGCATACCAGGAATGGGGGGTGAGGGGACCATGCATATCAGGATTGGGGGTGAGGGGACGATGCATACTAGGAATGGGGGATGAGGGGTACCATGCATACCAGGATTGGGGGATGAGGGGTACCATGCATACCAGGATTGGAGGGTGAGGGGGGCCATGCATACCAGGATTGGGGATGAGGGGTGACATGCATACCAGGATTGGGGGGTGAGGGGTGCAATGCATACCAGCACTGGAGATGGGGTGTGCCATGCATACCAGCATTGGGAATGAGGAGTACCATGCATACCAGGATAGGAATATGGGGTACCATGCATACCAGGATGATGGATGGGGTGCCATGCATACCAGGATGAGGGGTACCATGCATACCAGAATAGGGATGAGGGGTACCATGTATACCAGAATAGGAATATGTGGTGCCATGCATACCAGGATTGGGGGATGAGGAGTGCCATGCATACCAGGATGAGGGGTTGGGTGCCATGCACATCAGGATTGGGGGATGAGGAGGCCATACATACCAGGATTGGGGGATGAGGGGTGCCATACATACCAGAATTGGGATGAGGGGTGCCATGCATACCAGGATGAGGGGTACCATACATACCAGAATAGGGATGTGGGGTACCATGCATACCAGGGTGAGGGATGGGGTGCCATGCATACCAGGATGAGGGGTACCATGCATACCAGAATAGGGATGAGGGGTACCATGCATACCAGGACAGGAATGCAGGGTACCATGCATACCAGGATGAGGGATGGAGTGCCATGCATACCAGGATTGAGGGATGAGGAGGCCATACATACCAGAATTGGGATGAGGGGTGCCATATATACCAGGATGAGGGGTACCATACATACCTGAATAGGGATGTGGGGTACCATGCATACAAGGATGAGGGATGGGGTGCCATGCACACCAGGTTGAGGGGTATCATACATACCAGGATAGGGATGAGGGGTGCCATGCATACCAGGATTGGGGATGAGGGGTACCATACATACCAGGATTGGGGATGAGGGGTGCCATACATACCAGGATTGGGATGAGGTGTGTCATGTATATCAAATTTGGGATGAGGTGGCCATGCATACCAGGATGAGACATGGGGTGCCATGCATACCAGGATTGGGATGAGGGGTACCATGTATACCAGATTTGGAATGAGGGGTGCCATGTATACCAGGATTGGGGATGAGGGGTACCATGCATACAAGGATTGGGGATGAGGGGTGCCATGCAAACCAGGATTGGGGATGAGGAGTGTCATGCATACCAAGATTGGGGATGAGAGCGCCATGCATACCAGGATTGGGGATGAGGGGTGCCATGCATACCCGGATTGGGGGTGAGGGGTGCCATGCAAACCAGGATTGGGGATGAGGGTTGCCATGCATACCAGGATTGGGCATGAGGGGTGCCATGAATAGCAGGATTGGGGATGAGGGGTGCCATGCATACCAGGATTGGGGATGAGGGGGTGCCATGCATACCAGGATAGGGATCTGGGGGGACCATGCATACCAGGATAGGGATGAGGGGTACCATGTATACCAGGATAGGGATGAGGGGTACCATGTATACCAGGATAGGGATGAGGGGTACCATGAATACCAGGATGAGGGGTACCATACATACCAGGATAGGGATGAGGGATGGGGTACCATGCATACCAGGATTGGGTATGAGGGAGCCATGCATACCAGGATGAGGGGTACCATGCATGCCAGGATTGGGATGAGGGGTGCCATGCATACCAGGATTGGGGGTGAGGGGTGCCATGCATACAGGATTGGGGGTGAGGGGTGCCATGAATGCGCGGATTTGGGGTGAGGGGTGCCATGCTTACCAGGATTGGGGGTGAGGGGTGCCATGCATACCAGGATGAGGGCTGGGGTGCCATGCAAACTAGAATAGGGATGAGGTGTACCATGCATACCAGGATGAGGGGTACCCATACATACCAGGATAGGGATGTGGGATGGGGTACCATGCATACCAGGATTGGGGATGAGAGGTGCCATGCATAGCAAGATTGGGGGTGAGGGGTGCCATGCATACAGGATTGGGGGTGAGGGGTGCCATGCATACCAGGATTTGGGGTGAGGGGTGCCATGCATACCAGGATTAGTGGTGAGGGGTGCTATGCATACCAGGATTGGGGGTGATGGGTGCCATGCATACCAGGATGAGGGGTACCATACATACCACGATAGGGATGAGGGATGGGGTACCATGCATACCAGGATTGGGTATGAGGGAGCCATGCATACAAGGATGAGGGGTGCCATGCATGCCAGGATTGGGATGAGGGGTGCCATGCATATCAGGATTGGGGGTGAGGGGGTGCCATGCATACCAGGATTGGGGATGAGGGGGTACCGTGTAAACCAGGATTGGGGGTGAGGGGTGCCATTCATACCAGGATTTGGGGTGACGGATGCCATGCATACCAGGATTAGTGCTGAGGGGTGCCATGCATACCAGGATTGGGGGTGAGGGGTGCCATGCATACCAGGGTGAGGGCTGGGGTGCCATGAATACCAGGATAGGGAAGAGGGATGGGGTACCATGCATACCAGGATTGGTGATGAGAGGTGCCATGCATAGCAAAATTGGGGGTGATTGGTGCCATGCATACAGGATTGGGGGTGAGGGGTGACATGCATACCAGGATTTTGGGGTGAGGTGTGCCATGCATACCAGAATTAGTGGTGAGTGGTTCTATGCATACCAGGATTGGGGGTGAGGGGTGCCATGCATACCTGGATGAGGGCTGGGGTGCCATGCATACCAGGATAGGGATGAGGGGGCCATACATACCAGGATTGGGGATGAGGCAGCCATGCATACCAAGATGAGGTGTTGGGTGCCATGCATATTAGGATTGGGGAAGGAGGAGGCCATACATACCAGGATTGGGGGATGAGGGGTGCCATACATACCAGAATTGGGATGAGGGGTGCCATGCATACCAGGATGAGGGGTACCATAGATACCATAATAGGGATGTGGGGTACCATGCATACCAGGGTGAGGGATGGGGTGCCATGCATACCAGGATGAGGGGTACCATGCATACCAGAATAGGGATGAGGGGTACCATGCATACCAGGATAGGAATGTGGGGTACCATGCATACCAGGATGAGGGATGGAGTGCCATGCATACCAGGATTGAGGGATGAGGAGGCCATACATACCAGAATTGGGATGAGGGGTGCCATGTATACCAGGATGAGGGGTACCATACATACCTGAATAGGGATGCGGGGTACCATGCATACAAGGATGAGGGATGGGGTGCCATGTATACCAGGATGAGGGGTACCATACATACCAGGATAGGGATGCAGGGTACAATGCGTACCAGGATGAGGGATGGGGTGCCATGCATACCAGGTTGAGGGGTATCATACATACTAGGATAGGGATGAGGAGTGCCATGCATACCAGGATTGTGGATGAGGGGTACCATACATACCTGGATTGGGGATGAGGAAGCCATGTATAACAGGATGAGTGATTGGGTACCATACATAACAGAATTGGGGGATGAGTGGTGCCATACATACCAAGATTGGGATGAGGGGTGCCATGTATACCAGATTTGGAATGAGGGGTGCCATGCATACCAGGATTGGGGATGAGGGGTACTATGCAAACAAGGATTGGGGATGAGGGGTGCCATGCAAACCAGGATTGGGGATGAGGAGTGTCATGCATACCAGGATTGGGGATGAGAGCGCCATGCATACCAGGATTGGGGGTGAGGGGTGCCATGAATACCAGGATTGGGGGAGAGGGGTGCCATGCAAACCAGGATTGGGGATGAGGGTTGCCATGCATACCAGGATTGGGCCTTAGGGGTGCTATGCATACCAGTATTGGGGATGAGGGGTGCCATGCATACCAGGATTGGGGATGAGGGGGTGCCATGCATACCAGGATAGGGATCTGGGGGGACCATGCATACCAGGATTCAGATGAGGGATCATGCATACCAGGATAGGGATAAGGGGTACCATGTATACCAGGATAGGGATGAGGGGTACCATGTATACCAGGATGAGGGATGGAGTGCCATGCATACCAGGATAGGGATGAGGGTTACCATGTATACCAGGATGAGGGGTACCATGCATACCAGGATAGGGATGAGGGATGTGGTATCATGCATACCAGGATTGGGTATGAAGGAGCCATGCATACCAGGATGAGGGGTACCTTGCATGCCAGGATTGGGATGAGGGGTGCCATGCATACCAGGATTGGGGGTGAGGTGTGCCATGCATACAGGATTGGGGGTGAGGGGTGGCATGCATACCAGGATTTGGGGTGAAGGGTGCCATGCATACCAGGATTAGTGGTGAGGGGTGCCATGCATACCAGGATTGGGGGTGGGGGGTGCCATGCATACCAGGATGAGGGCTGGGGTGCCATGCATACCAGGATAGGGATGGGGGGTACCATGCATACCAGGATGAGGGGTACCATACATACCAGGATAGGGATGAGGGATGGGGTACCATGCATACCAGGATTGGGAATGAGAGGTGCCATGCATAGCAAGATTTGGGGTGAGGGCGGCCATGAATGCAGGATTGGGGGTGAGGGGTGCCATGCATACCATGATTTGGGGTGAGGGGTGCCATGCATACAGGATTAGTGGTGAGGGGTGCCATGCATACCAGGTTTGGGGGTGAGGGGTGCCATGCATACCAGGATGAGGGCTGGGGTGCCATGCATACCAAGATAGGGATGAGGGGTACCATGCATACCAGGATGAGGGGTACCATACATACCAGGATAGGGATGAGGGATGGGTATACCATGCATACCAGGATTGGGTATGAGAGAGCCATGCATACAAGGATGAGGGGTGCCATGCATGCCAGGATTGGGATGAGGGGTGCCATGCATATCAGGATTGGGGGTGAGGGGGTTTCATGCATACCAGGATTGGGGATGAGGGGATGCCATGCATACCAGGATAGGGATCTGGGGGGACCATGCATACCAGGATTCGGATGAGGGGCCATGCATACCAGGATAGGGATGAGGTGTACCATGTATACCAGGATAGGGATGAGGGGTACCATGCATACCAGGATGAGGGATGGGGTGCCATGCATACCAGGATAGGGATGAGGGGCACCATGTATACCAGGATAGGGATGAGGGATGGGGTACCATGCATACCAGGATTGGGTATGAGGGAGCCATGCATACCAGGATGAGGGGTACCATGCATGCCAGGATTGGGATGAGGGGTACCATGCATACCAGGATTGGGGGTGAGGGGTGCCATGCATACAGGATTGGGGGTGAGGGGTGCCATGCATACCAGGATTTGGGGTGAGGGGTGCCATGCATACCAGGATTAGTGGTGAGGGGTGCCATGCATACCAGGATTGTGGGTGAGGGGTGTCATGCATACCAGGATAGAGATGAGGGGTACCATGCATACCAGGATGAGGGGTACCCATACATACCAGTATAGGGATGAGGGATGGGGTACCATGCATATCAGGATTGGGGATGAGAGATGCCATGCATAGCAAGATTGGGGGCGAGAGGTGCCATGCATACAGGATTGGGGGTGAGGGGTGCCATGCATATCAGTATTAGTGGTGAGGGGTGCCATGCATACCAGGTTTGGGGGTGAGGGGTGCAATGCATACCAGGATGAGGGCTGGGGTGCCATGCATACCAGGATAGGGATGAGGGGTACCATGCATACCAGGATGAGGGGTACCATACATACCAGGATAGGGATGAGGGATGGGTATACCATGCATACCAGGATTGGGTATGAGAGAGCCATGCATACAAGGATGAGGGGTGCCATGCATGCCAGGATTGGGATGAGGGGTGCCATGCATATCAGGATTGGGGGTGAGGGGGTTCCATGTATACCAGGATTCGGATGAGGGGCCATGCATACCAGGATAGGGATGAGGTGTACCATGTATACCAGGATAGGGATGAGGGGTACCATGCATACCAGGATGAGGGATGGGGTGCCATGCATACCAGGATAGGGATGAGGGGCACCATGTATACCAGGATAGGGATGAGGGATGGGGTACCATGCATACCAGGATTGGGTATGAGGGAGCCATGCATACCAGGATGAGGGGTACCATGCATGCCAGGATTGGGATGAGGGGTGCCATGCATACCAGGATTGGGGGTGAGGAGTGCCATGCATACAGGATTGGGGGTGAGGGGTGCCATGCATACCAGGATTTGGGGTGAGGGGTGCCATGCATACCAGGATTAGTGGTGAGGGGTGCCATGCATACCAGGATTGGGGGTGAGGGGTGTCATGCATACCAGGATAGAGATGAGGGGTACCATGCATACCAGGATAGGGATGAGGGATGGGGTACCATGCATATCAGGATTGGGGATAAGAGATGCCATGCATAGCAAGATTGGGGGTGAGAGGTGCCATGCATACAGGATTGGGGTTGAGGGGTGCCATGCATATCAGGATTAGTGGTGAGGGGTGCCATGCATACCAGGATTGGGGGTGAGGGGTGCCATGCATATCAGGATTAGTGGTGAGGGGTGCCATGCATACCAGGATTGGGGGTGAGGGGTGCCATGCATACCAGGATGAGGGCTGGGGTGCCATGCATACCAGGATAGGGATGAGGGGTACCATGCATACTAGGATGAGGGGTACCATACATACCAGGATAGGGATGAGGGATGGGGTACCATGTATACCAGGATTGGGTATGAGGGAGCCATGCATACCAGGATTGGGATGAGGGGTGCCATGCATACCAGGATTGGGGCTGAGGGGGTGCCATGCATACCAGGATTGGGGATGAGGGGTGTCGTGCATACCAGGATTAGTGGTGAGGGGTGCCATGCATACCAGGATTGGGGGTGAGGGGTGCCATGCATACCAGGATTGGGGGAGAGGGGTGCCATGCATACCAGGATAGGGATGAGGCGTGCCAGGCATACCAGGATAGGGATGAGGGCAGCACATAACAGGATGGGGGAACAAGATTGGGGAGCACAAATACCAGGATGGGGGCAGCACTAATACCAGGATGGGGGCAGCACAAATATCAGGACAAGGGCAGCACAAATACCAGGATGGGGGCAGCACATACTAGCATGGGAGACCATATACCAATAAAAATGCTCGCCACCCGGGCATAGAATGGGCTCAATAGCTAGTAAAATATATAATATCTCAGTTTTAACAATAATAAATGGTTTACCTGTTGAAATAAAACCCCACAAAAACAACAAAAATTTAGTATTGTTGCATGTGTAATGATTAGCACCATAAAAGTATATCATTTTTTATGCTGTACTGTAAATGCTACTAAAACTATGAAACACTGACGTAATTGCCATTTTTGTTAATCTTTGCTTTAAAAAAAAGTCAAAATTGTAGCAATAAAACATAATAAAGGATATACATTGAGTATCACCGTAATCGTACTGACTTATGTCAATTTAACTGAATATCAAATTCTGTAAAAGATACAATTTAAAACTACTCCATATTTAGGGCCTGATTCATCAAGGCTGGCATTGTTCACGGAGGAGGCGTGCTGGAGTCAGGCGCTCCTGATTCATGGAGAGGCACATGCCTCTCCATGAATCAGGAGCATTGGGCAAGTGTCGGGCACCTTAGTATGCACATCGCCACAAATCTTATTCCAATCCATGCCAGAGTAAGATTAGTGGCATAGTTAATACAGCCGCTCGTCATAAATTTGAAGAGCAGCAGTCAACACACTCCTGTCCCACCCCAGCTCCGCTCACTTAGTCGGAGCTGGGCGAAAGTGGCATAGAATGCCAAAATTTTCTACATTTTTGCACAGCTTCAATTACGCTAAAATTATACGACTTTTCAAAACTTTTTCAAAGCTCTCTGACTTTCAGTCATAGAGGTGCGGCCTCAGCAGTCTCCGCTCAGTACATAGTGAGCGGTGGCTGAAACCATGCCCCAGCACTAACTGACAGACAGTTTAGCACTGATGCACTGCTGAGCCGGCTGTAAGTCAGAGCCGGAGTGTGGTAACAGCGGTGCCTGAAGCCACAAATCTATGACTGAAAGCCGGAGTCTGCCAAGAGGAATAAAGTTCATTTCTTCCCAGCAGCCATGCTTTCAATGCAGCGGCTGACTGGGTTCAGAATGCTTCTGACCTGAAAATTAACCCCATATCTGCTGTTTAATAGAGTTTTTTCACATGACAGGTTCTGTTTAAGCAATTCCAGTATGGTTTAATGGTGAGTCTATTCAACACCAGTACTTTTTAATTCAACATGTGATGCTGTATGTCATCATGTTCTTCTCTCAAAAACTGTATTTGAATCTACAGTAAGAGAAAAAAAACTGTGAATATGAAATTGAAGGCACACTGTGATAACATATGGCCTAGTAACAGTCTATTTGCATTTGTAGTGCCAGGTTTGAACTACGCTCAGGGGCATTATTGGTGATGAAGAAGAGAATGTACAAGTAAATACACAGACTGGTGCAAATTAAAAAAGTTTTTATTTCTCAGAGGAAACAGGTTTATTAGTTATTCAATAAAGCACAATTCTTGACAGTTACAATACAGGCTAACAGCTTGGTGGTTTTAATGGACATACAGTAGAGACCAAAAGTTTGGACACACATTCTCATTTAAAGATTTTTCTGTATTTTCATGACTATGAAAATTGTACATTCACACTGAAGGCATCAAAACTATGAATTAACACATGTGGAATTATATACTTAACAAAAAAGTGTGAAACAACTGAAAATATGTCTTATATTCTAGGTTCTTCAAAGTAGCCACCTTTTGCTTTGATGACTGCTTTGCACACTCTTGGCATTCTCTTGATCAAGTGCACCCAAGTTATCTGAGAGTTGGCTGGATCACTTCCCCGGAGGACACAGGACTTGGTGGGCTGTTATAACATGGCTAGCAGTTGTAACCTGGAACACCGTAAAAACTTGAAGACTGCACCCCGCTGTGTCCTTTACTTAATTGCTGCGTCACCTTCCTTGCACTACACCAACATCTAAAATTAACCTATTTAACTTCCCTGGGGCCTAGCTCTACCAGTGGAGAGCTGAACCAACTCTGTTGCATCACCAACGGCCCCAATGGATCTGAACAGCAGCGACATACCACGGGTGGAGTCACAAAACTTTATCCCCAAATCTTTATTCCTCTCTTTTCTTTATTTATTGACCACCCTGGGCCATGGACCGGTCACGCCGCCGTGACTACCCCAATAGAACCGACCGACCCGGCATCCGAGTACCCCATGGTCCCAGGGGGCGCGTCAGACACGTCATTTTTAAGGAAATTTAAAGTTCTCGCTGCCTTCTAGTCAGAATTAAAGATGGAATTTTTAGCACTTCTCAGAGAAGATTTTTTTTCTTTAGGTAACTTGTCATGCTGTCTGTAAGTAGATACAATATAAAATATGAAACATCAAAGTTCCTGCTTTGGGAAACATATAAAACCAAGTATGATAGGTGTCTGAAAAGTCTGCTGATGCATTTAGTGATGTTGCTCAATGAGTTTGTTTTGCACAGTAAATTAGAGCATAGACACAGATTTCACATGCCAAAGCCGCCATAAATCCAAAACTCAGATTGCTTGCTGCTCTAATAAATTCTAACTTCCAAAACTTTTTTTTAAGTTACGTGCTGTAGAAATGCTATAAATGTTTATCCGTAGTAAAGGATGTAGTATCCAACCCAGCAGTTATAACTAGATATTTTTTTGACAAAGATATACTTCCGAAATATCCTGAGCATGCAATTTACATAGAATATGGAGACATTTTATGTAGACATTGACTAAAAATGAAATTAAACAATGAATTTAACCAAGTCTATATTTTTTTTTGCTTGAATTTACTGCTTTCATCCAGTCATCCAGTACAATGCATCCTTGTAAAGATGAAGTAATACAGTCATTGGATATAGCAATTAGTATGGATCGTTTGGTTCGTCAATTCTCCATTACGTTGGGAATACAGGCTCTAAAAAGGCACACTTGTATACTTTTATGGTAAATATGGAGTATGGAGGACACTGCATTCACCTTATGTCTAAATAGATAAGAACAACTTTAGATTTGGAACCTGAGAACACTTTTGATTTTCCAAAATGCAAAAAAACACAAAGAAAAAATATAAGCAGAAAATTCAGAGCGATGTCAATTATTTCATTTACCCGATTTCTGCTGTTACACTTACAATCATGGCGTGGTGGGTTGACAGGTATTTGTTACTACTGTGTGTGTCACATGAAACCAAAGAAAAAACAAGGAAAGACTTAAAAAATGAGAGCGCAAGCTTGTCTTAGAGAAGATTACTCCAGATTCAATTTCCTGTGGAGAGAACAGGGCTTATGTCCTTAATAAAATTTTACTTGTAATTTCCTTCTCCTCAACTAGTTTTCAGTGAAGCTTCAATGTCCAAACATTAGGATCAGAGGTTACTTACCGGCAGAAACCCTCATACCTCTTTATGACATTGTGTTTTATTTGCGCTGACTGTATATACCATTATAGACAGTTTATACCTGCAGCTCTGTTGGCTGTTTCCAGGATGTTGATATCCTTCATTCCGAAAAAGATGGTGAACAGTAAACACACTTGTAACCTAACACATGAGCATCTGTTGTTGTAACCCTATGTAGCCACTCCGCTAATGTAATTTAACCCTCTTAATGTGGACCCATCACCAAGTTTTTAGAAAATGTCTTATTGTTTCTCTGTGAAATGCCTTGGGCACTATATAATGTAGCTAGAGAGGAAAATGTGTCTTCCTTAATCTACTTACCAGAGAAAGAAAAGAGACTTGAATCCATGTATTTTTATGTTTTACCAGTCAAACTACAGAAGACACAGGCTATGAACATGTCCTGATTTGATGAGATCCACAACTGCTCTGTTCTTGGTCCCCAGACAGTTTTCTCTACTCTCTTGTAGCATGGTCTGCAAGACTAAGTACTCACTTGTGAGGAGAAGAGGTCACAAGAGTACCCCATTAGGGTTTGATACTTATATACTACATAAGGTAGCAGAGAAACAAGACTGAGGAGGACCAGGTCTTCTATATCTGTCACTTTCAAATGCAAATTAAAGAGAAGTAAAGAAATAATAGTTTTAGACTATAGTCCAGACTATGGCAAGAAGCCATCGCCATCGATTTTCCATGACAATTTTACAGAATCCAGTCATCAGTCCTTTCTACAGCTGCCGAGGGGTTAATTATGTATCTACATTCATATAACCTCTGCATAAGGTAGATGATGATTGTTGCTAAAGTCCTGTTTACATGGAATTATTTTTTAAACTACTGACAAATGCTCAAAGATCATATTGACACGTCCATCCTTATAATCATAGCAGTTGAGAATTATTACCTGCTAGGTAAGTATAATGTATGTTGCCTAGTAATGCCTCCCCGGAGAACTGTGTGATTGGCAGCAATGCCTAATGGAAATGGAAATATCTCTATGACTGGATTTTTCACAATGATCCTTTTAACATTCTCCCAATTTGTAATCTTTTCCTGCAAACTAGGCAACTATTGTTACCTAATTGACAAGTGCACCATGCAAATAGAAAAAAGGTTTGACAATCCTCACAATTTCTCTATCAAAAATATGGTAATATTCATCTGAATGTCAACATGTTTGTTGATTTTTCCCAGGATAATCGCCGACAGTCCACCACAGATGTGGTGTGAATCTAGCCTACCTTAGGAAATCTAAAATTCAGGAGTTGGGCAGCTACTGTTTAAGGGCCCCCAAGAAAATGACATAAAAATTAGCCAATACTCATTGGTCGAAAGTATGATGATTCATCAATGGCTCAGAAAACATCGGCCAATATAGAATTTTTTCGGGTGTTGGTACAGCCAGTACTGATCATTGGCCTATAAAATCAAACATGCCAAACCAATGTTCTGAACAATTAGGAATGTTCATCAGTCAGTAGTTGGTCGAAATCAAGTATTTGTTTTTTTTCACCAAAACAACCAAAGATTGTTCATTATGGTCAAAATCACCCATTGCGATTGCCCATTTAATTTGATGTGTATTTGATCCCTAAAATGAACCTCACATCGTTTCTATCATTATAATGTGCTAAGCCATGATTTACAAACCAAAATAGCAATAGAACTGACCCTACAAATTAGAGTGGATTTCACAGAGTAAAGAACAAAAGTCAATTGTTCAATATTGTATACAGGCTAGACAATGATGCATAGATGAAGTATTTTTATATATGGAAAATACATTCACATATTAAAGCAATATAAAAACTCTTTAAGGAACCCAAGGGACCATGCACAAGACAATGACGTATACCTGGGCTCTGTGCTATGAAACCGAGTCCTTATGGGTCTATCATTCGGCAGCAAAGCTTTCAGTGGAAATACCTATGTAATATTACTTTTGATAAAGATATCTCGTATAGATTAACTAGTGTTGGTTTTCCACTATCAAAAGAAGAGACTGAGAAACTACTTGTGCAATGGGTGTTATGTACAGAAGATAGATGTCACTTACAAAGGACGTTAGTGAGGCCTTTAATTGTTAATGACCAGATTTACAATAACCAAATGAGAGGTAACAGTAAATATATTACTCCTTGTTGTCATTGGTCTCTCTCCAGGTCTGTGCCCACTCTTTTCCACATCACTGAATGTCTCCTATGGTAAATATATTTTATACATATTTTGCCCCATGGTAAGTATATTTAATATATTTTTACTTACAAACACTTTGGTTGTCAGACATTGTTTTTTTTCTGTAAAATAACTAGGTTATCAAACCTTTGTATCGCTAAATAGATATAAAAAACATTAGTAATGGTAATACTAGCTAAAAAAATTAACACAGTACAAAATTACAGCTCTGTATAATAATTAAAAATATAAAGTAAAACAACTACAGATGTTCTATAGATGAGAAATATATTTTACACAGTGCTGCCATATGGCAACCAATCACCCAGACAGATCAATACAGTGTAGGTTGTAAAAGTAGAACTTAAATGGTTTAATAGGCTTAATGTCTCCTTAAATGCTTTATAACATTTACACACAGATGGGGCAATATCCTAACTTAATTATATGTAATATGCCAAATGGACATGTATTTAAGGTCAAGATTTAGGTTTCAAAAATGTAATCCACCCTTAACTGATGACACAGTCATCAAAATGATTTTCTGAAATTTCCACAAATAGAGGCAAACTAAATGAAAGTCTGCCAGTCACATACCTACTCTACCACGATAATGCTGCCTGTATTACGCTAAGTGCCCACGATGCAGAAATGCTCCGGATTTTTCGTGAGCGTTTCTGCATCTCCCTGGCTGAAAAAACGCATGCGGATTGTACATGGGGATTGTACATGCGTTTTTCCTGCCAGGGACAAGCGGATGTGAAGCGTTCTTCACATACATTTCCGCATGCGGGTTGTCAAGCGCTTTCCAAGAGATTTTAGTATCAATTGGAAAGTGCTTGACAACTTGGTCACACTATATAAATCCATGCAAATGACATGGATTTATATAGTGTGACCGTAAAAGAATGGTAAAAAATAAATATTAAACTTACCTTCTGATGGTCCCCGGTGTCCTTATCTGATCCGTCTGGTGTCCCCGGTGTCTAGCAGGGTCTAAAAGGACCTGCCATGACGTCATTTAGTCATGTGTTGGGTCATGCGACCGCCGACGTCAGCGGTCGTGTGACCCGTCACTTGACTAAATGACGTCATGACAGGTCCTTTTAGGCCAACGCGAGCTGCCAGCGAGCCAGGACGGATCGCTATGGAGACTGGGGGCCATCAGAAGGTAAGTATAATTTATATTTTCTATTTTATTCTTTTTTTTTACAGGTACTATGGTACCTGGGTCTGGAGGAGAGTCTCCTCTTCTCCAAACCCGGGTACCATCCGCACATTGAACCGCATGATATCCGCATGTGCACATGTAGTGATGCGGATATTATGCGATCCAATGCAAGTCAATGGCAACGAAAACGCCGCGATTACGCGAAATAATTGGTAGTTCTGCGCATTTTTCTGCAGTGATAATCTGCAGCGGAAATTTCTGCAGCATGTGCACAGCATATGCGGATTATCATTGGGGAACATGGCAGGCCTTCTACCAAGCGTTTTTTAAGCGTTTCTGCAGAATTGCAGAAACGCAGCCTTACTTTGCTGAATATTTAGTGCCATGGACAGAATTCAGTTTCCCTACAGTAGTACCACTGGAGATATTAAACTTTGCATAATGCCAATTTAACCCAAAGAATTGTCAGTATAACTCAAGTTAGCGAAAATGGGTTTTCTAAACTGGACAACTACTTTATTCTTTGTATTTAAGGTATGTTTGGTCTTGTAAAACCCAAACTCTGTTCAGCTTTCAATTCTTGGTTGACTATGGATCTTCCAGGATTTCCTGCTATATTGTAGAATCCACTATTTTCTGTGTCTCTACATTATTTCCAGTGGCACTGGCTGCAATAAAACTCTAAAGGCTCCACGTGCTTAAAGGGGATGTCCTTTTCCAGCAAACGTCTGCCCACGGGTTGCCAGATGTAAAGACAAACTGAGCTTTACTTATCCTCGCTAGTCAAGTACTTTGCCAGCATCCCAGTCTCTGGCTGTAGTGGTGTCTTCAATTGTTCTTTTCACTTGAAAAAGGCGCTAGTCCAGCGCTGAAATGCGTTGTGGAGATAAAAACCATTCAACTCATCTTCGTCTGAGGCTGCGTGCCCACGATGCGTTTTTCAAGTGTTTTTGCTGAGGAATTTCCGCAGCGGAAACGCTTTTAAAACGCTTGGTAATACTTGCCTCATGGTCCCCAAAGACAATCCGCATGTTCTGTGCACATGCTGCGGAATTTTCCACAGCGGATTTTCTGTGCGGAAAAATCCTCAGCATGTCCATTATTTGTGTGTTTCCGCATTGGGATTTGACTACTCAATGCATTTGAAAAACGCAAGGCAAATCCGCATGTAAAAACGCTTCAAAAACGCTTCAAAAACAAGTGTTAAAATCCGCATGCGTTTTTACTGGCAAAGACATGCAGAAATGCTGCGGAAATTTTAAGCTTCAATTCTGCATCGTGGGCACATAGCCTAAAGGATTCCTCATTACAGTAGCTGATATCATGTTAGCATCTAAACAATATTACAGTAGGTTTCAGTGATGTGGAAGTTGCATTTTGTTTATCAGTCCGGTTCATGACCAGCTGTCTCACAAATACGTGTATATATATATACAGTACAGACCAAAAGTTTAGACTTTCATGACTATGAAAATTGTACATTCACACTGAAGGCATCAAAACTATGAATTAACACATGTGGAATTATATACTTAACAAAAAAGTGTGAAACAACTGAAAATATGGCTTATATTCTAGGTTCTTCAAAGTAGCCACCTTTTGCTTTGATGACTGCTTTGCACACTCTTGGCATTCTCTTGATGAGCTTCAAGAGGTAGTCACCGGAAATGGTTTTCACTTCACAGGTGTGCCCTGTCAGGTTTAATAAGTGGGATTTCTAGCCTTATAAATGGGGTTGGGACCATCAGTTGTGTTGTGCGGAAGTCTGGTGGATACATAGCTGATAGTCCTACTGAATAGACTGTTAGAATTCGTATTATGTCAAGAAAAAAGCAGCTAAGTAAAGAAAAACGAGTGTCCATCATTACTTTAAGAAATGAAGGTCAGTCAGTGCGAAAAATTGGGAAAACTTGGAAAGTGTCCCCAAGTGCAGTTGCAAAAACCATCAAGCGCTACAAAGAAACTGGCTCACATGAGGACCGCCCCAGGAAAGGAAGAACAACAGTCACCTCTGCTTCTGAGGATAAGTTTATCCAAGTCACCAGCCTCAGAAATCGCAGGTTAACAGCAGCTCAGATTAGAGACCAGGTCAATGCCACACAGAGTTCTAGCAGCAGACACATCTGTTCAACAACTGTTAAGAAGAGACTTTGTGCAGCAGGCCTTCATGGTAAAATAGCTGCTAGGAAACCACTGCTAAGGACAGGCAACAAGCAGAAGAGACTTGTTTGGGCTAAAGAACACAAGGAATGGACATTAGACCAGTGGAAATCTGTGCTTTGGTCTGATGAGTCTAAATTTGAGATCTTTGGTTCCAACCACTGTGGCTTTGTGCGACGCAGAAAAGGTGAACGGATGGACTCTACATGCCTGGTTCCCACCGTGAAGCATGGAGGAGGTGTGATGGTGTGGGGGTGCTTTTCTGGTGACAATGTTGGGGATTTATTCAAAATTGAAGGCATACTGAACCAGCATGGCTACCACAGCATCTTGCAGCGGCATAATATTCCATCCGGCTTGCGTTTAGTTGGACCATCATTTATTTTTCAACAGGACAATGACCCCAACACACCTCCAGGCTGAGTAAGGGCTATTTGACCAAGGAGGAGAGTGATGGGGTGCTACGCCAGATGACCTGGCCTCCACAGTCACCAGACCTGAACCCAATCGAGATGGTTTGGGGTGAGCCGGACCGCAGAGTGAAGGCAAAAGGGCCAACAAGTGCTAAGCATCTCTGGGAACTCCTTCAAGATTGTTGGAAGACCATTTCTGGTGACTACCTCTTGAAGCTCATCAAGAGAATGCCAAGAGTGTGCAAAGCAGTCATCAAAGCAAAAGGTGGCTACTTTGAAGAACCTAGAATATAAGCCATATTTTCAGTTGTTTCACACTTTTTTGTTAAGTATATAATTCCACATGTGTTAATTCATAGTTTTGATGCCTTCAGTGTGAATGTACAATTTTCATAGTCATGAAAATACAGAAAAATCTTTAAATGAGACGGTGTGTCCAAACTTTTGGTCTGTACTGTATATATATATAGACTTAAGGCCCCATGCACTTTACAATGAAGATGGGAAAATGGTCAACCATCTGATGTACTTGGGAGTCTCCTGACTCTCTCTGATAGATGATTTCAGAGAAGAGAAGGATTGGGCTGTTGGAATTTCAACACACTATTGTTTTGTTTTTAAGAGCGATAAGTCATTACTTTACAGCCAACCTTGAGATAATATCTCTTTCCCGGCAGTCCTAGATCATGGAGCAGGCCACATACCCTGATCTAGGACTGAATACAAGCAGATATTATCAGGGGACTGGCAGCTGCTACCAGCCAGTTGATATCAGACTGAATATAAGCTGATGGCATCAGGGCATGGGCTTCTGTTAGCAGCGGGGAGTAGGCCACGCCCACTGATGTGTGACATAACGTCCCATAAGGGAAAGGGAGCACCAAGGAGCAGCTCCAGAGTCACTGAATTACAGCTACTGTGAGGATGGAAAACAGCATTATTAATGTTATCCTAATAGTCTATGAAGGTATGAGCAATAGGATAATTTTTTATTTACCTTTTTAATAAATAACAGAAAATTCATAAAAATGTAAGGTGCCTCACTGCCTTATGCCAAGAGGAGACGCAGCAATAATCCCAACACAGATATGTATCAGAAGTTAATATGTAATCAAGATACAAGTATGAAGTGATCAGGGTATGTATCTAATGGCAACCACAAGAATAGTGAGTGAAAACCTAGAAATATTGCACAAAGTGTTTCAACAATAAAACATCGTTTCAGAACATAATTAGAATCAAAATACTGGTGTACCGGATTATGACCCCAACAGTGCTCACTGGAATCTTCAGTAGTATAGAAATTCTTCTGTAACCAATGCCATCAGTATGCAACAATAAGGTTGCAAAGGTATTGAGACAGCTCACTGGTTTTACCCATCATGAGAAGTTTATTTCTTTTTATAGGCCATCAGTTTAACCAGCTGATATTATTTTTCACTAAATGGCAGGATTGCTTTCTAACTATTGATAGATTTCAGCTGGTGTCATTATTTTCCATGGCTTTTTGCACCTCTCTTTCTTGATGTGTTCAATACTTTTTCCCTGTGTTATTTCTCATTATTACACATAACTTATGGACATGTTTGATTTGATTTCTTTGCTTGCGTGGATTAGATGAATTGTTACTGACATCTGGTGTGAATTTCATGTCACTAGCACCTTTAGAAATATATTTACTTAGAACATTGGTGACATGTTCAATACTCATTTCACCTGCTGTAATTTAATGCCATTTACCTGCAGATTAGCTATATATCTGCAGCTAAAGTGTTTTTGAACATGATAATTTTTTTTTAAAGAAGCACTCCCATGAATATTTTTTTCAAATGAGCCAGTATAATGTTCCAATGAACAACCATTTGAGTATGAATCAAATTTTATTGGACAAACCTCCCAATGATAACAGTATTTTTTTCAAAGCTAAAAAAAAATCAAAATGCACTGTTATTATACACAAAAGAGTTTCCAAACATTTTTTAAGTTGTAAAGCGCTGAAAATTGAAATTTGTTGAATTTGCACCAATAAAAGGTAACAGTCACTGAAATAAAGAGCTTTTCAATCAAAAACACTTAACTAGCCAAGTTACATGTTAACGTAGGACCCCTTCTTTGATGTCACCTTCACAATTTGTGCATTCATTGAACTTGTAAGCTTTTGGATAGTTTCTTCTTGAATTTCTTTGCAGGATGACAGAATAGCCTTCCAGAGCTGCTGTTTTGATGTGAACTGCCTCCCACCCTCATAGATCTTTTGCTTGAGGATACTCTAAAGGCCCCGTCACACTAAGCGAGATCGCTTGCGAGATCGCTGCTGAGTCACAAGTTTTGTGACGCAACAGCGACCTCAGTAGCGATCTCGCTACGTTTGACACTTAGCAGCGACCAGGCCCCTGCTGTGAGATCACTGGTCGTGTCGGAATGGTCTGGACATTTCTTTGATCGTTGAGGTCCTGCTGGGTAGCATGCATCGGTGTGTTTGACAACTTACCAACGACCTTGTTGACGACTCAGACACAGAAACACATAGGCGTGCATCGTTATACAGATCGCTATGGGTCGCTGCATCGTTGCTGCGTCGTTGGAAAGATCTGACTGTTTGACATCTCAGCAGCGACCACATAGCGACGCAGCAATGATCCCTGACATCGTTGTCGGGATCGCTGTAGCGTTGCTTAGTGTGACGGGGCCTTAAATGTTCTCAATAGGGTTGAGTTCAGTGGAGGATGGTGGTCACACCATGAGTTTCTCTCCTTTTATGCCCATAGCAGCCAGTGATTTAGAGGTTTTCTTTGCAGCATGAGATGGTGAATTGTCACACATGAAGATGATTTTGCTAAAGATGGAATGGTTCTTTTTTTGTACCATGGAAGAAAGTGATCAGTCAGAAACTCTATATACTTTGCTGAGATCATTTTCACACCTTCAGGGACCCTGATGGGGTCTACCCGCTCTCTCCCCATGATTCCGGCCACAAACATGACTCCACCACCTCCTTGTTGACCTCGCAGCCTTGTTGGGACATGGTGGCCATCCACCAACCATCCACTACTCTATCCATCTGACTCATTCAGGGTTGCATGGCGCTCATCAGTAAACAACTGTTTTAAAATTAGTCTTCATGTATGCCTGGGCTCCCTGCAACCGTTTCTGCTTGTGAGCACTGTTTAGGGGTGGTCAAATAGTGGGTTTATGCAGAACTGTAAGCCTCTGGAGGATTCTACATCTTGAGGATCGTAGGACTCCAGAGGCACCAGCAGCTTCAAATACTTGTTTGCTGCTTTGTAATACTATTTTAGTAGCTGCTCTTAATATGATGAATTTGTCTGGCAGAAACCTTCCTCATTACGCCTGTATCTGCACAAACCAGTCTGTTCTCCGTATCAACCACAAATCTCTTCATAGTATGATGATCATGCTTAAGTGTTCAAGAAATATGTTATGTTTTCATACCTTGTCCAATACATTGCACTATTTGATGCTTTTTGGCACGAGAGTGATCCTTTTTCTTTACCTTATTCTTTGAAACCTGTGGCCTACTTTAAGAATCACTCCAGTGTTTTTTTTTTTGTCAGGACTGGAGTGGCGCTCTAAATGTAAGCTCACTGCCCCCGGTCATATACTCACCCTTCTCCGATGTCTTCACCGCTTTTTGGTGCCACTCGGGTCCCGCGGCGCCAACTTATGAGTGCAGCTTCTGACTGGCCGGAAGTCAGAAGCTACGTTACAAGCGCTCAATGCAAGTCTATGAGAGCCAGAACAAGACCAGAACAAGGCTCTCATAGACTTGTAAAAAGTGATCTCTGCACTGCTCCATAAAACACTGAAGCTGCCGACAGGTCACTTTTTGCTGGAGACGGACCGGAACGGCGCTGGAAAACTATGAAGGCGGCGGCAGGTGAGTATGAGACAAGGGGTAGGGGAATTACATTTAAAGCACCACTACACTACAGCAGTGTAATAAAAAAAACCTGGAGTGGTGCTTTAATAATGTGGCATGTCCTTCTTAAGTAGTTTTCCTTTAACTGGGCTCACCTAACAAACTAATCATCATAGCCCTGAGACACAATACCATCCATGAGTTTATTTGAAAACAAGAAATTATATATTTCTGACACTTAAATCCAATTTGCATAATAATATGGAACGCGATGTATATGTGTAAGTAGTGTAGTGAGTGTATTAATGTACTCACCTACCCCCAGCACTGTCTTGCTACTCTTCTGAGTGATGTCACGGCAATTCAGAGTAGCTGGCTCTATGCATGAGCCGGAAGTCTCCTTTACAATGTAAGCCTATGGAGCCTTCAGGCCCGGCGTTAGCACCCGGCGCACCTGGGCAAGTGCCGGGCCCCTAAGTAGGCGGGGGGGCCCACTCATCGTCAGGCACCCCGGCGTGCTATGGGACCCGTGAGCGGTGCGGTGCCAGTGCCAGCGACCTCCCCCGCTTGCTCAGGGCCCTGGCGGCACAATACTTACCTCTCCGCGTGCCTCCGCAGCAGGTCCGGTCTCTTTTGCGGCTGCTGCACTATGACGTCTCAGGTCAGAGGGCGCAGTGACGTCTTTACACCGCGCTCTCTACTGAGCCATCACGGCGCAGAGCGGGAAGACGCTGGCGACGCTGAGGAGTCTGGAGCAGCGGCAGCAGGTGAGAAGTGAGGTGAGTATTTTATTTTTTTTTTATATGTATGGAGGCATTGGGCATTATATGGAAGGAAGGGAAACAAGTGACATTCTGCATGGGGCATTATATGGGGGGGGAGGTGACATCCTGCATGGGGCATTATATGGGGGGGAGAGGTGACATCCTGCATAGGGCATTATATGGGGGGAGAGGAAACATCCTGCATGGGGCATTATATGGGGGGGAGTGACATCCTGCATGGGGCATTATATAGGGGGAGAGGTGACATCCTGCATGGGGCATTATATGGGGGGGTGACATCCTGCATGGGCCATTATATGGGGGGGAGGTGACATCCTGCATGGGGCATTATATGGGGGGAGAGGTGACATCCTGCATGGGGCATTATATAGGGGGTGACATCCTGCATGGGGCATTATATGGGGGGTGACATCCTGCATGGGGCATTATATAGGGGGGGTGACATCCTGCAAGGGGCATTATATAGGGGGGTGACATTCTGCATGGGACATTATATGGAGGGGAAGTGACATCCTGCATGAGGCATTATGTGGGGGCACAGCCAGTATGGGGCATTATGTGGGGGCCAGTATTCTGTATGGAGTGTTATAAGGGGGCCAGTATCCTCTATGGAGCGTTATAAGGGGTCCAGTATCCTCTATGGAGCGTTATATGGAGACCAGTATCCTGTATGGAGCGTTATATGGGGACCAGTATTCTGCATGGAGCGTTATATGAGGTCCATTATTCTGTATGGAGCAATATATGGGGCCCATAATAATGTATGAAGGACTATGTGGTGCCCATTATACTGTACGGAGGACTATGTGGGGTCATTATTCTGTATGGAGCAATAAATGGGACCCATAATACGGTATGGAGGACTATGTGGTGCCCATAAGACTGTATGGAGGACTATACTGTCCGGTCTGCACTGTGCGCTGCTAGGATTCGTCGGTTTATGAGCTTTTGTAGAATTTACAATAGATATCGCTTATGTAATGTAAGAAGTGAAATCTTCGGCATTGTACTATATATATATTTCTATGCGGTATCTGTGAATCATGAATTGTGGTATGTGTTAAAGGGGCCCACTGAGACTCTTTCACCCGGGGCCCACAAAAACCTGGAGCCGGCCCTTGCAGCCTTGTTCTGACGCTGACCAAAAAAGCCACTTCTGGGTCGTGCAGAGCACAGTGTGACCCGAAGAGTATGCAGAGTGGCGGTGGTCACTGAGAAGAGGAGCAGAATGGTACTGAATTCCAAAGAAAGCGGTGGTGGGTGAATATATCAATACACTCACACTATATTACATGCACATATACACAGAATTAATGAAAAAAATACTCATGGGAGGGCTTCTTTAACTTTAAACTTGTATTAAGATTGTGCAGGATACTTCTTGCTAAGCTACAAGTGGACACTGTCGGCAACTAAATAATATCTCACAGATTACTTTTCTGCAGACTCATTTTGGAGGAGGGAGGGAATGATGTGTAACTGGAATCTCATAGGTCACTTCCTCCAGAAACAAATAGGATAAAAAGTATGGCCTTGATCATGCACGGAACAAGAAGCATTCTTTGAAAGATATGTCAGACCCTTATAAAAAAAAGTTCATTTCATGGGGGGCAGGTCTTGTTGCCCTGTATAAGGACACCACTTTTATGTATGGTTACAAATCTGTCAGCCAATGTATAAGGCTGTACTTATAATTGTCCCTATATATGGAAGCATTGTTGGCAGGCACAGTATACGAGAGCATACACATAGGGACAATCAACAAATACTATGTATAAAGAACATTGTGTCTTATCTGGGAATCATAGCATCTTCCCTCTTAAGACACATTTTATTAAAATGATCTGTATAGGCTTACGGCTAAATCATAAGTGAAATCAACTGTTCCAGGTTAAAATTGTAGTATTTAGACTCTATGTACAGATATATTGCATGAATGGAAAGAGTCCAGGTTCTTACATAATAAAGAATACAGTGTATAAAATTATACACTGTATAACATCTTTCCTAAATGCACTTCATGGGATTTCAGCATCTTTGCTTCTCCAATCAGTTCTCCAAATACACGAGTAACGTTACATTGAAGCATATCTCATAATAGATAACCAAAGAGAAATAAAGAAAAGCAATAAGAAGGAGCAAATGAGGACAGTACCAGGAAATACCACACATTGTTCCCTTACACAAAAAAAGACGATGATCCTTACTGTATTCCTTTATATTTCTGTCCTGACAAGAACATGACAAGGAGTCTGACGGAGCAGCAGCATAATAATTCTCTCTTTTGAAAATAGATGGTAAAATGCAATTATCATCTGCGTAGCAATTAATGTGCCTTCTCAGTTTCTAAGGAATTGATTTTTACATTAATACACATTTTCACCCTCCCCATATGACTGTGAAGCTAGTCCTCCCAGCATCAGCATGTAACTGACACTTGACAAGCTTGGCTTTGTAATGCAGCCTTCTTATTTACCATATAAACAGGCCCTTGGAGTCAGGTTAAATGCAGCATTCCACTCTACTTTATGACTTCTGCAAAAAGGTAAACCTGCCTGCGCCGCTCCAGTCTTTTCTTTAAGGAATGTCTTTCTAAAAGGGAAAAAGTGAGCGAAGATCTTCATAAAGAGTTACAATCAAGTCAGACGTGGCCTCCTGTTGCTTAGAACGCTTACCTCGCTTTTACAGGAGTATTGCCAAGGAGAAACGCCATTCAGAATACAACTATCCTGACTATAGCCACAAACAATAGAGCTGATGATACATTATAATAGAGCTCTGTTATTACCTATTAATGCAACAATCAATTCAGGCATTGCCTTTTCAGGTGCCCTAATAGAGCTGGCACCTAGCAAAGGCGCATTGTTCTTCTTCTTTTCCACTAGCTTACCATTCACTCTGTAATTGAAGTCTGCCTTGTACTTAACACCGTAGCTACAGAAGATCCTGCCATGATTTGCAAACGACAGTTCTGCTACCTGTTGCAGTACAGGGAGACTGGAGCTGCGCACATTATCATATAAACAAAATGATTCTCTGATTTTGTACTAGTGTTTGTGCTGGAGAAGCAATTGCCCTTGTTTATTCTGTTGTAAGACTGCCATGATAGGAGAAACAATCCAGACTTCATTAGCGGCTGTCAGTCTGTTCATCTGAAGTTAGGATATTTTCATGATCTAATATTTCTCATAAAATACTTGATCCGACATCAAATGGCGCTATATTGGAATAGCACTGCTATCATTTCACTTCCAAAGTTGGGTAAACAGAGAACGTTATTTCTCATGAATACTGGGTGTCAGATGCAGGTAACGAGCAAGTGACAGAAAAGTCATAAATAAAACAAAACTGCACCAAAAAAGTCACATAAATTAAGACTCGTGTCACAGCATGTCAATGGAATGCTAATTTTGTAACTAAGTGATCATGATGATGTCATAGAAGAACAATGCTGCCCAGCGTTCAAGACTGGAGCGGCTTCACTAGAATAAATATGGCCAGACTAAATGTAACCCTACAATGGAGAGTAAATAAAATTAGGGAATGAGTAATACACTCAGTTATAAATATGGTATACTTAGCACTGGGGCATGAAAGAACAGTATAGCATATGGGCAGTAATTCAACAGAATGGAAGGTGACTTAGGCCAGAAATAAAGGAATCGGGTCATGGGTCGGATCTATACATCAGAAATCTGTAATATAGAATCTGTACTGGCGGCACGCTTATTATGTAAACTGCATAAAGTTTATGTATTTTTAATTTGGCATCTTGCCTTTGGAACACATTTTGGGATTTAAGTACTGAGAAATGTCTGACCTATATAGTGTATAACTACAGACATACATGTAAATAAGTATTCTCTATCCTGAAAGATGGGTGGGAGGAAGTCGTCTCAGATTAATTGTCAAGGTGAGTGAAAGCGAATGGGTGAGGAGAAGTTTCACATGCAGACACGACTATTCTGTGCTTTGTAAGAAGCCTCAGATACAAGCCCATTGGAGGCTTACAGAACTTACAAAGGCTAGGTACACATTACATTTGTGGCCACTGTCAGGTGCATATGCTCAGGAGGCAAATGCTCATCTGATGATATCCAACATGCACGGACAACGCCCTGGCCAGCGAAAGTAGAGTGAATTAGAAAAGGAGTCCAGCTTCTGTTGGAAAAAAATCCATAAAAATTTCCTTTATTCCAAAATGATTAAAAATCCATATACAAACAGTGGGGAGCAGGGAAACACATGGCGACGCATTTCGAGCACAAACAACCAGGCTTTGAGAAAGAGCGCTGTTTGCGCTCGAAATGCGTCTCCATGTGGTTCCTTGCTCCCCACTGTTTGTATATAGATTTTTAATCATTTTGGAATAAAGGAAATTTCCATGGATTTTTTTGTACCACAAGCTGGACCCCTTTTCTAATTCACTATACATTTCCTAGCAGTAGTTTTCTGTATAGTCAAGTGCAGTCTTTCCTATACAGAGGACTATAGTAGGGAAACGCATACCGGCCAGACGGAGGACGAAAAAACCCATGTTTGGCCTCTGTCTGGGGAATGCTATGGCAACATCACTGTATAGTGTATGTCAGGAAAAGCTCCCCATGTTTACTGGAGGAAAAGAGCACAAACACAATGTATACCAAGCTTAAAAGGGTTTTCCCATGAACAAAAGTTCATTTTAATCAATAGATCTTGGAATAATAATAAGTTCCAAAATTGGATGAGCTTATATAAAATGTTCCTGTGCTGAGATAATCTTATAAATGTCCCCTGCTGTGTACTGTGTAATGGCTGTGTCTGACCGTACAGGAACATGGTCTGATCATACCACAGCTCCTGGGCAGGGGAGGAAGCAAGAGTATACAGACATTACAGCAGGGGATAGAGAGTATACAGACATTACAGCAGAGGATCACAGCTGATTCTTTCTGTGAGGTAAAACATTTCCCTTCATATTTTTAATCAATGTTTACTTCAAAGAAAGAATCATTTGCGATCCCCGGCTGTAATGTCTGTATACACTCTTTTGCTTCCTCCCCTGCCCAGGAGATGTGGTATGATCAGACCTTGTTCCTGTACAGTCAAGACACAGCCATTACACAGTACACAGCAGGGCCACATTTATAAGATTATCTCAGCACAGGAACATTTTATATAAGCTCATCCAATTGTGAAAGTTATTATTATTGCAAGATCTATTGATTAAAATGAACTTTTATGCATGGGAAAACCCCTTTACGGATGCTTTTACAAGGGTAGATAAAATGGACTGCAACAATTGAAGACATAGCAAGTCACCTGAGCTCTCATTTACCAACATTAACAAGTTACGCCTATTGTGAGGGTTTCATATGAACAATTTCTGGTATAAAATCCTTTATATTATTGTCTGCAGCACATCCCCCTTTTACACAAGAGTATATGCTGCCAACAAAGCTAACTACAGTGCATGCATTAAAGATGCAATCAACGTGGAACAAGCATTTTATCTTTTCTGCAGCATGAAAGGCTTAGCTTTACTTTTGGATGCCAGTAGTCTTTGGTCGATTCCCTGTACAAAGTTTTTATGTAACTTTCAGGTTGAATGCACAGTACAGTGATGTTGGAGCATGTGCCCCACTGGGTGCTGTGTGAATGAAGTCTTAGGAATTCTAACCTATTATTGTAGCCTAGGCAGGGGCGGAACTACCGCCCGTGCAGCCGGTTCATTGAACGGGGGCCCCGAGGGAGAGGGGGCCCCTTCAGCCTCCAGCAGGGCCGCCATCAGGGCATGACTGCCCTGACTCCAGTATGGGGCCCAGCCGGTAGGGGCCCCCTTGGGGGCCCCCCTCTTGTGCGTCTCCCTCCTCATGGGGCCCCCGGCCCCATGCTAAGCGCCGGGGCCGGGACATCTCAGCGCTGCGCTGCTGCGGCAGCGCTTTCATGATTCCCCTGACTTCCGGTCATGTGACGGCACCGTCACATGACCGGAAGTCAGGAGAACCTGGTGTCAGCGATTTGGACGAGCGCCAGGATTCTGCAGGGATCGCATGGGGGTAAGTATAACAAGTTTTATTTGTTTTAAATACAAGTAGTTAACTAGGAGTGGGGGGGATGAGAGATGCACATGGGGGGGATGAGAGATGCACATGGGGGGGATGAGAGATGCACATGGGGGGGGATGAGAGATGCACATGGGGGGGTGAGAGATGCACATGGGGGGGGATGAGAGATGCACATGGGGGGGATGAGAGATGCACATGGGGGGGGATGAGAGATGCACATGGGGGGGATGAGAGATGCACATGGGGGGGATGAGAGATGCACGGGGGGGATGAGAGCTGCACATGGGGGGGATGAGAGCTGCACATGGGGGGGATGAGAGATGCACATGGGGGGGATGAGAGCTGCACATGGGGGGGCGAGAGATGCACATGGGGGGGTTATGTTTAGATAACTTTGTTGCCTTATGAAGCGCAGGGGGGGGGGCCCAAAAAATTTCTTGCACAGGGGCCCACTACAGTCTGTGTCCGCCCCTGAGCCTAGGTTACATTGTTTCTTACTTGTGATATCAGTGAATAGAGCAGGAGTCACATAAAAGCTGATTCTTCTCATTATAGGGAAATGTAATGTAGGTATCAGTGTACAAGCTTTGTGTATTTGTTCAGTACTACTTGAGATGCACTCAGACTCTTTGTCAGGATGTACTTCAGTCGCATAAACCACTGACTTACTGCTACACACTGATGAATTGTTCATATCACAATGAGTCAGTATTATTATAACATAACAAATAAAGATTTCCTCTTAGATAAGAATCAGTCATGCTTACAATACACACAGAAACATATATATACATATATATGTATGCATGTAAATGATATATAATGGTGCTTTATACTTAAGGCTTGGTTTTCACAAATGATGATGAGTCATTTATATTGTATTAAAGGGAATCTGTCACCGTGCTTTTGCTATGGAATCTGCAAGCAGCATGATGTATGGGCAGAGACCCTGATTCCTGTGATGTATCACTTACTGGACTGCTTGGTGCAGTTTTGATAAAATCCCTGCTTTCTCTATTGAAGATGTAGCAGTGGTCAGAATGCTGATCTGTGTGTAACTCCGCCCACACCCCTGATTGGCAGCTTCCTGTGTACACTGTGTATTGTAAGCAAGCTGCCAATCAGTGGTGGGGGCGGGGTTACACAGATTAGCTGGACTGGCTTGCATGCGAAAACTGGTCCTGCAGTGATAATCTCCTGCTGATAAAACACTGATTGTATTTCAACTACAGCAAGCTGCTGAGTAAGTGAAACATCCCTGGAATCAAGCTCTCTTCCCCTACCTTATGTTGCTCTCAGTTTAAATAGCTAAAATCTGATGACAGATTCCCTTTTTCCCTGAGGAAGAGTCCTTTTTATACACAGCAATCGCCACACTTTTACATCTGCTAAACCTGAATTTTTAAAATGCCAATTGAATTTTAATTATGGCATCTATCTACAACTAAAAAATGATTGTTAAAGATCATTTACACAAATCAATTATTATTAAATATGATCAAAAGTACCTGGATAGCATGATTAATTATTAAGTGAGCAAATGGTAAAATAAATAAATAGATAATATCACTGGGGATCATTTGAGTATACTTTGCCATACAGGATGAGACAATGATATTTCCCATCCTCCCTGCATCCTCCACAACAAGAGAATACAATTTGTCTTGATGTATTTCAAAACAGAAAAGGAGGCCTAGTTATTCCCAGCAACATAGCACAGTTAATCCTAATCATACGAGGCCGAAAATTAAATGTGATTAGTTGCTGTGGGAAACAAAACCACCTTTGCTTTAATACACTCTTGATTCATGAGGAACTAAAATGCTTCTTGAAGGGATCTGCTGCATAGACAGAATTAGCCCATCACCAGGTTCTTATTAATTAAGTAATTTTTGCTTTTTTTCAAGCCTCAATGAAAACTCTTAGTAGAAGTTTCATTATACCTTATATATTTTATAGAGAATTTAGAACGATATCTATTATACTACCACGCAGTGAGAAATCCTGTACGACAACCTATAGCATCACCAAGAGACAGGTTAGAAGAAATCTCCTTTGCTCCATATTTTAGTGTTAAATTTAAACAGGTCCTTCCGGAAGAAATCTATTGACCTGCCTAACTTCTTTGCCAGTGTATTACCAGTGAAAATAAACAGACACATATTGCAAGACCGGCAGAATCTCCTTTTACAGCCATGTCGGGATATACTGTATAGGAAACTGAGAGTGGCTGCTGGGTAGATCTGAGAAACTCATCCTTCAGACGAACCTAGTAAACGACTGCGTGCTGTAAACGAACAGTATATGAACATCACACAAACTTATGCAAGCAGGCTTGGCTGGCCCACAAGAGAACAGGAGAATCCTCTGGTGGGCCCCTGTGCAAGAGTGGGCCATCATCTTCCTATATGAGCAGTACTTGGCACTATATACTTGAATCACTATGTACAGACAAAGGCAGCATCTTATTCATTTAACAATCACAGTTCATGGTTATATAAATTTGTGATTGAGGATAATGTCACATTTACATGTAGCTGAAAAGTGGGGCCCTGGCACCCAGTCCGACACTAAATGCAAGTCAATGAGGTAGTCAAAGGAACATTTTTACACACGGAGCCCATGGTCCATGTGTAAAATATTGCAGCGTGCATTACTTTGATCCCTTTCTCAGATCAGATTTGCCCATTATACTCAAAGTGTTAGTTATAAAATAGACACCATCCACGTGGCGTGTTTTTTTATGGATAAATTGTAATTATTAACATAGGAAACTGTATTTGGCCTTTTAATATTTATTAAATTGTTGATGTAAACATAAGATGTCAAACGGATGTAACAAACTAACACATGGATGAAAAATTGTCTGTTTTTTTATCTGGATAAAAAAATGGACCATTTTACAAAGTCCAGCGTTCCATATACCGTATATTGTAAATGACAAAGTGTTACGGAAGCAGAGTTCTAGCAATGAGTGTTCTTAACAACTAAAGAAAAAGAGGTCCTCTTAATGTTATATCAGGACATGCCAATTGTAGAGAACTGAACAGCTACAGGTGCAACACCACTATCTCAGTATGACATCAATCAATAATTAATAAATCCCTTCTGGCCAAACACATTTTTCTTCCAAAGCATAGAACAAACACAAAAAGAGAATGTGACAGATTTCTGGTCTTTCATTCTCTGCTAGAATTGGAGATTATTTATCTGACACTATTAGAGGCCAATTTGGCTGATATGTGCTACTACGTTGACATTGTATTAGGTGGCTATGGCTCATAATTTATGAGAAAACTGTGTCTGAAACAGATATGGAGGACTGTGCCTGGATCTGTAATAAGGGACTGTGTATGGTATAGTTATAAAGCACTATGGAACAATTACAGAGGTACTAATATAGAATGTTCAGGGTGACCACACATCCACATTGAACTTTGCTCCCACCTCTAAACCAACACACTTCAATAATCTACAATCCAGCTTCTGTTCCCACACTCTACTGAAACTGCCCTAACCAAAGTTACAACCTGTTGTCTGCCAACAGCCAATAATCTAAATTCCTCCTCCTTGACCTTGTTATCAGCCTTTGACACTATTGAACATATCCTCCTACTACAGATCCTCTCTTCCCTTGACATCAAAAATCTCGCCTCCTCATTCTGCCATCTCTTTGTCAGTGTCCCTCAAGGCTCTGTCCTGGGAATCCTACTCTTCTCCATCTATACCTTTGGCCTGGAACAACTCATATAGTCTCATAGCCTCTAGTACCACCAATATGCTAATGAGATTTAAATCTACCTCTTTTGCTCATGTGTCACCTTTCCAGAATCTCAGAGTGTCTATTAGGCCACGACCCCACCATCAGTATTTGGTCAGTATTTTTACTCAGAAGTGGGAGCCAAAACCAGGTGAGGAACAATCAGAGAAAAGGTATAATAGAAACAAGTCACCAATTCTGCATTTATCACCCACTCCTGGTTTTGGCTCCCACGCCTGAGAAAAAATACTGACCAAATACTGATAGTGGGGCCGTGGTCTTAACTATAGCCTCCTTCTCATGACACTTTCTAAACCTCATTTTGGACAAAACTGAACTCCATATGCATCTATCACATGAAATAACATCACACCTTCCCCTGCATCACATGTCCTCCTCTGCCTTAGTGTAATCCCTCAAAGCCTTTACCATCACCTGCTGCCTCCAATGCAAAAATATTTCCAGAATCCATAATTTCCTCAACCCCGAATAAAATAAAATGTTAGTACATTTATGTCCTCATCATTTCCTGCCTCAACTACTGCAATATCCTCAACTATGGCCGTTCAACTAATACTCTCGCACGTCTACAGTCTATCCTTAATTCTGCTGTCTGACTAATTCACTTCTCTCCTCTGCCAATCCCTTCACTGGCTTCCAATTTTCCAGTTTAAATTATCATCATTGACTTACAAGGCTGTCCATAATCTATATCCCTTATACTTCTCCAGACTAATTAACCGCTTCCTGACCGCCGACTGTAGATAAACGTCGGCGCTGCCTGGGCTCTGTGCAGCGCCGACGTTTAAAAACGGTGGGTGGTCCTGCAGCGCTCAGGACCACCAGGGTCCTGCAAGCGCTGCGGGTGCGGTGCAGAGCGATAGCTCTGACAGGGAACATCATCGGGACCTGATTGGATCAGGTCCCAGTGATGTTAACCCTTTGCTATCTTCTATATGCCGCGATCTATAGTGATCGCGGCATATAGAAGATAGCAAGAGGAGAGGGGGTCGTCTACTTACCTCTCCGACGACCCCTGATACCTTCCAGGACCTGGCGTTGTTATGGCAGCTGGAGGTCACATGACCGCCTCAAGATCTGCCATTTATGGTGTCCTGCTAGGCTCAGCCTGCAAGCTGAGTCCAGCAGGAGACACAGTGTGAAACTGTCAGCAGTGGTCTCATACAATGTAATACACTGTGCTCCAAATTATTATGCAAAAAGTGTTTAGGAGTGATAAGGTAAGAATTTTTTTGTTTGTCAGTTAAACTGATGGTGATGTGTGTCAGGGCTCTTTATATCACTGTAAGCAATTGCAGACACCTGTGCTAATTAGTTTGGCAGGTGTGTCCAATGAAAGTCAAGACTACTTAAGAAGGCTGTCCCACATTATTAAGCAGCCTACATTTTCTGCCAAAATGGGAAAGAAAAAGGATGTGTCGGCTGCTGAGAAGCAACAAATTATGGAGTGCTTAGGTCAAGGCATGACTACAATCAACATTGCCAAGACACTTCATCGTGATCATCGCACAATCAAGAAGTATGTAGCTGATTCACAGTACACACGTGTGCGTGCTGATAAGGGAAAATTGAGGACTCTTTCCTACAGGCAATTACGTCAGGTTAAAAGAGCAGCGGCAAAAAAGCCTTGTCATAGCAGCAGACAAGTTTTTGAAGCTGCTGGTACCTCCAACATCCCCCGAACAACAAGATGCAGGGTCCTTCAGAGGTTTGCAGCTGTGCGTAAGCCATCCTGTCGACCTCCTCTATCCACTGCACACAAGCAGAAATGGCTCCAGTGGGCCAAACAATACATGAAGACTGCTTTCAAAACTGTTTTGTTCACCGATGAGTGCCGTGCAACGCTCGATGGTCCAGATGGATGGAGTGAAGGATGGCTGGTTGATGGACACCCCATGCAAACACGGCTACAGCGCCAACAAGGAGGAGGTGGAGTAATGTTTTGGGCTGGAATCATGGGGAGAGAGATTGTCGGCCCCTTTAGGATCCCTGAAGGGGTAAAGATGAACTCCATAATGTATGTTGAGTTTCTCAAACAGCACTTCCTTCCATGGTTCAAGAAGAAGAACCGTGTATTCCGCAGCAAGATCATTTTCATGCTTGATAATGCACCGTCTCATGCTGCACATAACACTTCTGCATCTCTGGCTGATATGGTCATAAAAGGGGACAAACTTATGGTGTGACCCCCATGCTCCCCTGACCTCAATCCCATTGAGAACCTCTGGAGCATCATCAAAAGGAGTGTCTATGATGGCGGGAGGCAGTTCACATCTAAGCAACAGCTCTGGGAGGGTATTCTGTCCTCATGCAAAACAATTTTAGCAGAAACCATCCAAAACCTGACAAATTCAATGGACGAGAGAGCTCAGAAGCTCTTTTCGAACAAGGGGTCCTATGTGCAAATGTAACATCACCTAGAATAAAGTTTTGAGTTGAAAACTGTTTGATTTCAGTTTGTAATAACCTGCTAATGCTTATAATTTCAAAAATGACCATTTTTTTGTTCTTTATTAAAATGAAAAGGTTGAAAACTCTGCTGTGCATAATAATTTGGAACATGCATTTTGAGTGCAGTTTGAGTGTTTTATTTCTTTTAAAATATACTGCTATCATAGGCAGTTTGTACAAAAACCTTTCAATTGTACTCTAATAGTTATTTGACTGGAAAATTACAATGACTGCAATTCATATAGGTAATTTGGGAAAATCTGAGAAAATATTATTTGCATAATAATTTGGAACACAGTGTATATGTCTATTACATTGGATGAGATCAGTGATCAGAAAAATAAAAATTAATGTCCCATACAGGGACTAAGTAAAAATGTAAAAAAAAGTAAAAAAAATGATTTCAAACTGTTAAAAAAAATCACAAAATAAATAAAAATAAATAAATAAAATATTAAACCGATAAATCCGTATATTTATGCAAAAACAAAAAAAGTACACATATTTGGTATCGCCGCGTCCGAAGCAACCCGAGCTATAAAACTGTCACACTAATTAACTCCTTCTGTGCACACCGTAATAAAAATAAATAAAAAACAGAGCAAAAAACTATGCTTTTTCCTCATATCGCCAAACAAAAAGTGGAAAAAAATGCGATCAAAAGGCAAAATGGAAATGAAAATGGTACCGCTGAAAACGTCATCTTGTTCCGCAAAAAAAAAGCCACCATACAGCTCCATCAGCCGAAAAATAAAAGTTATAGCTCAGAATAAAGAGATGCAAAAAAAATATTTTTTCTATAAAATAGTTTTTTTGTGTAAAAGCGCCAAAACATAAAAAAATATATAGTAAGTGTAGTATCGCTGTAAACGTACTGACCCGAAGAATAATGCTGCCTTATCACTTTTACCACACGCAGAACGGCTTAAAAAAAAACCTCAAAACACAACTCCTGAATTGTTGGTTTTTGTTAATTTTACCTCCCAAAAAACGGAATAGAAAGCGATCAAAAAATGTCACGTACCCAAAAATGGTACCAATAAAAATGTCAACTCGTCCCGCAAAAACCAAGCCGTCAATGACTCTGTCGGCCGAAATATGGAAAAATTATAGCTCTCAAAATATGGCGATGCAAAAACTAGATTTTGCAAAAAAAGAGTCTTTTAGTGTGTGACAGCTGTCAATCATAAAAACCCGATATAAATCTGGTATCTCTGTAATCGCACCGACCTGAAGAATAAAGTAATCTCATCACTTATACCGCAAGAGGAACGGCGTAAAAAATAAATAAAACCAATTCGTCACCTGCTACTGATTTGTTTATTATGTCTCCCAATGTGCTCACCACACATCTAGATAAGTTCCCTAAGGGGTCTAGTTTACAAAATGGTGTCACTTGTGTGGGATTTCCACTGTTTAGGCACATTAGGGGCTCCCCAAATGCGACATGGCGTCTGCTAATTATTCAAACAAATTTTACATTCAAAAAGTCAAATGGCGCTCCTTCCCTTCCGAACCCTGCAGTGTACCCAAATAGTGGTTTTCCCCCACATATGGGGTATCGGCATACTCAGGAGAAATTGCACAGCAAATTTAATGGTGCAATTTCTCCTGTTACCCTTATGATAATGCAAAATTAGGGGATGAAAAACATTTTTTGTGGGAAAAAAATGAAAATTTTATTTTTACGGCTCAGTATTATAAACTTCTGTGAAGCACCTGGGGGTGCAAGGTGCTCACCACACATCTAGATAAGTTCCCTAAGGGGTCTAGTTTCCAAAATCGTGTCACTTGTGGGGGGTTTCCACTGTTTAGGCACATCAGGGGCTCCCCGAATGCAACATGGCATCCGCTAATTATTCAAGCAAATTTTACATTCAAAAAGTTAAATGGCGCTCCTTCCCTTCTAAACCCTGCCGTGCGCCCAAACAGTGGTTTTCCCCACATATGAGGTATCGGCGTGTTCAGGAGAAATTGCACAACAAATTTCATAGTGCAATTTATCCTATTACCCTTATGATAATGCAAAATTAGGGGATGAAAAAAATTTTTGTGGGAAAAATGTGAAAATTTTATTTTTACAGCTCAATATTATAAACTTCTGTGAAGCACCTTGGGGTTCAAGGTGCTCACCACACATCTAGATGAGTTCCCTAAGGGGTCTAGTTTCCAAAATGGTGTCACTTGTGGGGGGTTTCCACTTTTTAGGCACATCAGGAGCTCTCCAAACGCAACATGGCGTCTGCTAATTATTCAAGCAAATTTTACATTCAAAAAGTCTAATGGCGCTCCTTCCCTTCCGAACCCTGCAGTGCGCCCAAACAGTGGTTTTCCCTCACATATGGGGTATCAGCGCGCTCAAGAGAAATTGCACAAAAAATTTTACGGTCCATTTTTTCCTGTTACCCCTGCGAAAATAAAAAAAAATTGGGTCTAAAGTAACATTTTTGTGAAAAAAGTGAAATGTTAATTTTTTTCTTCCACAGTCCAAAAATTCCTGTGAGGCACCTGAAGGGTTAATAAAGTTCTTGAATGTGGTTTTGAGCACCTTGAGGGGTGCAGTTTTTAGAATGGTGTCACTTTTGGGTATTTTCTGTCATAAAGACCCCTCAAAGTGACTTCAAATATGATGTGGTCCCTAAAAAAATGTTTTTGTAAATTTTGTTGGAAAAATGAGAAATTACTGGTCAACTTTTAACCCTTATAGCTCCCTAACAAAAAAAAATTTTGGTTCCAAAATTGTGCTGATGTAAAGTAGACATGAGGGAAATGTTATTTATTAACTATTTTGTGTGACATATCTCTCTGATTTAAGGGCATGAAAATTCAAAGTTTGAAAATTGCAAAATTTTCAAAATTTTCGCCAAATTTCCGATTTTTTCACAAATAAACGCAAGTGATATCGAAGAAATTTTACCACTATCATGAAGTACAATATGTCATGAAAAAATAATCTCAGAATCAGGGGAATCCGTTGAAGCGTTCCAGAGTAATTGCTTCATAAAGTGACAGTGGTCAGAATTGAAAAAATTGGCCCGGTCACGAAGGCAAAAACAGGCTCTGGCGCGAAGTAGTTAAAAAAAAACTACCATACATGTAATCTCCAGTCCTCACAAAAGATCCTTCTCTCCCCTGTGGTCATACGTTCCTGCTGTAACCACCTCCATGATTTTTCTAGATCATCCCCGATACTCTGGAATTCAGTGCCTCAGCATGTCCAATTATCTCGCACACTTGAATCCTTTAGACGCAACCCGAAAACTCATCTCTTTAGGAAAGTCTACAGCCTGCAATAACCCCTACTAACACTGGAGCTGTTAAACCCCCCCAGCCTACTCTATCTCTTTCCCTAATACTGTGCAGATTGCAAGCCTGTGAGGAAAGGTGCTTCTCCCACTCTGTACCAGTGTGTCACGGTTTGTTAACTATATTTTATATATGTATTATATGTATGTAAACCCTGTTCCCATATACAGCACCATGGATTAATGCTGATTTAAAAATAAATAATAATATAAAAGCAGCATCGCTGGTATGAAGTATAAATATTAACTTACATTATGCCTCCCGAGTCCCCACACCAGAATCTTGGGAGTATGACCGGTGTGATGTTCATCAAACCTGTAGAATTTTAGAAAAAAGACAGGGCTTCATAGCACAACACTACATAGATCGAGTTAAACAGTGTTACGCATTGATTCCCTGTTAATTCCTTGACAGTTGAGTATTCACCTTATGGGGTTGGGAGCTCGATACAACACCTATACATTGGTTAGTGGTATAGACAGGAGCTGCAACTGCCGTCTCTTGTTCCAGAATCTCATTTTGTTCATATATAACGTCAAAGACGTACACTCAAAAATAGGGATTTTTGACAGCGTGACAAATCAGGGATGTTTGTGGGCGGAGCCGATTTTTTGGCGCAAACAAGCCGGAACCCCGAACACGAACCCGCTTTTGAAATGCCGACCAAATTCGCTCAACACTAGTGAGGACTTCTTCATGGCATTGCCCATGTAGTCTCCAGATGAAGACTAGGGGCATGAATGGAGCAATGGAGGTCTATCCTCTTCAGCGATGAGTTCCACCTTCAAGTGGTAAGAGGCCTTTACGAGGGAAAATCACAATAGTCCTACTCCCGGGATTATGGCATTGCAAAATGTAAAGTAGCTGGACCCCTCTAGACTTCATTACAGGTAAACTAACATTGTGGCGTTACATTGATTTGATCATGGGACCAGTGGTGGAGCATTTCTCCAAAGTGTCTCAGGAACTGTTTTTCAACACGACAACCCGAGGCTGCATGTTGCTAGTGCTATTGTTGGCAACATGCACAGCCTAAATGTGCTACACCAGGGTCTTCAGCATCACCAGACTTGTCTCCGTTCAAGCACATCTGCACTTGTAAAGGGAGCTGGCAGCATCAGATCTTGATGATTTGCTTGCCCAAGTGCAGTCAGCATGGCAGAACATTCCTCAGACAATTATTAATAACCTCACTGATAGCATGCAAAGGTATATAAGGTGTGTGTATTTCTGCTCAAGGCACTAATACTCTATTACGAATAAATCAAGATGTTTTAAAAATGTTGTTTCCATTGTGCCATAATTTGCATATAATTAACATAACATAGCATTATCATATCATTAACATGTCTATCGATCCTGTGATTTTCATAATTCCACAACTTTTTCTACTTGGTGCTTCAATTTCAATGTTGAGGAGTGTCAAATGAGTTGAGGAAAATAGGCAACTTTTATCATCGAAAATAGATGTAAATTTGTGTTACAGATTCCTGACATGTGTTTGAGTAATGAGACAGAATAGACATGTCATAGTAGCATCCTGCTGCTTGTTCTCACAAATATCAATTTGCCATGAAGTTCTATTTTGAAAAAAAAATCCCTAAATGCTCAAAAATAAAAGAATGCTGAATACTTAACTTGGTGATTCTCTCACCTCCTCCTTGCTTCCTTTACCGGCATGTGAATGCTGCTGCCATTCCCTAGCTGTATAGTCTGTTCCAGGAGTAAAGACATGACAGTTAGGCTATGCGCCCACGTTGCGGAATTGAAGCGGAAAATTTGAGCGTCATTTCCGCATGTCCTTTCCTGGAAAAACGCATGCGGAATTTTGCTAGCGTCTTTCGCGCGTTTTCAAAATGCGGAATTGCCTTGCGTTTTTTAGTGCATTGAAAAGGCAATTCCCCATGCGGAAACGCAAAATTAATTGACGACATGCTGCGGATTTTTGTGTGCATCAAAAACGCTGTGGAAAAATCCGCAGCATGGGCATAGAACTTGCGGATTCTCATTGGGGACCATGGGGTGCGGATTGACAAGCGTTTCCGATGCGGAAATTCCGCATCTAATACGCTTGTAAAATGCTACGTGGGCACATACCCTTACAGTCAATTGCTGGCCTCAGTGGTGGCACATTGGTCAGTGCTGCTGCTAGTGATTAGCTGCAGCAAATAAATGCCCATATAGCAGGAATAGAAAGAATAGACACTGCAAAGGGCCCAGATAGCGCTTGAAGAGGATAGGTAGGCGATCAGTATACTTTTTTTTTCCAATATTCTGATTTTTTTTAATTTAACCTCTAAAGCTTTTATTAAGTCTGTGTAGTTTAATAATTTATTCTCACTGTAATATATTCCGCAAATCACATCTTAAAGCATTCAACTGTATTATTGTCATGATTCCTAAATTATATTGTAAAACATCTAGATAATAAGTCTTTGGAAAAGTCATAGATTATTAACAGACACATTACTACATACAAAACTTGTGAATAGTCCTCTTAAGTGATATTAGAAACAGGCCATACATTGTACCAGCAAACACACCTGCTGAATGACACTAAGTATGTGACAAACCTCAGTGAAAACACAGGTGGAGCTACTTGCATTTTGAGTACAACGTTAACCGGAGCAGGATCAAAGCCTGGCATTGTTTGATCATGTGAATCAACAGGGAAATAATGTCTGAAGGAAAATAGCTCCATATAATAATCCTTCTATAGTTTCACTGGTGAGATGTTAGCTTTCTTTGTCTTTATGTCTCAACCCTTTCTCCACCACACCTTAATTCTTTCAAAGTTATAGAGATGTAGAAATTAGGTGGTTGTACCCATGAGAAAAACTGCCAAATTACACAAGTCCAATAACCGAAAAATTCAAAGTCACTGAAACTGGACGAGCAAGCTCAATGTTGGTTAGATGCCCTCTGGCCAGAGAGCGCTCAGTCTGCAGGTGTGTTTACAGGTTACCACCTGATTTACATCATATTTTGCTGGAGGGGATATATGCAAAACAGGTAACATAATGAGACTGGTATACGTTACCATTTCATTTGGATTTATCTACAAAAACTGTTTCTATATTATCCTTTACTAGATACTTCATCATTCAAGATAGTTCCTTCGTTGTGTTCTTTTTTCTTTTACTGTTTGGTGAGTTTTTGCAGGATAGAGTGTAAAGGTGGAGGTAAATTATCCCCTCTCCTATAAATAGTGGGTAACTTTCAATCTTGGGGAAACCACTTTAAATGTATCCAAGTTTTACAGCTAATAATTTAATTGGAAGAATAAAGAACATCCCCTTTGTATATAGGATAACTTGTTTTTTTAGAACAACCCTCTAAACAAACTTTCCGTAACTAAAATGAATATAATCTGTAATCTATTATAATCTATAATATAATTTGTGAGTGTCTCAGATTATTTTATCTGGTTCCTATGACATGTTCAGATATGGGGTAAGTGTTGTGGATTTCTAGTGCAGCTTCTGAGTCTTCTATGACCAAAGTAGTCCATCTTTGTAAGAAAAACCTGTTTAAGGTAACTTTCACACAGAAATGCTCTACTCAGAACTTTACATCAGTATTTGTAAGCCAAACGGAGTGTAACAAACACACTGATTTACTAAAGCTAGCTTCTATACAGTGTACACTTAGACTAAACAGTGCTATAATGTGCCACCTTTATCAGAATAACAAGATTTAGCTAGCACACAGCTCCACATTTCCATTTCCTGACAGGACGATTTCTGTTTTTTTCCTCCCCTTCTTCCAAGAGCCATAACTTTTACTTTTCTGTCCACATTGCCATACATGAGCTTGTTTTTTGCGGGACTATTGTAGCTTTGAATGACAGCACTCATTTTACCATTCAACATATTAGAAAACAGAATTAAGAAAATCCATGAGCATTGAGGTTATGCAAAAATACTGCAATTGCTTTTTGGGTTTCGCTGTTTATAGTGTACGGTAAAAATCACACGGCGATATAATTCTCCAGGTTAATGCGATTACAGTGATTTCAAACTTGTACAGTTTTTATTTTTATTCAACTGGCAAATTTTTTTTTTCCAAAATTCCTAAAAAAAAATTTTGCTTGTCGCTCATTCGAGACCCATGACATTTTCATTTTTCAGTTGATAGAGGTGTGCAGTTTTTCTTTTTGCAACGTAAAATGATAATTTTATTGATGCTATTTGTGGATAGATAAGACGTTTCAATTCCTTCTTACTGCATTTTTTGTGAGGTTGCGGAGACAAAAAAAAAGACCTTGCAATTCTAGTGTTTCGATATTATTTTCTCATTACTTTTACTAATTGGGCTAATTAATTTTATATTTTGATAAACCAGACTTTTACGTACATGGAGATACCAAATATGTTCATTTTTTTCTTTTTTTTTAATTTAGGAAAAAGGGAGTGTTATTCAAATTTTTATATTTTTTTTATATTTTTCAAAACTTTTATTCATTTACTTTATTTTGTGATCCTTTAAAAAGATTTGAACATACGATAGTCTAATGACTTATACTATATACTGCAAATACCAAAATAATGTACTAAATAGTAATGTATCATGGCAGGTACGCTGGTCTTCAGCAGATCCCTGAATGTCATGGCAACCCATTAGAACCCTGCAATCACACATCTTTTACAGGCTGAAAAAGTGCTAGAAAAAAAAACATTAAAAATGAACATGCACAGCAATGTCAAAATGAGTTGCTGTGCATATGGGAAGCGGCTAAAAGAAATGGCCATCCAACTTCCAACCACTACTTTATATATAGAATGTAAAAAAACCACCAGCGACTTTACTGCCACAAACAGACACAGCCAGTCATTTCCTACTTCACAAACTATGCAGGTACCTCAGCACCCATATTTATATACCCCAAAAGTGTTTTTTGACAGCAGATTATCTCCAGAAGAGCAAAAGAAGCGGAAGTTAAAATTCAAACTGCCCAATTCTTATCTCCCCCAATATCAGCTGTAAGAGTAAGTCAGTAGGCCCTATACTCTTTACGGACCGTTTACAAGGACTGACTGGCAGCACAATATGACCACCAGTCAGTAAACTTTTACCAATCAGAGGTTGTTTGAATGCCTGTTTACACAGGCAGACAAAAGCAAATGCTGCGCACTGTGTGATCTATACTAGATCGCTCAGAGCCCATAAGCTGTAATTATCCTTGGCAGTGTGAGTCTGGTTTACACAGAAACAGTGAGAACAATGATTTTTTTTGCTGTACAAAATATCATTTCACCCATTGAACGAGCAGTTTGCTTCATCAGGAGTCTGTTTACGCAGCAAGATAATCGTGAAACAAGCAGTTTTAAGAACACTCGATCATGTCTTTCAGTGTAAATGTCCCTTTAGACTGCCAGAGGATCGGCTGATATCGGCGGGTTCGGACGACATTAGTCTTATCTCGATGGGGGCGAGACCTGCCTCTAGGTCTTCCATCTATATAGAACTTAATGAGCAGCACATGTCATCTCCTTTCTCAGTAATGGAAAGTTGGTCTTCACTAAAAACAGGTTTTACCACTGAATACAAATTTAAACGTTGAATTGAGTTTGAAATAAAGATCAGTCCAGAAAGAGAAAGTAGATTTCTCTGATACCATATAAAAGTTGCTTTTTCACTTGTGTATTATTGATTTATAAATAAAAATTAAAATGAAGGCGTCACTAACAGCGCCCACTGCACACGTGACACAGATGTGACTGTAAGGCCATGGCCCCGCTATCAGTATTTGGTCAGTATTCGGTCAGTAATTTTTCTCAAGAGTGGGAGACAAAACCAGGAGTGGGTAATCTTAATGTACTCTGACATACACAAGGTAACATAACCAGGCTATATTTTCTCTCTTCAGGCTTCTGAGTATGTTTAAAGCAGCAAGGAACAAACTTATTAAATTTTAGATTTAATAGATGAAACATAAGGTACAGTGTTGCCATAAAAGATAAAAAGATGAAATAATCAAGACATACATAAAAGGCAAAAACAGTAGAAAAACAGAAAGGTTAAATACAGAAGCGACTTATGGATGGAATCAGTGAGACCCCCTGAGACCATCAGCTGAGCGGTGACATCAGTATTTTACCCACTCCTGATTTTGGCTTACAAATACTGATGTAAAATACTGACCAGAGGGCTCGCTCCCAGTAGTATACTGTACTTACAGGACCTGCGGTGACATCAGTATCAGCTGATGGTCACGTGACCATCAGCTGAGCGATGACGTCAGTATCAGCTGAGTGGTCACGTCACTGCTCAGCTGATGGTCACGTGACCGCGCAGCTGATGCTGACGTCACAGCTCAACTGATGGTCACGTGACCATCAGCTGATACTGATGTCACCGCTCAGCTGATGGTCACGTGACCGCTCAGCTGATACTGACGTCACCGCTCAGCTGATGGTCACGTGACCGCTCAGCTGATACTGAAGTCACCGCTCAGCTGAGCAGTCACGTGACCATCAGCTGATCGTAAGCTCACCGGGGCTGATCAGCTGATCTTCAGCTGATCAACCCCAGTGACCTCCTGCAGCAATGTACACTGACAGGGGGTGATTTTACACCCGTCAGTGTACATTGCTATCTTCTACAGCAGTGACATCAGTGATGGCTGATGTCACTGCTGTAGAAGTGACACAGATTGTGGTGGGACACTCGTTGGCGTAATCGTGGACTGCGTCGCTGATGGCGGACAGGTGAGGAATTTGATTTTTTGTTATTTTACGAATTTTCCAGGAGATCGAGGGCTTCGCAGACGGAAGGTAATAAAAAAAAATGTAGAACTGTGTGTGTTTTATTTCATTAAAATACTTTATTCTGGTCGTGTGTTTTATTGAAAAAGCGCCGACCATTTTACTACGCAGAATGGGGGCGCCTTATAGACGCCCTCCATTACTAACCTGGGCTTCATGTCAGCCGCCAATACTAGGCTGACATGAACCCCAACCCCGCCCCCCACCGCTACAGGGCAGTGGGAAGAGCGAGGCTAAGCACCAGATTTGGCACATCTTATGGATGCGCCATTTCTGGGACTGCTGAGGGGTGATATTAATAGCCGCAGAGGGGGCTAGTATTCATGGCCCCTTTCCTGGCTATTAATATCAGCCAGCAGCTGTCTAGTTTAGCCTTAGCTGGTTAGATTTTATAGGCGGATCCCACGTCAATTTTTTTCTGGGGTCCCCCTGTAATCTAACCAGTAAAGGCTAAACAGACAGCTGGGGGCTGATATTAATAGCCAGGAACATTGTTGGCTAATGGCCCCTTCCCCGGCTACTAATATCAGCCCTCAGCGGTCGGCTTTCCCTTTGCTGGTTTAAATGATGCGGGAGCCCACGCCATTTTTTTTATTTTAGGCTGTATGCCCACGATCTGGACGTAGCAGCGCTGTGGACGCATATTTTTTGCTGCGTCCAAAACGTTGAATTCTATTGAACGCAGGTAAATGCACATGTGTTCACTGAACCATGTGGATTTACGGCATTCTATATTTTCTAGTGGTCAAATTTCTGTTGCGGAGACTAGCGACTCCGCAAGAGAGTTTTACATGCTGCGGTCCTGAAAGACGTGCCGTATGTCCGTGTCCGCGGGTGATTCGCAGCCTCGGATGCATGCATAGTGGACATGGGATTTCTATAGATCCCATCCACTATGCTGTAACATCTGGACACTGCGGGTTTGACGCTTTATAAACATGCAGTGTCAAACCTGCAGCGGCTCCTGATCATGCCCACGTACCCAAACTCACCCACAGCATGTCAATTTCTGTAGCGGACACGCCAGTCTCCGCTGCAGATTTTGACCAATTGAAGTGTTGTTATATGCGGTGGATTCACATGTACCGACAAGAAAAGTGCAGCATTAGAACACCGCGTTTTGGACGCAACAAAAATATTCTGCGTCCAAAGCGCTGCTTGTTACTGATTGGGGGGACCTAGCGGCTAATGAACCAGCTGTGAAATGTTAATTATGGCCAGGGAAAATGTTTGCCTAATGACACCTTCCCAGGCTAAAGATAGCATCTCATGGCAGCCGCATAAATTACATGAATAGAAATGCTAGTGAAGATTGAGTGAATGGGACTAGCTGACACCTAGCTCTTTTGTTTGGTTATGTCAAGGTGTCAATCAGATCTTTTCATGACCAAACTTAATTATAGTAAAGTAAACAGTTAAATAAACACACAGACACAGAGTAAACACTTTATTTGAAATACAACAGACACATTCTTTAATCATTTAAATGAACCAATATACTCACCCAAATTCTGATGGCAATCCAAGGTTTAAGCAATGACCCACCAAATAACTTTATTTAGCTCCAAAAAGCATTCATTGATGTACAAAAACGATAAAAAAAAGCTTAAAAAACGCATGTCAAACTGCGTCAAAAATACATCTAAAAACCGCGTCAAAAATGCACCAAAAAATGCAGATGTTTTTCCTGCCAAGGAGAATTTCTGCTTCAAATACGCATCCAGCGCACATAGCCCAAATACTGAACATGTGAATGTAAATTGTGGAGAATAGAGCATTGTAATGTAGGCCAAGCCTCTTTCTCCACTTTTTTTTAAAAAATGTTAAATAATGTGTCTAATCAAAATAAATTTGGTGTAAGGCATAACAGACTGTTTTTTGGCACACACATCATGCCAGTAATCTGGCGCATAGCTCAGTAAATCAGGCCTTGAAGATACTGCAAGGATTCTTGTTCGGGCAGAGGTACATAAATAGACTTTCTATGTAGATATCTTCTTCAGACAGATTCTTTTGGGCTTGATAAGGATACATGAAGCAGAAGTAAAAAAAACAAGAAACACTCCTCGGCAGCTACTTTGGAACAAGGACTGTACTACAAAGGAAGAGCTCTGTATGTGGCCGGCTATTAAACCCTCGGTGGCAGTAGCACTATGGAATGTCTTTACATGTGGAATATTTTTTCTATCACCAATGTTGTTGATTGTGTTAATGGGTGGGAAAGGTCACTCAGCATGAATGGATCATTGAGTCAATACTTGCAAGCTTTGATGTGCTCAACCCAGTGTCTTAGCATATAACTTAGTCATGAATTAAGTTATTAGTAGATGCCTCTATTTGGGGGTTCTTTGTCACCATGGCCATTTGACCAGGACATTGTAAACTGGTCACAGAATAGGAATCATACTAAGGTCTCATTCAGACATCTGTTATTTTTCAACTATGCATAAAAAAGTCTGAGAGTTTTGTATCAGAGTTTCATCAATATTTAATCAGTGCCTTAGTTTCTACCATCCTTGTCTCATCTGTGATTTGGAAAAAGAATAGATTGCAAATCATCTATTAATCACTAATGGAGAACATATTGCCATCCGTGATCCATGCCCTGGTCTGAATTTTCATGGACCCATAGACTTGTTTGAGTAATTTTGATCTGTGACTTAGATTAAAATGGACATCTCAGTGATTTTTTTATAGACATATGGTCTGCAAAAAAAGGACCATCAATATTAATGGGTATGAAAAACACAGATATAACACAAACATGAAAACCAAAAGGTCTGAATGAGGCCTTAGGCTATGTGCCCACGTAGCGTTTTTCAAGCGTATATGCTGCGGAATTTCCGCAGCGTAAATGCTTGTGAAACGCTAGGTAATCCGCCCCCCATGGTCCCCAAGGGGATTCCGCAAGTTCTATGCCCATGCTGCGGATTTTTCCGCAGTGTTTTTGATGCTCGCAAAAATCCGCAGCATGTCCATTAATTTTGCGTTTCCGCAAGCGGAATTGCCTTTTGCAATGCAATAAAAAACGCAAGGCAATTCCGCATGTGGAAAACGCGCGATAAACGCACGATAAAAGCGTGCGGAATTCCGCATGCGTTTATCCGGGAGAGGACATGCAGAAATGAAGCAGAAATTTTCTGCTTCATTTCTGCATTGTGGGCACATAGCCTTAGGGTGGATTTCAACTAAGGATTTGGTTTCAGAAATCTCTGTACCTGTCCCATTTCTACACAGCAATTTGGGGTTTCATCACAATACACTAAATATGGCTCTCCTCTAGTAAGGCAAAAACAACAATAGACATTTGTGCCATATATCACACAGACGTCTGTAATCTGTATCATATATGGCACAATAGAAAAAAGACCAAAAAAAGAATGTAAAAATAAAAGTCTCTTAAAAACTACTAAAACGTGTATCTGTGAAGGAGCTCTTAATGGTTTATTTTTGCCATGTTAATATCGATTGCTGCATCTATTAAAGCAATAATGATTGATTCTATCTGAACTATCAGTCATTATACTGATCGTTGTTGCTTGAAAGATTTTATCCTATTGTGGTAATATAGGCTAAAATTGAAGGCAATACCCCAAACCCCCACCCAGCAGAAAAACAACAGCATTCATTTACAAATCTCACCTTGATTAAGCTTTCCTTGTCTTCAGTGCATCATACATAAGTTCCTGATGCCAAAGTCGAGACCTTGTATGTGCTGCAGGACACAGCCCAGAAGCCTCCTAGCATCATAGTCTTTGTGCTGTTCCCGAAGGACCATGAGTTCTGGTCGCAAGTTCTTTGAGCCCTACAGTTACATGATTGGGATCACAATGATACCGAAAACAAGGAATCTATATAAGCCCATTCCTCAGTGCAGTGAGGGTTAGGCCAGGTGCATACCGTATTTTCGGTCCGAATGCGATCTGACAAAACATTGGATTGCACTCAGACCAATGTTATTCTATGTTGCCGTGCACATGTCCCATGGTTTCCTTGGACCAGCTCAGTCCGAGAAAAACATTGCAGCGTCTCCAAGTTTGATCCGATATTTAGATTGTGGTCAGCCATGAAAGTCAATGAGTGCATATAAAGTATCAGACTGCACCCGGATGACATCGAAGTGCAGTCCGATTTCCGATCACTGACACAATGGAAAAGATGGAGACATTTTTTTCTCCGTCGTCACCTCAAGAAAGAGAATCGGATCACGCTATGCTGACACTCTGACCAAACTCTGATCAGTTTTGTGCCATTTACATAATCGGCCCGATTGTCTGGGATGAATCTACGCCCGTCTCACCCTACGGCTAGTGAGGGGAATCTAGAGTGGTGCTGAGGCTGCAGGTGCACCTGGTGTCAGAAGGGCCACCAACACTCCTTTGATATATAAGACATCAGTATTATAGATGACACTGTACATAGTGCCAATAGTGCCTTTGGGGGTCCTAGTGGCCAAACCTCCATTGAACATGCCTGTACCCAAAGGGCATTGCAAGTAGAAAGTCCCCTTTAGGCGATTATTACTTAGCTGATAACTTATTTCATAGTTGCAAACTCTCTTGGAACCTCTGAAAGGCTCCCAGGAAAGGGTAGACCTCCCGAATGAGTTGTCAAATCTCCCAGAAGCTGCAGAAGCCCCCCATAACCTCCTTTCCAAGTTTATTAGCTTCATGGTGAACCCTGACTTCCATGGGCACATTTAGGAGAAGTTAGTCGGGTGAGACGCATGTTCAGACATATCATTAGTGCAACCTGCTCAGCCACACAGGGGCCCAAGAGGTCGGGGGTCCACGTCTACCTCCAGAGTAGGTGGGAGTGTGCACTTTGAGATATTTGACTACAAAGGGTCCATCTCTTGTTGTACAGGGGCCTGTTCTGTGTCCGCCTCTGGTGATGTGCCCAATGCCACCCTGCGATCTCCCTATAGCACGAGCTCACATTGAGCAGTCAGTGAGTCCATCAGAACCCCCTATAATCAGTATTCAGCGGGACACCCACCCTGCCTGCTAATGTATTGTGTCAGTGGAAAATGATGGGCTTCTGTCTAGTCCCATGGTGGGATATAAAGCCCCCAGAACTAGGAGTGGCTGTGGAGCATGATCTGGAGAATCCCCCCACACACAGAGCACCTGAGAAATCCCCACCATGGGGGAAATCTGCGTGACCGCATTCCTCTCATGACACTGCTGGCTGAAAGTGAAACTCGGGGCCAAGTCACTAGTGGTGAGTCACGGGGAGAGCAGACGAGTCACCGCCGCGGAGAATCCTCGGACATTCCACGGGACGACCCATCAGTGCCCGGACAAAGCCCGCGCAGACTCCTATCACGGGCGCCGCGGACACCCGTCCGTACAGTGAGGGCAGCAGCCTCCCTGGGGTGTCAGCCCTGTGACTAATTACAGGCCGCTGGCGGGCAGTGCCAGCCCTGAGGAATGTGCCCGTCCTTGTGCAGGATACAGCGCCAGCACGACTTGAGCATGGCCGCCTGCTGGAGCACCTGTAACCGCTGCCGGGCATCCCCGGAACACCGCTCACACACGGCAATGTCACACACGGCAATGTGAGCGGGTGACAGCGTGTGAATGGCAGGAATTAGCAGCCCCCCCCCCGACTGAGTGGAAGATGCCGTGCAGGTGCAATGTGACTGCTGGGACGGTCCCATTGTTACAGCAGGACAGGGGGCAGGAAAGGGCTCAGCGTGTTCTCTGCACGGAGGCGCGTTCCCGCGGTGCTCTGCTGGTTTCCACTCGAGGTCCTGCAGCGCCGCGAGGAGGACAGCGGCGGACACCTGCCGTACCGGGAGCGCGCAGCCAGACACCTGCGGCTCTTATCCCGCGCAGGGACCGGCCTGGGGGTGTGACAGATGTGGGACAAGGCGACCAGTGCGGCTGTGGAGATGTCACTGCGCGCTCACGTGTACTGATACACTGTTCTAGGTCACTAATGAGGGGGGGGAGGCGACACCTGGGAAAGTTTGTGCGCGCTGCCCTGGCCGCACCGCGGGGAGAGTGACTGGCAGTGCCCGCGCTCAGTGTCGGGAGCGCGCGTAGGCAGGCAGTGCTGAGAGGAGGCAGCGCTGGAGAGTCAGTGTGAGGGAGCAGCGGCTGCGGGACGGAGCCTCCCTGTGTGCGGCACCTGCCGGATTGTACCAGTGCGGTGTCACCCGGAGCCCTGGACTGTACAGTGTGACTGGCGTGCGGAGCAGCGTGCGAGCCCCTGGCCAGCTGTACCCGGACACTAGTGCCACAGGTGCCACCCCGGCCGGTCCGGGCACCTCATCCTCAGCAGCCTGCTCTTGGATCCTGGGGTGATGGCAGCGAGTACCATCCTGACCGTGTGTGTGCTGTGTGCGGCCACCCTGCGGACAGGTAATACGAGGGTAGCTGTGCCCGCAGCCCGGGCATCATTGTGCCCTGTAACTTCTACCACTTATGCATCAAAGTTTATGTCGGCACTGAGTGCGGGGCTGTGATGTGATGACGTCACGCTGTGCTTGTTGGGGGGCTGCACATTGTATGTACGTGCAGTGTATGGGTGACTGGGCATTGTACCAGCCGTAGCCTGGTGGTGTGCCAGCTCCTAGCACCAGCTGGTGGCACCCTCATCCTGCCCGCTTACTCCTAACCTGTTGGTTCTGGGGGGCACTCATGCTCCTATGCTATGTCTGGGGGGTCACTCGTGCCCCTATACACTGTCTGGGGGGGCACTTGTGCCCCTATGCTGTGTCTGGGGGGCTTTGTGTGCAGGATGCCTCCAGATCAAAGCTTTGTTCTCCCAGCACATTAAACTTTCCACCTCTACCCCCCAAAACCCGGCCCCTCCCCCACACCCATGCCATTATGAGCTGCCATCTGGGTGCTGGGGAAGGCACCCCTGATGTTTGTATTATGTGCCAGGCTGCATTACCCATCAGCTGGGATTCCCTGCTTTTTATATTGATCTCCCTCCATTGCTTGTAAACTGTCAGACCTTTATTGCTCAGGACTGGGACAGTCCCCATTCACACTCAGCAGCATCCCTATTTGATCTGTGTGCTCTTTTCAGTGGTTTCTTTGCTGATGAAAGACCACTAAAGGAGCGACCATATCCTGGTGCCCAGTGTGACCCTCCTAGGGTGGTGGAGCTGCCATGATCTAGTCTTCCTTGCCTTGGAAAGCTAACATTTGCTTTTCCTTGGGCTCAACTTGTTTACTCTTCTTTTCCTTGGAGTCCTGAAACTCCTCCAGACAAAAGAGCAACGGAAAGAGTCTGGCCAAAGCTGCTCTTCTGGTTTGGCTACTTGGTGGAAATGAAGGTTTCAGCCACTAGTGCTGGTGTGAGAAGAATGCAGAGATGGGGAGATAACGTGTCTGCTCCCCCTGGCCTCGGGCCATTTTGGAAATATTTGGGGGGCCATGGTATTAGGATGGTGTGACCTAGACGAGAGGATGTAGAGCCAGTCACCATAGTAGTAATAAAATCATCCCTTTCCTCCAGTGCTGAGATTTGTGGCCATATATCTACTACTTGATCTTCCAGTGCTCTCACATCTCCAACTGCCTGCGCTAGTGGACCATAAAACAATTTTATTTCCGAATTTAACAGCAGCATCCATCTCCCCAGTATTGTAAAGCAATTTGCAGGCTGTATTCTGTAAAGCCAGCATAGTGCACAGTTATCTCTACTCTTTCCTTTAATACAAATGACACTTATTATTTGCTAATCCACACATAATATAGCTAAATTGTAGATTTTTGGTTGCAGAAATAATAATTAGCTAGCAGGAAAATTGGAATGTATTATGATGAGTCGGTCCTGCGCTTCCACACAAAAATAGAATTTGTTTTAAATCGTACATATTTATTCATTCTGGTGATGAAAGTATTCCAAGTCATTGACGAGATCACATATTCCTGCAAAATCATTACAGCCAGTGCACAGACTAGGCTGGAACGATGCTGCCAACTAGTGGAGGTATGTTGTAGGACATTGTCATGTAGGCTGGACTTGAGCACAATTAAATGTAATATCTACGGTTTGTAAATCCGCTTTCTGATGCTGACACATTGTAATTAGAATATATGAGGCTGTGCAGCCTATAAGTCGTCTTCTCGGAGGCTCACATCTAGCAGTTTCGTCAGTGTCCATTTCTCTTATGGTCACAGTTGATCTTCTGCTTTGTGTGATTGTTCAGTTGCTCATTAGAAGGAAGTGTTCCTTGCTCAGCACACAACCTCTGTGTGGTCTGATATTTACAGATTGTTATCTTCATATGTGGAAGTTATATTTAGTGTCATTACTCACTATTTTCCGACTGGCAGCCAGTTCTGCTTCCGTTGATTAACCAATGTTAAAAATTGGATTGGAGATCTTTACAGCCATATTGATGTTAACGTAAAATGGGTGTTAGGCCTCACAAGGGTGTGCCCCTCGCACTTTGTGACAGGTCAGTACAACTGAAGAGTAAACTTTGAGTTGTGTATTAGTATTAATGGATGTTATCTAATAAATGAGGCTCTGGCTCACACGACCGATCTCTCATCTGAGAAAATCGGGCCGGTTGTACTAATTACACCCTGATCAGAGTTTGATCACCGAGCGATCCGATTTTCTCAGATGTGGAGAATAAAAAAAAAAATCCCCATTTTCTCCATTTTGCCAGTCGGTGAAAATCATACCACACTCGGATGTCATCTGAGTGCAGTCCAATTTTTTATTTTTTTTATTTTTCCACTGATGCATGGACATGAACGGATGAATGCAATTCGATAATCGGATGAATCTTGTGCATGCTGTGATTTTTAAAAAATTTTTTTTCCTTGTACCGACTCGGTCTGAGGAAAAAATCGGACTTTTGCTCGGCCCCAACCTGGAGATGAGTGCTATGCGCCAAAATATAGCACTTGTTTTATTTTTACGGTCCTGTGCACGCGCCCTTAATGTGCATTTATGTGCTGAAGCCCATACAATGTGTATTGTGCGCATCATGTACTGCCGTTATGTGCTAACCAGCCTTGTGGAAACACCACTTAAGATATGAACTGTCACGTCTTATTCTTCGTGCCTTATGGTCCATATTTTTAGTATAAAACTTGTCAGCTTGATTTTATATAAAAGAGCCATAGCGATTTACACGTGATGTGTCTGGGGGCTATTGATATTTTAGAGCTGGATCTGCTTTATTGCAGCTCAGTGGACCGTGGCTGGTAAAGAATTGTATTTTCTGTATTATACTTTACTAGTCGGAGCCTTAACTATATAAAACAGCCTGTTTCTGGCAGTGGCAATGTATTCTTTGTACAATGCCTTCACAATTAACTGTGACAAAAATGCCAATACAAGTTAGAGGAAATGTAGGGATTGAAATTCAGCAGTGCCGTAATGTGACAGATGTATGTAAAACATCAGTAGGTGGACATAGACGTAGAAAAGGAACGATTAGAAAATACACAGATAGGAGTTCTCTGAATGTAATGTCCGCGGCGGACTGTACTTAGCTCCTTTTTTCACAGCTTGCTTGCATTATTAAGAATAACAATGGTGTCCGGCAATGAATTACAATGTGGCCATGGACTAATGCAGGGCAGAAATGTACCACTTGTAATACATGACTAGTTCAGCTTCATGCAGCAAACACAACCAAGCCTCAAACAATAAGGACTTCTCTGATCTACTGAGCGTATGACCTCATCCTGCAGCCCCTTCACAAATAGTCCCTTCTGTCTAAGGCTATGAGTAAGGTGTTGGTAAGAGAAGTCTCGGAAGTAACAAGTTTCAGGGATAAAGTCATGTAGACATGTGATCAGGGTTATCTCATAAGAATGCAATGCATTTCAGGATTTTCTCATTGAATTAGGGCTCATTCAGATGTCAGTGATTTTTCTCATACGCAAAAAACAGTCCAAGTTTCATCAGTGTTTTTTCTTAGAGGGTCATCAGAGCCTGGACAGGGTTTCAGTTTTTAGCATCAGAGTTGGTTAGAGTTTCTCAAATGGGGAAAAAAACTGATGGAGGTTTCTCTAGCTTCTGGTATCCGTGTGCTGTTTTTTTTCATAGACTTGCTCTGGCAAGATTGATCTGTCATCCGGATGAATATAGGACACGTCTCCGTACTTTTGTGTGCACCACTTTGAGCAAGGAAAAAAAATCAAACGTGAACTACCCCACAGGCTATCTGAGGCTGGACAGACATTTGTCTTAGATGGTTTAGTGATTCCTGCATTTAATAGGGGGTTGGACACTATGATCCTGGCGGTCCCTTCCAACTCTAACATTCTATGATAGGTATGAGTGCTATCAATGAAAAGCACAAATAACACTCGCATAAGAAAAACTGACATCTCCTGACCATTACAGCCCATCAGTGGTCACTGTAGCCAATAAATAACCTAAATAGTCAGATGATTGCTGCACGGGTCTTAATCCCGATTTTTCTCTGACAGAGACCACTGGGATGGTGGCACTGGAATGACTAAAGTTTTGAGTGGTAAGGAACACTTCTTTTTAGAACGATACCTACTCTTGTCAGATTTTGAAAAGTCCCTGAAAACCCCCTTAAACCTTTGGTAGCTGATCATGTGCAACAATTCTTTAATGTTGATGAGCAATTAGAAAACACATCTGTGGTTCGATCTTAGAAGAAGCAGTTTCTCTGCAGAATTTACCGTCGATGTGTTATTACCGAGATATGATTTTGTGCTGTTTGTAAGATGAGCTTTTATCTGCATTATAAAGGTATCAGAATGTGATTCTTGGTGTTTGCGCAGTGCATCTTATCATTTTAACAAATGTGATAGGATATGATTTTGTGGCACTTATGTAATATTTATATATTAGTGCAGTTTACCGCACAGACAACACATCTCTCCTGTTCCCAAAGTGGCAGCTGATGGTGGAGCATATGACCAGACCTGGCTATCAGCCTCCCCCAATTGAAACTCGCCTCGCATGGGAAAAATGAATTTCCAGTTGGAGGAGGTTGATGAACAGGTCCGGTCATATCTTCCTCCATCAACTGCTATTTTAAGAACAGAAGAGCTCTGCAGCTTGTGAGAAAAGTTCATGTGACCTTCAACTTAAAACATCTTCAGAATCCCACCTTTCCTTTCCTATGACACTGTAAAAACTCTTCCCGTTTCTTTGATTCCTTCTCGTCTGAATTACTGCAACTGCCTACTAATCTGTCTCCATCTTACTAAACTCCCTCCACATAGAAGAGAATTCAGCTGACAGTGTCATATTATTGTAAAGCCTTTGCACCGATGCCTCCACCCTCTGCCAGTCATTGCACTGGTTGTCCATACCATAGAGTCCAATATAAACTTAGTCTCAAATAACCACCATACATCTCCTCCTTCATCTTTCTACCACCCTACCAGTGCTCTGCATTCCAATAATGACCTAAGACTAACATCCTCTATAATGTGATCCTCACACTCCTGCCTCCTAGACTCCTCTCGAGCCATGCCAGTTCTGTGGAACACTCTACCACCCACCCCCCAGACAATATGGATAAGTCCACGGCCCCACCATCAGTATTTGGTAAGTATTTTTTCTCGAGTGGGAGCCAAAACCAGGAGTGGGTGATAAATGCAGAATTGGTGACTTGTTTCTATTCTACCTTTTCTCTGATTGTTCCTCACCTGGTTTTGCCTCCCACTCCTGAGAAAAATACTGACCGATTACTGATAGTGGGGCTGTGGACGAATTCTCAGTATCCACAGACAGGTCTCTCCGATCACTAATCTACTGTAACTATTCCCTGTTTTTTCTTCCTAAATTTTCTTAAATCAGGTCCATTATCACCTGTTTCCACACTCTCCATGCTCTCAGTGGAAATATATGATACTATTTTAATACCCCTATTTTTTTATTATGATTCTGGATGGACCTTAATCAATAAGCACTTTTTACCTTTGTATCACCCCGGTCTCCTGGTAGATTGCAGGCTTGTGAGCAGGGCCCTCACTCTTGTTTATTATTGTATTATGTGTTAGTCAGTAATGTCTTATATTGGTTGTACATGTTGTGCTCTGAATTGTAAAGTGTTTCAGAATATGTTGGCTCTATAGAAATAAAGCTTATTATTAGGCAGTACTAAGAATTCTGCAAGATAGCCTGTAATTCTCTTATATATTATTAAGTGACATCAATCATGTCCCCCAACAATTTGTTAAAATATAGCTAAAAGTGGCAGTGGCTCTATTCCAGTGATACCAGCGTCGGGTCTGCCAGCGCTCACATGACATTAAGTCACTGGCTGCAGCGGCCACTAATGGGCAGCTTCACTCACACTTACCTTGGATGAAACCCGTATGAAATAGACAAAAACAACAGCTATTATCCACTAGTAGCATAACAAAATATAAGCGGGAAAAAACAGCCTAAAGATTTAGAATGGGGGTTAGTAAAGAAGACTGAAGAGCAATTTGGAGAATTGCCTTGAATCTTTGAAACCTGCTTCATCTCAATAGGTTAGCTAATAGAAGACAATTTTTACCCAAATGTCTTGCACTACACTAGATCTTAAGAAAATATATATATAGAGAAAGTGTGTCACTTGCACTTTGAAGTGTATGAGTCTTAAAGGTTGGAATGTGTCTTAATGAATGTAGAGAATGCGAGGTCCCATTACCAACCAGTCAGCTGCTGGACACTGGGTGGGGCCCCTAATTAATATTTACTTATTTGCAGCAGAATATATTTATCCTATGATTGAATAGTAATTGCTCCATAGACTAAGATCAGTATTTTGGTGACAGACACTCTTAAAGGGAAGCTATCATCAGGAAATTACATATTGTTTAAATCAGGTTTTTGTGTTTAAATATATATATTTTTTTTAGTTTTGGCAGTTTTTTTTTACATAGCCCAGTCTATTAAAATAACAAATAGAAATCATTCTAAATTCTTAATGGCCACTGAGTCTTTTTTAGGCTGTGGGCCCACGATGCGTTTTTTAAGCATTTCCGTAGCGGCAAAAACGCTGCAGAAATGCTTAAAAAAGGCATGGTAGAAGGCCTGCCATGTTCCCCAATGATAATCCGCATGTGCTGTGCACATGCTGCGGAAATTTCCGCTGCGGATTATCATTGCGGAAAAAAACGCAGCATTACCAATTATTTTGCGGAAGCGCTGCGTTTTCGCTGCCATTGACTTGCATTGAAACACATGGATTCCGATTCACTGTATATGTAGATGCGCATTCCACGCGTTTCAATGTGCGGATGGTACCCGGGTGTGGAGGACAGGAGACTCTCCTCCGGACCCGGGTACCATAGATCTTGTAAAAAAAAGAATAAAATAAAAAATAAATGTTATATTTACCTTCAATTATTCAAATACCCAGACTCCAAAACATGCAGATCATGAATGCTGAGTCTGTTGGTTTTCTTAGAATCTTCTGCACCAACTGGTAAATTGTGTGACGTGGTAATATAAGTTATACCAAAAACAGTGATTAATCTGGTTAGTCATATTGGACTACTATTATTTTGAACAATACTGTATGTGCAGAAGAAGGAAGTTAATGCTCCTGGGTATGTGACAATGGAAAAAAACAAAACATAAACATTGCCTTGTCATTAAGGTCTAGAACGCATCAGAGGGAAGAGGTTAAATAATCTTTGGGGGGGGGTGTATCCATAAAATGAACCATTTTTCAATATGCTCATTTCTGCTGTTCACTTGACTGTTTACATCTAGGTCATTGACATCTCATCAAGTCACTATGGATGACACCCTTCTTCACAGGCCGCTCCCGCGTATTCACATTCAGTAGATTTATTGCAGAGATTCCTTGAGTGAGAATAAATTCCATACCTCAGATTAGGATTGTTTCTAGTTGTGCTTATGTTTATGGAGGTCACATAAAGTTTAATGGGATTGTTACATAATATCAATTAAGGTTACATTCACACTTTTTTTATGGAAGAAAAACACAGATCAGGCCCTATTTTGGTCAATGATTGTGTAGCAGAATCGGCCATTCAAGTCTGAGGATTCATGGGACATAAATGCAAATCGGACGACTTCCATTTTGCATCTGTGTCTCACGGATCTCTTACTTAGCTACAAATTTGAGTAAAATGTGGTCTTTTTATTGGCTTTGGGGCAAACACACTCCTACAGTTCAGAAGAACGAATGAGAAAAAAATGTGTGCAACACTGATACAATACGCAATATGGATGACAGATTAGGAAAAATGCTCTATTTCTCACCGATTGTAACATTCACACAAATGCTATGGATGTCGCGGAGGGTGAAATGGGTGGCTAATCTGCTGCATTTTGCCGTGGAAACTCCTCTGCGGACACAGCTTGTAAGAGCATACCCTTACGGTATGTAGCATTTTTTGAGGTAGTCAAAAACAAGTTTTGTAGTGGAAACTGCTTGACAGAAAATTCTTTCTTGGGGGAAGTTTTGCAGCAGTTTTTTATATATTGAAGGTTTTGTAAGAGTTTTTATTCTGGAATGTTTTTGCAGCATTCGGATTGGAGCCTGTATGGACTGGATTCCATCAGGGGCTCTTTCAAAGCACTTTATTTTCTCCCACTAGGTGTATTTCAAAAGACTGAACATGTGAACAGCAAAGTGGTTTTACAGTAGAAAATAAATAGGAAGAGTCTATCAAGAGTTTTTAACTGATTTTTCAGGCGAAGCCTGTCAAAAGACTCCTCAAATAACCTTGTGTGCTCATAATTTATTGCACAACGTGTAATTGTGATGCCTAGTCCACTTTACCAACACAATTAAAAGTATTGTACATAACAGGCGTTAAATGCCATAGTTATAAAAAGCAGTGCATCAGTGCTAAACTGGCTGTCAGTCAGTGCATCGGCGTGGTAACTGAAGCCGCACCTCTATGACTGAAAGCTGGAGGCTACAGGAAGGAAAAAAGTTAATTTCCTCCTGGTAGCCGGGCTTTCAGTGAGATGGCCGCATGGTTTTAAAACGTTATTAACCTGCAGATTAACTCTTGTTTATGCATGTTAATAGCGTTTTTTGACATGACAGATTCATTGTAATGTCACCCATAATCTGTACAAATCCATTGAGAAACAAACTAATATCATTTTGAGGTGGAAAATAAAAATAAGACTAAAATAATTAGGTTGCATAAGTGTGAACACCCTCTTACAGCTGGGGATGTGGTTGTGGTGAAAATTAGCCAATTACATTTACACTCATGTTACATAGTGACCAGTACACAGCAGCCTTTATTTAAAGTGATTCTGATTAGCCCCATGTAATTTTAGCTGTTCTAGTAGGGTTTTCCTGACAATTTCTTAGTTGCATTTTATAACAAAAGCCATGGTCCGTAAACAGCTTACAACACAACAAAGGAATCTTATGGTTAAAAGTTATGTCAGGAGAAGGGTGCAAAAATTTCCAAGGCATTAAAAATACCATGGAACACTGAAGACAGTCATTAACAAGTGGCTTAAATTTGTCAGAAAAGTGACTTTACCTTGAACTGGATATCCCTCAAAAATTGATGAAAGGACAAGCCGAAAATTGGTATTTGATGCTGCCAAGTGGCCTACGGCAACATTAAAGGAGCTGTATGTCTTTCTGGCAAGTAGTGGTTGTGTACTGCATATGACAACAATCTTTTGTATTCTTCCTATATATGATATGGGAGTAGAGTGGCAAGATGGAAGCCTTTTTTTTTTAAAAGAAAACATCCAAGCCCTGCCAATTCTGCCAAAAGCTTGTCATAAATAGTGTTACGGTCTGATGAGTTGTAGGTTGAACTTTTGGCCATAATTCCATAAGGTATATTTAACGCAAAGCCAACACTGTGTCACTAAATGAGCACCATACCAATAGTGAAGCATGATGGAGGTAGCATTATGGTTTGAGGCTGTTTTTTGGCAGCTAGAACTGGGGCTTAAGCCATGGTGGAGAGAGTGATGAACTATTCCAAATCAATCAATATTGCATCAAAACCTTCAGGCCTTTGCTAAAAAGCTGAAGTAGAAGAGTAAGTTCACCTTTCACCACAACAATGACACTAAGAATACCCCCATTCAACAAAAGAATGGCTTTAGGAGAAGATCAAAGGTTTGGAATGGCCCATCTGGAGCCCAGAACTGAATCCAATAGAGAATCTGTAGGTTGATCAGAAGAGGACTGTACACAAGATGTCTTCACAATTTGATAGATTTAGACCACTACTGGAAGTAAGAGTGGCCAAAGATTGTCAATTCTAGATGTGCCATGCTGATAGACTCTTACTCAAAAAGACTGAATACTGTCATAAATTCAAATGGAGATACTAGAGAATCGGGCCCATTATGCAAATATTCTCGGGTCAAACTCTGTAAAAGAGTTTGTGCTGAGTGTCAGTGCGCTGTGCTCCGATCCTCTCTCATGAGAGAATGGTAGCACAGGTGCAAAGATGACTGAGAAAGTAATTTCTCCATATTCTCCATTGCCTGTGTTAGTAGAAATTGCACTATGCTCGGATGACATCTGAGTGCAGTTGTCACGCTAGGAATGGGGAGAACCCAGCATATAATGACAGAAAAAGGGGAGGGAGCCCTACAACTAGGGAAAAGGAGAGTAGAGACCCCTAAACAGATCTAACAACAAACCCTGACTCCCCTAAAGACCCTAAATAGGCTCTGCACCTATCACCGAGCAGGAAACCCAGCCCTAGCTGACCCTAAGGCTAAGCCCTCGGTAGGGAGCTGGAGGGGTGACCACTAAATCATCCCCACTACAAATTAAAGTACAAACAGGGAAAACAAACAGGGGAATACACTTAGCTCCAAGATGACACCGGAGAAAGCACGGCAACAAACCACAAAGGAACTCCAAGGTAATTCTAGTCGACTACTAGATTCCCCGGCCTGAATAGGTAAAACACGCTATCACCAGCAACTCTCTGAGGAACTGAGTGGTTTTAAAGACACAGCAAGGAAGTACTGATTAACAGCAGAAAGGTGAGGATCACCATTGGGTCCTAAAGAGAGAGGAATCCTAAAAAGATCAGGGAGATGTTTGTAAGGCCAAATGCAGCCACCTTCTACAGCCGGACACCGTATTACTGTCTTGTCAACCCTGGCACACCGGTGACAGCAGTCTGATGCTTCATACGCGCCCATAGACTTGTATGGGTGTGTGTCAGCCAAGTGCCGAATTGGAAAAAAAATCGCAGATCTGAGCTGCCCCAGAGTATAGCACTTGGCCGTATTATACGCTCGTGTTAGCGAGCCCTAAGGGTGTGGATATTTCTGCATCCACATTATTTTAGTTCTTTATTTTTATTTTTCCATCTGAAGAGATTTCAGTTTGCTTTTCAATTGAATTGTACAGGTTATGGGTAACATTAAATGTGGACATTGTGTTTTATTGCTGCCAAAAGCAAAGTGTTGTCAGGAAAAATGCTGCGTAAAATACAAGAATTTGTTCTTGCGTTTTTTTTCTCCCATTCACTTGAATAAATGAAAACAGCTGAAAGAATTGACATGCTGCAAAAACCGCTTTGAATGTCCACATCTTCAAGGAAAAAAATTAAGCATTATATGCATGATATTTCAGAAATCTCATTCACTTTGCTGGTACTATGTTTCTTCCACTACAAAAAAAAAATGAAGAGTGTGAACAAGTCCTAAAAGTTGAGATGATTCTTCTTGGTATAATTTTTTTTACCTGACAAAAACGTGGCATTTTGACTGGCCTGTGCAGACTTTTTAGATCCTCAGTAGATATGGCATATTGGCAGTAAACCCTGGGCTTAGGGTTTCCAGATGTTTTCGCCTGATTCATTTTTTGCGACTTTTTTCAAAAAGTCGCAGGTGATCTTTAGCCATCTGCTGACTGGACTCCCATTCTGCTGATGATCTTTGTGACACCATTTTCTAGTAGAATTGTTTCAGCTACAATGGCCATCTAATAATCAGTGTGTGGCCTACAGCATAGTAAATGACTGCTCCGACCTGTAGTTTACGTTCTATCTTCTTACCATCTTATATACAGAACTGCTGTAATGATTGAGGGTGTTTACTCGTAGCTTTGACAGTATGTTCTTGCAGAGGTTTGTGTAAGTGACCCCATGCTGCATGGTCTGGTTAAAATCACCACGGCTTTACTGTAGTTTCAGCTTTTCCTTCATATTGTAAAACGTCTTGCAATCACTTTTCTTTGTGTCGTGCAGTGTGTATAGTAGAATAAGAAATGGTACCTAATGTCTGGTTTAGGGCTGTAATTCATTTTCAATATTCATCTGATATTTTTTACAGCCTGGCCCAGTGATTGAATATTTATATTACAGGAGGGAAGCAGGGCTCAGGAGAGGCTCAGATCAAGTTACTTTTCTGCTCTCTGTCTTGACTGATCATATCTAACTTACACAAAGAGCAAACAATATGTATTTTTTTTCTTTTTGTTTCTGTGTCGAGACAGTGTATGTAAAGGACCACCCAGCCGTTACTACTTATGAGCGTAGTACAAAAGAATATCATGTTTCATGCCTGGGATAACACACATGATAAGGTTTTATTCTGAATATCCCGGCATATCATTTTTCTATTGTTTTACTGTTCAGATTTTGAACATTAATATTCAATATAAAAGAAAGAAAATACTATTAGGACAGTACCTACTGCAAAATTAACTGTTATCAAGCTATTACTTGGCACACTGTACAAAGTTAGTCAGTACGTGGTGATGTAGTATTCAGTCCATGAACCAATTTGTGGATTTAATGGGAATCTGTCAGCAGGTTTTTGCTACCTTATCTGAGAGCAGAATGATATAGGCAAAGAGAAGCTGAATCCAATGATGTATCACTTACATTACTGGGTGCAGCCATTCTCTCATAATCAGAACTTTTAGATTTTGAGTGAAGCAGAGCTGAGAAAGCTAACCCCACCCACACCAGGCTCTCTATATACAGTGTCCATAGACAGTGAGCTACTTATCACAAGGAGAGGAGGCGTTGCCGGACTAGTCCAACAATGTTATTCTCTTAGTGATCAATCCTTCACAATTAGTAAACAACAGCACGCACTTTGACAAGTGACACATCACTGAATTTTGTGTTTCAGCCTCTATCTCCTGCTGTCTTCAGATTACATAGCAAAAACCTGCTGACAGACTCCCTTTAAAGGGAATGTGTCACCACAAAAATGACCTATCCATTTATTGTAGATGGTCACAGCTCCCCTCCTCCCCTCTCCAGAGATCACGGAGCATGCCTCCTACTCTCCCACAGAAGTCAATACAAATCTCCAGACTTGTTTCTTATGGTCCATATGGCTGCTGTAAAGAGTAATTCTGGGGCTACACTGCGACTCAGATTGTACGCCAATTTGCAGGGTAATGCAGGTGAACGAGGCGACTTGCCACCACCCATGGTACTTCAACCAAGACATGGCGATCATGGTTTCCCAGGGGACACAATGTGACCCCATCCAATTGCAGTGTAGCAGTGACATAGAGCAATTTTTGGCAGCACGACTTGCGTGATGCTGTTAACAGTAGGTCAGGCACAATGGGCAACCCCATAATCCTGCACAAAAAATAAAATACACAATTTCAGATCCTAAATCCAGGTTATTGAGAAATAATTTGTATTGCTCTCTGCTTTTAGTTAGTAAAAATACTACTGATCATACTTTTCCTTTAGAATGGATGAACCTTTGACTGTTTCTTCATTGACAAAGGAGCTGTCTGGAAATAGCCTGCATTAGATGCCGCAGGCAAAAGGAAGTTTAGCTCACATGAGAGGGCAGAAGGTTGTGAAATTTTCATGAGAATTTAATCTTTTCTATTCTAAACTTGCACAGTAAAATGACATATTCTCTATTAGGAAAAATATGAGCACACTGAATGCTAGTAATCTCTGATGGCCCCAAGTAGATGCAGTGCCACCACCTTGATTTTCATTGGATGTACCCTGATAGTATTTCTGAATGCAGATAAAGAATTAAAGGGAACCCATCATGTCCAAAAACACTTTACCTGCAGATATAGGATTCATTTGCAGGTAAGCAGGATTAAAATCCTCTCTGCCTTACTGAAGCGCAGCAACTACAGGGAGAAAATGAACTGATATCTTCTCTGTAGCCACTTGCTTCCAGTCATAGGAGTGGTGCAGGGAGTTGTTACAGTCACTATATAGCAAACGTGGCATTACTCACGCCATGGAACAGTGCAGCATATGTTTGCGGAGCAGGCTATCAATCAAAGTGCCAGGGAGTGATTACAGCCACACTTACTGTATAGTGTGTGTAACCGACCCTGCACCACGCTGATGACTGAAAGTGAGCAGCTACAGGGAGAATATAAGTTAGTTTTCTCCCTGCAGTCACTACTCCAGTAAGGCAGCCAGGTAAGACTTGAATGATATTTACCTATAGATCAACCCTGTATCTGCTGGTACGTTTTTCTATGAAATACTCTTACGTTTCAGAGAAACCATAGTTTGAAGAGCCAGCTGGGGACTATATGAAGACATGACTAGTCCGATGCATTCCCTGGACGGCTTTTTCCTGCGCCGCTTTATTTGATTCACAGGTTTCTTATGTACACACATGTGAGACCTGGGAAGAAGCCAGTTGAGGGCAGTGCCAGACTAGTTAAAGTGAACCTGTCAGCAGGATATTGCGACGTAAACTACAGGCATTGTCATGTTGGGGCTGCTGCACTGTTTAATATAATACCTGGGGTGAAGAAATCCGTCTTGTGGTTCTTGTGTAATCAGTGTTTGCAGTTCTGAGTTAATGATATGCCCGTGCTCCGGGGTGGGACTGTAGGCAGGGTCTTATCCTGGTGCTGTAGGCCCGATCAGCAAGATAAGACCTGCCCATAGGCCGCCCCGAAGCACAGGTATGTTCCTCATCATAGAGAAAGCTATCCAAAGAGACAGATAGGGGCGGCCTGTGGGCAGAGCACCAGTATAAGACCCTGCCTATAGTCTTTCACTATAGTCCCAGGCCAGCTCTTCAAACTGATTTCTCTGAAATGACTCCAATAGTGCATCCAAGCTCTAATTCATGCTGCCTGTGATTTGGGAAGCATGAATTGACTGTCAGGTTCCCTTTAAATCTCATGGTCATGAATGTCAGTTGAAGTTTACAATATTTGGACGCATGCACAAAAAGGAGCCTTGAACATAGTGTTTAGTATTTGTACACAGAAACTCTACAGCTCCATAGTACAGAGCTGCATTACAAAGAAGCCTTGAACGTGTCGGCCACTTTCTCCTGTTAGTGCAGCTTTCCTCACAAGCTGACAAGCACTTCTGTCCATACAATGGCTGCTGGTGAAGGAGCATGTGACCAGACCTGTCCATCATTATCCTCATCCAATAGAAAAGCAGCTTTCTCATGTGAGCTGTTTTACAATTGGAGGAGGCTGAGGACAGGTCTGGTCACATGTTCCTCCACCAGCAGCCATTGTACAGACAGAAGTGCAGGTCAGCGTGTGAGGAAAACTGCACTAACATGAGAAAGCTGCCAACCTTTTAGCTAGCTCTCTATACATAAACCCTAAAACTCTGACCAAGGATGGCCCATTATACTGCCTGTAGGGCTAATGCCACCACAGAACTCAATGACTGGAGCTTGTATGGCAGCAGGCTCCTCAGCATGAAGCTCCTTCAGCGTCTATGGAGCAATCTATGATCTTGTATTTATTGAGGAACAAACAAAAAACACCTCTGTCTCGGTCAGAATACTGAGATACAGTAGATGCCTCAATGATGACACTATTACTGCTTTTCACAAAGCACTGCTGTAATATAGCATTACACCCTTCGTTTGGAGAATTAACTCACCCAGTACAATGTGGCCATGTGAACTTGGCTCGTGTGTGTGTGTATATATATATAATATAATATATATATATATATATATACAGTGGGTGAAATATGTATTTGATCCCCTGCTGTTTTTGTAAGTTTGCCCACTGACAAAGACATGAACAGTCTCTAATTTTAAGGGTAGGTTAATTATCACATTGTATAAATTAGATAATTTTGTTTTTTCATTTTTCAGTGAGAAATAAGTATTTGATCCCTCTGGCACACAACACTTAATACTTGGTGGCAAACCCCTTCTTGACAGTCAGACGTTTTTTGTAGTTGATGATGAGGTTTGCGCACATGTTAGGAGGAATTTTGGTCCACTCCTCTTTGCAGATCATCTCTAAATTATTAAGATTTTGAGGCTGTCGCTTGGCAACTCGGAGCTTCAACTCCCTCCATAAGTTTTCTATGGCATTAAGGTCTGGAGACTGGCTAGGCCACTCCATGACCTTACTGTGCTTCTTTTTGAGGCACTCCTTTGTTGCCTTGGCTGTATGTTTTGGGTCATTGTCTTGCTGTAAGACCCAGCCACGACCCATCTTCAGTGCTCTTACTTAGGGAAGGAGGTTGTTGGCCAAAATCTCGCGATACATGACCCCATTCATTTTCCCTTCAGTACGGTGCAGTCATCATGTCCCCTTTGCAGAAAAGCACCCCCAAAGTATAATGTTTCCCCACCATGCTTCACGGTTGGGAAGATGTTCTTAGGGTTATACTCATCCTTCTTCTTCCTCCAAACACGGCGAGTTGAGTTAATGCCAAAGAGCTCAATTTTTGTCTCATCTGACCACAGCACCTTCTCCCAATAACTCACAGAATAATCCAGGTGTTCATTGGCGAACTTCAGACAGGCCTGCACATGTGCCTTCTTGAGCAGGGGGACCTTGCTGGCACTGCTGGATTTTAAACCTTTAAGGCATAATGTGTTACCAATGGTTTTCTTGGTGACTGTGATCTCAGCTGCCTTGAGATCATTAACAAGTTCCCCCCCTGTTTAGTTTTAGGCTGATCTCTCACCTTCATCATGATCAAGGATACCCCAAGAGGTGAAATTTTGCATGGTGCCCCAGATCGATGTCGATTGACAGTCATTTTGTATATCTTCAATTTTCTTACTATTGCACCAACAGTTGTCTCCTTCTCACCCAGCGTCTTACTTATGGTTTTGTAGCCCATTCCAACTTTGTGCAGGTCTATGATCTTGTCCCTGACATCCTTAGAAAGCTCATTGGTCTTGCCCATGTTGTAGAGGTTAGAGTTACTGATTAATAGAGTCTGTGGACAGAAGTCTTTTATACAGGTGACTATGTAAGACAGCTGTCTTTAATGCAGGTAACAAGTTGATTAGGAGCGTCTAACTGGTCTGTAGGAGCCAGAACTCATAATGGTTTGTAGGGGATCAAATACTTATTTCTCACTGCAAAATGCAAAAAAATGTATCTAATTTATACAATGTGATTTTCTTGATTTTTTTGGGGGGATATTTTGTCTCTCAATGTTAAAATTAACCTACCCTTAAAATTATAGACTGTTCATGTCTATGCCAGTGGGCAAACTTACAAAAACAGGAAGGGATCAAATACTTATTTCCCCCACTGTATATACTTTTATACACCAAACAGCAACAGCTCTCAATATGTGTCAAGATATAGGCACACATTATTCACTTCTCACAAAAAGTTAGGGATTAGTGATGATCACGTATGTTTCATTAACCCTTTCCGGCGAGCACGCCGTGACACTTGCAGCTGCAGCAACAAAAAAATCCCGAGCTTGCCAGAAAGAGTTAATGAAACATACTCGATCATCACTATTAGGGATATTTGGCTTTCGGGTGAAATTTCAGGATGAACCTAAACTGCACTCTAACCTTTACAGGAGAACTTAATGTGACCGTCTCTAAACTTTTGAATACACATGTCCAACTGTTCAGTGTTTCAGTACTTTTTGCACAGTTTGCTGTTCTCTAACAAGGAGCTAATGGCAAAATTCACAACAGGTGTTTGATCCATGAATCGGCCAATACATTTTGGGGTTCAATTAGAATTGGTATTTAAACAGTCCTCCTCATCAGGCTGTTCACATTTTGAAATGAGATCATGACGACACCTAACAATTGATCAACAGTACCTTGCCATTGCGAGGCTTCAAGCAGGATGTTCTCAGATGGAAATGGCCACTGAGCTTAGAGTGTCACAGAGCGTCAGCACGTCGCAACAGAGATAGAGACTGGAAGAGTCCTTTAGCCACATCCCACACTGATGACTGCTTCATTGTGAACAATGCCTTCTGAACCGGATGATGAATGCCACACAACTCCAGGCACATTTAAGGGAGGTGACAGGCACACAAGTATCACATCAGACCATTCAAAACTGTTTACATCATTGCCGTCTGTGTGCTAGACGACCTGCAAAGATACCTGAGCATACCTCCAGGCACAGGCGTCATCATCTTGCATGGGCCAGGGAGCAGCTACGCTGGACGAAGGACCAGTGAGACTGTGCTGTTCACTGATAAAAGTCAATTCATGCTGAGCAGAAATGTTGGCCGCCAATGATGTTGGAGACGTCAAGGAGAGCGATATTCATCAGCTACTGTTGTCACCAGAAGATCCATTGGTGTTGATGGTGTTACTGTGTGGGCAGGTGTGTCTAGTCAATACAGAACAGCCTTACACTTTTTGACTGGTACAGTGACAAGTGTCACGGGTGTGTCAGAGGTGACAGACAGTCGCCCTGCAATGGTTTGCAGGAGATCTCCACGTTTGGCAATGCAGACAGCTGCCTAGATAGGAGGCTGTGTTTAGGACCCAGCGACTACCTCCCTTTTAGTCTGGGTGTATATATACCTGGTGTGACTCAAGCCCCTGCTACCTGAATAACATCATTAGTCCAGTCATTGTGCCTCTGCATGAACAACACAGGCCTAATTTCATCTTCATGGATGACAATGCTCCAGCTCATCAAGGTTGCATCATTAGGGAACTGCTGCCTGAGACTGAGGTACCTCAAATGAAGTGGCCTACACTTTCTCCAGACCTGAATCCCATAGAAAACCTATGGGATCAGCTGAGTTGCAGTGTAGAGGCTCGTAACTCTGCACCCCAGAACCTCAATGACCTGAGGGCTGCCCTTCAAGAAGAGTGGGGTGCCATGCCTCAGCAGACAATGACTCTACTTGTGAACAGCATGAGATGTCTTTGAAAAGCTGGAATTGATGCTCAAGACCACATGACAAGTTATTGAGACCTTGACATTTTTTGGGGGGAGCAGGGGGAGAGGGGTATACCAACCACTGTTGTTGGCTTTTGTTTCAATAAATTGTTTGAGATCAGGAAAAAACATTAAATGCACTACTTTCATCATAAAATAGCACAAGCCAATATCAAAAGCCAAATCTAACTTCTTGTGAGTAGCGTATGTATGAAATTTGAGCTGCCTTATGCCATATTGATTATACTTATAGAATGAGGATACTTAGCGCACAGGTTGGCCAATTTACAAACCAGCTGCGACATGGTGACCTTTCTCTGAAGGGACCATTTCTATCAGATTTTGTTTCCTTGTAGATATGAAATATACACTGAGAGAAAACACTACTCTGGAATAGCTGCTGAGATTTTATTGATATGTTTGTGCTGACTGGTCTTTCCCCAGCTTACTTAGTAGTGATGTTATGCTGGCTGCATTGCTGGAAGTCAATAGTATCTTGCTGTTTTGAAAGAGAATTTATAGGTGTATAGGCTCAAAGAGTTTATTTATAGCTTGATGAAATAGCCCACTATGTGGTCTTCTGTTTACCTGACTAAATTGTAGTATCCCACAGAATCCTATTTGAAGAAAGTTGCATTGAATTGATTGAGAAAAGTGCATATGTAGCAGACCTGAATATGTGCTTCTCATTCATAACTACACAGTGGGGGAGGTTTGTGAATTTTGTCTTTTATTACTTGTACCATATTTACTATGTTTTAGACCCTTTCTGCAGCTTGTGTTTTGCTCGTTTGTTGGGTTGTTGCTGGTCTGGTTAGAGAGGCTTTAAAGAGCTTTCCTAGGAATGCTCACTCCCGATTATCGGCCTCTCCAAATAAACCCTTAGACAGTTTTGATAAATTTACCCAATTGTCTGAAGCAGATAAAGCCTACTAAGTTATACTGAGGTCTAGTGAATCAATTTTTAGTGACGTCCCATATTATTATTCTTGTGATAAGTTGTTACAGCCACAAAAAAACCTGTCTGGTTATTCATTTCTTTTGTAATACTGCTGCTGTGAAAATGTGACATCAGATAGTGGTCATTCAGACAAAGAGACGCTTTCCATGCTGCTCATTTAGGAGATCAAACTATTATGTCCATATGCCTGATGTATAATCACTTTTATACACTCATCAACATTGGAGAAGATTTTTCTTCTTCGTATTGCAATTTTAATGTATTTCAAGGGCTGTTTTTCAACACGGAAACACCATGCCACATGTTGCTCATGCTATTATGAGCAGCCTGCGTGGCATTTATGTGTTTTAATGACCTGCAGCGTCTCCGAATGTGTCTCCCATTGAGCACATCTGGGACTTCATTGGTTGGCAATGGCATTGGGAGCTGCCAGCAGCGGATGTTGATGATTTGCAGATCCAAGTGCATTTAGTGTGACAGAACATTGTTCAGACAACCATTAATAACCCTATTGATGGCAACCAAGATGTGTAAGTGCATGTATATCTGTACATGGCGCTCATACTTGATACTGAATAAATCAAGATGTTTTGAAATATTTGTTTCCACTTTTTAATCTGCATATCATGAACATGTCTATCAATCCTGTGATTTCCATAGCTCCACGATTGGTCCTTCTCCTATTTAGTTCAGTTGCTTATAAAGCACAAACCTATTTTGTGACACTTCACAGAAATTGTTATCACACATTATGTCATTGGAGTATAGGAGAAAACCAGAGTACCTGGAGGAAACGCCAGTGCAAGGAAGCAGTGCTAACCACGGATCCAGTGTGCTGCCCCCCACACTTCTGCTGTAACTGTGACAGGTATCACTGGAAGATCAAGTCAAAATTCTATTGTGAATTCAATCATCACCTCCCTGGATTCTGCGAGATGTGTGTATGAAAACCTATGTCTGTTCCTTCTTGTCGGTATCCGTTCCAGAGCTTAGAGATCCACCATTTCTTTATGGCCCATGGTTTCACAATTAACGTGTTCTTTCTCTTCTGTAAATAAGATTTATTGTTATTAATAGTGTCTATTACAAGTAATAAAGCATGTGTTCTCGAGGCATATCAGGCCTTTTCCCATAAGTTGTGCACATTTAGATATATGCCCCCTTGCATTTGCTTTGGGTAGTTGCAAGATTCAGCAGAGAACTTTACATGGTGATATTCCTAACTCCATTCTGTAGTTAATATGTTTCAGATGTACTTGACAACATTAATTAAATAAGTGATTAAAGAATTTATACTTGACATAATTTAATAAGCGTTAATGATGGAATTACCATGTTGTGCTCAGTGACCTAATTCCAAGGTGTTCATTCTGATAACAGTTCTCCAGTTATTCAAGCAGTTTGGCACTTTACGGCACTTATTCCGCATGTTGGTTGGTTACACGTTGTTTACTTTGGAGTGAGTTATGGCTAGTAAATCCCTCAAATTATGACTCCAAGGCCTCGTTCAGACACGATAATCTTATATGTGCTGTCCGTGTTAAAATCTGATAGCACACGACCAATGTTATTGAATAGGGCTGTTCACAGCGTGCACTATTCTCTTCCGTATTTTGGATAAAAACTTGCCCATTCAAGTCTATGGCCCCGATTCATCAAGATTGGCACTGTTCATGCTGGTCTTGATGAGGAGGCGGCAGGAGTCAGATTATCCTGATTCATGAGAAGGCGCACTGTAATGAATCCGAGACATCAGACAAGTGGGTTTACCTCGCCACAAATCTTACTCCAGTCAAGGAATGAAATTGACGAGCAGGTGTTACCGTGCCCTCAAGCCATGCCAGGTCTGCCAAATGTGCCAGAGCTGGGCAAAAATGGCATGAGCTCCTTAAGTGACAAAATTTTAGCAACTTTTAAAAGTTTTTTTTTATTCACTGCATTCTGTCATAAAATCTTTGAAGAGTGTGAAAAAAAATGCCTCCCGTGTGAATCGCCCATATTGCATCCATTTTTTATGGCTACATGGCAATTATTAACATAGAAAACTATATTTGGTCTTTAAAATGTTATTAACTGCTAATGTAAAAAAGCTGGATGTCATACAGCTGTACAAAACAGACTTCTAAAAGCAAACGGATGACAATTGTCCATTTTTTTTTCTGGATGAAAGATGGACAATTTTTCATATCCCCAAAATAAGTTACTATTTGGGGACATTCACATGTAGTGTACCTTTTGCACAGGAAAAATCAGTTGTGGAAATGTAAACCATGTAATCTTGTGGGTGTATAAAATAAAAATTTTGCAACACATGCACAGTTTACATTTTCATGCAGAATTTTTCCACTTCACTTTCCATGCTCACTACTGTTTTTGTACAGTATATGTGTTATGGATTTTGGATGCACATTTTCATTACCTCAATATTATCCTAAATCTGCAACATAAAACTACTGCAAATCCACAGCACTAATTCCACTTGTGTAATTTTGCTGCAGAATTGCTAAATTTTTCGGCATCTATGAATCCACTATTATACGTTATAATAATATATGTAATATAAACCATCAATTAATGTGCAATAAAGTAAATGACCCACTCCTCACAATACTGAGGTTGGTAGTTTACATATAGCGCAAGCAACAGAGGTAAATCACTAGACCACAACCTTTAATGTACAGCCAGATAGTGCAACTGGCCTCATGCATTCAAAACCATGCTCTCCACAAGGGCTAATTGCTGTACAATTTTGTTTCACAATTGTACGCCATAAGCCTACCATGGGTGGGCAAAGCTTCATCTGTGCTGAAGCTGCACAGTCTGATCCTACCCTTATTGCTGGAAAAAACTCTTGAGTGAGGGAATAAAACCATTGATTATTAAATTGAGTTTCCATCTACAACAGGGATGTCAAACTCACACACACACACACACACAGACAGCCAAAATTAAAACTTGGCCAAAGTCGCAGGCCAACCAGTATACAGTATAATGGGCCCCACATAGTCCTCCATACAGAATAATGGGCCCCACATAGTCCTCCATACAGAATAATGGGCCCCACATAGTCCTCCATACAGAATAATGGGCCCCACATAGTCCTCCATACAGAATAATGGGCCCCACATAGTCCTCCATACAGAATAATGAGCCACACACAGTCCTCCATACGGAATAATGGGCCCCACACAGTCCTCCATATGGAATAATGGGCCCCACACAGTCCTCCATACGGAATAATGGGCCCCACACAGTCCTCCATGCAGAATAATGGGCCCCACACAGTCCTCCATGCAGAATAATAGGCCCACACAGTGCTCCATACAGAATAATGGGCTCCACATAGTGCTCCATACAGAACAATGGGCCCCACATAGTGCTCCATACAGAACAATGGGCCCCACATAGTGCTCCATACAGAACAATGGGCCCCAGATAGTGCTCCATACAGAACAATGGGCCCCACATAGTCCTCCATACAGAACAATGGGCCCCACATAGTCCTCCATACAGAACAATGGGCCCCACATAGTCCTCCATACAGAATAATGGGCCCCACATAGTCCTCCATACAGAATAATGGGCCCCACATAGTCCTCCATGCAGTTGAATAGGCCCCACTTAGGGTTGGTGGTTCTGATGTCACGGGCCAAATAAAACCGCCCTGCGGGCCAGATTTGGCCCACGGGCCAGAGTTTGACATGTCTGATCTACAAGAAGACACAGAGGAGTTCTTCACATTACGGTGCACTCATACAGAGCAACAAATGGAACTTGAGATATTTGGGGGGGGGGGAGTAGCTGTTGCCCAAAACAACCAGTCATGTCATTTCTCATATATACTAATCTGCCTTTAGGGTAAGTTCATGTTCACATGGGCAACAATTGGTCCGTGCATGGCCTGCAAGCTCCTCTTTGTTTCGTTTTTGTCCATCTCTTGTGCCTTTCTTTTTTGTTACATGATATCGGAGGGCTTTCCAGTTGCAGGTTGACCTAATGCACACGAATGAAGAGCACATGGGAATTGTTTCACATGGATACAACCACTATGTATCACAATTGGGGCTAGAATAATGTATTATAAAATTGTTGCATTGTAAAAAAAAAAATAAAAAAAATGTTCCACTATATATATATATATATATATATATATATATATATATATATATATATATATATATATATATATATATATATATACACTGCAATTATGGGCTAAAATGCATATGATTTATTATAAGGGTTCGCTCACCCAGACGTATAAAAATTGGTCCCATGCTCATCCAGGAGAATGGGACGATTTGTTTCTCACTTGTCATCCGTGTGCTGTTTTTTTTTTTTTTTTTTTTTACTCCGTTATTAATCATTTACAGGACAATTTTTAGTTTCCTATGCTAGTAAAAATCAGATGCCATACTGATGGTCCGTAATTTTTTTTTCTTGCAGTGTCTTATTTTGTTGTGAAATTGCAGCATACTGCGATTTTTTTTTTATTTTTTATTTTTTTTCTTTCTCATGCTGAATACACCTGAGAAAAAATCCGCAGATGTGCATCTCTTCACTGAATAACATTGATCCGAGTGTAATCCGTTTCTTTATCGGGTTGCACTTGTCCGATTTATATGCCAGTGTGAGTGAACCCTAATGCTGCACATCTACAGTGATCGGTGGCATCTACTCAAAAAGTGCGCTGTAGGAAGATCAGTTTTTCATTTTTGCGCTGACTCTTATTTTCCTATAGACATGGTCATGATGATGCCTTGATTTTACAGCAGCTTGTGGCTGATCTTACATTCATGCAGTAATATTTTAGCCTTGTGTACTCGGAGGTGCTCAAGTAGCGAGCTTAATCGCAAACTCAAGCATTTTTCTGGAGGACTGAAAAATTCTCACTCTCTCTTTCTGCAGCCGGATCACATAATTCACTTATGGGGATTTGAGCACCACGCGATACTCTGCACTGTTCGCTACTCGATCGAGCACCCCAATCGAGCATCGACCAGTGCCGAGCACGCTCGCCTATCGCTAGTTGTAAGGCTGAAACATAAACAGAGAAAAAAATACATTGTGAAGATGTGTACTTCTCCTCCAATATTTCACACTCACTCCTGGTTTTGGCTTACAAATTCTGATGCAAATTACTGATGGAAATACTGCCACATGAAAGAGGCCTAAATCAGGAGTAGAACAAACCATTGGAAAAGTAGAATGGAAACACTTGTACCTCTTCTGTGTCTTGTGCCCCCTTCTGACTATGGCTTACAAATGCTGATGCAAATGACTGACTGTCTTCTCCTACGTTCCTTTATTACCAGTGTTTTAACCCCTTAACGACTGCCAATGTCCTTTTAAGAGTGGTCGCTAAGGGTACTTATTCCTCAGCGCCGCTTTTTAACGACGCTGAAGAATATAAGTGTAGTTCCGCCTCACGGTGGAATTTCCAACAGGTGTCAGCTGTATATGACCCTGCAGTATTGGCCCCAACCAGCTTTGAAGCCAATCGGGGCCAATTAACCCCTTAAATACCGCTGTAAATCATGACAGCGGTGTTTAAGAATCGCTGGTCCCAATGGTTACCATGGTACCCTGAGGTCATGTGATGACCCCAGACTACAGTGGCCTGTGAGATCCAGCTATAGGCAACGGCCCCACTGTCACTATTCGGTCAGTATTTTTTCTCAGGAGTGGGAGCCAAAACCAGGAGTGGGTGATAAATGCAGAATTGGTGACTTGTTTCTATTATACCTTTTCTCTGATTGTTCCTCACCTGGTTTTGGCAAATACTGCGGTAAAATACTGACCAAATACTGATAGTAAGGCCGTAGCCATAAGCTGGGTCTCACAGGCACAGTCAGTGAGGCACTGACAGTCTTATGAACTGTAGTACTGCAGAAGTCAAAGTGAAAATTTTACATGTCCCACAGTGGGAATAAGTGAAAAAAAGTCAAATAAAATACGGTATGTTAAAAAAAAAAAAAAAAAGTGCTACCCGAAACACAGCATTTGTGACACATAATATGTATCGCCATGTCTGGATCCACCCGCTCTAGACTGGCATGAAATTTATTCCGTATGGTGAACGCTGTAAAAAAATAAGAAACACGGCAAAAATGTTGCCTTTTTTTTATCATACTGACTCGCAAAAAAGGGAATAAAAAGCGATCAGAAATTCGTATGGAAAAAAAATTGTACAAATGAAAATGCCAAATCATCCCGCAAAAAAAACAAGCCCTAATATGACTGATTCGACACAAAAATAAAAAAGGTAAATATCTCAGAATGTGCAAAAACAAAATTGTTTTTAGTCCGGAAAAATAGCAAAGCATAAAAAAATATATAAATCTGGTATCGCTGTAATCATATCAACCTGACAAACTAATCGGTCTTATCATTTTTACCGTATGGTGAACAGAGCAAAAAATAAAAACGATAGCTGAATTGCTGTGTTTTGTTCATTGTGTGTCTGAAAAATCTGAATAAAAAGCGATCAAAAATTACTATGTGCCTCAAAATGGTACCAATAAAATCTGCAACTCGTCCCACAAGCAATAAGCCCTCATACTGTGTTAGCCAAAAAGTTACAGATCTGACTATTCCGACAAAAAAAGTACTTTTTATAAAAATAGCATTTTTACTCTGTGATAGCAGCAAAACCTAAAAAAAACTATACAAATCTGATATTGCTGTAATCGCACCAACCCGAAGAATAAATCCACCTTATCACTTATACCGCACGGATGCAATATACGGCGCAAAAATAAAAATAAGAACTATTCCTGTACTGCTGTCCATTTGTTCATTCTATCTCCCAAAAATCAGAAAAAAAGTTCAGTTCACATTTATCCTTCGCTCTCCACTGAGCGCTTATATTAGGGTTTCAGTGTAAATTCACTAAAACCGCGATTCAGACAAAAACCCGGGCGGAACTACTCACATATGAGGCAGATGAAGTCACTTTGGACTGGTCTCTGTTCCGGCGGTGTCCCATCATTTTAGGCGTCTTTTTAGCGCACAGGTGTGGGCAACAACAGATCTGTGCCCTCCTAAAAAGATGGATAAAAACAGAGCCCAAAGTGTCTCCATCTGCCTTATTATGCTGGGTGGTTCTGTCAGGGTTTTTGTCTGAATCACATTTTGTGGGATTTATACTGAAACCCCGACGTAATTGCTCAGCGTAGAACAAAAGAATGTGAGCCCAGCCTTACCGTGAAAGTGAAAAATGTTATGTACCCCAAAAAGTTACTAATAAAAACCCTAATTTATCCTTCACAAAGCAATTCCCCCACTCAGGTCTGTCATTTGTCACTGGAATTATTGGGTAGAGCAAAGGCTCTGGAAAAGTGACATGGCTCCCACCCCCTCAAATAAAATCCAGTGAATTCTGCGCTCCGAAATCCAAATGCCCTTCCTCCCTCTGAGACCCACTTTGCCTAAACCACAGTAAGCGGCCACATGTTTGCCATTATAGTAGTGGGGAATGTGTACTTAACAATTTATGGGGTTCGTGTCTCCAGAAGCACAAGCTGGGCACACTGTATAGGGGTGCTACAATATATGGGGGCTATACACTGTATGGGGGCATAATGTATGGGCACTAAACCGGCATATTTGCAATTCTCCAAAAAAAAAAACCTGACGTGGATGTTACTAAATAGTCACTACAGCTGTAGATGACTTCATTGAGAGGTGTAATTTATGCATTGGGGTCACTTTTGGGGTTTTTCTGCTGTTCTAGTACCTTTTGGGGCTCCACAAAGTCACCTGAAAACTATTCTAGCAAAATCTGTGCTTCAAAAGCCAAATAGCGCTCCTTCTTCTCAGCCCTGACATGTGGCCTAACAATAATTTCTGATGACATACGGGGCATCACCGCGTTCTGGAAAAATTGTGCAATAAATTATTGGGCCCAGTTTATCCTTTTAACCCTTGTGTACGTGACAAGTTTGCAGCAAATACAAAAATGACATGTTAACCACAAAAATGTCATATTTCCATTTTCAATGTTATAAAATTCTGTGAGGCATCTATGGGTTAAAAATACTCACTATACCCCTGGATGAATTCCTTAGGCAGTGAAGTTTCCAATATGGGTTCACCTGGGGAGCGGGTTTCTGCTATTCTGGCACCTCACCTCTGTGTAGTAGTATCTGTGGGTTCAAAATGCTCACTATACCACTGGATAAAATCAGTGAGTGGTGTAGGTTCCAAAATGGGGTCACTGGTGGTGGGTTTCCACTGTTTAGGCACATGAGGGGCTCTCCAAACCCTGCATAACGCCCACAGACCATTCCATCAAAGTCTTTGTTCCAAAACATCACTTCTTTCTTTCCAAGCCCTTCTTTGTGCCCAAGCAGTAGTTTTCCCCCATATATGGAGTATTGGTGTACTCAGGCGAAATTGTACAACACATTTTGGGGTCCATTTTCTCCTATGACCATTGTAAAAATAAAAAAAATTTGGGGCTAAAAGTAAATTTTTGTGGCAATTCATTTTTTTTTTATTTTCACGGCTCTGTTATAAACTTCTGTGAAGCACCTGGGGGTTCAAACTGCTCAACGCACATCTATATACATTCCTTTAGGGGTCTAGTTTTCAAAATGGGGTCACTTGTTGGGGGTTTCCACTGTTCAGGCACATCAGGGTCTCCCCAAACATGACATGGTGTCCGCTCTTGAATCCAGCTATTTTTGCATTCATTCAAATAGTTAAACGGTGCTCCTTCCCTTCCGAACCCTGCCATGTGCCCAAACAGTAGTTTTAACTCACGTATGGGATATCTGCATACTCAGGACAAATTGCACAACAAATTTTTTTTTTTTTTCTCCTGTTACCCTTGCAAAAATAAAAAATGTAAGACTAAAGTAAAATTTCTGTGAAAAAAAGTAAACTGTTCATTTTTTCCTTCCACATTGCTTTAGTTCTTGAGAAGAACCTGAAGGGTTAATACACTTTGTGAATGTGGTTTTGAGGGGTGCTGTTTTTAGCAAAGTGTTATTTTGGGGTATTTTCTGTCATGTAGACCTCCCCAAAGTCACTTCAAATGTGATGTGGTCCCTAAAAAAAATAGTTTTGTAAATTTTATTGGGAAAAAGTAAAAATTGCTGATCAACTTTTAACCCTTAACTTCCTAACAAAACAAAACAAATGTTTAAAAAATGATGCAGATGTAAAGTGGACATGTGGGAAATGTTATTTATTAACTATTTTGTGTGACATAACTCTCTGTTTTAAGGGGCATAAGAATTAAAAGTTTGAAAATTGCAAAATTTTCACCAAATTTCCGATATTTTCACAAATAAACGCAAGACATATTGAACAAATTTTACCACTATTAAGAAGTAAAATGTCACACAAAAAAGTCTGAAAATCTGTGGGATCCGTTGAAGCGTTCCAGAGTTATTACCACATACAGTGACAATAGTCAAATTTAAAAAATTTGGCCTGCTCATTAAGGTCAAAATTGGCCAAGGGGTTAAGTGTCTAGTGTAGCGTTTATTGCATGTAAAGGCGCTGAAATAAATATAAGACAGCCTGTGTGTGAATGGTGAGCTGCAAGGTTTAGAGTCCTGATCATAAATCCGAGCATGTGTGACCCTTTGTACCAGAAATCTATATTGGGTATTTCTCCTACTTTGTTTGCAGAGCACTCACACAGAATGCTTGAGTTTCATGTTTGCGTAAGGTTTGGAGCAAACACAACCTAGATTTCCTGGATGTGCCTTTTGTGTGGGCACCATAGTTCTGCCAGTTGAGCAATTGTGTAGACTTGCAGATCAGTCATCATTTTTATGCTTTGTACACAATGATAATCTTCATAGCGATCACCATATTTTATGATGTTTCATTACATGTTGTGCATTGATGCATTTCATTTCTGTATCCCGAGTATAGGAATTGGAAAACCCAAATTTTGATCATTTTAGCTGACATTATATTATGATCAGGAAGAAACTGTCGATACCTCTTTTTCCTCGGAGCGGGTCTTCTGCATATTTCTGCACACATTGACTAGCCTTAGAGAGCAGATGCCGAGAATGGCTAGAGGGGAGAATAAGCAGTAAGCATTTCAAGCTCAAACCTTTTTAGGTCATTTCTATACCATTATATCAAATAATGAAGAGCACTCGATACTTCTCAGTTGCTTTTACGGCTGCTTGTTGTCATTCCCTTGAATATCCATTGTTGTAAAGCTTATACTGGCACGTTGCCACAGGGTCAGGCTCCTCGTTGCAGGCACTGGTATGTTTCAGACGTGTGTTTGCTAATGGTTTTTGTAAAGCACTCCCTGTCTTTTGTCTTGATCTGACTGCAAAATATTTTACAGTAATGACTGATCAAGACACATCATTGTTTCTAGAATAATCGTGTTGTGGTAATGTCATTTTTTTTAAGAATTACTTAATAGCTTTCATTACTCTGACCAATATGTTATCAATTAAACAACTTTAATTGAGAGACCTTAGTTCCATTGCCGGATTCTTCCAGCTCTTCTACTAATTAACAAAAAGAAGAAAAGAGAAAAATAGCCTATGTTTAAAGAATAAAAGCATCTATGTAAAGACAGAAGTATTCTAAGAATGGTACATTTATTGATTAACTACAAAAAAGAAAAATTACATTGCAAGCTTTTGGTGCACAGAGTCTCCTTTTATCAGAAAAGATTACAAATGAATGACTGAGACAAAAGCACAACATACAGTGGGTACGGAAAGTATTCAGACCCCTTTAAATTTTTCACTCTTTGTTTCATTGCAGCCATTTGGTAAATTGTAAAAAGTTCATTTTTTTTCTCATTAAAGTACACTCTGCACCCCATCTTGACTGAAAAAAAAACAGAAATGTAGAAATTTTTGCAAATTTATTCAAAAAGAAAAATTGAAATATCACATGGTCATAAGTATTCAGACCCTTTGCTCAGACACTCATATTTAAGTCACATGCTGTCCATTTCCTTGTGATCCTCCTTGAGATTGTTCTACTCCTTCATTGGAGTCCAGGTGTGTTTAATTAAACTGATAGGACTTGATTTGGAAAGAAACACACCTGTCTATATAAGACCTCACAGCTCACAGTGCATGTCAGACCAAATGAGAATCATGAGCTCAAAGGAACTGCCCAAGGAGCTCAGAGACAGAATTGTGGCTAGGCACAGATCTGGCCAAGGTTATTAAATAATTTCTGCATTACTCAAGGTTCCTAAGAGCACAGTGGCCCCCATAATCCTTAAATGGAAGAAGTTTGGGACCACCAGAAGTCTTCCTAGACCTGGCCATCCAGCCAAACTGAGCATTGGTGAGAGAGGTAAAGAAGAACTCCAAGATCACTGTGTGAGCTCCAGAGATGCAGTAGGGAGATGGGAGAAAGTTCCAGAAAGTCACCTATCACTACAGCCTTCCACCAGTCGGGCCTTTATGGCAGAGTGGCCCGACGGAAGCCTCTCCTCAGTGCAAGACATATGAAAGCCCGCATAGAGTTTGCTCAAAAACACATGAAGGACTCCCAGACTATGAGAAATAAGATTCTCTGGTCTGATGAGACGAAGATAGAACTTTTTGGTAATAATTCTAAGCAGTATGTGTGGAGAAAACCAGGCACTGCTCATCACCTGCCCAATACAATCCCAACAGTGAAACATGGTGGTGGCAGCATCATGCTATGGGTGCATCATGTTATGGGACGACTGGTTGGACGACTGGTTGCAATTTAAGGAAACATGAATGCTGCCAAGTACAGAGATATCCTGGATGAAAACCTCTTCCAGAGTGCTCTGGACCTCAGACTTGGCCGAAGGTTCACCTTCCAACAAGACTATGACCCTAAGCACACAGCTAAAATAACAAAGGAGTGGCTTCAGAACAACTCTGACCATTTAACCAGGGGAGGAGTCCTGAGGAGATAATTTGCATATTCCCACTGCATTTTGGGGTAAGTGAAGAGTCTCCGCGAGCTCAAAGAACACTGGATTTTGGCTGTTGGAGCTGAAAAGAGGACATCGGTAAACCAGGGGAGGAGTCCTGAGGAGATAATTTGCATATTCCCACTGCATTTTGGGGTAAGTGAAGAGTCTCCGCGAGCTCAAAGAACACTGGATTTTGGCTGTTGGAGCTGAAAAGAGGACATCGGTAAACCAGGGGAGGAGTCCTGAGGAGATAATTTGCATATTCCCACTGCATTTTGGGGTAAGTGAAGAGTCTCCGCGAGCTCAAAGAACACTGGATTTTGGCTGTTGGAGCTGAAAAGAGGACATCGGTAAACCAGGGGAGGAGTCCTGAGGAGATAATTTGCATATTCCCACTGCATTTTGGGGTAAGTGAAGAGTCTCCGCGAGCTCAAAGAACACTGGATTTTGGCTGTTGGAGCTGAAAAGAGGACATCGGTAAACCAGGGGAGGAGTCCTGAGGAGATAATTTGCATATTCCCACTGCATTTTGGGGTAAGTGAAGAGTCTCCGCGAGCTCAAAGAACACTGGATTTTGGCTGTTGGAGCTGAAAAGAGGACATCGGTAAACCAGGGGAGGAGTCCTGAGGAGATAATTTGCATATTCCCACTGCATTTTGGGGTAAGTGAAGAGTCTCCGCGAGCTCAAAGAACACTGGATTTTGGCTGTTGGAGCTGAAAAGAGGACATCGGTAAACCAGGGGAGGAGTCCTGAGGAGATAATTTGCATATTCCCACTGCATTTTGGGGTAAGTGAAGAGTCTCCGCGAGCTCAAAGAACACTGGATTTTGGCTGTTGGAGCTGAAAAGAGGACATCGGTAAACCAGGGGAGGAGTCCTGAGGAGATAATTTGCATATTCCCACTGCATTTTGGGGTAAGTGAAGAGTCTCCGCGAGCTCAAAGAACACTGGATTTTGGCTGTTGGAGCTGAAAAGAGGACATCGGTAAACCGCGCGCCGGTTTTTGAAGCTTTTTTTAAAATCTTTTTTCACTGTTTTCAGAACATTAACAATAAGAACATGGAAGAGTCCAGGAGCCATTTGGTGAGCTGCATATCCTGCTACATGTTCACAGACTTGCCAGTGGAAAAGCCAGACTTCACATGCCAGAAATGCAAGCTTGTGTCCCTGTTGGAGGAAAAGTTGCGAAATCTAGAAGAGAGGTTAACTACCTTGAAAATCATTAAGGAAGGTGAAGAGTTCTTAGACAGAGCAGAATTATCTCTTCATGATTCAGAAAGAGAAGAAATTCGAACTGCACCTGAGGAAACAGAGGAATGGAAGCATGTGACCCACAGAAGCAGGAGGATCGAGAGGCAGTCAGCACCCATACTGCTCAGGAACCAGTACCAGGCTCTCACGCAGGAGAACCATGAAGAAATACAGCAAGATAAGACTTTGCCAGCAATGAATAACCTTGTAAGCCCTCAGAATCCTCCTGGATGGAGAAAGAAGAATGTTGTGAAGAAAAAACGGAGAGTGGTGGTCATGGGGGATTCCCTGTTAAGAGGAACAGAGGCCGCTATCTGCAGACCAGACATAACCTCAAGAGAAATGTGCTGTCTTCCAGGAGCAAAAATTAAAGATGTGTCTGACAGGATATCAAGACTCTTCAGACCTACAGATCACTACCCATTCCTGCTAATACATGTGGGGACAAATGACACCGCAAGAAAGGACCTGGAAACCATCTGCAGTGACTTTGAAGACTTAGGCAAGAAAGTGAAAGAATTGGGAGCGCAGGTGGTCTTCTCATCCATCCTCCCAGTGGATGGCCATGGAACAATGAGGTGGAATAAGATTCTACAGGTGAACAACTGGCTACGTCGATGGTGCCGTCAACAAGGATTTGGATTTCTGGATCACGGAATGAATTACCTATACGATGGACTACTTGCTAGAGATGGGGTGCACCTTACGAAGACTGGAAAACATGTATTTGGAAGTCGCCTTGCTACACTCATCAGAAGAGCTTTAAACTAGAACAATGTGGGAAGGGAAGCAAAAGGCCAGAAAAAGCCATACAGCTGACAAATACTATTGAGAGCTCTGCTACTGGAAGTGGAAAAGAAGAACAAAGACAAAAAAATCTAAATAATAAAAATATGGGAGGAAGAGAAACCAATCACAAACTAAAATGTTTTTATACAAATGCACAAAGCATGGGCAACAAACAAGGAGAATTGGAACTACTAATGCAGGAAAAGGAATATGATGTCATTGGAATCACTGAAACTTGGTGGGACGATACACATGATTGGAATAAAAGGCTAAAAGGATACAACTTATTTGCAAGAAACAGACTTGATAAACGAGGAGGAGGTGTTGCATTGTATGTTAGAAAAGCGTATATCTGCACAGAGATTGAAGCTTCAGAGACTGGGAGTTCTGTGGAAACTGTTTGGGTAAGAATACAAGGAGAGAACAACGGAAAGGACACCATTGTAGGCATTTACTACAGGCCACCTGGGCAAGCTGAAGATATGGATGAACTCTTTATGTATCAAATGACCAAGTTCTCCAAAAAATATGACGTAGTGGTCATGGGAGATTTCAACTATCCAGACATTTGTTGGGAATCTCTCTCAAGTAAAACTAACAGGTCAAGCAAATTCTTATCCTCTCTTGCTGACAACTTTATCTTCCAAAAGGTAGGGGAGAAAACAAGGGGATCTGCTACTTTGGATCTAATCCTTATAAACAGGGAGGAAATGGTTGAGGAGGTAAAGGTGGCTGGGACCCTAGGAGGCAGCGATCATGCTATTATAGAATTTTGGATAACTAGAGGAGGAAGACATGTGAAGACTCAAACTTCAAGGTTAGATTTTAGAAAGGCAGATTTTAAGAGACTCAGAAAGAGAATAGGAGGGATCCAATGGCTGGATGTCCTTAAGGATAAAAATGTCCAGGAAGGATGGGAAATTTTTAAAAATGAGATTCTCAAAGCACAATCGTTAACAATCCCAAAAAGTAGGAAGAATGGGAAGCATTTAAGGAAACCAGGATGGATGAACACAGAACTTAAACACATGCTAAAAAGAAAGAAAGAAATGTTTATTAAATGGAAAGAGGGAGGCATATCTAAAGAAGATTATAATGCAGTCTGCAGATCCTGCAGGGCACGTATCAGGTTAGCTAAAGCTGACAATGAATTAAGGCTTGCAAGAGATGTCAAAAGCAATAAAAAAGGATTTTGGGGGTATGTCAAAAGTAAAAGAAAAGTCAAAGATGCTATAGGATTTTTACAGGATGAAAATGGAGAAATGGTAAGAGAGGATGTTGAGAAGGCCGAACTTTTTAATTCCTATTTTGCATCTGTTTTCTCTCAGAAAGAAAATGTAACATCAACTGATCTTCACTGTCCTTTTAAAGGAATAGAGGAATCCAAGTTATCAGTAAACAGAAAGATTGTGAGGGAATATTTAGCTAACATAAATGAGTTCAAGTCTCCAGGTCCAGATGAATTACACCCCAGAGTACTGAAGGAGATCGTAGAAGAAATTTTAGAACCACTCTCCATAATCTTTGAAAATTCTTGGAGAACAGGAGAAGTCCCAGAAGACTGGAGAAGAGCAAATGTTGTTCCTATCTTCAAAAAGGGGAAGAAGGTGGACCCAGGGAACTATAGGCCGGTGAGTCTGACTTCTATACCAGGAAAGATCTTTGAACAAATTATTAAACAACATGTATGTAAGTACATGGATAAGAATGAAGTGATTAACCAGAGTCAGCATGGGTTTGTAACTAACAAGTCATGTCAGACTAACTTAATTTCCTTCTATGACAGAATCACTGACTGGGTGGATCAGGGAAATGCTGTAGATATAGTATATCTTGACTTCAGCAAAGCATTTGACAAAGTATCTCACACCATCCTTATTGAAAAAATGACCAAGTATGCAATGGACCAGGCAACTGTTAGGTGGATTCATAACTGGCTTAGTGATCGGACTCAAAGGGTGGTTGTAAATGGCTTCACATCCAGCTGGATGAATGTCTCAAGTGGGGTACCACAGGGCTCCGTCCTGGGACCTGTATTGTTCAACATCTTTATCAATGATTTAGATGAAGGAATTGAGGGTAAACTGATTAAATTTGCTGATGACACAAAGCTAGGAGGGATAGCTAATACTAGAGAAGAGAGAGAGAGGATTCAAAAAGACCTAAATAAACTGGAGCAGTGGGCAGCAACCAACAGAATGGTTTTTAACAGGGAAAAATGCAAAGTACTACATCTGGGCAATAAAAATGAAAAAAGCATATACAGAATGGGAGGAATAGAGCTAAGCAACAGTACATGTGAAAAAGACTTAGGTATACTAATACATCATAGACTGAACATGAGTCAACAGTGTGATGCAGCAGCAAAAAAGGCAAATACAATTCTGGGATGTATTAACAGAAGCATACAGTCTAGATCACGTGAAGTCATTATCGGTCTTTACTCCTCTTTGGTCAGACCTCATCTGGAATACTGTGTACAGTTTTGGGCACCACATTTTAAAAAAGACATAGACAAACTGGAGCAAGTTCAGAGAAGAGCGACCAGAATGGTGACTGGTCTGCAAACCATGTCCTATGAGGAACGGTTGCAGGATTTGGGAATGTTTAGCTTGCAAAAAAGAAGACTGAGAGGAGACTTAATAGCTGTCTACAAATATGTCAAGGGCTGTCACATTGTAGAAGGATCATCTTTATTCTCATTTGCACAAGGAAAGACTAGAAGCAATGGGATGAAACTAAATGGGAGGAGACACAGATTAGATATTAGAAAAAACTTTTTGACAGTTAGGGTGATTAATGAGTGGAACAGGCTGCCACGAGAGGTGGTGAGTTCCCCTTCAATGGACGTCTTCAAACAGAGGCTGGACAGACATCTGTCTGAGATGATCTAGTGAATCCTGCTTTGAGCAAGGGGTTGGACCAGATGACCCAGGAGGTCCCTTCCAACTCTACCATTCTATGATTCTATGACTGGCCCTGCCAGAGCCCTGACCTAAACTCAATTGAGCATCTCTGGAGACACCTGAAAATGGCTGCCCACCAACGTTCACCATCCAACCTGATGGAACTGGAGGGGATCTGCAAGGAAGAATTGCAGAGGATCCCCAAATCCAGGTGTGAAAAACTTGTTGCATCATTCCCAAGAAGACTCATGGCTGTACTAGCTCAAAAGGGTGCTTCTACTCAATACTGAGCAAGGGTCTGAATACTTATGACCATGTGATATTACAGTTTTTCTTTTTTAATAAATTTGCATACATTTCTGTTTTTTTTCAGTCAAGATGGGGTGCAGAGTGTACTTTAATGAGAAAAAAACACTGAACTTTTTAGAATTTACCAAATGGCTGCAATGAAACAAAGAGTGAAAAATTTAAAGGGGTCTGAATACTTTCCTTACCTACTGTATAATAGATGTTACATCAAGACATTTGTGGATGGGGTGATGCCTCTTAAGATTAGCCAAGGTTATAAAATTGATATTTTTGTTATAAATTGTGATGGTAGTGATAACTTTTGAGTTAGTCTAGTGGATAACTTTTACACCTGTACTAGACTGACAGGTCTCTAAAACAGGAATGACCTGTCAGAGGCAGCGGGCAGGGAATAGGGTGAGAGGGCAGGAGAACCGCAAGTCCAATCTCCAACCCCACTGCACTGGCAATTCATTACCATAAAAATTTTAACTAAAGATTTCTCTAAAATGGATTTCTACAAGAAAGGTAAGGATTTAATCCACATTAAAGCACTTTTAATGTACACCATCAAATTGGGGTATAAAATCTTAATGACAAAATAAGAACATGCCACCGTACCCGAAACATTGAAAGACTGCAGAATTGGCGGCTGGTATATGGATAATCCGCAAGGAATCAGTTTTTTGCTTATTTTTTTGCACACTCATAGACTTAAATAGGCAATTCTCACTTGAAATATGGAGACCATAGCCCAGGCTGCAATTTTTTATTTTTTTTCACACTGACCTATAGTTTGTGTAACTAAACTATCATCTGACTAATCCAAATAAAGAACGTTGGACCAAGTGATGGCTGGAAAAAATTCTATGTAAAATATGCCCATTTTTGCACGTTATTATTGACATGCTGCAGAAAAAATAAACGCTTTGATGGTTCAAATAAGCACATAACACTACATGCCCAGTGCCACTATGCTCTGTAAACTGTTTCCTTGCATAATCCCATCTGTTTTACCTGCAAAACTGCATGGCTGATAGTAATGGCCCCTCAGTTTTGCAGGTGAAACAGCCGCAAGTCAAAGTGATTGTGTAGGGAAATAACGCTAAGATCGCAGCGGCACGGGGCTGCTATGGTTGTCAGCCGCAGCATGACCGCTGTTTGTGAAGGCAGCAACGTGTCTAATGATTAACACCTTTACGACCTTGGACGTATAGGTACGTCCAAGGTCGCCTTCCTCTGTTTGATTCTCCGACGCTGAGCTCTCATCTTTTCTAGCACAGGACAGCTTATCTGATCAGGTCTCATGTGCCCCTAACAGCCGCGGGTGGAATCGCGATCCATCCGTGGCTGTTAACAGAAGCGCGTCATAAGACCCACCCATCGGCCAGCCCGTAACATGATCATGGGTCTCCGATGGGTTGGCATGACAGCCCGGGGTCTGCAGAACACCCCTGTGGTTGACATAGCCTATCTGCTATGAGCACTGCCCAGCGTTCAGCGTGCATATCAGATGAGCATTTCTGCAACAGATGGCAGGGCCAGCCTTCTATGTGTAGCACAGGTGATCAGATGATCGCAGCTTCTAGTCTCCCATGGAGACTATAGAAGCCAGTGAAGACTGAAGTGAAAACAATTTTTTTTAAAAAAATATATATACAGTACAGACCAAAAGTTTGGACACACCTTCTCATTTAAAGATTTTTCTGTATTTTCATGACTATGAAAATTGTACATTCACACTGAAGGCATCAAAACTATGAATTAACACATGTGGAATTATATAGTTAACAAAAAAATGTGAAACAACTGAAAATATGTCTTATAATCTAGGTTCTTTAAAGTAGCCAGCCACCTTTTGCTTTGATGACTGCTTTGCACACTCTTGGCATTCTCTTGATGAGCTTCAAGAGGTAGTCACCGGAAATGGTCTTCCAACAATCTTCAAGGAGTTCCCAGAGATGCTTAGCACTTGTTGGCCCTTTTGCCTTCACTCTGAGGTCCAGCTCACCCCAAACCATCTCAATTGGGTTCAGGTCTGGTGACTGTGGAGGCCAGGTCATTTGGCGTAGCACCCCATCACTCTCCTTCTTGGTCAAATAGCCCTTACACAGCCTGGAGGTGTGTTTGGAGTCATTGTCCTGTTGAAAAATAAATGATGGTCCAACTAAATGCAAACCGGATGGAATAGCATGCCGCTGCAAGATGCTGTGGTAGCCATGCTGGTTCAGTATGCCTTCAATTTTGAATAAATCCCCAACAGTGTCACCAGCAAAACACCCCCACACCATCACACCTCCTCCTCCATGCTTCACGGTGGGAACCAGGTATGTAGAGTCCATCCGTTCACCTTTTCTGTGTCGCACAAAGACATGGTGGTTGAAACCAAAGATCTCAAATTTGGACTCATCAGACCAAAGCACAGATTTCCACTGGTCTAATGTCCATTCCTTGTGTTCTTTAGCCCAAACAAGTCTCTTCTGCTTGTTGCCTGTCCTTAACAGTGGTTTCCTAGCAGCTATTTTACCATGAAGGCCTACTGCACAAAGTCTCCTCTTAACAGTTGTTGAAGAGATGTGTCTGCTGCTAGAACTCTGTGTGGCATTGACCTGGTCTCTAATCTGAGCGGCTGTTAACCTGCGATTTCTGAGGCTGGTGACTCGGATAATCTTATCCTCAGAAGCAGAGGTGACTCTTGGTCCTCTTTTCCTGGGGCGATCCTCAAGTAAGCCAGTTTCTTTGTAGCGATTTATGGTTTTTGCAACTGCACTTGGGGACACTTTCAAAGTTTTCCCAATTTTTCGCATTGACTGACCTTCATTTCTTAAAGTAATGATGGCCTCTCGTTTTTCTTTACTTAGCTGCTTTTTTCTTGCCATAATACAAATTCTAACAGTGTGTTCAGGAGGACTATCAGCTGTGTATCCACCAGACTTCTTCACAACACAACTGATGGTCCCAACCCCATTTATAAGGCAAGAAATCCCACTTATTGAACCTGACAGGGCACACCTGTGAAGTGAAAACCATTTCTGGTGACTACCTCTTGAAGCTCATCAAGAGAATGCAAAGAGTGTGCAAAGCAGTCATCAAAGCAAAAGGTGGCTACTTTGAAGAACCTAGAATATAAGACATATTTTCAGTTGTTTCACACTTTTTTGTTAAGTATATAATTCCACATGTGTTAATTCATAGTTTTGATGCCTTCAGTTTGAATGTACAATTTTCATAGTCATGAAAATACAGAAAAATCTTTAAATGAGAAGATGTGTCCAAACTTTTGGTCTGTACTGTATATAAAAGTTCAAATCACTCCCCTTTCGCCCCATTCAAAATAAAACAATTATAAAAAAAAAAAAAACACATATTTGGTATAGTCTCGTTCAGAGTCGCCTGATCTATCAACATAAAAAAAGAATTAGTCCTATCCGTAAACGGCATAACGAGAAAATAATCAAAACGCCAGAATTACGTTTTTTTGGTCACCGCTACATTGCAATAAAATGCAGTAACGGGCGATCAAAACATTGTATCTACACCAAAATGGTATCAATAAAAACATCAGCTCGGTGTACAAAAAATAAGCCCTCACCCGGCCCCAGATCCCAAAAAATGGAGAAGGTACGAGTCTAGGAATATGGCACCATTATTATTTTTTTTTCACCACTTAAATAAAAAAAGAACCTATACATGTTTGGTATCAGTTTTAGCACTTAGTGAACATGGTAAAAAAAAAAAAAACAACTATTGTCTAATTGCACTCTTTTTTTGCAATTTCCCCATAGTTGAAATTTGTTTCCCGTTTTCCAGTACATGATATGGTAAAACCAATGGTGTCATTCAAAATTACAACTCGTCCCGCAAAAATCAAACCCTCACTTGGCTATATTAAGTGAAAAATAAAAAAGTTATGGCTCTGTGAAGAAGGGGAGCAAAAAACTAAAATGGCAAAATGGGAAAAACCCAAGGTGCTAAAAGGGTAACTCATTTGCCAGGGTAAAATGAATAGTGACATTGACTATATGGCTTCTGTTGGGTTGCTATACAGAGTTCTACAGCACAAAATTATGGCGTGGCATAGAAGGTGACACTGATGAAACGCATACGGATGTCCTACTTTTATTTTTACATTTGGATCCAGGAGGTGATTTATTCTGCAGTGTGGTTGTGTTATGTCACGTTTAGTTTGCAACGATGGCGTCACATCAAACACAAGTGGTCTATGTTTTATGTGATCCTTTATATTCTATTACGATTAATGACACGGAAGAGGGGCAGCAGCATTTCTGAACTGCCAATATCTGAGTGTGCAATTAGTGGGTTGATGCTTTCCCTTTTCCTTTATGTTGAAGCCGCACTTTCAGCAAATAAAGAACCCACTTGGGCTCAGCCAAATGTGGATACAATGATGTTTCAGTTAAGCCTCACAGTGGAAGCATTTTCCGGTGTCCTCAGTGCTGGTATGGGAAGCGATGTGTTAGGATACAGATACAATGAATTGCACTTTTATTTTCAGCAGATATTTTTGTGGATTTTTTTTTTTGGGGGGGGGGGGGGGGGTGGGGGTGCTTGAATTGGATTTCATTAATGGAAACGTTTGTATCGCTTTCATACACTGAACTATTATTATAGTGTTAATATATTATACCAGTTGTTAAGGGGACAGAGATCTTAGGACAAATGACAAATATGAGTGGAAAAAACTTGGCTAATAAAAAGTTGCATGCACATCATGCAAAATGTCATGTAGCTTGTGTGAAACTGTCCATGCACAAGATATCTGGGGCTACCTTTGTTTTCCTTTGACCTTCCCATAATTTTACATGTTCAACTCAGCTATGTGCACATTTATTCATTAAAAAGGACCTTTCAGCATATTTTTCATGTTGGAGTTGCTGCAGAGCAGAATAAAATGTTTTCAGTTGTTTTTTTTTTTTTATTTTGCCTCTCTGTTGTAGAGATATTAGCAATCAAAGTATTTGGCACTTAATGAGTTTAAAAAAATCCCAGTGGGTGTAACCAGACAGTTTTCACTAGGTGTGTGTTATGAATCGTGGTTCTGTGCTCCCACCTGGGAATGGAGCAGGTCCAGTGCTATGCTACTCCGGTTGCAAGCGCCGCCATTGTCCTGACCCTGGAGGCGGAGTTGCTACATGTGCAGGGAAACTGTCCCAATCTTGTGGATCGTCATGTTCTGGTGTTTTCGGATGTGGGATGCCGTGTCTCTCACTGATTTCTCTGCCCTGTCTTCCTCGGTTGCCAGGCAACACAGGATACTGTTTTGTCTGGTACTAAGCAATGGTGGGATTTTGTCCAGACTGCTGTTGAAGCTAGCAGGGAGTGGCTATCTGGGGATGATTGGAAATGTAATCAGCACCTGATCATTAGGCAGGCTATATAAGCCTGCTCCCTGCTCAGTCCTTTGCTGTTTATTGCAGTTCCCTATGTGCTTGGTGGTGAGTGGTGCTACCATTAGTCTTCCTATCTTTTCAGGAGTTTTCTCATTTTCGCTTCTGGTTTTACTTCTTGTGGTTCTTGCAGAGGTTCTCACCTGGTTCTTGACTAGTCACCAACCGCGTCACCTGATGCCAGCTGTCTGGCGACAGTGGGCCTGGGAAGGGCTCTGCCAAAGTCCCTCTTCCATTTACTGGAAGCTGGGTGAAGAGTATACCCAGCCCTCTAGGGCCCGCCTAGCTGGGCAGCTTGTGCCAAGTGCGTCTGTGGCTGATCCTTTGCTGGTTTGGTTCCAGTCTTGCAGGGTCCCTCTGCGAAGCGCATAACAGTGTGCACTTCTTCCCCTGACTAATCATAAAAAGGCAGCAACACTCAAAGGAAAGAAGAACATGCCCTCAAAATACAGTAGGGAAAATATGTATTTGATACACTGCAGATTTTGCAACTTTTCCCACCTACAAAGAATGGCGAGGTCTGTAATTTTTATCGTAGGTACATGTCAACTCTGAGAGACTGAATCTAAAAATAAAAAACAAAAAAACATTGTATGATTTTTAAATAATTAAATTGAATTTTATTGCATAAAATAAGTATTTTATCACCTACCAACAAGAATTCTGGGTCTCACAGACCTGTTAGTTTTTTTTTAAGAAGTCCTCCTACTCTGCACTCATTACCTGTATTAATTGCACCTGTTTGAACTCATTACCTGTATGAGAGACACCTGTCCACACACGCAATCACACTCCAACCTCTCCATCATGGCCAAGACCAAAGAGCTGTCTAAGGACACCAGGGACAAAAATTGTAGCTCTTCATAAGTCTGGGATGGGCTAGAGGACAATAGGCAAGCAGCTTGTTGAGAAGGCAACAAATGTTGGTGCAATTATTATAAAATGAAAGAAACACAAGATGATTGTCAATCTTCCTCGGTCTGGGACTCCATGCAAGAATCAGGAATCATCCCAGAACTACACGGGAGGACCTGGTCAGTGATGTGAAGAGAACTGGGGCCACAATATCAAACATTACCGTTAGTAACGCACTACGCTGTCATGGATTAAAATCCAGCTGGGCACGTAAGGTTCCCTTGCTCACGCCTGCACATGTCCAGGCCCGTTTGAAGTTCTCCAATGACCATCTGGATGATCCAGAGGAGGCATGGGAGAAAGTCATGTGGTCAGATGAGACCAAAATAGAGCTTTTTGGTATCAACTCCACTCGCCGTGTTTGGAGGAAGAAGGATGAGTACAAACCCAGGAACACCGTCACAACTATGAAGCATGGTGGGGGAAACATCATACTTTGTTGGTGCTTTTGTGCAAAGGGGACAGAACGACTGCACAGTATTAAAGGGAGAATGTGGGGGGTCATGTATTGTGAGATTTTGGCCAACAACCTCCTTCCCTCCATTAGAACATTGAAGATGGTTCGTAGTTGGGTCTTTCAGCATGACAATTACCTGAAACACACAGCCAGGGCAACTAAGGAGTGGCTCCGTAAGAAGCATTTCAAGGTCCTAGAGTGGCCTAGCCTAAACCCAATAGAAAATCTTTGGAGGGACCTGAAATTCAATGTTGCCCAGCGATAGCCCTGAAACCTGAAATATCTGGAGAAGATCTGTATGGAGGAGTGGGCCAAAAACCCTACTGCAGTGTGTGCAAACTGTTTTTCTATGATATCAAATATACTTTTTCAGACTAAAAGATGCACCGGACCATAAGACGCACCCAAAATTTTGGGGAGGAAAATAGGAAAAAAAAGATTTTTATAAGATTGAGGTCCGTTTTATAGTCCGAATTCAAGGTATCTTACCTGAGGGGCGGCTTTGGTGAAGCAGGGTCACAAGAGGCATGGTCCCTTCCTCAGGAAGCAGGTGGCGGCAGAAGTGGGGCAATGCTGAGGGCCCTGGGTGGGAGGAGGGAGTGTCCCAGGGGTGCGATGTTGTGGGCCCAGTGTCGGCGGTGAGGGAGAACGGAGTGCATTGCTTTCCCGGCGGTGAGGCAGAGCGGAGTACATTGCTTGCCCGGCTGTGGGCTTCAGGAAGATGGCCGTCTCCAGCAGTGCATGCGCTGCCTCCGGTGGCCATTTTCCTGAAGACGTGGGCATCAGGCCAATGCCACCAGTAAAGCAATGCACTCCGCTCTGCTCACCTCCGATGCTGGGCCTGAATCATCACCACACTTCTGCCTCTGCCGGCTTCTTGGGGAAGGGACCCTGCCTCTTATGATCCTGCTCCACCACCACCACACCACACCACCCCCCCACCACCCTGGTAAGCCTGCATTCAGACTACAATACGCATCCCCCATTTTCCTCCCAAACTTGGGATAGAAAAAGTGTGTCTTATAGTCCAAAAAATGCAGTACTTTTTTCATGCAATAAAATGCAAATTAATTATGTAAAAGTCTTGCAATGTGATTTTCTGGATTATTTTTTTTTTAAGATTGTCTCTCACAGTTGGCATGTACCTACGATAAAAATTACAGACCTCTCCATTCTTTGTAGGTGGGAAAACTATCAAAATCGTTAGTGTATCAAATACTTATTTTCCCTTTTTTTAGCTCAGAGCAAGTTTCTCAGTGTGTGACGTGTAATGGTACAGTCCTGACCTCCTGGTGTAACTACTTGCATGAGTTAGTGTGGGGGTAAGAGCAGCACAGAGCACAGCTGAGTTTAGCTGTGTCACATTACCAACTTTTCTATCGTCTCTCATCTTATAGCACGATTATCCCTCCCACACTGCCTGTCCAGAGATAAGAGCTCAAAGTGTCAGTATCAAACTTATCTGTTGTGCTCCACTATTAATCACTCCGCAGTGAGAGCAGAGAAGGTTGTCATCTCACACACTACTAGTCCAGATCCAGCAGGCTGCTCCCATTTGAGATGTAAATGACAGACTTTTCTTACGGAGTTGTCTCAGCACAGGAGACACAAGTATGACTACTGACACACTTGGTAATGAGGAGAGCTGATAGAATGGTTTGTAATGTGACACAGCTAAACTCAACTGCATTGCTCATGCAGAGGAATCTGCTCAAAGCTATGGTTGGGGGGGGGGTTCTTTCCTGGCTGAAGCACTTGTCTTTCAGTGTCCTTTGCCTGGTATGCAATAAAGGAATAACTGTTTAGCCAGGGGCTGTTATTATTTTAGATCTTTCCTTTTGAGGGCTGCTGCCTACTTATTATTGATCAGCATCATAAAGGGAAGTACACTCCCCCCAATGAAACCTGTCTAACAAAAGTTAACTCGTTAGGTGCCAAATAGTTTTAATTACTATTACCTCCGCAACAGAGGCATTTGGTGAAAGGTCCTCTTTAAAAGAAAAGGAACAAAGCTGCTGCCAGATAGATCTTGTAGTGCCTTATTAACAAATAATTAAACATTGTTAAAATCCAATGTGCTCTTTTACAATATCTCCTGACATCCACTATCATAGATCAGTTGGCGTGTTCATAGGTGCATATTACTGCTTTTATAAGCATGAAAGGTTCAGTAGGACTGTGTAGTATTCCCTATTTACCCTAAGGCTACATTCCCACGTTGAGAGTTTGGTGAATTTTTTATTTTGCAGCTTTTCTGCAGTATTTCTGCATTAGGAAAATTTGGTTTCTTGCTTTATCATTGTATTTTTGAGTGCAATTTTTTTTTTTATACGTGTAGTTTTATAGTGTTTTTGATGCTGTAGCTTTTATCTTTTTATTGGTATGTCATATTTTAAATAAATGTCTGGTTTGTTAAACTTCTTGGTATTTGGCTTTGACAAACTTTATTGATAGTCATGTGTAGATTACTGTTTTTTGGGGGGGGTGTTTAGTGTGTTTCAGCAGATTTTCTGAATTTATTGCAATTCTATGGGGAAAACCCTCACATAAAACTCTGCGCACCTGTAAGAAAAATGTGAATGTTGCCGAATTCTGAAATGCACTACAGGTCAGTATACACAATGTAAGAAAAGCACAGTGGGCATGAGATTTCTAACTGGAACACTATGATGCTGCATTTTTTGCGCACTGAGAATATGCAGTGCCAAAAGTTCATCAGGGGAATTTGGCCTTTACAGTGCTTTCACAAATATCATTTATCAGAAAACACAGCTTTTTTTTTTGGTGTTTTTATTTTTTTATTTTTTAAACAAATAATGGCAAGGTTAGATGCTAACTTTAACCCCTTCTCATCATATGACGTACAGTTACAACATATGTCATGTCCCTGCCTTTGATGCAGGCTCGTACGCCGAGTCCACATCTTTCCCAGCATATGACAGCTGATTTAATTAGCCATCGTGTGCCTTTAATAGTCGTGGGTTGAACAGTGTTCCGCCCACAGCTGTTAACCTGTTAAATTCCGCTGTCAGTCTCTGACAGCGGGATTTACCACACTACTACGCGGAGGTCTGCTGATGACCCCACTGCCTGTCAGTATGATCCTCCTGTGAACATTGGCCTGTGGCCCTCATATAGCTATATTGACGGAAACATAAAAAAGTTATGGCTCTTGGAAGAAGGAAAGGAAAAAATGGAAAATCGGCGGGGGATGAAGGGGTTAAGGCAATGAGGCTATGTGAAATGTACTGCAATGTTTGATTTTTGCATTTGTGTAAATTCTAATAGTTTAGGTACTTTTTCAGATGCTTTTCAATTGACTTGACTATAAGAAATAAAAAATGTCAAATGTGTGTGAACAAAACATGTTTTTTTTCAAGCAAAAAAGCAAAATGTTTCCAAAAACTTTGTGCAAAGTAAATTTTGTGCATATGATACTGGGGGGAGTACAACCTAGTGAACAATACTACACCGCTCTCCAAATTATTATGCAAATTGGAATTAAGTGTCATAAAGATGTAATTTTTTGTTTTGTCAAATAAATTCATAGATGGTATTGTGTCTCAGGGCTCTTAGGATCACTGAAATGAATCTCAGGCACCTCTGATTATTAGTTTGCTGGGTGAGCTCATTTAAAGGAAAACTACTTAAGAAAGATGTGCCACATTATTAAGCAGGCCACACAGATTTCAAGCAATATGGGAAAGAGTCAACTAGTGCTAGGTATGAAAACATTAGATATTTCCTGAAAACGTAGGCATGATCATTGTACTGTGAAGAGATTTGTGGTTGATACAGAGAATAGACAGGTTCGTGCAGATAAAGGCATAATGAAGAAGGTTTCTGCCAGACAAATTTATCATATTAAAAGAGCAGCTGGTAAAATACCATTATAAAGCAGCCAACAGGTGTTTGCAGCTGCGGGTATCGCTGGAGCCCCATAAACCTCAAGGTGTAGAATCCTTCAGGGGCTTACAGTTGTGCATCAATCAACTAATTGGCCACCCCTAAACAGTGCTCACAAGCAGAAACTGTTGCAGTAAGCCCAGACATACATGAAGATTAATTTTAAAACAATCTTGTTTACTGATGAGTGCCATGCAACCCTGAATAGTCCAGATGGATGGACTAGTGGGTGTTTGGTGGATGGCCACCATGTCCCAATAAGGCTGCAAGGTCAGTATGGAGGTGACAGAGTCATATTTTGGGCCGGAATTGTGGCGCCCCTGAGGGTTCGACCGCCACAGGGATGGCGTGGAACACTAATGGAGTGTAGTGTTCCTCTTCTGAGGTAAGAACAGTGTGATAGTCGTGACCCAACCTTTGCATCCAACACCACATTTCTCCACCACAGGGAGCTGTTATGCACCAGGTGCTGCTCCCCTGGTTACAGGGAGACTGGGGAACCAACAGTTAGGGGAACCAGTTAGTGGGTGAGGGTGGGGGACTTACAAGTTAGTTACACTTCAAATTTTATATTTAATAAAAAGCCATCTTTGGTCTTGGTTCTTTGATCGTGATCTCCCTCCCTGAGCGTGGATCCTGTGTGGGCCTGCAGAGGACGGAGACACAGCCCTCGTACCCCGGCCTTGGGACGAGGGGCAGGTTGTAGACAAGGAATGTCTCGACCCGGTCAAGGACCAGGACCAAGAAGGCCCGGCGCTTAAGAGTGTGGCTCCACAGCAAATGGATCCCAGGCAGGATGCAGACGGAGCGGTGTACGCCACCTGTCCTCGCCATGCTGATACATTCAGAGGGAGTCCGGCTGCAAGAGGGGTATCGGCCCCCGACACCCGACTTTGCTACTCCACGTCCTGGTCGGGAAAGCCTGGTAGGCCCTGAGGATCCCACCGGGTATCTGACGGAGCAGAGCTGCCACCCGTGCCCTTGTTCTGAGAGGAGCTCAGAGGGAGACCCGGCCTATTCGGTCTGTAGTTCAGGAACACTCTGGTGTAGGGTCCCGACTGAATGCTGGACTTACTCGGAGGTTGTCGGACCCCCTTCCCTGTTGACCGCAGGACTCCTCGGCGAGCAGGGAGTCACCTTCCTCATGCCATCTATGTGAGTAAAGCCTTGAAAGTTCACCCCTATGGCTACCGCACTGTTCATTCTGCGCCACACCGCGAGTCGCAGAGCCCGTACTCCTCTACTACTACCCCCTCCATCCTGTCCCTCTGCCCTGAGGCCCTGCTCCGCCTGTGGGGAGTAGTAATAACTTTGGCCGCCGTAACACCATGCCTCAGCGGACTGCAGCGGCGCTGATGACCCTTCACCAGGCACCACAGGTGACGTAGTCGTTAATCAGCCACTCAACCCGGATAAGCCCACACCATCCTTTTAATGTGACGGCCCTGAGCACGGAGCGGGTCCGGGCCACGGCTGCACCCCATCTCTCCATCACAGGACCCGACTCCGAGTACCCCCATCTCCAAGGGTAAAGGAAAGGGCTTTCCGAAGTAGAGGCGTCACAGAATCATGGGGAGAGAGCTGGTAGGCCCCTTTAGGGTCCCTGAAGGTATGAAAATGACCTCTTAAGAAAGTTGCCAACAGAAACTCTGTATACTTTGCCATCGTACAAAAAGAAGAACCGTACCATCTCTAGCAAAATCATCTTCATGCATGACAATGCACCATCTCATGCTGCAAAGAAAACCTCTTAAGTCACTGGCTGCTATGGGAATAAAAGTAGAGAAGCTCGTGTGTGATTCATCAGCACTAAATAGTCTAAGTTGGTGAAGTGAAGTAAGAAAAATATAGGCATAAATTACATTTATATTGCTATAAAGCCCTTAAAAATTTCTGGTACAAGCAATTACCTTCATAAGTCACATGCTAAGTGAAAGGAAGTGCACCAATGTACAATCTTAGTGTCACCTGGTCTGTCAGTATATATACATACCTTTTCTGAAAGGCCACAGAGGCTCCAACACCATTAACCCCTTTACCTCCGAAGGCTGTTTGCACCTTTATAACGAAGCCAATTTTTACAATTCTGACCACTGTCACTTTATGTGGTAATAACGCCGGAACGCTTCAACGGATCCCACTAATTCTGAGATCGTTTTTTTGTTACATATTGTATTTCGTAATAGTGGTAAAATTTCTTCGATATCACTTGCGTTTATTTGTGAAAAAAACAGACATTTGGTGAAAATTTTGAAAATTCAGCAATTTTTAAACTTTGAATTTTCATGCCCTTAAATTAGAGAGATATGTCACACAAAATAGTTAATAGATAACTTTTCCCACATGTCTACTTTACATCAGCACAATTTTTTTAATTTTTTTTTTTGTTACGAAGTTATAAGGGTTAAAAGTTGACCAGCGATTTCTCATTTTTCCAATAAAATTTACAAAACCATTTTTTAGGGACCACATCACATTTGAAGTCACTTTGAGGGGCCTTTATGACAGAAAATACCCAAAAGTGACACCATTCTAAAAACTGCACCCCTCAATGTGCTCAAAACCACATTCAAGAAGTTTATTAACCCTTCACGTGCTTCTCAGGAATTTTTGGAACGTGGAAGAAAAAAATGAACATTTATCTTTTTTCACAAAAATGTTTCACAATTTTATTTTTTTTTTTCGCAAGGGTACCAGGAAGAAATGGACCCCACAATTTCTTGTGCAATTTCTCCTGACAATGCAGATACCCCATTCGTGCACGGCACACGGCAGGGCTCAGAAGGGAAGGAGCGCCATTTGACTTTTTTAATGCAAAATTTGCTTGAATAATTAGCGGACGCCATGCTGCATTTGGAGAGCCCCTGATGTGCTTAAACAGTGGAGACCCCCCACAAGTTACACCATTTTTTAAACTAGACCCCTTGAGGCGTGTAATGAGCATGTGCCCCACATAATTTTACACCATTGGGTGGTGAAGAAAGAATAATTACATTTTTACCACAAAAGTTTTGTTTTAGCCCCAGATTTTACATTTTTACACTGGGAAATGGGTAAAAATGGCATCAAAATTTGTACCACAATTTCTGCTGAATGTAGAAGTATCCCATATGTGGCTGTACAGTACTGCTTAGCCACATGGCGAGATTTTCCTAGAATAGTATGTGGACTCCATATACGGAGACCCCAAGTGCTAGAAGAGCAGAATCCCCCTCTGAAGTGACCCTATTTTTGAAATTATAGCCCTTTGGAAATTTATCTACAGGTATAGTGACTATTTTGACTCTATGGGTGTTTTGTAGAATCAAATAGCAGCGGATGTTGCTGAGTGAGAATAGCAAACACCCGTTCTAGTGACCAGTACATTGTAGTGACCAGTATGTTATGCCCAGCTCTTGCTTCTGGAAACATGAACCCGTAAATTAGGCGGGCTTTCATCTCTACAGAAATGCCAAACATGTAGATGTTAACTGCGGTTTAGGCACACTGGGGCTCAAAAGGGAGGTGGGCATTTGAATTTGGGAGCTCAAAATTTGCTGGATTTCTATTGGTGGGGCAAGGGCCATTTTGCTTTTCCAAAGCCTTTGTTCTACTACTAACATGGAAGCCCCCTATATTTCTGTTAACAGATGACGGACCTGAGTGGGGACTTGCTTTTTTTTGTCGATTGATTTGAAGCTTTTATTAAAAACATTTTACATAAATTTTGGATTACATTTATCTGGCGCTGAGCACTGATATTGGGGTTTCCATTTAAATGTCTGAGTGACGTAATTCAGATTAAACCCTTGAGGGATACATTCACTATAATGAGGCAGCAGAGTTACTCTGAATGCCGTCTGACCTCTATTCAGCATTGTCCTTTTCAGAAATGCACAAAACTGTGTCCGACTGCCCTTTTATGCACGCCTAAGAAGACGGACACCGCCATGGGTTCCATCTGAATCACGTATTTCAGAGATTTACACGGAAACCCCGGTGAAAGCGCTCAGCACAGAGCGCAGGGTAAATGTGCACCGAGCCTTACTGCGATGTTTGGAAGGCTGAATGAACAAATCAGCAGCAGGTGAAGAATTGGTTTTATCTATTTTATACACCGTTCCTCGTGCGGTATAAGTGATTAGATGACTTTATTCTTCTGGTCAGCGCGATTACAGTGATACCAGATTTTATATATATATTTTTTTACGTTTGGCGGCTGCCACGCTAAAAGACGCTTTTTATTGCAAAAACTAGTTTTTGCATCACCATATTTTGAGAGCTATAATTTTTTCATATTTCTGCCGACAGTCATGTGAGGGCTTGTGTTTTGCGGGACAAGTTGAAGTTTTATTGATACCATTTTCGAGCACGTGACATTTTTTGATCACTTTTTATTACGATTTTTGGGCGGCAGAATGAATACACAAAAGCCAACAATTCAGGAATTGTTTTTTTTTGGGGGTTTTTTTTATGCCGTTCCACGTGTGGTAGAATTGATAAGGCAGAGTAATTCTTCAGGTCAATACGATTACAGCGATACCACATGTCTATATTTTTTTTATGTTTTGGCGCTTTTACACGATATAAACTATTTTGTAAAAAAAATAATTTTTGCATCACTTTATTATAAGAGCTGTAACTTTTTTTATTTTTCAGCTGATGGAGCTGTATGGTGGCTTGTTTTTTGCGGGACAAGATTACATTTTCAGTGGTACCATTTTTACTTGCATTCGTCTTTTTTGATCGCGTTTTATTCAACTTTTTGTTCGGCAGTATAATGATAAAGCATCCTTTTTTACCTCTTTTTTTTATTGTGTTCACTAAAGGGGTTGACTAGCCGGACCGTTTTATAGGTCAGGTCGTTCCGGACGCGGCGATACCAAATATACCAGTCTCTTCCTTATCTTTCTTAAGGGGAGACTGGTATAATGAAATTACTACTCCCATTGCCTCGTTGCTCAGTAGTAACTCTGACATTGATGTTGTGTTAGGACTCCATGGAGATATAACAGAGTCGTGCTTGCTATGCTGTCATGATATGAATGCTCTCTGTACTTTCCACGTGGTATCACTCTGGACCCAATCCCCGGACATGGATTCTTGTGTCATTTGCTTCATGGTATTTTAGCATAGCCTTTGTAACTACTTGGTTGTGATGTGCTTTTTATTTAGTAAAGGAGTAAATAAATCAAATGGTATATCCCGATACTAGTAAATTATGATGTTCAATAAAAATATGTTTATTATGGTACCACTGCAGCCAGAAAAATCTGTGTATATATTTTTGTCCAAAAAGACAAAAGCATTCAATGATTTTTTTTTTTGGTTATTGGCTAACCAGAAAAAAAAAAATTCTGATTAGCCAATAAAGGTATTGCTCTTCGAGTGCATCTCTATATGTAAAAGTATTGACATACTGTAGATTCTAGAATTAGCTTCCTTACCACATTAATTTGAGGTCTTGTCTTTTGTTGTGACCTGTCGCGTCAGGAGTTTCTAGCCCTTATTTATTCTGATATTCTCATTTGATAAGAGGCCTCATTTCTGAATAATGACTAAGAAAGTCTGTGTTTTTTGGACTGATCCGACTACAAATATGCAAATTGCCTCTTCAGAGAGAAAGAGGACTGGAACTCTAGTGCCACCAATTGGAAGTAGCAATCCTAGGTCATGTGTCAAGGCTCGTTTAAAGGTCGATATTGATTTTTATATTTGCTACTTCCAATAGATGGTACTAGAGTTCTAGTCTCTGAAGAGGCAATTTGCATATTTAATTTCCCAGAGGGGCATTGCAAGTCTTAAGTCTCCTCACATTGGCATGCCAGGCTTGGCATGTCACTCTCCACAAGGAGAAATGTTACCCCTTGGATCCCTACTACAAATGTAATATCAGAGGCCTCTCAGTGTACCTGAGCAGGAAGCCTGTGACTTTTCTGCTCTCAATCAATCTAAAGTTATTACACTCAATGTTCTATTAATATAATAATATGGGCGAGAACAATGACAGGTATGTGTCTATATGCGTTTTCATTGATGAGAATATAGTCCTTGTCCACCTGACAATGCTGCGCCTAGTCAGATCACAAGCAAGAAGTGTTGTCATGATTACCTGGAATTGGAGCTTCTGGTCTGGTATGTTAACAAGTCACATATTTTTCATAAAATCCTTCTGACATTCCCGGGGATGTACAACCTGCGTCCTTCCATGCCATTCTTTGTGAACCTCTCATCATCTGGACACAAAATGACTTGGCTGTGTGGTCACATGCAGCTTCCATGGCAGAGAGAGATGATGCACATCTCGGAGACAGAACAGGGCACTACGTACTATATGCCAAATATGACTCAGGTGGTCCAGTAGTGCATCATATTTCTACTGCATCTCTTGCGAGAGGGTCAGTATAATGTGTCCTTCAGGCCAGAAAAGGTCATACATTCTCCTTCTCTAAAGCCACAAGCATGAATTCCAGGCTAGGGCAACGTCCAAGCCACCAGTAGAGACCAGAGCGGTGTATGCTTCGCTTCCCTTCCCTTCATGTCAATGGGGAGTATGGAAAGTGCTTTCATGTTCCATAAATAATATACCCTAAGGATAGTCCAGAAACATTGAAATAAAGATGTCATGATTTGGATCTCAGCCTCCTAGCCATGTCTTGGCTTCCCATGGGATAGTAACATCAGAACGGTCATACAGCCACTTCCATCCATGGATAGAGATAACATGGCCACTTGGCTGAGCGGAGTAGTTTTTATGTGTATGATTATCGTCAATAAATATTCTCCTGTTTCTGTGCCTGCACAGTATCTTAAATCCAGAAAAAGCACGTGCGGTGTAATTGTGACAGCATTCTGCTTCCATTCGAACAGAAATGTGACTGTACTGCTGAATTAAGCGGGGAGAGAGTAATGAACCTGGGATTCGGCTGCTATTTGATTTGTCTGCGGCCGTGGAAGAGCGATGTGAGAAGAGCTTTACACAGCCTGAAATTGGATACAGCTGAAATGATTCAGCAGTGACTGACAAGCTTACTTCTGAGTCTTGATGTATGGACTAGGATGTCTGTCCTTGCTTTTTACGAGGAATGAAGTCGTTTAAGATGTCCGTAACCGAGAGTCAGCCTGATTATAGAAGGAAATCGTGTTTACAGTATGTTTTAATATAAAAACAGTGTAATGAGATCAGTTACAGCGGAGAATGATTGATGTCTCCAAAGGACCCCATGCCATCCAGAGAATCTGAGAAGCTAATATGTCAATCTTTAGACTTTTTTTTTTTTCTGAATTAAAAAAAGGAATATGAAAATGTGACCGCTATTGTTGCCAGAATTAACTAAATATTTAAGAATTTTTTAAAAAACTTTTTTTTTTTTCAGGAAAGATAGACATACCAAAGCTAGTGACACGTAGGTCCAGAATGCGACTTTTAAGATTTTATTTAGTAAATGTCATTCCTGATGTGGGGACAATAACATGCATTTATAGATACATTTCTTACCGCTATGAATGCTTTACTATTAGCATCTTCCAGCTGTGTATAAAGAAAGATGGTCTAGTGAGAATTAATCTTCTGACTTTTACATTATTTAATGTGCCGCAAGAAAGTGCACCCAATAAAAAGGTTAATATTTTATAACATTTTTTTTATTAAGATATTAAATATAAATTGAGGTTATCTGATTCACAAATCTCTGACAACTGGAAAATATCTACTCGCTAAATTCATATAAAATATGAAACCCATTAAAACAGGAAATAAATTACTATAAAGTTCCTTCAGGGTCAGAAGTATGATAACTAAAGGGGCATATAGTAATATATCACAACACCAATGTTATTAAATGGGGTGAAGACTCCCAATAGGCTAAGGCTACAGAGGGAAGTGTGGGATTTCTGTTACTCCATATGGAGGGAAAAGTTGTTTGCGACGGTCTGAGACATTACCAGTTCAGAGAAGAATAAAAGGTGATTGCTATTCAAGTCATATGTAGTTCACACGCAGGTGCGTGGAGCCTTACAGAAGGGCACAAAGTCATAGACACGGTCTTTAGCATATGGTGTCTTCTAAATTACGCAGATTTTTTCACCATAAAACCTCTGTAGTACTACAATAGCAAAGAGGATTGCAGCAATTTTATTTTCTTGCCAGCTTCATATGAAATATTCATGGGAAAAAAAAATCCATCTATAGTTGGAGTCTCAGCAAGGGATAAAGTCCCGCACACCTCTGCGTGCTGTATTATGCCTCCATACAATGGAGCCATAATGTTGTTTTTCAGCCTTTTAGTTTTAACTATTTTATACTCCCTATTAGATATAAGCTAAGCTATCATGGAAATATTCTTAAAGGTGTAGTGAAGACAACCGCTCTTTCTAGGGCCAGAATGGGGAGTAATTCTGTAGGATCGACTCCCACTCTGGTGGATTCAAGCCATCCTTGCATTGCCTGGATGATCACTCATTTCAGTAGCCATCATGTGATACTATGTTTCATATAATAGCCCAAATTCATTTAAAGAGAATTTGTCATCAAGATTTTATAATCAAAATTAATGACATGCATGTAGCGGCTCTTTAATGGTGAGTAAATCCTTGTCTTCCTTGTAGAAATCATTTTTTCCTGTTTTAGAGAAATCATAGTTGAAATTGTATTCTAATGAGCTGTAAGTGCAGCAGGCGGGCAATCACCTACAGCTCTCCTGCCTCTCGCCCTATTCCCTGCCCGCTCTGCGCATCCCTTGCAGCTATTCCCACGCTCCAAGCACCTGCTCCATGACTCAAGGTAAATGGATACTCTGATATTTTCCCTGCATAACTATTGCACAACAATGTTTTAGATTCATTGCCGGATCCTCAATTGATATCTATATGATTAATCTGCTACTGCACCGACCCGTTACATTGTGCTGTCTAAACTGGACCACAGGTTCACCATTTGGAGTCCCTATGATAGCTATGCATTCTAGTATTTGCACTTTATGCACGCAGTACTTTTTATACCTATTGTGTATACTGTCACCTGCGGAGTACAATTAGACCGGCATGCGGGCATACCCTTATTGGCTGGATTAACATATTTATAGGCTCCATTTGCCTGTCAATCACGGCTTATAAATACAGCAGCACTCTGTCTTAGCTGCCCAGAATTCTGGTGTATATCACTGATACCGGTGTTTTGTAGTGCTTTATGGTGAGCCATGTTCATACTACTAGGCCTATTAAAAATATTTCCATACATGGATTTCATGCAAGGGATATAGGTCTCTGTACAGGTGTTTTTTCCATCATACCCTGTCTTTTTTAGCTGTACTTCTCCCACTCATCACCCCTTGAGTATTTTTGTACTGTGTTAAGATTTTGTAATTTATATTCAATAAACTTTACTGGCATTTCTTGAATCTCTTGTTGGTGGTTGCCTGCTTTGACTAATTTTCCTATTTAGGACTTTCAGCAGTATTTGCAACTTTTTGAACTTTTTCTTTATTATTTTTTTCTTTTTTGTGGTCATCCTATTCCCTGCTCACTGCCTGCCTCCGGTCTCTGACTGACGGGTCACTCGTGTGTCAGCAACAGGCAGGCAGCGGGCAGGGAATAGGGAGAGAAGCAGAAGATCTGTAAGTGTAGCGCCTGCCCAATGCACTTGCAAATCACTGGAATACAATTTCAATTATGCATTTCTCTAAAACAGAGATTTCTACAAGGCAAGGATTTACTCGGCATTAAAGCACCTTTACACATGCATTTAGTCTGGGGTATAAAATCCCGATGACAGGTTCTCCTAAGGGTATGTGCACACGATCAGTGTTCGCTGCGGATTGGACTTGCGTGCAATCTGCAGTGGCCAGATGTTACAGCATAGTGGATGGGATTTATACAAATCACATGCCCACTATGCGTCTGTGGTACACCCGCGGAGACGGACATGCGGCACGTCTTCACAGACCGCAGCATGTCTATTTCTCTTGCGGAGATTCTGGTTGCCGCAAGAGAAATTCTACCACCACAATGTATAGGATGCGGTGGACGCTGGTGAATCACCTGCGTGCAGCGCTTTGGACGCAGCATCAGTATGCTGCGTTCAAAGCGCTGCCAAAAAAGGATAGTGTGCACATACCCTTAGGCGATGGTAGCACTATGTGTCACTGAACTATCTTAAACCTGGGAGGCAATGCTTGAAATGGTAATCAATTTAACAAATTTCTTGCTTTAAAGGGAACCTGTCTCCAGGTTTGTTCCATGTGAGATAAGGCCACAACCTTTCAGCCCTGATATACAGCATTCTAATATGCTGTATACAGTGCCTACAAGTAGTATTCAACCCCCTGCAGATTTAGCTGGTTGACACATGCGGAATTAACTTGGCATTGTGACATTTGTACTGTAGATCAGCCTGGAAGTGGGAAATGCACTGCAGCAAATTTTGTTGTTGTTTTTTTTTTTTTTTTTTTTAAAAACGTTAAAAGTTAATTCAGAGTGTCATTTATTATTCAACCCCTCAAACCACAAGAATTCTGTTTGGTCCCCCAAAAGTATTAAGAAGTAGTTCAGGCACCAAGAATAATGAGCTTCACATGTGTGGATTAAAGATCTCTTTTGCCAGCCTTTTCTGATTATTTAAGACCCTCCCCAAACTTGTGAACAGCACTCAGACATGGTCAACATGGGAAAGACAAAGGAGCATTCCAAGGCCATCAGAGACAAGATCGTGGAGGGTCACAAGGCTGGCAAGGGGTACAAAACCCTTTCCAAGGAGTTGGGCCTACCTGTCTCCACTGTTGGGAGCATCATCCGTAAGTGGAAGGCTTATGGAACTACTGTTAGCCTTCCATGGCCAGGACAGCCTTTGAAAGTGTCCTCCCGTGCCGAGGCCAGGCTTGTCCGAAGAGTCAAGGCTAACCCAAGGACAACAAGGAAGGAGCTCCGGGAAGATCTCATGGCAGTGGCGACATTGGTTTCAGTCAATACCATAAGTAACGTACTCCACCGCAATGGTCTCCGTTCCAGACGAGCCCATAAGGTACCTTTACTTTCAAAGCGTCATGTCAAGGCTCGTCTACAGTTTGCTCATGATCACTTGGAGGACTCTGAGACAGACTGGTTCAAGGTTCTATGGTCTGATGAGACCAAGATCGAGATCTTTGGTGCCAACCACACACGTGACGTTTGGAGACTGGATGGCACTGCATACGACCCCAAGAATACCATCCCTACAGTCAAGCATGGTGGTGGCAGCATCATGCTGTGGGGCTGTTTCTCAGCCAAGGGGCCTGGCCATCTGGTCCGCATCCATGGGAAGATGGATAGCACGGCCTACCTGGAGATTTTGGCCAAGAACCTCCGCTCCTCCATCAAGGATCTTAAGATGGGTCGTAATTTCATCTTCCAACAAGACAACGACCCAAAGCACACAGCCAAGAAAACCAAGGCCTGGTTCAAGAGGGAAAAAGTCAAGGTGTTGGAGTGGCCTAGTCAGTCTCCTGACCTTAACCCAATTGAAAACTTGTGGAAGGAGCTCAAGAATAAAGTCCACATGAGACACCCAAAGAACCTAGATAACTTGGAGAAGATCTGCATGGAGGAGTGGGCCAAGATAACTCCACAGACCTGTGCCGGCCTGATCAGGTCTTATAAAAGACGATTATTAGCTGTAATTGCAAACAAGGGTTATTCCACAAAATATTAAACATAGGGGTTGTATAATAATTGACCCACACTTTTATGTTTAAAATTTAATAAAATTCAACTGAGCAACATAACTTTTTGGTTTGTAAGATTTATGCTTCTGTTCATAAAACCTACTCTCGTTTGCAGTTTGAAGGCTCTAACTTATTTGCATCTTATCAAACCAGCTAAATCTGCAGGGGGTTGAATACTACTTGTAGGCACTGTATATGCCCCCAATCCCACCTGCAAGACAAGATAAAGACCTTTTATTCATACTCTCCTACGGAGCAGTCAGATTTGATGAGAGTTGTTGTCTTGGTCCGGGGCCTCCTCTTTTCTTGCGATGCTGTCGTCCTTCTGTGCTACTTGTGGATTACTCGTCCTACATCATCCACACAGTGTCCGCAGCTTTGCAGTCCTGTTCGTCAAGGGTCTTTGACCTTTCCTGGCGCATGCGCACTGCAATATTTTGTTCTGCCCTCAACAGGGCAAAGAGAAGTACGCCTGCACAGGAGTGCGATGCTGGGAACACTGTGTGGATGACGTAGGTTGTGTAATCCACACAAAGCACAGAAGGAGGACAGCATCACAAGAAGAGCGGAGGCGCTGGATCAAGACAGCAACTCCCATCAGACCCGACCACCCCGTAGGTGAGTATTATAAAAGGTCTTTTTGTTGTCTTGCAGGTGGGATTGGGGACATATACACTGCATATTAGAATGTTGTATATCTAGGCTGAAAGGTGGTGGTCTTATCTCACATGGGACAACCCTGGAGACAGGTTCCCTTTAATTTTTTTTCGCAAGCCATACTACAAAAGTTCATAAGTGCTCGAAAAAGTGCAAAATATAACATCCATATATTTACCCACAAGATGCCAGGACATATTGCTGTCATGCAAATCTTTGTATAAATCCATAGCCTATGCAAAGGATCTAGCGTACAAAAACACACCTGGGCATTTCATGGACATAAAGGCTCATTCAGATGTCCGATTTTTCCACGTTCAAGGAAAGTGTACAGATTATTCTGATCAGAGTTTGATCTGATTGTGGTACAAGTGTCATCCAATTTTCTCGTACTTGGAGAAATGTAAAAAAGTTCTCCACCTTCTCCTTTCTGACAGTCCGTGAAAATCGAACCACACTGATGTCAACTGAATGCAGTCCCGATTTTTTTTTTTCTTTCACAGACCCATTGACTTGCATAGCTGATTTTGATCTGACCCTCGGGACAAAATCACTGAACATGTCTCCGTGATTTTCTGCAGACCTCTCGGTCCGAGAAAAAAAATTGTACATGGGAATGGCCCCCATAGACTATCACAGGTATAAGTGCTATACGTGAAAATTACGGCTAGTACTCGTACTCAAAAATTGGACATGTGAAAGAGCCCCAAGAAAGTGGTGTACCCCCAAAACGCTATTTATTTATCATTGTGCCATTATATAACATTTATATACTGAACATCATTATTTAGAATGTTTAATAATGAGTATATTAGGAATGGCAGAGTATTAGAAGACGTACTAGTATTAGTTCTGACCTTCCCACCGTCTGTCAGACAGGTTTCATTCAGTTAGTAAGTGGCATCCAGCTCACTTGTAGTATAATGCCAGGGGTGCTACCTACCTCCCATTTTTCACCTCCCATTTCCCCTAGAACAGTACTTTTTTCATCTATATTGGTATTATAGTTATGCTTGCAAATTAGAAAAAAAATCTGAGGGATTTTTTCTTTCATTAAGCTAAGGACCAGAAACAATTATTTGATAACCAACCTGAGGAAATTAGATAAAACCAATTGGCAGGCTTATAAATGGTATGAAATTATTCTTCAGAACAAACAGGAACATGACTAAATTGATAGATGACTGTACCAGTCCATTATGCTTTGTTAGTCACTTCTGATTTATTGTTTCATGAGCAAAACTTTTCATCAGCGCCTGAGCTTTCTTTTCAGCATTTCAGTCTGTTCTGCAAAGCACTTGTTAAAAGGGGCTAATATTGGGGCAGGAGGGCGAATTTACTGATAATGCATACGTTTGTAAGCGGCAGTAAAAAATATTAATGTGGACCTGTAATGTTACAGGCTTTTTCTATTAAAAGAATCAGTAATCAGGTATTTTCTGTGACAGGTAATGTTGGATAATAAAGATGTTGCCCAACTTTTTTTTTTTTAAATTATTTTAAATCTGCTGCGAATGTAATGAAAGACTGTACTCTTCTTACTGTTTCGCTGACTCTCTGATGATGCTCTATGTTTCTGCTTACAGAGTGCCTGCACATTATCTCTGTAGCCAATCTGATGCAGCATTGGTCAGATGCAATTTTACTGGCATTATGCCTCCCATTATTCAGTGATGATGCCAGTAGTGCAGCCCAAGACCGCTGCAACTCAGCTTCCTTTCTTGTGGTCAAGAATGGCCACTGCAGTGCACAGAGCTTTGGTGTTCTGGTGTAACAGGCCAGAGTATACCCCGAGTCCAGACTATATCCTGGGTTAAAGCGACCTAGGCCCTTTCATACCTCCTCACGCCAGATTATACCCCCTTTGATATCAGCAGTGTTGAGTGATAGATGCAAGAATTACTTAATTTTTCAACATCTTAATGAGGTTTCAGGTTTGTCAGGTAAGTTATATGAGAAGATAATGGACTTAAATCTTAACGTTCTAAACACATAGACTTTTATTACTTGAACCAGCAAAGCTTCAATCAATATTAGACTTCCACAAAGATATCATGAGGTGAAGAATCCTACGGCACCTCTCAGTAGTTACAGCACAGAGGTAGAACATTATAATGCAATTGTAAAGTAATATTCAACTAATTTGACCATGAAATAAAAAGTCATAGCGTCCTGAAACTTCATAAAATAGAAAATAAAAGGGTTTATTGCAGCCTGGAGGGGTAAAAAATGGCATCTAAAATCTATCTCATTTACAAGGGCTCAAAAAATAGAAAATAGAGGGGTATATTGTAGCCTGGACAGATATAATTTGGCCTAGGCTATTTTATACTCCCGGGTATAGTTTGGCCTAGGACAGTTTATCCCCCGGTTGGGTATATTGTAGTCTGGAGGGGTATAGTTTGGCCTCGGCCATTTTATACCCTCGGGTATAGTTTGGCCTATGACTGTTTATCCCCTGAAGGGGTATATTGTAGCCTGGAGTGATATAGTTTGGCCTAGGCTATTTTATACTCCCGGGTATAGTTTGGCCTAGGACAGTTTATCCCCCGGTTGGGTATATTGTAGTCTGGAGGGGTATAGTTTGGCCTCGGCCATTTTATACCCTCGGGTATAGTTTGGCCTATGACTGTTTATCCCCTGAAGGGGTATATTGTAGCCTGGAATGATATAGTTTGGCCTAGGCTATTTTATACTCCCGCGTATAGTTTGGCCTAGGACAGTTTTTCCCCCGGGCCGGTATATTGTAGCCTCGAGGGGTATAGTTTGGCTTAGGGTATTTTATACCCCGGGTATAGTTTGGCCTAGGACAGTTTATCCCTTGAGGTATACTCTGGCCTGGGCCAAACTATACCCGGGTTTAATCTGGATGGTGGTTAATTTGGCCTGTTACATCGGCTATGGGCATGATGTACTTTCTACAGTTATGGCACAAGGTATCGGCAGATCAGTGGGAGTGCTGAGTATAAGACCCCTATGATCTAATATTTATAACCTATCCTAACATGTTATTTTAGATAAGTAATCATGGCAGAAAAATTATGAAAAAAAAACACTATTCTTTAGGGTCAGTATCTTGAGATAACTTTTCACCGGACAGCTCCTTTAAATCATTTATCACCTATCCAATGGATGGATGCTAACATTGATTAGTGGTAGTCTGGAAACCAAACTGATAGGCAGAACAGGCACTTTCATCCCTGTTAGTATTGAGTAATAGTGTGCACGACTGCCCCACCAGTCATTCTCTATGGGACAGCCATACGCTGTGTTCTGCTTTTTCTGGCAGTCCCACAGGATATGACTAGAGCGGCAGTCCGGCATGCACACCATGCTGTGGATAAGGATTACTTCTTTTTAACGCACAACCCCTTTTAAAGCTCTTTTAACATCATATCTATGGACCCTGTATCATGAATACCCCATTACATTTACGTTTGGCGGATAACCTATAGATTTTTTTACTAGATACAGTTGCGTGGAGAAGTGTAGTCTAATATGTTTCCTTCTGTTATCATGGTCCCATACTTATATTAGAGTAGATAAGTGACAGTGTTACTTGCTTGTATAATGTCTTAGTGTGTAGTATTGTATCCTGCCTGGTGCTATAGTACCCTTGATGGCGCATCCAACCTTTACACTAAATACTATTGCTGTTGGCTTTGATCGCAGGCTTATAGTTACCACATTAAACACATGGAGCAGTACAATTTCTAATATCCGCTAGTTTTCGTGATACATGAAACACCTTTGTGACTGAAAAGCTGCTGAGCTATTGTGATGTACTGGCCCTTTTATGTGAAATAATTGTTGGAACATTATAGCAGAGATCAATGAAATGTGAGATGTTACAAGCAGATATGCTGTCATTCAGTCTATTGTTTCTCTGAGCTAACTCTCCTACCCCCATTTCCTTGTATCTTATATTGTTTCTCTGATGTTACTACTTTCTTGTATTTGTCAAAGGGCAAATTTGTGGCACTGTTAAAAATTAGACAATTCTTTCTTTAAAAAAGAATACCCTTTCAAGTAGAACACTTTAGCCCATTTTGTCTCGCTCAGCAAAAGAATTCAATATTCCTCAAAAGTAATTCTACATCTAGCTGCTAATAAGACAAGCACTTTCTACATGGTATGTCTATATGCCATGCTAACGTAGCTACAAGACTGAAGATTGCAGAATATCGGGAACAACCTCAGAGCTCATTCACACACCAGTGATTTTTCTTGTACGCAGAAAACCTTCTGGCTTTTATCAGTGTTTCGGATCTGATTTTCATCAGTGTTTGGTCAGTGTTTACCATTAGGGTTTCCTTAGTTTCTCTCTTACGTAAAAAAAAAACTGATGGAGGTTTCTCAAGCTTGTCCTATCGGTTATTGAAAAACATACAGCACACAGATGGTGGCATCCAAGTACTGTCCGATTTTTTTCATAGACTTGCATTCGTGAGTTTGATCCATGATTCATCAAAATTGGAAGTGTCTGTGTTCTGGTGCGGACAAGTTGGTCCTCAAAAATACAAGAACGTGTCCACAGCCCATTTTACTGTAATAGGTATGGGTTCTATCTGTGAAAAAAAAAAAAAGGTTAAAACTCGTACAGGAAAAACTGACATCTGAATGAGCCCTAAGACTAAACATCTTGCTGAGATCATAAAGAAAATTCATAATTGCCAAAAAAAAAAAAAATATTGCATTTATCACTTACAAATTGACTCATTTCATCCTAATTGGAAGGTGTCTAAAGTCTCCTTATAGTAATATCTCATCCTTCTTGTGTGTAGCTACATATATTTTATTACCCTTTACTACAAGCTAGAAAGTCTCCTTTTATTTTACTTGATTTTCATCTTTTGTGCTTCTATGATTGAAAACAATAGTAATGTTATAAAAAAAGAGTATCTATTCAGGGTCTAGTCTTTTTTAGTAAAAAGGAATGTTTGATTAAGCGTGGCCAACTTCCCATAGGTTGCTGATATTACATATGTTTTCAGCAGTTCCTATATTTTAGCCATTAGATCAGGGGTGGGGAATCTTTTATCTGCCAAGGCCCATTAGGGTACTTATATCAACCTTGGGGGGCAGTACAAATCACGCACTGGTGTCAGGACGAAATCTTTCATTGCACACACCTCAACGTTCAGTAGTGAACACTGCGCGTGCTCACAGTACTACAGTTCAAGTACTACGGTACCTGGGAATCTGGATAAGAGGTCATCGAGGGCCGTAAACGGCCTGCAGGCCTGAGGTTCCCCATCCCTGCTTTAGATGAATACCATTATATTTTTGTAGGAAGGTACAATTGGAACTTGTAAGGCTGCTTTCCCACGATGAGCTTTTGGTGTGTTTTTCACACTGCGTATGTTTGCTGTGCCAAAAATGCAGTGTCTTACAGTTCAACCAAAGTGGGTCGGATTTATAAAAATCTCATACCTTCTGTGCTTTTCATGTACTGAGCGTGAACTGACCAGAGGTGCGTGTTTCAAATCCGCAACATGTCAATTTCTGTTGCAGGTACGTTGAGTTTTCTGTGCGGATTTTCCCCATAGACTTTCATTAGATGCCGAAAATCTGCACGAAAAAAAAACGCACATGCGTTTTTAGTGCTTTTTTTGCGGCGGAAATGCATCAGAAATACATGTAATCCACACCTAAGTATATCAATAACGTTTTGTCAAAGCCAAATACCAGGAAGTATCAAAAACAAAGCAACTTTATTTAAAACATAATACACCAAAAAGAGAAAAAAAAAACTGTGTCAAAAACGCATGTCAAAAAAAACACACAAAAATGCAATGAAAAACCGCAAGTAACCTAATTCTGCAGTGTCAAAAGCTCATTGTGGGAACATAACCTAATGGTTCTTGCAATCTAATGTTTATCTGGTTATTTATGAGGTAATAAACATATAAATATATACATCCCAGGTCCTCTTTCTGTAGTTTCCCATAAAAAAAAGCTGCGAAAAACAATGCCAGGAAGACCTGACATTGTTCCACAGTGTGCGCCATATTTATACTGAGAAATATAGCAAATCCTGCACTACTACTGAGAGGTTGGAGTGTCACTTTTCATCATTCTTAGTAAATGCCGCTCAGTATGTGAAATGTTATCTGAGTTGAACTTTATGGTTACATAAAGATTTATCCCCAGTTAGACAATCAGTCTTTTAAGATTTTATGGACTACGTTTTTTAATTGCCCAATTTTTTACAATGATGAAATTATATTGAAGCTCTACATTTGTTCTTAATAATTTAAAGGAAATGCATCATCACAAATTATTTAAAAATGTTTGGGTGATATCCTCATGAATTTGGTGGATATATAATATTAATGTATTTTTTGTGTCAATTTCCATACCACTATATTTATTTAAAAAGAATCCTGAAATGGTTTTCGTTTTACATACATTTCCAGATGTTATCTCACAATGCTGTCCACTCTCGCCATTCCCTCACACTGACTGCCATGAGATGAAATCTGGAAGTGTTTGTAATGATACACAACTCTGCTCTGCTCTAGCTGCAGAGATCAGTGAGTTGAGGAGAGGTGGGCGTGTTCTTTTTTTTTTTTTTTCCCATGCATGTTGTTGCCTGCTTATGATTGGACAACTTCATGTGGAGTAAGAAGTAAATACATTATCTCCTAACATCTCCGTAATGGAGAAGTGAAATAAACAAGCTACATTTTATTCAGCTCTGCAGCTACCATCTCTTGATATGATCAGTTTACCATGCTCAAATTGATGAAAGGTTCTCCTTCATTCCAAGGCTATGAAGCTGACTTGTGTCACGGCAATCCCAGCAGTCAGACCTCCATCAATCAGACACTTGCCATCTATCTGTAGTTAACCTCTCTACTTTTCTTGTTACATTTACAGATAGAGGTTATATAGCAGTTTGCTGTATGTTGCAGAATCTTACCTTCTAACTCCGAGCCCCCTGCTGCTATCTTATCTTCAGGAGCTTGTGCTTCACGTGTATTTTATATGTTACTTGGAATAAACTAGCAATTCAATAACGAACACCTAATATAGACTAGGGTATCAAATTGTTTTTGTGATTCTTAAAGCACATAAACGATCTGAATAAAATTGTGTGTGTTTTTAAGTCAACATTTATTTCACACATCCAAAAATACGATTAATCCCTTTTTAAAGATTAGGTTAGAACCCCTTACCGAAATATGACATGCAGTGACATCATATGCCTGCTCCTTGATTTTGATTCCCGAGTCCGCATCTTTCCTGACAGATGATGGCTGTGATATTCAGCCATTATCTGCGTCTAAACAGCCGACCGATGAGCGGCTTCATACGTGGTTGTTAACCTGTTAAATGCTGTTGTCAGCAATCGCAGACAGCTGTATTTACAGCGCACTGTAAAGGGGACGCGTCATTCCATGCGCCCATTGGTGCCCTTGGACGCGATCACAGGGCAACAATGGGTTGATTTGACTGCCGGGGGGGGGTCTTCTGAAGACCCCTGTGCCTGTAATAACGGTTCTCCTGTTCATAGAAGACCGTGATGTTTGCTATATACAGCAGTACTGTGGTTTTGCTGTACATAGCACAAGCAATTGAGTGATCGCAGGTTCAAGGACTAACAAATACAGTGAAAAGTTAAAAAATGTTTTTAAAAATCTAGAAGTTAAAATCACCCCCTTTTTTGTCCTATTAAAAATAAATTAATAAAAAAAATGAAAAATACAGATATGTGGTATCGTTATGTCCGTAAAATTCTGATCTATAAAAATATAAAATTATTCCAATGGGTGAATAGCGTAATGAGAAAAAAAATTTGAATGCCAGATTTCCATTTTGTTTTGGCTGCTGCAACACTGCATTATTATGCAATAGGAGGCAATCAAAACATCGTATCTACCCCAAAGTGGTACTAATAAATGTCAGCTCAGGGTGCAAAGAAATAGTCCCTCACACAGCCCCATCAACTAAAACTTGAAAACGTTATGGGTCTCAGAAAATGTCGACACAAGTAATTTTTTCTCACCACTTAAATAACAAGAAACTATTCACATTTGGTATCTTCATAATTGTACTGACATGTAGAATCAGATTTCCAGGTCATTTTCCTTATAGTGAACATGTTAAATAAAAAACCCAAAACACAATGGTGGAATTGCACTTTTTTTTTTGCACTTTCGCCACACTTGGAATTTTTTTTTCCCTGCTTTCCAGTACATGATATGATAAAATGAATGGAGTCATTCAAAAGGAAAACTCATCCTGCGAAAAACAAGCCCTTATACGGCTATATCGATGGAAAAATAAAAAAGTTATGGCTTTTAGAAGAAAGGGAGGAAAAAAAATACAAAAATGTAAAATTTTGCCGTGTCAGGAAGGGGTTAATGAAATAGGGAAGAGAAGACACAAGAGTCGCCAGGACCTAAGTGATTATGTCCAATTCTTCAGTGTCTAGTAAGACTTGGGATTGGATGCTGTGATCAGGTGACTGGAACAGCGCATCATAACAGATCCTTTCCAGAGATCTTACCACTGCAGCCAATCACCGGCCTTAGTGGTCAGGTGAACAAAGAAAGGGACGACATCGCTTCCAGTCCCAACACAGACCAAGGGGAATGAGAGTTCAGCATACCTCAGGTGGCTTGTTATTTTATGCATATCCCTGTGGTTGGCTTTTTTTTACCATGTCGGACCCACCCTCTAAGCTGGCATTACATAAAGTGTCTGTTTGACAAATTGATGAACCTTGGAATTGCTAAATAAATATTTAGAGATGTATATGAAATCTAAGCAGCATAATGGTGTCAATCTTACATGAAACCTGCGCAAACAGAAGGCATTGCTGTTCAGAAGGCGAATTGTTTGCTCATGCAATCGTGGTAATCCCTATCCTCTCCAGGATCTGGCGTCACACATATCATATGCCAGTATTACTTGGCTAAAGTTGATTTTAATATCAATCTACAAATAAATCTGGTGGTTGTGTCTGAAGGTTTAGGATATTTCACTTGAATTGCATCTGAAAGGTTTTGTCTTCTTCATACTGGTTGGGCAAAATGGAGTCTTCATGTCAACTGTAAGAGAGTTGTATCTGTTATTAAGAGTGAATGCGTTCATGGCAGACGCCTTTCACAGCTTTACAAGTTATGGAACTGCTGTTTTCGTGACATAAATCATTATATTTTCTTTTATTTGCAGGTTTTGGTTTACATACGGTTAGTGCAATTTTTGGAGAAGCAATTGATATACCTTGTGGTCGTAGTCAAGAAAAACTTGATGGCCTTCTGTTTGGAAAATGGAAATATGTAAGTATGGTGATTTTAAGAATTATCTAAAAGTCTTTAGGCTTCATAGCTCTTAGAATCTGCCTTCATAATGCTGTTCCCGAACTGATTTTTTCATACAATGGTCATAAACAATAGTGACCATGACTCTTTTCACACTGCTGGCCGCTGCTTACTTCCTGTGAGCACAAAGAATCGGACATGGGGAAATCCATCATGTGCAAATCTTCTGTCACCTGACGTCTATCGTTAGAGGGGAGTCTGAACTCATATATACTGTACATTCAGCTAAATCCACATAACCCGTTTGGTTTGGACAAAATATATCTAATGCGTATGGACCCATGTACATTGCAGTTGTCCTGAATTTATATGTTTAGCTTAAAGAAACTCTTCCGTTAAGATTGTTTTTTAATAAATCTGTGTATGTAGTGTAGTGTCAGTGTGTAAATATACAGACCTGCCACCACTGTTCTGCTCCTCTTCTCAGTGACGTCACCGCACTGCAGACCATCCAGGTCACACTGTGCTCTGCATGAACCAAAAGTGGCTTTTAGAACATGAGTCTATGGCACGTCAGATCGAGGCTCCATTGACATACATTGTAAAGGAGACATCTGGCTCATGCATAAGTTCATAGAGTGATCCGGATATCCAGTGATATCACTGAGAAGAGGAGCGGAACGGTATTGGATTCTGGAAAAAGCAGCGTAGGTGATTATATCAGTACACTCACACTACACTACATGCACATCTGCTCAGATTCATTTAAAACTTCATGTAAGGGCTTCTTTAAAGTGGCTGCTAATAAATATTCCTTTGGAGCTTCACCCTTGTCAAGCTCTCTTAGAATACGGGTTGTAGCATTTGATGGTCCATCACATGACCTCATTCTGCACAGCTGTACTCCATCTGATTGGTCAGAGCCCTCACTAAAGGTCCTGCATTTAGACCCATGCAGACACAGGATTGTCACATCCACTTCCACTACTGGGCATCAGATTATTTACCATCTTAGTAACAATTTTATACACTCGATCCTTCTTGAATGTAGATTTTGGGTTGTGTGCCTTCAGTAAAATCATAAGGAAATTGGCTTATAAAGTCACAACTGTTGTATAACATAGCCGGGACAAGAGATATACAAGAGTCCTACATATTTAATAGCTATTAATACCTGTATTTTCTCTTTTAAGAGTGTACCTGTCATTTCTAAAATCTGTTAAAGGGACTCTGTTAGGAAGTTTTTGCTGTGTAATCTGACAGCAGCATGAGGTAGGGACAGACATCCTGATTCCAGCAATGTATCTCTTAGTTCACTGGGTGCAGCCGTTTTCTCTATTGCTGATATTTAGCAGTGCTCGGAATGCTGAGCTCTGTATAACCCCACCCGCCCCACTGATTGACAGCTTTTCTATGTACAATGTATATTGACTGAAAACTGCTAGTTAGAGATGAGCAGATCGATTCATGGGACTCTGGTCCAACATCTTGGTCAGTGGTACCTGATAGCTAGCCAGGAGGTCCGCTAATCTCTTACCTTCCAGAGTCCCTAGCTAGGCATTTGATTTGTTGAGGCAGGCGCGATGTAATTTGTGCAGTGTGATGCACAGATGACATAGCTCCAGCCGCGGCTAATCAATAGCCACTCCGGGGACACCAAATAGTAAGAGAATTGTGGGCCACCTCCTGTCTAGCTGCCAGATACCACTGCCCTGGACGCTGTACTGGAGTCCCACAAATTGATCCGTTCATCTCTACTGCTTATCAGTGGTGGGGGTGTGTTTGGGCAAGAAGGCACAAGAAATCTAGTCCTGTAGTGATTTTATTGAAAAAGCAAAACAGCCTAGTAAGTGACACATCACTGGAATCTAGAGTCTCTGCTTCTACATCATAATGCTTTCAGATTACATAGAGAAAACCTGCTGACAAATTCCCTTTAACATGTGATAGTGACATCTCAGAAGTTTGGATCCATGGTGGCCCTCTTGGTGCTGAAGTTCCTAGTGATCGCTAAAATAATGAGATTCAAGATGTGTCCCTTAAATTCTGAGCAGCTCTGCTCTCCTCAGTGAGCACAGAAAGCGGGGTACAGATTTATGGACCGTTTAAGAGCCCTTGTACCACAAGATCTGCTTCCCCAAAGAGAGATCTGAAGAAGAGCTGCTCTGACCCTTCACTTTAGTAATGATTGGTTGTCTCAGCACCCAGATCCCCATCAATCAAAATGTCTGAAATGTTACTATGACATGGCAGCATTTTTTTTAAAATGATAAGTACCCGTATACTTAAGTCCCTTAGTCAATATTTCATTAGCAAAGACTTCCCTGTAATAAGAGCATGCTACATGCACAGTGCTTGAGCGTTTGTTTGTTCTCAGGAACAGCCAGATGGAATTGCCGTGTTTGTAGCCACTCGGTCTGCTGTGAAAAATAGAACCAGTTATGATAATGTACCAGAGTACAATGGACGCTTGGAGCTTTCGGAGAACTACACGTTGTCCATCTCAAATGCAAGGATCACTGATGAGAAGAGATTTGTATGCATGCTCATAACAGGAGAAAATGTGTTTGAAGAGCCGACACTAGTCAAAGTTTTCAGTAAGTACACACTACCATTATACCAAATTTATGATTTTGTATCTGGGGACAGTTTCCAGGAAGCTTAATTAAAAAAGGGAACATTTTGTTCTATATCATCGCTTGCTGTCAGGCTACAGGAAAGCTCTGAATCATACTCGTCATTAGCAGCAATTTTGACTTCTTACCTTGCATTAGAGCAGCATTGTTTAAGAAGACAAATCCAAAGGTTTGGAGGCAATTGTGCGCCAGGAGGAAAAAATCATTCTTCCCATTACAGAATAGGACATATTTCAGAATGCTGTATTTTTCATTACATGCATTTGTTAGACATATTAGAGGTTTCTCAGAATATGCAGAGGATATTATAGGGCATTTAGCAGTAATAATATATTGTATTGGCTGCTTCTCGTCTGTACTCCGTTGGGGTTCTTACCGGTGTAAAAACCTATTTGTACTTGGGGAAAGAAATATGACTGAATCCAAAGGCAAATGCACAAAAGCTATTGTTCATGTAAAGCTTAACAGAACAGAGTTACTGTATACATCCTGACAGTAATCCAGGCAGAGTAATGTAAGTGTATGATATTTAACACTTTCATGACTTTGTGCTGATGTTTCAATCTCATGTGACCGCATTGATATTAACAGTTGTTAATATGTTTTGAAGGATAACTCTTACACCTTATGTTCTTTTCTTCTCTTCTACATCCATTATCGTCAACATGCACTAGTATGGTCCGGGCTCAGAATCTCACCCTATACCGGGCGTATGGCACCAGTAGTGTTTGCTTAGGGTGCTCTGGTATGCAGCAGGTATCACAGGTGCTCGAGTGACATGTTTGAGTCCCCGCGGTCGCATTTTTCGCTGCTGTTAGACAGCCACAAAACCTGCGGGGATTGCCCATATTTGTCAGGCAATCCCCGCATCTTTTGTGGCTGTCTAATAGCTGCGGGAACTCGAACATGTCACTTGAGCACCCGCGATACTCAGTGCATACCCGAGCACGCGATGCAAACTCCAGTAATGAGCACTTGCGCTCATCACTAGCAACTGGTACTATACAGCCAGTGTCTGACTCTTACAGCAACGACCAGAGCTAGCTCTGATTGCCACTGTTACACCATTTAGATGCTGCTGACCATCACGGACTGTGGCATTTCCATGGCCTGGTTTCCTGTTTGTATATGAATTGGGCCCCACTCTCTAGACTTCTTCATTGAAGAATATCAATTTCACTATATACTTCAGTACTTTAGTATATAGTACAAGTGATCAAACAATCACAGATTCATATTTCGTACAAGTGGTGAAACAATCACAGTCTCAAGACCCCTATGGTGACTCGACTCTGGCCGGGAGCAGTTCCGGACTATTCTTGTCTGTTTCTATGGTCGTCCAAGTGTTGCAGAGAAAATCATACTTGGCTACAATCGCATTGCTTGAGGTTTGGACAGCATAAATTGAGTGACAGATTGCCTTCAAAAAATGTTTTATAAAAATAGATTAAAATAGACTAAAAAATATCTAAAGTCATCCGCTCTTTTCCCAATTCAAATATTAACTTCCTCCTGACAAGTTTTAGTTTTTTGTGTTTTCGTTTCTTTCTCCTTTTCTTCCAAGAGCCATAACTTTTTTTTTTTTTTTTTTCCATCAGTATAGCTATGTGAGGGCTTAGTTTTTGCTGGAATAGATGTACTTTTTCAATGACACCATTCATTTTACCACATAGTGTACTGGAAAATGGAGAGAGAAATTCCAAGTACAGCAAAATTGCAAAAGATAAAAAAAAATTATTCCAACATTGTTTTTAGGGTTTTATTTTTACAACGTTCATTGTGTTTGTCTTGATTCTCCAGGTTAGTACAATCACGGTAATACCAAATTTGTCCAAGTTTTTTATTACTATTTTAGTGGTGAAAAAAATGTGGAAATTTGAAAATAAAAATGTGTTTTTTGTCTCAATTTTCTTGAGACCTGTAACTTTTTCATTTTTCTGTCGATGGAGCTGAGTACGGGCTTGTTTTTTGTAGGGCAACCTGACATTTTTATTGATCCATTTTGGGATAGATCCGATGTTTTCATTGGTTCTTATATATTTTTTTTGAATCATGATGGCAACCAAAAAATGCAATTACGGCTTTTTCAATTATTTTCTGTTTACGGTGTTCAGACTTTTATGGAAACAGTGATACAAGACATGTATTTTTTATTTTATTTTTTGGACTTTAATATATTGAAGTATATAATGAAAATCACAGTCCCCCATGAAGTTCACCCACAGGCTGGGTTTCAACAGAGCACCGTAATGGCACGCACGGTGGTCTTTGGCAGACCACCAGCTGCCATAACAACCTATCGACTCGACATTGCCATTTTTCAGTCATCACACCTCCCTCCCCCCAAAAAAAAAGTGATTGCAATTTAAAGTAACTAAAAAGTCATATGCACCTCAAAATTATGTCAATAAAAATCTAGATTGTTACTTCACAATTAAATCCATCTAAAGGAAACTCAAAAAACTTTTGTGAAATTGCATTTTGTTTTGTTTTGTTTTTTTCACCATTTTTAGTCAATTATTTGATAAAGTGTGTGGTGTAATTCAAAACTAAAACTCATCCAGCAAAAAAAAACATGCTCTGATATGGCTATATCGATGTTCAAATATATACATTATGGCTTTTGAAAGAAGTGGGGAATAAGAGGAAAACAAAGTGTCCCAGTCCAAAGGGGGTTTAAGAATCCCCCGCTGTTGGCACCAGCAGATTCTATCGTGCCCTACTGGTGCCAGAGATTTGAGAACATGGCTTAGAACACTGGTCTACAAAATGTTACTTTTTTGTGTTAAATTAATGAAATAGACTGTTTCCTATGTTACTTTGTCCCCTGATTCCAAATCTGCTTTCGGAATTTTTCTATCGGGCAGGGATTTTGTGTAATAAGAGTTTACATTTTTGAAATTTTTTATTTTTAACAGAAATGACTTAATACAAATTTTAGTTTTTTTTAAGTATTTTAAATAAAATTGTTCTATTTTCTTGAATATTTAGCTGCAGACGCATCCCTTTTTAGTCACCAGCAGTAGTCTGTGAGCATTTTTGGGCTCCATTTCGCTTTATAACGGCCGCCAAGTAGAGCAATGTACTGATGAAACCGCTCCCCATGCTCGCCACTGACATCTTCAAAGTTCTCGGGGAAAAAATCTAAATGGGAGGCCAGGAAATGTATCTTGAGAGACATATTGCATTCAAATTCTTTGTAGCATTGTAATAACTCAGTCACAAGATCTCTATAGTTTGGTGGAAAAGTATGGAAAATTGGTGGCAGGAAAATTCTGATTGCAGATTCAGAATCTACACACTAAAATGCTTTAATAACAACCGACAATACTCCTTTAACAAAATCTTTGTTGATCAGTGTAATTGTAACAGGGTTGGAATATGATATGTGGATTTTGCCATGAATTTCAGCCTTTGCATTCCATAGTAGGCAAAATAAGGACTTGTTCACATGTTACGATTTTGCCATGTTTTTTCTGAGTGAAAGAGATTTCTGAGATCTCATGCTCACGCTGCTTACTTTTTCCTTGCGCATTTGAACCAACAAAAGTGTTTTTTCAAAACTGCAATCTGTGAATTCTTTTATAATTTTTGCAGCATTTTTCACCTATTCAAATGAATGGAAAAAAAAGACGCAACAAAAACACATGTAAAAAAAAGTCAGAGTGAGTATTTTATGCAGCCAACGCTGGTTTTTGATGCAGAAAAATTTTCAGTATATCCGCAACTCGTGCACATACATAATGGGCGTACTGAGAATTTGAAAATGCCCTCAAATCCATGGAGAGATCTGCTATGTGTGAGCAGAAAACCGAATTGTAATGTACTTTGCTGAATGGATCCAGTTAGTGTTCAGATACCAGAGGGCAGTTTCTGGTAACTGCTTACATGTATGCCCTGCCTTTTATAACATACTCTTCAATGCTCCTCATTTTAGAGCCACCTTCCAAACCTGAGATCATCAACCAGCCGACATTTATGGAGACAGGAAAGCTAAATAAGGTAAGTATGCGAGAACTTATTACAGCAATCCTCAAAAATATCAACCCTCCCTGAATTTGTAGCTTCACATATTTGACCTTGATTTGTCATTTGTACAGGTCGGGGATTGCGTTGCAAATGACAGCTACCCAGACGCCAACATTACATGGTACAGAAATGGTCAGGTTCTTTTACCGGTTGATGGAGGTAAGTTTGTTCTCACTGTACATACCATCCATTTCTAGACACTTTAAGATTCTGATGTGACGAAGAAGTAATGAAATATTGTCTGTGAATTCTGATGCTAGCACTTTTTCAGTGTTCCTCCAAAATACCTGTACTTTATCTGATGGGATCCAACTGCGAACTATTATATCCTAGGTTTACAAGGCCATGGACCTACAGCAGGATTAGACTGTCCTGGACGTAACTATGTGGTCATTATTATACAAGATGAATACATTTGTGCTAAACGCAGATTATGTGCTGTTGTGTGAATTTACCATAAAACATGAGTAAAATTCAACAGTGTCAGGAGGTGCATTGTGTCCAGTGCTGCCATTAGATGAAGGGGCTATAGATATAGAATACATTTATTTATACCATTCATCTAGGATTTTCAGAAATCCTCTTACCTATCAATTTTATTTTTGGGAAAACCCTTTCTTGTAATTATATTAGCTGTATTCTTCAGTAGTATTGTAGTGAGTTACTAGTTTTTGCATCACCGAGAAATCTGTAGCCAGTCTTCTTACTGTTTCCACCTCCATTACTTCCTGCAGTACTAAGTTAATAACGTGAGATAACAAGTATCACTATATTGCTTTTTAATTACACCCAGATGCAGCACCGTTCACTTTCATACAGGAGCTTTCTTTACAAGTCACTTAAAATCCAGTTATCCTGACGTGACTCTGTAATTACACTTGGAAGGACAAAGCTTAATTAGGTTGTTCCTCTGTTTTAAGTGGCTGCTGTTTGTATCATATATTCAGCGAGGAAATGGAAAAGAATATTTATATTTTTTATATATTTATATGTATATATAGGATGCTTTGGCAACAAAGCTTTTGCCTTTCTAATAATTTATGGGTTGAAACTGGTGTGCAATAAGCTTTGTTGAATAACATACCTGAGACATACTCATAATGCAGTGTTATGTCAAATTTCACCTTTTAACAAAACTTCTGAAACAGTATGCATTACTTTTGTTTCATTGTGCCCAAGCATTGTTTTACCATTATCATCCTGCTGTAATATTGTAACTTGAAGAGTTATTTTCACGTACTTTGAAAATCTGCAAACTGCTTGTAAAAAAACCAACTTTGAAATGTGTTATTAAAAATCCTCTCCATTCTCAAGAGCAAAGGCATTCTTAGTTTTATTGTTTCCTGCTCATCTCCTATGTTACCGGCCACTTCTGTAGTCTAGCAGTGGTGTTCAAATGTGCAGTTATTACAAGCTCTTTTTGAGAGCTTGTAAGTGCTGCATTGAAGCACTCCTCGTCAGTGCTGCTTCGCTCCTCGTCAGTGCTGCTTCGCTCCTCTTCAGTGCTGCTTCGCTCCTCGTCAGTGCTGCTTCGCTCCTCGTCAGTGCTGCTTCGCTCCTCGTCAGTGCTGCTTCGCTCCTCGTCAGTGCTGCTTCGCTCCTCGTCAGTGCTGCTTCGCTCCTCGTCAGTGCTGCTGCGCTCCTCGTCAGTGCTGCTGCGCTCCTCGTCAGTGCTGCTGCGCTCCTCGTCAGTGCTGCTGCGCTCCTCGTCAGTGCTGCTGCGCTCCTCGTCAGTGCTGTTGCAGCATCAGAAACTCCGCAGTTCAAGCCAGTGGTGCGTAGATGACTCTGATCTGATAAAGCAGTTTGCTTCAGAATAGTGACAAGCCGTCCACTTTAAAACTTACTCAAAGGGTAACAGCAAATGGGTGAGATCTTGGTACTGAGACCCCCACTGATGGCTGAACTATTCTATTCTTCTATTTTAGCAAAGATCTGTGCTCCTCGCAGACTAAACAGTTCTATTCAACTATCTTCAGTCTTAGAGCAACATTCAGCTGAGCACTTTTGTCACTTTCAGCTCAGTAATTAGAGGTGTATCAGCTCCCAAACACCCATCAATCAAAACTTCTGACATGTCTATATGACACTTGTCAGTCTAATGCTTATTTTTGCTCTTGATGTTTAAAGAATGGCAAAAAAACTTTCTAAAGTAAACCCCCCCCGGGATAATTTCTATAAGGAAACATTCCTAACGAGGATTTTCTTTTTCTTTAGTTGTTTCTATAGAGTGGTCTAAAGAAAGAAACTCCACAAGTGGCCTTCATAACATCCGCTCTTCACTGCAGTACATGTCAAGCAAAAATGACATTGATGCCCATTTTTCATGTGTAGTGACCTACTATATGCCAAATGGCATGACAATAATGGAGTCGGATCCAGTTGTCTTCGATATCTATTGTAAGTATTAGACTTTTTCTTTTAATTTTGTGTGTAATTTATTATTTGCATGTATATGTTGGGGTTTTCAGAATAAATTAGACAAATACTAGATGTTTGGTAAGCAATACACCAAAAACATTACTACAGATGTGTACCAGAATCTGATGGAAAGAAATCATTGCATTAAAGGGGTTGTCCACTACTATTGATAATGTGCCAATGTATTTTTATGGTGGCAATAAGTATATTTGTAAATACCTTGTGCAATGGTTCTTGCCTGTGAGCGGTGCTATCATTGGTCGCTCACAGGCATCACTTGACCCCCGGCTCTGACATCTGCTGACGTCACATCAAGTTCCGGCTGCAGCCGGGCTTGACTCAGTGCTGCGCTCCCTGGTGAGTGATGGGCTGTGGGTGGGGGTACCCCCTGCGTCACACCCGGCATCCACGGCACACACTCCCTCTCCCCATTCATTGGGAAAGCGCGCGGTGGATGCTGGGTGTGACACGCGGGGTAACTCCGCCCACAGCCCAGCATCCACCGCGGGGACCGTGTCACTGGGTCACGCCTCACTTGACATGACATCAGCAGAAGGAAGAGTCTGCTGCAGCCTGTGAGCGACCAGTGATAGCGCCGCTCACAGGCAAGAACCGCAGCACAAGGTATTTACAAATTAACTTTTTTCCACCATAAAAATACATTGCACATTATCAATAGTAGTGGACAATCCCTTTAAGGGAAAAACATCATTTAGCAGCACACACAGTGCTTATGGCTCCATGGGGACTCCGAGTACATGGTTTTATTCCCTCTTCTCTGCCATATGTTTGACCTACTAATAATAATGTTTTAGGTGTATAAATATTTTGACAGATGTCAGGAGAAAGAAGAATGTGGCATGTAGAATGTCAATTCCCAATCCTTTTTGTTCTGAAGTGAAATAAAAGATGGAGGCTTACTCCTTTCTATTGATATAGGCATGCTCAACTGAACCAAGTGTGCTTGTACATGGGGAAGAAGGGAGAAATGGCCATCAGCCATGTACATGGGGAGGAAGGGGGAGAAATGGTTGTCAGCCAAACGACTGAACCTAGAGTGAATGTACATGGGAAGGAAGGGGGAGAAATGGATATCAGCCAGACAACAGAACCAAGTGTACATGTACATGGGAAGGAAGGGGGAGAAATGGATATCAGCCAGACAACAGAACCAAGTGTACATGTACATGGGAAGGAAGGGGGAGAAATGGATATCAGCCAGACAACAGAACCAAGTGTACATGTACATGGGAAGGAAGGGGGAGAAATGGATATCAGCCAGACAACAGAACCAAGTGTACATGTACATGGGAAGGAAGGGGGAGAAATGGATATCAGCCAGACAACAGAACCAAGTGTACATGTACATGGGAAGGAAGGGGGAGAAATGGATATCAGCCAGACAACAGAACCAAGTGTACATGTACATGGGAAGGAAGGGGGAGAAATGGATATCAGCCAGACAACAGAACCAAGTGTACATGTACATGGGGAAGAAGAAATAATTTAGGTTAATGGGCATTTGTTTGAATATTATTTATTTTATTTATTACGCTTTGCTTATATAGCACCATTAATTCCACAGCGCTTTACATACATCATCACTGTCCCCATTGGGGTTCACAATATAAATTCCCTATCAGTATGTCTTTGGAGTGTGGGAGGAAACTGGAGAATCCGGAGGAAACACAGAGAGAACATACAATCTCCTGGTAGATCTTGTCCTTGGTGGGATTTGAACCCAGGACCCCAATACTGCAAGGCTACAATAATGACCATTGAGCCGCCGTGCTGCGAATTAGCAGTAATTTGGTGCTAGCTTGTTCTATTTTTTGGGGTGGAGAGGTGGGGAATTTTTATCTGCTCATCATTGTGTGATGTGCCTGATTGTTTCTCTGTTTGGTTTATATTATCTTTACCTTGTGTTGTGCAATAACTAACAACTATTTATGTAGATTGTATTCTTAGCTGTTTGGGGCTATTTTCAATAAAGTTAATGAAGCATATTTGAGGAAAGAAAACTTTTTTTTTCATATTTTCTATCACACACAGAAGCAGCGCCCATTACAAGATTATCCGTTTCAGTGGTCAGAAGACAGCTCTTTATATGAATTAAATAAAGGTCAAACATAATTCATACAGTATTGATATTTTATTGATTAATGCAGGCGCGGGTGAAGGTCACTTGCAGTTTTAATACGGTGTGAATTCATGTTTCCAGATGAAATAGAAAGGCTAGAAGTATAAAGGAGCAAAGCATGTGCAGAATGGGCTATTGGCTCTTCTGTTTTCTCCTGAGCACCATACGCCAGTGGAGCAACTTTTGAGGGGACTGCCTAAATGATCCCCATAACTGGTTTATTTGCTTGCTTTTAGGGTGTGTACACACAGTGACATTTAGCCGTCGGCACAGCCGCCGAGATTTACCAGGTGAAGCCACTTCAGGAAAATGCCAGCCAACATTTTCTACTGAGAAGTACAAAAAAAATTGCCAATAGGAAGAAAATTGAAGGCTGACTCGTTCTTTTGCAGATTGCACTTGCATGGATCTGCTCGTGGATCCAATGCCTTTCATTTGGTTAATCCACATGTCACTGACTTATCTGTTTTGGTCTCAATGTGGAATTTTTCTCAGGGATTGAATGTCAAATTTAAAATCAGCACGACGAAAATTCTCTTCTCAATTCACCGTGTGGTTGACTTGAACTTTCTATAGTAAATAGCAGGACGTGGATTTCATGCGGGTTTTAGCCTGATGTTTGTGATTTTATTTTATGGCTCAAAATACTACTTTATACCAGCAACACTGGACTAAAACTAGCCTAGAGTTCTTTATAGCGGCAGTCCGGGAGCCATGATTATTTTTGTGTGTAAACAATAGATTAGCTCAGTCTAGTAATGTAGCTCAGTAAAAAAGTCCTTTACACTAAAACCCCTACTGTGAAATTGTTGTTAATGGTCCTTTACCGAGAAAAACAGTAATGGCTTTTGCCTTACGTACAAGATTGTTGTGTTTAGTTACTTATTTTTGTGTTCTAGGATTCCTTTGTTACTCTTTGATTAGGAATGATTTTGTATTTAGAAAGTGCCTATTAACTCAAGCCCTTGTAAAAAGGATGCATTAAAGCAATTACATTTCCCTGCTTACTGTGAAAACAATGTGTAATTATTCTGTTATTTAAATTGTATATTTTGCACAACATAATTGTGTACTGTATTTTTTTCTAGACCCTACAGAGAAGGTGACAATACATGTACAGTCCCCCAAAAAAACCATAAAAGAAGGCGACAACATTACATTGAAGTGCATAGGAAACGGCAATCCACCTCCACAAGAATTTCTGTTCTACCTTCCAGTAAGTTTCTAGATGTCTCGAATACACCAACGTTTGGGCATGAAATATTATGTGATTTTCAATCCCAGTTTTCCAGTTGTGCATTTTGTGTTGTAAAAAGAATGTGTCATCAGGAGTTACATACTATTACAGTTTGCATATATAATAAAATATATACACTGCTCAAAAAAATTAAGGGAACACTTAAACAACCGAATATAACTCCAAGTTAATCAAACTTCTGTGAAATCAAACTGTCCACTTGGAAAGCAACACTGATTGACAATCAATTTCACATGCTGTTGTGCAAATGGAATAGACAATAGATGGAAATTATTGGCAATTGTCAACACACCCTCAATAAAGGAGTGGTTCTGCAGGTGGGGACCATAGACCACATCTCAGTACCAATGCTTTCTGGCTGATGTTTTGGTCACTTTTGAATGTTGGTTGTGCTTTCACACTTGTGGTAGCATGAGACAGACTCTACAACCCACAGAAGTTGCTCAGGTAGTGCAGCTCATCCAGGATGGCACATCAATGAGAGCTGTGGCAAGAAGGTTTGCTGTGTCTGTCAGCATAGTGTCCAGAGGCTGGAGGCGCTTCCAGGAGACAGGCTAGTACACCAGGAGATGTGGAGGGGGCCGTAGGAGGGCAACAACCCTGCAGCAGGACCGCTACCTCCGCCTTTGTGCAAGGAGGAACAGGAGGAGCACTGCCAGAGCCCTGCAAAATGACCTCCAGAAGGCCACAAATGTGCATGTGTCTGCACAAACGGTTAGAAACCGACTCCATGAGGGCCCGACGTCCACAGATGGGGGTTGTGCTCACAGCCCAACACCGTGCAGGACGCTTGGCATTTGCCACAGAACACTGGCGCCCTGTGCTCTTCACAGATGAAAGCAGGTTCACACTGAGCACATGTGACAGAGTCTGGAGACGCCATGGAGAGCGATCTGCTGCCTGCAACATCCTTCAGCATGACCGGTTTGGCAGTAGGTCAGTAATGGTGTGGGGTGGCATTTCTTTGGAGGGCCACATAGCCCTCCATGTGCTCGCCGGAGGTAGCCTGACTGCCATTAGGTACCGAGATGAGATCCTCAGACCCCTTGTGAGACCATATGCTGGTGCGGTTGGCCCTGGGTTCATCATAGTTTGAATGAAGACTTTCCTTGCTTGAATAGTGGATTTTGAAAGGTCGTTGAATAAAAGGATGTTATCATAGGGAGATGGAAGATTTTTGGAATCGCTACTCAATTTCAGTAGATAATTTCTTATTGTTGGAGAATAAAAGGATACAATCACATCTCCTGCAATATCATCTGATAAAAATATGGGTTTGGAGATTCTGTAAGCCTTGGTAACAATTTTGTCTACATCAAGTTTAGGGATTAGTTGCGCCACCTTTTTTGAGATATAAAATTTTTGTTGGGAGGGTAAGATGGATTCAAGGATACCTCTTATTTTTAAGTGGTTTATTCTTTTACTGTCCTCAAAATTGGCTAATTGGAGTTTAAATGCAGAAATGTATTTTTGTATTGAGTTAAGGGAATTAGTAATCTCAATTTGGTACTAGTGTGTACTGGGTAGAGAGTTTTCAATTATTTGAGTCTTTTCCTTAAAATGGGATTTGCAGTAGGGATGAAAGGAAATTGTGAATTTGTTTTAATATTCCTATGAAAAGATAATTCTAAATCTTTTAAGAGTTTTTTTGATGGAGGTTTCTGATGCCATTTCCCTAGTAAATAGGGGTTTTCATGCTTGTCTACATTTGTGTCAGCTTGCAGGTTTTCAACTTCATTTATCAGTTGCTTACGAAGTGTCATGGGCAATGAAAGATCAAGTGACGCTAAAAGGGCAGTGCATGTGTTTTGCATAAATTCTTTAGATGGTGAGGCATCTGGCTTGTATTTTATCAATACAATTCTAATTTCAGTATTTTGTACAGTTTTTTTCCTGTGGGGAGCCTCTTTATTAGGTAATTTTTGATCTAAGGAGCTATTATACTCAATATCTGATAATAACTCACTTGACTTCTCAGAATTGAAGTCTGATGCTTCATCCGAATAGCCAGTTTAAGTCCAGCTCCAGCGAGTCATAGTAATCAGAGTGAGGGTCCAACATAAAATTTGCTGATGTTTCCCCTTTTAGGTTTGCATTGGCGGTATAACCATATAACTATGCAAGGTTTGTGTGTCAATAAACTCCTCTGAGCACATTTCATCATAGTCTAAATCAGTATGTTGAGAAGAACAGCCTAGGTCAGAGTGATGAATAGAGGGTGTATCCGAGGATTTTGAGAAATAGTTGTTGCCATTGTAGTTAATAAAGTTCTTATTCAATGTGTCTGCATTTAGGGAGGATGTAGGGGGAATAGAAGTAGTGTCAATACCACAAATCCCCAAACACCTTAAATGAACCATAATTGTAATTTTTCTCTAAATGCTGAAAGTAAGGCCACAGTCCCACTATCAGTATTTGGTCAGTATTTTTTCTCAGGAGTGGAAGCCAACCAGGAGTGGGTGATAAATGCAGAATTGGTGACTTGTTTCTATTATACCTTTTCTCTGATTGTTCCTCACCTGGTTTTGCCTCCCACTCCTGAGAAAAAATACTGACCAAATACTGATAGTGGGCTGTGGCCTAAGCGTCATTATTTGAGCAGGAAGATGATTCAAGTGTTTTAATATCTGATATAGCTGTAGTTTTGGAGTAGTATTTGTAGTTCTGAATATCATTGATTCTGTGTTTGAGCTATGCATTGTCAATAGGGATCTGTTCACAGCTCTTCACTAAGGACTTTAAAGTATGGTATATGCATTAATGGGGTTGTCATTCTTTGTGGGTATCATTGCATCATCAGAAAAAGGGGTATTCGTGGTGAATATCATGTGTCCATGATGGTTCTGGTTCACATATGCTCATCTGCGGTATTGGAATATCCAATCCTCAGCCAACTGTTCTGCTCCTGTTAGACACCGGACCGGAGCCAGCAGACGCTACATTCTCTGCATTCGCCACCGCCCCCTGTGTCAAACAGGATGAAAGCCCCTATGTCATTGACAACCCATTAGGCTTACTTTGTCCATGGTTCTTTATGACGGTAGACCCTTATTCTGTCTCTCTTTGCTCTGGAGGTCCGCGATGAGACATAGACTTTCACTTCTGTTCTGCTCTTTTCACTCTCCCGTTCTGAGCGTATTAACTCCGTTGTCCCTGCGTTCGTAGCAGTCTTCTGTTTCAGACAGGAGATGACAGTACCCGTACTTGGTTTCACCCCGTTAGGCTTATCTTTATTCATGTTCATCTGGGTATTAATCCTATTAGTCCTGTCACCTTCTGCATCGGAGGTGCTCGGTGACATGCTGGCTTTCACTTCTGACCTGCTCCTGTCCTACACCAGCCCTAAACTAGCTGAAGTTGTGGTCCCAGCGCTTACAGCGGTCTTCTGCCTCTGACAAGTGATGACTACCCCCTTACCTGACTTCATCCTATTGGGTTCATCTTGATTGAGGTTCTGCTGGTTCCCATTCTTCTAGTCCTTCCTCCTGGAATCCGCAATGAGATGCTAGCTGTCATGGTAAAGCCGGCTCGGTTCTCCTGCTTGCATGACGTCATCTCAACTGCAGGAGAGGGAGCAGAGACCTCGGCTCTCAGATGTTTGTTGTTTACTTCAACAATAGGCTATTTCTTCATCTTTCCAGGGAATCCTTTAGGTTTTAACGGTCCAGTCCTAGTCCAGGAAGTCTTCAACACAGTTTGTGCCAGGAATAGTCCACTTTGGTGTAGAACAGAGTAGCTTTTTTAGAGGAAATGCTGAAGCTGCTATGAAAAACAGCCGCTCTGGTCCTCTGTAAACCCCACCGCCCGCAAGCTTTTCTTTTAATACTGATTTTGATATGAAAAATATTGTCAAAAATTAAAAAACTAAATATATTTAACAAATAAACTTGATTTAAACAATAAGCCATTTTTTTTTATCATATATCTCTTTAACCCATTGACGACATCTACTGTACATGTACTGTGCAAGTCGGTAGCAGGTGTTTGGAGCGGGCTCACGCAGCAAGCCCGTCTCATACCCGTCAGGTGATTGCTGTGTATTACAGCCAGGACCTGCCGGCCGCTACCAATCGTGGGTAGAGTGGTGCTCCGCCCGCGATTGTTACCCTGTTAAATGCCACTTTCAATCTCTGACAGCGGCATTTAACACGCGCCCATATGTGTGCATGTCATTCTCCCAACCCGTCTGTGCCACCCGTGATGTGATCGCGTTTCTCCTATGGGTTGTCATGACAGCCAGGGGTCGGCTGATGACCCCTGTGCCTGTCATTATGGAGAACCTTTGAAACCCTGTCTGTGGCCTGGCTTCAAAGGAGACCATGATTTTTGCTAAATGCTGCAATGCTGTGGTCCCCTAAGGGGGCTAATAAGAACAGTGAAAGGTTAAAAAAGAAAACAAAACAAAAAGGTTTTAAAAAAATATAACAAAAACATAAGTTCAAATCACTCCCTTTTTCCCCCATTGAAAATAAAGACATGTAAAAAAATACACATGTGGTATCGTCGCGTTCAGGAAAGTCCAACCTATCAAAATATAAAAACAATTAACATAATCGGTTAAACACCGTAAATGAAAAAAATTAAAGAACGCCAAAATTACGATCAAAAAGTCATATCTATCCAAAAATGGTATTAACACAAAACGTCGTCTCACCCCATAAAATGTAATCTCCCACAGCTCCATTGAACGAGAAATGAGAATGTTACTGGTCTCGGAAAATGGCGACACACCCCCAAATTTTTTTTTTTTGCAAACGTCAGATTTTTTTTTCACCACTAAACTAATAAAAAAAACTGGCCATGTTGGTTATCGTCGTAATCGTACGGATGAGGAGAATCATATTGCAATGTCATTTTACCACAAAATGTACACCGTAAAAACAATTTCCAAAAAACAATGTCAGAATTGCACTTTTTTGCAATTTCTCCCCACTTGGAATTTTTTTTCCCATTTTTCAGTACACTTATTGGTAACATGCATGGCGTCATTCAAAAGTACAACTCATCTCGCAAAGAACAAGCCGTCTTATGTCTATGTGGACAGAAAAATAAAAGTTATGGCTCTGGGAAAAAGGGGAGGAAAAAAACAAACGCAAAAATGGAAATTGGCTGTGGTGTGAAGGGGTAAAGCATATCTCTTAGTACTCACTTGAGTGTAATATTTTGTATAGTTTTGCTTTGTAAAAAAAAACAGTTGTGCTCATAGACCGCTGCTTTTTCCTAATTCACTAAAAGAAATTTGGTATCATTGACTGCCATTTTACAGGCCCAGTGGAGCTGCCGCCCTGTCACTTTTTCTAGAATCCTATTTGCTTACATTATACTTGCTGCTCCTCCTCCCCCCATCCTCTCTTCTGCAGATATATTTTTTAGCACTAATTGAATTAGTCACGTCTGCAGTAATAACTCAACTTTCTCAACCTACAGATTTCATATGCCGACAAATAGCTATTAATTCCTTGTTTAAGTGCGATATTTAGATGGCTCCTTTTTCCAGTTCAAATATCAAATCTAAAAAATAAGATAATTAAGTTAAATATATCTTAATCAATAAAGATCGTCGGTGCGTTCTCATTCAAGAAATCACTTAAATAGGACCTGCCTGACAAAATGAAGTAGACCAAAAGGTCCTCAATAGCTAGACATCATGCTGTGATCCAAAGAAATTCAGGAACAAATGAGAAAGAAAGTAACCGAGATCTATCAGCCTGGAAAAGGTTATAAAGCCATTTCTGAAGCTATGAGAGTCATTATCCATAAATGGCGAAAACATGGAACAGTGGTGAACCTTCCCAGGAGTGGCCGGTCGACCAAAATTACCCCAAGAGCGCAGCGACGACTCATCCAAGAGTTCACAAAAGACCCCACAACAACATCCAAACAACTGAAGGCCTTACTTGCCTCAGTTAAGTTCAGTGTTCATGACTCCACCATAAGAAAGAGACTGGGCAAAAATGCCATGCATGGTAGAGTTCAAAGATGAAAACCGCTGCTGAGCAAAAAGAACATAAAGGCTCATCTCAATTTTGCCAGAAAACTTCTTGATGATCAGCAAGACTTTTGGGAGAATACTCTGTGGACTGATGAGACGAAAGTTTAACTTTTTGGAAGGTGTTTGTCACATTACATCTGGCGTAGAAGTAACACAGCATTTCAGAAAAAGAACATCATACCAACAGTAGTGTGATGGACTGGGGCTGTTTTGCTGCTTCAGGACCTGGAACACTTGCTGTGGTAAATGGAACCATGAATTCTGCTGTGCACCAAAAAATCCTGAAGGAGAATGTCCGGCCATCTGTTTGTGACCTCAAGCTGAAGCGCACTTGGGTTATGTGCAGATCCAAAACACACCAGCAAGTCCACCTCTGAATGGCTTAAGAAAAACAAAATTAAGACTTTGGGGTGGCCTAGTCAAAGTCCTGACCTTAATCCGAATGAGATTCTGTGGCATGACCTTAAAAAGGCGGCTCATGCTTAGAAACCCTCTAATGTGGCTGAATTACAACAATTTTGCAAAGATGAGTGGGCAAAAATTCCTCCAGAGCTTTGTAAAAGACTCATTACCAGTTATTGCAAACTCTTGATTGCAGTTGTTGCTGCTAAGGGTGGCCCAACCAGTTATTAGGCTTATTAGGGGGCAATCACTTTTTCACACAGGGCTCTGTAGGTTTGGATTTCTTTTTCCCTTAATTAGAAAAACCTTCATTTAAAAACTGCATTTTGTGTTTACTGATGTTATCTTTGTCTAATATTTACATTTTTATTTTGTGATCTGAAACATTTAAGTGTGACAAGCATGGAAAAGAATAAGAAATCAGGAAAGGGGGGCCACTGTGTATGTATATGTGTGTGTGTGTATATGTATTTATATATATATATATATATATATACACAGTACAGGCCAAAAGTTTGGACACACCTTCTCATTTAAAGATTTTTCTGTATTTTCCGGACTATGAAAATTGTACATTAACACTGAAAGCATCAAAACTATGAATTAACACATGTGGAATTATATACTTAACAAAAAAGTGTGAAACAACTGAAAATATGTCTTATATTCTAGGTTCTTCAAAGTAGCCACCTTTTGCTTTGATGACTGCTTTGCACACTCTTGGCATTCTCTTGATGAGCTTCAAGAGGTAGTCACCGGAAATGGTTTTCACTTCACAGGTGTGCCCTGTCAGGTTTAATAAGTGGGATTTCTTGCCTTATAAATGGGGTTGGGACCATCAGTTGTGTTGTGCAGAAGTCAGGTGGATACACAGGTGATAGTCATACTGAATAGACTGTTAGCTGTTTTTTTCTTGGCATAATACATATTCTAAGTAAAGAAAAACTAGTGGCCATCATTACTTTAAGAAATGAAGGTCAGTCAGTGCGAAAAATTGGGAAAACTTTGAAAGTGTCCCCAAGTGCAGTTCCAAAAACCATCAAGCGCTACAAAGAAACTGGCTCTCATGAGGACCGCCCCAGGAAAGGAAGACCAAGAGTCACCTCTGCTTCTGAAGATAAGTTTATCCGAGTCACCAACCTCAGAAATCGCAGGTTAACAGGAGCTCAGATTAGAGACCAGGTCAATGCCACACAGAGTTCTAGTAGCAGACACATCTCTACAACAACTGTTAAGAGGAGACTTTGTGCAGCAGGCCTTCATGGTAAAATAGCTGCTAGGAAACCACTTCTAAGGACAGGCAACAAGCAGAAGAGACTTGTTTGGGCTAAAGAACACACGGAATGGACATTAGACTAGTGGAAATCTGTGCTTTGGTCTGATGAGTTCAAATTTGAGATCTTTGGTTCCAACCACCGTGTCTTTGTGCGACGCAGAAAAGGTGAACGTATGGACTCTACATGCCTGGTTCCCACCGTGAAGCATGGAGGAGGAGGTGTGATGGTGTGGGGGTGCTTTGCTGGTGACACTGTTGGGGATTTATTCAAAATTGAAGGCATACTGAACCAGCATGGCTACCACAGCATCTTGCAGCGGCATGCTATTCCATCCGGTTTGCATTTAGTTGGACCATCATTTATTTTTCAACAGGACAATGACCCCAAACACACCTCTAGGCTGTGTAAGGGCTATTTGACCAAGGAGGAGAGTGATGGGGTGCTACGCCAGATGACCTGGCCTCCACAGTCACCAGACCTGAACCCAATCGAGATGGTTTGGGGTGAGCTGGACCGCAGAGTGAAGGCAAAAGGGCCAACAAGTGCTAAGCATCTCTGGGAACTCCTTCAAGATTGTTGGAAGACCATTTCCGGTGACTACCTCTTGAAGCTCCTCAAGAGAATGCCAAGAGTGTGCAAAGCAGTCATCAAAGCAAAAGGTGGCTACTTTGAAGAACCTAGAATATAAGACATATTTTCAGTTGTTTCACACTTTTTTGTTAAGTATATAATTCCACATGTGTTAATTCATAGTTTTGATGCCTTCAGTGTGAAAGTACAATTTTCATAGTCATGAAATACAGAAAAATCTGTAAATGAGAAGGTGTGTCCAAACTTTTGGTCTGTACTATATATATATGACGCGCCCCTGGGCCTGTGTCGCGCTGCGGTGCGCACGCGGGAGCTTACCCGGAGCCGGATCCGTGGAGGGTTGTAATCTCGTGGCGGTGACCCGGTCCGTGCCCAGGGAGTCAAACTAGACGGCAGTCTATTAGTAGTAAATAGTTGATGACTACGCCACCCGTTGAGTGCAGCCAGGAAGCTGCTGCTGCAGGGCAGACCGCTGAGGCCGGTGGTAGGATTGTGCAGCGTGATAGTATAACCCCCAACGGGAGGGGTATGGCCTCAGGGCAGCCGACGTGGATGATGGGGGTAGCAGGAACCACTCAGAGACGGTACGGTGTAGTTCAGGGTCTTTACTGGTAACAACGACAGACCCTCCCGGAGTACTTGCTAGCAAACGGGGCCTGGTCAGTCTTTGAGCAGATGGGATCTCCCCTGGCCAGGCGTAGTTGTAGGCCTCCCAAACTGACTGTACTCTTCTGGCTACCTTGCTAGAAGCTGATGTAAGTAGCCCACGTCCCTGAGTGTACCGTGTGGTGCTCACCCGTATGGCCGGTGACTCGGGGCCTTCTAATGGCTTCCGCTCCACGATGGCGGTGCTGGTCCCACGCGTGTGACTGTGCCTTCAGGCTTCTGGGCCAGAGGACCTGAAATCCCCTGCCCGACGGATTCTGCTGCTGGGTAGGAGTTAGTCCCCATAGCCTCGGACTCCGGGTCCGGTAAAGAATCTTCTTAGTCAGGGCGAGCTCTGTAGCTGCCAGCCCCTGACTCCTTGTAACTCTGCTGTTTCCTATGCTGCTTCTCTTCTCCACTCTCCTTGTCTGACTCACCCTGCCTCAGCCCCGGGTTTTTACAGGGGAAGTTCTTCCCCTCCCAAGACTGGGCAGGAGGTGTGGCATGCACAGGATCCCTGACCAAAGGACCTCCCACCTGCTCTCAGACATAATATCTCTATCACTGTGGCAACCAGACCCCTGGGGTGTCACATTCCCCCCTAGTGAAATTTAGTACTCCGGGACTAAACACATTTAGAAAAACATAACAAAGTATAACAATAACAATACTATAAGAAAAACACATAAGATGGTTACGGCGTGTCCGCAACCGGATGCAGTCTTTGAAGAAAAGCAAAGGTGTCCATTTCACCAACACAGGGAGACGTAACCAGGTAGGGGTCTGTCCTACCCCGAGTCCTTAACAGTCTCTAGTCCATCCTGGGTTACGCTCCAACTATATACAAGGATTCCCGGTAAATCCACCAAGGTTTCCTAAAAGTAACTAGAAACACAAAATTATACACAAGCAACAAGACACAGAAAAACACAGATAAAACAATTTATACACTTTAAATTCTCCAGCGTGCGGGTAACTGGCCTCTAGTGGCCCGAGTGGACCTACGGAGCTGACTGTCTGGCCCTGAACTACAGGGTGTAGGAGCTGTCAAGGGTAAACTGGGCAGCTGTCTACCGGCTCTTTGTCTCACTAGGGGTACGGCAGGCTCACTATAAGCAGAGGGTTGATTCTCCTGTTCTGCTTGTGTGGAGTCTTCTGCCTCCTGGACCGGCTGTTCTTCCAGCTCTACCCGTTGCTCCGTAGGTTCTTGGGATGATGGTTGGAGGAAGGTGAGTACGGGTACCACAACTGCACCATTGACTTGAGTCCAAGACTGAGGAAAGTCCCCGAGCACGGTACTAACCATATCTTCCCTTTCTTCCACGGGTCGATGGTCTTCTTGTTCCTCTTCAGGGTTCCTCAGTTGTTCGGGACACTTCTTCAGGTGGTCCCGGGATACAATGGCTGTGGTTTCCCCTCCGTCTTTACTGATGGTACAGACCTTCGGGTTCTCGTGGCTTGAGGGCAGTACGGTGTACGGGTCCTTCTCCCACTGGTCGTCCAACTTGTGGAGCCGTCTCTTCCTCTTCAAGACCTGCTCTCCGGGTACCAGGGGAACAGCGGGAGCATACTGGTTGTAAGTTTTCTCTTGTCTTTCCCTAGCCTGACAGAGACTTCGCTCCACGCTCTCCTGTACTCTCCGGTACTGCTGCTGCCTCTCTGTGTCCCAGTCTGTTTCTGGTGAAGTGTCCTCGGGGGTCAGGACTCCCATTTCCAGGTCAACAGGTAACTTACCAGGTCTTGCCCTCATTAGGTAAGCCGGGGTACAGTTGGTGGAACCTACCGGGATGTGGTTGTATAGGTCCACCAGATCGGGCAACTTTTCAGGCCACAGACTGCGTTCTTCCAGGGGCAACGTTTTTAGAAGATCCATTACCACCTGGTTCATTTTTTCACAAAGTCCATTAGTCTGCGGATGGTAGGGTGTCGTCCTTATCTTCCGGCAGCCATACAGATTGCAGAACTCCTGAAAGACCTCCGCTTCAAAGGCAGGTCCCTGGTCCGTCAGCACTTGGTCCGGGTACCCGTGTGGACGGCAGAAGTGCTGCTGGAAGGCTCTAGCTGCTGTTTGAGCCGTTAAGTCCTTGACGGGGACGACAACCAAGAACCGGGAGTAATGATCCACGATGGTTAACGCGTAGACGTAGCCACTTCTGCTTGGGGTCAGTTTTACATGATCCAAGGCTACCAGTTCCAACGGTTGCCGGGTGACGATGGACTGCAGGGGAGTCTTCTGGCTGGCTCGGTCCTTCCTTCTCAGGTTGCACGGGCCACAATCTCTGCACCACTTCTCGATGGTTCCCCTCATGCCTACCCAGTGGAACCGCTCGCGCAGCAGGAACTCCAGCTTTTTCCACCCAAAGTGTCCAGCTCCGTCGTGGTATGCCTCCATCACCATGGCTGCGTCTCTTCGTGGCACCACTACTTGCCAGAGTAATTCATGCGTCCGGGAGTTAACCATTCTGCGGCACAACTTCCCTTTGTAAAGGAACAGTCGACTCTTCTCTGCCCATAGTTGTTTGGCTTCCTCCGGAGCGTCTGGTTCAAGGCGAGCCTCCGGCCGAGTCAGCATCTCCTTCACCAGTCGGACGGCAGGGTCGCTGTCTTGCGTTTCCGCCCAGTTGTAGTGGGGTAAGGGGTTCAACGTAGCAGCCTGCTTACTCCTTACCCGGTGGGAATACTGAATAGTCCCATGACGGTGGAACGCAGGGAGTTCAACTTCTTCCAGTCCCTCCGGATCTTCTCCTCCGTCCGGCAGGTTGGGCATCCTGGACAGGGCGTCCGCGTTGGTATTGGAGCGTCCTGCCCGGTATTTAATTGTGAACTCGTAGTTGGACAGACGGGCCATCCACCTCTGCTCCAGGGCACCGAGTCTTGCCGTGTCCAGGTGTGTCAGCGGGTTGTTATCCGTGTACACGGTGAACCGGGAAGAAGCGAGGTAATGCTTAAAGCACTCAGTGATTGCCCATACTACGGCCAGGAACTCTAACTTAAATGAGCTGTAATTCTCGGGGTTCCTTTCGGTGGGTCGCAGTTTTCGGCTGGCGTAGGCGATTACTCGTTCCTTCCCCTGCTGGATCTGGGACAGTACGGCTCCTAGCCCGATGTTACTGGCGTCGGTGTAGAGGATAAAGGGCTGGCTATAATCCGGGTACGCCAGGATTTCGTCCCCCGTGAGGGCCATCTTCAGCTGGCGGAAGGACTCTTCTTCCAGCTCTTCCCATTTGAAGGGCGGCTTCTGGTTCTTGGCCTTCCGGGACTGGCCTATCAGGAGGTCCTGCATAGGTGCTGCCTTTTTGGTGAAACCGGGAATAAACCTTCGGTAGTAGCCTACCAACCCGAGGAACTGCCGCACTTCTTTTACGCTGGAGGGGCTTGGCCATCCCTTAATTGCGGTGATCTTATCGGGGTCGGGAGCCAATCCGTCAGCGCTCACCACGTGTCCCAGGTACTGCACCTTTGGTTTCAGGAGGTGACACTTGGAGGGTTTCACCTTTAGGCCGTAACTCGCCAGAGCCTCGAACACTTCCGCCAGGTGTTTCAGGTGGTCCTCATACGTCTTGGAATATACGATGACATCGTCCAGGTACAACAGGACCGTCTCGAAGTTTCTGTGGCCCAGACAACACTCCATTAGGCGTTGGAAGGTTCCTGGTGCGTTGCAGAGTCCGAACGGCATGCAGGTGAACTCGCTAAGTCCCATCGGGGTGGTGAATGCGGTCTTCTCCCGGTCCGCCTCTGCTACAGGAACCTGCCAGTACCCGCTAGTGAGATCCAAGGTAGAGAAGAAGTTAGCAGATCTTAAAGCAGCCAATGACTCCTCTATCCTTGGTAAGGGGTACGCATCCTTGTGTGTGATACGGTTGATTTTCCGGTAATCTACACACATCCTCATGGTGTTGTCTTTCTTTTTGACTAAAACTAATGGGGCTGCCCAGGGGCTACAACTATCCCGGATTACCCCAGCCTCCTTCATATCTCTAAGCATCCCCTTGGCGTGTTGGTAATGTGCAGGGGGTACGGGTCGATACCTCTCTTTTATGGGAGGATGATCTCCCGTGGGGATGCGATGTTCTACCCCCTTGACTCGCCCGAAGTCTAACGGGTGTTTACTAAACACTCTCTCATACTCTTGAACCACCCGATAGACTCCTTGTTTCTGATGTGAGGGAGTGGAGTCAGTACCCAAATGTAGTTGCTGACACCAGTCCTCCATGTCTTTCTTAGAGCCGTTACCTTCCTCCGGGTGAGATGGAGGCAAGGGTTCCACAGATTGTATAGAACTTTGATTAGTGGTATATAATTTGGCTAGCGTGGCATACCGGGGCAGGTACACTTCCCTCTCCCCGATATTTATTATGCGAATGGGCACCCTCCCATGGCGTACATTGACCACCCCCCGTGCTGTCAAAATGGTGGGCCTACTGTCTGAGTAAACTGGTTCTACCATTGCCTGGTAATCTCTACCTCTCAGACCAATAGCTGCCCGGCACCAAATCATCATTTCACTTTTTGGGGGCATGGCAATAGGAAAAGGGTCACACATTCTTACGCTACCAATCTCACCGCCGGAGAGTTCCACTTGTTGCCGTTGCATCAGTGCCCGGATCTCTTTCTGGAGCACCCGCTGCTCGCCGGAGCTGGCATTCTTGGCAACCTGCTGTAAAAGGAAAATCACCTCTGCAAGACAATTTTCAATTACATTAGTTCCTAGAGTTATTTTTGGGTGACTCTCATGTTTATCGATATCTACAATGATCAGTCCCTGTGCGGCCAGTTCGACTCTACCAATTTTGATGGTCACCTCTTTAAATCCGATCTGTGGCACGGGCTGACCATTGCTGGCGATGATACTCAAGTCGTCGTCGGGGTAGCGGGTAATATCCGAGTCATTCCAGTACTGCTTGAAGAGCACGTACGGGATGGTGGTGACCTGTGACCCGGTGTCCAGTAGGGCACTCATGGGAATGCCATCCAGTACCACAGGCAAGACTGGACGTCCTCCCACATATCTGTCGCGCCAGTTCGATGGGCCTGGTGATCTTTTTCCTGGGGGTTGGCCCTCTACCCCAGGTTGTGCCCGTTTAAAGAACAGTACCTTGCCATATGTCCGGGTTGATTGCAGCGGCGGCAGATGGGTCGTCCGTCCTCACTGTATCGGTCACTGGGTCTTCCTCTGGCCGGTGGGGTCCTCCTTGGTTGACGCCACGGGATGTCCTCCGGTCCGGATGCCAGCTGGATCTCCCCTGGGGTGGAAACCTGTAAAGACTGCACAGTTCGGGTTAGCGCAGCAACGCTCTTAGCTAGCTCTTGGACCTGATGGTGTAGGTCTGGAGCCGGGTCATTGTCCAAAGCCTGCGCATCAGCTCCCACAGGCCCTGCTGACAAGGGCGCCGCCTCCTGGTAGTAAGTGGTAGTGGGGCGTCTGTGGGTCACAACGCCACCTGGTGCCGGTTCTCGGAGCACCCGGATGGCTCTGTCCTTGAACTGTGCAAAGTCCAGATGGGGATCCTGTAAGGCCATTGCCCGCAACTGGGTTCGGTGGGCATTGCAATATAAACCCTCTATAAATTGTTCAGTCAACAGCCTGTCCTCGTTTCCCACCCCATCAGGGTCGGTCTGCTTTATGGCCCTCAGGGCCTCTTGTAGGTTTAGTGCATAGTCCCTTATACTCTCATGCGCTCGCTGCTTGCACCCGTAGAATCTAAGCTTAATCTCGGCTGAGGTGCGGGTATCAAAGGTGTCCTTCAGCCGGGTTAGTATCCCTGCGACAGTCTTCCTCCCAGGTGGCCAGGATTTTACTTCCCTTTTGGCTGCCCCGGTTAGTTGGGCCACCAGGATGCTCACTTTTTGCTCTTCTGTGAGGGGGTACACCTGGAAGAGGCTATCCAGCTTTTCTCTAAAGTCATGCAGGGTATGTGACTCCCCTGAGTACTGGGGTAGCCAAGCTGCTCCCGGGATATAGGGCATGGTGAAGGGCATAACTGCAGCAGCGGTAGCGCTGGCGGGGGTTGAGGCAGTGAAGCTCTCCTCCGTATCCGACATCTTCCTCCCCCCTAGTGGACCGTGGCCTACCTTGCGATGATCCTCTTCCGTAGGCCGCGGCTCCGCAGTGGATCGTCAGGGTTGAGGACCTTCCGTCGCGCTCCTGTGACGTCGGCGTCTGCTGGGCTCCTTCCAGGACCTTACGCAACGTCCGGACGTGAGGCGGGGCTTCAGTTCTCGCGCGCTTTCGGAGTCCACGCCCCTCTTCTTCCCGCGCGGCGTCCTCAAGATGGCGTCCAATGGCGGGAAAACTCCACGGATGGCGGGAAGAAGGTCGAAGATGGCGCCGGATGGCGGGAAAACTTCGCGGATGGCGGGAAGAAGGTAGAAGATGGCGCCGGATGGCGGGAAACCTTCACCACTGGTAAGTTTGAACAGTCTTTGCTTTTCAGGCACGCAGTACCCGGTGGTTGCGGGCACGAAATCCTGCCGACTACGCCAAAGTTGACGCGCCCCTGGGCCTGTGTCGCGCTGCGGTGCGCACGCGGGAGCTTACCCGGAGCCGGATCCGTGGAGGGTTGTAATCTCGTGGCGGTGACCCGGTCCGTGCCCAGGGAGTCAAACTAGACGGCAGTCTATTAGTAGTAAATAGTTGATGACTACGCCACCCGTTGAGTGCAGCCAGGAAGCTGCTGCTGCAGGGCAGACCGCTGAGGCCGGTGGTAGGATTGTGCAGCGTGATAGTATAACCCCCAACGGGAGGGGTATGGCCTCAGGGCAGCCGACGTGGATGATGGGGGTAGCAGGAACCACTCAGAGACGGTACGCTGTAGTTCAGGGTCTTTACTGGTAACAACGACAGACCCTCCCGGAGTACTTGCTAGCAAACGGGGCCTGGTCAGTCTTTGAGCAGATGGGATCTCCCCTGGCCAGGCGTAGTTGTAGGCCTCCCAAACTGACTGTACTCTTCTGGCTACCTTGCTAGAAGCTGATGTAAGTAGCCCACGTCCCTGAGTGTACCGTGTGGTGCTCACCCGTATGGCCGGTGACTCGGGGCCTTCTAATGGCTTCCGCTCCACGATGGCGGTGCTGGTCCCACGCGTGTGACCGTGCCTTCAGGCTTCTGGGCCAGAGGACCTGAAATCCCCTGCCCGACGGATTCTGCTGCTGGGTAGGAGTTAGTCCCCACAGCCTCGGACTCCGGGTCCGGTAAAGAATCTTCTTAGTCAGGGCGAGCTCTGTAGCTGCCAGCCCCTGACTCCTTGTAACTCTGCTGTTTCCTATGCTGCTTCTCTTCTCCACTCTCCTTGTCTGACTCACCCTGCCTCAGCCCCGGGTTTTTACAGGGGAAGTTCTTCCCCTCCCAAGACTGGGCAGGAGGTGTGGCATGCACAGGATCCCTGACCAAAGGACCTCCCACCTGCTCTCAGACATAATATCTCTATCACTGTGGCAACCAGACCCCTGGGGTGTCACATATATATATATATATATATATATATATATATATGTATGTATGTATGTATATGTATGTGTGTGTGCGTTATAGAGTAAATATTATGATACTATGTCACCGTAGTTGTACTAACCTTAAGAATCACATTGCTAGGTCATTTTTATTGCACATTGAATGCTGTAAAAACAGAACTTAAAAACAAATGTGGAGTTGAGTTATTTTTTGTGAATTTACTGAATGGAGGTGAAACCTGCAACAAAATCTGCTGTATATTAGCAGGGAGATCCATGGCTTTTACTTTCTGCCATGTTTGGCCTTACATCGATATTCAGTAGGGATCCACGGATGTTACATAAAACAGCCTTATCCTCAGTACCCACCTCAGCAGGAGAACTCATTTTTTTCAGCATTTTCCTTTTTGTTTTTGGTTTATCTGATTGGATACTATATACAGCACTTTATCATACAGCTATTATTATAACCTTATTTTTTATTTTCTCCATTTTTTTCATTTTTTTCCTTACTTCACAGTAGTAACAAAGCATAAATGATCTGAATTGTGTGATATGTGAAATGACATGTAATGCAAATATTAAATATTACATTCCTTGATCACAGAAGCCAACTCTTACTTTCCACTAGTTTCCACACTGAATAGGCAAATTGTGTGAAAAGATTTTCAATGACTTCCTTCCCTGTTTTCTTCAGTCTTTTAAGTACCTTGTTTTGCACATCTGTTTTCTTTATAGGGTCAAGAAGAAGGTATTCGTAGTTCAAGTGCCTACCTTATTACTGACATAAAGAGAAATGCCACAGGGGATTACAAATGCTCATTATTAAATAAAGTTATGATCGCCTCCACAATGGTTACTGTACATTGTAAGTAAATGTCATTCCTATTCCGCCATGTGCACATCCAGCCCGGTTATTCTGAAAATTGTTAAGAAGAACTAGATTCTGTATTGCAATAAATATTTCTGATTTTTCCGGAGAATGTGTTTGTTTTTGTAATATGTAGATAATATTGGAATTGAGGTCATTGCACAGTGGCAAACATTATGGAGTTTTCCTTCTTAGAATAATAAGAAATTTCATTTAAATGGAATGAATGTTGATATGTTTACAGCAGAGCATGGCTTATGGAGTTTGTATTTATATTGCCTATTTCTTGCTGCATATAAATATTTAAGACCTTTTTATTTATAGCTATTTTAGTTTTTGTATATTTTGGGATAGTTTTTTTTTTTGTTTCCTTTATGAATCACTTACACTCAGTTTAACCTCCCCCCAAAAAGTGAATACATGGAAATGATGCCATTGTTCTCTTTAACAAGAAAGAAAAGTCCCCAAGCTATGTCTGTCATGTCAGTGTATATGTCATACGAAGTCACTGCAAGTATGAAACATACAACAGAATTTTCCTACTTTGCAGAACGCTGCAGTTTTTTCTTCACCTGAAAGAACAGGTTTCAAACAAATCTATTTTTAAAACAATTTTCATTAGGTAGAAGTCCTAATACAGGCGTGGTGTGTCTGATGGCACAGGTTCATTAAAGAACTTTTTAAAACTTCTTGATTCTGTGGATACGAAAAGTTAAACAGGCTTTGTGACAGGTTTCACTAGCCTTAGCCGAGAGTCCCTGCAGTCACCTACTGGGTGATATTTGCTTAAAGGTAACTTTCCTGTAGAAAATGGTATCTGATCTGCAGGTAGGCTATTATAGAGAACGAGGAGCATATTTAGTTTTGTGGGGAAAAGTCTATAAGTAATTAACAGGAAGTGAGTGGCTGGCCGCAGCTCTTCCTCTTGATTACTTATATATACCTGAAGGCGGGGACAGTAATACCGGCGCAGATTGGGCGCAGGGCTTATGTCATAACAACCTCACGTGAGCCTTAGGAGCACAAGTGCCAACACCACTGGAATGACGCTGGCACAGTAGAAGAGTATACAGTGAAGGAAATAATTATTTGATCCCTTGTTTTTGTAAGTTTGCCCACTGTCTTTACATGAACAGTCTATAATTTTAAGGGTAGGTTAATTTTAACATTGAGAGATAGAATATCCAAAAAAAAAATCAAGAAAATCACATTGTATAAATTAGATACATTTATTTGCATTTTGCAGTGAGAAATAAGTATTTGATTCCTCTGGCAAACAACACTTAATATTTGGTGGCAAAACCCTTGTTGGCAAGCACAGCAGTCAGACGTTTTTGTAGTTGATGGTGAGGGATGCGCACATGTCAGGAGGAATTTTGGTCCACTCCTCTTTGCAGATCATCTCTAAATCATTCAGGTTTTGAGACTGTTGCTTGGCAACTTGGAGCTTCAACTCTCTCCATAAGTTTTCTATGGGATTAAGGTCTGGAGACTGGCTAAGCCACTCCATGACCTTACTGTGCTTCTTTTTGAGCTGCTCCTTTGTTGCCTTGGCTGTATGTTTTGGGTCATTGTCTTTCTGGAAGACTCAGCCACGACCCATTTTTAATGTCCTGGCGGACGGAAGGAGGTTGTCACTCAGGATTTTACGGTACATGGCTCCATCCATTCTCCCATTGATGCGGTGAAGTTGTCCTGTGCCCTTAGCAGAGAAACACCCCCAAAACATAATGTTTCCACCTCCATGCTTGACCGTTGAGACGGTGTTCTTTGGGTCATAGGCAGCATTTCTCTTCCTCCAAACATGGCGAGTTGAGTTAATGCCAAAGAGCTCAATTTTTGTCTCATCTGACCACAGCACCTTCTCCCAATAACTCACAGAATCATCCAGGTGTTCAATGGCAAACTTCAGATGGGCCTGCACATGTGCCTTCTTGAGTAGGAGGACCTTGCGGGCACTGCAGGATTTTAAACCTTTAAGGCGTAATGTGTTACCAATGGTTTTCTTGGTGACTGTGGTCCCAGCTGCCTTGAGATCATTAACAAGTTCCCCCCGTGTAGTTTTAGGCTGATCTCTCACCTTCCTTGTGATCAAGGATACCCCACGAGGTGAGATTTTGCATGGTGCCCCAGATCGATGTTGATTGACAGTCATTTTGTATTTCTTCCATTTTCTTACTATTGCACCAACAGTTGTCTCCTTCTCACCCAGCGTCTTACTTAAGGTTTTGTAGCCCATTCCAGCTTTGTGCAGGTCTATGATCTCCCTGACATCCTTAGAAAGCTCTTTGGTCTTGCCCATGTTGTAGAGGTTAGAGTCTGACTGATTAATTGAGTCTGTGGACAGCAGTCTTTTATACAGGTGACTATGTAAGACAGCTGTCTTTAATGTAGGTAACGAGTTGATTAGGAGCGTCTAACTGGTCTGTAGGAGCCAGAACTCATAATGGTTTGTAGGGGATCAAATACTTCTTTCTCACTGCAAAAAGCAAAAAAAATTATCTAATTTATACAATGTGATTTTCTTGATTTTTTTTGGGGGGGGGGATATTCTATCTCTCAATGTTTAAAATTAACCTACCCTTAGAATTATAGACTGTTCATGCCTTTGTCAGTGGGCAAACTTACAAAAACAGCAAGGGATCAAATAATTATTTCCTTCACTGTACTTTTTTTTATTTTAACGGGGTCAAACATGAGGAATGAGAAGGGGTAGTCCTAGTAGTGGACAACCCCTTGAACTATAGGAAGAGACTAACTGTAGTGTTCTTCTTTGTGACTAATATTGTTATTGTGTTACTTATTTTACCTTTACAAAAGATCAAGAATTTTTTTATTTCTGTGAAATTCCCAAAAAGAGAACGAAAACAGATTGCACAGCTCTAAAGCAATACTGCACATGCATCGCCCCGTAACATGACCGTCCCCAAAACGCTCTGATCTGTCCCTACTGTAGGTTATGTCCATGAAAGTGTCTGTAGAGATTTATTCTACCATAGTTGTGTAATCTTGGCATTGTGATCATGAATTATGCTCTAGGGGTCAGATACTGAGTGCTGTGATAAGAACTTTAAGGCCAGTTTAATTTTGCCCTGTTCTAACTCTATACAAATGAATGTTGCTAAACATAAAAAATAATGTTTCTACAAAGTGTATTTTCCTTCCAACCTATAGTTCTGTTCTTGTCTTCTAGACTTAGACTTGTCTTTGACACCTACTGGAAATATAACCAAGCAGATTGGAGACAGTCTGTCCGTGTCTTGCATTCCTTCTGCGAGCAAAAATGTTTCAGTTACATGGATGAAAGTGAGTTTTCTTCCCTTTTATGGCTTCACAAACATCTGTCACACATGCAAATCTAGAATAGAAAATCCTTAAATTATGTGAGTGGAGTGTAATAGAAATGAATACCCTTTTGCAGAAGAATTTGTCCTTAACAGGTGTGGCAGCCAGAAGCAATGACAAATGTATGTTATAGTGTTTAATATTTCTTATCATAAACTCCATGTAACTTTCTGTTTATTATACCTATTAGCACTAAGAAAGTTAATATAGCGATTCCCTGGCTGATATTTCTATAATAAATGTTAGATTTTTCCTTGATGTGTGTAGGTGGAATCCATCCAGGAATATTGTTCATTTAGTTAAAAAGTAAAGAGCCTGAACATTTTCTTTAAAAAGATGAAACAATCAATTGTATTGTTTTATGACAATTTAGTTATTGAAAGAGATGGAATAACATGATAATGATTTGTTTGATTTCCTTTCCCAGAACCAAAAAATCCTTTCCCAACCTACTTTTACAAATCTGCAGTATCGAGATTCGGGTGTTTATGAGTGTGAGACCAGCTTATTGGAAGTCGATGGCCTAAGGAGAAAGAAAACATTAAAACTAACTGTAGAAGGTTAGTTAGACTTGCTAATAATAATACATTGCTTAAAAAATATTTAGCGGATTTAAATCTATAGAAATCAACTTCTTCTGGGTGACGTGGGACAATCTCTCCCCCACAATGAAAGCCCACAGCAACCGGAGGATATTTGAGAAGATTCCCTGGCTGATGCCCCTTGTTTTCCTGCATTCTCTTGTTTATGCAGATAAATATGTAATATCCAATTCTGATTTTTGAATGACTTTGTTCAAGGTATTAACCCCTTCAACCTATTTTAGTTTTTGCAGTTTCGATCTCTCCTTCTAACTTTTTTTAATATTTTTCCATCAAGGTCTTTTTTTGGGACGCGTTGTAAAGTTGAGTAACACGATTCATTTTAGCACAAACTATACTGGAAAACTAGGAAATAATTCCAAGTGCAGTGAAATGGTTAAAAAACACCATTCTGCCAATGGTTTTTGGTTTTGTTTTTACAGCATTCAATGTGCGGTACAAGTAACCTGGAAACATGATTCTTCAAGTCAGGACAATTAGTGATATCAAACGTGTCATTTTTATTTTTTATTTTAGTGGTGAAAAATATTTTGTGAAAAAAAAAGTTAATGGCTGACATTCTTACTGATGCCATTTTGGGATACTTATGGTGTCTTGATTGCTTTCTGTTGCATTTTTTAGGTGAAGTTCAGCAACAGAAATACTGTAATTCCGCCACTTTATTTTTTTATGTTTAACAGCATTTAATACATCAAACTTTTACAAACACGGCAATATAAAATATCTGTTTCTTATGTATTTTTAAAGGGCGAATGGGGTTGATTGAAATACACAGTGGCATGTAAGTTTGAGCACCCCTGGTCAAAAAAACTGTTATTGAGAATAGTTAAGCAAGTTGAAGATTAAATTATCTCTAAAAGGCCTAAAGTTAAAGATGACTTCTCAGCTTTATAAAAACCCAGCCTCCTCTAACCTTGTGCTAAAAAACAGCTGCCTTGAGTTCTTCTAAGCAGCTGCCTAGCACTCTGAAAGCAAAAATGGTGGAGGTCCACAAAGCAGGAGAAGGCTGTAGGAAGATAGCAAAGTGTTTTCAAGTTGCCCTTTCCTCAGTTCAAAGTGTAATTAAAAAATGGCAGGTAACAGGAACAGTGGAGGTCAAGATAAGGTCTGGAAGACCAAGCTAAATCCTGCTCGTAGGATTGCTAGAGAGGCAAATCAGAACCCTCGCTTGACTGCAAAAGACCTTCAGAAAGCTTTAGCTGACTCTGGAATTGTGGTACACTGTTCTACTGTTCATAGACACCTGCATAAATATGGGCTTCATGGAATAGTGATTAGAAGAAAACCTCTTCTGTGTCCTCACTATAAAATTCAGCCTCAGAAGTATGCAAAAGAGCAGCTAAATAAGCCTGATGCATTTTGGAAACAAGTCCTGTGGACCGATGAGGTTAAAATAGAACTCTTTGGCCACAATAATCAAAGGTATGTGTGGAGAAAAAAAGGGCACAGAATTTCAGGAAAAGAACATCTCGCCAACCATTAAGCATGGAGGTGAATCAATCATGTTGTTTTGAATCCAATGGCACGGGCAACATTTCAAGGGTAGAGGGAAGAATGGATTCAATGAAATTTCATCAAATTCTTGATGCAAACATAACATCATCTGTAAAAAAACTGAAGTTGAAAAGAAGATGGCTTCTACAAATGGATATTGATCCTAAAATACGTCAAAATCCACAATAGACGACCTCAAAAGGTGGAAGTTGAAGGTTTTACAATGGCCCTCACTTTCCCTTGATCTGAACATCATTGAAAATCTGTGGCTAGAACTCTAAATAGCAGTACTTGCTAGACAAACCAGGAATCTCACAGAACTGGAAGAATTTTCCAAGGAAGAATGGATGAAAATCTCTCAGACAAGAATTGAAAGACTCTTGGCTGGCTACAAAAAGTGTTTACAAGCTGTGATACTTTCAAAAGGGGGCGCTACTAGATACTAACCATGCAAGTTGCTCAAACTTTTGCATCGGCCCATTTTCCTTTTTTCTAATTTTTGCAATTTTTAAAATGTAAAAGATTAAATTATATATAATTATATATATATATATATATATTTTTTTTTTTTTTTGCCTAAAATACAAAGGAAATGTGTCATTTTTAACTTTAGGCCATTTAGAGAACATTTAATCTTCAACTTGCTTAACTGTTTACAATAGCAGTAATTTTACCTAAACTTTTACATCCCACTGTATATATTTTTTTTATATTTTTAGAATGTTTTTTCTTCACTTTTTTATGTCTAATTATTCTATATAGTGCAGTGCAACGGTATTGCTGTTGATACATACAATTGTCTCCTATGAAGCCTAGCCTGTACCAACATGGCAGCCATGGCACCATCAGCTAGCCCCTGGCTGCCATGACAACCCATTGACACCTCGCAACTGAGGGCTGTTGGCGCTCACAGTGGTGTAATCCCAGGATTGTGGACTTAGCAACAAAGAACCAAGCCCAGTTCTGATCGAACCTGTTACAGACAGATGCTGGATATGGTCCTGGTTCAGATTCTTCATACCCTCCCACTCAGCATGTGACGTACATGTTGTAGGAATTCACTCTCTTTGGTAGGCATTAGGACTTAGGTAGCGTTCGCACAGGCAGTGCAGATTTGGTCCAAACACATGCAGTTTTTATTGCTTTCCACAGGTTATACAGCACCAAAACGAAATTATAAGCATAAATCCCTAGCCTTGTCCGAGCGCTAACTAAACAGAACAGATCCTCGCTACTCATACACTGCTGAGCTAGCCCCAGTTCGCTCAAACAGACCAGCTATTGTCCATAGCAACCACTGATACACACCGCCTGTGCAGTCTCTTCTCAGAGAGGAATTCTGGCCTGTATCTCTGTTCAGCCCCAAGACGCATCCAGTCTGGTCAGCCTCCCTGAGCTGAGCTCAACTAGATGAACGTCTAGCCTGTTTATATGCAGAGCTAGACACCTATACTAATCAAAGCCTGCAGAAATAGGATTTAACCCTAGCCTACCTGGCATTGCTCCAATATACATTACACATTGGGAAAGATATAAAGTTTCCCTGTTTTGTTTTTTTTTTTAAAAAGAGAACTAGACAGTAAAGTAAATCTCAAATTGTTCATTGTGTTTTTATTTGCCATGTGTAGGAAAGCCACGGATCAAGCTATCTAAGAAAACAAATGCTGATGGAAAGTCAAAAACAATTTCCTATGAAGTAGACGGCTTTCCAAAGCCTGAAGTGCAGTGCGTCAGCCTCGGTAACGGAGTGTACCTAAACAAGGTGAGCTCCAGGTTTATTTATTCAGTTTGACGTTTACTGCGGAAACCTGACAGTACAGTTGATGTTCTTTGTGTATCTTAACATGAAGAATCGACCTTAATATCTCTCATGTGCATGAGACCCTGCAAAATATCAGAACTTTTCCAAACCTTTATTATTGTGTATATGCAAATGCTATGACCAAGAAACTTCAAATTGAGTTTTACATATTTCATTTTCTACAGACTGAAGAAGCCACATTAAGTAATGGAAAATATACTGCCAAACTTATCATCTCCCCAGAAGAAAATGTCACTATAATCTGCAGCGCTGAAAACAAACTGGGGAGAGAATCCCATTCTTTAAACATCTCTGCTAGTAAGTACCTTGTCACTCACTCAGGCTTCTGTGTTTTACCCTAATTAAGTGCGGTGCCAGAAAGCACATCACTGATTGTGTCCCAGTCACTCCTTCATCCTTGTCAATGACATGTAAAGTCCCTCCGTACATCACTACACTCTAGTTGAGTTTTACCATCATTTACCATCATTTTATCATCATGGTCGGCTATTTTGTGGAAATATGAATGTATGGATGGAAGGATTAGCAAATTAAAAGCAAAATTGGAAATAGCTGCTTACATCAGAGTTAAATGGTTGCAGAAAGAAGCCAAAAGGCTGATAAAAAAGGTAAATTAAAGGGAAAAAATACAGTAAATTCTTTCTGATTGACCTGATTTGCACTCTTCCCTGTGAATTGGGAGCGATCACTCTGCAGTTCTCCTTTGTCTGCATTAACCTTGTTATCTTGTGTAGAAGAGGATTCTAAAAAGAAGATTTGGTTAGTCGAGTCTCTGACGTCGGTGAAAAAGTGAAACATTCTCGGTCGCTTTACTTGCACTAAGGGAAGAGTGATTTTACTGCTGGAGATTAGAGCACATTATGGTGGTGAAGGTGACTTTCATACATCAGAAGAAGAAGTTATTTTTTTAATTTCACTTCTCAATTTTTCATTTCAGTCAGCATCCGAGAGCCAGTTGAGCCTAATAATAAAAGTGGTAAGTAAAGTAGTAGCGTAAGGTGTTTCTCTTCTTCCTGGGGTTTCCACTTTCCTTTCTCTATAGCACATCTTATTTTTTTTATATTGCTGCACAGCCAGAGATTAATACAGGACATTATCTTTCTTTCTGCTGCACTTTAACTCTTAGAACTGTCCTAAAAGATGTCTTTGTAAGTCAGCAATCGTCTGTTTGGGAAGGTGAGAAGCATAAGTAATGTGGTGGGGTGATTGCAGCTCTTGTGTATATTGTTTTGCATACTAAATACTTGACTATGAGCGGGAAGAAATACAATTAGTATGTGTGTGCGGAGAGAGTGACATGAAGCTTGAGAGCAAGTCTCAAAGTCATCCTTGTATCTCATGTTTTTTTAATGGAAGGATAAATTCACAGTGCTGCTCAGACACTGCTCACTTTTATGTGCCACACTTGTTTGTGTTCACTCACTTTCTGTTAGCACGCCTTCCCAAATGCCTGCTGTTGGGTTTCGTTTTACCATTATTTCTGTTTTTCAACAATCACTTTTTAGGTGAAAGTAATGATCATGCAAAACTCATTGTGGGGATTGTTGTTGGCCTTCTGCTTGCTGCACTGGTGGCCGGATTAGCCTACTGGATATACGTAAAGAGAACAAGGTAGTTCAACATCTCTTTCCTTTTAATTATCTAATTAATTACTTAATCATTCTTTGCGGTAATAAATTGGTAGGGTCGAGTTGTTGCTGTCAGTAGAAAACTCTATTTTTTTTGTATGAGTACATATCTAAAAGGGGTTGTCCACTACTAGGACAACCCCTTCTTGATCTAAATGTTTGGCCCCATTAAAATAAAAATGCCTATACTCGCCTCCCATGCTGGCGCCGTTCCAGCGGTGTCAGCACTCACTGACCCCGGAGTTTTTGTGCAGTTGTTGTGACAAGTGATGCCCCGCACCCAATCAGCGCTAGCGTCACTGTCCCCATCTCGGTGCGAATTGAACATGAAGAGGAAGCCTGGCTGCAGCTGATCTCTGACTTCCTCTTCATGTTCAATTCGTACGGAGGTGGGGACAGTGACGCCAGCTCTGATTGGGCGCCGGGCAAAACATGTCACAACAACCTCAAGAGAGCCCCGGGAAGGCGAGGGCCAACACCGCTGGAACGGCGCGGACACGGAGGTTGAGTATAGGTTTTTTTATTTTATCGGGGCCTAACATTTAGATCAAGAAGGGGTTGTCCTAGTAAGGGACAACCCCTAAAGTCTTAATAACTAGTGGGGTGTAATGATTTTTAAATGCATATTGTAATCTTTTTTTAAAGTGAAAATCATCTAATGCAGCGTTATTTATTCTAAACAAATATATGGTATATTAATTCACGGAAGAACAAGAATAAAAATATTCTTTACATTTGGGGTACATCCCTCTTACACAGCTGCTGGGCTCTTGCAATGTATCTGTATAGACAAGAGGTTGGAGACATAGACAGCTGAGCTATGATGTTTAGTTTACAAAAGTCTTAGTTGCAAATAAGTGTATATATATATATTTATAGTGGTTACCACTGGATAATAGTGTCTAGCCAAAAAGTAAGTGTATTTGATATTTGCATACCCTTCCTGACTGACAACTACAATGTGTACTGAACAGTATGAGATTTCAGCAGCAGGGAGGAGGAACACTGAGGAGCTGTAAGTGAAATTCCATGGGATGAGATTGACTTTAGCTCATGAATAAACTTGGATTTGTGGTTGAACAGCTATTCTACAAATGATTTAAAAAGTAAATACACCAGCCTCATCAGGAAGATATGCAATTAACAATATATAAAGTTTGTATTGTGAAATCAAGTGATAAATTCATGTTGGTTTCCTAATTGTAAAAGACAAATAGATTTATATCTACAGGTAAACATGTTATGCGGTGCTATTAGCCAATTCTGCTGCTATTTTTTGTCTGTAAGCCCCACTGCTTATAACCCTGGCCCAGGTCTCCAAAATAAATCACAGATGTAATATCAAGACAGTTACTTTAGCTAAATGTGTCATTCTCGACAGCACGTTGTCCTGTGTAAACTGGATGTGCTGCCGAGAACAATGGTATTCTATATGCATGGAACAGTAAGGCTACTTTCCCACGATGAGCTTTCAGTGAGTTTTTGATGTAATAGACTTTCTGCACCCATTAAGTAAAATAGCTTACTTGCATTTTTTCGAAAATACACTGCGTAAAAAACTCACCAAATGCTCATCGTGGAAACATAGCCTAATGATAACGATCATTCTGTGAACATATAGCTGTGATTAGCCGGTCTAAATAGGCTAGTAAGTCAGCATGATCAGCAACCATGTTGCGAACGGCAGTCGTTAACTGGTGTTGCCCAGCCTTAGTGATGACAATGGTGCTCTTATTTTGTTTTAATTTAGTGCTTAAAACACATTGTTCACACGCTGCTATTAGTTTACAGCTATTTCCCATGCAGTAGTGTAAGCCAAATGATAATTCAACACTTTACTAACATCTACACATAAATGACCATTACAAAGTCATCATAAAATCATCACTTTCTGGAGTCCATGGACTAGTTATTCTCCTAGGTGAACTAGACACTGCACCCTTTGGGGCCAATTAATGAAGACTGGCATAGCGCATGCTTGTGCTACATCAGTCTCCCTGAAGTACAAGATGCCGAGTTCATTAAGAGGCGCACATCACTTAAAGGGAACCTGTCAGCAGCATTTTACTAAGTAAAGTACTGAAAGGGCCATATTTACATAGTTAAATAGGTTGAAAAAAGACATTGACATTGGTGCTGGCATACTGATTAAAATGATACTTAAGGTGAAGAAATCCGTTTTGTAGATTTTCTGCAATCTTTGTTTGAAGTTTCCTTGTATTCATATCTTTGTGCATTGAGGTGGGACTGTCAGTAGGGTCTTCTGCTTTGTTCCGTCCCCTCCACTATGTCTGGATGTCTTTTCTCCTTCTCTACTTAAAATTTCACACCAGCGTCGTCCTAGCCGCGAGTCGGCACTTGTGCAGATTGAACTCTTGGAAGTCTTCAGGAAAGTGGTGCCAATGGCTGCGCATGCGTAGATTGTTCAGTGCCACCGGCGCCATTTTCCTGAAGACTTCCAAGAGCTCAATCTGCACAAGCCCCACCCGCGGCTAGGACGGCTCTGGCGCGAAATTTTAAATAAGGAGAAAAGACACCCAGGCACAGCGGAGGGGACGGAACAAAGTTGAAGACCCTACCCACAGTCCCGCCGTAATGAACGAAGATATGAATACAAGGAAAGTTCAAACAAGGATTAAAGAATATCTACAAAACAGATTTCTCCACATGAGGTATCATTTTAATCAGTATGACCGCACCAATATTGCCCTGTCTGTACTTTACGTAGTAAAATGCTGCTGACAGGTTCTTTTTAATGAATTCAGGGCATATTCTTTGTGGCGTGTGCGTCCATGCTGAGCCACTTCAGGGGCTGGAGTAGCCATACAAAACTCCAAAAAATGTGTAACTTTTCAAGGCTTTTACACCACTTTTCTATCATAAAAGCTTTGGTGAATCCACCCCTTTGTCTTTTTCCGTGGTCTTGCACTGTTTTCTACTCCTTTATTGCAAATTACATTTCTACATCCAATGACATGGCTCGATCACTTGATGGGCAGATTTCGGCATGTAGACAAGAACATTTGTTCCTGCCCTACAGAGCTCTCCATGTTGATCTCCATCCTACCCCTTTTTAATTGAAATCCTGGACAATTACTCGTCATGAGGGAGAGTTAGGAATCGCACACAAAAGATGTGGCAATCCGTGCGTGGCTCCTGGGCATTCATAATTAAATAGATGGTAATAATTATAGGCAGATTCCATTGCATTTGAAATGATGGAGGGCATCTTCCCCTTCCTCATAAAGTGCAGAGACAAAGCCTTGTAATGTTGTTCTCTAAAATGGTTAACTATAGGGTGACATACTCCGACTACTTGGATAGGTTGCACTCGACACCCATAAAACAAATGCATTGACTTTAAGGTAAGATGCTTAGCACACCATAAAAAATCCTTTTATCCCAGCTTTGTTAAAAACCTTGTATAGTACATGGCAATGCGTATACCCCTAATTGTGGCACAGCAAGTTCCAGCAGAAGCACCTTAAAGGTGAGAAAAAATGAGACTAGTGTCAGTAAATTCATCCTAAATCTAATGTAAGCCAAGATCTACAAAGGGCCCAATGATACAGTCTTCAAACCCGAAAAGAAAACACTGACGGAGAATATTGCTGGTCTTTATCAAATTCACAAATCTTTTCCTTATTTAAAATTTTGGTTATTCTAATTAAAAAAAATGTCAGAAATTGGAGTCTAAAATTATGTATGATATGTTGTCAGTTTTGAACAGTTTTCTCCTTCAGTAAAAATCAGACATGTAAGCTAGTGAAGTTTTAATAGCCCCAGTGCTGTCAATCAGCATGCCTAAATGATATGTCCTCTAATTATATTTTATACAAGGATTATCTCCTGCTGTCAGTCTTGACACGGCCCTGTCAGTTTTGGATCTGTCATGAGAATTTACTGCATTGCTTCAGTGTTGTGAAAAAGATGACTAGCAAATATTAATGTTTGCAGCGCCCCCTGTGTCAAGTAACTGACTGTCCAATGGAAATGTTACCTGCCTGTGAAGGTACTGCACGTCTGCGTATGAGCCCTATTAAAGGGGAAAGGTCATAAAACATCCTGAATGTCGGGAGATGCATAAAATGAGATCTAATTGGTTACACGATATGATAGGATACTTAATATGTCCAAGGTTTTTTTTTTCTTACATTCAATAAAATGTGTTTTATATCCAAAAAATTCTGTTGTTTTTTTTTTTTGTATTTTTTTGAGATGGGGATTTTTTTACTTTTTGTTTCACCTGTTTTTTTGTATATGTGATCATCAAGGATGTTTATTTTTACTTTATTGGTCATTTTTTTTCAACTACAACTGGGCATTCCTTGGTGGAACACAATACAGTATATTGACTTAAGTCATTGACCGAACTGTTCTGGGTCTGCTAGCACCCGGCACCTCTTCTATGCCACAAAGCTCCTTCCATCAAGTGATCACACATTCTAACAGAATCATTGATGATGGCATTTTTCAAGCACTATGTGGCTAGCGAAATAGAAGACAGATGCGGTAATAAACCATTCCCAAAGATCATGACTGTGTGTAAGAACCCAAGACCTGACCTGCTCCTGCTAGATTGCAGGGCAGGAGCTTTAACCCCCTAACTGACATATGACGTACTGGTTCGTCATTTGCCGGCTTGCACGCCAATCCTGAATATTTTGTGGCAGATGATGGCTGATTTAGTCAGCCATCATGTGCCTCTAACAGCCGCGGGTGGAGTATGAACTAAATCAGCCATCATCTGCCAGAAAATATTCAGGCTTGGCATGCAAGCCGGCAAATGACGAACCAGTACGTCACATTTCGGTAAGGTGTTAAAGCTCCTGTCCTGCAATCTAGCAGAAGCAGGGCAGGTCTCGGGTTGCTGCACACAGTCGGGATCTATGGGAATGGTTTATTACCGCATTTGTCTTCTATTTCGCTAGCCACATAGTATGACAATGACATTTCAAATGCACAGACTGGGTGGAGGGGCGCGTCATTCTATGCGCCCATCGGCGAGCCCGTTAAATGGTGGCTGGGCTGCTATGACAGCTGGGGGCTGCTAAAGACCCCTGTGCCTATCATTATGATAATACTCCTGTGAAAGCCAGCCTGTAGCTGGCGTTCATAGCAGATCATGATTTTCACTATGCAAAGCAGTTCTGGTGCACTGCTATGTTTAGTACAAGTTATCAGCTGATCGCAGGTTCAAGTCCACTAAGGAGACTAACAAATACAGTAAAGAGAGAAAAAAATGTTTTTTTAAAAAATGAGAAAAAAATTCAAATAAATATAAAAGTTCAAATCGCCTCCCTTTTTCCCCATTTAAAAATAAAACTAAAAAAAATGAATAAGGCTATGTGCACACGTTCAGGATTTGAAGCAGAAATTTCAGCCTCGTTTCTGCGTCTGCTTGGCAGGAAAAACGCTGCGGAAAAACCACGCGTTTTTGACACATTTTTTAATGCGCTTTTTAAATCATTTTTTTACATCAATAAATGCTTTCTGGAGCTAAATAAATTTATTTGGTGGGACATTGCTTTTTGGATTACCTTCAGAACTGGGTGAGTATATTGGTTAATTTAAATGATTAAAGAATGTGTCTGTTGTATTTCAAATAATGTGTTTACTCTGTGTCTGTGTGTTTATTTAACTCTTTACTTTAGGTTTGGTGATGAAAGGGTCTGATTGACACCTTGTCATCACCAAACAAAAGAGCTAGGTGTCAGCTAATCCTATTCACCCAATCTTCATTAGCATTTCTATTCATGTAATTTCTAGGGCAGCTGTGAGCTGCTATTTTCCTAGGAAGGTGCCATTAACATGGTCCCTGGCTATTATTAACAGCTCACAGCTGTTTCGTTAGCCGCTACGTCCCCCCGATCGGCACTCAGGAGCACTTTGGACGCAGTGTATTTTTTGCTGCGTCCAAAACCAGATGTTCTAATGCCACACTTTTGTCGGTACATGTGAATCCACCGCATATAATGACACTTCAATCGGTCAAAATCTGCAGTGGAGACTGGTGTGTCCGCTACAGAAATTGACATGCTGTGGGTGAGTTTGTGTACGTGGCCACGCTCAGGAGCCGCTGCAGGTTTGACGCTGCGTGTTTATACAGCGTCAAACCCGCAGCGTCCCATAGTGGATGGGATTTCTAGAAATCCCATGTCCACTATGCATGTATTAGAGGCTGCGAATCACCCTTGGACACTGACATGCGGCATGTCTTTCAGGACTGCAGCATGTCAAATTTTCTTGTGGAGTTGCTAGTCTCCTCAACAGAAATTTGAATGCAGTAAATACTCATGGTTCAGTGAACACATGTGGATTTACTTGCGTTCAAAAGAATTCAACATTTTGGACGCAGCAAAAAATATGTGTCCAAAGCGCTGCTACGTCTGGATCGTGGGCACAGAGCTTAAAATTTAAAAAAGAAAATGGTGTGTGCTCCCGCGTCATTTTTATAACCAGCAGAGGGAAAGCCGACCGCTGGGGGCTGATATTCGTAGCCAGGGAAGGTGCCATTAGCCAACAATGTTCCCTGGCTATTAATATCAGCCCACAGCTGTTTGTTTAGCCTTTACTGACTAGATTACAGGGGGACCCCAGAAAAAAAATTGATGTGGGGTTCCCCTATAAAATGTAACCAGAAAAGGCTAAAAAGATAGCTGCGGGTTGATATTAATAGCCAGGGAAGGGGCCATGAATACTAGCCCCCTCCGCGGCTATTAATATCACCCCTCAGCAGACCCAGAAATGGCGCATCCATAAGATTCGTCAAATCTGGCACTTAGCCTCCGCTCTTGCCACTCCCCTGAAGCAGTGGCGAATGGGGTTGGGGTTCACGTCAGCCTTCTGTTGGCGGCTGATGTGAAGCCTAGGTTAGTAATGGAGGGTGTCTATTAGACACCATTATTAACCGCGTAGTAAAGTTATCGCCACTTTTTCAATAAATACACTGCCAGAATAAAGTATTTTAATGAAATAAAAAACGCACGGTTTTAAAAATATATTATTCTCTCAGTCCCCGATTCCCTTGATCTTCTGAAAAAAAAAAGTAAAATAACAAACAATATCCCTCACCTGTCCGCAGTCATGACATAGTTCACGATTACCACCAACGATTGTCCCTCGGCGATCCGGGTCACTTCTACAGCAGTGACATCATCAATCACTGATGTCACTGCTGTTGAAGACAGCAGTGTATACTGACAGGAGTGTAAAATCACTCCTGTCAGTGTACATGCTGCTGGAGTGAGGTCACTGGTGTTCATCAGCTGAAGATCAGCTGATCAGCCCTGGGGAGCTCACCACCAGTACTGGTGGGAACATTCTTGAGAATGTTTCCACGGGGAAGTCATGTGAGCGATCAGCAGGTCCTGGCAGTGCAGTACACTGCTGGGAGCGAGTGCGCTCCCTGCAGTGTACCGCCAGCTGCTGGGAGGAGAGCATCGCCGGGGACATCACCGGACAGGTGAGAATAAGGGGTTTTATTTTATTTTTTACTTTTTTTTTTAGTTTAGTTTAGTTTTACTGCTCCCCTCAGCCGCGCCGCTCTCGCTGTTATCAGCGGGAGCGGTGGTTGGGTGAGAGGAGTAGTAGTCCTCCTCTGCCGACCCAGGTATCACCTGCAGCACGTTTCTGCAGAGTTTCACTGCCTATTGGCTTTAATTGAAATGCAGCAAATCCGCAGGTATAAATAATATTCCTGTGGATTTGCTGCATTTCAATAAAGTCAATTAGCGGGAAACGCTGGGCATAATGGATATACTGCGTTTTTTTTTCACAATGGTAATCCTAAGCGGAAACTTCCGCATCATGTGCACAGCACATCAGAATTACCATTGCAATAGCTGGCAGACCGCTTTTGATGCGTTTTCGCTGCGTTTCCACCGCTGTGAAAACGCATAAAAAACTCTACGTGTGCACTTAACCTAATACACATTTGTTATCGCTGCGTTTGTAAAAGACTTTTTTGTTTCGTGTTTTTTGGGGGGAAATTTCCAAATGTATTTTCACAACTTAAATAACAAACATGTACATATATTTTTTTTCTGCGTACTCATGCTAATCTGGAGAATCATGTCACCAGGTCAGTTTTACCAGATAGTGAACCTGGTAAATAAATGAAAACATTTTTTTTTATATACACCTTTTATAATGTTTTCTGTTGTGGTGCCTGGTTGCCTTCAGTCATTGGAAGCGAAGTCTGACTGATACTTCTGCATAACCTATTTACCACTATTTACCATTTACTTTATCAAAAAATATTTTTAATGTATATGCCCAGGGACAAGATGTATTTCACTCTTCTGGGCCTCTAAACCGTGCCAAAAACTGGGGCCAAGAAAGGGACAGTGTTTAGCTTCTAGATTGGATTTGATGTGCAGTTCTCATAGGGATGGTTGGGTGTGATGGAAAGGGATGTATGGGAAAACTCTATCCGCTGCCATCATTTAGACCGCTAGAAGGGTCATACAGAGATTTAGCCTTAGCATGGTATAGCCCTCTTTTGCAAAACTAGATGCTGTGACTCTCGAGGTTTATTTGCTTTTTGCACACACGGTATCTTGTTTGACAGGAGTAGGAAATATGAAATTATCAGATCATGAAGTGTTGTGTGTTTCTGGTAAAGAAAATGTATCATCTTGTCAACTGGTATTAAGTCGCAGAAGTATAAAAAAACTAAAGTATAAGTGTAGGCTGACAACCTCTGTTCCATGAGTTGAACTGTTCCTTTTGTATTTACCAGCGGCCATATTTGCTGAAGAGGAATAATTACTAATGAATATTGGAAAATCTGGATTAAATAGGAAGAAACATGTTGAGATATTTTCCTCATTACTTGGGGATGAAATAAACATGTTGTTTAAATGTATTTCCCCTGCTACAGAGTTACAGTACAATGCTAAGAAGATAATCTCTGCTCTCTGAATCATCCCTGGGAATACTGATAGCTAAGTTTCGCTTACTATAGATGTATACACGCAGTCTCTAACTCTGGCATGTATGGTTTCTGTACAAATGTCCAAAGCTCCGTCAGCAGCAGCCAGGATGAGGACATGATTTGTAATTTGTATGTATGAAGTACCCAGCGGGGCCTGGTATAGTGATCTGTGTATGTACCACAAAGGATTTATCGCTCATCCACAATTGCTGCTGTTTGATGAAGGGAATGGAAATTCATCAGCTGGAAAGACAATCCGGCTTTGTTGTTTTGAGTTCTACCTTTTGTTATATACCAGGTTAACGGTACTAATGGCATTCCTGGAAGATAAATATTTGTTTAAAAAGGGAATATTTTTGTGCAGATATCATCCTTGGAACACAATGTGAAATGATCCTATATGGACGTTCTAGTATTCGATGATGTGACAGGTAGGAATAGCGTAGTACTTATATGGTGCTAGTTTTCTCATCATGAAGGATACATCCCGTCATAACGATCTTGTGGGTATTGTCATGGTGAATGAATTTGCTCAGACCACAAGTACATATTCTACATTCATGATGATATTTTTACCGCACAGTAAACCGTGGGCTGGGAGAGAAGAACAATATCAGAATCACTGGGTTTTTTTTCTGGTTAAAAAAAAAAAATTCGCCAGAGCTGATCAATAAATTTTATGTCCTGCAAAATTATGCCATCAAAAAATTTATAAATCTCACTCAAAAAATGAGCCCCTATAGAGTGACATCCATAGTTGAAAAGATTGGTCAATTAACTAACTCCTTTAAAGGGGTTGTCTGGTCTAAATAGATAAGTGTGCAGTCGCTTCTGAATCCCCCAGCGCACACACTGTGCTCTGTGGGGATGAGCCGGGATCGGAGGGTATGTGTGCGTTATACAAACTCCTGGCCAGAGCCTGTCCAGTGGGCGTGGCCTTGATACTTAACTTGAATGGAGAGCGGCTGCGCCCTCTAGTCGGCCACGCCCACTGGGCGGCCATGTCACTAGACGGGGCTCGGCCTCTCTCTATATATATCTATACAAGTATATAAAGCGAGGCCACGTCCACTGGATAGGCTCTGGCCGGGAGTTTGTATAATGCATACATACCCTCCAATCCTGGCTCAGAGACACAGTACGTGCGCTGGAGGGATTCATAAATCTGCAGTCACACAGAGTGAGTGCAGACTTATCGATTTGGACCGGACAACCCCTTAAAGGCTCAAATAATCCTGGCCATTAAGGTATCCTGAAAATTTGACTTTTTTCAATGTCTTGACTGCTAGCCAATCAGTGCTAAAACTTGCTTCATGTATAATATTATCATTTCTTTTTAATCCTGACATATATTACTAGCTATTGAGCCCGTTCTACGCCCGGGTGGCGAGCATTTTTATTGGTATATAGTCTCCCATGCTGGTATGTACTGCCCCCATCCTGGTATTTGTGCTGCCCCCATCCTGGTATTTGTGCTTCCCCCATCCTGGTATTTGTGCTCCCCAATCCTGTTCCTCCATCCTGTTATGTGCTGCCCTCATCCCTACCCTTGTATGCAAGGCACCACTCACCACTAATCCTGGTATACATGGCACCCCTCACCACTAATCCTGGTAAGCATGGCACCCCTCACCCCCAATCCTGGTATGCATGGCACCCCTCGCCCTCAATCCTGGTATGCATGGCACCCCTCACCCCCAATCCTGGTATGCATGGCACCCCTCACCCCCAATCCTGGTATGCATGGCACCCCTCACCCCCAATCCTGGTATGCACGGCACCCCTCACCACTAATCCTGGTATGCATGGCACCCCTCATCCCCAATCCTGGTATGCATGGCACCCCTCACCCCCAATCCTAGCATGCATGGCGCCCCTCATCCTGGTATGCATGGCTCCCTCATACCCAATCCTGGTACGCATGGTACCCCATCCCTCATCCCTATCCTGGTATGTATCGTACCCATCATCCTGGTATGTATGGTAGCCCTCATCCTGGTTTGCATGGTACCCCTCATTCCTATCCTGATATGCATGGTACCCCTCATCCCTATACTGGTATACATGGCCCCTCAGCCGAATCTTGGTATGCATGGCCCCCCAGATCCCTATCCTGGTATGCTTGGTACCCCTCATCCCTATCCTCGTATGCATGGTACCCCTCATCCCTATCCTGGTATGCATGGTACCCCTCATCCGAAATCCCGGTATGCATGGCACCCCTCATCCCCAATCCTGGTATGCATGGCGCACCCCTCATCCCCAATCCCGGTATGCATGGCGCACCCCTCATCCCCAATCCTGGTATGTATGGCACCCCTCATCCCCCAATCCTGGTATGTATAGTACCCCTCATCTCCAATGCTGGTATGCATGGCACTCCTCATCCCTATCCTGGTATGTATGGTATCCCTCATCCTGGTATGCATGGCACCCCATCCCTCATCCTGGTATGCATGGTACCACGCATCCCTTTTCTGGTATGTATGGTACCCCTCATTCTGGTACACATGGCACCCATCATTCCAATTCTGGTATTTATGGCCTCCTCATCCCTCAATCCTGGTATGCATGGTACCCCGCATTCCTATCCTGGTATGCATGGTACCCCTCATTCCAATTCTGGTATGTATGGCACCCCTCATCCGCCAATCCTGGTATGTATGGCCTCCTCATCCCCTAATCCTGATATGCATGGCACCCAACCCCTCATCCTGGTATGCATGGCCCCCTCATCCCTATCCTGGTATGCATGGCTCTCCTCATCCCCCAATCCTGGTATGCATGGCACCACATATTCCTATTCTGGTATGCATGGTACCCCTCATCCCTATTCTGGTATGCATGGTACCCCTCATCCTGGTATGCATAGCACCCCATCCATCATCCTGGTATGCATGGTGGTACTCATCCCCAATGCTGGTATGCATGGCACCCCTCACACCCCAATCCTGGTATGCATGGCACCCCTCATCCCCAATCCTGGTATGCATGGTACCCCTCATCCCCCAATCATGGTATGCATGGTACCCCTCACCCCCAATCCTGATATGCATGGTACCCCTCATCCCCCAATCCTGATATGCATGGTCCCCTCACCCCCAATCCTGGTATGCATGGTCCTCTCACCCCTCAATCCTGGTATGCATGGTCCCCTCATCCCCCAATCCTGGTATGTATGGTACCCCTCATCCCCCAATCCTGGTATGTGTGGCCCCCTCATCCCCCAATCCTGGTATGTGTGGCCCCCTTACCCCCTAATCCTGGTATGTGTGGCCCCCTCACCCCCCAATCCTGGTATGTGTGGCCCCCTCACCCCCCAATCCTGGTATGTGTGGCCTCCTCACCCCCCAATCCTGGTATGTATGGCACCCCTCATCCCTTTCAACGCTCCTGCTGGACAGGTAAATATGGCGCCAGAGATCACGGTATGCGTTCAGTGTCTACGCATACCACGATTTTCGGCTCCATACACTCCTCTTACCTGTAACGGCTGCATGCGTTCTTCTGTCTGGAGCCAGACTGCGCATGCACAGTCTATAGAGGCTTCAGACAGAGGGACGCTTACAGTGTTGTATTGTAGACTAACTATTGAACCCGTTCTACGCTCGGGTGGTGAGCATTTTTATTGGTACATTTTTAATTTTATTAATGGCGCCGGAGTCGGCATGTGTGCATACCGCGCTATCATGCGCCAATTTTTTTAAAGACATTGTCTGCAAATTCGCATATACAGTGTCTTCAATAAAATGGCACCCTAGTGTGGTATGCACAAGTGCTGTCTCCGGCGCCTCACTGCGCAGCTGCCACCCATCCCTTCTTCGGACAGAAGGACGTGTCAAGCATATATAAGATGTACTGAGAATACAGGGAGTGTATTCACTTACGCTGAGCGCTGTAGATGTAAAGTACTGCGAATACAGTGGGTGTACTCACTTATGCTGAGCGCTGTATGTATAACGTACTAAGAATACAGAGGGGTGTACTCACTTATGCTGAGTGCTGTGTGTATAACGTACTGAGAATACAGGGGGTGTACTCAATTACGCTGAGCGGTGTATGTATAACGTACTGAGAATACAGGGGAGTGTACTCACGCTGAGCGCTGTATGTATAACGTACTGAGAATACAGGAGGTTGTACTCAGTTATGCTGAGCGCTGAGGATGTAACGTATTGAGAATACAGGGGGTGTACTCAGTTACGCTGAGCGCTGTATGTATAACGTACTGAGAATACAGGGGGTGTACTCACTTACGCTGACTGCTGTAGATGTAACGTGCTGAGAATACAGAGGGGTGTACTCACGCTGAGTTCTGTAGATGTAATGTACTGAGAATACAGGGGGTGTACTCATTTATGTTGATCGCTGTATTTATAACGTACTAAGAATACAGGGGGTGTACTCACTTATGCTGAGTACTGTATATGTAACATACTGAGAATACAGGGGAGTGTACTCACTTATGCTGAGCGCTGTATGTATAACGTACTGAGAATACAGGGGGTGTACTCACTTACGCTGACTGCTGTAGATGTAACGTGCTGAGAATACAGAGGGGTGTACTCACGCTGAGTTCTGTAGATGTAATGTACTGAGAATACAGGGGGTGTACTCATTTATGTTGATCGCTGTATTTATAACGTACTACGAATACAGGGGGTGTACTCACTTATGCTGAGTACTGTATATGTAACATACTGAGAATACAGGGGAGTGTACTCACTTATGCTGAGCGCTGTATGTATAACGTACTGAGAATACAGGGGGTGTACTCACTTACGCTGACTGCTGTAGATGTAACGTGCTGAGAATACAGAGGGGTGTACTCACGCTGAGTTCTGTAGATGTAATGTACTGAGAATACAGGGGGTGTACTCATTTATGTTGATCGCTGTATTTATAACGTACTAAGAATACAGGGGGTGTACTCACTTATGCTGAGTACTGTATATGTAACATACTGAGAATACAGGGGAGTGTACTCACTTATGCTGAGCGCTGTATGTATAACGTACTGAGAATACAGGGGGTGTACTCACGCTGACTGCTGTAGATGTAATGTGCTGAGAATACAGAGGGGTGTACTCACGCTAAGTTCTGTAGATGTAATGTACTGAGAATACAGGGGGTGTACTCATTTATGTTGATCGCTGTATTTATAACGTACTAAGAATACAGGGGGTGTACTCACTTATGCTGAGTACTGTATATGTAACATACTGAGAATACAGGGGAGTGTACTCACTTATGCTGAACGCTGTATGTATAAGGTACTGAGAATGCAGAGGGGTGTACTCACTTACACTGAGCGCTGTATGTATAACGAACTGAGAATACAGGGAGGTGTACTCACGCTGAGCGCTGCATGTATAACATACTGAGAATACAGTGGGTGTACTCATTTACGCTGAACACTGTATATATAACGTACTGAGAATACAGGGGTAAACTCATGCTGAGCGCAGTATATATAGCATACTGAGAATACAAGGGGGTGTACTCACGCTGAACGCTGTGTGTATAACGTACTGAGAATACAGGGGGTGTACTCACTCACGCTGAGTGCTGTATATATAATGTACTGAGAATACAGGGAGTGTATTCACTTACGCTGAGCGCTGTATGTATAATGTACTGATAATACAGGGGTGTACTCACTTATGCTGAGCGCTATATGTATAACGTACTGAGATTACAGGGGGTGTACTCACTTATGCTGAGCGCTGTGTATATAATGTACTGAGAATACAGGGGGGTGTACTCACTCTGAGCGCTGTATGTATAATGTACTGATAATACAGGGGTGTACTCACTTGCGCTGAGCGCTGTATATATAACATACTGAGAATACAGGGGGGTGTACTCACTTGCGCTGAGCGCTGTATATATATTACGTACTGAGAATACAGAGGGGTGTACTCACTTATGCTGAGCGCTGTGTATATAATGTACTGAGAATACAGGGGGGTGTACTCACGCTGAGTGCTGTATATATAACGTACTCAGAATACAGTGGGGTGTACTCACTTTCGCTGAACGCTGTATATATAACGTACTGAGAATACAGAGGGGCGTATTCTCTTACGCTGAGCGCTGTATGTATAACGCACTGAGAATACAGGGGGTGTACTCACTTACGCTGAGCGCTTTATGTATAACGTACTGAGAATACAGGGAGTGTATTCACTTACGCTGAGCGCTGTATGTATAATGTACTGAGATTACAGGGGGTGTACTCACTTATGCTGAGCGCTGTGTATATAATGTACTGAGAATACAGGGGGGTGTACTCACGCTGAGCGCTGTATGTATAATGTACTGAGAATACAGGGGGGTGTACTCATTTACGCTGAGCGCTGTATGTATAATGTGCTGATAATACAGGAGTGTACTCACTTACGCTGAGCGCTGTATATATAACATACTGAGAATGCAGGGGGGTGTACTCACTTATGCTGAGCGCTGTATATATAATGTACTGAGAATACAGGGGGGTGTACTCACGCTGAGTGCTGTATATATAACGTACTGAGAATACAGGGGGGTGTACTCACTTACGCTGAACGCTGTATATATAACGTACTGAGAATACAGAGGGGCGTATTCTCTTACGCTGAGCGCTGTATGTATAACGCACTGAGAATACAGGGGGTGTACTCACTTATGCTGAGTGCTGTATGTATAACGCACTGAGAATACAGGGGGGTGTACTCACGCTGAGTGCTGTATGTATAATGTACTGAGAATACAGGGGGATGTACTCACTTATGTTGACTGCTGTATATATAATGTACTGATAATATGGGGGTGTACTCACAAATTTGTCTCTCTCTTTCTCTCTCTTGTCCTGGACATATTGTCGTCATGGCTCACTGAGCATGCTCAGTCTATAGAGGCTTCAGACAGAAGGACACATCCCTGGTTATATTATAGATGCCAAAGTGGAGACAGAAATAGAACTATTTTTTCACCCATAATAATTGCTATGGTCAGAAACGATTGGGCCGATTCATCAAGACTCATGGAGCACATGCTAGTGCTATTCTGGTCTTTCTGTAGTACATGGCAACAAATTCATTAAGAAGCGCACGCCATTTCATGAATTTGGCACATCTACTCTGTGGTGTGGCAAATTCATTGTCCGTGACGAATAGCATCTCTGACGCGACGCGCCACAGAGCACATGTGACTGGTGTGCTTATCTGGCATTCAGTACGCCAGTATTTTTAATGAATTTGATGGGTGGACATGGCCACAATCTCATCCTGTTTCGGCAGAGCTAATTCAAACTGGTGTGAAAATGGCAAGAGGTGCAACATTTTTGGTCCCCATTGTGCAAAAATGTTGAGTTTCAAAGCTTTTACGACTGTTTTCTGGCATAAAAGCTTTGATGAGTCGGCCCCCTTGCGTGTAAAGTTCTTTGCAGGTGCAGTCATGCTGTTTCGTCTGAACAATTGTTTTCAGTGTCTTCTTGTTCATCATTAGACCAAAAATAAGAAAATTCAATGTCAGGAATCCAGTCTGTCCAAAAACAATATGTGAGCAAAAATTATTACAATTAAACAATCATTCTGAGATGGGCTCATCGTGCCGGTGCTATGACATTGCCGTGTACAAACATCACATATTTAGAATGTTGTAGACCAAGATAATGTGAGAAAAAGAAATACTTAAGCAACAGAGCAACGAGCCTATGTGTAGGAATGTAAAACTCTTTATCATACAACAATTTTTTACATAATTCTGTTCAATTCTTAATTATAGGCTAGAAAGAATGCCATGTTGTTCATCACGTCATGCAGTGCATCACTTTATGTTAAGGAAGGTGTTAACATTTCAATGGGTCTGGAATCCTATTGATAACGCAGCATCATCTTTTAGAGACCACCTGCTGCATTGGCTGCTAAAGCTCAAATCCTTCTTAGCTGTATGGATGGTAGCCTATGAAAAGAATCACATAGCAGCAGGCTAGCGTCCTAAGAACAGCACTGCATCTTGCCAAAGCCAGCAGCCTACATAGATTCAAAGCAATTACCTTCTTGACTTTTAATAACACATCCACCGAGAACTCCTCTTGTGTCAGCAGGCATACTTCAAATGTGTGTTTTCATTGTGGAGCTCCAAGCAAGAATGGATTCATCACTGTAATAAAACAACATCCTCTATATAATTTTTACATCACAATATTCTTTTATTCCTTGTTTTCTCAAAACCTAAACCTAGAATAAACCAAGCTGAGATCAGTAAAGGAAAAGTGTAGAATAATGCAAGATTCGCACATCAGCTCCCAGTTTGACAGATCTGCATTTCGTTTGGAGCCTGTGGGGAATCTAGTTATTGTTAAACAAGTGGGCATGAAAGGTTTTCCCATTACTTCTGAGTGCCATGAGGATGAGGAATATGGCACTTTATAAGTGGCAGGCATCTATTTTGGCTTTGCTCAGATCCTATTAATCACATGACATAGGAGTATTTTTCTGTTGGATAAACAATTTCCTTTTCTAATGTGAATTCAGTAAGAATATGTGCAGTACATTTAGCCATTTTAAAGGGACTTCTCTTACAGTAATTTCTGTCATATTGTTTATATACACTAAATTATGAGAACCCAACTAGAGGGATTTCCACCGATCCATAGGACAATTTTGTCCAGTAACTAGGGATGAGCTTACCGGTGGAAGTTCGACTTCGACCGAAGTTTAGTCCAAAGTTCGGTTCAGGTACCTGAATCTGAACCCCATAGAAATCAGTGGGGACCCGAACTTTTTAGCTGGAATCTCTCTCTTTTTCTCTTTCTTCGTCGGACTTCCAGAAGTCCATGTTTGGAGTTCAGCATCGGACAATAAGTGTCCGGTATGAACCACGAACTATACAGTTCGGGTTTGCTCATCTCTGCTAGTAACCCAATTTTTAGCAGAGAAGGTGGAGCATGCTTATGTACAATCACTTTCTTTGGTAGAATGTGAAGATAAGTATAGTCAAGTGAGAATGAGGTTTTCTGTTATTTTAAAATTATGAATATGAGTCAAATAGCAGCAGGCAAGCATCCTTAGAACAGCACTGCACCTTGCCAAAATCAGCAGCCTACATAGATTCAAAGCAATTACCTTCTTGACTGTTAATAACACATCCACCGAGAACTCCTCTTGTGTTGGCATGCACACTTCATATGCGTGTTTTCATTGGGATTACATGCCAGGCGATCATGCAGACCAATCTTTGATGATCCATTTATGGATTACAGATGTACTCAGATGGGGAGTTGTAGTGGCGAGGTCCCATAATCAGTCACACACATTTTGCAACATTTGTCTTACACTTTTGAGCTCAAATTCATAACCTTGGAAAATTGTTGGGCTTTATTTACAGTGAATTGCAGGATAATTCATGGAGTTTCTTCTTCTTTTTTATAAAGCCTAAAAGTGCTGCATGTTAGCCTAAAGTCTAGAGTGAAATATAAAGCGCACTACATGCAAATTGCTTTGGTTTGTGGCAATTTTTCGTTTAGGTTTTTTTTTTCTTTTTCCCCCTCCAAAACAGCACATTTTTTCTACAGACCTTTATACAGATCTTGAAATACGTCAAGCATTTGAAAATGTTACAAAATAGAAAAAAATGATAAGCATAAGGAAAATCACTTGAAATTCGTACATTGTACAATCTCTTAAAAATATTGTAAAAAATTGTGTGTGTGTACCCGCTCTTAATGAACGATTTAGATATGGGGGTGAAACTGCTCTTCTGTTATAAGGCTATAAGTAGCAGACGTTCTTGTATAGTGAAATGTCAGAAAGTGATATCATACAGAGCACAGCAAATAGATAACTTTGTGCTGAAAAGCTTCTACTTCAAATGAAGTTTAACACATGATGGATTTCTGTACAGGAGTATGACGAGTTATGTTCTCTGCTCTCCCTGATATGGGGAAATGGAAAGTTTGTAAATTTTTTGAGTTAAAAAAGTGACACAAATGTGATCAGTGCAATCAGTATAAATCTTAGTGCATAAGCAATGGAAGACATTGGCCTTAAGGCCCCGTCACACTAAGCGAAATCGCTGCTGAGTCACAAGTTTTGTGACTCAGCAGCGATCTCGCTACGTTTGACACTTAGCAGCGACCAGGCCCCTGCTGTGAGATCGCTGGTCGTGTCGGAATGGTCTGGACATTTCTTTGATCGTTGAGGCCCCGCTGGGTAGCATGTATCGGTGTGTTTGACACCTTACCAACGACCTTGTTAACGACACAGAAACACATAGGCGTGCATCGTTGAGAACCTCCAGAGGCAAGTGACCAAAAGAAGCAAGAAGACCATGGAGACACCACCAACCACACAACTGAGAAACAGATTCCAAGGACTTGTGGAGGACGAAGATGGCACACCTAAGGATGAGGCACTACCAGCAAGCAAAAAAGAAAAGAGCACCCAGAAGCGACAAGAAAAAGACAGCCAAGAAGGGAAGAAGAGTGGTGGTGGTGGGAGACTCTCTACTGAGAGGAACAGAAGCAGCTATCTGCAGACCGGACATAACCGCAAGAGAAGTATGCTGCCTCCCAGGTGCGAAGATCAAGGATGTTACCGATAGGATACCGAAGCTCATCAGTTCCAAGGATGTCCACCCATTTCTTCTGATACATGTTGGCATCAATGACACGGCAAGGAAGGACCTACCGACAATCTGCAAGGACTTTGAAGCATTGGGGAAGAAAGTAAAAGAACTGGATGCGGAGGTAGTTTTTTCTTCTATCCTTCTAGTAGACGGGCATGGCGTCAGGAGATGGAACAGGATCCTTGATGTGAACAACTGGCTGAGACGATGGTGCAGACAACAAGGATTTGGATTCCTGGACCACGGTGTGAATTACCTCTATGACGGACTCCTTGCCAGAGACGGACTACACCTCAACAAACCCGGGAAACACACATTCGCCAGGAGACTCGCAACACTCATCAGGAGGGCGTTAAACTAGAAGAAGAGGGGATGGGAAGAAAAACGCCGGACACGAACATGAAACCAGAGAACATACTAATGAAAGATATGAAGTGCGACAAAGAAGGTCCAAGACAAGATACTTGGAAGGGAGGTAAGAAAATTTCTAATACAATCCACAGGGAGAATATTGGAACAAAACAAAATTGTGTAAACTGCGTGCTAGCAAATGCCAGAAGCCTGACAAACAAGATGGATGAACTGGAAGCAGAAATATCTACAGGTAACTATGACATAGTGGGAATAACCGAGACATGGTTAGATGAAAGCTATGACTGGGCAGTTAACTTACAGGGTTACAGTCTGTTTAGAAGGGATCGAAGAAATCGGAAAGGGGGTGGAGTCTGTCTATGTGTAAAGACGTGTCTAAAGCCTACAATACGGGAGGATGTATGGGAGGGAAATGAGGAGGTCGAGTCCTTATGGGTGGAGATACATGGGGCAAAAAACAATAATAAAATTATCATAGGAGTCTGTTATAAACCACCAAATATAGCAGAAGCCACGGAAAGTCTATTAATAAGACAAATAGATGAAGTAGCAAAAAATAACGAGGTGATTATTATGGGGGACTTCAACTACCCCGATATAGACTGGGAAACCGAAAGCTGTAGATCTCAGAAAGGAAACAGGTTTCTGACAATTATCAAAGACAATTATTTGTCACAACTTGTGCAGGAACCAACTAGAGGGACGGCCCTTTTAGACTTAATATTGACTAACAGGCCAGACAGAATAACTGAGGTGCAGGTCGGGGGGCACCTGGGAAATAGTGACCACAACATTATACAATTCCACATGTGCTTCAGTAGGGTGCCCAGCAAGGGAGTCACAAAACCACTGAACTTCAGGAGGGCAAAGTTTGATCAGCTAAGAGATGCCCTTCACCTTATAGACTGGGATAGTATCTTCAGTAATAGGAGCACGGATAGAAAATGGGAAATTTTCAAAACAGTCCTACATAGTCACTGTAGAAGGTACATACCTTATGGGAATAAAAGGGCTAGGAATAGGAGGAAGCTAATGTGGCTAAATAAGGAAGTCAAGAGGCCAATGAAAAACAAAAAAAGGGCTTTCGGTAAACTTAAACAAGAAGGCAGCAAGGAAGCGCTAATATCTTATAGGGAAAAAAAAACAAAATCTGTAAGAAACAAATAAGAATAGCAAAAGAGGAGACAGAGAGACTAATTGCCAAGGAAAGTAAAACGAATCCCAAACTGTTCTTTAACTATATAAACAGTAAAAGGATTAAAACTGATGGAGTTGGCCCATTGAAAAATAACCTGGGTAAAATCATAGAGGGCGATGAGGGTAAAGCAAACCTAGTCAATAGCTTCTTCTCCACTGTTTTCACAAAAGAAAACAATTTATCGGAGGAAATGCAGAGTGATAAAGTAAACCCTCCGCTAAATATCACCCACTTAACCCAGGAGGAAGTTCAGAAATGCCTAAATAATATCAAAATAGACAAGTCACCAGGCCCAGATGACATACACCCCCGGGTACTAAAAGAATTAAGTAATGTGATAGACAGGCCGCTGTATCTTATATTCAAGCACTCTTTAAGGACAGGGACTGTCCCACTAGACTGGCGCCAAGCAAATGTGGTACCAATATTCAAAAAGGGGTCTAAAAGTGACCCTGGGAACTATAGACCAGTAAGCTTAACGTCTGTTGTGGGTAAATTGTTTGAAGGATTTCTTAGAGATGCTATTGTAGAATATCTTAATGATAATAACTGTCTAACTCCATATCAACATGGATTCATGAGGGATCGCTCCTGCCAAACAAACCTGATCGCCTTCTACGAGGAGGTGAGCTCACAGCTGGACCGGGGGGAGTCAGTGGATGTTGTATACCTTGACTTCTCCAAAGCGTTTGATACCGTGCCACACAAAAGGTTGGTATATAAAATGAGAATGCTTGGTCAGGGGGATAATGTGTGCAAGTGGGTAAATAGCTGGCTGAGTGATAGAAAGCAGAGGGTGGTTATCAATCGAGTAAGCTCAGGGTGTGTCAGGGTTACTAGCGGGGTGCCTCAAGGGTCTGTCTTGGGCCCTATATTATTTAATATATTTATTAATGATCTAGTGGAAGGGTTGCATAGTAAAATAGCAATATTTGCAGATAATACTAAACTTTGTAAAGTAGTTAATACAGATGAGGATAGGGCACAGCTACAGGAGGATTTAGATAAATTGGGGAGTTGGGCCAAAAAATGGCAAATGGGGTTCAATGCCGATAAATGTAAGGTCATGCACATGGGAAAGAAAAACAGCAGTCATCCATACATATTAAATGGGAAACCGTTGGGGAAATCTGACATGGAGAAGGACCTGGGCGTCTTGGTTAACAGCAAATTAAATTGGAGTGCCCAGTGTCAGGCAGCAGCTGCGAAGGCAAATAGAGTCATGGCATGCATCAGAAGAGGAATAGGGGCATATGATGAGAACATTGTTCTTCCTCTGTATAAAGCGCTGGTAAGGCCGCACTTAGAATATTGTGCACAGTTCTGGGCTCCGGGGCTCAGGAAAGACATATTGGAGCTAGAGAGGGTACAAAGGAGGGCGACTAAGGTAATAAAGGGAATGGAGGGACTAGAATACCCAGAGAGGTTGTCAAAATTAGGCCTATTTACGTTGAAAAAGAGAAGGCTTAGGGGAGACCTCATAAACATGTATAAATACATCAGGGGGCAGTACAGAGATCTCTCCCATGACCTGTTTATACCAAGGATGGTGACAAAGACGAGGGGGCACACTATGCGTCTGGAGGAAAGGAGGTTCCTGCACCAGCATAGAAGGGGATTCTTTACGGTCAGAGCCGTGAGACTCTGGAACTCTCTGGGAGAGGAAGTGGTGATGTCCAACTCACTTAAAGAGTTCAAGAGAGGCCTGGACGCCTTTCTTGAGAACAATAAAATTACATCTTATGCTTAGTTAATTAATCCAGGGATTTAATCTGACTGCCAGATTGGAGTCGGGAAGTGAATTTTTCCTCAATGATGTAAATTGGCCTATACCGCATGGTTTTTTTTTGCCTTCCCCTGGATCAACACTGCGGAATAGCTGCAATGCACAAGAAATAGGCTGAACTGGATGGACGCTTGTCTTTTTTCGGCCTTATAAACTATGTAACTATGTTATACAGATCGTTACGGGTCGCCGCATCGTTGCTGCGTCGTTGGGAAGATCTGACTGTTTGACATCTCACCAGCGACCACATAGCGACGCAGCAACGATCCCTGACAGGTCATATCGTTGTCTGGATCGCTGTAGCGTCGCTTAGTGTGACGGGGCCTTTAGTCATCTATTAGATAGCTCATCTGTGTGGTAATGGGTGTACTTAGAAGAGAGAATACACTTTTTATGCCTGCTTCTACCGCACCTGCATCATGTAGAGAAGAATGCATTTCTCTGCAACCTTACTGCTTTATTTTTAGTATATCTGTCTCATTTGAAAGATCAGCTTAGTGAGAGGCTCTATACACATTATTACGTACTGTGCAGTTTTTGAACACTCGAAAAAAACATCTCGAGGATCAACAAACATCTGTAACTGCACAATTTGATGCCTGTGCACTTTTTCAAGCCGTAGCAAATTTTAAAGCTGGCTGTATTGAGGGTAAGCATTTTACTATGTATTTCTATTTTATGCGACTTAATCTGCTTTATAAATGCAAATACCACACATTGGCATCATGCAAAGCTTACAAAGTGACGGGAAAGAATTGCTTGAGTTAAAGAAAACACGAAAAATAGAACAGTGAGCACAGAATAACTTTTATTTAATGTAAATTACACAAAGATGATTTTTCTTTTCAATTACTTGAGCCAGCATTTAAAATTCATTGTTTCAATCACATTGCCTTTCATATCAGGTATGTGAAATATATATTAGTAACGTTTAATCAGCGATGTAAAAGCAATCCTTATTTGTGTAGCATGTCAAATGAGCACCTTGCCACGATTTCCAAAAACAAAATATGAATATTATTAATAAAGTTATTGGCGGTGCACACTTGGCAACTTATTTGCTGTATTCTTTCTGGAGTTTTTCTGTGTGAGAATAATTATTTTTTTCTGCTTTGTCACAAGCAGAAAAATGAAATGCTATGATGTATCTATCACCTGATGGGAAACCGCACCGTACAAAGCCCATCGCTACCAAAGATTATGGTTACTGTAACATCTATAAAGGCTTTCAATTTGAATCTCCAACACAAACGTGACCTAGCTTAAAGGGGTATTCCCATCTCCAAGATCCTATCCCAATATGTAGTAAGTGTAATAATAATAATATTAGCAAATACCTCCAATTAGAAATGTAGTATAGTTTTTCTGATTCACTATGTCTCTTTCCTCATGTGCAGGCATTGCAGGACCTTGGGTATCCATGGTTACAACCACTGATATAGTGACAGTTAGCTAGTTGCTAGTGGTCGTAACCATGGATACCTAACATCCTGCACATGACAAAAGACATAGCAAATCTGGAAAACTATACTACATTTCTAATTGGAGGTATTTGCTAATACTATTATTATTATTATTATTATTATTATTATTATTATTACACTTACTATATATTGGGATAGGATCTTGGAGATGGGAATACTCTTTTAAGCTTTCTCCTTTAAATGGTCAACATGGCCCATATTTGTTGAGTAGTAGGTAAACCAACTTCCAGTAGTTTGCCAGTTTTTTCTGTCTGTTTTGGCACAAATTTTCTCCTGCTTATAGTAGGTGTAAATTTAATTTTCTGACTTTAGAACTATCAAAAACTTTGCCAGATTTATTAGTTTTTCCCAAAAAACTTGTTATCCTCTATGCTTTGGAACTTGCTCAGCTTCGGCTCCATTTATTGTCTTTGGGACCTCTGGAAATAGCTACTCTCAGTACTCTGCAAACAATGAATGAAACAGAGGTTGAGCATGTGCACCTCCATTTAGGATGAGTCTGCCTAGCCCTGATCTCAGAATTCCTGGGGATCGTAGCTGTTGGAATCCTACCAATAAGAACGTTATTCCCTATTTATGGATATGGGATAAATTGTTGCTTGGTGAATAACTAGAGATGAGCAGATCGATTCACAGGACTCTGGTCCAGCATTCAGGTCAGTGCCTGGCGGCTAGACAGGTCCGCGAATCTCTTTCCTTCCGGTGTCCCTGGCACAGCATTTGATTTGTCAGGGCTGGCGGGACAAATCTGCGTCTGGTCGCACCAACCCTGGCTGATCAAAAACCGCGCTGGAAGATAAGAGATTTACTGGCCTTCCAACTAACTGCAAGGTAAAACTGACCTGGACGCTGGATCAGAGTCCTGTGAATCGATCTGCTCATCTCTAGGAATAATCTTTTAAGTGTCGTGCACATTTTAATAAAATTGGTGCAATTTATTCCAACGATTTTCTTTTTAAAGTGACATATAAAACCCCAGTCTTGATAAATCTGCCTCTATGACTCTAACTGAATTGTAAATGTACTAGTGTCTACTACATGGAGGTGTTTTGTTTTTTTTGTTAAATAACAGCAGTGTCTTCCCTTAGCTTTGGGTAACAATGTACATCACTAATCCTTCACAGTAGACTTGTTATTGTTGCTGCCTAGCAAACAAATTAACCTCAGAGAAAATCCCTATTTGTGAAGGTTTTACTTCTGACATTTTTGATTCATTTGTCTCTTCTGATGTACACAGGCAAAGCGCTGTAACCTTCTCCTTGACATTCTTCTCTGCGCCTTGCAGTGCACTGACAGACTTTCACAGTGGGCTATTTGATTCCTTTTCAATATAAAACATATGTGAAAAAAACAAAAAAAATGTAACCTCTGGGGTAGCTTGAATGACATAGGTTTGGAAATGTACGACATATTGATGAAAATGTGCTTAATTTACTTTTTTACATAACTCGTACCTTTTGTACTCTTTGCAATGTTTTATAAAACTGAGTAAATTTGCAGAATGATTCACTGTGTGTTCCTAATCGATCATCATTGCAGGGTTTGTCCGCTAAACTGTTGGGGGTGTTCTTCACTCTGCATTAAATCACTCTAAGGTTTGGAGAATCATAAATCCGTTTTCCTCAAACCACATTAATTTAACTAAGGAGAAATAGTTTAGTGAATATCTTGGCAGAGTTCCTAATGCGTTGCAGACGGACAACGGGGTGTATGGGTTCTTTGGAAAGAAGCCTGCATTTTAAGTTTAAGTTCTATTCAATATTTTAATTGCTACTACGTAACTTACTTTTATGCCTGTAATTTCAAGAATATAGCATGTAATAGTGCCCTGGACAATTGTAAAAGATGAACCATTTTCCCTGCACTGCACTTCAATTGTTAATTTATTGCATTAAATGAATCGTTAATTGATACTCTAATAATCAGCATTTGTTTTATGTTTTTTCAGCTCAGCCTCGAAACATGTAGGAAAAGAACTTGGTAACACAGAAGAAAACAAGAAGCTAGAAGAAAATAATCATAAATCAGAAGCATAAGAATAATATAAATAACACAATACTCAAGGTAGATTTCATAGTCATCTTCTTCCAAAGCTGTTTCCTTTTACAAGGACATGTTCCACAAATCAGTGTTACTGAGATGACTGTAATCCAGATACATAATGACTACTCCTTTTTTTTTTCAAAGCATAGCTTAGACTTTGCATAAGAGAATCATCTGTGTATGATTTGAAAATTCTCATATTGCACCTGGTTTATACCAGTAGTGAAGAATTCATGAGCCTGGCAATCAATTTATCAACAGACAGTGTCTCATGAATATTTGACGTGAAATGTCTGTGATGTCACTGATTTATGGTACAGTCAAGAGGCATTATCTTCTACCAGTGCTACTGAAAAAATGTCAACCCAAGCAGCACTATTAAATTGTACATTAATGTATGTTTGTTCAGAAAGTTGCAACTGTCATAAATTACATCTAGTTTAGGAAACCGTCTTCATTACGGTAACTGCCTTTTTTACAGGTATATTAACTCCTTTCTATCAGCACTATATAAATTAATGGGCAAATGGCATGGTCCCTATTAGAGAAACCTATTATTTGCCACTATTTGCTGTGTTGGATGGCACTGCACGCTCCTGTACAAAGTGACCTACATCTTATCTGCTTGTCTATTTAAAGATCATTGATGACAGTAATCTAATGTCAGTTGTCTGTAAAAGCAGGGAACATGTATGATAAAACATAATAAAATGAGAAAAATAAATAGCCCCCAACCTCCTCTGAATCAGTGCTCGCCTCCTAAAAATACATGCTACATGCATCAATTTTGTGTGTAAAGTAAAAGCAGAGAAAAGCGCTCCATGGTGAAACATCTCCAAGCAACGTATATCAAGAAACAAAGAAATGCTCTCCCCAGATCGTAGGCATGTGATCAGTGCAGGTTCTCCGGCTGCTGCTCCACCTGCGAGCCATGATGCCCTTTGTGAAATGTGCAATGCCAAAAGTTTATTCTAAGCTGTAAGAAATTAGGATGTATCATGGGCGCTGCTGATGTACTGGATAACCATTCAAGTCGAAGGTTCTTTGCTCAGGCACATACATGCATGTTTGTGCATAAGGAAGGAATCAAACCGATTCTGAAACGCGTGGAACTGTATGAATGAAGTCAATTTTGTACCTTGTGCAAAGTGTTTGCGATGCTTCCATTTTTCCATTTCCCTATGCTGTATAAAATAATTACCCCACCAGCTCTGTTTTCTTTTTTTGCCTTGTCTAATGAATGTCTATACTTGGATGATTATCATCTATGTTCGGATGCTGCATCTGAAGCTAGAGGCAGAAGATGCACTGGGGCCACGTTCACATATTCAGTATTTGTAAGCCAAAACCAGAAGTGGGTGATAAATACAGAAGTGGTGACGTGTTTCTATTATACTTTTCCTCTGATTGTTTCTTCCTGATTTTGGCTTACACAAAGTGATGTAAAATACTAACCAAATACGGAACATGTAAACGTGCCCTAAAAGTTAAAATGTTTTTCCTGTTGTAGCGGCATCATACCTTGGACAATGCACACAATCTTCTTTATAATGGAATGGTTTCCTGTTTTTGACCATTTTTTCTTAAAAAAAGAAAACTAAAAAAAAATCCAATTATGGGGACCTGAAGGGGACTTTAAGTAATTTTTGAGTAAGGGAAGCCGTGATCTTTATTTAGACATATAGGACATCTTATTTAGAGACGACTCATGCCTGCTTTTTATTATCTTTATACTGATGAAAGCCAGGACAGTTTAATGACTCAGACTGGCAAAGCTACAAAATAAATCTTTCTAACTACAGCAATGCTAATCTAATTTTGCTTTTTTTACTTTGTGTTTGTAGGGAAACCATGAAGAGCAGTTTGAAGCATGAATGTGGATTGTACTCAATGGAATATATACAATGGAACTGCAAATGTTCATGGTCAAAGTATTAAACATTTGTACCAAGTTGTCCCAGAATTACGAGGAAAATTATTTCTGAAAAGGATCAAGAAAAACTGTTCCAACAGCCATGATGATAGCTTACCATGTTGTGTTCTGTTATTTTTTTATGTAAATGTCTGCACTGAAAATTTGTTTTGTTTGCCTTTTATGTAAATTTTTTTACGTAGCTATTTTTATACACTGTAAGGCTTTGTTCCGAGAGTTGCTGTCAATCAGATGTATAGTGTAATGTTATTATTTTTTATGACACTGTTTGACGCACAGGTACATTTTTAATTCTGAATGCTATCGGTAAAAAATATATATATATATATATATATATATATATATATGAATTGAGGTTTCCTACAACTCACTGGAAAGTTGTATTTTTGCCTCGAACCTAACCGGTTGAGCAGTTATTGAATAATCAGCATGCTCAAACCTAGACGAAAGATTCCGAGAACTTTGTGTACCTGCTGTAAGGATGCACAAAGCAGTTGTCACCACACTTGGCTAATTTTACCGACCGCATTGCAGACTTTTTCATATCGTTAATTTAAAAATGACTGGAATCTTTATTTTGGTTATTCACTGCCTTATAAACAGCATTCTTCTGGAAAGGAAACATGTACCGCCATAGCTGTGCATCAGAAAAACTGTGTTTTATTCACATGATTGAAGAAGACTAATTATTGAAGGACCTACCTAACTTATAATTAATGCTTTCTCTCACGCTTTTTCTTTTTATCATTATAATTACATTTTTAATTGCATTTTTCTTTTTTTCACCAACAGTTGTAATATTTGCAGGGTAAATTGAGTGATTGCCATTGTCTCGTAGTCTGGCTTAAGCTTTAAACTTCACTCTTCATTTCTGTATCACGTGGTCTGTACATCTCCAGCAGTGCTGCTTTTTGCACATTCCTCATAATTATCGTTTGTCGTATGAACATTTGGTCTGTAGTGAAGGAGGCGCAGTTACAGAACAAAGAAAATTCTTATTAGCCATATCTCAAATGATGAAATACAAAAGTAGCAAAGATTTATACATCTCTGGTAAAGAAAAAAATTTGTTTTTTTTTCCTACATGTTTGGCAAATCAGAATTGCTGCTGTAAAGGCAATAGTATTAAGAAACTTTCAAGCGTATGACTGATTATTAGATGTTCACACATGGAGCATGTTTGTTTAAGATTTCGAGCGCAAAGCCCACTCAGGTACTCCACTTCTGTTAAGTGAGAGGATCTAATAAGGTTAGACCTTTTCTCCATACGAAGAGAAGCAATTGTGTGCTTCTTGCTTAAAATAAGCATGCTCCATCTGTATAGTGAGCGTAAATGACAGCCGCGGCCACTTACAGCTTATAATAGTGATGAGCGCAAGTGCTCGTTATTCGAGTTTGTCTAGGGTGCTCTGGTATGCACCGAGTATTATGGGTGCTCAAGTGACATGTTCGAGTCTCTGCGGCTGTTAGACAGCCATAAAACATGCAATGATTGCTGGTATATAATAGCCGCGAAACATGTGGGCGCACGGACTCGAACATCTCACTCGAGCACCCGCGATACTCTGCATACACGAGCACCCTAGACAAACTCTAGTAACGAGCACTTGCGCTCATCACTAGCTTTTAATGCTCTGTTTTTTTAACCACTGTAATCCTTCAGCAGCCTGCTTCGCAGTGCGTTGCAGGAGTAAATGGGTTAATTTGCTTTATCGTTTTGTTTCATCTAACACTAAAGGTTATGAACGCACCTTCACACAGTCTTGTGTTAACCGGTACATAATTTATCATTCAATATAGAAATCAATAAAATGTTTTGAGTATTTTTTTTTTTGTTACATTTTAAATTTGTAACTTTATAAAAAAAAAAAAATGTGGACTCTTCAATGCGTGTAAACTTGGTATTGTAAATGGACAGCAACGAATGCATTGAATATCACGAGATGTATTTGATCCTCTGTGAACCAGACGTATGTTTCCAGAGATTGTACATATAAAAGTGTATTTACTACAAGCTTATGTGTGCAAGGGTCAGTTGGTTGATTGTCACGGATTACATGGATTGTAAAAATATCAGTTATTTCTTTTGTAATTGTGTTTTTATTTCAACATTCAAACTTTTTATTACCCTTTTGTTTTTTTTTATTTTAAACAATGAACTATAAAAAAAAAAAAAAAAAAAAAAAACGGCACCAGGATATCGATATTTTTGTGGGGATTTTGACAGATTTCTTGGCTAAAGTAGAAGACATCTAAGACATATTAGTATAATTTTAAATTATTATAATGTATATTCTCAATTACAATATGTGTACAATTGTAAGTCTGAGTGTGTAAAATAGAAAAATACTATGCATAATTTTTGACTAATACGGTGGAGATGAGACAAAATGGTCCCAGCAACAATGATTTATTTCCCAAGTTAAACAAATATATAAGTGTAATTCATTTTGCAGGGTAACATTTGTATTAAAAAAAAAGTTGAAAAAAAGAAAACTTGCAGTCATAAATATATAAAATTATTAAAAACTTGGTTATCTGTTTTGAACCTCATGAGTGCACATAGTCCCATGAATTCCAGTTCATATTGAAGTCAAATTTAATACACATTCCCATTAATACAGTCATAAATATATAAAATTATTAAAAACTTGGTTATCTGTTTTGAACCTCATGAGTGCACATAGTCCCATGAATTCCAGTTCATATTGAAGTCAAATTTAATACACATTCCCATTAATACAGATAATATATGATGGAATCCTGAATTTGATACTTCTATGGCAGAGTCAAGTCCATACTTAAAGAGGTTGTCCACTACCTTGACTCGGTTACTAGTTTTGCCAAGGACAATGCCCCTAAAGATCCAAATATACCTTTTCTGCCAAGTTTCATGTTGTTTTATGGCTCTTTGCATCGTTTTCTGTGCCCTGGCGCCAGCTCTATTATAGCGATCACTTCCTCCTCAGATTTCTCTGCTCCCATCTTATTACATTTCCCACCATGCCTTGTGCTGGACTGCAAGCCAGCAGTGAGTACAGACTTGTAACTCCTCCTACACACCCATCTCACTCCTCATGTCACACACAGGCCCTGCACGAGCTCTTGTACAGAACATTGCAGAGGATAGAAATAATGTACCAGAACAGCAGCTCTGGCAATAAATATGATCCACTACTCTCCCTCACTGACATGGATGATCAGATGGATGGGGAGAGATATGAACTGTGTTTATTAGTATAATGAAGACAACTGCTTTACCCCTTCACGACATGACATATAGTTAGGTCGTGTCCCTACCTTTGATAAGAGCTCTCAAGGCAAGCCTGCATCTTTCCTGGCAGATGATGGCTGATTTAGGCAGCTATCACATGTCCCTAACAGCCGTGGCATTTCTGACAGCGGCATTTAACACGCCCTGTTAGGGCGGTGCATCATTCCACGCTCCCATAAGCGCAACCCGTGATATGATAGCGGGGTGCCGATGGGTTGCCATGACATCTGGAGGTCTGCTGAAGAACTCCATGCTTGTCATGACTATTCTATGAATGCCAGCCTGTGGCTGGCGTTCATAGGAGATTGTGATTTTTAGCTATAGCACAAGCTATCAGATGATCGCAGTTTCAAGTGGGGAAAATTAAGTACAGTAAAAAGTAAAAAAAAGTCTTTAACAATATGAAAAAAAAACCACAAGATCTAATCATCCCCTTTAGCCCAATTGGCGACACAAAGTTTTTGTTGTCTTTTAACAGATTTCCAAAAACATTTTCACCATTTATATAAAAAAAATTCTACATGTTTGTTTATCTGTGTAATCGTACTGACTTGAAGAATTATATTGCCAGGTCAGTTTTACCATTTAGTGAACATGGTGAATTAAAAAAGAAATGTGAAATTGCACATTTTTTTGCAATTTCAACGCACTTGTAATTTTTTCCTGCTTTCCAGTGCATCACATGATAAAATGAATGATGTCATTCAAAAGTAAAACTCATTCTGCCAAAAACAAGCCCTCATACGGCTATGTGAATGGGATAATAAAAAAGCTATGGCTCTTAGAAGAAGGGAGAGAGAAATAAAAATGGAAAACCGCCCAGGGGTGAAGGGGTTAAAAGGCAATGCCATACGCCAAAGACAACTGCTTTGAAGCTGCATAAAAAGAACCTGTTAGGAAAACGATGGCTGTATCACACACTGAATAATAAAACTAATGTTGCTAAATATAACAAAATATATAAATAGCATACTAAGGTGGGAGATAGTGAGTAAATTGCCATCACCATGTGTGTTATAAAAGTTCAGTGTGTGTGCATATCATGAAAAATCAGTAGTAGCTGTCCTGTGGATATAGGAAGTAGATTCATTCTGTCCAGCGACGACTCATCCAAGAGTTCACAAAAGACCCCAAAACGACATCCAAAAGAACTGCAGGCCTCCTCTGCCTCAGTTAAGGTCACTGTTCATGACTCCACCATAAGAAAGAGACTGGGCAAAAATGCCATGCATGGCAGAGTTCCAAGATGAAAACCACTGCTGAGCAAAAAAGAATATAAAGGCTCATATCAGTTTTGCCAGAATACATCTTGATGATCGCCAAGACTTTTGGGAGAATACTCTGTGTACTTATGAGACAAAAGTTGAACTTTCTGGAAGGTGTATGTCCCATTACATCTGGGGTAGAAGTAACAGCATTTCAAAAAAGGAACATCATACCAACAGTAAAATATGGTGGTAATGTGATGGTCTGGGGCTGTTTTGCTGCTTCAGGAGGACCTGGAACACTTGCTGTGGTAAATGGATCTATAAATTCTTCTGTAAACCAAAAAATCCTGAAGGAGAATGTCCGGCCATCCGTTCGTGACCTCAAGCTGAAGCGCACTTGGGTTATACAGCAGGACAATAATCCAAGTAGCAAATCCACCTCTGAATGGCTTAAGAAAAGCAAAATTAAGATTTTGGAGTGGCCTAGTCCTGACCTTAATCCGATTGAGATGCTGTGGCATGGCATGTCCTTAAAAAGGCGGTTTATGCTCGGAAACCCTCCAATGTGGCTGAATTACAACAATTTTGTAAAGATGAGTGGGCCAAAATTACTCCTGAGCGTTTTAAAAGATTCATTGCAAGTTATCGCAAATGCTTGATTGCAGTTGTTGCTGCTAACGATGGCCCAACCAGTTATTAGGTTTAGGGAGCAACTACTTTTTCACACTGGCCCTCTAGTTCTGGATTTCTTTTTCCCTTAACAATAAAGATTTTCATTTAAAAACTGCATTTTGTGTTTACTTGTGTTATCTTTGTCTAAAATGTTAAATTTGTCTTGTGATCTGAAACATTTAAGTGTGACAAACATGCAAAAGAATAAGAAATTGAGAAGGGGGCAAACACTTTTTCACACCACTGTGTGTGTGTGTGTGTGTGTAAACGGGTGCATCTCACTAAATTAGAATATCATCAAAAAGTTAATTTATTTCAGTTCTTCAATACCAAAAGTGAAACTCGTATATTATATAGAGTCATTACAGAGTGATCTATTTCAAGTGTTTATTTCTGTTAATGTTGATGATTATGTCTTACAGACAGAGAAAACACAAAAGTCATTATCTCAGTAAATTAGAATACTTTATAACAACAGCTTGAAAAATGTTTTTAAAATCCGAAGCCCAGATTGCTTTGATAGCAGCCTTCAGCTTGTCTGCATTGTTGGGTCTGGTGTCTCTCAAATTCCTCTTGACAAGGTTAAGGTCAGGCGAGTTTGCTGGCCAATCAAGCACAGTGATACTGTTGTTTTTAAACCAGGTATTGGTACTTTTGGCAGTGTGGACAGGTGCCAAGTCCTGCTGGAGAATGAAATTTCCATCTCCAAAAAGCTTGTCGGCATAGGGAAGCATGAAGTGCTCTAGAATTTCCTGGTAGACGGCTGCGCTGACTTTGGTCTTGATAAAACACAGTGGACCTACACCAGCAGATGACATGGCTCCCCAAACCATCACTGATTGTGGAAACTTCACATCTCTAGCAGCTTGGATTGTGTGCCTCTCCACTCTTCCTCCAGACTAAGGGAACTTGATTTCCAAATGAAAATTGGAACTCTTGGACCTTGTGGAGTGTGTCAATGACTGCCTTCTGGGCATCTGTCAAGTCAGCAATCCTCCCCATGATTGTGGAGCCTACTGAAACAGACTAAGGGACCTTTGTAAATGCTTAGGAAGCCTTTGCCAGTGTTTTTTGTGAATTATTTTAATTTACTGAGATAATGACTTTTGTGTTTTCATTGGCTGTAAGCCATAATATTCAACATTAACAGAAATAAACACTTGAAATAGATCACTCTGTTTGTAATGACGCTATATAATTTCACTTTTTGTATTGAAGAACTGAAAGAAACTTTTTGATGATATTCTAATTTAGTGAGATGCACCTGTATATGTGTGTGTGTGTGTGTGTGTGTGTGTGTAAAGGGAGTACAGCAGGGTCTATATACAGTACAAAGGGTATCGATCAGTCTGAGTACATGTATTTACACTCTGCTGTATACATACTGATGGGAGAGAGAGAGCTAGATCTGCAGGGACAGCTGTCAGCTTTCACAGAGTGAGCTCTGCTGAATGCAGCCCTGCCCACAAAGCAAGCCCCACCCACCCCATGCATAGGGATTTTCAAATGAATAGTCCTCACACAGGAATAATTGAAAAAAAATACAATGACATATAGATGGTGTAGTTAGGGGACGGTAGGAAATTTTTAATGCAAACATATTAAAAATTAGTTTTGATTACGGCACTTACTAGATAGTGATTTAGATTAAAAATTCTTTGACCTTCGGACCACCCCTTTAACTATGGCAGTTCGCATGAAATGGACATGTAAAATAGTGGACAACAGATTTAAGCTTAAGGGTAATAGTATGCCTATACTTATAGATAGGGTGCCTGATACAGGGAGTCTGCAGAGGTTGCTAGATAAAGCACACCACTATGCACTGCTTAGTTTTGTAAGAGTACATTTTAAAAGACATACATTACTTAACCCATTTAGGACCTTGGACGTATGAGTACGTCCAAGGTGGCATCCCCCTCATTGACGCTGGCACCGGCGATGAACCCTTACCTTTCTGGGGACATGACAGCTGATCTGATTGTCATAGCTGATATGCTATGAGTGCTGCCCAATCGCCTGATCAATAAAAAGAAAAAAAATTAATCTGAACGGTAAACGATGTAAAGAGAAAAAAATCAGAACGCCAGGATTACGTTTTTTTTGTCACTGCAACATTGCATTAAAATGCAATAACGGGATGATCAAAACCTCATATCTACCCTAAGGTGGTATCAATAAAAATTTCAGCTCGGCACGCAAAAAATAAGCATTCACCTGGCCCCAGATCACGAAAAATGGAGACGTTACGGGTCTTGGAAAATGGCTTTTTTTTCCACCACTTAAACAAAAAAGAGCCTATACATGTTTGGTATCTACGAACTCATAATGACTTGGAGAATAATAATGGCTGGCAGGTCAGTTTTAGCACTTAGTGAACATGGAAAAAAATTGTGGAATTGCACTTTATTTTGCAATTTCACCACACTTGGAATTTTTTCCCCGTTTTTGAGTGCATGATATGGTAAAACTAATGGTGTCGTTCAAGATTACAACTCGTCCTGCAAAAATGAAGCCCCTCACGTGGCCACATTGATGGAAAAGTAAAAAGTTATGGGTCTGGAAAGAAGGGGAGCAAAAAAACAAAAACTGAAAAACCCAAGGTGGTAAAGGGACCTATTTAAATCTTTTTCTGTGTTTAAATTCATTTTTTTCTAAATTTTGACATTTTATACACAGTATCATCTATTAAAAAAAAAAATTTAATCTTGCATTTTTCACTCTGGCCACTGAGACTTTTTTAGACATACAGTTATATGAAAAAGTTTGGGCACCCCTATTAATCTTAAGCTTAATGTTTTATAAAAATTGGTGTTTTTGCAACAGCATTTCAGTTTGATATATGTAATAACTGTTGGACACAGTAATGTTTCTGCCTTGAAATGAGGTTTATTGTACTAACAGAAAATGTGCAATCTGCATTCAAACAAAATTTGACAGGTGCATAAGTATGGGCACCTCACCAGAAAAGTGACATTAATATTTAGTAGATCCTCCTTTTGCAAAAATAACAGCCTCTAGTCGCTTCCTCTAGCTTTTAATGAGTTCCTGGATCCTGGATGAAGGTATTTTTGACCATTCCGCTTTACAAAACAATTCCAGTTCAGTTAAGTTTGATGGTCGCCGAGCATGGACAACCCTCTTCAAATTATCCCACAGATGTTCAATGATATTCAGGTCTGGGGACTGGGATGGCCATTCCAGAACATTGTAATTGTTCCTCTGCATGAATGCCTGAGTAGATTTGGAGCGGTGTTTTGGATCATTGTCTTGCTGAAAGATCCATCCCCTGCGTAACTTCAACTTTGTCACTGATTCTTGAACATTATTGTCAAGAATCTGCTGATACTGAGTGGAATCCATGCGTCCCTCAACTTTAACAAGATTCCCGGTGCCGGCATTGGCCACACAGCCCCAAAGCATGATGGAACCTCCACCAAATTTTACTGTGGGTAGCAAGTGTTTTTCTTGGAATGCTGTGTTTTTTTTGCCGCCATGCATAACGCCTTTTTGTATGACCAAACAATTCAATCTTGGTTTCATCAGTCCACAGGACCTTCTTCCAAAAAGAAATTGGCTTCTCCAAACGTGCTTTTGCATACCTTAGCCGACTCTGTTTGTGGAGTGCTTGCAGAAACGACTTCTTTCGCATCACTCTCCCATACAGCTTCTCCTTGTGCAAAGTGCGTTGTTTAGTTGACCGATGCACAGTGACACCATCTGCAGCAAGTTGATGCTGCAGCTCTCTGGAGGTGGTCTGAGGATTGTCCTTGACTGATCTCACCATTCTTCTCTGCCTTTCTGATGTTTTTCTTGGCCTGCCACTTCTGGCCTTAACAAGAACTGTCCCTGTATTCTTCCATTTCCTTAGTATGTTCTTCACAGTAGAAACTGACAGGTTAAATCTCTGAGACAGCTTTTTGTATCCTTCCCCTGAACAACTATGTTGATAATCTTTGTTTTCAGATCATTTGACAGTTGTTTTGAGGAGCCCATGATGCCACTCTTCAGAGGAGATTCAAACAGGAGAACAACTTGCAAGTGGCCACTTTAAGTAGCTTTTCTCATGATTGCATACACCTGGCTATGAAGTTCGAATCTCAATGAGGTTACAAAACCAAAAAAAGTGCTTTAGTAAGTCTGTAAAAAGTAGGTAGGAGTATTTAAAACAAGAAAATGATAAGGGTGCCCATACTTATGCACCTGTCAAATTTTGTTTGAATGCAGATTGCACATTTTCTGTTAGTACAATAAACCTCATTTCAAGGCAGAAACATTACTGTGTCCAACAGTTATTACATATATCAAACTGAAATAGCTGTTGCAAAAACACCAATGTTAAGAAAACATTAAGCTTAAGATTAATAGGGGTGCCCAAACTTTTTCATATAACTGTATGTTCTATTGTTTCAAGAAACAACACGTGTACATTACACAATGAACAGACTCTTCACTTGAACATCTTTTGTATTGAAGCATCTAATGAAACTGTGCACGAGTTATTGTGATGGGATGGTGTGACATCACCTACTTTGATTAGTGGATCCTGTGTTATCAGCTGTGTATAGAGGTATTGCCTGTTATTTTGTTCCTGCCTCTACTGATACAGCATGCTGGAAACTCTTCCTGAAAGGACAGAAGGCCCCAATGGCCAGTATGAAAATTGCAAGATCACTAGTTTTGTTTTTTGAATTAAGATTGTAATATGAAAAAAACGCACATTAACAAAAAAAATACTTGGAACACAAGACCTGACTTAAACAATAGGCACTGTCATTTTCTAATAATGTCTTCTCTTTAAAGTGTGGCTTACCTGATGAGTAGAGTCTGAATTTTTGTTTTGTATACGGGCTTCTGAGATGTGTATTTGACAGTAGACAGAATCCAGGCTGCTGCAAATATTGGCTTGTATTCTCTAAGGAACAGTTCACAAGTGAAGGAATTGTTTTACCTGTTCGTGTATTTTTTGTTATTAGGAAGAAATCCTTATAATAGAAGTGTCTAAAGGAACATGAATTAAAATGAATGCTTCAATGAAAAATTAGTTTAGTTGCTTGTCAATCTTTGGCAAGTCGTGCATTAACCTCAAACATTCTGTTTTGAAGAAATCCTGCATTGAACATGAGTTAATCTCCTGCTGATTGAGTTCCATCTTCTGGTCGCCAGCTAAAGCCCTATTCTCTCTTCCCAAATCACAGGGCAAAGCAATCTTTGGTTTTACAGCATGCAGGGGTCAGCAGGAAAGCTTCCCATGCAGCCAGTTGTCTTACTGTCATTCACATAGGACAGTGACAAGGAATAGGTGGGACATGGCTAAGCCCATGAAAGACTCAAAGAATATTTATTTAAATATACTGCTCAAAAAATAAAGGGAACACTTAAACAGAATATAACTCCAAGTAAATCAAACTTCTGTGAATTCAAACTGTCCACTTAGGAAGCAACACTGATTGACCATCAATTTCACATGCTGTTGTGCAAATGGAATAGACAATAGATGGAAATTATTGGCAATTATCAAGACTCCCTCAGTAAAGGAGTGGTTCTGCAGATGGGGACCACAGACCACATCTCAGTACCAGTGCTTTCTAGCTGATGCTTTGGTCACTTTTGAATGTTGGTTGTGCTTTCACACTCGTGGTAGCATGAGACGGACTCTACAACCCACAGAAGTAGCTCAGGTAGTGCAGCTCATCCAGCATGGCACATCAATGCGAGCTGTTTCAAGAAGGTTTGCTGTGTCTGTCAGCGTAATGTCCAGAGGCTGGAGGCGCTACCAGGAGACAAGCCAGTACACCAGGAGATGTGGAGGGGGACGTAGGAGGGCAATAACTCAGCAGCAGGACCGCTACCTCCACCTTTGTGCAAGGAGGAACAGGAGGAGCACTGCCAGAGCCCACCAAAATGACCTCCAGCAGGCCACAAATGTGCATGTGTCTGCACAAACGGTTAGAAACCGACTCCATGAGGGTGGTATGAGGGCCTGACGTTCACAGATGGGGGTTGTGCTCACAGCCCAACACTGTGCAGGACGCTTGGCATTTGCCACAGAACACCAGGATTGGCAAAGTCGCCACTGGCGCCCTGTGCTCTTCAAAGATGAAAGCAGGTTCACACTGAGCACATGTGACAGATGTGACAGTCTGGAGACGCCGTGGAGAGCGATCTGCTGCCTGCAACATCCTTCAGCATGATCGGTTTGGCAGTGGGTCAGTAATGGTGTGGGGTGGCATTTCTTTGGAGGGCCGCACAGCCCTCCATGTGCTCGCCAGAGGTAGCCTGACTGCCATTAGGTACCGAGGTAAGATCCTCACACCCCTTGTGAGATCATATGCTGGTGCGGTTGGCCCTGGGTTCCTCCTAATGCAGGACAAAGCCAGACCTCATGTGGCTGGAGTGTGTCAGCAGTTCCTGCAAGATGAAGGCATTGAAGCTATGGACTGGCCCGCCCGTTCCCCAGACCTGAATCCGATTGAGCACATCTGGGACATCATGTCTCACTACATCCACCAACGTCACGTTGCACCACAGACTGTCCAGGAGTTGGTGGATGCTTTACTCCAGGTCTGGGAGGAGATCCCACAAGAGATCATCCGTAACCTCATCAGGAGCATGCCCAGGCGTTGTAGGGAGGTCATACAGGCACGTGGAGGCCACACGCAATACTGAGCCTCATTTTGACTTGTTTTAAGGACATTACATCAAAGTTAGATCAGCCTGTAGTGTGTTTTTCCACTTTAATTTTGGGGGTGACTCCAAATCCAGGCCTCCATTGATTAATAAATTTGATTTCCATTGATGATTTTTGTGTGATTTTGGTGTCAGTACATTCAACTTAGTATAGAACAAAGTATTCAATGAGAATATTTCATTCATTCAGATCTAGGATGTGTTATTTGAGTGTTCCCTTTATTTTTTTGAGCAGTGTATTTCTCATTTTCATTATAAGGTAAACCGAGGTGATTGGTGAATGAATTTCTGGTATATTCTTTTTGTTCTGCGTTTAGTTTTCTTTTAATAAGAGCTACAATTACAGAATGATAATAATGGTGACCAACATGTCTCACAATTTGATTAGTAGTACAATCAGTGGAACACAATACGCCATATATAATCCAATACTCTATAGTTCAAAGTCTATGTTAAGTGGAAATATTCCTGATAGACTATTTTTGCAGCCCTTTCTAAATGCGGTATATTGTATACATGACAAAGTGTACTTTTACAATAAATCAATTTTGTGTTGTTCATGTATTCCATGAAGTACATAAGTTCCTAACTAATCATATCTACTTCACATTAATAAAGTAAATGATATATTAGAGTATAGAAATACAGATCACTTCCTTCATCTCGGAGTGGAATGAAATTTGAGATATCTGCTACTTCTAAATGTCCCTGGGCCATAATTATAGATTAATATAAACTTTTTCTTAGTTCTTTTTCCATTAACCACTCTATTGTATATTATAAGATGAAAAATTACCTTTAAGCTGCTATGTTCAATACTGGCTCTAGTATTTATAAAGCTAAGCAAGGTCAGACATATAGTGTAGACAGAGGAAAGAAAGTGTATCCTTTACAGCTCTAAGTAACTGCTAAGTCTGTAAATTCTTAATTTCTGGATTTACAATCTCCTGGACATTTTTTCCACAACAGAGCTACTTTAATGGCAATCTGCTTTCCTTTGTTTCTCGGAATCTAACTGAACCAGCTTCAAGATTTATGAAAATGATTTGATGCTAGAAATTTATCTGACTACCATTGTTAGATCAAGTAAGATCCACTCCTCAACCTTAAAGGAGTTATATGAGAGAATGAAAAAACTGCTCACAACTATACATGTTAAAGGAATTGTCCCACAAAAAAAGTATATTTTAACTATATTTGGGCTAATAATAAGTTACTGGATGTGTTAAAAAAATGTTCCTGTGCTGCGGTAATCTTATAAATGTGTCCCGGCTAAGTACTTTCTTATTTACTGTGTCCGATTATACAGAGATGCTCCAGTTCATGGTTGGCATATACCTCAGCACCTAGCCATGGGAAGCATATGTCATTTATAAGAGAGTATGCAGATGACTCAGTAGCAGTCTGGCAGCTGATTCTTTCTTAGATAAGACATTTCCCTGCCTGAGGTAACACATTTCCCTGCCTGTTTTATTAAATGAAGGAGTGTTTCTGCCGCCATCTCTAGCCATCTGACCTCATCATAAATCAGTCCCCTGCTGTGTTGGCTGTATACTTTCGTATCAATTTATGCTATCCCCTGTGACCAGGAGCTGTAGTATTTGCTGACGATAAACTGGAGCATCTCTGCATGGTCGGACACCGCCATTACACAGTACTAAGCATATTTATAAGATTATCTCAGGACAGGAACATTTTTATTAACACATCCAATTGTGGAACTTATTATTATTCCCAAATCTATTGATTAATATATCATTTGTTATACAGGCAACTCTTTTAAATAATGTATACTGACCCTTTCATTTCCGTCAGTTTCAGTACCATGTCCTCGATGTTCCCAACTCAACTTCTGTTTACATTAGCTAGAGACATCACAGCTCGTACTCCACCTGTCAGCTGCAGCCAATCACTAGATTCAGCAGTATATGACACAAGACCAGTGATTGGCAACCCTTTTGTGATCGCATTGATAACAATTTCCCACGAGAGTTTTTTGCTTTCCTATAGATCATATGATACATATGAACAAAATGCAACAGGGAGCAAAATGCAGATGTAACAATAAAAGCCTTATGTTAATATAAATTAATATTTGAAAGGGAGAAATGTCAGCGGCACCAAACGTCCACAGGTGCAAAGCAGACACCTTAATGGAAAAAAACACTATAAGCAGTAGGAGTACACGGTGGTGCCAGACTTAAACGTCATAGTGCAGGCATACAGAGAGAAAATAAAAAGCCGCACTCACCACTCCTTAGTAAAACAGTCATTTATTTCATTAGCCGGGACAGCTAGGCTGCGGGCAGGAGGTGCAGGGGGAGAGAGACACAGAAGACAGCCGATTTATGCTCAGCCGAGCACTTCAACAGGTCCAGAGAGTGAAGTGACATAGATCAACTTCCTTATACAGATATCAAGGGGACTTGCATCACAAATATGCAACACTAATGCAACAATATATATATGTACAATTAAAATCTATAGAAACATGGATAAATCAGTTCTATCATTTAAGCCTAATGAGCCATTAGATTTTGTTTTAAAAAGTCATCTCGCTTCATGCTGTAAAAAAGTTTATTGTGGTCTTCTCCTCGAAGGGTAAATTTAACCCTTTCTAGCATTAAGCTTTGCAGTGTTAGAACGGGTTAAATTTCCCCTTATAGGCGGAGACCACAATAAACTTCTTTTACAGCATGAAGTGGTGTGCCTTAATATAAATTAATCAAGCTTCTTATGGGATTGTAGTAAAGTACATCAATTTCTATAGGGTTAAGGCCTTGTTCAGAAGAGCATGTTATACAGATAAGCGTACTGTCCGAGTAAAAATTAGACAGCACACTGACCAGTGAAATTCAGTACGGCAGTTCTGATGACAGTTCTTTCAGCCAGACCGACTGTCCATGTGAAAAAAATTGCAGCATGCACTATTATTTTCTGTATTTCGGGAGAGACTCGTCTATATAAGTCTACGTGTATACAATAAAATCAGATCCTATACAGATCAACCATATAGCATACAATTTTTAAAAGTATTTTGCCATTATTAATCAAGGAAACAGCATTTGATCTTTTACTGTCTTGATATCTAAAATTGTAAGTTACATGGATGTAAAATATGGATAAACAGATGGCACATGGATAATAGTAAGGGTGAAAAACGGATTTTTTCATGCGTTCATCTGACCCGGCTTAAAGCTTTCTGCCAAACCGGAGATACAGAGGAATGGACAATTTAAAGTACCCACTCAACACCTATGTCCATGTTCACTGAGGTTATCAGTGATATAAACCTGGAAGTTTTGCTCCAACATGTTATGCGCTGAGAGGGGTTAACCAGCCGTAACAGGCCCAGGTCTATTGTGAACAGCTGAAGAGTTGGGCGGGACAGCTGTTCACCATATCTCCACCCTAGGGAGGGATCCAGAAAGTAAAAAGTGAAGTCTTTGATCTTCATTATTGTTCTGTGCACTCTGGAGGGGAGCTTGGTAAACAGAGCTGAATCCTGTTTCCTGTGCGGGCAAACCTCGCAGTTATAAGGACTATAGTGAGTGCTGTTTGGTTTACGTCAAGAAGAATGACTATGTCTATTTTGTTTGGACTGGTTTATGAAGCCTGTTTAAATAAACCAGTTGAAAATTGAAACAAGAAGCATTCCTGTGACTACCTGGGTGAGCCAATCTACCACAACATGTGTGTGATTATAACATTAGCATTCGTGGACACAGTACAGTACCCCAGGATTGTCACTAGTGGAGCTTAGCCCCTACAATGGTCAGATCATTGATGTGCTTGCTACTATAAGGACACATTCATGGTTTCATGTAAGCTCTGAGCTTAGAGCCATTCCCTGTGTAGCTGATTGCACAAATGGGTGTGATTGATGCCATGGGTGTCTTAATCTGGCATTTTTGCTCATGGAAAGCTATAATAGTTCATTTACTATTAAAATGCTTAATGCATTGAAAGTTAAAATTAGTAATAAATGTTTAGGCACTGAGGTAAGAATAGTCAAGAGCAAAGGTTGTCCTCAAAAATGCTTTTAAGTGACACGTTTTGTAATTTTACATATGACTACAATGATTACTTATCGCATAGACCTTTGTTCTTTGTTGCATGAGCCAGAAATATTCCTTAATGGTGATATGAAGCATAAGTGAATAATTTCCTCACTCTGATTTTTATAATGTCATAAGTTGGTTTCATTTCAGTCTTTTTCATCGTATATTAATCAGGACTTTGAACAGTTTTTTTTTTTTTTTTTAAGTAAAGGCCTAATGAGCCATCAGACTTACATTACCTAAGAATTCACATAGTGGGTGGAGTTTAATGGGTTACAAATAGTGTTGAGCATTCCGATACTGAAATATCGGGTATCGACTGATATTCGCGGTATCGGAGTTCCGATACTTTTAGAATATCGAATATCGGAGTCGGAAGTTCCCATAATGCCTGCGCTCTGCAGTGTCTCTGAAGGATGACAAGCTGGATGGCAGCGCTCAGCTGTGATCCAGCCTGTCATCAGAATGCCATCCCAGCGTGGGAGAATTCTCCTGTGCTCACGGCAAGCGCAGGAGAATTTTCCCACGCTGTCAGTGACGTGCATGAGGTGAGCCGAGTTCATTGGACATGACCTCGGCTCATCTGGATGCCGTCACAACCAGACACTGAGGAGCACAAGCATGCCTGCACTTCTCAGTGTCTGCGGCATGGCAAGCTAGATGGCAGCTTTCAGCTGCGATCCAGCCTGTCATGTGAATGTAGCAGAGCCATCCTGGGAACCATGGAAAGGTAAGGATGATGTTGGTTTATTATTTTACTTTTATTGCAGAAGACATTGGCTTCAGCTGGAATGGGCGTGATGGTAAGTATAGTTTAGTTTAGAACAATAAAGAATTGTGTGCTTATTTCAATTAAAGGACTTTATTCTGGGTGTTTGTGTTTTTTTTTAACTTTGACTATGGGGTTAGTAATGGGGGTGTCTTATAGACGCCTCTCCATTGCTAACCTGGGCTTGATGTCTGCTGGCATTATAAGCTGACATCAACCCCAGCCCTATTATCCCACTGCCACCGCTACAGGGCAGTGGGAAGAGCGAGGCTAAGTGCCAGAATTGGCGCATCCTATGGATGCGCCATTTCTGAGGCGGCTGACGGCTGGTGTTTCTAGCCTGGGAGGGGGCCAATATTCATGGCACCCTTCCTGGGCTATTAATATCAGCCCCCAGCTGTCTGCCTAGCCTTTGCTAGCTATTAAAATAGGGGGGACCCCACATCATTTTTTGAGGGGTCCCCCATTTTAATAGCTAGTAAAGGCTAGGTATTCAGCTGGGGGCTGATATTAATAGCCTGGGAAGCTCCGTGGGTATTACCCCCTTCCCAGGCTTCAAACATCTGCCCCAGCCGTCTGCTTAACCTCCGCTAGAGACTAAAATTATGGGGAACCCCACGCCAATTTTTTTTTTAATATATCCTCTAATTTAACACTAAATGACAAGTACAGTAATCAACACTATCACTGTACTTATTATATATGTGACTGACATGTTTCTATCTATCTAATCTATGTGTGATGCTCTATTCTTTCTGTTCTAAATTGTCGGGTACCGATTCTGAATTGCCGGACGGCTTTTTTAAAGAGACGGTGCATGAAAACACTATTATTTTTTTTAATAAATCCTTTAACACTAAATGACAAGTACAGTAACCAACACGGTCACAGTACTTCTTATATATGTGACTGACATGTTTCTATCTATCTAATCTATGTGTGATGCTCTATTCTTTCTGTTCAAAATTGTCGGGTACTGGTGTATGCCGCTGCTGAATTGCCGGCTTTTCATGTAATACATTCTACATTATTCTTAGTTGTTTTCCCTCATGCAGAATTAACCGACAAGGAAAGAAAGGGTTTATTTTCATTCTGATATTTGTGTCCCATTGACTTGCATTGGTTTCCGGTATCGGAATCGGCGATATCCGATATTTTTTGGGTATCGGTCCGATCCAATCCGATCCGATATTTCCCGATATCGGAAGGTATCGTTCAACACTAGTTACAAAAGATGAGATAGATTAAAAGGAACTATGCCAATAAATTAGAATGCAGTAATTGAGGCATGTGAGGTCTGACGATATTCTTCCACAAGATCATAGACTGCATATTAATGGCATAGGGGCATTAGATAAAATCTATTTAAATTTTTTTTTTCATTTATTCAGATCTGTGCTACTAATATAGATTTAATATTGGGTTCAAGGGGGTGAGAGTACTCATGGGCTTGTGGTAATCCTATAAGATACTGAAATGAAGTGAGTATTCAACATAATTATAGAAAGGGGTTCACTGTTGAGTCAATCAATCTAAGATACCCCGGTCAAAAAAAGCTACGAATCTTTTCTTTAGGCTGATTAGTTGGGAGTCTGGATGTCCTCCAGATGAGACACCTCTAGTTATCATGTATGTACACACATTCACAGAATATTAGCTGTTTTACATTGTGTGACTTACAATAATCTAAAGATCGATTATATCAGTTGTTTTAAATTATTTATGAACACTACCTCTTGGAGCTCATCAAGAGAATGCCAAGAGTGTGCAAAGCAGTCATCAAAGCAAAAGGTGGCTACTTTGAAGAACCTAGAATATAAGACATATTTTCAGTTGTTTCACACTTTTTTGTTAAGTATATAATTCCACATGTGTTAATTCATAGTTTTGATGCCTTCAGTGTGAATGTACAATTTTCAAAGTCATGAAAATACAGAAAAATCTTTAAATGAGAAGGTGTGTCCAAACTTTTGGTCTGTACTTTACATTATGAGAGTGACTGGTAGACTTCTTCGGCAGCGGCTTACCTCCTAGGAGAAAAAAAAGATCAGCCATTGAAATTCAACAGGCCTGATCTGTCTCTCCCCAAATATTATTTGTGAGAGTCGGGAGGCCCCGACACACAATAGTCTGTTGGCTTATCCTGCTGATATAAGCATGTTTGGCCATATTTAATCTAATATTAATGGGAGCCTTACTCACTTTTGCTGGCCAAAATAGAAATGAAAAAAAATGAAATAAACTTCTGTGTTTCCTGCAAAATTTGTATATGCTTGTTTCAAGGGCCTCAAGAATCCTGAAGAATATTGGCAAGATTTTCTCCTGTTCACCTTTAATGATTATTTATAAAATAATTATTACTATCATTCTCAAATCTGTGTGTAAGTTGTGTGACCCGGAGAAACTTGAGATAAAGTATTAATCACAGAGCAGGAACTTTTCTAAACTTTTTAAGAATAATCCCAGTTTAAGAACACATCAGTCAAGGAGACAATAGTCTGGGTCATAATACATATACAACTTACTAATGATCATGCCCTGTCAAGTTATACAGTATGAATGTCAGAAAATGGATTTCCAGATGCAAAGACTTGCTTTAGTAGACTTGAAGTCATGGGAAAACGAAACACCCAAGTCCTTGGGGTTCCATTAGTGGGACCCACACTGATCTGTCAGTTATCACTTATCTGACGGAGACATGATAGCTTGTTTAGGCTGAAATACATCTTTAACTCCTTTACCCCCGAGGGTGGTTTGCACGTTAATGACCGGACCAATTTTTACCATTCTGACCACTGTCACTTTATGAGGTAATACCTCTGGAACACTTCAATGGATCCTGCTGATTCTGAGATTGTTTTTTGTGACATATTGTACTTCATGATAGTGGTAAAAATTCTTCAATATCACTTGCGTTTATTTGTGAAAAAATCGTAAATTTGGCAAAATTTTGAAAATGTCACAGTTTTCAAAATTTTAATTTTTATGTCCTTAAATCAGAGAGATATGTGACATAAAATAGTTAACAAATAACATTTCCCGCATGTCTACTTTCCATCTGCACAATTTTGGAACCAAAATTTTTTTTTTATTAGGGAGCTATAAGGGTTAAAAGTTGACCAGTGATTTCTCATTTTTACAACAAACTTGACAAAACCATTTTTTTAGGGACCACATCACATTTGACATGACTTTGAGGGGCCTTTATGACAGAAAATATCCAAAAGTAACACCATTCTAAAAACTGCACCCCTCAAGGTGCTCAAAACCACATTTAAGAAGTTTATTAACCCTTCAGATGATTCACAGGAATTTTTGGAATGGGGAAAAAAATGAACATTTAACTTTTTTCACAAAAAATGTTACTTTAGACCCCAATTTTTTAATTTTTGCAGGGGTAACAGGAAAAAATGGACCCCAAAATTTGTTGTGCAATTTCCCCTGAGCACGTAGATATCCCATACGTGGGGAAAAACCACTCTTTGGGAGCACGGCAGGGCTCAGAAGGGAAGGAGCGCCATTTGACTTTTTGAATGTAAAATTTGCTTGAATAATTAGCGGACGCCATGTTGCGTTTGGAGAGCCCCTGATGTGCCTAAACAGTGGAAACCCCCCACAAGTGACACCATTTTGGAAACTAGACCCCTCGGGGAACTTATCTAGATGTGTGGTGAGCACCTTGGACCCCCAGGTGCTTCACAGAAGTTTATAACATGGAGCCGTGAAAATAAAAAAATCAAACTTTCCACAAAAATTATTTTTAGCCCCAAATTTTTTATTTTCACAAGGGTAAGAGGAAAAAATGGAACCTAAAAACTGTTGTGCAATTTCTCCTGAGTATGCCAATACCCCATCTGTGGGGAAAATACACTGTTTGGGCGCACGTCAGGGTTCAGAAGGGAAGGAGCACTGTGTGACTTTTTGAATGCAAAATTGGCAGGAATCAAGAGCGGACGCCATGTCACATTTCGCGAGCCCCTGATGTGCCTAAATAGTGGAAACCCCACACAATTGAGTCAATTTTGGAAACTAGACCCCTCAAAGATTTTATTAAGGGGTATAGTGCACATTTTGAACCCAGAGGTACGACAGAATTTGATAACATTGGGTCATCATATTGAATAAGTTGTGAGTTGAGCGCAAATGCTAGCTAGACGTGGACGATAAGCTTTCCACCCAATTTCAGGATTCGCATGATAGAAGCTCGTGAAATTCCCAATTCCAAAGAGGCTCTTCTGGTGGACTTTTTTGGACTCTGAACAAATGTTTCAGCAACAAGTTGTTTATTATCTTCTGTACAGACTGTTCTGGGTCGACCAGTTTTTGGAGCACTAAGGATTGAGCCAGTGGCATTGAATTTGTCACGAATGCTGTAAATGGTTTGTCTCTTTGGGGCTTGAGTACCAAATGTTTCAACCCAATTTGCTCTAACGGTTTCAACATTTTGAGATTTCCAATACTCTGTTAAAATCCATTTTCTTTGATCTGTATTTAAATTATTTGCCATTATGTGTTATCTGAATTATCTGAAAAGAAAACAGATTTGGGGGAGATCTATCTGTGAAAACTACATCTGCGAAACTGGCTCAGTTGCCCTTAGCAACCAATTAGATTCCACTTTTCATTTTCCAAAGAGTCTGTGAGGAATGAAAAGTGGAATCTGATTGGTTGCTAGGGGCAACTGAGCCAGTTTCACTTTACACCATGTTTGATAAATCTCCCCCTTCATAACCTTATTACACTTTCTGTCCACCTTCTTTTGGACCACCCTGTATATAAAAAACAACAATTTAAAACATTAAAAAGGGTAATCTACTGCAAAAAAACAGGGCACCCTCTCTGAAGAAGCTACAACGCAAAACGCGCGTTAGGGGGAACAGGTTATGGTAATTGTATTATGCTTTATTGATTTGCTGTGCTTTTACTTTGAAATGCTGGCTGACTCACTATGTAAATACTGTGCTGGATATGTTGAGATGATGGCTCCTTAGGGTCCATTACATATACCTACATGTATTTTGTTATTTTCATATATTTGTCTACCCTGACTGAGCACAATTTGTAACTCAATTTAATTACATATAGCACAGTTACAGCATTAGCTCTGCTTGTGAATAATCTATGTTATTTTGAGATCTTAAGTATTCCATGTGGCTCCACTAGGGGAAGCCATCTTAGATGAATTGATATTGTTCACAGACTTTTAATCTTCATACCTGGATTTATTTATTTATGCACTTTATAATGTATCTACATGTATGAAGTAACCATGTAGTCTGGGTTTAATAAATATTTCTCCATTTGAATTTACATGTATTTTCACATCCGGCATTGATTGGAAGTACCTAGTACCTGTTTTTCTGCAGTAGATTACCCTTTTTAATGTTGTTTTAAATTGTGTTTTTTATATATATTCTCAATAAAATATTATATTTTATCAGATTAGTATTTTTTTCTTGTTTAATGAGAGTTTCCTCTTTTGGCTAACTCATAGGACCTTTTTTTGGGCTATCACCTTTAACATACAGTGGTGTGAAAAAAGTGTTTGTCCCCTTCTTGATTTCTTATTCTTCCACATGTTTGTCACACTTAAATGTTTCAGATCACAAAACAAATTTAAATATTAGACAAATATAACACAAGTAAACACAAATTGCAGTTTTTAAATGAAGGTCTTTATTATTAAGGGAAAAAGAAAATCTAATAACCTCAGTGAAACATTTAAGTGTGACAAATTTGCAAAAGAATAAGAAATCAAGAAGGGGGCAGACACTTTTTCACACCACTGTATTTGAAAACTGGATCAATAGCTCCAAGTGTACAGAGTGATCTGCATTTTTGCAAAGCCTCATCTGTTCACCAGACACTGTAGAGCAGGGGTCGGGAACCTATGATACGCGAGCCAGATGTGGCTCTTTTGAAGGCTGCATCTGGCTCGCTCTATCTGCCACTGACAGCTTAAAATGGCGCCATCGCTTCTGATCCGTCACCCGGGATATAAGGCGCATAGCAGCAACTGAGCTCCACTCGCTCAAGCACCACTCTAGCTGTCAGGAGAGCGGGCGCCATATAGGGGTGACGGCTTCCTGTGGTGCGGATCAGAAGCGGCGGCGCCATTTTAAAGTCCACTGGCAAGAATCAGCTGCCACATCAGTCAGTCAGAGAGTGCCTGAATACACATAACGCTCTTACTTCATACCACCAGTCAATTAGGGGGCCGCCAGTTACCTATACACACAGTACTACGGGGGTACAGTTTGCCCTTCCCCTTAAGAGCAAAGACTCTGTTCCCCACATGGAATCAGCCAGGGACACCTCCAACATATGGAAGTAAACTTCCCTCCTTTTAATCAAGTAGTCACCTAGCTAATTGCAGAAGCCCTTTTATTGAAGAAGATGGCTAAAAGAAAAAAAGATGAGGAGTATTGTACTTTTCAGCAGGAATGGACAGAAGAATTCGCCTTTGTGGAGAGAGCAGGTACTTATTGTACTTTAAAAGTGTTGGTCTTGCATAAAATGCACACATTTACTTGTATTTAGTTTTAAAAAATATTGTATGGCTGTCACAGAATTACATTTTAAAATATGTAGCGTTCATGGCTCTCTCAGCCAAAAAGGTTCCTGACCCCTGCTGTAGAGTAACATAATGTCGAATAAATAAGCATTATAGGAAAACAGCTAAGGCTTTGTATGTATTTCTTGGCACAAACATCTAACATAGCATTAGCATTCTATTTACCAGATGAGTGTCCTTTTTCCCTCTTTTGGGGTGTATTGACATACGCGTTATGGCAGTAAAGCCTATAAATCAAACACATAGCCATAGTTCAATATGAACAGAACCATAATTGTTTAATAATAAACTTGTCTAATGAGTAGCAGTAGAAGTGTGAATCATCATGTCCGTATGTCACAAGGACAGTGATCACCCAGAAAGGGCAAAGATTAATAACAAGATTTAGCCCTATATACTGTGTACAGTGCGCAATGATGTCCAAGGGTGAACATAATCTTTAGTAACTAATATGAATCCGGTTGGGTTGCTGGCTTTGTGGTAAGCATTATTATTAGTATTTTTAGAAACAACATATAACAAGCTTTTTTATTCCATTGTTAATTCATCCGTGCCTTAGTTTTGTTGTAGAAAAAAAAATCAATCCACGTAGAAAAATGGAAAGCAATGCTAAGGTCCTGACATTCCTCTATTATAGTCATCACAAATATTCAGGTATATTTGCACTTATAGGGAACCTGTCATGTCAAAAACACTATTAACCCCTTAACGACCGCCGTAACATATTTTTACAGCGGTCATTAAGGCTACTTATTCCAATGTGTCAGTGTGGAATAAGTAAATAGCGCTGCCCGGCGGCGATTCCTGCGGGTGTCAGCTCTGTGTGACAGCTGACACCCTGCAGTATTGGCCCCGGCCAGTCTCGATGCCGATCGGGGCCAATTTACCCCTTAAATTCCTCTGACAATTGTGACACCGGTATTTAAGTGCTTACCAGGGGGGTCTTGCGACCTCCTTAATAATCATCGGACCCCCATCGCTGGTCCCAATGGTTACCATGGTACCCTGAGATCATGTGATGATAAGCTGGGTCTCACAGGCAGAGTCAGTGAGTCAGACATGACTCACTGACAGGTCTCATACCCTGCAGTACAGAGGTGCAGTGTATGAGACCAGCTATAAAAGTGACAATCACACATGTTCCACAGTGGGACTTGGTGAAAAAGTAAAAAAAAGTTAAATAAAATTGTAAAAAAGTAAAATAAAAAAACACACACAAAAAGTGCACACAAGTCACTAAAATCCGTTTCGCCGCTCAAAACGCAGCGTTTGTGATAAAACAAAAATAAACGAAAAAAATTACACATAATTGGTATCCCCGCGTCCGGAACGACCCGCTCTATAAAATTGTCATGTTATTTAGTCCGTTTGGCGAATGCTGTAAAAATAAATAAATAAAAAAACACGCCAAAAATGACGCTTTTTCATCATACTGACTCACAAAAAAAGTGAATAAAAAGCGATCAAAAAGTCGTATGTAAAAAGTAAGTATACAAATAAAAACGCCAAACCGTCCAGCAAAAAGAAGTCACAATATAACTCATTCGGCAAAAAAATACAAAAGTTACAGCTCTCAGAATGTGACTATGCAAAATCAAATTCTTTTTTGTAAAATACTGTTTTTACTCTGTAAAAATAGCAAAGCATAAAAAATATATATATAAATCTGGCATCGCTGTAATTGTACCGACCCAGCGGACAAGTTGGTCTTATCACTTTTACCGCAGGGCGAACGGTGCAGAAAATTAAAAATCTAAACAATAACTGAATTGCTGGTTTTTGTTCATTCTGTGTCTGAAAAATCTGAATAAAAAGCGATCAAAAATTGCTATGTGCCCCAAAATGGTACCAAAAAAATCTGCAACTCATCCCGCAAAAAATAAGCCATCATACAGCGCTGTTCACCAAAAAATAATAAAGTTACAGCTCTCAGAATAAGGCAAAGAAAATAAGTACTTTTTATATAAAAAGAAGCATTTTTACTGTGTGTGATAGCAGCAAAACCTAAAAAAAAATAACATATAAATCTGGTACCCCTGTAATCGCACCGACCCGAAGAATAAATCCACCTAATCACTTCTACAGCACAGTGAACTGCGAAAAAATAAGAATAAGAACTATTCTGGTACTGCTGTCTATTTCATCAAAAAAATAGGAATAAGGCTTGGCTCACGTTTATCCTGCGCTCTCCGCTGAGCACTTACGTTGGGGTTTCCGTGTAAATTCACTAAAACCACAATTTAGACAAAAAATCCATATGGAGCCATTCACTTATGAGCCTGATGCAGTCCCTTTGGACTGGTCTCTGTTCCCGTTGCGTACCCTCATTTTAGGCTTTTTTTAGAGCGCACAAGTGTGGATGACCACAGATCTGTGTGCGCCTAAAAAGAGACCCCCGGAGCAGACGTCAAACGGGCTTCAACGTGTCTCCATCTGCCTCTTTGTGGTAGGTGGTTCAGTTGGGGGTTACGTCTGAATTGCATTTTTGTGGGATTTACACGGAAACCCCATCGTAAGTGCTCAGCGCAGACTGGCAATCCAGTCTAATTCTGGAAGCAATCGAAAATGATGTACCCCAAAATGTTTCCAGTAAACCCCTAATTTAACCCACACAAAACCAGCCCCCTCTCACGTCATCTGTCATTTGGACTATAGGGGGTTCCACATTACTGGTAGAACAAAGACTCTGGAAAAGCGACAGCTCCCGTCCGAAATGGCATCCGCTAATTATTCAAGCAAATTTTACAATCAAGAAGTCAAATGGTGCTCCTTTCCTTCCGAACCCGGCCGTGCACCCAAACAGTGTTTTTTCCCCACATATGGGGTATCGGCTTACTCAGGAGGAACTGCACAACAAATGGTATGGGGCAATATCTCCTGTTACCCTTATGAAAAGGCAAAATTGGGGGCTGAAAAACATTTTTGTGGGAAAAATGTGAAAATTTTATTTTTAAAGCTCAATTTTATAAACATCTGTGAAGCACCTAGGGGTTCAAGGTGCTCACCACACATCTAGATAAGTTCCCTGAGGGGTTTCAGTTTCCAAAATGGTGTCACTTGTGGGCGGTTTCCACTGTTTAGGCACATCAGTGCTCTCCAAACGCAACATGGCATCCGCTAATTATTCAAGCAAATTCTACATTAAAAAAGTCAAACAATGCTCCTTTCCTTCCAAACCCTGCAGTGCACCCAAACAGTAGTTTTTCTCCACATATGGGATATCTGCATACTCAGGAGAAATTGCACAACACATTTTGTGGTCCATTTTCTCTCCTTACCCTTGTGAAAATAAAAAAATTGGGTCTGAAGTAAACATTTTGTTATAAAAAGTTTAATGTTCATTTTTTCCTTCCACGTTGCTTCAGTTCCTGTGAAGCACGTGAAGGGTAATAAAGTTCTTGAATGTAGTTTTGAGTACCTTGAGGGGTGCAGTTTTTAGAATGGTGTCACTTTTGGGTGTTTTCTGTCATATAGATCCCTCAAAGTCACTTCAAATATGATGGGGTCCCTAAAAAAATGGTTTTGTAAATTTTGTTGGAAAAATGATATGCAAATTGCCTCTTCAGAGAAAAAGAGGACTTGAACTCTACAGCGTCACCTATTGGAAGCAGCAATTGGAAGCAGCAGTCCTCTTTTTTTCTGAAGAGGCAATTTGCATATTACATTTCCCAGAGGAGCATTGCACGGCGAATAAGCCTCCTTACCTTCACATGCCAGAGCCGGTATGTCACTCTCCACAAGGAGAAACGTTACCCCTTAGACCTCAGTTGGAAAAATGAGAAATCAATGGTCAACTTTTAACCCTTATAAGTTCCGAGCAAAAAAAAAATTTGGTTCCAAAATTGTTCTGATGTAAAGTAGACATGTGGGAACTGTTATTTATTAACTCTTTTGTGTGACATATCTCTCTGATTTAAGGGCATGAAAATTCAAAGTTTGAAAATTGCAAAATTTTCAAAATTTGCACCAAATTTCCAAGTCTTATCAAATAAATTTTACCACTATCATGAAGTACAAAATGTCACGAAAAAAATCAATCTCAGAATCAGTTGGATCCATTGAAGCGTTACAGAGTTATTACTTCATAAAGTGACACTGGTCAGAATTGTAAAATTTGGCCCTGTCATTAAGCACATAATTGGCTCTGTCCTTAATTGGTTGACCAGCATATATAGGGTTAATCTATACTTTAATAGCATTCTAATGCCGTGCGGCCATAGCACTGAAGATTCATCTGCCGGGAGGAAATTAACTTTATTCCTCCCAGAATCCTGCAGCTTTCAGTCACAGAGGCACGACTTCAGGCACCGTTCAGTACACAGTGAGAGACGACTGTAACCACGCCCCAGCACTGACTGACAGCCAGCTCAGCAATAATGCTTCTGTTCAATGTAGGAGTATGTGAACTCAGACGATTTGGTCTTCTGACTCTTCTCTGTTGTGGTAAACCCGTGTCAGCACCTCTATGACTGAAAGCCAGAAGATGTCGGGAGGAATAAAGTTAATTTCCTTCTGGCAGCCAGGTTTTCAATGCGCCATCCGCAGGGCTTTAGAATGCTGTAAACCTGCAGATTGACCCCATATCTGCAGGTTAATAGCATTTTGGGATGACAGATTCCCATTAAAGTGTATATTGAAAGTCCAAAGAGTGGATGGTCCTTATACTAAAAATAATGTGACACTTTCAAGTATGCTAAAGATTCTTTCAAGTTGACATCCTATTAACGGGCAATGGGTCTAATGTTATTGAGCCAAAGTTACAATGGGCATTCATGAAAAAAAATGATTAAGGTTATAAAAATAACACATTAGGCTTATCTCTAAACTTCATAATCTAAGATTGATATCACACATTATGGAAGTTGCTTATCGTACAAATAAGAGTTATTTATGCACTGTAAGTAAAGGAAGGTTAAAAAAAGGTGCCAGACACCCTGCATGCTAATAAGAACTGTTATTACTTTTTTATCGAAGATATTTAAATATTAGATGAAAATAAGCCTTCGCTGTTATTAAAAGCTGAACAAATAAAACATCTAGAAATGTAATTTCAAGTGTATGGTAATAAATTAGATGCAACACTTGGAATTACAAATGTAAATAGGAATTGTTATATTTTAATAAGGTTTAATAAAGAATACAAATGGAATGTAGACCAATACATCAGTGATAAAAGTCATGTAAAATTGAGGAGCCAGTTGGTTTTAGAGCCAATTGGTTATATGTGGCAGGCAGAAATATTTTTATAGAAGGAAGAGATATGTCTAGTCATTGCAATTAAAAGGAGTAACAACAGCAAAATATTGGAGTCTTCTTTAGTAGGCTGGTTATATGGTTTCTAGTATTTGTTGAGCCCTGCTTATTCCCTTCACAAAAAACTCACAGCCCAATTTATCATTCGTGTGGTTGTTTATGTTACTTTTCTTTTTGTCTTGTAGTAGTGACGTCTTTTGCACCATATTTTTCAAAATGATGGATGTGGTTCATGAATTTTGTGCAAAACCAAAAATGTACGGTATATATACTTTTTTGGTCTTTTTGCAACTTTTTTTTGTAAAAAAGGTCCACATTTCACTAAAATGTTGTAAAATTTGTGCAAAAATTTCAGACTTACTTAAAATCACTCCAGTGAAGAGAATATTACCCAAATATTCTGGGGCTTTTTAAAAAGTCCCAAATTGATGAATCAGCTAAAAACATCTGAAAACCCTAAACACTGACTACATAGCCCAATATAAAAATAAAAGGCAAACATATAAAATAGATGCAAATTAAAGAGAACCTGTCAGTACAATTTTGTAATGTAAAGTAAAGACATGGCTATAATGGTGCAATAGTACTGATTACATTGATACCTTTGGTGAAGAAATTCCCTTTGCTGTTCTTCTTTAACCCCTTAAGCCCCGCGGGTGGTTTGCACGTTAATGACCGGGCCAATTTTTACAATTCTGACCACTGTCACTTTATGAGGTAATTACTCTCGAACGCTTCAACGGATCCCCCTGATTCTGAGATTGTTTTTTCGTGACATATTGTACTTCATGATTGTGGAAAAATTTCTTCGATATCACTTGCGTTTATTTGTGAAAAAACGGAAATTTGGCGAAAATTTTGAAAATTTTGCAATTTTCAAAATTTGAATTTTTAAGCCCTGAAATCAGAGCGATATGTCACAAAAAAGAGTTAATAAATAACATTTCCCACATGTCTACTTTACATCAGCACAATTTTGGAACCAAAATTTTTTTTTGTTAGGGAGCTATAAGGGTTAAAAGTTGACCAGCGATTTCTCATTTTTCCAACAAAATTTACAAAACCATTTTTTTAGGGACCACATCACATTTGAAGTCACTTTGAGAGGTCTTTATGACAGAAAATACCCAAAAGTGACACCCTTCTAAAAACTGCACCCCTCAAGGTGCTCAAAACCACATTCAAGAACTTTATTAACCCTTCAGGTGCTTCACAGGAATTTTTTGAATGTGGAAGAAAAAAATGAACATTTAACTTTTTTCACAAAAATGTTAATTTAGACCCAATTTTTTTTATTTTCACAGGGGTAACAAGAAAAAATGGACCCCAAAATTTGTTGTGCAATTTCCCCTGGGCACGCAGATACCCAATATTTGGGGAAAAAATACTGTTTGGGCGCACGGCAGGGCTCGGAAGGGAAGGAGCGCTATTTGACTTTTTGATTGTAAAATTTGCTTGAATAATTAGCGGACGCCATGTTGTGTTTGGAGAGCCCATGTGTGCCCAAACTTTGGAGCTCCCCCACAAGTGACCCCATTTTGGAAACTAGACCCCCCAAGGCACCTTTCTAGATGCATAGTGAGCACTTGGAACCCCCAGGTGCTTCACAAATTGATTCGTAACAATGAAAAAGTGAAAAAAAAAAACACTTTTTCATTTTTATGAATCAATTTGTGAAGCACCTGAGTGTTCCAAGTGCTCACAATGCATCTAGATAGGTGCCTTGGGGGGTCTAGTTTCCAAAATGTGGTCACTTGTGGGGGAGCTCCAATGTTTGGGCACACAGCGGCTCTCCAAACGCAACATGGTGTCGCTAACAATTTGAGCCGATTTTCCGTTAAATTTGTTAGAGGACACCATGTTGCATTTAGAGAGTCCCTGTGTGCCCAAACATTGGAGCTCCCCCACAAGTGACCCCATTTTGGAAACTAGACCCCCCAAGGCACCTATCTAGATGCATAGTGAGCACTTGGAACCCCCAGGTGCTTCACAAATTGATTCGTAACAATGAAAAAGTGAAAAAAAAAACACTTTTTCATTTGTATGAATCAATTTGTGAAGCACCTGAGGGTTCCAAGTGCTCACTATGCATCTAGATAGGTGCCTTGGGTGGTCTAGTTTCCAAAATGGGGTCACTTGTGGGAGAGCTCCAATGTTTGGGCACACAGGGACTCTCTAAATGCAACATGGTATCCGCTAACAAATTGAATGGAAAATCGGCTCAAATTGTTAGCGGACACCACATTGCGTTTGGAGAGCTTCTCTGTGCCCAAACTTTGGAGCTCCCCCACAAGTGACCCCATTTTGGAAACTAGACCCCCAAGGCACCTTTCTAGATGCATAGTGAGCACTTGGAACCCCCAGGTGCTTCACAAATTGATTCGTAATAATGAAAAAGTGAAAAAAAAAACACTTTTTCATTTGTATAAATCAATTTGTGAATCACCTGAGGGTTCCAAGTGCTCACTATGCATCTAGATAGGTGCCTTGGGTGGTCTAGTTTCCAAAATGGGGTCACTTGTGGGAGAGCTCCAATGTTTGGGCACACAGGGACTCTCTAAATGCAACATGGTATCCGCTAACAAATTGAATGGAAAATCGGCTCAAATTGTTAGCGGACACCACATTGCGTTTGGAGAGCTTCTCTGTGCCCAAACTTTGGAGCTCCCCCACAAGTGACCCCATTTTGGAAACTAGACCCCCCAAGGCACCTTTCTAGATGCATAGTGAGCACTTGGAACCCCCAGGTGCTTCACAAATTGATTCGTAATAATGAAAAAGTGAAAAAAAAAACACTTTTTCATTTTTACGAATCAATTTGTGAAGCACCTAGGGGTTCCAAGTGCTCACTATGCATCTAGATAGGTGCCTTGGGGGGTCTAGTTTCCAAAATGGGGTCACTTGTGGGGGAGCTCCAATGTTTGGGCACACAGGGACTCTCTAAATGCAACATGGTATCCGCTAACAAATTGAATGGAAAATCGGCTCAAATTGTTAGCGGACGCCACATTGCGTTTGGAGAGCCCCTCTGTGCCCAAACTTTGGAGCTCCCCCACAAGTGACCCCATTTTGGAAACTAGACCCCCCAAGGCACCTTTCTAGATGCATAGTGAGCACTTGGAACCCCCAGGTGCTTCACAAATTGATTCGTAATAATGAAAAAGTGAAAAAAAAAACACTTTTTCATTTTTACGAATTAATTTGTGAAGCACCTAGGGGTTCCAAGTGCTCACTATGCATCTAGATAGGTGCCTTGGGGGGTCTAGTTTCCAAAATGGGGTCACTTGTGGAGGAGCTCCAATGTTTGGGCACACAGGGACTCTCCAAATGCAACATGATATCCGCTAACAATTTGAGCCGACAATTTGTTAGCGGATATCATGTTGCATTTGGAGAGTCCCTGTGTGCCCAAACATTGGAGCTCCCCCACAAGTGACCCCATTTTGGAAACTAGACCCCCCAAGGCACCTATCTAGATTCATAGTGAGCACTTGGAACCCCAGGTGCTTCACAAATTGATTCATAAAAATGAAAAAGTGTTTTTTTTTTCACTTTTTCATTTTTACGAATCAATTTGTGAAGCACCTGGGGGTTCCAAGTGCTCACTATGCATCTAGAAAGGTGCCTTGGGGGGTCTAGTTTCCAAAATGGGGTCACTTGTGGGTGAGCTCCAAAGTTTGGGCACAGAGGGGCTCTCCAAACGCAATGTGGTGTCCGCTAACAATTTGAGCCGATTTTCCATTCAATTTGTTAGCGGATACCATGTTGCATTTAGAGAGTCCCTGTGTGCCCAAACATTGGAGCTCCCCCACAAGTGACCCCATTTTGGAAACTAGACCCCCCAAGGCACCTATCTAGATTCATAGTGAGCACTTGGAACCCCAGGTGCTTCACAAATTGATTCATAAAAATGAAAAAGTGTTTTATTTTCACTTTTTCATTTTTACGAATCAATTTGTGAAGCACCTGGGGGTTCTAAGTGCTCACTATGCATCTAGATAGGTGCCTTGGGGGGTCTAGTTTCCAAAATGGGGTCACTTGTGGGGGAGCTCCAATGTTTGGACACACAGGGGCTCTCCAAACGCAACATGGCGTCCGCTAACAATTTGAGCCGATTTTCCATTCAATTTGTTAGCGGACACCATGTCGCGTTTGGAGAGCCCGTGATGTGCCTAAACAGTGGAGCTCCCCCACAAGTGTCCCCATTTTGGAAACTATACCCCTCAAAGATTTTATTAAGGTGTATAGTGAACATTTTGAACCCAGTGGTACGGCACATTATTTGTTTACATTAGGTCATCATATTGAATAAGTTTTCATTATTCTTGAGCGCAAGTGCTCGCTACTTGAGTTTGCATCGGGTACTCAGGTATGCACCATGTACAGCGTGTGCTCGAGTGACATGCTCGAGTCCCTGCTCCGCATGTTTCACGGTTATTAGACACCCAAAAAAAAACATGCGGGGATCGCTCGTGCATGGCAGGCAATCCCCGTAAAGTTTTTTGGCCGCGAAGCATATGGGGCAGAGACTCGAGCATGTCACTCAAGTACCCACGATACTAAATGCATACCAGAGCACCCGATGCAAACTCAAGTAGCGAGCACTTGCTCTCAACACTAGTCGCCATATCGTCATCTTTTTTTCTTACTTTTGAAAAAAATCCCAACCCCAGCCCTAACCCTAGCACAACCCTAGCCCCAGCACAACCCTAGCCCCAGCACAACCCTAGCCCCAGCACAACCCTAGCCCCAGCACAACCCTAGCCCCAAACCCAGCCCTAACCCTAGCCCAATCCTAACTCAAGAGTTTATTTTTGACGCCGTTCCTTGTGCGGTATAAGTGATTAGACGACTTTATTCTTCGGGTCAGTGTGATTACAGCAATGCCAGAATCATATGGGGTTTTTATGACTGACAGCTGTCACACACTAAAAGACGCATTTTTTGTAAAATCTAGTTTTTGCATCGCCATATTTTGAGAGCTATAATTTTTCCAGATTTTGGCAGACAGTCATGTGACGGCTCGTTTTTTGCGGGATGACTTGACGTTGTTATTGGTGCCATTTTCAGGCACGTGACATTTTTTGATCGCTTTCTATTCCGATTTTTGGGAGGCAGAATAAACAAAAACCAACAATTCAGGAATTGTTTTTTTTTTTTTTTTTTTATTCTGTTCCGCGTGTGGTAAAATTGATGAGGCAGCTTTACTCTTCGGGTCAGTACGTTTACAGCGGTACCACATTTGTATCATTTTTCTATGTTTTGGCGCTTATACACAATAAAAGCTATTTTATAGAAAAAAATAATTTTTAGTATCGCTTTATTCTGAGAGCTATAACTTTTTTATTTTTCGGCTGATGGAGCTATATGGCGGCTTGTTTTTTGCGGGACGAGATGACATTTTCAGCGGTATCATTTTTATTTATATGCGTCTTTTTGATCGCGTGTTATTCCACTTTTTGTTTGGCGGTATGGTGATAAAGCATTGTTTTTTGCTTGGTTTTTTTTTTTTTTTTTTTACCGTGTTCACTGAAGGGGTTAACTAGTGGGCCAGTTTTATAGGTCAGGTTGTTCCGGACGCGGCGATACCAAATATGTGTACTTTTATTGTTTTTTTTTTATTTTTTTTATAATAATATTTATTGATGGGTACATTATATTTTTATTTTTGGTGTATTATTTTTTTTATTTTTTTATAATATTTTTGCACATTTTTTTTTTTTTTTTTTTTCCACTTTCACACAGTTTATACACTTTATTACTTTGTCCCACTCTGGGACTTTCACTTTTTTTTTTCTGATCGCCTGCATGGCACAGGAATGGAGCACCATCCCTATGCCATGAAGGCTGTCAGAAGTGCACAGTGTGAAGATTGCTTGGAGATGCACTGCGCATGTCCAAGCAATCTTCCTGCTCTCTGGTGACCCGGATGTTGTCATGACGACATCGGGTCGTCATGGCAACACCCGGGAAGCCTTTGCAGACTGCGCTGGAAGCCGGAAGAGGAGGTGAGTATCGCCGATCACCTCCCCTTGCCCCCGCAATGCCGCGATCGACTTCAATCGACTTCGATCGCAGCATCGCGGGGGTTAATGTGCTGGGAGCGGTGCGTGACCGCTCCCTGCACATAGTACCGGGTGTCAGCTGTGACAATCAGCTGACACCCGGCGGCGATCGCGCCCGCACAGCCTGTGTGCGGGCGCGATCGCGATGACGTACTAATACGGGTCTGGCTCTTAAGTCCCAGGGCACAGACGCGTATTAGTACGTCAGATGTTATTAAGGGGTTAATAACAATTTAAAGTTTTCTGCTAATTAGATTTTAGTGCATGGGGCTGGACTGTGCACAGGGTCTTCTCCTCCCTGTCTGTGATTCCCCAGCCCCTCTGCTCTGTGTCTTCTCCTCCCTGTCTGTGATTCACCAACCGGTCTGCTCTGTGTCTTCTCCTCCCTGTCTGTGATTCCCCAGCTCCTCTGCTCTGTGTCTTCTCCTCCCTGTCTGTTATTCCCCGACCCCTCTGCTCTGTGTCTTCTCCTCCCTGTCTGTGATTCCCCAGCTCCTCTACCTGCCTCCGGTCTTTGAATGAGAGGTCACTGCTGAGATTTCAAATAGAGGAAGCAGGACATTCAAAGACCAGAGGCAGGCGAAGGAATCACAGACAGGGAGGAGAAGACACAGAGCACAGTCCCGCCCAGCAGCAGAAAACTTCAGATGATAAAGAAAAACAACTAAGCGGATTTCTTCACCAAAGGTATCAATTTAATCTCTATTACAGTGCCATCACAGCCATGTCTTTATATTACAAAATTGTGCTGACATGTTCTCTTTAAAAGAATAAGACGCAAATAAAAAAACTGGTAAAAACTCCAAAAACTAGCCAAAAAAGGTGCAAATGCAAAAATGTATCAAGCTCTCAGTTCCCTAAAGTGGAAGGATAACCGGACTTTCAAATAACTTTTCAGAATAAGCTGTCGTGTTGAATGAGGAATAATACCATTTATTGCCGTTAAATGAATGTATCCTGCATTTTCACCAGTTTTCCCCTTTGCAGGCTCCATCTCTTAATTTGCAATTGACTCTGAGCTGATGGGAGAAGACTGGCTTGCTATATTGTTTATACAGCCCAGGACAGAGAGGGAATCTGCACTTCACTCCTTAGCACACAAAGACCAGCAACAGTGGAATGGAGGAAGGAGTAATAATTTACATCCTATGCTATCTTGCAAACTTAGTAACTACAGTGCTACCTGTATTGTGTTTTGAAAATGGATAAAAATCAAAGAACATGAATCAATTCTGAACCTAATCAATGACAGGGGAAAATGTATTTTTTAATGCAAAGTTAAGCTTTTTATTTTAAATCCATGTATTGGACTATGATGGCATTATATGTATAATTTTAAAGAAGGTCAATTCTGGTATTTTTATTTTTCCTACTCAAAAGGACTGTGTCATCAGTAAATGCCCTAATATTTGAATCTAGTTTTTATTTTAAATGCATGTTTTAAAATAAAAACACCTATACTCACCTCCTGTGTCGGCCCCATTCCAGCGGTGTTGGCACTTGCGCTCACGGGGCTCACGTGAGGTTTTTATTTCACGTGAGCCCTGCACCCGATCAGCGCTGGCTGTCCCTGCGTTCGGACGTATAAATAATCAACAGGGAGTGAGAGCTTTCTCTTGATTAATTATACGTCCAAAGGTGGGGACAGTGATGCTAACGCTGATTGGTCGCAGGGTTCACGTGACATAACCTCACGTGAGTCCTGGGAGCGCGAGGGCCAGCAGTAGAAATCTTGAAATTTTCACACTGGCCATTGGGGATATTCTTGACTCATGCTTCCTACTCATTTAAGGACTATATGTAGCGCCCCGAGGGTTCGGCCGCTACAGGGGTATTGCACCTCTGCCAGAGGTGTGATATTCCACTCCCGGGTAAGGATGGTGTGTGGACCAGGGCTCGGTAGGCTGCATGCATCACACACACCCCATTTCCGGGGGACAGTTCAACGGTACTCCCATTAGACAGAAATGCAGGCACGACAGAATCTGTCCCTGGCTGGAGTGGGGAGGGGGGAGGAAAACCCAGTGATGTAGGAGCAGATAGGAGTTGGGTTTCTAGGCATAGGTAGTAGCCCATTAGTTGCAAGTCACCTGGGCTCATACACTGAGAGGGAGGTATAAGAGGTGGGCACCATCTTAGAACAGTGTTCAGTCTGAGAGAGGAAGTGACAGAGCAGGGCCTCTGTGGAGCTCTGCTCCGGAGGTGGGCCTAGCCTGTGAGGCCAGAGCCAGCAGAAAAGACAGGAACAGAAAGGAAAGGAAGAAAGGAACAGAACACCAAGAGAGGCCCAGAGACACGAAGGCAGAAGGAACCCCAAAGGCCCAGGAGATTGCGGGTGACGGGTTGGCAGAACAGGGTACCGGATCCCAAGTTGGTGGAGGCGACTATTCCTCAGCCAAGAACCGGAGGTCGTGATCACATCTTGGTGCGACCCCTCACTACACCGACTAGAAAGGCACACCACATAGGGTCAGGGAGGTGAGCACGAAGCCCTCCCAAGAGAAGGCCTGCGGGAGCTGGACAGACGTAGTGTCACTGGTGGGGCACGGCCAGAGAAAGGAGTAGAAGGGAGTTCTGTGACACACTCTGGAATTGCCTGGGGGTTGACCGAGCCCCCTGCCTGGTGGACGCAGCACGGCTTGGGCAGTCATTGCCCGTGGAATGACTTGGGGCATAAAGAACTGTGAGTAAAGAACTTGAACTGCAACCCCATGTCTCTGTGCTTCATCGCCGCACCAGCACTACTAGTGCTGGGACGCCCGCGCACCATCACTCCCATCATCCACATTCTCTGCCCTCGGGCTGCACTCTTCCCGTGGGGAGTTACACTACCTCAGCTGCATACACCATCAGCCCCAGAGGTCTGCCTTGCAGCGGCGGTCCGCACTGACCGCAATCCACGGGTGGCGTAGTCGGACAATTAACCTAAAACCCACAAAATACCGCCATCGGCCTGACCACCCTGGGCCACGGGACCGGGTCGCTGCCACGGAGACTACAACCCCCAGAGACCCGGCTCCGGGTAACCCACACACGTCCACACTAGGCCCAGGTGGCGAGTCATATACATATACATTACCAGCAATAGACGACTCAGACCCTATATTTTGTATGAATGCATCTGATGATTTTTTCATAGGTCATCATAAAGGGAGGGGAGGAGGTGGAGTTGTGGCATTACCTATTGTGAATAGTGGATCTTGTGTTATAAGCAAGGCATAGAGGTATTACCTGTCATTGTAATCCTATCTGTGATGGTAATAAGGCTGCTGCAGGGCCTAAAAAGAAAAAAAAAAGTGTGTGTCTTAAACAGCCATAGTGGCCATTGTGAATACTGTGGGATTTAGAACTTAATTCAGATTGTGATTTTTTTTAAAAAGTACTACCGAAAATTATATAAAAAAAATACATTTAACACAACAATCTGAATAAAACATTAGCTTATTTTATGATCATACATTTCCTTTAAATTGTGTTACAGGAATATATTCAAGCACTATATTATTCATAAATTCAAGAATAATTCACCACATTCATGAATTGAATGACTGACTACCATACGCTGTGCCATGAAGCCTGATCAGCACATGGTGCCCCATTATTGTGGAAGCTTCCAGTATACTGCACCAACTTTCACATCAGTATACATATTTTAAATGAAATGCATTGATTGTAGTTGGTTTATATTCTGCTCACCGCATAATGATTTAAAATAATACTTTGAAATGAACATCTCACATGAATTCATCTGAAAACATCACCGGCTTCCAATGCAAGTTTTTGCTTAATTGATCCACAAAAGTACTTAAAGTTCAAATATCCTAGCCAAGTTCCTCTAGTAATTATTGCATGCAAATATGTTTACAGCATTCTCAGTACTCAAGTCTCCGGAAATACAGAGGGATGACTTCAGCTTTTTAGCAAACACTTAAGATCTGTAGTGCTCTTCTGTTCCTCCAAAATTGGTCCAAGGGGAAGAATATTGGTGCAGACCATTTTAAAGAAAGAAAAAGCAGAGCAGCGAAGGAAACTAAAGGTTGTGGTTGACTAGTAAGGTTAATAGCTTGCTGTAACATTTACAGTTTTCCAGTTCGGCGCGTTAGACATACTGCACAGTCTAAGTAACATGAGATTAGAACTGACTGCTTGGCAATCTAAATTTTTGCCACTTTTCACCTGGGTTCAGGAATGTAGAAGAACTCTGGCTCCCCCGGGTAGGTGCTGTGCATGAAGGTATAAAATGTTATTACCTTTCATTCCATCAGCAGTATTACTGAACTGAGACTTCTCATACTCTCAGTTCCAACACAGTTTTCAGCTTTTGCAGGAATACAGTGACAGTTAAGCATAGCTTTCTAAGTAGTGGCTGCTCTTATAAACACCTATTGGGAAATACAGATGAAAGTCGGTATGTAGGGAATTTGCTCCATTCCTGTACCTTAAACTAAACCTAATTGCTTAGACTTTGCTCATTTAAAGAGTACATATCGTGAAAAAATATTTGAAAGTGGAAGTCCTTACTGAAGTAGACAAAGAGCTATACATCAAGAATGGGTAATCATCAGCAATACTGCGTACTTATGCCTACCATTAATCTTGGTGTATGTCATTTGCATTTTTGGTATGACAGTTTTGAGAAATAAGGAGTAATAATAATGATGTGGTTTCTAACTATATTTACTGTAAATGTAGTGATCAATGAAAGTTTAGGTAATTTAAAGAGAATCTATCAGCAGGTTTTTGCTACCTCATCTGAGAGCAGCATGATGTAGACAAAGAAACCCTGAATTCAATGATGTATCACTTAGATTACTGTTTGCAGCGGTTCTGACACAATTAGTTCGTTTAAATTTATCAATGCAGCAGAGCTGAGAAAGCTAACCCCGCCCACACTAGACTCTGTATGAACATAATCTATTGACAGTGAGCTGCTTATCACAGGAGGGGGCAGAGTCAGACGAGTGTGCGCATGCCAGCTAGTCACAGCAATGATAATGTCCTAGTGAGAAAACCTTCACTGTAGGTAAGCAACAGCACACAGCCTGACATGTGACACATCGTTGAATTCAGTGTTTAAACCTTTACCTCATGCTCAGATTATATTACAAAAACCTGTTGACAGATTCTCTTTAAAACAAAATTCTAGTATGATTCAAACCAGCATTTTAATTTTTACAAGTGTCTTTATTTTTATTATTACATTATATAATGATTTTATAAAACTGGAACTGAATACAATAGTCATGTTATCTGCCGCAGATGCATATATTGTAACCCTATTTGAAAAATGTCTATTTTAGAGCCTCCAGGTCATCAAATATGCAGCTTAGATACTAATTTGTGACCGCATTGCATGTAGTACATGTTTTAATAAACTTTATCTACAAGAAATATCCTGAATGTGAAAATGAATTTGCCAGGTTCCTGCATAGAAATTATTACGACTGACATTTCTAATTTGAAGAAGATTAATGAGCATGTAGGTGGCTATTTAGAGTCACCGAAGGCTATCAGTACAGAAGACCACACACTTCAAGTGATAGGAGTGATATACTACAGCTATGGACACACTTACTTAATATGCAGACTGTTGTCTTGTATCCACGGCAGAAATGAAATTTTTATCTTTTAACCTCTTAACAACCTGACTATTTTTCAATTTTACTTTTTCGTTTTGTCCTCCCCATTCTTCAAGAGCCATAACTTTTTTTATTCCTATTTTGACATAGACAATTTTTTTTTTCTTCATGACGAGTTGTTGTTTTTAATGACATCATTCATTTTATCTTACAATGTACTGAAAAATGAGAAAAAAATATTCCAAGTGTAGACAAATGGTTAAAAAATGCAATAATGGCATAGTTTAAGTTTTTTGCTTTCTTTTTATTATGTTCGTTGCGCAGTAAAAATGTGACTTGGAAACATGATTCTCCAGGTCAGTACGATTACAATATCAAACCTACAACGATTTTTTTTTTTTATGTAAGTGGTGAAAAAAAAATTCTGAAAGTTTTTTTTTCTAAAAGGTGTGAAAGGGCATGGTGAGCTGGCGGTTTTATTGATACCACTTCAGATGTGACATTTCAATTAATTTTATATTTTGATAGCCTGGACTTTCATGGACACAGTGATTCCAAATATTTTTAAAATAGAAACATGGAGTAATTTATATAATATATACAGTACAGACCAAAAGTTTGGACACACCTTCTCATTTAAAGATTTTTCTGTCTTTTCATGACTATGAAAATTGTACATTCACACTGAAGGCATCAAAACTATGAATTAACACATGTGGAATTATATACTTAACAAAAAAGTGTGAAACAACTGAAAATATGTCTTATATTCTAGGTTCTTCAAAGTAGCCACCTTTTGCTTTGATGACTGCTTTGCACACTCTTGGCATTCTCTTGATGAGCTTCAAGAGGTAGTCACCGGAAATGGTCTTCCAACAATCTTGAAGGAGTTCCCAGAGATGCTTAGCACTTGTTGGCCCTTTTGCCTTCACTCGGTGGTCCAGCTCACCCCAAACCATCTTGATTGGGTTCAGGTCTGGTGACTGTGGAGGCCAGGTCATCTGGCGTAGCACCCCATCACTCTCCTTCTTGGTCAAATAGCCCTTACACAGCCTGGAGGTGTGTTTAGGGTCATTGTCCTGTTGAAAAATAAATGATGGTCCAACTAAACGCAAACCGGATGGAATAGCATGCCGCTGCAAGATGCTGTGGTAGCCATGCTGGTTCAGTATGCCTTCAATTTTGAATAAATCCCCAACAGTGTCACCAGCAAAGCACCCCCACACCATCACACCTCCTCCTCCATGCTTCACGGTGGGAACCAGGCATGTAGAGTCCATCCGTTCACCTTTTCTGCGTCGCACAAAGACACGGTGGTTGGAACCAAAGATCTCAAATTTGGACTCATGAGACCAAAGCACAGATTTCCACTGGTCTAATGTCCATTCCATGTGTTCTTTAGCCCAAACAAGTCTCTTCTGCTTGTTGCCTGTCCTTAGCAGTGGTTTCCTAGCAGCTATTTTACCATGAAGGCCTGCTGCACAAAGTCTCCTCTTAACAGTTGTTGAAGAGATGTGTCTGCTGCTAGAACTCTGTGTGGCATTGACCTGGTCTCTAATCTGAGCTGCTGTTAACCTGCGATTTCTGAGGCTGGTGACTCGGATAAAGTTATCCTCAGAAGCAGAGGTGACTCTTGGTCTTCCCTTCCTGGGGCGGTCCTCATGTGAGCCAGTTTCTTTGTAGCGCTTGATGGTTTTTGCAACTGCACTTAGGGACACTTTCAAAGTTTTCCCAATTTTTCGCACTGACTGATCTTCATTTCTTAAAGTAATGATGGCCACTCGTTTTTCTTTACTTAGCTGCTTTTTTCTTGCCATAATACAAATTCTAACAGTCTATTCAGTAGGACTATCAGCTGTGTATCCACCAGACTTCTGCACAACACAACTGATGGTCCCAACCCCATTTATAAGGCAAGAAATCCCACTTATTAAACCTGACAGGGCACACCTGTGAAGTGAAAACCATTTCCGGTGACTACTTCTTGAAGCTCATCAAGAGAATGCCAAGAGTGTGCAAAGCAGTTATCAAAGCAAAAGGTGGCTACTTTGAAGAACCTAGAATATAAGACATATTTTCAGTTGTTTCACACTTTTTTGTTAAGTATATAATTCCACATGTGTTAATTCATAGTTTTGATGCCTTCAGTGTGAATGTACAATTTTCATAGTCATGAAAATACAGAAAAATCTTTAAATGAGAAGGTGTGTCCAAACTTTTGGTCTGTACTGTATATTCTGACCTTTGTTCTTTATAGTTGTTTGTACATAGCTTATGGTCACATGGATAATATAAAGAATCTATTACTTGACCTTCCAATCTCCCTATGTTTCCAAGCAGTTGACCCTGACTGTCGTAAGACTGAACAGCTGTAATCTCCATAACAGGTTCTTCATCACTTGATTGAGGAGGTCAACTGTGACTCTGGTGCAATGGAAGAAAATGTGCATTAGCTCCACAGGGGGATAAGCATTGTCTGTTCATTGCCTGGTTTTTGCCCTGCTTTGGAGAATAAGAGCTTAACCTACAATTGATGAAGTATAAAAATAGATCAATTAGTGAATTTGTTCTGCAGCATCACATATAAGCACACATTATAAGATGCCTACGGAGCTCACAGCTGCAGCATTGGAAATGAACCTAGAAGTTTATGCTGTGATATGACAAAGTTGGCCAAAGACTTGTGTAATCTAATTAATTTGAAGCCTTAGTCATTAATCCTCTATTGGAATATTCAGCAACAGAGGTGCTTCAGAACAATGCTCTACGGTACATTATTAAACTATCAAAATTACTTTAAAATGACTATTAACAAGGTCAAATCAAATAATAATGCATGTGTCAAGAAATGTAAAATGTAATTTATGCATTTCAGAAACACGCGTCACTCTTTGTACATTTTAACCCAAGATCAGGAGCATAATTATAGGGGTTGCAGGATTTACCGTGGCACCAGGACCCCAGGGCTTGAAGGGAATATCAGTGTTTAGAAAATGTGTACTGAGACTTCAATGTGCTCATTATTCTTTATTATGATGCTCTGTTTATTTATTATGTCTGTGTTGTGACATTACTGTAGCTCTGAGCTGTAACATCATCCTGTTCTTACTATCTTTACATTATACCATCATACTGTTTATTATGCTTGTTCTGTGATTTCACTATTATCATTTCTATACTGTGACACTACTGTATGCAGTGGCACTTTCATACATCATGCCTTGTTTTTTCCTTTTTGGAGATGTCACTTTGGTTTGTGACCAAGAGTTCAATACTGTGATATCACTGTGTGCATTGTCATTGTAGTATGAGTCTGTAAGTATTATTAACGTTATGACATCTGTCACAGCGGTGACTCACAAGCCGGGGGTGTGGCCAGTCTCTGCAGGAATTTAACCCTGCTACGTCCTGCAGAGATTAGCTTCCACGGCCTATCCCATGCTAGCAGGGTCTATATCAGGCAGTTCCACCTACCACTCCCTGCCCGAACATTAGCACCTAGCTAGTTCAGCTGCTAGTGTCCTGTTTGTGCGTTTGTATTGATTCTCCATCATTGACCCGGGTTGCCTACCCATGCTGTCTGACCTCTCCGCTCCTGACTCCGGTTATTCCTACTGATCCTGCGCTGCTTGCCCTGACCTCGGACCGTCTGACTTTGCTTTGTTTTTACCCTCCCATACCGTGCCTCAACTGCTGCAGACCCGGGGACTGCCCTGGAGTGGTACCTGGTGACTCCCTGCTGTCAAGCCTATCTTCACCACCAGAGTCACTAGTGAACACCAGGTAGTTGCTTAGTCACCCCCCCCCAGGGTAAGCCCGGCCCATGGCGCAGTGGGTCCACAACCACCAGAGTTACATTCGCCCTCCACCGTAACAACATCATTGTGATCCTTAGCAATTGTAGTTGTTATAGGACCTATAGCTTATTTTAAAGCAGGCATATAGGCCATGTTTAATATTGCACTTTCAGTAATTTTATACTGCTGCTTCACCATTAAAAGAAAAGGGCTACATACTGTCCTTTTTCAAGTAAAACCGTTACCTGCATTCAGTGTAGGGATAGCTGGGCGAGTAGGGTTAGTTTTGAATTAGAGGCATATAGACAGGGTTTATTGCCTTAGAGTCCTTCTATAGGTATACTGTTGCTGCAATTTAAAACCAAAAGTCCTTTTCAGGGCTACATACTGTCCTTTCTTAAGTAAAACCATTACCTGCATTCCGTGTAGGGATAGCTGGTCGAGGAGGGCTAGTTTTGAATTAGAGGCATATAGACAGGGTTTATTGCCTTATAGTCCTTCCATAGGTGTACTGTTGCTGCAACTTAAAACCAAAAGTCCTTTTCAGGGTTACATACTGTCCTTTCTCTAGTAAAACCGCTGTTACCTGCTTTGAGTATAGGGATAGCTGGTGGAGGAGGGATAGTTTTGGATTAGAGGCATATAGGCAGGGTTTAAGCCTTATAGAAGGATTGTAGATATACTGCTGCTGAAATCTTAAAACAAAAGTCCTTTTCAGGGCTACATATTTTCTTTTCTCTATTAATACCAAAAATTTTGCAGGCATATATTATATACCTAATTTAAAATGTTCAAGGCGTACGATAATGTTTCGGGAAGTGGATGTGCTGCTGGGATTTAGTGAATCCCGCTTTGAGCAGGGGGTTGGACCAGATGACCCAGGAGGTCCCTTCCAACTCTACCATTCTATGATTCTATGCACGCAGAGGCCGAGGCCATGGGCCAGGTGAAACTGTGCTTGCTGCGGGAGCACAACAAACAAGCTCATCCACGAGACCTAGTTCCTGTCCCACTTTGAAGGGAGGCTCAGTACATCACTCTTGAAGCCAGAACAGTGTGAGTAGGTGGTCGATTTGATTCCAGATAATGCTTCCAGTATGTTTCCCAGCACCACTCTGCATTCCACACTGTCGAGTCTCACTAGCCAAGAGTTTGGACAACATATTCCTTACCCTAATCCTGCTTCCTACTTTTTAAAGGGTAAACAGGTGGCCATCGTTCCAAATTTTTAGAGGGTCATCAGGCGGCCCTCACTCATAATTTTTTGAGGGTCATCAGGTGACCCTCGCTCCAAGTTTTTAGAGGATCATCATGCAGCCCTCACTCCAAATTTTTACAGGATCATCATGCAGACCTCGCTGTTAATTTTCAGAGAGTAAACAGGCTGTCCTAGCTCATAACAATTTTTAGAGGGTAAACAGGCAGCCTTCGTTCATAATTTTTCCAGCGTGTGTATGATGCCCTCCTTCATAATTATTACAGGATGTGTATAAGTACTACCTCTCTTACATATATATATGTATACCCCTCAAGGGTAAATGTTTTTAAGTCCTTGCACTTAAAAATGGGAAAAAATGTTTTGTGTTTCCTCTATGTGTTTTCTGTTTTCTCTATGTGTCTTCCAGGGTGTATTGCAGTCCCTCCTTCTAATTTTATAGCAGCACTTGCACTTAGTGTGTAGGTTTTATGAGTCCTACTACCTAACAATTTTAACAGAATGTGTATGAGGCCCTCCTTTATGTCAAATACAGGTTACATTGGAGTCCCTCTTCCTTCTATTTTTTGGCAGTTTTTGCATTGTTTGAATAGGCTTTGTGAGTTTGAGTCCCTCTTTGATATATTAAACAGAATGAGTCTGACCATCTGTGAAAAAACAGCTTCTTATCTTAATCAGTCAGACATCTAGATTTGTTAAGTCAAGAGAAATACACTATTGTGTTTGTGTTGACTTTAGAACTTGTGTGTGTTTCTTTGGAAGGTGAAGAAGGACACCAGTATTTGCATAAACAAAAAGGAGAAAGAACTGAGTATAAGTGACATAAAAAGGTCAATTTTTTTTTGGTACAAAAGTTTACAATATAGATAAATATCATAATAGATCAACACAACAAAAGTGCATGGTGCCAGGAAATTTAGTCCCACAGAGGGGACCAATTAAGGATAGATACCTTATGTAGGTGAGTAAACATTAGGAATCTTGTGAGGGATGCTGCATAATGGAGACATATAAGAGGCCACAGTGAGCCACATAAAACTGATATATTGGCAGCAAAACCTACACAGAGTCTTACCTAAAGTAGGTCAAATAAACTGTGAAACACCGCATAGTAAAGATGATGGCAGGGGAAAGCCTCAACGCGCATTTCGCTAGGGGGTAACACTCCTTTCTCAAGAGGCAGCCTCTTGAGAAAGCAGTGTTACCCCTAGCGAAACACACTAAGCATGGAGAACAGAAAGAGGAGAAGAGAACGTTTGTGCGGACTTGAGAATCAAAGTTTTTGAAAAATATTAACAATCTCAAGGTTAGAAGTCTATCTCCATCAGCCATGAAAGTACATGTATCCGTTTGATAAGTGTCACTAGACTATCTGCCTATGGACAATTTCTTTCGATATACTCCTTTACCCATTTACCAGTGTCTATTTTGCCGTCCTCCCTTTTGTTTGGGATCTTCACTAGTGTTGAGCCACCCCCGTAGTGTTCGAGTTCGGTTCGGTTCGTCGAACACCCGTGTGTTCGCCGAACTGTTCGTCGAACTGTTCGTCGAACACCTTCGAACACCGTTAAAACCAATGGCAGGCAAACAAAAACACATAGAAACACATAGAAAACACCTTCAAAGGTGTCCAAAAGCTGACAAACTGCTCAGAAGACACAACTAACACATGGAAAAGTGACAAGTACATATAGTCATGCGAAAAGAAAAGAGGTGGAGGAGTAAAAGGAGGGGGAGACACAGATATAGGCATGTCATGCCCTTCTAAAATCCAAAAAGTGAGAAGCCGAGACGGCCAGTCCGCTCCTGCCCGTGCCACCTCCGTGTCGCCGGGTTTGTGCCAGAGCCGCGGTGAACCCTGACGGCCAGCCCCCCTCTCCCAATACTGGTGCCTGTCCGCTGGTGGGTCGAGAGAGCCCCCCTGTGGTGGAGGCAGCTCTAAGCTTTTTAATTTAAATTGTCCCTCTAATTTGAATGAATACACTTTAAATCCATTTACAAGGATCTATTGGAGGGCAAGTCTCATGCCAGCAGCCGCGTAATTCCAGCTCCAGTAGCGTCCACTAAAGCTGCTGCAGTTAAAAAGCTTTTATAAGGATCGAGCTCGGCTGTCCACCGCAAGGCATCCTAGTGCCAGTCCCAGCCCCTATGCCTTGGGGTGCCTCCTGATGCTCTTCACTGAGTATCCCGTGGTCCCGAAGCATTTCCTTTGAAAAAATTAAGTGTCCAAACTACAGGTGGTGTAGCTTGCTTAACAGCCGGGATAATCCGCTGACTAGCAGACACTGCTACTAGGCACAAAGTATTTCCTGGGCTAGATGCAGTTAAAAATTTGTAATTAGATACTCTCGTTGGATGCTGAGAAAGCATTCCATAGAGTCTCCTGGCACGCCATATATGATTCTCTTAAAAAGCTTGGGGTAGGGGTCTAGGGGACCCTTTTATAGCCAAAATCACGGCCCTGTATCACAATACGTCACCTAGGCTGAAGATGAATGGAACTGTAGCACCGAGGGCTCGGTTGCTACAGACGTATTGCACCTCACCCAGAGGTGTGATATCTCACTCTCAGATAAGGATGGAGTGTGGATCAGGACCCGACACCTGCATGCATTACACCACATTGCCGTGGGGCAGGGCGACCAATATGCCCCTGAGATGGGCACGACAGTCCCTGTCCCTGGCTGGAGTGGGGGGAGGAAACACTGAGGAAGGGGAACCCTGCAGTGCAGGAGCAGGGAGGAAGCAGTTCCTGGGTGCATTGAGAAGGGAGTATAAAAGGTGGGCACCATCTTAGTTCAGTGCAGAGAAGTCTGAGCAGAAGTGGCAGGGAGCAGGGGCTCTGCATGAGCTCTGCTCCGGAGGCGGGCCTAGTAACAGAGGCCCAGGCCTGCAAGAGGGAGAAGGAAGGAAGAGGAGCGGAGAAGGCTCCAGGAACGAGGAATGAAGGGATCCCAGGGGTGCGGACGGGCGAGTCGCCACCGCACGCCCGAATCCACCTGCGTGGAGGGGTCAGGCCAAAGGGGGAGACCGGTCCCCGAACTAGTGGAGGCAGGAAACGACCCTCAGCTAGAAACCGGAGGCTCTGACATTTTATGTGGCGCAGCCCCTTGCTCCACCCGCTAGGAAGGCACCACATAGGGTCAGGGAAACTGGCGCCAAGTTTACCAAGAGGAGGCCCGAGGCAGCCGGACAGAAGTGTTGGTAAGAAAGGCCAGACAAAGGACACACAAAGGGGGTCCTGTGAAGCGCTCCAAAGTTATCTGGGAGTTGTCTGAGCCCCTCACCTGGTGAGCACAGTACGACGTGGGCAGCTGTTACCTGCAGACGTGGTCTGGATAATAAGAACTGTGAGTAAAGGCCCTGAACTGCATCACTGACTCCGTGTCGTTACTGCTGCTGCCCTGCACCATCACCCCCATCCTCCGCATACACTGCCCTGAGGCTATACTCCTCCCGTGGGGAGTTATGCTACGCTCTGCTGCACCCACAACACCAGCCTTAGCGGTCTGCCCTGTAGCTGCGGTTCACTCTGACCGCAATCCACGGGTGGCGTAGTCGGACATTTAAACATCAAAACCACATAAATAGTTCCGCCACTGGTTTGACCGCCCTGAGCCATGGAACCGGATCGCCGCCACGAAGACTACAACCACCAGCATCCACCAAAAAGGGTCCGGCTCCGGGTGTCCCAAGGCCCAGGGGGTGCGTCAGAACATTTTCATCACCTTTCACAATCACCAATGGGACAAGGCAGGGATGTCCTCTGTCCCCTCTCTTATACATCCTAGTGACGGAGCACCTGCTCTCATCAATTCGCCATAACCCCAATATTAGGTGGATTGAGGTGGGAGGCACCGAGTACAAGTGCTCTCTATTTGCTGATGATGTCCTAGTATATATCACTCAATCACATATATCCATCCCTGCTGTTATGGCTGAAATAGATCACTTTGTTACATGGTAAAATTTTAAAATCAATGCAGCGAAGTCTGAGGCCCTCGATGTCTCCCTCCCTAAATCCATATAGGATTCCATCCAGTCCAACTTTCCCTTTGCCTGGCCCTCACAGGGTATCAAATACTTAGGAATTCCTATTCATAGAGACCTCTCCCATCTATGTTATCTTAATTTTGGGCCCTTTATTGAACAATTCCATAAAGACCACGGTTGGCAAGTTAGAACTGTAAGATTCACTACGTGAACCACTGGTGTTTTGTGGAAAAGCACATGTACACCGCGTTCCAAATTATTATGCAAAAAGTGTTTAGGAGTGATAAGGGAAGAATTTGTTTGTTTGTCAGTTAAACTCATTGATGGTGATGTGTGTCAGGGCTCTTTATATCACTGTAAGCAATTGCAGACACCTGTGCTAATTAGTTTGGCAGGTGTGTCCAATGAAAGGCAAGACTACTTAAGAAGGCTCTCTCACATTATTAAGCAGTCTACATTTTCTGCCAAAATGGGAAAGAAAAAGGATGTGTCGGCTGCTGAGAAGCAACAAATTGTGGAGTGTTTAGGTCAAGGCATGACTACAATCAACATTGTGCGATGATCAGGATGAAGTGTCTTGGCAATCAAGAAGTATGTAGCTGATTCACAGTACACACGTGTGCGTGCTGATAAGGGCAAATTGAGGACTCTTTCCTTAATTACGTCAGGTTGAAAGAGCAGCGGCAAAAAAGCCTTGTCATAGCAGCAGACAAGTTTTTGAAGCTGCTTGTGCCTCCAACGTCCCCCGAACAACAAGATGCAGGGTCCTTCAGAGGTTTGCAGCTGTGCATACGCCATCCTGTCGACCTCCTCTATCCACTTCACACAAGCAGAAACGGCTCCAGTGGGCCAAACATTACATGAAGACTGATTTCAAAACTGTTTTGTTCACGGATGAGTGCCGTGCAGCGCTCGATGGTCCAGATGAATGGAGTGGAGGATGGCTGGTTGATGGACACCTCACGCAAACACGGCTACAGCGCCAACAAGGAGGAGGTGGAGTAATGTTTTGGGCTGGAATCATGGGGAGAGAGATTGTCGGCCCCTTTAGGATCCCTGAAGGCGCTAAAGATGAACTCCATAATGTATGTGGATTTTCTCAAACAGCACTTCCTGCCATGGTTCAAGAAGAAGAACCGTGTATTTCACAGCAAGATCATTTTTCTGCATGATAATGCACCATCTCATGCTGCACATAAAACATCTGCATCTCTGGCTGATATGGGCATAAAAGGGGACAAACTTATGGTGTGACCCCCATGCTCCCCTGACCTCTACCCCATTCAGAACCTTTGGAGCATCATTAAAAGGAGTGTCTATGATGGCGGGAGGCAGTTCACATCTAAGCAACAGCTCTGGGAGGGTATTCTGTCCTCATGCAAAACAATTGAAGCAGAAACCATCCAAAACCTGACAAATTCAATGGACGAGAGAGTTCAGAAGCTCCTTTCGAACAAGGGGTCCTATGTGAAAATGTAACATCACCTAGAATAAAGTTTTGAGTTGAAAACTGTTTGATTTCAGTTTCTAACAACCTGCTAATGCTTATAATTTCAAAAATGACCATTTTTTTGGTCTTTATTAAAATGAAAAGGTTGATCGAAAAGTTTGGGGGATCTAAGAGTGTGGCAACCCAGTAGTCATGATTACTTCGAATTCTGACAATATGAGGGTCATGCTGCAGGTAGTGCAGCAAGAAGGCACTTATGTGTCTTGCGCATCTCGGAGCCCCAAAATTATTTTCCGGGCTAGATGCAGCTAAAAATTATTTTTAATTTTAAATCTGGTGAAGCTTATTATAGATGGCCTAATAGGATCAGTGCTGCACACTGCTACAAAGCCCAAATTATTTTCCAGTCAAGATACAGATAAACATGATTAGTAATTTGAAAGCTTAAAACGGTTGGTAGGGTGATTTTAACCAATCATCAAGCTTTTACTCTCCCCAGGATGACACAGGGGTAGAAAAGTCGTTTCGGATCCATGATTTGTTCATCTTTATGAACGTGAGTCTGTCTACATTATCAGTGGAGAGCCGCGTGCGCTTATCTGTCAGCACACCACCAGCAGCGCTGAACACACGTTCAGACAGAACGCTGGCTGCGGGGCATGACAAGATCTCCAAGGCGTAAGTGGCTAGCTCCGGCCATTTATCCAGATTGGAAGCCCAAAAAGAGCAAGGGTCCAGTGACACAGTCGTGGCTTCAATGTTTACTTGGAGATACTCCTGTACCATCGTCTCTAGGCGTTGACTATGTGTCAGACTTCTTGTCTCCTGTGGCCTTGCAAAGGATGGGCTAAAAAAGTGGTGAAATGATTCCGCAAAATTGATGTTACCAGCAGATACTGTGGTTCTGTTACGGTTTGAGTGCTGAACACTTGACGGTCCCACGGTTGGCAAGTTGGAACTGTGAGATTCACTACGTGCACCACTGGTATTTTGTGGAAAAGCACATGTAAGATTCTGCAACAGTCTCTGCTGATACTCCTGCATGCGTGCATCCCTTTCTATGGCAGGAATAATTTCTGCAAATTTACTTTTGTACCGGGGATCTAACAGTGTGGCAACCCAGTAGTCAGGATTATTTCTAATTCTCACAATTCGAGGGTCATGTTGCAGGTAGTGCAGCAAGAAGGCACTCATGTGTGTTGCGCATCCAGGAGCACCAAGTCCCTGTTGTGTTGGTGGCGAGGTAACAATCATGCTTCCTTCCTCTGTCCTCTCCCCCCAACCTCGCACAACAGAAATGTGATCAAGGTCTCCCTCATCTGATGAGTCTTCCATCAGTTCGTCCTCCACTTCTTCCTGGGCTCCTGCACCTTCCTCACTAGTTTGGCTGCTACCATGCGCAGTGGTAAAATCATCTCCCCCACCCTCACATGCCTGCCGCCTTGGTGCTGCCGACCGTCTGGACCTTGCAGATGTTAGCCCTTCCGCATACAACTCCTCCTCCTCTACTTCCTCCACCTCCTCTTGTGCCACCACCTGACTCCGAATTCTGTTTAACATGTGCTCCAGCATGTAAGTCACCGGAATAGTCATGCTGATAATGGCATCGTCAGCACTAAACATCTTCGTCGCCATTTCAAAACTGTGCAGAAGGGTGCATAGGTCCCTGATCTGAGACCACTCCTCCAGCGTGATTTGCCCCACCTCTGAATCTCGTTGGCCCAGGCTATACGTCAGAACGTATTGCACCAGGGCTTGTCGGTGCTGCCACAGTCGCTGCAACATGTGCAGAGTTGAATTCCACCGGGTAGGCACATCGCATTTTAGCCGGTGAAGTGGCAGGCCCAACGACTTCTGTAGAGATGTAAGTCGCTGAGCTGCGGGATGCGAACGGCGGAAGTGAGCACACAGCGACCGTGCCCTCTGCAGAAGGCCATCTAGTCTGGGATAGTGGGCTAAAAATTGCTGGACAACCAGGTTCAACACGTGAGCCATACAAGGCACGTGTGTGACATTGCCCCGGCGAAGGGCCGCACCCAGGTTTGCAGCATTGTCGCACACGGCCTTCCCTGGTTTCAGGTCCAGTGGAGACAACCATTCATGAAATTGGTTCTCCAGAGCTGACCACAACTCCTCAGCTGTGTGACTCACATTTCCCAGACATTTCAATGTAAAAACCACCTGATGACGTTGAGCCCTACTGCCAGCATAGTAAGGAGGTGTGCAGGATCCCTTCTGCGCAGTTAGAAAGCTTGTGGCATGACCAGACAGGCTTTGGGTGCAGGTGGAAGACCGAGAGGAGGTTGAGGAGGCAGAAGCAGTGGAGGAACTTTGACATAAAGAGGATTGACGCACAACTCGTGGGGACGGCAAGACTTGGACAGCAGCCCCTTGTCCTGCTGTCACCATAGTTACCCAGTGCCCAGTCAGCGACATGTAACGCCCCTGTCCATGCCTACTCGTCCAAGTGTCTGTGGTGAAATGCACCCTGTCACACACAGAGTTTCTCAAAGAAGCGGTGATGTTGTGTGCGACATGCTGGTGGAGCGCAGGCACACCTTTCTTTGAGAAGTAGTGCCGACTGGGCATCTGGTACTGGGGCACTGCGACGGACATAAGGTCTCGAAAATCCTCTGTGTCCACCAGGCGGAAAGGCAGCATTTCTGTAGCCAATAGCTTGCAGATGGTGAAATTCAACCTCTTAGCTTTCTCATGGCTAGGAGGAAATGGTCTTTTACTTGTCCACATCTGAGGGACCGAGGGCTGGCTATTGTGCTTAGACGGGGTTGATAAGGGTGTCCCCGGGAAACTGCCGGTCTGTGAGGAAGATGCAGGCGGACATGTTAGGTTGCCTTGATCCAAAGGTGGTGCTATCGATGTCGGACAGCGCTCAAGACCAGCTGGTGTTACCACCTCCAAAGAAAATGATGACCTGCCAATCACGCTGGCTGTTGCGGGTAAAGAGGTGGCAGGTCTGCGCCCCAAAACAGGTGTGACTGCTGTCCCCCCAGTCACAGAGGATGAAGAGGCCGCGGATGCACAAGATATGGCAGACGGTGGTTGGCCCGGCCGGCTAGGCCGCATTGTAGCACACTGAGCTTCCCACTGCAACTTATGCTTCATGTCCATGTGCCGGTTCATGCATGAAGTACTCAAACTATGTATTTTTTGGCCTCTACTTAGCTTTTGCTGACAAATGTTACAGATAACACGAGTTGGGTCATCTTTATCGATCTGAAAAAATGCCCAGGCTATGCAAGGCTTAGCACCCATGCGACCTGAAGAGCCACCACGACTTGTGGTGAGAGGCAGAGTTGTGTTTGAGGATGCAGTTGTTGACGTGCTTCCAGTACTACGTCTCTGTCCAGGAAGGCGCAACCTGACCTCGTCGTCACTAGCATCTTCCTCCACCTCCTCTGCTGACCTCATCTCTTGGCTGACTGTGGGTTGACAGTAAGTGGGATCTCCGACCTCATCATCATCACCCTGTGCGTTATCACACCCGTCGTCCTCAGAGCCAACCTGTTCCTGCCCTGACAAAAAACTAAAGTTGTCGCTCCAATCAGGTATTTGAGTCTTATCATCGTCTTCCTCATTGTCTCCACCAACAGGAGTTACAGTTTGGGAATGAGGGTCTACATTATGGTCAGAACCTTCTGCGTCTGGTCCTGGATCCGACTCATAAAGATTCTGGGCATCAGTGCAGATCATTTCCTCGTCTGGATTCACAGAAGCGCTGGAGTCGACCTCTGATTCCCAGGCTATAGTATGAGTAAACAGCTCTGCAGACTCAACCATCTGTTCTACCTCATACTCAGACGGGCAGCTGGAGATTTGGGAGCTGTGAGGAAGCAAGTGCGATTTGGGTGACACCTTTGAGGACTGGAGTATTTGTGATGTTGAAGTTGATGTGGAGGAGAGCCCACTTAAAGGAGCACTTGATATCCGTTGAAGCACCTGCTGTTTTTGTGCCTCATCTGGAATTTGTAGCGATTGGCGTGGCCGTAAGAAAGGGATCTTATCACATTGTCCGCTAAAAGAAGTAGACATTTTAGTTTGGCTGGAAGATGGTCTTTCTTCTGCACCTACCCCACGGACACAACCTTTTTTCCCCTTCCCAACACGCCTATTCCCCTTTCCACCAGCAGCAGGCCTTTTTCCACTCATTTTGGTGGTTAACTAATTCACAACTCTGGAGTTGTTTGCACAAAAAAACAATGGATGGTAACCGAGCAGAGCTGAGTGGCCAAACTGTGGTATTAGGCCAAAACTATTGGCTGGGTTAGATGCAGAAAAAAAATATTTTTAATTTGCAACCTGATGGAGGTCAGTATAGATGGACTAATAGACCAAGTCCCACACACCGCTAGAAGCCCAAATATTTTTTCAGAGCTAGATGCAGAAAATTTTTTTATTCAATTTGCAACCTGATGGAGGTCAGTATAGATGGACTAATAGACCAAGTCCCACACACTGCTAGAAGCCCAAATATTTTTTCAGAGCTAGATGCAGAAAAAAATTATTTTTAATTTGCAACCTGATGGAGGTCAGTATAGATGGACTAATAGACCAAGTCCCACACACCGCTAGAAGCCCAAATATTTTTTCAGAGCTAGATGCAGAAAAAAATTATATTCAATTTGCAACCTGCTGGAGGTCAGTATAGAAGGACTAATAGAACAAGTCCCACACACTGCTAGAAGCCCAAATATTTTTTCAGAGCTAAATGAAGAAAAAAATTATTTTTAATTTGCAACCTGATGGAGGTCAGTATAGATGGACTAATAGACCAAGTCCCACACACTGCTAGAAGCCCAAATATTTTTTCAGAGCTAGATGCAGAAAAAAATTATTTTTAATTTGCAACCTGATGGAGGTCAGTATAGATGGACTAATAGAACAAGTCCCACACGCTGCTAGAAGCCCAAATATTTTTTCAGAGATAAATGAAGAAAAAAATTATTTTTAATTTGCAACCTGATGGAGGTCAGTATAGATGGACTAATAGACCAAGTCCCACACACTGCTAGAAGCCCAAATATTTTTTCAGAGCTAGATGCAGAAAAAAATTATTTTTAATTTGCAACCTGATGGAGGTCAGTATAGATGGACTAATAGAACAAGTCCCACACGCTGCTAGAAGCCCAAATATTTTTTCAGAGATAAATGAAGAAAAAAATTATTTTTAATTTGCAACCTGATGGAGGTCAGTATAGATGGACTAATAGACCAAGTCCCACACACTGCTAGAAGCCCAAATATTTTTTCAGAGCTAGATGCAGAAAAAAATTATTTTTAATTTGCAACCTGATGGAGGTCAGTATAGATGGACTAATAGACCAAGTCCCACACACCGCTAGAAGCCCAAATATTTTTTCAGAGCTAGATGCAGAAAAAAATTATATTCAATTTGCAACCTGCTGGAGGTCAGTATAGAAGGACTAATAGAACAAGTCCCACACACTGCTAGAAGCCCAAATATTTTTTCAGAGCTAAATGAAGAAAAAAATTATTTTTAATTTGCAACCTGATGGAGGTCAGTATAGATGGACTAATAGACCAAGTCCCACACACTGCTAGAAGCCCAAATATTTTTTCAGAGCTAGATGCAGAAAAAAATTATTTTTAATTTGCAACCTGATGGAGGTCAGTATAGATGGACTAATAGACCAAGTCCCACACACCGCTAGAAGCCCAAATATTTTTTCAGAGCTAGATGCAGAAAATTTTTTTATTCAATTTGCAACCTGATGGAGGTCAGTATAGATGGACTAATAGACCAAGTCCCACACACTGCTAGAAGCCCAAATATTTTTTCAGAGCTAGATGCAGAAAAAAATTATTTTTAATTTGCAACCTGATGGAGGTCAGTATAGATGGACTAATAGACCAAGTCCCACACACTGCTAGAAGCCCAAATATTTTTTCAGAGCTAGATGCAGAAAAAAATTATTTTTAATTTGCAACCTGATGGAGGTCAGTATAGATGGACTAATAGAACAAGTCCCACACGCTGCTAGAAGCCCAAATATTTTTTCAGAGATAAATGAAGAAAAAAATTATTTTTAATTTGCAACCTGATGGAGGTCAGTATAGATGGACTAATAGACCAAGTCCCACACACTGCTAGAAGCCCAAATATTTTTTCAGAGCTAGATGCAGAAAAAAAATATTTTTAATTTGCAACCTGATGGAGGTCAGTATAGATGGACTAATAGAATGATGCTATGCCCAAAAGATTTTACTTCACTAGGTGCAGTAAAAAAATTGGTATTCTATACACAGGTGGTATATCTTGCAACACAGATAGGCTACTCCACTGACTAACACACTCTGCAATAGGCCAAAAAGGATTAGCTTTGCTAGATTCAGCCAAATGCTGTGAAAAAAACTTGCACAGCACTGGCACAGACCTGCCTGGCAAAAACTGATAGGAACTGATGTAACCTAGTCCTGAAAAGGACTCCAATTACAATTAGTCTTTACTCCCACAATCTATCTATTTAAGAGCACAGACCTGCTTGATAAAAGTCGTAGGAAATGCTGTAACCTAGTCCTTAAAAGGACTGCAATCACAACTATTCCCTACTCCCAAGCTATCTGTATATTTGTGCGAAAATTGGCTTGAAATTAACAAGGTATAGCGCACACAGCAACAGCGGTGCCGTCTAACACGCAGCTGCAGCAGTGAGAAAATGGTGGCGACGGGGAAAATGGCTTGGTCTTATAGGGCAAGGACATGTGACATACACTGCCAATCACACATGCCCTTGCTTGTGTGAAAAAAAGCACTTCGCTCCGTGTGTGCGCTGCTGATAGGCTGACAGATTGCACCTCCCCACTGCAAATGCGGGAAAGAGAAAAAAAAATGGAGATCTTCATTGTTCCTGCAGAGATCCATCCCCTGCCCCTCCCCCCGCCCCGCTGTACACTCAAACTGCGTATTAACATTAATTTTCATCATTACTGAGAAAAAATCCAGTTATGATTTTGGTGCACGAACAGTTATCGAACATAACCTCGAACAGCCGAATTTTTCTCAAATTGTTCGTGTTCGCCGACCGGCTCGAACACCGCCCAAAACAGCTCGAATTTGAGATTGGCTAACAGTTCGAGTAGAACAACGCTCATCTCTAATCTTCACTGTGTATTTTATACCACCTTTCATTGTATCATAATTTTGTTCTTTTGGCTTCATTTTTACTTATTACTTATTCACTCCTTACTGGATCATGTTTTTATATTGTACACTAATAAAAATTAATATTTTTATTAATGTTTGGAGATCTGTGACTGTGATTTTTTTTCTGCATATACTTTTCTGATGATGTTCAGGATTTTGTTCTAATTGACTGCATTAAGGTGTGTAGGAGTGTATGTGTAGCACCCGAGGGTTCGGTCGCTACAGAGGTATTGCATCTCACCCAGAGGTGTGATATCTCACTTCCAGGTAAGGATGGAGTGTGGCTCAGGACCCTAACACCCACATGCACAACACCACATTTCCGGGGGGCAGGGTGACAATGCTCCCAAGAGTGAGCAGTACTGCCCCTGTCCCTGGCTGGAGTGGGGGGAGGGAACACCTAGAAAGGGGGAACCCAGTAGTGTGTGGGTGGGGAGAGTAGATCCAGGGTGCACTGGAAGGAGGAGTATATAAGGTGGGCACCATCTTGGAGTCAGAGAGAAGAGGGAGAAGAGAGAGAAGGAGACTGGGAGCAGGGGCTCTGTACGGGCTCTGCTCCGCAGGGAGGCCAAGTCTCAAGGCCTGAGCCTAGAGAAGAGAAGAGCTGCTGAGTTCAGCCAGAGAGGAGAGGAACGGAGGAGGCTCCAGGAGTGGAGTGAAGGGACCCCAGGGGTGCGGACCGGCCAGTCGCCACCGTACGCCCGCCGCTACCAGAGTAGGGGGGTCAGGCCAAAAAAGGGAACCTGATCCATCATCTAGTGGAGGAGAGCAACTACCCTCAGCTAGTAACCGGAGGCCGTGGCATTGCACGTGTTACGGCCCCTCACTACACCCGTTAGGAAGGCACCATATAGGGCCCAGGGAAATGGAACATACATTTGCCTGCCAAGGCCCGAGGCAGCTGGACAGAAACGTGGTCAATTGTGGGGTACGACGGGCCAGAAAAAGGACACACGAAGGGGGTCCTGAAAAGCATTCCAAAGGTACCTGGGAGTTGGCCGAGCCCCTCACCTGGTGAGCATGGTACGACGTGGGCAGCCATTACCTGCAGAAGTGGCTTGGAGTGTAAAACTGTGAGTAAAGACCCTGGACTGCATCACTGGACTCTGATTCATTACTGTTGCTCCCGCGCACCATCATCCCCACCATCTGCACTCACTGCCCTGAGGCTATACTCCTCCCGTGGGGAGTTATACTACCCTCTGCTGCGCACACAACATCAGCCTCAGCGGTCTGCCCCGCAGCGGCGGTTCTCAGTGACTGCAATCCACGGGTGGCGTAGTCGGACATTTCAACATTAAAAACCAAGTAAAAAGATCCGCCACTGGTTTGACCACCCTGAGCCACAGGACCAGGTCGCCGCCACGGAGACTACAACCCCTGACATTACACAGAGACCCGGCTCCGGGTATTCCCCCACACACGGCCCAGGGGGCGCGTCATATGAGTATGGCTCAGTTTGTAATTTTAAAGCATTATTGCTTTACTGGTATATTTTGTTAACATGTCAAAAAACGATACTAATTATGAATGTGCTGTGACACCCATTGTGTGCATCATCCCTCATCATTGTGACTATCATTCCTATGCAATGTAGATCTAAATATAACTATTTGGATATGAATAAACCTTCTATGGACATTCCAAATATAAAAAGGATTTCAAGTTAAATTTTAGATCTATAAAGCTTTAAGGATTTGACTCTGATTATAAAATCTATAAGAGTGTATTAATATGTAGAAGTCAAATTACAATTTGGCCAAAAATTGGCAAAAAATACTTAGGGTCATACGCTCAATAAGAAAAAAAAAATAATAACAACATTTTGTTTTTAGACGCTAATCAAAAGATTTTATATTGCACGAAGAATAAATCACAAATCCAATTTTGCTTGTTATGTCGATTATAAGATCTATACAGATCAGTTCTCACGAAAACTCTGAGGTGGCAGAGCTTAATGGCATGTAAAACGTCAGAGGAATGCTGTTTTTACACATAGTGCACTAACAAGCACCTTGCTCTCCGCTGGACAAAAATAGCTATTACTATTATAAAGTGTGCTATCATTATTTTATATATAGGATTCCTCATGTATTACATTTATCAATCATCTACCAAAGGAATCAGAAAAGCACAAATTGTTTTTTATGAACAGTTTTCTGTAACCTATTTTTCTCTCCCACATCTTAGATTTATGGACAGCGTGATGTCCATAGACATTTAGATTCAGGGCCAGCGCCCCCGGATAACGTGCATTTTATATTTCTTTAATGTTCTGCTGCATGAAACATCTAGTCGTGCGGCCGCTTTCATTTCAAAACTTCTGCTTTTCCCTGGTGCTACCCCCTCCCTTCTGACCTGTTTCCACAGTACAGCTGAGCCCTCCATCAGCAAGGCTGTAAAATGTCTCATCTTCCTCACCAGCTACCGGTAGTATCCTCTTTATGCACTTCCTCTCCTTTCCCCTCTGTCTTCATGCAGCAATATCAAAACACAGGAGGGTTGTGCTGTGCCATTAAAGAGGCCCAGCATTTCCCAGGGAGTCCCAGGACAGGTGAGCCATGCTTCATCTGTGCATTTATTCACAGACCATGCTGGAAATTCTAGAACATCAATGTTGCTGTGTATTTACTCCCTGCTATATTACATTGGGACTGGTTGTACCTCAGGGCAAAGTTGCCAGCAGTCCCAGTGTGGCCAGGACAGTCACAGAAACCTGTACACAGAAATGGCAGGGTTTGTATATTGAGTTTGTTCCTGGAGATTAGTGGGGTAGGGCTTAAATATCCTGGATGTTGATAAGTATGCTCAATATTGCAGAGTGCATTTTTTCCTTTCAAGGTTGTGCTGAGACTTAGAGTACCCCAGTGTTGCAGTTTGCTTTAATTGACTCTAGGAGGGGTCAGGAGACGGGCGTAGCTAGTAGGAAGCCCCCCATGACTGGGATTGGCCCGGAGGACCCAAGTTTGTAAGATACGGGGGGATAGGATTGGGTGAGTACATATAAGGGGGCATGCATTAAAAGAAGTGTGGGAAAGCTGCCATTCTGCAGGGAAATGAGAACTGAGAAAACCCCATATACTGCAATCCAGTTACCTTCATGGAGACCATGGAATCCATAATGGCACAGCTGCGGGACACGGCCCGTTTGAGAGATGTAGGCTGGCTGGTGTCTCACCTGTCAGCCTTATTGGGGGCAGCACGACCGCAGGACGTGATCTCCCCAGCGGGAGATCAAGGAGGTCGCGGCCTCCGGACCGGCTGTCACTCGAGGTATTTGCGGGCAGCAGGCGGCGGCTGTGGAGCCCCTCACGGGACCCTGTAGGAAGCGAGCTCCATAGTGCGGTGCCAAGCCGCCATGCTCGCACCGGCAGAAATCCACACAGCCGGCCTGCGGGCTCAGGACGGCGAGGATCGAGGGTCGGGGCGGATGTGCGGGCAGCACAGGAAGTGCGGCCTGCTGCAGCGGCGCAGCCCAGAAAGAATGTCAGGGCAGCACCTGTCAGGGACATCCCTGCAACAGGAGGTTCAGTATGCACCCGGAGAGATAGTGGGGATCAGAGGCGTGCAGCGGGACATGCAACTGGAGCGGCAGATATTCTGGCGATGTTCCGGTCGGGGTACCTGCCAGACGGAGCGGGAGATACGCTACACGGCGGCAATCTGCGGGCAGGCAGCAACAGGGAGAAGAATCACTGCCCATTCCAGCCAGCACGGGCTGGGCCAGTCGGTCGGGGTTTGGGGGTGATCGTTGTCACGGACCTGTAAAGCGGAGCAGAGCGAGGATAAGCGGGATGCGAGCTTCAAGCGGGAAAACACCAATGGCTGTGGCAGCCGCTCCGGTCCCACCTGGTGACGAGGAGGCCGGGGGAGCAGGCCTGGAGCACTGCCGCCAATCGGAAGGATCAGATTTGGAGCAAGGAACGGACAACTCACAGGATCGGCAGGACTCAGGATTGTCGGCTGGGGGGACACAGCACCTGCGCAGCTACGTGAGTATGATTATATGTCTGGGTTGCCCGCAGGGGCTGTATCACAAGGGGTAGCAAGTAGTCAATTGGTGTGGTATGACGGGAGGAATGTAGATGGGCCAAGTGGGGCACAGGTACCGGGGCTTAGGGATATTTTACGCACTATGTCGCAATTCTTGCTTAGGTTAGACGATGGGGCAGCAGGTGAGACTGGGGTTTCGCCCTTGCGAGCTTGGTTGCCTGGGAAGGTCGAAGCGGTTAGATCAGTAGTTGGTAGTGAGGAGGTGTCCTCCGGGATTTCGGTATCGGTGCAAACCGAAAAAGAAAAAGGCGATACGGTAAAGCTGGATGACAGGGCAAGGGATGAAGTGTACGTGAGCTTTGAGGGACCTTTGGGGCACATTTTAAAAAAGAGGTAAGGGAAAAAATTTGGAGGGATGAGTATGTGGAAATTTTCTCCCTCCTCCCCTTGGAAAAGTTTAATTTAGACAAGGGAAAGAAGGACAATAGCAAGAAGGAGGAGGAAGAAAAGCGGAGGTGGCGATTGATTCCCCAGACGTTTGTAAATTGGTTGCAAGCGTTCGCAATATTGGCTAGCGTTATCGGGGAGTAGTTTCTGGAAAATTGCTCCGGTTTCTTTTGTTATTTGGATTCTATAGGAGAGGCCTATCATATAGTGATGAGCGAGCATGCTCACTACTGCTCGATGCTCGCCCGAGCATCTCGCTGCTCGAGATGCTCGGCACTCGCCGAGTATTTCCGGGTTGCTCGGGCGGCAACTCGGGTCCCCTCCCTGCATGTTTGGCACTCTTTAGAGAGCCAATGAACATGCAAGGATTGCCTGCCATACACTGTAATGCCGTAGCCATGTTGGTTGTGGGCATTACAGTGATTGGCTGACCCCACAGCGTCATCACGTCTGTATCAGACCTGGCACCGCCACACTAATCACAGTCACTCCGGATCAGACAGTGTAGGGAGAGCTGCTGCTGTGTCAGGGAGAGATTTGATCTTGTATTAGGTAGTGTAGGGAGAAAAACCATACATTACACATATCCATCTTAACAAACAGTCTTTCTGAGGACTAATCCATCTGCAGAGATATCAGGCAGGCAGGGTGTATAGGCAGGCGGTGTATATAGCAGACTGCAGTGCATATAGCACAAGAGGCTCCATTCCAATGCTGCCTTCTGCTGCTGTTAGATATTTCTATACAAAGGCCCAGGTCTCAGGGGCCAGGAATACTTTTCTTTGGATCTTAATCCTCATTATTTGCTTAAAAAGCGATCCAGAGAACACAGTTTTTCTGCGCCATTTGCTTGTTTTGGGAGAGGTGCTGCTGCGTCAGGGACAGATTTGCTTGTGTATTAGGTAGTGTAGGGACAAAAACCGTACATTACACATATCCATCTTAACAAACAGTCCTTCTGAGGACTAATCCATCTGCAGAGATATCAGGCAGGCAGGGTGTATAGGCAGGCAGTGTATATAGAAGACTGCAGTGCATATAGCACAAGAGGCTCCATTCCAATTCTGCCTTCTGCTGCTGTTAGATATTTCTATACAAAGGCCCAGGTCTCAGGGGCCAGGAATACTTTTCTTTGGATCTTAATCCTCATTATTTGCTTAAAAAGAAATCCAGAGAACACCATTTTTTCTGCGCCATTTGCTTGTTGGCACTGCAGAATACAGCCAGGTCCTTTCCATATTACAGTGCTAGAAATCCAGCTCTATAATTCTCCGTCAAACCGCAGTTTGCTGTTCAAACTACTTACCTACAGGCCAGGTATTTAAAACTCTGTTTTCTCCGTCAAACGGATCACATATACATTGTCAGAAAACACTGCCATTTCTGGCCTCCATTAAAAATTTCCTTTAGTGTGTCACTGAAGCAATTCACCGAAGTTTGCTGTTCAAATTACTTACCTACAGACCAGGTATTTAAAACTCTGTTTTCTCTATCACACGGATCACATATAAGTTCGCTCCAAACTCAGTCATTTGTAGTGAGCGTGGAAGATACTGTCCACCATTTAAAATGGGCAAAGCACGTAGCAAGGGACGGGGAACTGGACGTGATGGTAATGGTGCATGCAGAGGCCGAGGACAAGGCCGTGGGCAAGCCAAAATTGTGCCACAACAAACACCCACATCTTCTCGCCTGACCTTCCTGTCCCAATTTCTAGGGGACCGCAGCACACCACTATTGAACCCAGAGCAGTGTCAAAAGGTTGTTGGTTGGATAGCGGAAAATGCTTCCTGTCACTTAGCCACCACCACCACCCTGTCTTCCACACGGCCAAGTCTCAGTAGCCGTGAGTCTGGACCGCATATTCCTCACCCAGATCCTCCTTCCTCCCACCATGCCGAGTACCCAGAGACAACTGATCCCACACTTGGACACTCTGAAGAGCTGTTCACGTTTCCATTTATAGATTCGGGCCTCTCGCCCTGTCCACTTGAAGCAGGGCAAGAGGAGATAGCGTGTAGCGATGCCCAAATATTTGAGCAGCCACGGTCACACGAACACGATAGTGGGAAAGTGTCACAAGAGGTGGACGATGATGAGACACAATTGCCAGAAAGTCAGGAGGAGGACCAGGGTGCGGAAGTGGAAGACAAGGTAATGGATGATATAATAACTGACCCAACCTGGCAGGAGGACATGCAGAGTGAGGACAGCAGCACACAGGGGGAAGGAGGCAGAGCACCCCAACAGGCAGGAAGAAGCAGTGTGGTGGCCGCAGACAGAAGGCAGGCAACCGTTCCCCGTAACACCAACACGAAGGAAGTTGCCAGTACAACTGTTAGGTCTTCCCGAGTCTGGTTGTTTTTTAAAGACTTTGCCGATAACCCCAAAAAGGCCATTTGCACCACCTGCCAGGCCAGCATCAGCAGGGGTGGCAAAATGACGAGCATGACCACCACCAGCATGATCAGGCATATGGCAGAAAAGCACCCGACTTTGTGGGCCAAATCCCAGGGTCCAGGAACAGTGTCTGCGGGTGGCACCATTGCTTCTTCCGCTGTTGTGCATGCAAGCCAATCCCCTGTCCATGGTGCATGCGAAGCCGCCTCCTGCCCTGCACCTGTCGTTGCACACTCTCAAGTAGCAGCATCAGGAAGCATGTCCATGTCCTTGTCCCAGCGCAGCGTTCAGTTGTCCATACCCCAGTCCTTGAAACGCAAGCGCAAATATGCAGCCAACGCCTCACAGGCCACACTACTAAATTCTCACATTTCACGACTGCTTGCGCTCGAAATGTTGCTTTTTAGGCTCGTGGAGACAGAAGCATTCCGCAACCTGATGGCGGCGGCCGTCCCTCGGTACTCGGTCCCCAGTCGCCACTATTTCTCCCGGTGTGCCGTCCCCGCATTACACAAGCACGTGTCCCAAAACATTAGCCGTGCTCTCAACAAGGCAGTTACCGGTAAAGTCCACCTAACCACGGACACGTGGACAAGTGCTTGTGGGCAGGGATGGTACATCTCGCTGAAGGCACACTAGGTTGACATAGTGGAAGCCGGGACTCAGTCGGACTTTGGAACGGAACACGTCCTCCCGACACCAAGGATTGCGGACCTTAGGTCAATCAGAGTCTACAGCTCCTGCACCTCATCCTCCTCAAGCCTCCTCCTCCTCTTCAGCCTTCATCTCCGAAATGACAACATCAGTCACAAGCTGGAAGCACTGCAGCACTGCATTGGCCAAGCGGCAACAGGCTGTGCTGAAGCTAATATGCTTATGTGAAAAACCGCACAATGCTGAAGAGTTGAGGACAGCTCTGAAAGAGCAGGCAGATCTGTGGCTCACACCGCTGAACCTACAGCCAGGCATGGTCATGTGTGACAATAGCCGGAACCTGGTGGCAGCTATGAGGCAAGGCGAGCTCACACACGTACCATGCCTGGCCCATGTGCTTAACCTCGTGGTTCAGCAGTTTCTCAAATCCTACCCGGAGCTGCCGGATCTGCTTGTTAAAGTACGCTGCCTGTGTGCCCATTTTAGAAAGTCAGCTACAGCTTCCGCCGCCCTTGCAGTGTTTTTGCAGCGTTTGCAGCTTCCGGCTCACAGACTGGTGTGTGATGTCTCCACGCGTTGGAACTCTTCACTTCAGATGTTGGGAAGGATTTGTGAGCAGAAGAGGGCAGTTTTTGAGTACCAGCATCAACAAGGCTGTCAGTATTCAGTTCAGACTCCACATATAAGACCTCAGGAGTGGACATGGATGTCAGACATATGTACCATCCTCCAAAACTTTGAGGACTCCACCAATATGGTGAGCGGCGATGACTCCATAATTAGCAGCACCATCCTGCTTCTCTGTCTTCTGAAACCCTCTCTGCTCACAATCAAAGAGGATGCATTGCAGGCGGAGCACGATGAGATGGAGCAAGGAACCATACAGGATGATTACACACAGCCAAGCCTCATCTCATCCCAAAGTGGAGTGGGTGACAATGAGGAAGAGGAGGAGCAGGAGGAAAGACAGGAGCTAGTTTCATGCACTATAGAAGGTACTACCTGCACAGCTGTCATACCGTCTGATCAGCGTGGATGGCCAGTGGACAGAGAGGAGGAGAAGAGCATGGTCAGTCACCCTCTTGGTGAGGACACAGAAGTCTTGCCTGTTAGTAGTCTGGCACGCATGTCTGAGTTTAAATTACGCTGCTTTTCCCATGACCCTCGCGTTCTCAAAATTTTGGGTGACAGTCATTACTGGTTGGTGACACTTCTAGACCCACGCTACAAGGAGAACTTTATATCTCTTATTCCTGAGACGGATAGGTCTACAAAAATGGGATAGTACCAGAAGGCCCTTGTTGCGGAACTATTAAAAAAATTCCCATCTGAAAACGCTGGCGGCAGAGGGCACACTTCGTTGGACAACCAAGGAGTACAGGCGAGAGAGACACAACTTCAATCCAGCAGAGGCAGGGGAACACTGTCAAAGTTCTGAGAGAGTTTTCTCAGACCTTCCCATAGCACAGGCCCTGAGGCGCGGGGTACTCTCACAAGGTTTGGGAAGATGCTGAGGGAGTACCTTGCCGACCGTACCAACGTCTTCTGTGATTCCTCTGTGCCTTATAATTATTGGGTATCCAAGCTGGATAGTGGAATGAACTGGCTCTCTATGCCTTGGAGGTCCTGGCCTGCCCTGCCGCCAGCGTTTTATCAGAGCGGGTTTTTAGTGCCTGTCAACTGAAAATGCTGACAAGCTGACTGTTATAAAAATGAACAAGGGCTGGATTGGGCCAGACTTCTCAACACCACCGAATGATAGCAGCGTAACATAAACTCAAATCCAGTGTCTTTTCTTGGGAGGTGTATTCCCATGCACCTTTTCACACCCACACATGGGTATACGCTTCCTGATTTTGTCTATTTGCTCTTGTCCTCCTTCTCCTCCTCCTCCACCACCATATCACCAGGGTGACCGTGGTCCATGATGCAACACCCATATAATTTTTTTAAAGGGTGTTTATAATGCCCGTAAAAAAAATTTTTTATACAGTATGTTCATGTATACCCCCAAGTGGTAAATGTTTGTCAGCCCATAAACTTAATGCATGGGCATTACAAGTATTGGAGGCCGGCTCCATTCGCTCCATTCTAATGGGAACATTTTTTTATGAGGCCCTCCTCCACGTCTCTTCCAAGGGGCATTGAAGTGCCTAAAAATTTTTGGCAGCCCTTGCATTCACTGCATAGGCAACACTATGGGAGACTCTTTCCTTTCTAATGGGAATTTGTCGTTACTGTGGCCCTGCTCTGTGTGTCTTTAAATTCTTAGTGGTGTTTTTCTTAAAATTGGTCAGCCGTTGGACTCACTGCATACCCTATAACTGTATAGCAGACCTTCTCCTTTCTAATGGGAACATGTCGTACTTGTTACTGCGACCCCGCTTTATCTGTCTTTAAATTCTTAGTGGTGTTTTTCCTAAAATTGGTTAGCCAATGGACTCATTGCATACTCTATAACTGTATAGCAGACCCTCTCCTTTCTAATGGGAACATGTTGTACCTTGTTACTGTGGCCCTGCTCCATGTGTCTTTAAATTCTTAGTGGGGTTTTTCCTAAAATTGGTCAGCCGTTGGACTCACTGCATACCCTATAACTGTATAGCAGACCCTATCCTTTCTAATGGGAACATGTTGTACCTTGTTTCTGTGGCCCTGCTCCGTGTGTCTTTAAATTCTTAGTGGGGTTTTTCCTAAAATTGGTCAGCCGTTGGAGTCACTGCATACCCTATAACTGTATAGCAGACCTTCTCCTTTCTAATGGGAACATGTCGTACCTTGTTACTGTGGCCCTGCTCAATTTGTCTTTAAATTCTAAGTGGGGTTTTTCCTAAAATTGGTCAGCCGTTGGACTCAGTGCATACCCTATAACTGTATAGCAGACCCTCTCCTTTCTAATGGAAACATGTCGTACCTTGTTATTGTGGCCCTGCTCCATGTGTCTTTAAATTCTTAGTGGGGTTTTTCCTAAAATTGATCAGCCGTTGGACTCACTGCATACCCTATAACTGTATAGCAGACCCTCTCCTTTCTAATGGGAACATGTCGTACCTTGTTACTGTGGCCCTGCTCTATGTGTCTTTAAATTCTTAGTGGGGTTTTTCCTAAAATTGGTCAGCCGTTGGACTCACTGCATACCCTATAACTGTATAGCAGACCCTATCCTTTCTGATGGGAACATGTCGTACCTTGTTACTGTGGCCCTGCTCTATTTGTCTTTAAATTCTTTGTGGGGTTTCTCCTAAAATTGGTCAGCCGTTGGACTCCCTGCATACCCTATAACTATATAGCAGACCCTCTTCTTTCTAATGGGAACATGTTGTACCTTGTTACTGCGACCCCGCTCTATGTGTCTTTAAATTCTTAGTGGTGTTTTTCCTAAAATTGGTTAGCCAATGGACTCATTGCATACTCTATAACTGTATAGCAGACCCTCTCCTTTCTAATGGGAACATGTCGTACCTTGTTACTGTGGCCCTGCTCCGTGTGTCTTTAAATTCTTAGTGGGGTTTTTCCTAAAATTGGTCAGCCGTTGGACTCACTGCATACCCTATAACTGTATAGCAGACCCTCTCCTTTCTAATGGGAACATGTTGTACCTTGTTACTGTGGCCCTGCTCCATGTGTCTTTAAATTCTTAGTGGGGTTTTTCCTAAAATTGGTCAGCCGTTGGACTCACTGCATACCCTATAACTGTATAGCAGACCCTATCCTTTCTAATGGGAACATGTTGTACCTTGTTTCTGTGGCCCTGCTCCGTGTGTCTTTAAATTCTTAGTGGGGTTTTTCCTAAAATTGGTCAGCCGTTGGAGTCACTGCATACCCTATAACTGTATAGCAGACCTTCTCCTTTCTAATGGGAACATGTCGTACCTTGTTACTGTGGCCCTGCTCAATTTGTCTTTAAATTCTAAGTGGGGTTTTTCCTAAAATTGGTCAGCCGTTGGACTCACTGCATACCCTATAACTGTATAGCAGACCCTCTCCTTTCTAATGGAAACATGTCGTACCTTGTTATTGTGGCCCTGCTCCATGTGTCTTTAAATTCTTAGTGGGGTTTTTCCTAAAATTGATCAGCCGTTGGACTCACTGCATACCCTATAACTGTATAGCAGACCCTCTCCTTTCTAACGGGAACATGTCGTACCTTGTTACTGTGGCCCTGCTCTATGTGTCTTTAAATTCTTAGTGGGGTTTTTCCTAAAATTGGTCAGCCGTTGGACTCACTGCATACCCTATAACTGTATAGCAGACCCTATCCTTTCTGATGGGAACATGTCGTACCTTGTTACTGTGGCCCTGCTCTATTTGTCTTTAAATTGTTAGTGGGGTTTTTCCTAAAATTGGTCAGCCGTTGGACTCCCTGCATACCCTATAACTATATAGCAGACCCTCTTCTTTCTAATGGGAACATGTTGTACCTTGTTACTGTGGCCCTGCTCCGTGTGTCTTTAAATTCTTAGTGGGGTTTTTCCTAAAATTTGTCAGCCGTTGGACTCACTGCATACGCTATAATTGTATAGCAGACCCTCTCCTTTCTAATGGGAACATGTCGTACCTTGTTACTGTGGCCCTGCTCTATTTGTCTTTAAATTCTTAGTGGGGTTTTTCCCAAATTTTGGCAGCCCTTGCAGTCACAGCATGGGCATTACCACTATAGGAGACCCGCTCCTTTACAATGGGAACATTTTTTTTTACTGAGACCCTCCTCTATGTCTCTTCAAAGGGGTACTGGGTTGCGTCTAGTGTTGAGCGAGTATGTTCTGTTAACCCTTTCGCCGAGTATGCTCAGGCCGAGCTCCGAGTATTTACCGCTGCTCGGTGATATGTTTGAATCGCTCCCGTGTGGATGATTTGCGACTGTTTGACAGTTTTACTACATGTGAGGAATGTCTATTTCATACACATTCCTCACATTTAATAAAACTGTCAAACAGTCGCAAATCATGCACACGGGAGTGATTCAAACATATCACCGGAGCTCGGCCTGAGCATACTCTCTAACAATAGCTAGGGCCGACTGCTGGCCTTTTAAGAATAGTAAGGGCCTTCTGATGTCCCTGTAAAAATAGGCTTTATGACTTTCATAGTCCCTCCATCATAAATAAAAAATGATGTGTCTGATAATGTGTCACACACCACATTGCCAAATAAGGTTGTAAAAATGTTAAAATGACATTTCCCAGTGAATGCATTTGTCTTAAAAAATAAAGTAAAAAAAACAAAAGAATAGGATCTTTCTTTAGTATAAAAAACAGCGTCACCAATTTAACCTCAATGTAATCACATTGTTCAGCTCATGCACTTCCTCCTCCATCTCCGAAATCACCACATCAGTCACAAGCTGACAGCACTGCAGCATTGCCTTGGTCAAGCGGGAACAGGCTGTGCTGAAGATAACATGCTTAATTGACAAACCGCCCAGCGCTGCAGAGTTGTTGAAAGCTGTAACACAGCAGCCTGATCTGTGGCTCTCACCGCTGAACAAACAGCCAGGCATGGTCATGTGTGACAATGGGCGGAACCTGGTGACGTAGAAATGACAGCCGGGGTAGATACGGTTTCCCGCTTTGCCAGTCCTTTCACCGAGCTAAAGAATATGGCTGTGGTGAAATACAACTCCCACTGAGAAGCTGTTTCAGATTGAAAAACATTGGGCCCACCAGAGGATTTGATTCTGAGGGCTAACCTTTCTCACCCGCTCAAGAGCCTCATAGCAGCAGCAAAGTTAGCGCTATCATGAACTCTCCTGAGGTAGAAGCCAAGGCACACCAGAGGATTCTCTGGTGGGACCGTCCAACCCTGCCGAGAAGCAGTCCTGGCTAAGAAAAGTGTGTGGGAAGGTTCCTGGACACTCTATGGCTGCTTTTTTTCCTGAGGAGGAAACACACGCAAACATGGAGAGAACATACAAAGTCCTTGCAAATGTTGTCCTTGCTGGAATTTGAACCCAGAATCCCAGCGCTGCAAGGCTTCAGTGATAACCACTGATCCAATGTGCTGCCATTCACCCTCTAATATCTAACAGGCTGGAGAAACTTTCACCTACTGCCACTCTATCTTCAGCTCCTTTGTGAGAAAATGTATTTGGGCAGCCATTCAGTCTACCAAATAAAATTCCTGAGAAGGAAATTGAGGATGGCTTCGCTACTGGTACTGGGGGCAGTGCTAATACCATAGCGTCGTACCATAGTTTGCTGGAAATATTCCAGGCTGGTAGGAGGCAAGCAAATTCCCACATAAAAGTAGTAATGTTCAGGCCACATTTCAAGTGCAAGCAGCTTTAGAGGACTTCATGGGACTTCCGCCGACATGAGGTTGTGAAAAGCTTCCGCCTCCATGAGCTTAAAAGGCCATATTTCAAGTACAAAGAGCTGCCCAGAAATCTGGCAGTTTAGTGTTGCGGCCTGTGGGTGGCTGGCTGCATACTTGCACTTGCATTCCAAGTAACAGAAAACTAAGCAGATGGTGGCCTCTATCATCATCATGGCCTCACCTCGGCACTATGAACTCTCCTGAAGGAGAAGCCAGGGCCGCTGGAGGAGTCTCCGGTTCTCTGGTGGGCCTATCCAACCCTGCCGAAAAGCAGCTCTGGCTAAAAAAAGTGCTGGGAAAGGTTCCCGGACACTCTATGGCTGCTTTTTTAATGTGGATCGGCCATGCTTATGCATGTTATTTCTCAAAACGCATTACAGATCAGGCCATTGTCCAACTCTGTATTCAAGAAATTAAATGCGCAAAGAAAGATGTGTGTGTGTCAAAGCACCACCGACAAGTGCGAGTTGATGTTGGATGGGCTGCCATTGCTTCTGCAACAAGCTCAATTACAGGACTTCCTGGGAGAAATGACACGCAGGATAGATAGGGTTTCCCTCTATGCCAGTCCTTTCATCGATCTAAATACAACTCTTAGCAAAAAAAGTTGTGGACTGGCTCCGTACTGTCCCTGGCCACATTGACTTGTCCACGTGTTTGTGGTTAGGCGGTCCTTCCCAGTAAGTGCCCTGGGGAGGGCACTGGTAATGTTGTGGGACCCGTGCTTGTGAAAGGCGGAGGTGATACCGGGAAATATAGTGGCGGCTGGGGACCGAGTATGGACACTCGGCTGCCGCCGGCATGAGATTGTGAAAAGCTTCCACCTCCACGAGCCTAAAAGGCCACATTTCAAGTGCAAGCAACTCTCAAAAATTTGGCAGTATAGTATTGCAGCCTGTGGGTGGGTGGGTGGCTGCCTGCATACTTGCGCCTGCATTCCAAGGAATGGGGTAGGGACAACTGAACGCTGCAGTGGGACAAGGAAGTGGACGGTGATTGTTGAAAGTCTGCAATGACAGGTGCATGGCGGGAGACATCTTCGCATGTGCCAAGGATCACTTATGATGGGCACACTTTTAGTCAGTGACCTGGGAGTCAGAGATGCTTCCAGAGGTCTTCCCCATGCTGTTCCCAGGTCTTTTCAGCACTGTATGCATGTGTCTGATGATGTGTCACATACCACATGGCCAGATAAGGTTGTAAAATGTTAAAATGACAGAAGGGCCTTGTACTGTTTTGAGTTTTTTAGGTATTCTGATTGACTCAGAAAAGATGGAGTGTCGCTTACTGGAGGATAAATTGTTCATGCTTAGGCATGAGGTGGACTGGGTGGGGAGTTTGCTTAAGGTAACGTTGAAGGAGTTGCAGTCCCTGTTGGGGAGGTTGAATTTTGCTTGCAGAATTATGCTGATGGGCAGGATTTTCTGTCGCAGATTGTCCGTGCCGACTTCAGGTGTGAGGGCGCCGCACCATTTCATTCGGTTGAACAGGGACCACAGAGATGACTTGGAAGTGTGGAAACGTTTTTTGGAAAATTACAATGGGAGGTCATTAATTCAGCAAGATTTTGTGGACAGTTTTGACTGCAAAATTTATACGGATGCAGGCTTCAGAGCATATTGCAAGGGGAGGTGGAGTGTTGGAGAGTGGCCAAAGATGTGGAAACAGTTGGATTACACAAAAAATTTGGCCTTGTTGGAGTTGTTCCCAATAGTGGTGGCGGTTTCGATTTGGGGGGAATTTTTCTTGAATAGGAGAATACGCTTTCATTGCGACAATATGGGCCTGATGGCGGTTGTTAACAGTTTGTCGGCCTCGTCCCCTCCAGTCATTAAGCTGCTCAGGGAACTTGTGCTCAGGTGTCTTGAATTGAATGCTTGGATTTTGGCTGCGCCTGTTTTGGGTGTTCAGAATTCTATAGCGGATGAATTGTCTCGTTTTCAGTGGGACCGTTTCCGGGCACTTGCGCCAGAGGCGAAGGACGTGGGAGACGAATGCCCTTTGCATTTGTGGCGACTGATCACGGAGGAGCAGGAAGGTTAATTTGGGAGTCTATTGCGAGTAAAACCTGGGCCCCTTATGAGGCATCATGGCGAGTATGGCAAAGTTGGGTGGCTGAATGGGGGCCAATTGTAAGCGACGAGGACAGAAGTATGGTGGTTTTGTTTTTGATCGGGAAGGAGTCAGAGGTTAGGTGGTCCAGGTCAAGGGTTAGTAAGTTTATGGCAGGACTGGCGTTCGGTTTTAAATTGCAGGAAGTAGGGGACGCCACAAAATCCTTTTTGGTCAGGCAGGCACTAAAGGGTTTTAGGAGGGGCAGACACATTCCAGACAAACGTAGACCAGTGTCGTTTACTACGTTGGAGGGTTAAAGCGCAGTTTTAAGAAGGATTTGTAGTTCTAGTTTTGAGTTGGCATTGTTTAGGTTAGCGTTCTCGGTAGCTTTCTTCGGCGCAATGCGAGTTGGGGAATTGGTGGCGCCAAGTAGAGGCAGGGCAGGGGGACTGCGGGCCGAAGATGTGGGATATTGGGTTGGGGGCATTGATTTTTGGATAAGGCACTCAAAGACGGATCAGGTGGGAAAAGGCAGGCATGTGGTGTTGGGTAAGGTGGACCGGGCAATGATGTGCCCAAGGAAGTGTTGGGAAGACTATTGGCAAGTATGGTCGGGTAGAGTTGGCCCACTTTTATGCTATGAGGACGGAACGTTTTTGTCCCGTTTTCAGTTTACAGCGGTACTTAAAAAAGGGATTCACAAGTTGGGGCTGTGCCCAGAATTATATGGCTCACATTCATTTAGGATTGGTACAGCGTCAGAGACAGACAGGTGCGGTCTGGGTGCTGAGGTGATAAAGCGCATTGGCAGGTGGAATTCTGACCGCTATCTTACATATGTGAGGTATTAACTATGATAAGGAGAAGGCGAACTTCGTCAAGTTGTTTAATATGTTTCTCGTTAATCATTTATTAGGTGCTGCTCCATTGTTAGCCTGGATTTTTGGACATTCGTTCGTGCATTGGAGGGCACTGCGGGCCGACGTAAGTCCGGACAGTAGGCAACTGGGTTTTGGTAGGGAGCAGATTGTTGTCCGCTGGCTGGGTTTTAGAGGGATGGTGTGGAGTCGGTTCTTGTCAGAGTTCCACAAGACGGCCCGGTTGGATAGAGCGCCTGATATCTTGGTGGTGCACATAGGTGGAAATTATTTGGGAACAAGGCCCGTTAGGGAATTAATTTGGGATATTCGGTTAGATTTTTTTTAGGTTATGGACATCATTTCCGGGGTTGCTGACGGTGTGGTCAGACATCGTGCCTAGACAGAAGTGGAGGGCGGCGAGACCGTTAAAAGGGATTAATAGAGCAAGGGTGAAGTTGAACAGGGCCATAGCGGCCTTTGTATCCCGGAACGGTGGCATAAGCATCATACATCTAGATGTAGAGTCCGAAGCGGGGAATTTTTGGTTGGCAGATGGTGTTCATTTGAATGCCATCGGAATTGATCTCTGGGCTTTGGCAATACAGGATGGGATTGAAAGAGCATTGTTGGGGTTGGGGCACTCACGAGCCTGAGGTGTCAGAGCTGTGCATGGTTGGCAGGGGGTGGGGTTCTTGGAGTTGGTACTGATTTGTCGGTACAAGGAATTTGCGAGAATTGCGGGCAGTTTGAAGTTACATGGCAGGTGGTCTGGCAATTTTTGGTTCAGGGCTCTGGACGGGGTTTTACCCTGGGAGCTCTTAGGTGCCTAATCTTTCACGTACTGTGGAAGTATGGTGCCCTCGAGCTAGTGGTGCACGGCTGAGGGTAAGATGGCGGTTGGATTTCTTTCGTGTTATAAAAAGCCAGACCTATTAGCTCCAAGAACCCTCCCCTCTTATTTTATCTGGTATTATTGTTAATATATTAATGTTTGTGTGTTAATAAACTGGCCGCTGTGGCCAAATTTATCCAAATAATCCTTTGGTGAAGTGTTTTTATTCGGGGGAGTAAGGTGTAGTGTTTGGAGAATAAGGTAACTACGGGAATAAGCCATACTGGCCATACCCGGTCAAGAGCTGATCTAATCTAACAGCTGTGAATTGACTTCTAGTTTAATTTTCATGAAATTCAAAAGGTACCACCAGATTTAAGCAACTTGATTAGCTAAAAAAATGCCCTCAACCATTTCACACATTGCCAAAGATTGCATCAGCCAAAGAGTGGGCTTACATGATGCCAGATATGGCTTTCCCATCATGATTTGCAACTTTTACATCACATAGTCTAACGCAGCCAATCAGCAGTGCCTATCACAGCCACTATAAAAGATGAGGCAGGGAAAGCAGAGACCATTTTAGGTTTTTAAAGCCTACGGATTGGAGATCATAGTGCAGATATCATCATTAGGCCACGGCCTCACTATCAGGATTTGGTCAGTATTTTTTTTCAGGAGTGGGAGCCAAAACCAGGAGTGGGTGATAAATGCAAAATTGGTGACTTGTTTCTATTATACCTTTTCTCTGATTGTTCCTCATCTTGTTTTGGCTCCCACTCCTGTGAAAAAATACTGACCAAATACTGACCCAATACTGATAGTGGGGCCGTGACCTTAGAGATAAGTATAGAAAGGCCCAAAACAGAGTGTGATGTACTGCAGCACTGAAGAACATAGGAAATGAGAGTGACAGTCTCAGTCTGTGAGAAATACACAAATTCAAGTGATTGGAAGGTACAGGATTTGTAGAGTTAATGTAAATATGAATTGATTGATCCATGATATACTGTAATACTTTATGGCATCTTTTCGCACTGCTTGTTAATTTAGTTACTTTTTTTTTTTTCATTTTTACGCATTACAAACCAGGAGGACAGTTTAAGCCTCCTCAACCTCAGTGCTATTTTTCCTACATTCCAGGTGCTTGAATGTGATTATGTACCTAACAAACAGTGTGTGTTTTAAAAAAGTTTTCCTTTTTTTGTACACTTGTGAAAATAGTTCAAAACTACATCCGTACCTGCCACACAAATACAGTGGTATGTTGCAGGTGCTGATTTTTGGGACAGGTACTGTACCTTTTAAACTTAGCACTTGTCACATTCTGTTTGTGAAAGGTAGGGTTATTTAAAAGGATCTTTAAAAAGTACACATTTCACTATTGGCATACCTTTTTTACTACTCCAATTTAGCAACCATACAACCCATAACAATACTGTGTTCTGATGCTATATGTTCTTTTCTGTGCATATATGCCTATATAATGTTGCTTTTTTAGGTTATGTATTTTTGTTAAGGAAGGGGGAAGAATTAAAAAAAAAAGGAAAAAATATAAAAATATACAGTGAGGAAAATAAGTATTTGATACACTGCCGATTTTGCAAGTGTTCCCACCTAGAGTACAAAGAATGGAGAGGTCTGTAATTTTTATTGTAGGTACACTTCAACTGTAAGGCTATGTTCACACATGTCGTGTTTTTCTCCGTTTTATACTGCAGATTTTGATGCAAATTTTCAGCTGTGTTTTGCAGTACCAGCAAAGTCTGTGAGAAACCAGAATTCTTTGTTCACACATCATGTGTTTTTGTTATTGCGTATTTTGTGTCACTTCTTTCAGCGTTTTTTCAGTGATTTTTCAGCATTTTTTCACTGATAGGAAGTAGTGGGGGGGTGAAAAAAAACGCTGAAAAACGCATCAAAAATGCACCAAAATTTGCACCAGCATTTTTTTCAACGTTTTTGATGGCGAAATACTATGGGGTTCTTTTTTTTTCACAGAACTTTATGTACATGCATAAATAGAGACAGAAGGACAGTGAAAAAAACACACAAAAATGCATCAAAAAACGCAGCAAAACCTGCATTTTTGACGCAGCTGATTTCCTGCCAGAGATCAGTTTTGCTGCAGGTTTGTTGTGTAAAAAAAGCCCAACATGTGTGAACATAGCCCAAGAGACAGAATCTTAAAAATAAAAAACAGAATATCATGTTGTATGATTTTTAAATAATTAAATTGCATTTTCTTTAGTGTTGAGCGAGTATGTTCTATTAACCCTTTCGCCAAGTATGCTCGGGCCGAGCTCCGAGTATTTATAGCTGCTCGGTGATATGGTTGAATCGCTCCCGTGTGCATGATTTGCAACTGTTTGACAGCTTTATTACATGTGAGGAATGTCTATTTCTTACACATTCCTCACATGTAATAAAGCTGTCAAACAGTTGCAAATCATGCACACGGGAGCAATTCAAACACATCACCGAGCAGCTGTAAATACTCGGAGCTCGGCCAGAACATACTCGCTCAACCCTAATTTTATTGCATGAAATAAGTATTTGATCACCTACCAGCCAGCAAGAATTCTGGCTCTCGCAGACCTGTTAGTTTTTCATTAAGAAGCCCTCCTACTCTGCACTCATTACCTGTATTAATTGCACCTGTCCACACACTCAATCACAATCCAACCTCTCCACAATGGCCAAGGCCAAAGAGTTGTCTACGGACACCAGTGGCAAAATTGTAGACCTGCACAAGGCTGGGATGGGCTACAGGAAAATAGGAAAGCAGCATGGTGAGAAGGCACCAACGGTTGGCATAATTATTAGAAAATGGAAGAAATACAAGATGACTGCCAATCTTCATCGGTCTGGGGCTTCATGCAAGATCTCGCCTCATGGGGTAAGGATGATTCTGAGAAACGTCAGGAATCAGCCCAGAACTACATGGGAGGACCTGGTCAATAAACCTGAAGAGAGCTGGGACCACAACTCAAACACAGTCTCAAACTCTACTGTTAGTAACACACTAAGCCGTCATGGATTAAAATCCTGCAGGGCACGAAAGGTCCACCTGCTGATGCCAGCACATGTCCAGGCCCATTTGAAGTTCACCACTAACCATCTGGATGATCCAGAGGAGGGAGGCATGGGAGAAGCTCATGTGGTCAAATGAGACCAAAATAGTACTTTTTGGTATCGACTCCACTCGCCGTGTTTGGAGGGAGAAGAAGAAGGATGAGTACAACCCCAAGAACACCAACCCAACCGTGAAGCATAGTGGGGGAAACATCATATTTTGGGGTTTGCATTTCTGCACAGGGGACAGGACAACTGCACCATATGTACCATATTGAAGGGAGGATGGATGGGGTCATGTATCGTGAGATTTTGGCCAACAACCTCCTTCCCTCAGTAAGAGCATTGAAGATGGGTCTTGGCTGGGTCTTTCAGCATGACAATGACCCGAAACACACAGTTAGTGCAACTAAGGAGTGGCTCTGTAAGAAGCAATTCAAGGTGCTCAAATGGTATATAGAGGATTTGTGTGTGGGCTCATACGGTATATAGGGGGTGTCAGCATACATAATTCTGCTCAACATGAAGTGATACAATTTATAGTAATATAAAAATAACAATTAATATGTTAATATTAATATTGAGCAGAATTAATTGGTTTGGCCCTCCAAAACAGTCATGGTCTCTCATGTGACCCCTCAGGAAAATTAATTTCCCACCCCTGCTCTATTATATAAAGCGCTGTATTATCTATAGTGCTGAACACAAGGGAAGAAAATTGTGTGGTGCTACAGGTGTTGCTGTCTCTATAGTTTTGCATCTGCAGATGTGCACCAGAGCACATGTGTGTTAATCACTTGACATACCATATGATCTATCGCAGTGTTCCCCAACTCCCGCCCTCAAGGCCCACCAACAAATCATGTTTTCAGGATTTCCTTAGTATTGCCCAGGTGATGTAATTATTGCCTGTGCAGGTGATGTAATTATCACCTGGGCAATACTAAGGAAATCCTGAAAACATGACCTGTTGGTGGGCCTTGAGGACTGGAGCTGAGGAACCCTGATCTATCGAAGGGATTATGTGACATGTCATGTGATACATCGGGTGCTGAGAGATTGGAGCCTGCACTTTCTAACTTGCCCAGGGCCCTGGCTACTCTTAATCCGCCGCTGGGCTCAACAGTGCCTGAAAGTTTTGGTGGTGGCAAGACCTATATGCAAGCATCTTAGGTGTGGAAATTCTATAACACATTGTCAGAGGACCAATCCTTTTCAATGTGCAGGCTCTGCTGCTGGAAAATAATCCATTGACATCATAGAACGCATTGACTAGGAACTACATCTCTCTGTCAGCACATGAAACAGCTTTACCTGCTCATGTGGGGAAAGATAACTGACTAGCAAGATAAGCAAGGCTCATGCTGTCCTTCTTGTCCTCATTATCGGCTTTCTGGAAGCCAGTGTACATTCAGAAATAGTGTCTGGTCATTGTCATCATCATTCTCATTTATTGCTTTCCATACTCTTCTTCCTCTCCCTCCATTGCATTGTCAGTTAGACTTTTGTGTACCCAAGAAACATTCATTCAGTCATCTGTTTCTGTGGAAACTAAACTCCGGCATGTTCAAGTTCACCACTATCAATGAAAAACTCCTGGATTGCACTGCCTTTTTCAAAAGAATTGTATACGCTCAGCCTTGATGGAAGATACCTCGCCACCTGTATTTCCTGAATAAAGACATTTCTGCTTTATATTTTCACATGGTAGAGACCTTGGTCTGCTTTTTGGAATTCTCATTGTGCTTCAAGTTGCACTCCACTGTCAATAACTGCAATTATATCTATGGGCTTTAAATGTCTTTTATGGCTCGTTGATTAAATGTTTAATGCACAACTGAAAACAGGCCCATTCTTCAAGGGTGTTGATAACTCCACACCTAGTGACCTTTATGGACTTCCTCCAAATCTAACAATGGATGCCTCCCTTTGCCAACAGCAGTTGTGCAGAACATTGCATCTGTCACACAGGATGACACCTAGTCAATTGCAATTGAGCAATCTTGCAATGACAATGCTAGAAACATTGTGGCTGCCATCAATTAGGCAAGTAACACATGCTCTCTGCATGGCACACACCTTCAATTTAATCCTGCAATTGTAAGAGGAGGCGATAATGTACGCATGAAGAGCCCCAGCATGATCTGTCATTGGTGAGGGAAAGCTGCCACCTCATGGCTAGACGGGACTATGTGGAACCAACCGGCACTGGAAGAGTTGCAGAGGGGACAAGTTCACGTGCGGGACCCGGTCAGGTACCTTTGATGATGAAATTCCCGGATATAAAAGTCCACGGTATGATTTGGCGTCAAGGAAAGGTGCGGATGTAGGCCATGGACAACACTGAAGCCAGAGTGACAGGCCTCAGCGGAAAGCGTGCGCCAGCAGGGTGCTGGCCGCTCTCAGACAGAGCCCAGATGATGCCCAGTGAGACCTTAAAACGTGACTATGCCGGTCAAGACCCGAGAACCAGATCTACTCCAGTCAAGACCCAGAGCCCCGACTGCTCCGGTCAAGGTCCAAAGGTCAGACGACACCAAGCGGGAGCCGGAGCCCAGCCCTCTTCTTTCCCTTAGGCCCAGGAGACACCCGCCGTTGGTCAAGCACTGAAGATCCAAGAGGAGACTTTGACGGGGAAGGACGCCTGCAGTGATAGGAGGGAGACATGAGTAAGATGGGGCAGCCTGGACAAGGACAACAGGTTGGGTGGGGGTCGGCTGGGGAGAAGAGGACTTGCAGCGTAGCTGGAATACCTGGTGACACCCGTTAGGCCCATTGTGTCAATAGGAGCTAGCATAGCAGCTCTCCCAGGAGCGGGTGTAGCACCCCTGCAAAAGAGACACCAGTATAATCCTTTAAGAGACTTCTCCGATTATTCTTTTTGAACTTTATGGCTTGTTGTATGTTTTGCATTGTATAACCCACTTGTGCTTGTGCTGTTTTCTATTTTTAAATTGCTTCCCCAGTTCCACAAGTCCCCGCAATAAATAGTTTTGTTGTCTGTTCCCACCTTGTGCTTATCTGTGCCTTGCCTCCGGTCACCTGCTTACACAACATTTAAATGGAATTTTTCTGCAGGTTTTTGCTATGTAATCTGAGGACAGCATGAGGTAGAGACACAGGCGCATGGCAATCTAAACCAGATAGAAGAGACAGGAGAAACTATTCCAATCATGCGTCATCTATGACTCACGATGAGAGATCTGTTTAATGTTGTATAGAGCTTCTGACTAGCCCAGGGGGAGATGGGGATGACTCGGCACCCGGGCCTTTAGCCTGGCCTTTAGGGATGTCGCGGTGGTCGGCTCCCAGGCCCGTACCCTGGGCCTCTCCTTTAAAAAGGGGTTGGTGATTTGTTAAGTTTATAAAAGAGTTCGTGACGCCACGTGTGGCTTCTGGTGATGATCACCAGCGCTGCGCAGTCCACTGAGGCTGGTGATAAGGCAGCTGGATGGTATAGCTCCCCACAGGTGGAGCTAGGCCTCAGGGCAGTGTATGAACGGGGAAAGCAGGACGAAGAGACTCAGCCAGGTCAGAGCAAGAACAGGGACGAACACAATAGTCACTTCAGTACCTTTTACTGATGGAAATTAAGGCACTCCCCGGAGCACTGTAGGGTGAAGGGTGTATGTCCGGATCCTCCCCAATGAGCGGGTTTTGGGCCTCCTGTTTCTTGCCTCTGCGTAGTAAGTTTCTGACCCTCCTGGAACTAGGCCTAACTTTGTCTCTGTCCTGCGCTAGCTGACCTTGTGGTAGGGCCTTCTCTTGGAGTGCACGCTCCTGACCTACGGGGCCTATGTGTCTCCTGGCTCTGGTACGTATCAGCACTTTAGCTATCCTGGGACTTGTAGTTCTCCAGGGATTCCGGTTTATCTTACTGGGTCATGGAGATCCCGGTAAGCTTCGGACCCGGTGTCCGGTAACTGCTTCTTCGGGGTGAACTAGTTAAGCTCCTCTGCTCCCTATGAACTAACTCCCTCTACTCGCCTTCGGCCTACTCGGGCCCTCAATAGGCTACTCACACTAACGGCAGCTTGCCACGCTTCACCGATCTTATGGCGCCGGCACACCTGAAGCTCACCTCTCAGAGCTACACGGAGTCTTGATCTGGATAAGCTCCACTGCAGGCTAGCAATTGCAGGAGCTGGAACAGGCTTTTGTCCTCTGAGGTAACTCCTCTCAGGCTGTACTGGACTCACTGCTAAACCAGACTGAACTAGACTCTGACTCTAACTTAGACTGACTACTGCCTGGCTCCACCTTCCCTTTTATATCCCTAACGGGCTCCCTCTGGTGGTCTGAGGTGGAAGGTGGAGATGTGTGAATGGTTATGGGGGCCTCTTGTGGAGGAATCCTTCAATACACCCTTCTAGGATTTGTGATACCAAGCACAGCTGGGCTTCACACTTCCATTACAAAATCTGGCGACAGATCCTCTTTACCTGTACTGTAGTCACTGTTATAGTCTGCAGAACACCTATAACAAGCATCTACCTCCATATGGTGGACATATTGGTCTTTGTACACTTATATTATTCAGTCACCATGTAGTGCTAATAGTAGAGCTCATGGTGTAGCAGTATTATAGTTGTATTATTGGTAATATTGGTCTTCGTATAGTACATTAGCTTACTAACAGTATAGAGGTAACATTTAACAACAGTATGATGCTAATATTTGCTCCCTATAGATATGGCAATCTATTTGATCCCTATAGGTATCTTTCTTGCATGGTGGGAGGGGGTCTTGTCTCATTAATCTTATAAGACGGCTCTTGTGCATTAATAGAGCCCGGCATAGTTAAGACAATAAAACGATGTGCTGCAGCACATGACTGTCACTCCATTCTGCATATACATTACATGGATATTATCAAAAACTTGTGATACTCTATGTGCTGTGGATATATAACAATGTCTTATATCTGAATTTTTAATGCAAGGTCTGTGGCCAATTACCCCTTTGTATTACTGAGATTTCTCATCTCCTCCTACTGTGTTGCATCTGGCTTGCTGCCTGTCTGCTTTTTACCTATTGATTTATGTTCAGCTGTGATTCTTCCCCGCTGACTGGCGCACACAGTTTGATGATGTTATGAAGTGGAAGCTGAACTAGATCACTGGCTCTAATCTCACCCAGAAAATACATTGTGTTCTGTAATTTCCAGATTCCAGAGCTGCATCAATTTCGATGAGATTGTCAGTCTGCGGTGAAACGCCTGTGAACAGTAAATTATATTAATGATTTTTATCTTTCTGCCTGTGAGTTCATTCCGCTTTGTGATAAGTTATGAGTTTCAGAAATTCTTATATCTGTCCGTGTTGATGCTCAATTGTTCTCTAGTATACATTTTTGCAATAATGAATGTATCACAACAGCACCTAAATGTTTCCTTCGATTTCATCACAAGTCACGTTTCTACTATGTCAGCCAATAAATAAGAATATAAAAAACGAGGAATAGAAATACCACTGCAATGAATCCATAAGCCTATATGTTGATTGAACAAATGTAGTCACAGTGAAGAAGATTTAACAGAACATATTATTTAATTAGGTGAAGTAAATCACATGGAAGTAACAGATGCACAGCAATATATCTCTGGTGAAAGCGATTATATTGGAAGGTATACATAATTGAAATACCACCAAGAATAGTACCAAACCGTGAGTATGACGTGGCACTGAGAGAAGATATATCCTCGACTATAGAGAGAGCTAACCACAAAGGTGGCAGAAGGTTGAAGTGAAATTGGAATCAACCTTTGATTATTTCCATTGCAACCTAATGGAATTAGGCAGCTTATCATGGAGCAGCAGCAAGGAACAGTTCCACTATATCATGAAATTGATGCATGGTGGAGTGCTCTGCCCTTTTTCTACGTTTAGATCAAGTTACTTTAATTTCAAAGTAATAAAAAATAAGGGAGAATTCAGTAAAATGGGTCACGAGTAATTTTATATATATATACACATATATATATATATATATATGTGTATATAGAGAGAGAGATATGTGTATGTATATATATATTCTACTGTCTGCAAAAGTACAAATCAATGCTAAAAAAAACAAACAAATAAAAAAATAGTAATAAAGTAAAGCTGCACAAGATATGGATTAGTAAAGATGGTTACACCCTTTTAATTCACCCGAAATTAGTTTGTGGCAGCCATTAGGCCACGGCCCCACTATCAGTATTTAGTCAGTTTTCGGTCAGTATTTTTTCTCAGGAGTGGGAGCCAAAACCAGGAGTGGGTGAGAAATACAGAAGTGGTGACTTGTTTCTATTATACCTTTTCTCTGATTGTTCCCCACCTGGTTTTGGCTCCCACTCCTGAGAGAATATACTGACCGAATACTGATAGTGGGCTGTGGCCTTAATTAGACCACAATCAATATCAAGATCAAATTGGGCATGTTAAAGGATACCGAAAGATCACTACAAAGTCTATTTTTGCCACATATGAAGCTTTTAAAGCAGGTGACATACAGTGAAAGAAAATATCAGCATGACACTCTGGATTTTGACACATTTCTATGGGAAATGAAATGAAATCTTAATGAAAGTCATGTAGCAAATTGAATATGCTTATAATAGCATCTGCAGGCACATGAAGATCTGGCTTTGTCAGCTTTCAGATCTCAGAAAGGCCAAGTTTTGATATGAAGGTAGTGACACAACTAGTTATCAAAAGTATCCATAGATACATATTAAAGTCATGCTAAAGAGGATACACACGGCTGTGTGAAGAATCGGTACTAAGTGTCACTGTGATACAATAATGTCATCCATATGGTGGTGTTCTGTAGGGCTATCATACCATTTCTGCACGGCTGTCTTATTAGACACACACAAAGCAGACGTTCTTCTACTGGCTGTATATTCAGACCCTAAATGACATGTCATGGAAGTTAATTCAAATGTGCAGAACATTTCCGGTAATAAAATAACAGTATATTCTGTTAGCATTTTTTCCCATGATTTTTATGATCTCCATCTTGAAGTCTCGTTGCAGAAGTATACCGAGTCATTAGTAATTATGACATCTTGGGATAGAGATATCTGATAGCTTCACACTGAAAAACGACTGTATATTTAACATGACGATTGAAACGTCTCCTTAGAAGAGTCTTTGTCCATATTGAAGAGAATATAGTTCGTTTCCAGTCTTTCTGGGCCAATTCTTTGCTCATACTGTGGTTGGAGATCTTCTGGTTTTAATCCCTTCAGGAAATGGCTGGAGATTTCGTTGTACAGAGTCTTTTCCACATTACCTATGTACTGCTGAGCTGACGTATTGTCTTCAGTGTTTCTCTCAGTGAGTTTGTATCTTCAGCTTTCTTTTCATTTTGGAAAGTTTCATTGCCAGCAGATACATCCATTGCTGACATGGCATGACTTACAACCATTTCCAGAGTGTTTCCTTCAACCTCCTCAAAATCATCAGTGTAATCGGCACCTCTTCATCATTGGAACCAATCTCCTTCACAATGTCATCATTCTGATACAGAAGGCAAGCTCCATCCTCAAGATTCTCTTCTATGGCAGAACTACTGTCTTTATCAGAATCCTATGAATAATCCGATCTATCCCCGGTACCTGAAAACTCATCGTGATCCCACAACTAACAAGAACCAACATCTGGCTTATAGGAGGTTGATGGAGCAGATTTACACTGTGCCTCACAATAAAGACAGTAGTTCTTGCTATATTCTCTTCATTATGGACCAGGACTCTTCTAAGGAGACATCCGCATGTTAAATACACAGACGTTTTTCAGTGTGAATATATCAGATAACGCTATCCCAAGTAGTCATAATTAGTAATGACCCGATATACAGTACAGACCAAAAGTTTGGACACACCTTCTCATTTAAAGATTTTTCTGTATTTTCATGACTATGAAAATTGTACATTCACACTGAAGGCATCAAAACTATGAATTAACACACGTGGAATTATATACTTAACAAAAAAGTGTGAAACAACTGAGAATATGTCTTATATTCTAGGTTCTTCAAAGTAGCCACCTTTTGCTTTGATGACTGCTTTGCACACTCTTGGCATTCTCTTGATGAGCTTCAAGAGGTAGACACCGGAAATGGTTTTCACTTCACAGGTGTGCCCTGTCAGGTTTAATAAGTGGGATTTCTTGCCTTATAAATGGGGTTGGGTCCATCAGTTGTGTTGTGCAGAAGTCAGGTGGATACACAGCTGATAGTCCTACTGAATAGACTGTTAGAATTTGTATTATGGCAAGAAAAAAGCAGCTAAGTAAAGAAAAACGAGTGGCCATCATTACTTTAAGAAATGAAGGTCAGTCAGTCCGAAAAATTGGGCAAACTTTGAAAGTGTCCCCAAGTGCAGTTGCAAAAACCATCAAGCGCTACAAAGAAACTGGCTCACATGAGGACCGCCCCAGGAAAGGAAGACCAAGAGTCACCTCTGCTTCTGAGGATAAGTTTATCCGAGTCACCAGCCTCAGAAATCGCAGGTTAACAGCAGCTCAGATTAGAGACCAGGTCACTGCCACACAGAGTTCTAGCTGCAGACACATCTCTTCAACAACTGTTAAGAGGAGACTTTGTGCAGCAGGCCTTCATGGTAAAATAGCTGCTAGGAAACCACTGCTAAGGACAGGCAACAAGCAGAAGAGACTTGTTTGGGCTAAAGAACACATGGAATGGACATTAGACCAGTGGAAATCTGTGCTTTGGTCTGATGAGTCCAAATTTGAGATCTTTGGTTCCAACCACCGTGTCTTTGTGCGACGCAGAAAAGGTGAATGGATGGACTCTACATGCCTGGTTCCCACCGTGAAGCATGGAGGAGGAGGTGTGATGGTGTGGAGGTGCTTTTCTGGTGACACTGTTGGGGATTTATTCAAAATTGAAGGCATACTGAACCAGCATGGCTACCACAGCATCTTGCAGCGGCATGCTATTCCATCCGGTTTGCGTTTAGTTGGACCATCATTTATTTTTCAACAGGACAATGACCCCAAACAAACCTCCAGGCTGTGTAAGGGCTATTTGACCAAGAAGGAGAGTGATGGGGTGCTACGCCAGATGACCTGGCCTCCACAGTCACCAGACCTGAACCCAATAGAGAGGGTTTGGGGTGAGGTGGACATCAGAGTGAAGGCAAAAGGGCCAACAAGTGCTAAGCATCTCTGGGAACTCCTTCAAGATTGTTGGAAGACCATTTCCAGTGACTACCTCTTGAAGGTCATCAAGAGAATGCCAAGAACGTGCAAAGCAGTTATCAAAGCAAAAGGTGGCTACTTTGAAGAATATAAGACATATTTTCAGTTGTTTCACACTTTTTTGTTAAGTATATAATTCCACATGTGTTAATTAATAGTTTTGATGCCTTCGGTGTGAATGTACAATTTTTATAGTTATGAAAGTAGAGAAAAATCTTTAAATGGGAAGGTGTGTCCAAACTTTTGGTCTGTACTGTACTTCTGCTTCGAGACTTCAAGATGGAGATCATAAAAATCACGGGAAAAAATGGCAACACAATATGCTGTTATTTTATTATGGGATATATTATGCACATTTACCTTAACTTTCATGACATGTTATTTAGGATCGGAATATACGATGGCTCCCTTATTGTTTCTTGCTTATAAATGAGTCCCCCTTACCAGTTGTACTGTATGTATATAGTCCTTGTACAGAAGCACCTGGCACTGTATAAATCCCCATTTATTTATTTATTATGCCTTGCTTATATAGCGCCCTCATTTCCACAGTGCTTTACAGACATCATTATCATTGTCCCCATTGGGGCTCACAAACAAAGTTCCCTATCATTATGTATTGGGAATGTGGAAGTAAACCGGACCACTGGCAAGAAAGTCACGCAAACACGGGGAAAACATACAAACTCCTTGCAGATGTTGTCCTTGGTGGGATTTGAACCCAGGATCCCCCTGCTGAAAGGCTGCAGTGATAACCACTGAGCCACCATGCTGCTCATTGACTTGTAGGGAAGACAGTGCTATGTGGCATCCTATGAAACATGACATGTAGGTTTTCATATAAGGACCATATAAAGTACAGAAACTCCCATAAGATAGGAGCAGCAAATTATTACTATTTATGTAAGACTATTTGGAGCTGCTATAGAATCCTCAGCAAGTGGCCTAACATTTACAAAGCTATTTTTTGTTTAGCACCCTCTAAAGTATCCTTTTTGCTATAAGCACAGGCAAATGTTGAAATTTTGTACATGTGCAGCTAAAAAAAGGACCATTCTTCCACAAAATATCCTGGAATTTATTTAAAGGACCAAACATAACAGTTGTCATGTGGCTGAAAATAATGAGCTATAAAAATGTAAATGCACTCAGATTTTGATCACTTACTTCCACTTCAATGAAAACTGGCAAAATGACTGTTTATTTCCAAGAACTACATTTCTATCAGTTCATGTTGTTTTTTTGTTCAAAAGAGGTTTGTAGGCTACAGTAAAAGCTTCCAAAAAATGGAGACCTTCAATTCATGGAGTATATAATTCATACAGGCACAACATTTCTCGTGGGGGGTTGTGAATTAAGAAGAAGATTAATGGCTAAATACCAACCTTTGCGTTCTACTTGAATGTATTTAGGCATATATTTATCCATAAATAAACAGCAAAAAAACATATGTTGAAGTGTTTCTTGAAATCAAATTGCAGGCAATATCATTCTCAACCATTCACCCATCCCTGCCTCACACTGCTTTATTGGTGCTGTATTATAGTATTTTTATGATACTTATACTATAATAATTAACTGACAATCTGCTTCGTTATTATTGCGCACTAAAGCCAGCAATTTCCAGCATTTCTACATATACCAAATGATTCATTTTCTTTGAAAAAGCAAGGACATACACAATGAAATGACTCAATTTAAGTACCAGAAAGCACTGAAAAGTGCATTTTATATCAGTTTACTGTTAACATAATCTGACTGGCCGATATACTTATATCAATTATCAGTTTCTTGGAAATGGAGACCGGAACTGCAAAAAATTGAAAATCAAAAGAAAGCGGATTACCCTATGTGAGACAATTCTTTAATAGTGTATATTTTCCTCATAACCTATTAGGGCATAATTTGTAGACATCAGAGAGTGGGGTTCCTGAAGGTGGACCCACAATGAACTGCAGAATAATGGGCCAGCTGCAAATGAAAGAGGGATTGTCCAATTAAGACAACCCCGTAATGAGCAGGCAGTAGCCCAAGGTAACTGATGAACAGAAAATACATCCTTTATCTACTACAGCAAATGTTTTCGGTTGTGTAGTTTATAACTAGTGTTGAGCATTCCGATACTGAAATATCGGGTATCGGCCGATATTCACTGTATCGGAATTCCGATACTTAATTCCGATACTTTTATAATATCGAATACCGGAATCGGAAGTTCCCATAATGCCTGCGCTCTGCAGTGTCTCTGAAGGATGACAAGCTGGATGGCAGCGCTCAGCTGCGATCCAGCTTGTCATCAGAATGCCATCCCAGCGTGGGAGAATTCTCCTGATTGTTTAAAAGCCGGCGCGCGGTAAAAAGCCGCCGGCTTTTAAACAATCACGCAGCCCCATACTGCTTCCCCGCAGCCTCCCACCCCGATCCTCCGCTCCCCTCGCCACCTCCCATCCCGATCGTAAATTAGGACCGGGCGGGGAGCGCAGCACCAAGGAGCGAAGGACCCGGGCGGGGAAGCCGGCAGTGAAAAGACTTCACCGCCGGCTTTCCCGTTCTGTGCTGCGCTTTCCCGCCGGTTATTTCAAATGAACAGCTGAGGTATCAGGTGATGCCGATCAGCTGTTCATTTGAAGTAGCCGCGGTGCCCTCAGAGGGTTCATGTGAGTTCATGCTTGACTGCATGAACTCACATCAACTTTCCCACGGCCGCACAGGTCAGCCTCACCTCCCGGACCCGTCATGATTAGTGTGTGCGGGGTGTGTGTGTGTGCGGGGTGTGTGTGCGGGGTGTGTGTGCGGGTGTGTGTGCGGGGTGTGTGTGTGCGGGTGTGTGTGCGGGTGTGTGTGCGGGCAGACATAGGCCGATGTGACACTACTACTCCCATCGGCCTATGTCTGTCCCCCGTCCACTCCTGCCAGCAGGATCAGCTCGATGGGAGCAGTAGTTCCCATCAGCCTGATCCTGCTATTTAAATTGCCCTACTGTGTCCCCAATAAATGTTAAATACATGTCATTGGTGGCCAGTGGTTACCTAAAAGAAATTAGTTCATACATTACCTGTCCCCGCCGATCGCCACCTAAAATAAAGTAAAAAATAAAAAACTACACCTATACTCACCAAGACACCTAATTCCCCGAAGCCATCGATCTCCTGTAATAAAATATAAAATAATAAACCACAACCTTATCCTTACCCCTCCGTAGTAGTCCACGAGTGTCCCACGAAGATCTCCAGTTCAGAGCAGCCACATAGAATGTGACCGCTCTGAACCGCTGCCGCCGCTAGAATGACGGGGCCGTAAGGGTTCACCGGAGTTCAGGCAGCGCTGCTCCGGTTAGCTCCTTTACGGCACTGCTGTATCGTGAGAAATTCCCACGGTACAGCACTGCCGTAAAGGAGGTCTCCGGAGCTGCGCTGCCTGAATGCACTCCGGTGACCTCAGTCAGTGGCTCCCGCTGCCGGGAGCGGACGTGTTCCCGGCAGCGTGAGCTTACAGCAGCCATGCACAGCTGTCACCATCTCCAGATGTGACAGCTGTGCATGGGAGATCAGCGCAGGAACGTGGACAGGTAACTATTTTTTTTTTAGTAAACTAAGAATTAAATAAAATGGTGTTTTATTTCAAATAAATTATTTTTTTCTGGGTGTAGTGTGTTTTTTCTTTTTAACACTTTGTAGGTTAGTAATGGGGGTGTCATATAGACGGCCATCATTACTAACCTGGGCTTCATGGCAGCTGGCGCTGACATGAACCCCACCACTATTACCCCCTGCCACCGCACCAGGGCAGCGTGGAAGAGCGAGGCTAAGTGCCAGAATTGGCGCATCCTATGGATGCGCCATTTCTGGGGCGGCTGACGGCTGGTGTTTCTAGCCTGGGAGGGGGCCAATATTCATGGCACCCTTCCTGAGCTATTAATATCAGCCCCCAGCTGTCTGCCTAGCCTTTGCTAGCTATTAAAATAGAGGGGACCCCACGTCATTTTTTTTTGGGGGGTCCCCCATTTTAATAGCTAGTAAAGGCTAGGTATTCAGCTGGGGGCTGATATTAGTAGCCTGGGAAGCTCCGTGGGTTTTACCCCCTTCCCAGGCTTCAAACATCTGCCCCAGCCGTCTGCTTAACCTCCGCTAGAGACTAAAATTATGGGGGATCCCACGCCATTTTTTTTTTAAATAAATCCTTTATTTTAACACTAAATGACATTTGAGGACTTAATAAAGATGCAGTCCCTAAATTATTATTTATTTTTTAATAAATTTTTCCCAAAACTTTTGACGTGGGCTTCGCCATATTTTTGTATGCCAGCCAGGTACAGCATCCAGCTTCTATGAACGCGCCATTTTCCGGGGCGGCCGCGGACTGCAATTTTCAGCGGGGGGGGGGAGGGCAAAAAGCTTGGGCCTCCCTGCGCTGCAGATTCCATCCCCCAGCTGCCTAGTTGTACCTGGCTGGACACAAAAATAGGGCGAAGCGCCACACATTTTTTTTTTTAATTATTTCATGAAATTCATGGAATAATTAAGAAAAAAAGGGCTTCCCTATATTGTTGTGTCCGGCTAGGTACAAATAGGCAGCTGGTGGTTGGGGGCAGCCCGTTCCTGCCTGCTGTACCTGGCTGGACACAAATATAGTGTGAAGCCCCACGTCAATTTTTTTTTAATTATTTCAGGAAATTCATGAAATAATTAAAAAAAAATTATGTGGGGCTTCGCCCTATAATTGTGTCCAGCCAGGTACAGCAGGCAGGAACGGGCTGCCCCCAACCACCAGCTGCCTATTTGTACCTAGCCGGACACAACAATATAGGGAAGCCCTTTTTTTCTTAATTATTCCATGAATTTCATGAAATAATTAAAAAAAAAAATGTGTGGCGCTTCGCCCTATTTTTGTGTCCAGCCAGGTACAACTAGGCAGCTGGGGGCTGGAATCTGCAGCGCAGGGAGACCCAAGCTTTCTGGGTCCCACCCGCTGCAAATTGCAGTCCGCAGCCGCCCCGGAAAATGGCGCGTTCATAGAAGCGCCATCTTCTGGCGCTGTACCCAACTCATCCAGGGCCCTGGTGCGGTGGCTCACTGGGTAATAAAGGGGTTAAGGCCAGCTTGGCATTATCAGCTGGCCCTAAGCCCGAAATTCATGGGGTCACGCCAATATTAGACATGACCGCCATGAATTTCTAGTAAAGTATTTAAAAAAAACACAAACACCCAGAAAAAAGTCCTTTAATTGAAATAAAGACACAATTCTTTATTGTTCTAAATTAAACCATACTTACCGCCACACCCATTCCAGCTGAAGCCAACGATCTCCTGCAATAAAAGTAAAATAATAAAGCAACCTCATCCTTACCTTTCCATGGTTCCCAGGACAGCTTCAGCTCTGCTACATCGAGATGACAGGCTGGACCGCAGCAGAACGCTGCCATCCAGCCTGTCATCCCGCGGACACTGAGAAGCGCAGGCATGCTTGCGCTCCTCAGTGTCTTTCTGTGACGTCATCCAGATGAGCCGAGGTCATGTCCAATGAACTCAGCTCACCTCATGCACGTCACTGACAGCGTGGGAAAATTCTCCTGCACTCAGCGCTTCAGCGTGAGAATTCTCCCACGCTGTCAGTGACGTGCATGAGGTGCGCCGAGTTCATGGGACATGACCTCACCTTATGCACGTCACTGACAGCGTGGGAAAATTCTCACGCTGAAGCGCTGAGTGCAGGAGAATTCTCCCACGCTGTCAGTGACGTACATGAGGTGAGCCGAGTTCATTGTCGGCTCATCTGGATGCCGTCACAGCCAGACACTGAGGAGTGGAAGTATGCCTGCGCTTCTCAGTGTCTGCGGGATGACAGGCTGGATGGCAGCGTTCTGCTGCGGTCCAGCCTGTCATCTCGATGTAGCAGAGCTGGAGCCGTCGTGGGAGCCATGGAAAGGTAAGGATGAGGTTGCTTTATTATTTTTCTTTTATTGCAGGAGATCGTTGGCTTCAGCTGGAATGGGCGTGATGGTAAGTATGGTTTAATTTAGAACAATAAAGAATTGTGTGTTTATTTCAATTAAAGGACTTTTTTCTGGGTGTTTGTGTTTTTTTTAAATACTTTACTAGAAATTCATGGTGTTCATGTCTAATATTGGCGTGACCCCATGAATTTCGGGCTTAGGGCCAGCTGATAATGCCAAGCTGGCCTTAACCCCTTTATTACCCAGTGAGCCACCGCATCAGGGCCCTGGATGAGTTGGGTACAGCGCCAGAAGATGGCGCTTCTATGAACGCGCCATTTTCCGGGGCGGCTGCGGACTGCAATTTGCAGCGGGTGGGGCCCAGAAAGCTTGGGCCTCCCTGCGCTGCAGATTCCAGCCCCCAGCTGCCTAGTTGTACCTGGCTGGACACAAAAATAGGGCGAAGCTCCACGTTTTTTTTTTTTAAATTCATGAAATTCATGGAATAATTCAGAAAAAAAGGGCTTCCCTATATTGTTGTGTCCGGCTAGGTACAAATAGGCTGCTGGTGGTTGGGGGCAGCCCGTTCCTGCCTGCTGTACCTGACTGGACACAAATATAGGGCGAAGCCCCACGTCAATTTTTTTAAATTATTTCATGAATTTCCTGAAATGATTTAAAAAAAATTGACGTGGGGCTTCGCACTATATTTGTGTCCAGCCAGGTACAGCAGGCAGGAACGGGCTGCCCCCAACCACCAGCTGCCTATTTGTACCTGGTTGGACACAACAATATAGGGAAGCCCTTTTTTTCTTAATTATTTCATGAATTTCATGAAATAATTAAAAAAAAAAAATACGTGAAGCTTCTCCCTATTTTTGTGTCCAGCCAGGTACAACTAGGCAGCTGGGGGATGGAATCTGCAGCGCAGGGAGGCCCAAGCTTTCTGCCCCCCCCCCTCCCCCCGCTGAAAATTGCAGTGCGCAGCCACCCCGGAAAATGGCGCGTTCATAGAAGCTGGATGCTGTACCTGGCTGGCATACAAAAATATGGCGAAGCCCACGTCAAAAGTTTTGGGAAAAATTAATTAAAAAATAAATAATAATTTAGGGACTGCATCTTTATTAACTCCTCAAATGTCATTTAGTGTTAAAATAAAGGACTTATTTTAAAAAAAATTGACGTGGGGCTTCGCCCTATATTTGTGTCCAGCCAGGTACAGCAGGCAGGAACAGGCTGCCCCCAACCACCAGCTGCCTATTTGTACCTGGCCGGACACAACAATATAGGGAAGCCCTTTTTTAAAAAAATTATTTCATGAAATAATTAAAAAAAAATTGACGTGGGGCTTCGCACTATATTTGTGTCCAGCCAGGTACAGCAGGCAGGAATGGGCTGCCCCCAACCACCAGCTGCCTATTTGTACCTGGTTGGACACAACAATATAGGGAAGCCCTTTTTTTCTTAATTATTCCATGAATTTCATGAAATAATTTAAAAAAAAAATGCGTGGGGCTTCGCCCTATTTTTGTGCCCAGCCAGATACAACTAGGCAGCTGGGGGCTGGAATCCGCAGCGCAGGGAGACCCAAGCTTTCTGGGCCACCCCCGCTGCAAATTGCAGTCCGCAGCCGCCCCAGAAAATGGCGCGTTCATAGAAGCGCCATCTTCTGGCGCTGTACCCAACTCATCCAGGGCCCTGGTGCGGTGGCTCACTGGGTAATAAAGGGGTTAAGGCCAGCTTGGCATTATCAGCTGGCCCTAAGCCCAAAATTCATGGGGTCACGCCAATATTAGACATGACCACCATGAATTTCTAGTAAAGTATTTAAAAAAACACAACACCCAGAAAAAAGTCCTTTAATTGAAATAAACACACAATTCTTTATTGTTCTAAATTAAACCATACTTACCACCACGCCCATTCCAGCTGAAGCCAACGATCTCCTGCAATAAAAGAAAAATAATAAAGCAACCTCATCCTTACCTTTCCATGGCTCCCACGACAGCTTCAGCTCTGCTACATCGAGATGACAGGCTGGACCGCAGCAGAACGCTGCCATCCATCCTGTCATCCCGCAGACACTGAGAAGCGCAGGCATACTTCCACTCCTCAGTGTCTGGCTGTGACGGCATCCAGATGAGCCGAGGTCATGTCCAATGAACTCCGCTCACTTCATGTACGTCACTGACAGCGTGGGAAAATTCTCCTGCACTCAGCACTTCAGCGTGAGAATTTTCCCACGCTGTCAGTGACGTGCATGAGGTGAGCTGAGTTCATTGGACATGACCTCACCTCATGTATGTCACTGACAGCGTGGGAGAATTCTCACGCTGAAGCGCTGAGTGCAGGAGAATTTTCCCACGCTGTCAGTGACGTGCATGAGGTGAGCTGAGTTCATTGGACATGAACTCGGCTCATCTGGATGACGTCACAGAGAGACACTGAGGAGCGCAAGCATGCCTGCGCTTCTCAGTGTCTGCGGGATGACAGGCTGGATGGCAGCTTTCTGCTGCGGTCCAGCCTGTCATCTCGATGTAGCAGAGCTGGAGCTGTCCTGGGAACCATCGAAAGGTAAGGATGAGGTTGCTTTATTATTTTTCTTTTATTGCAGGAGATCGTTGGCTTCAGCTGGAATGGGCGTGATGGTAAGTATGGTTTAATTTAGAACAATAAAGAATTGTGTCTTTATTTCAATTAAAGGACTTTACTCTGGGTGTTTGTGTTTTCTTTTAACTTTGACTATGGGGTTAGTAATGGGGGTGTCTTATAGACGCCTCTCCATTACTAACCTGGGCTTGATGTCAGCTGGCATTATAAGCTGACATCAACCCCAACCCTATTACCCCCTGCCACCGCACCAGGGCAGCGTGGAAGAGCGAGGCTAAGTGCCAGAATTGGCGCATCCTATGAATGCGCCATTTCTGGGGCGGCTGACGGCTGGTGTTTCTAGCCTGGGAGGGGGCCAATATTCATGGCACCCTTCCTGGGCTATTAATATCAGCCCCCAGCTGTCTGCCTAGCCTGTGCTAGCTATTAAATTAGGGGGGACCCCACGTCATTTTTTTGGGGGGGTCCCCCATTTTAATAGCTAGTAAAGGCTAGGTATTCAGCTGGGGGCTGATATTAGTAGCCTGGGAAGCTCCGTGGGTATTACCCCCTTCCCAGGCTTCAAACATTTGCCCCAGCTGTCTGCTTAACCTCCGCTAGAGCCTAAAATTAAGGGGAACCCCACGCCAATTTTTTTTTAAATAAATCCTTTATTTTAACACTAAATGACAAGTACAGTAATCAACACTGTCACTGTACTTCATATATATGTGACTGACATGTTTCTATCTATCTAATCTATGTGTGAAGCTCTATTCCTTCTATTCTAAATTGTCGGGTACAGATGCTGAATTGCCGGCCGGCTTTTTTAAAGAGACGGTGCACGAAAACACTAATATTTTTTTTAATAAATCCTTTACACTAAATGACAAGTACAGTAAGCAACACTGTCACTGTACTTCATATATATGTGACTGACATGTTTCTATCTATCTAATCTATGTGTGAAGCTCTATTCTTTCTGTTGTAAATTGTCGGGTACCGGTGAATGCCGCTGATGAATTGCCGGCTTTTCATGTCATTCTACATTATTCTTAGTTGTTTTACTTCATGTAGAATTAACCTACAAGGAAAGAAAGGGTTTATTTTCATTCCGATATTTGTGTCCCATTGACTTGCATTGGTTTCCGGTATCGGAATCGGCGATATCCGATACTTTTTGGGTATCGGCCCGATCCAATCCGATACGATATTTCCTGATATCGGAAGGTATCGCTCAACACTATAATTATAACACTTTAATCCATTTATTTTTGTTATCCTCCTTAATAAGAAGGCCATAGAGTTATACAAAAAAAATCATTAGCTTCACTTTTAAATTGCTGAACCAGTCAATGCCACTATTAGGCTTGCTGCAGACCAGCGCATGAAAAATCGTCTGAGTTTCATCCAGAAAACTCAGACGATTATAATCCATGTGCCATCCATGTGTCCGTTTTTTATATCCGTGCGTGATCTGTTGTCATACATCTACATTAAAAAATGTAGAAAAATATGCTCACCAATACCAGTTCAATATATACGCTCAGCAGTCTTGAAATTCACAGAGGAAACTTGTCAGCTGCAGCAATTAGATATGAAAATAGAAAAAGTGCTGCTGGATTTATATAAAAATATGAATTCTTTATTAAATCTTTATTAAAATTCCATAAGCGGTAACAAATGACGCATTTCAACTGTTAAATGGTCTTAGTCATATCATAAACAATGAGCATATACAGCCTTTTTAAAGTAATTCTCCTCCTACTGAAACACTAGAATCCCCTTTCCTTGCACCCATAAAATATGATGCCAACAAAAGTGTCCTCCAGTGTGAATTCCTGCACAGTACCATCCACACGCTAGTATGATAACCCTACTGTACTCCACCTCAACTCCCCCGGCAAAGTATGGTGAACCTAATACAGTATGATCCCCCAACTTTGACCCCCACACAGCCCTCCATGCAGCAGTGTATAATGGGCCTACATACATTATAATGTCCCCTACTCCTAACCACACTGTATAATAGCCCCCACTAGCCCTCCAAACAGTATAATGGCCCCCTCACAGCCCTCCACACAGTATGAAGGACCCCACACTCCCCATCGTCCTCCATACAGTATAGTGCACTTCCCATAGTCCTCTATATGAGATAATGCACCCCATAGTCCTCCATAAAGCATAATGAATGCCCCATAGTCATCCATATAGTATAATGCACTCCCAATAGACCTTCATACAGTATAATGCACTCCCCATAGTCCTCCATACAATATAATGCACTCCACATAGTCCTCCATACAGTATAATACACTCCCTATAGTCCATACAGTATAATGCACTACCCATAGTCCATACAGTTTAATGCACCCCCATAGATCTCCATACAGTATAATGCACTCACCATAGTCCTCCATAGTCCATACAGTACAATGCATTCCCCATAGTCCATACAGTATAATGTGCTCCCCATAGTCCATACTGTAATGTATGATGCACCCCATAGTTCTCAATACAGTATAATGCACTCTCCATAGTTCTCCATAAAGTATAATACATCCCATAGTCCATACAGTATAATGCACTCCCCATAGTCCTCCATATAGTATAATGCACCTAAATAGTCCTCCATACAGTATAATGCACCCCTTAGTCCTCCATATACTATAATGCACTCCCCACAGTCCTCCATACAGTATAATGCACTCCCCATAGTCCATATAGTATAATGCACTCCCCATCGTCCTCCATATAGTATAATGACTCCCCATAGCCCTCCATATAGCATAATGAAATCCCTATAGTCATCCATATAGTATAATGCACTCCCCATAGTCCTTCATACAGTATAATGCACTTCTTATAGTCCTCCATACATTATAATGCACTCCCCATAGTCCATACAGTATAATGCACTACCCATAGTCCATACAGTTTAATACACCCATAGTCCTCCATACAGTATAATGCACCCTCCTAGTCCTCCATAGTCCATACAGTGCAATGCATTCTCCATAGTCCATACAGTATAATGCACTCCCCATGGTCCTCCATACAGTATAATTCACTCTTCATAGTCCTCCATATAGTATAATGCACTCCCCATAGTCCTCCATATAGTATAATGTACTCCCCATAGTCCTCCATATAATATAATGTACTCCCCATAGTCCTCCATGTAATGCACTCCCCCTAGTCCTTCATACAGTATACTGCACTCCCCATAGTTCTACATATAGCATAATGCACGCCCCATAGTCTTCCATACGGTATCATGCACTCTCCATAGTCCTCCATGCAGTATTATGGCCACCACAATTTATTTATTGATTTAAAAAAAAATAGTCACCTCTCCTCCTCGTTCCCCTGCTGCTCCTGTCTCTGCAGAGAGTGTTCTGAAGTGCCTGCATATCTCAGCACAGCGGGCGCCATGTAGTGACATCATCAGGGCTAATGTAAGTCTATGGGTCTGTGAAAAACATTTACAGCACACCTGTGTCATCCGTGTGCTGTAAGCGTGTTGTATGTGTTTGACATTGCAGAGTACAGGAGAAGCTTTGTAATTTATTTATCCATCTGTCAAAAACACTGATGGCACACTGATGGTAAAAATGGACACATGGATCAAACGCTGATAGTAAAAACAGACACACGGATAACACACTGATGGTAAAAACAGGCACACTGATGACAAACTGATGACACCGGTACCATTTTTTCAAGTACGTGTTCAAACACGAACGTGTGAATGAGGCCTAATAAGGATTTATTATAACCCTTGTTGTAAAGCCTATTCTGATAATGGCACTTTGTTCATTGAATAGATGGTCATTTGAGCAAATGTGTTTGGCCATTTCGACATATGGAATAGACTGGATGGTGTGCTAGTAGCTTCCAAAATGATGTTACCGGAATTAGGTTTCTGGTAAATGATGGTGGTTATTTTGGCTGAAACAGTATTCCCTTTCAGCCGTAAATCTAAAAAAGAAAGACATTATTTTTTTCGGGGTTTTTTTGCGATTCAAAAGGTTAATAAACCCAAAAGGGGTGGTGACTGGGATAAAGCCTTGCTTCATAGGGAGGCATTTTGGATATTGCAGGTCAATTCCCACTCTCCTAATTGCATGAAATTCCGCAATGATTTATTAGATATTTTTTAATTGGGTGTAATATAGTTTTCGCCTTCTCTTCTTCTATTTGATCCGTAATGATTTAATGTTATATGAAATTTAGTTTGTTTTGTTTATATGTAAATATTTTTGTGACATCACTTGAAGGGGGAGTGGTCTTTACTTTTAAATAGGATTTCCTCTCTGCATTCTTTATGATATAAGACCATTTAACAGTCGAAACCCGTCATTTGTTACCTCTTTACCCTGGCATGCATATGGAATTTTAATGAAGATTAAATAAAGGATTCATATTTTTATATAAATCCAGAAGCACTTTTTCTATTGTCAAATAATGTACATGATGAAATACAGTTTCCAAGGTTAATAATAGAAATGTATCCATAAAAATCGGATGCCACTTGGATGTTCTGTGTCTGATCTGAGTACGTGCTCTGTGACGTGCAGGGGAGGGGGGAATATGGTAACTAAGCAGATAGGCAGGGATTTCGGTGAACAATAAACAATTAGGCGAGGATTTCTTGGCGACCCCCGGACTCCAAGCCTGTGCAAAACGGAGTTTATAAAAACAGATTTCTCTGCAATCAAACCTCTACTATGGTATGTATATGTAGCACCCTGAGGATTCGGCTGCTACAGGGGTATTGCACCTCAACCCAGAGGTGTGATATTCCACTCCCGGGTAAGGATGGAGTGTGGAACTGAGCTCGGTAGGCTGCATGCACTACACACATCCCATTTCCGAGGAGCAGACCGACGGTACTCCCACTTAGAAATGTGCAGGTACGACCGAGTCTGTTCCTGGCTGGAGTGGGAGGGGGGTGGTACATCCCAAGTAGTGTAGGGGCAGATAGGGGGAGCAGCCTGGGTAAAGATAGGAGCTCATTGGGTGCTGGTCACCTGAGCTCACACATAGAGGGAGTATTTAAGGTGGGCACCATCAAAGATCAGGGTCAGTCTGCTGTAGAGGAGGAGTGAGTCAGCCTTTTGCAAAGAGTCTGTTGGAGAGCAGAAGAGCAGAGCAGAGAAGCCTGAGCCAGAGTGAGAGAGGAGAAGAAAGAGAGACCCAGAGGGGGAAACAGAAGAGAGGACTCTAAGAACCCAAATTAAATCCCCGGGTGAAGAGTCGGCATCAGGGTACCGGAACCCAAGCTGGTGGGGGCAAAAACACACCCCAGCCAGAGACCGGAGGTCGTGGGCAGCGTCTGCCACGGCCACCCACCACATCCTCCACGAAGGCATACCACGAGGAGGGTCAGGGAACCCAGGGCCAAGGGTCTCCCAACAGAAGGCCCGAGGGAGCTGGACCTGGGTGGATCAATAGTGGGGACGGCCAGAGAAAGGACAGAAGGAGAGCTCAGGGTCACGCTCCGGACTTATTTGGGGGTTGGCTGGATCCAGAACCTGGTGGACGCAGCACGGCTCGGGAGGTCACTCGAAGCTGGAGTGACCGGAACATCAGCAGTGAGTAAACATCCTAAACTGCATAACCCGACTCTGTCTCTGATTGCCGTCTACACGGCATCACCACAACCCCCATCCTCTGCACCTGATCCCCCTGAGGCTATACCCCACCCGTTGGGGGTTATATCACCAAAGCTGCACCTACACCATCAGCCTCAGCGGACCCTGCTGCAGCGGCGGCCGTAGTGACCGCAATACAACGGGTGGCGTAGTCGACATTAAGAACTTATTAACATCTGTAGGACTGCCACATACAACTGAGTTTGACACCCTGGGCACGGACCGGGTCACAGCCACTCGGAAGACTACAACCCCCATCTGATCCGGCTCCGGATATTCCCCCTAAAGAATATGGCCCAGGGGGCGCGTCAACTTTGGCGTAGTCGGCAGGATTACGTGCCCGCGGCAGCCGGGTACTGCGTGCCTGAAGAAAAGAACGAGTTTACCTCAAAAAGAAGTCTCCTGCCGGTTCCGGAGGGTCCCCGCCATCGGACCCCATCACCAGTCGATTCCCGCCGGTTGTCCGCCATAAACAGCTTTTTCCCGCCATCTGCAGAGTTTCCCGCCACTGGGAAGCGATTCCCGCCATTTCCAAAGGTTTCCCGCCTTGGAAGAGCGGACGCCATTATGGGCGTGCCAGAGGGTGGCGAGAGGCCACCTCCCATCGTGGGCCAGGACCGAAAATGGCGCCAAAAGTGGAAACCGCCCCCACCAACAGAGACTGTGATGCTAGAGGTGTCTGTCAGCGTGAAAGAACTGCCCCTGGAGCTGACAATCACCAAGTGGCCCCGGGACCGCCCTCGAGGTGGGAGGAGACGAAAGGAGAGAACAAAGATGGGTGCCGCCTGGAGCAGTCTAGAGCGAGCGCACCCGGAGGCAAGAAGCCTGGAGAAGAGTATCGGAGGAGCTTACCCGGAGATGGCGAGAAAGCAGAGCAGCACCGGCCCGTTGGCCAGGAGCCTGCTAGAAACAGAGGAGGGAGAGCAGAGCAGCACCGGCCCGCTGGCCAGGAGCCTGCTGGAGACGACTGTAGGAGAGCAGAGCAGCACCGACCCGTTGGTCAGGAGCCTGCTGGAAACAACGACCCCACTAAGACTAGTGGAGGTCCTAGCACAGCTCCCCCGAGACCGGGAGTGTGCACAGACCGCTCTGGAGGGCCTCGCAAGGAGGATGGCCCGGGTGCAGCGAGAGACGTTGGCGGAGTGGAGCCGTGAGATGGCCCAGCAGACCGAGACCTGTCAGCGGAGCACGCCACCCGAGACGAGGAGACAGACCGCCTCTGAGGATGGCGCGGGAGGACTGAAGGCCGGAGACGGCGCCGAGAAGGGAGCCGAACGAGTGGAGGCAGGTAAAGGGGACGTCTATACCCCAGACCGGGAAACCGCGTACCTGCCCCATCTCCCCGTCGCAGAGCCCGAAGTCTATCCTGCCGTGCCCGTCGCTGCAACGTCACCGCCACAGACTAGGCCTCAAACGGGAGCCGCGACCCCTGTGACGTCACACGCCTCGACCCCGAGCGTGACCAAGCAGGAAGTACCACCAGCCTGGTCGCAAGGCCTAGTACCCCCGGGCGCCGCAATACCAACAGCGCCCCCTACCTCCGCGGAGCCCCCGGCCTGGTCGCAGGGCCAAGTAGCCCAGGGCGCCGCCGTCCTTACGGTGCCCTTCACCTTCCAGATACCCCAGGCCTGGCCGCAAGGCCCGGGCAACCCGGGCGCTAACACCACCGCGCCCATAAGACCAAGAGTGCCGCATCTGGGAGAGGACCTGTACGCCCAGCATACGTGCCCGGATGGGCAGCCATTTATATGGCCACCGGAGTTTCACCATCCCCTACTCCGGAGAGAGAGACCCCTGGATGAACCCCTGATCCCGGCTCCAAAGCCCGTAAAGAGGATCTCGCCCCCGCTAGCGGAAGCACAGTTTGAGTGGGACCCCACCGGAGAAGATCTTATGGGGTTCACTCAAGAGACTCGGGCAGCTGCAGCGGAGCGTGCTGAGTGCTGCCGCCAACAGCTCGAGGACTTCGAGAGGGAGCGGAGAGAGAGGCGGGTCCGGGAACAGCTAGCTCAAGTAAAGAGCGCGGAGCAGAAGAGCCGGGCCAGGAGAGACCCCCGTGCAGCGCATAGTCCCCGCACCACCGGGACTGTGATAAAGTTTAACCTGCAGCATGGGTGGGGCTTCATCCGAGACTACCACACCCTAGGCGACGTCTTTGTGACCAGAAGAGACGTTGAGTCCCACCTACCGGAGGGACACAGAGGTCGTGACCTTTACATCGGGGACGAGGTCACCTTCACCCGGCACAAGTGTGCCAAAGGTCCCTACGCCCTCCATGTGCATCGCCTGACGGAGGAAGAGCTGCGGTGTGAGGAGGAAGAACAAGAGGACCCGGACGGGTCTGAAACTAGAGCCAAAGGTAACCATAAAGCAAGAGCAGGAGGACGCCGTCGCTAAGGACAGCGAAGCAGAAGCTGTATATAGTTGCCCGTCGGGGCACCGTGAACTGAAACCGTGAACTGAAACTGAAACTGAAACTGTTGCTGTTGCTAATATAGTCCCCGTTGGGACCAGCATGTGTGAACTGTTACCCGTATTTCCCTTAATTCCACTGACCGAGGACTGAGAGCGGTCATTCCTCTCTAATACCTGGCCGAGGACTGAGAGCGGCCATATCCTTGTATATAGTTGCGCGTCCTAAAGCGCCCCCTACCGGTTTTATAGGAAAACCAGTTTTCCAGAGAGACTGTCGCACTTTACCCGGTCACACGTTGCACAGTGACCGGAGGAGGAGCCAGAGGCGACGAGAATGTTTTATCTGAAAAGTTTTATATATATATATAATGTTTTATATGTTTTATATGTTTATGCAAAAATTTGTATGTTTTTGGTGTTATGTCTTACAGCCCGAGGACGTGCTGTGATTTACCAGGGGGGAATGTAGCACCCTGAGGATTCGGCTGCTACAGGGGTATTGCACCTCAACCCAGAGGTGTGATATTCCACTCCCGGGTAAGGATGGAGTGTGGAACTGAGCTCGGTAGGCTGCATGCACTACACACATCCCATTTCCGAGGAGCAGACCGACGGTACTCCCACTTAGAAATGTGCAGGTACGACCGAGTCTGTTCCTGGCTGGAGTGGGAGGGGGGTGGTACATCCCAAGTAGTGTAGGGGCAGATAGGGGGAGCAGCCTGGGTAAAGATAGGAGCTCATTGGGTGCTGGTCACCTGAGCTCACACATAGAGGGAGTATTTAAGGTGGGCACCATCAAAGATCAGGGTCAGTCTGCTGTAGAGGAGGAGTGAGTCAGCCTTTTGCAAAGAGTCTGTTGGAGAGCAGAAGAGCAGAGCAGAGAAGCCTGAGCCAGAGTGAGAGAGGAGAAGAAAGAGAGACCCAGAGGGGGAAACAGAAGAGAGGACTCTAAGAACCCAAATTAAATCCCCGGGTGAAGAGTCGGCATCAGGGTACCGGAACCCAAGCTGGTGGGGGCAAAAACACACCCCAGCCAGAGACCGGAGGCCGTGGGCAGCGTCTGCCACGGCCACCCACCACATCCTCCACGAAGGCATACCACGAGGAGGGTCAGGGAACCCAGGGCCAAGGGTCTCCCAACAGAAGGCCCGAGGGAGCTGGACCTGGGTGGATCAATAGTGGGGACGGCCAGAGAAAGGACAGAAGGAGAGCTCAGGGTCACGCTCCGGACTTATTTGGGGGTTGGCTGGATCCAGAACCTGGTGGACGCAGCACGGCTCGGGAGGTCACTCGAAGCTGGAGTGACCGGAACATCAGCAGTGAGTAAACATCCTAAACTGCATAACCCGACTCTGTCTCTGATTGCCGTCTACACGGCATCACCACAACCCCCATCCTCTGCACCTGATCCCCCTGAGGCTATACCCCACCCATTGGGGGTTATATCACCAAAGCTGCACCTACACCATCAGCCTCAGCGGACCCTGCTGCAGCGGCGGCCGTAGTGACCGCAATACAACGGGTGGCGTAGTCGACATTAAGAACTTATTAACATCTGTAGGACTGCCACATACAACTGAGTTTGACACCCTGGGCACGGACCGGGTCACAGCCACTCGGAAGACTACAACCCCCATCTGATCCGGCTCCGGATATTCCCCCTAAAGAATATGGCCCAGGGGGCGCGTCATATAGATTTACTTTTCTATAACCTGCATGTCCATAGTAGAGGTCTGATATCTCCCAGGGGGTGACAGATTCCCTTTAAAGTATAGATGAATTAGTATATTTTACTTTTGCTTTCACATTTTATGTAATGGGAACTATTAAAATGCTTGGGTTTCAGGCAGCTTGCTTTCAACAAAAACGCCTTAGCAGGGAGAGGCATAAATCAATCCAAACAGGATACATTTGTTTGAATCTTGCAAATCCTGTCGATAGCTAAGATAAAATACTTGCTTTTACAGTCATGTAATGTAGCTGTTCTAGTCTTCTAAAAGATGAGAAAACACAAAATAAAATTAAAGGGCCATTAACTGCTCAGAATTTTCTCATAATAATTAAGTTTTTTAAACACTACATGATCTAGAAATGACATTTGGGACACAAAGAATAATGCACAAATGATTCAGACTAAAATACAGTCATCTCAGAAACAAAAGTGTTGCATTTAAAGAGTACATATCATCACCTGTGAGCTTTTAATTTAAGAAATTTTTCACTAAATACATAAAAATTGTGTGTGTTTGATGATTTTGGGGCATTGTGTTTTCTTTTACTCTTTTGCTTTATGGTTCAATTATTTTTTTAAGAGAGCAGTTGAGATGGTGTGGAATATGTCAGAGTAGGTGTCCAACAAGTTATCTAGAGAGCGGACAGGTGTAGTTTTCCAATGTTGTGGAAAAACCAAACGAACTTCTTGTATGAAGAAACATAATAGGTAAGGCATCCAGCTCACCTTCTTGATGAGTGTACAGGATCTAAATCTACCACCAATAAGAAATTCCCACAAGAAGATCCAGTATGTCTAAAAATTACTGTATATAATGCTTTACTTGCAATACTTAAATAAAGCAATAAGGGATGGCATGCAAAAAAACTTGGATAATGTGAAAAAAAGTCCCCTTAGTCTATATTAGTTGATGCGTTTTAAGGCACACGCCTCTTGCTCATAAAGTTATTAAATATTGGAAAAGGGTATTACATATTTTTAGATGTGCTGGACTTTCTTATGAACAAATGCAGTTGGCCTTTCTTCAATGAAGATTGAAAGCCTGGTTGAATAGATAGCAAAGCCATCGCTGAGGACCAACAGGCCGTATAAAAGCATACTTTATTGGAAAGCTGATTAATAGCCAGCCAGAAGTGAACAAGTTTTTCTTAGCATTTCCTACCAAATGGACTCCAGTAGGCTACTGGTGTACATTAGTGATGGGCAAGCACTAAAATGCTTGGATGCTCAATGCTCGATCCGAGCAATGAGCCCAATATAAGTCTATGCGAAACTCGAGCATGTTTCCAGTGGCTCCCCCTGGCGGTCTGCAGAGGGCCTAAAAATTGCTCTAATCGATGGGAACAGTGCTCAAATGCCATGGGAACAGCATGGGGAAGACCCCTGGAAGCATTTCTGACGCCCAGGTCACTGCTGTCAACAATGTTGTCAGAGGTATTACGCCACTTTTACGGACTCACAATAAAACATACAAAAACTAAACTAAAATGGATTTTCCTGGGAAATATGTTAAGGAACATCCTTTCCAGGGTAATGATTTGTATATAAGGCAAAATAAATAACCAAAAGCAAAAATGCTCCTCCACACCATAAGCTATGTTCACATGTAGTGTTTTTGATGCGTTTTTGCACTTTTGTATTGCTTTTAACCGTGACAAATGCATTCACCAGGAAATGTCATTTTAACATTTTACAACGTTATCTGGCCATGTGGTGTGTGAGATATAATCAGACACATCCTGTTTCATTTATGAAGGAGAGACTCTAAAAGTCACAAAGCCTATTTTTATAGGGCCATCAGGCGGCCTTTACTATTCTTATAGGTCCAGCAGTCGGCCCTCACTATTCTTAGAGAGCCATCGGCCGGCTATGCTTTGTTGTTCACATTACTAAAGAGTGGGTCTCCTATACTGTTATTGTGTATGCAGTGAGTGGCAGGGCTGCCCAAAATTTGGATGCGCCCCAATACCACTTTGAAAATTTGGACGCACCCAAATACCCCTTTGTAGAGACTTAGAGGAGGGCCTCCTGAAATAAAATGTTCCCATTATTAGGAAGTGGGTCTCCCATTGTATTTGCCTATGCAGTGAATGCAAGGGTTGCCAAAAATTTGGAGGCACTCCAATGCCCCTTGGAAGAGACGTGGAGGTCAGAGGGCCTCCTGAAAACAATGTTCCCATTATTAGGAAGTGGGTCTTCCATTGTGTTTGCCTATGCAGTGAATGCAAAAGTTGCCAAAAATTGGGAGGCACTCCATTCCCCTTGGAAGAGACGTTGACGGCCTTATGAAAAAATTTTCCCATTATTAGGAAGTGGGTCTCCCATAGTGTTGGCCTATGCAGTGAATGCAAGGGCTGCCAAAAACTGGGAGGCACACCAATGCCCCTTGGAAGAGACGTGGAGGAGGGCCTCATAAAAAAATGTTCCCATTAGAAAGGTGCGGGTCTCCTATACTTGTAATGCCCATGCACTAAGTGTATGGGCTGACAAACATTTACCCCTGGGGGGTATACATGAACATACTGTCTAAAAAATTTTTTTTACGGGCATCATAAACACCCTTTACAAAATTTATGTGGGTGTTGCATCACGGACCACAGTCACCCTGGTGATATGGTAGTGGAAGATGAGGATGAGGAGAAGGAGGAGTACAAGAGTAAATAGCCAAAATCAGGAAGCGTATACCCATGTGTGGGTGTGAAAAGGTGCATGGGAATACACCTCCCAAAAAAAGACACTGGATTTGAGTTTATGTTACGCTGCTATCATTCGGTAGTGTTGAGAAGTCTGGCTCATTCCAGCCCTTGTTCATTTTTATAACAGTCAGCATTTTCAGTTGACAGGTGGATGCGCCTATCAGTTATAATTCCACCAGCGGCACTAAAACCCCCCTCTGATAAAATGCTGGCGGCAGGGCAGGCCAGGACCTCCATGGCGTAGAGAGCCAGTTCATTCCACGTATCCAGCTTGGATACCCAACAATTATAAGGCACAAAGGAATCACGGAGGACGTTGGTATGGTTGGCAAGGTACTCCCTCAGCATCTTCCCAAACTTTGCACTCCTTGTGAGAGTACCCCCCTCCTCAGGGCCTGTGCGATGGGAGGGTCTGAGAAAATTCTCCCAGAACTTGACAGTGTTCCCTTGCCTCTGCTGGATTGGAGTTGTGTCTCTCTCGCCTGTAGTCCTTGGTTGTCCACCGAACTGTGACCTCTGCCACCAGCGTTTTCAGATGGGAATTTTTTTAATAGTTCCTCAACAAGGGACTTCTGGTACTGCGTCATTTTTGTAGACCTGTCCGCCTCTGGAATAAGAGATATAAAGTTCTCCTTGTAGCGTGGGTCTAGAAGTGTCACCAACCAGTAATTACTGTCACCAAAAATTTTGAGAACGCGAGGGTCATGGGAAAGGCAGCGTAACATAAACTCAGCCATGCGTGCCAGACTGCTAACAGGCAAGACTTCCGTGTCCTCACCAAGAGGATGACTGACCATGGTCACCTCCTCCTGCTCTCTGTCCTCAGGCCATCCACACTGAACAGAAGGTATGACAGTTGTGCAGGTAGTACCATCTATAGCACAGGAAACTAGCTCCTGTTCTTCCTCCTCCTCTTCCTCATTGGCACCCAATCCACGTTGTGATGACATGAGGCTGGGCTGTGTGTAATCACCTTGTATGGTTCCTTGCTCCATCTCATCGTGCTCCGCCTGCAATGCATCCTCTTTGATTGTGAGCAGAGAGCGTTTCAGAACACAGAGAAGCGGGATGGTGACACTAATTATTGCGTCATCACCGCTCACCATCTTGGTGGACTCCTCAAAGTTTTGGAGGATGGTACATATGTCTGACATCCATGTCCACTCCTGAGGTCTTATGTGTGGAGTCTGAACTGAATACCGACGGCCTTGTTGATGCTGGTACTCAACAACTGCCCTCTTCTGCTCACAAATCCTTCCCAACATTTGTAGTGTAGACTTCCAACGTGTGGGGACATCACACACCAGTCTGTGAGCCGGAAGCTGCAAATGCTGTTGAAACATGGCAAGGGCGGCGGAAGCTGTAGGTGACTTTTTAAAATGGGCACACAGGCGGTGAACTTTAACAAGCAGATCCGGCAGCTCCGGGTAGGATTTGAGAAACTGCTGAACCACGAGGCATGGTACGTGTGTGATCTCGCCTTGCCTCAGAGCCGCCACCAGGTTCCAGCCATTGTCACACATGACCATGCCTGGCTGTAGGTTCAGCAGTGCGAGCCACAGATCTGCCTGCTTTTTCAGAGCTGTCCACAGCTCTTCAGCACTGTGCAGTTTGTCGCCTAAGCATATTAGCTTTAGCACAGCCTGTTGCCACTTGGCCGAGGCAGTGCTGCAGTGCTTCCAGCATGTGACTGATGTTGTCATTTCGGAGATGGAGGCTGAAGAGGAGGAGGAGGCTGAGGAGGATGAGGTGCAGGAGCTGTAGACTGTGGAGGCAACCCTGATTGACCTAGGGCCCCCAATCCTTGGCGTCGGGAGGACATGTTCCGTCTCAAGGTCTGACTGGGTCCCGGCTTCCACTATGTTAACCCAGTGTGCCGTCAGCAAGATGTACAGTCCTTGCCCACAAGCACTTGTCCACGTGTCCGTGGCTAGGTGGACTTTCCCGGTAACTGCATTGTTGAGGGCACGGCTAATTTTTTGGGACATGTGCTTGTGTAATGCGGGGACGGCACACCGGGAGAAATAGTGCCGGCTGGGGACTGAGTAATGAGGGACGGCTGCTGCCATCAGGTTGTGGAATGCTTCCGTCTCCACGAGCCTAAAAGGCAACACTTCAAGTGCAAGCAGTCGTGAAATGTGGGAAATTAGTAGTGTGGCCTGTAGGGCATTAGCTGCGTATTTGTGCTTGTGTTCCAAGGACTGGGGTATGAACAACTGAATGCTGCGCTGGGAAAAGAACCTGGACGTGATTCCTGATGCTGCAACTTGAGAGTGTGCAATGACAGGTGCAGGGCAGGAGGCATCTTCGCATGCACCATGGAAAGGGGATTGGCTTGCATGCACAACAGCAGAAGAAGCACTGGTGCCACCTGCAGACATTGTTCCTGGACCCTGGGGTTTGGCCCACAAAGTCGGGTGCTTTGCTGCCATGTGCCTGATCATGCTGGTGGTGGTCAGGCTGGACGTTTTGCCACCCCTGCTGATGCTGGCCTGGCAGGTGGTGCAAATGGCCTTTTTGGGGTTATCGGTCGAGTCTTTAAAAAACAACCAGACTCGGGAAGACCTAATAGTTGTACTGGCAACTTCCTTCATGTTGGTGTTACGTGGAACGGTTGCCTGCCTTCTGTCTGTGGCCACCACATTGCTTCCTCCTGCCTGTTGGGCTGCTCTGCCACCCCCCCCCCCTGTGTGCTGCTGTCCTCGCTCTGCATGTCCTCCTGCCAGGTTGGGTCAGTTACTATATCATCCACCACCTTGTCTTCCACTTCCGTACCCTGGTCCTCCTCCTGACTTTCTGGCAATTGTGTCTCATCATCGTCCACCTCTTGTGACACTTTCCCACCATTGACTTCGTGTGACCATGGCTGCTCAAATATTTGGGCATCGCTACTTGCGATCTCCTCTTGCCCCGCTTCAAGTGGACCAAGCGAGAGGCCCGAATCTATAAATGGAAAAGTGAATAGCTCTTCGGAGTGTCCAAGTGTGGGATCAGTTGTCTCTGGGCACTCGGCATTGTGGGAGGAAGGAGGATCAGGGTGAGGAATATGCAGTCTAGACTCACGGCTACTGAGACTTGACCGTGTGGAAGACAGGGTGGTGGTGGTGGTGGCAAAGTGACTGGAAGCATTATCCGCTATCCAACCAACAACCTTTTGACGCTGCTCTGGATTCAATAGTGGTGTGCTGTGGTCCCCTAGGAATTGGGACAGGAAGTTCGAGTGAGAAGATGTGGGTGTTTGTTGTGGCACAATTTCAGCTTGCCCACGGCCTCGGCCTTGACCTCTGCATGCACCATCACTATCACCATCACGTCCAGTTCCCCATCCCTTGCCACGCGCCTTGCCCATTTTAAATGGAGGACAATATCTTCCACGCTCACTAGAAAAGGCTGAATTTGGAGCGAAGTTATATGTGATCCGTGTGACGGAGAAACCACAGTTTTAAATACCTGGTCTGTAGGTAACTATTTTGAACAGCAAACTGGTGTCTATAGCTTCACTGTCACACTGAAACAAATTTTTAATGGAGGCCAGAAATGGCAGTATTTTCTGAAAACGTGTATGTGATCCGTGTGACGGAGAAACCACAGTTTTAAATAGATGGCCTGTAGGTAACGATTTTGAACAGCAAACCGGTGTCAAAAACTTTGCTGACACACTGAAACAAAGTTTTAATGAAGGCCAGAAATGGCAGTATTTTCTGAAAACATATATGTGATCCGTGTGACGGACAAGCCAAAGTTTTAAATAGCTGGATTTTTAGCACTGTAATATGGAAATGACCTGGCTGTATTCTGCACTGCCAACAAGCAAATGGCACAGAAAAACGGTGTTCTCTGGATTTCTTTTTAAGCAAATAATGAAGATTAAGTTAAAAAAAAAAAAATTATTCCTGGCCCCTGAGACCTGGGCCTATGTCTAGAAATGTCTAAAATCAGCAGCAGCAGACAGAACTGGAATGGAGCCTCTTGTGCTATATGCACTTCAGTCTGCTACATACACTGCCTGCCTGATATCTCTGCAGGTGGATTAGTCCTCAGAAGGACTGTTTGTTGATATGGATATGTGTAATATACTTCTGTTCTACCTACACTACCTAATAAACAAGCAAATCTCTCCCTAGCTCAGCAGCACTTCTCCCTATACTGTCTGATTTCGGAGTAGCCTGATGAGCACAGCGGCGCCAGGTCTGATATAGACCTGATGATGCTGTGCGGCCAGCTAATCACTGTAATGCCACAATCAACATGACTGCGGCATTACAGCGAGTGGCAGGAAATCCCTTCATGTTCATTGGCTCTGTAAAGAGCGCCAAACATGCAGGGAGGGGACCCGAGCATTCGCAAGTACTCGGCGAGCTCCGAGCGTCTCGAGTACTGAGATGCTCGGGCGAGTACCGAGTACTTGCGAGTATGCTCGCTCATCACTAGTGTGCATGTTTCTGACCAGTCTGCAATAAACAGACTCCATGGGGGTGGCATGAAATCTTAATTTCCTGCAGTAGACGCCTTTTGCTCACAGCTCAGTATTATGCAGCTCAATAGGCATTCATTAAAGAGAAATTAAATTGGCAGGTCAAGATTACACACAAAGCACATGGAACAGATATAAAAGAGTCTGGAGACATTTTGTGCATGTTATGCTGCCTGCAACAATTTACAACTTGACCTGTTTGGTTGTCCTTCAGGGTTTCAGAAATCTCCACATTATAGCCAACAGTAACATGCTGTTCTTTGGTGAAATACTCAGAGCCATTGACTGGCCTTTAGCTCATGTAGTGGGCCAATGGTTCCTCTAGAAAAAGGGCTCATGTGGTCAGAGTGTGTACCCATCTCCTGGATTATGCTGGCGTTTATGCAATTGATTAGCCCTTAGGTTCCTCAGACTTGATTTCAACTTACAACCTCTGGGACACTATGTATCAATGCAACTGATGCAATCAAGTAGCACCACAGACTGTCTAGGAACTCACTGATTCCCTGATCTAGCTCTTTGAAGAGGTCACCAAAGACACATTTGCTGTCTCAACAGAAGCATGGCCAGATATTGTCAGAAGTGCATATAGGGACACAGGGCCATACACACTACTGAGTTACATTATGAGTAGCCATGGTAAAAACTCACAAATTGGATCCCCCTGTGATTTAAACATTTACTTTGATTTTCAATGTGATTTGGAATCCAGACCTCAATTGGTTGATAATTTTGGTTTCCATTGACTGTTAGTATGTCATTTTATTCTCAAAGAATTACACAATTCATATCAGTAAAACTTTTCAAGCTAAAACTTTAGTTTATCGAGAGCAAATGTGTGATTTTTGTTCAGTTAATTTTTTGAGTAGTGTATATAACTATAGAAAAATAAATAGAGTGGCTTGCAAAAGTATTCACCCCCCTTGGCATTTTTCATGTTTTGCTACCTCACAACCTGGAATTTCATAGTTTTTTTGAGAGTTTGCATCAGTTCATGTAAAGAACATGCCTACAAATGTGAACATTTGGTTTTCTTTTTATTGTGAAGCAAACAACAAATAGGACAAAATAGCTTAAAAGTTCAGTGTGCATAACTATTCACCCCCTAAAGTCAGTACTTTGTAGAGCCGCCTTTGCTGCAAGTCGCTTTGGATAAGTCTCTATGACCTTTCTACATCTTGCCACTGTGATTTTTGCCCATTTCTCAAAGCAAAACTGCTCCAGCTCCTTCAAGTTAGATGGTTTACTCTGTTAAACAGCAATCTTCAAGTCTGACCACAGATTCTCAATTGGATTAATGTCTGAACTTTGACTAGGCCACTCCAAAACATTCACACATTTCCCCTTAAACCACTCGAGTGTTGCTTTAGCAGTATGCTCTGGGTCATTGTCTTGTTGGAAGGTGAACCTTCTTCTCAGTCTCAAATCCCTGACAGACTGAAACAGGTTTTGCTCAAGGGTTACCTTTGGACTTTGTGCTGCCTCTATTGCCCAGGCTGAGAGTTTTGGTGGGCAGCCCTCTATTGGTAGGTTTGTTGTGGTACCATGTTCTTTCCATTTGATGATAATGGATTTGATGGTGCTGCGGGGAATCATCCGAGAGTGGAATATTGTTTTATAACCCAACCCTGACTTTTGCTTCTCAACAACTTGTTTGGAGATCTCCTTCGTCTTCATGGTGGTGTTTGGTTAGTGGTGCCTCTTGCTTAATGGAGTTGCAGCCTCTGTGGCCTTTCAGAAAAGGTGTGTATATACTGACACCCCATGTGACTGGATTGCACACAGATGGACTTCCTTTCTCTAAGCATGTGACTTATGAAGGTAATTGCTTGCACCAGAAATTTTTAGGGCTTCATAGCAAAAGGGGTGAATACACATATACTTGCCAATTTGTAGTTACTTGATCTCATAAATTTAATTTATGCCTATATTTTTCTCACTTCACCAACTTAGACTATTTAGTGCTGATTAGTGTTGAGCATTCCGATACTGAAATATCGGGTATCGGCCGATATTCGCGGTATCGGAATTCCGATACTTAATTCCGATACTATTGCAATATCGTATACCGGAATCGGAAGTTCCCATAATGCAATGAGACATTTTCATTTTATTCAGCCAATGAGGATCCTAAGAAGTGTGGGCACATCCTGTTAGGCATGTAGGCATCTTAACTAATGGCATGGCTGTGATTGGCTGCTGAAATGATGTCATGATGCACTATAAAAGCCACCGCCGCCATTTTGAGCTCACTCTGCTGTGAATTCAGTTAGGGATAGGACGCTGTTGTTCTGAGGGACAGTTTTAGCTACCTATTTGCTCTATACTGCTTTACCCAAGCTACTTTCTAAATCACTGTGCCTTGCAGTGCTAGTGCACAGTTCCCTGTGCTGTTCACCGCTATCTGCAAGGTCTGTGTGTGTGAGTGCAGCTCACCCTGTAGTGTGTGCTTCAGCCAAGTCTGGTTGTAGTGCACTCAGTGTGTGTCACTGCCTCATACATTGTCCTTTTTTGCCAATTCATAATTTTTCCTGATATCTCCTATTAGTGTGGTGGTTCCATCTGTATTCAGCTAAATTGGTTCCAAACACACTATATAGGAGTAGATAGAGAAATTTTTTTCCGTCTTGCAGCACTAGTGCACAGTGCTCTGCATCTGTACTGTTCACCGCTGTCTGCAAGGTCTGGTGTGTGAGTGCAGCTCACCCTGTAGTGTGTGCTTCAACCCCGTCTGGTTGTAGTGCACTCAGTGTGTGTCACTGCCTCATACATTGTCCTTTATTGCCAATTCATAATTTTTCCTGATATCTCCTATTAGTGTGGTGGTTCCATCTGTATTCAGCTAAATTGGTTCCAAACACACTATATAGGAGTAGATAGAGAATTTTTTTTCCGTCTTGCAGCACTAGTGCACAGTGCTCTGCATCTGTACTGTTCACCGCTGTCTGCAAGGTCTGGTGTGTGAGTGCAGCTCACCCTGTAGTGTGTGCTTCAACCCCGTCTGGTTGTAGTGCACTCAGTGTGTGTCACTGCCTCATACATTGTCCTTTATTGCCAATTCATAATTTTTCCTGATATCTCCTATTAGTGTGGTGGTTCCATCCATATTCAGCTAAATTGATTCCAAACACACTATATAGGAGTAGATAGAGGAGCCTTTCTGCAGCATTGGGCCCTGCAGCCCCAGCCAGATTAGTATTAGCCTATTTTTTGCAGCCTCATCTATTGCATTGTAGGTTACCTTCCTACATTGTAATAGCTACAAAAAGTTTGTGATACTATCGTTATTACATCTTTAGGCACATCCAGTGTCTTTTTGTGACAAAAAAAACCTAAATAAAGTTCACCAAACACTCCACTTTACAGTTGTGTAGGCCACATTAGCTCATATTAAAGTCTAGTCCACACTTTATAAAATTAGTGTTTCTTATACCTGTTAGCAGCTGTTCAGGAATAAGCACACTAAGCCCTTAGTACTTTTCTGCCTATCTTTATCAGTCTACCAAGATGAAGAAGGCAGGGAGTAAGGCATGTGGTCGTGGTCGTGGGCGTGGGCGTGGAGTTTCTGCAGGGAGAGGACGTGAGGATTCTGTGCCTGCAGGGAGAGGACGTGGGGATTCTGTGCCTGCTGCGGGCACCAGTGACTCAGCATCCCCCAGTTTTACCAGGGAACAGTCCTTTATGCGCAGCTTTGTAGGAGCTAGCCGTACCCCACTGCTGCGCGAGGACCAAATTGAAGCCGTTGTCGGATGGATGGCAGCTAACGCATCGACTTCAATTAGTTCCAGATCCTCTCAGGTCCTGAGCACTGAAGAGCACCCATCTGTCTCTTCACCACCTGCCAAATTGCCCAGGCAGTCAGAGAGCCCTGGACAGGAGCCATCTCTACTTCTGTTCTCTGAATCTCTTGGCTTGGAAAGAGGGGGCCAGCCAAGCAGAATTCGAGAATTTGAAGAAGAGGTAGTATGCAGTGATGCGCAACCGTTTTGTCTCTCTGAATCTGAAGAGGCGGGTGGGCCAGTGCCTATGGTCAGCAGCACACCTCAGTACGCATCTGATGATGAGACTCAGGTGCCACTTTCTGGTGCGTACTGTGCTGTCGAGACTACCCAGGAGAAGCAGTTGTTTGAAGAGGGTGGTGTAGATGATGAGGTCCTTGACCCATCATGGCGTGAGGGACAGGAAGGTGGTGGGAGCAGCTCTGAGGAAGAGATTCCCCGAACGGCCCAAAAAGGAGGGAGAGGGAGGGGGCAGACTTGGTTGCCTGTAGCCTCCACTTCGGCACCCATTAGGAGCATGGCTCTTCCAAAATCCAAAGCGGGCGCTCCCAAGACTTGCAGTGCCTGGTCCTTTTTTGACACAGTTGCAGATGACATTTGCTTTGTCAAATGCAAGCTGTGTAATCAGAAGGTGAAAAGAGGGAAAAGTGTCAGCAACCTCAATACCACAAATATGTGGAAACATGTGCGGACCAAGCACGTGGTGGAGTTACACAAACACACTGAAGACCTAGGCCAACCTACAGCGCCACCTACCACCTCTTCAGCTCGTGTTGTAGCCTCTTCCTCCAGCTCACACACAGCTGGTTCGGCTTCCTCACAGGATCGCCATGGAAGAATCTCTGGCACTGTTGTACAGAGACACAGTGTAATTCCACCCACAGCACCACTTTCCCAGTCATCCTCACACTCCCAGGCCAGTCTACAGCCATCGTTAGCACAGGCATGGGAGAAAAGGCGCCCATACTCGGCAAACCACCCCCGAGCACAGGCTCTGAATGCTGGCATTGCTAAACTACTGGCCCTTGAAATGCTATCATTCAGGCTGGTGGAGACTGACACATTCCGTAACTTTATGGCATTGGCAGTCCCACAATACAACGTGCCCAGCCGCTTTTATTTCAGCAGGCAAGCCGTCCCTGCCCTGCAACATCATGTGGAGGGAAAAATTAAACATGCGCTACAAAACGCCGTCAGTAGCAAGGTCCACCTGACCACTGATGCGTGGACCAGTAAGCATGGACAGGGACGATACCTTTCCCTCACTGCCCATTGGGTAAATGTTGTGGAGCCGGGTACAGATCTTGAGAGTGGCGCTGTACGTGTTCTGCCAACTCCAAGGATTGCAGGAATCCAGTCTGTACACATTGACTCCTCCTCATACTCCAGTTCCTCTGAATCAGCGCTGCAGGAGCCGTCACGGTCTACCTCCACATCGACCCGTGAACGGTTACCTGTTATGATGACCGATATGAGCACAGCCGTGGCCAAACGTCAACAGGCCGTATTAAAATTAATTTCTTTGGGGAATCGAAGCCACACAGCGCAGGAGCTCTGGAATGCCATCAAGCAGCAGAGTGACGTGTGGTTTGTGCCAGCGAATCTCCAGCCAGGCATGGTAGTGTGTGACAATGGCCGAAATCTGGTGGCAGCTCTGGGCCTAGGCAACCTCACTCACATCCCATGTCTGGCACATGTGCTCAACTTGGTCGTGCAGAGTTTTTTGAGGGACTATCCGGATCTTGATGCACTGCTTCACAAGGTCCGCATAGAGTGCGCTCACTTGCGGCGTTCCAGCAATGCAAGATCACGCATTGCAGCTCTGCAGCGCCGATTATGTCTTCCGGAACATCGCATCATATGTGACCTACCCACCAGGTGGAATTCAACGTTACATATGTTGGAGAGGTTGTGTGAGCAGCAGGCAGCAGTAATGGAGTACCAGCTGCAGCAGGCGCAAACAAGTCGCAGTGCGCGCCGTTCACACTTCACCACCACTGAGTGGGCCTCTATGAAGGACATTTGCCACGTTTTGCGTGCCTTCGATTATTCCACGCGGATGGCGAGTGCAGATGATGCACTAGTCAGCATGACTATCCCCCTTATCTGCCTGCTTGAAAAAACACTGCAAGCACTAAGGGACGAGGTTTTGGAAGAGGTGGAGGATGAGGAGTCACAAATGCCATCTGCTTCTCTACAGTCTGCGCAATGTGGTTCCTCACAAAGGCCTAGGCAGGGGACACTTTGTGAGGAGGATGAGGAGGAGTCAATGGATGAGGAAGACATCTGTCCAGAGGAGGGAGGTACACAATGCTCTAGTAGTCAGTATCTAGAGCGAGGGTGGGGTGATGCAGAGCAGGCAGAGATCACGCCTCAAGCAGGGGACAGCGTTTCTTGGCCAGTTGGCAGTCTGCAGCACATGGTTGATTTCATGCTGCAGTGCCTCAGAAACGACCGCCGCATCGCCCACATTCTCAACACGGCTGATTATTGGGTGTCCACCCTCCTAGATCCTCGCTACCGGGACAACTTACAAAGCCTCATAACACCATTGAACCGGGAGCGTAAAATGCGGGAGTACCAAGACGCACTGGTGCATTCCATCATGTTCTCCATTCCAACCGAGAGCAGTGCTGCTAGTGCTTTACAAAGCAGCTCAGTGCGTCGAGGCAGTGGAGGAAGCTCTGCACAAAGAGGGAGCAGAAGCAGCGCCTCAGCACAAGGCAAGACCAGTATGGCCGAAATGTGGCAAAGTTTTGTGTCCCCGCCGCCACAAATGTCTACACCATCACAGACAGCTCCAGTCAGCAGGAGGCAACGTTTCCGTCAGATGGTGACAGACTACATGTCTTGCCCTCTTAGTGTACTCCCAGACGGCTCTTCTCCCTTCAAGTTTTGGGTCTGTAAGCTGGATACATGGCCAGAGCTTAGTCAGTATGCACTGGAGGTGCTAGCTTGCCCTGCTGCTAGTGTATTATCGGAACGCGTCTTTAGTGCCGCAGGTGGTGTACTAACAGACCGTCGCATGCGACTATCCTCCGATAACGTTGACCGGCTTACTTTTCTCAAAATGAACAAGGCCTGGATCTCTCATGAATTTGCCAGTCCTCTTCCAGAATAAATAATTGGTTGGCAACAGTATCCAGGTCTCCTGTTCTGTTCATGTTTCTACCACCTGAACTGTAATCCCTGAGCTCCAACACCGCCAGTTGGCGCTCGGAAGTGCCGTCTGCACAGTCAACACTTGCTGCCGTGTTATTGGGGTTCAGTAACGTCAGCTGTTCTCCTGCTGTGCGGACGGCAATTTCTCCTGCTTTGTCCAAATCCACTGTACTACACATTTTAAAGTTGCTCGAATTACACCTCTGGCTCCTCTGTTTTCATTCTTATCCCTGGGCTCCAGCACCGCCAGTTGGCGCTCGGAAGTGCCGTCTGCACAGTCAACACTTGCTGCCGTGTTATTGGGGTTCAGTAACGTCAGCTGTTCCCCTGCTGTGCGGACGGCAATTTCTCCTGCTCTGTCCACATTCTCACTACTACAGATTTTAAAGTTGCTCCAATTACACCTCTGGCTCCTCTGTTTTCATTCTTATCCCTGGGCTCCAGCACCGCCAGTTGGCGCTCGGAAGTGCTGTCTGCACAGTCAACACTTGCTACCATGTTATTGGGGTTCAGTAACGTCAGCTGTTCCCCTGCTGTGCGGACGGCAATTTCTCCTGCTCTGTCCACATTCTCACTACTACAGATTTTAAAGTTGCTCCAATTACACCTCTGGCTCCTCTGTTTTCATTCTTATCCCTGGGCTCCAGCACCGCCAGTTGGCGCTCGGAAGTGCTGTCTGCACAGTCAACACTTGCTACCATGTTATTGGGGTTCAGTAACGTCAGCTGTTCCCCTGCTGTGCGGACGGCAATTTCTCCTGCTCTGTCCACATTCTCACTACTACAGATTTTAAAGTTGCTCCAATTACACCTCTGGCTCCTCTGTTTTCATTCTTATCCCTGGGCTCCAGCACCGCCAGTTGGCGCTCGGAAGTGCCGTCTGCACAGTCAACACTTGCTGCGGTGTTATTGGGGTTCGGTAACGTCAGCTGTTCCCCTGCTGTGTTCACGGCAATTTCTCCTGCTCTGTCCATATTCACTGTGCTACTTATTTAAAACTTGCTCCAATTACACCTCTGGCTCCTCCGTTTTTAGTATTTACCCTGGGCTCCAATACCGCTAGTTGCTGCTCAGAAGTGCCGTCTGCACAGTCAACGCTTGCTCCAGTGTTATTGGGATTCAGTAACGTCAGCTGATCCCCAGCTGTGTGTCCGGCAAATTCTCCTGCTTTGTCCACATCCACTGTAGTACGGATTTAAAACCTCCTCCAAATACACCTCTGGCTCTTCTGTTTTTAGTATTTACCCTGGGCTCCAGCACCGCCAGCTGGTTCTCGGCAGTTCCATTGGCTCTTGTACCTTCTGCTACCCATCCGGGTTCCAGTACCGTCAGCTGGTTCTCGGCAGTGTCTTTGGCACGGGTACTCCCTCCTGCCCAGCCTGGTTCCAGCACGCCAGCTGTTTCCGGGTAGTGTCAACGTCACTTTGCCTCCAATGCGTTGTCCTGTCGTGTTGCGGTCGGGTTAGCCGACTCTATGGTGCCTGCAGTTTAGGTGACTCCTATGTGGGCTGCGGGATCTGGCAATGAAGGCTGGTTCCATAGTGCCAATAGGACAAGCACCCTCTGTAGGACTGTGGGTTTTGGTAACTGCGGCCGGCTCGCGGCCTTGAACTTTTTTTTTACATGGGTACCTTCTGCTACCCATCCGGGTTCCAGTACCGTCAGCTGGTTCTCGGCAGTGCCTTTGGATTAGGTGCCTCCTTCTCGGTATCCAAGTTCCACCAACGTCTGCTGGTCCTTGGTAGTGCTTTCTGGCACAGGTACCTCCTGCTTAGTAACCGAGTTCCAGTAACATCAGCTGGTCCTCGGTAGTTCCATTGGCTCTTGTACCTTCTGCTACCCATCCGGGTTCCAGTAACATCAGCTGGTCCTCGGTAGTTCCATTGGCTCTTGTACCTTCTGCTACCCATCCGGGTTCCAGTACCGTCAGCTGGTTCTCGGCAGTGCCTTTGGATTAGGTGCCTCCTTCTCGGTATCCAAGTTCCACCAACGTCTGCTGGTCCTTGGTAGTGCTTTCTGGCACAGGTACCTCCTGCTTAGTAACCGAGTTCCAGTAACATCAGCTGGTCCTCGGTAGTTCCATTGGCTCTTGTACCTTCTGCTATCCATCCGGGTTCCAGTACCGTCAGCTGGTCCTCGGTAGTTCCTCAGCTTTCTTGTACCTTCTGCTACATTTCCAAGTTCAAGCTTTTTGAAATGGTTCTTGGTAATCACTCTGGATCTCCCTGACGAGGACCCTGAAGACGAGGACCCTGAAGACCAACCCTAAGAAGACGAGGACCCCGAAGACAATGACCCTGAAGACGAGGACCCTGAAGACCACCCCGAAGAAGACGAGGACCCTGAAGACCACCCCGAAGAAGACGAGGACCCTGAAGACCACCCCGAAGAAGACGAGGACCCCGAAGACGAGGACCCAGAAGACCAACCCGAAGAAGACGAGGACCCCGAAGACGAGGACCCCCGAAGACGACGACCCTGAAGACCACCCCGAAGAAGACCAAGAAGATGACCCTGAAGAAGTTGACCAAGAAGACAAAGAAGAGAAGACAAGCACCAAGATACAGAAAAACAAGAGACAGAAAACCAAGAAGCAGAAATACAAGAAGCTGCAGAACAAAAAGCGGAAGAACATTAAGCATAAGACTAAAAATCAGAGCAAAAGATAATATCTAAATTATAAGCAGAAGATGACTAAGCAGTGTATGGGGGTGAGTCCGTTCCTCCTCGTGGTGCCCCTGGAAAAGACCTGCTGCTGCAGGCCAAACTGAACGCGGACAAATCCTGTTGTAAATCTTTTGTGACGGGCAGAACGAAAGGTGTAATGTCCAACCTTTTATAGATAACAACTACAGGAATGCCTGTCACAAATAAGAATATGATGAAGAAGAAGAATATGAAGAAGATGAAGAAGTAGAATATGAAGAATGTAAAAAAAAGAATAATACGAAGAAGGTGAAGAAGAAGAAGGTGAAGAAGAAGTGGATGAAAAAGATGCTGAGGATGATGAAGGAGAAAGTGTGGGAGAAGTAAAAAAGAAGGTGAAGAGCATGGAAGTAGTGAAACATAAATATCTGACAAAATATAAAAATACTTAACATAGTTAATATTTCCGTAACTCAGAACATAATAAAAAAATATTAATTCCTGCTATTCCATTTGACTGGGCTAAACCTCTATGCCTTTATTGTCTCCCCCACCTCCCCCAATACATTCTACATTATTCTTAGTTGTTTTCCTTCATGTAGAAATAACCTACAAGGAAAGAAAGGGTTTATTTTAATTCCGATATTTATGTCCCATTGACTTACATTGGTTTCCGGTATCGGAATCGGCGATATCCGATACTTTTTCGGTATCGGTCCGATCCAATCCGATCCGATATTTCCCGATATCGGAAGGTATCGCTCAACACTAGTGCTGATGCATCACATACAAATATGATTACAAAAATATTTAAACACAGGTTGTAATGTAACAAAATAGGTAAAAAGCCAAGGGGGTGAATACTTTTCGCAAGCAACTGGAGATAGACAGATAAATAGATAGATAGATAGATAGATAGATAGATAGACACGCACATAAATAAACTATATGGACAAAAGTATTCAGACACACTTCACTGAATTATGTTTTATCATTCAGCTTCTTGCCAGAGATGTATGAAATTAAGCACCTAGCTATGAATCTTCTTTTGCAAACATTTGTGAAAAAATGGATCATTCTAAAGCGCTCACTGAATTTCAGCCATTGTGTCAGTTTGTAACTTTTCTTCCCTTATAAATGTTCCATCATCAATTATGAGTGCTATTATTGAAAACTGGAAGGAACCACAAGAGCTCAGCGATGAAGTGGACACCACGTAAAGTGACAGAGTTGGATAGCCATGTACCGAGGACAATAGTGAAAAGTCACCAACCCTCCCCTGGCTTAACAATTGCAGAGTTTTAATACACCTCTCACTTTAGCATCCACTTAAAAACTGTGTACCAGAAGCTTCAATGGCATGGTTTTCTGTGGTGAGTCAGCTGAATGTAAGCCATATATCACCAAACAAGATGGCAGGCGTTAGATGAAATGATGTAAAGCACAGCAATACTGGACTCTGGAGCAGTGGAAACATGTTCTGTAGAGTGGCAAATCACAATTTTCTGTCTGACAGTTTATCAGACAAGACTGGGTTTGGTGAATGCCAGGGGAACGTTACCTGGCTGACTGTAAAGGTTGATGTACAGTGCGCAGTAAAAAGAATATCGGGCATAGTTCAGATTCCAATTTTTACTAGTGCTGGCAGTGTCCAGTGCCCTCCACACCAATGCACTGATAGAGATTACTATGCAGCATGTTCCACGATAGTCATTAGGATCTGTATTTAGTATCTGGAAGGCTGAACTACACGCTTTCCCCAAGTTTTGCACTCTCTACAGGATTACTACACCCCACTGGGCCTTCAAAGTCCAAGTTACATTTCAGGATGTTACTAAGTATAAAGTGGCATGGCTCCTATCTTATATATGGGCAACTTTCTATTAAGTTAGGTTTCCTTTGCACCCAGCTGGAGACCAGGGCAAGCAATTCTCCTTGAGGAGGTGACATGATAGCTGGGTGCAGCTGGTAATCTTATCAGATAATATTCCTATTCTTGTAGCCATCAGCCATACTGCGTTACACTTTACTAAGTTCTGTCTGCTGTTTCAGCCATCTTTTGGGTTTGTTGCTTCTTGCTGTTCTCTTTGTTGCTCACTCACATGCTGCAAACTACCTAAACAGCTTGTGACTGGAACTTTTATAACCTTTACTTCTTACAACCTTCTGGAGCTTAAAGAAGTTTTCCAAATCAATAAGTTTGCAATCACTCTGAGTGACTGCCGACTTACGAATCGCCCCAGCGTACGCATTGTTTCAGACCTGGGACCTGAGGGTAAGTATGAGGTATACATACTCCCACACACTGGGCGTGGCCTCGCTCCATACACTTGTATGGAATGAGGCCACGTCCCGTCTAGTGAAGTGGCTGGCCAGTGGTCGTGGTCGACTAGAGGATACAGTCTCACTCCATTCTCCATACAAGTGTATGGAAGCGAGGCCACGCCCACTGTCCAGGAGTATGTACAACTCATACATTCCCTCCAGTCCCGGGTCTGAAAACGGCGAATCCTGGCAGCGCACAGAGCATGCGCTGGGGAGATTCCTAAATCTGTAGTCACACAGAGTGACTGCAGACTTATCGATTTGGACCGGACAACCCCTTTAACTAACTATTTCAATAATTAGTATTGTGAACTCTTTGGTGTATGAAGTGCTGACACATACTTAAAGTATACATGAACAATAACAGCAAATATAGCAACTATCCTTTCATAAGGCAATACAGATATGTGCAGGAAACAGTGCAACAGATTAAAGATTGGGGGAGCAATCCGGTAGCACAACATAACATATCAAACCATTAATATAAACTCAACTTTGAGTAATTACAAGTGAAGGGGGAATATTTATTTTCAGTCATTCGCCCAGGACCCTTAATTCATTCGCCCAGGCCCCTGAGTTCCACTGAAGTGAAATCTTAATCTTTTAGCATTCTAAGACATTTTGTATCCTTTCAACTTTGTGAGAACGTTTTGGACGAATTGAACTGAAATTGCGATCCAGATCCTCCCACCCAACTTCAGTTTCACAAAATGCTCTTTTAGATAAATGGGGAAAAATTCCCTCAGACACACTCCAAAGTCTCGTAGAAAGACTTCCTAGAAGAATGGAAACCTATTAATTTAGAATAGAATGTCATGCTCCTTGAGGAGTAATATGTATGATATCTGCCATTGGAATATGGAACGTCAGATAAAAGAAAAAGAATTTTAGGCATCAATTTTGTCATGAATTGGGCACATACAAAGACAAGCTGCCTAGCATTTCACAAAGGTTTTACAAAAAACTCTTGAGAAACAAATTTTCTAAATAACAGGTATACAATTGTAGAGAAGAGAACTCTGCCACCGATACTTATCACAGCTGCTGTACTCTGTAACAAGCGTGACAAAAGCCACCACCAAAGTAGCAAATGGAAACTTAGGTTCCTTGTACTGCTGTTATTGAACATTTAACACCATTCGGAGACATATGAACTCCATACACTCTGCAATCATTCTCTGATGATAGAGAACATCAAGGGAGAGGACTAATGCAAGCTAAAGTGAGATTACAACCTGCAAAATTTTATTCTGAGGATAACCATATGCTCTTTACCGTGACATTTAAAATAGCTTATCATAGTGTAAGAGACATGCAGTGTATTTTACTGAAGGAAACAGAATGCCTTTTGAGAGCCACAATCCAGCTCGCACACTTTCAAAGTCATGCTAGGCAGCATAAGTCGATTATAATTAGAGAAAATTTTAAACATAAATCACCCAAATCACTTTTTCCTTTTTTTGCATTGCAAGATTTATTAGAGCCTAAAATGGACTACCTGGACATATTTATTGATGCAGTGATTTATAAATGGGAACATTTATATTGGCCAGACATATATAAGAGATGAACACGTGTATGAGTGTAGGCAGAAATCAATAAAGAAATGTCTTCAGTCAATATAGATTGCACAAGGCACAGACCACCTCTATTTATTTGTCCACTGGCGTTAGCTCCAACAACACAAATGGTTTTATTTCAATGCACTGCAAATTAATTACACTTTCTGGCTGTAAAATCAAATGACAAAATAAAATTAATAACACCAAAACTTTTTTTTTCTCATTTTGGAGTAACCTTAGGACAAAAAATTACAGAAGCACGCTATAGGTATCTTTTCCCACTCAAGTGGAACATTTAGAACAGAATGAATCTCTGTGCGTCTGAGCCCTGAAGTGTTGCTTCAGATATCTGCAAGTTATTACTCTTTCAATAAACATCGAGTCTACAATGAGAGCTAGACACAGGAAAGGAGAACAATTCTTATAGATTCGCACCTGTAGTCCAATATAGGCAGAAAAGAAGACAATGAAAAGTCATGCAAAGATCTCTCCGTGTCTGTACAATTATTTGTATTTAGCCAGTCTGCATGTTTCTGTGTAATTACCATACTAGAAGAGGTTGAATTAATTGCTAAAAATTCAGACAGTGAAGCGCTTAAAAAAATGCAAAAAATATGGTTTGTACAGATAGTGGGAGGGAAGCATTAATGTTGGCAATAGATGCTCAATCTATTCGTAAGCCAAATATGGGTGCCAGACAAAAGCGTAATTTTAATTAGTGCTTTGAAAAACAAAATGATTTGAAACAGAAACAAACTGGACTTTAAAAGGATAAAGGTAAAAAGCACTAACAAAAAATGTATTGTTGATTAAGCATTTTCGATAAAAATATTCAACACATACTAGCATAATATGTTGTAGGGGCAGAATATTAAATCTAAATTCCAAAATGGTATGACTAGGTATACAACCTTGTCAATAATAGGCTATGCATACCTAAACAACAACCTACAAATCATTGCCAAGTTTGTAGGTGGAGATCAAGCAGAGCTATGCTTATGAATACGCCTTTTAGCTGTCCTAATAGTCAAATGGCTCATTTCTGTGCTAGTTTAGAAAACGGAAGAACAAATCTGTCATTGTAACTTTTTTATTTTACTTATATAGCGCCATTAATTCCACAGCAATTCAAATATCATCATCACTGTCCCCTATTGGGCTCATAATCTAAATTCCTTATCAGTATGTCTTTTGGAAGGAAACACACACAAACATAGGGAGAACATTTAAACTCTTTGCAGATGTTGTACTTGGTGGGATTTGAACCCAGGACCCCAGCGCTGCAAAGCAACAGTGCTACCAACAGAGCTACTATACTGCAGTAATGTACTGCTCCTACGTAGGCCATCATAATGATTTCAAATATGTATGTTAATGTCAAATTAAAACAAATCTTAGCAAGAGTGTTACATTTTTTTGTAGAACTTAAAGTAATAAAATATGAAGGGGAATGTCCTATCAGTGTAACATGCACAGATGCTGCTGTATCATCCAGCTCTCAGCTCTTAAAAGATATATTCAGGACTTTAGGGAAAAACAAAAAATGTGCTAGGCACTAACAGGCAGGTAATTGCAACTTACCTGCCTGTTGTGCATGGCGCTGTTCTTCTCCGGCACAGAGCGGACACAGATCACTTGTTCCGGGGATTCAGCTGCACCTGTGACGCGACGGGGCGTGACTTCTGATGTCATTCTGATTGACTGCGGGCTCCTCCAGTTAGGAAGCGGGGATTCGGCTGTCAATCAAAATGACATCAGAAGTCCCGCCCCGTCTACAGAGCAAATCAGAAAAGAAATCTTCGTTCTGTAGACGTGACTAGAGATGAGCGAACATTTCAATGTTCGGTTCGGAAATGTTCGCCGAATATTTAAACATTCGCCGATTTTATTCGTCGAATGTTCGTCGAACATTACCGAATGCCATAGGATTCAATGAGTGGACAAAAAAAAGCATATACAACACCTTCAAACGGGCCCAAAAGCTGCCAAAACACATCACATTAGGGGTAGACACCAGGAAAGTGCCATCAATTTACCCAGAGTACAAGTACTATAATTATTATTACTATTACAGCAACATTTATTCCGTGGCGTGTTACATGCGAAAAGGGGTAACCAGCTGGTACAAGAGGAGAGAGGACCCTGCCCACGAGGGCGAACAAACAATGTACAAGGGATGAGTGAGGGTACAGTAGGTCATGGTACAGCTAGTCATGCCGCGGTATGCTTGAGCGAGGGTTACCGCTGTTAGAATCTATGTTGTTTTACTATCGGCCAACTTGTTGTGGTTTGCTGGCTTCTAGTCATTTTCTCTGGTGCTGGGTTTCTTGGTCACGTGATCTCTGCACTCTATATTACTCAGCACCTGGCTCCCATTCCCCGCTGGACATCAGTGTTGTTACGCTTGTGCTCTGGCTAATTAGCCTTGTTTAGTTCTTTGTGCTATGGTCAATTGTTATCCTGGGACTTCTTGTTCCACCAGTTTTGTTTCCTTTAATCTTTGTTTCTGCAGCTACCTTTTCTGTTAGGAGGTCTCCTGCTTTTGATCCCAGTCCTTAGATCTTTTAGGGACCCCTTTCCCCTTCCTACAGGTCTTCGTTTGAGTTCAGTGCAGGAGTTTCAGTGGGGCTATTCATAAGGAATAGGGCACCCACCCCAGCACAGGGTTAAGCTGAGTCTCAGTGCAGGGACAGCTTTTCCCTCTTATTCCTTAGTTCTAAGTTGCAGAACATAACCGCAGATTATACGCTTGTCACAAGAAGTGGGTTTTCAAGGTTTCCACAGTAGGCGACAGTCTGATGTGATGGGGTACAGCGTTACACAGTAGGTGAGATGCACGGGATAAATCTTGTATGCGATTGTGACAAGAAGAGATAAGAGGGAAGTAGATAAGGAGATCTTGGAAGGATGGGAGGTTGCGTGCAGGTAACTAGTACAGGGAGACTAGGTCACACATGTATGGAGGAGACAGGTTTTCGATGTCTTGGTATGCCAAAGATATGCTTTTTAATTGGAGTCTCTGGGCTACAGGGAGCTAGCGCAGGGATTGACAGAGGGGAGAAGCTTGAGAATAGCGGGGTGACAGGTGGATTAATCTGCCAGCACAGTTTAGGATAGATTGGAGGGGTGCAAAAGTGGTAGAAAGGAGGCCACAGAGCAGGAGCTTGTAGTAGTCGAGGCAGGAGATGATGAGGGTGTACACTGGTGTTTTTCTAGATTCATGGTTGAGGAATGTGCGGATCCCAGAGATACTTTGGAGTTGTAGTCAGCAGCAAGTGGAAAGGGCTTGGATCTGACATTTGAAGGACAGATCAGAGTCAAGTTTGCGGGACTGGGGAGAGTGGGCAGCCATTCACTTTGATGGATAGGTCAGTTGGGGGGGATGAATGAGATGGTGGAAAGATGATGCATTCTGTTTTATCCATGTTAATTTTTACAAATCTAGCAGAGACGAAAGATTAAATAAAGGACACACATTATGGGATTCTGGTTAGTAAGGAGGTGATATCAGGTCCAGAGAGGTAGATCTGTGTGTCATCAGCATAGAGGTGATACTGAAAGCCGTCAGACTATGAACTGTCCCAGGCCGAAGGTGTAGAGCCTGGGTCCTAGAACTGAACCTTGGGGGACACTGACACATAGGTTGTGAGATGAGGAGGTGGTGTGTGAGTGGGGGACACTGAATGTCTTGTCGGTTAGGTATAAAAAGATCCAAGACAGGGCCACGTCTGTGATGCCGAGAGATGAGAGTCTGTAGTAAGAGTGTATGGCCTACTGTGTCGAAGGCAGATGACAGGTATAGGAGGAGGAGGACATAGTAGTCTTGCTTGGATTTGGCAGTTAGTAGGTCATTGGTGACTTTAGTCAGGGCAGTTTCAGTGGAATGGTGAGGTTGGAAGCCAGATTGTAAGCGGTCAAAGAGGCAGCAGGAGGAGAGGTGGGAGGACAGTTCAAAATAGACGTGTTGATCCAGTAGTTTAGAGGCGTAGGGAAGAAATGAGATAGGGCGATAGCTAAACATAGGATGGGTCATGGGAGGGCTTTTGGAGGATAAGTGTGATCGAGGTATGATTGAATCACGAGGGGAAGACGCCAGTTGTTAGTGACAGGTTGAAGAAGAGGGTTAGGCTTGGGATGAAGACTGTGGTACAGTTTGGAATGGGGTGGGATGATATTGGGTCAAGTTCATATGTGGTGAGATGTGATTTGGAGACTAAAGATGATCTTTTGTGTTGACGAAGAAGCTGGTTTTGGAGGAGGAGAGTTGAGTCATTATGAGAAGGGGCTGTTGGGACTTTAAGCAAAAGCTTTGCCCTATGTTGTCAATCTTCTGTTTGAAGAATGAGGCTAAGTCTTCAGCTGAGAGGAGTGGAGAGGGAGGGGGAGCTGGTCGACAGAGGAAGGACTTGAAAGTACTGAATGGCTGTTTAGGGTTGTAAGAAACTTATGATATGAGAAGTAGGTTTGTTTTGCTGCAGTGAACAATTTGGCAGCATTTTTAAAACTTCTGTTACTGGACTAAACTCCCTTTCTTTGGCAGTCGAACAGTGGTACGCCTTGTAGATGAGGGGCAGGAAGAATATGTGCTCCAGTAGATGACAAGCGCTACATCAAGTTGCCTCTGCTCGTCTTCCTCCACCTTAACATCACACACAGTACAGTCCTCAGAGGTGGCACCCGAATTACCCTTGTTTTCACCCATGTCACAACTCTCCAACCGGCCAACTGACTATGGGGAAGTACAGATGGGCAAGTCTGCAGAGCTGTTAACACATTCTATTCCGGGGCATCACATGTCTGATCCAAAGCTTCACAGACTCAAGAGGGGGAAAGCATGTGTAGCTATGCCTAAAATTTTTTTCAGTTGATCCGGTGCCCAGATGAAGTAGGGTCCGTGAAGAATCCAAACCCTCGTCACCAGACGTTAACCCCTGGGGGTCGGCATTGATGGGTTGGAGAAAGAAATAAATATACACCAGAACATGAAGAACTAAACTAAATATACAACAGGGGTTGGAAAACTAAACTACTAAACAGCTAAGGTTGGAGAATGAAACAAATACACACCAGAATATGGAGAATTAAACTAATAGAAAACAGGGGTTAGAGAACTAAACTAATAAGACAACAGCAGTCGGAGAACTAAACTACTAAACAGCTAAGGTTGGAGAATGAAACAAATACACACCAGAACATGGAGAACTAAACTAATAGAAAACAGTGGTTGAAGAACTAAACCAATAAGACAACAAGGGTTGGAGAACTAAACTGCTAAGGAGCTAAGGTTCTAGAATGAAACAAATACACACCAGAACTTGGAGAACTAAACTAATAGAAAACAGGGATTGGAGAACTAAATTAATAAGACAACAGTGGTTGGAAAACTAACCTACTAAACAGCTAGGGATGGAAAACTAAACCACTGCACACCAGGAGATGGAGAACGAAACCAGTAGACACCAAGTTGTCACTAGATAGCAAGTGTTAGAATCACCAAGACTTGCGGGACAAACCTCTGTACATAACACTTCCTCCAGTGCTTCTGCATTCTCCACCTCCTCTAGGACCTCCACCTGCACCCTCAACCTCTGCCTTAATGAGACACATGTTCCAACAGTGCAGAGAGAATCCCCCCCAAAACTCTGTACTGCGCAGCCAGGGCTCACCGCAATCAGGCATTGTTAAAATTAATATGCCTTGGAGATTGCAGTCATACAGCAGAAGAGTTGTGGACTCGAGGCCGAGTTTGAGCAATGTCTGTCTCCACTGAACCTGGAGCAAGGGAAGGCCATGTACGATAACGGTGCAAACCCGGTGGCGGCCCTATGCCGGGGCAACCTCAGACACACGCCTTGCATGGCTCGCATCCTCAATCTGATGGTACAGCAATTTCCCCACCACTATCCCGGCCTGGAAGTGCTGCTGCAGAAACTACGGTCTCTGTGTGCTCACTTAAAACTATAAAAACGAGCAGGATTTTTAGTATAAAAGCCAGACTACTAGACAACGAACAAACTCCTTCATGATGATAGAGGCCACCATCTCCTTAGCTTGCTGGTATTTTTCTGTGGAAATGAGCTTGTCCCCAACCAGCCAGGAATATCCAGTGAATGGCACGCCATGGTTTGGTATTAGCACCCAGTACCAGAAGCAAAGCCATCCTCAATTTCCGTGCCTCAGGAATTTTATTTGGTAGACTGGCTGAGCAAACATTAGTTTCTCACAAAGGAGCTGAATACACTGAGTGGCAGTGGGTGCAAGTTTCTCCAGCATTACCTGTTTGTTATTGTTAGATATCAGCGGCAGAATATAAATGGGCTTTGCCAAGGTGCCATATTGCATCTTAAGTCTTATAGACACTGCACTTGTGGCCTTACATTCTACAGGATAATGGGGAATGAGACAGTAGGTCGGGGAGTTGCATTAGCTCCGGTGGTGTTGAGGTGGCAGCGAGGCAATAGCAGGCTGTAGGCTGTCTTGAAGAGATGGGTTTTCAGGTTGTATCTGAAGGATCTGATGTGGTGGCTAATCGGACATGTTGAGGCACAGAATTCCAGAGGATGGGGGATATTTGGTAGAAGTATTGGAGGCAATTGGGTGAGGAACAAATAGGTGTGGAGAGAAGGAGGTCTTGGGAGGACCGGGGGTTACTTAAGGGAATATATCGAGAGATTGGTTCAGAGATGTACAGAGAAGAACCTCATGGTGGCGGCCGGTTCTCTATACTCGGTCCCCAGCCGCCACTATTCCTCCCGGTGTCGTCCCCGCCTTCCACAAGCATTGTTCCCAGAACATTACCCGTGCCCTCCCCAGTGCACTTAGTGGAAAGTACCGCCTAACCACAAACACGTGGACAAGTGAATGTGGCCAGGAACGGTACATCTCACTGAAGTCCACTAATGCAGCTTGTTGCATAAGCAATGGCAGCCCGTCCCAACATCAGCTCACACTTCTCGGTGGTGCTTAGTCACAGACAAAGGTCTTTCTTTACGCCTTGAATTTAATCACTACAGAGTTGGACAATGGCCTGATCTGCAATGCGTTTTGAGAAATAACATGCATAAGCAAAGCCACGGTTTAGGCCACTGAAGGTCATTAAGTAAAACTTATACAGCTTTCCCACAGACTGAAAGAGGGGTATCAAGACTTCCAAGACAGCCAAGAGTTCCCTGTCTTCCCCAAGAGGATGACTGTCCATGTTCTCATCCTCCTCATTATCACCCAACCCGCATTGAGATGAGGCTGGGCTGCATAGTTCCTTGCTCTGCCTGCAATGCCTCCTCTTTAACTGTGAGCACTGAGCGTTTCAGTAGACAGAGAAGCGGGATAGTGATGCTAATTATGGCATCATCATCGCTCACCATCTTGGTGGAGTCCTCCAAGTTTTGGAGGACTGCACAGATGTCAGACATCCATGCCCACTCATCAGCTCTTATGTGCGGAGGCTGACCTGAATGCCGATGGGCGTGTTGAGGCTGGTACTCAACAACTATATTCTGCTGCTCACAAGTTCTTCACAACATCTGCAATGTTGATTTCCAATATGAGGTGACATCGCACAACAGTTGGTGAGCTTTAAGCTGCAAATGCTGCTGAAGTACTGCCAGGGTGGCGGAAGCTACATCTGACTTTCTTAATTGGGCACACACGCGTTGTACTTTCACAAGCAGCTCTGGTAGATCTGGATAGGTTTTGAGACACCGCTGAACCACTAAGTTGAGAACATTACCCGTGCCCTCCCCAGTGCACTTAGTGGAAAGTACCGCCTAACCACAAACACGTGGACAAGTGAATGTGGCCAGGGATGGTACATATCACTGAAGTCAGTCCACAGTAAAAAAGCAGCCATAAAGTCTCCGGGAACCTCCCCACAGACTTCTTTTTAGCAAGGGCTGCTTCTCGGCAGGGTTGGACGGGCCCACCAGAGAAACAGAGACTCCTCCGGTGGGCCCTGGCTTCTCCTTCAGGAGAGTTCATAGTGCAAACCTTGCAGCTGCTATGGGACTCTTTAGCGGGGGAGAAAGGTGGTCCCTCAGAATCAAATCCTCTGGTGGGCCCAAGATTCTCCAGTCAGACACTGCTTCTCAGTGGGAGATGTATTTCACCACAGCCATATTCTTTAGCTCGGTGAAAGGACTGTCCATGTTCTCCTCCTCATCCTCCTCATTATCACCCAATCTTCATTGAGATGAGTCTGGGCTGCATAGTTCCTTGCTCTGCCTGCAATGCCTCCTCTTTAACTGTGAGCACTGAGCGTTTCAGTAGACAGAGAAGTGGGATAGTGATGCTAATTATGGCATCATCACCGCTCACCATCTTGGTGGAGTCCTCCAAGTTTTGGAGGATGGCACAGATGTCAGACATCCATGCCCACACATCAGCTCTTATGTGCGGAGGCTGACCTGAATGCCGATGGGCGTGTTGAAGCTGGTACTCAACAATTATTCTCTGCTGCTCACAAATTCTTCACAACATCTGCAATGTTGATTTCCAACATGTGGTGACATCGCACAACAGTTGGTGAGCTTTAAGCTGCAAATGCTGCTGAAGTTCTGCCAGGGTGGCAGAAGCTATATCTGACTTTCTTAATTGGGCACACACGCGTTGTACTTTCACAAGCAGCTGTGGTAGATCTGGTTAGGTTTTGAGAAACCGCTGAACCACTAAGTTCAGCACATTTAGTGCTCTCTCATTACTAATGTGTACCCCTGCATGGAGAACAATATCAGCACCGAAAAATTAAAAGATGAAATATAGCCTGCTATATATACCACGGAACTAAGAAAACCAATTTCGATTATATATTGTGCACCCCTGTGACAAAAATATCTGCACCAAAGAATTAATTTCACTTGAGTAGAACTAGTATAATGGTGACCGACAACTTTTCCACTACAGCCAAACTCAATAGATGGAGACCCAATCAGGATTCTCCACATTTCCAAAAATTAGTGGCGGACTCCAGCAAAGTGGCATCAATTTCACCAGAGTAGAAGTAGTTTAATGGAGACAGAAACCTTTTCCACTATAGCCAAACCCAATAGATGGAGACCCAATGAGGATTCTCCACATTTCCAAAAATTAGTGGCAGACACCAGCAAAGTGGCATCAATTTCACTACAGTTGAAATAGTGTAATTAGGACCAAAACCTCTTCCAGTACAGCCAACCCAGGAGATGGAGATCTAACCAGGAGTGTTCACAATTACCTAAATTAAGGCCTAACACCAACAAAGTGGCATCAATTTCACCAGAGTAGAAGTAGTTTAATGGAGACAGAAACCTCTTCCACTACAGCCAAACCCAATACTGTAGATGGAGACCCAATCAGGATTCTCCACATTTCAAACATTTAGTGGCAGACACCAGCAAAGTGGCATCAATTTCACTACAGTAGAAATAGTGTAATTAGGACTGAAACCTGTTCCAGTACAGCCCACCCAGTAGTTTGAGACTTAATCAGAAGTGTTTACAGTTCCCTAAATTAGGGCCTACCACCACCAAAGTGCCATCAATTTCACCAGAGTAGAAGTAGTTTAATGGAAACAGAAACCTCTTCCACTACAGCCAACACAATAGATGGAGACCCAGTCAGGATTCTACACATTTCCAAAAATTAGTTGCAGATACCAGCAAAGTGGCATCAATTTCACTACAGTAGAAATTGTACAATTTGGAATCAAAACCTCTTCCACTACACCCAACCCAGCAGATGGAGACTCAATCAGGAGTGCACCATCCTCTCTAGTCATGTCAGACTTGTACTCTGTTGTGCAGGAGCGCGAGCTGGTCTAAAAAATGTGTGAAAGAACTCACAGAAATTGCTTCTGCCACTTACACTACTGCTGCTGTAATATTTTGGCATTGACTTCTCATTTAAAGATTTTTCTGTATTTTCATGACTTTGAAAATTGTACATTCTCATTGAAGGCATCAAAATTATGAATTAACACATGTGGAATTATATACTTAACAAAAAAGTGTGAAACAACTGAAAATATGTCTTATATTCTAGGTTCTTCAAAGTAGCCACCTTTTGCTTTGATGACTGCTTTGCACACTCTTGGCATATTCTTGATGAGCTTCAAGAGGTAGTCACCGGATATGGTCTTCCAACAATCTTGAAGGAGTTCCCAGAGATGCTTAGCACTTGTTGGCCCTTTTGCCTTCACTCTGCGGTCCAGCTCACCCCAAACCATCTCGATTGGGTTCAGGTCTGGTGACTGTGGAAGCCAGGTCATCTGGCGTAGCACCCCATCACTCTCCTTCTTGGTCAAATAGCCCTTACACAGCCTGGAGGTGTGTTTGGGGTCATTGTCCTTTTGGTCTGTACTGTATCTTAAGGTTGTGTAAAAGTGTGTTTTGATACTTCAGCATTTGCAAGTCCCTTTCCAGGATGGGACGCATCTAGCAAAATTTACTCTTATTACAAGGATCTAACAGAGTGGCAACCCAGTAGTCAGCACTATTTCGAATCATAACTATACGGGGATCATGTTGCAGATAGTGCAGCAATAACGCACTCATATGTTGGGCTCTTTCATGAGGTTCAAGCCCATGCTGTGTTGGTGGCCGGTAATTCTGATGCTTTTTTCGTCCGTCCCCTTCCGCCAAACATGAACAGAGAGGAGATGATTATCCTCTTCATGTTCTGACTGTTGCTCATCCATCACCTCTTCCTCTTCCATTTGTTCCTTGCCTTCACTAACACCTTCACTAACAGTTTTTCTGGTATCGCCAACCCCCCTAGATCGCAGAGAACCACCCTCCCTTAGCACCCTGAGATTTCCCCTAGTGTATGACGTTAGTAACAGAAGAAAGTATTTTTTTAGTGTGGATGAGGCCTGTATAACATAGGAGATATGCTACGAACAATTTCAAACTGAGATGTCCCCTACTGTATCACATTAGTAGCAGAAGAAAGTATTTTTTTTGTGGATATATGCTTCAAGATATTTCAAACTCAGATCTAGCCTGCTGTATCATGTTAGTCAAAGTAAAAAATAGATTTTTTTTTACTCTGCATGTGCTCTGCATACAGCTGAATTTCACCGCCACTAAGATAGTAGGTGGCTTTTAGCAGAGTGTATCACATTTGCGACACAAAAAAATCTTTGGTGGACTGTGGCTAGCAACTGAAAAAAATATTTTTTTTACTCTGAAAACAGCTTAAGTTCACCGCCACTAACGTAGTAGCTGACGTATAGCAGAGTGTATGACGTTTGCCACACAAAAAATCTTTGGTGGACTCTGCCTAGCAAGACAAAAAAATCTATTTTTTTACTCTGTAAACAGCTGAGGTTCACCGCCACTAAGATCATAGGTGGCTTTTAGCAGAGTGTATCATGTTTGCCACATAAAAAAATCTTTTGTGGACTCTGCCTAGCAAGACAAAAAAATCTTTTTTTTTACTCTGAAAACAGCTGAGGTTCACCGCCACTAACATAGTAGCTGAAGTATATCACGTTTGCGAGAAAAAAAATCTTTGTAGACTCTGCCTGCCAGCAGAAAAAATATATTTGTTTTACTGTGCATACAAACTGGGCTAACACAGCTCGCACTATCACATTAGCAAATGAAAAACAAAGGTTTTTGTGCTCTGCAATGACAAGCTCTGCAGATAGCTGAATTTTAACCCCACAAAATCAAAAAGTGGCCTACAAGGGCTTGCTTGCTTTATCACATTAGCAAGTTCAAAAATAGATTGCAGGTATACTCCTGCATGGGGCACAGTACAACCGGTGCACAACACTGTTCTATGGCATGGGCTCTGCTCTTTCTATCAGAATCTCAGTAATTGCATAAGAAAAAAATGTGCTGCAAGGTCAATTGAACAGGTACACAGCAGAGGACTTATCTACACTATCTGACTTTCAAACAAGCACCCATCTATCTAGCTAATATCTCTCAGTACACGGGTGCACACTGAGCAGCATCTGTCTCCAGAAGTGACATGGATAAAATGGCGCTGAGGGAACCTGGCCGCTTTTTATATAGAGAGGGCATGTGATTTCAGCAGCCAATTGCAGAAGCCCCTGTGTCTGGACAGTGTGGCTGCTTCCTGCACTCTGACTGGCTAACTGCACTTTCCTGACTTAAAGTTACCGTCTACAGGAAGAAAAAAAATTACAAGTGTGCCGCTGATCTGACCTGTTCTGCGCTATCACCAGCCCCCCCACTCATCTACCATGTCCCCCCGCTCATCATTCACACTATGCTAGCCAAACTGTTGAAAACGGTGTAGCTGCCCTGCAATCACGTTCCCACATTTATTCGCCAAACATTGACGATTTTTCCTGAATTTAAGAAATTTTGCTCGCATTTCCGATCACGAATCCAAATGTGCCATATTCGTGTCGAAATTAAGTTGTAAGTTCAGAATTCAAACAAATTCACTCATCACTAGACGTGATATCAGCAGCGGCTTCAGAATCCCGGCAGGAGCGGTCGGTGACCTTTCTGTGCTGGGGAAGAATGGCACCGGGCACAACAGGCAGGTAAGCTGCAATTACCTGCATGTTAGTGCTTAGCCACATTTTTTGTTTTTTATAAAGTCCCAGATATCCTCTTTAAATTGTACAGCATTGTGTGCGTGTGGTGTGGGGAACCAGATCCTTGGTCAGGACAGCTGGGGAAGAAATATAGCCCAGACAGAAACTATGTTTGAAGAGTTGTTCCTGAATGTGCACTGTACATGCAAATTGCCTCTTCAGAGAAAAAGTGGACTTTAACTCTATAGCGCCACCTATTGGAAGCAGCAATTCTACAAGTCACAATCAACCCTTTAACGAGTCGTGCAATATGACTTAGGATAATAGCCAAATCAGAATCTCAAGTTGCAGACACGATGTTTCGGGCTGCTGGCCCTCGTCAGGGCAAAGTATGAGAACTGATTTGGCTAGGTGTAGATCTTGAGAGTAGCTCTGTCAGAGTCCAGAAATCAGGATAGCCCGAGTATAGAACTGGTGACACCTAGAAGAGGAGGGGTCACAGTGCAGAGTATCCACAGCAGAGTGTGAATCCGGCTGTGTAATAGAGCTTCCACTGACAAACAGATCTTTAAGGAGTACAGAAACTGACAATTAGTATAGCTGCCAAATGACAAAGGCAAGATGCATCTCCAGAACAGACACCTACAGAAAAGGACACTTGGAGTATATTAACAGAGTAACTAAGAGAGAAGAACGTACAGAGGTCAGCTACTGCATGGAATTGTAATAGTCATACAGTCGGCCTGTTAAACAAAGCTGGGCATTGGCTAGGAAATGAAAACTGCTGTGTTACCAAAATTACAGAAACTGTATGATAATATATTCCGTTGCGACAACTTATATGTAAACTATTAGTCTGCTGCAATCGCTACAATTAGCTATAACTATATCAGTCTATTGGCTGCCTTTTCTTTCGGACCTTACAATTGGGTAACTCTCTCCATGGGCTCTTTAGGGGCATATAAATATCAGTGGTGGATCGTTTCCTGCTAAGGACCCCAAAGAATAAGTTAGAATTAAGAGCTGCTGTATTACATGAAATTATCTGAATGATCGTCATGTAATACTACATTTTACTAACAAGGGAATATTCCCCTTGCAAAAAAAAAAAGCTGCTTATTGTGGCTCTTGAGTGCACCTTTAAAATCGACTATGATGAGCCTCACGGGACCTACATTTACTAACCTGATGTATCTGATGCTAGTCTAAGTGGAGAAGCTATAACGAGTGATTTACACCAAATGAAATATTACACACACTTCTTTATAATGTAAGCTCATTTGGAAGTGGGCACCAATATTTACATATTAATTTAAGAAAATGGGCAAAGGGACTGTGTGTAGCTGAAACGCGTGTGTATTTTCATTGGTGGACCATTCCTGGAAGTAAAAATTATTCTATAACGTTACACATAAGCATGAAGATTTTATATTCGTAGAGCTGGATCTTTTCTTGCAATATTACGGCTATTTCCGTCCCTGGCAGTGACATTACTTTCAGCATCAGATCAATTTAGGCTACCATGGTGAGCTGGCTTTTTCTTTTTCTGCACATACCAACGTTTGCACCCTTTTCAGGGTTTCATTTAAATAAAAGTGACTAATACTACATTTCCATTCATCATTTGCATCTTTTTTGGAGCTGTCAAACTGCTATGAATTTCTCAGAAAATGTGAGCCATTGTGTGCGTGGTCACCATAATGCTAATGTCATTTCTTCTGGGTTGATTAATAGATACCTGTATTTTCTACGTCTGTACTTCTGACTTTTAACATACAGAATGCTATAACTTTTTGAAAAATTAAATGGCATACACTTTGCTTTTATTTCTTTGTTGTCTTTATCTTCCATATTTATATCATTATACATTATATCTTATGTTTAATCTACTTCTCTAAAAAGAAGTCACCCTGATTGAACATTAGTGTTGAGCGATACCTTCCAATATCGGGAAATATCGGATCGGATTGGATCGGACCGATACCCAAAAAATATCGGATATCGCCGATTCTGATACCGGAAACCAATGCAAGTCAATGGGACACAAATATCGGAATGAAAATAAACCCTTTCTTTCCTTGTAGGTTAATTCTACATGAAGGAAAACAACTAAGAATAATGTAGAATGTATAACATGAAAAGCCGGCAATTCAGCAGCGGCATACACCGGTACCCGACAATTTAGAACAGAAAGAATAGAGCTTCACACATAGATTAGATAGATAGAAACATGTCAGTCACATAAATAAGAAGTACAGTGACAGTGTTGCTTACTGTACTTGTCATTTAGTGTTAAAGGATTTATTAAAAAAATAATAGTGTTTTCATGCACCGTCTCTTTAAAAAAGCCGGCCGGCAATTCAGCAGCGGTACCCGACAATTTATAACAGAAAGAATAGAGCATCACACATAGATTAGATACATAGAAAGATGTCAGTCACACATATAAGAAGTACAGTGATAGTGTTGATTACTGTACTTGTCATTTAGTGTTAAAATAAAGGATTTATTAAAAAAAAAATTGGAGTGGGGTTTCCCGTAATTTTAGTCTCTAGCGGAGGTTAAGCAGACGTGGGGCTTCGCCCTATTTTTGTGTCCAGCCAGGTACAGCAGGCAGGACCGGGCTGCCCCCAACCACCAGCTGCCTATTTGTACCTGGCCGGACACAACAATATAGGGAAGTCCTTTTTTTTTTAATTATTTCATGAATTTCATGAAATAATTAAAAAAAAAAATACGTGGGGCTTCGCCCTATTTTTGTGTCCAGCCACGTACAACTAGGCAGCTGGGGGCTGGAATCCGCAGCGCAGGGAGGCCCAAGCTTTCTGGGCCCCACCCGCTGCAAATTGCAGTCCGCAGCCACCCCAGAAAATGGTGCGTTCATAGAAGCGCCATCTTCTGGTGCTGTACCCAACTCATCCAGGGCCCTGGTGCGGTGGCTCACTGGGTAATAAAGGGGTTAGGGCCAGCTTGGTATTATCGGCTGGCCCTAAGCCCGAAATTCATGGGGTCACGCCAATATTAGACATGACCGCCATGAATTTCTAGTAAAGTATTTAAAAAAAACACAACACCCAGAATAAAGTCCTTTAATTGAAATAAACACACAATTCTTTAATGTTCTAAATTAAACCATACTTACCATCATGCCCATTCCAGCTGAAGCCAATGTCTTCTGCAATAAAAGTAAAATAATAAAGCAACCTCATCCTTACCTTTCCATGGTTCCCAGGACGGCTCCAGCTCTGCTACATTCACATGACAGGCTGGATCGCAGCCGAAAGCTTTTTTATTCTGGGTGTTGTGGGGGTTTTTTAACTTTGATTATGGGGTTAGTAATGGGGGTGTCTTATAGACGCCTCTCCATTACTAACCTGGGCTTGATGCCAGCTGGCATTATAAGCTGACATAAACCCCAGCCCTATTACCCCACTGCCACCGCTACAGGGCAGTGGGAAGAGCGAGGCTAAGTGCCAGAATTGGCGCATCCTATGGATGCCGCATTTCTGGGGCGGCTGACCGCTGGTGTTTCTAGCCTGGGAGGGGGCCAATATTCATGGCACCCTTCCTGGGCTATTAATATCAGCCCCCAGCTGTCTGCCTAGCCTTTGCTAGCTATTAAAATAGGGGGGACCCCACGTCATTTTTTGGGGGGATCCCCCATTTTAATAGCTAGTAAAGGCTAGGTATTCAGTTGGGGGCTGATATTAGTAGCCAGGGAAGCTCTGTGGGTATTACCCCCTTCCCAGGCTTCAAACATCAGCCCCAGCCGTCTGCTTAACCTCCGCTAGAGACTAAAATTACGGGGAACCCTACGCCAATTTTTTTTTTAATAAATCCTTTATTTTAACACTAAATGACAAGTACAGTAATCAACACTATCACTGTACTTATTATATATGTGACTGACATGTTTCTATCTATCTAATCTATGTGTGATGCTCTATTCTTTCTGCTCTAAATTGTCGGGTACCGATGCTGAATTGCCGGCCGGCTTTTTTAAAGAGAGTGTCTTCTGAGCAGTTTGTCAGCTTTTGGACACCTTTGAAGGTGTTTTCTATGTGTTTTTATTTGCCTGCCATTGGTTTTAACGGTGTTCGACGGTGTTCGACAGTGTTCTAAGGTGTTCGACGAACAGTTCCACGAACATCCCACGAATGACATAACGAAGAGATTGCCCACACCTGTCCATGTCCAATTACTTTTGGTCCCTTTAAAAACAGGGTGGCACATGTTAAGGAGCTGAAACTCCTAAAGCCTTCATCCAATTTTAATGTGGATACCCTCAAATGAAAGCTGAAAGTCTGAACTTCAACTGCATCCGAATTGTTTTGTTTAAAATTCATTGTGGTAATGTCTAGAACCAAAATTAGAAAAATTTTGTCTCTGTCCAAATACAGTTATATAAAAAAGTTTGGGCACCCCTATTAATCTTAAGCTTAATGTTTTCTTAAAATTGGTGTTTTTGCAACAGCTATTTCAGTTTGATATATGTAATAACTGTTGGACGCAGTAATGTTTCTGCCTTGAAATGAGGTTTATTGTACTAACAGAAAATGTGCAATCTGCATTCAAACAAAATTTGACAGGTGCATAAGTATGGGCACCCTTATCATTTTCTTGTTTTAAATACTCCTACCTACTTTTTACTGACTTACTAAAGCACTTTTTTTGGTTTTGTAACCTCATTGAGCTTTGAACTTCATAGCCAGGTGTATGCAATCATGAGAAAAGCTACTTAAAGTGGCCACTTGCAAGTTGTTCTCCTGCTTGAATCTGCTCTGAAGAGTGGCATCATGGGCTCCTCAAAACAACTGTCTGAAAACAAAGATTATTCAACATAGTTGTTCAAGTGAAGGATTCAAAAAGCTGTCTCAGAGATTTAACCTGTCAGTTTCCACTGTGAGGAACATAGTAAGGAAATGGAAGAACACAGGGACAGTTCTTGTTAAGGCCAGAAGTGGCAGGCCAAGAAAAACATCAGAAAGGCAGAGAAGAAGAATGGTGAGATCAGTCATGGACAATCCTCAGACCACCTCCAGAGAGCTGCAGCATCAACTTTCTGCAGATGGTGTCACTGTGCATCGGTCAACTATACAACGCACTTTGCACAAGGAGAAGCTGTATGGGAGAGTGATGCGAAAGAAGCTGTTTCTGCAAGCACGCCACAAACAGAGTCGGCTGAGGTATGCAAAAGCACATTTGGAGAAGCCAATTTATTTTTGGAAGAAGGTCATGTGGGCTGATGAAACCAAGACAGAGTTGTTTGGTCATACAAAAAGGCGTTATGCATGGCGTCAAAAAAACACAGCATTCCAAGAAAAACACTTGCTACCCACAGTAAAATTTGGTGGAGGTTCCATCATGCTTTGGGGCTGTGTGGCCAATGCCGGCACCGGGAATCTTGTTAAAGTTGAGGGACGCATGGATTCCACTCAGTATCAGCAGATTCTTGACAATAATGTTCAAGAATCAGTGACAAAGTTGAAGTTATGCAGGGGATGGATCTTTCAGCAAGACAATGATCCAAAACACCGCTCCAAATCTACTCAGGCATTCATGCAGAGGAACAATTACAATGTTCTGGAATGGCCATCCCAGTCCCCAGACCTGAATATCATTGAACATCTGTGGGATCATTTGAAGAGGGCTGTCCATGCTCGGCGACCATCAAACTTAACTGAACTGGAATTGTTTTGTAAAGAGGAATGGTCAAAAATACCTTCATCCAGGATCCAGGAACTCATTAAAAGCTACAGGAAGAGACTAGAGGCTGTTATTTTTGCAAAAGGAGGATCTACTAAATATTAATGTCACTTTTCTGGTGAGGTGCCCATACTTATGCACCTGTCAAATTTTGTTTGAATGCAGATTGCACATTTTCTGTTTGCACAATAAACCTCATTTCAAGGCAGAAACATTACTGTGTCCAACAGTTATTACATATATCAAACTGAAATAGCTGTTGCAAAAACACCAATTTTAAGAAAACATTAAGCGTAAGATTAATAGGGGTGCCCAAACTTTTTCATATAACTGTATATATGGACCTAACTGTATCTATATACCGTATTTTTCAGACCATAAGACGCACTTTTTTTCCCCCAAATGTGGGAGGAAAATGGGGGTGCGTCTTATGGTCCGAACATTGTGTACCTGCAGTGGTGATGGAGCGGGATCTCCCTCCTTCAAGGTGGTGGTGGCGGCGGCGGCGGAGGCAGCAAAGGAGGAGGAAGTGAGATGCTGCAGGTGTCTGGCTGGGGGCTGCGGGTGTTTGGCTGGGGGCCAGTGCGGGTTGGACTGGATGCGGGCAGTGTCTGGCTGCGGGCCGGGGCAGTGAGCGGCGCAGTTTTCTGGTGTGGGCGGCCATCTTCCTGAAGCTGTGATCCACAGGAATATGGCCGCCCGAGCCGGCGCATGCGCTGACTTGTAGCTCAGGCTGCCATTTTCCTGTAGACCACAGCTTCAAAAAGATGCGCACACTAGAAACCTGCGCCGCTCACTGCCCCGGCCCGACACTGTCCGACACTGTCCGCATACAGTCCAACCTGCGCTGGCCCCCAGCCAGACACCTAGCCAGATACCTGCAGCACCCAGCCAGACACCTGCAGTATCTCACCTCCTCCTCCTTTGCTGCTGCTGCTGCCGCCACCACCGGTCCCGGTCCCCAGGCAGGCCTCGGCGACACTCAGCCAGACCCCGGTCCCGGCCCTCAGGCAGGCAGGCCCCTATCGCCAAACACTGGCCCCGGCCCCCAACCGTGCACTGGGCCTCAGTCAGGCCCCGGCCCGCAGCCAGGAACTGGCCCCCAGCCATCTCTTCTCCTACAGCTGCCAGGTTCCTGAGGGAGGGAACAGAGGGGCCTGCAATCCTGCTCCACCGTAACTCCCTGCTGCTGGAGCATCGGATTCCTGAAGGATCCTGCCTCCTGTGACCCTCGCTCCACCGCCCCCCCAGGTAAGATACTGTACCTATTAAGACTATAAGACGGACCCCCATCTTATAAAAATATATATTTTTTCTATATTCCACTACAAAAATTGGGGTGCGTCTCATGGTCCGGTGAGTCTTATAGTCCAAAAAATACGGTATATATATATATATATATATATATATATATATATATATATACAGTATATATATATATATATATATATATATATATATATATATACACACATATACACATTGTATATATACAGTGTAATAAAATAATAGGGTAAACAATATTTCAGTCTACTTCCCATATTCTCAATATACTGGTCCCTAAAACTATTCCATGGCAAGAATAATTCCAAAGAATAATTTATAGTCAGGTAGAATTATGCTCTTTTTTTCATGCATCAATAGCTTTTATATGCACAATGGAATCTTCATGACCTTTGCTCATTCAAGCTTCAAGGGCTTTATCCAAACCACTTCTCTAAAATCTGTCAATTAAAGGGTTTCTACACTTAGAAAATAATGCCAACTCTCTAATAGACACTACAAATAAATACAACTCCAAGTCCTGATCCAGTAGCCTGCTACTTCCGGGGTTTGCATTGCAGGTTATCCACTCTTCAACAGATCCTATATGTGTATGTGATCCATAGTAAGAACAAATATAAAGCAGTAAATTCCCAATAAAGCACACCCTCTTCTTGATTGTCCTTAATAGTGACAGGCCTCATTCATACATCTGTGAGTCACGTACGTGTTCGCTGTTTTTCATGGAGAGAACATGTAAGCATTATATTCTTTTGGACTATTCACAGGTCTGTGCTTTAGACAACCTGAGTTGCCTGCAAAAAATCACTGACACATGTCTGTTTTTGATCTGAGTCATGGATCAAAATTACCCATACGAGTCTATGGGTTCGTTATAGTCATGGACAGCACACATTGGCATCTGTGTGCCGTCCGTGACTAAAATTGTAGTGGATAGGAGAAGCTTTGTCAATTTTTTTTTTATTCTAGAAAATCACTGATGAAAAACTGACATAAGGAACAAACACTGATGATAATCAGATCCAAAACAATGATAAAAATCATCTATGTTTTTACATATGATAAAAATCATGGACATCTTAATGAGGCCTTACTGGATGATGGCATCTAAAGAAGCATTTAAGGCTCTCTTCTGAAAAGTGTATTGATTTCCATTACTGGATGGATCCCACTGACTTATAATAAGGACCATAAGGGTTACATTATGGTTTCTATTGCATGCTGCACTGCACCCTTTTTGTGTCAAATCTGATTACTTTACTGATGGAGCTTCCAATGACAGTGTGAGCATAGATATATAACATACTGTAGATTGTAGATATCTTGTGCACAGTGGGATCACTGTTATTTTTTTCCCTATGCAAGCTTTGCAATTTACAGATGGGAAAATTATTAACACTGTGGTAGATCGACTCACTTGGTTGCACATAGAGGTACACAGTAACACTGTCTCTTTAAATCTTCTGCTGAGTTTATTACGAGCACTGCATAAGCTACAGCAATGTTAGCAAAAACAAACACGGCCTTCCTGGCATAACAGGAAAACAAAACATAACCATAACGTATGGCAAAGTCCTTGTTGCTATGGGAAACCACCCGCTTCAGGAACAAAACAACCTAAAGTTTAGCTTTCCTTAACATAAACACCACAGCTCCAGAGCTTCCACCTCCAGGCCCACCCCACACCAAATGCTCTGAAAGGTTGTGATTTTATCCTCTGAGTTCCTCCCTTTCTACAGGTGTTTAATCACCCTAGCACTAAGATGGTTGATTAACCCTTTTCTATACTTCGTGTGCTGGAACACTTTTTCTAAGTTTATATCACTGAAGCTAACAATCTTAGTGTTACACATTTCCTCTCCAGTACTTTGCCAGTGACCTTGTCACAACACTAAAATACCTTTGATTAATGATGGCTCAACCCAACAATTTGGTGGGATCGGCCAACCATTTTATTTGTATGTGTGCCTTTCAGTGACTCTCTTTTCAATGATATGTCTGGAAAAGATTTGATTCTCTTGTTCATTGGGGCTATAAGATGTTCTGCAAAGGTTTATTCCCTAATCCCATTCAGAACATTTGTACACTCAATCAAGTGTCAATGTTGCCAACTTGACTTTTTATTTTTTCTTGACCTCTAACCAAAGAATCACAGACAGACAATATTTTTTATGGACACATTGGAAAACCATAATAAATCAGTATGAATATAAATGATTCATGTCAGCAACCCATAAATCTGATATGAAGACATCAGCTGAAATCACAGACGCCTTCAATTTTTTTATGGACCGCAAAAAAGTGCACTATGTTTACGGACATTCCTGGAATTTCTGGACGGATGGCAACTCCTTCAAGCGTATATGTGTATGAAGGATTGGAAGAATTATATAATGTGTATAGTCATTCTTAGTCGATTATTTCATTTTTATTGTACGGTTGCCTACCGGGATAAAGCAGTTATTTTCTAGGACACATGTGGATAGATTTTAGGCTGAAGCTCTATGTACATTTTTCTGAATCTTTGCTTACTTGGCAAAGTGCAAGTTAATTCACTGGTGTCACTAACTGAAACAACTTTCAAGGATTCTTGAAGGATGAGTGGATTGATGGGTAAGGACCATTTTCAAGGCTCACAGTGCATCATGCAGCAACAATACCTCCTTTCGTTCTTCTGCGTGTCTAACAGAAATGGACAGCCTAGTGCTTGGCTGATGCAAATTGCCTGCGTAGCATTATTCAGTCTTGACAAATTGTTTCATGTACATCATAACAGAGTAGATTCCATTCAACTATCTTTCAATCTAGCTAAGAATTATCTGTAATCATTGTTTCTATTCCAGTCTGCCGCATACAGCATCTCAAGCTCTCCTCTCAATTCAGTGCGTTGGTATTATTGTAAGCTCCATTCCTCCCCTGAGTACGCTGTGTAAAATATGATCCACATCTTAGCGAAATTACTTGAAAAGAACTAAAATACATGTATTTTGCAGCAAAGTGATCCAAGTCATGAGCATGTGAGTCTACTTGTTCACCATCTTAGTAATACAGGCAGAAAATGGAGTGATTTAACTGTGAACTTCCATTCCAGGTCTTGATAAGCATTTCAGGAAATAAATAGGAGGTATTTTCATGATGTTACAAATGCAGGTAGAAGAACTTGAAGCAGAAATGAATCTGAAAGAAACAGATGGAAAAAGCAATCTAACCACATCAAAGTGAAGTACATAGAAAAGGCAAATCGCAACGCATCCAAATTAGCTGGATCGAGACAGGCAGAAGAAAAGCTGGTGCCCATTAAAACCAGCAATCTCTCTTGTACCACTAACATCATATAACACCTGATAAATCAATACTTATTTTAACTCATCCCATCTAAAAGCTTTTCAACTTTTTTTTTCTTTTTTTTTTAAAAACCTCTGTGCTGCCTTTCTATTGAATTCCAGTTGTTACTATTATTGAAAGACAATTTTAGTGAATTTCTACTACAGCCAATAATTGTTTGTGGTCCATGTCTCTAAAAGCAGGATGATGCACAGTATAAGATCGATTTACTTTCTTTCAGTGTGGGAAATAATCACTCGGAGAATACAGGTATATTCACAATTTGTAAGACTACTCTCCCATCTCTATAATATTATTCCGCTTTGGTAAGATGACTATGTGTTGTCTCTGCTCGCCTTGTGTGGTGGATAATATCACCAGGGCTTTCAACCAGGGCTGGTGTATAGAAAGGCAAAAATTTGGTATTCTCATAAAAATGCGTGGGTAACCTATGCTGGCCATAAACATAATAATTGGCCAACATAATAAGTGAAAATGTTACTTGCGTGCATAATAATTATTATTCAGTAGAAAACTCGTGGACATGTATTCCTAGTAATTATTATTGCCATTGGCGGCATATTCACTTCTTTTGCAACATAGTAGAACTCTTAAATTGGTGGAGGTACACTACGCTTTAAATCTTTTAATAGTTCCGTGTATTTCTGCTGGTTGGATCCAAGAAATAGCCTGTCACTCACTTTCACTGACCCTTTTTCTCATACCTAATACATTGAAATCATTACTATAACACCTAGATAACACGTCATTGTTGTCATAGTAACATCAGCATAAAAGTATCATAGAAGCAGCAAATCTTTACAAAAAATATAATAGAAGGGTGAGTAGCAAAGTATATTGTATCCACTAATAATAGACTAATACTTTGAATAGCACATCAAAGTTTGTATTAATTAGTACATCTACTTGTCAAAGTTTCAGAACATGTGCTAATAAAAAGACTTAACAAAAATATTATAGCAATAGTAGATGCTTTACCAGTTAATTGGCCATTTACCCCACTATTCTGGTCAGGGATATTTTCTAGTTTTATCGTACATGCACTTTTAATGGCTCTTTAATTTTTTCTAGTTTGGATATTTAAAGAATTGTTTTGCCTTTTTTGTGATACAGAGGGCTTCATTTTTATGCTATTTTTATATTCCTTTTATTTTTGGCTGATATCGGGGGAAAATTTAGAGAAAAATAGGAAATCTGTTTTACCAAAAAGGACCATAAAGAACATTTTAAATTGCGTTCCCCTTTCCATAGAATTTATTTTTATACATTGAACATATTTTTTTTCGATAGGAGCGGAACTAGTAACAGGTATTTCGACTAGCAATGTCTCTTTTTTTCAGTTATGCTCTTTTTTTCTATTTTATTTTTCATGTTTTTATTTTCTTATTTTTTTATTCATTTTATACACAGTGCCCTCCATAAGATCTTAAAAGAACTTTAGGGGTGAAGAGGGTCATTTTGACACATCCATACATTCTTTTCTATTTTTTTTTGCTGATTTCGTCCCCAGCTACATGGGAATTTCAGCCTCCTGGCTGCAGAGCAAAGCCATAAAGGTTTTCCAGGACCCACCAGTTCCTGCTCCTTCCATGCATCCAGTGATCAACATTCACTGGGTCCGGAGATGAAAGCAGGGTGAGTGCGTACTAATCTGTATATACAGCGCTTGTTCAGTGAGAAGGTAAGCATGATAATAAACCACATTTATCTTCTCTCTCGAATGGCTGGATGTGTATGATAGCAAGTCTCCCTCGCGTACAGCTTCACGATCTTGTGAAAGCTGATGAGACTGTATTGACATTTTAGAACATCAGTGCAGGGATAAGAGTGGACTGACCAGAAGTTTAAAGTCTATGGGCAGTCATGAAGTAGTTAAATATATAACCAGCAGAGAAAGCAATTTAAAATCCTTATTATATCATTGGGTTTACCTAGTCTGTAATGTATAAATTCAGTAACTAACCTTTTCTTGAAATCAATCTATCAGTAGAATTAACCCTCTTATGCTGTTTTTAGGGGCATGTAGGTCATAGAAGGATGAATAAAATGATACCTTAATATTTGCAATCAGATGTCCTATTCCAGAGAAATCCACATTTTTTAATATGTAAATGAGTTTTTAAGATCTATGGGCCGGACATAGATCTCCCTGAGAATCTACCTCCAGAGCTTATTTTAAATGAAAGGGGCGTTACCAGTGTGAGAAATGTAATGACTGACAGTCTGCTTTCCTGAACTACAGGTCTCATGCTAGTAACACCCCCTTAAATTTAAAATAAGCCCTATAGGCAGACTCTCATGCAAATCTGTGTCTGGCCCATAGATATTAACAACTCATTTACATATTAAGAAAAACATGGATTTCTCCAGAATAAGACAGATTGCAGATATTAAAGTATTATTTTATGACCTACATACCCATATAGACAGTTTACAAGGGTTGATCCTACTGACAAATTGCCTTTAAGCAAGACAAGTGGATTTCCTGTCTTCTCCTTGTAAAGACATAGCTGCTCAGGTTTTGGATGGGAGATATGTGTAACCTAGGTGGATAGCCTGGGTGATATGAAACCCGGAAAAGGAGGCTCCAGCACAGTTATTGCTGAAACGTGTTTTTATGGGCCTGGAAACTGAGCCTGGGTTGTAGTAGCAGCTAGAAGAGCTGGGTGCGACTGGCTGCTACTACATCATTCAGCTGAGCTGTCTCAGTTGTTGTCTGTATGTGGAGGTGGAAAGACTTATGGGTATGCTAGTCAGTCTGCCAGAAGCTGACCAAGTGTGGACTAAATTTACAAACGGATGAGCCCGTACCTGCAGTGAGAATTGTTTTGTATATTTTTGTTACCTTTTTTATGTTGAAGCAGGCTATTTCTGTTTGTGTGCTGTGAACATTTGTGAACTTTTTAATAAACCACACACTGTGTCACCAGAACTGCTACAGCAGGGGAAAAACAGTTGGACAAAAAGGAGGAGCTGATTAAGCAGCTGGTCCAGGCCAATATACAGTAGCAGCAGCAATGGCATCAGCAACAGCAGACCCATCAGGAGACCAACAAACTCCTGATGCAGTAGTTCCAGCTACAGCAACAACAAATACAGCAGCAGCGACAGCAGCAGATGGAACTCCAGGCAGAGGCTGTCTGCGGCAGGGAAACTGCACCTTCCCCAAACCGAAGTGATGATTCCCAGGTGAGGAAGACGGTAAGAGGGGCATTGCAGAAAATGACTCTGGTGATGACTTTGAGGCTTTCCTGACATTGTTTGAGAGAGTATCAGACCATGAGAAGCTGCCTCCGAAGCTGAGGGTGTAGGTGCTTGCGTCATATCTGACTGGGGAAACTCAGAGGGTGTACTATGAGTTGACCGTTGAGGATGCAAAGGAGTATGGCAAGCTCAAGGCTGAGATCTTGGCACATCTGTGTGTAATCCTGGCAGTCAGGGCGCAAGGGGTGCACCATTGGGACTATCACAGGGACAAGCCTCCCCGGTCTCTGATGTTTGACCTCTTGTACTTGGTGCAAAAAATGGCTGCAATCCGAGACTTGTACCTCAGAACAGATGGTAGAAAGAGTAGTGATGGACCAGAACATATACTCTCTGCCAAAGCTAGGTTAATGCTGGGTTCCCAAGGAGATCACCAGAATGCCGATGACAGAATGTGGTCGAGCGTTCCCTGGCTAGTAAAGGTGGTTTAACATCACCTTACTGGAGTCCCAAAAGGAGGCTGACACCCAAAAGAAGGGGATGAAAACCTCACCTGTGGGGTGTCCAAAGGTCCAGGAGGCACCTGAGCTGCTTCAAGAGATCAGTCCCATACCATGGTCTGCTAGAGGTGTTATGCCCCTGGCTATATAGCCACCTAGTGTCCCAGGACCTCAGAGCTGATGGACTGCAGCATATACTGCTGCTGCTCCTACTTTGCCTACCCTGCCTGCAGCGCTGTTCCAGAACTTGTCGAGGGGCCTCAGGCATGCCCGGTGATTGTAAATGGGGTACAGGTGATTGAATGTCTGGCCTCTGGAAGTTTGGGGACCCTGTTAAGAGCAACACTTCCACATCTGCTTGTCACTGGGAAGATGGTAGGAGTCAGGTGTATCAATGAGGACCACCTTTGGAAGTGCATTGAGCTGTAGGTTGGATTGCTGCTAAAGGGAAAATAAAAAACTTTTTAAATCTTCTTCCTTAGCGAGTGTGAACGAGCTGAGTGTGACCGGAGCGTAAGTTCCACCTGAAGTAAGTGTGTGACTTGGTTTTCAGTGACTTGGATTCAAGGAATTTGGAAGGGAGGAATTTGGACTGAATTGCTGCCTGTATTTTATTAATTCTTTACATTTTGTTACTTAACATTTCTGTCTAGTGCAATCCCCATTAGGAAATGAGTTCCGTTATTGACAATGCTATCCAGTGTACATCTTGCAGCTGCTCACTGAGGTAGATGTGGGGGAGGGTGATAGTAGGGAGCTGCAGGACAGTGAGGGGGGTAGAGGGAAGTTAGAAGGGGGGTAGAGGGAAGAGTGCCAGGGAGGCTAGTCCTGATCTGGCACACCCCAATAAGTTTGCAAAGTTTGCTCACTGAGGTAGATGTGGGGGGGGAAGTGGTAGTAGGGAGCAGCAGGACAGTGAGGGGGGTAGAGGGAAGTTAGAAGGGGGGTAGAGGGAAGAGTGCCAGGGAGGCTAGTGCTGATCTGGCACACCCCAATAAGTTTGCAAAGTTGGCAGATGAGGGGGGTGTCAGTACAGGGGTAGCACTGCTGCAGCAAGGCATGTCCTCTGAAAGCCGGAGGAGTGTCAGCTCCAGTAAGGGGGGAAATAGGAGAGCAGGGCAGACCAGGCAGGTGCTGGTAGTGGGGGACTCAATTATTAGGGTAACAGATAGGGCAATCTGTCTCAAAGACAGGGATCGTCGAACAGTGTGCTGCCTACCTGGTGCTCGAGTCCGGCACATCGCTGATCGGGTTGACAGATGACTGGGAGGGGCTGGTGTGGACCCAGCGGTCATGGTGCACATTGGCACAAATGACAAAGTTAGAGGTAGGTGGCAGGTCCTTAAAGATGATTTCAGGGAATTAGGCTGCAAGCTTAAAACAAGGACCTCCAAGGTGGTATTCTCTGAAAAACTGTATGTACCTTCTGCCACGCCAAAGAGGCAACGGGAGATTAGGGAGATAAATAAGTGGCTCAGGAATTGGTGTAGGAAGGAGGGCTTTGGGTTCCTGGAGATCTGGGCCGACTTCTCAGTTGGCTACAGGTTCTATGCTAGGGATGGGCTGCAGCTCAATGGGGAGGGTGCAGCTGTGCTGGGGGAGAAAATGGCTAGAAGGTTGGAGGAGTGTTTAAATTAGGGATTGGGGGGAGGGTATTCATTTTATAGGTGGGGAAGATAGTGCAGATAGTGACCTGGGCACAAATAAAGAAATTGGGGGTGGGGTTAGAACAGTCAATATAGTAAGAAGGAATAGAGGTACAGAGAGATACATAAAATGCATGTACACTAATGCCAGAAGCCTCACCTTCTGGCATTAGTGTACATGCCAGAAGGCAAATTTCCAACGGTTGAGAGTGCAATAAACTGGGATGATATCCTGAGACATAAAACTACACACAGCAAATGGGAGACATTTATTAGCAACCTGAATAGGACCTGTGAACAATATATACCCTATGGGAATAAACATGCTAGAAATAGGAGGAAACCACTATGGCTAAATAGAGCTGTAAGGGGCGCAATAAGTGACAAAAAGAAAGCATTTAGAGAACTAAAGCAAGTAGGTAGTGATGAGGCATTAAATAAATACAGAAAATTAAATAAATTCTGTAAAAACCAAATCAAGGCAGCAAAGATTGAGACAGAGAGACTCATTGCAGAGAAAGTAAAAATAATCCCAAAATATTCTTTAACTACATAAATAGTAAAAAACTAAAAAATTATAGTGTTGACCCCCTTAAAAATAGTCTGGGTGAAATGGTGGATGAGGATGAGGAAAAAGCCAATATGCTAAATGATTTTTTTTCAACAGTATTTACACAAGAAAATCGCATGACAGAAAGCATGATCAGTGATGACTCTTGTCGCTTACTTCATCCTTTGGACTTACTCAGTGGTCCTCCTCAGCCACCCACACAGACGGATACACACTAGACCTGATCTTCACCCGACTCTGCTCCCTATCTAACCTCACAACCTCCCCCCTATCTGACCACAATCTACTCACATTCTCATCCCTGTCCTCCCCACCTGTCACCCATGTCCGGCAACTAGCACACCCCCACAGAAACGTTGCACATCTAGACACTCACACACTCTCTGACTCTGTTCTACCACTGACATCCATATCCTCACTCCATGACACAGACAGCGCCACCGCTTTCTACAATGCCACTCTCGCATTAGCTATTGACTCGGTCGCCCCTCTTGTGCATGGCAGAGCGTGACGAGTCAACAGGCAACCCTGGCACAACAACCTCACTAAACAGCTTCGACAAGCGTCCAGGGTTGCAGAGCGGCGTTGGAAGAAAACACATACTCAAGATGACTTCACTGCATTCAAACAAGCAACATTTGCATTCAAATCAGCACTCACCTCTGCTAAACAGGCTTACTTCACAACCCTCATATCCTCCCTATCCTACAACCCCAAACAGCTATTCAACACTTTTAACTCTCTCCTCCGCCCTCCACTGCCCCCTCCGACCTCTGTCATCTCTGCTGAGGAGTTTGCCACACACTTCAAAAACAAGATTGACCAAACACGGCAAGTCTTTACTGTCCGACCACCTTAACCCCTTTGTTTTCCACAGCATTTCCCTACCCCCATAACCTCCCTTCCCAACATCACGGAAAGAGACCTTACTTGTCTCCTCTCCAAATCACACCTCACCACATGTGCACTCGACCCGATCCCATCCCACCTCCTCCCCAACCTCACCCCCACACTCATCCCATCCCTAACCCATCTCTTTAACCTATCACTATCTTCTGGTACTTTCCCCGCTGCCTTCAAACATGCCACAATCACGCCCATCCTCAAAAAGCCATCCCAACCGCCTTGTCCAGCTATCGCCCCATATCGCTGCTCCCATTTGCCTCCAAACTCCTTGAGCAACACGTTCACGCTGAACTTTCCTCCCACTTTTCATCTAACTCTCTCTTTGACAACCGACATTCCGGCTTCCGCCCCCACCATTCCACCGAAACTGCCCTTACCAAAATCACCAATGACTTACTTACAGCCAAAGCTAACAGACAATTCTCTGTACTCCTTCTTCTTGACCTGTCCTCTGCATTCGATACAGTTGACCATTGCCTTCTACTACAGATCCTCTCTTCCTTTGGCGTCAAAGACCTTGCCCTATCCTGGATCTCCTCATACCTTTCTAACCGCACATTTAGCGTCTCCCACTCCCACACTACCTCCTCACCCCGCCCCCTCTCTGTTGGAGGCCCTCAAGGCTCTGTCCTAGGACCCCTACTCTTCTCAATCTATACCCTTGGCCTGGGACAGCTCATACAATCCCATGGCTTCCAGTACCATCTGTACGCTGATGACACCCAGATCTACCTCTCTGGTAGAGATGAGCGTTGTTCTACTCGAACTGTTCGCCAATCTCAAATTCGAGCTGTTTTGCGCGGTGTTCGAGCCGTTCGGCGAACACGAACAATTTGAGAAAAATTCGGCTGTTCGAGGTTATGTTCGATAACTGTTCGTGCACCAAAATCATAACTGGATTTTTTCTCAGTAATGATGAAAATTAATGTTAATACGCAGTTTGAGTGTACAGCGGGGTGGGGGGAGGGGCAGGGGATGGATCTCTGCAGGAACAATGAAGATCTCCATTTTTTTTTTCTCTTTCCCGCATTTACAGTGGGGAGGTGCAATCTGTCAGCCTATCAGCAGCACACACACGGAGCGAAGTGCTTTTTTTCACACAAGCAAGGGCATGTGTCATTGGCAGTGTATGTCACATGTCCTTGCCCTATAAGACCAAGCCATTTTCCCCGTCGCCACCATTTTCTCACTGCTGCAGCTGCATGTTAGACGGCACCGCTGTTGCTGTGTGCGCTATACCTTGTTAATTTCAAGCCAATTTTCGCACAAATCTACAGATAGCTTGGGAGTAGGGAATAGTTGTGATTGCAGTCCTTTTAAGGACTAGGTTACAGCATTTCCTACGACTTTTATCAGGCAGGTCTGTGCTCTTAAATAGATAGATTGTGGGAGTAAAGACTAATTGTAATTGGAGTCCTTTTCAGGACTAGGTTACATCAGTTCCTATCAGTTTTTGCCAGGCAGGTCTGTGCCAGTGCTGTGCAAGTTTTTTTCACAGCATTTGGCTGAATCTAGCAAAGCTAATCCTTTTTGGCCTATTGCAGAGTGTGTTAGTCAGTGGAGTAGCCTATCTGTGTTGCAAGATATACCACCTGTGTATAGAATACCAATTGTTTTACTGCACCTAGTGAAGTAAAATCTTTTGGGCATAGCATCATTCTATTAGTCCATCTATACTGACCTCCATCAGGTTGCAAATTGAATATAATTTTTTTCTGCATCTAGCTCTGAAAACATATTGGGCTTCTAGCTGTGTGTGGGACTTGTATTAGTCCATCTATACTGACCTCCATCAGGTTGCAAACTGAATATATTTTTTTCTGCATCTACCTCTGAAAAAATATTGGGCTTCTAGCTGTGTGTGGGACTTGTTCTATTAATCCATCTATACAGACCTCCATAAGGTTGCAAACTGAATATATTTTTTTCTGCATCTACCTCTGAAAAAATATTGGGCTTCTAGCTGTGTGTGGGACTTGTTGTATTAGTCCATCTATACTGACCTCCATCAGGTTGCAAACTGAATATATTTTTTTCTGCATCTACCTCTGAAAAAATATTGGGCTTCTAGCTGTGTGTGGGACTTGTTCTATTAATCCATCTATACAGACCTCCATCAGGTTGCAAACTGAATATATTTTTTTCTGCATCTACCTCTGAAAAAATATGTGGCCTTCTAGCAGTGTGTGGGACTTTCTCTATTAGTCCATCTATACTGACCTCCATCAGGTTGCAAACTGAATATAATTTTTTTCTGCATCTAGCTCTGAAAAAATATTTGGCCTTCTAGCAGTGTGTGTGACTTTCTCTATTAGTCCATCTATACTGACCTCCATCAGGTTGCAAATTAAAAATAATTTTTATCTGCATCTACAGTACCTCTGAAAAAATATTTGGGCTTCTAGCTGTGTGTGGGACTTGTTCTATTAGTCCATCTATACTGACCTCCATCAGGTTGCAAATTGAATATAATTTTTATCTGCATCTAGCTCTGAAAAAATATTTGGCCTTCTAGCAGTGTGTGGGACTTTCTCTATTAGTCCATCTATACTGACCTCCATCAGATTGCAAATTAAAAATAATTTTTATCTGCATCTAGCTCTGAAAAAATATTTGGCCTTCTAGCAGTGTGTGGGACTTTCTCTATTAGTCCATCTATACTGACCTCCATCAGGTTGCAAATTAAAAATAATTTTTATCTGCATCTACCTCTGAAAAAATATTTGGGCTTCTAGCTGTGTGTGGGACTTGTTCTATTAATCCATCTATACAGACCTCCATCAGGTTGCAAACTGAATATAATTTTTTTCTGCATCTAGCTCTGAAAAAATATTTGGCCTTCTAGCAGTGTGTGGGACTTGTTCTATTAGTCCACCTATACTGACCTCCATCAGGTTGCAAATTCAAAATAATTTTTTGTCTGCATCTACCTCTGAAAAAATATTTGGCCTTCTAGCAGTGTGTGGGACTTTCTCTATTAGTCCATCTATACTGACCTCCATCAGGTTGCAAACTGAATATATTTTTTTTCTGCATCTACCTCTGAAAAAATATTGGGCTTGTAGCTGTGTGTGGGACTTGTTCTATTAATCCATCTATACAGACCTCCATCAGGTTGCAAACTGAATAAAAAATTTTTCTGCATCTACCTCTGAAAAAAATATTTGGGCTTCTAGCTGTGTGTGGGACTTTTTCTATTAGTCCATCTATACTGACCTCCATCAGGTTGCAAATTGAATATAATTTTTTTCTGCAGCTAACCCAGCCAATAGTTTTGGCCTAATACCACAGTTTGGCCACTCAGCTCTGCTCGGTTCCCATCCATTGTTTTTTTGTGCAAACAACTCCAGAGTTGTGAATTAGTTAACCACCAAAATGAGTGGAAAAAGGCCTGCTGCTGGTGGAAAGGGGAATAGGCGTGTTGGGAAGGGGAAAAAAGGTTGTGTCCGTGGGGTAGGTGTTAAAGCAACAGTAACATCTGCAGAAGAAAGACCATCTTCCAGCCAAACTAAAATGTCTACTTCTTTTAGCGGACAATGTGATAAGATCCCTTTCTTACGGCCACGCCAATCGCTACAAATTCCAGATGAGGCACAAAAACAGCAGGTGCTTCAACGGATATCAAGTGCTCCTTTAAGTGGGCTCTCCTCCACATCAACTTCAACATCACAAATACTCCAGTCCTCAAAGGTGTCACCCCAATCGCACTTGCTTCCTCACAGCTCCCAAATCTCCAGCTGCCCGTCTGAGTATGAGGTAGAACAGATGGTTGAGTCTGCAGAGCTGTTTACTCATACTATAGCCTGGGAATCAGAGGTCGACTCCAGCGCTTCTGTGAATCCAGACGAGGAAATGATCTGCACTGATGCCCAGAATCTTTATGAGTCGGATCCAGGACCAGACGCAGAAGGTTCTGACCATAATGTAGACCCTCATTCCCAAACTGTAACTCCTGTTGGTGGAGACAATGAGGAAGACGATGATAAGACTCAAATACCTGATTGGAGCGACAACTTTAGTTTTTTGTCAGGGCAGGAACAGGTTGGCTCTGAGGACGACGGGTGTGATAATGCACAGGGTGATGATGATGAGGTTGGAGATCCCACTTACTGTCAACCCACAGTCAGCCAAGAGATGAGGTCAGCAGAGGAGGTGGAGGAAGATGCTAGTGACGACGAGGTCAGGTTGCGCCTTCCTGGACAGAGACGTAGTACTGGAAGCACGTCAATAACTGCATCCTCAAACACAACTCTGCCTCTCACCACAAGTCGTGGTGGCTCTTCAGGTCGCATGGGTGCTAAGCCTTGCATAGCCTGGGCATTTTTTCAGATCGATAAAGATGACCCAACTCGTGTTATCTGTAACATTTGTCAGCAAAAGCTAAGTAGAGGCCAAAAAATACATAGTTTGAGTACTTCATGCATGAACCGGCACATGGACATGAAGCATAAGTTGCAGTGGGAAGCTCAGTGTGCTACAATGCGGCCTAGCCGGCCGGGCCAACCACCGTCTGCCATATCTTGTGCATCCGCAGCCTCTTCATCCTCTGTGACAGTCACACCTGTTTTGGGGCGCAGACCTGCCACCTCTTTACGCGCAACAGCCAGCGTGATTGGCAGGTCATCATTTTCTTTGGAGGTGGTAACACCAGCTGGTGTTGAGCGCTGTCCGACATCGATAGCACCACCTTTGGATCAAGGCAACCTAACATGTCCGCCTGCATCTTCCTCACAGACTGGCAGTTTGCCGGGGACACCCTTATCAACCCCGTCTAAGCACAATAGCCAGCCCTCGGTCCCTCAGATGTGGACAAGTAAAAGACCATTTCCTCCTAGCCATGAGAAAGCTAAGAGGTTGAATTTCACCATCTGCAAGCTCTTGGCTACAGAAATGCTGCCTTTCCGCCTGGTGGACACAGAGGATTTTCGAGACCTTATGTCCGTCGCAGTGCCCCAGTACCAGATGCCCAGTCGGCACTACTTCTCAAAGAAAGGTGTGCCTGCGCTCCACCAGCATGTCGCACACAACATCACCGCTTCTTTGAGAAACTCTGTGTGTGACAGGGTGCATTTCACCACAGACACTTGGAAGAGTAGGCATGGACAGGGGCGTTACATGTCGCTGACTGGGCACTGGGTAACTATGGTGACAGCAGGACAAGGGGCTGCTGTCCAAGTCTTGCCGTCCCCACGAGTTGTGCGTCAATCCTCTTTATGTCAAAGTTCCTCCACTGCTTCTGCCTCCTCAACCTCCTCTCGGTCTTCCACCTGCACCCAAAGCCTGTCTGGTCATGCCACAAGCTTTCTAACTGCGCAGAAGGGATCCTGCACACCTCCTTACTATGCTGGCAGTAGGGCTCAATGTCATCAGGCGGTTTTTACATTGAGATGTCTGGGAAATGTGAGTCACACAGCTGAGGAGTTGTGGTCAGCTCTGGAGAACCAATTTCATGAATGGTTGTCTCCACTGGACCTGAAACCAGGGAAGGCCGTGTGCGACAATGCTGCAAACCTGGGTGCGGCCCTTCGCCGGGGCAATGTCACACACGTGCCTTGTATGGCTCACGTGTTGAACCTGGTTGTCCAGCAATTTTTAGCCCACTATCCCAGACTAGATGGCCTTCTGCAGAGGGCACGGTCGCTGTGTGCTCACTTCCGCCGTTCGCATCCCGCAGCTCAGCGACTTACATCTCTACAGAAGTCGTTGGGCCTGCCACTTCACCGGCTAAAATGCGATGTGCCTACCCGGTGGAATTTAACTCTGCACATGTTGCAGCGACTGTGGCAGCACCGACAAGCCCTGGTGCAATACGTTCTGACGTATAGCCTGGCCAACGAGATCCAGAGGTGGGGCAAATCACGCTGGAGGAGTGGTCTCAGATCAGGGACCTATGCACCCTTCTGCACAGTTTTGAAATGGCGACGAAGATGTTTAGTGCTGACGATGCCATTATCAGCATGACTATTCCGGTGATTTACATGCTGGAGCACATGTTAAACAGAATTCGGAGTCAGGTGGTGGCACAAGAGGAGGTGGAGGAAGTAGAGGAGGAGGAGTTGTATGCGGAAGGGCTAACATCTGCAAGGTCCAGACGGTCGGCAGCACCAAGGCGGCAGGCATGTGAGGGTGGGGGAGATGGTTTTACCAGGGCGCATGGTAGCAGCCAAACTAGTGAGGAAGGTGCAGGAGCCCAGGAAGAAGTGGAGGACGAACTGATGGAAGACTCATCAGATGAGGGAGACCTTGATCACATTTCTGTTGTGCGAGGTTGGGGGGAGAGGACAGAGGAAGGAAGCATGATTGTTACCTCGCCACCAACACAACAGGGACTTGGTGCTCCTGGATGCGCAACACACATGAGTGCCTTCTTGCTGCACTACCTGCAACATGACCCTCGAATTGTGAGAATTAGAAATAATCCTGACTACTGGGTTGCCACACTGTTAGATCCCCGGTACAAAAGTAAATTTGCAGAAATTATTCCTGCCATAGAAAGGGATGCACGCATGCAGGAGTATCAGCAGAGACTGTTGCAGAATCTTACATGTGCTTTTCCACAAAATACCAGTGGTGCACGTAGTGAATCTCACAGTTCCAACTTGCCAACCGTGGGACCGTCAAGTGTTCAGCACTCAAACCGTAACAGAACCACAGTATCTGCTGGTAACATCAATTTTGCGGAATCATTTCACCACTTTTTTAGCCCATCCTTTGCAAGGCCACAGGAGATAAGAAGTCTGACACATAGTCAACGCCTAGAGACGATGGTACAGGAGTATCTCCAAGTAAACATTGAAGCCATGACTGTGTCACTGGACCCTTGCTCTTTTTGGGCTTCCAATCTGGATAAATGGCCGGAGCTAGCCACTTACGCCTTGGAGATCTTGTCATGCCCCGCAGCCAGCGTTCTGTCTGAACGTGTGTTCAGCGCTGCTGGTGGTGTGCTGACAGATAAGCGCACGCGGCTCTCCACTGATAATGTAGACAGACTCACGTTCATAAAGATGAACAAATCATGGATCCGAAACGACTTTTCTACCCCTGTGTCATCCTGGGGAGAGTAAAAGCTTGATGATTGGTTAAAATCACCCTACCAACCGTTTTAAGCTTTCAAATTACTAATCATGTTTATCTGTATCTTGGCTGGAAAATAATTTGGGCTTTGTAGCAGTGTGCAGCACTGATTCTATTAGGCCATCTATAACAAGCTCCACCAGATTTAAAATTACTAATCATGTTTATCTGTATCTTGACTGGAAAATAATTTGGGCTTTGTAGCAGTGTGCAGCACTGATCCTATTAGGCCATCTATACTAAAGCTTCACCAGATTTAAAATTAATAATAATTTTTAGCTGCATCTAGCCCGGAAAATAATTTTGGGGCTCCGAGATGCGCAAGACACATAAGTGCCTTCTTGCTGCACTACCTGCAGCATGACCCTCATATTGTCAGAATTCGAAGTAATCATGACTACTGGGTTGCCACACTCTTAGATCCCCCAAACTTTTTGATCAACCTTTTCATTTTAATAAAGACCAAAAAAATGGTCATTTTTGAAATTATAAGCATTAGCAGGTTGTTAGAAACTGAAATCAAACAGTTTTCAACTCAAAACTTTATTCTAGGTGATGTTACATTTTCACATAGGACCCCTTGTTCGAAAGGAGCTTCTGAACTCTCTCGTCCATTGAGTTTGTCAGGTTTTGGATGGTTTCTGCTTCAATTGTTTTGCATGAGGACAGAATACCCTCCCAGAGCTGTTGCTTAGATGTGAACTGCCTCCCGCCATCATAGACACTCCTTTTAATGATGCTCCAAAGGTTCTGAATGGGGTAGAGGTCAGGGGAGCATGGGGGTCACACCATAAGTTTGTCCCCTTTTATGCCCATATCAGCCAGAGATGCAGATGTTTTATGTGCAGCATGAGATGGTGCATTATCATGCAAAAAAATGATCTTGCTGTGAAATACACGGTTCTTCTTCTTGAACCATGGCAGGAAGTGCTGTTTGAGAAAATCCACATACATTATGGAGTTCATCTTTAGCGCCTTCAGGGATCCTAAAGGGGCCGACAATCTCTCTCCCCATGATTCCAGCCCAAAACATTACTCCACCTCCTCCTTGTTGGCGCTGTAGCCGTGTTTGCGTGGGGTGTCCATCAACCAGCCATCCTCCACTCCATCCATCTGGACCATCGAGCGCTGCACGGCACTCATCCGTGAACAAAACAGTTTTGAAATCAGTCTTCATGTAATGTTTGGCCCACTGGAGCCGTTTCTGCTTGTGTGAAGTGGATAAAGGAGGTCGACAGGATGGCGTATGCACAGCTGCAAACCTCTGAAGGACCCTGCATCTTGTTGTTCGGGGGACGTTGGAGGCACCAGCAGCTTCAAAAACTTGTCTGCTGCTATGACAAGGCTTTTTTGCCGCTGCTCTTTCAACCTGACGTAATTGCCTGTAGGAAAGAGTCCTCAATTTGCCCTTATCAGCACGCACACGTGTGTACTGTGAATCAGCTACATACTTCTTGATTGCCAAGAAACTTCATCCTGATCATCGCACAATGTTGATTGTAGTCATGCCTTGACCTAAACACTCCACAATTTGTTGCTTCTCAGCAGCCGACACATCCTTTTTCTTTCCCATTTTGGCAGAAAATGTAGGCTGCTTAATAATGTGAGACAGCCTTCTTAAGTAGTCTTGCCTTTCATTGGACACACCTGCCAAACTAATTAGCACAGGTGTCTGCAATTGCTTACAGTGATATAAAGAGCCCTGACACACATCACCATCAATGAGTTTAACTGACAAACAAACAAATTCTTCCCTTATCACTCCTAAACACTTTTTGCATAATAATTTGGAACACAGTGTACATGTGCTTTTCCACAAAACACCAGTGGTTCACGTAGTGAATCTTACAGTTCTAACTTGCCAACCGTGGTCTGTATGGAGTTGTTCAATAAAGGGCCCAAAATTAAGATAACATAGATGGGAGAGGTCTCTATGAATAGGAATTCCTAAGTATTTGATACCCTGTGAGGGCCAGGCAAAGGGAAAGTTGGACTGGATGGAATCCTATATGGATTTGGGGAGGGAGACATCGAGGGCCTCAGACTTCGCTGCATTGATTTTAAAATTTGACCATGTAACAAAGTGATCTATTTCAGCCATAACAGCATGGATGGATATATGTGATTGAGTGATATATACTAGGACATCATCAGCAAATAGAGAGCACTTGTACTCGGTGCCTCCCACCTCAATCCACCTAATATTGGGGTTATGGCGAATTGATGAGAGCAGGTGCTCCGTCACTAGGATGTATAAGAGAGGGGACAGAGAACATCCCTGCCTTGTCCCATTGGTGATTGTGAAAGGCGATGAAAATGTTCTGACGCGCCCCCTGGGCCTTGGGACACCCGGAGCCGGACCCTTTTTGGTGGATGCTGGTGGTTGTAGTCTCCGTGGCGGCGACCCGGTTCCGTGGCTCAGGGCGGTCAAACCAGTGGCGGAACTATTTATGTGGTTTTGATGTTTAAATGTCCGACTACGCCACCCGTGGATTGCGGTCAGAGTGAACCGCCGCTCCAGGGCAGACCGCTGAGGCTGGTGTTGTGGGTGCAGCAGAGCGTAGCATAACTCCCCACGGGAGGAGTATAGCCTCAGGGCAGTGTATGCGGAGGATGGGGGTGATGGTGCAGGGCAGCAGCAGTAACGACACGGAGTCAGTGATGCAGTCCAGGGCCTTTACTCACAGTTCTTATTATCCAGACCACGTCTGCAGGTAACGGCTGCCCACGTCGTACTGTGCTCACCAGGTGAGGGGCTCAGACAACTCCCAGATAACTTTGGAGCGCTTCACAGGACCCCCTTTGTGTGTCCTTTGTCTGGCCTTTCTTACCAACCCTTCTGTCCGGCTGCCTCGGGCCTCCTCTTGGTAAACTTGGCGCCAGTTTCCCTGACCCTATGTGGTGCCTTCCTAGCGGGTGTAGCGAGGGGCTGCGCCACATAAAATGTCACAGCCTCCTGTTTCTAGCTGAGGGTCGTTTCCTGCCTCCACTAGTTTCGGGGACCGGTCTCCCCCTTTGGCCTGACCCCTCCACGCAGGTGGATTCGGGCGTGCGGTGGCGACTCGCCCGTCCGCACCCCTGGGATCCCTTCGTTCCTCGTTCCTGGAGCCTTCTCCGCTCCTCTTCCTTCCTTCTCCCTCTTCCAGGCCTGGGCCTCTGTTACTAGGCCCGCCTCCGGAGCAGAGCTCATGCAGAGCCCCTGCTCCCTGCCACTTCTGCTCAGACTTCTCTGCACTGAACTAAGATGGTGCCCACCTTTTATACTCCCTTCTCAATCCACCCAGGAACTGCTTCCTCCCTGCTCCTGCACTACAGGGTTCCCCTTCCTCAGTGTTCCCTCCCCCCACTCCAGCCAGGGACAGGGACTGTCGTGCCCATCTCAGGGGCATATTGGTCGCCCTGCCCCACGGCAATGTGGTGTAATGCATGCAGGTGTCGGGTCCTGATTCACACTACATCCTTACCTGAGAGTGAGATATCACACCTCTGGGTGAGGTGCAATACTTCTGTAGCAACCGAGCCCTCAGGGTGCTACAGTTCCATTTATCTTCAGCCTAGGTGACGTATTGCGATACAGGGCTGTGATTTTGGCTATAAAAGGGTCCCCTAGACCCCTACCCCAAGCTTTTTAAGAGAATCATATATGGCGTGCCAGGAGACTCTATGGAATGCTTTCTCAGCATCCAACGAGAGTATCTAATTACAAATTTTTAACTGCATCTAGCCCAGGAAATACTTTGTGCCTAGTAGCAGTGTCTGCTAGTCAGCGGATTATCCCGGCTTTTAAGCAAGCTACACCACCTGTAGTTTGGACACTTAATTTTTTCAAAGGAAATGCTTCGGGACCACGGGATACTCAGTGAAGAGCATCAGGAGGCACCCCAAGGCATAGAGGCTGGGACTGGCAGTAGGATGCCTTGCGGTGGACAGCCGAGCTCGATCCTTATAAAAGCTTTTTAACTGCAGCAGCTTTAGTGGACGCTACTGGAGCTGGAATTACACGGCTGCTGGCATGAGACTTGCCCTCCAATAGATCCTTGTAAATGTATTTAAAGTGTATTCATTCAAATTAGAGAGACAATTTAAATTAAAAAGCTTAGAGCTGCCTCCACCACAGGGGGGCTCGCTCGACCCACCATCGGACAGGCACCAGTATTGGGAGAGGGGGTTGGCCGTCAGGGTTCACCGCGGCTCTGGCACAAACCCGGCGACGCGGAGGTGGCACAGGCAGGAGCGGACTGAACGTGTCGGCTTCTCACTTTTTGGATTTTAGAAGGGCATGACATGCCTATATCTGTGTCTCCCCCTCCTTTTACTCCTCCACCTCTTTTCTTTTCGCATGACTATATGTACTTGTCACTTTTCCATGTGTTAGTTGTGTCTTCTGAGCAGTTTGTCAGCTTTTGGACACCTTTGAAGGTGTTTTCTATGTGTTTCTATGTGTTTTTGTTTGCCTGCCATTGGTTTTAACGGTGTTCGAAGGTGTTCGACGAACAGTTCGACGAACAGTTCGGCGAACACACGGGTGTTCGACGAACCGAACCGAACTCGAACACTACGGGGGTGGCTCAACACTACTCTCTGGCCCAGATGTTACCTCTCTGCTGTCCAGAATCCCAGCATGTCTAGCAGCCATATCCTCCTTCTTCTGCTCCCGCTATCTATCACAATAAATGACATTACTCTTTCCCCTGTACCGACAATCCGCTGCCTTGGAGTAACCCTTGACTCTGCCCTGTCCTTCAAACCCCACATCCAAGCTCTCGCCACCTCCTGTCGCCTCCAGCTCAAAAATATTTCCAGAATTCGCCCTTTCCTCAACCCTCAATCTTCTAAACTGCTTGTGCATGCCCTCATCATCTCCCGCCTCGACTATTGCAACATTCTCCTCTGTGGCCTACCTGCTAAGACTCTCGCACCCCTCCAGTCCATCCTCAACTCTGCTGCACGACTCGTTAATCTCTCGCCTCGCTACTCCTCTGCTACCCCCCTTTGCAAATCCCTTCATTGGCTCCCATTCCCCCAGCGTATCCAGTTCAAACTACTAACACTGACCTACAAAGCCATCCACAACCTCTCTCCTCCGTACATCTGTAAACTAATCTCCCGATATATTTCTTCACGTAACCTCCGTTCCTCCCAAGACCTCCTTCTCTTCTTCACATTTCCTCACGCAATCGCCTCAAAGGTTTCTCCCCAATATCCCCCATCCTATGGAATTCTGTGCCGCAACACGTCCGATTATCCACCACACCTGGATCCTTCAGACGGAACCTGAAAACCCATCTATTCAAGCAAGCTTACAGCCTGCCATGACCTTGCTTGCTGCCACCTCAACCAACAACACCGGAACTACTGCAACCCCTCAACCTACTGTCTCTGCCCCTTTTCTGTAGAATGTAAGCCTGCAAGGGCAGGGTCCTCTTCCCTACGTACCATTCTATCATTGTTAGTTTGTTTACTGTAAGTGATATCTGTATTTGGTATGTAACCCCTTCTTATGTACAGCGCCATGGAATCAATGGCGCTATATAAATTATTAATAATAATAATGACAAAAATTCTCCATTAACCACTTCGCACCAGAGCCTGTTTTTGCCTTCGTGACCGGGCCAATTTTTTCAATTCTGACCACTGTCACTTTATGAAGTAATTACTCTGGAACGCTTCAACGGATCCCCCTGATTCTGAGATTGTTTTTTCTTGACATATTGTACTTCATGATAGTGGTAAAATTTATTCGATATCACTTGCGTTTATTTGTGAAAAAATCGGAAATTTGGCAAAAATTTTGAAAATTTTGCAATTTTCAAACTTTGAATTTTCATGCCCTTAAATCAAAGAGATATGTCACACAAAATAGTTAATAAACAACATTTCCCACATGTCTACTTTACATCAGCACAATTTTGGAAACAAAATTTTTTTTTGTTAGGGAGCTATAAGGGTTAAAAGTTGACCAGCGATTTCTCATTTTTCCAACAAAATTTACAAAAACATTTTTTTAGGGACCACATCATATTTGAAGTCACTTTGAGGGGTCTTTATGACAGAAAATACCCAAAAGTGACACCATTCTAAAAACTGCACCCCTCAAGGTGCTCAAAACCACATTCAAGAACTTTATTAACTCTTCAGGTGCTTCACAGGAATTTTTGGAATGTGGAAGAAAAAAAATAACATTTAACTTTTTTCACAAAAAAATGTTACTTTAGACACCAATTTTTTTATTTTCACAGGGGTAACAGGAAAAAATGGACCGCAAAATTTTTTGTGCAATTTCTCTTGAGCGCGGTGATACCCCATATGTGAGGGAAAACCACTGTTTGGGCGCACTGCAGGGTTCGGAAGGAAGGAGCGCCATTAGACTTTTTGAATGTAAAATTTGTCTGAATAATTAGCAGACGCCATGTTGCGTTTGGAGATGTTCCTAAACAGTGGAAACCCCCCATAAGTGACACCATTTTGGAAACTAGACCCCTTAGGGAACTTATCTAGATGTGTGATGAGCACCTTGAACCCCAAGGTGCTTCACAGAAGTTTATAATATTGAGCTGTAAAAATAAAATTTTCAAATTTTTCCCACAAAAACGTTTTTCATCCCTTAATTTTGCATTATCATAAGGGTAATAGGAAAAATTGCAGCATGAAATTTGTTGTGCAATTTCTCCTGAACACGCTGATACCCCATATGTGGAGGCAAACCACTGTTTGGGCGCACGGCAGGGTTTGGAAGGGAAGGAGCGCCATTTGACTTTTTGAATGTAAAATTTGTTTGAATAATTAGCGGATGCCATGTTGCATTTGGGGAGCCCCTGATGTGCCTAAACAGTGGAAACCCCCCACAAGTGACACCATTTTGGAAACTAGACCCCTTAGGGAACTTATCTAGATGTGTGGTGAGCACCTTGCACCCCCAGCCGCTTCACAGAAGTTTATAATATTGAGCCATAAAAATAAAATTTTCACATTTTTCCCACAAAAAATGTTTTTCATTCCCTAATTTTGCATTATCATAAGGGTAACAGGATAAATTGCACCATGAAATTTGTTGTGCAATTTCTCCTGAGTACGCCGATACCCCATATGTGGGGGAAAATCACTGCTTTGGTGTACGGCAGGGTTCGGAAGAGAAAGGAGCGCTATGTTGGCTGGGATAGGTTGCAGACACCTTGTCACATTTGAAGAGTCGCTGACATGCCGAAACAGCAGAAACCCCCACAAATGACCCCATTTTGAAAACTACACCTCTCAAGTAATTCATCTAGGGAAGTAGTGAGTATTTTTTAATTTTTAAATTTATACCATTGGGCAGTGAAAAATGCATAATTATATTTTTACCACAAAAAAATGTTTTACCCTCAGATTTTACATTTTCACACAGGGCAATGGGTAAAAATGGTGCCGAAATGTGTCACACAATTTCTTCTAAAAGTGGCAATACCCCATATGTGGCTGTATCGTACCGCTCAGCCATACGGCGAGATCTGGGGGGGACGGAGTGCTATTTGACAGTTGGAGAACAAATTATTGTAGAATAGGCATTTGGATTTGGGAGCACAAAATTTTCTGAATTTCTTTTGGGGGGCAAGGGCCATTTCACTTTTCCAGAGCCTTTCTGCTACCAGTAACTTGGAAGTCCCTTATATTTGTAACAGATGACGGACCTGAGTGGGGACTAGCTTTTTTTGAGGACTGAGTTGAAGCTTTTATTGGGAACATTTTACGTAACATTTATCCGGTGCTCTAGGCTGAGCACTTACATCGGGGTTTCCATCTAAATTTCCAAGTGATGTAATTCAGATGAAACCCCTGCGGGATCCATTCACTGTAATGAGGCAGCAGAGTTACTCTGGACTCCGTCTGGCCTCTGTTTAGTGGTGTCCTTTTTTTCAGAAGTGCACAAAACTGTGGCCAACCGCACTTTTATGCACGCCTAAAACAAATGACACCGTGGGATCCCAGGCCAGACAGCATCCACAGTGCCTATATCTGCCTCATTACAGGTAATCTTCCGTCATGGGTTCTGGCTGAATCACATATTTCAGAGATTTACACGGAAACTCTGGGGTAAGTGCTCAGCGCAGAGCGCAGGATAAATGTAAGGCTCTGCGCCTTACTGCGATCTTTGGGAGACATAATAAACAAATCAGTAGCAGGTGAAGAATTGGTTTTATTTATTTTTTACGCCGTTCCTCGTGTGATATAACTGATTAGATTACTTTATTCTTCGGGTTGGTGCGATTACAGAGATACCAGATTTATATTGGGTTTTTATGACTGACAGCTGTCACACACTAAAAGACGCTTTTTTTTGCAAAATCTAGTTTTTGCATCGCCATATTTTGAGAGCTATAAATTTTCCAGATTTTGGCTGACAGAGTCATGTGACTGCTTGTTTTTTGCGGGACGAGTTGACATTTTTATTAGTACCATTTTTGGGTACGTGACATTTTTTGATCGCTTTCTATTCCGTTTTTTGGGAGGTAAAATTAACAAAAACCAACAATTCAGGAATTGTTTTTTGAGGGTTTTTTTATGCCGTTCTGCGTGTGGTAAAAGTGATCAGGCAGCGTTATTCTTCGGGTCAGTACGTTTACAGCGATACTACACTTACTGTATATTTTTTATGTTTTGGCGCTTTTACACAATAAAACCATTTTATAGAAAAAAAATTTTTTTTGCATTGCTTTATTCTGAGAGGTATAACTTTTTTATTTTTCGGCTGATGGAGCTGTATGGCGGCTTGTTTTTTGCAGAACAAGATGATGTTTTCAGCGGTACCATTTTTATTTCCATTTTGCTTTTTGATCGCATTTTTTTCCACTTTTTGTTTGGCGATATGAGGAAAAAACATAGTTTTTTGCTCCGTTTTTTATTTATTTTTATTACGGTGTACACAGAAGGAGTTAATTAGTGTGACAGTTTTATAGCTCGGGTTGTTTCGGATGCGGTGATACCAAATATGTGTACTTTTTTTATTTTTGCATAAATATACGGATTTATCGGTTTAATATTTTATTTATTTATTTTTATTTATTTTGTAATTTTTTTTTAACAGTTTAAAACATTTTTTTTTACTTTTTTTTACATTTTTACTTAGTCCCTGTTTTGGACATTAATTTTTATTTTTCTGATCACTGATCTCCTGTAATGTAATAGACATGTATTACATTACATGAGATCTTCCCTGACTGTTTCACAGTCAGTCTCCTGCCTGGCTTCAGCTGCAGGCTGAGCCAGGCAGGACACCATATATGGCAGATCTGGAGGCAGTCATGTGACCTCCAGCTGCCATAGCAACATCAGGTCCTGGAAGGTATAAGGGGGCCGTCGGAGAGGTAAGTGGACGACCCCCTCTCCTTCTGCTGTTTTCTATATGCCGCGATCACTATAGATCGCGGCATATAGAAGGCAGCAAAGGGTTAACATCACTGGGACCTGATCCAATCAGGTCCCAATGATGTTCCCTGTCAGAGCTATCGCTCTGCACCGCTCCCGCAGTGCTTGCAAGACCCTGGGGGTCCTGAGCGCTGCGGGACCACCCACCGTTTTTAAACGTCCGCGCTGCACAGAGCCCAGGCAGCGCGGACGTTTATCTACAGTGGGCGGTCGGGAAGCAGTTAAATGTCACTTGCTTAACCCAGCAGGAAGTACGGCGGCGTCTAAAAATCACTAAAGTTGACAAATCCCCGGGCCTAGATGGGATACACCCGTGAGTACTGCAGGAATTAAGTAACGTCATAGATAGACCATTATTTTAATCTTTAAAGATTCCATAATAACAGGGTGTGTACCACAGGACTGGCGTATAGCAAATGAGGTGCCAATATTCAAAAAGGAGACAAAAACCGAACTTGGAATTTATAGGCCAGTAAGCTTAACCTCTACTGTGGGTAAAATCCTGGAGGGTTTCCTAAGAGATGCTATACTAGATTATCTGAAGAGGAATAACCTCATGACCCAATATTAACATGGGTTTACGAGGGACCGTTCCTGTCAAACTAATCTGATCAGCATTTATGAAGAGGTAAGTTCCGGACTGAACCAAGGAAATGCAGTGGATGTTGTGTATATGGACTTTTCAAAAGCTTTTGATACGGTTCCACACAAAAGGTTGATACATAAAATGAGAACAATGGGGATAGGGGAAAATATATGTAAGTGGGTTAAGAACTGTCTCAGTGATAGGAAACAAAGGGTGGTTATTAATGGAACACACTCAGGCTGGGTCTCAGTTAACAGTGGGGTACCACAGGGGTCAGTATTGGGCCCGCTTCTTTTTAACATATTTATTAATGACCTTGTAGAGGGCATACAGAGTAGTATTTCAATATTTGCAGATGAAACTAAACTCTGCAGGGTAATCAATACAGAGGAGGGCAATTTTATATTACAGGAGGATCTATGTAAACTAGAAGCTTGGACTGATAAATGGCAAATGAGCTTTAATGGGGATAAATGTAAGGTAATGCACTTGAGCAGAGGAAATAAAATGTATAATTATATGCTTAATTGTAAATCACTGGGCAAAACTGTCACTGATAAAGACCTGGGTGTATTGGTGGACAATAAGGTCACTTTTGGTGGCCAGTGTCAGGCAGCTGCTGCAAAGGCAAATAAAATAATGGGATGCATTAAAAGAGGCATAGATGCTAATGAGAAGAACATAATTTTACCACTATACAAGTCACTAGTGCGACCACACTTAGAATACTGTGTACAGTTCTGGTCTCCGGTGTATAAGAAAGACATAGCTGAACTAGAGCGGGTGCAGAGAAGAGCGACCAAGGTTATTAGAGGACTGGGGGGTCTGCAATACCAAGACAGGTTATTAGACTTGGGGTTATTTAGTTTGGAAAAAAGAAGGCTTAGGGGTGATCTTATTACTATGTACAAGTATATAAGGGGACAGTACAAAGACCTTTCTACTGATCTTTTTACTCTGAGGCCTGAGACGGGGACAAGGGGGCATCTTCTACGTTTGAAGGAAAGAAGGTATAATCATAATCACAGACGCGGATTCTTTGCTGTAAGAGCAATGAGACTATGGATCAACTGTGGAACCACCCAACTCAGGGACTTAACTATAAAAGATGCTCTTGAGAATGTGACGGTGTTAAATGGTGTTCCTCAGGAGTCGGGAGTCGACAGTCAGTGCCCTCATTTTGCCATGAATGGGGATTTGTTATATCGAGTGATGAAGCAAATGGGTGAGGTGATAGAACAGTTACTAGTGACAGGACCCTACAGACGCAGGGTGACAGACATGGTTTATACCCATGTATTAGGTGGTCATCTAGGGGTAAACAAGACCTAGAAAATCTACTGGCCCGGCTGTCACTGAGAAATCCTGAACTATTGTACGTCCTGTCCCACCTTCCAGCTAACCTCTCTGGTGGCCCACTTCCATAGTCCCTTAATAAGGCTGCCCAACATTCAGGTCCCGTTCGATTGCATAGCTATAGATTAAGTGAGACCCGTGGTAATTTCCACCAGGGGACATCAATATGTCTTGGTGGTCCTTGGTTATGATACATGGTACCCAGAGGCGGTGCTGTTAAGAAACTCCTTCTCTAGTTTTATTGTTCAGGACTTAGTCATTATCTTTTCTCGAACGGGTCTGCCTGAGGAGATTCTAACAGATCAAGGGACTCCAATCATGTCAAAGGTCATAAGAGAGTTGTGCAAAGCCCTATGGATTGTGCAGCTCAAGACCTCTGTGAACCATCCACAGGTGGATGGTCTAGTGGAAAAATTCAATAAAACCCTAAAGGCAATGTTGAAGAGGGTCGTAGAGAAGGACCGTCGGGACTGGGACTGTCTTCTACCTTATCTGTTGTTCTACATCAGGGAAGTCCAACAAGCCCCTACAGGTTTCTCTCCATTTGAATTGTTATATGGCCTATAACACTCCGTGGACTCCTGGATGTAGCAAAGGAGACCTAAGAAGCGGAGTCTACACCATACAGGAGTATAATAGAAGATGTGGTTTAGATGCAAGAGAGGATTGCTAACGTGATGTTCATTGTGAAGAAGCACCACCCCAAGGCACAGAAGGCACATTCAAGGGTGTATAATATGTTGGCTAGGGTGAGACAGTTCAATCCTGGGCATGAGGTACTTGTGCTATTACCTACGGTGGAGAGAAAATTCCTGATTAAGTGGCAGGGCCCCTATGAAGTAGTGGAGAATATTGGCAAAGTCAACTACAAAATCCACCAACCAGGGAAAAGGAAGCCCTGCAAGGTTTACCATGTTAACCTGATCAAGCCTTGGCAGGACAAGGAATCTGTAGATGCTCCTTGTTTGTTGGCCAAGTCTGAATCCAATAGGGAAGACATCAAGGTAGCAGAGACTTTGTCACCCTCCTAAAAGCAGCAGTACTGAGAGTTATTGCATCGGAGCAAAGACGTGTTCTCAAAGTTACCAAGGCTTACTGAGGTCATAGAGGATGAGATTGTCATGGAGCCTCATAGTCGCATCAACATGAAGCCCTATCGGATTCCAGAAGCCCACCGAGAAGTGATCTTAAAAGAGGTGAAGCAGATTCTGAACTTAGGGTTTATTGAAGAATCCAAGAGAGGGTGGTCCAGTCCCATCCGGATGGATGTTATCAATACATCAGGATATCATTTGGGTTGCAGGGAGCTCCAGCCACTTTCCAGAGAGCCATGGATCGGATGTTAGCACCCTACAAAAATTATGCCGCAGCCTATCTAGATGACATCGTTATATTTAGCTAATATTGGGGAAGTCACCTAAACAAAGTCCAGGCAATACTTGATGTTCTGAAGATGGCGGATGTTTACCATCAATCCGAAGAAATGTGCAATGGGGATGGAGGAAGCCAAGTATCTGGGTTACGTGGTAGGCAGAGGCAAGATAAAACCTCAGGTAAGTAAGTAGTAATTGGTCTGCTATATTATATGCCTATGGGGAGACTATGTTTTTATTTGCTTTATGTTTTGGAGAAAAATCGGGTCAAAATAAAACTATTCTTATACATTAGGCATGCAGCTGTTCCTTTTGCTTTTGCTAAGTCAGAAGCTGTCCACGTGAGAGGAACTACTCCATAGTGGAGAAAGAATGCCCAGCGAGTAGCGATCAAACCGCCACCCTTCCCTGCGCTGAACCCAAAGCTACGCCTCTGATTTTTTCATATTCTAGGCAAGAAGAGAGAACTAGTTCTGAAGAGTATGTTAACAACCAGAAAGTAAGATGTCTGCACATTACCTTAATTACTAGCCGACTAGGTCTACTTTAGACACTGTTCTTATATCTGTTGATCTTCCTCAGTTTTCAAACCTCTAAATTGTGCTAAATCAGTAATTAGCAAAATATAATAAATTTCTGCTTATTTCTGTGTTCAATAATGTTTACTTAGTTATAAACATAATAGAGTTTGCATATAAAATCTGCAAACATATAAAATATTAATTATATCCTTTTCTCCTATAATCTCATAAGAGCAGAATTTTATGGCAGCTTTAAAGTGCTTCAATAAGCCATATAGCCAATGGCCATTGTGGTCCTAATCACAGGGTTTGTTCAAATTTGTTGTATAAAACTACGTCTTAGAAAAGAAAATCATGGATGTCCCTGCACTCATCAAGGATAAGATATCTAAACCTGTTGTTAGGCTATGTGCCCACGTTGCATTTATGAAGCAGAAAATTTCTGCTGCATAAATGCAAGTCCTCTCCCGGAAAAACGCATGCGGAATTCCGCACGCGTTTATCGCGCTTTTTTCGCGCGTTTTTCACGCGTTTTCCACATGCGGAATTGCCTTGCGTTTTTTATGCATTGGACAAAAGCAATTCTGCATGCGGAAACGCAAAATTAAATGACATGCTGCGGATTTTTGAACGCGGCATAAACGCTGCGGAAAAAACCGCAGCATGTGCATAGAAGTTGCGGAAACCCATTGGGGATCATGGGGTGCGGGTTACCAAGCATTTTACAAGCGTTTCCGCTGCGGAAATTCCGCATCAAAAACGCTTGTAAAACGCTACGTGGGCACACAGCCTTAAAGCTTCTAAACCTAAACTGGTACAAGAAGCAATGTGATCATTGTTTGACATTTTCTTGAAATTGTCTTAATTCTTTTTATTGAAGCCAGTATAACCATTCCTCACCTCTATTCCAAGGTGAAATTGTGAAGGTTTTGCAGACAGCAAAAAGTCAAATGAAACCTTTTATTGTTTAGCGATGTTTAATACTTTTGCTAGATATAACAACAGTGGATCTGTTAAAGTTGCTCAATATTTTCATTGCAATTTCTTTTTTCCAGAATATTAAAGGAGGTGTCTCATTGAGACAACTCCTGACCATAATAAGTTATATAAAAGTAGCTTCTATGCTGGTGGCTTTAAGCTGTCCTTCATTTACATACAATAGATGGCTATTCATCTCAGATTAGTTTAAAGGGAACCTGACAGTAGATTCATGCAGCCCAAACCAAGGTCAGCATGAATCAGATACTCGCTGTCTAATTGCAATCATAGATATTTTACTCTGAAATGTTGCGGAGTTTCAGAAAAAACATATGGACTATCTATCTTGAATGCCTATTGATGCCTAGACCCTGGGCGGCTTTGCAATGTATGTTTTGTATGAAATGCAGCAGCGTTTAAGAGTAAAATATACATACAGGTGCATTTCACTAAATTAGAATATCATCAAAAAGTTAATTTATTTCAGTTGTTCAATACAAAAAGTGAAACTCATATATTATATAGAGTCATTACAAACAGAGTCATCTATTTCAAGTGTTTATTTCTGTTAATGTTGATGATTATGACTTGCAGCCAATGAAAACACAAAAGTCATTATCTCAGTAAATTAGAATACTTTATAACAAGAGCTTGAAAAATGTTTTTAAAATCTGAAATGTTGGCCTACTGAAATGTGTGTTCAGTAAATGCACTCAATACTTGGTCGGGGCTCCTTTTGCATCAATTACTGCATCAATGCGGCGTGGCATGGAGGCGATCAGCCAGTGGCACTGCTGAGGTGTTATGGAAGCCCAGGTTGCTTTCATAGCAGCCTTCAGCTCGTCTGCATTGTTGGGTCTGGTGTCTCACATCTTCCTCTTGACAATACCCCATAGATTCTCTATGGGGTTAAGGTCAGGCGAGTTTGCTGGCCAATCAAGCACAGTGATACTGTTGTTTTTAAACCAGGTATTGGTACTTTTGGCAGTGTGGACAGGTGCCAAGTCCTGCTGGAGAATGAAATTTCCATCTCCAAAAAGCTTGTCGGCAGAGGGAAGCATGAAGTGCTCTAAAATTTCCTGGTAGACGGCTGCGCTGACTTTGGTCTTGATAAAACACAGTGGACCTACACCAGCAGATGACATGGCTCCCCAAGCCATCACTGATTGTGGAAACTTCACACTAGACCTCAAGCAGCTTGGATTGTGTGCCTCTCCACTCTTCCTCCAGACTCTGGAAATGAAATGTAAGCCATAATCATCAACATTAACAGAAATAAACACTTGAAGTAGATCACTCTGCTTGTAATGACTCTATATATGAGTTTCACTTTTTGTATTGAACAACTGAAAAAAATTAACTTTTTGATGATATTCTAATTCAGTGAGCTGCACCAGTATGTGTAATAATGCAACCAGATTCAGAGCCATGAGAAGCATGAATTTAGTGTCAGCTACTAGTGTTGAGCGAGCACTAAAATGCTCGGGTGCTCGAAGCTCGGGCCGAGCTCGCCGTGATACTCGGGTGCTCAACCCGAGCAACGAACCCAATGTTAGTCTATGGGAGACTCGAGCATTTTTGCGGTGGCACCCCCGGCAGTCTTTTAAAAGCCTAACAAGTGCCCAAAACGATAGTAACAGTGCTCAAATGACATGGGGACAGCATGGGGATCGCCCCAGGAAGCATTTCTGACCCCCAGGTCACTGCTGTCAACAACGTGGTCAGAGGTATTAAGCCACTTTTACAGGCTCACAATAAAACGTTCAAAAACGAAAGTGAAACTTTTTTCCTGTGAAATATGTTAAGGAACATCCTTTCCAGGGTAAAGACTTGTGTATAAGTTAAAATAAATGACCAAAAACAAAAATACTCCTCCACACCTTTGGCTATGTTAACAAGTAGCATTTTTTATGCGTTTTTGCACTTTTGTATTGCTTTCAACTATGACAAATGCATTCACCGTGAAATGTCATTTTAACATTTTACAACCTTATCTGGCCATGTGCTGTGTGACACATGCATAAAGTACTGAAAAGACAAGGGAACAGCATGGGGAAGACCCCTGGAAGCATCTCTGACTCCCAGGTCACTGTCTAAAAGTGTGCCCATCATAAGTGATCCTTACCGCATCAGAAGATGCAGACTTGCAACTATCCCCATGCAAGTTCTAGTCCCAGGGCAGTGTTCAATTGTACCTCCCCCATTCCTTGCAATACAAGCTCAAGAATGCAGCCTGCCACCCACCCACCCCCAGGCTGCAATACCATACTGCTTGCTTGCTTGAACTTGAAATTGGGCCTTTTAGGCATGTGGAGGCGGAATCTGGCCACCACGTCATGGCTGTGTTGGCGGCCTGGAATCCATACTCAGTCCCCAGTCGCCCGGCGGCCGGGTGTCCATACTCGGTCCCCAGGCGCCCTGCGGCCGGGTGTCCACACACGGTCCCCAGCCGCCTGGGGGCAGCCGGGTGTCCATAAACGGTCCCCAGCCGCCCCTATTTCTCCTTGGAACATCCCCCCACACACTTTTCTTAGACTGGCCTGCTTTAGGCAGCATTGGACGAGCCCACCAGAGAACCAGACTCCTCCGGTGGGCCCTGACTTCTCATTCGGTGGAGTTGAGAGTGCCAAGGTGAGGAGCATGATGATGATGACAGAAGTTAGCATCTGCTATGTTTTAATGCAAGTGTAAGTGTGCAGCCTGCCACCCACCCACCCCCAGACTGCAATTCCATACTGCTAGCTTGCACTTGAAATGGGGCCTTTTAGTTTGGAGGAGGCCGAAGCTGGCCACTACCTCATGGCTGCTTCGGCAGCGAGGTATCCATACTCAGTCCCCAGCCGCCCATATTTGTCCTGGTGTGCCTTATACATAAGATTAAGCGCGCATACCAAAACATTACCTGTGCCCTCCCCAGTGCATTTAGTGGGAAGGAGAGCCTATTCCGCTGTAGTGTGTGCATGCCAAACCCCTGTTCATGGTACATGCGAAGATGCCTCCCACCTTGCACCTGTCGTTGCAGACTTGCAACTATCCCCATTCAAGTCCTTGTCCCAGGGCAGTGTTCAATTGTACCTCTCCCATTCCTTGCAATGCAAGCGCAAGTATGCAGCCTGCCACCCACCCACCCCCAGGCTGCAATACCATACTGCTTGCTTGCTTGTACTTTAAATTGGGCCTTTTAGGCATGTGGAGGCGGAATCTGGCCACCACGCCATGGCTGTGTCGGCGGCCTGGTATCCATACTCAGTCCCCAGCCGCCTGGTGGCCGGGTGTCCCCGCTTGCTCCCCAGCCTCCAGGGGGTGGCCGGGTGTCCATACTCGGTCCCCAGCCACCCCTATTTGTCCCAGTAACCTTTCCCACACTTTTCTTAGCCTGGCCTGCTTTAGGGCAGCATTGGCCGAGCCCACCGGACTATCAGACTCCTCCGGTGGGCCCTGGCTTCTCCATCAGGGGAGTTGAGAGTGCCAAGGTGAGGAGCATGATGAGGATGATAGAAGTTAGCATCTGCTTTGTTTTGTTGTAATGCAAGCGCATGTATGTAGTAGCGGCTAGGCCTGAGGTGGTCAGCATTTGGCACATATCCTACCTCGTCCGAGGATTGCTGGATGTTTTCCTGTTACTATCCAAGTTCTATGACTCCCGTTAAAACAAAGCTTCAGGTGATAAATGATGGATGAGGTGGTGGCAAAGGAGAAAGAGCAGGAGGAACAGGGACCATTCACATCAATATCAGGCCAGTCAACCAGATATGTCTTGTAGGATATGTTTCTGTAACAAAAGGAGCGGTTCGGCTACACAGTTATAGGGCATAAAGTGAGGGCAATGCCTACCAAAAATTTCGAGCCCCTCCAATGCCCCTTGGAAATGACATGGAGGTCAGAGGGCATTAACTAAACCTTTTTTTCCATTTATAGCAACTGGGTCTCCCGTGCACTGTTGGCCTAAGCAGTGAATGGAAGGCTTTCCAAAAATTATGAGGAACTGCAATGCCCCTTACAAGCCATGTGTGGCACCCCAGGGGTCTGGTCACCACAGTAATAGAGATATTACATCGGAGAGCAAGTGGGAGGTTTCCTGGTCAGGATCCCTTAAACATGCAACATCCTCCTGCCCCAATCCTGGGAGGGGAGAATTCTGCCCTTATAAACTGGATCTGGGGCGGGGTTGAGTGAGTCAGAGAACAGTCAGAGTCAGAGTGAGAGAAAGGGAAAGTAACAGCAAGGAGCTCTGTAGGAGCTAGGAGCTAAAGACCAGGGGCTGGAAGCTGAGCAGAGCTCGCCCTGGCAGAAGACAATAGGAACCGGACACAGGAGTCCGAAGCTGTGAGGACTTATATATCCAGCAGCAGAAACCAGCCGGCAGGGGATTTCAGGTCCTCTGGCCATAGAAGCCCGGAGGCTCAGTCACAAGCAAGGGACCAGCACCGCCGTCGTGGAGCGGAGGCTAACAGAAGGCCCCAAGTCACCAGCCATACGGGTGAGCACTACACGGTACACTCAGTGACGTGGGCTACTTCTTCCTGCTTACAGCAAGGTAGCCAGGAAGAGTGCAGACAGACGGGGAGGCCTACAACTCCATCTGGCCAGGGGAACTCCTGCTTGCTCACAGACTGACCAGGCCTCTTATGCTAGCCAGTACTCCCGGGAGGGTCTACCTTATAATCATCAGTAAAGACCCTGAACTGCACTGCAAAGACTCTGAGTCATTCCTGCTGCGCTCGTGCACCATCACCCCCATCATCCACACTCACTGCCCTGAGGCTATACTCCTCCCGAGGGGAGGTATCCCATTCTATGCTGCGAACACAACACCAGCCTCAGCGGTCTGCCTCGCAGCGGTGGTACTCCCTGACCGCAATCCACGGGTGGCGCAGTCGGACAATTAACCTCAAAACCTAAGAAAGACTGCCACTGGTTTGACCAACCTGAGCCACGGGACCGGGTCACCGCCACGGAGACTACAGACCCCAGAGACCCGGCACCGGGTATCCCACACACGTGTACACACGGCCCAGGGGGCGCGTCACATGCAGTACAGCATATTACAAACATAAGTCCCATTATTGGGGAGTGGGTGTCCCATGGTATTTGCTTATGCTTTCCAAGCAAAAGCTGCCAAAAATTAGGACGGAGCAACTTGCAATGCCCCTTACAAGAGCCATGTAGTACAGCATATTACAAACATAAGTCCCATTATTGGGGAGTGGGTGTCCCATAGTATTTGCTTATGCTTTCCCAGCAAAAGCTGCCAAAAATTAGGACGGAGCAACTTGCAATGCCCCTTAGAAGAGCCATGCAGTACAGCATATTACAAACATAAGTCCCATTATTGGGGAGTGGGTGTCCCATAGTATTTGCTTATGCTTTCCCAGCAAAAGCTGCCAAAAATTAGGACGGAGCAACTTGCAATGCCCCTTACAAGAGCCATGCAGTACAGCATATTACAAACACAAGTCCCATTATTGGGGAGTGGGTGTCCCATAGTATTTGCTTATGCTTTCCAAGCAAAAGCTGCCAAAAATTAGAACGGAGCAACTTGCAATGCCCCTTACAAGAGCCATGCAGTACAGCATATTACAAACATAAGTCCCATTATTGGGGAGTGGGTGTCCCATAGTATTTGCTTATGCTTTCCAAGCAAAAGCTGCCAAAAATTAGGACGGAGCAACTTGCAATGCCCCTTACAAGAGCCATGCAGTACAGCATATTACAAACATAAGTCCCATTATTGGGGAGTGGGTGTCCCATAGTATTTGCTTATGCTTTCCCAGCAAAAGCTGCCAAAAATTAGGACGGAGCAACTTGCAATGCCCCTTACAAGAGCCATGCAGTACAGCATATTACAAACATAAGTCCCATTATTGGGGAGTGGGTGTCCCATAGTATTTGCTTATGCTTTCCAAGCAAAAGCTGCCAAAAATTAGGACGGAGCAACTTGCAATGCCCCTTACAAGAGCCATGCAGTACAGCATATTACAAACATAAGTCCCATTATTGGGGAGTGGGTATCCCATAGTATTTGCTTATGCTTTCCAAGCAAAAGCTTCCAAAAATTAGGACGGAGAAACTTGCAATGCCCCTTACAAGAGCCATGCAGTACAGCATATTACAAACATAAGTCCCATTATTGGGGAGTGGGTGTCCCATAGTATTTGCTTATGCTTTCCCAGCAAAAGCTGCCAAAAATTAGGACGGAGCAACTTGCAATGCCCCTTACAAGAGCCATGCAGTACAGCATATTACAAACATAAGTCCCATTATTGGGGAGTGGGTGTCCCATAGTATTTGCTTATGCTTTCCCAGCAAAAGCTGCCAAAAATTAGAACGGAGCAACTTGCAATGCCCCTTACAAGAGCCATGCAGTACAGCATATTACAAACATAAGTCCCATTATTGGGGAGTGGGTGTCCCATAGTATTTGCTTATGCTTTCCAAGCAAAAGCTGCCAAAAATTAGGACGGAGCAACTTGCAATGCCCCTTACAAGAGACATGCAGTACAGCATATTACAAACATAAGTCCCATTATTGGGGAGTGGGTGTCCCATAGTATTTGCTTATGCTTTCCAAGCAAAAGCTGCCAAAAATTAGGACGGAGCAACTTGCAATGCCCCTTACAAGAGCCATGCAGTACAGCATATTACAAACATAAGTCCCGTTATTGGGGAGTGGGTGTCCCATAGTATTTGCTTATGCTTTCCCAGCAAAAGCTGCCAAAAATTAGGACGGAGCAACTTGCAATGCCCCTTACAAGAGCCATGCAGTACAGCATATTACAAACATAAGTCCCATTATTGGGGAGTGGGTGTCCCATAGTATTTGCTTATGCTTTCCCAGCAAAAGCTGCCAAAAATTAGGACGGAGCAACTTGCAATGCCCCTTACAAGAGCCATGCAGTACAGCATATTACAAACATAAGTCCCATTATTGGGGAGTGGGTGTCCCATAGTATTTGCTTATGCTTTCCCAGCAAAAGCTGCCAAAAATTAGAACGGAGCAACTTGCAATGCCCCTTACAAGAGCCATGCAGTACAGCATATTACAAACATAAGTCCCATTATTGGGGAGTGGGTGTCCCATAGTATTTGCTTATGCTTTCCAAGCAAAAGCTGCCAAAAATTAGGACGGAGCAACTTGCAATGCCCCTTACAAGAGCCATGCAGTACAGCATATTACAAACATAAGTCCCATTATTGGGGAGTGGGTGTCCCATAGTATTTGTGTTAGAACCTTGCTCTTAGGTTTTTTCCTTTGCTGGTCACATGACCTTGTTGGCCTATTTAATCCTGCTCCGCCCTTCTGGCTTTGCTGGACTTCATTGTATAACTACTTTCTAGCTAGCCTGTGCTCTGTATCTAACTCTGTTAGTTTGCTTGGTCTACGGACCTCAGTGTTCTATATATTTTGTTTGTTTGTCTGTCTGCTACTATTTCTGTTAGGAGGTGTCCCATTTTCCTCCCAGTCCTTAGTACTTGTAGGGATTCCTTCCCCACATCTATAGGTCTCCGTACAGACTAGCTTAGGACTTTAGCAGGTCTGATCGCAGGATCAGGTCCCCTGTTACATCGTAGGGATAAAGCTGAGTTCTATCGTAGGGACAGATCTCCTCTCTTTCCTTAGCTCTGGTAGCAGAACATAACAGTAAGTCCAGCCTGCAAATTCTCTAAGGAAAGATTTTTCTGTTCCATCATGGTGTCGGTTCAGGATTTGGCTCATCGCCTGCAGGGACTCTCTCTGGAGGTGGCCGAGCTCCGTCAGCACGTGAGTAACTGTCCTGGAGCACATTTCTTGGAGCCTAAGGTATGTTTGCCGGATTTATTTTTTGGTGAACACCGAGAATTTTTTTCATTTAAAAATGCTTGCTTATTGTATTTTCGTTTGAGACCCAAGTCCTCTGGGGATGAATCCCAGCGCATAGGGTTCATAATGTCACTTTTGCGCAAAGAGCCTCAGGAGTGGGCCTTTTCTTTGCAACCTAGTGATACATGCTTCAGATCAGTGGATAGTTTTTTTTCTGCTTTGGGGCTATTATATGATGATCCTGACCGTGTCGCATCAGCTGAGACTGAGTTAAGACGTTTGAGACAGGGATCAGGTAATGTGGAAAAATATTGTACTCATTTCCGTCGATGGTCTACTCAAACAGGGTGGAACGATTCTGCTCTGAAAAGTCTATTTCTTGCTGGGCTCAATGAAAGGGTTAAAGACCTGCTAATTGCTTATCCTACACCTGAAGATTTGCAACAGGCTATGCAATTAGCTATACGGGTGGATAGGAGACTGCGTGCAAGGGTTAATGAGAGCAAATCCTCTGCTATGTCAGTTTCTGGTTATGAGAATGTGTGTACTAACAGTGGTGAACCGATGGAGATTGGATCGGTGGCACCTCGCTCTCAAGAAAAAGACCGTAGATTTTTTGAAGGCTTGTGTTTCTCTTGCGGAAAATCTGGTCATTTGATTAAAGGCTGTGAGCTTCGTATGAAGAAAGAAAAAAAAATGGTCAGTCATGCCCGTATTGCCTGTTTAAATTCCAAGGGTGTATTTTTAGCTGCTTCCACGATTGCTCAGGAAAAATTAATGGAATTTCGGGTGTTTGTCGATTGTGGGTCTACACTGAATGTAATTGATGGGGGATTCTTGGAAAGACTCAATTTAAAACCCGAACCTTTATCATCCCCCATTGCTGTGGTTTCTGTGGATGGTTCCCCTTTGAAGAATATTACTCTCAAGGTCTGCGAATTTCCTCTCACTATTAATGGTGTTCACCATGAGAAATTGGATTTGGTAGTTTTGAATAACTTGCCTTCTCCAGTAATATTGGGATTGCCCTGGTTAAAATTTCACAATCCTGTACTAGATTGGTCTACCAGTGAAATTAAATCCTGGAGCCATAAATGTTATGACAAGTGTTGTAACGGGCGTATTGCAGCTTTGGATAGGGGAGAATTGCCTGTTCCTATTCAGGATTTTTGGAGAGTTTTTTCTGAGAAGGAATCGCAGGTTTTGCCTCCCCATAGAGACTATGATTGTTCTATTGAATTTGTCCCTGGAGCGACTCTTCCTAAAAGTCATTTATTTAACCTTACTATTCCTGAGAGGAAGGCTTTGGAGGAATACATACAGACAAGTTTGGCCGCCGGTCACATTAGGCCTTCTAAGTCTCCTGTGGCGGTTGGATTTTTTTTTGTAAAAAAAAAGGACGGCGGTTTACGTCCTTGTCTGGATTTTCGTGAGATTAACAAAATTACTGTACGCAATCCTTACCCACTGCCATTGATTCCTGATTTATTTAACCAGTTAATGGGGGCCAAGTGGTTCTCTAAAATTGACCTTAAGGGGGCATACAATCTGTTGCGCATGAAGGAGGGTGACGAATGGAAGACTGCTTTTAACACTCCTGTGGGTCATTTTGAGAATCTGGTTATGCCTTTTGGTCTTACTAATGCTCCTGCATTTTTTCAGAATCTTATTAATGACATCCTTAGACCTTTGATCGGCAAAAATGTGGTTGTGTATTTGGATGACATTTTGATTTATTCGCCGGATCTGGAGTCTCATTGGCGGAGCGTACGTGAGGTATTACAGTTGTTAATGGACAATTCGCTTTTTGCTAAGCTGGAGAAATGTGAGTTCGCTGTACAGAGAATTAGTTTTTTGGGTTACATTATCTCCAGCGAAGGTTTTGAGATGGACCCGGTTAAAGTTCAAGCTGTACAGGAATGGCCTAGGCCTATTGGTTTGAAATCGATACAGAGGTTTTTAGGTTTCGCCAATTATTACAGAAAATTCATAAAAAAATTTTCTAGTATTGTCAAACCTCTGACCGATCTCACCAGGAAAGGTGCTGATGCGGTTCAGTGGTCTTCTGAGGCTATTGAAGCTTTTGTGTATCTCAAGGAGAGGTTCACCTCTGCTCCCATCCTTATGCAGCCTGATGTGACTAAGCCGTTTTTGGTTGAGGTTGATGCTTCCTCTGTGGGGGTTGGCGCAGTATTGTCTCAGGATAACGGGGATGGATTACATCCCTGTGTCTTTTTTTCAAAAAAATTTTCGGAGACTGAACTGAATTACGATATTGGTAATCGGGAATTATTGGCTATTAAACTCGCATTTGAACACTGGCGCCACTTCTTGGAAGGTGCGGAATTTCCCGTTCAGGTTCTTACGGATCATAAAAATCTGATATATCTTGATGCTGCCAAGCGCCTGAATGCCCGTCAGGCTAGGTGGGCACTGTTTTTCTCGCGGTTTAACTTCTCCGTTACTTACATCCCTGGTACTAAGAATGTTAAGGCGGATGCCTTGTCTCGCAGTTTTTCTCCCATAGTCGGTGCTGAGAAAGAGGAGAACATTTTACAAGAAGGTGTTGTGATAGCTGCTTTGGACTCCGTTTTGGAAGATGAGATTCTTAAAGCACAGGAGAATGCCCCATCTAACACTCCTCATGGGAGGTTGTTTGTGCCTGGGACCTTTAGGAGAGATTTGTTTGTTGAGTGTCACGAATCTCGGTTGGCAGGTCATCCCGGAATCTCTGAGACCAAGAGACTGGTGGGTCGCAGTTTTTGGTGGCCTGGATGGCAGAAGGAAGTCATTAAGTGGGTGCGTCAATGTACTATATGTGCTAGATCTAAGTCCTCACATACTCCTGCTGCGGGGTTGCTTTGTCCTTTGGAGGTTCCCAGTGCTCCTTGGACACATTTGGCTATGGACTTTATAACTGACCTTCCCCCCTCTGAGGGTTTTACTGTCATCTGGGTGGTCGTGGACCGTTTTAGCAAGATGTGTCACTTGGTTCCCTTCGTCAAACTGCCCTGCGCTAAAACTCTCGCTAAGGTCTTTGTCAAGGAAATTGTCAGTCTTCATGGCGTTCCTACTGACATTGTTTCTGATAGGGGTCCTCAGTTCGTGGCTCGTTTTTGGCGTGCCTTTTGTGACAGGTTGGGAGTTCATTTATCGTTCTCGTCCGGATATCATCCTGAATCTAATGGCCAGACAGAAAGGAAAAACCAGGATGTTGAGCAGTTCTTGCGTTTTTTTGTGGCAGACAATCAAGAGGGGTGGTCTGAGTTTCTGCCACTTGCTGAATTTGCTCTGAACAATCATACATCTTCTTCTGCTGGTTGTTCGCCTTTTTTTTGTTGTTCTGGGAGACATCCGTCGTTTGGGTCGTTCTCCAAGTTGGGATCTGCCGTGCCTGAGGAGGAGAATTTTTCCGGTGATTTGGAGAGAATTTGGACGGATGTGCGTGGTAATCTTCAGGAGGCCAACAGAAAATCTAAAGACTACTTTGATAGGAAACGACAGGAGGTTTTGTTCGCTGTTGGTGACATGGTTTGGTTGTCCTCTAGGAATCTGCGGTTGAGGATTCCTTCTAAGAAATTGGGTCCCAAGTTTGTAGGGCCCTTTAAGGTGCTTCAGGTTGTCAACCAATCTGCTGTTAGGTTGGAGGTTCCTACCTCCTGGAGAATTAATCCGGTATTTCATGACTCTCTGTTAAAAAAAGCTGTTGTGTCGGATGGTGACGCCTCTGCCTCTGTTCCTCCGGTGGTGGAGGACGGGGAATATGAAATTTCTCGCATCCTTAACTCTAGACGGTATAGAGGTAGTTTGCAGTATCTTGTGGCCTGGAAAGGTTTCGGACCCGAGGACAACTCTTGGGTGAGGTCAGATGATGTTTCCGCGTCCAGACTTATCAGAGCGTTTCACAGGAGATTTCCTGATAAGCCTGGTCCTAGGGGATCCGGAGGATCCTCTTAGAAGGGGGGGTACTGTTAGAACCTTGCTCTTAGGTTTTTTCCTTTGCTGGTCACATGACCTTGTTGGCCTATTTAATCCTGCTCCGCCCTTCTGGCTTTGCTGGACTTCATTGTATAACTACTTTCTAGCTAGCCTGTGCTCTGTATCTAACTCTGTTAGTTTGCTTGGTCTACGGACCTCAGTGTTCTATATATTTTGTTTGTTTGTCTGTCTGCTACTATTTCTGTTAGGAGGTGTCCCATTTTCCTCCCAGTCCTTAGTACTTGTAGGGATTCCTTCCCCACATCTATAGGTCTCCGTACAGACTAGCTTAGGACTTTAGCAGGTCTGATCGCAGGATCAGGTCCCCTGTTACATCATAGGGATAAAGCTGAGTTCTATCGTAGGGACAGATCTCCTCTCTTTCCTTAGCTCTGGTAGCAGAACATAACAATTTGCTTATGCTTTCCAAGCAAAAGCTGCCAAAAATTAGGACGGAGCAACTTGCAATGCCCCTTACAAGAGCCATGCAGTACAGCATATTACAAACATAAGTCCCATTATTGGGGAGTGGGTGTCCCATAGTATTTGCTTATGCTTTCCCAGCAAAAGCTGCCAAAAATTAGGACGGAGCAACTTGCAATGCCCCTTACAAGATCCATGCAGTACAGCATATTACAAACATAAGTCCCATTATTGGGGAGTGGGTGTCCCATAGTATTTGCTTATGCTTTCCCAGCAAAAGCTGCCAAAAATTAGGACGGAGCAACTTGCAATGCCCCTTACAAGAGCCATGCAGTACAGCATATTACAAACATAAGTCCCATTATTGGGGAGTGGGTGTCCCATAGTATTTGCTTATGCTTTCCCAGCAAAAGCTGCCAAAAATTAGGACGGAGCAACTTGCAATGACCCTTACAAGAGCCATGCAGTACAGCATATTACAAACATAAGTCCCATTATTGGGGAGTGGGTGTCCCATAGTATTTGCTTATGCTTTCCAAGCAAAAGCTGCCAAAAATTAGGACGGAGCAACTTGCAATGCCCCTTACAAGAGCCATGCAGTACAGCATATTACAAACATAAGTCCCATTATTGGGGAGTGGGTGTCCCATAGTATTTGCTTATGCCTTGCAAGCAAAAGCTGCCAAAAATAAGGACGGAGGAACTTGCAATGCTGGCACCCTGGTGGTATAGTGGTGGTGGAGGCCGAGGATAAGGAGAAGAAGATTAAATAGCCGAAACGAGGAAGCGTATACCCATGTGTGGGTGTGAAGCGGTGCATGTGAATACACCTCCCGAAATAACACAGTGGATTTGACTTTATGTTACTCTGCTGTCATTTGGTGGTGATGAGAAGTCTGGCCCAATCCAGCCCTTGTTTATTTTGATAAGGTCAGCTTGTCAACATTGTCAGTTGACAGGCGAGTGCGCTTATCAGTTATAATTCCCCCAGCGGCACTAAAAACACGCTCTGATAACACGCTAGCGGCAGGGCAGGCCAGGACCTCCAAGGCGTACAGAGCGAGTTCATTCCAAGTGTCCAGCTTGGATATCCAATAATTAAAAGGCACAGAATCACGGAGGACGCTGGTACGATCGGCAAGGTACTCCCTCACCATCTTTTGAAACTTTCCACTCCTTGTGAGAGTACCCCGCGCCTCAGGGCCTGTAAGCTGGGCGGGTGTCAGAAAACTGTCCCAGAACGTTGACAGTGTCCCCCCCCCTCTGCTGGATTGGAGTTGCACCTCTCTCGCCGGTACGCCTTGGTTGGGCAACGAACTGTGACCTCTGCCGCTAGCGTGTTCAGATGGGAATTTTTCTGCAGCAAGGGCCTTCTGGTATTGCCCCATTTTTGTAGACCTCTCCACCTGAGGAATAAGAGAGTGAAAGTTCTCCTTGTAGCGGGGGTCTACAAGTGTCACCAGCCAGTAATGACTGTCACCCAACATTTTGACAACGCGAGGGTCACGGTTAAGGCAGCGTAACATAAAGTCAGCCATGCGTGCCAGACTGGTAACGGGCAAGATTTCCGTGTCCTCACCAAGATGACGACTGACCATGCTCTCCTCCTCCTCTTCCTCTTCCTCCTCCCCCCTGTCCTCAGGCCACCCACGCTGAACCGACGGTATGACACTTGTACAGGTACTACCGTCTACAACGCATGATAGCAGCTCCTGTTCTTCCTCCTCCTCCTCCTCCTCTCCCTCATTGTCCCCGAATGCACGTTGGGATGAGATGAGGCTGGGCTGTGTGTAATCGCCCTCTACGGCTTCTTGATCCATCTCATCATACTCTGGCTGCAATGCCTCCTCTTTAATTCTCTGCAGAGAGCGTTGCAAAAGACAGACAAGTAGGATGCTGACACTAATGATGGCGTCATCGCCACTCACTATCTTGGTGGCCTCCTCAAAGTTTGTCAGAATGGTACATATGTCAGACATCCAGGTCCACTCCTGAGGTCTTATGTGTGGAGTCTGACCTGAATATTGACGGCCTTGTTGCAGCTGGTACTCCACAACTGCTCTCTTCTGCTCACAAATCCTTTGCAACATGTGGAGGGTAGAATTCCAACATGTGGGGACATCACACACCAGTCGGTGTGCCGGAAGCTGCAAACGCTGCTGCAACACAGCAAGGGCGGCGGAAGCTGTAGCCGACTTGCGAAAATGAGCTGACAGGCGGCGTACTTTCACGAGCAGATCTGGCAACTCGGGGTACGATTTAAGAAACCGCTGAACCACGAGGTTAAGCACATGAGCCAGGCATGGTACGTGTGTGATCTCACCTCGACTCAGAGCCGCCACTAGGTTACGGCCATTGTCACACACGACCATGCCGGGATGTAGGTTCAGCGGTCTCAGCCACAGATCTGCCTGCTCTTTCACAGCTGTCCACAACTCACAAGCAGTGTGAGGTTTATCACCTAAGCTCATGAGTTTCAGCACAGCCTGTTGCCGCTTGGCGGAGGCAGTGCTGCAATGCTTCCAGCTTGTAACTGATGTGGTGATATCTGAGATGGAGGCTGAATATGAGGAGGAGGAGGAGGCTGTACACTGTGGGGGCAACTCTGACTGATATAGGGCCCGCAATCCTCGGTGTGGGGAGGATGTGTTCCGTCCCAAGGTCTGACTGGGTCCCGGCTTCCACTATGCTTAGCCAGTGTGCCGTCAGAGAGATGTACCGTTCCTGGCCACAAGCACTTGTCCACGTGTCCGTTGTCAGGTGGACTCTCCCAGTAACTGCGTTGTTGAGGGCACGGCAGATACTTTGGGACACGTGCTTGTGTAGTGCGGGGATGGCACACAGGGCAAAATAGTGTCGGCGGGGGACCGAGTACCGAGGGACGGCCACCGCCATAAGATTGCGGAAGGATTCCGTCTCCACCAGCCTAAAAGGCAGCATTTCCAATGCAAGCAGTCGTGAAATGTCCGAATTTAGGACTGTGGCCTGTGGGGCGTTAGCTGTGAATTTTCGCTTTCGTTCAAAGGTCTGGGATATGGACAATTGAACGCTGCGGTGGGACGTGGACGTGGACGTTGATGCTGTTTCTTGAGAAACTGCCATAACAAGTGAAGACTGAGAGGAGGGGGCATCTTTACATGCAGTATGGACAGGGGATTGCCTTGCACACACAACAGGGGGTTCTATTGCACGCACAACAGTGGAAGAAGCAGTGGTGACACCCGCTGACACTGGTCGTGGACCCTGGGTTTCGCCCCACAAAGTCGGGTGCTTTGCTGCCATGTGCCTGATCATGCTGGTGGTGGTCAGGCTGGTAGTTTTGTCACCCCTGCTGATGCTGGCATGGCAGGTGGAACATATGGCCTTTTTGGGGTTATCAGCAGTGTCTTTAAAAAAATTCCAGACTCTGGAAGACCTACCGCTTGTACTGGCAACGTCCCTCGTGTTGGTGTTACGGGGAACGGTTGCCTGCCTTCTGTCTGCAGCCACCACACTGCTTCTTCCTGCCTGTTGGGGTACTCTGCCTCCCTCCCCCTGTGTGCTGCTGGCCTCACTCTGCATGTCCTCCTTCCACGTTGGGTCAGTTACTAGATCATCCACCACCTCCTCCTCTTCAACTTGCGCACCACGATCCTCCTCCTCACTTCCTGGCAATTGTGTCTCGTCATCGTCCACCTCTTGTGACAGATTGCCAGCGTCGACTTCCTGTGGCCGTGGCTGTTCAAATATTTGGGCATCGCAACATGGGATCTCCTCTTCCACCACTTCAAGCGTATCAGGCGAGGGGCCCAAATATGGAAATGGACCAGTGAACAGCTCTTCAGAGTATCCAAGTGTGGGATCACTTGCTGTCTGACGACACTCGGCATGGTGGGAGGAAGGAGCATCAGGGTGAGGAGGAGTATGCGGTGGAGACTCACGGCTACTAAGAGTTGACCGTGAGGAAGACAGACCGGAGGTGGTGGTGCCCAGGTAACTGGAAGTATTATCTGCTATCCAATTAATAACCTGTTCACACTGATCAGTTCTCAATACTGGTGTTGTCCTGTGCTTCCCTAGTAATTCGGTCAAGAAGTGGGAGCGAGAAGATGTGGCTGTTGGTTGTGGCACATTTTCACCTTGGCCACGGCCCCGTCCTCTGCACGAACCATCACCAGAATGTCCACTTCCACGTCCCTTGCCACGCGCCTTGCCCATTGTAAATGAAGTAAAATAGCTTACACTTGCACTATCAATGGAAAAAGGGTAATAAAGAGTAGATTAGAACCGTGGAAGAGGAAAACCACAGTTATTGTTTACTGGGGTATACCACACTTTTTTAAATAGAGATATTTGCGTCTGAACAGTGAGCGACACACTCAAACTGCTTTTTTTTAGATACCAAAGGCCCAAAACTGGATAGTACAGCGATTTGACCCGAGGAACTGCAAAACCACACTGGGATGTCGGGCCTACACAAGACTATTTTCAACAGGTATATTTTTGTGTCACAACAGTCAGGAGACACTACTGTTTTTCTTTACGGAAAAAACTACCAAAACCTGAATAATAGAGATTTTTTACCGTGGGATGGCAAAACCACAGTTATTGTTTACTGGGGTATACCACACTTTTTTAAATAGAGATATTTGCGGCTGAACAGTGAGCGACACACTCAAACTGTTTTTTTTTTTTAGATACAAATGGCCCAAAATGGATAATACAGAGGTTTGAACCGTGGAAGTGCAAAACAACACTTCTGTTTCTCTAGCCTACACCAGACTATTTTCAACAGTTATATTTGTGTCTGAAAAATCAGAGACACGCTTTTTTTTTGGGGGGGGGGGGGGGACACACCAAAAGGTTAATAAGACGGGTATTTGTACAGTGTGAAGGAGGGAAAAAAAGGAGGACTTAGATGAAAAAAAAAGGATTTTTCCTGGCCCCTGACACCTGGTGCTAAGTCCAGCAATTTCAGCAACAGGAGCACACGGGACTGTAATGCAGCGTTTGCTGGTATAACCACTGTGTCTCCTATACAGCCTGCCTGCCTGGTATCTGGGATGGATATTAGTCCTGAAAAGGACTGTTTGTTTGTACTGGCAGCCTTTACAGACCCTACACTAACTATTTCGCAGTTTATATCTCTCCCTAAATCAGCAGCGCTGTCCCTACACTGTCTAATCCGGAGCGACTGTGTCCAAGATGGCGGCGCCCCGTTTTAAATACTCGAGGTGACGCTGTGCGGCCAGCCAATCACTGTAATGCCCACAACCAACATGGCTGCAGCATTACAGTGACTGGCTGGCAATCCCTGCATGTTCATTGGCTCTGTAAAGAGCGCCAAACATGCGGGGTGGAGACCCGAGCTCCCGCCCGAGTAACCCGGAAATGCTCGGTGCTCGCCGAACATCCCGAGTAGCGTGATGCTCGGGCGAGTACCGAGCAGTGTCGAGCATGTTCGCTCAACACTATCAGCTACCCATTAAAAGTGGCAGTGTGCACAATTCTTAGTGGTGACACTTGTAAACAATACTCTAAAATATCCAAAAACTCAAAGTAATAGGATTTTAAATGTTACACGCACGCCGCTAGGTTCAGATAGGGGCGAGACAGGTTACATTAATTCTTTGGAATCCTGAGGGAACCGTTACTCAGGGCGACCATAGACCATATGCTGCAGCTTCTCTCAGGCACACAGTAGTATTGACCCTCAGGCACAAACATACTTGCTGACCAGACACACTTGACAAGAGTCCTCATAAATGGTAGAACAGTAGCATTTAATAAGAAGCCGCACAGCCAGTGCAAGTTAAGTCTTATGAGCAACAGGCTCCAGTGACAAACAGTACAGTTTCCTCAGCAGCACAGCAGTTCACAGTCTTCCCAGTAGTACAAGACAGCACAGTTCTAATGCAAAGAAATGAGCACAGCATTCCTTACAGCACAGTGAGATGGAGGAGGGGGAGGGTTTGCTGAGGGAGATGATCCCTGTAACACTATTTTTTCCAGTCTTTATCTTTCTGCCTGACAATACTCTGCACTGCTAGTTCAGGAACTCTACCTGACCTGTGCTTAGCTTCACTCCTGACTTGAATCCTTTTCACTTGCAGGGGTGCTTCTGTGAGATACAGAACACACACACCACCTTTTCCTTCCTCTCCAGCCAGACAGTAAACAACTTCCCCACAATCTCCCTGGGGCTCTCCTAAAACACTCCCCTTCTCCTGTGACTGTGTTAACCCCTCTAGTTGCTGGATGCTTCTGGAGCACAACACTTTCTGTCTCCTGTGCTTGTGTTACTTCTAATAGTTGCTGAATGCTTTTAAAGCAACAGCACTACTTCTGCATGTCACATAAAGATAGTAAAGAGAGCCTTTAAAGGGGGTTGACCACTACTTGGACAACCCCTTCTCAATCACTATATTCTCCCAAGTAAAATAATAGCAGTTATATTCATTTCCAGTGCAGGCGTCACTCCAGCAGTGTCGGCACTGGCTCTCCTGGGCCTTGCAGCCAGTCAGTGTCCGCTTCATTCACCCCTCCTTCAGACATAACTGATATCTGGAGGAAGTGATAGCAGCTGCAGCTTCAGATGTGAGATTTGTCCGAAGGAAGGGAGAGTGAAGTAGCCGCTAATTGCTTATAGGGCACATGTATCATAACAATATCACACAAGCACTGGGAGGGCTAATGCCAACACTGCCGGAACAGTGCTGGCATCAGAGGTGAGTATAGCTGTTATTATTTTACTTGGGTTTTTTCATTTTTGCATTTACATTTTTTGCTCTCTGTCTTCCCAGAGCCATAACTTTTTTATTTTTTGGTCAATATGGCAATGTGGGGGCTTGTTTTTTGCGTGACAAGTGGACTTTTGAATGACACCATTGGTTTTACTATATTGAGTACTGGAAAACATGATAAAAATTCAAAGTGCGGTGAAATTGCAAAAAAAATTGCAATTCCACAATTGTTTTTTTTTTTACCATGTTCACTAAGTGCTAAAACTGACCTGCCATTATGATTCATCAGGCCATTATGAGTTCGTAGATACCAAACATGTATAGGTTCTTTTTTATTTAAGTGGTGAAAAAAAATCAAAGAAAAACAACCTGTAGCTTCTCCATTTTTTGAGATCCGGGGCCGGGTGTGGGCTTATTTTTTGCGCGTCGAGTTGACATTTTTATTGATACCATGGGGTAGATACGATCTTTTGATTGCCTGTTATTGAATTTATGGCAATGTTGCGACGACCAAAAAACTTCTGGCATTTTGATTTCTTTTCTCATTACACTCTTTACAAATCGGATTCATTCTTTTTATATATTGATAGATCGGGCAATTCTGAATGCAGCAATACCAAATATGTGTATATTTGATTTTTTTTATTGTTTTATTTTGAATGGGGCGAAAGGGGGGTGATTTGAACTTTTATATTTTTTTATTTCTTTAAATATTTTTAAAAATATTTTTATTTACTTTTCACTAGCTTCAATAGTCTCCATGGGAGACTAGAAGCTGCTATCATCCGTTTGACTGTGCTACACATAGCAGAGCTTCAGCCCTATTGTGTGCAACAAAAGTTCTCATCTGCTATGTGCGCCGACCGCTGTGCGGCACTCATAGCATCCCCGCAATGACAACCGCAGGGGTCTCCTGCAGACCCTGGGTTGTCATGCCAACCCATTGGTGACTTGTGGTCATGTGACAGGTGCGCTTATGGGGGGATCTTATGACATGCCGATGGGCGGATCTTATGACACGCTTCTGGTGCGGCTATGTTAAATGCTGCTGTTGTAGATTGACACTGTCATTTAACATGTTAACAGCCGCGGGTGGATCGTGATTACACCCTCGGCTGTTAGGGGCACATGTCAGCTGTACAGATCAGCTGTCATGTGCCCAAAAACATGCGGGCTCCGTGCCGGAACCCACATGGAGTGCAGGGATATGACCTTGGACGTACTCATACGTACAAGGTCATAAAGAGGTTAAGCCTGATGCAGATCCCAAACTGCTTTGCGTCAATGGCCACAAGCCCTGTTTTGAATGAACTAGTGATGTACGAACGTGTTCAGATAAGGTGTTATCCAAGCATGCTCGGGTGCTAACTGAGTATCTTCGGCGTGTTCGAAAAATATGTTTGCATTGCCGTGGCTGCACATCTCGCGTGTGTTAGACAGCCGCAACACATGCATGGATTGCCTGTTTGTTAAGCAATCCCTGCATGTGTTGTGGCTGTGCAACAGCCACGGCGATGCAAACAAATTTTTGAGCACGCCGAAGATACTCAGCACCTAAGCATGCTTGGATAATACCTTATCTGAGCACGTTCACGCATCACTACTTACCACATTTTGCTACATTTGAATTATACAACCAAAACATCCAGTAAACTCCTATTGGTAGATAGTGTGCTGATTCCATAGACGCTATGATCTGTTTCTGTATTTATGGCTTATAAAACGAATATAGATGGCCAAAAACATTTCAGTCATTTAAAACTGTAGTAACAAAGTTTTCAGAATATAATAACACTACTCTAAGTTGAATAACAATAGGATAAATATAATTGAATGCTTTAGATGAATAACCTATAATGGGACATGGAGAACCTTACACATTTAGCCTTTGCTTGGCCACTTCTGGATGTCTCGGATACAGAGCCAACAATTTTACTGAGAAGAAAATGTGCGTAAGTGAAAGTTATTGAAATAATAGACCTGTAATGAAATACCTTGCCATTCTGCGGCCAGTGTTATTTCATTGCTTTCAGCACAGTTGACTGTCAGGTACTTTAATACAGACATAATAACAACCACTGATTGCATTTACCATATTATTAACAATCAAGCATTAGTATGACTTATTCTAAGTTTTAACCTGACAGTGTAACCAAATAAGTATAATCATAGGGAAACGCAGACTAGGGCTATGTGACTGACATTTTCAAAGGCAATGTGACAATTTAGGTTCCACAAAGGTAAACACAGCTCTGAAGTTAATGATGGATGATTCAGAATAGCTCTGAGAAAATAATAGTGAGAGAACGGAAACGCCGGAAATTATTCTATATGAGAGGTTGGCCTATTGTTTTCTTTTCTGATGAAAAGTAGACCGGAGTTAATGGGCACAAAAACTGTACAATGAATGGTACGCCTCATATGACACTTAATGAAAAGCTCCCACATCGCAAAACCATTACACCGCCACCACACACCTTCAACTTAATCTAACCTGTTTTTCTCAAGATTCCATCAAACGTAAGCCTGATATACTGCTTGCATTGATTAAATAGTAACATGGTTGTCCTTGGCAGAAAATAGTGAGTCGGCCTCGTTACTTGGTGCCTCCTGAAGCTTAAAGGGGGGAGATAACTGCATAGCTGTAGGAAATACAGGGTGTAAAGACCGCAATGCAGGTATACAGCCAACTAGTGGTATTCTGGATGGTGGGAAGATATGCATTTTGTAAGCTACGGTATGGTCTTGTTCACCATCAGCTTCACAAATGCTGCTCATTGAATTTGCAGACAATTTTACATCTCTACTCCACAAAGCATATCAGTTAACAACTCAGTATCGGGCACTGAAGTTTTTTGGTTTTGGTAGAGTAGCAATAATTAACCCCTTAGTGACAGAGTTTATTTTGAGCTTAAAGAGAACCTGTCAGCAGGATTTAGCACTATAAGGTAAAGCCATGGGCATAATGGCACTATGATTCTGATTAATCTGATACCTGCTGTGAAGGAATCCTATCAGTGGTTGCTGAGCAAGCATCCGCTAAAGCTTTGTTCTAATGACATCTTCTGTATATCGACGTGCATCAAAGTGGGCCTAGGGGATAGAGTCTTCTTCTGCTTCTCCACCCCTCTACCAGCCTCCTCTATTACGTTTTACTGGTTACTGATTATTCTCTGACCTGCCTCCTTTTTAAAATTCAACGCCACCGCCATTATTGAGGTGGTCGGCACATGCACAGTTTGATTCTATACATTTGACATTTGGGAGCGTAAATTTTGCTGGAATAGATTGCAGACACCATGTCTCATTTGCAGAGCCTTTGAGATACCAAAACAGCAGAAACTCCTATAAGTGACCTCAAATGTTATTTTTAGCCACAAATTTGTAACTTTCACATAGTATAATAGGAGAAAACAGACCCCATAATTTGTTACACAATTACTCTTCAACATTATTATACCCCATATGTGGTCAAAAACTGCTGTTTGTTAACACAACAGGGCTCGGAAAGGAAAGAGCTATTTTGATTTTTGGAGCATAAATTTGTCTGGAATTCGTTATGAATGCCATGTCGCATTTGCAGGTCCCCTGACATCCCTAAACCACAAAAAAAACACAAGAAGCCCCATTTTGGAAACTATACCTCCAAGGGAATTCATCTAGGGGTGTACTGAGCATTTTTAACCTACAGGTGATTCACAAAACTTTATAACATTTAGATGTGAAAACAAAAAATGTAAATTTTTTCCACTAAAATAGAATAAGCACCAAATTTATAATTTCCACAAGGAGTAATAGGAGAAAATGGTTCCTAGAATTTGTTATGAAATTTCTTCTAAACACAGTGATACCCCATATGTGGGCAAAAACTAATGTTTGGACACAAAACAAAACCCGGAAAGCAAAGAGCGCCGTTTAATTTTTGAAACACAAATACACTGTGTTGCATATGCAAAGCCCCTAAGCTGCAAAAAAACCTGCAACACCCACAATTGACTACTTTTGGCAAACTAATCCCCATAAGGAATTCATCTAGGGGTGGGTGGGCATTTTTAACCCTCAAACTACATTACAGAATTTTATAAGATTGGGCACTGAAAACAGAAAACTTAGGATTTTTTTCTCTAAAATATACCTTTAGCCTCAAAGTTTTAATTCACACATGGGGTAATAGGAGAAAATGGACAGGACAATTTGTTATGCAATATTTATTAAACATGGCAATACCCCATATGTGGTAGTACACTACTGTTTGAGCACACGGCAGAGATCGGATGAGAAGGAGCTCTACTTGGCTTTTAAAATGCAGATTCCATTTGAATATATCATGGGCTTCAGAAGCTGAGCGCCTGAGGTGCCAGAATAGCAGAAACCCCCCAGGTGACCCTATATTGGAAACTTCACTGCTTAAGGAATTCACCTAGGGGTGTAGTGAGTATTTTGAACCCACAGGTGCCTCACAGAATATTATAATATTGGGATGTGGAAATATGACATTTTAGTGGTAAGAATGTAATTTATTTATTAGCTGCAAATTTGACAGTTACACAAGGGTTAATAGTAGTGTTGAGCGAGCACTAAAATGCTCGGGTGCTCGAAGCTCGGGCCGAGCTCGCCGTGATACTCGGGTGCTCGACCCGAGTAACGAGCCCAATGTTAGTCTATGTGAGACCCGAGCATTTTTGCGGCGGCACCCCCGGCAGTCTGTAGAAAGCCTAAAAAGTGCCCAAAACCATAGTGACAGTGCTCAAAAAGCATGGGGACAGCATGGGCATCGCCCCAGGAAGCATTTCTGACCCCCAGGTCACTGCTGTCAACAACGTGGTCAGAGGTATTAAGCCACTTTTACGGGCTCACAATAAAACATTCAAAAACGAAACTGAAACGGTTTTCCTGTGAAATATGTTAAGGAACATCCTTTCCAGGGTAAAGACTTGTGTATAAGGTAAAATAAATAACCAAAACCAAAAATACTCCTCCACACCTTGGGCTATGTTCACAGGTAGCATTTTTTATGCGTTTTTGCACTTTTGTATTGCTTTCAACCGTGACAAATGCATTCACCGGGAAATGTCATTTTAACATTTTACAATCTTATCTGGCCATGTGCTGTGTGACACATGCATACAGTGCTGAAAAGACATGGGAACAGCATGGGGAAGACCCCTGGAAGCATCTCTGACACCCAGGTCACTGCCTAAAAGTGTGCCCATCAGAAGTGATCCTTGCCCCATCAAAAGACGCAGACTTGCAACTATCCCCGTGTAAGTTCTTATCCCAGGGCAGTTTTCAATTGTACTTCCCCATTCCTTGCAATGCAAGCACAAGTATGCAGCCTGCCACCCGCCCACCCCCAGGCTGCAATACCATACTGCTAGCTTGCTTGCACTTCAAATTGGGCCTTTTAGGCATGTGGAGGCGGAATCTGGCCACCACGTCATACCTACGTCGGCGGCCTGATATCCATACTCAGTCCCCAGCCGCCCGGCGGCCGGGTGTCCACGCTCGGTCCCCAGCCGCCAGGGGGCGGTCGGGTGTCCTTAAACGGTCCCCAGCCGCCCTGCGGCCGGGTGTCCACACACGGTCCCCAGCCGCCTGGGGGTGGCCAGGTGTCCATAAACGGTCCCCAGCCGCCCCTATTTCTCCTGTCAACTTCCCCCCACACACTTTTCTTAGCCCAGCCTGCTTTAGGGCAGCATTGGACGAGCCCACCAGAGAACCAGACTCCTCCGGTGGGCCCTGGCTTCTCCATCAGGGGAGTTGAGAGTGCCAAGGTGAGGAGCATGATGATGATAGAAGTTAGCATCTGCTTTGTTTTCTTGGAATGCAAGCGTAAGTGTGCAACCTGCCACCCACCCACCCCCAGGCTGCAATACCATACTGCTACCTTGCTTGCACTTGAAATTGGGCCTTTTAGGCATGTGGAGGCGGAATCTGGCCACCACGTCATGGCTGCGTCGGCCGCCTGGTATCCATACTCAGTCACCAACCGCCCGGCGGCCGGGTGTCCAAGCTCGGTCCCCAGCCGCCAGGGGGCGGCCGGGTGTCCATATTCGGTCCCCATCCGCACCACGGCCGGGTGTCCACACACCATCCCCTGCTGCCTGGGGGCGGCCGGGTGTCCATAAACGGTCCCCAGCCGACACTATTTGAAGGACAGCCTAACCACAAACACGTGGACAAGTGAATGTGGTCAGGGATGGTCCATCTCACGCCTTCACACTGGGTTAATATTGTGGAAGCCCGGACACAGTTGGACACTGGGATGCAACATGTCCTCCAGACATAGAAGATTGCGGGTCCTGGGTCAATCAGGCTTCAAAACAAAGTTCAAAGGGTAGACATCAGCAGTGGTCGGCCTCCTACACAACGAGTAAACTATTCATGATCATGAGGCCATCCATCTCCTTAGCTTTCTGTTCCTTGGAATGCAAGCACATGTATGTAGTAGCGGCTAGGCCTGAGGTGGTCAGCGTTTTGGCGCATATCCTACCTCCTCCGAGGATTGCTGGATGTTTTCCTGCTACTATCCCAGTTCTATGACTCCCGTTCAAACAAAGCTTCAGGTGATGAATGATGGATGAGGTGGTGGCAAAGGAGAAAGAGCAGGAGGAACAAGGACCATTCACATCAATATCAGGCCAGTCAACCACACATGTCTTGTAGGATATGTTTCTGTACCAAAAGGAGCGGTTCGGCTACACAGTTATAGGGCATACAGTGAGTGCAATGCCTACCAAAAATTTCGAGGCACTCCAATGCCCTTTGGAAGTTGCATGGAGGTCAGAGGGCCTTAACTAAACCATTTTTTCCATTTATAGCAACTGGGTCTCCTGTGCACTGTTGGCCTAAGCAGTGAATGGAAGGCTTTCCAAAAATTATGAGGAACTGCAGTGGCCCTTGAAACAGACGTGGATTACAGCATACTAAAAAACTTCTACCCATTATTGGGGAGTGGGTCTCCCTTAATGTTCGCCTCTGCATTGAAAAGCAAAAGCTGACTAAAATTAGGAGGAAATGCAATGCCGGGTTGGAAGAGTCATGGAGGTTAGAATTAATTAAAAACAACATTTCAATGCCCCTTGTAAGAGTTGTGGAGTTCAGAATGGTTTAATAAGATGGTTTTAATGCTCCTTGGAAGAGACGTGGAGGTCGCAGTAGCTTAACAAGGTGGTTTTAATGCCCCTTGGAAGAGACGTGGAGGTCACAGTAGCTTAACAAGACGGTTTTAATGCCCCTTGGAAGAGACGTGGAGGTCGCAGTAGCTTAACAAGACGGTTTTAATGCCCCTTGGAAGAGACGTGGAGGTTGCAGATGCTTAACAAGATGGTTTTAATGCCCCTTGGAAGAGACGTGGAGGTCGCAGTAGCTTAATAAGATGGTTTTAATGCCCCTTGGAAGAGACGTGGAGGTCGCAGTAGCTTAACAAGACGGTTTTAATGCCCCTTGGAAAAGTGGTGGAGGTCGCAGTAGCTTAACAAGACAGTTTTAATGCCCCTTGGAAAAGTGGTGGAGGTCGCAGTAGCTTAATAAGACGGTTTTAATGCCCCTTGGAAAAGTGGTGGAGGTCGCAGTAGCTTAACAACACAGTTTTAATGCCCCTTGGAAGAGACATGGAGGATGCAGTAGCTTAACAAGACGGTTTTAATGCCCCTTGGAAAAGTTGTGGAGGTCGCAGTAGCTTAACAAGACAGTTTTAATGCCCCTTGGAAGAGACGTGGAGGTTGCAGTAGCTTAACAAGACGGTTTTAATGCCCCTTGGAAAAGTGGTGGAGGTCGCAGTAGCTTAACAAGATGGTTTTAATGCCCCTTGGAAGAGACGTGGAGGTCACAGTGGAATAAAAAGACAATATCAATGCCGCTTGAAAATGTGGTGGAGGTCGCAGTAGCTTAACAACATGGTTTTAATGCCCCTGGGAAAAGTGGTGGAGGTCGCAGTAGCTTAACAAGACGGTTTTAATGCCCCTTGGAAGAATGGTGGAGGTCGCAGTAGCTTAACAAGGCGGTTTTAATGCCCCTTGGAAGAGTGGTGGAGGTCACAGTAGCTTAACAAGACGGTTTTAATGCCCCTTGGAAGAATGGTGGAGGTCGCAATAGCTTAACAAGACGGTTTTAATACCCCTTGGAAGAGCCATGCAGTAAAGCATCTTAAAAACATTATTCCCATTATTGGGGAGTGGTTCTCCCATAGTCTTTGCCTTTGCCTTCCAAGCAAAAGCTGCCAAAAATTAGGACGGAGGAACTTGCAATGCTGGCAACACGGACCAAGGTCACCCTGGTGGTATAGTGGTGGTAGAGGCTGAGGATAAGGAGAAGAGCAAAATACAGCTGAAATAAGGAAGCGTATACCCATGTGTGGGTGTGAAGCGGTGCATGGGAATACACCTCCCGAAATAACACAGTGGATTTTACTTTATGTTACTCTGCTGTCATTTGGTGGTGATGAGAAGTCTGGCCCAATCCAGCCCTTGTTCATTTTGATAAGGGTCAGCTTGTCAGCATTGTCAGTTGACAGGCGAGTGCGCTTATCAGTTATAATTCCCCCAGCGGCACTAAAAACACGCTCCGATAACACGCTAGCGGCAGGGCAGGCCAGGGCCTCCAAGGCGTGCAGAGCGAGTTCATTCCAAGTGTCCAGCTTGGATACCCAATAATTAAAAGGCACAGAGGAATCATGGAGGACGCTGGTACGGTCGGCAAGGTACTCCCTCACCATCTTTTGAAACTTTCCACTCCTTGTGAGAGTACCCCGCGCCTCAGGGCCTGTAAGCTGGGCGGGTCTCAGAAAACTGTCCAAGAATGTTGACAGTGTTCCCCTGCCTCTGCTGGATTGAAGTTGCGTCTCTCTCGCCTGTACGCCTTGGTTGGGCAACGAACTGTGACCTTTGTCGCTAGCGTGTTCAGATGGGAATTTTTTAACAGTTCTGTAGCAAGGGCCTTCTGGTACTGCCCCATTTTTGTAGACCTCTCCACCTCAGGAATAAGAGAGCCGGGGTCTAAAAGTGTCACCAACCAGTAATCACTGTCACCCAATATTTTGACAACGCGAGGGTCACGGTTAAGGCAGCGTAATATAAAGTCAGCCATGCGTGCCAGACTGGTAACGGGCAAGACTTCCGTGTCCTCACCAAGATGACGACTGACCATGCTCTCCTCCTCCTCCTCCTCCTCCCCCCTTTACTCAGGCCACCCACTATGAAACGACGGTATGACAGTTGTACAGGTACTACTGTCTACAATGCATGATACCAGCTCCTGTTCTTCCTCCTCCTCCTCCTCTCCCTCATTGTCCCCCAATGCACATTGGGATGAGATGAGGCTGGGCTGTGTGTAATCGTCCGCTATGGCTTCTTGATCCAACTCATCATACTCTGGCTGCAATGCCTCCTCTTTAATTCTCTGCAGAGAACGTTGCAAAAGACAGACAAGTGGGATGCTGACGCTAATGGTGGCATCATCGCCACTCACCATCTTGGTGGACTCCTCAAAGTTTGTCAGGATGGTACATATGTCAGACATCCAGGTCCACTCCTGAGGTCTTATGTGTGCAGTCTGACCTGAATATCGACGGCCTTGTTGCAGCTAGTACTCCACAACTGCTCTCTTCTGCTCACAAATCCTGTGCAACATGTGGAAGGTAGAGTCCCAATGTGTGGGGACATCACACACCAGTCAGTGTGCCGGAAGCTGCAAACGCTGCTGCAACACAACAAGGGTGGCGGAAGCTGTAGCCAACTTGTGAAAATGAGCTGACAGGCGGCGTACTTTGACGAGCAGATCTGGCAACTCCGGGTACGATTTAAGAAACCGCTGAACCACGAGGTTAAGCACATTAGCCAGGCATGGCACGTGTGTGATCTCGCCTCGCCTCAGAGCCGCCACCAGGTTACGGCCATTGTCACACAGGACCATGCCTGGATGTAGGTTCAGCGGTCTCAGCCACAGATCTGCCTGCTCTTTCACAGCTGTCCACAACTCACAAGCAGTGTGAGGTTTATCACCTAAGCTTATGAGTTTCAGCACAGCCTGTTGCTGCTTGGCTGAGGCAGTACTGCAGTGCTTCCAGCTTTTAACTGATGTGGTGATATCTGAGATGGAGGCTGAACATGAGGAGGAGGAGGAGGATGAGGTGCAGGAGCTGTACACTGTGGGGGCAACTCTGACTGACATAGGGCCTGCAATCCTCGGTGTGGGGAGGATGTGTTCGGTCCCAAGGTCCGACTGGGTCCTGGCTTCCACTATGTTTACCCAGTGTGCCATCAGGGAGATGTACCATCCCTGGCCACAAGCACTAGTCCACGTGTCTGTTGTCAGGTGGACTCTCCCAGTAACTGCATTGTTAAGGGCGCGGCAGATGTTTTGGGACACGTGCTTGTATAGTGCGGGGATGGCACACTGGGCAAAATAGTGTCGGCTGGGGACCGAGTACCGAGGGATGGCCACCGCCATAAGGTTGCGGAAGGATTCCGTCTCCATCAGCCTAAAAGGCAGCATTTCCAACGCAAGCAGTCGTGAAATGTGCGAATTTAGTACTGTGGCCTGTGGGGCGTTGGCTGCAAATTTGCGCTTTCGTTCAAAGGTCTGGGATATGGACAATTGAACGCTGCGGTGGGACGTGGACGTTGATGCTGTTTCTTGAGAAACAGCCATAACAAGTGAAAACTGAGAGGAGGGGGCATCTTTGCATGCAGTATGGACAGGGGATTGCCTTGCACACACAACAGGGGGTTCTATTACACACACAACAATGGAAGAAGCAGTGGTGACACCCGCTGACACTGGTCGTGGACCCTGGGTTCGCCCCACAAAGTCGGGTGCTTTGCTGCCATGTGCCTAATCATGCTGGTGGTGGTCAGGCTGGTAGTTTTGTCACCCCTGCTGATGCTGGCATGGCAGGTGGTACAAATGGGCTTTTTGGGGTTATTAGCAGAGTCTTTAAAAAAATTCCAGAGTTTGGAAGATCTACCGGTTGTACTAGCAGCGTCCCTCGTGTTGGTGTTACGGGGAACTGTTGCCCGCCTTCTGTGTGCGGCCACCACACTGCTTCTTCCTGCCTGTTGGGGTACTCTGCCTCCCTCCCCCTGTGTGCTGCTGGCCTCGCTCTGCGTGTCCTCCTGCCACGTTGGGTCAGTTACCTCCTCCTCTTCCACTTGCGCACCACGATCCTCCTCCTCACTTCGTGGCAATTGTGTCTCGTCATCGTCCACCTCTTGTGACAAATTGCCAGCGTTGACTTCCTCTGGCCGTGGCTGTTCAAATATTTGGGCATCGCTACATGGGATCTCCTCTTCCACCACTTCAAGCGGAGCAGGCGAGGGGTGCAAATATGGAAATGGACCAGTGAACAGCTCTTCAGAGTGTCCAAGTGTGGGATCAGTTGTTGTCTGACGACACTCGGCATGGTGGGAGGAAAGAGCATCAGGGTGAGGAGGAGTATGCAGTCGAGACTCACGGCTACTAAAACTTGACCGTGTGGAAGACAGACACGGAGGTGGTAGTGCCCAGGTAACTGGAAGTATTATCTGCTATCCAATTAATAACCTGTTCACACTGATCAGTTCTCAATACTGGTGTTGTAGTGTAGTTCCCTAGTAATTCGGTCAAGAAGTGGGAGCGAGAAGATGTGGCTGTTGGTTGTGGCACATTTTCACCTTGGCCACGGCCCCGTCCTCTACACGCACCATCACAAGAACGTCCAGTTCCACGTCCCTTGCCACTCGCCTTGCCCATTGTAAATTAAGTAAAATAGCTTACACTCGCACTATCAATGGAAAAATGGTAATAAAAAGGAGATTAGAACCGTGGAAAAGGAAAACCACAGTTCTATTTCTCTGGCCTACACCAGAATCTTTTAAACAGATATATTTGTGACTGAACAGACAGGGAGACATTATTTTTTTTTTTTACATAACACAGGCAAAAAGCTGGATAATACAGAGATTTGAACCGTGGAACTGCAAAACCACAGTTCTAATTTACTGGCGTATACCAGACTTTTTTAAATAGATATATTTGGGGCTGAACAGTCAGCGACACACTCAAACTTTTTATTTATGTAAAAAAGGCCCAAAAGTGGATAATACAGAGATTTGAATCGTGGAACTGCAAAACCACAGTTATAATTTTCTGGCCTACACCAGAATCTTTCAAACAGATATATTTGTGTCTGAACAATCAAGGAGACACTACTGTTTTTCTTTAGGGAAAAATACCAAAAGCTGGATAAACAGAGATTTGAACCGTGAAACTGCAAAACCACAGTTATATTTTTCTGGCCTACACCAGAATCTTTCAAACAGATATATTTGTGTCTGAACAATCAGGGAGACACTATTACTGTTTTTCTTTAGGGAAAAAATACCAAAAGCTGGATAATACAGAGATTTGAACCGTGGAACTGCAAAACCACAGTTATATTTTTCTGCCCTACACCAGAATCTTTCAAACAGATATATTTGTGTCTGAACAATCAGGGAGACACTATTACTGTTTTTCTTTACGGAAAAAATACCAAAAGCTGGATAATACAGAGATTTGAACAGTGGAACTGCAAAAACACAGTTATATTTTTCTGGCCTACACCAGACTCTTTTAAACAGATATATTGGTGTCTGACCAGTCAGGGAGACACTATTACGGGGTTTTTTTACGGCAAAAAATGCCCAAAACAGGATAATACAGAGATTTGACCCGTGGAACTGCAAAATCACAGTTATATTTTTCTGGCCTAAACCAGACTCTTTTAAACAGATATATTGGTGTCTGGCCAGTCAGGGAGACACTATTACAGTTTTTTTACGGCAAAAAATGCCAAAAACAGGATAATGCAGAGATTTCACCTGTGGAACTGCAAAACCACAGTTATATTTTTCTGGCCTACACCAGACTCTTTTAAACAGATATATTGGTGTCTGAACAGTCACAGACACACTAATTTTTTTTTTTGGGGAGGGGGGATACCAAAAGGTTAATAAGACGCGTATTTGGACAGTCTGACTGAGGAAAAAAAAAATACAGGATTTAGATTAAAAAATAATAATTTTTCCAGGCCCCTGAGACTGGGGTGATAAGTCTAGCAATTTGACCAACAGGAGCACACAGGACTGTAATGCAGCGTTTGCTGGTATAACTACTGCGTCTCCTATACAGCCTGCCTGATATCTGAGATGGATGTTAGTCCTGAGAAGGACTGTTTGTTTGATTTGGCAGGCTTTAGAGACCCTACACTAACTATTTCAGAGTATAAATCTCTCCCTAGCTCAGCAGCACTGACCCTACACTTTCTGATCCGGAGCGACTGTGCACAAGTCGGCGGCGCCCGGTTTTAAATACTCGAGGTGACGCTGTGTGGCCAGCCAATCACTGTAATGCCCACAAACAACATGGCTGCAGCATTACAGTGACTGGTTGGCAATCCCTGCATGTTCATTGGCTCTGTAAAGAGAGCCAAACGTGCAGGGCGGAGACCCGAGCTCCCGCCCGAGTAAGCCGGAAATGCTCGGTGCTCGCCGAACATCCCGAGTAGTGAGATGCTCGGGCGAGTAACGAGCAGTGTCGAGCATGCTCGCTGAACACTAGTTAATAGGTGAAACTGGGGCCAAAATTTATTGCCCAATTTCTCCCGAACGTGGTGATGCCCCATATGTTGTCAGAAACTGCTGTTTGGCCAGATGGAATGAGCACTATTTGGCTTTTGGAGCGCAGATTTTGCTAGGGCAGTATGCAGGCGATATTTGCAGAGTGCCAAAGGTGGCAGAACAACAGAAAACCCCAAAGTTACGCCATTTTAGAAATTGCACCTTTCAAAGAATCCATATATGGTTGTAGTGACTATTTTGGCTCCACAGGTGTTTCATTTCTGGAGAATTGCAAATATGTCAATTTAGTGCCTATACATTGTGCCCAGCTTGTGTTTCTGGAGACACGCAACCCATAAATTGTTAAATAGGCTCTCCCTGCTACAGTAATGCCAAACATGTGGTCGCTTATTGCGGTTTAGGCACAGTGTAGTACTCAGAAGAAGGGGGCATTTGGATTTGTGAGCGCAGATTTCACTGGATTTTATTTGAGAGGATGGGAGCCATGTCACTTTTTCAGAGCTTTTGTTATACCTTCCTATATTTCCAGTGACAGATGACAGACCTGAGTGGGACTTGTTGTGTGCAGGATAAGTTAAGGGTTTTATTGATCTATTTTTTGATCGCTTCCAGTTTAAGGCTGGGATCATAGTATTGTGTTCTATGCTGAGTGCTTACATTGGGGTGAAAATCCCACAAAAATGGTAATCAGTAGTGTTGAGCCACCCCCGTAGTGTTCGAGTTCGGTTCGGTTCGTCGAACACCCGTGTGTTCGCCGAACTGTTCGTCGAACTGTTCGTCGAACACCTTCGAACACCGTTAAAACCAATGGCAGGCAAACAAAAACACATAGAAACACATAGAAAACACCTTCAAAGGTGTCCAAAAGCTGACAAACTGCTCTGAAGACACAACTAGCACATGGAAAAGTGACAAGTACATATAGTCATGCGAAAAGAAAAGAGGTGGAGGAGTAAAAGGAGGGGGAGACACAGATATAGGCATGTCATGCCCTTCTAAAATCCAAAAAGTGAGAAGCCGACACGTTCAGTCCGCTCCTGCCCGTGCCACCTCCGTGTCGCCGGGTTTGTGCCAGAGCCGCGGTGAACCCTGACGGCCAGCCCCCCTCTCCCAATACTGGTGCCTGTCCGCTGGTGGGTCGAGCGAGCCCCCCTGTGGTGGAGGCAGCTCTAAGCTTTTTAATTTAAATTGTCTCTCTAATTTGAATGAATACACTTTAAATCCATTTACAAGGATCTATTGGAGGGCAAGTCTCATGCCAGCAGCCGCGTAATTCCAGCTCCAGTAGCGTCCACTAAAGCTGCTGCAGTTAAAAAGCTTTTATAAGGATCGAGCTCGGCTGTCCACCGCAAGGCATCCTACTGCCAGTCCCAGCCCCTATGCCTTGGGGTGCCTCCTGATGCTCTTCACTGAGTATCCCGTGGTCCCGAAGCATTTCCTTTGAAAAAATTAAGTGTCAAAACTACAGGTGGTGTAGCTTGCTTAACAGCCGGGATAATCCGCTGACTAGCAGACACTGCTACTAGGCACAAAGTATTTCCTGGGCTAGATGCAGTTAAAAATTTGTAATTAGATACTCTCGTTGGATGCTGAGAAAGCATTCCATAGAGTCTCCTGGCACGCCATATATGATTCTCTTAAAAAGCTTGGGGTAGGGGTCTAGGGGACCCTTTTATAGCCAAAATCACGGCCCTGTATCGCAATACATCACCTAGGCTGAAGATAAATGGAACTGTATTACCCTGAGGGCTCGGTTGCTACAGAGGTATTGCACCTCACCCAGAGGTGTGATATCTCACTTTCAGGTAAGGATGGAGTGTGGATCAGGACCCGACACCTGCATGCATTACACCACATTGCCGTGGGGCAGGGTGACCAATATGCCCCTGAGATGGGCACGACAGTCCTTGTCCCTGGCTGGAGTGGGGGGAGGGAACACTGAGGAAGGGGAACCCTGTAGTGCAGGAGCAGGGAGGAAGCAGTTCCTGGGTGCATTGAGAAGGGAGTATAAAAGGTGGGCACCATCTTAGTTCAGTGCAGAGAAGTCTGAGCAGAAGTGGCAGGGAGCAGGGGCTCTGCATGAGCTCTGCTCCGGAGGCGGGCCTAGTAACAGAGGCCCAGGCCTGGAAGAGGGAGAAGGAAGGAAGAGGAGTGGAGAAGGCTCCAGGAACGAGGAATGAAGGGATCCCAGGGGTGCGGACGGACGAGTCGCCACCGCACACCCGAATCCACCTGCGTGGAGGGGTCAGGCCAAAGGGGGAGACCGGTCCCCGAAACTAGTGGAGGCAGGAAACGACCCTCAGCTAGAAACCGGAGGCTGTGACATTTTATGTGGCGCAGCCCCTCGCTACACCCGCTAGGAAGGCACCACATAGGGTCAGGGAAACTGGCGCCAAGTTTGCCAAGAGGAGGCCCGAGGCAGCCGGACAGAAGGGTTGGTAAGAAAGGCCAGACAAAGGACACACAAAGGGGGTCCTGTGAAGCGCTCCAAAGTTATCTGGGAGTTGTCTGAGCCCCTCACCTGGTGAGCACAGTACGACGTGGGCAGCCGTTACCTGCAGACGTGGTCTGGATAATAAGAACTGTGAGTAAAGGCCCTGGACTGCATCACTGACTCCGTGTCGTTACTGCTGCTGCCCTGCACCATCACCCCCATCCTCCGCATACACTGCCCTGAGGCTATACTCCTCCCGTGGGGAGTTATGCTACGCTCTGCTGCACCCACAACACCAGCCTCAGCGGTCTGCCCTGGAGCGGCGGTTCACTCTGACCGCAATCCACGGGTGGCGTAGTTGGACATTTAAACATCAAAACCACATAAATAGTTCCGCCACTGGTTTGACCGCCCTGAGCCACGGAACCGAGTCGCCGCCACGGAGACTACAACCACCAGCATCCACCAAAAAGGGTCCGGCTCCGGGTGTCCCAAGGCCCAGGGGGCGCATCAGAACATTTTCATCACCTTTCACAATCACCAATGGACAAGGCAGGGATGTTCTCTGTCCCCTCTCTTATACATCCTAGTGACGGAGCACCTGCTCTCATCAATTCGCCATAACCCCAATATTAGGTGGATTGAGGTGGGAGGCACCGAGTACAAGTGCTCTCTATTTGCTGATGATGTCCTAGTATATATCACTCAATCACATATATCCATCCATGCTGTTATGGCTGAAATAGATCACTTTGTTACATGGTCAAATTTTAAAATCAATGCAGCGAAGTCTGAGGCCCTCGATGTCTCCCTCCCCAAATCCATATAGGATTCCATCCAGTCCAACTTTCCCTTTGCCTGGCCCTCACAGGGTATCAAATACTTAGGAATTCCTATTCATAGAGACCTCTCCCATCTATGTTATCTTAATTTTGGGCCCTTTATTGAACAACTCCATACAGACCACGGTTGGCAAGTTAGAACTGTAAGATTCACTACGTGAACCACTGGTGTTTTGTGGAAAAGCACATGTACACTGTGTTCCAAATTATTATGCAAAAAGTGTTTAGGAGTGATAAGGGAAGAATTTGTTTGTTTGTCAGTTAAACTCATTGATGGTGATGTGTGTCAGGGCTCTTTATATCACTGTAAGCAATTGCAGACACCTGTGCTAATTAGTTTGGCAGGTGTGTCCAATGAAAGGCAAGACTACTTAAGAAGGCTGTCTCACATTATTAAGCAGCCTACATTTTCTGCCAAAATGGGAAAGAAAAAGGATGTGTCGGCTGCTGAGAAGCAACAAATTGTGGAGTGTTTAGGTCAAGGCATGACTACAATCAACATTGTGCAATGATCAGGATGAAGTGTCTTGGCAATCAAGAAGTATGTAGCTGATTCACAGTACACACGTGTGCGTGCTGATAAGGGCAAATTGAGTACTCTTTCCTACAAGCAATTACGTCAGGTTAAAAGAGCAGCGGCAAAAAAGCCTTGTCATAGCAGCAGACAAGTTTTTGAAGCTGCTGGTGCCTCCAACGTCCCTCGAACAACAAGATGCAGGGTCCTTCAGAGGTTTGCAGCTGTGCATACGCCATCCTGTAGACCTCCTCTATCCACTTCACACAAGCAGAAACGGCTCCAGTGGGCCAAACATTACATGAAGACTGATTTCAAAACTGTTTTGTTCACGGATGAGTGCCGTGCAGCGCTCGATGGTCCAGATGGATGGAGTGGAGGATGGCTGGTTGATGGACACCCCACACAAACACGGCTACAGCGCCAACAAGGAGGAGGTGGAGTAATGTTTTGGGCTGGAATCATGGGGAGAGAGATTGTCGGCCCCTTTAGGATCCCTGAAGGCGCTAAAGATGAACTCCATAATGTATGTGGATTTTCTCAAACAGCACTTCCTGCCATGGTTCAAGAAGAAGAACCGTGTATTTCACAGCAAGATCATTTTCTTGCATGATAATGCACCATCTCATGCTGCACATAAAACATCTGCATCTCTGGCTGATATGGGCATAAAAGGGGACAAATTTATGGTGTGACCCCCATGCTCCCCTGACCTCTACCCCATTCAGAACCTCTGGAGCATCATCAAAAGGAGTGTCTATGATGGCGGGAGGCAGTTCACATCTAAGCAACAGCTCTGGGAGGGTATTCTGTCCTCATGCAAAACAATTGAAGCAGAAACCATCCAAAATCTGACAAATTCAATGGATGAGAGAGTTCAGAAGCTCCTTTCGAACAAGGGGTCCTATGTGAAAATGTAACATCACCTAGAATAAAGTTTTGAGTTGAAAACTGTTTGATTTCAGTTTCTAATAACCTGCTAATGCTTATAATTTCAAAAATGACCATTTTTTTGGTCTTTATTAAAATGAAAAGGTTGATCGAAAAGTTTGGCGGATCTAAGAGTGTGGCAACCCGGTAGTCATGATTACTTCGAATTCTGACAATATGAGGGTCATGTTGCAGGTAGTGCAGCAAGAAGGCACTTATGTGTCTTGCGCATCTCGGAGCCCCAAAATTATTTTCCGGGCTAGATGCAGCTAAAAATTATTATTAATTTTAAATCTGGTGGAGCTTAGTATAGATGGCCTAATAGGATCAGTGCTGCACACTGCTACAAAGCCCAAATTATTTTCCAGCCAAGATACAGATAAACATGATTAGTAATTTTAAATCTGGTGGAGCTTATTATAGATGGCCTAATAGAATCAGTGCTGCACACTGCTACAAAGCCCAAATTATTTTCCAGCCAAGATACAGATAAACATGATTAGTAATTTGAAAGCTTAAAACGGTTGGTAGGGTGATTTTAACAAATCATCCATCTTTTATTCTCCCCAGGATGACACAGGGGTAGAAAAGTCGTTTCGGATCCATGATTTGTTCATCTTTATGAACGTGAGTCTGTCTACATTATCAGTGGAGAGCCGCGTGCGCTTATCTGTTAGCACACCACCAGCAGCGCTGAACACACGTTCAGACAGAACGCTGGCTGCGGGGCATGACAAGATCTCCAAGGCGTAAGTGGCTAGCTTCGGCCATTTATCCAGATTGGAAGCCCAAAAAGAGCAAGGGTCCAGTGACACAGTCATGGCTTCAATGTTTACTTGGAGATACTCCTGTACCATCGTCTCTAGGCGTTGACTATGTGTCAGACTTCTTGTCTCCTGTGGCCTTGCAAAGGATGGGCTAAAAAAGTGGTGAAATGATTGCGCAAAATTGATGTTACCAGCAGATACTGTGGTTCTGTTATGGTTTGAGTGCTGAACACTTGACGGTCCCACGGTTGGCAAGTTGGAACTGTGAGATTCACTACGTGCACCACTGGTGTTTTGTGGAAAAGCACATGTAAGATTCTGCAACAGTCTCTGCTGATACTCCTGCATGCATGCATCCCTTTCTATGGCAGGAATAATTTCTGCAAATTCACTTTTGTACCGGGGATCTAACAGTGTGGCAACCCAGTAGTCAGGATTATTTCTAATTCTCACAATTCGAGGGTCATGTTGCAGGTAGTGCAGCAAGAAGGCACTCATGTGTGTTGCGCATCCAGGAGCACCAAGTCCCTGTTGTGTTGGTGGCGAGGTAACAATCATGCTTCCTTCCTCTGTCCTCTCCCCCCAACCTCGCACAACAGAAATGTGATCAAGGTCTCCCTCATCTGATGAGTCTTCCATCAGTTCGTCCTCCACTTCTTCCTGGGCTCCTGCACCTTCCTCACTAGTTTGGCTGCTACCATGCGCCCTGGTAAAACCATCTCCCCCACCCTCACATGCCTGCCGCCTTGGTGCTGCCGACCGTCTGGACCTTGCAGATGTTAGCCCTTCCGCATACAACTCCTCCTCCTCTACTTCCTCCACCTCCTCTTGTGCCACCACCTGACTCCGAATTCTGTTTAACATGTGCTCCAGCATGTAAATCACCGGAATAGTCATGCTGATAATGGCATCGTCAGCACTAAACATCTTCGTCGCCATTTCAAAACTGTGCAGAAGGGTGCATAGGTCCCTGATCTGAGACCACTCCTCCAGCGTGATTTGCCCCACGTCTGGATCTCGTTGGCCCAGGCTATACGTCAGAACGTATTGCACCAGGGCTTGTCGGTGCTGCCACAGTCGCTGCAACATGTGCAGAGTTGAATTCCACCGGGTAGGCACATCGCATTTTAGCCGGTGAAGTGGCAGGCCCAACGACTTCTGTAGAGATGTAAGTCGCTGAGCTGCGGGATGCGAACGGCGGAAGTGAGCACACAGCGACCGTGCCCTCTGCAGAAGGCCATCTAGTCTGGGATAGTGGGCTAAAAATTGCTGGACAACCAGGTTCAACACGTGAGCCATACAAGGCACGTGTGTGACATTGCCCCGGCGAAGGGCCGCACCCAGGTTTGCAGCATTGTCGCACACGACCTTCCCTGGTTTCAGGTCCAGTGGAGACAACCATTCATGAAATTGGTTCTCCAGAGCTGACCACAACTCCTCAGCTGTGTGACTCACATTTCCCAGACATTTCAATGTAAAAACCGCCTGATGACGTTGAGCCCTACTGCCAGCATAGTAAGGAGGTGTGCAGGATCCCTTCTGCGCAGTTAGAAAGCTTGTGGCATGACCAGACAGGCTTTGGGTGCAGGTGGAAGACCGAGAGGAGGTTGAGGAGGCAGAAGCAGTGGAGGAACTTTGACATAAAGAGGATTGACGCACAACTCGTGGGGACGGCAAGACTTGGACAGCAGCCCCTTGTCCTGCTGTCACCATAGTTACCCAGTGCCTAGTCAGCGACATGTAACGCCCCTGTCCATGCCTACTTGTCCAAGTGTCTGTGGTGAAATGCACCCTGTCACACACAGAGTTTCTCAAAGAAGCGGTGATGTTTAGTGTTGAGCCACCCCCGTAGTGTTAGGGTTCGGTTCGGTTCGTCGAACACCGGGATGTTCGAGGAACTGTTCGTCGAACTGTTCGTCTAACACCTTAGAACACCGTCGAACACCGTTAAAACCAATGGCAGGCAAACAAAAACACATAGGAACACATAGAAAACACCTTCAAAGGTGTCCAAAAGCTCACAAACTGCTCAGAAGACGCTTTCTTTAAAAAAGCCGGCAGGCAATTCAGCAGCGGCATACACCGGTACCCGACAATTTAGACATGAAGGAATAGAGCATCACACATAGATTAGATAGATAGAAACATGTCAGTCACATATATATGAAGTACAGTGACAGTGTTGCTTACTGTACTTGTCATTTAGTGTAAAGGATTTATTAAAAAATATAATAGTGTTTTCGTGCACCGTCTCTTTAAAAAAGCCGGCCGGCAATTCAGCAGCGGTACCCGACAATTTATAACAGACAGAATAGAGCTTCACACATAGATTAGATAGATAGAAACATGTCAGTCACATATATATGAAGTACTGTAACAGTGTTGCTTACTGTACTTGTCATTTACTGCAAAGGATTTATTAAAAAAAATAATAGTGTTTTCATGCACCGTCTCTTTAAAACAGCCGGCCGGCAATTCAGCATCTGTACCCGACAATTTAGAATAGAAGGAATAGAGAATCACACATAGATTAGATAGATAGAAACATGTCAGTCACATATATATGAAGTACAGTGACAGTGTTGCTTACTGTAATTGTCATTTAGTGTAAAGGATTTATCCAAAAAAATAATAGTGTTTTCATGCACCGTCTCTTTAAGAAAGCCGGCCGGCAATTCAGCATCTGTACCCGACAATTTATAACAGACAGAATAGAGCTTCACACATAGATTAGATAGATAGAAACATGTCAGTCACATATATAATAAGTACAGTGATAGTGTTGGTTTCTGTACTTGTCATTTAGTATTAAAATAAAGGATTTATTATTAAAAAAAATTGGCATGGGGTTCCCCGTAATTTTAGTCTCTAGCGGAGGTTAAGCAGACAGCTGGGTCAGATGTTTGAAGCCTGGGAAGGGGGTAATACCCACGGAGCTTCCCAGGCTACTAATATCAGCCCCCAGCTGAATACCTAGCCTTTACTAGCTATTAAAATGGAGGACCCCCCCAAAAAAAATGACGTGGGGTCCCCCCTAATTTAATAGCTAGCAAAGGCTAGGCAGACAGCTGGGGGCTGATATTAATAGCCCAGGAAGGGAGCCATGAATATTGGCCCCCTCCCAGGCTAGAAACACCAGCCGTCAGCCGCCCCAGAAATGGCGCATCCATAGGATGCGCCAATTCTGGCACTTAGCCTCGCTCTTCCCACTGCCCTGTAGCGGTGGCAGTGGGGTAATAGGGCTGGGGTTGATGTCAGCTTATAATGCCAGCTGACATCAAGCCCAGGTTAGTAATGGAGAGGCGTCTATAAGACACCCCCATTACTAATCCCATAGTCAAAGTTAAAAGAAAACACAAACACCCAGAATAAAGTCCTTTAATTGAAATAAAGACACATTCCTTTATTGTTCTAAATTAAACCATACTTACCATAACGCCCATTCCAGCTGAAGCCAACGATCTCCTGCAATAAAAGAAAAATAATAAAGCAACCTCATCCTTACCTTTCCATGGTTCCCAGGACAGCTTCAGCTCTGCTACATCGAGATGACAGGCTGGACCTGCAGAACGCTGCCATCCAGCCTGTCATCCCGCAGACACTGAGAAGCGCAGGCATGCTTGCGCTCCTCAGTGTCTGACTGTGACGGCATCCAGATGAGCCGACAATGAACTCGGCTCACCTCATGTACGTCACTGACAGCGTGGGAAAATTCTCCTGCACTCAGCGCTTCAGCGTGAGAATTTTCCCACGCTGTCAGTGACGTGCATGAGGTGCGCCGAGTTCATTGGACATGACCTCGGCTCATCTGGATGCCGTCGCAGCCAGACACTGAGTAGCGCAAGCAAGCCTGCGCTTCTCAGTGTCTGCGGGATGACAGGCTGGATGGCAGCGTTCTGCTGCGGTCCAGCCTGTCATCTCGATGTAGCAGAGCTGAACTGTCGTGGGAGCCATGGAAAGGTAAGGATGATGTTGCTTTATTATTTTACTTTTATTGCAGGAGATCATTGGCTTCAGCTGGAATGGGCGTGATGGTAAGTATGGTTTAATTTAGAACAATAAAGAATTGTGTGTTTATTTCAATTAAAGGACTTTTTTCTGGGTGTTGTGTTTTTTTTAAATACTATACTAGAAATTCATGGTGGTCATGTCTAATATTGGCGTGACCCCATGAATTTCGGGCTTAGGGCCAGCTGATAATGCCAAGCTGGCCTTAACCCCTTTATTACCCAGTGAGCCACCGCACCAGGGCCCTGGATGAGTTGGGTACAGCGCCAGAAGATGGCGCTTCTATGAACGCGCCATTTTCCGGGGCGGCTGCAGACTTCAATTTGCAGCGGGTGGGGCCCAGAAAGCTTGGCCCTCCCTGCGCTGCAGATTCCAGCCCCCAGCTGCCTAGTTGTACCTGGCTGGACACAAAATAGGACGAAGCTCCACGTATTTTTTTTTTAAATTCATGAAATTCATGGAATAATTAAGAAAAAAAGGGCTTCCCTATATTGTTGTGTCCGGCTAGGTACAAATAGGCAGCTGGTGGTTGGGAGCAGCCCGTTCCTGCCTGCTGTACCTGACTGGACACAAATATAGGGCGAAGCCCCACATCAATTTTTTTTTCATTATTTCATGAATTTCCTGAAATAATTAAAAAAAAATTGACGTGGGGCTTCGCCCTATATTTGTGTCCAGTCAGGTACAGCAGGCAGGAACGGGCTGCCCCCAACCACCAGCTGCCTATTTGTACCTGGCCAGACACAACAATATAGGGAAGCCCTTTTTTAAAAAAATTATTTCATGAAATAATTAAAAAAAAATTGACGTGGGGCTTCGCACTATATTTGTGTCCAGCCAGGTACAGCAGGCAGGGACGGGCTGCCCCCAACCACCAGCTGCCTATTTGTACCTGGTTGGACACAACAATATAGGGAAGCCCTTTTTTTCTTAATTATTCCATGAATTTCATGAAATAATTTAAAAAAAAAATGCGTGGGGCTTCGCCCTATTTTTGTGCCCAGCCAGGTACAACTAGGCAGCTGGGAGCTGGAATCCGCAGCGCAGGGAGGCCCAAGCTTTCTGGGCCCCACCCGCTGCAAATTGCAGTCCGCAGCCGCCCCAGAAAATGGCGCGTTCATAGAAGCGCCATCTTCTGGCGCTGTACCCAACTCATCCAGGGCCCTGGTGCGGTGGCTCACTGGGTAATAAAGGGGTTAAGGCCAGCTTGGCATTATCAGCTGGCCCTAAGCCCGAAATTCATGGGGTCACGCCAATATTAGACATGACCACCATGAATTTCTAGTAAAGTATTTAAAAAAACACAACACCCAGAATAAAGTCCTTTAATTGAAATAAACACACAATTCTTTATTGTTCTAAATTAAACCATACTTACCGTCACGCCCATTCCAGCTGAAGCCAATGTCTTCTGCAATAAAAGTAAAATAATTAAGCAACCTCATCCTTACCTTTCCATGGTTCCCACGACAGCTTCAGCTCTGCTACATCGAGATGACAGGCTGGACCGCAGCAGAAAGCTGCCATCCAGCCTGTCATCCCGCGGACACTGAGAAGCGCAGCGTCCAATGATCTCAGCTCACCTCATGCACGTCACTGACAGCGTGGGAAAATTCTCCTGCACTCAGCGCTACAGCGTGAGAATTCTCCCACGCTGTCAGTGACGTGCATGAGGTGAGCTCATTCATGTCCAATGAACTCAGCTGACCTCATGTACGTCACTGACAGCGTGGGAGAATTCTCACGCTGAAGTGCTGAGTGCAGGAGAATTCTCCCACGCTGTCAGTGACGTGCATGAGGTGCGCTGATTTCATTGGACATGACCTCGGCTCATCTGGATGCCGTCACAGCCGGACACTGCAGAGCGCAAGCATGCCTGCGCTTCTCAGTGTCTGCGGGATGACAGGCTGGATGGCAGCGTTCTGCTGCGGTCCAGCCTGTTATCTCGATGTAGCAGAGCTGAAGCTGTCGTGGGAACCATGGAAAGGTAAGGATGAGGTTGCTTTATTATTTTTCTTTTATTGCAGGAGATCGTTGGCTTCAGCTGGAATGGGCGTGACGGTAAGTATGGTTTAATTTAGAACAATAAAGGAATGTGTCTTTATTTCAATTAAAGGACTTTATTCTGGGTGTTTGTGTTTTCTTTTAACTTTGACTATGGGGTTAGTAATGGGGGTGTCTTATAGACGCCTCTCCATTACTAACCTGGGCTTGATGTCAGCTGGCATTATAAGCTGACATCAACCCCAACCCTATTACCCCACTGCCACCGCTACAGGGCAGTGGGAAGAGCGAGGCTAAGTGCCAGAATTAGCGCATCCTAAGGATGCGCCATTTCTGGGGCGGCTGACGGCTGGTGTTTCTAGCCTGGGAGGGGGCCAATGTTCATAGAACCCTTCCTGGGCTATTAATATCAGCCCCCAGCTGTCTGCCTAGCCTTTGCTAGCTATTAAAATAGGGGGACCCCACGTCATTTTTTTGGGGGGTCCCCCATTTTAATAGCTAGTAAAGGCTAGGTATTCCGCTGGGGGCTGATATTAGTAGCCTGGGAAGCTCCGTGGGTATTACTCCCTTCCCAGGCTTCAAACATCTGCCCCAGCCGTCTGGTTAACCTCCGCTAGAGCCTAAAATTATGGGGATCCCCACGCCAATTTTTTTTTAAATAAATCCTTTATTTTAACACTAAATGACAAGTACAGTAATCAACACTGTCACTGTACTTCATATATATGTGACTGACATGTTTCTATCTATCTAATCTATGTGTGATTCTCTATTCCTTCTATTCTAAATTGTCGGGTACAGATGCTGAATTGCCGGCCGGCTTTTTTAAAGAGACGGTGCATGAAAACACTATTATTTTTTTAAATAAATCCTTTACACTAAATGACAAGTACAGTAACCAACACTGTCACTGTACTTCGTATATATGTGACTGACCTGTTTCTATCTATCTAATCTATGTGTGATTCTCTATTCCTTCTATTCTAAATTGTCGGGTACAGATGCTGAATTGCCGGCCGGCTTTTTTAAAGAGACGGTGCATGAAAACACTATTATTTTTTTTGATAAATCCTTTACACTAAATGACAAGTACAGTAAGCAACACTGTCACTGTGCTTCTTATATGTGTGACTGACATGTTTCTATCTATCTAATCTATGTGTGAAGCTCTATTCTTTCGGTTCTAAATTGTCGGGTACCGGTGTATGCCGCTGATGAATTGCCGGCTTTTCATGTTTCACTGTTGGCACTGTTCCCATCGATTTGGGCAATCACTGTAATGCCACAACCAGCATGGCTGTGGCATTACAGTGAGTGGCAGACAATCCCTGCATGATTGGTGCTCTAAATAGCGCCAGACATGCAGGACACGCTTTTGGTGCACGAACAGTTATCGAACATAACCTCGAACAGCCGAATTTTTTGCAAATCGTTCGGGTTCGTCGAACAACTCGAACACCGCCCAAAACAGCTCGAATTTGAGATTGGCGAACAGTTCTAGTCGAACACCGCTCATCTCTAGTGATGTTGTGTGCGACATGCTGGTGGAGCGCAGGCACACCTTTCTTTGAGAAGTAGTGCCGACTGGGCATCTGGTACTGGGGCACTGCGACGGACATAAGGTCTCGAAAATCCTCTGTGTCCACCAGGTGGAAAGGCAGCATTTCTGTAGCCAAGAGCTTGCAGATGGTGAAATTCAACCTCTTAGCTTTCTCATGGCTAGGAGGAAATGGTCTTTTACTTGTCCACATCTGAGGGACTGAGGGCTGGCTATTGTGCTTAGACGGGGTTGATAAGGGTGTCCCCAGCAAACTGCCGGTCTGTGAGGAAGATGCAGGCGGACATGTTAGGTTGCCTTGATCCAAAGGTGGTGCTATCGATGTTGGACAGCGCTCAACACCAGCTGGTGTTACCACCTCCAAAGAAAATGATGACCTGCCAATCACGCTGGCTGTTGCGGGTAAAGAGGTGGCAGGTCTGCGCCCCAAAACAGGTGTGACTGCTGTCCCCCCAGTCACAGAGGATTAAGAGGCCGCGGATGCACAAGATATGGCAGACGGTGGTTGGCCCGGCCGGCTAGGCCGCATTGTAGCACACTGAGCTTCCCACTGCAACTTATGCTTCATGTCCATGTGCCGGTTCATGCATGAAGTACTCAAACTATGTATTTTTTGGCCTCTACTTAGCTTTCGCTGACAAATGTTACAGATAACACGAGTTGGGTCATCTTTATCGATCTGAAAAAATGCCCAGGCTATGCAAGGCTTAGCACCCATGCGACCTGAAGAGCCACCACGACTTGTGGTGAGAGGCAGAGTTGTGTTTGAGGATGCAGTTGTTGACGTGCTTCCAGTACTACGTCTCTGTCCAGGAAGGCTCAACCTGACCTCGTCGTCACTAGCATCTTCCTCCACCTCCTCTGCTGACCTCATCTCTTGGCTGACTGTGGGTTGACAGTAAGTGGGATCTCCAACCTCATCATCATCACCCTGTGCGTTATCACACCCGTCGTCCTCAGAGCCAACCTGTTCCTGCCCTGACAAAAAACTAAAGTTGTCGCTCCAATCAGGTATTTGAGTCTCATCATCGTCTTCCTCATTGTCTCCACCAACAGGAGTTACAGTTTGGGAATGAGGGTCTACATTATGGTCGGAACCTTCTGCGTCTGGTCCTGGATCCGACTCATAAAGATTCTGGGCATCAGTGCAGATCATTTCCTCGTCTGGATTCACAGAAGCGCTGGAGTCGACCTCTGATTCCCAGGCTATAGTATGAGTAAACAGCTCTGCAGTCTCAACCATCTGTTCTACCTCATACTCAGACGGGCAGCTGGAGATTTAGGAGCTGTGAGGAAGCAAGTGCGATTGGGGTGACACCTTTGAGGACTGGAGTATTTGTGATGTTGAAGTTGATGTGGAGGAGAGCCCACTTAAAGGAGCACTTGATATCCATTGAAGCACCTGCTGTTTTTGTGCCTCATCTGGAATTTGTAGCGATTGGCGTGGCCGTAAGAAAGGGATCTTATCACATTGTCCGCTAAAAGAAGTAGACATTTTAGTTTGGCTGGAAGATGGTCTTTCTTCTGCAGATGTTACTGTTGCTTTAACACCTACCCCACGGACACAACCTTTTTTCCCCTTCCCAACACGCCTATTCCCCTTTCCACCAGCAGCAGGCCTTTTTGCACTCATTTTGGTGGTTAACTAATTCACAACTCTGGAGTTGTTTGCACAAAAAAACAATGGATGGGAACCGAGCAAAGCTGAGTGGCCAAACTGTGGTATTAGGCCAAAACTATTGGCTGGGTTAGATGCAGAAAAAAATTATATTCAATTTGCAACCTGATGGAGGTCAGTATAGATGGACTAATAGAACAAGTCCCACACACAGCTAGAAGGCCAAATATTTTTTCAGAGCTAGACGCAGACAAAAAATTATTTTGAATTTGCAACCTGATGGAGGTCAGTATAGGTGGACTAATAGAACAAGTCCCACACACTGCTAGAAGGCCAAATATTTTTTCAGAGCTAGATGCAGAAAAAAATTATATTCAGTTTGCAACCTGATGGAGGTCAGTATAGATGGACTAATAGAGAAAGTCCCACACACTGCTAGAAGGCCAAATATTTTTTCAGAGCTAGATGCAGAAAAAAATTATATTCAGTTTGCAACCTGATGGAGGTCAGTATAGATGGACTAATAGAGAAAGTCCCACACACTGCTAGAAGGCCAAATATTTTTTCAGAGCTAGATGCAGAAAAAAATTATATTCAGTTTTCAACCTGATGGAGGTCTGTATAGATGGATTAATAGAACAAGTCCCACACACAGCTAGAAGCCCAATATTTTTTCAGAGGTAGATGCAGAAAAAAATATATTCAGTTTGCAACCTGATGGAGGTCAGTATAGATGGACTAATACAAGTCCCACACACACCTAGAAGCCCAATATTTTTTCAGAGCTAGATGCAGAAAAAAATTATATTCAATTTGCAACCTGATGGAGGTCAGTATAGATGGAGTAATAGAACAATTCCCACACACAGCTAGAAGCCCAAATATTTTTTTCAGAGCTAGATGCAGATAAAAATTATTTTTAATTTGCAACCTGATGGAGGTCAGTATAGATGGACTAATAGAGAAAGTCCCACACACTACTAGAAGGCCAAATATTTTTTCAGAGCTAGATGCAGAAAAAATTATATTCAGTTTGCAACCTGATGGAGGTCTGTATAGATGGATTAATAGAACAAGTCCTACACACAGCTAGAAGCCCAATATTTTTTCAGAGGTAGATGCAGAAAAAATATATTCAGTTTGCAACCTGATGGAGGTCAGTATAGATGGACTAATACAACAAGTCCCACACACAGCTAGAAGCCCAATATTTTTTCAGAGCTAGATGCAGAAAAAAATTATATTCAATTTGCAACCTGATGGAGGTCAGTATAGATGGAGTAATAGAACAAGTCCCACACACAGCTAGAAGCCCAAATATTTTTTCAGAGGTAGATGCAGATAAAAATTATTTTTAATTTGCAACCTGATGGAGGTCAGTATAGATGGACTAATAGAGAAAGTCCCACACACTGCTAGAAGGCCAAATATTTTTTCAGAGCTAGATGCAGAAAAAAATTGTATTCAGTTTGCAACCTGATGGAGGTCTGTATAGATGGATTAATAGAACAAGTCCCACACACAGCTAGAAGCCCAATATTTTTTCAGAGGTAGATGCAGAAAAAAATATATTCAGTTTGCAACCTGATGGAGGTCAGTATAGATGGACTAATACAACAAGTCCCACACACAGCTAGAAGCCCAATATTTTTTCAGAGCTAGATGCAGAAAAAAATTATATTCAATTTGCAAACTGATGGAGGTCAGTATAGATAAAGTAATAGAACAAGTCCCACACACAGCTAGAAGCCCAAATATTTTTTCAGAGCTAGATGCAGATAAAAATTATTTTTAATTTGCAACCTGATGGAGGTCAGTATAGATGGACTAATAGAGAAAGTCCCACACACTGCTAGAAGGCCAAATATTTTTTCAGAGCTAGATGCAGAAAAAAATTATATTCAGTTTGCAACCTGATGGAGGTCTGTATAGATGGATTAATAGAACAAGTCCCACACACAGCTAGAAGCCCAATATTTTTTCAGAGGTAGATGCAGAAAAAAATATATTCAGTTTGCAACCTGATGGAGGTCAGTATAGATGGACTAATACAACAAGTCCCACACACAGCTAGAAGCCCAATATTTTTTCAGAGCTAGATGCAGAAAAAAATTATATTCAATTTGCAACCTGATGGAGGTCAGTATAGATGGAGTAATAGAACAAGTCCCACACACAGCTAGAAGCCCAAATATTTTTTCAGAGGTAGATGCAGAAAAAAATTATATTCAGTTTGCAACCTGATGGAGGTCTGTATAGATGGATTAATAGAACAAGTCCCACACACAGCTACAAGCCCAATATTTTTTCAGAGGTAGATGCAGAAAAAAAAATATCCAGTTTGCAACCTGATGGAGGTCAATATAGATGGACTAATAGAGAAAGTCCCACACACTGCTAGAAGGCCAAATATTTTTTCAGAGCTAGATGCAGAAAAAAATTATATTCAATTTGCAACCTGATGGAGGTCAGTATAGATGGACTAATAGAATGATGCTATGCCCAAAAGATTTTACTTCACTAGGTGGAGTAAAAAAATTGGTATTCTATACACGGGTGGTATATCTTGCAACACAGATAGGCTACTCCACTGACTAACACACTCTGCAATAGGCCAAAAAGGATTAGCTTTGCTAGATTCAGCCAAATGCTGTGAAAAAAACTTGCACAGCACTGGCACAGACCTGCCTGGCAAAAACTGATAGGAACTGATGTAACCTAGTCCTGAAAAGGACTCCAATTACAATTAGTCTTTACTCCCACAACCTATCTATTTAAGAGCACAGACCTGCCTGATAAAAGTCGTAGGAAATGCTGTAACCTAGTCCTTAAAAGGACTGCAATCACAACTATTCCCTACTCCCAAGCTATCTGTAGATTTGTGCGAAAATTGGCTTGAAATTAACAAGGTATAGCGCACACAGCAACAGCGGTGCCGTCTAACACGCAGCTGCAGCAGTGAGAAAATGGTGGCGACGGGGAAAATGGCTTGGTCTTATAGGGCAAGGACATGTGACATACACTGCCAATGACACATGCCCTTGCTTGTGTGAAAAAAAGCACTTCGCTCCGTGTGTGCGCTGCTGATAGGCTGACAGATTGCACCTCCCCACTGTAAATGCGGGAAAGAGAAAAAAAATGGAGATCTTCATTATTCCTGCAGAGATCCATCCCCTGCCCCTCCCCCCACCCCGCTGTACACTCAAACTGCGTATTAACATTAATTTTCATCATTACTGAGAAAAAATCCAGTTATGATTTTGGTGCACGAACAGTTATCGAACATAACCTCGAACAGCCGAATTTTTCTCAAATCGTTCGTGTTCGCCGAACGGCTCGAACACCGCCCAAAACAGCTCGAATTTGAGATTGGCGAACAGTTCGAGTAGAACAACGCTCATCTCTACTAATCAGATAAAACCCCTGGTGAAACCATGACACTATAATAAGGCGAATGGAGTCACTTTGAACTCCATTTGGTGTATGCTCTGGTGATATTGATCTTTTTAGACAAGCACACAATTCTAGTTGACCACACGTGCACTAAAAAGAAGACTAAAGTGATGGGACCTTGCAGGAAAGGGGCCAAATGTAGTCTGAAATGACTTCATCTGCTTCTTTATAGTGAGTGGCTCTGTCAGGGGTTTTGTCTGATTCATGATTTTTGGGATATACACAGAAATCCCGACATAAGTGCTCTGTGGAGGGCGCAGGATAAATGTGAACGGAGCCTTATTCCAATTTTTGGGAGGTAGAATAAACAAATAGACTGCAGTACAAAAATAGTCCTTATTTTTACACCGTTCACCATGCGGTATAAGTGATGAGGCGGCTTTATTCTTTGTGTCTGTGCGATTACAGCTATACCAGATTTATATAATTTTTTTTATGCTTTGCTGCCATCTGCAATTTTTTTTATGCCTTTTTGATTGTTTTTTGTTAAAAAACATTTTTTGTGTCAGTATGAAAAAGCTATATTTTTGGTGTGTTTTATATTAATATTTTTCATATAAATAATGTGATCATTTTTTAGTTTAGGTTGTTCCGGTCGCCGTGATCCCAATTATGTTTATTTTTTTTGTTTATTTTTGTTTTAACACAAAAGCTGCCTTTTTAGTGTTGAAATGGATTTCTGTGATTTTTGTGCACTTCTTTTGTGTTTTTTTTACTTTTTTACATATTGTATTTAACTTTTTTTTTACTTTTTCACTTGGTCTCATTTTGGGACATGAATATTTTTCACTTTGATCGCTGATCTCATACACTGCAGTACTTGTGTACTGCAGTTCATTAGACCTGTCAGTTCTTCACTAACTCAGGCTGTTAGACCCTGCTTATAGCTGGGTCTAAAAGGCCACTATATCATTTGACACCAGATGACCTCAGGACGCAATGGCAATGATCGCAGGGGGTCGATTTTGTTTAAGGAGGAGTTTTAACCTCATTTTATCCACTTAGATGTCACATACGACAGTGGGATTTAAAGGGTTAAGTGGCCCTGATCGATTCCAAAACTGGCTGGTGCCGATGCCACAGGGTGTCAGCTGTCATATACAGCTGTCACTGGGCACTTTACATCTATTCCTCAGCATCTTGAAAAAGTGGCACTAAGATATAAGGCCTCTTAACGGCCACTATGAAAAGGTGTATCTGCGGTCATTAATGGGTTAACACATCTTTAGTTACAACAGTATATAAGTCTATGTGCACATGATGTCATTTAGACGCTGGTGCATATACCGGTAACCATGTTTTCAAAGCCAAAGCCGCTTGAGGAGCATGGCAGCTTTGTTATTGCTTTTGCTGCTGCTACCACTCTATACTGTTACTGAAGAACTAGCATATCAGTTCTGTTAACTAGTAATGAGCGAGTATGTTTTGTTAACCCTTTCGCCGAGTATGCTCGGGCGAGCACCAAGTAGTTACAGCTGCTCGGTGATATGTTTGAATCGCTCCCGTGTGCATGATTTGCAACTGTTTGACAGCTTTAATACATGTGAGGAATGTTTGCTTCTTACACATTTCTCACATGTATTAAAGCTGCCAAACAGTTGCAAATCATGCACATGGGAGTGGTTCAAACATAACACCGAGCAGCTGTAACTACTCGGTGCTCGGCGCGAGCATACTCGGCGAAAGGGTTAACAAAACATACTCGCTCATCACTACTGTTAACCACTTCAGGGTTTCCAAACCCTGAAGCAGTTGAAAAAAATGAAAAAAAAACAAAACATGTGCGGAACAATGTAATTTTATTGCACCAATTCTGGCACTTTGCCTCAGCTCTTCCCGATTGCCATGGTCTGTTGGCAATTGGGGTAATGGTAGTTGTGGCTAATGTCAGCTATGAGTTGTCCAAAAGCACAGCTGACATCAAACCCAAGTGTTAGTAATGGATATCTATCTATCATCTAGCTATCTCTACTGTATCTATCATTTATTATCTATCTCTATCTTTGCACATTTTCAACACCTAAAAGTCTATGCTTTCTATTCTGCATTCTATTCTGGTACGTGTCACAAGGATGGCACATGGACTGCACACAGATGGTACACACGTAAACACTAGTGATGAGCGAGTATGTTAACCCTTTCTCCAAGTATACTCGGGCCAGCACCGAGTATTTACAGCGTGCTCGGTGATATGTTTGAATCGCTCCCGTGTGCATGATTTGCGACGGTTTGACAGCTTTAATACATGAGGAATGTGTAAGAAGCTGACATTCCTCACATGTAATAAAGCTGTCAGACAGTCTCAAATCATGCACGCGGGAGTGATTCAAATATATCACCGAGCAGCTGTAAATACTCGGTGCTCGCCTGAGTATACTTGGCGAAAGAGTTAACAAAACATACTCGCTCATCACTGGTACACACGGATAGCACATGGATGGCACATGGATGGTACACACCGATGGCCAAAAGAAAATCATGCAATTAGTAAAAACGGATCGTCTTACGAGTACGGTTTTTTAAGCGGACGTGTGAAGGGGGCCTAAGGTTGGGTTCACAGATGTCCAATGCATCAGGCTCAGTTTTTTCAGCCAGATGCAACTCAGCTGAATCAGAACTAAAATTGTATTATTTGGCATGAGGCTTTTTCTCAAATTACACATAGGCATAGGCTTGGAGCTGCATCATAAAGCTACATGAAACAATAAGTGATGTGAACAATGAAAACAATGGGATTAGTTCCTCCATCACTAGCCATCACTTTTGTTGCCTGGTGTCTGTATGAAAAGTATTGCTAAAATGAAACTCTTGAGTAATTCTAAAAGATTCAGAGGCTGGAGGTTTCGAAATGTTCATTAAACTCCTGCCTCGTGAGAAAACTTGTTCTGATGTAAGATGTTTATACAGTAGTATACTTTTTCGTTTCCACAAATGCAACCTGATTTAGATGAGGTTTTCGGAAAGGCATGATAGAGATGAAGGATGAGACTGCAATTTAAATGAAACCTTAAAATGAATTTTTCACCATGAAAATGTAGTCCAATCTGCAGGCACCATGTTATAAAGCAGGAGGAGCTGAATGGATTGATCTATAGTTTTGTCAGAAAATATTCAGTATAACCTGTGATTTCATGCTTTAAACCTCTGCTATTTTCAGTCCAGTGGGTGGTCCTATCAGTGATTGACAGCTATATCTGTATGCATTTTCATACAAAGAAAGCTGTCAATCACTGATAGAACCACCCACTGGACCTAAAATCCCAGAAAGAGCAGAGAAACATTGGCTGCTGTGAAATCTTCATTTTTTTGTAATGCCAAATAAATTTAGATAAGCGAGAGTGCATTCTCTAAAATACATATGAGGGTATGGGAATAGGTAGAGAGAAGAAAAAATATGGCAAAACCATGAAAGGACATTCTTTGAAGGGAGAATAAGTCCAGTTAAAGGGGGTTGTTCCATGAACAAAAGTATATTTTAATCAACAGATCTTGGAATAAAAATAAACTCTACAATTGGATGTGTTTAAAAATAATGTTCCTGTGCTGAGATAATCTTATAAATGTTCCCCTGCTGTGTACTGTGTAATGGCTGTGTATCACCGTGCTGGAGCATGGTCTGATCATATCACATCTCCTGAGCAAGGGAGGAAGGAAAAGAGTATACAGATATTACAGCACGGGATCACAGATGATTCTTTTGTGAGTAAAACATTTCACTGCCTGTTTTTAAACAATATTTTACCTTAAAGAAAGAATCAGTTGTGATCCCATGCTGAAACATCTGTAAATGCGGGAGTTCCTTGGAATCATGGAGTGCGATTCCATAAAAAGTGTAGGGAACATTACCAGCACAATGTTTTGCCTGCCATTCCGTGCGAGGTGTCAGTGTTATTTAAGGTAAGGGAGGATCACTTTCTATAGGTATACCAGCTCTTTCAATATCTTTTCCTCCTTTATCTAATGATCTAGCCACAGAATTGACATTGTTGTGAACAAAAAGAAGGAAAAAGGGGAAACCCATTTATATTTTATGTGTGCTGTAGCAAGAGCTGTTGTAACCTGTTTTATGGCTTTCCATCTGGACAGGTTTGCAGGACACACATCAGCATGAAGAAAGTACCTGGAAGGAGGAGAGGGCAGCCCCATGCTGCAGCTAAGGTCAGGTCTCTGGAGACTTTGTGATGAAGTTTGAGGACCTCAACCGGCCCAAAGTCCTATGAATCCTGGTGATGCGTAGAACAGAATGATCCACTTGTGCCAATAAAGCAGAGAATAGATTAGCTGCTGTTTCTTTTAAGCTGTAAAGAATTCATGTAATTCTTTAATTAATATGGTTCCTCTCCTAGAGCAGTTTTTCATATCCTCATATTTGAGTTTCAGGTGTTCAGTTCAGTAGACAGGAGCTTATAGTTGCTCAATATCAGACTCCAATGCATCAGCATTGTTATCCACAAGCCGTTCTAGGTCCATTGTACGTTGCAATACATCTTGCAACTATCTAGTAAAATTCACAATGGCAGCTGCTAGTTCAATTATGATCTTGGTTTGGATAAATTTCAAGAAGTTCACTAAAGCTATTTGTGTAGCTGATGTAGACGAATGATTAGTTGTGGCATCACATAGATCCTGAGATCTTGTGCTTATAGGCTGTGATGTGGAGGGTGAGGGAGTCGGCGCCATTACTGTAGACTCTATGCTGGAATGTGAGGTAAGGAGATCTTAGATAAAACGTGCTACCAGCTGTGTAATGGCTCCTTTCTTTGTCTTAGTCATGCTTGAAGCTCTTTGCAAGTGACGCGCCCCCTGGGCCTGTGTTGTGTAGCGTTGCGCACGCGGGGAATACCCGGAGCCGGATCTGTCGGGGTTAGTAGTCCTCGTGGCGGTGACCCGGTCCGTGCCCAGGGTGTCAAACTAAGTGGCGGAATTTAGCAGAAGATGTTATAGTGTTCGACTACGCCACCCGTTGAATGCGGTTATGAAGCCGCCGCTGCAGGGCAGACCGCTGAGGCCGGTGGTACAGTTGTGCAGCGTGGGTAGTATAACCCCCAACGGGAGGGGTATGGCCTCAGGGCAGCAGACGTGGATGATGGGGATAGCAGAATTGCACGCAGGCACCAGGAACCACTCAGAGACGGTGCGGTGTAGTTCAGGGTCTTTACTGGTGGAAAAGGTAGACCCTCCCGGGAGTACTGGCTAGCGATCAGGGCCTGGTCAGTCCGTGAGCAGATAGGATCTCCCCCGGCCAGGCGGAGTTGTAGGTCTCCCCAACTAATTGTACTCTTCCTGGCTACCTTGCTAGAAGCGGGTAAAAGTAGCCCACGTCCCTGAGTGTACCGTGTGGTGCTCACCCGTATGGCCGGTGACTCGGGGCCTTCTGGTAGCCTCCGCTCCACGACGGCGGTGCTGGTCCCTTGCGTGTGACCGTGCCTTCAGGTTTCTTGGCCAGAGGACCTGAAATCCCCTGCCGGACGGTTTCTGCTGCTGGGTATGGAACAGTCCCCACAGCCTCGGACTCCGTGTCCGGTGAGATCTCTTCAGTCAGGACGAGCTCTACAGCTTCCAGTCCTGGACCCCTTTTATCACTGCTCCCACAGAGCTCCTGATCTTGCTCTCCCTGCATCTGCTCCACTCCAGACCAGACTGTGTCTCTGTCTGGGACTCCTCTTCTTCTCTTCTTTTTCTTACCTAACCCCACCTCAGCCCCAGTTTATATAGGGGAAGTTCTTCCCCTCCCAGGACTGGGCAGGAGGTGTGGCATGCTTAGGGTTCCTGACCAGGAGACCTCCCACCTGCTCACAGACGTAATATTGCTATTACTGTGGTAACCAGAACCCTGGGGTGCCACATTCCCCCCTAGTAAAATTTAGTACTCCGGGACTAAACATATTTTTGAAAACATAACAGGGTATAAACAGGAACAATACAATAAGGAAAAACACGTTAGGGTGGTCACGGAGTGTCCGCAACCGGGTGCAATTTTTGAAGCAAAAAGGGTGTCCATTTCACCAAAGAACGGGGAGCCGTAACCAGGTAGGGGTCTGTCCTGCCCCGAGTCTTTAACAGTCTATAGTCCGTTCCTGGGTTACGCTCCAAACATATATACAACAGAGTTCCGGTTAATCCACAAAAGACACCTATAAAATAACTGGAAAAACATAATTATTTACAAGCAACAGTAAACAGGTAAATACCAATAAGACAGTCTGAACACTTTAGATCCTCCAACGTACGGGCAACTGGCCTCTATTGGCCCTAGTAGACCTACGGAGCTTACTGACCGGTCCTGAGCTACAGGGTGTAGGAGCTGTCAAAGGTAAGCTGGGCAGCTGTCTACGGACTCTTTGGCTCACTAGGGGCACGGCAGGCTCACTATAAGCAGAGGGTCGATTCTCCTGGTCTGCTTGTGTGGGGTCTTCTGCCTCCTGGACCGGCTGCTCTTCCAGCTCTACCTGTTTTTCCGTAGGCACTTGGGATGCTGGCTGGAGGAAGGTGAGGACGGGTACCACAACCGCGCCATTTACCTGTGTCCAAGACCGAGGGAAGTCTCCGAGTACAGTACTGACCATCTCTTCCCTTTCCTCTGCGGGTCGAGGGTTTTCTTGATCTTCTTCAGGGTTTCGTAGCTGCTCGGGACACTTCTTCAGGTGATCTCGGGAGACAATGGCTGTGGTTTCTCCTCCATCCTTACTGATTGTGCAGATTTTTGGGTTTTCATGGCTTGATGGCAGTACGGTGTACGGGTCCTTCTCCCACTGGTCGTCCAACTTGTGGAGCCGTCTTTTCCTCTTCAAGACCTGCTCTCCAGGTACCAGGGGAACAGCGGGAGCACACTGGTTGTAAGTCTTCTCCTGTCTTTCTCTTGCTTGACGGAGACTTCGCTCAACGCTCTCCTGTACTTTCCGGTACTGCTGCTGCCTCTCTGTGTCCCAGTCTGCTTCTGGTGAAGTGTCCTCGGGTGTCAGGACTCCCATATCCAGATCAACAGGCAGCTTACCAGGTCTTGCTCTCATTAGGTAAGCCGGGTACAGTTGGTAGAACCTACAGGGATGTGGTTGTATAGGTCCACCAGATCAGGCAGTTTCTCAGGCCACAGACTGCGTTCTTCCAGGGGCAATGTTTTCAGAAGGTCTATCACCACCTGGTTCATCTTCTCGCAAAGTCCATTGGTTTGCGGATGATAGGGTGTTGTTCTTATCTTCCGGCAGCCAAACAGAGTGCAGAACTCTTGGAAGACTTCCGCTTCAAAGGCAGGTCCTTGGTCCGTCAGCACCTGCTCTGGGTATCCGTGTGGACGACAGAAGTGCTGCTGGAAGGCTCTAGCTGCTGTTTGAGCCGTTAAGTCCTTGACGGGGACTACAACCAAGAACCGGGAGTAGTGATCCACGATGGTTAATGCATAGACGTAGCCACTTCTGCTGGGGGTCAGTTTTACATGGTCCAAGGCTACCAGTTTCAACGGCTGCCTGGTGACGATGGACTGCAGGGGAGTCTTCTGGCTGGCACGGTCCTTCCTTCTTAGGTTGCATGGGCCACAGTCTCTGCACCACCTCTCGATGGTCCCTCTCATGCCTACCCAGTGGAACCGCCCGCGCAGCAGGAATTCCAGCTTCTTCCATCCGAAGTGCCCAGCTCCATCGTGGTATGCCTCCAGTACCATAGCCGCGTCTCTTCTTGGCACCACTACTTGCCAGATCAGTTCATGCGTCCGGGAGTTAACCATTCTGCGGCACAACTTCCCCTTGTAAAGAAACAGTCGACTCTTCTCAGCCCACAGTTGCTTGGTCTCCTCCGGAGCGTCTGGGTCAAGGCGGGCATCTGGCCGAGTCAGCATCTCCTTCACTAGTCGGACGGCGGGGTCACTGTCTTGTGTTTCCGCCCAGTTGTAATGAGGTAAGGGGTTGAACGTAGCGGATTGCTTACCCCTTACACGGTGGGAATACTGGGTAGTCCCATGACGGTGAAACGCGGGGAGTTCAACTTCTTCCAGTTCCTCTGGATCTTCCCCTACGTCCGGTAGGTTTGGCATTCTGGACAAGGCATCCGCGTTGGTATTGGAGCGTCCTGCCCGGTATTTGATCGTGAACTCATAGTTGGACAGGCGGGCCATCCATCTCTGCTCCAGGGCACCGAGTCTTGCAGTGTCCAGGTGTGTCAACGGGTTGTTATCCGTGTACACGGTGAACCGCGAAGAGGCGAGGTAGTGCTTAAAGCGTTCGGTGACTGCCCACACCACTGCCAGGAACTCTAGCTTAAATGAGCTGTAATTCTCAGGGTTTCTTTCGGTGGGTCGCAGTTTTCGGCTGGCGTAAGCAATTACCCGTTCTCTCCCCTGCTGGATCTGGGACAGTACGGCTCCTAGCCCAATGTTACTTGCGTCGGTGTAGAGGATAAAGGGCTGGCTGTAATCAGGGTACGCCAGGATTTCATCCCCCGTGAGGGCCATCTTCAGCTGGCGGAAGGACTCTTCTTCCAGCTTCTCCCATCTGAAGGGCGGCTTCTGGTTCTTGGCCTTCCTGGACTGGCCTATCAGGAGGTCCTGCATAGGAGCTGCCTTTTTGGTGAAACCGGGAATGAATCTTCGGTAGTAGCCTACCAACCCGAGGAACTGCCGCACTTCCTTTACGCTGGAGGGTCTTGGCCATTCCTTAATCGCGGTGATCTTATCAGGGTCGGGAGCCACTCCGTCAGCACTCACCACATGTCCCAGGTACTGCACTTTTGGTTTTAGCAGGTGACACTTCGACGGTTTCACCTTCAGACCGTAGTTTGCCAGGGCTTCGAACACTTCCGCCAGGTGTTTCAGGTGGTCCTCGTAGGTTTTGGAATAAACTATAACATCGTCCAGGTACAGCAGGACCGTCTCAAAGTTCCGGTGTCCCAGACAGCATTCCATCAATCGTTGGAAGGTTCCTGGTGCGTTGCAGAGTCCGAACGGCATGCAGGTAAACTCGCTAAGTCCCATCGGGGTAGTGAATGCGGTCTTCTCCCGGTCCGCCTCTGCGACAGGAACCTGCCAGTACCCGCTAGTGAGATCCAAAGTGGAGAAGAAGTTAGCAGATTTTAAAGCAGCCAAAGACTCCTCTATCCTTGGTAAGGGGTACGCATCTTTGTGTGTGATACGGTTGATTTTCCGGTAATCTACACACATTCTCATGGTGTTTTCTTTTTTTTTAACCAAGACTAGTGGAGCTGCCCAGGGGCTACAGCTATCCCTGATTACCCCAGCCTCCTTCATGTCTCTAAGCATCCCCTTGGCGTGTTGGTAGTGTGCAGGGGGTACGGGACGATACCTTTCCTTTATGGGAGGATGATCTCCCGTGGGGATGTGATGTTCCACTCCCTTTACTCGCCCGAAGTCCAGCGGGTGTTTACTGAACACTCTCTCGTATTCCTGGATCACCCGGTAGACTCCCTGCTTTTGGTGAGCAGGTGTGGAGTCAGTACCCAAATGCAGTTGCTGACACCAGTCCTCCATTTGTTGCTTAGAGCCGTTACCTTCCTCTGGATGAGATGGAGGCAAGGGTTCCACGGACTGTACAGAATTTTGGTTGATGGTATACAATTTGGCTAGCGTAGCATACCGGGGCAGGTACACTTCCCTCTTCCCGATATTTATTATGCGAACGGGCACCCTCCCATGGCGTACATCAACCACCTCCCGTGCCGTCAAAATGGTGGGCCTACTATCTGAGTAGACTGGTTCTACCATTGCCTGGTAATCTCTACCTCTCAGACCAATAGCTGCCCGGCACCAAATCATCATTTCACTTTTCGGGGGCATGGCAATAGGGAAAGGGTCACACATTCTCACGCTACCAATCTCACCACCGGAGAGTTCCACCTGTTGCCGTCGCATCAGTGCCCGGATCTCTTTTTGGAGCACTCGCTGCTGGCCGGAGCTGGCGTTCTTGGCAACCTGCTGTAAAATGAGAATCACCTCTGCAAGACAATTTTCAATTACATTAGTTCCTAGAGTTATCTTTGGGTGACTCTCTCGCTTGTCAATGTCTACAATGATCAGTCCCTGTGCTGCCAGTTCGACTTTACCGATTTTAATGGTCATCTCTTTAAATCCGATCTGTGGCACGGGCTGACCATTGCTGGCGATGATACTCAAGTCGTCGTCTGGGTAGCGGGTTATATCCGAGTCATTCCAGTACTGCTTGAAGAGCACGTACGGGATGGTGGTGACCTGTGACCCAGTGTCAAGTAGGGCACTCATAGGAATGCCATCCAGTACTACAGGCAAGACTGGACGTCCTCCCACGTATTTGTCACGCCAGTTCGATGGGCCTGGTGATCTTATTCCTAGGGGTTGGCCCTCTACCCCAGGTTGTGCCAGTTTAAAGGACAGTACCTTGCCATATGTCCGGGTTGATTGCAGCGGCGGCAGATGGGTTGTCCGTCCTCGTTGTATCGGTCGCTGGGTCTTCCTCTGGCCGGTGGGGTCCTCCTTGGTCGGCGCCACGGGATATCCTCCGGTCTGGATGCCAGCTGGATCTTCCCTGGAGTAGAAACCTGTAAAAACTGCACAGTTCGGGTTAGCGCGGCAACGCTTTTAGTTAGCTCTTGGACCTGACGGTGCAGGTCTGTAGCCGGATCATTGTTTAAAGCCTGCGCATCAGCTCCCACAGGCCCTGCCGACAAGGGCGCCGTCTCCTGGTGGTAAATGGTAGCAGGGCGTTTGTGGGTCACAGCGCCACCTGGTGCCGGTTCTCGGAGCACCCGGATGGCTCTGTCCTTGGACTGTGCAAAGTCCAGATGAGGGTCCTGTAAGGCCATTGCTCGCAACTGGGTTCGGTGGGCATTGCAATGTAGACCCTCTATAAATTGTTCAGTCAACAACTTGTCTTCGTTTCCCACGCCGTCAGGGTCGGCCTGCTTAATGGCTCTCAGGGCCTCTTGTAGGTTTAGTGCATAGTCCCTTATATTCTCATGTGCTCGCTGCTTGCACCCGTAGAATCTAAGCTTGATCTCGGCTGAGGTACGGGTATCAAAGGTGTCCTTCGGCCGGGCTAGTATCTCTGCGACAGTCCTCCTCCTCCCAAGTGGCCAGGACTTTACCTCCCTTTGGGCTGCCCCTGTTAATTGAGCCACCAGGATGCTCACTTTTTGCTCTTCTGTGAGGGGGTACACCTGGAAGAGGCTATCCAGCCTTTCTCTGAAGTCATTTAGGGTATGGGACTCCCCTGAGTACTGGGGTAGCCAGGCTGCCCCCGGGATGTAGGGCATGGTGAAAGGCATGACCGCAGCAGCGGTGGTGCTGGCGGTGGCTGTAGCAGTGAAGCTCTCCTCCGTATCCGACATCCTCCTCCCCCCTAGTGGACCGTGGCCTACCTTGCGATGATCCTCTTCCGTAGGCCGCGGCTCCGCAGTGGATCTTCAGGGTTGAGGACCTTCCGTCACGCTCCTGTGACGTCGGCGTCTGCTGGGCTCCTTCCAGGACCTTACGCAACGTCCGGACGTGAGGCGGAGCTTCAGTTCTCGCGCGCTTTCGGAGTCCACGCCCCTCTTCTTCTCGCGCGGCGTCCTCGAGATGGCGTCCAATGGCGGGAAAACTCCACGGATGGCGGGAAGAAGGCAAAAGATGGCGTCGGATGGCGGGAAAACTCCACGGACGGCGGGAAGAAGGCAAAAGATGGCGTCGGATGGCGGGAATCTTCACCACAGGTAAGTTTAACAGTCTTTTTCAGGCACGCAGTACCCGGTGGTTGCGGGCACGAGATCCTGCCGACTACGCCAAAGTTGACGCGCCCCCTGGGCCTGTGTTGTGTAGCGTTGCGCACGCGGGGAATACCCGGAGCCGGATCTGTCGGGGTTAGTAGTCCTCGTGGCGGTGACCCGGTCCATGCCCAGGGTGTCAAACTAAGTGGCGGAGTTTAGCAGAAGATGTTATAGTGTTCGACTACGCCACCCGTTGAATGCGGTTATGAAGCCGCCGCTGCAGGGCAGACCGCTGAGGCCGGTGGTACAGTTGTGCAGCGTGGGTAGTATAACCCCCAACGGGAGGGGTATGGCCTCAGGGCAGCAGTGTGACCGTGCCTTCAGGTTTCTTGGCCAGAGGACCTGAAATCCCCTGCCGGACGGTTTCTGCTGCTGGGTATGGAACAGTCCCCACAGCCTCGGACTCCGTGTCCGGTGAGATCTCTTCAGTCAGGACGAGCTCTACAGCTTCCAGTCCTGGACCCCTTTTATCACTGCTCCCACAGAGCTCCTGATCTTGCTCTCCCTGCATCTGCTCCACTCCAGACCAGACTGTGTCTCTGTCTGGGACTCCTCTTCTTCTCTTCTTTTTCTTACCTAACCCCACCTCAGCCCCAGTTTATATAGGGGAAGTTCTTCCCCTCCCAGGACTGGGCAGGAGGTGTGGCATGCTTAGGGTTCCTGACCAGGAGACCTCCCACCTGCTCACAGACGTAATATTGCTATTACTGTGGTAACCAGAACCCTGGGGTGCCACACAAGCAACATAGAAATATAGATGGCTGCTAAAACAGGTGATAAATCGTGCCAAAGGAGTGGAGCCCAGTAAGACTCCCAGTAAGTTCCCACTAACCACCGAGCACGCAGCTCACACAGTCTTGACTTTTAAATCTTACATACCTTCCATTGTTCTGATGTCTCCACTTGATGAGGCTTAAAGAGTTCCCCATGGCTCTGTTCATAGATGCTGTTAATAGATCTTTAGAAAATTATGTTACTAAACTAAATTTAATTGCTCTATTTTTGGAGTTGCTTAGTTGAGCCCAATACTAAAACATTCACCTTTTGTAAACAAGTGCTACATCCAAGATAGTATTCGTATATCTTATTTCAAAATTTTACAGATTGTGGTGATCTGCTTAGGAGTGTGCATTTGATTATTGGTTCAAATTCCTTTAAAGGGGTTGTCTGGTTAAAGCAAGCTATCACCGATCTGCATGATAAGGAATAATTTATTGATCGTGTCTGTCCGACTGCTGGGACCTTCACCAATTGGCAGAGTGGGGGGCACTTTCATACCTGTTAGAATGGAGTGACAGTATGCATACTCGACCGCCGCTCCATTCATACTTTATGGGGCTGGCAGTCATTGCACTTGACTTTTTCTGGTAGCCCCATAGAGAATGATCAGAGTTCTGGTCGGGAACCCTTTTGCTCCATTTTGTAATGGAGATAAAAGTGTCCCATATAAGATAAAAATTCACCAGTCTGTCAACTGGTACAGACCCCAGTGGTGGGACAACAATCAATTAGAAAGTTATCATCTATCCTGTGGATAGGTGATGACTTGTGTTCACTGGACAACCCCTTTAGCACGGTATCAAACATACATATTGTAGATTATTGGAAGAACATATGTAAGTTTTACTTAAATTTATCCTCATTTATGGCATATCCATCCAAGATGGCCACAGCATCCCACTGAAAAGAACATCAAATCCAAAAAACATCACAGAAAAAAGCAGCCATACTTTCTAATTGTCACAGCATTAACTCTCTTACCTCGTCAATGCCCTTCTACTCACTGTGCGGTTTCTCTCCATGTCAGGCCTTTCCTCCAATCTGCCTCATGCTACACTGCTGCATCTGCTTGTGGCATTCATTTAGCCTTAGTGGGGCGTGGACTGTCTCCAGGAATTTACCCTGCTAGTTCCCTCAGAGATTAGGTTCCCCACCTATTCTGTGCTAGCAGGGCCTTTATTAGGCATCTCCACCAACCAATTCTTGCCCGAATGTTGGTTCCTATACTATTAGCACCCATTCATGTGACTCTCCTTGTTCCGCTTACCATTACTGACTCGGTTTGTTTACCCATCCTGTCTGACCTCTCTGCTCCTGACCTCGGCTATGTTTACTGACCTAGTGCTGGTTGTCCCAACCTTGGACCGTTCTACTACGCCTCAGCCTTTCTCCTCTGTACCACGAAACTGTGCCTCTGACCCTCCGGTCAGCTGCTGCAGAGCCGGGGACTGCCCAGGAGTGGTACCTGGGGACTACCGGAAGCAAAGCCTATCCTCACCATCAGAGGCTCTACTAAGTACATGATAGTCATTTAATTACGCCCATCTTATGTAAGCCCGGCCCATGGCACAGTAGATCCACACCCAGCGTTAAAGCAATATGTGATCACAATACTAATACACTGCAGAATGCACCAAGCTCCCAAACCTACTTTCAAAAAGTTGGGATGCTGTGTAAAATGTAAAGAAAATACGAATGCAATGATTTAGAAACCTCTTATGGCCATAATTTATACACTACAGAACATAAAATACATATCAGATATTACAAAGTAGACATTTTTCGAGTTCATTTGAAAAAATTAACATAATTAGAAATTCATGGCAGCAACACATTTTAAAAAAGTTGGGACAGGTTTATCAAAAGGCTGAAAAAGTAAGTGGTGAGTGGAGGCAAATCATTCACAGACCGGAGGCAGGCGGCGGGGCTGGAGAATCGTAGACAGGGAGGAGAAGACACAGAGCACAGTCCAGTCCCTGTGCACCAAAATCTAATTGACGAAAAACTTCAAATGATTAAAGAATAACTAAGCAGATTTATTCCCAAAGGTATCAATTTAATCTGTGTTACAGTGCCATTACAGCCATGTCTTTACATTACAAAATTGTGCTGACATGTTGTCTTTAACTTGCAGCCGTGGATTGCACAATGAATTGCGTTCACAGGCAATGATTTCTGGAAGTATTCCTGAGTTCATGCAGTGAATTACATGACCGAACCATGGCTGTTTTTAATGCCATTTTATATGAGGACCCATAGATCACAAGCATCCAATATTGACTGTCGACCTTGTTCCTTGTGCACATGGGTTTCTTCAAAATCTTTTGATATGGTGGACTGTAGATGGAGGGATATTCAAAGCCTTTGGAATTTTATGTTGAAGAACATTTTTCTGAAATTGTTCCACAATTTTTAGATGCAGATATTTATAGATTCATGGAGCTCTGACAATCTCTGCTTCTAAAAAACTCTGCCTCTCTAACATGCTCTTTTGTATGTTGAATATTGAACCTCTTGCTGTTTTTCATTAGTACAATTTTCCAGCCTTTTCTTAACCCAGTATGATGACCCCACAGCCAAGATGCAAGATGTGCCAAATTCTTAATGAAATAAGAGCATCTATCAGCTAATGTGGAACTAAGAAAAGTTATTCCAGTCAGGGGCTAGATTACATTTAATTCATAATGTACACTACTTTTGAGGCTTAAATTATGATCAACCTATTGGCTGCCTTCTGAAGTGCAGCTTTTCAGCTAAGCGCTGCCCACTTTTCAAACAGTTAGTGCAGCGGGCTGAAGTGATGTAAAAAAAAAATGCTCAAATTAAGAGTTGTGCAAAAAATTGGTGACATTTCATGCAGTTTAACTTAAAAGAAAGCCTGGCAAATCCTGCTTGATGAATTGGGGCATTTACAGTTAGGTCCAGAAATATTTGGACAGTGACATAATCTTCGTGATTTGGGCTCTGCATGCCACTCGTTTTGTTTTAAAATTAAACAGCTGAAATGCAATTGAAGAGTAGACTTTCAGGAAGCTTTCAGGTTAAGTTAATTAATCTATTAATTAATTTAATTAATTAGTTTTACGGAATCTCCTCATTTCAGGGGCTCAAAAGTAAAACTTTATTGTAAATAAAATGTTCATTTTTAATACTTTGTAGAGAATCCTTTGCATGCAATTACTGCCTGAAGTCTGGAAGCCATGGAAGTCACCAAATGCTGGTTTTCCTCCTTTGTGATGCTTTGCTAGTAGGGTTGAGCGTGTATGTTCTGTCCGAGTATGCTCGGGCCGAGCTCCGAGTATTTACAGCTGCTTGGTGATAAGGTTAAATCGCTCCCGTGTGCATGATTTGCAACTGTTTGACAGCTTTATTACATGTGAGGAATGTGTAAGAAATAGACATTCCTCACATGTAGTAAAACTGTCAAACAGTCGCAAATCAAGCACAAGGGAGCAATTCAAACATATCACCGAGCAGCTGTAAATAGTCAGAGCTCGGCCAGAGCATACTCGGCAAAAGGGTTAATAGAACATACTCGCTCAACACTTTTTGCTAGGCCTTTATTGCAGCTGACTTCAGTTGTTGCTTGTTTGTGGGTCTTTCTGCCTTAAGTTTGGTCTTAAGCATGTGAAATGCTGCTCAATGGGGTTGAGATCTGGTAATTTACTGGGCCATTCCAGAATATTCCACTTCTTTGCCTTAAAAAACGCCTGGGTTGCTTTCGCAGTATGTTTTGGGTCATTGTCCATCTGTACTGTGAAGGGACCTCCAATCAACTTTGCTGCATTTGGTTGAATCTGTACAGAAAGTAAAGCCCTGTACACGTCAGAATTCATCAGCCTTCTGACTTCAGTTGTGACGCCTCTACTCGAAAAGCACTTTTCTTTACCCTGGGAGATGGGGGACTCGTGTCCCGGATCCGACCCGTGCTCAGGGCCGTCACAGTTAAAAAAGGATGGTATGGGCTTATCCGGGTTGAGTGGCTGATTTACGACTACGCCACCTGTGGCACCTGGTGAAAGCCACCAGCGCCGCTGCAGTCCGCTGAGGCATGGTGTTATGGCAGCCAGAGTTATTGCTACTCCCCACAGGCAGAGCGAGGCCTCAGGGCAGAGGGACAGGATGGAGGGGGTAGTAGTAGAGGAAGACGGGCGCCGCGTCGTGCGGTGTGGCGCAGAATGAACAGTCCGGAGGCCATAGGGGTGAACTTCCAAGGCTTTACTCACATAGATGGCAGAAGGAAGGCAACTCCCTGCTCCCCGCGGAGTCCTGCGGTCACCAGGGACGGGAGTCCGACAACCTCCGAGTAAGTCCAGCGTTCAGTCGGGACCCTACACCAGAGTGTTCCTGAACTACAGACCGAATCCTTTCCTGTCCATGTGTGTGCGAATAGGCCGGGTCTCCCTCTGAGCTCCTCTCAGAACAAGGGCACGGGTGGCAGCTCCGCTCTGCCCGATACCCGGTGGGATCCGCAGGGCCTACCGGGCTTTCCCGACCAGGACATGGAGTAGCAAGGTCGGGTGTCGGGGGCCGGTACCCCTCTTGCAGCTGGACTCCCTCTGAATATATCAGGTTGGCGAGGACAGGTGGCGTACACCGCTCCGTCTGCATCCTCCCTGGGATCCATTTGCTATGGAGCCACACTCTTAAGCTCCGGGCCTTCTTGGTCCTGGTCCTTGACTGGGTCGAGACATTCCTTGTCTACAACCAACCCCTCGTCCCAAGGCCGGGGCATGAGGGCTGTGTCTCCATCCAATGCGGGCCCACACAGGATCCGTGTTAGGGTGGGAGATCACAGTACCCTCCGCAATTGACAGCATAAAGACAGTCAAAGAGCGATTGAAGACAGTCAAAGAACCAAGAGCCAAAATGGCTTTTTATTAAATATGAAATTTAAAGTGTAACCAACTTGTAAGTCCTCCACCCTCACCCACTAACTGGTTCCCCTAACTCTTGGTTCCCCAGTCTCCCTGTAACCAGGAGGGCAGCACCTAGTGCATACTAGCCCCCTCTGGTGGAGAAGTATGGTGTTGGATGCAAAGGTTGGGTCCTGGCTATCACACTGTTCTTACCTCAGAGGAGGAACACCACACTCCATTAGAGAAGTGCAGCATCCCTGTGGCGGTCGAACCCTCAGGGGCGCCACACAGTCACATCATCATTAAACACTAGTGACCCAGTGCCATTGGAAGCCATTCATGTCCATACCATCACATTGCCTCCACCATACTTTACAGAGGATGTGGTATGCTTTGGATCATCATGAGCCATTCCAAGCATTCTCCTTACTTCTTCTCCTCATTCTGGTACAGATTGATCTTAGTTTCATCTGTCTAAAGAATTCTTTTCCTGAACTACACTGGCTTTTTTAGATGTTTTTGGCAAAGTCTAATCTGACTTTTTTGTTTATAAGGCTGATAAATGGTTTGGGCCTTGTGATGAACCCTCTGTATTTGCTTTTATGAATTATTCTCTTTATGGTAGACTTAGATACTGAAACACCTACTTCCTGGAGAGTATTCTTCACTTGCGTGAATGTTGGGAAGTGGTTTTCATACACCATGGAAAGGATTCTGTGATCATCTGTAGCGCGGTGTGGGTCAGTAGCCGTGGGCGATGCCCTCGTCTCCTTTTACTCCCCGGCGAGCTACATGAAAGTGTGGGTTCTGGCTGGGTGTGCGGTCTTGTGCGAGGGCCTTACACCCTTGTAGTCCGCATGTAGCCGGTGGTGTGGGCTGGCCAGGACCATGTGTTTCACGGTTCAATGGGAGAGTTCTATTTCAAAACAAACTCTTTACTGAATGGTAACTTGGTAAAAGTTATGTACAAGGGATAACGGATATAACGTGTTATGGACGTTTCCTTTACAGTATGAAGCATTTTCCACACAGTATCCTTCCTCTGTAGTTTACTCCAGGGCTAGTGAGGCACACTGTTTCTCCCTACTGCACCACAGCCCAGCTTTAATGCTACAGTCTTGATCAGTAAGTCCTTACTTGCTCAGCGGTTCCACATCCTTTTTCTTCCACTACTGGAGTCCTGGAACCCTTGCACTCGGGAGCCCTAGTAGTCCCACTTACTCAGTCCTGTTTAGGCCCCTTTACCTTCTGCCTTACAATCTCTAGGGCTCGTGACTCAGAGTCCTCTCCAAGGACCCTTCTCTGGAAGGCCACTTTGTCTTGTCAGTCACTTCTCTTCAGGATCATACTATCCCTCGCCATAGTCTCCTCTAACTGTGAGCCATCCTTTTGCAGTTTACACTATCATCACTACCTGTACTACAGTAAACTATCTACATCTTACACTACCTATCTTATACACTATACCTTACATTATCACATCCTACACTATACATTACTTATAGTACTACTACACACTGTACATTACTAGCATCACACAGGAGCACACATACAGGAGCATATTACATTTCATAAGGCACATTACATCACGATATATACAAAGATAGAAAACATACAGTGGTGGCCAAAAGTATTGGCACCCCTGCAATTCTGTCAGATAATACTCAGTTTCTTCCTGAAAATGATTGCAATCACAAATTCTTTGGTATTATTATATTCATTTAATTTGTCTTCAATGAAAAAGACACAAAAAGAAATGTCCTAAAGCCAAATTGGATATAATTCCACACCAAACCTATAAAAGGGGGTGGACAAAAGTATTGGCACTGTTTGAAAAATCATGTGATGCTTCTCTAATTCGTGTAATTAACAGCACCTGTAACTTACCTGTGGCACCTAACAGGTGTTGGCAATAACTAAATCACACTTGCAGCCAGTTAACATGGATTAAAGTTGACTCAACCTCTGTTGAAAGAAAAGAAAAATTGACGAGAGATTTCAACGCAAGATTGTGCGGATGGTGGATAAAGAACCTCGACTAACATCCAAACAAGTTCAAGCTGCCCTGCAGTCCGAGGGTACAACAGTGTCAACCCGTACTATCCGTCGGCGTCTGAATGAAAAGGGACTGTATGGTAGGATACCCAGGAAGACCCCACTTCTTACCCCGAGACATAAAAAAGACAGGCTGGAGTTTGCCAAAACTTACCTGAGAAAGCCTAAAACGTTTTGGAAGAATGTTCTATGGTCAGATGAGACAAAAGTAGAGCTTTTTGGGGAAAACCATCAACATAGAGTGTACAGGAAAAAAAAAGAGGCATTCAAAGAAAAGAACACGGTCCCTACAGTCAAACATGGCGGAGGTTCCCTGATCTTTTGGGGTTGCTTTGCTGCCTCTGGCACTGCACTGCTTGACCGTGTGCATGGCATTATGAAGTCTGAAGACTACCAACAAATTTTGCAGCATAATGTAGGGCCTAGTGTGAGAAAGCTGGGTCTCCCTCAGAGGTCATGGGTCTTCCAGCAGGATAATGACCCAAAACACACTTCCAAAAGCACTATAAAATGGTTTGAGAGAGAGCACTGGAGACTTCTAAGGTGGCCAGCAATGAGTCCAGACCTGAATCCCATAGAACACTTGTGGAGAGATCTCAAAATGGCAGTTTGGAGAAGGCACCTGTAATGGGTCTGGGAGGCAGAACCTCTGAGCAACTTATACAAGGGGGCAGTCCTAGTAAGGAAGCGGGTGGCGACCAGGGAAGACAGGCAGGCGGTCACAGCAGGTGACCGGGACAGTCTCTGGGTAAACGGGCAGGAGGTCACAGCAAGTGACCGGGACAGTCTCTGGGTAAACGGGCAGGAGGTCACAGCAAGTGTCCGGGACAGTCTCTGGGTAAACGGGCAGGAGGTCACAGCAAGTGACCGGGACAGTCTCTGGGTAAACGGGCAGGAGGTCACGGCAAGTGACAGGGGCAGTCTCTGGGTAAACGGGCAGAAGGTCACGGCAAGTGACCGGGGCAGTCTCTGGGTAAACGGGCAGGAGATCACGGCAAGTGACCGGGGCAGTCTCTGGGTAAACGGGTAGGTACGACCTGTGACGGCTGAGCCTCCAGGTAGGCTAGCAGGCAGATGGCAGATGAGTGCTCCCAGGTGAGCAGGCGAGAGTCTCAGGATAAGCAGGTGGTCACAGCATGTGACGGTGGAGCCTCCAGGTAGGCTAACAGGCAGGTAGCAGACAAGCGCTCCCAGGTGAGCGGGCAAGAGTCTCTGGACTGGCAGGTGGTCACAGCACGTGACGGCGGAGCCTCCAGGTAGGCTAACAGGCAGGTAGCAGGTAAGCGCTTCCAGGTGAGCGGGCAAGAGTTTCTGGACTGGCAGGTGGTCACAGCACGTGACGGCGGAGCCTCTAGGTAGGCTATCAGGCAGGTAGCAGGTAAGCGCTCCCAGGTGAGCGGGCAAGAGTCTCTGGACTGGCAGGTGGTCACAGCACGTGACGGCGGAGCCTCCAGGTAGGCTATCAGGCAGGTAGCAGGTGAGCGCTCCCAGGTGAGCGGGCAAGCTGGTCCATAGACAGACTGACAGATGTCGGAAGGCAGACCGTCGGACCTCAGGCTAGCAAGCAGGAAAGCGGATGACAGGCAGGAATCAGGCCGCAAACTGGCAGGAAACTGGCAGGCAACTGGCAGGCAACTGGCAGGCATCAGGCAACGGGACCTGAGGGCTGAAGCAGAGTAGTGAACAGTGCAACAACATTGCTCGGGCACCTCCATTTTGGAGGAGGTGCCTTATATATGGAGGGATCCTCCGGCCATTGGCCGGGGACTCCTTAGGGCGACGCGCGCGGCCCCTTTAAGAGAGGGGGAGCGCGCGCGCCCTAAGCACAGTGACCGGGGGAGAGCGGGCGCTGCAAGCAGAGCGGGAGGAAGCCGCCGGGCACGGAGCGGAGAGGTGAGGGGAACAGCGTCCCTGCCTAGCAGGAGGCAAGGACGCCGACGCTACAGTACCCCCCCTTTAGGCCCCCCCTTTTTTAGGCCAGACAAAAATTTAGCAAGGATGAGAGGGGCATGGATGTTCTCCCGGGGCTCCCATGCTCTCTCCTCAGGACCAAACCCCTTCCAATCCACTAGAAAAAAGGTCTTTCCTCTTACCCTTTTGGTGGCCAGAATGTTCTCTACCTCAAACTCGTCTTCAGCAGAAACCGGAGCAGGAGGCGTACCTGTAGACTTGGAAAAGGAGTTAAGTACCACGGGTTTGAGAAGAGATACATGGAAGGAGTTAGGGATCCGTAGGTTGGCTGGGAGTTTCAATTTATAGACCACCGGGTTGATCTGTTTGATAACCTCTAGTGGGCCGATGAACCGAGGCCCTAACTTATAGGAAGGAATCTTGAGCCGGACATATTTGGATGAGAGCCAGACTTTATCTCCGGGACGAAATTGTGGGGAATCCAGGCGTTTTTTGTCGGCGTGTCTCTTCATCCGCTCGGATGACTGAAGGAGTGCGGATCGGGTGCTCTCCCAAATGGAGGAAAATTTGCTAACGAGAGATTCCGCAGCCGGGTTGTCCACAGAGGTGGAGACAGGAAAAGGGATCCGAGGATGCTGACCGAAGACTACAAAAAACGGGGATTTAGAAGAAGATTCGCTCTCGTGATTGTTGTAAGAAAACTCGGCCCATGGTAGGAGATCCACCCAGTCTGAATGGTGGGCATTAACAAAGTGCCGGAGGTAACTGGTCAAATTCTGATTGATCCGCTCCACTTGACCATTGGACTGTGGGTGGTAAGCGGAGGAGAAGTCCAGGGTGACGTCGAGCAGTTTACATGTGGCTCTCCAGAAGCGTGAGGTGAACTGAACCCCACGATCCGACACGATGTGGAGAGGCAGACCATGGAGATGGAAGATGTGGCGGATAAAGTCTTTAGCTAGCTCGGGAGCAGACGGGAGGCCTGGCAGGGGAATAAAATGAGCCATTTTAGAAAAGCGGTCAGCGACCACCCAAATGACCGTACAACCGCCAGAGACGGGGAGATCTGTTATGAAGTCCATAGCTATATGTTGCCACGGGGCAGCAGGCACAGGCAGAGGAAAAAGGCGGCCGGTAGGCAGGTGTCTCGGAACTTTGTTGCGGGTGCAGGACACACAGGCAGAAACAAAGTCAATTACATCCTTGTGCAGGGTAGGCCACCAGTAGTGTCGGGTAATAAGCTGGAGGGTCTTTTTCTGACCGGCGTGCCCAGCTAGCTTAGACGAGTGACCCCAGTGTAGAATCTTCTCCCGATCGGACTCCGTTACGAACATCTTACCGGGAGGGAGACGATTTAGGCCCACGGGGGCTACCTGCATTACTCTGGCGGGATCGATGATGTGTTTAGGCTCCTCCTCAAGATCAGACACCAGAAAGGATCGGGACAGGGCGTCAGCTTTGATGTTCTTGTCAGCCGGACGAAAATGAAGAATGAAATCAAAGCGGGCAAAAAACAAAGACCACCGGGCTTGGCGCGGGTTAAGTCTCTGGGCGCTCTGGAGATATGCCAAGTTCTTGTGGTCAGTGTAAATTATTACCGGGTGGAGAGCCCCCTCAAGCAGGTAACGCCACTCCTCCAGTGCCATCTTAATGGCCAACAATTCTCGGTCTCCTATAGAATAATTGCGCTCAGAAGAGGAGAAAAGTTTGGAGAAAAAGCCGCAGGTTACCTTTCTTCCGGAAGAAGATTTTTGGGTAAGTACCGCCCCAGCTCCGGAGGAGGAAGCGTCAACTTCTAGGAAGAATTGTTTGTTGCCGTCCGGACGATGCAGCACCGAGGCGGAGAGGAAGGCCTGTTTTAAGGAAAGAAATGCCTCCTCTGCTTCGGGCGGCCATTCTCTGGGGTTCGTACCTTTATGGGTGAGAGCAGAGATAGGGGCGGTCCAGGAAGAGAAGTGCGGTATGAACAGGCGGTAATAGTTGGCGAAGCCCAGGAACCGCTGAATAGCCTTCAACTCCTCTGGTCGGGGCCACTTCTGGATGGCAGACAGTTTCTCAGGATCCATTTGTAGACCTGTCTGAGAGATTATGTAGCCCAGAAATGGAAGAGAGGTCTGCTCAAATATGCACTTCTCATATTTAGCGTAGAGGTGGTTCTGCCTGAGCCTGAGCAGGACCTGACGAACGTCCCTCCGGTGAGTAGGAAGATCCGGAGAGAAGACCAAGATATCGTCCAGGTACACCACCACGCAGGAGTAGAGAAGATCACGGAAAATGTCATTGACCAACTCTTGAAAGACGGCAGGAGCGTTACAGAGACCGAAGGGCATCACGAGGTACTCATAGTGGCCGTCCCGGGTATTGAATGCCGTCTTCCACTCATCCCCCTAACGGATACGGACCAGGTTATACGCCCCACGGAGATCCAGTTTGGTGAAGATTCTAGCCCCCCTCAGACGGTCAAATAATTCAGGGATAAGCGGAAGGAGGTATTTATTCTTCGCAGTAATCTGGTTTAGGCCTCTATAGTCTATACATGGACGGAGTGAGCCGTCCTTCTTTTTGACAAAGAAGAAGCCTGCTCCCGCCGGGGAGGTAGATTTCCGGATAAATCCCCGGGCCAGGTTCTCCTCAATATATTCAGACATGGACCGGGTTTCAGCAGCAGACAAAGGGTAGATTCGCCCACGGGGAGGAGTAGAGCCGGGCATCAGGTCGATTGGGCAGTCATATGGTCTATGAGGAGGTAAAGTCTCTGCCTCTTTTTTATTGAAGACATCCGCATAAGACCAATAGGGAACCGGAAGACCGGGCAGATTGGCTGGGGTAGGAGAAGGACGGGCAGGACTAACAGGAACTAGACAAGTCTTATGGCAGTCCTGTCCCCAGCGAAGGACCTCTCCGGTCTGCCAATCAAGCACGGGTGCATGTTTCTGGAGCCAAGGCAGGCCAAGCAATAGTGCGTGAGAGAGTCCAGGCAGAACATGAAAGGAGATGCTCTCAGAATGCAGCATTCCCACCTGTAGAGTCAGAGATTCGGTGATGAGTTGGATGGGATGTGGTAAGAGGCCCCCATCCACGGCGGCGACAGATAAAGGTACGGCCAGAGGTTTGGTGGGAATGTGGTATTTTTCTACCAGGGATTGAGAGATGAGATTTCCAGCAGCTCCAGAGTCAAGTTGAGCCAGTTCAAAATAGCGGTTCTCTCCGCAGAAGATAGAAACAGACAGCATCAGGGATGGAGAGGGTTTACTTTTGTCTAGGGCGACCTCTCCGAGCGATCCTAGACACAGGCGTTTCCCGACCTCTCAGGGCAGGAACGGATCCGGTGCTTCTTACTGCCACAGTAGAAGCAGCTCCCCTCGGCACGACGTAAGTCTTGACGGGTCTTGACCATCTTGGTCTGGTCGACCTGTATAGGCTCAGGTGAGTGTGCCTGGAGAGTGACGGGTCTCTGAGAGGTAGGGACTAGACGTGGAATCCTCCTCTCACGGGTGACCTCCCTAGCGCGCTCCTGGAACCGGATGTCAATCCGGGTGGCAAGTGTAATCAAGTCGTCGAGAGTGGTAGGAATGTCCCGACCGGCGAGTTCATCTTTAATACGGCAGACCCTCCCAGAAGACGGACACCAGGGCGTCATTATCCCAGGCCAGCTCCGAAGCAAGGGTACGGAACCGTATGGCATATTGGCCCACGGTGAGACTCCCTTGACCGAGGCGTAGCAGAGATGAGGCGGATGAGGTCCTCCGTCCAGGTTCGTCGAAGACCTTCCGGAAAGCCGTGAGAAAGGCTGGTAGGTCGGACACCAGAGGGTCTCCTCTCTCCCATAGAGGATTTAGCCAAGCCAGTGCCTCTCCCGTGAGATGGGACATGATGAAGGCTACTTTGACCCGATCGGAATTAAACTGGTGGGACTGGTGTTCAAAGTGCAGGGTGCACTGGTTAATGAAGCCCCGAGCTTGAGCGGAGTCGCCTCCGAAGCGAGGAGGTGCAGAAAGCCGGATTCCAGAGCAGCATACTATGGTATTGGTGGTTGCTGGTGGGGCAGTCAAAGTGTCCAGGCGAGTATTCACTTTCCGCAGGTGACCCAGGATGAACTCCTGTTGGGACCTCTGTCGGGACAGTTCATGACAAAGGTCCGAGAGCGAGGGAGCTTGGGTGCCACTGGGTTCCATGGCCCGAGCAAACTGTAACGGGTCTGGGAGGCGGAACCTCTGAGCAACTTATACAAGGGGGCAGTCCTAGTAAGGAAGCGGGTGGCGACCAGGGAAGACAGGCAGGCGGTCACAGCAGGTGACCGGGACAGTCTCTGGGTAAACGGGCAGGAGGTCACAGCAAGTGACCGGGACAGTCTCTGGGTAAACGGGCAGGAGGTCACAGCAAGTGTCCGGGACAGTCTCTGGGTAAACAGGCAGGAGGTCACAGCAAGTGACCGGGACAGTCTCTGGGTAAACGGGCAGGAGGTCACGGCAAGTGACCGGGGCAGTCTCTGGGTAAACGGGCAGAAGGTCACGGCAAGTGACCGGGGCAGTCTCTGGATAAACGGGCAGGAGATCACGGCAAGTGACCGGGGCAGTCTCTGGGTAAACGGGCAGGTACGACCTGTGACGGTTGAGCCTCCAGGTAGGCTAGCAGGCAGATGGCAGATGAGTGCTCCCAGGTGAGCAGGCGAGAGTCTCAGGATAAGCAGGTGGTCACAGCATGTGACGGCGGAGCCTCCAGGTAGGCTAACAGGCAGGTAGCAGACAAGCGCTCCCAGGTGAGCGGGCAAGAGTCTCTGGACTGGCAGGTGGTCACAGCACGTGACGGCGGAGCCTCTAGGTAGGCTATCAGGCAGGTAGCAGGTAAGCGCTCCCAGGTGAGCGGGCAAGAGTCTCTGGACTGGCAGGTGGTCACAGCACGTGACGGTGGAGCCTCCAGGTAGGCTATCAGGCAGGTAGCAGGTGAGAGCTCCCAGGTGAGCGGGCAAGAGTCCCTGGACTGGCAGGTGGTCACAGCACGTGACGGCGGAGCCTCCAGGTAGGCTATCAGGCAGGTAGCAGGTGAGCGCTCCCAGGTGACTGGGCAAGAGTCTCTGGACTGGCAGGTGGTCACAGCACGTGATGGCGGAGCCTCCAGGTAGGCTATCAGGCAGGTAGCAGGTGAGCGCTCCCAGGTGAGCGGGCAAGCTGGTCCATAGACAGACTGACAGATGTCGGAAGGCAGACCGTCGGACCTCAGGCTAGCAAGCAGGAAAGCGGATGACAGGCAGGAATCAGGCCACAAACTGGCAGGAAACTGGCAGGCAACTGGCAGGCAACTGGCAGGTATCAGGCAACGGGACCTGAGGGCTGAAGCAGAGTAGTGAACAGTGCAACAACATTGCTCGGGCACCTCCATTTTGGAGGAGGTGCCTTATATATGGAGGGATCCTCCGGCCATTGGCCGGGGACTCCTTAGGGCGACGCGCGCGGCCCCTTTAAGAGAGGGGGAGCGCGCGCGCGCCCTAAGCAAAGTGACCGGGGGAGAGCAGGCACTGCAAGCAGAGCGGGAGGAAGCCGCCGGGCACGGAGCAGAGAGGTGAGGGGAACAGCGTCCCTGCCTAGCAGGAGGCAGGGACGCCGATGCTACAGCACCCTTCAAATATCAGGGACCTGGAGCAGTTTGCCAAAGAAGAATGGTCTACAATTCCAGCAGAGCATTGTAAGAAACTCATTGATGGTTACCGGAAGCGGTTGTTCGCAGTTATTTTGGCTAAAGGTTGTGCAACCAAGTATTAGGCTGAGGGTGCCAATATTTTTGTCTGACCCATTTTTGGAGTTTTGTGTGAAATGATCAATGATTTGATTTTTTCTTCATTCTCTTTTGTGTTTTCCCTTGCAAGCAAATTAAATGAAGATAATAATATCAAAGAATTTGTGATTGCAATCATTTTCAGGAAGAAACTGAGTATTATCTGACAGAATTGCAGGGGTGCCAATACTTTTGGCCACCACTGTAATACACACAATGCGATTGGTGTCTTCAGAGGCAGGAACGCGACAGCACGGTCCACCACCCTTACACATCCACCACTGTTGTCTTCTGTGAACGTCCAGGCCTTATTGAGTTCCCATGCTCACCACTGTACTCTTTTTTTTGCAGAATGTACCAAATTGTTAATATGGCCACTCCTAACATTTCTGTTATCTCTCTGATGGATTTCTCCTTTTTGTTCAGCCTAATGATGGTCTGTTTCTCTTCCATTGAGAGCACCTTTGACCGCATGTTGTGGGTTAACAGCAACAACTTTCCAAATGTAAATGCCACACCTGGAATCAGCTACAGACCTTTAACCTGATAAATGATTAATGAGGGAATAGCCCATGCAGCCTATTAAAGAGCTTTTGAGATAATTGTCCAATTACTTTTGGTCTTTTAAAAAGAGGCAGCTACATATTAAAAAGCTGCATTTCCTAAACCTTTACTCTAATTAGGATGCAAATGCTCTCAAATTAAAGCGCACCTGTCAGCAGGATTGTGCTCAGTAAACCACATACACTGTCAGGTGGGTGACATTACCTAGGTAAAATAGGAGGCAGGTCAGTGAAGGCACAATGACCTGTCATAAGAGCATACAGATGAATATGTAAGCAGAGCACCAGATCGAGCCCACGCCACAGGCCGCCCCGGAGCACGAGCATATCATTATCTCCAAACTGAAATTAAAGATTACACAAGAACCACAGGACGGATTTAGTCAACCAAGGTATCATTATAATCAGTGTAATGTTGCTCACCTGACAGTGTATGTAGATTACTGAGCACAATTCTGCTGGCAAGTGCACTTTAAAGCCGAGTGCCTGCATATTTATTATATAACTGTATATATATAACTGTATATTGAATATGTTTTGGTAAACAGCTAAAATGCCAAAACTTGCGTCAGTGTCCAACTATTTCTGGACCTAACTGTATGTTATTTGATGACACCATCCAGATGTGCACATTTTCTCATTTCCTATACAATTCGATAAAGGCTTCATTCAGACATCCGTGTTTCATTTATGTGCCATGTTTTTCATGGAAAGAACACATCCATTATAGTCTATAGGTGTTCACATGCCTTATTTTAAGAGGGTTTTTTGGAGACAAGTCCAATTTATATCTGATTTGCAAATCAAAATCACTCATTTAAATCAAAGAGTCTGTCAATAAAAAACGGACACCACACAGATGTCATCTATGTGCCTTCCTAGTGCGGCCCGTTTATTGCAGTTTCATAGGTAGGAAAATCTTGTAATTTTATTTTTTCTCAAATGCGAAAAGCAGATGCTACACTGATAGTAAGAACGGACACTCAGAGCAAAAAAGATGAAAATTGGACCCAACACACTGGACTCTATTCTGCAATTCCTGACTTCAGCAAACTGCAAGTCCCAGCTCACTGATTCAACAGGACAGGAACCAAATAGTTTACAAAAGAGAATGATAGCATTTGCAATTAGATTTATGTTACAAAATGCTAAATTTTGTCCACTTAAATGGCAAAATTACCCAAACATTGAGTTGACCACCGCTATCTATATGCCTTATTAGTGTATATGAATGTCGTAAAAGGCAAGCTCCAATTCAAAACCCTCTTTGTTAGCCATACTGGGGAGCCAGTATAAAAAGCAGCTCATGTTCTGGAAGACTATCAACAACAAACATTTATTCCATAGACACCCATCCTTTTATAAGGGGCCATGTAATACCACACATGTACTTCCCCTAGCAATAAAGGCTGTTTGCTAGGGTTTTAGCTGTCATACCTACCTATTGCCAGTAAGTTCTTATTTGGCCAAGGGATTTTCCTCAAGGGACAGCCTTTGTAAGGCTGTGTTCACACATGCAAAATGTGCTTTTTGTGTGGGTCAGAATTACAGAGGCCTACATGCCTACTTTCCATTGAATCAGGTTGAGGAATATTTTCTAGAAATTTTGTAATATAGGTGTCCTGGCAGTTCATGACACATCCCCCTTAAAAAGCGGATTATCCCCTTAAAAAGAAAGAGCTACCTACCTACCTGAACTCGTGCTGTCAGGTTCTAGTGCTATAAGATGGCTCTGATGCAGATCTTTGTACATTATATACCAATTATGATGTCTATGATATCAATTGCTCTATGGTGTCATCATGACTGCCACTGTTATTTCAAATTCATAATCTCAAAAATGAAAATAATAAACAAACAAAAAACATGAGAGGAAGTGTAATGGTAGCCTTTAATTAGTTTACATACTCTTATCAATATTAAAATTTGTGGGTATTAGTTGTGTCCTGATCCTCCTAAATCACACTTTATATACTTCTTATTATAATAATGGATAATTCAAAAATCTGGCATGGATAATATATAATCAATAGCCTCTGTATAATGATTAGATGCCACTGTATGCTCGTGCACGCAGAGTAATAAGAAATTAAAGGGACGGTAGCCTTCAAATTGCAGCTGCCGGCCAGAGCACTTCGGTCACCGGGAAGCTGTCAGGGGCTGGAGGTTCCTCACCCCTGTTCTAAATTATCATTTTGATACTTAAAGCTCAATAATGCATCTAGGATTGCAAATGCGTGTGATCCCAATATGAAAACAACACCAGCCATCATTATTTTTTAGGAATTGTTACATCTGCTGCTTTAAAGGAAATCTGTAAGCAGGTTTTTGCTATCTAATCTGAAGACAGCATGCTGTAGGGGTTAAAATACAGATTTCAGTGATGCCTCTCTTATCATGCACCATCCTTTTGTTTGCTTACAATGATTTTTTTAGCACCAGGAGCTTATCATTGCTGGGACACAGCAGCACATGCCTGGTAGTCGGACATACCCCCTCCTGTGATAAGCAGCTCACTGTCTATGGACATTGTATATACAAAGCTTGGTGTGGGTGGAGTTAGCTTTCTCAGCTCTGCTGCATTCTAAATCTAAAAGCTCTGATTGTGTCAGAACCGCTGCACCCAGTAATCTAAGTGATACATCGTTGCATTCAGGATCTCTTCGTTTACATCATTCTGCTCTCAGATGAGGTAGCAAAACCTGCTGATAGATTCCCTATAATATATCTGCCAAATTTAAGTAGGTTAAAGATGGGCCTCTTCAACCTGTGGGCTAGTGCTTTGAGATTGCCACCAGGCTAAAATGTATCAGCCTCTGTAAAGCAGTGATAACCTTTCTTGTACTTCCTGAGTCTGAAGTTTCTGTTTGATCAGGTTATCAGCTCTACACATGACATAAAGAAAACATTCAATAAGACTTTTGTCTGAATTTGACTATGAAATTTCATGAGCTCTCCGGCTTACTAGTCTGTCATTCATAAGGCCAGTGGATGTTACATATCATGTGAACCTCAGCTGGTTACTTTTTTTTTTTTTAAATAGTTGAACAATATTTTTGTATGTTAAACAACAGGGAAGGTTTCCTTTTCATTCCTTCAGGCTTATATACCTTATGACTAGTGTTGAGCGATACCTTCCGATATCGGGAAATATCGGATCGGATTGGATCGGACCGATACCCAAAAAGTATTGGATATCGCCAATTCCGATACCGGAAACCAATGCAAGTCAATGGGACAGAAATATCGGAATGAAAATAAACCCTTTCTTTCCTTGTAGGTTAATTATACCTTAAGGAAAACAACTAAGAATAATGTAGAATGTATTGGGGGAGGTGGGGGAGACAATAAAGGCATAGAGGTTTAGCCCAATCAAATGGAATAGCAGGAATTAATATTTTTTTTAAGACGTTCTGAGTTACGGAAATATTGACTATGTTAAGTATTTTTATATTTTGTCAGATATTTATGTTTCACTACTTCCATGCTCTTCACCTTCTTTTTTACTTCTCCCACACTTTCTCCTTCATCATCCTCAGCATCAGCATCTTTTTCATCAACTTCTTCTTCACCTTCTTCATCTTCTTCTTCTTCACCTTCTTTGTATTATTCTTTTTTTTTTACATTCTTCATATTCTTCTTATTCAACTATTATTCTTCTTCATATTCTACTTCTTCATCTTCTTCATATTCTTCTTCTTCATCATATTCTTATTTGTGACAGGCATTCCTGTAGTTGTTATCTATAAAAGTTTGAACATTACACCTTTCGTTCTGCCCATCACAAAAGATTTACAACAGGATTTGTCCGCGTTCAGTTTGGCCTGCAGCAACAGGTCTTTTCCAGGGGCACCACGAGGAGGAACGGACTCACCCCCATACACTGCTTAGTCATCTTCTGCTTATAATTTAGATATTATCTTTTGCTCTGATTTTTAGTCTTATGCTTAATGTTCTTCCGCTTTTTGTTCTGCAGCTTCTTGTACTTCTGCTTCTTGGTTTTCTGTCTCTTGTTCTTCTGTATCTTGGTGGTTGTCTTCTTCTTCTTTGTCCTCTTGGTCTGCTTCTTCAGGGTCATCTTCTTGGTCTTCTTCGGGGTGGTCTTCAGGGTCGTCTTCTTCAGGGTCGTCGTCTTCGGGGTCCTCGTCTTCTTCGGGGTTGTCTTCAGGGTCCTCGTGTTCAGGGTCGTTGTCTTCGGGGTCCTCGTCTTCTTCGGGGTCGTCTTCAGGGTCCTCGTCTTCAGGGTCCTCGTCTTCGGGGTCCTCGTCTTCTTCGGGTTGGTCTTCAGGGTCCTCGTCTTCGGGGTCCTCGTCTTCTTCGGGGTGGTCTTCAGGGTCCTCATCTTCAGGGTCCTCGTCAGGGAGATCCAGAGTGATTACCAAGAAACATTTCAAAAAGCTTGAACTTGGAAATGTAGCAGAAGGTACAAGAAGGCTGAGGAACTGCCGAGAACCAGCTGATGGTACTGGAACCCGGATGGGTAGCAGAAGGTACAAGAGCCAATGGAACTACTGAAGACCAGCTGACGGTACTGGAACTCGGTTACTAAGCAGGAGGTACCTGTGCCAGAAAGCACTACCAAGGACCAGCAGACGTTGGTGGAACTTGGATACCGAGAAGGAGGCACCTAAGCCAAAGGCACTGCCGAGAACCAGCTGACGGTACTGGAACCCGGATGGGTAGCAGAAGGTACCCATGTAAAAAGAAGTTGCAAGGCCGCGAGCCGGCCGCAGTTACCGAAACCCACAGTCCTACAGGGGGTGCTTGTCTTATTGGCACTATGGAACCAGTCTTCATTGCCAGATCCCGCAGCCCACATAGGAGTCACCTAAACTGCAGGCACCATAGAGTCGGCTAACCCGACAGCAACACGACAGGACAACGCATTGGGGCCAAAGTGACGTTGACACTACCCGGAAACAGCTGATGTGCTGGAACCAGGCTGGGCAGGAGGGAGTACCCGTGCCAAAGACACTGCTGGGAAACAGCTGGCGGTGCTGGAACCCAGGGTAAATACTAAAAACAGAGTGGAGCCAGAGGCGTAATTGGAGCAACCTTAAAATCTGTAGTAGTGTGAATGTGGACAGAGCAGGAGAATTTGTCGGACACACAGCTGGGGATCAGCTGATGTTACTGAACCCCAATAACACAGGAGCAAGCGTTGACTGTGCAGACGGCACTTCTGAGCAGCAACTAGCGGTATTGGAGCCCAGGGTAAATACTAAAAACAGAGGAGCCAGAGGTGTAATTGGAGCAAGTTTTAAATCAGTAGTACAGTGGATGTGGACAAAGCAGGAGAATTTGCCGGACACACAGCTGGGGATCAGCTGACGTTACTGAACCCCAATAACACTGGAGCAAGCGTTGACTGTGCAGACGGCACTTCCGAGCGCCAACTGGCGGTGTTGGAGCTCAGGGATAATACTGAAAACAGAGGAGCCAGAGGTGTAATTGGAGCAACTTTAAAATCTGTAGTAGTGTGAATGTGGACAGAGCAGGAGAAATTGCCGTCCGCACAGCAGGGGAACAGCTAACGTTACTGAACCCCAATAACACGGCAGCAAGTGTTGACTGTGCAGATAGCACTTCCGAGCGCCAACTGGTGGTGTTGGAGCTCAGGGATAATACTGAAAACAGAGGAGCCAGAGGTGTAATTGGAGCAACTTTAAAATCTGTAGTAGTGTGAATGTGGACAGAGCAGGAGAAATTGCAGTCCGCACAGCAGGGGAACAGCTGACGTTACTGAACCCCAATAACACGGCAGGAAGTGTTGACTGTGCAGATGTCACTTCTGAGCGCCAACTGGCGGTGTTGGAGCTCAGGGATAATACTGAAAACAGAGGAGCCAGAGGTGTAATTGGAGCAACTTTAAAATCTGTAGTAGTGAGAATGTGGACAAAGCAGGAGAAATTGCCGTCCGCACAGCAGGGGAACAGCTGATGTTACTGAACCCCAATAACACGGCAGCAAGTGTTGACTGTGCAGACAGCACTTCTGAGTGCCTACTGGCGGTGTTGGAGCTCAAGGATTACAGTTCAGGTGGTAGAAACATGAACACAACAGGAGACCTGGATACTGTTGCCAACCAATTATTTATTATGGAAGAGGACTGGCAAATTCATGAGAGATCCAGGCCTTGTTCATTTTGAGAAAAGTAAGCCGGTCAACGTTATCAGAGGATAGTCGCATGCGACGGTCTGTTAGTACACCACGTGCGGCACTAAAGACGCGATCCGATAATACACTAGCAGCAGGGCAAGCTAGCACCTCCAATGCATACTGGCTAAGCTCTGGCCATGTATCCAGCTTACAGACCCAAAACTTGAAGGGAGATGAGCCGTCTGGGAGTACACTGAGAGGGCAAGACATGTAGTCTGTCACCATCTGACAGAAACGTTGCCTCCTGCTGACTGGAGCCGTCTGTGATGGTGTAGACTTTTGTGGCAGCGGGGACACAAAACTTTGCCACATTTCGGCCATACTGGTCTTGCCTTGTGCTGAGGCGCTGCTTCTGCTCCCTCTTTGTGCAGAGCTTCCTCCAGTGCCTCGACGCACTGAGCTGCTTTGTAAAGCACTAGCAGATCTGCTCTCGGTTGGAATGGAGAACATGATGGAATGCACCAGTGCGTCTTGGTACTCCCTCATTTTACGCTCCCGGTTCAATGGTGTTATGAGGCTTTGTAAGTTGTCCCGGTAGCGAGGATCTAGGAGGGTGGACACCCAATAATCAGCCGTGTTGAGAATGTGGGTGATGCGGCGGTCGTTTCTCAGGCACTGCAGCATGAAATCAACCATGTGCTGCAGACTGCCAACTGGCCAAGAAACACTGTCCCCTGCTTGAGGCGTGATCTCTGCCTGCTCTGCATCACCCCACCCTCGCTCTAGATACGGACTACTAGAGCATTGTGTACCTCCCTCCTCTGGACAGATGTCTTCCTCCTCCATTGACTCCTCCTCATCCTCCTCACAAAGTGTCCCCTGTCTAGGCCTTTGTGAGGAACCACATTGCGCAGACTGTAGAGAAGCAGATGGCATTTGTGACTCCTCATCCTCCACCTCTTCCAAAACCTCCTCCCTTAGTGCTTGCAGTGTTTTTTCAAGCAGGCAGATAAGGGGGATAGTCATGCTGACTAGTGCATCATCTGCACTCGCCATCCACGTGGAATAATCGAAGGCACGCAAAACGTGGCAAATGTCCTTCATAGAGGCCCACTCAGTGGTGGTGAAGTGTGAACGGCGCACACTGCGACTTGTTTGCGCCTGCTGCAGCTGGTACTCCATTACTGCTGCCTGCTGCTCACACAAACTCTCCAACATATGTAGCGTTGAATTCCACCTGGTGGGTAGGTCACATATGATGCTATGTTCCAGAAGACGTAATTGGCGCTACAGAGCTGCAATGCGCGATCTTGCGTTGCTGGAACGCCGCAAGTGAGCGCACTCTATGCGGACCTTGTGAAGCAGTGCATCAAGATCGGATAGTCCCTCAAAAAACTCTGCACGACCAAGTTGAGCACATGTGCCAGACATGGGATGTGAGTGAGGTTGCCTAGGCCCAGAGCTGCCACCAGATTTCGGCCATTGTCACACACTACCATGCCTGGCTGGAGATTCGCTGCCACAAACCACACGTCGCTCTGCTGCTTGATGGCATTCCAGAGCTCCTGCGCTGTGTGGCTTCGATTCCCCAAAGAAATTAATTTTAATACGGCCTGTTGAAGTTTGGCCACGGCTGTGCTCATATCGGTCACCATAACAGGTAACCGTTCACGGGTCGATGTGGAGGTAGACCGTGACGGCTCCTGCAGCGCTGATTCAGAGGAACTGGAGTATGAGGAGGAGTCAATGTGTACAGACTGGATTCCTGCAATCGTTGGAGTTGGCAGAACACGTACAGCGCCACTCTCAAGATCTGTACCCGGCTCCACAACATTTACCCAATGGGCAGTGAGGGAAAGGTATCATCCCTGTCCATGCTTACTGGTCCACGCATCGATGGTCAGGTGGACCTTGCTACTGATGGCGTTTTGTAGCGCATGATTCATTTTTCCCTCCACATGCTGTTGCAGGGCAGGGACGGCTTGCCTGCTGAAATAAAAGCAACTGGGCACGTTGTATTGTGAGACTGCCAATGACATCAAGTTACGGAAGGTGTCAGTCTCCACCAGCCTGAATGATAGCATTTCAAGGGCCAGTAGTTTAGCAATGCCAGCATTCAGAGCCTGTGCTCGGGGGTGGTTTGCCGAGTATGGGCGCCTTTTCTCCCATGCCTGTGCTAACGATGGCTGTAGACTGGCCTGGGAGTGTGAGGATGACAGGGAAAGTGGTGCTGTGGGTGGAATTACACTGTGTCTCTGTACAACAGTGCCAGAGATTCTTCCATGGCGATCCTGTGAGGAAGCCGAACCAGCTGTGTGTGAGCTGGAGGAAGAGGCTACAACACGAGCTGAAGAGGTGGTAGGTGGCGCTGTAGGTTGGCCTAGGTCTTCAGTGTGTTTTTGTAACTCCACCACGTGCTTGGTCCGCACATGTTTCCACATATTTGTGGTATTGAGGTTGCTGACACTTTTCCCTCTTTTCACCTTCTGATTACACAGCTTGCATTTGACAAAGCAAATGTCATCTGCAACTGTGTCAAAAAAGGACCAGGCACTGCAAGTCTTGGGAGCGCCCGCTTTGGATTTTGGAAGAGCCATGCTCCTAATGGGTGCCGAAGTGGAGGCTACAGGCAACCAAGTCTGCCCCCTCCCTCTCCCTCCTTTTTGGGCCGTTCGGGGAATCTCTTCCTCAGAGCTGCTCCCACCACCTTCCTGTCCCTCACGCCATGATGGGTCAAGGACCTCATCATCTACACCACCCTCTTCAAACAACTGCTTCTCCTGGGTAGTCTCGACAGCACAGTACGCACCAGAAAGTGGCACCTGAGTCTCATCATCAGATGCGTACTGAGGTGTGCTGCTGACCATAGGCACTGGCCCACCCGCCTCTTCAGATTCAGAGAGACAAAACGGTTGCGCATCACTGCATACTACCTCTTCTTCAAATTCTCGAATTCTGCTTGGCTGGCCCCCTCTTTCCAAGCCAAGAGATTCAGAGAACAGAAGTAGAGATGGCTCCTGTCCAGGGCTCTCTGACTGCCTGGGCAATTTGGCAGGTGGTGAAGAGACAGATGGGTGCTCTTCAGTGCTCAGGACCTGAGAGGATCTGGAACTAATTGAAGTCAATGCGTTAGCTGCCATCCATCCGACAACGGCTTCAATTTGGTCCTCCCGTAGCAGTGGGGTACGGCTAGCTCCTACAAAGCTGCGCATAAAGGACTATTCCCTGGTAAAACTGGGGGATGCTGAGTCACTGGTGCCCGCAGCAGGCACAGAATCCCCATGTCCTCTCCCTGCAGGCACAGAATCCTCACGTCCTCTCCCTTCAGAAACTCCACGCCCACGACCACGACCACATTCCTTACTCCCTGCCTTCTTCATCTTGGTAGACTGATAAAGTGGTCGAAAAGTACTAAGGGCTTAGTGTGCTAAAAATATAAATCTGAAAACTGTGACTTGCATTTGTATTCAGACCCCCTGAGTCAATACTTTATAGGACCACTTTTCACTGCAATTGCTGCTGCAAGTCTTTTGGGGTATGTCTCTCCCAGCTTTGCATATCTAGAGGCTGAAATGTTTCCTCATTCTTCATTGCAAACTGTCTCTAGCTCAGTGAGATTGGATGGAGAGCGTCTGTGAACAGCAATTTTCAAGTCTTGCCACAGATTCTCAATGGGATTTAGGTCTCGACTGTGACTGGGCCATTCAAACACATGAATATGCTTTGATCTAATCCATTCCATTGTAGCTCTGGCAGTATGCTTAGGATTGTGTCCTGCTGGGGAACCTATACCCCAGTCTCAAGTCTTTTGCAACTTAGTGTTTTCAAAGTCATGTGCAGTGTTAGTTTTTTGTCACACATAGTGTTTTGCATTTGGCCAAAAACTTCTACTTTGGTCTTATCTGACCAAAGTACCTTCTTCTACATTCTAGTTGGGTCCCCTACATGGCTTTTTTCTAACTGCAAACGGGACTTCTTTATGGCTTGCTTTAAAAAATGGCTTTCTTATTGACACTTTTCCATAATGGCCAGATTTGTGGAGTATACAGCTAATATTTATCCGGTGGACAGATTCTCCCACATGAGTGACCATGGTTTTGTCTTTTTTTTTTAATTAGTGTTCTCATTTCTTGGGATGTCAGTTTAGGTGGATTGCCATGTCTTGATAGATTTGCAGTTGTGCCATACTCCTTCCATTTTTGAATGGTCGATTGAAAAGTACTCTGTGAGATGTTCAGAGATTAGGCTATTTTTTTATAACCTAGCCCTGCTTTACTCTTCTATACAACTTTATCCCTGACCTCTCTGGTGTGTTCCTTGGTTTTCATTATGCTGTTTGATCCCTAATGTTCTGAAAAAACCTCTGGGGCCTTCACAGAACAGCTGTAGTTATACTGTGAGTATATTACACACAGGTGGACTCAATTTACTAAATTATGTAACTTCGGTAGGCAATTGGTCACTCATTTTTTCATTTAGGGGTATCAGACTATAGAGAGCTGAATACAAATTCATGCCACAATTTTTAGATTTATATAATAGACAACCATTTATCATTTCCTTTACACTTCACAAACACTTGTTACTTTGTGTTTGTATATCATGTAATACCCCAATAAAATACATTTAAGTTTGTGGGTGTAATGTAAAAAAATGTGGAAAACTTCACTGGGTATGAATATTTTTCAATGCACTGTAAATGCTTCAGAGAGAACATTCAATGCTTTACTCTCTAATGCTAATGTTTCTGTAGAATTGCAATACAATTACAAGTTACTTTTTCACATATAAAGGACTAGAGAACACAGTGTAGTAGGTATGAGGTACACAGCCACAGTCAGATTCATAGCACCTTTACTTATACAATAAAGCTCAAATATTGTGCCTATAAGTTTCAAGCAGGCTGTTATATTCTTAATTTTGACCTTGATCCTGGTGTATGGCACCCACATTTCTCAAAATTATCTATTGGTCGTACTGAGATAATCTATGGGCCCCATTCATGGCGCTTATTCACGTCTGAGCTTTGCACTGTGCCTTAAAAGCAGTTTTGACTACTGATGGGATATTAGCGTACTCAGAAGAAATTGTGTAACAAATTGCATGGTCCATTTTCTCCTACTATCCCTTTTGAAAGTTGAAAACTTGGGGCCAAAGCAAAATTTTAGTTTTAAAAATGATAAATTTTCCAATGACTCAGCCCAATGTTATACAATTCTGTGAATTGCCTGAGAGTTCAAAATGCTTACTACACCAGTAGATGAATTTCTCAAGAAGTGTAGTTTCCAAAATTGGGTCACTTGTGGGGGTTTCTGCTGTTTTGGCACATCAGGGGCTATTCAAATGTGACATGGCATCCGCAATCTATTCCAGCCAAAATTGCTCTCCCTAATTCAATTGGCACACCTTCCCTTCCAAGACCTACCATGTACCCAAAGAGTAGTTTTCCACCACATATGGGGTATTGGCGTACTCAGCAGGAATCGCACAACAGATTTTGAGGTCCATTTTATCCTGTTACCCTTGTGAAAAGGAAAAATTGAGGGCTAAAGCAACATTTTTGCAGAAAAAATTTAGTTTTTCTTTTCATGGCTCAATGTTACAAAAAATTCTGTGAAGCACCTGTAAGTTCAAGATGTTCACCACACCTCTAGATAAATTCCTTGAGGGGTGTACTTTCCAAAATGGGGTCATTAGTGGGGGGGGTTTCCACTGTTTAGGCATATCAGAAACTCTGAAAATTTGACATGGCATCCACTATCCCAGACAATCTTGTGCTCCAAAAATTGAATTGTTCACTTTCCAAGCCCTTCCGTGCATCCAAACAGTAGTTTTCCACTACATATGGGATATCGGTGTACTCAGGAGAAACTGCACAACAAATTGTATGGTCCATTTTCTCCTGTTACCCTTTTTGAAATGAAAAAATTGGAGTTAAAGCAACATTTTTGTGAGAAAAATTCGATTTTTTTTACATTTTTTCTTTTCACGGCTCAACATTGTAAATTTCTGTGAAGCACTTGTGGGTTCAAGGTGCTCACCACACCTCTAGATAAATTCCATGAGGGGTGTAGTCTCCAAAATTACACAACAAATTGTATGGTTCATTTTCTCCTGTTACCCTTTTTGAAATGCTAAAAGCAATATTTATGGAGGAAAAAGTAAATATTTCATTCTTTCCTTCCACATTTCTTTAATTCCGGTAAGCCCCGGGTTAATAAACTTCTTGAATGAATTTTTGAGCACTTTGAGGGGTGTTTTTTTTAAATAATGTCACTTTGGAGTATTTTCTGTTAACTAGGCCTTCAAAGTCACTTCAAATGTGATGTGGTCACTAAAAAAATTGACTTTGTAAATTTTGTTGGAAAAATTAGAAATTGCTGATAAACTTTTAACTCTAACTTCCTACCAAAAAAATTATGTTTCAAAAAATGATGCTGATGTAAAGTAGACATGTAGTAAATGTTAGTTATAGAACACAAAATAGTTAATAAATATCTGGTTTAAGGACATAAAAATTAAAAGTTTGAAAATTTTTACATTTTTCGTCAAATTTTCTATATTTTCATAAATAAATGCAAATCATATCGAAAAAACATTCTCACAATCACTGGGATACATTGAAGCATTCCAGAGTTTAATCCTGTTAAAGTGACACTGGTCAGAATTTAAAAAATTGGCCTGGTCAGGAAAGTGAAAACAGGCCTGAGGGTTAAGTACTGTTATATGTATGAAAGAAGGGTCCATGAGGACTGAGCTCCAGCACCAATGAGAGGATGTTAAAACATAACTTTTACTTTACATTTAAAAACATGATGAGTAAAATCAAAAAAGATAAAAAAGATTAAGGATCCTTAAGCTCATGCGTTTTGGGTTAGCAACCCTTATTTTTTATTATTATTATTATTTATTACTATAGCTCCATTTATTCCATGGCGCTTTACATGTGAAAAAGGGTTTATAACTATTGTTAAACTTATACCCATTTATGAAGTTGTAAAAGAAAAACTGTTCAAAGCAAACCCAAATTTGTTAGGTGAATTATTTCTATGGGCAGCACAGACATTTTTTTCTTTTAGACAGATTCATGGTCCGTACTATGTACAGTTATATGAAAAAGTTTGGGCACCCCTATTAATCTTAAGCTTAATGTTTTATAAAAATTGGTGTTTTTGCAACAGCTATTTCAGTTTGATATATGTAATAACTGTTGGGCACAGTAATGTTTCTGCTTTGAAATGAGGTTTATTGTACTAACAGAAAATGTGCAATCTGCATTCAAACAAAATTTGACAGGTGCATAAGTATGGGCACCTCACCAGAAAAGTGACATTAATATTTAGTAGATCCTCCTTTTGCAAAAATAACAGCCTCTAGTCGCTTCCTGTAGCTTTTAATGATTTCCTGGATCCTGGATGAAGGTATTTTTGACCATTCCTCTTTACAAAATAATTCCAGTTCAGTTAAGTTTGATGGTCGCCGAGCATGGACAGCCCTCTTCAAATGATCCCACAGATGTTCAATGATATTCAGGTCTGGGGACTGGGATGGCCATTCCAGAACATTGTAATTGTTCCTCTGCATGAATGCCTGAGTAGATTTGGAGCAGTGTTTTGGATCATTGTCTTGCTGAAAGATCCATCCCCTGCGTAAATTCAACTTTGTCACTGATTCTTGAACATTATTGTCAAGAATCTGCTGATACTGAGTGGAATCCATGCGTCCCTCAACTTTAACAAGATTCCCGGTGCCTGCATTGGCCACACAGCCCCAAAGCATGATGGAACCTCCACCAAATTTTACTGTGGGTAGCAAGTGTTTTTCTTGGAATGCTGTGTTTTTTTGCCGCCATGCATAACGCCTTTTTGTATGACCAAACAACTCAATCTTGGTTTCATCAGTCCACAGGACCTTCTTCCAAAAAGAAATTGGCTTCTCCAAATGTGCTTTTGCATACCTCAGCCGACTCTGTTTGTGGCGTGCTTGCAGAAACGGCTTCTTTTGCATCACTCTCCCATACAGCTTCTCCTTGTGCACAGTGCGTTGTATAGTTGACCGATGCACAGTGACACCATCTGCAGCAAGTTGATGCTGCAGCTCTCTGGAGGTGGTCTGAGGATTGTCCTTGACTGATCTCACCATTCTTCTTCTCTGCCTTTCTGATGTTTTTCTTGGCCTGCCACTTCTGGCCTTAACAAGAACTGTCCCTGTGTTCTTCCATTTCCTTATTATGTTCCTCACAGTGGAAACTGACAGGCTAAATCTTTAAGACAGCTTTTTGTATCCTTCCCCTGAACAACTATGTTGAATAATCTTTGTTTTCAGATCATTTGACAGTTGTTTTGAGGAGCCCATGATGCCACTCTTCAGAGGAGATTCAAACAGGAGAACAACTTGCAAGTGGCCACTTTAAGTAGCTTTTCTCATGATTGCATACACCTGGCTATGAAGTTCAAAACTCAATGAGGTTACAAAACCAAAAAAAGTGCTTTAGTAAGTCAGTAAAAAGTAGGTAGGAGTATTTAAAACAAGAAAATGATAAGGGTGCCCATACTTATGCACCTGTCAAAGTTTGTTTGAATGCAGATTGCACATTTTCTGTTAGTACAATAAACCTCATTTCAAGGCAGAAACATTACTGTGTCCAACAGTTATTACATATATCAAACTGAAATAGCTGTTGCAAAAACACCAATTTTTATAAAACATTAAGCTTAAGATTAATAGGGGTGCCCAAACTTTTTCATATAACTGTATTTCCAAATATAAATACAATTAAAAACCTTTGGCTATTCTGGTAATTTTGTAATAGACTGTACTCCTAATCCTAATGTAACCCGAGAGGTAATTACAATCTGTAGTTTTTCAGTTTTTCTCTGCTGATATTATATTGAAATGGGAGTCATACTGGATTTAGATTGGATCTATCTATATCACTATGTTGACTGCAATTTTTTCTTTCATATGCATGAATATATTTTGTTGTGGAGATTGATAAATGAGCAATTATGGGTCATGAGACACCGATGCATTTTATGTAGGATAATATAGATCTGTGAATATACTTTACAGTATATAGTGTATATATATATATATATATATATATATATTAGTACAGACCAAAAGTTTGGACACACCTTCTCATTTAAAGATTTTTCTGTATTTTCATGACTATGAAAATTGTACATTCACACTGAAGGCATCAAAACTATGAATTAACACATGTGGAATTATATACTTAACAAAAAAGTGTGAAACAACTGAAAATATGTCTTATATTCTAGGTTCTTCAAAGTAGCCACCTTTTGCTTTGATAACTGCTTTGCACACTCTTGGCATTCTCTTAATGAGCTTCAAGAGGTAGTCACCGGAAATGGTCTTCCAACAATCTTGAAGAAGTTCCCAGAGATGCTTAACACTTGTTGGCCCTTTTGCCTTCACTCTGCGGTCCAGCTCACCCCAAACCATCTCAATTGGGTTCAGGTCTGGTGACTGTGGAGGCCAGGTCATATGGCGTAGCACCCCATCACTCTCCTTCTTGGTCAAATAGCCATTACACAGCCTGGAGGTGTGTTTGGGGTCATTGTTCTGTTGAAAAATAAATGATGGTCCAACTAAATGCAAACCGGATGGAATAGCATGCCGCTGCAAAATGCTGTGGTAGCCATGCTGGTTCAGTATGCCTTCAATTTTGAATTAATCCCCAACAGTGTCACCAGCAAAGCACCCCAACACCGTCACACCTCCTCCTCCATGGTTCACGGTGGGAACCAAGCAGGTAGAGTCCATCCGTTCACCTTTTCTGTGTCGCACAAAGACACGGTGGTTGGAACCAAAGATCTCAAATTTGGACTCATCAGACCAAAGCACAGATTTCCACTGGTCTAATGTCCATTCCTTGTGTTCTTTAGCCCAAACAAGTCCCTTCTGCTTGTTGCCTATCCTTAGCAGTGGTTTTCTAGCAGCTATTTTACCATGAAGGCCTGCTGCACAAAGTCTCCTCTTAACAGTTGTTGAAGAGATGTGTCTGATGCTAGAACTCTGTGTGGCATTGATCTGGTCTCTAATCTGAGCTGCTGTTAACCTGCAATTTCTGAGGTTGGTGACTCAGATAAACTTATCCTCAGATGCAGAGGTGACTCTTGGTATTCCTTTCCTGGGGCGGTCCTCATGTGAGTCAGTTTCTTTGTAGTGCTTGATGGTTTTTGCAACTGCACTTGGGGACACTTTCAAAGTTTTCCCAATTTTTCGGACTGACTGAACTTCATTTCTTAAAGTAATGATGGCCACTCCTTTTTCTTTACTTAGAATTTGTGTTATGGAAAGAAAAAAACAGCTAACAGTCTATTCAGTAGGACTATCAGCTGTGTATCCACCAGACTTCTGCACAACACAACTGATGGTCCCAACCCCATTTATAAGGCAAGAAATCCCACTTATTAAACCTGGCAGGGGACACCTGTGAAGTGAAAACCATTTCCGGTGACTACCTCTTGAAGCTCATCAAGAGAATGCCAAGAGTGTGCAAAGCAGTTATCAAAGCAAAAGGTGGCTACTTTGAAGAACCTAGAACATAAGACATATTTTCAGCTGTTTCACACTTTTTTTTAAGTATATAATTCCACATGTGTTATTTCGCAATCTTGATGCCTTCAGTGTGAATGTACAATTTTCATAGTCATGAAAATACAGAAAAATCTTTAAATGAGAAGGTGTGTCCAAACTTTTGGTCTGTACTGTATATATATATATATATATATATATATATATATATATATATATATATATATGTGTGCATTATTTTTAATGGCAGTTTCCCTTATATGTGTGTATTTAGAAACAGAGATAAATTTAAGCGGCTTGGTTTGGTCCAATCCTTCCCATCTCTGACAAGTTCTGGTGTGTGATCATCAAAGTCAGGAGGAATGAAGTGCAGACATCATAAAGAAATCAGGAGGGAGGCTTGTTGTTTGCTTTTCCTTTTGAAGTGCAAATATCTCACATTACTTAATGCAATCTGAGATATTTCCGTTCCTTTAACCCTTCCCTGGAATGCAGGGAAACCAGCTGCCGCAAGTGCAATATCTACCAGCAGCTCCAGGGCCTTGCAATTCCCATAACATTGCTGAATCTCACTGGGTTAACAGCTCACCAAGCGACTGACAGTTTTCAAAAGATCATTCTATTTTATCGGCAAGAAGAGTAATGATGTGTATCCCCTATGTCTCCTGCTGTTGCTGGTAGCTATACCATTAACATGTCTAACACAACACTAAAGGCTTTCACATTCATAGGAGAGACTAAAAAAATCTATTAAAACTGATTTCTTCATTGTATTTCCTGGCATTTCTGCCCAGATATCTGTCATCTGGTCATCACGAGTCAAAGTCAACTTCATGGCATATAATGATGGATAATAGTAGAGCAATGGTAGCTTCTTGTGTTAATTAGCATAAAAAAGTACATCAGTAAAGCACTAAACACATGGTCATGTTAAACTGACTTTATTTTGTACATGTGTTGCTGTCAGGAATGGGTTGTATCTATGAAGGTTAAAGAGACAATCGTCTGGGAATCTCCAATTTCTGTGATCTTGAGAAGGCCTCCACCATCCTCCCTAACCAAAAACCAACTAACCAAATGTTATAAATGACAGGAATTAGTTACTAGCATATAAGGCTGTGAAATATAATGCATCTATATTACTCATATAGGAATGAGAGTTAATCCCTAATTCTGATATTCCCTTTGTTAGGAACACACCACTCCGAAACAACTTCTTCTGCGCTGTGATCAAGTGTAACAGATCATTGGGGTTGTATATCATGGTATGCAAACAGCGTCTTCATTTCCATATTTAAATTCCCATGGGACGATTGTGTGTCACCCTGGCCTGGATGCCACAAATGTTTAATAAAGCTGTGTCTGAGAGCAAGGGGGAGGTTCCCTGGTTAGGGACCATTAGCATGCAGCACCTCCTGTCCCAGGCCAGTAGGGGGAGCAGGCTGCCCCTATAAAAGCTGGAACTGGGGGCAGGGTTAGAGAGAACTGGATGACCTGTCTCTGAAGTGAGAGGCGTCCCAGAGAAGGGAGAGTCAGTTCAGCTGTAGCTGAGGAGGTCGTGTGGCAGTAGAGGAGCCATGAGCCAGGGACGGAAGGCGAGGTGAGCCTGTCCTGGCTGAGAGAGAAACTGATCTACCGGACTTTGGTGTCTGAGGCTGTTAGGATTCCAAATCCTACAGCAAATAACCAGCCCGCAGGGGATTGTATGTCCCTTGGCCTAAGAAGCCCGGAGGTTCCGCCACAGCAGAAGGGACCAGCAAAGCTGCACCAGGCCAAGAGTAGAAAGGGACCCAAGTTGCAAGCCATACGGGCGAGAAGACACGGCGAGCTCAGGAACGTGGGCTGTTACACCACGAAGAGGGAAATAGCCATAAAGAGCGCAGAGAGCACGGTAGGCCTTCACCCTCACCCTGACCAGGAGGGCTTCCCACTTGTTCTCAGACATCCAGGCCCCCTCCTAGCCGGGACTGTTTTTGGGTCGTCGCACCTGTTCCAATAAAGACCCTGAACTGTTTAAGAGGCCTCCGTTTCCTGGCTATTGCGATCTGAATCGTCCCCTCCATCATCCACTTACACTGCCCTGGGGCTACACTCCTCCCGTGGGGAGTTATACTACTCAGTGCTGCACATTTACATCTGCCCCAGCGGTCTTCACTGCAGCGGCGGTTATCCCTGACCGCAATCCACGGATGGCGTAGTCGAAACTTCCCATAGATATATCAAAAGACGGTTCGCCTTTAAGCCTGACACCCTGACCACGGGACCGGGTCGCCACTACTACTCCCCATCCGCATCCAGAGGCCCGGCCCTGAGTACCCCATGGCCCAGGGGGCGAGTCAGCTTTCTGGCGTAGTCGGCAGGATTGTGACCAACCCGCCACAAACGGGTATTGCGTGCCTGGAAAAGACTTCATGCTTACCTGAAAAAGAGGTTTCCCGCCATCCAGAGCCGTTTCCTGCCATCTTCAGCCGTTTCCCACCATCCTCAGCCGTGTTCCCGCCATCGGACGCCATCTTCAGGACGCCGCGCGGGAAGAAGAGGGGCGTGGACGTCCAAACCGCGCGAGACCTGAAGCCCCGCCCTACGCACCGACGCTGCGCAAGGTCCTGGAAGGAGAGAGAGCGACGCTGACGTCACCAGGACGCGACGCAAGGTCCTCGCCTGGAGCAGCACCAGCGGAGCCGCGGCCTACGGAACAGAATCAACGGAAGGTAGGCCACACTTAACTAGGGGGGAAGAAGATGTCGGAAGCGGAGGCGCCCACTACCACCAGCGTGGCTGCAGCAGCGGTGATGCCATTCTCTATGCCTTACATCCCCGGAGCGGCCTGGCTGCCCAAGTATTCAGGGGAGCCCCATGCATTAACTGACTTTAAGGAAAGGCTGTACAGTTTATTCCAAGTTTATCCCCTGATAGAAGAACAGAAAATCAGTATACTGACAGGGCAGTTAATTGGCGCAGCCCAGAGGGAGGTAAATTCATGGCCCGCTGAGGAGAAAAAGACTGTAAAGGACATTCTGGCCGGCTGCGGGGTACCTTTGATACACGTACCTCCGCTGAAATTAAAATGCGGTTCAACGGATGTAAACAGCGAGCACAGGACAGCATCAGAGACTATGCCCTAAATTTGCAGGAAGCCTTGAGAGCTATCAAACAAGCTGACCCTGGCAGCGTGCAGGATACAGATAAGCTATTAACAGAACAGTTCATAGAAGGTCTGCTGTCTAGCACCCACAGAACCCAGCTGCGCCTCATGTTCTTTCAAAACCCTGGTCTAACCTTTGCCCAATTCAAGGACAGGGCCATAAGGGTGCTCCGTGAACCTGCACCAAGTGGCGCTATAAACCCCCAGCGCCCTGCTCTCACCTACCACCAGGAGGCGGCGCCCTCTTCTATGGACTCTGTGGGGGCCGATGCACAGGCCCTGAACCAAGCCCCGTCGAAAGATCTGCACCACCAAGTCCAGGAGCTGACCAGGAGCGTCGCGGCGTTGACCAGGACCGTCCAGGCGTTACAAGTGGACCCGTCAAGACCCATCGAGTTGGCTTCAAGTCCGAAGGATGTCCCATGGCGTCGACAGAGGAGGACCCCGTCGTTCCAAGGGAGGCCCACAGACCGCTACGCAGAGGATGGATAGCCCATTTGCCGTCGATGCTGCCAGCCCGGACACATTTCCAGGTACTGTAATTTAAACGGGTCCAACCTGGGGCAGAGGGCCAACCCCCAGGCATAAGATCACCAGGCCCTAACAATTGGCGTAATAAGTACATCGGGGGGCGCCTGGTTTTACCCGTGGTGCTGGTCGGTATCCCCATGAGTGCCTTGCTGGATACCGGGTCGCAAGAAACTACTATCTCTTATGTACTTTTTAAGCAGTATTGGACTGATGCTGATATAACACGGTATCCAGACAATGACTTGAGCATCATCGCCAGTAATGGCATGCCCGTGCCGCAGATGGGGTTCAAAGAGATGACCATTAAGACTGGTAAAGTTGAACTGTCGGCACAGGGGGTGATTATTGTGGACATTGATCGTCGTGAAAGTCACCCTAAAATAACTGTGGGTACTAACGTGATTGAAAATTGTCTTTCAGAGATAATTGTCATTTTACAGCAGGTGGCGGTGAATGCTAGTTCCAGCCAACAGAGAGTCCTCAACAAAGAGATAAAGGCTCTGATGAGACGGCAGCAAGTAGAACTGTCTGGTGGTGAGATCGGTAGCATAAGAATGAGTGACCCGTTCCCCATTTCCATGCCTCCCAAAAGTGAAATGATGATCTGTTGTCGGACTGCAATCGGGTTGAGAGGCAGAGACTACCCAGCCATGGTAGAACCCGTGTACTCAGACAGCAGGCCCACCATTTTGACAGCCCGGGGAGTGGTTGATGTCCGTCATGGGAGGGTGCCCGTTCGCATTCTCAACATTGGGGAGAGGGAGGTACACTTACCCAGGTACGCTACACTTGCCAAACTGTTTGCTGTTGAACACAAAGCTATCAGGGCCGTGGAACCTTTGCCTCCATCTCCACAGGCGGAGGGTAATGGCTCCCAGAAACAAAAGGAGGACTGGTGCCAGAAACTCCACGTGGGTGCTGACTCCACTCCCCTGCACCAAAAACAAGGAGTCTACCGGGTGGTTCAGGAGTACGAGAGAATTTTTAGTAAGCACCCGATAGACTTCGGCCGAGTAAAGGGAGTAGAACACCACATCCCCACGGGGAGCCACCCACCAATAAAAGAGAGACACAGACCTGTACCCCCTGCACATTATCAGAACGCAAAGGGCATGCTGAGAGAAATGAAAGAAGCTGGGGTCATTAGAGATAGCTGTAGCCCCTGGGCAGCCCCCTTGGTTCTGGTAAAAAAGAAAGACGGTACCATGAGAATGTGCGTGGACTATAGACAAATCAATCGTATCACCCATAAAGACGCGTACTCATTACCTAGGATAGAGGAGTCCTTGGCAGCCCTCAAATCAGCTAACTTCTTCTCTACTTTGGACCTTACTAGCGGGTACTGACAGGTTCCTGTGGCAGAGGCTGACAAGGAGAAGACCGCCTTCACCACCCCGATGGGATTGAGCGAATTCAACTGTTTGCCCTTCGGGCTCTGCAACGCACCAGGGACCTTCCTGAGGCTGATGGAATGCTGTCTAGGGCACCGAAACTTCGAGACGGTCCTACTTTACCTGGACGACGTGATCGTCTATTCGAAGACCTACGAGGACCATCTAAAACACCTGGCAGAGTTGTTCGAAGCCCTGGCAGGCTATGGCCTGCAGGTGAAACCATCAAAGTGTCACCTGTTGAAACCAACGGTCCAGTACCTAGGGCACGTGGTGAGTGCAGAAGGAGTAGCCCCCGACCCTGATAAGGTCACAGAAATCAAGAGCTGGCCAAGCCCCTCAAACATCAAAGAAGTGAGGCAGTTCCTCGGGTTGGTGGGCTACTACCGAAGGTTCATCCTCGGGTTCAATAAGATGGCAGCTCGAATGCAGGACCACCGGATATGTCAATCCAAATCCAGAAGTCAAAAGCCACCCTTCAAGTGGGACAAGCCGGAAGAGGAGTCCTTCCGCCAGTTGAAGATGGCCCTCACGGGGGATGAGATCCTGGCCTACCCCGATTATGGCCAGCCTTTTATCCTCCACACAGACGCCAGTAATGTGGGGCTGGGAGCCGTACTGTCACAAAACCAATAGGGCAGAGAAAGGGTGATTGCGTATGCCAGCCGGAAGCTGAGGCCCACTGAAAGAAACACGGAGAATTACAGCTCCTTCAGGCTGGAATTCTTGGCAGTGGTGTGGGCCGTCACAGAACAGTTTAAGCATTACCTGGCCTCCGCAAAGTTCACCGTGTACACGGACAACAACCCGTTGACACACCTGGACAATGCAAGACTAGGTGCCCTAGAGCAGCGGTGGATGGAGCGACTCTCGAATTATGACTTCACGATCAAGTACCGGGCAGGCAGAACCAATGTCAATGCTGACGCCCTATCCAGAATGCCTCACTTACCTGACGGAGGCGAAGACCCAGAAGAGCTGGAGGAGGTAGAACTCCCTGCGTTTCACCGGTATGGAGCCACTCAATACTCCCACCGCGTGAAGGAGGAAGACTTAACAACCATCCTGATCAATCCCCTACCTCACCACAGCTGGGCCGAGACCCAAGATAGTGACCCTGCAATCTGCATGGTGAAAGACCCGCTGACCCGGGAAGACGCCCGTCTAGATCCGGATGCTCCAGAGGAAGCCAAGCAGCTATAGAAAGAGAAGAGCAGGCTGTTCCTCTATGAACGTAAGCTGTGCAGAAGACTCGTCAACCACCGGACGCACGAGCTGACCTGGCAAGTCGTGGTCCCAAGGCAAGATGCAGCTATGGAACTGGAGGCTTACCATGACAGAGCGGGGCACTTCGGCTGGAAGAAACTGGAGTTCCTGCTAAGAGAATGGTTCTTCTGGATCGGCATGAGAGGGGCTGTAGAGAAGTGGTGCAGAGACTGTGGCCCTTGTAATCTAAGGAGGAAGGACCGCACCAGCCAGAAGACACCCTTGAGGCCATATCATCACCAAGCAGCCTCTTGAGCTGGTAGCTCTGGACCACGTCAAATTGGCTCCAAGCCGGTCAGGATACGTTTATGCCCTGACAATCATGGACCACTATTCCCGATTTCTAGTGGTGGTCCCTGTAAAAGACTTGACAGCTCAAACGGCGACCAGAGCCTTCCAGCAATACTTCTGCCGCCCACACGGGTATCCGGAACAGGTCCTGACAGACCAGGATCCAGCGTTCGAGGCTGAAATCTTCCAAGAGTTCTGCAACCTCTATGGCTGTAAGAAGATTCGGACAACGCCTTACCACCCACAAACCAACGTGATGTGTGAGAAAATGAACAATATAATCATTGATCTCCTGAAGACGTTGCCCTTGGAGGAACACAGCCTGTGGCCAGAAAAACTGCCAGACCTGATAGACTTATACAACCATATCCCGGTGAATGCTACAAACTGCACCCCGGCTTACCTGATGCGGGCCAGACCAGGTAAGCTGCCCATAGACCTGGAGATGGGAGTCCTAACACCCGAGGACTGGGATACGGAAAGGCGACTGCAGTACAAGAAGGTACAGGAGAGTGTGGAGAAGAGCCTGGCCCAGGTGAGAGAAAGGCAAGAGAGACTCTTCAACCAACACGCCCCTGCTGGTCCCCTAGAACCTGGTGAGCAGGTCCTGAAGCGAAAGAGAAGGCTACACAAGCTGGACGACCAGTGGGAAAGGGAACCCTACACAGTACTGCAGTCTGATCACAACAACCCAAAGGTGTGCGTGATCACCAAGGATGGAGGAGAAACCACTAGTACCGTCTCCAGAGACCACCTAAATAGGTGCCCCGAGCAACTACAGAGTGCAGAAGAGGATCAAAGTGACTTTGAACCCGCAGAGGACAAGGAGGAGATGATCAGCACTGTTCTTGGGGAGTTCCCTCAGTCCTGGACTCGAATAAATGATGCCATAGTGGTACCCGTCCTGCATTTCCTGCAACCAATTCAGCAACAACCTACACTAGAGCAGGAAGGTGAAGAAGAACAAGCAGCCCCAGAGGCAGAAGAGCCTGTACAAGCAGCCCAGGAGAGTCAACCCTCTGCTGACAGTGAGTCTGCCATGCCTGCGGTAAGCCAAAGGACCCGCAGACAGCTGCCTGCCCTGCCTGTAAATCTAGCCAGCGACTGCACCCCGAGCGCTAGTGAGAAAAGCCAGGTTAGACCACCACCAGACAGTGGGTTACGTAAGTCAATCCGGAGCACTAAGGGACAAATACCAGCTCGCTGGAGAGTGTAGGGTGTGATAGCAAATTTAAATAGCCTGCAAAATGTTGAATTGTTTAAAATGTAATTGCATGACTAGTAACTACGCGTTTTCTCAGTTTCTTTCAGTTAATACATGGACTATCAGGCTATGAACTGTGAGTAACCGAGACTTTCCTGTAAATATGTTTGGAGCTTAACCAACGGAATGAACAAGGACTGTCAAAGACTTGGGGCTATGGCAGGCCCCCCCATCTGGTTAAAGCTCCCCGTTGTTGTTGGTGAAATGGACACCCGGTCACAGACCACACTGTGACCTTAAGAACTCAACCTGTGCATCGTTTGCTTTTACTTGCCTAATAATGTTTTTATGGTCATGCATATTACTCTTGTTTTAAGCTTAGTCCCGGAGCACTAAGTTTTACTAGGGGGGAATGTGTCACCCTGGCCTGGATGCCACAAATGTTTAATAAAGCTGTGTCTGAGAGCAAGGGAGAGGTTCCCTGGTTAGGGACCATTAGCATGCAGCACCTCCTGTCCCAGGCCAGTAGAGGGAGCAGGCTGCCCCTATAAAAGCTGGAACTGGGGGCAGGGTTAGAGAGAACTGGTCGACTTGTCTCTGAAGTGAGAGGCGTCCCAGAGAAGGGAGAGTCAGTTCAGCTGTAGCTGAGGAGGTCGTGTGGCAGTAGAGGAGCCACGAGCCAGGGACGGAAGGCGAGGTGAGCCTGTCCTCCACTGAGAGAGAAACTGATCTACCGGACTTTGGTGTCCGAGGCTGTTAGGATTCCAAGTCCTACAGCAAATAACCAGCCCGCAGGGGATTGTATGTCCCTTGGCCTAAGAAGCCCGGAGGTTCCGCCACAGCAGAAGGGACAAGCAAAGCTGCACCAGGCCAAGAGTAGAAAGGGACCCAAGTTGCAAGCCATATGGGCGAGAAGACACGGCGAGCTCAGGAACGTGGGCTGTTACACCACGAAGAGGGAAATAGCCAGAAAGAGCGCAGAGAGCACGGTAGGCCTTCACCCCCACCCTAACCAGGAGGGCTTCCCACTTGTTCTCAGACATCCAGGCCCCCTCCTAGCCGGTATTGTTTTTGGGTCGTAGCACCTGTTCCAATAAAGACCCTGAACAGTTCAAGAGGCCTCCGTTTCCTGGCTATTGCGATCGGAATCGTCCCCTCCATCATCCACTTACACTGCCCTGGGGCTACACTCCTCCCGTGGGGAGTTATACTACTCAGTGCTGCACATTTACATCTGCCCCAGCGGTCTTCACTGCAGCGGCGGTTATCCCTGACCGCAATCCACGGGTGGCGTAGTCGGAACTTCCCATACATATATCAAAAGACGGTTCGCCTTTAAGCCTGACACCCTGAGCACGGGACCGGGTCGCCACTACTACTCCCCATCCGCATCCAGAGGCCCTGCCCTGAGTACCCCACGGCCCAGGGGTCGAGTCAGTTGCATGGCCTATAAGCCTCCTTATGCTGGCTTGGCTATCTCCAGATGGAGAAACTTTACCCCTTAGACCTCCTGTATATCATGATGGCACAATAAAGAAATTGTAAAAGCCTTTGCCCCTTAACCCCTAAATATACTGTCTGGCACACGTTGCCTTTATGTTTTAATATAAAATTAATCCTCTACTATTAAATCTATGAACTCTGCTGATGAAGAGGACGGAGATTTTTCTTGCTTTATAACATAATTGCTTTTATTTTTGCTAGCCATTAAAAGATATCATATATCCAAGATTATTATTTTGTTTCTCTTTCAGAAAGTATTCTAACTTCTTTGAACTGGCTAACAAACCCTTTTTCTTTTTGATCTGTGAACTAATGATGCAGAGGATGACTGTTACTGCATCCAACACTGAATGATGTATCTAACTATACAGGCACGAGATTCTGGAGCGAGAGACCAGCTGTCACCAAAGTCAGACATAGTTTCATAGTTCTAAAACTTTGTTCACATCTCATTTTTTAGGGCACATCGGATGTTCACTTTGATGTGGCCCCTATGCACCCTGCATCAACAAAACGTGTCCTTTTGTCATGCACTGGGCTAGTACAAGTCTTTAGTCCTTTAAGTGGAAGAAGTTTTGTCATCAGTGGTGAGTCCCGCACCATTTTTCTTCAACCTGCATGACATTTCGGAGCTTCAGTGATTGCTGAGTACCACTCAGTACTTATTTCAAGTCTGGTAATAAGCACCACACACCATGTGCAGATCAACACTTTACAGCAGTGACAGCATTTTCTCTTTCAGACTTGAACTGGCCCAAAGGGTGAATTCCCTGGTAGGCCCCAACTACTATATAATTAGTGGTCGGTACCATACGACTGATTCATAATTTACAGACAAAAGCAACATCTTATCTTTCATTTAACAAACTAAAGAGTTTATTATTAGATAGATGAATAAGTAAATTTGTGAATGAGGATAATATAATATTTACATGCAGCTGAACAGTGGGTCCTAAAGTGTATGTTACTGGTGGGCTCTTGGAAACCCAATCTAACACTGCTCTCTTTCTTCATTTGTATAGGAAAAAAAAAACATAGTAAAGATGTCTGTATCAAGGGGTGGAAATTAATTTTTGAGGGGCCACATGAGCAAATGTGACTGTTGTGGAGAGCCGAACCAATAGGCTGAAATTAATTATGCTCAATAATAACACTAACATATTATTTACAATTATAATTAATATTTTAGATTGATATTATCACTTAATATTGAGCAGAAATAAGTATGCTGACATTCCCCTATGTATAGCATGAGCCCCCACACAGCCTACCTACAAGTATATACAGCATGAGCCCCCACACAGCCTCCATATATACAGCATGAGCTCCTAAATAGCCTTCTAATACAGTATGATCCCCCACATAGCCCCTATATACAGTATGAGCCCTCATATAGCCCCTTATATACAGTATAAGCTCCCTATAGTCTGCTACATGCAGTATGAGTCTTCACATAGCCTCCAATATACAGCATGAGCCCCCTCAAAGCACAATATATTCAGTATGAGCCCCCACATAGCCTCCTATATACAGTATGATTCCCCACACTGCCTCCTATACACAGTATGAGCCTCCACATAGCCCCTTATATACAGTATGAGCCCCCACACAGCCCGCTATATTCAGTATGAGCCCCCAAACAGTCTCCCTATATACCATATGAGCCCACACACAGCCCCCTATATTCAGTATGAGCCCCCAAACAGTCTCCCTATATACCATATGAGCCCACACACAGCCCCCTATATTCAGTATGAGCCCCCACAAAGCCTCCTATATACAGTATGATTCCCCACACTGCCTCCTATACATAGTATGAGCCTGCACATATCCACATAGCCCCTTATATACAGTATGAGCCCCCACATAGTCTCCAATATACAGCATGAGCCCCCACACAGCCCCCTATATTCAAGGCATCTAATTTTACCACAAAAAACTGGGAAAACTTTTTGACTCGAGTATAAACCTAGGGTGGGAAATGCAGCAGCTACTGGTAAATTTACAGTATGAGGCTGCACGTATCTCCCTATATACAGTATGAGGCCGCACACAGCTCCCTATATACAGTATGAGGCTGCACGTAACTGCCTATATGCAGTATGAGGCCACACGTAGATCTCTAAATACCGTATGAGGCCGCACGTAGATCCCTATATACAGTATGAGGCCGCACTTAGATCCCTAGGTACAGTACACACACGCAGTCACGCACACATGCAGTCACACCAGCTGGCACGATGCACACACAATCATGCACATGCAGTCACACACGCCGTAATATATACACATGCAGATTTGCACATATACAGGTCGCAGAAATGTGCCCACATGCAAACATATACAGACATACACAAAGACACATACAGACAAACATATTTGAAGACATACAGAATAATACATATAAACAGACATATCACACATACATAGATAAACACAATCATACATACACACAGACACACAGGGGGTACATTGGGAAGCCGTCATCTCCATCCCCTGGCTTGTCTCCGTTCCAGCTCCTCGCCGGTGGTAAGCAGCGGTGCAGGCAGAGCTCACTGCCTGACGTCACTTCAGCAGACACTGCTGCGCACAGGGACATGTCTGCTAGCTGTGACGCAGTCGGGCCAGCACACAAGGAAGTTTAAAGGTTCTGTGCTGGCCTGGCCGAAGAAGAAGCAGGGGCCACCCACAGAGGCTGCAGGCACCCACAAATGAGCGGGAGAGACCGGAGAACACCCGCACTGCACTGGAGAATAGGTAAATGGGACCTTCACTCAAGTATAAGCCGAGGGGGGCTTTTTCGGCATACAAAATGGCTGAAAAAGTCGGCTTACACATGAGTATATGCGGTAAATGAAACTAGCTGTAAATTGCACTTTTTGGCTTATTACACAGGGAAACATGTTCTGCTTTTCTTTTTTTTAAATGTCCAAAGCACATGTCTATCTTTAGCAGATGAGAGCAAAACCCGGCATGTGTAATATAAATGTCATGTAAAATAATAAAGTAAGTGTGATGTATTGACCTAAAACAGATACAATCCAACCTCCCTCCCACATGTGAAGACCAAAGAAAGCAGGAACTGTAGCAAGACTTTTGTGGCTATTTGGACCATGAAGGAGACGGTCTGTAAAAATGTCGACAATTTTAATGAAAGTCTTTTATTTTTTTTTTAACCTTGTTTCTTATTAACATAAGCAGCAGGATTTAAAGCAGTGAAACATGACCCGTGGATCCTGTGTAATTCCAGTGTGCTGCCTGTAATGGTGGGAGGTTGTGTCAATAATGGAACTTGTTGACAGACTGAATGTCCTGTTTTCATTACCGGAGAGGGAGAAGCTGCAAATTCATTGCTGTGAAAACTCCGAAATAAAGCAGTTGAAATAAAATGCTGCTCCATTATCAGAGGTCCAGATATATTCTTGGCATAAACCAGGGTTGTGTTTTTTTAGTTTTCCAAATATTTAAGAAAAGTTTCCCGGAATAAACCAATTATTGCAGTTAAATGAAAATAGCTACAGATTACTTGAATCAGGGCACAGAGGCGGATTAGGCAAATAAACAAGGATGTTGCCCAAATGCACTTGCTACATGTGATCGGAATATAAAACACGGGTTTTGTCTGGATTTCCTGTTGGAGCCTCTTGTGTTGGGAGGTTTTTTTTTTTTAATCAAATTTCAATGCTCTGCCACTAGAAAACAGGTGCACACTCTGTTCATAAACAGTGAAAGGCGCGCATCAATAATTCAGATGATTAGAGACCTGTTTAATAAGCTGTTTCTAATAAAAAAATCTATCTTTACACGCTCAAGCATTACATCGGCTGATGAAATGTCTACAAGACTTAGAAATATTCATATTGCACGGGGCTGTGCTGTATATAAATATAGCAGCATAACATTCATATAATGAGCAAAACAGTCTTCACACATCAGCGCCAACTCTTACCACCTCAGCTACACTTCAAGAAGAACTACTTCTAATCCAGGGCCAGATGTATCACTGATAGCTTCATTATTTATCCGATCTGTCTCTGAAAATCACCATAGACAAGACACAGAAATTCTTGGGCTTCAGGGTGGATTCACTCAGCTCTTATAGAAAAGGTAACAGAATAGATTTTAGAGGGTGTTTTATATTTAATTAGTATTAAAGAACTGACAAACCAAATTAGACATTATTTATTTGATTACTATTAAAAGTATACCCATATCAAAAAATCTCAAGAAGAATCCCAAACTAATACGAAGTTTGGATAGTTCCCAAACAGGAGGTAACACTAGTATATGATCATAGAAAAATAATTTATATGTGATACCCACGGAGAGTATTGATGTATGACCATAGATTATTATTTAGATGCCATGACCAGTGAAATTAGGCTAAATAATTGAGCAAGAACCCAAATATTGACAGTAAAGGGTACTTGATCCTGAGCCTAATATTAGACCCTGATGTGAAAAATCTGATCCCTACCTGATGGTGGAGGTTGGCACCCTAGAAGGCAACGGTAATGGCGCCCCCACTCGGAGAAGGCTATCCCTAAAAATGAACAAACAAATCTCTCACAGGCACTGCAAGCTCCAGGTCTCGGCAGCTTCACAGGACAAAGGAAAACCACAGGAGCCACAGACCATCAAACCATACACTAATGAAGGCAGCAAGAGGCACAGGTAGCGGTGCTCAGCTTACAGAAAGCAATGACTATAGTGCAGAAGGAGAAATATAGCGGCACTCGATACCACGTAGGTGGTAATATTTTATTCCAAAGGGCCTTCAGGAAGCGTGTGCTGACTAGCACTCTGTCTGTCCTGCTTTGTTTATTCGGGCTGGAATAAAAGATTAGCACCTACATGGTATCTAATACTGCTATATTTCTCCTTCTGGACTATCACTAAAAATGTCCCTTTATGAGCCCTAGTAAATAAATAATTATTTATCACATAAAATGATAGCAAAAAAGAAGAAAAAAACTTATCTTTAATGAGCATGATTTCCCCTACACGTCAGGAGACCAAATCTCATCGTTTAGGTCTAATTGCCCACAAATTAAGACAGTGACAGAGCACAGATGGGTTCACTTGGGCCATGATTTTATGCCACTGACTGAAAAATTCAACATTAACCCCTTTAAAGCCTGGGGTGTAATAGTACGCACCAGGCCATCACCCCCGATTCAGTGAGGGCTCCGGCGATGAGCCCGCACTGAACCGGGCACATGTCAGGTGATTTATACAGCTGACATGTGCCCGCAACAGCCGCGGGTGGAATCGCGATCCACCCGCGGCTGTTAACCAGTTAAATGCCGCTGTCAATCTCTGATTGACAGCGGCACTTACCCCGCCCATTGGTGACCCGGTCACGTGATCGTGGGTCACTGATGGGTGGGCATGACAACCCTGGGTCTGCAGCAGACCCCAGTGTTTGTCATGTACTGATCGCTATGAGCGCCACCTAGTGGTTGGCGCTCATAGCACAGGAGCATTTCTGCTACATAGAGGTGATCTGCTCATCACCTCTATGTAGCAGAGGCGATCGGACAGTTGCTGCTTCTAGTCTCCTATGGAGACTATAGAAGCAAGCAAAAAGTGTAAAAAAATGTTTTTAAAAATATTAAAAAAACGTAAGCTTAAATCACCCCCCCCTTTCGCCCCATTCAAAATAAAATAATAATTAAAAAAAACACATACACATATTTGGTATCGCCGCATTCAAATCGCCCAATCTATCAATATAAAAGAATAATTAATCCAAATGGTAAACGGTGTATCGAGCAAAAAATTCTAAACGCCAGAATTCCATTTTTAGGTCGCTGCAACATTGCAATAAAATGCAATAACGGGAGATCAAAACATCGGATCTACCCCAAAATGGTATCAATATAAAAATAAGCCCTCACCCGGCCCCAGATCCCAAAAAATGGAGACGCTACGGGTCTTGGAAAATGGCCCCTTTTTTTTTCTTTTTTTTTTTTTTTAGCAAACTTTGGATTTTTTTTTTACCACTTAAATAAAAAAGAACCTATACATGTTTGGTATCTACAAACTCGTAATGACCTGGAGAATAAGAATGGCTGGTCAGTTTTAGCATTCAGTGAAGGTGGTAAAAAAAACATCTGTGGTATTGCACTTTTTTTGCAATTTCACCGCACTTGTAATTTTTTTCCCGTTTTGCCGTACATGAAATGGTAAAACCAATAATGTCATTCAAAAGTACAACTCGTCTCACAAAAAATAAGCCCTCACACGGCTGTATTGACGATAAAATGAAAACGCTATGGCTCTGAGAACAAGGGGAGCAAAAAACGAAAATGCAAAAACGGAAAATCCCAGGATCCTTAAGGGGTTAAAATATCCATGTCTCACATCCAGATTGGGATGTGATTTGCTGTGAATTGCTACAAAATTGCTGTAAGTTTCACCACTGGTGAACACAGCTAGAACAGAGCCCCGGTGCCCTCTTGGGCCCCTGTCGCACCAATGATATTTTCACCCCCGAGTTTCACCCTTTGCATATGCAGGTGTTCTATGGCACTGCAAATTCCCTTCTAAATCTGCATCAGAATCAGCATGTAAGACATGCATATTTTGTAACGAATTTCTCAGCAGAGTAAGGCTATGTTCACACGTTGCGTTTATTACGCAGGTAAAACATGCTCTCTTGGCAGTAAAGAAGCAACATAAAAAAAGCAGGTTTTGCTGAGTTTTTGCCCCGTTTTTGCTTGTGTATGCTGATAAAGTTGAGTGCATTAGTGCATAAAAAAAAAGAACCTGATACAACTTCATCAGGTTTTGGCACCAAAAGCGTAACTGCGTTTTTTGCTGCATTTTTGCTGTGTTTTCGCATTACCCACTGGTTTCAATGGGTGAAAAACGTTGCAAAAACTCTGAAAAAACGATGAAATAAGTGACATGCTGCATTTTGCAAAAACTCAGTTCTTTGACAAAACAGTCAGGAAAAAACAAGGTGTGTGCATGAGATTTCTGAAATCACATAGACTTTGCTGGTGCTGGAATACGCAGCTGAAAATTTGCACAAGAAACTCATAAAAAAACGCTGCAAAAACGCAACGCGTGAACATGTCCTAACACTATCGTCTGTGGTAATTCACCTTTACTCTCTGTCAATCAAGTACATCCAGCATTAAATAATTTTTTCTATCTCAGCCTTTTATGGTGCAAACTCCTAGATGTGTGGCTACAGAAACAGCCTAAAGACTCCAGGATAGGAATAACCCATTAAAAGATGTGACTCTTTGTAAATTATTTGCATTCGCTTTGGCCTAAAAATGTGTGTTTCAATTGGGTTTCATTGATAATTTTTCACTGATTGCCTTCTGTATCCACTGTGTTGCACTGTCTATTGCTAGCTAAACAATTAGTAAACTGAGCGAGCTTATTCTGACAGGAAAGATTCTAACTCTTATCTTCCTTGTCACGCGCTCATTGTGAATCAAATGTGTCTCAATTGCCAAAAAAAAGGCTTATTATATTCTGAGATCTCCCAATCCCATGACATATTAAATCTATGTGCCTTAAAGCGCCCCTGTCAGCAGGATTGTGCTCAGTAAACCACATACACTGTCAGGTGGACAACATTACACTGATTAAAATGATACCTTGGTTGATGAAATCCATCCTGTGGTTCTTGTGTAATCTTTTGTTTTCAGTTTGGAGATAGTGATATGCTCGTGCTCCAGGGCGGCCTGTGGGGGGCGCTCTATCTGGTGTTCTGCTTACATATTCATCTGTATGCTCTTATGCAGGACTGCCACTAGGAATTTCAGGGCCCCATATTGTCAAAATTTACGGGCCCCCTTGAGACTCCACCCAGTCTCCACCCCAGCTCTGTCTCCACCCCTTGAACCTTCCACAATCCCACCGCCCACTCTTGGAAAAACTACAGTCTGTGTAATGCAGGTGCCGGAATGCAACACACAGAGACACAAGGCGAGGACAGTCAGAGATGAATATAAACGGTTTATATATATATATAGATAGATAGATAGATAGATAGATAGATAGATATAACAGGTATTCTGAACAAGGGAATGGCAACAGGGGTAATGAACGGTAATTTGAAATATTAACAAAATACAAAGTCTCTCAAGGTAGTGTGGTGCACCCAATCATGGGAGTTACCACGTCAGTTCTTTAACTCTGTATATGGCCCTAGCGGGGGTCACCAGTTATTCCCGCTAGGCCGAAAGTCTTTTCCGGACAAAGTCAATTAAATCACGTTTAGCTTCTTCTGTCCCAACCATTCCTCTCCCAACCTCTGTTCCCATTCCTCTCTACGTGAACAGTAGAAGTGATGGCCCTGTTCACGTATGCAGCTCCTCTGCTCTCACTGGTGTGACTTTCCTGGCTCAGCAGTCTCCCAACTCCTCTCTTCCTGGCCTTTGGAGGCAGTCTCTCAAGCTGTGGATAGGGGGGTCCAGACTTCATCTATCGGCGGGCGACGTCAGGTTCCGTGAACTCACTCAGCACCACAAGCAGGTTCCGACTCTCCTCAGTAGGCACAGCACTCGGGGCAAATCTGTGAGGGATTTGGAGCTCATCCACCGGTGTCCGGCTATGGCACCTCGCAGGCCTCTGGCTTAGGCCTGCCACACGGACTTCTCAGCACGTAGTGAGCACGTCTGCTCCTCTCTGCTGCTTGGCGCCAAAACCCCCTCAGGCTTGGCGCGCTGGCCTCTTATATCCAGTAACTCCTTCCTGGAAGTCACCTGACTGGGTCCAGCATCTAAATCTGCTCCCCCTTCAACTTCCCTTGTACATTTTGGTTCCGCTTGACTGTGCCTGACCAGCAGATGGCAATCTCTCTCCATCTTTGAAGCATCCTGTAAGAATTATCTTAAAGGCTCTCTTGCCTCCATTACATCTGTACCACGTCTTCACCAATCACACATTAGCAGTTCCCATTGAACACCAGATCACATACATGGCCAGCAGCTTTTGTTTTGGCCAAAAGATTTCTTAAGCTGCCACCAGACAAGGCAGACTGTTCTGGCAGAGCCCTACTGTACTCTAACTTATTAAACATATCTTAAAAATATCCAATACTCTTTTTTTAGGTATATTTTATTTATTTTTCTTTAAGGGAATGTGTCACATACATTTTTTTAACTAATTGTAACCAGATTGTGCCAATTTTTTTATGTTCTGTATTTTTGATTGCAGATTCCATCACTCATTCCCTCCCTTCCCCAACCAAATTGTATAAGAGAATCCTGAACGCTGCCGCCTGATGCTGTAATTCGGCATTTGGTTTTGCAGCATCGCTCAGGACCATCCAGTAGCTTATAAGTTTTGGTTGTGGGTTGGAAGGGGGGAGGGAATGATTGCATCATACAATTGTTAGAACTCTCCTGTTAGGTTTTTTCTATCTTGCTGGTCACATGACCTTTTTTGCCTATTTAATCCTGCTCCGCCCTCCTGGCCTTGCTGGACTTCATTGTAATTTCTACTCTTAAGCTAGCCTGGTGCTTAGTTTCCTTTCTCAGTCAGTTTAGCTTGGTCTTCGGACCTTTATGTTCTATGTTGTGTGTTTGTCTTTTACTGCTACAATTTCTGCTAGGAGGTGTCCAACTTTATCCCAGTCCCTAGTTCTTGTAGGGATCCCTCCCTTGCATCTATAGGTCTTCGTACAGACTAGCCGAGGACTTTAGTGGGTCTGATCGCAGGATCAGGTTCCCCGTTACATCGTAGGGATCTAGCTTAGTTCTATTGTAGGGACAGATCTCCTTTCTTTCCTTAGTGCTTGTAGCAGATCATAACAGTAAGTCCAGCCCAAAAATATCTCTAAGGAAAGACCTCCAGTTTCCATCATGGTGTCGGTTCAGGATTTGGCTCAACGCCTGCAGGGACTCTCTCTGGAGGTGGCCGAGCTCCAGCAACACGTGAGTAGCTGTTCTGGAGCACATTTTGTGGAGCCAAAGGTACGTTTGCCTGATTTATTTTTTGGTGATCAACAAGAATTTTTTTCCTTTAAAAATGCTTGTTTGTTGTATTTTCGTTTGAGACCCAGATCCTCTGGTGATGAATCACAGCGCATAGGGTTCATAATGTCACTTTTGCGCAAAGAACCTCAGGGATGGGCCTTTTCTCTCCAACCTAGTGATCCATGCTTTAGATCAGTGGATAGTTTTTTTTCTGCTTTGGGTTTGTTGTATGATGATCCTGATTGTGTCTCATCAGCTGAGACTGAATTGAGACGTTTGAGGCAGGGATCAGGTAATGTGGAAAAATATTGTTCTCACTTCCGTCGGTGGTCTGCCCAGGTGGGGTGGAACGATTCAGCTTTGAAAAGTTTGTTTCTTGCGGGGCTAGGTGAAAGGGTTAAGGATTTGCTGATTGCTTATCCCACACCTGGAAACTTTCAGGAGGCAATGCAATTAGCTATACGGGTGGACAGGAGACTGCATGCAAGGGTTAATGAGAGTAAATCCTCTGCCATGTCAGCTCCGAGTCTTGAGAGGGTCTGTACTGACATTGGAGAGCCGATGGAGATTGGGGCGATGGCACCCCGCTCTCAGGAAAAAGACCGCAGGTCTTCTGAAGGTTTGTGCTTTTATTGCGGAAAATCTGACCATTTTATTAAGAACTGTGTGCTTCATATGAACAAAGAAAAAAAAAAGGTCAGTCACGCCCGTATAGCCTGTTTAAATACTAATGAGGTATTTCTTTCTGCTACTACTGCTGCTCAGGAAGAATTAATTGAATTTCGGGTATTTGTGGATTGTGGTTCTACTCTGAATGTGATTGATGGGGGATTCTTGGAAAAACTTAAATTAAAACCCAAACCTTTGTCATCCCCTATTGCTGTGGTTTCTGTCGATGGCTCCCCCTTGAAGAGTGTCACTCACAAGGTCTGTGAATTTCCCCTCACTATTAATGGTATTCACCAAGAAAATTTGGATTTGGTAATATTAAATAATTTGCATTCTCCAGTAGTTTTGGGGTTACCCTGGTTAAAATTGCACAATCCTGTACTGGATTGGTCTACCAATGAAATTAAGTCCTGGAGCCCTAAGTGTTATGACAAGTGTTGTAACGGACGTATTGCTGCGGTGGAAAAAGGGGAATTACCTGTACCTATTCAGGATTTTTGGAGAGTTTTTTCTGAGGAGGAGTCACAAATTTTGCCTCCCCATAGAGACTATGATTGTACCATTGAATTTGTCCCTGGAGCGACTCTTCCTAAAAGTCGTTTATTTAATCTTACTATTCCTGAGAGAAAGGCTTTGGAGGAATACATACAGACAAGCTTGGCCGCCGGTCACATTAGGCCTTCCAAGTCTCCTGTGGCTGTTGGATTTTTTTTTGTTAAAAAAAAGAACGGCGGTTTACGTCCTTGTCTGGATTTTCGTGAGATTAATAAAATTACTGTACGCAATCCTTACCCACTGCCATTGATTCCTGATTTGTTTAACCAGTTAATGGGGGCCAAGTTGTTCTCTAAAATTGATCTCCGGGGGGCATACAATTTGTTGCGCATGAAGGAGGGTGATGAATGGAAGACTGCTTTTAACACTCCTGTGGGTCATTTTGAGAATCTGGTTATGCCTTTTGGTCTTACCAATGCTCCAGCATTTTTTCAGAATCTTATTAATGACATCCTTAGACCTTTGATCAGCAAAAATGTGGTTGTGTATTTGGATGACATTTTGATTTATTCACCGGATCTTGAGTCTCATTGGCGGAGCGTATGTGAGGTATTACAGTTATTAATTGACAATTCGCTTTTTGCTAAGCTGGAGAAATGTGAGTTCGCTGTACAGAGAATTAGTTTTTTGGGCTACATTATCTCCAGCGAGGGCTTTGAGATGGACCCGGTGAAAGTTCAAGCTGTGCAGGAATGGCCTAGGCCTATTGGTTTGAAATCGATATAGAAGTTTTTGGGTTTCGCCAATTATTACAGAAAATTCATTAAAAAATTTTCTATTATTGTCAAACCACTGACCGATCTCACCAGGAAAGGTGCTAATGCGGTTCTGTGGACTACTGAGGCCATTGAAGCTTTTATGTTTCTAAAGGAGAGGTTCAGCTCTGCTCCCATCCTTATGCAGCCTGATGTGACTAAGCCATTTTTGGTTGAGGTTGATGCTTCTTCTGTGGGGGTCGGTGCGGTGTTGTCTCAGAAAAACAAGGATGGAGTACATCCCTGTGCTTTTTTTTCAAAAAAATTTTCTGAGACTGAACTTAATTACGATATTGGTAATCGGGAATTGCTGGCTATTAAACTCGCATTTGAACACTGGCGTCATCTCTTGGAAGGTGCTGAATTTCCCATTCAGGTTTTCACTGATCATAAAAATCTGATCTATCTTGATGCTGCCAAGCGCTTGAATGCCCGTTAGGCTAGGTGGCCACTTTTTTTCTCGCGGTTTAATTTTTCCATTACTTACATCCCGGGTACCAATAATGTTAAAGCTGATGCTTTGTCTCGCAGCTTTTCTCCCATGGTCGGTGCTGAGGAGGAGGGGAGCATTTTACAAGAAGGTGTTGTGATTGCTGCATTGGACTCCGTTTTGGAAGATGAGATTCTTAAAGCACAGGAGAATGCCCCATCTAACACTCCCCATGGGAGGTTGTTTGTGCCTAGGACCTTTAGGAGAGATTTGTTTGTTGAGTGCCATGAGTCTCGGTTGGCAGGTCATCCAGGAATTTCTGAGACCAAGAGACTTGTGGGTCGCAGTTTTTGGTGGCCTGGATGGCAGAAGGAAGTCATTAAGTGGGTGCGTCAATGTACGGTGTGTGCTAGATCTAAGTCTTCACATACTCCTGCAGCGGGGTTGCTTTGCCCTCTGGAGGTTCCTAGTGCACCTTGGACACATCTGGCTATGGACTTTATTACTGACCTTCCCCCCTCTGAGGGTTTCACAGTCATCTGGGTGGTCGTTGACCGTTTTAGCAAGATGTGTCAGTTGGTTCCTTTCATCAAACTGCCCTGCGCTAAGACACTCGCTAAGGCCTTTGTCAAGGAAATTGTCAGACTACATGGCGTTCCTACTGACATTGTTTCGGATAGGGGACCTCAGTTCGTGGCTCGTTTTTGGCGTGCTTTTTGTGACAGGTTGGGAGTTCATTTGTCGTTTTCATCCGGATATCATTCTGAGTCTAATGGCCAGACAGAAAGGAAGAATCAGGATGTTGAGCAGTTCTTGCGTTGTTTTGTGGCAGACAATCAAGAGGGGTGGTCTGAGTTTCTGCCACTTGCTGAGTTTGCTCTTAACAACCATACATCCTCTTCTGCTGGTTGTTCGTCTTTTTTTTGTTGTTCTGGGAGACATCCGTCTTTTGGGTCATTCTCCAAATTGGTATCGGCTGTGCCTGAGGAGGAGAGTTTTTCCGGTGATTTGGAGAGAGTTTGGACGGATGTGCATGGTAATCTTCAGGAGGCTAACAAAAAATCTAAGAGGTACTTTGATAGGAAACGGCAAGAGGTTTTGTTTGCTATTGGTGACATGGTTTGGTTGTCCTCTAAGAATCTGCGGTTGAGGATTCCTTCTAAAAAATTGGATCCCAAGTTTGTAGGGCCCTTTAAGGTGCTTCAGGTAGTTAACCAATCTGCTGTTAGGTTGGAGGTTCCTACCTCCTGGAAGATTAATCCGGTGTTTCATGTTTCTCTGTTGAAAAGAGCTTATGTGTCGGATGGAGACGCCTCTGCCACTGTTCCTCCGGTGGTGGAGGACGGGGAATACGAAATTTCCCGCATCCTAAATTCTAGACGGTATAGAGGGAGTTTGCAGTATCTCGTCGCTTGGAAGGGTTTCGGACCCGAGGATAACTCATGGGTGAGGGCGCATGATGTTTCTGCTTCCAGACTTGTCAGAGCGTTTCACAAGAGGTTTCCTGATAAGCCTGGGCCTAGGGGATCCGGAGGATCCTCATAGAAGAGGGGGTACTGTTAGAACTCTCCTGTTAGTTTTTTTCTATCTTGCTGGTCACATGACCTTTTTTGCCTATTTAATCCTGCTCCGCCCTCCTGGCCTTGCAGGACTTCATTGTAATTTCTACTCTTAAGCTAGCCTGGTGTTTAGTTTCCTTTCTCAGTCAGTTTAGCTTGGTCTTCGGACCTTTATGTTCTATGTTGTGTGTTTGTCTTTTACTGCTACAATTTCTGTTAGGAGGTGTCCAACTTTATCCCAGTCCCTAGTTCTTGTAGGGATCCCTCCCTTGCATCTATAGGTCTTCGTACAGACTAGCCGAGGACTTTAGCGGGTCTGATCGCAGGATCAGGTTCCCCGTTACATCGTAGGGATCTTGTTATGTTCTGCTACCAGAGCTAAGGAAAGAGAGGAGATCTGTCCCTACGATAGAACTCAGCTGAATCCCTACGATGTAACAGGGGACCTGATCCTGCGATCAGACCTGCTAAAGTCCTAAGCTAGTCTGTACGGAGACCTATAGATGTGGGGAAGGAATCCCTACAAGTACTAAGGACTGGGAGGAAAATGGACACCTCCTAACAGAAATAGTAGCAGACAGACGAACAAACAACATATATAGAACATAGAGGTCCGTAGACCAAGCAAACTAACAGAGTTAGATACAGAGCACAGGCTAGCTAGAAAGTAGATATACAATGAAGTCCAGCAAAGCCAGAAGGGCGGAGCAGGATTAAATAGGCCAACAAGGTCATGTGACCAGCAAAGGAAAAAAAACCTAAGAGCAAGGTTCTAACAGTACCCCCGGATCCTCCGGATCCCCTAGGACCAGGCTTATCAGGAAATCTCCTGTGAAACGCTCTGATAAGTCTGGACGCGGAAACATCATCCGACCTCACCCAAGAGTTATCCTCGGGACCGAAACCTTTCCAGGCCACAAGATACTGCAAACTACCTCTATACCGTCTAGAGTTAAGGATGCGAGAAATTTCATATTCCCCGTCCTCCACCACCGGAGGAACAGAGGCAGAGGCGTCACAATCCGATACAACAGCTTTTTTCAACAGAGAGACATGAAATACCGGATTAATTCTCCAGGAGGTAGGAACCTCCAACCTAACAGCAGATTGGTTGACAACCTGAAGCACCTTAAAGGGCCCTACAAACTTGGGACCCAATTTCTTTGAAGGAATCCTCAACCGCAGATTCCTAGAGGACAACCAAACCATGTCACCAACAGCGAACAAAACCTCCTGTCGTTTCCTATCAAAGTAGTCTTTAGATTTTCTGTTGGCCTCCTGAAGATTACCAGGCACAGCCGTCCAAACTCTCTCCAAATCACCGGAAAAATTCTCCTCCTCAGGCACGGCAGATCCCAACTTGGAGAACGACCCAAACGGCGGATGTCTCCCAGAACAACAAAAAAAAGGCGAACAACCAGCAGAAGAAGATGTATGATTGTTCAGAGCAAATTCAGCAAGTGGCAGAAACTCAGACCACCCCTCTTGATTGTCTGCCACAAAACAACGCAAGAACTGCTCAACATCCTGGTTTTTCCTTTCTGTCTGGCCATTAGATTCAGGATGATATCCGGACGAGAACGACAAATGAACTCCCAACCTATCACAAAAGGCACGCCAAAAACGAGCCACGAACTGAGGACCCCTATCAGAAACAATGTCAGTAGGAACGCCATGAAGTCTGACAATTTCCTTGACAAAGGCCTTAGCGAGAGTTTTAGCGCAGGGCAGTTTGACGAAAGGAACCAAGTGACACATCTTGCTAAAACGGTCCACGACCACCCAGATGACAGTAAAACCCTCAGAGGGGGGAAGGTCAGTTATAAAGTCCATAGCCAAATGTGTCCAAGGAGCACTGGGAACCTCCAAAGGACAAAGCAACCCCGCAGCAGGAGTATGTGAGGACTTAGATCTAGCACATATAGTACATTGACGCACCCACTTAATGACTTCCTTCTGCCATCCAGGCCACCAAAAACTGCGACCCACCAGTCTCTTGGTCTCAGAGATTCCGGGATGACCTGCCAACCGAGATTCGTGACACTCAACAAACAAATCTCTCCTAAAGGTCCCAGGCACAAACAACCTCCCATGAGGAGTGTTAGAAGGGGCATTCTCCTGTGCTTTAAGAATCTCATTTTCCAAAACGGAGTCCAAAGCAGCTATCACAACACCTTCTTGTAAAATGTTCTCCTCTTTCTCAGCACCGACTATGGGAGAAAAACTGCGAGACAAGGCATCCGCCTTAACATTCTTAGTACCAGGGATGTAAGTAACGGAGAAATTAAACCGCGAGAAAAACAGTGCCCACCTAGCCTGACGGGCATTCAGGCGCTTGGCAGCATCAAGATATATCAGATTTTTATGATCCGTAAGAACCTGAACGGGAAATTCCGCACCTTCCAAGAAGTGGCGCCAGTGTTCAAATGCGAGTTTAATAGCCAATAATTCCCGATTACCAATATCGTAATTCAGTTCAGTCTCCGAAAAAATTTTTTAAAAAAAGGCACAGGGATGTAATCCATCCCCGTTATCCTGAGACAATACTGCGCCAACCCCCACAGAGGAAGCATCAACCTCAACCAAAAACGGCCTAGTAACATCAGGCTGCATAAGGATGGGAGCAGAGGTGAACCTCTCCTTGAGATACACAAAAGCTTCAATGGCCTCAGAAGACCACTGAACCGCATCAGCACCTTTCCTGGTGAGATCAGTCAGAGGTTTGACAATACTAGAAAAATTTTTTATGAATTTTCTATAGTAATTGGCGAAACCCAAAAACCTCTGTATCGATTTCAAACCAATAGGCCTAGGCCATTCCTGCACAGCCTGAACCTTAACCGGATCCATCTCAAAACCTTTGCTGGAGATAATGTAGCCCAAAAAACTAATTCTCTGTACAGCGAACTCACATTTCTCCAGCTTAGCAAAAAGCGAATTGTCCATTAATAACTGTAATACCTCACGCACGCTCCGCCAATGAGACTCCAGATCCGGCGAATAAATCAAAATGTCATCCAAATACACAACCACATTTTTACCGATCAAAGTTCTAAGGATGTCATTAATCAGATTCTGAAAAAATGCAGGAGCATTAGTAAGACCAAAAGGCATAACCAGATTCTCAAAATGACCCACAGGAGTGTTAAAAGCAGTCTTCCATTCGTCACCCTCCTTCATGCGCAACAGATTGTATGCCCCCTTAAGGTCAATTTTAGAGAACCACTTGGCCCCCATTAACTGGTTAAACAGATCAGGAATCAATGGCAGTGGGTAAGGATTGCGTACAGTAATTTTGTTAATCTCACGAAAATCCAGACAAGGACGTAAACCGCCGTCCTTTTTTTTTACAAAAAAAAATCCAACCGCCACAGGAGACTTAGAGGGCCTAATGTGACCGGCGGCCAAACTTGTCTGTATGTATTCCTCCAAAGCCTTCCTCTCAGGAATAGTAAGGTTAAATAAACGACTTTTAGGAAGAGTCGCTCCAGGGACAAATTCAATAGAACAATCATAGTCTCTATGGGGAGGCAAAACCTGCGATTCCTTCTCAGAAAAAACTCTCCAAAAATCCTGAATAGGAACAGGCAATTCTCCCCTATCCAAAGCTGCAATACGCCCGTTACAACACTTGTCATAACATTTATGGCTCCAGGATTTAATTTCACTGGTAGACCAATCCAGTACAGGATTGTGAAATTTTAACCAGGGCAATCCCAATATTACTGGAGAAGGCAAGTTATTCAACACTACCAAATCCAATTTCTCATGGTGAACACCATTAATAGTGAGAGGAAATTCACAGACCTTGAGAGTAATATTCTTCAAAGGGGAACCATCCACAGAAACCACAGCAATGGGGGATGATAAAGGTTCAGGTTTTAAATTGAGTCTTTCCACGAATCCCCCATCAATTACATTCAGAGTAGACCCACAATCGACAAACACCCGAAATTCCATTAATTTTTCCTGAGCAATCATGGAAGCAGCTAAAAATACACCCTTGGAATTTAAACAGGCAATACGGGCATGACTGACCATTTTTTTTTCTTTCTTCATACGAAGCTCACAGCCTTTAATCAAATGACCAGATTTTCCGCAATAGAAACACAAGCCTTCAAAAAATCGACGGTCTTTTTCTTGAGAGCGAGGTGCCACCGATCCAATCTCCATCGGTTCACCACTGTTAGTACACACATTCTCATAACCAGAAACTGACATAGCAGAGGATTTGCTCTCATTAACCCTTGCACGCAGTCTTCTATCCACCCGTATAGCTAATTGCATAGCCTGTTGCAAATCTTCAGGTGTAGGATAAGCAATTAGATAACCCTTTCACTGAGCCCAGCAAGAAATAGACTTTTCAGAGCAGAATCGTTCCACCCTGTTTGAGTAGACCAACGACGGAAATGAGTACAATATTTTTCCACATTACCTGATCCCTGTTTTAAACGTCTCAACTCAGTCTCAGCTGATGCGACACGGTCAGGATCATCATATAATAGTCCCAAAGCAGAAAAAAAACTATCCACTGATCTGAAGCATGTATCACTAGGTTGCAAAGAAAAGGCCCACTCCTGAGGCTCTTTGCGCAAAAATGACATTATGAACCCTACGCGCTGGGATTCATCCCCAGAGGACTTAGGTCTCAAACGAAAATACAATAAGCAAGCATTTTTAAATGAAAAAAATTCTCGGTGTTCACCAAAAAATAAATCCGGCAAACATACCTTAGGCTCCAAGAAATGTGCTCCAGGACAGCTACTCACGTGCTGACGGAGCTCGGCCACCTCCAGAGAGAGTCCCTGCAGGCGATGAGCCAAATCCTGAACCGACACCATGATGGAACAGAAAAATCTTTCCTTAGAGAATTTGCGGGCTGGACTTACTGTTATGTTCTGCTACCAGAGCTAAGGAAAGAGAGGAGATCTGTCCCTACGATAGAACTCAGCTGAATCCCTACGATGTAACAGGGGACCTGATCCTGCGATCAGACCTGTTAAAGTCCTAAGCTAGTCTGTACGGAGACCTATAGATGTGGGGAAGGAATCCCTACAAGTACTAAGGACTGGGAGGAAAATGGACACCTCCTAACAGAAATAGTAGCAGACAGACGAACAAACAACATATATAGAACATAGAGGTCCGTAGACCAAGCAAACTAACAGAGTTAGATACAGAGCACAGGCTAGCTAGAAAGTAGATATACAATGAAGTCCAGCAAAGCCAGAAGGGCGGAGCAGGATTAAATAGGCCAACAAGGTCATGTGACCAGCAAAGGAAAAAAAAACTAAGAGCAAGGTTCTAACAGATCTAGCTTAGTTCTATTGTAGGGACAGATCTCCTTTCTTTCCTTAGTGCTTGTAGCAGATCATAACAACAATCACATACTGAAATGGTGGACAAATTAATACATGGACTTAAGTTAGCTACTCACACAGTCAGTGGCACCGCCGCCGCGCCCACCGCCCAGTCAAGAAGAAACTAATAGTCGCCTCAGCCTGCCCACCACCGCCACCTGCCCACCGCCGCCGCCACCTCAACCTGCGATCACCAAATTAATAAATGTAAACAGGATATATTATTGCATATTATATATATTCACCGATTATGCACTACCAAAAATATCTTTATTGGTGTTCATTAAAAACCTATAAATTCTAGACTATAAATACACCTTAAAACATAACTCAAAGTGATAATATAAAAAAATTATCAAGTAGTCAAGAGTAAAGAGGGGTGTAGAGGGCGTCATCCTATTTAGCAACTACTCGTCCCTATCTGTCTGTGGAGGTTGGCACCCTCTTGAAACAAAATTGGCGCCACCCGCTTCGCCGCCACTCACCTGAGTCCCCTCAGCAGCCTCCCCGTCACCAGCATCCCCCTCATCAACCTCCCCTCAGCAGAATCCCCTCAGCAGCCTCCCCTCAGAAGAATCCCCTCAGCAGCCTCCCTCTCAGCAGCCTCCCTCTCAGCAGCCTCCCTCTCACCAGCCTCCCCCTCACCAGCATACCCATCACCAGCCTCCCCATCACCAGCATCCCCTCATCAGCCTCCCCTCATAAGCCTCCTTCTCATTAGCCTCCCCCTGACCTGCCCCCCCCTCAGCAGCATCCCCTCTGCAGCCACCCCTCAGTAGCTCCCCTCTCCTCAGCCTCCTCTCAGTAACCTCCCTCTCATCAGCCTCCCCTCAGCAGTATCCCCTCAGTAGCCTCCCTCTCATCAGCCTCCCCTCAGTAGCCTCCCTCTCATCAGCCTCCGTTCAGCAGCATCCCCTCAGTAGCCTCCCTCTCATCAGCCTCCCCTCAGCAGCATCCCCTTAGCAGCCTCCCTCTCATCAGCCTCCCCTCAGTAACCTCCCTCTCATCAGCCTCCCCTCATCAGTATCCCCTCAGTAGCCTCCCTCTCATCAGCCTCCCCTCAGTAGCCTCCCTCTCATCAGCCTCCCCTCAGTAGCCTCCCTCTCATCAGCCTTCCTCTCATCAGCCTCCCCTCAGCAGTATCCCCTCAGTAGCCTCCCTCTCATCAGCCTCCCCTCAGTAGCCTGCCTCTCATCAGCCTCCCCTCAGCAGCATCCCCTCAGTAGCCTCCCTCTCATCAGCCTCCCCTCAGCAGCATCCCCTCAGCAGCCTCCCTCTCATCAGCCTCCCCTCAGTAGCCTCCCTCTCAGCAGCCTCCACTCAGTAGCCTTCCCTCAGTAGCCTCCCTCTCAGCAGCATCCCCCTCACTATCACACACAGACACACTGCCCACCGCCTCCTCAATAACAAACACACACACAATGCCTTGTCTAACACACACACACAGACACACACAATGCCTTGCCTGAGACACGCACACAGACACACACACTTACCTGTCCGGCTGCTGCCATCCCCACAATGGATTGAAGCTGAGCGCACACAGCCGCGTAGCCTGTCACAGGACCATGATGCACCCAGCCACGGATTAAAGGTACAGCACTCATTTCCGTCCGCCGGGTGCATCATGCGCAGAGCTGCTGTCCCTAAGGGCCCGGTAAGCAGAAGCAAAGAGAGCGACCTCACAGCCAGTCCTGCACTTGAGGCACCTGCATCCGTCATAGCTTCATAACATGTGTTGGCAAAGTGGTCATATGGGGTGATGAAGTCATGACATGCATCAAGGCCTAGTCGATGCTTGTATCACCGGTGAAGAGAAAACCGGAGTCTAAGGAGATTCGTCAAGCAGCGAGCAAAAGACTAGCAGAGATCTGTGCCAGCAGGGACGGATGAGGGGTGGGGTAACTATTGTATATTGTTGCTTTTTTTAACCCCTTCCAAGGCCATTGTTAATTATTTCTTGGGGGCTGGAGATCTCAGAGCATAATATGCATTTTTGTTTAATGGCAATCGAGACATTTGATTCACATTGAATAAATTTAATGTGGGTTGAATTCTTCATCCAAATTTGAATTTTGTCAGTTTCACTCATCTCTAATGTCCTTGGCTAACCTTCTATGAGTGCCAGTTTGGTAGCATATTACTGTGTACAGCTGGCATTATGGAAGAATCATCTGGCAACCATTCTAGTCACATCCTGAGTGCCTGGATGTTATAAGTAAATACTCAAGTATGTATTAAATTTACATTGTGTCAATAATATAGATGATTAATTTTTAAAAAATTCAAATTCACCAAGTTCAAATTTTTCCCAAAAATTAGATTTGCGGTGGATACATTTCCCGTGAATCACAGGTGCCTTAATTGTCCAGAAAAGTTGTGTATAACACTCTAAGATCTACTAGCACTGTATCTAACCCCTTTCAATCTACAGTATTTAACCCAAACATAGCCTTTTGTAATATTAAAGTGACCTCATTATGGAAACACATGTTAACCTGGTAGTAACCCACAGTCAATTTAATAACACAGTGCACTAACAAACTTTTAATGTTTTTTAAAGCTAAAAAATGGTCTAAAAGTTTGCTATTTGTGATCAGGCAGACTGCTCTGGACAGAACACTATTTCAAACTGATGGTGTCGCTGTTAGCAGTAACATCATTCTACTGTGACTGAGACAAGTGATGTGCCATATATCCCATAATGCCCTCAACTTCCTCCACACAAATGTGCTGATATGGCCTGCCCCAATGGCTGGTGCTAGTGGTGGTGGAGGTGATACTTCTGTCAGCTCTCACATTCTTAACTGTATTATGGGATTATTTTCCTATTACACTGCCCAATCGATTGCCATTGTCACTTTTTTTACTGTACAGTTTGTACAACACTGTAATAAACTTTTGACAATCTTTTCAATTTCAGTTATACAACATTTGCCAAAAAGTTTTCTTTAAAAATGCTAGGTAGGTAAGTACATGTACAGAAAGCAAAATATAGAATCAGGCCACAGTAAAGGTGTGGTATGTATGGTTGTCAAATTGGACTAGTAAAACAGAAATTCACAGTTAAATACTTATATTATTACATTTTTCTTTCAAAATTTGTTTCAATGTATTTAAAACCCCTTCTCAAAAATGACAAAATACATCATATCACTGATTAAGTACACTTAGTCTGCACTATTGCTACCACCTCTCCTATCTCTCTCCCATCAATTGAATATCTGTATTATTTTCAGACAACTATACTCTTCTTCTTCAGTGCTGCAGTGAAACAACACATTACTATGTGGAGTATTTTTCCAATGTTAAGCAGTATGGTTTTCTCTTCCTGTCTCTATTGGGGAGCTGCGAGCTCGGACGTTCTCTCATTATCCCAAAACTAGCCTAAAATGGCTGCTGGTTTCCCTGCACAGGCTTTTATTCAGGCTATTATAGTCCTTTCTGATTAGCTGTGCTATGCTATGTGAAGTGATAGCTGCAAGGCATTATGGGGAAACCCACGTAGTCATGCTTGAAATTTTGTCAACTTTCTGTGATTGATACCATCTTCTGCAATGTGTAAAAAGGTGTCTAGAATTTTTGGCTATTTGCTCAAATAAAATCGCAAATTGTTCAAATTTGATGGGACCTGCGAATTTCATAAAATTTAACTTGAATTTGACTTGAATTAAATAGATTCAATAATCTCTAGTAACCACCATTTGCTTTCAAAGCAGCATCAATTCTTTTGGGTACACTCACATGCCGTTTTTAAAGAAACTCGGCAGGGAGGTTTATTCCAAACATCTTAGAGAACTAACCACAGATATTCAGGGTGTTACAAAATAATTTTATAATATTTCACGCACTAACAAAATTCATCAGTTGCACACATAACACTGGCACTCATAAGAAAACAAAGGGCACAGGTTACTACTATTATAATTTTCATCTCACCTTTTCAGAACATTTCCTTTCAAACCTGGATTTCTACTGGCAAGTGGTCAAAAATAATTTTTTTTTAGTAAATCTGTCATCAATCTGCTGCAGAGCCAATCTTAACATTTTATAAGACCCCGTGACCTCAGTAAGGTGTGCCCTCATATACAGTTCATGATGACAAAATAAATACAGTCTCATGAACACTTGCCGAGTGCCATTCTATTAAGCAGCAAAATGAGTCTGCTTATTTTACTGCCAATTATTTTATTAACAAGAAACTTTGCTTAAAAATAAATAATTATTTATTCAAAAGACTTCGTAGACAATATCTGTAAGTGTTGTAGAGGTGCTGGTAGTTTATACACATATGCTGCTGGCACTGGTCTATGTCCACCATACTGAAGTACGGTACATTGATGGTGTACAAGTGATGTCTATTGCAGATGCAAAACAACCCCTTCAATGTTGGACTATTTGCAATATAGCATAAACTCAATTTGTTACCTCACTTATTACACAGGTCTACAAAAAAATTATTTTTTCAGGTGACAAGGTGTTTTGAATGGATTTAGGGTATTTTGAGGGTCCTGAATTCAAAAATCCCATTACTTTTGCTGAATTGAGTTCTAGTTTTTTAAATAATTCATCCATGAAAATAATGCATTCCCCAATGCTACTTGTGTGTGATAACAAATGTAATAGCTTTTGGTCTTTTGACTCTTTAACAGTGTCTTAGGTAATGAAATATCCCATATAACTATTTTGCATATCAATTTGTAGGCTTACAGTGCTGAAAAAGCGACATTTTAAAGCCAGAATAGTTAGTTAATTAACTATTAAATATCTCAGAAACTAGAGCCAATCTGGCAAAACTGAAGTCATGTTCTTAACTTAGGGATGAGCGAACCCTAACGGTAAAGTTCGGGGTCTGTACCAGACACCTAGTGTCCGTTACCGAACCCCAAACACGGACTTTTTAATGTACGTCCGGTTTCCTGTTCGGGTTCGCCAGTCTAATAAAGCTTGTTGAAAGGCTGCAGCGCAGCCAATCAACAAGCTTTTAGATTGTGGACACTCCTAGAGCCATCACAGCCATGCCAAGTATTGGCATGGCTGTGATCGGCCATCACAGCATGTGACTTGGCCTATATTAAGGCCGAATCACGAGTGCCGCCGCCATTATGCTCTCATTAATGTAGGGATAGGACGCAGCTGGAGTGAGGGATAGATTCGGACTGTGCACTCTGCAAAAAAGCCACTGTGTGTACTCTGCAACCCATATCTGTAGGAGTACTGTGCTAAAAGCCATTGTGTGTACTCTGCACCCATATCTGTGGAGTACTGTGCTTTAAGCCGCTGTGTGTACTTTGTAGCCCCTGCCTTTTGGAGTACTGTGCTTTTAAGCCACTCTGTGTACTCTGCACCCCCCACCTGTGGGAGTATTGTTCCTTTAAGCTGCTGTGTATACTCTGCACCCCCCACCCATGGGAGTACTGTTCCTTTAAGCCGCTGTGTGTACTCTGCAACCCCCCTGCCTGTGAAAGTACTGTGCCTTTAAGCTGCTGTGTGTACTCTGTATCCTCTGCCTGTGGGAGTACTGTGCCTTTAAACCGCTGTTTTTTTTTAGTAATCTGGGGAAACAAATAATTGGCATCGACCATCTCGTTGCCATTTATAGGCCAAGGAAATTATTTTTCAAGACCACTGTGTGTTTTCTAGTAGTGCTGCAAATAAATAATTGGCATCAGCCATCTCGTTGCCATTTATAGGCTAAATAAATATTTTTTCTGTACCTGTACCTCTGTCTTTTCTAGTAGTGTGGCAAATAAATATTTGACATCAGCCATCTCGTTGCCATTTATAGGCCAAAGAAATATTTCTTCTGTACCGCTGTCTTTTCTAGTAGTGTGGCAAATAAATAATTGGCATCAGCCATCTCGTTGCTATTTCTAGGCTAAAGAAATAATTTTTTAGGACCGCTATGTGTTATCTAGTAGTGTTGCAAATAAATAAATCTACTCTTCCGCCATTTGTTTGCGAGTAGTGTTTATAAAAAATACTTCCAAAAATGAGAGCATCAAATAGGGGACGTGGACATGGTGCTGTTATAGCTGCTGATGGTGGGGGTGTAGTTGATGCAGGGAGAGTACATGGTCGTTCTGTACCTGCTACGTGTCCAAATACAACACCTTCCTCTGGTGTACGCAGGCAACAGGACGTTATGCATCCTTTTGTAGCCCGAATACCGCTGCACAAATAGTGAGGTCACAAGATGTTGAAAATGTGTTAGATTGGATGGCTGAGAGTGGCTCTAGTTCCTTTGCATCTTCTACCCAGTGCACTGTAGAAAGTGCACAGTTGGCACCTGAGGACCATGGTCATCTGGCTTCAACTTCATCCCCTTGCAAATCAGAAAAGCAGTCTGAGCCGCAAGTCATGCAGCAGTATCTTCTGCTTTTTGGTCACTACGCTGGCTGGGTTCCATGGCCCATCCACCTTGCCCTGCCCCAGAAGTGGAAGAGACTGAGTGCACTGATGCCCAACTTCTTGTTAGGTTGGAGGATGAGTACGTGGGATGGCTAGTGCACACAATCAGTGGACCACCGCGGCACATGTTATATGATGACGAAACTCAGTTGTCAACGGCAGCATCTTTCTGCAGTATGCAGACCGGCGAGGAGGCTGTGGACTGGGATCAAACAGCAGACAGATGAAATGTTGCTGCAAGTGAACCTCAAACCCGGCCTAGTGGTGTGCGATAACGGTGAAATCTCGTAGCCACTCTGGGACTAGCTGGTTTCATGTACAATCCTTGCCTGGCACATGTGCTGAACTTGGTGGTGGTGCAGAGCTTCCTGAAAAACTACCCACATATCTTGGAACTGCTGCTGAATGTGCGGGCAGTGTGTGCGCACTTTTGGCATTCTCACCCTGCTGCTGCTGCTCGCCTGTCTGCGTTTCAGCCTCACTTCTGCCTTACCACTCACCGGCTGATATGCGACGTACCAACAAGGTGGAACTCCACCTTACATATGCTGGAGAGACCATGCGAGCAGCAGCAGGCAATAGTGGAGTTTCAGCTGCAGCATGCACGGCTGAGTCGCTCTGCAGAACAACACCACTTCACCACCAATTACTGGAACTCCATGCGGGACGTGTGCCGTCTTGCATTGCTTCGAATATTCCATCAATATGGCCAGCGCTGATAACGCCATGATCAGCCTTACTATACCACTTTTATGCCTGCTGGAAAAAAAGCAATTCAGGCCATGATGGTTGAGGTGGTGGGACCAGAGGAAGAGGAGAAGCGCCAATTCACACCGTTATCAGACCTGTCACCCACACATGGCTCCGAAGGTGGTTTACTGTCCCAGCAATGGCCAGGTACCCATCTGTACAGCCAGGGGACAGTTTGGGAAGATGATGATGAGGAAGAGGATGAATAACAACCATGTTCAGAGCTTGGTGGCACTCATATCAGCTCATGGGCATAACTTAACTGGAGCGTGGCTAGGGGGATACAGAGTACCCAGATGATACACCTCTGACCAAGGACAGCTTGTCGTTGCCTCTGGGAAGCCTGGCACACATGAGTCAATACATGCTACAGTGCCTGCGCAATGACCGCCAAGTTGCCCGTATTGTTACCAGCGCAGGTTACTGGGTGGCCACCCTGCTGGATCCCCGCTACAAGAACAACGTACCATCATTACTTCCATCACTGATGCGGGAGTGCCAAATGCGTGAATACAAGTTGCTGCTGGTAGAGAAACTACTGATGGCTTTACCTCTTGACAGCAGGGGCTCAATGAAAGAACAAGGCAGAGACAGAGGGGGAAGTCGCCAACGCAGCTGGGGTACTGCCAGCACCTCGGAAGGCAGGGTTAACATGGCCAAAATGTAGCAAAATTTTATGAGCACGCCACAACATACAGCACCACCATGTAATAGGGTCTGTATTAGCAGGAGCCAGTGTTACAACAACATGGTGGAAGAGTATGTGTCCACACGTCTCCACATACAGATGCGTCTTCCCCATTTAACTTCAGGGTCTCCAAATTGGACACATGGCTTGAGCTTGCCCTTTATGAATTGGAAGTGGTAGAATGTCCTGTGGCAAGTGTCATGTCGGAATATGTGTTTAGCACGGTAGGGGGTGTGATCACAGACAGGCGCATCCACCTGTCCACATCCAACGTGGGGAACCTAACTTTCCTTAAAATGAACCAGGTGTAGATCCCACAGGACTTGTCCATACCTTTGAATGACTGGACATCTATACCAGCCGCACCCAGCCAGTATTCAACTCTAGTTGCCATTCGTTTAATTTGGGTGCCTCCCCCCGAAATAAAAAACCCAAACAACTGTGTTGGCTACATACTCCTCTGCCTCTTCCAGCTATACCGCCATGTCCACTTCTTCCTCCATTTGGACCTCGTGGTTCTCAATAGCTAGTTTTAGTTTTATTAAATCTAGGTTGTTTCAGGTCAGTTCAATATCAAAAAAAGCACAAAAAAACACACCCCAAAAATAAAAATGTTGGATTACTCCTCCCTTGCCTCTTCCATCCATTCCGCCATGTCTACCTCTTCCTCCACTTGGACCTACGCCTCATGTTTCTAGATAGCTAGTTTTAGTTTTGTTAAATCTAGGTTGCTTTAAGTCAGTTCAATAAAAAATACAAAAAAACCCACAAAAATAAAAAAATAAAAAATTACAACCCCCCCGTCAAAAAAAAAGTTGTATTACTCCTCCCTTGCCTCTTTCACCAATACCGACACTTCCACCTCTTCCTCCACTTGTACCTATACCTCGGGGGTCTAGATAGCTAGCTTTAGTATTCTGAAATCTAGGTTGCTTTAAGTCAGTTCAATAACTAAAATACAAAAAAAAAACTAAATAAATAAATAAATAAAACAAAATACAAAAATACCCCCCTCCAACACAAATGTTGGATTACTCCTCCCTTGCCTCTTCCACCCATACCGCCACGTCCACCTCTTCATCCACTTGTATACACGCCTTGCGGTTCTAGATAGCTAATTTTAGTATTCTGAAACCTATGTTGTTTTTCAGTTCCATAAAATAAAATACAAAAAAAAACACACAAAAATAAAAAAGGAAAAAAAATACCAAAAAAAAATGTTGGATTACTCTTCATTTGCCTTGCCTCTTCCACCCATACTGCCACGTCCACCTCTTCCTCCTACGTCTCCAGGTTATAGATTGCTAGTTTTAGTTTTGTAAATTCTAGGTTTTTTTATGTCAGTTCCATAAAAAAAAGGAAAAAAAAGAAAACAACAATGAAAAAAAAAAACAGTGTTTGATTACTCCTCCCTTGACTCTATTTATTTCACTTGGTTATATAAAGCCATTAACTCGACAGTCATTTACAGACATTATTGGCACTGTGCCCATTGGAGCTCACAATTTAATTTCCCTATCAGTATGTCTTTGGAGTGTGGGAGGAAACCAGAGTACCAGGAGGGAAATCACACAAACACAGGGAGAAGATACAAACTTCTTGCAGATGTTGCCCTTGGTTGGATTTGAAGCCAACATCCCTGCATTGCAAAGCTGCAGTGCTAACCACTGAGCCACTCTTCCACCTATACCGCCACGTCTACCTCTTTCTTCACTTGGACCTGTTCCTCCTGGTTCAAGATTCTTATTTTTTATTTCTGCTCTGCTTAGAATAGGGACAGAATGTAGCTGTAGTGAGGGACAGTATTAGGTTTTGCTTGTGCACAGTTTTCCAAAAACACTCTCTGTGTACTCTGCACCTATGTCTATGATAGTACTGTACGCAACCAAAAGTTTTTATAATCTTCAACTGTGTTGGTGGGAGTGATGTGCGTCTAAACATATTTTTCTACTCTAATGCAAGTTTGTCTGTGATAGTACTTTGCCAAAAGCCACTGTGTGTATTCTTTAACCCACATCTGTGGGAGTACTGTGCCTTTAAGCCGCTGTGTGTACTCTGCAACATTGCCTGTGGGAACACTGTGCCCTATTGTCTGGGTGTGAAATTTTTAAAAAGCTTCTGTGGGGGAAATGTGGAAACATGCTCTGTAGGTGAAATTTATCAGCTTCTGTGGGGGAAAAGTGGAAACATGCCCTGTGGATGAAATTTTTAATCAGCTTCTCTGGGAGAAATGTGGAAACATGCCTTGTGGTTGAAATTTGTTATTAGCCGTGTCCGAGTAGAGTGCCTAAAAAATAATTTTACTCTACTTTTGTGCCTGGGCCTAATGCTCTTTAAAGGATTTAACTACTCATTCCAATTACAGAGCCTCTAAATTGTCATGAATGACTATTCTGTCTCGCTACATCAACTGACAATTGAGAAGTGGTTAATTTGCTTGACTGCTGCGTTCCTTGGGTGTGGTACACGTTTATCAGGCTGCCTCTCCGGCATAGAACCCTGATTCTCTGTTACCTGTGTGTACTCTGCAACTCCGCCTGTGGGCGGTTTGAGCTTGGATAGCTGAGAGTGCCTCAAGTTCCACTGGGTTCCCTCTTAATCATGGCCCCAGTTCAGACAAACAAGAAAATGGAAATGGAGTACAATTCCATTATCCCTAGCTGAAGTATTCAGGCAAGGTTGCCTGCTTTGAACACAATTTTTTTCAAGGGAAACACTTTGGGCCCCCAGGACTCTAAGGACATCAGTACTGGGGAAGTGTCCCAAGGCTGGGACTGGTGGTAGCAAGACTTGGGGCGGACCTCCAGCTGTATCCAGAATCAAAGTACAAGCTTTTTATCTGCGGCTGCTCTACTGTACGCTACTGAAAATAAAAGTTTGGCTCTGTGGGTGAAATCTGTAAATTGCTTCTGTAGCGGTACTCTGCCCCATGCTCTGTGGGTAAAATTTTTAACTGGACTGCCGTAGCTAGCCTCACGGTGGACCGCCCGCTCAATCGAAGATCATACACCAGCTTTTCATTGGCTGCATTTGTAATGTACACAACTGGAGCTGAAATTTTGGAGCTGTGGGGAAATAGTGAAAACATGCCCTGTGAGTGTATGGGTGTATGGGTGTACTCTGCCCCATGCTCTGTGGGTGAAATTTGAGAGCTGCTTCTGTCAGGGTACTCTGCCTCAGCTTTGAGGGTGACATTTTTAAGAAGATTCTGTGGGGGTGTTGTGCCCTATGCTCTGTGGGTGAAATTTGTAAGCTGCTTCTGTGGGGGTACTCTGCCTCATGCTCTGTGGGTGAAATTTTTAACTAGACTGCCGGTAGCAAGCCTCGCGGCGGACTGCCAGCTTGATCCAAGATCATACTACCAGCTTTTTGTCAGCAGTTGTTTGTACCCTACTGGAGCTGTGGGGGAAATTTTAAAACATGCTCTATGGGGGAAATTTTTTTATAAGATTCTATGGGGGTACTCTGTCCCATGCTTTGTGGGTGAAATTTTTTATAAGATTCTGTAGGGGTACTGTGCCCCATGCTCTGTGGGTGAAATTAGTAAGCTGCTAATGTAGGGTTACTCTGCCCCATGCTCTGTGGGTGAAATTTGTAAGCTGCTTCTGTGGGGGTATTCTGGCCCACGCTCTGTGGATGAATTTTTTTAGCTGCTTCTCTGGGGCTACTCAGGCCCATGCTTTGTGGGTGAAATTTTTAACTAAACTGGTGGTAGCAAGCCTCAATCTCTGTGATGGCACTGTTAAAAAATTATATGCTATTCATTTATTTCCTATTTTACCATGATTGCTACGGTGACAGAACCCCTTTAAGTCATTTTCCTATCCACATTTGTTTGCAGGGCATACCCCCATTTTGCTTCCTTTTGCAGCCCCCAGCCCTTACTCCGACCATTTTACAGCCATTTTACAGCACTGAAGTTCGGATCCCATTGACCTGAATGGGGTTTGGAGTCCAGAGTCAAGTTCCAGTCAAGTTCGGGTCCCGAACTGGACTTTTTAAAAAGTGCACCTGAGCCCGGCAAACCCAAACATTCACGGGTTCTCTCATCACCATAATCCTTTTCAACATCAAAAACTTAATATAAAACTGCACAGACATCGTTAGCACCAAAATCACTGTATACCAGTAAAACTATCATAGAGGGACGATAACAGCAGAACACTAATTGTTTTTATACCATGAAGTTAACTAAGAACATGAGTTTTGGGTTACTCTCTGCTTTCACACATATCTAATTATTATTCATTCGTGTTTTTTTCTCTATTGCAGGACTCAAGGTAAGAACAAATATGTTTAATGGGAGATTGTGCTCCGTCAACCAAAATTGAAAATGATAATTGCAGGTTGGAGGTGGCTTCACTGAAATGTTATGAAATTAGCAAGATCCTAATTTCCTGTCATTATATTTTAGACCTTTTGTGGGCATCATATTCTTTGTGCTTTCCCAGCAAAGTGTCAGTAAAAAAAAAAAACCTTTGAGCACACCACAGTCTATCATTAGCAATAATCTACATGGTACTGGCCTTGGCAAAATCTGAAATTCATCAAGTTGTTCTGCTCTATTCAAGGATCAAGGGATATACGTATGAGAAATATAGTGGTCCCATAATGCAAATTGAAACACAGTCTCCTTCTGATGGTATTAAATATCACATCATCCTAAGAATGGAAAACCTTATTCAGCATCTTTTAGTAGACTATATGACTATAAGAGAATAGGCTGCATACTGTAATTAAGATCAAAATGATAATGTTGGGTTTTGCCACAGAAGTTCCTGGTGTTTTTATGCTCTTCTAGTCAGTCAATGAACTTTGCTTGTTATTAATTCAGTTCCAATGGGCAAAAAAGTACTGCATAAATGTTCAACACCTAGAAAGAAAGAGGATGGCACCAACCAGGTTTGGGTGCCCTCTATCAAAGGGCTATAGCAGTCTATGGTCTGCCTCTATGATTTGTGCTTTCTTGAATACAAGTATGAAAGATATTCCCTGTCTTGTTTTCTAACACTGGTGACGCCTACGGGGAAGAAATATTATTATTACTTCTTTTTTGAGCACCATTGATTCTATGGTCCTGTACACGAGGATTTCATATACAAAAAACATATATAAATTACAATGAACAAACTAACATTGCGCGCTTACAGTCTTCAGGATAATGGGGAAAGAGTCAGAAGGTTAGGAGCTTACAGCAGCTTTGGTGGTGGTGAGGTGACAGAGGGATCATTTCTGGCTGTAAGCTTTCGTAAAGATATGGGATTTCAAGTTCCGTTTGATAGTTCCGAAAGTGGTGGCTAATCGGACATGTTGGAGCACAGAATTCCAAGGATCGGGAATGCTTTGAAAAAGTCTTGAAGGTGATTGGGTGATGAATGTATGAATGTGGAAGAGAGAAGAAGGTCCTGGGAGGACCAGAGATTACATGTTGGAAGATATCGGAAGATTAGTTCGGGGATATTCGAGAAGGATTAATGACGGCTTTGTAGGTCAATGTCTGTAGCTTGAATTAAATACATTGTGGAATTGGGAACCAATGAAGCAGGGGCGTACATAGGAATCATGGGGCCCCATAGCAGAAGTTCTAATCCCCCCCCCCCCCCCAAAAATGTAAATAATTGTCAGGGTCACAGAAGAGCATATCTTACAACTTTCCCGCCCTTACATAGTAATTTTCCTCCTGCTGAAGTCCTAGATTCCTTTTTCATTGCCCCCATAAACTATGATGCCAACAAAAGTGCCCCCCCAAACACAGTATGATATCCCCATGGTGAATTCCTCCACATGCACAGTATAATGACCGTACTTTACCCCACCTCAACTCCCAAGGCAAAGTATCGTGACCCCAACACAGTATGATCCCCCAACTGTGACCCCCACACAGCCCTCCATACTGTATAATGGCCCCACAACTCTCCACACTCCACAGAGTATAATGCACTCGCCATGGTCCTCCACAGAGTATAATGCACTTGCCATGGTCCTCCACAGAGTATAAAACACTCGCCACAGTCTTCCACACAGTATAAGACACTCACCATGGTCCTCCACACAGTATAATGCACACGCCATGGTCCTTCACACAGTATAATGCACTTGCCATGGTCCGCCACACAGTATAAGACACTCGCCATGGTCCTCCACACAGTATAATACACTCGCCATGGTCCTCCACACAGTATAAGACACTCCCCATGGTCCTCCACACAGTATAATGCACTCCCCATGGTCCTCCACACAGTATAATGCACTCCCCATGGTCCTCCATGCAGTATAATGCACCCCCAATTGTCCTCCACACAGTATAATGCACTCCCCATGGTCCTCCACACAGTCTAATTCACTCCCCATGGTCCTCCACACATCATAATGCACTCCCCATGGTCCTAAAAACAGTATAATGCACCCCATGGTCCTGTACGCAGTATAATGCAGCCCCCCATAGGGTAAAATGCGGCCCCACCATAGGGTAAAATGCAGCCCCAGTCCTCCAGTATTATCAGTACTCATTGATTTAAAAAATAAATAAATACATACTTACCGCTCCTCGTTCCCCGCTGCTTCAGTCTCTGCAGCGTGTCTCTCTCATCACCTCAGCAGCTGCCAGCTTCACTGTCTGATACAGCATGGTGCGTCATCATGCCACTGCATCAGACACAGAGGAGAAATGATGGGGAAGGGAGTGTCACATGATGCTTCCGCCTCCATCATTGATTTCAACCAGGGCCGGCTGCAGGTTTTCATGGGCCCCGGGCGAAAGAGTCTCAGTGGGCCCTGTTAGCACATACCACCATTCATGATGCACAGATACGGCAGAGAAATATCGGTATAGTACACAGGGCCCAGGCTGTCCCCTCGTCCTTGCACACACACACACAGTACGCAGACATGCACGCACACACACAGTATGCAGACATGCACACATACAGAACGCAGACATGCACGAGCACACACACATTATGAAGATATGCACGCACACACAAAGTATGCAGACATGCACGCACACACACAATATGCAGACACGCACGCACACACACTATGCAGACATGCGCGCACACACACAGTATGCAGACATGCGGTACGCAGATGTGCGATCACACACACACGGTACGCAGACATGCGATAACACACAGTACGCAGACATGCGATGACACACACAGTACGCAGACAGGCACACACACACGGTACGCAGACATGTGATCACACACACAGTACGCAGACATGCGATCACACACACAGTACACAGACATGCGATCACACACACAGTATGCAGACATGCGATCACACATGGTACACAGACATGCGATCACACACGGTACGCAGACATGCGATCACACACACACACAGTATGCAGACATGCCATCACACACACGGTACGCAGACATGTTATCACACACACGCGGTAATCAGACATGCGATCACACACACGGTACGCAGACATGCGATCACATACACACGGTATGCAGACATGCGATCACACACACACGGTACACAGACATGCAATCACATACACAGTACACAGACATGCGATCACACACACAGTACGCAGATATGCACGCGCACACACAGTACGCAGACATGAACGCACACACAGTACGCAGACATGCACACACACAAACACATACACAGATATGTACACATACAGACATACAGTGCTGGCCAAAAGTATTGGCACCCCTGCAATTCTGTCAGATAATACTCAGTTTCTTCCAGAAAATGATTGCAATCACAAATTCTTTGGTATTATTCTCTTCATTTAATTTGTCTTCAATGAAAAAAGCACAAAAAGAATTGTCCTAAAGCCAAATTGGATATAATTCCACACCAGACCTAAAAAAGGAGTGGACAAAAGTATTGGCACCCTTTGAAAAATCATGTGATGCTTCTCTAATTCGTGTAATTAACAGCACCTGTAACTTACCTGTGGCACCTAACAGGTGTTGGCAATAACTAAATCACACTTGCAGCCAGTTAACATGGATTAAAGTTGACTCAACCTCTGTCCTGTGTCCTTGTGTGTACCACATTGAGCATGAAGAAAAGAAAGAAGACCAAAGAACTGTCTGAGGACTTGAGAAACCAAATTGTGAGGAAGCATGAGCAATCTCAAGGCTACAAGTCCATCTCCAAAGACCTGAATGTTCCTGTGTCTTCCGTGCGCAGTGTCATCAAGAAGTTTAAAGCCCATGGCACTGTGGCTAACCTCCCTAGATGTGGACGGAAAAGAAAAATTTACAAGAGATTTCAACGCAAGATTGTGCGGATGGTGGATAAAGAACCTCGACTAACATCCAAACAAGTTCAAGTTGCCCTGCAGTCCGAGGGCACAACAGTGTCAACCCATACTATCCGTCGGCATCTGAATGAAAAGGGACTGTATGGTAGGATACCCAGGAAGACCCCACTTCTTACCCCGAGTCATAAAAAAGCCAGGCTGGAGTTTGCCAAAACTTACCTGAGAAAGCCTAAAACATTTTGGAAGAATGTTCTCTGGTCAGATGAGACAAAAGTAGAGCTTTTTGGGAAAAAGCATCAACATAGAGTGTACAGGAAAAAAAAGAGGCATTCAAAGAAAAGAACACGGTCCCTACAGTCAAACATGGCGGAGGTTCCCTGATGTTTCGGGGTTGCTTTGCTGCCTCTGGCACTGCACTGCTTGACTGTGTGCATGGCATTATGAAGTCTGAAGACTACCAACAAATTTTGCAGCATAATGTAGGGCCCAGTGTGAGAAAGCTGGGTCTCCCTCAGAGGTCATGGGTCTTCCAGCAGGACAATAACCCAAAACACACTTCCAAAAGCACTATAAAATGGTTTTAGAGAAAGCACTGGAGACTTCTAAGGTGGCCAGCCTAAATCCCATAGAACACCTGTGGAGAGATCTCAAAATGGCAGTTTGGAGAAGGCACCCTTCAAATATCAGGGACCTGGAGCAGTTTGCCAAAGAAGAATGGTCTACAATTCCAGCAGAGCATTGTAAGAAACTCATTGATGGTTACCGGAAGCGGTTGTTCGCAGTTATTTTGGCTAAAGGTTGTGCAACCAAGTATTAGGCTGAGGGTGCCAATACTTTTGTCTGGCCCTTTTTTGGAGTTGTGTGTGAAATGATCAATGATTTGATTTTTGCTTCATTCTCTTTTGTGTTTTTTCCTTGCAAGCAAATTAAATGAAGAGAATAATACCAAAGAATTTGTGATTGCAATCATTTTCAGGAAGAAACTGAGTAGTATCTGACAGAATTGCAGGGGTGCCAATACTTTTGTCCAGCACTGTACACACATATTTGAACACATTTTTAAAAACACATAAAACAGACATAAATATATATACACAGTCATGCACACACACACACAAGACACATTAGAAATATATTTAAAATGGGGATTGGGGAATCTTGCGACAAGCCTCACTTACCTGCCCCCGGCCTGTCTCCCGTTCCGCTGTGCAGGGACGCCGGCATGTCTGATGGCCATCACAGACATGGCCCTGGACCATCAGGGGGGCCTCCTCACCGTCGGGTCCCCTGGACCATCAGGGGGGCCCCCTCACCGTCGAGACCCTGAACCATCAGGGGGGCCCCCTCGCTGTTGGGGCCCTGGACCATCAGGGGGGCCCCTCACCGTCGAGTCCCTGGACCATCAGGGTGGTCCCCTCACCGTCAAGGCCCTAGACCATCAGGGGGGTCCCCTCACCGTCTGGGTCCGGGCTGCTCCCCCAGCATCTGTACAGCCAGGACCTCACTCCGGCGCTGCAGCTTGTCTGCCGGCACTTCCCTAGACATAGCCGCTCTGTGTGTGGCTGTGTCTGCTAGCAGGGGCGACATACAAGCACAATTAAAGGTGCAGTGTCGCCCCTGCGTGTCATTTCTACCATACACAGCCGCATGTCTGAGGAAGTGCCGGCAATCTAGTTGCAGCCTGCAGCGCCGGCGGATCAGTGGGGCAGGAGTAGGGGGGGGGGCCCGATGCAAGGGTGGCGGGAACCCCGATGCAGGTACACGGTGCAGGCGACTGCTATGGGGGCCCCCGGCTCACGGGCCCCATAGCAGTCGCGTGGCCTGCCGCCATTGGCGGTACGCCACTGCAATGAAGGGAGTTGCAGAGAGGAGAAGCAGAGGAGAAAGGTGTATTAGTCGGGCAATAGAATTAAGGACGGACTGAAGAGGTACGAGAATATTAGCTGGGAGGCTACAGAGAAGGATATTACAGTAGTCGAGGCAGGTGATGATGAGGGCATGCGTAAGTATTTTAGTAGATTCAGGGTAGAGAAAAGGACAAATTCTGGAAATATATTTTTGAGTTGAAAGCTGCAGGAGGTGGATATGTGGTTTGAATGACAAGTCGGAATCAAGGGTTACTCGGAGGCTGCAGACTTTCGATACAGGGGAAAGTGTGATGTCATTTATTGTGAAACATAGATCAGGTAAGGGAATTAAGTAGGATGGAGGAAAAATGAGTTCAGTTTTGTCCACATTGAGCTTTAGGAAGCGTGATGAGAAGATGGAGGATTTGGCTGATAGACAGTCTGGGATTCGGGACAGTGTAGAGGTGATGTCTGGGTTAGAACAGGTAGATCTAAGTGTCATCAGCGTATAAATGGTACTGGAAGCCATGGGACTTTGAGTTGTCCCAAACTAAAGGTATGAATGGAGAAGAATAGGATAGCCAGGACAGAGCCTGGAGGGATACCAACAGAGAGAGGACAGGATGATGAGATAGTATGGGAGTGGGAGACGCTAAATATGCAGTTAAAAATGTATGAGGAGATCCAGGAGAGTGCAAGATCTTTGACGCCAAGGGAAGAGAAGATTTGTAGTAGGAGGGAGTGGTCGACTGTGTAGAAGGCAGAGAACAGGTGTAGAAGAAGGAGTATAGAGAATTGTCTGTTAAATATTCTTTAATTTGTCATTGTTGTAATGAAACAACAGAACGGATACAATGTGAGGATACAACAGTACATAGTCGTTATATTTTAAATGACAAGTGAAACCATTGTGATCAAATCATCATATTTTATATCTGAGAGCCCTATTTCACTCCATAATAAATGTTTTCCTAAATGCGATAAATGTGTGGCTTGTGGTAATACAAACACCGTATAAACTTTTTAGAGCAATATAGATATCTTTGAAAGATTGCTTGTTATGAGTATTGATGGCGAATGCATAAATGCCCCAAGACATAAACACTTATCTGGCACCAGTGAGCAGAGTACAGTGCTTCCCATTTAAAGCTAATATTACCGCCAGCTTTATGTTTCCCGAAAGAGAGAATGCAAAGTGTTGTGAGAATGGGGCAGCTTTTCTGGTAAGGCCGCATGTGGATAAATTTGAGCTTTATGGTGATGTAGTGTAGTAAAAGAGGCAAAGACCCATTAAATAATTCAGTATAGTTATAAATCCATGCACGGCTTATAATGGGTATAATGTTCTCCACTGTTATCCAGCTACAACAAACAGGCTAAAGTTTAAGCTAAATAAGTACATTCAATTACCCAGCAGCCATATGGTACTCAGCGTCAATGAATGCAGAATGTGCCTATAAATCATTGGAGTGATGGAAAGAATGGGCTCACTTTTCCATGTTCAAAGAGAAAAGTAGGTATGAAAGTGGAGCTGTTCTAGATTAAGAATGCAAGGTTATTTTATGCTAGAAATCCCTATGCTAATAGTGGAGAAGTGTGAGCCAAAAGCTATCTGCAGTGCATAAGGGACTAGCAGCGGGGGTTATCATAAGACTTTATAGCCACTTAAACTAATGATTAGAGAGCTTGAACTAACAGATAGCTTACTGAGACTAACCAGCATGTGGGGTTTGCTTATCTGATCTCCGGCTCTGTCAGACACTTACAATTTATTTTCATATACAAATTTAGAAAAATATTTGCATGTTTCTCATTCCCAGACATTCAGTGAATGCCTGGAACATTGTACAGAAGTGTGGGGACCCTTCCTTTTTGTTACACTGCCTCTTATTATGTAAATAGGACAGCTTCGGGGTCAGCAGAAACAATATGAATAGGCAGACAGGCGGGCTGGGAGGCAGGCAGGGAGGGAGGCAGACAGGGAGGCAGGTATGCAGGCAGACAGGCAGACAGATAGACAGAGAGGCAGGTATGCAGGCAGACAGGCAGACATACAGGCAGGGAGGCAGGTATGCAGGCAGACAAGCAGACAGGGAGGCAGACGGACAGGCAGGCAGACAGGGAGGCAGACAGACAGGCAGGCAGACAGGGAGGCAGGTATGCAGGCAGACAGGGAGGCATGCAGGTAGGCAGGCAGACAGGGAGGCAGACAGACAGGCAGGCAGACAGGGAGGCAGGTATGCAGGCAGACAGGGAGGCATGCAGGTAGGTAGGCAGACAGACAGACAGATGAAAAGTGCTATGGAATACGATGGTGCTATATAAGCAATGCATAATAGTAAGAAAAATAGATAGGTAGGTAGATTGCTAAAAAATACACTGTGTGCAGAATTATTTAATTAAGTTGTATTTTAGAGGATTATTTTTATTATTGATCAACAACTATGTTCTCAATCAACCCAAAAGACTCATAAATATCCAAGCTTAATATTTTTGGAAGTTGGAGTGGTTTTTTTTTTACATTTGGCTATCTTAGGAGGATATCTGTTTGTGCAGGTAACTATTACTGTGCCGAATTATTAGGCAACTTAATGAAAACCAAATATAATCCCACCTCACTTGTTTATTTTCACCAGGAAAACCAATATCAGTGCACAAAATTTAGAAATAAACATTTCTGACATGCAAAAACAAAAACCCAAAAAATTAGTGATCAATATAGCCACCTTTCTTTATGATGACACTCAACAGCCTTCCATCCATAGATTCTGTCAGTTGCTTGATCTGTTTTCGATCAACATTGCGTGCAGCAGCCACCACAGCCTCCTAGACACTGTTCCGAGAGGTGTACTGTTTTTCCTCCCTGTAGATCTCACATTTTATGATGGACCACAGGTTCTCTATGGGGTTCAGATCAGGTGAACAAGGGGGCCATGTCATTATTTTTTCTTCTGTTAGACCTTTACTGGCCAGCCACACCGTGGAGTAGTTGGATGCGTGTGATGGAGCATTGTCCTGCATGAAAATCATGTTTTTCTTGAATGATACCAACTTCTTCCTGTACTACTGCTTGAAGAAGTTGTCTTCCAGAAACTGCCAGTAGGTCTGGGAGTTGAGCTTCACTCCATCCTCAACCCAAAAAGGTCCCACAAGTTCATCTTTGATGATACCAGCCCATACCATTACCCCACCTACACCTTGCTGGCGTCTGAGTCGGAGTGGAGCTCTCTGCCCTTTACTGATCCAGCCTCTGGCCCATCCATCTGGCCCATCAAGAGTCATTCTCATTTCATCAGTCCATAAAACCTTTGAAAGATCAGTCTTAAGATATTTCTTGGCCCATTCTTGACATTTTGTCTTATGTTTCTTGTTCAAAAGTGGTCGTTTTTCAGCCTTCCTTACCGTGGCCATGTCCCTGAGTATCGCACACCTTGTGCTTTTTGATACTCCAGTAACGTTGCAGCTCTGAAATATGGCAAAACTGGTGGTGAATGGCATCTTGACCGCTTCACGCTTGATTTTCCTCAATTCATGGGCAGTTATTTTGGGCCTTTTTTGGCCAACACGCTTCTTGCGACCTGTTGTCTATTTGCCATGAAACGCTTGATTGTTCGGTGATCACGCTTCAAAAGTTTGGAAATTTCAAGACTGCTGCATCCCTCTGCAAGACATCTCACAATTTTGGACTTTTCAGAGCCCGTCAAATCTCTCTTCTGACCCATTTTGCCAAAGGAAAGGAAGTTGCCTAATAATTAAGCACACCTTATATATAGGGTGTTGATGTCATTAGTCAACACCCCTCCTCATTACAGAGATGCACATCACCAGATTTACTTAATTGGTAGTTGGCTCTCAAGCCTATGGAGCTTGGAGTAGGACAATAACTATAAAAAGTATCATGTGATCAAAATACTCATTTGCCTAATAATTCAGCACACAGTGTAATGAAAGCAGTACTCCAGTTACAGAAATAGAAAAACTGTGGTTTAATAGCCCATTGGGTCTCAGCAACGTTTCAGTTCTGTTGAGAACCTTTATCAAGCAGTGTACAAGTGATATTACAAAACTTTTTCTAGGTACATTTATTACACATCATTATAGATAATAAGTTCTTGACAGTAATGAATTTACAGTGTCAAAATTGATACATTCATTAATATATAAGTAGATACATTAATAAAGTGCTATACAGTGAATGCATCATATTAATATTCCATTTAAAGTGCAAAAGATATTACTTAGCAATCATGTGACAGGTGTATTTGATTTGAAGGAGGTCTCACCCCATCATGCATTTCATATTATTCACCAGTTTCGGCATCTAGCCATTCCATTTGCGCATGTCAATGATCAAATTAGGAAGCAACTGAATGCGCAGGCGCCCTGAGTGAAAGAAGTCACTTGCGCCATATTTGATAAGGTAAAATGCGCATGCGCATACAAGAATACTAAGACAAAAAGGCAATCACTCCAGAGCGCATGCTACATAATCACCGCCATATTTGAAAACAAAAGTCTATGTAATTACACATCGCAGGCATGCGCACTTTAGCATTAGAGTCTCCATTTTAGACCAATCGCATCTAATGAGAATGCATATATATAGTAATTTTCACAGCAATTGAGATATGGAGATAGATAGATAGATAGATAGATAGATAGATAGATAGATAGATAGATAGATAATGTAGTTAGAGACATTCTTTCTGGATTCTACTGTCAATAATTGAATGTCTATGATTGAAGACAGACTTTTACCCTAAAAGTTGGGACACAAGTAAAAAATCATGAATTTTACCTGTTTAACCCTATTGTGTCTGCTGGAGATAGGTGGTGTCAGGCAGCCAGTGATTCTCTTGCTTCTCTAATGAACTAATATGCTTTTACTGAAGCGCTAATGTGAATCCAAAAATGGTTGTTATGCAGATTTTGAGGGTACAATATAACATTCAACATTTAGGAAGGTGTTATATGTCATTGCTATATATTGGACTATATTGGAATTATTGTCCACTGCAAACTGTACTTTTAAAATACTGTAGTCTTGGATTTCCAAACAACATTAAAAGTTTACAATAATCTAGAATATTTGCTAGATTCTGAGGCTTTAAGTGTTTTTAGGTAGAATTATTTGACCATTATATTGCACCATTGTCTCTTCTTATTAATCCCTCTTGGACACAATCATTTATTTCATGACAGGTAGAACCTGAACCAGTTTTCGCAAGAAAAAAAATATAACTTGAAGGCTTGTCAAAGCATAAGACACAAATGAAAACAGATCAGATGATGAACCAGAGCAAAGTGAAGCTTCAAGCTGGAGCTGATTTCTTTCTGCTCCATTTCACATTATAATTATAATAAAATGTAGATAGGATGTCTAACATTAAAAGCAGAGGAGATCACTGCATGCTTCAGCCACGGAGATCACGGTGATAATTATTTCTTAAAGTTTGGCAATCTGATTAGTTTTTTGCCAAGCAAGTGTTCCATTATAGACTCTTGCTCTATTTATTGACGTAAACAGTGATTTCTTTTGATAGGCCAAATCATGCATTATAAATCATTCTGTCCAAATGGACAACTCTTCTTTTCGTGGTTTTAACAAAAATCTCAAATCCACAGAAACCGCTAAAATTATATTAATACTATGCATGTTCATGTCTGTCGATACATAAAATATCACTGAAGTTATGTAGAAGCACCTACTGTACATTTTAAAGACTAGCGAATAATACTGTCCAAGATATTACTAACTATTGAGGTTTATACAGCAGACACTGCCAATAAGCAGACATCAGACTTCACCCCTGTTATGGGGCTAGTTTCTTCACCCAGATTGTACTCCATTGTTTTATAATGCTGTTCCTTTAGCTTCCTTTTTTTTGGTTGTCCTTTAGGCTGCGTGCCCACGAAGCATTTTCCAAGCATTTATGCTGCGGAATTTACGCAGCGTAAACACTTGGGAAACGCTTGGTAATCCGCCCCCCATGGTCCCCAATGACAAGCCGCAATGTCAATGCCCATGCTGCGGATTTTTCCGCATTATTTATGCTGCGCTCAAAAATCCGCAGCATGTCCATTAATTTTGCGGACACGCAGCGTAATCGCCACCATTGACTTGCATTGGACCGCGTGACATCCGCATCACTACATGTGCACAAGCGAATATCACACGGTTCAATGTGCGGATGGTACCCAGGTCAGGAGGAGATGAGACTCTCATTCAGACCTGGGTACCATAGAAACTGTAAAAAAAAAGAATTTAAAATAAAAAATATACATTATACTTACCTTCCGATGAGCTCCTGGTGTTTTCTCCCCTCCGTCTGGTCTGCTGTATGGGTCACAGTGTTGTGAAGGACCTGTCATGATGACGTCATTGAGTCATGTGACCTGTCACATGACTCAATGACTTCACCGCAGGTCCTTCACACCACCGCGAGCCGCCCAAGACACAGGACGCAGCAGAGAAAACACCGGGGGCCATCGGAAGGTTAGTATAATCTTTTTTTTTTATTTTTTACCATTCTTATTCTTTTTTTTAACTATTATTTGGTCACAATATATAAATCCATGCTGGTTGCATGGATTTATATAGTGTGAACAAGTTGTCAAGCACTTTCCAAGTGATGCTAAAATCGCTTGGAAAAGCGCTTGATAACCCGCATGCAGAAATGCATGCAAAAACGCTTGACAAACGCTTCTACCTGGCGGGAAAAATGCATGTAAAATCCACATGCGTTTTTCCTGCCAGGGAGAAGCGGAAAAAATATGCAGCATTTCTGCATCGTGGGCACATAGCCTTATAGATTCTCACCACATACAGTAATAGCAAAAGTAATGTCACCAATCTGGACTTGGCCCCCTCCCTCCAAGGGATCCATGACAGCAGCATTAGCTGCCAATATGCACTGGTGGATTATACTAGGATATGTGATTTCGCAAAAAGAACCCTTTATGTGTGCGAAAAGCCTTGTAATTTGCGTATAAAACAAGGCAATGTTGTAATCGTGCTTCTAACATTCCATGTCCCCATACAGACTCACATAATTCAACAAAGGTTTAGAGAACTCGATCATATGTCATAAAATACAGTGATTAAAGAGGTCGTCCACTACTGTAACATTGATGACCTATTAGACTAGGTCATCAATGTCTGATCGGTGGGGATGCGACACCCAGCACCTCCGCCAATCAGCTGTTCTCAGTACTGCACATCTGCCCCTATTGCTTTGAATAGGGGGTGGATGTGCAGTACCCGGGCGCGGCCATAATACAGTAGACTGAGCTGTGCTGTGCAGCGCCATAACTGGTCCGCCAGCCGACAATACTGAGAACAGCTGATTGGCGGGGATACCGGGTGTCGCACCCCCAGCTGATCGAACATTGATGACCTAGCCTAGGGATGAATGTTAAAGTAGTGTACAAACTCCTTAAAAATTATAATAAAAAATATTATTACTACCTTTAGTTATTTTTTACTATATGGAAAAAAGACAGAATCAATGATATTTAGTGTATTTTCAGTGATTTGTGCCCTTGTTATCATATAAAGAATGTTATATTTGATTATTGCATGGATCTGTTGGCTTACACTTCCCCCACCTTAGTTTCTCATTTATCTTTTCTTTCATTTTAGCTCCTTACAAGGATTAATAATTTCCTTTTATCAGTACAGAATGAGAATTCTGCGCAATTACTCTGTTCCATATCAAACGACAGTTCATACAGCCGGGCATTTCTTGAACCTCTCAACTGATCTCAGAGGAATAAGGAATGACGCATCCTGCATTACATTTGACCAAGGATTTCCAAAGCCATAGTAATGCTGTAATAAAAGGTATGTATGTACATACAGTATATATACAGTACAGACCAAAAGTTTGGACACACCTTCTCATTTAAAGATTTTTCTGTATTTTCAGGACTTTGAAAATTGTACATTCACACTGAAGGCATCAAAACTATGAATTAACACATGTGGAATTATATACTTAACAAAAAAGTGTGAAACAACTGAAAATATATCTTATATTCTAGGTTCTTCAAAGTAGCCACCTTTTGCTTTGATGACTGCTTTGCACACTCTTGGCATTCTCTTGATGAGCTTCAAGAGGTAGTCACCGGAAATGGTTTTCACTTCACAGATGTGCCCTGTCAGGTTTAATAAGTGGGATTTCTTGCCTTATAAATGGGGTTAGGACCATCAGTTGTGTTGTGCAGAAGTCTGGTGGATACACAGCTGATATCCCTACTGAATAGACTGTTAGAATTTGTAATATGGCAAGAAAAAAGCAGCTAAGTAAAGAAAAATGAGTGGCCATCATTACTTTAAGAAATGAAAGTCAGTCAGTCCGAAAAATTGGGCAAACTTGTAAGTGTCCCCAAGTGCAGTTGCAAAAACCATCAAGCGCTACAAAGAAACTGGCTCACATGAGGACCGCCCCAGGAAAGGAAGACCAAGAGTCACCTCTGCTTCTGACGATAAGTTTATCCGAGACACCAGCCTCAGAAATTGCAGGTTAACAGCAGCTCAGATTAGAGACCAAGTCAATGCCACGCAGAGTTCTAGCAGCAGACACATCTGTACAACAGCTGTTAAGAGGAGACTTTATGCAGCAGGCCTTCATGGTAAAATAGCTGCTAGTAAACCACTGCTAAGGACAGTCAACACGCAGAAGAGACAAGTTTGGGCTAAAGAACACAAGGAATGGACATTAGACCAGTGGAAATCAGTGCTTTGGTCTGATAAATCCAAATTTGAGATCTTTGGTTCCAACCACCGTGTCTTTGTGCGACGTAGAAAAGGTGAGCGGATGGACTCTACATGCCTGGTTCCCACCGTGAAGCATGGAGGAGGAGGTATGATGGTGTGGGGGTGCTTTGCTGGTGACACTGTTGGAGATTTATTCAAAATTGAAGGCATTCTGAAGCAGCATGGCTACCACAGCATCTTGCAGCGGCATGCTATTCCATCCGGTTTGCGTTTAGTTGGACCATCATTTATTTTTCAACAGGACAATGACCCCAAACACACCTCCAGGCTGTGTAAGGGCTATTTGACCAAGAAGGAGAGTGATGGGGTGCTACGCCAGATGACCTAGCCTCCACTGTCACCAGACCTGAACCCAATTGAGATGGTTTGGGGTGAGCTGGACCGCAGAGTGAAGGCAAAAGGGCCAATAAGTGCTAAGCATCTCTGGGAACTCCTTCAAGATTGTTGGAAGACCATTTCCGGTGACTACCTCTTGAAGCTCATCAAGAGAATGCCAAAAGTGTGCAAAGCAGCCATCAAAGCAAAAGGTGGCTACTTTGAAGAACCTAGAATATAAGACATGTTTTCAGTTGTTTCACACTTTTTTGTTAAGTATATAATTCGACATGTGTTAATTCATAGTTTTGATGCCTTCAGTGTGAATGTACAATTTTCATAGTCATTAAAAAACAGAAAAATCTTTAAATGAGAAGGTGTGTCCAAACTTTTGGTCTGTTCTGTATATATATATATATATATATATATATATATATCAAAAGTAGGTGTAATTGCTTAGTAAAATGAAAGGGCAATTATTTCATAGGCTTATTGTTTTTATGTATAACGGTAAACAGCACGTTCTGCATGTATGAGCTAACATATAGAAACTGTAGGTACTCCATCGAAGTCAATACTAGAGGTACACCTTTGATCATTCCAATTGTTCTTCTCACTAGTATCGGATCACTCACCTTTTCAGGCCAGGTGCACACAAGTAAGTCACTTCCAGAGCAGTAAAAATGTAAAACTGGCAGTTAAAGAAACCTTAAAGAAGCACTCCAATTAAAACTATTCTGGGCAAAACCTGTGTGAATATATACTGTATGTGGTGTAGTAGGTGTATTAATATACTCATTTACTGCTGTCTTCTCCAGTTTCCAGCCTCAACTCCAGTCGTCTTCTGGGTTACATGACGAATATGTGACTTTCCAGCTCACACTGGGCTCTATTCTATTACCATGTAAGCCAATGGAGCCCAGTTCTGACACTCCACAGAGTTTAATTGTAAATGTGACTTTCGGCTAACACATAGAGCCCAGTGTGAGCCGGAGAGTCTTAGGTCTTAGAACTGTATATTGTGTTTGTCATTTTGCTTTTTGGGAGTGATATAATTAATTGAAGCATGCATCCATATAATTTCCTTCTCTTTTTCTGGTATTAGACAGATAAGGGAATTTTAGGGAAAGCCGACTTTGAGCGGGGGCAACACTGTCGTGACCCTATGGTGCCAACCTCCGCGGCTCAGGCAGGGATCATAAACTAGGGTGAGACCCCGCTTCTAACACACAAGTATTGTGACCCTTCTCTTTGTTTGATCCTTTTTCTGGTGAATAGGATTTCTGTTTTTTAAACGTTTGGATTTATTCTTGTGTGTTCACGTAGGGTGCTTTTAATACATATTTAATAAAGATACATTTTTTAAGAAGAATTTATGTAAACCAGTCAGGAGATTTAGTCACAAGATGAGAGACTGGTAAGTATATTACTAAGGGCAGGGAACATTTATTAGTAACACCACTTCAGCCCTGGAATAAAAAAACTGCAGAGTAGTGCTTTAAAGGGGTATTCCGATTTCCAATATTCTATCCCAATTTGTAGTAGGTGTAATAATAATGTGACACCCCAGGGGTCTGGTTGCCACAGTGATAGAGATGTTATGTCTGAGAGCAGGTGGGAGGTCCTTTGGTCAGGGATCCTGTGCATGCCACACCTCCTGCCCAGTCTTGGGAGGGGAAGAACTTCCCCTATATAAACCCGGGGCTGAAGCAGGGTTAGGAGTCAAGGAGAGTAGAGACAAGAGACAGTCATAGGAAGAAACAGCTGGAGCTCAGTGGGAGCAATACTACTACGAGTCAGGGGCTGGCAGCTGCAGAGCTCGCCCTGACTGAGAAGCTTTCTTACCGGACCCGGCGTCCGAGGCTGTGGGGACTAACTCTTACCCAGCAGCAGAAGCCGACCGGCAGGGGATTTCAGGTCCTCAGGCCCAGAAACCCGAAGGCACGGTCACACGCGTGGGACCAGCACCGCCATCGTGGAGCGGAAGCCATTAGAAGGCCCCGAGTCACCGGCCATACGGGTGAGCACCACACGGTACACTCAGGGACGTGGGCTACTTATACCCGCCTCTAGCAAGGTAGCCAGAAGAGTACAGTCAGTTTGGGAGGCCTACAACTCCGCCTGGCCAGGGGAGATCCCATCTGCTCAAGGACTGACCAGGCCCCGTTCGCTAGCAAGTACTCCGGGAGGGTCTATCGTTGTTACCAGTAAAGACCCTGAATTACACCGCACCGTCTCTGAGTGGTTCCTGCTACCCCCATCTTCCACGTCGGCTGCCCTGAGGCCATACCCCTCCCGTTGGGGGTTATACTATCACGCTGCACAATTCTACACCGGCCTCAGCGGTCTGCCCTGCAGCAGCAGCTCCATAGCTGCAAATCAACGGGTGGCGTAGTCGACACTCAAATAACATCTATCAAGACTGCCACACACTGAGTCTGACCCCCTGGGCACGGACCGGGTCCCCGCCACTCGGAGACTACAACCCTCATCTGATCCGGTTCCGTGTAAGCCCCCGTGCGCGAGACGCTGCGCGACACAGCAGGCCCAGGGGCGCGTCAACTTTGGCGTAGTCGGCAGGATTTCGTGCCCGCAACCACCGGGTACTGCGTGCCTGAAAAGCAAAGACTGTTCAAACTTACCAGTGGTGAGGTTTCCCGCCATCCGGCGCCATCTTCTGCCTTCTTCCCGCCATCCGCGAAGTTTTCCCGCCATCCGGCGCCATCTTCGGCCTTCTTCCCGCCATCCGTGGAGTTTTTCCGCCGTTGGACGCCATCTTGAGGACGCCGCGCGGGAAGAAGAGGGGCGTGGACTTCGAAAGCGCGCGGGAACTGAAGCCCCGCCTCACGTCCGGACGTTGCATAAGGTCCTGGAAGGAGCCCAGCAGACGCCGACGTCACCGGAGCGCGACGGAAGGTCCTCAACCCTGACGATCTACTGCGGAGCCGCGGCCTACGGAACAGGATCATCGCAAGGTAGGCCACGGTCCACTAGGGGGGAGGAAGATGTCCGATACGGAGGAGAGCTTCACTGCCTCAACCCCCACCAGCGCCACCGCTGCTGCAGTTATGCCCTTCACCATGCCCTATATCCCGGGAGCAGCTTGGCTACCCCAGTACTCAGGGGAGTCACATACCCTGCATGACTTTAGAGAAAAGCTGGATAGCCTCTTCCAGGTGTACCCCCTCACAGAAGAGCAAAAAGTGAGCATCCTGGTGGCCCAACTAACCGGGGCAGCTAAAAGGGAAGTAAAATCCTGGCCACCTGGGAGGAAGACTGTCGCAGGAATACTAACCCGGCTGAAGGATACCTTTGATACCCGCACCTCAGCCGAGATTAAGCTTAGATTCTACGGGTGCAAGCAGCGAGCGCATGAGAGTATAAGGGACTATGCACTAAACCTACAAGAGGCCCTGAGGGCCATTAAGCAGACCGACCCTGATGGAGTGGGAAACGAGGACAGGCTGTTGACTGAACAATTTATAGAGGGACTGTATTGTAATGCCCACCGAACCCAGTTGCGGGCGATGGCCTTACAGGATCCCCATCTGGGCTTTGCACAGTTCAAGGACAGAGCCATCCGGGTGCTCCGAGAACCGGCACCGGGTGGCGTTATGACCCACAGGCGCCCAGCTATTACTTACCACCAGGAGGCGGCGCCCTTGTCGGCAGGGCCTGTGGGAGCTGATGCGCAGGCTTTGGACAATGACCCGGCTCCAGACCTACACCATCAGGTCCAAGAGCTAGCTAAGAGCGTTGCTGCGCTAACCCGAACTGTGCAGTCTTTACAGGTTTCCACCCCAGGGAAGATCCAGCTGGCATCCGGACCGGAGGACATCCCGTGGCGTCGACCAAGGAGGACCCCACCGGCCAGAGGAAGACCCAGTGACCGATACAGCGAGGACGGACGACCCATCTGCCGCCGCTGCAATCAACCCGGACATATGGCAAGGTACTGTTCTTTAAACGGGCACAACCTGGGGTAGAGGGCCAACCCCCAGGAAAAAGATCACCAGGCCCATCGAACTGGCGCGACAGATATGTGGGAGGACGTCCAGTCTTGCCGGTGGTACTGGATGGCATTCCCATGAGTGCCCTACTGGACACCGGGTCGCAGGTCACCACCATCCCGTACGTGCTCTTTAAGCAGTACTGGAATGACTCGGATATTACCCGCTACCCTGACGACGACTTGAGTATCATCGCCAGCAATGGCCAGCCCGTGCCACAGATCGGATTTAAAGAGGTGACCATCAAAATCGGTAGAGTCGAACTGGCAGCACAGGGACTGATCATTGTAGATATTGACAAACATGAGAGTCACCCAAAAATAACTCTAGGAACTAATGTAATTGAAAATTGTCTTGCAGAGGTGATTTTCCTTTTACAGCAGGTTGCCAAGAACGCCAGCTCCGGCGAGCAGCGGGTGCTCCAGAAAGAGATCCGGGCACTGATGCGACGGCAACAGGTGGAACTCTCCGGCGGTGAGATTGGTAGCGTAAGAATGTGTGACCCTTTTCCTATTGCCATGCCCCCAAAAAGTGAAATGATGATTTGGTGCCGGGCAGCTATTGGTCTGAGAGGTAGGGATTACCAGGCAATGGTAGAACCAGTTTACTCAGACAGTAGGCCCACCATTTTGACAGCACGGGGGGTGGTTGATGTACGCCATGGGAGGGTGCCCGTTCGCATAATAAATATCGGGGAGAGGGAAGTGTACCTGCCCCGGTATGCCACGCTAGCCAAATTATATACCATTAACCAAAATTCTATACAATCTGTGGAACCCTTGCCTCCATCTCACCCGGAGGAAGGTAACGGCTCTAAGAAAAACATGGAGGACTGGTGTCAGCAACTACATCTGGGTACTGACTCCACTCCCTCACACCAGAAACAAGGAGTCTATCGGGTGGTTCAGGAGTACGAGAGAGTGTTCAGTAAACACCCGTTAGACTTCGGGCGAGTCAAGGGGGTAGAACACCACATCCCCACGGGAGACCATCCTCCTATAAAAGAGAGGTATCGACCCGTACCCCCTGCCCACTACCAACACGCCAAGGGGATGCTTAGAGACATGAAGGAGGCTGGGGTGATCAGGGATAGCTGTAGCCCCTGGGCAGCTCCACTAGTCTTAGTCAGAAAAAAAGACAACACCATGAGGATGTGTGTAGATTACCGGAAAATCAACCGTATCACACACAAGGATGCGTACCCCTTACCAAGGATAGAGGAGTCATTGGCTGCTTTAAGATCTGCTAACTTCTTCTCTACCTTGGATCTCACTAGCGGGTACTGGCAGGTTCCTGTAGCAGAGGCAGACCGGGAGAAGACCGCATTCACCACCCCGATGGGACTTAGTGAGTTCACCTGCATGCCGTTCGGACTCTGCAACGCACCAGGAACCTTCCAACGACTAATGGAGTGTTGTCTGGGCCACAGAAACTTCGAGACGGTCTTGTTGTACCTGGACGATGTCATCGTATATTCCAAGACGTATGAGGACCACCTGAAACACCTGGCGGAAGTGTTCGAAGCTCTGGCGAGTTACGGCCTAAAGGTGAAACCCTCCAAGTGTCACCTCCTGAAACCAAAGGTGCAGTACCTGGGACACGTGGTGAGCGCTGACGGAGTGGCTCCCGACCCTGATAAGATCACCGCAATTAAGGAATGGCCAAGCCCCTCCAGCGTAAAAGAAGTGCGGCAGTTCCTCGGGTTGGTAGGCTACTACCGAAGGTTTATTCCCGGTTTCACCAAAAAGGCAGCACCTATGCAGGACCTCCTGATAGGCCAGTCCCGGAAGGCCAAGAACCAGAAGCCGCCCTTCCAATGGGAAGAGTTGGAAGAAGAGTCCTTCCGCCAGCTGAAGATGGCCCTCACGGGGGACGAAATCCTGGCGTACCCGGATTATAGCCAGCCCTTTATCCTCTACACCGACGCCAGTAACATCGGGCTAGGAGCCGTACTGTCCCAAATCCAGCAGGGGAAGGAACGAGTAATCGCCTACGCCAGCCGAAAACTGCGGCCCACCGAAAGGAACCCCGAGAATTACAGCTCATTTAAGCTAGAGTTCCTGGCCGTAGTATGGGCAGTCACCGAGCGCTTTAAGCATTACCTCGCTTCTTCCCGGTTCACCGTGTACACGGATAACAACCCGTTGACACACCTGGACACGGCAAGACTCGGTGCCCTGGAGCAGAGGTGGATGGCCCGTCTGTCCAACTACGAGTTCACAATCAAATACCGGGCCGGACGCTCCAATACCAACGCGGATGCCCTGTCCAGGATGCCCAACCTGCCGGACGAAGGAGAAGATCCGGAGGGACTGGAAGAAGTTGAACTCCCTGCGTTCCACCGTCATGGGACTATCCAGTATTCCCACCGGGTAAGGAGTAAGCAGGCTGCTACGTTGAACCCCTTACCTCACTACAACTGGGCGGAAACGCAAGACAGCGACCCTGCCGTCCGACTGGTGAAGGAGATGCTGACTCGCCCGGAGGCTTGCCTTGAACCAGACGCTCCGGAGGAAGCCAAACAACTATGGGCAGAGAAGAGTCGACTGTTCCTTTACAAGGGGAAGTTGTGCCGCAGAATGGTTAACTCCCGGACGCATGAACTACTCTGGCAAGTAGTGGTGCCACGAAGAGACGCAGCCATGGTGATGGAGGCATACCACGACGGAGCTGGACACTTCGGGTGGAAGAAGCTGGAGTTCCTGCTGCGCGAGCGATTCCACTGGGTAGGCATGAGGGGAACCATTGAGAAGTGGTGCAGAGACTGTGGCCCGTGCAACCTGAGAAGGAAGGACCGTGCCAGCCAGAAGACTCCCCTGCAGTCCATCGTCACCCGGCAACCGTTGGAACTGGTAGCCTTGGATCATGTAAAACTGACCCCAAGCAGAAGTGGCTACGTCTACGCGTTAACCATCGTGGATCATTACTCCCGGTTCTTGGTTGTCGTCCCCGTCAAGGACTTAACGGCTCAAACAGCAGCTAGAGCCTTCCAGCAGCACTTTTGCCGTCCACACGGGTACCCGGACCAAGTGCTGACGGACCAGGGACCTGCCTTTGAAGCGGAGGTCTTCCAGGAATTCTGCAATCTGTATGGCTGCCGGAAGATAAGGACGACACCCTACCATCCGCAAACTAATGGACTTTGTGAGAAAATGAACCAGGTGGTAATGGATCTTTTAAAAACGTTGCCCCTGGAAGAACGCAGTCTGTGGCCTGAGAAGTTGCCCGATCTGGTGGACCTATACAACCACATCCCGGTAGGTTCCACCAACTGTACCCCGGCTTACCTAATGAGGGCAAGACCTGGTAAGTTACCTGTTGACCTGGAAATGGGAGTCCTGACACCCGAGGACACTTCACCAGAAACAGACTGGGACACGGAGAGGCAGCAGCAGTACCGGAGAGTACAGGAGAGCGTGGAGCGAAGTCTCTGTCAGGCTAGGGAAAGACAAGAGAAAACTTACAACCAGTATGCTCCCGCTGTTCCCCTGGTACCCGGAGAGCAGGTCTTGAAGAGGAAGAGACGGCTCCACAAGTTGGACGACCAGTGGGAAAAGGACCCGTACACCGTACTGCCCTCAAGCCACGAGAACCCGAAGGTTTGTACCATCAGTAAAGACGGAGGGGAAACCACAGCTATTGTATCCCGGGACCACCTGAAGAAGTGTCCCGAACAACTGAGGAACCCTGAAGAGGAACAAGAAGACCATCGACCCGTAGAGGAAAGGGAAGATATGGTTAGTACTGTGCTCGGGTACTTCCCTCGGTCTTGGACTCAAGTCAATGGTGCAGTTGTGGTACCCGTACTCACCTTCCTCCAACCAGCATCCCAAGCACCTACGGAGCAACAGGTAGAGCTGGAAGAACAGCCGGTCCAGGAGGCAGAAGACCCCACACCCGCAGACCAGGAGGATCAACCCTCTGCTTGCAGTGAGCCTGCCATATCCCTAGTGAGCCAAAGAGCCGATAGACAGCTGCCCAGTTTACCCTTGACAGCTCCTACACCCTGTAGTTCAGGGCTAGGCAGTCAGCTCCGTAGGTCCACTAGGGCCACTAGAGGCCAGTTACCCGCACGGTGGAGGATTTGAAGTGTATAAATTGTTTTATTTATGTTTACCTGTGTATTGTTGCTTGTGTATAATTTTGTGTTTCTAGTTATTTGTAGGAGTCCTTGGTGGATTTACCGGGAATCCTTGTACATAGTTGGAGCGTAACCCAGGACGGACTAAAGACTGTTAAGGACTCGGGGTAGGACAAACCCCTACCTGGTTACGTCTCCCTGTTTTGGTGAAATGGACACCTTGCTTTTCTTCAAAGACTGCACCCGGTTACGGACATGCCGTAACCATCTTTATATGTTTTTCTTGTTGTATTATTATTGTTTTTATCTTGTTATGTTTTTCTAAAATATGTTTAGTCCCGGAGTACTAAATTTCACTAGGGGGGAATGTGACACCCCAGGGGTCTGGTTGCCACAGTGATAGAGATGTTATGTCTGAGAGCAGGTGGGAGGTCCTTTGGTCAGGGATCCTGTGCATGCCACACCTCCTGCCCAGTCTTGGGAGGGGAAGAACTTCCCCTATATAAACCCGGGGCTGAAGCAGGGTTAGGAGTCAAGGAGAGTAGAGACAAGAGACAGTCATAGGAAGAAACAGCTGGAGCTCAGTGGGAGCAATACTACTACGAGTCAGGGGCTGGCAGCTGCAGAGCTCGCCCTGACTGAGAAGCTTTCTTACCGGACCCGGCGTCCGAGGCTGTGGGGACTAACTCTTACCCAGCAGCAGAAGCCGACCGGCAGGGGATTTCAGGTCCTCAGGCCCAGAAACCCGAAGGCACGGTCACACGCGTGGGACCAGCACCGCCATCGTGGAGCGGAAGCCATTAGAAGGCCCCGAGTCACCGGCCATACGGGTGAGCACCACACGGTACACTCAGGGACGTGGGCTACTTATACCCGCCTCTAGCAAGGTAGCCAGAAGAGTACAGTCAGTTTGGGAGGCCTACAACTCCGCCTGGCCAGGGGAGATCCCATCTGCTCAAGGACTGACCAGGCCCCGTTCGCTAGCAAGTACTCCGGGAGGGTCTATCGTTGTTACCAGTAAAGACCCTGAATTACACCGCACCGTCTCTGAGTGGTTCCTGCTACCCCCATCTTCCACGTCGGCTGCCCTGAGGCCATACCCCTCCCGTTGGGGGTTATACTATCACGCTGCACAATTCTACACCGGCCTCAGCGGTCTGCCCTGCAGCAGCAGCTCCATAGCTGCAAATCAACGGGTGGCGTAGTCGACACTCAAATAACATCTATCAAGACTGCCACACACTGAGTCTGACCCCCTGGGCACGGACCGGGTCCCCGCCACTCGGAGACTACAACCCTCATCTGATCCGGTTCCGTGTAAGCCCCCGTGCGCGAGACGCTGCGCGACACAGCAGGCCCAGGGGCGCGTCAATAACAATATTAGCAAATATCTCCAATTTTATAAATGTAGTATAGTTTTTCCGATTCACTATGTCTCTTTCCTCATGTCCTCATTGGAGGACCTTAGGTATCCATGGTTACGACCACTGATACAGTTAGTTAGCTAGTTGCTAGTGGTCGTGACCATGGATACCTAAGGTCCTGTGACTCGCCCCCGGGGCCTCGGGGTACTGTTTGGGGCAAATCACGGTGGCTGGCCCAGGGCGGTCAGTGCACAAAGGGGTATCAATGATCAGTAAAAGTTCAGAGAGTTCGTGACGCCACCTGTGGTGTCTGGTGAAGGTCACCAGCGCTGCAGCAGTCCTCTGAGGCAGGTGTCAAGGCAGCTAGAGATGGTATAGCTCCCCCCACAGGTGGAGCGGGCCTCAGGGCAGTGTAAATAAATGGATGGTGCGCTGGGCGTTGTGGTGCGGGGAGGACAAATGGCACCGGTGAAGAAACAGACAGAGGCAGCTCGATGCAGTCGTCCAAGGTTTTACTTACAGTTCTTAGGCAATTCACAAGTGCACTTTACAGGTGAAGGCCTCCCTCGTCGCGCTGCGTTCACCAGGTCGGGGTTCAATCCTTCTTCAAGCAGCTTAGGAATGCCTGGCGGAACCCCACTTTCTCGTGTTCCTACTTTGACCGTCTTCTCATTTGGTCCTTCTCTCCGCTGCCCTACGCTGCCCACTCTCAATCCCGCTCGGGTATGCTGAAGTCCTTCCTGTACGTCGGATCCGGGACCAACCTGACCCCCTGGAGATTAGAATGAAGCAACCGATCCCTCCTGACACCTGGCAGGTGCGGGGCGTACAGGTGCCGTCCTGCACGCGCCGTACCCCCTGGGATCCTTTCATTAGAACGGAGCCTACTCCCTGCTCCCCTCCGGGGCCTTTATCCTGGGCCCTAACTTGTGGAGCAGAGCTCCTGCTGAGCATCTGCTCCCGGACTGTTGCTCTGAACCGCCCTCACTTCTCCACACTTGCCCTAATATGGCTTCCTATTATATACCTACTGGATAAGTGCTTCCTGTATATGCTTCCTCCACCCACACCCACTATTGGTTCCCCCTGCCTTTGGGTTCCCCCTTACTCCAGCCAGGGTCAGGGCTCAGCAGAAAACTACGTTGCGTATAGCCCCTCCTGCTGGCCTGGAGCACTGTGGTGTTGGATGTAGGTGTTTGGGGTTCCGTGCAGCACTCCTATCTTACCTGAGAGAAGGGAGACACCACACCTCTGGGTGAAGTGCAGTACCTGTGTGGCGAACCCTCAGGGGCGCCACACCTGCAATGCCTGCAATGAGTAAAGAGACATAGCAAATCAGAAAAACTATACTCCATTTCTAATTGGAGGTGTTTGCTAATATTATTATTATTACATCGACTACATATTGGGATAGGATCTTGGAAATGGGAATACCCCTTTAAGTATTCCATACACATTAGATAAAAAGTCTTCCATATTTGCTTATATTATTGGGGCCATTCAGTCCTCTTTCTCTTCTCTCCCAATTGAAAACAAGCTGAACACTCATGAGACCCAGGCAAATATAGCTGTTAGAATGGGCGCAAATCAATTCACATGCCCCCTTCTATCGGCCGCTACAGTGGTTTGCGACCGCTGCATGGGAGCGGGAGTACCGCAGATGCCAACAGGTAAGGGCAGTACTCCCGCTCCCACTGTCATAGCTGATGAATGGGACGTGCAAATTAATACCAACTTGAATAGCTGTCTGGCAAATTAGTTTTATGAGTTTCAGCTGACTTGGAGACTGACTGACATATAATATGAGACATTCATGCTGCCTGACGGGTGTGGAACAAATGGCAGAACTATGGTTGGTAATGGAGTGACTGGTTTATGCGTTAACAAACCCCTACTCACAATGTGGGGCCATTATTCTGTATGGAGGGCTATGTGAGGCCATTATACTCTACGGAGGACTATGTGGGGCCATTATTCTGTATGGAGGACTATGTGGGGCCCATTATTCTGTATGGAGCACTATGTGGGGCCATTATTCTGTATGGAGGACTATGTGGGGCCATTATTCTGTATGGAGGACTATGTGGGGCCCATTATTCTGTATGGAGGATAATGTGGGGCCATTATTCTGTATGGAGGACTATGTGGGGCCATTATTCTGTATGGAGGACTATGTGGGGCCCATTATTCTGTATGGAGCACTATGTGGGACCCATTATTCTGTATAGAGGACTATGTGGGGCCATTATTCTGTATGGAGGACTATGTGGGACCCATTATTCTATATGGAGGACTATGTGGGGCCATTATTCTGTAGGGAGGACTATGTGGGGCCCATTATTCTGTATGGAGGACTATGTGGGGCCCTTCATTCTGTATGGAGGACAATGTGAGGCCATTATTCTGTATGGAGGACTATGTGGACCCATTATTCTATATGGAGGACTATGTGGGGCCATTATTCTGTATGGAGGACTATGTGGGGCCCTTCATTCTATATGGATGACAATGTGGGGCCTATTGTACTGTATGGAGGACTATGTGGACACATTATTCTATATGGAGGACTATGTGGGGCCATTATTCTGTATGGAGGACTATGTGGGGCCCTTCATTCTGTATGGAGGACAATGTGGGGCCTATTGTACTGTATACTGGGTGGCCTGCGACTTTGTCTAAGTTTTTCATTTTGGCCCTCTGTCTGTTTGAGTTTGACATCCCTGCTTTAGGCCATAGGAGTTAATTGTTAGAGTATCTTAACATCTAGACCTCCAATCTGAAATAGCTTGTCCACATGGGACCACTCCCTTACTGTCCTTATATTTAAAGTACCAGAAATGTGTTCACTCTGGACATTGTACAAAATTCCTATTTTTTTATTTTATTGTTTTTAAAAAAAATGTTTCCTTACCATAGAAATTTGTATATGCTAATTACAAGCAGATATATACTAAGCTACTGATTCTCTCTTCTCAATGAGCTGGAAATACCTCAAGCATCAGAGCTAAGAGATAAGAACTGGGAAAGAAAACCTGAATACACAGGTATACCCAGATAGTATAGAAGCCAAAGCTATCTATATTCTTCACATACTCTGTGCAAAGCAGAAAGGCCAGTTGTTAGGTTTTTAGGGGCTAGAACATGAAACCGCTCATTACTGATAGCAATACAAAGGAGAATTGGTGAAGGCTGCAATCCAGATAAACTGCAAGTGAAAAACAAGATAAGGCATTCTAATGGATATACATACAGATGATTTGATCCACCAGAATGTGTTTGGAGAGTGATGTTGTTCTTATTCCCTATGCAAATATTAACCTATTCGACTGCAAGCAATGTGGAGAATTCTCATCTGTGACTGAGCGCCCTCTATAGGAATGTCTTATTATAGGCTCTTGTAGGACATTTGTAGCTGTCAAAGGATACTTGTCATGCTTCTAAGAACATATGCTAATATATGCACCCGGAACAAGGGAAGCTACTGTATATTAGTGAATATTGCGAGCATCAGCTCCTTTTTAGCAGAATTTATCCAATTTGTGGAAAAAAAAATCCAAAATTTGTAGCAGGTACACAAGGGAAAGACATATCCTTTGTCTAGTTGTCTGTTTTAACCATTCTGCAGTCTTTGCTGTGAATTAGGAACATATAAAAAATCGCCGGAGTTTCATCCAGAAAACGCAGATGATTGTTTTTCTAATTTTCATCAGATTTTCATCCTGTGCCCGTTTTTTACATCTGTGTCACATCGGTCTGTGATCCATTTTCATACAACTGCATACAGTTTCCTAGGTTTATAATAGAAATCTATCCATAATAATCAGATGCCACTCTGATGGTCCGTGTGGGATCCCATTCTGTTTCTCGCACCCATAGACTTGAATGTGTCAGTCTCATCCGAGACGCAGAAGAAAGTAGTGCATGCTGTGATTTTATTCTCATGGACACTGGGACCGTGAGATCATTAATCTGAACAGCCCTAATGAATAACATGGGCCAGTGTGCGGTCCGATTAAGAATCAGATAGCACATGTCCGATTTGTACGCTCGTCTGCATGAGCGCTTAGTTCCACATCATAATCTGTCATAGCACTGCAGACTGGGGTATAGCCAGAGAAACTGGGAGACTTTAACTTTTAAATGGGATTTTCCATCTCAGAAAGTGATAGCATAGAGGGATATGATATCACTTTCTGATCGGTGTACGTAGCATGAAAGTGTCTGACATAATATTGCAGAGTCTCCCCCAAAAAAATATTTTTGAAGGGATTGTAATTGAGATGCTGAAGAGTCTGTGTATCTAGACTGTTTGAGAAAGACGTTTCGATAAGGACAAAAAAAATCCTCTGTTTCCAAGACATAATAAGGGGTTCTTTAGTCATTAACAACAATACTTTTGAGATAAATATGTAAAAAAAAAATAATAATTTTGTTTACATTTCCAGATGTCCTGGAACAGCACCAGTTCCAGTAATGTCTCATCCAAAGAGATTTTATACTGACGGTATCAAACAAGACTTAATTATTAATCCCGGAGAACCGCTTTAATGGAACGATTGTCTGCTCCCATCCTTACTCGTGCATTAGAAGAAGACATTCAGAGTGCGTGCCAATCAGACTTTCATATCAACTTCTTAAGTCATCATGTGATGTACTTTAGTGTCTGGAGAGAAGACTTTATATCTGGCTTTACATGCAAAGTTCAAAACGTCAAAAAAGGTTAATATTCTAATTTCCAACATATAATATGTCATTTCTGTGCCTGTGTAACATGTGGAGGAGCCCTCTCTGGGTTTTTTGGGTTTGTCAGCCCTCAGTTAGGTTTCTATGTTTTATTTAACCTTTTAGGACAGGCCGATCTTTTTGTTTTTGCTCATTCGTTTTTTCCATGTTTTCTTCTAAGAGCCATAACTTTTTTTTACATCAATATAGTTGTATAAGGGCATATTTGTTGCGGGAGAAGTTGACTTTTTGAATGTGATCATTTTTTTTACCACATAATGTACTAAAAAATGGGAAAAAATTCCAAGTGTGGTAAAATTGTAAAAAAAAACTACAATTTCACCACTGTTTTTCGGGTTTTGTTTTAACAATGTTAACTGTGCAATAAAAACGATCTGACAACATGAGTCCACAGGTCAATACAATTACCGCGATACCAAAATTTATATACCGTATTTTTCAGATTATAACAAGCACTTTTTTCCCCAAATTTGGGAGGAAAGTGGGGGTGCATCTTATAATCCGAAAGTAGATAACCGGGGAAACGGCTGCAGTGGAGCAGGGTCGCTGCTGCCGGAGGCAGGAGTGGGGCGATTCAGCGGGCCCAGGGCTGGGAGGAGGGGGTGTCCCGACACTGAGAGGCTGCAGGCTCCGGGCTGTCAGAAAATCTCGGCAGAGAGACGAGCTCCCGAGATCTTGGCTCCCAAGATCTCAATCTGCACTTGCGCCACCTACGGAGGCCATTTTGCCGAAGCCCACCGCAGGGAAATCGATGGGAAGTGCGGGGACTTCGCTCACTGCCGAAATTTTCTGACAGCCCAGGGCCCGCAGCCTTGCAGTGCTGTGACACCCCCTCCTCCCAGACCAGGGCCCGGAACATCGCCCCACTCCTGCCGCCACCAGCTTCCTGCAGTAGCGACCCTGCCTTCTGTGACCCTGCTACACCGCAGCCAGCCACCCAGTAAGCTATGGTCTGGTGCATCTTATAGTCTGCAAAATATTGTAGTTTTTTATATTTTTGCAGTGAAAAAATGTTTGTGTTGTCATTTTCTGAGGCTTGTAACTTTTTTTTTCTTTCTTCAATGGAGCTGTGTGAGGTCTTGTTTTTTGTGTGCCCAGCTGTAATTTTCATTGATACTATCTTGGGGTAAATACAACATATTGATCACATTTTATTGCATTTTTTTGGGGAACTACTCTGACTGAAAAACTGTAAATCTGGCATTTTGATTATTTAACTTTATGCGCCCAATGTATGATTCAAATAATTTTATATTTTGATACACAGCATCTGGCGATACTAATTATGTTTATTATCATTATTTTTTTAATTTCTGTATCTAAAAACTGGAAAAGGAGGGCGATTTAATCTTTTAAATATTTTTTTAATATGTTTGAAAATATTTTTATTTTTACTTTATTTTCTTGTTCCCCTTGGAAACCTGCATTTGCTTTCTGTAGGTCCCAGTAACCATTGGTCTCCTGTCATTGCGTTGCAGTGGGCAGGTGGGTGCCAGCGAGTGCACTGATCGCTCTATTTAAATGCCTTATTCAGTGACTGACAGCAGTGATCACAGCTATTTCCAATAGCTGCTGCTACAGGCAGATGCCGGCTATGTATTAGGCAATGTTCACACAATCAGTATTTGATCAGTATTTTACATCAGTATTTGTTTTACCATATTTTTTTTATTTTTAAAAACCAATTTAACAGGGGAATAACAATCGTAGCATAAAAGTGGTGACAAAAGAATATTCGTAGTAAAGGAAAAATTCTGAGTTACATCAGTATTTGTAAGCCAAAACCAGGAGTGGAACAATCAGTGGAAAAGTATAATAGAAACATGTCACCACTTCTGCATTTATCACACACTCCTGATTTTGGCTTACAAATACTGATGTAAAATACTGACCAAATACTGAACGTGTGTGTGGCACCCCAGGGGTCCGGTTGCCACAGTGGCATTGCCTCCCTCAAAAGAGGTAATGCCATGCCTGGAAGCAAGCAGGGGTCCCCTAGTCAGGTATACTAAACATGCAACACTTTCCTGGCTCCAGACCAGCAAGGGGAGCCCCCTCCCCTTGGCAACTGGGATCTGGGGGCGGGGTTAGTTAGTCTTAGTGTGAGGAGTTGAAGAGAGGACATCGAGGAGAGAGGAGCTGGGGAGTGGAGCTGCGCGGCAGCTCACCCCAGAAGTACCGCACAGAAGAACTGGACGCCGGAGTCCGAGGCTGTGGGGCACCGAAGGCCCAGCCGCAGAAACTGGAGGGCAGGAGACTGCAGGTCTCCTTGCCCCATTAGACGCCCGGAGGCGCAGCAGCACCGCAGGGTCCAGCACTGCCACGAGGGAGCGACGAGCCAGCAAGGCCCGAGCTGCCTGCCATACGGGTGAGCACAGAAACGTTACACTCAGGGACGAGGGCCACCGCACAGCTACAAGCAGCAGGGCCAAAGAGTTTAGTGGAAAGGGAAGGCCTCCAACTTCACCTGGCAAGGAGGAATCTTTGGTTGCTTCCAGGCTGCCCAGACTTCAACTCTAGCCAGTACTCTAGTCCCGGCTTGTCTAATCAGCACCAGTAAAGACCCTGGGACTGCACTTCCTTGTCTCTGTGTTTCTTGCTGCGCCATCAACCGCTGCACTACAACGCCCAGCACAACCTGCAATATCTACACTGCACTGGAGCTAGCTCTTCCTGTTGAGAGCCACACCATCCCTGCTGCAGTAACATCAGCTTCAGAGGACTGCTTCGCAGCGGCGGCTCCCTTTAGCCGCATTCCACAGGTGGCGTCACAAATAGAGATGAGCGTTGTTCTACTCGAACTGTTCGCCAATCTCAAATTCGAGCTGTTTTGGGCGGTGTTCGAGCCGTTCGGCGAACACGAACAATTTGAGAAAAATTCGGCTGTTCGAGGTTATGTTCGATAACTGTTCGTGCACCAAAATCATAACTGGATTTTTTCTCAGTAATGATGAAAATTAATGTTAATACGCAGTTTGAGTGTACAGCGGGGTGGGGGGAGGGGCAGGGGATGGATCTCTGCAGGAACAATGAAGATCTCCATTTTTTTTTCTCTTTCCCGCATTTGCAGTGGGGAGGTGCAATCTGTCAGCCTATCAGCAGCGCACACACGGAGCGAAGTGCTTTTTTTCACACAAGCAAGGGCATGTGTCATTGGCAGTGTATGTCACATGTCCTTGCCCTATAAGACCAAGCCATTTTCCCCGTCGCCACCATTTTCTCACTGCTGCAGCTGCGTGTTAGACGGCACCGCGGTTGCTGTGTGCGCTATACCTTGTTAATTTCAAGCCAATTTTCGCACAAATATACAGATAGCTTGGGAGTAGGGAATAGTTGTGATTGCAGTCCTTTTAAGGACTAGGTTACAGCATTTCCTACGACTTTTATCAGGGAGGTCTGTGCTCTTAAATAGATAGGTTGTAGGAGTAAAGACTAATTGTAATTGGAGTCCTTTTCAGGACTAGGTTACATGAGTTCCTATCAGTTTTTGCCAGGCAGGTCTGTGCCAGTGCTGTGCAAGTTTTTTTCACAGCATTTGGCTGAATCTAGCAAAGCTAATCCTTTTTGGCCTATTGCAGAGTGTGTTAGTCAGTGGAGTAGCCTATCTGTGTTGCAAGATATAACACCTGTGTATAGAATACCAATTTTTTTACTGCACCTAGTGAAGTAAAATCTTTTGGGCATAGCATCATTCTATTAGTCCATCTATACAGACCTCCATCAGGTTGCAAACTGAATATAATTTTTTTCTGCATCTAGCTCTGAAAAAATATTTGGGCTTCTAGCAGTGTGTGGGACTTGGTCTATTAGTCCATCTATACTGACCTCCATCAGGTTGCAAATTAAAAATAATTTTTTTCTTCATTTAGCTCTGAAAAAATATTTGGGCTTCTAGCAGTGTGTGGGACTTGTTCTATTAGTCCTTCTATACTGACCTCCAGCAGGTTGCAAATTGAATATAATTTTTTTCTGCATCTAGCTCTGAAAAAATAGTTGGGCTTCTAGCGGTGTGTGGGACTTGGTCTATTAGTCCATCTATACTGACCTCCATCAGGTTGCAAATTAAAAATAATTTTTTTCTGCATCTAGCTCTGAAAAAATATTTGGGCTTCTAGCAGTGTGTGGGACTTGGTCTATTAGTCCATCTATACTGACCTCCATCAGGTTGCAAATTAAAAATAATTTTTTTCTGCATCTAGCTCTGAAAAAATATTTGGGCTTCTAGCAGTGTGTGGGACTTGGTCTATTAGTCCATCTATACTGACCTCCATCAGGTTGCAAATTAAAAATAATTTTTTTCTGCATCTAGCTCTGAAAAAATATTTGGGCTTCTAGCAGTGTGTGGGACTTGGTCTATTAGTCCATCTATACTGACCTCCATCAGGTTGCAAATTAAAAATAATTTTTTTCTTCATTTAGCTCTGAAAAAATATTTGGGCTTCTAGCAGTGTGTGGGACTTGTTCTATTAGTCCATCTATACTGACCTCCAGCAGGTTGCAAATTGAATATAATTTTTTTCTGCATCTAGCTCTGAAAAAATAGTTGGGCTTCTAGCGGTGTGTGGGACTTGGTCTATTAGTCCATCTATACTGACCTCCATCAGGTTGCAAATTAAAAATAATTTTTTTCTGCATCTAGCTCTGAAAAAATATTTGGGCTTCTAGCAGTGTGTGGGACTTGGTCTATTAGTCCATCTATACTGACCTCCATCAGGTTGCAAATTCAAAATAATTTTTTTCTGCATCTAACCCAGCCAATAGTTTTGGCCTAATACCACAGTTTGGCCACTCAGCTCTGCTCGGTTACCATCCATTGTTTTTTTGTGCAAACAACTCCAGAGTTGTGAATTAGTTAACCACCAAAATGAGTGGAAAAAGGCCTGCTGCTGGTGGAAAGGGGAATAGGCGTGTTGGGAAGGGGAAAAAAGGTTGTGTCCGTGGGGTAGGTGTTAAAGCAACAGTAACATCTGCAGAAGAAAGACCATCTTCCAGCCAAACTAAAATGTCTACTTCTTTTAGCGGACAATGTGATAAGATCCCTTTCTTACGGCCACGCCAATCGCTACAAATTCCAGATGAGGCACAAAAACAGCAGGTGCTTCAACGGATATCAAGTGCTCCTTTAAGTGGGCTCTCCTCCACATCAACTTCAACATCACAAATACTCCAGTCCTCAAAGGTGTCACCCAAATCACACTTGCTTCCTCACAGCTCCCAAATCTCCAGCTGCCCGTCTGAGTATGAGGTAGAACAGATGGTTGAGTCTGCAGAGCTGTTTACTCATACTATAGCCTGGGAATCAGAGGTCGACTCCAGCGCTTCTGTGAATCCAGACGAGGAAATGATCTGCACTGATGCCCAGAATCTTTATGAGTCGGATCCAGGACCAGACGCAGAAGGTTCTGACCATAATGTAGACCCTCATTCCCAAACTGTAACTCCTGTTGGTGGAGACAAGGAGGAAGACGATGATAAGACTCAAATACCTGATTGGAGCGACAACTTTAGTTTTTTGTCAGGACAGGAACAGGTTGGCTCTGAGGACGACGGGTGTGATAACGCACAGGGTGATGATGATGAGGTCGGAGATCCCACTTACTGTCAACCCACAGTCAGCCAAGAGATGAGGTCAGCAGAGGAGGTGGAGGAAGATGCTAGTGACGACGAGGTCAGGTTGCGCCTTCCTGGACAGAGACGTAGTACTGGAAGCACGTCAACAACTGCATCCTCAAACACAACTCTGCCTCTCACCACAAGTCGTGGTGGCTCTTCAGGTCGCATGGGTGCTAAGCCTTGCATAGCCTGGGCATTTTTTCAGATCGATAAAGATGACCCAACTCGTGTTATCTGTAACATTTGTCAGCAAAAGCTAAGTAGAGGCCAAAAAATACATAGTTTGAGTACTTCATGCATGAACCGGCACATGGACATGAAGCATAAGTTGCAGTGGGAAGCTCAGTGTGCTACAATGCGGCCTAGCCGGCCGGGCCAATCACCGTCTGCCATATCTTGTGCATCCGCGGCCTCTTCATCCTCTGTGACTGGGGGGACAGCAGTCACACCTGTTTTGGGGCGCAGACCTGCCACCTCTTTACCCGCAACAGTCAGCGTGATTGGCAGGTCATCATTTTCTTTGGAGGTGGTAACACCAGCTGGTGTTGAGCGCTGTCCGACATCGATAGCACCACCTTTGGATCAAGGCAACCTAACATGTCCGCCTGCATCTTCCTCACAGACCGGCAGTTTGCCGGGGACACCCTTATCAACCCCGTCTAAGCACAATAGCCAGCCCTCGGTCCCTCAGATGTGGACAAGTAAAAGACCATTTCCTCCTAGCCATGAGAAAGCTAAGAGGTTGAATTTCACCATCTGCAAGCTCTTGGCTACAGAAATGCTGCCTTTCCGCCTGGTGGACACAGAGGATTTTCGAGACCTTATGTCCGTCGCAGTGCCCCAGTACCAGATGCCCAGTCGGCACTACTTCTCAAAGAAAGGTGTGCCTGCGCTCCACCAGCATGTCGCACACAACATCACCGCTTCTTTGAGAAACTCTGTGTGTGACAGGGTGCATTTCACCACAGACACTTGGACGAGTAGGCATGGACAGGGGCCTTACATGTCGCTGACTGGGCACTGGGTAACTATGGTGACAGCAGGACAAGGGGCTGCTGTCCAAGTCTTGCCGTCCCCACGAGTTGTGCGTCAATCCTCTTTATGTCAAAGTTCCTCCACTGCTTCTGCCTCCTCAACCTCCTCTCGGTCTTCCACCTGCACCCAAAGCCTGTCTGGTCATGCCACAAGCTTTCTAACTGCGCAGAAGGGATCCTGCACACCTCCTTACTATGCTGGCAGTAGGGCTCAACGTCATCAGGCGGTTTTTACATTGAAATGTCTGGGAAATGTGAGTCACACAGCTGAGGAGTTGTGGTCAGCTCTGGAGAACCAATTTCATGAATGGTTGTCTCCACTGGACCTGAAACCAGGGAAGGCCGTGTGCGACAATGCTGCAAACCTGGGTGCGGCCCTTCGCCGGGGCAATGTCACACACGTGCCTTGTATGGCTCACGTGTTGAACCTGGTTGTCCAGCAATTTTTAGCCCACTATCCCAGACTAGATGGCCTTCTGCAGAGGGCACGGTCGCTGTGTGCTCACTTCCGCCGTTCGCATCCCGCAGCTCAGCGACTTACATCTCTACAGAAGTCGTTGGGCCTGCCACTTCACCGGCTAAAATGCGATGTGCCTACCCGGGGGAATTCAACTCTGCACATGTTGCAGCGACTGTGGCAGCACCGACAAGCCCTGGTGCAATACGTTCTGACGTATAGCCTGGGCCAACGAGATTCAGAGGTGGGGCAAATCACGCTGGAGGAGTGGTCTCAGATCAGGGACCTATGCACCCTTCTGCACAGTTTTGAAATGGCGACGAAGATGTTTAGTGCTGACGATGCCATTATCAGCATGACTATTCCGGTGATTTACATGCTGGAGCACATGTTAAACAGAATTCTGAGTCAGGTGGTGGCACAAGAGGAGGTGGAGGAAGTAGAGGAGGAGGAGTTGTATGCGGAAGGGCTAACATCTGCAAGGTCCAGCCGGTCGGCAGCACCAAGGCGGCAGGCATGTGAGGGTGGGGGAGATGGTTTTACCAGGGCGCATGGTAGCAGCCAAACTAGTGAGGAAGGTGCAGGAGCCCAGGAAGAAGTGGAGGACGAACTGATGGAAGACTCATCAGATGAGGGAGACCTTGATCACATTTCTGTTGTGCGAGGTTGGGGGGAGAGGACAGAGGAAGGAAGCATGATTGTTACCTCGCCACCAACACAACAGGGACTTGGTGCTCCTGGATGCGCAACACACATGAGTGCCTTCTTGCTGCACTACCTGCAACATGACCCTCGAATTGTGAGAATTAGAAATAATCCTGACTACTGGGTTGCCACACTGTTAGATCCCCGGTACAAAAGTAAATTTGCAGAAATTATTCCTGCCATAGAAAGGGATGCACGCATGCAGGAGTATCAGCAGAGACTGTTGCAGAATCTTACATGTGCTTTTCCACAAAATACCAGTGGTGCACGTAGTGAATCTCACAGTTCCAACTTGCCAACCGTGGGACCGTCAAGTGTTCAGCACTCAAACCGTAACAGAACCACAGTATCTGCTGGTAACATCAATTTTGCGGAATCATTTCACCACTTTTTTAGCCCATCCTTTGCAAGGCCACAGGAGACAAGAAGTCTGACACATAGTCAACGCCTAGAGACGATGGTACAGGAGTATCTCCAAGTAAACATTGAAGCCACGACTGTGTCACTGGACCCTTGCTCTTTTTGGGCTTCCAATCTGGATAAATGGCCGGAGCTAGCCACTTACGCCTTGGAGATCTTGTCATGCCCCGCAGCCAGCGTTCTGTCTGAACGTGTGTTCAGCGCTGCTGGTGGTGTGCTGACAGATAAGCGCACGTGGCTCTCCACTGATAATGTAGACAGACTCACGTTCATAAAGATGAACAAATCATGGGTCCGAAACGACTTTTCTACCCCTGTGTCATCCTGGGGAGAGTAAAAGCTTGATGATTGGTTAAAATCACCCTACCAACCGTTTTAAGCTTTCAAATTACTAATCATGTTTAACTGTATCTTGACTGGAAAATAATTTGGGCTTTGTAGCAGTGTGCAGCACTGATCCTATTAGGCCATCTATACTAAAGCTTCACCAGATTTAAAATTAAAAATAATTTTTAGCTGCATCTAGCCCGGAAAATAATTTTGGGGTTCCGAGATGCGCAAGGCACATAAGTGCCTTCTTGCTGCACTACCTGCAGCATGACCCTCATATTGTCAGAATTCGAAGTAATCATGACTACTGGGTTGCCACACTCTTAGATCCCCCAAACTTTTCGATCAACCTTTTCATTTTAATAAAGACCAAAAAAATGGTCATTTTTGAAATTATAAGCATTAGCAGGTTGTTAGAAACTGAAATCAAACAGTTTTCAACTCAAAACTTTATTCTAGGTGATGTTACATTTTCACATAGGACCCCTTGTTCGAAAGGAGCTTCTGAACTCTTTCGTCCATTGAATTTGTCAGGTTTTGGATGGTTTCTGCTTCAATTGTTTTGCATGAGGACAGAATACCCTCCCAGAGCTGTTGCTTAGATGTGAACTGCCTCCCGCCATCATAGACACTCCTTTTAATGATGCTCCAAAGGTTCTGAATGGGGTAGAGGTCAGGGGAGCATTGGGGTCACACCATAAGTTTGTCCCCTTTTTTGCCCATATCAGCCAGAGTTGCAGATGTTTTATGTGCAGCATGAGATGGTGCATTATCATGCAGAAAAATGATCTTGCTGTGAAATACACGGTTCTTCTTCTTGAACCATGGCAGGAAGTGCTGTTTGAGAAAATCCACATACATTATGGAGTTCATCTTTAGCGCCTTCAGGGATCCTAAAGGGGCCGACAATCTCTCTCCCCATGATTCCAGCCCAAAACATTACTCCACCTCCTCCTTGTTGGCGCTGTAGCCGTGTTTGCGTGGGGTGTCCATCAACCAGCCATCCTCCACTCCATCCATCTGGACCATCGAGCGCTGCACGGCACTCATCCGTGAACAAAACAGTTTTGAAATCAGTCTTCATGTAATGTTTGGCCCACTGGAGCCGTTTCTGCTTGTGTGAAGTGGATAGAGGAGGTCGACAGGATGGCGCATGCACAGCTGCAAACCTCTGAAGGACCCTGCATCTTGTTGTTCGGGGGACGTTGGAGGCACAAGCAGCTTCAAAAACTTGTCTGCTGCTATGACAAGGCTTTTTTGCCGCTGCTCTTTCAACCTGACGTAATTGCCTGTAGGAAAGAGTCCTCAATTTGCCCTTATCAGCACGCACACGTGTGTACTGTGAATCAGCTACATACTTCTTGATTGCCAAGACACTTCATCCTGATCATCGCACAATGTTGATTGTAGTCATGCCTTGACCTAAACACTCCACAATTTGTTGCTTCTCAGCAGCCGACACATCCTTTTTCTTTCCCATTTTGGCAGAAAATGTAGGCTGCTTAATAATGTGAGAGAGCCTTCTTAAGTAGTCTTGCCTTTCATTGGACACACCTGCCAAACTAATTAGCACAGGTGTCTGCAATTGCTTACAGTGATATAAAGAGCCCTGACACACATCACCATCAATGAGTTTAACTGACAAACAAACAAATTCTTCCCTTATCACTCCTAAACACTTTTTGTATAATAATTTGGAACGCAGTGTACATGTGCTTTTCCACAAAACACCAGTGGTTCGCGTAGTGAATCTTACAGTTCTAACTTGCCAACCGTGGTCTGTATGGAGTTGTTCAATAAAGGGCCCAAAATTAAGATAACATAGATGGGAGAGGTCTCTATGAATAGGAATTCCTGAGTATTTGATACCCTGTGAGGGCCAGGCAAAGGGAAAGTTGGACTGGATGGAATCCTATATGGATTTGAGGAGGGAGACATCGAGGGCCTCAGACTTCGCTGCATTGATTTTAAAATTTTACCATGTAACAAAGTGATCTATTTCAGCCATAACAGCATGGATGGATATATGTGATTGAGTGATATATACTAGGACATCATCAGCAAATAGAGAGCACTTGTACTCGGTGCCTCCCACCTCAATCCACCTAATATTGGGGTTATGGCGAATTGATGAGAGCAGGTGCTCCGTCACTAGGATGTATAAGAGAGGGGACAGAGGACATCACTGCCTTGTCCCATTGGTGATTGTGAAAGGTGATGAAAATGTTCTGACGCACCCCCTGGGCCTTGGGACACCCGGAGCCGGACCCTTTTTGCTGGATGCTGGTGGTTGTAGTCTTCGTGGCGGCGACCCGGTTCCGTGGCTCAGGGCGGTCAAACCAGTGGCGGAACTATTTATGTGGTTTTCATGTTTAAATGTCCGACTACGCCACCCGTGGATTGCGGTCAGAGTGAACCGCCGCTACAGGGCAGACCACTGAGGCTGGTGTTGTGGGTGCAGCAGAGCGTAGCATAACTCCCCACGGGAGGAGTATAGCCTCAGGGCAGTGTATGCGGAGGATGGGGGTGATGGTGCAGGGCAGCAGCAGTAACGACACGGAGTCAGTGATGCAGTTCAGGGCCTTTACTCACAGTTCTTATTATCCAGACCACGTCTGCAGGTAACGGCTGCCCACGTCGTACTGTGCTCACCAGGTGAGGGGCTCAGACAACTCCCAGATAACTTTGGAGCACTTCACAGGACCCCCTTTGTGTGTCCTTTGTCTGGCCTTTCTTACCAACACTTCTGTCCGGCTGCCTCGGGCCTCCTCTTGGTAAACTTGGCGCCAGTTTCCCTGACCCTGTGTGGTGCCTTCCTAGCGGGTGTAGCGAGGGGCTGCGCCACATAAAATGTCAGAGCCTCCGGTTTCTAGCTGAGGGTCGTTTCCTGCCTCCACTAGTTCGGGGACCGGTCTCCCCCTTTGGCCTGACCCCTCCACGCAGGTGGATTCGGGCGTGCGGTGGCGACTCGCCCGTCCGCACCCCTGGGATCCCTTCATTCCTCGTTCCTGGAGCCTTCTCCGCTCCTCTTCCTTCCTTCTCCCTCTTCCAGGCCTGGGCCTCTGTTACTAGGCCCGCCTCCGGAGCAGAGCTCATGCAGAGCCCCTGCTCCCTGCCACTTCTGCTCAGACTTCTCTGCACTGAACTAAGATGGTGCCCACCTTTTATACTCCCTTCTCAATGCACCCAGGAACTGCTTCCTCCCTGCTCCTGCACTACAGGGTTCCCCTTCCTCAGTGTTCCCTCCCCCCACTCCAGCCAGGGACAGGGACTGTCGTGCCCATCTCAGGGGCATATTGGTCGCCCTGCCCCACGGCAATGTGGTGTAATGCATGCAGGTGTCGGGTCCTGATCCACACTCCATCCTTACCTGAGAGTGAGATATCACACCTCTGGGTGAGGTGCAATACGTCTGTAGCAACCGAGCCCTCAGGGTGCTACAGTTCCATTTATCTTCAGCCTAGGTGACGTATTGCGATACAGGGCTGTGATTTTGGCTATAAAAGGGTCCCCTAGACCCCTACCCCAAGATTTTTAAGAGAATCATATATGGCGTGCCAGGAGACTCTATGGAATGCTTTCTCAGCATCCAACGAGAGTATCTAATTACAAATTTTTAACTGCATCTAGCCCAGGAAATACTTTGTGCCTAGTAGCAGTGTCTGCTAGTGAGCGGATTATCCCGGCTGTTAAGCAAGCTGCACCACCTGTAGTTTAGACACTTAATTTTTTCAAAGGAAATGCTTCGGGACCATGGGATACTTAGTGAAGAGCATCAGGAGGCACCCCAAGGCATAGGGGCTGGGACTGGCAGTAGGATGCCTTGCGGTGGACAGCCGAGCTCGATCCTTATAAAAGCTTTTTAACTGCAGCAGCTTTAGTGGACGCTACTGGAGCTGGAATTACCGCGGCTGCTGGCATGAGACTTGCCCTCCAATAGATCCTTGTAAATGGATTTAAAGTGTATTCATTCAAATTAGAGAGACAATTTAAATTAAAAAGCTTAGAGCTGCCTCCACCACAGGGGGGCTCGCTCGACCCACCAGCGGACAGGCACCAGTATTGGGAGAGGGGGGCTGGCCGTCAGGGTTCACCGCGGCTCTGGCACAAACCCGGCGACACGGAGGTGGCACGGGCAGGAGCGGACTGGCCGTGTCGGCTTCTCACTTTTTGGATTTTAGAAGGGCATGACATGCCTATATCTGTGTCTCCCCCTCCTTTTACTCCTCCACCTCTTTTATTTTCGCATGACTATATGTACTTGTCACTTTTCCATGTGTTAGTTATGTCTTCTGAGCAGTTTGTCAGCTTTTCGACACCTTTGAAGGTGTTTTCTATGTGTTTCTATGTGTTTTTGTTTGCCTGCCATTGGTTTTAACGGTGTTCGAAGGTGTTCGACGAACAGTTCGACGAACAGTTCGGCGAACACACGGGTGTTCGACGATCCGAACCGAACTCGAACACTACGGGGGTGGCTCAACACTAGTCACAAACTCTATAAAAACACTATAAATCCTCTATCCATAACCGATTTTATTGACCGCCCTGGGTCACGGACCGGGTCACTGCCACTGTGACATTCCCCCAGCATCTACCGGCCCGGTACCCCACGGCCCAGGGGGCCCGTCATACTTGGCGCCATGAACAGGATTCACGAAGCCCGGTGTAACCGGGTCCTGTGTGCCATAGACTTTATTGAATGGTGTGATCACGTGGTTTGCCGCCCGCCGAGGGGAAGAAAGAGGCTCCGATCCGGAATCACCGGGTAAGAGATCCTTCCGCCTGCAGAGCAGCATACTGGTACGTCAGGAGACGCCCAGGCCCTGGCTGAGGTTCACTAGGGGGGAGGAAGATGCCCAACATGGAGGAGGGTTCAGCCGCAGGCGCGGCCGCTGCCACTGTGATGCCGTTATCAATGCCATATATACCGGGGGCGGCGTGGTTGCCCCAGTACTCAGGGGAGTCGCACACCCTCAACGACTTTGAGGAGAGACTTCGCAGTTTGTTTAAAGTATACCCCCTGTTTGAGGAGCAAAAAGTCAGCATCCTCATAGGCCAGCTAATCAGGGGAGGAGTCCTGAGGAGATAATTTGCATATTCCCACTGCATTTTGTGGTAAGTGAAGAGTCTCCGCGAGCTCAAAGAACACTGGATTTTGGCTGTTGGATCTGAAAAGAGGTCATCGGTAAACCAGGGGAGGAGTCCTGAGGAGATAATTTGCATATTCCCACTGCATTTTGGGGTAAGTGAAGAGTCTCCGCGAGCTCAAAGAACACTGGATTTTGGCTGTTGGAGCTGAAAAGAGGACATCGGTAAACCAGGGGAGGAGTCCTGAGGAGATAATTTGCATATTCCCACTGCATTTTGGGGTAAGTGAAGAGTCTCCGCGAGCTCAAAGAACATTGGATTTTGGCTGTTGGAGCTGAAAAGAGGACATCGGTAAACCAGGGGAGGAGTCCTGAGGAGATAATTTGCATATTCCCACTGCATTTTGGGGTAAGTGACGAGTCTCCGCGAGCTCAAAGAACACTGGATTTTGGCTGTTGGAGCTGAAAAGAGGACATCGGTAAACCGCGCGCCGGCATTTTGAAGCTTTTTTTTTAAGCTTTTTTCACTGTTTTCAGAACATTAACAATAAGAACATGGAAGAGTCCAGGAGCCATTTGGTGAGCTGCATATCCTGCTACATGTTCACAGACTTGCCAGTGGAAAAGCCAAACTTCACATGCCAGAAATGCAAGCTTGTGTCCCTGTTGGAGGAAAAGTTGCGAAATCTAGAAGAGAGGTTAACTACCTTGAAAATCATTAAGGAAGGTGAAGAGTTCTTAGACAGAGCAGAATTATCTCTTCATGATTCAGAAAGAGAAGAAATTCGAACTGCACCTGACGAAACAGAGGAATGGAAGCATGTGACCCACAGAAGCAGGAGGATCGAGAGGCAGTCAGCACCCATACTGCTCAGGAACCAGTACCAGGCTCTCACGCAGGAGAACCATGAAGAAATACAGCAAAATAAGACTTTGCCAGCAATGAATAACCTTGTAAGCCCTCAGAATCCTCCTGGATGGAGAAAGAAGAATGCTGTGAAGAAAAAACGGAGAGTGGTGGTCATGGGGGATTCCCTGTTAAGAGGAACAGAGGCAGCTATCTGCAGACCAGACATAACCTCAAGAGAAATGTGCTGTCTTCCAGGAGCAAAAATTAAAGATGTGTCTGACAGGATATCAAGACTCTTCAGACCTACAGATCACTACCCATTCCTGCTAATACATGTGGGGACAAATGACACCGCAAGAAAGGACCTGGAAACCATCTGCAGTGACTTTGAAGACTTAGGCAAGAAAGTGAAAGAATTGGGAGCGCAGGTGGTCTTCTCATCCATCCTCCCAGTGGATGGCCATGGAACAATGAGGTGGAATAAGATTCTACAGGTGAACAACTGGCTACGTCGATGGTGCCGTCAACAAGGATTTGGATTTCTGGATCACGGAATGAATTACCTATATGATGGACTACTTGCTAGAGATGGGGTGCACCTTACGAAGACTGGAAAACATGTATTTGGAAGTCGCCTTGCTACACTCATCAGAAGAGCTTTAAACTAGAACAATGTGGGAAGGGAGGCAAAAGGCCAGAAAAAGCCATACAGCTGACAAATACTATTGAGATCTCTGCTACTGGAAGTGGAAAGGAAGAACAAAGACAAAACAATTTAAATAATAAAAATATGGGAGGAAGAGAAACCAATCACAGACTAAAATGTTTTTATACAAATGCACAAAGCATGGGCAACAAACAAGGAGAATTGGAACTACTAACGCAGGAAAAGGAATATGATGTCATTGGAATCACTGAAACTTGGTGGGACGATACACATGATTGGAATAAAAGGCTAAAAGGATACAACTTATTTGCAAGAAACAGACTTGATAAACGAGGAGGAGGTGTTGCATTGTATGTTAGAAAAGCGTATATCTGCACAGAGATTGAAGCTTCAGAGACTGGGAGTTCTGTGGAAACTGTTTGGGTAAGAATACAAGGAGAGAACAACGGAAAGGACACCATTGTAGGCATTTACTACAGGCCACCTGGGCAAGCTGAAGATATGGATGAACTCTTTATGTATCAAATGACCAAGTTCTCCAAAAAATATGACATAGTGGTCATGGGAGATTTCAACTATCCAGACATTTGTTGGGAATCTCTCTCAAGTAAAACTAACAGGTCAAGCAAATTCTTATCCTCTCTTGCTGACAACTTTATCTTCCAAAAGGTAGGGGAGAAAACAAGGGGATCTGCTACTTTGGATCTAATCCTTATAAACAGGGAGGAAATGGTTGAGGAGGTAAAGGTGGCTGGGAGCCTAGGAGGCAGCGATCATGCTATTATAGAATTTTGGATAACTAGAGGAGGAAGACATGTGAAGACTCAGACTTCAAGGTTAGATTTTAGAAAGGCAGATTTTAAGAGACTCAGAAAGAGAATAGGAGGGATCCAATGGCTGGATGTCCTTAAGGACAAAAATGTCCAGGAAGGATGGGAAATTTTTAAAAATGAGATTCTCAAAGCACAATCGTTAACAATCCCGAAAAGTAGGAAGAATGGGAAGCATTTAAGGAAACCAGGATGGATGAACACAGAACTTAAACACATGCTAAAAAGAAAGAAAGAAATGTTTATTAAATGGAAAGAGGGAGGCATATCTAAAGAAGATTATAATGCAGTCTGCAGATCCTGCAGGGCACGTATCAGGTTACCTAAAGCTGACAATGAATTAAGGCTTGCAAGAGATGTCAAAAGCAATAAAAAAGGATTTTGGGGGTATGTCAAAAGTAAAAGAAAAGTCAAAGATGCTATAGGATTTTTACAGGATGAAAATGGAGAAATGGTAAGAGAGGATGTTGAGAAGGCCGAACTTTTTAATTCCTATTTTGCATCTGTTTTCTCTCAGAAAGAAAATGTAACATCAACTCATCTTCACTATCCTTTTAAAGGAATAGAGGAATCCAAGTTATCTGTAAACAGAAAGATTGTGAGGGAATATTTAGCTAACATAAATGAGTTCAAGTCTCCAGGTCCAGATGAATTACACCCCAGAGTACTGAAGGAGATCGTAGAAGAAATTTTAGAACCACTCTCCATAATCTTTGAAAATTCTTGGAGAACAGAAGTCCCAGAAGACTGGAGAAGAGCAAATGTTGTTCCTATCTTCAAAAAGGGGAAGAAGGTGGACACAGGGGAACTATAGGCCGGTGAGTCTGACTTCTATACCAGGAAAGATCTTTGAACAAATTATTAAACAACATGTATGTAAGTACATGGATAAGAATGAAGTGATTAACCAGAGTCAGCATGGGTTTGTAACTAACAAGTCATGTCAGACTAACTTAATTTCCTTCTATGACAGAATCACTGACTGGGTGGATCAGGGAAATGCTGTAGATATAGTATATCTTGACTTCAGCAAAGCATTTGACAAAGTATCTCACACCATCCTTATTGAAAAAATGACCAAGTATGCAATGGACCAGGCAACTGTTAGGTGGATTCATAACTGGCTTAGTGATCGGACTCAAAGGGTGGTTGTAAATGGCTTCACATCCAGCTGGATGAATGTCTCAAGTGGGGTACCACAGGGCTCCGTCCTGGGACCTGTATTGTTCAACATCTTTATCAATGATTTAGATGAAGGAATTGAGGGTAAACTGATTAAATTTGCTGATGACACAAAGCTAGGAGGGATAGCTAATACTAGAGAAGAGAGAGAGAGGATTCAAAAAGACCTAAATAAACTGGAGCAGTGGGCAGCAACCAACAGAATGGTTTTTAACAGGGAAAAATGCAAAGTACTACATCTGGGCAATAAAAATGAAAAAAGCATATACAGAATGGGAGGAATAGAGCTAAGCAACAGTACATGTGAAAAAGACTTAGGTATACTAATAGATCATAGACTGAACATGAGTCAACAGTGTGATGCAGCAGCAAAAAAGGCAAATACATTTCTGGGATGTATTAACAGAAGCATACAGTCTAGATCACGTGAAGTCATTATCGGTCTTTACTCCTCTTTGGTCAGACCTCATCTGGAATACTGCGTACAGTTTTGGGCACCACATTTTAAAAAGACATAGACAAACTGGAGCAAGTTCAGAGAAGAGCGACCAGAATGGTGACTGGTCTGCAAACCATGTCCTATGAGGAACGGTTGCAGGATTTGGGAATGTTTAGCTTGCAAAAAAGAAGACTGAGAGGAGACTTAATAGCTGTCTACAAATATGTCAAGGGCTGTCACATTGTAGAAGGATCATCTTTATTCTCATTTGCACAAGGAAAGACTAGAAGCAATGGGATGAAACTAAATGGGAGGAGACACAGATTAGATATTAGAAAAACTTTTTGACAGTTAGGGTGATTAATGAGTGGAACAGGCTGCCACGAGAGGTGGTGAGTTCCCCTTCAATGGACGTCTTCAAACAGAGGCTGGACAGACATCTGTCTGAGATGATCTAGTGAATCCTGCTTTGAGCAGGGGGTTGGACCAGATGACCCAGGAGGTCCCTTCCAACTCTACCATTCTATGATTCTATGATTCTATGAATCGGTGCAGCCCAGAGAGAGGTGAAGTCCTGGCCAGGCAGAGACAAAGGCACTGTAAAAGAAATACTGGCCCGATTGAAGGATATCTTTGACACCCACACCGCAGCAGAAATTAAAATGAAGTTTTACGGGTGCAAACAATGGATGCAGGACAGTGTACGGGACTATACTCTAAACCTGCAGAAGGTGCTGCGGGCCATCAAACAGGTAGACCCTGACAGTGTGCATGATGAGAACAGATTGCTGACTGAGCAGTTTATTGAGGGGCTCCTGTCCTGCGCTCACAGGACACAGCTGCGCTTTATGGCTCTACAAAACCCTGATCTGGACTTTGCGCAATTTAAAGACAGAGCCATCCGGGTGCTGCGAGAATCAATCCCAAGTGGCACTGCATCCCTCCGGTGTCCAGTTATCACATACCACCAGGAGGTGGCGTCTTTTCCCCCAGCACCTGTGGAGGCTGACGCGCAGACCCTAGATAATGATCTATCTGCAGACCTATGCCTTCAGGTTCAGGAGCTGACCAAAAGTGTGGATACACTAACCAAAACCGTGCAGGCCATGCAAGTGTCTCCAAAGGAAAAGATCCAGCTGGCTTCCAGTCCAGATGATGTCCCATGGCGACGACAGAAGAGAATTCCACCGATCAGAGGGAGGAACAGCGATCGCTACGACCAGGACGGACAACCCATCTGCCGCCGCTGTAAAGAGGCGGGACACTACGCAAGATTCTGCAATTTAAACAAGCAACACCTGGGGCAGAGGGCCAACCCCCAGGAGTAAGACGACCAGGCCCACAAAGCTGGCGAGACAAGTACGTGGGAGGACGACCGGTCCTGCCTGTCGTGCTTGATGGCATCCCAATGAATGCGTTGCTGGACACTGGGTCCCAGGTGACCACGATGCCATATATCCTTTATAAACAATACTGGACTGATTCAGACATCACCAACAGTCCAGATGAACATCTTAACATCTATGCCAGCAATGGTCAGCCCTTGCCTCAGGTAGGGTATAAAGAGGTGACCATACAAGTTGGCAAAGTAGAATTGCCATCACAAGGAATGATTATTGTTGATATTGATCGCCGAGAAAGTCATCCCATGATAACCTTAGGCACTAATGTGATAGAAAATTGTCTTGGAGAAATTAATGTTTTGTTGCAACAGGTCGCAGAGACTGCCAGTTCCAGTCAGCAGCGAGTTCTGCAGAAGGAGATCAGAGCTCTGATGAAAAGACAACAGGTAGAGCTGTCTGGAGGAGAAATTGGCAGTGTCAGGATGAGTGATCCGTTCCCCATTGCAATGCCCCCTAGGAGTGAAATGTTGATATGGTGTCGAGCAGCAATTGGTCTCAGGGGTCAAGATTATTAGGCCCTGGTAGAACCCGTATACTCTGACAGTAGGCCCACTATCTTGACAGCCAGGGGGGTAGTCGATGTCCGCAAGGGGAGAGTGCCGATCCGCATCCTGAATTGTGGGGAGAAAGAGGTCCATTTACCCCGGTATGCTACCCTTGCTAAGTTATTCACTGTCAGTAACATCTCAATAAAGACAGTGGAACCCTTGCCTCCATCCAAACCGGCAGAGGATAATGGCTCCAAGGGGCAGATGGAGTATTGGTGTCAGAAGCTACAAGTGGGCGCTGACTCCACCCCTTTGCACCAAAAGCATGGAGTATACCGGGTGGTCCAATAGTATGAGCGGGTCTTCAGTAAACACCCATTAGACTTTGGGCAGGTAAAAGGGGTCCAACATCATATCCCCACGGGAGATCATCCACCCATTAAAGAGAGATACCAGCCTGTACCTCCAGCTCACTATCAATGTGCTAAAGGAATGTTACAGGAGATGAAGGAGGCTGGGGTGATCAGAGATAGTTGTAGCCCCTGGGCAGCTCCATTAGTTCTCGTGAGAAAGAAAGATGGTACAATGAGGATGTGTGTTGACCACAGGCAGATTAACCGCATTACACATAAGGATGCCTACCCATTACCCAGAATTGAGGAGTCACTAGCTGCATTAAGATCTGCTAATTATTTCTCCACTTTGGATCTCACCAGTGGGTATTGGCAGGTTCCTGTGGCTGAGGCGGACAAAGAAAAGACCGCGTTTACAACACCAATGGGCCTCAGCGAGTTCAACTGCATGCCATTCAGGCTCTGAAACGCCCCAGGAACCTTCCAGCGGTTAATAGAGTGCTGCCTAGGACACAAGAACTTCGAAACTGTCCTGCTGTACCTGGAAGACGTAATTGTCTACTCAAAGACATATGAAGACCACCTGAAGCACCTGGCCGAGGTGTTTGAAGCCCTATCTGCTTTTGGCCTGACAGTAAAGCCGTCGAAATGCCACCTGTTGAAGCCCAAGGTGCAGTACCTAGGTCATGTGGTAAGCGCCGAAGATGTAGCGCCAGACCCTGAAAAAGTCACCGTGATCAAGGACTGGCCAAAACCCTCCACTATTAATGAAGTGCGGCAGTTTCTCAGGCTGGTAGGCTACTACAGAAGATTTATCAAGGGTTTCACCAAGATGGCAGCACGCATGCAGGACCTCCTGGTAGGCCAGTCCAGGAAGGCCAAGAACCCGAAACCTCCGTTCAAATGGGGTAAACCAGAAGACGAATCCTTCACCCGACTGAAGATGGCTCTGACCGGAGACGAAGTCCTGGCTTACCCCGACTGTGGCCAACCCTTTATACTCCATAGAGTTGCCAGCAACGTGGGATTGGGAGCGGTGCTGTCCCAGTTACAGCAAGGCAGAGAGCGAGTGATTGCATACGCCAGCAGGAAGCTCCGGCCCACGGAAAGGAACCCCGACAACTACAGTTCCTTCAGGTTGGAGTTTCTTGCCATAGTCTGGGCTGTAACAGAGCGCTTCAAGCACTATCTCGCCTCCTCCAAATTTACAGTCTTCACAGATAATAACCCTCTGACACACCTGGAGACTGCGAAGCTTGGTGCCCTCGAGCAACGATGGATGGCCCGACTGTCTAACTGCGAGTTCACCATCAAGTATCGGGCGGGGCATAAAAATGCAAATGCTGATGCGCTGTCCAGGATGCCCAACTTGCTAGATGGGGGAGAAGACCCGGAAGAGCTGGAAGAGATAGAGATACCCGCTTTACATCGTCATGGGGTTACCCAGTGCTCCCACTGTGTGAGGGACAAGCGCTCTGCCAACAGAGAGGCCACGTTCAACCCATTGCCCCACCATGGATGGGCAGAGACGCAGGATAGCGACCCGGCTGTCCGCCTAGTCAAAGAGTTGCTGACGCAAGCTGACTCGTACCCTGATCCAGATGCTCCACAGGAGATCCAACAGTTGTGGAAGGAGAAGGGTAAACTGTTCATCTACGTAGGAAAGCTGTGTCGAAGAAGCATCAACTCCTGGACACATGAACTGGTCTGGCAGGTGGTAGTCCCGAGGCGGGATGCGTCAATGGTCTTGTAAGCGTACCACGATGGAGCAGGACACTTCGGGTGGAAGAAGTTGGAAGTCCTGCTACGTGAGCGATTCTACTGGGCTGGCATGAGGAAAGCAATCGAGAGATGGTGTCGAGAAAGTAGTCCATGCAACCTGAGACGAAAAGACTGTGACAGCCAGAGGGCTCCCCTGCAGCCCATCATCACCAAACAGCCACTAGAACTGGTAGCCTTGGACCACGTGAAGCTAGTCCCAAGCAGGTCAGGCTATGTCTATGCTCTCACCATAGTAGACCACTACTCCCGGTTCCTGGTAGTAGTGCCAGTAAAAGACCAGACGGCTCAGACGGCAGCCAAAGCGCTCCAGCAGCACTTTTGTCGCCCGCACGGTTACCCTGAACGGGTGCTTACCGACCAAGTTCCAGCCTTTGAAGTAGAGGTGTTCCAGGAATTCTGTAACTTGTACGGCTGCAAGAAAATAAGGATGACACCATATCATCCCCAGACCAACGGGTTGCGTGAAAAGATGAACCAGGTGGTGATAGACCTGTTGAAGATGTTGCCCCTTGAAGAACGTAGCCTGTGGCCAGAGAAGTTACCAGATTTGGTGGACCTATACAACCACATCCCGGTGAACTCCACCAACTGTACACCCGCTTACCTGATGAGAGCAAGACCTGGTAAGCTACCCATTGACTTAGACATGGGAGTCTTAACACCAGAGACAACCTCACCAGATGCGGATTGGGATACCGAACGGCAGCAACAATACCGCAAAGTGCAAGAGTGTGTTGAAAGAAGTTTGTCCCAGGCAAGACAGAAGCAAGAGAAGACTTACAATCAGCACGCACCTGTCGTTCCCTTGTCACCTGGAGAGCAGGTACTTAAGAGAAAGAGACGACTCCACAAATTAGATGACCAGTGGGAGGTAGAGCCATACACCGTCCTACCCTCGAACTACGATAACACCAAAGTGTGCCTCATCAGCAAAGATGGAGGGGAAACTTCAGCGGCAGTCTCAAGAGACCACTTGAAGATCTGTCCTGAACAGTTGAAACACACAGAAGAAGATCAAGACAGTCCTCAGCCCACAGAAAAGGAAGAACTGGTCCAAACAGTACTTGGAGAATTTCCCCGGTCTTGGACGCAGGTGAACAATGCAATTGTAGTACCGGTCCTTACCTTTCTCCAAGCGGCCTCACCGGAAGCTGCAGAGGCTCCAGAACATCTGGAAGACCAGTCGGCCCCAGAGACAGAGGTTCCGTCATCAGCAGACCAGGAGAATCTACGCTCTGCTAGCAGTGAACCTGTCGTACCCAGGGTGAGCCAAAGAATTCATAGGAGGTTACCCAGCCTACCAGTGTTACCTCAGACTACCCGTAGAGTAGTTCACACTGAACCCACCACACCAGAGGTAGACACAAGGGACCAGGGTAGAGCAGTGACTACTAATGTACTGCGTAGATCGACCAGGAGTACAAAAGGTCAGCTCCCTGCCCGTTGGAGAACCTAAAATGTAAAGAATTAAAGTATAAAAGAACTAAAATGTATGCTGTATACTGTATAGTTACCCGTAAGGGTAAAGCAGAAAAGTTGTGTTTTCAAAGAGAATTGCAAAAGTTGGTCATGTGTGCATTTAGTTACCCGGTAAGGGTATAAAGACTTGTAGGTTATGGACGGTGAATAACCAAAGAACTTTCCATTGTAAATAGTTGCACTTATTAGAGTGCCCCCTATTGGTTTTATGATTATAACAAATGACCTCAGAACAAAAACCCGTTTGGCGTGGCCGAAGACGTGGTCCAACACCTGGATCATCTATGCCCTGCAGCCACGCCCAGGGCCTACGTTGAGGGTTTTCGGGCGGGTCCCTCATGTTCACTGGATAGGACCTAACTAAAGAAAATGGACACCTGGTTACAGATTGTGCTGTAACCTGTTGCAGAATGTTATATTTACAATCTTGTAATGTGAACTGTTATTGTTATTTGTTAATTTTGAAAAGTATCCTCAGTCCGGGAGTACTGAAATTAACTAGGGGGGAATGTGGCACCCCAGGGGTCCGGTTGCCACAGTGGCATTGCCTCCCTCAAAAGAGGTAATGCCATGCCTGGAAGCAAGCAGGGGTCCCCTAGTCAGGTATACTAAACATGCTACACTATCCTGGCTCCAGACCAGCAAGGGGAGCCTCCTCCCCTTGGCAACTGGGATCTGGGGGCGGGGTTAGTTAGTCTTAGTGTGAGGAGTTGAAGAGAGGACGTCGAGGAGAGAGGAGCTGGGGAGTGGAGCTGCACCACAGCTCACCCCAGGAGTACCACACAGAAGAACCGGACACCGGAGTCCGAGGCTGTAGGGCACCGAAGGTCCAGCCGCAGAAACCGGAGGGCAGGAGACTGCAGGTCTCCTGGCCCCATCAGACGCCCGGAGGCGTAGCAGCACCGCAGGGTCCAGCACCGCCACTTTGGGAGCGATGCACCAGCAAGGCCCGAGCTGCCTGCCATACGGGTGAGCACAGAAACGTTACACTCAGGGACGAGGGCCACCGCACAGCTACAAGCAGCAGGGCCAAAGAGTTTAGTGGAAAGGGAAGGCCTCCAACTTCACCTGCCAAGGAGGATTCTTTGGTTGCTTCCAGGCTGCCCAGACTTCCACTCTAGCCAGTACTCTATTACCGGCTTGTCTAATCAGCACCAGTAAAGACCCTGGGACTGCACTTTCTTGTCTCTGTGTTTCTTGCTGCGCCATCAACCCCTGCACTACAATGCCCAGCACAACCTGCAATATCTACACTGCCCTGGAGCTAGCTCTTCCTGTGGGCAGCCACACCATCCTTGCTGCAGTAACATCAGCTTCAGAGGACTGCTCCGCAGCGGTTGCTCCCTTTAGCCGCATTCCACAGGTGGCATCACAAACTCTATAAAAACACTAAATCCCCTATCCAAAACCTCTTTTATTAACCGCCCTGGGTCACGGACCGGGTCACCGCCACTTTGACATTCCCCCAGCATCTACCGGCCCGGCACCGGGTACCCCACGGCCCAGGGGGCGCGTCATGTGAATGTGGCCTTACATCCGGCATGGAGCAGGAACAGATCCTGAGCTCATTCTACAGTATACACGTGGACCCTGACTATGACGTACTTGTTCGTCAGTGTGCACAAAAGGGATAAGGTTTATTAGACAGTTATATTGTGCAAAACTGACCTAAATGAAAGGCAGAAAGTTAGATAATTGGGAAGAAATACATTTAAAAAAAAAAGTTTTGCAGGGTGCAGGTTATTTATTGGTATTTATGTACTTTATTAGTAATGACATGCTCACAGAAATATTGTATGCAATGTTTAATTTGTTGCAATGTCTCTTTAAACTGGCATCATATGTGCGCACTTGTTTTCCTATGTAGAAGATTTGTGATCTTCAGATGTAGATTTAGGTTGTGGCATGAGCACATGGTGATGGAAAGAGCACCATGTTGTGAGGAGAGAGTTGTGTGATTGGTCCAGGGGTATGTGAGAGTACAATCACGCAGAGGCATCATATCACTCACATAATTCCATAATGCAAGGCCATCACCAGCTCCTTCAGACTCATGCAAGTGCTGGGGCCTAGGGTCCTTGGGGAATATACTTTGTCTAGTTTTAAGTGTCATATCTAAAATACATGTATGCAAGTGTGGCGCCCCTGAGGGTTCAGTCGCCACAGAGGTACTACATCTAGTGGTGCCTCACTCTCAGGTAAGGAAAGGGTACTGCCCGGGACCCCAACACCAGCATTCAACACCACACTGCTCCAGGCTGGCTGGAAGGGCAAGATGCGCTGTGTTCTGCTGGGCCCTGTCCCTGGCTGGAGTGGGGGGAACCAGAGTGAGGGGGAACCACTAGTGGGTGTGGGTGGAGGACGTAGAACAGGGGAGCACTTAGAGAATAGATATAAAAAGGGAAGCCATCTTAGTTAGTGAGTGCAGTACTGTGCAGTGCGGTAAGCACGTCCCGAAAGAGGAGAGGAGGGGAGCAGAGTCTCTTCAGGAGCTCTGCTTCATAAGTGGGGCCTAGTAAGAAAGGCCCAAGAGGGGAGCAGAGGAGAAAGGCTCTGGTAACTGAAGGGATCCCAGGGGGTACGGTGAGTGCAGGACGGCACCTGTACGCCCGAATCTGTCAAGAGTCAGAGGGATCAGGCCGCAAGAAGGGAACCAGTCCCTGGGCTAGTCGTGTTACTTCAAGTCTCGGCTAGAAAACCGGAGGCTTCTGACCTTTATGGTGCAGTCGCCACACTCGCATCCGAGTGGCCAAGAAAGGTAGCCATTTAGGACCAGGGAACTCTAGGTTGCCCTGAAGGATCCAAGGACACCATCTTGGGACTTAGTTTGCGAGGTGCAGGGCAGGAGGGAGAAGACCCAGCGCGAGAAGTCAGCTGAGGAAAGAAACATAAAGAGAGGGGGTCCCTCCAAGTACTCTTGAATAGACTGAGGGACTGCTGAACCCCTGCCTGGCAAACGCAGTGCGATGCGGGAGTCTGACACCCGGACAGTGTACCCGAGGAACCTAAAAAGAACTGTGAGTAAACTCGGAGGACTGCACTCCACTGTCTCTGTCCGTTATTGCCGCTGCGCCATCATCACTCCTGCACTACAATGCCCAGCATTCCACCTACTACATCGACACTGCCCTGGAGCTCAGCCCTACCTGTGGAGGGCTATACCAACACTGCTGCCCTAAACATCAGCCCCAAAGGACCTGCTCCGCAGCGGCGGCTCCCTTTTGGCCACATACCACAGGTGGCGTCACGAACTCTTTATATCAAAACCATCAATTCCCCTGTAAATAAGATCCCCCTTTTTGTTGACCGCCCTGGGTCACGGACCGGGTCACTGCCACTGTGACACCTCCCCTGGAAACGACCAGCCCAGCACCGAGTACCCACGGCCCAGGGAGCGCGTCACATACATCCCAACTTTTGAAGAACAGAAAGAGGGACACATCATGCGCTATGCGCGCCACGGCAAATTGTGGCCACACCCCAAATCCACGCCCATTTACCATTTCTTTCTCCCCTGGCAGGAGGAGATGTCAGAGGGGCGCTGGTAGTGAGGGAAATTCAGCTGACAGCCGAGACTGCAGGTTGTAGACCCAAATCCAGGACTGTCCGCTGTATCCGGGACAGTTGAGACTAGAGATGAGCGGATGGATTCCCGGGTCTCTGGTCCAGGTCAGTGCTACATGGCGGCTGGACAGGAGACTGTGAATCTTTAACCCTCCGGCGTCCCCGGCGGCTTTTGATCACCCCGGGCAGCGCAACGTCATCTGTGCGTCCTACTCATCTCTAGTTGGGAACTGTGGATTATTTTTTGTTTCCTCATTCACAGTCGGAGCCACCAGAACGTTCTCATTTTTATGTAGCTTCATTATATGACATCCGGCTTTTTTGTGTCTGTTAGGTCGTATTCACATGTTGCAGAAATACTGTGTTTTTTGTTTTCTGCAGATGTCCGCACCAAACTCCACAAACTCCACAATAAGAATCAAAGCTTTTGTGTACTGTTAAAAAGCATTCAAAACTCTGCTTCATATCTTCCCCAAAATCGCATCAAATAAAGAGGAAAACACATAAAAGAAACGCAGCAAAGACGCCATAATCAGAGAAGATTGTTACTGTGTCGTGTGGTGCGGACACCTGCAGAAAAAAAGCAGCAGGAAGAACGCAGCATTTATGCTATGTGTGAACACGGCCTCAGCATTACCGTTTTATTACATTTTTATGATAATAATTTTTATGATAATAGAGAAAAATATAAATTCCGCCATTTTTTTTACGTCCTTTACCGATCCCTGTAATTTGCTGGTTTGTGTTGCTTATTATTTAAAAATAAACGCAATAAAAATAACTTTTTTTCATTATCAAGTGTTTTTCATTATTATTTTTTTGTAATTTTATAAGATGAAAAAATCTTAGGGTATGTGCACATGATCCAGAGCCGCTGCAAGTTTGATGCTTTGTGTTTATGCATCAAACCCACAGTGGCCAGATGTTACAGCATAGTGGATGGATTTGTAGAAATCCCATGTCCACTATGCGTCTCCGTGCACCTGTGAATCACCCGTGGAAACTGACATGCGGCATGTCTTTCCAGACTGCAGCATGTCAATTTCTCTTGTGGGTCCGCATGCGGGCTTTCCCCATAGATCTAATAATAATCGTTATTTTCATATAGCACCAGCATATTCTGCAGCACTTTACCTACATTATGTCACCATTGGGGCTCACAATCTAAATTCCCTATCAGTATGTCTTTGGAGTGTGGGAGGAAACCCACACAAACATTGGGAAAATGTACAAACTCTTTGCAGATGTTGTCCTTGGTGGGATTTGAACCCAAGGCCAAAGTGCTGCAAGACTGCAGTGCTAACCAATGAGCCACTGTCCTGCCCAATATGAGAAAACCTAACCAATATGAGAAAACCTAACCAATATGAGAAAACCTAACCTCTATGAGGAAAGTCTGCAGGTGGGGGAAAAAAAAATGGCGCCTCTCATTTGCATATTGAGCAGAAGCCCGCGGGATGGTACGCATTGTGGGCACATACCCTGTGATTCTCCCTGTAGAATAAAAATACATATATTGTACACAGCCTATTCATATTTTGCAGTACAGAACAAATACATGAAATTCTCTTCACTACACCACTAGAGCTTGTGGCTCCGCACACTGAAGCTCTCATTAATCTGTAATGAATAAAGCAGTGAGTTCAAGACCTGAGTAGACACTGAAAAAGAAAAAAATCTATGTTTAATTGCTTATTATTTTTAATACATTTAGGCTTCATTACTAGGGTTGAGCAAGTATGTTCTGTCCGAGTATGCTTGGGCCGAGCTCCGAGTATTTACAGCTGCTCGTTGATAAGGTTAGATCGCTCCCATGTGCATGATTTGCAACTGTTTGACAGCTTTATTACATGTGAGGAATGTGTAAGAAATAGACATTCCTCACATGTAATAAAACTGTCAAACAGTTGCAAATCATGTACATGGGAGTGATTCAACCATATCACCGAGCAGCTGTAAATACTTGGAGCTCGGCCCGAGCATACTCGGCGAAAGGGTTAATAAAACATACTCGCTCAACACTATTCATTACCACGATCAGGAACAGCAGCGCTTTGGATGCAGCGTATTCTCGCTGTGTCCAAAACTCTGCGTTGTAATCAAGCAGGTAAATCCGCATGGTTCAGTGAACACTTACAGATACCGCATCTAATGACATTCTAGTGTGGAAATTTCATAGTGAAGAAAAGCGTCTCCGCAACAGAATCTGACGTGGTGCGGCTTGTAAATCCGCACTGCTGGCGAGTTTACGCAGTGTCAAATAGAAGCACAGTGGGTGTGGGATTTCCATAAATCCATTCACTATGCTTGTAATGTAAAACGCAGAATTTTGGATGCAGGTAAGCTGCTCTTCCTGATCATGGGCTCATAGCCTTATAGGAACCAGATAAATCATTTTCTTCACCTCAGTATACAGGCACCATAAAAATACATTGTTATATACAATGTATTTATATGGAGCTCTATACTCTGCTTCTGGAGCCATTGCAATGTAGATTCAAGATAAGGGGTGCACGCGTGCTGGGGTGTGCACGCGTCTTCTTGTGCAAAGTGGCTTCGGAGAGAAGTGGCAGTTATTTCAGAGGCCACGGACTAACATTCGTCTTCTTCTTCTCTTTCCACAGGTACATGCTCTGCATAATTCCCCTGCTCCTATGTATGCTGTCTGCTAATGCTCTGCTGACCCGTCTCTCTGGTACATGCTCTGCATAATTCCCCTGCTTCATCTGTCCCACTCCAATCAATATTCACATATGTTTCTTCTTTCCCCACTATATACCTTATCTGATTTTTAGAGGTGTTAAACTGCAGAGACTTGCGTCCTGGCTCTGTCTTTGATCACCCAGCCATCTCCTGTTGAAATGACCAGCTGTTAATTTATCCACAAGCCGTTCCCACAATGCCCTACACCTGATATAGTTTAATGTGGCCTATATATTTAGACTCTCTGTAAGGGGTGCACGCGTGCTGGGGTGTGCACGCGTCTTCTTGTGCAAAGTGGCTTCGGAGAGAAGTGGCAGTTATTTCAGAGGCCACGGACTAACATTCGTCTTCTTCTTCTCTTTCCACAGGTACATGCTCTGCATAATTCCCCTGCTCCTATGTATGCTGTCTGCTAATGCTCTGCTGACCCGTCTCTCTGGTACATGCTCTGCATAATTCCCCTGCTTCATCTGTCCCACTCCAATCAATATTCACATATGTTTCTTCTTTCCCCACTATATACCTTATCTGATTTTTAGAGGTGTTAAACTGCAGAGACTTGCGTCCTGGCTCTGTCTTTGATCACCCAGCCATCTCCTGTTGAAATGACCAGCTGTTAATTTATCCACAAGCCGTTCCCACAATGCCCTACACCTGATATAGTTTAATGTGGCCTATATATTTAGACTCTCTGTAAGGGGTGCACGCGTGCTGGGGTGTGCACGCGTCTTCTTGTGCAAAGTGGCTTCGGAGAGAAGTGGCAGTTATTTCAGAGGCCATGGACTAACATTCGTCTTCTTCTTCTCTTTCCACAGGTACATGCTCTGCATAATTCCCCTGCTCCTATGTATGCTGTCTGCTAATGCTCTGCTGACCCGTCTCTCTGGTACATGCTCTGCATAATTCCCCTGCTTCATCTGTCCCACTCCAATCAATATTCACATATGTTTCTTCTTTCCCCACTATATACCTTATCTGATTTTTAGAGGTGTTAAACTGCAGAGACTTGCGTCCTGGCTCTGTCTTTGATCACCCAGCCATCTCCTGTTGAAATGACCAGCTGTTAATTTATCCACAAGCCGTTCCCACAATGCCCTACACCTGATATAGTTTAATGTGGCCTATATATTTAGACTCTCTGTAAGGGGTGCACGCGTGCTGGGGTGTGCACGCGTCTTCTTGTGCAAAGTGGCTTCGGAGAGAAGTGGCAGTTATTTCAGAGGCCACGGACTAACATTCGTCTTCTTCTTCTCTTTCCACAGGTACATGCTCTGCATAATTCCCCTGCTCCTATGTATGCTGTCTGCTAATGCTCTGCTGACCCGTCTCTCTGGTACATGCTCTGCATAATTCCCCTGCTTCATCTGTCCCACTCCAATCAATATTCACATATGTTTCTTCTTTCCCCACTATATACCTTATCTGATTTTTAGAGGTGTTAAACTGCAGAGACTTGCGTCCTGGCTCTGTCTTTGATCACCCAGCCATCTCCTGTTGAAATGACCAGCTGTTAATTTATCCACAAGCCGTTCCCACAATGCCCTACACCTGATATAGTTTAATGTGGCCTATATATTTAGACTCTCTGTAAGGGGTGCACGCGTGCTGGGGTGTGCACGCGTCTTCTTGTGCAAAGTGGCTTCGGAGAGAAGTGGCAGTTATTTCAGAGGCCACGGACTAACATTCGTCTTCTTCTTCTCTTTCCACAGGTACATGCTCTGCATAATTCCCCTGCTCCTATGTATGCTGTCTGCTAATGCTCTGCTGACCCGTCTCTCTGGTACATGCTCTGCATAATTCCCCTGCTTCATCTGTCCCACTCCAATCAATATTCACATATGTTTCTTCTTTCCCCACTATATACCTTATCTGATTTTTAGAGGTGTTAAACTGCAGAGACTTGCGTCCTGGCTCTGTCTTTGATCACCCAGCCATCTCCTGTTGAAATGACCAGCTGTTAATTTATCCACAAGCCGTTCCCACAATGCCCTACACCTGATATAGTTTAATGTGGCCTATATATTTAGACTCTCTGTAAGGGGTGCACGCGTGCTGGGGTGTGCACGCGTCTTCTTGTGCAAAGTGGCTTCGGAGAGAAGTGGCAGTTATTTCAGAGGCCATGGACTAACATTCGTCTTCTTCTTCTCTTTCCACAGGTACATGCTCTGCATAATTCCCCTGCTCCTATGTATGCTGTCTGCTAATGCTCTGCTGACCCGTCTCTCTGGTACATGCTCTGCATAATTCCCCTGCTTCATCTGTCCCACTCCAATCAATATTCACATATGTTTCTTCTTTCCCCACTATATACCTTATCTGATTTTTAGAGGTGTTAAACTGCAGAGACTTGCGTCCTGGCTCTGTCTTTGATCACCCAGCCATCTCCTGTTGAAATGACCAGCTGTTAATTTATCCACAAGCCGTTCCCACAATGCCCTACACCTGATATAGTTTAATGTGGCCTATATATTTAGACTCTCTGTAAGGGGTGCACGCGTGCTGGGGTGTGCACGCGTCTTCTTGTGCAAAGTGGCTTCGGAGAGAAGTGGCAGTTATTTCAGAGGCCATGGACTAACATTCGTCTTCTTCTTCTCTTTCCACAGGTACATGCTCTGCATAATTCCCCTGCTCCTATGTATGCTGTCTGCTAATGCTCTGCTGACCCGTCTCTCTGGTACATGCTCTGCATAATTCCCCTGCTTCATCTGTCCCACTCCAATCAATATTCACATATGTTTCTTCTTTCCCCACTATATACCTTATCTGATTTTTAGAGGTGTTAAACTGCAGAGACTTGCGTCCTGGCTCTGTCTTTGATCACCCAGCCATCTCCTGTTGAAATGACCAGCTGTTAATTTATCCACAAGCCGTTCCCACAATGCCCTACACCTGATATAGTTTAATGTGGCCTATATATTTAGACTCTCTGTAAGGGGTGCACGCGTGCTGGGGTGTGCACGCGTCTTCTTGTGCAAAGTGGCTTCGGAGAGAAGTGGCAGTTATTTCAGAGGCCACGGACTAACATTCGTCTTCTTCTTCTCTTTCCACAGGTACATGCTCTGCATAATTCCCCTGCTCCTATGTATGCTGTCTGCTAATGCTCTGCTGACCCGTCTCTCTGGTACATGCTCTGCATAATTCCCCTGCTTCATCTGTCCCACTCCAATCAATATTCACATATGTTTCTTCTTTCCCCACTATATACCTTATCTGATTTTTAGAGGTGTTAAACTGCAGAGACTTGCGTCCTGGCTCTGTCTTTGATCACCCAGCCATCTCCTGTTGAAATGACCAGCTGTTAATTTATCCACAAGCCGTTCCCACAATGCCCTACACCTGATATAGTTTAATGTGGCCTATATATTTAGACTCTCTGTAAGGGGTGCACGCGTGCTGGGGTGTGCACGCGTCTTCTTGTGCAAAGTGGCTTCGGAGAGAAGTGGCAGTTATTTCAGAGGCCATGGACTAACATTCGTCTTCTTCTTCTCTTTCCACAGGTACATGCTCTGCATAATTCCCCTGCTCCTATGTATGCTGTCTGCTAATGCTCTGCTGACCCGTCTCTCTGGTACATGCTCTGCATAATTCCCCTGCTTCATCTGTCCCACTCCAATCAATATTCACATATGTTTCTTCTTTCCCCACTATATACCTTATCTGATTTTTAGAGGTGTTAAACTGCAGAGACTTGCGTCCTGGCTCTGTCTTTGATCACCCAGCCATCTCCTGTTGAAATGACCAGCTGTTAATTTATCCACAAGCCGTTCCCACAATGCCCTACACCTGATATAGTTTAATGTGGCCTATATATTTAGACTCTCTGTAAGGGGTGCACGCGTGCTGGGGTGTGCACGCGTCTTCTTGTGCAAAGTGGCTTCGGAGAGAAGTGGCAGTTATTTCAGAGGCCACGGACTAACATTCGTCTTCTTCTTCTCTTTCCACAGGTACATGCTCTGCATAATTCCCCTGCTCCTATGTATGCTGTCTGCTAATGCTCTGCTGACCCGTCTCTCTGGTACATGCTCTGCATAATTCCCCTGCTTCATCTGTCCCACTCCAATCAATATTCACATATGTTTCTTCTTTCCCCACTATATACCTTATCTGATTTTTAGAGGTGTTAAACTGCAGAGACTTGCGTCCTGGCTCTGTCTTTGATCACCCAGCCATCTCCTGTTGAAATGACCAGCTGTTAATTTATCCACAAGCCGTTCCCACAATGCCCTACACCTGATATAGTTTAATGTGGCCTATATATTTAGACTCTCTGTAAGGGGTGCACGCGTGCTGGGGTGTGCACGCGTCTTCTTGTGCAAAGTGGCTTCGGAGAGAAGTGGCAGTTATTTCAGAGGCCATGGACTAACATTCGTCTTCTTCTTCTCTTTCCACAGGTACATGCTCTGCATAATTCCCCTGCTCCTATGTATGCTGTCTGCTAATGCTCTGCTGACCCGTCTCTCTGGTACATGCTCTGCATAATTCCCCTGCTTCATCTGTCCCACTCCAATCAATATTCACATATGTTTCTTCTTTCCCCACTATATACCTTATCTGATTTTTAGAGGTGTTAAACTGCAGAGACTTGCGTCCTGGCTCTGTCTTTGATCACCCAGCCATCTCCTGTTGAAATGACCAGCTGTTAATTTATCCACAAGCCGTTCCCACAATGCCCTACACCTGATATAGTTTAATGTGGCCTATATATTTAGACTCTCTGTAAGGGGTGCACGCGTGCTGGGGTGTGCACGCGTCTTCTTGTGCAAAGTGGCTTCGGAGAGAAGTGGCAGTTATTTCAGAGGCCACGGACTAACATTCGTCTTCTTCTTCTCTTTCCACAGGTACATGCTCTGCATAATTCCCCTGCTCCTATGTATGCTGTCTGCTAATGCTCTGCTGACCCGTCTCTCTGGTACATGCTCTGCATAATTCCCCTGCTTCATCTGTCCCACTCCAATCAATATTCACATATGTTTCTTCTTTCCCCACTATATACCTTATCTGATTTTTAGAGGTGTTAAACTGCAGAGACTTGCGTCCTGGCTCTGTCTTTGATCACCCAGCCATCTCCTGTTGAAATGACCAGCTGTTAATTTATCCACAAGCCGTTCCCACAATGCCCTACACCTGATATAGTTTAATGTGGCCTATATATTTAGACTCTCTGTAAGGGGTGCACGCGTGCTGGGGTGTGCACGCGTCTTCTTGTGCAAAGTGGCTTCGGAGAGAAGTGGCAGTTATTTCAGAGGCCATGGACTAACATTCGTCTTCTTCTTCTCTTTCCACAGGTACATGCTCTGCATAATTCCCCTGCTCCTATGTATGCTGTCTGCTAATGCTCTGCTGACCCGTCTCTCTGGTACATGCTCTGCATAATTCCCCTGCTTCATCTGTCCCACTCCAATCAATATTCACATATGTTTCTTCTTTCCCCACTATATACCTTATCTGATTTTTAGAGGTGTTAAACTGCAGAGACTTGCGTCCTGGCTCTGTCTTTGATCACCCAGCCATCTCCTGTTGAAATGACCAGCTGTTAATTTATCCACAAGCCGTTCCCACAATGCCCTACACCTGATATAGTTTAATGTGGCCTATATATTTAGACTCTCTGTAAGGGGTGCACGCGTGCTGGGGTGTGCACGCGTCTTCTTGTGCAAAGTGGCTTCGGAGAGAAGTGGCAGTTATTTCAGAGGCCATGGACTAACATTCGTCTTCTTCTTCTCTTTCCACAGGTACATGCTCTGCATAATTCCCCTGCTCCTATGTATGCTGTCTGCTAATGCTCTGCTGACCCGTCTCTCTGGTACATGCTCTGCATAATTCCCCTGCTTCATCTGTCCCACTCCAATCAATATTCACATATGTTTCTTCTTTCCCCACTATATACCTTATCTGATTTTTAGAGGTGTTAAACTGCAGAGACTTGCGTCCTGGCTCTGTCTTTGATCACCCAGCCATCTCCTGTTGAAATGACCAGCTGTTAATTTATCCACAAGCCGTTCCCACAATGCCCTACACCTGATATAGTTTAATGTGGCCTATATATTTAGACTCTCTGTAAGGGGTGCACGCGTGCTGGGGTGTGCACGCGTCTTCTTGTGCAAAGTGGCTTCGGAGAGAAGTGGCAGTTATTTCAGAGGCCATGGACTAACATTCGTCTTCTTCTTCTCTTTCCACAGGTACATGCTCTGCATAATTCCCCTGCTCCTATGTATGCTGTCTGCTAATGCTCTGCTGACCCGTCTCTCTGGTACATGCTCTGCATAATTCCCCTGCTTCATCTGTCCCACTCCAATCAATATTCACATATGTTTCTTCTTTCCCCACTATATACCTTATCTGATTTTTAGAGGTGTTAAACTGCAGAGACTTGCGTCCTGGCTCTGTCTTTGATCACCCAGCCATCTCCTGTTGAAATGACCAGCTGTTAATTTATCCACAAGCCGTTCCCACAATGCCCTACACCTGATATAGTTTAATGTGGCCTATATATTTAGACTCTCTGTAAGGGGTGCACGCGTGCTGGGGTGTGCACGCGTCTTCTTGTGCAAAGTGGCTTCGGAGAGAAGTGGCAGTTATTTCAGAGGCCATGGACTAACATTCGTCTTCTTCTTCTCTTTCCACAGGTACATGCTCTGCATAATTCCCCTGCTCCTATGTATGCTGTCTGCTAATGCTCTGCTGACCCGTCTCTCTGGTACATGCTCTGCATAATTCCCCTGCTTCATCTGTCCCACTCCAATCAATATTCACATATGTTTCTTCTTTCCCCACTATATACCTTATCTGATTTTTAGAGGTGTTAAACTGCAGAGACTTGCGTCCTGGCTCTGTCTTTGATCACCCAGCCATCTCCTGTTGAAATGACCAGCTGTTAATTTATCCACAAGCCGTTCCCACAATGCCCTACACCTGATATAGTTTAATGTGGCCTATATATTTAGACTCTCTGTAAGGGGTGCACGCGTGCTGGGGTGTGCACGCGTCTTCTTGTGCAAAGTGGCTTCGGAGAGAAGTGGCAGTTATTTCAGAGGCCATGGACTAACATTCGTCTTCTTCTTCTCTTTCCACAGGTACATGCTCTGCATAATTCCCCTGCTCCTATGTATGCTGTCTGCTAATGCTCTGCTGACCCGTCTCTCTGGTACATGCTCTGCATAATTCCCCTGCTTCATCTGTCCCACTCCAATCAATATTCACATATGTTTCTTCTTTCCCCACTATATACCTTATCTGATTTTTAGAGGTGTTAAACTGCAGAGACTTGCGTCCTGGCTCTGTCTTTGATCACCCAGCCATCTCCTGTTGAAATGACCAGCTGTTAATTTATCCACAAGCCGTTCCCACAATGCCCTACACCTGATATAGTTTAATGTGGCCTATATATTTAGACTCTCTGTAAGGGGTGCACGCGTGCTGGGGTGTGCACGCGTCTTCTTGTGCAAAGTGGCTTCGGAGAGAAGTGGCAGTTATTTCAGAGGCCATGGACTAACATTCGTCTTCTTCTTCTCTTTCCACAGGTACATGCTCTGCATAATTCCCCTGCTCCTATGTATGCTGTCTGCTAATGCTCTGCTGACCCGTCTCTCTGGTACATGCTCTGCATAATTCCCCTGCTTCATCTGTCCCACTCCAATCAATATTCACATATGTTTCTTCTTTCCCCACTATATACCTTATCTGATTTTTAGAGGTGTTAAACTGCAGAGACTTGCGTCCTGGCTCTGTCTTTGATCACCCAGCCATCTCCTGTTGAAATGACCAGCTGTTAATTTATCCACAAGCCGTTCCCACAATGCCCTACACCTGATATAGTTTAATGTGGCCTATATATTTAGACTCTCTGTAAGGGGTGCACGCGTGCTGGGGTGTGCACGCGTCTTCTTGTGCAAAGTGGCTTCGGAGAGAAGTGGCAGTTATTTCAGAGGCCACGGACTAACATTCGTCTTCTTCTTCTCTTTCCACAGGTACATGCTCTGCATAATTCCCCTGCTCCTATGTATGCTGTCTGCTAATGCTCTGCTGACCCGTCTCTCTGGTACATGCTCTGCATAATTCCCCTGCTTCATCTGTCCCACTCCAATCAATATTCACATATGTTTCTTCTTTCCCCACTATATACCTTATCTGATTTTTAGAGGTGTTAAACTGCAGAGACTTGCGTCCTGGCTCTGTCTTTGATCACCCAGCCATCTCCTGTTGAAATGACCAGCTGTTAATTTATCCACAAGCCGTTCCCACAATGCCCTACACCTGATATAGTTTAATGTGGCCTATATATTTAGACTCTCTGTAAGGGGTGCACGCGTGCTGGGGTGTGCACGCGTCTTCTTGTGCAAAGTGGCTTCGGAGAGAAGTGGCAGTTATTTCAGAGGCCATGGACTAACATTCGTCTTCTTCTTCTCTTTCCACAGGTACATGCTCTGCATAATTCCCCTGCTCCTATGTATGCTGTCTGCTAATGCTCTGCTGACCCGTCTCTCTGGTACATGCTCTGCATAATTCCCCTGCTTCATCTGTCCCACTCCAATCAATATTCACATATGTTTCTTCTTTCCCCACTATATACCTTATCTGATTTTTAGAGGTGTTAAACTGCAGAGACTTGCGTCCTGGCTCTGTCTTTGATCACCCAGCCATCTCCTGTTGAAATGACCAGCTGTTAATTTATCCACAAGCCGTTCCCACAATGCCCTACACCTGATATAGTTTAATGTGGCCTATATATTTAGACTCTCTGTAAGGGGTGCACGCGTGCTGGGGTGTGCACGCGTCTTCTTGTGCAAAGTGGCTTCGGAGAGAAGTGGCAGTTATTTCAGAGGCCACGGACTAACATTCGTCTTCTTCTTCTCTTTCCACAGGTACATGCTCTGCATAATTCCCCTGCTCCTATGTATGCTGTCTGCTAATGCTCTGCTGACCCGTCTCTCTGGTACATGCTCTGCATAATTCCCCTGCTTCATCTGTCCCACTCCAATCAATATTCACATATGTTTCTTCTTTCCCCACTATATACCTTATCTGATTTTTAGAGGTGTTAAACTGCAGAGACTTGCGTCCTGGCTCTGTCTTTGATCACCCAGCCATCTCCTGTTGAAATGACCAGCTGTTAATTTATCCACAAGCCGTTCCCACAATGCCCTACACCTGATATAGTTTAATGTGGCCTATATATTTAGACTCTCTGTAAGGGGTGCACGCGTGCTGGGGTGTGCACGCGTCTTCTTGTGCAAAGTGGCTTCGGAGAGAAGTGGCAGTTATTTCAGAGGCCACGGACTAACATTCGTCTTCTTCTTCTCTTTCCACAGGTACATGCTCTGCATAATTCCCCTGCTCCTATGTATGCTGTCTGCTAATGCTCTGCTGACCCGTCTCTCTGGTACATGCTCTGCATAATTCCCCTGCTTCATCTGTCCCACTCCAATCAATATTCACATATGTTTCTTCTTTCCCCACTATATACCTTATCTGATTTTTAGAGGTGTTAAACTGCAGAGACTTGCGTCCTGGCTCTGTCTTTGATCACCCAGCCATCTCCTGTTGAAATGACCAGCTGTTAATTTATCCACAAGCCGTTCCCACAATGCCCTACACCTGATATAGTTTAATGTGGCCTATATATTTAGACTCTCTGTAAGGGGTGCACGCGTGCTGGGGTGTGCACGCGTCTTCTTGTGCAAAGTGGCTTCGGAGAGAAGTGGCAGTTATTTCAGAGGCCATGGACTAACATTCGTCTTCTTCTTCTCTTTCCACAGGTACATGCTCTGCATAATTCCCCTGCTCCTATGTATGCTGTCTGCTAATGCTCTGCTGACCCGTCTCTCTGGTACATGCTCTGCATAATTCCCCTGCTTCATCTGTCCCACTCCAATCAATATTCACATATGTTTCTTCTTTCCCCACTATATACCTTATCTGATTTTTAGAGGTGTTAAACTGCAGAGACTTGCGTCCTGGCTCTGTCTTTGATCACCCAGCCATCTCCTGTTGAAATGACCAGCTGTTAATTTATCCACAAGCCGTTCCCACAATGCCCTACACCTGATATAGTTTAATGTGGCCTATATATTTAGACTCTCTGTAAGGGGTGCACGCGTGCTGGGGTGTGCACGCGTCTTCTTGTGCAAAGTGGCTTCGGAGAGAAGTGGCAGTTATTTCAGAGGCCACGGACTAACATTCGTCTTCTTCTTCTCTTTCCACAGGTACATGCTCTGCATAATTCCCCTGCTCCTATGTATGCTGTCTGCTAATGCTCTGCTGACCCGTCTCTCTGGTACATGCTCTGCATAATTCCCCTGCTTCATCTGTCCCACTCCAATCAATATTCACATATGTTTCTTCTTTCCCCACTATATACCTTATCTGATTTTTAGAGGTGTTAAACTGCAGAGACTTGCGTCCTGGCTCTGTCTTTGATCACCCAGCCATCTCCTGTTGAAATGACCAGCTGTTAATTTATCCACAAGCCGTTCCCACAATGCCCTACACCTGATATAGTTTAATGTGGCCTATATATTTAGACTCTCTGTAAGGGGTGCACGCGTGCTGGGGTGTGCACGCGTCTTCTTGTGCAAAGTGGCTTCGGAGAGAAGTGGCAGTTATTTCAGAGGCCATGGACTAACATTCGTCTTCTTCTTCTCTTTCCACAGGTACATGCTCTGCATAATTCCCCTGCTCCTATGTATGCTGTCTGCTAATGCTCTGCTGACCCGTCTCTCTGGTACATGCTCTGCATAATTCCCCTGCTTCATCTGTCCCACTCCAATCAATATTCACATATGTTTCTTCTTTCCCCACTATATACCTTATCTGATTTTTAGAGGTGTTAAACTGCAGAGACTTGCGTCCTGGCTCTGTCTTTGATCACCCAGCCATCTCCTGTTGAAATGACCAGCTGTTAATTTATCCACAAGCCGTTCCCACAATGCCCTACACCTGATATAGTTTAATGTGGCCTATATATTTAGACTCTCTGTAAGGGGTGCACGCGTGCTGGGGTGTGCACGCGTCTTCTTGTGCAAAGTGGCTTCGGAGAGAAGTGGCAGTTATTTCAGAGGCCATGGACTAACATTCGTCTTCTTCTTCTCTTTCCACAGGTACATGCTCTGCATAATTCCCCTGCTCCTATGTATGCTGTCTGCTAATGCTCTGCTGACCCGTCTCTCTGGTACATGCTCTGCATAATTCCCCTGCTTCATCTGTCCCACTCCAATCAATATTCACATATGTTTCTTCTTTCCCCACTATATACCTTATCTGATTTTTAGAGGTGTTAAACTGCAGAGACTTGCGTCCTGGCTCTGTCTTTGATCACCCAGCCATCTCCTGTTGAAATGACCAGCTGTTAATTTATCCACAAGCCGTTCCCACAATGCCCTACACCTGATATAGTTTAATGTGGCCTATATATTTAGACTCTCTGTAAGGGGTGCACGCGTGCTGGGGTGTGCACGCGTCTTCTTGTGCAAAGTGGCTTCGGAGAGAAGTGGCAGTTATTTCAGAGGCCATGGACTAACATTCGTCTTCTTCTTCTCTTTCCACAGGTACATGCTCTGCATAATTCCCCTGCTCCTATGTATGCTGTCTGCTAATGCTCTGCTGACCCGTCTCTCTGGTACATGCTCTGCATAATTCCCCTGCTTCATCTGTCCCACTCCAATCAATATTCACATATGTTTCTTCTTTCCCCACTATATACCTTATCTGATTTTTAGAGGTGTTAAACTGCAGAGACTTGCGTCCTGGCTCTGTCTTTGATCACCCAGCCATCTCCTGTTGAAATGACCAGCTGTTAATTTATCCACAAGCCGTTCCCACAATGCCCTACACCTGATATAGTTTAATGTGGCCTATATATTTAGACTCTCTGTAAGGGGTGCACGCGTGCTGGGGTGTGCACGCGTCTTCTTGTGCAAAGTGGCTTCGGAGAGAAGTGGCAGTTATTTCAGAGGCCATGGACTAACATTCGTCTTCTTCTTCTCTTTCCACAGGTACATGCTCTGCATAATTCCCCTGCTCCTATGTATGCTGTCTGCTAATGCTCTGCTGACCCGTCTCTCTGGTACATGCTCTGCATAATTCCCCTGCTTCATCTGTCCCACTCCAATCAATATTCACATATGTTTCTTCTTTCCCCACTATATACCTTATCTGATTTTTAGAGGTGTTAAACTGCAGAGACTTGCGTCCTGGCTCTGTCTTTGATCACCCAGCCATCTCCTGTTGAAATGACCAGCTGTTAATTTATCCACAAGCCGTTCCCACAATGCCCTACACCTGATATAGTTTAATGTGGCCTATATATTTAGACTCTCTGTAAGGGGTGCACGCGTGCTGGGGTGTGCACGCGTCTTCTTGTGCAAAGTGGCTTCGGAGAGAAGTGGCAGTTATTTCAGAGGCCATGGACTAACATTCGTCTTCTTCTTCTCTTTCCACAGGTACATGCTCTGCATAATTCCCCTGCTCCTATGTATGCTGTCTGCTAATGCTCTGCTGACCCGTCTCTCTGGTACATGCTCTGCATAATTCCCCTGCTTCATCTGTCCCACTCCAATCAATATTCACATATGTTTCTTCTTTCCCCACTATATACCTTATCTGATTTTTAGAGGTGTTAAACTGCAGAGACTTGCGTCCTGGCTCTGTCTTTGATCACCCAGCCATCTCCTGTTGAAATGACCAGCTGTTAATTTATCCACAAGCCGTTCCCACAATGCCCTACACCTGATATAGTTTAATGTGGCCTATATATTTAGACTCTCTGTAAGGGGTGCACGCGTGCTGGGGTGTGCACGCGTCTTCTTGTGCAAAGTGGCTTCGGAGAGAAGTGGCAGTTATTTCAGAGGCAGTTAGTCAGGGCAGGAGTCAGGTAACAAACACTTTGACCACTTACTCTCCTTTAACTATGTTTCTGTTAGCTCTCACTTTTTCCTCTATAGTCCTCCACTTTCTAATAACCCCTCAAATCCCTACACCAAGTAAGAAACTCATCATCTCTCCCTCTATCCTCCCAATTCATCTCACCTCCTCCTCCAAATTATTCCTCAACATTCAATCCTGGATCTCCAAACACAGACAGCCACCTCATGCTCTCTCTTGCTCCCACCTGCTAACACTTTCTCTGCTCCTCCTCACTGCTGGAGATATCTCTCCAAATCCTGGTCCTCCTCGCCATATCCCCACAGTCACTTCTACCTCCTATCCACGACCTTCCTCAAACTGTCGCAACCCTTCTAACCTCATACCCATCCAACTAATACCCACCTCCTCAGCTATACTAACAGGAGCTCTATGGAACGCTCGCTCTGTCTGCAACAAACTTTCCTTCATCCACGATCTTTTCATTACAAACAAACTCTCCTTCCTCGCCATCACCGAAACCTGGCTCACCCCCTCTGACACAGCCTCCCCAGCTGCCCTTTCATATGGCGGATTCCACCTTTCCCACACCCCCCGCCCCAATGGCAAACATGGTGGAGGCGTAGGTTTCCTCCTATCAGAACTCTGCGCTTTCACCAAAATCCCACTGCCACCCTCCGTTACACTCCCCTCTTTTGAGGTGCACTGTGTGCGCATCTATTCCCCCTCCAACCTCCAACTGGCCGTCGTTTACCGACCCCCAGGGCAAGCCACCACCTTCTTAGACCATTTCACTACCTGGCTGCTTCACTTCCTTTCCACTGACATCCCCACTATCATAATTGGTGACTTTAACATCCCCATCGACACTCCCCACTCGTCTGTCTCTAAGCTCCTATCCCTCACTTCCTCCTTTGGACTCACTCAATGGTCTTCCACACCCACCCACAAAGATGGCCACACACTGGACCTCATCTTCACCCGCCTCTGTTCCCTATCTAACCTCTCTAACTCACCACTCCCTCTCTCTGACCATAACCTCCTCACATTCTCTACCCTCTCCTCTCCGGGTGCACAATCCCCACTCCACAAACTCACACACCCTCGCAGAAATCTCAAACACCTTGACCTACACTCTCTCTCTGAATCCCTCCTTCCTCTCACAGACATAAATTCCTTGCACTATGCAGACGTTGCTGCTGCTTCATATAACACCACAATAGCTGCAGCTCTAGACTCGATCGCCCCTCTCACACACACCACACCTCGCACATTCAACAGGCAACCCTGGCACACTAAACTTACCAAAGAACTGCGCCGGGCCTCCAGGGTTGCGGAGCGGAGATGGAAAAGGTCTCACTCCATCGAGCACTTCATCGCATTCAAGCAATCCCTCACTAATTTCAAGTCCGCACTCACTACAGCTAAACAAACCTACTTCTCATCTCTCATATCCTCCCTATCTCACAACCCTAAACAGCTATTTAACACTTTCAACTCTCTCCTTCGTCCCCCAGCACCTCCTCCCTCTTCTCTCATCTCAGCCGACGACTTTGCCTCATTCTTCAAACAGAAGATTGACACCATCAGACAAAACTTTGGCCTAAAGTCCACACAACCCCTCCTCATATCTACTCAACCCTCCTCCTCCAAACCCCACTTCTCCACCATTACAGAAGGTCAAGTCTCCTCTTTACTCTCCAAATCACACCTCACCACCTGCGAACTTGACCCAATCCCATCCCACCTCATCACTAACCTCACCTCAGTCTTCATCCCAACCCTAACCCACCTCTTCAATCTATCACTAACAACCGGAGTCTTCCCCTCATGTTTCAAACATGCCGCAATCACACCCATCCTCAAAAAGCCCTCCCTTGACCCTTCCTCTCTGACCAGCTACCGCCCCATATCACTTCTCCCCTTTGCCTCAAAACTTCTAGAACAACATGTCCACCTTGAACTGTCCTCCCACCTCTCCTCCTGCTCCCTCTTCGACCGTCTACAATCTGGCTTCCGACCGCATCACTCGACTGAAACTGCTCTGACCAAAGTCACCAATGACCTACTAAATGCCAAATCCAAGCGACACTACTCCATCCTCCTCCTTCTGGACCTGTCATCTGCCTTTGACACAGTGGACCATTCCCTCTTACTCCAGATTCTCTCATCTCTTGGCATCACGGACTTGGCTCTATCTTGGATCTCCTCATACTTAACAGACAGGACATTCAGCGTCTCCCACTCACGCACCACCTCCTCATCTCGCCCCCTATCTGTCGGTGTCCCCCAAGGTTCAGTTCTAGGACCCCTGCTCTTCTCCATCTACACCTTTGGCCTGGGACAGCTCATAGAGTCTCACGGCTTTCAGTATCACCTCTATGCTGACGACACACAGATCTACCTCTCTGGACCCGATATCTCCTCCCTACTAACCAGAATCCCACAATGTCTGACCGCCATCTCATCCTTCTTCTCCGACAGGTTTCTAAAACTCAACATGGATAAAACAGAGTTCATCATCTTTCCACCCTCTCATTCACATCCCCCATCCGACCTATCCATCAACGTCAATGGCTGTTCACTCTCCCCAGTCCCACAAGCTCGCTGCCTTGGGGTAACCCTGGACTCTGATCTCTCCTTCAAGCCACATATTCAAGCCCTTTCCACCTCCTGCCGACTCCAACTCAAAAACATCTCCCGGATCCGTGCATTCCTCAGCAAAGACTCTGCAAAAACACTAGTGCATGCCCTCATCATATCCCGCCTCGACTACTGCAACCTCCTGCTCTGTGGCATCCCTTCCAACACTCTTGCACCTCTCCAATCTATCCTAAACTCTGCTGCTCGACTAATCCACCTGTCCCCCCGCTATTCCCCGGCCTCTCCTCTCTGTCAATCCCTTCACTGGCTCCCTATTGCCCAGAGAATTCAGTTCAAAACTCTAACCATGGCATACAAAGCCATCCACAACCTGTCTCCCCCATACATCTGTGACCTAGTCTCCCGGTACTTACCTGCACGCAACCTCCGATCCTCACAAGATCTCCTGCTCTACTCCCCTCTTATCTCCTCCTCCCACAATCGTATACAAGATTTCTCCCGTGCTTCCCCCCTACTCTGGAACTCTCTACCCCAACATATCAGACTCTCGCCGACCGTGGAAACCTTCAAAAGGAACCTGAAGACCCACCTCTTCCGACAAGCCTACAACCTGCAGTAAACACCACTGCACGACCAGCTCTACCCTCACCTACTGTATCCTCACCCATCCCTCGTAGACTGTGAGCCCTCGCGGGCAGGGTCCTCGCTCCTCCTGTACCAGTCGCTGACTCGTTTTGTTAAGATTATGTAAATGCTTTTGTTATGTATATCCCTATCACATGTAAAGCGCCATGGAATAAATGGCGCTATAATAATAAATAATAATAATAATAAATAATAATAATAACCAAAATCTCCTCTCTTTACTGTTATGGGCTATAGTTCAGTGGTTAGAGCACACAGCCTGTGAGTGTTGGGGAGCATGTTGTGAGCCCTGGGTAAGACTGATAACAGGATTGAGAGGAGGTGGATATATTATTTAATTTATGCACTAAGAAGAGATGATCACCCCGCCCCTCGAGGAGGAGGAGCTACGAAGAAATGTCGGAGAGAGGTAAGTATAGAAGCTGGGAGAACAGCTAAGCCGTGACGGGACAGTCCTGTGGAAACCGGGACGGTTAGGAGCTGTGTGTATGGTGAATTTGGATTCCACATATATGGAGTGTGCTAAGAAGCTGACTGTGTTGTACAACTGGCACCCAAATCTAACTTCTGCAGCAGTTTAACCTTTGAGTTCTCACTTTCAATCACGACAGCAGCATTTAAGAGATTGGTAGTATAGGAAAGGATCCCTTCCGAACCCACATTACAGCCCCCTGCAACATGATTGCGGAGAGCATTACCATGGCAACTGTTGGGTGCTATAGGCCGCTGTGTCAGCCATGTTTATATATCAATAAAGCACAGCCTGTTTCCAGGCTTCTTAGGAGACAGGAAATCTTACAATGCACTGAAATAATACTGTATTGTATGTACAAGTGATCAAGGGATCTGTTTCAAGCCTACACCAGTAAAATATATAAAAAATAAAATGTACAATATTTTTTATTAATAACAAAAAGTGGAATAAAAAAAAAACTAGAAAGTAGTATGGATCCCAAAGCTGTAATGAAAAAAAACTACAGCTCATACCCCCCCCCCCCCCCCGCCATGAAAAAAAAGCCCTGAAATAACTTTATCAACCAAAAAATGATAAAATTATAGCTCTTGGGAGGCAAAATTGAAAGGGAAGACACATAAACCTGGAGTTGCTGGATCCTATTTGCACGTTTAAATTTTTACATTTGTAGGCTTTTGGCTTCACCAGGAATAGGTATATTTTGTCATGGCTCGTAGTCATACACGAATTGGCCACGGGTTATTGACACGTGCAAGCAGTACTGACAGACTGTCTGTATCAACAAGTGACATTGCAAGGCAATGCGATACCAATGAGTGAGCCAGGAGGTCTGAAGTAGTGACCACAATGTAGACTAGACATGAGAAGCTGTGACTTATGGAAAGAGAGTTAAGTCTGGACAACAGGAGACCACTCCTAAAGTAAGGAACAGCAAGAAAAAACCCTGATACAAAACTTCAACACAAGTGAGAGCTTTGACAGCTATACAATTCCATATACAGCGAACTCCTGTTTGTACTAAATATGGAGTTAAGTGATAGGAAAAAAGAATATTTAATACTCAACAGTCTGTCCAGGAGTAGACACAGTCCTGCAGTCCAATCGGTCATTGTAATACACAATTCCACCAGCTTTGAAGGTGGAAATGGGCCCCTTTTCCTCTTGGGCCCCTGTATAACGGCACAGTTTGCCCCAATGGTATGTCCACCCCTGAGTCCCGCTATTAAAAGTACAGCAGTGTATACTATAAGGCAATGTAAACAATGAAGCAGACATGGTGCTTTCATAAGTGCAGTACATGAGTTCCCTTCATACAGATGAGTGGCAGGGGGCAGAGAGTTGGACCTTCACAGATCTAATATTGTTGACCTGTCTTTAGCAGAAGCCATATATTTTTAGGAACTTGCAAATAGCACCTATAATGCATACAGAAATCTTCAGCTATGATTTCACACAGAGCTTCATTTACCCTCCAGTTGAAACCTAGGTTTTTACAATGCATGAAATGTATATTAAATTTAGCCCGTACCCCATTCTTGCTTCCGTTGCTCTTTTTCCAAAATGGCCACTGGTGTCTAACACACCTTTTTCAACTTATTGAAATATCATTAATAGGGGATCTGAGTTTGGGAGATACAGCAATCAACAAAACATGTCTGAAAAATAAACTAAAAATAAGAAACATGTGACAGCTGAACCATGGACACAGGCGGCAATGATGTCTATTCAAAGCTTAATATAGCAAGTAAAGATGTGTTAAAGAAAATGCTCTCTTCAAGGGTGATAATGTGATAATTACCTTATCAATCTTGACAGGAGAATTTTATTTAACACATAGATTTAACACATTATTATATAGGAAATGCATAACTAGGGCTTATGATAACTTTCATCTGGAATGTATCACTAGGCTGTAATTAGTACATTCCAGTGATTAGCAGGTACAGTCAACTAAACCCACACTCATCTTTTCTCCTAACATGAAGGCCTAATAGGCCGTAAACCGTAGCTGTATTTAAGAGGAATTCATGACAACTGTTATACCCACCTTCCAGTTACATGTTTAGAACTATGGCATCTCTTCGGCTGATCATTTCATCATTAGTTTTGCTGAGTAGAATATACATATACAGTACAGACCAAAAGTTTGGACACACCTTCTCATTTAAAGATTTTTCTGTATTTTCATGACTTTGAAAATTGTATATTCACACTGAAGGCATCAAAACTATGAATTAACACATGTGGAATTATATACTTAACAAAAAAGTGTGAAACAACTGAAAATATGTCTTATATTCTAGCTTCTTCAAAGTAGCCACCTTTTGCTTTGATGACTGCTTTGCACACTCTTGGCATTCTCTTGATGAGCTTCAAGAGGTAGTCACCGGAAATAGTTTTCACTTCACAGGTGTGCCCTGTCTGGTTTAATAAGTGGGATTTCTTGCCTTATAAATGGTATTGGGACCATCAGTTGTGTTGTGCAGAAGTCTGGTGGATACACAGCTGATAGTCCTACTGAATAGACTGTTAGAATTTGTATTATGGCAAGAAAAAAGCAGCTAAGTAAAGAAAAACGAGTGTCCATCATTACTTTAAAAAATGAAGGTCAGTCAGTCCGAAAAAATGGGCAAACTTTGAAAGTGTCCCCAAGTGCAGTTGCAAAAACCATCAAGCGCTACAAAGAAACTGGCTCACATGAGGACCGCCCCAGGAAAGGAAGACCAAGAGTCAGGCAACAAGCAGAAGAGACTTGTTTAGGTTAAAGAACACAAGGAATTGACATTAGACCAGTGGAAATCTGTGCTTTGCTCTGATGAGTCCAAATTTGAGATCTTTGGTTCCAACCACCGTGTCTTTGTGCGTCGCAGAAAAGGTGAACGGATGGACTCTACATGCCTGGTTCCCACCGTGAAGCATGGAGGAGGAGGTGTGATGGTGTGGGGGTGCTTTGCTGGTGACACTGTTGGGGGTTTATTCAAAATTGAAGGCATACTGAACCAGCATGGCTACCACAGCATCTTGCAGCGGCATGCTATTCCATCCCGTTTGCGTTTAGTTGGACCATCATTTATTTTTCAACAGGACAATGACCCCAAACGCACCTCCAGGCTGTGTAAGGGCTATTTGAACAAGAAGGAGAGAGATGGGGTGCTACGCCAGATGACCTGGCCTCCACAGTCACCAGACCTGAACCCAATCGAGATGGTTTGCGGTGAGCTGGACCGCAGAGTGAAGGCAAAAGGGCCAACAAGTGCTAAGCATCTCTTGGAACTCCTTCAAGATTGTTGGAAGACCATTTTCGGTGACTACCTCTTGAAGCTCATCAAGAGAATGCCAAGAGTGTGCAAAGCAGTCATCAAAGCAAAAGGTGGCTACTTTGAAGAACCTAGAATATAAGACATATTTTCAGTTGTTTCACACTTTTTTGTTAAGTATATAATTCCACATGTGTTAATTCATAGTTTTTATGCCTTCAGTGTGAATGTACAATTTTCAAAGTCATGAAAATACAGAAAAATCTTTAAATGAGAAGGCGTGTCCAAACTTTTGGTCTGTACTGTATATATATATATATATATATATATATATATATATATATATATATATATATATATATACTAGATGGAGGCCCGATGCTATCCCATAGGGAGGGCGGTAATGTCACGATGGGGGCAGGCTTTGCAGCATTGAGAATCTCTCCCCCCCATGTGCTCACCCACCTCTCCACTCTCTCTTTCCCCCATGTGCTGACTTCTCCCATCTATGCACTCTTCTTTGACCTGTCTTCCCTATGTCCTATCCTCCTTGTCTTCTTTCTCTCTCCTTCCTGTGCTGTGTTCTCCTCTCATGTGCTGTCCTGTTTGAGCTGTCTCCCCCCTGTGTTCTGTCTCTCTCCCCATCGGCTGTCTTCTCCTCTCATGTGATCTCTTCTTTGACCTGTCTATGACGCACCCCCTGGGCCATGTTGTTAGGGATACCCGGAGCCGGATCAGATGGGGTTAGTAGTCTCCGAGTGGCTGTGACCCGGTCCGTGCCCAGGGTGTCAAACTCAGTGTGCGGCAGTCCTGGTAGTTGTTGTTTCTGTGTCGACTACGCCACCCGTTGGTTTGCGGTCAAAAGGCCGCCGCTGCAGGATGGTCCGCTGAGGCTGGTGGTGTGTGTGCAGCTGTGGTAGTATAACCCCCAACGGGAGGGGTATAGCCTCAGGGGGTCAGACGTGGAGGATGGTGGTTGTGAAGGTGCAGCAAGGAGACTCAGAGGCATGAAATGCAGTTCAGGGTTTTTACTCACTGGTGTTGCTCGGGTCACTCTGCAGATCAGTGACCACCCGAGCCGTGCTGCGTCCACCAGGTCCTGGACTCGGCCAACTCCCGGGCAATTCTTGAGTATGGTCCTGAGCTCCTTTCTGACTCTCCCTTCTTCTAGCCGTTCCCACCAGGGATCCACTTTTCGCCGGCTCCCTCGGGTCTCTTGGTGGTCAAGCCTCCTCTGGGCTCCCTGACCCTATGCTTGGTATGCCTTTCTAGTGGATTTGGTGAGGGTCATGGCTAGTGTTGAGCATTCCGATACTGTAATATCGGGTATCGGCCGATATTCGCGGTATCGGAATTCCGATACTTAATTCCGATACTTTTACAATATCGGATACCGGAATCGGAAGTTCCCATAATGCCTGCGCTCTGCAGTGTCTGTGAAGGATGACAAGTTGGATGGCAGCGCGATCCAGCCTGTCATCAGAATGCCATCCCAGCGGGGGAGAATTCTCCTGATTGTTTAAAAGCCGGCGCGCGGTATAAAGCCGCCGGCTTTTAAACAATCACACAGCCCCATACTGCTTCCCCGCAGCCTCCCACCCCGATCCTCCGCTCCCCTCGCCACCTCCCATCCCGATAGTAAGTTAGGACCGGGCGGGGAGCGCAGCTCCAAGGAGCGGGGAGCGAAGGACCCGGGCGGGGAAGCCGGCAGTGAAAAGACTTCACCGCCGGCTTTCCCGTTCTGTGCTGCGCTTTCCCGCCGGTTATTTCAAATGAACAGCTGAGGTATCAGCTGATGCCGATCAGCTGTTCATTTGAATTAGCCGCGGTGCCCTCAGAGGGTTCATGTGAGTTCATGCTTGACTGCATGAACTCACATGAACTTTCCCACGGCCGCACAGGTCAGCCTCACCTCCCAGACCCGTCATGATTAGTGTGTGTGCGGGGTGTGTGCGCGATGTTTGTGCGGGTGTGCGCGGTGTCTGTGCGATGTGTGCGGGTGTGTGCGGGTGTGTGCGGTGTGTGTGCGTGCAGGCAGACATAGGCCGATGTGACACTACTACTCCCATCGGCCTATGTCTGTCCCCCGTCCACTCCTGCCAGCAGGATCAGCTCGATGGGAGCAGTAGTTCCCATCAGACTGATCCTGCTATTTAAATTGCCCTACTGTGTCCCCAATAAATGTTAAATACATGTCATTGGTGGCCAGTGGTTACCTAAAAGAAATTAGTTCATACATTACCTGTCCCCGCCGATCGCCACCTAAAATAAAGTAAAAAATAAAAAACTACACCTATACTCACCAAGACACCTAATTCCCCGAAGCCATCGATCTCCTGTAATAAAATATAAAATAATAAACCACAACCTTATCCTTACCCCTCCGTAGCAGTCCACGAGTGTCCCACGAAGATCTCCAGTTCAGAGCAGCCACATAGAATGTGACCGCTCTGAACCGCTGCTGCCGCTAGAATGACGGGGCCGTAAGGGTTCACCAGAGTTAAGGCAGCGGTGCTCCGGTTAGCTGCTTTACGGCCCTGCTGTATCGTGAGAAATTCCCACGGTACAGCACTGCCGTAAACGAGGTCTCCGGAGCTGCACTGACTGAATGCACTCCGGTGACCTCAGTCAGGGGCTCCCGCTGCCGGGAGCGGACGTGTTCCCGGCAGCGTGAGCTTACAGCAGCCATGCACAGCTGTCACCATCTCCAGATGTGACAGCTGTGCATGGGAGATCAGCGCAGGAACGTGGACAGGTAACTATTATTTTTAGTAAACTAAGAATTAAATAAAATTGTGTGTTTTATTTCAAATAAATTATTTTTTTCTGGGTGTAGTGTGTTTTTTCTTTTTAACACTTTGTAGGTTAGGAATGGGGTGTCTTATAGACGCCCATCATTACTAACCTGGGCTTCATGGCAGCTGGCGCTGACATGAACCCCACCACTATTACCCCCTGCCACCGCACCAGGGCAGCGTGGAAGAGCGAGGCTAAGTGCCAGAGTTGGCGCATCCTATGGATGCGCCATTTCTGGGGCGGCTGACGGCTGGTGTTTCTAGCCTGGGAGGGGGCCAATATTCATGGCACCCTTCCTGGGCTATTAATATCAGCCCCCAGCTGTCTGCCTAGCCTTTGCTAGCTATTAAAATAGGGGGGACCCCACGTCATTTTTTTTGGGGGGGTCCCCCATTTTAATAGCTAGTAAAGGCTAGGTATTCAGCTGGGGGCTGATATTAGTAGCCTGGGAAGCTCCGTGGGTTTTACCCCCTTCCCAGGCTTCAAACATCTGCCCCAGCCGTCTGCTTAACCTCCGCTAGAGACTAAAATTATGGGGGATCCCACGCTATTTTTTTTTAAAATAAATCCATTATTTTAACACTAAATGACATTTGAGGAGTTAATAAAGATGCAGTCCCTAAATTATTATTTATTTTTTAATTAATTTTTCCCAAAACTTTTGACGTGGGCTTCGCCATATTTTTGTATGCCAGCCAGGTACAGCATCCAGCTTCTATGAACGCGCCATTTTCCGGGGCGGCTGCGGACTGCAATTTTCAGCGGGGGGCAGAAAGCTTGGGCCTCCCTGCGCTGCAGATTCCATCCCCCAGCTGCCTAGTTGTACCTGGCTGGACACAAAAATAGGGAGAAGCTCCACGTTTTTTTTTTTTTAATTATTTCATGAAATTCATGGAATAATTAAGAAAAAAAGGGCTTCCCTATATTGTTGTGTCCGGCCAGGTACAAATAGGCAGCTGGTGGTTGGGGGCAGCCCGTTCCTGCCTGCTGTACCTGGCTGGACCCAAATATAGTGCAAAGCCCCACGTCAATTTTTTTTTAATTATTTCAGGAAATTCATGAAATAATTAAAAAAAAATTATGTGGGGCTTCGCCCTATATTTGTGTCCAGTCAGGTACAGCAGGCAGGAACGGGCTGCCCCCAACCACCAGCTGCCTATTTGTACCTAGCCGGACACAACAATATAGGGAAGCCCTTTTTTTCTTAATTATTCCATGAATTTCATGAAATAATTTAAAAAAAAAATACGTGGGGCTTCGCCCTATTTTTGTGTCCAGCCAGGTACAACAAGGCAGCTGGGGGCTGGAATCCGCAGCGCAGGGAGGCCCAAGCTTTCTGGGCCCCACCCGCTGCAAATTGCAGTCCGCAGCCGCCCCGGAAAATGGCGCGTTCATAGAAGCGCCATCTTCTGGCGCTGTACCCAACTCATCCAGGGCCCTGGTGCGGTGGCTCACTGGGTAATAAAGGGGTTAAGGCCAGCTTGGCATTATCAGCAGGCCCTAAGCCCGAAATTCATGGGGTCACGCCAATATTAGACATGACCACCATGAATTTCTAGTAAAGTATTTAAAAAAAACACAAACACCCAGAAAAAAGTCTTTTAATTGAAATAAAGACACAATTCTTTATTGTTCTAAATTAAACCATACTTACAGTCACGCCCATTCCAGCTGAAGCCAACGATCTCCTGCAATAAAAGTAAAATAATAAAGCAACCTCATCCTTACCTTTCCATGGTTCCCAGGACAGCTTCAGCTCTGCTACATCGAGATGACAGGCTGGACCGCAGCAGAACGCTGCCATCCAGCCTGTCATCCCGCAGACACTGAGAAGCGCAGGCATACTTCCACTCCTCAGTGTCTGGCTGTGACGGCATCCAGATGAGCCGAGGTCATGTCCAATGAACTCAGCTCACCTCATGTACGTCACTGACAGCGTGGGAAAATTCTCCTGCACTCAGCACTTCAGCGTGAGAATTTTCCCACGCTGTCAGTGACGTGCATGAGGTGAGCTGAGTTCATTGGACATGACCTCACCTCATGTATGTCACTGACAGCGTGGGAGAATTCTCACGCTGAAGCGCTGAGTGCAGGAGAATTTTCCCACGCTGTCAGTGACGTGCATGAGGTGAGCTGAGTTCATTGGACATGAACTCGGCTCATCTGGATGACGTCACAGAGAGACACTGAGGAGCGCAAGCATGCCTGCGCTTCTCAGTGTCTGCGGGATGACAGGCTGGATGGCAGCGTTCTGCTGCGGTCCAGCCTGTCATCTCGATGTAGCAGAGCTGAAGCTGTCGTGGGAACCATGGAAAGGTAAGGATGAGGTTGCTTTATTATTTTACTTTTATTGCAGGAGATCGTTGGCTTCAGCTGGAATGGGCGTGATGGTAAGTATGGTTTAATTTAGAACAATAAAGAATTGTGTCTTTATTTCAATTAAAGGACTTTATTCTGGGTGTTTGTGTTTTCTTTTAACTTTGACTATGGGGTTAGTAATGGGGGTGTCTTATAGACGCCTCTCCATTACTAACCTGGGCTTGATGTCAGCTGGCATTATAAGCTGACATCAACCCCAACCCTATTACCCCCTGCCACCGCACCAGAGCAGCATGGAAGAGCGAGGCTAAGTGCCAGAATTGGCGCATCCTATGGATGCGCCATTTCTGGGGCGGCTGACGGCTGGTGTTTCTAGCCTGGGAGGGGGCCAATATTCATGGCTCCCTTCCTGGGCTATTAATATCAGCCCCCAGCTGTCTGCCTAGCCTTTGCTAGCTATTAAATTAGGGGGGACCCCACGTCATTTTTTGGGGGGGGTTCCCCCATTTTAATAGCTAGTAAAGGCTAGGTATTCAGCTGGGGGCTGATATTAGTAGCCTGGGAAGCTCCGTGGGTATTACCCCCTTCCCAGGCTTCAAACATTTGCCCCAGCTGTCTGCTTAACCTCCGCTAGAGCCTAAAATTAAGGGGAACCCCACGCCAATTTTTTTTTAAATAAATCCTTTATTTTAACACTAAATGACAAGTACAGTAAGCAACACTGTCACTGTACTTCATATATATGTGACTGACATGTTTCTATCTATCTAATCTATGTGTGATTCTCTATTCTTTCTATTCTAAATTGTCGGGTACAGATGCTGAATTGCCGGCCGGCTTTCTTAAAGAGACGGTGCATGAAAACACTATTATTTTTTTAAATAAATCCTTTACACTAAATGACAAGTACAGTAAGCAACACTGTCACTGTACTTCTTATATATGTGGCTGACATGTTTCTATCTATCTAATCTATGTGTGAAGCTCTATTCTGTCTGTTATAAATTGTCGGGTACCGCTGCTGAATTGCCGGCCGGCTTTTTTAAAGAGACGGTGCACGAAAACACTAATATTTTTTTTAATAAATCCTTTACACTAAATGACAAGTACAGTAAGCAACACTGTCACAGTACTTCATATATATGTGACTGACATGTTTCTATCTATCTAATCTATGTGTGATGCTCTATTCTTTCTGTTGTAAATTGTCGGGTACCGGTGAATGCCGCTGATGAATTGCCGGCTTTTCATGTCATTCTACATTATTCTTAGTTGTTTTACTTCATGTAGATTTAACCTACAAGGAAAGAAAGGGTTTATTTTCATTCCGATATTTGTGTCCCATTGACTTGCATTGGTTTCCGGTATCGGAATCGGCGATATCCGATACTTTTTGGGTATCGGCCCGATCCAATCCGATACAATATTTCCTGATATCGGAAGGTATCGCTCAACACTAGTCATGGCAGATCCTGCCCACGACCTCCGGTTCCTGGCTAAGGTGTGCTGTAGCCTCCGCCAGCTTGGGATCCGGTACCCTTTTGCCGACCCTTCACCCTTATCAGCTCTCATACGGGCTCTTGGGGTCCCTTCTCGTCCTGCGCCTCTGGGTCTCTCTTCCTTCTCCTCTGCTCTGCTTCTCAGGCTCTCAGACAGACTGTCTGACTGACTCACAGTGCCCACCTTATATACTCCCTCTATGTGTGAGCTCAGGTGACCAGCACCCAATGAGCTCCTAGCTTTACCCAGGCTGCTCCCCCTATCTGCCCCTACACTACTGGGATGTTCCACCCCCCTCCCACTCCAGCCAGGAACAGACGCTGTCGTACCTGCACATTTACTTGGTGGGAGTACCGTTGATCTGTCTCCCGGAAATGGGATGTATGTAGTGCATGCAGCCTACTAGCTCAGTTCCATACTCCATCCTTACCCGGGAGTGGAATACCACACCTCTGGGTTGAGGTGCAATACCCCTGTAGCAGCCGAATCCTCAGGGTGCTACATTCCCCCCTGGTAAATCACAGCACGTCCTCGGGCTGTGAAAGAATAAACATCCAAAAACATACAATTTTTTTTTTTTTCAAAACATAAACATATGAAACATTATATATATCATAAAACTTTTCATATTAAACATTCTTGTTCCTCCGGCCACGGTGCAAATTGTGACCGGGTAAGTGCCACAGTCTCTTCTGAAAGAAAAACAGTTTCCTATAAAACCGGTAGGGGGCGCTTTAAGAAGCGCAACTATGTACAAGGGGAAGGTATGGCCGCTCTCAGTCCTCGGCCAATGGGGAAGAGGAATGGCTGTTCACAGTCCTCAGCCTGTTGGGGGATAGGGACACACGGGTACAGTTCACTGGTCCCAACGGGGACTATATTTTAAACTATTAACTGTTCTTGTACCCTTATGGGTAACTATTTTACAGTTTCACGATACCGTACTCTAATGACGGCGTCCTCCTGTTCCTTCTCGCGGGCAAACTTCAGACCCGTCCGGGTCCTCTTGCTCCTCCTCACACCGCAGCTCCTCCTCCGTCAGCCGGTGTACATGAAGGGCGTACGGTCCTTTGGCATATTTGTGCCGGGTGAATGTGACCTCGTCCCCTACATATAGGTCACGTCCTCTGTGTCCCTCCGGCAGATGACTTTCAACGTCTCTGCGGGTAACAAAGACGTCGCCGGGGGTCTGATGATCCCTGATGAAACCCCAACCGTGCTGCAGTTGGAATTTAATCACAGTCCCGGTGGCACGGGGACAATGAGCTGCACGGGGGTTCCTCCGGGTCCGGCTCTTCTGTTCAGCGCTCTGTATTTGCAGCCGCTGCTCACGGACCCGCCTCTCTCTCCTTTCCCTGTCAAAGACCTCCAGCTGCGGCCGGCAGCACTCTGCACGCTCAGCTGCGGCCGCCCGTGTTTCTTGGGTGAACCCCATGAGGTCTCCTCCAGTGGGGTCCCACTCAAACTGCGCCTCCTCCAACGAGAGCGGGGTCATCTTGACAGGCGCCGGAGGCGGTATCAGGGGCTCATCCAGGGGTCTTTCTTTCCGGAGTCGGGGATGGTGGTACTCCGGTGGCCACACAAAGGGCTGCCCATCCGGGCAAGTGTGCTGGGCAAACAAGTCCTCACCCAGGTGTGGCGCTGTAGATGATGAGGGCGCGGAGGTGGTAGCGGCGCCCAGGTTTACCAGGCCTTGCGACCAGGCTTGGGGCACCCTGAAGGTGAAGGGCACCGTGAAGACGGCGGCGCCCGGGTGTTCCTGGCCTTGCGACCAGGCCGGTGGCTCGGCAGAGGTAGAGGGTGCTGTTGGTACTGCGGCGCCCGGGGGCACTCGGCCTTGCGACCAGGCCGGTGGCGTCTCCTGCTTGGCCGCGCTCTGGATCGAGGCGCGTGACGTAGCAGGGGGCGTGGCCGCGGCTCCGGCCGCTTGAGGCCTAGCTTGGAGCGATGACGCAGCGGTTACGGGAACGGTGAGTGGGGCTTCGGGCTCTGCGACGGGGAGCCGGGGCAGGTTTACGGCTTCTGGGCACGGGATGCGGTCGTCCCCATTACCTGCCTTCATCTCTTCGGCTCCCTCCGCGGCGGCGTCTCCGGCCGTCGTCCCTCCTTCGCCGTCCTCAGAGGTGGACTTGCTCCTCGCTGCGGGTGGCATGCTTCGCTGGCGGGCTCCAGCCTGCTGGGCCATCTCTCTGCTCCACTCCGCCAGTGTTTCCTGCTGCACCCGGGCCATCCTTCGTGCTAGGCCCTCCAGCGCGGTCTGTGCACGCTCCCGATCTCCGGGGAGCTGCGCCAGGATCTCTAGCAGGCCTTCTGGAGTGGCGACCTGCAACAGGCTCCTGACCACTGGGTCGGTGCTGCCTGCCTCTCCCTCCATCTCCGGGTGTGTTCTCTCTGGACTCTCCTCCAGACTCCTCCAAGCTGCTCCCATCTTCTCTCTTTTGTTCTGTCTACGCCCATCCTGAGGGCGGTCCTGGGGCAACTTTGTGATTGCCAGTTCCAGGGGCAGTTCTCTCACGCTGATGGATATATCAATCATCACAGTCTCTGCTGGTGGGGGCGGTTTCCACTTTTGGCGCCATTTTCTGTCCTGGCCCACGATGGGAGGTGTCCTCTTGCCATCCTTTGGCACGCCCATAATGGCGTCCGCTCTGCCAAGGCGGGAAATCTTCTCTGATGGCGGGAATCGCTTCCCAGTGGCGGGAAACTCTGTGGATGGCGGGAAAAGACTGCAGATGACGGGCAAATGGCGGGAACTGATCCGAGATGGCGTCCGATGGCGGGGACCCTCTGGAATTGGCGGGAGACTTCTTTTTACGGTAATTATGAACTTTTCTTCAGGCACGCAGTACCCGGTTGTTGCGGGCACGTGATCCTGCCGACTACGCCAAAGTTGACGCACCCCCTGGGCCATGTTGTTAGGGATACCCGGAGCCGGATCAGATGGGGGTTGTAGTCTCCGAGTGGCTGTGACCCGGTCCGTGCCCAGGGTGTCAAACTCAGTGTGCGGCAGTCCTGGTAGTTGTTGTTTCTGTGTCGACTACGCCACCCGTTGGTTTGCGGTCAAAAGGCCGCCGCTGCAGGATGGTCCGCTGAGGCTGGTGGTGTGTGTGCAGCTGTGGTAGTATAACCCCCAACGGGAGGGGTATAGCCTCAGGGGGTCAGACGTGGAGGATGGTGGTTGTGAAGGTGCAGCAAGGAGACTCAGAGGCATGAAATGCAGTTCAGGGTTTTTACTCACTGGTGTTGCTCGGGTCACTCTGCAGATCAGTGACCACCCGAGCCGTGCTGCGTCCACCAGGTCCTGGACTCGGCCAACTCCCGGGCAATTCTTGAGTATGGTCCTGAGCTCCTTTCTGACTCTCCCTTCTTCTAGCCGTTCCCACCAGGGATCCACTTTTGGCCGGCTCCCTCGGGTCTCTTGGTGGTCAAGCCTCCTCTGGGCTCCCTGACCCTATGCTTGGTATGCCTTTCTAGTGGATTTGGTGAGGGTCGTGGCAGATCCTGCCCACGACCTCCGGTTCCTGGCTAAGGTGTGCTGTAGCCTCCGCCAGCTTGGGATCCGGTACCCTTTTGCCGACCCTTCACCCTTATCAGCTCTCATACGGGCTCTTGGGGTCCCTTCTCGTCCTGCGCCTCTGGGTCTCTCTTCCTTCTCCTCTGCTCTGCTTCTCAGGCTCTCAGACAGACTGTCTGACTGACTCACAGTGCCCACCTTATATACTCCCTCTATGTGTGAGCTCAGGTGACCAGCACCCAATGAGCTCCTAGCTTTACCCAGGCTGCTCCCCCTATCTGCCCCTACACTACTGGGATGTTCCACCCCCCTCCCACTCCAGCCAGGGACAGACGCTGTCGTACCTGCACATTTACTTGGTGGGAGTACCGTTGATCTGTCCCCCGGAAATGGGATGTATGTAGTGCATGCAGCCTACTAGCTCAGTTCCATACTCCATCCTTACCCGGGAGTGGAATACCACACCTCTGGGTTGAGGTGCAATACCCCTGTAGCAGCCGAATCCTCAGGGTGCTACATTTACCCCATGTGATATCCCCCTTGTCTGCTGTCTCTCTCCTTCCTGTGCTGTGTTCTCCCCTCATGTGCTGTCCCGCTTGAGCTCTCTCCCCCCTGTGCTCTGTCTCTCTCCCCCCTGTGCTCTGTCTCTCTCCCCCCTGTGTGCTTTCTCTCTCCCCATCTGCTGTCTTCTCCTCTCATGTGATCTCTTCTTTGACCTGTTTACCCCATGTGCTCTCCCCCTTGTCTGCTCTCTCTCCACCCCAGGGCTGTCTTCTTCCCTCAGGTGTTCTCTCGTTTGAGCTGTCTCCCCCCTGTGTGTCCTCTTTCCTATGTGCACTCACCCCTCCCCCTGTGTTAAAATGAAAGCAAAGTAGGTAAAGGTAACATTTTATTAACATGGAAAAATTTATGACAAAGGTGCTTTAATTTACATTGTATCCACATACGGACAAAACGTATGTACGGCGTATAAAGTGTGTGTGTGGTGCGTACGGCGTATACAGTGTGTGTGGTGGTGCATATGGCGTATAGAGTGTGTGTGTGTGTGGTGCGTACACAGTGTGTGTGTGTGTGTGTGGTGCTTACGGCGTATGCATTGTGTGTGTGTGTGTGGTGCGTGGGGTGTATACAGTGTGTGTGTGGTGCGTACGGCGTATACAGTGTGTGTGTGTGTGGTGCGTACGGCGCATACAGTGTGTGTGTGTGGTGCGTATGGCGTATACAGTGTGTGTGTGTGGTGCGTATGGCGTTTACAGTGTGTGTGTGTTTGGTGCATACTGCGTATACAGTGTGTGTGTGTGGTGAATACGGCGTATAAAGTATGTGTGTGTGTGTCTGGTGTGTATGGCATATACAGTGTGTGTATGTGTGTGGTGTGTATGGCATATACATTGTGTGTGTGGTGTGTACAGCGTATACAGTGTGTCGTGCGTATGGCATATACAGTGTGTGTGTCGTGCGTACGGCGTATACAGTGTGTGTGTGTGGTGCGTATGGCGTATACAGTGTGTGTGTGTGTGGTGCGTACGGCGTATACAGTGTGTGTACAGTTAGGTCCATATATATTTCGACAGAGACAACATTTTTCTAATTTTGGTTCTAGACATTACTACAATGAATTTTAAGCAAAACAATTCAGATGCAGTTGAAGTTCAGACTTTCAGCTTTCATTTGAGGGTATCCACATTATAATTGGATGAAGGGTTTAGGAGTTTCAGCACCTTAACATGTGCCACCCTGTTTTTAAAGGGACCAAAAGTAATTGGACAGATTAAATAATTGTAAATAAAATGTTCATTTCTAGTACTTGGTTGAAAACCCTTTGCTGGCAATGAAGTGACTGCCTGAAGTCTTGAACTCATGGACATCACCAGACGCTGTGTTTCCTCCTTTTTGATGCTCTGCCAGGCCTTCACTGCGGTGGTTTTCAGTTGCTGTTTGTTTGTGGGCCTTTCTGTCTGAAGTTTAGTCTTTAACAAGTGAAATGCATGCTCAATTGGGTTGAGATCAGGTGACTGATTTGGCCATTCAAGAATATTCCTCTTCTTTACTTTAATAAACTCCTGGATTGCTTTGGCTTTATGTTTTGGGTCATTGTTCATCTGTAGTATGAAACGACGACCAATCAGTTTGGCTGCATTTGGCTGGATCTGAGCACACAGTATGGCTCTGAATACATCAGAATTCATTTGGCTGCTTCTGTCCTGTGTCACATCATCAATAAACACTAGTGACCCAGTGCCACTGGCAGCCATGCATGCCCAAGCCATCACACTGCCTCCGCCGTGTTTAACAGATGATGTGGTATGCTTTGGATCATGAGCTGTACCACGCCTTAGCCATACTTTTCTCTTTCCATCATTTTGGTAGAAGTTGATCTTGGTTTCATCTGTTCAAAGAATGTTCTTCCAGAACTGTGCTGGCTTTTTTAAATGTTTTTTAGTAAAGTCCAGTCTAGCCTTTTTATTCTTGATGCTTATGAGTGGCTTGCACCGTGCAGTGAACCCTCTGTATTTACTTTCATGCAGTCTTCTCTTTATGGTAGATTTGGATATTGATACGCCTACCTCCTGGAGAGTGTTGTTCATTTGGTTGGCTGTTGTGAAGGGGTTTCTCTTCACCATGGAGATTATTCTGCGATCATCCACCACTGTTGTCTTCCGTGGGCGCCCAGGTCTTTTTGTATTGATGGGTTCACCAGTGCTTTCTTTCTTTCTCAGGATGTACCAAACTGTAGATTTTGCCACTCCTAATATTGTAACAATTTCTCAGATGGGTTTTTTCTGTTTTTGAAGCTTAAGGATGGCTTGTTTCACCTGCATAGAGAGCTCCTTTGACCGCATGTTTACTTCACAGCAAAACCTTCCAAATGCAAGCACCACACCTCAAATCAACTCCAGGCCTTTTATCTGCTTAATTGAGAATGACATAACGAAGGGATTGCCCACACCTATCCATGAAATAGCCTTGGAGTCAGTTGTCCAATGACTTTTGGTCCCTTTAAAAACAGAGTGGCACATGTTAAGGAGCTGAAATGTGGATACCCTCAAATGAAAGCTGAAAGTCTGAACTTCAACTGCATCTGAATTGTTTTGTTTAAAATTCATTGTGGTAATGTCTAGAACCAAAATTAGAAAAATGTTGTCTCTGTCCAAATATATATGGACCTAACTGTATGTGTGTGTGTGGTGCGTACGGCGTATACAGTGTGTGTGTGTGGTGCGTATGGCGTATACAGTGTGTGTGGTGCGTATGGCGCATACAGTGTGTGTGTATTGTGCATGCGGCGTATACAGTGTGTGTGTCTGGTGTGTATTTCATATACAGTGTGTGTGTGTGTGTGGTGTGTATGGCATATACAGTGTGTGTGTGGTGCGTACAGCGTATACAGTGTGTGTGTGTCGTGCGTATGGCGTATACAGTGTGTGTGTCGTGCGTATGGCATATACAGTGTGTGTGTGTGTGTGTGGTGCGTACGGTGTATACAGTGTGTGTGTGTGGTGCATACGGCGTATACAATATGTGTGTGTGGTGCGTACGGCGTATACAGTGTGTGTGTGAGGTGCGTACGGCGTATACAGCGTGTGTGTGGTGCATACTGCGTATACAGTGTGTGTGTGTGTGTCTGGTGTGTATGGCATATACAGTGTGTGTGTGTCTGGTGTGTATGACATATACAGTGTGTGTGTGTGTGGGTGTGTGGTGTGTATGGCATATACAGTGTGTGTGTGGTGTGTACAGCGTATACAGTGTGTCGTGCGTATGGAGTATACAGTGTGTGTGTCGTGCGTTCGGCGTATACAGTGTGTGTGTGTGTGTGTGGTGCGTACGGCGTATACAGTGTGTGTGTGGTGCGTATGGCGTATACAGTGTGTGTGTGGTGCGTACGGCATATACAGTGTGTGTGTGTGTGTGTGTGGTGCATACGGCGTATACAGTGTGTGTGTGTCTGGTGTGTATGGCATATACAGTCATGGCCAAAAGTTTTGAGAATGACACCAAAATTATATTTTCACATGATCTGCTGGCCCTTGGTTTTTATTAGTGTTTGTCTGATGTTTATATCACATACAGAAATATAATTGCAATCATATTATGAGTACCAATAGGTTATATTGATAGTTAGAATGAGTTAATGCAGCAAGTCAATATTTGCAGTGTTGCCCCTTCTTCTTCAAGACCTCTGTAATTCTCCCTGGCATGCTCTCAATCAACTTTTGGACCAAATCCTGACTGATAGCAGTCCATTCTTGCATAATCAATGCTTGCATTTTGCCAGAATTTGTTGGTTTTTGTTTGCCCCCCCGTCTCTTGATGATTGACCACAAGTTCTCAATGGGATTAAGATCTGGGGAGTTTCCAGGCCATGGACCCAAAATCTCTATGTTTTGTTCCATGAGCCATTTAGTTATCACCTTTGCTTTATGGCAAGGTGCTCCATCATAAAACCAAGCAATGTGAACTGAGGTCTAAGATGGTAGACATGCAAGAAATAGGAGCATGTTCACACTAGCAAAAAGAAGCAAAACCTACAAAAGACAAAAAATATATCTCATACCCTACCATCATTATATTTAAATGTAAAGCAAAGTTGCATAATAAATATAGGGTACTTAGTGAACTATTTTTGATCAAAAAAAGTATACAAGCCGTCCCACCAGCGGCAAGGTGACCCTAAATTGGGACGGTACCTATACTGTCTATATTAAAAACCTTACTGTATATCAAAGTTGAAGTAATGCATATAAAAGGGTAGACAAATAGGACCGGGTCCCAACTCCAGACCACCAAGGCCCGTGGTAAGCTACATATACACTAATCAGCTCAACAAAGGGGATGCCACACCCTTAAATTGCACAGAATGCAAACAAGACAAAAAACCAAGCAATGTGAACTGAGGTCTAAGATGGTAGACATGCAAGAAATAGGAGCATGTTCACACTAGCAAAAAGAAGCAAAACCTACAAAAGACAAAAAATATATCTCATACCCTACCATCATTATATTTAAATGTAAAGCAAAGTTGCATAATAAATATAGGGTACTTAGTGAACTATTTTTGATCAATAAAAGTATACAAGCCGTCCCACCAGCGGCAAGGTGACCCTAAATTGGGACGGTACCTATACTGTCTATATTAAAAACCTTACTGTATATCAAAGTTGAAGTAATGCATATAAAAGGGTAGACAAATAGGACCGGGTCCCAACTCCAGAAGGTGCTCCATCATGCTGGAAAAAGCATTGTTGGGCGCCAAACTGCTCTTGGACGGTTGGGAGAAGTTGCTCTTGGAGGACATTCTGGTACCATTCTTTATTCATGGCTGTGTTTTTAGGCAAGAATGTGAGTGAGCCGATTCCCTTGGTTGAGAAGCAACCCCACACATGAATGGTTTCAGGATGCTTTACAGTTGGCATGAGACAAGACTGGTGGTAGCGCTCACCTCTTCTTCTCCGAATAAGCTGTTTTCCAGATGTCCCAAACAATCAAAAAGGGGATTCATCAGAGAAAATGACTTTGCCCCAGTCCTCAGCAGTCCACTCCCTGTACCTTTTGCAGAATATCAGTCGGTCCCTGATGTTTTTTCTGGAGAGAAGTGGCTTCTTTTCTGCCCTCCTTGAAACCAGCCCTTGCTCAAAGAGTCTCCGCCTCACAGTGCGTGCAGAAGCACTCACACCAGCCTGCTGCCATTCCTGAGCAAACTCGGCACTGCTGGTAGTCCGATCCCGCAGCTGAAACAGTTTTAAGATACGGTCCTGGCGCTTGCTGGTCTTTCTTGGGCGCCCTGGAGCCTTTTTGACAACAATGGAAGCTCTCTCCTTGAAGTTCTTGATGATGCAATAGATTGTTGACTGAGGTGCAATCTTTGTAGCTGCGACACTCTTCCCTGTTAGGTCATTTTTGTGCAGTGCAATGATGGCTGCACGTGTTTCTTTAGAGATAACCATGGTTAACTGAAGAGAAACAATGATACCAAGAACCAGCCTCCTTTTAAAGTGTCCAGTGATGTCATTCTTACTTAATCATGACTGATTGATCGCCAGCCCTGTCCTCATCAACACCCACACCTGTGTTAATGGATCAATCACTAAAACGATGTTAGCTGCTCCTTTTAAGGCAGGACTGCAATGATGTTGAAATGTGTTTTGGGGGTTAAAGTTCATTTTCTGGGCAAATATTGACTTTGCAAATACAGTAATTGCTGTTAGCTGATTACTCTTTGACATTCAGGAGTATATGCAAATTGCCATTACAAAAAATGAAGCAGTAAACTTTGGAAAAATTACTATTTGTCTCATTCTCAATACTTTTGGCCATGACTGTACAGTGTGTGTGGTGTGTATGGCATATACAGTGTGTGTGTGGTAGTGTTGAGCCACCCCCGTAGTGTTCGAGTTCGGTTCGGTTCGTCGAATACCCGTGTGTTCGCCGAACTGTTCGTTTAACTGTTCGTCGAACACCTTCGAACACCGTTAAAACCAAAGGCAGGCAAACAAAAACACATAGAAACACATAGAAAACACCTTCAAAGGTGTCCAAAAGCTGATAAACTGCTCAGAAGACACAACTAACACATGGAAAAGTGACAAGTACATATAGTCATGCGAAAAGAAAAGAGGTGGAGGAGTAAAAGGAGGGGGAGACACAGATATAGGCATGTCATGCCCTTCTAAAATCCAAAAAGTGAGAAGCCGACACGTTCAGTCCGCTCCTGCCCGTGCCACCTCCGTGTCGCCGGGTTTGTGCCAGAGCCGCGGTGAACCCTGACGGCCAGCCCCCCTCTCCCAATACTGGTGCCTGTCCGCTGGTGGGTCGAGCGAGCCCCCCTGTGGTGGAGGCTGCTCTAAGCTTTTTAATTTAAATTGTCTCTCTAATTTGAATGAATACACTTTAAATCCATTTACAAGGATCTATTGGAGGGCAAGTCTCATGCCAGCAGCCGCGTAATTCCAGCTCCAGTAGCGTCCACTAAAGCTGCTGCAGTTAAAAAGCTTTTATAAGGATCGAGCTCGGCTGTCCACCGCAAGGCATCCTACTGCCAGTCCCAGCCCCTATGCCTTGGGGTGCCTCCTGATGCTCTTCACTGAGTATCCCGTGGTCCCGAAGCATTTCCTTTGAAAAAATTAAGTGTCCAAACTACAGGTGGTGTAGCTTGCTTAACAGCCGGGATAATCCGCTGACTAGCAGACACTGCTACTAGGCACAAAGTATTTCCTGGGCTAGATGCAGTTAAAAATTTGTAATTAGATACTCTCGTTGGATGCTGAGAAAGCATTCCATAGAGTCTCCTGGCATGCCATATATGATTCTCTTAAAAAGCTTGGGGTAGGGGTCTAGGGGACCCTTTTATAGCCAAAATCACGGCCCTGTATCACAATACGTCACCTAGGCTGAAGATAAATGGAACTGTAGCACCCTGAGGGCTCGGTTGCTACAGAGGTATTGCACCTCACCCAGAGGTGTGATATCTCACTCTCAGGTAAGGATGGAGTGTGGATCAGGACCCGACACCTGCATGCATTACACCACATTGCCGTGGGTCAGGGCGACCAATATGCCCCTGCGATGGGAACGACAGTCCCTGTCCCTGGCTGGAGTGGGGGGAGGGAACACTGAGGAAGGGGAACCCTGTAGTGCAGGAGCAGGGAGGAAGCAGTTCCTGGGTGCATTGAGAAGGGAGTATAAAAGGTGGGCACCATCTTAGTTCAGTGCAGAGAAGTCTGAGCAGAAGTGGCAGGGAGCAGGGGCTCTGCATGAGCTCTGCTCCGGAGGCGGGCCTAGTAACAGAGGCCCAGGCCTGGAAGAGGGAGAAGGAAGGAAGAGGAGCGGAGGAGGCTCCAGGAACGAGGAATGAAGGGATCCCAGGGGTGCGGACGGGTGAGTCGCCACCGCACGCCCGAATCCACCTGCATGGAGGGGTCAGGCCAAAGGGGGAGACCGGTCCCCGAAACTAGTGGAGGCAGGAAACGACCCTCAGCTAGAAACCGGAGGCTGTGACATTTTATGTGGCGCAGCCCCTCGCTACACCCGCTAGGAAGGCACCACATAGGGTCAGGGAAACTGGCGCCAAGTTTACCAAGAGGAGGCCCGAGGCAGCCGGACAGAAGGGTTGGTAAGAAAGGCCAGACAAAGGACACACAAAGGGGGTCCTGTGAAGCGCTCCAAAGTTATCTGGGAGTTGTCTGAGCCCCTCACCTGGTGAGCAAAGTACGACGTGGGCAGCCGTTACCTGCAGACGTGGTCTGGATAATAAGAACTGTGAGTAAAGGCCCTGGACTGCATCACTGACTCCGTGTCGTTACTGCTGCTGCCCTGCACCATCACCCCCATCCTCCGCATACACTGCCCTGAGGCTATACTCCTCCCGTGGGGAGTTATGCTACGCTCTGCTGCACGCACAACACCAGCCTCAGCGGTCTGCCCTGCAGCGGCGGTTCACTCTGACCGCAATCCACGGGTGGCGTAGTCGGACATTTAAACATGAAAACCACATAAATAGTTCCGCCACTGGTTTGACCACCCTGAGCCACGGAACCGGGTCACCGCCACGAAGACTACAACCTCCAGCATCCACCAAAAAGGGTCCGGCTCCGGGTGTCCCAAGGCCCAGGGGGTGCATCAGAACATTTTCATCACCTTTCACAATCACCAATGGGACAAGGCAGGGATGTACTCTGTCCCCTCTGTTATACATCCTAGTGACGGAGCACCTGCTCTCATCAATTCGCCATAACCCCAATATTAGGTGGATTGAGGTGGGAGGCACCGAGTACAAGTGCTCTCTATTTGCTGATGATGTCCTAGTATATATCACTCAATCACATATATCCATCCATGCTGTTATGGCTGAAATAGATCACTTTGTTACATGGTCAAATTTTAAAATCAATGCAGCGAAGTCTGAGGCCCTCGATGTCTCCCTCCCCAAATCCATATAGGATTCCATCCAATCCAACTTTCCCTTTGCCTGGCCCTCACAGGGTGTCAAATACTTAGGAATTCCTATTCATAGAGACCTCTCCCATCTATGTTATCTTAATTTTGGGCCCTTTATTGAACAACTCCATACAGACCACGGTTGGCAAGTTAGAACTGTAAGATTCACTATGTGAACCACTGGTGTTTTGTGGAAAAGCACATGTACACTGTGTTCCAAATTATTATGCAAAAAGTGTTTAGGAGTGATAAGGGAAGAATTTGTTTGTTTGTCAGTTAAACTCATTGATGGTGATGTGTGTCAGGGCTCTTTATATCACTATAAGCAATTGCAGACACCTGTGCTAATTAGTTTGGCAGGTGTGTCCAATGAAAGGCAAGACTACTTAAGAAGGCTGTCTCACATTATTAAGCAGCCTACATTTTCTGCCAAAATGGGAAAGAAAAAGGATGTGTCGGCTGCTGAGAAGCAACAAATTGTGGAGTGTTTAGGTCAAGGCATGACTACAATCAACATTGTGCGATGATCAGGATGAAGTGTCTTGGCAATCAAGAAGTATGTAGCTGATTCACAGTACACACGTGTGCGTGCTGATAAGGGCAAATTGAGGACTCTTTCCTACAGGCAATAACGTCAGGTTAAAAGAGCAGCGGCAAAAAAGCCTTGTCATAGCAGCAGACAAGTTTTTGAAGCTGCTGGTGCCTCCAACGTCCCCCGAACAACAAGATGCAGGGTCCTTCAGAGGTTTGCAGCTGTGCATACGCCATCCTGTCGACCTCCTCTATCCACTTCACACAAGCAGAAACGGCTCCAGTGGGCCAAACATTACATGAAGACTGATTTCAAAACTGTTTTGTTCACGGATGAGTGCCGTGCAGCGCTCGATGGTCCAGATGGATGGAGTGGAGGATGGCTGGTTGATGGACACCCCACGCAAACACGGCTACAGCGCCAACAAGGAGGAGGTGGAGTAATGTTTTGGGCTGGAATCATGGGGAGAGAGATTGTCGGCCCCTTTAGGATCCCTGAAGGCGCTAAAGATGAACTCCATAATGTATGTGGATTTTCTCAAACAGCACTTCCTGCCATGGTTCAAGAAGAAGAACCGTGTATTTCACAGCAAGATAATTTTTTTGCATGATAATGCACCATCTCATGCTGCACATAAAACATCTGCATCTCTGGCTGATATGGGCATAAAAGGGGACAAACTTATGGTGTGACCCCCATGCTCCCCTGACCTCTACCCCATTCAGAACCTCTGGAGCATCATCAAAAGGAGTGTCTATGATGGCGGGAGGCAGTTCACATCTAAGCAACAGCTCTGGGAGGGTATTCTGTCCTCATGCAAAACAATTGAAGCAGAAACCATCCAAAACCTGACAAATTCAATGGACGAGAGAGTTCAGAAGCTCCTTTCGAACAAGGGGTCCTATGTGAAAATGTAACATCACCTAGAATAAAGTTTTGAGTTGAAAACTGTTTGATTTCAGTTTCTAATAACCTGCTAATGCTTATAATTTCAAAAATTACCATTTTTTTGGTCTTTATTAAAATGAAAAGGTTGATCGAAAAGTTTGGGGGATCTAAGAGTGTGGCAACCCAGTAGTCATGATTACTTCGAATTCTGACAATATGAGGGTCATGTTGCAGGTAGTGCAGCAAGAAGGCACTTATGTGTCTTGCGCATCTCGGAGCCCCAAAATTATTTTCCGGGCTAGATGCAGCTAAAAATTATTATTAATTTTAAATCTGGTGGAGCTTAGTATAGATGGCCTAATAGGATCAGTGCTGCACACTGCTACAAAGCCCAAATTATTTTCCAGTCAAGATACAGAAAAACATGATTAGTAATTTTAAATCTGGTGGAGCTTATTATAGATGGCCTAATAGAATCAGTGCTGCACACTGCTACAAAGCCCAAATTATTTTCCAGCCAAGATACAGATAAACATGATTAGTAATTTGAAAGCTTAAAACGGTTGGTAGGGTGATTTTAACCAATCATCAAGCTTTTACTCTCCCCAGGATGACACAGGGGTAGAAAAGTCGTTTCGGATCCATGATTTGTTCATCTTTATGAACGTGAGTCTGTCTACATTATCAGTGGAGAGCCGCGTGCGCTTATCTGTCAGCACTAGAGATGAGCGGTGTTCGACTAGAACTGTTCGCCAATCTCAAATTCGAGCTGTTTTGGGCGGTGTTCGAGTTGTTCGACGAACCCGAACGATTTGCAAAAAATTCGGCTGTTCGAGGTTATGTTCGATAACTGTTCGTGCACCAAAAGCGTGTCCTGCATGTCTGGCGCTATTTAGAGCACCAATCATGCAGGGATTGTCTGCCACTCACTGTAATGCCACAGCCATGGTGGTTGTGGCATTACAGTGATTGCCCAAATCGATGGGAACAGTGCTCACAGTGAAACATGAAAAGCCGGCAATTCAGCAGCGGCATACACCGGTACCCGACAATTTAGAACCGAAAGAATAGAGCTTCACACATAGATTAGATAGATATAAACATGTCAGCCACATATATACGAAGTACAGTGACAGTGTTGCTTACTGCACTTGTCATTTAGCGTAAAGGATTTATCAAAAAAAATAATAGTGTTTTCATGCACCGTCTCTTTAAAAACGCCGGCCGGCAATTCAGCATCTGTACCCGACAATTTATAACAGACAGAATAGAGCTTCACACATAGATTAGATAGATAGAAACATGTCAGTCACATATATATGAAGTACAGTGATAGTGTTGGTTACTGTACTTGTCATTTAGTATTAAAATAAAGGATTTATTATTAAAAAAAATTGGCGTGGGGTTCCCCTTAATTTTAGGCTCTAGCGGAGGTTAAGCAGACAGCTGGGGCAGATGTTTGAAGCCTGGGAAGGGGGTAATACCCACGGAGCTTCCCAGGCTACTAATATCAGCCCCCAGCTGAATACATAGCCTTTACTAGCTATTAAAATGGGGGACCCCCCAAAAAAAATGACGTGGGGTCCCCCCTAATTTAATAGCTAGCAAAGGCTAGGCAGACAGCTGGGGGCTGATATTAATAGCCCAGGAAGGGAGCCATGAATATTGGCCCCCTCCCAGGCTAGAAACACCAGCCGTCAGCCGCCCCAGAAATGGCGCATTCATAGGATGCGCCAATTCTGGCACTTAGCCTCGCTCTTCCACGCTGCCCTGGTGCGGTGGCAGGGGGTAATAGGGTTGGGGTTGATGTCAGCTTATAATGCCAGCTGACATCAAGCCCAGGTTAGTAATGGAGAGGCGTCTATAAGACACCCCCATTACTAACCCCATAGTCAAAGTTAAAAAAAACACAAACACCCAGAATAAAGTCCTTTAATTGAAATAAAGACACAATCCTTTATTGTTCTAAATTAAACCATACTTACCGTCACGCCCATTCCAGCTGAAGCCAACGATCTCCTGCAATAAAAGAAAAATAATAAAGCAACCTCATCCTTACCTTTCCATGGTTCCCACGACAGCTTCAGCTCTGCTACATCGAGATGACAGGCTGGACCGCAGCAGAACGCTGCCATCCAGCCTCTCATCCCGCAGACACTGAGAAGCGCAGGCTTACTTGCGCTGCTCAGCGTCTCTCTGTGACGACATCCAGATGAGCCGAGTTCATGTCCAATGAACTCGGCTCACCTCATGCACGTCACTGACAGCGTGGGAAAATTCTCCTGCACTCAGCGCTTCAGCGTGAGAATTCTCCCGCTGAAGCGCTGAGTGCAGGAGAATTCTCCCACGCTGTCAGTGACGTGCATAAGGTGAGCTCATGTCCAATGAACTCAGCTCACCTCCTGCACGTCACTGACAGCGTGGGAGAATTCTCCTGCACTCAGCGCTTCAGCGGGAGAATTCTCACGCTGAAGCGCTGAGTGCAGGAGAATTTTCCCACGCTGTCAGTGACGTGCATAAGGTGAGCTCATGTCCAATGAACTCAGCTCACCTCCTGCACGTCACTGACAGCGTGGGAGAATTCTCCTGCACTCAGCGCTTCAGTGTGAGAATTCTCCCACGCTGAAGCGGTGAGTGCAGGAGAATTTTCCCACGCTGTCAGTGACGTGCATGAGGTGAGCCGAGTTCATTGGACATTAACTCGGCTCATCTGGATGCCCTCACAGAGAGACACTGTGGAGCGCAAGCAAGCCTGCGCTTCTCAGTGTCTGCGGGATGACAGGCTGGATGGCAGCGTTCTGCTGCGGTCCAGCCTGTCATCTCGATGTAGCAGAGCTGAAGCTGTCATGGGAACCATGGAAAGGTAAGGATGATGTTGCTTTATTATTTTTCTTTTATTTCAGGAGATCGTTGGCTTCAGCTGGAATGGGCGTGATGGTAAGTATGGTTTAATTTAGAACAATAAAGAATTGTGTGTTTATTTCAATTAAAGGACTTTTTTCTGGGTGTTGTGTTTTTTTTAAATACTTTACTAGAAATTCATGGTGGTCATGTCTAATATTGGCGTGACCCCATGAATTTCGGGCTTAGGGCCAGCTGATAATGCCAAGCTGGCCCTAACCCCTTTATTACCCAGTGAGCCACCGCATCAGGGCCCTGGATGAGTTGGGTACAGCGCCAGAAGATGGCGCTTCTATGAACGCGCCATTTTCCGGGGTGGCTGCGGACTGCAATTTGCAGCGGGGGTGGCCCAGAAAGCTTGGGCCTCCCTGCGCTGCGGATTCCAGCCCCCAGCTGCCTAGTTGTACCTGGCTGGACACAAAAACAGGGCGAAGCCCCACGTCAATTTTCTTTAAATTATTTCATGAAATAATTAAGAAAAAAAGGGCTTCCCTATATTGTTGTGTCCGGCCAGGTACAAATAGGCAGCTGGTGGTTGGGGGCAGCCCGTTCCTGCCTGCTGTACCTGGCTGGACACAAATATAGTGCGAAGCCCCACGTCAATTTTTTTTAAATTATTTCATGAATTTCCTGAAATAATTTAAAAAAATTGAAGTGGGGCTTCGCACTATATTTGTGTCCAGCCAGGTACAGCAGGCAGGAACGGGCTGCCCCCATCCACCAGCTGCCTATTTGTACCTGGCCGGACACAACAATACAGGGAAGCCCTTTTTTTCTTAATTATTTCATGAAATAATTAAAAAAAATTGAAGTGGGGCTTCGCACTATATTTGTGTCCAGCCAGGTACAGCAGGCAGGAACGGGCTGCCCCCATCCACCAGCTGCCTATTTGTACCTGGCCGGACACAACAATATAGGGAAGCCCTTTTTTTCTTAATTATTTCATGAATTTCAAGAAATAATTAAAAAAAATTGAAGTGGGGCTTCGCACTATATTTGTGTCCAGCCAGGTACAGCAGGCAGGAACGGGCTGCCCCCATCCACCAGCTGCCTATTTGTACCTGGCCGGACACAACAATATAGGGAAGCCCTTTTTTTCTTAATTATTTCATGAATTTCATGAAATAATTAAAAAAAAATGAAGTGGGGCTTCGCACTATATTTGTGTCCAGCCAGGTACAGCAGGCAGGAACGGGCTGCCCCCATCCACCAGCTGCCTATTTGTACCTGGCCGGACACAACAATATAGGGAAGGCCTTTTTTTCTTAATTATTTCATGAATTTCATGAAATAATTAAAAAAAAAGTACGTGGGGCTTCGCCCTATTTTTGTGTCCAGCCAGGTACAACTAGGCAGCTGGGGGCTGGAATCTGCAGCGCAGGGAGGCCCAAGCTTTCTGGGCCCCCCCCCCGCTACAAATTGCAGTCCGCAGCCACCCCGGAAAATGGCGCGTTCATAGAAGCGCCATCTTCTGGCGCTGTACCCAACTCATCCAGGGCCCTGGTGCGGTGGCTCACTGGGTAATAAAGGGGTTAGGGCCAGCTTGGTATTATCAGCTGGCCCCAAGCCCAAAATTCATGGGGTCACGCCAGTATTAGACATGACCGCCATGAATTTCTAGTAAAGTATTTAAAAAAAACACAACACCCAGAATAAAGTCCTTTAATTGAAATAAAGACACAATTCTTTATTGTTCTAAATTAAACCATACTTACCATCACACCCATTCCAGCTGAAGCCAACGATCTCCTGCAATAAAAGAAAAATAATAAAGCAACCTCATCCTTACCTTTCCATGGTTCCCACGACAGCTTCAGCTCTGCTACATCGAGATGACTGGCTGGACCGCAGCAGAACGCTGCCATCCAGTCTGTCATCCCGCAGACACTGAGAAGCGCAGGCATGCTTGCGCTCCTCACTGTCTCGCTGTGACGGCATCCAGATGAGCCGAGGTCATGTCCAATGAACTCGGCTCACCTCATGCACGTCACTGACAGCGTGGGAAAATTCTCACGCTGAAGTGCTGAGTGCAGGAGAATACTCCCACGCTGTCAGTGATGTGCATGAGGTGAGCTCATGTCCAATTAACTCAGCTCACCTCCTGCACGTCACTGACAGCGTGGGAAAATTCTCCTGCAATCAGCGCTTCAGCGTGAGAATTTTCCCACGCTGTCAGTGACGTGCATGAGGTGAGCCGAGTTCATTGGACATGAACTCGGCTCATCTGGATGTCGTCACAGAGAGACGCTGAGCAGCGCAAGCAAGCCTGCGCTTCTCAGTGTCTGCGGGATGACAGGCTGGATGGCAGCGTTCTGCTGCGGTCCAGCCTGTCATCTCGATGTAGCAGAGCTGAAGCTGTCGTGGGAACCATGGAAAGGTAAGGATGAGGTTGCTTTATTATTTTTCTTTTATTGCAGGAGATCGTTGGCTTCAGCTGGAATGGGCGTGATGGTAAGTATGGTTTAATTTAGAACAATAAAGGATTGTGTCTTTATTTCAATTAAAGGACTTTATTCTGGGTGTTTGTGTTTTTTTTAACTTTGACTATGGGGTTAGTAATGGGGGTGTCTTATAGACGCCTCTCCATTACTAACCTGGGCTTGATGTCAGCTGGCATTATAAGCTGACATCAACCCCAACCCTATTACCCCCTGCCACCGCACCAGGGCAGCGTGGAAGAGCGAGGCTAAGTGCCAGAATTGGCGCATCCTATGAATGCGCCATTTCTGGGGCGGCTGACGGCTGGTGTTTCTAGCCTGGGAGGGGGCCAATATTCATGGCTCCCTTCCTGGGCTATTAATATCAGCCCCCAGCTGTCTGCCTAGCCTTTGCTAGCTATTAAATTAGGGGGGACCCACGTCATTTTTTTGGGGGGGTCCCCCATTTTAATAGCTAGTAAAGGCTATGTATTCAGCTGGAGGCTGATATTAGTAGCCTGGGAAGCTCCGTGGGTATTACCCCCTTCCCAGGCTTCAAACATCTGCCCCAGCCGTCTGCTTAACCGCCGCTAGAGCCTAAAATTAAGGGGAACCCCACGCCAATTTTTTTAATAATAAATCCTTTATTTTAATACTAAATGACAAGTACAGTAACCAACACTATCACTGTACTTCATATATATGTGACTGACATGTTTCTATCTATCTAATCTATGTGTGATGCTCTATCTTTCTGTTCTAAATTGTCGGGTACCGCTGCTGAATTGCCGGCCGGCTTTTTTAAAGAGACAGTGCATGAAAACACTATTATTTTTTTAAATAAATCCTTTACACTAAATGACAAGTACAGTAAGCAACACTGTCACTGTACTTCATATATATGTGACTGACATGTTTCTATCTATCTAATCTATGTGTGATGCTCTATTCTGTCTGTTATAAATTGTTGGGTACAGATGCTGAATTGCCGGCCGGCTTTTTTAAAGAGACGGTGCATGAAAACACTAATATTTTTTTTAATAAATCCTTTACACTAAATGACAAGTGCAGTAACCAACACTGTCACTGTGCTTCTTATATGTGTGACTGACATGTTTCTATCTATCTAATCTATGTGTGATGCTCTATTCCTTCTTGTCTAAATTGTCGGGTACCGGTGTATGCCGCTGCTGAATTTGCCGGCCGGCTTTTTTAAAGAGAGTGTCTTCTGAGCAGTTTGTCAGCTTTTGGACACCTTTGCAGGTGTTTTCTATGTGTTTCTATGTGTTTTTGTTTGCCTGCCATTGGTTTTAACGGTGTTCGACGGTGTTCTAAGGTGTTCGACGAACAGTTCGACGAACAGTTCCTCGAACATCCCGGTGTTCCACGAACCGAACCGAACCCGAACACTACGGGGGTGGCTCAACACTAGTGCCGATAGCTTGCTATTATAGCCGGTCTGATCTATCCAAAAATGGTACCAGTACCACTATAGTTTGTCCTGCAAAATAAAAGTCCTAAAACAGTCCTGTCTACAAAAAAATAAATAGTATGGGTCTAAGAATCTGGTAACCAACCAAACCAGACATTGATTTTTTTTTTCATTTAAAAGAAGTAAAATATAAAAAGTGACTTAAATTTAGTATTATCATAATTGTATTGACCCGCAGAACAAAGATTACATGTTGGTTGAAAAACAATGAACAGTTTTTTAAAAAATGTGTATAAATATAATCCAGAATTAATGTTATTTGTTCATTCCATCTCCCAAAAATTTTAATAAAAAAAAGATCAAAAAATAATACATGCCAAAAAATGGTACCAATGAACACTACACCTTGCCATGAAGAAAATAAGCCCTCACAAAGCTATGTGGACGGAAAAATGTTAAACTTATTCAGACTACAGCGACATTAAAATAATATTTTTTTTCGAACTGTGTATTTATTGTATTGCCATAATCATAATGACCCATAGAATGAAGATAATACGTCATTTGTGCATCGCGCTGAATGGTCTAAAATTTAAAATGTAAACAAATCAATGGTAGAATTTATGTTTTTTTCTTCATTCCCATAAAAAGTTAATAAAAGTTATATGTACCCTAAAATGATGACCCTGAAAATTACTCATTCCACCAAAAAAGGTCCTTATATATTGTGGTGTCAAAGGAAAAATAAAACTGGCTCTTTGAATGCGACAGTGAAAAAAACTAAAAATGGGTCAGTACTGAAGGGGTTAAAATTGGGAAGTTAGGTGTAAAAAGTATATAAAAACACACAGTTAATTTTGGACACAGCATATCTATAATATAATCTATAATATAATCTATAATATAATCGGCTAAGCGTGTCTCTGTCTGAAGCCTTTATAGACTGCGCATGCATGATGCGCACTCTGGCTCCAGCCAGAAGACCGCATCCAGCCGTTACAGGTAAGAGGAATGTATGGCACCGGAGATCACGGTATGTGTAGACACTGAACGCATACCGCGATCTCCAGTGCCATACTTACATACTTACCTGACCGAGAGGAGTGTAGCCGCGGCGCCCGGGGCAGGAGTGAGGCGTCGGATCGGCGCATGCGCATAGCGCTATCCGGCGCCATTTTACTGAAGAGACATTTGCAGTGTGCCTTTACCAAAATGGCGCAGAACAGCGCGGTGCTTCGGTGCCGCACTCCTCCCCCGGCCTCCGGCAGAACAGGACGCAGGCGCTGGAGCACAGAGAAGAAAGGTAAGTATAACTGTTTATTTTTTTGTATGTGTGCAGCGTGAAAGGGATGAGGGGGCCACACATACCAGGATTGTGGGGTGAGGGGACCATGCATACCAGGATTAGGGGATGAGGGGACCATGCATAACAGGATTGGGGGGTGAGGGGACCATGCATACCAGGATTGAGGGGTGAGGGGACCATGCATACCAGGATTGAGGGGTGAGAGGACCATGCATACCAGGATTGTGGGGTGAGCGGATCACGCATACCAGGATTGGGGGGTGAGGGGACCAAGCATACCAGGATTGGGGGGTGAGGGGACCATGCATACCAGGATTGGGGGGTGAGGGGACCACGCATACCAAGATTGTGTGGTGAGGGGACCATGCATACCAGGATTGGGGGGTAAGAGGACCATGCATACCAGGATTGGGGGGTGAGGGGATCATGCATACCAGGATTGGGGGATGAGGGGTACCACACATAACATTATTGGGGGATGAGGGGACCATGCATACTAGGATTGGGGGGTGGGGGGTTCCATGCATACCAGAACAGGGATGAGGGGTACCATACATACCAGGATATGAATGCGGGGTACCATGCATACCAGGATGAGGGATTGGGTGCCATGCATTCCAGACTGAGGGGGTACCATACATACTAGAATAGGGATGAGGGGTACCATACATACCAGGATAGGGATGAGGGGTACCATACATACCAGGATAGGGATGAGGGGTACCATGTATACCAGGATTGAGGATGAGGGGTACCTTTTATACCAGGATTGGGGATGAGGGGCCCATGCATACCAGGATAGGGATGAGGAGTGCCACGCATACCAGGATGGGGGTGAGGGAGCCATGCATACCAGAATTGGGGATGAGGGGTACCATGCATACCAGGATTGGGGATGAGGGAGCCATGCATGCCAGGATTGGGGATGAGGGGTGCCATGCATACCGGGATTGGTGGTGAGGGGTGCCATGCATACAAGGATTGGGGGTGAGGGGTGCCATGCATACCAGGATTGCGGATGAGGGGTGCCATGCATACCAGTATAGGATGGTGGGGATAGGAGGAGGGCAGCACATACCAGCATGGGAGACCATATACCAATAAAAATGCTCACCACCCGGGCGTAGAACGGGTTCAATAGCTAGTACTTGATATATTTGGAGACATTTATAGCAGTAAATTTCCTCTATTAGTTGCTAAAATAATTTCACAGTTTCAGACATTAGAAAATATAATGGAGCAGAAAATCAGAACTTTCAAACACTAGTGAATTTCAACATCCTGAGCTGTGCATACATTTTTCTAAAAGAGAGCAAGTGCAGTAGAGAAAGATGTCTTAGACTTTTGGGTTTGGTTGCTAGAATGGAAGAAGAGAAAACTGCACTCCATTCAGGATGGTCATGGGCTTGAAATGACTGATGGACTTTATTAGACAAAATATGAATTGAATCTTTAAAAAAAAACATGAGCTTTCTCACAAAAGTATTGCTATGGACAATGGCCTCAATTAACCTAAATGTTTACACCAGAAAACTGGTATAAACCATTTTGAAAAATTACAAAATGTTGGTGCAATGCAAAGTTGAGCAAAATTTTAGTGACTTATGGTGTTTCCACGATTGTTTTGGGCAGCTCCTCTAGATTGGGCATAGCTAGGGAGGAGCCGGGACAGAGCATGGCTACGTTCACCCATCGAAGTCTTCAAAAGTGGCGAGGTTTCTTATGTCAGAAATGTTACCCCAGTCTCTGAGAGGAGTAACATTTTTGAAGAGGCACATGGCTGATAAGATGCGCCAGATTCATTAAGCGTATCTTATTCCTGCATGCCCCTCATTAAGACTGGCATACGAAATGTCAGTCATAATGAATCAGGGTCAATGTGTTTTGCTTGGAGGTGCTGGGCAGTAGGCTCAGATGGCCCTGTGTTAGGCCTCTAGTAACAGTAACTTCCCTTTGTTCCCTCAACAGTTACACTATCCCCCCCAAAAAAAATATATTAGAATAGTGATGTCTCCTTTTATGACCTGCTCTTACAATAGTAACATCCCTTTGTGCCCTTTTATACTAGTAATGTCCATCTTTGTGTCCAAATACTGCAGTAATGCACCAATGCCCAACAGCACCCATACATTGGTACAATATACCTTATCAACGCATATACATTAATAATGTCCCTCATTGCAGCCCCATACACTAAGTCCCCTATTGTGGTCCCATAAGCTAATTAAGGTTACTCTTGCTGTGCGCATGCACTAATAATATCTCTCATTGTGGCTTTCATACACTAATAATAACCCCCATCCAGTAGTAATTCCACAACAGTCGTCCTCTTCTCATAGCAGTTAAAAAAAGCATATCTCTCACCTGTCCCTGTGGCGCCCCTGAGGGTTCGATCGCCACAGGGATACTGCACCTCTTTAATGGGGTGTGGTATCTCTCCTTCGAGGTAAGGATGGTGCAACTGTCAGGACCACACCTCTGCATCCAACACTACACCTCTCCCACCTGAAGGGGGCTAATATGCACCAGGGTGCTGCCCCAGCCGGGATAAGTGGAGATGGGGGAACCAAAAGATAGAGGGAACCAAGTAGTGGGTGAGGGTGGAGGACGCACACGTAGGTTACTCTTAATAATTCATATTTAATAAACAGCCATCTTGGGCTTATGGTCTTTTGATTGTGATCTTCATCACTGAACGTGGCTTTCTGTGTGAACCTGCAGTTGATGGGGACACGGTCCTCGTACTCTGGCCTTGAGTTGAGGAGCAGGCAAGAGTTAACGGTTGTCTCTACCCGGTCAAGGTCCCTGCCCAAGAAGGCCTGGAGCTGAGGAGTCTAGCTCCACCGCAAAAGGATCCCAGGGGGGTGCAGACGGAGCGGTATACGCCACCTGTCCTCGCTGCTCTGGCCTAGTCAGAGGGATTCCTGCTGCAAAAGGGGTACCGGCCCCCGATATCTGACTTTGTTACTCTATGTCTCAGTCGGAGAAGCCCGGATAGGAGAGGACTTAGTTTGAAGTCTCGGAACACTGTGGTGCGGGGTCCTGACTGAAGCACCTGAATTACTCGGAGGTTGTCCGACCCCCGGTCCTGGTGGCCGCAGAGCCCCGTGAGGAGCAGGGAGAAGCCTTGCAGCTGCATGCTCTACCGTGAGTAAAAACCCTGGAAGTCTACCCCTATGGCCTCCGGTCTCTTTATTTCTGCACCACACAGCACAGCACCAGAATTCCTCCACTACAACTCTCTCCATCCGCCTCTCTGCCCTGAGGCCCTGCTCCGCCTGTGGGGAGTAGCACCATCTCCTGCTGCCACTACATCCCGCTTTAGAGGACTGCCGCTGTGCTGGTGGCGATCACCAGACACCACGGGTGGCGTAGTCGATAATAACCACTCAACCCTGTTAGCCCATTACGTTTATGTGACGGCCCTTGGCACGAAACGGGTCCAGGCCATGACTGCTTCCCCCAACATCTGACCCGGCTCCGAGTACCCCATCTCCCAGGGAGGGCTGTGAGCGTCACATCCCCACTGCCACAACCAGATCAGTTTTCCTCCTCTATTGCTCTGTGCAGATGTCGCAATGCAGTGACGTCATGGCACCCCTTGCTGATGTGATGCCCAATGTCATTTGCTGCTGTTTCCTGTGGCTTGTATAGGTATTGAGGGACAGGGAGCGAGAGGCTATCTGCTCTGCAATAGTTTTCATAGTGCGGCCAATGATGCACGTAGCTGAAAAGAGCGCTGGCCCCCGACGGACGCCCCTAGCTCTGTTTCTGATCTATTCACTCCTGCACAGAAGCAATGTCAATTGGGGGAGACGACTATGTCACCTAAATAATGATAGGGACATCCATAGTATACAAAAATCAAAATAAACTTTATTATTTTAAAATATTGACAGGTTAATGTGAGATAAAAACATCATCAGTAATTGCCATATGGAAAAAGAGCACACAGGAAGACTGAGTGAACATGTATATGGCTACCATAAACTCTATCTGGAAGACGACAATATCTGTTTTCTGCACATATACTGTACATTATATGAATGAAGTCACAAACACGGGTATACTATAGTATAATCGATGTACATGTGTACATACACGATAATGTCTAATGCCAAACTAAGCCATATAAAATGCAAGTATATTACCTATATGAAGATGTGTACCCGGAGGAATCCTAGCCTGTGAGCTCAACCCTAACGCGCGTTTCGGCATGGGCCTTTGTCAAGGTAATATACTTGCATTCTATATGGCTTAGTTTGGCATTAGACATTATCGTGTACACAAGCAATGTCGTAGGCATCCTATAAATTGCAGGCCTTCATCCACGGAAAAGTATAGTCAATAAAATTGTGCAGAAAATAAGTGATAAACAGATACAAAGTTAGAACACAGCAGACACAAGCTGTAGCCCAAAACTAGGTAGTCTTTAGCTCGGTGGACTGCTGGGGTAGAAGAGTCACAAAGGTGGTTTATTTTCTGTAAGGAGATGGGAACAGTCTCTTCTCTGAGTCGCTACACTTTTTTCTTCATTTGTTATTTTACTTTCCTTATTCCATTTTCCATTCTATCCAGGGCAACAAGTTTATCTTCTTTCTCAGTGTGCGCTTGTGACGGTATTCTACGTGTAGCATCTCATTCTATACGGTGCAAATAAGGATAAATCTTTTATAGCAATGCAAACATGTGAATTAGTTTTAACCCTTGAATAATTAATTCACTTAAAGCAATTTATTTCTTTTTTTTCTATGTATTTTATTGAATGAATGGAGTAAAGCAAAGTGCAGTACAGTGGAGAATCTGCGCTCTGTCGAGGACATTTCAGCTGACATTCTTGTATTAACATAAAAGACAAACTGAACTGGAGTAAAAAATAATGACAGTGTGGTAATGAATGTTAAGGGCTTTAATACATGCATGTAGCATTCCAATTTAATGTCATGCCTCATTATTGTGTAGCAGAGTCATTTATTTCCACAGGGTACACTGAACACAAAGCGTATAATATGTCTGTGATGATGTATCTTGGGTTCATGTCTGGAGGAGACACAAAAAGTTCATTTTATAACATTTTAGATTGTGTAACTTGGCTGTTCAAGCAGTCTTACCTCTTGGCTTTTATAAGAAGAGTGTGGGTGCAAGGTTCTTTTTTCATTTCAGATGTCTGTGAAGTGGGAGTTATCTCAAAACACAATCTAATAATTTAATGAAGTTATCTCTTAAGAGGCAAATAAAAAATAGCTCCTTGGAAGTGTATGTGGTCCACTGCGCGGGATTTCCACCACTCAAACTGGAAATACACAACCAAATAAGTCACTAAGATTTCATAGCCATTGCATGTTGTGAGAGCAAATCCTTACATGTTGCTAATAGAGATGAGCGTTGTTCTACTCGAACTGTTCGCCAATCTCAAATTCGAGCTGTTTTGGGCGGTGTTCGAGCCGTTCGGCGAACACGAACGATTTGAGAAAAATTCGGCTGTTCGAGGTTATGTTCGATAACTGTTCGTGCACCAAAATCATAACTGGATTTTTTCTCAGTAATGATGAAAATTAATGTTAATACGCAGTTTGAGTGTACAGCGGGGTGGGGGGAGGGGCAGGGGATGGATCTCTGCAGGAATAATGAAGATTTCCATTTTTTTTTCTCTTTCCCGCATTTACAGTGGGGAGGTGCAATCTGTCAGCCTATCAGCAGCGCACACACGGAGCGAAGTGCTTTTTTTCACACAAGCAAGGGCATGTGTCATTGGCAGTGTATGTCACATGTCCTTGCCCTATAAGACCAAGCCATTTTCCCCGTCGCCACCATTTTCTCACTGCTGCAGCTGCGTGTTAGACGGCACCGCTGTTGCTGTGTGCGCTATACCTTGTTAATTTCAAGCCAATTTTCGCACAAATCTACAGATAGCTTGGGAGTAGGGAATAGTTGTGATTGCAGTCCTTTTAAGGACTAGGTTACAGCATTTCCTACGACTTTTATCAGGCAGGTCTGTGCTCTTAAATAGATAGGTTGTGGGAGTAAAGACTAATTGTAATTGGAGTCCTTTTCAGGACTAGGTTACATCAGTTCCTATCAGTTTTTGCCAGGCAGGTCTGTGCCAGTGCTGTGCAAGTTTTTTTCACAGCATTTGGCTGAATCTAGCAAAGCTAATCCTTTTTGGCCTATTGCAGAGTGTGTTAGTCAGTGGAGTAGCCTATCTGTGTTGCAAGATATACCACCTGTGTATAGAATACCAATTTTTTTACTGCACCTAGTGAAGTAAAATCTTTTGGGCATAGCATCATTCTATTAGTCCATCTATACTGACCTCCATCAGGTTGCAAATTGAATATAATTTTTTTCTGCATCTAGCTCTGAAAAAATATTTGGCCTTCTAGCAGTGTGTGGGACTTTCTCTATTAGTACATCTATACTGACCTCCATCAGGTTGCAAACTGAATATATTTTTTTCTGCATCTACCTCTGAAAAAATATTTGGGCTTCTAGCTGTGTGTGGGACTTGTTCTATTAATCCATCTATACAGACCTCCATCAGGTTGCAAACTGAATATAATTTTTTTCTGCATCTACCTCTGAAAAAATATTTGGGCTTCTAGCTGTGTGTGGGACTTGTTCTATTACTCCATCTATACTGACCTCCATCAGGTTGCAAATTGAATATAATTTTTTTCTGCATCTAGCTCTGAAAAAATATTGGGCTTCTAGCTGTGTGTGGGACTTGTTGTATTAGTCCATCTATACTGACCTCCATCAGGTTGCAAACTGAATATATTTTTTTCTGCATCTACCTCTGAAAAAATATTGGGCTTCTAGCTGTGTGTGGGACTTGTTCTATTAATCCATCTATACAGACCTCCATCAGGTTGCAAACTGAATATAATTTTTTTCTGCATCTAGCTCTGAAAAAATATTTGGCCTTCTAGCAGTGTGTGGGACTTTCTCTATTAGTCCATCTATACTGACCTCCATCAGGTTGCAAATTAAAAATAATTTTTATCTGCATCTAGCTCTGAAAAAATATTTGGGCTTCTAGCTGTGTGTGGGACTTGTTCTATTACTCTATCTATACTGACCTCAATCAGGTTGCAAATTGAATATCATTTTTTTCTGCATCTAGATCTGAAAAAATATTGGGCTTCTAGCTGTGTGTGGGACTTGTTGTATTAGTCCATCTATACTGACCTCCATCAGGTTGCAAACTGAATATATTTTTTTCTGCATCTACCTCTGAAAAAATATTGGGCTTCTAGCTGTGTGTGGGACTTGTTCTATTAATCGATCTATACAGACCTCCATCAGGTTGCAAACTGAATATAATTTTTTTCTGCATCTAGCTCTGAAAAAATATTGGGCTTCTAGCTGTGTGTGGGACTTGTTCTATTAATCGATCTATACAGACCTCTATCAGGTTGCAAACTGAATATAATTTTTTTCTGCATCTAGCTCTGAAAAAATATTTGGCCTTCTAGCAGTGTGTGGGACTTTCTCTATTAGTCCATCTATACTGACCTCCATCAGGTTGCAAATTAAAAATAATTTTTATCTGCATCTACCTCTGAAAAAATATTTGGGCTTCTAGCTGTGTGTGGGACTTTCTCTATTACTCCATCTATACTGACCTCCATCACGCTGCAAATTCAAAATAATTTTTTGTCTGCATCTAGCTCTGAAAAAATATTTGGGCTTCTAGCTGTGTGGGGGACTTTCTCTATTAGTCCATCTATACTGACCTCCATCAGGTTGCAAATTAAAAATAATTTTTATCTGCATCTAGCTCTGAAAAAATATTTGGGCTTCTAGCTGTGTGTGGGACTTGTTCTATTACTCCATCTATACTGACCTCTATCAGGTTGCAAATTGAATATAATTTTTTGTCTGCATCTAGCTCTGAAAAAATATTGGGCTTCTAGCTGTGTGTGGGACTTGTTGTATTAGTCCATCTATACTGACCTCCATCAGGTTGCAAACTGAATATATTTTTTTCTGCATCTACCTCTGAAAAAATATTGGGCTTCTAGCTGTGTGTGGGACTTGTTCTATTAATTCATCTATACAGACCTCCATCAGGTTGCAAACTGAATATAATTTTTTTCTGCATCTAGCTCTGAAAAAATATTTGGCCTTCTAGCAGTGTGTGGGACTTTCTCTATTAGTCCATCTATACTGTCCTCAATCAGGTTGCAAATTAAAAATAATTTTTATCTGCATCTACCTCTGAAAAAATATTTGGGCTTCTAGCTGTGTGTGGGACTTGTTCTATTAGTCCATCTATACTGACCTCCATCACGCTGCAAATTCAAAATAATTTTTTGTCTGCATCTAGCTCTGAAAAAATATTTGGCCTTCTAGCAGTGTGTGGGACTTTCTCTATTAGTCCATCTATACTGACCTCCATCAGGTTGCAAATTAAAAATAATTTTTATCTGCATCTAGCTCTGAAAAAATATTTGGGCTTCTAGCTGTGTGTGGGACTTGTTCTATTACTCCATCAATACTGACCTCCATCAGGTTGCAAATTGAATATAATTTTTTTCTGCATCTAGCTCTGAAAAAATATTGGGCTTCTAGCTGTGTGTGGGACTTGTTGTATTAGTCCATCTATACTGACCTCCATCAGGTTGCAAACTGAATATATTTTTTTCTGCATCTACCTCTGAAAAAATATTGGGCTTGTAGCTGTATGTGGGACTTGTTCTATTAATCCATCTATACAGACCTCCATCAGGTTGCAAACTGAATATAATTTTTTTCTGCATCTAGCTCTGAAAAAATATTTGGCCTTCTAGCAGTGTGTGGGACTTTCTCTATTAGTCTATCTATACTGACCTCCATCAGGTTGCAAATTAAAAATAATTTTTATCTGCATCTAGCTCTGAAAAAATATTTGGGCTTCTAGCTGTGTGTGGGACTTGTTCTATTACTCCATCTATACTGACCTCCATCAGGTTGCAAATTGAATATAATTTTTTTCTGCATCTAGCTCTGAAAAAATATTGGGCTTCTAGCTGTGTGTGGGACTTGTTGTATTAGTCCATCTATACTGACCTCCATCAGGTTGCAAACTGAATATATTTTTTTCTGCATCTACCTCTGAAAAAATATTGGGCTTCTAGCTGTGTGTGGGACTTGTTCTATTAATCGATCTATACAGACCTCCATCAGGTTGCAAACTGAATATAATTTTTTTCTGCATCTAGCTCTGAAAAGATATTGGGCTTCTAGCTGTGTGTGGGACTTGTTCTATTAATCCACCTATACAGACCTCCATCAGGTGGCAAACTGAATATAATTTTTTTCTGCATCTAGCTCTGAAAAAATATTTGGCCTTCTAGCAGTGTGTGGGACTTTCTCTATTAGTCCATCTATACTGACCTCCATCAGGTTGCAAATTAAAAATAATTTTTATCTGCATCTACCTCTGAAAAAATATTTGGGCTTCTAGCTGTGTGTGGGACTTGTTCTATTACTCCATCAATACTGACCTCCATCAGGTTGCAAATTGAATATAATTTTTTTCTGCATCTAGCTCTGAAAAAATATTGGGCTTCTAGCTGTGTGTGGGACTTGTTGTATTAGTCCATCTATACTGACCTCCATCAGGTTGCAAACTGAATATATTTTTTTCTGCATCTACCTCTGAAAAAATATTGGGCTTGTAGCTGTGTGTGGGACTTGTTCTATTAATCCATCTATACAGACCTCCATCAGGTTGCAAACTGAATATAATTTTTTTCTGCATCTAGCTCTGAAAAAATATTTGGCCTTCTAGCAGTGTGTGGGACTTTCTCTATTAGTCCATCTATACTGACCTCCATCAGGTTGCAAATTAAAAATAATTTTTATCTGCATCTAGCTCTGAAAAAATATTTGGGCTTCTAGCTGTGTGTGGGACTTGTTCTATTACTCCATCTATACTGACCTCCATCAGGTTGCAAATTGAATATAATTTTTTTCTGCATCTAGCTCTGAAAAAATATTGGGCTTCTAGCTGTGTGTGGGACTTGTTGTATTAGTCCATCTATACTGACCTCCATCAGGTTGCAAACTGAATATATTTTTTTCTGCATCTACCTCTGAAAAAATATTGGGCTTCTAGCTGTGTGTGGGACTTGTTCTATTAATCGATCTATACAGACCTCCATCAGGTTGCAAACTGAATATAATTTTTTTCTGCATCTAGCTCTGAAAAAATATTGGGCTTCTAGCTGTGTGTGGGACTTGTTCTATTAATCCACCTATACAGACCTCCATCAGGTGGCAAACTGAATATAATTTTTTTCTGCATGTAGCTCTGAAAAAATATTTGGCCTTCTAGCAGTGTGTGGGACTTTCTCTATTAGTCCATCTATACTGACCTCCATCAGGTTGCAAATTAAAAATAATTTTTATCTGCATCTACCTCTGAAAAAATATTTGGGCTTCTAGCTGTGTGTGGGACTTTCTCTATTACTCCATCTATACTGACCTCCATCACGCTGCAAATTCAAAATAATTTTTTGTCTGCATCTAGCTCTGAAAAAATATTTGGCCTTCTAGCAGTGTGTGGGACTTTCTCTATTAGTCCATCTATACTGACCTCCATCAGGTTGCAAATTAAAAATAATTTTTATCTGCATCTAGCTCTGAAAAAATATTTGGGCTTCTAGCTGTGTGTGGGACTTGTTCTATTACTCCATCTATACTGACCTCCATCAGGTTGCAAATTGAATATAATTTTTTGTCTGCATCTACCTCTGAAAAAATATTGGGCTTCTAGCTGTGTGTGGGACTTGTTGTATTAGTCCATCTATACTGACCTCCATCAGGTTGCAAACTGAATATATTTTTTTCTGCATCTACCTCTGAAAAAATATTGGGCTTGTAGCTGTGTGTGGGACTTGTTCTATTAATCCATCTATACAGACCTCCATCAGGTTGCAAACTGAATATAATTTTTTTCTGCATCTAGCTCTGAAAAAATATTTGGCCTTCTAGCAGTGTGTGGGACTTTCTCTATTAGTCCATCTATACTGACCTCCATCAGGTTGCAAATTAAAAATAATTTTTATCTGCATCTAGCTCTGAAAAAATATTTGGGCTTCTAGCTGTGTGTGGGACTTGTTCTATTACTCCATCTATACTGACCTCCATCAGGTTGCAAATTGAATATAATTTTTTTCTGCATCTAGCTCTGAAAAAATATTGGGCTTCTAGCTGTGTGTGGGACTTGTTGTATTAGTCCATCTATACTGACCTCCATCAGGTTGCAAACTGAATATATTTTTTTCTGCATCTACCTCTGAAAAAATATTGGGCTTCTAGCTGTGTGTGGGACTTGTTCTATTAATCGATCTATACAGACCTCCATCAGGTTGCAAACTGAATATAATTTTTTTCTGCATCTAGCTCTGAAAAAATATTGGGCTTCTAGCTGTGTGTGGGACTTGTTCTATTAATCCACCTATACAGACCTCCATCAGGTGGCAAACTGAATATAATTTTTTTCTGCATCTAGCTCTGAAAAAATATTTGGCCTTCTAGCAGTGTGTGGGACTTTCTCTATTAGTCCATCTATACTGACCTCCATCAGGTTGCAAATTAAAAATAATTTTTATCTGCATCTACCTCTGAAAAAATATTTGGGCTTCTAGCTGTGTGTGGGACTTTCTCTATTACTCCATCTATACTGACCTCCATCACGCTGCAAATTCAAAATAATTTTTTGTCTGCATCTAGCTCTGAAAAAATATTTGGCCTTCTAGCAGTGTGTGGGACTTTCTCTATTAGTCCATCTATACTGACCTCCATCAGGTTGCAAATTAAAAATAATTTTTATCTGCATCTAGCTCTGAAAAAATATTTGGGCTTCTAGCTGTGTGTGGGACTTGTTCTATTACTCCATCTATACTGACCTCCATCAGGTTGCAAATTGAATATAATTTTTTGTCTGCATCTACCTCTGAAAAAATATTGGGCTTCTAGATGTGTGTGGGACTTGTTGTATTAGTCCATCTATACTGACCTTCATCAGGTTACAAACTGAATATATTTTTTTCTGCATCTACCTCTGAAAAAATATTGGGCTTCTAGCTGTGTGTGGGACTTGTTCTATTAATCCATTTATACAGACCTCCATCAGGTTGCAAACTGAATATAATTTTTTTTCTGCATCTAGCTCTGAAAAAATATTTGGCCTTCTAGCAGTGTGTGGGACTTTCTCTATTAGTCCATCTATACTGACCTCCATCAGGTAGCAAATTAAAAATAATTTTTATCTGCATCTACCTCTGAAAAAATATTTGGGCTTCTAGGTGTGTGTGGGACTTGTTCTATTAGTCCATCTATACTGACCTCCATCACGCTGCAAATTCAAAATAATTTTTTGTCTGCATCTAGCTCTGAAAAAATATTTGGCCTTCTAGCAGTGTGTGGGACTTGTTGTATTAGTCCATCTATACTGACCTCCATCAGGTTTCAAACTGAATATATTTTTTTCTGCATCTACCTCTGAAAAAATATTGGGCTTGTAGCAGTGTGTGGGACTTTCTCTATTAGTCCATCTATACTGACCTCCATCAGGTTGCAAATTAAAAATAATTTTTATCTGCATCTAGCTCTGAAAAAATATTTGGGCTTCTAGCTGTGTGTGGGACTTGTTCTATTACTCCATCTATACTGACCTCCATCAGGTTGCAAATTGAATATAATTTTTTGTCTGCATCTAGCTCTGAAAAAATATTGGGCTTCTAGATGTGTGTGGGACTTGTTGTATTAGTCCATCTATACTGACCTTCATCAGGTTACAAACTGAATATATTTTTTTCTGCATCTACCTCTGAAAAAATATTGGGCTTCTAGCTGTGTGTGGGACTTGTTCTATTAATCCATCTATACAGACCTCCATCAGGTTGCAAACTGAATATAATTTTTTTCTGCATCTAGCTCTGAAAAAATATTTGGCCTTCTAGCAGTGTGTGGGACTTTCTCTATTAGTCCATCTATACTGACCTCCATCAGGTAGCAAATTAAAAATAATTTTTATCTGCATCTACCTCTGAAAAAATATTTGGGCTTCTAGCTGTGTGTGGGACTTGTTCTATTAGTCCATCTATACTGACCTCCATCACGCTGCAAATTCAAAATAATTTTTTGTCTGCATCTAGCTCTGAAAAAATATTTGGCCTTCTAGCAGTGTGTGGGACTTGTTGTATTAGTCCATCTATACTGACCTCCATCAGGTTTCAAACTGAATATATTTTTTTCTGCATCTACCTCTGAAAAAATATTGGGCTTGTAGCTGTGTGTGGGACTTGTTCTATTAATCCATCTATACAGACCTCCATCAGGTTGCAAACTGAATATAATTTTTTTCTGCATCTACCTCTGAAAAAATATTTGGGCTTCTAGCTGTGTGTGGGACTTGTTCTATTACTCCATCTATACTGACCTCCATCAGGTTGAAAATTGAATATAATTTTTTTCTGCATCTAGCTCTGAAAAAATATTGGGCTTCTAGCTGTGTGTGGGACTTGTTGTATTAGTCCATCTATACTGACCTCCATCAGGTTGCAAACTGAATATATTTTTTTCTGCATCTACCTCTGAAAAAATATTGGGCTTCTAGCTGTGTGTGGGACTTGTTCTATTAATCCATCTATACAGACCTCCATCAGGTTGCAAACTGAATATAATTTTTTTCTGCATCTAGCTCTGAAAAAATATTTGGCCTTCTAGCAGTGTGTGGGACTTTCTCTATTAGTCCATCTATACTGACCTCCATCAGGTTGCAAATTAAAAATAATTTTTATCTGCATCTAGCTCTGAAAAAATATTTGGGCTTCTAGCTGTGTGTCGGACTTGTTCTATTACTCCATCTATACTGACCTCCATCAGGTTGCAAATTGAATATATTTTTTTTCTGCATCTAGCTCTGAAAAAATATTGGGCTTCTAGCTATGTGTGGGACTTGTTGTATTAGTCCATCTATACTGACCTCCATCAGGTTGCAAACTGAATATATTTTTTTCTGCATCTACCTCTGAAAAAATATTGGGCTTCTAGCTGTGTGTGGGACTTGTTCTATTAATCCATCAATACAGACCTCCATCAGGTTGCAAACTGAATATAATTTTTTTCTGCATCTAGCTCTGAAAAAATATTGGGCTTCTAGCTGTGTGTTGGACTTGTTCTATTAATCCATCTATACAGATCTCCATCAGGTTGCAAACTGAATATAATTTTTTTCTGCATCTAGCTCTGAAAAAATATTTGGCCTTCTAGCAGTGTGTGGGACTTTCTCTATTAGTCCATCTATACTGACCTCCATCACGCTGCAAATTCAAAATAATTTTTTGTCTGCATCTAGCTCTGAAAAAATATTTGGCCTTCTAGCAGTGTGTGGGACTTTCTCTATTAGTCCATCTATACTGACCTCCATCAGGTTGCAAATTAAAAATAATTTTTATCTGCATCTACCTCTGAAAAAATATTTGGGCTTCTAGCTGTGTGTGGGACTTGTTCTATTAGTCCATCTATACTGACCTCCATCACGCTGCAAATTCAAAATAATTTTTTGTCTGCATCTAGCTCTGAAAAAATATTTGGCCTTCTAGCAGTGTGTGGGACTTTCTCTATTAGTCCATCTATGCTGACCTCCATCAGGTTGCAAATTAAAAATAATTTTTATCTGCATCTAGCTCTGAAAAAATATTTGGGCTTCTAGCTGTGTGTCGGACTTGTTCTATTACTCCATCTATACTGACCTCCATCAGGTTGCAAATTGAATATATTTTTTTTCTGCATCTAGCTCTGAAAAAATATTGGGCTTCTAGCTGTGTGTGGGACTTGTTGTATTAGTCCATCTATACTGACCTCCATCAGGTTGCAAACTGAATATATTTTTTTCTGCATCTACCTCTGAAAAAATATTGGGCTTCTAGCTGTGTGTGGGACTTGTTCTATTAATCCATCAATACAGACCTCCATCAGGTTGCAAACTGAATATAATTTTTTTCTGCATCTAGCTCTGAAAAAATATTGGGCTTCTAGCTGTGTGTGGGACTTGTTCTATTAATCCATCTATACAGATCTCCATCAGGTTGCAAACTGAATATAATTTTTTTCTGCATCTAGCTCTGAAAAAATATTTGGCCTTCTAGCAGTGTGTGGGACTTTCTCTATTAGTCCATCTATACTGACCTCCATCAGGTTGCAAATTAAAAATAATTTTTATCTGCATCTACCTCTGAAAAAATATTTGGGCTTCTAGCTGTGTGTGGGACTTGTTCTATTAGTCCATCTATACTGACCTCCATCACGCTGCAAATTCAAAATAATTTTTTGTCTGCATCTAGCTCTGAAAAAATATTTGGCCTTCTAGCAGTGTGTGGGACTTTCTCTATTAGTCCATCTATACTGACCTCCATCAGGTTGCAAATTAAAAATAATTTTTATCTGCATCTACCTCTGAAAAAATATTTGGGCTTCTAGCTGTGTGTGGGACTTTCTCTATTACTCCATCTATACTGACCTCCATCACGCTGCAAATTCAAAATAATTTTTTGTCTGCATCTAGCTCTGAAAAAATATTTGGCCTTCTAGCAGTGTGTGGGACTTTCTCTATTAGTCCATCTATACTGACCTCCATCAGGTTGCAGATTAAAAATAATTTTTATCTGCATCTAGCTCTGAAAAAATATTTGGGCTTCTAGCTGTGTGTGGGACTTGTTCTATTACTCCATCTATACTGACCTCTATCAGGTTGCAAATTGAATATAATTTTTTGTCTGCATCTAGCTCTGAAAAAATATTGGGCTTCTAGCTGTGTGTGGGACTTGTTGTATTAGTCCATCTATACTGACCTCCATCAGGTTGCAAACTGAATATATTTTTTTCTGCATCTACCTCTGAAAAAATATTGGGCTTCTAGCTGTGTGTGGGACTTGTTCTATTAATTCATCTATACAGACCTCCATCAGGTTGCAAACTGAATATAATTTTTTTCTGCATCTAGCTCTGAAAAAATATTTGTCCTTCTAGCAGTGTGTGGGACTTTCTCTATTAGTCCATCTATACTGTCCTCAATCAGGTTGCAAATTAAAAATAATTTTTATCTGCATCTACCTCTGAAAAAATATTTGGGCTTCTAGCTGTGTGTGGGACTTGTTCTATTAGTCCATCTATACTGACCTCCATCACGCTGCAAATTCAAAATAATTTTTTGTCTGCATCTAGCTCTGAAAAAATATTTGGCCTTCTAGCAGTGTGTGGGACTTTCTCTATTAGTCCATCTATACTGACCTCCATCAGGTTGCAAATTAAAAATAATTTTTATCTGCATCTAGCTCTGAAAAAATATTTGGGCTTCTAGCTGTGTGTGGGACTTGTTCTATTACTCCATCAATACTGACCTCCATCAGGTTGCAAATTGAATATAATTTTTTTCTGCATCTAGCTCTGAAAAAATATTGGGCTTCTAGCTGTGTGTGGGACTTGTTGTATTAGTCCATCTATACTGACCTCCATCAGGTTGCAAACTGAATATATTTTTTTCTGCATCTACCTCTGAAAAAATATTGGGCTTGTAGCTGTGTGTGGGACTTGTTCTATTAATCCATCTATACAGACCTCCATCAGGTTGCAAACTGAATATAATTTTTTTCTGCATCTAGCTCTGAAAAAATATTTGGCCTTCTAGCAGTGTGTGGGACTTTCTCTATTAGTCCATCTATACTGACCTCCATCAGGTTGCAAATTAAAAATAATTTTTATCTGCATCTAGCTCTGAAAAAATATTTGGGCTTCTAGCTGTGTGTGGGACTTGTTCTATTACTCCATCTATACTGACCTCCATCAGGTTGCAAATTGAATATAATTTTTTTCTGCATCTAGCTCTGAAAAAATATTGGGCTTCTAGCTGTGTGTGGGACTTGTTCTATTAATTCATCTATACAGACCTCCATCAGGTTGCAAACTGAATATAATTTTTTTCTGCATCTAGCTCTGAAAAAATATTTGGCCTTCTAGCAGTGTGTGGGACTTTCTCTATTAGTCCATCTATACTGTCCTCAATCAGGTTGCAAATTAAAAATAATTTTTATCTGCATCTACCTCTGAAAAAATATTTGGGCTTCTAGCTGTGTGTGGGACTTGTTCTATTAGTCCATCTATACTGACCTCCATCACGCTGCAAATTCAAAATTATTTTTTGTCTGCATCTAGCTCTGAAAAAATATTTGGCCTTCTAGCAGTGTGTGGGACTTTCTCTATTAGTCCATCTATACTGACCTCCATCAGGTTGCAAATTAAAAATAATTTTTATCTGCATCTAGCTCTGAAAAAATATTTGGGCTTCTAGCTGTGTGTGGGACTTGTTCTATTACTCCATCAATACTGACCTCCATCAGGTTGCAAATTGAATATAATTTTTTTCTGCATCTAGCTCTGAAAAAATATTGGGCTTCTAGCTGTGTGTGGGACTTGTTGTATTAGTCCATCTATACTGACCTCCATCAGGTTGCAAACTGAATATATTTTTTTCTGCATCTACCTCTGAAAAAATATTGGGCTTGTAGCTGTGTGTGGGACTTGTTCTATTAATCCATCTATACAGACCTCCATCAGGTTGCAAACTGAATATAATTTTTTTCTGCATCTAGCTCTGAAAAAATATTTGGCCTTCTAGCAGTGTGTGGGACTTTCTCTATTAGTCCATCTATACTGACCTCCATCAGGTTGCAAATTAAAAATAATTTTTATCTGCATCTAGCTCTGAAAAAATATTTGGGCTTCTAGCTGTGTGTGAGACTTGTTCTATTACTCCATCTATACTGACCTCCATCAGGTTGCAAATTGAATATAATTTTTTTCTGCATCTAGCTCTGAAAAAATATTGGGCTTCTAGCTGTGTGTGGGACTTGTTGTATTAGTCCATCTATACTGACCTCCATCAGGTTGCAAACTGAATATATTTTTTTCTGCATCTACCTCTGAAAAAATATTGGGCTTCTAGCTGTGTGTGGGACTTGTTCTATTAATCGATCTATACAGACCTCCATCAGGTTGCAAACTGAATATAATTTTTTTCTGCATCTAGCTCTGAAAAAATATTGGGCTTCTAGCTGTGTGTGGGACTTGTTCTATTAATCCACCTATACAGACCTCCATCAGGTTGCAAACTGAATATAATTTTTTTCTGCATCTAGCTCTGAAAAAATATTTGGCCTTCTAGCAGTGTGTGGGACTTTCTCTATTAGTCCATCTATACTGACCTCCATCAGGTTGCAAATTAAAAATAATTTTTATCTGCATCTACCTCTGAAAAAATATTTGGGCTTCTAGCTGTGTGTGGGACTTTCTCTATTACTCCATCTATACTGACCTCCATCACGCTGCAAATTCAAAATAATTTTTTGTCTGCATCTAGCTCTGAAAAAATATTTGGCCTTCTAGCAGTGTGTGGGACTTTCTCTATTAGTCCATCTATACTGACCTCCATCAGGTTGCAAATTAAAAATCATTTTTATCTGCATCTAGCTCTGAAAAAATATTTGGGCTTCTAGCTGTGTGTGGGACTTGTTCTATTACTCCATCTATACTGACCTCCATCAGGTTGCAAATTGAATATAATTTTTTGTCTGCATCTAGCTCTGAAAAAATATTGGGCTTCTAGATGTGTGTGGGACTTGTAGTATTAGTCCATCTATACTGACCTTCATCAGGTTACAAACTGAATATATTTTTTTCTGCATCTACCTCTGAAAAAATATTGGGCTTCTAGCTGTGTGTGGGACTTGTTCTATTAATCCATTTATACAGACCTCCATCAGGTTGCAAACTGAATATAATTTTTTTCTGCATCTAGCTCTGAAAAAATATTTGGCCTTCTAGCAGTGTGTGGGACTTTCTCTATTAGTCCATCTATACTGACCTCCATCAGGTAGCAAATTAAAAATAATTTTTATCTGCATCTACCTCTGAAAAAATATTTGGGCTTCTAGCTGTGTGTGGGACTTGTTCTATTAGTCCATCTATACTGACCTCCATCACGCTGCAAATTCAAAATAATTTTTTGTCTGCATCTAGCTCTGAAAAAATATTTGGCCTTCTAGCAGTGTGTGGGACTTGTTGTATTAGTCCATCTATACTGACCTCCATCAGGTTTCAAACTGAATATATTTTTTTCTGCATCTACCTCTGAAAAAATATTGGGCTTGTAGCAGTGTGTGGGACTTTCTCTATTAGTCCATCTATACTGACCTCCATCAGGTTGCAAATTAAAAATAATTTTTATCTGCATCTAGCTCTGAAAAAATATTTGGGCTTCTAGCTGTGTGTGGGACTTGTTCTATTACTCCATCTATACTGACCTCCATCAGGTTGCAAATTGAATATAATTTTTTGTCTGCATCTAGCTCTGAAAAAATATTGGGCTTCTAGATGTGTGTGGGACTTGTTGTATTAGTCCATCTATACTGACCTTCATCAGGTTACAAACTGAATATATTTTTTTCTGCATCTACCTCTGAAAAAATATTGGGCTTCTAGCTGTGTGTGGGACTTGTTCTATTAATCCATCTATACAGACCTCCATCAGGTTGCAAACTGAATATAATTTTTTTCTGCATCTAGCTCTGAAAAAATATTTGGCCTTCTAGCAGTGTGTGGGACTTTCTCTATTAGTCCATCTATACTGACCTCCATCAGGTAGCAAATTAAAAATAATTTTTATCTGCATCTACCTCTGAAAAAATATTTGGGCTTCGAGCTGTGTGTGGGACTTGTTCTATTAGTCCATCTATACTGACCTCCATCACGCTGCAAATTCAAAATAATTTTTTGTCTGCATCTAGCTCTGAAAAAATATTTGGCCTTCTAGCAGTGTGTGGGACTTGTTGTATTAGTCCATCTATACTGACCTCCATCAGGTTTCAAACTGAATATATTTTTTTCTGCATCTACCTCTGAAAAAATATTGGGCTTGTAGCTGTGTGTGGGACTTGTTCTATTAATCCATCTATACAGACCTCCATCAGGTTGCAAACTGAATATAATTTTTTTCTGCATCTACCTCTGAAAAAATATTTGGGCTTCTAGCTGTGTGTGGGACTTGTTCTATTACTCCATCTATACTGACCTCCATCAGGTTGAAAATTGAATATAATTTTTTTCTGCATCTAGCTCTGAAAAAATATTGGGCTTCTAGCTGTGTGTGGGACTTGTTGTATTAGTCCATCTATACTGACCTCCATCAGGTTGCAAACTGAATATATTTTTTTCTGCATCTACCTCTGAAAAAAATATTGGGCTTCTAGCTGTGTGTGGGACTTGTTCTATTAATCCATCTATACAGACCTCCATCAGGTTGCAAACTGAATATAATTTTTTTCTGCATCTAGCTCTGAAAAAATATTTGGCCTTCTAGCAGTGTGTGGGACTTTCTCTATTAGTCCATCTATACTGACCTCCATCAGGTTGCAAATTAAAAATAATTTTTATCTGCATCTAGCTCTGAAAAAATATTTGGGCTTCTAGCTGTGTGTCGGACTTGTTCTATTACTCCATCTATACTGACCTCCATCAGGTTGCAAATTGAATATATTTTTTTTCTGCATCTAGCTCTGAAAAAATATTGGGCATCTAGCTATGTGTGGGACTTGTTGTATTAGTCCATCTATACTGACCTCCATCAGGTTGCAAACTGAATATATTTTTTTCTGCATCTACCTCTGAAAAAATATTGGGCTTCTAGCTGTGTGTGGGACTTGTTCTATTAATCCATCAATACAGACCTCCATCAGGTTGCAAACTGAATATAATTTTTTTCTGCATCTAGCTCTGAAAAAATATTGGGCTTCTAGCTGTGTGTTGGACTTGTTCTATTAATCCATCTATACAGATCTCCATCAGGTTGCAAACTGAATATAATTTTTTTCTGCATCTAGCTCTGAAAAAATATTTGGCCTTCTAGCAGTGTGTGGGACTTTCTCTATTAGTCCATCTATACTGACCTCCATCAGGTTGCAAATTAAAAATAATTTTTATCTGCATCTACCTCTGAAAAAATATTTGGGCTTCTAGCTGTGTGTGGGACTTGTTCTATTAGTCCATCTATACTGACCTCCATCACGCTGCAAATTCAAAATAATTTTTTGTCTGCATCTAGCTCTGAAAAAATATTTGGCCTTCTAGCAGTGTGTGGGACTTTCTCTATTAGTCCATCTATACTGACCTCCATCAGGTTGCAAATTAAAAATAATATTTATCTGCATCTACCTCTGAAAAAATATTTGGGCTTCTAGCTGTGTGTGGGACTTGTTCTATTAGTCCATCTATACTGACCTCCATCACGCTGCAAATTCAAAATAATTTTTTGTCTGCATCTAGCTCTGAAAAAATATTTGGCCTTCTAGCAGTGTGTGGGACTTTCTCTATTAGTCCATCTATGCTGACCTCCATCAGGTTGCAAATTAAAAATAATTTTTATCTGCATCTAGCTCTGAAAAAATATTTGGGCTTCTAGCTGTGTGTCGGACTTGTTCTATTACTCCATCTATACTGACCTCCATCAGGTTGCAAATTGAATATATTTTTTTTCTGCATCTAGCTCTTAAAAAATATTGGGCTTCTAGCTGTGTGTGGGACTTGTTGTATTAGTCCATCTATACTGACCTCCATCAGGTTGCAAACTGAATATATTTTTTTCTGCATCTACCTCTGAAAAAATATTGGGCTTCTAGCTGTGTGTGGGACTTGTTCTATTAATCCATCAATACAGACCTCCATCAGGTTGCAAACTGAATATAATTTTTTTCTGCATCTAGCTCTGAAAAAATATTGGGCTTCTAGCTGTGTGTGGGACTTGTTCTATTAATCCATCTATACAGATCTCCATCAGGTTGCAAACTGAATATAATTTTTTTCTGCATCTAGCTCTGAAAAAATATTTGGCCTTCTAGCAGTGTGTGGGACTTTCTCTATTAGTCCATCTATACTGACCTCCATCAGGTTGCAAATTAAAAATAATTTTTATCTGCATCTACCTCTGAAAAAATATTTGGGCTTCTAGCTGTGTGTGGGACTTGTTCTATTAGTCCATCTATACTGACCTCCATCACGCTGCAAATTCAAAATAATTTTTTGTCTGCATCTAGCTCTGAAAAAATATTTGGCCTTCTAGCAGTGTGTGGGACTTTCTCTATTAGTCCATCTATACTGACCTCCATCAGGTTGCAAATTAAAAATAATTTTTATCTGCATCTACCTCTGAAAAAATATTTGGGCTTCTAGCTGTGTGTGGGACTTTCTCTATTACTCCATCTATACTGACCTCCATCACGCTGCAAATTCAAAATAATTTTTTGTCTGCATCTAGCTCTGAAAAAATATTTGGCCTTCTAGCAGTGTGTGGGACTTTCTCTATTAGTCCATCTATACTGACCTCCATCAGGTTGCAAATTAAAAATAATTTTTATCTGCATCTAGCTCTGAAAAAATATTTGGGCTTCTAGCTGTGTGTGGGACTTGTTCTATTACTCCATCTATACTGACCTCTATCAGGTTGCAAATTGAATATAATTTTTTGTCTGCATCTAGCTCTGAAAAAATATTGGGCTTCTAGCTGTGTGTGGGACTTGTTGTATTAGTCCATCTATACTGACCTCCATCAGGTTGCAAACTGAATATATTTTTTTCTGCATCTACCTCTGAAAAAATATTGGGCTTCTAGCTGTGTGTGGGACTTGTTCTATTAATTCATCTATACAGACCTCCATCAGGTTGCAAACTGAATATAATTTTTTTCTGCATCTAGCTCTGAAAAAATATTTGGCCTTCTAGCAGTGTGTGGGACTTTCTCTATTAGTCCATCTATACTGTCCTCAATCAGGTTGCAAATTAAAAATAATTTTTATCTGCATCTACCTCTGAAAAAATATTTGGGCTTCTAGCTGTGTGTGGGACTTGTTCTATTAGTCCATCTATACTGACCTCCATCACGCTGCAAATTCAAAATAATTTTTTGTCTGCATCTAGCTCTGAAAAAATATTTGGCCTTCTAGCAGTGTGTGGGACTTTCTCTATTAGTCCATCTATACTGACCTCCATCAGGTTGCAAATTAAAAATAATTTTTATCTGCATCTAGCTCTGAAAAAATATTTGGGCTTCTAGCTGTGTGTGGGACTTGTTCTATTACTCCATCAATACTGACCTCCATCAGGTTGCAAATTGAATATAATTTTTTTCTGCATCTAGCTCTGAAAAAATATTGGGCTTCTAGCTGTGTGTGGGACTTGTTGTATTAGTCCATCTATACTGACCTCCATCAGGTTGCAAACTGAATATATTTTTTTCTGCATCTACCTCTGAAAAAATATTGGGCTTGTAGCTGTGTGTGGGACTTGTTCTATTAATCCATCTATACAGACCTCCATCAGGTTGCAAACTGAATATAATTTTTTTCTGCATCTAGCTCTGAAAAAATATTTGGCCTTCTAGCAGTGTGTGGGACTTTCTCTATTAGTCCATCTATACTGACCTCCATCAGGTTGCAAATTAAAAATAATTTTTATCTGCATCTAGCTCTGAAAATATATTTGGGCTTCTAGCTGTGTGTGGGACTTGTTCTATTACTCCATCTATACTGACCTCCATCAGGTTGCAAATTGAATATAATTTTTTTCTGCATCTAGCTCTGAAAAAATATTGGGCTTCTAGCTGTGTGTGGGACTTGTTGTATTAGTCCATCTATACTGACCTCCATCAGGTTGCAAACTGAATATATTTTTTTCTGCATCTACCTCTGAAAAAATATTGGGCTTCTAGCTGTGTGTGGGACTTGTTCTATTAATCGATCTATACAGACCTCCATCAGGTTGCAAACTGAATATAATTTTTTTCTGCATCTAGCTCTGAAAAAATATTGGGCTTCTAGCTGTGTGTGGGACTTGTTCTATTAATCCACCTATAGAGACCTCCATCAGGTTGCAAACTGAATATAATTTTTTTCTGCATCTAGCTCTGAAAAAATATTTGGCCTTCTAGCAGTGTGTGGGACTTTCTCTATTAGTCCATCTATACTGACCTCCATCAGGTTGCAAATTAAAAATAATTTTTATCTGCATCTACCTCTGAAAAAATATTTGGGCTTCTAGCTGTGTGTGGGACTTTCTCTATTACTCCATCTATACTGACCTCCATCACGCTGCAAATTCAAAATAATTTTTTGTCTGCATCTAGCTCTGAAAAAATATTTGGCCTTCTAGCAGTGTGTGGGACTTTCTCTATTAGTCCATCTATACTGACCTCCATCAGGTTGCAAATTAAAAATAATTTTTATCTGCATCTAGCTCTGAAAAAATATTTGGGCTTCTAGCTGTGTGTGGGACTTGTTCTATTACTCCATCTATACTGACCTCCATCAGGTTGCAAATTGAATATAATTTTTTGTCTGCATCTAGCTCTGAAAAAATATTGGGCTTCTAGATGTGTGTGGGACTTGTTGTATTAGTCCATCTATACTGACCTTCATCAGGTTACAAACTGAATATATTTTTTTCTGCATCTACCTCTGAAAAAATATTGGGCTTCTAGCTGTGTGTGGGACTTGTTCTATTAATCCATCTATACAGACCTCCATCAGGTTGCAAACTGAATATAATTTTTTTCTGCATCTAGCTCTGAAAAAATATTTGGCCTTCTAGCAGTGTGTGGGACTTTCTCTATTAGTCCATCTATACTGACCTCCATCAGGTAGCAAATTAAAAATAATTTTTATCTGCATCTACCTCTGAAAAAATATTTGGGCTTCTAGCTGTGTGTGGGACTTGTTCTATTAGTCCATCTATACTGACCTCCATCACGCTGCAAATTCAAAATAATTTTTTGTCTGCATCTAGCTCTGAAAAAATATTTGGCCTTCTAGCAGTGTGTGGGACTTGTTGTATTAGTCCATCTATACTGACCTCCATCAGGTTTCAAACTGAATATATTTTTTTCTGCATCTACCTCTGAAAAAATATTGGGCTTGTAGCTGTGTGTGGGACTTGTTCTATTAATCCATCTATACAGACCTCCATCAGGTTGCAAACTGAATATAATTTTTTTCTGCATCTACCTCTGAAAAAATATTTGGGCTTCTAGCTGTGTGTGGGACTTGTTCTATTACTCCATCTATACTGACCTCCATCAGGTTGCAAATTGAATATAATTTTTTTCTGCATCTAGCTCTGAAAAAATATTGGGCTTCTAGCTGTGTGTGGGACTTGTTGTATTAGTCCATCTATACTGACCTCCATCAGGTTGCAAACTGAATATATTTTTTTCTGCATCTACCTCTGAAAAAATATTGGGCTTCTAGCTGTGTGTGGGACTTGTTCTATTAATCCATCTATACAGACCTCCATCAGGTTGCAAACTGAATATAATTTTTTTCTGCATCTAGCTCTGAAAAAATATTTGGCCTTCTAGCAGTGTGTGGGACTTTCTCTATTAGTCCATCTATACTGATCTCCATCAGGTTGCAAATTAAAAATAATTTTTATCTGCATCTAGCTCTGAAAAAATATTTGGGCTTCTAGCTGTGTGTCGGACTTGTTCTATTACTCCATCTATACTGACCTCCATCAGGTTGCAAATTGAATATATTTTTTTTCTGCATCTAGCTCTGAAAAAATATTGGGCTTCTAGCTATGTGTGGGACTTGTTGTATTAGTCCATCTATACTGACCTCCATCAGGTTGCAAACTGAATATATTTTTTTCTGCATCTACCTCTGAAAAAATATTGGGCTTCTAGCTGTGTGTGGGACTTGTTCTATTAATCCATCAATACAGACCTCCATCAGGTTGCAAACTGAATATAATTTTTTTCTGCATCTAGCTCTGAAAAAATATTGGGCTTCTAGCTGTGTGTGGGACTTGTTCTATTAATCCATCTATACAGATCTCCATCAGGTTGCAAACTGAATATAATTTTTTTCTGCATCTAGCTCTGAAAAAATATTTGGCCTTCTAGCAGTGTGTGGGACTTTCTCTATTAGTCCATCTATACTGACCTCCATCAGGTTGCAAATTAAAAATAATTTTTATCTGCATCTACCTCTGAAAAAACATTTGGGCTTCTAGCTGTGTGTGGGACTTGTTCTATTAGTCCATCTATACTGACCTCCATCACGCTGCAAATTCAAAATAATTTTTTGTCTGCATCTAGCTCTGAAAAAATATTTGGCCTTCTAGCAGTGTGTGGGACTTTCTCTATTAGTCCATCTATACTGACCTCCATCAGGTTGCAAATTAAAAATAATTTTTATCTGCATCTACCTCTGAAAAAATATTTGGGCTTCTAGCTGTGTGTGGGACTTGTTCTATTAGTCCATCTATACTGACCTCCATCACGCTGCAAATTCAAAATAATTTTTTGTCTGCATCTAGCTCTGACAAAATATTTGGCCTTCTAGCAGTGTGTGGGACTTTCTCTATTAGTCCATCTATGCTGACCTCCATCAGGTTGCAAATTAAAAATAATTTTTATCTGCATCTAGCTCTGAAAAAATATTTGGGCTTCTAGCTGTGTGTCGGACTTGTTCTATTACTCCATCTATACTGACCTCCATCAGGTTGCAAATTGAATATATTTTTTTTCTGCATCTAGCTCTGAAAAAATATTGGGCTTCTAGCTGTGTGTGGGACTTGTTGTATTAGTCCATCTATACTGACCTCCATCAGGTTGCAAACTGAATATATTTTTTTCTGCATCTACCTCTGAAAAAATATTGGGCTTCTAGCTGTGTGTGGGACTTGTTCTATTAGTCCATCTATACTGACCTCCATCAGGTTGCAAATCGAATATAATTTTTTTCTGCATCTAACCCAGCCAATAGTTTTGGCCTAATACCACAGTTTGGCCACTCAGCTCTGCTCGGTTCCCATCCATTGTTGTTTTGTGCAAACAACTCCAGAGTTGTGAATTAGTTAACCACCAAAATAAGTGGAAAAAGGCCTGCTGCTGGTGGAAAGGGGAATAGGCGTGTTGGGAAGGGGAAAAAAGGTTGTGTCCGTGGGGTAGGTGTTAAAGCAACAGTAACATCTGCAGAAGAAAGACCATCTTCCAGCCAAACTAAAATGTCTACTTCTTTTAGCGGACAATGTGATAAGATCCCTTTCTTACGGCCATGCCAATCGCTACAAATTCCAGATGAGGCACAAAAACAGCAGGTGCTTCAACGGATATCAAGTGCTCCTTTAAGTGGGCTCTCCTCCACATCAACTTCAACATCACAAATACTCCAGTCCTCAAAGGTGTCACCCCAATCGCACTTGCTTCCTCACAGCTCCCAAATCTCCAGCTGCCCGTCTGAGTATGAGGTAGAACAGATGGTTGAGTCTGCAGAGCTGTTTACTCATACTATAGACTGGGAATCAGAGGTCGACTCCAGCGCTTCTGTGAATCCAGACGAGGAAATGATCTGCACTGATGCCCAGAATCTTTATGAGTCGGATCCAGGACCAGACGCAGAAGGTTCTGACCATAATGTAGACCCTCATTCCCAAACTGTAACTCCTGTTGGTGGAGACAATGAGGAAGACGATGATGAGACTGAAATACCTGATTGGAGCGACAACTTTAGTTTTTTGTCAGGGCAGGAACAGGTTTGCTCTGAGGACGACAGGTGTGATAACGCACAGGGTGATGATGATGAGGTTGGAGATCCCACTTACTGTCAACCCACAGTCAGCCAAGAGATGAGGTCAGCAGAGGAGGTGGAGGAAGATGCTAGTGACGACGAGGTCAGGTTGCGCCTTCCTGGACAGAGACGTAGTACTGGAAGCACGTCAACAACTGCATCCTCAAACACAACTCTGCCTCTCACCACAAGTCGTGGTGGCTCTTCAGGTCGCATGGGTGCTAAGCCTTGCATAGCCTGGGCATTTTTTCAGATCGATAAAGATGACCCAACTCGTGTTATCTGTAACATTTGTCAGAAAAGCTAAGTAGAGGCCAAAAAATACATAGTTTGAGTACTTCATGCATGAACCGGCACATGGACATGAAGCATAAGTTGCAGTGGGAAGCTCAGTGTGCTACAATGCGGCCTAGCCGGCCGGGCCAACCGCCGTCTGCCATATCTTGTGCATCCGCTGCCTCTTCATCCTCTGTGACTGGGGGGACAGCAGTCACACCTGTTTTGGGGCGCAGACCTGCCACCTCTTTACCTGCAACAGCCAGCGTGATTGGCAGGTCATCATTTTCTTTGGAGGTGGTAACACCAGCTGGTGTTGAGCGCTGTCCGACATCGATAGCACCACCTTTGGATCAAGGCAACCTAACATGTCCGCCTGCATCTTCCTCACAGACCGGCAGTTTGCCGGGGACACCCTTATCAACCCCGTCTAAGCACAATAGCCAGCCCTCGGTCCCTCAGATGTGGACAAGTAAAAGTCCATTTCCTCCTAGCCATGAGAAAGCTAAGAGGTTGAATTTCACCATCTGCAAGCTCTTGGCTACAGAAATGCTGCCTTTCCGCCTGGTGGACACAGAGGATTTTCGAGACCTTATGTCCGTCGCAGTGCCCCAGTACCAGATGCCCAGTCGGCACTACTTCTCAAAGAAAGGTGTGCCTGCGCTCCACCAGCATGTCGCACACAACATCACCGCTTCTTTGAGAAACTCTGTGTGTGACAGGGTGCATTTCACCACAGACACTTGGACGATTAGGCATGGACAGGGGCGTTACATGTCGCTGACTGGGCACTGGGTAACTATGGTGACAGCAGGACAAGGAGCTGCTGTCCAAGTGTTGCCGTCCCCACGAGTTGTGCGTCAATCCTCTTTATGTCAAAGTTCCTGCACTGCTTCTGCCTCCTCAACCTCCTCTCGGTCTTCCACCTGCACCCAAAGCCTGTCTGGTCATGCCACAAGCTTTCTAACTGCGCAGAAGGGATCCTGCACACCTCCTTACTATGCTCGCAGTAGGGCTCAACGTCATCAGGCGGTTTTTACTTTGAAATGTCTGGGAAATGTGAGTCACACAGCTGAGGAGTTGTGGTCAGCTCTGGAGAACCAATTTCATGAATGGTTGTCTCCACTGGACCTGAAACCAGGGAAGGCCGTGTGCGACAATGCTGCAAACCTGGGTGCGGCCCTTCGCCGGGGCAATGTCACACACGTGCCTTGTATGGCTCACGTGTTGAACCTGGTTGTCCAGCAATTTTTAGCCCACTATCCCAGACTAGATGGCCTTCTGCAGAGGGCACGGTCGCTGTGTGCTCACTTCCGCCGTTCGCATCCCACAGCTCAGCGACTTACATCTCTACAGAAGTCGTTGGGCCTGCCACTTCACCGGCTAAAATGCGATGTGCCTACCCGGTGGAATTCAACTCTGCACATGTTGCAGCGACTGTGGCAGCACCGACAAGCCCTGGTGCAATACGTTCTGACGTATAACCTGGGCCAACGAGATCCAGAGGTGGGGCAAATCACGCTGGAGGAGTGGTCTCAGATCAGGGACCTATGCACCCTTCTGCACAGTTTTGAAATGGCGACGAAGATGTTTAGTGCTGACAATGCCATTATCAGCATGACTATTCCGGTGATTTACATGCTGGAGCACATGTTAAACAGAATTCGGAGTCAGGTGGTGGCACAAGAGGAGGTGGAGGAAGTAGAGGAGGAGGAGTTGTATGCGGAAGGGCTAACATCTGCAAGGTCCAGACGGTCGGCAGCACCAAGGCGGCAGGCATGTGAGGGTGGGGGAGATGGTTTTACCAGTGCGCATGGTAGCAGCCAAACTAGTGAGGAAGGTGCAGGAGCCCAGGAAGAAGTGGAGGACGAACTGATGGAAGACTCATCAGATGAGGGAGACCTTGATCACATTTCTGTTGTGCGAGGTTGGGGGGAGAGGACAGAGGAAGGAAGCATGATTGTTACCTCTCCACCAACACAACAGGGACTTGGTGCTCCTGGATGCGCAACACACATGAGTGCCTTCTTGCTGCATTACCTGCAACATGACCCTCGAATTGTGAGTATTAGAAATAATCCTGACTACTGGGTTGCCACACTGTTAGATCCCCGGTACAAAAGTAAATTTGCCGAAATTATTCCTGCCATAGAAAGGGATGCACGCATGCAGGAGTATCAGCAGAGACTGTTGCAGAATCTTACATGTGCTTTTCCACAAAACACCAGTGGTGCACGTAGTGAATCTCACAGTTCCAACTTGCCAACCGTGGGACCGTCAAGTGTTCAGCACTCAAACCGTAACAGAACCACAGTATCTGCTGGTAACATCAATTTTGCGGAATCATTTCACCACTTTTTTAGCCCATCCTTTGCAAGGCCACAGGAGAGAAGAAGTCTGACACATAGTCAGCGCCTAGAGACGATGGTACAGGAGTATCTCCAAGTAAACATTGAAGCCATGACTGTGTCACTGGACCCTTGCTCTTTTTGGGCTTCCAATCTAGATAAATGGCCGGAGCTAGCCACTTACGCCTTGGAGATCTTGTCATGCCCCGCAGCCAGCGTTCTGTCTGAACGTGTGTTCAGCGCTGCTGGTGGTGTGCTGACAGATAAGCGCACGCGGCTCTCCACTGATAATGTAGACAGACTCACGTTCATAAAGATGAACAAATCATGGATCTGAAACGACTTTTCTACCCCTGTGTCATCCTGGGGAGAGTAAAAGCTTGATGATTGGTTAAAATCACCCTACCAACCGTTTTAAGCTTTCAAATTACTAATCATGTTTATCTCTATCTTGGCTGGAAAATAATTTGGGCTTTGTAGCAGTGTGCAGCACTGATTCTATTAGGCCATCTATAATAAGCTCCAGCAGATTTAAAATTACTAATCATGTTTATCTGTATCTTGGCTGGAAAATAATTTGGGCTTTGTAGCAGTGTGCAGCACTGATCCTATTAGGCCATCTATACTAAGCTCCACCAGATTTAAAATTAATAATAATTTTTAGCTGCATCTAGCCCGGAAAATAATTTTGGGGCTCCGAGATGCGCAAGACACATAAGTGCCTTCTTGCTGCACTACCTGCAACAAGACCCTCATATTGTCAGAATTCGAAGTAATCATGACCACTGGGTTGCCACACTCTTAGTGTTATGTTCTGCTACCAGAGCTAAGGAAAGAGAGGAGATCTGTCCCTACGATAGAACTCAGCTTAATCCCTACGATGTAACAGGGAACCTGATCCTGCGATCAGACCTGCTAAAGTCCTAAGCTAGTCTGTACGGAGACCTATAGATGTGGGGAAGGAATCCCTACAAGTACTAAGGACTGGGAGGAATATGGGACACCTCCTAACAGAAAAAGTAGCAGACAGACGAAAAAACAAAATATATAGAACATAGAGGTCAGAAGACCAAGCAAACTAACAGAGCAAGACACAGAGCACAGGCTAGCTAGAAAGTAGATATACAATGAAGTCCAGCAAAGCCAGAAGGGCGGAGCAGGATTAAATAGGCCAACAAGGTCATGTGACCAGCAAAGGAAAAAAAACCTAAGAGCAAGGTTCTAACAGTACCCCCCCTTCTAAGAGGATCCTCCGGATCCCCTAGGACCAGGCTTATCAGGAAATCTCCTGTGAAACGCTCTGATAAGTCTGGACGCGGAAACATCATCCGACCTCACCCAAGAGTTATCCTCGGGACCGAAACCTTTCCAGGCCACAAGATACTGCAAACTACCTCTATACCGTCTAGAGTTAAGGATGCGAGAAATTTCATATTCCCCGTCCTCCACCACCGGAGGAACAGAGGCAGAGGCGTCACAATCCGATACAACAGCTTTTTTCAACAGAGAGACATGAAATACCGGATTAATTCTCCAGGAGGTAGGAACCTCCAACCTAACAGCAGATTGGTTGACAACCTGAAGCACCTTAAAGGGCCCTACAAACTTGGGACCCAATTTCTTAGAAGGAATCCTCAACCGCAGATTCCTAGAGGACAACCAAACCATGTCACCAACAGCGAACAAAACCTCCTGTCGTTTCCTATCAAAGTAGTCTTTAGATTTTCTGTTGGCTTCCTGAAGATTACCACGCACATCAGTCCAAACTCTCTCCAAATCACCGGAAAAATTCTCCTCCTCAGGCACGGCAGATCCCAACTTGGAGAACGACCCAAACGACGGATGTCTCCCAGAACAACAAAAAAAAGGCGAACAACCAGCAGAAGAAGATGTATGATTGTTCAGAGCAAATTCAGCAAGTGGCAGAAACTCAGACCACCCCTCTTGATTGTCTGCCACAAAACAACGCAAGAACTGCTCAACATCCTGGTTTTTCCTTTCTGTCTGGCCATTAGATTCAGGATGATATCCGGACGAGAACGACAAATGAACTCCCAACCTATCACAAAAGGCACGCCAAAAACGAGCCACGAACTGAGGACCCCTATCAGAAACAATGTCAGTAGGAACGCCATGAAGTCTGACAATTTCCTTGACAAAGGCCTTAGCGAGAGTTTTAGCGCAGGGCAGTTTGACGAAAGGAACCAAGTGACACATCTTGCTAAAACGGTCCACGACCACCCAGATGACAGTAAAACCCTCAGAGGGGGGAAGGTCAGTTATAAAGTCCATAGCCAAATGTGTCCAAGGAGCACTGGGAACCTCCAAAGGACAAAGCAACCCCGCATCAGGAGTATGAGAGGACTTAGATCTAGCACATATAGTACATTGACGCACCCACTTAATGACTTCCTTCTGCCATCCAGGCCACCAAAAACTGCGACCCACCAGTCTCTTGGTCTCAGAGATTCCGGGATGACCTGCCAACCGAGATTCGTGACACTCAACAAACAAATCTCTCCTAAAGGTCCCAGGCACAAACAACCTCCCATGAGGAGTGTTAGAAGGGGCATTCTCCTGTGCTTTAAGAATCTCATTTTCCAAAACGGAGTCCAAAGCAGCTATCACAACACCTTCTTGTAAAATGTTCTCCTCTTTCTCAGCACCGACTATGGGATAAAAACTGCGAGACAAGGCATCCGCCTTAACATTCTTAGTACCAGGGATGTAAGTAACGGAGAAATTAAACCGCGAGAAAAACAGTGCCCACCTAGCCTGACGGGCATTCAGGCGCTTGGCAGCATCAAGATATATCAGATTTTTATGATCCGTAAGAACCTGAACGGGAAATTCCGCACCTTCCAAGAAGTGGCGCCAGTGTTCAAATGCGAGTTTAATAGCCAATAATTCCCGATTACCAATATCGTAATTCAGTTCAGTCTCCGAAAATTTTTTTGAAAAAAAGGCACAGGGATGTAATCCATCCCCGTTATCCTGAGACAATACTGCGCCAACCCCCACAGAGGAAGCATCAACCTCAACCAAAAACGGCCTAGTAACATCAGGCTGCATAAGGATGGGAGCAGAGGTGAACCTCTCCTTGAGATACACAAAAGCTTCAATGGCCTCAGAAGACCACTGAACCGCATCAGCACCTTTCCTGGTGAGATCAGTCAGAGGTTTGACAATACTAGAAAAATTTTTTATGAATTTTCTATAGTAATTGGCGAAACCCAAAAACCTCTGTATCGATTTCAAACCAATAGGCCTAGGCCATTCCTGCACAGCCTGAACCTTAACCGGATCCATCTCAAAACCTTTGCTGGAGATAATGTAGCCCAAAAAACTAATTCTCTGTACAGCGAACTCACATTTCTCCAGCTTAGCAAAAAGCGAATTGTCCATTAATAACTGTAATACCTCACGCACGCTCCGCCAATGAGACTCCAGATCCGGCGAATAAATCAAAATGTCATCCAAATACACAACCACATTTTTACCGATCAAAGGTCTAAGGATGTCATTAATCAGATTCTGAAAAAATGCAGAAGCATTAGTAAGACCAAAAGGCATAACCAGATTCTCAAAATGACCCACAGGAATGTTAAAAGCAGTCTTCCATTCGTCACCCTCCTTCATGCGCAACAGATTGTATGCCCCCTTAAGGTCAATTTTAGAGAACCACTTGGCCCCCATTAACTGGTTAAACAGATCAGGAATCAATGGCAGTGGGTAAGGATTGTGTACAGTAATTTTGTTAATCTCACGAAAATCCAGACAAGGACGTAAACCGCCGTCCTTTTTTTTTACAAAAAAAAATCCAACCGCCACAGGAGACTTAGAGGGCCTAATGTGACCGGCGGCCAAACTTGTCTGTATGTATTCCTCCAAAGCCTTCCTGTCAGGAATAGTAAGGTTAAATAAACGACTTTTAGGAAGAGTCGCTCCAGGGATAAATTCAATAGAACAATCATAGTCTCTATGGGGAGGCAAAACCTGCGATTCCTTCTCAGAAAAAACTCTCCAAAAATCCTGAATAGGAACAGGCAATTCTCCCCTATCCAAAGCTGCAATACGCCCGTTACAACACTTGTCATAACATTTATGGCTCCAGGATTTAATTTCACTGGTAGACCAATCCAGTACAGGATTGTGAAATTTTATCCAGGCCAATCCCAATATTACTGGAGAAGGCAAGTTATTCAACACTACCAAATCCAATTTCTCATGGTGAACACCATTAATAGTGAGAGGAAATTCACAGACCTTGAGAGTAATATTCTTCAAAGGGGAACCATCCACAGAAACCACAGCAATGGGGGATGATAAAGGTTCAGGTTTTAAATTGAGTCTTTCCACGAATCCCCCATCAATAACATTCAGAGTAGACCCACAATCGACAAAAACCCGAAATTCCATTAATTTTTCCTGAGCAATCGTGGAAGCAGCTAAAAATACACCCTTGGAATTTAAACAGGCAATACGGGCATGACTGACCATTTTTTTTACTTTCTTCATACGAAGCTCACAGCCTTTAATCAAATGACCAGATTTTCCGCAATAGAAACACAAGCCTTCAAAAAATCGACGGTCTTTTTCTTGAGAGCGAGGTGCCACCGATCCAATCTCCATCGGTTCACCACTGTTAATACACACATTCTCATAACCAGAAACTGACATAGCAGAGGATTTGCTCTCATTAACCCTTGCACGCAGTCTTCTATCCACCCGTATAGCTAATTGCATAGTCTGTTGCAAATCTTCAGGTGTAGGATAAGCAATTAGCAGGTCTTTAACCCTTTCACTGAGCCCAGCAAGAAATAGACTTTTCAGAGCAGAATCGTTCCACCCTGTTTGAGTAGACCAACGACGGAAATGAGTACAATATTTTTCCACATTACCTGATCCTTGTTTTAAACGTCTCAACTCAGTCTCAGCTGATGCGACACGGTCAGGATCATCATATAATAGTCCCAAAGCAGAAAAAAAACTATCCACTGATCTGAAGCATGTATCACTAGGTTGCAAAGAAAAGGCCCACTCCTGAGGCTCTTTGCGCAAAAGTGACATTATGAACCCTACGCGCTGGGATTCATCCCCAGAGGACTTAGGTCTCAAACGAAAATACAATAAGCAAGCATTTTTGAATGAAAAAAATTCTCGGTGTTCACCAAAAAATAAATCCGGCAAACATACCTTAGGCTCCAAGAAATGTGCTCCAGGACAGTTACTCACGTGCTGACGGAGCTCGGCCACCTCCAGAGAGAGTCCCTGCAGGCGATGCACCAAATCCTGAACCGACACCATGATGGAACAGAAAAATCTTTCCTTAGAGAATTTGCTGGCTGGACTTACTGTTATGTTCTGCTACCAGAGCTAAGGAAAGAGAGGAGATCTGTCCCTACGATAGAACTCAGCTTAATCCCTACGATGTAACAGGGAACCTGATCCTGCGATCAGACCTGCTAAAGTCCTAAGCTAGTCTGTACGGAGACCTATAGATGTGGGGAAGGAATCCCTACAAGTACTAAGGACTGGGAGGAATATGGGACACCTCCTAACAGAAAAAGTAGCAGACAGACGAACAAACAAAATATATAGAACATAGAGGTCAGAAGACCAAGCAAACTAACAGAGCAAGACACAGAGCACAGGCTAGCTAGAAAGTAGATATACAATGAAGTCCAGCAAAGCCAGAAGGGCGGAGCAGGATTAAATAGGCCAACAAGGTCATGTGACCAGCAAAGGAAAAAAAACCTAAGAGCAAGGGTCTAACACTTAGATCCCCCAAACTTTTCGATCAACCTTTTCATTTTAATAAAGACCAAAAAAATTGTCATTTTTGAAATTATAAGCATTAGCAGGTTATTAGAAACTGAAATCAAACAGTTTTCAACTCAAAACTTTATTCTAGGTGATGTTACATTTTCACATAGGACCCTTTGTTCGAAAGGAGCTTCTGAACTCTCTCGTCCATTGAATTTGTCAGGTTTTGGATGGTTTCTGCTTCAATTGTTTTGCATGAGGACAGAATACCCTCCCAGAGCTGTTGCTTAGATGTGAACTGCCTCCCGCCATCATAGACACTCCTTTTGATGATGCTCCAGAGGCTCTGAATGGGGTAGAGGTCAGGCGAGCATGGGGGTCACACCATAAGTTTGTCCCCTTTTATGCCCATATCAGCCAGAGATGCAGATGTTTTATGTGCAGCATGAGATGGTGCATTATCATGCAAAAAAATGATCTTGCTGTGAAATACACGGTTCTTCTTCTTGAACCATGGCAGGAAGTGCTGTTTGAGAAAATCCACATACATTATGGAGTTCATCTTTAGCACCTTCAGGGATCCTAAAGGGGCTGACAATCTCTCTCCCCATGATTCCAGCCCAAAACATTACTCCACCTCCTCCTTGTTGGCGCTGTAGCCGTGTTTGCGTGGGGTGTCCATCAACCAGCCATCCTCTACTCCATCCATCTGGACCATCGAGCGCTGCACGGCACTCATCCGTGAACAAAACAGTTTTGAAATCAGTCTTCATGTAATGTTTAGCCCACTGGAGCCGTTTCTGCTTGTGTGAAGTGGATAGAGGAGGTTGACAGGATGGCGTATGCACAGCTGCAAACCTCTGAAGGACCCTGCATCTTGTTGTTCGGGGGACGTTAGAGGCACCAGCAGCTTCAAAAACTTGTCTGCTGCTATGACAAGGCTTTTTTGCCACTGCTCTTTTAACCTGACGTAATTGCCTGTAGGAAAGAGTCCTCAATTTGCCCTTATCAGCACGCACACGTGTGTACTGTGAATCAGCTACATACTTCTTGATTGCCAAGACACTTCATCCTGATCATCGCACAATGTTGATTGTAGTCATGCCTTGACCTAAACACTCCACAATTTGTTGCTTCTCAGCAGCCGACACATCCTTTTTCTTTCCCATTTTGGCAGAAAATGTAGGCTGCTTAATAATGTGAGACAGCCTTCTTAAGTAGTCTTGCCTTTCATTGGACACACCTGCCAAACTAATTAGCACAGGTGTCTGCAATTGCTTACAGTGATATAAAGAGCCCTGACACACATCACCATCAATGAGTTTAACTGACAAACAAACAAATTCTTCCCTTATCACTCCTAAACACTTTTTGCATAATAATTTGGAACACAGTGTACATGTGCTTTTCCACAAAACACCAGTGGTTCACGTAGTGAATCTTACAGTTCTAACTTGCCAACCGTGGTCTGTATGGAGTTGTTCAATAAAGGGCCCAAAATTAAGATAACATAGATGGGAGAGGTCTCTATGAATAGGAATTCCTAAGTATTTGATACCCTGTGAGGGCCAGGCAAAGGGAAAGTTGGACTGGATGGAATCCTATATGGATTTGGGGAGGGAGACATCGAGGGCCTCAGACTTCGCTGCATTGATTTTAAAATTTGACCATGTAACAAAGTGATCTATTTCAGCCATAACAGCATGGATGGATATATGTGATTGAGTGATATATACTAGGACATCATCAGCAAATAGAGAGCACTTGTACTCGGTGCCTCCCACCTCAATCCACCTAATATTGGGGTTATGGCGAATTGATGAGAGCAGGTGCTCTGTCACTAGGATGTATAAGAGAGGGGACAGAGGACATCCCTGTCTTGTCCCATTGGTGATTGTGAAAGGTGATGAAAATGTTCTGATGCACCCCCTGGGCCTTGGGACACCCGGAGCCGGACCCTATTTGGTGGATGCTGGTGGTTGTAGTCTTCGTGGCGGCGACCCGGTTCCGTGGCTCAGGGTGGTCAAACCAGTGGCGGAACTATTTATGTGGTTTTGATGTTTAAATGTCCGACTATGCCACCCGTGGATTGCGGTCAGAGTGAACCGCCGCTCCAGGGCAGACCGCTGAGGCTGGTGTTGTGGGTGCAGCAGAGCGTAGCATAACTCCCCACGGGAGGAGTATAGCCTCAGGGCAGTGTATGCGGAGGATGGGGGTGATGGTGCAGGGCAGCAGCAGTAACGACACGGAGTCAGTGATGCAGTCCAGGGCCTTTACTCACAGTTCTTATTATCCAGACCACGTCTGCAGGTAACGGCTGCCCACGTCGTACTGTGCTCACCAGGTGAGGGGCTCAGACAACTCCCAGATAACTTTGGAGCGCTTCACAGGACCCCCTTTGTGTGTCCTTTGTCTGGCCTTTCTTACCAACCCTTCTGTCCGGCTGCCTCGGGCCTCCTCTTGGTAAACTTGGCGCCAGTTTCCCTGACCCTATGTGGTGCCTTCCTAGTGGGTGTAGCGAGGGGCTGCGCCACATAAAATGTCGCAGCCTCCGGTTTCTAGCTGAGGGTCGTTTCCTGCCTCCACTAGTTTCGGGGACCGGTCTCCCCCTCTGACCTGACCCCTCCATGCAGGTGGATTCGGGCGTGCGGTGGCGACTCGCCCGTCCGCACCCCTGGGATCCCTTCATTCCTCGTTCCTGGAGCCTTCTCCGCTCCTCTTCCTTCCTTCTCCCTCTTCCAGGCCTGGGCCTCTGTTACTAGGCCCGCCTCCGGAGCAGAGCTCATGCAGAGCCCCTGCTCCCTGCCACTTCTGCTCAGACTTCTCTGCACTGAACTAAGATGGTGCCCACCTTTTATACTCCCTTCTCAATGCACCCAGGAACTGCTTCCTCCCTGCTCCTGCACTACAGGGTTCCCCTTCCTCAGTGTTCCCTCCCCCCACTCCAGCCAGGGACAGGGACTGTCGCGCCCATCTCAGGGGCATATTGGTCGCCCTGCCCCACGGCAATGTGGTGTAATGCATGCAGGTGTCGGGTCCTGATCCACACTCCATCCTTACCTGAGAGTGAGATATCACACCTCTGGGTGAGGTGCAATACCTCTGTAGCAACCGAGCCCTCAGGGTGCTACAGTTCCATTTATCTTCAGCCTAGGTGACGTATTGCGATACAGGGCCGTGATTTTGGCTATAAAAGGGTCCCCTAGACCCCTACCCCAAGCTTTTTAAGAGAATCATATATGGCGTGCCAGGAGACTCTATGGAATGCTTTCTCAGCATCCAACGAGAGTATCTAATTACAAATTTTTAACTGCATCTAGCCCAGGAAATACTTTGTGCCTAGTAGCAGTGTCTGCTAGTCAGCGGATTATCCCGGCTGTTAAGCAAGCTACACCACCTGTAGTTTGGACACTTAATTTTTTCAAAGGAAATGCTTCGGGACCACGGGATACTCAGTGAAGAGCATCAGGAGGCACCCCAAGGCATAGGGGCTGGGACTGGCAGTAGGATGCCTTGCGGTGGACAGCCGAGCTCGATCCTTATAAAAGCTTTTTAACTGCAGCAGCTTTAGTGGACGCTACTGGAGCTGGAATTACGCGGCTGCTGGCATGAGACTTGCCCTCCAATAGATCCTTGTAAATGGATTTAAAGTGTATTCATTCAAATTAGAGAGACAATTTAAATTAAAAAGCTTAGAGCTGCCTCCACCACAGGGGGGCTCGCTCAACCCACCAGCGGACAGGCACCAGTATTGGGAGAGGGGGGCTGGCCGTCAGGGTTCACCACGGCTCTGGCACAAACCCGGCGACACGGAGGTGGCACGGGCAGGAGCGGACTGAACGTGTCGGCTTCTCACTTTTTGGATTTTAGAAGGGCATGACATGCCTATATCTGTGTCTCCCCCTCCTTTTACTCCTCCACCTCTTTTCTTTTCGCATGACTATATGTACTTGTCACTTTTCCATGTGTTAGTTGTGTCTTCTGAGCAGTTTGTCAGCTTTTGGACACCTTTGAAGGTGTTTTCTATGTGTTTCTATGTGTTTTTGTTTGCCTGCCATTGGTTTTAACGGTGTTCGAAGGTGTTCGACGAACAGTTCGGCGAACACACGGGTGTTCGACGAACCGAACTCGAACACTACGGGGGTGGCTCAACACTACTGTTGATAGAACCATTGCCTTAAAGAGGTTGTCCACTACTTTAGCATTGATGACCTATCCTTAGACAGATCATCAATGTCTGATCAGTTTGGGTCTGACACCTGGCACCCCTGCTGAACTGCTGTTTTCGATGTTGGCGTCGGCGGCCTCCAGCTGGAAGTACTCACTTGCGGAGCTGGCCCTTTTCTGATAGTGGCCACCCACCGCAGGGTAGTGCACATCCACTTCCTATTGATTTGAATAGGAGGCAGATGTGTAGTACCAAGCCCTGGCCACTATCAGAAGACGGCCAGCTTCGTCCGCAAGTGAGTACTTCCAGCCGCCAATGCCAATACCGATAACACTGTTCAACAAGGTTTTTGTTTCTTGCATGAAAATGGGTTAATCTTATCAGAATTGTCATGCTGACTTCAGAGATAACTTCAGAATTTCTCTATCATATAAGATTTTTGAGAAAAATGCAATTATATGTATGCATTGAATACTATCAAACTGGTAGTGGCATGTTATATTCCGAAAGCAACATTCAGCAACAGCGATCAAGTTTAGAAATATTTTGCCATTGATTTTCATTTATAATCACTGTCCGATGATTCACAGACAAGATTCCAACAATAGTCGACCAACATCGAGGGACTCCACCTCCCCTGGTACCGTTTCTCCATCTGGGAAATGTCTTCATGAAACCTTTCACCATGTTCATCACTTACACGCCGAAGTTTGATGGGAAAAAGTCAATGTGTAAATGAAAGAAATGTATTTTAAGTGACATGTTGCACTTCAATGACTTGTAAACCTGAAGAAGACTTTCAGCCTGTTCTTCGATAGGTATCGAAGGGTAGACATTGCCGTTGTGTAGCAAGACAGCCTTCAAACTTAAGACTGATGAATCAATGAACAGTCGCCATTCCCTTGAGTCATGGTCAACTCCAAGGACAGAAAACAATCCAATAATATCAGTGCAAAAAGTGAGACTGTCAGCTTGACTGAAATATTTGGTCAAATCTTCATGACGACTGCAAAATACTGAAATTTTTGTACCTGGCTGCAACAGATTCCACCCTTGCAACCTTGTTCCAAGAAGTTCTGCCTGACTCTTTGATAATCCCAAATCTCTGACCAGATCGTTGAGTCTTGCTTGAGATATTAAACGTGGAGCTTTTGGTATTGATGGTTCGAAATCTGAATCAGCAGCAGCTTCCATCTCTAATGAATCAATCGTCATTTCATCGTCATCTTCTATTCTCCACACCGACAGTGGTTTTGGAACTGGCAGACTTTCATCGTGCGCCACTGGTCTAATTGCAGAAGCAAGGTTGGGATATTCAATAGACCTCCTGTTCTTAGAAGAAAAATTGGATACATTCGTCATGCAGAAGTAACTATCGATTATATGGTCCTTCTGCTCCCTCCAGATCATTGGAATGGCAAACAACATTAATGGTCGCACACCCTTCAGCCAAGACCTCAAACTCGCAGCGCAAGATGAGCAGCATATACGAGGAGCCCATGCTCTGTCTTGGTCACCAATTTTGCATCCAAAACATAACTCATATGCCTTCTTAACAACTGCAGTTATACTCCTTTTCTGGACTTTAAGGGTATAATCTCCACATATATAACAAAAGAGGTCACTGCTATTGCGACATTGACGTGACATTCTGTAACTCGTTACTTATTAAACAGTTTTGCTCCTTATGAAAATTTCTGCAAAACAGAAGAAACACATGAAGACTACAGTGTCATTACTGCTGCTATTATATAATGCTACTTGAAAATAGACCAAAGTCTGACAGTTATGTCTGGGCATGCCTGAGAGTGCTCAACTAATGCAATGTATGATTGGACAGGGCTTAAGTGCTGTATATTATAATAAAGAGAGTCCATATTATGAATTTCATTGGTTATTTCTACTAAAAATACACTTCTGAAATAAAAAGTTTAATATAAGTGCCAATTTATTATGCACTATGTACAGTCCTTATCATTATAATCGTAAAATGAAAATATCTCGGAAATGGTATGTGCTGCAGAAATTCTGATTACATTTCTGAAATCAGTGCCTCAAAATACATACAGATAACATATTTTAAAACAGGAAACGAAAAAAGTTAAAATTTGTTGACCACAGCTGCTCGGCGGGGGTGCTAGTTGTCTGACCCTGACCGATCAGACATTGATGACCTGTCCTAAGGATAGGTCATCGATGCTAAAGTAGTGAACAACCTCTTTAAATCCTTAAATCGTTACAGAGGACAGCTCTACTGATTCACCAAGCAAAGTAGGAGCAGGACAAAACAGAAGCAGGGGCTGAGGAATAACACTGACAGCAGAGGTTACTTAGCTGACCACAACAGCAAAAGGTTCAGGTAAGACCCTGATCTCAGGACCAGCCAAGAGTAGAATATGCAGGCGGACCAGACAGCAGGGGCATAGCAGAGGTACAGCAGTCCGATACCACATGCAGCATAGTCTTGGAAATAAGAAAAAAAGGGGGTGGAGAACCCAGCACAGTACAGAGGGGAAACATCATCTGTCCTATCTGTCCAAGGACAGGAAAAAAATCCATGCTTAGTGAGCTTAATAGGGTATTTGTAGAGTGGCGACGGGGTGGCATTTAATTAATTTAAAGTTCAATTTGTTCTACCGGCCACCAAGGGCAAAATTACACCAGTGTTGTGCTGATGATTAGGATGTAAAGGAAATAAAACAACATTTTCTAATCTTGAACACCTTTAACATAGGAATTGTTTTATCAGCAGGTATGGGAAGTAACGGCCATTTGTTTTCCCACCTTCCAGTTAAACTAATATTACAATAAAAGCACTGAAGTAATTTATTTTGTCTGACCAAATAATTTATAGCGATATTAAGCTGTTTTGCACAGTAACAATTATAGACCACTCATTATACTAAGTGACTCATCAGGCTTTTACAACTGTTTGGCTGTTAATTGCCCTCTCTATCTGCCATTCATCCAAGTTATAGGCAAAAGTCACATTCTCTGTGAATTATTTATATGTAAATCATTCAATCAAAAGCCTCTGTATTACAAACATTGCAGGTTTAGTAAAGATCCTGCAAAACTAATGTGTTAATAATTAGTTATAAAAGGCCGTTCTGTGCCCTATGCCTATGTAGTGTGTATAGGATCGGAGGCCACCAGTGCTGTGTATATGGACATGGCCAGACAGTCGGTGACCTTGTAACACTTCAATGAGCGAGGTCAGAGGATATTTATAATAACTTCTGATCTCTACACAGTTATATGAGCAACATCTAATTAACATCATGCAGAGTTTTGAGGAAGACACTTCCGCACGAGTGAAGACCCAAATTAGCTGAGTATAAGAAAATTAAGATTTATGTATTTGCACCAGCTGTAGATGTAGCTAATTTTTCAACCAACTGTACAAAGTATATTTCTACTGCCACTAAAATTAGTGCATGTGTCTGTCTTGAACCTTTTGAACGACTTAGGAAATACATATGATATCCATAATTATTAAGTGTAAGCAGTGTCAGACTGGGGTGTCTGGGGCCCACAGGAGGAATTGATCCTCGGGGTCCACCCTACAGCTATATGCAAATACCTGTTAGCCGTTATCCCTGTTATATTGGAGCGTCGACTGTAAATCGCAGGCGGCTCCTGCACATCTACTGTGCATCGCTATAACTGGGATGTACAATTATGTTAGTTTGCATCAAAGGGGTTCTTTGGTTAAAACAAGTCATCACAGATCCATGGGCTCCACAAAATAGGTGATAATTTATTGATCATTTGGGTTTGAACATTGGAAAACGCACTAATCGGAGGAATGGGGACATTTCGTCCCTGACAGGACGTCTGACCACAGCCTCATTCATTCTTTGTGGCTTCCAGAAAAAAAACAAGAACAGCCACTGAGGGAATGAATGGATCAGTGGTCAAGTCGCACATGAGCTCCAGTCTACTGAGATAAAAACTCCACATTCTACCAATCAGTGTGGGTTCCAACAGTCAGTCCCCCACTAATCAATAATTTATCACTTATCCTGTGGAGAGATGATTACTTGTTTTCCCCGGAGAATCCCTGTAAGTGCATCTTGTTCCAAGTATTTAATCACTAATGGAAATAAAGAATCTTCTAATTAATATCAGAGAGAACAAATGACCGCCATACACAACACAATCCACTATACCAACACCAATAGTACCACATACAAGTGAGAAATACTGCCACACCATGACCAGACCACATATTACCACCACATAGTGACTGAATAATACTACATGCAAGGGAGAAATACCACCACACCATGACCAGACCACATATGACCATCACATAGTGACCGAATAATACTACATACAAGGGAGAAATACTGCCACACCATGACCAGACCACATATTACCACCACATAGTGACTGAACACATAGTGTACAGTTTTGGGCACCACATTTTAAAAAAGACATAGACAAACTGGAGCAAGTTCAGAGAAGAGCGACCAGAATGGTGACTGGTCTGCAAACCATGTCCTATGAGGAACGGTTGCAGGATTTGGGAATGTTTAGCTTGCAAAAAAGAAGACTGAGAGGAGACTTAATAGCTGTCTACAAATATGTCAAGGGCTGTCACATTGTAGAAGGATCATCTTTATTCTCATTTGCACAAGGAAAGACTAGAAGCAATGGGATGAAACTAAATGGGAGGAGACACAGATTAGATATTAGAAAAAACTTTTTGACAGTTAGGGTGATTAATGAGTGGAACAGGCTGCCACGAGAGGTGGTGAGTTCCCCTTCAATGGACGTCTTCAAACAGAGGCTGGACAGACATCTGTCTGAGATGATCTAGTGAATCCTGCTTTGAGCAGGGGGTTGGACCAGATGACCCAGGAGGTCCCTTCCAACTCTACCATTCTATGATTCTATGATTCTATGATTGAATAATACTACATACAAGGAAGAAATACAGTGACACCCATGACCAGACCACATATTACCACCACATAGTGACCGAATAATACCACATACAAGGGAGAAATACCACCACACCGTGACCAGACCACATATTAACAGTATATAGCGTCCAAATAATTTCCCATCATTGCTCTCCACCATCCTCATCATTGCTCTCCCCACCTCCTCCATTATTTCTCTCTCCCACCTCCTCCATCATTGTTCTCCCCATCTCCTCTATCATTTTAATATATCCTCCGCCTCCTCCATCATTGTTGCCTTATCTTCCCCACCTCCTCCATCATCATTGCCATATCCCCCCACCTCCTCCATCATTGCCATATCCCCCCCACCTCCTCCATCATCATTGACATATCTCCCCCCACCTCTTCCATCATCATTGCCATATCTTCCCCCACCTCCTTCATCATTGCCATATCTCCCTCACCTCCTCCATCGTCATTGCCATATCTCCCTCCACCTCCTCCATCATCATTACTATGTGCTTCCTTCACCTCATCCATCACCATTGCCATGCCATATCTCCCCCCACATCCTCCATCGCCATTGCAATATCTCCCCCCACCTCCTCCATCACCATTGCCATATGTCCCCCCCACTTCCTCCATCACCATTGCCATATCTCCCCCCAACTCCTCCATCACCATTGCCATGCCATATCCTCCTCACATCCTCCATCACCAGCCAAACATATCTCCCCCCACCTCCTCCATCACCATTCTCACTTCTAAACTGGTCATGCTGAAGGATGTTGCAGGCAGCAGATCGCTCTCCAAGGCATCTCCAGACTCTGTCACGTCTGTCACATGTGCTCAGTGTGAACCTGCTTTCATCTGTGAAGAGCACAGGGCGCCAGTGGCGACTTTGCCAATCCTGGTGTTCTGTGGCAAATGCCAAGCGTCCTGCACGGTGTTGCGCTGTGAGCACAACCCCCATCTGTGGACGATGGGCCCTCATACCACCCTCATGGAGTCGGTTTCTAACCGTTTGTGCAGACACATGCACATTTGTGGCCTGCTGGAGGTCATTTTGCAGGGCTCTGGCAGTGCTCCTCCTGTTCCTCCTTGCACAAAGGTGGAGATAGCGGTCCTGCTGCTGGGTTGTTGCCCTCCTACGGCCCCCTCCACGTCTCCTGGTGTACTGGCCTGTCTCCTGGTAGCGCCTCCAGCCTCTGGACACTACGCTGACAAACACAGAAAACATTCTTACCACAGCTCGCATTGATGTGCCATCCTGGATGAGCTGCACTACCTGAGCAACTTCTGTGGGTTGTAGAGTCCGTCTCATGCTACCACGAGTGTGAAAGCACAACCAACATTCAAAAGTGACCGAAACATCAGCCAGAAAGCATTGGTACTGAGATATGGTCTGCTGAACCACTCCTTTATTGAGTGTGTCTTGATAATTGCCAATAATTTCCATCTATTGTCTATTCCATTTGCACAACAGCATGTGAAATTGATTGTCAATCACTGTTGTTTCCTAAGTGGACCGTTTGATTTCACAGAAGTTTGATTTACTTGGAGTTATATTCTCTTGTTTAAGTGTTCCCTTTATTTTTTTTGAGCAGTGTATGTCTGTGCCTTAAATGCAATAAAGGAGAAAGCCCTATACTAAAAGTGCAATATTGCATGACTGGTCTGTGCTACTATTTCTGTTTCTGTTAGGAGTATCAATCAAGACATAACAGTAAGTGTCCTTGATAACTATAGACACCGTCATGCATGGAACCAGTAGTGAATAGCTGTCTGAATAGATTCCAATGCAGAACTTTTGATAGAACATACACTCTCATATTTATAATGGTTTGAAATAAACTATTGGGTCATTTACACAAAAAGGAATAGAAATGAAATCCTTCCCTTCTTTTTGACTTTGATGTGGAATTTTATAAGAGGGGATGGGGAGATGAATTTGGGCCTGTTTCCTTCTCATATGATTGCTTTTGACTTAAGAGCTTGCAGATACTCTTTCCTATGTCTGAAAGAAATAAAGGCACCCTCAAATCATTGTTGTATCATTGGCAAACTGTGGCTTAAAAAAAACTCTTTGCTTTTGTTACCGGGTCATTAGCTATTGCTATTCCTAAATGAGAGACCATTCTTGCTTTTTATATGGTATGGTATTTTTCTATGATTTCTATGAGTAGGACTAAAAAGAAATCCACTATAGCACAGGATAGACCTTGAGCTACAAGACAATTTGAAGTGTATTAAAAAGAGTGCAGTTCTAGTGAGGATTTGTGGAGGTATCAGAAACAAAGCCCAAATAATGCTCTGCCACTCCCACTTTCATCACAAATAAAAATGATTGAAAGCCCAAAAAACTCCGATCCAGGGCCAAAGTGAAGGCGCTCTGCTAATGAGCCTTCCTGCGTGTAGATTCAATACAGCCTAGTGGGCCGAAACGTCTTCACTGTTCGCTATATTCTTTGTATTGTCGCCTTCTACCACAGGTCTGGTTTAAGCATTTCTACTTATGCTGTTTTAATAAACCACACTTTGCATCTATACGAGAGTGCGATGTATTAACTCTACTATACTCAACTTGGGCTTACTGGCCCATTACATCTACACCTCAACCTGTGACAGAGTGCACGCCAATTTTACCCCCCCATAGATTCAATACAGGCAGAGCTCCTTGGAGCAGTGTCAATCATCAAAAGCGGAGTGGTGAAAGTGGGTGGCACAACGGTGCACTTGGCCATGCCATGAGTGCACCAAACCCCCTCAATTTACATATCCAATTTACATATCTATTTACATATCTAATAAGCTTAGCCCCTGTACATTCATATAGGGACTAAGTCCCCTATATGATTGTATATGTTATTTGAGTATTGGAGGTGACAAACTCCCTTTAAGTAATTGCTTCTGTAATTGTAATATAAAATATGTGCAAATTTAGTGTGTGTAGGGTCAGGCACCAGTCTACAGGGGAACAGGTGAATTCCCCAGTAGGCCCCTGTGCAGGAGTGCCCCACCCCACAATATGAGCGGTAGTTGGTACAATACACTTAATTTACTATCTATGGACAAAGGTACGGATATCTCATCGTTCATTCAACAAACTACCCATTATATTATTAAATAGAAGAGTAGGTACATTTGGGAATGAGCGTAATGTAATATTCGCTTGTAGCTAAACAGTGGGCCCCCAGAGTCAATGATACTGGTGGGCCATTGGCACCCCAGTGCAACAGTGTCAGGCGTAATAAACATTATTAATGCAAAAAGTTTTCATGTTTTGTTTTTATATGTTTAATTTTTAACTATGTTTTTTGGACTTCAAGGATTCCAGTCTTCTTATCATCCTTCGACGGCAGCGCAGGTTAACCCATTTGATTCCATTTTCTCTATGCCACAATTATATAAGAGTGTCATGTATGACTTAGCAACTAGTGTTGAGCCACCCCCGTAGTGTTCGAGTTCGGTTCGGTTCGTCGAAGACCCGTGTGTTCGCCGAACTGTTCGTCGAACTGTTCGTCGAACACCTTCGAACACCGTTAAAACCAATGGCAGGCAAACAAAAACACATAGAAACACATAGAAAACACCTTCAAAGGTGTCCAAAAGCTGACAAACTGCTCTGAAGACACAACTAACACATGGAAAAGTGACAAGTACATATAGTCATGCGAAAAGAAAAGAGGTGGAGGAGTAAAAGGAGGGGGAGACACAGATATAGGCATGTCATGCCCTTCTAAAATCCAAAAAGTGAGAAGCCGACACGTTCAGTCCGCTCCTGCCCGTGCCACCTCCGTGTCGCCGGGTTTGTGCCAGAGCCACGGTGAACCCTGACGGCCAGCCCCCCTCTCCCAATACTGGTGCCTGTCCGCTGGTGGGTCGAGCGAGCCCCCCTGTGGTGGAGGCAGCTCTAAGCTTTTTAATTTAAATTGTCTCTCTAATTTGAATGAATACACTTTAAATCCATTTACAAGGATCTATTGGAGGGCAAGTTTAATGCCAGCAGCCGCCTAATTCCAGCTCCAGTAGCGTCCACTAAAGCTGCTGCAGTTAAAAAGCTTTTATAAGGATCGAGCTCGGCTGTCCACTGCAAGGCATCCTACTGCCAGTCCCAGCCCCTATGCCTTGGGGTGCCTCCTGATGCTCTTCACTGAGTATCCCGTGGTCCCAAAGCATTTCCTTTGAAAAAATTAAGTGTCAAAACTACAGGTGGTGTAGCTTGCTTAACAGCCGGGATAATCCGCTGACTAGCAGACACTGCTACTAGGCACAAAGTATTTCCTGGGCTAGATGCAGTTAAAAATTTGTAATTAGATACTCTCGTTGGATGCTGAGAAAGCATTCCATAGAGTCTCCTGGCACGCCATATATGATTCTCTTAAAAAGCTTGGGGTAGGGGTCTAGGGGACCCTTTTATAGCCAAAATCACGGCCCTGTATCGCAATACGTCACCTAGGCTGAAGATAAATGGAACTGTATTACCCTGAGGGCTCGGTTGCTACAGAGGTATTGCACCTCACCCAGAGGTGTGATATCTCACTCTCAGGTAAGGATGGAGTGTGGATCAGGACCCGACACCTGCATGCATTACACCACTTTGCCGTGGGGCAGGGCGACCAATATGCCCCTGAGATGGGCACGACAGTCCCTGTCCCTGGCTGGAGTGGGGGGAGGGAACACTGAGGAAGGGGAACCCTGTAGTGCAGGAGCAGGGAGGAAGCAGTTCCTGGGTGCATTGAGAAGGGAGTATAAAAGGTGGGCACCATCTTAGTTCAGTGCAGAGAAGTCTGAGCAGAAGTGGCAGGGAGCAGGGGCTCTGCATGAGCTCTGCTCCGGAGGCGGGCCTAGTAACAGAGGCCCAGGCCTGGAAGAGGGAGAAGGAAGGAAGAGGAGCGGAGAAGGCTCCAGGAACGAGGAACGAAGGGATCCCAGGTGTGCGGACGGGCGAGTCGCCACCGCACGCCCGAATCCACCTGCGTGGAGGGGTCAGGCCAAAGGGGGAGACCGGTCCCCGAAACTAGTGGAGGCAGGAAACGACCCTCAGCTAGAAACAGGAGGCTGTGACATTTTATGTGGCGCAGCCCCTCGCTACACCCGCTAGGAAGGCACCACATAGGGTCAGGGAAACTGGCGCCAAGTTTACCAAGAGGAGGCCCGAGGCAGCCGGACAGAAGGGTTGGTAAGAAAGGCCAGACAAAGGACACACAAAGGGGTTCCTGTGAAGCGCTCCAAAGTTATCTGGGAGTTGTCTGAGCCCCTCACCTGGTGAGCACAGTACGACGTGGGCAGCCGTTACCTGCAGACGTGGTCTGGATAATAAGAACTGTGAGTAAAGGCCCTGGACTGCATCACTGACTCTGTGTCGTTACTGCTGCTGCCCTGCACCATCACCCCCATCCTCCGCATACACTGCCCTGAGGCTATACTCCTCCCGTGGGGAGTTATGCTACGCTCTGCTGCACCCACAACACCAGCCTCAGCGGTCTGCCCTGGAGCGGCGGTTCACTCTGACCGCAATCCACGGGTGGCGTAGTCGGACATATAAACATCAAAACCACATAAATAGTTCCGCCACTGGTTTGACCGCCCTGAGCCACGGAACCGGGTCGCCGCCACGGAGACTACAACCACCAGCATCCACCAAAAAGGGTCCGGCTCCGGGTGTCCCAAGGCCCAGGGGGCGCGTCAGAACATTTTCATCACCTTCCACAATCACCAATGGGACAAGGCAGGGATGTTCTCTGTCCCCTCTCTTATACATCCTAGTGACGGAGCACCTGCTCTCATCAATTCGCCATAACCCCAATATTAGGTGGATTGAGGTGGGAGGCACCGAGTACAAGTGCTCTCTATTTGCTGATGATGTCCTAGTATATATCACTCAATCACATATATCCATCCATGCTGTTATGGCTGAAATAGATCACTTTGTTACATGGTCAAATTTTAAAATCAATGCAGCGAAGTCTGAGGCCCTCGATGTCTCCCTCCCCAAATCCATATAGGATTCCATCCAGTCCAACTTTCCCTTTGCCTGGCCCTCACAGGGTATCAAATACTTAGGAATTCCTATTCATAGAGACCTCTCCCATCTATGTTATCTTAATTTTGGGCCCTTTATTGAACAACTCCATACAGACCACGGTTGGCAAGTTAGAACTGTAAGATTCACTACGTGAACCACTGGTGTTTTGTGGAAAAGCACATGTACACTGTGTTCCAAATTATTATGCAAAAAGTGTTTAGGAGTGATAAGGGAAGAATTTGTTTGTTTGTCAGTTAAACTCATTGATGGTGATGTGTGTCAGGGCTCTTTATATCACTGTAAGCAATTGCAGACACCTGTGCTAATTAGTTTGGCAGGTGTGTCCAATGAAAGGCAAGACTACTTAAGAAGGCTGTCTCACATTATTAAGCAGCCTACATTTTCTGCCAAAATGGGAAAGAAAAAGGATGTGTCGGCTGCTGAGAAGCAACAAATTGTGGAGTGTTTAGGTCAAGGCATGACTACAATCAACATTGTGCGATGATCAGGATGAAGTGTCTTGGCAATCAAGAAGTATGTAGCTGATTCACAGTACACACGTGTGCGTGCTGATAAGGGCAAATTGAGGACTCTTTCCTACAGGCAATTACGTCAGGTTAAAAGAGCAGCGGCAAAAAAGCCTTGTCATAGCAGCAGACAAGTTTTTGAAGCTGCTGGTGCCTCCAACGTCCCCCGAACAACAAGATGCAGGGTCCTTCAGAGGTTTGCAGCTGTGCATATGCCATCCTGTCGACCTCCTCTATCCACTTCACACAAGCAGAAACGGCTCCAGTGGGCCAAACATTACATGAAGACTGATTTCAAAACTGTTTTGTTCACGGATGGGTGCCGTGCAGCGCTCGATGGTCCAGATTGATGGAGTGGAGGATGGCTGGTTGATGGACACCCCACGCAAACACGGCTACAGCGCCAACAAGGAGGAGGTGGAGTAATGTTTTGGGCTGGAATCATGGGGAGAGAGATTGTCGGCCCCTTTAGGATCCCTGAAGGCGCTAAAGATGAACTCCATAATGTATGTGGATTTTCTCAAACAGCACTTCCTGCCATGGTTCAAGAAGAAGAACCGTGTATTTCACAGCAAGATCATTTTTTTGCATGATAATGCACCATCTCATGCTGCACATAAAACATCTGCATCTCTGGCTGATATGGGCATAAAAGGGGACAAACTTATGGTGTGACCCCCATGCTCCCCTGACCTCTACCCCATTCAGAACCGCTGGAGCATCATCAAAAGGAGTGTCTATGATGGCGGGAGGCAGTTCACATCTAAGCAACAGCTCTGGGAGGGTATTCTGTCCTCATGCAAAACAACTGAAGCAGAAACCATCCAAAACCTGACAAATTCAATGGACGAGAGAGTTCAGAAGCTCCTTTCTAACAAGGGGTCCTATGTGAAAATGTAACATCACCTAGAATAAAGTTTTGAGTTGAAAACTGTTTGATTTCAGTTTCTAATAACCTGCTAATGCTTATAATTTCAAAAATGACCATTTTTTTGGTCTTTATTAAAATGAAAAGGTTGATCGAAAAGTTTGGGGGATCTAAGAGTGTGGCAACCCAGAAGTCATGATTACTTCGAATTCTGACAATATGAGGGTCATGTTGCAGGTAGTGCAGCAAGAAGGCACTTATGTGTCTTGCGCATCTCGGAGCCCCAAAATTATTTTCCGGGCTAGATGCAGCTAAAAATTATTATTAATTTTAAATCTGCTGGAGCTTAGTATAGATGGCCTAATAGAATCAGTGCTGCACACTGCTACAAAGCCCAAATTATTTTCCAGCCAAGATACAGATAAACATGATTAGTAATTTGAAAGCTTAAAACGGTTGGTAGGGTGATTTTAACCAATCATCCATCTTTTACTCTCCCCAGGATGACACAGGGGTAGAAAAGTCGTTTCGGATCCATGATTTGTTCATCTTTATGAACGTGAGTCTGTCTACATTATCAGTGGAGAGCCGCGTGCGCTTATCTGTCAGCACACCACCAGCAGCGCTGAACACACGTTCAGAAGAATGCTGGCTGCGGGGCATGACAAGATCTCCAAGGCGTAAGTGGCTAGCTCCGGCCATTTATCCAGATTGGAAGCCCAAAAAGAGCAAGGGTCCAGTGACACAGTCATGGCTTCAATGTTTACTTGGAGATACTCCTGTACCATCGTCTCTAGGCGTTGACTATGTGTCAGACTTCTTGTCTCCTGTGGCCTTGCAAAGGATGGGCTAAAAAAGTGGTGAAATGATTCCACAAAATTGATGTTACCAGCAGATACTGTGGTTCTGTTATGGTTTGAGTGCTGAACACTTGATGGTCCCACGGTTGGCAAGTTGGAACTGTGAGATTCACTACGTGCACCACTGGTGTTTTGTGGAAAAGCACATGTAAGATTCTGCAACAGTCTCTGCTGATACTCCTGCATGCGTGCATCCCTTTCTATGGCAGGAATAATTTCTGCAAATTTACTTTTGTACCGGGAATCTAACAGTGTGGCAACCCAGTAGTCAGGATTATTTCTAATTCTCACAATTCGAGGGTCATGTTGCAGGTAGTGCAGCAAGAAGGCACTCATGTGTGTTGCGCATCCAGGAGCACCAAGTCCCTGTTGTGTTGGTGGCGAGGTAACAATCATGCTTCCTTCCTCTGTCCTCTCCCCCCAACTTCGCACAACAGAAATGTGATCAAGGTCTCCCTCATCTGATGAGTCTTCCATCAGTTCGTCCTCCACTTCTTCCTGGGCTCCTGCACCTTCCTCACTAGTTTGGCTGCTACCATGCGCCCTGGTAAAACCATCTCCCCCACCCTCACATGCCTGCCGCCTTGGTGCTGCCGACCGTCTGGACCTTGCAGATGTTAGCCCTTCCGCATACAACTCCTCCTCCTCTACTTCCTCCACCTCCTCTTGTGCCACCACCTGACTCCGAATTCTGTTTAACATGTGCTCCAGCATGTAAATCACCGGAATAGTCATGCTGATAATGGCATCGTCAGCACTAAACATCTTCGTCGCCATTTCAAAACTGTGCAGAAGGGTGCATAGGTCCCTGATCTGAGACCACTCCTCCAGCGTGATTTGCCCCACCTCTGGATCTCGTTGGCCCAGGCTATACGTCAGAACGTATTGCACCAGGGCTTATCGGTGCTGCCACAGTCGCTGCAACATGTGCAGAGTTGAATTCCACCGGGTAGGCACATCGCATTTTAGCCGGTGAAGTGGCAGGCCCAACGACTTCTGTAGAGATGTAAGTCGCTGAGCTGCGGGATGCGAACGGCGGAAGTGAGCACACAGCGACCGTGCCCTCTGCAGAAGGCCATCTAGTCTGGGATAGTGGGCTAAAAATTGCTGGACAACCAGGTTCAACACGTGAGCCATACAAGGCACGTGTGTGACATTGCCCCGGCGAAGGGCCGCACCCAGGTTTGCAGCATTGTCGCACACGGCCTTCCCTGGTTTCAGGTCCAGTGGAGACAACCATTCATGAAATTGGTTCTCCAGAGCTGACCACAACTCCTCAGCTGTGTGACTCACATTTCCCAGACATTTCAAAGTAAAAACCGCCTGATGACGTTGAGCCCTACTGCCAGCATAGTAAGGAGGTGTGCAGGATCCCTTCTGCGCAGTTAGAAAGCTTGTGGCATGACCAGACAGGCTTTGGGTGCAGGTGGAAGACCGAGAGGAGGTTGAGGTGGCAGAAGCAGTGCAGGAACTTTGACATAAAGAGGATTGACGCACAACTCGTGGGGACGGCAACACTTGGACAGCAGCCCCTTGTCCTGCTGTCACCATAGTTACCCAGTGCCCAGTCAGCGACATGTAACGCCCCTGTCCATGCCTACTCGTCCAAGTGTCTGTGGTGAAATGCACCCTGTCACACACAGAGTTTCTCAAAGAAGCGGTGATGTTGTGTGCGACATGCTGGTGGAGCGCAGGCACACCTTTCTTTGAGAAGTAGTGCCGACTGGGCATCTGGTACTGGGGCACTGCGACGGACATAAGGTCTCGAAAATCCTCTGTGTCCACCAGGCGGAAAGGCAGCATTTCTGTAGCCAAGAGCTTGCAGATGGTGAAATTCAACCTCTTAGCTTTCTCATGGCTAGGAGGAAATGGTCTTTTACTTGTCCACATCTGAGGGACCGAGGGCTGGCTATTGTGCTTAGACGGGGTTGATAAGGGTGTCCCCGGCAAACTGCCGGTCTGTGAGGAAGATGCAGGCGGACATGTTAGGTTGCCTTGATCCAAAGGTGGTGCTATCGATGTCGGACAGCGCTCAACACCAGCTGGTGTTACCACCTCCAAAGAAAATGATGACCTGCCAATCACGCTGGCTGTTGCGGGTAAAGAGGTGGCAGGTCTGCTCCCCAAAACAGGTGTGACTGCTGTCCCCCCAGTCACAGAGGATGAAGAGGCCGCGGATGCACAAGATATGGCAGACGGTGGTTGGCCCGGCCGGCTAGGCCGCATTGTAGCACACTGAGCTTCCCACTGCAACTTATGCTTCATGTCCATGTGCCGGTTCATGCATGAAGTACTCAAACTATGTATTTTTTGGCCTCTACTTAGCTTTTGCTGACAAATGTTACAGATAACACGAGTTGGGTCATCTTTATCGATCTGAAAAAATGCCCAGGCTATGCAAGGCTTAGCACCCATGCGACCTGAAGAGCCACCACGACTTGTGGTGAGAGGCAGAGTTGTGTTTGAGGATGCAGTTGTTGACGTGCTTCCAGTACTACGTCTCTGTCCAGGAAGGCGCATCCTGACCTCGTCGTCACTAGCATCTTCCTCCACCTCCTCTGCTGACCTCATCTCTTGGCTGACTGTGGGTTGACAGTAAGTGGGATCTCCAACCTCATCATCATCACCCTGTGCGTTATCACACCCGTCGTCCTCAGAGCCAACCTGTTCCTGCCCTGACAAAAAACTAAAGTTGTCGCTCCAATCAGGTATTTGAGTCTCATCATCGTCTTCCTCATTGTCTCCACCAACAGGAGTTACAGTTTGGGAATGAGGGTCTACATTATGGTCAGAACCTTCTGCGTCTGGTCCTGGATCTGACTCATAAAGATTCTGGGCATCAGTGCAGATCATTTCCTCATCTGGATTCACAGAAGCGCTGGAGTCGACCTCTGATTCCCAGGCTATAGTATGAGTAAACAGCTCTGCAGACTCAACCATCTGTTCTACCTCATACTCAGACGGGCAGCTGGAGATTTGGGAGCTGTGAGGAAGCAAGTGCGATTGGGGTGACACCTTTGAGGACTGGAGTATTTGTGATGTTGAAGTTGATGTGGAGGAGAGCCCACTTAAAGGAGCACTTGATATCCGTTGAAGCACCTGCTGTTTTTGTGCCTCATCTGGAATTTGTAGCGATTGGCGTGGCCGTAAGAAAGGGATCTTATCACATTGTCCGCTAAAAGAAGTAGACATTTTAGTTTGGCTGGAAGATGGTCTTTCTTCTGCAGATGTTACTGTTGCTTTAACACCTACCCCACGGACACAACCTTTTTTCCCCTTCCCAACACGCCTATTCCCCTTTCCACCAGCAGCAGGCCTTTTTCCACTCATTTTGGTGGTTAACTAATTCACAACACTGGAGTTGTTTGCACAAAACAACAATGGATGGGAACCGAGCAGAGCTGAGTGGCCAAACTGTGGTATTAGGCCAAAACTATTGGCTGGGTTAGATGCAGAAAAAAATTATATTCGATTTGCAACCTGATGGAGGTCAGTATAGATGGACTAATAGAACAAGTCCCACACAGAAAAAAATTATATTCGATTTGCAACCTGATGGAGGTCAGTATAGATGGACTAATAGAACAAGTCCCACACACAGCTAGAAGCCCAAATATTTTTTCAGAGGTAGATGCAGAAAAAAAATATATTCAGTTTGCAACCTGATGGAGGTCAGTATAGATGGACTAATAGAGAAAGTCCCACACACTGCTAGAAGGCCAAATATTTTTTTCAGAGCTAGATGCAGACAAAAAATTATTTTGAATTTGCAACCTGATGGAGGTCAGTATAGGTGGACTAATAGAACAAGTCCCACACACTGCTAGAAGGCCAAATATTTTTTCAGAGCTAGATGCAGAAAAAAATTATATTCAGTTTGCAACCTGATGGAGGTCAGTATAGATGGACTAATAGAACAAGTCCCACACACAGCTAGAAGCCCCAATATTTTTTCAGAGGTAGATGCAGAAAAAATTTTTTTTTTAATTTGCAACCTGATGGAGGTCAGTATAGATGGACTAATAGAGAAAGTCCCACACACTGCTAGAAGGCCAAATATTTTTCAGAGCTAGATGCAGAAAAAAATTATATTCAGTTTGCAACCTGATGGAGGTCAGTATAGATGGACTAATAGAACAAGTCCCACACACAGCTAGAAGCCCAAATATTTTTTCAGAAGTAGATGCAGATAAAAATTATTTTTAATTTGCAACCTGATGGAGGTCAGTATAGATGGACTAATAGAGAAAGTCCCACACACTGCTAGAAGGCCAAATATTTTTTCAGAGATAGATGCAGAAAAAAATTATATTCAGTTTGCAACCTGATGGAGGTCTGTATAGATGGGTTAATAGAACAAGTCCCACACACAGCTAGAAGCCCAAATATTTTTTCAGAGGTAGATGCAGAAAAAAAATATATTCAGTTTGCAACCTGATGGAGGTCTGTATAGATGGATTAATAGAACAAGTCCCACACACAGCTAGAAGCCCAATATTTTTTCAGAGGTAGATGCAGAAAAAAAATTATTTTTAATTTGCAACCTGATGGATGTCAGTATAGATGGACTAATAGAGAAAGTCCCACACAGTGCTAGAAGGCCAAATATTTTTTCAGAGGTAGATGCAGAAAAAAATTATATTCAGTTTGCAACCTGATGGAGGTCAGTATAGATGGACTAATAGAACAAGTCCCACACACAGCTAGAAGCCCAAATATTTTTTCAGAGGTAGATGCAGATAAAAATTATTTTTAATTTGCAACCTGATGGAGGTCAGTATAGATGAACTAATAGAGAAAGTCCCACACACTGCTAGAAGGCCAAATATTTTTTCAGAGCTAGATGCAGAAAAAAATTATATTCAGTTTGCAACCTGATGGAGGTCAGTATAGATGGACTAATAGAACAAGTCCCACACACAGCTAGAAGCCCAAATATTTTTTCAGAGGTAGATGCAGATAAAAATTATTTTTAATTTGCAACCTGATGGAGGTCAGTATAGATGGACTAATAGAGAAAGTCCCACACACTGCTAGAAGGCCAAATATTTTTTCAGAGCTAGATGCAGAAAAAAATTATATTCAGTTTGCAACCTGATGGAGGTCAGTATAGATGGACTAATAGAACAAGTCCCACACATAGCTAGAAGCCCAAATATTTTTTCAGAGGTAGATGCAGATAAAAATTATTTTTAATTTGCAACCTGATGGAGGTCAGTATAGATGGACTAATAGAGAAAGTCCCACACACTACTAGAAGGCCAAATATTTTTTCAGAACTAGATGCAGATAAAAATTATTTTAATTTGCAACCTGATGGAGGTCAGTATAGATGGACTAATAGAGAAAGTCCCACACACTGCTAGAAGGCCAAATATTTTTTCAGAGGTAGATGCAGAAAAAAATTATATTCAATTTGCAACCTGATGGAGGTCAGTATAGATGGACTAATAGAACAAGTCCCACACACAGCTAGAAGCCCAAATATTTTTTCAAAGGTAGATGCAGATAAAAATTATTTTTAATTTGCAACCTGATGGAGGTCAGTATAGATGGACTAATAGAGAAAGTCCCACACACTGCTAGAAGGCCAAATATTTTTTCAGAGATAGATGCAGAAAAAAATTATATTCAGTTTGCAACCTGATGGAGGTCTGTATAGACGGATTAATAGAACAAGTCCCACACACAGCTAGAAGCCCAAATATTTTTTCAGAGGTAGATGCAGAAAAAAAATATATTCAGTTTGCAACCTGATGGAGGTCTGTATAGATGGATTAATAGAACAAGTCCCACACACAGCTAGAAGCCCAATATTTTTTCAGAGGTAGATGCAGAAAAAAAATATATTCAGTTTGCAACCTGATGGAGGTCAGTATAGATGGACTAATAGAGAAAGTCCCACACACTGCTAGAAGGCCAAATATTTTTTCAGAGCTAGATGCAGAAAAAAATTATATTCAGTTTGCAACCTGATGGAGGTCAGTATAGATGGACTAATAGAACAAGTCCCACACACAGCTAGAAGCCCAAATATTTTTTCAGAGGTAGATGCAGATAAAAATTATTTTTAATTTGCAAACTGATGGAGGTCAGTATAGATGGACTAATAGAGAAAGTCCCACACACTGCTAGAAGGCCAAATATTTTTTCAGAGCTAGATGCAGATAAAAATTATTTTTAATTTGCAACCTGATGGAGGTCAGTATAGATGGACTAATAGAGAAAGTCCCACACACTGCTAGAAGGCCAAATATTTTTTCAGAGCTAGATGCAGAAAAAAATTATATTCAGTTTGCAACCTGATGGACGTCAGTATAGATGGACTAATAGAACAAGTCCCACACACAGCTAGAAGCCCAAATATTTTTTCAGAGGTAGATGCAGAAAAAAATTATATTCAGTTTGCAACCTGATGGAGGTCTGTATAGATGCATTAATAGAACAAGTCCCACACACAGCTAGAAGCCCAATATTTTTTCAGAGGTAGATGCAGAAAAAAAATTATTTTTAATTTGCAACCTGATGGATGTCAGTATAGATGGACTAATAGAGAAAGTCCCACACAGTGCTAGAAGGCCAAATATTTTTTCAGAGGTAGATGCAGAAAAAAATTATATTCAGTTTGCAACCTGATGGAGGTCAGTATAGATGGACTAATAGAACAAGTCCCACACACAGCTAGAAGCCCAAATATTTTTTCAGAGGTAGATGCAGATAAAAATTATTTTTAATTTGCAACCTGATGGAGGTCAGTATAGATGGACTAATAGAGAAAGTCCCACACACTGCTAGAAGGCCAAATATTTTTTCAGAGCTAGATGCAGAAAAAAATTATATTCAGTTTGCAACCTGATGGAGGTCAGTATAGATGGACTAATAGAACAAGTCCCACACACAGCTAGAAGCCCAAATATTTTTTCAGAGGTAGATGCAGATAAAAATTATTTTTAATTTGCAACCTGATGGAGGTCAGTATAGATGGACTAATAGAGAAAGTCCCACACACTACTAGAAGGCCAAATATTTTTTCAGAACTAGATGCAGATAAAAATTATTTTAATTTGCAACCTGATGGAGGTCAGTATAGATGGACTAATAGAGAATGTCCCACACACTGCTAGAAGGCCAAATATTTTTTCAGAGCTAGATGCAGAAAAAAATTATATTCAATTTGCAACCTGATGGAGGTCAGTATAGATGGACTAATAGAACAAGTCCCACACACAGCTAGAAGCCCAAATATTTTTTCAGAGGTAGATGCAGATAAAAATTATTTTTAATTTGCAACCTGATGGAGGTCAGTATAGATGGACTAATAGAGAAAGTCCCACACACTGCTAGAAGGCCAAATATTTTTTCAGAGCTAGATGCAGAAAAAAATTATATTCAGTTTGCAACCTGATGGAGGTCAGTATAGATGGACTAATAGAACAAGTCCCACACACAGCTAGAAGCCCAAATATTTTTTCAGAGGTAGATGCAGATAAAAATTATTTTTAATTTGCAACCTGATGGAGGTCAGTATAGATGGACTAATAGAGAAAGTCCCACACACTACTAGAAGGCCAAATATTTTTTCAGAACTAGATGCAGATAAAAATTATTTTAATTTGCAACCTGATGGAGGTCAGTATAGATGGACTAATAGAGAAAGTCCCACACACTGCTAGAAGGCCAAATATTTTTTCAGAGCTAGATGCAGAAAAAAATTATATTCAATTTGCAACCTGATGGAGGTCAGTATAGATGGACTAATAGAACAAGTCCCACACACAGCTAGAAGCCCAAATATTTTTTCAAAGGTAGATGCAGATAAAAATTATTTTTAATTTGCAATCTGATGGAGGTCAGTATAGATGGACTAATAGAGAAAGTCCCACACACTGCTAGAAGGTCAAATATTTTTTCAGAGCTAGATGCAGAAAAAAATTATATTCAGTTTGCAACCTGATGGAGGTCAGTATAGATGGACTAATAGAACAAGTCCCACACACTGCTAGAAGCCCAAATATTTTTTCAGAGCTAGATGCAGAAAAAAATTATATTCCATTTGCAACCTGATGGAGGTCAGTATAGATGGACTAATAGAATGATGCTATGCCCAAAAGATTTTACTTCACTAGGTGCAGTAAAAAATTGGTATTCTATACACAGGTGGTATATCTTGCAACACAGATAGGCTACTCCACTGACTAACACACTCTGCAATAGGCCAAAAAGGATTAGCTTTGCTAGATTCAGCCAAATGCTGTGAAAAAAACTTGTACAGCACTGGCACAGACCTTCCTGGCAAAAACTGATAGGAACTGATGTAACCTAGTCCTGAAAAGGACTGCAATTACAATTAGTCTTTACTCCCACAATCTATCTATTTAAGAGCACAGACCTGCCTGATAAAAGTCGTAGGAAATGCTGTAACCTAGTCCTTAAAAGGACTGCAATCACAACTATTCCCTACTCCCAAGCTATCTGTAGATTTGTGCGAAAATTGGCTTGAAATTAACAAGGTATAGCGCACACAGCAACAGCGGTGCCGTCTAACACGCAGCTGCAGCAGTGAGAAAATGGTGGCGACGGGGAAAATGGCTTGGTCTTATAGGGCAAGGACATGTGATATACACTGCCAATGACACATGCCCTTGCTTGTGTGAAAAACAGCAGTTCGCTCCGTGTGTGCGCTGCTGATAGGCTGACAGACTGCACCTCCCCACTGCAAATGCGGGAAAGAGAAAAAAAAATGGAGATCTTCATTATTCCTGCAGAGATCCATCCCCTGCCCCTCCCCCCACCCCGCTGTACACTCAAACTGCGTATTAACATTAATTTTCATCATTACTGAGAAAAAATCCAGTTATGATTTTGGTGCACGAACAGTTATCGAACAAAACCTCGAACAGCCGAATTTTTCTCAAATCGTTCGTGTTCGCCAAACGGCTCGAACACCGCCCAAAACAGCTCGAATTTGAGATTGGCGAACAGTTCGAGTAGAACAACGCTCATCTCTAATCAACAGCCTCTTATTTGCAACAACCTCTTCCTCTCATTACCTTTGATCTTAAAGGGAACCTGTCATCAGCAAAAACACTATTAACCTGCATATATGGGATTAATCTGCAGGTTAATAACATTACTAACCTGCCCAGCGCCCGCACGTAGGCGTGCCGTGACTGAAACTCACTCTGCATTAGGTCCTGCTGTCAGTCAGGGCCAGTTGCGCAGTTACAGCCGCCGCTCTGTATTCTCAGAGCGGTGACTTAACTTGCGCTGGAGCCGCCCCTGTGCCTGAAACCGAGTGCTGCCAGGGGGAGGAATAACGTTCATTTTCTCACTGCAGCATTTGACTATGCGCAGGCACCGGGCAGGTTCGTAAGCTATTAACCTGTAGATTAAGCCCATATCTGCAAGTTACTAGGGTTTTTTCTGGTGACAGGTTCCCTTTAAAGCATTGTCTTAAGCCTAACGCTACTAAAATAGATATGTAATGAAGATTTCTACATGTCACGTAAACACTTCTCAGCACATGACATCGGTGCGACTGCAAGGTTTTAATCTTTCTCCACTCACTTGGTCTTTCACTTGCCATACAGTTTAAGCTGAAAATTGAGCATTGATTATACCCCAACACAGTCCACCCACACTGCCACCACTCATCAAATGGCTGAGGAGTCTCCAAAATACAAATGGATGTCCGACAGTCAAAGATCTAACGCTCTCCGAAAGGCTATAGATTCTTTTGAGAATAGGAGGACCAAAGTTATTAAAGTTTTAAGCTTTAATATAAAAAATACAGTGCTTACATTAAAATGAGTAAAAACACAGTATATTCCTTTAGGGAAAGAAAAGTTATGGATCTGATTCAGTCCAGGCTGACCCCAACTATGCAAACCCTTTCCAATTGTTCAACCCATTCTTTTGTATCTCTAGTCAGGTGTCCTGGACAGTCAATAATTTTAATATGGAAATCCATGGTCTGTAACTGAACAGTGAGGGGCAAGTACTTTGAATATTAAATAGTGCATTTTCTTGCATCCCCATTTACCATAGGGAACGGGGAATGTCCTGCCTGGATAACACAGGACTATCTGCCCATTATTTGAAGCTCAAGCCTAGAAGGTGTCAGGAATTAAACTCTCTGTACAGCCAAATGTTATTAAGAACAATCTCCAGCAAAACAAAAAATAAGGGGTCCTTGAAGTAATGATGTGACCCTCACAGATCCCTGATGTCAACATGACCAAGTCTGTGAGGATAGGTCATGAAGAAACAAAAGGATTTCGGCAAACCTACCTCCACCAAAAATCTGTGGTTAGTTCTTTAAGATGTCTGAAACATCCTCTCTACCAGATTCCTATAAAGACCATGTGCAAGTAAGAGTAACTAGGAAAATAAAAGATTTGATGCTGTTTTAAAGGCAAAGGGTGTTCACATGAAGTATTGATTTGACTTTTAGGTTCTTCTTTTGTTAATCCACTCTTGTATTTTGTTACCTAGGAAAAGTAAACTATTAACAACCCTTTTTTTTAGCATTTTTATTTTACTATGTATAAAAACTACTAATGGAGTAACTTGCGGACCATGAAAAAAAGAAAATAATAAATTGGAGTAGGGTAAATAAAAAGTTGAGGGAGGGAAATATGACAGCAATTCCACAGCATAATCAAACTCAAGTGAGATAGGTAATAAGGAATATACACTTGACAATTTAGTTAATTCATTCTAAAACTACAGAGCTGACTAGGTATAACAAGTATGTTTCAGCACAGCATGAATAACATAGATAAAGGTATAAAGTGTCACGCTTACCCATGACTGTAGAACTTGCTGGACCTTCCACACTGCTCCGACATGCGTTTCATGTGTTACTTTCTCGAGTGGTCTCCCTATACTGGTGTTTTTTTAAGGTTTAAGATGTTCTCAATCTTACTATCAATAACATTCTCAGTTTCCTACAGGCTATGTTTGAGAAGGAACTGCGTACATTCATTTTGAGTTTTCAAGTGGCAGCAATCTCAGCCTGCCTGATGAAACCAATTTCCCACGATTCTCTCATCAAAAGATTTCTCAAAGGATCATCAAGACTAAGACCTTCCATTCTAAAGCTTGTGGAATTATAGGACTTATCTTTAGCCCTCAATAGTCTATGTCTTCCTTCTTTTGAACTCTTCAATAAAGATACAAAAGTTCTAAAATTTCTGTGCATCAAGTAGTCTTTCCTTTCGGCTATCACTTCTGCAAAAGAGTTGGTGAGCTGCAGGCTTTTTGGTGCAAGGAGCCTTATCTCATTTTCCTTCTATATTTATCTTTCTTCCCTAAAGTGTTATCTCTCCCTAACTATAATAAAGTGATATCTCTGCCGATATGTCACCACGCTTTTTGAGAAAATTGAAGACTAGCCTCTTGAACATTTCCTGATTTTTAAGGATTTTCCAATACTAGATCTCAATCTCTCCAGGAGGAGGATAATCTGCTTATCATTCTTTTTCTGGGGAAAAACAGCGTATTAAAAGCTTCTAAACCTACAATCTCCAGAACGATTAGGAATGCTACCACAAGGTTTTGTTTCGCTGGGTTTTGTTAAAGCTCACTACACCAGGGAAGTTTTCACCTCTTGGGTTGTAAGAAGTCTGATCCCATTGGATAAACATTACAATGCAGCTTCTTAGAGCTCACATAATACTTTCATCATCCACCATAGACTAGACTTTCATTTTTCAGAGACAGGGCTCCTTGGGCGGTTGATTTTAAATTCCGTTCACCATGAAGACCCTCCTAATAGGGTTTGTTCTTGCTAATTTTCCATTGTTGTGGTGCTGGCTACAATGTGAGGTAAATTTTTATTTCTCATATTAATCTGTTTTTCTCTTACTCCTAACAGCAGCACAAATTTGCCCACCCTATTTTTTTTTAACTATTTTGGAATAACTCATAGTGTGTGAGTCTACTGTGAATTTATACAGTAGGGAGAGGGGGGCATCTAATTAATTTAATTAAAAGTTCCACCAGCCTACATGATCAGAACTACACCATTGTTGTACTACTGCTAGGACTAAGGGAAAACAGGTAAACTTTTATATTCTCCCCAAAACAATGCCATTACTTTAGTGATGCTGAGGCGTAAATGCCAAACACACTGAATGAACAAGAGTGTCTATGTTCCTGGAACCGTACATTTTTTCTAATCTTGGACAACCCCTTTAAAACGTTTCCAACCATGCAATTATTTTCATTAAAGCTAACCACAGATGTGAGATAATTGTCAGAAGTATAGGAAATCAGCCTCATTGACCCCTATGTCAGTTATTTAAAGATCATGAAAAATCAACTAATAACAGAAAATCTACATGAAAAAAATAATTTGGCATGTCAGATTTATCAGCAATTAATTTCTGTGTAGCTGTAGAAGTCACATGTTAAGCTGTACTCATAATTAGAGATGAGCGTTGTTCTACTCGAACTGTTCGCCAATCTCAAATTCGAGCTGTTTTGGGCGGTGTTCGAGCCGGTCGGCGAACACGAACAATTTGAGAAAAATTCGGCTGTTCGAGGTTATGTTCGATAACTGTTCGTGCACCAAAATCATAACTGGATTTTTTCTCAGTAATGATGAAAATTAATGTTAATACGCAGTTTGAGTGTACAGCGGGGCGGGGGGAGGGGCAGGGGATGGATCTCTGCAGGAACAATGAAGATCTCCATTTTTTTTTCTCTTTCCCGCATTTGCAGTGGGGAGGTGCAATCTGTCAGCCTATCAGCAGCGCACACACGGAGCGAAGTGCTTTTTTTCACACAAGCAAGGGCATGTGTGATTGGCAGTGTATGTCACATGTCCTTGCCCTATAAGACCAAGCCATTTTCCCCGTCGCCACCATTTTCTCACTGCTGCAGCTGCGTGTTAGACGGCACCGCTGTTGCTGTGTGCGCTATACCTTGTTAATTTCAAGCCAATTTTCGCACAAATATACAGATAGCTTGGGAGTAGGGAATAGTTGTGATTGCAGTCCTTTTAAGGACTAGGTTACAGCATTTCCTACGACTTTTATCAGGCAGGTCTGTGCTCTTAAATAGATAGATTGTGGGAGTAAAGACTAATTGTAATTGGAGTCCTTTTCAGGATTGGGTTACATCAGTTCCTATCAGTTTTTGCCAGGCAGGTCTGTGCCAGTGCTGTGCAAGTTTTTTTTCACAGCATTTGGCTGAATCTAGCAAAGCTAATCCTTTTTGGCCTATTGCAGAGTGTGTTAGTCAGTGGAGTAGCCTATCTGTGTTGCAAGATATACCACCTGTGTATAGAATACCAATTTTTTTACTGCACCTAGTGAAGTAAAATCTTTTGGGCATAGCATCATTCTATTAGTCCATCTATACTGACCTCCATCAGGTTGCAAACTGAATATAATTTTTTTCTGCATCTAGCTCTGAAAAAATATTTGGGCTTCTAGCAGTGTGTGGGACTTGGTCTATTAGTCCATCTATACTGACCTCCATCAGGTTGCAAATTAAAAATAATTTTTTTCTGCATCTAGCTCTGAAAAAATATTTGGGCTTCTAGCAGTGTGTGGGACTTGGTCTATTAGTTCATCTATACTGACCTCCATCAGGTTGCAAATTAAAAATAATTTTTTTCTGCATCTAGCTCTGAAAAAATATTTGGGCTTCTAGCAGTGTGTGGGACTTGGTCTATTAGTCCATCTATACTGACCTCCATCAGGTTGCAAATTGAATAAAAAAAATTTCTGCATCTAGCTCTGAAAAAATATTTGGGCTTCTAGCGGTGTGTGGGACTTGGTCTATTAGTCCATCTATACTGACCTCCATCAGGTTGCAAATTAAAAATAATTTTTTTCTGCATCTAGCTCTGAAAAAATATTTGGGCTTCTAGCAGTGTGTGGGACTTGGTCTATTAGTCCATCTATACTGACCTCCATCAGGTTGCAAATTAAAAATAATTTTTTTCTTCATTTAGCTCTGAAAAAATATTTGGGCTTCTAGCAGTGTGTGGGACTTGTTCTATTAGTCCTTCTATACTGACCTCCAGCAGGTTGCAAATTGAATATAATTTTTTTCTGCATCTAGCTCTGAAAAAATATTTGGGCTTCTAGCGGTGTGTGGGACTTGGTCTATTAGTCCATCTATACTGACCTCCATCAGGTTGCAAATTAAAAATAATTTTTTTCTGCATCTACCTCTGAAAAAATATTTGGGCTTCTAGCAGTGTGTGGGACTTGGTCTATTAGTCCATCTATACTGACCTCCATCAGGTTGCAAATTGAATAAAAAAAATTTCTGCATCTAGCTCTGAAAAAATATTTGGGCTTCTAGCGGTGTGTGGGACTTGGTCTATTAGTCCATCTATACTGACCTCCATCAGGTTGCAAATTAAAAATAATTTTTTTCTGCATCTAGCTCTGAAAAAATATTTGGGCTTCTAGCAGTGTGTGGGACTTGGTCTATTAGTCCATCTATACTGACCTCCATCAGGTTGCAAATTGAATAAAAAAATTTTCTGCATCTAGCTCTGAAAAAATATTTGGGCTTCTAGCGGTGTGTGGGACTTGGTCTATTAGTCCATCTATACTGACCTCCATCAGGTTGCAAATTAAAAATAATTTTTTTCTGCATCTAGCTCTGAAAAAATATTTGGGCTTCTAGCAGTGTGTGGGACTTGGTCTATTAGTCCATCTATACTGACCTCCATCAGGTTGCAAATTAAAAATAATTTTTTTCTTCATTTATCTCTGAAAAAATATTTGGGCTTCTAGCAGCGTGTGGGACTTGTTCTATTAGTCCATCTATACTGACCTCCATCAGGTTGCAAATTAAAAATAATTTTTTTCTGCATCTAGCTCTGAAAAAATATTTGGGCTTCTAGCAGTGTGTGGGACTTGGTCTATTAGTCCATCTATACTGACCTCCATCAGGTTGCAAATTAAAAATAATTTTTTTCTGCATCTAGCTCTGAAAAAATATTTGGGCTTCTAGCAGTGTGTGGGACTTGGTCTATTAGTCCATCTATACTGACCTCCATCAGGTTGCAAATTAAAAATAATTTTTTTCTTCATTTAGCTCTGAAAAAATATTTGGGCTTCTAGCAGTGTGTGGGACTTATTCTATTAGTCCATCTATACTGACCTCCAGCAGGTTGCAAATTGAATATAATTTTTTTCTGCATCTAGCTCTGAAAAAATATTTGGGCTTCTAGCGGTGTGTGGGACTTGGTCTATTAGTCCATCTATACTGACCTCCATCAGGTTGCAAATTAAAAATATTTTTTTTCTGCATCTAGCTCTGAAAAAATATTTGGGCTTCTAGCAGTGTGTGGGACTTGGTCTATTAGTCCATCTATACTGACCTCCATCAGGTTGCAAATTGAATAAAAAATTTTTCTGCATCTAGCTCTGAAAAAATATTTGGGCTTCTAGCGGTGTGTGGGACTTGGTCTATTAGTCCATCTATACTGACCTCCATCAGGTTGCAAATTAAAAATAATTTTTTTCTGCATCTAACCCAGCCAATAGTTTTGGCCTAATACCACAGTTTGGCCACTCAGCTCTGCTCGGTTACCATCCATTGTTTTTTTGTGCTAACAACTCCAGAGTTGTGAATTAGTTAACCACCAAAATGAGTGGAAAAAGGCCTGCTGCTGGTGGAAAGGGGAATAGGCGTGTTGGGAAGGGGAAAAAAGGTTGTGTCCGTGGGGTAGGTGCAGAAGAAAGACCATCTTCCAGCCAAACTAAAATGTCTACTTCTTTTAGCGGACAATGTGATAAGATCCCTTTCTTACGGCCACGCCAATCGCTACAAATTCCAGATGAGGCACAAAAACAGCAGGTGCTTCAACGGATATCAAGTGCTCCTTTAAGTGGGCTCTCCTCCACATCAACTTCAACATCACAAATACTCCAGTCCTCAAAGGTGTCACCCAAATCGCACTTGCTTCCTCACAGCTCCCAAATCTCCAGCTGCCCGTCTGAGTATGAGGTAGAACAGATGGTTGAGTCTGCAGAGCTGTTTACTCATACTATAGCCTGGGAATCAGAGGTCGACTCCAGCGCTTCTGTGAATCCAGACGAGGAAATGATCTGCACTGATGCCCAGAATCTTTATGAGTCGGATCCAGGACCAGACGCAGAAGGTTCTGACCATAATGTAGACCCTCATTCCCAAACTGTAACTCCTGTTGGTGGAGACAATGAGGAAGACGATGATAAGACTCAAATACCTGATTGGAGCGACAACTTTAGTTTTTTGTCAGGGCAGGAACAGGTTGGCTCTGAGGACGACGGGTGTGATAACGCACAGGGTGATGATGATGAGGTCGGAGATCCCACTTACTGTCAACCCACAGTCAGCCAAGAGATGAGGTCAGCAGAGGAGGTGGAGGAAGATGCTAGTGACGACGAGGTCAGGTTGCGCCTTCCTGGACAGAGACGTAGTACTGGAAGCACGTCAACAACTGCATCCTCAAACACAACTCTGCCTCTCACCACAAGTCGTGGTGGCTCTTCAGGTCGCATGGGTGCTAAGCCTTGCATAGCCTGGGCATTTTTTCAGATCGATAAAGATGACCCAACTCGTGTTATCTGTAACATTTGTCAGCAAAAGCTAAGTAGAGGCCAAAAAATACATAGTTTGAGTACTTCATGCATGAACCGGCACATGGACATGAAGCATAAGTTGCAGTGGGAAGCTCAGTGTGCTACAATGCGGTCTAGCCGGCCGGGCCAACCACCGACTGCCATATCTTGTGCATCCGCGGCCTCTTCATCCTCTGTGACTGGGGGGACAGCAGTCACACCTGTTTTGGGGCGCAGACCTGCCACCTCTTTACCCGCAACAGCCAGCGTGATTGGCAGGTCATCATTTTCTTTGGAGGTGGTAACACCAGCTGGTCTTGAGCGCTGTCCGACATCGATAGCACCACCTTTGGATCAAGGCAACCTAACATGTCCGCCTGCATCTTCCTCACAGACCGGCAGTTTGCCGGGGACACCCTTATCAACCCCGTCTAAGCACAATAGCCAGCCCTCGGTCCCTCAGATGTGGACAAGTAAAAGACCATTTCCTCCTAGCCATGAGAAAGCTAAGAGGTTGAATTTCACCATCTGCAAGCTCTTGGCTACAGAAATGCTGCCTTTCCGCCTGGTGGACACAGAGGATTTTCGAGACCTTATGTCCGTCGCAGTGCCCCAGTACCAGATGCCCAGTCGGCACTACTTCTCAAAGAAAGGTGTGCCTGCGCTCCACCAGCATGTCGCACACAACATCACCGCTTCTTTGAGAAACTCTGTGTGTGACAGGGTGCATTTCACCACAGACACTTGGACGAGTAGGCATGGACAGGGGCGTTACATGTCACTGACTGGGCACTGGGTAACTATGGTGACAGCAGGACAAGGGGCTGCTGTCCAAGTCTTGCCGTCCCCACGAGTTGTGCGTCAATCCTCTTTATGTCATTTTTCCTCCACTGCTTCTCCCTCCTCAACCTCCTCTCGGTCTTCCACCTGCACCCAAAGCCTGTCTGGTCATGCCACAAGCTTTCTAACTGCGCAGAAGGGATCCTGCACACCTCCTTACTATGCTGGCAGTAGGGCTCAACGTCATCAGGCGGTTTTTACATTGAAATGTCTGGGAAATGTGAGTCACACAGCTGAGGAGTTGTGGTCAGCTCTGGAGAACCAATTTCATGAATGGTTGTCTCCACTGGACCTGAAACCAGGGAAGGCCGTGTGCGACAATGCTGCAAACCTGGGTGCGGCCCTTCGCCGGGGCAATGTCACACACGTGCCTTGTATGGCTCACGTGTTGAACCTGGTTGTCCAGCAATTTTTAGCCCACTATCCCAGACTAGATGGCCTTCTGCAGAGGGCACGGTCGCTGTGTGCTCACTTCCGCCGTTCGCATCCCGCAGCTCAGCGACTTACATCTCTACAGAAGTCGTTGGGCCTGCCACTTCACCGGCTAAAATGCGATGTGCCTACCCGGTGGAATTCAACTCTGCACATGTTGCAGCGACTGTGGCAGCACCGACAAGCCCTGGTGCAATACGTTCTGACGTATAGCCTGGGCCAACGAGATTCAGAGGTGGGGCAAATCACGCTGGAGGAGTGGTCTCAGATCCGGGACCTATGCACCCTTCTGCACAGTTTTGAAATGGCGACGAAGATGTTTAGTGCTGACGATGCCATTATCAGCATGACTATTCCGGTGATTTACATGCTGGAGCACATGTTAAACAGAATTCGGAGTCAGGTGGTGGCACAAGAGGAGGTGGAGGAAGTAGAGGAGGAGGAGTTGTATGCGGAAGGGCTAACATCTGCAAGGTCCAGACGGTCGGCAGCACCAGGGCGGCAGGCATGTGAGGGTGGGGGAGATGATTTTACCAGGGCGCATGGTAGCAGCCAAACTAGTGAGGAAGGTGCAGGAGCCCAGGAAGAAGTGGAGGACGAACTGATGGAAGACTCATCAGATGAGGGAGACCTTGATCACATTTCTGTTGTGCGAGGTTGGGGGGAGAGGACAGAGGAAGGAAGCATGATTGTTACCTCGCCACCAACACAACAGGGACTTGGTGCTCCTGGATGCGCAACACACATGAGTGCCTTCTTGCTGCACTACCTGCAACATGACCCTCGAATTGTAAGAATTAGAAATAATCCTGACTACTGGGTTGCCACACTGTTAGATCCCCGGTACAAAAGTAAATTTGCAGAAATTATTCCTGCCATAGAAAGGGATGCACGCATGCAGGAGTATCAGCAGAGACTGTTGCAGAATCTTACATGTGCTTTTCCACAAAATACCAGTGGTGCACGTAGTGAATCTCACAGTTCCAACTTGCCAACCGTGGTCTGTATGGAATTGTTCAATAAAGGGCCCAAAATTAAGATAACATAGATGGGAGAGGTCTCTATGAATAGGAATTCCTAAGTATTTGATACCCTGTGAGGGCCAGGCAAAGGGAAAGTTGGACTGGATGGAATCCTATATGGATTTAGGGAGGGAGACATCGAGGGCCTCAGACTTCGCTGCATTGATTTTAAAATTTTACCATGTAACAAAGTGATCTATTTCAGCCATAACAGCAGGGATGGATATATGTGATTGAGTGATATATACTAGGACATCATCAGCAAATAGAGAGCACTTGTACTCGGTGCCTCCCACCTCAATCCACCTAATATTGGGGTTATGGCGAATTGATGAGAGCAGGTGCTCCGTCACTAGGATGTATAAGAGAGGGGACAGAGGACATCCCTGCCTTGTCCCATTGGTGATTGTGAAAGGTGATGAAAATGTTCTGACGCACCCCCTGGGCCTTGGGACACCCGGAGCCGGACCCTTTTTGGTGGATGCTGGTGGTTGTAGTCTTCGTGGTGGCGATCCGGTTCCGTGGCTCAGGGCGGTCAAACCAGTGGCGGAACTATTTATGTGGTTTTGATGTTTAAATGTCCGACTACGCCACCCGTGGATTGCGGTCAGAGTGAACCGCCGCTACAGGGCAGACCGCTAAGGCTGGTGTTGTGGGTGCAGCAGAGCGTAGCATAACTCCCCACGGGAGGAGTATAGCCTCAGGGCAGTGTATGCGGAGGATGGGGGTGATGGTGCAGGGCAGCAGCAGTAACGACACGGAGTCAGTGATGCAGTTCAGGGCCTTTACTCACAGTTCTTATTATCCAGACCACGTCTGCAGGTAACGGCTGCCCACGTCGTACTGTGCTCACCAGGTGAGGGGCTCAGACAACTCCCAGATAACTTTGGAGCGCTTCACAGGACCCCCTTTGTGTGTCCTTTGTCTGGCCTTTCTTACCAACACTTCTGTCCGGCTGCCTCGGGCCTCCTCTTGGTAAACTTGGCGCCAGTTTCCCTGACCCTATGTGGTGCCTTCCTAGCGGGTGGAGCAAGGGGCTGCGCCACATAAAATGTCAGAGCCTCCGGTTTCTAGCTGAGGGTCGTTTCCTGCCTCCACTAGTTCGGGGACCGGTCTCCCCCTTTGGCCTGACCCCTCCACGCAGGTGGATTCGGGCGTGCAGTGGCGACTCGCCCGTCCGCACCCCTGGGATCCCTTCATTCCTCGTTCCTGGAGCCTTCTCCGCTCCTCTTCCTTCCTTCTCCCTCTTGCAGGCCTGCGCCTCTGTTACTAGGCCCGCCTCCGGAGCAGAGCTCATGCAGAGCCCCTGCTCCCTGCCACTTCTGCTCAGACTTCTCTGCACTGAACTAAGATGGTGCCCACCTTTTATACTCCCTTCTCAATGCACCCAGGAACTGCTTCCTCCCTGCTCCTGCACTGCAGGGTTCCCCTTCCTCAGTGTTCCCTCCCCCCACTCCAGCCAGGGACAGGGACTGTCGTGCCCATCTCAGGGGCATATTGGTCGCCCTGCCCCACGGCAATGTGGTGTAATGCATGCAGGTGTCGGGTCCTGATCCACACTCCATCCTTATCTGAGAGTGAGATATCACACCTCTGGGTGAGGTGCAATACGTCTGTAGCAACCGAGCCCTCGGTGCTACAGTTCCATTTATCTTCAGCCTAGGTGACGTATTGTGATACAGGGCCGTGATTTTGGCTATAAAAGGGTCCCCTAGACCCCTACCCCAAGCTTTTTAAGAGAATCATATATGGCGTGCCAGGAGACTCTATGGAATGCTTTCTCAGCATCCAACGAGAGTATCTACTTACAAATTTTTAACTGCATCTAGCCCAGGAAATACTTTGTGCCTAGTAGCAGTGTCTGCTAGTCAGCGGATTATCCCGGCTGTTAAGCAAGCTACACCACCTGTAGTTTGGACACTTAATTTTTTCAAAGGAAATGCTTCGGGACCACGGGATACTTAGTGAAGAGCATCAGGAGGCACCCCAAGGCATAGGGGCTGGGACTGGCAGTAGGATGCCTTGCGGTGGACAGCCGAGCTCGATCCTTATAAAAGCTTTTTAACTGCAGCAGCTTTAGTGGACGCTACTGGAGCTGGAATTACGCGGCTGCTGGCATGAGACTTGCCCTCCAATAGATCCTTGTAAATGGATTTAAAGTGTATTCATTCAAATTAGAGGGACAATTTAAATTAAAAAGCTTAGAGCTGCCTCCACCACAGGGGGGCTCTCTCGACCCACCAGCGGACAGGCACCAGTATTGGGAGAGGGGGGCTGGCCGTCAGGGTTCACCGCGGCTCTGGCACAAACCCGGCGACACGGAGGTGGCACGGGCAGGAGCGGACTGGCCGTCTCGGCTTCTCACTTTTTGGATTTTAGAAGGGCATGACATGCCTATATCTGTGTCTCCCCCTCCTTTTACTCCTCCACCTCTTTTCTTTTCGCATGACTATATGTACTTGTCACTTTTCCATGTGTTAGTTGTGTCTTCTGAGCAGTTTGTCAGCTTTTGGACACCTTTGAAGGTGTTTTCTATGTGTTTCTATGTGTTTTTGTTTGCCTGCCATTGGTTTTAACGGTGTTCGAAGGTGTTCGACGAACAGTTCGACGAACAGTTCGGCGAACACACGGGTGTTCGACTAACCGAACCGAACTCGAACACTACGGGGGTGGCTCAACAATACTCATAATATGAAAACCAAAAGCGTGCCCCTTTGGCGGGGTGGAACACATTATTTTTTCAGCTATATAAGAAATCGTAGCAGATTGTGTTTTCCAATACTGCGAACCGCTTTATGTACATGCGTTGTTTCTTTTACAGTTGTCAAAGGACTATGTATGCCTTGTATGCCTATACAATGCCATTTATAGAAGCCTTTTGTTAGAATTATAAGTCAGCAAACCTTCCAAACATAAACTTCTGACAAAGTCTTCAACAGAAACTGCACAAAAGCTTAGCAGTAATCTTAAATTTCTGTTGCCTGTGGGCAAAATATCATTAATTCATATTTAAGAACATGCGGAGGTACGCTTCCTTCTTGCATCTGATGATCTTTGTACTGTACATGACTATACATAAACTTCAATGCATTGTAGATCATTCCAATTTATATGCAGGTATATTTAATTCAGTCGATAATGAATTATGCGTATAATGTTTATTGTTGTTTTGTTCATTTACATAAGGCTCTTATCATAAATGCCTGTAATCATTTAGATGCTAGAGATAATTGCTTTGTGCAAGTGAACTATCACTTTGTTTTAGCATAATGTTAGTAGAGGTATTGTGTGTGCTTACACATAACTAGTCTCTTTTATTATTAATGTGTGGGTCTTTACAATAAATGTTTATTGGATAAAGTGGAGGCAGTCCAGCACTCAGTATAAAAGGTCATTTATCATATCAATATACACGTGATGGAAAAATTGAAAAAAAAAGTAAAGCCAACAGGTTTTGAGTGAGTCAAAACCCAAATGACTATTTTGACATCATTTTTATGCGTATTCTCCAACTTTGTGTCACGGGTGTGTCAGTCAGTCGCCCTGCAGTTGGTGTCAGTCGCACCTTCTTAGGTCTGTCTTGCTCTAGGACCCAGCGGCTACTTCCCTTTTGCTGATTAACACCCTGGCCTGGGTGTTTTAATACTTTCAGTTTTCAATAGGGAGGCGCCAGTGATATTCACATGTTTCCTTATGAAAGCTTGGAGCTAGTGCAGTCTACTTACTTTCTCCCTGGAGCTAAGAGGACGTGTGTGTAATCTCTCTGAAGTTGGCTCAAGCTAAGTTAGTTTCCCCCATGTCTGTCTACCTTGTTGTCTTTAGTTGTTAGTGGGGACTGACTAGTGCTCACCCCCCTTCCCTAGCCAGGGCCTAGCTCTAGGGAAATACAGGGTTTTAGGTTCCTGTTTGGCGATTGGTGAGGAACCAATATAGGGACGATAGGGGAGATTGGGTGATATCAGATCAGCCTAGGGGGTCTCCACTCTCCCTTTCCCTAGTGTCTGAGCTCCCTTGCCCTCATCCCTTCGTGTTGCACTTAGTCTTTCCCACTCTTTGCGTGACACTTTGAGCTATATAAACTTGAATACTTATTGGATGAAGCAGATCAGGTGATGTGTATTTGTGTTATGAGGATGGATATGGCCTAAGGATATGACCACCCTTTATTAAGGTGTGCAGAATTATTAGGTATCATGTTTTCCTCAGATAAAATGGGCCAAAAAAGTGATTTAACTGATTCTGAAAAGTGAAAAATTGCTAAGATATTTGGGCATGAGCTCAGAAAAATAAAAGTTTTGTTGCAAAGAGTTAATAGGGTCAGAAAACAAATGTTGAGAAAAAAAGGCACATTTTTGAAGTGATCAGGAAATCAGTGATTATACACCAGTGCCGTCATATTCGAGTACTGCAAAATTCCAGGAGTGCTCAGAAGTACAAAGGTGTTCAGTGCTCAGAGACATGGCCAAGGTAAGGTAGGCTGAAACCTGACCACCACTGAACAAGACACAGAAGTTGAAACATTAAGACTGAGCCAAGAAATGTCTGCAGACGGAATTTTCAAAGGTTTTGCACACACATATTGTGGAAGTTCGGTTCAGAAGTAGGCACTAATTTTAGCACAGGCATACTGTAGGTCTCGGTGCAAAAACAAAGTAATGTTTATTTGCGTTTTCACCAACAAACACAACTATTCACCTCCCAGCACAGAACACACTCTGAGCTGTCTCAGCTTCCTTTTATTAAGCCTGTAAGGTCCGAGCTGGAGTATGGGAGCGACCTTTTAAAGTTCCTACTCGGCACCATGTTAGACCGCATAACAGTGGCCATCTTTCTTGTAAATGGAGCCTTCCCTGCATCATTCAGATCTTACTTAGGCCAAGCTCGATCCTGCCGACTACCCTAAGTGTAACATGTAACGGCTGTAGCCGTGAGCGATGTACTCGTCTCCTGTGCCCCGACACATTACATGAAAGTGGAGGTCCTGCCTGGGTGTGTTGACTTGTAGGGGCGGTACACCCATGCAGGCCGCATGTAACCGATGACGCTGGTTTGCCAGGACCAGATGTTAAAAAGTTAATGAAAAGAGACCACTATTTAAAATTAAACTTCTTTTTACTGAAGAATAACTTGATATTAACTATATACAGCAGATAGTAGGCAATTATCTTCAAGGACATTTCATTAACCACAAGTGACATAAACACACACATCTTCTTCGCTTACTTCCTCTACTCTTTGCACAGCCCAGCACACTATCTTGGGAGCTTCCATTTTCCTCTGCGGAGACATCCAAGGTGTAATGCTACAGCCCATTTTCCTCTGTGAGAGGATGTGTCCCAATATGGCAACACTTGACTTTCTTTACTGTAGATGTTTAGTAGCTACAATGGTATACGTATTCTCTTCCTTTTACTCCCCTTTACCTTTGTTTTCCGTTACTTCTCTGATGAAGACTCTGTACTGTCCTGCTAGACTTTCCCATGATGCTACACAAAGAAGCAGTGTGTTTCAGGTGTGCATTAAAATACATCCACAGGTGTGTCTTTAATTAACTCAGATGTTGCCAAAAAATCAGAAACTTCCAAACACAAGACATCATCATATGGGCAGTCCAGAATTGTTTAAAGAAAAAAGAGAGGGGTCGCTCACTGGTCTATTCGGGTGCTCTGAAGAAAAGAGTAATCTCAATAGCAAAAAGAACTTCGGCACTCCATACATGAAAATATAAGAAATATTGTATCTAGACTAATGTCATTTTGAAAAATGAAGGTTTTTTGCGCATAATTTGGCCAATTTATGTGTGCCCATCAACCACGACAAGGTCACCTTCGTATGATGGGAAACTACGCTATGCTACCACTGGATATGCCACTCTTGGGCTGTAAGCCTGTATGGACAATATGTCTCTGCTTGGGCTTTTAACCTACAATGTATGGGCTGGTAGAGCTAGTTAAAACCACCTGTGACTGAATGGGAGGGACACATGGTCAGAAAAAAGGCTGTCAAACTTCTAATAGTGTGAACACGTACCTGCTGCAATGCTCCAGGAGCGGGATCCCAAAAATGATTAATAGAAAAAAGAGAGGGGTCGCTCACTGGTCTATTCGGGTGCTCTGAAGAAAAGAGTAATCTCAATAGCAAAAAGAACTTCGGCACTCCATACATGAAAATATAAGAAATATTGTATCTAGACTAATGTCATTTTGAAAAATGAAGGTTTTTTGCGCATAATTTGGCCAATTTATGTGTGCCCATCAACCATGACAAGGTCACCTTCGTATGATGGGAAACTACGCTATGCTACCACTGGATATGCCACTCTTGGGCTGTAAGCCTGTATGGACAATATGTCTCTGCTTGGGCTTTTAACCTACAATGTATGGGCTGGTAGAGCTAGTTAAAACCACCTGTGACTGAATGGGAGGGACACATGGTCAGAAAAAAGGCTGTCAAACTTCTAATAGTGTGAACACGTACCTGCTGCAATGTTCCAGGAGCGGGATCCCAAAAATGATTAATAGAAAAAAGAGAGGGGTCGCTCACTGGTCTATTCGGGTGCTCTGAAGAAAAGAGTAATCTCAATAGCAAAAAGAACTTCGGCACTCCATACATGAAAATATAAGAAATATTGTATCTAGACTAATGTCATTTTGAAAAATGAAGGTTTTTTGCGCATAATTTGGCCAATTTATGTGTGCCCATCAACCACGACAAGGTCACCTTCGTATGATGGGAAACTACGCTATGCTACCACTGGATATGCCACTCTTGGGCTGTAAGCCTGTATGGACAATATGTCTCTGCTTGGGCTTTTAACCTACAATGTATGGGCTGGTAGAGCTAGTTAAAACCACCTGTGACTGAATGGGAGGGACACATGGTCAGAAAAAAGGCTGTCAAACTTCTAATAGTGTGAACACGTACCTGCTGCAATGCTCCAGGAGCGGGATCCCAAAAATGATTAATAGAAAAAAGAGAGGGGTCGCTCACTGGTCTATTCGGGTGCTCTGAAGAAAAGAGTAATCTCAATAGCAAAAAGAACTTCGGCACTCCATACATGAAAATATAAGAAATATTGTATCTAGACTAATGTCATTTTGAAAAATGAAGGTTTTTTGCGCATAATTTGGCCAATTTTTGTGTGCCCATCAACCATGACAAGGTCACCTTCGTATGATGGGAAACTACGCTATGCTACCACTGGATATGCCACTCTTGGGCTGTAAGCCTGTATGGACAATATGTCTCTGCTTGGGCTTTTAACCTACAATGTATGGGCTGGTAGAGCTAGTTAAAACCACCTATGACTGAATGGGAGGGACACATGGTCAGAAAAAAGGCTGTCAAACTTCTAATAGTGTGAACACGTACCTGCTGCAATGCTCCAGGAGCAGGATCCCAAAAATGATTAATAGAAAAAAGAGAGGGGTCGCTCACTGGTCTATTCGGGTGCTCTGAAGAAAAGAGTAATCTCAATAGCAAAAAGAACTTCGGCACTCCATACATGAAAATATAAGAAATATTGTATCTAGACTAATGTCATTTTGAAAAATGAAGGTTTTTTGCGCATAATTTGGCCAATTTATGTGTGCCCATCAACCACGACAAGGTCACCTTCGTATGATGGGAAACTACGCTATGCTACCACTGGATATGCCACTCTTGGGCTGTAAGCCTGTATGGACAATATGTCTCTGCTTGGGCTTTTAACCTACAATGTATGGGCTGGTAGAGCTAGTTAAAACCACCTGTGACTGAATGGGAGGGACACATGGTCAGAAAAAAGGCTGTCAAACTTCTAATAGTGTGAACACGTACCTGCTGCAATGCTCCAGGAGCGGGATCCCAAAAATGATTAATAGAAAAAAGAGAGGGGTCTCTCACTGGTCTATTCGGGTGCTCTGAAGAAAAGAGTAATCTCAATAGCAAAAAGAACTTCGGCACTCCATACATGAAAATATAAGAAATATTGTATCTAGACTAATGTCATTTTGAAAAATGAAGGTTTTTTGCGCATAATTTGGCCAATTTATGTGTGCCCATCAACCACGACAAGGTCACCTTCGTATGATGGGAAACTACGCTATGCTACCACTGGATATGCCACTCTTGGGCTGTAAGCCTGTATGGACAATATGTCTCTGCTTGGGCTTTTAACCTACAATGTATGGGCTGGTAGAGCTAGTTAAAACCACCTGTGACTGAATGGGAGGGACACATGGTCAGAAAAAAGGCTGTCAAACTTCTAATAGTGTGAACACGTACCTTATATTTTCATGTATGGAGTGCCGAAGTTCTTTTTGCTATTCAGAATTGTTTAAAGGCATAGTAATCTTAGTGTATATAAACGTTTGAATTTGCAGTAAGTAATAAAAATGCCTTAAAACATCCTCTCTCTCATTATTCTGGCATTTGGCAAATATTAAAAATTATGATAATCCTAATTGACCTAAAACGGGAAAGGTTTTTTCTGATTTCATGTCAGATATTGAGAAAAACATGCATATGTGTCTTTTTATATAGTGTATGTAAACTTCTGGTTTCAACTGTAAATGTATAAACACACACAAATAAAGAGCTGTATCGCATACCTTCCGCAGCAATTCTAAATAGTAAATTCTCAATATTAATTAAATACTAATATTATGTTGATTCTATCTCACACATACCTCATATATAGAGTAGCTGAAAACAATTTAGTATAAATAAGCTAGATCATTTTTAAATTAAGTCCGAAGAATGTTGTGTACAAAATGACAAGATCAAAAATGCTTCACGTCGTAAGAGAGTTTTGCTCCAGTTCCCATGTCTTTTAGGTTTATTAACTACAGTGGGGAAAAAAAGTATTTAGTCAGCCACCAATTGTGCAAGTTCTCCCACTTAAAAAGATGAGAGAGGCCTGCAATTGACATCATAGGTAGACCTCAACTATGAGAGACAAAATGAGAAAACAAATCCTGAAAATCACATTGTCTGATTTGGAAAGAATTTTTTTTCAAATTTTGGTGGAAAATAAGTATTTGGTCGATTACAAACAAGCAAGATTTCTGGCTCTCACAGACTTGTAACTTCTTCTTTAAGAGGCTCCTCTGTCCTCCACTCATTACCTGTAGTACTGGCACCTGTTTGAACTTGTTATCAGTATCAAAGACACCTGTCCACAAACTCAAACAGTCACACTCCAAACTCCACTATGGTGAAGACCAAAGAGCTGTCGAAGGACACCAGAAACAAAATTGTAGTCCTGCATCAGGCTGGGAAGACTCAATCTGCAATAGACTAGCAGCTTGGTGTGAAGAATTCAACTGTGGGAGCAATAATTAGAAAATGGAAGACATACAAGACCACTGATAATCTCCCTCGATCTGGGGCTCCACACAAGATCTCTCCCCATGGGGTCAAAATGATTTGAAGAACGGAGAGCAAAAATCCCAGAACCACGCGGGTGGACGTAGTGAATTACCTGCAGAGAGCTGGGACCAACGTTACACAGGCTACCATCAGTAACACACTACGCCGCCAGGGACTCAGATCCTGCAGTGCCAGACGTGTCCCCCTGCTTAAGCCATTACTTGCCCGGGCCCGTCTAAAGTTTGCTAGAGAGCATTTGGATGATCCAGAAGAGTATTGGGTGAATGTCATATGGTCAGATGAAACCAAAGTAGGACTGTTTGGTAGAAACACAACTCGGCGTGTTTGGAGGAGAAAGAATGCTGAGTTGCATCCAAAGAACATCATACCTACTGTGAAGCTTGGGGGTAGCAACATCATACTTTGGGGCTGTTCCTCTGCCAAGGGACCAGGACGACTGATCTGTGTACATGAAAGAATGAATGGGGCCATGTATCGTGAGATTTTGAGTGCAAACCTCCTTCTATCAGCAAGGGCATTGAAGATGAAACATGGCTGGGTCTTTCAGCATGACCGTGATCCCAAGCACACTGCCGGGGCAACGAAGGAGTGGCTTCGTAAGAAGCATTTCAAGGTCCTGGAGTGGCCTAGCCAGTCTCCAGATCTAAACCCTATAGAAAACCTGTGGAGGGAGTTGAAAGTCTGTGTTGCCCAGCGACAGCCCCAGAACATCACTGCTCTAGAGGAGATCTGCATGGAGGAAAGGGCCAACATACCAGCAACAGTGTGTGCCAACCTTGTGAAGACTTACAGAAAATGTTTGACCTCTATCATTGCCAACAAAGGATATATAACAAAGTATTGAGATGAACTTTTGTAATTGACCAAATACTTATTTTCCACCAAAATTTGAAAAAAATTTCTTTCCAAATCAGACAATGTGATTTTCAGGATTTGTTTTCTCATTTTGCATCTCATAGTTGAGGTCTACCTATGATGTCAATTACAGGCCTCTCTCATCTTTTTAAGTGGGAGAACTTGCACTATTGGTGGCTGACTAAATACTTTTTTCCCCACTGTATCTCAATACACCTAACTACCAAAGTATCAATACTCCCATTATGTTCACCTGTAAAATGTTGCGACATCCAAGATAATTTTTTTCCCTACAAGATAACCATGTTTCATGCTTCTAAAACATGGTTAACTTGTAAGGGTCTTTATAATTGTGGCCGTCATAAATGTAAAATCAAAATAGGGGTACCCACATCTACTTTCCATTTATGGCCTATCTTACGATAGTCCATAAATGTAAGATGTGAGTAATACCCTTTAAGATTTAAAAAATTTGATCTATTGCTATAGTTTAATATGATTTATCACAGAGATGTGGTTATCTCATAACTTGACATTACTATTCTAATATATACTTACCTTGTAATGTCTTCACATCCTGTCCCGTCCAGATGTGTCCGGATCCCAGAATTCCAAGCGGCGGAAGTTCACCGACCGCCATATTGGGACACCCAAGTGATGGGTGTCTCAATATGGAAACCGCTGGTGGTACCAGCCTCTTGCGCGGTTCCACTGGCAGAACACCGTCGCACCCTACACACATACACACACTATAAACCGTACGCACCACACACACACACAAGCACACACTGTATACGCCATACGCAACACACACACACTGTAGGGCGGGATTGCTCCTAAAGGAGAGCACAGTCCCGAGCCCCTAGCTGAGGGGAGGTGCTATGTGGTGGGTGTGGGTGGAGGAAGTAGCTTAGGGGAGCAAATGAGAGGAAGGTATATATAGAGAAGCCATCTTGTTTAGAGGAGACAATCAGAGAGTTCAGACAGAGGAGGAGAAGTGGAAGGAGCAGGGGCTCTGCAAGAGCTCTGCTCCAGAGCGGGCCTGAGGAGAGGCCCAGGACTGAAGGAAGAGGAGAGGAAGCAGGAAGGGCTCCAGGAATAATGAAGGGACCCCAGGGGTACGTGCAGTGCTGGAGGCCCCCCGTACGCCCGAATCTACCAGGAGGTGGAGAGGTCAGGCCAGACAAATGGGACCGGTCCCTCAACTAGCGGAGCGCTCTATGTCTCAACTAGAAACCTGAGACTGCAGTATTTCAAGTCCTGTAGTCAACAGTCCATATCAGTCTCACCAAGAAGGTAACTATAGAGAACCCAGGGGACGGAACAGACGTCGCCCGACAAGGCCCCCAGGTACCGGATTGGGACACTTGGTATGAGGTGCAGGGAGAGGGCCAGAGAGAGAACACACAGAAGGGGGTCCCGCTAAGTACTCCCGAGATATTTGAGGGTGGACTGAACCCCTCCCTGAGTAAGCGCAGCACAACGAGGGAAGTTACACCGTTACCTGTAACTTGGAATGCAACAACTGTGAGTAAAGACCCTGAAGGCTGCACCCCACTGTCTCTGTGATTATTAACTGCACCATCACCCCAGCACTACAACGCCCAGCATCACCTATAACATCTACACTGCCCTGGAGCTAAGCTCTACCTGTGGAGAGCCACACCAGCTTTGCTGCACTAACATCAGCTCCAGAGGACCTGCTCCGCAGCGGTGGCTCCCTTTAGCCGCATACCACAGGTGGCGTCACGAACTTTGTACATAAAAACTATAAAATCCCCTTTTTACTGACCGCCCTGGGTCACGGACCGGGTCACCGCCACTGTGACATCTCCCCTAGCAGCGACTGGCCCGGTACCGAGTACCCCACGGCCCAGGGGGCGTGTCATACGCACACACACACATACTGTATACGCCGTATGGACCACACACACTGTATACGCCGTACGCACCACACACACACACACACACACTGTATATGCCATACGCACGACACACACACTGTATACGCCATACGCACGACACACACACACTGTATACGCTGCATGTACCACACACTAGAGATGAGCGTTGTTCGACTCGAACTGTTCGCCAATCTCAAATTCGAGCTGTTTTGGGCGGTGTTCGAGCCGTTCGGCGAACACGAACGATTTGAGAAAAATTCGGCTGTTCGAGGTTATGTTCGATAACTGTTCGTGCACCAAAATCATAACTGGATTTTTTCTCAGTAATGATGAAAATTAATGTTAATACGCAGTTTGAGTGTACAGCGGGGTGGGGGGAGGGGCAGGGGATGGATCTCTGCAGGAATGATGAAGATCTCCATTTTTTTTTCTCTTTCCCGCATTTACAGTGGGGAGGTGCAATCTGTCAGCCTATCAGCAGCGCACACACAGAGCGAAGTGCTTTTTTTCACACAAGCAAGGGCATGTGTCATTGGCAGTGTATGTCCCATGTCCTTGCCCTATAAGACCAAGCCATTTTCCCCGTCGCCACCATTTTCTCACTGCTGCAGCTGTGTGTTAGACGGCACCGCTGTTGCTGTGTGCGCTATACCTTGTTAATTTCAAGCCAATTTTCGCACAAATCTACAGATAGCTTGGGAGTAGGGAATAGTTGTGATTGCAGTCCTTTTAAGGACTAGGTTACAGCATTTCCTACGACTTTTATCAGGCAGGTCTGTGCTCTTAAATAGATAGATTGTGGGAGTAAAGACTAATTGTAATTGCAGTCCTTTTCAGGACTAGGTTACATCAGTTCCTATCAGTTTTTGCCAGGCAGGTCTGTGCCAGTGCTGTGCAAGTTTTTTTCACAGCATTTGGCTGAATCTAGCAAAGCTAATCCTTTTTGGCCTATTGCAGAGTGTGTTAGTCAGTGGAGTAGCCTATCTGTGTTGCAAGATATACCACCTGTGTATAGAATACCAATTTTTTTTACTGCACCTAGTGAAGTAAAATCTTTTGGGCATAGCATCATTCTATTAGTCCATCTATACTGACCTCCATAAGGTTGCAAATTGAATATAATTTTTTTCTGCATCTAGCTCTGAAAAAATATTTGGGCTTCTAGCAGTGTGTGGGACTTGTTCTATTAGTCCATCTATACTGACCTCCATCAGGTTGCAAACTGAATATAATTTTTTTCTGCATCTAGCTCTGAAAAAATATTTGGCCTTCTAGCAGTGTGTGGGACTTGTTCTATTAGTCCATCTATACTGACCTCCATCACGCTGCAAATTCAAAATAATTTTTTGTCTGCATCTAGCTCTGAAAAAATATTTGGCCTTCTAGCAGTGTGTGGGACTTTCTCTATTAGTCCATCTATACTGACCTCCATCAGGTTGCAAATTAAAAATAATTTTATCTGCATCTACCTCTGAAAAAATATTTGGGCTTCTAGCTGTGTGTGGGACTTGTTCTATTAGTCCATCTATACTGACCTCCATCAGGATGCAAACTGAATATAACTTTTTTCTGCATCTAGCTCTGAAAAAATATTTGGCCTTCTAGCAGTGTGTTGGACTTTCTCTATTAGTCCATCTATACTGACCTCCATCAGGTTGCAAATTAAAAATAATTTTTATCTGCATCTAGCTCTGAAAAAATATTTGGCCTTCCAGCAGTGTGTGGGACTTTCTCTATTAGTCCATCTATACTGACCTCCATCAGGTTGCAAATTAAAAATAATTTTTTGTCTGCATCTAGCTCTGAAAAAATATTTGGCCTTCTAGCAGTGTGTGGGACTTTCTCTATTAGTCCATCTATACTGACCTCCATCAGGCTGCAAACTGAATATATTTTTTTTCTGCATCTACCTCTGAAAAAATATTGGGCTTCTAGCTGTGTGTGGGACTTGTTCTATTAATCCATCTATACAGACCTCCATCAGGTTGCAAACTGAATATAATTTTTTTCTGCATCTACCTCTGAAAAAATATTTGGGCTTCTAGCTGTGTGTGGGACTTGTTCTATTAGTCCATCTATACTGACCTCCATCAGGTTGCAAACTGAATATAATTTTTTTCTGCATCTAGCTCTGAAAAAATATTTGGCCTTCTAGCAGTGTGTGGGACTTTCTCTATTAGTCCATCTATACTGACCTCCATCAGGTTGCAAATTAAAAATAATTTATATCTGCATCTAGCTCTGAAAAAATATTTGGCCTTCTAGCAGTGTATGGGACTTTCTCTATTAGTTCATCTATACTGACCTCCATCAGGTTGCAAATGAAAAATATTTTTTTGTCTGCATCTAGCTCTGAAAAAATATTTGGCCTTCTAGCAGTGTGTGGGACTTTCTCTATTAGTCCATCTATACTGACCTCCATCAGGTTGCAAACTGAATATATTTTTTTTCTGCATCTACCTCTGAAAAAATATTGGGCTTCTAGCTGTGTGTGGGACTTGTTCTACTAATCCATCTATACAGACCTCCATCAGGTTGCAAACTGAATATAATTTTTTTCTGCATCTACCTCTGAAAAAATATTTGGGCTTTTAGCTGTGTGTGGGACTTGTTCTATTAATCCATCTATACAGACCTCCATCAGGTTGCAAACTGAATATAATTTTTTTCTGCATCTACCTCTGAAAAAATATTTGGGCTTCTAGCTGTGTGTGGGACTTGTTCTATTAGTCCATCTATACTGACCTCCATCAGGTTGCAAATTGAATATAATTTTTTTCTGCATCTAGCTCTGAAAAAATATTTGGCCTTCTAGCAGTGTGTGGGACTTTCTCTATTAGTCCATCTATACTGACCTCCATCAGGTTGCAAATTAAAAATAATTTTTATCTGCATCTAGCTCTGAAAAAATATTTGGCCTTCTAGCAGTGTGTGGGACTTTCTCTATTAGTCCATCTATACTGACCTCCATCAGGTTGCAAATTCAAAATAATTTTTTGTCTGCATCTAGCTCTGAAAAAATATTTGGCCTTCTAGCAGTGTGTGGGACTTTCTCTATTAGTCCATCTATACTGACCTCCATCAGGCTGCAAATTAAAAATAATTTTTATCTGCATCTACCTCTGAAAAAATATTTGGCCTTCTAGCTGTGTGTGGGACTTGTTCTATTAGTCCATCTATACTGACCTCCATCAGGTTGCAAACTGAATATAATTTTTTTCTGCATCTAGCTCTGAAAAAATATTTGGCCTTCTAGCAGTGTGTGGGACTTTCTCTATTAGTCCATCTATACTGACCTCCATCAGGTTGCAAATTAAAAATAATTTTTTGTCTGCATCTAGCTCTGAAAAAATATTTGGCCTTCTAGCAGTGTGTGGGACTTTCTCTATTAGTCCATCTATACTGACCTCCATCAGGTTGCAAACTGAATATATTTTTTTTCTGCATCTACCTCTGAAAAAATATTTGGGCTTCTAGCTGTGTGTAGGACTTCTTCAATTAGTCCATCTATACTGACCTCCATCAGGTTGCAAACTGAATACAATTTTTTTCTGCATCTACCTCTGAAAAAATATTTGGGCTTCTAGCTGTGTGTGGGACTTGTTCTATTAGTCCATCTATACTGACCTCCATCAGGTTGCAAATTGAATATAATTTTTTTCTGCATCTAACCCAGCCAATAGTTTTGGCCTAATACCACAGTTTGGCCACTCAGCTCTGCTCGGTTCCCATCCATTGTTTTTTTGTGCAAACAACTCCAAAGTTGTGAATTAGCTAACCACCAAAATGAGTGGAAAAAGGCCTGCTGCTGGTGGAAAGGGGAATAGGCGTGTTGGGAAGGGGAAAAAAGGTTGTGTCCGTGGGGTAGGTGTTAAAGCAACAGTAACATCTGCAGAAGAAAGACCATCTTCCAGCCAAACTAAAATGTCTACTTCTTTTAGCGGACAATGCGATAAGATCCCTTTCTTACGGCCACGCCAATCGCTACAAATTCCAGATGAGGCACAAAAACAGCAGGTGCTTCAACGGATATCAAGTGCTCCTTTAAGTGGGCTCTCCTCCACATCAACTTCAACATCACAAATACTCCAGTCCTCAAAGGTGTCACCCCAATCGCACTTGCTTCCTCACAGCTCCCAAATCTCCAGCTGCCCGTCTGAGTATGAGGTAGAACAGATGGTTGAGTCTGCAGAGCTGTTTACTCATACTATAGCCTGGGAATCAGAGGTCGACTCCAGCGCTTCTGTGAATCCAGACGAGGAAATGATCTGCACTGATGCCCAGAATCTTTATGAGTCGGATCCAGGACCAGACGCAGAAAGTTCTGACCATAATGTAGACCCTCATTCCCAAACTGTAACTCCTGTTGGTGGAGACAATGAGGAAGACGATGATGAGACTCAAATACCTGATTGGAGCGACAACTTTAGTTTTTTGTCAGGGCAGGAACAGGTTGGCTCTGAGGACGACGGGTGTGATAACGCACAGGGTGATGATGATGAGGTTGGAGATCCCACTTACTGTCAACCCACAGTCAGCCAAGAGATGAGGTCAGCAGAGGAGGTGGAGGAAGATGCTAGTGACGACGAGGTCAGGTTGCGCCTTCCTGGACAGAGACGTAGTACTGGAAGCACGTCAACAACTGCATCCTCAAACACAACTCTGCCTCTCACCACAAGTCGTGGTGGCTCTTCAGGTCGCATGGGTGCTAAGCCTTGCATAGCCTGGGCATTTTTTCAGATCGATAAAGATGACCCAACTCGTGTTATCTGTAACATTTGTCAGCAAAAGCTAAGTAGAGGCCAAAAAATACATAGTTTGAGTACTTCATGCATGAACCGGCACATGGACATGAAGCATAAGTTGCAGTGGGAAGCTCAGTGTGCTACAATGCGGCCTAGCCGGCCGGGCCAACCACCGTCTGCCATATCTTGTGCATCCGCGGCCTCTTCATCCTCTGTGACTGGGGGGACAGCAGTCACACCTGTTTTGGGGCACAGACCTGCCACCTATTTACCCGCAACAGCCAGCGTGATTGGCAGGTCATCATTTTCTTTGGAGGTGGTAACACCAGCTGGTGTTGAGCGCTGTCCGACATCGATAGCACCACCCTTGGATCAAGGCAACCTAACATGTCCGCCTGCATCTTCCTCACAGACCGGCAGTTTGCCGGGGACACCCTTATCAACCCCGTCTAAGCACAATAGCCAGCCCTCGGTCCCTCAGATGTGGACAAGTAAAAGACCATTTCCTCCTAGCCATGACAAAGCTAAGAAGTTGAATTTCACCATCTGCAAGCTCTTGGCTACAGAAATGCTGCCTTTCCGCCTGGTGGACACAGAGGATTTTCGAGACTTTATGTCCGTCGCAGTGCCCCAGTACCAGATGCCCAGTCGGCACTACTTCTCAAAGAAAGGTGTGCCTGCGCTCCACCAGCATGTCGCACACAACATCACCGCTTCTTTGAGAAACTCTGTGTGTGACAGGGTGCATTTCACCACAGACACTTGGACGAGTAGACATGGACAGGGGCGTTACATGTCGCTGACTGGGCACTGGGTAACTATGGTGACAGCAGGACAAGGGGCTGCTGTCCAAGTCTTGCCGTCCCCACGAGTTGTGCGTCAATCCTCTTTATGTCAAAGTTCCTCCACTGCTTCTGCCTCCTCAACCTCCTCTCGGTCTTCCACCTGCACCCAAAGCCTGTCTGGTCATGCCACAAGCTTTCTAACTGCGCAGAAGGGATCCTGCACACCTCCTTACTATGCTGGCAGTAGGGCTCAACGTCATCAGGCGGTTTTTACTTTGAAATGTCTGGGAAATGTGAGTCACACAGCTGAGGAGTTGTGGTCAGCTCTGGAGAACCAATTTCATGAATGGTTGTCTCCACTGGACCTGAAACCAGGGAAGGCCGTGTGCGACAATGCTGCAAACCTGGGTGCGGCCCTTCGCCGGGGCAATGTCACACACGTGCCTTGTATGGCTCACGTGTTGAACCTGGTTGTCCAGCAATTTTTAGCCCACTATCCCAGACTAGATGGCCTTCTGCAGAGGGCACGGTCGCTGTGTGCTCACTTCCGCCGTTCGCATCCCGCAGCTCAGCGACTTACATCTCTACAGAAGTCGTTGGGCCTGCCACTTCACCGGCTAAAATGCGATGTGCCTACCCGGTGGAATTCAACTCTGCACATGTTGCAGCGACTGTGGCAGCACCGACAAGCCCTGGTGCAATACGCTCTGACGTATAGCCTGGGCCAACGAGATCCAGAGGTGGGGCAAATCACGCTGGAGGAGTGGTCTCAGATCAGGGACCTATGCACCCTTCTGCACAGTTTTGAAATGGCGACGAAGATGTTTAGTGCTGACGATGCCATTATCAGCATGACTATTCCGGTGATTTACATGCTGGAGCACATGTTAAACAGAATTCTGAGTCAGGTGGTGGCACAAGAGGAGGTGGAGGAAGTAGAGGAGGAGGAGTTGTATGCGGAAGGGCTAACATCTGCAAGGTCCAGACGGTCGGCAGCACCAAGGCGGCAGGCATGTGAGGGTGGGGGAGATGGTTTTACCAGGGCGCTTGGTAGCAGCCAAACTAGTGAGGAAGGTGCAGGAGCCCAGGAAGAAGTGGAGGACGAACTGATGGAAGACTCATCAGATGAATCATAGAATCATAGAATCATAGAATGGTAGAGTTGGAAGGGACCTCCTGGGTCATCTGGTCCAACCCCCTGCTCAAAGCAGGATTCACTAAATCATCTCAGACAGATGTCTGTCCAGCCTCTGTTTGAAGATGTCCATTGAAGGGGAACTCACCACCTCTCGTGGCAGCCTGTTCCACTCATTGATCACCCTAACTGTCAAAAAGTTTTTTCTAATATCTAATCTGTGTCTCCTCCCATTTAGTTTCATCCCATTGCTTCTAGTCTTTCCTTGTACAAATGAGAATAAAGATGATCCTTCTACAATATGACAGCCCTTGACATATTTGTAGACAGATGAGGGAGACCTTGATCACATTTCTGTTGTGCGAGGTTGGGGGGAGAGGACAGAGGAAGGAAGCATGATTGTTACCTCACCACCAACACAACAGGGACTTGGTGCTCCTGGATGCGCAACACACATGAGTGCCTTCTTGCTGCACTACCTGCAACATGACCCTCGAATTGTGAGAATTAGAAATAATCCTGACTACTGGGTTGCCACACTGTTAGATCCCCGGTACAAAAGTAAATTTGCAGAAATTATTCCTGCCATAGAAAGGGATGCACGCATGCAGGAGTATCAGCAGAGACTGTTGCAGAATCTTACATGTGCTTTTCCACAAAACACCAGTGGTGCACGTAGTGAATCTCACAGTTCCAACTTGCCAACCGTGGGACCGTCAAGTGTTCAGCACTCAAACCGTAACAGAACCACAGTATCTGCTGGTAACATCAATTTTGCGGAATCATTTCACCACTTTTTTAGCCCATCCTTTGCAAGGCCACAGGAGACAAGAAGTCTGAAACATAGTCAACACCTAAAGACGATCTTACAGGAGTATCTCCAAGTAAACATTGAAGCCATGACTGTGTCACTGGACCCTTGCTCTTTTTGGGCTTCCAATCTGGATAAATGGCCGGAGCTAGCCACTTACGCCTTGGAGATCTTGTCATGCCGCGCAGCCAGCGTTCTGTCTGAACGTGTGTTCAGCGCTGCTGGTGGTGTGCCGATTCGGCACCCCGCGATCATGCTGCAGAGATTGTCAATAGCATGACAGAGAGAATCAGCGCTCTCTGCAAAAGTCTTTAAATGTGTAGGCAGTGTGACTGTGGCATGTAAAAACTGAAGCAGTTATCTAGCTATTGCAGTGGGAGCCCAGCTGTATGTAACAGCCAGCTCCTGGTGTGTATAGCACAGACATAACCCATGTGCAGACTGTATCCCTGTGTCAGCACCATAACACTTCACCATGATGGACATGTACAGCGAGGTATGAGAAGGGATTAACAGTCTAGAAAAAGGCGTGTGAATGTCTTGATTGCAGAAAAGGTAGGTGGCAAAATATTGGTGTAAATTATGGTAATATAAAAAGGAACCATGGCACTTAGTTTCATTCTATTCTTTATTCTAAAGGAGCACTTGACATAATACTGTATACGTTAATTGGGTCTTTTTAGAGCTTAATTGAAAAAAATAGATTAAGTAAATTGTAACTGTTCCGGAGGTGGAACCTTTGAGCTGCAATACAAAGGGGAAGTCCTTGTAAGGAAGCGGGTGACTCCCAGGGAAGGCAAGCAGGAAGTCACAGCAAGTGACGGGGACAGTCTCTGGGTAAGCAGGCAGGTGGTCACGGCAAGTGACGGGGAGAGTCTCTGGGTAGACAGGCAGGTGGTCACGGTAAGTGACGGGGACAGTCTCTGGGTAGACAGGCAGGAGGTCACGGCAAGTGACGGGGACAGTCTCTGGGTAGACGGCAGGTACCTTCAACCCAGCGGGCAGATAGACACGGCAGGTACTGGCAGGTGCTTCCGGGTAAGCAGGTGGATAGCCGCGGCAGGTGCTGGCGGGTGCTTCCGGATAAGCAGGTGGATAGCCGCGGCAGGTGCTGGCGGGTGCTTCCGGATAAGCAGGTAGAGAGATACAGCAGATGCCAGCAGGTAGCAGACAGGTGACAGGCAGGAATCAGGCTGGACTAGACAGGCTAGCGGAGGGACCTGAGTGCTGAAGCAGAGGTGAAGACACAGTGCGACAACTGTTGCTCGGGCACCTCCATTTTGGAGGAGGTGCCTTAAATGTGGGAAGTCCTCTGGCCATTGGCCGGGGACTTTTTAGGAAGACGCGCGCCGTACGCCCTAAGCACTCTGCTGGAGGAGGAACGCGCGCCGGCCACAGCAGGGAACGGAGCGCAGGGAGAAGCCGCGCCAGGAGCCGGGGGGCGAGAGAGACGGTGTCCCTGTCTGACATGGGGCAGAGACGCCGCTGCGCTGACAGAGACAGGAGCGCTGGAGGGACCCACGTGAGGAGCGCGGAGGTGAGAGGGACGGCATCCCTGCCTAGCAGAGGGCAGGGACGCCGATGCTACAGTACCCCCCCCCCTTACGCCCCCTCCTCTTTCGGCCAGAAAGAAATTTATCAAGGATGAGCGGGGCATGGATGTTCTCCCGGGGCTCCCACATTCTCTCCTCAGGACCAAACCCCTTCCAATCCACTAGAAAAAAGGTCTTTCCTCTTACCCTCTTGGTGGCCAGAATGCTCTCTACCTCAAACTCGTTTTCAGCGGAAAGCGGAGCAGGAGGCGTACCTGAAGACTTGGAAAAAGAGTTAAGTACCACGGGTTTGAGGAGAGATACATGGAAGGAGTTGGGGATCTGCAAGTTGGCCGTTTCAATTTATAGGCCACCGGGTTGATTTCCTTGATAACTTCCAGTGGGCCGATGAACCGGGGCCCTAACTTGTAGGAAGGAATCTTGAGCCGGACATATTTGGACGAGAGCCAGACCTTATCTCCAGGACGGAATTGGAGCGGATCCAGACGTCTCTTGTCAGCCTGTCTCTTCATCCGCTCGGAGGACTGAAGAAGTGCAGATCTGGTACTCTCCCAAATGGTGGAGAATTCGCTAACAAGAGATTCCGCGGCCGGGTTGTCCACCGAGGCGGAGATGGGAAACAGGATCCGGGGATGTTGGCCGTAGACTGTAAAAAACGGGGATTTGGAAGAGGATTCGCTCTCGTGATTATTGTAGGAGAATTCGGCCCACGGTAAAAGATCCACCCAATCGGAATGGTGGGCATTAACAAAGTGCCGGAGGTAACTGGTTAAGATTTGATTGATCCCCTCTACTTGACCATTGGACTGTGGGTGATAAGCAGAAGAGTAGTCCAAGGTGACCCCCAGCAGTTTACACGTGGCTCTCCAGAAGCGAGAGGTGAACTGAACCCCTCGATCGGACACGATGTGGAGAGGAAGACCATGGAGACGGAAAATATGATGAATAAAGTCCTTAGCCAACTCAGATGCAGACGGAAGACCCGGCAGGGGAATGAAGTGGGCCATTTTAGAGAAGTGATCAGCAGAGACAGGGAGATCCGTTATAAAGTCCATGGCTAAATGCTGCCACGGGGCAGCAGGTACGGGAAGAGGCAGAAGGCGGCCGGCTGGCAGATGTCTAGGAACCTTGTTGCGGGCGCAGGACGCACAGGCCGAGACAAAGTCTATTACCTCCTTGCGCAGGGTAGGCCACCAGTAATGCCGGGCAATAAGCTGAAGGGTCTCCTTTTGGCCAGCATGGCCGGCTAGCTTAGACGAATGTCCCCAGTGCAGAACCTTCTCACGATCAGGTACTGTCACGAACGTCTTACTGGGTGGAAGACGATTCAGATCCAAGGGAGCCACTTGCATTACCTTGGCGGGGTCGATGATGTGCTTAGGCTCCTCCTCTAGATCGGAGAACAGAAAGGATCGGGACAAGGCATCGGCTTTGATATTTTTGTCTGCCGGGCGGAAATGAAGAATGAAATCAAAGCGGGCGAAGAACAAGGACCACCGGGCCTGGCGCGGGTTAAGTCTTTGGGCACTCTGGAGGTAAGCCAAGTTTTTGTGGTCCGTATAAATTATTACCGGGTGAAGAGCCCCCTCGAGCAGGTAATGCCACTCCTCCAGTGCCAATTTAACGGCTAACAATTCTCGGTCTCCTATAGAATAATTGTGCTCAGACGAGGAGAAGAGTTTGGAGAAGAAGCCGCAGGTTACCATTCTCCCGGATGGCGACTTTTGGGTGAGCACCGCTCCGGCTCCGGAGGAGGAAGCATCTACTTCTAAGAAGAATTGTTTATTGCAGTCCGGACGGTGCAGCACAGAAGCGGTGGAGAAAGCTTGTTTCAAAGAAAGGAAGGCCTCTTCAGCCTCGGGACTAGCGCCCTTACGGGTGAGCGCGGAGATAGGGGCAGTCCGGGAAGAGAAGTGCGGAATGAAGAGGCGGTAGTAATTGGCGAAGCCCAGGAACCGCTGAATAGCCTTCAACCCCTCCGGTCGGGGCCACTTCAGGATGGCAGAAAGTTTCTCAGGATCCATTCGTAGGCCGGTCTGGGAGATGACGTAGCCCAGAAATGGAAGCGAGGACTGCTCAAAGAGGCACTTCTCAAATTTTGCGTAGAGGTGGTTCTGCCTGAGCCTGAGCAGGACCTGACGAACGTCCCTCCGGCGTGTGGGAAGATCCGGAGAGAAGATCAAGATGTCGTCCAGGTACACCATCACCCAGCGGGCAGATAGACACGGCAGGTACTGGCAGGTGCTTCCGGGTAAGCAGGTGGATAGCCGCGGTAGGTGCTGGCGGGTGCTTCTGGATAAGCAGGTGGATAGCCGCGGCAGGTGCTAGCGGGTGCTTCCGGATAAGCAGGTGGATAGCCGCGGCAGGTGCTGGCGGGTGCTTCCGGATAAGCAGGTGGATAGCCGCGGCAGGTGCTGGCGGGTGCTTCCGGATAAGCAGGTAGAGAGATACAGCAGATGCCAGCAGGTAGCAGACAGGTGACAGGCAGGAATCATGCTGGACTAGACAGGCTAGCGGAGGGACCTGAGGGCTGAAGCAGAGGTGAAGACACAGTGCGACAACTGTTGCTCGGGCACCTCCATTTTGGAGGCGGTGCCTTAAATGTGGGAAGTCCTCTGGCCATTGGCCGGGGACTTTTTAGGAAGACGCACACCGTCCCTTTAAGAGGGGGGGAGTGCGTGCGCGCCCTAAGCACTCTGCTGGAGGAGGAACGCGCGCCGGCCACAGCAGGGAACGGAGCACAGGGAGAAGCTGCGCCAGGAGCCGGGGGGCGAGAGAGACGGTGTCCCTGTCTGACATGGGACAGAGACGCCGCTGCGCCGACAGAGACAGGAGCGCTGGAGGGACCCACGTGAGGAGCGAAGAGGTGAGAGGGCAGGGACGCCGATGCTACATAAAGTCAATAGCGTTACAAAATACTTGAGTCACTGACGTTTCTGAACATACCAGACCTCTCTCACGATGGTATTCTGACTGAGAGTTGAGTACAATCATATGGCGCTCAATAACCGGCAGAATAGGCTGCTTCCGCCACTCTTTGAGCGCCATATCATTTTGCTCAGCTCCAGCACAAATACCACTGTGAAAGGTCCAGGACAGACTAAACATGAAGTATTCTGCCGCTTTACCAACTCTATTTTAGCTAAAATCAAGCAGTAAAAAATCCAATTAGGATGTACAGTATTATGTCAACTGCTCCTTATGAATAACGGACTTTGTCTTATTCTGAATATAAGTCCCATTGTTCCGATTTATGATACTGGTTTGGATTAATCCATTGCCACTCAGCACTTGATATATTGTACCCAGAGTGTTGACCATAATTTACAGTGATTGTCATGAGGTGCCATAAGAAGGAGGAAGCTGTAATGTCTACTGTGTTGTGCCACACATCTCACTTTGATCCATATGCTGTCTGATAAAGTGATACATCTTACAACCTTCCAGTTCACAGAGATAAAAGAACGCACTCACCCTGTACAATGCTTTATTGTAGATAAATGACATGATGCACATGAAGATCCTTCATCCCAACTCAGGGCCAATGGCGATTTCATGTCTCCAGATGCTCGTTCAAGGCCTCTAGTTCAAGCTTAGGTCACTACGTATGAATTGGATTCCCTTTTTTTATTGCTCCATACAACTTCAAAGAGAAAGTACCAACATAAATGTGCCAATCAATTATCCTCTAATGACATCTTAGGACATTGATAAATCTTGTATGTATACATAGCTGTTCATGCTTCTAAATAAGTTTTTTCTCTGCTCATACTATAAAGATCATACGTGTAAGGAAAAATAAAAAGTTGCCAGAATGTAATCATCTAATTTGGCCATATGCAATTTTGAAAAGAAAAAACATAGAACATTAGAAAACAGCAGTGAATAAATAAGTAGGGTGGTCAATACCTTTAATGATATTTCACAGCCATTTTAATGTCTGCAAGATTAAGGTGCTCCAATATTTCAAGCAGATCTATCACTAGAACAACCATGCCCATCTAAGCTCAGCACAGTGTTAAGTTCATCAATGCTGGTACAAATGTTTCTAAACTCCTCCCATCCTATCAAAAAACTCCCATTTTTCAGGTAAATATGTAAATACCATTAAGGGCTTGTTCACACCAGTGTGTACATCAGACGAGTGCTATCTGATTTTTTACGGTAAGCACTCAGACCAATGATATTCAATGGGGCAGTGCTGATAACTCATTTTTTCCACTGTCAGAATCTGTGAGTGGAAAAAAAAATCACAGCATACTGCGATTTCACTTTGGAATCGGATGCCACTCGCCCATTGCAAAAATAGTTCAAGACAAGAAGAAAGTCCATTTGGATTTTGCGTTAATTTCATGAATCACATGAGTCATTTTGATTAATTTGGCACCAAATACGACAGTGTGCAATGTTATTAAGAAGTTTGCCAAACAGGGCGAAAGAGTCTCAGTGGCCCCTTTAACACATACCATGATTCATGATGCACAGATACAGCGGAGAAATATATGTATACAACACAGGGCCCAGCCTGCCCCCTCATCCTTCACATATGCAAACATAAATGCACACACACATGGTACACAGACATGCATGCACACACAGTACGCAGACATGCACACGGTATGCAAACATGCACGCACACACGGTACACAGACATACACGGTACGCAGACATGCATGCACACAGTACGCAGACATGCACACACAAACAGTATGCAGACCTGCACACACAGTACACAGACATGTACACACACACGGTACGCAGACACGCACACACACATACGGTACGCAGACACGCACACACACATACGGTACGCAGACATGACAACACACACAGTACGCAGACATGCACACACACGGTACACAGACATGCACACACACACATAACGCAGGCATGTGCACACATGCAGGCATTCACACATATATGGCGCCTCTGCGGGTTCAGTCGCCACAGAGGTACTGCATCTCACCCAGAGGTGTGGTATCTCACTCTCAGGTAAGGATAGAGTGCTGCCCGGGACCCTAACACCTGCATCCACCACTACACTACTCCAGACCAGCAGGAGGGGCAAGATGCGCTGCTCCTCTGCTGAGCCCTGTCCCTGGCTGGAGTGGGGGGAACCAAGAGAGGGGGAACCATGTAGTGGGTGTTGGTGGAGGAAGGAGTTTAGGGGAGCACTTCGGCTAGTGTATAAAAAGGGATGGAACCATCTAGAAGGATTCCAGTCATAAGAGGACAGTGGGGGAACAGGAGTTCTGCAGGAGCTCTGCTCAGGCGGAGCAGGCCTAGTAAGAGGCCCAGGAGGGTGCAGTTGCCACATCTGCACTCAAGTCGCCAAAAAGGTAACCACATAGGATCCAGGGAACTCCAGGTTGCCCAGAAAGATCCAAAGATACCGGTTTGGGACACTGTTTGCGAGGCACAGGGCAAGAAGGGTGAGAGCCAGTGCACGAAGACCGCTGAGAAGGGCATATAGGACAGGGTCCTGTCAGGCACTCTTGAAATACCAGAGGGATTGCTGAACCCCTGCCCGGTGAACGCAGCACGACGTGGGAAGTTATGATCTGCAGTTGTAACCAGGAGCAAAGTGAGAACTGTGAGTAAATCCAGAAGACTGCACCCCACTGTCTCTGTCAATTATTACTGCTGTGCCATCACCCCCTGCACTACACTGCACCACAACCGCTACCTCAACATCTACAACATCTACACTGCCCTGGAGCTAAGCTCTACCTGTGGAGCGCTAAACCAACTCTGTTGCATTAAAAACAGCTCCAGAGGACCTGCTCCGCAGCGGCGGCTCCCTTTAGCCGCATACCACAGGTGGCATCAAGAACATTAAAAGAACTTTAAATCCCCTTTATTAAATCATTCCCCTTTTCATTGACTGCCCTGGGTCACAGAGCGGGTCTCTGCCACTGTGACATCCCCAGCCCCAACGACCGGTCCGGCTACCGAGTACCCCACGGCCCAGGGGGCGCGTCATATTTGGCGTCACGAACAGGATATGAACCCATCCGTTATCACCAGGTATTGTGCGCCTGGAGACTGTGTTCTATACTGAATGTGGTGCCCACCACAGAAAAACGGGCGCCATTATGTGCGTTATCAAGGACAACAAAGAGCCTCCCATCGTGGGCTGGGACCCAGAATGGCGCCAAAAGCGCAACCCGCCCCATGCGTCTGTGGCCATATAACTTGATCTGTCCATCAATCTGGGGAAGCCGCCTTCCAGTGTGGCCGACAGCAAGCAGCCATGGGACCGCCCCAGAAAGGGGAGAGGAGAGACGAAACCTGGGAGACAGGGCGGAGTATCCAGCAGTCTAGACAGACCGCACCTGGCAGGCAAGATGGAGAGAGGTCAGCCTGAAGCTCCGTCTTGTGGCCTGCAAAGGAGTGCATCACCTCTCACCTTGGAGGGAATGCTGTTGAAACTGTCCCTGGAGGATACTGGATTCCTCCGAGATGAGGTGCAGGAGCTGGGCAGGAGAATGGAGGAGGCCCAGCAATCTGCAATTGCTGCCTGGAGAGCGGAGGTTGTGGAGAAGATGATGACCCGGCAGCAGTCGGCGCTGCAAGTGACCGGCAGCGCCCCAGCCCCGGCGGAGCTGCTCCTGGACCAGGAGGTGTCGGGCCGAGCTGAAGCGATTGCGGGAGCAGGTAGGAGCGATATCCCTGTCCCGGACCCCGCTGGCGCTGATCCGTTCCTTGTCCCCCTGCAGGAACCTCCTTCCCCGGGCGCTCTCAACACCGAACATGGTGACAAGGTCACCTACACCAGGCACAGAGGGGAACGGGGCTGGTATTCTCTCCGTGTGCACCGGGTAGAGGAGGATATGCCCCTGCAGGTTGAGGCTGATGACCCGGCTGGGTCAGCCTGCAGCAACCAGGTGTTTCCCAGGAGGGAGCACCACTATTGAACTCCCTGTTTAAAAATGTGTGTATATAGTTACCCGGAAGGGTACAGCAGCAGTGCAGAGTTAAAAGTGTGTGTTTAAAAAGTTTATGCTTATTTGTTTAGTGTACCCGATTAAGGTACATGGACTGATAGGCTGGGGACTGTGAGCAGCGAAAAACTTTACCTGCAAATAGTTTGCACTTATTAAAGTGCCTCTTATTGGTTTTATATACAAAGACCTCAGAAAAAAAAACGTTTGGCGTGGCTGAAGACGTGGTCCAACGACCGGATCACCTATGCCCTGCAGCCACGCCCAGGGCCTACGTTGAGGGTTTTCGGATGTGTCCCTCATGTTGCTCAAATTGCACCTTCTCCAGTGAGATGGACACGCGGTTATGGATCTCACTGTATTGAGCTGAAAAATGTTTTATATGAGGAATGTTTTATAAATATGAAGAAAATTGTATTGAAAAAGTTTTATAATGTTTTAAAAAGTCTTGATAAGAAACATGTAACGTTCAAGTAAAGTGCCTCCCATAAAGGGAAGAAAAAGTTGTGTATTATTCTTCTATGTGAATGCATTAAAAAAATTGTATGTCTGAAACCTTGTTTTACTCTGTTCCAGCCCGCGGACGTGCTGTGTTTTACCAGGGGGGTATGTGCCGCCCCTGCGGGTTCAGTCACCACAGAGGTACTGCATCTCACCCAGAGGTGTGGTATCTCACTCTCAGGTAAGGATAGAGTGCTGCCCGGGACCCTAACACCTGCATCCAACACTACACTACTCCAGACCAGCAGGAGGGGCAAGATGCGCTGCTCCTCTGCTGAGCCCTGTCCGTGGCTGGAGTGGGGGGAACCAAGAGAGGGGGAACCTTGTAGTGGGTGTGGGTGGAGGAAGGAGTTTAGGGGAGCACTTCGGCAAGTGTATAAAAAGGGATGGAACCATCTAGAAGGGTTCCAGTCAGAGGAGGACAGTGAGGGGAGCAGGAGCTCTGCTCAGGCGGAGCGGGCCTAGTGAGAGGCCCAGGAGGGTGCAGTTGCCACATCCGCACTCAAGTCACCAAAAAGGTAGCCACATAGGATCCAGGGAACTCCAGGTTGGCCAGAAAGATCCGAGGATACCGGTTTGGGACACTGTTTGCGAGGCGCAGGGCAAGAAGGGTGAGAGCCAGCGCAGGAAGATGGCTGAGAAGGGCATATAGGACAGGGTCCTGTCAGGCACTCTTCAAATACCTGAGGGATAGTTGAACCCCTGCCACGACGTGGGAAGTTATGATCTGCAGTTGTAACCAGGAGCAAAGTGAGGACTGTGAGTAAATCCAGAAGACTGCACCCCACTGTCTCTGTCAATTATTACTGCTGCGCCATCACCCCCTGCACTACACTGCACCACAACCGCTACCTCAACATCTACAACATCTACACAGCCCTGGAGCTAAGCTCTACCTGTGGAGAGCTAAACCAACTCTGCTGCATTAAAAACAGCTCCAGAGGACCTGCTCCGCAGCGGCGGCTCCCTTTAGCCGCATACCACAGGTGGCGTCACGAACATTAAAAGGACTTTAAATCCCCTTTATTAAATCATTCCCCTTTTCATTGACTGCCCTGGGTCATGGAGCGGGTCACTGCCACTGTGACATCCCCAGCCCCAACGACCAGCCTGGCTACCGAGTACCCCATGGCCCAGGGGGCGTGTCACATACAGTATGCCGACACATACAGATAGTACACAGATATGCACACATATAATACGCAGACACGCACATACACAAACATATACACAGATACGTAAACATACAGGCATACGTACATATTTGAACACAAATTCTTAAAAACACATAAAACAGACATAAATATATATATACAGTCATACACACTGACATACACAGACATTCACATCATACATGCACACATACAAACATTAAAAATATTTTTAATATGGAGATTGGGGAAGCTTCGCTCACCTGCCCCCGGCCTGTGTCCAGTCCAGCAGCTCCTCAGGTATGGGGCAGTGCAGGGCCGCCGGCGTGTCACAGACATGGCGCTGCACCATCAGAGGGGCCCACTCGCTGTTGGGGCCCGGGCCGCTCCCCCAGCACCTATTCAGGACCGCCAGTGCTGCTTGATTCCCGGCACTTCAGACATGGCCGCGTGCAGTGCGCTGTGCCTGTTAGTAATGAGGTGGCAGGGGCGACACACAAGCACTACTAAAGGCGCAGTGTCACCGCTGCCGTGTCATTACTACCAGACACAGCTGCACAGCGTGTGGCCATGTCTGAACTGCCGGCAATCAAGCAGCACTGGCGGTCCTGAACAGGTGCTGGGGGAGTAGCCCCGACAGCAAGTGGGCCCCTCTGATGGTCCAGGGCCCCGGCACTTGTCCGGGTACGCTGGGTGCTGACGCTGGCCCTGTTGCCAAACATGGAACCGACAAGAACCTCCATGGACATGGGGAAAAGAGGAAAATTTAAAAAAAGCGATGTCTTCAAAGGTTTGTGTGAATGCTGGAAAAAACACCACGTCAAACATGCAAAGACCTGATGGCAAACCTGGAACAGTCTGGGGTCATGGTTTCAACAACAACCATACGTCGCACGCTAAACCAAGCAGAGCTTTATGGGCAAAAGCCAAACAAGAAACCATTGTCATTCATATGCTTTCCATTTCTTCATTGATTGATAGAAGCTTGAGAAACTTCCATCAGCTTTTTTTTTTTAATTTCATCCAAGAAAAACTGATGAAACTTTGCCCATACTTTGATGGTAAAAACTAACACATTAACCAAGCTGTGATAAAATATGATTAAAAAACATTGATAAAAACTCAAAACGCTTTTTGCATACGAAAAAAATACTGACGTCTGAATGAGGCCGTTATAAAAAGAAGACGACTTGGTCCAGGGAATAAGAGTGTTATATTATGATCAGTCATCACAGTGAAAACTTAAATTTAAAGATTATGGTCTTAGGGTGCTTTCACATTGCGCTTTTCTCCACGTTTGTGGGTCAAATCGGGGATTTTAATAAAAATGACAGCATGTAGGACAGTAAGTGACATGTCTCTGAAATCAGGGTCTCTGTCCCTACATCATGCTACTCTCAGATGGGGGCAGTAAAAACCTGGTGACAGATTCCCTTTAATGAGTCAAAGCGCAGCCTCTACAGAGCTGTATGGTCACCATATGTTCATCATAAAAGAGTACTTTATTTGAAAATATAACAGATCCGTGGTAACCTCTAAAAAAGTGTTTGACTAGTCATTAGAAAGATAAATCAAATGTGTTATTTTTTCCAGATATAGTGCTTGTAATTTGGAAGATATTGTAGTTTTTGTCAGTTGGTCATTATCTGCAGATACAACTGCAATAGATGGACTTGCACCATGAGGCCACTTCAGCTTGATATTGGTCAGATTTAAATCGAAATTAGCCTCCATCATGTAGTAAGTAATGTCTTAAAGCAGAATCCTTTGAAATTCACTCCTTATATTTCCTTTTTGTCCTAAACAGCATAATGCATTCGGTGTGACAGTATTATGAATCAATCCTCTGCATGAATCTAAAACCTGCAATTTTTACATTTAGCATGATTCTGCTTTCATAGATCTTACATTTTAATGTCGTTGCTTAACGATTAAAAAACAATGCAGTAATGATTAAGAGATTTACTGCCCAAGGTTTAAAAAAGAAAGCCAAGTCATGACAGTAAGGGTGCTAAATAAATCCAAAGTTAGGAAGAAACTCATAATAAGAACAAAGAACATACACCACCTCTAACAGTGCTCCTGGCTTTGAAGGACTAGCTTCTAGATTTTGTATTATAATGTCCACCTCTGGGTAAAGTGATAAAGTATCAACATAAACTTATCTGTCAGGTTCTGTTATTTCATGTAGCCTTGGAGCATATAGCATATTGTGAAGAATATTGCAAAATAAGTAAAGCAATGAGTTTATAAAGTTATTCATCTAATGTAGGTAAGTTGTATATGTACACGTTAAAATAATGATTAAAAGTGTATATACACATTCACTTCACAGATGCTTAAAAAATGCAATTCTTTAAAGATAAAAAATGTTTGCACAGTCCTGCCCTCAAACTATAAAGCGGTGCACTTTTATTATCTTTAGAACACTTGTAATTCAGTGTGACAGGAGCTGCTCCTCACTGATCTCCCCTCCAGTCTGGGACAATAAGTCACACAGCAGTGTGAAGCTCCCCAATGTAACAGCCAGTCCTAGAAGAGGGGGCGTGGCCGGCTCCTGGCTTTTAGTAGCAGCAGACAGCCCCCTGATGTTTCCTTCACTACAGCATGAGATGAGGGGGCGTGGCCTGCCCATGCCTTCTAGTACCAGCCAGCCATTGATGTCTCCTTCAATAAAGGGCTATTAGCGGGGAGCAGGCCACTCCCCCTCACCCTGGACTGCAGACATGGAGACATTATCAGGGGGCTGCTGTGACAGGAGCTGCTTTTCACTGCATAGCTCACCCCTCCACCTGAGACATTACTGCAGTGTGCAGCTGCATGTTGTATCAGCTAGTCTCCTGATAATAGCTGTTTCTCTGCAGAGAATAGGGGGCGTTGACACGCCCCCTCTTCTCAGGCTGCCTGTTGCAGCGGGGAGCTTCACACTGCTATGTGATGTATTTTCCCAGATGGGAGCAGCTCCTGTCACACTGAATTACAAGTGTTCTAAAGAAATAGAAGTGCACTGGGCATTTCATCTTTATCATTTATGAGGGTAGGGACAGCACAACATTTTTTTTTTTTATCTTCCCCGGTACCCCTTTAAATGATTGGCCAAGCCATAATGCACTGAGCGCCTGTACTTGGTTTGAACAGTCATTCTGTGCTTACAGAGTCACTTTAATTAAAGAGTAACTGTATTTTCAAGTAATTTATCAGAATAAGCTGTGGTGTGTGTGCACGAGGAATAATACTATTTCTGGTCATTAAATGTCTTGTATCCTGTATTTTTCACTAGTCTTCCCCTCTGCAGGCTCACTCTCTTAAATGTATAATCACACTCTGAGCTTGTAGGAGACTAGCTCCTATAATGTTTTCCTACACATCACACCACACATGGATGGATACCCTCTTCTTTCCTTGGTTAGCACACAGAGAGAAGAAGCAACAACATAAAGGAAATTCTATACAGTAATGAGTTGTGTGGATGGTAATCAACTGCTGGGGTGAGGTATAAGACTTGATGGAAAGCTCAGCACAATCTTTCCCTGCCTCCCTCCGCTTGTTTTCTCACTCTACTCCTCACCTTCCTCTTCATAGAGTATAATAGGGGATATAACCTGACACCACACAGTGCTGGCAGTCCGTGGATTTGAGCTGTTTTTCTGCTTTCTTCTTTTTTTTCCCAAAGTGAATGATCAGTAGGCAGGAGGGTGGGTACAAAGTAGCTCACAAACAGAAAATGAAGCAAATTTCACTGATTGAAATATATTCTAAGTTTCTTCTATTCACATTTACTATTGATTTATGCAAGGTTTGTTGAAAATCCAGTTCCCTTTTAGCACAAATAAAAAAAAACCTTCAGAAATTTTCATGGTGAAGAAATCTTATTTTAGATTTAAAAAAAATCTACCTTCTACTTCTTAAAAAGTAACTAAACTTTAACAGTGCATTCTCATGCTTAGCAGGCACTATCTGCAGATTGGTGTGAGTCCACAGGGTCTATTAAGCAATTGGTGGAGGACTTTGATCTTCACCGATCTGCAGGCAATTAAAGTGACTGCCAAATATGAAGAAGTTGTATAAGTTTAATTACTGGTTGAGAAAAGTGTTGCTTACTCTGTACATAAACAGGTCACCTGATATACAGCTGATAAACTCGATATACAGCTTACCAGGCCCGAATTAAGGGTACTATACATTGTTTCTGCCGAACCAACAAAAATGAATGAATGAGAGTCAAGTTTTCAGTAGCTTTTAGGAATCAGCACTTAATAAAGAGCTCTGAGCAAAGCTGATCGAATCAAGGCCACTTGTACTAGCGCCTGAGCTTATAGACAGCAACTAATCTGAGCACACACAGCTGTATTGTGCTGCACAGAGACGGATAGGACGGGAGCAGATTAATTACTGAAGTATCTAATCAGAACCTCCTGTGTATGCAAGTATGCGACTGTAATTCCAGAGAAATGTTTCTAGCAACTCCATGGCCCTGATACATCAAGACTGGTAATGTTCACGCCAGTCTTCATGAGCTTGTGAATTAAAGAGGCTGTGGTGTCACTCCCCTGTTCCACCCTAGTTCTGCTCATTTTGACTGTAACTGGTGTGAAAATGGCAAATTTTTACTTAACTTCTGCGTTGCAAAAATTTTTTTGCAACTTTTCAAAGCGATTTAAGCCAGAATCACTTTGCTGATTTGGGCCCATAAATCCATGTTATATAGAATCATGGAAGACAACAGGTTAAAGAAGTTAACAAAATGGTCACTAACTGTATATATTAGAAAAGGATAATTCCACCCAGAACTATCACACCGTAATTTCTAAACTGCCGGCAGAAAGGTTTTTAGTTTTGTAACTACTTCACATAATTCATGTACATTTAAAAAAGAAAATAAGCCATAAATTTGACCATAAAAAAACAGTGACAGATAGAATTAGGATCTTTTTATTATGTTGGCACCTCTTCTTTTCAAATGACCAATTTTGCAAATGTCAATGATCTAACTGGAATGAGCCTGTATTTGCATGCAGACTTTACATTGGTGCTTTATTGCATTCGGTGGACCTGTTCAAGTAGTATGGCTTTATAAAACACTTTAGAAACACTAGCAATGCAAACATTGATTTCATATGTCAGACCAGGTTTACATAAGCAGCATTACAAAGTATGGAAGGAATGAGCCTGTAGAAATCCAGCACATATATATAAAATGGCAGAGTAGTACCATTTAGAGAATATTACATTAGATCAGTTTGTTGCAGCCAAAGCATTGGAATGATTGTCCAAAAGTTCAGTTGTCAAACATAACATTGCCTGAAAAAGTGTAAAATGCAACAGTCTGTTGTAATTCTACAAAAAGATTTATAGATTGTAATAGATTGGCTCTCATAATGCACCATTCAGCACCAACACCCAGGAGAGATGACATTACATGATTTGGTACTTAGATGCTTTTTTTTTTTTTTTTTTTATAAGCACCAGAGTACAAAAGGTTGATCCTAATTTTTATAGTAAGCTTTTGCTCATATGCATTTTATACGATTTATGCTATACAATGATATCAAAATACATCTGAAAAGGCAATTGTTCCACAAAAATTGGATTCATTACACATTCAAATGCAATTTAGCCTAATACAAAATAACTCTCAGTATGTCAGTAGTAAAGGCCACTTCTTTTGCAGTATTTTTGGATAAATTAAAATGTTGTACAAAAGGATAATAAAATAAAGAGAATGAAAAGCATTTTCCAGAATGCAATGAGGTCAGAAAGTGCTGCTGAATGTCTACAACACAAATTATTCATTATTAAAAAAAAGCAAAAAAACAAAATAGAAAAAAAACACAAACTTACCAGCTCTAAACAAGAGAGAAAAAAATATATAATTCACAGGTTATTTCAGATAACGAAATATGTTTTCCTATATGCATGAATGGTATATACCATATTTTCCAAATAAACAATTATTGACTTGTTTTCGGCTTTAATTTTGACATATCACCAAGTAAACTTGGATTCCGGCTTATAAGCATTGTCATATGTTTCGTAAGGGAAAAAAAAATGCTGGAATGTCAGTTTTAAATTACATTGGTAAATGAAAATTCATTCTTCCGCTTGGCTCCAATAGTGAAGTCTTAAAAGCTATGTCATTTTGTTATAGGTTCAATCGTGGGCAGACCGGAGGAGGGCAACACGCAAATTCTCTAAGTATGCTGCGGGCCACATCTACGTTATTTTGAGCGATTTCCAAAGCCCTTTTAACTTCTTCAAAGGAGTAGCCCTCGCCCATTAATTTTGCTATTTTTGCATCTTCATTCTCTGGAGAACAATCAGCGCTGTATGGTCTCCTGTGGTGAATATCTGGTGCCGTCCTGCGGGGAAGTGGTTTGGGTGGTCTGGCTGGCACTTGTGGACAATCTGTAAAAGTGCACAAAAGAAATAGAAATTAGTATTTCAAAAAGATATAATGTAAATGAATTGTAACACAATACCAATCTTTAGAAGACAGATACTGTCGGCATATACTACCCTTTTTGGAATCAATAGAATGCTAGTGTAATGCATGGACTTGCCGGACCCCTCCTACTCCAAGTGCTGAAAATAGATGAAGGTCATGAATGGAGGGCCCCCATATATTGACTTAAAGTTTACTAATAAATGATAGGACCAGTAAAGATTTAGCTGATGAGTAATGGTTCATTTTTTTATTGTATCTTCTGCTTTTTTAGAAATTTTGAAAAATCTTGGACACCCCAATTATGGTTTAAAACTAATCGTATCTCCATTTAGTTTTCCATACTATTTTTGAGATATATTTTCTTAATTATTTTTTTAAGGCTGGAAGACATTTGTATACAAATTGATGTGAAGCGATGAAGTGAAAAGAGAAAGGAAACATGCTTACAGGAGGGGGGAACTAAGGCCTCGGAGACAACTTTGTCATTTCAATGAAATTTTTCCAAAGTAATCAGTGCATTATCATTTTTCTGTGATGTGCGCGCATCTCTCATCACAAGTTTGTTTCCTGTACGTCAACATAAATAATTTTGTCGCTTATCTGCAGTATTTGAAAAATAATTACAGTGTCTATAAAATAGGCAAAAAAGTTGAAAAATAAGCAATTGTCTACTCAATCATTCATTAATTGGGCCGAGAAAAAAACATAACCATATTTCCAGTCGTTGCTGATTGCTTTCCATTTTGTACTTTCTGTTACATGCTATCCGAAATGCGAACCAGTATTCCCTGAAATCTGCGATAGAGGTCACTTTTCTGTAACTAGGCGACTGCATCTCATCCTATGAACTGTGATTCCTCTTTAACCCCTTGCAATTTTTTGCTTTTGCAATTTTGTTTGTTTTCTCCCCTTCTTAAACAGGACCAAGTGTAACATCCCTGGCGGCGTGCTTGCATGGCTTACCATCTCCCACCATGCAAGACTGCAATCTTACCTATCAGGCTAGGCTGCAGACTTTGCTCCAGTACCTGCTGTTTGTATGTCTCTTGTCTGCTGGCTTAGGGCGGCGGCGCTGTTGCTTCCTGATTCTTAAAGCTACAGTGTGCGCAGTCCTAATGCGTCACCAGCCTATTGCTGTGAGTCATTGGATACTTAAACCCCCTCCACCCAGTAGGAGGTGCCTGAGCAACACTTTCTTACAGTGTGTTCTGTGCAACTGTGAGTTGCCAGGTCCTGTCCTGAATCTAGTCTGTTTCCGCCACCCTGGGGGCTGAGTTCCCAGGCTCATTCCTGTATCTTGTTCCTGGTTCAGATCCTGTCTGAACAGTGTCCTAGTCTGTTACCTGTTTGTCTCTATGTCTGTATCTTCCCTTTTTTCTGCAGTATCTGAACCTGCACCTAACTCCAACTCGTTGTCTCTGTACTTCTGTTTGTGAGTTTTGTGTCCACTCACTACTTCATTGCAAGTACCTTGTGTGTATCTGGTTCTGCTCGTTCTGTTTCCCTGCCTTTGTATCTAACTCCTGTGTTCCAGCTATCTTCTTGCGTTTTCCAGTCTGTTCCATGTGAATAGAGCCCTGTCCTGTCTACTGCATCTGTGGGTTTTGCTTTGCTTGTTCACCGCACCAGCGGTTTTGCTCGGCTCTGCTTGTTCACCGCATTTGCAGGTTTTGCTCTGCTTTGCTTGTTCACCGCATCTGCGGTTTTGCTCTGCTCTGCTTGTTTACCGCATCAGTGGGTTTTGCTCTGCTTTGCTTGTTCACCGCATCTGCGGGTTTTGCTCTGCTCTGCTTGTTCACCGCACCTGCGGTTTTGCTCTGCTCCGCTTGTTCACCGCATCTGCGGGTTTTGCTCTGCTTGTTCACCGCATTGGCGGGTTTTGCTCTGCTCTGCTTGTTCACCGCAATGGCGGGTTTTGCTCTGCTTGTTCACCGCATCTGCGGGTTTTGCTTTGCTCTGCTTGTTTACTGCACCTGCGGCTTTGCTCTGCTCTGCTTGTTCACCGCACCTGCGGGTTTTGCTCTGCTCCGCATGTCTACCGCACTTGCGGGTTTTGCTTTGCTCTGCTTGTCTACCGCACCTGCGGCTCCGTTCCTGTATCCCAGTCTGTACTGGTCCCTATCCTGCCTACGTTCCTACCTGCCAGTACCCGCCTGTCTGCATGTCAGCCGTGCCTGCCTGTGCCCACCTGTCTGCATGCCAGCCGTGCCTGCCAGTGCCTACCTGTCTGCATATAAGCCGTGCCTGCCAGTACCCACCTGTCAATATGCCAGTCTAACCTGCCTGTTCCTGCATTCCCCGGGTGTGGGTCAACAGCTGTGACCGGGGTCTGACCTGGAGTAGCACCTGGTCCCTCTGCTCGGTTCCTCTCTGGTTCACGGAGTCGACTGAGCCGCCGTGCAACCTTGGTCGGACCGGGTTGATACTTAGTTACGCCCCTCCAGGCTCTCCTCGGTTCATGGTCCAGTAGGATCACTAATTAAGCTCACGCCAGTCAGCCCGGGCGCGAGTGCAACACCAAGCAGCAGAAAAGTTGACCCCTGACTAAGGGCAGGACTGTACAGCAGCTTTTATGCTTAATGCATTCATACTTTGCTTGTAGTATTATGTTGGAGCATGTTTGAGAAATTCATCCTTGAAATTTCAATCGCAAGTGCAGCTGGTCAGGCAATGCACTTCCAGCTCTGTGTTCTTTCCCTTTTCACCGCCCACTGCTGAGCTCTGATCTTTGATTGACAGGTTACTCTTCTATCAGTGACCTGTCCTCCTTGCGCTCCCAATGATGTTGCGAGATCAATGGAACGGCTCCCGCAATGCTATCAGGAGCTTGCTTCAGCAGTGGGTGGGAAAAAGGGAATGAGCACAGCAGAACTGGAAATACAGTGCCTGACCTACTGGAAATTAAAACTTCAAGGATGGATTTCCCAAAAATGCCCCAATAAAAAAGACTGCAAGCAAAGTATGAATGTAATAAGCATTAAAGGGGCTCTTTAAGAAGCTATAACTTTTAAAATTTTTCAGTTGACATAGGAATATGAGGGCTGTTTTTGGGAACAATTTGTAGGTACGAAATGACAACATTTATTTTAAAGTGAAAAACTTAAATGTGCGTCAAATTAGCAGCTAGTGGAAGTCTCCATTAATGTGAAGTTACACGCTTTCATAGCGTGGAGTCTCACATAGAAGGACGGAACATTGACAATGGAAACATGAGAAGGTCTACATTGTACAAGGACTAAAGTTAAGCTAAGTGCCCACGAAGCACAAATGCTCTGAATTTTTTCTGCATCTCTCTGGCAGGAAAAACGCATGCGGATTTTACATGCGTTCTTCCTGCCAGGTAGAAGCATTTGTCAAGCGTTTTTGCATGCATTCCTGCATGCGGGTTATCAAGCGCTTTTCCAAGCGATTTTAGCATCACTTGGAAAAGTGCTTGACAACTTGGACTGCCGACCTGTCACATGACTAAATGACGTCATGGCAGGTCCTTTTACACCATAGCAAACCGCCGGGGAGCCAGGACACATCGCTGAGGAGACCGGGGGCCATCGGAAGGTGAGTATAATGTATTTTTTTAATTTTAATTCTTTTTTTTACAGGTACTATGGTACCCGGGTCTGGAGGAGAGTCTCCTCTTCTCAAAACCCGGGTACCATCCGCACATAGAATCACTTAATATCCGCATGTGAACATGTAGTGATGCGGATTTTATGCGATTCAATGAAAGTCAATGGCGGCGAAAATGCTGAGATTCCGCAAAATAATATGGTAGTGCTGCGGATTTTTCCGCAATGATAATCCGCAGTGGAAAGCACATGCGGATTATCATTGGGGACCATGGGGCACGTATTACCAAGCGTTTTTTAAGCGTTTTCGCTGCGGAAATTCTGCAGCAAAAATGCTTGAAAAATGCATAGTGGGCACGCAGCCTTATTTAACGTCTGCACAGAAATCCAGGCACTTCCTTTTCAGCCCTATAACCTGTGCTTAATGTGTGTTCAATGCAGGTACACAGCTTACAAGTACATGTAGGAAAAAAATAATTAATCCCTCAATGACCTGGAAAGTTTGGTCCTACTGATGCATTACATTTTTTTATGACCGTTTCTCCACATTTTAGCAGCCATAACTTCATTTTTCCTTGCACATGGTTGGATAAAGCATTATATGGGATAAATTGCATTTTTTTGATTGTTCTATTTAATATAATCCCACATTTAAAAAAACATATTTCCAAAAGTGCAAATCCCTTAAGGCACAAATTGACTCCAATAATTAAAAGGGAAGATCAAAGTTAGAAATATAGCAGGATAAGCATACCATTTAGGAATAAGAAATCTTCTGTATGATCTGACTCTGTATTGCAGAAAATAACTCAAAAATATCAGATTGGCATATAGTTGTGCTTAATATAATGTTACTGGGTTAGCCAACAAACGCACTATTGCTGTAATGAAAGTCTTTGAGACTGTAAGAGGTAGGGGAGGACATTGCTCAGCTATATCAGTCAGTACCATGGACAATGAATACATTCACCACAGCTCCAATTAAACAGGGGACATGAGCCAAGTGTTTTGGCCATTGGAAATAGTCTCAGGCATCTATCCTGTAGCTATCCTGTGGTAAATGATGTTCCTGCTCCAACTCCTTTCAGTAGGGGAAATGCCAGACCCAATAAAACTTATATATTCAATGTACTCGCAATGCACCTATACGTTACCTGAGCATGATGGCAGCTGATCATATTCTTGGGAAAGTCGATTTAGCATGACATCATTTGGTGCTCTACGTGTAGGTGGTAAAGGTGCTTCTAAATAAATTGCCAAAATAAGAAATTTGTCAGCAAAGGTTTAAGTAGGTAAGATTAAAACACTTCAAAGTAATACAATTATGCAATTATCAAGACATCTTCTGAGAATGGTTCCTTCAGTACAGTAACAATTTCAGCTAATCATTAAAAAGGTTGTCCACTACTTTATCACTGATGACCTATCCTTAAGACAGTTCTTTAATGTCTGATCAGTCGGGGTCAGACACCCGGCACCACCACTGATCAGCTGCTCTCTGAGACGGCGATTTAATTAGTAAGCGGATGTGAAGAACCCAGCCATGGCCACTATCAGAAGATGGAGCAGCTCGGCAATTGAGAATTTCCGGCCGGTGGCTGCTGCTGCAACACCAATAACAGCTGATCGGCTGTGTTGGACACTGACCGATCAGACATAGATGACCAATCCTAAGGATAGTTCATCAATGATAAAGTAGTGGACAACCTCTTATGATTACAGGGTTGTTTCCAAATCATTAAGATAACCTCTAACAAATAGAGGATAACTTACTGATTTACTGGGAGTCTATAAAGTTCTGGAATTAATGGCACTATATAAGTAAGTAAAATAAATAAGTGTGATTACTGAGACTCCTGCGATCCCAATATTAGGGCTTTTCTAGAGGATGAATGGAGCAGAGGACGAGCACAGACATATGCTTTATTCAAGACGGGGATCTACAGACCCCCAGTTCCTGGGTTCCAGAACTCCAATCTCAGGATCAGTTGGATACCTAGTGATAAGGTATCCCTTCTCCTACAGATAGGGGATGACTTATTAATTATAAGGGGTTATTCCTAAAATATTATCTAGTAGTAAACTTCATTGCTGCATTTACCATATTTTTTAAATATAAGATGCATATTTTAGCAAGAAATAAATCTTTCTAAAAAGTGTGTGCGTCTTACAGTGCGTGAGCAGCTTTCTCTGAAGAGAACGCAGACCCAACATCCTTCCCGATCACTGAACGATATAGCTCTGTCTCCTTCCCCACACTGATCAGTCTGATCGTGCAGGGCAGGAGATAAAGCTACCAGGACTTGCACATCACTAAAGCTGCATGGATGCTGCAGGTCCTGACTAGCTGAAAAAAGGGGGTAGGTCGGCAATCTACTCGAGTGGTGCTCATGGAAAACAACGAAGTAGATAAAAAGGAGGGTCTCAGAACTCATGTATTGAATGAAGAATTTTAATCCAGTTCACACATGGAAAATCAATATTAGAAGTTTCAGCCCATCCCAGGCTTATCAATAGTCTGTTGGTAAAAACCTGGGATGGGCTTAAAATTCCTCATTCAATACATGAGTGCTAAGACCCTCCTTTTTACCTGACTAGCTGAAAGATGGTTCAGGTCATGTGATCAGGACGGAACTTCAAAATTTGGCAGTGTATACACAGTATGCAGCAGAGGTGTGTGGTATGTGTGCTGCAGCAGAACTGTTTCTGATGAAGTTGCAGAGGTGCGTGCGTGTACATAGGACAACAGTGTGTGTATGTAGTAGAACTGTGTGCACATGAGCATGTAGCAGAGCTGTGTGTGTACTCATATAGATATATATATATACAGTACAGACCAAAAGTTTGGACACACCTTCTCATTTAAAGATTTTTCTGTATTTTCATGACTATGAAAATTGTACATTCACACTGAAGGCATCAAAACTATGAATTAACACATGTGGAATTATATACTTAACAAAAAGTGTGAAACAACTGAAAATATGTCTTATATTCTAGGTTCTTCAAAGTAGCCACCTGCCTCTGCTACATAGAGGTGATGAACAGATCACCTCTAAGTAGCAGAAATGCTCCTGTGCTATGAGTGCCGACCACTAGGTGGCGCTCATAGCGATCTTTACATGACAACCACTGGGGTCTGCTGCTGACCCAGGGTTGTTATGACCACCCATTAGTGACCCGGGGTCACCGATGGGCGGTGTAAGTGACGTGCTTCCGGCGCGGCACTGTTAAATGCCTTTGTCAGAGATTGGCGGCAGCATTTAACTGGTTAACAGCCGCGGTTGGATCGCGATTCCACCTGTGGCTGTTGCGGGCACATGTCAACTGTAAGAATCAGCTGACATGTGCCCAGTTCAGTGCAGGCTCACCGCCGGAGCCCTCACTGAACAGGGGGTGATGGCCTGGAGCATACTAATATGCCCCAGGCCAGTAAGGGGTTAAAGAAGTTGTCCGGTACTTTTTTAAATTCTCCAATGTATTCAGCATGTGGGTATAAGTATATTTGTAAATACCTTGGGTTGCTGATAATGCCTGTGAGAGGCGCTATCACTGGCAGCTCAGAGGCATCATGTGACCCCGTGCTGACGTCATGACAAGTGAGGCGTGACTCAGCGCTGGGGTCACCAGGGTGGCAGCTGGGCTGTGGGCGGGGTTACGCCCGTGTCACACCCAGCATCCACTGCGCGCTTTCCCAATGAATGGGGAGAGGCAGAGAGTGCGGTGGATGCTGCGTGTGACGCAGGGGAATAACCGCGCCCAAAACCCAGCAGCCACCGGTGGAACGCGGAAGAGGGACCCTCGGCTGCAGCCTGGACTTGTCGTGATGGCAGTGGATGTCAGGGCCGGCTGCAGCCGGGGGTCACGTGCTGCCTGTGAGCGGCCAGTGATAGCGCCGCTCACAGGCATTATCTGCAACACAAAGTATTTACAGAGATACTTATGCCCACATGCTGAATACATTGGGCAACTTAAAAAAAGTACCGGACAACCCCTTTAAATTTACCATGCATTGGTCACTTTTAAGGCACAGTCCAATAAGACGTTTTATAACATACAATCTGGGTTTCAGTTCCACTATTTTTGAAGAAAGTTGCTCTGAGTGAAAGGAGACATTCATGACAAAGAGGTCCTGACTCAGCTATGTTCACGTCTAGTAATTATTTCTGTATTTTGGATCAGTTTTAGAATGACACAGACAGAAATAAAATGTTTCCGTACACAATTCATTCAATGAAATGGGGATCATAACAGATAGTCATCTGCTAGGTCATCCATTAACGAATCCATGTTTTTAAGCATTGCTCATGCCTAAGACACTAGAGGAGTTTAGAGAGATCTCTTCTAAAAACAGATCTGTTACAAATAGGAAAAAACAAATGCAAACCAGTTTTTCCTACATTAGTAACAGATTCAGTTGTTTTTTCTTTTTCTTAATACTGGATCCGTTACAATCAGTCTTGGAAAAACAATCTCCTGTTCTGAACACCAGACTGATGGTTTCTGTCCGGAAACCTATAATGATTTCATTCACTGACAGCAAGTAAAGATCATGCCAATGATTGGGGATTCATTGAAAGTCACATAACTTTCCTCCTTCCAATAAATATGTTTTATTTAAAAGGTCTGGCCAAGTCAATGGTAATAAATCTTATAGAAATATAAAGGAAAATATCAGCTCTAAGTGATCCAACAATATCACAGCTGTGAACCCACAACTCCCCTGTGACCACTGAATGGCGTTCTACAGGTTTCCTCATCTAAATATCTGCACTTTGTAGAACTTGCCGCATTGAAGGAATCCTGTTCAAAGAGTGAAGTCATCTGATGACTATTATCTCCCAGGAAATGGCTTTTTATTATTGCATTCATGCCGGGGGCACAGAACCATGTTTAGTCTAGCAAATATCAAAATAATTCTAATGCTATTACAATCCCCCTCCAGGTAAAGCAAACCCCTCTCAGACTCTTGGACTAGAATTACAAATACTCTGCACGGCTGAACCTTTATTTAACACAACTGATTCCAAAATAATAGTCATTCCTTTATTTGACAGGAATGACTGACGCTTCTCTCAGACGGCCATTTTTTGTTGTTTTTCACGGACAAAATGCATCCCCAATCTGTTTTTTGTAAACCGAGTGTCTACAAAAAAAATACTGAGATGTGTCCATTTCTGATGAGAGTCTCGGATCAAAGTTGGCAATACAAGTCTGTGTGTCTGAGAAAAAAAAAAGGATACTACTCTGATGCCATCCGTTGTTTTTTTTATTGTTTATTGGGTAGCAGATGTTTCGTATTTTATTTTTTGCATACAAGAAAAACTGATGCCAAATGGTAAGAACAGACTCGCGGACCAATAATGGATGGATATTTGATCCAACACACTCATGATAAAAAAAACAACTAAAGACATCTATATGAAATCTTCGAAAGAAAAAATTACTGTATGGCCATAAACTTTACTCCTGAGTAGAGATGAGCAGATCTGGCAAAATCTGAATTTGCAAAATCGAGTGGATTTTACTGAGAAATTAGATTCACAGCTAATTTATTCTCTCTGCATTGAATGTCCCTTGAGACCCCAGAGCATAATAAACGTAAGATGGAGAAAAAAAAACAACTAATACCTCAATGCTCACCTCACTGCCCCCCGTATGGTCCTCCCTTTCTAACCGCTGCCGTGTGCTGAAACACTGGACACATCTTCATTAGGGATGAGCAGATCTGTGGAGGTTCGGGATCTGGTTCCCTACCCGAACAATAGCCCAAGTTTCGGTTTGGGTCTCTCTCTCCCCGGAACTCTGAACATTAAAAAGGACTTCTAGGAGAAGTCCGTGTTTGGAGTTTAGCACCAAACCCTGAACTTTTAAGTTCGTCTTCGCTCATCTCTAATCTTCGTGTTAAGTCAAAAGAATTTGAAACTGTGAATTGTCTCTTCAGAGGGGAAGAAGGATTTTCTTACCATGTAAAGAAATGTGAAGCAAGTATCATTTTTTTTTAAACCTTTTGCCGTCTCTCTTACTGTTCAACACCATTTTGCACGGAGCGAATTACAAAGATTCCGTGTCCTGCGGATTTTTATAAAATTTGCGTACAATTTAATTCCAGTCGAATTCTCCCATCTCTGCTCCTGAGCTGTGATTTCTACCATACAAGTTAGACGATATGACAGACAGAGCTTATTTACAGGAGGAATATCATTGACATTCATTAAACCGTATGGGATTAACTCTTTTAAGTCCTAGCTACCCCCAAGTAAACAACTCCCACGTATTTTAAATCTCTCTTCTGTGAACTCTTTGCCAACGGAGTTCTTACTTTGTGCCACTTCAATGGTTTCTTATGTTGCTTATGTGACCCACAGACAAATCAATTTTCTGCTTACTTTCCCTAAATGGCCATCAGAAATTCACAAATGCAGAGAATAATCGCCTCTTTAGTGTGACGGCTTGTGGCAAGTGCCTGTAAGTGGTGGAGATTTAATGCAAATCTTAATGTTTTTCAATTTAATGCATGATGGTATCTGACATTCCAGAAAGGAATCAATAAAATACATCAAATGGAAAATAATGGTAATAGTCCTCAATGTAATCTGCTTTTTTTCCTTCCCTCATTTACTTATACTATAGATCATACCCATAGGAAGAAGAAACAAGTCGGAGGCAGAGTTGGGTCGGCTTCCTGACGTGGTGGATTTTGGTGGTTCTGAGATGCAGGCACGTGCCGGGGGCGGTGGTGGGGGTTGTGAAGGAGGCGAACTGTCAAATGAATCATCACCTGCATATGGGGAAAATTCAGGCATCTTTTAGCTTCATTAGCAATATTAATCACAACTACAGCTTACACTTTATGGCCTTTTGATTTTGTTAGAAAATTGAGAACACTATTTCATGGCAGTAATTAAAGAGCACTTGGAAATTCAGCCTTTCTAAAGCAAGTCTCCCCGGAGATACTTAAAAATGCATGCAATTTATATAAAACAGCATTGGATAACATAAAACATGAGAGACCTATCAGTAGTGGCCAAAAGAGCTTTATTCGGATTTGCATACAACTTTAACCCCTTACCACTACAGACAATTTTCGGGAATTTACTACATGGCAATTTTTTAAATCTTCGTCTCATAACTTTTTCTTTTATTTCTCTGTGATTGTAACATGCTCTCGACGTTTGTATTTGAACACCGCCATTCTCATGTCCATATAACTTATTGATTATGCTCTATTAACTTTTTCTGGGAGAATGGTAAACCCCTACCCCCATCAATTCTGCGATTTCATCTTTTTGGTGTTCATCATGCAATACAACAATACTAAATGTTTAGAGTTATTTTAGGATTACTTTTTTATTCCTTCAATGCACATGAAAAATGAAAAAATAAAAACCTCAATTGTTTTTTGTGTGCCATATTCTGAGAGTTTATTTTTCCTTCAACAAAGCTGTTTTAGGACTTGGTTTTTGCAGTAGGATTTTGTTTTCTTTATATTTTTTCTTTTTAATACTTTAACATTTTATTGAACATGTTTTTACAGTTTTTGTTATCTTTATTTTACATGAAATACACAAGCAGTGCATTATAACAGTGTATTATGGCATGCAAAATAAGAGAGAGGAATTCTATTATCAATCATCATGCAATCAACATGACAAACGTACATAATATTGCTGGAAATACTTCCAACTCATGACATACGTGTATTCATATTTTGGGAAGGGGTTAATTCACAAATCCTTTGAGAGACATGTCATTGTAAACGTCTTAGGCCACGTTCAGTATTTGGTCAGTATTTATAAGCCAAAACCAGGAGTGGAACAATCAGAGGAAAAGTGTTAGAACCTTGCTCTTAGATTTTTTCCTTTGCTGGTCACATGACCTTGTTGGCCTATTTAATCATGCTCCGCCCTTCTGGCTTTGCTGGACTTCATTGTATAACTACTTTCTAGCTTGCCTGTGCTCTGTATCTACTCTGTTAGTTTGCTTGGTCTACGGACCTCTGTGTTCTTTATATTTTGTTTGTTCGTCTGTCTGCTACTATTTCTGTTAGGAGGTGTCCCATTTTCCTCCCAGTCCTTAGTACTTGTAGGGATTCCTTCCCCACATCTATAGGTCTCCGTACAGACTAGCTTAGGACTTTAGCAGGTCTGATCGCAGGATCAGGTTCCCTGTTACATCGTAGGGATTCAGCTGAGTTCTATCGTAGGGACAGATCTCCTTTCTTTCCTTAGCTCTGGTAGCAGAACATAACAGTAAGTCCAGCCTGCAAATTCTCTAAGGAAAGATTTTTCTGTTCCATCATGGTGTCGGTTCAGGATTTGGCTCATCGCCTGCAGGGACTCTCTCTGGAGGTGGCCGAGCTCCGTCAGCACGTGAGTAACTGTCCTGGAGCACATTTCTTGGAGCCTAAGGTATGTTTGCCGGATTTATTTTTTGGTGAACACCGAGAATTTTTTTCATTTAAAAATGCTTGCTTATTGTATTTTCGTTTGAGACCCAAGTCCTCTGGGGATGAATCCCAGCGCATAGGGTTCATAATGTCACTTTTGCGCAAAGAGCCTCAGGAGTGGGCCTTTTCTTTGCAACCTAGTGATACATGCTTCAGATCAGTGGATAGTTTTTTTTCTGCTTTGGGGCTATTATATGATGATCCTGACCGTGTCGCATCAGCTGAGACTGAGTTAAGACGTTTGAGACAGGGATCAGGTAATGTGGAAAAATATTGTACTCATTTCCGTCGTTGGTCTACTCAAACAGGGTGGAACGATTCTGCTCTGAAAAGTCTATTTCTTGCTGGGCTCAATGAAAGGGTTAAAGACCTGCTAATTGCTTATCCTACACCTGAAGATTTGCAACAGGCTATGCAATTAGCTATACGGGTGGATAGGAGACTGCGTGCAAGGGTTAATGAGAGCAAATCCTCTGCTATGTCAGTTTCTGGTTATGAGAATGTGTGTACTAACAGTGGTGAACCGATGGAGATTGGATCGGTGGCACCTCGCTCTCAAGAAAAAGACCGTCGATTTTCTGAAGGCTTGTGTTTCTATTGCGGAAAATCTGGTCATTTGATTAAAGGCTGTGAGCTTCGTATGAAGAAAGAAAAAAAAATGGTCAGTCATGCCCGTATTGCCTGTTTAAATTCCAAGGGTATATTTTTAGCTGCTTCCACAATTGCTCAGGAAAAATTAATGGAATTTCGGGTGTTTGTTGATTGTGGGTCTACTCTGAATGTAATTGATGGGGGATTCTTGGAAAGACTCAATTTAAAACCCGAACCTTTATCATCCCCCATTGCTGTGGTTTCTGTGGATGGTTCCCCTTTGAAGAATATTACTCTCAAGGTCTGTGAATTTCCTCTCACTATTAATGGTGTTCACCATGAGAAATTGGATTTGGTAGTGTTGAATAACTTGCCTTCTCCAGTAATATTGGGATTGCCCTGGTTAAAATTTCACAATCCTGTACTGGATTGGTCTACCAGTGAAATTAAATCCTGGAGCCATAAATGTTATGACAAGTGTTGTAACGGGCGTATTGCAGCTTTGGATAGGGGAGAATTGCCTGTTCCTATTCAGGATTTTTGGAGAGTTTTTTCTGAGAAGGAATCGCAGGTTTTGCCTCCCCATAGAGACTATGATTGTTCTATTGAATTTGTCCCTGGAGCGACTCTTCCTAAAAGTCGTTTATTTAACCTTACTATTCCTGAGAGGAAGGCTTTGGAGGAATACATACAGACAAGTTTGGCCGCCGGTCACATTAGGCCCTCTAAGTCTCCTGTGGCGGTTGGATTTTTTTTTGTAAAAAAAAAGGACGGCGGTTTACGTCCTTGTCTGGATTTTCGTGAGATTAACAAAATTACTGTACGCAATCCTTACCCACTGCCATTGATTCCTGATCTGTTTAACCAGTTAATGGGGGCCAAGTGGTTCTCTAAAATTGACCTTAAGGGGGCATACAATCTGTTGCGCATGAAGGAGGGTGACGAATGGAAGACTGCTTTTAACACTCCTGTGGGTCATTTTGAGAATCTGGTTATGCCTTTTGGTCTTACTAATGCTCCTGCATTTTTTCAGAATCTTATTAATGACATCCTTAGACCTTTGATCGGCAAAAATGTGGTTGTGTATTTGGATGACATTTTGATTTATTCGCCGGATCTGGAGTCTCATTGGCGGAGCGTACGTGAGGTATTACAGTTATTAATGGACAATTCGCTTTTTGCTAAGCTGGAGAAATGTGAGTTCGCTGTACAGAGAATTAGTTTTTTGGGTTACATTATCTCCAGCGAAGGTTTTGAGATGGACCCGGTTAAAGTTCAAGCTGTACAGGAATGGCCTAGGCCTATTGGTTTGAAATCGATACAGAGGTTTTTAGGTTTCGCCAATTATTACAGAAAATTCCTAAAAATTTTTTCTAGTATTGTCAAACCTCTGACCGATCTCACCAGGAAAGGTGCTGATGCGGTTCAGTGGTCTTCTGAGGCCATTGAAGCTTTTGTGTATCTCAAGGAGAGGTTCACCTCTGCTCCCATCCTTATGCAGCCTGATGTGACTAAGCCGTTTTTGGTTGAGGTTGATGCTTCCTCTGTGGGGGTTGGCGCAGTATTGTCTCAGGATAACGGGGATGGATTACATCCCTGTGCCTTTTTTTTCAAAAAAATTTTCGGAGACTGAACTGAATTACGATATTGGTAATCGGGAATTATTGGCTATTAAACTCGCATTTGAACACTGGCGCCACTTCTTGGAAGGTGCGGAATTTCCCGTTCAGGTTCTTACGGATCATAAAAATCTGATATATCTTGATGCTGCCAAGCGCCTGAATGCCCGTCAGGCTAGGTGGGCACTGTTTTTCTCGCGGTTTAATTTCTCCGTTACTTACATCCCTGGTACTAAGAATGTTAAGGCGGATGCCTTGTCTCGCAGTTTTTCTCCCATAGTCGGTGCTGAGAAAGAGGAGAACATTTTACAAGAAGGTGTTGTGATAGCTGCTTTGGACTCCGTTTTGGAAGATGAGATTCTTAAAGCACAGGAGAATGCCCCATCTAACACTCCTCATGGGAGGTTGTTTGTGCCTGGGACCTTTAGGAGAGATTTGTTTGTTGAGTGTCACGAATCTCAGTTGGCAGGTCATCCCGGAATCTCTGAGACCAAGAGACTGGTGGGTCGCAGTTTTTGGTGGCCTGGATGGCAGAAGGAAGTCATTAAGTGGGTGCGTCAATGTACTATATGTGCTAGATCTAAGTCCTCACATACTCCTGCTGCGGGGTTGCTTTGTCCTTTGGAGGTTCCCAGTGCTCCTTGGACACATTTGGCTATGGACTTTATAACTGACCTTCCCCCCTCTGAGGGTTTTACTGTCATCTGGGTGGTCGTGGACCGTTTTAGCAAGATGTGTCACTTGGTTCCCTTCGTCAAACTGCCCTGCGCTAAAACTCTCGCTAAGGCCTTTGTCAAGGAAATTGTCAGACTTCATGGCGTTCCTACTGACATTGTTTCTGATAGGGGTCCTCAGTTCGTGGCTCGTTTTTGGCGTGCCTTTTGTGACAGGTTGGGAGTTCATTTGTCGTTCTCGTCCGGATATCATCCTGAATCTAATGGCCAGACAGAAAGGAAAAACCAGGATGTTGAGCAGTTCTTGCGTTGTTTTGTGGCAGACAATCAAGAGGGGTGGTCTGAGTTTCTGCCACTTGCTGAATTTGCTCTTAACAACCATACATCTTCTTCTGCTGGTTGTTCGCCTTTTTTTTGTTGTTCTGGGAGACATCCGTCGTTTGGGTCGTTCTCCAAGTTGGGATCTGCCGTGCCTGAGGAGGAGAATTTTTCCGGTGATTTAGAGAGAGTTTGGACGGATGTGCGTTGTAATCTTCAGGAGGCCAACAGAAAATCTAAAGACTACTTTGATAGGAAACGACAGGAGGTTTTGTTCGCTGTTGGTGACATGGTTTGGTTGTCCTCTAGGAATCTGCGGTTGAGGATTCCTTCTAAGAAATTGGGTCCCAAGTTTGTAGGGCCCTTTAAGGTGCTTCAGGTTGTCAACCAATCTGCTGTTAGGTTGGAGGTTCCTACCTCCTGGAGAATTAATCCGGTATTTCATGTCTCTCTGTTGAAAAAAGCGGTTGTATCGGATTGTGATGCCTCTGCCTCTGTTCCTCCGGTCGTGGAGGACGGGGAATATGAAATTTCTCGCATCCTTAACTCTAGACGGTATAGAGGTAATTTGCAGTATCTTGTGGCCTGGAAAGGTTTCGGACCCGAGGATAACTCTTGGGTGAGGTCTGATGATGTTTCCGCGTCCAGACTTATCAGAGCGTTTCACAGGAGATTTCCTGATAAGCCTGGTCCTAGGGGATCCGGAGGATCCTCTTAGAAGGGGGGGTACTGTTAGAACCTTGCTCTTAGATTTTTTCCTTTGCTGGTCACATGACCTTGTTGGCCTATTTAATCCTGCTCCGCCCTTCTGGCTTTGCTGGACTTCATTGTATAACTACTTTCTAGCTTGCCTGTGCTCTGTATCTACTCTGTTAGTTTGCTTGGTCTACGGACCTCTGTGTTCTTTATATTTTGTTTGTTCGTCTGTCTGCTACTATTTCTGTTAGGAGGTGTCCCATTTTCCTCCCAGTCCTTAGTACTTGTAGGGATTCCTTCCCCACATCTATAGGTCTCCGTACAGACTAGCTTAGGACTTTAGCAGGTCTGATCGCAGGATCAGGTCCCCTGTTACATCGTAGGGATCAAGCTGAGTTCTATCGTAGGGACAGATCTCCTTTCTTTCCTTAGCTCTGGTAGCAGAACATAACAAAAAGTATAATAGAAACACGTCACCACTTCTGTATTTATCACCCACTCCAGGCTTTGGCTTACAAATACTGAGGTAAAATACTGACCAAATACTGAACGTGTAAACGTGACCTTATGTACAATTTTCTCACCATTGATAAAAGTTCTGCTCTCTGTTAATGAACAGATTATTACTCATCACATCCAGACCTAATAAAGTTAGTCTACCTGTTAGAATCCTCCTGTTTGTTTTTCCATCTTGTGTTTTGCGGTCACGTGACCATCTGAATTTATATTCCAGCTCCGCCCTCTTGGCTGTGCTGGACTTCAGTGTTTGACTGTTTCTCTAGCCAGGTGCTTCTGTGTCTTCTCTGTCAGTTCGTTTGATCCCTCTGGGACCTCTAGTACCTTTTTGTCTGTTTGTCTTTTTGTGTTCTGCAAAAACTTCTTTGTTTAGGAGGTGTCCCATTTTTGTCCCAGTCCTTAGTTCTTTTAGGGACCCCTCCCCATATACTATAGGTCTTCGTTCAGACTATCCGAGGACTAAGGCGGGTCTGTTCGCTAGGAACAGGCTGCCCGCTACATCGTAGGGATTCAGCTTAGTCTTACTGTAGGGACAGCTTTCCCCTATCTTTCCTTAGTACTTGTTGCAGATCATAACACTACCCACCCTACAAAAAAAGCAAAACAGCAACATACGTCCCCTGCCTTAGTGCGGACATCAGTTCAAAGTCAAGGATGTTTAGCGCACAGAAAGAGTTGGTGCGAATCGATTCACAAGACCCTGTCCAGCAGTCACATCTGTGGCCATTGGATGGGAGCCCTGAAATCACTTCCAACCTGACGGCATCCATGACTCCTCTAATGATTAGCTGGCCTGGAGCAACGTGTGTCACACTGTAACGTTGACGTTGCATCCGGCTGGCTTATCAATAGAGGAGGTCCTCAGTATTCCCATCCAGAGGCCACAGATTACTCACTTAACCGCTAAACTAATTCACTTTTCTCACACTAAGGAAGGAGATGCTGCTCATATGCTTTTTTTTGTAGGGTGGAAAGACACAACAAAACGATTTTCATCATCACGCAATCGATTTTACTCTACTTGCAGAGGATTAGACACACATGAAGCAAACTAGGGTACGTGCACACAGAGTTTTTGATATTTTTAAGGGGGTTGTCCTAAAAAAAGACAGCTGAAAAATTGTTTTATAAATGTATGAAAGACTATTTCTTTTCATTCCAATGTTAATCTTTTTTTGTTATTCACACTCTCTTTTGAGTGTTTTTTCTGCTTCAGGTTTTGAAAATTTTCGGGTGGAAAAGAAGAAAGTGTCTGTCACTTGTTTGAAGTGGAATTTGATCCAAACTAGGCACTATCTAATCAAGAAGCTTCAAAAAAAAGACCTTTTCAAAAACCACTACATGAAACTAAAAACGCCTTGAAAAACAGGCGTGTTTCATGAATGGGATTCTCTCAGCACAGAATGACTGTAGAAATCAAGCACAGGCGCTCGGTGCACCCTTGGTGTGGCCAAACATTCAACTGCACCTTCTCATCTACTTGTTTTTCATGCATCTCCATTCTTCTCTGGCTCTATGAAGCCATAGATGTCAATCAGGGAAGGGCGGAGCAGAGATAGAGGGAAAACAGTAGGTGAGAAGGTACACTTTAATGTTTGGCCACACCAAGGGTGCACCGAGCGCCTGTATTTGGTTTCTACAGTCATTCTGCGCTGAAAGCCTGAACTGGAGCAGTTTCCACTGGACAACTGGTCGTTTTGACCTCTTAAAAAACACCTGAAGACCATTTGGCTTTTCAGCTCTGCTTCCATTTACTGTCATGACAGGACAGCTAGCAATATGGTAAGGAAATAAACTGCAAAGGACTATTAGAAAGATGGAGAACTTTCCATTGTACCAAGTATAAGCATTTTTTTTTTACAATACAAGCATCCAACCTAAAACAGACATTTTCAGCTATAATTTTCTAAAGTGAGGGCGTAAGAATACAGAAGATTTACAGAAAACATGTTCCGAGTAGTCAAACATGTTCCAGCGAGCACTCTTGTAAATAATCACACAGCACGGGAAATAAAGCAATTGAAACAATGCAGTCAGCAAATTCCAAAACCGAAGCATTAAGCAGACATAAAGCACTTAAGAAGAAAAAGAACAAGTCCTACTTTCAACTGTCAGAAGTCCTTGGAGAAACCTTATCTAATCTTATTGTACTGCTGCATTTCTGGCTTACAAGAGGGAGGATATAATTTTCCGGAACATACCAGCAAAGAAACGAGGGACTTGGTTAAGGATTTAATATTTCAAGTGATGTGACACTTCTAAACATTGTACAGGTGTGATAAGCGTTAAAAAAAAATAGAAAGAGTCAGCAGTCAACAGAAGCCAAGAAAAGAAAGTCAAGGAAGAAAGCAGGAAGCTTCAGTCGCTAAAGGGGATTAACAAAATACAGAACTTCAAAATCCAAAAGAGCAAATCTGTTACTTGCCTTCATGGACAGAAAACGCAAGAAGTCACCCTTAGGCCACGTTCAACGTTCAGTATTTGGTGAGTTTTTTTACTTTAGTATTTGTAGCCAAAACCAAGTGAGGAACAATCAGAGAAAAGGTATAATAGAAACACGTCACCACTTCTGCATTTATCACCCACTAATGGTTTTGGCTTACAAATACTGAGGTAAAATACTGACCAAATACTGAACGTGTGGACGTGGTCTTATTCATTCTTGCCTCAATGCAGCTGGCAACACAGACAATCTAAGGCTATGTTCACATTGGGCTTATTTTGTAGGTATTCATAAGCAACAAGTTTTTTTAAGTTTTGACTGAGGAGTTTTTCATGTCTTGAAAAGGTTTTGAAAAAGTTTTGAAGACAGAAAAGTGTCATGTATTTTCTATTTTTCACCAGGCATTTTTCAAAACCTTTAGGGCAAAAAAATAAAAAAAAAAGCCTAAAAAACTGAGTAGGTTTCCAATAAAAATGAAGTGGAAAGGTTTTCCAAAAGTTTTTTAATAAGGATCTTTGAGAGGATCCGTTCCAAAATAATTCATCAAATGTGTGAACATAGTCAAAAAAGCTTCATTTCCTTCTAGTTTTGAGTAAAATACATTTAGGGTCTGCTCACACTGTCTTTTTTGATGTGGAATACGCAGTAAAAAAGAAAGAGGCTAAAAAAATTCACACAAGAACGAACATATTAGTTTCTATGTAAAAACTAAAAAACTACTTGCTGTTCATGTGTTCAGGCTTTTGAGGGTTTTTTTTAAGCGCTTCAGGCTTTCAAAAGATGGCAAGCATTTAAAGGAAGTAACTTCAGGTGTTTTTCACTAGGAAGATGCTCAATACTTACCATATCAATTAATAGGAAGGCTAAAAAGAAGCCTGTAAGACACCTAAGCACTTTTGCAACATTTCCAATGTAAAAACTATATGAAAAAAACATCTAAAAAACAGTGGAAAAAGACGCAAAAACCCACTGAAAATTAAAAAGCTCCAAAAAAAAAATCACTGAAACAATGCTCAAACAAAACATGGCAAAAAATACTGCAAAAATGCTCAGAAAACTACCAAAAGCAGCGAAAAAATAGCCCTTTCAGGGTTACAAAAACTTCAGAGAAAAGCAGAGCTATTTCCTTGAAATACGATTATTTTTAAATGGCGGAAAAAGACAAAGTGTGAACACACCCGTTATCTTTTTAATTTATTTTTGTTGCTCCTATAGCACTAACATATTCCGCAATGCATTACAGACAGTATTGGCAGTGTCCCCATAGGGGCTCACAATGTAAATTCCCTATCAGTAGGTCTTTGAAGCCAAGAAACCGGAGAACTGGGAGAAAACGCACACAAACACGGGGAGAACATACAAATGTCCTTGGTCACATTTCAACCTGATGGACATTATGGAAAGTCAACGTTGTGCATTGTGCGTCATTGTATGGCATGTGATGGATCCGGCGCTCGATGTGGTGTCTATTATATGCACAGATATGGACAAGCCTTACGTACTGCCGAGCTAATTATCAATGTATCACATCCAATACTAATTAGTAGGTTCTTATAAAAGATGACAAACAAGTAACGTTGACCAACTGTTTTAAGAACATGCAAAAAATGCCCTAGTAACATATACAGCAAAATGGTGAGAATTTTTAGATACATGAAATAGTTTGATGATTCTTCAATGGGAGAAGAAATAAAACCTCAAAGTAAGCAATTGAGTTGGTAAATTAATATTCAAGACTTACAAGTCCATAAAGACAAACTTGGCTGCTTCCATTTCTTTAAACTGGGCTCAGTTTGCCAAGAAAAAAAAAAACATTTTTTTTTCGATCTATGTTTGCGTATTTAGTTAATTGGATGTTGTTGTTGAATTATCTTGCTATGATCATCATGGAAGGGTAGGATTTATGGCGAAAGTCTCTTCCAAGTTGATGGAAATGCTAATTAACAGTAACATTTGTTAGCAGGGAACAGAATTCAGAGACATTTCTCAGCAAAATGTGAATTTTTACTTTTGAGCTTGTTAAAAGGCGATTTGGAAGGGATAAAGGATGCTACTTTTGGCTCCAGAAAAACAAGTAGAAAAGGAAAATCATAATCAATCTCTATTCCGTAGTCTTTAAAAAGCTACTGCTACCCCAAGAGCGCATTCAGGCATACCCAGGTAAAGTTTTAGGAACGCTGTAGCTTTAAAATCTCTTTTTAATGCTATTCCTTGTAGATATAGAATTCTTGTAGTTGTTCCCAAAGCTTATCCTGGAAAGACTGGTGTAGGTTTCACAGCAACATCATCCTTCAGCAAGGAACAAAACAGAGCGGACATAGACGATCCGGAATGGAGCGTTGATTAGCTCATTTGTTTTATATACCAGGAGTAATTCAGTGCAGTGGGATCATTTACATCACTATTCATAGTTACTTTGTACTTACCGAGATCTGGAGTCTTTAGTTTTTTCAGCTCTGAGGTGTCATTGTGTGTGCCGTTTGTCAAATACTGGCCATTCTCACACAGCCTAAGATAAAGAAGCCAAATAACCCTTATTATCACGGAATATAAAAGATACAGGCAAACAGCCATTAGATATGATCAACTGTAATCAACTGTAACATGAAATCAATTCAGGATTTTAAATTTACAATATAGACTATTGAGGCTGCCCGTGAGACCGTTCCCCAATGACCCAGGGGTACTAGTAGAGCAGAGATTTGGCTACCTACAGATTGGTTTCTTTTACATCTTATTGTGTAGCCTATACAGTATCTTAATCAAAAAGTTAGTAGAGGAGGACGATGTCATGTTGAACTGGCTGCGCTGCGGTAAAAGAGAAGCCTTTCGTGATCCAAAATGGTTCTTTTTTGTCCCAAAGTGTTTTAGCGCCCTTGAGAAAGGAACCAGACCGATGCCGAAATGCGTTGTGATAATAAAGAGCCATTTTTGATCACAAAAGGCTTCTCATTTACCACAGTGCAGTCCGTTCCGTGTGACATCGTCCTCATCTACTATTATTCATCGGGAAGAAGTCTTTCTCCAGCCACGGGGCCGCAGCAGAAGTTACATGCGTCTATAGGAGTTGTGCTTTCACGCAGCACCGCCAACTGAGAGCAGACTCCTGCCTTTCACTATCCTTACCAAGCAATTTTCAAGCTCGCTGGTGGCACATGTGGTTTGTGGACCCACTGTGACATGGGGCCAGGCTTGCCTAGGTGGAGCATAGCTGAGTGGCTACCTGGTGTTCGCTGGAGCTCCTGATGGTGGAGTCAAGCTGGAGCTGCAGGTAGCCACCAGGTACCACTCCTAGGCAGTCCCCAGTACTGCAGCTTCCGATCCAAAGGGATCGGGTTCGCTGGACGGGGACACGGCAGCAGGGTCACTGACAAGCAGGATTTGGAGACTGACGGACAGACCGGACAACGTGGACTTCAAGGATAGGTTCCCGTTCAGACACACAGGTCAAAGGAAATGGTTCAGGTACCGCCGATGCATCTATAGGGTTCAGGTACCACCAATGGCTTCAGGGACACGTACACACTACACCAGACTAAAGGGTCGACACTGGATAAGGGAATTACTATAATAGACTAAGGACGGGGGACCTGGCAACATACAGTTGCACACACACAACCACTAACAAAATATAGGGGCTGCTCAGGCACCTCCCCATCGAGAAGGGTGCCTTTTATACAAGATGCCTCCCAGCTATTGCCACCACTCAGATCCGTCAATCATCAATGAAAAAATAAGGGGGTTTCCAACTTACTGGTGACTCTGAAAAAGTGACATGGCTCTCTTTAAAAATCAAGCAAATCCACGCTTCCAAAGCCAAATTAATCCCATCCCTTTTAAACCTCCAGTGTACCCAAAACACAGTTAATGTCCTCATGTATGGCATTTACAGGGTTATTGTCTCTAGAAACACAAGCTGGGCAGAATGGATTGGGCACTAAACTGGCATATTTGCTATTTGCACTTTAACATCCCCTGCATGCTAATTTCTGGAAAACACCTGTGGGGTCAAAATAATCACTATAGATAAAAGCCTTGAGGGGTGGAATTTCCAAAATAAGGTCACTTTGGAGATATTTCTTCTGTTTCAGCAGTTCAGAGGCTCTGCAAATGGCAACCGTAAACTATTCCAGACAATCTCCATAATAGTCAAATATTGTACCCTCCCTTCTAAGCCCTACCCTCTGCCCAAGCCCAGTGTACGACCACATAGAGTATTTCTGCACTCAGGAAATTTGGGCAAAAAATTGTAGGGTTCATTTTCTTGTTCATTGAATGGTAAAGTGCTGCGGAATATGTTGGCGCTATAAAAATAAAATTATTATTAATTATTCTTCTATTACCCTTCGTAAAAATGAAAAATTTGGGTCTAAAGCAACATTATGTAGGAAAAATAGTTTTTTTGTTTTCATGTCCAATGTTATAAAATTCTGTGAAGCACTTGTGTGTTCACAATGCTCACAATACCCCTTCATAAAGTCCATAAGTGGTGTGGGTTCCAAAATAGGGTCACTGGTGGTGGGTTTCCGCCATTTTAGCACCTCAAGGGCACTTCAAATGCAACATGCAATCTACTCCAGCTAAATTTGCGTTCCAAAAGTTAAATCGTTTTGGATCACATATGGGGGTATCAGCGTATCAGGAGAAATTGCATAACAAATTTCAGGAGACATTTTCTCCTACTACCTTTGTGAAAACGAAAAGTTTGGAGCGCAAGCCACATTTTAGTGGAAAAACAATCATTTTAAATTCCATTCATACCACTTTGTGTTAGTTTCTGTGAAGCATTTGAAGAATAAACTTCCTGACAGCAGTTTTGAATACTGTAAGGGGTGGTATCACTTTGGGTTTTTTCCAAAGTATAGGCCCCTCAAAGTCATGTCAAAATTAGGTTTTGTAAATTTGCTGTTAAAATTTTAACCCTTCTAACAACCTAACAAAATAAGAGGATATTTGGAAAATGATGACTTAAAGTAGACATATGGTCAATGTTATTTATTAACTTATTTGTGTGGTTCAATCATCATGTTTAATGGTATAACCTAAATTCACAACTAACAAAGTACAATGTGTCACAAAATACCTCTCAGAATCACTGGGATATATAGCAGCATTCCAAAGTTATTACTACAGGACAAATGACGGATTTAAAAATGGTCTTGGTAACGAAGGCTTAAATTGTTCCTGTGTAAATTTTGTGTAGGGTCCCCTTGTAGTATCCAAAACTTGAAGAATGGACTCCACCAAACCTTAGAAGGTTATCTAACACCAAGACATTAGCAGCACACCCTGTAACTACTGTAAGTTGCGAGCTGGGCCTCAATGGTATGGACTTGCTTTTCGGGCACATCCCCCTGATGGTTGATTGAAGTAAAATCTGTAGAATTAGGAGTCAACTCCTTAAAATATTTGTCATGCTTCTCAAATGATTCTTGAACAATGTTAACAGTTTGGCAGTGCACATTATCCATTATTCTAGTCCCGATGTAATGCACCCGGCTGTCCACGTGGTTTATCATTCCAGGCTACCTTCTTTCATTGTTCGTTGACCAGGAATGAAGCTCATTCAACAAGGGCAATCTGACCGATGTGCAGCTACGCAGAACCATACAGAGAAACTATCACAGCAAAGCAAGAACTTTGTATTTAGTGACTTTTTCCATATTAACTGTCTGTGGGATCATACCAGATGGCTAATCTTTGCTTTCCATGTGCATCAATGAGCCTGGAGCGCTCATGTCGCTGGTTGTCACTAGTCATCTCCATGACTTAGAAATGATAATATAAATATATTTTATATTCTATTCATCTAAGATCCTTATTTTTAAAAAAGCAGTGAACATCAGCCACCACTAGAACTCATTGGTTACAACATTTTACGACAATAAATTTGTTAGCACTAATTTGTGGCCATTTATGAGAGTTGCAGCTGGAGTTGAAGTGCAGAAAAATAGAAGAGTTGGAACTTGTTGGAAAAAGACAATTGAGGATGGGAACAGGTTTTCTGTTTCTTATGTCCATATGACTGGCTGCTATAAAGTAAATCTCTAAACTGCTGCTAAAGAGTAATAGTTCAGGCAAAAAAATCGGCTCCCTAATCATATAGAGAAAAAAATAAAAAAAAATTAGAATAAAATAATAGGTTTCACTATAAATGTAATTATAGTAATTTAATTATGGTGTCCTCATACAGCAACCTTAAAATAATAAAAAAAAAATGAAAACTCAAGTTCTTACCTGGAAAAGGGTTTTATACTATGACAATGGAGAGGCAATGGTCTTGAAGATACAGGGTGAGAGGATGGTATTTTGTATTCACCGTCATCATCTTCTATAGACTGTCTGACGTTATCCGACAGGGAATGTAATGATAAAGGACACCTAGAAAACAATAAAGAGATTTTAATATCCAGGCTGAGCTCCGCTTCTTCGCTTTCCCGTGTCAATGTAAACTCATATTTAGTTATTTAAAAATAAAACATTTCGTGAAAGCAAAACCCTTTTATTGCACTAAATTATTAATAGTCTTGCTGGAATATACTTGATACGTAAAAGAGGAGAATAAGCTTTTTTATGGTCACTTACTGTAATTTAGTCAAATAAATTCATTGCAAACTAAATAATTTCAGGAAAACCTATGAGTGTAAAGCGAGGTGGTGCCTTCTGTCTGTCAATCAGCTACAAAGGTCCTCACTCAGATTTTTTAAAGAAATATAAGAGGCAATACGAGATGTGGAATGATTTTTAATTCTTTCCAAGCCAACCTATAACTTTCCTGAATTTTTGCCTTTGGTTGACTTGAAGTTAACGCACTGGAAATATTGTGGTTGTTAACGTCAAATTCCAGCATATTTTTTCACCATCAGTTAGGTATCAGTAGCGTGTGTACATTGCGCACTAGTTCACCTTGTGGTCACTGTCTTCTGCTATGTCCAGCCCTGCTCCGGTCCTCTCCTGCACCATATGACCACAGCTCTGACTTGCCGACTATTACATCCTTTCTCAATGTAAGTTTATGACAGTCTTGGTCTGATTCCCATAGACTAACAATGAGAAGTGACTTCTAGCCCATACAACAAACACTGTACTGGAGACAACAGGCTGGTCACGACTGCAGCCATATATCCAGGAGAGCAGGGCTGTGGAGTCGGTAAGCCAAACCTTTGACTCCAACTCCGACTCCTCAATTTCCATGACACCGACTCCGACTCCACGACTCCCTCATACATGGCTCATGTTTAAGTGATACATTTACTGTAGCACAGATTCATCTCCGCTAAAAGTCTAGACTCTTAGATCAGGAATAGGACAGACATTTATAGGACATTTCATAACTTTCCCAAATTCTTATGAAAAATTATTCCCCACAAACTGCATTGAACTACTGTACCCAATTTATTAAATATTTTAAGAGTTGGAGTCGGTCCATTTTATACCGACTCCAACTCCACCAAAATGGGCTCCGACTCCACGACTCTGACTCCACAGCCCTGCAGGAGAGGAGAAGAACAGGGCTGGAAACAGCAGAAGACAGTGACCAGTAATTATTTTACTACACACATGGAACATACATTACGAATATTTTACCAATGGTGCCATAGAAAAAACCACCGGACTAGAACTTCAAGCAAAGTATTCCTAGCAACAAGACCGTTATGATTCAGTGCTGATGGAAAGTGGAAAATCAGTGTAGATCCAAATCATACTATGTCAGGACAGATATCAGGTTGCAATATTAGCCACATATGTCTAAATAAACTTTTCAGTGGAAACATAACCACCCTCATGTGGGAGTACATGTTTCTCCCAAGCTTGTGAATGACAAACCTTCCTAGCTATTCATTGACACATCTCTTACTCATATTTTGATTATGCCATTCTGGGGTTTATAATAATTCAGTGACTGCATCTATGGGAGATGTAAGGCAGCAATCTCTTATGGAGTTTTAATATATTCTTTTATTAGGAAAATTATAGATGACCAATTTAAACCAGATTTGTTTTACGCAATACCGGTAGAGATGAGTGGATCGATTCGTGCGACTCCGGTCCAGCGTCCAGGTGAGTGGTATCTGGCAGATAGATGGACTGCCCGCAAACCTCTAACCTTCTGGAGTCCCCGATGCAGCTTTTGATTAGCTGGGGCTGATGCGCCGTCATCTGTGTGTAGCGGGAATACAGGAAAGTAAGAGATTCGATTGCCTGCCATCTAGCTGCCGGGTACCACTGATATGGACACTAGTACAGAGTACCGTGAATCAATCCGCTCAGCACACAGATGAGTTTTTCCTTACTTTCTCTCAACATTTCTGCCCATTATGTGACTTCTATCTTGCATCCTCACCAGTTTTCTCCCCTCCATGTGCTATCTGTAAATTGTAATCCACTGTTTGCTGATGGAGGAGATGAGCTGCAGTGATTTCTCTCATACACAGCAGAGAGGGGAACGTTTGCTCTTCATTCACTTTTTAGCTCACAGGGACAAGCTGCAGAAACATGGAGGCATTATACAGCAGAGCTGAGCTCTCTTACTCTGAATCAACCTCTGATGTGAGGTAAAACACTTGTTACAGAGCTCTGGAAAATGCTATTCAGTCTGCCTCTGTCTTTCTCTTCCCTGCAGCGCACTCCTCCTCTCCCCTCTCCATAGAAGACAATGGGCTGTGTCACATGACACTTGTAGTCCATCTCCTCTGAGCAAGACAGACTTGACCTGATCTTTCACAGTAGACAACACCTTCAAGAGGCAGGGGGGAGGGTAAGAAGTGTCTGATAAGTGGAGAAAGAAACTGATTTGTCTGATAAGATACAATATAAAGTTTCTTCCTGTACTTGTTTTACGCAAATTTGGTGAAAGTACAGTTCCGTTTTAACCAAATTAAAAAAAAAAAGAGGTTAGAGCAGACATATGTGTGTGTGCAAAACACAGCATACTCAGACATATGTGTATGTGCAAAACACAGCATACTCAGACATATGTGTATGTGCAAAACACAGCATACTCAGACATATGTGTATGTGCAAAACACAGCATACTCAGACATATGTGTATGTGCAAAACACAGCATAATCAGACATATGTGTATGTGCAAAACACAGCATACTCAGACATGTGTATGTGCAAAACACAGCATACTCAGACATATGTGTATGTGCAAAACACGGCATACTCAGACATATGTGTATGTGCAAAACACAGCATAATCAGACATATGTGTATGTGCAAAACACAGCATACTCAGACATGTGTATGTGCAAAACACAGCATAATCAGACATATGTGTATGTGCAAAACACAGCATACTCAGACATATGTGTATGTGCAAAACACAGCATACTCAGACATATGTGTATGTGCAAAACACAGCATACTCAGACATATGTGTATGTGCAAAACACAGCATACTCAGACATATGTGTATGTGCAAAACACAGCATACTCAGACATATGTGTATGTGCAAAACACAGCATACTCAGACATATGTGTATGTGCAAAACACAGCATACTCAGACATATGTGTATGTGCAAAACACAGCATACTCAGACATATGTGTATGTGCAAAACACAGCATACTCAGACATGTGTATGTGCAAAACACAGCATACTCAGACATATGTGTATGTGCAAAACACAGCATACTCAGACATATGTGTATGTGCAAAACACAGCATAATCAGACATATGTGTATGTGCAAAACACAGCATACTCAGACATGTGTATGTGCAAAACACAGCATAATCAGACATATGTGTATGTGCAAAACACAGCATACTGACATATGTGTATGTGCAAAACACAGCATACTCAGACATATGTGTATGTGCAAAACACAGCATACTCAGACATGTGTGTGTGCAAAACACAGCATACTCAGACATATGTGTATGTGCAAAACAACATACTCAGACATATGTGTATGTGCAAAACACAGCATATTCAGACATATGTATGTGCAAAACACAGCATACTCAGACATGTGTATGTGCAAAACACAGCATACTCAGACATATGTGTATGTGCAAAACACAAAATACTCAGACATATGTGTATGTGCAAAACACAGCATACTCAGACATATGTGTATGTGCAAAACACAGCATACTCAGACATGTGTATGTGCAAAACACAGCATACTCAGACATATGTGTATGTGCAAAACACAGCATAATCAGACATATGTGTATGTGCAAAACACAGCATACTCAGACATATGTGTATGTGCAAAACACAGCATACTCAGACATATGTGTAAATTACAAACACAGCATACTCAGACATATGTGTATGTGCAAAACACAGCATACTCAGACATGTGTGTGTGCAAAACACAGCATACTCAGACATATGTGTATGTGCAAAACACAGCATACTCAGACATATGTGTATGTGCAAAACACAGCATACTCAGACATGTGTATGTGCAAAACACAGCATAATCAGACATATGTGTATGTGCAAAACACAGCATACTCAGACATGTGTATGTGCAAAACACAGCATACTCAGACATGTGTGTGTGCAAAACACAGCATACTCAGACATATGTGTATGTGCAAAACACAGCATACTCAGACATATGTGTATGTGCAAAACACAGCATACTCAGACATGTGTGTGTGCAAAACACAGCATACTCAGACATATGTGTATGTGCAAAACACAGCATACTCAGACATATGTGTATGTGCAAAACACAGCATACTCAGACATATGTGTATGTGCAAAACACAGCATACTCAGACATATGTGTATGTGCAAAACACAGCATACTCAGACATGTGTGTGTGCAAAACACAGCATACTCAGACATATGTGTATGTGCAAAACACAGCATACTCAGACATGTGTGTGTGCAAAACACAGCATAATCAGACATATGTGTATGTGCAAAACACAACATACTCAGACATATGTGTATGTGCAAAACACAGCATACTCAGACATATGTGTATGTGCAAAACACAGCATACTCAGACATATGTGTAAATTACAAACACAGCATACTCAGACATATGTGTATGTGCAAAACACAGCATACTCAGACATGTGTGTGTGCAAAACACAGCATACTCAGACATGTGTATGTGCAAAACACAGCATACTCAGACATATGTGTATGTGCAAAACACAGCATACTCAGACATATGTGTATGTGCAAAACACAGCATACTCAGACATGTGTGTGTGCAAAACACAGCATACTCAGACATGTGTGTGTGCAAAACACAGCATACTCAGACATGTGTGTGTGTGCAAAACACAGCATACTCAGACATATGTGTAAATTACAAACACAGCATACTCAGACATATGTGTATGTGCAAAACACAGCATACTCAGACATGTGTGTGTGCAAAACACAGCATACTCAGACATATGTGTATGTGCAAAACACAGCATACTCAGACATATGTGTATGTGCAAAACACAGCATACTCAGACATGTGTGTGTGCAAAACACAGCATACTCAGACATATGTGTATGTGCAAAACACAGCATACTCAGACATGTGTGTGTGCAAAACACAGCATACTCAGACATATGTGTATGTGCAAAACACAGCATACTCAGACATGTGAGTGTGCAAAACACAGCATACTCAGACATATGTGTATGTGCAAAACACAGCATACTCAGACATGTGTGTGTGCAAAACACAGCATACTCAGACATATGTGTATGTGCAAAACACAGCATACTCAGACATATGTGTAAATTACAAACACAGCATACTCAGACATATGTGTATGTGCAAAACACAGCATACTCAGACATGTGTGTGTGCAAAACACAGCATACTCAGACATGTGTATGTGCAAAACACAGCATACTCAGACATATGTGTATGTGCAAAACACAGCATACTCAGACATATGTGTATGTGCAAAACACAGCATACTCAGACATGTGTGTGTGCAAAACACAGCATACTCAGACATGTGTGTGTGCAAAACACAGCATACTCAGACATGTGTGTGTGCAAAACACAGCATAATCAGACATGTGTGTAAATTACAAACACAGCATACTCTATAGCAAGTAATGGAGAAATAGCTCCATAGAAACTTATGTACTTTAATTCTGAAAAGATTCTGAAGAGGTTATTAACAATCACAAGCCTAAACTTGGACCACTGGTTTGGAAGAGCTACAGATACATACACAAGTTGCCCTTTCTAAGATTTGTCATCCAAGTACAGCTAAACCAGGCATACTATTAGTGACTGATTCAAAGCCAACAAACTTGCTCAAAATTGTGAAATTTTAAGACCCCCTGGTGACCCCCATTATAATAAGAAATAACCACCTTGTAATGATGAATAAATTACAGCTTAAAGGGATTGTTCACTTTTAGAAAAGTGGACCCAAACGACTCCTGCAATATAAAATAACAAACCCAGATAGTACTCATCCTCCACCGCTCCAGTGCCGGATCCCCTGAGCTCAGCAGCATGGGCTGTCTACATTGACAGAGCTGTTGAGTTCAGCGATCGGTTGCAGCGTCAGGGTGATGTCATCTCCGCAGCCATAACTGAGAAATTGGAGCAACTGCGGAAGCTAGCGCTGGAAAAGAGCAGGAAGAGTGCTACTGGGCTCTGTTATTTTACTTTACAGGCATCGTTTGTGGTCCACTTTTCTAAAAGTTTGAAACCCCTTTAATGGGCAAAGAAAAAAAATCCTTTCACTGCAATAGATTATAAATGTACAGAACTTATGATACATGATATGAAACCAAGCCGTGGAATGGAGAAGCAGAGATAACAGGCTGTCCTACGTCCAGCAACGCCAGGCTGACAGATAGATAAGAACTCTTCTTAACGGAGGACAATGAAGACAGAAGCTCTCCACTGAATGATGAAATATTAACTCACACTGAATGGACTGCGCAAGAAATGGACTCACTGGCAGGCCAATGCGATACCTAATGGAAGGAGAAGTGCATTTCATCTCTGCTTTCTCCTAATAGATACAAAGAGGCGACTCTTAAGATACATTCCTTAGAATGCTAGGACGCACTTCTCAATACAAAGTACTTTGAAACATACAACACAAAAAGAACAGGCCGATGATTTTTTTCCCTTGGTCATAAAATAAAAAAAAAGCAGTGTATATCAATAGAATACCATTTGGCTACATTAACAATTACGCTATCATTCACATTTGTAACAGACATTTCAATACTCTATTGCACAGAGCAGGACCAAGCGGATTTAGTATAGACATAAACTTCACTTCTGCTGTAAGAGTAAATTATTTTTTGTCGGCTTTTTATTAAAGTCCTGCCATTTTCTCTTTGAGTCAACAGAGCCGATTCAATGGAAAAAATTAGACCACAATTGGAGCTGACATTTCAATTGTGGTTGTAGACTCAATTCCGATGGGTAGAAAGGAGTTGAGACAAATAACTAATACAGACAGATAAAAAGAGGTATGTCACACTAGGAGACAATATATTTCATAGCAATCATTTGCAAAATGTTAAAATGAGAAACATGGAAAACAATTATAAAAAAAAATTAGCAGAGATAATAAGAATGTAAAAAGCTTATTTTGGCCAGTAGCATAATGAAACATTATTAAAATAGAAGGCTGTGGGTCTGTCTGACAAAGGGGGTCAGAAATGCTTTGTGAATGCTAGGAAGGTGAATAAAGTGACCCTCACCGGTCAGGAATAGACCAAGCCGTGAAACTACACCAGTGCTTCAGAGAGTCGTGCACATCCAGTATACAGCTGAAGGATCAGAACCTGTCTATCAAGGCATTCAGTCTTCTGTTATAACATATCTATTACAAACTAAAAAAAAAGTCTGCCAAAAAAAAGGAGATTACCCATTACTGCTTCAGCCCTCAAGCAAATCATTTATATTCCTGAATTAATGGCAGTCTATCAGCCCAAACTGACAGTATAGCTTGTAGGGAACTAGCCCCTGTGAAAATCACACCTTTAATGTTCTCATTGCTGCCTCAATTCTGAAGAAACTGAAGTTTAAACAACTATGCTAAATAGGGTGCTCAGTGCACCCTTGGTGAGTCTAAGAGGCTCTGTGCACTGATCCGCCCACTGGTTTGCATGTCCCACCTCCTTCACTGCTGACTGACAGCACTGGATTGCTTGGAGCAAGCATTGCCTATAGAGAAAGATCAGGAAAGCCAGTGCGTTCCATCACCAGTGAAGGAGGCGGAGCATGAAAAACTGGTAGGCAGATTGGTGCGTTGAGTCTCTGGGTCACACCAAAGGTACACCAAGCACCCACACCAAGGGTACACCAAGCAACCTCATTAGCATATTTGCTTAAACTTCAGTTTCAGCAGAAAGGAAGCAATGATTAGAACACTAAGGCTATGTGCCCACGGTAAGGTGCGGATGCGCTTTGGATGCAGCACATTTTATGCTGAGTCCAAAGTGCTGCGTTCTATTGAACGAAGGTAAATCCGCATGTGTTCAATGAACCATGCGGATTTACCGCATTCAATACATTGTAGTGATCAAATTTCTCTTGGAGACTAGTGACTCCACAAGAGAAATTGACATCCTGCAGTCTGGAAAGACACGCCACATATCAGTGTCCGCGGGTGATCCGCAGATGCACAGAGACGCATAGTGGACATGGGATATCTAGAATTCCCATCCACTATGCTGTAACATCTGGATGCTGCGGGTTTGACGATGCATAACACACAGCTTCAAACCCACAGCGGCTCCTGATTGCGAGCACGTACCCTAAAGGTGTACATTTTGTAGGGGCTATATCTCTACAAGGCTTATACAAAGTTTGGGTTGAAAGGCTTCCGTTAAGTCAGAATATAAAAATGTATTTTAGGACTAAAGCAGGAATGGGTAATCTTTCTTTCTATACTCTTTTTTAGTTTGTAATAGATATGTTAAAACACATGGTGCTGAGAATGATTATGATTTCTAAGCAAGCTTAAAAATCATTTCACCCTACGAAGGAACGTACTGCTCATTCATTGGGTGATTGGCAGCCAGTTTAAACAGGCAGATTATTCTGGGAAACCTCGTTTCCCGATAATCGGCCAGAGTAAAAGCACCCTTAAGCTGCATTTACACTGAAAGATTATCGTGAATGCTCAATAAATGCTCATTCATTGGGTGAATTGATTTTTACTGCAGCGTAAAAGATCATCTTTGTTGGTGGTGCGTCGTCCTGTGTAAACAGGACTGCACTGCAGAGAACAGTGGCAGCCTATGTGCACTGTGTGATCGATTACAGATTGTCAGGGCACATTGCTTTCTGGTGTTTGCCTCTGAACAGGCTATTAAACGACCTCCAATCGGTAAAGGTTCACCGATCAGTGGTCGTTTAGTGTCTGCCGGTCGGCCCGTGTACGTCAATAGTTGGACAACTGTTAAACAGTGAATAATTGTTATGCAGATATACATATTTTTGTTCAAATCGGCCATCATTATTGAGACGGCCTATAAATGTTCCATGACATCGGGAGCAGTCTTTCTGGATTTGTTCTTTACGGGAAAATCTTTTGTGGACAAGCGGCTATCTGAAGAAAGTTATAAACAGAATTTCTTTCCAGATGGTGACGGTGTCATTCACTGATAAATTTCGCCCAACAATCATCTCATTTCAAATTGTTTATTTTGGCAAATTTTAGGCTAATATTTATATCCACCCCTAGGACTTCTCAAATTTACCACTACGTCCTCCCACGATATATAAGAACATTGTTACAGCTTATTAATAAACATTGGCGTATAGTAAAAGCTAATCCTACAAGAAAAGGCTTAAAGGGGTATTCCCATCTCCAAGATCCTATCCCAATATGTAGTAGGTGTAATAATAACAATAATATTAGCAAATACCTCCAATTAGAAATGTAGTATAGTATTTATGATTCGCTATCTCTCTTACCTCATGTGCAGGCATTGCAGGACCTTAGGTATCCATGGTTACAACCACTAGAAACCAACTAACTAGCTGTGACTTTAACAGTGGATGTAACCATGGATACCTAAGGTCCTGCAATGCCCTGCACATGAGGTAAGAGAGATAGAGAATCCAAAAAAATATACTACATTTCTAATTGGAGGTATATGCTAATATTATTATTATTACACCTGCTACATATTGGGATAGGACCTTGGAGATGGGAATACCCCTTTAATGCAAGTGTAAAGGGGGCTGTAAAGGAGGAAGCTAAGCGGCTCCATGCAAAACACAGCACTGTAAACTATACTATACTCAGATAAATAGTGCCGGTGAAAATCAACTATATAACAGTGTATTTAAATACATTTATCAGTGCTCTATAAAAACACAGCTGCCATACACAATTGTGGAGGAGTAATGAAAATGTTGGTCTCTCAATCTGCAATTTCATAAAGAGAGAGCTCAATAATATGTGACAATGAATATGGCATCACCACAATTTTTTTTTACAGCTGTCATATCTGAAAAACACAGAAATCCCATCTATTTATGTATATGTATTTATATGATAAGACGTTTTCTAGAGACATGGGTAATACTAATGTAAAACCTGTTTATATTGTCAACTCAGCTTACAATAAATCTGCAATATACTCTTAAATTTATTGTATATGCATTTCTTGTAACTGTGCGGCTATAGGGATCATTGAGATTAATGAAGGCTATGGAATAGGATTTTGGAATAAAATGACGTTGCGCCATGTTCACATGGTACTTCATGACGTACGCCTTTGCATGTGATCCTAAACCAAACCAAATAATATATAAAATAATATATCATACTTATATTGTAAGCTTGATGGTAATCAATGTTTGCCATTTTTGTAGCTATGAAATCGGTTACAGTATAGTTCTTCTGATCAATATTGACTACATAGATAGTAATCACTGAGAAGGACATCATGGATGGAAGAATAGAAGGAACAAGGCGAAGAGGAAGATACTGTAAAGATAACAGCAGAGAAGACCCTGGTGGGCCTATCTTGGCTTTCACAAGATCGATCTTCCTACAGAGCGTTCATCTATCAAGTCATTGTGTCTCTAGATCATTTCTCTAATAGGGTTTTCCAAGGATATCCCTCCATGGATCCTAAGAATAGGTCAACACAGCGATGTATCAGTACATGAGGCAGTGCACGGTAGAGCAACCTAGCCTCACTTGATCAGAGGGGTTCAAAGACCCCTACTATTCAAGTCTCTCCTAAAGACGAAACATCATTAAATGTTCCCAAAAATTATTTTTACTTTTTCTGCAGCTTATTTATGATGCTTCAGTCTGGTTTCATCTTGTACAGTGATAAGAAATCTTTTTTTTCATCTGGAAACCATCAACAAACAGGCAACCTGCTGCTGACAAGGGCGGCAAGCCTTTCTTGATATTTCAATTATATGTCTGCACATGAAATACATGAATACAAACGAATGATGATTGATCCATTGACAAACCAAATTAATCTCCATTGGGAATCTGTCACCTCCTTTATGAGGGCAGTATAAGGTAGTGCTGATTTCAGCGCTGTCGGTAATGTCTGCCTGTCGTCTAGCTCCTGGTACCTGGACACTGCTACAGCGCTCCCGTCATGATGTAAGAAAAGAGTCTTCAATATCCATAGGTCGAAGGTTCATGTACCCTCCCCTGATTGTCAGAGGTCCCCTATTACTGTGCAGATCACTCAGATTATATGTAATACAGTATACATCTCACAAATCCACACACAGCGCCATTAAATGTAGTCAGCATGAATGTGTTTGATTCACATCCCTTTAAGCAGAATCTGTCATCAGGTTTTCTCCAAATAATCTGCCAACAACACAATGAAGAGACAGAGACCCTGATCCCCGCAATGTGTCACTTACTGGGCTGCTTGCTGTAGTTTTGATCAAATCACTGTTTTATCAGCAGGAGATTATCACTACAGGATTAGTAAATCTGCTCCCAATTAGTCTTTCATATTCAGGAGCTCTATGTAACCTCATCCCCACCACTGATTGTCAGCTTTCTGCCTATGCACAGTGTACACAGAAAGCTGCCAATCAGTGGTGTGGGTGGGGTTAGACAGAGCTCAGTATTCAGAGAACTGCTAGATCTGCAGCAGATAAAACTGATTTTTATCAAGTCTGTATCAGGAAGCCCAGTAGGTGATACATCGCTGGAATCAGGGCCTCTGCCTCTGCATCATGGTGATCTCAGATGGAGTAGCACAAATCTGGTGACAGATTGCCTTTAAAGGGGTTGTCCACTACTATTGATAATGCCCCAATGTATTTTTATGTTGAAAAGAAGTTTCTTTGTAAATACCTTGTGCTGTGGTTCTTGCCTGTGAGCGGCGCTATCACTGGTCGCTCACAGGCATCACGTGACCCCCGGTCTGACATCCACTGACGTCACGACAAGTTCCGGATGCAACCGAGCGTGACCCACTGCTGCGCTCCACGGTGAGTGATGGGTTGTGGGCGGGGTTACCCAGCACGTCACACCCGGCATCCACTGCGCGCTCTCCATCTCCTTATTCATTGGGAAAGGGCGCGGTGGATGCCGGGTGTGACACGCGGGGTAACTCCGCCCACAACTCAGCAGCCACCGCGGGGACCGCGTCACTGATGTCACGCCTCACTTGACGTGACATAGGCGGGGGTCACGTGATGCCTGTGAGCGACCAGTGATAGCGCCGCTCACAGGCAAGAACCATTGCACAAGGTATTTACAAATATACTTATTGCCACCATAAAAATACATTATGGCATTATCAATAGTAGTGGACAATCCCTTTAATAACTATTGTAGCAAAGGGGGTGAGAGACTAAAAAGTCTGAAGCACGCTTATGTCAGTGTTTTTATTTCCATTTGAATGGAGCGATACACCACTATACATTCAATATATCATAGACAAATAACATATCCATCCGCTGCATCTTACTGAGAGCAGTGGGAAGCTTCTTTCTAAACCTCTGTGTAGAAAAAGATGGAAAATGAATTTATGACGATTACTAGATTAATATCTTGTGATGTGAGGGATGACACATTTTGTACAGAGCTGCAGAATATGTTGGCGCTTCATAAGCAACAGAAGATAAATGAGTATCCTGGCACTATATAATAACCATAACCGTACAAATACTGGATTGATTGCTGACACAGCACATGCCTTGTGACATGTTCAGTGTATGTACAATAAACTGGTCAAATGCAATTAAAATGGTAGCTCAAGGCAAATTCCTATTATTGACTGAGCAGTATTGCAGAATGTGGCGGTCCTGAAGCAAGGAATCCGAAACCGGAGGATTGTTCTGCTAATGGCAGTACCACTCAGTTTCTGTAGAGGGAGCTAAAGTACATGTGAAAGTCATAACTAACCTGACATGATGACATGGGAGCAGGATGTCACAAGCACGAGTGTCCTACTAATAAATCAGACAAAACCTCCTCGATATCCGGCAAGGCCGTGTGCTACATAATCACTGATCACATCACATGTAAGATATTTCCGCAGCATTTGTAAGAATTCGAGGCCAATACATCCATCTGATGCTCCAGGCTTACAGAGAATACAGGTTTAATGGCTGCATTTACATGTGTACGAAGCTGCATAGTGGTGGATATGACCAGACCCCATAGTAAATTCACATTAGTACCAGAGTTGTACCATATTTGCACCATTTTCTTCTCTTCTAATGTTCAGCAAAAGAAACCTCACGACAACCATCAGATATTCCAATAATATATTACAGTGAAAGGAAGCAGTCCAACAAGAAAATTACATACTGCCATGTTTGCACATGCTGTCTAAGGCATCATTCAGACATCAGTGATTTTTCACGTACGCAATAAATGGTGTGAGTGTCAGCGTTGTGGATCTGAGGTTCATCAACTGCAAAGCTTTTCCTACGTACTGCAATGTTACTCACTGACACCACACAGACTGAGAACTGATGCCATCCCTGTGCTGTCCCTGACATTCACGGACTCATAGACTTGTATTCACACTTTTCATCCAAGATGCTAGTAAAGGACACATCTGCATGATTTTTGCATGGACATGTAGTCCGCCAAAAAACAAGGACATGTAAACAGTACCTGGGTGTGTGTTCTAGCCGTGAAAATCACAAATAGATCATGTGTGATGCTGAGTCACTTTTCATGGACAAGCCGTGAGTCGCGATAGTCGAAAAGTCAGAGGTCAAAAGCCAGAAGGGTACGTCACAAACAGAAGGAAGAGACAAAAACGTAGTCAGGTAACGGTCAGAGGTCAAAATACCAGGAGGATAGCGGATCAGAGCAAAGGGGTTAAACAGAAGAATGGTCAGAACAAGATCCAAGGTCAGGCAGCAATAGATCAACAAGTAAAGCACTAGGCACAGAGAAAACCAACCACACTGAGCTGCAGCTACAGCTGGCAGCTATCAGGGACTGCCAGTCCTGTTAAGTATCTGAGTAATTAAAGTAACAGTGAGAATCTGACGAGAGCTCAGCACCTCCCAGTCTCAGATTGGACGGCCGAGCTGTCAATCAAAACACAAACAGCTCAGAACGCCCCTGCAACAGACTGGACATCTGAGCTGTCAATCACTCCGTCCTAAAGGCCCCGTCACACTAAGCGACGCTACAGTGATCCCGACAACGATACGACCTGTCAGGGATCGTTGCTACGTCGCTATGTGGTCGCTGGTGAGATGTCAAACAGTCAGATCTTCCCAACGACCAGTAACGATCTGTATAACGATGCACGCCTATGTGTTTCTGTGTCTGAGTCGTCAACAAGGTCGTTGGTAAGGTGTCAAACACACCGATATATGCTACCCAGCGGGACCTCAACGATCAAAGAAATGTCCAGACCATTCCGACACGACCAGCGATTTCACAGCAGGGGCCTGGTCGCTGCTAAGTGTCAAACGTAGCGAGATCGCTACTGAGGTCGCTGTTGCGTCACAAAACTTGTGACTCAGCAGCGATCTCGCTAGCGATCTCGCTTAGTGTGACCGGGGCTTTAAGACACACTGAGGGGTGGAATCGTTACAGCATGTATGTGAAAGGTGGACATCTGAGTGTGGCCTCATACTTGATCCTTCATATCAAGGTTCCATAGCAAACTACAACTGGCAATACAATACCCAATACATTGTTTCCCTGGCAGAAGAGCTACCTTCATAACAGCACTCAGCTATCTCATGATTAAAGGGAATCTGTCAGCAGGTTTTTGCTACTTCATCTGAGAGCAGCATAATGTAGGTAAAGAGAAGCTGAATCCAACAATGTATCACTTCGATTACTGGGTGCAGTCATTCTGACACAGTCAGAGCTTTTAGATTTAGAATGCAGCAGAGCTGAGAAAGCTAACCCCGCCCACACCAGGCTCTGTGTACAAAGTCCATAGACAGTGAGGTGCTTAACACAGGGAAAGGGGGCATTGACTAGTCCAGCAATGTTATTCTCTTAGTGATAAATCCTTCACAGTTATAAAACAACAGCAAACACACTTTGACAAGTGACACATCCCTGAATTCTGTGTTCAGCCTCAATCTCCTGCTGTCTTCAGATTACATAGCAAAAACCTGCTGACAGACTCCCTTTAAATGCCAACAATAGACAAACAGGCGATCATAAGAATGCTTGTTTCCGATCGTCTGCCTGTGTAAACATGTCACCGATCTGCAGACTAAAGAGCAAAACGCTTGTCCATTGACCAATGGGATCATCCATGTGGGTCATTGCATGGGCGCTGTTGGCAGCACATCGCCCTGTGTAAACAGATGATGTGCTGCTGACAACATACATGCTGTATGAGGACAAAAGGACCATTAATACAATCGTTCTGTCCCCATACAGCTTGTGTCTACTTGTGTGAATAGGCGTCTAAATAATCACTGATCAACTGGTATATAGTCGCACGTGGCTCATTTATAGGCAGATATGCAAACATAAATGGTCTATTAGCTCAAAATATTAATGTGGATGAGGATGACTTTTAACCTTTGTATAACCAGTGGTGTTTTGGGCCTAGATACTCGAGGCACATTTGAAATGCTGCATGGTAAATAGGATTTCTATTTTTATAACTGTATTCCTTTTTCATACAATAATCATTTCTTTCTCTAATCATATGGCAGTAAATATACTTGTGCTGCACAAAGCCCAAGAAATGAGACATTGTTAATGTGGCAGACAGTGCAGGTCGCCATCTGTCTAGATGTCAATAGAGGGCATCGGGCGTTGCACTAGGTGGGGGTAAACCAAGGCACTTGCAGTATTGGGACTTTTGAATAAAGCATCAACGTTTATTTTCTCTGCAATGAAAAATGTATTTGCAGCCACAAACACTGAATTTACTGTAAATGCCTTTGTGACCATAAAGTTGATGATGGTCTCCCATTAAAGGCTCATCTCAATACAAGCCTCATCATGAGGGCGACTAAAAACACTGATAAACCTTACATTGTGTGGGGCTCACCATTTACCGGGATATTCAAAGCATAGTAGAGCTCCACGGCCAAAATCGCAACAATACATTACAGACTGATCGGTCCTACCAGTCACACATTCACCCTGACAAAATGAGATCTTATGCCCAATATCCTCTGTCTATTTAGCAGGGCTTATAAGTGATAGCAGAGCATCATAGCTTACAATGAGAATGCATTTTAATATTTGGCAGTTTTAACATGGGTTGAAAAAACTAATAAAAGGGGAACAATCAATATGACTGTTCTTGGCAAAAACAGCATGTGATCAATTTTACATTTTTGGTGGAAATGATCTCTAATAAAATGAATAGGAGTGATAAACGGGGGCTACTTTTTCCCTTGTGTACAAATCCCCGTTTTAAACCTAGAAATTTGCAGTGTAATCCCATTTACTGAGACATATGGCTCCTAGTAAACCCCATAGAATCACTGTATGCTAAACAGGTAGACAGGGCTAGAGATGAGAAATATGAAAAATAATGCTTTCCCTACTTTGCCCTATAACATGACACCGGCTGGCCGAAGAGGTTGGCACCCTAATAAAAACATATGATATAGCGCTGCTGCTTGTGTGTCGGCTGTCCCTATATACTTGCTGTGATAGACACTTATTCTTTACATAAAGCACTGCCACGAAAAGACTATGTAAAAAAAGGTGCAAAAAAAAGTGAATATGAGCAAATAAAAGCATCAATGAATTATGTCATTCTGCAAAGGTATGCATCTAATATTAAATATGCATGCAGAAATCAATCACCAGGTAAAATAGGTAAAAGGTCCCAAAATAAAAAATAATTACCTTATCTACTGCTGAGAGCAGCATGATGTAGCAGGAATGTATCACTCTCTGGGCTGCTTGCTGCAGTTTTGATAAAATCACTGTTTTATCTGCGGCAGATCTCCCTGTTCTCTGAATGCTGAGCTCTGTATAACCCTGCCCACACCACTGATTGGCAGCTTTCTGTGTACACTGTGCATAGGCAAAAAGCTGCCAATCCTTGTTGGGGGGTCAGTGTTATATAGGGCTCATGAATATGGAGGACTAACTGGTAGCAGGATTACTAGTTCTCTAGTGATAATCTCCTGCTGAGAAAACAGTGATTGTATAAAAACTAAAACAAGCAGCCCAGTAAGTGACACATCACTGGAATCAGGGTCTCTGCCCCTACATTATGCTGCTCTCAGATTATGAAGCAAAAACCTGGTGACTGTTTCCCTTTAGGTAAATAGCCCGCTTACTAGTTTGTGTGAGCCAGAAGTAGCGTGTACTCAGGCGAAACAGCTGTTGCTCATTTCCCTGCCTGCAATCCTGTGACTGAAATAAAGTGCATTTCACTGAAATTGCTGGTTGCGAGTGCCGCTTCTCTTGCTCTCCTTTGAATTTTCATGATCTTTTACAAGTATCTGAGCACTGCGAGACATGGCTATTATAATCTGGATCCTATTTTTTCCTTGTAACTGGGTGTAGTGGTAGTGCAAGCATTTTTTCCTTTGGTCCTTGATCCTCACTATAGGTCATCAGCATGACACTACATTGGAAAGACTTAAAGGACCTGAACTCTTACCAACCCGCTTGTCAGACACAAAAGCATTACACCCGAATTCTTTCTGCCATGAATAACCCTGACCCATTATTGCCAGCTATGTGGATCTTGCTATAAGCTCCCATATGTCACTTTTGCCAAGAGCTGGGCAAATTCCCAGAAAAACTTTGCTGTCCACTGCAGTAGACCAATGGAGAGGGCTGCCGCACTTTACAGAGGGGTTTTCAGCTGAAAAGGAAAGCTGCCTAGTTTTCTGCACTTGGGCAGGACACACCGATGCTTTGATTCTTCGAGCCATTGTGCTCCTAACAAGGCTCATTAAGAGCAAGTGTATAGCCAAATGCACTACTGGACTGCCGCCACGTCCTGGCACGAATCCTGGGACACAGCAGACCTGGCACGATCCGCACTAGCTTTCTGCTATTCTGTGTCACTTTAAATCTCCAGCTGGCATCCAGTCACTTGGAACATAATCCAGTTAGCAGCCCACAAGTACAGCCGAACAGAAGCAGATTTGCAAAGCGCTGGAAGAATAGTTTACTTTAACAATACGATCACACTGGCACAAATAAAACGTGAAGAACATTCCCGCTGCTGCTGGATGTGAGGTGTCAACAACTGATTAAAATAATCCATGGACCAGCCATTGCAAAGCAGCACGGGAAGAGCAATTAATACTCGGGAAACTTTCAGCTTCCCTTTCAATATGCCATGATGCAGAGTCTCACGTGTGGACAGGACGGGAGGTTACATTTCAATTAAGATGCCAACAATTTCCACCCGCTTGGAGCTGAAATCATGCAGAAGAGCACAAATGTGGAAGTTTAGTTCTAATGCAAATAAAATGCACTAACACAAAATAATATTATTCAATTCCATTATAGACCTAGAACGACTAAATACAGCTAAGAAACCATAATGAGTAGGATGTGGCCGGGGCATGCACATATAACAGCGATACAGCTAATGTAGCCATTGTCCGCAGCGGAGAACTGAAGGAAAATGCCATCCTAGATTTACTGGAATCTCTTAATAGCTCTTAACCCTTTCCCTTTTATAGATTGAAATCTCCAGCAAGCGCGTCCCTTTAATTAGATATCCATTAAAAATGATAAAGCGACTACACTCCTCAACATTGAAGTTGTAACAGTAAGACGAAAACTTGTGGAATCATGAAAATCACAGGATCGATAGAAATGTTACTGATACTTAAATGAGGAAAAAATGGGAAACAAATCTATCAAAACATCTCGATTTATTCGGTATCGAGTATGGTCAAGACTTGCAGAAATTCACCCACTTACAAGTCTTGGCTGAGGTTATTAATGGTTGTCTGAGGAATGTTCTCCCACGCTGAATGCACTTGAGATGCGAATCACCAGATCCGGAGAGGGCACGGTAACACCTTTACGGCACACAGGCTGCTCACAGTAGCACGAGCAACATGCGGCCTGGTGCTGTCATTTTGAAAAACAGCTTTGTAGAAATGGCTGCACCACGGGTTCCACAAGTGATCCACTCTGTACTGCAAGCTAAATAGGACATCACATACCAAGCCTAAATCATCAGTGACTACACAAAGCATCAGAAGTTATTGGGCTACGAGCCAGATGTCCAGCTACAGGTCTACCATTGTCCTCACACCACCGCTCTCAAAGACTACCATGGTGAGGAGCTAGATGGCAATGGAGGTTGGAATGGAGGTCTATTCTCTTCAGCAGTTTGACTTGGATGCAATAAGAGCCAGAGATTAGGCAATGCCATGAGAGAACATGACACGAGTCCTACTTTGGGGATTATGGTGTGGGGAGGCATAGTGTACAGTTACTAGAACCCTCTAGTCTTCATTCCAGGTACACTACCAGCTCGGCGTTACATTGATTTGAGTGGCATGGCCATTTCTCTAAAGTGGTTTGGGCAGACACTGTGTGACGCCATAGGGTTGGTATGTGATGATAACGAAAAGCTGCATGTTGTGTGCTACACATGCAGGGTCTCCAGACTTGACTCCCATCGAGCACATTTGGGACATCATTGGTCAGTAACTGCTAACGGAGCAGCGTGGCAGAACATTCCTCCGACAACCGTTAATAACAGACTTTGTACCTTCAACACAGTACATACTAAGGTCCCCAAATACAACAATGTAAGACCAGAGATCTGCCAGTTATATTATGTTGCATCATAGTATCAAGTATTCATTATGGAAATCATATCATAAGCTCAGCAATGTTTACACTGGAAGGTTTGTGGGTGACAAAACTTTTTTTGCAAAATGCCAGACGGCTGTACAAATACAATGTGGAGAAACTCTGGTACATAAGTATTGATCACAGCACTGACAATGGGGACTATCAAATGGTGTGATATTCCTTAAAGAGGTTGTCCACTACTTTTACATTGATGACGTATCCTTGGGATAGGGCATCAATGTCTGATACATCAGGGTCCAACACCCGGCACCCCGCTGATCAGCTGTTATCGGTGTCACCGGTCGCCGGCAGGAAGTACTCACTTGCTGAGCTGCTCCGTCTACTTGTAGTGGCCGCCGCAGGGTACTACACACCCAGGACCAAGTCTCAGCCACTACCAGAAGACGGCCAGCTCCGCAAGTGAGTACTTCCTGATGGCGGCCGTCGACACCAATAACAGTTGATCGGTGGGGGTGCCGGGTGTTGGACCCCAACCAATCAGACATTGATGACCTATCCTAAATATAGATCATCAGTGTAAAAGTAGTGGGCAACCCCTTTAGGTCTATGTCCAGTAATAAACATGTCTCATGTATGGGATAATATATAGGATAATAACACAGCTGGTCTGATTCTACCTATTAGAGATTACATATATACTATTACTTATGTACTATATAGGCAGAAAATGTCTCTATGACTGATGGCAGAGGTTTTGGATTCAACTGCACAATAAAAAGAAATCACTGTCTAGGACTGGTGACCTCTCTTACAGTTTTCTGAATACAAACAGTGTGTGTTGAGACTCCCTGTTAACCCCATCCACCCTATGTAGAATCTAAGGCTGTCGGACGAGTGTTTGGTCGCCAATCATATATCTCTCCTGAATCCCCCATACACGGGAATGTTCAGTGTGGCTGAATGTTCACGTGTTTCCAAAGGGAAAAGTGTAAAAAGCTGCTGCCAAATGCATCTGGCAGCAGCCTACCTGGTGTATAACAAATTGCATGCTAAAATTTAAACATCATGTGTCAGGTAAGAGTCAGGAGCCCCCTTTACACATCAGACTGTTGTTTGATACCGGCGATATCAGCCAATTCCAATGACTTTCGTTAAATGAGTATGGGGGCCCTACAAAGTATCTAAGGTGAGCACAGACACTGCAGGTGAACGTGAACAGTCTAGTAAATTATGGACTAAACTGCCGTTAGGAGGTGGCAGCCATGTGTGAGTATATTCAGCTAGTCATTCTGAAAATGCTAATTTTCAGCTGCGTTTTGCAGTACCAGCAAAGTCTATCAGAAACCAGAATTCTCTGTTCACACATCTTGTTTTTTTTTGCTGCGTATTTTGTGCCTTGGTTGGGTTTTTGGAAAATAGAGCATGTCACTTCCATCAGTGTTTTTTCAACCATAGGAAGTAATGGAGGTTGTGAAAAAAACGCATCAAAAACGCACCAAAATTTGCATCGGCATTTTTGCCGGCAAAATAGAATGGGGCTATTTTTTTTTCACAGAACTTTATGAACATGCAAAAATAGAGACAGAAGGACGGTGAAAAAAAAGCTGAAAAAACGCACAAAAAATGCAGCAAAACCCAACATGTGTGAACATAGTCTGATAATAATAAAAAAAAATCTTTATAATTTTTATTGATTTTAAAACTTCGGAATTAGTAAAGCAGTCTCTGTCCTTTTCACTTTCCTTGGTCCCGACCCTGGAGGGAATGCATTTTGCTTTGAGATAGTACAATGAAAGTCTCCACGCCCTAGCCAGCACCGTTCACTATACGAAGGTATCGCCCCCCAGATAATTATTGTATAGAAAAAGAATGGTGCAGTAATGTGATTAGTAGCAAAAATAGTGGCATGGGCAAAATGGTCTCCGTCCAGTGAATAATGCCGGCTACAGGGGCAGAGACTTCACATGATCTGTATGAAAAGACTGAGGAGACAGCTGCTGATAAAGAAGATAGAATCTGCTAAAATAATTCAGAATCTTTAATAGATGCAAATTACAGAGATTTATTTTTGGGAAACTATTTTTATTTCCTGTATCACCCCTGTACCTATGAATCAAGCTAAACTGATGGTAATTCAATTCTTCAGCTTAATTGCATTGTGACACCTGCCAGTGCGGCTTTAAAAACCGCGACTATACAGGCACCGTCTTACGTCTACAGCTTATAGCAGACATTCAGATTTGTTGTAATTCTTACTTTATTGCAGAGTGAATAGTAATTGATGGCGGGGGCGGAGAAAGTCGGGGAGGCACGTCATACTCTTCCATTAAAACATTTGATAAAACCTACAACAGAAACAACAATATAGGTACATAAGTATGTCTGGAAATAAAAAAACATCCTTATAAAAATTTATTCTAGATCTAAAAAAATGCTATCTTTACCCAGCAGTCAGAGCAATTCTTTCCTTGAAATGCACATTAGCAGTCATTTTATAGACTTAAGTCGGTTGTTGAAGATTATGGCACACAAAAAGCTACTGTTCAATTACCCTTCCACACAAGAGGATACAAGATGCTTACCCTAACACTTTCCGAAGGCAGGTCATGATGCTTATGTTTGTGCACGAATCTCGCCTCTGAAGCCAAGTGTCTGATATGTCTTCCATTTAGAACGGAGTTAGCAGTTTTTCCGAGTTTCGGAGAGCTATCAAGTGTTAGACGGCATGCAGCTAAGTGACTGCCCCCCGAAATGTCTCTTGGACACCAGGCTTCAAGGGGCATCGGCTGGTCTCTGCAAGGCACATTTTCTAATTGCTGGACATGTCGACACATTCGGCTGTCAGGTGGGATTGGAGGTGGTCTTTCTGGAGGAGGCGGCGGTTCTCTTAAAGGAGGCGGTGGTGCAGGAAGGGGTTTATCTTGTTTTCGGACCATACAAGGTGATGACTGAAAGACAAAATTTTACATTAAAACTCAAGAGTATTTATCTTCTCATTTTGTTTTAATTGATAGCTACTACATAACTAATTGGCGGGGGTCTGGACCAGGAGACCGCCACCAATTTCATAAAAAGCCACTTTGTGGCGTGCTAAGCTTCTGCCTTCAAGAGCGTGCATAGGTTCAAAATAAGAGCTCATACAGTGCTCTAAGCATGTGCAAGCTGCAGAACTATTTTTTTACTCAATCAGTGGGCATACACTGTGTGCAGAATTATTAGGCAAGTTGTATTTTAGAGGATTATTTTTATTATTGATCAACAACTATGTTCTCAATCAACCCAAAAGACTCATAAATATCCAAGCTTAATATTTTTGGAAGTTGGAGTGTTTTTTTTTTAGATTTGGCTATCTTAGGAGGATATCTGTTTGTGCAGGTAACTATTACTGTGCAGAATTATTAGGCAACTTAATAAAAACCAAATATAATCCCATCTCACTTGTTTATTTTCACCAGGTAAACCAATATCAGTGCACAAAATTTAGAAATAAACATTTCTGACATGCAAAAACAAAAAACAAAAAAATTAGTGATCAATATAGCCACCTTTCTTTATGATGACACTCAACAGCCTTCCATCCATAGATTCTGTCAGTTGCTTGATCTGTTTTCGATCAACATTGCGTGCAGCAGCCACCACAGCCTCCCAGACACTGTTCCGAGAGGTGTACTGTTTTCCCTCCCTGTAGATCTCACATTTTATGATGGATCACAGGTTCTCTATGGGGTTCAGATCAGGTGAACAAGGGGCCCATGTCATTATTTTTTCTTCTTTTAGACCTTTACTGGCCAGCCACGCTGTGGAGTAGTTGGATGCATGTGATGGAGCATTGTCCTGCATGAAAATCATGTTTTTCTTGAACGATACCGACTTCTTCCTGTACCACTGCTTGAAGAAGTTGTCTTCCAGAAACTGGCAGTAGGTCTGGGAGTTGGACTTCACTCCATCCTCAACCTGAAAAAGTCCCACAAGTTCATCTTTGATGATACCAGTCCACACCAGAACCCCACCTCCACCTTGCTGGCGTCTGAGTCGGAGTGGAGCTCTCTGTCCTATACTGATCCAGCCTCTGGCCCATCCATCTGGCCCATCAAGAGTCACGCTCATTTCATCAGTCCATAAAACCTTTGAAAAATCAGTCTTAAGATATTTCTTGGCCCATTCTTGACGTTTTATCTTTTGTTTCTTGTTCAAAGGTGGTCGTTTTTCAGCCTTCCTTACCTTGGCCATGCCCTGAGTATCGCCCACCTTGTGCTTTTTGATACTCCAGTAACGTTGCAGCTCTGAAATATGGCAAAACTGGTGGCGAATGGCATCTTGGCAGCTTCACTCTTGATTTTCCTCAATTAATGGGCAGTTATTTTGCGCCTTTTTTGGCCAAAACGCTTCTTGCGACCCTGTTGGCTATTTGCCATGAAACGCTTGATTGTTCGGTGATCACGCTTCAAAAGTTTGGAAATTTCAAGACTGCTCCATCCCTCTGCAAGACATCTCACAATTTTGGACTTTTCAGAGCCCGTCAAATCTCTCTTCTGACCCATTTTGCCAAAGGAAAGGAAGTTGCATAATAATTAAGCACACCTTATATATAGGGTGTTGATGTCATTAGACAACGCCCCTCCTCATTACAGAGATGCACATCGCCAGATTTACTTAATTGGTAGTTGGCTCTCAAGCCTATGCAGCTTGGAGTAGGACAACATGTATAAAAAGTATCATGTGATCAAAATACTCATTTGCCTAATAATTCTGCACGAGGTGTGTTTGGATCAGGTTCACCATCAATCGGCGACACATATTTGGGACTTTTTAAAGGAAATCTGTGACTAGGTTTCACAATTCAATCTGTACACCTTTTTTAAAAATAGACCGAATGAGGCTAGTGTACATACTTTGAAAAGGACCAGAGGACTAAGTGTCCCGTGCCTACTAGTCAACTGCTTTGTGTAACCCCGCCCCCACTGCTAATTAGCAGCTTTCTGTCAATAAACAGTGTACACAGAACGTGGCCAATCAGTGGTGTGGGCGGGATTATACAGGGCACAGTATTTTGAGCACTGCCACATCTGCAGCAAAGGAAACTGATTTTAACCACAACTGCTGCATCCACTAAACTAAGTGATACATAGCTGGAATCAGGGTCTCTGCCCCTACATTATGCTGCTCTCAGATGATGACAGAATCCCTTTAATTAGTGATGCAATTTGTATTGTGAAATCTGGCTACAGATTTTCCTTTAGGCAATGGGTCATATTTAAACCAAATATGGAAAAACAACCAATAAATATGATATTTTTTTAATCTTGTAAAAGGCTTATAACATAATAGCGATACACTTAACCACTGAAGTTGTAGCGTTATGTGATGCTTATGGAAAGAAAATGAACTGTAGCTCCGATTATCCCCAATTTATATTGTAACTAACAAGTGTGGCTTCAATGACCATGTATGTTCCTCACCCTGTCTGAAGTTTACCTTTGGTGACCCAGTAGGACTGGCACAGGGGGAGCGAGCTACTCCTTTATGAATAAGATCCAGTCGAGGAGGAACTGGTGGTAGGTTGAGGTGAGGGATTTGTAGAGGATCAGGGGGAGTTTTTTTCCTTTGGGAAAGGGGAGACGAACCTGGAGACGTCACCGGTGAATTCTGTCTTTCATTCATCTACAATAAAAAACAAACATTAACAGCAATACTGCAAAAGAAATAAGAGAGGATGAGAATGATGGTAGTGCCCACCGGGGTGGTTGTGTAAGGACCCAAACCCTATAAGAGCCTTAGACTCTGCGGCTACAGGCGCGTGGCTGGTAACAATTCACTTTAATGTAGATATTGCAATACCAGGGCTGTGCTTGAGAGAATGAAGAAGCCTCGATGGTATACAATTAAGGTTTTCATTCACATCAACGCGCTTCGGCACCAGAATGGCGCCTTTTAATAGAATTTAAAGCGAACCTGTCACCAAGAAAATGCAATGCGATCTGCGGGCACCGTGTTATAGAGAAGGAGGAGGTGAGCAGAATGATATGTGACTTTGTGAGAAAAGATTCAGTATAATCTTTATTTATTCATTTATACCTCCGCTCTTTCTGGGATTTCCGGTCCAGTGGGCGGTCCTATCAGGGACTGACAGCTCTTTCTGTATGCACACTTATATAAAGATAGCTGTCATTGATAGCCCCGCCCACTGGACCAAAAACCACAGAAAGAGCAGAAAATTAAATGATGAAAATACAGGTTATACCTAGTCTTTTCTCACAACACTATACATTAATCTGCTGAGCCCCCCCTGCGTTATAACATGATGCCTGCAGATTACACTGTATTTTCATGGTGACAGGTTCCCTTTAACAGTCATACTGCCAGATTTTCAAAGTAAATGGTAAAAATCCAGGTAAAAAAAAACAAATCAATTGACAATGCCATTTGTTATTTTACCTTGAAAAAGGCGCCAGTTTGATACCGAAACGCATTGGTGTGAATAAAAACCTTAACTGTATACCATCAAGGCTTCTTCATTTCCACAAGCGCAGCCAAGGCACCGTGATATCTCCACTAAAGTAGCGCACTGGTAATAGGGTGTGAAGTTGCAAATGATGCATAGAAGGATGGAGCGTGCAACAATTACAATAAAAAAGAACAACTGTGTGGTTAACAACTGCATTGTTGGAGCAGGGAAAATAATAATAAAAAAAAAATACAAATGTAACATCTGGCTGCTACAGTAAATTACCAGGGGAACAAAAAATGGCATATGTGACTATACCCTTAGGTGGCGTTGCTAAATGGTACAGCACAAGAAATCTGCCTGCTCCCTGTCGAATCTCAGATGTGCCGCCAGCTTGGTACCATGGTGTACTGGGAGGTATAGTTAAATGTCCATGTTTAGTTATGGTTTAATGAATTATAATGACATTACCTTTCTCACACAGGCAAGTCGGTTCATTATCAAGCACTCTTCCCGCTCATCATCATCATCAAAATCCAGCATGGGCATACATAAAATATCTAAATTACTAATACTCCTGCTCTCATCTCTTGGATCAAAAGGATCAACTATAATTGGTTCTGTACCCTTGATTTCACAACGGCAGAAAGGACATCCCTGTCCATCAGATTCCTATAATAAAAAAAAAAGGAATAAAAAGTCGGATTATGTTGCACATATTTATTACAAAAAATCAATTGCAATGCATATGTAAAAAAATAAAAGCTACACTGACTCAAAGTGTTTGTGCACATTTTTCTAATGCTTTTATTAATGCCGCTACCATGAATAATTTCTAACCACACAAGCATTTTTCTTACGTGTGGAGCACTACTTACATAATGGATATAAGGGTCAGCGAGGTCCCATGTCACGGGGAGAATGCAGTCTGATATAGGAGATTTGATGGGGCATGCTGAGTTTTTTTCATAGACTCCGCATACATTTACCATTGTCTTTTCATACCGTGCTATACATGGCCACATTGATAAGCAATAAAATCATAAACTGGACTTGTGTTATCAAGATCCTAAATACATAAAGGCACCTTGAAGACAAATGTATAATATTACATATATCAGCAAACTTGGACCTTACTGCTCTGTATTTATCTCGACAACTCTAAAAATCTGGGCAAATACATCAAATGTATGTACTGCGCTCCATTCACCCAACGGAGGTTATACGAGTGCACTTTTGGCCAAATTCGAGGTGGTTTGCGTTTTTATCTACTGTATAGGAACGTGTATCAGAAAGCACTAGTCTATATTATGGTATGCTGCAAAAGAAATGAATAGCAGATTGCAGATTTTCATTGTTTTTACATTTCAAGTCAATAGGCGACATATGCCACTGTATGTCAGTACATAAAGGTGAATTAAGCCACATCACAAATGTTAGCTATTAGCACGTCTACACACTACAACAATTATAGCACCACTAGGGTTAATAAGTATGTGACTAACCAAACTAACCCCACTAATAACATATACTCTTTATTAAATATGCATTGAAAAGTGCATAAACCAGCGAATAATAGAGAATATTCTGGAAGTCTATGAATCGAGCTCAGCACATGGAAAGAAAATATTTTTTCTTGGCTGTACCAATCTGTTTCTGTGTTCTGCGCGCAGTGGCACAGAGGTGTGGACCCCCAGAGTAAGATCAACTTGCCATGGCTTTAGAATTGCTTAAAGCACCACTCCAATATTATTTTTTTTACTGCTGGAGTGTTGTTACTCATCTAAGTTTCCTGCCCTCAATCTTATACTTACCAGCCACCATCTTTATCGCTTTTCGGCGCTGCTCCAGTCGTCTTCGCAGGTTGTGACCTGTAGGATCGCTCCAGTGTTTTGCTTGAGGTCACAACTCAATATTAGTTTATGAGAACAAGAGCAAGGCCCTCACAGACTTACATTAAGAGCTTGTGACTTCCGGCTACCTCTGACTTCCGATCAGTAATAAGTTGCGATCACAAGATGTGGTGCATTACCATAGCGGCACCGGGAAGAGCAAAGACGGCAGCTGGTCAGTATAAGACTGGGGGCAGGGAACTGGCACTACTCACACCTCTAAAGCGCTGAAATAAGAAAAAAAAAAAACACTGCAGTGGTGCTTTAACCTTTTCCTGATAAGGTCAATTTCCGCTTTTATGCTTTCGTTTTTCTTATCCTTCTTTCCACAACCAAAACTTTTTTATTTTTCTGTTTACATAGACATATGAGGGCTTATTTTTGCGAGACGAGATGTACTTTTGAATTACATCATTCATTTAACCACAAAGTGTACTGGAAACTGGAAAAAAATGCCAAGTGTGGTGAACTTATGAAAGAAACAATATTCTGACATTTTTTAGGAATTGCTTTTATGGCGTACATTGTGTGGTAAAATTGACCTCGCAATATGATTCTCCTCATCAGTACAATTACGGCGATATCAAACATGTCCAATTTTTTTATTATTTTAGTGGTGAAAAATAAATCAGAAGTTTGAAAAAAAAATTGTTGGGGGCCCTATGTTCCGACTTCTGTAACATTTTCATTTTTCAGTCGATGGAGCCTGTGAGGGCCTTTTTTTTGCGGGGTGAGATGACATTTTCATTGATACCATTTTGGAACAGATAAGACTTTTTGTTTGCCTGCTATAGCCATTTTTGTATTACAGCAACCAAAAAACACAATGCGTTTTGAATTTTTTTCCGCTTACGGTGTCTACCAACTGGGTTAATTATTTTTATATTTTGATAGATTGGACTTTTCTGAACGTGGTGATACCATATATGTGTATTTATAAAAATTTTTACTATGTTTATTTTTAATGGGGGAAAAGGTGGGTAATTTGAACTTTAATGTTTTTGTTTTTTTACTTTTCACTTTATTTTTTTAGACTTGAACCTGCGATCGTCTGATCGCTTGTGCTATATACAGCAATACTACAGTGTTGCTGCATATAGTAAAAATAATGGACTCCTTTGAAGCCCGCCCACAGGCTGGATTTCAAGGTAGCTCCGTAATAACAAGCAAGGAAATCTTCAACAAACCCCTGGCTGTCATACCAACCCACCGATGAAGTCTCGGGCATGCCGATGAGCGCATTGAATTACGCACCTCTATGCTAGCGCGCTGTTAAAGCTGCTGTTATAGTTTGACGGGGCATTTAACAGGTTAACAATCGTGGGCAGCGCTTCGTTCCATCCGCGATTGTCAGAGGCAGGTCCCCACACCTGCCGGGTATGGGGCGAGCTCAATCCATGAGCCCAGCTACTGACTTGCGCTGTACATGTACGGCAGATGTCGATAAGAGGTTTATGTTGCTGGTGCCCCATTTCATGCAGAGAGATCCCATGTCTGACAGGGTCTTTAATGCTGGTACTTATGCCCTGGCCAAAATTCTAGAAAACTAAATGCAGCCAGGAAAGCACAAGAGGCAGAAGAATCCTTGGTTTCCTTGTACTTGCTATGTTTTTTGGGGAAAGCCAGAGATCATATTTCTTAAAGATTTGTTTTTTGTATGAAAAATGGATTTCTGTAAGTTCCTTTCCAGAGTTGAAGAGTTTATAAGATATTTGGAAAATATACTGTACTGTGAATACTGCGAAGAGTTTTTCGAATTCTCATTAAATTAGAAAATCTGCTCCCCTCAGTCCTTACAGTCAAGGTAACAATATAAAAAAGTCACCTTCTAACAGCGTAAAAGTGAGGCATTAAGAAGTAACTAACACACCTGCTCATATAAAACGAGAGCAGTACAATTTAATGTGTAATGACAGTACCTGCCAAGACGTGAGACATGAAGTGCACATCAAGTGCCCACAGGGCTCAATCTTCACATCTTTGTCATTTTCTGCACATATTTTACACAGCTGAAACGTTGAGCCCATTTCACAGTACAATTCATATTGTTCCTGGAAGTGAAAAATTGTCAAGATATGAATACAAAAATAGAAGCTAAATAATAACTATCGAGTAATAATTAGTCTAAAACCCAAAATAAAGGTGTTAAGGGTGTAAAATAAGCAAATAACACCTTAAGAGGAAGAGGACTAGAACATTAGGGCCACCTATAGGGGGGAACAATCCTACAAATCAATACTGACCCTTTAAAAGGGAATTTATCAGCAGGATTTTACCCCCAAACTATTTATATGTTCATGTAGCTCTTTCAAGGACAAGTCCAGCAATACCATTACATGGCCAGTCTGTTCCTCAACTACTGAAAAATCAGGGTTTGAATTGATATGTAAATGGTTATTGTAGATCTGAAGCCTCTGTCACTCCAGCTCTATTCCCTGCCCAGCACCCACTCGTCTAGCTTGACTGACAGTCTCTGTTCTGTGTGACATTAGGCAAAGGAGCAGTCAGTCAAGCAAGAGTATGCAGGCAGGGCTGGGAATATAGCTGGACTGATGGAGGCTTCAGATTGTCAGTAGCCATTTGCATATCAATTCAAATGCCGATTTCTCAGAAATAGAGGAATGGACTGGCCATATAAAGGTATCACTGGACTTGTTTTTGAAAAAGCTACATTAACATATGAATAGTTTGTGTTGTGTTATCATGCTGACACATTGAGCATTTTCACATAACTTAGGACAAAAAAGCAAATCAGACACTCCATTTTCAGACAAGTGTTTTGTAGGAATTTGCACCTCATCAGCGCAAAGCAAGAGGTTTGATTTGCAAAGTAGGTGGTCTTGATTTCTAGCTGAGAGGCCACTAACAGGAAGTCCAAGGGGGAATGTGTTTCCTTGTGGAGAATGCCAATCGGTATAAGGAGCTTTATAGGCCATGTATTGCTCCCTGGGAATTTAAATGCAAATATCCTCTTCAGACAGGAAGAGAACTGGAACTCTAGCACCACCTATTGGGGGTAGCAATTCTAAAAATCAATATCAACCCTTTAATGAGCCTTGCCAAAGAGGAGTGTTGCATGGCCTTTAAGTATACTTAAGCTGGCTTGACATTCTCCACAAGGAGAAATGTTCCCCCAAAAGACTTTAAAATATTTCATAACCTGGTTAGCACAGGGCTCCCTCAATAAAATAGCAGAACCAAACGCTTAATAGGATTCATTATAGGAATAATGGACTAAACTTGTTACAAGTTACAGAGGCCTCTCTCTAAGCAGTGATGCAACTTGTTGGCAAACCTGTTCTTTTGAGGTTAAAATCCTAAAATTAAGGGAATTTGTGAAAACCTTAGTACCACCATGATAGAATTTGAAGGTACTATACATTGCGCTAAGAATTTGAAGGTACTATACATTGCGCTACATTTCCAATCTTCTAGTTTTTTGAAAAAAAAATTGATCAAATATTAAACTAAAATAAGCATCAATTAATGAAATGATGCCGAAATATAACATGTCCACACAGGTCATGGACGATAGGCATAGCATGGCCTACAAGGCACAATCAGAAGGTGTCGCTGCACAGAGTCTCAGTGCCAGCTCCTCATAATTCTATACAAGAGCATTCATGTTCTCATTCACTACCAGTCCTAATCGGCTATTATTATGAGAAAGCTGTCATCTTACATATAGTAATTAACAAATTCACCAGCTTTTCTAAAATGTACAGCACAAAAATGAGATAAGATTAATAGATGGTAGGATCGATAGATGGAAATTCTGTACCAACTGATGAAGTCTAAGTGTAAGAAGTTAATGCTAGGCTTTATAGCAGATACCAAAGTTCTGGTGTGGTTCTACGATCTCTCATACACTCAGAATATCATTCATAAAATATCTACAAAATATAATGGAATCAATAAATGGAAAGCTTCCTGCTAAGAAATGAAAGCAGAAATGAGAACATACCTGGGTTACTTTGATGTGATCATGTGGCGTGGGCTCACATAGACCTGTCAAGTCCGGATTGTAGCTTCGTCCATCAGGATATAGGTAACTGAAAATGTAAAAAAATAAGTTAGAGAAAATGTAAAAATGGGTTAACTGGCAGCCTGGATCAGATACTGTTCTGCACGATTGCAGCCAGGCAGGTTCTCTCTGAAGTGCTGCGGCGTTTCAGAGACAACTTACTTTGAAAAGCCGGCCAGTGACTATGTTGGAGGCAAGTCGCCAGCCGACTTACCCCCCGCACACCTCCAGCTGGCTGACAGATTTCTCCCAGTGAGTGAATATAGACATAGAGTTGTAAGTCAAAGGGATGGGGCAGGGAGAAGACACCAGGGATCTACCTCACCAGAGTCATCCAAGACACATAGTTAAACATCCTTTGAAAAGTCAGATAATTCTCAAATGCTGCAGAACTTCAGAGTAAAACATGTCTGGCCAGAACCGAGCAAAACCAATTGCTGATTCATGCCGACTGTGGTTCAGACAGCATGAATCTGATGACAGGTTCCCTTTAATCACATATTGTAGGTAATTTATATCATAAAGCAGACCTGTTACTCCTTCATTGGAATCCATTAAAGATCACTATAATTTATTTCAACCTAACCCAAGATCTAAGGTTTGGAAAGGGTATTAAGGTTTGTAGGATGTAGGCTTTTGTAGCCATCCGTCATTAGAGGCAGTGTAATCCATTTGCTGCTAAAAAGGAACACAAGTTTTCAAAATAGCCCAAATCTCTTTCAATGTTAGACAGCTTTGCACACATTTTTTTTATTGTTCATTTGCCTCCTACATGCAAAGTTGAGCAACTTTCATTAAAAATGTTCTACCATTTTTCTGCTGTGCGGCATCTTGAAGTCCTTTATCTACGGTAATTGAGTACTCTGCAAAAATGTTACAAGTCCATCAGAGCCCCTGCTCCTGGATCTGATGGCTCTCTGCTCTCTCACTCTGTTCTCTTAGTGTTAGAGATAGCAGGAGGGGGTGTATACAGATCTCCACAGAATGGAGAGGGGAGAAGGTATTTCCAGACTAGGGAGGGCAGAGAAAACAGGCTATAGATGAGAAAAGAACATGAAGAGAAAATAAATGTTGATGGAAAGTGCGCTGATGAATGAACTATAATGAAGACAGCCGTACTCTCGACACACAGAGACCTCACATCTAGCATATATTACTAGAACAGACACTCCCAGAAGAGAAAAAAAACTAAAACTTGAACCAGGCTGCAGACTGCATATCAGAGGATCTGACTTGGAATGAATGATTTAATGAAGACTGCAGAATGAAAATTAGTGTAATTTTATTAACTAAGTATATATAGAAATATTTTTTCGAAGTCAAAGTTGTCCATAGTCTTTAAAATAAGCAAAGAAGAAATAAATCCACTAGGTCTCCCAAATTGCATATTACATGACCTTTTGAAGGATCGCAATCGGAGATCTGGAGAATTCTGATGAACTGATATTTAAAGTATATTGGAAAATTGGACTTGTCTTTTATAAAAAAAAATGATGAAACTGTCCCAGCCATTTAAATAGTGGATAGTCTATGGGGTAGTGTAGTCTCTTCGGCTACACAGTGACTGAGCACTTCTATGTGAGTGTATATATGCAAGGTGAACAAACCTCTGGACCTACTAGCTACTGAGCAGTGAGCCTAGGAGTAAGTCCTCCAAAAACTAATACTGCACAATATAGGACAGTGATCTTCAGGGGTTCAAACACAGTGATAAACTAAAAGGCAATTAAAAAGAAGAGGCATAAGGTAGAAGAAAAAAATGTATCATATATTAGAATTTTATGAAAATTTGTTTCCCTTGTTAGTTACATGGCAGTGTAATATTATGCAGCTCAGTATAGTGATCTGTCCAAGTTAAAAATAATAATAAAGTTTACAATAACTTTCAGCACATTTAGTTACTTATTATCACTCATACATCATTACTAAAAGCTAAAGTTCACATTTAAAATCGCAGGCTAAAAAAAACCAAACATGTGGGCTCTAGCGTGCCTCTGTCTTCAGGCCATATTACATAAAAGTCGTTATAGCCAGACCATCTCATTTGTATGGGGGTCTCCAGAATCTTTTCCGACAGATGATGTCAAGGAAGAGAATAATTGGGCAGTTTTATTTCAATCTCCTGATCCTTTTTCTTTAAGGGGAGATAAGCTTTCGGCGGATTATTCGTGTGTTTCCCATGGGAAGAGATAGCTTATGTGTATGGTAAGGTTGCGGGATATAGCTGTCTACCGGAGGAATGTTCGTCTGACAGTGAGCTTATGGGCAACTTTAAAGTCAAGAAAAGAATAAAAGGAGTCTGTTAGAAGTTTTGCAAAACAGCTGACAATACTAGATGGACAAGTGGGGTCTGTAGAGGGGTATCTGTGTATTTTTACACTATCAGCTAGAATGAAAATGCAGTTTTAACCACCATTGTGCTGCAATCATGTGTCCAGAAGGAGGTTCCTTGATGTGCAGAGCCCAGGGCTCTAAGCACTAAACGCTCTCCATCTCTGCTATGGAGTGATGGCTTTGGCGTCCACCCATGAGACTGCTAAGATCTGACTCCCAGAGGGGCGCACTGTTGGCCGGTGTTCCGTATATAGCCATGGACACAGCATATGAAGGGAGCGCATTTGGGGCACTTGTGATCATGGCGGGAAGGGATTAATACTTCTTCATAGTCTTGCTGATACGAAGAACATATACACTTGTAGGATCAACACTGGAGACAGACTCCTTTTAAACTAGGAATGAGGACTAATGTCCCATTTGTAGAGTGAGATGGTATAGGTTTCTGCTATACGTAAAAAGGACGCAATTAACACAGTAATGCTCTAAAAAGATACATTCTAACAGTTATGCTCAGATTTCAGTATTTTATAGTATTAGTAGGATGCAGCTCTCTATGAGATTAGTATGGTTTATACGCTCTGTGAAGAACATGACACATAGCCTTGTTGTTTCATGCCTTGTGGCCGCCATCTTTGATATCGGTGTTTGCCCTGAAGGCCTATCGCAGAGGTTTCATTCAGAAAGCAAACAGAAACGGAGATAAAAGTAGAAAGGCCTAGCAGGTAGCACTTCATATCACTAACTGGAAATAGATCAATCAGATCCTAGATTGAAATCTTGAGACAGTAAATTATTTAAGATCCCTATATATAAACATAACGACACATACTGTATATCTGGCTATGTGCACGTCCACTTTGTTATCAAAGCTTTGCAAAACTGATTAAATGTTTTATTATCCTACTTAAAAGGGTTGTCCACTACTGGAAAACCTCTTATTAATGGATTAATGGAGGTTAAAAATATATATACAGGTGCATCTAACAAAATTAGAATATCATCAAAACGTTAATTTATTTCAGTTCTTCAATCCAAAAAGTGAAACTCATATATTATATAGAGTCATTACACAAAGTGATCTATTTCAAGAGTTTATTTCTGTTAATGTTGATGATTATGGCTTACAGCTAATGAAAACACAAAAGTCATTATCTCAGTAAATTAGAATACTTTTTAGCAACAGCTTGAAAAATGTTTTTATAATCCAAAATGTTGGCCTACTGAAATGTATGTTCAGTAAATGCTCTCAAAACTTGGTCGTGGCTCCTTTTGCATCAATTACTGCATCAATGCGGCGTGGCATGGAGGCGATCAGCCTGTGGCACTGCTGAGGTGTTATGGAAGCCCAGGTTGCTTTGATAGCAGCCTTCAGCTCGTCTGCATTGTTGGGTCTGGTGTCTCATCTTCCTCTTGACAATACCCCATAGATTCTCTATGGGGTAAAGGTCAGGCGAGTTTGCTGGCCAATCAAGCACAGTGATACTGTTGTGTTTAAACCAGGTATTGGTACTTTTGGCAGTGTGGACGGGTGGCAAGTCTTGCTGGAGAATGAAATTTCCATCTCCAAAAAGCTTGTCGGCAGAGGGAAGCATGAAGTGCTGTAAAATGTCCTGGTAGACGGCTGCGCTGACTTTGATCTTGATAAAACACAGTGGACCTACACCAGCAGATGACATAGCTCCCCAAACCATCACTGATTGTGGAAACTTCACACTAGACCTCAAGCAGCTTGGGTTGTGGCCTCTCCACTCTTCCTCCAGACTCTGGGACCTTGATTTCCAAATGAAATGCAAAATTTACTTTTCATTTACTTAATGTCAATGACTGCCTTCTGGACATCTGTCAAGTCAGCAGTCTTCCCCATGATTGTGGAGCCTACTGAAACAGACTAAGGGACCTTTTTAAATGCTTAGAAAGCCTTTGCAGATGATTTTTGTTAATTATTCTAGTTTACTGAGATAATGACTTTTGTGTTTTCATTGGCTGTAAGCCATAATCATCAACATTAACAGAAATAAGCACTTGAAATAGATCACTCTGTTTGTAATGACTCTATATAATATACGAATTTCACTTTTTGTATTGAAGTACTGAAATAAATTAACTTTTGATGACATTCTAATTTTATGAGATGCACCTGTATATTGTAGGGAGTCAAACTCTTTGGTAGCTGCTGAGATCCAGACAGGCATGAGTTTTCATGTCAAACAGGATAATGTTTATTTTCTGGCATAAATTTTATCCATAAAGAAAACAGCTTTTCTTCGGAAAAAAAACGTTCAAAAACGAAAACATGTCCTTTCTCAAGGTAGGCCCAATAATGTAGGACGGTCTCAGCCACAGAGCAGCACAGGCAACACATACCCTCAGGCATAGTCTCTCCACCATTAACAATCTATTTCTCACCAATACTACAGACTCTGGCTTCTCGGCTGAGCTAGTCTCAGTTTGGTCACACAAAACAGATATCGTTCATAGCAACCAGTGATACTGGCAGTTTGGTGCACAAGGCCTGTGCAGTTTCTCCTCAGAGAGATTCTGGCTCTCTGCAGCGCCAATACAACCCACTCTGGTCAGCTTCCCCCAGCTGACAGACGAAAAATGGACACAGGGCATGGCTCTAGACATGGCTAGCCAGGTGCACGTAATCAGGACCTCCAGTGCTAGGCTTAAACCCTGTCCTGTCCTTCCTAATTTTATATATATATATATATATATATATATATATATATATATACACTGCTCAAAAAATAAAGGGAACACTTAAGCAACAGAATATAACTCCAAGTAAATCAAACTTCTGTGAAGTCAAACTGTCCACTTAGGAAGCAACACTGATTGAGAATCAATTTCACATGCTGTTGTGCAAATGGAATAGACAATAGATGGAAATTATTGGCAATTATCAAGACATCCTCAATAAAGGAGTGGTTCTGCAGGTGGGGACCACAGACCACATCTCAGTACCAATGCTTTCTGGCTGATGTTTTGGTCACTTCTGAATGTTGGTTGTGCTTTCACACTCGTGGTAGCAAGAGACAGACTATACAACCCGCAGAAGTTGCTCAGGTAGTGCAGCTCATCCAGGATGGCACATCAATGTGAGCTGTGGCAAGAAGGTTTGCTGTGTCTGTCAGCGTAGTGTTCAGAGGCTGGAGACGCTACCAGGAGGCAGGCCAGTACACCAGGAGACATGGAGGGGGCCGTAGGAGGGCAACAACCCAGCAGCAGGACCGCTAACTCCGCCTTTGTGCAAGAAGGAACAAGAGGAGCACTGCCAGAGCCCTGCAAAATGACCGCCACAAATGTGCTTGTGTCTGCACAAACGGTTAGAAATCGACTCCATGAGGGTGGTATGAGGGCCCGACGTCCACAGATGGGGGTTGTGCTCACAGCCCAACACCGTGCAGGACGCTTGGCATTTGCCACAGAACACCAGGATTGGCAAAGTCGCCACTGGCGCCCTGTGCTCTTCACAGATGAAAGCAGGCTCACACTGAGCACATGTGACAGACGTGACAGAGTCTGGTGACGCCGTGGAGAGCGATCTGCTGCCTGCAACATCCTTCAGCATGACCGGTTTGGCAGTGGGTCAGTAATGGTGTGGGGTGGCATTTCTTTGGAGGGCTGCACAGCCCTCCATGTGCTCCCCAGAGGTAGCCTGACTGCTATTAGGTACTGAGATGAGATCCTCAGAGCCCTTGTGAGACCATATGCTGGTGCGGTTGGCCCTGGGTTCCTCCTAATGCAGAACAATGCCAGACCTCATGTGGCTGGAGTGTGTCAGCAGTTCCTGCAAGATGAAGGCATTGAAGCTATGGACTGGCCCGTCTGTTCCCCAGACCTGAATCCGATAGAGCACATCTGGGACATCATGTCTCGCTCCATCCAACATGACTCCACAGACTGTCCAGGAGTTGGCGGATGCTTCAGTCCAGGTCTGGGAGGAGATCCCACAGGAGACCATCCGTAACCTCATCAGGAGCATGCCCAGGCATTGTAGGGAGGTCATACAGGCACGTGGAGGCCACACACAATACTGAGCCTCATTATGACTTGTTTTAAGGACAATACATCAAAGCTGGATCAGCCTGTAGTGTGTTTTTCCACTTTAATTTTGGGGGTGACTCCAAATCCAGGCCTCCATTGGTTAATAAATTTGATTTCCATTGATGACTTGTGTGTGATTTTGTTGTCAGCACATTCAACTTTGTACAGAACAAAGTATTCAGTGAGAATATTTCATTCATTCAGATCTAGGATGTGTTATTTGAGTGTTCCCTTTATTTTTTTGAGCAGTGTATAAAAGAAGACTGATACCCCCAACTATGAAGGGGTCAACATCCTATAAGGGTATCACATAAGTGCAAATGACAATCAGCGACAGTTAGTTTTCATCTACTCGAGGCGCGATACATATGGAAATACCTATAGTGACTATGTAGTAGGTTAAAACCTTATAAGCTGCAGTAATTATATTGAGTTGTTCATAACAGATTCTCTACAGTATAGAGAAAAATAAGAAAACCAGTGTGTACCGCTGGTGCTGACCTACAATCCACAGCTAGCGGTACTAAGAAATACTACATCATATTCTACACAAAGATGAAAGTCTGAAAAGAATTGTCTCAAACCCTCCTCTGCTATGTTACAGAAACTTCCAAACACGAAAAACATTATGATCTGGAGTTCATTGCCCTCTGTTACACAAAAAGGAACTATTGTGCAATGGAAGGAGAGGTAAAACCTGTTTTCATATAATGACCACAGACAGAACACAGATCCCAATGCACAGCAGCGCTATAAGGTTCCTCCTGTGAATATGAGAAGGTATATTTGTACAGACAGGGTGTATATATGAATAGGGATCATCATTATTTTTAGGTAGTATTGTGCGTCTCAGACACTTATTGTTCAGAATTTTACCCAATTACAAGAAGGTGTCGATGACTGTAAAGTGTTTTCTGCATTGTCACAATAAGGGTATGTGCCCACGTAGCGTTTTACAAGAGTATATGCTGCGGAATTTCCGCAGCGTAAACGCTTGGTAATCCGCCCCCTATGGTCCCCAATGACAAGCCGCAATGTCAATGCCCATGCTGCGGATTTTTCCGCAGCGTTTATGCTGCGCTCAAAAATCCGCAGCATGTCCATTAATTTTGCGGACACGCAGCGTAATCGCCGCCATTTACTTGCATTGAAACGCATAATATACGTGTCAGTACATTTGTACACACGGATTATATGCGTTTCAATGTGCGGATGGTACCCAAGTCTGGAGGAGAGGAGACTCTCATTCAGACCTGGGTACCATAGAACCTGTAAAAAAAAGAATTTAAAATAAAAAATAAAGTTTATACTTACCTTCTGATGTCCTCCCGGTGTCTTGCAATGCTCACGCTGTTGTGAAGGACCTGCCATGACGTCACTGAGTCATGTGACCCATCACATGGCTCAATGACGTCACCGCAGGTCCTTCACACCACCGCGAGCCGCCCAACACACCGGACGCGGCAGAGAGAACACCGGGAGGACACCAGAAGGTGAGTATAAACTTTATTTTTTTATTTTTTACCATTTTATTCTTTCTTTTTAACTAACTTGGTCACACTACTATAAATCCATGCCGGTTGCATGGATTTATATAGTGTGAACAAGTTGTCAAGCACTTTTCCAACTGATGCTAAAATCGCTTGGAAAAGCGCTAGATAACCCGCATGCAAAAATTCATGCAAAGACGCTTGACAAACGCTTCTACCTGGCGGGAAAAACGCATGTAAAATCTGTATGCGTTTTTCCTGCCAGGGAGAAGCGTAAAAAATATGCAGCATTTCTGCATCGTGGGCACATAGCCTTAGGCAGATCGGCCTTCAGGGGAAAAAAAACTATTTTTTTCTTATTATAACTTAGCTTTTATTTTTGATTATGGCAGAAGTATTCTCCTGGCAGTAAAACGGTTAATCCCCCCTTACCTACGAGGGCACCCAATTACGTAGATTACATTCAAGATTGAAAATCTACAGATGTTACAGAAACAAGCAAAATATGGCATCGCTTACACTTCCAGCGCGCTATTCAGCAAGTCAAGCAGTCCCAGTTGCCAACACAAGTCTGTCACTTCAGACGCCAAGTACAATTTATTTCACATTGTGATAAAATCTTTGATATTTCTGCTACATTGTACATGATCGGGACATCTTCCAACCAGGAAATGGGATGATTATTTTTCCTGATAAACTATGTCAGCTTCTACTTTCAACGCGCAGTTTAAATCCAGAAAATAAATATCTTTTTGATCCCGTGCACAAACACGTATCATTGTAAATAGGGGAAAAAAAGGATCAAATAAAACCTTTAGTCAACTCGCACGGTCTATTAACAATGTGGGTTACTGGATAAAAAGTACTCCCGGCGACTCTGCCCTAGAATAAAGTACGTAGTATCAGACGATAGTGACACATGAAGGTCATTGTCCATGAACTTATTTATAATATCAAGGATTTCTTATAGCTGACATAAACATTCACGAAAAATATCTTGATCCGTAAATCTGGACAAGTTTTTGTAAATTTGACATCTGTAATTGCGCAGACAGATCTATTTAACACGGAGACCAAAAAATCAGACGTTCATAGTATACCCCCATCAATGCGCGTCTTTCCACAGCCACTCCATAGAATTAAAATCTAGCATCTTTGTGTAGATATATAACACAATGTACCAAGACAAACACATTTTTTCCCCCAAAATGACATTATGATATTTTATAGTTTGATCCAAGCCTAGGCTTTTATAGTGGGGTGGCTCGAACCTCTAGAAAACCCATGAATGAAGGGGACAGCAGTGATTTAGCTCCCCGATACGTATGCCACATAGCTTTGCTCCCAACTAGAATGGGACCATGAAGGTCTGCCATGTGCCATATATTCAATAAATATACAGGAAAATATACCTCTTCATAATAGATAGACCTCTGCTATGGTCAAGACTTATAGTCACAGGGTCACGGTTTCCTCCATTCTTCACTCAATCCATGTGCAGACCATAGCCCATTGTATTTTCACCACTGTCTTGAAAGAACAGAGCCCTGCCCTGAAGCACAATATCACATTTTTCCCTGATAGTGATACAGCATCATGACATGCATTAAGTTTCGGAACATATGCCCCCTTCCTCAAGCGTGCAGATGTCCCTATCCCAGCTACTTTTCAGGTCACAAGTCTAGATAAATATATCTGATTGGTATAGAACAATCCCTTCCAAGACCAATTGATCTTATTAATTACTTTGGGGCCTTAAAATCAATTGGAGCAAATCTGTGGTTATGCCACTTATAGGTAACATAACCGAACCATTTTTTGGGGGATTACAGGTAGTACAAAAATTCAAATATCTAGACATTATAATTAATCAAAACCAAATTATGGACCTGAAGGATAATGCGTACCCCATAAAGGATATGATGAGGAAAAAATGTGACAGTTGGTCCCAACTTCCATTGTCTGTAGCGGGAAGAATTAACTTACCATATTTTTCGGACTATAAGACGCACCGGACCCTAGGACGTACCTAGGTTTTAAAGGAGGAAAATAGCAAAAAAATATTTAAGCAAAAAATGTGGTCATGATGCCTGTTATGGGGGAGGGGGTCTGCTGCTGACACTGGTATTGGGGTAATGTCCCCCAATTCTGTTAATATCCTCCATCCTGGTATGTATGGCCCTCCTTCCTGGTATAAGTGGCCCGCATCCCATCCTGGTATGCATGGTACCCCTTTATCCCCCATCCTGGTATGCATGGCACCCCTTTATCCCCCATCCTGGTATGCATGGCACCCCTTTATCCCCCATCCTGGTATGCATGACACCCCTTGACCCCCCATCCTGGTATGCATGGCACCCCTTGATCCCCCATCCTGGTATACATGGCACCCCTTTAGCCCCCATCCTGGTATACATGGCACCCCTTTATACCTCATCTTGGTATGCATGACACCCCTTGATCCCCCACCCTGGTATGCATGGCACCCCTTTATCTCCCATCCTGGTATGCATGGCACCCCTTGATCCCCAACCCTGGTATGCATGGCACCCCTTTATCTCCCATCCTGGTATGCATGGCACCCCTTGATCCCCAACCCTGGTATGCATGGCACCCCTTTATCCCCCATCCTGGTATGCATGGCACCCCTTTATCCCCCATCCTGGTATGCATGGCACCCCTTTATCCCCCATCCTGGTATGCATGACACCCCTTGATCCCCCATCCTGGTATGCATGACACCCCTTGATCCCCCATCCTGGTATGTATCACACCCCTTGAGCCCCCATCCTGGTATGCATGGCACCCTCTGAGCCCCCCATCCTGGTATGCATGGCACCCTCTGAGCCCCCTATCCTGGTATGCATGGCACCCTCTGAGCCCCCCATCCTGGTATGCATGGCACCTTGTGAGCCCCCATCCTGGTATACATGACACCCTTTCAGCCTCCATCCTGGTATGTATGGCACCCTCTGAGCCCCCATCCTGGTATGCATGGCACCCTCTGAGCCCCCATCCTGGTATGCATGACACCCTCTCACTGTGTGAGACGCTGTGCTGGAATAGTCACTGCTCCCCACGCCGGGACTCTGCATGGGGAGCAGTGACCATTCAGTCTCTTCACCAGCTGGCACACGGTACCGCAGCGTGGCTGCTACTGCCGCTCTGTGGTCAGTGTACCCGCTATTAAAGACCATGGATATTCACTACAACCCATGGGAGTGGGTTGTAGGGAATATTCATGAGCTTTAATAGCGGGCACACAGACCGCAGAGCACAGCAGGAGCCGCGCTGCGGTACAGTGTGCTGGCTATTTAGAGAAATTAATATTCATTGCTCTCCACGCCCATGGGCGTGGGGAGCAGGGAATATTCATTTTCTTTAGTAGCGAGCACAGAGTAGGCTGCCCCGCTGATCCCCAGCTGCTGCTCCCCACACCCACCACGATGCGGCCATACATATAGTAATATATATAATATTGGGACTATAAGACGCACCCCCCACTTTCCTCCAAGAGTTTGAAGGAAAAAAGTGCGTCTTATAGTCTGAAAAATACGATAATCAAAATGATCATCCTTCCAAAATGTCTGTATGTATTAGAACATTCTTCCATTAAAATCCCCAAAGAATTTTTTTGGAAACTGCATGGCATAATGGCAACATTTATATGGGGCTCAGCAAGGCCCAAACTAAGTATTGGATCTCTGCAGAGACCCAAGGATCAAGGGGGTAGCGCGGTGCCTGATCTATTTCTCTATTATTTAGCTGGTCAGATACGATATTTGAAGTGTTGGATAAGCAGTGATAAACTAACTAATGCAGAAGCACATCTTATACATTCTTTAAGAATACACCATGGGCTATATTAGAAGGCTCTTACAGACCACCACAGGGCTTATTGTTTGCACATAGCCTAGCGATGCAGGTGTGGAGCGAGAGTAAGCGTATCGTGGGGTTTACTGATCAAATGGGAGAAACCCAAATACGGGATAATCCTGAATTTCCACAGCTTAAAAACCTACAGGACACAATCTTCTGGAAGCAATATGGAATAACAACACTTAATCAGATTTTTGAAAACGAAATTTTATTGTCATTTGATCAAATTCGTATAAAGTTTGGAATCCCTCATAGGGATTTCTACAGTTATCTACAAATGAGGCATGCCATAACACATCAATTCCCACATCCTAGGAGGCAAATATCTAAATACCCATTAATAGGAGTACTAAAAACTCAAGGGCCCACAGGTGTGGTATCTTCTCTATATACTTTTCTACTGAATTCTAAAATCACTTCTACCCAACTTGTTGAGAGTAAATGGCGGCAATTAATCCCTTCTATAACTGATAGTCAGTGGAATGATGCAATGGAAGCGCATATGGTGGTGTCACCAGCCGCCAATAATAAATTAATTAAATTATATATACTCCATCAATCCTACCTGACCCCATTGAGAATGCATAGATTTGGTAGAATTGCATCTGATGAATGCCACAGATGTGGGGTTATCAGGAGTGGATTTCTGGCGTCTTATTTGGAATTGTGGGATAATACGAAGATATTGGGGTGAAGTGATAACTACACTGGAACGGATAATTGGGATGCCAATTGAATGTAGTCCAGAGTTATGTGTCTTGGGTGTTGTGGACGAGGAAATGTGGACACACTATGATAGGATATTCCTTCGGGAGGCTATATTTATGGCCAGGAAAGCGATAGCACTAAGATGGATGGGAGGAAAGTCTCCTACTATCAACCAATGGAAAAAACTAGTGAATAATACAATACGATATGAGAATATAGTATATAGGAATAGGGGATGTCCCCAGAAATTCCAAAGGATATGGGAAAGATGGTGTGATTCGACCTTAACACACATGTCCCCTGGTGCCATGACTTCGCTAATCTCACGTTATGAGTCCTGATATATGCCCTTTTGAGTGCATGGGAAACGATATATGATATATATGGGCTGTAAGAGTGTACCTTTATTGCAACTGTAATTGATATATATACTGAATTCTGATAAGAAATGGGCTGGTTTAGTAAAGAGTGCAGTGCTCCACAATGAAGCTTATGCTTCAAACTATTTGTTTTTTTCTTTTTCTTTCTTCTGTTTACTCTGATTATTGAGAACGTGATGTAAATTGTATTAAACTGAGAATAGTTAATGTTTAGATTACCCTGACCTTATATTATGACAGTATCTGTTTGTAATCATTATCCTGTGGAATTTTTCAATAAAAAGAGTTTAAAAAAATATATATATATGATAGGTTCTTAATATATGAGGAACATGAAGGTTTTAAAAGTGAAGCAGATTATACACTGTAGTAAGAAAATTATCCTCCTGACATATCTTCACATCCAAAACAGATTTCAAAATCATTCTATGATATCCATGTCGGTACCTGCCCCCTCCATTGCAGCTTCCGGGCCTGGGTGACAGGACTGTTTAATTCTTTGGTACTTGTGGTACCATCCAGGCAGGGAGCTTGGTGGTTAATTGCTATCTTTGATTAATATTAATGCTGTAATGTGAACCCTTTAGCGAGGTTGCTCAAAGTATAAATTCATGAGAATCACTGTCTCCACTGCCAATTATAGGTTCATCTTAACCTGGTTCATACCCCTGTTCTCTGTCCAGTTGCAATGAATACAGTCTCAGAGTTGAGCTCGTTTTCTGACTATTCTTCTGCCTGACGATTTTGTTCCTTATCCCTACCTTTTGGTTCTAACCCAATGACCTGAGCATTACCTGCCAGCCTGCTCCACTGGCCAGCAACAACTCCATGGACTCCACTCGGGGGTCCTGTGCAAGTCCAGATCCCTATATAGGTATTAAATGGTGAAGGCCAGGTTCGCCTGGGGCCAGATAAATGATGGCTAATGCAAGGCCTGTCTGTGCAAGCCCTATTTATAGCTGACAGGCAACCATGAACAGAGATAATTTACATATTACTTTCCAGTATAAACTTACTATAATCTTGACAACCATTTAAAAATGATTCAAACTCAATGAACCTGACTTAAGGCAACAAGTATTGGAGGAAGTGGTAGCGACAGGTGAAACAATGGTAAGACTTATTGAGACATGATACAGTCCTGCTCATCGTTATTGGCACCCATGAAGTTTAAGTACATAATGTGGAATATCTCCAGAAAAAAATGAATAACGTGAAACAGTATTTTTGTATAGAGCCCTCGTGTTAAATAGAAAAGAGCAAATGATAAATAATAATTTAAAACAAAAAACAATGGGAGGGAAAAATAGAAAAACCTAAAGCTTGCTGTGTCACTGGTGTTGGCACCCCTTACATTAATTAAGTATGGAAACACATTTTGACTCACCTGTGGTAAATCACAAAAGAGATTCATCTGTGATTAATTGTCGGTGCCCATGTGACATGAATTAGCCAATGAATGATGACTTCAGTGTTTTAAAAAGCCACGTGGTAGGCCTTTTTCCTTTTTCACAATGGTGAAGACAAAGGAGCTCTATGAGGACATCAGAACTGCTATTATTAGCAAACAAAAGACACCCTAAAGCCCCCGTCTCACATAGCGAGATCGCTAGCGAGATCGCTGCTGTGTCACGGTTTTGGTGTCGCAACAGCGACCTCACCAGCGATGTCGCTATGTGTGACACTTTGCAGCGATCAGGCCCCTGCTGTGAGGTCGCTGATCGCTGCAAAGTGTCCTGGACCATTTTTTGGTCGTTGCCCTCCAGCTGGTCAGCACACATCGCTGTGTGTGACCAGCGGGAGCAGCGATCAGGCTGGTAACTATGGTAAACATCGGGTTACTAGGGGCACACGCGCACTTAGTAACCCGCTGTTTATCATGGTTACGAGCCTGCTAAAGTGAGCGGTAACCTCCCGCTCACTGTAGCAGAGTGGTAACCATGATAAACAGCGGGTTACTAAGTGCGCGTGTGCCCCTAGTAACCCGATGTTTACCATAGTTACCAGCCTGCTCCTGCTTCAGCAGGCTCGTAACCAGGAGCAGGACATCGTGGAAATAATCTTTCCATGATGTCGCTGCTCCCCTGATCGTTGGTGAGCCTGCCTGTTTGACAGCTCACCAGCGACCACATAGCGACGCAGCAACGATCCCTGACAGGTCGTATCGTTGTCGGGATCGTTGCAGCGTCGCTAAGTGTGACGGGGCCTTAAGGCTAAGTGCCCACGATGCAGAAATGCTGCATATTTTTTCCGCTTCTCCCTGCCAGGAAAAACGCATGCGGATTTTACATGCGGTTTTCCCGCCAGGTAGAAGCGTTTGTGAAGCGTCTTTGCATGCATTTCTGCATGCGGGTTATCAAGCGCTTTTCCAAGCGATTTTAGCATCACTTGGAAAAGTGCTTGACAACTTGTTCACACTATATAAATCCATGCAACCGGCATGGATTTATAGTAGTGTGACCAAGTTAGTTAAAAGAAAGAACAAGAATGGTAAAAAATAAAAAAATAAAGTTTACACTCACCTTCCGTTGTCCTCCCGGTGTTTTGTCTGCTCCGTCCACTGTCTTGCACTGCTCGCGGTGGTGTGAAGGACCTGCGGTGACATCATTGAGCCATGTGATGGGTCACATGACTCAGTGACGTCATGGCAGGTCCTTCACAACAGCGCAAGCAGTGCAAGACAGTGGACGGAGCAGACAAAACACCGGGAGGACAACGGAAGGTGAGTGTAAACTTTATTTTTTATTTTACATTTTTTTTTTACAGTTTCTATTGTACCCAGGTCTGGATGAGAGTCTCCTCTCCTCCAGACTTGGGTACCATCCGCACATAGAAACGCATAATATCCGGGTGTACAAATGTACTGACACGGATATTATGAGTTTCAATGCAAGTCAATGGCGGCGATTACACTGCGTGTCCGCAAAATTAATGGACATACTGCGGATTTTTGAGCGCATGCGGAAAAATCCGCAGCATGTGCATTGACATTGCGGCTTGTCATTGGGGACCATGGGGGGTGGATTACCAAGCGTTTCCCAAGCGTTTATGCTGCGGAAATTCCGCAGCATAAACGCTTGTAAAACCCTACGTGGGAACATACCCTAAAGGTATAAGGCCACCTCCAAAGGCCTTGCTATCCCAGTTTCAACAGTGCAATGTTATTAAGAAGTTTGCCAAGCATGGAACCGTCAAGAACCTCCCTGGACGTGGGGTAAAGAGGAAAACTGACAAGCGATGTCTTCGAAGATTGGTGCGAATGGTGAAAAAACACCACGTCAAACATCCAAAGACCTGAAGGCCAACCTAAAACAGTCTGGGGTCATGGTTTCAACAAGTACCATACGCCACACACTAAACCAAGAAGAGCTTTATGGGTGAAGGCCAAGGAAGAAACCATTGCTGAAGAAAAGACATAAAAAGGAACAACTGATCTTTGCCAAAGAGTACCTTGACAAACCACAATTCTTCTGGGAAAATCTTCTGTGGACAGATGAAACAAAAATAGAGCTTTTTAGCAATGCAAAGCAACAGTTTGTTTACAGACGCAGCAATGAAGCTTGTAAGGAAAATAACACCTTACCAACAGTTAAGCATGGTGGCAGTTGCTTTGCTGCGTCTGGTACTGAATTATCAAGAGATTTTAGAGCAAAGTGTCCTACCTAGTGTAAGAAAACTTAGTTTTAGTGGAAGACCATGGGTCCTCCAGCAAGACAATGACCCAAAGCACACATCCAAAAGTACACAGGAATGGTTGAAAAAGAAGAAATGGACCGTTTTAAAATGGCCAGCAATGAGTCCTGACCTCAATCCCAATGAAAATCTTTGGGGTGAGCTGAAATCTGCCATTGGGAAAAATAATCCTGCAAACATTCAAGAGCTTGAACAAACTGCAAAGGAAGAGTGGGAGAAAAGTCTAGCTGAGAAGTGCAAGAAGCTTATAGATGGCTACAAGAAACATTTGGAGGCTGTCATCAATGCTAAAGGGTGTGCAACCAAGTATTATTTAGGGATGACTTCATTGCTGCACCTGATGTTTATTTTGCTTCTTCTTTGAAATTGCAACATGGAAATTGAAAAACAATGTTTTACTGTTGTATTAATTTGGACCACTAATTAATAAATCTTAAGGATATAACTTTGGTACATTTCCATTTATTTCTGAAGATATTGTACAGTCTATGAAAAAAATGAAGGGATGCTAATAATGGTGAGCAGCACTATAAATACAGCAGTTAGATATGCTTAGTCCAAAAGGAATTAATGAAACATGTAACTTGAAAGTATTCCTATAATGTGGGTATGTTGCATTGAAGTCTAACACAAAGGCATATGTATGTAGAAGGAGGAACCAATCAGATAGCCGTATTATTATACACATGTGACCTGTTTTACAAAAAGACATGGGATATTGCCATCAGCACGCTTGTGGAAGGGAGCATTTTCCCTGAAATGTTGTGCGTCATGGTGCAATTTTACTGTCAGGGAAACTTCTTAGGGTGTATTTCAGAGCTCTGGTTGAGGCAGCGGAAACAAGATAGTGGTGAAACACATTGGGCTACTCTACTGCACATGGACTGAGTGAAGAATGGAGGATACCATGGTCCAGGGACTACACATCTGAGCCATATAGACAGAGCTCTGTGACTATTTTCTACATATGATGTTATGAAGCAATAAATTTTATTATGTAACAGAAGCAAAAAAAATAATTTATTGAATCTTAAACGTCTGAAAGAAGCCATTGTGTTAAAGTTTGGAATAAGGAAAGTGGAGTCTTTGTTGCTTGTCCTATTTGTTTTGGAAGTCTATAATTGATTGTGCATGCAAGAGAAAACCAGCATAGCATATGGGGTGTCCCTGGGGTCATCAACATATAGGCCTCATGGTGTCACAACACTGTTGTTTGATATCCCGGGGCTAGGGGCTTCTTCCCTATCCCTAAAGCTAGGGGCTCCCTAGCTATCCCTGCTCCCTGGATTACTTCTAATGGTGAAGATGCCAAGGCCACGAGCCTTGCTGAGCTCCTAAATTAGCCCTTATCTGTCCCCTCCCACACCCAGAGAAGTGGGGAGTAGTAGTGTATAAGAATATACAAACCAGACTAACAAGGGAAGATGTACTGGGATAAATGAAAATACCAATCATACAAATATGCTCTCACAAACGACAGAGCTGAACACCAGACGGTAAAGGGAAGGAGAAACCAAATAGGAGAGGATGAGGATATGCACACAGACAAATCACCAAGCAACAGTCTTTAGAACAACACTCCAAACACCTCCCCAAACAACCAACACCTCCACTCCAAAAGCAGGAAGTATGAAACCAACACTGGCAATCCATGGTTGCCAGAGGTGAGTATATATAGCAGAGGGGAGTGGCCAACACTGAACAGCTGAGACCATCAAAGCAGGTAAACTCCAGAAACTCTCATCTGAACAGATTAACTGAACACCCCTGCACTGTTAGCAGAAACCTGCACTGTTTAATATGATGGTGAAGTGCTTCTAATCAGTGCAGGAGTATGTGAAATCAGACAGTCTTCTGGCCCCTCTCTGTTGCGGTAAACCCGTGACATATAACTTTAAAGGGATACTCCAGTGAGATAAAAAAGTATCCTGCTGGACATGCCTTCATAAACTAGAACGCTAAAATCCATAGTGTTGTTTCTAATTCTGACAGTTCCGGCTATTGAATGTGACGGTGGATCTACTACTTGGTCTTTCCCCTCCGTTCTGGGACGTTACATCACAGAATAGGGGGCAAAAGAATAAGCCATGACAGTACGTAATGCAGGGAATAGAGACTGATCTACACATGTTAGTGCATGTGCAGTGCAGAATAAGCGATGGCAGTGTAGCTGCTCCCTGGCTGACACATGGAGTACACATTATACACTGTCATGGCTTGTTCCGCAGTGGATCACAATCTGTATTTGTAGCTTCCTTATGACATGTCCATGAGTGTGGCAGAAGCTATGCCTGTAATAAAGAAGCTGTAAAATAAGCAATCATGGATCTCGAGTGGAAAGGGTAGTGGGAGGGCAGGCATAACACAGACAGAATGACTATAGTAGTTTGTCAGAGGTTGGCCACACTCCCTGAACTCCAACAGTATGGAAGGAGATTTTATTGTAACATCTGCACAGATTCGTGTCTCCACTGTTTCTGCTTTGGCCGCTGGGCAGCATCGTGCCTTTATTGCCTGCGATGTATGACAGGGCCAGTCCTATTTTTTCCCTGGGACTTTTGGTGCTACTTTATAAGGGAGCTGTGAGGTTAATTTTAGTCTACATTTGATCACTCCTTCCTCAGAGCCTTGGGTGGGGCAGCCAGCTATTTAAACCCCTGAAGCTCTGACTGCCACTGCCAGGCAATATTAGCTGTCCTGGTTTATACTGCTATTCTCCTGTTTGTTCTGATTATTCATGTACTTTGACCTCGGCATGTTTTTGGACCATCCTCTTCTTTTACGGTTCTGTTCCTGACATGACCTCTTGGATTCAACCATGCTTGCCGGCTCTTCCTGCTTCTGGTTTGCTCCAGCAGCCCTTACATGGAAACAATCCAGGGGTCCCCCATGGTAAGAACAGATCCCTGAAAAGGGCTTAAGTAGTGAAGTTGGGGTTCCTCTGGAATCTGTCAAACGGAGTGGCTTGTTCCAAGTCTGTCTGAGGTAGTCTTTTTGAACCTATGGCCTCTGACAGTCGTGACATTTATTAGGGGGCTGACAGTTTCTAGAAGCAAGGAGCAGGTCATGCCCCATGATCTGTGATGTAACGTCCCAGATTTGTTGGGGACAGTCTAAACTCTCTGTCCCCTATTCGTTTCTACAGCTGAAAAGACTTAAATGTCACTTTGCATCACTAATCTATTGAAAGTGACCCTGCCTAACAATATGTTGTATACATGAAGACATATCTAAGACTCCTTTTCCTGACATTTTATGGCTTTTACTGTCCCAGGAAGTGATATATAAGCTTTTAGGACTTCCTGATTTAAAACTTTCCTTTTACATAATAATAGAAATGCAATTTGGGTCTCATCACTCAGATGAGAGGCCATGATAGGATTCCTAAAAGCATCATTTTCATGTCGGACTTGGTATGTCATTGGTTGTGAAAGGGCAACTACATCTTTAAAAAAAAAAAATTTGGTACGTGAGCAGAATGAAATGGCCCAAAACTTATCGACAGTAAAGCATCTCTGGCTAGAGACACAAGCATTCTCTGGCTAATCTGTGTTCAAACAAATTGCCCTGCTTTTTTAATCTGAGGATTATGACATGAGCTGCCACAAGCTCCTGAGTGTTTCTAGCCGCACAGTCAATAATGAAGAAGACATGGCAGCAGAGAACAGCGAGACCGAACTTCAACAGACGGTTTTACAAGGAAGATTAAAACACTGCGAGCACCATGTGTAACTGAAGAGGCTCTGCTCACATCGGGAACAGAAGAAGACAAGGCGCTGGATCTGCTGCACTGTGGACAGGAGCTGTGCCCTATGGATCCCATTTACTTATGTGTCTGTAGGATCTGTAAAGATATTCAGAGCATTCATGAAAAAAATTGTTCTGCATGCAATCAGTCCAGCCCATGACTTGATGGATACCAGCCATGCCCGATGGAGCCCACCGACTTAAAATAGGGAATGCATAGTTTCCCTGAGGTGTCCGGTTACCCAGTCGTCCCCATTTTTTACATCAAAAATGTTGAATCTGTTCCCTATTATTGCTCCAAACCCCAAACTCTTCTACACCCAGATTGTCAGCATTTTATAATCTGTTATATCTATTATTATTATAATTAGTATTAATCATATCATTATCTGTGATACATATTCTCCTATTATTTTCCATCACTTTTTGCTTTGAGTTTACCATTAAAATATACACAATTTTTGTAAATGAACAGCCTAAATATCTAGCCTCTGCCCATATGATTGGATATTTCGGTAGAAATGGGGAAGGTAATGATTAGTTCAGACAAGGCACAGTGAAGTGGTCGACAGTTTCTGAAATACTGTTCAAAATTAGAAACGGTGATTATATGCACTTACAATCCTTCCCGACTGCCGTCAATCAGAGCCTGAAACAGGGGTTTGTTATGAGGTATTGTCTGTAGGATATTCCCATCACTGGTCACATAGCCGATAGCCCACTGGCCCAGTCTTGTGCAACTTAGTCTAAAAATGTAACTGAGAGGTGCAGAAAATAACTGATTAGAGAGGACTACACATAGAAATAGGAACAGAGAACACCATTCATCACAGGGAGGAGGAGCTCCGGATTTACCTTCCTGGCTTAGTGCTGTACTTCTGTAAACGCGCCTTCACTTCATCATAGGTTAAAAAAGCCATGTAGCCCGGATGAGTCACTGCTAAAAAGTTCCAGTTCCTTAGTATAGAGCCCCAGGGCTGAGGGGGAAGAAACAAGACAATTAGTAGGATTAATGCTCAAACACTTCCTAACTGTGTGCATCTTCAAAGGAGAAACTGGACACATGGAAGAGATTAATGCAAAAGGGGACTGTCACCCCCCAAACTCAGCTACCTAAAGGTTTATATAAGGGACCTAGCCAGTATAAAAAGAGCACATCAACATACATTGTAGAGTTGTACTTGCAGAAAAATTCACTTTTAATCTACATGTAAATCAGGGCACTTAGGTGCATCCTAGGCGTGGCCATCTTTGGCGTGGCCATCCTTGGTGTGGCCAATGTCTCAGGGCACCGCTATGCCCTCCTATTTGTATATCTAGCATTGTCCCTGAGCTTGCCTGACAGCACTGGCTATCTCACAACAAGCGATCCCTAAACTCAAATCCCTATTCCTACACTTCTGCACCGACACTGGAGGAGCCCAGCAACGAGCCCTACTATATGCTATACTAGGATAGAGCCACCCAGCCTTCCTGGACTCCTTATACCTCACCCAGCTGCACTTGGGCGAGATATATACTACTGAGAACGCTTATGGGCGAATCTTGGGGAAATATAGCAATCCCCAACCACCTGTCCTGATACACAATTATACACACACATATATATATATATATATATACATACACACATATCAGTGTATATATTACACACACACAAATACATATATGCAGGAGCATACGTGACTTTCATCTACAGTAGAAATAAATTTAGCACACAATATGATGATATGCAGTATTATTCAAAATCATAGACTAATGTGCTTTTTAAATACAGTCAAGTCAAGACAAAAGCACACTTCCTCATCGCTGCGAGGACATGAAAAGTGTTTCCAGCTGTAACCAGTAGAGGGCAGCATTACACTCCTGCACAATGCAGAGAGTTCATTCTGCCAGCAGGATCATATGGTAAGTGGTGTAGGCTCTGGAATGGCAGATTACCTTTATTAGATTAGTAAGTATCAGTCGGAACTGTAAATACTATGTATACTACAACTGAACACTACAGGCACATTTTATCTGGGCTATATATGCGTGAGTATATATGTATATATATATATACACACACACACAAACATACATATACACCAAGTTCCAAATTATTATGTAAATGCTATTTTTCTCTGATTTTCCTACGTAGTCGATGCAACTGAGTCAGTATAATGTTCAAATCATCAACCGTTTCAGTATAAATCACATTTTATTGGACAAACCTCCTAATGATAACAGTATTTTTATTCTGCACAACAGTTTCCAAATTTTTTATAGGTAGTAAAGAACTGAAAATTGTCATTTGCTGAATTTGCAGCATTGAGAGGTCACAAGTTACTGAAATCAAAAGCTTTTTTAAATCAAATAAATTTAATAGACAAGTTACATGTTCACGTAGGACCCCTTCTTTGATGTCACCTTCACAATTTGTGCACTCATTGAACTTGTAAGGTTTTGGATAGTTTCTGCTTGAATTTCTTTGCAGGATGACAGAATAGCCTTCCAGAGCTGCTGTTTTGATGTGAACTGCCTCCCACCCTCATAGATCTTTTGCTTGAGGATACTCTAAGGCTGTGTGCCCACGTAGCGTTTTACAAGCGTATATGCTGCGGAATTTCCGCAGCATATACGCTTGGGAAACGCTTGGTAGTCCGCCCCCCATGGTCCCCAATGACAAGCCGCAATGTCAATGCACATGCTGCGGATTTTTCTGCAGCGTTTATGCTGCGCTCAAAAATCCGCAGCATGTCCATTAATTTTGCGGACACGCAGAGTAATCGCCGCGATTGACTTGCATTGAGACGCATACAATCTGTGTCAGTACATTTGTACACACGGATTATATGCGTTTCAATGTGCGAATGGTACGCAGGTCTGGAGAAGAGGAGACTCTCATTCAGACCTGGGTACCATAGAAACTGTAAAAAAAAGAATTAAAATAAAAAATAAAGATTATACTTACCTTCCGTTGTCCTCCCGGTGTTTTGTCTGCTCCGTCCGGTGTCTTGCAATGCTCGCACTGTTGTGAAGGACCTGCCATGACGTCACTGAGTCATGTGACCCATCACATGGCTCAATGACGTCACCGCAGGTCCTTCACACCACAGCGAGCAGTGCAAGACACCATCCCGGAGCAGACAAAACACCGGGAGGACAACGGAAGGTAAGTATAATCTTTATTTTTTACCATTCTTATTCTTTTTTTTAACTATCTTGGTCACACTACTATAAATCCATGCCGGTTGCCTGGATTTATATATATATGTGACCAAGTTGTCAAGCACTTTTCCAAGTGATGCTAAAATCGCTTGGAAAAGCGCTTGATAACCCGCATGCAGAAATGCATGCGAAGACGCTTCACAAACGCTTCTACCTGGCGGGAAAAACGCATGTAAAAAACGCATGCGTTTTTCCTGCCAGAGAGATGCAGAAAAATATGCAGCATTTCTGCATCGTGGGCACATAGCCTAAATGTTCTCAACAATAGGGTTGAGGTCAGGGGAGGATGGTGGCCACAATATGAGCTTCTCTACTTTTATGGAACCATAGAACCAGTGGTGCAGCCATATCTCCAAAGTCTTCCAGGGACTATTTTTCAACATGACAACTCTAGGCCGCATGTTGCTCATGCTACCGTGAGCAGCCTGCATGGCCTATACGTGCTACCATATTCTGCGGCATCTCCGGGCCTGTGTCCCATTGAGCACATTTGGGAAGGCATTGGTTGGCAATTGCAAAGGGAGCTGCCAGCACATTAAAGACTTTTCCTTCTTGCTATTGCATGTGTGTATCTATCTAGCTATCTATCTACAGTACAGACCAAAAGTTTGGACACACCTTCTCATTTAAAGATTTTTCTGTATTTTCATGACTATGAAAATTGTACATTCAAACTGAAGGCATCAAAACTATGAATTAACACATGTGGAATTATATACTTAACAAAAAAGTGTGAAACAACTGAAAATATGTCTTATATTCTAGGTTCTTCAAAGTAGCCACATTTTGCTTTGGTGACTGCTTTGCACACTCTCGGCATTCTCTTGATGAACTTCAAGAAGTAGTCACCGGAAATGGTTTTCACTTCACAGGTGTGCCCTGTCAGGTTTAATAAGTGGGATTTCTTGCCTTATAAATGGGGTTGGGACCATCAGTTGTATTGTGAAGAAGTCTGGTGGATACACAGCTGAATATTCTACTGAATAGACTGTTAGAATTTGTACTATGGCAAGAAAAAAGCAGCTAAGTAAAGAAAAACGAGTGGCCACATGAGGACCGCCCCAGGAAAGGAAGACCAAGAGTCCCCTCTGCTTCTGAGGATAAGTTTATCCGAGTCACCAGCCTCAGAAATCGCAGGTTAACAGCAGCTCAGATTAGAGACCAGGTCAATGCCACACAGAGTTCTAGCAGCAGACACATCTCTACAACAACTGTTAAGAGGAGACTTTGTGCAGCAGGCCTTCATGGTAAAATAACTGCTAGGAAACCACTGCTAAGGACAGGCAACAAGCAGAAGAGACTTGTTTGGGATAAAGAACACAAGGAATGGACATTAGACCAGTGGAAATCTGTGCTTTGGTCTGATGAGTCCAAATTTGAGATCTTTGGTTCCAACCACCATGTCTTTGTGTGAAGCAGAAAAGGTGAACGGATGGACTCTACATGCCTGGTTCCCACCGTGAAGCATGGAGGAGGAGGTGTGATGGTGTGGGGGTGCTTTGCTGGTGACACTGTTGGGGATTTATTCAAAATTGAAGGCATACTGAACCAGCATGGCTACCACAGCATCTTGCAGCCGCATGCTATTCCATCCGGTTTGCGTTTAGTTGGACCATCATTTATTTTTCAACAGGACAATGACCCCAAACACACCTCCAGGCTGTGTAAGGGCTATTTGACCAAGAAGGAGAGTGATGGGGTGCTACGCCAGATGACCTGGCCTCCACAGTCACCAGACCTAAACCCAATCGAGATGGTTTGGGGTGAGCTGGACCGCAGAGTGAAGGCAAAAGGGCCAACAAGTGCTAAGCATCTCTGGGAACTCCTTCAAGATTGTTGGAAGACCATTTCCGGTGACTACCTCTTGAAGCTCATCAAGAGAATGCCAAGAGTGTGCAAAGCAGTCATCAAAGCAAAAGGTGGCTACTTTGAAGAACCTAGAATATAAGACATATTTTCAGTTGTTTCACACTTTTTTGTTAAGTATATAATTCCACATGTGTTAATTCATAGTTTTGATGGCTTCAGTGTGAATGTACAATTTTCATAGTCATGAAAATACAGAAAAATCTTTAAATGAGAAGGTGTGTCCAAACTTTTGGTCTGTACTGTATATATATATATATATATATATATATATATATATATATATATACATATATATACACACACACACACACACATACCGTATATATCTACAATCTAAAGTCAAGTCTAAACTTGTCACAAATGAATGCAATATACAGAATGGGTAAACTACACAAAATTGAAATTAAATAAAATCCACCCATAGCGATTATAAAATATCAGCTTGAGCAGAAGATGCATTTTAAGAAAAAAAAAATTCTAGGCCTTGGTATAATGCCTAGATAAAAAAATAGCAATTTCTATATCTTTTAGCCTTGACACTGCAGTCATCTTATAACAAGCTACAAATGCAATACTTCTATAAATTAAAAAAAAATAAATAAAAAAGTTACTTTTAGCAGAATGCCCCTTAAATCCGCTTAGCGGAAATGCTGGTCAAGATGTGTTCAAGAGGAACAAGCAAGCAGTATTGGATTTAATGGAAATGCATTTACCAAGCGCCTGCCATGATGTCCTCAAAAGTGGATTATTTTTATCTCCACTGCAGAAAGAGAGCCAAACACCAAGTAAATCAGTCAGCGTATTCGGAGCGCGATAAACAGTTCAGCCTTAATTCTGGAACAACAATAGTCTGAAATGCTGTACCTAATTATAGAGCCCCTTTCTTCTCTGCTAGGGGGGGGGAGAAAACCTTCATCACTATGATTCCAATAGACATGCATGTCATATATGTAGGAAGGAAGTGACAAATCTCACGGCTTTTCAGAATGTTATTTTTAGATCCAAAACACAATTCAATGAGACGACTGAGCATAGAGGGCCTACAGCACTGATAAAATTGTGCCCACCTTGCCATTGTTCCCTGTATCGGGGCACCGCAGCCACCCGCTGCGCAGGGAACAGCAGTGCAGATCCATATATCTCATCTCCCGATCTCCAGATCTCATCTCCCGCCTTGACTACTGCAACCTCCTGCTCTGTGGCCTCCCCTCTAACACTCTCGCACCCCTCCAATCCATCCTAAACTCTGCTGCTCGACTAATCAACCTGTCCCCCCGCTATTCCCCGGCCTCTCCTCTCTGTCAATCTCTTCACTGGCTCCCCATTACCCAGAGACTCCAGTTCAAAACTCTAACCATGACATACAAAGCCATTCACAACCTGTCTCCTCCATATATCTCCGACCTAGTCTCCCGTTACATACCTGCACGCAACCTCCGATCCTCACAAGATCTCCTGCTCTACTCCCCTCTTATCTCCTCCTCCCACAACCGTATACAAGATTTCTCCCGTGCTTCCGCCCTACTCTAGAACTCTCTACCCCAACGTATCAAGACTCTCGGCTACCGTGGAAACCTTCAAAAGGAACCTGAAGACCCACCTCTTCCGACAAGCCTACAACCTGCAGTAACCACCGCTCCACCATACCGCTGCATGACCAGCTCTACCCTCACCTACAGTATCCTCACCCATCCCTCGTAGATTGTGAGCCCTCGCGGGCAGGGTCCTCACTCCTCCTGTACCAGTCGCTGTCACATTGTGTTCAAGATTATAGTAATTGTTCTTGTATTATACCCCTTTTTCACAAGTAAAGCGCCATGGAATAAATAATAATAATAATAATAATAATATACTCCCACCACTCTCAGAACCAAAGGTTGGAAGCCCACCAACACAAAATGACGGCACATTCTAGTGATATGGCATTGCCTTAGTAGATACCCATTTAGGCTAGTGCTACACCTAGACTTTGTATCTCAACCCATAAGGATGCATTAATGGCCTAAAAATCTCTTTTCTGTTGAGATGTCTAAGTTACTTTAAAATATAATGGCTCCTTTTTTCCTCCATCAATGTGGCATTCCAATAAGAAAAAGTTATCACCTATGCACAGGCTAGAACCGGGGTTATCTGACCGCTAAGACTTCCACCGATGGCTAGATGTACCGGTACTCGGCTATTTCCAGCAGTCCCATGGAGAATTAATGGAGTGGCCACATCAATGCTTGACAACTCCTCCACTCAATTGGGATAAAAGTTCCCAATTCTGATGATCGGCGGGGTCTTAGTGATCAGTTCATTACTGTGGATAGGTGATTTATTTTTACTGGAATACCCATTTAAGGGGAATATGTGAGTTATTATGGCTGATCATGAACTATTGTTTTTTCTAGCCATCTTTTGCCACCTAATGGACTGTGATATCATTAATAAACCAAACTAAATCCTAATCTGATCTGACAACCACAGTAAACCAAAAATAACATCAGCGCTTGTTGTTTTTGGGAAATGTTGGCCCGGTGCACAATGCCTGGCAGAGTATAATGACTGGCAGAGTAGAATGCCTGGCAGAGTAGAATGCCTGGCAGAGAATACTTTGTTATTTAAAGGGTAAGTAAAATGCTCGATATATGTTAAGCAGTTAAACAACAATAGTATAACATTACAAAGCATAGATGCAGCAATCTCAGGCGGTAAAGCTGGGGAAACCTCTGAAAGGTTATGCTGGATAAGGGAAGTGTGCAGCAATTGGGATGCAATAAAAGATAATCTAATGGAAACCACAGGCCACTTCCCCATCTCTTGCTATGCTGTGGAGGCTGCTCACATGAATATTCAGAGAGAGAGCAGGGACCATGCCAATGGTACTATAGGTGCAAGGTGTGTCTGGCACTGTCGGTCAGTATGTTGTCACCAGTAGTGTTGAGCCACCCCCGTAGTGTTCGGGCTCGGTTCGGTTCGTCGAACACCGGGATGTTCGAGGAACTGTTCGTCGAACACCTTAGAACACCGTCGAACACCGTTAAAACCAATGGCAGGCAAACAAAAACACATAGAAACACATAGAAAACACCTGCAAAGGTGTCCAAAAGCTGACAAACTGCTCAGAAGACACTCTCTTTAAAAAAGCCGGCCGGCAAATTCAGCAGCGGCATACACCGGTACCCGACAATTTAGACAAGAAGGAATAGAGCATCACACATAGATTAGATAGATAGAAACATGTCAGTCACACATATAAGAAGCACAGTGACAGTGTTGGTTACTGCACTTGTCATTTAGTGTAAAGGATTTATTAAAAAAAATATTAGTGTTTTCATGCACCGTCTCTTTAAAAAAGCCGGCCGGCAATTCAGCATCTGTACCCGACAATTTAGAACAGAAAGAATAGAGCTTCACACATAGATTAGATAGATAGAAACATGTCAGTCACATATATAATAAGTACAGTGATAGTGTTGCTTACTGTACTTGTCATTTAGTGTAAAGGATTTATTTAAAAAAATAATAGTGTTTTCATGCACTGTCTCTTTAAAAAAGCCGGCCGGCAATTCAGCAGCGGTACCCGACAATTTAGAACAGAAAGATAGAGCATCACACATAGATTAGATAGATAGAAACATGTCAGTCACATATATATGAAGTACAGTGATAGTGTTGGTTACTGTACTTGTCATTTAGTATTAAAATAAAGGATTTATTATTAAAAAAATTGGCGTGGGGTTCCCCTTAATTTTAGGCTCTAGCGGAGGTTAAGCAGACGGCTGGGGCAGATGTTTGAAGCCTGGGAAGGGGGTAATACCCACGGAGCTTCCCAGGCTACTAATATCAGCCCCAAGCTGAATACATAGCCTTTACTAGCTATTAAAATGGGGGACCCCCCAAAAAAAATGACGTGGGGTCCCCCCTAATTTAATAGCTAGCAAAGGCTAGGCAGACAGCTGGGGGCTGATATTAATAGCCCAGGAAGGGAGCCATGAATATTGGCCCCCTCCCAGGCTAGAAACACCAGCCGTCAGCCGCCCCAGAAATGGCGCATTCATAGGATGCGCCAATTCTGGCACTTAGCCTCGCTCTTCCACGCTGCCCTGGTGCGGTGACAGGGGGTAATAGGGTTGGGGTTGATGTCAGCTTATAATGCCAGCTGACATCAAGCCCAGGTTAGTAATGGAGAGGCGTCTATAAGACACCCCCATTACTAACCCCATAGTCAAAGTTAAAAAAAACACAAACACCCAGAATAAAGTCCTTTAATTGAAATAAAGACACAATCCTTTATTGTTCTAAATTAAACCATACTTACCATCACGCCCATTCCAGCTGAAGCCAACAATCTCCTGCAATAAAAGAAAAATAATAAAGCAACCTCATCCTTACCTTTCCATGGTTCCCACGACAGCTTCAGCTCTGCTACATCGAGATGACAGGCTGGACCGCAGCAGAACGCTGCCATCCAGCCTGTCATCCCGCAGACACTGAGAAGCGCAGGCTTGCTTGCGCTGCTCAGCGTCTCTCTGTGACGACATCCAGATGAGCCGAGTTCATGTCCAATGAACTCGGCTCACCTCATGCACGTCACTGACAGCGTGGGAAAATTCTCACGCTGAAGCGCTGATTGCAGGAGAATTTTCCCACGCTGTCAGTGACGTGCAGGAGGTGAGCTGAGTTCATTGGACATGAGCTCACCTCATGCACATCACTGACAGCGTGGGAGAATTCTCCTGCACTCAGCACTTCAGCGTGAGAATTTTCCCACGCTGTCAGTGACGTGCATGAGGTGAGCCGAGTTCATTGGACATGACCTCGGCTCATCTGGATGCCGTCACAGCGAGACAGTGAGGAGCGCAAGCATGCCTGCGCTTCTCAGTGTCTGCGGGATGACAGACTGGATGGCAGCGTTCTGCTGCGGTCCAGCCTGTCATCTCGATGTAGCAGAGCTGAAGCTGTCGTGGGAACCATGGAAAGGTAAGGATGAGGTTGGTTTATTATTTTTCTTTTATTGCAGGAGATCGTTGGCTTCAGCTGGAATGGGTGTGATGGTAAGTATGGTTTAATTTAGAACAATAAAGAATTGTGTCTTTATTTCAATTAAAGGACTTTATTCTGGGTGTTGTGTTTTTTTTAAATACTTTACTAGAAATTCATGGCGGTCATGTCTAATACTGGCGTGACCCCATGAATTTTGGGCTTGGGGCCAGCTGATAATACCAAGCTGGCCCTAACCCCTTTATTACCCAGTGAGCCACCGCACCAGGGCCCTGGATGAGTTGGGTACAGCGCCAGAAGATGGCGCTTCTATGAACGCGCCATTTTCCGGGGTGGCTGCGGACTGCAATTTGTAGCGGGGGGGGGGCCCAGAAAGCTTGGGCCTCCCTGCGCTGCAGATTCCAGCCCCCAGCTGCCTAGTTGTACCTGGCTGGACACAAAAATAGGGCGAAGCCCCACGTACTTTTTTTTTAATTATTTCATGAAATTCATGAAATAATTAAGAAAAAAAGGCCTTCCCTATATTGTTGTGTCCGGCCAGGTACAAATAGGCAGCTGGTGGTTGGGGGCAGCCCGTTCCTGCCTGCTGTACCTGGCTGGACACAAATATAGTGCGAAGCCCCACTTCAATTTTTTTTAATTATTTCATGAAATTCATGAAATAATTAAGAAAAAAAGGGCTTCCCTATATTGTTGTGTCCGGCCAGGTACAAATAGGCAGCTGGTGGATGGGGGCAGCCCGTTCCTGCCTGCTGTACCTGGCTGGACACAAATATAGTGCGAAGCCCCACGTCAATTTTTTTTAATTATTTCATGAAATTCATGAAATAATTAAGAAAAAAAGGGCTTCCCTATATTGTTGTGTCCGGCCAGGTACAAATAGGCAGCTGGTGGATGGGGGCAGCCCGTTCCTGCCTGCTGTACCTGGCTGGACACAAATATAGTGCGAAGCCCCACTTCAATTTTTTGAAATTATTTCAGGAAATTCATGAAATAATTTAAAAAAAATTGACGTGGGGCTTCGCACTATATTTGTGTCCAGCCAGGTACAGCAGGCAGGAACGGGCTGCCCCCAACCACCAGCTGCCTATTTGTACCTGGCCGGACACAACAATATAGGGAAGCCCTTTTTTTCTTAATTATTTCATGAAATAATTTAAAGAAAATTGACGTGGGGCTTCGCCCTGTTTTTGTGTCCAGCCAGGTACAACTAGGCAGCTGGGGGCTGGAATCCGCAGCGCAGGGAGGCCCAAGCTTTCTGGGCCACCCCCGCTGCAAATTGCAGTCCGCAGCCACCCCGGAAAATGGCGCGTTCATAGAAGCGCCATCTTCTGGCGCTGTACCCAACTCATCCAGGGCCCTGATGCGGTGGCTCACTGGGTAATAAAGGGGTTAGGGCCAGCTTGGCATTATCAGCTGGCCCTAAGCCCGAAATTCATGGGGTCACGCCAATATTAGACATGACCACCATGAATTTCTAGTAAAGTATTTAAAAAAAACACAACACCCAGAATAAAGTCCTTTAATTGAAATAAACACACAATTCTTTATTGTTCTAAATTAAACCATACTTACCATCACGCCCATTCCAGCTGAAGCCAACGATCTCCTGAAATAAAAGAAAAATAATAAAGCAACATCATCCTTACCTTTCCATGGTTCCCATGACAGCTTCAGCTCTGCTACATCGAGATGACAGGCTGGACCGCAGCAGAACGCTGCCATCCAGCCTCTCATCCCGCAGACACTGAGAAGCGCAGGCTTGCTTGCGCTCCACAGTGTCTCTCTGTGAGGGCATCCAGATGAGCCGAGTTAATGTCCAATGAACTCGGCTCACCTCATGCACGTCACTGACAGCGTGGGAAAATTCTCCTGCACTCAGCGCTTCAGCGTGGGAGAATTCTCACGCTGAAGCGCTGAGTGCAGGAGAATTCTCCCACGCTGTCAGTGACGTGCAGGAGGTGAGCTGAGTTCATTGGACATGAGCTCACCTTATGCACGTCACTGACAGCGTGGGAGAATTCTCCTGCACTCACCGCTTCAGCGTGAGAATTTTCCCACGCTGTCAGTGACGTGCATGAGGTGAGCCGAGTTCATTGGACATGAACTCGGCTCATCTGGATGTCGTCACAGAGAGACGCTGAGCAGCGCAAGCAAGCCTGCGCTTCTCAGTGTCTGCGGGATGAGAGGCTGGATGGCAGCGTTCTGCTGCGGTCCAGCCTGTCATCTCGATGTAGCAGAGCTGAAGCTGTCGTGGGAACCATGGAAAGGTAAGGATGAGGTTGCTTTATTATTTTTCTTTTATTGCAGGAGATCGTTGGCTTCAGCTGGAATGGGCGTGACGGTAAGTATGGTTTAATTTAGAACAATAAAGGATTGTGTCTTTATTTCAATTAAAGGACTTTATTCTGGGTGTTTGTGTTTTTTTTAACTTTGACTATGGGGTTAGTAATGGGGGTGTCTTATAGACGCCTCTCCATTACTAACCTGGGCTTGATGTCAGCTGGCATTATAAGCTGACATCAACCCCAACCCTATTACCCCCTGCCACCGCACCAGGGCAGCGTGGAAGAGCGAGGCTAAGTGCCAGAATTGGCGCATCCTATGAATGCGCCATTTCTGGGGCGGCTGACGGCTGGTGTTTCTAGCCTGGGAGGGGGCCAATATTCATGGCTCCCTTCCTGGGCTATTAATATCAGCCCCCAGCTGTCTGCCTAGCCTTTGCTAGCTATTAAATTAGGGGGGACCCCACGTCATTTTTTTTGGGGTGTCCCCCATTTTAATAGCTAGTAAAGGCTATGTATTCAGCTGGGGGCTGATATTAGTAGCCTGGGAAGCTCCGTGGGTATTACCCCCTTCCCAGGCTTCAAACATCTGCCCCAGCCGTCTGCTTAACCTCCGCTAGAGCCTAAAATTAAGGGGAACCCCACGCCAATTTTTTTAATAATAAATCCTTTATTTTAATACTAAATGACAAGTACAGTAACCAACACTATCACTGTACTTCATATATATGTGACTGACATGTTTCTATCTATCTAATCTATGTGTGAAGCTCTATTCTGTCTGTTATAAATTGTCGGGTACCGCTGCTGAATTGCCGGCCGGCTTTTTTAAAGAGACGGTGCACGAAAACACTAATATTTTTTTTGATAAATCCTTTACGCTAAATGACAAGTACAGTAAGCAACACTGTCACTGTACTTCGTATATATGTGGCTGACATGTTTCTATCTATCTAATCTATGTGTGAAGCTCTATTCTGTCAGTTATAAATTGTCGGGTACCGCTGCTGAATTGCCGGCCGGCTTTTTTAAAGAGACGGTGCATGAAAACACTATTATTTTTTTTGATAAATCCTTTACGCTAAATGACAAGTACAGTAAGCAGCACTTTCACTGTACTTCGTATATATGTGGCTGACATGTTTATATCTATCTAATCTATGTGTGAAGCTCTATTCTTTCGGTTCTAAATTGTCGGGTACAGGTGTATGCCGCTGCTGAATTGCCGGCTTTTCATGTTTCACTGTTGGCACTGTTCCCATCGATTTGAGCAATCACTGTAATGCCACAACCACCATGGCTGTGGCATTACAGTGAGTGGCAGACAATCCCTGCATGATTGGTGCTCTAAATAGCGCCAGACATGCAGGACACGCTTTTGGTGCACGAACAGTTATCGAACATAACCTCGAACAGCCGAATTTTTTGCAAATCGTTCGGGTTCGTCGAACAACTCGAACACCGCCCAAAACAGCTCGAATTTGAGATTGGCGAACAGTTCTAGTCGAACACCGCTCATCTCTAGTCACCAGAGAGCCACTCCAACCCTTTCACTGCCAAGGTCACATGTAATATGTCATAACACCTGATGAAGCTAATTATTATAAAAGGCCTAGCCCAGAACTTGTCTTCATATTATTACGCCTGTTACTAATACGTCAATATTCTGTGATTTGGCGGGCGGGGTAGACGGTGTGAATATAAACAGCTGCACATGCAGTGATCCCTGGCGCTTGTTCAGGACTTTTTTCACCATTTCCGCTTCAGAAATTGACATGCTGCGGGTGAGTTTGGGTACGTGGCCATGATCAGGAGCCGCTTCATGTTTGACGCTGCATGTATATACAACATCAAACTCGCAGTGTCCAGATGTTACAGTATAGTGGATGGAATCTCTAGAAATGCCACGTCCACTATGTGTGCATCAGAGGCTGCGAATCACACGCGGACACTGACATGCGGCACGTCTTTCAAGACCGCAGCATGTCAATTTCTCTGGCGGAGTCACTAGTCTCCACAACAGAAATTTGACCATTAGAATGTATTGAATGCGGTAAATCCACATAGTTCAGCAAACACATGTGGATTTACCCACGTTCAATAGAATACGTTTCGGAGACAGCAAAAATTTGCGTCCAAAGCGCTGCTATGTCTGAATTATGGGCACAAAGCCTAAAATTTAAAAAAAAAAATGCCGTGGGCTCCTGCATCATTTTTATAACCAGCAGAGGGAAAGCTGACCGCTGGGGGCTGATATTAGTAGCCGCAGAACGGGCCATTAGCCAAATATGTTCCCTGGCTATTAATATCAGCCCACAGCTGTTTGTTTAGCCTTTACTGGCTAGATTACGGGGGACCCCAGAAAAAAATTGAGGTAGGGTCCCCCTATAAAATCTAGCCAGCAAAGGCTAAACTAGACAGCTGCGGGCTGATATTAATAGCCAGGAAAGGGGCCATGGATACTAGCCCCCTGCGCAGCTATTAATATCACCCCTCAGCAGTCCCAGAAATGGCGCATCCATAAGATGCGCCAAATCTGGCGCTCAGCCTCGCTCTTCCCACTGCCCTGTAACGGTGGCAGTAGGGTAATGGGGTTGGGGTTCACGTCAGCCTTGTATCGGCGGCTGACGTGAAGCCCAGGTTAGTAATGGAGGGCGTCTATAATACGCCCCCATTACTAACCGCGTGGTTAAATGGTCGCCGCTTTTTCAATAAAAGACACGGCCAGAATAAAGCATTTTAATGAAATAAAAAACACACACGGTTCTACAATTTTTTTTATTACCCGCCTCCGCGAAGCCCTCGTTCTCCTGAAAAAAAAAAAAAACAATCTTTCTCACCTGTCAGCCGTCAACGACGCAGTCACAATCACGACTGTCCCACAACAATTCGGATCATTTCTACAGCTGTGACATCAGAAATCACTGATGTCACAGCTGTAGAATACAGCACTGTATACTGACAGGGGTGTAAAATCACCACCTGTCAGTGTACATGCTGCAGGGGGTCACTGGGGTTCATCAGCTGAAGATCAGCTGATGAGCCCCAGTGAACTAGAGACCGTGGGAGCTAAGCATCAGCTGATCGGACAGGATTACCGTCTTCAGAAATCAGCTGATGGTCACGTGACCATCAGCTGATTGCTGCCGGCACTGATCACCTGATGGTCACGTGACCATCAGCTGATCGGTGACGTCACGGAAAAGCATTAAAACCGCATCGTGTGAACTCAGCCTGTGAGAGCCTCGTTCTGGCCTCATAGACGTACATGGAGTTGTGATTTTCGGTCCGCCCAGCAAACACTGTCATGCGTCTGGGTTAGAATCCTAGAGCCTGTGCTTTGTGATCGGCTTCTCTCTCCACTAAGCCACAGCAGATACACCTTTTCTCTGGGTGTTTAGTTTCTGTTATTCTTGCTTCAGTCTTTCTAGGGTAACAGGTGTTTTCATTTACTCATTTGTCTGCCCTATCACCTTTGGGATGCGGCTTCATATACTTTCCGTCTGCTGGTAATTCCTGCTGGTGATAGTCTAATTTGGATGTCCAGCCATACTGCTGTAGTATATTCCTATTGCCAAGATCATATCCCAATATGTAGTAGGTGTAATATTATTAATATTAGCAAATACCTCCAATTAAAAATGTAGTATAGTTCTTAATTTTCGCTATATTGCTTACCTCATGCAGGGCATTGCAGTAGCTTAAGAATCTATGGTTACGACCACTAAGAACTGTCTAACCAACTGTTACTATGAGTTGTCGTAACCATGGTTACCTAAGCTACTGCAAAGCCCTATATGAGGTGAGCAACATAGCGAATCTGAAGAGCTATACTACAACCCTTGGCAAAAATTATGGAATCACCAGGCTCGGAGGATGTTCATTCAGTTGCTTAATGTTGTTAAAGAAAAGCAGATCACAGACATGGCACAAAACTAAAGTCATATTCAAATGGCAACTTTATGGCTTTAAGAAACACTAAAAGAAATCAAGATAAAAAAATGTGGCACGCAGTAAGGGTAGTTTTTTTTTCAGACCAAGCAGAGGGAAAAAATTATGGAATCACTCAATTCTGAGGAAAAAAATATGGAATCACCCTGTAAATTTTCATTTCAAAAACTAACACCTGCATCAAATTAGATCTGCTCGTTAGTCTGCATCTAAAAAGGAGTGCTCACGCCTTGGAGAGCTGTTGCACCAAGTGGACAGACATGAATCATGGCTCCAACACAAGAGATGTCAATTGAAACAAAGGAGAGGATTATCAAACTCTTAAAAGAAGGTAAATCATCACGCAATGTTGCAAAAGATGTTGGTTATTCACAGTCAGCTGTGTCTAAAATCTGGACCAAATATAAATTGTTATGAACTGCTACAAGCACTAAGGAAAGATAGGAAAACTGTCCCTACAATAGGACTAAGCTGATTCCCTACGATGCAGCGGGGGACCTGTTCCTTGTGAACAGACCCGCCTAAGTCCTCGGCTAGTCTGAACGCAGACCTATAGATATAAGGAAGGGGTCCCTACAAGAACTAAGGACTGGGATATAGTTGGACACCTCCTAGCAGAAATTGTAGCAGAGCAAAGACAAACAAACAAAAAGTACTAGTGGTCCAAAGACCAAGCAAACTACAGAGTTAGGTACAAGGCACCTGGCTAGCTTAAGAGTAAAAGTAACACTGAAGTCCAGCAAGGCCAGAAGGGCGGAGCTGGATTATATAGGCAGAAAGTCATGTGACCAACAAAATAGAAAAAGAACTAACAGGAGGGTTCTAACATAAATAACATGGGAAGGTTGTTAAAGGCAAACATACTGGTAGACCAAGGAAGACATCAAAGCGTCAAGACCGGAAACTTAAAGCAATATGACTCCAAAACAGGAAATGCACAACAAAACAAATGAGGAACGAATGGGAGGAAACTGGAGTCAATGTCTGTGACCGAACTGTAAGAAACCGCCTAAAGGAAATGGGATTTACATAAAGAAAAGCTAAACAAAAGCCATCATTAACAACTAAACAGAAAAAAGCAAGGTTACAATGGGCTAAGGAAAAGCAATCGTGGACTGTGGATGACTGGATGAAAGTCATATTCAGTGATGAATCGCGAATCTGCATTGGGCAAGGTGATGATGCTGGAACTTTTGTTTGGTGCCGTTCCAATGAGATTTATAAAGATGACTGCATGAAGAGAACATGCAAATTTCCACAGTCATTGATGATATGGGCTGCATGTCAGGTAAAGGCACTGGGGAGATGGCTGTCATTACATCTTCAATAAATGCCCAACTTTACATTGATATTTTGGACAGTTTTCTTATCCCATCAATTGAAAGGATGTTTGGGGATGATGACATCCTTTTTCAAGATGATAATGCATCCTGCCATAGAGCAAAAACTGTGAAAACATTCCTTGAAAGAAGATACATAAGGTCAATGTCATGGCCTGCAAATAGTCCAGATCTCAATCCAATTGAAAATCTTTGGTGGAAGTTGAAGAAAATGGTCCATGACAAGGATCCAATCTGCAAACCTGATCTGCAACAACAATCAGAGAAAGTTGGAGCCAGATTGATGAAGAGTACTGTTTGTCACTCATTAAGTCCATGCCTCAGAGACTGCAAGCTGTTATTAAAGCCAGAGGTGGTGCAACAAAATACTAGTGATGTATTGGAGTGTTCTTTTGTGTGTCTGTTTTTCATGATTCCATAATTTTTTCCTCAGAATTGAGTGATTCCATAATTTTTTCCCTCTGCTTGGTCTGAAAAAAATTACCCTTACTGAGTACCACATTTTTTATCTTGATTTCTTTTAGTGTTTCTTAAAGCCATAAAGTTGCCATTTGAAATGACTTTAGTTTTGTGCCATGTCTGCGATCTGCTTTTTTTCAACAACATTAAACAACTGAATGAACATCTTCCGAGCCCGGTGATTCCATAATTTTTGCCAGGGGTTGTATATTTCTAATTGGAGGTATTTGCTAAAATAATTAATATTACATCTACTATACATTTGGGATGATTTTGGAGATGGGAATACCCCTCTAAGACCAGCTACGGTTTATCTCTCTGCTGTTTATGCTCTTTACCCTGCACCTATCTTCTGTTTCTTTTTAGGAAGTAGACGGCATATTTTCTAACAGTACGTACTTAATCCTGTATTTTGTATTTCATGGTTTATTTTACTCACTCTGGGATCTCTTCCTATTTCAGAACACTTTCCTTTCTGTAGGTAATTTGAACACTGCTCTGCCCTCCAGTTCTTTTGGAGGAATGTGAAGCGCTTGACGGCCTTTCAGGGAGCATAGGTCTGAGTTGCCATAGTCTAGTCCAGGGGACCTCAAACTACGGCCCGCGGGCCACATGCGGCCCGCGGAGGATTTTTATCCGGCCCGTCGGGTTGTGGGTGGAGGAGAGCGGTGTCAGCGCCCGCTCCCTCCCGCTTGCTCAGGGCCCCGGCAGCCGGATACTTACCTCTCCCCGTGCCTCTGTAGATCTGCTGTCTTCCTGCTGTGCGCTCCCTGTAACGTCTCAGGTCAGAGGGTGCGGTGACGTCTTTCCACCGCGCCCTCCCCTGAGCCGTCACAGGCAGCGCAGAGCGGGAAGATGTCGGCGACGCTGGAGTCCGGAACTGAGCAGCGGCAGCAGGTGAGAAGTGAGGTGAGTATTTTATTTTTTTAATGTATGGAGGCATGGGGCATAATATTAGGGGTGACATCCTGCATGGGGCATAATATGGGGGGGTGACATCCTGCATGGGGCATTATATGGGGGAGTTACATGCTGCATGGGGCATTATAAAGAGAGGGGGGTGATATCCTGCATGGTGCATTATAACGACAAGGGAGTGATATCCTGCATGGGGCATTATATGGGGGGGGGGTGACATCCTGAATGGGGCATTATATGGGGGGGTGACATGCTGCATGGGGCATTATATGGGGGGTGACATCCAGCATGGGGCATTATATGGGGGGGTGACATCCAGCATGGGGCATTATATGGGGGTGTGACATCCTGAATGGGGCATTATAAAGACAGGGGAGTGATATCCTGCATGGGGCATTATATGGGGGGGTGACATCCTGCATGGGGCATTATATGGGAGGTGACATCCTGCATGGGGCATTATATGGGGGGGTGACATCCTGCATGGGGCATTATAAAGACAGGGGAGTGATATCTTGCATGGGGCATTATATGGTGGGAGAAAGGGACATCCTGCATGGGGCACTGTATGGGGGGTGACATCCTGCATGGGGCATTATAAAGGGGGAACAGCCTGCATAGGGCATTATAAGGGGGAAACAGCCTCCCTATTGAGGACCTATGCTGCCTATTGGGGACATTTACCTCCCCATTGAGGACCTATGCTGCCTATTGGGGACATTTACCTGCCTATTGGGGACCTATGCTGCCTATTGGGGACACTTACCTGCCTATTGAGGACCTATGCTGCCAATTGGGGACATTTACCTGCCTATTGGGGACCTATGCTGCCTATTGAGGACCTATGCTGCCTATTGGGGACATTTACCTGCCTATTGGGGACATTTACCTGCCTATTGGGGACATTTACCTGCCTATTGGGGACCTATGCTGGCTATTGAAATACCGGTTGATTTAACTTTACTTGTTCTTCATTTTAAATATTGTATTTGTTCCTGTATTATTTTTTTACTTCAAAATAAGATATGTGCAGTGTGCATAGGAATTTGTTCAAAGTTTTTTTTAAAAAATTATATTCCGGCCCTCCAATGGTCTGAGGGACCATGAACTGGCCCCCTGTTTAAAAAGTTTGAGGGCTATCTCAGCTCATTTAGGAAATACTATGGACTGCGGGGTCAGGATCTCTAGTCTGTATAGGAACCGGCAGGATCAGGTGCAGTTTTTAATGTGTTACTTATTTTCCAGAGTGAGTTGCTGCACAATCATAACACATTGACGCGATCCTGCAGGTCACAACCTGCATAACAGGACCAGAGCAGTGCCAAGAACAGAGGAAGACGGAGGCAAGCAAGTATTTCTACTACACGCGCAGGGAACATGCATTAGTGATACTACTCCGGTGGTGAAATAAAAAAAAAACGCTGGAGTGGTGCTTCAGTTTACAATGGATTAACAGAGAGGATCTGAGAACAGATTTTGTAAACCAGACAACTTCTTTATAGTATAACAGTCCATTTTAAAACTTTTGATATATTATAGGCTCTGAATACTGTTGTTGATCGGTGGCGATCAGGGTCTAGAGACCCAAACCGATCAGTCACATCACTACTCTGGAGTGTATACCACCTACATGATCTACATGCATGGTGTATGGGCTCAACAGTAATTCTATGGGTTTGTACAGCACTGTCACATTGAATGTACATGTACGCACCCATAGACTTACTATTGAGCTCACACACCACTTCATGTGCACAGAACATGCATGAGCTGAACACTTCAGAGTGATGTTTTGATCTATCAGTGGGGGTCTCAAGACCCAGACCCCCACTGATCATCAACACTATGCAACAACTGTAATAAAAGGAAAGTTTTATATTGTAACAGTTACACAACAAGCATTGTGACCAATCTCCGGATTTACATTGATTACTTGAGTCTCGTCTTATAAAAGCACAAGAAGATTTAGAAGATTTAGATATAGAGAAGAGCAGCCGTAGGGAAATTATTCCCTATACTGCTCTCTAAGCATTACCAGCAAAATATATATGCAGCTTTAAGACAGAAAATATAGAAAATATATGTTTAGCTACAAATATATATATATATATCATCAGATGCATTAAGAAAATACAAACTACCAAGTATTCTTAACCATTATTTAAACTTACCTGAAACAGTCTTGTAAAAATATCAAACTCAAATACAGATATGTAATCATTGCACGTCAAGTCAATGGTGGACTTAAGAGCCATTGCTTCTAAGCCAGATGTGATTTGGTGAACTTCATGAAGGCACTGTCTGAAGACTTTCCAGGGCACAATGGTTCTGTCAATGGATGGAGAAGAATACATATTATACCATTTATGTTCAAGTTTACAAGAAAACACAATGTACTTCTGGGGGATGGCATTGCAGCATGACTAGGCAAGCAGCCAACCTGTGGAATATATATTCATTGTGGGTGAGCCGCTGTATAGTATACAGGTAGAAAAAACATTGTACATTATAGTGGAAAATACTGATGTAAATACTTTTTATACCCAAAGATGACAAAAGTATTCTCAGAGTGATACCTTTATTGGCTAACTAGAACAAAGTATATATATATATATATACACAGTTATATGAAAAAGTTTGGGCACCCCTATTATTCTTAAGCTTAATGTTTTTTAAAAATTGGTGTTTTTGCAACAGCTATTTCATTTTGATATATGTAATAACTGTTGGACACAGTAATGTTTCTGACTTGAAATGAGGTTTATTGTGCTAACAGAAAATGTGCAATTTGCATTCAAACTAAATTTGACAGGTGCATAAGTATGGGCACCCTTATCATTTTCTTGTTTTAAATACTCCTACCTACTTTTTACTGACTTACTAAAGCACTTTTTTTGTTTTGTAACCTCATTGAGCTTTGAACTTCATAGCCAGGTGTATGCAATCATGAGAAAAGCTACTTAAAGTGGCCACTTGCAAGTTGTTCTCCTGTTTGAATCTCCTCTGAAGAGTGGCATCATGGGCTCCTCAAAACAACTGTCAAATGATCTGAAAACAAACATTATTCAACATAGTTGTTCAGGGGAAGGATACAAAAAGCTGTCTCAGAGATTTAACCTGTCAGTTTCCACTGTGAGGAACATAGTAAGGAAATGGAAGAACACAGGGACAGTTCTTGTTAAGGCCAGAAGTGGCAGGCCAAGAAAAACATCAGAAAGGCAGAGAAGAAGAATGGTGAGATCAGTCAAGGACAATCCTCAGACCACCTCCAGAGAGCGGCAGCATCAACTTGCTGCAGATGGTGTCACTGTGCATCGGTCAACTATACAATGCACTTTGCACAAGGAGAAGCTGTATGGGAGAGTGATGCGAAAGAAGCCGTTTCTGCAAGCACGCCACAAACAGAGTCGGCTGAGGTATGCAAAAGCACATTTGGAGAAGCCAATTTCTTCTTGAAAGAAGGTCCTGTGGACTGATGAAACCAAGATTGAGTTGTTTGGTCATACAAAAAGGCGTTATGCATGGCGGCAAAAAAACACAGCATTCCAAGAAAAACACTTGCTACCCACAGTAAAATTTGGTGGAGGTTCCATCATGCTTTGGGGCTGTGTGGCCAATGCCGGCACCGGGAATCTTGTTAAAGTTGAGGGACGCATGGATTCCACTCAGTATCAGCAGATTCTTGACAATAATGTTCAAGAATCAGTGACAAAGTTGAAGTTTCGCAGGGGATGGATCTTTCAGCAAGACAATGATCCAAAACACCGCTCCAAATCTACTCAGGCATTCATGCAGAGGAACAATTACAATGTTCTGGAATGGCCATCCCAGTCCCCAGACCTGAATATCATTGAACATCTGTGGGATCAATTGAAGAGGGCTGTCCATGCTCGGCGACCATCAAACTTAACTGAACTGAAATTGTTTTGTAAAGAGGAATGGTCAAAAATACCTTCATCCAGGATCCAGTAACTCATTAAAAGCTACAGGAAGCGACTAGAGGCTGTTATTTTTGCAAAAGGAGGATCTACTAAATATTAATGTCACTTTTCTGGTGAGGTGCCCATACTTATGCACCTGTCAAATTTTGTTTGAATGCAGATTGCACATTTTCTGTTAGTACAATAAACCTCATTTCAAGGCAGAAACATTACTGTGTCCAACAGTTATTACATATATCAAACTGAAATAGCTGTTGCAAAAACACCAATTTTTATAAAACATTAAGCTTAAGATTAATAGGGGTGCCCAAACTTTTTCATATAACTGTATATATATATATATATCTGGTTAGCCAATAAAGGTATCAATCCGAGAATACTTTTGTCATCTTTGGGCATAAAAAGTATTTACATAGAGTTTTCTGGCTAACATGATACCACAATATAATTTTTATTGAATAAAGTGGAAAATACTGCAATTTTTGGTACCCACTACAGATCTCCAAGAGCGATTCATTTTTTTTTAGTAGTTCATCAACAAGATCTTTCTTCATTTTCCTTAAATCAATACTACAAGCACATAAAAACATTTTGCATGATATCTTTTCTAAGAAATCGTTTTTTCCTCAACTTATGAGCCACTTCTTTTCCTCCATTTGTCTCCTGAAATCACCATCCGCTCTTAATAAACAACTTTAATCCATCTTGATCAAAGCAAGGCGGACAGCCACCACAGTGAGGTATCAGGTTATAGGGCATATTGAAGGTTATGGAGAGGAGAAGTGAGGTGCACTCAGTACATTGAGAGACCAGGCAGGTCATGCAGCCACTTTCAGCAAATGTATTTCACTTAAGTGCTAGATTCACAGCCACACAGCTCAGTACTGCTGTATTAAGTCTTCCATGCTGCTGCAGCTTCTGTCAGTGGGATACAAAGTAAAAAAAAAACACTTTTTTTGTTACATGCATGGAGCAATAAAGAACTTTTTTCAATGTATTAATCTAACTTGAATGACCAAGGGTAAGTGTTATTAGTAGATGCCAATTTATTTCTATGTAGATATGGACCAAACATTTTCCAAGTACAGTATAATACAATTTCAAAACTTTATTCACGTGTAGGGGTTTTCTTCATTTTAGATTTGATGACACCGCATAACATCACTGTTATGTTGTGGATTTGTGGTCAAAGGGTAAAATCTGCTGCAAAATCTCCATGTAACAAATGAAGATTTTGCCAACGATTCACTGCCTGTACAAAATTTTGTACATGGATCATAAAAAGCGTTGATAAGATGTATGCGTCTATACTATACAGTGCAATATATGAAATATCTCTTTGCAGTCTTAAGTAAGAAATTTTTCAGAATTTTCTGTGGAGAAGACTTGACACTTCCCAAATGCTACCAATTACATTTCAGCAGCATCGGAGACTGCTAGATCAGCTGCAGAGTTGTGACTGACAGCACACGCCCCAGAGAAAACTCTGAACAAACGTCCAGTTGCACTAAAAGCAGGGATTTCACATACTGCGCTCCAAAAGCAAATCTGAATATGTCTGCAATAGCAACTTAACGCAAAACAGAAAAAAGCATCAGAATCAGGGGAGTTCAGGGATTTTACATAGTATTTAACTAAATTTTTGTAAGAAATGACAAGTCTTCTTTAAACCCTGTGTCCAGTTCTTTATAATAATAATAATAATAATAATAATGTGACTATGGTGCACAGTTTTGGTAAAAGTTTAGTATAACTCTTAGACTTTAGGTATGCTCCAGTGAAAAAAAAGACAAATATTGTAAGTGTATCACCTAAAGTTCACATGGAGGATTCATACAGGCACTACTTTTATGAACCATTAGCTAATGACATAGTTGTCCTTGGTGTGATAAACAGGAAAACCTCAGAAAGCTTTAATGAACCACAACAATAATGGTTTATAAGCTGCTGACGTCAGACTCCTGGGCAAATTGCATTTTCACGTCAGTATTTTTTTTCTTCTTAAATGGTTGCAGGTACCATTACTGGCATTTATCAGAGAGTAACCAGCAGTATGTTCACAAACATTTGGAATTTCTTATACGTAAAATGTGCATAATGAAAACCGTCCCTATAGACTTCACAGTCATTCCAGTGCACTTACTTCTCTCCAAAAAACTTTCTCCAGAACTCTGCAGCATCTGCTTTTGTGATACGGAAGGTATCCCCTTGAAACTGTCCATTAGGGAATATTGCCTTTATTTCTGCCAACATATGGCTAAATATTAAGGACAGCTTTGTAAGGTTCCTCCTGCAATGAAGAAAAAAATATATATATATGTTAAGGGTCACATACCAGCTGTAAAACACAGAAATAAAACACACATTTTCAGTATCTCAGTTTCTAGTAATGCTTTTTGTATATTCTAAATATTAAGAAATATAGACAGCAAGATATTAATATAGATTGAAGGGGTGGTCTGGGACTTTAACACTGATGGCTTATCCTTAGGATAGGTCATCAATGTCTGATCGGTGGGGGAGCGACACCCGGCACCCTGCCAATCAGCTGTTCCAGGTGTTGGCAGTGGCCGGAACTGCTCAGTTGCAGAGCTGCACAGCAGAGCTGTGTCCATGGAATAGTTGCCGTGACTGGGTACTGCACATCTGCTACCTATTCAAATCAATAGAGGATGGATATGCAGTACCCAGTCGCGGCCACTATTCCGTTCCTGGAGCTGTGCTGTGCAGCTCCGCAACTGAGCAGTTCTGGCCACCACTGAGAACAACTGTGCGGCGGAGGTGCTGGGTGTTGCACCCCCATCAATCAGACATTGCTGACCTTTCCTAAAGATAGACCATCCCAGGCAACCCCTTTAACAATCAGAAATGTCCGTTATGCAATCTTAAGCAGTCTGCTAATGGAGCAGAGGAGAGGTGGTAGTGGGGGGTTATTACATCTTTTCACAGTTCAAAGCATAACTAAAGTAGACATTTAAGGTATTCTCCGTACGCCTAGGAAAGAATACTGTGTTGAACATTTGTATGGTTCGTACATTAAAATGTGAAAAGTCCATGTACAATATGTACAAATATCACTGCTTACCCCACTAAAGTCCGAGTGGGACAACCGGCAGGGGCACGGCTGTGACCGGTGCTCTCTTGCAGCAACTGCAAGAACTGGACGCTCCGATCCTAAACTTACCAATTACATGCTGCTATACCACACTGGCTCCATAAACAAAGGAGCACCTTGTAGAATACATAAGCCGAGGATCTCTTCTCTTCCAAGGTCACAGGGCTACTCATCATTTTTAAATAGTTAATATCACACAAGGCAAAAGAGTGGCAGGTTTCATTACTGTTGCCGATGTCCAAGTATAGGATACCTTGCCAAAGACTAATAGGTCCAGTTATGTGCCCTCTAGAGCTTGGTGAAGATTATAGCTTTGGAGAAAATAAAAAGTTCTCCATTACAGGCAGAGACATGTTACTTTCAGGACTTGTTTTCCTTCATCAGACTGAAAATGTAAGTAAAGGAGAACTTATTGCAAAAAATCTTCTGAGACGCTAGCAATCAATCAATCGGGTGTTCACATTTTCTCCAAAATCACAATCTTCTTCTGTAACAGGGTGATTTATATATCCGTCTCCCTAACTGATATTAAATTAAAGACGACCAAATGTTAGTAAGACATAACAATATATCAATAATGTTATGCTTTACTAGCTTAAATAACATACCGTATATTCCGGCGTATAAGACGACCTGGTGTATAAGACGACCCCCCTACTTTCCTGTTAAAATATAGAGTTTAGGATATATTCACCGTATAAGACTACCCCTTTTCCAACGCATACCAAACACCGGTAAAAATTAACAAAAAAACAGATTTGAATTTAACATGGTCCTTTTTTAATTTAAATTCTTATGACATGCAGGTATATAGCAGGAAAACTGTCACTCATAAACATATTAAAATAGGGGGGACCCCACGTCATTTTTTGGGGGGGTCCCCCATTCTAATAGCTAGTAAAGGCTAGGTATTCAGCTGGGGGCTGATATTAGTAGCCTGGGAAGCTCCGTGGGTATTACCCCCTTCCCAGACTTCAAACATCTGCCCCAGCCGTCTGCTTAACCTCCGCTAGAGACTATAATGATGGTGGATCCCACGCCAATTTTCTTTTTAAAATATCCTTTATTTTAACACTAAATGACAATTGAGGGGTTAATAAAGATGCAGTCCCTAAATTATTATTAATTTTGTAATTAATTTTTCCCAAAAATGTTGACGTGGGCTTCGCCACATTTTTGTGTCCAGCCAGGTACAGCAGGCAGGAACGGGCTGCCCCCAACCACCAGCTGCCTATTTGTACCTGGCCGGACACAACAATATAGGGAAGCCCTTTTTTTTTAAATTATTTCATGAAATAATTAAAAAAAAAAAGACGTTGGGCTTCGCCCTATTTTTGTGTCCAGCCAGGTACAACTAGGCAGCTGGGGGCTGGAATCTGCAGCGCAGGGAGGCCCAAGCTTTCTGGGCCCCCCCCCCGCTGCAAATTGCAGTCCGCAGCCACCCCGGAAAATGGCACGTTCATAGAAGCGCCATCTTCTGGCGCTGTACCCAACTCATCCAGGGCCCTGGTGCGGTGGCTCACTGGGTAATAAAGGGGTTAAGGCCAGCTTGGCATTATCAGCTGGCCCTAAGCCCGAAATTCATGGGGTCACGCCAATATTAGACATGACCGCCATGAATTTCTAGTAAAGTAATTAAAAAAAACACAAACACCCAGAATAAAGTCCTTTAATTGAAATAAAGACACAATCCTTTATTGTTCTAAATTAAACCATACTTACCATCACGCCCATTCCAGCTGAAGCCAACGATCTCCTGCAATAAAAGTAAAATAATAAAGCAACCTCATCCTTACCTTTCCATGGTTCCCAGGACCGGTCCAGCTCTGCTACATTCACATGACAGGCTGCACCGCAGCAGAACGCTGCCGTTCAGCTTGCCATGCGGCAGACACTGAGAAGCGCAGGCATGCTTGTGCTCCTCAGTGTCTGACTGTGACGGCATCCAGATGAGCCGAGATCATGTCCAATGAACTCGGCTCACCTCATGCACGTCACTGACAGCGTGGGAAAATTCTCCTGCTCCCCGCATGCGCAGTAGAAGTTTCCCACGCTGTCAGTGACGGACGTCCAGGAGGTGAGCTGAGTTCATTGTCGTCTCATCTTTATGCCGTCACAGCGAGACACTGAGGAGCGCAAGCATGCCTGCGCTTCTCAGTGTCTGCGGGATGACAGGCTGGATGGCAGCGTTCTGCTGCGGTCCAGCCTGTCATCTCGATGTAGCAGAGCTGGAGCTGTCCTGGGAACCATGGAAAGGTAAGGATGAGGTTGCTTTATTATTTTACTTTTATTGCAGGAGATCGTTGGCTTCAGCTGGAATGGGCGTGATGGTAAGTATGGTTTAATTTAGAACAATAAAGAATTGTGTCTTTATTTCAATTAAAGGACTTTATTCTGGGTGTTTGTGTTTTTTTTAACTTTGACTATGGGGTTAGTAATGGGGGTGTCTTATAGACGCCTCTCCATTACTAACCTGGGCTTGATGTCAGCTGGCATTATAAGCTGACATCAACCCCAACCCTATTACCCCCTGCCACCGCACCAGGGCAGCGTGGAAGAGCGAGGCTAAGTGCCAGAATTGGCGCATCCTATGAATGCGCCATTTCTGGGGCGGCTGACGGCTGGTGTTTCTAGCCTGGGAGGGGGCCAATATTCATGGCTCCCTTCCTGGGCTATTAATATCAGCCCCCAGCTGTCTGCCTAGCCTTTGCTAGCTATTAAATTAGGGGGGACCCCACGTCATTTTTTTGGGGGGTCCCCCATTTTAATAGCTAGTAAAGGCTATGTATTCAGCTGGGGGCTGATATTAGTAGCCTGGGAAGCTCCGTGGGTATTACCCCCTTCCCAGGCTTCAAACATCTGCCCCAGCTGTCTGCTTAACCTCCGCTAGAGACTAAAATTAAGGGGAACCCCACGCCAATTTTTTTTTAAATAAATCCGTTATTTTAACACTAGATGACAAGTACAGTAACCAGCACTGTCACTGTACTTCATATATATGTGACTGACATGTTTCTATCTATCTAATCTATGTGTGATGCTCTATTCTGTCTGTTATAAATTGTCGGGTACAGATGCTGAATTGCCGGCCGGCTTTTTTAAAGAGACGGTGCATGAAAACACTATTATTTGTTTTAATAAATCCTTTACACTAAATGACAAGTACAGTAAGCAACACTGTCACTGTACTTCATATATATGTGACTGACATGTTTCTATCTATCTAATCTATGTGTGAAGCTCTATTCTGTCTGTTATAAATTGTCGGGTACAGATGCTGAATTGCCGGCCGGCTTTTTTAAAGAGACGGTGCATGAAAACACTATTATTTGTTTTAATAAATCCTTTACACTAAATGACAAGTACAGTAAGCAACACTGTCACTGTACTTCATATATATGTGACTGACATGTTTCTATCTATCTAATCTATGTGTGAAGCTCTATTCTGTCTGTTATAAATTGTCGGGTACCGCTGCTGAATTGCCGGCCAGCTTTTTTAAAGAGACGGTGCATGAAAACACTATTATTTGTTTTAATAAATCCTTTACACTAAATGACAAGTACAGTAAGCAACACTGTCACTGTACTTCATATATATGTGACTGACATGTTTCTATCTATCTAATCTATGTGTGAAGCTCTATTCTTTCTATTCTAAATTGTCGGGTGCCGGCTTATGCCGCTGCTGAATTGCCGGCTTTTCATATATTGTCACAGAAGCGATGCGAACTTCCCTGCTCCGGACACAGCGCAGCGCTTCTGTGACAAGTGAAAGCTGTCGGCACAGAAGCCCTGCGCTGTGTCCGGAGCTGGGAATACGCAGCGATGTGTCAGTTTCAGCACAGAAGCGCTGACTGTCTGGACCTACCGCCGCCGTATTTTAACTCCCTCCACCTTATATTAACTCCGACATGGCAGGGATACGGCCACGGCAGCTTATTAGCACCCCCAGAGTATCCCCGCATGTCAATTTCTGAAAGTTCAAAAGCATTACCGGCGTATAAGACGACCCCAGACTAGACAGAAGATTTTTCAGTCTTCAAAAGTCGTCTTATACGCCGGAATATACGGTAATTATAAAAAAATGGGGTTTCATTTTTATTACGTAATCAAGTCAATATTATACCACCTATATTAATGTACTGCAATGTATTATGCTTCAGCCAGGATGTATTAGGCATATGGCCATGGCAGGCCTTTGTTAGAGACCTTAATGGCGGATACAGACAGACGAGGCTCCTGTGCAAGAACAGTATATGGGCCCTTTGCAGCCCAATAGCTCATAATGCACAATTTCACCTGCTTTGGAGGTGTAAGTGGCCCCCTCGTTTACTTCTTGGGACCCTGTGCGGCTGCACAGGTTGCACCAATGGTGTGTCCGCCCCTGGGGAACCTCGTACATCTATCACATTCAGTAGTGATCACAGCACTGATTCTAGCCATTGCAGCGGGATATCAACCTGCACAGACATTATCACTCTACTGTCATACTATGATGGTTCATGGGAATGACCCGCTCCACATACTATTACAGGTTGAGAAGAAGTTATTAACACGGTACTGAAGAAATATGTTATTACTGTAATCCAGGGATGTCAAACACACAGAGGGCAAAATGAAAAAGTTGGAGAAAGTCGCAGGCCAACCAGTATACAGTATAATGGGCCCCATGCAGAATAATGGGCCCAGCATAGTCCTCCATACTGAATAATGGGTCCCACATCGTCCTCCATACAGTATAATGGGCCTCACATAGTCCTCCATACAGTATAATGGTCCTCACATAGTCCTCCATACAGAATAAATGCCCCCACATAGTCCTCCATACAGAATAATGGGCCCTACATAGTCCTCCATACAGTATACTGGGCCCCACATAGTCCTCCATACAGAATAATGGGCCCCACATAGTCCTCCATACAGACTAATGGGCCCCACATAGTCCTCCATACAGACTAATGGGCCCCACATAGTCCTCCATACAGAATAATGGGCCCCACATAGTCCTCCATACAGAATAATGGGCCCCACATAGTCCTCCATACAGACTAATGGGCCCCACATAGTCCTCCATACAGACTAATGGGCCCCACATAGTCCTCCTTACAGACTAATAGGCCCCACATAGTCCTCCATACAGAATAATGGGCCCCACATAGTCCTGCATACAGAATAATGGCCCCACATAGTCCTCCATACAGAACAATGGGCCCCACATAGTCCTCCATACAGTATACTGGGCTCCACATAGTCCTCCATACAGTATAATGGCCCCACATAGTCCTCCATACAGAATAATGGGCACCACATCATCCTCCATACAGAATAATGGGCCCCACATAGTCCTCCCTACAGAATAATGGGCCCCACATAGTCCTCCATACAGAATAATGGGCCCACATAGTCCTCCATACAGAATAATGGGCCACACATAGTCCTCCATACAGAATAATGGGCCCACATAGGGGTGGTGGTTCTGGTGTCGTGGGCCAAATGTTATCACCCTGCGGGCCAGATTTGGCCCATGGGTCAGAATTTGACATGTATGCTGTAATCCTAGGATAAAAAAAATGAGCAAATATCCTGCAGTAGGTAAGTAAATAGCATTAGTACATGTATTTGGTTGACACTATTCAACATACAGTGGCGTGGCTCCCCCTTTTTGGGCTGGGAATTTAGTCTACATACTTTTCCAGGGGCAGGTGCAAAACAGTCACGTCTGACTCCTGCTCTGCCGCCGTCTATTGAGGTCTGCCGGCACATAGAGAGGTTTAATACTAGAGATAGGACTGTCTTGATTGGGTGCACCTTGTCGTGGTGGGACGGCTTTCATGCTTTTTTTGATCAAAATAGTGTAAACAAAGTACCCTATGTTATTTACTTGTACTATTACTATTTACTTACTTACTGCAGGGTATTTGCTCATTGTTTTTATCCTAGTTTCTGTATGTTAAATGGCCACAGTGTGAACGCTCACCTACACACTGCACTTATACCAACAGGTGTGCCAGCCCATTTCTTTGGTTTTATTATAAAATAGGTATTAATCACATTCATTTACACAATCTGCAATACAGAATGACAGATATTATATCAGGCTTGTGATCATTACAGCAACCTTCACAAAAAACAAAGACTGCTTAATTTGTGTCAATCACTTGTCAATCCTGATGGCGCATTAGAGAAGTCAGATATTCCTATAAATTACCACCTTCATGTAAAAGCACAAACATACTGAGGGTTCCTACCAGTAATGACACATTCACCTACCACTTCCTGGCATTGTGTACTTCTCAAGTGACACCTTGATCTTTGGAGCTTGCGTTTTTCTACTTCCTCTACATCACAAATGTCTCTTATACAGAGATGTATTGTATGATTTCATTCTATGCAAAATAACCTTATGGAAAACATTATGCACCCCACAAAAACAAAGACCGTGGTCGCAGGGTGGAGGGGTATGCACTGATCATTCTTTTCTTCATTCAGATGAAAAAATACAGATACAGTTTACACGTAACATTTACAAATATATGTTATATTCCAGACTTGCATCTATGACGTGCTTGCAAATCGAAATAGATGTTTATGGAACTTGAAACCTCCTTAAATTGATTGTATCATTAGAAAATTACATATTTAATGTCATGTCCGCTCGCTTCTCTGACTCCACAATCAACGTGCAAATGTAGCTATGCCTAAAGGAAAAGCAGCAACAAGCAGACACAGATGCTACTTACAACTAGAAAGCAAAAGGTTTGGGTGGGTTAATCCAATACCCCTTAGGTATGAATGGGGGTCTCCTGACTCTCACAGATGATGTCAAGGAGATGAGGATTGAGCATCAAAACTTTAATGTTCAGTCTTGCTTTCAGGAAAGATGAGCAGCTCACAGACTTCTGGAGCAGCATTCTCCTCTCTGCCCTTTGAAAACACATGAACACTAGGCTCAGTTGAGTCAGGAGACATAACGAACCGAGATCACATCTGTATGGCCAGCTTTATCCCACAAGTCTGGTCACCATTTCCCACAATGAACAAAGTCACTACAGACATGAGATTATATCACTAAGCTAAGCTTTCCTTGCATATTTTTTCATGCATGGGTCACTCAGAGTCAACTGCCCGTTGGGCACAGGGATCAAGCCTCCACACTAAAACTGGTTATACACTAGTGATTTTTATCTTGCTTATACAATTGAAATCAAAATCATTCAACCATCATTGCATATTAGGTTTATTACCAAAATGTACAAACTTTCTCAAGATCAACATTAAAAGGAACCCCGGCTATTCTACCAGGACAAGGCGGAAAGTGGAAATATTGACCAGATGCCACTAAATTCCAGAGGTGGTCAAAAACCCTCAAGTGAATGCAAAACACATGCAGCAGGTGGCAGTGGGCATTGAGCATTCAGTTTGCATAATAAGGCCAAATTCACACAGCAATGAAGTATGGACAGCAATGAATAGACCGACCACAAGTCCCCTGAGTCCTACTCGAGAGCATGGAGTTTGGTGTGGGAGACCTGTGACTGCACGTGCGGTACAGACCATGAAACGAAGATGTCTTAATGAGACTTAAGGCCGATACTAAATGCTAAATTTCTCCACATCCGAACTCCAAGGCGTACTCTTCTATACTTGCTTAAAACTTCTGGAAAAGTCGGCTCAGATATGCTCAAACCCAACTACATAAAACCACAATAGTTTTGGGATTGTGTTCAGTACAGCAATGAAACAAGCATTTTTCGAGTTTATGGATCAGCGGTATGTCTGGAGTAAGAAGAATGAATGAAACGCTGAAATGAGCACACAGTCTGCAGTGAAACATGGTGTTGGCTCTGGGGCTGTTTTGCTTCCTCTGGCATAGGAAACCTGGAACAAGCAGAGGGCAAGTTGGATGCAGCCAGGTCTGTGGAACTCCTAGGAGAATATGTCATGCCTTCTGTGAAAAAGCTGAAGCTTGGGCGTGAATCCCATAGAAAAGCTTTTGTGGAATTTGAAGGAGATTGCAGCATGCAAACCCAAGAATATAAGTACCGTAAACTAGGAGCCCTTGCCTATGAGGAATATCTAAATATCTTCAGGAACATGGCCAGAAACCTGGTGTGTGGCTACGCATCACATTTGTAACTGGTCATAACAGCCAAAGGATGCTCTAGCTTGTCATGAAGGGGTGAATCATTGCCACTCCAATAGTTAGTAAAAGTGGAATTTTATTAAGAATTTGGAGAAATCACCTGTTAACTAGTGCAGTCTGGGTCAATACTTGGAAGAGTGGTTCCTGCAAACAATAGATGTGCACCTCATGAAAAGAAGTCCTGCCTAGACCTCAGAAGAAGGTAACGAGCAGTCAATAATTTGTCAATTTAAAGAGGTTGTCCACTACTTTAACACTGATGACCTATCCTTACAATGTCATCAATGACTGATCTGTGGGGGTGCAACACCCGGCACCCTGACGATCAGTCGTTCTCGGTGCTGGCGGCAGCTGGATGTGGTCAGTTATGGAGCTGCTCAGTCTACTGATAGTGGCCAAGGATAGGGAGCCAAATCAATAGAGGGTGGATGTGCAGTTCCCGGCCATGGCCACTATCAGTAGATGGAGCAGCTCCGTAAACTAGCACTTCTGGACCCTGCTGACATAGGGAAAAGCTGATCGGTGGGGGTTCCGCGTGTTCAATCTCCATAAGTCAGACAGTGATGACCTATCCTAAGGATAGGTCATCAATATTAAAGTAGTGGACACCCTCCTGAAGTTATGACGTTAGTAACGACAATTATCCCCAGCATAACCTTATATTTAGTTTATATTGGAAAGCATATAAAATTAATACATGTAGAGAAAATAAAAAGCATTATTGTGCCTTTTGATCCTCTCGGCTTTTAGTAACACTGAAAATTGTAAAGTATTTTCAATCACTGCTTCAATCTTGAAGCTTTTCTACTTTTTTATTTTCATATAGGAATGAAGAACGTTGAGTTTGGAGAAACGTAGGTGTTCTTTTCTTGATGCTTGCTAGTTTCTTAGATGCCAGTAGCAATTATACCGAGAGAAGCTCCACAGGAGAAGAAAGTATTATTAGGACCTGCAGGTTTCCTCTATGGAAGTTGGTTTAAGTTAATTACATTTTAATTGAAAGTGAAGGTGGTTACACATGCTGAAAAGCAGCACAAATGCTCCAATTTTAGTTGTAAAAAGAGCTACAGTATAATGCAAAATTCAGGCAAACTCATTCAGACTGTGGCACATAAAAGAGTGCAAAATAACTGAACAAAGGCATACTACAAGCTTCAAAATAGTTAGGTCCAGAAATATCTGGACAGAGACATAAGTTTTGGCACTTTAGCTGCTTACCAAAACATATTCAAGATACAGTTATATAATCAATGTGGGCTTAAAGTGCAGACACTCGGGCTTAATTTGAGGGTATTCACATCATAAAAATACTCTTTATTGATATTAAAAACTACAAAATAATAACCATACCCCCCAAAAAATATGTATATTCAAAAATGAAGGGATGGGAAAAGGAATTTATGATCCCCGGCACAATAGCCACAATCGAATATCCATTTGTATGGAGGTCCCATACTTTTGTGACCTTGACTGTCACATTTAGCTATGAAAGAAGGTCGCGAGCCACGTCCATCTCCTGCCTCACTCACAGTAGTGACATCCAGATCCCCCATGACTGGTATAATGACAGCCAAAGCCTTTCCACTGAAATCACACCAATGCAGTATGCCAAGCTCGGGGTTTCCTATCTTACCCCAGTCAGATCTGCTCTTCTGCGCAGGGCTACACATAAGGGTATGTGCCCACAATACATTCCAGCCTGCGGCCCCGAAGCTGCAGAGGAGCCACAGGCAGATATGCAAATGAGCAGCGCCTTTTTTTTCACCTGCGGACTTTCCTCATAGAGGTTAGGTCTATGGGGAAAGTCCGCATGCGGACCCACAGGAGAAGTTGAAATGCTGCGGTCTGGAAAAGCATCACAAAGGAGGAAAACCTGCATTTGGTGATGTCCATGGCTTCCAGACTTCAGGCAGTCATTGCATGCAAAGGATTCTCTAAAAAGCATTAAAAATTATCATTTAATTTATGGTGAAGTTACTTTGTCCAATTACTTTTGAGCCCCTGAAATAAGGAGGTTTTGCAGAAAAATGGTTGCAATTCCTAAACCCGCATGTCAGCTTCTGCGGGTGAAATGCAGACGCAAAGTGGGCATGGGATTTGTATAAATCACATCCACTATGCTATAACATCTGGCCGCCGCGGGTTTCACGCTGCATAAGTCCGCAGCGTCAAACCCACAGCGGCTCTGGATCGTGGGCACACAGCCTAAGTGTCACCATCTAGGGATCTACTCTTAATAGCTGTTTGCTACACCTGGTGCTAATGCACATATCACGGGCCAGCGAGCCACACATCACATGTCGAGCTACAGGTTGGGGACTGCTGCTATAGGACAACAGAGGCAGGAGGTAATAAAGGGGGAGCAAAAATCAAACTTTCCCTCAAATGAAACCCTAAATAAACACCCTACCTAACTGCAGAGGTTGCTACCCTAATTCAAAAGCAATACAGGCGCCCCCACTCAATGTCGTCTCTAGACCACATATAGTGATTATATACAATAGATGCCAATAAAATGCTATAGTGCTTAAAAATCAATGTAGAAACCCTATAAATGGGGGGTAAATCAATCCAAATCCCACAATTCTATGCAAAAGTCAAAAAGTTAATAAAGTGAATAAGGTGCAAGGAACCCAACATAGCTACCGTATCACCATGACCTCGATGCAATTCTCCATCACAATACTGGTTCATCAGGAGGTATGTTAGGCTGTGTGCCCACGATGCGTTTTTTAAGCGTTTCCGCAGCGGCAATTCCGCTGCAGAGACGCTTAAAAAACACTTGGTAGAAGGTCTGCCATGTTCCCCAATGATAATCCGCATGTGCTGTGCACATGCTGCGGAAATTTCCGCTGCGGGTTATCATTGCGGAAAAAAACGTAGCACTACCAATTATTTTGAGGAAGTGCGGCCTTTTCGTCACCATTGACTTGCATTGGAACGCATGGATTCCACATCAATGCATCTGTAGATGCGCATTCCATGCGTTTCAATGTGCGGATGGTAACCGGTTTTGGAGAAGAGGAGACTCTCCTCCGGACCCAGGTACCATAGAACCTGTAAAAAAAATAAAATAAATAAAAAAATAAATATTATATTTACCTTCTGATGGTCCCCGGTGTCCTTGTCCTGGCAGCTCGCGGTAGACTAAAGGACCTGCGCAGACGTCTTTTAGTCATGTGACGGGTCACGCGACCGCTGACGTCGGCAGGTACTTAAATGTACCGCGAGCTGCCGGCAAACCAGGACGCATCGGATAAAGACACTGGGGGCCAGCAGAAGGTAAGTATAATATTTATTTTTTATTTTTTACCATGCTTTCGGTCACACTATATAAATCCATGCTGGTTGCATGGATTTATATAGTGTGACCAAGTTGTCAAGCACTTTCCAAGTGATGCTAAAATCGCTTGGAAATCGCTTGACACCCGCATGCGGAAATGCATGTGAAGAACGCTTCACATCCGCTTGTCCCTGGCAGGAAAAACGCATGTACAATCCGCATGTACAATCCGCATGTAAAATCCGCATGAGTTTTTTCTGCCAGGGAGATGCAGAAACACTTTTCTGAATCGTGGGCACATAGCCTAATTGGTGTTCCATTCTGGAAGGGGTGTTAGGATAATGCCCCAATGATATAGTATACTAGATTTTAACAAAAAAACATCTAAAGAACCCCATACAGTTCTGGAGACTCATTCTTTGGACAGATGAAACTAAGAACAACCTGTACCAAAACGATGGGAAGGAGAAAATATGGAGAAGGCTTGGAACGGCTCATGGTCCAAAGCTCACCACATCCTCTGTAAAGTATGATGGAGGCAGTGTGATGGCATGGGCATGCATGGCTTCCAATGGCACTGGGTCACTAGTGTTTATTGATGATGTGACTGAATACAGAAGCCGCTGGATGAATTCTGAAGTGCTATACTTTCTACTAAGATTCAACCAAATGCAGCAAGGTTGATTGGATGGCGCTCCAGAGTACAGATGGACAATGACCCAAAATATACTGCGAAAGCAGCCCAAGAGGTTTTTAAGGCAATGTGGAATATTCTGCAATGGCTAAATCAATTACCAGATCTCAACCCCATCAAGCAGCATTTCACATGCTGAAGACAAAACTTAAGGCAGAAAGACCCACAAACAACCAACAACCGAATCAGCTGCAGTAATGCCCTGGCAAAGCATCACAAAGGAGGAAAACCAGCATTTGGTGACGTCCATGGCTTCCAGACTTCAGGCAGTCATTGCATGCAAAGGATTCTCTAAAAAGTATTAAAAATGATCATTTAATTTACGGTGAAGTTACTTTGTCCAATTACTTTTGAGCCCCTGAAATGAGGAGGCTTTGCAGGAAAATGGTTGCAAGGATATTTTTGTTTAACCCTTTAGGTAAAACAGAATGTATACACTTCAATTGTATCTCAGTTGTTTAATTTTAAATAAAAAAAATAGTGACCTGCAGAGCCCAAATCACAAAGATTCTGTCACTGTCCAAATATTTTTGGACCTAATTGTATATACTTCTACTTGCCTTACCAATTCAGCAATGTTCCCACATAGAGCCAGAGTCCCAGGTCACTTACTCTCCTTGAAAACCCAGTAAGGCTGTGTGCCCACGATGCGCTTTTTAAGCGTTTCCGAAGCGGCAAAAATGCTGCAGAAACGCTTAAAAAACCACTTGGTAGAAGGCCTGCCATGTTCCCCAATGATAATCCACATGTGCTGTGCACATGCTGCGGAAATTTCCGCTGCGGATTATCATTGCGGAAAAAAATGCAGCACTACCAATTATTTTGCAGAAGCGCTGCGTTTTCACCGCCATTGACTTGAATTGAAAAGCATAGATTACGCATCACTGTATATGTAGATGCGGAATCCATGCGTTTCAATGTGCGGATGGTACCCGGGTGTGGAGGAGAGGAGGCTCTCCTCCGGACCCGGGTACCATAGAACCTGTAAAAAAATAAAATAAAATAAAAAATAAATATTATATTTACCTTCTGATGGCCTGCGGTGCGCTCGTCTGCACTTGCCGGCAGATAGCGGTGGACTGAAGGACCTGCGCTGACGTCATAGTCATGTGAGGGAAGGTCCTTCAGTGTACCGCGAGCTGCCGGCACGCCAGGACGGAGCGAAGCAAAACACTGGGGGCCATCAGAAGGTAAGTATAGATTTATTTTTTTATTTTTTACCATTCTTTCGGTCACACTATATAAATCCATGCTGGCTGCATGCATTTATATAGAGTGTGAACAAGTTGTCGAGCACTTTTCCAAGTGATGCTAAAATCGCTTGGAAAGCGCTTGTCAACCCGCATGCGGAAATGCATGTGAAGAACACTTCACATCCGCATGTCCCTGGCAGGAAAAACACATGTACAATCCGCCCAGGAAAAAATCCGGAGCATATCTGCATCGTGGGCACATAGCCTAAGGCTATGTACCCACAATAAGTTTATGGTGAGTTTCCGATGCATCAAAAATCGCAGCGTCTTACAGCAAAGTGGATGGGATTTATAGAAATCTCATGCCCCTGTGTATTTTTTTCTTATTCAGTGCAAAATGGCCAGCAGTGTGTTTTTCAAATCCACACCATGTCAATTTCTCTAGTGGATACGCTGAGGTTTACGTGCAGATTTTCCCCACAGGCCGGTATTTGATGCAGCATTTTTAGTGCGTTTACCATGGTGGAAACATATCAAAAACACATGGAATTCGCACATGAGTGTATCAATAAAGTTTCGTCAAAGCCAAATACATACATGGAAGTATCAAAAGCAAAGCAGCTTTATTTAAAACATGACACATCAACAAGAAAAAAAAAACGGCAACGTCAAAAACACACTAACAAAGTGCAATCAACATACGCAAGTAACCTAATTTAATTAATAGGTGCAGAAAATCTGCAACAGCAAAAACTCACCAAAAGCCCATAGTATGATCGTAGCCTAAAGCTGTCAAATAAGTCCAAACAAGATTTGTTTAATTGGAATAAGTTCACACAACGGCCTTGATTCATCAAGAACGGCAATTTTCTTTTTGTTCTACTGGGGAGATAAGTCACAGTAGAAATGTCTGAAAGCAGCGCACCCCCCTCTCTATACAGAACTCCTGAACATTCGGCCAAGTTACGGCTGCATCTGTACAGTGGGGGGTGTGAGAGATACAGGTGTCAGTCAAACAAGGTATCTAACATGTATGATTATCCTATCACTATTCCTTGGATTACATGGCTTAATAAGAACATTTATAATCATTATTGCTTACGTGGAGTTATAGGGATCTTCCAGGAGCATACCTGATAAAATCGAGAACAGCACTCTACTGTTCAATCCACCACCACCCCAGTATCTATGCTCTTGTGGTTTTTTACTTGGTCAGTCTTACGCCATTTCCTATAGGTTGGGTCTCAGTTGTGGTCAGTTCCCATTTTTCCCTACGCCTGAATACAACGGGGGCATTCGAAATATGATGGTGCTATCCATATGACATTTTCCCTATCTACAATTGTGTGTTGCAAACAGACTTTGTATTTACAGTAAAACACATGGGAGGATGTTTAGGAAGAAATAGAAAGAACGGCAGCACAAATATTTTTCTTTCCATGGTTGCTTTAGGGCAAGGCCCCGGGCTGTTTACCTGCATACCTAGAACCTTTGGTCATCCAACCTAGTAAGCCTATAACCACACGTGTGAGCCAAACAAGCCGTGGTCCCCAGAAATAGGAGAATTATAAAGTAAAGACTAAGGCTATGTGCCCAAGATGCAGAAATGCTGCAGATTTTTTGCGGATTGTACATGCGTTTTTCCCGCCAGGTAGAAGCGTTTGTCAAGCGTTCTTCACATGAATTTCCGCATACGGGTTATCAAGCGCTTTCCAAGAGATTTTAGCATCACTTGGAAAGTGCTTGACAACTTGGTCATACTATATAAATCCATGCAACCGGCATGGATTTATATAGTGTGACCAAGTAATAGTTAAAAAAAAAAAAGAATAAGAATGGTAAAAAATAAAAGATTATACTTACCTTCCGATGGCCTCCGGTGTTTTCTCCGCTCTGTTCGGTCTGTTGTATGGGTCGCGGTGGTGTGAAAGGACCTGCCATGACGTCATTGAGTCATGTGACAGGTCACAGGACCGCCGACATCAGCGATTGCGTGACCTGTCACATGACTAAATGACGTCATGGCAGGTCCTTACACCACCGCGACCCATACAACAGACCGGACGCATCGCTGAGGAGACCGGGGGCCGGTGAGTATAATCTTTATTTTTTATTTTAAATTATTTTTTTTTACAGGTTCTATGGTACCAGGGTCTGGAGGAGAGTCTCCTCTCCTCCACACCCGGGTACCATCCGCACATTGAACCGTATGACATCCGCTTGTGCAAATGTGTTCATACGGATATTATGTGGTTCAATGCAAGTCAATGGCGGCAATTACGCTGCGCGTCCGCAAAATTAATGGACATGCTGCGTATTTTTCCGCAATGATAATCCACAGCGGAAATTTCCGCAGCATCTGCACAGCACATGCGGATTATCATTGGGGACCATGGGGCACGTATTAGCAAGCATTTTTTAAGCATTTTTGCTGCGGAAATTCCACGGCAAAAACGCTTGAAAAACGCATAGTGGGCACGCAGCCGAAGACTTCACAGTAAGTCCACTCGTGAACAAGAAATACACCTGTGATTAGAGCTATAGCCTACTAGAGGGAGAAGTGCTGCTGTAGTCAAAAATGAGCAACATTTATACTGTGGACACTTCTGATCCCTTTTAATACAAATGTATTTAAAGGGGTTGTCCGGTACTTTTAAAAAAATGCCAATGTGTTTTAATGATAAATACAATCTTCTTTCTAATTACCTTGCGCTGCTGATACTGCCTGTGAGCGGCGCTATCGGTGGCCGCTCACAGGCATCACGTGACCCCCGGCTGCAGCAGGCGCTGACATCCACTGCCATCACGACAAGTCCAGGCTACAGTCGGGGGTCCCTCTTCTGCGTTCCGCTGGTGGCTGCTGGGTTGTGGGCGGGGTTACCCCCTGCGTCACACCCGCCATCCACCGCGCGTTCTCCCTGTTTTCATTCACTGGGAAAGCGAGCAGTGGATGCTGGGTGTGAAGCAGGGAAATAACCCCGCCCACAACCCAGCAGCCACTGCGGGGACCCCAGCGCTGAGTCACGCCTCACTTGTCATGACGTCAGAGTGAGGTCAGGTGCTGCCTGTGAGGGGCCACCGGTAGCGCCACTCACAGGCAGTATCAGTAGCGCAAGGTAAGTAGAAAGAAGGTAGTATTTATCATTAAAACACACTGGCATTTTTTTAAAAGTACCGGACAACCCCTTTAAGAAAACATTTATAAGAATAATAGCAAGAAAGCAGTCAGTGAATACTGCCTTAATGGCTTGTTCCTATCTTTAGAACCTATTCCCTTTCCATAGGATGGACGATAATTTGCTGATTGACGCGGCTCTGACTGCTGGGATACCCTATGATTCCGAGCACGGGGCAGTGAAATGTCCTGTCTGAATGAAGCATCAACCGTACATACGCACCGCCGCTGCACGCATTCCCTATGGGACTGTATTGCATATACCCATCTAAAGCCGCCTGTGCATGTCCTGGTAATGCATGCTTCATTCACACTGGGCATTTCAGACACGTGATCTCTTTAAAGGGGTTTTCCCATGAATGTAATACCCTTCTAATTTATACCACATGGCATGACTTTAAATTTTATAATTGAAAGTATTTAAAAAAAAATGTGCATTTTGTCAGCAGCTTTCAAATATATCAGTGGTGTTACCAACCTTGTTCTTAGAAGTCTGTCATTTCCGTCCGATTATACTGTGGCCTCCTAACAGCGGTCGCGTATGGAATACTCCAGACTATAATGGCTGACCCGCTTCTTACGCATAACATGATCATGCACACTGCAAGCTTTGTGATAGCACTCCTGATAGGCTGGGGCCTTGGAGCGCACAGATACAAATTGGTAGTATATAGTTTATACATACCAGGCAATCAGGAGAGATAACAGTGCCAATCCCTACAAGATGGGCAATGCCTGAGACCCCCAATCCCCCAATGTCTGGGATTCCTGTAGTCAGCGCTACTGACACCTTAGTATGTTCAGATTATATTGCATGCAATGAAGCTCAGTACAGGTAGTATGTACAGTGGGTACAGAAAGTATTCAGACCCCTTTAAATTTTTCACTCTTTGTTTCATTGCAGCCATTTGGTAAATTCTAAAAAGTTCATTGTTTTTTCTCATTAAAGTACACTCTGCACCCCATTCTTGACTGAAAAAAAACAGAAATGTAGAAATTTTTGCAAATTTATTAAAAAAGAAAAACTGAAACATCACATGGTCATAAGTATTCAGACCCTTTGCTCAGACACTCATGTTTAAGTCACATGCTGTCCATTTCCTTGTGATCCTCCTTGAGATGGTTCTACTCCTTCATTGGAGTCCAGCTTTGTTTAATTAAACTGATAGGACTTGATTTGGAAAGGCACACACCTGTCTATATAAGACCTCACAGCTCACAGTGCATGTCAGACCAAATGAGAATCATGAGCTCAAAGGAACTGCCCAAAGAGCTCAGAGACAGAACTGTGGCAAGGCACAGATCTGGCCAAGGTTACAAAAGAATTTCTGCATTACTCACGGTTCCTAAGAGCACAGTGGCCTCCATAATCTTTAAATGGAGGAAGTTTGGGACCAGAAGTCTTCCCAGACCTGGACGTCCAGCCAAACTGAGCAATTGTGGGAGAAGAGCCTTGGTAAGAGAGGTAAAGAAGAACCCAAAGATCACTGTGGCTGAGCTGCAGAGATGCAGTAGGGAGATGGGAGAAAGTTCCACGAAGTCAACTATCACTGCAGCCCTCCACCAGTCGGGCCTTTATGGCAGAGTGGCCTGACGGAAGCCTCTCCTCAGTGCAAGACATATGAAAGCAAGCATAGAGTTTGCTCAAAAACACATGAAGGACTCTCAGACTATGAGAAATAAGATTCTCTGGTCTGATGAGATGAAGATAGAACTTTATGGTGATAATTCTAAGCGGTATGTGTGGAGAAAACCAGGCACTGCTCATCACTTGCCCAATATAATCCCAACAGTGAAACATGGTAGTGGCAGCATCATGCTATGGGGGAGTTTTTCAGTTGCAGGGACAGGACGGCTGGTTGCAATTGAAGGAATGACCCTAAGCACACAGCTAAAATAGCAAAGGAGTGGCTTCAGAACAACTCTGTAACCATTCTTGACTGGCCTAGCCAGAGCCCTGACCTAAACCCAATTGAGCATCTCTGGAGAGACCTGAAAATGGCTGTCCACCAACGTTCACCATCGTTCACCATCCAACCTGATGGAACTGGAGAGGATCTGCAAGGAAGAATGGCAGAGGATCCCCAAATCCAGATGTGAAAAACTTGTTGCATCACTCCCAAGAAGACTGTACTAGCTCAAAAGGGTGCTTCTACTCAATACTGAGCAAAGGGTCTGAATACTTATGACCATGTGATATTTCAGTTTTTATTTTTTAATAAATTTGCAAAAATGTCTACATTTCAGTTTTTTTTCAGTGAAGATGGGGTGCAGAGTGCACTTTAATGAGAAAAAAAATGAACTTTTTAGAATTTACCAAATGGCTGCAATGAAACAAAGAAAGAAAAATTTTAAGGGGTCTGAATACTTTCCGTACCCACTGTAGTCTATACATTCCAGGGCATTAGCGTTGGCTATGTTATTCATTAGATCTATAGACAACTATAGCACCAGCAATATAAAATGTGTATGCGCTCCTCAAGGTGTCAGTAGCACTGAGTAGAGCAGGCCTGCACAACATACAGCCCACCAAGCTATGTTGTACCACTGTCCGGGAGACACAGCACCTGTCTCTCCTTCCTCATAGATTTGATCACTGCGGCGATGGGACTGGGGCACAGCAGCACCCGTCAGTCCTGGGCCCGACGTGCAGCAACGTGATGAGGTCAGCACGCTACTTACGTCATCACACTGCTGCCGACGTTGGGTCGGATGGCTCCATGGGAGCTGAAGAGTAAACATATTAATCATTTTAGATAAGGAGGCCGGGGGATGGGAGGATTTTTTAACTCCCAAGGCACATTATGAGGAGGATGGTGAAAGGGGGCACAGTATAGTGAGGGGTAGTGGGGTGGGTGGACTTTATGAAGAGGACAGCAGTGTGGAGGTAATATTATTGAAAGGGGCAGTTTGGGGGTATATTTTGGAAAGGGTCAGTGTAGGGTGGGATATTATGGAGTGGGGCACTGTGGGGGTTATTATGGAGAGGTTCAGTGTGTGTGTGAGGCGATATTAGGGAGAGTGGTACTATTGGGGACTTATTATGCAGAGGCTTGTAGTTTTTTTTGCAGGGACGGTATGGAGAGGGGTAATGTGAAGGGAATATTATGGAGATTGCAATTGTTCTCTGTACTTAGCTTGGTGCTGTATAGATGTACTGATGGTGTTTCTGGACCTGCATTCATATATTAAGGGTGGTTCTGGCGCTGCATTCATGTACTGACTGTGGTTCTGGCACGGAATTCATATACTAATGGTGTTTCTGGTGCTGCATTCATGTGCTTATGGTGGTTTTGATCTTGTACACATGTAGTAATATCCATAAAGTGCTTCATGGCTATATTGAAACTTAAAAAAAATCCTCAAAACTTAGAGATTTGAGATTATGAGGAGGATTTAGCAAATTTCTGTCCAAAAACTCACATTAAATTAGCATGTGTTCACACAGATTTTTTTCTTTTTAGCAAAAACTCTCCAAATCCTCCTCAAATGCTCCAGACTTGGTTCTAGTAATATATTAATGTACTAACGGAGGTTCTGGTTATATATTCATGTAATTACCCCTTTAGTTTTTTTTTTTTTTGCGGCCCTCGAGATTGCCATACTGAACCAATGTGGCCCTTGGACAAAAAAATGTTGTGCACCCCTGGACTAGAGGGATCCCATGAATTGAACATCTTATTGGGATCGGTACTATCAGCTCTCCTGTTAATCAGTGAAGCACATCGATATTATATTTATTAGGCATATATCCTCTCTTTAGATCTAGTAAATAATGCCGCCAGAGCCAGCTCTCCTGACACTCTGGGATGTACAGATATGTTCAGACTATATATTACATTTAATGAAGCTCAGTATAGGTTATAGTTTATACATAGTTTATACACCTGCCTTCTCTGTATGAAATATCAGCAGTGACCTGTCATTAAAAGATCGGAGGCAGGTGGAGGTACTGGTGTAAGAGGCCAGAGTATACCCAGAGTCCAGACTATACCTGGGGTTAAAGCGGCCTAGGCTTGATTATATCCCGGGTATATTATGGCATAGGCAGATTTATACTCTGGGGTATAAGATTATCCCCACCTTGATGATAGCAGCGTTGAGTAATATACCCAAGAATTACTTAATTTTTTCAACATCTTAATGGGGGTTCAAGTTTGTCAGGTAAGTTATGTGAGAAGATAACGGACTTAAATCCTAAAGTTCTAAACACATAGACGTGGAACTCTGATCTTGTGTCATGTTTGCTGTAATGACTCAGATGTTAATCTTCACCATGTGATTAACAACACAAATACCTTCCCACTACCTGCAAGTCAGTTTTTAGTTATTAAACCCTTTCTGACCTTAGACATATAAATACATCTCTGTGGCCAGGCAGGGACTTACCGACCTAGGACGTATACATAGAGTACAGACCAAAAGTTTGGACACACCTTCTCATTTAAAGATTTTTCTGTATTTTCATGACTATGAAAATTGTACATTCACACTGAAGGCATCAAAACTATGAATTAACATGTGAGCCAGTTTCTTTGTAGCGCTTGATGGTTTTTGCAACTGCACTTGGGGACACTTTCAAAGTTTTCCCAATTTTTCGGACTGACTGACCTTCATTTCTTAAAGTAATGATGGCCACTCGTTTTTCTTTACTTAGCTGCTTTTTTCTTGCCATAATACAAATTCTAACAGTCTATTCAGTAGGACTATCAGCTGTGTATCCACCAGACTTCTGCACAACACAACTGATGGTCCCAATACCATTTATAAGGCAAGAAATCCCACTTATTAAACCTGACAGGGCACACCTGTGAAGTGAAGACCATTTCCGGTGACTACCTCTTGAAGTTCATCAAGAGAATGCCAAGAGTGTTCAAAGCAGTCATCAAAGCAAAAGGTGGCTACTTTGAAGAACCTAGAATATAAGACATATTTTCAGTTGTTTCACACTTTTTTGTTAAGTATATAATTCCACATGTGTTAATTCATAGTTTTGATGCCTTTCAGTGTGAATGTACAATTTTCATAGTCATGAAAATACAGAAAAATCTTTAAATGAGAAGGTGTGTCCAAACTTTTGGTCTGTACTGTATATATATATATATATATATATATATATATATATATATATATAATGTATTACATTCTTCCATGGTTGCATTATCAGCTTGAAATGAGGGAATCTCTTATCACATCATTATCTTCTACCTTGGCAGCCTGAACATGGTCAGCATTCTCACTTTTAGGCTATGTGCCCACGTTGCATTTATGAAGCAGAAAATTTCTGCTGCATAAATGCAAGTCCTCTCCCGGAAAAACGCATGCGGAATTCCGCACGCGTTTATCGCGCTTTTTTCGCGCGTTTATCACGCGTTTTCCACATGCGGAATTGCCTTGCGTTTTTTATGCATTGGACAAAGGCAATTCCGCTTGCGGAAACGCAAAATTAAATGACATGCTGCGGATTTTTGAACGCGGCATAAACGCTGCGGAAAAATCCGCAGCATGTGCATAGAAGTTGCGGAAACCCATTGGGGATCATGGGGTGCGGGTTACCAAGCATTTTACAAGCGTTTCCGCTGCGGAAATTCCGCATCAAAAACGCTTGTAAAACGCTACGTGGGCACACAGCCTTACATACTGTGAATGTGACCACATGGCTTGACAAATAAAGTTTTGCATAACAAATGTATCTCACAATGCCGCTATTAAGTAGAAGAGGAACTAGAACTAAATTATCAGATATTTTTTGTGTGTAACAAGCACATAGGAAACAGAGGGAAAGCCAATGATTTACTAAAGAGTACAGATCTGTTCTGATAGCAAAGCTATAAGAAATGTTTTCTTACTCCCCCTATTCTGTGTAAGAAGACCTGTTCTATCAGGTCACTGAGGAGCCATTGAGAAGATGTATCTTTTTATAGTGAAGTGCAGCCTTTTAACCCCTTCCTAACCAGGGAATTTTTCATTTCTGGCACATCTGATTTTTCCTCCCCTTCTTCCTAGAGTTATAACATTTTTTATATTTCTGCCAAAATTGCAGAATAAAGGCTTGTTTTTTTTTTTTAGAAACAAACTATAGCTTTTAATGACACCAATATAATTTTACTACTGAATGTACTGGGAAATTGTGGAAAAAAAATAAAATTAAAAAAAATTCTGAGATTATCTTTTCGGTTTTGTTTTAATGATGGTCGCTGTATGTTAAAAATGACCTGGCAATATGATTCTCCCACTGATACGATTACGGTGATTTTTTTTTTTTCCTTCTTAAGTGGTGAAAAGCAATTCAGAAATTTGTAATTTGTTTGTGTCGCCATTTTCTGTCGTTTTTTTGTGTGTGGCAAGTTTTTATTGATACCACTTTGGAATACGTACATTGCATTATATTAGGGAGACATAGTGAATTAAATGAAAAAAAAAAGACAATTCTAACTTTTTGATTATGTTTTTCTCTTTATGGCATTTACTGTATAGGTTAATAAATAAATGTTATATTTTGATAGATTGGGCTTTTAATGATGTGGCAATACCAAATAAGCTTATTTTTTATTTTTATTATTAAAAAGGAAAAAGGGTGTGATTCGAAATGTTATATTTATATTTTTGTAAACTTTTTTTTATTTACTTTATTTTTTTAAGTCCTTTTGGCTTGAAACTGCAATCGTCTGATCGCTTTGTCTATATACTGCAAAACTATTGTACTGCAGTATATAGGCAAAATGACGTTCTACTATGAAGCTCATCCACAGGCTGGTCTTCAAAGGCAGACAAAGATGGCATCAATAGGAGCCTTCAGCAGGCTGCCATAAAGCATCGGACACCAACGACTGTCACAGGGGGCTGATGGGAGCCGCTGCACCAGCAATTTAAATGCCACAGCTAATAATTGACAGCAGCATTTCAATGGTTAAATAGCAGTGAAGTCTGTTCAGGCCGCTATAGTTACAGGAAAATGTGAGCTGTGTACAACAGCCGACATCTACCGGATATGATTCAGGCTCAGCTCCAGGAGGTACCAGTATGTCATATGTCAGAATGAGGAGTCTGTCAGCATAGATAGACTGTTCAAAACAAGTACAGAGTGGCCAAGCATTTAAAGGGAACCTGTCATGTAAAATAAGGCTATTAACCTGCAGATACGGGGAATCCTGTGAGCCATGCCCCCTTGTAAAATCATAAAAATTTGCACTAAATAAAAAGGCCCATATCTCTGGAATCATATTGAGGATTTCTTTATAAATTAAGAGCAGAAACTGGTCACTTTTCACCTGGTTACAAGTGCTCTTTAAATTCAATAAACTTTAGCTGAATTACTTTCTTCACAGCACTAGTTAGTGTGGGGGGCATCTACCATGTCCACACCACAGGGTTAATAGCTGATTAGTATTAATCTCTTCTAGGTTTCCTCTGCCTGCCACAAGCAATAACTGACTATAGTGAAAATAGAACTGGCAGGAGGAGCCTCTATAGGATATTGTGGACTTCTGCTCCAAGCACCACTAAACTTTGCCAGGAGCAAATTATTCCAAGGTCTTCATTATTTTTGATTTTCTGTTCTTTTTTATTCAGGTGGAGTAAGGTGGGTGTATGAGTTAGAGGCCAGTAGTGAATTAATCAAAATAGTTAAATTAATCACCCAGCCCTAATTAAAGGGACTGACCCAACAGCACATTATCCCTATTATTCAGGGGAATCCGTCACTCAGAACCTCCCTCTATGGTCATCATAGCATTTCACATTTCCCAGTGACTGTGTCACAACATTAAAAGTAAAGCAGGACAATGTGCTACAATGGAAAGGTAACACAGGAGATGGCAGGATTCAGCACTGACAATAGGTGACGGCTTCTTTTCCAAGCACAGCCTTTTTCTGCTGACTTGTAGGAGAGTGTTATGTGATACCTTTTACTCTCTTACTGAATAGATCAAAGACACAAGCTATTGAGACACCAGAGGTCTCTACTTCTTCACAATGACCTAAGCCTTCATGAAAGGGGCTTCCCCATCACAGAAAGTAATGGCATAGCACTAGGATAAGCTATCTCTTATAGATCTGCCTGCCAGGACCCTCACAGATTCCAAAATCCTGGTTAGTTCAACCTTGTTTCTTCAAAGTAGGTGGCCGAGAGCTCAGATCCATTCAAGCCATGAAAAAGTGATGGGATATCTGAGTAATATACCGTCACAGAAAAGCCCCTTTACACCACGCAGTAGGGCTGCATGAAACATCATACAACGGCGATCTGTACCTACGGCTTACACGGGATAACACCCTGCTTCTACAGAACTCAGTGTGGTTTTTCTATGCCCTGTTACCTGCAGAAGATAAAACTTACACACAGAAATGTTTTTATCTGTATTTAATTAGTAAAGCAAATAAGAGTTGATCCAATCGCTTTTAATAAGGTCCAAAGGTTAAGTGTGAACATTCTCCAGGATGTTCAGTCAGGTGATTGGTATTTCAGGATCTACGCTAAATGCTACCAATACTTTCCAGGTTTCAAAACGAGGTTTAGAGACAGAAGTGTTGGCGATGGTTAGAAGCCGGCAGGAAGGAATTAGGACCCCGCATGTCATTAGCATTCTAATCCTACCGTTCACTTTATCCCCATAGATTCTCAGTTCGATGTGAAAACGTGTCAGGTACCATTAATTTTGCGTAATCGCGGCGTTTTCGCCGCCGTTGACTTGCATTGAAATCGTTTAATGTCCACATGACTACATGTACACATGTGGATATTAAGCGATTCAATGTGCGGATGGTACCTGGGTTTGGAGAAGAGGAGACTCTCCTCCAGATCCAGGTACCATAGTACCTGTAAAAAAGAAGAATTTAAAATAAAAAATAAACATTATACTCACCTTCTGATGGCCCACGATCTTCTACCCAGTGCGTCCTGGCTTCCCGGCGGCACGCGATGGTGTAAAAGGACCTTCATTGGTTTTTGTTTTCACGATATTCACTTTGTAGTAAAAATTACCTGTTCTCTTTTTTCTATGAATCAGTACACTTGTGGTAATTGGTTTCAGTCGCCATATTCTGAGAGCCGTGATAGAGTTGAATTAGGTCTTTTTCTTTGTTGCAGAAAGAGCTGTAGTCTTTATTGGCACCATTTTGGAGTCTGCACAACTTTTTAATGTTTTAATTCTATTTTTAAGCAACTTAAAGTAACCAAAAGACAGCAATTCTGCCATTTTGATTTTTCTCCCATTTTGGGATAATTTAATATAATTAAATTAAATTTAATAATACCAAATATGCAAATTGTTTAGATTTTACTTTTTTCATTACAGGACAAGGGGCGAGTTAAATTCTCTCGCTCTAGATATATTATATTTTTAGTTATTTTTAAATGTTTTGGAATCTTTACAACTTATTCGTTCTCTTGGGGACTTGAAACTTCAATTGACTATACAATACACTGAAATACTGTAATATTGCAGTTTATTGTACAATTATGCATCTCCTGAGCTTTATTGGTATAGAAACATGACAGACACATGAGGCTTCAGTATGCTTTGGCTGTAGTGGTAACCTATAGATCGGGAGGATTGTGTGATGACCCCTCACTTCATTCCTAACTTTTCTGCAATGAACAACAGTGACATCTAAGAGGTTAAACTATTGCTCTCAGGAATGGTCTGTTTCAACTAAATTTAGTGCAGATCATTTTCATGCTTTACAACTTAGTTCTTGAGACTGCTTCCTAAACAGTGGCCCATTATAGCCCACGCTTTCTAATCAGCTGGACCCTCTGAGAACAGCTCATTTGGGTTGGTGGGGGGATGGAGAAATAGCACCGTTGGATGCCAGTTCTAATCAATCGTACTAAAATAGGGCATACTGAAAGCGTGTAAGTCCTTTAAACCCCTCGGGGTGCCGGTAAACGTTCAGCTTTTGATCAGGTTTTTGATGCCATTTTCTGAAGTTAAAACCAAGAGCGGATGATAAAGTTAGATAACGTACAAAGGACAGATTCTACTTATCTTCTTTTTTTAATCCACTAGATTTGGCTTCAAAACACAATAAAAAAAAACCTGAACTTATATAACTATTTATTATTAGCTTAATAATCAGTAACTTTTCACATTGACAGTGGACAACTTGGGTCCCCCAAGCTCTCAAACCACAAAAATTATGTGTCAGTGTTATTGATGTCCCAATAGTCATTTTTATTACATACAATTTTGCCAGAACCAACCCGGTGGGGCATCTATTCCCCGGCCAACACTAATCTGGCCACAGGTCCTGTAATCACACATCTCCCGTGGCATGAATGATATTTAAAGGGAATCTGCCAGCAGGCTTTCGCTATGTAATCTGAAGACAGCATGCTGTAGGAGTTAAAACACTGAATTCAGCAATGCCTCTCTTATCAAGCTCTGTGGTTGTGTTTGCTTGCAATGATGGTTTTAGCACCAGGAGTTTATCATTGATGGGACACAGCAGTGCTGCATGCTAGTTTGACACGCCCCCTCCTGTGATATGCAGCTCACGGTCTATACACAGCGTAGTATGGGTGGGGTTAGCTTTCTTAGCTCTGCTTCAATCTAAAAGCTCTGATTGTGTCAGAACTGCTGCACCCAATAATCTAAGTGATACATCGTTGGATTTGGGGTCTCTATGCCTACATCAGGCTGCTCTCATATGAGGTAGCAAAAACATGATGACAGATTCCCTTTAAGCAACATCTTGCACCATAAATTTAATTGAAAAAAAAATCAATTTTACGTATATATCTTTTTTTAAGATGATAAAAGCTATGTACAAATTAGGAGCATATTCTCGAAATTCTTCCACGATACCAGCAATATCCATTATCTGCACTTTTTCTCAAACAGACAAGAACTTAAAAATAAGAATGCACTTGATGCAGTTTAAGCATGCAGCTTTCATTTATAATCAGCTGGTTATTCTATGAACAGATAAGGTTCAGAAGAAACCGCATGATGTGAGAAATGCTCAGTGATTAGATAGGAGCTTCAGTACACTTTCAGAACAATAAAGCAGAAGCTGGGAAAAGGCTGATACCACAATGTGCAGACACATAGGCAGACAAATGTGATGCACATAGCCGAAAGGATACCGAAATCACACATGCCTAAATTTAACACACAGAAGATTGAGACGCGGTAATACCTCCCACTAGCAGCCTGCAAGACAGAATACATTTCTAAAGTGGAAAAAAACAAGTTCCAAGTTCTTAAGGGGTTTTCCACCTCTAAATTAAAAAAAGACAAACACAACAGACGAAGTGTAATGAAAATCCTCCTCTAATGTTAAGTGCACACTGCGTCTGTGCACTTATCCAACAAGTCGGCAGCTATTCCTGCTGTTCCCATAGGCGACCATTCACCAAAGGGTGGCCCAAAGTGTGTTCTTTCTGCCTCCATCTGGCCACTATGCGCCTGCACACCATCGGTTTAACTGTACAGGAAATCTCAGGGGATTGTACATTCCTATACAAAGGGCCGCTGCAACTAGATGTATACCATGTGGTACATGTTTCTTTACAACGGGTCCATATGGTGCATGGATGCCTCGGCGTCCAACCTGACAGTGGCCACTGTTGGGGGCATACTTTTTGAATGGATGATGGATGAACGGTGATGGCCAAAAACGTAGTGTGCACCCAGGCTTATACGGCCTGGGTCACCCATTGGTCCTTTTGCTTCCATTTTTGTCAGGTAGCGTCTTGTGAGTAGTTTAAATGTCCTACGACTGGAGCAAGATGTACACTGATCTCTGTACATCCTGTCCTGTATGGACATGTGACTAGAGAAGTCAATCAATGACTTGGTGGTCACTGCTTCGGCCAGTTGATGGCTACAGAGGTGATATGCTTGTTTAGGGCGAAAGACAAGCCATGTTTTTTTGCTGCTATTTTTGACATTACAAATCATGGGATCTTAAATCTGGCCATACACATTAGACAACCAAGTCTCCGACTCATCCATACAAAGTAAAACCCTACCCAGCAGAGCTTTCCAGTAGTCTCTATAAGATAAACTAATGTGTATTCGGACATTATGTCAGTGGCTAACGTTGGACTAATCTGCCGATAATGATGGGTTCAGCTGACAGTCTAATGTGTATGGGGGACCCCAACAAATGATGTCAGGGATTTAAGGATCCAACATGTCTGATTTCAGACAATCGATCCTTTTGTTTTAAAAGAGATAAGACGTCTCTAGAGATTGTAGATTCTAGAGCAGTGGTTCTCTCACAGAGGAGACAGGAGTGCTCAGCAGAGTGAGCGCTCCTGTGTATGGGAGAGTCGGGAGAAACAGCTGCCGTCCAAACCATCCTCTGGATGACAGCCGTCTAAAGAGCAACAGGAACTTAAAGGGGGTTTTCCACGAACAAAGTTAATTTTAATCAATACTTTAATCAATAGATCTTTGAATAATATTAAGTTCCACAATTGGATGTGTCTAAAAAAATGTTCCTGTGCTGAGATAATCTCATAAATGTGCCCCTGCTGTGTACTGTGTAATGGCTGTGTCTGACCGTACAGGAACATGGTCTGATCATACCACAGCTCCTGGGCAGGGGAGGACGCAAAAGAGTATACAGACATTACAGCAGGGGGTCACAGCAGATTCTTACTTTGAGGTAAAACATTGATTAAAAACAGGCAGTGAAATATTTTACCTCACAAAAAGAATCATCTGTGATCCCCTGCTGTAATGTCTGTATACTCTTTTGCTTCCTCCCCTGCCCAGCAGCTGTGGTGTCAGACCATGTTCCTGTACGGTCAGACACAGCCATTACACAGTACACAGCAGGAGCACATTTATAAGATTATCTCAGCATCTATTGATTAAAATGTACTTTGTAAGTGAGAAAACCCCTTTAAGTCATCTGGCAGCAGCTTATTTACCTGCCAAATAGAAGCATTGGGCTATTATATTCCATCAGCACGATCTTATGCTCCCTGACATAATTCTGTTTGGGGGCAGTCGGGATATCCACATACACTGTAAATTGTTGCAAGATACCGTCAAAATTGGCAGGTTTGGGCGACTTATCTAATGTGTATGGTGCTCTTAATGGGAATATTGGAATCACACAATCAGTGAACTGTAAAGCAAAAAAGCATTGAGAAAATGAAAAAGAAGAGTAAATACCAACACATATATTCAAAAATAGCAACACACAACAATAAAAAAAAATCAAATATCCCCATCCTTAAAAAAAAAATAATAAAAAAAAGACAATATACAATGCTTTTTAGGCCTCATTCACATGCCGATGTTTAACCCCTTCGCAACCTTGGGTTTTGTCGTTTTGGCTTTTTCGTTTTTTGCTCCCCTTGTTCCCAGAGCCATAGCGTTTTTATTTTTTGGTCAATATGGCCGTGTGAGGGCTTATTTTTTGCGGGACGAGTTGTACTTTTCAACGCCATTACTAGTTTTACCATATCCTGTACGGTAAAACAGGGAAAAAAATCCAAGTGCGGTAAAATTGCAAAAAAAGTGCAATACAACAGTTGTTTCTTATTTTTTTTTTTACCACGTTCACTGAATGCTAAAACTGACCAGCCATTCTTATTCTCCAGGTCATTACGAGTTCGTAGACACCAAACATGTATAGGTTCTTTTATATTTAAGTGGTGAAAAAAAAATCCAAAATTTGGTAAAAAAAAAATAAAAAAAAATAGCACCATTTTCCGAGACCTGTAGCGTCTCCATTTTTCGTGATCTGGGGCTGGTTGAGGGCTTATTTTTTGCACGCCGGGCTGACGTTTTTATTGATACCATTTTGGGGTAGATCCGATGTTTTGATCGCCCGTTATTGCATTTTATTGCAATTTTGCGGCGACCAAAAAACGGCGTTTAGAATTTTTTTCTCGTTACACCGTTTACCGATCGGATTAATTCTTTTTTTATATTGATAGATGGGGCGATTCTGAACGCGGCGATACCAAATATGTCTATGTAGGGTTTTTTTTTATATATATTTTATTTTGAATGGGGCGAAAGGAGGGTGATTTAAACTTTTATATTTTTTTTATATTTTTAAAAACTTTTTTTTTTCACTTACTGCATGCTTCAATAGTCTCCATAGGAGACTAGAAGCAGCAGTTGTCTGATCGTCTCTGCTACATACAGGGGACGAGCAGATCCCCTGCATGCAGCAGAAATGGTCCTGTGCTATGAGCGCCGACCACTAGGTGGTGCTCATAGCGACCAGATCATGACAACCACAGGCGTCTGCTGCAGACCCTGGGTTGTCGTGCCCACCCATCGGTGACCCGCGATCACATGACGGGGATCGCCGATGGGAGGGGCTTATGACGCGCAACCCGGAAGCGCGCGTTAAATGCCGCTGTCGGAGATTGACAGCGGCATTTATCATGTTAACAGCCGCGGGTGGATCGCGATTCCACCCGCGGCTGTTGCGGGCACATGTCAGCTGTAAGAATCAGCTGACATGTGCTCGGTTCAGTGAGGGCTCAGCGCAGCAGCCCTCACTGAACGGGGGGTACGCAAATGTGCGTACTAAGACGTCATGGGTTGGAAAGGGGTTAAACATGTACGTGAAAAAATGTGTCATCAGTGTACGACCTGTGTGTCCGTTTTTTACCATCAACGTATCATCAGTGTTTTTCACGGATGGATAAATAAATTACAAAGCTTCTCCTATCCTCTGCAATGTTAAATACAAACAGCACACAGACGGCACGCGGACCCCTAGTCTTGTACTGGCACATCCCATCTGTGATACTGGGAAAAAAAACAGACATGCCTTCATGAGTTTTGCATGGACATGCGGTTTGCGTAAAAACACGGACACGTGAATAGCAGCACAAATTATAATGGCTATTTGTTCTATTCATTGAAAAAAACGGATTGAAAATGTACATGAAACAAAGAAGCGTGAATAAGGCTTTAGTGTGTTTTTTTAATCCAAAAATGCGAGCATGAAGGTATCACTTGTATGCCACACATCACATTCCTTGCAGACCTGATGTACAAGCTCTACATACAGAGTGGCATGGCTACATAAAGGCATTGCATGGTTGTGTCGTGCCAGCTCACAATGCATGCCATACTGCTTTACCAGCCAATGACTGACCTGGGTATATACAAAGTAATCAGTTTTTAAACCATAACCATAAAACAAGTTAAAATGGAAGCAAAGGAGTTACCTCTCCTGGGATTGCTCCTCATACATTCTCTCTTTTCCTTCCTTGAAGAGTCGAATAGCACGCTTTGACTTTTTCATTAGGCTGTCAATGTAGATCTTAAAGTATTCATTTTCACTCAGCTGCATAAGTTTCTGGTTGTCATCATACTTGCTCAAGATAAGTCTCAAATGTTGATATGTGTCAGGTAGAATATCAAGTATGTAAGGAGGGCTGTTCTTCAGCTGAAGCTTCGGACTTTGGCATAATCTTACCTGAAAAAAAAAAAAAAACGTAAACTTCACATTGGAACAATTACATTAAACATAACTAAAGAAATGGAAAAAGAGCGAATACAGTAAAATGTACATGAAAATGTGACACTTCTTTAGTTTACCTTAATTTGTGCACAGATAAACAGGGAAAAACAATAAAGTACTTATATACACTGCTCAAAAAAATAAAGGGAACACTCAAATAACACATCCTAGATCTGAATGAATGAAATATTCTCATTGAATACTTTGTTCTGTACAAAGCTGAATGTGCTGACAACAAAATCACACAGAAATCATCAATGGAAATCAAATTTATTAACCAATGGAGGCCTGGATTTGGAGTCACCCCCAAAATTAAAGTGGAAAAACACACTACAGGCTGATCCAACTTTGATGTAATGTCCTTAAAACAAGTCAAAATGAGGCTCAGTATTGTGTGTGGCCTCCACGTGCCTGTATGACCTCCCTACAACGCCTGGGCATGCTCCTGATGAGGTTACGGATGATCTCTTGTGGGATCTCCTCCCAGACCTGGAGTAAAGCATCCACCAACTCCTGGACAGTCTGTGGTGCAACGTGACATTGGTGGATGGAGCGAGACATGATGTCCCAGATGTGCTCAATCGGATTCAGGTCTGGGGAACGGGCGGGCCAGTCCATAGCTTCAATGCCTTCATCTTGCAGGAACTGCTGACACACTCCCGCCACATGAGGTCTGGCATTGTCCTTCATTAGAAGGAACCCAGGGCCAACCGCACCAGCATATGGTCTCACAAGGGGTCTGAGGATCTCATCTCGGTACCTAATGGCAGTCAGGATATCTCTGGCGAGCACATGGAGGGCTGTGCGGCCCTTCAAAGAAATGCCACCCCACACCATTACTGATCCACTGCCAAACCGGTCATGCTGAAGGATGTTGCAGGCAGCAGATCGTTCTCCACGGCGTCTCCAGACTCTGTCACATCTGTCACATGTGCTCAGTGTGAACCTGCTTTCATCTGTGAAGAGCACAGGGCGCCAGTGGCGACTTTGCCAATCCTGGTGTTCTGTGGCAAATGCCAAGCGTCCTGCACAGTGTTGGGCTGTGAGCACAACCCCCATCTGTGGACGTTGGACCCTCATACCACCCTCATGGAGTTGGTTTCTAACCGTTTGTGCAGACACATGCACATTTGTGGCCTGCTAGAGGTCATTTTGCAGGGCTCTGGCAATGCTCCTCCTGTTCCTCCTTGCACAAAGACGGAGGTAGGGGTCCTGCTGCTGGGTTGTTGTCCTCCTACGGCCCCCTCCACGTCTCCTGGTAGCGCCTCCAGCCTCTGGACACTATGCTGACAGACACAGCAAACCTTCTTGCCACTGCTCGCATTGATGTGCCATCCTGGATAAGCTGCACTACCTGAGCAACTTCTGTGCGTTGTAGAGTCCGTTTCATGCTATCACAAGTGTGAAAGTACAACCAACATTCAAAAGTGACCAAAACATCAGCCAGAAACCATTGGTACTGAGATGTGGTCTGTGGTCCCCACCTGCAGAACCACTCCTTTATTGATAATTGCCAATAATTTCCATCTATTGTCTTTTCCATTTGCACAACATGTGAAATTGATTGTCAATCAGTGTTGCTTCCTAAGTGGACAGTTTGATTTCACAGAAGTTTGATATACTTGGAGCTATATTCTGTTGTATAAGTGTTCCTTTTATTTTTTTGAGCAGTGTATGTTATCTCAAGTGAGCGATCCCTGGTGTTAAAGCACAAAACTGAGCAGAAAGTTACTGGATCAACAGATCAAGAAGAGAAGCAACAGAGTTACGGATTGTCTGGGGCTCAAAGGATGGGTTAATGTGGTTAAAGGGAGTCTATCAGCAGGATTTCACCCCCTAACCTATTTATATGTGCATGTAGCTCTTTCAAAGACAAGTTCAGCAATACCATTACACGACCAGTCAGTTCCTCCATTACTGAGAAATCAGCGTCTGAAGTGATATGCAGTTGAGGTTGTACATATGAAGCCTCTGTCACTCCAGCTCTATACCCCAACCATCGCTGCCTCCTCCTGCTTTACCAACTGCTCCTTTGCCTGAAGTCACACAGCATAGAGGCTGTCAGTTTAGAAGGAGAAGGCGGTGGATATAGAGCTGGAGTGACAGAGGCTTCAGATCTACAGCCTCATTTACATATAAATTCAAATGTTAATTTATCAGTAACAAAAGGAGGGACTGGCCATGTAAGGTTATTGTTGGATTTGTCTTTGAAGGACCTACATGTGCATATAAATAGTTTGGGGTGTAAAATCCAGCTGACAGATCCCCTTTAATTCAGAAATGTGGACTGTGAGGTCTTTGAACTCAGTTTTTCTGGAAGGTGTGCTGTTTTTATTTGTGGCTAATTTATCAAAGTGTTGCATCATGTTTGATAATTTTGATGCATATAACTTTTTGGTATAGAGCTGTTTCTTCAATTTTATCAATTCCCTAAAAGGCTGAAAATTGCAACTATTTTTGTAACTTTAAAAAAGTTGCAATTCAAACATTTGGCCATACCTAACCAAGCTTTAAAAAGTGGCAAGAATGATGTAAAACTGCAAAGACTCACCAAAATTTGCAAATATTCTGGGCCACAAAATAGGCGTGGCAAGTGTAAACATGTCGGCAAATGTTCATCCATCGGGTGATTGGATCGTTTGTGGTGGCAGCACATCGGTCTCGGCAGCATATTGATCTTGTAAACTGGAGGTGTGCTGCCAATAACAGTGATATTCTATGTGCACAGAACAATGATTGTAAAGGATCGCCCTGTGCACATACAATGCTTATAGGCATGCAGGCTATTAAGACAGCAGTGGACCAAATGCTCGACCATCTGATGTTATGAGTTATGATAAAACAGAGTATGGCACGGCCTGTTCCCTCTAGCAGTGGCTTATTTTCTGTGAAAACAGAAGGATCCAGTAATTAGTCCACTAAAGTCCATGGGTTCAGGCGACTTTAATGAGTATGGAGGTCTTAAGATCTAACTAAACAAAAATACTTTTTAGAATAAAAGAACAGAAGTTTAAGTCATCGCATTACTAATCGCAAGTTTTTAGTTTTTAACACTTTTTAGTTCGCTGGTATAATTACTACATCAATTACCCTTACTATACACCTCGAGCGTCTGATTTTTGGTGGATGTCTACATATCACACACATGCAAGCAGTTAGTTGCAAGAGTTAGCCCACTTTGTCTTTCCTCTGTGTGGATTCAATTTTTTAATGTGTTTTAATGAAGATTTAATAAAGTATATTTAGTACTTTTTGGTCTTTAGTCTGCTTTTTGCTGGAGTGAAGGTTTTGCCTTTTATGTTTTGAGACCTCTCAATATAGGAAAATATTACATATACTGTACACAATCAGATTTAGGCTTTCATTTTTCCACTGGAAGTCTTAGGCCACGGCCCCACCATCAGTATTTGGTCAGTATTTTTTTCTCAGGAGTGGGAGCCAAAACCAGGAGTGGGTGATAAATGCAGAATTGGTGACTTGTTTCTATTATACCTTTTCTCTGATTGTTCCTCACCAGGTTTTGGCTCCCACTCCTGAGAAAAAATACTGACCAAATACTGATAATGGGGCCCTGACCTTAAAGGGACTCTGGCAGCACAGAATGACGGTTCAAACTAAGTTCCACCGCTTGGTGCTTCATGGCGGGGCCAATCATTTATATACACCTTCCCACCTGCTTGTTTTCCCTCAATCTCCGCCCTCCTTATTTGATTGACAGCTCTGGCTTCATAGAAAAAAACCAAGCAGGTGGGAAGGTGTATATAAAGTATTGGCCCCGCCGTTAAGCACTGAGCGCCTGTACTTGGTTTGAACAGTCATACTGTGCTGACAGAGCCCCTTTAAAAATGGGAATTGGAATATGACTAGCTACAACAGGAAATTCCCCCATTTTAACTTTAAGCTAGTTTTGGTAATTCTCATCCTACGTTTTTAATGATTGTTGCAAACAGTAACAATTTTGACCGCGATTGCATTTAGACACTATATTACGCTGAGTGGAACCTCTACTGAGAACAACTGGAGTTATAGTGACTGTTACTTCCAAACAGCTTTTGATTACACCAAATCTATAAAAACAAAACACAACATAGTAACTTCAGACTAAAGTTTTGCTTAGTGATGGTCTAGGTGCCGAGACCCCCTCCAGTTAGGGGAGAAGTGCTTCTCCTTGGACACTTATGAAGGGTCACAGACTTTCTACATGGCCTGTCTTCAGTCTCTGAGAAGAACAACCTTATTTTTCTGTACTGAATTCCAAAATGATATATCTTTTTCAATGGAAGTCAATGGCCTGTACAAAGGCATACATCAGAGACTCTATTATGCTTCAGAGCATACTTCAGACGTACACCTCCGACCTCTGCCAAAATGAGATGGGAACAGAGCATGAGATATCATACACATCCTGGTTTAATGCAGTGTAAGCTAAATGTTATACCATTCATTCAATGTGGGGCCACATCATTCACAACTGAGCTGCACTGTATTTGAATGCAATTAATGGAGAATTAACTAAATATGTTCTAGGAATCAAAAGCCGCCTGGTTAATACAAGTCCAGCAAGAATTTTGCATCAGCAAAAGTCCAGTCTATACCAAGATGTAAAAATATTACTTACTACTGCTCTTTCAATTCTTTATTCTGACTCAATTAAAAAAAAAACTTTTTAGATACTTGACAGTACTTGAAGAGAATCTGTTAGCTTGATTTCAGCCCCCAAACTTTTCTACATGTACATGAAGCCAGAACCCATTAGGCATAGTAGGCACCAGCCTATGGGCCCTACGTCTTTGGGGGACTCTGTACAACAGATGAAAAATAATATTGATTTGATACAAGCAGTGTGCCGGCCTGACCGGCTAACAGAGTGGGCCACCTGGAGCAATGGTGGTCCGATGTGAATATTGCAGCAAGCAGGAGTGAAATGATGTTTCAGCTGTGGTCGGGTATGTTCTAGAATGCGCTTGTATTAGAGGGGGGCCATGTATGGGATCGGGCATGGCAGCTCTGTGATTGGCCAGAACAGGGAGTGGGAGTGGAGGAGAGGTAATTGGCCGCAAGTTCTCACCGACTCCAGATCATAATATGACATTCATCAGTAGAAGTTTTCGGAATACAGACAAGTATATATAGGCCTACACCTGAGATCGGCAATAGATAATTATCTTTTCTCGGTTATAATGAAGTTTGATTGACTTAATTTTTGTTCTGCTTAATACAATTTAATTGGTATATTAAAATTGTTAGTCCATTTAAAAGCGTATTAGGAAATCATTTTTTGAAAGGGCCCCCAGATTTCAACTGCATGGGAGCCTCCACAGGGTTTAATCCAGCACTACATGTACCACTTACCATGTACCATCCATAGCTTTAGCTAGCCAGTCCATTCCTCCATTAATGAGAAACCACCACTGGAAACAATATGCAGATGAGGCTGAAGTGCTTTGGGCATAATGAAGCACTTTCCAAGCCTCTCAGTCTAGATCCTTATTTCCGGCCTGGTGCTTGAAGTCATCCAGGAAAGGAGAGGTCATGTAGGCAGAAAAAAGTGGCACTTGGGATGGACTAGAGCATGGAAAGTGTCATCATGCCCAAAGCACTTCAGCCTCATTCGCATCTTGATTGAAGTGGCAATTTCTTGGTAATGGAGGAACGGTCTGGCTACCTTAAGGTATGGATGGGCTAGTCTTTGAAAGAGCTACAGTGGGGAAAATAAGTATTTGATACATTGCCAATTTTGCAAGTTTTCCCACCTACAAAGAATGGAGAGGTCTGTAAATTTTATCGTAGATACACATCAACTGTGAGAGACAGAATCTTAAAAAAAAAATCCAGAAAATCACAACATTGTATTATTTTTACATAAATACTTTGCATTTTATTGCATGAAATAAGTATTTGGTCACCTACCACCCAGCAAGAATTCTGTCTCTCACAGACCTGTTAGTTTTTCTTTAAGAAGCCTTCCTACTCTGCACTGATTACCTGTATTAATTGCTCCTGTTTGAACTCGTTACCTATATAAAAGACACCTGTCCACACACTCAATCACTATCCAACCACTCCACCACGGCCAAGACCAAAGAGCTGTCTAAAGACACCAGGGACAAAATTGTAGATCTGCACAAGGCTGGGGTGGGCTACAGAACAATAGGCCAAGCAGCCTATCAATTTTTGATGATGATGAAAGAAGGAAAAAACAAAAAAACTAAATCCAACAAGAACATCATTTTCAGCAGAACTGCCATGTCAGTCAGTTATGAATTGTTCACGTGATATTTTCACACAGTCATTAGCTGTTTCTCCTACCATGTATAGGTTGCTTAAAGCTGTTTACCCATAAATAATATTTTCTATTCTATAAGTGCTATATTATCACTGCTGACAGGCTTTTACCTCCTATAGGCTTGTATGGAGTTGGAGTCCGCCTCTTATCCTTATACGGTATCTACTCTTGTAGAAAAATGATGCCTTTGTACAAATTGTTCAGATTTTTATCTTAAACTGTATTTTATGCAAAAACTAACAACCTTTGGAATATTTGTTGATATTGAAAATGCCCCTTTCTCCATTTATAAGAGGTCTCTTTCCCCCTATAACTGACTATCGATCTGTCAGTAACTTCTCAGAAGCTCTGAACTCACTGAAAAACAATGTCAACTTGTGGTGCAAAGATCAGAGCTCGTTATTGGGAAGTCTTAAATGTGTAAAATACTCTGCCGCTGTCACCATGTCGAAGCCGGGAGAACACATAATAGTGATTAATAGTAGCAGGCACAGAAAATTGGGCTGAGGAACAGGGAACAGGGTGTGCCAATAAATCACGGCAGGTAGTATCTGCCCCTTTGAGGAGCTAACCTGACGGGGGAAAAGACACATTTTTTGCAGATTATGCCTATATCGGAGTACACAACTGCCTGTCCATCAAAACAAAGAATTGGTCAAGCTCCGCTCTCAAGAATACAAGGAACTCCGCTCATGCTCATTTTAGCCAGTCAGCATGAGTCTTTTTGGGGACATGTTGGTCTCTTGGAGTATGGGTCTGTAGCTGTAATAGCCTATTCTTGTGTAAAAGAACATATTCATTGGACAAATCAGCTTTAAGCTGAAAACAATAACGAGGCTGACTGATACATGATTAGGCCTAGGTAACAGCTTATTTTACCATTTTTATACAGGAATTTTGATAGGTGTATTATGAATCATACAAAGGGAATACACGACACTCCACCTTATTGCTTGAAACGGTGTGCGGGTAGGATACCAAGCCTTAATTTAGAAGATGAAAAAAACTTGGCACTCCAAAATAACATGTCACATAAGAATGGATGTCTTATTGGCTCCCCCATTCAAATACGTGGATCACAAGCATTGTCCTGGCAGGAAAGAAGACTCCCGTCGTTACTGATGAAGGCCTGACTGACTGAAACATCACGTATTTGGATTGCAGAACCAATAAGACACCCATTCTTATTTGACACGTTACTTTGATGTGCTGGGTTTTTTATACATCATGAGTCATGGTCCACACAAATATTTTATGGCTTTGTGGGCCTGCCCTAATTATGGTTACACATAGAAAAGCAGCCCAGCCATTGCCAACCAACGGTGAGGTGCAGGACGATGGCACACAACTTATTGAAATAAAGTGTGTTCACATCTGTGTTATTAGTTCTGTTTTATTACAGGAACAAAAATAATGGAAGTACCGGAGGCTTGGCGCTACAGACAGACCCAGCGGGCTATCACAGGGTCCATCTGGTTTTTGCCCAGAGGCCCTAAATGACATGAAACTGAAGAACAAACAAGCCCACATGCTGTATTTTTCTACATATTTTAGTGCCTAATGAAGCAGCTTATCATGTCAAGGCCACGTTCACACGTTCAGTATTTTACATCAATATGTGTAAGCCAAAACCAGGAGAAGAACTATCAAAGTAAAAGTATAATAGAAACACGTCACCACTTTTTCACCCACTCCTGATTTTGCCTTTGAAATACGTGAGTAAAATACTGACCAAGTACTGAACGTGTGAACGTGGCCTTAAGATTAAATCGAGGATACAAGGAGGTGCCAGGCTAATTGTTTATGTTAACACGTTGCATTTTTGCCGTCTTTTCTGGGCAGTGTTTTGTGAAATCTCATGCACACTCTGCTTATTTTGTCCTTGCAGATTTGAAGCAGTTTTATATCTGCAGCATGTCTTTCAGCGTTTTTTACAGTGGAACAAAGCATCAATGACGCACACAAAACCTGCAAATTTTATACAGAGGTTTTCCTGCCAACACTCCAGTGTTTCAAGTAGATCTTTCATCTTTCTGACCGTCTGCACATACCCATAATGGCATCAAGCATACTACCGTAACGGGGAACCCCCGGCCAGATACAAGAACACGATCTGCATACATACATGGAAACATTATATTCTCATTTTGAGTAAATTAAGTACCAGTCCCAGTTCTGAAATACATCAGTACTTCCATATATACATCAAAGGTAAAATAACATATTGAGGACGTCTATTTTGTCTCATGTCACATGGAAAATCTCATGTATCTGACTGACAGCACATACATACAAGACATATTATTTTCCAGAAATTATACATTTTAGAAATCTGTTATTCATCAAGTTGCCCAGAACTGGGTAAAAGGGGATTGCATGTTATTCAGTGAAATGACAGTGCTAGCTGCCACTTAGGGTATGATTGCAATTAAATGAAGATCACTTAATCAAGTAAAATATCAGATTAAGTCTTGTACCTCATAGTTCTCATCATTTGATCAGTTTAGATATTCTGAGAGCATTAATTAAATGTGCAGTGTAAAAAAAATACCTATACATTCCGAAGTCTACGCATTAGGGTTTTTCTTATGATACCATTACATATTGGCACGATATGGCGGTTATACGCTTTGTTGAGAAACACAAGAACCAATGATAATTGGGTTATATGAAAGTCTGTAAAGTCACTTTCCTGGCTGATAGTCCAGGTCATCAGACAGTCATGCTGAGATTTTGGCATAAATAAAAATTTGTGTGATAGTGGCATAGTGCTGTAAGTACTTACAGATGAAGCCCTAGTCAAATGATCAATGGAGGTCAATGATCTTTCGTATAAAGTATTTAGAGTCCAGTCTATCACAGAACATATTATGCCAAGGTTTCCCTACCCCCAGTGCAACGCAATGAGTTGATGTGGGATTATTACCCATTGATGGAAGAAACCCTACCTTTCCATTTACATTTCCTATATGTGTCTCAGGAGGGATCCTTTTTTCCACGTACAATTGAGTACACTTGTCACAGGCTGAGCGGCAAGTAAAAAGCCACTTCTCAACATGGAGATGATTAGAAGACGGACCAGACATTTACTATGGATTGAAACATAGAAGACGGTTTATTTTTTATATAATGTTTTAATAAAGAAACCCAAGAATAAATACAATTTATTCACTGAGGCTCTCAAACCACCTGCTGTACAGGGACTTCCTCAGGAGAAAAGAGCAAGGCCACAGTTCTGTGCACAGATGGGTGGCCCCGAGCGATTCATCACTTTAGAAGATGGGAATTAACCTTTATAAGGGCTGCCCTGATAAAGAGGTGGTCCACTACTTTAGCACTGATGACCTATCCTCATCAATCAGCTGTTAGCAGTGGGCAGCCAGAAATAATCACTTGTGGAGCCGTCTTCTGGTAGTGGCTGAGGCAGGGTACTGTACATCTGCCTCCTATTCAAATTAATAGGTGACGGACGTGTAGTGGCCACTATCAGAAGACGGCCAGCTCCGCAAGTGAGTGCTTCCGGCCGCAGCTGGCAAAGCCGATAACAGCTGATCAGTGGGGGTGCAGGGTGTTAGACCCCGGCCGATCAGACATTGATGACCTATCCTAAGGATTGGTCATTGATGCTAAAGTAGTGGACAACCTCTTTAAGTAAGCCAATTAGATTTACCCAATTATGCATTTTCAGTGGGGCACTGTGACTGGTCGGCAGCTATGCCCACGATGCACCGGCTTCTGACAGCAGACATATGCAAAATATTCATCACCCCACACACACACTAAACGGTAAAAGTTCGACTCCAAAATACAATATACACTATATGAACTAAAAAGTATTAGAACACGTGCACATTACATCTTCAGGAGTTTTTATCACCTCCCATTCTAGATTCATAGGCAGCAATAATATGCAGACAGAACAGCTTCCACTCTTCTGGGAAGGCTTTCTACAAGCTTTTGGACTGTGCCCGTGTGATTGTAGCCCATCGGTGAGCTCAGACACTGATGTTGGAGAGGGTCTGGCTCACAATCGATGGGCTTGAGGGCTAGTTAAGTTTTTCTACACTACAGCAGGGGTGAGCAACCTTTTTTGATCCAAGGTACAAAATAAAACTTATATGGGTATTACCATCTGAGACATTTCCAGCATAAAAAATTATATGCCATAAATGCATGATAGATAGACCATAAAATGGCACCTGCACCTATGCACCCTTCACCTCCAACTAGAATTTAGGAGAGGGGAAGGCTCAAACAATGGCAAACGCTATAAACTACAATGTAGAGAGCCACAGGCATAGATGGCCACCTGCATAAATCATACATCTTTCTGGAGGGGCAAGAGACACCATTTCTTCTTAAATTTAGAAGCGGAGACACAGAGATGACTGTGTGCCTCCTTTCTTTTGTTTGTTAAGGAAAAGACATGCAAACAGCCATACACAGCCAAGTATTTGTGACCAGATGGATGGGAGCCGAACGGAAGGGCATAGTGGGTCATATATGGCCCGGGCTGTAGGTTGTGCACTCCTGCTCTACACTCAGCTCACCCCACCATGCCTTTATGGACCTTGCTTTGTGCACTAGTACACAATGCTGCTGCAACTACCTTAGCCACACTATTCCCGCAAAGTTGGAAGAATACAATTGTCCAAAATGTCTGGGTATACCGATGCATTATGAGTTCTATTCGCTGGAACCAAGGGGGCTAAGCAACCCGTAACATTATCGCACCTCCACCAAACCTTACAGTCGGCACAATGGGAGACAGGTAACGTTCTCCTGGCATTCACCAACGTCAGACTCCCAATCAGACTGCTAGAGAAGCGTGGCTCGTCGCTCAACAGAGCAAGTTTTCACAGTCCAGTGGCGGCATGACTTACACAACTCCACCCGATGCTTGGTGATGTAAGACTTGCCCGCAGCTTCTCAGCCATGGAAGACCATGCCTTGAAGCTTTTGTCGCACAGTATTGATGTTAGTGTTTGGAGCTCTACAGATATGGAGTCAGCAGGGGATTGGCAACTTATGCACTATGCGTCTCAGCACTCGGCGCCCCCTCTTTGTAAAACCATGGTTAAGTACACACGTAGCGTTTTTGATGCGTTTTTTCTGTGCGGAAATGCATCAAAAATGCTATGTAATCTGTCTGCCAGCTAATGCAATGACAATCCTGATGTGCTGTGCACATAATTCAGAATTTTCCGCTCAGGATTGTCATTGCGTTTAAATACGCAGCATGTCCATTGTATGGAGCATTTCCAGCCCAATGACTTTCATTGAACCTCAGCAAACCCTCCGAGATATATTTGGGTGAAATATGCTGCAAAACCGCACATACAATGGTACCCGGGGGTCGGCTGGGGAAGACTACTTCTGTCATAATCCGACCGCCGCTCCCGCTGATAACAGTGAGAGCGGCATGGCTGAGGGGAGTAGTAGTGTCGAGCCGAGCCGGCGTGTGCGCGCTGTGTAAAAAAAAAAACACCAATCCTCACCTGTCCGGCGTCTCCCGGTGTCCCCGCGTTGTCCTCCGGCGTCCTGATCCTTCGGCAGCCGGCGGTACACTGACGGGAGCGCAGTAACTCCCGGCAGTGTACATCGCTGCGCTGCCAGGACCTGAAGTCACGTGAGCTCTCAGCTGAAGATCAGCTGAGAGCTCCGGGACCTCACTTTACGGCACCCGTGCTGTGTGGGAACATTCTCAAGAATGTTCCCATGTACCACTGATGCGGAGGTCACTGGGGCTGATCAGCTGATCTTCAGCTGATGAACCCAAGTGACTTCACTCCTGCAGCAGAGCAATGTGTGATTTTACACTCCTGTCGGTGTATACATTGCTGTCATCTACAGTAGTGACATCAGTGAGTGCTGATGTCACTGCTGTAGAAGTGACCCAGATCGCTAAGGGACAATCTGGATTACGTCGTGACGGCAGACAGGTGAGGGATATGGTTGTTTTTTATTTATTTTTTTTTTTACAGAAGATCAAGGGATTCGGGAAATGGGTGTGCAATGCAAAAATTATTAAAACCCAGGTGTCATTTTATTTCAATAAAATACTTTATTCTGGTGGTGTCCTTTATTGAAAAAGTGGCAAAAACTTTACTAAGGGGTTAGTAATGGGGGCATCTTATGGATGCCATCCATTGCTAACCTGGGCTTCACGTCAGCCGCCAACACAAGGCTGACATGAACCCCAACCCCATTACCCCACTGCCACCGCTACATTGCAGTGTGAAGAGCGGAGGCTAACCGCCAGATTTGGTGCATTTTAAGGATGCGCCATTTCTGGGACTGCTGAGGGGTGATATTATTAGCCGGGGAGGGGGCTAGTATCCATAGCCCCTTCCCTGACTATTTTTATCAGCCTGCAGCTGTCTGTTTAGCCTTTTCTGGTTAGATTTTATAAGGGGACCCTATGTCATTTATTTACTGGTGTCCTCCTGTAATTTAGCCAGTAAAGGCTAAGCAAACAGCTGTGGGCTGTTATTAATAGTCAGGGAACATTTTTGGCCAATGGCCCCTTTCCCGGCTACTAATATCAGCCCCCAGCGGTCGGCTTTCCCTTTGCTGGTTATGAAAATGACACGGGAGCCCAAGCCATTTTTTTTTTAAATTTTAGGCTTTGTGCCCAATGATTCAGACTTAGCAGCGCTTTGGACGCATATTTTTGCTGCGTCCAAAACATTGCATTTTATTAAACGAATGTAAATCCACATGTGTTCACTGAACCATGCGGATTTACCATTCTATACATTCAACTGGTCAAATTTCTGCTGTGGAGACTAGTGACTCCGCAAGAGAAATTGACATGATGCAGTTCTGAAAGAGGCGCCGCATGTCAGTGTCTGCGGGTGATCCGCAGCCTCAGGTGCACACATTTTGGACATGGGATTTCTAGAGATCCCATCCACTATGTTGTAACATCCAGATGCAGCGGATTTGACGCTGTATAAACACGCAGCGTCAAACCTGCAGCGGCTCCGGATAATGGACACATACCCAAACTCACCCGCAGCATGTCAATTTCTGTAGCGGACATGCTAGTCTCCGCTGCAGATTTTGACCGGTTGAAGTGTCATTATATGCAGTGGATCCACAAGTATTGACAACAAAAGTGCGGCATTAGAACACAGCAAAAATATGTTGTGTCCAAAGCGCTGCTTGTTGCTGTTCGTGGGGACGTAGTGGCAAGACAAACAGTAGTGAGCTGTTAATATTAGCCAGAGACCATGTTTGCCTAATGGCACCTTCCTAGGCTAAAAATAGCAGCTCTCAGCTGCCCCAGAAATTACATATATGGAAAAGCTAATGAAGATTGGGTATATGGGATTAGCTGACATCTATCTCTTTTGTTTGGTGATGACAAGGTGTCAATCAGACCCTTCAAATACCAAACCTAATTAAAGTATAGTAAAGAGTGAAATAAACACACAGACACAGAACAAACACTTTATTTGAAATACAACAGACACATTCTTAAATTAACCAATATACTCACCCCAGTTCTGACGGTAATCCAAGGGTTAAAGCAATGTCCCACATTTCTTTTTTTCAAATAACTTTAATTAGCTCCAAAAAGCATTCATTGATGTACAAAAACGCATTAAAAAAAGCATTAACAAACGCATCAAAAAGGCGGCAAAAAACGCGTGTTTTTTTCTGCAGCGTTTTTCCTGCCAAGAGCATGCAGAAACGCTTCAGAAACTTCTTCTTCAAATCCTGAACGTGCGCACATAGCCTTACTGCATACTAGGAATATAACAAAAGACATGCTGATTTGGAGATGCTCTGACCCAGTCAAAGACGCTCAGCACGCTTGCCCATTTCTCTGCTTCGCACACATCAAGTTCAAGAACTGACTGTACCCTTGCTGCCTCATATATCCAACCTCTTGACAGGTTCCGTTGTAAAGAGAAAATCAATGTTAATCAGTGGTTTTAATGTCTGTCTGATCGGTGTACATGCAGTATAGTCATTTATAAATTTAATAAGACATTCCTAAAAGAGTAGCCAAGTGGATTATTTAGTTGTTAAAAAGACAGCTTACTCCATCTTCTAGATTAACCATTTCCTGCAGTACCCTGCATTCTGCAGCACTTCTCATGGCCACTGGATTTTAATCTAAATAGGATTTTTATCAGAAATTCCTTCAGGAACACAACAGGCTGTCAATGTGGGGCAATGGGAGAGGTAAACTCATGAAACGGGACCCCAGTAGGACCGGCCATATAGTGGGGAGTTCAGAAGGCTACAAGGTCAGATCTGGAGAAGATTCTGTCACCACGTCTTTAGCAGTAAAATCAAGATAACTTTGGATTGATGCAAATCAAGAAAATAGTGCTGTTACAGTCAGTACATATATTAATGTACAGATCTACTTTGATCGTGCTCCCAGTGACAGGCAGGGCAAGAATGCTCATGTATGTTGAATTTTAACAAGCTCCATCCTTTGTCGTACAGAGAAAGGTGCCGTTTGCTGCTATTTATCACCCTCTCAATAGCTAGATGGGCTTTCCAACTTAAAAAAAAAAATAAATTGTTGGTAAGTGCTTAGAAGCTTTATCCCCCTTTGGAAACTTTTTTAGCTTACCGTAAATGCATATATTTTGGCCTAATAATAATTTTCGCAAAAGTGTTTCATTTTTGTTTTTTCACTGTTTGCATTCTGTATTCTCTGTGTTGCACTGTCTATTGCTGGGTGCAAAATGAGTTAACTGAGAATCAGTCAGCCCACTGTGACAGTCTGAGGGCAGTTTGTACCTTTATACCTCTTTAATCTGTCTGTTTCTCAGCTCCTCTCAGCTGATTTATGGCCACAGACAAAGAGCCTGTAAAAACCAAATAGTGATGACTTTATAATGAAACTCAACTGAAAAATGTATTTTTAACCCCAAATACATGCATTTAAGTAAAAAAAAATATAGAAATTGTCGAAAGGTGCACCCCCTTTAAAGTAGTACGATATGTTTACTAACATAGTTCTCATCTGAAGGGTGTCCCAATCGTCAGCTACAAGCTCAGCTTTGGGGTCCTGGCAGGTCCTCCCACTGTTTGATTTGAAAACAGAACAATTCCTGTGCCACCATTTGACCAGGGCTATGTGTGAAGGAGGCTGGCTGACTACTTTCAATAGCTAAGCAAGCCCCTTTCTCTAACATAGCTGATGTAGAGACAGAGAGGTGGTCTGACTTCGCTATTAAAACATGCAGCCAGCCCCCTTCACACGTCAACTGGAATAGGACCTGCTGAGATTCAGGACCGGAAATTGTAGCTGAAGACTGGAGCACCTCTCAAACAGGAACTAGTAGTAAGCTGCAAAACATACTACTTTAAGGACTAGTTTGTCAATAAAGACTGGGAGCAGTGCTGGAGCAGAGTCAGTGTCATTGCTGATTTTATTATATTTATTTACAGCAAGCTAGAGGGATTAAAGAATTTATTGCTGGAAACCCCCACTAAGAACCTAACAGCAATTTCTTTTAGCTAGGCAATCCCTTAAAGGGGTTGTCGACCCATGGTAAAATCCTCAGCTAGCGCTGCAGCATGCAGAATCCTAATGTTGTGCAATATATATGTGATTGCAAGTGTGCGATTTGCATACTAAGGGTCACGTGCCAACTACAGAGTCTCAGCCGTGCCGCCTCATAATATCTATTGAGAGATGCTGCTGAGACTCTTGTCGGCACATCAGGGTAATAACAAAAGAAAAGAGAGCAATAAGTGTCTGCTATTGCAAATATACCCCCCCACCCCCCGGCCCACCGCTGGAAATGCTGGAGCCACACCTGTGAGAATCTTCCCAATGAAGGGGAAAACATCATATATCCAGCTAGCGAAGTCGTAGATTGCAAATATTAAACTTTATTCCATTCCATGGGTAAAATTTTGGCTTTGTGATGGATCACACTATAGCAGACCTACAGTGCATTACAAACCATTAGGATCTTGCCTTAGATTTTACCAGAAATAAACAACTCTTAAGAAAAATGTGCCCAACCAGATGATTCGAGCATGCATGGTTATAGGGCAACCATGAGAGACAGCTGCCCGCAAAATTCTTGGTCAGAGGAGAGCAATTTCATGAGTTTCATTAGATTTCTTCACATCAGTGTCAGTGAGAACACCGGAGAGATCACGCAGATCCCACCGTTGCCACCAATTTGTCGGGGACACAACTCTGAAGATCCTAAATACAGTTGTGCTCAAAAGTTTACACACCCCGGCAGAATTTTCCATTTCTTGGTCTTGTTTCAGAGAATATGAATGATAACAAAAAAAACTTTTCTCCACTCATGGTTATTGGTTGGGTGAAGCCATTTATTGTCAAACTACTGTGTTTTCTCTTTTTAAATCTTAATGACAACCAAAAACATCAAAATGACCCTGATCAAAAGTTCACAAACCCCAGTTCTTAATACCGTGTATTGCCCCCTCTAACATCAATGACAGCTTGAAGTCTTTTGTGGTAGTTGTGGATGAGGTTCTTTAATTTCTCAGATGGTAAAGCTGCCCATTCTTCTTGGCAAAAAGCCTCCAGTTCCTGTAAATTCCTGGGCTGTCTAGCATAAGCTGCGCGCTTGAGATCTCCCCAGAGTGGCTCAGTGATATTGAGGTCAGGAGACTGAGATGACCACTCCAGAACCTTCACTTTGTTCTGCTGCAGCCAATGACAGGTCGACTTGGCCTTGTGTTTTGGATCGTTGTCATGTTGGAACATCCAAGTATGTCCCATGTGCACCTTCCGGGCTTATGAGTGCAAATTTGTCTCCAGTATTTGCTGATAACGTGCTGCATTCATCTTTCTTTCAACTTTTACCAAGTTCCTGTGCCTTTGTAGCTTACACATCCCCAAAACATCAGCAATCCACCTCCGTGCTTTACTGTAGGAAAGGTGTTCCTTTCATCATAGGCCTTGTTGACCTCTCACCAAATGTAATGTTTATGGTTGTGGCTAAAAAGTTCAATTTTGGTCTGACCACTCCAAATTACTGTAACGGGTCTGGGAGGCGGAACCTCTGAGCTACTATACAAGGGGGCGGTCCTTGTAAGGGAGCGGGTGGCAATCAGGGATGACGGGCAGGCAGTCACAGCAGGTGACCGGGACAGTCTCTGAGTGGACGGGCTGGAGGTCACGGCAAGTGACCGGGGCAGTCTCTGGAAGAACGGGCAGGAGGTCACGGCAAGTGACCGGGGCAGTCTCTGGATGAACGGGCAGGGAGTTACGGCAAGTGACCGGGGCAGTCTCTGGATGAACGGGCAGGGAGTTACGGCAAGTGACCGGGGCAGTCTCTGGGTAAAGGGTAGGTACGACCTGTGATGGCAGAGCCTCCGGGTAGGCTAGCAGGCAGATGGTAGATGTGTGCTCCCAGGTGAGCAAGCGAGAGTCTCTGGAATGGTAGGTGGTCACAGCACGTGACGGCGAAGCCTCCAGGTAGGCTAGCAGGCAGGTAACAGGTGTGCGCTCCCAGGTGAGCGGGCAGGAGTCTCTGGAAAGGCAGATGGTCACAGCACGTGACGGCGGAGCCTCCAGGTAGGCTAGCAGGCAGGTAACAGGTGTGCGCTCCCAGGTGAGCGGGCAAGCTGGTCCATATACAGACTGACAGGAGTTGGAAGGCAGACCGTCGGACCTCAGGCTAGCAGGCAGGTGACTGGATATCAGGCAGGACAAAGGCAGCAAGCTGGCAGGAATCTGGCAGGTAACTGGCAACGTGACCTGAGGGCTGAAGCACAGGTGAGACACAGGTGCAAACAACATTGCTCGGGCACCTCCATTTTGGAGGAGGTGCCCTTTATATGGGAGGTCCTCCGGCAATTGGCCGGGGACTCCTTAGGACGGTGCGCGCGGTCCCTTTAAGAGAGGGGGAGCGCGCGCGCGCGCCCTAAGCACACTGCCGGGGAAGGAGCGCGCGCCGGAAGCAGCGGGGAGAGCAGCGCTGGAGGACGCCGCGCCAGGAGCGGGGAGGTGAGAGGGACGGCGTCTCTGCCTAGAACGGGGCAGAGACGCCGATGCTACAGTACCCCCCACTTTAGGCCCCCTCTTTTTTAGGCCAGAAAGAAATTTTTCAAGGAGAAGCGGGGCGTTGATGTTCTCCCTGGGTTCCCAAGTTCTCTCCTCAGGACCAAACCCCTTCCAATCTACCAGAAAAAAGGTTTTTCCTCTTACCCTCTTGGAGGCCAGAATACTCTCTACCTCAAAGATGTCATCAGCGGAAACCGGAGCAGGAGGGGCACCTGGATTTTTGGAAAAAGAGTTAAAGACAACGGGTTTGAGGAGAGATACGTGGAAGGAGTTGGGGATCCGTAGGGTGGCCGGGAGTTTTAATTTGTAGGCCACAGGGTTAATTTGCCTGAGGATTTCGAAGGGGCCGATGAATCGAGGACCCAACTTGTAGGAGGGTATTTTGAGCCGCACATGTTTGGATGAGAGCCAAACCTTGTCTCCCGGACGGAATTGGGGCGGATCCAGACGTCTCTTATCAGCATATCTCTTCATCCGCTCAGAGGAGAGAAGAAGAGCGGACCTGGTGCTCTCCCAAATAGTTGAAAATTCGCTGACAAGAGACTCCGCAGCAGGGTTGTCCACAGAAACGGAGACAGGAAGTGGAATCCGGGGATGTTGGCCACCAACTATAAAGAACGGGGATTTGGAAGAGGACTCGCTCTCATGGTTGTTATAAGAGAACTCGGCCCACGGTAGAAGATCCACCCAGTCCGAGTGGTGAGCATCCACGAAGTGCCGGAGGTAGCTGGACAAGATCTGATTGATCCGCTCCACTTGACCATTGGACTGAGGGTGGTAAGCGGAGGAGAAATCCAGGGTAATGTCCAGCAGCTTACAAGTGGCTCTCCAGAAACGAGAGGTGAACTGAACCCCACGATCCGACACGATGTGGAGGGGCAGACCATGGAGACGGAAGATGTGGCGGATAAAGTCTTTAGCCAACTCGGGTGCAGACGGAAGACCAGGCAGGGGAATGAAGTGGGCCATCTTAGAAAAACGGTCAGCGACAACCCAAATGACGGTACAACCGGCAGAAACTGGAAGGTCGGTGATAAAGTCCATAGCGATGTGTTGCCAAGGAGCAGCAGGTACGGGAAGGGGCAGGAGATGGCCGGCAGGTAGATGTCGGGGAACTTTGTTACGAGCACAGGATGAACAGGCCGCGACGAAGTCTACCACGTCCTTACGTAGGGTAGGCCACCAGTAATGCCGGGCAATAAGTTGAAAGGTCTTTTTTTGGCCAGCATGGCCAGCTAGTTTAGAAGAATGTCCCCAGCGAAGAACCCTCTCCCGATCTGGCACAGCTATGAACGTCTTACCGGGTGGAAGACGAGTTAGATCCAAGGGAGCCACATTCATCACCTTGGAGGAGTCGATGATGTGCGTAGGTTCCTCCTCTTGATCGGAGGACAGGAAAGACCGAGACAAGGCATCAGCTTTGACGTTCTTGTCCGCCGGACGGAAATGAAGAGTGAAGTCGAAGCGGGCAAAAAACAACGACCACCGGGCCTGGCGAGGATTGAGCCTCTGGGCATTTTGGAGATATGCCAGGTTTTTGTGATCCGTGTAGATAATTACTGGGTAGAGAGCCCCTTCAAGCAGATAGCGCCACTCTCCTAGTGCCAATTTGATGGCTAGCAATTCCCGGTCTCCAATGGAGTATTTGCGCTCCGACGAGAAGATTTTGGAGAAGAAGCCGCACGTTACCATTCTCCCGGTAGAAGACTTCTGGGTGAGCACCGCTCCGGCTCCAGAGGAGGAAGCATCAACCTCCAGGTAGAATTGTTTATTACAGTCCGGACGGTGCAGGACGGGAGCAGAGGCGAAGGCTTTCTTTAGGGAAAGGAAGGCCTCCACGGCTTCAGGCGACCATATCCTGGGGTTAGCCCCCTTACGGGTAAGTGCAGATATGGGGGCAGTCCGAGACGAGAAGTGTGGGATGAAAAGACGATAATAATTAGCGAAGCCCAGGAATCGCTGTATCGCCTTCAAACCTTCAGGACGAGGCCATTTTAGAACGGAAGAGAGCTTCTCGGGATCCATTTGCAGACCTGTTTGGGAGATGACATAGCCCAAGAACGGAAGGGAGGTCTGATCGAAGAGGCACTTCTCGTATTTGGCGTAAAGGTGGTTCTGCCGAAGCCTAAGCAGGACCTGACGAACATCCCTCCGGTGTGTGGGGAGATCCGGAGAGAAGACCAAGATATCGTCCAGGTATACCACTATGCAGGAGTACAGGAGGTCACGGAAGATGTCATTGACTAGTTCCTGAAAGACCGCGGGAGCATTACAGAGACCGAAGGGCATCACAAGGTACTCGTAGTGACCGTCCCGGGTATTGAATGCCGTCTTCCACTCGTCTCCTTGACGGATACGGACCAGATTATACGCTCCTCGAAGATCCAGCTTGGAGAAGATCCTGGCGCCCTTGAGCCGGTCAAACAATTCGGAGATGAGTGGCAGGGGATATTTGTTTTTTACCGTAATGAGATTGAGTCCTCTGTAGTCAATACAGGGACGTAGCGAGCCGTCTTTCTTTTTGACAAAGAAGAATCCGGCTCCAGCCGGGGAGGTAGATTTTCGGATAAATCCCCTAGCCAGATTCTCTTCAATGTACTCAGACATGGCTCGGGTCTCGGCTGCAGATAACGGGTAGATACGCCCACGGGGAGGAGTGGTGCCAGGTACCAGGTCGATCGGGCAATCGTATGGCCTATGGGGCGGCAACGTCTCAGCTTCCTTCTTACCGAAGACGTCCGCATAGGGCCAGTAGGGAGCCGGGAGACCAGGTAAGTTAGCTGGAGTAGGCTGAGGGCGAAGTGGACGGACCGGAACCAGGCAGGTCCTATGGCAGTCAGGACCCCATCGGAATACTTCACCGGACCGCCAGTTCAATACGGGTTCATGTGTCTGGAGCCAAGGTAGACCTAGCAACAAGGAGTGAGAAAGTCCGGACAGCACATGGAATGAGATCTCCTCAGAGTGCAGCATTCCCACCTGTAGGGTTATAGGTTCGGTGACGAGCAGGATGGTCTCCGAGAGAAGTCTTCCATCCACGGAAGCAACTGACAATGGCTCCGCCAGGGACTTGGTGGGAATATGGTATCTCTCTACCAGAGACTGGGCGATGAGGTTTCCAGCAGCTCCAGAATCCAGATGGGCGAGTTCGAAGAGACGGTTTTCTCCCCAAGCAATAGAGACCGGTAAGGTCAGAGACGGAGAGGACTTACTTTTGTCTAGGACGACCTCTCCGAGTGGTCCTAGACACTGGCGTTTCCCGGCTTTTCCGGGCAGGAACGGATGAAGTGCTTCTTACTGCCACAATAGAAACAGCTTCCCTCGGCTCGGCGAGATTCTTGGCGAGAACCGACCATCTTGGTCTGGTCGACCTGCATAGGCTCAGGAGAGACGAAGGGAGTGACGGGTTGCTGAAAAGTAGGAGCTAGGCGTGGAAACCTCCTCTCACGGGTGACCTCTTTGGCACGCTCCTGGAACCGCAGGTCAATCCGGGTGGCAAGAGCTATCAGGTCATCGAGGGTGGTAGGAATGTCCCGACCGGCAAGTTCATCTTTAATACGGCCGGACAGACCCTCCCAGAAGACTGAAACCAGAGCGTCATTATCCCAGGCCAGCTCCGAGGCAAGGGTACGGAACCGTATGGCATATTGGCCCACGGTGAGGCTTCCCTGACGGAGGCGTAGCAGTGACGATGCGGATGAGGTCTTCCGTCCGGGTTCGTCGAAGACTTTCCGGAAGGCCGTGAGAAAGGAAGGCAAGTTGGACACCAGGGGGTCTCCTCTCTCCCATAGAGGATTTAGCCAGGCCAGAGCCTCTCCGGTGAGATGGGACATGATGAAGGCAATTTTGGCCCGGTCGGAGTTAAACTGGTGGGACAGGAGTTCAAAGTGCAGGGTGCACTGATTTATGAAGCCCCGAGCCTGAGCGGAGTCGCCTCCGAAGCGAGGGGGTGCAGAAAGCCGGGGTCCGGGGTAGGATACCATAGTGTTGGTGGACAGCGGAGCTGTCGGATTGCGAATCATGGCGCTGGCGGAGGTTGCTGGCGGAGCAGTCAGAGTGTCCAGGCGAGAATTGACATTCCGCAGGTGACCCAGGATGGACTCCTGTTGGGACCTCTGGCGGGACAGTTCATGACACAGGTCCGAGAGCGAGGGAGCTTGGGTGCCACCGGGTTCCATGGCCCGAGCAAACTGTAACGGGTCTGGGAGGCAGAACCTCTGAGCTACTATACAAGGGGGTGGTCCTTGTAAGGGAGCGGGTGGCAATCAGGGATGACGGGCAGGCAGTCACAGCAGGTGACCGGGACAGTCTCTGAGTGGACGGGCTGGAGGTCACGGCAAGTGACCGGGGCAGTCTCTGGAAGAACGGGCAGGAGGTCACGGCAAGTGACCGGGGCAGTCTCTGGATGAACGGGCAGGGAGTTACGGCAAGTGACCGGGGCAGTCTCTGGATGAACAGGCAGGGAGTTACGGCAAGTGACCGGGGCAGTCTCTGGGTAAAGGGTAGGTATGACCTGTGATGGCAGAGCCTCCGGGTAGGCTAGCAGGCAGATGGTAGATGTGTGCTCCCAGGTGAGCAAGCGAGAGTCTCTGGAATGGTAGGTGGTCACAGCACGTGACGGCGAAGCCTCCAGGTAGGCTAGCAGGCAGGTAACAGGTGTGCGCTCCCAGGTGAGCGGGCAGGAGTCTTTGGAAAGGCAGATGGTCACAGCACGTGACGGCGGAGCCTCCAGGTAGGCTAGCAGGCAGGTAACAGGTGTGCGCTCCCAGGTGAGCGGGCAAGCTGGTCCATAGACAGACTGACAGGAGTTGGAAGGCAGACCGTCGGACCTCAGGCTAGCAGGCAGGTGACTGGATATCAGGCAGGACAAAGGCAGCAAGCTGGCAGGAATCTGGCAGGTAACTGGCAGGTAACTGGCAACGGGACCTGAGGGCTGAAGTACAGGTGAGACACAGGTGCAAACAACATTGCTCGGGCACCTCCATTTTGGAGGAGGTGCCCTTTATATGGGAGGTCCTCCGGCAATTGGCCGGGGACTCCTTAGGACGGCGCGCGCGGTCCCTTTAAGAGAGGGGGAGCGCGCGCGCCCTAAGCACACTGCCGGGGAAGGAGCGCGCGCCGGAAGCAGCGGGGAGAGCAGCGCTGGAGGACGCCGCGCCAGGAGCGGGGAGGTGAGAGGGACGGCGTCTCTGCCTAGAACGGGGCAGAGACGCCGATGCTACAATTACCTTGTTCCAGAAGTTTTGAGGCTTGTCTCTGAGCTGTTTGGCATATTGTAGGCGAGATACTTTGTGGCATTTGCGCAGTAATTGCTTTGTTCTGGCGACTCGACCATACAGCCCATTTTTCTTCAAGTGCCTCTTTATTGTGCATCTTGAAACAGCCACATCGCTAGTTTTCAGAGAGTCCTGAATTTCAGCTGATGCTATTTGTGGGTTTTTCTTTGCATCCCAAACTATTTTCCTGGCAGGTGTGGCCGAAATTTTTGTTGGTCTATCTGACCATGGTTTGGTTTTTACAGAGCCCCTGATTTTCCATTGGTTAGTCACAGTCTGATTGCTGCTGACTGGCATTATCAATTTCTAGGATATTTTTTTGGATACCTTTCCTATGTTACACAGTTCAACTACCTTTTCCCGCAGATCCGTTGACAATACTTTTGCTTTCCCCATGACTCACAATCCAAAAACGTCAGTGGCTGGATGAAAGATGCAAGAGTCTGTCTGGATCCCAGAAACTCAGCTTTTATGCACACACACTGATTACAAGCAAACAGGTCACAAGTGAGGATGTTACCATTAGTAGCCATTCAAACCCATTTGTGTCAAATTCTATGCATGTTATCAGGCCAAAATCACCAGGGTTCACCCGACCACGAGTGGAGAAAACATTTTTTTTGTTATCATTCATATTCTGTGAAACAAAGCCAAGAAATGGAAAATTCTGCCGGGGTATGTAAACTTTTGAGCACAACTGTGTATATATATATATATATATATATATATATATATATATATATATATATATATATATAGTACAGACCAAAAGTTTGGACACACCTTCTCATTTAAAGGTTTTTCTGTATTTTCATGACTATGAAAATTGTACATTGGCTCCAGAGAGTCTGAGATACACCAACAAGCAAAAGGGAAACAAATCAATGTTTTGAACATTTGACTTTCAGGTTACTTATCAATCATCCACTACTGCTTCGAACATGAGACTACCATCATTTTATATACAATCATCTTGGCTATCTCATACACAAATTTGACTTGCAACATATTTAGCAGATTCTTGTCATGTCACTGCATTGTTACTGTTTTGCTCCTAAAAATCTAAATTGGTACATACTGGTTGACTCACTTGGTATGTATACAGCTTTTTCTTCAACTCTATCCACAAGTGTTCGATTGGGTTAAGGTCTGAGGACTGTGGGGGCCAATCCAGCACCTCAGTATGCTTTGGGTCGTTGTTCTGCTTAAACACTATGTCGTTCTTTTCATACCCATAGTACTCGTGTGTACGAAGTAACTCGTCTTGTATTATAATCACATATAGCTCAGCATTGAGACCACCATCGATCCTGGTCAAGTATCCAACGCCTTTGGCTGAGAAACAATCCCATATCATCAGGCTTCCTCCACCGAATTTAACAGTTCCTTCAATTTTTTCAAGCCCCTTTTTCCCATGTTTCTTCCAAACCCATTTGCACCCATGGGAGCCCAGTCTATTGACTTCCGTCTCATTGCTCCAAATCACCTGTTTCCAATCTTCTACTGTCTGCTTTTCGTACTTTTTTGCAAACCAGAGCTGACACTTAATGAGAAAGCAAGCAAAGATGTCTCCAGCAGGACCAGGGTTGTATATATCTTGTTAAAACTTCACTTTTAATTTCAAATTATAAAAGCCAAGGATGAGTTACAGAATGAGCAATATAGCGGCTCTTAGGTACAGCACATTCCAACGCGTTTCGGCTAAACCTTATTCATGGAATAATGTGAGAACTAAGCCTACTAGCTGAAGTTAAATAAAAAACACTTCTTGGTGATTGCTTCAGGTGTTGGACCACAGCCCAGAGGAGAATTAACCCATTATTGGCAGCTAAAATTAACTACAGCAAAAAAGCACAAAAACTACATAAAATTGGACATGAGATAGAATGGAATACAAAATTAGTGGAAATACAAAATGAGTGAGATACATGCAGAAACAAAAACAAAAAGATTTTTTATGCCGTGGAGCAGTAAAACACATAATAATGATCATAATAATCACTAAGCATCCTTTATTAAAAAAAATATATATATATCTTAGAGAAAAAAAAAAAAAAAAATTTTTCTTTTTTTCTTTCCCTTTTATGGAAAAAGGGTGCAAAAGTCATAAATATAAGCATTGAACAATAAAGCAGTTAAACAGTTAGACAGTGCATTCTATTATGACCACAAAGGAAAAATATTATCAAAGTACTGTCGAACATGAATACGTGAGACTAAGTGTATTGTAAAATGAGATCCTGTCTCACATTCAGACCTTGCGGAAATCTAGTACACAAGAGAAAAATCCAGAATGATTCTCAGTTCAGGATTTTTCTCCTGTGGTCACCACCTCTCTCCGGCTTAAAAACTTTTTCTATTGCTTTAAATCTGAAGTCATTTAGATCTCCATGGTGAACATTTGCAAAGTGTTTTGAAACTGCCGATTTGTTTAGGCTGTTAGGATTACATGCATCCGACATATGACGACGGATGTGTATTTTTAAAGGTCCTGTGGTACAGCCTACATACTGTAGCTTACAAGCAATACATTCTGCAAGGTATATAATCCCTTCGGAATTGCAGTTTAAGAAGGTGCTGATTTTGTATATTTTTTTGGTGATTTCAGACTGAAAGGAAACACTTTTGTGTGCGTATTTGCAAGAAATGCACCTACTATGGCCACAATTATAAAACCCTTTTAAAGTGAGCCAGGTTTCTGATGGAAAATGAGAATTTTTTGTACAAAAAAGACTCGGAGAAACCAGTGAACCTATAGTGGGAGCTTTTTTAGCTATATATTTTATGGAACAATTGTCCATGATTTTCACTAGAGTGGGGTCCTGATTTAGCATGGGTATATATTTTTTATGATATTGACAATACTGTTGAACTGTGGGCTAAATTGTGTAGTAAACACAACCGTATTTTTCGTATTTTTAAATCTGCTTGGTTCTTTTTTGGATCGCTTTTTCAATAAATCCTTTCTGTCTATATTAGTTACTATTTTTTCTGCTCTGTTTAGAATGCCTTTAGAGTATCCTCTTAAAGCTAGTCTGTTTTTAGTGCTGGAGGCTGCCTCTTGATAACTCTTTTCTGTTGAGGAGTTCCTCTTTAACCTGATCATTTCTCCCACTGGGATATTTTTAATATTGTGGGGAGGATGGCAAGAGCTTGCTTGCAGAATGCTATTACCTGGCGTTTTTTTCCTAAATGGTGAGATCAAAACTCGCTTCATATCATCATTACCTTCAAGTGTTACATCTAAAAAGTTAATAGATTTTTTGTCAGTGTGAGATGTAAATTTAAGATTATAATTATTTTTATTGATATATTTGACAAAATCTGTGATAAGATGGGGAGAGCCTGTCCAAACAAGAAGTAAATCATCTATATATCGCCCATACCAAGCAATATATTTCAAAAACGGGTTTGAATCTGAAAAAACATCGGTCTCTTCCCAGGTGGCCATGACAATATTAGCCAATGATGGGGAGAATTTTCCCCCCATGCTGACTCCCCGTTTTTGCAGATAATAGCGACCATCAAAGGTGAAAAAATTATTATTCAACAAAAATCCTACTGCTGAAAATTTTGTATATTGGTTTCATAAGAGCTATATTTTTCAAGGAACTTATCTAAACAGCGAATGGCAAAATCGTGCGGTATAGAGGGGTATAACCCCTCTACATCGCATGTAAGCCATTGAAAATCCCTGTTCCACTCAAATCCATCAAAAGTATTGGCGATAGTTTTAGAATCTCTAATATATCCTGGTATATCAACAACCAAAGGTTGTAAGTAATGATCCACCCATTCTCCAAGTCTCTCACCAAGAGAGCCAATTCCTGAGATGATGGGTCTAAGCGGAGGGGGAAAGACATCTTTATGTATTTTAGGAACTGAGTGGAGAATGGGAATAACAGGATGTTCTATAGCAAGATATTCAAAGATTTTTTTATCCAGTGCTCCCAAACTTAGGCCTTCATTCAATAAAGAAAAAAAATTTTTTGAATAATACTAGTTGGATTAGTTGGCAAATTTTGGTAAATGGTGTTATCATTGAGCATATTTAGATTAAGTTTTTTATAAAGACCTGCATTTAATGCCACTATTGCCCCTCCTTTATCAGCTCTTTTAATTATTAAATCCTTGTTCTCTTTGATTTCCTCTAAGGCTTTTTGCTCTTCTTTTCTCAAATTCTGCAGAGCAAAGGTATGGTTATTATTCAGATTGACCAAGTCTCTTTCAATTAGTTCTTGAAAGTTGTCTAATACCGCTGGTCTAGATTTAAGCGGATAAAACAAGGGATTATGTGTTTTGAAAGACTTATTTAGTGAAATTTCTGGAGTTCTAGAGTCTGATTGTAGATTTCTTAAGAGTGTTAGATTACATAAGTCTTTAAATGGTGGAAATCAATTCTTGTGCTTCATGCAAAGGATCCTCAGGAAAAAGTAAATCACGTGTCTCTCTTTCATTATAAAAATGACATTTGATCGTAAGATTTCTAGCCAGTTTGTTGACATCAAGAATAATTTTAAACAGATCAAATTCCGATGTTGGTGCAAAATTCAGTCCTTTTGATAAGACATTTATCTGATTTTCTGATAGGATGTAAGAAGAAAGGTTCCATATCTCTGAAGTCATTACTAATGGTGAAGATGTTGTTTTTTCGTTTGTTTTCTTTTTATGTTTCTTGCCCCCTCTCCTTGATCGTTTTTTGAAGTCAAGAAATGTTTATCACTGCTTGATCTTAAACTGTATGATGAGCTGGCTTCTGAATTTAGTGAGGTATCTGACCCGTTTTCCCTTGATGTTGACAGTGAGGAGTTAACAGAGGTGTTGTAGCTGGCAAAGCTGACCGATCTGTTTCTGTACCTGTCTTTTCCTCTGGTTAACCGTCTATTAGCTTTCCAGGAGTAAACTTCATTAGTTTCATAATCCTGTAGGTCTCTGTTGAACTTAGATTTTTTATTTTCAATCAGTTCATTTTCCAGTTTTTCAATTTTTTGAAGGATTTCTTTGTTTAATGCTGTAATTTCTTCATTGTGCCCATAAGAATTTATTGAGCCACGTACAGAATTAATTTCCTCCTTTATTTTTATAAGTTCCATATCTTCATATTTAATAATCAATTAAATAATAAATTACATGTGTGATTTGCCCACAGTATTTGTTTAGTAAACTTTGTTTTATTCACAAAAAAATGCAGGAAAAAAATGCGGCAAAACCGGTTTGCTGCATTTTTTGCAGCATTTTTGCACTCTCTCATTGCTTCCTATGGATGAAAAAAAACACTGCAAAATGCCGAAAGAATTGGCCTGCTTCAGATTTAAAAAAAAAAATGCAACACTGCTCAAATTCAGTCAGGAAATAATAATAATAAAAAAAACCACTACAAAAAAAACACTGCGTATGAACACAGAATAATATTATATCAGCACAATGTGAGTCACGGATCACATGTACAAAGTTACTACACATTATGATGAGTAATTAAATATGTAAATTGCAACATGGTGTTCAAAATGTGGAAACCCACCTGAATACAGTCATTTATTCTGTAGAAATTCCCCCTGTGCTTGTCAGGCATAGGAAAAAAAAGATGAAAATGAATGGGATTTTATAGATTCAGATTTTTTTTCTTCTTAGAATGCATTATTCGAGATCTGACATGTGAATATTTCAACCCTAGACGGGATTAATTACAAGGTCACTATTCCATCATGAAATTCACTCTTCTGGACCAGACAGATATAATGTGCATGTTGACTGGGTGTGGTTCAGCTTGTCGGCTCAGAGGCTTAAATTGCTCGCACTCTACATGTTCTGACGAACAGCAAAATGTTGACTCAAGACAGATCAAAAGCCCTGGAGCCCTCATGAGAACGCAACGACTACAAGAACAGGAGAGTCCCTATCCGCACCGCTCGTGTAATCATTTAACTGTAAACGGAACAACAAAACTGGACGCGTATTAAAGCCTGTTTATCTGGAATAAACAGATGTAAGCGCCGGCTGATTACTACACAATATTGTGGAAATCACTGCGAAATGGAAAAAATATCAAAATATGTCAGGCAAAATTCCACATTTTTATCATCGACGATTGTTGTAAAATTGGATATGATTATCAAATGCAGAATGTGGCCAAAAACATAGCAAACGCTGTGAGATAGAAGATGTCCATACACTTCAAAGGATTTTGGTGACTTCGATGGGACATGCAAGATTTTAACATGCCCCATCTTTTTATTCTCTCAGGCGATAAGCCGCCACCAGAGGTATCAGCAGTTTACTCCGGTTTCCCTGAAAACACATGCATGCTCAGTTGAGAGAAGAATGCATGTGCATAATGGTTATAAAGAATAGCGGTCAGCGGAACAAGCGAGTGGGTGCCAGAATGCACTGTATGGGTGGTTAATGTTTTAAAGGGGTTGCGCAGCTAAATAAAAATTGAGTTACATGGGTATGTGGAGCACTGATTATTTATTCCCCTTAATAGCACGCACAGTGTCAGTTGCTGCTGACTGCTCCTGCAGCGGCTCAGCTATCATATGTGCCCGTTATTAAAGAGCACGAATATTCACTACTCCCCACTCACATGGGAGTGGGGAGTAGTGAATATTCATTTTCTTTAATAGCAGCACACGTGATCGCCAAGCCGCTGCAGAAGCCCATAGTCCAGGCGCACAGAGCAGTGACTAATCCGGCAGCTCATCTCAGCGTGTGAGGGCGCATGACAGTGATGTCATGCACTGCTCACATGGTGAGATCAGCTGCTGGCAGCAGAACAGGATGCAGCACAGGAGCAGAGGGAAGGAAGGCGAGTAGAATCGTTGATTTTTTGTGTGCAGCGTGATAGGGGTGCCAAGCATACCAGGATGGGGGTGGCATGCATACCAGGATGGGGATGAGGGGTGGCATGCATACCAGGATGGGGATGAGGGTTGCCACGCATACCAGGATGGGGATGAGGGGTGCCACGCATACCAGGATGGGGATGAGGGGTGCCACAAATACCAGGATGGGGATGAGGGGTGCCATGAATACCAGGATGGGGATGAGGGGTGCCATGCAAACCAGGATGGGGATGAGGGGTGCCATGCAAACCAGGATGGGGATGAGGCGTGCCATGAATACTAGGATGGGGATGAGGAGTGCCACGAATACCAGGATGGGGATGAGGAGTGCCATGAATACCAGGATGGGCATGAGGAGTGCCATGAATACCAGGATGGGCATGAGGAGTGCCATGAATACCAGGATGGGCATGAGGAGTGCCATGGATACCAGGATGGGGATGAGGGGTGCCAAGCAAACCATGATGGGGATTGGGGTGCCAAGCATACCAGGATGGGGATTGGGGTGCCAAGCATACCAGGATGGGGATGGGATGTATACCAATATGGGGGACCACGTATAACAGGAAGGGGGGGCCATATATACCAGGATGGGGGATATTAGTAGAGAATTGGGGGACAATACCCCTATAGCAGTGTCAGCAGCAGACCCCCCTCACCCATAACAGTGCATCATGGCCACATTTTTTGCTTAAATTTTTTTTTTAATTTTCCTCCTCTAAAATCTAGGAGCATCTTATGGTCCAGTGCATCTTATAGTGCGAAAAATACGGTAACTGAATCAATGAACCTGTGAAACTAATTATAATGTGTGATTTGTTTTGTGCATACCGAGACATAAAATTGTATAAATGGACCATTTCCCCTTTAAGATTATTTTGCTTATAGTGTTCCCTTTCCCCTTTTTAAATTGTTTTTATTACATATGCCAAATTAAATTTATCTCGATGTATGATGGTAGTGGGTATGGCTGTTTTTTGTAGGATGTGTAATACTGAAAGCTTGTGGTTTTCACACTAGCCATTAGGCCTTTGAGGGGCTGACACTTCCTGTTGTGTAGTATTGTTGAGTTAACGTGCTCGGCAGGGCTGTGGAGTCAGTAAGCCAAACCACCAACTCCTCAATTTCCCTGACTCCCGACTCCGACTGCACAGAACGGCCTCACTACTGAGCATGTACATCAAGTGCAGCACAGATTCATCTCACGGCCTCACTACTGAGCATGTACATAAAGTGCAGCACAGATTCATCTCACGGCCTCACTACTAAGCATGTACATCAAGTGCAGCACAGATTCATCTCACGGCCTCAATACTAAGCATGTACATAAAGTGCAGCACAGATTCATCTCACGGCCTCACTACTGAGCATGTACATAAAGTGCAGCACAGATTCATCTCACTGCCTCACTACTGAGCATGTACATAAAGTGCAGCACAGATTCATCTCATGGCCTCACTAATGAGCGTGTATATAAAGTGCAGCACAGATTCATCTCACGGCCTCACTACTGAGCATGTACATAAAGTGCAGCACAGATTCATCTCACTGCCTCACTACTGAGCATGTACATAAAGTGCAGCACAGATTCATCGCACGGCCTCACTACTGAGCATGTACATAAAGTGCAGCACAGATTCATCTCAAGGCCTCACTACTGAGCAAGTACATAAAGTGCAGCACAGATTCATCTCACGGCCTCACTACTGAGCATGAACATAAAGTGCAGCACAGATTCATCTCACGGCCTCACTACTGAGCGTGTACATAAAGTGCAGCAGATTCATCTCACTGCCTCACTACTGAGCATGAACATAAAGTGCAGCACAGATTCATCTCACGGCCTCACTACTGAGCGTGTACATAAAGTGCAGCACAGATTCATCTCACGGCCTCACTACTGAGCATGTACATAAAGTGCAGCACAGATTCATCTCACGGCCTCACTACTGAGCATGTACATAAAGTGCAGCACAGATTCATCTCACGGCCTCACTACTGAGCATGTACATAAAGTGCAGCACAGATTCATCTCACGGCCTCACCACTGAGCATGTACATAAAGTGCAGCACAGATTCATCTCACTGCCTCACTATTGAGCATGTACATAAAGTGCAGCACAGATTCATCTCACGGCCTCACTACTGAGCATGTACATAAAGTGCAGCACAGATTCATCTCACGGCCTCACTACTGAGCATGTACATAAAGTGCAGCACAGATTCATCTCACGGCCTCACTACTGAGCATGTACATAAAGTGCAGCACAGATTCATCTCACGGCCTCACTACTGAGCATGTACATAAAGTGCAGCACAGATTCATCTCACGGCCTCACTACTGAGCATGTACATAAAGTGCAGCACAGATTCATCTCACTGCCTCACTACTGAGCGTGTACATAAAGTGCAGCACAGATTCATCTCACGGCCTCACTACTGAGCATGTACATAAAGTGCAGCACAGATTCATCTCACGGCCTCACTACTGAGCATGTACATAAAGTGCAGCACAGATTCATCTCACTGCCTCACTACTGAGCATGTACATAAAGTGCAGCACAGATTAATCTCACGGCCTCACTACTGAGCATGTACATAAAGTGCAGCACAGATTCATCTCACGGACTCACTACTGAGCATGTACATAAAGTGCAGCACAGATTCATCGCACTGCCTCACTACTGAGCGTGTACATAAAGTGCAGCACAGATTCATCTCACGGCCTCACTACTGAGCATGTACATAAAGTGCAGCACAGATTCATCTCACGGCCTCACTACTGAGCGTGTACATAAAGTGCAGCACAGATTCATCTGACTGCCTCACTACTGAGCATGTACATAAAGTGCAGCAGATTCATCTCACTGCCTCACTACTGAGCATGTACATAAAGTGCAGCACAGATTCATCTCACGGCCTCACTACTGAGCATGTACATAAAGTGCAGCACAGATTCATCTGACGGCCTCACTACTAAGCGTGTACATAAAGTGCAGCACAGATTCATCTCACGGCCTCACTACTGAGCATGTACAAAAAGTGCAGCACAAATTCATCTGACGGCCTCACTACTAAGCGTGTACATAAAGTGCAGCACAGATTCATCTCACGGCCTCACTACTGAGCATGTACAAAAAGTGCAGCACAGATTCATCTCACGGCCTCACTACTAAGCGTGTACATAAAGTGCAGCACAGATTCATCTCACGGCCTCACTACTGAGCATGTACATAAAGTGCAGCCAGATTCATCTCACGGCCTCACTACTGAGCATGTACATAAAGTGCAGCACAGATTCATCTCACGGCCTCACTACTGAGCATGTACATCAAGTGCAGCACAGATTCATCTCACGGCCTCACTACTGAGCATGTACATAAAGTGCAGCACAGATTCATCTCACGGCCTCACTACTGAGCATGTACATAAAGTGCAGCACAGATTCATCTCACTGCCTCACTACTGAGCATGTACATAAAGTGCAGCACAGATTCATCTCACGGCCTCACTACTGAGCATGTACATAAAGTGCAGCACAGATTCATCGCACTGCCTCACTACTGAGCGTGTACATAAAGTGCAGCACAGATTCATCTCACTGCCTCACTACTGAGCGTGTACATAAAGTGCAGCACACATTCATCTCACGGCCTCACTACTGAGCATGTACATAAAGTGCAGCACAGATTCATCTCACGGCCTCACTACTGAGCGTGTACATAAAGTGCAGCACAGATTCATCTGACTGCCTCACTACTGAGCATGTACATAAAGTGCAGCAGATTCATCTCACTGCCTCACTACTGAGCATGTACATAAAGTGCAGCACAGATTCATCTCACGGCCTCACTACTGAGCATGTACATAAAGTGCAGCACAGATTCATCTCACGGCCTCACTACTGAGCATGTACATAAAGTGCAGCACAGATTCATCTCACGGCCTCACTACTGAGCATGTACATAAAGTGCAGCACAGATTCATCTCACGGCCTCACTACTGAGCGTGTACATAAAGTGCAGCACAGATTCATCTGACTGCCTCAATACTGAGCATGTACATAAAGTGCAGCAGATTCATCTCACACCCTCACTACTGAGCATGTACATAAAGTGCAGCACGGATTCATCTCACGGCCTCACTACTGAGCATGTACATAAAGTGCAGCACAGATTCATCTCACGGCCTCACTACTGAGCATGTACATAAAGTGCAGCACAGATTCATCTCACGGCCTCACTACTGAGCATGTACATAAAGTGCAGCACAGATTCATCTCACGGCCTCACTACTGAGCATGTACATAAAGTGCAGCACAGATTCATCTCACACCCTCACTACTGAGCATGTACATAAAGTGCAGCACAGATTTATCTCACGGCCTCACTACTGAGCATGTACATAAAGTGCAGCACAGATTCATCTCACGGCCTCACTACTGAGCATGTACATAAAGTGCAGCACAGATTCATCTCACGGCCTCACTACTGAGCATGTACATCAAGTGCAGCACAGAGTCATCTCACGGCCTCACTACTGAGCGTGTACATAAAGTACAGCACAGATTCATCTCACGGCGTCACTACTGAGCATGTACATAAAGTGCAGCACAGATTCATCTCACGGCCTCACTACTGAGCATGTACATAAAGTGCAGCACAGATTCATCTCACTGCCTCACTACTGAGCATGTACATAAAGTGCAGCACAGATTCATCTCACGGCCTCACTACTGAGCATGTACATAAAGTGCAGCACAGATTCATCGCACTGCCTCACTACTGAGCGTGTACATAAAGTGCAGCACAGATTCATCTCACTGCCTCACTACTGAGCGTGTACATAAAGTGCAGCACACATTCATCTCACGGCCTCACTACTGAGCATGTACATAAAGTGCAGCACAGATTCATCTCACGGCCTCACTACTGAGCGTGTACATAAAGTGCAGCACAGATTCATCTGACTGCCTCACTACTGAGCATGTACATAAAGTGCAGCAGATTCATCTCACTGCCTCACTACTGAGCATGTACATAAAGTGCAGCACAGATTCATCTCACGGCCTCACTACTGAGCATGTACATAAAGTGCAGCACAGATTCATCTCACGGCCTCACTACTGAGCATGTACATAAAGTGCAGCACAGATTCATCTCACGGCCTCACTACTGAGCATGTACATAAAGTGCAGCACAGATTCATCTCACGGCCTCACTACTGAGCGTGTACATAAAGTGCAGCACAGATTCATCTGACTGCCTCAATACTGAGCATGTACATAAAGTGCAGCAGATTCATCTCACACCCTCACTACTGAGCATGTACATAAAGTGCAGCACAGATTCATCTCACGGCCTCACTTCTGAGCATGTACATAAAGTGCAGCACAGATTCATCTCACGGCCTCACTACTGAGCATGTACATAAAGTGCAGCACAGATTCATCTCACGGCCTCACTACTGAGCATGTACATAAAGTGCAGCACAGATTCATCTCACTGCCTCACTACTGAGCATGTACATAAAGTGCAGCACAGATTCATCTCACACCCTCACTACTGAGCATGTACATAAAGTGCAGCACAGATTTATCTCACGGCCTCACTACTGAGCATGTACATAAAGTGCAGCACAGATTCATCTCACGGCCTCACTACTGAGCATGTACATAAAGTGCAGCACAGATTCATCTCACTGCCTCACTACTGAGCATGTACATAAAGTGCAGCACAGATTCATCTCAACTAAAAGCCGAGATCCTTAGATTAGGAACAGAACAGACATTTATAGGACATTTCATAACTTTCCCATATTCTCATGAAAACATTTACAGCACATCCTGCATTGTACTACTGCACCCAATTTTTATATATTTTAGAAGTCGGAGTCGGTCCATTTTATACAGTCTCCAACTCCACCAAAATGAACACCCACTCCACGACTCCAATTCCACAGCTCTAGACTGCTTGCTACTCCAGTTTGCATCGGGTGCTCTGGTATGCACCGGGTATCGCACAAGAAAAACATGCGGGGATTGCCTGCCATACATGGGCAATCACCGCCTGTTTCTTGGCTGTCTAACAGCCGCGAAACATGCGGGGCGGGGACTTGAGCTCAAGCGATACTCTGTGCATACCCGAGCACCCGATGCAAACTCGAGTAGCGAGCACTTGCGCTCAGCACTATTGTGTAGCGATCACCTCTCAGCAGTCATTTTGGAGCAGGATTACAATGACAGGTAACACATGTATTATAGATTTACACCACTACCAATAGGCGTTGGTCACAGATCACATCCTATCCCCCTATTGTCAGATTTAGGGTCCTTCAGGGGAATTCAGTCACCCTTCCACTACTGACCATTTAATCATGTATTTGCAGCAGATTTTGTAGCAGGTGCCATCTGTAGAATGAGGCTTGCAGAAGTCCCGACAATCCAATTCAGATAAATTTGAACTGATTTGCATTTACAGCAACAAGTCTGGAAACACATCTGCTACATGTGAATATCCAGCCACAAAGCTTCCGAAACTTCAGACTTCCCTGTTCACACCTTAAAGGGGTTGTCCAGGCTTGAGACTTCTGCAGTCAACTCTAAATATACTTGCGGTCACATGCCGACTAGCCTCGTTCGGGTTCTCTCAATAGAGGTGAATTGGGAGAAGCCGGTTGAGCTAAGTCACCAAGTATTGAAATACATATATGACCACCCGCTCGCACCTAGAATACCAGGGAATCATTACAGTGTGCAATCCGCAAGCTGGCACATATGACAATCTGTAGTCACATAGCGTGTCTGCAAACTTTTGTCCCCAAGCATGGACAACAACTTTAAAATACATAAAAAACATGGCTGGTTGATTGATACCTAACTAGATGAGGAAGGTATGAAGGATTTTGTCAGGGACAGTATAGATCAAAAAGACACATAAATGCACAATCACGATTAGGCCCTTATAATCAAGTCCCTATGGAAGTGGCAGTAAAAGTGCCATTACATGTCTTAATGCCGCCATTATCATTCCAGCCACAGTGTGGGGGCATGCAAAACCGTAAAAGCGCTTCTTGTAATTTTACCAGTCACAACCATTACAGTGCTACAGTGTCTCCACAGTACCAGCTTTGGGCCCTTATGAGCCTTTGTTCAGACAGGCTAAATAAGCTGTGAATTTTCTGTCCCCCGTTTAGTACAGAACCAACAAACATGGATTTTACCAGAACTTACACGCTGCATAAGAAACACCAGTGTGGACGTAGCCAAATAGAGAACGCCATAGTGCCCCCCATAATGGTGACAATCACAAAGACAACATAACTGTGCTAGTCATAGGCAAACACCTATAGTTACACTGTGCATTAAAAACCCACAGTCACACTGCCTTTACATTTGTGACAGCCACTTTGTCCCATATCAGAGCTAGTTACCCTACCTGCCATATTGGTGCCAGCCAGAGATCCTATCAAAAACTTGCACTATATTAGTGTCATATTAGTGCCAGTTGCAGTTACAGGGCAGCTGCCCACCCATGAGTGCATAGTTAGATGGGTAGGCATTGAAACTGGTGGCCCAGGAACAGCTGTAGGGAGTGGTCTACACCTCTGCTATCTGCCCCCATCGATGGATTATGTATTTTTCCAAGGCGATTCCATCTCAAAATCAGTATGTTATATATGCAGATTCTGAGACAGATTTGTTGCAGATTTTACTTCCATGGTAAAGGATGAAATCTGTAGCAAATATACATCAAAATCTGTGTAGACTTTGTGACTGACGCATTCTGGTCCAATCTGCAGCTGAAAAATACACCATGTGTAAAGCCACCCTAAGAAAATGTGACCTGATTATTCAGGAAAAAATCAAGAGCTACCAAAGCACTGGGTTAAAAGAATGCATAATATCTTTCAGGACCTGGTCCGGAAAAAGGGTGTCCCTAGAATAAAGCTGGGAAAAGTATAGTTGCCCAAAGATCAGTGTGGTTTAGCCCTTCCTAATGCAAGAGGGTATTGTCTGGCCTCTCAGCTCCAACATTTCAGGGGACGGGCATTGGAAATGTATATGGATGCAAGGGTTGTGGTACTAAAATACATGGGGGGAGGGGATAACATGAGCAGCACGGTGGCTCAGTGGTTAGCACTGCAGCCTTGCAGCGCTGGGGTCCTGGGTCCAAATCCCACCAAGGACAACATCTGCAAGGAGTTTGTATGTTCTCCCCGTGTTTGCGTGGGTTTCTCCCAGGTTCTCCGGTTTCCTCCCATACTTCAAAGACATCCTGATAGGGAATCTAGATTGTGAGCCCCAATGGGGACAGTGCCGATAATGTCTGTAAATTGTCTGAATTGTAAAGCGCTGCGGAATATGTTGGCGCTATATAAAATAAAAAAATATATATTATTAACATTTTGGAGCTCCTAGAGTCAAATATACTAAGCCAAATCTAGTAATGCCCCGATCCTTGCTCTTATACATAAAGTATGGTGGACCTGTAAAACATTGTGAGGTGTGGGAGGTTACTCTAAATACTCTCAAATATGGAATAACCCATGCTTGAGGGAGCCCTGTCACCTGGAAGGGTTCAGTGAATGGAGGAAACAAGGGTTAAAAATACTTATATCAGCTATATTTGGACGGACACTTTTGTATGTTTGATCACCTAAAACAGATATTCCAGTTACAAAATTCAGTTTTTTACAAATATCTACAGATATAAGGGCCCAGGAAAGTATATTCAATCTCACTGTCTCTTCCAAAGGGTTTCTGGACTGTGTTGTACAAGCAAAAGCGACTAGATGCTTCATTTCATTAATGTATAAATCTTTGCTATCCAATATTTTAAGGGATCCTATGGTCTTGAGTAGGTCTAGATGGGAAAGGGATAAATTTCCTCGGAAGAATGGGAAGATATTTTGGAATCTCCTGGAAAGTTGTCTATTAAGCTGGCACAGAGGAGATCCCAATTATTTCTTATTCATAGAGCATATAGAACTCCTAGAATTATGCTTAAAATGAACCTCAGACAAGATGACCAATGTCCAAGATGTAGCGAGGAAGGGGCTTGGTCCATATGTTCAAGTCATGCTTGGGGATTTGGGGAATTATGGGACAATGTGGGTCGGCTGGTCAAAGAGGTATCTAACATTCGATTGCCTCCGAATTCCAAATCTTAGGGTGTGTTGGAGATATTGGAGCCTCTCCCCCATTACAACTGGCAATAGGAAAAATTCTCTACCACGCACGAAAGGCTGTCCAACACTCCAACTACAATCGTGGAGGTGGTCCTGTGCCCGAATACTACTATTCTAATGGAGAAAAAGGTTTATATGAAGAGGGGTGACAGACAAATTCGAGAAGAAGTGGGAAGACTGGATTAAATGCCCAACTGTGATATCCGAAGCTCTCGCTAGGGATGTGATCTTGATTATGTTTATTCTTGGTTAACTCTTGTACCGGCGGAGAAAAAACTTTACCCCTGAACACTGAAAACTTGGTCTTGATCTGCATTCCAGACAAGGGAGGATGGAGGTTGGGGTGGGAATAAGCAGGTTGGGGTAGGGGGTTGTTGTCATTTATATCCAACATCTGAAGTGAATGCTCTTTTTATATACTGTATGCTATTATGCATTTTCTTTTATATCGTATGTAAATATCAATGTACTCCTCTGATCTGGTACTTTATATATTGCTATATTTATACCTCAATAAAAAGTTTTGATTAAAAAATAAGTAAATAAAGAGCTGGGCCTTATAAGGAGCCAAAATATGAAGATTACTTCTCAGGTTAATGATTATTTATGTACATTGCACAATAGACGCAGCTTTTTTTTCTCTGTACCAAAGGAGAATTCCTTACAATTTTTGTTTTGCGGACGCCCTGTTCTATGTAAATGTAAACAGGATGTGCAGTAACAAAAGGTCAGGAGATAGAAAAAACATGGCTCTTCTTGCTTCTGATTCTGAGCTCCACACGTGTGTTCACCAGTCTGGGAAAATCACTCACAGATGCTCAATAGCACTTCTAATAACACGGTGTAACCTGACCGTAAAGGGGGTCTGTCAGCCCAATGTGACAGTATGAACTACGCACACAGCATTGTAGGGGATAAACCCTCTATAAAGAAAAAATTGCACTTTTAAAGGGGTTATTCACCTTTTTACTATTGGACTAAGCACTAACAGGCAGGTAGTGGGTATCTACCTGCCTGTTCTGCCCGGCTCCAATCTCTGCCGGCACGGAGCAGTCTCAGACCGCTCCTGCCGGAGATTCAGCAGTTTCCGCTGACATTGTGTCCACACAGCAGTGGCTTCTCATCCGCTCGGCTCTGTTCTGTTGGTGGGGCGTGACTGCTGACATTATGTTGCCAGGAGTCGGCTGTCAATCAGCATGACGTCGGCAGTCACACCCAGTCGACAAAGTAGCCCAGGAGAAGAAGAGCTGCTCTGTTGACGTGTGGCAGCTGAATCGTCAGCAGGAGCTCTGAGCCAGCACTACCTGCCTGTTAGTATTTAGGCCCATAGTAAAAAAAAAAAGTAGTCCTGTATAACCCATCCAATGTTCTAATTGCTGCCTCCATTCATTTAAACTCTGAAGTTTAATCAAACATGCTAATTACGGTGCTCGGTGCACCCTTGACATGGACGATTGGCTCAGTTGATTGTCTCGCTCACCGGCTCATATGCTCTGCCTCCAGAGCGATCACCAGTGATGGAGGAAGACATGCAAAACCAGTGGGCAGAAAGATGGTATGAAAAATGGTGAAGACCCGTGTGTATATCACAAAGATTGTGAATTCCAGCTTGGCTCTCGTCAAAGGTTCCCAAATCAACAAACAGCCGACTTAGAAAAAGGTATATATAATGCCATGAGTGGAACGCAAGTAAGGGGTAATACCGACACCTGATCCACTCTAGGAGTGCAAATCCATCTCCTCGTCCATCTAACACCAGTATCCTAGACTTTAGTGGAAACAGCTTCAGTCTATGAGCCGACCCCACATTACTGGTTATCCTGCTTCTTCAAGCAATTTGCATTACTAGGGCCAAGTTTACCTTTTCCAAAAAGGCATCTTTAGGATTAGATAACGCACAGTATGGCATGTATAGTGCCAACATGGTAAGCCATCTCTGTCATACATTACAGACATCTTACAGAATCCATACAATACCATACTGGGCCATTGCCAAAGACTAAAGAAACATCTTAAGAATTCATCGCATACCCACAAGATATGCCATAAATGCATAAATAAGTGCTGGTCCCAGCACTCGGACCCCCAACCTTTGTGAACTCTGTTTTCCAGTTTCCTGTGGATCTGCTGTAAATGTTAAAAAAAGGAAATAATCATTTATTAGTAGCCAGAAAAATAAATAGGTAAAAAATGTTAAACTTGTTCCTCCACTGAAACATAATAATGGCATCCTGAACTACAACGTGGTGAACCTCCTCTGCTCTTACGAAAGCACCGTGGGTGGTGTTGGCCATAGCCTGTATAAAATCAACACCAAACTATGCATAACAAGGAGATTTCCCCATAGGCAGGAGATCTGAAGGCCCGCTGGAGCAGACTATGGGTGTGCTGCTGACAAAGGCTGATAATGTCACATTTACTTGCTCTATAGTGATTATGAAGAGCAGAGACTTCTATTTGACCTACACAAGTCATCAAATGTCAATGAAACTGATGAAAAAGCTACTAAAACAGTAACGCACAGGTAGAAAAGTCAGCTCTGAAGACACCTTTAAATACATGCTTCCCCAGAGTCACACAAAGTCGGCGTCCGCACTCCGTCTATGTCCTTCTCCAGCTCCCTTCAATAGGGTTACAGTAGGGCTCTGTGCATGATGCATTTGAGCTTTCCATCCAAGGTATACATGTGGAGGATTTTGCAACATACCCCTCCAATAGAGAGATAGGTGGAATATCTTGCCTATTGGGTCCTGTTTAAAAAAAAAGAATGGCCGCACATCACCAAAGCTTTGTGCCCGATGCTGACTGTTTGCTTATTTCTATAACTAAGCTGGCCGCCTTTTATGTTACATTCAGTGCATATACAAAGAAGGGGGCTGGCTTTGCTATTAAAATTATCAGTCAGCCCCCATCCCAATTCTGATCATATGGCGACATAAGAAACGCTTTCCTGTGTCCTGTGCATTATTAGTAAGATATATATTACAGATTCATAATAAAAAGAGGGTTTTTGCAAACATTTTCTTATTTTTTAGTTGACATTCATAAAAAAGCTAAAAAATAATATTATAAGTATTACAAAACAACAAAAAATAAATCTGCGAGACAAGTGAACAGTCATGTCCCTTACCGAAATAAATCCAGGGCTCAATAAACACTCAAACAAACAAGCTGTTGGCAGAAATCTAATAAACCGCCGGCTAACACAGACATCAGTGCAAACTAGCAGGTATTCATACCTAATATAGCAGAGCTTGTACATACAAACCAAGGCGACAAGTCACAGGCTCAATATAAGGACCAAAACCCAATAAAGAGGCACCAAGCAAGAGTAAAGGGGCTGTAGTCTTCTATGTTACAGCAGACGATGGAATCATGACAGTGTGCGGTGCGCACGCCATCACTAGCCCCCTGAATTCCTCACTCTAGTTAGTGGTCTAGTGACCACAGGAGATTTACACACTTACAATCATGTGACAACATCGGTCTTCTCTCAATAGGGGTGAGGATTGAGAACTGAAGCCAGAAAGGACTAGTCGACACATGACTGCAAGTGTGCAATTCACATGCATGCAGTGACCAGGGGTGTGGAGTTGCAGTCGGAGTTGTGGAGTCTGTGTCCATTTTGGTGGAGTCTGAGTCAGAGTTGGAGTCAGTAAAAATGGACCGACTCCGACAATATATGATACATTAGGTACAGTAGTTCAGTACAGGATGTGCTGTAAATGTTTTCAAAAGAATTTGGGAAAGTTATGAAATGTCCTATAAATGTCGGTTCTGTTCCTGATCTAATGATCTCGGCTTTTAGTTGAGATGAATCTATGCTGCACTTTATGTACATTCTCAGTAGTGAGGCCGTGCGGTGGAGTCGGAGTCGGGAGTCAGGGAAATTAGGGAGTCAGAGTCAGTGGTTTGTCTTACCGACTCCACAGCCCTGGTTCTATTCCTGATCTAAGGATCTCGGCTTTTAGTTGAGATGAATCTGTGCTGCAGTTTATGTATACGCTCAGTAGTGAGGCCGTGCTGTGGAGTCGGGAGTCAGTGGTTTGTCTTACCGACTCCACAACCCTGGTTCTATTCCTGATCTAAGGATCTCGGCTTTTAGTTGACATGAATCTGTGCTGCACTTTATGTACATGCTCAGTAGTGAGGCCGTGCGGTGGAGTCGGAGTCGGGAGTCAGGGAAATTAGGGAGTCGGAGTCAGTGGTTTGGCTTACCGACTCCAGAGCTCTGGCTCTATTCCTGATCTAAGGATCTCGGCATTTAGCTTTGATAAATCTGTGTTGCACTTTATGTACATGCTCATTAGTGAGGCCGTGAGATGAATCTGTGCTGCACTTTATGTACACGCTCAGTAGTGAGGCCGTGAGATGAATCTGTGCTGCACTTTATGTACATGCTCAGTAGTGAGGCAGTGAGATGAATCTGTGCTGCACTTTATGTACACGCTCAGTAGTGAGGCCGTGAGATGAATCTGTGCTGCACTTTATATACACGCTCAGTAGTGAGGCCGTGAGATGAATCTGTGCTGTACTTTATGTACATGCTCAGTAGTGAGGCCGTGAGATGAATCTGTGCTGCACTTTATGTACATGCTCAGTAGTGAGGCAGTGAGATGAATCTGTGCTGCACTTTATGTACACGCTCATTAGTGAGGCCGTGAGATGAATCTGTGCTGCACTTTATGTACATGCTCAGTAGTGAGGCCGTGAGATGAATCTGTGCTGCACTTTATGTACATGCTCAGTAGTGAGGCCGTGAGATTAATCTGTGCTGCACTTTATGTATATGCTCAGTAGTGAGGCAGTGAGATGAATCTGTGCTGCACTTTATGTACATGCTCAGTAGTGAGGCCGTGAGATGAATCTGTGCTGCACTTTATGTACATGCTCAGTAGTGAGGCCATGAGATGAATCTGTGCTGCACTTTATGTACATGCTCAGTAGTGAGGCCGTGAGATGAATCTGTGCTGCACTTTATGTACATGCTCAGTAGTGAGGCCGTGAGATGAATCTGTGCTGCACTTTATGTACATGCTCAGTAGTGAGGCCGTGAGATGAATCTGTGCTGCACTTTATGTACACGCTCAGTAGTGAGGCCGTGAGATGAATCTGTGCTGCACTTTATGTACATGCTCAGTAGTGAGGCCGTGAGATGAATCTGTGCTGCACTTTAAGTACACGCTCAGTAGTGAGGCAGTGAGATGAATCTGTGCTGCACTTTATGTACACGCTCAGTAGTGAGGCCGTGAGATGAATCTGTGCTGCACTTTATGTACACGCTCAGTAGTGAGGCAGTGAGATGAATCTGTGCTGCACTTTATGTACATGCTCAGTAGTGAGGCCGTGAGATGAATCTTTGCTGCACTTTATGTATATGCTCAGTAGTGAGGCCGTGAGATGAATCTGTGCTGCACTTTATGTACATGCTCAGTAGTGAGGCAGTGAGATGAATCTGTGCTGCACTTTATGTACATGCTTAGTAGTGAGGCCGTGAGATGAATCTGTGCTGCACTTTATGTATATGCTCAGTAGTGAGGCCGTGAGATGAATCTGTGCTGCACTTTATGTACACGCTCAGTAGTGAGGCCGTGAGATGAATCTGTGCTGCACTTTATGTATATGCTCAGTAGTGAGGCCGTGAGATGAATCTGTGCTGCACTTTATGTATATGCTCAGTAGTGAGGCAGTGAGATGAATCTGTGCTGCACTTTATGTACACGCTCAGTAGTGAGGCCGTGAGATGAATCTGTGCTGCACTTTATGTATATGCTCAGTAGTGAGGCCGTGAGATGAATCTGTGCTGCACTTTATGTACACGCTCAGTAGTGAGGCCGTGAGATGAATCTGTGCTGCACTTTATGTACACGCTCAGTAGTGAGGCCGTGAGATGAATCTGTGCTGCACTTTATGTACATGCTCAGTAGTGAGGCCGTGAGATGAATCTGTGCTGCACTTTATGTACACGCTCAGTAGTGAGGCCGTGAGATGAATCTGTGCTGCACTTTATGTACATGCTCAGTAGTGGGGCAGTGAGATGAATCTGTGCTGCACTTTATGTACATGTTCAGTAGTGAGGCCGTGAGATGAATCTGTGCTGCACTTTATGTACATGCTCAGTAGTGAGATGAATCTGTGCTGCACTTTATGTACATGCTCATTAGTGAGGCCATGAGATGAATCTGTGCTGCAGTTTATGTACATGCTCAGTAGTGAGGCTGTGAGATGAATCTGTGCTGCACTTTATGTACATGCTCAGTAGTGAGGCAGTGAGATGAATCTGTGCTGCACTTTATGTACATGCTCAGTAGTGAGGCCGTGAGATGAATCTGTGCTGCACTTTATGTACACGCTCAGTAGTGAGGTCGTGAGATGAATCTGTGCTGCACTTTATGTATACGCTCAGTAGTGAGATGAATCTGTGCTGCACTTTATGTACATGCTCAGTAGTGAGGCTGTGAGATGAATCTGTGCTGCACTTTATATGCACGCTCAGTAGTGAGGCCGTGAGATGAATCTGTGCTGCACTTTATGTACATGCTCAGTAGTGAGGCCGTGAGATGAATCTGTGCTGCACTTTATGTACATGCTCAGTAGTGAGGCCGTGAGATGAATCTGTGCTGCACTTTATGTACATGCTCAGTAGTGAGGCCGTGAGATGAATCTGTGCTGCACTTTATGTACATGCTCAGTAGTGAGGCCGTGAGATGAATCTGTGCTGCACTTTATGTACATGCTCAGTAGTGAGGCCGTGAGATGAATCTGTGCTGCACTTTATGTACACGCTCAGTAGTGAGGCCGTGAGATGAATCTGTGCTGCACTTTATGTACATGCTCAGTAGTGAGGCCGTGAGATGAATCTGTGCTGCACTTTATGTACATGCTCATTAGTGAGGCCGTGAGATGAATCTGTGCTGCACTTTATGTACATGCTCAGTAGTGAGGCAGTGAGATGAATCTGTGCTGCACTTTATATACACGCTCAGTAGTGAGGCCGTGAGATGAATCTGTGCTGTACTTTATGTACATGCTCAGTAGTGAGATGAATCTGTGCTGCACTTTATGTATATGCTCAGTAGTGAGGCCGTGAGATGAATCTGTGCTGCACTGTATGTACATGCTCAGTAGTGAGGCAGTGAGATGAATCTGTGCTGCACTTTATGTACACGCTCATTAGTGAGGCCGTGAGATGAATCTGTGCTGCACTTTATGTACATGCTCAGTAGTGAGGCCGTGAGATGAATCTGTGCTGCACTTTATGTACATGCTCAGTAGTGAGGCCGTGAGATGAATCTGTGCTGCACTTTATGTATATGCTCAGTAGTGAGGCAGTGAGATGAATCTGTGCTGCACTTTATGTACATGCTCAGTAGTGAGGCCGTGAGATGAATCTGTGCTGCACTTTATGTACATGCTCAGTAGTGAGGCCGTGAGATGAATCTGTGCTGCACTTTATGTACACGCTCAGTAGTGAGGCAGTGAGATGAATCTGTGCTGCACTTTATGTACACGCTCAGTAGTGAGGCCGTGAGATGAATCTGTGCTGCACTTTATGTACACGCTCAGTAGTGAGGCAGTGAGATGAATCTGTGCTGCACTTTATGTACATGCTCAGTAGTGAGGCCGTGAGATGAATCTGTGCTGCACTTTATGTATATGCTCAGTAGTGAGGCCGTGAGATGAATCTGTGCTGCACTTTATGTACATGCTCAGTAGTGAGGCAGTGAGATGAATCTGTGCTGCACTTTATGTACATGCTTAGTAGTGAGGCCGTGAGATGAATCTGTGCTGCACTTTATGTATATGCTCAGTAGTGAGGCAGTGAGATGAATCTGTGCTGCACTTTATGTACACGCTCAGTAGTGAGGCCGTGAGATGAATCTGTGCTGCACTTTTTGTACACGCTCAGTAGTGAGGCCGTGAGATGAATCTGTGCTGCACTTTATGTACATGCTCAGTAGTGAGATGAATCTGTGCTGCACTTTATGTACATGCTCATTAGTGAGGCCATGAGATGAATCTGTGCTGCAGTTTATGTACATGCTCAGTAGTGAGGCTGTGAGATGAATCTGTGCTGCACTTTATGTACATGCTCAGTAGTGAGGCAGTGAGATGAATCTGTGCTGCACTTTATGTACATGCTCAGTAGTGAGGCCGTGAGATGAATCTGTGCTGCACTTTATGTACACGCTCAGTAGTGAGGCCGTGAGATGAATCTGTGCTGCACTTTATGTAGACGCTCAGTAGTGAGGCAGTGAGATGAATCTGTGCTGCACTTTATGTACATGCTCAGTAGTGAGGCTGTGAGATGAATCTGTGCTGCACTTTATATACACGCTCAGTAGTGAGGCCGTGAGATGAATCTGTGCTGCACTTTATGTACATGCTCAGTAGTGAGGCCGTGAGATGAATCTGTGCTGCACTTTATGTACATGCTCAGTAGTGAGGCCGTGAGATGAATCTGTAGCACCCCGAGGACTTGGCTGCTACAGGGGTATTGCACCTCGAACCAGAGGTGTGGTATTCCACTCCCGGGTAAGGATGGGGCGTGGAACTGGGCTCAGTTAGCTGCATGCACTACACTCACCCCATTTCCGGGGGACAGACCAACGGTACTCCCACCAGATAGATGTGCAGGTACGACAGCTTCTGTCCCTGGCTGGAGTGAGGGGGGGGAGGGAACATCCCAGTGGTGTAGGAGCAGAGAGGGGAGGGACTCTGGGCATAGGTAGGAGCCCATTGGGTGCTAGTCACCTGGGCTCGGGTGTCAGAAGGGAGTATATAAGGGGGGCACCATCTTGGATCAGTAGTCAGTCCAGAGAGGAGCTCAGCCAGAGAGGGCTGACAGGGAGCTGTGGCTCAGTCTGGGCCCAGCTCCAGAGCCAGGCCTGGAGAGGAGGCCTGAGGCAGAGAGAGAGAGAGAGAAAAGAAGAAGAAGGAGAAACAGGAACACCAAGAAAGGCCCAGAGACGCAAGAAGAGAGGGAACCCTGAGATCCCACGAGTTAACGGGTGAAGGGTTGGCAGAACGGGGTACCGGATCCCAAACTGGTGGAGGCCAATTATCCTTAGCCAGGAACCGGAGGTCGTGGTCAAGTTTTGGCGCGACCCCTCGCCACATCCACCAGGAAGGCTTACCACGTATAGGGTCAGGGAAGCCGGGAAAGGTTTCACCACCAGAAGGCCCGAGGGAGCCGGACAAAGGTGGATCCCTGGTGGGGACGGCCAGTAAGAAGGAGGAGAGGGGAGCTCAGGACCACGCTCTGGAACTGCCTGGGAGTTGGCCGAGTCCCGCACCTGGTGGACGCAGCACGGCTCGGGTGGTCACTCTTGGCCGAAGTGATCTGAACACCAACTGTGAGTAAAGCTTTAAACCTGCACCACAAGTCTCTGCGATTCCTTGTCACACCACCACTACCACTATCATCATTTCCTGCTTCACCAGCTGCCCTGAGGCTATACCCCTCCCGTTGGGGGTTATACCATCCACGCTGCACAACCATACCACCGGCCTCAGCGGTCTGCCCTGCAGCGGCGGTTTCATAACCGCATTCAACGGGTGGCGTAGTCGGACACTAATACCATCATACCAATAACAGCCCACTTAGTTTGACCACCCTGGGCACGGACCGGGTCCCCGCCACTTGGAGACTACAACCCCCATCGGATCCGGCTCCGGGTATTCCCCCGCGCACACGTGCGCCGCACTACAACATGGCCCAGGGGGCGAGTCAACTTTGGCGTAGTCGGCAGGATTACGTGCCCGCAACCACCGGGTACTGCGTGCCTGAAGAAAAGTTAACATGTACCTCAAAAAGAAGTCTCCCGCCAATTCCGGAGGATTCCCGCCATCGGACGCCGTCCGGAGTCGTTTCCCGCCGTTTGCCCGCCATTTGCAGCTTTTACCCGCCATCCGCGGAGTTTCCCGCCATCAGGAGACGATTCCCGCCATCTGAGACGGTTTCCCGCCCTGGCAGAGCGGACGCCATTATGGGCGTGCCAGAGGGTGGCAAGAGACCACCTCCCATCGTGGGCATGGCCCCAGAGTGGCGCCAAAGGAAGAGACCGCCCCCACCAGCCGAGAGTACAATAATGGAGATGTCCATCAGGGTGGGGGGTCTGCCCCTGAAACTGACTGTCACTAAGATGCCCCGGGACCACTCCCAATGGGGGCGGATAGAGAACAAAGCTGAGAAGATGGGTGCGGCCTGGAGGAGTCTGGACAGATCGCACCCGGGAATGAAGGAAGCGCCCAGCAATGCCAGCACCTCGGTCCGGAGCCTGCTGCAGGCCGCAACGCCAGACAGCCTAGTGGAGATCCTGGCACAGCTCCCCAGAGATCCGGAGCGTGCACAGGCTGCGCTGGAGGACTTGGACCGGAGGATGGCCCGGGCACAGCAGGATGCGCTGGCCGAGTGGAGAAGGGAGATGGCCCGGCAGGCTGGAATCCGCCAGCAGGAGGCGCCACCCGCAACGAGGAGCATGTCCGCCTCTGAGGATGGTGCAGGAGGGACGAAGGCCGGAGACGACGCCGCGGAGGGAGCTGCAAGGAAGGAAGCAGGTAATGGGGACGTCATCACCCCGTGCCCAGTAGTCGTAAGCCTGCCCCAGCTCCCCGTCGCAGAGCCCGAAGTCATACTCACCGTGCCCGTTGCCGCACCGCCGACGCTCCCAACTAGGCCTCAAGCGGCAGGAGCCGCGGTCACGCCCTCTGTTACGCCACGCCCCTTGACCCTGAGCGCGGCAAAACAGGAACTGCCACCGGCCTGGTCGCAAGGCCGAGTACCCCCGGGCGCCGCGGTCTCCACAGCGCCCTCTACCTCCACTGTGCCGCCGGCCTGGTCGCAAGGCCTGGTGCATCCGGGCGCCGCTGCCCCCACAGCGCCCTCCTCCCCAAAGGTGCCATACCTGGACCCAAAGAGGATGCCTCCGGCCTGGACGCAAGGCCGGGTACCTCCGGGCACCGTTGCCCCCACAGTGCCCTCGACCTCCACAGTGCTGCCCCTGGGCGAAGATCTCTTCGCGCAGCATACTAGCCCGGACGGGCTGCCCTTCGTGTGGCCACCGGAGTACATCAACCCCCGACTCCGGAGGGAACGGCCCCTGTGTGAGCCTCTGATCCCGGCACCGGCGCCTGCCAAAATTGTCCCGCTCCCGTTGGAAGACGCCCAATTCGCATGGGATCCGACCGGTGAGGACCTCATGGGATTCACCAAGGAGACCCGGGCAGACGCAGCCCGGCGTGAGGAGTGCTGCCGTCAACAGCTGGAGGTCTTTGGGAGAGAACGGCGAGAGAGGCGAATCCGCGAGGAACAGCTGCAGGCCCAAAGCGCGGAGCAGAAACGCCGGGCCCGACGAAACCCCCGTACGGCCCACGGCCCCCGCACCACCGGGACCGTAATAAAGTTCCAGCTAGAGAATGGCTGGGGCTTTATCCGGGATCACCGAACCCCCGGCGACGTCTTTGTCACCCGCAGGGATGTCGAGAGCCACCTGCCGGAGGGACACCGCGGACGTGACCTCTACCCGGGTGATGTGGTCACTTTCACCCGGCAACAATGTGCTAAAGGACCGTACGCCCTTCACGTACACCGGCTGACTGAGGAGGAGTTGCAGTATGAGGAAGACCAAGAGGACCCGGACGGGTCTGAAGACTACCCTCAGGAAGGAGCAGGAGGACGTCGTTACTAATGAACGGTAACTGAAACTGTATATAGTTACCCGTCAGGGTACCTGACCTGCTGCTAATTGGAGTGTGGTCCCCGTTGGGACTAGCGTGGAACTGTTTCCTGTGTGCCCCTATCCCTAATCAGGCTGAGGACTGTGAGCAGCCACTCCCTTATCCCCACTGGCCGAGGACTGAGAGCGGCCACACCCTGTAAATAGTTGTGCTTCCTAAAGCGCCCCCTACTGGTTTTATTAGGAACTGTTTTTCTATCACGAAATTAGCGACTGTTGCACTTTACCTGGTCACATGTTGCACGGTGGCCAGAGATCAAGAACGTGTTGGTCAAGAATGCTTTATATGAAAAAGTTTTATATGATGCTAAAAGAGTTAATGGTATTTTATAAGTGTGTGCAGAAAGTCTGATAATGTTTCCGTAATGTTTTATACCTGTAACGTTAAGAAGAACAGAGTACCTCCCATAAAGGGATGATTGAAAGTTAATATGTCTTACATGCGAGTGTACACTTTAAAAATTTTTGTATGTTTTAATTTGCTTTTGCTCTTTTCCAGCCCGGGGACGTGCTGTGATTTACCAGGGGGGAATGTAGCACCCCGAGGACTTGGCTGCTACAGGGGTATTGCACCTCGAACCAGAGGTGTGGTATTCCACTCCCGGGTAAGGATGGGGCGTGGAACTGGGCTCAGTTAGCTGCATGCACTACACTCACCCCATTTCCGGGGGACAGACCAACGGTACTCCCACCAGATAGATGTGCAGGTACGACAGCTTCTGTCCCTGGCTGGAGTGAGGGGGGGGGAGGAACATCCCAGTGGTGTAGGAGCAGAAAGGGGAGGGACTCTGGGCATAGGTAGGAGCCCATTGGGTGCTAGTCACCTGGGCTCGGGTGTCAGAAGGGAGTATATAAGGGGGGCACCATCTTGGATCAGTAGTCAGTCCAGAGAGGAGCTCAGCCAGAGAGGGCTGACAGGGAGCTGTGGCTCAGTCTGGGCCCAGCTCCAGAGCCAGGCCTGGAGAGGAGGCCTGAGGCAGAGAGAGAGAGAGAGAAAAGAAGAAGAAGGAGAAACAGGAAAACCAAGAAAGGCCCAGAGACGCAAGAAGAGAGGGAACCCTGAGATCCCACGAGTTAACGGGTGAAGGGTTGGCAGAACGGGGTACCGGATCCCAAACTGGTGGAGGCCAATTATCCTTAGCCAGGAACCGGAGGTCGTGGTCAAGTTTTGGCGCGACCCCTCGCCACATCCACCAGGAAGGCTTACCACGTATAGGGTCAGGGAAGCCGGGAAAGGTTTCACCACCAGAAGGCCCGAGGGAGCCGGACAAAGGTGGATCCCTGGTGGGGACGGCCAGTAGGAAGGAGGAGAGGGGAGCTCAGGACCACGCTCTGGAACTGCCTGGGAGTTGGCCGAGTCCCGCACCTGGTGGACGCAGCACGGCTCGGGTGGTCACTCTTGGCCGAAGTGATCTGAACACCAACTGTGAGTAAAGCTTTAAACCTGCACCACAAGTCTCTGCGATTCCTTGTCACACCACCACTACCACTATCATCATTTCCTGCTTCACCAGCTGCCCTGAGGCTATACCCCTCCCGTTGGGGGTTATACCATCCACGCTGCACAACCATACCACCGGCCTCAGCGGTCTGCCCTGCAGCGGCGGTTTCTTAACCGCATTCAACGGGTGGCGTAGTCGGACACTAATACCATCATACCAATAACAGCCAACTTAGTTTGACGACCCTGGGCACGGACCGGGTCCCCGCCACTCGGAGACTACAACCCCCATCGGATCCGGCTCCGGGTATTCCCCCGCGCACACGTGCGCCGCACTACAAGATGGCCCAGGGGGCAAGTCAAATCTGTGCTGCACTTTATGTACATGCTCAGTAGTGAGGCCGTGAGATGAATCTGTGCTGCACTTTATGTACACGCTCAGTAGTGAGGCCGTGAGATGAATCTGTGCTGCACTTTATGTACATGCTCAGTAGTGAGGCCGTGAGATGAATCTGTGCTGCACTTTATGTACATGCTCATTAGTGAGGCCGTGAGATGAATCTGTGCTGCACTTTATGTACATGCTCAGTAGTGAGGCCGTGAGATGAATCTGTGCTGCACTTTATGTACACGCTCAGTAGTGAGTCCGTGAGATGAATCTGTGCTGCACTTTATGTACATGCTCAGTAGTGAGGCCGTGAGATGAATCTGTGCTGCACTTTATGTACATGCTCATTAGTGAGGCCGTGAGATGAATCTGTGCTGCACTTTATGTACATGCTCAGTAGTGAGGCCGTGAGATGAATCTGTGCTGCACTTTATGTACATGCTCAGTAGTGAGGCAGTGAGATGAATCTGTGCTGCACTTTACATACATGCTCAGTAGTGAGGCAGTGAGATGAATCTGTGCTGCACTTTATGTACATGCTCAGTAGTGAGGCCGTGAGATGAATCTGTGCTGCACTGTATGTACATGCTCAGTAGTGAGGCAGTGAGATGAATCTGTGCTGCACTTTATGTACACGCTCATTAGTGAGGCCGTGAGATGAATCTGTGCTGCACTTTATGTACATGCTCAGTAGTGAGGCCGTGAGATGAATCTGTGCTGCACTTTATGTACATGCTCAGTAGTGAGGCCGTGAGATGAATCTGTGCTGCACTTTATGTACATGCTCAGTAGTGAGGCCGTGAGATGAATCTGTGCTGCACTTTATGTACATGCTCAGTAGTGAGGCAGTGAGATGAATCTGTGCTGCACTTTATGTACACGCTCAGTAGTGATGCAGTGAGATGAATCTGTGCTGCACTTTATGTACACGCTCAGTAGTGAGGCCGTGAGATGAATCTGTGCTGCACTTTATGTACATGCTCAGTAGTGAGGCCGTGAGATGAATCTGTGCTGCACTTTATGTATATGCTCAGTAGTGAGGCCGTGAGATGAATCTGTGCTGCACTTTATGTACATGCTCAGTAGTGAGGCAGTGAGATGAATCTGTGCTGCACTTTATGTACATGCTTAGTAGTGAGGCCGTGAGATGAATCTGTGCTGCACTTTATGTACATGCTCAGTAGTGAGGCAGTGAGATGAATCTGTGCTGCACTTTATGTACACGCTCAGTAGTGAGGCCGTGAGATGAATCTGTGCTGCACTTTATGTACATGCTCAGTAGTGAGGCCGTGAGATGAATCTGTGCTGCACTTTATGTACATGCTCAGTAGTGAGGCCGTGAGATGAATCTGTGCTGCACTTTATGTACACGCTCAGTAGTGAGGCCGTGAGATGAATCTGTGCTGCACTTTATGTACACGCTCAGTAGTGAGGCCGTGAGATGAATCTGTGCTGCACTTTATGTACACGCTCAGTAGTGAGGCAGTGAGATAAATCTGTGCTGCACTTTATGTACATGCTCAGTAGTGAGGCCGTGAGATGAATCTGTGCTGCACTTTATGTATATGCTCAGTAGTGAGGCAGTGAGATGAATCTGTGCTGCACTTTATGTACACGCTCAGTAGTGAGGCCGTGAGATGAATCTGTGCTGCACTTTATGTACATGCTCAGTAGTGAGGCCGTGAGATGAATCTGTGCTGCACTTTATGTACATGCTCAGTAGTGAGGCCGTGAGATGAATCTGTGCTGCACTTTATGTACATGCTCAGTAGTGAGGCCGTGAGATGAATCTGTGCTGCACTTTATGTACACGCTCAGTAGTGAGGCCGTGAGATGAATCTGTGCTGCACTTTATGTATATGCTCAGTAGTGAGGCAGTGAGATGAATCTGTGCTGCACTTTATGTACATGCTCAGTAGTGAGGCCGTGAGATGAATCTGTGCTGCACTTTATGTACATGCTCAGTAGTGAGGCCGTGAGATGAATCTGTGCTGCACTTTATGTACATGCTCAGTAGTGAGGCCGTGAGATGAATCTGTGCTGCACTTTATGTACACGCTCAGTAGTGAGGCAGTGAGATGAATCTGTGCTGCACTTTATGTACACGCTCAGTAGTGAGGCCGTGAGATGAATCTGTGCTGCACTTTATGTACACGCTCAGTAGTGAGGCAGTGAGTTGAATCTGTGCTGCACTTTATGTACATGCTCAATAGTGAGGCCGTGAGATGAATCTGTGCTGCACTTTATGTATATGCTCAGTAGTGAGGCCGTGAGATGAATCTGTGCTGCACTTTATGTACATGCTCAGTAGTGAGGCAGTGAGATGAATCTGTGCTGCACTTTATGTACATGCTTAGTAGTGAGGCCGTGAGATGAATCTGTGCTGCACTTTATGTATATGCTCAGTAGTGAGGCAGTGAGATGAATCTGTGCTGCACTTTATGTACACGCTCAGAAGTGAGGCCGTGAGATGAATCTGTGCTGCACTTTATGTATATGCTCAGTAGTGAGGCCGTGAGATGAATCTGTGCTGCACTTTATGTACACGCTCAGTAGTGAGGCCGTGAGATGAATCTGTGCTGCACTTTATGTACATGCTCAGTAGTGAGGCAGTGAGATGAATCTGTGCTGCACTTTATGTACATGCTCAGTAGTGAGGCAGTGAGATGAATCTGTGCTGCACTTTATGTACACGCTCAGTAGTGAGGTCGTGAGATGAATCTGTGCTGCACTTTATGTACATGCTCAGTAGTGAGGCCGTGAGATGAATCTGTGCTGCACTTTATGTACATGCTCAGTAGTGAGGCCGTGAGATGAATCTGTGCTGCACTTTATGTACATGCTCAGTAGTGAGGCCGTGAGAGGAATCTGTGCTGCACTTCATGTACACGCTCAGTAGTGAGGCCGTGAGATGAATCTGTGCTGCACTTTATGTACATGCTCAGTAGTGAGGCCGTGAGATGAATCTGTGCTGCACTTTATGTACATGCTCAGCAGTGAGGCCGTGAGATGAATCTGTGCTGCACTTTATATACACGCTCAGTAGTGAGGCTGTGAGATGAATCTGTGCTGCACTTTATGTACCTCAGTAGTGAGGCAGTGAGATAAATCTGTGCTGCACTTTATGTACACGCTCAGTATTGAGGCAGTGAGATGAATCTGTGCTGCACTTTATGTACACGCTCAGTAGTGAGGCCGTGAGATGAATCTGTGCTGCACTTTATGTACATGCTCATTAGTGAGGCCGTGAGATGAATCTGTGCTGCACTTTATGTACATGTTCAGTAGTGAGGCCGTGAGATGAATCTGTGCTGCACTTTATGTACATGCTCAGTAGTGAGGCAGTGAGATGAATCTGTGCTGCACTTTATATACATGCTCAGTAGTGAGGCCGTGAGATGAATCTGTGCTGTACTTTATGTACATGCTCAGTAGTGAGGCAGTGAGATGAATCTGTGCTGCACTTTATGTACATGCTTAGTAGTGAGGCCGTGAGATGAATCTGTGCTGCACTTTATGTATATGCTCAGTAGTGAGGCAGTGAGATGAATCTGTGCTGCACTTTATGTACACGCTCAGTAGTGAGGCCGTGAGATGATTCTGTGCTGCACTTTATGTACATGCTCAGTAGTGAGGCAGTGAGATGAATCTGTGCTGCACTTTATGTACATGCTCAGTAGTGAGGCCGTGAGATGAATCTGTGCTGCACTTTATGTACATGCTCAGTAGTGAGGCCGTGAGATGAATCTGTGCTGCACTTTATGTACACGCTCAGTAGTGAGGCCATGAGATGAATCTGTGCTGCACTTTATGTACATGCTCAGTGGTGAGGCTGTGAGATGAATCTGTGCTGCACTTTATGTACACGCTCAGTAGTGAGGCCGTGAGATGAATCTGTGCTGCACTTTATGTACATGCTCAGTAGTGAGGCCGTGAGATGAATCTGTGCTGCACTTTATGTACATGCTCAGTAGTGAGGCCGTGAGATGAATCTGTGCTGCACTTTATGTACATGCTCAGTAGTGAGGCAGTGAGATGAATCTGTGCTGCACTTTATGTACACGCTCAGTAGTGAGGCCGTGAGATGAATCTGTGCTGCACTTTATGTACATGCTCAGTAGTGAGGCCGTGAGATGAATCTGTGCTGCACTTTATGTACATGCTCAGTAGTGAGGCCGTGAGATGAATCTGTGCTGCACTTTATGTACATGCTTAGTAGTGAGGCCGTGAGATGAATCTGTGCTGCACTTTATGTACACGCTCAGTAGTGAGGCCGTGAGATGAATCTGTGCTGCACTTTATGTACATGCTCAGTAGTGAGGCCGTGAGATGAATCTGTGCTGCACTTTATGTACATGCTCAGTAGTGAGGCCGTGAGATGAATCTGTGCTGCACTTTATGTACATGCTGAGCAGTGAGGCCGTGAGATGAATCTGTGCTGCACTTTATATACACGCTCAGTAGTGAGGCAGTGAGATGAATCTGTGCTGCACTTTATGTACACGCTCAGTAGTGAGGCCGTGAGATGAATCTGTGCTGCACTTTATGTACACGCGCAGTAGTGAGGCCGTGAGATGAATCTGTGCTGCATTTTATGTACACGCTCAGTAGTGAGGCAGTGAGATGAATCTGTGCTGCACTTTATGTACATGCTCAGTAGTGAGGCCGTGAGATGAATCTGTGCTGCACTTTATGTACATGCTCAGTAGTGAGGCAGTGAGATGAATCTGTGCTGCACTTTATGTACATGCTCAGTAGTGAGATGAATCTGTGCTGCACTTTATATACATGCTCAGTAGTGAGGCCGTGAGATGAATCTGTGCTGTACTTTATGTACATGCTCAGTAGTGAGGCAGTGAGATGAATCTGTGCTGCACTTTATGTACATGCTCAGTAGTGAGGCCGTGAGATGAATCTGTGCTGCACTGTATGTACATACTCAGTAGTGAGGCAGTGAGATGAATCTGTGCTGCACTTTATGTACATGCTCAGTAGTGAGGCAGTGAGATGAATCTGTGCTGCACTTTATATACATGCTCAGTAGTGAGGCCGTGAGATGAATCTGTGCTGTACTTTATGTACATGCTCAGTAGTGAGGCAGTGAGATGAATCTGTGCTGCACTTTATATACATGCTCAGTAGTGAGGCTGTGAGATGAATCTGTGCTGTACTTTATGTACATGCTCAGTAGTGAGGCAGTGAGATGAATCTGTGCTGCACTTTATGTACATGCTCAGTAGTGAGGCCGTGAGATGAATCTGTGCTGCACTGTATGTACATACTCAGTAGTGAGGCAGTGAGATGAATCTGTGCTGCACTTTATGTACACGCTCATTAGTGAGGCCGTGAGATGAATCTGTGCTGCACTTTATGTACATGCTCAGTAGTGAGGCCGTGAGATGAATCTGTGCTGCACTTTATGTACATGCTCAGTAGTGAGGCCGTGAGATGAATCTGTGCTGCACTTTATGTATATGCTCAGTA